>NC_046291.1:59332500-65015000 GCF_004115265.2 Rhinolophus ferrumequinum
GCTCTTTTTGGGGAGTTACCTTGTTAAGGAATATTCCATTTTTCTTATTCACTTTGGGGGACTTCACCATTTCCTTCTCGTAAGCCCTAAGCTGAAGGTAAAATGTCTAGCACCCTTAGTGTTTGGAATTCCTGGCTCTTCAGGCCAGGAACACAGCCTGTATATTTAACTCTAAGGAATTCACATAAAATACTGACATGCTTTTATTGTGAATATAGGGCAACTATTCTGAACATATAAAATTAACTGTTTTCAGATATTTACAAGGAAAGGAAATATGGTTTAACCTTTACTCCATTTGCTATCTCCACTGTTGTTTTTGCTCTACCAAAATTCTATGGAATTTACTTCTTTGCAATGTTATGCTTTAAAATAAAAATCAAAACCTAAACATATTGTTTATATAACCAGATTTTCTGATTCTATCTCTGTCTACCACATTGTAGATACATGGAATCTGACAACTAGGAATTTAGTTTACATTGCATCTGAAAAGTGGTGCATAGGCACTTTGTACTTTAGATCAGAAATAGCACAAATTCGATAGTTCTTTTAAAGATACCTACAAAAGACCACAAATGTAATCTTTAGTTCCAAGAGAATTGTTTTAGATGTTAACTGTGAAGAATTGAATCACAAAATTAGTAAGTGAAATGAGGCTATATCAACTGTAAAAGCACAAGGAAATCTTGATTTCGGATCATGAATACTTCTGAAATTTACGAAACAGCAAAGGAATAATTTTGGATCAAGTAGCAGTGGTTTACAATTTGCTAAGCCTGTTGTGGGAGTGTTTAAAAAGGTAGTACAGTTTCTATTTTTGCTCTCTATATTCTTATTGTTTGCTTTGCCTTGTTTAATACATGAACAGAGCGCTTCCTCATGTAATACTACTATTATTAACTTCTGTAAAAAGAAAACTAAATATTCCATATCATTTGGACATATTGAAAAATGGTACATATATCAATCAAAATGCTTGCTATTTTATCAAATACTCTCAAAAACATGTAAAAATCACATATTTTTGTCTTACCATATTCAAATGATTTTATAAAAAAGTTTAATTTATCATTGTACCATATTATTTTCAAGTTAATGCTATTAAATTATAATATTGGGAAATTATCTAAGAATGAAATAATCAGTTCGTACTATATTTGCCCCAACACATTTGTAAGACATTGTTTTTTATCTCTTTCCATATCTGCTCTTTACTATTCCTGACCTCACCCACATGCACATAACACATTTTGTGTTCCCCTTTAAACTATCACTGTGATGCTAGAGAATACTGCAGAATATGGCACACATGACTGTTTGCTACTAACCAAAGATGGTGGATGGTGTGTACTCTTCACTGTTCCAGCGCCACCTAGATACCATTAACCTACTTTTTGTCTGTCTCTTGATATAGCCTTGGCCTAGATAGTGGTTCTCAAACTTTAACATCATAATAATTACCTGGAGAAGCTTTGTTAAAAAAATTTCTTGGGCCTCATCCCCAGAGATTCTGACTCAGTAGATAGAGTAGGACTCTTATTTACATTTTTATTAAGCATACAGATGAAGCCCAAAATGCTGGTTTAAGGACCACCGGCATAGGGATAGAAGTTTTATCCCAACAGATCTCCAATTCTATGGGAAATTCAAGAAAACATCTGAGGTTGAATCATCTTGGTCCTTCTCTTAGTGAGCTAAAAGTGATTTAGCTACCACCTAGAAATTAAGAGAAGGGAAGCAGTACTGTAAACATCACTTAAATCGATTTTAAATCATTGTTAGCTATAAACAATTACTTAACCAGAAAGGTTTAGATTCTAATCAACTTTCCCACTGAATGCTTTGCAATTCAGTGTGAAACATGGAACTTTACTAAATGATGGTGTCATAAAAATGAATAAAGTCACAGATGTGATAAAAAGATTATGCTTACATAGTTTAGATCATCCTTTTTACCCTCATCTTCTCAATGTCAATCAATTTTAGTGCAAGATTTTGCAATTAAAAAAATATGAAAATATAGCAAAGCTAATAGGGTACTATAATGATAATACTTACATTTATATTAAAATACCTTATTACGTATATCATATCACCTGATGCTTAGTCAAATTATTCTAATAACGCCAGGAGAAAGATTTAAGACTTCATCTAAATACAAGTCACATTAGGCAACCAAATATTCACTCAGTTCAATTTAATGCACTTCATCTGCACATTTCTGTAAATAGTAAGTAATAAAGACACATCATAAACAGGGCAGTTATCATGAGCCTTAGAAAATCATTTCTACCAAGCCTTACAAGCTAACCTATTTCTACTACATATGTGTGTGTGTATATATACATGTATGTGTGTGTGTGTGTGTGTGTGTGTGTGTGTGTATAAAATATATATACATAGACTCTGGTGTATGCTAGTTAAATGACTGATTTAAAGTTAAGCCTGGATATATGAAAACTCTGTATTTTCCTCTCAATTTTGTTGGGAACCTTAAACTGCTCTTTTAAAAAGACTTAATTAAAAAGTTGAATCTAGATTAATAAACTGATACCTTACTATAGTAGTTAACTTTTAAGTGGCACTCAATTCAATGGCCAAAATGACAAAATTGTCTTTCCCAACTATTGAAATTGAAAGATTGCCTAACCTCTTCCTGACAGTGACATTTACATGACAACCTAGTGCTAGTTACTTTCCTGATCAAAGTTGAACAGTTTCAATTACCTGTTCTCTATGTAGTTTTTAAAGTTGGAGGATCCCTATCTGTACCATTTCTTTAATTTTTAGTAAACACACTTCCCTTTCTGACAAATAGGGTTGGATGCTCAGATAAGAGCCTCTTATAGGATAGAATTTACACAATTAGTTAGGGATACTCTTAAATATACTGGATGAATTAACTCTCTGCTCTCTAAAATTCCAATTGACCTTATATGTATGTTACCGATACCAATTCTGGGAGATGGATTGAACACATACTTGCCACTTTATATTTTATTTATTCTTCCTGGTGTTCTTTAAGGTTTTGGACTTTAAAAAAGAATGAAGGAGGTGGGAAAGGCTGAGAGTGAAGAAGGTCAGAAAGAACAGAAATGAACTAAATGGATTTTATCATTGAGTAAATGGTGTTTTGTTTTTATTTACTGTAACATTGGTCCAATATCTTTATTTTCCCTAAAATGAAACTTATAAAAATTTGCTTTCTATCTTCAGAACTACAATGCAAATGAAACTACAATTATTTTGAGAGTGAACAACATTGGGGAGGTAAGAAAAGTTAGAAGTGTAATTACATATGTTTTGGTAAGTGTAGTTATGATGGAGATTTCCTAAACTATCCTTTCTAATGTATAGAATATGAAACGTAGTTATGTTAGTGGCAGTTATTAGGGTTTTTGGAATGGCAAATCTAATAAACGTCTTCAGTTGGAGATCCAAAATTTTAAGGTTATTATTGTTTATAGACACCTGGTCTCAATTAATGGAAAACTAATAATTTTGGGGGGAAAACAGTTGAATAAAAATGGACCAACTAGTATAAAGAAAAATAGTATGTAACACTGTTTCTACTACAAAGTCTCATAATGACAATAAGACAAAAAATATTTCATTCTAATGAAATAATAAAGTTTATGTTTGAAAATACAGATTATACTAAATAAGATGCATTAGTAGATATTTAAGAATCTCTACTGTAAACATCTATATATAGAGAGAAGTAGTGAATTGAATTTACATTATTTAAAAAACTTATGACTTTCACAACTCAAAGTATTCTTTTTTTTTATTAGTTTCAGGTGTACAGAACAATGTGATAAATATTTATACCCCTCAGTCCCATTTAAAATTGCTTCAAAAATTATAAAATACTTAGGAATAAATTTAACCGAAGAAGTAAAAGACCTGAACTCAGAAAATTATAAGACACTGAAAAGAGAAATTAAAGAAGATACAAATAAATGGGAACACATACCATGCTAACTATATTAATAGGAAGAATTAATATAGTTAAAATGTCCATACTGCCTAAGGCAAAATACCGATTCAACACAATTCCTATCAAACTATCAAGGACATTTTTCACAGAAATAGAACATATAATCCTAAAATTTATATGGAAGTATAAAAGATCCCGAATAGCCACAGCAATCTTGAGAAAAAAGAACAAAGTGGGATGTATCATGACATGTGACAGCAAATCATACTACAAGGCTATAGTAATCAAAACAGCATGGCACTGGCATAAAAACAGACATGTAGATCAATGGAAAAGAATAGACAGCCCAGAAATAAATCCTTGCCTAGAGTCATTTACGACAATGGAAGCAAGAATTTACATTGGGGTAAAGACAGTCTAAGTATTCTTATTAAGGAAAGATAATGAGGCAAATATGAATTCTACATCAGCACCGACATGCATATAAAGGGTGAATTGAATATACTATATCAGTTATAGTAATGAGTACAACCACCATTTTCAGACATTTACAACGGACTTTGGCGCAGTGCTAAGTGTTTTATTTATCTTATTGTACTTTTCAACAGTCCTGTGAAGTAAATATTCATTTTGCAGAGGAGAAAACGGAAGTTTAGCAAATTCAGTAGTGTAACTGATAGTAAATGGTAGACTGAGAATTTTAACTCAGTTCTATTGACTCAACAACCATGTTCTTTACCATTACATTATATTGTCTAAGGTGCCAATTGACCTAATATACATGTGTCACAGTGATTAAACATAGAATGACTCTTAGGCATTGTTCAGAAAGCACGATAGTGTCCTGAAAAAAATAAGAATAACATAATATATTATATTGAAGGCCAGGACTTTTTGGACTTCAGTTTTGATCTATCAGACTGATACTCTTAGTCAAATTTTTACAGTTGTTTAGGTGATAACAGTCTACATTTATTGGGTATACCGTGCAGGGTAGTGCCAACTTCACTTGGAATTATTCCCCACAATACTACCCATGAGTTAATATGTTATTATCATCTCCAGTTTCTAGAAGGAAGCAAATTTTTGAACAGAATATTATGAAGATAAATGAAACTTGTACAATTGCTTAAAAGAAATATACGTTCAAATTTCCCCCTCATCCTCAACAATGATCGTACTATTAAAAATATAAGTTATACTAAAAGGAGAAACTTTATTTCTGCCTTCAAGAAATTTATCTGAGAAATGTCATCTGAAATAGAGAGATTCTCCAATTTCTAATCACAAAGGCAATTTTATGTTAGAAGGTAAATATAGAATATTATACTCAGAAATGTGTATCACTGCATTTGATTCTCTGATATGTCAAGTATGTTGAGAGGTCACTTGTTTCTGGCTATTGTCATTGTGACAAAGGTGGGAGTTGGATCGCAGTCAAAGAATATGTGCAAATCCTCTTTTAAATGTGAGTTACATCAACACAGTTAATGCTTACCTCCAAAAAAGAGGAAAAGAAAATCAAAATGGGAAATTTTTAGTCAATTGATTTAACCAAGATCTCAGTGATGCAGATGATGCCAAAATAACTTTTTTTTCCCTACTCTATTCTATTCTAGAATCAGACATGAAAGACTTCAGCCGCATGTTACCTCTGGGAAATAGTGAAGATCTTTTCAAAATTTTCTACTCTTTTCATAACTTACTTAATTTTTCCCCACTAAGTATTTCAAGTAAATACAATAAGCAAAAAATAATCATTTGGAAAACATTGTTCTGAAGGTATTAATAGTAAAAGAAAAAACCTTTTATTGACTTTTTAAATAATGCTGTACTATATTTCAAAGTTCAAAGAAGAAAGATTATACTAAAAGTCACACCAGGTCAAAATGATTGCAGGCTCCTTTTAAAATTACAAGTTCATATCTTAAATTAACCTTTTTTCATTCTCTATAATGTCTTTTATATTACTTTGCCAAACACTGATAGGTTTTGTAAACTAAGACTTACTTCACTTACTTTCAAAGACTAATGTTTGCTTAGTGTCTACAAATGTGTGCTAACTGTAGTCCCTCAGACATCCATTAGTGTTTAGAATTTGCACTTAAGGAGGACAATGGCATTGTAAATGAAAATGACCAGTAGCCAAAGGGAACATATAATTGTTTGTAATTAAACAAAAGTGTTGCTGAGTTAATCAAATTCACATCTTAATATACTTTAAAGCATTGCTGTCTTGTCAAAATGAAGACTTCAGTTTTCTGTCTCCTTGGAATTTTTTTTTTTAAATGGGTAATGAAAACTAAGCAAATTATACCACTGAGAATTTTTTAACCCACTTAAGTACAATAAATAAGCCAAGTGTATTTTGATCAAAGTTTTCATTGGAAACACCTTTTAATTTTCACCAGTTTCATAATTAACAGTTTGTACAGGCATTAGCCTATTTATAGCTTTGGCTCTGCAATGCCCTGTGCTGTTCATCTCATTTTTTTTGAATTACAACACAAACATACTGAAACATTACATCCTTCCCTTGGTAACTGAATCATTCATTTGAAACATCACTGACTTGAAAGAATTCTTATGGGAGAAAGAGTTTTTAGTGTAATTTTATTTGAATTTTTCATTTGATTAAAGATGAGTCTAAATTAAACAAAAGAACTCGAATTGTTGACTGCCTTACTAAAATAAAGGGACTGGCAATGATTTTGCAGCAAATCATATTTCTAGAACCTGTAGAACATGATTCAGTTTGAGTGGACTGTCTCTTAGTTTTTCTAAACCTAAAGGACTTATCAGGTTTGTGTCTTAGAAAAAAAAAAAAAAGGCAGAGCGATAAGGAAATTTAAAGTTATGTCAAACAAATTACATTTTAGTTATTAGTGGCTAGTTTGTAAATATCAAAGATCCACTTATTGTAGTGCTTGGAGCTGCATTTGCATGCTGATGAAATGCAAGCGGATGGCTGTGAACTGCAGGGTTATCTCTAGTGCAGCAGTGGGAAGCTCCAGAATCAGACTGTTGAGCATCTGACTGACTCAAGAGTCCAAGCTGCAGACCTCTTCTATTCACTTTCTTTACAACAATTAAAATATGCAAAGTGATAATTTTCCTTAAGTAGCCTTAAATGTGCGATCTATTTAAATGTGAAGAAAATTGCCTGAAGCTTCTGGTGTGAGGGACAAAAAAGAATAAATTATGCAAATAGCAGAAAAGGACTCTACCACTTGAACGCCTAATTTTCCTGTAATAAGCATACTGTTTCATTTAATTTTTTGCCTCTTATTAAAAGTGACAGTTCTTTTGCACTGTCTGATGGTTATATCTGACACAAGCTAGGGAAATGACTGCTAGACTAAATGCTAAAGCATTTTGGTAGCTTTTTTAGATGATGGTTACATTCACAAAGTAATTATGCACTGAAGAGTAGAGAAATAAGGTTTAATTACACAGTAATCGCTTCTGATGGACACGGCAGAAGTGTGAACACCGCCAGACTGCAATCCATCAATGACAAACCCCTGGCCACTTTTAATTCCTCCTCATTTGCATCATAACCTCCGCACCAAGTTGCACAAATGCTGTTAAATGTTAATAGGAGCTGTCTCTCCACTCAAAATGAATGCTTAAGCTGTTTCATTTTTTTTCTCCTCCACCTCAGACCTTCAAAACCAGCTCCTCTCTGAGAGCAGGCATTAAGCACAGAGCATGGTGCGTGGTCACTGTTGTGCTAATTGGGAGCAACACTTAAAGTTTTATCTCTCAAGCGCTAATAATGCACACTGCTGACAAACCAGTGAATAAGTAATGTACTTGGAGGAGATGGGGGGAGAAAGGCATGCCTGGAATGAAAAATGCAGTTGGGACCGTTGTTCAGTGACTAGCTATTTGATTAGGCCCTGTAGTCATATTTAATCCAGATCCTTAGGGAACATAGACAAAATTACATCTTCATCTCATCAAACATTCAGCTATATTTAAGCATTCAGCTGATCAAGCTTTTATTGTTTCTCTTGCAGCAACATGGGGACAATGTTGTCCTGCATTCTACAATTCCAGAACCTGGCAGAAGAAAGACCCTGGAAGCCTTGGGTTAGGAAGGGAATATGGTTAGGGAGTCCCAGTGGCAAAGGAATGAAATAATTTTAGTTACTATTCTAATATTCGAGTCGATGAAAAGTCCAGACTTCAATTCTATGGGTACAGTCTTTAATACTCAATCTCATTTTTCCTATTTTAAAAACAACAACAACAACACAAAACAACAACATGTTCTTCGCTCCACCTTGTCTTTAAACTCAGTCCATTTCCTGGGACAGGTCTACATCATTAAACTGCAGATGGTTCTTTTTCTATTAAGCAGCAGGTATTATTCTTGTCTTGACAGGAGGAGGCTCCACCTGCTGCCGGCCCACCAATACTTCCAGCTGACTGCTTTGCAGAACAGGAAAGGTAATTTGTAAGCAGTGTGCTAAGTTTAACTGTGGACTCTAAGAAGTGACAAAAGAGCCATTTTCTGCATGAAGATTGAGAATTATCAACACCTTTCGGTGCATAATAGTTAAGCCTTTATCACTTGAGGAACTGCTGATAAGGTTAAGAACACTAGACAAACTGCTCATTAGTGGAAAGGTTTGCCTTTTACATGAAAGACTGCTGGGTACTGAAGTTCCTCTCCTGAGCAATACGTCCCTGGCATTTGAAAAGAATGAGCTGATCGGTGTACATAAATGAATATGGAAAACGAGGCCTGGAATGTTCTAATGATATTAGTGAGGTTTACCTCAAGCTTAGGGAATGATAAGCCTGTTAAGTGTGTTCAAAAGCTGTGTGATCTGGTAGGTAAAGCCCTAGATTAGAAATCATGAGACCTAAAGTCTGTTCTGTAGTTTACCAACAACTAGTTGTGTGACCTTGGGTGAGTAACTTATATTTGATGACAACTGAAACATAAGATGATTCAAATATGGAATAACAACTCACTAGGCTGTGTTGATAATCTGAATCAGTTGCAAACATGTCACACACTAACATATTAGCAATAAATAAATGAGTGAAAAGATGATTTAGGACTGAGTCATTTCTTTTATGCTGGTGAGTTGGATTAGGGATTACAAGCTAGAATTTATTTCATTTATTTTAGAGTTCCTGTGTGACCAGAGGAATGAGATTTTATTTCTATATCCCTACTATAGAGTTTGCATATAAATAAGAAATGGTAAATTATAACTTCCTTGGAGGCAATTTGTAATATTGCACTTAGTTTATGCCTCCAAAGAATCAAACAAATAGGGTAACATTAACCCTATTTTAAAGATAAAGAAATTGAAATTCAGAGTTTAAGGTACTTGCTAGGCCACAGATGTGTGAGTAGCTATAGTGGGGTTTGAACCCAACTCTGTCTGATTTTGAAATCTATGTGTTTAGCCATGTTTTTAAATTGAGTTTCACTTGTACAGAGCATAGCAATACAAACTGAATCTGCTTCTTTTCCATCCCTCTCTGGCTGAATGACTTTAGTCCTATTCATCAATCTCTCTTTCTTTTGCCTACTTAACATGTTTATAAAATCCCATAAGGGAGAGCAAGGTTTAACTTCCATCACATTAGAAACAGCTTAGCCCACGGATGACATCAGGCCAATACTGAGATGTCCTTAAGTATAAATACAGCTTTCTACTTAATTTGTTGAGCTTAAGCATGGCATTTAAAATTCCTGTGCCCATCTCAAAAATTCTAGATATATCAATGAAGATGCTTACATATATTGCTCAATGAAATACATGTGAGCAATGTTCCTTTCAAATATGTATGTACCTACATGTCAACCCAAGTACTTTTATGCACAATTGAGGTAAAGTACGCTGGCATGAGGCAAAATTGTTTTGGTTCCCACAAGAAAATTCTTTGCTTTCTTCAGTGGCAGTCCTTACCCCCCTCAGGGATGAAAGTTAGCTAACATTAAGAGAGAAAAATTAATAATAATGATAATAATAATAAAAAGACCGAGAGCTTTCATCACTAGTTCCTCATTGCTATATCAGGCAGAAGAAGGAACAGGTGAAATAAAGATTTAGAGAGGAGAGTCCCAAAAAAATGCTAATGAGGGAAGAGAGTGTGCAAAACTAAGAAGCAATTGTACTGGCAGGGAGAGGTATACATGAGTATATATGCATCTGGAAAGAAAAAGAAAAGAAAAAAATATATATATATATATCCTTCTCTTATACCAGCTTTCTTTCTGATATATCAGTTATCTACATTTTGATGCACACATCCCAGCTAGCTTCCTTACAGGCCTAGCTTAGGCACTTCTGTGATATGTCAAGCTACTAAAGTTTGTCCTGTACAAATAAGCATAGGATCCCAACCCAGCTGGTCTCTACTCCAAGGATCCCGTGTTTCAGGATCTGTCAACAATGATAAGCAATCAAGGTACTTTCTTTTTCTTGGAATCACTGCTACAATAGAATCACAGTTCCAGTTCTGTATTGAGATTGTGCTGCCAGCCTATGGGTTAACCATTTACAGATTTTTTTTCCCCAGAGATATTTTGCATGGTCACAAAATTAATACAATTATAATTTCTTCTTTAATGTCTGCCTGCACTTCCAGATTATAAAGTCCCTTTAAGTCGCTCTGTATCGTACACCACCCACTGCATTCACAGTGCCCAGCAGTACCTGGACTCCTTCAGGACACAAAAGCTATACAAATCTTTATAAGAAGATGGTGGCAAGCCAGGATCAGGGAAACAATACTAGAGATCCCTTAGTAATTTCCAACAGTGAAAAGAATGAGAAAGAGAAAGCTATATGAAGATGTACTGGAAATCTGAGCTCTGATGTTATTGGAAGAGCGTTCAGTGCTAGAGAAAACTCTGTAGGTGACTCAGATCCCTGAACCTTGTCTTTTAACCATAGTTAATCTTAATGCAGATATGTGAGTATTGCGGACTGAGCCCCAAATAGCAGGAAAGAAAGATGTTAAAACTGGTTTAGACATAAGACGACAAAGATGAAAACTATAAAAATATATTGAAATGAATTGTTTATTTACCGTTTTTAATATAAAAGACCAACCATTTATGACTAAAATGCCTACAGCAACTAATCTGGTATCCTGTGTGTTAATTAAATTTGAAGGTTTTTTTTTGATACAATACACAATTTTATAAAATATCTTGCACATGTTGCACAATCATCTACTCACACATTCAAACTAGAGAAAAAAGATAAATTTGAATTTATGATTCCCAATTACAATTGAAGACTACTTAAATATAACTCAATATTATATTAATCTGTATTATGAGGACAATTTCTCAAACTACATGCTATGTGGTAAAATCTGGCATGAGTTAATCTATAAGTCTGTATTAGTTCTGTTCTCCTATACCAGTGTCGTAAAGGGTCCAGTGTACTTAGAGATCCCTGAATCAAAGGCACTGTACAAGGAGAAGGTAGTGCACATATCATTAACCTTTCTGCGCTTGTTTCCTCATCTGTAATATGGGGTTAATGATATTTCTGTACTTCACAAGAATGTTGTGCGAATTAATGTTTGTAAAGCCCTTTAAGATCCATGGATGAAAGATGCCATAAAAGTGCAAAGGTGATAATATTATAGTTATTGAAATTGGAAACACCAATAATGCTGGGAACTGAATCTATATTTGGTTGCAAGGCACCCCATGCATTATGAATTCACAGGCACTTACAGTAGCTTACAGTTTCAACATTTATATATATATATATATATACACACACACACATATATATGTATATATATATGTAAAATAAATCCTGAAGAGATATTACCTATATGTTAATAGGTAAATGGATGTAATTTGTTCATAACTGGCAAGAAACACAGTATCAGAGTCCACATTCTTTTTTCATGTTTCTTTATAGAAAGTACTGCAGTAGAATACATTGGATCTTTATTCAAAATCATATAATGTCAGAATGGTCTATTTAGGAAGAGGCAGTAAATTACATGTTAAAAATGCTAACAAGATTTAATGGAATCATTATCTGTACCTCTCTTAATACTGCTGTATTTTTTCATTTACATTCTGAATCTACTTGTATAGTTTATACATATTAAGCACAAAACACCTAATAGCAATCTTTTTGAAAATGAAAACTAATACAAATAATCAGTTGTCACCTGTTTTTCTGAACTAATTCTAATGTAGGTATTAAATATTTTTCTAAATGTTCCAAAAGGCATTTTACTTAATGTAAAATAGAAAATAAGTTTTCCAATACATTACCTGTATTTTAAAAATATTTAAGTATCTCATGAGATATTTATCTATATAGTTATACATTCACTTATTCACTCACTTAATAATTTATTCATTCACTTAATCATAGTGCTTATTTGTGCCATACAAAACATAATAATTTAAAAATATAAGTTGTAGAACATTTGTGAGTGTGAAAGTCTGTAGGTTTACATGTAGAGAAAACAATCTAGAAACATATATATCACTCCATTCTCAAACTTTATAATAATTATCTCTAGGAAGTGGTTTGTAGTTAATAAAGAAGAGCTTTCATTTTAAAGAATTCTCTATTGCTTGATTTTGTTACAAAAAGCATGTATAACTTTCTTATTTTTAAAAGCTACATTCACAGAATCAAAAATAGATTTGAAGGACTATTTCAAGACTGCTAAATAAAAGTGAGGATTGCTGAGACAAAACTAAATGAAACAAGTAAAGCTACAATTTAAATAACATACTAAACTTATTGTCAAACAGGATGAAAAGGAAGGACAGATCGTTAAAGGGAGGACTCATTACCCTTGATTATAGTTTAGAAGAATTAACACGCACATGTGTTTTTGTTTTCTCAAGACACATCTTAGAGACTTTCTGAGATTTAATTAGAAGGAATGCAATTTTGTCTTTTAATCCATTGAAGCATGATTTTCAACTAAGTAGAAAAAAGGTTAACTTCAAATGATAGTGGCAAACCAGTCAAGGAAAAACAACAGAGTTCACAATTAAGTCAAGGAGTCAAACAAACGTTATATTTAGAAAGTCAAGAGCTTTGTTTTGGCTGCTTTAGAGGTTTTCTCCAATTTATGGGAGGTTCAAGGTTACCAAGCTCAGCATCTGGAGCTCAAAGTCATTCCAGAGTTTACTCAATATTAGAGTTCAAAGATTTAAATGTGTATTACAATGGAAAAATTTGAAACCTGGGACTGCTGACTTTATGAGTATAAGTAAATTACAGTAGAAGGTCACATGGGCCAGCATACCTCTAGACAGCTAATAAGCAGAGAAAGCTACATTGAGAGGCTTCAAATCAGGGAACTAAAACATGCTCAATGTCTTAGCATAAATTGTAGGTTCTTACATGCATATTTATAAATAAGACATTTGCTAGAAAATATGAATAATAGGTAAATACAACTGAGATATTATTGTGTGACCTGATTTCCATTTCTTCTATTCTAATAATTGTTCTTATATTACTTTTTGTTTCACTTTTGCTCCTGAATTTTTGGCTTCAGCATACTATTCTTTTAGCTACAAACTCCTCGGTTAATATTTAGAAAGACCAAGTATTTAAGCAGACAAAGTACAATAGAAATGCAAGAAGCCAGTGACGTTTTTAATCTTTTTATTTTGATTAGTTACACAAATATATTGACTTATTAATTTCCTTAGACTCTTCCAGAATTTCTTATAGATGGGTGAATAACATTGTGTGTTAGTGTCATTACTGATTTCCAGCAGAACATTTTGGATTGTAATAAAGAAATCAGTTCCTAGCATAGTGTTTAGCAAATATCAATGCCCAGTAAACATTAATGAATGAATGAATTGCTTGTCAGTACACTCATAATTAAATTAAATGGTTGGCTTACCCATACGAAGCAAGTTGTGGAAAAATGTTAACTCCTCTGAAGTCTACAGCTTTCCATTCAAGTGACCCTCCTTTCTCTTTCTTTTCATTAAAAAATTTAAGTTTTCTTGTGTAGAAAAATTTTGTAATCAATCCATCATCAACTGAACTTAACTCTCCAAGGACATGAAAAATATAGTGAATACCAAACACAGATCTTTCTAACTACACCTTTACTATCACATTCTCTACTTCCTCTTTCTCTGTCAACCTTGTTCTGATTATTTTCTGAGGTTCTAGCCACAATTTTCTTCTTATTCTATACCTGCTTCTAGCTTCTGTGATCTCTTCCACTGACTCCTCAATTGATATTTCCAGTCTCAAATATTCAACTGAGTAATATGCATCCTTATTAATCTGTTTGTTTGTTCATTCATTCATTCACTCATTTATTCATAAAAAAATATTTTTGACTCCAGCTTGCCCCTATTTCAATAAAGCAAAGTAATCCTGCAAGTCAAATCGTGTCAGTTTCCTGCTGAAAACCTTCTAATGATACTCCACGTCACTTAGTCCGTACGGTAAGTGGTCTACAAGCCCTGTTCTCCTCCTCCCTCTTAAATCCCCGATGTCATCTAATATAACTTCTCTTCACTCGTTCTGCTCAGCCACCTTGATGTTGTACAAACACAAGTTACACTTCTGCTTGAGAACTTTGACACTGGTAGGCTTTCTTAGAACACTCATCGACATGGCATAGTCCTTCACCTTCACCCAGCCTTGGCTTAAATGTTACCATAGCATGACTTCACCTATTCACCACCTTTAAAAATGAAACTCTTGACTCAAGTACTTCTCAGTCCCCTCCTGTGCTTTGTCTTCACTGCACCAATCACCCTCTAGCATAAAGGTTGGAAAAGAATGGCCTGTGGACCAAATCCAGCCTGCCACTTGTTTCTGTAAGTTTTTATTGGAACATAGCCTAGCTATTCTTTTATCTACTGTCTATGGCTTGCTCTGGGCTACAATGATAGAGTGGTTACAATAAAAACTACCAGGTTCCCAAAGCTTAAAATATAAACTATCTGCCTCTTTACAGAAAAAGTTTGCCAACCATTGTTTTCACATATCGAAGAACAGGCAGGTTTATTTGTTTTGGTCATTGTTTATTTTACTCATTGGTTTACTTGTTTTGTTCATTGCTATATCCTGAGGTGCATAGAGCCGTGCTTCAGCATAGAGCAGGCACTGGAAAAACCAGTACACATTAATGAATGAACATGAATGAATTTGTGAATAAATAAATGATGTGTCAAACAGGTGCCGAATATGTGCAAAGCCCTGAGCATGTGGAGGTTTTATTCTCCCTACATTGTCTTTGCAATCCTACTACATTTTCCCATTCAATTTTGAAAAATTAACACAAAATCAAAACTAATGAGAACTATTCCGTATCTTCTCAGTCTTTCTTTTTCACTCTAATCAATGACACTGATCGATATTTACCTGACAAAACAGAAGCAGTCAGAACAGAACCACATCATATTTCAACAGTTATATATGCCAACATATTTGTATTTGTCCCTATATGTTTGTCTTCCTTCATGTTAAAGAGGTTGACCAGTTCCATATCTCCCACAAGCTAAAGCCTCTCTTTTCTACTCCCCTTAATATTTAATATAACTCATCATAAAAGTATTTTATACTTGCTGTTGCCACTTAATCACTTCTCATTTTTAACTCACTATAACAAGATTTCCATCCCGACCACTCCAATGAAAACTCACTTATCAAGGATATCAACAATCTCTATCTCAGCAAAGCCAATGGTCAGTTATCAGTTCTCATGTTATTTGACCTCCGAGCATTTGGCAGAGTTGATCATTGCTTCCTTCTTAAAACTCTTTCTTCTCTTTCTATCCAGGACACCACATTCTTCTGTTTGTCTATCTATGTATACATATTGTTTTTAGAGATCCAGCTGTTAAATATTTACTAGCTTACTACTGTTCTGTCACCACCTTGAAGCCTGAGGAAGTGAGAAAAATAAGTACTTAAAGGAAACTCAAGAGAAGAAAACTATGTAGGGAACATCTAAAAGGAGCTACAACTTTTGGTAGAGGGATCCAGAAAGTCTTTGGTGAAGGGGTTGAAATAGGAAAGAGAAAGGAAAATAAATATGTTGACCTCACTCTTATCCCTCCTTTCCATCTCTCACCAGGATTCCTCATTTGGGCTGAACTCAAGTAAAAGCCAAAGAGCAAAAGACCTTGTTCTGTAGTCCTTATAGTTTAGCCTTCTAGAGCACAGAATGAGATAGTGAATGCTAGATTGGATGTGGAAGACAGACAGAAGTTATTCAGGACAGCACATCACTTTTGCGTCTCAACGTACATAATTATGCTTAAGCAGGTGGAAAATTTGTGTCCTTAATACAGAGGTCACAAACAGTAGGCTGGATAATGGTCCCCAAAGATATTAGGCCCTAACTCCTGTAAATATTACCTCTTTAGAAAAGGGGTCTTCACAGATGTGATTAAGAATCTTATCCTGGATTTTCTGGGTAGGTCCAAATGCCATCACATGTGTCCTTATAAGACAGTAGTGGGAAATTGATACATACACAGAGAAAGTGATGAGAAGGCAAAAGCATAGGTTGGAGTGATGCAGCCATAAGCCAAGGAATGCTGGCAGCCACCAGAAACTGAAAGAAGAAATAGATTCCTCTCTAGAGCCTCTGAAGGGAGTACAGCCTTGCTGACACCTTGATTTTGCCCCAGTGATTCTTATTTTGGTTTTCTGGCCTCCAGAATTGTGAGAGAATTAATTTATTTTGTTATAAGCCATGCACCTTGCCTTAATTTGTTATGGCAGCCACAGGAACCTAATAAAAAGCACAAAGTCCCATCAGGTGCCATATTGTCAATTGGGTGATGTCAGTTTTGTCCGATTCCTACCTGTAAATGAAAACATTAGTAATCACCAATATTATTCATATAAAGGAACAAGGGGATATGGGATAGAGCTAATTAACATAAAACATAGTTGCTACTTTCTCACTTTTGTAGCTACAGCTGAGAACTATGTTGTCATAAGGAACTTTCCATGAGATCACAGGTATGAGGTAAAGGTGGCAAAGCAGTTCAAACCAATACAACAGGAATCTGAGCCATCTGCTTCTGCAGTTTACTTATATCTTTTGGACTTACATGGCATCATTTATACCATTTCCATTTTATAATAGAATTGTTCTGTGCACTTCTAAATTGATGGCTCCATAAATTAGATAATACCAATTCAAGTTAGGCAGATGGGGTTGCATAATACTTTGGTATCTATGGTAAGGTGTTTGGTTTCTACCAGGTCCAGTAGCAAGTGAGTGATTGCTTTTTCTTCAGAGATTAGTTTGTTAGCAGAAGAGGACATGACCTTACTCCAAAATTCTATGGGTCTACACTGATTCTCCTATTGGAAATTGCCAGAGGCTCCTATTGAGGGCAAAAGAGCTTGTTATTTTGTCCATGTAGTTTAGCCTCCGGGGGCACAGAACAAAGTGGAGAACTGAGTGAATGTGTCAGTCTGTCACAGACACTTCTAGGTCACAAGGCCAAGTTATAGACCTTTTTGTTGCTCCAGGGCCCATTTAAGGTTATCCAACTTTGAGGTTATCCACTACATGCATGACAGGAGCATGACCAATGTGTTACGTTTCTTCCAAAATTCACAAAGGCCCACCAAGCATTGTGCTCCTTTCACTGTAGAGGGTAGTGTAGCAAAACACCACCACTTTAAAGAGGATATCCTGACATGACTGAGACCACTGGACTCCTGGCAACTTAACTAAAGTGACATGTTCCTACATTTTCATGGGATCTAGCTCCAAATCTTTGGTGCACATGTCTCTTACATTTAAGGTGCCTCCTTCTGACTTTAGTCCAATGATCATGATATTCTGAGAAATATCAAGGTAATCAAGTTTTCTCCAGATTATAGTATTACAGGGATATGAGTAGACATAGGTTAGGCCAAGAGAGTAAAGGCATATTGTTATCCCTGCCCTGTGAAGGAAACTGCTTCTGCTTATCTTTACTAATAGAGGGAAGGGGAAAATGCATTTGTTAAGTCACAGGAGTCAGTGGCCATACCGATTTCCTCCAGTGAAATTTCCTACATTGGGATATTCCCTATATTGGGAATAGCAGATGTGATTGCCATCATCACTTAAGCTTCTGATAATATATCGTCATTTTCAAAGACCCATCTGACTTTTTAATAGGCTACCAAGTGAGTGAGAAAAATGGGGATATTGTAGGATTTACCATCTCTGTAATTGTTCAACTATTTGGGGTAACATACCCTACTGGGATGGGGTATAGCCTTTCGTTTAACTTAGCAAAGAAGGACTGTTCCAGAGGCTTCAAGTTGGCCATTATTCTGCAATAAAACTCACTCCATATCAGGGAATTCTCTATTCTGAAGTTTTCCTATTCTTACCAATATTATTGGCCTATAGAAAAAAATTGATCTGAAGTCCCTCTGGAAACCTTCTGAAATAGACTCGGGCCATCTGATATTAGATAATTATTATCAGATTTTCTTAAATCCCATCTCGGGCCCATGGACCTCAGAGGTATTTCAGGTTTCCAGACGTTAGCATCACTTAAGAGGCAGTATCT
Source organism: Rhinolophus ferrumequinum (assembly GCF_004115265.2). NCBI lineage: Eukaryota > Metazoa > Chordata > Mammalia > Chiroptera > Rhinolophidae > Rhinolophus > Rhinolophus ferrumequinum. Next base: position 59,350,986 of record NC_046291.1, read on the forward strand.
TATAATACCATAAGATCTATCTGCTTTCCGTTTCCAGTGCAGTGATTCTCAAAGTGTAGTCCCTAAACCAGCAGCATCAATATTACTTTGATACTTGTTTGAAATAAATTCTGGGGGCGGCTGGATGGCCCAGTTGGTTAGAGCACAAGCTCTGAAAAGCAGGATTCTCAGTTCAATTCCCACATGGGCTAGTGAGCTGCACCCTCCACAACTAAACTGAAGACAATGAGCTGTGGCTGAGCTTCCAGAGGGACGGAAGGATGGCTAGAGTGCAATCTCTCAACAACAAAGTTTCTGGTTCAATTCCCACATGGGATGGTGGGCTGCGCCGCCTGCAACTAAAGGTTGAAAACGGCAACTGTACTTGGAGCTGAGCTGCTCCCTCCACTACTAGATTGAAGGACGACTTGGAACTGATGGGCTCTGGAGAAACACACTGTTCCTCAATATTCCCCAATAAAAATTAAAAAAAAAAAAGAAATTCTGGTGTCTCCACCTTAAACTTACTAAATCAGTAGGACCCCAAATCTATGTTTTAAGAGTGCTCCAGGTGATTTTGATGCATACTTAAGTTTAAGAACCACTGCTCCAGGCATAATCACTGTTAAATAGCTGAAGGTACCTCTGAGGTAGGTGTGGAGGAAGACCATGCTATGTATCTGTGACCTATTGCCAGGTCATTCCTTATAGGGCCTGGCTTCCTTCTCAAATAAGGGTCTCTAGGTCTGTAAAGCAGCTTAAGTTTGGGAACAAGGTAAGAAGAAGTAAATCCCCATTACTTTAACTCAAGTTAGTTTTATGAACATCGGTCCTAGGATTTTTCTCCCTATATATATCAAGTGACTCTTTAGTTGGGAGCTCTTTTATTTTCTTTCTAAGGATTCTATGATTAATTAGTTGCTGCCAAAAATCTGTAAAGGTCAAAACACTTTGATTATTACTTATTATGATAATTGTGTCTACTTCGTCTCACCCCTCCTTGGCTTCCAATACTCTGGCATTCTATTCCCACGGTCATCAAGGAATGCAGTTCCATTGTTCCATGTCCTACCATCACATCTGCCACAGAGAGAAGAGCCACCATTGAGCATTACTTCAGGTTTTCGAGGATAATGGTTTCCCTCCTTATCAATGGATATCTTGGTAAAGAGTGTTCCCACAGTGCTCTCTTGGGTAATATAAATAAAATTGATTGATCAGGTTACACATAATAAACCCATTCTAGTATTCTCGTTTTCCTGAAACTTGATTCCTTCCCCTACATTGTGCCATGGAAGTTATGTTATTCAACCTCATTGAATATAGGCTACAATTGATTGACTTTGAATAGCCAACATAATAGACTATTAACACGACTTCTAGGAGTTCAAGACAACAAATTAAATCCCCAATCCTAAGCGAATAAACCCTTATCAACCTAATCCAGACTTATATTTTTTCTTTCTTGATCTATTACCCATATAATTCACTCCCATATAGACTCTTTAGACTCCTGCCAATAGAAATCAATGAAATTCTGCAAGTCTTTCTTGTCAGAATATTTCTTCTTCTCAGACCCAGTCTTGTACTTCTTCTTGCTATGTTAGAGTCAAATGCTCATTATCAGCCTGGAGGCAAGTAGGGGTGACAGAGATTGGTCCTAGGAAGAATAAGCATAAGCTCAATCACTGAAAGGTTGGTTCCCTCAGATACTAGGAGAAAGCCTGACTATACTGGAAAGGGAAGGTCAAAGGGACATAAGGATTCAAAGTTTTCAGCTTCATTTTCTGTGTGCCCAAATGTCTCTATTCTAACACATGAAATTCTTCTTCCGACCAGTTCCTTCACCTCAGTATAAAAGATTTGATGGGTTCAATTGGTCATTAAATCTTCAACTGTTATACTCAAGTCATGGGCTTGATCCCGAATCATATTTTATCAACTTCAGGAGGTGATAGTCTCCTTCTAAACTGCTAGAGACTTGATTTTTCTTTTTTTATGCCTAATATCAGTTGGATATTCAATTTATTTTTTTCTTTTGTATACTCTTTAGGGCCATCAAAAGAAGTAGTTGATTCCATCATCTTTGTAATTACCATTGTTGTCATAGTGACATGTGCCATAGCCACCTCATTACACAACACCTTGTCCCCACCATTGGTGATAATATAAGTAATCATAATGCCTCTGCGAGTCATAGATTACCCGTGCCCCTCCCACACTGCCCACCCTTCCCACACTGCCCAGCAAGAGGGTTATCAGTGCACTCTTCAAATATGTGAAATACAGTCCCAGAATCCCATTTGGGAGTCAGTTCCTGGGGGCACTTCTAGTAATAATGACTGTATTATTCTTAATAGACCATAGGAAAGGAGCCAAGGGGATACTGCATTATTTTGTCCCAGCAAGAAACAGATGGCATACTAAAATTAGGATAATCAGAGTAGAATTTAATAAATGGACTTTCAAAAGATGTGAGCAGGGTGTAGGGAACACTTACGGAATAAAGAAATACCCCAGAATGAGTAAGAGAAAGGGTTCTGTTCCCACCCCTAGGTAGGAAAGGGTAAGGAGCGGGGTGAAGCTGGAGAGAGGAAGCAGGATACAGAGGGCTACTTGACAAGAGCTATGACCTTTGGTGAAGGGAGTCAGACAGCTCATTATAATACGTGAGAGGGGGAACCAAGGTAATAAATACCTCAGCTCCTTCCTTTCTTCTCTACTGCAAGGGTTTCCATTGGCAGACACTGATCGGTAGCCTGCAGGCAAGAGAATCTATTGTTGTCTCCTATGACATAGATCAAAGGGAACTGGAGAAGAAACAGAAGCTGTCCGGCACAACACTGATTACTTCCAATTCCGTATCTGCAGCTCTAATCTGTCTCATAAGGGACGGACTTTTATACCCAACTGCCTGCTTGACATATTCTCTTGGATATCTACTAAATGTCTCAAATTAAAATATTCCAAATGGAAGTCATGGTTTTGTCCTCCTACACTCACCTAATCCTCTCCCTCTCCTGTCTTCCCCATCTTAATAAATGTCAGTTTCCCCAGTTACTCAGTTCAAAAATCTAGGGATCGTTATTGATTTCTTTATTTTCCTCACACACAATCCGTCATAAAATCTTGTCACTTTTGAGTCCAACATACATCCCAAATCAGAACACTTTCTATTACCTCAACCGACCACTGCCACCCTATTACAAGTAATCATTATCATTCACTACCATTGTACTAACCTCTCAACTTTACTCCATAGTTCTGCTCTTGCCTTCCTACATTCTATTATTCATGATCTTTCAAAAATGTAAATCAGATCATTATTACTGTCCTGCTTAAAAGTATCTCATTAAACTTAAAAGTAAAAACTAAACTCATCATCATGGCCTAGAATGCTCTGTATCTTCTGGCCCCTGTATATGTCTCTAGACTCATTTCCTAACATTGGCCTTCTTACTGTTTTTAGAAAATACTCTAACCTTTTTATCATATTAGGGTATTTGTATTTACAGTTGCTGCTCCTTAGAACGCTTATCCCCCAGATATTCAACTGATTCTCTTATATCGTTCAATTTTATCATGTTATTTCATGTCATGTCATGTGACATCCCCAGAAGAACTTCTCTAACCACAAAATCTTAAATAGCACACACCCCAACCTTCTCCTTCCACTTATTTTTTTTCATTAACTGAGATTATATTATTTGTTGTTTTATTTATTCTCCATCTCCCCGACTAAAATATTAGTTCTATAAGTATAAAGAATGTATCCTTTGTTCATTTCTCTATCACTAGTGCCTAGAACAGTGTCCAATACATAATCGATGCTCAATAAATACAGTCAAACACATCATAACACTAACAGGTACAAGAAGTCCAGTCTCATAAAATGAGCACTTACTGTAAGGTTAAGGAAATGACCAAGATAAGCCTGGTACCTTGCTGGTAAGCAGTTCCAGGGTCCAGGCCCCAAAAGTCAATTGAATTATATCCAATTTCATTTTGCTGTGGAATATGTAATTGGGTTTCATTGTGTATTTTGAATAATGAATAAATGCATGCATAAATGGAATATCAGTTTAATGTTTTCACATAACTATTCTAAACACTGGTACTCAGTGTATCTACATATAAGTTCATCATCTTCCTTCCAACCAAAAGCATGCCATATACCTTCTATGTATTTCTTACCTTGATAATAGCACAACAATGACTCAGTCATCAAGGCTAGAAATCTTATAAACTTTAAGTTCCCCCCAATCAAGTAAATTCAATGTCAATAATATGGCTCAAACCTGTTTCTTATTTGTTGTTCTCTGTGATACTTCCCTGGCTCAGGACCTCTTGCATAGTTTACTAATAATCTTTAATCTTACCTATTGATTTTCTAATTAATCTTAAGTGTTGTTGCAGTATTTTCCTAAAATCTGCATCAGTTAACTTTATGTGCCTTGGACCTTAATCATCCAGACCTTTACTACTTGCATCCTCTTATCCTAAATCCACCATGCACATTCTTAGCTCCATGTTGCTATTCTTCCTCCATTTTGGGATTATCTGCTTTCCTTCTTTTCAATTTAATTTTTAATTCATCCTTCAAAGATAAATTTAAGTAGTATTACTTTATAAAATATTCCTTAATTGCCTTCATCTGACGTAAATGCCTTTCCTATTTGACTCCAATGCACGTTGATTATGCCTCCATTCTCCCTTGAATCATAGTTATCAATATGCCTGTCTTTGTTACTATCTTGAAATTATCTTGAAAGCCAGGATTATGTCTCATGTACTCCTTGATGTCCCCAGATTTTTAGCATAATACTAGGCAGTCTATATGTGTGTGTGTGTGTTTGTGTGTGTGTTTGTGTGTGTGCATATACATTTGTTTAAGTGAAATTACAAACAAGTATGGCAATTTTGCTTTATGCTGTTAAGGATTATTTCTACTGACAAATTCAGAGTATTTTTGCAACTTTTTCAATTACCTCTGAAGATGAAAGACTGACTTCAAAGTTCCAAAATAGTTTCTTACCTTTTAAAATGCTTTCAAAAGTATTCATCAAAAATCTACAATAAACTCCTCAACTATATCGCCACAGATCTGAATTTTTCTGTTACCAGATTTTTTTCCAGCTTTATTGAGACATAACTGACATAGCAATGGATGCTACTGTTTTCCATCAGTATAAGATAACAGCATGTTTTCGAGATGCCATAAGCAATTAGCTAACAAATAAGGATTCAAAACACCTATAATTCATTCCAACGAGATGGCTGGGATCTTTTGAAGATATTGCAAGTAAATAATTATTCTATATTTTACTTCAATACTTCTTAGTATTTTTAAAAATGACTTTAATGCTTGTGAATAGATACTAAGCAGAGAGAACTAAAAATAATGGTTTATGCTAAGGTTACCAACTGCCTAATATTATTAGATAACTCAGTCATGACCCCATAAAACTTCTTTAACTTCCTGATATTATTGATATTTTGCAAAGGTTATGTTTTCCAGCATAATTTTGGTTACGTCAGCAAAGCTACTCTGATGCAAGTTATAGGTGTGGAAACACCTTGGAACAGAATTCTTAAAAAAACAAACAAACAAAAACAAAAAAACAAACAAGGATGTTAAGGGTCCAAGAGTCCATTTATAGGTAAAATAAATGAGCAGGTAAAGAAGGAAAACAGAAGACAGAAATAACACAGAAACAGATTAAATTCTGTAGAAATGGTTTGAGAGATAGCTATTGGTAACTTGAAAAATATTAACAAAATAGGCAGGTACCATGTAAAGAGAGAAACTACACAAAGCAAACAAATTGCAAGAAATTTAGACGATTAGAACAGAATGTCAGTTCTAGCACTGCCAGGAAAAGGCTGGAAAGGCAAGTCTAACAACTTATGGAGTACCAGGAATTAAAAAGAGCATAGAGAAAAAGGACAAAATTTATTATTAGTTTTCTGAGAAGAGTGAAGACAGGGTTAACATAGAGTTTTTTCCCAGGTAAGGGGCACCAGGCTAGTAACCCTGATTTTACTACCAAATAGATCTAGTGTAGGAGCGATAGAACAGGCTTCAACCCTAGAGACCTACTCTAGGAGTGGGATGATAGCTCTTTAGAGTTAAGGGAATAGTTGATGGGATGCAAATTATGATGGCTTTTTTTTTTTTTGTGATATGAAAACTATACTGGAACCACCAAACGGGATTTAAATTGAGCCAGCACAGCTTAGAATCATTTTAATTTTTTAAAAAAAGATGTGAGGTATAAGTTAGAAAAATTCCCTTTGACATATGAGGAAAAACATATAAAAACACGTAACATAATGATGTTAAACATACATAAATAAAGATTGTCAAGCCTATATGTTATATTTACAAAATTGCTCTTAACCATTAAAGAGCTGTGGCCAAGTCATCTAAAATAGGTCTTTCTTTTTCCCCCACTCAAGAATTTTATTACAATTGGGTATATTCAGGTACTCTGAATTTGGCCCCTGCAACATTTTTTCTCATATTAACAAGTGCGTTTCATTATGGTTACTCTTCTTCCTTTCTAAATAAAATGTTTGTTTACATTAATACTGACTAAATTATAGCTTGCTTTCTTTTGCCCAAGTCTGTCACCATACAACAATAAAAGGCTTGCCAATTTCAATGATGTATAAAGCACTGTCTTATTATTTTATATATGTAAAGAATTCTAGGATTTGAGTGTAAGCAATAGTAACAAAAATAATAGTAAGAACTGAGATGATTTTACATAACAAATAGCCTTTTAAAAAGTCATGTATGAAATTCAAGTTGATAATACTTGGCAAAAAACACAAGACCAATGATAATAATTTTCACTTGCATTTTCGAGAAAACATAAAGCTATTTAATATCTTATATTTTTAGGAATCAAATAGGTATTCTGTAAAAAGCTCACTTAAGAAGACAGTCTGAAAGAGAACCATGCTCTAATTATATGTTTCTGTTGTATTCGAAGAGCTCCTTTCCATAGTCATAAAGTGTTTGTGTAAGATTAGTGTACTTACACAACTACTAGTACAAGTGTACTAGTGGTTGGAGAGCAAAATGATCATTTGGCTAATGACTAATTCATTCCTTAAATTTGTAACTGAAACTGTAAAGAGTCATTTTGACACGGAATAGTCGATGGCAAGCACATTCACAGCATAATTCACAATGAAATAGTTATTATGGCATTATTAATGGCTTCCTATATTACTTTATATTTATGCTCCACAATACCTTCCATAGCACCAAGACCAGGTAGGCATTGAGTAAACAATTTTTTAATGATGAAAATGATCACATGCCTGATTGGCTTTTTGCTTATTTCTCATGCAATAAAATGGATCTTTGCCTTAAGTGTTTCTTCTTCTAGGAACATACTTCCCCAGATATTTATATGGCTAACTCCTTTGCATCATTTGAGTGTCAATTTAAAAGTTGCTTTCTTTGGCCGTCAATCTGAGTCTCCCAGATACTACTTTATTTTCATTTTAGCACCTATATTAGTTTGCTAGGGCTGACATAACAAAACATAACAGACTGGGTGGCTTAAGTAATGGAAATTTTTCCTCACAGTTATAGAGGCTGGAAGTCCAAGATCAAGGTGCCAGCAGAGTTGGTTTCTTCTAAGGTCTCTCCTTGGCTTACAGATGGTCACTCTCTTGCTGCCTCTTCATAAAGTTGACCCTCTGTGCACAAGCATGGTCTAACTCTGAATGTCATAATCTCTCCTTATAAGGACACCAGTCAAGTTGGATTAGAGTCCATCCTGAAGGCCTCATTTTAACTTAACTATATCTTTAATGGCCCTATCGCCAAATTTTGATGTACAAATTCTAAAATATTGGCATTAGGACATCAACATGTGAACTTTGGGGGGCTATAACAGAACTTAAAATATATATGAATTATGTTATATATATATATTTATATTTATATTTGTATTTATATTTATAAATATATATATTTATAAAATACATATTATATATGTATTTATATTATATTTATATTTATATATTTTATATATCTATACATATCTATATATATATTTTTTGTTTGTTTGTTTATTGTCTTTCCTCTCTCATTAGAATGTAAGCTCCATGACATAACTATATTGCTCATTTCTGTGTCCTCGGCACTTAGATCAGAGCGTGGCACGTGGTAGCTGCTCAATATGTATTTGTAGAATGAACAAACAGATTAATAAATGATGAAAGCATTTAATTATCAAATCTTTCATATCTATACTATTATTATAATTTCAATTTGATATTCAGGAGTCATGAAAAGAGAGCATTGAGTTTTTATTCATAAGGATGTGAAGTAGAAATTATTTTCCACATATATCCGAGACTCTTAATTTATACTGAAAAGATATATTGCATTTACTAATTATATCTTGGACTCAGCAGCAGCAAAATTCTATGCCATAACCTTCAAGATGGATGTTGTGGCAAAGATTTCAATCTGATCAAAAGGAATGATTATCCCTGGGAAGGTTGAGGCAGAAAAAATAATTATTTTTCTCTACTAATAGTAATTACCACCTCTGTGAGCTAAGAAAACTAATTCATATGGTATTTGTCTTTCTCTGTCTGACTTATTTCACTTAGCATAATGTTTTCTAGGTCCATCCATATCATTGCAAATGGTAAGATTTCATTCTTCTTTATGGCCAAGTAATACTCCATTGTACAAATGTACCAGTTTCTTAATGCAGTCTTCTACTGATGGGCATTTCAGTTGTTTCTATGTCTTTGCTATTGTGAATAGCAATGAAGCTGAAGCTGAATAATAATGAATGTCAACTATAATTTTATACATATATGTGTGTATACACATACACACACACACACACACACACACACACACACACACATATGGTCACCAGATGTGGAGTGCAGTGTACGGAATACAGTCAATGGAACTGTAACAGCTGTATATGATGTCAGAGGGGTAGTAGATTGGGGGAGGGGGGTTACCACTTTGTGAAGGGTGAAATGTCTAACTATTACATTGATTTGTACAGCTGAAACTAATAAAAAAAAAACTAATTTGTGACTGTGACAGAAGCTACTAGTTGCTTTCTAATTATCTACTTTTCCATTCTTCTTTATTAACAGAATCCCATGTTTTAGGTCACCCATCTAAATGACTATATGTCTCAGCCTTATTTGTTTCTTTATTTATGGCCATTTGATTGAGCTCTGGCCAGTGAGATAGAAGGGAAGATATTCAGTGATACATCAAGAATCTCCTTAGAAACAAAAGAGGGTTGAGTTTGAGGTTTTCTTGTTTTTCTGTGTGTTTTTTTCCCCCTTTCTTCTTTCATCTTCTTGCCTGGAAGACGGATGTGAAAGCCAGCTTCTAACAGCCACCTTGGACCACATTCTAGGAGTGGTGAAGTACTGTGCAGGAGGGTAAGAGCCTGCATCCTTTATGACTTCATGGATCTGCTATAGGAGCACCAGATCTTTTAGTCTTAATGAGTGTTCGAGAGAATAGTGTTTAAACTATTATTATTTAGGGATTTTATGTTATTTTAACTAATATAATGATCACCACGCCTTTCGATAATAGTCTTTCAAAGAATGTATAATCTGCAACTGGTTAGTGTCTATGAACCTTGTAATCCTTGCCTTGCCGGAAAGTTTTTTCTTAAAGCCACCCCTTTAATGATTGTAGCATTACAGCATAGACTTTCCTAGAATTCGCAGATATATCACATTGTACAAAACCACTTTAGTTTAGAGTTTATTTATTTATTTAACCCTTGAGGGCACTCTGATACACTCCCATAGCACCAGCACCACGAACTAAGCTTTGAAGTAGTACTTATCACAATGTATTATAATTGGCAGTTTACTTTTATTCTTGCCTCACTACACTGTATCTCCTAGGGACAAGAGTCTTGCTTACTGTTGTATCCCTAGCACCTTGTGCAGATCCTGGCCAAGTATTAAATGCTCATTTAATGATTAATAGGTTGGCTAATATTTTTTCTATCTATTCATCTATTTTCCTTATGTATCTACTCTAGGAAAGTGGATTAAAGGCAGGTTTATTACAATTTCAACAGACTGAGTTGAACCTTGTTCATGATACTGTAGTGCTTTTTAAACTTTTTACAGACTTTGTAGTGCATCAGCAGTGGTTCTCAAAGTGTGGTCTGTACCGACATCAGAAGCACTAGAGCTCTAATGGAAATGTTTAAGAGACTAGATACAAAGATGATGATGAACAATTTTATATAATCATGGGGTGACAGTATAACATAGAATTTAAGAACACAAACCTTGAAATGAGAAGGCCTAAGATTAAAATTCTAGTTTTCGGTTTCAATATCTCAGTGAATTAATAATTCTATTTTATAGAGGTGTTAGCAGGGTTAGGTGATTTAATAATTAAATCACAAATAGATATATTCTATTGTCAAAGTGGCAAGTTCTTATGTATGGCACATAGAAGATGTTCAAAAATTTTCAGCCATATTCAGTATAGTTTTCTACTAGGAGTGTAACATAGACCTGAGTGTCATATTTATTTCATCTTTCTGTCTAGTACGGGCCACTGTCTTTCTTGATTTGCTATTTTACCAATTCTTTATCAGTCGTATATTCTATGAGGTCCTTGTTTAAGTGGTAAAATTTGGCAATAGCCTAATTTCCAATTTATTGATGATAATCAATGATCCCTTATGGATTTCCCTTGTAAAATAGATCAACAAAGACTTTGCAAAGCAGCGTGTTTGTTTTTATGTCTAACAGCTGTTTGTACCAAACAGCATTATAGAGAAATTTTGTATTTCAGACCTTAAATTTTGAACACATGCTTATGTATTAACGGCAAATTTTATATTTTTTTCTAAAAAAATATTTTTTTCTGGAAATTAGGTATTCATTTTCACTATGAAAATAAAAATTATTCTTAATAAATTCAAGTCTAAAAAAGAGCTTTCACTTTTTATTCCTCAAAGACCAAGAAAAATAGCTCTTAGTGAAGTGGCATGTTAAATCTCATCTCAAACATTGTACTGAGTGAATATCAGTCATTTAGTACTTAATCTGTTTAATATAACTCTCTCAGTGAGACCAAAAATGGAGAACTAGAAGAAAACTGCTAAATTTAGCATGACGTGTGAATAAATATCTTATATCTAATTTATACTTGCTTTTCTGCATTCATTTTATCTGTCAATGATACTGTAATTCTGTACCATGTTTCCCCGAAAATAAGACCTAGCTGGACAATCAGCTCTAATGCGTCTTTTGGAGCAAACATTAATATAAGATTGGGTCTTATAATAATATAATAGAGTATAATATAATACATATAATATAATATAATATAATATAATATAATATAATATAATATCAGTCTTATATTAATGTTTGCTCCAAAAGACGCATTAGAGCTGATTGTCCAGTTAGGTCTTATTTTCGGGGAAACTCAGTATTTTGGGAATTCAATCACTATGACGAAATATCCAAAAATTCATTTGCATAACTTTTCACTAAACTTAGTAAATAAACATGAAACAGAACAATACTTTTTTTCAAATTGCCATCATAATTACATGGGACTTACATTTGTTAAAAAAATGTAGATTGAGCTTTGTTCTAATTGGTTTACATTTAAAAATTCTTTGATCTGTGATAACAGTAATATATATTAACATGTTGCATTTTAAAGTGACACTGCCTTTCATTAATCAAGTGTCTGTATGGTTGATTAATTTGTACAAGGTTTAAATTGCTATGAAAATTTATCATTCATAGCCATGATCTCCATTTACATATATGTTAATTATGGTAAATGTAATCTTTTTCTGAATCCTCTGGGCTGCATACTAAAAAGACAAAGTGATCAGAGTGACTACTTTTTCTATTACAAAGTGAACTCTCACTGCTACTCAGTACAGTCTGTTGTAGTTGTCAAAGCTAGGCTAAAAGCATTATAGTATTTTCTGCTAAAGGCAAATCCAAAGTCTAAAGATGGTATTTCCTTTTCAAGTGATTTCATTATTTACACAAAGAGAATTACAATGTTTATTTACCAAAGTATTTACTAGTATCTCCACATGCTGCGAGATTTTTCTTTTACTTGGAAGCATTTTCTTGTATTAACTCTATTATTAATGAGCATAAGTTTTTAATGTATCTGTAAAGCAGAATGAGTTGAAGTTAGTATGAAAAGTCTTTGTAATATAATTAAAATTACTTAATTGTTAGAAATAGAAATCTTTGAGGTTATAGCATTTTAGGACTACTTGGAAAGATTTGTACGAAAAAGTTAATATATGAAAGTCACGGTAAAAGAGAAGATTAGATTGAGCTTTAGTTTTTTGCAGAAAAATACTTGGTACTTGAAAAAACTCACTTGTTGATAGTTTTTATTATTTTTTAGCTAAGTATCTAAATAGTCAAGATAAATGCAAATGTTACCATCAATGACTCTAAATTCCCATTGCATATTTTTTCTATGGGATTTATCTTAGAGTATTGTGTGAAGCTGGAAATATAGTTAGGAAATGTGGGCCTAGCCTTACACAGCCCTACTATTGGTCTTTTCTATACATTTTCTATAAGTTTTCCCAAAATTCAGAGCATATTAACCAAAAATTATTTTATAATTTTTTAAAGAAGTGCTTTCCATTTGCTCCCCCAAAGTGACCTTTTCTCTTAACAATTATTGACTTGGAAGAAATTCTAATACTTTATGAGTGAAAATGATATGGTGACTAATGCTTTACAGTGAATGTGATTGGCCTTGCTAGGCAAATATTGGAAAATGTAATTATTCCTATTAAATGTCTATAATTTTATGCTTAAATTGTTAGTATTTACATAATATATTCACTTCAAGAGAAGCCTCATTTCTTAGTCAGAACTTAATAAAATTAAAATATCCATCTTGGAAACCTTTGCAAGCCTAGCATCTCTGACTACCTGACAAGGCTATTTTTAAAGACATTTATTTGGCAATTTTCTTATAGTCAGCCTAATCACAGGAGAAACAAACTAATATGGCACGTGTTGTGATAGATGAATGTTGTACCTTTCATCTTCTGATCTCAGTTCCTGCAAAACATTTTTCAAGGAAGCATCACTTCCCTCACCACAGAAATGCATCCACCTCTGTGCTGGAAATAGCAAAAGCATAGGGCAGAAGATAAGGAATATATTATCCAACTAAAATTACAGAGAAATTTTAAGTAGGCAGAATATAATTGCCCAATTTGGAAATTAGCCAGGACACAGGGTTTAACATCATCTTTACTCTTTTGAAAAGTGCCATGGGATTTTTAATAACTGTTGGTGGTCAAGACCTTGGTTTTACCCTCATCCATTAGACGACACCTCCAGCAGTGCAGTGCCCCCTCATACCATGCTGGGGCACCAGTTCAGTACTGACTCAGTGAAAATTGTGCCACCTACTGAATCATCCACAGCTCATCTTAGAGTGCCCTGGCTTTTAGATTTTCTCTGGAGAGCTGTTATGAAAGATGGGACCAACCTCAATGATGCTTAATTTATGATATTTCAAGGTTTTAAATGGTTAAGATCTCAGACCTGAGTTTTATTTTCAATTTTTAAGCAACAGATTTTTCAGGATTTTTCCATACTTACAGCCTATAATGATGGTCTTGATGATTAAACTCTACACTATACACATCTCTCCTTGGAAATGAGGGAATAAAGATAATCACACGTATACCTACATAAATATGTACTTACATACATCAACACATTCAATGAAAAGCATATCCCCTCATTTCTAACATATTTGATTCTTTTAAAACGGAAAAAGTACCACTCTTTTACTAAAAAAGAAAAAAAAAGTATAAACTATATTCCACAAGAAGCTTATTTTTCTCCTAGATTTTTAAGAAGCTAGGAACAAATACTTTAAAAAGAAAATGCAAACCTTGGAGGGAGTGGACTTTACTGGCCAAATAAATAAAGTGAATTTTTGTAAAAGAGAACCATTATCCTAGATTTCCAAATAAAACCTTGCCAACTTCAAAAGAATCTCAGTACATCTTGACAGTTCCAATAATAACTGAAAGAGAATCAAGATTTTTAGACAAAATTCACATGTGTTTAAACATAAATGGTAAAACACTGATGCTTTCTGGCCTCTATGCTTCATTTTACTAATTTGTTCATGTTAATGTGTGTACACTGGGTGTGTGTGTGTGTGTGTGTGTGTTTTGGGGAAAAAAAGGGCTCTTGCTAGCTTTAGCAACCTTGGTCTTTGAAATGATTTTCAGAAATCCTTTTCTGGCTACTAAAAGTATCAGTATCCTGGAACTGAGAAACAGTTTCTGAAAGTGTTTCTTGAGGTGTTATTAGGTTGGTGCAAAGTAATTGCGGTTTAAAAGGTGAAAAATAATTGCAAAACTCGCAATTACTTTTGCACCAACCTAATGCTTCTGGAAATGACATTGAGTAAATCCTGTTGCTGGTGAGTGAGAAGAGATGGTTGGAAATGGTTGTAAAGAATAGATTGAGACAATATAGCTGATGCTGCAAAATATATTCCAAAATATGCCTGTGTTTTCACTCATTCTTGCTAGTGCCAAGGATTCTCAAGTTAACACACACACACCCCTCATACACACTCAAATACATAGTCTTCTATTTTCCTTTTCTGATCTTACCAGTTTTCAACTTTCTCTTTCATCTATTTTCCCTTCCCCCCCTAATGTAAGGGGGCAATCCTTGCCAAACATAAAATATTTCTCAACTAAAACAATCTACTGTATTACTCAGAATTCCCCTATTTGTTCTGCAGTGACTTGATCATTCCTTGACAGTAAATTAATAATTCAAATATTGGAAGGTTGGACATCAGGGAAAGAGAAACTATTCCAGGAAACGTAAATCTGATTTGGTGAATTGTTACTGCTGTGGTATAGTTAACATGCCTCCCTAAGTGCTTGGTTTGCCACCAGATGGAAAAATCAATCACTTTTACTTTTTTTATTATGAACATGAAAATCATAGATGATAGGTATTCTTCCATTGTTAAAAATGAAAATCTGAGACACAAAAATTATCTTACTAGGTCAAATATTCCTAGCTAACCCATGTAAACTATGGACTGTTACAGCTTTAATATAGTATTCCATGTTGGCATGACTATAACTTCCTAAAAGTTGAGTTAGAAACAGAAATTGACTTTTAATCTTCAATCAAATAAAATAATGCATTAGGTTGTGATTTTTTCCATTTAAGTATTATTATTTTTCAATATTTTACACACTTTTTCCATATATAATGTAGCTGCTTTTAATTCCATTACATTTTTGGCTTCCAATGCTATTTTCGTTTTCTCAAAATATCATTCTTTAAACCACTGGTTTTTTTTCCTACTGCTCTCCTCCTTGCTCTATTCCCAACTTTTAAGTATACTTCCTAAAGGAGTTAATTTTGTCTAAAAGTAATCGAAAGAGAGAAAGAGAGAGAGAGGGGAAGGGGGGGGGAGAGAAGAAGGAAGGAGGAAGGAAGGAAGGGAGGGAGGGAGGGAAAAGAAGGAAGGGAAAAATGCAATTATTCTTGGAAACAATCATCTCAATTGTAATCTGTCAATATTTCAGTTAACAAACACTAGGGTCTATTTCTATCGATGATTATTGCATATGTGTATAATAAAGAAGGTATTTGTTTTTCTAATCTTTTATAAGTAAGGCTACTTCCTGACAGTAAGTAAAAAATATATTTTATATTTTTATTGTATATATATAATATATATACTATATATTATATAATATATATATTGAACATCTAGGGTGGCTATATACCCGGTTTTCCCGAAAATAAGACTTAGCCGGACAATCAGCTCTAATGCGTCTTTTGGAGCAAAAATTATACATCTATAATTATAGGTCTATAAAAATTATAGATCTTATATTGACCTGGTCTTGTAGTAAAATAAGACCAGGTCTTATATTAATTTTTGCTCCAAAAGACGCACTAGAGCTGATTGTCCGGCTAGGTCTTATTTTCGGGGAAACCGGGTATATAGCCATCCTGGATGCTCAATTTGCCACATCTCCCCAATTACTGTTCACTGAAACTTGTATTTCTGAAATATATTTTTCTCCTGTTAATGCATTAATTCTTTGTCAATGTACTTCAAACAAATAATTGTAACATATGGTTGATTTTGATAGTCATTACCTCAGCCACTTCCTCTTAGATTAAAAAATGAGTATAAGTTACAGAGAAAAGAACATATGATTTTCTACATCCCTTGTATACCAAGTATTTTCCTCAGTAAAACTCTCATAGTCTTAGAATTTCATCAAAATTTAACAGGAATTCCTAATAAGATGTGACAGATTAAACATAGTGTTCAAGTTAAATGTTGAAAATACACATTCATCATTTAAGCTGTCTTAAAGGCATCATAAATGATTTGTTTTTAAAGTGAAAACATATGAAAAATATAAAATATCAAATTAATAAATTCCTATATGTAGTGGATTGGCCCTCCCAAATGTCACATCTACATGAAATTCCTAGAAACTATAAATCTTCTCTTATTTGGAGAAGGGGTCCTCACAGATGAAACAAAGTTAAGGATCTTTAGATGAGGAGATCATCCTGCAGCACCTAGGTGGGTGCTAAATCTAGTGACAAGTGGCCTTAAAAGAGTCACACAGAGGAAAGACACAAGACAGAAGAGGAAGAGGCAAAAAGACGAAGTAGAGATTAGAGTGGTATGGCTATAAATTTAGGAATGCCAAGGATTGCAAGCAGCCAAAAAATAGCATGGAATGGATTCTCTTCCAAGACCCTCTGGAAGAACGTGGCTAACATGTTCTTGATTTCAGGTTCTAGCCTCTAGAACTGAGAGAGAATACATTTCTGCTGTTTTGAACCACCCAGTTTGTGGTACTTGGTCAGGGCAGCCTCAGGAAATGAGCACACTCTATAATATGTATTGAAATACACAATTGTGCTGATGGTGATAGTGGCATAAGGGAAAAAAACAAACAAAAATCAACTAATAAAATTATTAAATAGATGAGTGACAGTATGAAGAATTTATTTCATGCATATAATAAAATGTTATTGGAGTCCAGTGGATGAAGTGATCTAAGTCTCCCACTAGAGCTAACATCCAACCATAAGAGCTAATAATGTACTCCTACTTTCCTTAAAGTACAGGGGTGAAGCACATAATAAAATTTGATAAACTTGGCCCACATCATCCCAAAGGCTCTAAGGTGAAAAAAAGATGACATGTGCCAATAATGGAAAAACCCACAAAAACTCATGTGTTTGGAATGTGGTATAAGAGAAACGGAAAGCCTAGAAAAGAGGCCTAACAGATGGCCAAAAACCAAACCACTCAGGTCTAAGTTTCTGAAGAGATAAGAGTGATCTATACTATAAGTTAGTGAAGTAGTAAGCTATTGTGGGACACCGTCCCTATTTTGTTGATTTTTATATCCTCAAATCCTAACAATGTTCCTGGGACATTGTTATATAGTCCGAATGGGCAAATTTATTTTATAAATAATATTTCATATGTTTACTTGACAACAATCTATTTTTGAGCATCCTCAAAAACCTGCTTGGTGATGGTTTTTTCCACTACATGGCAAGTTACTTAAGAACCTTTTACTATTATATCCTGGCAAGTAGTAGTAAATGCTGAAGAAATAATGTTGAATGAAAAAATGAAACTCCCAATTATTTTTCAGTGAAATAGTGGGTCCTCTTTTGGTAGTAACTAGAAGGGGATCAGAGACTACATAAGGGTCTGGGCTACATCACATACAACTGGTATAGTAGGTACTGGCTTTAATGACATGACCTGCCATAGTATACCAACTAGCTTACTCTTTATAAAGTATCTTTGGCTATAAGGATAGATTTTCCTCGGCCTGCTCTTTTTACTAAGCCTCATACCTTTACCAAGATTAGGATATCTGTTACCGCTATCCCTAATTATGACACTGAAATTTCTTATAATTGACAAACTAATTAAATTACAAATACTCCCTCAAGGCATTATGTCAGGCAATACTTTGTTAGTCTAATTCTAGAAACCGTATGTTTACCAATGAGGTAAACAAATTTCAATGTAATATTTTATTTACACATTTCATTAAAACTTTCAATTTGTTAAATTAAATGTTTTATAATAATGGTGATAGTGGCATAAGGAAAAAAAACAAACAAAAATCAACTAATAAAGTTATTAAATAGATGAATGACAGTATGAAGAACTTATTTCATGCATATAATAAAATGTTATATTACATAAAAATCAGAATTCTAGAACAAGACCACAATTTCTTTCTCTCTCTCTCTTTTTCTGTCTCTGAAAGGAAATCAGTTTCTTATAAATATGAAGTTATAGAATTTACAGACAGGATTGTTATGTTTGAAATTCAGTAACATTTAGACACCAAAATAATTTTTTACATTTATATTAGTTATTGAGGCTCATTTCAGTTGCAAACTGATTCAGTCTCATTAGTATAAAAAAACAGGAAAGTAAGTATACAATTGGAATGGATAGATGAATGTATATGCATAGACAAAAGAATGCTTAGAGAAATAAAATACTTCACAGAACTTCAGTTTTCAACATTATAGCATGAAACAATTCTTCCCCAACTCCCAGAAAATCCTATACTTTTGGAGACAAAATACTTAATAGGATTAAAAATTTTCATGCAAGAGTATCATGTATTCATTTCTATATATCTTGAGAGTTAAATTCAAGCTTATGCTCAAGTTTTAAGATAACAATAGTGTAAACTTTAGGGTGGAACAAAAGAAGGGGAAAAAAATCCAAGTTCCCAGCCATAGTTAGGAAAACAAGGAAAGATAGGAGAATGAGGGAATCAAAGGAAAAAGAATGAAGATTCAAGGATGGGTAAATCTCCTCTTTACTGAGCTTTTCAAAAGGTTTGTGATAACCAGCTTTTGTGTAAATGGATTTGATGGCTCTGGGCTGAAGGTGACTGACAGCTGAATCTAGGCCCCCTCTAGAGTGTCACCCTGGGGATTGTCATTGTTGCAGACTGTTTCTTTAGACTGACCCAGAAGAATCATTATCTCAAGGGGATTCTAACAACAGCCACCCGTGAGCAGCCTAGGAGCCAGAAGTAAGCAACTTAGCCTCTCTCTTGAGCAGTAATTACAATCGTAAGGCGAACAAAGGGTGTTACTGAGTTGAGCTTAAGTCTTTCTCCAATCCCCAATTAAAAAAAAAAAAAATTCAAGTACCAGAGATTTTTCTCGAGTAAAAATATCTGAGAAACCCTTCATCCTTTGTTATTTGGAAAATTAAGCAGACTTCTGGGTCCTTCTCAGGAAGTGCTTAACTGAAGCTGGCATATGGTGTTTCCTGGAAAATAAGACCGGGTCTTATATTAAGTTTTGCTTCAAAAGACTCATTAGGGCTTATGTTCAGGGGATGTCATCCTGAAAAATCATGCTAGGGCTTATTTTCTGGGAAACATGGTACTAGGTAAACACTTCAGTCTCTTTCTTCTTTAGTAAAGCTAATGTGTTTCTTTTGGGACTGTTAGTAGTCAACTAAAATTTAGGTGTATTGCTTTAATATCATAGTAAACAAATCTATGCCATACCACACTGTACTGTCACAATGGCAAGTTAACAGAGGTATTGCACCCATCTAATTATAATAGAGTTCTGCCCCCAAACCCTTTACTACCATTCTCCATGAGCCAGCACAACAGAGCTGACTCACAAACGTACCACATGGCAGCCTAGAAAGTAGGCAGTCATTTCTCTTTCCTCTAAACCTCGAAAAAGGCTCCACATATACCCTCAGGGTAGTAAAGAAGTTACCATAACCAGACTAGTTATCTGAAAAAAAATAAAAGCTGATAAACCTAGCCAAAGGTTATAACCACAATTAAGTCACTTTTAAAAATGCTGTATCTCACAGTTCTGGACACCACTGGACCTCAGCCTCCATCTTTTCCAGCAGTGGGCGGGACTTCCTGCCTGGAGAGTAACCAATCAGGGAAGGGAATGGAAACTACAAGACCTTCCCTAAGGAATGGTTGGCTGTGGTCCTATTTAGAGGCATGCTTTTCTAAATTGAAGAGGCAGGTTAAACAATCACTTCTGAAAATAAATCTTGTTCTGTCTTAATTAAAATCAGCAACTTTTCAGTTGTCCATGACTGAAAATAATTTGTAAGATCATTGCAGAACAACATGACGGAGTTTTTCTTGCACGATTCATTTGGTTCTCCTTTTCCATGTGGCCTGCATGTGTTTGTATTTAACTTTTTCTTATACTTTTCTTTCCGTTGCTCATATATCCCTATTTCTATATCAAAATACTCTAGACTGTAAGCTCCATGAGGACAAAGATTTAGAATAATGCCTGACATAGTAAGAAATCAATATGTATTTGCTAAATTTTGATCCCTGCTTTGAAATGAATTGTTTTTAATTTCGTCTCATTTTTTCTAGTAACTTATTTTTACTTTTTTGGTCTTTTTTTTTTTTTTTTCCTTTAAAATTGTTGGATTGTCTAGGGATGTATTAGCCTTGTGGATTATATTTTTATATGATTGCAGAAATGTTTCATTTTTCTTTTAGACTTGTAATAGAAAAAAATTGAGGCAAGGTTGTGAAAGAAAGATTTTTGAACTTGGGACTAGAATCTTGATCCCATCATGTTGAAGCCTGGCAAATAACTTAACATCTCTGAACCTCAGTGAACTCACCTATAATCATTTTTTGACAGGGTGGTTTATGAGGTTTTAATGAGATAATGTATAAAAGTCCCTAGTTCACAGTAGATATTCAGTAAACAATGCCTTGGGCAAAAGAAAATATTTCTGATAGTAAAATGCTTTCAAGGTAACAAAGAAGATTAAGAACCTCACTGGAAAGCAAAAATCCTCTGCTCCAGTAGTACCATTGATTGGGATATGATTCCACGTACATTACCAAACTACTATGTCTATTATCATCATTTGTAAAATGGGAAAATAAAACTTTTCCACCTTGCAAAGGCTCTGTGTACTGTTAAAAATAAGACAACAGGCCTCAAAAGAAGTTGCTTATGCTAATCTGCACATCATCATGCAAAGACTTGCTAATTACAGTTTTGGCTATCCCAGATATGAAATCTTAAACCAGTCAGTTAGGAATTGTCTGATTAACAGTATTCTGCCTGGTAGACCCTTGCCATCCCCCAAAGGAAAGTAACCTTGCATTAACCACCTAGTTTTTTTGCCTAGTATTACTTCCATGTTCCTGCTCTCCTCTGCCTATAAAAGTTTTTCATTTTGTACAACTCGTCAGAACTCCTTTCAGCCTGCTAGATTGAATGCTGCTCAATTCAAATCAATTTTTGCTCAAATAAACTCTTAAAATTTTAATAATAAACTTAAAATTTAATATAAAATCAAATTTTAATTTCAGTTTCTTTTAACAGTACATTAGATAAATAGTGTAAAAACATTGTGATGATAAAGAATATTGTATAAATCAACTTTTACTATTTTATTTTGTATGATAAAATGCTGTTTTAGACAATAGAATGAGTTGGTATGCAAAACATTGTGTTGCCCAGCAGCTCCAGTGCTGGAGGTGCGGCAGCTGCCAAGCCGCCCAGCTTGGAAAGGCTCTCGGCACACCACAGCCCGCAGGCACCCAGCACGCGCCCGCCCTGCCACCACGATGCCCAAGAGGAGGGTCAGCTCCACCGAGGGGGCAGTAAAGGAATGTCCCAAGAGGAGGTTGGCAAGGTTGTCAGCTAAACCTGCTCCTGCAAAAGTGGAAATGAAGCCAAAAAAAAAAAAAAAAAAGTGGTAGAAAAGGATAAATCTGCAGACAAAAAGTGCAAACAAAAGGGAAAAGGGGTTCTTTAATATCATGTTGTTTAATCTCCTATTATTTGTGTGTTTTCTTTTTGCCTTTTTTTGTTTGTTTTTTGCAGTGGATTTCCAATTTCAAAGCATTTTTCCGAAAGCAATATATAGATTTAATTCAATCCCCATCATTGGCATTTTTTAAAGAAACGGAACAAAAAAATTATCAGATTTGTATGGAATCACAAAAGACCCTGAATAACTAAAGCAATCCTAAGAATAAAGGACAGGGCTGGAGGTATCACATTCCCTGACTAAAATTCATATTACAAAATGACAATAATCAAAACAGCAAGGTATTGGCAAAAACAAAACAAAACAAGAAAACAGAACACATAGCTCAATGGACTAGAATAGAGAATGCAAAAATTAACATATATATACCGGGGTGCCAAAACAATGTATACACATTTTAAGAGATATTAGTTATGCTCAAGCAGTAGTTCGCTGTAATCAAAAGTGCCTGGACACTGATAATAACCACTTTGAGCACCTCTTGCAATTGCAGAAGTCAAATGTGACTTGTATTCATCTTTTGTTATTGGTATATATTGAGTATTACAGTTTTTTTCCTTTCTTAAAATATACTTTTTTTCGCGAGATAAATGGATAGATAATTTTTTTACAAAGAAGCCAAAAACATACATTGGAGAAAAGAAAGCTACTTCAATAAATAGTGCTGGGAGAATTGGAAAGCCACATGCAAAAGAATGAAACTAGACAGCTGTATGTCATCATATACCAAAAATTAATTTAAAATGCATTAAAGACCTAAACATAAGACCCAAAACAATAAATTGCATAGAAGAAAGTATAGATACTAAACTTATAGACCTTGGGTTCACAGAGGACTTTATGAATTTAACCTGAAAGGCAAAGGAAATAAAAGCAAAAATCAATGAATGGGACTATATCAAACTAAAAAGCTTCTGCACAGCAAAATAAACTATCAATAAAACAAAAAGGCACACAACCAATGGGAGAAGATATATGCAAACAATACCTCTGATAGGGGACTAATATCCAAAATGTATAAAGAACTCATACAACAAAACACCAATCAATCCAATTAAAAAATGGGCAGAAGACCTGGATGGACACTTATCCCAAAAAGACAAATGGCCAACAGATACATGAAAAGATGCTCCATTTCACTAGCTATTAGGGAAATGCTAGTCAAAACCACAATGAGATACCACCTTACACCTGTTAGAATGGCTATTATAAACAAGACATGTAGTAACAAGTGTTGGAAAGGCTGTGAAGAAAAAGAAACCCTCATATACTGCTGGTGGGACTGTAAATTTGTATAGCTACCATAGGAAACAGTATGAACATTCCTCAAAAAATCAAGAATAGAATTACTGTGTGACCCAGCAATCCCTCTTCTTGGTATGTACTCAAAAAATCTGAAAACATTTATCCGTAAAGATATATGCAGCCTTATGTTCATTGCAGCATTATTCGCAGTGCCCAAGACATGGAAACAACAGAAGTGTCCTTCCATAGATGATTGGGTAAAGAAGATGTGGTCCATATATACACTGGAATATTACTCAACCATAAGAAAAGATGAAATACTGCCATTTATGATATGGATGGCTCTTGGGATTATCATGCTAAGTGAAATAAGTCAGACAGAAAAAGCCAAGGACCATGACTTCACTCATATATGGCATATAAAAAAGAAAAGAACAAACAGGACAAACAAACAAACAAAAACTCATAGACACAGATAACAGTTTAGTGGTTATCAGAGGGTAAGGAAGGAGGCGGGATAGTAGAAGAGTGTAAAAGGTGTCAAATATATGGTGATAGAAGGAGAACTGACTCTGGGTGGTGAACACACAATGCAATATACAGATGATGTGTTATAGAAATGTACACCCTAAACCTATATCATTTTACTAACCAATGTTATTTAATACATTTAATATTTAATATTTAATAATTTAATAAAAATTAAAAGGGGGTGGATGGTTAGCTCAGTTGGTTAGAGTGAGATGCTCGTAATACCAGGGTTAACGGCTCGATCCCCACATGGGCCACTGTGAGCTGCACCTACCACAACTAGATGAAACAACTACTTGACTTGGAGCTGATGGGTCCTGGAAAAACACACTTAAAATAAATAGAAGTTAAAAAAAAACTGAGAGGAAATAAAGGGAAAAAGGGACAAATGGAAAACAGGCTAACCAAGTGGCTAACCAAGATACTAAAGATTTACCTGCAGAGAACAGAGCAGCTAAAAATGAGGACAGCCCATTTTCTGATGAAGCAGGAGAGAAAGACACCAGGTCTGATTAATATTATATACCATATCTTATCAGTAGTTCCCATCTCCGTTCTTGTACAACCTAGAAGAACATTTTCATCAACTATTTTCATCAACTATTTTGTAAGTTTTTTAATAGCTTTAGAAACATGTTAAGAAGGAGGAAATTACAACTCACTCCGTTTTTTTTCTTTTTCTTTTTTTTCTTCTTTTTTTAGTGTAAATGCTTTTTTTAAAGAGGTGAAATCATTTGCTGTTTGTTTATTTTTGGTACAACCAGAAAATAGTAGGATTTTGAACATGGACGGCTTTGATTGTCTTGGGTGTCAGCTTAACATTCCATAGATGGGGGTAGTTTTTTTATCCTATAATACAAAGCATACTAAACGGCAATTTGGAGTCAGTCATGCATTTACTATGTCTTGAAAATTTTTAATTACTTCTAGTCCCATGTTTTTGGTAGAATTATTTCCTGAACAAAACCACTTCTAGATCTTGGCTCTCCCTGTAAAAATGTTGTGCACTCTGTAACATCTTTGATCATGGTAATCCAGTTTTCTTACTAATTTTGTTAATGTGTTATGAAAGATTTAAAATTTGAGTAGGTAGTGCATATGACATTACATTGTGAATTAGTGGTACTTTGATGTAATAGCATATCAACATTTGAAAATTTTGGCACTTGATATTCTATTAAAGAAAATTAGCCTCCAAATTTTAAACTGCAAAATCACTGGAATAACTGTTTAGAAAAGAGTCACAGCTACATGAGTTTTTAGGTTTTTGGTACATACATTAAGAATTGTGTGCAAATTGAAATGCCTTTGTATATATCCTCTAAACAACCAATAATATCTTGATTATAAAAGAAAAAAACATTATCTTGTTAATTAAACATAGGATTGTGTTAACTCATTTGGTTAATTTTTCCTAAACATTCTGTAGTCTTTATATTTGAGTAACTATTAGGTAACAGAGCTTGGCAAATGTTTCTATTACTTGATTTGTGTGTGGTGCTATTTTTGGCAAAGAGAAATTATTAAAAATACATTGGTTAATAGGTATCGTATTCAGGAGCTTTTAATGTAGCTTTAGGCAGATCAGACCTGCTTGTGAATGTATCTCTAAACTCTGAAAATAATGACCACGTTCAGTTTTTGGTCTAACAAAAAATATCTGTGCCAGGCAACCCCAAGAAGTTTGCAAATTCCAACTCAGTAGGGGACTGACCTGTTCCTCAGAAAGATCATATTGCTGTCGAAGTCCTATTCCCCCACCAAACACATAACTGAGCTGCAGATAAAAGTTGAGGTGTCACTGTTGGAGGTTGAGGAAGTAAGAATTTATGGAAAAAGGAAAATGGTCTAATAATAATGCCTAATGAGGAAAAACAGTATGGTGATTAAATCAAATGTACTATAGATTTGCCATATATATAGATTTAACATTATTTAGCTGTTTTCTTGCCTTTGTGACCCTAGAAAGATATTCACATTGTTTGTGAATTTATTTATTTACTCACCTGAAATAAGTGTGCAATAGGCATACTCTTCAGTTAAAATAAATTATTTTGAAAACCTCAGGTAGTAATTCCAGTGTGTATAATATATGAAGAATTTAAATTCTTGGGACCTCTCTCTTTCAACTTACAATATGCCCACTAAAGGAATGATAGATTTGCTGGGCAGGGGAGGTGGGGGAGAGAAGACTTTAAGCAAAAATCACTGTCATCTTGGGATATACTTTTCCTGAATGAGTCCTCCCCTCCTATTCTCCCTCTCATATTTATTGGCTTGTTTGCTTGCTTATTCCTATTTTGGAGGCAATGTTAACAGAGGACTCCCTAGTGAACCTTAACTTCACTGAGGTGCTTGCTAAGATAACGTTTTAGAAGAGAATTCTTGAGGCAAACTTAGAATTAGTAAAGGTGGCTACTCTTTCCTTTCTGTATGTCTAGGGAAGAAGAGAACTAGGTATGTCATAATTATGAAAATTAGGCTCAAGTTTATGAGCAGCTTAAAATTCCAAATAGAGCCAGGATAATATAGAGATAAGGTTTCTGGACATGGAGTCAGAAGACATTGGTGTCAGATGTGGTTGTATCACTTACAGTACATGTGACCTTGTAGAATTCATTTCCCATCTTCAAGGCTCTCAATTTCTTTATACTTACAGTGGGATAATATCTCTTTTTTATACCTCACAGGATCATTATTGAAAACAAATAAAATTATATGTGTAGAAGAATACACACACACACACACACACACACACACACACACACACACCAATATACATTGAAAATCTAACATGGTGGTTTTCATAATGTCTCCATAGAAGTCCAGGAAGCTATGGAGGAGCCTCCAGAGCCAGCCCACGGGCAGATCTGCGCTTCCCCTACTCCAGGACAGCAACTCTACTTTTACCTATTTAATATGCTACTGACACTTAAAATTTCATTTCATTGATTTTAAAGGTTTTACTGCTTAGGACAGAGTTTGAAACATATATACAACAGATATGTGCACACTTTAGTTATAATGTCAATGTGTAATTTATTTAACACTATGTAAGAAACACTGAAAACATCAAAGACAATGGCAAGGATATATTGTGAACTGGGCCAGGTGACCATATTTTAATACCTTTCAAACTTTTTGGTCTGAAGTTTATACTCTTAAAATGTAGTGATGACTGCAAAGAGTTTACCTAGAAAATCCCCCAAAACACAAGAATACGCAAGAATACATTCCATTAGCCACTAGAGTAATGATGTCATCACATGTCATGTAGCCTCTGGAAAGTTCACTGAACACTCATGAGACAATAAAAGTGAAAAAAAAAACCAACAGTCTAAGTATTATATTATTATGAAAATAAGTATGACCTCCTGAGAGCCCTGACAGAGTCATAGGGAAACCCCTCCCTCCAGGGGACCCAAGATCACACTTTGAGAACCACTGACCTATTATTTTGAAGGAAACACTAAGGTACTGAATTATACATTAAGTCAGTCGTGTATTTTCTCCATCTGTGCTTCAGGCTGAAAGTAAATGGCAATGATGAATGAGATTTACTTCGAGATTTCATGAAATGTTTTTAGTAGTATCGTCACTCCTTAAACCTGTGTTTTAAGATCTTTAAAAAAGTTAAAGTGGGCTTCCTTTATTAAAACGTAGCAGCTACTCTTCTCTCCCATGAAGCAAAAATCAACCATCAGCTTCAGTTAAAATGAAATTTGGACCTCTCATTTAAGCCATTGACAAACTGTTTTGATTTGATTACTTTTTTTTTAGGTCTGTATATTCTGAAAAACGAGTCTCTGTCAGTCAATAAAGTGATATTGCAGAAAGGTAGAGGTACAGAGCATCATCACTTGAATGTACACGACTTTCCTTTGAGAGAGTGGCTCCATTTTAAGTCATCCTCGAGCAAAGAATTGTAGTACTCGATTTTGTTAAACAACTAATTATAATTATAATGCTTGCTTAACATTAAATAATACATTTTAATTGCTCATAATTGCCTCCATTGTCTTAATTTTTATGATTGTATGCCATTTATAAGTAAAGACAAAAGCTTGTCACTTTCCCAATGTACTTTCTCTGCTGTACTTGCAGGACATCTGTAGCCTGAATAGTTTTTAGTCCCTCCCAACAGGTCTCCTCTCAGCTGCTCTGTGTTTTTACATCTCTCAAGAGGGGTTAATTCTTTACAGCTGTATCCTGCCTTCTAAGAATCTCACATGTGCAAATTATTAATCTTTCTCTATTGCTACAGTAACTCCCCAGGCTATAAACACCCCCTACCTAAAACTGGCCCTTTTCCAAGAAAAACTTTGGTACTCTTTCCCTGAATATATCATTTGGTCTGCTATGGTTTACGTTGCTATTTAGAACAATTGTTAAGATACAGAAACTTCCAAACAATTATTTAGGAATAGAAATTTAATCTTCAGAGTTAAACCTCTATCCACTGTGATATAATTTGAGTCTAAATTTTACATTCCATTTATTTAAAAAATCATGCTGCTTCCACTTTTCGTGACAATACTTTTCAATATTTTAAAATTTTAGTACTATGCTAATTATATCAAATAGGACTTTTTAATAAAAAAATAGAGTGTAGACTTTCTGTAAGTATAAGTAAATTACATTTTTTCCAATGTAATATGTATGCATTTATAATTGCAATATATGTCATGCATGTTTTGGTGTGTAAACATATTAATGTTCCTTTGTTAGGGAGAAAAGAAACAGAATATTATGGTAAGATAATCTATATATTAATATACAAATATGTTGGCCAATCATAGCCCAGCTTCTCCATTTTAATATAAAATATACTTTATTCTAGATTTTTATATCCTTCAGGACTCATTGTAAGATGGCCACTGCTTGACCATTTCTCTCTGCCTCTATGATCTACATTTTGATTTCTCCTCCGTTCCCTAGCTACTAGTTGAAAACTCTTATGATCTCTAGCCTTCAAAATAAATCATTTATTTTAGAAGTTAGATATGTCATAATAAAGCATTAAGAAATTCCAGGTATTGCATTTCTCAGTGATTACATGCCTCTAGTGGTGTTTCGAGGCACAAGGCAGAGGGACCAGTGATTTTTACCAGCTGACAAGTGCAATAATCCCCCAGAACTGCAAGGCCTGGAGCATCTTATTGCTGTTATGAAACAGAATTTATAAATAAAAATAAGGAAAACAGCCAGAGTCATGCACTTCCTGGGCTGCACTGACATTGATATGACAGCCAATCAGAAATTTCCATTTATGCCAAGACTGCCACACCAATAATTTTAGCAATAAAGCCTACTCTAAGATGTATTAAAATGGTTTGCTTCTAATATGTATTTAAACACAAAGGAAATTTAAAGGTAGATTTATTATAATTCAGACATACAATCATTTTAATATATACAGAAAACCTCCCTGTAGACCAATTAAAAGGAGCTTCCAAACAATGTTGTACTCTTAATTCACATAATATTATAATTTAAGCAAGTTACATCTCAACATTTTTAGATAAGCTGTATAAGAGTAGTAAAAGAGGATTAGGACAATAGTGATATTTGAATTGTATTTTATATTATTTCAACTGCATTTTAACAGGCTTTCTGACTGAGAGGGAATAAGAATGCAGAAACGACAAACTTGTGTAGATTATTTTTTTCATTACATGGATTATTTCAGTTTAAAAATGTCAGTTGCTTGTCATGTTAACTAAGAATGCATTCACTATTGTACATATCTAAAGCTGGAGTTAAACTGAGAATTTTGCAAAGGACAGATACAAAGAAGTGATTTTTCCTTCTCTCTGTATATAAAAATAGAACTTTCAGAAATGTCATGGCTGACACATTTAGCTGCTGGACATTGAAAATCCTCTTTCTGACTCACAACCTGTGACTGGAACTCTGTCAGAGTAATCAAGAGATGTTATACCATAGAGCACAAACAGTAGGCTTTGCTATCTGGCCTTGTTTTTAAAGCGAAAGAGATTTAAATTTGGACCATAACATAAATGTTTCTTATACTCTTTTTTTTTAAAGTACAGAAAAATAATCAATTGTGCAAGGTATTTGTATAGCTAATTATCTAATTTAAGCAGTATTTTATGAGCATGTGGACTGCTGAAACAGTATAACACAGTAAGAGAAAATATGACTAAATAAATATCTATCATGCGCTGGATTATTTTTCTGAGATCGTGTTGCAATTAGTGATGACTGAAAAAGAATACAATGAACCTTTAAAAAACATAACCATACTGCAGAAATTGAAAGGCAATTCTTGGCCAATATTTGTCTCCTTTGACCTCATATGTACTTGGAATGACACTTTTTCCAAAAGAGATCAAGGAAATTATGGCACACATTAATATATTGTTACCCAGTACTCTATACAAATTCAGAAAAGCTGGGTATTCAGGTTTTTATTGTGTCTACAAGTGTTTCCACTTGGGTATACTTTTAAAAAGATTTTGTTATATTGTCAATTTTGTGAAAACAGAATATGACTGAATGGACATTAACATGAACATCCATAAAATGGATGAAATCAGTCTAGATAAATACTTAGTAAGGGTTCACAAAATTCTCCCCGATATTTTAAAATTGCCATAAGGTATGTCTTCTTGACTTTTCCTTATTTTCTAAAATAGCAATATTTAAACTTTTCAAGGTGAATAAAGAACCTTAAGATATTTATGTCCACTGATACAGCTGATTTAAAGAAAAAGTATACCAATTTTCCATAAGTAATTGTTTTAGGATCCAAGTTTTATATATTTATATTTGTTGGAAAGGGCATCTTCAGTAAAACCATAGAACCTAGTCATATTCATTCAAATAAAACAAAGGTTGGTTCATTTTTCCACTTCTATATCTCTTAAGCCTGGTTGAGATAGGCCAAGCTAGGAAGTGAATGTTTAGTGATGTGGAAAGAATTGTGTCTTAAGAATTAAATTCAAATTCTCCCTCTGACAATTACTAGGTGTGTGACCTTGAAAAAATTATTTAATTTGTATCAGCCTAAATTTTCTCATCCTTGTAGTGGGGAAGATACCTAGCAGCTCATAAGTTGTGAGGTTTAACATATCAGGTAATAACATGATGTTAGTATAGTCTCTGGCCTCAGAAAGACACTTTTTAGATTACTCTTTCCTTCCATGATTCCATTATTTCAAAACTTATTTTTTTGTGTGTGTTTCCTTGCCCAAATTGTAAGCATCTCAGTTTTCCTATGTCCACATTTCCCAAGGATCCTCCTATCTTTTGTCTATTAGTCCAAGTTCACCCAAATGAGCAATACCCCATTTTCCAATATTCCTTAAATGTATCTGTCCAGTAGAGCATAACTTCTCTCACCCATTCTTTCTGGTTTTAATCTCTTTTAAGGAGAAGCTTACCATTCTAGGAAATAACAGGTTAATGTATTCTTATAAACTTAATGAATCACAGAATCTTAGAACTTGAAAGGATCTACTAAATTAGAGATCAGAAAATCAAATACCAGCAAGACTAGAAAGGTACAGTAAATGAGTAAAATGAGATGGGTGAGAGCACATATACATGTATAAGACTGAAGAGTAGAACTGAAACCAACCAGCGGGATCTTGCATCTCTAGAGGGCAGTCACTACCCAGCTCAAGCTGAGTGTAGTCATGTGGAAATTTCAGCGCTATATTGGGACAGATTTTTGAGTATTTTAAGAAAAAAAAAATCCAGATTTTTATGTGAAACCTTTTAATTAAAAATTTTGTTGCTGTTGTCTAAATACACTAGTATAAATCAAATACTATATATACTGGCCAGATTCATAGAAGAGATTGCCATCTTAGAAAATCTGTTAGATCTCTGATACTAATAACTTCATATTTAGATGAAGATGTTCAAGTCCAGAGAGCAACATTATTTCCCCAAAGTTAGTTAATGGCTAAATAAAGAGTATGACCCAGGTCTCCAGACCCATGGATTAAGAACGCCACTTTTGGCCACTTTGCTTCCTCATTTCTGTAAACATACGAGTACATATGATGTTTAGGAAACATTATTTTCTTTAGCTCACAGGTGCAATATGTAACAATATTCTTTCCTTACACTAAAGAATCATCTAGTTCTCCAAGTTTCTAAATCTCTTGAGTGAAGTATGTGTATAGAGGATGTGGTCAAGAAACGATTGCCTTAATATTCAGAAACAGTTTGTATAGCTTCTCCAAATACGAGCTTACTTTCTCACCAACTTTTATCACACTCCAGAGTTATTTATAGTTTGGAATTATTTGCTTTGAATTTATCATTATGTTTCTAAATGATATTTTATTACTTTAGGACAATTTAATATTTCATAGCACTCAAATGCAAAATTTAACTCTTTGAGATTAACTTGAAATGCTTCAGATTAGCTTATGTTTATGTATAATTCACTTGGTCAAATTTAGATTTTTAGAAATCAAATATTAATAAGTATAGACATAATCCTTTGGGAAATAGCAGTATGTCATATTTGTGTTACAAAAATGAAAAAAAAACTCCTTTGTTGATTTGTGTGTAAAGGCTTCTATGTTTAGGATATCCCTAGACTCTAAAATCTAAATGCTGATAAACAGTTTGTGAACAAAGTTGAAGCAATTCTGTCACTTTTACCTTACAGTAAATTATAAGTCAAATTTAAAATTCTAGTGGGCAAACTTCCTATATTATTATGCATTGCTTGGTACCACTCCTTAAATCTGAATCCTCTTGAGGCTTCTCATTTGAATATTTGAATTGTAGTGTGGCATACCTACATTTTCAGCACAAAATTCAAACCTACCCTGACCACCTACTAATTGAACAGAACTGTCTGTTCCAATTGTGGGTAATGGGAATTAGGGTGTTTACAAATGCAATCCATTGATTAGGTCACATGGTATCATTTCAGGGCTGTGGAGAATCCCTACATCTTGTTTTGCCCTCCCTTGGAGTGCCTGGTTTTCTCTGTGACCCCAACATGCTTCAAGATTTTAAAATTTGGTTCTAACCAAGGTGGATGCATTTCCTGACCTTGCTGGTAGGAATAGAACAGAAGTCTCTCGAGTGCTGTAGAAATGAATTAATATGCATGTTATTCCATGAAAGGATTGTTATTTCATAGATATGTTTGTTAGGAGTATGGTGCCCATGATGGTTAATTACTAAGGCCATAACCGTTGTTAATACAGAAAGATATTTAGATATGATATTTTAGTTTTATAACTTAAATTACTTCACATAAATTTGTGAATATGTAAGTGTAAATATATAAAGGTTTTAGACCATTCTTAAATTGCCTTTCTCTGATTGATAAGGTAAATCAATCTGATTGATCTGGTATATCAAAAATAAGCTCACAAATCACAAAACTTCCTTAAGACTTTTGGAAATTTAAAAGTTAACATGGGATTAAGGTGATAATTAAAGGAATCAATCATAGCAATTTTACTTAATTTAATGCCACGGACATTTGTTGGATGATTATGAAGAACAGAACACCACACTGTAACAGGTACAAGAAATACCATGACAAATAAAGCATGACCTCTCTCTGAAATTTCCTCCCCTATTGACCTTATTTACCTAGGGTAAGAGCTTAGTTCCTGATGGCATGGGCCAAACCAGGCACTGATAGACATATGAGAGAGAGAACCCAGTCTCAGAATAACTAGTAGGTGGTTATCTAGGCAAAGCAACCAATGCCAGGGTGCAGCTGGGTTTGAATATAAGCTTAGATCTTTAGTTAAAGATCAGGACCAGGACTTAGACATTAACATGTGACATGTTTTTCAGGCAGGGAAACTGGAATAGAGCAACAAGAAAAAGATTGAGTTGCTATATCTGGGACATAAAGTAGAAATCTGAGCCAAAGATAAGTCAAACACGCACTCCCTTGACTTGAAAATTGTTTCCACTTGATCCCCAGCCCACATATGGGTTGAAAGTCTTTTGAGTCAAGATATTTGAACACCTCTCTCTAATCATTGAATGACTTCTAAATTACGCAGCACACATTGGACACCAGACTAAAAATTAGAATAAAAAACGCTGAATAGAGACATCAGCAGACACACACAAAGGGGAAACAGATTCCAACAGATTAATTCCAGAAAAGATACTAAAATAAACAAACAGATAAACAGTGAAAACCAAAAATTAAAAAACAAAAAAAGTTCCAAAACAACAGTCCTCAGGGGAAAAAAAAATCCAAAATTTGCTATAATATATAATCTAAAATACCTACTTTTTAATAAATGTAAATAAATAAATTTGCAGAGAAACAAGAAAGTGTAATGCATACTCAGGGGAAAAAAAAACAAATAAAGCAACAAAAATCAATCAATAGAACATCTTTGAGGGGCGTAGATCTTTAGCAGACAAAGATTTCAAAGCAGCTATTGTAAATATTTCAAATAATTAAAAAGAACCAGGTTTAAAGAACTGAATCACAGTATGATGATAATATTTCATGACATAGAAAATCTTAATAAAGGAATGGAAACTATTAAAAAGAAACAAATGCAAGCTCTAAGAGTTGAAAAGCACAGTAACAAAAGGGAAAAACCCACTCGATGAAATAAATGCAGATATGAGACAAGCAGGTATAAGGTGGCAAAAGAAAGAATTAGTGAACTTGAAGATAAATCAATAGAAAATAGACAGATCAATAAAAACAAGCCAATAAAGAAAATAAAAGAAAACAATTGAAGAAAAATAAAGAGCATCTCAGAGACCTTTGGGACAACATGAAGTGTGACAGTATATGTGTAAAGATAATCCCACAAAGAGAGGAAAGAGATAAAGGGGTAAGAAACACATAAGAATAATGACCAAAATCCTTCTCAAATTTGATGTTAAACAATATACAGATCCAAGAATTTCAATGCAGGGTAAAGACAAATTCATGCCCAGACCCATCAAAGTCAACTATTGAAACTCAACACTAAAGAGCTTGAAAACATATTATAGTGACATCAGAAAAATGGCAGTATGAGTGGTGCTTTTTGATCTCTCCCCTTGAAGTTACAAGTTGAACAGCTATAATTCAACAAAGGATTCCCTACACAACACACAAATACATCTGACAGATATGTTCATTGAAACATCTAAAGAAGGGTGAATTGGGGTGAACAGAGGAGGAGGAAAGGGAGAAGTGCAAGAAGGGGCTGTGGGATGCAGCCTGGAGCTTACTGTGGTCCTAGGAGAGGGGAGAATTGAGACTGTAGGTGCACTCTCTGTGGCCCTGAACAATCTTGCCTGACTGATCAGTATATAATACAATACGGCTGAACCCAGCAATATCTCTCAGAGCAGAGACCTCAGGGTAAAGACTGAATACAGAAGTATGACAACTGTGGTCCAACAGCCCTCACTGCCAGGCAGAAAACAAAGCAATGGAGACTGGCCGCCTCCCTCACCTTCCCAGAGCTCACCTCCCTGCCACTCTCTCAGTTTTAGCAATGAGCCCCAGAAAAAAATGGTAGCACTGTCAGATTAAAGAGCAAAATATCTACAGCCCTGAGAACTGGAG
Organism: Rhinolophus ferrumequinum; assembly: GCF_004115265.2. Taxonomy (NCBI): domain Eukaryota; kingdom Metazoa; phylum Chordata; class Mammalia; order Chiroptera; family Rhinolophidae; genus Rhinolophus; species Rhinolophus ferrumequinum. The sequence continues at coordinate 59,386,211 of NC_046291.1, forward strand.
GGACAGTTCCTGAGAAGCAGACATACACTGTAGCGAATTCCAGTGACAAGAGGGAGGAGCAATAAGGGCAAAGCAGTGGTGGTCTGGCAGTCGCCATTACTTAGAGGAGAACAAAGCCACAAACACACCAGCCACCTCTTCCAGCCTACTGCACCTCCACTTTTTTTGGCTGATCCCAATGGGGGACTCCCAGAGCTTTTAAGGCATAGATCTCTGCATCTGGCTGCAGAGGCAGCACTGGGATTTCAGGGGCTCAGAATCTCATCACCCACCACATCCTCCCACAGTGGTGGTGCCCTGAGATCGAAGTGACCTTGTCACAGAGGAGAAGTCCACCTCCTGAAGAAATCTCCTACCGTAAGAAAGGCTGGAACAGGGTAAGAGAAAATAAAATGCTCTAGTGCTACGTACTGTAAAGCAAAAGAAAGACCACGTCATATCACCCTGCTGCAGAATTCACTCCTGTAAATGCCCAGGAAGAGAAATAATCCATTAATTGCCATGAATAACCAAGGTAACAAGGCAGCTCAGAAAGAAAATGAAAAATCTCCAGAAAATAAACTGAGTACATGGAAATATGTGACTTAAATGACAAAGAATTCAAGATTGCCATTCTAAAAAAACTCAAGGAGATGCAAGAACACTCAGGTAGGTAGGCAGTTTAAAGGACTCAGAAATAAAATCAATAAACAAAATGAATTATTTTACCAAAGAGATTGAAAATTTAAAAAAGAACCAAATAAAAATTCTCGAGCTAACGAACTCAGTAAAACAGATGAAGGATGAAATAGTGACTTTAGAAAATAAAGCTGACCAGATGGAGGATAAAGTTAGTGATATCAAGGATAGAAATCTGGAAATAACACAAATGGAAGGAGAGAGAGGCTTGAGAATTAAAAGAAGTGAAGAACTCTACGAGAACTATCTGACTCTATCAGAAAGAGCAATATAAAAATAATGGGTATGCCAGAAGGAGAAGAGTGGGAGAAAGGCACAGAGTGTCTATTAAACAAATAGTCGATGAGAACTTCCTAAATCTATGGAAAGAACTGGATCATTGAATCCAAGCAGGAAACACAACATCTAATTACCTCAATCCTAATAGGCCTTCTCCAAGGCACATTATATTGAAAATGTCAAAAATTAATGACAAAGAATTTTCAAGGCAGCCAGGGAAAAGAGCATGGTGATCTACCAAGGAAAGCCCACTATATTATTATCAAAATTTTCAGCAGAAACACTGCAAGCCAGGAGTGAGTGGAATCAAATAATCAAACTACTGAAACAGAGAAATTACCAGCCAAGAATAAAACATCCTGCAAAATTATCCTTTAATTATAAAGGAGAAATAAAGACCTTTCCAGATATACAAAAACTGAGGGAATTTTCCACTACAAAGCCTACATTACAGCAAATACTAAAGAAGGTTATTCTACCCGAAACAAAACAGACAAAAGGATACAAAACTATGAGTAAGATTGCTAACAGACAGACAGAAGAAGGAAATGGTATCCCACTACAGAGATTAGGGCACTATACACTTAAACATCAGATAAAGGTAAAGAAGATAAAAACATAAAAAAATAAAAAAGACAAGAAGATAATTTGCTACTGAACTCAGAAATGAACTCACAGCATAAATAGAGATAATTTGTGACAATAAAAACATAAAAGGGGAGGGAGTACAGGTCTGGATTTGAAAAGGGGAATGGAGATAAGATTCATTCTGAAGAAAAAGGACTACTATATATATGAAACTTTCTTTTACAAAAACTTAATGGTAACCACTCAAAAAAACAAACAAACAAATAAAAAAAAAATCCAGAACCGAGACATATAACATAAAAGAGAAGAAATAAAGGGGAAAAAATCATAAAATACTACCAAACTAAAATAACAGACAGAAACACAAAGGCAAAGAAACAATGGAGGCACCAAGCTTCCAGAATATAAACATATATAGAAAATCCTCAATAATCACCCTAAATATAAATGGACTGAACTCACCAATAAAAAGACACAGAGTAGCAGATTGGATAAAATACAAAACCCACCATATGCTGCCTCTAAGAGACACATCTCAGCTGCAAGGACAAATATAGACTCAAAGTGAAAGGATGGAAAATGATATTCCAAGTAAATGGCATTCAGAGAAAAGTGGGTATAGTCATACTTATAACTGATAAAACAGACTTCAGGATAAAAAAGGTAACAAGAGACAAAGATGGACATTTCCCAATGATAAAGAAGAAAACACAGCAAGAAGACATAACACTTAACAATATATATGCTCCCAATCAGAGAACACCAAAATATATAAAGCAACTACTAACAGAACTAAAGGGAAAAACTGACAAAAACACAATTATATTAGGGAACCTAAATATGCCATTGACAGCTATGGATAGATCATCCAAACAGAAAATCAATTAAAAAAAAAATCAGCCTTAAATGACGCATTAGATCAAATGGAAATAATGGACATTTACACAGCCTTTCATCCGAGAACACCAGACTATACATTCTTTTCTAGTGCACGTGGAACACTCTCAAGGATAGACCATACGTTGGGATAGTCAACTAGCCACAGCACATTTAAGAAGATTGAAATCATATCAAGCATATTCTCTGACCATAAAGTTTTGAAATTGGAGATCAACTGTAAAAAGAAAGCAGAAAAAAACACAAATACGTGGAGATTAAACAACATCCTACTAAAGAATGACTGGGTCAAAGAAGAAATAAAAGGAAAGATCAAAAGATAGATAGAAACAAATTAGAATGAAAATACATTGTATCAAAATCATTGGGAGTAGTGATGAATGGGAGATGATTTTTGCAAACAACACCTCCAATAAGGGGCTAATATCCAAAATATATAAAGAACCCATACAACTCAACAACAAAAAACACAAACAATTCAATTAAAAAACGGGCAGAGGACCTGAACATGCTCTTCTCCCAAAAAGACAAACAAATGGCCAACAGATATATGAAAAAATGTTCCATTTCACTAGTTATTAAGGAAATGTAAATCAAAATCACAATGAGATAGCACCTCACACCTGGTAGAAAGGCTATTATCAATAAGACAAGTAATAACAAGTGTTGGAGAGGCTGGGGAGACAAAGGAACCCTCATACAACTGCTGGTGGGAATGTACATTTTTACAGCCACTATGGAAAATAGTATGGACATCCTCAAAAAATTAAGAATAGAATGCCCATGCAACCTCGCTTCTAGGTATCTACCCCAAAAATCTGAAAACATGTATTTGTAAAGATATATATTCACTGCAGCATTGTTCACGGTGCCCAAGATATGGAAATAACCAAAGTGTTCTTCTATAGATGATTGGATAAAGAAGATGTGATACATATATACAATGGAATATTACTCAGCCATAACAAAAGATGAAACACTGCCATTTGCGACAACATGGATGGATCTTTGTGGGGAGCGGGCTGTGAGCTGACAAGGGCCTTGCAGCTGCAAGGGCATTCTCATGGGAAGCCTTGCCTCAGCAATCTTCCCAGAAAGTACTAGAGAACACTAATGCAGTCACAGACATACAAACTGGCCAATACACAAAACAAATGTTCAAATAATACCTGCTTGTTCTGCTAATACTTGTTTGTATCGATACCTATTCTAAGACTGTACAAAAACTGTGTGTGAAATAAAGACTGCGCCACTGCTCCACCATCTGTGGATGGTGGACCTCCAGATCCCAGCTTTCCTGTCTCTGTGTCTTTTCTTAATCTCCTCACCCTTCCCCCTCAGGCGGAGCCCTCCTACTCGTGCTGGCCGTGGCAGATCTTGAGATTATCACGTTAAGCAAAATATCAGACAGAAAAAATCGAGAACTATATGACTTCACTCATATGTGGAATATAAAAATGAAAGCAACAAATGAACAAGAAAAACAAAGAAAAGCTCATAGACACAGATAATAGTTTAGTGGTTACCAGAAGGTAAAAGGGGAAGGTAGAAGAGGGAAAAGGAGGTCAAGTATTTGGTGATAGAAGGAGAAACGACTGTGGGTGGTGAACACACAATAGAATATACAGATGATGTATTACACGAATGTACACTTGAAACCTATATAATTTTACTAACCAATGTCACCCCAATAATTTTAATAAAAAGTAAAAAAAAAAACAAAACGCAAAAAGGAAAGTATATTAGAGAACAATAATAAAATTAATGGCTGATTCCTCACCAGAACTACTTGAGGAAAAAATGGTAGCATACTGACATATTCAAAATGTTAAAAAAAAAAAAAAAAAAGATAGAATTTGTTGCCTGTAGACTTACCTTAGAATATTGAAAAAATTTCTTTTGGCAAAAGGAAATTATACAAGACAGTAACTTGAATCCATAGGAAGAAATTGGATGCTGAAAATATATGGGTAAATATAAAAATATATATATAAGTATTTTTTTTTCTCTCTGTGTTTTAGTTTCTCTGAAAGATGTGATTATACAAAGCAATAGTTATAACACCCTACTGTTGGGTTTGGAGCATATGTAGGTGAAATATATATGACAATAATAGAACAAAAGAGGTGGAAGGAATACTTGAACAAATTGCTATATTTTATTGGAATTAAACCAGTTTTAAAATACATAAGATTTAAAAAATACAAAGGACATAAATTTTTGTAAATAAAAAGATTGAGAAAGATATACCATGTGGATAATAATCATAACAAAGGAGTAGCTATAATAATATCAGACAAAATACAATTTAAGAAAAGGAATATTATGAGAAAGCAGAATATTTCATAATAATAAAAGGATCAATATCCGTAATATATAATAATTATAAGTGTGAACACATCTAACAACAGAGACCCAAAATATATTAAGCAAAATCTGACAGATTTAAAAGAGAAATAAAACTATTCAAAAATTATGATTGGAAAACAAATTATGGTTGGAGATTTCAACTTGGTGTTAAATTCTCCAACTGCTCTCAATGAATGATAAAACTATATAGAAAATCAACAAGAATATAAAAGACTTGAATACTTTTATCTCCATAACTAACTGACAATTTTAGAACACTTCATCCAACATAGCCGAATGCATATTTTTTTTCAAATGCACACAGAACTGTTTCCAGGATAGACCACATACTAGGCCACAAAACAAATCTCAGTGTACTTTAAAAGATAATTCCATTCAAAGAATGTTTTCTGACAATAATGGAATTAAAAAAGAAATCAGAAAGAAAAGAATTTTAGACAAATTCTAAATATTTAGAAATTAAGCAACACATTTCTAAATAATCCATGGGTCAAAGAAAAAAAAATCAAAGGAAATTTAGAAAATATTTTGACATTAAGAATGGAAAGAGTATATCACAGTGTGGAATGTAGCTAAAGCAGTACATGGAGGAAAATATATAGTTTTAAATGTCTAAATTGTTAAACAAGAGAGCTCTCAAATCAATAGCCTAAGCTTCCACATTAAGAAATAGGAAAATGAGAATAAATTGCACACAAGACACTAAATTGGATGAAAAGAAAATAATAAAGATCAGAACGGAAATCAACAAAATAAAAGAAAAATAAGAGAAAATTAGGAAATCAAAAGTTGACTGTTTGAAATGGTCAACAAAATTGATAAACATTTAGGTAGAATGACTAAGGAAAAAAAAAACACCCAAATTAGCTCAATCAAGAAAGAACTAAGAGATATAAGAAGTGAAATAAAATAGTAAACTTTTTTATTGTGATTGATTTAATACGGAGAGGTAAACACAGAAGACACATTATGAAGAGTTAAGATTCTATTTTAAGAAACTACATGGATGGCATATTCATCAACTGAGAAAGAGAATATGGGAAGGAGTTAGGAACAATTGAAACATGTTTAATTTAAGGTGTGTGGGGACATCCAAGTGTATAGGTCATGCAAATAGATTCTTCAGTCAAATGCAAAAGAGAGGTCAGGGCTGTAGATTATGTGGTCAGTTCTTCACCAGGGCCTATAGGGTAAAGTCAGACCTAGTCTGTCATTCCAAGTCTGCTCTTAACTGTACATACAACGACAGATACCAGGCTCCGCATCATGTCAACACATTATATTCCACATTCTTGCATCTTTAATCTTTCCTCAGACTAGAACTGCTTTTCCCTTTAAACCCCTAACACAAGTCCTTCATGTTTGAGTTCTACCTTAATTTCTACACATTCATGAATTTTTTCCAGGTGGCTTCATTTAGAATTAAATTCTCCCTCTATCATAGTACTTTGTTTCTTTTTCATATTATTTTTATCAGTTTTACTGAGTTATAATTCATACACGACAAAATTCACTTACTGTAGGTGTACAAATCACTGTTAAGTGTATATATTTTATATCAATACCACACTATCTTGATCACGGTAGCCTTATATTAAAATTTGAAGTTACATAATTATTTTGACTTTTCTAGGTCTTTTGAATTCCTTACAAATAGTTGTATAGAGTCGTGCAACCATCACCACAATCAAGTGTCTGAATATTTTCATTACCCCAAAAAACTTCTTTCATATCCACCTAAAATCAATCCTCAGGCAGCCACCAATTGCTTTCTATCTCTATGTATTTAAATGTTTTAGAAATATTATATAAATAAAATAAATATAATATGTGGCCTTTCGTGTCTGGCTTCTTTCACTTAGTGTAATGCTTTTGCGGCTCATCCATGTTATAGCATGTATCAGTCATTTGTTCATTTTTATTGCCGACAAATATTTCATTGTATAAATATACTATACTGTGTTTATGGATATGCTAGATTTTGTTTATCTATTCACCAGTTGATTGTCATGTGAAGTGTTTCCAGTTTGGGGGTACTATGAATAATGCTATTATAAACAATCATATACCCATATAAATATTTGTGTGGATATATATTTTTTTTTCTTAGATAGATATCTAAGAATGGAATTGCTAGATTGTACAGTAAGTTTATGTTTAAATTTATTAAACTGCTTTCCATTTTACATTACCACCAACAGGGTGGCAATGCAAGGGTTGCCATTTTGCCACACATTCACCAATGCTTGATATTGTCAGGATTTTTTATTATAATCATTCTAGCATGTTTGTAGTATATCACATTGTGGATTTAATTTACATTTCCTTAATGACTGATAATTTTGGGCATCTTATCATAGGCAAAAGAAAAGGAGACTGAAATTTAATTCCAAGGATTAGAGGAGTCTAGAAATAGAATTGGCGGACCTGAAATAGCACATCATTGCAGGTGCTCACTATACACTAGAGAGACACTTGCCAGGAATGCATTATATTACTGGTTTCTGTCCAGAATTAATACAAAGGTCTATATCTGACACTGCCTGATTAAATTTTTCATGAGTACAACTATTTTATAGAGTATTATTGGAAAGAGATGCTGGAGATCTAGCTCTGGTCCTGGTTTTGCCGCTGAAAAACAGTAGTGAGAGTGACCCTTTTAAATATGAATTAGATTATATCATTTCTCTGCTCAAAGCCCTCCAATGGCTTCCCATTTCATTGAGAGAAAAATCCAAATCCTTTCAATGCCTTCAAGGCTCTATGTCTTCTGGTCTCCTCTATCTCTCTGATCATATCTTCCACTTCTCCCCACTCTATCTCCTACTTGTCTCAGAATGAATAATCCACACTGACTTCTGAGCTGTTCCTCAGATATTTCAGGCATACTTTGATCGCAGGGCTTTGTTACACCTGAGTTTTGTTTAAAATTTTTAGTTGTGTGATACCCAATTTTTACCTAGAATTTTAGATGTATGGCCTTTCTTGAAGTATTGAAACAGCTGACAATGATGGATCCACATTTCTAGATGGCAACATCAGCCAAACCTGCCTAGCAACTTCTTCCTTTAAATGGGCATGAGCTTTCCAGTTCACCACAGTTCCAACCAGATTAAATCACTCATTTATTACTGCCTTTGACTCATGAGCATTTGATGTTGGTGCATTAACAGTGCTTCTTAAATTTCAGTGTGCATAAAATCATCAGAAAAACTTGTTAGATTCAAACCCACTTGGCAACTTCAGATATTCTGATTAAGGAGGTAGGGGACCAAAATTTGCATTTCTAACAAGCTCCCAGGTCATGATGATGCTGTGGCCTGAGGACCAAACTTAAAGTGGCATGATACTACAATATTTTCCTCTATAGTAGATTTTTCTTCCCAGAAACATTTAGTTTTAAAATTAATAATCAGGAATTGGTGTTTTAAAATATATACTCATATTGTTAAATTCTGATTATTATGGTACTTTCTTGTACATACATAAATGGTAACAATTAAGCTGCTCAGTCCCCTTATATTTTCAGGCCATGATTTTTTTCTTCTTTATCCCCCGCAAGATGCTTCAGCTGTCTTCTGATTTTACCCTAAGTTACAGTGCTATGCATTGGTCCTCCAGAATAAACTAAACAATCATCAGCATTTCAATAGCAATTTCTATCCAAGTTATTTTGAAAGTGCCATCTGGTACCAAATAATAATAACTTAATAGTAACAGAGAAACCAAGACTTGTGGTTGGGAGGTGATAATCATCATTAAATAGTATTTGTGGAGCACATGAGGCCCATCTATTAGACAAAGCTGGGACTAATGTTAAGTCTCACTACAAACGTGAAGCAGAGCTAGTGACACAACTGAACTTGACCGAAATCATATAGCTATTGGACATCTGATTGCTCTCGCAACAATCCGGTCCTGTTTCCTATTGAAAACTGTCAATCATTTCATTAACAAAATAATGTCTAAGAGTGGATAAAGGTAAAATTATTTCTAATTCTGCACAAATGGAATAGTTTCTTCAATTACAGGTTTTGTACCATTTACAGTGGGCTTGAGCCTCAGCAGGGAAGCCATTGTGGTTACTGCACGTCTCAGAAATCCTCACAGGCAGCTGTGGACATAGAGCAGAGATGGAGGGAAGGTGAGTGTCTTCAGGAGCCATGGACTGCAATGGCAGTAGCTGTTTCCAGGAGTGAGCATGAAAGATCTAAGGTCTACTTCATATCCTAGTGTGCTGCATAGTGTGATCTCTGAGATCTCACCCACAGGTTTCAGGAGACAGAGAACTCACATGGCATTCAGAAACAGTGGCTGCTAACCTGGCCTGCAATCCTAGGAACTCACTAGAGCTCTGTAGTGGGACTGGATACGGCTTAAAATTTAAGACGACTTCTTCTGAGAGGATTTCTCTCCCATCAAATGATGGCAGAGGCATAACTCTATCAAACTCTATGGGGAAAATTCAACATATTGATTCTTGGGGGCTGATATACATTAGGAACTATTATGAACACAGACTAATCACTGACTCTGACTCCACTTATGGTAGTTATGTGAGAGAATCCAGACTTTTGATCCCAGAGGAACTTGAAGCATATATTCTTGGAGTCAAGGGAGTTAGCAGTCTGTTGTCTTGGTGTTCCTTCTCTGGATTGGAGTCTGATGTCTTGTTTTCTGGAATCAGCCAGTCCAAGAATCCATAAATAATCATGTGAGTACCTACTGTGTGCCAGACACTGTTCTAGGCACAGGAGATCCAGTAGTAAAAAAAAAAAAAAAAATCATGCTCCTGCTCTCAAAGAACATACATTCCAATGGGAGAGATGGGGAAGATAGACAATAAACACGCAAATGAATAATTAAGCTAAATTAATTTATTAATTACATGTCTCCAAACAGATAAAATAGGATAAAGTGGTAGGGAGTTACAGAGACGGGGGTGCTTTATTTGGGGTAGTCGGAGAGGGCCTCTTGAAGGAGGACAGGTGCTTCAAGTAGAGAAATAGCATACCAACAGGCACTGAGAGAAAAACACATTTGAACTTCTCAAGAGAGCAAAAAAAGATGGAAAGTGTAGGGAGATCAAATGTGAGAAGGAGGTGGGACCAAGATCATTTAGAATTTCACAGACAGTGTCATACATTTCCATTGTATTGTCTACATAATGAGAAGCCATTGGAGTGGTTTAATCAAGGGAGCAACATAATTTAATTTAGATTTTAGAAAGTGCTGTATAGGGGATGAATTGTAGGGGATAAGGGTGGGTTGGGGGACCCATTAGAACTGTTCCTGTATTTCAGGCTGGTCATGATTTTGGCTTAGAATTTAGTTTTGGGAGCAGAGTCAGAAAGAAGTGGTAGGTGCAATAGAACATATTAATGGATAGGATGATAGGAAAAGAGAGCAATCAAAATTGGCTTCTAGGTTTTTGACCTGAGCAACTGGTGGAGAGTGTTACTTCTCTACTCTCCATTTCTTAAGCTATGGAAGGATTGGAAAAAACTTAATAATTTATTTAGATGGAGGCATAGTATCAAGAGTTCTGTTTTGGTCACATTCTGTTGAGATGCCTAGGGCATGTCCAAGTGGAAATACTGTGAAGGCAGTTAATATATAAAGCCAGAACTCAGGCTGAAGTTGAAGTACAAATTTGAGAGTCATCAACATACAAATGGTAGTTTAAGAGATACATCTGTAATGGCCACTGGATGAAGGAGTCCTGATAAAATGGCTCTTTCAGCCTCAAGGCACCTAAAGCTATGGTTAATGCAGACGGGGCTCAAGATTCAGGAGTTAAGATGAGGGAGGGATGTTAGGAAACAGATTCTCATTAACTCCCGGAAACTTGCAGAATCATTCGTAGGTAGCAGGTCTTTGGACTGCTGGTAGGTGTCTAAATAGGCTGACGTCATGGGCTTCCTTTGATAAGGCAAAGGATGTTGCATGTTTGGATATTCAGAAAGAGCTCAACTTTCTTGTTTATTTCTATTGAAAATGAATGGAGTGGGTGCATAGAAATGATAGATTAACCCTGAAAGAGGTAAATCTCCACTAGTATTTAATTTCTAAACTTCCATGGGCTTTGAGATAAAGATGGTGCAATCATATAATTCTAGGGCTTGATACAATGATAAATACTGGGCACAGGAGACAGAGAGACCTAGGTTCAAATTCCTATTCTCCCATTTACTATCCTAGGAGGTAATTTAGCCAGTTTTCTCATCTGTAAAATGGAGATACTTAATTTGCTTTTGGAAAGATTAAAGATAAGGTATACAGTCAGTACTATCTGGCACCTAGAAGTCTCCCCAAACAGATTTTAATGGTAGCGATTATTTTTAAAAATGAGATGTGGACATTAGAGCTAGAGATCAATTTATGGGAATGGCAGGTCTTATTATAGAGAGACTGTTTAATTAATAAGTAACATCATAATATATGATTCTTTTTCTCTTTTGTTATTTTGAGTTGATATTATGAAATCCATCAACTGCTACTCAGCTAGAGGATTCCAAAGCAGCACTATTCGGCAGCCTGAACCAGAGACCCGGAGAAATGAATATAGCCACTCAATGAATAAAGAGAAGCCAGGAGATATATAGGGTAGAGTTAATCATGTGTTCTTGCTTCAGTGGCTTAACTTCTATGATCTAGTTTCCTTATCATTAAAACGGTGAAAATTGTGGCTATATCTTCATAAAATTTCTAAAGCACCTAGCACAGTAAAAATATTACAAGTTCTTCCTTTTTTCCTCCTTTCCATTTCAAAAATTTGAATCCACAGACAACAGCTGTTAATGATAAAATACTAGAAAATCCTTAAGCCGTTCACATGGGTCTCCCTTCATGAATTGTACCAAGTTTTTGCTACCATTTGGTCCTGTGAAAAGACCCAGAGACGGTTCTGAGGGCTTCTTCCTTTTCTCAGAGTCTGGCCTGCTTGGCTGAGCCTTTCCTACTTTACTCCTGCAGCTTAGGACCAAATGAATAATTAAACTCTTAAGCTGAGTAACTGATTTTCAGCAAGTGAATTTCTCCTATGAACTGTAAGAGAATTTAGTTGAAGTGGGTACTGCATGCAAATCTATTATTTTATGGAGCCTAGAGGTTTCTACAAACCCTATAAATATCCCTTTTTGAGTGAACAGTATATTCCAGTAGGTAGAGGGTTACCTTAATAGCCTAAGTAGTGTGACTTCCAGATTGGTCTCAGGGGCCCACTCAGCCTCAAAGCTCCTAAGCTCCGGAGGGGTTCCTTGGGCAATAGCTATACCTCTAGATATACAATGAACATTGACTGCTAGGTAGGCTGTTACATAAAGGTAAAGGGAGATGACAGTTGCTACATGGCCTGATTTTTTTTTTTTTGAAGACTGCTAGAAAGACCTGTGCTTGCAAGTATCATTTCAAATGCATTGTGTGAAATGTTTCTATTAAAATTCATTCCTTTTGTTTTTAAATCTTTGCTGTTTAAAAAAAATCCTGTTAAAAATTAATATTCCCCAGTACCTAACACATTAAATTGTCATTAGTCATTAACATTTAAAGGAGGCTGATGTAGGAGACAAGAAGGTAAAAAGTAAATTTATTTTACTAAGCAGACTATCTAGACTGTGGTGCTGGGAAAATCCTAGTTGTAATGTTGTTATGAGAGAGTGAGCATAAAGGACACTGAAAATACAGATTTTCAGATTTTCCTCCTTTATGGTTTGGTCTTTGGACAGCTTTGGTACAGAATAGTAATAGCATCCTGACCGCGCAGTGGGCAGATAAAAGAAAGAAGTGGCTTAGTTTATGTCAGAGGACCTCATATCCTATAGGAGAAAAGGCAAATATTCAATAAAGTTGACATGTGATTACTGTCCTGTCTGCCTATAGTTGAGAGGTAAATAATGAGAGCTTTATGGCCTTCAAAAGGGGCCATAGAGAAGACTCATGGGTAAGGGTAGCTGTTCCATTTGGGAGACACATGATCAGAGGTAAGGAAAACATTAATTAAGTAGCTATTATTCATAAGTTGTTATTGATGACTATAAATAGGGAAAGTTATAGAAATGTGTGTATGTGTATGTATGTGATAATTTTATATGCCTGGTAACACTACTGAAAAACATACGTCAAAATATTGGTTTATAACGTGGAACAGGAGTACTAAGATTTCTTTTACATCTCCAGTTTTTACCATGTTCAAGTTTATGTTTCAAGAAAAAATTGTCTTCTACAAATGTCTCATACTCCTAAAATGGGGTATGCTTGCTTTTGGAAAAGTTCTTTAAATTTTAGATTCCATTTTCCAGAGTTTTCTGGATGCTTTCTTGTTCTTCAAGCTTATCTTCCATTATTTCCCAAAGTGCATACTCTGTGTTAATAGGTCATTCTCACTGGCCTGATTTCAATACATTTATTCCTTACTGCACAAATTTTTCATGCTTTCTCCATGTCTAAGAGGCATTTCCCCTTTATCTTAACATATCAAATCCTGCTCATCATTCAAGGCACAACCCAACTTCTACTTTCTCCATAAATTCTTTCCTACTCCTCTAAAACTATATTTGAAATCTTAGGCAGGGATTGCAAACTTTTCTTAAAGGGCCATATAATAAATATTTTAGACTTGTGGGCCACACAGGCTCTGGTGCAACTATTCAACTCTGCTGTTGTAACACACAGGCAGCCATAGATAATACATTAAAGAATGATCATGGCTTGTTTCCAATAAAACTTTATTCATGAACACTGACATTTAAGGTAGGAGCTATGCTGGCTTGGTGGGCATGTGACCTGTGAGGTTACTCAGAGTCCTGCTCTTGGAAGGGCCTCATGCTTAGTTTAACACTCTGCTGTCATCATCTTGATATTCATAATAATTTTTGAAGAAAAGTCCCCACGTTTTTATTTTTCAGTGGGTCCTTATGTAGCTGATCCTGGGTATTGGATCAGTATAAGTATTCTATTAAATGTCAAGACTTACTGTAAAGCTATAGGAATTAAAACAGTGTGATTTTAGTGCAGGGTTAGATAAATAATTGGATTTCAGAATTCAAAGAGCAGAGTAGAATTCAGAAATGACTCATGCTGATATGGACCCATGACAATGCTGGCACTGAAGAACAGTGGAGAAAGACTAACATGGAGCTGGATGGGGAGGGGTGCAAGCATAGGCTGGTGAGTGCCATGCTGCCCTTGGAAGCGACCTGAGTGATCTCAGCATGGGGAGGGGCAAAGTTGGAGTTGCAGGCAGGGCGAAGGCATTCTCAAAAGGCCCTGCCAGGATCGTGGATCAGAAATTCTCACGGTCCCCTGCACTCCTTCACCATGGCGGCCACCTCTCCCAGTAGAGGCAACAGAGAAGCTCTTTGTCAGCCTCCCCCAGACGGAGAGGGGCATCTCCAAAATCATCAGCGGCAACCCCAAGAGCAACAATTTTCTTTACACCAATGGAAAGTGCATGATTCTAAGAAATATCAATAACCCCATCCTTGCTGACATCTATATAGAGCATGTCCATCAAATGGTGGTGGCCAGGGACAAGCTAAACCGTTTCTACATCGCCTTTGGAGATGTGTCTGGGAAGATGAGGATCTGCAATACCACACAGATGGAGCACCTCTTGAAGTAGGAATATCAGCTTTTCGCTGGGAAGAGCAAGGATATTGCTTGGACCGAAGAATGTAAGAGGATCGCAGTGGTTGGGGAAGGAAGGGAGAAGTTCGCAGCTATCTTTTGTGGAACAGTTGTTCTTCCATGCGCGAAATCACGGGACACAACAAAACCATCAACAGCTTGGACATCCAGCAGAACAGGCCATACCAGCTGGTCACGGGCAGCGATGATAACTGTGCCACGTTCTTTGAGGGGCCACCTTTCAAGTTCAAGTTTACAATTGGCTACCACAGCTGCTTTGTCAACTGTGCATGCTATTCTCTCCCAATGGGAACAGACTTGCTATGGCCAGTGATGACCACTAGATATACTACATCTATGCTGGCGAGAAGGGAGAGAAAGTGTGCACACTGGGAGGAAAAAAGGCTCGTGACAGAGGTATTTACGCTATTAGTTAGAGTCCTGATAGCATTCATTTGCTTTCTGCTTCCGGAGACAAAAACTTCTAAAATTTGGGACCTCAATGTCAACTCTGTCGTCAACACTTTACCATGGGCTCCACCTTTCTGGACCAGCAGCTGGGCTGTTTGAGGCAGAAGGACCACCTCCTCAGCATCTCACTGAGTACATCAATTACCTGGACAAAAACAACCCAGCAAACCTCTGCGGATCATCACAGCAACTTGACCCAGTGCCTGAGGGTGCATAAAAACTACGACAAGTCCTTTATCTACTTTGGGAGCCACAACGGACACATTAATTGCTGGGATTTCGAGATGGGAAAGAACAACCCCTTCGCTGGGAAGGGCCACACGAACCAGTTGTCCAGGATGACTGTGGGTGAGTCTGCGTGGGCAGCTATTGAGCTGCAGCATGGACAACACGGCGTGGTACACCAACCTCATGGTGCGGTACACCAATCTCATGGTGCGGGACTATAGCAGACAGGGCGTCGAGAAACTGGACGTCCAACCAAAGTGCATAGCTGTCGGCCGTCTAGAATACGTGGTGGTTGTTTGCATCCAGCAGATAGGCGTGCTGACGGGTCAGAAGAAGTGCTGCGGTCTTGACGACCCCTACTACAGGCCCAAAGTGGTAGCAGCACACTCCGGTGGGGACATGGTAGCTGTCAGGAGAACGGGCAGGAAAGTCTGCTTATACTCCATCCTGTGCATCCTGCTGAAGGACGAGGGCAAGCTGCTGAAGGCCAAGGCCCTGTGACTGGCTTGGTGTATTCCCATGACAGCACCTTCCTCGCGCTATGCAAAGCCAGCAAGGTGGTCACGATCTTCAGTGTTGCTAAAGGCTACTTGGAGAACAACGTTTTTTGTGGACACCATGCAAAGATCATCGGCCTGGCCTAGTCACCAGAAAACGAGCTTTTGGACCCTGAGTGGACCCCGAGACCAGAATCAAGATCCAAAGATGCACACTCCACCACGACAGCAGCCTGGCCTGGTTGGATGAGCACACGCTGGTCACGACCTCCCATGATGCCTCTGTCAAAGAGTGGACAATTGCTTACTGAGGACCCCGTCTTTGGACGGAGCAAATCAGGACTAGAGTTTAACCACAGCAGAACAGTCATTTCTCTAAATATTTCTGTAACACTCCTGTGCCCCCTCCCTACTCAGGAGGGAGGGTCCCTAATTCCTGATGACCCTCGTCTCTGCAGGGGTTAATATCTGTACATGTCCTTCTGAAAGCTTTAGACAGTGACAGTTTGCATATAAAAATAACGTGAGCACTTAAAAAAGAGATGGAGCTGGAATAATTGGGTATCTATTTGGAAAAAAATGAAACTATATTCTAACTTATACTCAGAAATTAGTTAGCATGCAATATAGACCTAAATGTGAAAGGTAAAACAAAAACGGTTTTCAGAGACCACATGGTATCTTTTTCACTCCAAGGTAGGTAAAGTTTTCATATGTAAGACACAAAAAATAGCAACCACAAAGGAAAAGATTTATTAATTCAACCACAATAAAATTTAAAACTTCTCTTCTATAACCAAAAAGAAAGGAGAGGGGAGAGGGAAGGAAAGAGAAAGAAAAAAAAAATCAACTCAAAACAAGAGCTGATGAGAATATGGAACAACAAAAACTCGTATACTGCTGGGGATGTAAATTGGTACAAACATTTTAGAAAAAGGTGATGTTATCAATGAACTTGATGATATTCATTCCTATGATCCAGCTGTTCTGCTTCTGGTATCTTACCTAAAGTAATGAAAGCTTATTTGTACCAGGTTATATGTATCAGAATATTCTTAGCAGCAGTATTTATGAGTATAAAAGAGCAAAAGTTGAAATAACACAAATGTTCACTGGTGAAAGAATAAACAAATTGTGATATAGTAATATGATGAGATACCATTTAGCAATGAAAAGTAAATGAACTATAGCTACCCATAACACCATGGAGAATACTGAAAATAATGCTGAGCAAGAGAAGCCGGACATCAAAGAATGTATACTGATTAATTCCAATTATACAAAGTTCAAAAACAAACAAAATTTGTAGGTCTCACGGAACCGGTTAGGGGCTCAGCTTCACTGCAGCCTAATTGCCCACCTTTACACAGGCATAGTCTCCTCCATTGCTCACTGCCCTAAAGTTTTGTGTCTTTTACTGCAGGCAAGGAATTTTTCTGTCCTGTAGTAACTCTGTGGGTTGGCTGCTGGGCTCCACAACTTTGAATACCTCTGTCATACTTAGGATCTGCCACTTTTCTGTCTTTTTCTCCCACGCATCTCATCCTATTGAGCTCTGATTATTTCATCTCTTTCAGTAAAACAATGCATACCATAGCAAGAGATGATTGCTACATGTATCATTTAGAGATAGTTGATCTCTATGTAGTCTCTATTTAGTTATCAAACATTTATTGAACACCAAATATTATGTTGTTGAACCAAAGAGAAAAAAATCCTTAAAAATTCCTGTACTTATTGATTTTACATTCTACTGATGGAGAAATAATAGATCAGTTAATGAATGTTATGAAGAAAATTATAGTAGGGTAAAAGATATAATGAGTTCTCTGGTAAAGGTGAATTTGCAATTTAAATAGAGTAGTTCTCATTGAAATAGTCACTTTTGAGCAAAGACTCATAGTGTCACCAGTAACCCGTTTCTGGTGTACACCACAGGAAAGAATTCAAGGGCACACCAAATAAGCCAAGTAAGCAGCAGATTTACTAAAAGGATAGTACACTCCTTTTTTTTTTTAAATTAGGAAAATAAATAAAAAAGGAAAGTAGACCCTCAAGATGGTCAATGTGGGCTGGAGAAGAGCAGCTACCCCAAAAAACAATGAGACTTGGGAATATATTTCTAAAAATGGAAATGTGAAATACTTAAGACTTAGCGGTGGTGTTACAGGCATTCCTAGGAGGGTCCTCACTGACCACTCCTTCCCATCAGGAGAAGGGATTTTTGTCCTTATTTGGCTCAGTCATGGCAACACAGGGTGGAGATTTTCCCTAACCACAATGCTAATAACATTGTAATTCATTATAATTAGCTAAAGTTCATTTTGAAGGGCAAGATAGCATCCTGGATCTGCTCTCGGCCACCGAAATCTAGTTCTGGCTGGTCTGGTAGCTGCACCTTTTCTTAAGGATGACCTCATCTCCTCCCTCCTTTGTCTCCCCTTACCTTTTCCTTCCATTCCTCCTCCTCTCTATCCCCGGCCTTCTCTACGTTTCTGCCTCCGGTAACAGAAGGAGATGACTGGAGTGGGTATCTGGGCAAAGAGGATTCTCGATAGAGGACAGTAATGCAAAGTACCTGAGTTGGGTCCATGTTGTGTACATCTGAGGAGCTACGAGGAGACCAAAACACCAGGAATATAGGATTAAAGGGAAAGGTAGTAGAGGTAAGAGCAGAAGGGAGTAGTGAGGAGATAGATACAACATAGACAAGTTGGGGCCATTTCCCTTCTAAAGATAAATGATTACAACCCATTGACTACATCCAAATATTACCTGAACTCCTCTCAGTGGGAAGTCAAACCCATAGTAATTGTTTAGGTTTTCTATTTCAGCCTAACAAAGCACTCCAAAACAGTGGCTTAAAAGAATAGCAGTCATTTATTGTGCCCATGAATCTGAAATTTTGGCAGGGTTCAGCAAGGATAGCTGGGACAGCTATCCATCATATAAGGATAGAGATCTGCTTCTAAGATAGTTTGTTTACATAGTTGTCAAGTTGATTCTGCAAGTACACCTCTCCAGAGACACCTTGGGCTTCTTCACAGCATGGTGGCTGGGTTTCAAAAGCAAATATCCCAAGCGAATTGAGAAGTGGAAGCTGCCAGTGTCATTTACACTGTGCTTTATGGCTGAAATAGTTACAGAGCCCAAGGGAGGGAATGTAGACTGCATTTATCAATGAATGGCATGTCAAAGAATTTTGGGACCAAACTTCCACAGGAAAGAAGGAAATATAAAATCTAGGAGATGGAGTAATGAATATGATAGCCTGGATGATGACACAAGATTTAATAGAGAGATATCAGAGGAAGTCACTGGAACTGCCATGATCTATAGCTTGTCTTAAAGAACAAAGAGGATGGATACATGTACAGTTTTCTTGGTGTAGGACACATTCCCTTTTTTAATGATCATGTAAAGAAATGCATAAGATTTTTCTGATAATTGGAAAAGGTTCTGGCCCTTTTGATACATCCAAGAAGAAAATTTCAGGTTTTAGGGTTTTGGTTGAACTGATTGAACATAACCCAATTTTGGGGTAAAGCAAATACAAACACCTTCAGTTTTAAAGGAACTTTTCTTTATATATGCCTGGTAGTAACAGCTGTAAAATTGCACTATAACAGTAAGGCAGATTGCCCACTCAAAATGACCAGAAGCTGCAAAATAAGTAAATAAATAAGCTTCTGTTTAAAAATACCTTAAAATGCTTCCGATTTACAAAATTGCTCAAATTTGCTTAGTCTACGTATGAAGAAAAACTCAGACAATTAAGCTTTGATAGTTATGTTTCTGATATTGGAGTGGCTTATAAAAATTGTATGATGTCTTCAGGAATAGAACTGATTGTGAGTGATTCTGAAGTCTGTTTGATCTTTACTGCATATTACCAGAAGAAAGGAAAGAAAAGGGAGGGAATTATCTTTCCCTGAGTGCTAGGCACTGGACTGAGTACTTTTGATCTCTGATCTCACTTATCCCTCATGCAACACTCTGTAGCAGGTGTCATCAACCCTATTTTTATAGCTAAAGAAATTGAGGCTCAGAGATACTGAGTAACTTGCCCAAAGTGACACAGAGTAGTTTTCACAGAAATTGAACCCATGGCTGTTTGACTACAAAGTCTTACTCTTTCCGGTATATTAAACTGCTTCTGGAATCAGAAGGCTCTTCACAACCAGAACTAGAGAACTTCGTGATGTTCAAAAGAAGAATTAAAGGAAGAATTATGAAGTCTTAAAAAAATGTTACCCTCTAAAAATTAAATATATTTTTACTTTGTATACCTTTTAGGGTCATGAACACTTTATATTTCTACAAAAAAAAGTATATAAGAATGAGTTCATATTAACATCTGTGCATTGTCTTTGAGAAGCACAAAATCACATTTAGAGTGGGCATGCTTTAGAAGCAATAACTTGATCCTCAGCTATGTTGGAATCTCCACTGCAAAAATAGGACAATGGGGGAGAAAACGAAGCTAGAAGAGGAAGTTGCAAAGATCATGGGTGTGGTGAAATTATCCAATTTTAGTGCTGGCCTTTGAAAGAAGAAGCCAACAGTTCAGTATGGTTTCCAAAAGACCCCTGTGAACTTGAGATGATGCAGGCTGGTGTCATCCATTATCCAGCTGGAAAGAAATTGAGGCAATGGCCATGCTCAGCCAAATTAAGAGAAGCATTACGTTTTGGTGTCGAAGGGAACCAAACCATTGGATAGGATCAAGGGACAGAGTCCAACCTTTCCTACTCTGACAAAGATAGGAAGGAAACCGAAGACTCAAATACATGAGCTGAAGTTTAGGGCTGATCTCTAATTCTGGAGGAAAATTGGAGTGTTGAACTGGAAACTTTAGGCAGAAGCCTACGCATACAAACTGGGAACATGGCAGCCCCAGGTAAAGGCTGTATGTATATAATAATAGGATAGACACGTGAGTGCTCAGAGCCCAGTGCAGACACATCAGCTATTATAAAATTAGTTCTAAAATCTAGTGGCTGGTGAATCTGCATTCACGGAATACTCTGCCTCCCCTGCTTTGGATTCATTTAAGAGTTTAAGACTTAAGATCCTGTAGTACAGATGAAAGTATAGCAACTAAATGGGCAGAACAGTAAATATTAACTGTCATTCAATCATTCCTTCATTTTTTTCATTCATTAAATGATATTTATTCCAGGCCTTCGTGTGTACATATACAGTGAATTTCATTACTACATAACACTTTAAAATTTAGGCTACCAAATACTACAAAAAATGCTTATGTAAACCATGCATGATTATTTCATATAATATGTTATTTCTCATCAATCACTAAGCATAAAATCAGAGAGTGCTTATTATGCAATAATCCTTTTACCCATGAAGAAATACTATCCATTCTGATAGTTTTCTCTATTAATAATTCCTTATCTCTCCTATATTTTCAGTGTTTCCATTAAAATGATCTTTTTTCCCCCTAAGCATGAAAAGATATACACGTGTCTATGAAACAAATGATCCTTATCTAATATTGAAATAAAGCCCACTATGTACTGCACACAGTTCTAAATGTCTTATATATAATAACTCACAACAACATATGAGGTAGATGATGTTATAGCTATATTTTAGGGATAAGGACACCGAGGCCCAGGAAGGATAAATGAATTGTTCAAGATCACACAGATAGTGAGAGGTTGAACAGGGATTCACACCCAAGCAATCTGGCTTTGAAGTCCGTGCTTTTTCCACTCTGTCATGCTCCTGTCTTGGAGTCCTCTTTACCTTTCATTCTACTTCTCTTCCTTTCTCAGTCACTTTTCATGAAGGAATGTCTACTGTGTCAGATTTCACTTCCTATCTGTGTTAGATGCAATGTATGAACCTATCCAGATTTGTATGACCCCGGCTGCATCCTGGGTCCCCAACTACTTGCTTGGTTCTCAGTGGACTTCCACATCGACAGCTGTCTCCTTACCCACTCTGCATTGTGGAAGACAAGGGCAGTGCCCTTGCATGGCCTGTGTCACACTTTCCCAGGAAAGAGTCATAGCTGTTCCAGTGCCAAGGTCTGGGCTGACTGGATCCACAAAGGTTTGGGCTCCTTCCACCACTTAGGACTCAGATGCAGAGCTGTGTGGTAGTGACTTCCCTGAAGGGCTGTGTGGCACAACTTGAGAATAAAGGGGAATTTACACCCCTTAAGGTAAATTTTGACCAACAAGAGACAGGAATTGGAGCGTGCGGCAGGAAGAGATCTAGCAGATATATCCATCTTTCTTTTTCCCTTTGTTGGATTGTTCCACAGTGTGTGTGGTTCCATATGGCCTACCCAAACTCTTAGCAGCTGGCTGGATCTTCTCATAAGTCTGTACATGGCTCATAATGCACCTCTTTGTATTTGCTTTCCCTCCTGCCTGCTTCTGTTCTTTTCTCCTCATCATTGCTGAGTTGGGATTACATCTCCCATGAAGCATTTGTTTCAGGCTCTGTTTTCTATGGATCACCAAGACACTAGTTTTCTTCCATTGCATTAGGCTTATATCCGTACTTTCCAGTCGAACTATTGTCACTGAGATTGTCAGTGATCTCCTCATTGTTAGATTGAATGAGCATTTTTCAGTCCTTATTTTATTTGAACTCTCTTGTGTTGAACCATTTTGACCATTTCTTCCCAATACTTCATGATAGTTTCTCTGGTTCTCTTTCCACCTAGTTAATGATGCCTTTTACATCATTCATGTGCTCTGTTTCCTTATTCTACACCTAAAATACTGGAATTAGCAGGATTCTTCATATGGCTTTTTTTTTCCTCCTCATAAGTTATTTCATCTACTCTCATGGTTTCAAGTATCCATAGATTAGTAGGGTCTAAATCCATTTGTTTGGCACAGATCTTTCTCCTGAACTTCAGACCCTGGATTTCTATCCCTACCTGAATATCCTATAAACACATGCCACTTGTTATATGTAAATCTAAACTTACACCCTCAAGTCCAGGTCTGTGTTGGATATCTTTCATTTATATTTCAAGATCCACTATGCAGTCCTAAGCACACTGTTTTGTTCTCTGAAAAGTGGACCTGCGTCGACTACCATAATTGCTTCCTTGTTCTCCAGCTTCTGGTTGAGTCCAGCCATTGGGCAAGCACAGTGTGACATGAGATGGAGGAAGGGGACTGAAATCTGACGAAGTATTCCTTCAGCATCCTCCCTGAGAGTCAACATCAGCTGGCTGCATCCCTTGATATAGGATCACAGCTCTTGTCAGGTAGCCCTCTTTGCACAGCTCTCTTGAACACTTTTTATCAATATGCTATAGATGTTTCACATTATACTACAATTATTACCTCTCTTTCTCTCTCCAGAAACTCCTTGTGAGTAGGGATCTCATTTCATTCATTTCCCTGCCCTTAATGGCTATTAGAGTTCTTTACAAATGACAGCATATCTATAGTGTATGGATTAAACATGTGCTCAAAGCTATGACAAATAGAAAAGGGAGACAGAATAACAAGATTTTGTCCTACC
Source organism: Rhinolophus ferrumequinum (assembly GCF_004115265.2). Taxonomy (NCBI): domain Eukaryota; kingdom Metazoa; phylum Chordata; class Mammalia; order Chiroptera; family Rhinolophidae; genus Rhinolophus; species Rhinolophus ferrumequinum. The sequence continues at coordinate 59,409,361 of NC_046291.1, forward strand.
CTCAAAGAATTGAAGATTTATTTGGGCAGCTAAGACTACCAGGTGGAAACAATTCATTATTAAGAATTAATAGAAAGACAATTTGTTCAACACTTCAAGAAACTACACTTCAAGAAACTGACTTCTCAGAATGTAGAGATTTCGTGCTATCAGGGGTCAGGAGGATTTTATAAACTAAGAAAAAATGTACTAGATATTGGAGACTTAGCCTTCAAACCAGCTTGCAAATAAGTCTTATACAACCAAAACTGAAAACAAAAATCTCCAAAAAAGAAACAGTAATAGCAGCAAACAAACAAACAAAAAAACCTCACAACAAATCAAAATGTTATCAACCTTTCCTCTTTCCAGAGCCTGCATTGTTACTTAAAAATAAGTGAAATTGACATTCTTTGGTATTCATTCTAACCAAGGAGATCGCTGGCTATTTCCAAGGTTGACTTAAATGTCACTCAGAGTTCTCTCTGCAGGTATTGAACTAGCCTGACCTACAGCTTTGGTTTTAAAAGATTATGGAAATTGGGGGTGTGAGGTTGTGTGTGTGTGTGTGGTGGGGGTGGGGGGCATGTGGACAGAAGAAAGCTGCAAACTCTATTCCAGAACTATCAAGATTGGAAGTAGAAATCCCACCAACGCAGATAGTTTTTGTTTTAGTGTGTTGTAAGCTGTATGGCTAATTAAAAGCTCTGCAATATAACTTCAGCACATATTGTTTTCTGCAAGATACCAAAGAATTGTTCCTGTTGATATAGTTGGTGAGCACTAGTTTTAGAATACAATAACTCCTCAAAACTTTCACTGATATATTCATCAGGATAAGTGAGTATGTCACACACACTATTTTAATTTTACAATTTTGTGTCTCTAAACTCACCAGGGTCTTCTACTTAGATCAGCTGTGTGTGCCAGCTCACCAGTGAGGTGAAGTATGTAAACATGATGAATATAATTGAAGTAATACTGATTTTATTAATTTTTGGTGCAGCTGAGAAGGCAATGTGAACAAACATCAAAGAAAGGTAATAGACGACTTTTTTTTTTCTCCATATAGCACTTGTATTAATATCTCTGAACCGTCAGCCATGTTCTTGCCTGCCTTAAACTTCTTCCAACTTTTCCAGCCATAGACTCTTGAAACCTGCATCTGTTTCCTTGGCATGCCTTCTACATGCCTATGTATAAACCTTCTGACCACAGAACATTAGAACATATGCACCACCTTTAGACTGAAGGATCACAAATATAATTTCTGAAAGGCCCAAGTACCTCATTAAGATCTTATATCATAATGACTGGTTGACAAGTCCATTTGTACAAATGCTGGTTTTTTGGACTTTATGATCATTAGGAGTAAAGACATAGGATCTGAGATGGGGTAATTATTAGCACTGGGGCGTAGTAAATCAATATAGAGGTGTGAACATACTTTTCAGATGATTTTAACTTTGGATAATTTAATGAATAGAGTCAATGTATAATTAGATGGTTCAGACAGAAGTTAACCCAATTTTTAGATATAGACAGAAATGTGTGGTACAGAGCATTTTATGGTAAGAGGTACCCATCATTTATTGAACAAAGACACTGAATATACCTGTAATGTCAAATATAAGCCTGGGTGCTGGAGAGGCAATAATGAAAAATTTCAATGATGATTTTGGGAATATAGTGTGGGGAAGACAAAATCAGCACTGGAAATACCCAGAATTTGCAGAGTTATAGCACTTGGGTATTTTTGAAGAATCTCAAATGAATACATGTGTTCTTGGTGGACGGGACGAGTCTCGGTTATCTTAAGACACAGGGTAAGGGGCAGCAAGTTGATGCAGTGATTTTTGAGAAAAGGAAGAAAAGAGGAGCAGGTACAGTGGAAACGGTTGATATGGCTTCAGTTCAAGTAGGAATGATTGTGAATTCCACTATAGGGCCCAATGTAAAGCCTTTTTGGATCCATCAAGTTTACGAGGCAGTCTTGAGTTGGTGGAAGAGATTAAAGTAAGAAGTCAAACTTGTTCCATTGCAAATGAAAATATGAAGGGCAGTTCTTATTCATTTGAGGGACAAACCATTTGTTCTATGCCTATTATTTACATTTCTAAATTTTTAAAAAATTTTCTAAATTTTTGGTTTTGCTTTTATTTTTTTCCTATAGTTATACTTGCTAGTACTTTATCTCAAACCCGTCATGATTAGTGACAATTTGGTCAATTATGATAGTGCACATTGCTAACTTTTATCACAGAAGTTGTCATTGACAGTGATTTAGAAAAGACTCTAGTAGCATGGATCATAATGGAAACCGAGACCTGGAGTTATTATAAATTTTTTACTTTGTAACTGCAGAGACTTCCTGCAGGTAAACTCACTATTTGTTCTTTTACCCATGTTGACTTAAAATTTGTCTCATAATGATTCACACTATGAAGGCCTGGGTATCCATGATTTCTCCCTGGGTGTTATGTTCCAGGTTACTTTTTAGAATATTCCTTCTACCTCTTTTACTTCAGCCTACTGAGCATATAAGAGTATATGAGTTGTTTAGGTGTCTCGTTACAGCTGTTTTCTACACATTTATTTCCATCTTGACGGTATTGTGTTTTGATAAGTGGTACTTCAATCCTGGTAGACTGGCTACATACCAGAACTATACTGTTGGTGATTCAGTCTTGGCATTTAGTGTGAAGAATGTGACACTTCTTCAAACACATTGCAGATTCAATAGCACCAAAGTTTGGATAACAAAATGCCAACTGTAGAGTATCATTTTGGCACTTATATGGGGTGTCTGAGCGTGTGTGAGAGACAGAGAGAACTATAGAGGGCAGAGTCCAGAATGTCTTTTATAAGACAGAACAGAAATAACTTAAAAAAAATATACTCAGAATATATTTGATGACTAATGACACATTTTCTGATAAAATTGCAGATCCATATTTCACTTTCAGGAATAGACACACTATTTCCTTTTAGCTATAGACAAAGGATCTTTCAGGTAAGACAGTATTTTACCTTACAATCACACAACGTCAAGCCAGAGTCATTGTTCTAAAGGAACTGAACTTTCTGCCACTTCAACAACCCTAAAGTGCTGACTGTTAAGTCGTTTTTCTTTTCCTTTGATGTGACTGTGACAAGAAACAAATTCATGGTAGAGGAATTATCTGTGATGGTGGGCCATTAGATAGCTGACCTTGGAAAAATTAATACACTAAGTGAGTGGTAGTAGTCAGTTTATGTGCCAAAGTTGCAATCAGGAACATAAACTTTTTTCTGTTGCAGATTTGTAATATTTCAGATACAGAGATTGTTTTAAAGATTATTTGTTAGATTTGTCGTTGATGTCAATATCATTGTTTATTTATTTATACTGAAATACATGGCTTCAGTACTTTTCAAGAATGATTTAAAATGTTTAATTTAGATAACCAAAAGTATGTGTGTTCATGTGTGTACATGGATTTGTGTGTGTGTCTTTAATGTGCAACATGATTTCAATAAGGCTTAAAGTGGAGAGAATCCTTTCTAGGAACAAATATGTTGGTACTTCAATATTTATATCTGCTTGGTTTTGGAATGCTTGGTGTAATTTTTATAAGATAGTATGTTTACTTGTCTAATGCTATTTTTATGAAAGAAAGTGAGTTTATAGTTTCTAACCATTTATCTTCTACTTCACATTTATGTCTAAACTCCTTTTGGCCATATTCTCCAATCTCCCCACTCCGACAGTGTATAAGAATGCTGCTCACTTCTTTCTTTAGCCTCTATATACTTATCTTTGCTCTACTTATGATTTAAATGCCACACTCTCCTTTCTCAGTAGACTTTGTCTCTTTTCCTTAAAATATCAGTGCGGCTGATATTGAAACACCTGAATGAGCTTATGAATTAAGTCAAACAGTGGGTTAATTCCATCAAATATCCATCTAGCTTGATTATTATTTACACTTAATTGATTGGTTGACTAAGTTTACCTGATTGATAATTGGTCATAGATCTTGTATTATAAATATATGTGTAACTTATATCACATATGTATCTTATATCTTAAATATATTTGCGTTTGTTGGCTCACTCATTCATACATTCAATCTGTCATTCAATCCACACTCACTAATGTATCAAGAACACAAAGCTCATATGACATGACCTTGTTATTGAAGAACTTAAACTCCATTGGCATGTTTGTTTGACTAATAAGCTCTTATTGGATAATAATAGTAGTAATAATAACTAATATTTCCTGACCATTATTTATGTGCTGGGTATTATGCTAAATGTTTTATATGCATTATCTCATTTGATATTTATGGCATGCTCGTAAGAGATGAATTACTTGGCTTTATTTTAAGATCAGGGATCTGAAGTCCAGAGAAATTGAGTAATCCATGCTAAGTCACATAGTTAATGAGTGACAGAGCTAGGAATGGAATTCAGGCAGCCTAAATCCTGAAGGTTCACCTTAGTCACTATATCCACATACTTGGGAGGACAGGGCAGGGTGGCATGTATATAATTCTCTGCCACAGCACCTGACAGTTTAGAGCCTTCACATGCATATTGATTCTCACAAAGGAGAAATCCATCCATAGGATACTGAGTGCCAGGGATAGATAAGGCAATTTGAGATTAAATATTTCCTAAACAACATTTCTAATATGTGAATAACTAGTCATATACTTTTTTCTTCTAATTTTACATACTCATACTTTTAATTTAACTATATTTTAGAGATGTAATATTTATATTTACTATAAACTCAGATGTTTAATCCTGACATATACAGAGATCAGACAGTAATAAAAATTTAATTTTTAGGAATGTGACATGATTTTTAGAAATATTTCATAACTATATCTGCAATGCTAGACATTCCTTTTCCACAGTTTTTCTTTTTCTTTAGAAATTTTTATCTTTGAATTCTTACATTTGTTTTGTAACATTCAAATGGCATGTGACATTTTTGCTTACTAACAATATGTATGTGAATATGTAAATATATACATATAGCACAAAATATTATTAAAAAATAATGAGCCATATTTTAGATTTGCTCTTCTCTGTATGGTCTTAAATGAGAATTTTTTTTTTCATTTAAAAAAAACAAAAAGTTTGAGTCCAGATTGTTCATAGAGATCTGAAGGAGAAATTTTGCCTTTGGTAATTCCCTGTTTTTTTTAAGACAGTGCACATACATACTCTAAGTTGCTGTTATACTTAGAATGCACATTATTTGAAAGGTTGGGAATTTTCAGATCTTTTGGTATACAGGTAAGGTAGAGCATCTGTGAATGAGATCTCTTAAATTTGCGAAGTTCCAAAATGATCTTATGATTATATATTTTACAACTTTATCATAGAAAAAAGAAGGTAGGTTTGCTTAACGTTTCTATAGAATTTTTTCCTTCTGTTTTATGAGAGTCTTAATTAGACTGTTAAATGGATTTTAATATCATTATTTATATTACAGAAAATCATTCCAACTATGTTATATAATATTTGGAAAAAAATCAGTCTAGGTTTTTGTTAAAATTTGAATCAAATTCATACTGTGCAATCAGTCAATAAATATTTTAGTGAATATATAATTTTGTACAGCAAGTCAAAAAAATGGAAAAGAGTTTAAGAAGTATTGCCCAGCTTCTCAGAAAGCTGGGCATCAATGTAGTTGTGGATACAAGATATATAAATCTAGAATGAATAGCTCTAAACTGCCAGGTGCTGTGGCAGAGAATTATATACATGCCACCCTGCCCTGTCCTCCCAAGTACATGGATATAGTGACTAAGAATGAACCTTCAGGATTTAGGCTGCCTGAATTCCATTCCTAGCTATGCCACTCATTAATGATGTCTCTGAAATTTTTCTGCTACTAATCCAATCTCCTAATGCCTCAGTTTTTTCACCTATGATGTGGGGATGATAATTTTACCTTATTCCGAGATGCCATAAAGATTAAATAAAATAATATATAAAACCATTTGTGGCTTAAGTAAGTGCATCATTCCCCCACTAGATAGGGTGGAATACTATCTTATGTGTTATCCTCTTAGTAGCCTTGATGCCTAACACAGTGTCAGGCAAAGGCCAGGACACTACATAAGTGTTCAATGAATAAATGCATGCTCCTGGATGAGGTTGTGCAGATTATAATTGCTTTAGGAATTAAGAAAGACAGACAGACAGACAGAAAGAAAGAAGGAAAGAAAGAAAGAAAGAAAGAAAGAAAGAAAGGAAGGAAGGAAGGAAGGAAGGAAGGAAGGAAGGAAGGAAGGAAGGAAGGAAGGAAGGAAGAAAGAAAGAAAGAAAGAAAGAAAGAAAGAAAGAAAGAAAGAAAGAAAGAAAGAAAGAAAGAAAGAAAGAAAGAAAGAAAGAAAGAAAGAAAGAAAGAAAGAAAGACAGGGAAGGGAAGGGAAGGAAAGAAAAGAAGAGGGAGGGAAGGAAGAAGGGAGGGAGGAATGAAAGAAGGAAGGAAGGAAGGAAGGAAGGAAGGAAGGAAGGAAGGAAGGAAGGAAGGAAGGAAGGAAGGAAAGACAATAAGCCTAAAGAATCCCGTGAAAGATTTCGACCTAATTGTGGTCGAATTAGGTTTAAGTTGGCACTTCAAGGAAATTCCAGGAGGAAAGTGTCATAAACAAAGATACATAAATGAGAGGGAAATCAGAGCACGGAACATTCTAAGAAATCATAACTTGCATCCATATACAACAAAATATTTACTAATAAAATAACAAATTTTAGAATTAGCTCTAATTTAAAAAAAAGTTATATGTGTCAAGAGAAATTTCTAAAGATTAAAGCTTCAAGTTTCCTGTTGGCTTGTACTTACAGATAAGAAACTTAAAACATTGTGAATACCATTCCTGTCTTTAAAAGAGAAATGAGAAAAGTTATTCAAGCTAGCATTCTTTATTTTTCTATCTGAAATATTCTTTGCTATGTATAATGATTGTTGTTCAGAAGTGAAAAATTGATTGGAAAATATTTTACATTTTCCTTCCTTTACTTCAGAATAACTTCTTGCATAATTTTAGTTCTAACTTAAATTTCTATGCCAGTTGACTAAGGTCATAATGGATACTGTTAGACTTTTATATCTGTGAACTGAAATAAAAGGACTACAGTCTCTATTTTACCATATAGATTCCATTTTTTCCCTTCTACTTGTAAATCCACAATTACATAATTAGAGTATAATTCATGTAGTAGCTGTCAGCACAGTGATTTTGAGGCAGGTAAATAGTTGTGGCCATTTAAAATATGTTGGGGACACATGAATTGATTAATGGTCAACGTAAAATCAATAATGATCTTGAAACAGAACCAAAGAGTGCCCTGCTTAGACTCTGATTCATGCTAAAAATTAAGAAGACTTGATTTTTAGCATTAGGTGACTTTATGGTCACTTGTCTTCTGAACCTACTCTGTGTGAGTTTGACACAAGCACTTTGCATGTCAAAAGTTGACTGACACTTTCTCTATATACATTTTAGTGTCAAGGATAAACCCATCAATGAACAGAAAGCTTTTCTCAAATAATAGTGCATTTGTTTGCTGGTTCTGCTGCTGCTTTGAGAGTATTAAATCATCAAAAGGATATCAAAAATGTAACTTTATTCATGGGAATAAATAAAACACAACTGTGATCTATTATTTTATGTGTCAAGCAATATTATGTTCATACTGACTGTTGAATAAATTATTAGATTGAGCACTAAGTGCCAAATTTGGTGTGATCTATTAACATGCTGATTGTTGATGGATATTCATTAGACTTACATGCATATAAAATTTTATACAAAGTGTGAAATCATTGTTATAAAAAATCTAGTGTTTCATAAATTTCCTTTTAATTCTTCATACAATCCATTGTGAGATATTCAGGAATGCTTTTTTTGAGGAATATAGAAACTCAGATGCAGAAAGATCACATCAATTTGTTCTATCATTATAATACCATGTCCTTTAATGCATGTCGTAGTTTTCAAAGCATTTTTATTATATTATTTATGGAGGAGAAGAAAGATCACTGGACAAAAAATTAAGAATGAAGGAATTTAACTAGATCATATCTCAGGTTTTTCTTGTTGCCGAATATTAAAAAAAAAAAAAATCACTCCTAATATGACTGTGCAACAGGCAAGACAGATATATTCTCCTACTCTGAAAACAAGAAAGCTGATGTTTAGAGAGGTTGTCACATAGTTAGGAAATGTTGGAGCCAGGCCTAGAACACCAGAAATCGACTCTGAGTATTTTGCTGTTATAGAGGACCTCTGGTAAAATTTGTATACATAAGTCTGATTTGGCCAATCTATTAAATTATTCCCCTGAATACTTTAATACTTACACCTGAAATATTGTTAATAGTTCTCAACAAAATAATGGAAAACCTGTATGTTTACAAAATTTATTAGATGTCTCTATAATTAACAAGGGTGATTATATATGGGGGAGATTTTGGACTTTGTTTTGGAAAACCAATCATGTTAAAGCAATAGCTAAAACAATATGATAAAGCAGTGAGAGCTAAACTTGAAAAGTACCTTTGCCTGAAGCAGTGTTAACCTCTTTGGCTTTGTCCCACGAAACAAGGTGAGAGTAAGCACATATCTTAGTGTTGATAAGTACTTGGCTGGACTAAATGTATCTAGGAGTGATGACGTTTCTGCTTCCCTGTGTGTATATGCTTAATACCTGATACCTGTGAAGGAAGAGAGAGATCTTGATTTTTGTTTGTCTTCCCTGAGGTTTGTTAGTTTGATCCTTTCTTTAATTTAAAAAATGTTCTACTTATAACCTTCTAACTTCTTACAACCCTTATAAAAGTAATCAACACTAGAATGTAAGCTTTATGAGGGCAGGGACTTTTGTCTCTTTTGATTGCTGATGTATTCCCAATGCCTAAACAATGTCTGGCACATAATATGCCCTCAAGAACTAGTTGTTAAATAAATGTGAAAAGACTATCTCTAAATCAATTCTTAAGGCAAAAATAAAACAAGAGAAAAGAAACTCCTATTGCCTTTTACAACCTAGAGTACTGCATGAACATTTGTGAGTAGAAGTAACATATCTGAGAGACTTCTCTGTTTTTACTGGGAGAGGTTTAGTTCCCTAAAAACATGGATGTGCAATAAGTGCAATATGCAACTTCTGTTGTTGGAAATTAGAGTACTTAAAATAAAAGAGAAATAGCATTTACTTTCAATAACCATAATGTTGTTCCCCAGAAAGTTTGTGCATCTTCCTTCGTTATTTTCCCATTCTTACACAGTTGGCAGATAGGGCATAGAAATTACATTTTTTTCTACTTTTTCCAACTTCTCAGCTTTACTGATTATTCTTTTGTCTCTCTTCTCTCACTCTAACTCCCACTCGTGCTTCCTTTTTTCTGATTGTGTGCTTTCCCCTCCATACAATCAAAATGAATTTGACGTGAATGATGAAAAATATAACTAAGGGGATGAGGGAGGGTCAGGTACCCGGGGACCTGAACCTAGGTCACCATCTTTACACTGCAGTCTGTGTTTCTGGATTTACACAGGTGAAATGTTGACCTAGAAGTACAGTGAATGGAACAAACTACTACAGCTTTAAGCTGTGGAGGTTTAAAAAAAAAAAAAAAAAAAAAAAAAAAAAAGAGCGGAAACAAAGGCAAGCAGATGGCTAAAGATGAAGGTCACATCAGATTGAGAAGTTTGTCAAAATGTGATGACATAGGTAATCTGTAAACTGTTATTGCGCCTAGCTGGAGGTGCTGAAAAACATTTTGAAATTACAAAAAACACTGGAGTCACCAGCACAGAGGCAGGAATGATAGCCTGGAGTGGTTCTGGTCTATGGATGAATGCCAGATGTGGAAAGCGACATATCTGGAATTAATGATATTAAACATGCTTTTCTTTTATGCTCAATAATAACTCTATTATGATTGATACAAACCGCAGACACTTTATCTAGTACAAATGGAATCGTCTGTCATTGACTATATTAAATCATCAATTTCTGCATGATGAGGATCGTTTAGGGTAACTAATCATCTGTCTCGTTCTGAAGTCTTTAAGGCTGATCAGATAACGTTTTGAATACTGCCTGAGCAACCATGACAATCTAACCCTTCCATGTAAGGATTGAGAGGGGCCCATTATGCCTTCAAAGCCTGTGGAAATATCACAGCTCTTTCTCTACATAATACCCTGCTGTAAATAAATCACTCTCCACCACAAACTTTATTGATCACAAGCACTTCCATGCTTGTGTCTAGTGAAGTCTCTACAGAATAAAATGCTGCTTTATATTTTGTCTTGTCAAAATATTAAACGGCTCTGTCAAGCGGAGTCAGGCTAGCAGTGATGGTGTAATTCTGCTGTAGCCCTTCTCATTCCCTCCTTCTATCTCAGCTGCCAAGCTTACAAAGCAGGATTTTTTTTTTTTATAAACTTTCCAATTATAGTCTCGTAAGATTATGAAGCCCTAAGATAAAGTGTCCTAATTTAGAGTGGTGGAGTACTGAACCACTAGGAAAGCAACTGTTAGATAAAACAGCATTTCTCACAAGAAAAAAGATAACCTGGCTTATTTATATAAACAACTTTAATGGGCAATGGAGGTTAGGCTAAAAATATCTCTTTAATTTTGCTTTGCAAAATGGAGGGTGGGGTGGAATCTAAATTAATTTGCACTAAGATGCTTATCATCCATACTTACAAAATCATGTGTTATGATCTAAACCAGCCTGGGGGGGGTGGGGATAATAGCAAAGGGGAGCTAATAGCACAAGTCCATCATTAGCACAACACATGTTTTCCAAAAGACTCGGATAGGTTATCCAGCCACTAAGTGGTACCACATACTGTAATATGTTTGTGGCAACACCCAGAAACAACAAGTAGATTAAAAGTGTAATTTACTGCCTGCTAATGCTGAATTTCCTGGGCAGCATATGGTTTTAATGCAATCTAAAAGTAGTTTCATCCTTTGTCCCTTATATTTTGCTTTCAATAAGGAATAGAAAGAGACTGAAATCACTTAGAGAAGAGTTTAAGATTTAGTGTACTGGGCCATTAGTGCTGCTTGGAGGACACTGGGTTTGATCTTTATTCCCTTTTGGAAGATCATTAACTCTTTTAGACATTTAGTAAATAACCTCTGCAAGGCTTGGAAGAGTTTCTACACCACCATAAGAGAGCATTTTACTCCTGTCTTGCCTGCTTCCCAGCCAGATATTTATTGAAGCTTCTGTTTGGTCATTTTTAAAAAGAAGTTAAGCTGTAAGATGGATTGATAATCCTAGACAGCAAATTTATTTTGGAGTCATAAAAATTGGATGCCACAAAAACTGAAATTGTAAGCCTAGCTGTGGACCTATATGTACATCTCCATTTCTGCCTAGAAGAGATTCTAATGAAGAGAGAATAGATTTTAGCTTAGGGACAAGGTTAAATCCACTGGCATATTTCAAAGAAACAAGTAAACAGCTTTTTACTTTTTGGATGGTAATAAATTTTAAACATCAACTGCCTTAACTTAATTCAAGTTCTAATTCGTCTTCCCAGTTCCCTCACAAGTATTTTTTCAAGTACTATAATGGGCAGTATACCTCAAAGATAGTGGAATCCATCAGTTTTTTTCTTTCTTTCTTTTTTTAAACAGTGGGGAAGTCATTAAATCTTACTGAATTGTATAGTCTCCTTCTAAGTGACTATGGCCATGTATTTCCTTGGGAGTAAAATAAAATGTGCAAATGCATTGTTGCAAATATTTTGCTTAAATTGGAGCCAATGTACCCTTATTCAGCAAACATTTATTAAATCTTTCCATATACTAGATACTCCTTGCCTCACTAGAAACAGCCCCTGACCTTGAGAGGTTCAGGGTTTATTGAGGGAGATACAATTGTAAACAAGCAACAGTGCAGAATGAGAAAGCTGTGATGTGGGTAATACCTACAGTATTAGCCTTTGTTTTGTACCATAAGATGCGTGATAGTTATTGTTCACATAGCAGTTTAATTGACATCTATAGTTTTTACTTGCTAATTTTCTTATAACAGCTTCTTGATTTTTTTTTTTTTTCCTTCACTGATCTCAAACCAGGCGGAACTGATCTTACTTCCGCCTCTACCTACCCAGGGGATATAATGCAGCCCTGATCACACAGCCTTGTGGTGTCAATTATTCATTCAGGGATAAATAATAGTCACACAGTCAGGAAGGGGCAGAGCCAGTTGTATATCCAGGCATGGGGGCTTCCAATTGCACATTCCTAACCACTATGCTTTACTCTCAATCTCCTCAATGTGGAAGATACACTGTTTGCATGAAATATTAAAGATGAAAAGAACCAAGCCAGTCCACTGTGATTCATTACAGGGATTCATACTGAAACATTAGTTTTCTGCTATTTTCCTAAGATAGTATGCCTTGGGCTTTTCAAGGACACCATTATTAAGAAAGAACCCACCAGAGAATAAAGCCAAACGCAGAAGATGGAAGCACTGAGAGGTGGAGAAATGGAGAAAGAGTGAAACATTGGAGAGACTGAATAAATTGATGATATCACTTGATCCCATTCTTCAAGTGTGTTTCCCTGGATTTCAGTTGTGAGAGCCAACAAAACGTGGCTACTCTTGCTGACGCTAGTTTCTGTTAGGTTTGTCTACTAATTAATAATGTGCTTAAAGAGACGAATGCATACCTTTTTTTAAAACTCAATTGGGAGAAAGTAAAGCACTTTATCTAAAGGATCTCAGAGGACCCTTAAGTTTGACGGGTGGCAGAAACTGATTGGGAGAAGGAGGCTTTAGGGGGAATTCATCATTGATGATCTTTAAAATAGGACTTTAATTTTGTGCTAACCTTGGTATGGTCAAAGACCTTTCTTTAGATCTAATTAACAACTGTAAACTGTAATTTCTATTAGAAAATTTAAAAAATGGATGATCTAAATATTTGTTTTCCTTATATTTAGTAAACCAGTTTCTCCTACTTTCTGGGTTTCCCCTGGTTTGCATGGCAGACACGTAGAGAAGTTGTATAAATCCCTCTCTAGCATATGAAGGTATCATTTAATATCCTGGGAGTTAGCCCTTTTCAACCACCAGAAAAGCAGTTATCATACCATACCTGAAAGTGTTAACGCCGGTTCCTCAAGTACCTAGCATACTCCTGGGGAGTGGCTTACACTGTGGGAGAATCTAGGTCAATGTGCATGACTGAAAATAGCTTAACAGTGAATCCAATATGAATTGAAAAAATAATGAGATGAGATCCTAGCCATGAGATACCCTGACTAGACTGATATTGGGTCTAAAAATCAAGCATCCTGGGTCTTGGAATTGGTATAGTGGTCAGCACAATTTTCTTTCCTGGCCTTGTTGAACTGTTTTAAAGGAGCACTGGATGCTTAGATCCAAGTTCGCCAAAAAGGCTGCCAAAAAGACAAAGAATCCTGCTCCATGTAGAGGACAGACTGCAATTTGGAAGGGAAATGAAAACTTCTAGTTAACTGACATTACATCTCTAGGCAATTTTAGGTTTTTGTTCAGGATTCCATTACTATCCCCTGAAGATATTGCATTTCCTCAAGTTAATAATTTGACTGTGAAAAGAAAAATTCAAACCTCTCACTGTTTTCAAATTTTGCAAACAGAGAGATTATATAGGGAAGTGAACAAAGCATCCTTTTTTATTTTGGAAAAAGTAGCTTTAGATTGCTTTGTTTGTCAAAATTTTAAATAGAAAATACTGATTGCTATCACATTTCTGGTTTTTATTATAGGGAAATAGTTTACTGATAACCTAAATAAATTCATAAAGATCATTTTCTTAAACAGAAAACAATAGTTTATATTAACAGAATGTTTAAAATAATGTTTTTTTTCCCCCAATGAAAGATATGATTAAGTAGTTGGCAATAATGTCAACAGTAAATGCAGTTCTCTCATTATGTCAGCTAGGTAGTATCTCTGAAAATGAAAAGTGGCTCATTTTTGTCATAACCTTAAACTACTTAATTCTTTTCCAGTGAAAGTTGACAAATAACTGTTAAGTGAGTGATCAATTTGCCATATACCACTGCAAGATATTGTGCGATGTTTAACACTCTTGCTACTGTCATGGATCTTTCAAGCTAATTGCATCATTGGGGATGGTTGGAGAGGGAGTGGAGCAAGGAAGCAGAAACATATGCAATTAATATAATGTAAGGCAAACTAAAGTAAGAGCTAAATAGAGGCACAAGTGCAGGGGAGACACGGGAAAGGGTAATTGATTTGACTGAGTGGCTCAAGTATGGCTTCATGAAAATAATCCTGGCTTTGAATGTACAAGTGTTTGAGATGTGGAGTAAGCATTTCAAGTTGAAAGGACAGCATAATCAAAGGCACGGAAGCATGAAAGTACATATCATAATTGGGAATACTGAATTAATCTGGTGTGTTTGGAGTTTAGGAGTTGAAGAAGATTGAACTGGGTAGTGATAAATGTAAGTTGAGTTCAGGTTGTTGAGTGTCTTAAGTAGTCTGAGTGTTTCTGTTGGCAATGGGGAGGCAGGGACAGGGAGTGACTTAGTCTGGAACTTTAGAAAATTAATACTAACAATATAATGATAGCAGCTAACATTTATTGAGTGCTTAGCATGTGCCAAGCACTGTTCTAAATGTGCAATGTTTATTAATACATTTAACCTTCAACATAGTTCCATATGTAGTTTTCATTATTATCCTCCCTTGCAATGATGGACAGGGGGTTAAACAATTTGATGATGTCCATATAGCTAGGAAGGGACAGAGCCACATTTTTGTCCAGGCATGATGACTGCAGAATCCATGCTTCTGACCGCTATGCTGTCTCTTGACCCATCCAATATAGAGGATGCAGTGACTAAGTGAAACATTGAAGGAAGGAAGACCATTCAGTGGATCCAGGAGAAGGATGATGAAGGTCTAAATGGGAAGTTAGCAGTGGAAATAAAAATGGAAGAATCAATTTGAGAAATACCACCAAGGAAGAAGTAATCAATTAAGGCAATCAATTAGACATCAGAAATGAAAGAATAAGAGGAAATGATAATGACTTCAAGGTTTCAAAATGGAGGACGGTGATGAACGCCAATAACAAAGCTAGGGATTACAGGGGGTGCAGGTTGGGAGGGAGTTGATAATATGCTTGGTTGCTAATATGCTAAACATATGGTGCCTGTGGTTCATTTCTCTGGATATGTTAGGTAGGCATTTGGAAATGGAAGTCTCACACCTGGGAGAGGTATCGAGGCTGGAAAAAGATCATAGAAGTTTGCAGTCATTCAACTGAAATGTATAGAGTACCATCATCTAGCTAATTCTGTATTACGGACACAGTCGTGAATAACTAAACACAATTTTTACCTTCATGGAGCTTACCATGGAAGACATCATTACACAAATCGAAATACAATTTCAATGGTTATTAATTCCATGCAAAAAAAAGAATGGTAGAATTAGACATTGTAATACTGATCTGACTTTATTTGTGAAATTTTGAAAAGCTTTCTGTTAAGATGTTTAATTTAAGGAGAAACCTGAAGAATAAGAAGGAGTTACCTGAGTTAAGGATGCTGGCTGTAAGTTTGGGAAGAGAGAACAGCATGTATGGAAATGCTAAGTTTAGAGAGAGCTGTGAGTATTCATGGCATTCAGAGAAAATGAAGCCTAGAGAATAAGAGAGATACAAACTCTGAGATAAAATTGTGAAAGGAATCAGAAACCAGATCATACAAGGCATTTATGCCATGTTAAGGATTTTAGAATTTATTTTAAGACAGTGGAAAATTATAGATGAATTTAAGAAGAAAAGTAGCATGGTAAGATTCACATTTTATTGTGGTTTCTAGGAGGTAAGGCATTTGATCAGGGTCAAAATAGGACATAGTTTAGTTATGACGTTATATCAGCAATACCAGTGAGAGATGATAGGGATTCAATTGGCAGGGTGGTAGTGGAGAAGAGAAGTGGAGGTCGAGTTGAAAGATTTGATGATGACTTATAGATGAAAAGTGAGAGAGAAATAGACTTGAGAGATGACTTCCAGATTTCTTTTAATAACGATTGAATAGACTGTTTTGCAATCCCAACTAAGTAAATGGAGATGGGAACATTTAAGAACAGTTAGAACTCAGTTTTGAAAATATAAGTTTAAGGTGCCTGTAATAATTCTAACTGGAGATAATATGTATGTAGCTTATCACGTCTCTGGAGCTCAGAATACAGGGTGTGGGCAGTTATAGAGATATATGTTTGGAAATATATAGTATGCTGAAGGTGTTTAAAACCATGCCAATTGGTTAGATTGCTATGACAAGATGGAAGAGTGAGAAGAAAAGGGATATTTGAACAAAGACTTGAGAAACATCAACATTTAAAGATAGGATAGAGGGAAAGGTGATACTGGTCAAAGTGTACTTAGAATTATGTAGAAGAGTATGAGGTAAACCAAAAGATTCTGGTGTCATGGAAGATAAGCAATGTAGACCGATAGTTTTCATATTTCTAATAAGTCAAGAAATATGACTGCAGAACAATGTCCGTTAGATATAACATCAAGGATATCAGAGGCGACCTTAATGAAAACAGTTTTGATGTGATGGGGCCCAAAGTCAGATTGAACTGAGTTGAAGAGTAAATAGGAGATGAAGCAGTAGAGGAGACATGCAAATAGACAATGCTCTTCTGAAGCTTAATTGTAAAGGAGAGAAAATAATTAAAGCAAGATTTGGAATGAGATGTAGGGAAAACAGAAGGCTTATTATTGTATTTTGTTTTAAATACGAGAGCTATTAAAGATTGGAATGTGTAGGGAAAGAACTTAGTAGGAAAGGAGCGATTAAATAGGAAAAGAGATGAAAATAGATGGAACAAATGTCCTGAAAAGGCTGAAGCTCATGAGGTCTGAAGTAAAAGTGGAGGAATTGGCCTTTGTTTTTGTAGGAAGGATACACGTCTCTGTTGTAAAGAAATAATACAGTGAGCATAGGGCCAATGTAGGTGCGCAAAGAGATTCAGTGGGGGAAGATGAAGGCATTTCTGACTTACGGCTTCTTTTTTCCTCAGATTTATGAAGCAAGGTCATGTATTTACACGATAAGATAGAAATGTAACCTTTGAGAGTAAATGAGGTGGTCTGAGTCTAGAATGGATTGTGAAAGAAAAAAGTGTTCTGAGATGGATACTTAGAGAATTTACACATTTGAGTATCTAGAGGAAAAAGAAAAGCATGTACAGAATAAGAATGTATCGGTTCAGAAGCAGGAGAGCAAAGAGCCTAGGTTGTAACTTTAAAGGGAAAAGTTTCCAGAAGTCTCCAAAGGGTGAGCTGATGTCAGATGACTTGACAATAGCTATTGAGAAGATAGTATTTTTTTTTTTAAATTGTGTCATATAACAAGAACTGTACTCAGTGCTTCACATGCATTAGTTCACGGCAAAGGCTGTGAAGAATGTAATATTATGTGTAGACATAAGTGACTTGTCTAAGCTCAAACAGAAAAGAGTTCTAGAGAGAGGTTTTTAATGTAGGAATGACAGGACCTGAAGCCCATGAACTTACCACTGCCTCAAAAGGCTATATAACATATATTGGGCCCTTGATATTAGCAGGCATTTTTCTAAGCATTTGATTTATGAAAGTATTTACATTGCTATGGAAATAGGAAAAAATAATCAATTCAGATAAATAAAGAGACCACACAGTTTTGACAATTATCTAAGGTAGAAGAATATGCTATACTCTGAAATCATAGTAAGGTACTTTACTTAAACCATAAGTAATATTATTTATTAAATACACACTCATTTTTAAAATACGAAATTAAAAGATGGGATGAGAGTAAAATAGGGTTAGGCTAACATAGTCTCTCACCTATAGGAGTTTACAAGCTATAATTGGCTCTACACAACTAAAGAACAATGGAACAATCATTAAAAATAAATACACGAATAAAATATTGATACAATATAAATGCAAAGATAGTGCTCAGCTAATGGGACATTTAAGGATAATTCAGACAGGATTCTTCAGACAGGATTAAGATTAGAATACCTCTGCCCTGAAGGTGGGCCCTAGATGGAATTTTTGGACCAACATGATATTTTTGCCATATCTCCCTTCAGCCCCTTAGGGAAAAATGTTTATTATCCTCCAGGAGTTTCAGATTCTAAACAATGCCAGATTAAGAAGAGAACATATGATGTTCCTGATGCCTTATATGGAAGGCCAGGGTGGGTATTTCAAAGGAGAGGATGGAATGCAGGTAGTATTTAGAGCTGAAGTTAAGAACAGTCTTACTCGCTGGTTCCAGGTTCAAATATAGGACCTTTATACATTAATAGCACATGAAAGTAAAATGTGAGAAATAGTTATCATTATATCTAGTTATATCTATATATCAATATCTATGTATCTATCTATGTATGCATATATGTATCTACCTGTCTATTTATCGTCTCCTACTTACTATTTTTCTATCTATCTGAAACCTACATAGAAAAAAGAATCCCTTTAAAGACATATTGGCGCTTCCTTAAACAACTACAGGCAATATATTGCACTTTCTATATTAGAAAGAGATCTCCATGTTCAAGTAGATTGTGTTCAAGTGGATGGATGATGTTCACAAAACTTAATTGATTTGATTAAAGCAGATAATCCACATAAGGAGTCTGGGACAATCACTGCCAAGTCGCCATCCATATGACAATTTCTCTTTCATGAGGAAAGAAAAAAAACACACTTAATGATGTTTACAAAGGTATTCTTATTTGTTAATCATTGCGAAACAAAAATTTTCAAGTCAGCAGTTCTTTAGGAAGTGAGGTGATTCAGCATATTTTTATTAGTAACTGCTTTTTATAATTAAATATTTTAAATACCTGTCTGTCTCTCTTATAAGAGCTAAGAGAAAGTAGGAATGTTTTCTGTATTTGTGGGATATACGTAGGTTTTCATGCAGGGCAAATCTCTCTTTTCTTCTCATTTCTTCAACAAGAATTTTCTTGGTCATTTCTAGGCTTTTTTAAAGGAAAAAAATAAAATAGTTTCTAGAAATCTATGCATTATATAAAAACCCACAGTGGAATGTTTTGTGAGCTTCTCTGAGGGTGGATTTGACTGCCATAAGAAGCATTCACAGGAGAGGCATTCTGGTTCAAAATGCAGACAGCTAGCTAACTGAAAGTGAGTAAAGCTCCAGGTATAAAGTCTGCCCCCACCACATGGAAATTTCTCTTCCTGTGACCCTTTGTGCTGCTAAGACCTTCTTGATTTTAAGGCTGTGGTTTCTGATGGGTGGGAATGGCTGGAAAAGGAATCCTGGGTGATTTTCCTGTCCTTTCAAAATCTCCTTTAGAGTCTGGACATGTCAGGCCACTGCTAAATCCGTCTGGCATAACATTCCTGACAGGCCAAATTACTATCTTGGAGTTTGCCTTTACTGGGGCTTCTGTTTGAACTCCCTAGAAGCTGACATCCCTGTAGAGTATGAAATCCACCACACTGGCTGTCAACAAGCTGGCAGCTTACTGACTGCGTGTATTACCTGCTGGGCTGTTCTTCCATAGTAAAGACCCCTGTCTGATGATTTATCCCAGAAAAGACTCTTGCTAATTAACTAGGAATGAGCATCGTGTACCCAAGTGAGAGTAGGATTCTAGTTCACCTAGTTGTTCATCTCCTATTCTTCAGTGTCCTTAGGACAAAGACCTAATGGGCTACCTTCTAGCAACACTTAATTTTAGTCATCTGTCAGCGAAACTAAAGGTCCAGAAGCAAAATAGATCATTTAGGTCTACTGTGTGAAGTGGCAACACTGCAGTGAGCAGCAGATCGATAACTATTTATAAATAGATTTATCTGATTCATTTATCAGTTAGAGTGTGTGTCAGCGCGTCTGTTTATTTATATATGCATATCTAACTAATTTGGGATCAAATGTCCAAATAAAAATAATAAGCTCAAATGCTTTCAATGAGAAGTCACTTATAATTTACAAATATATAGCCAACTGGAAGATAGATAAATGATACATACATACATGCATACATACATGCATACATACATACATACATACATACACACATACATACAAAAAGATGGACTTTGAATTGAAACGTGACCAAATTAGGGCTGTGGGGGAGGTCACGAAAAATACTACTGTAAACAAGGTTTTGCTGTTATCTGTTTCCCCAACCACTACCTCATTTTCTTCCTTCTTTCTCTGTCTTCCCTTGCTTCTCCCTTTCCTTGCTCTCCTTAGTATAATACTTGCTCAGTCCCTAAGAGTCTGATGAGTGACAGGACAGGCATCAGGGAGCAGATTAGCAGCTATATTTTAGAGACACAGTCGAGCTGCTTCCCTTCATCACTTGTTTCTCACTTCTAACGTCAACCCTTCCCCCACCGCCTGAAAGGCATTCGTAGATTAAGTGAAAGAGAAAAATATGTCAATGTTTTTTCTTTCAAGAAGAAATCTATTTGTCTTATAGCTTGATAAAATGCTCTAGTAGGTTATGTTTACTTAAGTTACTTTTTCTTTTTTTTTTTCCTTTAGATTGCTACCTCTGTGCTTCTGAAGCACTCCACGTAGACCCCACACACTCTGTCTGCAATCACTCCCCACAAATTTGTAGCATAAAGCATGACTGCAATTTGTGGATTGCTTTTCCCTTCTACTGATCCTAACTAGCTCATAGTAGGTGCCTTTGTGTGCCAGAATTACTTTTTAAGGAGAGCCAAGGATGGAAGCCATGTCTCGCTCTTATGTCCTATAGCTAAAGTAGAAAAGAACCAATTTTAAAACATGCAGTCCCATTGTCACCTTAATACTCTTGTATTAGACCATGTAACCTGACTTTAGGTATTCAGTAGTTTGTTTCTTTCTGATGCCTCCAGCTGTAGGAGTTTCCTGTTAAAATCTATATGTTAAGTAGCTTTGAACAAATACTAAGCCTGTCATAACCTTGGTATTTTAATCTGTAAAATAGTAATGATGGTACTGGCATGGGATTAGGTGCCATCTTTAGGTTTATATGCCAGTGTGTAGCTGACCTATGAACTCTCCACCAAAAAGAAAACGGTTTATCGCTATTTTTAATAGTCCCAAGCATTGAGACGCTAAGGTTTTCTTATTTTTAGGGGCATAAGTACACCTCTCGCTAACACTCTGTTAGCACTCTTTATTTGTTAGAGCTTGTAATAGTAAAAACAGGGAACTGGGGGCAGAAAAAGGGAGACTATGGAATACATGTTATCATTTATCAAAACATGAGTACGAGTGCCTAATTTTTGACAAAAGGAAGTTCCATTTTGAATGATTCTAGAAACTCTAAGCTTTGTGCATTTTGTAGGATCAATAAAATAGTTGCAAATTATTGTCGTACTCATAGTCAGTTTGAACTTTCTCAGTGAAAAATGTTGTGGTGAGACATTTATTCATTACGGCTTATCCCAAGAAGACTTTAGGATGTTTATTGTGATTTTATTTTTTGAAAAGAAAAGAATATCATTATTTTATAAGAGTTTAATCTGTGACAGTGTGAGGGGAAAAAAGCTAGTGTGTAATTACATTGTCAGCTTCCAACAATGCTCAAATTAATCTTCCTATTTGGTTTTGTATTAATCATATTTTTAGTAAAGATCACCTGGCCGTGTGCAGAAAATTCAGTACTTTGGCCTGATACCTTCTCTAAAAATGAACTCTTCTTACAATAAGCTCTTCTTACAACCACATGCTTGGTTGTTCTCACATGAAAAATTGCTTTGCAGCATGCACTGAAAATATTTTTCAAAAAATACCTCAAAAAAAAAATGTGCTTTGTGGTTGATTGTTTGGTTTTACTGAAAAGTGAAGAGAAAAGGAATAGCTAACATGAATATCAACTCCAAAAGTCTCCTCCTTGAAGAGAATGAATATTGCAAGACTAGAAGATGTAAAATTTCATCAAATGTCAGTCATTGTACACCAATGGCCTTATCATAGCCCTTTGGAGTGTTATAAGACTTTTCTTATTTTTTATTGGAACTACGCTGGGAATTACATTAGGAATTATGTCAGTCCTACAGCAATTTTCAAGAAGCCACAAGTCCATGATCCTGAAACTTTGACTCCGAGAAGTTGCTTGGAGCAGCAGTGTTATTAACAAGCCACCTTTTCCGCACCCCATCTGCACTGGAAGCTATCCCCTGCTCATCACCTCCATCTGTCTCTCTGCATGATGGGGCGTGCACACCAGCATGCTCCGGCCTTGAGGTTCAGTTTGCTGCTGAGTTACTCGTCAAACATCCTATGCTGCATGCACTTCTTCCTTTCAGTATTTGCCGGCTGCAAGCAGCCAGTCCATGAGTCTGACAGCAGTGTACTTATCTTCTTTTATAAAAAAGGCTCTTTAGGCAGGAATTTTAATGACCTAGAAATGAAGATAGTTTATGTATGTGCCCAGAGAGAACCATCTGGTGCTGTGGGTGTCTCCCTTGAGATTTATGACAACCTCTTATGGGGGTGGGGTCCCTTGATTTGATGCCATTGGGGCTTTGTTCTCTGCACAGTGTCCTCTGAAGACTATCAGCCCTGGATTCTTCTTCCAGCTTTTAAAAGGCCTCTGAGGAGTCATAAATTCAGCATTTCTGGATTAAAGCAAAGGATATGTATGCGCCTACTCTTCTGTACCCCTCTGGTCTTGGTAAAAGATATTACTTTCACTCTTACTACTAGTTCTCAAGTGGTGTGCAAATGAATTACCACAAACTTTTTTTTTTTTTTTAACTGGCACTATAACTGTTGTTACTTTGCTTCAAAATGATGGGTTGTCTGAGTTACTGTTGAGAAACTTCATTTTCATGTTTTCTAAAATTATTATTATTAATAATCATTACTGTAATTATTTCAGTCTTATTTTCCTGTTCTAGGTAGAAGTAGAATGATTGGGGAGACTTCTTCTCAGATCCCTGTGCAGCGCTTAGACAAAATATATGGAAATTTCAATGACTGTCCACAGAACAGGACAACAGATCCTAGAAGTGGTTTTCTGATTGACCCAACATAGGAAAAACTAACGGACAATAGAAAGGAAAGCCATATAACATAGTGAGTGAGAACAAGTCCTGATATTGTGGTAGAATAACTCATGATCCAGCTTTGCCAACTACCAGTTGCATGGCTTTGAGTAAGTTAAATGATTTAAGCCTCGATTTTGTCATCTATAAAATAGGGTAAATAACAGCCTCTGAGTCTTAGATAACTTTGGGGTGTGGTAGTGATTAAAGTAGGTAGTGTATATACAGGACTGTACATATAGGAACACGACATATAGAAATATTTAAATGTTAGGTTATACTACAGTTATCACTGGGGATAGAATGTTCTGGTTGAATCAAAGAATTAGACTGAATTGTTGTTTTCAATTTTACTGTACCAATAGTTTCTGCTTAATCACACCTCACAATTTTTAACTCACAGGTGGAGAAAATTAAAAAAATCAAAATTGCCATCTTGGGATTATATTTAGGAGGTCTACAATAAGATTCAGCCAAGAATTTAGGACTTTGGGTCCTCCACATATGTCTCTACCCATAAAATTGTATTCCCTTTCCCTCGTATAGAACTATATACCCAAAGGGCACTAATAAAAATAATGACAAAAATCAACCCATTGCTGCACACAAGAGTGAACTTAAAGGTCTATCTCATATTATTGTTAGTGTTCTTCACAGCACCCAATTTCTTGGGGAAAATGTAAGTCATATTATTCATATGCTTTTATTCCTTCTTGTTTAACATCTGTCTTGGTCTTGGACTCTGCTACTACTGTCACCGTGATGTGGCAAATCAGTTTTTGAAATTAAATTTGAACAAAGATATTAACTAGCTAATTTACAGAACCAGAGACAGTTAGCTTCAGATTCAGGCACCAAATTGTATCTACTCATCACAAAATCTGACAAAGTTCAATAAAATCGGTTCCTATATTGGAATATTGCAATCTTTAAAACATAAAATGACACACAAATGAGCACAAGTAAAGTGGACTGTATCAATGCCAAGATCCTGATTCTGATATTAAACTACAGTTTTACAAAATGTTACCATTGCGGAAAACTGTAAAAAAGGTAGCAAACTGTATTTTTTCTTACAACCGTATCTGAATCTGCAATTGTCTCAATAAACATTTTAATTAAAAATATGAAGGGTATATATTGTCCTAATGACTCATATTTATAAGGATGTGTTTCTGGAACACCTTCAACAGCTCATTACTTTGTATAGCAAATAAATGAGATGTTTTATTGGTGATGTTTTCTATACTGAAATGCTTTAGTTGGTCCATGGCCTTTAAATTTGATAGGAAAATGGCATGAAGTGGCTGAACAACCTGTTCTTTCTTTCCTAAGAACCTAGGAAATTGGGACAATCCTTGCTTTTGGATTTGAAATGAATTGGCCAGAGGATAAATAGAATCAACAAAATAAATTTACGTATAAAGCAATACCAAAATGTCTTCAAAGAAAAAGCATCTTCCATTCATCTACATTTAAAATAGAATGTCATATCGTGATAAAATCTAAACTTTTACAACAGCTTACATCTTTCAGTTCAGATATATATATAACCATTAACAGCATTATCCTATACACCTGTTGGGAGCTGAAAAATAGTTATTTTCTGTTTGTCCTTTCTAAAACTTTAACATTCCAAGTCTTAGGATATAATACCTTTGTTTATTTCTTATGTTAGATTTTCCTCATATTCTTGCTAACATCATAGGGTGCAGATTCATATTTCTCATGGTCACAATAACTTTAATCCACTCATATGATCATAAAGAATTGTTATCAACACCTAAAGATCCAGGAGAGATCCAAGATGGTGGAAGAGATAAACACTGTGCCTATGTTCTTCCATGAACACATTAAAATTACAACTAAATTATAAAACAATCAACCTGGAGAACCATCTGAAGTCTAGCCAAACAAAAGACCTATAGCTAAAAATATAAATAAGAAGCCACTATGAAACTGGTAGGAGGGGCAAGACGCAGAACAGGCCCCAGAGCTGCAAATGGTGGTTGAGAATCAGAAGGGATATCTCAGCCACCTTGGTTCCCCTCAGAGGAGCAAGAAACTCCAGGCCCCCACACCAGGCTCCCCAGCCCGGAGTACTGGTGCCAAGAAGAGGACCCGGAAAACATCTGGCTGTGAAAAACAGTGGGGATTCAGACCACTCAGATGGACTGGAAGGCTTCAGGAAACCCAGTTATCCTCTTAAACAGCCCACACACAGACTCACTCCCTCGCAGGCACTCACCTTGGGCTCCAGCGAAGGAATAGTGACTCAGGGGACCTCAGAGATGTCCTGGGGTGCAGACTGAGTTGTGTGGCTTCAGGCGGAAGATTTCCTGGTGAGGAGACTATCTCCTGTGCAGCTGGTTGGCAGGCGCCATCTTTCCTGTGCTGAGCCTGCCCCTTCTGGCCAAATCTGAATCTGATTGGCTTGGAGAGCTACGTTGCTCTGCCCTGCTGACTCACTGGGAGTCTGCTCTACCCAACTCGGGAACAGCTGGAGGCACTTTCAACCAGAGCAGCCAGCCCCTCCTGAATCACACTCTTTCTTGGGTAACTATCGGTCTGACAGGCCCCAGGCAGGAAGCAACTAGCCTCATTGTGCTCTCAGACTTCTGCTAAGTCACTCCAGACTCAGCACTGGCCCCAAAACGGAATTTACATTAATTTCATGACCACAATTCTTCCCTCTTTAGTGACTCCCTGAGACCCTGCCTCACCCAACTCGCATACTATGTGACGCTTTATCAGTGGTTGAAACTTAAGGAAGCTGGGAGGTGGCAGTAGGCTTCAAGGTGTCCTGGCATTTTGTGGAGAAACCCTAGGCGCAGTACTGATGACAGATGTCTTCAGTTCACAGTGTGGTCTTTTCCACGTGCCTCCAGTGTTAGCACAGGAAGTGAAAAACTGTGGGTCACTTTGTTGCTCTTACCAGGGAGTCTCTGGCAGGTCACAAGCAGTGGGTGACTTGGGTCTGCATCAGAATGCCTCACAAGAGGCCCCAGAACCAACATACATGGAGGTTGGCTTCAGATCACAGTTGAGCACCACCCAATTAGCCCCACAAGAGGAACATCCAATGGGCAGTCTCAACAGGCACCAGAGCCCATTGAGGTGAATCCCATTAAGTGGAGCCTGTGAGCTGTGGATGTGGCCAAACCCAATCAGCCTGATGATCAATCCTACCCACTGATGTGCCAATAGCAACCAAGGCTCAACTATAACAGGACGGCATACACAAACCACACAAGGGACAATCCTGGAGCACCTGGCTCAAGTGACCAGGGAGACTGTGGCACGGGGACCCACAGGACACCTACTACATGAGGCCACCCAGATAAGACTAGGAGACATACTAGATCTACCTAATACTAGAAAAACACATGGGCCACCAAAATGAGGAAACAAAGATATACATCCCAAATGAAAGAACAGAAGAAAACTCCAGAAAAAGAACTAAACGAAGTGGTGGCAAGCAATCTACCACAGACAGAATTCAAAACAATGGTTATAATGATGCTCAAGGAACTTACTGAGAACTTCAACAAAGAGATAGCAAGCATAAAAAAGGACATAGAAACCATAAAAAAGAACCAGTTAGAAGTGAAGAATATAATAACTGAAATGAAGAAAGCACTAGACGGAATCATCAGTAGACTAGATGAAGCAGAGGATTGAATCAGCAATTTGGAAGACAAGGTAGCAGAAAACACCCAATTGGAACAAGAGAAAGAAAAAAGAATCCAAAAAAGAAAAATGAGAGCTTAACAGACCTCTTGGACAACATCAAACATAACAACATTCACATCATAGAAGTACCAGAAGGAGAAGAGAGAAAGCAAGAGATTGAGAAACTATTTAAAGAGATAATGACTAAACATTTTCCTAACCTGGTGATGGAAGTAGACATCCAAGACCAGAAAGCTCAGAGAGTTCCAAACAAGATGAACCCACACAGACGCACACCTAGACACATTATAATTAAAATGGCAGTTTAAAGACAAAGAGAGAATCCTAAAAGCAAGAGAAGGGCAACTGGTAACTTATAAGGAAGCTCCCATAAGACTGTTGGCTGCTTTCTCAACAGAAACTTTGCAGGCCAGAAGGGGCTGGCACACAATGTTCAATTTGATGAAAAGCAAAGACTACATCCAAGATTCTTCTACCCAGCAAGGCTTTCATTTAACACTGAAGGATAGATAAAGAGCTTCCCAGGCAAGAAAAAGCTAAAGGAGTTCATCACCACCAAACCAGTGTTACAAGGAATGTCAGAGGGATTTTTTTAAGATTGAAAAAAATCAAAATTATGAATAATAAAATGGCAATAGCTACATATCTATCAACAATTGCTCTCAATGTAAATGGATTAAATGCTTAATCAAAAGATATAGGAGAGCTGAATGGATAAGAAAAAAAACAACCCTTACATATGCTGCCTAAAAGAGACTCACTTCAGATTGAAAGATAAACATCAGACAGAATGTAAAGTGATGGAAAAAGATAGTTCATGAAAATGGAAATGAAAAAATAAAGTTGGAGTAAGAATACCTACACGAGATAAAACAGATTTCAAAACAAAGGCTATAAGAAGGGACAATGAAGGACCCAGTGATCCCACTTCAGGGTATTTATTTAAAGAAACCCAAAATGCTACTTTGAGAGGGCATGTGCATCCCTAATATTCATTACAGCATTGTTTACGATGGTCATGATGTGGAGACAGTCTGGGTGTCTGTTGATGGATAAATGGATAAAGAGGAGGTGGTACATATATACAATGGAATATTGCTTGGCCATGAAAGGGAATAGGTTCTTGCCATCTGCGGCAGCATGGATGGACCTGGAGGGTATTGTGCTGAGTGGAGTATATTAGACAGAGAAAGACAGACGCAATGTGATTTCACTTATATGTAGAGTCTAAGAACAAAATTAATAAACAAAACGGAAACAAACTCATAGATACAGAAAACATTTTGATGGTTGCCAGATTTGGGGAGGGTTGGGGATGTCGGTAAAAAAAAGGTACCACCTACTCTTTATCAGTTCATTCATCAACAGACACTCAGGCTTCCTCCACATTGTGACCATTGTAAACAATGCTGTAATGAACATAATGTGTTTAAGAAGTACAAATTTGTTGTTACACAGTAGTCATAGGGATGTAGGGTATAGCACAAGGAATATAGTCAATAATATTGTAATAACTATGTAATGTGTCAGATGAGTACGAGATCTGTTGGGGTGATAGATGGGAAGTTGGAGAGAAGGGTGGAAAAGATAAAAGGATTAAAAAGTGCAAATTGGTAGTTATAAAATAGTCTTGGGGATGTAAAATAAATCATGGGGAATATAGTCAACAATATGGCAATAACTATGTATAGTGCCAGATGGGTACCAGACTAGTCAGAGAGATCACTTCTTAAATTATATAAATGTCTAACCACTATGCTGTACACTTGAAAGTAATATAAAATAATATTAAATGTCAACTGCAATTGATAAATTAAAAAGGGGGGGAAAGAAGAAGGGGAATAACATGTCCAAATTTCCAAATAAGTCATGGAGTTGTAACGTACAGCATGGGGAATATAGTCAATAATATTGTGATGGTGTGGTACGACGTCAGATGGTTGCTGGACTTGCCATGGTGATCGCTTCTTTAGATATATAAATGTTGAATAACTATGGTGTATCCCTGAAACGAATATAATATTTTATGTTAGCTATATTTTCAATAAATATCTTTAAAAAATATGTAAAGATCCAAAGTGACTCTAGATCACTAACGGTGGTACACTTAATTGTTAGCATGGCAGAAGTCAGTGATGATACATCTTTGTCTTTTAGACCTCAAACAAACTGCTGATTTTAGCCATGGGAGACACTGTGGAAAGGGAAGATACCATGACTTTCCAACTGTGTTTCTGTAACTCAGATATTTACAGATCAGATAACTAATCCTCTTGGCTTTTCTTTGCTTTAACGAAAACAAATCAGTGCATACTGTACAAGACCAGGTCCTATCATGGTGGAGTGTCACGTATATTTGCTTTGACCTGTGTTAAAGAGAAAGGAGAGGAAATTGTTTTATTTTGGTTACTAGCAATGATTTGCAGATATACTCTCCATTATCTCATGTCCTAAATTATGCTTCAGAGGTCAGTACAAATGGCAAATTTTACATTTTCAGTATTTCCAAGCACCAACCTTTAAATATCTGAAAATTGCATTCTGAAACTCTGAAACAGCTAAACCTGTTAACTTAGGCTGTTAAATAATGAGTTATAGAGAAAGACATGAGACATACATTTTTTTCCCTGATGGTAAGTCAGTGCCTTGTGGAGATGATTGCACAGCCCTTTACTGAATAGTATTCATAGAGTCTTCACCTACTCCCTCCACAATCTTCATGTTGGTTCTTTCATCATCCACTCTCAGAATTAGTTGGAAATCTCCCAAAGTGTGGCTTATA
Source organism: Rhinolophus ferrumequinum (assembly GCF_004115265.2). Classification (NCBI taxonomy): domain Eukaryota; kingdom Metazoa; phylum Chordata; class Mammalia; order Chiroptera; family Rhinolophidae; genus Rhinolophus; species Rhinolophus ferrumequinum. The sequence goes on from NC_046291.1 coordinate 59,438,920, forward strand.
AAACTCTTCTTGAGAGGGACCTGCCCAATCAACTCTTGTGGCCTTCAAGGACTTTTTGTGGAAACTAATTATAGGAGAGTCACCAAATTCTTAGTAGGTAAGTAGGAAACACTGTGGAACTCTGTGTTATACTAACAGCTTATTTACAGAATGTGCTCCTTTTTCTTTTTTCTTTTTTTTTTTTTTTTTTTGGCTATTTTTTTAACAGTTTTGTCGTACACTTTTAAGGCACATGAGTATGCATTTACTGCTCATTATGCGCCATAGTTCCAGGGCAAAGCTGGGTACAAAGAGTCTCTGAAGGACAAACCCGACCATTCATCTGTACACATGTACCATGCTGGCTACTGTGGGTTGTAGAAAGAGGCTCTGTAGATTCTCCAATCGGAAGAAATAATGAGCTTAAAGAAACAGCTCCTCTGAAAACAGTTGGCAGTTAGATAATGATGGATGTGCTACAAATTCCAGAGATATCAACCAAGAAAAATGAACGATGCATATAAAGAAAGGAAGGCCAAAATCTACCACCTTTCTTTTAAGGGTAAACACTTAAGATGCTTTTCAGCATGATGATGGCAACATTGCCTGGGGTATATTATGCTACATAATAAATGACACCACATTACCAAAGTAGTGACTCTCTGAAGGAGATGAATAAGAAAGAAATTAGACTTGATAGGAAGAGCTATAAAGTGGAAGTTGAAATTTTGGCCTGAAGCTGAGATTTTCATTTGCGCTCTTTTGCTGAAATCACTTCATGTATAGCAACTTGGTCCTGTTTTGTACGGTGAGCATGGTCTGGTTAAGTTACGACCCTGTTTACAGACATCGATACCACTGATTAAAAAGTAAAAGTTCTGTCGAACAGTAGTTTGATCTTCATGACAGGAAACAGCCTGTTTGATGTTTTTATTGAATCAATTGATTTTTTTTTTCACTGAATTGATTGGTTGTTTTACTGTCATGTGGACACTTCCTAAATCAACATGTGCCTCTTTAGACCTGTTTTTGAAAATCTTTGTATTCATAGACGGGTCTAGAATTTCTGGTTATGAAACACAAATGACATCAGAATAAATGACATCAATGCTGAGAAAAAGTTTTTATTCCTTTTGTTAAAATTGGACTTGAATTTCAGAATTCAAGCAACTCAGTGTTACAGACTGTTAAAGGTCTTATTTTTTTTTTCTGATCTTGTTCAAGTATGTACTTTAGATGTTGACTGAGTTGTCAGATAATTGTCTATCAATAAAGGGAAGTGGAGTTGTCATAGGTTTTTAAGGATAAAAGAAAAAGGAAACAGACGCCCACTCCACTCTCCTTACTCAGCCTCACGTCTTTAATAGCCAAGCTCATACATTAGCCAGGTTTTCCTGCCTTATGAAAGGGAGTTAGCAAATCTACTATTCATTCTAGGTCAAGATTTTTTAAATGGTTGCAATATGAGTCCTGCAAAACTTCATTTTTTCTCTAATAAAGTTAGATTTACCAATAGACTGTTGCTTGATTAGTGAAGTTTAAACAACAAGATAAAGGCTGCTGTATTCTGTCTATGGAAGTGATGCCCTGGCCATTTACTCTGTATATGGTGGGAGGAGAATTCACTTGCAGATGTTGTTATCCGTCCTGGTTTTAATGCAACATATTAAATACCACACCTCAAGGAGGCGAGATTGATGCTGCTTGTATAATCAGTAAGTGTGCCTCCCACAAGGGCAGCAGTAGGATGAATTTTACAAGGTAGACTGTGATAAACCTAGTAGGGTCAGTTTATAACAGCTCTGGTCCATCAACTTTCAATGCACATTAGTTTAATACTCAAATTCACTTAATAATGAGATTCTGACTGCTCAATGCATCCTTTCCCTCTGACACTATCCAAAGTGTGCCTCTAGATTTTCTCCTGTTCATTCATTCATTCACCACACTCTTTGGGACTCCAGATTTACTTCAAGACATCTTATTTAATTGAATGATTAAAGATCAAGTTTTCTAACACAAGTTTTCTTATTTCACATCTTACCCTAACTTAAATATTTCTGTACTTGTATGCTTCTTCTCAAAAACCAGTATATATTCTAGTGATCTTTTCTTTCCTTTCTAACATTCAAGGACAATTTTACCAGCCAGAGATTTCATATCCCTCCTACATAACTATGTTTTATAATATTCCCTGATTCTTCTGAATGAACATTGATTTCTAGTGGTTCACTGTCCACAGATATTTTCATGTGCTCCCTAACAAAAGAAAAAGAGGTCTCCACACATAGTAGTCTTTGGAGTTACTACTCTTTTACTCCCAAGTTTCTCCAAAAAGCAATTTACCATTCCAGCCACCATTCCCTCACCACCCCTCACTGACGGTCTGACTTCTGTCTTCATCAATTTATAGGAAATCCTTTTCTCAGGTTCACCAGTGTCTTCCTAATTGCCAAATTCAAGTATGCTATCAGTCCTAATTCTTGAAATCACTGTAGCATTAAACACTTACTTGAGTTCTTTGACTCTTGCCCACTTATTTGTGCCTCAGAGAACTTATTCTCATGGCTTCAATTTTGAACAGCAGGCATGGATGGAAAGAGCTTTGATATCAGAAAGATAGCAATTCTAATTCCATATGATTCTTCCATTTATCAACTATCTGCTCTTGGATACATTGCTTAGCTTCTTGTAACCTCAGTTTCTGCATCTCAGAAGTAGGGATAATAATACCTTTCTCATGGAATAAACAGGACTAAGTGAGAATGAGCAGCACATAGTAGAAGCTCAGTAAATGTTAGTTTCTTAGACTTTCCTTAATAATGTCCTGCTCAATTGTGGTCATATTTCTTTTCTTCGTTGGTCATTTCTACTGGAATTGCCACTATCACCCCAACTGTGCCTATGAAAGCACACACCATGGTTCCTCCTCCCCTGAACCCCACTCCTAACTTCCTGTTCCAAAATTCTTTTTTCTTTCAGAGGCATCATGGTTTCCACAAAAGCCAAAGACAGCTGCCTCACAAGAGATGATAAACACATTTCTTCTGATGGATCTTCTCATTGCCAAATTCAAGTATGCGACCAGTCCTAATTCTTGAAATCACTGTAGCATTAAACACGTACTTGAGTTCTTTGACTCTTGCCCACTTATCTGTGCCACTTATTTGGGCTGGAATCTTTCCTGATTCTACCCTAGCTCTATTTTACTTTTTTTCCTTTTCTTGCTTGATGAGTTGGCTTGTTCCAGGCTTCTATCCTAGACGTTCTTCTGGGTCCCACAGAGACTCTGGGTCCTGGTTCCACTCATTCTTGGCGCACTTCTTAGCTCTAAGTGGCTTTGCTGCTTACCCTAGGGCTTGATAACCAAGTTCATGGTTCTCCCGGCCTCTATAGTTGCCTGCTGAATACCTCTCTGTTGCCCTCACCTGACACAAATCATAATTATCAAAGCCACTTTACTGGAACTCGCTTCCAAGTTTCCTTCAAGGTGTGACATGCAATGTCATCATTTTTCAGTCTCTCAAGCTGGAGTGCTTGAATTAGCTCTTCCCCTTTATTTCCCTGCTCTTTTCCTAGGACAGCCCCCAAATTCATTCAAAACTCAGTTATTCAGTTACCTTAGTATGGTTTATACATACACCTTTTATTATTTATACCAATAGAATAACAATGTCACTAACAACAACAACAGAACATCTGTTGAAAGCCTGTTATGTGCTAGGCATACTGGCAAGACTGTCTAAGCCTCGTCTGTTATAAAAGAGAAAACTGAGGCTTCGAGAGGTTATATACCTTGTTCAAGGTTGTTGCACGTGTTGGGGTTAGGTTTTTGGGGCCCAGATTTGTCAGCTCCCAAACTCACACTCTTATTCAGTGTTCTATGTTGTTGAAACTGATCACGTTTCCTTGATGAAAACATTTACGTGTTTTTCATCCGTAGTTCTCAAATTGCATATCTTTCTCGTCACAGATTTTATGAAATTACACCAAACAAGTGATTTCATGGAATTAGAAAACAAAAAACAAAAAACAAAACCATAAATCAGTGTTACTCTAGTAAAGACTTGCTCAGTATTGGGCAGATATAGGACAATTCCAAAGCTGAGAGACGGCGGGAGAGGAGAAGAGTGTGATATTAGGAAAACAAGCAAGTGGGTGAAAATTTGATCTCTGATGTTATCAACTTCTTTAATAAGTGGAAACATTCTCTGGCTGGGAAGAAATAAAAGGAGGTGCCCTTGGAAAGAGTCGAATGGAAACAGAGCTAATGATGTCAGACTATGGGAAGCCAATGGAGAGGAGCAGTGGTGTGGCTTAAGAGGACAGCTTCCTGCTTGAAATACTTTCCGTTAGCATGAAGCCCTTGAACATGTGCACTGTAATGTCCAAACGGTTTGGATGGAAATTCTAGCAGTCTTTGTACATAGTCTCAGAAGAGACTGGACGTGGGATCTGAAATCTAAATTTCCTTCGTAGCTCTATCACTAAATAGTTATTTGATCTTGGATAAATCTCACAACCTTCTTTGTCCTAAGTTTTGTCATTTTTAAAATCCCTGGGAGTTCGCCTGGAAGAGCTCGAAGGCTCTTACAGTGCTTTCGTATTCTGGGATTCCAAATGCTTGAAACGTGTTTAGGATTACAGCTTGGGTTCACGGCCCACGGCCAGGCTGCACATCTTCTAACATTACATATGGATGTCACGGGTTGCTCTGGTCACTCAGATTGCGCAGGAAATTTAAAATCTTGATAAGGGAGTCCCCAAATGGGGGATAAGCGCCTGACATCAGAGGTTACACACCTTTTGTAAAGAACCAGAGTGTGTTAGCATTCTGCCCTGCCACCAAGGTCCCTTTCTAATTCCTGAGTCAAGCCCTCCTCTGCCCCTGGGTGCATCTGTTTCATCGCAGCTGCTGCATATAACTTGGGTTCGCATGTGCATGGAAGGGTCTGTGCAACTGAACATGTGAAAGCTCAATTACAACTGAACAAGGGAATAATTTGGCCAGTAGTTTTGTATCTCAAGACCTCGAGAATGATCACCCTTGGCTAGACTAGTAGACCCAAATTGCCCTTTTTATTGCTTCACTAAAACACACCACTTTGCCCAGTTCATTTATTGACTTTTTCATCTCAAGCACGAATTCTTACCTAGGTAGAAGTTAAAGGTCCACATACACTAATTGTAAAAGAAAAAGTGCCAATTCAACAGAATTCCAAAACCACAGGAAATGCCTGTGAACTTAATCTCTTGTGTAAATTAAGTCTGAAAATGATTTTTTTTTAAAAGAGGTTTTGAGTCTTTCTTTAAAAAAAACTCTACCTCTATGGTATGAGAATGTATTTATTTATGGACAATGAAAACGAACTTTGCATCAGTTGCAGAAAACAGTGGGAAACTTTGAGGTTGGTTTTTTGGAGACCAACAGAGAGATAGCTACTAGGATTGATTTAAATCACACCCCAAAAATATCACCCAGCTTCCAGAGATATACATCATTTGTATAAATAATCTGTTTCCTCCCCCACTGCTTTGCTTTGCAGCAAGCAAGCAAGAGTTAAAACACAAGAGCATTTTTCAGAGGAAAGCTCATGACTAGCAATCAGTGCTAATAAGATTCTTTTCCTCTTGCAAGATTCACAGGAAGCCCTCGATCCATGCCGAGCACATTCAAAGGCAAGGGACTAAGAGCTCCCCTCACAGGTTCATTATCATTCTCAGGTTATCCTAAGCCAAGTGAATCAGGAAAGCAAATGAATTAGTGAGAATTAAGGAGCCTCTGTGGTCTGAACCCACTCCAAATCTCAGCAAAGATGAAAGGTAGACGCTGATGTCTTACGTCCCTAGGTTCTCAGGCTCGGAGCCCCAGCGCCTAGATGTTCCTCAAGAGAGCCTTGCAGAAATGTGCAGGCAGTTAACGTTGCCTAACGTCTTCTGACCGTGGGTTCAGCCATGTGGGAAAAGTTTTACGAGGCTGCAAAAGCAAACCCCCTTTCACTCACAATTAATTACAGAAGACTTGCTATAGCACCTAGCTGTCAATGAGTCCAGTGTGGGTACTTTTCTTCTTCTTTTGGTCACTTACTAATAATCAAAGATACCAGGGTAATGCTTTTTGTATGATAATATCAAACGGAATTTTTGAAGAACAAATCTATACACTATTTGAACTGCTAAGTGTTAAGCTTCCCTGGAAGTGATGTCTTGAGCTGAGGAGTGGGATTTAATGGGAACTAAAGTCCTTAGAATTACAGAAGTTTTTGTTGTTGTTTTTACTGTTGTTTTAAATGCTACTGGCAAATGGGAATGGGCAGAACGGCGAGGGGTCATGTTTTGTACTTGTGATAGAGATACAGTGATCCTTGGAGCATGTGTGGGGTTTAAACAAAACATGTAGTAAGTGTTTAGGAGTAGCAGTTTGTTTTCATTAAATACTTGCAACTGCTAATTGTATTTGATCACTGTAAAGAATATAGTTTAATTAAAGAAACACTGTGTTTAGGAAAATATTTGATTTCCAAAGGAGAACAATTTATCTTTACATTAGTAGGTAAAGAAAAAAGTAATTGTGACTGTATGTTTTTCAGTACGTTTTTGGTTTTTATGGAGAGGTTTTATTCCATTCATGGGGAAAAATTTTATTTTTGTTCCTCAAATTACAGTAAAGTACTAATTTCATATCATGCTACTTGAATGCATGCTTCAATTTATTTAACATAAGCAATTATTTTAAAAATGAAACAACATTTGGCAACTGACATTAAACAACACAGTCTAACATCAATCTGAATCATGTCTTCTTTCTCTTTGGAGATAATTTCAGTGTTAACTCTTTCAGTGAATCTTGAAATGTGCTTGTAACATTAATGTTTTTCCTAATCAACATATGGTTTTCATTTTAATTTTGCAAGGTAATATTTTGGCAGTGGCCTGCAGGAAATTAATGGAAAATGAAGGCAGATAAGTATTCTTGTAACTAAAGCCTAGTATTCATGTTGCTTGTATATCATTTTGTATAATCATTCTTTTAAGTAATTATACTAGAGAATTTTGATTTTTAAAACTGTATCCTCCTAATATTAGTTTAGTTTGAATGAACACCCAGGAGTTCTGCAAGTTTAACGGGCAAAGGTGTATCTTAATATAGCTATTAGAATCTTAAGAAAAAGGACAATTCAAATGTTGTGTTTACAGTATGTAAATGTCAGAGATGACCCAGACTTAAAACAGAATTTCCTTTGTTTGCAATCTAACACCAGAAACAGGATTAAAAAAAAAAAATAGTGTATTAGTAGTTTTGCATCATATTGTAAAAAGAAGGCATTTGTATCATTCCATTTTAAACATATGTCTGTAAATTTTGGAGAACATTTTATGAAATCTTTGGATCATTTTGCTTATTTTAACCATTTTTTAAATAACTCTCATACACTACTAAATTGGATAATTCTATTTTTAAAACTTTCTCTTTTATCTCATAGAGAAAGGTGAACCTAAAGGTGAATTAGTATTTAAAATATAGTTTATATACATTTGAGGTTTTATAGCTATTTTTTTACACTATAGTTTAAATGTTTAATTTCTCTTTAACATATATAACAATTAGATTAAACCCAAGAAAACATAAGTTCTCAATTATATCCAAGTAGAAAAGAGATACACTCTTATTTTTGCTTTTATATCGCATTGTGGTATTATTATTATTATTATTATTATTATTTCCTATTATCATCACTTAAATATTTTCCAATGAGAAGTTTTTGCTTCTTCTTCTTTTTTTTTTTTTTTGTAAAACTAGACTAATTTGACCCCTTTGGGTAGAAGAGGGAAACAAACTTCCAGCTTTTTGATAAACTGTATGAATGTGCATGAAAACTTGCTTGTTCAAAACTGCTAAATCTGTAAGCAATTTTGAATAAAGCACAGAAAAGCAATTAGAGCAGTTTAGTATACAATCAATAGCCTAGAAAGCAGCTTTCTATATGCTGGCCTTAAAGCAGAAACATACCCTTGTTCATAAAAACATTATGTAAAACGCCGAGAGTTGGCAGCAGCCGGCAGCAGTGGCAACAAGCAGTCCTGCATTAGCACAGAGGCCTGCCCTGCCCTTGTGCTGCCCACAAATGACCAGAGAAATCCCAGAGGTACTCTTGAATTTCTGCATTCTCATTTCTTCAGCTGCAAAATATCTGTCAGTCACATCCCACACTGGCCAAAGTGACACCTGCCAGTCTCAAGAACAAGGACAAATTATTGTCCGTCTGCCAATCCTGTCTCAGCAATGAAAGCCGAGCAGCGATAGGGACGTGCCACCAATGGCAGATTGTTAGACTCTCTAATTGTTTTTCAGATGTTTCTTTCAAGGAGGCTAATTTTCAGCATATTGTTGGTTAACATTCAGAACATGTGCTTTTGTGGCCCACTATATAATCGTAATGACAAATTTAAGAATATTTACAAACAGCTGGCAAAATATAAATTGAATAAGACTAGGCTTTGCTGTGCAGGCCAATATCATACTATTGTCATGAAAGTCCCACGGTTTTGGTCATCATTGTAAGGAGTCTAGGTTCCTTTTAGGACCAAAAATCCCAAAGCATTCCCTCAGATTCGCCTTCCGATCTATTTTTGTGCGTGCGTGCGTGTGTGTGTGTGTGTGTGTGTGTGTGTGTGAGAGAGAGAGAGAGAGAGAGAGAGAGAGAGAGAGAGAGAGAGAGAGAAAGAGAGACAGATCTGTCATCATGTCATATAAAGTTAGGCAACATTCTATCCGTTGTTGATGAAATGCATCATGACAGAATGTAATGTAACGTAACGTATCAAAAAATGTAAATAATATACTTTGTGGGATTAGATATCTGCTGTCAATTCCTATAGTAGGGATCTGAACAGAACTTACTGAGGCGCACAGAAGCTCAGTGAACGCCAAACTGGCCATGGTGTTTGAGAACCAGCACACACCACAGTTCACTGATTTCCCCAATTACTTTGGGGTAGTTTGGCACGTATAGAAATGTTCAACAAAAGTTCTCTTGTTGGACACTTCTGGGAAGTAATTTGATTGTTAATTACAAACGCTTAGGGTGATTGCTCCGCATAATTGTTTTACTCCTTCAGCACTCCATTAGAAGCTTATCTGCTGGAGGTTTATTTTTAGATCTTTGATTTTTTAACATCTTCTGTATGTCAAACTGAAGCAATATAAGTGACCCCTCCAGATAAAATTCTTTTCTCAGTCAGGGTAATCCAGTGCCTCCAGTGAGAGGTAGAATGGGAAAGATACTATAACCACAGTCATTTATCTCCAACAGCATCTATAATCATGCAACACACACACACACACTTCAAAATTCTGTGAATTTTGAGAACTATTTTCAGTGGTATACTCTAAACTGCTTGAATTGTAAAGAGAAAAAGGCACATCTCAGAATCAAACCAAAAGCATTCCAGATATGATTTCTTTTTTATTACCAAGCTTTCGTCTCAGCAGTTAACAATAAACTACAGAGAACAAGTCCACATTGCCTTAAAGGTAAATGGGCAGAAGCTCGTTTGATACTGCATTCCTGAGAATGGAACCTTTTATTTGCTGTCATAGTGATGACTTTTAATTGTCCTAATAAATAAGCTTTTAAAAAGCTTCTAACATGTTCTCTAATAACACACTTTGGTTTTTAGCCATAGAAATGCAGAAATAATTAGAAGTGGCATTGTGTACACTGCCTTCTGGACTGGGCTGAAGGTGAAGGAGAAAGTCTCACGCTATCCTTGTCAGCTGCAAGGGTAATTACTGCTGGCTGAAATTACTCAACATTTGTTTATAAGCTCCCCAGAGCATGCTGTAAATAGATTGTCTGTTATAGTCCAATCACATTAAAACGCTGCTCCTTGCAAACTGCTACCTCCTGTTTTCTGTAAGCTAGACAGAGAGAGCCTGCTGCTCACTTATTGAGCACTGAGCAGGGAAGAGCTATGTTTAATGTGATTGTTTTCATTAGATTCTTCTCTATCCAAGATCACATTTGTCATTTTCCGAGTCTGAATGCTAGTAGGATACATTACTTTCATTAGGAAACTTTTATTTGCTTAGGGGAGGTTTTTTGTTTGTTTGTTTGTTTTGAATGTGTATATAAAGTTTGAAGGGAAATTTAGAACAATACAAACAAGTGACCACATACAGTCTCTTCCACACATGGAATTTATTTCTATTGAGTTTTAGAAAGTTTATAGAATTTACTAGTTATATCAGTTTGATTTCACTTAGTATGTACTTCTAGAGTCCTCACTATATGTCTAACACTGGGTTAGGTACTATGAAGATAGTAGTACCAAAATATTTAGTTTGGGGGGGTGGGGAACATTAAAATCTAGGTGGGGAAAATGACTTGAATATGTAATAAAGTTAAAAAGTGTTACGATATGTATGAAATCCAATTATTAATATAATATATACCAATATGAATATTCAAAGTATACATATGGATGATTGGTAAGCGCTCGTGTTTGGAAAGTGAGCAGAATTTACTGTTTTGCAAAGATAATAAGGCTTTATGAATAAAACTGTGTCCCCTTCAAAGGAACCAGGGATGAACCAGACAGTAGTTAGCTCAGCTTTTTGGTGATCCTGGCTTCCAGTTTATCATTTTACATGGGATAGACTTTATTGGAGCTCTTGGCTGGTTGTTCTGAAAGGTCAACGTTCTGAATACTGTAGAGAATAGGAAATTAAAAGGAGCTCAATAGAAAGAATCTGGATATGTACTGAACCAAATCTTACTATAATACAAGTATGCTCTCTAATTGATTAGTAAGGAAGTTTAGCTACTTTTTTCTTCTTTTTTTTTTCAATTCTGGGAAAAGAATTGGGAATAATTCCTGAGTTGTTTCTATTTATATTTGACTAAGATTCCCAAAATCTGGATGATTGTATCTTTACAGCAGTCTTAAAAAAAAAAAAAAAAAAGAAAGAAAGAAAGAAAGAAAAAAGAAAAAAAGAAAAGAAAAATAAGTGAATCAATCAAGAGAATAAACTGTTCTATACATCTATCTGGTAATGGGGCAGATATTGGAAGAAAAAATATTGCAGAGAAGGGATATTACTCAGTTAATGGCAGGCATAGGAACAAGACATACAAATTGTGTAGACTCACATCTGAAAGACAAAAGGACTAATTGTGAAGTGGAGAAAAAGTAGGTATCTTACTTTCCAGACATAGTTAGCTGTTCTTTCCTTTACGCCATACCAAATTTTTCTCAGGGAAATTCTTCTTCTTTTTTAATCTAATCCGGAATTGATACCGGGGTTTTGGGAAACTCCCGTTTCTTATTATGTATACCAATGTCACTGGAAAGCAGTATGAAAGAGAGATATCTGGGTACCAGAAATGATGACTGAATTGCATTTTACAGTAATTCCTGGAAGTACCATATTCTAGGCGTTAGTGAAGAAAAGAGTATCAGATGCAGATCAGATTTTGAGTTGGAACATATATTGCCATGGAAAGACGGGACTGTTTTACCTAGAATGCTAAACGAAGGTGGGGATGCCAGTGGTGTGTTCGTTTCGGAATGTTTGGCTCAATTTATTTTCAAGAGAGAAGTAAAACTAAATAAAATTGTTCCTTAGGGCTAGCACACATTGTCTTAAAATAGACTGAATCCTTTTTAATCTAGATAACATTTTTATATGCTCCCCGTTACTCACTTTATGCCATTAGGACAGCACTGAATCTTTAAAGAGAAACTTCCTACAGCTAAAAAAGACATTAAGGGGGAAAAATGCTGGGAGCCATAGTGACAGGTAAAACTAAGCTTGTATCCTTCGGTTCCCTGGAAACCAGTCAAACACTATCTCATCTTGCAATGGTTGTGTCTGATCCTTTGCTTCAGACATCTTCCTAATAATGGCAACTGCAGAGGTGACTCTGCAAATAAGGGCTTGCAGCCACTGGGCATCCATCACATTTCTCCAGAGCAACATTAGACCACCCTAATGGGTACTCCCGTCTTCATTATGATATTAATTCTCTAAATTTCTGAAGTGATTTCATTTGTAATATGACAAAGCCTGGCTGCTCAGGAGACAAACTGTTTTCATCCCCCTCCTGCATGCTCACAAAGGCTTGCTCTCTTTAGTCTTTAGGGGAAAAGGAATTTGATAGTATCAGATCTCTTGTGATACACAAGGCTGGCTAACAGCTACACCACCTGCCAGCACTTCATGCCTGGCCATCCTGCCTGAAGCTTTCTAAAGCGGTGGTTGATGAGTGGAACATGGGTGTTGGTTTGGAAAGGCACTATATGGAGCAAAAACAGAGGCTGAATAAAAAACTCAGCGTGGAAGCTGAGTGGGGTTTGAGGGTAACAGTAGGGCCAGAGAAAGGCTAGAAACAGAATCAACTGCAGTAGGGCTAGTTTGGTAAAAGCTATGTAACATTGTGGTTTTTCCCCCTTGTATATTGCAGACTTTGTTGTGGCTACAAATTCCAAGTCTGCCAACTGTATACAACTTCCAAAATATGATAATTTATTTTCCTTTCAATATGCTAACCTCTGTGGACTTTAAGTCAACAAAATTAATTTATCTTCCCCAATGTTTACTAGATGTAAAACTTATACTTAGAAAAAAATTCTTGTTTTGATCAATATTGAGAATTTTCTACTCACTGATCATCATTGTTTCTGACTGAACTTCTCATCACGGATAGAATGTCTGAATTGAGTAGTCAAAGTGCTAATTTTTGAGAGGTCCAGCATTGTTCAAAATACTGAAACAGATTCAATTTTTCTCTGCTTTTCCTTTTCTTGCCTTCTTTTGGGATCCTCTTGCTTCTAGTTCAGCTGCTAACACCTATATTGTTTTTTAAAAACATCTTATTAGGAAGTCTAAATAAATTCTCTAATTTTTATAATAAGGTGTAACCTAATCAGTAGTTCACTATTATTTAAAAACCAAGTTCCCTAATTAGAAGTAGCATAGTTTAGTGGTAAACGTTGGCAGAAGCTGTTTTATTCCATTAAAAATACTATGCAATCCTGTGAAAGTGAATGAAAGAAATTACCTGGCTTCTGTTTCTTCATTTTAAAGTGAAGGAGCTGAACTATACACTTCAACAAGTTTTAATATTTTATATTATATGTATATTAATATTGTAAATATTATTTAGTATTCTACATGAGTTTTTGTCTATACGTATTCAAACACCTGGTATCCATGTAGGATGAATTTAGGCCATATCTCATTATTACAAATTTTCATTGAACAGTCATAGCATTAATGTAAAATTTCAGGATATTTACTACAGCTCACAATCTGTGGGCCATTATTAGATTTAGAAAAAAAAAAGTATAGCTTTTATACTTGAATAGATTTTTAAAAGATTTTATGATTAATACAATACAACCACATGCATTATATATATTGATGTTACAAATATCAAAACGAAAATGTACAGATTTTTAATAAAACAAAGCAATTATTTGTGAGTAATAAATTTTGCCCCCTTTCCCAAAACGCAAATTCTTCAGAATAAACTTTTTTGGAGCAAGATAACATTACTGGATATTTCATCTCTCATTCATCATATTTTTCAATTTAAGATATTCTCATATATTTTTTATAGTTTTTTTGTTTAATCTAAATCTTCCGCAAATGTTACAATGCTTCCCTTAAATATTGAAAAACAGTCAGTGGTTTTTTTTTTCTGACAATTCAATTTCTAGAATAACTTTTATCTCAAGTTGCATTGTTTTGCTTCTCAAGATTTACAGAGGATGGACAGTGTGCACCAACACTTTTACGTGAATCTGTGTTCAGATTATTCCCAAATTAGCAGTGTCTGATTTCCAATGGCTTTTACAAACACCTGCCACAAACCTTTGGCGCCACCGCTGCTACAAATTTCACAGGATCCTGTTCCCTTTCTAGTTGCTTTTGCAGCACTGGAGTTCCAGAATCCCCTGCCATGACTGTAGCATAGAGCCTTGTGGTGTGATATCTCTGAGAGGCACAGCATGGGGATTCCTGATAGTGCTGGAGGATTTTCATTGTGGGCGAGGTCTTCCTTGAGTTCCAAGTTGGAATAAAAGAGTTCAGTTATTGTTTAATCATTAGAATTCTATTGACTGTCTACTATGTGCAAGCTAGACTTACTTCTCCAAATGTCCTCCTCAGAATATTATATGTTTCATTCTTCAAATAATTGAGATTATATAGGTTCATAACATATACCTAAAGCGTAAGGCCTTTGCTGTTTGATTAGTTCTGGATGGATGACATTAAATAAAATATAAATAAGTAGAGAATTATCAAGCCTCTGACATCTGAAACACTGAATTAAATTTCTTTGATGTATTATAGAATTGTACACCTGAAACTTATATAATCTTATTAATGAATGTCACCCCAATACATTTAATAAAAATATTTAGGTTCACAGATCATTTATTAATTTCACTTTCATTATCTATTCTGAGTTTATAATACGTGTTCAATATATATCCATCAAACTAAACTGAACCTACTTGAAGATCTAGAACTAATACATTTCTATTAGTTTATAGTATAGAAATTCAAACTAATTGTTTCAACAATTTATGTCATTAATAGGGATATTGTGATGAGAAATAACATGCCATTATGTTGACAACAACATATGTAGCATAGTTTAGTTACATCTTGTATAGTAATAAGAAAATGTAATGATCAATAATTTAATTTTAGATATAAACAAAATAAGTTTCTAAATTATTTTAGATTACTTTTGAAAATAAAATTAATTGGAACTGTTTAGAATTATTTCCATATTGTTGTTTTTAATATCTGACTCTTAACTGATATAGTTTAAGATAGTCATAGAAATGGTTTTCACTTAAAATTGAGATGAGAAAAGAAATCACCAAATACTGTTCTTGCAGTGGTAAAATGGTGTAATAGACGTACACCAGACTGAAGATCAGAATGGATTTATCAATCCAGTGAACCTACATAAACTTGGCTATCCGGCAGATGTTTGGGTTCTTCTTTCCCATGATTGCCATCTGCAAAGATCCAAAACAGGATTTAGACTCTACTCTAATGAGTATTGTTTCTTAGACATCATGTTTCTGATCCAACATGTCCCACTAATGTCTTTTTAAGGCATTTGTGAAGGTCCTAAATTAATCTAGCCCTTCATAGTCACAAACTAGGGCTGAGGGTGTTTGATACAGAGAGATATAGTCATGTTCATATTGAGAAAATTAGCCTTTCTGATAGAACATGCTTTCCTATTCTTGTAGCCAAGGAGTGGACAGCATTGTGGATACACTAAGAAAATGTTGAATTCTTTGCAGTCATTGGATGTTAGCTCATAATATGGAAAATAAGAAGTCTTAAGGGTAGTTTTACATTTTTTTTTTTTAATTCACTAGTACAGTGTGGTGTACAGAGTGTAAGAGTATTAGTCTAAAAATTAGGAACCTTGGGTTTTGGATCTGGCTTGAGCAATAAATGGCTCTGCATTCTTGAACAAGGCACTTAACCCCTTAGAGCTTTCGTTTTCTTATTGTTCAAAAGGGGAAATTGATGTATATAATCTCTCAGGGCTCTTTAAAATTCTAATGTTATTGATTTTTTAAAAACAGATTGTGTTTCTTTAATCACTCATTGACAACCATCATTTTTTTAAAAGTAGAATGTTCATTTATTCTATTATTTAAAAATACTCGCAAAAGGAATATTGTTGTTGTTGTTTCTTTACATAATCATGCCATTTTTCATTAGTCATTGTTGTTGCTGTTTGAAGTAACCTTGGGATTTTTGGTGAGAGAGTTTTCCTAAGTAGTTTTTGTCAATAGACATTTTTCTCCAGAGTAGCAAAATTCTATTATTATTTCAGTGATAACAGAAGTACCAAGTCAAGTTGTAATAGTGAAAGAAGAGTTTGAAAATTGCTGATTTATTTTCCACTTGGTTTTTTAAAAAAAAGAAGCGTAAGAAATACGGACAGAATTAAAAACACTATACTCAGCTGAGAAAAACTAAGAGTGTGCTAGAGGTAGAAGCTCTTATCTATGTAAAGACAGAGCTCTCTCTGGGAGAAGGTAGGTTCACTTGGAAAGCCCTTCCCCCGATATCTGAGTGTCACTTTATTCAGGTGTACACTATGATACCTCCTCCTCAGATGTAATGTTCCTGATACCCCATTGAAAATAGCATCCCCTGTCATTCTTGATCTTGTTCCTCAGCTTTGTTTTTCTTTATGTAATATTTATCATCACCTCAAACACATTTATTTATCGTCAATGTCTCCTCTCATCCCCAACAAGAATGGAAGCTCTGTGAGAGCACACACGCTGTATCACCAGCAGACACTGTCACCAGTACCCAGCACAGTACTTGACATTTAGAGGCAGCTCAACATTGAATGAATGAGTGAATGCCTGTGAAAAACTTAGTGCTGAACGAAATCAGTCAAGTGAAGGAAACAGAGCGGTATGGAGTAAAGAACAGCATGGAATACTAAATATTTCTTGCATCGGGGAAGCCCTGGCTCTTGAGCAACTCGGATGGCTACAGGCACCAAGAAGTTTATTGTAAATATGTGGGTAAAAATAATAGGGAATGGTAAGAACTTTTGTCACTGCAAAATGTATCTACATAAATTCACACATTTCAAAAACCTAGAAGCCCACACAAACAGCCGGGCTGTATTTGGCTCAAGGGCTACTTGCTTACCTTATAATGTGTGCTAGATAACCTTTGTGGAACAGTGCAGGTAAAAAGGACCTTCTACTCTATTGTGTAGGAGACAAAATGTAAACCAAAATAAATAAAACCTAAGGGAAGCCACCAGATAATTTGAATAGCTATTGATAGAGAAGGTCACTAGAAAACAGAACTTGAGCCCCTAGATATTGAGCCGATAGTGACATCAGGCTGCTTATCAATAATTAACCTGATATTTCCAGGATAACAATGTTTAATGTGATTCTAAGTATTCACTATAAATCAATATTTCTCAAGCCATATATCTCTTGCTTCTAGAGGAAAGCTCTTTTGTCTACAATAGAATTCTTTTCAGAAAATGAGATCATTACAGAAATCATATTCTGACATTTCTTTTTAAGCAAAAATAACTAACTTGCACATTCTAATCACCATCTATTCT
Source organism: Rhinolophus ferrumequinum (assembly GCF_004115265.2). Classification (NCBI taxonomy): domain Eukaryota; kingdom Metazoa; phylum Chordata; class Mammalia; order Chiroptera; family Rhinolophidae; genus Rhinolophus; species Rhinolophus ferrumequinum. The sequence goes on from NC_046291.1 coordinate 59,456,052, forward strand.
TTTATTGCATAGCATTATTTAAGTCTTCTGATGCCTTCTAGAACTCTTTACCGAGAGTGCTAGTATATGAAAATAAAACATGCCGGTATATGGAATTTAAATTACAGAAGAGTTTTTTCTTCAAAGAGACACGCTTCTTTCCAGAAAGCTGTGCCTACTTCAGGGTATTTACTACACTGTGTCAAGCTACACTTAAGGCACTTAAAAACCTGTGTTTTCTTCTGCTTGTTATAATTGCTCCAACTTCAGCTTACCAAGTAACAGTCGTTCAGAGATCCAGTCTTGCTTTTCCCAATATCTAGCTTAGCTTCAGAAATAAATCCAGCATACAAATATATATAAAGACATTTTGTGCCTCTTAGATTTTCTTAGTGTCAGCCATAGTAGTTAATACGAAAACTACGCTTGCAGGTCAACATGGAGGTAGCCTACTCCCAACCCTCTGTCTACTTCTAAGAACCTGTAGAGTTCAGTCAGTGAGATGGAATTGGTTGTGGAATTAATTGTCTTCCATCTTTATTTACTTTTCTTCCCTGACACTCATCCAGTTCTAGGGATAGAAAGACATATCTTCTTAGATTTCCTAACTAAACAGTAATAAACATAGTCAAGAAAGATTGAGTTAGACCCAATATATAAAGAGGTCACAGATGTTTTCATTTAATTCAGTAGACTTTTACTGAAAGCCATCCATGCTCTAGATCTTATACTTGGTTTCTGCTGCCAAGAAATTTAGAGTCTAGTGAAGGAGATGACAGGCCCTCTGAGCGCATTACATGCATAATAGTACAAAGAAGCACCAGATCAGACATGCCAAAAGGAACATCATGTTTGGCCACTAGGCAGGCTTTTTTTCTTAGATGTGGATAGTGGTGTATGAGTATATTTCCTATTTAATTTAAAAAATGCCAGATTTTTAGCAGTATACTCATTCTAAATTCTGATTTAAATATTGACAGGAAGAAAAAGCGTAGTCAAAGATGCAAAAGAGTTTCTATCTAGATGTGTTAATCATAAAGGTTGGGTTTTGTAATATTCCTCAAGCTTTATTTGTTTGTGAGGAAAAGTAAATTCCAGGGATAGTTTCATTCTCCAGGGTTCACACTTGGAAACTATTAAGAGAAGTGCTGATCTTAGCTGTATGGAGCGTGTTGGGCTTAAAGGGTGTGTGTATCTCAGGCATTAAATATAGATTGACAGAGCTCCCATCAAATGGAGATGTTTTGCCGGAGCAAGGACAGGCAGCAGATATCTGGGGAAGGAAAATGAAGACTGAGAGGAGCTGTTGTGAATGGTGCATGTTTTCTAGTGTGCGCAACTGTGCACATAGCAAGTACATATGTAGCCAAAGTCAAAAATTCATGATTGCTAAAATGGGCACACACTTCTCTCTCAACACAATTGAAGTAGAGTTTCTAATATATCCATGATTGTGGATCACTTGATATACACCTGGAGTCCTGTCAGTAGGAAATATGAATGTGCATAAAGCTCTTAAATTCAGTGTTTGCAGTGGGTGCAATGAACTAGTCACCTTTCCTTTTCCCCTTCTCCTTTTCTCTTTTTTTTTCCCTCCTTTCTTTGTGCATTTATGATTCAGAAATTATTCAAACTGACGTCAAGCTCTGTCATTTCTTCATGGGTGTTTTATGCCTGTTCTTAGATTTTCATCTTGTAACTGGGTCTAGATGTGGTGGCATACCATTACATTAAAAATGTTCACTGGGCTGAATCTATTGGCTTGGTGAACTCCAGTGTGGTGGAACCAAACCAAATTCTGAAACTATTCACTGGGTATGTAATTTTTCATTAAAAATTAAAAAGAAAAAAATTAGTTCCACAAGTTGAACAAATGCTACATTAAAAATACAGAGCTACATGGTTTGACATTGAAGTCTTTAATTATGATTTTATTTAATTGCTAAATATTAGTTTTAGGGGTATTTATGCATACTGCTTATATAAATGGAGATTAAATACTGCTTGGTTAATGTTTCTTATCTTGTCTTTTTTTTTTTTAATGATTAGATAGATACCCTACTTGTGCTATTCCCCAATTAATGATTACAACTTCCATTATGTTTTATTACATTATGATATATAGAGGGTGCCAAAAAATGTATACACATTTTAAGACAGGAAAAAACTGTATTAATATATACTGATAACTAAAGACGAATACAAGTCACGTTTGACTTCTGCAACTACAAGAGGTGCTCAAAGTAGTTACCATCAGTGTCCAGACGCTTCTGATTATGGCGAACTACTGCTTGAGCAACATTCACAAAGTGTTAATATCTCTTAAAATGTGTATACGTTGTTTGGGCAACCCAGTATTGTTAGGATTATTTAGTCTGCACTGTGGAATCTTCAGAACCTTCTAACAGAAGGGTAATTATCTCACCTTACTTATATAGTCTTAGAATGAATGTTGAATCTCTCTCTCTCTCTCTTCCAAATTTGCACAGGCTTGTGTTGAGATAACAGACTTTCCTCTGTGGCAAGATGATGATCAACCAGCTGGGCTACTCTCTATGTTTAACTGCTTCTCTCTAGCACTGAATGAAAAGGGGTCTCTGTAGTAGTTTAGTGAGGTAGTTTGTATAATAGAGGTAGCTATCAGAATTGCTATAATAATATATGTCATCAATATCCTGTCACTTGAGTACATTTCAGGACATCTGTGGGGACACATATTATAAACATGAATTCTGGGCAAAAACAAATCAGTACTTTTCCAAAATCTATTATGTGTAAGATGAAAACTTTCGTGGTCTAAAGTAACAGGTTCCTTGTCAAATGCACTGTACTTTTTATTCTCATGGGACATAAGACTTTGTGTCTTCCTATGTCTTCATGAAAACTCTACCAGTGGTGTCGAGAGCAACACTGTGCTGGTGAGACCTCTACTACCTTCATGTGTCCTATGGATGCTCTCCATCTGGATGGAATAGGAAAAAAGTTTGAAAAAAGAAGGAACGAAGTATTTTTGGTTGTTGTGTGTAAAATCACCAGAGGCTTATTTCTGTGTGTGTGTTTAATTTTTACAGCTTTGTTATGGTTGGTCGTTTGCAATTATATCTGGAAGCTTACATGTTGAGAAATAAATCACATGAGTAGTGTATGAAAACTCCAGAGAATGGTTTCCTGACTAAATGGCCACTTGTGACAAGTCTGAATTTGCACTCTGTGTTCGGAGATGCTATTGCTCACCTGGGAGTTTTACTATTGGCAAATCATTAGCAGGCCTTTCTGTAGAACGGCTTTATCCCATGACAACTGAAAAAGAGAGGGCTGCATTTCCCAGATTTACCTTGTAAGATTGCATGAGTTTTTGAGCCTCCAAGAGTGAAGGTTATAAGGTATCATCTGGACATGGGCCCAGCTTCCGAGAGAAAAAATACACACCAATATCCTCAATTCCCCTACCCGAAACATAATCTCTGAATGTAAACCTATATTGAAGTAGGTGAACAAAAATCTTAAATTATTTATTTTAATGCAAGGAAGCATCTGTAAAAACCATATATTAAACTTAGGTGATAATCTGTCAATTGCACTGGTAGGGTGTATTAGATTTATTATTTGAATAATATGGCATTTAGCTAATATTAGAATCTCAGTAGTTTTAAATTTCCTAGGCAAGCAATAGTAAAGGGAAAAAGGCTCCAAAGGTTTTATTAGATGGCAAGTAGAAGCCACTCCGCTAGCAATCATTCTTAACATACATAAGCCATGGTGAAGATCACTTATACTTGGGGTATTGTGTAGATGACTAGAAATAACTGTAGGTAGACGTGCTTAGCATTGTGCTTACATGTACATCGCTATAAGGTTTATTCCGGAAAAAGAAGGTCAACAGATGAATGATGTTGAGATAAGATCAGGTTACCTGGTGCCAAAGGGCTTAGATATGAACCCATCTCTGATCTTACTAATTTTTCATTTTGAACCAAGCCTTCAAAGTCTCTGAGTATCCGTTTCTCTATCTGTAATATGGAACAGTTATACCTGTTTTTCATACCTAGTGTTTTTCATTATTGAAGTTAAGTAAGGATAGTTACAAAGATGGGTAAGACGTGATCTTGGGCTATAAGAAGACCCGGGGTTGAGTGAGCAGGGAGCAGACAAGTAACAGGCACTTTTCACAGTGCAGGAAGAGTTTTTAAATAGTTGTATTGAATACCTTCATAAACATATATGTACGTATATACATCTATATCATATACACAATATCTGTATGTATATATATGTACATATATACAGTGGGTGCCAAAAAAATGTATACACATTTTAAGAAAGGCAAAAAACTGTATTAAAATTACACTGATGGTAACCACTTTGAGCACCTCTTGCAATTGCAGAAATCAAATGTGACTGTATTCATCTTTTGTTATCAGCATATATCTGAGTATTACAATTTAATAGTGTTTTCCTTTCTTAAAATGTGTATACATTTTTGGCTCTCTCTCTCTCTCTCTCTCTCTCTCGCTCTCTCTCTCTATATATATATATATATATATATATATATATATATATATATATATATCCTCTTACTGTACAATGAAATCATGTATAATTAATTTTTGAATCATCAGAAAGTAGTTTAGGCTTATGTCATAACAAGCACACAAAGCATTTTTGTGGAATGAATGATTCTTAAGTCACTCTGGTTAACATTGTAGCTTAGGACAGGGAAAGTTAGACTTAGAACCAAGTACTGTGTATGCTTCTGGGTCAACACCAACCTTACAAGTAGGCAGAGAAGGTGTTTACTAAGCATATTATTCTAATTTATCTAGCCACAGTAACTGGCATGGAGCTCATTAAACAGAACTATTAATGTACTATGACCATAGCGGGTAGGAGCCAGCAAAACACTCATCCACCCAAAACATTCCCCCCAGAAACCTGTCGTCACTCTGACAACTAGGAAATTGCATCCTTAGAACTCTTCCTTGAAAGGTTGATTTCTTTATAGAAAGATAAAACTTTTAAACTATGGTGAATCCCTAACACTGTAGTGTGAACTAATTTTCAGTATTAGCAAGCTTAAATCAGAACCTGGATGTTGTATGAAACATAGAAGGAAAACTTGATAAGAAAGGAAGAATGAGGGAAAACTGTGTAGTCTGGAGTCGTTAGTGAGAGCCTGACCCATTTTGGTGGTCCCTGGGGTGGTGTGGGATTCTCTCTCCAGCTGGGATTAACATGATGCTATTGACTCTCTGAGCTCAGCATTTGGGATGTTTCTGCTGCAAAGTGGTGAGAGGAACTTGATTATAATCTTCTCCTAGCTGTGGTTTAGTTCTGGCTCTTTCTGTAAGTCAGACAAGGTAAAAAGATGGTGGAGCAGTTTCATGTGCTGAATTATCTCCCTCCACCATAAGAAGGAGAATTAAGCTTAAGAATATATCAAAGTGGGAATTTTGGTAGGGCTTAAAATGGCCACTTCTGGACATCTGCTTCCCTGTTCCCAAGTTACCAGAAGACATCAATTACTGAACTGTAAGAGTTAGTATGGGGCAGAAAGCAAATAAGAGTACTGTAGACACTTTGATTACCCGTCCTTTTCCAACTTGGGTGTCACTCATTTAGACATTCTTATGGAGGAAGAGCTGTCAGGCTGAGTCTTACAAGGGAAATGCTGAAACAAAAACATCAGTGTATACCTTAAATATTGAATGGAAGTCAAATACTAGACATGAAGATTGCTAAGCAAGACTAAGGAACAAAACTCCAGAAGCCATGGTAGAGATAAATCCTGCACATTTCATATAAGATTGAACAGTTTGTGATTTTTTTTTCAGTGCTAGAGCATAATCCATTTTATTAGTGTGTTTGCAGCAGATACGTGAATGGCATAAGTTACATATTGTAATTTGCAAGGAGATCTTACGGTCTCAATTAAGTGTCTGTTTAGTTAGCACATTCTGCAGTGATCTATCCTTCTGAGGCCTGGTGATATTTCATGGTACATTGTCAATAACCCGTGTCCCCAGTCTAATTGCCAAGGGGCTATATCCTGACTCCTAGTCAGAGGTTGGCCTTGGAAAGTATAAAGTTATGTTTGTTAAATGCAAGCCTCATGATCTCTGGAAGGCGTTATCAATAATCTTCCTGCCCATTGCACAAATTCCTCCCTGTAAATGCCAGTGATCATGGAGTAGACAAGCATGTGCTCCAATCCCATGATTTTACTTGAAAACTAAACTTCCTGTCAGCTTCTCTCTTTTTAATGTTAGCGTTTGGTTAAAGTAAATGGAATTAGAAGTAGAAGTGAATCAGTTTAATCATGCGCAAAGCACGATTTTTCATGAATACTTCAGTCATTTTTACATGGAAACAATGGAAAAATGAAGGTGTTAATTTGCAGGCACATTGAAAAATTCTAAACAACACTTAATTTTATTCTAAACACTCTATGTTATTTAGAAATAAATCTTTTTTTAGATTACTGGGCTCTGAGTCTAGAGTTGAATGACAAATTTTCTGTAATATTGTTCATTCTAAAGGGAAAGACATTCCTGTTCTGCATGTGCATACATAAATACACATGCATTTTATAGCTTTTGAAATTCAAGTGGAAATATATCAATTCATCTCTCAATATAGTATATCAGTGTGAGAAAAGTATGGATTTCATATGAGTAAATTTATTTCTATTGTGAGAAATAATCAAAATAATTTCTAAGAGTAAGTTTCCCATATTTACCAGAGTTTAAAGGTAAGAAGTTAAGGATATATCCAAATACCCTATTGATACCGAAGGGGAATGAGATGTCAGGATATAGAGTAGTCACCTTTAAATTACATCCAACAGTGTGTTCAGTGTTAAGTGGCTAGGGATAGGAGAGCAGGCTTGTTGAAAGGACCATTTGTAAATCACAAAATGTCAGGGTTACAAGGAACTACATTTGTTATCTAGTCTCTATTGATTTCAGGAATCCTTTATATTGTAGTCATGACTGACTCTGGTGGAGTATGTCGTAAGAAAGTGCAATTGGATCATAAGACTATTAATTCTACTATTGAATGGTTATAATGTTTATATAATTCTTTCTTGCAGCAGAAACTTCTAATTTCTCCCTAGTGTTTATTCTCCACTTCTTTCTTTTATTAACAGTCACCCCTCACTCCCACCCCAACACATTTGCCTTTTGGCTGGGTTTATGTCTATGTATCCAGAGACCACATTTCCAAATTTCTGTAACTGTTAGCTGTGACCACATAATTAAGTTTGGGACAATGGGAGCTGAGCTAAAGTAATGTGTGGGACTTCCAGGTCATCTCTTTAAAAGCAAAACTATTTGTCCTGAATATTCTGGTAGTTGGGACAATGCCCAGTGTTTAGATTTAGAGATGGAGCCATATGTTGATAACGGCTAAGTTGATTGTCTAGTTTAACTACCTGGATGACATCATAGAGTAGAATTGACTACCTGCCCCAAACCCCCTCCCTATCACTGACCATTCCATCTTATGTAATGCCACTGAATTTTGGGGTTTCTCTGTTTTGGCAGTTTAGTCTAGACCCTAATAAATTTACATGTATCAAAACATGTCTTCTCTTAATTTCCTACATTGTTTCAAAGGCCTCTAGAATTGTATACAATATTGAATATGACATTGCTTTGACTTGAAGGATAATAACTATCTGGAAAACACCACACTTGTTTATTTTCTTCTTGCCTGTCTAAGTCTTCCTCAGACTTTATCCATACCCCAAATGGCTGGATGTTCCCTCCCTTAATGTGGATACTGAATTTCCCTAATGTATCCTGGGTTGGGTTTGCTGCTCTGTCACATTCTCCTGTTCTAGTCAAATGTAGAAAAATCTCAGGTCGCCCATGTAATAATTTTCTGTGTAGTACTTACATTTAGCTCTGTTAAGTATTATTTTCTTAAGTTGAATCCCTCATTTCAGTAAATTGAAATAATTTTGAGAGCGTGCATGCTTTAATAAAACCAATGGTGAATGCAAACAAGTTGCTTCACTACTTTCCCCAATAAATTGAAAGACTGTTATACTTGTGTATCTAAAATGGAATGCCCAGGGTTTAAAATATTAAATATTACTGCTGCCACTTTTCTTGTGCATATTCAGTGCCAGTTACTATAAGCATTCTACAAATATTAGGTCATATATTACTCACAACAACCCTATTATTATTCCCATTTTGCTAATAAGTAAATGAGTCTTTGAGCAAAAGGATGATTTATCCACACAGGTAGAAAAAACTAGCATAGCCAAGTGCAAGACCAGGTTAGTATGACACCCAAGCAAATTTTGCCACTAGACTCTACTGACATTTGACATGTTCACTTTCTGCAAAGCATAGGCTTCTGCTGTATAAGAGGTTCTATGTCTGGAAAGACAAGTGTATACTTAGCTTTCATCACAAAGGCATATCTTTTTTCTCTGTCTATATTGGTCATTGTCTTAACTTAAAAGCAACGGAAAGAAAAATTCAAATGGTTCACAAAAACCAGATCTATCCAAACTATTAGGCCTGCCTTATACATGGATGAAGCTCAAGTCTTCCTAACTTCACCAAAAATGTGTGATGTATCCTATTCCAAGACTTTTTGCAAATGCTTTTCACAACTGAATTGGATCCTGAAATGAAGGTCTATTCTTTCTTCTGTTGCTTTCAATTTTTTGCTGTATGGTTCTTGGATCACAGTTGGTTATCTAGAGGACTTAAGGTTTTTTTGGCTAACATCTCCTTTCTTTGATGAGGTGGCTAGGAGATTTCTACACATCCAAGAATGCTTGCTAGTCCTCAGGGTGATGTGAAGTACCGTAATTGTGTTTTCGGGGTTTTAATTTCCACATCAAGATAATTTCCCCATATTCTGTAAGTCTGATAACCTTCCCTTTATATGAGCCATACTGCTGTTTCTATGCCCTTCTCTCCTAACAATCAGGAAAGTGAAATGCAAGCTAAGGAGTTATGGATGTTTGTTTGGGAAATATAGATGTTGGGGATTTAAAAACCTGATATATTCTTATTGTAAAAAAAATGGGAGTTGTTACTGAATAATGATAGAAAAATATTGAGTTTAGAAAGAGTTACATCTATTTCAGCCTCCTTATTTTATAGATGAGGAAATCCAGTCTCAGAAAGCTGAAGCAACTCGCTCAAGTTCACATAGACAGGGAGGCAAACATGAATAAGAAGACTTTGGTTATTTCTCAAACTAGACCACATCGTCCTGTTTTTTGCTTGGAAACACATGTATTTATTACTTGACCCTAGTTCATGTATCCTTTTAACTTTAGATGTTTCTAGTGATACATGTAATTATTTGAACCTTGTTCATGCTGTTTTCTGTCTCCAAATGGCAATGAATATAATTAATAATAATAATACTAAGTATTGTAAAGAACATTTTTGATTACTTACTATAAGCCAGACACTAATACAAGCGCTTCATATTACCAAATAGTTGATCCTGGCAAAACTTTATGAGATTGGTAAAACTGGCAAAATTGTCATTTCATTTACCAATGAGGAAATGGAAATCTAAGGACTTGTCTGAAGTCACACAACTGACAGTGGTAAAAACCCAGAACTCAAGATTTGGCATCTGGCTTGGGATCTGTGCTCTAAGCCAGTATACTATGTTCCCTCTGATAGAGGACATTCAACGTAGTTTTTCAACAATGGATCGTGTGTGTGTGTGTGTGTGTGTGTGTGTGTGTGTGTGTGTATGTAAACACTTATGTTATCCATGATATACTCATATGCCATGTTGTATTAATATATGTGCAATGTAGTCTTTCTATATGTGAGCAACAAAAGGTTTTCAGAAAGAACATTGATGCATGGTTTCTTATATTTACCCCAATATGACTAATTTCATGGGCTCATAATTTGTTGAGATAACTGAATAACACTGCAAGAGGATAATTATTACAAGTACAATTATTAGACTTGCATAATCATTTATTTCTTTTAAAAGCACTAGCCTATGTGTTTTACACAGTATTGCTTATCTAAACTGTAAATCTATAACCAAACAGGTAACAGGCAACAAAATCTTAAGACAGAGAGAAAGATATGAATATTAGTTTATTCTGTAGATCCTCCCAATCCCCACTACATACCATTTTAAACAGGAAACAAACAAACAAACAAAAAGACACGTGATGCTTTTGGTCAAGAATGTAAAAGGGCATGTTGTCACCTTCACCTCCATATCTCTAATATTCTCACAGGACACAGTCACCAATCTCCCATTTTGAAACTTCTGGGTCTGTTTTTAAAGACACAGTCTATTCTTCTTTTCAAAAATAAAATGTTAAATCTGTAGGAGGAAAAGGGATTTGAGCAGTGTTCCCTCTTGCCTCTAAGACAAGCACAGCAAAGCTGCGTCTGGATGTTGTTATCTTTTAAGTAGTTTTATTAACACAGAGCCAAGAAGTTTCTGTGTACTTATTTTAAACCTACATTATAGTTTATAATTAACTTCTTTAGACACATAGGACTTATTGTTATTAAATAAAACTCTTATGGTTTGTTTTCCAAGCATTAATATTGCACATTTTTTAAACATAATCATGTCTAATATATGTATTTAGAAAATAAATACCTAATACAATGCGAGTCTTGGCATATTTAGGTTGTTACTAAGTATCCAGAAATTGGAAAGACCAGCAAGATTTTATATGATTAATATTTATATGCAAAGCTGGGTAGATTCTGAATATTCCTTATAAACATACAAAATAAACATCCTTTGTCAATGGTGAAAAGGGAGAGATGGATTTTAGAAGAAAAATTAGATGCTGGTTGTCAGTTAATTTTAGCCTAAACTTCCATTTCTTATAAAATATTTAAAATATGGCCACGCATTCAGAAATATCAAATAAAGTTCAAACTGTTTAAACTTAATTTGCATCATATTACATCAGATCAAATTTCTAGTTATTTCTTCAATCAACATTTATAACTTGCCTGTATTTTAATAAAGATTCAAAGAATAGAATGAATGTTTGGTTTTACTACAAATGCATTACCTGTATTTATTATAAATATGAGGCCTAACAGACATTTAGCATAGATTTATGTCAGTCAAACCAATGTCACCATATTGATACTCTTTTTCTAATTGGGAAGTAGAACTGAGGTGGCATTTTTTGCGTGACATCTTTTGTGATTGACGTGTGTCTGTGTTGAAATACATTTGTGCACAAATTCATAGTGTAAATAAGATAATTTGCCTTCAGATAAAGTCCTCTTTTCAGAAGCCTTAAAAAATAATCCAAGAATAGCAAAGAGATATTTGATAGTACTTTGAGAATAGAGGCAATAAAATACAAAATTGTTAGAAGTTACAATTTAGAAATATGTATCTGCTTTATTTGTTTTTATGATTAGACAAGAATGTATTGAATTAATCTTTGAAGCAGAATTGTAGCAAAATATCTATGTGTCAAATATTAACTGCATTAAAAGAATCCATTATTTGTCTTTGTTCTTTGTCCTTTTTTTAAAAGATAAATGCCTCTCCATTATATTTCATTATCAAAGTTCTGTTTAGAGTCCAATATTTCCAAATTTGACAGGTTAATATATAAACTAGTCTACAGATGACATATTTGAGAATTTATGAATTTATATCTCTGCAATCTAGATTTTTCTGCCACTCTCTAGATAATTTCATCTGCTTTTTTAAAAAAAGGTTCTTTCAAGTCCAAACACTTATACAATTGCAAAATTAATGTTCAGTTTGATTCTTACTTTTATATTATTATTCCTATTATTTATTTTTAATCTTCTTTATTTTCTTCAATTAAAATAAATAAAGAAAATAAAAGAAATGAAAAGAAGAAACAGAAGCAAAGACTTGAATCTACAAGTAAATGAGTGTTGTAGATTACGCAAATTATATTGTTGAATCTTTAACTTCTAAACAGACTATAGAAAAAGAAATCTGATAAAAGGAACCCCTCCCATGTTTCTAGAGATTGAGAAGAATATGTGACACGGAATAAAGGAAACGTTATTTAAATGGAGTTGGGAGGCCAGAAGGAGGAGCTTGCATGACCACTCCTCATCAATTACAGACCCCAACAGGAAGAGTGGTACCGTGCATTCCCAACCAGAAGTGTCTCTACTTTACTAGCAGGAGGAAGGAAGATTTTCTCCTTGCCCAGCAACAAGCTCAGCTAACGGGAACTGTCTCAATTCAGCCAATGAGAAGCTATCACCACCCTGGACTCTTGCTTTCCTGTGATGGACTTCATTCAAAGCAAGCCCATCCCACCATCTCCGTTTTCTCTATAAAATAATGTTTCTCTCCTTTGTTTGCTGGACTTGTCTATAGTTTTGCTATAGCATGCTTGTTCCAAATTGCAATTATCTACTATTCTTTAATAAACCCATTTTTTTTTTTTGCTGGTATAAGTAACCATCTGTTTTATTCTTAAGATCAACAAATAGTTGCATTTCCAATCAGTGTTTGTTGCAAAACTGCATTCTCTCATGTACATCTTGAACGCATAGCATAAAAAACATCCATCAAAATGGCCTATTTTTTGAAGCCAAATAGTATTAAAAATGAAGAAGAAATTGTTCCTTTTCTCCTCACCGGTTTGCAATTGAGCTCCAGTTTTTTAAAGTTCATCAAACCAAAGAAATAAAAGAGAAGAAAAAAGAGACAAGAAGAGAAAGACAGAAACACAGTTATACAGAAACAAATACAGAATAAGAAGCAAGAGCGAAAATGAAAGCAAAAATTAGTCTTGTAAAGGTGGAGAGACTGAGCTGTAGAAACTGGTCACATAAATAGTCATGAAATGAAAAGTTTCAGATTTGTATTGAAAAAAAAAAAAAAAAAAAACTACTTAGAGAAAGGCCAACAGGCCAGACTAAATAATCCTCGACTTACCGTCCAATTCTGAATCCCATATTAGCTGCAGAGATTTTAATGTAAATATGCCATTACACTGTCATTACAGTGATCAGGCTTCATGGCTCACAGGTCACATCTCAGCCACTGTTAATTTTGCAGGCAAAAGCTTTTTTTCTCTTGAAATGTTAATAACTTTCTATTAGTTAATGTAGCGTGACTAAAATTCAGATTAGATATAATTCATTTTAATATCTGTGACTGGCTATCCTGATCATTTAGCAATGGTTTCCAGCTGAATACAAGATGCTAAATTGGACTCATTTGCATAGCCCTGTTAAAGCAATACCATTCTAGAAATGTAAGCATCTTCAAATTAATTTAAAAGATTTTTTTTCTCTCCTGGTTTTGCTACTAGGATAACATCTTTGGTTGGCAACTAATTGAAGTGACCATGGGCTGAATACACATCCTTTTCTCTGCCTACCTTCCCATCACCCAAGGTAAAAAGAAACCAAAACACTTTAGTCAGAAGTGTTAACTGGTGGGTACAGAAGAAACCCAGTGCCTCAGAACACAGAGAGGGCTCAATTTAGTAACTCTAATGTTGTCACGCAAATCTGAACTATTGATAAGGTCTGTAACAACCAGGTCTTGGAGAATATTTCATTCCACCTTCTCAGGCCTGGTTTTAACTCTCTGTATTATGCAGATACAGTGTATTACTTCCTACCGAGTGCATGGAGTCTCGTTTGTCGAACTGGTGCTTTCCAAGGAAGCCTGCACCAGAGTGGAAAGCACAGTTGTTATCAATCATAGACGGAGTCTGTTCTTCTCTTCCTTTGCATATGTAACACCCGTGAATGCTAATGTAAAACACAGATGATACATTCAGGAACATGGGTGGACCAGTCCCCTTAATTATCAATGCCAGTGGGTAAATGCTAACACAAACAATTCAGTTAGTGAACCTGTGGAAGGAATTAGGAATTCTTTTAACTTGACCCAATTTTCTATCCTTACCACATTTGGTAATTTCTTTGCCTTCCAAATAAGATGCAAACAATTTAAAATATTAATCACTTCCTATTTCTTCACAGGTATCACAAAGTTTGTGTAAAGAATATGTAAATAATCTATATCTAGGTCAAAATTTTGATTCCGGAATCCTAAATGATTATTAGAAAGTTGAAAATAGAAATAAACAAATTTTTATATACGTATTTTTTATTTCACTAACTTAAAAAGCAGTATTTGAAATGTTCACTCTCTTTTATGAATTTATTTAATCATTATCTAGTCAATTATGTAAAGATATTTGGCTTTAGGAACTCACAGTGTTATTATCTTTGAAATATAATTTTCAGGAATGAGGGCATAATTATTTTTAATCCCAAAGCAAAAAAAGGTCTCAGATACTGAGAATGAATATCAAGGTTTCTTTTAACTGAAATTATCATTTCAAGGACATTAGAGAAATACATGAGTTGGAAAAACAGTCTCTTTGTTGTATTACTGTCCTACTCGTTTTCTTCTTTCCCTGTTGGTCACTAACTGGTATTCATTATATCTTCTTAATAAGCCTCTAATTTGAATCTGTCCCCTTCTGTGTTTTTCAATTTCTCACTAGGACTATTTCTATTACTCTTACCTGTTTTCACTGGCTACTTCAACTCCAGTTTATCATCATAGCCAGAGTTGCATTTTCACAGTACAAATCTCATTGCTCCTTCTGTTAGAGTCTTTTAGTGGCCTCTTCATCATTCTTAGGGTCAGAAGTTTCTGTACGGTAAATGCTTCTGTTGATGACTGGTCCCTCACTAACTGTCCCATCCTATGCCCTGCATTATCCACGCGTGTGCTCTGTGCCCCAGCCTGAACTAATTATTCCCATTTCCCAGAAAGCACCATGCCACTGCTTGCTTCTGTGCCTTTACTTATACTGTTCTCCTTTTGTGAACACTCCTCTTGCCCTTTGCCCACCTAGGAAATTCTTACTCATTCTTTAGTACTCAGTTCAATTGTTATCTTCTCCAGCAAGACTCCCTACTCTCTCCCATGTCTTCAGATAGGGTTAAACACTTGGCCCTCTGTACATCATGGAACTGGCTCATACCTTGAATGCACTAATATGAGATCTTATAAATATTTATATATAAATATAGTGAGTGCCTGGAGAATAGGAGCTCATATTGGCACAGAGTAGACACTTTATATATATATTTTTTTGAATTAATAAATGGATGGTAAACTTACTTTTCCATCTTCAAATACCTAGCCTTTGTAAAACCAATTCTAAGTCCATTTTGTCTCCCTGAAGTTTCATTTCACCAAAAGCATCCTGCCTGATCTTTGAGCATAAAATCTCCCGGGATCCTAAGAAAAATTTTCACTTTGAAAAGATGACATTTCAGACTGGTTCTGAGATCCTTAGCTGCTTCTAGCTTTTCTTAAAATCACCTGGAATTTCCAGTTTCTTTTCATTTCTTTTTTTAAAGAATTCAAAACACTTTAATGATTTAGAGGATATTTCCCCGAATAATGACATTGGATATTTCTATTTTGAATAGAGATACTTGATAATTAGCTTGAAATAGGTTTTCCCTTAATATACTTTTATTTATAAAGGCTTAGGAGGAAAAACTTAGCTAGATTTCATGTCCTTATTTCTGGCAGATTTCTTTATTTAAAAAAAAAAATATTTTAAGATACAAAGTAGTTTGCACCAGATTTTAGAACTTGAAAATTTGCGAAAGACGCTCAGTTGAATTTCCCTCATAGAAAATTTCTCATTCATTTTCATGAATCCTCCGAGTTTAGAGAGATACAAATCTCTTCCTTCTTTTGTTATTTCAAAATTTTCTACTTGCAATAAACAAATACAGTCACATATATATGTTGTACTAACACAAAGCAGATAAAAAGATGAGATATTAATCTTAACCCAAAAAGGAAATCACAAATTAACAACGCAATTGCACTAAAAAGAACCTGCACTTGTGTCTTTCTGTTACATAAGTCTAGTGATATTCTAATTATACTTCCTAACATGGATTAAACTGAGGGAAAAAAATGGTTAAATGGTAATTGACTATTTTAATAAGGTGAATGTCTTCTAATTTCAGGGAAATAAATAACATTGTAAGAGTCAGATAAAATCATCTAGTCACTTTAGTACAGTTATCTTATCACTTCACTGGATTATTTTTTACTTTTTTTCTGGATTTTTCTTGACCTAAATACTAAAGCATGAATATATTTATCAACATTTCTATTAAGATATTTTCCACTTATCACTATTTCAAATTAGTGTGTTATTAAGAAGGCCATTATAGTGTATCTTCTGCATATTTCATGTGTATTTTCAATCTACTGACCATTTTTCTTCATTATTAATAGCATGTCTAAGCATTTGAACAATTAGATGAGGTAATAATAGCAGTAGTGTCAGGATCACAAGAAATAAACATTGGTTTCAAAATGCTCCTGTAATCTAACTTTGTTGGGACAAACACCCAAGAGGATGAATAATGACAGGATTAAACATCCACTTAATTAGTGGTTATCTGGAAACTGGGTGAAAGGGAGGTGAATATTGTAAATGTAGTCTGGTTGGGGAATGAATTTAAAGAAGTAAACGCTAATGAACCAACTTACATTAAAGTAAAATTTAGTTAACTCCAAAGAAGAAATCAGTGTGTTGGGCACAGCCATTGGAAAAGGCTTTATGGAGGTAATTAAATGTGGCTTGGTCCTTGAATGTAGATAAGGGGAGATAAGAAAAGAAAATATTCAGGAATGTGGAGCAATATAAGCAAAAGGTAGCATTGGAATGAACAATTAGGTTCAGAGAAGAGTCAATAGTTCACAGGTCTTATGTTAGGATGGAATATGATAATAAAATGTTTATAATAATGTAAGCAGAGCTATCTGAGCTCAAAGCAATAGACAATTATAATCCTCTAGAGACTTTTAAGCAGGCTGATAATATGAGGAAGTGACAACCATATACAAAATAGAAATTGTATTTGTTGTCTATTGCAATGTAATAAAACCTCAAAATTTAGCAGCATAGAAGACTAATTTATTGAGTTATATTATTTTATAGTTTCTTAAGGGAACACCTTAGCTTACGTGTTCTGGCTCAGGTTCTTTCACAAGATGGCAGTCAAGCTGTCAGCTAGGACTGTAGGCTTAATGGGACTGGAAAATCCACATCTAAATTTGGTCATGTAGCTGTTGATAGGCCTTAATTTCTCACTGGCTATTATCTGGAAGCCTCCATTCTTTGCCAAAAGGGCTTCTACTTAGGCTATATGAAAATTCTCACAACATGGCAACTGGTTTCCTCCAGAGTGAGTGATCTTAGAATAAAAGAGAGAACAAGAAAGAAAGAGAGAGTGTCTCCACGATGGAAAATGTTACATTTTTGTAATGTAATATCAGAAGTTTTATATATATTCATCTCTGCCATATTTTACTGATCTCAAGACCAAACATGGGAATATGTGGGAAGGAAATACACAAGGGTATAATATCAGACAAAAATCACTGGGGGCGAACTTGAAGGCTGGTTACCACAATGGTAGAGTTAAAGGCTAACCAAGAGGTTGTAAGAACCATCCAGTGAGAAAATGATGAAGGTATGGCCATGATAGAAGAAAGGGCAAATCCATGAAATATTTAGAAGACAAAATTATTTAATAGTAGCAAATTTCATAAAATTAAAATATCAAAGGGTAAAAGAGGACTTCATAGTTCTAAACTTGGACAGTTTTAAGAGTAATATGGCTACCAATTGATTGGGTGGTATATAAATGGTAGTTTTTAATGTAAATATAACTAGAGTTGTAGACCTGCTGAGTGTGAGGTGGCAGTTGTCTGTCCAAGCGAAGATACCCTATATACATAGACACTACAATAGAACACAAGAGTGACATCGGCAAAGTGTAGGGTCAAAATATGTATATTACTGCAAGATATTGAACTGCATTTGCTTAGTCAGAAACACGAAAGATTGGGAAAAAGGTGCTGTAGGTAGTGTTACATTATTCACACAGTAGATGTTTGATATGAGTTTAGTTAACCTGTCTTACAAGAAATAACATCGTTCTCTCTCTCTCTCTGTCCCCTCCATTTCCCCTCCCTCCCTCCTTTCCTACCTTTCTCCCTCCCTCCCTTTCTGTCTTTACCTTTCCTTCCCCTGCTTAATTCCTCCTACTTGTCCTCCTCCCTCATCCTTCTTGTTAAACATGTTTACTTTTTTGTTTTGTCTACAGAAATAAAGTAAACATAATAGGTCAGAACCAGAGTAGAAAGATCTCATTGTAAAGAATAATTGAGCACTGCTCATTTTAATAAATTGCTCATTTTAAGCCCTAATGTGAAAGCACAGAATGTTCAACAAAATCCTGGAAGAAAAAAAAAAAAAACAATTAAAAATGGTTTTAAGGACTAAATATAGAAATTCAAATAACTCTCAAAATACCAATTTTTTTGATGTGGTAAAATATATCTGGCAATAATGAGTCATCTATAAATGTATGCAGACTGAGAATTTTTTTTTTACAACATCCATGTACATGATCCACACAGTATATATGCATCCTCATCAGATTGAAAAGAATGTCTACCCCCACCCCCCCGCCCATCTAGCAACCCTCAGTTTTTCCTCTTTGTCTCCAAAACCGTTTCTGATTAGTTCATTCACTTATTCTATCCACAGTGTGAGGGATATAAATGATAAACGTCTAAGGAAACAAACAAACAAACAAACAAACAAACAAACAAACAAACAAAAAACCTCATAGACAAGACAGACAATAGTTTAGTGGTTACCAGAGGGTAAGGGGGGTGGGGGGTGGGAGGTGAGGGTAAGGGGGCTCAAATATATGGTGATGGAAGGAGAACTGACTCTGGGTGGTGAACACACAATGTAATTTATAGATGATGTGATACAGAATTGTACACCTGAAATCTATATAATTTTACTAACAATTGTCACCCCAATAAATTAAAAATAAATTAAAAAAAAGAAAAGAATGTCTATTAATTTATGCCCTCCCCAAATGCACTTTTTGTTAAAAGTGCAAAAAGTGTAGGAGAAACAATTGGATTTATTTTCATATTTTATTTTTAAGTGTGAAAACATTTTCTTCACATTGGCTAATGATATCAAATATGTTTCACAGGCTTTACATTTAAGGTGATCCTTGAAATATAAAACCTTATTAATTCATAAAATAGCAGATAGTTCTATTGAGAATCTCCAACTTTTTGAAATTTAGAAGTTTAAACAGTGAGAGTAAATTTGAGACTTACCACTAATATATCATTATCCAAAACTGTAGACCTAAGCTCTTCGCTCTGGTAAAAATGAATGCCATATAACAATGCATAATTTAAACAAACTGAAAAAAATAAAAACAAGTATTCACCAGGAGTATGTTTTGCTAAGTCATCTCCCTAAGTCAAAGATGACTCTAGGATTTCTGGTCAAGATGGCTAAGTAGGTAAATACGATGCCAACTCCTCTTGGGATTACATCAACTGTGAATTGCTTGAGGTCTAGGTGAACCGAAGCCCTATAACTAAAGGCATACAGAATAAGCCACATTGAGGATGGGCACAGAAGTGGAAAGGGCTCATCCCACGCCTGCATTTGACCATTAAAAATCAGGAGGTATATCTCAATCTTTCAGGTTCCCCCCATTGGAGGAGTGAGAGGTCTCAATTCCACACTAGGCTCCCCATACCAGGGTTCTAGGGCCAGGGAGAGAAGTCCCCATAACTTCTGGTTGTGAAAACCAGCAGAGATTGAGGCTGAGTAAGACGGAAGGTGACTGCACTTCCCAGTGCTTCTGAGAGGCCTGCGAACAACTGTATCATTGATGGATTCACCGTCTGAGCTCCAGTGCTGGGGCAGCAGCTTGAAAGGCACCAGGGACTTATGGGGAAGAACTGAATTGTCTAGCTTCAGGGTGAGGGCTGGAGGAGCAGCTTTCTCCTGAATGGAGGAGCTGGCGAGAGCCATTGTTTCTGTGTTGAGCCCTGCCCCGCCTGTGTGCAGATGCACAGAGATGCTATATCTGAGTCTCCATCAAACTGGTTATCACATTTCATCTGCCCTAGTTATTCCCTCAGACCCCACCCCTACCCAACTTTGCACGAACCTAAGCCTCTTCCACTGGCTTTTCCATATAAAGAGCCAGTCTTGGATCATGATTCTAACTTTCCTAAAATCTCTCAAATGTTCACAAAACCTAAAGAAGAAGCATTTGGCATGTCCCATAACTCTGGCTAAGCAACCCTGAGCCTGCACTAGTGACAGCCAGCCTTGGTTCATGGTTTGGACTCTCAAGGTACCTCCAAGCACAGCATGGGCAGTGGCTATCTCTGGATTGTTTTGTGGCTCATGCCAGGTGACCCTTGGCAGGGCACAGACTTCTGCTGAACTTGGCCTGCAGCAGGCCCTTCCCAGGAGATCCAGGGCTGGGCAGCCAATGGCCAGCTTCCAAGTGGACCTGAGCATTACCAGGCTGCCTCCAAGGATGACACACCCAAAGGAAAGACTGGGAAAGCACCAGAGCCCCACTAAAGTGAACCCTGCTTTGTAGGGTCAGTCTTTGTACAACAAATCCTGCATTGTAGTCATGGCCAGTCCTCACAACCAATGAGCCTGAGGTCAATCCCTCCCATTGACATGCATAGAGCAACCAAGACTTAACCACAACAAGAGGGCACACACAATCCACACACGGGACACACCTGGAGCACCTGGCTCTGGTGACCAGAGATATTGCACCACTGGGTCCCACAGGGCACCTATTACATAAGGCCACTCTACTAAGATTGGGAGGCATAGCAGCCCTACCTAATAATATATAGAAACAAACACAGGACGACAGCTAAAATGAGGAGATCAAAGAAACATTTCCCAAATAAAAGAACAGAACAAATCTCCAGAAAAAGAACTAAACAAAATGGAGCCAAGTAATATACCAGACACATAGTTCCAAACACTGGTTATAAGGCTGCTCAGTGATCTCAGAGAGAACTTCAACAAAGAGATAGGAAACATAAAATTGAAGATAGAAAACATAAAAAGGCACCAGTCAGAAATAAAGACCCCGATAATGGTAATAAAGAATACATTACATGAAATCAGCAGTAGATTAGATGAAGCAGGGAATCGAATAAGCAATTTAGAAAATAAGGTAGTAGAAAACACCCAATCAGAACAGAAAAAGTAAAAAAGAATCCAAAAAAAAAAAAATGAGAAGATTTTAAGGGCCTTTGGGACAAAATCAAACATACCAATATTCTCATTATAGGGATACCAGAAGAAGAGACAAAACAAGGAATTGAAAACCTACTTGAAGAAATAATGTCTGAAAACTTTCCTAACCTGGTGAAGGAAATAGATATACAAGCTCAGAAAGTGCAGAGAGTCACAAAAAAAGTTAAAACCAAAGAGGCCCACACCACACACATCATAATTAAAATGCTAAAGATTAAAGACAAAGAGAATCTTAAAAGCAGCAAGAGAAAAGCATTTAGTTACCTAGGAGGGAGCTCCCATAAGACTATCAGTTGATTTCTCAACATAAACTTTGCAGACCAGAAGCGATGGGCAGGAAATATTCAAATGATGAAAGACAAGGACCTACAACCAAGATTACTCTACCCCGCAAAGTTATCATTTACAATTAAAGGACAGATAAAGAGCTACCTAGGCAAGAAAAAGCTAAGGAGTTCCTCACCATGAAACCAGTATTTCAAGGAATATTAATGGGACTTCTTTAAGATGGAAAAAAAGAATATGAATAATAAAATGGCAACAACTACATATCTATCAATAATTACTTTTTTTAAAAAAATAATTGCTTTAAATATAAATGGATTAAATGCTCCAATCAAAGGATAGGGTTGCTGAATGGTTAAGAAAACAAGACCCTTACGTATGCTGCCTCCAAGACACTCACTTCAGATTGAAAGACATGTACAGACTGAAAGTAAAAGAATGGGAAGAAGATATTTCGTGAAAATGGAAATAATAATAACCACAACAACAACAAAACTGTGGTAGTAATACTTATACAAGCCAAAATAGACTTTAAAACAAAGGCTATAACAAGAGACAAAGATGATTCCAGTAATCCCATTTCCTGGTATTTTTCTGAAGAAACCCAAAATGCTACTTTGAGGGGACATGGGCATCCATATGTTCATTACAGCACTGTTTACAATGGCCAAAATCTGGAGACACCCTGGGTGTCCATCAACGGATAAATGAATGAAGAGTAGGTGGTACATATAAATAGTGGAATATTGCTTAGCCATGGAAGGGAATGGGTTCTCACCATCTTTGGTGGCATGTATGGACCTGAAGGATATTGTGCGAGTGACGTATGTCAGACAGCAAAAGACAGGTGAAATGTGATTTCACTTATATGTGGAATCTAAAGAACAAAATAAACAAACAAAACATAAAAAAACTCATAGATACAGAAAACATTTTTGATGGTTGCCAGATGGTAGGGGGGTTAGGATGGGTGAGAAGGAGAAGGGATTAAGAAGTACAAATTGGTTGTTACACAGTAGGCATGGGTATGTAAGCTATAGCATAAGGAATATAGTAAATAATATTGTAATAACTATGTATGGTGTCAGATGGGTACTAGATGTATTGGGTTGAAAGATGGGTGGGGAGTTGGGAGATAGGGTAGAAAAGGTGAAGGCATTAAGAAGTACAAATCAGTAGTTACAAAATAGCCACGTGGATGTTAAGTAAAGCATAGGAATATAGTCAATAACGTGGTAATAACTATATGTAGTACCAGGTGGATACTAGACTAGTCAGGGGGATCATTTCTTAAATTATACAAGTGTCTAACCACTATGCTGTACACATGAAATTAATATAAGATAATATTGAATGTCAACTGTAATTGATAAATTAAAAAAGGGGGGAATGTAAAAGTGAAAAAGAGGTTCAAATTTCCAGGTATAAAACAAATAAGTCATGGGAATGTAATATACAACATATGGAATATAGTCGATAATACTGTGATAGCATTGTATAGTGTCAGATGCTTGCTGGACTTATCATGGTGATCACTTTTTTAGGTATATAAATGTTGAATAACTGTTAGTACACCTGAAACGAATATAATATTGTATGTTAGCTATAATTTATTAAAATATTTTAAAAAGATGATTCTAAAAGTCTTAGTTTACATAACCCTATATTACTAACCTAATCATTAACTTATACGAAAACTAGTCTCCCCAATATTTTTTCTTCATACAATCTATTTGAAGTAGCTAGAATGATTAGAAAACAAACAAACAAACAAACAATGAGATTATGTAATGCCTCTGGTTAAAAGCATTTAATGACTTCACATTTCTTTATAATAAAATCACATTTCTTACGATAGCCTACAAGGCCCTGTAAGATCAAACTTCCCATTCCCACATCATTGTTAACTCTTCTCCTCCTGTTTAACTGATCTTCAGTTACGCTAGATTCTTTTTACTTCAGAGACTAAGACAAGCTCTCTTGCACCTTACAGACCATGTTTATTTTGCATCCTATACTTGAAAGTTTTAGTCCAATTTTTCACCGGCATGGCTCTTCCTCATTTTTCAAGCTTCAGCTTTAAAGATACTTTCTCAGATAAAATGTCCGTGTCCTAAGTGACTAAATCCTTTTTGCACCCACCCGCCATATAACCTATCAAAGTACCTTTACAGGAATTTTTTCAGCTTGTAATTTTATAGTGTGTATTCAAACTCCCGAACATATATACAAGTACATATACAGACATGCATACATATACACACATATATAAGATATGTGTGTGTGTAAAAGTATGCCTTTATATCTTTTTCTCTATATATGTTTGTACGTTTATGTGTGTGTGTATACTTTATTATAGAAATATATATTCCAAAAGTGCAAAAAACTTATAATTAATAAAGTTTTACAAAGTGAACATATCCATTAACACACTCCTGTAACTTTCAGCAGATCAAGCTATAGAACATTATCTGCATACGAACCAGCCTTGCTCGAGGCAGTTGCAGCTATCTACCAAACTTCTCCCTGATTCCCTACAAAGATAATAGATCATACACCACAAAGATAATATATCACATTGTAACCTCTATCACAATAGATTACTATAACCTCCTTTAGATCTTTATATTTTGTATGTATTCTTTTGTGCTTAATTTCTTTTATGCAACATTTTGCTGTGAGATTCATCCATTTTGTTGTATGTAAATTGTATACAATTCTCATTATTGTATAGTTTTCCATTATTCTGTACATGACAATTATAGTTCTCCATCTTACTCTTGATGAATAATGCTGCTTGAACATTGTTGCATATGTGTTTTGGTGTGCATATACATGCAATGTTGGGGGGGAATGCAGTTACTATGCATAGAGTATGAACATGCTTGGTTTCAGTATGTACTCTCAATGAATATCCGTGTTGTTTGCATATGTGTACAACTCGCATACGAGATCTAGCTGTTGCATATCCTTATCAACATTTGACAATATTATTCCTTTCAATGTTATATTTTCTGGTGTGTGTATTGGTATGTAATTTTAGATTGAAGTTGCACTGTCCTGTGACTAAGAATATTAAATACTTTTTGTTAGGCTTTTTGGCTCTTTGGCTATCCTCTTTTGGAAATGTCCATTTATGGTATTTCCCCATCTTTAAATTGGCTGTCTTTTTTGTGATTGATCTGTGGTTTAAATATATACATATTTAAATATGTAAGCATATATGAAGTGTGTATGTTTTATATACTTATATTTTCTCCCACTTGAAAGTTTGCCTTTCACTCTTTTAATAATATGTTTATCGATCAGTATATTTTATTTTAATGAAGTCCAATCTAATCTTTCCTTTATGGTTATTGTCTTTGTATCATATTTAAGAAAACTTTACCTAGCCAAGGTCATAAGGATACTCTTCTATGTTATCTTTTACTAGCTTTATTGCTTTCACATTTAGTTCTGTCATCCAACTGGAATTTATTTTTGGTATTGTGAAATAAGGGCCAGTGTATATTTTTTCCTTCAATTTCATATTCAATTATTTTTGTACCTTTTTCCTCCTCTTCATTGCTTTGTTGTAAATCAGGTGACCATATATATGTAATGTGATTCTGGACTGTGTTCTCTTTCACTCTTCAAACCACATATTACATATTTTAATTAGTGCCTTTAAAGTAAGTCTTGATGTCCGATAATGTAGATACAATAGATTTGTTCTTCATTAACTTTGCTTTTGCTAAACATTTTTGGTCCCTTACATTTCCATAAAGATCAGTTTGTCAATTTTCACATGATAACCTATTGGATTTTGATTGCATTGAATCTACAGTTTAACTGTGGGGAGAATTGGCATCTTTACTATATTGAATTGCCCGATCACGAACATGGTGTATCTCTGATGAGCCATTCATTGGTCATTCACTTTTGCCTACCTGCAGCAAATAACTTAAACTGACAATGTTGTTGGGTGCTGCCCATTCCAAACTGAGTGAGACTCCAAATGTGGCAGAGAATTGATAATTCTCATGGACTGCCTTGCTCTGGCTCCCCAGCTAAGATGGATGAGGGGGGAATTTGAAGCCTCTCCAAAACAGAATGCACAAATTTCCACTCTTCTTTGTCAAATCCCAATAGCTTTAATGTATAAGTACTTCTCAGATTATTGTGTACTTTTATGTGTTTTCCACAGCCTTCAAATGTTTATTTTGTTGTTGTTGTCATTGTTAATTTTGTAGAGCTTTAGAGATGATTTTGGGGAGATGAGTTTGGCTCAGTTATAGCCAGAAGTCTTAAATAATGCTTTTCCCCCCAGGAATTTGCTCATTTAATTGAAATAGTCAAACTTATTGCCATGAAGTTATTCATAAGTTCCTATAATTACATTTGTATTAACTGTAACATTATATCCATGTCCCTTTACTCATTGTATTTTTTTCTTTACTGTACTTTCTAGGAATTTACAAATTTTGCTATTCTTTTAAAATAATAAAAATTTGGCTTTGTTGAATTTTCCATTGCACATTTATTTTCTATTTAGTTAAATTTTACTAGCTTTATTTTTTTCCCTTTGTGTTTACTTAACTTGTTTGTACTGGATAATTGTGATTCATGTTCAGATAATTTATTTTGTATCTATCTTCTTTCATAACATACATTTAAGGTGATAGAATTTCTATAAGTAAAGATTCATCTGTATCCCATATATTTTAAACAGTTTGTTTTCTAATATCACATATCATTAGAAATCAAATATCTAATATATATCATTCAGTAGAAATATATATATATATATATATATATATATATATATATATATATATATATATAATTTCCATAGTGACTTCTACGACCCATGAATTATTTACTATTTTAATGTCTAAATACCTATTTGGGAGGGTTTTTCTAGTTTTGTTTTATAATTTATATCTAGCTTAATTTCACTATGTTCAGAGTAAGATTGTTCAGAGTTGCTTTATGTTTCAGAACAAAGTCATTTTGTTATATGTTCTAAAAAACTTGGAAAAAATGTGTATTCTGCCATTCTGCAAAATTTCTATATATTAGTTTTTTGTTTCCTTGTTCTATACTTCACTGAGATTAATTTTCAAACTATGATTGTGGAGTTTCCTATTTCTAATTTTGGTTCTGTAATTTTTTGCTATATATATATATACATATATATATATATATATGTATATATATATATGTATATATTGAAGCTTTCCTACTAATGTATACAAAATTAGGATTGCTATAATTTCACATTGAATTGACCTTTTAAGTATTATGAAATGTTTCTCTTAATCTCTAGTTATACCTCTTGACTTAAAAATCTTTGTTAGTATAGCTAAACCATCTTTCTTTTGTTTTCTTTGTTTTATCTTCAACATCTTTGTTTACTTATACAAAATATGTCAACAACATATAGTTGTTTTCAATTTCTTATCTACTCTGATATCTTTGGTTTTAATCTGTAGATATTGTTCATTTACATTCAAAGTCATTACTGATTTGAGGGGCTTAAATTGACCATCTAATATCGTTTTCTATTTATCTTACTTATTTTTTTGTTGCTGTTTTTTATTAATTGAGTAGATTTTATTATTTAATTTTCTCTCATTATCCTTTTATTTATACATTCTTTTTTTTAATCTTTCAGTAGTATTCAACAGGTTATAATATGCACACTTAACTTATTAGACTTTACCTTAAATTATTACTTTGGCTAATTTTCAGAAAATGCAAGGGCTTTAAAACACCTTAACCCCATTTACTTCCCTTATTTCTACATATATTTTAAAGCTCCAATATCTCTTAATATTGTTTAAAGAAGGAGTAGGTAAACAATGACCAAGGGCCAAATCTTTCCCCTACTTATTTTTTTAATGATCTTGTGAGCCGACAATTGATTTCATATTTGTAAATGGCTGAAAAAATATAAAAAGAAACAACGTTTTAAGATATGAGAAAAAAATATGAAATTTAAAATTCATGTCCATAAATAAAGTCTTACTGAAAATCCCCACACTCATTCACTATGTGTTTTCTCTGGCTGTTTTCCCAGCACAACAGAGCTAAGTGGCTACTGAGATAGACACCACATAGTTTTCTAATCGCATTGCACTGCTGCTCAGTGCACTACAAATTGCAAAGATGCAGTTTTAACTTATCAGAGTTTTGAGTGCCATACACATTGCTGTAATGCAGCATTTTAATTTTACTTTTTATATTAATGTGTAGCAGCCATGGCTATAGAAGAAAAAATAAGAAAAAAAGAGACCTCTGAATATCATGCTCTTAAGACACAGTGAGGTATGAATTATTTTGTTATCAAATTAGATGACAAAGCATTGTGGGTTTTTTTTTTTAGCAATAACACCATAGTTGTGTTAAAAAATACAATATACATTAGTATTAGCAGACTAAGCACACATTACAATATTCACAACTCATGGAAAGCAACAGTAAGAAAAATTAGAGCTGTAGTATGAAAATCCCATCAAAAAGAATTTCTACACACATATAAAAAAACGAAAATGAATTTGCAATCAAAGTAAGTCTGAGATACATTTGTTAGCCAAGTATTGCATAAATAATTATAGACTGGTAGCAATTTTATTTTGATGTTTTAAAGATGTCATTTCTGCTGGATTTCATTGTTTGTGTTGAATAGTGAAATAGTTTCATTACGGTTCCTTTGCAGGCACTGTCATTTTTTTTAAAACCTGTTTTTAAGAATTTCTCTTTGTCCTTGATTTTTAAGTTGTAATATGATGTGACTAACTGTAATTTTTTTTTGCAATTATCTGATTTTCTTTTTATTAACAGTTTTTATTCCATATGGAAAAGTACTGTAGCTGTGCAGAAATCATCCTTTTTAAAGTCAGTAGAACTTCTTGTATCTGTTTGGAAAATTTTTACCCCGTTTCTCTTGAAATATTGTTTCTACCACTTTATTGCTTTTCTCTTTCTTGGACTCCAACTATACACGTTAGACCTTTTTTACATGACCCAACATCCCTTATGATATTTTATACATATTTCACACTTTATTTCTGTAGTTTTTCCCCTAGATTTTCTAATTATATCTATTGCTGTTTAATCCATATATTTGTTTCTTAATTTTAGCTGTATAATTTTTGTTTTAAAATTTGTATTTGATTACTTATTATATATTTACTTTCTATGGTGAAATGACCCATTTTTATATTATTTTTTGTATATATTAATAATACTATCATTGAACCAAAATACAGGCTCTTGGTAAATTCAACCTTTCTTCAAAATCTATTTCCCACACTCTGCCTAGAACTATTATTAGGAGAAACAATCTCCAATAAATAAAAGTTATAAAAATTGTTTTTAAATGTATACGAAGTCATGATTTCCTTGAATTTGTCTAATTAAAAATTAAGAAACTAAAAAATTACCAACTCTTTGTTTAATTATGGAAACAAGAGACATTGTACTCTGACACTTTCTATGAGCAGTGCTACTAACAGTATGTGATTCATAATCCTTCATGGATTTCAAACCTTTTCAAATCCTAAATCTGTCAACTTTACACCAACATTTTGAGTAGAGCTGAGACTAAAGTGAGACATGTGAGGTACCGAGGGCACACAATTTAAGGAGATACTCTCAAGGTCATGCAAGTGCCAACCATGCACTTTCATGACCCTGCACTTGCATGATCCTGAGAATGCATGCCTCCTTAAATCTTGTGCACTAGATGCCTTGCTTGTCTCACTCTACTTTCAGGCCTACCTATGAGGTATGTAGAGCAAAATTTATTCTCATGATTCTGTAACTAAAGACAGAGCATAGAAAAACATTGTGATTTTCCTCAGGCCACATTGAAACTGTTGACCTTAAAAATAAAAGTTAGTTTAAAAATTGACTTATTCAGGAGATAATTGCAATTCAGTACATGCAAGCTATGGCAAAACCATAGGCAAGTCAGGAAGATAAAGAAGAGGAACTTTCTTTTATAGAGGAAAGGGAAAGTTGGGAAGAACTGTTATAAACAAATTGTCTATTAGAGGAGGAATTCAAAGTGTAGTGGCTTTTCATTGGTGGGGTTATGACAGTCTCTCATTGGCTGGAATGTTGTTGGGAGAGGAGAAAATCTTCCTTCATCCTGTTGGGTGAAGGAAGTACAAAACATCTTCCTATTGGAAATACAAGGCATGCATTTTCCTGTTTGGAGCAACCTACTCTGAATGGTAGGGCATGAGAGCTCCCCTTACTTCATTCCAGGGAACAAAGATGGTCGAACATATGCAAATCGATCAATGTAATACACCACATAAACAAAATAAAGGACAAAAATCATACGACTGTATCAAAAATGCAGAAAAAGCATTTGACAAGATACAACATCCATTTATGATTAAAAAAATACAACATCCATTTATGATTAAAACACTTAAGAAAGTGGGTATAGAAGGAAAACATCTGAACATAGTAAAGGCCATATATGACAAATCCTCAGCTAATATAGTTAATGGTGAGAAACTGAAGCCCTTCACCCTGCATTCAGGAACAAGACAGGATTGTCCCCTATTATCACTGCTTTCCAACATAGTATTGGAAGTCCTAGCCAGAGCAATCAGGCAAGAAAAAGAAATAAAAGTCATCCAAATTGGGAATGAAGAAGTTAAATTGTCACTTTTTTCAGATGCTATATATAGAAAAACTTAAAGACTCCATCAAAAAGCTATTAGAAACCATAAACAAATACAGTAAAGTTGCTGGTTACTAAATCACTGTACAAAAATCCATTGCATTCTTATACACTAACAATGAAATCTCAGAAAAATAAATAAACAAATAAAAATCCAATTACTTTTGTGATTGCAACAAAAGAATAAAATACCTAGGAATAAACTGAACCAAGGATGTGAAGGACCTATACACTGAAAACTATGGAACATTATTAAAAGAAATTGAAGAAGACAAAAAGAAATGGAAAGATATTCTGTGTTCTTGGATTGTAAGAATCAACAATAGTTAAAATGGCATGTTACCCAAAGCCATATACAGATTTAATGCAATCCCTATCAACATCCCAATGGCATTTTAAAAAAAAAAGAACAAAAAATCATCAGATTTGTATGGAACCAAAAAGACTCTGAATAGTCAAAGCAATTCTAAGGAAAAATAATAATGCTGGAGACATTACATTCTCTGACTCCAGCTTGTATTACAGAGCCACAATAATCAAAACGACATGGTATTGGCAGAAAAACAGACATACAGACCAATGGAATAGAATTGAAAACCAAGAAATAAGCTCACAATATGGACAGACAATTTTTGACAAAGGAGACAAAAACGTACAATGGAGAAAAGAAAGCCTCTTCAATAAATGGTGCTGGGTGAATTGGAAAGCCACGTGAAAAAGAATGAAACTAGACTGCTATCTGTCACCAGGTATCAAAATTAACTCAAAATGCATCAAAGACCTAAACACAAGACCTGAAACAATAAACTTCATAAAACGTACGTACCAAACTTATTGACCTTGGGTTCAAAGACCTTGGGATTTTATGGATTTGACCTTAAATGCAAGTGAAGTAAAGCTTAAATAAATGAATGGGACTATATGAAACTTAAAAGCTTCTGCACAGCAAAAGAAACCATCAACAACATGAGGCAACCAACAAAATGGGAGAAGATATTTGCAAACAGCGCCTCCGATAAGGCGCCAATATCCAAAATATATAAGGAACTCATACAACTCAATAAGAAAAAACAAACAAACAATCCAATTAAAAAATGGGCAGAGGACCTGAATAGACATTTCTCCAAAAAGGACATACAGATGGCCAATAGACACATGAAAAGATGTTCAACATCACGAATCATCAGAGAAATGCAAATAAAAGCCACAATGAGATATCACCTCACACTGGTTAGAAGGGCTATCATCAACAAGGCAAATAATACAAGTGTTGGAGAGGCTGTGGAGAAAAAGGAACCCTCATACACATGGTGAGAATGCAGATTGGTGCAGCCGCTATGGAAGGCAGTGTGGAGGTTCCTTAAAAAAATTAAGAATAGAATTACTGTATGATCCAGCAATCCCTTTCCTGGGTATCTACCCCAAAAATCTGAAAATATTTATCCATAAAGATATATGTGCTCTGATGTTCATCGCAACTTTATTTACAGTGGCCAAGACATGTGAACAACTAAAGTGTCCTTCAACAGATGATTGGATAAAGAAGATGTGGTATATATACACAATGGAATACTATTTGGTTATAAGAAAAGATGAAATAGTGCCAATCGGGACAAAATGGATGAATCTTGAGATTATTATGCTAAGTGAAATGAGTCAGACAGAAAAAAGCTGAGAACTATATGACTTCACTGATATGTGGGAGATAAAACTGAAAACAACAAAGGAACAAGACGAACAAAGAAAGAAAAACTCATAGACACAGACAATAGTTCAGTGGTTACCAGAGGGTAAGGGAGAAGGGGAGTAGATGAGGGTAAATGGGGTCAAATCTATGGTAATGGTAGGAGAACTGACTCTGGGTTGTGAGCACACAAAGTGATATATAGGTGATGTATTACAAAATTGTACACTTGAAACCTGTGTAATTTCACTAACCCTTGTTATCCCAATAAATGTTAATAAATAAATAAAAAAAAAGAGCTCCCTTTACATGACCTGCCAATTCCAATCTTGGTTGTGGTCTCCAGTATTAATTTTCACAGAACCTAGAAGACTTATCAAGGGAAATAGATAATAACTTTGGTAAATATGGGTAGGATACACATTTTTTTATATAATACTGGAAAACCATGTGCAACGCTAGTCAAACTTAGATCAAAGCCATGTGAATATTTTACAGCAGTGGAAATAAATTTCACAGGATCAGACCCCATATATCTAGCATGTTCCACACCTGAAATAGAATTTTTATTTTTATTTTTATTTATTTATTTATTTATTTTTTGGTTTATTGCTCGTTGTTATTGATCTCTACCACACCAATAAGCCTTAAAGGTAAATTAACAGATAATACTTAAATCTTACCCTGTAGCATTACAAAGTTCAGTTATAAAATCAAACTACTATTGTGTACTTTCTTTTTTTTTTTGTACTTTAGCAGATGCAGCACTGATCTCTACAAATATGCTAATAAAGTTATTTGCAGTCATCATGTACAGAAAAGATCCAAGAAATTCACTTTACCAGAGTAGCGTGTCTCTGTTTAAAAGTGTAGGATGATTTACAGGTGTTAATGGGCATGTACTATTACAGAGATGCTGCTCAATTAAGGCATATGTGAAATTCCAGGAAGGGCTGTGTTGAAAATGAGCGCACCTGTTTGCAACCTGCTAAAAGACATGTTACTGTGTTTCCCCAAAAATAAAACCTAGCCGGACAATCAGCTCTAATGAATCTTTTGGAGAAAAATTAATATAATACACGGTATTGCATATTATATTATATTATATTATATTATATTATATTATATTATATTATATTATATTGTATTATATTATTATAATATTATAAGACCCGGTCTTATACTAAAATAAAACCGGGTCTAACATTGATTTTTTGCTCCAAAGACACAGTAGCGCTGATTGTCTGGCTAGGTCTTATTTTTGGGGAAACACGGTACGGATAAGATGCCATTATTCAAAATACTACTAAAAGCAGCGATTAGAAAGTCATCTCTTTCTAGTCTTCTTTTTTTCTCTATTCAGTGGTTTTCTCAGATGAGAACTGAAAACTTTATTTTGGATCAGAGTCATTTCACTTAGGAATGTAGGCTGAGTTTAAAGTGCTATCTCTTAAGTGAAGGTCAGTGGTTTACCCATTACAGCATCCAACCCCAAATACTTCTCATAATTAATTGTATCTATATCTGTTTTTATAGACTAAAAGAATAAAGAAATGACAGTCAGCAGTTTTAGGAAATACAAGTTAAATGTGTCCTATCATTTAAAATGATATATCATTTTTGGACAGAAAATTTAAAAGCTGGTATATGCAATCAAAAATTAAATACAGATTTTGAATTTCAGGTTGTTAAGCTAAAAAGATAAAAGGAACGTCTTTATACTACTTTGGAATTTGGTATAATATTTCCCGGGAGGTCATTTACTCCCCTAATTTAGTCTGACTTATTTTGGCTTCAGGTCCATTAAAAATGTGCAGAAAAAAAAGAGGCCTCTTTTTACTTTAATTTTTAACAGCAACTTGTCAGTAAAAACGAAAGGTGTCTGAAAGAGATCATCTATCATAGACCTAATAGCTTTCAAATCTTCTGACTTTCTGAGTCTGAATGAGAGAGAAACTTACCTTGAAATGTCTATATATTAACTCCTTCCACTGTTCGGTGGAATTGTATTACATTAGATCTTAAGTATTGCTCAAATGCAGTCACCACCTCCACTGACACCCATGGTTGTTACCCCTTAGCTAAGGAACCCTTAGCTGTCAAGAGGATTGGATGTGTTATTAGGTTCTGTTTCTATCTGTGTGCTCTTTTCAAACGATTGAGTCCTACTGATGTGAATTCAGCTCATCAGTAGATAGTTGGATATCTAAAATACAGCTCCAGGTAAATAATCTTTTACTCTTTTTCTTCTTGCCGCTCCTTCTCTCCCCTCCTCCCCCAACCTCCCACCACTGCCCCTCTCTCTCTGTGGGTCTTTATCCCTGTTTCCCTCTCCTTTCTTTCTTCACACACACACACACACACACACACACACAGAGAGAGAGAGAGAGAGAGAGAAAGATACACTAATTTTTAAAATCAGAGGCTACATTATACTTGTACAGGGCTAAAGTACTTGGTTTGGAGTCAGAAAAAAGGAATCTTGTGTTCTATCTTCCTTTGCCAGTGGGTTTCATTGTACAAGTCATTTCCTTTCTCTAGTCTTCAGTTTTCGTTATTTGGAAAATAAGGGGGTTGAGTTTGATGACATTTGAGGTTTATTTTATGCTGAAACCTGTTCTGAGCATGCCTCCTCTGGAATACCAGTAATTACTAATTTCAAACAATGAATTCTACGTAGAGGTGCTCATCTCCTCTTAATTTGGGGCCCCAAAATTGATAAAGGATGGCTTTCATTATATCAATATAATTCCACTAAGCTTTCTGAATACGTTTGCATAGAGCAGGTGTCTGGCCACCATGAGAATGGTAAATGGCTATGAGCTAGTGCTAAGTGGCGGCCTAGAGTCCTGAGCTGAGGATCACTGGCTTGGTGCAGAGAGCACTGTGAACTCTGAGCATTGGCTTCTGCTGGTGAGCAAGGGGTAAATGGGGCACACCTACCACTTATATGTCATCCCCAACCTGTCAGTGTAAATTCTGTGGAAAATGCACTACTGGAAAGATTTTAGCATAAACCCGGCTAGAATGAAATAAAATATAAGACATAAATAAGGCTTTTTTAAACTAGATATAGCACTGACAATCAAAGTTGTAGCCCTTATAAACTTACAGATTTCTAATTCTTGTCAGTTCTGAAATTATTATTATTACCAGAAGGAATGCATTTATATATGGACCCTCTGGAAACTCTCACAAAATGGAGGTGTATTTTATTAAATAATCTAGAAACTTCATGACATTTCCTCTCTGCTTTTTAACATTGTAATTTTAGGGATTCTGCTTATTAACCCACTTACTGAAATTCTCATACTTTAAACAGTTCTATATTGACTTGGTTTAGTGCCAAAAGGCAATTTCTTAGACCAGTTTTTGACTCAATGAAATAAATTCTGGAATATAGAACATAAACTTGTTTGCATTTTATGTGCTTTGTAATTCTTACTGTTGAAAGTTTCTTGCAAGTAAACTTCTATTGTGTTGTAATCTAAATAAAATCAACAATATTAGCGTAATGGAACTCATATTCTTATTCTAGTTGTTAAAAAAGATTGGCAGGATTTTTTAGATATTTTCTATTGTATATGTATATAGTAGACAAACAACCACTTGGCTATGATACACTTCTCATAAACATGGTATTTGCTGAAGTGTTTGAAGTGTGTATTAACCCATTATGTAACATCGTATAATCTGTTGTTTATGCAGAGAATTTTAGCCAAACCTTATGAAGCAATACAAAAGATCTGTTGATCTATTTGAATTTTTTTCTTGTTTTGGCAGGTTTTTATATTGTACCTTTTCATTTTCATATTATCTCAAATTTACAGAAGAATTGCAAGTTGCAAGAATGGTTCAAAAAACTCCCTATATCCTCTAAGTAATCACTGATTTATTTTACTTTTCTTCCCATTTACTCTCTTTAATTCTCTCTCCTTTTCCCTCTCTCTTCTCTCCTCTTGTCCTCCATCTCTCTATTCACTTTTTTCCTGAATCAATTGAATGTTAAATTGGATCTACCGTGCCCCTCTTTCTGAATACTTTAATGCGTGTTTTCTAAGAACGAGGTCATTTTTTATATAACCACAATATGTAATGAACAACATTAGGAAATTTAATATTGAAACAATACTATTACATATTCTAGAGCCCATATCCAAATTAAGTGTACTTTATAACTAATTTGTATTTTGCTCGGAAAGGATCAGGAGTGAGGAAATACTGGTAATATAGAAGAGAGATGCAAAAATCATTAGATGTCCTTGAATAGGCAAGAAAAGGTGCTATCTAGTACACAAGTCATGGGGTTGACCGTGGTTATGAGAATAGGTAGAGTATACGTTTATAGGCACAGGTAAAAGTGATTTGATTCATTTGGTGGTCAGAACTTGGATGATTCTGTTCTATTACTTATATCTTCTTAGAGAACTAAGAAACTGAAGCTGAGGAAGAGAGAAGGAGTATTATAGGTTTAAGGAAGAAGAGGAAAGTAATGGGACAGTAAATGGATCAGGAAAATTTGTTATGATTGCAGATAGCATTAAAGGCACACTTGATGTTAGTGGTCACGAGGTTAAAGTATGGCTGCTTAGTATGACTATTTACTTTCAACCACACTTGGTTGTATAGGTGCAGACGCAGAGTAAGGGGATAGTTTTATTTAACCAGGGCTGCAGTTTTGAGATGGTTGTACAATGAAGCAAGCGAGGAGCAGGGAAATGAGGGCGTATATAAGGGAGTAATTAGGAAGACTGATCATAGATTTAAACTGGGTGAGGATTTCAGGGGACAAGAGACAGTGAGGAAATTTCCAGTTCTAGGTTTTATTCTAGGAATTCAGTAAAGGTGACTGACAGACCACTGGAGGAGAAAATATCATGGGACTCATAATCCTGTGTTTTAGAAAGATTCATTTATACTATATGATAATGGAAATTATGACAGGAACAGTGTGAGAGGGTAACAAAGAAAAACCACCAGAGAAAATATTCCAGAATTACGAGTGACACAAAGCACCAAGAAGAGGCAATGTGTGGTATAGTCTGACAAGAAATTGAAAATTTGGGAATTTTTAGGGAGGAGAGACAGGTCAGAAAGCAGTGATGAAGAGCCGGGAAAGCATGGAAAGCACTTACCACCCCTTCAGGCTCCAAGGTATGAGAGAGGAGGGGAGAAAACATGAAAGGATGGAGTGAAACATTCCTCTGCAGAGCCAGGCTTCTGTGGAAGCATAAAAGAGAAGGTTTCTGCACTGCCTAGAAGTGCCACATCTAAGGAGGTTTCATTCACAGTATAAACTTCACAGCTTTGTATATTTAGTCTGGCAATTTTCCATCTGATGGAAGCAAACTGTCTTAAGGAGAAGTTTCATTTTCTAACTCACAAAATGGTGATATAAGTGCTTGACATGAGAAGTTTAGAATATGAGATTTTATTGATGAAGGACCATAAGTTCCAGAAGGCCCAGAATGACAATTTGAGGGGAGATGCAGATATGAAGTATTCATAAAAATAAAAGTGTAGAACCTTTGAGGGTTGGAGCCTGGGTATAAGGGAATGGCCTTTAGAAAGTCTGATTCAAAGGATTTGGCGGTAAGTCCCAGGCATCAGTGTCAATGTTTTCTAAGGCTCCCAGAGATTTTAATATGCTTCTGTGCCTGAAGACCACAGTTCTTAATAGATTACTTATATTAAACAATTTAAACAACTCTTATAAATGCCTTTAAGCACTGTACTAAATTCATAAGAAATGATACGTGCATAATATTACATATTGTATAAAAAGGATTAAGTGAATAAATCACTAAGCATACACAGTTCTTACCCATCACTGCCATTGTCAATAGTTCTAAATTAGCACAGGTAGTCTTTATACAGTAACTAGATGCTTCCATGTTCATGCACTGAAAAGAGCAAATGAAATTTACATCTAACTGGATCTTGGAGACATGTGGTATCATTTGATGTTGTGTGCTTTTACAGTCTAATTCTTGAGGGTAATCCTTAAAAAAGTAAGCACAAATTTGTTGTTTCTGATTTTGTTGATTAGTAAAGATCAATCTGGGATAAAATAAATAGTTGAGTCTTAATTTTAAATTTAATAACTATGTGCCTGTGTAGAAGTCTTTGAGAATAAGTACTTTCCACGCTCTCTATTTTGATAACCACTGGAATTTATATTTAACATTTTCAGTTAATTTATGTCAATAATGATTCCAAATTCAACTATAGATGTTTGGGTTCCCCATATCTTCAGACCTTTTCTGTCTGCCATTGAAATAGCTATCAATTATCTATGTTGAGACATGTTGCTAAACAACTTTATTTGAAATTTGAACATTAAATTTGCACTCTGATTATTATTGATATTGATAAAATAATTATCTTCTAATCAATGTAGACCTGATCTCAGTTTCCTATGATATTGTAAAACAACAAAAGCTAAACCTTATGCTGTGATTTTAATTTTAAATCTACAATCTTCTGCACAATTTACTAGGAACTTCACTTCAGTTCTACTTTACTGCCTCACCAATTATCATGAGGCTGAGCATCATCTGTCAGTAAAAAACACATTGAAGAAGCTGAACTGTTTGCTCACTGATTTTCTTTTTATTATATTAAGGACAGGATGTAACAGTTCCTAAGTGTAGCACATCAGAAAAATATTATCTTCCACAAATACAATGATTTGGATTTGTTTCTATTCAGAAGACATGTTGAAAACGCTCTTGGATATTGTACACTGATTTCTTTCACTCTGCAATAGCTAATCCCCCTTTTGGATTGGTACAAGTAGTCAAATCACTCCCAAATCTTCAGGAAATGAAAGACTAGATCACTAATCACCACATGCATACTTCACTCTAATATTTCATTCAGCATTGATAGGAGATTATAATGGAAGATATTATAAAAGGGCACCACTACAATTGTACTCAGTGGGCCATGTGTAATATTTGAAAGTACATCATCTCTGTGAGTGCTCTGTAAGTTGCAGTTGTTAGGTGAAGAATAAATGTCAAATTTATTCTCCTAGTACTCTAATCAAAAACATTTATTATGTGCCCTCTATATGTAAAGAACGATATTAAGTGTACAATTTTGTCTCTGCTATTATTCTTAAACAATGCTTCTGGTATGTTTTAAGCAGAAATGAATGGGTCTTGCCACTAAAATAAAGGCATTTATTCCCAGTTTGTAGAAAATAGTTGCTAGGGCTTAGAACTTTATCGATTTTAATTTTATCCAGCTAGCGTTTCTTCAATGTTAGATGACTGCTACTACTTGTCTATGTTG
Organism: Rhinolophus ferrumequinum; assembly: GCF_004115265.2. Classification (NCBI taxonomy): domain Eukaryota; kingdom Metazoa; phylum Chordata; class Mammalia; order Chiroptera; family Rhinolophidae; genus Rhinolophus; species Rhinolophus ferrumequinum. The sequence continues at coordinate 59,495,163 of NC_046291.1, forward strand.
TAGGTTATTTTAAATAGTTTCCAAATTAGGACTTATTTAAGTAATATATTTTTTATTTTACATTGGTCTGGAAACAACATCATGATTACCAAGTGTCCCTTCTGTCATGTAAATAAGTTTGAACACCGATGTGATTTAAGATGCCTTGGAACAATGTAATTAATTTGATTCAGGTTACTAAAAATCAGTAAGTTCAGATAAAAATCAGTAAGTTGACTAATATAATATAAATTTCTAAAATATAATGATGTATTTTGAAAAAAACTAATAGAGCCTTTTATGCAGTTAAAGAGCAAGAGTAGGTTAGATCCAAGGAGGGTTTGGTTTATTTTGTTTTTACTTACATGATTTTCTAGGGAATGAAGTTAAATCATGCCTACTAGTTTTTAATGCCAATTATTTCCTACAACTAAGTCAGACTATCCGTAAATTTAGACTTCACACATTATGTAATAAACTTGCTTTATTTTTGTCAAATAACATTAGCTTACTATTTAATAATAATAACAAACTCTTACTGAGTACATACTTTGTGTCAGGAACTATATTCTACATACATTGGCTCTTTTAAACCTCATAATTACCCTATGAAGAAGGCGTTTTTATCACCTTCTTTGTTCAGATGAGGAAATTCATTCATAAAGGTAAAGTATGCTAAACCTAGGTTACATAACTAATATGCGACAGACCAGAGATTTTGATCCAGGCAGCTTAGCTACAGAGTCTGTGTTCCTGACAAGTGAGCTAAACTATTTATTTATTCAAGAATGTTGTATTATTTAGGATGCCTTTAGTTGCAAGTATCACCCTAACCCAAACTGGTGAAACAATAAAAATAATTTACTGGCTCACATAATTAAAAAGACTAGAAATAGCACTTGCTTCAGGCAAAGCTTGATTTATTTGTTCAATGATGTCACTAAGAACCCAGTTTCCTTCAGTCTCAGTGCTCTGGTTTCTCAAGATGGATGCCAGCAGCGTCAGAGGAAAATGTTTCCTTATTCACATTCAGCAAGAAAAAGAGTGTCTCGGTCTCAGTATTTCTTGCAAAAGTCTTAAGAATCACTCTGAATGAGCCAATTTAAGTTGCTGACTGCCCCTGAATCAATCACTGTGGTCAGGGAGATGAAATGCTCTACTTGGCTTAGGCTAGACCACGTATGCCTCCCCCAAAACCACAGAATATCCAATAAGTTTCTTGTGAAGGAGGACATAGATACTCTGAAAACAAACTACATATGTATACAGATTATAGTATTTCTGTATTCTAGTGGTCGTGTTATAAGACTCATTTACTATTATATAAATAATAATAATATTTATATATATATTATATGTTATTATATATTATATATAGTATTATAATATTATGTATAATATCTATCTATTTATCTATCTACCTAGCATCATCTATCTATCCATCCAACTATCATCTATCTCTGCCTGATACCTTTCCTTGGAAATCAATCTTTGAACTAAGAAAGATGCCACACAAAATGATTTTCTTTTTTTGAGGGACGTTAGTTAGCAGCATCTATTCTAAAATAATTTTGTCAGGCAACCATATAAGTAGCAACGCCTATTGAAAGACACCAAGATTTATTCAGAAGATTTAATTTTGTGAACATTTGGAACATTCAACAGAACAAAGAAAATAACATTTAATTTTAAATGATTTTTTTCAAATCTCACTGACATTGTTATCTATAGTTGTTACATGAATATTTTTTTCTTTAGTACTGTTTATTTCTTTTTATTCATACTCTTTTAGGAACTAAGTACTTCTCTGAGATATGGACCTCACAAAGACTATAGTCTGACAAATTTCAATGCCAAGGTCATATTGGCAGCTTGTGATGTATGGGAATGAAATTCTTGTCCAAAGGATACATACGTGCTTTGCGTTCTTCTATGCTTAAAAAGAAACACCATAAGAAAAACCCACCTCTGAATTCTCATGTCAAGGCTAAACCATTTACAAAGTACAGTAATAAACATGCAAGTGAAAGAAGATACAAAAAGAATAAGTGACTTCTTTGGTATCACTGCAGTTTATGGCATCCTAAATTGAGTGTTACGATATATGATATAGACCATCTTGTTGAACCCAGAAATTGTGAAAGAGAAAAAAACGACCTTCCTATAATTATGTAGAAAGACTATCTCCTTTATGTCTGATGTTTCTATTTCAAATAAGTTGTGGTGATCTACTTGAATGAGCTATAGTGTTTTATAGACTTATGCAACAGGAAATAAAATTACTTCATTGAATATGCATGTGAATCATTGAATTTTTTGAGACTTTCTTCATCTGTGTAAAAAATGTAGATATAATAAAACCAGAAATTCTGAAATCTCCAAATAGAATATATCTTTTGAAATAACAAATGAGAAAAATGAAAAGAAAGATAAATATCTTAAGTAAAATACTTTTCTTACATTCATATTTCTAAAAATAAACATTCAGGGCAGTTTTAGATTTATAGAAAAATTGCAAAGATAGTACAGAAAATTTCCATGTACTCTACCCCCAGTTTCCCATACTATTAACATACTAGTATGGCATATACTTGTTACAATTAATAAACCGATATTGGTACATTACTATTAACTAAAGTGCATAATTTATACAGTTTCTTAGTTTTTAAAATGTATTTTTTTTAAATTTTAGAACAGTTCAATATATAAAGAATTATTGTGAAATACTACAGAGAGTTCCCATACACCCCACACTGCATTTTCCCTTATATGGACATCTTAATATAGTACATTTGTCACAATTAATGAACTAATATTGTTTCAGTATTATATTTAAAAGTCCATACTTTATTCAGATTTCCCATTTTCTTCAATGTCCTTTTTTGTTTGAAGATACCACCCAAGGCACCAAATTACATTAGTCATTATGTCCCCTTTAGTTCTACTTGGTTGTTACAGTTTCTGAGACATTCATTTTGTAGAATGTCCCTCAGTTGGGATTTTTCATCATGGGTAGACAGGATCTTTGAGTTTTGGGGAGGAAGATCACAGAGGTAAAGTATCAATCCTGTCATATCAAAGCTACATATGACTTACCTGTGCTGATGTTCACGTTGGTCACCTGGCTGAGGTAGCGTGTGTCTGGTTTCTCCACTGTAAAGTTACCCTTTCTACCCCCTCCCTTTTCATACTGGCCCTGCTAGACAGAGAAGTTTGTCATTGGAAGCTCAGAGAATTATGGATTACTTATCTACCAGATTATTTACATTGGTGGTGTTTAACGCTACCACTAGTACCAGATCTGTAAGACCCAGCTCTATACACATCTTCATTTCTCTCAGCACATCATTTGTTATTTCTGAACTAGGTCCCCACTTATGTCAAAATAGCTCCAGCTCATAGCCTGGTGACCGCATTTCTTGGACATATATTTTAGAAAGAGAATATGCCTAGGATTTTCCACCACCTGATGTAGAATTAAAAATGAATTTATATTTGATAGAAGGTATTATAGTAAAGATGCCTGATATCTTCTAAATTTAGCCTGTCACCAGGTACACCACAATGTAATTACCCATTTATTAAGAAATAAAATGAAGATAAAAAGCGTTTAGTTTTAATTGCCTTGGATGCTCACCATATTGTCACTTTTTTACTGGCTCACTATGGCTGCCCAGCTAGAATTCTTTCATGCAAACCACAGGACTAAATTGAATTACATAAAAAGAAGCTACACACTGACTCCCAGCAGTATGTTTTGACAAAACATTTTGTCTCCATAAATGATTTCAGATGCTGTAGTCAAAAGCCTTGACTGCAAATAATGGGTTCATAAAACCTATCTTTAAAATTTTACCTGACAGTAATGCCGTGCAAATATCTGCACTTCTAGTTCACCTTCTCCACTTGTTTACATCAGGATTTTAATAGAGTGGCTGTCACAGAACAACAGCTAAAGGCCACTGTTTGATAAGTTGCTGTAAAAACACACTGTTTAAAATGAGAATTTCCTTCTTAAATTCAGCCATCATAAAAGGTGATGGTGGTGGTGGTTAGAAAAATATTGAAGAAACATGTTTTCTTGGAGGACCTCAATAAAAATTCTCAGAGTTAAGTGACATTCTAAATAGTGATGACTTTCAGATTCTGAGTTTTGAGTTACTTAAACAGCACCTGGCAAAAAGCACCTCACACAGTAGGACTTCAATGAATGGGTTCCTTTTATAACTACACAACCTGCTCCTCATAAATATAACTTCATAGCGTCTGAATATTGTTCCAGTATATTTAACTCTATCAAAAAGCATGCATTATTTCCATAATGAAATTGCATTAGTATTCTAGAAGCAACTAAATATACTCGGCTAGACGTGTTTTGCTTGTTTGCTCTTAAATCTTTGCTATGAGGAATCAAATAAGACTTTAATAATGAACTTAAGGTTTATTTAGTGCTTACTATGAGGCTGACAAGGTGCTAAACACTTTACACGTATTATCTTTTTTAACTCTCATCCATCTGATGAGGAAGCTATTGTTTATGAAACATCTGAGAAGCTGTTCTATTCCTTAAAATTAATTTTTCCATTTAACTAACAATGTTACTGGTTACAATACCATAATAGTAGAGTAATATATGTGAAACATTCTATCTTCACAAAATTACTTTTTTTACTCCTCAACATGTTTGGATGGGCCTTCTTTCTCATTGGAACATGTTTCGGTGTCTGATGCTTTTTTCTAAAAAAAAAACTTTGCAAGTTCTCTTAATATTACAAATTCAGCTTCAGTTTTAACAAGGTGAATTCCACACCTGTTTTAGAGTGCTGTGAAATAAACAGCAACAGTGTTAGCATTATGTACTGTTTAAGAATTTAAAATTATCTATCATTTAAAATATCAAGCACCATAGTTACTGTCATAGTAAGAAATTAAAATTGACAAAAAGTAATCCTAGACTCTCATACATTTGTCAAGATTGGACAGTACACTTCCATTTCATTTTCTGCCTTCAAAACAATTGTGGTAACTCTTAATCATTTCAATCTGTATTCTTTTTCAAATCCAAGCTTCTTTTCCAAAGAAATTTGTTTCTTTGCAAGAGTTCCCAGAATGGGGTCAAACACAAATTCGTTGTAAATGACATTCTCTTGCTTGGCAAACTCTTTCCACACCGTTAAAGATTTTTTGTAGATTACAGTTGTTGAGATTATTTTAATTCTCTTTTATTCTAAGTAAATTAAATTCTCTGTCTTGTACTCTCTTGCTCATTTTCTTTCATCAGTGTCTATAATATGAAAATAGGAAGGAAATCAGATTTTGGCCTGCAACGAGATGATATTTGGGGCATTAGCGTATCCCTTGTGATATTAAAGACTTACTCGATTGAAGAAGAAATGGCAATCCAATTTTCATCAGTCTTATTTCATGATATTGCGTTATATATGTGTTTCAAATCTATGCTACTTTCACATAATCCCTGGGAAAGACCTCTATAAATCAGCATGTGTAAACCCTTAAATCTTAAGGTTGAGACACCATAAGATATGTAGCCCTAAAACTATTTTACCCTTCAAAATGTATCATTTCTATACCACAGGAAGAAACATCAGAAAATATTGAATTCAACATTTTCATAGCAGTATTTGTTTGCTCTCTTGCTTAGGAAAAATGTTACAGTAATTCTCACATTTCTGCCATTTCTGAAAATTGAAGATCCATACGATGTTAGAACTGAAGTGAATCTTAAATATAATTTAATTATCCAGAGGGACTCAATTGTGCCTCAAGTGTTCATTCACATGGAAAGCCCAGGAGGCAAATAGATAGGGGAACCCAAATCTAAATCTCTTGTCCATTTTTCTCTTTTCTCATATTTGAGAACTCACACATGGTCATTTTTATGCAATTGGAACAAAAGCAAAATTTACCCCTTTTCTCTCCATCTCTTTACAGGACCAGTAACTCTTTCACAGTGTTCACTTCCCAATGTTTATCCCAGGCCAAATATTCTCATTGTGAGCAAATCTATGAAGATCATGAGATTGAACATGAAGCAAGGACAGCTGAAATGTGTTAATATACCTCGAATTCTGTAACCTTTAGCAAATCACATTGTTGCTTAAAACCTCAGTTTTACCATCTGTAAAATTTGGGTAATAATGATATTTATTCATAGCATATTTTGAGGAATTTAACGTGCTAATTTATGAACGCATTTGTCCCAACCCATAGAAACCTTCAACAAATATTGAACACTGCTATTATATTTACTACGGCATGTCTGGCAAATGTGTATGGGTGGAGGTGAAAATAGGTGGTTTTTTGATATATATAGTTTAGCACCTATTATAAATTTACACCTTTACACTTAGGTACTGCTAGGCCCTTAATACTCTTAAACTCCTTTTACTCTTGTATAGAGTAAGTCAGCTATAGCTGAATAAAACAAAACAAACAAACAAAAAAAAAACAAAACCAAAAAACAAAACAAAACAAACAAAAAACAACAAAACAGAATTTCAGTGATATACAAAAAAAGTATTCTTTTGTGAAAACTTTACTTTTTATATGCATATGGCAATTGTGGATTTCAATGCATTTTTTGATTGTGGATTTTATTAGTTTGTTGGGGCCGTCATAACAAAATAGCACAAATTGGGTGGATTAAGTAAGAGAAATACATTGTCTCACAAGTTTGGAGGCCAGGATTCTACAATCAGTGTTGGTTCCTTCTGAGTGCCGTGAGGGAGAATCTATTCCATCCCTCTCTCCTACCCGCTTGTGGTTTGCTTGTCAACCTTTGACATTCCCTGGTTTGTAGACACATCATCCCAACCTCTGACTTCATATGAATGTGGCACTCTTTATAAGCACCTGTCTTCCTTATGCGCCCAAATTTCTTCATTTTATAAGAACATAGTCATATTGGATTCAGCCTCCTCCCCCATGGCCTCATCTTAACTCATCTGCAAAGACCGTGTTTCTAAATAAGGCCACATTCATGGACACTGAGAGTTAGACTGCCAACATCTTTTGGGATCTCCAAATCAACCCATATGATGGGACATGCCAAAAAATTTTAAAGCTTCTGCATAGAAATTTCTTCCCTACATTAGCCTTAAACCCTAAAACCAAGATATTCAAAAAAAGCAAAATTGTATACTGAGGGTGCCAAAAAATATATATACAAGTGGACATTTTGGTCAACATTGCTCAACAGTAGTTCGCCGTAATCAGAAGTATCTGGATGCTACTGATGGTAACCACTTTGAGCACCTCTTGTAATTGCAGAAGTCAAATGTGACTTGTATTCATCTTTTGTTATCGGTGCATATTGAATATTACAATTTTAATACTGTTTTCCTTTCTTAAAATGTATATACATTTTTTGGCACCCTCTGTACTGATTTGAGGATGCAATATGATATTAAATGTACTAATTTGGAGTGGTCTTCTGTGACCCTAATAACCACAGGGTAATAATTTGTATGATTCTAATTATAGTTTCTTTTCTGTTTAAGAGGCTGACACACATCTTTCAAGATATTCAGAAAAGTAATAAGAAAGCCGAATAATGATTTTTAGGGTCAGATTTATATTCACCTAAGTTTGTATTTGCTATTGACCCTTAAATGCAAGTTAATACTTGTATAACATATTAATCATTTATTAAAATATGTTATCAAAATATGTTTTTATTAATCAAATATAATCGGTAAGATTGAGTTCTTTGGAAAGGTATGTATAGACACCCAGTATTTACAACAAGCTACAAATATTTATTCTCTAATTCTTAATCACAACACTGTATGCACTCATCAGTTTTCTGACAACCATCTGCTTAGATGTCACTCATATCTCCCACCCTGTCTAGTTGAAATTAAAATATTGACAGAAATAATTTTTGCATTGAATGTGGAAAAGGTAATAGGGGTGGTGAAAATAGATTGGATTTGGCATGCTTTGCCACTAACAATATTCTCACAATTTTTAGTTTGTCCCTTCAAGTCATGCAGTGCTACAGAAAAATAAAATATAAAGCAAAGATTTGAGCAATGTATAAGCTTGGTTTCTTCTGATGGTTTTAAAATATTCCTGAAGATTAAAAAAAAGGAGGCTACCAAGCTGTAACTGTTATATCTTACGATGACTATGTATAGTTAAAAGAGCGCCACTAGCAGAAATAAAATGTTATTCTGTACTATCCAAATATCAGTGATTCCTGAATGTCAAAAGACCTTACCAACATTATTTCAACCTCCCTTTGCTAAACCTCATCTCTGGCCATATCTCTTCCCACATCTTTCTACGCGCATGTTTATATCTCCTTATATTGGCTTTCTTCTCTCCCTGACAGATCTTGTTCTGCTTCCCTTTTCTTCCCGTAAATGTGTTTGCATTGGTTTATCGATATAGGTAAGTTGTGTATGGGTGTGATTCTCAAGCTAGACTGAGTAGTCCTCAAGGACGAGGATAGTGACTGTGTCTTCAGAATATTTTTATTCCTAGAACTAAGAACCTATAAATCCACAATAAAAATAGATTGCCTTCATGGGTATTTGCAACAGCACACCCTAGCAAAAAATTTGCAGAGATCATGACAGCTGTCTACAGACTTATTTCTCACACTAGTTCAGTCCATTCTGTTCAACTGCAGGAGGCTTTGGAAAAACAGTAACAATAGCACCCCACACACACCCATCACCACCATCACCACAACCAAACAGGATTTTCCTTAATACATTGCCTTCCTTTTCTCTTATCCTCTTGTTCCTAGCTCTATGTCTACTTATAGGACAGCTTACTTTCAAAGCTATCACAACTCTCTTCTGTCACTAAGCATTTTAGATCATTTATATTTTCTTGTTTTGTTGATGTTGTTGCTCCTAGCCAGACTAACTGTGCCTCTGCTGTTAGGGTGGATCCATACAAAGGAAGAGTCACTAGCTTCAAAAAAATGCCAAAGCAAGTACATCTTGCAGTTCTATCATTGAAAAGGTGTTTCATTTTATCATACATTTATTCATTAATTTTCTTTTATCATTTGTAGTACAGATTTTTATGCTAGGCTATCTGTTGGGGACTAAAGGTGTGGCAGAAGAGCTCATGACCCATTGGACTGGTGGGAGTTACGTTAGAGATAAATGGAAAGTAAAATACAATATGATAATATGATGGTAAAGGAAGGAAGAACAGAGAAGGAAGTGGTGTAGGAAATGTTTCAGAGGAATTAAAATTTAAATGGGGTTTTGAAGGTAGAGGAGAGGTTTGAAAACTTGAACAAAAGCATTTTGTGTAGAGGGAATAGTATGTTCAAAAACAGAGTTGTGAAAAGGCTTAGCTGATTAAGAAAATAATGGAGTGTTATTAGATTAGATACAAAGATTGTTCATGCAGAAAACAGGCATCAGATGTTGTTGCGTTAGTGTTGGTTCACCCTTCCCAGGCTAGGTAAGTATCCTGATTCACACATGAATCTCAATTCACAAACACCATGGAGTTTTGAGAGGTCAGAGGTGAACACAGTTACTGCCTATATCAGCTGAGGAGACAACACTGCACATTTTGCGGTGCAGGCCTCCTCCTCCCACACTGACTATAACTCAAGACAATGCCGAATGCTTTATGGGGCTACATGAGAATTTGGATTTCAGAATTTGATTCATATGATCAGGTCAGTACTTCTCTAGTGGATTTTACTATTGAGAGGGATTGTGCCTATATTGAAGATGTAGCAGGAACTGGAAGACCATGAATTATAGCTTTGCCCCATGGAAGAATTGAAAAAAAGAGGTGAAGTCAGGGAAATTAAATAACGTGACCACGGTCATACAACTTAGCAATGACAGAGCTGGTGGTAGAATGAGGGTTTCTGGTTTCCAGGCCAGTATCATTCCATTGTGCCATATGCTGGTCTTATTAAATGGTGGGGTTTCTTGACATTTGAGAGCAATGTTTAAGAAATTTAACACAAGAAAGAAATAAGTTTCCTGAGAAGCTTTGATGTTAATAGACTTCTAATCACTTATTTCTGAGCAATCTTGTCTGGGATTTGTACTTATTTCTGGATTCCCAATAATTCAAACTCCCCTGAGCTTTCAGAAGAAAAAAATAATCATTCTATTTTTGGTTATTTAGATACCACCTAATGTGTCTACTAGTTTGACCTGGTTGAGACTATCTGATATTATCTGTGTAATACAAGGTTAAGGGAAATATCAGCCCAAGTTCCAGTACGAAAAGAAGAACACACCAGTAAGCGGCGATTGAAGAGACTTCAGAGAATGGGCTGTTTACAAAGAAGTGGGTAGGAGTAAGAGAATCTAACAAGAAATGGTGAATCACCCTGGGACTATTAATGGTAGGAGAGATGTTAACAACCTAAGGCCTAAAGAGGGATGGAGACAACACTGTTAGAATATGGAGGGAATATTTGTAGATACAAGAGAGGATGTTCAGACATAAATCGTGGTTGTAAATAATAGGACTATAATCGCTACCAAACTGAGGTGCAGTGGGGAGGGAGCCAGTAATATAAATACTCCAAGTCCAATTTCTTCCGGCCCTCTGATTTCTTCAGTGCCTCAGTTTGATGGAACCTAGCAGAAAGTCAGAGAATAAGGCCATATAATTCAGCCTCCAAGGGCACAGAGCAGAATGGATAAAAGTGGAGAGTGGATATGGAGAAAAAAATGGACAATATTCCAGGACGGGACAAAAAACAATTCACCCAACCTCTGGACTAGGATCTTTCCAATCCTCCCAAACCACAACCCTCTTTTAGATGTGCAGTTCTACACACTGCTCTGATTTCAAAAAGTTTACCTAACACTGCTGGGAGAATTATGTAAATATGAAGAGTTTGGCTGAGCAGTAAGTAAGGAGAGAGGGAAACATGGCCTCCATGTGCAAGCAGTGGTGGGAATGGCAGTGATTTCCTGGGGGACCTCCACCGGTATTCCTGTTAAATCATTGGTATACTGTTAAATGAGTTGCGTGCTTGTGGGGCAAAGAGGTCTTGGAACTGTGTTTGCTGCCATTCTCCCTACCTCCATCATTGTCTACAAGCGTTTGAAAGGTTGAAAAAACAGCGAGAGAAGGCTCTGATTCAAGGTGATAGAACCAGAAATAGTACGGTAAAATCAGTTGAAAGATATTGTAAGTTAAAAAACACAAAAGTGTTCATTGCAGAGGAAGGTAATTTTTTATAAAAATATTCTATGGGACTAAAGTATGAGAAAGCTCTTCTTTTGCATATTTCATCTCAGAGTAAACAGAGCACTACAAACTCACTATTGAAGATCATCTTTGTGGAGAAAAAAATTATACAGTTTATTTTTGTTTGCGTATCTAACAAATACACTTAGCAACATTAACAAGCTTTATAGCAAGCTTCACATTTAGGGTATGGATAATTAATATTTACTTTTATTATCTGAAATATGATTTCTGATACTAAATATTTTTAAATCTCTGAAGATAAAAATTATTATTTTTTTCCCTTCTGGTAAAATGTTGAGTATATAGTTTAAAAAAAAAACAACTTAATAACAATTTGCTGTGAAGGGGTTTTGGTCTGAGGATTGCTTTCAAGGAATATAGTTAAAACATAGCATAAGCCTTCCTTTTAAAATTTCAATTAAATTAAGCATATGTCGTGCGCTTGTGAAAATTAGTATTTTTCCAGTTCGAGACTTTTCTACCTGACCCGACTCATTCTAGGGGACAAAAACTATGTCTTACATTTTACTGTTTCTCCTACACACCCAGCACAGTGCCTTAAGCATAAATCATAGTATAAAATTTGATTAGACAGTGTTGTGCAATCACAACAATAATTCACATTACTGGTCATACTATGTCAAATGCTATTCAAAGAACCGGAGATGTATTAATCCTTTTAAAAACTTTATGAGACATTTTGATCTTTGCAGATGAGGAAACCGAGTCTTGAGAAGCCATATATATCTTGCTCAAGATCATATTGTTAGTGGCAGAACGAAGATTCAAACCTGAGAAACAAGATTCCAGACTTTGAGCTTTTAACCAGGATACCATACCATCTTAAAAGTTGAGATAAAGTGGGGCCAGAACACATTAAATACTAGGACTGCAGGTTGTCAACTGAGTATCTATGCAAGTAGGTTTTCACATAAGAACGTGTCATGATCTGATTTATCTTTTAAGAAGAGAAGTACGATTTTTTTTTTAAAGTTCAATTAAGGCAGACACAGTTCAAATGAGGCTTAACTTTTTAGCTCGATGAACTGTTTACTTAACATTTACCCAGTGTTTAAAATAAGCTATAATATAGGAAATAAACAGAGTTTATTCTATAACTCAATGGTTTTTTAAGCCATTTTAAAAAACCAAACAATATTTTCTGTGGATATTTAATATGAAGAATACATTAAGAGGCCTAAAATATGCTATTCTTGTGATTCTGGGAGGAATGAATAGTTTCTGAGAAAAGAGCTGCTAGAAAAACTGAAACTAACAAACCCCTTTCTCGATGGCTGTTTCCTGTTTTCTTTTTCTACATGTCATGTCTGGCTTGACAGCAACTTTACTAACCAGGGCAGGCTAATTGTTGTAATAAACAACTGCAAAATTTTAGTGGCTTCACATGTCAAAGGCTTTTTACCCCTTTCTCATACTTCAGTGCAGTTTGGAGAGGGTAGGAGAAGCCTCTGTTCCACAAAATCACTTAGAAAGCCAGGCTAATAGAAGTTCCACTGTCTTCAATGCATGGAATTCAACATCCTATCACCAAACAAGAAGAAGGAAAACATAGAGAAGGCACCCTAACTCTTCACTTCAGTCCAGAACTAACAAGTCACTTCAGCTCACGTGTTATTGGTGAGACCGAGTCACATGGCTTCCCCCTGATGCAAGGGGCTGGGAACTGTAACTCAGTAGTGTGCCCAGGAAGAGGAAATATGTTGGGGGAAGATCTTTGCCCCAGGGACAGCATCACAAATTGAAACCTCTTTTGAGTAAAGCACCATGCAGAGTACTAAACATACAAAGGTGAGTGAAACATGTTTCCTGAATTCAAGGAGCTTTCTGTCTACAAGTGGAATTTGGTTGAATAATTGAAGGTGACCTAACAATAATAGCTAAACTTACCAATGGCTTACAGTGTATAAGGCAGGGTTCTAAAGGCTTTATAGGAATTAATTCCTTTAATCAATGAGATAGTATTACTAGCACCCATTTCATACATGAGGAAATTAAAGCAAAGAGAAAGTTGCCCAATGAGGCATGGCTAATGAGATGTAGAGTCAGGATTGGAACTCAGACTGTCTGACTTCAAACTCCACACTCCTCAGAGCAGTAAGTGCCACAAGGTGGATACAGACATGGTGCACATGTGGCCTTGTGCGGGAGGAGTATATATAGAAGTGATAGGTGACCATCAATCTCTGGTCTTCACTTGGGAGCACAGGTCAACTGTTCAATAGATGTGAGTTATTTTTATTATTGTAGTAGGTTTCCAATAAAAGATAACATTTTGAAAATGATTTTAAGGGAGATGGGCCATTTGACAAATGAGAAATTAATGTGAATGGGACTTCTTCCAAAGTCACAAAGAGGCTTTTTAAAAAGGTACGAATGCAAAGATTAGAAAAAGGAAAGAAAGGAGTCTGAGAAAGGTTCATGTGACTAAAATGGGGAAGGATTTTTGTGCTAGCTTATTTGCTCTTTCTTACCTTCTGATCGGCTTCTGTCCATTTTCCTTCTTTAATCAACTTTCCATCAACACATCCTTTCATTTGCTTTCCTTCAATATAGTCCAAATCTAAAGTAGCTTTACAATGTTCTAGGAAGAGCCAGGGTTCTTCGGACTCAGACACTAACCTGTTTTTGATCTTGGGCAAAATACTGAGACCCTTGGTCTTCAGATTTCTTATCTTTAAGAAGAAAAACTACCAGTCACAGCATTTCCACAGCTCTTGGTAATGTTATGCTTCTTCAAAATGTCTGAAATATTCTAGGATCTTAGTACCTAGTATTTTTTAAATATTCCTTTTGCTATTTCATTTTTTTGTTCAACCTCATGGTGTGCCAGATTAGTTTTAAGATATAAATGTTTATGTTTGTATTTTGTGTATGTAGGTGTTAATGCCAAGTCTGAGTTTAAATATTTTGATATAAACCAATAGTCTTGTTATACTATTAACCTTTTTCTTTACACATCACTGACTTTCTGTTTTGTTTACAGGTCAAGGTTTTCACAGTCTAATTTGGCAATGGGATCATGGAAAATTTTAGGATATGAAGACATCCATAGGAAATATGAGTGGGAGTGTGTTTTCTTGAAGTTAATAGAAGCAATTTAAAAATCAGACTGACAATGTTACAAAATAGGACACTTTGTAGATGAAAGGTTCTGTGAATATTTTAGTGGAAGATAAAAATTAGAAATATAATTATTTAGACCTTGGCTGTGAAAAGCAAACACTATTTCATCAATTTTCTGTATTTAAGAAAGAGAACTGTTTTATCTATTACATTAAGCTGAATCATGCTATCATCAACCTACCATACACAAAAAGAAGGCTATGAAAACTTCAGTCATTTTCATCTCAGCATAATGATACCCCCTGTGTGGTTTTATAATTCTCAATTAAAATGAGTAATTCAATGAAAGAACAAGTCCTATGAGGAAAGATGCCAAGAAGGAATTCTAATGTTAAATATTTTCCCATGATAAGGCTGTTATGATTGGTGATACTTCAAAGATAGTTTTTTATTTTAATCTTAATGTAGTAGTACTATAAATAAATTGAGGAACATAAATTTAAAATGGGTACTTTTATATTGCTAATTGCTTTTTTCTTATTAAAATCATCCTATCTCACGAACACATCTTTTGGTTATTTGTATTGTTAGTATATGTGGTCCCAAATCCTCAGGAGCTATGTTTCTGCTTCCAATTCCATATGTCCTATTTGTGTCTGCGATTGTTCTGACGTTTTGCTAGTTTGCCATCTATGTCTAATTTATTCCTCAGCATAATCCTATACTGTTTAAGTAAGTGAGATGACTTGGCTAAAGTCACATAGGTTATAAGTATTCAGGATTTGAATTGAAATCTTTTAAAAATCTCTCTACATAGTCAAACACTGGCCTGCTCATTTTTAAATAACACAACAGCCTCCCCTTATCCATGGGGGATATGTTCCAAGACCTGCAGCAGAGTCCTGACGCCACAGATAGTATTGAATCCCATACATACTATGTTTTTTCCTATACATACATATCTCTGCGTATGACAAAGTTTAATTTATGCATTAGACACAGTAAGAGATTAACAACAATAATTAATAATAAAATAGAACAATTATAAAATATACTGTAATAAAAGTTATGTGAATGTGGTCTCTCTTTTTCTTTCTCTCTAAATATCTTATTGTACTGCACTTACCTACTCATTTGCAGGAAGCATGTTACAGCTTGTCTTTGGCTTATCTGAATTGCCAGCATCACTACACTTGCTCTTTGGGGCTATTATTAAATAAAATAAGGGTTACTTGAACACAGTCATTGAGATACCATGACAATCGATCTGATAACTGAGATAGCTACTAAGTGCCTAACAGATAGGTAGTGTATACAGAGTGAATTCACTGGACAACGGGATGATTCATGTCTTGAGTGGGACAGAGTGGGATGACACAAGATTTCATCATGTTACTCGGTATGGCACTCAATTTAAAACTCATGAATTGTTTATTTCTGGAATTTTCCATTTAATATTTTTGGATCATGGTTGACCATGAGTACTGAAACCACAGAAAGCAAAACCACAGATAATGGGAAGCTACTGTATGTTCAACTGATGGTTTTGCACAACCCAAACATTTTTGAGTACATTTAAAGAAGGGATCAAAGATATTGTGGGTTACAAAGAACATTTGGAGGGACCAATTCTGCACCTAGGCAGGTAGAGTTGCAATGCAAAGGACAAAACACCTTCCTCACCAACATTTACCAATGTATAAATTTCCTGTAGCTCTAGTTGTTTTGGAATAAGTCAAAGCCCTCAGTTAAAATATAAAATACTTCCTACAAAGACAAGCACATTTAATGTGAGCCATTAATACCTTAGACTGAATTATTTTTTTTAGATATTATCTCCAAATAGAGCCACACAAGCGTGCAACACAGGACTGGAGAATTGCAACGGTGAACTGAAAGATTCACGGACTTGGGGGATGCCTGATAGAGGGGAACTAAGAGGGTGTCAGAGTGGGTTTCCCTCATGGTCACTGCTAGGACACATATCACCTTGTGGTGAATTTATAAAAGGTTCCCTCTCCTGGGATGAATTACAAAAAGGCACTCATTCTGGGTGGTTGAATTACTAAAAGATACCTTTTCCCCCAGGATGATGGAGCTTGCTGGCAGGACACAAGAGGTAAGGAGGGGGTATGTGCTAGACTTCAACACCACACAATCCCCCTTGGCCAAGTACCTTTGTCCAACTTGCACAACCTTACATGGCAGCCCCAGTTTTTCTAGAGAGCCAATGGGTTGCAAGAGGTTATAAGGCACTGGAAGGAGGAGAACATTACGCATATTACACAACTGAGAAACAACTTTACTTAAGGCTGAAACTTGCTGTTGGGGAATCCTAGCGGCATGGAGCTCTAGCAGCTTTCAGGGTTAAAGGCTTACTGATGAGGCTCCACCCTGTAGGGTAGGAACTGCCACTAATGTGGAAAGTATGGAATTTGGTCCAGGTAGGATCATGATTATTTAAAGGTATCGTCAGGGTGACCTCCTTCTAACACTGAGCCTAGAAAAGGATCTAGGTATTTTAAGTTATTCGTGGAAGGAATGCCAATTATTGTGGAATTTTAACCAGTTTCTAGGGACTACTATAGCATACCACAAAGAATTCAAAACTTTTTTTTTGGAAAGGAGGGGTTCCAGTCTTCTGTTTAGGCACAAGGTTCGAATATTTCTTGTACCTGTTATTTAGTTAACAATATTATATATTGATATATTCTATTACTATTTTTAGAGTGCTAACAACAATAGTCACTATAAAAATAATATATTTTTGTTATGTAAAATTTTGTAAATACAAAAATACTGAGAAGGTACTAGAAATTAATTTACAATCCACTAAGAGATACATGTCTCATCCCAGACTTGTGTTGTGTCTGTCATTGTCTTTGTTCCTATTTATTTAAAATCAAGAAGATGCTGTCCATTTGTTCTCCAGGCAAGGAACTACTGCGGACCACGTAACAAGGCCAATCCAGCATGTGGTTCTGACCTGTTTCCTGTTTCTTCTTTTATCAAGCCTCGGATTTCCTTGCGATCCATGCATTCTGTCCAATCTTTGTAACAATTATTTCTGATAACCAGCTTGTTAATGACAATTTTACTTTTCATAGAACTTTTAGGGAAACACCTATGGCCATATGCTATGAATTGCTTTGATTCTTCTGTAAGGATCATCAGTGATATCCTCCCTCTATGCTCCAGAGCAAAGCAATCGGCCTGTTTGCATGCACACAGCTTTTATTTCAAGTGGCTCATTTCAATCTACAGATCTACAAATATTAAAGGCCCCTGCCTGAGGTGCCTTGCCATCATCATTTTGAACAAAGTCTGGCGTTTTGGGAGAAGCCACTAGCATCAAGTTTGAGCGGTCCTGCATAGAAATATGTGGGCTGGTGGTGGAGGGTAAAGGCAGGAGGAATGGGGAAGGCTGAAACATTTAGACTAAATAGGCTTTGAGAAAGAATGAGAACACTTAAAATTTTCCATTCATTGTTCCCTGGCATCAGTACTGCATGCAGATAAAAACGCCAAAATAAGCATGAATTTTGTTTTAATTAACTCTTCTAAGATTTGTCTACCGCTCGGTTGCCTCCCCTCATCTGTTATTCTGTTAATTTTAGTGCCATAACTATTATTAATCTATCAGAGATTTTTTTTCTGTTTCCTTTAGTTAATTAAAGATACTCTAGAATTTATCTTATGCTACCACCAGGAGGGCACAAAAAGTGAAATATTATATTGCTAGATAGTTCATTCATTAGCATAAAATAATCAGTGGGATTGTGTGTTGGAGTTTCACATACCTCTGTCAGATTTTTCTTTTAAGGGACAAATGCAACCAACAGAAAAAAGGAAGAGGATAGAGAAGAAGGGTAAGAAATGAAGGAGTTAGGCAACAACAAACATACAGATTAGCTTTTTTAAAGAGATAATCTCACTACCCTCTAGCCTGGAAAGAAACTGCAATAATTTCCTGTTCAGATATCATTAGTAATCGGCGCAGTGGCCAGGTCTTCCTTCCTGTGTTTCAAGCTGTGTCGCTCCGTCAAGAGAAAAAGGGGGGCATCAGGGCAGCAGTAAAAAAACCAACACTAAAATGATATTCTTACATTTTACTTACTTTATATTAATGGTTTTATTACAAAAAGAAACTATGATGTAAACTTCATGTATCATTCACTTACAACATTTTAGACCAAACCAAGCAGAACCCCACGCTAGACAGCTCCACTATTTATATTCCTCTAAGGGTAGCTCATCCTGCCCTCTTTTTCCACCCTCAGTGTTTTTCTTCCTTCAGGGAGAGATTCTATATCAGTGTTTCATTTCTCCTCTGGGTGGACTTAAAGGCCAGACACATTGATTATTAATTATTATATTGGAGTTTCTCTCCTTTCTTGACCAATGACACAATCCGCAGAGTATGATAGGTATACTGTAACTGACATCTGTACTGAAAAAAATCAGGTTATGGCATATATATCTGCACTAATAAAAAAAGCCATCTTTCAAATCCTCCTTTTGTAAGCCTTGCTAAAAAGACCGCTGTGTTACAAATGCATAGGCACTGAGCCATAAATCCAGTAACAGAGACATATCTAAAAGCCCATTTTGGGACATTTTTTACTTGGACTCTTGGGACACTCCAGGCTTAACTAGAGTCACTTACTCTTTTTCTAGGCTGTGCTTCTGATGAATACCAGGAAGAAAACTTGAAACAGAGGGGATTTTCTGGCCCTATTAGTTGCCTGTGCTATTTTACTTCATCTATTTCTATTTGTGTAAATTTCTCAACTTAAAATTATTTATTTTGCCACTCATGCTTTATAAAACTTGTTGACGTTTTTAATTTTTTTTTTTATTTGGGAGTGCCAGTTTCTGGTTTTCTATAATATGGCATACATTTTCTATCATATGACATGAGTTAAAGAACAGTAGGAATCTAGGGTAATGGTTAGAAACATGAATTTCTATTCGGGCTGACCAAGGTCTGAATCACAGCTCTCAGCCTAAACATAGGCAAGTTACTTGACTTCCTAGAAACTCAGTTTTCTCACCTATGAAATGGATACAGTAATAACACAAAGCCTAAAAGGCCTGCAACTAGCTCAGGGTCTGCCTTACAGTACGTCCTCAGTAAGTGGCAGCATTATTAGTATTACCGTGTTTCCCCGAAAATAAGACCTAGGCAGACAATCAGCTCTAATGCGTCTTTTGGAGCAAAAAGTAACATAAAACCCGGTCTTATTTTACGATAAAATAAGACCAGGTCTTACCTAACATAATACAATATAAAACCGTGTCTTATATTAGTTTTTGCTCCAAAAGACGCATTACAGCTGATTTTCTGGCTAGGTCTTATTTTCGGGAAAACACAGTATTATTAGGATGGTCAAATCAAGATAATTTGGAGAGTAAACAGGGTCACTGTATTTTTAATAGTTCCACTGAAACAACAGGAAAAAAACAGTGCTATCCTGAAGTCAAGTGAAACATATAGTCAACCTGATTATAGGTTGTAGACTATCTCAGTATCAGCACTGGGAAATTAGGTACTGAATCACTCATTTGGTATGATGTTGAGAGGTATATACAGCAACCAGAGTGACAAACCAAGAGGCAGGTATTTTGTTTTTGCTTGTTTTCCTTTTCCTTTTTTGTGTTCAAACCTGTTTTTCAGTGTAGAAAGGAACAGTTTGTAGTGATGACTTTTAGTTCTGCCCATGCATACATACGTACAAGGGCACTTCCTCCTTTAGTTACACCAGTTTTGATTGTAAAGGACAAAGTGGATTTATGCTTAGTGACCTCTTTCAAGTTTTCTTTCTTTGTTGCAAAATTATGGGGAGCAATAACTTGATTTATTCCGTTAGTTTTGAACTGCAGTGCCAATAAGTAAATTGGTTCATGGTAATCACAGAATTCATTTCAATTAAATGATCATCAATTGTGTTATTTGCCTTTTTGCATGTAATTTATTATGGTCTACTTTTCTCTTTCAATTAAAAACGTTGAAGTATGTAATTTATTTGTTTCTAGGGATAACAAATAAGGGAGCTACCATGTTTCCCCGAAAATAAGACCAGGTCTTATATTAAGGTTTGCTCCAAAAAGGGTATTAGAGCTGGTGTTTAGGGGATGTTCTACTGAAAAATCATGCTAGGGCTATTTTCCAGTTAGGTCTTATTTTTGTGGAAACATGGTAGAATTCTAAAATGGTTATCTTTAGAATTTAACAATTAGAAATGTTTATGTTTCTTTATATGTAACTGATGATACATGATTAGCAAATTATTTTGTTGTATGCAATCAAAAACAATTATTTCTTTATGCAAAATCTACTTCAGAAAGAGGGAAAGATGAAACATATGAGAAAATACATTTTGCCTAATGATTTTCTTGCAGGAAAAATATTGCTATCGTGATTCTTTTTAATTAAATAAGAATTTAGCACTTTTGCATGTGTGTTCTTAATGTCAGACTCTTTGGTTATCACACTTACACCTCTGTTATTAATGTTAGCCGTGGTTTGCAGATGAGGAAAAGCTAGTTATCAATGAATAATTCAGATTCCATAACTGTCAGACCTCATTATTTTAAATAGGGCCTGGTAGTTCCAGTTATAACCAGCTAATTGCCTCGTTTAAACTTAAACTGTTAGACTATTTCACATAATTCCAATTTAAAAAAAAAAAAAAAACTTTAAATACATTTAAATTTGCTGTAGTACATAGAGTAATTTGCTTTAAATCAATCTAGAAGAAAAAAAGGCACTCTGCTTGTGATCTGTCTTCAAATACGAATTAAAATTTATCTTAATTTAATCCACTAGCTGTCATTAAGTAGCTGAAATGCTTACTTAATACAGAATGAACAAAAGATGTTTAAGATTTTTATTAAATATAGCTAACATACAATATTATGTTAGTTTTAGGTGTACACAATAGTTATTCAACATTTATGTACCTAAAGAAGTGATCACCATGATAAATCCAGCAATAATCTGACATTGTATTATGTTATCACAGTATTATTGACTATATTCCCTATGCTGTACATTACGTCCCCATGACTTACTTGTCTTATAGCTGGAAATCTGAACCTCTTATTCCCCTTCACCTGCCCCCCCCCCCCGCTTTTTTAATTGTTTAATTACTGTTGATATTTAATATTATTTTATATTAATTTCAGGTGTACAGCATAGTGATTAGACATTTATATAATTTAAGAAGTGATCCCCTGACTAGTACCCACTTTGATACTGTATATATTTATTTCCGTATTATTAACTATATTCCCTATGCTTTACTTTACATGTGTTGTAGTCATTAAAAGGGTGACTTTTGGGAGAACACACATTCACACGGTTCCGTTTTAATAACATCTTTGCACTAGCTGTGAGACCTTGTGTTAGTCATGGACACTTCCTGGGTCTCAGTTTCCTCACCTATGAAACTGGTAGTGGAGTGGGGCCGGGCATGGGACTAGACCAATGCTCAGGCCACTTCTAGCCCTAGAGGTCTCTTCGTTTAGGAAGCATAATGCACCCACACTTCCTTTAAGGGAAAGATTCTCTGAACATTTGAAGAGAGTAAGTCTTGTTTACTTTTCCAATATAAGTCCATATAGGGTGAAACAGCACATAGAGGTACCCAAATTTAATATCCTTTTCTGGAAAGAGGTGAAAAATGAATTTAATTTCCTCGGATTCAGATGCAGAGCATTTTCATTTACTTTTTTCAAAGCTAAGTCTTCCACCCTAGACCATCTTAGTATAGTTAACACCACACTAAGGTTTGAGAAAATAAAACTTGGATTACTTTTCTTCCTTCAATTTACATTAACAAACAACTTCTGAAATATTCCCACTTTTTTGTTCCCTTTTGCTGCATTTCCATTTCTGAATGACTAGTTTTTGTCTGCTCTGTAACATTCTGTAAAATATAACAGGCTACCATGAAATAATACAGTAAATATTTCCTCTTCATGAATTCTTATATTCTGACAGGTTCCTCCCCAGAAAACCCAGTGAAGATGAAATACAGACACATACAATTAACGTCAGTTACAGTTCATAGAAGCACACGCTTTTCTTCCATTGCAATAACTGAACATTTAGGAACTGAAGGGTTTATCATCTGTAAGTTATGTGTCAGCTTAGCTGTCTGAGATCAAGTTTCGTGCTTTAAATATTGTGCTCCAGGAGAAGCCCACCTCAGTCTCTGAATGTCATGCTGTGACCACACTCAGATACCATACATAGGAAAATGGAGGCCTTGCTTGTCTATCTTAAAACTCTGGCATTGGGTGTATTCCTCTCCTGTGAAATGTGTCTTTTGTGAAGCTAGCAGTTATGTTTAGTAACTTACTGAATTCTACCTCAAAAACAAACAAAAAAAAATTATAGAGCATTAATATACTACATGTAGCCTTTTTAGATAATTATATAAATAGAACAATAAAAGATGTAAATGTCATATGCAGAATTTATCCTCTCTATATTGTGGCTTAGAATCCTATTGTATAGTAAACACTTTCTTGTTTTAAGCATTTAATACAATTTTGTTGCAGAATAATGAAAAGAGATGCTTTTGGTTTACCTTTGCTTCGTTTTAAAAAATTCACTAAAATCTAGATTTTTCTTTCTATGATTATAATATTGTGATACATGGAAAGTTTCAGGAAAAAAATAACTATAGTTTCCTAAGGATTTAGTCAGACTTTTAGCATATACTGAGTGTTCTAACATATGGTACAGATGGATTGCTACCTACACCTGAGTAATTCGCCAATTCTACCATTTGGTGTTTATGTTGTGATTTTAAAATAGCCATTCATTCACCTGCTGTGTGTGTGTGTGTGTGTGTGTGTGTGTGTGTGTGTGTGTGTGTGTTTAAAGCCAGTTAAGAAAACAATTATTTTTACTATTTCACAAAATATGAAGAAGAGTACATTACTATAGAAGAGTTAAGAGCACACCTCATTGCTAGTTGTTAGTCAGACTCAACACCTACATAGTCAACATGAAGAACAGATGGCCTGTGGGGGTATCTTTTTTTCTTCTGCAATGTCCTAAAAGGGAGAACCTCTACTTTAATTTTTTAAAGAATAATTATTTCAATCTGAAATAAAAAAACTTCTAGCAGTAGTAACAATGGACTCAAAGGTACATGCTAAGCAATAGTTAATTGCAAAAGAGAGGAACACTATTTGACAGTCAGCCATACCTGGCATTTGTGATCTTGATAACCTTGGCATTATAAACCCAGTATTTTCAGTTCTGAAATTTTTGGCCCCTTGGAAACAAATTGAGCTTTTTAAATCCAAAAATTAATGTAATAATTCCTTATTAGTACACAATAGTAATACATATTAATTACAAATTAACATAATACAATAACCAAAAATCAAGCGTGGTCACATACAAGCTTTTCAAACCTGAGCTGTATCATTGAGGAGTGCTCATATTTAGCACTTGGAAAGATTCTCCATCAGGAAAAAGACAGTGCAGCCTGCCCACATGAACAACCCCTTTTAGTTATCCATCTTAATTTATTAGCTCTTTCCTTTTGTTATATCAGCCAATAACAGCAGTGTTTTATTTTTTCCAGTTTTGTTGAAATATAACTGGCATATAACTTTGTGTAATTTAAAGTGTACGACATAATTATTTGATATACAGAGGGTGCCAAAAAATGTATACACATTTTAAGAAAGGAAAACTGTATTAAAATTGTAATACTTAATACATACCAATAACAAAAGATGACTACAAGTCACATTCGACTTCTGCAATTCCAAGACGCATTCAAAGTGATTACCATCAGCATCCAGACACTTCTGATTATGGTGAAGTACTGCTTGAGCATTCTTGACCAGTGTCCACTGTATACACTTTTTTGGCACCTCCAGTATGTATGCATTTGACCCTTGAACAATGTGGCGGTTAGGGGCTCTGATCCCTTACACAGTCAAAAATTCACATATAACTTTTGACTCCCCCGAAATTTAACTACTGATAGCCTATGGTTGACTGGAATTACCAATAGCATAAACATTCCATTACAGTAACACATATTTTGTACGTCTTATTTAAGATATACTGTATTCTGAAAATAAAGTAAGCCAGAGAAAAGAAAATGTTAAGAAAATCCTAAGGAAGTGAAAATATATTCACAGTATTTATTAAAAAAAAAAGAGACATAAAAACCAAAACAAAAATAAAAACAAAAACAAAAACCAGCCCATGTATTAGTGGACCTACGCAGTTTCAGCCTGTGTTGTTCAAGGGTCAATTGTATTTGGCAAAATGTTTACCATAATTAGTTCAGTCAACATTCATCACCTCACATAATTAGATATTTTTCATTGTAATGAGAACTTTTAAGATCTATTTTTTAGCAACTTTCGAATATACAATAGAGTATTGCTAACTATAGTTGTTATGTTGTATATTACATCCCCAGAACTTATTTATCTTATAACTTGAAGAATGTATCTTTTAACTACCTTATCGCCATCCCCACCTCTCCTGGCAACCACACAATTTATGTTTCTATGAGTTTTGTTTTTTTAGATTCCACATATAAGTGAGATCATATAGTCATTGTCTCTCTTTGTCTGACTTATTTCACTTCATATCACGCGCTCAAGTTTCATCTATGTTGTGGCTAGTGATAGGATTTCCTTCTTTTTTATGGCTGAATAGTATTTCACTGTGTGTATGTGTGTGTGTGTGTGTGTGTGTGTGTGTGTGTGTGCGTGTGTTACATTTTCTTTATCCATTCATTCATTGATGGACACTTAGGCAGTTAGGTTATTTCCATATCTTGGCTATTATAAATAAAGCAGCAATGAACTTAGGGATGCAGTTATCTCTTTGGAATAGTGATTTTATTTCCCTCAGATATATATACTCAGCAGTGGAATTGCTGGATCATTTGATAGTTTAATTTTAATTATTTGAGAAACCTCCATACTGTTTTCCTAGTGGCTGAACCAATTCACATTTTCACCAACAGTGCACAAAGTTTCCCTTTTCTTTACATCCTTGCCAGCCATTCTTTTCTCTTGTCATTTTGATGACAGCCATTCTAACAGGTGGGAGGTTTTAATCCAAGGAATATGTGATCCTTCTTTCTTCAAAAAATAAATTTATTACTCACTGTAATTCTAACAGGTTTCTAGTGTCTGGAGATCCTCTATATTTAGGTATTTTCTGTCATCTTGTAATTGAGAAGTTAGCCATTACATGCTTAACGGCATGTAAAATGTGTTTTTTTGTTTGTGCACGTCTTAAGTGATTCCTCTTCTAGTTGTTGCATAGGGTAAGATTCTCCTTAAATGTATATGAATTCTATTTTTATAAAATTAGTTGTGAAAAAATTCAAACATATACAAAGCAGACAAGTAAAGAGAATCATATAATAAAGCTCCATGTGTGAATTATTCAGAATTAACAATTATCAACACATGACCAATTTTCTTTCAACTGTCCCACTCACTCTCCTACCATTACCATTGGATTATTTTGAAGCATACCACAAACATCACATCGTTTCATTTATATACTTCAGTCTGAATCCATAAAATATAAGAACTCTTTTACATGACAGCATTATCACATCTAAAAAAAAATAAAATAATTCTTCATACCATGAAATGTCCAGTCAGTGTACAAATTTCCCTTCTTGTAACATTCATATTTTTTCAGTTGGTTTGTTCAAATCAATATCCAAACTAGTTCCAAACATTGCATGTGGTTTATAAATTTCTAAGCTTCAAATCATTAGTTTCCTTTTGCTCTTTTATATTGCAGTTTATTAATCATGGAAACTAGAATTCCCTACATACTGGATTGTGCTGATTGAATCTCTGTAGTATATTGTTTAACATGATCCTTTGTTTCAATTTGATGAGATTCAGGTTTGGATTTTTGCAAGGAAGCAGTAAAAGTGGCGTAATATATTTTCTACTGTAATACACATGGAAGCACAGATTATCTGTTATCTCTCTTTTTGGGATATTTAGATTGGTCATTGGATTTAGATATTATCAGTCTGATCTGCCATTGTAAAGTTCCTGATCAGCATTTTCATCAATGGCTTCATAGGCATTGTTTATCATTGCCTAGCTCAAACAGTTCAGTCAGGTACTGTGTTTACTTTTGTCCTCTAAAAGTTCTACAAAAAGTATTATTTCAGTTTATACAATATGTTCATTGTGGAGCCCAGGGTAATGTAAGCAGGAGAACAATGAGTGACAGTTTCTAATATTTTGTTTCTCCAGGAGGCTAGGAGAAATGGAAGCATTTCATTAACACTCTTTTGTGTGTGATTTCAATTAGTCAATACTGTAAACGCAGTTATTTTCCAATATAAATGACAGTGAAATCAACATTCCTAAAAATACTATGACACAACTATTGCTTCTATGAAGGGAATAGCTTACTTTAATTGCAAATTATTATTCCTACTCTAGAGCTAAATATAGATAACGATTGTTTGGTGCATTCAGCATTTGTCATCCATTATCTTATTTGATTCTCACAGCACCTCTAGCCAAAAATAAGGAAAAAATAATTTTCTCTACTTTACAGATGTGGAAACTGAGGTTCAGAGAGCCGAAATCACTTTCCATTGTCTTTCAATGAGTTGTTGGCAGAACTGGGATCCGATTTTGGGTTCCTGACTTTAAATCCAGTTTTCTTTTTACTGTACAATATTGAGCTATCTCTAGATTCAGGATTCCTGCCCATTTGTTAAATTCAGTAGCATGTACTGATAAGCCAATAAATTACTATAAAACTGGGAACAGGATTTATATGAAAAAATACATATCGTGAAATTATATGTATAAAATTAAAAGCTGCTTATAATAATTTTATGGCACCATTAAAAAGTAGCAACTATCTACCAATTTTCATTTTTGATTGTGATTTTTGTTGTATTAGTACATTATCAAAACTTCTTTTGAATTTCTTTTTCTTTTAATTAAAGTTTATTGGGGTGACAATTGTTAGTAAAGTTACATAGATTTCAGGTGTACAATTCTGTATTACATCTATAAATCCCATTGTGTGTTCACCACCCAGAGAGAGTTCTCCTTCCATCACCATATATTTGATTCCATTTACCCTCATCTACCACCTACCTCCCCCCTTACCCTCTGGTAACCACTAAACTATTGTCTGAGTCTATGAGTTTTTGTTTCTCATTTGCTTGTCTTGTTCTTTTGTTGTTTTTGGTTTATATACCACATATCAGTGAAATCACATACTTCTCTGCTTTTTCTGTCTGACTTATTTTGCTTAGCATTATAATCTCAAGATCCATCCATGTTGTCACAAATGGTCCTATTTCATCTTTTCTTACTGCTGAATGGTATTCCATTGTGTATGTATACCACAACTTCTTCATCCATTCATCTATCGGAGGACATTTTGGTTGTTTCCATGTTTTGGCCACCGTAAATAAAGCTGCAATGAACATTGGAGCACATGTGTCTTTATGGATAAACGTTTTCAGATTTTTTGGGTATATACCCAGGAGAGGGAATGCTGGCTCATACGGTAATTCTATTCGTAATTTTTTGAGGAACCTCCACACTGCCTTCCATTGCGGCTACACCCGTCTGCATTCCCACCAACAGTGTATGAGGGTTCCTTTTCTCCACAGCCTCTGCGACACTTGTTACTATTTGTCTTGTTGATGATAGCCATTCTGACTGGGGTGAGGTGATATCTCGTTGTGCTTTTTATTTGCATTTCTCTGATGATTAGTGATGTTGAGTATTTTTTCATGTCTGTTTGCCATTTGTATGTCCTCTTTGGAAAAACATCTCTTCAGGTCCTCTGCCCATTTTTCAATTGAGTTGTTTGTTTTTTTGTTGTTGTTGAGTTGCATGAGTTCCTTGTATATTTTCGATATTATCCCCTTATTGGAGGCACTGTTTGCAAAAATCTTCTCCCATTCAGTTGGATGCCTCTTTATTTTGTCGATGGTTTCTTTTGCTGTGAAGAAGCTTTTAAGTTTGATATAGTTAAGTTTGATATAATTCATTTATTTTAGCTTTTACTTCCCTTGCCTTTGGAGTCAAATTCATAAAACGCTCTTTGAACCTGAGGTCCGTAAGTTTAGTACCTATATTGTCTTCTACACAGTTTATTGTTTCAGGACTTATGCTTAAGTCTTTGATCCCTTTTGAATTAATTTTGGTATGGTGACAGACAGCAGTCCAGTTTCATTCTTTTGCCCGTGGTTTTCCAATTCTACCAATAGTACCATTTATTGAAGAGGCTGTCTTTTCTCCATTGTCTGTTTTTTGCTTCTTTGTCTAAAATTATCTGTCCATATATATGTGGTTTTATTTCTGAATTCTCAATTCTATTCTGTTGGTCTACGTGTCTGTTTTTCTGTCAATGCCATGCTGTTTTGATTACTGTTGCCGTGTAGTACAAGCTAAAGCCAAGAATGTGATACCTCCAGCATTGTTCTTTTTTCTTAAGATTGCTTTGGCTATTCGGGGTCTTTTGTGGTTCCAAACAAATCTGATGATTTTTTGTTGTATTTCTTTAAAAATTGCCATTGGGATTTTGATGGGGATTGCATTAAATCTGTATATTGCTTTGGGTAATATGGCCATTTTAACTATGTTGATTCTTCCAATCCATGAGCACGGAATGTCTTCCCATTTCTTTGTGTCTTCTTCAATTTCTTTTAAAAATGTCTTGTAGTTTTCAGCATATAGGTCTTTCACACCCTCGGTTAAGTTTATTCCTAGGTATTGTATTCTTTTTGCTGCAATTGCAAAAGAAATCTTTTTTTAATTTATTTTTCTGAGATTTCATTGTTACTATATAGGAATGCAATGGACTTTTGTACGTTGATTTTGTAGCCGGCAACTTTACTGTATTTGTTGATTATTTCTAATAGCTTTTTGGAGGAGTCGTTATGGTTTTCTATATATAGCATCATGTCATCTGCAAATAGTGACAATGTAACTTCTTCATTCCCAATTGGATGCATTTTATTTCTTTGTCTTGCCTGATTGCTCTGGCGAGGACTTCCAACACTATGTCGAAAAGCAGAGGTGATAGGGGACAGCCCTGTCGTGTTGCTGAACGTAGAGCAAAGGACTTCAGTTTTTCACCGTTAATTATGAGATTAGCTGAGGGTTTGTCATATATGGCTTTTATTATGTTAAGGTATTTTCCTCCCATACCTATTTTATTAAGTGTTTTAATCATAAATGGATCTCGTATCTTGTCAAATGCTTTTTCTGCATCAATTGATATAATCATATGATTTTTGTCCTTTTTTGTGTAAATGTGATGTATCACTTTGATAGATTTGCGTATGTTGAAACATCCTTGTGCCCCTAGGATGAACCCCACTTGGTCGTGATGAATAATCTTTTTAATGCATTGTTGCATTCGATTTGCTAGAATTTTGTTTAGGATTTTTGCATCTGTATGCATCAGAGATATTGTTCTGTAGTTCTCTTTTTTTTGTGTTGTCCTTACCAGGTTTTGGTATCAGGGTAATGTTGGCCTCATAAAATGAGTTACGGAGTACTGTCTCTTCTTCAATTTTTTGGAAGAGTTTGAGCAGGATTGGTATTAGATCCTCTTGGAAGGTTTGGTAGAATTCACTAGTGAAGGCATCTTGTCCCCGACTTTTGCTTTTGGGAAGGTTTTGGATGACTGATTCAATTTCCTTACTGGTGATCGGTCTGTTTAGATGTTCCTGTTCTTCATGTTTCAGCCTAGGAAGGCTATATGTTTCTGAGAACTTGTCCATTTCTTCTAGGTTATTGAATTTGGTGGCATATAGTCTTTCATAGTATTCTTGGATGATCCTTTGTATTTCTGTGGCATCTGTGATAACTTCCCCTTTTTCATTTCTGATTTTGTTTATTAGTGTCTTCTCTCTTTTTATCTCAGTGAGTCTAGCCAAGGGTTTGTCAATTTTGTTAACCTTTCAAAGAACCAGCTCTTTGTCGCATTAATTATTTTCTATTGTCTTTTTGTTCTCTATTTCATTTAGTTCTGCTCTGATTCTTATTATTTCCTTTCTTCTGTTGACCTTGGGTTTCATTTGTTCTTCTTTTTCTAGTTCTTTAAGGTGTAACATGAGATTATTTATTTGGGATTTTTCTTGTTTCTTGAGATAGGCCTGTAATGATATAAATTTCCCTCTTAAAACTGCTTTCGCTGCATCCAAAAAATTTTAGTAGGATGTATTTTTATTGTCATTTGTTTCTATGTATCTTTTGATCTCTCCTCTAATTTCTTCTTTGACCTGGTCGTTCTTTAAAAGTATGTTGTTTAATCTCCATATATTTGTGGTTTATCCTGTTTTCTTTTGCAGTTGATTTCCAATTTCAAAGCCTTGTGATCAGAGAATATGCTTGCTATGATTTCAATCTTCTTAAATTTGCTGAGGTTAGTATAATGTCCCAATATATGGTCTATCCTTGAGAATGTTCCATGTATACTAGAAAAGAATGTATAGTCTGATGTTTTAGGATGAAGCCCTCTATAAATGTCAATTATGTCCATTTCATCTAATGTGTCATTTAGGGCTGCTATTTCATTATTTATTTTCTGTTTGGATGATCTATCCATAGCTGTCAATGACATATTTAAGTCCCCTAGTATAATTGTTTTGGTCAATTTCTCCCTTTAGGTCTGTTAGTAGTTGCTTGGTATATTTTGGTGCTCCATGATTGGGGGCATACATATTGATGACTGTTATGTCTTCTTGTTGTATTGTCCCCTTTACCATTATGAAATGTCCATCTTTATCTCTTGTTACCTTTTTCACCCTGAAGTCTCTTTCATCTGATATCAGTATAGCTACACCTGATTTTCTCTGGATACCATTTGCTTGGAGTGTCAATTTCCACCGTATCACTTTGAGTCTGTGCTTGTCCTTGTAGCTGAGATGTGTCTCTTGGAGATAGCATATGGTTGGGTTTAGTTTTTTTGATCCAATCTGCTACTCTGTGCCTTTTTATTGGTGAGTTCAGTCCGTTTACATTTAGGGTGATTATTGATATGTGAGGATTTCCTATCATTCTATCTTTAGTTTTCTGGCAAGATTGTGTCTCCATGGTTTCTTTGCCTTTTTGCTGTTGTCTATTATTTCTGTGTGGTGGTATTCCATGATGTTTCCTTCTGTTTCTTCTTTTATTAGAGTATGTATTTCAGTTCTGGATTTTTTTGAGTGGTTACCATTAAGTTTATGTAAAATAAAGTTTGATTTTTAGAGTATTCCATTTTCTTCACCATGCTTACTTTCTCCATTCCCATATTCTGGTTCAGGCCTTTACTCTCCCTCTTTTTATGTTTTGGTTGCCGCAAATTGTCCCTGTTGATGGTGGTTGAGTAGCCTCCTTTAGTATTTCTTGTAGTGCAGGTCGTGTATTAGAAAATTCCCTTAGCTTCTGTATGTCTGGAAAGGTCTTTATTCCTCCTTCATATCTAAAGGATATCTTTGCTGGGTATATTATCATTGGCTATCTTTCAATAGTTTGAATATTTGGTTCCACTCCCTCCTGGCTTGTAGAGTTTCTGCTGAGAAATCTGATGGGCTTTCCTTTGTAGGTTACCATCTTCTTTCCCTGGCTGCCTTGAGGATTCTCTTTGTCGTTGATTTTTGACAGCTTCACTATAATGCGCCTTGGAGAAGGCCTGTTGGGGTTGAGGTAACTAGGTGTTCAATTTGCTTCTTGGATTCGAGCATCCAGTTCTTTCCTCAAGTTTGGGAAGTTCTCATCGACAATTTGTTTAAATATACTCTCTGTTCCCTTCTCTCTTTCTTCTCCTTCTGGTATGCCTATTATTCTTTTATTGTTCTTTTTGATGGAGTCAAAAAGTTCTTGTATAGTTCTTTCATTTCTTTTAAGTCTCAAGTCTCTCTCTTCTTCCATCTGTGTCATTTCCAGGTTTCTATCTTCGATGTCACTGATTCTTTCCTCCATCTGGTCAACTCTACTACCTAAGCTGGCTATTTCAGTCTTAATTTCTTGTATTGAGTTCTTAATCTCCAGAAATTCTATTTTGTTCTTTTTAAAATTTCAATCTCTTTGGTAAAATGTTCATGTTGTTCTTTAATTGTGTTTCTGAGTTCATTAAACTGCCTTTCTGTGTTTTCTTGCATCTCGTTGAGTTTTTTCAGACCTGCAATCTTGAATTCTCTGTCATTTAAGTCACATATTTCCATATGTTTAAGTTAATTTTCTGGAGACTTTTCACTTTCCTTCTGAGCTGTCTTGTTGCCTTGGTTATTCATGACAATTAATGATTTATTATTTCTCTTCCTAGACATCTACAGGAGTGGGTTCTGCAACAGGTTGATAGGAAGAGGTCTTTCTTTTGTTTTCCAGTACGTGTTTGTAGAATGTTTTATTTTTTCTCCGACTGCAGCCTTTTTTTCTCTCTCATATTGTAGTGTTACGTTTTCTCTGCACTATTCCAGCTTCTCACAAAATGGGGGGATTCTCTGGAAGGGGGGCTTCTCCTCTGTTAACAGTTCACCCGGGTCATAGGGCACCATGTCCTTGTGGAGATACGGAGAGCTTTTGAAGTTCCAAAGCTCTTCATGCACCAGATTCAGAGCCCGTGTGTTTCAGCAGTTCTGTTTACTCCTGCAAGGATCTGCCCAGATAGGTGGACACAGGGGCAGGGTGAGTTGTGAGAATTGGCCCAGAGCAATGGTGGCAATCACCACCCCATTGGTCCTGCTTCCACAGCTCCCTCCTCTTTGCCGGAAATAGTTGGGCTGCGAATCTGTGTCTGTGGACCACAGTTCTCAGAACTGCAAATATCTGTTCTTTTGATCTGACATTGCTACTGTTCTGCTTGTAGCACTGGAGAGGTGGGCAGGCAGAAAGAGGGTGGCTAGTCTCAGTGCCTAAGGCTTCCATTCTCTGCTCGGCAGTCAGGACTTAAACCACCTTTTTCAGCCTTCTTCCCTCAGTCTTTGCTCCGAGGTCTCTGCCATGAGCGTTGGGTTCCGCTGTGTTATATGCTGTCCCCTCAGCCCTGTGGGCCATAAACGGAGCCCTAGCAGTCCGAGTTCTTCCCTCTCCTGTAGCTGTGGTAGCTCCGCGATGCAGCAAGCTCGGAGCAGTGAGCTAGGTCTGTGTCCTGCACCCACGTGCTTCCATCTCCGTGCTTCTCCCTTTCCTCTTCCCCTGCTCACTCAATTTGCCCACCTTTAGGTGAATTCAGTAGTGAGACCCTTTGTCTTGCCTGTCTGCTGTGCAGGGAGTCCTTTGTGGAGTTATAGTTTTTCAATTGGTTGCAAATTTCAGGGGAGATTTCCAGAGGCTCACCTCACGCCACCATTTTGATGACACTCTTTTGAATTTCTAGTATGTGATAGGTATAGGAAATAAGTTTGTCTTCACTAGAGGACTTCATAACATGGTGCAAGAAAAGTAGATAAACCAGAATTGCAGCATAGATTAGGAAAATAATGGGTTTTAGGTTTCAACAATTGTCAGTTTTGACTTGACTCTATATCATTTCTTTTATTACTTTCAGTATATCAAGCAATCAAGTGTAAGTTGCTCAAAACCCATAAAATATATTTTACAAAGTTAGCCAGTAGCTTCCTGTATAAATAATTCTATTTGTTTTTAAGGATCAGACATGGCTAATTATACCTCTGAAATTATCTTCAGGTTTTTCTACCTGAAGACATTACTTTCTTTAGTCTAGTTTCCAAAGGTCCACTAATAGGTGGCTGATGTGTCTAAGAATAACCTTAGCTTTGGCCCTGCCACCAAAATGGCCAGGAGCCATGCGTAGCCTGCCTAGGGAGATCCAAATGTCAGAGCTGGGTTCAAGGCTGGCTTTCCACTGGCCCAAACTATCAGTTTATGCCTGGCCATAGAAAAGTCTAGGACACATTTCAAATCTAGTAGGCATGGGTGTCTATTTCTGGAGCACAATCTATACAGAACCTCTGATAACAGTTGATTCCCAAAGTAAAGGATAAAAGCACAACTCTTCAGGGGTTCCTCAGACAGTGGAGGCTTATGTGAATGACTTGAGTGACATGTTTTCCTAAGAAAGCTAACTTATCCTCTTGGAGGAAACCTGCCTTTTTGTTTAGAGGAACCAATAACAGACAATATGAAATCATAACATGAAAGAAAAGAGAGAGGAAAAAATAATATGAACATGCTCTGAATACTAACTTACTGAATTAGGTGAATTTTAATGTCACACGTAACTGGCCTCATGCCTAAACTGATATAATGAAGATTTTGGTGTTGGAGATGCTCTTAAACAGATTAGAAAATCATTTATAATATGCTACTTTTCTTGGTGTCTTTATCACCAATAACCTTTGTGTTGTACATGAGCAAAATTTTTAACCAGATGGAAAAGTCAAGATTTTCCTAGTCAGATCTTAGGGATCTTTTTCTCTCCACAGCATCTTATCTTTGTTTGCATATATACTAACATTTTACACACACACACACACACACACACACACACACACACACACACACACCTCAGGATGCATTTATGAGACATTTCGTTGCCACTCCCTAGATGAGGAAACCGAAGCTCAGAAGCTAACTACCTTGGATAACTGAACATAAGTTAGGAATTGGGTCTTCCTGACACAAAAGCAAAGGTTTTCATTTGTTTCTTAATTTCAAGAGGCTGATGTTACAATTACGCAGCAGATATAGTAATTTTCCCTGAGAAAACTTTAGTTCACCTGGAAGCTGATATAAATGATAAATTTGTTGAATTGAATTGTTCTATATTGTTAAAGTTGGTATACCAGATGGAGAAACTGAAGAAAGCTAAACTATGTGTAAATACTACCATGAAAACAGCACCCATGACTGGATGTGGAAAAGTATAGTGAGTACATATTAATAAGTAGTCCCCATGATGCATATCTCAGTAACTCCTTAGGAACATTCTGAAATTAGAGTTTGATGCTCAAGTTAGTCATTTATATTGGGCTGTCTGTATTTTGAAAGTCTTGCAAGTGAAAGAACGTTTTGAGTACCATTTCATTTTTGGAAAGTTTGTGGCACGTTGGTGTTAGTCATTCTAATGTGAAAAATCATAGAAATGTAGACATATAAATCTAGAAGACTTTTACATATTAACTTTTCTTTTCAGTAAGGCCATTATTAAGACTATAAAGCTTTTTAATGTCCTGTGATTTTTATCTCTAGAAAGCATTTATCGCACACTCACTGTATTCAGAACTTTATATCAGGCAATGAGGCAAGAATGAAAAAAGAAAAGCCTGAGTTCACAACTAGAGGACTTATAGAAAACTGCCCGAATGCATGTACTTTACAATTATGTATAATAAACTTCTAAACATTCATGAGAAGCAGAAGCCAGGTGTCTCCATCCAGCTGAGCTACCCTGTGGAGAATGCTGAGCAGGGAATCAGTTTGCCTCTCTTTTCCTCAAGTCCACAGAATCAAGGACATGACTCCTGGTACCGAAGCAAATTTCCCTTTAACCTAGCTTGGGGACTTTCTACAAATGTGTATTTTTTTGCCTCATGCTCCCATTTATTAACATGAAGACTGAAGATGTTGATATATTGATATACATATTCCTAAATGACATAAACCTGAAAGAATTAAAAGTCTTTAACCCATGAGAAGTGTATTTTCCACCGTTACCTTTTTGAAACACACAATAAGAAGTATATTTTTTATTGTGATACGTTTTTTAACCCTCGTAAGTATATTTTGTATTGTGACCCATCACACACACCTTCCACACACACAACTAACACAAAAGTTTCACAAATATATTTAACTTAATATACGCATCGGACTACAAGATTTTCTTTACTTGTCTGTCTTATTTCTATTTCTATTTCTATACTGTTGTAGATTATTTAAAAAATGCTAGTAGTACTAACTGCTGAATTTATTTCATAACACACTCATGCATCTGGATTAATAGATTGAATAAGTTTGTGCTAAATAGTTGCATAATTGAAAAAAGAAACTCTAGCAGAAATCACCTACAAGAAGAATCTTCTTGATGTTTATAAAGAAAGAAAACAGGAAAGCTGATATCATGCTCAATTAAATAGTTATTACTTAAGAGATTGGTTCATGAGGTGTGGTTAGATATAATGTGTAGCTTGAATCATGTTTTCTCTGCCCCACATCTCCAATGTTTAGTACACTATTTACTCTAGGAGTTTATGAATCATGTGTTGGGTTTAATTAAAATGAACTCTAGTGTGGCTATAGAAATGGATAAAAGTTGTAGAATGCAAACTATTATTGGAAAAAAAGCTGAACAACTTGGGCACTTTTAGTGTTTGATTTGTAAAAGAAACAGAGTGCCAAGATTATACGAATTTTATAAAGTTAGGTTGGAGGGTCTAGGTAAGATTTGGAAAGAAACGGTAAGTTCGTCAGGAGATGATTTTAGAAAGAAGTACATGGCTATGCCTAGTGTTTCATAGATTTGTAGATTCTTCAATAGAAGGGACATTAAGCATCCAGTAGTCCAAACTCTTTTCCAATGCAAGATTTCTTTTTATAACATCCTTGAGAGAAAGCCATCCAATCTTTTCATGAAATATTCTAGTGAAGAGAGAATGTGCTTAAAGAAGCAATCCGGTGTGTTGTTCATTATTTTGAATTATTGTAAGGTTCTTTTCTCTGTATCTGAAATCTTTCTCCTTGTTACATCCACTTCCCCCGCCCTCTTTTTTTGGTCTGCCTTCTACCATAATATATAAAAAGTTCATTCTTTCATTAACACAGTAGCCTTTCTCACCTCTTAGCGATACCCTTTCAGCATTTTTCAGTGTTCCTGAAACTCAAGATTAAAAATGTTACCAAGGCCAATAATGTTAAAAAGAAACTGAGGTCAAGAAGGGGAATGAAACATTGAAGAATCACAGAACTAATGCCCACTTCTTAAAAATGACACAGGCAGTATTTCATGGTCATCAGATAAGAATCTCCAGTGTTTTCAAAACTATGAATATTGTTGACTTCATAAATCATTATCAACAAGTAATATTTATTGAGAATCCTTTGGGAAAATGACAGTGTGTTTAACTGAAGGCATAACATAATTTCTAATGGCTCTTTTCCATGTGGGGACCTCTTATTGCCAAATGATTAGAGAACTCTTAAATACATTTGCATTAGTATCATCATTATTTCTCTAAAAATTTAATAAGGCAGCTGAGCTCCTCTTGAAAAGAGATGATCTCATGTTTGAAGGGAAATATTTTTCCCCATCAGACTAATACAGTTTACTTAACTGTATGTTTCCCCGTAAACACTACTCAGCAAATGGAGCCGTTGTGGATCCAAAATACTCAGTCAAACTTTTCTGTGGTATAATCTTTTCTCATCAAACCTTAGGCAGGAGTAACTAAACACAATTTTAAAAAACTTTATGAGAAAATTCCCAATAATTTCTAGGTAGATCGTACTGGAAATGTCCACTCTAATTCTCAGAGCTACACAATTTAAACACAGCTAACTATATTCTTAAGCTGTGAATCATTATTTGTATTTAGAAATCCAATATCATCTAAAACAGGTGAAGTTTTGAAAGCTTCACAATCTACCAAACACTCGTGATTTTCAAATAGCAATTGAAAGGCTAATCATGAGTATATCCACCAATATAGTTAATCTTCATTGCAATATCATTACAAAGCTATATAAAATCACCAAAATACAGTAAGAAAAGCATAGATATGAGTTTTACAATCTCTTTTTTTCTCTTACTCTCTCATAATAGTTTCAA
This sequence comes from Rhinolophus ferrumequinum, assembly GCF_004115265.2. Lineage (NCBI taxonomy): Eukaryota > Metazoa > Chordata > Mammalia > Chiroptera > Rhinolophidae > Rhinolophus > Rhinolophus ferrumequinum. The sequence continues at coordinate 59,533,234 of NC_046291.1, forward strand.
TCAGTAGTAAAGTAGATAAATGTTTATAATTTTTAAATTTGTAGATGTTCAACATACAGTTGCTTTTTGGTTCTCCGGCCCTCAGTCAACCCAGTAATGGCATATCCTAAAAAGGCACACTGCTAAGAACAAGGAAAACTAAGGAGCATTGCATTGTGGCAAAGGTAGAAAAATGACATCGTTTTCTTTGTACTTGCCTGACCCACAAGCCTGACCATGTGGCTAACTGGGCTAGAGTAGATTCCTAAGCCCAAGTAGCCAAACCATGAGCTGGATAGTAGCTATGATATATCATTGACTGTAAGCTCTGCCAGACATGTAAAATGGTGATCAACAGGCCCTATTATGTTCTCTTTTTCAGAAACATTAGCCAGAAATATAGGAAAATAATCAATCGGTAGTGGGTATAGATGTAAACAAAATGGAGGGATTTATAAATCACATTTTCAGACTGCATGAAAGTAAAGATCAGGAGTGTCTACTTCTGAGGAACACTTATATATTTTTGGAATCACCAGAGATGCCATGCAAGTAGAGCAATATTTGGACCCTGAAGACATTCCTGTATCCCTAAAGTCTGGCAATATGTTGTAACTTCTTACTATCTCCCTGTATAACCAAAACAATTTTTTAACTTATTTAAGAGACTGGATTGAGGTCTGTTCATTTCAACCAAAAGAGCAATCACACATCAATGTGAAATCCAGACCAGGATTTTAAAAACTAATGAAATGCTTTAATTTTGGGATTTAGAAGGGAGAGAAACCAAGACACTGGTTATTTGACTATATAGTCAGCCCTGAGTAACTGAGTGTGATATATCTTCTGAAATCGAGCTAAATAATGTTAACTTTCATCCCTTTATTCCCCACTGCCAATATAAACCACTAGAAATATATCTTGTCATCCTGCTTGTTAAATTTAAACTTAGTCCACACAGCCCCAACTTCTCTTGAACTTGGGAGCAAAATCTCCAGTAATGAGGTCATAATTTTGAGTGACATTCTTAGCGCATCACTTTAAATGGTCAGAATCATCGTGATTAAGATTCTAGTTTTCCTCAGTAACAAGTATAAGTGTTTAAGCAATAAGTAATATGCACAGCAGTGACAGTGTCCTATTGTAGAGGACACTTTGATAACATATTAATGATTCTGGCTGAAAAACAGGTATTGAGGGAATACTGTGGTGGATAATATAACAAACATGCAGATGCAATATTTCTTGAGAACTAAAATGTTTTACTTATTTTATTCCATGGCCTTTAAAGGCCAAAATTCCCTTACATTTTCCTTCATGACACCTTCATTTAATTTTCATGAATTCATTTAGAATCCTACTACGTAGGGTAGTATCTGGGCTTTCCTTGATGTTCCAAACCTCTGACACCTTCTGCAGGAAATCTTAAGCTTTTTAAATGGTCTTGTTCTATTGTTTTTGAATTTCAAAAGCTTTAGAGGGATAGAAATCTATGATCATTTAGAAAATCTTGCAGAAATCAGGCTTTTCCCTACATCTCCATGGCCACTACCATATTCCAAACCACAACATCTTTGACAACTAAAACTTCTCGAATGGTCTCTGCTTCCATTTTTGTTCACCATATAACATTTTCCATAAAGCAGCCAGAGTGAGTTTTCAAAATAGTAAACTGATTTTGTCACACACTTTATATAGTTTACTTAAATCCATTCAATGGCTATCCACAACTTTTAGAATAAAATCCAATTTTTTTCTCTGTGAATCTATCTCTAACTTCATCTCAGTGTAACTTATTCAACACTCACTGAGATCTAGCTTTTTCTCAGCTTCAGAACTTGGCACTTGTTTGCTTTTACATGTTCTGGAACACATATAACTTGACTCTCCCTGTGGCTGAATAATAAAATATGCTATTATTATGAACATATTACATATTTATATGTATGTATACGTACACACATATATGTATACATATGTATGCATTACCATGACATAAAGTGCAGTAAAACTGAAATATTTAAAGTCTGCAGAGAAATAAAGTTAGTCTTGACTTCTATTCTAGTATGTATATAGATAGGTAGAGTTACATCTTGAGGACCACTTTGTAATCTACAGACGGAAGAATTTCAGAATTTCAAAATACAGACTTCAAAGCTTCAGTTCATGCTACATTGGTAGAAGTACTTCTTCCAGTTTACCACTTTGAACTATGTTAGTAACTAATCTAGTCATCTCAAAGGATCTAATAGGGGCATATACGCCACCGATAATTTCTGGTACTTTAGAAGAACTTTGATCTTGTACTCTTTTTTCAATGACTAGAAGAACGTTTTGGAATGACTTTAGTGGAAAAAATTTTATACAGAACAACTCACGAAAAAAATTCTGAGTGGCGATTATATGTGCCTTCTCCTTTGGCTTTAATATAATAGCAATTCCAATTTTGTCCCTAGTTATATGATCTCTATGTGCTAGTTCATCAGTATTATTTAAATCTTTGAAGAGTTACATACACTTACTTGTTATCATTGTTATATAATATCAGTAATACTGAGGCTGGTGTCAATAATTAACATGGATTTTAAAATAGAATGTAAGCATATGAACTAGTTCAATTAGAAAATTTGGGGGGGCGGGGACTGAAATTCAGATCTCACTCAATTACTTTGTAAATTGGTGAGTATTTGATTATATTGCTTATAAAACAATTAAGTGAAACTTCAGAAAGCCTACATAATGTAGGAAAAATAACAAAGCTCCCACATTGTTTTCATGGATTTTTAAAAATAAGCCATTACAGTTTGGACAAAAACTATTTTTTCTCTTTTTCCATTGTTCCTACATTTTGGGCACTGTTTCTGTTTCATTTGTATAGCATCATAGTTTTGGGGACGCTGAATATGTAAAACAGTTCAGACAAAACAGTCATTTTTCCTGTAAGCAGAACTAGCAAGGGAGAAAGTTGAAACAAATGTTTACTGAACTCCCACTCTATACTGAGCATGATGCTTGGCAATGAAGATTTCAACATAATAAGTCATAGTACTGTCCTTATGCCCACAAGGAAAACACAAAAGCTCTACCTATGTGCAGACACACTATAATAGTGGGAAGCTTCATTGAAAGTTGAAACAAATGTTTACTGAGCTCCCACCCTGTCTGAGCATGATGCTTGGCAATGAAGATTTCAACATAATAAGTCATAGTACTGTCCTTATGCCCACAAGGAAAACACAAAAGCTCTGCCTATGTGCAGACACACTACAATAGTGGGAAGCTTCATCCACACATGGGAAACTGTTTACATGTGTGGATAGCAGGATATAATATAATGTAAAAAGTGTTCTAAATAGAGGTTTGTGTACTGTATTGTTTGAACATAGAAGAGGAAGAAATTAGTTTTGTCTGGGTGTCTGTTAGAGAATTGGTCCTCAAAGAAATCGGTAGAAAAGAGAAGTCATTTGAGCAGGATCTTGAACAATGAGTTAGATTACTCCTAGAAAAAAGAATAAGGTGTAAAGAAAAGAATTGATTCTGCCATGTCATGGACTATTCCACGTGATAGAATAAACATGACAACTCTCTTACTAATTTTAATTTAGCATGTTCTCAAATTATTGAATGGCTTCAATTGTTTCATTACCATATCATTCAGCATTTCTGTTCTTCCTCTAAATTCTATACTAGCAAAAATTAATGGGATTCTTTACTTTTCATGAATTTGGTACATTGATAGCAGAGGTGACCAGCCGTAGTTGAAAATGCATTGAAATGAGATCCAAGATGGCAGAGAAGAAGCAGGAGTAGGCCTGCTTCCATGAACACATTAGTAGGTCCTTCCATGAACACATTAAAATTACAACTAAATTATAAAACAATCAACCTGGAAAACCATTTGAAATCTGGCTGAACATTTTATACATTAGACATTTTGTAACTATGAATATAAAGCAGAAGCCACGTTGAGACCGCTAGGAGGGACGGAGGCACGGAAATGGCTAACCCCAAACCTCCACGTGGCAGTTGAAAACCGAGAGGGATATTTCAGCCACAGAGGTTCCCCCCAGAGGAGTGAGGTACCCCAACTCCACACAGGCCTCCCCAGCCCAGAGTACTAGTGCCAGGAAGAGGAGCTCCCACATCATCTGGCTGTGAGAAACAGTGAGGATTCCAACCATCTGGGCGATAAACCCAGGCGTCCTCTTAAACAGCCTGCACACAGACTCTCACTTCCAGGCACTCACCTTGGGCTCCAGCGAAGGGACAGTAACTTGGGGGTTGTCAGACATACAAGGGGCAGACTGAGGTGTGTAGCTTCGGTGGAGAGGACTGGAAGATAGTCAGCATTTCCCTTGTGCTCTTTCCTCCCCCAATGCAGCCAGCAAGTGGACCATCTTCCCTGTGTTGAGCCCACCCCCTACGCTTACTGCCAAATCTGAATCTGATTGGTCTGATGAGCTCTGCTGCTATGCCTTGCTGACTCACTGGGACTTGCCCTACCCAATTCCCCCAATGCTGGAGGCACTTTCTCCAAGAGCAGCCAGCCCCGCCTGCAGCTCCTACTCTTGTAGGAGTTCTTCTAATGCTGGCATATAGGCTGATTTCAAGGGGATTGACCACATGCAATTTTGCTACATAAGTGAATATTTCAATACTTTTTTATCTGTTCTCTTTATTTTCTCCATTTATTTTATTTTTTTCTGCTTTGCTCTGCCTACCCCAACAATACCCCCCCCTAACGTTAAGAATGGAATCTATGTCCTCCTTTGGAATTTTTTGCCAAAGTGTTAGAAGTTATTTAATATATTGGGTAGGATGTTAAGTGGCATAAATTTGAGATGACAGCATCATCTCTAAGGGAGCTAACTTTTGAGAACTGGAAAGGAACTGCATCCCGTCACCATCTTATTGCCATCTGTGATGATCCATGAATACCCAGGGTAGCCTCTGAAGAACAGGGTTTACCTTCAGCTACACTATGTCCTCCATGGACATTAAACCAAAGAAGTAAGTCCTAACAGTGAAGCTAATGCCATAGGTCGGGCTCATAGTTCAAATAAGGTTTCAGCATATTTCAAATAAAAGAGTTAAGTGCTTCAAGTTTTACTAATGGGCAAGGCCAATTTTATATTTATTTTCCTTCAAATTATAGTATTGATTAAGATCATATGAGAAGCATTGCAGTAAATCCAAATACTAAGCATAGGGCATAAAATTTAGACAGATTTTCTTATATACTTTTATGCTGGTGGTACATGAAGTTGTATTTAAAGACACTATGCAATTTTGGCCTACATTTGCTGAATATAGCTGAAGTGGGAATAAATAAAATGGAAGAAAGTAACTACCAGAGGTATTCACAAACAGCACAAAAACATTTTTTAAAATGTCTTTGATACGGATGGCTCAGTTCCTCTTACCATATTATATTAAATCTAGTCCAAACAAGATTTTATTTCCACCACTCCACAAAAACTCTTTTCATCTCAGTTACCAATAACCTCCATGTTACTAAATGCCATGATCAATTCTTGGTCTCATCTCGATTATCAACATCATATAATTGATTACTGCTTCTTTTTTCATATAATTTTCTCATTCATATTCAGGAACATCATACATTTTTTCCTCTCTCTCATTGATTGCTTCTTTCTAATTCTTCCTCTTCTGCTCAAACTCTTAATATTAGAGAACCCTAGAGCTCTGTCCTTGTTTCACTCTCCTCTCCATGTACATTTAATTTCCTGGTGATCTCATGCAGAGTCATCACTTTATATACTGACTTTAAGCTAATGACTCCCCAATTTTTTTTGATGACTTCCAAATTTCTATCTCCAAGCTAGACCTCTGCCCTGGAATCTAGACTCATATATCCGACGTCTTGCTGTCTGTGCCTAGTAGACTTCTCAACTCACATACTTAAAATGGAATTTTTGATCTCTCTCACCCTCCAACCTGCTTCTACTGCTTTCCCATCCTTGGTTGATCTCAACTCTGCACTTCTTGCTGCTCAGGCCAAAAACCTTAGAGTCATCTATGAGTATTCTCTTTCCTTTACACTGCACATCCAATTTGTTAGGAAATCCTGTTGACCCTTTCTTCAAAATATTTTCGTAATCTGATAACTTCTCATTACTTCCTCTGCTAACACCCTGATCCACGCCACAAATATCTCTTGTCTGTGTAACTGTAATAGCTCCTTTCACAGGCCTCTCTGCTTCTATGCTGGCATCCATAGTTTATTCTCAATACACCTGCTAGATTGATACTGTTAAAATATATCAGACCATATAATTTCTCTGCACACAGCTCAAGTCTGTGGCTTCCCATTTCATTCCAAATAAAAGTCTAAGTTCTTACACTGGGTTCACAAGGCCCCATGCTTTGGCTTTCTTTTGCCTCTCTAGCACCATGTACTACTCCTCTCCTCTTTGTTCATTCAGCTTGAATCATACTGACTTTTGTGCTATTCCTTAAACGACATGACAGGCAAGTTCTCACCTTAGGGTCTTCGCTATAGCTCTACCTCGAGCCTGGGATTCTCTTTCCATGAGTATTTATGAGGCTAACCTTCTTACATCAATCAAGCTTTGCTCAAATACCTGTTTGATTAAGGCCTACTCCGACTACTTAATACCATAGGCTACACCTCGTTACTACTCCCATTCTTTCTTACCCTGCTCTATTTCCTCTTTTTTTCCTCTTTATCATCACCATCTAATACACTATATACGTAACTTAAATGTCATATTTATTATTTATTGTTTATCTCTCCCCCCAAAATGTAAGCTGTCTCATGCACATTGTTGGGCATTCAATGTTCCTTTTATTTATTCATTAATTGATTGATTGCAATTTTATGTTTTGCTACCATAAACATCTTTGTCCATAAAGCTTTATCTGTTTAAAGGATTATTTTCCTAAAATAGATTCCCAGAGATAAAATTTCTAGGAATAGGACTCTTTTAAGGCTCTTGAGAAATATTACCAAATTGCCTTTCAAATGAATTGTACCAATTTTTTTTATTAGTTTCAGGTATACAAAGCAACATAATAGTTAGACATTTATACCCTCACAAAGTAATAACCTCCCCCGCCCCGCAAGCTACTACACGTCTGATATCTTATTGAATTGTACCAATTTATATTCCATTCGGAATGTATTAGTGTTTGTACCAATGATGTGCTAGTATTTACTTAATTACATCCTTTTCAATATTGACTGTTGACAATTATTTTTTTTACTTTTATAAATTGCTTGTGCTCTTTCTGCTTTTAAAAATCACCTGCATCTATCGTTTGTTCAATTATCTATTCATGTTTTATTTTTTCTTGTTAACTTGTCAGATTTTTGCTTAATATGTCTTAAAATTGATATTCATATTATATGGATAATTGTATAATAGCTATAATATATAGTATAATGCACATGTATTGTCATTTTAAACATTGAATCTTTAAGGAATGTGGCTTTATTCATAGGTGTTACAGAGAAGAGATTTTCATGTGAACTTTTAAATGTTTGTAAAAATTTTTACCATCTCACAGTGCGTGAAGCCCAATACATATCTCCAAATAAAATCTCACAGAAAGGGTTTGAAACACTTGTAGTAAAGGTTACTCTTGAGTAATATCTAATGTCCCTACAAAAATGTGGCAAAAGTACAACGCAGGTGGAGCAGAGAAATAAACAGAGGTTTGTTGCATAGGTGAACATGACTTAAGAAATGCACTTCATTGATAAACTGTCAGCATCAATTGTACTTTTAAATTTTCCTCTTCTAAGAATTTATTCTCTAGTACCAATTTCTAGCCAAGGAGAATGACATTGATTGTAGATAATTGAGACTGAACTTTTGGGGTGATTTTAAAGGTGACTTTAAATCTCTTCATATTTTGCTTGTTGGTATTTTAAAGATCTAATGATAATGATCTTACATTTGCAGGCAGGGCAAGCTAAAAGAATCTCCCATTACTGCAGAGACCCTGTCAGAGACAATTCATTCTATTGGATTTTTTTGGTATCTTTAGTTAAGAATGCCATATGGCTTTCTTTGCTTTATTACATTACATGTTCTAAAACCTTTACCCCAAAAGTAAATCTATACTAATATTATGCAGAAGGATCAAGTCTTCACCACAGAGCTGCTGCCTTTCTCAGGGTTAAATGTGCCCTCTGTGCAGCTAGCTGTGTGCAGCAACATCACAAAACAGTGTGAAGTGAGAGTGAAGGATCTCTTTGGACCCACCGAGAATTTAAGTAGGCAGAATATAATTACCCAAGTTGGACTTAAGCCAGAATGACAGGGTTAACATCCTTACTAACATCCATCCTAATTGAAGAAAATTGAAACTAACAACAGCTACTTTCCCAAAATGTGAGTCATACACCTTTTCCCAGTGTCTTTCATTTTCTCTTTATTGATAGTCTCCCAGGCAAGGACTTGATTTTATCTTAGTCCGCTGTCTATTACCAGAAAAACTGTTGTTATTCTTTAAAGATACGAAAGTACAATCTAGTCATTACTCAGAAGGTTTATGAAATGTGAGGAGAGTATAATTTCTCATTTGGTTTTTAGGTTAAAAATTAAATACTATATATATGGCATGAAGCCTAGGTTTGTAGAGTTTGAATTTTTTTTCCTCTGATGTTAAATCAAATAAAATGATACTCACTTGGCTAAATCCATAGAAACATTAAAATATATGAGTCTCAACAATCTAATCTTTAAAAAATATTTTACACCTCCTATAAGAGACAATAATATCTCTTTGAATGTCATATGTTTAATTATTTGTTCACATCTCTGTCTTCCTACACTGTGAACTCGAAAATTGGGGCTATTTATTTTCCATATAAGTAGCATCATCACATCACATGTGCTCCTGGCACAAAATAGATGCTCAGTACCGATTACTGGATGCTTCTTATTTCCTTCACTTACTTGCGTCACAACTAATTAGCCAGTTCACATAAAAGAAATAATCTACAATTTCTCTCTTTTTGAAATGTAGGTTTTCTTAGATTAATTATTTCCTACTTTCTCCTTTTGTTAGAATATTCCCAACTCATACTCTTCTCATGTTGAAGTATTTTCTTATATTTCTTATACTAGAAGTAACCACTATTCGCTAATTAAATGAATTTGATTAACAATGGGCATTTCTAATTCTTACTCTCTTGGAAATTGTTTTTAATTTTAATCCCAGATAAAAATGATGAATGCAAAAAGACCTTGGTAATGCACGGACATAGTAATTTATAACCCAAAGAAGCTTTCAGCTTTTTGTTCTTCAAGTGTTCTTCAAACTAGATGTTTCACTCTTTAGCCAAACATCAGGGAGCTGCCCCTATGATAGGTGCTCGGTGTGCAAACAGGACACATTGAAGAAACTGTGAAGGTGAAAATCAAGGGAACAGATACCAGCTCCTATAAAACATAGGAGCTTTATGTGAATATTACCTTTCCCATGATGCTTGGCAATTTTAGACTCTGACATAATACAGTTTGTAGCTCATAGCAAAAACAGACAAAGGTGTGTTATATGGTATACTGGCCCAAAGACAAATAAAGAACTTGTGAAAATTGAAGTGACAGTGTTACATGGATAACTTATTTATTGAGGATTTAAAGCTAGGTGGTTATGCTATGATAAGGGTTGAACAATTTGACTTGAATAAAGGAGTCACTAAACTTTTAACTCTCTCAAAGCAAGTTTTCTTGATTTTGTCTTCTTTCAAAGTTCAAAAAGTTTGGTAATTCATTCGATGCTGCACATTTCATGAAGCTATGCATGCATGACCTGGGATTAGGACATGTGTCAGTCAGAAATACGGCATGACTGCAAAAAGTGCTGTTGTTGCAGAATTTCCAACCCAATTTAAACCTATTCATTTTTGATATCTTATAAGAAATATTTAGTATCATGGGATTTACAGCCCAATTTTCTGACCGAACAGGTTCAGATAATTTCTAAAAAGCTTATGATAAGCAACTTTAAAGTTGTGCCCAAATCTCTGACTATAGACATCCTTCTAAACCACAACAAACTACACCAGTAAATGCCGCTAATATTTGGTTGAGCAGTATTTGATTATCTCTATATAGACAGTTAATGACACCCAGCAGCATCTGAGCTACCTTTCCCAACTAGTAGGTGGTATGGGCTCAAGGCATTACCAGTTTTATTTTTATTACTAATTTTATATTATGTTGATTACTAGTTTAAGCATAACCAGGAGTAAATATGCTTTAAAAATCACACAGTACCTTCCAATGGCAAGTGTAAATAGCATCCATAGTATGTCATATTTTTCAATATTTGTAATACTGTCTCTCTGTATCTAAAATTCAATTCAACAAACATTGATTAAATGCCTCCTATGCATGTTAAGCTGTAAGCCAGGAGGGGACTCTATATACATTTCAGCACCTGATTTATTTAGACTAGAAGAGCTTATTTATTTTCTCATGGTCAAATAAAAAGAGAAAAAAAATATCCACAGCCTTTGATACCTGAGCAAAAAGATGCAGAAGCATTTATCGTTTTGACTGTTCTGCTTAGTTTCTGAACATGTTTCTAATGGGGGACGGAGGAGATTATAAGATATGTGGGAAGCCAGTGGTGGTTGTGGGAAAAGTATTGGAAAATAATTCCTCTCTATGCACCCATAGAGAGGAGGCCAAGTGACTTACGTGTTTTCTTTTCTCTCCCTCGCTCTCTCTTTTTCTCTCTTTCTCCCTTCCTACTTCCGTCCTTCCTTCCTTTTGTTGAGTGAAAAAATATTTAAATTTTTTTTAAATTAAAATTTATTGGGTGACAGTAACAAAACTACATAGGTTTCAAGTACAATTCTATAATATATCATCTATATATTTCATTATGTGCTCACCACCCAGAGTTACCTCTCTTCCATCACCTTATATTCAATCCCCGTTACCAACCCTCCTCCCCCATTACCCTGGCAACCACTAAACTGTTGTCTGTGTCTATGAGTTGTTGTTTCTTTATTTGTTTGTCTTGTTCCTTTGTTGCTTTCAGTTTTATAATATATGAGTGAAGTCATATGGTTCTGGACTTTTTCTGTCTGATTAATTTCACTTAGCATAATAATCTCAAGATCCATGCATGTTGTTGTAAGTGACAGTGAAAAACGGAAACCTTTTGCTCTATGTTCAGGAACAAGAAAGGGTTGTCTCCTATCATCACTGTTATACAACATGGTATTGGAAGTCCTAGCCAGAGCAATCAGACAAGAGAAAGAAATAAAAGGCATCTGAATTGGGAATGAAGAAGTTAAATTGTCACTTTTTGCAGATGACATGATGCTATATATAGAAAACCCTAAAGACTCCACCATAAAGCTATTTTAGAAGCAATACATGAATACAGTAAAGTTGCTGGCTACAAAATCAATGTACAAAAATGCATTGCATTCCTATCTACTAACAATTAAATTTCAGAAAAAGAATTTAAAAAAAAGTAATTTCTTTCGCAACTGAAACAACAAGAATAAAATACCTCGGAATAAAGTTAACAAATGATGTGAAGGACCTACACACTGAAAACTACAGAACATCATTACAAATAATGGAAGAAGACACAAAGAAATGGAAAGACATTCTGTGTTCATGGATTGGAAGGAACAACATAGTAAAAATGGCCTTATTACCCAAAGCAACTTACAGATTTAATGCAATCCCCATCAAAATCCCAATGGCATTTTTTCAAGAAATAGAGCAAAAAAATAATCAGGTTTGTATGGAATCATAAAAGACCCCAAATAGCCAAAGCAATCCTAAGAAAAAAGAATAAGGGTGGAGGTACCACATGTCCTGACTTTGGCTTGTACTACAGAGCAACAATAATCAAAACAGCATGGTATTAGCAGAAAAATAGACCCACAGACCAATGGAATAAAACTGAAAACTCAGAAATAAGCTCACAAAAATATGGACAGACAATTTTTGACAAAAGAGCCAAAAACATACAATGGAGAAAAGAAAGCCTCTTCAATAAATGGTGCTGGGGAAATTGGAAAGCCACGTGCAAAAGGATGAAACTAAACTGCTATCTGTCACCATGTGCCAAAATTAACTCAAAATGGACCTATGTGTTTTCTAGTGAGGTGCTTCTACCCCAGAACTGAATTTTGGGAGCATGAGACAAAGGCAATATGTCCAAATTGAGGGTATTTTTATAGCAAAACTGGTGGAGCTGAGGTTTTAACAGTATGATCTTTCTGGTGTTCATAGGTGTGTTTAGGTGACATCTTAAACAGAAATAGAGAATTTTGGCTGTGTCTCTCTTTCCTTGGGCCCTTGCTAGGCCTTATGTTCTAGCCTTTCTGGTTATCATGTGTGATAACTCACTCCCTTACAATAAATTTCTTACAAATAAATTTTGATTTGGGTCAACCAGAGAAAACTTCTATTGTTTGCACCTAAAAAGACTATAATAGTAAATAAATATAGGTTGTGATGATATGACTTGTTTTACATCTGAGATTGGCATTATAAAAGTGTAGATATTGATCTAATATATCGACAATAAGTTTCTAATATATATTAAGACTTCAGCTAGATGAAATTGAAATAAAAGAAAACTCAATAGCACATATTTTTGTCTACACCCATTTTTATAAAAAAAAAAAAAAAATTGGACAACTATTTCCAGACATTTATTTAAAAAGTCATGTTTGACTTTGGGTTTGGGTTCCAGCACATGAGGGGATTGGAAGTTATAACTCTGTCTTAACCACAACGAAAAATATGATAAACTTAAAAATCAACGTTTCCTAGATGTTTCAGAAAGGTGAGTTCATAGGGTAAACCACTGCCAAGTGAATTGAAGGAACAAACAAGTGAATACAGAAATGCAAAACCTACCCTCACAGGAACCTCCATTAGAACCAGCATGGTAGGAAAACCTGAATTGCAATTGACAAATTGCCAGAGGCTTAGAGTGGATAACACTGAGGGTTAAAAACTCAAAGGGGCCCATTCTTAAATGGCCTCCAATACTTTTGCAAATTTTACCTCCTTATAAGTTTTGCCAAGTTCTCTGCAGAGAATACTAGAGAAAACTTCACCCATGCTTCTGGCGGAGGAGGGAAAAGGACAATACACCAGAGCATTCTGTTCTTAGAAAAAAGCCTTCTGTCAAGAAAAAGTATTTAACCAGAGATCAGCGTATTGGGGTTTCATAGGATGCTAACTGACTTGGGGAGAGAATACTCAGCCTTAGTCACTCGAGTTATCAATATGGAAGAAGAAAGGAAAAATATTAGAAAAGTAAAAAGTGAAGATAAACAGTTACTTTTCTTACTCTTAATTGATTTAACAGATAATAGTACTGTTTCAAAATAATAGCAACAATGTATTCAATTACATATGCTTCTGTATAGGTGAAATAAATGACAGTAAAGATACAAAAGAAAGAGTGGAAATTAGGATTATTTTATTATCATAAAGTACTTGCACTATGTGTGAAATGGTACAGTGTGGTTTGAAAGCAGACTTGGATTAGTTGTAAACATACATTGCAAACTCTAGGACAACCACTAAAAAAGTTAAGAAAAAACAAGTATAACCAATATGTTAAAAAAGGAGAGAAAATGGAATTGTATAAAATGCTCAATTAAAACTAACAAAAGGCGAACAAATAAATAGATGAAGACAAAAATAGGAAAAAAGAACAAGGGCAATGACTAGAAAACAATATATTAGTAAATGTCATTCTTACATCAATAATCATTTTATATGTCAAAGGTCTAAATATACCAATTAAAAGACCAAAGTTGTCAGAGTGGATCAAAACAGAAGACTCAACTATATGTTGTCTACAAGAAACCCACTTTAACTATAAAGACACATATAGGTTAAAACTAAAGGAATGGAGAAAGATATACCATCTGTATTAGACTGCCTGAGTCATCATAACAAAATACCATAGACTGGGTGTCTTAAACAAGAAGAAATTATTTCTTATAGTTCTGGAGGCTGGGAAGGCCAAGATTAAAGTGTTGACAAATAGGTTTCAATTTGAATCCTCTTCTCTTGGTCTATAGGTGACTGCCATCTCACTGTGAGCTCACATGTCTTCTTTACGCATACAAGTGGGAAGAGAGAGTGTAAGCTCTCTGATTTCTCTTCTTATAAAGACACTAATCCCATTAACAGTGTCCCGCCCTCATGACCTCATCTAACCCTAATTACCTTCCACAAGACCCATTTGCAAATACCATTACCCTGGGAGTTAAGGCTTCAACAAATAAATTTTGGGGACCACGAACATTCAGTACATAAAAATTTCTTAACCTTAATCAAAAGAAAGCATGATTAGCTATATTAATTTCAGACAAAGGAGACCTCAGAGTAAGGAAAGTTATCAAGGATAAAGCGAATCATTGCATAAAGATAAAAGGATAAATTTTCAAAGGAGACATCACAATCCTTAATGTATATGTGCTTAAAGACAGAGCATCAAAATATGTGAGGCAAAGATTAAGTTCTTGTAATAAAACCACAAGAAGAAATAGATGAATCCATCATTGTGGTTGGAGACTTTAACACCTCTCTATCAGAAATGGACAGATCCAGCAGGCAAATCATCTTTCAGGACATAGTTAAATTAATAACATCATCAATCAACTGGATATAATTGACATCTATTGACTACTTCGTCCCAAAACAGCAAAATACACATTCTTCTCAAGCTCACATGGAAACTGCACCAAGATAGACCATATTCTCAGGCATAAATATATCTTATCAAATTTAAAAGGAGAGAAATCATGAAACGGATGCTCTGCGACAACAGCGGAGTTTAACTAGAAGTAAATAACAGAAAGATAGACGGAATAAACAACACACTTGTAAATAACATATGGGTCAAAGAAGAAATCTCAGGAAAAATTAAAAATGATTTTGAATTAAATGAAATGGAAATACAACTTAACAAATTTTGTAGGATGCAGTGAATCAGTGCTTAAAGGGAACTTAATACCACTGAATGCATATATTGGAAAAAAAATCTAAAATCAGTAATTTAAATTTCCACCTTAGCAGACTAGAAAAAGAAGAACAAATTAAATTCAAAGTAAGTAGGACTCACTTGCTCTGAGCAACACACTGGGGTGGCAACTTGAAAGACACTAGGGACGTACGGAAGGAACAAAACTTTCTGGCTGCAGTTCGAGGGCTGGAGGAGCAGCTTTCTTGCAGACAGAAGCTGTTCTTTGTTGAGGCTCCTGTAACTCAGTGTACAGATTTAGGTGCGTGCCATCTAAGTCTCTATCAATCTGGTTAACACTGTTTGCTCATCCCATTCTGGTAATTCCCTGAATCCCTGCCCCACCTAATTTATGGGCCCCCAAGCCAATTCCAGTGACTTTTCTAAATAAACAACCTGTCTTGGCACATGCTACGGACTTCCCTAAAATCTCTCAAAGGTTCACAAACCTCAAATAAGAAGCATCTGGCCTCAGCATGCTCCGTATCCCTTGTCGAGAAGCCCCAGCCCAAAATTGAAGGCAACCAGCTGTGGTTTGAGGCTTGACCTCTCCCCGACACCTCCATCCCCATTGTAGGTGGTGGCCTTTTGCAGATTGTTTTGTGGCTCATTCCAGGTGGTCCCAGATAGAGCATAGACTTCAGCTGAATTTGGCCTGCAGTGCAGACCGTATCACTGGGTCCCACAGGACACCTACTACATAAGGCCACTCTACTAAGATGGTGGGACGTAGCAGCTCTACCTAATACATAGAAACACACAGGGGTGCAGCCAAAATGGGGAAACAAGAAACATGTCCCAAGTAGAAGAACAGAACAAAGTTCCAGAAAAAGAACTAAACAAAATGGAAATAAGCAATCTACTAGATGTAGAATTCCATACACTGGTTATAAGGATGACCACTGATCTCAGTGAGAACTTCAACAAAAAGATAGGAACATAAAACTGGAGATTAAAATAACATGACAAAGAACCAATCAGAAATAAAGAACACAATAATGGAAATAAGGAATATATTAGGTGGCATCGGAAGTTGATTAGGTGAAGCAGAGAACTGAATCAGCAATTTGGAAGTTAAGGTAGCAGAAAATACCTAATCAGAACATCAAAAAGAAAAAGAAACAAACAAACAAAAAAAAATGAGGACAACTTAAAGGGCCTTTGGAACAACATCTGATACCATGGGGGTATCAGAAGGAGAAAACAGAGCAAATAATTGAAAACCTCTTTTAAGAAATAATCCCTAAAACTTCCCTAACCAGGTGAAGGAAATAAATATATAAGCCCAGGAAGTACAGAGAGTCCTGAACAAAATGAATCCAAAGGGACTCACACCAAGACACATCATAATTAAAATGCCAAAGATTAAATGCAAGGAAAGAATCTTAAAAGCAGCAAGAGAAAAGCAGTTAGTTACCTACAAGGGAGCTCCCATAAGACTGCCAGTTGATTTCTCAACAGAAACTTTGCAGGCCAGAAGGGATTGGCACAAAATATTTTAAATTATAAAAAGCTAGGACCTACTACCTGACTACTCTACCCAACAAAGCTATCATTTGGAATCGAAGGACAGATAAAGAGCTTCCCAGACAACAAAAAGCTAAAAGAGTTCATCACCAGCAAACCAGAACTAAAAGAAATGTTAAAGTCACTTCTTCAAGAAAAAGAAAAAAAGATAAAAAAAATATATATATATATGAATAATAAAATGGCAACAATTATATATCTATCAATAATTAAATATAAATGGGTTGAATATTCCAATCAAAGACATAAGGTGGCTGAATGGATAAGAAAATAAGATCCTTACATATGCTCCCTACAAGCGACTCACTTTAGATCAAAAGACACACACCAAATCAAAGTAAAGGAATGGAAAAAGGTATTTCGTGAAAATGAGAATGAAAAAAGAAATCTGAGGCTGTAATACTTATACCAGACAAAATAGACTTTAACACAAAGGCTATAACAAGAGACAAAGAAGGACCCAGTAATTCCACTTCTGGGTATTTATCCAAAGAAACCCCAAACACTATTTCAAAGGGACATGTGCCTCCCTATGTTCATTGCAGCATTATTTAGAATAGCCAAGATATGACTGAGTATGTGTCCATCATGGAAGAATAGATAAAGAGATGGCTCATATATACGATGAAATATTACTCAGCCATAAAAAAAAATATCTTGTCATTTGCAATAACATGGACGGACCTAGAGAGTGTTATGCTGAGTGGAGTAAGTGAGTCAGAGAAAGACAAATGCCACATTACTTCTATTATATGTGGATTCTAAAGAATAAAATAAACAAACAAAACAGAACCAAACTCATAGATACAAAGAACATTTTTAGGGTTGCCAGATGAGAGGGGTTTGAGAGGATGAGTGAAAAAGGAGAAGGGATTAAAAAGTACAAATTGGTAGTTACAAAATTGTTGTGAGGATGTAAAGTATAGCATAAGAAATACAGTCAATAATATTGTAATAACTATGAATGGTGTCATGTGGGTATTAGATTTATTGGGGTGATCACCTCATAAGTTATATAAATGTCTAATCACTATATGGTACACCTGAAATTAATATAATAATGTCTGCCAATTGTAATTGAAAAAATATGTATATATATTTTTTAATCAACGTAAGTAGAAAAAAAGAAATAATAAAAGTTAGAGAGTAATCAATTAAACTAAAAGCAGGAAATAAAAAGGGAAAATTCTGGTTCTTTGAAAAGAGCTGGTTCTTTGAAAAGATCAATAAAAATAATGGGCATCTAGTTAGACTAGAGAAAAAAGAGAGAGGACACAGATTATTAATTTCAGAAAGGAAAGAGGGGGCATCAGTACAGATCACATAGACATTGAAAGGATAATACGAGTAAAGTAATACTGTGAACAATTCTAGGCCACAAATTTGATAACATAAATGATATAGAAGAATTCTTTGAAAGACACATCTGCCAAAACTCACACAAGAAGAACAAAGACAGTTTGAATGGGCCTATATCTTCTAAATAAGTTGAATCAATAATTAATAACTTTTTAAACAGAAAGCATCAGGCCCAGGTGGTTTCACTGGTCAATTCTACTAAATATTTAAGGAAGAAATTATCCCAATTCTGTACAATCTCTTCATAAAGATAGAAGCACAGGGAATACATTCTAATTCATATTATTAGGACTTAGAATACCAAATATCAAAACTAGATAAAGACATTACAAAGGAAAAAAAATAACTAAACAAAACTATAGACCAGTATCTTTCACAAACATTGAGGTAAAAATCCTCAAAATATTGCAAATCAAATCTAAAAAATATATGAAAAGAATTATTCACCATCATCATGTGGAATCTATCCCAGGTAAACCATTACATCAACAGGCTAAAGAAGAAAACTCACAGGATCATGTCAATAGATGTAGAAGAATCATTTGACAAGAATCTAACAGTTATTTATGATTAAAAAAAAAAAATCTCACTGCAAATTAGCTATACAAGAGAACTTCCTCAACTTGGTTAAAAACACCAGTAAAAATCTACAGCCAATATTGTACTTAATGACCAGAAACTTGAAGCTTTTCCTCTAAGATCAGGATCAAAGAAAGGATACCCCCTTTTACCACTCCTTTTCAATATTATGCTGAAAGTCCTAGCTAATGTAATAAGACAAGAAAAGGAAACCAAAAGTATGCAGATTGAGAAGGAAGAAGTAAAACTGCCTTTCTTCATAGATTGTATCATTATATATTTAGAAAATCTGAAAGAATCAACAACAACAAATTCTTGGAATTAATAAGTGATTATCACAAAGTTGCAGTGTATAAGGTTAATAAGCAGAAGTTAACTCATTTCCTATATACCAGCAATAAACATGTGGAGTTTGAAATTAAAAACACAATCCAGTTGCTATACTACTCCCTAAAACTGAAGTACTTAGGCATCAATCCAAATAAATATGTACAAGATCTATCTGAAGAAAACTACAAACTGTTGAAAGAAATCAAAGAACTAAATAAATGGAGAGCTATTTCATGTTTATGGGATAGGCAGTCACTATTATCAAGATGTCAGTTCTCACCAAATTGTTCTATAGATTTAATGAAATCCCATTCAAAATCTCAGCAAGTTATTTTGTAAATATATATATAAAAAAATGATTCAAAAGTTTATATGGAGTGGCAAGAGACCCAGAATAGCCAACACAATATTGAAGAAGAACAAAGTTGAAGGACTGATATTACTATACGTCAAGATTTACTGTAAAGCTACATTAATCAAGACTGTGATATAGGTGACAGAACAGAAAAGTAGATCCATAGAGTAGACTAGAGAGCGTGGAAACAGACCCTTTCAGAAATAGATTCCTTCAGTTTGTGAATGGCTAAATACACTTTGGTATACCTAGATAATGGAACATTATTCAGTGCTAAAAAGAAATGAATTGTCAAGCCACGAAAAGACAGGAAACTTAAATGCATATTATTAGCTGGAGGATACCAATTTGAAAAAGTTACATAGTACTATATGATTCCAATTACATGACATTCTGGAAAAGGCAAAATTATAGACACAATAAAAGGATCTGTGGTTTCCAGAGGCTAGGGGGGGATAGGGATGAATAGACAAAGCACAGAGGATTTTTTTAAGGTAGTGAAACTACTCTTGAAGATACTACAAAGGTAGATACATGTCATTGTACATTTATAAAATCCCATAGAATATACAACACCAAGAGTGACTCTTTAGGTAAACTATTGACTTCTGATGCTAATGATATATCAATGTAATTTCATGTATGTAACAAATGTACCTCTCTGGTACTGTAATGTTGACAGTGGGGGAGGCTGTGTGTATGCGGGGAGAAAATGCATATGGGAACTCTGTATCTTCTTCCCAATTTTGCTATAAATCTAAAACTGCTTTAAAAAGTAAAGTCTATTTTCAAAAAGGAGCCTTCAAAGTACACGAGTATAATGGAGTCAATAGATATCTAACCCATTCACTACATCTCTAGCATCTATTTGACTGTGCAATGTGAAAAGAGAGTAAGATTGATGATCCTGGATCCTATAATATCTAACATTGCTTTTTTTGTATGAAAAGAAAATTATATTAATTACAGTTTATATTAAGTGTATCAGTGTATAGACAAATATTTAAAAAATGATTATTTCCTATGTGGTAAATTTGTACATACATATATTAACCCACACACTTAAAAACAAAAACCAAAAACCCAGAATAACCCTATTTTTACTTGCTCAACCACTATTGCTAATGGTTGTTTATAGTGTTTATAATGTGGATTTCCTTAGACCTATTGTTCTCAGAATTGACTTTGCTATGTCCCTAGTTATTAAAGAACAAAGCGACTTTCATTTAGCCATCTGCAAAGAAACATTATCTGGCATCTCCAACTTCCAAATGATTCATCACTTCTTATATTTAAATTTCTCTAGTAACTTATGGGAAATGACTTAGGGGTTGGTGGTCTGGCAAAGTAAATTTAATCTGCCTACTCCCTCTATGTATATATGTATGTATGTACGTATGTATGTATGTATGCATGCGTGTATATGTGTGTATGCACAATACACACGGACATTAATTTCTAAAGCATTTTATAAATTATTAGGTACTTTAGGTTGGGGAAGATAAAGGGTCTGATGAGCCAAATGAAGCACTCAGAGTTTAGGCCAAGAATTAACATGATCAAGTTTATGTTTCTAAAGATCAGTGGTAATAAGAGCACAGATTATATTAAGAAGAAGCTTAGAGTAATAAAAAATAATTCATGTTCTGGAGTCAGAATTCTCCTCCACGATCCATAAGACTTAAGTCAGGTTACTTAATAACTCTAAGCCTCCGATTTTTCACCTATAAAAAAAAATACTAATTTTTGTACCTCGTAGAACACTTCAGAATTTTAAATGACATGATACATGTAAAACACTCAGCACCTACTTCCACTCAGTGAGTGTATTATAGTTATTGTTATTATCATTATCATCATCATCATTGTCTAATTTAGTTCTCACAACTTTTAGAAAAGCAAGTTTTTAGCCTCAGGTCATCCTCTCTTCTACCCTGTATTTCCCCGGCCTTCTCATTAGGCTGCACCATGCTCCTGTTGGACCTGTCATCCTGTGAAACCACCTCTCCTTCTGTCACTACTACACTTTGGGGAAGTTTGCTCCCTGCCACCTTTTCCCATTGACGCTCAACTCCTCCCAGTCTGGTTCTCTTTCCATTGTATTAAAGTTGATCTTATCAAGGTTGCCAAAAACCTCTCAATGGCTACCTTACGTTGTTTAAGTATTCATGTACCAAATCAATTTTCCTGTGATACTTAATCATGGTAACCAAGCATTCCTCTGCTTGCTCTATTGGCTTCAGTAACATGTCTCTTTGCTATTTCCCTTATTTTGATGAATCAGTATTGGAGCTCTCCATGATCTTGATTCTTTCACTGTCTTCACATTCTTACAGTGGTATTATTATCAGCTTCCTTAGCCTCATTTACTTCTTGTCCTCTCAATTAAACCAAGTCCCCATCCGCAGTTCCAAGGGCAAATTGGGTGTTGCCACCTCCGATGTTGTATTTCTCCAAATGATCTTTTTACTTCTACCCTCATAGTAAATTGGAAACTTATTTATCATCCTAAGGTACTTCCTAAGTATTTATCAGGTGTTAGATGCCCATCCTTGTCTCCTCTCTGCAGTTTTGATTTACCCTTGCCATTTAAAAAAAAAAAAAAAATTATTGGGGAATATTGGGGAACAGTGTGTTTATCTAGAACCCATCAGCTCCAAGTCAAGCCATTGTTTTCACTCTAGTTGTAGAGGGCACAGCTCACTGGCCCATGTGGGAATCGAACGGGCGACCCTGGTGTTATGAGCACTGCACTCTAACCAACTGAGCCAACCGGCCGCCCCATTCCTTGCCATTTTTTGCTTATTATTTTAACAGCCATCAATATGAGAGTCCTGAAGGTATCCAGTTAACTATGGCCAAACTTACACTTTTGTTGCAACAAATTACTGAACACTCAGTAACTTAAAACTGCCATAATTTATTCTCATGAATCAGTAGGTCAGATGTCTGTGCTGGGCTGGGCTAAGAGGCATTGCTGATCTTAACTGGGTTTGTTTGTGCACCTGGTGGTTGGTTGATCTGGACTGGGATAAGCTGAAGGAGTTTAGCTCTGCTTCCCTTGTCTTTCTTTCTTGTCCCTTCTAGAACAAAAATGTAGCCCCGGCCTGGCAATTGCAGGGCCATGTGAACAGAAGCAGAAATTCTAAAGGCTTCTTGAGTCCTAGGCTGGGAATTGGCACATTACTTATACTTAGTTTATTGCTAAAGCAAGTGATGTTGACTTGTACTCAAAATTAAGGAGTGAGGAAATGAGCATATACTCTGCTATGTTTGTCATATGGTGAAGGGGATAGATACAGGGATAAATTAAGAACTAGTGCCAGTAATGCAACTTATCACACTGAGTCTAGCTTCTTCTTAACATAATCTATTCCCTTATTACCACTGATCTTTAGAAACATAAACTTGATCATGTTAATTCTTGGCCTAAAATCTGAGTGCTTCATTTGGCTCATCAGACCCTTTATCTTCCCCAACCTTGTGTGCCAGCTGCAGTGTGTTCATCTGTTGCTTTATCTGCCCAGCACTTCCATTTTCCCTTAGGAAATCAGTCACCTCTCCACCATTCCATAGCTTTTATGTGAGGCTCAGACACGGGCATGGGATACAGGGTTAAATCCTGTTACTCTTTTCCCTTCCAACAGGAATTCTTTCATTGGTGGAAAATATTAGAGTATGGGAGAAACAAATTCCACTTTTTGCTGAAGTTATTGACAGTCATTTTATTGTCTCATGAAGACAGCCTGTCAGCAGAATGAAGGCAACATACAGTGAAAAGCAGAGCTGAGAAACAGAATAATAAAGCAAGCTCTAAAAACATGTTTTTTTTCTTTTGATCCTGGGTACAGCTGAGTTTGCATCACACCATTTTTTTTTTTTTAATTAAAACCATTTGAATTTAGTTTCTGCATTGTGCTACCAAAAGTCCCTGGCCCAAGTCCACATATGTACATATAGCTACTCATACTTCTCATATCATGCCATGAACCAACACCCTCAGATGTTTTATAAATATAATGTGTTCCATCCTCATTGACACTGATTTCATTCAAGTTTCCAATGATTTACTAAGTGTGCAAAGCCCTGGAGTGTCTTTTCCCTTTCTCCCAGCCAGAAAAATTTTAGTCATTCTTTAAGATCAAATTCAATATCAATGCCATTTTTCCTGTGAAATCTTTCCTAACTCTTAGACAAAATTAATCTGTAGTGTATGCGTAGTCAGAGGCAGTAAAGGGAACAAAAAAAAAAGAGACCCAGCTATTACACGCTTCATAACACAATAAACATGATATTACAGTGATACAGCCTATCGACAGTAAATGCAGTCATCTTTATCTTCAAAATCTACCCAGAATCAGATAACTTCTTATAACTTCCATTTTATCCAGCTATTACCATCCCTCTCATGGACTGTTGTTGCAAGAATGACTTACAAGTTTCCATGTTTCTGCCCTTCTCTCCATACACTCTATCTTCAACATTGTGTCCTTGTAATGCCAAGGAAGATCTGTTCCAAAACATGTCTCTAGGGCCCTGAGCAATCTGGTCCCTGTTTCATCTCTCCAGTCTCATTCCTTGCTCATTCTGCTCTGTGTATCAGGGCCTTTGCAGTTGCTGTCCTTTCCTGAAATTCTCTTCCTACAAATATTTGCCTGAGTTTTCTCTCACTTTCTTCAGGTCTTTGTTGCAGTATCATCTTCTCAGTGAGGGCTTTCTGAGATCAATATATTTAAAAGTTGAGCTTCCATCCTCCTTCCCTGCATTATATGCTCCATAGACTTATAAACATATAGTGTACCATATGTTGTACTTATATGAGGTATGATAAAAAATATGCTGAATGTTTAAATTTAAAAAAAAACTTTTTAAAGTAAAAGACACATTGCCATTAATCACCGTGAAAATACTCCCCCTCACTTTGATCACACTTATTCCATCGTCCTTGCCACTTTTTGAAGCAGTTCTGAAAGTCCTCTTTTGTGAGTGTCTTTAGTTGTGCTGTCGTGGATGCCTTGATGTCTTGAATCAATTCAAAATGTTTTCCTTTCATCGTCATTTTGACTTTGGAGAAGAGCCGGAAGTTACACGGTGCCAGATCCAGTGAATAAGGTGGATGAGGACACACCATAATGTTTTCATTTCATTGCTGCACCAGAAGCAATGCACGACACAGAGCATTGTCACAATAGAGGATGAAATAAAGACACTCATGAAAGAGGACTTCCAGAACTGTTTCAGAAAATGGCAAGATTGATGGGATAAGTGTGTTTGTAGTGAGAGGGAGTATTTTGAGGGGGATTAATGGCAATGGGTCTTTTACTGTATCCATTTTTTAAAATTTAAATAGTCACTGTATCTTTTGATCACACCTTATATATTTCACTTTTTGTCTTTTCCTGTTCACTAAGATATAAGCTCAATGAGATTAGGTTTTAATTTTATTTATTTATTTGTTTGTTTGTTTATTTATTCATATATTTTGTTCAGTATTCTCTTCACATTGCCTAGTATAGTGCCTGATACATAACAGGTCTTAATAAATTTGTATAATATAAATGAGCAAAAGGACACAATTATCTTCGTGCGTATCTCTCCATCATGCTATGGTATGGATGTCAGAGACCATATGGTATTTATCCTTTCTTCTGACCTCTATCCCCACTGGACACCAGAGTACATAATAGGTGTTCAATGAGTAAGGTTTGTGTGTGTGTGTGTGTGTGTCTGTGTTTGTGTGTTTGTGTGTGTTTTGTTTTTGTTTGGTACATCCAACTAGAAAGTGTTAGAAATGATAATGGAACCTACATCTTTTACAACCAAGTCTTACCATGGCTGCTTCATTCACATGACAGTGAAGCTCAGCCTCAGAAAAATCTGGCTGAAGAGGCCTGAGTGTTACCCTTTGACCGTTACAAAAACACTATCTTATTCTGATTTCCCAACTCTATCAAAAATACATTTAATACTTGATTCACATGTGAGAACTGTGTGATCCAGTAATAAAATATTGTAACATATTTGGTGAAATTCAAGCAAAATTCAGGGTATGTTATTAAAATATAGCCTTGTTTTTTACTACATTAATGATTCTATATCTCCTTTAAGATATTGGAAATACATTTTTGTCTGACAGTATCTCTAGCTTTAAAGGTTGAATGGAAAAGTTGTCTCAACCTCATACTCTGTGCAATTTTTCTGACTATCCTGTCCTTTTTTTCCCAAGATTATTTTAACTTCCTAATGGTCAGTTTGCTAAGAAAATATTTTTGTACATTATAATTATCCCTATGAACTAAAAAGTTAAGATATGGAGAAGTGTATACACAAAAAAATTGAGCAGAGAAAGTGTAACTTCTTTGATTAGGCTTTTTCCACACTTATCTCAGCCAACGCTTAATTTAATATTTATTTTTTCTGTTTTATACTTTTAATGTCTCCTGGGAAAAACTGCTGCTCACAGCACAGATTTTTAAAGTTTGATTTATCTAACTTTTTTTTTTCAGTATTTACCAAATAAATACAATGTTTCACAGCTTTACACTCCATGGCATAATACTCTAAATCTTTCTCTAGTTTTTGCAAAATCTTGGGCAACATATTCTTACCATTTTTTTTCTGTTAAGAAAACTATAAAAATAAGAAGATAAAGAAATACTTGTGTTTTTTTTTCCTCTTAAGAGAATGGAGAGAGCAATCATAATAGAGTTTTCAAGATCATTTAATATTCTTTTCCAGAATCTTATTTTGAAGAGACTAATATTACTACTATGAATATGATTATTCCCCTTGCCTCTGCTACTGTTAGTTACCTTTATAAGATGTCTTACTTGCATATCTTGCTTAATCCTCAGAATTCTCCTGTGAGGTGAGTACTATTTATTAACCCCATTTCACGGAATAGGAAATTGAGACTCAGAGTGGTTAAATGTTTTTGAGGTCACAGAGCTAGTAAAGGCTGATGTTAAGATTTGAACACAGACCTGCCTGCTTTCTATTTAGACATGTGGTATGAAATTCATGACATTGCTACAAAGTTTATAGCTGAAACGACTGAATTCTTTCAGAGTATAATGAGTATATTTTAAGAATCTATTAAGGAAATTCCAATGTAATTCAAATGGATTCAATATGCTATGTTAACATTTTTTTCTTACATTAAAACATTTTAGAAAAATTAAAAAAGAAAACTATAACAAAGTTATAGATGATAATAGGATTCTATATATTTTTAAATTATAATGGTAAATTAAGTCAATTCAGTGAATTTTCTGAGGATAAAATAACACAAACAACAAAGATTCATTTTGAAATCCAGTGTTTACTACAGGACATTATATGAACTTCTAAGTTTATAAGTTAATAAATATGACTGTTTTCAGGAAAAATTGTGTGTTAGTTCAAAATAGGAGATCTCTTTGAACTGGTTTTGAATGGAGAAAAAAATAAAATTTTTACATGGCAGGAATAGATCTTATTACATATCTCTTTTCCTCACAAAAGCCCTTTGAAGTGGGCATTTTATTTTAATTTTAAATATGAGGAAACGGAAGCTCAGGGAGATAAAATAATTTTCTTTATGTCTCCAA
Source organism: Rhinolophus ferrumequinum (assembly GCF_004115265.2). NCBI lineage: Eukaryota > Metazoa > Chordata > Mammalia > Chiroptera > Rhinolophidae > Rhinolophus > Rhinolophus ferrumequinum. The sequence continues at coordinate 59,559,970 of NC_046291.1, forward strand.
ACCAGATAACTACAGAGTTTGGGTTTGGTCCCAAGGTTAAATTGGCATTACTCTACTCAATTCTCTTGGTCTGTGTTTTTAAAGGTTGAGTCTATGGTGAACTAGAGAAAGATTGGTAAGGGGATAAAATCAGATAGGTCAACCTAGGGAACTAGGTCAGTTAGGTCCTTATGGGACACTGAGTGTTTGACTTTACTTTTAATGAAATGGAAAAGCCCTAGAGACTTTTGAATAGAGACACAACACAATCTAACTTCCATATTAACAGTATTACTCTGACTGTTCCCTTAAAAATAGACTTTAGAATAAAAAAGACTGAGATAGGGAGACCAATTAGGAACTATTACAGTAATTCAGGCAGAGGATATTATTTAAATTATGCTTTGATGGTAGAACTAAGAGGATTTGCTAACGGTCAGATGAATATTCACAATATCATGCCATGTAAAATGTTTTCTATCTTCTCTGCCTCCTCCTTCAGCCTACATTAACACATTACACCTGTGTCATAGATTTGTATTTCAGAAAGAACACTGGGGGAAAAGTATTAGATGAGAGTATCACTAGAGGCAAAGAGACCAGGTAGAAGTCTGCTGCAATAATCCTAATGATAGATGGTGGCTTGAAACAAGAAAGTGGTGATGGAGATGGAAATAAATCTATTGATTAAGAATAGGAACTAATAACTGATTGGTAGTAAAGCACAAGAGAGAAGAATAATTTATACCTTTCTGACTTAAGCAACAGTTTGGGTGATAATGCCTTTCTAAGTTAAGGGAGCTCAAGAGAGAGACAAAGAATAAGTAGAATGTGGAAAATGGGAGAGGATAATATGAATTCAGCTTTGGGCATACTAAATTCAGTGTTCTTGTGGGGGTTCCAGGTGGTTTTCAGGAGAGAGTGGTTTCCATGAGTGTAGCTCAGAGGAGAAATGAGAGCTGGGGTTGGAGAGTCAGTCTCATCACTATATAGATATAAAGCCACAGGAACACTTGGGATCATCCAAGCAGAAGGTTTGGAATGGAAAGAACAAAGTGTTGAACAAAGTGATCGAAGACAAATTGCTCCATTTAAAGAGTAATTGGGGTAAACGTGTAAAAAAAAAAGTAGCTTGGAGTGGGTTGAGGTAATATTATAAATAGTGTGGGAAAGCAAAAAAAAAAAAATGAGTGTGTATGGTCAATAGTGTCAAATGTTGGCAACCGTCACAGTCAATCAAAACTTGAAAGTAAACCCAATGGATTTGGCAACATAGAACTAGCCATGACCTTACTAATTTTAATGGTGGGTAGAGACCCTATTACTACAGTTTGCCTGTTGGCCTTTTCACTGAACAAGGAGCCCCTCCCTATACCATGGTGCTGAGTTCTTGAATCTTTGTTCAATTCCCGGCACCACCTCATGGTATGTCAAGCAATAGAGATTTGAGATTTGGCTGTCCATCTGAAATGGAGACTTAAACTGAAGCAATAAATCATGGGCTCCGTGCTGTATGTGCTATGCCCCTTATGCCTCCTGAAAAATATGATCCTCAATTAATTTTCACTGAGAGACTTAAGACAACTGAAATATATAGTATCTTGAATTGCATTTGTCATTTCCTGCTTAATCATAGATGTCTCATCTTATTTTTAGTGCCATTAAGAATTACTATCTTTGGGAGCTAATCACTATAGAGTCACAGAGTGTCAGTTATTTGTGACTTGTACAATCTATTTTGATGACTATACAACTTACATCTAAGGAATGCCACATTCCACAGTGTGCTGTGTTGGATGACAAGATCATTTTACACTAAATTCCACTCCACCACTAATATATCTGGATGTGAATACCCTAATTTGTGAGCTACATAACTCCTTTGTTTCCTTGCAATAGATGTTGTATTAAACTGTCCTTCATACCCCAAAGACAGTGTTCCTTCCCTATAAAGCACCCCATTATACCAGAGTGCAGGGTAGGGCTTTTTTAGGCTTTCTCAGAGCTCCATTCATGTCCTCTCTAATAAAGGTTTCTTTGTAACATGTCCATTAGTAGAACTCTCTAAAATCTCAGGTTCTTTGGAAGAACTCTACAGAGAAGAAAGTGGAAATGTTAGGATATGTATTTGGTGCAAATACAAACAAATAGAAGACTGATCAGTTCTAGACACAGTAATACCCTTTACAGTAATACCTGTGAAATGAAGAATTTGTGTGCCTGATTCCATCACATTGTTCTGACGATAGCTCCTCTCTTCTTTGCCGCCTTTAATGGTGTTTACCTACTTATTTTGTACACCTCCATCTTTGGCCTTGCTGCTTCAATGAAAGAAACTTATGCACACCCAGAGACAAAAAATTTCCATAAGCTGCTTTTTATCAAATAAAACACTTGTACAAATATAAGGATTTTCAGATTTTGAAGTTAAGTTTTCTACTCATACCTCATTTCAAAGGAGATGAAGTTTGACTTTGAAAGCAAAAGCATTTTTCCTCATTTTTGTCTAATACTTAATTTGATAATTTGTCAGCTTTTCTATCTGTTACAAAAAAGAAAGAAAGGAAGGAAGGAAGGAAAGAAGGAAGGAAGGAAGGAAGGAAGGAAGGGAAAAAAGAAAAAGAGAGAGAAAGAAAAACACAAAAAAGGAAAGAGAAATCATAGTGGACAAAAGTCACAACAGAGATTGTATTAGGCTGAGGCAAATAGCATTCACCTTTTTTAGAGTCCCTATGTTTTATAATGAAGATACTTCATTGAAACAATGATGCATACTTCAAGGGTTCCCTGGAGAGCCATGAATCCTGTTTGGAGAGATTCATGAATATGTGCATTAGCACAATCCAACTGGAACTTGCCCTTAAAAAAATGAACCACCAGAGAAGCTGATCAGTTTCCGCTTATGTATATAATCGGAAGATTATCATATTATCTCCCTCTCCATAGGAAAAGCAGATGCATATTTGTCTACCACCTTAAGATTAGAAATGCCAAAGGAAAGAACAATGTTTCGCCCCTCTGTGATGTTCATTACGGGAAACCCGGATAGAGACCTTTTTATACACTGGTCTCTAGACCAGTATATAAAAGAGCAGAAAATGAATATAGGCTCAATTTTTGAAAATGAATTTAAATTTTTGCATAAGATGAGTCTTAGAACAAACCTTCAAGATACACATTTCTGCTCTAATTTGCTGCAGGTCATTAATAAAACTGCACCGAGTTCAAATATTGCTAGAAATGCTGTATACGAGACAAATATTTCAGAGTCAAAGCTCAAAAAAAGGTACATGAAACTCTGTGCCTGAAAGATGAATGAGGGACACAAGACAGATTCTGGAGTAGTGGTGTATTTAAAGTACAAAGAATTCCATGGAAAATATTTCTAACCAGCAGTTGGTGCCCAAGTTTCAATAAAAATGGCAGACCACCACCAAGCCAGTGACAGTGATAAAGAGTATCCACGTATATTTGCAGATTTATCTTTGGGTTTTTTGCTCCATGACCTCCAAACAAACCAGAGTATGAAAAAAAGAGGGAAAGCCCAAAGCACCTTGATAATCACATAGAAACAGCAGATAAAATTTGTTGTTACCTAAAGACTAAATGTTGTTAAGTTATCATCTTCTATGCTGTGCCAACAGAGACATCATTAGCAAATGTGAATAATTGCTACAGAGAAATTGAAAAACTTCCCTAGATTCGGGGAAAATGGTGCTTACTTAAAAAAAGACCTTTTGTAATTTTTTTTTTTTTTTTGGCATTGTTATAAGTTCTGTGCTCTGAGTTCAACCATGTCAGTATTTATAGCATGTTGTGCAAATATGGGGGAAAGAAATAATTGTCTAAAAAGAAGAACCTAATTATATTAATGTTAAAAACTACTTAATTCCTGTCTGGAAAATTCTTTTTTAACTTGTCTGTTACTAGTAATGAATTGCCAGAAATGGTTTCAATTCAACATTTCTAGTCTCCATGTTCACGGAGAAAATAGTGTTTAAACTTCTCCTTTACATTCTCAAACCTCTGGATTTGAAAGCTGGACATTTTAGACTCTCCAAAAGTGATTTGAGAGTCTGCACCATTCTCAGTATGTAGGGTAGGGCCAAGGGGGCATTGTTAATTTGAGAGGTTACAATGGTATAGTCATGCATTTAAATTATTTCGAACTTTTCACCAGAAGTCATATTCATGTTTTGGAAAATTAGTATTTAGCCAGGCTCTGAGGAGGAAAGCATTTTATTTAGTAATAGTTCAAAAAATGCAGTAAAAATGCCTCTGTGCATTAGAACTGGCCCTGGTGGCCTGATTCAGTATTTTGCCCATTTGTTGGCTTTTCCAGCTTCACACACACACACAAAGAAATTGTACAAAACACTTAGTACTATTTTTTTCATAGCTGGTAAAGGGGCTTTCACCGCACAAAGGCAAGGAAAATTTATTTGGAAAGGTGAACGGGCTTTTATAAAAACTAGAAAACTCTCCTCATTCATTGAGACTCAGCTTTCTGTCCCTTTCTAGTTTTAAATCTAGTCACTAGAATCCCTGAAAAAATTATACTTCCTAATGTTAAATGCTGACTATAATCATCCATAACTGACCCACAAAAGCAAATTTTATAAAGAAGAGTGGTGTTAACAGGAAGATTGCTATTTAGTGACAGTTTTCTTTTCATGCCCATGCATACAGCATCTATTTATTTACCTACCAACCTCTCTTGATCAAACCATCTCAGAAAATGTAGCTTTGAGCTCTTTTTGCAAATAGGTCCTATCATAGCATCTTAGAAGTTTTATCTTGTGCAAAAAGGCAGTTTTCACCAACGACAAGCCATGTTTTGTGAAAACAGAACTAGCTAGTGAATTGCAGCTTCCGGGTGTGTGTGTGTGTGTGTGTGTGTGTTTGTGTGTGTGTGTGTGTGTGTGTGTGTGTGTGTGTGTAAGGTGGCAGTGAGGGAGTAGAAGGTCAAAGGGTAAATTCCAATTGCTGTGACATATTTTTATGAGCTGAATCATACCCAGCTTTTAGCCTTGAAAGGGGAAGAGAATCTTAGAAAGGGAAGTAACATGAATGGGCAGGTCAGGAAAATCCTCAATAAGTGTTCTTCCAAATTAGCAGTTAATTGCTCCCCAACCTGCCATATTCATCCATTTGAATTTTATTTTATTCTCCCAGGGCTTGAAAAGATCGGTGTTCTCGTACATGAATCCCAGTAAAATTTGGATTGCAAAAGATGAAGTTATCTTGGAGAATTTACATCCCTTTATATCTTTGGTATTTTTCTCCTTGTTGGAGGGGGTGAGGGGTGAAGCATCCTTGAAAGTCAGAAAGGAGGAGGGGACCACGCCTGGAGTAAGTTCCCAGCCCAAGGCTGACAAAGCATTGCTGCAGCAGGAAGGAAAATGCTAACCGGAGCGGAGAGAAAAGACAGGAGGGGCCCCAGGAATCCAGCTCGGTTAGAAGCCTTATCCACCCCCCACGCTACGCTCCTCTCCCTGCGCCCCAGCTCTCTGGCAAATGTAGAGGGTATTTTCTGCTTTTCACAAGAGGTACTGCCAGGAAAAAAGAAAAAAAGAAAAAAGAAAGAAAGAAAAGGGAAAAAAAAAAAAAAAGCTGATGTTAAAATCAAGGAAGAAACCGATGGGTCAGGGGCAACAGTGAAAGCAGAAGCAGCTGCTGTGGCCGGCCCAGCACCGGGAATCACCGTCCCGGCGGCGCGGTCAAAGGCAGCGGCCGCGGCGGTGACAGCCCGAGTGGCAACAGCTGTGGGGAGGCCCGGCTTCTCCCCTGTGCCGCCTGCATGGGGGGACACAGTGGGGAGACCCTATCGTCCCTATCGTTCCCATCTTCTGAGCAAGCACATTCTTTTCATTCCTTCACTCTCGCCTCTCAGCGTCAGCTGACCGGCTGCTCCCTCCCTTGCTTTGGAGATTGGAAAAGCCGGTGTTCTTTTTCCGCGATGCTCGAGAATGACACCCGGTCTTGTTCTAGTAGGTGTCCCTGCAGCTTCAGCAGTGCGTTCCCTGAGCCGGTTAGACCCAGACCTCTGCGGCATCTTATCTACCGGTGGGCTCGTCAAACCCTAAGGCATTTTGTTGGTGAGATAGCAGTGACTACACAGGACCTTAATGTTCGAAGTTGATGGGGATAAACCTAAGCATCACTCCAGAGGGTCACCAGCTCCAAGGCGTTGGAAAAGAAGATGAACAAATTAGGCAATTTCAGTATTAGCAGACACAACATTATGACCCTTTTTGTTTTAAAAAGAACATAAACGTAGCTACACATTGAATGAAGTTATAGGCCACAAAAGGGCAAGAGAGAAAAGGGACGAGATAATAGGCACTGTCCATTTGAGCCTGTTACACTTACTGTTTCAAATCTATTCAGACAGTGTTAGTGACAAATACATAGTTTACCGGCAATAATGAAAGAGGGAAAAAGTAAAGATAAATAATACTGAGTGCTGCAATGCGTTTAGAGTAGTGACAATTGCTGTTTACTTGCTTTGCATTAATGAAAATTACTCAGGGCAAGGTTATGTGTGAGACACATCTTTGTATTATTTTTTCTTGTATTTTTGGAAGTCAGGGGGAGCGGAAACACTCAACTGCCTTTTCCTTATTTAGATAAACAATAGCAACAAAAAAACAATTTTTTTTTTCAGATTTCTGTCCTCTATTAAATATCCCGGCAAAAGTAACTGTCCATTTGTTGGCATTTATAGCTATCCTCATTAAGCCTACTCCACATGACCCTTAAATTCTACCTAAAAGTTTACAAAATTTCACATATATGTGCTTTAATTCTGCCATGCAAGTATGTATTTCTTTATATGCTTGCGCATTTGACCATTAAAGATTTTAGGGACATTGTTTACTTGCTGCAGAATTAAACAGATTTATTTTGTATTTTTAAGTATAAGCTCCTTAAGAGTGAAACTGGAGATTTCACCATAGTCTGGAAGCTGCCAGTCTCAAAATGAGCCTTAAGTAGGCACATTTTGGGTTGGAAAGAACAAGCCAAACTCAGAATTTCATCTTGTATACATAAAGTTTCAACTAAATAGGAAATGAAATTTTTTTAGAGTTAAAAAACAACAACAGTGCCTTAAATTAAAAGAGATAACTATTTGTTGTGGTCACAAAAGTATATAGATGAAGTCATTGTGTATTTAAATTTTTTAAATGCATTACATTTTATATTTTGGTTATTTGAAATGGAGTGGAATCATTGCAAGTAAGATTACATTTGTCACATAAATGAATGTCATCAAGATATTAATTTGTAATGGAAAAACAATTATGCTACATTTAGATAATTTTTTACATAATGTCAACAAAATGATGTAGCATTTTGAAAATATTTGAAAATAATTTTGTGAAAAACAATTAACAATTGATTAGCAGATTACTTTAATACTATTTTTAATGTCAAATTAAAGGCATTTTTATAAAATGATGAGATTATGTGAAAGCTTACATTTCATGAAGTATATTTTTACAGTAGCATTCAAAACAGGAAGAAGTTTGAAGCATTTATACTTCTGTGGTGAGCTCAACAAACAGAATCTTTATGTCTCTGATTTTATTTAAACATTTTGTATTTTTGCAGTGCGATTTTAGGGTTTTGCTGTATTATTTTTGATGTGTCACAACATGTGCATGGAGATTTGCTCTTTATTGGCTCTTTTCACTAGAGAAAAATCAAAGATCTATTTAATTTGTGGATTTATCCTAATTTGTTTGTTATATTATTGTATCACTGATATTTTCCAGACAGAGTGATATTGCATGAATTTCATATTACAGTATTTTTGTAAAATAAAATAAAATGAGAAACTTATTTCATGTAACAGAAGCAAACCTTTTTACCACCCAGTTAAAAAATATGCATCATTTAAAATGTACACTAAAATTACATTTTATTTCTTTATAGTCAAACAAAAGCTCCCTGAATGAAGATTCAGAGCTTTCTTGGGTTTTGTCTAAATTCAAAGTGCCCTCTACTGTCAAAAAAGTGTACTGTGCAGAAAGAGAAAACTTGACAAGTCTGAAATCAAAATCTAGACCTTTAGAGACAGATGGAAGAAAACCAGGATAGGTAAGGCACTGCCACTCAGCCCTGGGGCAATTCAGTTTGGAATGTTCCATCCGTAAATGGTTATGCTCCTGTTCCAAGTTAAAAGTTACGTTAAAATTACTTGTAATTTTACAACTGTTGCTCCATACTTCTTTTCATTTTTCTTAGTTTTGGTTTTAAAACTGAAATTTCACTTTGGTGTCACTGTATGTTTTACTATAATGATCTGAACAATGCATGTCATGACTGCCAGGTTAAACTTTAAAATGACATATACCCTGATGTGTTATTCTCCTCCTGAGGAATATTATTTGGACGTTCTTTTCATATTTTTGTATATTAGAACATTTTCATTTTTACTATGGATTATATGTACTTAAAATACAAAATATTCATTATTACTCTGACAGAATAAAAATAAGTAATCAGTTAATTCAGTGTGGAAAAAAAAATCAATGAGACTTAAAAACATCATGCAAACAAATAAGGGGTTGCCTATTTTGTTCACTCTTAAGAAGATGTTTAAACATTATGAAGACAGTCATAAGCATGCTCTGTGTGTTTAAGTGTAAGCTTGTTACAATCTTTCAATTAAATTCAGTGACCCAAAGAAAATTTTGCCATAAGAAATTCAAGCTATTCCATAATGTTAAATTGTATGTTATAGTGTATTGCAAAGCAGTGAAACTTGAGGTTTGTGATAGATACAGGTGAAAAATTTCGGAAATGGTTATGGACATGTATTATTAAAGCAATGGAGGATATTACAATATACTAAAACTGAGAGTATTCTGATTGAATTTATAACTTTGTATAATAAAATTGATAATTTGAAGTGAAATTAAAGACTCACTGACATAAGTGAAGGAACGGAAAACTCACAATTTGTCAAGTGTGCAATGTACATAACAGGTTTTGGTGAAATAGCGCCGTGAAATATTTGGTCTACATTTCAATTAAAAGTAAATTGGAGATTAGATAATTTAGGAGAAGATTGTATATAAAAATCAAGGGCTATAGTTTTTATGTCAAATAAATGTAGAAATAGTTTTTCAGGTTAATCAACTACCAGCAATTTTAGGAATGACTACTGAGTGGAGATGGCCAGAGAGCTAGAGCTTCCAGTAGAGTGGGCCTCAGGCAGCCACTCTGTTTCCACTGCTTTCCTTCTCTGTGCCTCTTTAACATCTCTGGTTGGTTTCTACCTTTGCCACATCCCAGAAGTCCATGCTGCCTTCTGTCAGGAAGAAGGACATTCAAATAATACTGAACATTAAAGCTTTCCTGAAATAAAGGGTTATATCTATCAGGGTATTTGTTTGCTAACAAGCAAACAAACAAATAAATAACTAAACAAATGAACACATGAATGAGAGGCAAAACTTCTCCCAAAAAAGGAGGCTGTCTGATGGTAGAATTTTGAGGTGATTTGGAGAAGGAGAAGCTTGTCGGGTAAAATAACATCACATGCCATTAAAGTTAAAGGTTGGCTCTTTTTGCAGCAAACAGCACACTGGTCTTCTCAGTTGTTTGAAAAATCCAACAAATATATCTAAATATTTCCTCGGGCTGTGTTTCAGTTTTGCCTTCACTTGAGGGCAAATTTATTAACCCAAGTGTATACCTGAACCTAATTTCTATGGAATCACCATTTCTCCTTGACTGTGCTCAGATATTTTTCACTACTTGGAAATACATAATATTAACTCCAAATTTGTAACATTAACCCTAAATTCCATAAAAATGTACCCATATCTCTTAAAAAATCTAATGCTATGATGTACTAGATGACCAACTAAATGTTCTATGCTCCTGTTTCCTTTGTTTTTAGAATCAACTTTTCTGAATTCAACTTGAGGTAATCAAATTTTTAATTAACGAAATCTGATTAATAATGGACTTTTTTTGTCCTTTGCCATAAGTACTGTTTGTCCTTATGAGTCAGTTTAGGAAAACTTTAAATCACTGGGCTTGACATCCTGTAGCCAATGACAAGCTAAGGTAGACCCAGGAACCCTTTCTTCTGGCAAAATGAAATTTGACTTAAAATGTTACAAAAATAGAAAAACCATCATCTCCCTGAAGAGATTGGTATTTATTTCCTATTACTTAGCACCTGGGAGGTACTCGTATTCTTGTCCTTTTTTGGGGCCTGATTATCCAATTGTCTCATAGTTTCTGTGGGCTGCACATTATCTTTCTGATAAATTCCATTTCTCTGTAAGATAGCCAGTCAGTTTCTTTTGTTTGCAACCAAATAAATTTAATTGACACAATACATGTCTTTCTCAGTGAGCAACTCATAGATGTATAGGTGATACTTACAGCAACTTCACAAATTTTCATTTCATGATCTGGAAGCTTGGTTGAATAGGGGACTTGGCCACAGCCACATAGTATGAATGTGAAAGAGAATGCGACTTGGTCCCAAGCCTCCCGAGGGCCACAGCATTATCCTGAAGCCCTGATTGATAACCCCCATTCCCATCATCTGCCGCATTTTCTATATAGCTTTGTTGACATAAATTTTAATCTTCTTCATCCTTAAAATTTAATATCTAGAACATTGGTTTGGGTACAAACATAAAAAATAATGTATATAATGGAGATGAAACAATTTTAGAAAACAAAGTTCTGGGATGCTAAAAAAAATGTATATACATTTTAAAAGATGTTAACACTTTGGTTAATGTTGCTGTAGCCGTAGTTCGCCATAATCAGAAGTGTCTGGACACTGATGGTAGCCACTTTGAGCACCTCTTGTAATTGCAGAAGTCAAACGTGACTTGTATTCATCTTTTGTTACTGGTATATATTGACTGTTACATTTTTAATAGTTTTCTCCTTTCTTAAAATGTGTATGCATTTTTTTTGGCACCCACTGTATTATGACAAATTGAGATATTTGTAGTAATATGTAGTACTCTTAATATTACACAGTGTAGTGCAAGAAATATTTTCCCTAGAGGAAGTGAAATCCAGTGTATTTGAATTGTGGAGGGACCATGCTTGGTTTCTATGTGTTTAAGTGTATGCATAAATAACAACTATCTATTTAAAACCTGATAGGACGTACCATGAAACCCTTCTTTTTTTCTTATGAGAATTGTTGCAGATAGAAGAAAATGTGAATTTTGAAAAATTTTCTTTCCTTAATACATCAGTAGTAACAAAGCATGTCACAAGCATTTAATAAAGGGATTATTGTAGACTTTCTTCATTCCTGGGAAACAACACAAAAAATCCCCAGGGACAGATCATTAAATCTTCTTTCTCAGTGTTAACTTGGACAACAGCTCAGGAGACATCTCTGAGGGTGCAAGGCACTTATTAGAAGCATGTTTAGGAATCTCTGACTGTTTTTCAAAAACCACTGCTGCAGAAAACAAGATAGTTTCCAAGCGTTTCTGGAAACCAAGTATAACTGAAGAGATTCAATTAATTAGAAATATGATGAATTATAAATGGTAACAGCTGAAAAAGGTTAAGTTGTGGGAGAAAGATAAATTAAATATGAAAAGTACAATGTAACCATGAGAGATCACTCAATATATGTTACTTTATTATATTTTATATTATACTTTTCGAGATAAGGCAATTTACCACAGTATTATTTTATGCCTCACTTACTTTATGGGGGGGAAAAGCAAAGAAAAATTTGGACACAAAAATGTACAGTCTTTTTTTCTTACTGCCATTTTTACTGTTTACATTACTGAAACATTCTGATAGTCATAATATAGAATATATTTATGTATCCTCCGTCAGCTATAATTAATTTGCATTATGTTTTTCTTCCTGAAAGGGATTATCACTAAAACCATGATTTTTCTCCCAAAACTATGTTTCCATCATCCAGCACTGTATATTTTTTCAATGGATTCCAAATAATAAACACAATTATTTTATTTGAGTGTTGATTTAGTCTTAGTATTTTCATAGTCAAAGTTTCATTTGCTTCTCCTAAGTGTTTTCCTTCCTAGTCAACAGGTTCTTTCTTGATTGGTAATATGTTTAACGTTTTCACAAATGAGGGTTAGTGATTAACCCAAAGTAACCCATATGTTATGAGATTAAAACAGGTTTGAAGCTCAGACCTTGGAACTCACAGTCTGATACTCATGTATTCATTCATTTATTAAATCACTAATTTATGTATTTATTTTTTCATCAAGGTTTTGTTGAGAACCTACATATTAGATACTCTTGCAAGTCCTGGTTATTACTGCTTCCTACCCAGGACAAACTTTTACTTGCCTAAGGGTAAGACAGTCAAGTTTGTTAGGGCAGGTTACTCCTTAGGCCTAAGGGGATCAATTGAGGCTACACCTTCAGACAATCATTTATGATGAATTACCTTTCACTACAGTAGTCCCCTCTTATACAGAGGGGCTACATTCCAAGACCCCTAGTAAAAGACTGAAACTGTAGATAGTACTGAACCCTATATATATATATATATACTATGTATATACTACGCATTTCCTGTACTCTCATACCTATGGTGAAGTTTAATTTATAAATTAGGCACAATAAGAGATTAGCAAGAATAACTAATAATAAAATAAAACAATTATAATAATATACTGTAATAAAATTTATGTGAATGGCTTTGGGGTCATTATTAAGTAAAAGAAAGGTTACTTGAACACAAGCACTGTGATGCCATCACAGTTGATCTGACAACTGAGACTACTAAGTAACTAATGGATGGGGAGTGTACACAAGGTGGGTTTGCTGGAAAAAGGGATGGGCAGAGTGGGGCAGGATGTGCGAGATTTCATCATGCTACTCCGAACTGCCTTCAATTTAAAACTTACGAATTGTCTATTTCTAGAATTTTCCACTTAATATTTTCAGACCGTGGTTAACTATGAATAACTGAAACCTAGGGAAGCAAAATCACAGGTAAGATGGGACTGGGATGTTACTTTTTACATGAGTTAACTGAGATACAGGCATCAAGCTTCTGGGGTCCAACACTGGGGAGAGAAATGGATGGGAAATAAAACCAACATGGTAGAAAGCAGAGCGGAGAAAGACAGGTGGAAATCTAGTCTTGATGATAATATTTGAGCAGCTGTTATCACCAGTGTCTTGCGGGGTGTCAGGCGGGATCTCTGGTCCCACTCCCCACACAAGAACGCAGGACATGGTGAGGCCAAACAGGAACACCCAGAGAGCCATAGATAGGGGAGTCATATCACTATATTCTCGCTGGCGGCTGGATTGGAGACACAGGAACCAGGAGCAACAAAATTCTCAACCCTCACCGCGCCGCTTGCAGGCTCAGCCACCATCTCCTTGTTAGCCCCCTTCTTCTGCTAGCGTAACCACAGCAGTTATATTCGTGGCCAATGGCTCACTGGTTACAGCTGACGGCCAACTAGCCACAGCTGCTGGCCATTTGATCACAGTTGATGGCCATTTACTACCTGAGCCAGCACCTTTCTATGTGAGGCTGAGAGCCTGGAAACTGCTTTTTGGGGCTCTGTCCCCACAACCAGTGTCTGAAACTAGACTATATACTTCTCAGTTAGGTATTACAGCCAATACATTCTTTTTGTTTAAAGCCGTTTGATTTGTGTTTCTTACACAACCAAAGTGTGGATTAACCTAGTTGCCAGTGCTAACAGTTTTATCAATGTAAACCCCAGAAAGCAAAACCATGGATAAGGAAGGATTACTGTCCTTTTTATGAAAGTTTTTTTTGTTTTGTTTTGTTTTAATTAAATTTATTGGGGAGACATTGGTTAATAAAATTATATAGGTTTCAAGTGTACAGTTCTGAAAGTTGTCTTTTATTTCTTCCTTTTGTTTTTAAAAAATACTGTCTTGGACTCTCCACTTTGGAACTGATGCTTAATATGTTTCCGTTAACATCTAAGACCAACTTTGCTCCAACCACTCTCAGACATTCAAACCCAGCTTGCAGGAACCTGGAGGAATGAATACTTCCACTGTCCTCCTGGGAGTACTTCCACTGTCCTCCTGGGAGCGGAGTTCTCTATCTAGAGCCAGACCTCATGTAAATTGGTAAAATCTGTACTTCTGAACAAGGGAATGCCAGCTTCATATTTACTCACTTTTTTCATTTTATCCTCTGTGCTTTTTCCTGCTTCAATAGACTAGACATTCACCCAGTTGCCCTTTCATTTCCTTTTTTATAATCCCTCTTTCTACTCATCTCTGCCATTAATTATAGCATTTACATGTGACATTGGGCAAGTCACTTAACCTCAACGAATCTGGTTTCCTTATCTGGATAAATAGAAATAACTTTACTTACAGAGCTGTGGTGATAATTAAATAATGCATTTAAAAGTGTTGAACTCAATTTTCTTTACATAGTCATTGTGATTGGTGAGTGTCCTGTGAATATTATTAGCCTTCCTGGGATTTGTGGATAAAATCTGTAAACAAATTTTAAGCTAACTTGTGAGGTTGTTATAACACAATCAAGAGTTTATGTAGACAAGTTACTGTATGCAATTACATTACTATTTTATATTATACCTCACTTCTTGGATATTCCTGTTGTTTGCTATTATTATTATTATTATTATTATTATTATTATTATTATTGTGATTTTTAATTGACCACTTTCTTATATCTTGAAAACATTTAGTAACTAAGCAGAAAGTTGGATTTTTTTTCTCTATAACTTAAATCTCTAAAACAGATGGTCTAGGTCTCAGTGATCTTTCTTTATAATCACTGGATAGAAGATCTTACTTTTCCTCTAAATTATTTTTATATTCTGATAATTCACAAATTTCACATCTCTGGCCTTATCTATTCCTTAAACTCCAAACTCATACACCCAACTGCCTTTGTGATATTTCCATTTACATGTCTAATGTGCATCCCAAACCTGTATGTCTAAATCTGAATTATTAACACTTCCTAGAAATCTTTCCCTTCTAAGGTTGTTTTTCGTTTTGTTTTGTTTTTGCCTAATTATTCAGTCTAAACACCTTGGAACAATTCTTATATATATTTTTTCTTATACCTCAATTTAATGTATAGATAAATCCTGTCAAGTTCAATCTTCAAAATGTACCCCAAACCAACCCCTCTAATGCTGCACGCCTAATCCAATGCACCATTAACCTCACCTCAGTCTCTGCAATACTCCTAGCTGGTATTCCTGTGTTCACTCTTATCCCTCTTTTATTCTTCATATGATAGCCAGAGGGATATGTTTAAAACGTAAATTAAATTATGTCCCTCCCATACATAAAACTTCTTCTTTTCTTTAAATTAAATCCAAAGTTCTTATGATGGCCTAAAAGGTTCTACCTACTGAACAGATCATCTAATTAAACTCCTGATGACATTGTAGGGAATTCTGTTATGTTAAGAAACTCTGTCCTCTTAAAATCTGGAGCTGTTTCTTTTTTTTTTTTTCTTGTTTTTTGTTTTCCTTGTTGTTGTTTTTGTTTTGCTTTTCTTTTAGCAGACCGCCAATCCAGCTAGTTATGGACTGTAAGTCCCGACCTTTCTTCTGTCAGCTGTGCTTCCAATGTCAGTTTAGTTTACATAATCTTTGCAGGGCTAGTCTGGTCTTCCCTGATTATATACCACTCAGGGACCAGTCTGGAGCCTATGTTATGATTTACTCTGTAGTTTAGTTCTTAAGTCTCAGATGCATGGAATCCAATTGGTGTCATTCATGCATAGCTCAGCTTGGGAATAACCGGAATTTAATGCACAGATTCAAAGAGTCTCTTTCTCCAACTCCTTCTTAGTGATTCAACCCCTATTGTCTGTTTCCCATTCCTGCTGTTCTGACAAAGTTGGCGTTGTAGATGCCCCATGCTGTTACATACTTGCCACTAGTAGGCCAACTTTGTGGCAAAACTACAAGACTCAAGTCTGCAGGCCTCCAGATATGCTCCTGCTGCTACAGCTGCTGCTACGGGAGTTTAGTTGGGTTATTGGCTTTTATATGGAAAAGGATTAAGAAAGTCAAAAGAACTTTTACCCTTCAGGTGCTGCTGGCACAAGGTGAGGGTGTGGGGTGTTGCCTCTTTGTTTCTGGCATTTACCTGGAGTGAGACAGATAAACTCAAAATTTCTCTTTGCTGCCCTAATGGGAAAGGGAGGGGTACTGCTTGGTTGTTACAACTCACCTAGTGTAGGGCAGGGCAAGTCCAAAGGGACTGCTACTGCTGCTACCATAACCACATACCAGTGAGAAGGTGGAGGGAGGCATGACTGTCCTATCTAAAGTGTCTCTGGAGGTGTCCTCTAGCTGCTTATCCTCCGCTTCATAGCATTTATTACTACCTGAAAAAAAATATATATACATTCACATATATGTACATATATATGTTCTATAGGAACAACTAGATACTAGATGATAACAAGCATACACAAGGCTAGATAAACAAGCCTGGAGATGGTGCAATGGTTGGTTGCAGCTCACATGGCCACAGTTTGAGGAGAGAATAGTAATAAAGTACTATTAATAAAAATAATAATAATAACAATAACAATAAAGGCCTGCTTGTGTGTCCTGACAGGAAGTTTAGGGGATCTACTTTCTCATTGTGTGTGTGTGTGTGTGTGTGTGTGTGTGTGTGTGTGTGTGTATTTGGGATTTTGGCAGGAAAGTACTAATCTTTTTCTTTGGGAATGTTGGGCAGCCATTTTTCTCCCCACTGAGAATTTAGGAAAACTATTGAGAGAGGATTATGGATTTGGAGTCAAATAAGAGAATTAATGATAAGGTTTTGGATATATTAGTAGACCTAAATTATCTGTTTGGAAGATACAATTATAAAATAATGGATTTTCTAAACAAAAAGGAGTGCTTATGTTATTGAATAACGGTATTAGAAATGAATGTTATTGAGAAGAGGTAGGCATAAGCAAAACTGCTACAACAAATTTGTGAAAAACTACGGGCCACCATTTTCCATATCTGGCAACCAGACTAAGACTTTTCCACATGTCTTTTTTTTTTCCCTGCAAAAATGCAAACTTATAAAGTTAAATAAGTGTTCTCTGTCATAAGAGAGTTTTGAGGTGGTCCTCATATAATAGGAGTACACATATTTAGCTTTTAGCAATGAAATTATGACAAAACTTCATTTTTTTTTTAACATTAAAATGGGG
This sequence comes from Rhinolophus ferrumequinum, assembly GCF_004115265.2. NCBI lineage: Eukaryota > Metazoa > Chordata > Mammalia > Chiroptera > Rhinolophidae > Rhinolophus > Rhinolophus ferrumequinum. The sequence continues at coordinate 59,577,155 of NC_046291.1, forward strand.
AATTGGTTACCTTTGTTTTCCCTCCATTCTCTGCTGCCCATATCTGACACTGTAGTGGTTTCCTAGGAGACTATTAAAGAATGAAACTTGATTGGCCATATTGGCAGTAAGGTTGGTGTAATTTGAGAAACATTTACATATCAGATACACACGACAAAAGAAATGCTTGACACATGGAAGATTTTTTTTTTTATTGCAGTATGAAAAACCTCATTGGTAAACTAAAATTAAAGATGGAAGCCATAATCTAGTAGGTCATCTTGTCAATCACTTGTCAATTATTACTTTAAATATTTTGTTCCTTGTCCATTACAGTTAAATTAATGTCTTTACTATTTTAGAATAATTTCCCAACTAGACTACCTCTTTTTACCAGCAGTTGCTACATATTCTGTATCTTTCTTTTTTTAACCAAGTGCTTTGCTCGATTATCACAGGATGAAGATGTACAAAGAATGACTTCCTCAGTATGTCTCTGAGCAAGGATACACAAGGAAGAGTAAACTCAAACAAATAACAAACAAACAAGCAAACAAACAAACACAACTCTAAAAGTCATGTTATACAATGTTCTGCAAAGCTAAAAGCAGCAGATTCAATTTATTTTTAGGAAAGTGGAAAAAAGAGGATAGCAAGAGGTTGCTACACAGAAACTACACAGAAACTTTATTTAAAGCTCATAGATGGGACCAAGGATTGAATTCTAACTGGTCCTTAATTTGAAAATATATACGGAGTCTGACAGTTAAGTTCACGAACTTGTTGCAATGATATTGCTAACCTTTTTTTATATCAGAGAGATTATTCATTATGAATTTGTACCAGCTGGACAAAAAGTTTACTATTTGGAAGTACTGAAAGGATGTATTAAAAAGTTAGATGAAAACGACCTGAACTTTTCACCAACAATTCATGGCTCTTGCATCATGACAATGCACCAGCTCACACAGCATTATCTGTGAGGAGTTTTTAGCCAGTAAACAAATATCTGTATTGGAATACCCTTTCTACTCACTTGATCTGGCCCCCAATGACTTCTTTCTTTACGTGAAGATAAAGGACATATTGAAAGGAAGCCGTTTTGATGACATTCAGGACATCAAGGATAATACGATGACAACTCTGATGGCCATTCCAGAAAAAGAGTTCCAAAATTGCTTTGAAAGGTGGACTAGGCACTGGTGTCAGTGCGTAGCTTCCCAAGGGCAAAGTGACCATAGTGATATTCAGCAATGAGTTATGTAGCACTTTTTCTAGGATGAGTTCTCGAACTTAATTGTCAGATCTAGTGTATGTAAGTAGGCTTGTTGTTATAGTTTCATTTATATTTTCTAATGCTATCCACATCTGTTAACTTCTCTTCAAAAACATATTTTAGTTAATAAGAAGAGAATGACACATTTTTTTCTTGAGTAAAGAACTTCACTATTTGTTGATAAGTATATTTTTTTTTCCAAGGGGAAAAAGGCTAAACAAAACAAAACTAGTTAAGGAAATTTTCTCTATTGTTTGATCTTGAAATTGGATTCTTCAAAAGATCTTTGGAAAGTTTTCTGCTATGTATATTTTCCTTGATGAAATCAGTTCGTAAATTTAACTCAGCAATTATTTGAGAGAAGTTGATGTTTCTTGAACTGATCTAAGTACAAAGAGAGTAAAAGGAGGGCTCTAAAATAGCATCTGACCCAGAGGAGACTATAATCTAGTTTGGAAAACTGTGAGGACAAGAGCAGATGTAAAGCAGTACATGATTAATTTAAAAAGCAATCTATCTATAACAGCATATCTTCGTAGCCACACTTCAGTATAGTTAGAAGTAATTATATAATACTAAAATAGAGAATGACAAAAGAGAGACACATATCTAACTGCAAAAATTGTTCCAATGGACTTTTTTTTTTTTTTTACAAAATTTACTTTGGTATCTGTGTGGGGATAGTAATTTTTATATATTATGCTGGTGGATTTTATATTGGCATGTTATATTTTAAATTCTGTGTCAGAAAATATTTCAATTATTGAATGTTACTCTCAATGTACAACTATGACTTAGGGGAAGACTTTTCTAGGATTTGGAGCTGTTTGTTAAATAGAAAGGGCAGGAGGTAGTGAATTCTTCATCACTGGAGGTGTGGAGGAAGGGAACAAGTGGAAGACCACTTATTGATAATGTCATAAAGGTATTTCATGCCTTTGATAATGGTTGGAATGGATGACCCCTGCCTGATGTCTTTCAAAATTTGTGATGTCATGAGTCTATGATAGTTTATGACATGCTACAGCATTCAAATAGGGACTCTTCATTGTGGACTAGAATAGTCTAGGTAGTCTTTGGCAAATGTGAATCAGGGTAGGCTTTAGTAACAAGTCGGATTTAGATAGGCAGAGAGTAGAGTAAGATCATTCTAGTTAGAAAGGAAGAGAGAAAAGCAGAAAAAAAGGCACAATTGAGCTTTGTATCTTTGGGAACAATGAGGAATTTGACCTGACTAGAATATAGAATTCATGCCAGGGATGTAGTAAATATACAGAGGCTGACCTATTATGAAGGGTTTTCAATACTAGGAACTGGTCAGGGAAGATATTATCTTATTTAAATATTATAGAACATTTAGATGTTTTTCTATTAGAATAATCTATTAATATATGTGCTTTAGTGAGATAAAACTGGCCTTGTTATATAGGAGAAAAGAGAGTAAGATGTGTAGATAATTTGGGCATTAGTAGATGAGAACCTAGTCTTGGAGGGTGCTAGTGAAAACAAGTTGTCTGTACAAATAATTATTTGACAACTATTTTATCTATGTTTACAGATCCAGAACAAAGGACATAAACTAGTCTTCTTCTTCTAATGTAGAGTGAAATAATATAAAGGTGAACATAAATTGGGTTGCAACAGCTGAAAACATCCTTTAGCATGTCTGTTTGTCTGGATTATCCAAAGGAACAGAGACAGGAGAAGGAACAGAGAAGAGAGACAGAGATAGAGATAGAGATAGAGATAGAGACATAGAGAGATAATTAGTTTTAAGGCCCATGCAATTTGGGTAGCTGACAAGTCTGAAATCCTTAGGGCAGACTGATGTGTTGGAGACTCAGGTAAGTGTTATGTCATAGTCTTGAATCCAAATTCTGTATGGCAGCAGGCTGGAAATTTAGGCAAGTTTTCTACATAGAAATTTTGAGGAGAATTCCTTCTTCCTCTGGAAACCTCAGTTTTTGCTCCTAAGGGTTTCAACTGATTAGACAAGCTTCACCTGAATTATGGAGGATGATCTGATTTACTCAAAATCTACTGATTTAAAAGCTAATTACATCTAAAAAATAACTTCACAGCAACATTGAGACTATTGTTTGACCAAACAAACTTGGCATCATAGCCTAGCTAAGTTGACGTATAAAATTAACCATCACAGCATGTAATATTATATGTAAGAAATGAATGCTGTTTTGACATTGATGGGCGACCGTATTTGTACAAATCCACACAAAGATAAGTGGTATATAAATGATTACTTACTAAAAAGAACTGTAGAAAAGACATATGATTGGTGGAACAGTCTATTTCTTTAACCATTTGTCATTCTAGTTCATTAAGAAAACATTAGTTGTTAAAATATAAGATGAAACCCAATCTAAATAACCTTTAAACGTACTTGTTTTTTACATAATATGGAATAATAGGAACCTAGTACACACACACCCCAAAAAAGAAGCAACTAGATTCTCCATTTTGATAATTTCCTTTATATTGTGTGTCTTAGAGTGGCAGAAGGTGGAAGATGATAGCATGGGTCTTTCCAGTATTCCACATCGTAGCAATTTGAAAAGTAACATTAGTATTGTTTTTTTTATTTTTTATTTTTCCATCATGCCTTCTGATTGTATCTCCTTTTTTTTAATTGAATTTCATCCTTATGTAAACACCCTCATAAACCGTCTCTTCTATACTTTTAATTCTCAAGTTTCTTTATCTTTACAATTAAATGATTAGCAATGTACTGATAGCTAAAGCGTTGGAATTGTTGCGCTGATTATTCAAAAGGAGGAGAAAAAGAACTCATTTGGCTCAAAGTTAAATCCATTTGTCATTTTTCTCCAGGAAATGCATTATAAAATAATTGAGACAAAAAACAGAGGATGAGTTTGGCATATGAAGAAGTAATTAAAGTATTACGGCTTTAAAAAAATCGAACTGGCACTGCTCATGGGCTAGTGGATTGTGTTTTAGAGATACATTTTAGGCAAATGGTTGGGGGCAAATGATTCCTCTTTAAATGTAACCTGATTGGTTTTTCACAAGAAAAAAGGCAAAAAGGGAACAGAAGTAGTATTATTCAATTTAGTGACTTCTGAGTAGAATAAATAAAATTATTTTAAATTCAAATTAGCCAATTTGAAAGAAAGACTCAATTTGTAATAACACTAATAGAAAATGTTCAACTGGGAAGAATGTCCAAGGAGAAAATTTTGGTAATGAGGTGACCTAGAAAGAAGCCCAGCAGAAAAGTAACAAAAGAAATATTTCTGACAAGGTAGGAAGGCAAGCAAGATGTAGTTGAAAAACCACAACAAAACACAAAACCCTAAAAGCAGTGCTAGTCAATTTCATTTCTTCAGAAATTCATTCACTGAGACTTGGTGGTAAAATTATCTTGATGAGGGCTAAAGACTCAAGAAGTGCTAGTCCCCGATCCCCCAAACACAACAGTATTGCAAGTCATTTTACAATTATCTTTTAAAAAAAATCAGCAAAACAAAGTTAATTGGATTATTTACCTATACTACAGAGAGGATGTAAAGATTAATGAGTTAATTATTGTGAAATATTAAAACACTTTGGGATATCTGAATGAAAAATGGAAATAATTATTTATGGGTTTCTAGATGTCTCAGTAATCATAATTACTTTTTAGTATGGACTCCTCCTTTCTAGTTTAGTATATATTATAAGTATATATAGAAAATGTGTGTATGTATATATTTTTTCCAGTAAATTAAACTCCTGGCATGATTTGGCACCAGAACAAATATTTGATAGTACAAAACTGTCTCGATAAAATAATGCTAAAAATAATATGCCATTGATTCTCTTCTGATAAATGATCATTTTCTACTATGAACTTAGTGATTTCCTTGCCTATGTATTTCGATGATTAAATAGAGAATATACAGAAGGTGCCAAAAAATGTATACACATTTTAAGAAAGGAAAAAAAAACTGTCTTAAAATTGTAATTCTCAATATATACTGATAACAAAAGATGAATACATATCATGTGTATACATTTTTTTTTTGGCACCCCTGGTATATACTAGTGAGTGCTTCTTAAAATGGGATACATTTATGGGCATTTGGTTATTTTCTCCTTTACATACACTTGAAAACACTTTGAAACAATTTGATGAAAAGGTATTTGAATGAAATGAGCAACAATTACTAAACTTACAAAAATGTAGTATGCTTAGTATTTGTTGAATTGAATGCAATAGAAAAAGACAAATTAAGCCTTGACAGATAAAAGGAGAAACAGAGAAGTGTACAACTATAGAATTTGAGGGTTGGAAAGGACTTGGAGAGGTCATTGAGGTTACCACCTTTCTAGCAGGATCATACTAAAAACTACCAAACCTGTGAGAATTCAACCTAATGTTGAAAACAAAACAAAAACTTAAAAACTAGGATCTTCTAGCATGAGAGATAGATTTGGGTCTCTTGAATTCCCCTTTATGTTTTTTTTTTTTTTTTTTGGCAATATTTTTCATGTTATTTTGAGTTTTAATATTATTCCTTATGGTACTGACCACCATGTTGCAAATGTACCAACTATATCTTTCCATAACTTTCATTTCATTGGTTAAATAAAATAAAAGCTTTGGGTTCTGAAGAACCACTGTCATGTTTCTCTAGTTCACATTGGCTCTTCTTAGATACTAAACTCTGGCAAGTTCTAAGTTTTTTTTTTTTCTCTTTTTTTTTTAATCATTTGATAATAATTTTTAGACAGGGAATGAATGGGCATCTTTGGCATAGGTGTTATTAAAATGCAACAAAGGTCTTTGTTACTGACCCACTGCTATTTATCAACACTTCCTTTCTCCTGTTTTTCCCCCTCATCTTTCTTGCAGCAACTTCGTTCTCTGCTCTACCTCCCTCTCTTCTTCCTTTTCTTTTTTCTTTTCTTTCTTTTCTTTTCTTTTTTCTTTCTTTCTTCTTTTCTTTTCTTTTTCTTTCTTTTCTTCCCTTCCTGCCCTTCCCTTCCCTTCCCTTCCCTTCCCTTCCTCCCACCCTCCCTCCCTCCCTCCCTCCCTCCCTCCCTCCTTCCTTTCTTCCTTCCTTCCTTCCTTCCTTCCTTTCCCTTCTTCCTTCCTCTCTCTCTCTCTCTCTCTCCCCCTCTCTCTCTCTCTCACACTCTCGCTCTCTCTCCTTCAGCAAACCTCACCTTATCACTAGGAGGCATTCTGTTGGCACTTAGGATTAAAGATATCACCATGCCATAGTCTTGCTATTCAAAATGTGCTTTGAGAACATATGACATTGACATCACCTAAGATCTTGTTAGAAATGCAAAATCCTGGACTCTGCTACAGAGCTTCTAAATCAAGATCAGCTTTTTAGCAAGATTCTCAAATGATTCACATAAGCACATTTAAGTTTATGAGGCCTAGAGTACCCAGATGTCCAAGAGATTTCTCAATCTTCACACTCTCCTCCTCCTTAGGTTAAGACTCCCCCTTTTCCTGTATTGTTATCCAAGTGACATGATGATATATTCACAGGGTAACTCAAGTTAGAAACCCAGGAGTCTTTCTTGATCTATTTCTCTTCCTCACCACCCATATGCAACATGTGACCAGTCTTGTCATTTTTATTTTCTAAATATCACTTGAACATTTCCTCAGCATATCTCCCCAAGTGTCACTTCCATATTTCCCATATTTCTTGCATGAACCTGAGCACAATCTTTTAACTAGTTTCGCAGCTTTTTACCTCACCTTTCTCTAAAACCATTTATTTGATAATTCAAGGCATATATATGTTTTGACCTTACTAAATTTCATATGATAGACAACTGCTTTTACCCTCTAGGAAGAATTCAGATGATGATAGAAATGAGGAAAAGCAATATAAGAACTGGGTGAGAAAACAAAACACAAACAAATAAACATTAAATCTATTTTAATTTCTGATTTTCCTTAATGGCAGATAAATAAGTACATATACAAATAAATGTTCTATGGAACTTTGTGTAAACATATGTTTTAATTTCTCTCAGATAAATTTCTGCGTACAAAAGAAAAAAAATTGATAAATCGGATCTCATCATGATGAAAAACCTTTGCTTTGCAGAATCCCATGTGAAGAGGATGAAATGACAAGCTACAGACTGAGAGAAAATATTTGTAACCACATACGAGATAAAAGACTAACACATAAAATACATGAGGAACTCTCAAAAGTGAACATTAAAAATCAAACAGTCCAATTAGATGATGGGCAAAAGATATGAACAGACATTTCACCTAAGAGGATATATAAATGAGAAATAAGCACATGAAAGATGTTTAACATCATTAATCATTAGGGAAATACCCATTCAAACCTCAAAAAGATAGGACTACACACCTGTCAGAATGGCTAAAAAAAATAAAAAATAAAAAAAATAGTAACAACATCAAAAGCTAGCAAGGATGCAGAGAAGCTGGATCACTCATGCATTGCTGGTGGGAATGTAAAATTGCACAGCCACTCTGGAAAAGAGTTTGCTGCTTCTAATAAAGCTAAACATTCATGTCAGTTTTTAGAAATAGATTGTAACCATCATATAGAATATTAACGTCAGAAAAATTCCACAGATAGAAATAATCTAACTTAATGGATTGACATTTAATATCTGTGCATGTAGATGATAGACCACATTCAATAAAATAAATCTGATGTACTGGTATTGAAAATATATTTCAGTTAACACAGAAACCCCATAGCTGAGCAATAGAATGATTGATGGAAATATGAACATCACTAATGTAAGTGATGGTATTGTGTAATCAGTAAAGTGCTGGAAACATGTTGGATGTCCCTACTGTTATTTATCTCACAGAGTTATTATAAGACTCAATTAGATAACATATGTAAAGTCAATTTGAAACGGGGATATAGTGTAATATATTAAATATTAAGAATTATTTTGACACAAATATCAGTAGGAAGAGATATAGAAGACATTTAAATATCTTAATTTCTCTTCAATCTTCTCATTAATACTTTGAAACTCTTTTGTAAAATGATCATGTAATATATTTTTTTTTTGCTTTGATTAGATGACTATATTAGTATCGACTTTTAAGTGATGATCAGTGTTCTGGTTACAGTAAGTTTAAGTTACAGTGCAGATTTGAAGTTTTAGGAATTTTAAATGATTTCCCCACATCACTGAGGCCAAACAATTGTTTAATCTCTCAGACACGTTCCTTCCTTTTGATTGTCTTAGTTGTTGTTCTAGACCTAGGCATCATTATACCACAGAATAGCATCTTATTAATAGCTGCTCACTTTGCTAAGGATCAGAAGAAAGCATATTCATTATCATTTGTGGATTATCAAATTTATACCAAGAAAACCTAAAATAAATAACTAAAAAAAAAAAAAAAGAAAAGAAAAATCTCCCATTATTTCCTTTTCTATGAGACATGTAATGTGAAAAATAAAAACAAAAAGAGGCCATTCGAAATGGCCTATCAACACCAAGGTGCTAGAGCAGAGGAGAGAAGATGGAAACATTTCTTTCCTTTATTCTGTGTCTCACTTCAGAGCCTGTGTTTTGAAGAAGTTGTACTTCTGTCTCAAGTCTTACAAAATCTCTTATGATGAGAGATCCATCAACTTTTGGCCCTTACCCTTCTTAAATCCTGCTCAATAATGATGTGACATCTTAACAACTTCACGTCTCCTAGATAAGACATGTTTCTTCTAAAGTTCCCTTGATCTCAAACATAGACCATATATATATGTATGTATTTTTTTTCCTTGGATTTAAAAGAGTTCCAGTTTCCATTTTAGTAGAATGTCTTTGGTTTTTGTTTGTGTCTCTAAAAGGACAGTTTGGGTGGTTTTCTTCGAGTGAATCTACAAAGAGATTTCTATCTCTTGTCAGATAAAAACTTTGTGCACCTTAAAAGTAATTTTTTACAGTATTTTTTTCTTTTTAGCTTCTACCTACCAAGGTTCCCAAAATCATAGTCTCCCAGCTTCAGACCAAGAATCCTAGATATTGCTGTGGGACCCAGAGTGATTCATGAATTGAATGTTATTTTTCTTTCACGACAGAAAGTAGAGCTTGTGGCAGATGTGAGAGCTTCTCCTGATCAGTATTGCCTGTAAAATTGACTCTAAAGAATAGGGTTTGCTACTGGGATGTCAGCCTAAGAGTACTATAAAGGAGATTGTTTCTCTGTAGTCTCATTGAAGCAGTAAGGCATAATAGAAAAGAGCGAAGGTTTAAGATTAAATGGACCTAGTTTTACATCCCAGCTCTATCACTTTTGATCTGTGTAGCACTAGTTAACCTCCGTGAGCCTCAATTTTTTCATTTGTAAGATAGGGACAATACTCATATCTACCTTATAGTATACTGTGATGATTAAATGAGATATGTAAAGCACTTTGCATGTAGTGTCTGTCACGTGGTAAATTCTAGGTAGCTTTATTAATTATGTTATATCTCAGAATCAGAACTGGTATGTCAAGAAAATGTTTTTAGCAATTTTATATTTGAAAGTCAAAAAGGAGAGTTGTAGACATTAAGTAGAAGGTCTGGAGGGATGATCAGAAATGACCCTTCCTCTCCCAAATAAATTAATGAATAAGGCAACATGTTATAGCTGGTTCAGAAAGAATTCCATTAGCTCCAGTATCTTTTGTGCACTTAAGTGTACTGGTCTGGTTCTGGGACTTGTTTATAAAGCATTTGCATAAAACCAGGCACAGGTAACAGATGAGTGTTATGGATAAATCACCTTGACTTTTATATATTTCAAGTGTGTTTATTTCAAATCTTGGTGCAAATCCCTTGAGATCGAGGACCTGGTTTTTCATAATTAATTAGAACTTTCTAAAATGTTTAATGCATTGGGTGCTCTTTTTTAAACATCTATGCAATCTGTAACTACCTACAGCAATTATATCTTTTCTCCAGTTGGGTTAGAAGGGATAGAGCATGCTGTAAAGAGGGGTAACATAACTGTTTAGAGAATATATCCACCCAATGATTATCCAGTTACCTAATTTCTTAAAATACCAACTCTTTACCTAAGGAGAACAGCCTATTTAATTATTTTTCATTATAATCTCACAATTCATTGCCATATGCTTCAAAGATCTAACATTACTGTATGAATTCCATTACCCTAGACCCTGATCTAATTTATGGTTCATCTTATGTCAAGACATAGATATTAGTTTGAGGTTTCCATGAAAAACTCAAAAGAGGTCCTATCTAGAAAATGGTAGTTTCCCTCTTTTGATTCAATATGTATATCCTTTTTTTTAAATTAAAGTTTATTGGGGTGACAATTGGCTAATATCCAAAATATACAAGGAACTCATACAACTCAACAACAACAAAAAAACAAACAACCCAATTGATAAATGGACAGAGGACCTGAAGAGACATTTCTCCAAAGAGGACACACAAATGGTAAATAGACATATGAATAAGTGCTCAGCATCACTAATCATCAGAGAAATGCAAATAAAAACCACGATGAGATATCACCTCAATCCAGTTACAATGGCTATCATCAACAAGATAAACAGTAACAAGTGTTGGAGAGGATGTGGAGAAAAAGGAGCCCTCATACACTGTTGGTGGGAATGCAGACTGGTGCAGCTTCTATGGAAGGCAGTGTGGAGGTTACTCAAAAAATTAAGAATAGAATTACCATATGACTCAGCAGCCCTCTCCTGGGTATCTATCCGAAAAATCTGAAAACATTCATCCGTAAAGACATGTGTGCTCCAATGTTCAGTGCAGTGTTATTTACGGTGGCCAAGACATGGAAACAACAAAAATGTCCTTCGATAGATGAATGGATAAAGAAGTTGTGGTACATGTATACACAATGGCATAGTATTCGGTGGTAAGAAAAGATGAAATAGTACCATTTATGACAACATGGATGGATTTTGAGATTATATTCTGATAATAAATATATGCAATTAGTTTTGTAAAATTATGGAGCAGCTAGTATTATAAACAACAAATGTACTCTTAGAATATGAATACAATAAATAAATGAACGTGCTATTTATATAAGTACTCAGTAAAATTTAGGTTTGTAATACGTCATATTTTACAAATGATAAATTGGTATTTTCCATGTATTTAATATTGAGGTCATGCGTGTTGACTAATAGCCAAAGTCACAGTTACTCATTGAACTTTAGATTTCTAATTTTTAAATATTTGTGCTGTAAAGACAGATACTTAACACTGAATTCACCGTGATTTTAGTTCATCTATTTTTTTTTTCTCAGAAACTCAATATCCTATAATTATTAGTTATTCTGGTAAGTCCCAATTGCCAATATACAGTACTCAGAAAACCATTTTGGTTTCCTGAGCGTTATGAATTTTGAATTAATTTGAGTTTAAAATTTGGTAAGGAAGATTTACATGTGGAAGAAAATAACAAATTATGTTAATGCCTTTTATAAATTCTTTCATAATCAAAGTGGAATACTGGAAAATGCACTTTGGAGTCAAATAGACTGGGGCTCAAATCTGAACTCAATTTGTCAGCCACATGACATTGGACGAGTCACTTGACCTTCTGAACTACAAGTTTTTCATCTCTTAAATGAGAATATAGTAGTAGCCCTGGCTTATTCACGATTTCCCTTTTCAAGAATTCAGTTAACCTTGGTCAACTAGGTTCCAAAAATATTAAGTGGAAAATTCCAGAAATAAACAATTCTTAAGTTTTAAATTGCATTCCATTCTGAGTAGCATGATTAAATCTCATGAATTTCGCTCAGTCTTGCCCAGGACCTGAATCATCCCTCTGTCCAGTGTTTCCACACTGTATATGTTCCCCACCCATTCGTCATGTAGTCATCTTGGGTTATCAGATTGTCACAGTACCGCAGTGCTTGTGTTCGTGTCACACTTATTTTATTTAATAATGCTTCCAAAGCTCAAGGGTAGTGATGCTGGCAATTCGGATATGCCAAAGATAGCCAAACAATCCTTTTGTTAGGTGAAAAGTGAATACAGTATAATAAGATATTTTGAAAGAGAGAAAGAGAAGCCATATTCACATAACTTTATTAGAGCACATTGTTATAATTGTTCTATTTTATTACTACTTATTGTTGTTAATCTCATAATGTTCCTAATTTAAAAATTAAGCTATATCCTAGGTATGTATTTATAGGAAAAAACATAGTACAGTTGACTCTTGAAAACATGGGGGTTAAGGGTGTCTACCCCTGAGCAGTCAAAAATCCATGTATAACTTTGAATCTTCAGTAGGCTCTTCACAACTGCACATTCAACCAACCTTGGATTGGTTTTTACATCGGAATACTGTTTTTAATCTGCAGTTGGGAAATTGCAGTTGGGAATGCAAAAATACTGTTTTTGATCCACAGTTGGTTGAATCTGTAGAAGTGAAACATGATGATACAAAGGACCGACTGTATTTATTGAAAAGGAAAAAAAAAACACATATAAGTAGACCTATGCATTTCAAACTCGTGTTGTTCAAGGATCAATTGCATACATAAGATTCTAGGTTCCAGCCAACCACTAGGGGTGTTGGAATGTACACCCTGCAGGTAGGGGGGCTGTTGTAATTTGATTTGGTAATCTGTGGAGATTTAGAGATAATGCATATAAGGCCTCTAGTACAAAATCTGGTTTAAGAACATATTCAAAATTAGGTGCTACTGCTATTAAAAAAATAATAACATTAATAAAGAATCTAATGCAGCATAACAATACTAAAACAACCTAATCATGATATGTCAAGATGTAATTTAGAGTCAGTAGGTAATAACTGGTTCTAGACCAACACTCAATCCTAACAAAGGAAATAAATAGAACTCTTTTTTTCTATCAACCATAAAAATATTGTTCTTGAATCAGAGTCCCATGTTTAACAACTAAGTTCTATCATTTATTCATTCATTCCCTTATTCACCTTGGCATTGACATACCTCTGTAACTGATGTACCTTTACCTCTCTGAGTTTGATTTTCCTCTCCAAAGGTATTAAAAGGGTTGCATGTGAGACCGTTACTGAGTAGATGCTTATCTTAGTAGATGTTATCTTTTGTATGTATTTGAAAAATATTCAGTAAAAATAAACAGACTTAAAACATGGACGATTTCCAGTAAGATAAAGGAAAAAATTATTGCTATCTTAGGATAGTCTATTGAAGAAGAGTGCTTTCTTATAGATTTATTGAGAGGAACTGATTACAGTTTGATTGATTATCTTCATTTTAAAATGGAGATAAAATATCAATATCCTAAGATAATTTGGAGAATTAAAAAGCTAAACAATATCAGCAATATTTAGATCCTGACAAGTAAAGCTTTCATTAATTATTAGTGACTATGATAATTATAGTAGTGGCGATGATGATATGTAAAGAAGTCTGAGGAGAGCTATGAGATGAGAGCGGGATGATTTGATATGTTATATTTAGGGTTTTATAAAAATGTTCTTAAGTAAATAGTGTCATGTTCTGGTATTCCTACATAGAAAGGATATCCAAGACAAACATTCTGCCCTGAAAGATACATATTTTAACATCTTATTATTTAGGTGTACCACATAATTATGAAGCAGGAAGAACAGATCCATGAGTATGTAAAAAATGTAAAGCAAATTATCTATCTGAGATGCAGCACATATAATACTCATACAATTGAAGCAGCACAAAATATGATGTAAATCATTTTACTAAGTCAGATTAAAGGTGCTATTACTCATGGTTATGTAATACTATCTGTAATTTCTGTGTTAAACTTGACATTATAAATCCTTTAATCCATGTATTTAAAAGCCGTTCTATGGCTCATTTTTCAAACAGATTTCCGTTAACACATTTACTGCTAATGAACCACTAACGTGTTCTCTCTTTCTTAGATAAACGCTGTTGACCAACATTATTATTTGCTCCTCATATAATTATTTTTTTGGCTTTTTAATTTAATTGCTTCAATAAAAAATACACCAATAATGCATTTTTAATTACACTTCCCAGGTGACCTATGTAAAAAGAGGTTTTATAATGAAGCCACAATAATTAGCCTGTCACAGTCCAGTTTGGGGCTATTGTCTAGTTGTCCTTTCCATGGCTTGTGTGGCATGACTAGAATTCTAAAGACCTTGTGTATTATCTCCCATAATACTTAGGAAGGTATTAAAAATTGTGTGCAATACTGGCAGAAGCAGGCTTTCTAATTATTGTCAGCTATTTCTAGTGTGACGTGGTAAATTCCCTTGAGAACAGAAACAACAGCCCACTCCAGGGTTTGTAATAGGCCCTAGAGCCTAAGTAGTTGTAGACAGAGCTGTTTCCCTCTGGATAGATAATTGGTTTACATAGCAGCTCAACATCTGAACCAAATCCATTTTTTTTCCTATTGTGATTTTACTGTTTACTCTAATACACATAAACTATTTTGTTATATTAAACAGCGTATGACTCATTCTTTAATAGCTGAGTAAATTTGCATGTTCTGCCTCACCTGGAATACTAATGACTATTATGTCTGCCCATTTTTCATGCATGAAATATTAAATATTTGGTTTGTTAAGCACACATACTTTCTGTAAATAATGTGTCCTGGCAACTTATTAAGTACAATTATCCTTTAGTTTCATTTTTTCATGGATAAAATATGGCTTTCACTTAAGGAGAAATACAGATAATTTCCAAGAAATTTAAGGATAGTTTTCCTTATTAGTATAGTATAATCAATTATTGAGAACCATTTGTAACTGTTTGCATACTACTGTTAATGGCAATATAGTGACACTTTATCGTGCAAACAGAGAAAGTATTGCAGATTCGCCTGAGTATGTAGATACCTTGCCTCACAGAAATAAATAAAAGTATTGTGGCATGTTGAAGTTACAGCTAGACTTGGTTTTAATATCTCTGGTCTGCTATTGCTATGTGTTGTAAGCAAATCCTACCATAATTTTTTTTTTAAGTTATATCAGATCTTTGAGTCACCACTTTTCTCTTCAATGCCCAAATGAGTAAAGGTAAAGAGCATCATCACATATGGGAACGTCAGTGGTCTTTACATGCCTTCTGAAAACACCTGCTACTATTTTGTGCTCTTTCCTCCAGCCCTCTTACTTTTCCCTCCAATTGACAGTATAATAATCAGCTGACACTTTCTATTCTTACTGTAAATATGAGTATTTTCTTTGAGTCTGTACTGGGTGGAATCCTGTGTAAGGCATTTGTTACTACTCAACAGGATAGTTCCACTAGCCATCGGCATTTCCTTCTCTACAATAAAGTGGCCCTGTTAGTAATTTTGGGGACTCAGAATGATAGGATTATTTGGCCAACTTGTATTTAAAGTCACAAGAATGGGCACAGAGATTATGTTATGACATTCCCATTTTTAATTTTATAGAAATAAATTATCTTCAGTGAATAAGAATATAAAGTGGGAACTAAAACATTATGTTGTATCACAGCAAAGTAATTGTTTCCCCTGTGTTTCGCCATTATGTTCAATAGAAAGGGATCCCTTCCGCACCTCACAGTAAATGGTACAAGTAGCTCCATCACTTCTAGCAAGCTATATAATCTCTCTGAGCTTCAATTATCTCCTGTGTAAAAAGAGAAAATAAATAACATCAACTTCATAAGGGGATAAATAGAGATTTTAAATAGTGCATAGAACAGTGCTTGAAACAGGATAAGCACTCAGTAAATGTTAGTTCATTTTCCTTCAATTAATGTATTTTTATGTCCAATTCTTTTTTTAGTGAGGTTAAGACAAAAATCTTACAAAAATATATATGACTATAATTTTAATCAGAGATGCAGAATTTGCCCTTTGAAAAAAATATCTTCCAAATAATGATACTGTGTGCATTTGACATCATATGAAATGCACATACCTGTATGCCATTTTGAGTTTTTAAATGTCTGTGTTTGTATTTTAATAAAGATTCAATGAGGATTGATCCAAAAGTATTTTGGTAAATAATAAACATCCTGAAAATTACAAAAACAGACAAAGATTAGAACACTTTTCTCATCAAAAAAAAAAAAATTCTTAGAAGGGCAGAAAAACAGAGTAAAAAAAAATCAGTCATGTGAGTGGTCAAATATCACTCTTTGGCATTCTAATAAACTGTAGCTTAGATAGAAATATCAAGCTATTACTAATGGCTATTAATGTGTACATGCTTCATGTAATTTTATAGTATCTTATTTTAATATCTGTAATTTTAATGAATTGCAATTTAGGAAAGAAACAATTTCATTTACTTTATATAACATAATTATGGATCAAATTAACCCCACACTAGTCTTAATTACATTTAGTTTCATTTGGCTGATCAAGCAATTAACATGCCACTGTATTTTGGAAGTAAAAATCAAGTTGTTATGGTCTTTCTTCCAAAAAACATGTACTTGTTCATCTCAAGTGTAGCCACCATGTAAAATTATTTCTTGGAATAGTTTTTTTTTTTTCTTGCATACTGTACACTCAGTATGTTGCTGCTCAAGAATAGGTATAATGAGGAAGTACTGCACCTGGGGTCCTGTTATATGTTACTGTTTAATAATCTCTCCTTCATGCAATCCTTTATCTAGTACATTCAGATTGGTTTTCATGCACTTCTCTTTTAATTGGAACTAATTTTAGGTTTGCTATTACTTGTGATTAAACAGCCTCTTTATCACACATATATTTCCTTCCATTTATGTATTGTTACCTTCACAATTTTCTTTAGAAGAGAGTGATTTGTCAGGAAGAGACGATCTTTTTACTCCATTAGCTAAGTTATATCTATAAGGAGCATAATTTTAACAGCAATAAAAAATATTAGGTTTAATAATAATAGCATTCAGGACCATATGAATATCACTGCAACTAATCCTT
Source organism: Rhinolophus ferrumequinum (assembly GCF_004115265.2). Lineage (NCBI taxonomy): Eukaryota > Metazoa > Chordata > Mammalia > Chiroptera > Rhinolophidae > Rhinolophus > Rhinolophus ferrumequinum. The sequence goes on from NC_046291.1 coordinate 59,594,307, forward strand.
TCCCACTAATTGAAAACGAAAATGGCCCTTTGCAATATGTGTGTATTGTGAATAATCCTAATTAGGATAATGCAAGGTTATTTTAGCACAGTTCAGAGGCAGGGTACAGTCTCAGAAAAACAGCTTAGCTGAAGTGTAGTTCATGTAGAATTACCTTGGAGTCTATGAGAAAACACAAACTTCCAGTCATGGACACTACAGAAGAGAGGTCCTTTAAAAAGTACCTGTTCCAAATTGTATTTAAACAGACTTAAAAATGGAAAAGGGCCCCGTATTGTGATATGTCTAATACTCTCCAATGGGAAAAAAAAATAATTCTAAAAATCCTCACACCAGCCTACTATCCATAGTAGACTATATCTCAAAAAGGCTAAATACAAAATATGTAAACAAACTCTGTGCAGGTATATGAGTTGCTCATATTCCAAAGGCTTTATTTTTTATTTCATGATAAGTATTTTCATCCTCCTCAGTCTGGATAAAGATAGTTTTCTCTTGACATTCCACATTGTGACTGGATTTGTCAGATTGCATCAGTCACGTTTGATTACATTATATCATGTCAAGAAACAATGAAAAATAAGGTATGTTTCTTCTTTTTACTGAAAGTAGCAGGATTCGTGGTTCACTAGATTTTTAATGTAAATATTCCCTTTCACATATAATGATAAAAACAAAAATATATTAAAGTAGTAAAGAAAAAAAGGGAACAAATAATGGCTGACAATTTAAACAAGACATGCTCATTGTAACTGGTTTCATTTTACTTGCATGACAAAAAAATTATAACTATATGTGTTTATTAGTGATTTATTCATTTTAAAAACTATGGTTAGAGTTTAAATGTTTATAGTGACTAGAGATTAATGTTTTATTATTAATTTGAAGAACGATTTTTGAGAAGTTACATCATATTTACAATAAAATTTACACTGTTTCCACTATCCTCACTTTGCTTTTATAGTGAAATAAGCATCCAAACAGATACTCTGTCAATAAAAATGGTCTTTGGCTAATAAGTGCATATTGGCTATTTTAAATCAAGTCAAGAAAGCAATGACGCCAAGTGTTCATTGACTTTAATTTCCCACTTAAAACAAAACAAAATAGATAAAATAGGAGGAAAAACTCTACGAATTCTCTCTTCTCTCAATGACCTCCAGCCAAAGACCACAAGGTACACACCTGCTCTTTAATACGTTCTGATTATTACCTGTTGCAACAAGAGAGAACGTTTGTTGTACATGTTGGAGGGTGGCTGGGCAGTGGGTTGGGGGCTGATGGTGGTCAGCCTGGTACACAGGCTGCTTTTGCTCAGCAATTCCCTCAGGCTCTAGTGGGGAGGGCTCAATATTAAGGCCTAAGGGCTTCCATGTCCCAGTTGATTTTGTCACCATTTTTTGAGAGCTTATTTGTTAAATGTCCCCTTTTAAACCACAAAAACCCTCTGAAGCTGAAGCTGTGAGGTTAGGCCTGTTGCCCAGAGTTATACATTCAGTGAATGACTCAAAGTATGCTCAGGTGATTAACCAGAAAGCAGCATCTAGGGGAGCCATGCAGAAGGGACCCAGAGCAGGCAGAACACAGGGAACTCTTACCAGGTTGAGGGTCCTGGAACCAGGTTGGCAGGGAGGTCTGGGGAGGAAGCACCTTGGACATTTGCTCCAAGCACCACACGTGGATTTTACTGACCCCGGTCATACATCTACTCCTGTCACATGTGAGGTTTCTGAAGCCCCGTCTTCCCACAGAACCACCTGGTCCCACCTTGCCTCCCTGAGGTCCTGTCCTTCCAAACTGCTTCACTGCTTCATGTGCTCTTGGGTGTGCCAGTGGCTTTCTCTGCCTCACCATCTCTGGGAGTGTGCTGGGGACAACCAAATGGGGAAGCCCTGAGACCCCAGTCAACCACAGGAAAACTTATGGGCCTGGGGAGAGTCCTAGCATTGGTCCTGCATTCTCCAGGACCTCAAAGGTCCTCACACTTGCAACCAGATCTGAGCCCTCTACAGGGAACCGTGGTGTATGTCAGTAAATGATTAACAGAGAGGACTTACTGTGTTTGTTCAGGCTTTGGCTGTGTGATTTGGCAGTGGTTCCAAGTAAGTGGGGGTTTGCTGTAGATTGGGTACGGTTAGTAAGTGAGGACAATACTACTACTGGCTAACTTAAATTCTTATTTATCAAGCCAGACTACAGAGAGGTGAAAGCTCTATTGGTAAAGAAGCAGCAGTCACTCATAATTGCCAGGATGGGGGATGTTGATAATTTTTTGTGGTTTGGAAGATGTTTTGTCTATGTTCTGACCTGATTACAGAGTGGTATTGTTTTTGTCTTGTCTCTTATTATCAGAGTGGCCTTATCTGATGCTGATGTTCTGTAAAATCTTCTTTGTTCAACAGGAGAAGCCAAAGTTTAGGTGATCGGACCAGGCCAGCTCCTAGCAACACCAAGGCCCAGCTAACAGTCCCAAACTACCAGCCCAGAAATGTCAGAGGCTGCCTTTTCCTTTCTCAGTTCTATGCCTTTTGATCTTGACTACCCAGCTGATTATAGTGGGTACTTGCCTAGAAGAAGATTTAGAATAATCCTATTTCTTTGTCTCTGCATATTCTTCCTAGGACACTCATCTGCTACCATGAAATTTCTGTGCTGGAAATTTCAACATCCATAAAACAGGTGTGAATTTTATCTTCACATCTTCACATGTAGGTCTCTTCTTATTTTTTTGGCTGCCTACTTCTTATGACGCATTGAAACTTAAATTGCCTAAAATAAATCTCTGAATCCACCTCCTTAGATCTGCTCCTCCACAGAGCCATCTTGGATTCCTACCTCTTTTTTGTGTCACATCATTAGGACTTATTGATTCTGCTTCCAAAATTCTGAAATCCATACTTCTATCTTTTTAGGAATCAACTCAGTAGTTATCTTCTCTGATTTCACCTGGAAAAAACTAATCCCTACTTTCTTTCCAGTGTATATCCCTTTACAATGGTATTTATCACATCTGTTACAGCTCTTGATGTGTTTCACCACCTGGACTCTGATCTCCTTGCCCATGTCTTAGTCATTTTTGTCTCTTGAGCCCCTTACATGTGAAGAAATATAGCATTAATGTTAAGACCCTGGGCTTCAAACTCACCTTGTCCAGGTTCTCTTCCTGAATTTGCCAGTTCCTAGCTATGAGATCTTGGCCAAGCTACTTAGCCCCTCTGGGCCTCAGTTTTATTATCTGTAAAATGGGTTGTTAATCATTGCACCTATCTTACAAGGTTGCCATGAGAATTAATGAGGCATAAGGTATGTTCTTGAAACAACACCCAATACACAGTAAGCCTACAATAAATGTGTTAGTTATAATTATCACATGCCTGATACACACATGAGGTTCAGTAAATCTTTGTTGCATTGGGTTAATATTGGATTACCAATCATTACATGTAGAACGTGCAGTTGGTTTAGAATACAGGGACCATATCCCATCTTTACCTAAGTTGAGTTATACTAGTAAGGTTCTAGGCAGGCTAGAGTCTATGACTCTGCTACGCCACTGAAAAACACTAAATCAGCAGGTACAGGGGTTTTGAAATCAGTTAGTATTGGGTTTCAATATGGGCTCAGTTTTGAGTAAATTTCTTCAGGTTGCTGAACCTCCTCTGTGAAGTGCAAATAATATCTAATTCACAGGTTTATTTTGAAAATTATATGAGTTAATATATGTAAACGAATGAGCAGGTTACTAACCAGGTGACATATATTTGTTAATTATTTTCCCTTAATTTCTTCTCCCACTGTGCCAGGTCATACCCTCCCACATACAACCTTCCACGTAGCATGATAAGGCGCTAGGAAGGGCTACAGAGCAATTTTCTGATGAATGTCTTTGGAAGTCCCCATGAGACATTGCCATATTGACATTGCCACATGAGACCTAGATCAGAAATGAAATCTATCAAGCTAGATACAACATGGCTTTTGATGGAAACACAGGATGTAAAGTGGGATTGGATTAACTAGCAATAGAGACACATCAGTCAACATTGGGCTCTGGTCAGGAAACCAGGCAGGATTCAGGTGGAGGCACAGAGGACTACTTAAAGCAGGCAGGTCAGGTTAAGTCACAGCAACCAAGTGGGACTGGCACCACCCAGTGTCAGAATCTTTGGGATTCGTAAGGTTTGGACAGGCAGAGAAGGTCAGGCAAGTCCTGTCTGTGTGGAGAAAATGGGAACAATGAACATTTCAAATAGAGAGTTGGTTGGCTGGTATTGGAGAACCAGGAAGGTGACAGGACTGTATAGAGGAAACACAGAGAGGATAACTGCAGGGAGCAGCTACTTCTCTAAAGGCAGAAAGAAGAGATTGGGATATCAAAATACCCTCAAAGTGAGTAGTTGCTCTTTCAACTCTCAGATCCGTACTCTCTGGTTACCAGTGCTGATATCAAAGCTGTTGTCTGTTAGCTCCATACTATGCTTTGTGATATTGGGGCTGGGACTCTGCACACTTCACCCTTCCTTTATCAGCTGTCTCCCTATAAAGTTCTGCTAATAAGGGGCAATACAAGGAGATTATATAATAGAAGGAAGGGAAGGGACTTGCTCTGATCTCTTTTGCATGATGTTGCTATTAACGATACTCCAGCAACGGCCTTCACTCTCAGCCTTGGTAATTGATACCAATTTTCAGCTTCATCCCTGTACTCCTAGAACCAGCCTTATCAGGCTCCCACAAAGGTCTCAGCACTAGCGAGAGTACCTTTCCTCAGCAAAAGTCCAGCCCTCTAAGATTCCTCTTCTGACCGTCTAGGGTCTGATATGCCCAACCTCTTTCCTCTGCTGTCTAAGCCCTAGGGAAGTAGTAGTAGCTTCTACCTGCAATTATTATCTCTGTGCTGCCCCATGCTTTCTTGTTGCCTCTTCAGTCCTTCAATACCTATTTAACCAATTTTCTATTTAAAATTCTCTGCATTTCCAGACCAGACTCTGACTGACGTATTCTCCCAGGCCCTTATGAGATCTTTGAATTCGCACACAAAAAGTAGATGATTCTGGTTCTTTGTCTTTACTCTTAGGCAAACCAAACGTCTCGGAGAATGTCTGGGAGAGAATCGGGAATGTTCTGGTTGTGGTATGTGTTATCTCAGAGGAAAAGCACCCTGAGCTTTTCATTCCCACCCTCGCCATGACTGTCATTTATTGTTCACTGTCAATCTTTCTGTGCAGTACATTTGAGAAAGACATAGGTCCCATGGCAGCATCTAGTCAAGTATATAGGCACTCATTAAATATCTATTGATAAATCAAGTAAATATGGCATGTAAAAGTTTTCATACATCTGTGTGTAAATTATCATCGTCATCTATATCCAATACCCGATATTATTGTCATTCATAAAACTCTATGCCTATAATGAAATTTCTTCCATAATTTATGATTAAAAGAAGTTATGCAATAAAGAGTTCTTTTGTGACTAGACAGATCCTTAACTTTCAAATAGCTAACTATATGCTTTGTGACTTTTTCTGAGTATTAAGGAAAATAAATGAACTTTATGAACTTTCAGAATAACATTGAAAATTTTGAAGCAAGTATGTAACTCATTCCTTACATTTTCTATTGAATAGAATTGTATTCAATAGAAAACTCAGACCTAGATGGAAAATCAGAACCTGTCTTACACAGAGAATGAATCCGTATCAAAGGTTTTTTAACTTAAATAATATTTTGAAACCATAGTTTAGCAATTGGGCTTGGCTGGCAAATTAAGTTTAAAGTTTAGGAATTGAAGAATTTGTTGAAATTGAGGAGCATGTCCTGAAGAGAATTACACTATTGGTGACACATGAATTAAAAGCATATTTTGTATATGTGTGTAAATGTCTGGTCCTTTAGTGACTTAAAGCCTGAAGGTCAGAGAGGTTACATGAGTGGCCCCATTCAGGTCTTTTAACTGTTGATATGTTTGATACACACACACACACACAGTATGTCTTTAAGCCTGATTAAATCACTAAATGAGATAATATGACAGGATGATAAAGGTTATCCAAGAGTTGATGAATAAATGCTCTGGGACTGAATTTCAAGACATGATTCTGGAATGAGGAACATTGTGGGAGATTGAGAAACTTGCAAGCCTGAATCTCCTCAAATAGATAGTTAGGGTATTTATAGGGATTTATAGGGATTAAACACAAAACATGAAAGACTAAAGGTGTCATTGATTTGGAGGACATAGGCTAATAATTCCTCCTACTCATGCTGTGGACTTAGGGTGGAGAAAAATACTGTTTAACAGGAACACCATACACATAACACTGAACTTGTTTTCCTGCTCAACCCCTGGGTAGAATACATGGATTTTTAAGTCCTTTAAATTTACAACTTGGTTATAGAAAAAGGAAATGGTAGAGGGAATGGAGATGTGACCAGACAAAGTTGTTCTACCAGATATTTAAAAAACAAAATTTTAACAACTTCATGCTCATAATTTCTAAATATTTAAAAAATAAATTGCAAAAGTTTATAAAGTCATTATGAATGATGATGATAATTTCACCTTCAAAAATACACGTGTATATGTAGTTATGTGTGATATCTTAATATAAAATTCCATGACTTTATTTGGAGTACATGAATTGAGTATATTATCCTCAATTCTCTTATTTGTGGAGAGAAATGAACTTTTAGAGTAAAACATTATTGAGATTTTTCTACATGATACAGAAAACATAGATAAGAATTTCTTCCTGTTAATCTGCATGGGTAAATGTTCTCTGTGAATGCCTCCTTCATTCCTGTGTCCGTTTCTGGGGAAGAAACAAAATAATCTATTTTGACACTTTCTGAAGAATCTCTCTAAGAGAAAAATGTCCTACCAGTTGTGGCTTAGTGATTCTGTACAGGAGCAGATCGCTATAACCTATAATCTTAAAACCATAGACTGTCAAGGTTGTTATGGGTCTTTAAAGTAGTTTAACCAAAGTCCAATTGTCCCTCAACTTGCTATAAGGTAGTCATTTATTTATGTTTAAATATCTACACTGACAGAAGTTTCATCACATTTTGAGATAGTTTATACAGTAACCACAATGATTGTGACTAACTCAGCCTCATGAAGTCAGAATGAGGCTAAACCCATTGATGGTGTGAAGGGCCATACTCTATCACCTTGGAATCAGCATTTCCATGAAAAATGCCCATTTGTTTCTCCTGTGACAGTTTCAAGTTCCTTCCCCATCCTAGCCAACTGTTTTCAGAAGTAGAGAAGGATGCTTTCCATTGACACACTCCTCTTCCCACCTCTCACATTTAAAGATACACCCAGTAGTACTCTGTAGTTACTTATATCTGTGTTTCCCAAAGTAGTTTCTGTGGAATTTGATTCTCACAAACATACTCAAAAAAAGTTTCAAAGGACAAACACATTCAGGAAACATTGCAAATCTTCTCATGGTGATTTATAGTGAATATTATGATACTGAAAGCTCTTAAGAGGCCTCGAGAAAAGAAATCTGTTTAACTTTCGATAGTTTAATATTTCTCAAACTTCTTTGATCTTAGAAACCTTTTACAAGTAACATTTGTTAGCATTTCTTTAAACCAACAGTTCTTTAGAAATGTATGTTGAGAAATGCTGGCTATAAATTTACCAAGATGTCAAATCATAGGAGGAGGGCAGAACAAATATTTGGTCAAATAAACTTTTACTAATGGGAGATGTCATGCAATGAGAAGAAAAGACAACATTGTCACCACAATATCATCATTTTCCGCCTTTGCTCTCTCTTGTTTTGCCCAAACCCTCCCTTGTGTGTCACTATTTTGCCCCTGTTTGTCTTGGTCTCCACATGAGCCATATAGCCTTATATAGAATTACAAGTCAGAGAACATTTGTAAGAGCTCTACGGAGCCTTAAAACATCTTAAATAAGACCACAATTGTTCTTTTTTTAAAGAAGAGCAATGGATTAGGAAGAATTAGCCAGAGGAAGTATTACAAGCATTCATCTTCCTTCATTATACTTCAGAGACAAGTGGTTATATGGCATGCAATTCTTTGCCAGGCCTAAAAAAAAAAAAAAAAAAGAAAACAAAAGTCCCAAACCCTCTATGAATATTTAATAATTAAAGATAATTTATTCTCAAGTGGAGTTTACCAAAGACATTCCTAGAAACAGTGCCTTTCATTTGGATGACAAGCTCTGGGACCAGTGTAGAATCTTAACAAGACATGACCAAAAGGAGAAAAAAAAAAAAAGGTCCTATTATTTAAACTATATTTTATAGGTAAATGCTAGGAATTGTGGCTTTCAGCTGATATTTTCTTGTTATGATTTGGTGTTATTTGCATCAAGAGTTTAATACTTTTGACCTCTGTTTTATTACTTATCAGTAATTTTGCAGCTAACAACCAAACTAAAGCAAAATCTGAGGATGGACACAATTGCAGTAGAATCTACAGAGAATACACTTTATCTACCTCTAACTAACCAATATAAAACCCCTCCGTTGCTATAAAGGGTCACTCTCAAATCAGGGTTCTCAATCCAGATTGCTTGACTAGACAATATTTTTAAAAATTAAGAGAAAACATTCCTATAATAATGTAATGGTTTCATTGACTAGAAATTAAGATTTTCTTTTGAAGGACATTAACCATAACAATAATCACTGTATTTCTAAATTGAGGAAACTAGTAGAAAATAAAATCTCTTTTATTGGCAGTCAACAAATATTAAGATAAACCAAAACAAAACAAAAACCCCTGAAAACAGAAGCAGCAGGATTCATCAGAATATAGAACTGAGAAATGGAATTGACTGAGATGTTGCCCAACAATAATTTATGAAGTGATATATATATATATATATATATATATATGTATATTTTTTTCACACACACAGACATGCATACTCACACACACAAGAACCATCTCCAAGAATGTACTGCATATTGAAATTTGACAGGAGAAATAAAAATGAACATGGCCCTCCTTTATTCTGTGGTGATTAAAATTGGAATTTTAAAGAAATGTGTTCACATAACATAGTTAGAAAAGAAGATGAGACTATTTCTGCATTTATTTCAGTGTTTTGACTATGAAACTAGCTGGTATCAATTAAAAGATGTTATTATACTGCTAGACATTCAACAATTTTGTGGAATTGGTATTTTTAGATTGGGGCATATCTCTGTAAATTTCCCTAAACACAAACACCATCTCATTAGACTCACAACCTCGCTGTCTTAGAGAAACACAGTCTTAGAGGGACAGTGTTGGATTTTGAATCCCAGTTCTGCCACTTATTTTCTGTGTGATCATAGGCAAGTTATTTCCCACTCTGAGCCTCAACCTTTGATTATCGGTGTGTAAAGTAGGTGTAACACGCAATGCCATCCTCTCTGTGCTGTGGTCATGGCTTATATAAGATTCCTGAGTGTCTTCCCTTTAGCAAGTATGCAGTAAATCTTATATCTTCTCTTTCCTTTCCTCCTCTTCCTTCTCCTCTTTCTTGTCTTCTGACTACCTTTTATTTTCCTCCTCCATTTTCTTATTGTTATTATTAAATTCCCTGCTATTGACATCACATTTAGAAATACCATAGAATTTCACCTCTCCAAGGAATCAGACTTCACTAGATTAAGGCAAACGTGCCCTAATTGCAGTAGCCAAGAATAGAGTCACCTTGATAAATGAATGAAAAAGAAATGAGGGGAAGAGAACTGTGGTGCCTCTGCTTCTCAGACTTTCTCCTTCCATTAACTTCTCCTTTAAAATATGCCCAATGATGCAATGAAATGATTGTGAAGGAGCCTTTCAGAGGAGCTGGCTTGAGGATAATGATGGGAAGTGTGTCTCAGCCTGAACTGACCTTGCTACCAGCAGAACTATATATATGGTATATCTTCCAGCTTCTCTCCTGTCCCACCACACTCACAGGCCTGTGTGTATGTGTGAGTGGGGGTGAGGGGTGGGGGAGGAGTTAAGAATTCAGTGGCAAAAGTTGAAGAAATTATGAGGATTCTGACATTTAACAATTTCTTTTTGCAGTGCCTTATAATTTTTAAATGTCAGAGAGAACTGGAGTGGCTATTAAGTCTGAGATCTTAGCACAGAGTTAGGTCAGTTTTATTTTACTAAAATTGGCTTGTTTATTTCTAGCAAGTAAGCATTGCACTCCAATGTGACCATTTCTTTTCTTCATCTGTAACTACTCTATCATTGGTTTTAAGACCAAGGACCACAATTTCAAAGTCAAAGCAATAAAAACAAAAGTGGATTTATTTTATTGGCTATAGTGGTTTTTGTCTATTAGGGCAATAAAACAAGAAAGAAGCTAACATATTTGATGTGTTTCACATCCAAATAGTTTTATTACTGAGAGTCTTATCAATAAGCCGCATAAGTGTGCCTATTCAGAGTCCTCAGGTTCACCTTCAGAGTAATATTGATATTTAGATTTTCTATAGTAATTGATTAGTCTGCAAAATAGTGTTCTTTCAAAAGTAACCCTCCAAAAAATAATCCAGTAAATTACATTTTCACTTAACTTACTCTCAATAAAACAAAAGACAGTTCTAATATCTGTGATTAATACCAAGTTATTTAGTATGTGACTTGCCAATAGGAGGAGCAAATTCTGGATGTATAACCTATTCTGCTCTCGAATATTTTTTTCTGATCTTGTATGTACACAAAGAAGTTTGGAATGATTGGTTCCCTATCCTTAAGGCTTGGTTCAAAGGCCATATTCTTAATGAAATTTTCAAGGACACCTCCAGTATCGCGTCCAGCACGACAAGAGCAGTGGGAAGTGAGAAGGGCAGCACAAGGTTAAGAAAGAGTAGACAAGAGTAGAGTGCAAGCAGGGCCAAGGGACTCAAAGCCTCAAGGACTGAGCCCCGAATCGGTCCAACGCATGGCTTTTATTAGTAATCATACAAGGAAGTAAACTTTGATTTTTCCATGGTCCACGAGTCACATGCTTGACTGGCTGTACTTCCTGAAAGTCCCCACTGTGCTCCAACACATACTGTGCCTTCGCACACATGCACAACCCCAGGGGATGGAATCACTGTACTGAAACCATCAGATGAGAGAGCCTGACCGATATTATTCCATCGGTTCCCAGCTTTTCGGGACACTCCCCCAAGGAAGCTTTACCGATATTATTCCATCGGGTCTCAGCTTTCTGAGACACTTCCTTGTGCTGTCCTGGGGAAGGCGCGGGGAACAGACGGTTCGGCAGCTCTAAGGCAACACTCCAGATGGGAGCATTTTCCTCCTACTCTGAATTTCCAAAATGTCTTAAATATACTTCTTATGCATTGATTATTAATTTCTACCTATGTTATTATTTCTATACATTTTGTATCTTACCTATTTAAATGTTAGTCCAGGAAAGAAGGGCACTTGTCTTATTCACTTTTATGTTAACCTCAGTACATTACACAAAATAAATACCCAGATTACTAAATATATGAATGAATGAATGAATCCCCAGTTCACATTCATCAGCTGTCAAAGTGACACACACACACACACACACACACACACACACACACACACTTGAAAGTTTTGCCGTTAAACTAAGCTTAAAATTTCGGAGTCAAGAGTAAACCCAGAGGTCGTTCTCTTTCATTATTTGTCCATATTTTACTCATGGAGATGATGAAGCTCAGAGAGACTGAACACTAAAAGCAAGAAAAACAATACGTCCAAGAACACATAGTGAAAGTGTTTTGAACTGAAAGTAAACTTAAAGAATAAATTGCTTGAATCCTGTATTATTTTCTGAAACATTTATGTATGCATGTATGTTTGCATGCATGCTATATGTATGTGTTCATTCATTATTTCTAATCACATATAAGAGGCCCAATCACGTATATCAGAAATTACCAGCAGAGCCCAGACTAGAATGCTGTTCTTCTAGTCATGCATTATACAACCTGGAAATGATATTATTTCTTAGATGCATGGACCAATTATTTACCTATCCATTTGGCTCAACCAAAGAAACTCACAGGCATGATATGGTAGCTGGAGCGATGTGAGAATGCCAATATAGACAGATCTAGAAGACTTAAAGGAGATAACACAGATCTGCAAAAACAATTAATAACTCTTGGCCTACTTTTTACCTTTATGTTAGTATATCACTTTCCTCCTTTTATAAAATAATCTTTCTAGGAGTGATGACATCTGGATTCTATAACTGTGAAGAAGAAATGCATTCTCACATTTCACCTCTCACCTTTGAAGTAGAAAGACCCAGAGAAGTTTTTAAGATTATAAACTGAATTGGAGATAGAACCAGAGTTTTAACCTAAATATTTAAACTCATTGCCTTTTATCCTTTTCATCTTCTGGTGTTGCTTTCACATATATGCGAATAAGAGATATATTAAATGAGGAGCGCTTATGCTTCTATAAAAAAACTAACAGTTGTACTAATTAAGTACTTTTCAATTGAGGAAATATGAAATATTTTGTGAACTTGCAACATAAAGATGCCAGTGACTATACTTCATAGGTCATGAAAGTTAGAGAAAGCCCTTTTATATTGCGTTCTTTATCTAAGCAAAGACTCAACTCTAAACATTTGGGCATTATTTGTTTAGTGATTCTGTTATATGTTGGTTAGTTCAGTTTTGTTTATGGTTTTATTGGATAGCTCAGCTGCTTTTTATGTAAACAAACACAATAACAAAATCAAACACAGAAATGTAGTATGTGTGTACTTGGATAAACATGGTTGATAATTTGAGGTATACTTCCAAACCTTTTTATGCATATATAAATATATATGTAAACATATCATATAGGGATATTTAACATTTTAATCAGATGTGTATTATTCTATAATTGGATTTTAAATTTCATGGTATGATTTCTATATTCTATAATGTATTTAACTGGGCCAAAACGTCAGAGTAGGTAAACGCTGTGCTCACCTCCTCTCAAGACCACATCAGTCACAACTAAACCACAGAACAACCATAACAACTGTCATTGAGAATCTCCTGAAGTCTAGTTGAACCAAAGCCCTACAACTAAGGACATATAGAAGAAGTCACCTTGAGACTGGTAGGAGTGCCAGAGACTCGGAACAGGATAGTCCCACACCTGCATGCGACAATTAAAAATTGGGAGGGAGATCTCAACTGCAGAAGTCCCCCCTGATGAGCAAGGGGTCACAGGCCCTGCGTCACCTAGGGTTTCAGTGCAAAGGAGAGAAGTCTTCATAACTTCTGGCTGTAAAAACCAGCAAAGATTGTGGCTGAGTGAGATGGAGGGCAACTGCACTCCCAGGTGCTCCTCTTAAAAATGGCACACATTCTTACTCACTGATGGACTCACTTGCTCTGGGCTTCAGCGCTGAGGCAGCAGCTCAAAAGATGCCAGGGACATATGGGGATGAACTGAATTGTCTAGCATCAGGGTGAGGGCTGGAGAAGCAGCTTTCTCCCAAACAGAGAAACTGGTGGAAGCCATTGTTTCTTTGTTGAGCCCTCCCCTTCCATGCGTGCAGGCACAGGCAGATGCATCTGAGTCTATACCAAGCTAGCTATCACCTTTTGTCTGCCCCATCCTAATGATTCCTGAGACCACACCCCACCCAACATTCAGACACACCCAAGTGAATTTCTGTATAAATGACCTGGCTTGGCTCATGCTGTGGACTGCCCTAAAACCTTTCAAAGGTTCAGAAAACCCAATCAAGCAGCATCTAGCTTCAGTGTGTCCTATACCACTGGCTGAGCAGCTCTAAGCCTGGCACTAGTGACAACTAGCCTTGGTTAGTGGCTTGGGCTCTCAAGATATCTCCAAGCACTCTACAGGTGGTGGGCATTTTTGGGTTGCTTTATGGCTTATGCCAGGTGGCTCTAGGAAGGGCAAAGACTGAGGCTGAATTTGGCCTGAAGCAGGTTCCCTCTCGAGTTCTTGGGGCTTGCAGTCCAGGTGGCCAGCTTTGGACTTAGCCAGAGCATCAACTGGCCACCTCCAAAAACAACATACCCAAAGAGCAGACTGGGCAGGCTCCAGAGCCCTACTTTGTAGGACCAGCCCCTGTACAACAGTTCCTCTAGTGTAGTCACAGCCAGTTCTCATGACCAATCAGCTTGAGGGTCAATGCCTTCAACTGATGTGCAAACAGCCATCAAGTCTCAACTACAACAGAAGGGCACACTCAATCCACATAAGGGACATACCTGGAACACCCATCTTTGGTGACCCAGGATATTGAACCATTGGGTCTCACAGGACACTTACTACATAAGACCATTCTACTAAGACTGGGAAGCATAGCAGCACTACATAGAAACAAACACAACAAGGTAGCCAAAATGGGGAAAGAAAGAAACATTTTCCAAATAAAAAACAGAACAAAGCTCCAGAAAAAGAACCGAAGACAAGCAATCTACCGGATGCAGAGTTCCAAACACTGCTTATAAGGATGCTCAGTGATCTCAGGGAGAGCTTCAACAAAGAGATTGGAAACATAAAAAATGGAGATAGAAAACATAAAAAAGAACCAGTCAGAAATAAAGAATACAGTAACAAAAATGAAGAATACATGAAAGGAAATCAACAGTAGATAAGATAAAGCAGAGGATCAAATCAGTGATTTAGAAGATAAGGTAGAAGAAACATCCAATCAGAACAGCAAAAAGAAAAAAAAAAAAAGAATCCAAAAAACTGAACAGAGTTTAAGGGGCCTCTGGCGCAACATCAAGTGTACCAACATTTGCATCATAGGGGTACCAGAAGGAGTAGAAAGAGAACAGAAAATTGAAAACCTACTTGAAGAAATAAAAACTAAAACCTTACCTAACCTGACGAAGGAAATAGATATACAAGCCCAGGAAGTGCAGAGTCCCAAACAGAATGAACCCAAAGAGGCCAACACCAATACACATCATAATTAAAATGTCAAAAGATAAAGACAAGAGAGATTTCTTAAAAGCAGCAAGAAAAAAATCATTTAATTACCTACAAGGGAGTTCCCATAAGACTATCAGCTGATTTCTCAACAGAAATTTTACAAGCCCGAAGGGACTGTCACAAAATACTCAAAGTGATGAAAAGCAAGGACCTACAACCAAGATTACTCTACCCAGCAAAGCTATCATTTAGAATTGAACAACAGGTAAAGAGCTTCCCAGACAACAAAAAGCTAAAGGAGTTAATCACCACCAATTTAGTATTACAAGGAATGCTAGAGGGGCTTCTTTAAGAAGCAGAACTAAAAAACAAAGATCAAAAATGTGAATAATAAAATGGCAATAACTACATATCTATCAACAATTACTTTAAGTGTAAATGGATTAAATGCTCCAATCAAACGATAGAGTGGGGCGGACAGGTGGCTCAGTTAGTTAAAGCGTGAGCTCTGGGCAATGGGGTTGCTGGTTCGATTCCCACATGGGCCAGTGAACTGCACCCTCTGGCAACCAGAATGAAGTCAATGAGCTGCCACTCAGCTCCCGGGTGGCCAGATTGCTCAGCTGGTTGGAGCGCAGGCTCTCAACCACAAGGTTGCCAGTTCGAATCCCACAAGGGTTTGTGGGCTGCGCCTCCTGCAACTAACAATGGCAACTGGACCTGCAGTTGAACTGAGCACTTCACAACTAAGATTGAAAGGATAACAACTTGACTTGGAAAAGTCCTGGAAGTACACACTGTTCCCCAATAAAGTGCTGTTGCCCTTCCCCAATAAAATCTTAAAAAAAAAAAAAAAGATACAGTGGTTGATTGGCTAAGAAAATGAGCCCCAGACATATGCTGCCTCCAAAAAGACTCACTTCAGATTGAAAAGCACACACAGACTAAAAGTAAAGGGATGGTAAAAAGATAATTCATGGAAATGAAAACAAACAAATAAAATAGTTAAGGTAGCAATACTTACACTAGACAAAATAGACTTTAAAACAAAGGCTGTAACAAGAGACAAAGCAGGACCCAGGAATCCCACTTGTGAGTATTTATCCAAAGAAACCCAAAATGCTACTTTGAGGAGATGTGTATATCCATTTGTTTATTGCAGCATTGTTTACAATGGCCAAGATGTGGAGACAGCCTGGGTGCCATTGATGGATGAATGAATAAAGAGTAGGAGGTACATATATACAATGACATTTTGTATTCATTGCAATATTTGCAACAATGCACACTCAGCCATGGGTGGGAATGTATTCTTGCCATCTGTGGTGGCATGGATGGACCTGAAATGTGTTGTGCTGAGTGGAGTGTCAGACAGAGAAAGACACATGCAATCTGATTTAGTTTATATGTGGAATCTAGAGAACAAAATAAACAAACAAACAAAACAGAAACTCATAAATACAGAGAACATTGTGATGGTTGCTAGATGGGAGAAGGGTTGGGAATGGGTGGAAAGGGGGAAGGGATTAAGAAGTACAAATTGTTACAAAATAGTCATGGGTATGTAGGGTATAGCATAAGGAGTATAGTCAGTAATATTGTAGTAACTATGTATGATGTTAGATGGGTACCAGATTTGTTGGGGTGATAGATGGGAGGGGATTTGAGGGACAGGGTGGAAAAAGGTGAAGGCATTAAGAAGTACAAATTGGTAGTGAGTTACAAAATAGTCATTTGAATGTAAAGTAAAGCATAGAGAATATAGTCAATAATATGATAATAACTATATATACTGCCAGGTGAGTACTACACTAGTCAGGAGATCACTTTTTAAATTATATAAATGTCTAACCACTATGCTGTATTCCTGAAATTAACATAAAATAATATTGAATGTCAACTGTAATTAAACATTTTAAAAAGGGATAAAAAAGGTGGAAGGAAATAAGAGGTTCAAATTTCCAGATTAAAAACAAATAAGTCATAGGGATGTAATGTACACCATGGGGAATATAGTCAATAATATTGTGATAACCTAGTACAGTGTCAGATGATTGCTGGACTTAGGGTGATCACATCCTTAGGTATGTAAAAGTTGAATAACTGTTGTGTACCTAAAACTAATATAATTTTGTTAGACTGCTCTGCAGTGGATATTCTGTCCCTTATACTTGTATATGTGATTATTTTCTTATGATGAAATCTTAGCTGTAGAATTGCCAGATATTGGAGGTTGGGTTTCCCAATAGCATACTCCGCGATGCAGATTTCATTTAGGAGGTGTATTAGGAAGTGATCCTAGCGTCAGTGCTTGTGGAATAGAAAGGAAAGAAGCAAAACCTAGTGAGCAGTTGGTTGCTATGAAGTCTCAAAGAATGTCTCAGCTGATTCTTCAGGGAAAATTTAAGCTGAGATGGCTACTTAGAGTTTCCCCAAGTTAGAGTGAAGTGGACAGGCCCTGAATTGATTAGTCACTAGACGCAGCCTACCCAAGAAGGAAGGGAGCCCTCCAGCTAGGTGGCTCTCTTCAGACAGGGTAGTTTCTAAAGACAGTCAACAGCTGAGTACTGGACTTTTCAATAGAATTTGGAGAAAAGGGGAAGATAAACACATGAGCTCGAATTGCTATCTCTATAGGAAATCTTCTGATATTTTTCAGTGCCTGTATGGAAGAGAGAACATATCATTAGTGATCACTATAGTGTAGTAATCTACTCTAACCCTGGAGGGCATGAGCTATGGGTGCATGTGCATGAATCTTCAGTGAAGAATACAACTGAAATGCTATCACGTTTAGTAGTCATTTGAATTGCTCCAAAATGTTGATAACCTACATTTTAAAGTTGTTGATTAATATATAATTAAATAGTAATATAATTTGTAAAGTTAAAGATGAAATACAATGAGAACATTTATAAATTTTCTGAGGTCATGCACAGAATATCATAATAATACTAATTTTCTTAAGGAAAATTTAAAATTATTGTATTTTTATATTATATATGGAAATGCTATACATAATATATGTAACATACGTAATACTATATATTTTTTCAATATGTATACTGAATATATATATATAGTAATTTACAATCTTTCTGCCTACTAGTATCTAATTTGTAATATTATTTTTTAGTCAGTCATATCAAAGCATGAATCTATAAACTACATAAGCCCTGTTAACAAAGATGGCTAAAAGTGGATCTTAAAGTTCCAGATTGCAGATTGTAAGAACATTTTCTGTGAATATGTTCTATTGCCTCCTCGTGATGCCGCACCCCACACAATTAATACAGCTACTCCCTTTAATTAAAATGATAAAATATATTACTTACAAAACTTAGTCTTAAGTAGAGCCAGATACAAAATCTATACTTCCCATAATGAAAGATATACAATGGAATAAAGTGATAAATTTTGAATACATGGTATAATTATTTTTTTCCTGTTGCTATCTATTTTTTTATAAGTGGCAAGAAAGTACAAAAGAATTATAAAGTCTCTGTTTAATAAAAGAAAAACTATGAATTATGTAACTTATGAAATCTTACAGCTTTAAAGATTTTTGAAATTAAAAATTTTCCCTGCTCTTTTCACTCTTGTAATATTTTTTCTCTTCTTCATAATAATTAACAAAATCCTTCTGAATAATTTCTTTGTTGTTTATTTCAGAAGAGCCAAATTATTCAAGTGTAAAATAGTTTTTAATAACATATACTTTATTTTCTATTTGTCCATGGATGCTTTGGTCATACATTAGAAAAAATGAGAACAAATACAGATGTATTATGAGATGAACTTTAGACACCAAATAAGTATTCCCTGGAGGGGAAGAAACAGAAATATGAGCTGCTTACTCTGAGAGCTTTTCAAATCCTCTAATCTATTTGAAATTATTTTGATGCTGTTATTTAAAGAATAGAGTTTTGTTGCATGCAGGCTTGAGTCTGGCATTTTCTACCTATGCTATCTTAATAGCTAGGTTTCTGGAGTAAGGATTTCCTTTCATTCACCTGAAGTACAGTTGGGTGTTTCTACTTACCATTACATTTTGACATTTTGACTCAAATGAAATTTTTACATTTCTGCTCATAAAATAGATATTTCCCGATTGGGGGGAGAAAGGAATGTGGAGATTGGGGGAAACATCCCAAATGACCCACAATGTTTATATGTGTGTGTGTGTGTGTGTGTGTGTGTGTGTGTGTGTGTGTGTGCGTGTGTATTATATATATATATATTCCTACAGATTGATGACAATACTCTTTGCCTCCATAGCTTTGTGTATAGGTTTCACATTAAATGAGACACAATAATTCAGAGCTATATTTAGAGAACTACTCATACTCAAAGCATTTTCAAGATGTTTCTAAAACAACATGAAAGCGAAAAAGTGCACCATTGTTTTATTGTGTTTACTTATCCATAGACTGCTGTTTATGAATATAAAACTTAACGGCTGCTCCTTAGAAAAGTAAGGGATCTAATGTGTATTTCATTGTAACTCTATTTAAAATAAAGCATCAAGGTGCTACTCGGCTTTATTGGACTGTTCTTGGATTAAGCCCTACTTTTTGTTTCATTTTTATTAAATTCATTGGGGTGACATTGGTTAGTAAAATCATATAGATTTCAAGTGTACAATTACAAAATACATCATCTATCTACTGCATTGTGTGTTCACCACCCAGAGTCAGTTCTCCTTCCATCACTATCTATTTTACCCTCGTCTTCCACTCCCCCTTCCCCCTTTACCCTCTGGTAACCACCAAACTGTTGTCTGTGTCTAAGAGTTTTTATTTTTTTGTCTTGTTCCTTTGTTGCTTTCAGTTTTATATGCCACATATGAGTGAAGTCATGGTTCTTGACTTTTTCTGTGTTACTTCCTTTGCTTAGCATTAATTATAATCTCAAGATCCATCCAAGTTGTTGCAAATGACAGTATTTTATTTTTTTATGGTCGAGTAATATTCCATTGTATACCTGTATGAACCACTTCTTTATCCAGTCATCTATTGAAGGACACTTTGGTTGTTTCCATGTCTTGGCCACAGTGAATAATGTTGCGATGAACATAGAGATACATATATCTTTATGGATAAATGTTTTCAGATTTTTTTGGTAAGTATCAGAAGAAGGATTACTAGGTCATATGGTAATTCTATTCTTAATTTTTTGGGGAACATCCATACTGTTTTCCACAGTGGCAGTACGAATTTACATTCCCACCAGCAGTGTATGAGGGTTCCTTTTTCTCCACGACCTCTCCAACACTTGTTATTACTACCTTTGAAGGAAGATTTTAAAACTCCAACATTTCCAAACTTTGTCCTGGGGAACACATAGAGACCAAGTTGAATCCATTGTGACTCTCCAGTAATAGAAGCAGAATAATCAAAATAGCATTTTGATAGCATCAAAATAGCATTTTGATTACTAAATGTCAGATACATTTCTCTATTTCTTATAATCCTCAAATATTCTGTTAAAGTACGTTATTTTAACCACTTTTATAGAGCAAAACAAACACACAAACAAAGGACTAGAGCGAAATAGCGGTGCCATGATTTAAACACAATGCTGTCTTACTGAAAAGGCTTCATTGATTCTAACTCATGTAATTGTCCCTGAAATATTCTAAAGCCTGTATTGATTCCATGGCTTGTAGGTACTACAATGCATATGAAATCACAAGAATGAGCGTAAGCATGGCTGAGATGAATCATAATTCTCGACTTTCCTTTGGCTCCATCCGAGAGTTTAAACCAAGCAGTCATAACAGAAGAAATGAATGAAAGCATTTACATATAAATTCTACAATGAATGCTTAATAACATTCCAGCCAGGGTATGATGGAAACACCTCAGATTAATGACAGATATGCTGAGATTCATAGATATAGAATATCTGAGTTCTTAAGGTAGTATATTTACCCCCCGGCCCAATCTCTTGTCTGTGCCCTCCCAGTCACTCTGCCATATTTGTCAGTATAGGAATCTTTAAAGAACACCCTTTGCATAACTGCTCCTGTTCTGACTTTTGTCACACTTCATTTGTCACAGCAATATTAAGATAGTAGCATTTACATCATGTTCTTCTAGACCACTGTGTCTTTGATCAAGCTGAGCTCTGGTTGGGATGCTAAGACCACTACCATCTTACAAAACACAGCTTATCTACTTTGGGTCTCAGCTCAAAGGCAGACTCTGTGACTACGTCCATAAGTTTCCAGGTAGAACAAAGCAATTTTCCTCGGCTCCTTCACACTTTTGTATATATCTTTACTTAAAAGTAATTACTCAGATTAAAATAATTTGTTTTTATCTTTCATTAATACCTTCTCATTGTACTCTAAAATTCATTCTGACAGAAACAATGCTCTCCCAGCTTAAACTGATAAATATATCAGAGCAGAATCTCCCACGAAAATTTAATTAATTGTTTAATAATTGAAATAGAAAAGAAGGCCAAAAGCGCCCTTTATTTTTAGCTTTTCTTTTTGGCAAAAAACCCCACAACAATATATTTTCCATATAATTAATGATGAAAATACATTCTCAGGATTATACACTACTATGTACATAAAAAGGATACACTGTAGTTTCAAGTTTTCCCATTTGACAAGAAAATTAAAGAATACATATTATTAAAGAATTATTCTATAAAAATTAAAATTAAGAAAATATTCAGTGTTCTTCAAGGAAATTATATTTATTCTTTTTCTTCCATGATATTTTGTTTAGTGTTGCTATAATTTAAGCACTTAGAGTTAGGTGACCACATAAATATAAGGTTAATGGACAGAATTTTTTGTACTTTGTATATAAATAGAACCTACCAAAGGAAAATACCAAAGATTTAATCCATTTGTCATGAGTTACCATCAAAGTGTTTTTTGTATACTATTTTCAATTTAAGTTTTAGATTTTATATTATGGAAATATTGATGCTGTGTGCTTTAATATTTTAAGTAAGTTGAAACGTCAGTATATTTAAAATAACATAATCACTATGAAACATTAAAAATATACCTAAAAGTATTGCATTCAGGATGTATATCTGATATTTGTATCTCTAAAATAAATATATTCTTGAAATATTTTGGGGAAAATATACCATTTTAAGAATTATTTTATAATGGTTAATTGTACATTTATTACATTGTATTCCAATTTTTCTCATATTTTTTTCAAAGGTACACAAGTGTGTAACCAAATAAAATTAATGTCATGAAATTCAGAGGGGAAGTTTTATACTGCAGACTTCTAAGCCTAGATGTGTTATTCACTGAATGATTTGGGTGGAATTAGAGAATAAACACTAGGATCCATCAAAAGCTCACTAGGAAAAACTGACCCAAAATATCTCATTTTGCTTTGTCATAAATGGTGCTGGGATAAATATCCCTGTAGCTACTTTTCTTTTCTCACTCATAATTATTTTCTTTAGAAAATTACTTAGAATTTTTGGGAAAAATATGCAAAATAAAGTTTTTGATCTATATATTCCCAAATTATTCTCCAGAGTTTTCATAAATTTTTATGTCGTCCATGTAAGTGTTTGTTTTTCACACCAAGATATAATTTTTCATTAAAATTATATGTTCTTATTTTTAAAGAATCCATACTATTTTGATCAATTAAAAATCTTATTTAATCTGCATTTTGCTTTGTGATGAAAATTATGATGGTCGTAGCCATTTGTATCTGTGCAAGAGTGTGTGAACTTTCCTCCATGTGGAAAAATTGGGTGTTTGTCTTTCTCTTGTGAGTGTCAAAGGCTTTTCATATAGTAGATATGTTAACTTTTGCCTGTAATATATATTTCAAATTCATTTCCACCTTGTTAGTTGATTTCTAATACTATTTATATCGATTCTTTTTTTTTTGTTTTTTGTTTTTTTTTTATTGGGGTGACAATTGTTAGTAAAATTACATAGATTTCAGGTGTGCAATTCTGTATCACATCATCCATAAATCACACTGTGTGTTCACCACCCAGAGTCAGCTCCCCTTCCATCACCATACATTTGATCCCCCTCACCCTCATCTCCCACCCCCCAACCCCCTTACCCTCTGGTAACCACCAAATTACGTTCCCCAGATTAATTTTCAAACCCGTGGCCATTCTGTGGTCACCGACTGCCCTCCAATCCCCTCACCCTCCCCCCCACCCATCTAGCAACCCTCAGTTTTTCTATCGATTCTTGACATATAGAAATTTCAAATTTTAATGTAATAAAAATCAAAATTATTTTTTATTATGGTTTCATTAACTGCATAGTCAGCTTTTTCTCATAGTAATTGTTCACCTATATTTTCTTGGAGTGTGTTTTAGCACATAATGACATGAATTGTGGTGTGGGTTATTATATTCTCATATGTGCCTTAGCACTGAGCATGAGCAAGCCCATGCTACTGTTTTCCAATTACAAGATCCTTTATGTTTAAGGATCTTTAAAGTTCCTTCCAGTTGAAATGTTTTCTGATTTTATAATTCTGCATTGCAACATTATTTGCTGCTAGCATAAATCTTCACAAGTTACTAAATGCACTGTAAGTTTATTCTGAGCCTATATATGTTTTTATAGAAGTTCCTTTTTTTGGTCATTCCTTCCATGACGAGACAATTAAAACTTAAAGGCAGTCTGTGCTTGTGTTACAGATTTAAAATAATTCTAAAAAATCTAGTGGCTTTTGACAAAACGGCAAGTGAGTGCCTTGCCCTTGTTCCTCTGGATGGAAGCAACAAAAAGTACCAGTAGAATGCTGTTTAATAAGCTCTTCATTTACTAAAGAATTGTGTTCTGTGCTATCATGTCAGTTCTGGTAGACCTATTTTATTTTGTCTCATGATTTTTTCCCCCTTTGATGTTCACCTTACCTCTATTTGCTCTCATGATTATTTTACGTGAATCATAGACACTGGGACTATGGGGAACATGACAGGTCATTGTATTCAGACCTCTGTACCTAGTGCATGTTATTGCCAGACACTTATATTATTCTCCTTAGAATTATATTTAATCTCTTTCTGAATGTCTTATTGATGTTTCCTCAATGACCTCTTTGGGTGGCTATTCCATTGTTAAATTGCTCTTGCCTTTAGGACACTTTCTCTTATAAGTAATTTAAACATGCCCTTCTTATTTCCTGTAAAACATTCTAAGTCAACCACGAACGATTCTTCCCTCTACTGTATATTATTTCTTTCTTCTCCTGTAAAATACCACACGTCATGGGAGAAAAGCTCTCCATTCAATGTGTAGGCCATTCAGAAGAAACCTAACATATTGATGTCATTCCCTCATGTATAAAAGGAACGGCTGAATGTTTTCTAAAATTTCTTCCAGCTTTAATATTCTGTGATCTTATGATTTCTACATTTGGTTGTAGCATTTCAAATTAGTTTTTGACCCATAGTATGTGAAGCCCGTGCACTTTTAACTTTTATGTTCTTAAATTTATGATTTTAATTTTACACATATAATACTGAATTGTATTTATAGAAATAATACCTACTTTTATTGAGTACTTACTATGTACTAATTTATACTATTGAAACATTTATATATTTAAGTCTTCTCTTCTCATAGTAGTTTTAGTATTTTGTTGGAGTTAAGTATATGTACATGCACATACACACACACACACACAAACACAAATGTGTGTGTGCATAAATTATTCCATTGGGATCATTACATTCAATACATCCTTGTCCATCCTTTTCCTCTTGGGTCATCACATCATTTTTCCTTTCTTTATAATTTCTGAGGACACCTCATGCTCCATGCTTCATAGAACTCGCGTTGTATTCTCTATGACATTATTTCCCAATTCTTTTTATTTTTTTATGGCTACAAATAATATTTGTTTACTTTCATGTATTTTCAAAAACTCTAGAAATAGTAATATTTTTGAAAAAAATATGTTTTATTATTTTTGAAGCTCAGTCTGGAAAGTGAACTATTTAATTGATAATCTCACACTGAATAGTTACTTTGTTGTATGAAATGTTTGCTGTACTACTAAGTAGGGAATAGTCTGTCATTAATAATGATGAGACTGAGTTCTTATTCTGCCTACACATGATAAGGCTTGTATCTACCAAAGTGATTTTTTATTCTATTGTATTGAACTGAACGACATTTCTTCATGTGCTCTTTAGGCAACGTTCCCAGATGTTTTACTGAACAAAGTAGAAAACTGATTCTTGGAAACTTCTTAGGGCATTTGACAATAGAAAATAGGCTCAATACAGTCCTTAGCTTTACACTAGGTAAGTCTGAGGCAAAATTAGTTCCAACCTTTGTGTGCCTTAGTGATTTTGATCTACTACCTAGAAACCACGAACCTTTATTTTCCTTCTAACAGCCATCCCATCTCTCATTCCTTTGAAAGTTCAATTTCTGGAAAGACTATTTGACATTGTTTTCACAGCCTCTCTTCCCAGTCATGCCTCTTCTTATTAAACTCATCTCCCCACCTTTCTAACCTATTCCACTTCTTCACTGTCTAAACTGTCCTTAACAATGTGGTTTCTTTGGTTTAAATCCAATGGATGCATCTTAAGTCTCATCCTACGTGACCTCGGGGCAGTTGCTGCTGTTGACCATTACCTTATTCTTGTAGCTTTTTCCCTCGTTGGTTTATGTGACATCATTTCCCTCTGGTTTTCATTCTAGTTAGGTGAAATAATGGTTAATGATGCTGACTATGTAAACAAATTTCCCAGGTTCAAATTCTGGCTCCTCTAATTACTGTGTGAACTTGAGGGTACTAATTAAATTTTCTGTATAAAACAGCAAGGACAATAACAATATCTATCTCCAGGAGTTATTGTGAAGATTGAGATATCACATTCAGGGGCACTAAAAATATTGCCAAGTACATAGTAAGTATATACATATTAGCTCTTCTTATTCTCAAACTCATTTCTGAGAATTTCTTCCTGCTTAGATTCTTATTTTTCCTGTTCTTCAGGAGTCTACCCATAACTCTCTTCTATTTTCATATTAAAAAACCATTTTGTGGGTAATTTCATCCTTTCCTAGGTATAAATAACCAATAGGACACTGATAAATTCAGTTTAACTCTTTCAACTGGTATCTAGACCTGAGTATATAACTACCCACTGGTTATTATTTGGATGTCCTATAGGCATTTCAAACTCAATATGACCCAAGTTGAAATCCCATTCCTATCATAGTCAGCTTAGTGACTGGCAATATTAGTTATGCCAGTCTTCTCCAGAGTAAGATCCATACCCACAGGCGTACAGCTGAAGGGAGAAATTATCAGGATTTCTATTTATATTTAAAAAATTAAAAGGGAAATTTATGTTTTCAGATGTTTAAATCTTGGACACTGGTTTACCTACTGAGCCAGTGTGTCACAAAATGAAATCCACACCAAGGACGGTTAACAACAATACCTTCATAATTTTGTCGCTGTCAGCATTTTGTGACACACTTCAGCTTCCATGTGCCTGATTAAGCAGATTTCTAGGTCGTATTATATAACACTTATCAAGTGAAGAGTTTGCCTAAAAAGTTTTCTTCAAATACGAAGCATAAGACAGAATTTTAACTTCAAACTGTCACCAACATCCATTGTTACTAAATTCTCCACTTCTTGCGTCTTCACTCTATCCCTCTGCCCATACCTTTATTGAGACTCTCCTTACTTGTTATTTGGATAGTATATAGTCTACTAAGTGATCTCTCTACCTCTAGTCTTACTCGCTCTGCCATCCACTACTGCTCTGTTTAATAGAACCCTCTTTGTACAATATACATCTGATCATGCCACCCCCCATTTAACATCATTTATCTTGATCTGCTCAGGCTGCCATAACAAAATATCACAGACTAGGTTAATTAAGCAACAGAATTTCATTTCCTCTCAGTTATGGAGGCTGGTAGTCTGAGATCAGTGTACCAGCGTAGTCAGGGCATGGTGAGAATTCTCTTCATGGCTTTCAAACAGCTGCCTTCTGTGTTCTCATATGAACTTTCCTCTGTCCATACATGTGGATATACGAAGATGAAGATATCTCTACTTCTGTCTCTGTCTCTCTATATCTCTATCTCTATCTCTAATCTCTATCTCTTCTTATTTAAACTTAATTATCTTATTTAACCACAATTACCTCTTAAAAGCCCCATCTTCAAATACAGTCACATTGGGGGGTAGGGCTTTGACATATAAATTTGGGGAGGGCACAGTTCAATCCATTGCATCGTTCATTGGTTCTCTATCTCCCGCCCTGTTAGATTCTGGCCTCCTGGGCGTGGCATCTATGGCTCCCCATGATTCCACAGCAGCTCCTGTCTCCTGCTTCAGCTCTCATCATACCTGACCCAACATGCTGTACTCAAGCCATACTTACTAGTTCTCCAAAGCACGTTAAGTGATCTTCTTGATTATCAGCCTAGATTGTCCTCCTATGCTCATTCTGAATATTTCCTTAATTGTAAACTCAATTCAGGCACCTTCTCCTTCAAGAAGCTCACAATGTAATACTTTACTTATATACTATTCCATATCTCTTCACCCTGAGTCTGGATTACAGGTCCTTTCTCAGTGCAGGTTTAGATCACACTGTATTATAATTTTTTTTTTTTACTTGCTTCCCTCCCCATTAGATTATAAACTCTTTGAGGGCAGGGTTCATGCTTTATTATTATTACCATCACTTTCATTCCTTAGTGGCAAGTATCAGACAGTTAGATGCTCAAAAACTTTTTGTTAAAGAAAGTTTATATCTATATAAACTGAGGAGTATGGATGTCAATATTGCCATCGTAAACTACAGAGTCTCTTACTTTCAGTGAGGGTTGGACAATGTCGCTATATTTTATATTACATAGGTATAGAGTGGCTAGAGGTCAGATAGCAGAGCACTGCTTAACTGTGCAGAAAGGGTGTGAAGGGCTGGCTATAGAGGACAGTACAGAGAGAAGAAAAATAAATCTGTCACCACACACCAAGAAACAGTATCATATTTGAGAAGGTAAAATGTAATAGCTAAGAAACATCACTCCATCATCAACAAGGAGGTATGGATTCCTCCTACCTGAATTCCTGTCACCACAGCCAATCAGTACTTACTTAATCTCTGCCTAATCACTTACAACCAATCAACACTTTCCCCCTCTGCAGTCCATGTAGTCTGAAGAGCTTTCCTGGCATGTTCTGCTCCCAGCTCCCTGAAGAGTGGGCTTGACACTACTCTTAACTTAAATCCCATTCCAATTCCAATTACTCAATTGAGAAAGAAAAACAAAACAAAACAAAACCCAGCAGCTCTATGTGTATGGGTCAAATGATGGCCCAGGATGGGGAACCTGGCTAAAGTTTCCCCTTGCCAGATTTACTGCTGTGTATGCTTTCGTGGTTTTACTGTCAGGTTTAGAGGGTGGGTGGAAGAATTCTCTAGACAACCTCAGAAAGTTTTGGTTTGTCTTGAATTCTCTATTCCTGCTTCTGGAGTTTGGGGAAAAGTTTGAGTGGAGCAATTCCCCCAAATATACTTGCCTGACAACTGCTCTGCTCCAGCCACATAGGCAAGAAAGACTGTGTTTACTTTATGGAACTGCCATGGTCCCCTCTTCTTAGTTGATTACACGAAAACAGTCATTTCATGGGTGCGTCAAAAGGCCATCATGCGCTCCCTTCCCATCTTCTGGATGTCATTGTCATTGCAGCCTGTCTTTCTATATCCATGGGTTCACAACAGCTATCAACATTTCCTAATAAAATACTGGGGTTCTTAAAACAAATATAGTCTTCAGAAGTTATTTTAAAAAAATCAGTTTTCCATGTGTGTAGTCAATAATCTTTAGTGTTGTTAGGAAGATGAATATTAGGATATAGTCAACAAATTACAAAAATTGGTCACATATAAATAAGAAAAACTTCTTAATAACTGGTGAAGTATTTCAGAGTTTAATAATTTCTACAATTTGTACCTACTAGTGGTTAAGGAGAGATAAAACACAGTAGTCGGTTGGATATTTCACCTACAAGGTGATTTTTATAGCACCTGCAAAATACAGCTGTGGGTTATTTCTTTAGGTAACATATGTTTCTGTGTTTTTGAACTGATGACCTGCTTTGCACTTTTCAAATAGCAGCAAAACAAAATTCCCTTAGAATCGAAGAATTTTTAAGCATGTCAAATAATATGTGGTGAGAATCCTCTAAGGCAAAGGAATCAGGTTTTTAAGAGGGTATAGAAATAAGCAAAATGACCTAGACAGAAAACTTACCCTAAGAGAGAAAATAGCTGGGAGTGGAAAACCAATTCTTCAGAGGACAAAGATAGGAGGATAATTGGTTCAGAAGAAAAACTTCTACCTGTAGTAGAGAAAAAGCAGGTTGATAACCCTTGTGGAACTATGAAGGAAGAGAACCAGAGCTGCCTTCATAATCATGGAGGCTGGGATGGCCCCCAGTGTTAGAGACTCTATTGTGGAAGTCAAAGGATAGAAGAAAAGGAAGTCATTGTTCACTTGGAAAGGAACTAAAATGTTTTCAGGCCAAAGAAAATTCAATACTGGGATTGCCACTATGAGGAAATAAAGTAAATGAAACACTAGATGAAAAAACAATTAATAACATTTAGAGAGATTATTAAAAGAAGGATGATGTATATTCCCCAAATTACTGAATTTATTCATTATTCACATTTCTGTCCCTGTTAAGCTTAAGTGTATCATTTCAAAATAAATAAAATCAGTGAGAATTTTTATCTTTCTTACACATCAGTTTATATGTATTGAATATTTATTTACACATATCAAACATGATGCATGCAGAGATTACTCAGTGCTATATGAGAGGTTCAGTTGACCTTTGAGCTACTAAGATTGGAGTAGGGCATGTGCATGTGTTTCAATGTGTTATACTGACAATGGAATGGTATGCATATTTCTTTGTAATTTTGGGAACCTGTTCTGTAGGGGCCACGCATGGAATTTTTTTCTTTTGTTCTGAAAGTAAGAAGAAGAAAACTCTAATACTGAAGATTATGGAATTATAGAAATAGAGCAAAAACAAGGACATTGCAAATAGGCAATTCTTGGAGAAAATAGATGTTTTTAATATAATTTTTAAAGATTGTGTATTAAAAATTGGAGACTGAGGGTTTTTACACTAATGTTAGTGCATTGTGCAAAGCAGAAACCATCCTAATACAGAAAAAACTTTGAACAAAGAATATGAATGTGATGTGTAGAAGAAGATAATTAAAAGTTGCACGATACAAGAGAAAAATACAGATAAGACTCTCACATAACGTATTTCCTAACCACATCTGTATAAAGAGGTTTTAAAGAAGAATCAATCCTTTGTGAGAGCAAGTTTAAAATTAAGCAAACTATTGTCATGCAATTCAGGAAACATTGGGAGTCCTCTGACCTTCAGAAACATAGTGAACTTCTATTGAAATGCTTATTAATTCCAGTGCCAATGGAAATCAAAACTCCACTGGCATAGATGATGTTGGTGTACTGACCATATCCTTTCACTAAACTTTCAACTTCCAGCATCTGCATATTTACATCTATTTCTTGGGGTCAGGAGTGCCAAGGAATACCTTCTGAGAGTATCCCTTAACTGATGATTGACAAGAATGATATCTAAATATCACAGTCCGTCAGGGAGAGGAACTCTGAGATGTGTGTTTCACATCTACTCATCTTGCCCAATAGGATTAAGTCCAGTTCCCACAGTGGTAGATGTCTTAATAATGAGTATTTTAGGGGATGCCCTCCTTTCCTTATTTCATTTCCTTCCTATTCTACTGGTGGTTTCTTCTCCCACCCAGATAAACTATTCACACTAGAATCCTTGTCTCAGCATCTGCTTCTGCGGGTATACATACTATGGCAGCTTCTCTGAGATTTATATGTATGCCCAGAGTAATTACGTTTTTAGAGGCCCTCATAAGCTAACCAGAGATGGAACTTAGCTGCTTCTTCCATTGCCAAAATAAATATTTACTCTCATAGCTTTTGTGAATTTAAAAGACTTTATTGACAATTTGGAAGTGTTTGGCAGGAGTCTCCTGGCACAATGTGCAGCTTTTCTCGCTCCTCTTTCTTTTCCTGTACCTCCCTTTTGCAGATTGCTTGGTGAACCTCAAATTTTTTTCCCTTCTGTTACATAGAGCCATTTATTCTAATTTCTTCTTCCTCTCATGGCTTAGTACAAGCCAGCCAGCGTCTGGGGGAGGGTCCCACCTATTTTTCCAAGTACTTCTGCTCCTTTCTCAAAGACAGCTCTCTCCCTTAAAGGGATTCTAGAATCAGCAGTTAATATAATCTTTTCTACACTTTGGTATGGTCACAACCTCATTGTTTTCACCTCTATATTCTAATTATTATTAGTTATTCTCATATAGAAGAAGAATAAAGTAGTCCTTCTTAAAGTTCTGTGTACAATAAACTGAATAGATTCTCCTTTCTTAATTAATATTCAGTGTCAACTTTTCTTTTTATCATCTTGGTAAAACTCTGAGTTAAATAAACACCCCCAGTATAGTTACAAATAATTATCTAGGTTGAGTCCACCTTATTTGATCAAGGATACAATTAAGAGCTTGAAGCGTTTGCAATTTGGGGTGTGCTTTAAGAAAAGAAAAATACAAACATAGGTAGATGAGACTTGGAAAGTCAGGAACTTAGAAACCTAACTTTAAGTAACTTCACGGTAAATTGGCATTATTATCTGGCTTCCTTACACAGAATGGACAAGCCAGGAATATAGAGCCTCTTAAAATTACCCTTTATAAAACAGCCAGAACACTAGGTGCTTATAATCTTCCATGTATTGTTCTAAGAAGTTTACTAGGATTCTTTTATTTAATCTATTTTTATCCCAGATTTACAGATGAGCAAACTGTGGGACAAAGAGGTTAATCAAGTTAATGAAGGTCACACACTAGTAAATGGCAAAGCTAAGACTATGCTAGTTTGTCTCTACAGCGAGCGCACATAATGCCAATGCTATAATGTCTCTGAAAACTTTGTCTTCTTGGCCCCCAGATAGCTCACTCTCGGTGAAAGGAAGTACACACCAAAGCTAAATCCCACATGAGCACTAAAACTCTACTTGCTACCTTCATATTACCTTCAAAAGTCATTAGATCAGTCATATACTCAGAGGAGTACCCCAAGGCCAAAGGCCCACTTACCCCACCAGTCTTCCTCGTGAGCACTTACAGCAGAAGGAAGCTCACTACTTGATTCCCTTCAAAATAACACTAAACTGGTCCTATTAAGCCACAAACATCTACCTTAGTACACACTTGTTAGTCTGTACAATGTAGTAATAACACAATTACTATAGGGAAGTAGGTCCAAGCATAGAATCCCTGAGGCAACCCAAATGCGTGGGTTAGTAAATGGGCCCAGGGTAGTGGGGTATAAATCCCTACTGGGATTATAATAAATACCCCGTGGTGTCGTTTTCCAATTTACAAATAGCCTTTGGTCTGTACGCAATCTTCCTATTCTTGTTGATTGAACCAAAAGAGAACATTTTCTCCAGTTTGAGAAGAAAGATTCTTCTTTCCAGGGAATTCATAACTGATACTAATATCAATTAGTATCATAATTGATACTAATATCAATTAGTATTAGGAGCAACTGTAAATTTAGTGGTGTGAGGTGACTCTCTTTCACCCACTGCATGGTGGTCATTGAGAGAAAGCCAGTTAACAGAGAGAACTTTTCTGGGACATTTCCTGTTCAGGGAGCTCAGTTGGAAATTTTCATCTTTGGAGTCTATAATTTGCCTATGTATCATTTATAATGTTTGGGCTTTTCTGTTTGTTTTATATATATATATATATATATACACACACACACACACACACACACACACACATACATATATATATCTATGTATACATACATATATATATCAATCTAGCTTGAATTCATTTCTGTTAATTGCAATTTACAGTCCTAATTAATACAGGGATATATAACCCAAAACTTATTTTATTAAAAATATTTTTTTTAATCAAGTTTATCTCCATTCAGAATTGTAACTAAAAGTTGCTGTGGCAGTTTTAGAACATAATTCACAAGAGCCAGAAAGTTCAGATTCATCTGTGAGCAGGCATATATCTCAGTGTGATATTCCAGGACTGGTAATTTCTGAAGGCAATGGTTATTTCTCAAGGTAAAAGGTATTAAATGTGTCTTTACTAGATACTTTCATAATCCCATGTTCTCCTTTTAAGGATTGAGGTCATCTTATTTTTAGTCTTCAAGTCATTAATTTATTCCTGTTTTTTCTCTTCATAGAAACTTTTGATAATGAACCTTTGCTTTATTAGAGCTTGGGGCTTTTCAAAAGTTCAATTTCACTATGAAGTCAAGGTCTTAAAATTCCTTATGAGTAAATGATTTTTGCTATTTTTTAAATCTCATTTACTATATTAGTTACCTTCCTTAACTAAACTTTGATTTGATATTTCCTGTGTGTTTGTTAATGCAGGCATACATTTCTGCATGTATGTATGCATGTAATAGTAACTGTCTAAAATAAATTGTCATACTGAAAGCAAGAAGCAGGTGAAAGACCATTAGTATTAACTCATTAAATAAAAGTAATTTCATTAGCTATCAGATATAATTCATTTATGTATATTGATGTTTGGGAGTCCAAAATAATATGAGTATTTTGTATCTCACATTGAGATACAAAAATAAATATGGGTATCTACTAATAATGCCAATTTTGGTTGTCTATCTGATTCTGTTAAACTTTCTATTCATGAGAAATACGAAATTTTAGAAGGAGCTGAAAAATATTTTAAAAGGAAAAATGTCACTCAGTTTTTTCAAGCAGATGGTGGTGTATTTTAGTCATAAAAATTGGAAAATGGGTGTACGTTCCTTTCAAAGTTATTTCTCGTGAGTAGTTTAAAAGGTTTGGATTATCAACCTTATACCTTCCAAAAAGACAATAAAATAAAATTACACAAAACAAAACATAGATTTGATTCTTCCAGGAAGAGCTAATAGTATTTGCATACCATTATAGTCCCCATTGTTATTTCTCTCTTTAAGCAGATATTTAAATTTGGAGCTATATTTACTATTTAAAGTAACATAATATAATAGAAACAGTAGGAACCCTCAAGGCACATCTTTTTACATCTCTAATACATAAGTATTGTGTTCTCACATGACATTAGTAAGACTCACCAGGGGAAATGAAATTTTATACAACTGATTGCAATTTTCTTGTAGCAAGCTGGGCTGGAAAACTATGTATAAAAATTAGAACTACAGTTAAAGCTTAAAGATCATGAAAAATAGAGCAACATTTATGTAGAAAATATTTTACTTGTGAGGCATGCCTTTTTTCCATTGATTTTAATTTTTTGTGTAAAACATATATGTAAAATACATAACATGTGCTGGAACAATTCACTTTTCTTTATTTATAGTTTATCATATATATAGTCACAATGAAATATTTTATTAGATTTGAATGTTATATACATAAAATCATACTGTTTGTATCTTTTGATGAATTACTGTTTATATTCAACTTTATAACTTTGAAAAGATTTATCATTTTGTAGATCATTAATTTTTACTTCAAATAAGCTTAATTTTTAATATACATAGTTTCAAGATACATTGCTTAATCCGCTATACTCTTGGTAAATATCATCTGGATTGTTCCCAGGTTTAAAAAATTTGTTTTTAGTATTACTGTATGGCTGTGTACATTCTTGTGTCTTTAAACTATATTTCTAGAATAGAAACTGCAGAATTAAAGTTTATGTGTACATTCAAATTTATTAGATAATGCAAATGGTTTTGAAAAGTTGTGCTATTAAAAATTCCATCCATATATGAGTTTCATTACTCTAAATCAGAGTCAAGATTTAAACTTTATTAATGTTTTAATTATTATCACTATGATGGGTAAGATACAGTAAATCATTATGGGTTTAATTTGCTTTTCAATGATTACTAGAGAAGTTGAGTAACTTTTTAATGTATTCGTATGCCATTTTTTGTCTTTTTTCAAATGCTTGTTTATGGTGTTTGCACATTTTTTCCATTGAGTTATTGGTCTTTTTATTACTGATTTGTAGGAATTCTTTATATATTATAAATACTAATCCTTTGTGTATTTTGTGATTATCTTCTTTCAGTATTAGAGTTTGTATTTTCTCATTGTGTCATTTAATAAAGTTTCAATTTTAACAAGGTCAAATTAATCTTTTCCTTTATGCTTGGTGCTTTCATGTCTTATTTAAGACGTGTTGTATAGCTGATGGTAATTTATTTTAAAAATATAAAAATTTGTCTATATTTTAAAAATATAAAAATTTATTTTCTAATTGTTCTGTAATTGCTTTTGTGTAGAGTTTAAAGTAGCAATTTTTTTTTGTTTATTTCTGAGGCAGTAATAAATTATAATGGCACCATTTACTAAAGAGGCCATTTTTTTCTTTACCAATATGAATATCCAGATCTTTCATTCCTTAAGTCTCTGTGAATTCAGGAGGCTCTTTGAGTGATCTCAAACTATCACACTGGTCTATTTATCTATCCCTATACCAATATGTAAATTTCAATCATATCATCATCTTCATTTTAAAAAGCTGCTGTGATTTTGGCTGAAATTGCATTGAATCTATAGATCAATTTGACAAGAATTCATATTTTTACATTATTGATTCTTTTATCCATATAAATGGATTTTTTTTGCATGTAGTTAGGTCTTAAATATCTTTCAATGATATTTTATAGTTTTCTGAATCAAGTTCTTACACATTATTTTTAGATTTATTTATAGTACCTTATTTTTATTACTTTTGTAAATTTATTTTTCTATTAATCACATTTTCTAACTCACTTTGTTATTTAAATTTATACTTTTACCACTTTGTATATTGAATTTTCTACTACTTTTGAAGGTAAGAAAATTCATTCTCAAATTCCAATAATTTGTCCCTAATTTGTCATGGATTTTCTTTGTCAAAAATAATATAATTTACAAATAATAAATTTAATATGCTCTGTACTCATTGGGAAGTCATATAGTATAATTTTATTAATTTAGAAATTTTAACATACATATGAAATTTAACAAAATCTAAACAATAAAAATCTTCACCCTTCTCCTGAATAATGCTAGTATTTAGAATGTTTAAAATCTGATCACTCACTTTCTAATATTTTAGTGCTGTATAAGATTTTTATTCTGTCGATTTTATACCAACCCCATAAAGTAGTTATTATTACTATACTTTCATAGAGTATATCTGTATAACATTTTCCTTATAGTATATCCTATAACAATTTCCTTTTTCATTTCAAGTCTCGGTTCTGGAAAGACGTAGATCTTTTAGAATTTCCTTTAATGAGAGTCTTTTATTTTAACTGTCTCCATTTTCTTAATGTAAAAAATCTTTATCTTCTTTGAATATTTATTTTTCTGGACATGTAATTCATTAATTACAGTTATTTTGCTGTTTGAAAAAAATCACTTAACCTCCTTCTTTCCCTCTGCTGTTCTTGTTGAGAAACAAATTATCTGTGCAATTATTATTACTGATATCTTATCTGTCTTATGTCTGTCTGCTTTCAAGATCTTCCAATTTTATGATTTTCCCTTTAGCGTTGTCTAAATGTTCTTTTTCAGTTAATTCATATTTTAATTACTTCTATTATATTTTACCTTTTCCAGCAATTTTATTTCACACTTTTTTGAACTGCCCCAGCCTCTTATTCCTTGTCACATCAATAATTCTGTATTTTATTTTTAAAAATATGTTAAATATTCTTATTTTATATTCTATATCAATTAGTTCAAACATCTGCATTCTTTGTGAGTTTGACTCTGAGATTTTGTTTATTTTGCTTGTGACATTTATAATGTTTTCTCTCTTGTGTGTTAGTGACTTTTTTAGTTATGAGACTATGTGTCTGTGATTTGGCGTGGCCAAATAGAAATTTGAATTCTACTTCCTAAACCACGTCAGTGCAGAGTGACGATTAGGAATTTTTCAGGCGAATATTCCCCCTCCTCCCCATTTTCTCTAAATTTACTCAAAAGTAAAGCCAAAATAGGTAAGTGTTGTTTAAAGTGATAGGTTGTTTCTTAGGTCACTTACAGAAGACTTTATACTTTTGGAAGTCCAGCTCTTGAGAAGAGTATCTGACCCCCAAATAGCTTTGACCCTAGCTTTGCCCTATCATGTTTTCCAAAGACGGCACTTTTGGTCTGGATAGGTCAGCAAATGCCCTTAAGGCCAAAATGCTTCAAGTTTTCCTTACTATGGTAGAACTGGCTTCTTATGGTTGCTTGCGCCTTAAGAAATCTTTTATTTTCCCACTACATTACCCATCTTTTTCTTTCTTTCTCCCTTCCTTCCTTCCTTCCTTTCTTCCTTCCTTCCTTCCTTCCTTCCTTCCTTCCTTCCTTCCTTCCTTCCTTCCTTCCTTCCTTCCTTCCTTCTTTCCTTCCTTCCTTTCTTTCTTTCTTTAATTTAAGCAAACATTTTTGGTGTCTCTGATGCAAAATGTTTCTTTGCACACATAGGGCTCCATATTATTAGAAATTAAAGTTACTTTTTTCTGTCTCTCTCCACAAAATTTA
This sequence comes from Rhinolophus ferrumequinum, assembly GCF_004115265.2. Taxonomy (NCBI): domain Eukaryota; kingdom Metazoa; phylum Chordata; class Mammalia; order Chiroptera; family Rhinolophidae; genus Rhinolophus; species Rhinolophus ferrumequinum. The sequence goes on from NC_046291.1 coordinate 59,631,847, forward strand.
GGCTACTTTGAGTGCATACAAGATTATAATTTTAAGCAGAAACAGGGCTCGTGCACCATTCTCTTTTAGTTTAAAATTGTGCTTTGGGTAATTATTAGTAGTGTGATCTTGAGAAAGTTATTTAACCTGCTTCTACCTCGGTTTCCTTATGGGGTTAATAATTTTATTTACCTTAAAGGGTTGTTAAATCATTAAATGAATTCAATAGTTAGAATAGTAACCTACAAAAGCATGCACTCAGTAAAAGCTAAAAGTGTTGTTATTCTCTCTGATAAAGCGAGAAGAAATTGAATGTTGTCTTCTTCTTCAATCTGTTTACATAGGCAGGACTGCTTAAGTAAGGACAGCCAAACTGAATAAAAGATGAGGATCTTATTAGTAATGACAGTTATATCTTGCATTGTTTTGTTATTTTCTGTCTCAAATTTGAAGCCATACATTTTGATTCTCAGCTTGCTTTCCTTAAGGGTCAAACCATTGATCTTCATGGCAACTGACTCACAGTGCAATGTTGCCAAAACTTCTTAATAAAAATCACCAGGATCTTTATTTAACACGTTTATTCTCAGAATCCTTCCTTTAACAGTCTGATTCAATAGGCCTATGTTAGGTACCAGCAAACTATATTTTAATAAGTGCCTGTAGGGGAGGGAAAATTTTCCTCTAACCTCTTAGGTTTATTAATCGGGAGTTGTGAATTAGACTGATAAAAGATAGGTTCATGGGAGAAAAGATTCATTTCTGCATGTAACAGACATACATGTAGAAGTGCTCAGTGATGAGTTACTCAAACTGGTGCTTAGAATTTGGTACTTCGATATCTAACTAAGTAGATGAAAGTAGGGAGAAGAAAAGACTCCAGTGGGAAAAACAAATAGGTTTCTTTAGGAAAGATAATTATTTTTTCTTATAAGAACAAATGGAAGATAAGACAATTCATGATAATGTTTGTCTATACAGGTATGATAGGTCTTTGTGTCTTCTGGGCCATAGAATTCTGCCGGTGAGGGGAACGCATAGTAGGTTTATTCTTGGTCTCTTCCCTGGGAGTACAAACTACCTCAATGAGGGAATTTATGGCAGTATTTATTTCTCAGAAGTTTCTGCTTTTATTTAGATAAAGGGAGCTTTGGGAAGGCTTTCTTCTGCATCTATTGAATCTAAAATATCTTTAGCCTATAATAATCTTTGTACCAATCTGCAGTTTCAATTGGGTACTCACAGGCTCCAGGGAAATCTAGGCAACACAAACCTATGGCATAAGATACTAAAACAACATGCAGCATATACTTTCGTTCTAATCTCACTAAGATAAAAGACCTGAAGGAAATAATTTGCACTGCATTTTTTTCATTTTACTCAGATAATCATACTGGCCCTTTGTCATCAGCCAATTGAGGAAAATGAGGAATCTGAAAAACCTCTGAACACTTTGAGAAGAATAACAAATCCAATTACAGCCAAATGATTATCTAAGGCATAGTTTGGCTATTTGTTTGGTGTTTACATTTGAGTTATGTCCTCCAAATCTATCCAGCCAAATCAATAACCCTTTCTCGAATCCTCTTGAACCACAGTTCAATTTCCTCTTCTGTAATTTCCCTCAAATTGCCACACATCTTCTTCTACCACATTAGAGATGCTTTTTAAATACACATCTTTAGTGACTTTACTTGGAAGGTGTGTGCCATATGGAGAATGAGCTCATAAAGAGAGGGCAGCCAGATCAGCTCATATCTCATATATCGGAGGGTGGTTGAATCCAATATAAATAACAGGGCCTGTCTTCTTTCACATTATAGACAGCTTTGTGAAGAGATAAATTGTACTAGCTTTCTGCAATTCATAAAGCAGAAATACATCATACATATTAGGAAATAAGTATTATCCACTAACATAAACATACAACCTTCTGGTATCTATTTATTAGACATTTCTGACTGTACTTCACCAAATTCTTATGAATTCAAGTTTTCACCATAGCTCTATTATTTTAAAACGTTAGGACAATGAGGCAGCAGATGTAGATACATTAAAATAGTCAAAATAATTTATGTTCCCAAACCAATAAGAAAGGTTGAAATTTAGATATTTTCAGCCCATTTACTGAATGTTACACATGTTTAATTGAAAAATGGATAAAACAATATGGTTCCTGCCTTCTTATTAATGAAATCCTGCTCCCCCAGCTATACTCCCACCCCCAACCTCACTAGAATAGAAAAAGTAGAAGTGACTTTTAATAGAAAGTACCTTATTTTTTCCATATGTGACATCAGTTCTGATTCTTGAGTATAGCCCTACAGCTCATTTGTATCCAGCATTGTGAGTTCTGAGGAAGGAGCAATTAGACTTCAACAATGGGATTCCAGAACATAATGGACAATATGCCAGGTATTTAGTTTCAGTATCTTCATTTCTATTCACATCTCTATGTACAGTGATTTTTCCTTAATTTAATTTTAGTGCCATTATTGTATCTTCTGTTTAATTTTTTTATAGCTTGCTATAATTAAGCTTTTATTTGGAAGTCATTTTAAAACCACTGCCTCATTGTCATGGAATTGTTGGTAATATGTGATTACATTATGTTGTCTTTTGCCAGGACACTCTTGTAAATGAAGCATTATCCTCAGAGATTTTCTTGGCTGAAAATGTAAGTAATTAAAAATGTAAACAAATATTATCTGCTACATATGCTACAATAATAAATACGTCAGTATAATACAAGTTAATGTCGCTTTGGGGATACAATTTAATCCTGCTACAACATGCTTTATAAATGGACAAATAAACGGTTAAGCACTTAATATCTTATGTAATATGACATGCAGTTACCCAGAGCTTTTATGTGTTCTATCTTTGAGTATTTATGTGTACCTTAACAGGCATTATCAAAAATTTTTAGCATTATTTGTTATTTGTTATGGAGATGTGAAAAATAGAATTAATGACCCATCAAAAATTCTGAATTAACACCAAATATAAATAATAGTCTAGAAAAATGGGTTCTCATTGTCTATAGATTTTAGGATGAAAATGAATACATTCTGCTTTGAAGGCAATTTGGCAATATGTATCAAAAGCCTAAAATGTGCATAACTGTTACCCATTATTTTCTTTCTTGGAAATTATCTTAAAAGTCATTGAAGTATACACAAAATAGACTGCTCATTATTTTCATAATTTCATAAATTAGAAAACTGTCTAACTACTAAGCTGAAACCTGAACTAACATAAAGTAATATTGAATGCCAACTGTAATTGAAAATAAAAAAGTTGAAAATAAAAAAAAAGTTCTAAGGACATGAGAAAATACAAAAGTATAGCAGTGGATTCTGATATCATAAACAATAAAATGAAAGAGATGAAGAAAAAAGTGAAAGAGAAAAAAAAGAAGTCATGATGGGTTCCATGTGATCAGTATTTATTGAAGGTTATCAATTTTGTCCACACAGAAGGAAATCACCCAAAGAAAATTATAAGGTCAACTAGTTGAATAGACTGAGTTCTAAAACAAATTGATTGAACTGTTCCGTATTATATGAACAGTTCAGATTTTCTCACACCTTTACTCAGTGTTTAAATAGTGTACATGATGCAATAAATTGTACTAAAAATCCAATCATCTAGATAGAAAATCAAATTTTTACAAGGAGGTAAAATATTAGCAGGGAAATTCATGTGAGGTGCTTAGAAACTGTATCTATCTTTTTTTGCACAAGGATAACTTTACCTATATTTGGTTACAATAGAATCTGTTTTTTGACTCTGGCCAATGAGGAGATTATTAAACTCTCTTTCTTCCAAATAACTATAAAACTGGACACAATTGACAAAAACAAACAAACAAACGAAAAACAAAAAAAAAAACCTGTTTCAGCATGAAGGAAATGAATAATTGGCATAAAACAATCTGAGAAACATTTATGGTTGAAAACATGCTGAACTTTGGGTAATATTATTTTGAATCTATGGCTTATGGCTACTTGCCTACCTTCCACACATTTACCCCAACCAGCTACCTCTGCTAGGATGAGATAATTTGGTAGCTTCTTTGCAGCCCACTAAATTTGGAGTGTGGGTGGTACCCATACCTGGCAATCTTATTACAGGACATGACTTCATAAAGGCAGGTGAAAAGGGGAGGGCTGATGATTCAGTGTAATTAAACTCTGATTGCCATTATAATTGGGCAAGTTTAATTCTGTTGAACTTGTATATATGTTCAGTGGAGACTGGAGAAGCTTCAAGCTATTTATATACTCCTGGCTAAACCTGAGGCTATGCACATGCACATAGGGGATGTAAAAGGGCACAGACAGAAGGTATAACCTGTAGTATATTTTAAATGCACTCAGCATTAAAAAGAAGCAACAATTTTGTGATGTGATAGAAGTGTTAACTAATGTTATAGTGGTAATCACTTTATAATACATATCAAATCCACATGTTGCACACCTTAAACTTACACAATGTTATATGCAAATTATACCTCAATAAAGCTGGAAAATGATCTGAAATTTGGAAATGATGCAGATCTATCAGTAGAGGACAGTAGTCCTACTGGCTAATCAATGACTGATTAGCTTGAAAGTCTCAGTAAGGAGTTATGCACACCACACACACACACACACACACACACACACACACACACATTAGATGCATACATACATATACATAAATATACATGTGTCTAATATGTATACAAATATATAAATACATATATTTAGTATGTGTATATGTATATATATATGTACATATACATGTATACATATTATACTTGTACATATATGTATATTAGAAATTCTGGAGTTGAAGAGTACAATAATTGAAATGAAAATCTGTGTAGATAATTCAACAACACATTCAAGATAGCAGAAATAAAGAATCATTGAACTTGAAGGTAGATCAAGGGAAATTATACAATCTAAAAAGAGAAAAAAGTGTGAAGAGAAATGAACAGTCTTAGAGACCTGGGGGTCAACATGAGGTGTACCAATGTATATATAATCATAGCCCTGTAAGGAATGAAGAGAAACAAGAAAGGGGCAGAAAAATACACACACACATACACACACACACACACACACACACACAAATGTGATGTATAGGCATATCATCATCAAACTTTTGAAAGACAAAGGCAAAAAGAAAATCTTAAATGCACTAAGAGAAAACAACACATCATTTACATGGGAGAATATTGAAAATTAAAGGTTAACTTCTCATCAGAAATAACTGATGTCCAAAAGCATGGAATAACATATAAACATTTCTGGAGGGGGCAGGGAACTATAACAAAAACAGACAACCGTCAACCAAAAATTCTATAGCCAGCAAAAATATTGTTCATAAAAGCAAGGGAGGATGGAGTAGACCAATTATTTCCTATTCCTCACTTTAGGCACTACTAAAAATCTAGGTTATATATAAATAAACATAAGAAGAATCTGAAAAGTGTAGACAAAAAGGACCCTGCTTAGAGAACTCGTGCCCCAAGGACTAAAATAGTAGTGACTCATTTGGTCGCCTCATATATCTTAGACTTATACCAGAGAAGGAATGGAAACGCCAGTAGTCACAAAAAGTGACTTCTCTCTCCAGCCAGAGGACCAGGAAGGGGGAAGACTAGTAAGACAAAAGACTTTAAGACAATACCCACAGTACTCTAGCCAAACATTAGCCCCATCATGGGCATCAAAGGCCACGTGGAGAGCCTAGACTTTCATTCTTGCCAGGCTATAATGAGTCACCCACAAATTCCCTCTTCTTCCTTTCCCGTTGCACTGGGGCAGTATCAGGGAAAGCTGAATGGGGAGCTGGGACTTTCATCCTCGTGGGGTAATAGGGAGTCTTCTATCCTCAGTGTAAGAGGAGGATAACATGGTTAGCAATAACAAGGTGCTTTTCCTCTTCCCTGCTATGGTGTAGCAACAGAAGTCTAATGAGAAGCCTGAAGCCATACTTGTGCCCTAACAGTAATGAGGAGCCTCACCCTAATTGTCAAGTGAAGTGGAGAACTAGTACTTAGACCTAAAGTAACAGGGTGGTGCTGCCCCTTTCCCCATCACATCATTGTCGCATCATCTGCTATGCGAGATTTAAATAAGATCCAGGGTTTTAAGAAATAATTTACGAAATGTCCAGGTTTCAATGGAAAGTTACTCATCATACAAATAACCAGGAAGATGTCAACTTGAATAAGAAAAGATGATCGTCTTAATGGATGTTAACACCAAGATGACACAGATGTTAGAATTATCTGACAATGATTTAAAGACAGTTAAAAAAACAAAAAAACTTCCAACTAGCAATGATGAATATGCTTGAAAAAATGAAAAATGGAGAGTCTCATCAAAGACTTAGAAAATAAATAGCAGACAAAAAGAACCAAATGGATATTTTAGAACTAAAAAAAACACAACAATTAAAATAAAAACTCAATTAATGAGCTCAACAGTATAATGGAGAGAACAGAAAAAAGGATAAGTGAACTTGAGGGCAGCAGAATAGAAAGTATCCAATCCGAGCAACAGAGAAAAAAACTGGAAAGAAATGAACATAACCTTAAGAAAATGCTGTGTTATAACAAAAGATCTATCATTTGTGTCATCAGAGTCCCAGAGAGAGGAGAAAAAAAAGTGAGCCTAATAAATTATTCAAAGAAATAATAGCTGAAAATTTCCCAAATTCTAAGAGTAACTTAGTGATAACTTCAACAAAGAGATAGCAAACATAAAAAGGACATAGAAACCATAAAAAGTAACCAGTCAGAAGTGAAAAATACAATACTGAAATGAAGAATGCACTAGAAGGAATCACTGGCAGGCTAGATGAAGCAGAGGATCAAGTCAGCAATTTGGAAGACAAGGTAGCATAAAACACCCAATTGGAGCAGAAAAGAGAAAAAAGAATTAAAAAAAAAATGAAAAGAGTTTAAGAGACGTCTGGGATAGCATCAAGCATAACAACATTTGTATCATGGGGTATCAGAAGGAGAAGAGAGAAAGCAAGAGATTGAGAATCTATTTGAAGAAATAATGACTGAAAACTTACACAACCTGGTGAAGGAAATAGAAAAATAAGCCCAGTAAGTGCAGATTCCCCAAAAAGATAAACTCAAACAGGCCCACACCAAGACACCAAGACACATTATAATTAAAATGGCAAAGGTTAAAGACAAAGAGAGAGTCCTAAAAGCAGCAAGAGAAAAGAAGTTAGTTACCTACAAGGGAGCTGCCATGAGACAATCAGTTGATTTCTCAATGGAAACTTTGTAGGCCAGAAGGGATTGGCAGGAAATATTCCAAGTGTTGAAAAGCCAGGACCTACAGCCAAGATTACTCTACCAAGCAAAGCTATCATTTGCATAGAATTGAAGGACAGATAAAGAACTTCCCAAAAAAGAAAAAGCTAAAGCAGTTCATCATCACCAAACCAGTACTAAAGGAATCTTAAAGGGACTTCTTTAAGATAGAAAAAAAAGAAAAAAAAAAGATGAAAAATGTGAATAATAAAATGGCAATAACTACATATATATCAATAATTGCTTTCAATGTAAGTGGATTAAATGCTTCAATCAAAAACATAGGAGAACTGAATGGATAAGTAAACAAAACCCTTACATATGCTGCCAGCAAGAGACTCACTTCAACTGAAAGTAAAGGGATGGAAAAGTTATTTCATGAAAATGGAAACAAAGAAGCAAAACAAGCTCAGGTAGCAATACTTATAGAAGACAAAATAGACTTTAAAACAAAGGTCAAAACAAGAGACAAAGAGGACCCAGTAATCCCACTTCTGGGTAATTATCCGAAGGAAACCAAAATACTACTTCGAGGGGATATGTGCATCCATATGTTCATTGCAGAATTGTTTACAATGGCCAAGATATAGAGGCAGCCTGGATGTCCACTGATAGAAGAATGGATAAAGAGGACGTGGTACATATATACAATGGAATATTGCTTGGGGAGAGAAGGGAATGGCCATCTGCAGTGGCATGGATGGACGTGGAGGGTATTATGCTGAATGAAGTATGTCAGACAGAGAAAGACAGCTAAAATGTCATTTCATTTATAGTGGAATCTAAATAAAAAAACAAAAAACAAAACAGAAACAGACTCATAGGTACAAAGAATATTTTGATGGTTGCAGGATGGGAAGGGGTTGAGGGAGTGAGCTAAAAAGGAGTTGGGATTAAGAAGTACAGGTTTGTTGTTACAAAGTAGTCATGGGTATATAGGACATAGCATATAGGATTATAGTCCATAATGTTGTAATAACTACGTAGTGTCAGATGGATACCAGATTTATCAGGGTGATTGGTGCAAGGGGGTTGATGGGCAGGGTGAAAAAGATGAAAGGATTAGGAAGTACAAATTGGTAGTTACAAAATAATCATGGGTATATAAATTAAAGCATAGGGAATATAGTCAAAAATATGGTAATAACTATATATAGTGTCAGATGGGTGCAAGACTAGTTAGGGCGATCATTTCTTAAATCATATAAATTTCAAATCATATGCTGTACACCTAAAATTAATGTAAAATAATATTGAATGTTAACTGTAACTGAAAAATTGAAAAGAGGAGGAAAAGGTGAAGGAGGATAAGAGGTCCAAATTTCCAGACATAAAACTTGTAAGTCATGAGGATGTAATGTCCAGCATGGGGAATATAGTCAATAATACTGTGATAGCATCGCACGGTGTCAGATGGTTGCTGGACTTATCATAATGACCACTGCTTTAGGTAGATAAATGTTCAATAGCTATGGTGTACCCGTGAAACTAATATAATATTTTATTGTTATATTATTGTTAATAAAAAATACCTTAAAAAATATGCTCAGTAAAACGGGCCAGAGGCAAAAGACTGCATATTATGATTCCAGCTATTTGAAAAGTCTAGTAAAGGCATATTTATGGAGATCAAAAGCACATTAGTGGTTGCCTAGGACTTGGGGGTGAGAACAGGGATTAACTGTGAAAAGACACAGGAAACTTCTGATTGATGAACATGTTCAAAATGGGATTATGGTGATGTTTGCACACCTTTATAAATAATCTACCAACATCATAGAATTGTACATTTACTACTGGTGACTATTATACGTCAATCATTTATCTCAATCTGTTCAAACATCAACGCTGATATTGTTAGATATAGCATTATTTTATTAGAACAAATGTAAAATGGACTATTGAAAAAGACTAAATCCTTCAGTCAAAACTTATATGATCCAGGATTTTGGTGACTACTCACTCATTTTTTTTTTTTTTTCCTATGTCTTGCAACAGAAATTTTTTTGTCATTGTTTTCAAGTGAAGAGGTTTAAGTGCATATGTTCAGTAAAACTTAATTTTAGAAAATTTAATATTTGGGGTATTTTTGTACAACCAATTGATGCCATAATTTTTGTAAGCATAGTTCATACTCTAGTGTTTCCTGATGCTTTAAAAGTACTTTGAGCTGGTGAACACACAGATGTATCACGATCTTCATCAGGAAACATTTGTTTAATGTCCTCCTATGCACATGTATATTAAATACTCCTTTTATTCACTTGTATTTTGCATCCCTAAAGGGTATGAAAATGTTGTAACAGTACTTTCTATGCAATATTCTAATGTCGTAAATTAGAGGAGATCTCAACAGTACTGGAGGACTGTCAAATGCAGCGCTAGAGAATGGGAAGAAGCCAGAGGAAGCTGTGAAATCAAAGTTACATTGCATGTCTTAAGTGTGACTAGGATTAAATCCTGTCTTCTGGTTTTTAACATCCAACTCTAGTTTATTCCTTTTTGCTGTGACTTAATGCACACACTTCTACTTTCAATATCAGATTATCACATAAAAGCCCTTTTTATGTGTCTTACCTGTACCTAATGGCATGCAGAAGTGGCTAAACATATGTGGTCTTTGACCTGAAGGAAATTGTTTAAAACAAGTAACACATATATGAAAGACATATGAACACCTACATGTGATTCTAATATGCTTTAGTTCTTAAAAATATGTGTGCTTGTTAGTCATATTTTATGAAAATGGTAATAGACATTCATTCAACATTGTTTTAAAGAAGGAAGAAAAGTAAGGGATGTCACAAAGGAATTTATACGGAGTTTAAAAGTTAGGTTATTTATTTATTTATTTATTTATGTATTTACTTACTTACTTATTTATTTATAGTTTGGGAGAGAAGGGCCAACCAGATTTAACAGCCCTGCCAAATTTCCAGGTGTCTCCATTAGTTTGGAAGTCTTGTGTCTTTTCTGAATATGTGGGAGTTCGCTGACCAAGCAATGTCTCACGCAGAGGAAGAGGAGAAAGAGAAAACCTGAGTGGGACAGTGGAGTAACTACTCATTCTGTGGTCACCTTGTCCACGCAGAAAGAAAAAAAAGAACATACTGCCATTAATGAAATCCCTGTCTTATGAAGGCCAAGTGTCTGCAAATACAGCCTAACCGAAGTGAAGAACTGCAATCAAAAGAACCTATGTTAAACGTATAGACTGTTTTATCTTCAGTTCTCCAGTTGCAAAACCAATTGCTACTTTGAAGGAGTTATAGGAATCTCAGCTGGCATCTGTGACTGATGTTTCAAAGCATAATAAAGAAAAAAAGGAGGGATTTATTAATCAGAAAAATTAATAAATAAATTGTAATAAATTAATTAATAAAAAATAAAATGGAGAAATACAACAATAGAATATACTATGGCATTTTATATTATGTTTATTCAACGTCACAAATGCTTAGATTAAATTAAGAGAGGGGCTAAAATGCAATAATAAAAGTATCTCATATTTGTATACCATTTCTTGATATCTATATCTATATCTAGATCATCTATTTGTGTACCACTTCCCGATATAGGGTGAAGGCTTAACAAAAAAAGGGACCTATTTTTTAAACCAGCAAAACGATTTCTCAAGAAGGTAGGATTTCAATACCTATTAATTCTAAATTGCTATCTTTTTCCAAGCTCAGACCATGCATCAGACATTAACCCTCCTATACTCTATTTCCTTTTCCCCTTTCACTTCGCTCTGTGGATGATAAGGGATACCAAATCAATACTGTATAGAAGCAGATATAACATTCCTAGAAACAGTGGAGACAGGGAATAGAAGCAACAATTCATTTTTCTGTCTCAGTTTAGATTGTATTTATACCACCTGCTATGCCTGTGGGAATGGAATCTGTAGTAGTGTCTTCAGACACAAACTTTCTCTTAGTGACTTTCCTTTTTCTATTCAGTGTGATATAATTTTTTTTTCTAGGGGAAGTAGCCTATGGCACTTGGCTGAAGAGATGAGACTTCAATGAGATATAGGAGACAAAGAGTGACAAATTAAAATGACAAGGCTGTCTTATAAGATTGTGATCCAGTGAAATGAAGTATTTCTGGCTCAGTCAATGTAGACAGCATTATGCTATGTGGTAATAGATTGCAAGACCTGGGCAGCCTGTATATGTCTTTGAGATAACTGAATTTGTCACTATCAACACTCTCCCATGTTGTGTCTTTCCTAGCTTTTGAGAATAGGCAAATGGACAAAGGTATTCATATAAGTCAAGAATTTAGGGATACTTTATTTTTCCTAGAAAACAAACTTATTTAAAACAAGAAATTTTAATAACATTATGTTCATGGGCATGAAATTAATCCAAGGAAAAGCCTTGGATTAATAGCCCCAAAAGTGATGGTTATTTGTATGTATTCATTGTGCCTATTGAATGTCTTGCTCCATCTCTTTCCTCAGAACTACCTAGTGGTTAACCACAAACTCTCTTCTGAACTTCAGTCCTGCCTGCTGGACATCTTTTCTGATGTTAACACCATCACTACAAATTTAACAATAAATAAAATGTGTAGACTTTCTTTTAAAAAATCAATGGAAATGCAATTACACATTATTAGACAAAAGTTTAAGTTTAATCTGCATGTAGCTGCTTGACCCCAAATGGCGAATGGAAAGAGAGTAGAGGATTGTAAGCATGCTTGACTGGAGAAAATTTGGAGTCGTCTCTAATATGCCTTCTTTGTCATCTTTACATATGACTTGGTAAGTCACCAAACCTTATACATGTAGTTGTTTCTGTGCAATGTGTCTTACATTTTTCTTCTTTCCTTCCTTCTGCCTCCCTCCTAACCCATGTCCTCATTTCTTTCCAAAGAAATGTGATTCACTCAGGGATTCTAACATAAGAGAGTGATTTTTCCCCTTTCATTAAAGTGCCTCTTGATGATTGTGGCCAAATATATTATGTTAAGGAATTGGGGTGAATGCTAGTGGTTTGTGTTTGTTGCGTATTTTGAAAAATATTCTAAAATTCCTTGAGGACTCAAGCCAAGAAAAAGTTACCCCCTCATAAAGTACTGGATGTCTTCAGTTGTGGATGGTCATGTTTTTCATCTCTTGGCAGGTCAGAGATTTTTAGTTGTAAAACTGGAGGATGGTGTACTTTTTTCAGAGCTATGTGACTGTTGCATAATGGCAAGATTATCATGTTTGTGTCTTTAGTTATATGTCATGCCCAGTTAGACTATACAGTTCTTCCTTTTTTAAAAATTTATATGGAATGAGGAGTACTTTAGGTGATTTCCATTTTCCAAAACCAAATTCCAAAAAAGTTTAGATAATTAGTTTAAAAAGTGAATAAATGAGTGATGTCAAACCTGATTGTTGCAGAAATCTTAGATTCCCTAAAATTCAGGGATTTGGGGGCATCGCTTTCATGCCCAACCTCAGGAGTGGGTTGTAACAATAGCCCTTTGTATGCAAAAGAGTTTGGGTGGAGCCGTGCATTGTAATTCAGACACACAAAGGGAAAATTAAGATAGAGTTACCATTTTTGTAATAAGAGAATCCCTTACACTGAACCAGGACATCTGTCATCTATATTCCCATAACGTGAGGAAATAGAAGCCACCTGTCCACCCTCATCCTCCTCCTATTACCTTATTTTTGAAAATTTTAAATTGTTTTATTTGGTTCCCAATTTTGGATTTTCCCAATGTGCTAAGTAGAGGAAAATAAAAGGTAAGTCATAGAATGTCAAAAAGAAATTTAAAATACTCATAAAATTGCAAGACCCAAGTTTGGCTTACTTTTCAGGTCCATCAGGTAAGAATCAATAAACATAATATCTCTTTTGTAAAGTTAGTATTTTTAAATTATATATTGCTCAATACACAATTTTTCCTGTAGGGCCAGTGGAAAGGAAAAGGATGACTTACATCAACATCAAAGAACACACTACATGAACGAGCTCAAAGATGATCATAGTAGACTCAATTGAATTTTAGATGAGCAAACAATTTCAATAAATTGAATTAATTAGATTGGGCTTAAGTGTGCAAGCGGTCTATTTTCTGAAATCATGTACAATAACTTGTTCAACAAGTGCTAGTGTATCATTGCCTGAAGTCAGAGGATAAAAAAAGAAAAAAAAGCTGAAAATCCATTATGTTTATGTTAATAGTCTAACTAAACTAATTAACTGCTATTTGAGTTTTCACACCTCTGTTTCATGATATTTCTTGTCTCAAACCTCCAAGCCTCAAAAGCACCAACAAAAAAAGCATTTCAAAGAGAACAGTACTAAATATAATACAAAACACCGCCTTATGAAATCAGTTACTCTTACTTGCTTCACATTTAGGTGTTTACATTACTTGACCAACAACCTCTTCAAATATACTCTCTCTACAAAGTTATGTAGCCTAATTAGTTATCTGCATACAAATAAAATAATAATTTTGTACACCTATAACTTATTCTGTTATGTATATAGCTACTTTTAAATTTAATACAGAGAATTAGAATTCCTAATGTTCTAGAAAAGTATATTCACATCTGCGTATTCAAACTTTTAAACTAATTAAATTAAAAAGTCAAATGAAATATCAATACTCAGCTCTTTATATTTGTTGCACAATATTGAAAATGTCTAAAAGGCCTTTTTTAATTTCCATGTGGATGTGAATACATTAAATTCTGAGTTATGGCTAGAATCAACTTATTCACGCACTTTTATTAACTGGGGTCTGCTCTTTTACATTTGATTTTTAAAGAAAGAGACATATAAAAAGGAAATAAATTTTCTTGATTAAGAAGTTATGTTTATGTAACGGGAAAGTGACCAAGAGTCAACAAAAATTAAAGACAAAACTGTTATGTTTAACTGTATGAAATCTCCAACATTTTATTATTTTTATGTTACATAAATGAATATTTAATATAGTTCAAACAGATTTTATTATGGTGTAAATCACAAGAAAAATATTTCCTATACATTCCAGTTAATGTAGGTATTATAATATCATGAAAGATTTCCCAAAAATCTTTCAATTTTCATTAGTATTATTTAATGTCGAGATGCCAATTTTACCTTTGAAAATTTGAAAAGCATATCCTATAACATGTCCTCATCTCCAAATAACAATCTTCTAAGTCATTATAATAAAATATAGCTTATTGAAGGTGCAATTATTCTTATAGTGTATTATGTTATTCTTGTATAGAAGGTATTCTGATGTTCAATAATTGGTTTATAAATGCATATTTTATTGTGATTTACTTTGTATAATGTAATTTAGTTAAATTTCATTTAGAAATAGAGGTGATAATAATATTGATAGTATTTTCCATGTCAATAAATATATTTTCATTAAATTATTTTGTATACTACAACATTTAACATTATTTTTATAAATATATTTATAGCAGATGCAAAATATAATATATCATAATTTTTACATTGATTATTTCTTTATAATTTTTGATGCATTTTAATTAACAGAGTTGTAAAGAAAACAGTGTTACCCATGAACCATTTCCTTACTGTTCTTAATAAAAACTTTTCTTTCTTAATGACTTTTCATCCATGATTCATGAAAAACACTGAATCTGAAATTACATATCAATTCAAATAAATTAAGAAATCAGAAGCCACAAACTATGTTATATTCTAACAGCTGAATTTTCTATTAGTCAGTGTCATATTCATGAACTGAAATCTTTGAGAATGGTCAGACCCTAATTTCTCGTATTGCTATACCTCTTTCATGCTCTCTGTTGTACAGATTGTCTGGCTAATTTCTACAGTTGAGTTCTGACTGTGAATTTGTACTGAATTGCATCAGGATACATTTCCTGTATATATCCATGGCTGGTTGTGCAATTGGGGACAACACTCAGATAATGAATCCAAGGTCATGAGTTCACTACGGTGTGGCCCCATTTGCCTTGTTGTATTCAAGGGCTATGGATCACACCCTTTATTACAGGTAAGCTTCTTGCGCTATAATCGTACATGTAACTTCTCACAAGAGAAGTTCATGTGAGGGTGTTTGGAAGGATCAAAGCAGATGTACATGCACACTTAGGGAAATCACTCAAAGTGCATGCTTGCTCAGGATGGTGTCAACATCTTTACTCAGGATTCTTGCTAGTCTATATTCCCATGTTTTCCACACTCTCCTCCATCCGTCACAGCATGGCAATGATGGGACTTTCCAAGTTTGGGGGCGATAACCCTAACTAATCACATTCTGCCACCCTGCTACACCCACAGTAATGGAAGAATGAATCTCACACTCAGTCACTGTCACAAATCCTGTTTTTCCAGTCTTTATGTATGAGTTTTGAGTTTTAATCAAAATCATTAAGAACACAAAATTTCTCAAATCAGGAGTCATAAACTCCAAACTCCATGACATTCTCATATATTATGCACGAAACTGTAATAGTCATAAAA
Source organism: Rhinolophus ferrumequinum (assembly GCF_004115265.2). Taxonomy (NCBI): domain Eukaryota; kingdom Metazoa; phylum Chordata; class Mammalia; order Chiroptera; family Rhinolophidae; genus Rhinolophus; species Rhinolophus ferrumequinum. Next base: position 59,647,624 of record NC_046291.1, read on the forward strand.
GACATTTTTTCTTTCTAGCTAGTTATAAAATTATTTTATGAAATGGTGCCCATTATGACCATTTATTCCCTCCTAGCCTTTAACGCATACTCTCAATATATATATCTTTCAAATATAAACAGAGAAGTAACCAATAGAATAAAGGAAGATATTTTACAGAGTTTAGAACTAATATCTACTCCATCGAATTTTGTTGTCTAACAAATTTTTGCCTGTAAGTATTTATGGTCTTCAAATATTAATATTTTTAAAAGCAGTCACTGGTTACTACTAGAATTGAAACCTCTAAATGCAAAGATTTAGAATAGCTGCAGACCCAAATAATAATATATAAATAAGGCAGAGAATACTTACAAATAAAAATTTTAAAGTCTAAAAGTAAGAGTACCAAAATAATATCAACCAGGTATGTCAATCTTGAAACTTCAATGTAAATGTCAAAAGTGATAGGGGGCAGACGAGTAGCTCAGTTGCTTAGAGCCAGTGTTCTTAACAACAAAGTTGCTGGTTCGATCCCCACGTGGGCCACTGTGAGCTATGCTCTCCACAACTAGATTGAAACAACTACTTGACTTGGAGCTGATGGGGTCCTGGAAAAACACACTTAAATAAACAAAAGTTTTTTTTTTTTTAAAGTGATATGACCAAATAGGATAATATTGTTGTGATATTAAAGTGCAGAAGAATTTCTTATACACTCCAAAAATACAAAACATGGATGTAGTTTACATCAGTTAAAGAACTCCTGTAAAATAAAAATAAAAAGATAGGAAAACAACCTAGAAAAATGGGCAAGTAGAGCATTGCTACTAATAATGAGAGAAATGCAAATTAAAATAGCAATACTCTATCTGTAGCAATATGCTATGGTACTCAATAAAATTAAAGTGCTAATAGCTCTACCATGTACTCTACAGTTCCATCCCTGAGTATAGGTACCTTCCAGAGAAACTCTTGCTTAGGTTCATAAGAGGATATGTACAAGGGTGCTTACTTCAATGTTGTGTGTGTTGTTGGAAGGAATTTAAGAGTCCATCAATAGGGAGATAAGTGAGTACATGTGTGGCTGTACATGATGAAATGCTTTGCAGCAGTCAGAAGCAATAAATTAGAAATGCATAGAGGATGAGGAAATCTTAAAACTTATGGCTGAGTGAGAAAAGTAAAACAAGCAAAAACACAAAACCCAGGAAAGTAAAAAGAAGGACTACAGCATAAAAGGTATTATGTAAAAGTAAAAATCCCAATATACACAATATGATTTTTTTAAGGATTCTTAACATATCTCACAAATTTATTTTCATATTAGAGTGCATACCTATTGGGAAGAGGAAAAGGGAACAAAAGATGGGGACAATGGAGAAAAAAAATAAAACAGTGAAAGACCATGAAGAGATGGAAAGTGATAAAGTATCCTGAGGGGAGGAATTTAACTTGTTCCTTTACATCTGATGTTATACAAGAGAAAGGGAATTAATTGAGGAGGAGACGAGAAGAGACAGAAGAAAGAAGATGAGAGGCTCAAAGCAACATGTTAATAATCCTAGTCTGCCTAAATCATTAAGGATGTCATTTAAGGTAAGTTTTGACCTCAGAGCAAAAGTGAAGTCTGTTCTCAGAACACCCTGACATCAGTGCATTCAGAGGATGGAAGTGATTAGTTTACCTTATCCTTTCAGCAAAAACACTGCTGGTTCTTATTCATCATATACTCCTTACATTCCAGCAATGATAGTCTCAGATTTTATTAATTCATCAATTGTTTTTCTGATAAGTCTATTTGTGTGATGACATGCCCATGTGACTTTGAATACATCTGATGAACTATTAGGACTTAAAAGAGTAAGGTGGGTATATTGAGCTTGATTAGAAAAAAAGTACCACTGATTGCCCTACAGCTAAACTCTTTATTAATTTGCACCATGCAATTTCTAGTTTGAAATTCATAGGCATTTAGAAAATTAATCCTTCACAGAGAGGATAATTCAGGTGGTGAACTTAGTAGAAGGAAGGCCTTTTGGGTGTTTACTTTGGACACATTATCCCCAGCAGACCTGAATGAAGAGCACTCTGAACCATTTGCTGCAAAAATCCTTTCAGCAAGGCAAGTTCAGAAGTTGAATTTCTTTAGCTTACGGTGAGTGACTAAATCTTGTGCTTACATAGCCTTTTTCATTTTAGAGTCTTAAAGTGCTTTACATAGTACACCTGATTTAAGTGGGCAAAAGCATAAAATCTTTCCTTCTGCCTGGGGTGGGGACAAAGCAACTCATGCTACTACTAACTACACCTATGCTCACAAAAGAAACAAACAAAAATCCACCCATTCTTACTCAATGGTAGAAATCAGTGTCGACAGGAAAATCTTTCACCAAAAAGCCAACTGTGATATCACAAGCATAAGATTATAGGCAAAATTTCTGCCAGGTAGCTACGCAGCAATGTCAAGCTGAATTCTATGCTTGGTGATTTTGTTTCAATTCTCAGAGGAGTTTTGTAGCATAAATATCAAAGTGCAGAGCTGACTTTGGAGCATAAGTACATGAAATAAAAGCTGGTTTTCATAAAAAAGGAGGTGGGATGATTAAACTCATGTTAAGTACCATTATTTAATAGTTCCACATTTTCTTCACATAACTCAAAGGACAAAAAAAAAAAAAATCACAGAGCATTACAAAATCAATGTATACCCAGCTGGAAACATTGTTCAAAGAGAGGGGAATTATCCCTAAAATTTCTTCAAAGTGAGTATGAACAGGTGACATCTTAGGAGTCATTATGATAGTATAGTAGCCGTATACTATACATATTTATGTATATACCTGCACACTTATTTTTTTCAGAAAGCACCACAATAACAGAAATGCATGCAGTGCACTTATATCCAAGTATAAATGTGGATATACACACACACACACACACACACACACACACACACACACACACCAGGGATGGCTTCCTGTAAAAAAAAAAAAACTTGAATTTAACAACCACAAATGTATCTTCAACTTTGCAAACAATCTATCCTCAGTTGTCTAGAGAAAAGTAAAAAGACACTGTCAGGTACGTTTTTTTAAAATAAAGTTTTGCTTATTATATTACCATTGTCCATGTTGACAAAAATTATTAGAAAAATTAATGGATGGTATTTTGAAACATATATTGTCAATTCTGCGGTTTCTCTGTCAATATATTCTAATATTGTGGTTAAAGTGAATTGTGAAAAGACTGATTTTTCGGTTGACGATTACCATACTCAGGAAGCTGTTGGCAAATAAAAACTGTCACTTGAGCTGAAGAATGTGACTAAGCGTGTCTGGGGTTTGTTTTTGTTGTTGTTGTTGCTGTTTTAAGAAAAATAATTGGAACTTAAAAACAAAAACAACAATGACAATTTCTAATGAAAAGCTACATTGGAGACTGTATGTCAGTGCAAGTATAAACTAATAATTTGAACAAAGTTAGATAGTTGATTGACATTAGCTGGGAAGGATGACATTCAAGATGTGTCTGTGTCAGTTTTGACTATTTACTTATTAATAGTTTTTGGACAGCATATAACCTCCCAGCCTTCAGTTAAGATTACATCTGCTAATATTTGCATATAGGAAAGAGGGTCTTAATTCCTTTCTGATAATGAGATAATAGCCAAGTGTGACAAGCTAGCTTCCCATCCCCCCCAATCTTCATGCCGAACACTTTTGTGATACATTCTTAATCTTTACTTTAAAACAAACTAATATGGTCTACTAATAATATAGTCTGTGATTTTCATAAGTAGGTATCATGGGGAAAGGGTCATTTTTAGAAATAAGTATATTATAGATGTGGGCACTCAGGCCTTAGGGCTGTAGCAGATCTGTGGCCAATTGGGAACAGATTTCCACGACCTTTCAGCCATAGTATCTGCGCTATGCTGCCAGGTTTGTAAACATCTTTAAAATAATGAAGTGGGCAAGAGTGGTAGGGAATAGTGATATAGTAGCAACCGAATTGACAGACATACCACATTATTATCTTTTATTCCTGATTATTAACAGAAATGCACAGATTATTAATTTCCATTGCACTATAGAACAAAAGAAGGATTTAAATGTCTATTGCCACCTATTATCTGGGACTACATTAAATAGGTGCTGGTCAGCTTGGCTTCATTTGTCCTCCAGAGGCTGCAGAGATGTGAAGCCAGGCCAATTGGGGTTAAAGCAGGCAGGGAACTGATACAGCTGGGGATCGTTAAGAGTGATCAAGGGCCAGACAGAAGAAAAAGTCAGCTGAAAACAAGGCTGAAAGCTCTTCCAGGCAGAGCTGGCAGAGTCATATGCATTCAGGAAACAGCCTAACCCCATCCAGTGAACTTTGTTGATTTAATTAGATTTTGTTTAAAATTCCAGAATAGGATCAGCTTGGTCTGCTTTGATGCAAAATTTGGCAGGGGAAAACTATTGTTAATTTTCAAAAGTAATGCTATTGGGGCATTTATGAAATGTTAAACTTTTTTTTTTTTTTTTTTTTTTTTTGGTGAAATACACATACATTTAATACAGCCCACACATGTCTCCTTGCTGATAAAATATTGTCATCTTTCCTTGACCAATTAATACATAGACTCTGAATTTCAGTGGGAGCCTGCTCATTTATGCACTTTTAATTTATTGGATTTCCTCCTGTCTCTGTCTCTTATTTTGACTCCCTCACAGTACTTTCTGGGTGACTTTCCAAATTATTTGCACTCAAATTCTTGTCTCAAAGTATATTTGGTAAAACTAAATCAAGATGTAAACATCATAATGATTACTAAAATTTGATTTTTACTTTACAGAGCTATTTTGAGGATCACATTTGATAATGCATATAAAATAGCTTTTACTAGGAAAGTAATCCAAGGAGAAGTTATTCAATTTCCTCTACCAAAACTATGAATTTTTAAAGACCAAAAAATGTATATTTATGCCCATTATAATTTTCAAAATACAGGAGGAATTTAGGAAATGTCTGTAGGGAAATACTAAAACATTGATTCTTACTTGGCCACCTAAAATATTTTGAGAACTAAATGAGGGTTTGTTGCTTTCATAGGCACTTATATGTGGGAGATGCAGCTACTGAGTTCTACCTTCCTCTGTGGTTCTATGAACATAATGTAACACAAAACTCGGGAAGCGGAGGAAACAAAAGGGACAAATAGTATTAGCTAAAACTGGATCCTTAACTTGCCTACAGAACATAGCCTTGAGAAAGCAACTAGGAAACAAACAAAATTTTCAGTCTGTGGACGCCAAATTATTTACCAAGGATAAGTTAAAACCAAGTAAGATGAAGGAGAAGATGGATTCAGTTCATTCCTGGTATTTTGTTGGTTTTCCATTGAGCCCTGGAAGTTTCATCTCTTCTAGAATTTGCCTATTTAGATATAACACACACTAGTGGTTCCCAAAGTGTGGTCCTCAACCACAAGTATTATTAACATAATCCAAAAGCTTGTAAGAAGTAGAAATTCTATTTTTTATCTGATATTTGTATACATTGTGAAATAATCATACCAATAAGTCCAGTTAATATTCATCATCATGCATAGCTACAAATTTTTCTTGTGATGATCTTTCAAGATGAACTCTCCTAGGTATTTTCAAATATGCAATACAGTATTATTAATTATAGTCACTATACTGTACATTATATCCCCATTATTTATTCATTTTATAAATGGAAATTTGTACCTTTTGACCTCTTTACCCATTTTGACCACCACCCACCCTCACCTCTGACAACCACCAATCTGTTCTCTGTATCTATGAGCTTGTTTTTTTTTTTTGTTGTTGTTGTTCTTGTTTATTTGTCTTTGTGTTTTTGAACTACACATAAATGAGATCATATGGGACTTATCTGTTTCTGTCTGAGCTATTTCACTTAGCATAATACCCTCAAGATCCATCCATTTTGTTACAATTGTCAAGATTTCATTCTTACAAAGAGATGCAATATGGCAGAATAGATAAACACAGCTTGCATCATTCCATGAACATATTAAAATTACAACTACATTATATAACAATCAACCTGAAGAATCATCTGACATCTAGACGAACAGAAGTCCTATGACTAAAAATATAAAGAAGAAGCCACTTCGAGACTGGTAGGAGAGGCAGAGACATGGAAAGAACCCAAACCTCCGTGTAACTATTGAGAATCAGGAGGGTTTCCCCAGAGTAGCAAGGGACCCCAGTTCCCCTCACAAGCCTCTCCAGCCCAAAGTACTGGTGCCAAGAAGAGAAGTCCCCACAACATCTGGCTATGAGAAACAGTGGGGATTCTGACAGTCTGGGTGGGACAGAATGCTGTGGGAAACCCAGAGGATATCTGGTTTTAATGGCTGCACACTGGCACTTACTTACTTCCAGGCACTAATCTTGGCCTCCAGCAGAGTGAGGGTGACTCAAGAGGCATACTTGAAAGTTGGCTTCAGACCACAGCAGAACACTGCCCAATTAGGCCCACAAGTGGCACACACAAAGGGGAGTCTCAACAGGCACCAGCGCCTACTGGGGTGAATCCTTCTCTGTGGGGTCAGCCCCCTGCCCAGCAGCCCATGAGCTCTGGATGTTGCCAAATGCCACAGCCAGTCATCCCAAGGGTCAATCTCACCCACTGATATGCCTATAGCAATGAAGGCTCAACTATAACAGGAGGGTACCCACAACCCACACAAAAGACACTCATGGAGCACCCAGAACAGGTGACCTGGGAGACTATGGCACTGGGCCTCACAGGACGCCTACTACATAAGGCCACCCAGCCAAGACTGGGAGACATAGTGGATCTATCTAATATACCTAATACATAGAAACAAACACAGAAAGGCAGCCAATATGGGGACACAAAGAAATGTGTATCAAATGACAGAACAGGAGAAAAATCCAGAATAAGAACAAAATAAAATGGAGGTAAGCAACCTATGAGACAGAGTTCAAATATATGGTTATAAGGATGCTCTGAGTGAGAACCTCAACAAAAAGATAGCAAGCATAATAAAAGGATATAGAAATATAGAAACCATAAAAAACAACCTGTCAGAAGTGAAGAATACAATACTGAAATGAAGAATGCACTAGAAGGAATCACCAGCAGACCGGATGAAGCAGAGGATCGAATCAGTGATTTGGAAGACGAGGTAGCAGAAAACACACAATAGGAACAGCAAAAAGAAAAAAAAGAATCCAAAAAAAAAAAAAAAATGAGTAAAGCTTAATAAATCTCTGGGACAACATCAGAAATAACAACAGTTCCATCATAGAAGTACCAAAAGGAGAAGAGTATTGAAAACCTGTTTGAAGAAATAATGACTGAAACTTTCCTAAGCTGGTGAAGGAAATACACATACAAGACCAGGAAACTCAGATAATCCCAAACAGGATGAACCCAAACAGGCCCACACATTATAATTAAAATGGCAAAGGTAAGAGGCAAAGAGAATCCTAAAAGCAGAAACAGAAATGTAACTAGTACCTTATAAGGGAGCTCCCATAAAACTGTCAGCTATTTCTCAGCAGAAACTGCAGGTCAGAAGGGATTGGCAAGAAATATTCAATGTGATGAAAAGCAAGGACCTACAACCGAGATTACTCTACCGAGCAAGGTTTAAAATCGAAGGACAAATAAAATGCTTCCCAGACGAAAAAAATCTAAAGGAGTTCATCGCCACCAAACTAGTATTAGAAGGAATGTTAAAGGACTTATTTAGGTTGGAAAAAATATCAAAATTCTGAATAAGTAAATGGCAATAGCTACATATCTATCAACAATTACTTTCAATATAAATAGATTAAATGCTCAAATCAAAAGACACAGAGTAGCTGAATGGATAAGAAAACAAAAGCCTTACCTATGCTGCCTGCAAGAGACTCACTTCAGATTGAAAGACACACATGCACAGAAAGTAAAGGATGGAAAAAAGATATTTCATGAAAATGGAAACAAAAAATAAAAACGCTGGTAGCAATTCTTATAGCAGACAAAATAGACTTTAAAACCAAGGCTATAAGAAGAGATGATGAAGGACCCAGTAATCCCACTCCTGGGTATTTATCCAAAGAAATCCAAAATGATACTTCGAGGGGAATTGTGTATCTATATGTTCATTGCAGTAGTGTTTACAATGGCAAAGATGTGGAGGCAGCCTGGGTGTCCATCAATGGATGAATGGATAAAGAGTAGGTGGTACATATATACAATGGAATATTGCTCAGCCATGGAAAGGAATGGATTCTTGCCATCTGCTGTGGCCTGGAGAGACCTGGAGGGTGTTGTGCTGACTGGAGTATATCACAGAGAAAGATGCAATGTGGTTTTGCTTATATGTGAAATCTAAAGAACAAAATTAACAAACATGTCAGAAACAAACTCATAAATACAGAGAACATTTTGATGGTTGACAGATAGGAGGGGGGTTGAGGAAGTGGGTGTAAAAAGGAAAGGGATTAAGAAATGCATATTTGTTGTTACACAGTAATCATGGGGATGTAGTGTATAGCACAAGGAATAATGTCAATAATATTGTAATAACTATGTATGGTGTCAGATGGGTATTAGATTTGTTGGGATGATAGATGGTAGGGGTACAGGTCAAAGTGAAAAAAGTGAAATGACTAAGAAGTACAAATTGGTAATTACAAAATAATTATGGGGATGTAAAGCAAAACAGAGAATATAGTCAATGGTATAGTAATCACTAGGTTTAGTGCTACGTGGGTACTACACTAGTCTGAGGGATCACTTCTTAAATTATATAAATATCTAACCACTATGCTGTACATCTGAAATTAATATAAAATAACATTGAATGTCAACTGTAATTGAAAAATTCATAAAGGGAGGAAAAGGTGAAGGAGGATAAGGGGTTCAAATTTCTAAGTATAAAACAAATAAGTCATGGGGATGCAATGTACACCATGGGGAATATAGTCAATAATATTGTGATAGCATCGTACAGTGTCAGATGGTTGCTGGACTTATCATGGTGATCACTTCTTTAGGTAGATAAATGTTGAACAACTGTGGTGTACCTCTGAAACTAATATAATATTATATGTTAACTATAGTTTTAATAAAACTCTTAAGAAAAGAAAAGACAACACAAGAAGGAGAACAAGGTTATGTGTACATTTTACTTTTTAAAATGTCTGTCTCCTAATGGACAATAAGCTCCATGAAAACATGGACAGCTTTGATATTGGTCATCATTTTATCCTCAGAATTTGGTAGAATGCTTGGTACATAGTAACTTCTCAATATATATATATATATATATATATATATATATATATATATATATATATATAGTTGATTGAAAACAATATTTTATTATTTACATTTTCAGCCATAAATTATATATATACACACACACATATACATATATATATAATCACATACATATATCACTTTTTTTTCCCATTCATCCATCGATAGACAATTAGGTTCTTTCCATGTCTTGGTTATTGTAAACAATGCTGCAAGGAACATGGGGGTGGAATTGCTGGATAATATGGCAGTTCTATTTTTAATTTTTTGAGAAACTTCCACACTGTTTTCCATTGTTGCTGCACCAGTTTATATTCCCACCAATAGTGCACAAGTGTTTCCTTATCTCCACATCCTCACCAACACTTATTGGTTGTTGATATATTGATGATAACCATTCTTTTTTTTTTTTTATTTTTTTTATTTTTTAATTTATTGGGGTGACAATTGTTAGTAGAATTACATAGATTTCAGTTGTGCAATTCTGAATCACATCATCCATAAATCACACTGTGTGTTCACCACCCAAAGTCAGCTCCCCTTCCATCACCGTACATTTGATCCCCCTCACCCTCATCCCCCACCCCCCAACCCCCTTACGCTCTGGTAACCACCAAATTACGTTCCCCAGATTAATTTTCAAACCCCATGGCCATCCTGTGGTCACCGACTGCCCTCCAATCCCCTCACCCTCCCCCCCACCCCCCACTCCCCCCGCCCATCTAGCAACCCTCAGTTTTTCCTCATTGTCTCCCAAACAGTTGATGATAACCATTCTAACAGGTGTTAGGTGATAGCTCATTGTGGTTTAAATTTTTATTTTCCTGATAATTAGTGATGTTGAGCAACTTTTTATGTACATGTTAGCCATCTGTATGTTTTCTTTAGACAGATGTCTTTTCGGATCCTCTGTCCATTTTTTAATCAAATTTTTAATCAGAGTTGTATGGGGTTTTAAAACATATTTTAGTTATTAACCCCTTATCAGATGTATGATTTGCAAATATTTTCTCCCATTCAGTAGGTTGCCTGTTCATTTTTGTTGCTGGTTCCTTTGCTGAGCAGAGGGAAGTTCTTGAGCCCCCCTTAGACCTACTGCATCAGAAGCTCTGGACTTGGGCCTCAGCGATGTGTTTTAATAAGCTTTCTAGGTGATTGTGATACACTCTAAAGTTGATCATCTCTGGCCCGCAGTGATCTTTTTGGATAAACTGGGAATGCCTCCAGTTTTAAATGACAGTCCTAGAACCATCCTAGTCTCCTACAGTTCTATTGGACCAAAGCTTGATTGTTTCTGTTCCCAGAACACCTAAAATTGTGTATCTGAGTTACATTATCCAAGCTTCCATGTGTCAGAGAAATAGGAAGGAGCATTCAGGATTTCTAGGAACATGACATTGAAAATCAAGGTCCTGCATAACCAAGCAAGGGTAAGAAAGAGCAGAAGACTATGCAAATCTCCCAAGGGTGACAAAGCTCGATTAGCAGTGAGAAAGGATGTGTGTCTCTTAGGTGACCTTCACAGAGATCAGGAAATGGGATCTTCCTAATATTCTCTGGAAGGGAAAGAAAGGTCTGCTAATGCACAACTTTTTTTTCCTGCAACTCATCTCAATTTTACTGAAATGTACCATTTTCTTGGGAAAGAATACAACATATTATTCTTGACCGTGGTATATTGCATGGTAAAAACCCTAGTGTGACTTCTGTGTATACTGACCTCCAACATTTTAAATAAATACCGGCTCTGAGATACATAGCACTTTCTATTTTATTTGGAAAGTGCATGCAAATTAGACAAAATGACAGTGTATTTGTATTTACTATTGTGTTTTACTGCTTATTCACACGTTCAAATTTAGGATTTCCGTGGCCAATTTGATGCTAGTACACTGTGGTATTCAACTTGGGACTGAATTAGTGTTTGAGATCCTCACATTAAGCTAAATGTGGAAAATTGAAGACAATATGAAGGGAAGAAGTGGAAATAACCAGACAATTTGAAAGCAGACTACTGGGGAAAGGTTAAGGGAATTCAGATTAAATTATTTAGAGAAGGTAAGACTGAGAGGCAGCCTACTACTTTACCTCCAGCTTATGGAGAATAGTCCCTAATAGTTCATCCCTTTCAATGACAAGAATAAAAGTATGCGTTTAAATTGCAGTAGGTAGGATATAGGTTAACTAGAATGATCTTCTTGGAATTAGAATTAACAGTGGAATTGGATTTCTTCAGTGGAAAACTGGGCAGTGACTTGAAAAGGAAAAGACCTAAGCATTTTCATATGTAGTTCAGGTATAGAAATATTACTATGGAATCCCACTCTTAGGATTTAATAAATGGCAAGCTATTATGAGAAGTGAGCAGTTCTATTTCACAAATGGTTAAACTCCAGTTATTCATGGATGCTGAAAGGGCATGTAAAATCTATAATTTAGGAAACCTTAGAATCAGTAGCCTATTTAGCCAAACCTTCATGGGTTTTTTTTTTCTCTAAATTTGACCATTATAATGCCCACCATTTTCAAACTTGGTATATTCCCCCTTTGAAAAAAATTTCACTGGAACAATAAACTACTGAATTTTTTAAAACTATTGTTGATCTAAAGAAATTGGTTAATTTCCAGTTGGCTCCTTTATCAAAAGGAATTTTTATTTTATGATGGAAAGATTGGAAATATTAGTGTTTGAGAGGATAATCTATAGATACCCACTGACATCGAAACCCATGTCACTTTTAAAATCAATAGACAATTTAAAATGTTATGTTTATACTTCAATTTATTTTTTATATAATAAAGGAGTTGAAGAAGTCAACACCAATAAGAAATTTGTTTCAATAAGAAAAAGGTTTGACATTTATTGTATTTTTAACTCAAAAAACATATTAATGTTTGATTTCTTATCAGTTGCAAGGGAACTGAAACTTTATAAGTATCTGCATAGGTGTGAGGATGGCTAAGTAGATGCATATGCATGTGTGTATGTGAACACAGACATGAACACTCATATTTCAAATTTCTAAATAATAAAAACTACCCTTCATGAAGAGTAATTCCAGATCATAATTAATGTAAATAAAATCTTTAGAAATGATAAATGATGGAACACTGGAGAAATCTTGGTTCAAGATTACTTCATTAAATCCTCAATTTTTTCAGTGTAGAATGGTCTTGTGTTACATAACCAGTCAGGAAAGTATAAAATCAAATCTATGGTGCTTCGCCCTTAAAAATAATTGGATTTCAAACTGATCGAGTTATAAACTTGTATTCTGCAGTTGTAAGAGTTAACATAGAGGAAGTATTGTATGCCAATTTAGATAGTAATGATTCGAATGTGTTCACAATTATCATTGCATTATTTTATTAACTGTGCACATCTGTTAAATAACATTTACAACACAACTATATAAATCCATTAAATAGATAAATGTTTTGATTATCTTTTATTGTTTATTTTTCATCTTCAGGGATTCATTACATTGACTATACCTTTCAAAACATAATCTACAGCTTAATTAAGCCTTGCAGTTATAAATTTTGAGCCAACATATTAAGAGAGAAGTTATTGCTTTTGCGGGTACAATATTACTAATGAATGTTTTGCTCTGCGACACCACTGCTGGTATAAAATTCTAAGTCTATCCAAAATAAACTGTCCTTGATTTCACTATTCAGAGATCATAAGTCAACTTTTTACGTACTGTAAGCGTCTTAGGAACAAAATGCAAACCCATTGATGGCTGAGTAAATTTCACAGCTTGTAGAAAAGACACATATCATTGTAATGTGTGAAATTTTAATCAAAAATGTTATGAAGGAGAAAGGTAAACTGACTGCTATAATTAATGTGTTCTGACACAGAGATTTAGCTGGCACATTTGTGGACTGTGCTCTACTATGTTAACTGTTCCATTGCTTAAGGACTGTCAGAGTTTGAGTTCCCATGTGATGGTTTCACCACTCGACACATTTTCCTAGAACATCAGCTTTGTCATGATTTGAAATGGAAAGTCATTTCTTCCTTGGATTTTCTATTAATATTTAGTTAGGTGTCATGAGTGTCTGGTGATAGGGTATATTGTCTTCCTTTTAAAAGCAGCTTAATTTAAAATTAAAGTATATAAGCATTGCTTTTAAAATGAATCATCTTGTGTTTTGTTTCTCTGCTATTTAACTATTACCCAATCTCTTAACTGTGAGAGTATTGAGTAAAACTAATTGAGGTAATGAAGAAATTGGGAACAATACCCACATATAAAACATAATTATTTTCATATGATGCCACATATATTCCCTAATTAAATAAAACTTGCTTGGTCTCACAAACTAAACAAATTACTTCTCCATAGATAAAATAAGCTCGGATTTTAAAAAGGACATTTGCGATTGTGTTTATATTTGGAAGTAGCATCAAATTCATGAACCATTTGTAAAGTGATAAAATATGCTTTCATGCCAGACACTCGGTAAGGTAGTGGGTTTCATGCCAGACACCAGGTTAGATGGTGGGTCTATATTTCAGAGAGATTCTACTGAAAATTATAGATTGGGTTGCTGACTCTGTTGTGTCAATCTACTTGCAGAGATCTACTGCAAACTCTCTCAGAGCACTGCCAGCGTGGTTGTGCAGTAGACAAAAGAAATACCTGAAAGAGGAAGACAGATATGCCACTTAAATTAAATAGGAAATGAATTGGCCAGCAAGTTGGCATGTCTGCCGAGACAAATCATGGACAACATGTCTCTCAACAACAAAACTTATTTGTTTTCTCTTGCCAACAGATTCATCACTGCCCAGGCAAAACAGGCAAAATACATTAGTGTCATGGTAAACTGATAAAGAGAAGTGCCTCAATCTAGCATCCTCAATGGCGAAAGTCTTAGGGCAGTATTGATCTGTGTTATATAAATCTTGTTTTCTGTCTGCAGAAGTGAATCAGGAATGACCCGTAAGGTTAACAAACATTGTAATGTCTTTCAGCTGGGGCAGATGCCTGTGAGTTCCACACATTGTATTTGGTCAAGTTCCATCTTGTCATTTTACCGAGAAGTTTAACTAATTGCTGACAATCATAAGAATGTTTGACGGGAAGGAGAAAATTCCTGCAATTTTTAACCCCCTCTCATCCCCCCTCCTTATTTTTTTTTCTTTCTTGTTTTCTTTTTTTTTTTTTTTTTTTTTTTTTTTTTTTTTTTTTTTTTTTAAATCTTAACAAGCAGTCAAAGCCAAATAGCTGAAAACAATCAACACTGAATTAGTCAGCAGGAGTCTTCACTTAGTTGAAAGTTTCTCTAATTGGCATGTCATGTTGCTACATTGCCAAGAACAGACCTGATTAAGCTGATGCACTTTGTTTCAGTGAAGTTTGACAAAGAAAGCTTCTCATCCTTTTGAGTTACATGTCAGGATATGTGCTTAACATGATTTTCTTCTGTTCATAAGGAACCAAAGGCTAAATGTGTATTCTGTGAACTGATGAAATAAAAATTCTCATCAAACTTAGACTTGATAAAGTCAGCGTTTTGGGGAAAAAGAGAATATTGATGGTGAAAGGTAATCATCAATGCAAAGAAAATTTATTAGCAAAAGTACAATTACGTATAATGACTTGCTCTTTTTTATAAACAGAACACTCTTAAAGGAATGACAAATTCAGTCCTATTTTATAACGGGCTCACTTGACCTCATATGCTGTCTCTACATGCAGTGTCTTATGCTTTCACTTATAAAAAAAGATTGTCACTGTAGCCTTAACAAATTTTTACAATGGAAGCTCTCTTTAGAGATTAATCAACAATGTGATTTGGTGTACTTACTTTTTACAATGCTTTATCAGGCTATGGACAACGGATTTTGCCCTTATTTGTAAAGTCAGCCTTCATGGTGGAAAAACAAATGCCTAGCATTAGACGAGACTCTAGAAGAAACTTATGATATTTTATTTGTATTTCCTCACACTAGTGTCCCCCTTGTCATAACCCTAAATCAAATGATAGAATTCAACATGGTTTAGCTTATTAAAGCTAAAAGAGAGCAGTTGGTGAGGGAGCAGACCACGCATCTATTACGTCATAGTTGACAGTATAAAGGCAAGATTCAGGGAACTAATGGAGTTTCTTTTTCTTCTCCCCTTTTGTCATAGAAAGGTCAAGCTAGTTTTCAACATTTTTATGTATGTCATTCTCAATATAGCAACAGAATCTCTTATGGAAAACAATGTAAGTAAATGTCTCCACGATGCTCCTAGTCACCTGATCAAAAGCCAATGTTGAAAAACACTTCTAATGACTGTCTCTTATGCATCAGTGCACCTACTAATGAGCTGCCAGAAAAGGCTTTGTAAAGCTTTGCTAAGATAGAGCAGGAATGTGAGAAGCCTGAGATATAACTTCCCTGCTGTGATCTCGGCCTTTCTACTAACAGGGAGCCTAGACTTGGAGCTGCTAATGAGCATGCTGGAGAGAGTGTCCAAACCAATGCAGGCTGGAGACAATTCACCTGTCTGCTTTCAGATCCAGGGTATGATGCATGACAGTAAGGCACTCGGTAGTAGCTTTTCTTTAAATAATTTAGATATTTATTGATTTTCCCTCCCTACCCCCATATTTTTACTTAGTCCCTGCATTTTACTTTCTTTCAGTGATTTCTAGCATCATCAGAGAAAAAGGAATAAGAATTATTTCTTCTATGGCCTTATTTGCACAGCCACATATATACAAGAAATTAATGTCATTATGTCATATAATAGCAATATGGAATGCCTAATTAGTTTTTCCGTAGGGAAGACGAATATGTGATTTTCAGAGGTGGTATTTATAAAATGAGACACTTAAAATTAATAGCTATTTAAAAGCCTCTATATGGCTTATTTAAATTAAAGGAATTCAAAATGTAGCATATGTTTTGACACTTAAAACAATGTGTGGCATAAGTTAAAGACTTTTCTCCCTCTAGCAATGCCTTGTTCAACATCTTTATCCATAGGCAAAACCCAGCACGATCTTTATAAAGAATACTTAACTTGGTTTGTAGAAATTCCTGGCTTATAAATGAAATAGTTAACTGCAGGATACCTTTCAAGTTCAATGCTAAGCTCTTCACATTACACATTTTGATGCTACGCTTCCTTCGAGTTTTCCTAGAGGCTATTTTAATGGTTAATATATCTATTTTTTTTTAGTCAAACAAAATTACAGAATAGAAACTGTGTAATTTCACCAATTTGCAATGCCACAGTTATCCCAGAAAGAGAATCAACATCCCTATCCATTAATTACAATCCTGACTATCTTCTAGCATCCCAGGAGGCAGCCTGTGTGGTTCACATGGGCCACTGCTATCTGTCCCTACCAGTTGCCAGTGCTTCTATTTTCCACAGCTCACCCTTGCTTTTTCTCGTGTTGATACAACATGCCGTGGGAAATCGCAGGCCCGGTGGCAACTGGGGAGATAAGAATGCTATGTGCCTCTGCAGCCCTTTTATCCAAGGATCTCCAAAGAGGTTTATAAAAATCTATTTTTTTAATCCTCTGGATACCCCCATGAGATAGGTATTAGCCCGACTTCACAGCAAGCAGTGCTGAAATCAGGGAGCATCTACCTGCATCTCAGCCCCCTGAACCCTTCTTGTTGTTGGATATGGTGTAAGGAATAAGGTTGAATTCTGAACCCAATGCTGACAATGTGGAAAGAGGGTTGAAATGCATGTTTCCTGCCAAGAAGTTTGTGAGGCCCCCAAAAAACTGAGTGGTACGTAAGTACATTGAAAGGAAAAGTAAACACAAGCAGAAATACAAATAACATAATCAGTATTTGAGTTAACAAGTATATTGCAATAGATAGACCTAACGTGGAACTTTGTCACCAAGAAATCCTTACTTTCTCAAAGTTGGTATTCCAAGGTACCCTATTTCAATTCTGTATTTGGTTAACAACTTTCTAAAAGAGTAGAGAGAATAAGAGTTAACTAGTAAAAGTTTTGCGTAAATCTCAGCTCTGTAGAGAACTACTCAAGATGTAAAAATCAACTTCCTGCTCTCAGGAAATTTCCAATCTAAGAGGAAAGAGAAAACCTAGTTAAGCTTATTAGCATAAATGATATGAATAGCATGAATATTACTGCTGCTAAACAGTTTATTTTGAGAATTTCACTATCTGTGGTGATAAAATATTGAGAAAAATGTCTCTTTATATGATGCTGTTTGTGGAATTCTGTCATTGCATCTCCACATCTAATGGAAAAACAGATTCTTATTTAACATAGAAATTTCTAATTAAGAAGTAATCTTGAAATACCATGGAATGCCCTATTAAGGCCTGCCTAGAAACCCAGACTCAGTAGATGTAACATTGTCCCTGTCCTTTGGAATTTTATATTTCATATGTAAACTTTTGTTTTTGCATAAAGTTTTACCTTTAATCTCAGCTATTTGTCAAACTAGCTGAATTTAAAATTTATATATAAATTTTAAATACAATTTTCTTTTAACTTCTCTTATTTAAATCAATGAAATCTAGAATATTCTTTGCCACTCAGTGGCCAAATATTTCAGAACCTAAATAAACGTCTAATAAATTTTCAAACCAAAACTATAAGAAAACCTGCCTTCCTTACTTTTTATTTTCCTCAGAATCTAACCTTGTGGAGAAATGTAAGTAAAGCACAATGTTATCCTGACCTATCATTAGGTAAACACTATTTTTCTTGAAGCAAGAGAATTTTCTGAAAATCAGTTTGGGACTTGGAAAGAGATATCTGCTCTTTGAGCCATTAAGGTCCCATTGTGTAAGTATAACATTGGTGCTTTACATTCAGTTTAAATTTCTATATTCCCCATTTCTATAAGTACAAAGCAAGCATCCTTAATATATTTGCACTTATATATATATATGCAAAATATGGTGTGCTGTTGTGATCACAAAATATGGTGAATGCTGCTGCCCAGTGCCATCCAACGGAAAGGCAGGGATCTTCAATATGGGAAGTGGAGCATCGAACCTTAGTAACAGTGTGTGACAAGTTTCAACTTGTTCGGTGAAGTCAATCAGGTTGAGAGAAGGTGTGTTTTAAAGTGTGTTGTAAATTATCCTCCATCATGACAACGCTCCGTGTCACACACTTCTAGTATATGGCAATTTCTGTCAAATAAAAACATAACGGTGTGTCCTCATCCACCTTATTCACCAGATCTGGCACAATGTGATTTCTGGCTCTTCCCCAAAGTCAAAATGATTCGGGACATGGAGGCAGCCATGACAGCGCAACTAAAGACACTCATGAAAGAGGACTTTCAGACTGCTTCAGAAAGTGGCAAGAATGATAAGTGTGTTTGAAGCGAGGGGGACTATTTTGAGGGGGATTAATGCCAATGTGTCTTTTACTGTAATAAATTTTTTTTTTATTTTAACCATTCACCATATTGTTTGAGCACACCATAGATACAAAGGGTGCAAAAAAAGTATATATATTTTAAAAAAAGAAAAAACTGCACTAAAATTGTAATACTCAATATATACCGATAACAAAAGATGAATACAAGTCATGTGTATACATTTTTTTGGCACCCTGCTATGTATATGCTACTATACTCAATATGTATGTTCTACAATATACAAAGTAGAATATTAGGAAAGATAAAAAAGGATAAAGAAACTATTTTGATATCTATTTATTAATAGGGCAAAACATTTTGCTTCTCATAACGGTATTAATTACAATATTTTAGTAAACTATAGATGATTGGATATTATTTCTTATTTTTGGAGATCTTGGTTAAAACTCTTGGTGTCATAGCAATTCTAAAGCCTACATCTGGGTTCAGTTTATTTGGGTACTGGAAATAATATGTCACAAAGTTGTTATGAAAAATATACATTTAATAATTAGCTCTGTAGAGAACAGAATGCAGTATGAAGTAAATGGTTCTGTAGTAAAACAGGTAGTTTTTTAGAAATTAAATCTATTTGTCTTAAAGAGGGATAATCTAAATGGCACAAACACCTTTTCTTTTCTTACACTCCATTACTATTCTTTGGGGCTATGACTTTCTTGGACAGGTGGAGTTTCTACTTACATAGTTTTCTCATTAAAAATAGAAATATATACTCTTCATACAACTGGATATATTGTGAAATTTGGATAAACTAATTTCTAGGACTCAAAGCACTCTTGGGTAAGACTAAATATATTTTGGATCTCATGTCTTCCTCTTTCTTAGATTCCGTTTTTATTTTCTAGGAGTATTTCAATTTAAAAAAATAATAGATGAGTGATAAACTTTTGAGGCCTTGCATTTCCAAAAAAGGTCCATTATTTTACTGTTCTTCCCCCCAGGCTCCTCACCCCTACCACTTTTATACTGGAGCTGGCTCAAAGTAGCTCACAAATGCTTACATTTTAGTATCTCTTCCTAATTCTTTGACCTCACTTTGGTAGCCTAACATTGGCCAAGGTGGGATTGTTCAGTCCATAGAAATCATCAAACACTACAAATCAAGTTGGCTATTTTCTTTCTTCTTTTTTTTTTTAGAGCTGATTGTTAAGCTTTTATTAGTATACCACTTTACCCATCATTGGGTATAGAATTTTAGATTCAAAATTATTTTCACCATGTATTTAGAAGCTCTGGAAGTTATTCTTCTACTGGTCACTTATATGTCTTCTTTTCTCCCAAATTTTCTCTTCTCTCTCTTTCTCTTTAGAATGCCTTTAGTATTGTTTACCTACTCTAATACGATGCCAACTCTGTGAGGTAAAGACTATTTCTTAGTCATTACCACGACAAAAGAAATGAAGATGATATGTGGCCCATGACACTCAATATATATTTGACTAATGAATGTATCAAATCCTCTTAGAAAAACATTGGCCCACCTACTGTGTTTCTCCCAAAATAAGACCAGGTCTTATATTAATTTTTGCTCCATTAGGGCTTATTTCCAGGGGACGTCTTATTTTTTTTATGTACAACAATCTACATTTATTCAATTACAGTCACGTCATCTTCTGGAACATCGTCATAATGTACTAAATACATCCATCTGGCTGAGATCTTAATTGGGGCTTTTTTTCGGGGTAGGTCTTATTTTGGGGGCAACACTGTAGATTTGTCTTCTGTCTCTTTACTTTTTGCTCAAGTGTTCACTCTCTTTGATGTTTTACTCTATGTTTTTAGGAGTTCTTTCTCTTTCTCTGGCTGCTCCTTCTTGATAGCAGCATGTGCTTGGGTAATGGTGCAATGTCATCTCAACCCTCTTGAGAGTATACCTTTGGCATTCTTTTAACACCCCTTTCTTTTAATTTTCTTTGCTTCCTCTGATATTAGTCATTTTGTTTCTTTATCTCAGGCTTTTTCTTTTAAGCTGATGATATTCTCTAGGTTTTACCATTCTTTAGTGAATTATTTGTATTCATGAAAAACTAGTTTAATTAAGATAGGTATTTCATGTGGGTTTCTCTTATTATTACCGTCACCTCACCTAATTTAAGAGAACTGACCATAAAACCTACGTGAGTAGAAAAAGTTTGTTTACATCAGACAGTCTTCATTTTAGTCTAGTAGATGAGACAACACACCTCACTCCATGCCATGTGTCAATACTACAAGGCCCCACTCTGAAGAATAATCTGGGATATACATCATTATAGATATGAACATATATTAATATATAATATATATTATATATTATATTACATATGATATGTAATCAAGTTTGCAACTATATATGTGATAATGCAAATATATGTATACACACACACACACATATATATGTGTGTGTGTGTGTGTGTGTGTGTATATATATATATATATATATATATATATATATATATAAATTTTAAAATCAGCTGGCCCTTCTTTACCCATAGATTTGAATCCACATGCTTTCACTTTTTAGAAATTCTACAAAATGATTATTTCTCTGACATTCTTGTCTTCCTTATAGCTTTTACCTCAGAATTTTAAAGTACTTTCTCACATTTATATTTCCTTATATTCAATTTAACAAGTCTTAATGAGAAAACATAGTCAAAGTGGGTGCTCAGCTCTCTGTCTTGGATCATACAATTGTTTTGCATCTTAATAACTTCCTCAACAATAATTTAAATATGATTATTTGGAAGAATTTTCACTTCAAGGAAATAGATATCCAGTAAGATATTAGAGATTTGTGAGGAATAGAATTTGCATGATCAAGTTTGCAACTAATAGTATTATGTGTATAATCTGGGACTCACCTGCAAGTGAAAATTATCTGCAGCACAGCCTCTCATCTCAAACTTAATATATCCTTGGAAAAATTGGGATGTAAGAGAAGAGCTTAGCAAATGTGAATTTCACACTTTAGGAAAACTGTCTATTTAATATCAAAGTTCTATACAGTTATTTAGACATTAGATTTTCATATGGAAAAATGAAGGATTAGATGCATTTTTAATGTAATGCATTAAATTGAACAATAAAAAAGCAAAGCTAGTTCCTTTGGAAATGTTTTAGTCTGTTAATGGATATGTAAGTAATCATAATTGCTTAGAGAGTTATGACGAGAGAAAACTTAACTGAAACCTCTAAATTATATGTAGTTGCCTATTGTGATTAGACACAAGAAGGGGTTATTGGCTGTTAAGATTCTTTATTGGCCCTGCTTCTAGAGTTCCTGGAACTTTTCCTCTATTAATAAACACCCTTAGCTTGAATTTAACTATGACAAATGATCACTTGCATATCTGTCCATTTCCAGTAATCAAGCAGGCAGTCTATAACTCCACATGCTAGAGATTTGTTGTGTAATAACAATCTAATTATATTAATGCTATTCATTGACAGTGCTTTCTTCTAATTGTGATGTCTCCTTGGCTTCTGGAAAAGATGTAAATCGATTACTTAATCCACACAGTACATGCACAGTGGTCTTGAGGATTGCTGCCACAATCAACAGGTTCAGAAATGAAGGGTTTTTAAGTATCTAGCTCTAAGATGTCAGAGCTAGACATCTTTGGTTCAAGGAGAGGGGCTCTATGGATCACACTACCAGCCTGACCAATCTAGGCTAGTTACCATTTCTAATTTCAGTGTCTTTATTCACCTATAAATCAAGGGAAATGTATTAGCTATTATTTCTAGCTTTAAAATTCTCACTGTAAGATTCAAAAAGGGTAACACATACAGTAATACCATATTTATGTATTAACATGTAATGTAGAAACCTAAGAAGGATATTTAAATATGGATGTATTACTTTATATAAGTTTAAAATTATGAGAACAACCCTCGATTACTGCTAAAGTTTTACATTTGAGAACGCTTACAATGATATTAATGTAAAGCTTTCTTGAAACTCTTCTTCAATTTTGGCACAAGTTAAATCATTTTTCAATATATTACTATAGAACATATTATATGCCAGAAAAATGATTAATAAAAGTTGAAGTCAGCTAGTAATTTCATTAAGTTAAGTGAAATAGGAAATAAGTGGCACAAAAGGTGAAAAAGAAATGCCTCTTTCATGTTCTCATTTAACTCAGAAATAATGCAATTAGAATTTTGTCTTAAATGTTTGTTGAGACCACGCAATTTCATTGAGAACTTTCAGACTTTACTCTCCTTGTGCTTAAATGTTTAATTTCATTAATATGGTTTTGGCTCGAGTAACAAAGTATAAATATTTTATAAAATCAAAGTTCTAAGAAGGGACTATGTAACAGTTAGTGTGTTTCTTAAACTAGTTCCCTCCAATTAATTTAAATTGGCTCTGGAATAACCACTGAAAATTTACTTAAAGACCATAAGAAAAAGGTAATTATAAATGGCAGAGCATCTGACTTAGGGGAGCTGTCTGGTGGAGTGTTTGGTGTACATCCAAGTTTTCTCTAACAACTTTATTAATTATGTGGAAGAAGAAATAAACAGCATGTTAATTAAATTTGCAGCTGATAATAATTGGGAAATGTTGCCAACATTAATGCAAAAACAACAACAAAAAGAAATAATGAGAAAAATAGATAGGGTTGATATATGCTGAGACCTATAAGGAAACAAGAAAGAAGTGACAAATATGGTAAAGGAAAAATGAAAGAATAGAATGAAGAATTCCAATCATAAATCTATGAAAGTAATACAGTAGCAAATAATTTTAAAGATTTACAGTATAGTTAGTAACATACATGGCCATCAGTAATGCTTTCATATTATAAGTATATGGATCATCAGTGACTTTATTTAAGAAGTCCTAACACACACACACACACACACACACACACACACACACACACACACACACAAATGCCTGAAATAATGGTCGTTGAGATTTGGGGAGATCAATGTGATGACCAGGGTAAGAGTATTGTTTATTAAATTGAATCATGTTTAGGCTTTCTCTACTTAATCTTCATTTGAACACTTTCATCAGCCTTTACACAGTCTTAGTCTATTTAAGGCAAATAATTTAGGATTTTTTTTAGAAAATCCTAAATTGTTTGCTTTTTGAATGACAACTGTATTATGTAGTATTTGTCAGGCATAATGTCAGGGTTCTTTGCTAACAAAGAATCATTTATTTTATATAGGCAAAACTAAGTAGCCATAAAATACAAGGGAGAAGAGGAAAAATAGCAGGGAAATCAAAATCTACAAGGACAAATTTAAATGATTATGCAGTTCTTTCTTTCCTTACTCCTCATAATCCGTTATTCTCCTATCATGATATTCATATTACAGGAACACATCATAGATTGAACTCTCATAGTGTCTAAAAAATTGTATCCTTTCCACTGCTTTTCATATTACAAGTATTTATTTATCTGTGTCTCTTTACTATTTGGTGAGATCCTTAAGGATAGAAACAGCATCTTAAACATCTTTGTAATTATCACCTTCTAGAGCCATTTCAAACATCTAATAAATGCTCAGGTAAAGTTAACTGATTGAATACATGTTGTATGACATTTTGGAGACCTCTCTTGGCTACTTATTAGCTCTGTGACATGGAGCAGATTTTTACCTCTGTGAGTCTCAGTCTTTATATTCCTAAGAATGGAGAAATTAATATTCTATTTTACATAGATTTGGATAAATCTTGCAAAATACAGTGCCTACTCAAAAAATTTCTAGCTCCCCTTCCTTTCCTTTCTTTCCCCTCCCACGGCCCTCCCCAGTTTTACTGAGATATAACTGACATACAGTGCTGTTTAAGGTATACAGCATAATGACTTGATTCACATATATTGTGAAATGATTATCACAATAAGTTCAACATCCATTATCTAATATAGATACAAAAAAACAATGTGTTTTTTCCTTGTGAGAAGAACTCTTAGTATCTATTTCCTTAACTTTCAAATACAACATAGAGCAGTTACCATGTTGTACATCCCTAGTACTTATTTACCCTAGAACTGCAAGTTTGTAACTTTTGATGTCTCACTTTTTCAAAGAATCTCAAGAAAACCAATCTAGGTGGATATCTTTTTCCCCAAAAGAAATTATTTCTATAAAAGAAAATTTAAGTTATCTATGAATATCAGCATATTAAAGGAATAGATGCCCCTAAGAGAATTGGGCTTAACTATATTAGACAGGTATAATGGCCCTATATATTCTAATACTTATCTTTTTCTTAAAACTTGTAGTTTTCTTTTTAGATTTCATCCAAATTTAATGTTCAACTCTAAATGATTGTTAAGTAGGTGTTAAATGACTTACCTTGACTTCTCATAATGATAATATGTGAAAAGATCTTATGATTTATGTATTTGGGAATTTTAAAGACAATTATTACTTAGAACACTATATGACCACTCCATAAAAATACACATCACCATAAAATAACTGCATATGGAGTATTTAATCCTGAACTTCTAAAGATGAAAAGTGAAAGTAGTTACAATAATCATTATTTTCAATTTTATGTAGTTAAGTGGTTCTACACAAAAAAAATTAGCCTTCCAAATGACATAGTTATAATGTGTTAATGGTAGCATAACGTGTTATTACATTATGCAACGTGATTTCATGGATATTATGTATGGCATTTTAGAGACTCATGTACTTATAGTTATTAGAAGATACTCAATTTTTTCAGACCATATTCTTCTTAACCCTATTACTTAATGTAATCCTCACGTGGTTTCTCTGCCTTTTGATGAGGTCTTTATATGGATTGTATAACCTATTTTCTAACAGTTTAATGTACTGCTCGCCAATTTCTTCATTATTGTCTTTTTTGTCTTATTCTTATTTCCCAGTGATTATTTAAAATATTATCTTAAAGGGATCCCAAAATCAAGAAGCATTTATCATCCAATGCATCTAGTTTACAAGAAGTTCTTTGGTTTTGAAAGTTGGCAATTTATCTAATAAATCTTAATAAATTTAGATGGAATTGGATTTTTTTAAATCTTCATTAGCACCAAAAAGAGTGCTGTGTTCCTCATAATTCATTCAGTCCTTTAATAGCAAAATATAATTTCTCAAGTGCTCAAATTCAGTTAAAATCACCACTTGCTGAGCACCTGCTTTTTGATATATTGTGCAGATAGTCACTGAAAATGAAGACCCACCCTTCAAAGAGAACTGGATTCAAATCGCATATGTGACACTTAATTCCTGGGTGAATTTAGGCAATCTCTCCTAAATTTATTTTCTTTACCTATAAAAGAAATTTAGTAATCATCAGTCTAAGATTATTGTTTCTTAAGGGTAAATCGAAATAAGATAGCTAAACTTTCTGGCACGTGATATTTGATCAGTATATAATAGCTGATGTTGTTATTCTAATTAATACATTTGATGTGTCTAGTGGTATTGTTATGAAGGTAAGCAAAGAGTCCATAGTTTTTTGGAGCTAGGAGCTGAAAACATTACTTAACCAAGTAAGATTAAAGTCTGTGCTCTCAAGAAATTCCATGTAATATTTGTTGAATGAATACAAAACGGAACACACATTTGTACAGATTAATGTCAATGGAAGTCAGTGTGTTGATTACTATAATCAATATAGAAACAAAGTACTGTGAATGCTCGGGAGAAAGGGATGAAATCATTATGATTAAGGATGAGAAAATGTTTAGAGGTTTGAGTTTGGAGGATAAGTAGTGATGCAACCTTTGGAGAAGGCTGGGAGGGTATTCAAGGCCAAAAGAAAACCATGAACAAAGTCATGAAAGCATTAAATTATTGAATATTTTCAAGATCAAATTTTCTAACATTCTCTGAACAAGAGGTTTAGGGTTCAGGAAATAGAACAAAAAGTGGTGGAGAGGTATGCTGGGTGACACTGATGGGACAATATGTATGTGAAATAATTTTTTGCAGAAAAATGGGAAGACGTTCAATGATCAAAGCCATTCAAAAATTTTAAAAGGTGCATTTCTGTATTTGCATAGGTATGTGGAATATTTGTCAGTAAGAATTATGCTAGAACTTTAGGATCCATTCACTGTAGCCTAGAGCCTGCCCTCTAGCATCTTACGATCTATTCAGACACAGATTGCAATAGATAAATGAAGGACATATAGAAAGTGGTCTGACAATAGTCAACATGTTTAGGATAGAAAATTAGAAGGAAGAAGGTGGTTCTGATGAGTGTCTGGATGGGGAAAAGTAGTACTTACAGGCTGAAAAGTGCCAATTACAATGAGTGGACAGGTGCCAAGCAAAGGATTTATTTCTCAGAAGTCACAAACGTGATGATAGCATTGCTCCCAGCTTCAATTTTCTCTGTTAACTATTAGTCCTTCATACAAGAATGCTACTTTCATCCTAAATTTATTCTCTTAATTTTCTCTTTTAGGACATTGCATTTTGCTTTATTCTTTTACTTTCCTGCTTTTTCCTTGGAAATGGGTCCAGAAATGTCCCTGTCAAGAATCCTGAAATGGGGGCGGATGTTAATTATTAATGTGAAGTAATCAATTTAGGGTATTGAATCAGCATGGACTTTGAATCAGAGTCCCATAATCTGCTTCTTACTTACAGGGCCTGTTGTTTAGCTATTATTCTAAACTTTGGTTTCCTCTTCTCTGCAGTGGGAGTATTAGTAATACCTCCCTTATAGGATTCCTCTGGGAATAAGTTGAATAATACATGCGAAGAACCTAGCATCCATGTGCTCAGGTTCCTAGCTTATAGTATGTGCTCAATACATATTAACCTTTAATATTATCTTAGTGGTAAAAGCACTAGACTAGTGATTTTGGAAGAGCTGGTTATTCTGGTTTTACTACTTATGAACTGAATAAATTAGATCAAGACATTTAACGTTTCTGATCCTCAGATGAAAGTCTTTTAACGTCTGATATGTCAGAAATGTGTTGTGAAGAAAATAGAACAGTGTGCTAAGGCAATGCCATTTAAAGCATAGAAAGCTTTACAAAGATAAGACATTATTTTCATCAATATGGTTGTTGACATAGTAAAACCTAGTAAGCAAGGTTATTTGGGGTCACAGAGGAAAGTCTGATTGTAAAAGAGCTAGTGACTCGGAATCAGTAGATGTTTGCTAACCCAAAAGAATATAAAGCTTCTTATCTTGTGAGGGTTGCAAGTTCCTAGGTTTTGCCCACTGTGACTCCAACAACCCCAACTTACTAATCATATAACCCAAGTTTCTGAAGACTTCAAAACCAGACGAATACCTTAAATTGGTGAACACAGCAATCATGGCTTGTCCTGAGCTTTCTCTTCTCAGTAAGGAATTATTGCAGTATGGCTTATTCAATGTGGCTAAAAATATAATCTCTATTCTTCGTCTGGACCCAGTGGCATATAAGGAAAAGGTCCAGGCATTGGCAGCCAAATCTGTTTATGACAGAACCCCAGCTATCCCTTCCCCTGGTGTTACAATGTCTTCCCTCCTAAATACCTGGACGCTTCTATCAGTGGGTTCAGATATGAATGGATCCCCATTTCGGGTCTTGGATCAGAGCAAGAAATAGTGACTTTTTATTTGAGCCTTCTCTTCAATTCATGTCTTTTTCTGGTTGTTGATGTTCAGCAACACCCTCATTTTCTGCCAGTGAGTTTTGCCCCTAGTGATGTCAGGCACTCGGAATTATCTCAACAATTTCTGTGGGTCAAGCTGCCATGGCTGCCGCTCCAACCTTCCATGTGTTTCTGGTAACTGAGGCCCCTGGCATCACTACCTGATCCCTATTACTTCAGGGCACCCTCAATCTCATGGAGGTTAAAGACCCCAGCTTTTTTCCTATCCCTGCTACCAAAAGCCTTGGCTTGCCTAGGAGATCCACTACTGAACTTCCCTGATAACCACTGCATTTCCAATAGCCTTGGTGAATGGTGCGTAATCCAGGTACTCCTGTGAAACATAAACCTCTGGTGAATTTTCTATTCAAGCTTGTCGAGTTCCCACAGCCATCTACTATCTACCACAGTAACTCAAGTATTTTTATTTAACTCAGCATGGGTTATCACTTTCTCAAGCTTCTAAGAACCATTAACCAACACGCCATATATCCCCTAGCATTTTGCCTTTTGCCAAAAAATTTCTCTCAAGTCAATGATATCTTGCTTATTCAATCTTACAGTCTAGTGACCTTGATCAAGCTTCCTCAATATTTAACTTGAGGGTATCCCCTATCTATTGCCAATACATGCCTGCTAATTTTTGCAGCAACCTAAGGTAACATTTTTTCCTCTTTTATGAAGACCAGCAGGTCCACAGCCAAATATGTTGAGATTTACCCTGGCTTTATGTCCTAGTTATATAACGCTAAGTATTGTCCTCACTGGTTGCTGAGTGAGTAGGGCATCTATTGCCTCTTAGGTGAGAATCTTCTGCAAATCCTCCCAGCACGAGGCAAGTGCCAGCTCTTACTCCAGAGAATTGGGCCACTTCTGAAACCTCTAAGCATTTAGAGTGTGTAGTACCAAAATCTTAGGAGAATTCATCCAGATGTCCCCATCTCATTGTAGGATCTCAGGTTTTCCTAATCAAAATTCTTACCTCAGTGTAACAGACTTGTTTTTACTGAGTATTTGAATGTCTCTGGAGCTACGCCACTCTAACGACCACATTCCTGGTCCTGTGTTTGATCATCAGCTGTGTCTGTTCTACCACTGCAGGAAGAAGGGCCTATTTATGTACTACCATATATGTATATATATGTGCTCTAGCCCGAATTCCTAGCTTTTAAATACTTGTTACAGACTCAGTTTCCCATTATTCCTCTGGAGGCACCAGTACAGCTTACTAATATCCAGCCAATTCCATTGGCTTATAGGCTTTATTTCTCTCTTATTTTTCACATGCCTGAATAAATGTACCAATAAGAATTTCCCTTCTACTGGGACATTTTACCATGTCATCAATAGTGAAATTTTCAGGAATTGGGTCATCACTTTGTGTAAGGGACAATTTGTGGTCCCCACATCCCACCTGTTTTATTAGCCCAGAACCTATTTACCTCTGTCAGTTCAGGTCTTCTGAGAAGCAGGCAAGTCTGAGAGAGTAAACTTGCAAGAGATTTACTGGGGAAAACTCCTATGAAGCAGAATGAGAAAGGCAACAGGAGTGGGCAAGGAGAGTCTTTGGACGAGGTATGATGTAGATCTAAGACCTAGGAAAGGAGAGAGGGAAGGAAAGATTGGGTAGAAAGAACATACAACTGCAGTTCAGTTCTAAGAATGTTCTTGCCAGGTTACTGGGAATTCCTGAGTAAAAGTTATCCACTAAAAAAATTACAGTGAACAAGAATGGCCTGGTTTTGGTAAATTTGCTGTACCCGATCATTAGATGGAAGTAGCCTTGGGGAACCATGGGTTGGCATGAACATCACATTATATCTAAAGGTTGTGCTTAGAGTCTATCATTAGCCATTAATAGTTAATCCACATTTTTCTCCCACCCCAGCCCCTGGCAATTACCATTATATTGTCTTTTTATTTATTTATCTATTTCATATAAATGGAATAAGACAATATGTGACATTTTGTGTCTTTTTTTTCCATGTAGCGTGTTTTCAAGGCTCATCAACATTGTAGCATTTTTTAGTATTTCATTCCTTTTTATGGTTGAATAATACTCCACTGTATGTGTAGACCATATTCTGTTTATTCATTCATTGATGGACATTTGTGTTTTTCTACCTTTTGGCTCTTGTGAATAATGCTGATATAAACACTTGTGTACTTTTTTGAAATCTTGTTTTTAATTATTTTAGTTATATACAAAAGAGTAGAATTTCTGGGTCATGTGGTAATACTATGTTTAACTATTTGAGGAACCATCAAAATGTTTTCTACAGTCGTTGCACCATTTTACATTCCGACCAGCAGTGTAAAAATGCTCCTATTTCTCCAGATCCTTCCCGA
The DNA here is from genome assembly GCF_004115265.2 of Rhinolophus ferrumequinum. Classification (NCBI taxonomy): domain Eukaryota; kingdom Metazoa; phylum Chordata; class Mammalia; order Chiroptera; family Rhinolophidae; genus Rhinolophus; species Rhinolophus ferrumequinum. The sequence goes on from NC_046291.1 coordinate 59,678,254, forward strand.
CACTTGTTATTTTCATCATTATTATTAGTATTATTAGTATTATTTAGAGGAGTGTTTCCTTGCAGTTTTGATTTGCATTTTCCTAATTACTAATGATGTTGAACATTATTTTCATGTGCTTGTTGTTCATTTGTATTTCTTTGGAGCAATATCTCTTCAAGATTTTTGCCTATTTATTAATTGTTTTGTCTTTTATAGTTGAATTGTTAGTTCTTCATATATTTTAGATAATAGTTCCTATCAGATATATTATTAGTCATTATTTCTTCCATTCTATTGTTTGTCTTTTTACTTTCTTGATTATGCCATCTGATGCACAAAAGTTTTTAATTTTGATGGTCTGTTCTTTCTTTTGTTACTCATTTTTTTGGTCTCATATCTAATAATCCATTACCAAATCCAAAGTCATAAAAATTTACACCTATGTTTTTCTAAGAATTTTATAGTTTAGCTTTTGCATTTAGGCTTTTATTTTAATTTTCACAATTTCTTCCAGTCTTCTCATTGACGTTATGGAGAAGTAGATTTTTGGAGGTCCGTTTTGTGTTTTTTTTTTTGCCATTCTGAAGGTTTCTCTTTCTCTCTTTGACATCTTAAACTTTTCCATTTTAAGGGTTTAGGTTAGTTATCTTAAATAATGGCATTAATTTGGGTTTGTTTGATATTTCCTCATGGCTAACCTCATTATAAAGTTTAGTAGTAATTCCAAAGCAGTGATGTTTGTCTTTAGTGCATTCTATAAGAGGACATATAATGCTGAGTGTCAGATTAGTATCATGTGAACTTGGATCACTTGGTTCAGGTGGTGTCTGTCATATTTCTCCACTGTTAAGTTATTACTTTTCTCTTTGTAATTAACAAATGTGTTGTGGGGATATAATTTGAAACTGTAAGCATTTTGTTTCACATTAAATTTTTACCCAATTGTTTTAACAATCTATCAATGTTTTTGACTTCTATGTTTTTAACATCTATCAATGTTTTTGACTTTAAAAGATTATTATTTTAATAATTATCAATGGTATTTACTAATTATTTCACTTATAAGTTAGTTGGCCATATTTAAGTATTTTGGTTGCAAAGAATTTCAATTTGATAGACTACAAGTTCCAAGAAGGTCAAGGCTAAATCTTTTCTTATTCCCAGCTGTAGAACTATGCTCAGCAGAATGCTTGGGATGATGATTAATAAATATTGACTGGTTAAATTAATCATGAAATGAATGAGGAAAATTGATGGCATTTTTCAATTAAAATTAGAACAAATAAGTAATAATAAATAAATATAAAGATAAGTTAGTAATGATTAAGAATAATAGATGAAGTTACTATTTATTTGCAGAACACACTACCCAAAGCACTGGATAAAATATCAGTGGTAAAGAAATCTGGAAATATTCATATATAACCAAAGTGATTAAACTATATCCTCAGGTCCTGTAAATTCATTTATATTATAATATGACTGAGAAAAGAGTCATTAACTGAAGGGTAATTATGACACTGAAATAGTAGTTTGTATTATTTCTATTCACCAGAAATTATCCCCTCCCTGTAGGAATATTATAATTTCTTTTTCTGTTGAACTGAAGCATGAACCTGTGACTGACTTTGGCCAATAAAGTGTGAGTGAAATGTATAGTAAACAACCACAGTAGAATACACATTTTTCTCAAGTTTATATAGAACATTCAACAACATAGACCACATTCTGGAACATAAATCCCACTTCCATAAATTTAAAAAAATAGACATTACACAATGTCTGCTCTCACACTACAATAAAAGTAGAATAAGAGAAAGATAAATGAAAATCTCCAGATAAGTGAGATTGAACAACACATTTCTAAATAGCACATGGATCAAAGAAGAAATCTCAAGAGAACTTAAAAAAAATTTTTATCTAAATTAAAATGAAAACATAACTTATCAAAATGTGTGGGATACAGCAAAAACAGTGCTAAAAGGGAAAGTCATAGAATTGAATGCATATATTAGAAAAGAAGATATAAAATCTCTAATCTAAATTTCCACTTTAAGAAATAGAAAAATTAAATCCAAAATAAGCAGAAGAAAAGAAATAATAAAAATAAGATTAGAAATCAATGCAATTACAAACAGGAAATTAATAAGAGAAAAATCAATGAAACCAAATGCTGGTTCTTAGAAAAGATCAATAAAATAGATAAAACTCCAGCCAGTTTAAGTTAAACAAAAAAAAAGAGAGCGCGAGAGAGAACACAAATTACAAATTTCAGATTAAAAGAATGGATATCAGTACAGATCCTTTGGACATCAGAAGGATAATAAAGAAACATTATGAACAACTCTACACCAATAGATGAAACAGAACCATTACCTGAAAGACACAATCTGACAAAACTCACACAAAAAGAAATAGATTATCTGAAGAGGCTTATATCTACTAAAGAAATTGAATCAATAATTATTAACTTTCCAAAACAGAAAGCACCAGGCCCAAATGGGTTCACTTGTGAATTCTACCAAACAGATAAGGAAGAAACTACACCAGTTTTCTACATTTTCTTTCACAAGATGGAAGTAGGAGGAATACTTCCAAAATTATCCTATGATGCCAAAATTACCCTAATACCAAAACTAGAAAAAGCATTACAAGAAAAGAAAACTATAGACCAATATATTTCATGAACATAGATGCAAAATACTAGCTACTTGAATATCAAAAAGTATAAAAAAGAATTATACACCATGACCAAGTGGAATTTATCCCAAGCGTTCAACGCTGGTTCAACATACGATGTCTGACAATTAAGTTCACAAATTCATCCTAGAAAAAGTGCTTCATACATCATTGGTGAGTATCACTACAGTCACTCTTGGGAAGCTATGGTGTCAGCATCTAGTACACCCTTCAAAGCAACTTTGGAACTCTTTCTGGAATGGCCATGAGAGCTGTCATCGTATTACACTTGATGTCCTGAATGTCATCAAAATGTCTTCCTTTAAATATTTACTTTATCTTTGGGTAAAGAAAGAAGTCATTGGGGGCCAGATCAGGTGAGTAGGGAGGGTGTTCCACGACAGTTATTTGTTTACTGGCTATAAACTCACTCACAGACAGTGCTGTGTGAGCTGGTGCATTGTCGTGATGCAAGAGCCATGAATTGTTGGTGAAAAGTTCCGGTCGTCTAACTTTTACGTGCATCATTTTCAGCACTTCCAAACAGTAAACTCGCTTAACTATTTGTCCATTTGGTACAAATTTATAATGAATAATCCCTCTGATTTCAAAAAAGTTTAGCAACATCATTGAAAGAAGTTCGTGAACTTAATTGGCAGACTACACACACACACACACACACACACACACACACACACACAGACTGGGAAGGAATAAAACTGTCTTTGTTCACAGAAGACATGATTATCTATGTTGAAAATCCAAAAAAACCGACAAAAAAACCTAAAACTAATAAGTGATATTAGCATGGTTACAGGATACAGGGTTAATATTACAAAGTCAAATGCTTTCTGTTATACTATGAGCTAATGGAATTTGAAACTGAAAACACAATACCATTTATATTAACACTCCCAAATATGAAATACTTAGATGTAAATCTAACAAAATCTGTGCAAGGTCTATATAAGAAAAATTACAAAACTCATGAATGAAATTAAAGGAAAGATATTCCAGGTTCATGGATAGAAAAACAACATTGTCACGATGTTAGTTCTTCCAAATTTTATCTATATTCAATGTTATCTGAATAACAATGCCAGCAAGTTGTTTTATGGATTTTGACAAACTGATTCTGAAGTTCATACGGAGAAGCAAAAGACCCAGAGCAGCCAACAACACTATTGAATGAGAAGAACAAATTTGGTGCTAACCAACTTGAGACTTATTATAAAGCTACAGTAATCAAGTCAATATGATCAAATAGATCGATGGAACAGAATAGAAAGCCCAGAAATAAATCCATAGCCAACTGATCTTTGACAAAGGAGCAAAGGCAAAACAATGCAACAAAGATAGGGTTTTCAACAAATGCTGCGGGAACTACTAGACATCCACATGCAAAGAAAAAAAAAAGAATCTAAATACAGATCTTATACCTTCACAAATATAAAGTCAAAATGGGTCATAGATCTAGATATAAATCACAAGACTATGAAACTTCTAGAAAATAAGAGAAAAACCTAGATGACCTTGGGTATGGTGATGCCTTTTTTTGATATACTGTGTTTTCCTGAAAATAAGACCTAACCATAAAATAAGCCTTAGCATGATTTCTCAGGATGACATCCCCTGAACATAAGTCCTAATGTGTCTTTTGGAGCAAACCTTAATATAAGACCTGGTCTTATTTTGGGGGAAACATGGTAGCACCAATGATATGATTCCTGAAAGAAATAATTGATAAGCTAAATATCATTAAAATTAAAAACTTCTGCTCTTTGAAAGTCATGTCAAAAGAAGTAGAAGACAAGTCACAGACAAGTGGTAACAGCCTGACCTCTGGGGAGGTGGGGCTGGAGACTGTATTCAACTACATCATCAATTAATCGATCCATCAATAAATCAATAAATCAATCCCCAATAAAAACCCTGTATATCAAAGCTTGGGTGAGCTTCCTGGTTTGGCAATACTATACACATGTTGTCACTCAGACGCTGGGCAATAATGTGTACTGAGGACAGTGGAAGCTTTGAGTTTAGAACGTTCTTTGACTCTGCCTTATGTGTCTTTCTTTTGCTGGTTCTAATTTGTATCTTTGTCCTGTAATAAATCATTGCTGTTAGTAGAATAGCTGTCAGTGAGTCCTGTGAGTCCTGCCAGCAAATTATTGAACCTGAGGATGGTTTTGGAAACTCCCCAAACTTTCAGTTGGTGTCAGAAGTAGGACAGACCTGGGGATTGTGCCTTCAGACTTTGCATTGTGACTAAGTCTGGGGAGAAAGTGATATATTTTCACTTCATAGCAGAGTTTTCAAAGCCAGTGAATAGTTTGCCTTGCCCTTTTCTCTGCTTCTGCAATCCTAGAAACATGGCTGCAATGCAACCTCCAGTACATTAATTCTGTGAGTACCTACAATGAGCTGAAACCTCTGATGTGCAGAGATGGCCATGCAACATTAGTGGGAAAGAAACATTGCAGATTCCACCAACTAAGATATTCGGGATGTTTGTCAGTGCTCATAAGCTAGTCTCCTCTAATTTATACTCTGATTCTAGAATCTAGTAGCCAAGTAAAAGAGATTGTTACTGTTTGTTCTGCGGTGTCCACATCAGGCAGACACAAGCATTTCTTTGTGTACTATCAGGACCCACCCCAGACCTACTGATTCAGATTGTGATTTATTTTAAGGTGTAGGGATACTTCATCAGTTTTTTTTCCATAGGCATAATTCCGTTCTCCGTACAAATCAAATATCTTTGCTTTTATTCTAGTCTAACCAACCATCATATCTGCCTTGACAGTAAACTTATGTTACACTAATGAGCATTTCTGTTAGAAGAAAGTTAAAATTGTCAATGAGAATATATAAATGAACATTCTTCTTTTTATATGACTCTTATAACTTAACCCCTTAGAATCTCATCAGTTAGTAAAGATTAATTGACTTGCAAAGTTGAAAAAAGACCAGAATATATCTATGTTGATTCTACTACCTTGAGAGGCTCTGCTTCCATTGACAACTTCTATTTGAGTAGTTCTTTTGCCACTAAGAGGTTTTCAAATTCTTCAAATAAAATTATTTCAAAAAATGATGTTTAATCAACTATTTATGTAAAAAAATGATACTTTGCTATAATTTGAAGTTTTTACCACTTTTCTTTAGAGCATTTATTTTTTTCTCTTTATACTTCTTCCTTAAAGATATCAATCATGTATAAAGTTACTCTGTTTGGAGTTTCCCTTTTGTGATAAAAAATTATTAACCACAACATTAATTATTTTAAACATTTCAGGCATTGTATATTTTCCTTCAACAAATACCAAAGAGTTGAAATCACCAGAAACAGCAAGTAATATGTTAGAATCATCTGTTTTAATTATTTCCAGCAACTTCGCATCCTTATCATGCCTTTGATTTCATTTTGTATATGTCTTGTGATCAGATAAGCTACGGGAATAACTCATACTCTTAATATACAACTTTGTCAAATGGGTAAGCTAGTAAGGTACATTGACAGACTAAGGGAGAGAAATAAAAACCTATTAACTAAAAGCCAGGAAAGGCTAATTTATTTTAAATAAACCTCATTTAAACCTTTAACTTTGCAATTTAAAATAGATGATTCTAAATTAACTGCCACCTTCTGCCAGAGATATGCTACAGACATTTCTTGAAATATGAAGAATGGACTAAAGAAAATTTGTTCATAGAATCAATCAATTGAGGCTTCCTCCAATTTTTTCCCTCCACTCAGAGGTTAGGATTGTCTACCTCACCCATGGAACAATCATAACACTGGCTCTTATAGATGACTTATTTATTGGCTCCCTAATAGTCATTCTCAACTCCGTTTTCCCTTGTCTACCCTTCACCACAGGAACTGAGTCTATGCTACTTTCTTTCCTAACCTCTCTTGTAGATAGTAATGTCTAATGATGCAGTTCTGGCTAATGAACTATTTATTAGGGAAATCTGCTCTGAACCTTCTGAAATAAGTTTTCTTACTTGATAAAACAAGAGACACACTATTGTAAAGTTCTCATGAATGTCGCTTTGCTTCCCACCTTTAAATTTGATTGTATGAGGACATAATGATTAGAACTGCAGCTGCTATGTGTGATCAGGAAGTACTATGTCAAAAAATCCTGAAGTATCAAAGCAGGGGAATGAAAATACTCTGGGTGCTTGATAACACTGAGCTTATAAACTAACCTGACTCCAGACTACTCATCCAGTCAACAACAAAAATGTCAAGAATTGGTTAAGTAAAAAAATATGTCTCAAACCTCAAACTACTCAAAGTGCAGTCATCATCAACATCATCTGAGAAATTGTCAAATGTAGAATCTCAGAACCCACCCCAGACTTACTAATTTGAACAGGCACTTTAACAAGATATCCTGATGGCTCGTATGCACATTAAAGTTTAAGAAGCCCTGGTTTAAACCCATGTAAGGTAACCATGGTGTTACTTGCAGTTGCAAATGATCTGAACTGCTAGAACTGCTAAATTGCCAAGGTTCTATGGTATTATTTGTTGTTTAGTATATGTTACTCTGACCCAAGAATAATTCGTGAACACTTATATCTCCCCACATTAGGATCAAATAAATATATATTTCTGTGTTTCTCAGTTTTTCATAGTTGACAACTCACATAACTTTAGCTTTTCTTCTTTCTCAATTGTATTGTATTCCTGCCTGCTTATCAGAGCAAATAAGCTTTCACTCCATATTCTTTTCCTTCCTCATTTGTTATTTAATTTTTTAAGGGCTCAAATGTGTGTGTGTGTGTGTGTGTGTGTGTGTGTGTGTGTGTGTGAGTGTGTGTGTGTATTTCCCAGATGGATAATGCTAGTACTAGGATTAAATAATTAAATAAGACATAGATCCTTTTTGTAATCAAGAAATTATGCTTCCCTCATCTTCATTAAACAACTCATTTGTTTATTGAGGAAACAAAAGTATAAATTCAGAATAAAGGAAAATAAATGTGTGAGACTAAGAGAAAAATTAGTCCTTGTTAAAATAGGGGAAAAAACATAATTCACCCCCAAAGACCTTAAATATATTTCATATAAAATTTTTACAAAAGACTTTACTTTCTTCTCAGTTGTCTTTGATTAAACTTGATTATTTACTCAATAATCAAAATGAAGATACACAATACTAACAACAACATTTATTTCTTATTCAATGATTATTTTCAAAAATATGTCTTTAAAGAGGGATTATTTCTTTCTATCCCTGAAAGATTACACTATTTTAAATACCTAACAGCTAATGTTCTTGTGTGCTGGCCTGTAGTCCTCATCAATACCCATAACATTTTTGAAAGAATCCATTCCAAACTGACTGATAAACAAATTTGGGAGTCCAATCTATTTCTTTGGTATCTATACCTATTATATTGCCTGGATGTTCAGTACATGCCAATATAGCACCATTCAATACAACTTTATAAGAATTTATTCCTTGCTCTTCAGAATAATAAAAAAGTTACCACTTATAGAATATTTATTTTATTTTAGGCCCTATGCAAGACACTTTCCATGCATTCTCAAATTTAGTCTTCATAATATCACTATGATAGGAACTAGTGTCAGAGATGAAGATATAGCTAAGAGATGATGCAAACCAGGGTAACAGATGTGTAACAAAAAAGATTTGCTCATTTCCACTATGAATGTGGATTCCAAGAAGCAAAGATATGTCTTTTTTAATATAAAAATTTCTGTAAGGTATACAAAATTTTTTTTTCTCTTAGTCTACATTCATCTTTTTTAATTTTCAGGTAAACCTCCTCTGATGTTGAGATTGCTGATTCCACAAACTTTTTCTGGCAAAATAACCTTCTAATTTGGGCTCTGTAGAGTTTTATGGGGTTCCTTGGCCTACCCATTGATACAGAGCTGGGATGTGGGGACATCTTCTCCAAAACATCTACAGATTCAGGCCCGCCATTGCTGCTGCCCTTTCCACTGGCTTTTCGTGGCACCAGATGCTTCTCTCTGCTGTTGTGACAGTTGGAAGGCACTGTGTCTTGATTCTTTTCATTATCCTGCTGGGCCTGTTCCTGAACTTTTGACAGTAGCCGCTGCTTAATGACAGCAAGGCTGTTGGTAAAATAGCTGTCGCTTGTGTTAAATGATCTATAAATCTATGATCAAACACTGTGTTCTGGAGAAAGTGGGTGTAGAGTTAAATGTGGCCCAACCATTTAATAAGATGAACTGTGAAATATTGTAAGGAAGACCAAGTACAAACACGGCTTAACACCATGGTCATCAGAATACAAAGACTTCCTTATTACAACATGGGGATGACCTGGCTGAGGCTTTCAAATTCAGCAGTGAGTTGCATTTTTGATTGGGTCTCAGATGTCAGAGGGACTCCCCAATGAGTCCATTTTTCTAGCAGCCAAATGCTAGTTATCTGCCTCTCCTCTGCATGCTACAGGTCTCTGTGATCTATGTGTAGCAAAGCAGAGATTATCGTGCACTTTATAAAAGTTAGTCATTATGAAGATTTCATGTTTAACCATTTTGTAAAGATTTCATAAAGGCTATCCCAGAGAACTGTGTGAGTATGGAAAATGTAAAGATAAGAGTAGAAGAGCATCAGAAGTTTTTAAGCTATAAAATCAGTGATAGGATTTGTATTTGAGAGGACTTAGATGAACCTCAAGACTTTCCTCTGCTTCAATTTGACCTGGACTTTTTAAAGCCAGAAATAGTCTAAGATACACAGAAATAAATTCACAATTTTAAAATACTCTGATCCGAGCCTTGGTGCCCAATCTTGTTTTTGCTCTGAGACTCCTGTGCGTCCAGCAGAATAATTTCCTAACAGACAGTGAATACGGACAGGGAGCAGTAATATGAGTACAAGCCTCAGAGTCGAACAGCCTACAAGTTGACTTGATGCATATTCGATCACATGTACTTTAGCAAATGACAATTGACTTTCAAAGGAAATTATATCGGTCTGAAGGGGTTACCTAAGTCTGAAAACGACTTTTGTTTTGTGTTGTTTGGATAGAAGAATGATGAAGGCTAGATTTTAGACAGTGTCAAAGAGAAAAAACTGAGGGTCAGAAAATAAGCTCCGCCTAACCTATTCCACAGCCAGTTGCTGGACAAGCAAGATCATTTTCATGAAATTTAAATGAGGCATTTAAATTGGCTCCCTGTATAAATTACTCTACATGGATATTCTTCTATCCGATGTACGTGCTGATTTTTAGATCTGTCTTGCTGCTACATAGAGTTTATGTAAAATGGGTAAGGATTGGAAAAAAAGAATTTTAGTTTGGCCCAATGAGCAGGTTAAACTTGTTCTTGTCTCCCAAAGCTTACATTAATTGTAAAATTAGATTTAAAAAAATCTAACATTAATGAAAAATTAAGTTTGAGCTCTTCATTACAGACATATAAGAGATTTACAAGTTACAGTAGGATGATCCCTTTAATAGGAAACACTGGGTTCCAGGACCTTACACTGCTTCATTTGAAAACAAAGAGAAGAATCATCGGCACCTAAGGACAAAATGGGATCTAAGAAATTGGAAATTAGAAGTAATTTCATGAATCTCCTGAGCCTCAGCGTGTTTCCTCTGTTGAGAAGTGAAACATTGTCCACAACACAAGGTGTGATTAGTGAAGGGAGCAAGCTCAGCCAGTCTGTCATATGCCTCTTTGGGCTTCCTGAGTTCCCAAAACCTCTAAGGCTGATTTTCTTTTTCCCCTCCTGGTTAACCTTTGTCTTGGAATTAGTACAAAAGCTCTAATCTGAAACTTTAATTTAACTAGAAATGTCTTTTCCTGAGGTCAATGAGAAAGGAATGGCATGAGTTCTTCAGAATAAACACTTGTTCCTTAAATCATGTTTCATCATTAACATGAGAACACTGATTACAGATGTATTTTAATTGTTCTTTGTTCATTGTCTTATGAAATATGAATTATTTTCTTATTGAAATACAGAAAACAAGTCTAATAATTATATTGACTTTGAAGAACTCATAGTATTCTTATATTTTTAATTCTATAAAATATTAGAATACATATTTCTTATAATATACATTTTTCATCTTTAGATACTTTAAATTTGTAGTCAAAATGTATTTAAAATGTATTTAAAAATCCATGTAACAATCTTAATGAACTAGCTTACATTCTCCAATTGAATGATATCCTGATAGAATACTGAGGAAATAGGGAATTGTAAGGATCTAAACATAAAGGTGACTACAATTCGGGTTGTTTAATAATGTCTGATGGAGTCTGAAACTCAAGATGTCTTTAAATTGCTGAAGAGACCATATACATTCCAGGAATTCCAAATGGGATGATATCTGTTAAGAGCTAACTTGTGTCTTTCCAAAATTCCTGTGTTGGAGTCCTAACCCCCACAACCTTAGAATGTGACTGTATTTGGAAATACGGTCTTAATCGTAATTAAATTAAAATGAGGTCATTAAGATGGGCCTTAATCCAACATACTGGTGTCCTCATAGGAGGACATTTGAACACAGACACATACAAAGGGGAAATAATATGCAAACCTAGGGAGAAGACAGACATTTATGAGCAAAGGAGAGAGGACTCATAAGAAAGCAATCCTGCCAATAGCTTGATCTCAAACTTCTAGCCTCCATAAGTGTGAGAAAATAAATTTCTGTTGTTTAAGCCACGCATTCCATAGTTCTTTATTATGGCAGACTTAGCAAACTAATAAAGTACCCCAAGGATTGGAAAGAGATAATGTCTTCCCTGCATTGCCTCTCTTACACCCCCACCCTGAAAACATTAGGTTGGTGCAAACATAATTGTAGTTTTTGCAATTGTTTTTAACCTTTTAAACCGCAATTACTTTTGCACCAACCTAATAATAAACTATGAGACAATCTGGCTAATTAACTCCTTCATAATTCACTAATTAATTCATACTGTCCACAAATAAGCATTAATTGAATATTTTCTATTCAATCGCTAAATTCTGGAGATGCAAGAATGTCTTCTCAAGAAATTCACAGCTAGAGAGAGATACAGACATGCAGAAATAATTGCAGTCTATGTGGGAGATGTCAAAGTGAATGCATTCTTGTTGAGATCCTACTCTGTGCCAGCACTGAGCTGGAGGGACATTGGATATGATATTTCAATGATATCTAGCAATGTGCTTATTCTCTAATGAGGAAGGAATTCAATATGTGTTATTGGCTATCATCTAGCTATCTATCCCACTTCTGTCTCACACTGAAACCTCCATAACAGTGCTTACTGTCTTCCCCCACTTAGTCTGCTCCTCCTGATAGTTCCCTCATTTCTTGGCACTCTTTTCATCCATCCAGCATTCAGGTCAGAAACTGAGATTAGCCTCAAGTCATCTTTTCACTCCCACCCCATATCTCTTGGGTCATCAAGTCTGGTGACTCTCTTCAAATATCTCTACACACTCTGTCTTTATAACTTATTCTTTATTTCTGGCCTTCATCATCTCATGCTTAGATTAATTTAGTCTGTAATTATTATAGCCTACAAATCTACAATCTAGATTATTATATTCTATAGTAGGAGAACTTCTACCTCCTGTTGCCTCTAATTAACTTTCCACATTGACTCCAGAACTATATTTCTAAAGTAAAAAAAAAAAAAAGATATATGTAACTTTCTTGCACAATATTTCAAGATTGCTACTGAGATGTAACATGAACTTCTAATACTGGTATACTAGGTCTTGTCCCCTTCTCCAGCAATATTTCCCATTGCTGACCAGAATGCATCTCATGCTCTTATTATAAGAAAATTAAGATTTTGAGAGTTTAAATATAGAATACAAATAAAAATAGGGGGAAAAGGGGAAAGTTTTTCCAGTAATTATCAAACTAGGGAGAGGATGACTATCTTAGATCTTAATATTTGTGTGCTTTTTCAGTATTTAAGATTCACTATTTATTAAACTAAATATTCTTGTCTAAGTCCTACAGTATAATTATTATCATCATAATCCTTTCTGCAATATGCATATAAAACTTTACTTCATGTAGTGGGGAGCAAAGGAAAATTATACCATGTAAAGAAAATTTATGATTATAAATAATTAAATAGGAATGATTTCTGCCTTCCAGTGTCTTGATATGTATATTCAAAATATAGGTGAGCAACAGGGTAACTCAATTCAACATGTTTTCTTCAATTGCATTTAATTTTCTTGGAGAATTCTGACCATATAGAGTCATGTAATGGATCCATTCAAAATGTTTAATTGAATAACTAATCTCCATATTCTTTTTTCACTTGGAAAAAAGTTTCCAGTGAAGAATATTTTAAAGAAAAATTAAAACATTCAAACCTTTAATCCAATGGCAGCAATAAGCAAGCACATTGTATTATACGCTCATAAATATCTCATGACCTCTATTTTGTCATATATGACCCCAGAAGCAGAATCAAGGAGTTATTGAGATTATAATGTAAATAGTTGTTTTCCGGTTACATTACTAAGTTTGCTAATATATGATACCATGAGTCATTTCTACAGCATAATATTCAGAAAAAGAACACTGACATATTTTACATCAGCCAAAGAAAAAGTCTGTCAATTTTTTATAAAAAACGGACCATCTGAATTCTTGTTTTTACATTGAATTCTTGTTTTTTTCCCCTCATCAAAAATCAAATTGCTGATATTTCTATCCTCCCCTTTTGGCATATATCACAGTGTTAGAAATCAGTAAATACTAAGACATTATTTTCAAAAGCCTAACAGTTTAGGACCATCCAACCATGAATATAGTCTTCAGAATTTCCAGCCTCTGGAGCCAACTGTCGAATTCATGAGAGTTAAGGGAGGGAACAGTCCAGTGACTACAAGGAGGTCTGAGGATAAAGGCCCTGAACATTATCCTAAGAAGCACTGATCATCAAAGAGAGAAAAAGAACCCAGCTTGATTTTAATGAAATCGTTTTAAAGTTCAGGGGAGGCAAGGGCTGTGGAAAACATCAGTGACTTGGAAAGGAGGGTTGGAGGAGGAAGCCAACAGTCTATTCAGAAGATGACTTGGTATCAGAGGATAATTAAATAGTCTCTTGGAAATGAGTTAATGGACAGCCCTTATACTGGACAGGTACGTTTCCTGTCCAATCCCAAATTGCTGTCCAAACTGGATCTGTTAAAACTCTCCTGCCTACATTGATGGGCTTGGAGATTACAATCTCTTCATTGTCATTTCCAGGGCTTCTAAGAAAGCTTTTCCTGGTCTCTAGGTTTTGTGGCTAAATGGAAGTTTCTAGCCTCCAGGGCTGCTAATTTAACAGCTTTTATGAGTATTAGAGTTCAAGGAAAATAATCATTTAAAAAAGTGTACATTAAGTTATTTCTCACTAAATCATGAGAAAAGCTTTCTCTACCAATTACTAAGTATTAAAAAGTTACCAATTATTAGGGGCTTTACTGACAAGGTCATTTACAAAAGAATCATTCAATCTAGCCAGAGAAAAACCATTGCTGAGAACACAACTGAAAAAACTTCTTCATCTAAATTCTCAGGAAATTAATGTTTCGGTTATCTATATTTAGAGAAAGAGCGGTGAGAATGTTTCATCCTTGAACTGAGAAAGTACCTCTGAGCTCTTTGCAGAGAAAAAGACGAAAGTTTGATTGCAGTGGCAGGCTTGAACAGCTTGGATGTTCAGAGTATTGATTTCTCTCCTGTATTTATTCTATTCTTGTGTTAGGAAACGTTAAGTATCTGGAGAGGGATGGCAAAGTGGACATTTTTAAAACAGTTTGACATGATTGAAAGTCTTCATATTTGTCAAGGTGTTTACCTGCTTTATGAAATTGTTTTGTTTCCACATTTTTGTTCTCAATAGATGTCATATCCTTGAAATGTGGCAGATTCATGTCTCTCAAGAATCAGTTTTTCAGTTTAACACAAGATGCAGTCAGCTGTGGACTAGGGAGCTGTGGTATGTTGATAGACCCATATGTGTTTGGTCCCCTTTCCACTAATAAAGCAGTTGGTAAGTGCAAGAAATAGTCTGTATTGTACTGCTCAGCACACAGATCAAATACTGCTCTTAGCACTGTATTTTAACCAGCCATGGCCAGCCATTCTTTAGTCATGTCTCAAATGGTACCACAGTTCCCAAGTTGGTTTCTCTGGCAACTATAGAGACAGTTGAATTACAATTCGTAATTGACCAGTCACTAGCCCTGGGGATTTTTCTTCATCCGCCAAGCATCCATGTGGCCTGTGGAGTGTGGAAAGTGGTTGCCCCTCCCAGTTTCCTGAGTCCTTTGAGACAGAGCCAGTGAACCACAACCCTCTGTGTTCTGATCACTGGAAGCATTTTTTTTTTCTTTACAATTCATTCAGAACTGCTTTGACTTGCTTAAAAGGCTGTTATCCCAGGGAACAATGTGGCTTACTTCGGATTGTTTTGTACTCTTCATACCTGTTGAGCTCGAATTATGCTAAAGCTGCCAACTCACTTTATAAAGAGTCATCTGGAAAACAATTTGAGAATGTCACCTTTTGCTTTCTTTACAAACTGCACACATCTTCAAAATGTCCAAATGTAATGAGAATAATAACTTGTTAGGCTCCCAAAATGTCTCTCATATATCCCTCATGTGGAGGCCATTTCAGATTAATTGTCTTAAGATAAAGATATTATCAAAGATTTTGTTATGTCTTAAATAAATTTTATGGAAAACTCCTTAGTCCTTGAAAGAATATGCTGTATATTTCCTTTCTGGGTTTGTGTGTAAGAAGTATTGGCATCTGAAAACATGCTAGTTAGTTTAGGCACTGAAAATCTGTCATATAAGTCACACATATAGAATAATTCAAAATAAGCCTGATATTGAGAAGCATTACATATTTTGGGAAGTGCCAGGCACATTTCTCCATTAGTTGATGTACACATAAATCACCAAATTTAGATAACTAGAGTAACAACAACTGGAATTATAATGACTTAGAGGTGCATGAACATTTATGAAACATTTTCTGTGAATATTGATGTAATCTAGGTTGGTGAAGATGGTAGATTGACATGCCTCTACTTTTTGAAATTCACATCAGGGTCCGTACACTACCCAGAGGTTTGGGCAGAGTTTGTGTTGAATCGCCAGCTAAAGAGAAACAGAGCCTGTAAACACCCATACCACAGAAGCACTTGTAATGCCACTAGAAGAGAAGTACTCCAATGCTTACAATTGTTAGTCACATTATCGATCCCCAGTATCCTCAGAGAAAATGTTACCACTAATGGTATAAATTGAGCCAGAGAAGTAACTCAATTAACACGATTCCAATGCCACAGCCACATTTTCAAGACGGCGTTCTTGCTCACTCAGTGACTTTCCTGTTTCATTGATTCTGGGCACTCGGATTCCTTAAGAATATATATGACCAAGCTCTCTTTCTTTTGCTTTTATGGCTTACCATAGCACAAATTGCTGCAGATGTGAATGTTCTTATTGGCATACATGGAAGAATGACCTTACTTTATAGTGCTATTATAAAAGCACAGTTTAAACCAGCCTTTCAATTTTTGTGTGACAGAAGAAGGGGCTAATCTTATGGGTCTTGACCTCTCTTGAGCATTCAAACTATTGATGACAGAGCACAAGGCTCTTTACATCCCTGCTTGTCATTTTCTTGGCCTTAGATGGTTTCCAACCCATTTCAGTGCATATGCCTTATTGACGTCTTGCGTTGGAGGGCAATGCATCTTCTCAACCTCAACATCTCTGGTCTACACTTCTGTAAGGATTAAGGAAAGAAACAATCTTCCTGAGTCCCAGACCTGGCTTTCTACATCTCTAATTCATAGCAGCAAAAATACTACTAGAGGCATAAGATCTCCTGCCTTATTAATAAGAATACCTAATCAATGCATTATTTCAAGCAACTGGTTGATTATCCAATTTCATGGCTCACATTTGTTCACTAAACTAGAGTTTCCTCAGAGATACTTTATTTTACAGCACATGTCTCAAATTAGTTTTCCATTTTTCACTGAGGTTTCAATGAGGATCCCGTCTATTTATTCTTCTCTTAGGCGTCTATTAGTACTCTATAGAAATTTAAGCAGGGACGTTTTTAAATGCCTCATAAGGATATAAAAATGAAAAAAAAAATGTAAAATTGTTAAGGCTGTACTAACTGTAGTACAAAAGGAGATGTAAATAATATTAAAAGGGGACATTCTAAGCCATATGTCTGTTTTATGGTTTTCCTTGGAGATTTGAAGGTGCCCATTATTTCTGCTTTCCCTCACCGGGGTTCCTGACGCAGGTGACCTCACCACTCTTAACCATATACACCTGGTCCCAGAGTGTGTACCAGACACAAAGGTACCCACATAGGGTCTGGCCGGCAGAGTATATGTTGTCTTGGCGAGAGCACTTTTACCAACTGGGTTGCCTTAAAATAGATGAGACTGACAGACCCAGTGAGATTCCCATCTCTTTTGTGAAGTTTGAATGGGACATTCAAAGAAAGGCTGAAGACAATAGAAGGGTAAAGTTCCTAAGAGCTACACAGAAAGGAAGCAGTAAGCAGAAACTATGGGGATGTAGGACTCAGGGTTAAGAAAACGCATCAATAGAGAGAATAATGAGGGTCAGCTTGCAAGTGACAGCAGGAACTGTAGATGCAGAGAGAGAGAAGGACTAAGTTGGCATCTTGTGGAACGCTAATGCAGGGAAGAGACGGTGTCATGTGCTGCGGGGACTACTCGGTTCTCTAGAGCTGTTTGCACCCTGTGTTCATCCTGTTCTCCACGGTACCTGGCAGTGTGCTTGTAGGTGTCCTCTGAAAGATGTTTCCATCTTCATGAACCTATTTTGCTCTTCCATACTTCCCCGTTGATCTGCTCAGCAAACTACGGCTTGAGGGTGTGGGTGTTCTTCGGAGACAGAAAAACTAGCACAACATTTATAGTCATTTTGGCTGGGGGAGAAGATGATCTCTAGCTTAGGTCACTTGCAAGCATATTATTAAGAAAAGTTATAGATTTGGTAAAAAAACAATCTTTCCATTAAAAGGGGTAGTAAAAGAATTGTCAGGATAAATATTTTTAGCTGTTTTTTGAGGGACACATACTGAGGCAATTCTCAAAAATGAGGGTTTAGGATGACAGTAAAGTGTTAAGTTTGGAAACAATTTAGTATGTACAGTAGTTTATTAAAATCTCTGTGAAGTATTGCAATTAAAAACAAATATTATTTCTGTTTAACCTAGCAAGAGAAAACAACTTTTTGTTTAGAGATTTTGCACGTAAATTTTCTAACCTAAGGAAATTGGAAGAGCAATGAGAATGAGATGTGAATATAGTGAGTTGTTTTAACCTCTTCGAAATACATGATTAAGGCTGAAGGAACCAATAAGGGTTGGATAAACACATGTTTCGTACCCCAGGTATAGCTGTAACTGGACTTAAATACTATTTGTCACAGGATATTAAAATACGGGGTTTTCTAAGATACACAGTTTGACACAGTAAGTAAAATATTCAGATTTTATATTTCAGTAGGAGGATGGTAAGAAGCACTATTTGAACGAGAATTTAACTAGAAAAAAGACAGAGAAAAAGATGTAAATCATAAAGCAACTATTGGTTTAAGCTAAAGACTTTTTTCAGGCACGTGAAAGAAAATCAGTTGCAAAACTTTGTGATAGCTCCTTAACAGCTCTAAGAATAGAATGGTCTGTAAAATGTAGTTACATGCAATCCTTATTTCATGGAGTAGCTTTTAACTCTGATAATATTGGTATGTAGAATTGTGGGCGGAGGCAGGAATATTACAATTTTTTGATTGTTGAAATAATAAATTTGCACTTTGAAAATTTGGAGAAGCATTACAAATAAATTACTGCCCACTCATAATTACAGTGTCTAGCAATATCGATTCTTTTATATTTGGCAGATAATTTTCTCTAGTCTTTTTTATGCATATATCTTATTATATAATTTATACATTGATACATATTTTACAGCTTTTACCTGTGTTATTATTTTATCATTATTTCCATACTTTCCATACTACTCAACCAAATAAAGATTGTTAAAAACACTTTTCAATCCTTATTTTAAGAGTTTTATAATATCTCATTGAGATTTATTTAACATTTCTCCTATATTGGCTTATTCAGGTTGATTTCTATCTGAATCAATTTAAAATTTCAATTTATCAATAACACTTTAATGTGTGTAAAAGTATTTTTTTTCTTTTAAAAATTTTACTCTGGGATAGATTCCAAAAATAGGCTTAATGTGTCAAATGTTTCAACATTTTAAAAGTTTGTAATACATATTTCAAATATTTTATCATAAATATTGTAAAAATTTACATTCTCTATTATAATGTATTCAAACCTTTATATTTAGTCAATTGTGAATTTCTTATTCAAACCCTTTCTCCACTTACCTACACAGGCTTTGTGATTTTCTTGTTGATTTTATATGAAGCACTTTTCATATTAAATAAAAGTATTGGTGAATATTATTTTCAGATTCTTATTGTTTATATTATTTTAATAAAGAAAGTTCATGGTTATGATCTAATAGCCATTGATATTTCTGCTATGATTCTTCATATTCTTATATGCTTAGTATATCCATTTTTCTTAGAACTTATGCAAATTAGGGATGAATCATCTCTGTGTGCTATTGTACTTGTTGTGAGAGAGAATTTTCTGAACACCTATAGAGGGACTTGTAAACAAATGTTATTGCCTTTTATTCCTTAGCAATATTTTAGAGGTGGTAGAGGAGGTATTCTGACTCTCTAATGTTAACCTTTATGACAGCATAAATGGTGGGTCTGTGGTAACATTTTAACAAGATTCTCAACTTTTCAGTACAGTGAAACCAATGTCTCCTCTAGGTGTAAACAGAATTAGAGAGTAATCCGCACTACCTCTAAGCAATGAGGCTTTGGACGTGAGATTTTGTAGAGGTTGTTTTCTTCCCTCTCAGTGTAGTCTATCACTTGGAAAGGGAGCACCTAACTCTGGTCAGACTTGCTTATGAAAAGTGGAAAACAGTCACAGATTGTTTATTTCACCTGAATTATACTGCCATCTCTTGCAATACATAACTTTTTTGCAAAGTCTCTTTCTGGACTATTATTCTACCTATTGTACTGACCTAATGCTTATCCTAATATTATCACATTGTTTTAATTGTGTTACTATAGTGAAGTTTAAAATCTTGCATGGCAAAACCCTATCACTAGTCTTTTTTTTTTTTTTTTTAAAAAAAAAAACCATTTTCCTAACTATGAATGACTATTTAATCTTTCTAATAAAACATATCAGATTCTAAAATCATCCCTTTGGGATTTTTATTGGATTTTCATTAAATGTACGCAGTAATTTTAGACACAATTATATTATCTTTTAATAGACATTATAATTCACAAGAGCCAGAATTTTTAAGTTTCTCTGAGGTATAATATGTAATAAGTTGAAGCTAGTTGTAGTGGAAAGGACAGTACTTCCCCTTACTTTGTGTAATTCTCCATAACTACAAAGGAATCTGGGAAATATAGTCTAGTGATATTCCCAGGAAGAAGAGAACACATTTAGTTGTGAGAACAATTGCCCTCTACCATTGTTGGCCATTCTAGCCATGAAACAGTATGTCTTTTTCTCAACATACAGAACACACACGTCCCTCTCTCCAAGCAGAACACTCAACCCGATCTTTGCATCCAGCTCTATTCACATGAGAAAGTACAGAGGTACCTCGGTTTTCTAACGTAATCCGCAAGTTCTGAAACATTCGAAAACAGCCAACAACTAGGCTTCAGGATCTGGCACTCAGCAGAAGCCATGTGACATGTTCAACTTCTGAGTCGTGTTTGAAAAACCAAAGCATTTACTTCCGGGTTTACGGCATTCATAAACCAAAATGTTCGTCAATGGAGACTTTCGAAAACAGAGGTACCTCTGTACTCTCCATCAGTCCAATTGTGACTCATTGTCTGAGGACCTATAAATTAAACAGGCAAGTTTCCTGCTCTTCCTATACCCAATGGGCAGGCATGTTGAATGTCACCTACTCTGGAAGTTGAGAATTTAGTGCTTTAGTTAGGCTATGATGTTGTTCTCTGGAAGGGACTAATTTGCCCACTGTTTTTGGTATCCCTTCTCTCTGACCTCTGGGAGTTTATTCTTTGTCAATTATTCTCCATGATCACAACTGAGGTAGAGTTGGGGAGTGTGTCCTCCTTGGAGGCTATGAAATTTTTGCAGAATGCTTGTAATGGAGTCACGTTGGGGGGCTCAAAATGTGTTTTACAGCTTGAATAATCAAAGGTTCTGTTTAGCCTGGACTCATGTTTTTTTTTTTTGAGATTTGAGAAAAACATAGTTGGTATATGATCTATTTACTTCTAATCAAATCCACGTGCCACTACTTATGTTCTTTCCTAGACAATTCTTTATTTCTTGTTTCTTTTCCTCTAATACTTCTTTGCTTCAACTTAATCGTACTAACTTGAGGCCATCTACAACAAAATCTTCATTTTTGCCATGGCTGAGTCACCATCTTCAACTGAGAATTCTAAGTTTTCATTGCTCAATCATTTTCCATGTTATCTCTTACTATTTGATATCTAGAAGCAAGTGCTAGAACTTCTGATCTTCTCAACTCAGTTTTATTTCTGCCTGTAAACAACCAATTATTTCTATTGTCTACTTCATTTAGTGCCTTGCCAAAGTCACCACAACTCATCTAACACACACTAGTACAGTGATTCTCTCCAAACAACATTCCTAGAATTGCCTGCTCAATGGCACAAGGTCTGCCTTCCAAAGTATCATATCAGCAATTTGACCAAATATTTTGCAAAAGATTATGAAGTTTCTCAGTCTACTAGCATCCAACATTGATCAGTTCTTCATTACATGTGGCCCACTCACTAACCCTATTGCTGAATATTTTGGGATATTTTATACTGGCATTCCATGCTTGGAATCATTTTCTCTTTTGATCAACTAAGTTAATGGCTATAATAAAAAACTCCAAACTCTCATTATCTTAAATCAATAAATATTAATTTTTCAAACATCAAAATCCAGTATGGTTGGCTGAACTAGTAGGGAGTTCTACTACAGAGAAATAGGTATTTTCCCCCCTCTTATGTGGTTTAATCATTGTCTAGGGCTTTTCTTTCTTCTGCTTTAAGTAGCTAGATAGGGAAGGAGTGAGTAGAAAGCACACACATTTTTTTTATTGCCTTCACGCAAACAGTGATACATGTTACCTCTGCTCACAATCTATTGGCCAGAAATCCACTGTACCAACTGAAATAGAGGCTGGGGAATGTATTCTAGATGTATCCTTAGGAAGAAAAGGAACTCTGCAGTTATGCCAAAAAATATTTGACCAAAAAAAAAAAAAAGGATAAAAATTTACTGTTTGTTAAAAATTGTCTGTTACAATCACCTGTTTCTTAATTCACTTCCAATATAATATTAGAACAGGAAAGAGTACAGCAATGATGGAGTTCTCTCCATTTTTCACTTTCCTGTAACTCTCTTCCACATCTGATGGTTCAAGTATCGCAGGCCTAGAATCTGGAAACACCCATCTCTCCTTTGCTTGCCACAATTCCTGTGCCATGACTCCACTCCATTCTCAAAGTGAATTGTTGGTAGAGGGATGTGGTACTATTACTTGGAACTACTTATGTATTTGGTCAGAGGAAATGGTTGCCATATATTGAGCAATTAGACACCACACAGCAATTATTGTTTTTCTATAGTTCCGTATAGATGGTGAGTTATTGTGATTTACTTTTAAAAAAATTAAATAGTGAATTTATTTTTAAAAAGTAAAATTAGTTTTGTCATTGTGAATCTGACAAATGGATATTCAATCAGTGGAAAATTGAGCATTAACTATAAAAGAGATGAACACATAATTATCTGGATAATGGTTGGGTAGGAATCTGGAAACTCTGGCTGCAGAGGAAGCTTGTTTAAAAAAAAACTCCAGGGCTACATGTACACAATTTGAAAACCACTGATCTAGTTCTTGTGGTCGGCAGTTACTAGCTCTAATCCTTTGCCCATCCCTGAATTCCTATTCTTTTCTACATAACTTGTAGTTCTTCTAACTAGAGACAGAGCATATTTCTCTACTCCTTGATCTTGACTGAGACTTAGCCATGTGACTTACATGGACTAATGGATTTTAGAAAATGTGATGTATGCAAAGGCTTGAAATGTACTTGTATAGCTGGACTTGCCATTACACTTCTGCCTTCATCACAAGAAAAGTATGCTCCAGCTAATATACCACTCCAAAGAGGATGGTAGACATTTGGGGAAGTGTTTGGCCCAGCTTTCATTTTGGAGCCAAGGTTACCCAATCCCAGCTAAGCCCGCTCTGGATCATCCAAACCCCAGTCAAGTGGTAGATGCATGGACAATAATAAATGATGGCTGTTATAGGACACTGAGCTTTGGGATGTTTTCTTAAGCAGGAATAGTTGATTGATACATCCCTTAAAAGGTAACAAAATGGACTTAGATGAAAGTTCCTTGACAAAATCAAGAGCCAAGATATATAATCAGATGATTGTATTTCCAGGGTTGCGACATTCATAACATTCTCTTGAGTTCAAATTTAGTTTCTGTAGGGATCTCCCCTATGTGATGGCGTAGGGTTCAGAATAGCAAAGCTTATATATTTTCAATGTAAGCAGGATTAAGATGCTACTAGAGAATGAAGCTTTGTTTTTGCTTTTTGTTGTAGTTTTCTGGAGTGTACTTTAAGCTTGGCCGCAAGTCACATTGGGACATTAAATAATCACAATACTAATACATTTCAATATTCAGCTGGCAATAAGGCCTACTATTACTGTTAAGCTTTTATTCTATATGTCTACAATTACCTAACCAGTGAAAGGAGATTTTCATGATTGCCATTAAGTATTTAATTATGACTGAGTTAGACATAAGAACAGTTGTTAGCTAGATGTCTATCCATCCTTCTGGGTAAATTGGCCCATCTGAGGAGAGGGCTTAGGAAGATAGGCCAAGGTAGTAAAGGCAGCAAATCAGTTGCATTACTATTTACTCAGAACACACGGCTGCCACTCCAGTTCCCTTTAAGCAGCTTCATATGATATAAGTCACTTCAGTGGCCTCAGCACCTTGGAAAGGATGATTGACCTCAGGTGAAAGAAGAATCTATTGTCCTGATGCAGTCCTGTTGCTCTAGGAGTCTGGCTACTTACTCTGTCACAAAGGGTAGAATGCAAGAACGTTCTTAGCATCTAAGTGATAATAGACAAAATAGACACTTTGAGTTGCTTGAAAAAGAACTAAAAGATTGGATATCACTAACTCTTTGGTTTTATTTATTGACTAATCTTGTCATTTTAATAGCCTATTTATAAATGTAATCCAACATTGAATATTTAGTGGCTTTGTTATAAGCCATATTAAACAATTTGAATCTAAGCGTGTCAGAGGAGAATGTCATTGGTTTGCCTAGTTGTTTGACAAGCAAGTTTGTTGGCAGAAAATAAGCCAAAAGTGCCATTGTTTTTCTAAAATCTGCGGAATCCAGACAACACTCTGAATGCAAGACCAACTAGAAAATAGCAGAGATAGGGAGTTATTGTGGAGTTTTTTGGAGAAACTAGTTAGTAAGGATGTTAGAACAAAATGGAGCTGAGCAAAGGTGATCTTATTTACCTCAGTGTATATAGTACATATTGTTCTGATTAACTATTTGCTTAAACAGCATAATAGTGATTATAATACAGACAAAAAAACTTTGTTTTTGTTACTTCAAAAAAAGAAATATTATTCATTATTCATGTATTAAATTTATTTTAACAAGAATGTGTTGAACAGTTTTTATAGCTCTAAGATTTTTTTTTAATCTCTAGCCCAAACCTATTCTACAATTGTAAGTATTTGGGGGGGGGGAAATTGATGAGTTTTACAATGCATGAAGAATTCTCAGTAGACATTTTATGCTACTGTATATTATATGTTTAGAAAATGTTTAAAAGTTAGCTTGATACTAAAAAAGGTGAAATTACATGTTCCATATTTTAAAATGCCCTTAAAATGAATTTAAGTTTAAGCAGAATTTTAAAATATTCCATCAATGATTATTTAAGTTGAACAGAATCAGAATTATTCCATTTTAAAACATGCAAATTAATATTTCATTCAATTTTAAAACATGTAAATTAATATTTACTAAATATTTAAAAGAGAACAAAACATGCCCACGTGATCCACTTTTTCAGTAAAATTGCATGTTAGAATTTAAAATGAGAAACTGGTAACTTAGAATTAAATATAGAAACAGGAAAAAAATAAAATACCCTCAATAGCAAAGTCAATATAAAGTCACATCAGAAAAATGGACATGTGACTGAAAAGAGTAAAAAATCTTATACATGAAAAGAGGGCAAAATCTACAATAAACAAGGTCATTAGATACAGTGCATATGGATGTAAAGAGGTTCACTCTCTAAGCCAAATAAAAACCTCTTTTCTACTATACAGAATAGAAAGAAAGGAGAGAGAGGAGAGAGAAAGACAGGGAGAGAGAGAAAGAGAGACAGAGAAGAAAGAAAGAAAGAGAGAGAGAGAGAGAGAGAGAGAGAGAGACGAAAGAAAGAAAGAAGAAAGAAAGAAAGAAAGAAAGAAAGAAAGAAAGAAAGAAAGAAAGAAAGAAAGAAAGAAAGAAAGAAAGAAAGAAAGAAAGGGAAGAGAGAGAGAAAGAAGAAAGAAAGAAAGAAAGAAAGAAAGAAAGAAAGAAAGAAGCAAGAAAGACAGACAGACAGACAGAAAGAAAGAAAGAAAGAAAGAAAGAGGGAGGGAGGGAGGAGGGAGGGAGGGAGGGAGGGAGGGAGGGAGAGAGAGACAGAGAAAGAAAGAAAGAAAGGAAAAGAAGAAACGCATATGAAAACATAAGAGATGATTGCATTGCCTACTTTACTATTGTGTTTTTAAAATTATTTTTAGCACACGTTTGTAGCACTCATTATCACCAGGTACTAGCCACTAAGTAGATCCTTTACAGCTTCGGTTTACATAATCTTCAAAGTAACTCTATCAGGTTGGCATTGATATTACTACTGATGCATAGAACAGATAACAGTTTGCCTAAGATCACACAGCAGTAGATGGTGGAGGTGATATTCAAACCCAGGCAAACTGACTCTAGAGTAAGTGCACAGAACCACTAGGCTTCATTGCCTCTGTAGTAGATCAACAAGTAGCCACTTCTTTGTCTACATGTATTGTCCCACTTATTTTTATATTTTTAAGTTGTTGCAAATGAATTATATATGTATACACACACACACACACACACACACACATATATACACACACACATATGTGTAAAATATTAAACTGAACTCCAATTTCAACCAACATAAGTTGCATGTTATTTGTTTTGGAAAGTACTGCCTGAACACAATTGAAAAATGTTGATTAAGATCATATGTGTCTGAAAACAAATTTAAGAACTTTCCCCAAAAGTGTTCCCTTAGAAGAGAGAAGCACATCTTGCAATTGAATTTTTCAAGTTTTTTTTGGAGAAGGCAAATTAGAACAACCATCTCCAATGTTCATTATGGGTGACTATAGAGGTTGCCTATCATCTCTGTATTTTCTTTTTTTTAAATTAAAATTTATTGGGTGAAAATAGTTAGCAAAATTACATAAGTTTCAAGTGTACAATTCCGTAATACATCATCTATATATCACTTTGTGTGGTAAAGGGGGAGGGGTGGTAGATGAGGGTAAACGGGGTCAAATATATGGTGACGGAAGGAGAACTGATTCTGTATTTTCTTAAGGAGTCAAAGAAGACTAAAGCCTCCCAATTGTGATAGACACTATTGTACATAAATCTGTTATATATCATTTTAAAAAGCAAGGTAGTGATTGATTACATTACAAAATGACATAGTATCAAAATCCATTAATAAAAGCAAAACAAAACAAAACAAAAAAGACAAAAATAACAATAGCAACAATGACAAAAAAAAAAGGAACTTTCCTAGTGTTATACAAATAGGTACTTAGAACTTGGGATAAAATTCCAATGAAAACAATCACATATTGATTCAAAAACTCTCTAGCAAACAAACTATCTGAATGAAAAGATAAAACTTCCTAGGAGTTCTTTTAGATAATAAAGATCTCAATCTCTAACAAAGAGATTTATGTTGAAGATGCATTAGAAACATTTCAATAAAATTGTTCCATGGAATGTGACAGTGGAAAGTGTTCCTAAATTAAAATATAATTTTCTAGTATGTATACCTTAACTCCTATCTATAATTAAATTTTTAAAAGAAACTGCGAAGAGACATCTGACTTTTATTATCTATAATCTTTAAAGTTTATATCCAAAATGTTATGTGTGTATATGTGCAAACTAAGCAGTATGTGATATATAAAATTTAAGTTTGTATGATCTTAAATATTTCACACTTAAAAGTTGAGTTATTGTCATTAGCTGCTGTCCTCATTGTTTGAATAGCAAAAATTAAATTATGATGCTTTGCTCCACTGGATTTGTCTCTAATTCTGTATTCATTGACTACTGTTTATGATTAAGAACCTCAATAAAAGTTAAATGACAATATTGACTCTTATTCTCTATCTTTAAATATGCTTACCATTGAAGCTTACATAATGTATGTATACTTTTATTTATATTGGTATATAAGTTTTTTCAAGTTAAAAAGTTTGCTGTGTACCTATGTTTCTATATGTTATTTTGTGTGTGTGCATGTGTGTGTCTTTGTCAGTACAACAGTTTTCAACTATTAGAATAATTGGGCTTACACATTTATTCCCTGAACTCGTGTCAAGTACTAACTAACCGTATTAGACTATATGCTTGATATGATCAGGAAGAATAAAATAATAAAGCTACAATAGTCTAAAGAGAAGAAAAATAGGTCTCACCAACTGTAGACAATATTTTGTAAATATGTAATAGTCTATCATTAAATATTTTCTAAATATTTCATGTAAGAATAGTGTTTATGAATATGCCATAAATGTAGGTTTCTGTGCTGGAGGCACAGGGATTTAGACTTGTTCAAGAAGAAGAGTTCTGTAAAAGAATTTAAAGAAATTAATTGACATCAAAGAACAATGATTCTAAGGGTACAGATACCGCAAGTGTCAGGAAAAGAGCTTTACAAATGGTAGCAATTCTCATAATAATTTTAAATGATAGATAATGGGACTTGTCTGGTTGGTGAGATGACAAAAAGTAGGTGTGCGTGTGTGTACCCCAGTTTCTTAAAATTAAGATTTGGAAAGAATTGAATATCAAATTAAGAATTAGTATTTAAACACATAATGGATGTCCACTGAAGATTCTTGATTGAAAGAAAATACCTTGTAAAAATAGTAGTAACATGAAGATGGCCTTTAAGTAAAATGATCCTGATAACTGTGTATATGATAAATTAAAGCAGCAAGAAATTAGATTCTAGTCATTTACAGTCTCAGAATAGGGGGATGGCTATGTAAGTGTAGAGAAGTTCATTCATTCATGAGATGATAAGAATGTATGTATGGTGTCTCTCTTGGAGAAAAGTTGTGACCATATATAAATATATATTTATACATTCAATACAGTAGGGATACCTACAGGTTTAGTTTGTGATTACTAACTATATAAAAATATTCATTAGTGGACTCCAAAATTACATTTTTCTTTAAATTAAGAAAATTCCATTTCCCATTTCATTACCATATTTGTAATAAAAAATTAGATACAAATTAAGAAGGGTGAATTACCTAAATCAGTCTCAGAGAGATAAGAGAAATGTTTAAACACAAACTCTTACTCCTAAGAGACTGGTCCATAGTGCCATCTTGTGTTGATGATCTGGTTTTTCTGCTTCATGTTTTGTTTTCCAACACTAATTTTTCTGGTGCTAAACTACACAAAGAAATAAATATGGGTGATTTTGCCCTAATTTCAAATTAGTGAAGTACTGAAATATGTAGCAAATACATATTTTATAATATTTTTTGTCCGCTAGTCAATTTTTCTGTTCTCTCTTCTGCAAATTAGTGCATTCCTTTTTATCTAAAATGTGGTGAATCCACTGGGACCATGGAAAGGAGTATTGGAAACAGATGGGTTCTGTACTGAATCTAAGGGTAGAACTAAATAAGCATGTTGTTTTAAAGTGATTGTCAGCAAAGAAGGTACACGACTAGAAAAGGCAGATATGGACATTCTAATATAACTCTACAATTAATTTGAATTGGGTGGATAGTAGTTTTTTACATCTATTTTTAAAATGGGTACACATTATTATTTTAACAGAAACATTTTGTGATAATTTTTTTGCAAATAACTGAAATAGGAACTGATCAAATGTATCTCTAAAAAGATAGCAAATTTATCTTTTTTTTCTTATATCTAAGCCTTATTATTTCAACTAAAATTTGATTACTATTTCCAATCACCAGCCAAATTGGATCTCCTTCCATTAATCACTGGAGAGCTAGTAGGTAAAATGCTTGGGGAGGATAATTTAGACAATGAACTACTAGCCTTATTTCTAAATCTACTATACAAAATTGCCTCATAGTCTACAAGTCTTTGGATGTTTTCTATTGAATACTTTTTCTTTCTAGAAAATCATAGTAGCTGTTTCTTTCTTAACTTCCCTTGTCTCAATGACTGATTCATTTAGGTGAAAATAAGCTTGACTTGGCTTTTTGTACTTCCTTTTTCCTCCTGTCGAATGACCTTTGTGTTCTTAAATATAGCCTGGCATTAAATTAGAAAATAAAGGTAGCATATGTAATTTATTTAGAGTGTAGCCTACCAGACACTAAACCTATTCCTTAAATAAAAGTAGAATCCTCAGATTCTAACTTATTCAAATCAGTAGAAATTTTTAATTAAAAACGTATACATACCAACATACCTCTTGAGTTTTTGTTTATTATAATAAAAAGTGTTTAGTAAGTTTAGTATATATAAGTAAAATATTTATAATTATATATTAACCTTAATACGTAAGTTGTGTGTATATATAATTTATATAATATATATGCATAATTCTACTGAAATAATATATTTTCTATGGTTATGGGATGTGCTAATAATGGCATTACACATTCTATATTCTTCAGTAGTATGAATAATGAGATTATTTTGTGTCCAATAGTAAATACTAAGGCAAGTTATCTACCCAATAAGGATAATTTTAAATACTACATATATTTTACTATTGGTAACCTTCTTCTCTTCTAGCACTAAGTTAAAAAATTTTCATTTTTAGAGAGTTGGAGTATATTAATTAACATTTTATACTTCTATGACCAATTGAAAAATATGCTTAATTATTGTCAAAGAATCTCAACTCTTCATAAAAGCACATTTCTTAACTGCCAAACAAGAAATTAGTCACTAACAATTATTCAGGACGTGATGTCTTCCCTTCTCATCATAAATATTCCGTGTCATCTCTTTGCAGAATGCATGTTTTTTTTCTATTTGAAGTGTATTATTTTTAGGGGGACAGCTGCTCAACAGATTATGGAATTTGAACTAGCCAGTGGAGAACTTAACTACATAAGCCCACTACACCTAATTATAAAAGATGAAGGTTTTAAAATTTGCATAATTGCAACTATTGGTAGAGGTCGGTAACATATTTGCATTATCTACTTATGTTCCATACCAACATTTTTAAGCACCACTTAAAAAAAAAAGTCTGCTAAGCCAGATGCTTGTAGGTGTCAGAACGTCATAACCTAAAATGTAGGCAATGTCTCTTTCTACCCATATCCCTGGGTTTGAACAGCTTTCTAAAATCAATTTCTAGGTTTCAGTACTATTTTAACTTCTGAATTTTGAAACAAACAGTCTTTCTATCCATAGCTACATGCAGAAAGAGAAATGCCTGGAGTTGTCCAAGTCCTAAATATTTATTTATCCCTTTTGCAAATAACCATTGCATTTGTTATAATTCATAATCATTGTTATTTACAAAACATAACGTAACGTGTTATTTACAAAACATTCACGTAACAAAAGTTCAGAGATTGTCACGGATAGTGGTTGTAATAAAAATTTCCCTTGTCTACAACAATACAAGAAGAACATTTACTTCTTGTTAGAAAATGTTTGTTTCATATCTCTTGGATATATTTTGATATGATATTTGTGTCTTATGCACAGGAATTACAAAAGTTTTTTTACATACCATTAGAATGCTTCAAAAAAGAAAAGGTATTTGCATTTCTATCTATACAAACATGAAAATGCTAACAAAATATAATTTTAAGGGTTTTGAAAAAAACTCTCCATCAGCTTGAGTGGAAAATAATTAGCAATAGCTATAAAATCATTTTGATGAAAGAGGTTGGCTATCGTTGCAGTTAGGTAAGTAGCTGTCATCTAGTTATTATTTCCGTTGTGGTTTTGATTTGCCTACTGCATTTCTGATTCCAAGTAGTCTCTTCATTTCTCAACCTGTTTTTTTTTTTCTCACAGTACTCTTTTCTTGTCTCAGAGCATACTTTTTAATATTTAATTGAAAATGTAAACTATTTTAATTTATTTTAGTAAATGCATTGTAGCAATTTACCTGTCCTCAGAACATTGGTTTTCACCAGCTATACTGAAGCATTTTTCCTTAAATCCCTATTTTGATTTTTTGTTTGTTCTTTTATGTGAAGCAACTTCTATATAGCCACTTCTTCTCTATAAATGGTGTGATAATGTTTAGATTTTATTGCAATACTCTACTCTCTGCTCACTGCCTATTTGATATATCCATTATGGTTATAGTAGCAAGTTGCACAGAACAGATAGTATTAGTTGAGTAAGTGAAGAAATACATGATATTCATTTGGTGTTATTTTGAGGACAACTAGTCATTACTAGTAAAAAAAAATGTTGAATTGATGATCTATCATATTAAATTATTAAGGCTCTGCCATGAAGGTATTATTCATAAAATACAGTTGTAATTTTATAGGAAGGAGGCAGTGCTGAATAGCGGAAAAACCAGGGACTACAGAGTCAGAAAAAGCATGTTTATATCCACGTTTAATTTCTATAAGCTCTATAACTTGAGCAAGTTACTGAATTTCTCTGAGCTTTGAGTTTGCCGTCTATAAAGTAGGGGCAAAATATTTATCTTATTGGGTTTAATGAGAATTAGAAATAATATATGTAAAGTGACTGAACTTTGCACATAGAAGCTACCAAATTAGTGGTAGCTATTATCATGATTTTATTAGCAAATTCTTAAAACTGATATATCAACCCCTTTTCCATGATTAAATTCAAATATTTCAGTTGTATTTAGATAAACCATACCAGCTACAAAAGATGTTCATTTCCCTAAAATATAGGATTCTTTTAGCCTCCAAAGTATATAGGTTCTTGTTTAGTGGTTACCAGATGGTAAGGGGGGGGGGGAGTGCGAGGGAGATAGAAGAGGGTAAAAGGGGTCAAATATATGGTGATGGAAGGAGAACTGACTCTGGGTGCTGAACACACAATGTGATATACAGTTGATATATTTCAGAATTGTGCACTTGAAACCTATGTAGTCTTACTAACCATTTTCACCCCAATAAATTTTAATTAAAAAAAAGATGGATGCACAGACGTTGATCTTTAAATATTTAATTCAAAGTGTATAATATCCAGGGCACTAACTCAATCACAAACTTCCTTTTCTAATACAGACTCACAGGGGCCATGTTATTACCTCAAATGTGATTTTCAAAAGAATTTCTTAATATAAACTTTAAAATTATAATACTAGGTTGGTGCAAAAGTCATTGCGGATTTTACAATTATTTTTAACATGACTACAAAAACTTTTTCACCAACAACCTAACAGTTATAAGAAGAAACAAAAGAGAGGACTAAAACCGTAGAACATTAAGTCTAAAAATGATAATTATTCGAAATCATTTTACAGATGAGAAAACAATTCTCAAGGGATTGGGTGAGTTTGTGCAGCTAATTTGCTAAATGACAATGGTGAAGACAAGACTGGAATTCATGTCTTCCTCTTTTCTGTCCTCTATGACATGATATTGAAGCTTATACCTGTGAAGCAAATAAGGCTCGTTATCCTCCAGGACTGTTTTGACTTGGGGGCAGCTAGTAAGTCACTCACAGGAAGTCCAGCTCAGATCTGGCCATCTCTGCAGTCTCTCTGGCCTCTACTTTACTGGGCCTGCTACTATTATTTAGTCTCACAGTGAATTCACATGCGGCATGAATGACACAACACTGTGTGTATTTAGAGTATGCTTCTTTGCTGTTGGGAAGTTTCTACGAGGAAACATTTTAATTCTACAGTTTATACAAGAAAATGTGTCATTCTTGGCCAGCTTAATGTTTAGTCAGATATAAATGATTAGAGAAATGATTTAGGAAAGGGAGATTATAAAAGAAGACAAAGCATTTTATTTCTACAATGAGTCATGCTTCATAAAGTAAGTCTGGAGAGTCAAATGGTCAATTTTTTTTTACTATATAAACGTAACTGGAAGATAATTTATTCATAAATGAAAATCAAAAAACAAAAACAACATTTGCTTACAAATCCAATATGACAGGAAGATAAGTTTTCTCTAATTAAAATTGCTTGTGATTTGCTGGCAATTCCCAATAATCAAAACTGCACAGGAAGTGAGATTGTTTTAGCTGGCTTCTGGTGAATGCATACATTTACTTCACACTTACAGTAAATATGAGATTTTACACGTACATTGCCCAGGTTCCCTTCAGTTTCTGCTCTCCTGAGATAACTTCCAACCCCAGCATTTTCTGTAACTTGACTCCTCAGCACTTTCCAGGAAAGAAGTGTATCAATGAGCCTCTAGTTTTATTAACTCCTTCATAATAGAATAAAGCCTTTTCATCATTTGCAGCTTTTTCACTCATAGAAATAAAAATAAAATACATAACCACATTTTCTTTTACAGGAAGTTAGAATATTACCACTAAATATAATAAAATCTATATTCAGATTTCTCTGAGTGAACATCAAAAATTAAGTGTGTGTGCCTGTCTGTTTTTGTATGGGTATGTGTGTCCTCTAGTTCTTGTCCTAACTTCACCTTGATAAGAAGATAGTGTATGGCTCTGCATGAGTGTTTTTCTCACTATAGATTTTATTTGCCTGTTTGTGAAATCTTGACCAATTTGGTGACTTTGTGGCTGATCCACTTTATTCCTGTTTTGTCTGGGCATGGTTTTACTCTCTGAGGCTCCTCTTCCCCATTTTCACTGACTTTGGGAAAAGGTTCATTAGGCCTGATCTCTCTCAGTCTTTCTTTTTCCTCCCTTTTCTTCTCTCTTCTCTATCCTGGACTCTGAGGCTCTTTATTCCTGTGGTCCCCTGTAGGTTAAGCCTAAACTCTTATCCTCTCTTCTCTTTAACTCACGGTCAGCATTGTCATGTGTATTTGGTAACCCTCCATACGAATAAACAAAAGCAGGTACCAGCCTCCCAAATCTCCAGGTCTGGCCACACTAACAGCTTGAGATAGAGCTTTGGTCACAATTTCATAACAACTTGGAGCAAAAACTCCCAATGCCATCAAGATGCATCTGACTGTAACTTTAATTCCCAGCATTTAAGTTCTCCAGACTCCTACAAAGCCCTTACATAACCTACAATAATTAACATTTAAAGAAAGACAAATTATGGACATATGCGTAAATGACGCACTAAAGCAGGAGTGGCTGTATCTGTGCATGAGATTATTAACAGTTTTGGTAGAGATCTTTATGCTTTTCATAGGTCTGATCTATCAATAGACACTAACTAAAATCTGAGTCAGTTTAAACAGCTGGATGGGTAATTTGCATTTGCTCAGAATTTTGTATATGCATGGTTCTTGGTCCTTATAGATATTTTGCATTCTTTAAGCAGTATGCTCCTTTGAAATTATTCCAAAATGATTATTATCTGAAAATGAAATTCATAGTCAGAACGGCTAGTACTGCAGCTCATATGAAGTTAGGTTTTTGTTTTTAAACAAAGTTGAGCTATTTATATTATCAGGTCATGAAACGTTATCACCTGAGTATATGTAAGTCTCCTATCATGATGCATTGGTTGGTTGTTGATTTGTCTATTTAGAAAAAAATTATTTTCATCCCCGTTCCTTAATCATAACCACTCCCTGAATGGATAAACATTTGAATATGTAGATTTTATTATACTGTGTTCTTACAAATTGTGTATTATGTTATGTGTGTATATTTTAACATAAATTATATTGTTATGTAACTCCTTCTGTTTCCTACCTTTACTTACTATGTTGTTAGTACCCACCCTTCGTTGTAGGCATACAAATAATTCAGTGTTTTTAATTGCTCCGTAATGTTCATCGAGTGTACCTATCACATTTTATCTATTCGTTACAGGTATGAACTTTACTTCTGAGTAAAGAAAAACACAAATATCCTAAAGTGTGTTTTCTCTGTTTTATGCTTACTTTCAGATTTTTTTCTGTGTCTGTACAGGATGAAGGGGATGTACTGACATAATTTAAGGTTGGAATCAAAAGGTGAAAGGATGTGATCAGAATTATGAGTCATTTAGAATAAATAGGATTAAGGCTTAGGTGCTTTAGATTCAATATTGGGCGGTAGTAGAGTCTACAGGCTTACATCTGTTCAGCCTTCCTGGATGCTTATCTACTCACCAACTCTGTAACCTTAGGTAAGTTACTTAAACCTTTGAGCAGCAGTTTCCTTATCTGTAATATGGATATAAAAATAATACATATCCTGTAACGATCCAGATAGGCTATATTATGCTGGTACAACATACCACCCCCAAACCTCAAGGGATTAAAACCACAGAAGAGATATCTTGCTCAAGTTACATGTCGATCAAGGGTCAGCTGGAGGCTCTGCTCCACGTTGCTTTCATCCTTGTTGCAGGAACCAGTTTGATGGAAGGACCACCATATGGATTCCTGGTTGCTGTGACAGAAGAAAAAGAGAACTCGGGAGTCTCACACAGGAGATTGAGTACTCAGCCCACAGGTAATGACTACACATCTGCTTACAAGTTCTCAGCCATAACTGGTCATATGACCCTACTCAATCCCAGGAGGTTATATCGGGAAATCTCACTAAGGGCCCAGAAGTTATAGAGCCTAAAATATTCAGTTAATATCCTTAATGACTACCATATGCCTTTCATGGTTGTTCTAAAAATTAATGGAGTTATTTTTTTATCAAGTGGTTAGTATATTACATACAGCACAGTAGACACTGGATAAATATTAGCCTTTATTTCATAGACCTTAATAATATATAACAGAGGGTGGGGGGGTGGGATAGTAGATGAGGGCAAAAGGGATCAAATATATGGTGATGGAAGGAGAACTGACCCTGGATAGTGAACACACAATGTGATATAGAGATGATGCATTATAGAATTGTACACCTGAAACCTATGTAACTTTACTAACAATTGTCACCCCAATAAACGTGAAAAAACAACAACGATATATAAGGTCTTTCATGATTTCCCAACATTCCACAATTAAACACAGCATTCTATCTATTACTTCCCAATCATCTGTTTCCCCACCACTTCCCATTAGAAAATATGCCAATGCCTCCTTCATGTTTTAGGTGAGCGGTATCTTTCAGTACCTTGATCCTCATTCTATTTTCCTTGGCTTTCCTAGCTACTGACTCCTTGCCAGTTCTGCCAGTTAACTATATATTGCCTCATGGTTCTACTTAACCTACTTGTCTTGGTGAAAATTGGCTCACAGCTGTCTCTACTATAGCTTTATTTATGTTTTGTCATGTAAATAAAATCATTGTCCAAACTAGCACCTTTTCAAAGAGTAAAACGTGGTCAGTAAATCAAAATTGAACAATCTCAGGGAAACTGGGATGGATAGTCACTCTACTTCATCAATCTCAGCAATAAACTAATGGGCTGCTTTAATAAATTCCTAGTGTTCCCTTATCCCATATGGTGTCAGCTCACTAGGATGATCCTACCCTGGAAGATTATTGAATATACTTGCACAACTGTGTCTTTTTTGTTTGTTTTTCTCTTCCTTCCTTCATCCCTGTAAAAAACTTCAAATTTTTCAATGTCCCACCTAAATGACACACTCTCCTTCCATTTTATTTCCATATATTTTTAATTACACCTTAGTTTAGCTTTCATATCCCCAATTGATTATAAGTTCCTTGACAAGAACTTTCATGTTTAATTCATATTTATTTATTCTAACATCTACTTAAACTCCTGCAAATAGTAGTTACTGGTTTTTAAAAAATTAATTGAATTAATTATTATAAAATAACATTGCAGAGTTCCAATTCTGAACAAAGGCATAATTTTTAGAACTATTATATTTTTGGGATGAACTGGACTTTCACAAGAGTTTTATTTTTCTCAAATGTTTTTACCCATGTCCATATTTGTAGGCTAAGAACAGTCTTATTATTTTATTTTATTTTTCATATATCAACAGTTACTTAAATAGCAGTAATGGAATATGCTTAATAAAAGTATAAAATGTTTTGTAAAATATACATAGTGATCTAGAACTCAAAATCGCTAATATTGTCTAAAGCTAAAACTCTAATAATCTTAATATAAAGTGATATATAATGCTTATAATAGTGCCATCTGGTGGCTCATAGGAAATGTTACATTAATTTACCAATTTTAATCTCTAAATGTGTCTCTATTTTAGTGAGCTAGTTGCCTTTGCTCTTGCAAATTAGTCCTAATTGTTTTAAACATATACTGAGAAAATTAATATTATGTTATATAATTTTTATTATTTTATAGTCTAATATGCATATGTCTTAAAAATCACATTTTCAGTTTTAGAAGTAGGCTAAATAGCAGACCTGAGTTCTTCTTATGCCTAAAAAGGCTGGAAAGTGGAAGAATACATTAATAGCACCTATAATCCATACAACTGTAACTCTGAACTCAACACTTCCCAGACAGTGTGGCCTCTTAGAATGTGTATGTCATAATCTATTCTTTGTACCCGGTGTGAATCGTTATGTTGGAACAAATATCAAAAGACCAACCCTACCACTACTGATTTGTGTGCCCTGAATCAGTTTCTTTAATTTCTTGGGCCTCAATTTTCTCATCTGAAAAATTTAGACTAGATATCCTCCATCTTGAAAATTCTTAATGACAGGGACTTAATAGACAGTGATGATTAATTACAACGACACAGCTTTCCTCTGATATTTGGTTTTTGGTGCATAGAGTATAGGTATTTTAAAAATGATAATAAGGCTTTTTAAAATTTATACTCAGTATTCATATAACATCCATTCTGGTAGCATTCATTACCAGAGTACCCAATGGGATAACTCAAGAGTCCCAAGACCACTGGCAAGGAGCCAAAGCTATTACAGTCACATTTGTGAATAAATTAGAAACAGCTTAGGCTCAGTTTCTCACACATAAGAATTGAGTCAATGTACCTGCTGCTCCATTCCCATTCAGTAATTTCCAAAGTCGGTTAGAGAATAAATTCATGAGAATCATCCGGACACTTGTTAAATGTATGTCTTTTATCTTCCCCACTAAACCTACCTAAGGGAGAGAACTGGAATCCACATTTTAGCATGCTCTCCTGATGATAATCGTGGTTATCCTGATTTGGGGTACTACTTATTATCTCAAATCAGAAACCATGTAGATTCAGACAGAAAGGGATATTGGTACCACCTAGTTGATGAAAGATGAAGTCCTTTAAACCAAAACTTGTAAACTCAAGTGTCTACAGAGCCCATACAAGTATATTAAAAGAAAAAATGGCCAAGTAGGAATAGGAATAGAGAGAAGCTCTAGAGAACACACTCCATGTAAAGTAGATAGCCTTTAATGAGTGGCCAGGAGAGCAGGCTTCCTATGGTTGCCCTGGGCTTTGTAAAAAAGTAGGATTCTCATGTGAAATCTCCAATTTGTAGGAGTTGGAACTAATTCAGTGTGAGCTAAATGAAACATTTGTGGCTTCAAGTTTGCATTCTTTATTTTTGATCCAATACTTATTTGTGCCCTCTATATCACAATTCTCTGTTTTTTTTGGCTCCACTGCATTTTTCATTCTAATGCACTTAACCAGCCAGATGATCCTATAGAAAGCACGACATGAAATGGTCATTCCATCTTTCTGTTGTCATATCCTTTCAAATTATTATAAAATTTGTTGAAACCTTATGTCTTCCATAAAGCATTTGGAAGTTTAGTCTTAAAACATCAGCAAATATACTCTTTTCACACTCCCAAACTTTTCCACCTGCATTTATTTAACAAATATTATTATAGGTATTCTATCTTCACACAGTAATATCTGTTAGTGCTTTAGCTTAAATAAGTGGAGAAAAATAATACTTTCAACAATAGCTTTTTTTAATGAGTAATCATATTATATTCAATTAACCTTCACATATAAATTTAAAAGTTGA
Organism: Rhinolophus ferrumequinum; assembly: GCF_004115265.2. Taxonomy (NCBI): domain Eukaryota; kingdom Metazoa; phylum Chordata; class Mammalia; order Chiroptera; family Rhinolophidae; genus Rhinolophus; species Rhinolophus ferrumequinum. Next base: position 59,717,441 of record NC_046291.1, read on the forward strand.
AAGCTTGATATTTATTCATCATTTGAGTGCCTTTTACTTGCTTAACTTTACCCTGATTAAAAGCAAATTCTGTACACAACTCTCTCCATTATAAGGCAAGAGTCAGAATTTTCAAAATAAATAAATAAATATGACCTTTCCAAGTAAAAAAGTAGAAAAGAGACCTTACTATGAGGTGTTCTCATGAGTCTGGATCCTAAGGCAGCTCGAGAGAAAGCAGTTAGGGAAGGTGGCAAAACAAAGACTTTAAATAGCAACCCAGAAACTTCTCATAAAATAAATACTACACCTTATGCTAGAAAGGAGTATTTACAATTGGCTAAAGGTATTAGTCAACAGATCAGTTATGGTTTTTTATTGTCTTGTTTTTGGTCATAATAAGTGATGGAATAATGCTTCCAGGTGATAGGCAAACACCTCGATTTCCGTGAAAAGGAAGACAAATAAAAGCATGTGTCTCTGAGAGAAGATCCATAAAAGTAGTATGAGGACTGAGGCACACAAAAGAATTATCACTTATCTCCACATATTCAAATTGGTCATCTGAGAGGACCTGGAGATTTATAGTAACATGGAATGCATCCAAAAGCCACTATTTCTGAATATAGACATACCACCAGGACTCATATTATTGTAAAATGATATGACTCGATTAATTTGAATGAATATAAAAGATATCTAAATTTTATGTCCTATAATAAGCATCACATATATGACACATTAGTAGAATTTATAGGGGTTGATGATTTATTGGACATTAGCTATAATCATGGCTTTATATGAGATGATGGAAAAAGAATAAAAATAAACACCAGAGATCATCTGCACTGTAGAATAGTTTACACATTGTTTAAAGAATGAAAATAAAGTACAGGAATAAAGATGCTTCAGAACAAGGTAAGATTCTGAGTGAATTGTGCATTTTAATGAGAACTTGTTCCGAACAAAAGTGTGAAGAAGTCAAAAATCAGAGTGTAGTGGCAATAGCTACGGAAATTAAATAAGCCATTTTAATTTGTCAGAGTAGCTAGGTAAGTAGCTTTGAGTCTTCTGATTTAGTCAGTCATTTATTCATTCAACAACCATTTGTTAAGTGCTTCTCTACATTTTTATTACAAGGTAATCCATGTATAGAGCTCAAAAAATTTTTTTAAAAGGTATATTAAAAAGTCTCACTATTGCCCCATCCCACCAACTTCCATACATTATCATTTTTATTAGTTTATTTTTATCCTTCTAGTTTATTTACACAAATGCAAGAAAATATTAGTGTGAGTTAGTAGTTTAACCTCTTTGGTACACAAAAGATAGCATACTATATACATTGGCCTTTACCTTACTTTCAGTATTATAAACACTCCCTATACAATTGAATAGCATTGCAGTATGTGACTATACCACTGTTTCACCCATTCTCTATAGATGGATACAAGTTATATCCAGTCGTTTTGCTAATAGCAGGAGTTTAGTATTGCTACAATAATAATCTTGTAGATAAATGTTTGTTTATATTCCTTGTCTTTTCACACCAGGCTCCTTCAATAGATTCTAACACTCTAATAATACTCATGGAAATTCTGATTGGTTCAAGAGAAAGAGGATTAAGATGGGGGTGTGGAGCATAAAGTAGGAGAGAAAGAACAGGAGAGATGATGGAGGAGAGGGGATGATAAGAGTGGACAGGCCCTGCTTTGAATGCTGCCTATTATTAGAATGTTATTTCTTTTCCCACAGGAATTATAATTCTGAGAGTAAAATAGTTCATTATTATCAAATTGTGAAAACTAAATTGTCTATAAAATATAAAGAAAAATAATAGAAAAGAATGAACAACAAAAATTCTGAGAGGTACTAATTGCTTAAGAAATCCTAAACACTATTCTAAGATATACATGCATTATGTATAATTACATATATATATATATATATATATATATATATATATAATGCATATGTTATACATAATATATAATTTTAAACTTGATACGTTATTGTCATAGGTAACATCTCCTAATATAAATCACAGCATGAATTATCTTCCACTTCCTTTCAACAGTTTTAAGGGACCCTAATGCAACCAGTCTTAAGAGAGAGCTGATGTTATTTGGCTACCCATATCTCACACCATAAATTTTGTTCCTAGTAATAACCATCTTTCTATCTTAATCTCTTATTGGTATTAAGTTGTGGATCATTACACAGTCAAACGTTAACTGAATTATGTCACGTCTCATGGAGTTTTATCATGTTTAAATTTTTAAAACTTGACTACTTATAAGAAACTGAAAGACATTAGGAAAAAAAAAAGAAGAAAAGAAAAGAAAAAAGAAAAAAAACTAAGCCCAGGTTCTTCCCAAGCTCTGAAAGCTTGAACGGAACTCCAACAGCGATATAAAAGTAAAATGAAAAATTGTAGAGCCTGAGCCCGCCCATACAAGACTAATCGGCAGCCTTCTTAGAGAATTTGTCATTCAAGTTCTATACAGTATGTTTCCTGATTAACTTAGAACACAGACATCATCTGAGAAGTTAATTTGTCTCAAAATTAAAATAACATTAGTCTATTTTACAAAAGTTTGCATTCAATATGTGCATGTATTTTAAAATGTAATCATTGCCTATGTGTTTATTACTTTTTACTACAACTGTTGTTTAACTATCTACTTCAGATCCTAATCCTTATGCAAATTGTGCATTTTAATTCATGGCTCATTTAAAATTTGTGTTTTAAAAATGTCTATCTAAATGTAAAGTATTTCAAAGCCTGTCTCTGCCATGGGGTACAAAATAGAATACACCTGGCACGCACTTTTGAAAACTTGTAAGACCCTTTGCTTATTGAAGAATTATTAATACTGCTACTTCAGGGGATCTCAAACAACTTCCAAATCATCTGGTTTTAAAAACCTGTACGCTTGTGGGGGGGTCAATATAATCTGGAAGAATATGTGACTTCTGAAAGCTCAGAGTCAGTGGTGGAGCTCAAAATAGAACCAATGAATCTTGACTCTCTAGCTAACCACATTAACTGGACAATTTTCTTTCATCTGTGTATTATTAATAATATAATATCCTGTGACACAACAGACTAATAGCCTCTTTAATAGGAGAGAATTACCTTAGAGTTATGTGGTACACGGTTTTTAAGAACATGTTATCTGTGTGTGTGTGCGTGTGTGTGTGTCTGTCTTATGGATTGTCATATAATCAAATAACTGCCAGCTATTTAGATGAGGGTTTTCATTTCCAATAATCTTACTCTTATAAATAGATATGGGCCAGCTAGAATGACACATCTCAAATTTACAGAATAGCTTTTTTCAAGAAATTCCAGTTTTCTCAAACCCAGATACTTCGTGCAAAGAGAAGTATTCAGGACTTTCACATCCTATCTTTTTTTTTAGGTTTGGGGAAACTGTGGTCTGGACTAAATAAATTACTGCCTCCGGATCATACTAAAGGAAATTAGTATTAGACAGAACTTTGAACCCACACTATTCAAATTCAAATCAAGACCAATGGGGTTTTCCAACTAATATGGTTTTTGGTTAATGTTATTACTGTTAGCTATTAAAATATTATAATGACTTCACGATTATTTCACTGCATTTTAATCTCTTCCCTCTTTCACTGGCAATGATAATTTGCTGTTAGGGTTTTCATTTTATTTCTCTATTTTTAATTTCTTGTATACCTTAAATGTAGGTTTCCCTCAATGATTGCTCCTTGAACTTCTTCCTTTCTTTCTGTCATAAAGTTTCATGACTTCAATTACTGCTTATATGAAGCTCCTTCCAACATGTATAACACTAGCTTAACCTTACTCCAGAGATTTATTTACCTTCTGGTCATTTTCTTCTGACTTTTCATTAGCAGCTCAAGTTCAACATATTGTAAGCTTTCCTTAACTTTTTACACTTGAAGTTATCTACCTCAGATACTCTGTGATCCCATATGCATAAATAGCCTTTTATTTTTCATATTTTCTTATAATTATATCTTTATAGGTCTATTAGCCCAGCTAAATGGCAAGCTCCTATGAACATGGTCTTTTTCTCCTTCGTTGTTCTAGTACATAGCACAACATAGCACCTGGAGGATTCTCAATACATTTTTGGTGAGTGAATGAATGAAATGATCATTATGTAAATACCTGGCAAAATTTTAAGGTATATGAGATGGAAGGAGATCTATTCCCTGCAAGGAATATAATTTAAGACTTGCCTTTTCATAAGTTGCCAGAAGACAAATTATTAAAATCCACTATATTAATGTACTGGAAAACCATTGCAGGGTCCATCACATTTATGTGGTTTTGGGATATAATTTTATTGGGATATAATTTTAATAAAATTATAGTCTCTTGATGGAACAGCTTCAAAAATAGGTGCTAATTTCTTAAAGTCAGTCGTACAAAGGAAAGCCATTCTAGCAAAGTTTATGTCACCAACGTGTTGGCATTTATACTTATGAAGGAAATACAATTAAGACAAAAGCATTTCCAATCAAATAGGATTTGATTATCCATTAATGGTAAATGAGAGGTTCATGACCTGAGCCTAATGGGCCCTTTACAAGTTGTAGTGGACAATTAAATGACTCAGCAGTGAAACTGACATTGAGGAGCAGATTTGGCCTGACAGCCGCTCTCAGGTTTGGATTTCACTGGATCATGTTCCGAAAGGTCAGCACTGGCCAGATGACCAGTCCAGACTTGCAGATGGCCATGTGGTCACCTGACCACTCTGGGGCTCCCCAACCTGCTGCACAGGCTCAAGTTCACTGAGAGGTCATGGCAGGCCCTATGTCACTACTCCGAAATACCAGAATCTCCAGGTACTCTTTCTTCTACATTATGTGGATAAAATAGATAATTTTGGTCTCCCAGGCAGAGGATAAAATCATGATACTATTAAAACAGTTGCAAGATAGCAACTTCGTTATAGTGAGCAGATCAATATGGGACAACTTTCTCTAAAGGAGTATTCATATTTTGTAAATGAAACACCATTAATATACTCACCAGAAACCTGGGAGACATACACCAACATTCAAGTCTGACTGTACCAATTACAAGGTACATATACCTCTGTGTGCCAGTCAAGTCATCTTGAACCTCAGTTTTATTTCCAGCTATAAACTGGAGAAAAATAGGATTGTACCAACCCTGCCCTGAGAGTTCAGAAACATAGTATTGAAGTCATTGGCAGACTATCTGGTAACATTCAACTATACTATCCATTTTCTTTCTGTTTGAATGAGTCTTTGTATAAACTTCTAGAGAAAAAAAGAGAAAAAAAATTTGTTTTTCTTATTGTAAGCCACATGAGCAGGCTTAGTGCATAGATGGAAATGCACTTCCTTCCTTTAACTCTTTTAAAAAGAGACTCAAAGGCGGACAAGATGATCTAAACATTTTTTGAGTCAATGATTCTATTGCTCAAATTTTGTCCACCCTTGTAGGAAAATGAGACTAAGTTTATTTTTAAATATTTCATACTCTTTCAGAGTCAGAAGTAGAGAATGTATGTTTTAACATGGCTTAGAATTATTGTATTATTTATGCTCAAATAGCATTTTAAAAAAATCTTATAGGATATAGTGTCATAATTACCCTTCAGTTCTGTTCTTCTTTGATAAGACAGATCGGTTGTACTACAACTTCCCTGCTTCACCAGGGTGTTTCATCTGCCCCACCAGCCTGACCTCTTAGACATTCCTCATGAAGACAAATGGAGCAAGATGATGTCCATGATATGAAGTACTCGTCTATCCGCAAGAGAGAGGAAAAGCTGGGATCACAGGTGGTGCTGGAATCTTGAATAGTGAAGTTACTTTTTGTCTGAAAATCCACTTAAGACTAATCAGAAATGGATTATAGATCTGGAAACAATGCATACAATCTCTAGATAAGACCTTAGCAGTGATTCTGCAAAGTTTAGGCACAAAGGTCATTAGCAGTTATTCTTGGAGGTAAGCTTTTAACTTTTTTTTTTAATTGTTATGTCCTAAAGAAGAGCTTAAAATATGTTAACTTAAAACAAACATGAAAAAAAATTTAATGTATTAGTTGAAAACATTTTCACCAGACAGAAATCCAATTTGCATTTCTAATTTCGCTCAAATGTTCTTTTTCTGGTCTGCATCAGCTAAAAGAAGAGGCATCTGTGTACACTTAATACAGCCTCTCTGCAACTTCTCAGGAAAGACAACCCAGAACACAGTGGAAAGAGGGCAGATGTCCAGTCCTTAAGACTGTCCAGTCCTTAAGAAAGCCCTTGGCTTTGCTTCAGGTCTTGGATAATGGAGAGAACACTGATTTGCATGGTTGCAATGGGAAAGCCGAGTGCCCCACTGCCCTGTAGCTGGTGCCTGAGTCAACACTTTGGCTCCTTGAAGCAGAAGCAAGCAGACAATAAATAGGTCAGTTGTCTCCTAGGAACTATACAGCTAGAATTTCTACCTTGTTTTCTGTGAAAACTGGAGAACAAGGCAAGTTTTGTAACATGCAGGAAAGGAACACCATCATAGAGATAGGAATAGATGGTTGTTGCTATTTCTTTGTTCCCCTTTAGTGTGTGTGGGCAGTCAGCATTCTGAATAGCTTCTGTTCTTTGTGTAGCACCTGCTCTGCTGTTGGTTTCTTAAAACTATGTCCACACACACGTGGCTAGAATTTTCCTCTTTGGGGTATCGCCTATCTGTACTGGAGGTGGGATTTGGCTCCAGGAACCTGGCTTCTCATTCTTTTTTTCCACCCCAGGCACCACCCCCGATATGGTACCCACATATATGCCTCACCACTCACCTACAGTTTCTGCGTTTATATCTGCCTCCCATACCTCAGTCACCACCAACTTCTGCTGTCAGGATTTATTTGTCCTGAGGGAAATATTGGGGCAGCCGGTGGGAACAAACTCTTATCCCTAACTCTTTGACTGTTCTATACTTTGTACCTCAGGGGCACTTAATTAGAAAGGCATGTTCCACGTGCTTTAAAGTGCTCCTATGAGGGCTGCTTTAGAAACGTTCGAACTGTATGCAAATCTGTCACCCCTCTCCCTTTCTGAAGTCAGACCCTCCTTTTTTTTTTCTTTTTCTTTTTTTTCTTCAGTCTAGGTGTCTGTACAACCCTACACAACCTAAACCTGGCTTGCAGGGTCAAGCTGTCCTTTCATAGGGGGAAAAGGCTGATGAAAATCCTTCACACAGAGGTATTAAGAGCTTAATGATGAACACTCCCTCGAGTATCTTCATTTTGAAAGAGATTGCCTAGAGAGGTTATTGATTTACACAGAAAAATGGATTTCTAATCCTGGAATTTCATCAGGAGAAGGGAAGGAGATTTACTTGGGAAGGCATAGAGATCATTTTTTTGGCATAAGTCCACAAATTAAACAGAAGCAGCCTCCTGATTTGTCCTCTGATGAGGTGGTCCAGATTATGCCAGTGCCTTTAACTCAAATGTAGTGAAAACCTTAGAGAAAACAAAAGAGAGAAGGAAGAGACAAGAGGTCGGAGCAAGGGGAAGGAAAACCAGAGATGGATAGTCAGTATCAGTTTGCAGTAATATAAAGGGAAGAGAGAATTCTGCAATACCTGCCCTTGTAAGGAACTAACTGTGTGTCTAGAAAACATTTGGATTAATTTGGCATAGTCCTGTAACCATGAAGTTTGGCAATTGAACTAGATTAAAATGAATTCATATTAGCAGCATAAAATAAAAATCAGGAAAATATTATCTAAAGAAGGAAAAAAATCACAGAATTCATCTAATCAACCAGAGTCCTTCAAGTTTTATCTTCTAGAGATTATGACTCAAAAACAAAACAAAGCAAAACAAAAACAAAAACAGACTAGGGCAAAATGAGATCACTATAATTGGATATCTAAGATGACTTTTAAAAAAATGGCTACCTCATATCCTTGTAAGCAAGTATAGGATGAATAAACTAGCAGCAACATTGATACTATTTATTTCAGATAATGGTAATGGCGAGGGTAATCACACAGCACTATTCTAAATCTTTACATAACTAGATCATCACCACAATTCTGAGATAGATACTACTAGTATTTTAGAGTGGAGAAAAAGAAGGCACAAAAAGTTGATGCACTTACAGTTAGCAAGTGGCAGAGGCAGAATTAAGCCAAGTAGTTCTATGGTTTTCCTTCAGTGTATTGTGGACTATATATATTAACATTTAGGTGCAAGTTTGTCCAAAACTTTTGCTGCGCTTTTGAATTGTCTTTAATCTGCCCCTTTGTTACAGTTCTTGGGAGTTTCTGATGATGTGACCCAAACAATGACACATCCTTTCATTATTAGCAAATCTTGCAAATCACTATTTCAAATTGTAAGAATCAGTTGTTTGAAGGATTTAAACAAATGGAGGATGATTGCTTCACTCAATTACCATAATTTGCCTTCATTAAACAATAACTATCTAAATAATGCTATTCAAAATTCTTGGTTTTGAAATGTGGAAGAGACACTAGAAATAATCTTGTTCTTCATTCTCATTTTATAGATGAGAAAACTGAGGCCCCAAAGTATTAACTGATTTGCTCAAGGTAACACAGTGATATGAAAAGGACTAATTTTCCAAAAAGTAACTACATCACAAATCACTAGAAGATCACAACACTCAATACTACTGACAGCTAAAATAAAACAGGCATTTTGCCACGCTGTGTTAACCTTCATCCTTTTGATCAAGTTTGGCTTTTTCCCAGAGGCTCCAGAATCATCACTTTTGTTACATGAGAATAAACACTGGATTTTTGGATAACCATTCTCCCTTTCCTGTATCCCCTCCCACCTTCCTTGGTATCCTTCACTGAAGAATGAAAGCCTTTTTACAAGTTTGTTTTTAGGGAGCAATCATTCTTTTCTTATCTTCCTTACTTTATTTTTAAAGAATGTTTCATCATTTAGGACAAAAAAAGAAGATATGGGTTAAGATGTTTAGTTAATACGTTTTTAACTTATTTTCCTACAATCAACTCCCTAATTGTAGAATTATTTACCTAACATAAACATATTTAGTAATGAATTATGTGTGTGTGTGTATGTATGTGTGTATGTACATGGATATAAACACATACCTGTATCTATAAATCCACATATATGTAGATGTGTATACATGTAAACTGGGGTGCCAAAAAAATGTATACACATTTTAAGAGATGTTAACACTTTGGTCAATGTTGCTGAAGCAGTAGTTTGCTGTAATTAGAAGTGTCTGAATGTGAGGGTAACCACTTTGAGCGCCTCTTAGAATTGCAGAAGTCAAATGTGACTTGTATTCATCTTTCGTTTTCGGTATATATTAATACAGTTTTTTCCTTTCTTAAAATATGTATACCTTTTTTGGCTCTCTCTCTCTCTCTCTCTCTCTCTCTCTCTCTCTCTCTCTCTCTCTCTCTCTCTCTGTATATATATAAAACTGTACCCCACATCCCACTCCCACCGCCCCCACATCTCTCCTAGCCCTATTGCCATCTGTGAGGCATTGTAGAGCCTAGATTTTGGATTCAAATACTAGCTATACTATAACTCTTAGTGTGTGGATAACTGCACAATTCACTTGCCTTCTTGACTCTGTTGTTTCTCCCTATGTAAATTAATAACAATAGCAGTCATTTTTCAGAGCTGTTTTAAAGATAACATACACATGTAATTATGTACAGAGTCTAGCACAATGCCTGGTATGTAGTAAGTGATCAATAAACATTACTGTTATTTTTGCATTGCTTATAGCATGTGTTCAATAAATATTATTAGCTATTATTATTATTATAGTTATTATTGTTCTATGTCTCTGACCATTCACCATTTCTCTCACTACCCTAGCAACAATGCTTTATAAATACCATCCGATGATTTTATTTGTTAAATAGAAAAATAGACAGCAAGTAATACACTGGTGAGAATTATGCAAGATAATCCATATATAACTATTCTATAAAGTTCTCAATAAATAAAATAATGATTGTTTTGTTTGCCAATATATTGTTGTGCAAGGCTTGCTGTACACATTTTTCTTCCCTAGCTACTCTAGCTTCTTATTTTATCTTTTTTTTTTTAAATCTAATTAGTCTAATCATCTTAGCTCTTCATTTCTAAAAGAAATATAAAACCACTAATAATATGAAAATCGTATATACTGTCATTTGTGACTTTGGCCTATACTGTCATTTCTGACTTTGGCCAGATTATTTATCTTCTATAAGACTTAGTTTCTCAATCCTACAATAAAGTATTTAAGTGAGATCTTGAATGTAACTTTCACAGTTTCATACAGAAATGATTTTCTTGAATCTGTCATGCAAGTGGAAGCCATGCAAGTGGAATAGGCTAGTCACCATTTACTACAAAAACATGTGACCACTTCTTTGCTTTCAGAGTTTAATTTGAAATAATCCAATGAGAATTCTTGTAAAAGAGGCACATGCACTTGAAAGTCAATTACTAAATATGCCTGCTTTGAATAAAATTCTTAACTTCTTATATTTTCTCCATTTCATATTTTGGCTTCCTGGTACAATCTCAAGATAAAGGGCAATGAATACTTTACTTCTTGAGGATCTCAGTGTAAGTCATTTGTTTTGTTAATTTCATTGTAATATTTTTTACAATGTTAGCCTAGCCCCTATTATATGTGGAAGTATAAAGTCATAATCTGATGAGCCATAAAGCAATATAGTTTTGTCAAAAAATGGATTTGTTGAGGAAAGCCATTTAAGGTTGCTTCTTTTAATACATGGTGTATAGTGACATCTTTTGGACATTTTGTGTAGTGAATGACATACAGCTAAAATCAGGATTCTATGGGTGTGGTAAGATTTTATCTAGTGTGAGGAAAATGCATTAAATGGAAACAAGAAAATATAGATTCAATACTAACACAAAGGGTGGGTATCTCCTCGAAAAATTAAAATTTCCCAGTATATATTCCATAAAATAAATAGCTTCAAATTACTGAGCAAATTGAAGGAGAAGAGACAAATTTCCATGGTAACCATTTAAAGGAGAATTTTTAAAAGGAAAAGGTGAAGAACAGAAATAAAAAGAGGCTGACCAGAAAGGAGAATAGACCACCTGGCAAGAAAATAAATAGGACAGATGTAGTTCTGTAGTTGAAATATCTCTGTAAAAGACTATTTAATTATTTAAAACAATAATACTGGTAAAACAAGTGTGCCTATAATTACAGTTATGTTATGGGCTATGTCATATAAATTATATTTCCCAACTAAAAATATTGTGTCACAGACACATCCGAAGAAGTAGTGGCCACGCAGCATAGAGAGGAAAGAGTAGACTGGTCAGGGGTGTGGTTCCAATCCCAGGTCTCCTGTAATATTGGGACCTTAGTGATTTTACACACAGAATGAGACAGGAGATAATAGGGCAATTACAAAGGCCAAATCCAGCTCTGAATTTTTCCAACTATAAGTTTAACTAGTAGCAACTTTTCTTTTTTAATGATTTTTATGATTAACAGTTAACTTGATGTGCAACTCTGCGCAAAATACAACCGTGCTGTGCCAGTTTCCTCAGTTATAATTGCAGGTGCTTAGACTAGGTGACCTCTAAATTGACATCTCTAAAATATGATTATTCTCAAACATTTTACCATGGTACCAAGTCCAGTTTAGGTCCTGGGTAAATTAAAATTATAACTTGAAGTAAAGTTAAGAGAATCAGTGATTCCACAAACATATAGACAAAAGGACTAGTTATATTAAATATGAATATGTATCCATTTATATTTATATGAGCTTGATTTTATAAAAATTTATGTACCTGCACTGCTTCTGTTGATTAGTCAGTAATTGGGGACAGCAATAGAAAATATAGTGTGCCTCTGAAGGTCGTGTCTCCTCGCCAACACTACTCCCAATAAGATTTGAAGTTTGGACTAATGGCATAAAAGAGAGAAAGTAGTCTAAATTGCTGAGTTCAAATTCCCTGGATCTTCCCAAAGCCTTTATAATTTAAGCTCATTTTGAAACATAACTAAATTACATTTCCTATATCTGTTCTGAAAAAGATCCACTTTAGTATAGCAAATCCTACTATCTATTTGCAAATTTTACTATTCCAATTCTGGAGAAAGCTTCAGGTTACGAGGATTTCTTCATAGTCACCAAAAGAGAAACTCTTTTTTCCTGATAGTTCGACTTCAAGCAAAGCTTAGAATCCTCTCAGTAGTAAATTAAAGACCAATTTCATTGGGCAGATGTTATGTGCCCATTTTTATTTCAAAGCAAATCCTTAGCATCCCATCTTTTCATCTGTATGTTTCAGAATGTGTCACTGAAACATAAGGATCTTTTTTGAGAGTATTTTTTTTTATTAGTTTCAGGTACAAAACAATGTGTAATAGTTAGGCATTTACACCCCTCACAAAGTGATAACCCCCTCCCCCAATCTACTACTCCTCTGACATCGCTGTTACAATTCCATTGATTCTATTCCCTATGCTGTACTCCACATCCATGACTATATACATATAAAATTATAGTTAACATTCAATATTATTCCGTTTCTGCTTCAGGTGTACACAGCAGTAGTCAGGCATCTACACCATCTATGAAGTGGTCTCCCTAATAAGACAAGTGCCCATCTGACACCCTACAAAATTTTTACATTATTGACTATATTCCCCAAACTGTCTTTCATATCTCTGTGGCACTATTGCGACTACTAATTTGTACTTTCTAATCCCTTTACCTTCTCTCCCATTACCGCCCCCCGCATCTAGCAACCATCAGTTTCTCTTCTCTATATCTCTAAGGGTTTTGAATAATGTAACAATACATATCTCTCACACCCCCCAAACTATATTTTTTATTATCAAATATTCAATCAATGTTTTTTGAAATGCAATTGAAATTAGAAAATATATTTGTCTCAGCAAAAAAGAGATAGAAACTTTCTTAATCTGATAAACAATGTCTTTTAAAAAGCTACAACATATATCATAATTAATGGTGAGTTACTGAAAAGTTTTCTCTAAGATAAAGAACAGGGCACGGATGCATGCTATCACTGCTTTCAGAAAATATTACCAGAATCCTAGCAATACAAGAAATCAACAGAAAAAATATTAGTTTACAAAGCACAAAGTTAAACTGTCAGTTTTGCCAATTATTTGATTATGTATATAGAAAATGAGACTTTTTAAAGCAAGGTAGCTGGATATAAAGTAAATATACAAAATTTAATCACTTTTCTAAATACCAACAATAAGCAGATAAAAAAATAACAAAAAAACATGAAGTAATGAAGAAAAATTCAATTAAATTATTCAAGACTTCTACATCGAAAACTACTAATATTATTGAGAGAACTGAAAGAAGTCGAATATAAATGGAGAGATATATGATGTTCATGTGTTGGAACTGTCAGTATTGCAAAGATATCAATTCTTTCCACCTTGATCCATTGAAGAAAATAATTTCTAATCAAAAACATATTAATATTGATAGAGAGACTTTACATCTGGTTGCATATTCTTTTAAAGTATACACAAATGTTAAAAAAATAGATTTATATTAAATGATAATTTGAGAGAATATCATGGCATTAACAAACACTTACCAGGTAGAGCCTGACAATTTGTACTGGTAAAGCTACTACTGTGTTTCCCTGAAAATAAGACACTGAAAGTGGTTCACGCGTGTTTCCCCAAAAATAAGACCAAGCCAGACAATCAGCTGTAATGCATCTTTTGGAGCAAAAATTAATATAAGACCGGGTACTATATGGCATTATATTATATTACATTACATTATATTACATTATATTATATTATATAGACCTGGTCTTATCTTATAGTAAAATAAGACTGGGTCTTATATTAATTTGTGCTCCAAAAGATGCATTACAACTGATTGTCTGGCTAGGTCTTATTTTTGGGGAAACACGGCATGAACCACTTTCAGATTTAGAGAGTTTATTACTTACATAGACAGCAAAAAAGAAGTATAAGCCAAAGGTGCCAGCTTTTTGGGCCCTTGCTCAACACACTAAAAAGGATGACACTGAAGAAAAGGAGCTGTTCCTGTTACTGAGGAACCAAATCTAGCATGTAGCTAAGTGATTTTATATTCTGCAGCTCTGTATTGAGTGGGGTGAAGCAAAAAGCCCCATAACTCCCCTGACCCAGGAAGTGATGAGAACAGGCTCATAAAGCCTTCCAGGAGAGATAAAGAGATGGGTGGGCAATGGCCTCATAGAAACTTCTTAAAGACCTCCCACACTCTTATGTGCCTAGAAGGTCATAAGGTATACTGCCTAGACTTAGATAATCTACAGTTCAAACCTCTGCTTACATGAATACATGCAAGGTCATCAAGGTAGCTTGGATGAGCCATCTCACTAAAACTATGTTCTATATGAAAAATACAGAAAGGAAAGATGATATACAGATAGCAAATAAGGATATGAAAAGATGTTCCATATCATATGTCGTTAGGGAGATGCAACTTAAAACAATGAAATACCACTATGCACCTATTAGAATGACCAAAGACCAGAACACTGACAACACCAAATGTTGACAAGGATGTGGAACAACAGGAACTCTCATTCACTGCTGATAGGAATATAAAATGGTAGTCACTTTGGAAGACAGTTTGGCATTTAAAAAAAATAAAATGAAACGTACTTCTGATATTGTAATATAGCAATCATGTTTCTTGGTATTTACTCAAAGGATATGAAAGCTTATGTTTACATAAAAGGCTTCACACAGATGTTTATAGAAGCTTTATTCATAGTAGTCAAATTCTGGAAGCAACAAAGATGTCCTTCAGTAAGTGAATATATCAAACTGTGGTACATGCAGACAATGAAATATTCAGTGCTTAAAAAATAATCTGTTAAGACACAAAAGGACAAGGAGGTATCTCAAATGTATATTTCTAAGTGAAAGAAGCCAATCTGAAAAGGCTATATATCATATGATTCTAACCATATGACATTCTGAAAAAAACAAAACTATGGCAACAGTAAAATGATCAGTCATTGCCAAGGGTAGGGAAGGATTGGAGAGAAAAATGGGTCGAGCAATGGAAGATTATCAGTGCAGTGAAAATATCCTGTATAATATTATAATGACAAATATATGCCACTATACATTTCTCCAAAGGCATAGTGTGCACAACACCTAGAGTGAACGCTAAGATAAATGATAGACTTTGAGTGACTATGATGTGTCAACGTTGGTTCTTTATATCTATAAACAAATATTGATGTATTTATAGATATGTGTATATGCACAAGTTAGTATACAAACATAATCCTTTGATCTGTCAGCTGACAGGACCTAAAAGAAATGACACAACAGTAGCAACAAGCACACCGAATGCCCAAATCTTGGTTTTTAATACCATTCTCCAATAAAAGGTACCAAAAATTCTTGGGGAAAATGACTGAATCTAGGATTGGAGTAAGAAATGTACGAGATGAACCTGGAGTATCTCAGTACCTGGAAGTAAAAAGTACCTAAACACACAAGCAAACAACCCCCCCTTACCTTAATGGGGGTAGCTCAAAGGGACAAAGGAGCCACCTAAAAGAGCTCCCAAAGGAAAAGCCAAAACAATTTGAGCAACAAAATAAATAAAGTAGATTATAGCCCAAAGCATAAAATACTCATGAATTCACATTGATATAAATAAATGATTGAATAAATAAGGCACACAAGACAGATCTCCTGTGAAGAATAACTCCAAATAAATTATGTAGTACTCCACACTAAAGGAAGTGGAACATAACTCCACACTCCTTAAGTGTGGGCTGTACATAGCGACTTCCTTCCAAAGAGTGCAGTATGGAAAGGGAGAAAAGAGTAACTTACTGTGAGAAACATGGCCAACTGTACTTCAGCCAGGTGATAAATGTCAACATCAATATTCATAAATCTTATCGATAGTATGTACCTTAGATATCTTAGATATGGTATGATAAAAGTGGCATTTAACATCTGTGATTTTCTCCTTGGACTCCACAAAAAACAATCAATAAAAACCCAGCCATAACCCCAGTCTAACCAAAAAAAATATCAAAGTCCAACAGAGAGTGTCTTATAATAAACCTGATCAGTACTCCTTAAAACTGTCAATGTCATAAAAACAAGGAAATTTTGAGAAACCATCACAGCCAAGAGGAACCTAAGAAGACATGAAAAATAAAGATAATGTGGTAACCCAGAACAGCAATAGGACATTAGTTAAAAACTAAAGGACTTAATAAACTATGGGCTTTAGGAGGGGAGATCCAAGATGGCAGAGTATATAAACACTGTGCCTCCTTCCTTCCGAGAACAATTTAAAATTACAATTAAATTATAGAAAAACCAACCTGAAGAACCATCTGAAGCCTGGCTGGACAGACGCTTTATAACTAAGAATATGAAAAGAAGCCACGTCCAGACTGGTAGGAGGGGCAGAGGCGCAGACCTGGCTAACCCCAAACCTCCTTATGGCAGTTGAGAACCAAGAGGGATATCTCGGCCGTGGAAGTTCCCCCAAGAGAAGTGAGGTACCCCAGCCCCACACAGGCCTCCCCAGCCCAGAGTACTACTAGAAAGAGAAGCCCCCATAACATCTGTCTGTGAAAAATGGTGGGGATTCTGACCATCTGGGTGGGCTGGAAGGTAGCAGGAAACCCAGGTGTCCTCTTAAACGGCACTCGCACAGACTCCCTTACTCCTATGCACTTACCTTGGGCTCCAGCGGAGGGGCAGTAACTCGTGGGGTTCTGGAGACATACGAGGGGCAGACTGTTGTGTTGCTTTGGGTTGAGGGCTGGAGGACAGGACAGAAGCCATTTCCCTGTGAGGAGGTCCTCCTCTCATGCAGCCTGCAGCTAAGCACCATTTTTCCTGTGTTGAGCCCTCCCCCACAGGCTAAATCTGAATCTGATTGGTCTGCTGAGCTCTGCTGCTCCACCCTACTGACTCCCTGGGATCCCACCACACCCAACTGCCCTAACGCCAGAGGCACTTTCTCCAAGAACAGTCAGTCCTGCCCGCATTGCACTCTTTTTTGGAAAACTATCAGAGTCTGACAGACCCCAGGTGGACGACTGGCCTCAGTGTGCTCTGAGACTTCTGCTGAATAGCTTCAGGCTCAGCCCTGGCACCAAACCAGAGTCTACTATTACCTGGTTACCACAATTCTTTTCACTCTAGTGATTCCCTGAGACCCTGCCTCACCCAACTCACATACTGCATGAGGCTTTATCAGTGGCTGAAATTTAAGGGAGCTGGCAGGTGGCAGCAGGCCTCAGGGTATCCTGGCATTTTGCAGAGTACCTCAGGCCCAGGACTGGTGGCAGACATCCTTGGTCTGCTGTGTGGCCTCTCCCACATGCCTTCAGATTTAGCACAGACAGCGAACAACCATGGATCACATTGTAGCTCTTACCAGGTAGTCCCCAACTGGTCACAGGCAGTGTAAGACCTGAGCCTGCAATAGAGCCCCTCCCAAGAGGCCCCAGAATTAACATACTTGATGATTGGCTTCAGACCATAGTAAAGCACCGCCCAATTAGCCCCACAAGTGGCACACCCAAAGGGTGGTCTCAACAGGCACCAGAGCCTGCTGGGACAAACACCACTCAGTGGGATAAACCTGCTGCACAGCAGCATATAAACTATGGATGTGCCCAAACCCACAGCCAATCAGCCTGAGGGTCAATCCTACCCACTGACATGACAATAACAGCCTACTCAACTAAAACAAGAGAGCACACACAAATCCCAAACACAAAGGACACTCCTAGAGCACGCGGTTCATGTGCCAAGGCCCCACAGGGCACCTACTACATAAGGCCACCTGGCCAAGACTGGGTGATGTAGCAGATCCACCTAATACATAGAAACAAACAGAGAGGCACCCAGAATAAGGAAACAAAGAAATATATCCCAAATAAAAGAACAGGTGAAAACTCCAGAAAAAGAATTAAACAAAATGGAGCACAGCAACCTAACAGATACAGTGTTCGAAACAATGGTTATATGGATGCTCAAGAACTTAGTGAGAATTTCAACAAAGAGATGACAAGCATAAAACAGACATAGAAACCATGAAAAAGAACAAGTCAGAACTGAAAAATATAATAACTGAAATGAAGAATGCACCAGAAGGAATCAACAGCATACTAGATGAAGCAGAGGATTGATCAGGAATAGCAATACTTATACCAGACAAAATAGTCTTCAAAACAAAGGCTGTAACAAGAGACACAGTAGGATCCAGTAATCCCACTTCAGGGTATTTAGCTAAAGAAATCCAAAACGCTACTTCGAGAGGACATTTGCAACCATATATTCATTGCAACATTGTTTACAATGGCCAAAATATGGAGGCAGCCTGAGTATCCATTGATGGAAGAATTGATAAAGAGGAGGTGGTACATATATACAATGGAATATTGCTTGGCCAGGGAAGGGAATGGGTTTTTTCCATCTGAGGTGGCATGGATGGACCTGTAGGGTATTGTGCTGAATGGAGTGTGTCAGACAGAGAAAGACAGATGCAATGTGATTTCACTTATATATGGAATCTAAATAACAAAATAAAGAAACAAACATATCAGAAACAAACTCATATATACATAGAACATTTTGATAGTTGCCAGGTGGGATGGGGCCTGGGGTAAGTGAAAAAATGGGAGGGATTAGAAAGTTCAAACTTGTTGTTGCACAAAAGTTATGGGGATATAGGATATTTTTATAAGTAATATAGTCAATAATATTGTAACGACTATGTAATGGGTCCGATGGGTACTAGATTTGTTGGGATGACAGATGGGAGAGGATTGGGGGCAGGGCGTAAAAGGTGAAGGGAGTAAGAAGTACAAACTGATAGTTACAAAATACTCATGGGGAGGTAAAGTGAAGCATAGGGAATATAGTCAATAATATGGTAGAAACTATGTATAGTAGCAAGTGAGTACTAGACTAGTCGGTGGGATCATTTTTTTAAATTATAAAATGTCTAACCATTATGCTGTACACTTGAAATAAGTATAAAATAATATTGAACGTGAACTGTAATTCAAAAATTTAAAAAGAGAGAAAAGGTGAAGTGAAGAGATTCAAATGTCCAAAGCAAATAAGTCATGGGGATGTAATGTACAGCATGGGAAATATAGCCAAAAACATTGTGATAATGTGGTACAGTGTCAGATGGTTGTTGGACTTATCATGGTGATTACTTCTTTAGGTATATAAATGTTGAATAACTATGGTGTACACCTCAAAATAATAAATATAATGTATGTTAGCTATATTTTAATAAAAATCTTTAAAAAATAAAATAAAATAATGAACTATTGTAGGACATAACAATAAGAGAAAGAAAATCCATGAAAAAGAAGATTAAAAAAAAAAAGACTAATGTGATTAATTTATGCCCACCCAGATCTTGAGAAATGTTGCTCCTTCATTTCTCAAAATCTTTGGGTTGTGTCTTTGAGGTAAATACTTTTCAAGCCATTTTTATAGTTTGAGTTATATTATGTTTTAGATAGACACATATTTGGAACCTTATAAACATGGGTAGGTGATTATGTATGCAGGCCAAAAAAAAAGGATAAATATACTCGAAATTCCAAATATATTCTCCACCAATCACCTATGATGTGGAACTTGGGTGTTTGTTACTTTTTTCCTCTGCCTGCTGGAAGCCCAACGGGATTTTTCTCTAGTCTCACAGGTTCTCACAGTGAACCTGTTAGAGCTCCAGCAGTAAAATATCAAAAAAGTGTGGGTAGGTACCTCTGTCTGTGAGGGAGTCTTTAACCAGTAAACAAATAACTGTATTGGAACACCCTCCCTACTCGCCTGACCGGGCCCCCAGTGACTTCTTTCTTTACCCAAAGATAAAGGAAATATTGAAAGGGAGCCATTTTGATGACATTCAGGACATCGAGGGTAGTATGACGAAGGCTCTGATGGGTATTCCAGAAAAAGTTTCAAAACTGTTTTGAATGGTGGACTAGGTACTGGTGTCAGTGCATAGCTTCCCAAGGGGAGTGCTTCAAAGGTGACCATAGTGATATTCAGCAATGAGGTATATAACACATTTTCTAGGATGAGTTCATGAACTTAAGTGTTATAACTCGTATCTAATTTTGTAATGGAATTGTGCTAGTCTCTTAAAATTAGTTGTTTATACCAGCATTTCTTTTCCCCTCTGTTTGCTGGAATAAGTCTGTAAGAAGAAATTACTCATTCCTTAAATGTTTGGTAAAAATCACCTGCAAAACAATCTGGGTCTGGGGGTCTTACGGTTCTTTTAAACATTGATTCACGTTATATTTCTTCATGAATCAATGGAATTATTTGAGTTTTTCAGTTCTCTGCATTCATCCATAAAAAATATTTTTCAGTTTTCATAAAAAGTCTGGGTGTTGAACGTGCTGCTTCTCTTTTGGTAGTGCTCTTTTTTTTCCAGATATCTTTCCAGCTAACTTTAATCCTCCTTTAGTTTCCTTTGATACTTTTGTTTGCAATCAGTAACTCTCATCAGAAGGTAGTCATTGCATATTAAAGAGGACCATGTCGAAAGCCTTCCTTGGTTTAAGTTACATTAGATGTATATATTTTATGTGAGCACATGGAATCCTGAACTTCTGTTTTCTATTTCTTATCACACAATATTGTCATTCCCTGCAGACTTGCCATTATGTCCTACGAGCAGTCCTTAGAGTAGTCCATAATCTCCTTGAAAGCAAGAACTATATCTCTTCTTGTATCCACCATGATTAAAATAGATGAAGTCCTTAAAATATTTGCTAAATAAAAAAATTTTCTATAGTATTCCAACTAGGTTATGGTGTTAAAAAGGAAGTGATTGGCTTTCCCCATAGCTTTATTTTGATATTGATGTTTGTGAAGATTTTAATTGTTCAGTGTACATTTTAAAGCAGATAACCACTACCATCTGGTGGCAATTATATGAATTACAGCCAATAGCCTCAAAGTGCTTCAGCTGGATGTGTTTTTTTAACCTTGCTGTGACGTTAGTCTGTAGGTGAATGATACTAACTTGCCGCTGACTGTGGCGTTTGACTTTACCCCACGAGCTCAGTGTTCCAGAAAGGAAGTTTAGGAAAGCAGATGTACATTTTTCTATATTTTTGTGTTTTTCAAGAATGAATAACAATAGGCAATTTTTATACTTTAATCATTTATTTTAATAAAATGTAGCACCTGAACTGTATCTACTTAAAAATATAAATACTGTAATTATTTTAGACATATTTCGGAGAACAAACTTGAAATCAATTAACACAGTGAAAAGGTTAAGCCAGTAGTTCTCACTTCAGGGGTTAGGTAATCAGATTAGTGAAGAATATTGTAATGTATTCTAAAATTATGTTGTAGGTATAGAAAGGGCCCTGCATAAAATATTTGCCTGATGCCCTGCTAACCCAAGAGGTGAGCCTGAGAGGTGGTCTTGTTTATAAGTATCTTCACTAAGCAAATAAGGTGTTTCTCAAAATACATGAAAGGTCAAAATTAACACATCATTAAAAAAAACATTATGGATGTATTTAGTGGTAAATTTATAATCACATATTTTACTCACAATCTCAAAGTTTAAATATTCTTTAAAAATATTTTATTAGGTGAATACACACTTATTACTGTTATATTTCCCCACTGAATTAACTTTTTCATCATTATGAAATGTCCTTCTTTATTTATAGCACTTCTCCTGTTCTTAAGCTCTATGTTGATATTAATATAGCTATACCACTTCTGTTTGATTTTTTTTTTTTCATGTCAAGTCTTTTTCTTTCCTTTCACTTTCAATTGATCTGTGTCCTTATGTTTAAAATTTGTGACTATTACTCCATCTGATCCATTGGCTTTGGTTTATATGTCAGGTAGTTTTCCAGAGGTGGCCACACCAATCTTCTCTGAAGGCTTTCGAGACCATTACTTTATTTGTTGCCTTCAAGAATGGGTGACATCATGCTATCCTGGTTTGGTCCTCAGCTGTGCCAGACAAGGATGGATAGACTTTGTGAAAACAGGATGCTCTTTTTGTTCTGCTTACTGGCCCTTGTCTATCTCTCTGGTTATGGCCTTGTAGGGAAGGCATTGAATGAGATCACATTCTAGGAATGCAGTGATTATAGCCTAAAGTGTTGCAGAGAAGACCCGGGTGGACAACGTGCACTCTATGCTATGAAATCCCAAGTAGAAAACTTAACATGACCAAGAAATACATTATTGTTCACATTTTCCTTCGTGCACTGGAAAATTATCAATAATTCTCAGTTACAACTTCCAGAGTGTTATTAAAAACTAGTATTCATGGGCAGCAAAATGGATGGGGCAGCATCATAAGTAGCAATGTAACCAGCATTGCATTAACGATATTCAGAGCTTGCAACAGCAAGATCTATATTGTTTCAATACAAACAAGTTCCAAAGAGCCACAGCATTGTGATTAATAATATGCTGCCCCCTAAATATTGGAAACAAAGTTAGCCAGAAACAGCTATTTGATAAGATAGAACACACACACAAATCACTCATGAACCTGAAAAGAAAACAATTGTGCTTGGACACAGCAGCGAATTATCAGTTGTGCCAATAAATCACGAGTGACTTGTCCCAGTATACTCTTAATAAGGTTTTCATAACACATCATTATACCTTATATAGACTCACAGTTATTGCAATGTATTTTAAAATCATGTTGTAGATATAGAACGGGCCCGGCATAAAATATATTTACCTGATGCCCTGCTCACCCTAGATGTGACACAGAGGGGTGCTCTTCTTTGTAAGCATCTGTAATTAGACAGTAGGAGACTTGTTTAGGAATGGAATCAGAGGGGAAATATGTCTAATTGAGCAAGGTATAATTAAACAAAAGAAAATGGAAACTTCCCTTATAGTGAGAGAGGTGATGTATGCACACACTGAAACTCTTCCATAAATTAATGGAAAGCACCAATTCGAATTTTGGCAAAAGGATAGTATGAACAGAGATCTCTGATTTCCATAGCCTTCTGAGTTTCTTTCTAGGATAAGAAATTCTGGAAAAGGCAAGACTATGGGGATGGAAAATGATACATAAATTTTACTGCCAATCTATCTTATCTGAAGAAAATACTTAAGGTATTATTATAATTAAATGACAATTGAAACAGAGCAGAGGTTTCAAAGTAGGTGGTGACTAATAGGAGAGAAAAAAATTTGTGGACATTAAATCTCTCTCTCTCTCTCTCTCTCCCTCCCTTCTTCACTCTTTCTCTTTCTTTACCTACCCACCTACCTAAAATGACTATGCTTTTGAAATAAAAGTTTTAAGGACTCTTTAAATATTCAAGAAACATTATAAGAAAAATACTAATAAAAGCCTAAAATAGAAATTTTACATTGTTTCAGAAAAACATAGCAGCATTGGTTGTTTTGAGTGTTGAAATTGCTATCATTCATACATTCATATTATTAATATATAATGTAAGAGAAATAAAAGAGGAATTAAATCTCTTTTTGTTAATGTGGAGTGGAAACAGGATTTTTTTTTAAGGAAGAAAAGTAAGTTAGAATAAAAAGATCTATTTTTGTTAAAGCAATCAAACCAAAGCTCTGTATATGTGCGTAAACAAAAGCTCTGTATATGTGCATATGCATGTACATAATTATGTGTGGACACAGGATAAGAGGGAATATAAAGGCTATTAGCATTGTTTTGATTATGAATGAAGGAGGAAAGTAATTAGGGAGAGATCATTAACTATTAACGCTGACTTGCATTATTTCACTCATTACAATGATCACATAATATTTAATAAACATTTCAATAAGGAAGGTATTAATTAACTAGTAATTATTTATCACTGTGGAAAAACATTCAGAAACTTTTGTTGAACACTTACTATCCTCAAGATGCTGTGCTACAGTGGAGAATTTAGGGCACACATGAAATCTGTCCTCCAAAAACCTATCAATCATTTTTCCAATTCTGTCGAGGAGAGACTAGGTTGTTGCATACCAATAATCTGGACATTTCAGGCTTTGGATATTTATAAATATTGGGATTAAAGAAAGGTGAGCTCAATACTTAGTACAAGGTTTATTTTTCTTTTCCTTGATGTATTTGCCAATTAACATGTACTATCTGATAGGCAGACAAAGTGGAAAGCAAATAGTAGCTTAGAGCCTGAGAAATTGGGTGGCGCTTCTGATCATTTCATAAGGTTGATGGGACAAAATTATATTTCAAAGTGACCAAGGAAGAGGATATTGGGCAAACACTTCAGGTTTTCAGTTGAAGCCTTTGAAGGGTTACAACCTAGAATAATGGGTGGAAAGAAATAGACCATCCTTTACAAATAGCAATGTCTAAGTAATAATAAGGCTAAAGCTTAAGGTTATTCACCCCTAACCTAGCCTGGCAGAAACAAAATTAAACCTTCTTTGGAAGAATATAACATCATCTATAACATAAAAATATTTTTTCCATACACAATGTTTGGAATTAAATCAAAATTACTAGGAATAAGAGATGACAAGTTATATGAAAAGGGCAAAGAGAAAAAAAACAGAAAATAGAAACAGAACTAGAGATCATTATATTTGATTTGTTATGAACTTGTATGATGATATAGAACATATCAGAAGAATACTAAAAACTAAAATGATCAAATAGAAATGCTAGCTCTGTTATTGTAAAAAATACAATAATAGAAATTAAGAAATCAAAACATGAATATAACAGCTGAAGACAAAATTTCTTTAAGGCACAGAATATATTCAGTTTTAGTAAATATTCCAAATGATGGGGGAATAAAAGAAGACTAGAAAATTTCAAAGGACTGACATTACATGAAGAATATATTGTAAAACAGTAAAATTAAATTAAAAGTAATAGAAAAGATAACAAAAAAGCTCTAAATGTTTGGAAATTGTGAAATACACTACTAAATAGACCATAGGTCAAAAAGAAATAAGAAGGACCATTATGGAATATATTGAACTGAATGGCTATGTAAATAGAGTATATATTTATGGAATTCAGCTATAACCTAACACAGGATAAAAGCTATAACTATGCTTCTAAGGATATTCATAGCCTTAAAGGCATATTTTAGAGAAGAAGAAAGACTGAAAAGCCAATGATTTTAATATCCATCCATCCTAAGAAAAAATAATTAAGCCAGAGAAAGAAGTAAAAACAAAAACAAACAACAAAAAAAAAGAACTATAAAATAAGAGCAGAAATTAATGAAATAGCAAACATAGAATAGAGAAAAATCTCAAAACCAAAATTTGGTTGTTTTAAAAAAGTAATAAAGTTGTTAAATCCTAGAATAACTATTAAAAAGAGAGAAGGTACAAAATATTAATATCAGAAATAAAAAAGGAGACAACAGTATAAATTTAATTATAATAATCCCTTGAGTATTTTCTTCAGGTAGGGTATATTGTCAGTAAATTATCGGAATCATTTTCCATACAGATATTAAAAACATTATACCACAGTTTTGTGAACAGCCTTATTATAATACCTAATAATATATTTCAAAATGGACAAAATCTTTAAAAAAAAAAACATTGCCAAAACTGACATAAAGGGAAGAATAATATATGAATAGTCCTACATCTATTAAAAAATGCAATCTAATAACTAACATTTTTTTCAACTAAGAGAACTCCAAATATAGAAAGCTTTGATGGAGAATTATTCCTAATATTTAAGGAGGAGAAAACACTAACATTAGTCAAACCATCCCAGAAAATTGAAAAAGAGTGAATTACTCCCAACTCGTTTTATGAGGACATAAAACTTAAACATCTATGATAGAAACAATTAGAAAGGTGAATTCTAGCCTAATTTTCCTAAAAATAGGTAAACATTTTTAAAACAAATAAGACAAATGAAGTCAAGCAAATGTAAGAATTATAATATTTCATGACCAACTGAACTTTTTCAGTGATAAAAGATTATTTAACAGTTTGAAAACTAAAAACATGTAATTCACCTCATTAATAGAACAAAGGAGAAAAATTATGTGACCTTAAATATTTAAATAATTATACTTTGATATAATTCAGCACCCACTCAAGATTTGGAAAATTAATTCTTAGCAAACTAGGACTAGAAGGGCATTTTTACAAATTTAATAAAGATTACCTATAAAAAATCTATAGCAAACATGCTTCCCACACTGATACTGGAAAAAATTGCATTCAATCACCACTTTTATTCAATATCATACTGGATATTCAATATAGCCAGTGCACTATTATATGAGTAAGAAAAATGAAGAAAAGATATAAAGATAAAAACAAAGAAATAAGGGGGCATACTGATGGCTCAGTTTGTTAGAGTGCGAGCTCTCAACAAGGTTGCTGGTTCAATTCCTACATGGGATGGTGGGCTGCGCCTCCTACAGTTAAAGATTGAAAATGGTGACTAGACTTGGAGCTGAGCTGTGCCCTCTACAACTAGACTGAAAGACAACTTGGAGCTGATGGGCCCTGGAGAAACACGCTGTTCCGCAATAAATAAATAAATAAATAAATAAATAAATAAATAAATAAATAAATAATAAAGAAATAAAATGCTTTATTTGACAGAAGCAAGGTTATGTATCAAAAAATCATTAAATAAATGTATATGAAAGCAACCAAGTGTCCATTGACTGATGAATGGATAAACAAGATGTGGTCTAGACATACAATAGCATATTATTCATTCTTAAAAAGGAAAGAAATTCTGATACATACTACAACATGAATGGACCTTGAAGATGTTATACTAAGTGAAATAAACCAGTCACACACACACACAAAAAAAAACAAACAAAAAAAAACAAATATTATATGATTCCAATTATATGATTACCTAGAATAGTCAAATTCATAGAGAAAAACTAGAACAGTAGTTGCTAGTGGCTGGGGAAGGGAGAAATGGGGAGTTGTTGTTTAATGGATATAGATTTTCAGTTTTGCAAGACGAAGAGTTCTGGAGATTAGTTGCACAACAATGTGAATGTACTCTTAACATTACTGAACTGTATATTTGAAAATAATTAAGATGATAATTTTTTATTGCGTGTGTTTTATTTCAATTAAAACATAAATGTTTAGGTTAACAATTAGAATTAGTAACTGATTTTAGTTTTCTTTAATTGCTGTACACTACCACTACCAGAAAAAAAAAAAGGAAGAAAAGAAAATACCTTATCTAACAAATGTGTGCAATACTTCTATATAAAAAACATTAAAACATTAGTGAAATAAGTTTAAAAAGAAAAAAGAACCAATCAGTGGAGAACATGCTGTGTTCTTGTAACAGAAAATTTAATAATGTAAACATGTTTATTTTATCACAATACATTTTTAGAATTAATATGATCCTAACCAAAATCTTGCAGTTTTCCTCTCTCTCTCTCTCTCTCTCTCTCTCTCTCTCTCTCTCTCTCTCTCTCTCTCTCTCTCTCTTTCTCTCTCTCTCTCTCTCTGTAAATAGATATTCTTATTCTGAAAATAATGTGGAAATAGAGAAAGCTAAGAATAGTAAGGCAATATTGAAAAACAGCATTATCAGAGTAAGGCATTGACAAATAAATAGGCAAATTGTACAAATATAACAGAATAGAATCTAGAAACAGATCCACATGTATATAAAATCTTGATTTATATGACAAATGTGACATTGCATTTGTCTAGTGGAGAAAAGGAAGGCTTTTGAATACATCGTGTTAGGTAAAATAGATACACAAGAAAAAAGTATATTTTGGTCATCATCTCACATAACATTCACTATTAAATTTCAGAGTTGCAGATGGATTGAAAATTTGATATAAAATGTAAAACAATTAGGAGAAATTAATTCATGAACTTCTGCTAGGATAATTAAACAATAAAACATAGAAACGTAATTATCATCGAAACTACACATTTTTTGTCAATTAAACACAATGTTAAAAGAGTAAAAAAGATGTTATATGATTTTTTTTTTTTTACCACAGTTAAAAATTAAGTAACCCCTAAACTATTGTTTATGGTAAGCGGGGAGGAGAAACGGGGGAGTGGGGACTCTAGAAGCGGGTAAATGGGGTCTAATATATGGTGATGGAAAGAAAACTGACTCTGGGTGGTGAACAAACAATGTATTATAGAATTGTACACCTGAAATCTATGTAACCTTACTAACACTTGTCACCCCAATAAACTTTAAAGAAAAAAAAGTAAAACGGCAAGCGTGAGTGGGGAAATCTGTAACTGACAAAGTCCTCATTAAAAAGACTGAAAATTCTAAATGTTGGTGAGGCAGAGCAATTGACTTCTCATATTCTGCTGATGACTGTAGATTAATATAACTTCTTGGAAAATTGTTTAGCTGTATGTGCTAATGCTGAGCACACACCTACTCTCTGATGCAATAATTCACTCCAAGGTATGTAACCGGAAATGCATACATGTGTTTACCAAAAGACCAAAGGCATCTACAAGAAGGTTATAGCAGCAGTACTGAAATGATTAAAAATTTGAAGCTACTCAAAGGCCCGTATACATTTATACGTTGGAATGGATAAAAAATTCATGGCATATTCATATAATATATTACTATGCAGCAGTGAAACATATGTAAACTACTGCTACACAAAATAATATGAATGAATGTCATAAATATATTGTTCAGCAAAAGAAGCCAAAGCCATAGGTACATTCAGTATAATTCCATTATATAAAACTTATAAAAATGCAAACTAAATCTGAGGTAAGATGTTAGGATTACGTTGACTTTGGCAAGAAAGGTGAGAACAATGATTTGCAGGTGACATGACGGAGGATTTCAGGGTACTGGTAACAATCTAGTTCTTGCTATACAGATTGGTTTTATCATTGACAATTTGGTGCTTATTCTTCAAGCCATTCATACTGGTGAGTTCTATACTTTTCTACAATATTGTTCAATAAAAATAATTCAATTTCAAAGATCAGACATGTGCATGATGACAGGAGAAAACAGAGCTGGGGACATCAGAAAAGGCTGAAATTGGAAAGAAAAAAAATGAAAAATAATGTGATGGTTTGTAGATTAGTCAAATATGCATTTCATGAAAGGGAGGAAAACAATGAGCAAAACCATGGAGGTATAAAAGTACAGAAAATAAGGACTAGTACCTGTTCACCTTAGAGATAAGTGCTGCATAGGGATTTCAAGAAAACGAGAATGTTTCAGGTAGAGGTTACCTTGTAGGAATAGCAATCTTACCTTTTGTCAATTCAGGACAAAAATCTCTGGGAAGAATTTAAAATAGAAATATAGACAACTCATTTCTCATTAGTCCTATGCAAAATTTCCTTAACTGGCCTCTTAATTTTACATTGTACTTGTAAATTTGCATATACATGAATGGTGACCATGTTTTCTTATGAAACTCCTCTAGTTATAAGGAGTTTATCCAACAGTCACAATATGACAAAGTTCAACTTTCTGTAAAATAGATGTAAACAAAGAAACATGATAAAGAGCTCTGAGGTGCTTGAAACTTCCAAAGTGAGGAAGTGTCGCTCAATGGCCAGAGCTCTGAAACCATCAGTTGTGATGCTGTGGCCAATCTCCCCATCTCTGCTGGTTGTTTAGGAATAAAAAATCCAACTGGGAAAAAAAAAAAGGAATATAAGTGCAATATGTATGTCAAAGACACTAGGGAGGGGATTCCACAAGATTTGATTAGATTTGAAAGTGGAGTTAAAGCATAGAATTTTTAAATGATTCAGAGATTTTTCAACAAGTAACAAGCACAATCGGTTAATATCCAGCACAACTGATGTTTATGAAAAAGATAATATCCTAGGAAAGCTCAAGTTAGAATCCTCCAGTTGACCAAAAAATTTACATTTTTCAACCATTTTGGATTTTGTTACAAGTAATCAAAATTTTGTGTTCCTACATATGGAAGAGATGGCTGCAACAATGGAATTAAATGTGATTCTGAGAAAGGAAATGGAGAGATGAGAGAGAGAGAGAGAGAGAGAGAGAGAGAGAGAGAGAGAGAGAGAGAGAGAGAGAGAGAGAGAGAAATTGAAATCAATATCTTGGGAAATATAGACCATAAAAACCTAATGATCACATCATATTTCATCAGGAAAATGTAAATTAAAACAACAATGAGATACCACTATGAC
Source organism: Rhinolophus ferrumequinum (assembly GCF_004115265.2). Taxonomy (NCBI): domain Eukaryota; kingdom Metazoa; phylum Chordata; class Mammalia; order Chiroptera; family Rhinolophidae; genus Rhinolophus; species Rhinolophus ferrumequinum. The sequence continues at coordinate 59,747,638 of NC_046291.1, forward strand.
TAAAATCCAGAGTACTGACAACAGCAAATGCTAGTGAGGATGTGGAACCCTCCTTCATTGCTACCTGAAATGCAAAATGGTACAGCCACTTTGGAAGACATTTTGGTGTTTTCTTACAAAATGAAACACTCTTATCACATGATACAGCAATCACCCTCCTTGGTATTGGCCCCAAAGAGTTGAAAATTATGTCCACACAAAAGCCTGCACATGGAAGTTTGTAGCAGCTTTATTCATAATTGCCAAATTCTGGAAGCAACCAAGATGTCCTTCAATACATGAATGGATCAACAAACTGTGGTACATTCAGACAGTGGAATTTTATTCAGTGCTTAAAAAAAATCATCTATCAAAACCATGAAAGGACATGGAAGAATCTTAAACACACATTACTAAGTGAAAGAGGCCAATCTAAAAAGGTTACCTATAGTGATTCCAACTATAGGACATTCTGGAAAAGGAAAACAGTGGAGACAGAAATAAAAAGCAGTGACTGACTTGGATTGAGGGAGGGAAGAAAGCTGAATATGTGGAGTACAGAGGCTTTTTAGGGCAGTAAAAAAATAGGCTGTATAATACCATAATTATGTATACATGTCCTTATACATTTGCCCGAACCCACAGAAAGTACAACACAGTCAATTGTAATGTTAACTGTGGACTTTGAAGGATTATGATGTGTTAATACAGGTTCATCACTTGTAACTAATGTACCACTCTGGTGGGGATGTTGACAATAGAAGAGGCTGTGCATGTGTGGGGGAGAGGGCACATGGGAAATCTCTGTGCCTTCTTCTCAATTTTACTATAAATCTAAAACTGCTCTAAAATGTTAAGTCCTAAAACATATCTAAACAAAGAGGCTGTATATCAGATGTCTATATCTTAGACAACCTGGTATTCTGTTAATGGCTTAGTACAGTGCTCTACACAACAACTGTGTTTCACAAGTATTTGTTAAATTTAGGTATAATCCAAACAGATTTATTCTAACTCCTTATCCATAGCACCATAAAATGAAGAACGAAGGAGAGAGAAATTGCTAAGGCAGTCTGAGAAAATTGATAATCAATAGTAAAAGTAACAAGAAACAAATTATTAATAACTGAAAAGAAGCAATAAATACTTTAAAAGTCAAGTAACTCTATAGTCTTAAGTATGGGGAAAAAAAAGGCCATCCCAAAAACCTAATAGCTCAGCAAGTAGTTACTGGGTTCCAAGATGGAACATGGTTGACCGTGAAAGCTATATCCAAGAATCATTAAGAAATCAACAACTTTAATTAAAAAAAAAAAAAAGAAATCAACACAACCTAAAGGCCTTTCCCTTTGTTTGTATTTTAGTGACACATTTCATCAGAATACATTAAAAACATATCCAATAAAGTATTCAGGATTTATTCATATGGCGGTTGAAGTATAGTGGGATGAGGATTGAAGAAAGCAAGACTGCTCAGAAATTTATATATATTATATTCATTTATAGTGTATTTATATGATATATATGTTATATGCTATATATTTTGTATAAGATATAATATAGTCATTAGTTATAATGCCTATTATTAAAAACTTCTTTTATGATAACTTTTATCATTTTTATAAAAAATATCAGCTGACTAGCAACAAGAGCTGGGCCTTGGGAGTAATTTTTCTTCTTGAGCCTATTTTTATTTGACTCTCAATGTCTCAGCAGAGACAGCACTAAAGGCTTTAGACCGAAGAAAGAATACGGGTAATTTATTTGTGACGTTCCCTCTAAATAACACATGCACACATCATTTTTGCACTTAACAAACCAAATTTTAACTATAAAATTTATGTATAGTTTCCCTGACAATAGTAGATAAATAAGGTTTTATTGTGTATATCATCAGCTCTTATTACAAATATTGTATATATTTAAGGTCCATTATGTAATGTTTGCTATACATATACATTATGAAATTATTACTACAGTAATGTAATTAACATATCCATCACCTCACATAGTTATCTATCGTGTGTGTGTGTGTGTGTGTGTGTGTGTGTGTGTGTGTGTGGTGAGAACACCTAAAATCTACTCTTTCAGCAAATTTCAAGTGTATAATACAATTTTATTAACTATAGTCACCATAATGCACATTAGATCTCTAAAACTTTTTCAGACTACATAACCGAAATTTTGTACCCTTTGAACAAATTCTCCCCATGGTGTGACTTTTCTTATAAGCCAAAACTACATAGTCCAAAATATTTTATCTTCCGAAGGCATATTGCAGCTTATGTTGTATTACACATAATATGTATATATAATACGATGCATATATGTTATATATATATAGTTTATATTATATTAATGTAAAATGCTTGCAAATGACTGAAATATAAGTAACTCCCTCTTTCCCTTATTTTGCTTTTTAACCATTAACCAAGTCATCTCAGCTAACTGAGTTGTAATTACACAACAATTTGAACACTATTTTCCTACTCTCAAAGAGTCACATGATTCATAAGCATGAATGTTATTCTTCATTTCAGATATTCTCCCCTAATTTATTGTACGACTCTTAACATTTTTAACAAAAGCTAAATGTTTATGCTTATCATACTATACTCTTGCTGCATCTCAACTTCTTTATTTAAGAAGAGGTAATATTTATTTGGAGTCATAAAAAATGTGAATCATGATTATGGAAAAATAATGAAGTCATAAAGAAAGATTTCTCTGAGAAACATATTTATGACCTAGATTGAAAGTTAGCTCTATAAACCAAGTGCTCACATTCTTTTGCTCTGTTAACATTACATTGCTATAAAAAGTCAGACTAACAAAATCCCAGTGGAATATGTACATTGCAGCAGTTGCTAAGGTAACCCCTATAAAATTCTCTAAATAGAAAAAAAAATTAAAAATACATTCTTTGAGGGCAGATAAATTAAGGCTGTCCCAAGACTTTCTAAGCGTATTTTTGTTGCAACAATAAATGGCTGTAAGGAAAATAGATGGGATCTCACCTGAGACTGAGTCACAGGTAAATAACTGATTAACTAGTAAATATGAAATTAAAACAGCATAAGGTAAAGCCCTTCTGAAGTTCCCTTTAGGTGCACACAAGGAAGAGCAGCCTAAGTACTAAAAATGAGGAAATTAAACTCTATTGTCACATTCATCCCTTAGGGTGAATTCACTATTAAGACAGAAAGAAGTTGGAGAAAATTTGCTCAATATACAATTTTGTTTTAAACTTTATCTTTCTTCTGGGGTTACCTTTGAGATTATGGATTTCTTATATAAGATTCTGGAAATGCACAGAGAACAAATTTCAGAACAAGATTAAATTATCCTCTATTTGAAAAGTATACAATATCTAAATATATATTATTTAAAGAGGCAGCCACTGGATGCCTTTGTAATGCCATGGACATAAGTTTAATAAGCAAACCTTTATTCCATAAATTTGATAGCGTTAAGCATTGTTCTGTCTATATTATCTAAAACATCATCAAAGATATACTTTCCAGATTTGTTTTGTTTGGTGGTGACAGTGATGAGATTTAAATAACTTATTTAATTTGCAGTTTTTTTCTGTTTTATTAGTCCACTGATAAGTACACTGAAAATATTCTATCGCTATTGGATATTTAAATTGAATTAGTTTGTATCTTTATCTGATGAATAAACATTTTATTATTAGGTTGGTGCAAAAGCAATTGCTGTTTAAAAGTTAAAAATAATTGCAAAAACCACAATTACTTTTGTACCAACCTAATAACTAAGACAAGAGAAATGATGAAAATGTAAGGCCCAGTCCATGGTATGTCTTAGCTTTTCTTGGGACTACAGAAAATAAATGATTCATAAGGACTGTAGGCATCTTGGGCACTCACGGAGACTAGGCATTGGAATAGTGTGTCTGCCAATGAAGTTGGTCCCCCATGTCACTTAGGACATCCTGTTGGGAGTACTATTTGCCAGAGATAGGTTTCCACAGTTTAAGCACAAATTTAACAAATCAGCTTGAAAAGTCTCTTTTCTACCCAGCTCAAAATTCTATCTTGGACAGAAACACCAATGAGAGGAATCTCTGAATGAGGTTATCTTTGTTCTATTTGATGTCAGATCAGAAAGCTTAGAACTGGGTAAGTGCCTTACGCCTATCTCTAGTATCCATATCTCCCTTAATAAAAGCTTGTAATAATTGTAAATCTATTATTTATTCATGTAAACAAATATACCAAAGTAAATTAATTAAACCAGGTTTCACCAAAATTCTCTGTAAACAAAGGAGCCCAGTGGTCAAGATTTAAAAATCAAACTAGTCTATGAAACTCTTGGAACTTTATGAGTTTTATAGGATTAAAGGCTCAGAGAATTTCCTCAGTAAAGCACTCTATATGTTTAATATAGATTTGTTGCTTTTAAATCCTATCATAATTTGTTAGTTCTAACTTGTTGTCTATTATGACATACTTATAATTTATTAACAGATTTCTCTAGAGGAAAATAAACACCATTTCAAATGCACGTGTGCAATCATTAACCAACCATAATATTTAATTATTCCTAGACTTAAATACAACTTTCTTCTTCAATAGAAAAATATAAGTTTCAGTCTAGAACTTCTTCACATTCTGAATTAAAGTTTCTTCTGAATCATTCTGGGCTCAGAGTTGTAAGGCTTTTCTTACAACTTGATGTCCTTTTATTATGTTCAGTTCTAATACACCATTTCAAAGCTTCTTTTAAAAAAGTTATTTGGAGTGTTTTATTTCTACCATGCTCTCATTCTGCAAGCTTTGGTGCATATGTCCTTCTAATCTTACCATAAGGCAGCAGAGGAAAAAACTCAGTACAATGTAGGTTTCATACTCTTTCCTTAGTTAACTGGTTCTAAATTTTGCATGCACCAGATACACTTGGAGGGCTGTTAAAACACAGATTGCTAGGCTCCACTCCCAGAGTTTCTGATTCAGAATATCAGATAGACCTCAAGAATTTATATCTAAGTTCCCAGGTGATGCTGATGCCGTGGCCCAGGGACCACAGGACAACCACTGGCTTAGGTCTTCTCTAAAATGATTTGTTCAAATATCAAAGGCTTGTAGGTGCTTTTCTGTACTATCAGGAATAAAAATATGTCATTGCACATTCTGCTGAACTTATTTTCAGCTGATTGGATGAACTTATTGTTCATGGAATCCATTAAAAATTTATGAACTAGTTGTGTTAACTAGAAATCTCTTGTATGAATATTCAAGAAAAAATTTACTGGTCTTGTACCAGCACAAAAATCTCAGATTCACTTTTCATGAAAGTATAATTATGTATTTGAAAAGGAAAATACATATTTTCTTATGTAACTTGTTATCTTGTAAAATGATACAAGATAGTAGGAGCAGTAATAAATAGCACCAAAGTGAAGTTTCATTTCAAAACTGATGCTTTTGAAATTAATATATTTAATAGCTTTAGGATTGGCAGTATAATTCTGAAGTATATATTATACAATATTTATCTATTTCTTATCTGGTTAAATTTGAGGTTAATTTCTTTCTCCATTGAACTTCTTCAGTGAATCACTGAAAATCATATAACATCTTCTGAAAGTTAAACTTTGAAATATAGAAATTTGTCATCTGATTGATAATCATTCATGATGCACAAAATGAGTCATAAGTTCTTTTAGCTTTGAGAAGTTCATGATCTTGTTATAGAGATTTGGCAATGCGTATGGTCTTTGATTGCATTGCCTAGTATGTGACAAACAATTATTTTGAATAAGTCTCAGTGACTAAATGAAATAAAGTAGTCCCCCCTTATCCATGGTGAATAGATTCCAAGACCCCTAATGGGGACCCGAAGCCACAGATAGTACTCAACCCTATATACACATTGCTTTTTCCTAACTATTATAAAGTTTAATTTATAAATTAGGCACAGTAAGGGATTAACAACAATAATAAAATAGAACAATTATAATGATGTACTGTAATAAGTTATATGACTGTGGTCTCTCTCTCTCTCTTTCTCTCTCTCTCTCTCTCTCTCTCTCTCTCTCTCTCTCTCTCTCTCAACCAATCAGATAACCTAGAGGGGTACTAAGTGACTAATAGGCAGGTTGTATACAAGGTCTGATGACAATTAAGTCTGCGAACTCATCCTAGAAACAGTGCTACATACCTCATTGCTGAATATCACTACAGTCACCTTCGAAGTACTCCGCTTGGAAAGCCATGCACCCATGCCAGTACCTAGTCCACCCTTCAAAGCAATTTTGGAACTCTTTTTCGGGAATGGCCATCAGAGCTGTCATCTTATTACCCTTGATGTCCTGGATGTCATCAAAATGTCTTCCTTTCAACATTTCCTTTATCTTCAAGTAAAGAAAGAAGTCATTGGGAGTCAGATCAGGTGAGTAGGGAGGGTGTTCCAATATAGTTGTTTGTTTACTGGCTAAAAACTCCCTCACAGACAGTGCTGTATGAGCTGGTGCATTGTCATGATGCAAGAGCCATGAATTGTTGGCGAAAAGTTCAGGTCGTCTAACTTTTTCATGCAGCTTTTTCAGCACTTCCAAATAATAAAATTGGTTAACTGCTTGTCCAGTTGGTACAAATTCATAATGAATAATCCCTCTGATATCAAAAAAGTTTAGCAACATCATTGCAACAAGTTTGAGAATTTAATATCCGACCTTGTATACAGCATGTATATACCGGACAAAAGAATAATTCAAGTCCTAGATGGGAGGAGGCAGGATGGTACAATATTTTATCATGCTACTCAGAACAGTGTGCGATTCAAAACATATGAATTGTTTATGTCTGGAGTTTTCTATTTAACATTTTTGGACCATGGTGTAGCACGGGTAACTGAAACTGAGGAAAGTAAAACTACAGATAAGTGGGGGACTACTGTACAAGTTTATTTATTTGTGATTATCTTGCATCTTGAAGTTCTGTAACTTTTTTGGCTGTTTCTTCACAAGAAAATGTAGAAATGTAGCCTTTAATCCAGTAATAGGTCTTTAAATATCAAAACTTTATTTCTATGTTCTTTTTGCTTCAAAATTTTAGTGAAAACTTTTAAAGGATATTCTAAATGACTTTTAAGTGTACAAAATAGAAATATAAACTGTATGTGATTTTATCAATCTTAATAACTTAGGTGACAATCTATTAAGATTCTTTTTAAGCACCTGTGACATTACTACAAGCAAAGAGAAAAAGGCACCTTTCTCTTCTGTCCACAGGTTGGCTATAAAGATCTGAAAAAATGTATACAACACACATATATATGGAATCAAGAAAATATGGTATTAAAACACAGGGAAATAGTGACATAAACTGGTGTAATTCTTTCTTAAAATTCCAGGAATCTGCAAATTGGTATACTCTGACATTTGTATACTCTTTGTTTGTTTGTTTTGCTTTATGTATTTATAGAACAGGGATAGTAGTGTAGGTTCTACTCTTGCCAATATTGTTCAGTGGAGAGTTTCTCAATGAAGATCAATTACTTTCATCTCTTTACCTGAGTTTAAAATTATTTAAAGGGATTTTAGGAAGTAAAAACAATATCAAAACCACATCTAAGTAATGTGATATTATATATATATGTGTGTAATACAAATGTTTTAAACTCACTTGTTTCTATACAGACAAGTAAATGGTATAAGGTTGTGACTATATTAAAAGAGCAAGGGAAAAACTGAAGAATCATTGCATAGAAGATACAATACAATGAAGCAAAAGACATAGCCTTAAAGCTTAGTAACAGAAAGGACTATAGAGATCATATAGAACTCTTTATTTTACAGTGGAGAAAAGTGAAGTCAAGAGAGAGTAAATGAATTTTCCAAAAGACAGTGGTTGTGGATTATATAGTCAGTGATGAAGTCACGACTAGAACTCTTCCACTGAAGGACTTTTCTACTAAACATTCTAAGAAAATGTTTAGTTAAGATGATATGGTAAGTCTCAATAAAATTTTCTTCTCAGGTGATGACAGACTTCAAATATATTCTTCTACCAAAGTGTTTACTTTATAGCTCTCTTTCTTTCTGTTCCCTTCTGCATAACACTCTGAGTTACCTCCTTTTTCTCTTCACAGTCTGTACCCCTCATGATAGGGAGATAATCCCCTGAGCAAGGTGTGCTCAGGTGGTAAGCAGTGATGAAATGCTTATGAAATGGGTGAGGAAGAAGATAGTGCATTTGGGGGTAGGAGGGCAGTAATGGGAATGAAATTTGACACAGCTGAACTCAAAGTTCAAGCTTATTCATAAAGATTCATCAGTTAGCTACTTCCGTTAAAGTGACATCTCAAAAGACTTTGCATTTTAGCATTTTATTTATCCTGTGTGTGTGCGTGTGTGTGTGTGTGTGTGTGTGAGAGAGAGAGAGAGAGAGAGAGAGACAGAGAGAGAGAGAGAGAGCGAGAGAGAGAGAGAGAGAGTTGGTTTTTCTCTTCAAACTACAAAATCATAAATTCCTTATAGTTGTAAAAGGACTTAGAATCACATAACACGGTATTAAACACATAGCAGAGACAATGAATCACCTGTTGATTAGTTAATCGGTAATTTTATGTACATGTTTTATGTTTTCAGGTTTGGAGTTATAGGTTTATCCAATTATTTATTGTTTGAAGGCAAAAAAATTTCATTCATTATTCAACCAACATTAATTGAATGCCTGTTATGTGCCAGACAGGTCCTGTGCTGGACTCTGGAATTGCAAAGATGTTACTGTCTCTACCACATCCACCATCATCACCCCAATGGAGATGTTGCAGCTGATGATAATAAAGATGAACGTAAAGACTGCTAACATTCATTGAGTGCTTATTATCCCAGGCATTGCTCTAAGTGATTTACTCATTCAATCTTTAAAACAAATGTAGGAAGTAGCTACTACCATCTTCCTTTTACAGTTGAGAACACTAGAGCAACTTGTCCAGCATCACAGCACTAATAACTGCTGCATCTGGGGTTAGGCCTATCAGCTGGGGTCACTTATACCAGAGGCATTATGGTAACGAGAATGTCTCTGCCCTCCAGGAGCTTACAATCTGGAAGAGGAGCAGGATACATGAGTGGGCACGAGAAGTACCAATTATGATTTGCAAATTAAGTGCAGTGAATGCACAAAGACTGACATGCTGAACTCTCCCTGGAGAAGTTGTTGAGGCTGCAGAGAGCAGAAAGTATGATGCAGGTTTATCAGGAATTCTTAGACTATTTTTTATTCTGACCCCTTTGGCAGTCGGATGAGTTTTTCACAGAGTGATATTTTTAAAAGCATAAAATAAAATACACAAAAATGGAACTGAAGCTAACTGTATGGAAATAAGGTAATTAAAATTACATTTTTATGCAGTAATACATGTACTTCTTTATTAATATATTAAATAACAATATCTAATGGTGTTTCTAATACTCTAATTCAAGAAAATGACAATGTCACAGGTTCTGCTAATAGCACTGAGGTTTGCAGTCTACATTTAATTTAGAAAGACATGCTAAATTTCAGTTAGAGGTTAGCAAAACTAAAGATATAATTTTCTCATTCTCATACACAAATACATTGAATTCTATCTGGTCTATATGGAGTCCAAGGATCCCAAGCTAAGAACCCCTGGAAGAATGAAGAAGCATTTATAATGTGGCAAAGGAAGGCATAACTTACTATACAGTATAATTTAGAAAATGCCATGTTATGGGTTATCTTTAATTTAATCACAATCAAAAGTCCTTCCCTAAAGTGTAAGCAGCAGATTATTATTTACACACCATGGCCTGCTGAGACGCACCATTAATTAAGACTGAACAGTAATCAGTTTGCTCTCTACAAACTTTGTTCCTCTGATTACTGCCAACTTAGAATACATGCTTTTGCCAGCACTCTCCTGCAGATTTCAGTGTCTTAGTGTTTTTATTACAGGTAAACATTTTATCCCAATGAAGGCATAGTTTGTATCTGAGCAGCATCCATAGTGTGGAAAAGAAGACCCAAAAGACGATAACAAAGGGAACAGTATTTTGGCAGCCGACCAAGTATATGAATTTAGTGAACGTCCAATTTGGGACCCATGAGACATTTTGTAACGACTGATAGAAGGAAAAATGGAAAGGATTTTTGGCTACTCTTTGAAGGCAAGATTGCCCTTGGAATGCAATGGGCATCGTTAAAACTCAGTGTTCAAATATTTGTTTACCATCTAGCCAGCCCCTTGCTTGCCAGGGTGGCGGTGTGTGCTCGGAAGTCTCCCACAGTACATGCAAAGGCTAGAAGTTGTTCATTAAGGTTTCTCACCTTTTCCTTGCTCACCCTCATCTTTCAAGGTGTAAATTAGAGAGGCAGATGTACAATCTGGGAAGTTTTCCAGCTACATATTTAGAATGTGGAGTGTTCAGCACCGTGGGTGTTCAGCAGAGTTTTTCAGTCAGTCACACATACAGCTTCAGTGCCAAGGAAAACCCCCCAAATGGCCCCTGAATTCTTCGTTCTATAAGAAAATAGCAACCATTATCAGGACAGGCCACAGTTTGCTTTTTAATTATTACTGTATAATGAATAACTATTGAACATAGTGGGAGAACAAGAGGAATCTGATTGAAGTCTGAGAAGCCCTCTGTTTCCTGGCTAAATAATATCTGGTAGGAGAAAGTTTTAAAGGGTCCCTTTATTGAAATTTTCAAAGATGCTTGTGCACCAAGGAGAACATCAGATACCAGAAAGCTGAAATAGCATAAGAGCATACTTCCTTATACTGTTTGAAAGTGCTTTCTAGTATGAAGAGTGCTTTTATATATTTTATCTCATATTGTCCTTGTTAAATGTCAAATCTACAGGGTAGATTTTATTTTTCCAAAATTTGATAGGAAACCAGACTCAGGTTAAGCAGTTCAGCCAATGTCATAAAGATATATTATGGTGGAATTAGGCCTCAATGCCTTCATTCGTGAAACTATTCAATAACTACCATTTGTCAGGGGAACATAGAAGGAAATAAAATAATATAGAACTCTCCACTCATCTAATTTTCTCTACTACCTCCCAAATAATTTAATATGGAGAGAAGTCATGTCAGAAATAGAAATAGTCAAGTATGAACAGAGCGTAAGTGCAGCCTTATAAAGAACTCGAAGGATTGGAAAAAAAATGTTCCTAGAAGCGCTTAGTGCATAGAGATCTGTATGCATGTCACACTTTTTTCAGCATGATCGAATTCTTTAGTCTTCCCTACTCTAAATTCCTCTTGTCTTTCTTTACTCTAAATTGTAAAGAGTTAGACTCCATTGATGGTAAAAATGCTCTCTTCCTCGGTCCCTCAGATGGACAATTCTGAGATGGATTTTGTGTGGCTCTTCCGTGGGTCCCAGGAGAATTAAGGGTCAGTTGACCACAGTGGGGATCACCTGAAGAACATACACTTGTAATAACTTTCCCTGGTTTTTGTTCTTCATTCTTTTTGACATCTTACTCCAGTTCCCTGGTATTACTTTCAAAATAAACCACTTATACACATGCCATTATTTCAAGCTCTGCTTTCTGGAGAAAGCCTAAGTGAACATGAGGGAACTATAGGCCATTCATTTTGTGCAATCTAAACGTCTCTGTTGTCTCGTTGTTAGAAAAGAATTCTGTTACTGTATACTATCAACTCTAAAACTTAAGCGTCAAACCAAAACACCTTAGGAAAGGAAAGGACTGCTGTATGCCTCTAACTTTAAAGGAAGCCAGAATGAGCACAGCTTAAGTTTCAATTGTTCACAATCCACACCACAAAGTTGCAAGGCCATCTTAGTACTATGTTCTTTCCATCTCCCCTAATTAGAGCTCTGAGCAAAAGAAAATGAAAACAACTTCTGCCCTATACATTTTACCCAGCATAGACTCAGCCTTAAGGCAGACTTTTCTTTCAATTATGTAGGCCCCCAACTGAGGACTCCACTCATGTGCTCAATTCTATTTTTATCACAAATTTAGCTTTCCTTCCTTAGCATGATCCATTCCAAATGAATGTGCCAGGAATCTCCTGTCCCCTTTGACTTTTCAATGGCAGCAGAACACATGTGACATTATTCCTGATGGCCCATTGCCACAAGCACCTCTTGTTCACCACACACTCTGCCTGCATCAGGAAGCAGGGTCCTCTGCCTTTCTGCTAGCACATCATGCACTGGATCTATGAATGATAGCTACAATCTGTGATCTGGACACTTCCTCCCGGAAGTTACCCTAAGAAAAATGAGCTGCCAAACCCCTAGTATTCTGTATTTAAATGATTAGCAGTTGCCTTATCTATCTATCTATCTCTCTATCTATCTCTCTATCGATCTATCATTTATTTATTTATTTATTTATTTATTTATTTATTTATTTATTTATTTTTTAAATATAGAGAAGAAACCATATGGCTGATGTGCATTATGATATCACTCACAAGAAGTTGGAGAGCCGGTCATTTTGCCTGTCTCCATTCACATGTTCTAAAGGAAGTCATAATATAAAGGTTTTTTATTTTTAACATGATCCCAATTTTGGAAAGATTGTAAAAGTTTTGGCTGTTGTAGTTTGTTGTCCATTGTTATATAAAAAAAGTCATTTAAACTTTTAATTGATCATCAGAAAATTCCCTTTTAATGGTATGGTGGCGCTCAAGCACAAACGTAAATATAGAACAAAAATGGTGCAGTCACTGCAGAGTCACAATATTTAGTACTTTTTGAAATATTAGATAAGTATGAAATAGTTATTTCTAGGGTATGGTTGTGTATTCATGGGTGTGTTGGGAGTGAACAAAACCACTCTTTGCCTTGTTATCTGAACATGTGAAATGGCAGGTTTTGTGACTTATATTTGTGGCAAGTATATTATATACATTATCCCTATTTAAGCAAAAAAAATTTGGAAAATTTTTGCTATTTTTTAAAGCTACCACTAGATGGTATGCAAATACTCTTTCTTCATTGCTGGTTCTTCTGTTTTTAGATTGTTGGAATATAAGATGTACCTATCAACATGATATTTCTGATTTAATTTCATTTTCATCTCTGAAGTGGGGGATAGGAGAAAAGGATGCTGCTTGGATCATGAAGTTTTCACTAACTATTTAACTATTGTCACCTCCACATGTAATTTTATCATCTTACACGTTAATGGTAACATTTTGACTTTTTAAACTTTAATTTTTCTCCATATTTCCTAAGTATACCCAAGAGCCACTTATTAAATAATACTAATTAAGGATTATCTGCAATTAGTAAGTGTACTTCATATTTAGAAATTATTTGGACTTGAAGAACTAATGATACTTTACATTATTGATTTTTAAAATTACTTAGAGTTTTAAAAAACTACATATTCACTAAACATAAATGCCACTTAGTGATCTGCAAAAAAGAAAAAAGAAGTATTTTTTCCCTGTAAATTATCTAATATTTTTAATGGTAAAATTAATTCCCAATTTGGCCCATTCAAATATCTGTTTCTTTCAATATATGTGATAATGCTTAATATCCTTCTGTCCTACACAGATTCTGGTTTGTTTTTTTCTAGCTCATAACTTAAATTAATAGGCTACTATTCCCAATGAGGTAATAATATCCATCACCGTATAGCAAATCTATGGTAAGTCCAAGCCTTTCCAAAACCAATTACTATTTTAAGTTGCAGTCAACTCCAGCTCCCAGTATTCGATAGCATGTTTACCATTTCAGCTTCATTATTCCTGTTGTAATGCAGGAGAGCTTCTGTGAAAAATTTATGTACAGGTTGTCCCAATCTATAGCCTCCAATTGGGAGCAATGGTCTTCCTTCCTTCCTTTTAAATGGGAGATAAATGAAAGATTTGCAAAGAGTAGGAAGGAAAGTGAAGATGAGGTGGGATGGCCATGAAAGTCACTGACACAACTGTTCATTCTTAAAATTAACCTTCATTCTGAATATGTAGTACAATCAGTTCATCTTATCTCTTTACATTATTATATAACCACATATACCTACACAGCTATACATGCTATAAATGTAAAAGGCTATCTGCACACATAACCATATTAATAGTAAAGAATTGCCTTATATCTCCAATGATCTGAATTTCCCGATTACTCATTCTCAGATAATTGAGACTTCTACAGCAGCCTGAACTTCATATTCATCTATTTTATTCCTCTTTTTGCCACATTTTTTTTTCTAAATCCTTGGCCTTTTAATCTCATTCTTACTTTCTCTCTTCTTGTCCTGAATCACAAAGTGATCCCAGGGCAAGATAGATAACCACGCAGATTTCACACTTTGCAGAGACTATCCGGCGGCCTCCAAAGTAATTACATTCTTTGCCTAAGTTCCAGGCTCACTGACTTCACACAGACACTATTTGTGGATGAGTTCACCTTTGGCTTAGTTGAAAGGATGGAGACTCTTGGATCTATTTCCCTTAACCTAATTTCAAATTTTCTGAAAAAATGTTTGTAGGGGAAGGTGTAGCATTCCGTGTAATCCATAATCAGTTGCCTATGATCCCATCATTTCCGGACACCTGAGGACTTTGTGTCTATACCACACTCTGCACTGTTTTCGTTTTGAGCCTCTCAGTCTCTTACTTTAATACATGGTATTTCTCTCCTCTCATATAAAACAACAAATTAATCAAATTAATGAATTCCTTTGGCCCTCCACACTTGCCCCCCCACCACCAATGTTATCTTTTATTTGACTGCAAACATGTCAATATTCCATTTTTATTCCTTCCTTTATCAATGATTATCTCTGCAATTTTATATCTGAACCTACTCTTCTGAAAACTGCTCACTTTAAAACTGCAATACTACATTTATTGCTACCTCCAATACATTTCTTATTTGGACTGTATTTATTTTGTTGATAGACTCTCCTTTGTGAACCTCCCTTGTGCTGTGAACTCTGTGATCACTACTTGATTCTCTTCTAATCATTGATAGCATATCCTATTTTTAAGGTCTCCTATATCCTGTTTATTTTTAATTATAAACATTTATTAGGGCTCACTACATCTTGATCCTTTGCTCTTCTATTTATTCTCCACTAATTTACTTTTTTATTTACCCATTCTTTTTTTTTACAACTATCATACGAGTCTACCCATACCACTACTAAATCTGCCATATTGCTTTGTGGTATGGCTCTACAGGGAAAAGTTCACTGTAGAAGAGTTAATTGGCCAATGTAGAAAAAATGCTGAGGTTGTGAAATCATCATTTTGTAGACATATAGAGTTAAGTATATAAACCATGTAATCACAGGAAAGCTTAGTTCAGACAAGAATCATCAATGGATGTCAAATCGAGAAGGAAATTTTGATGAGATGTAACATATTTGCATTGTCTTAACCAGTCTCCCCAAATATTGGCTATTAGTTGCAAAAGGAATTATAAGAACTGTACAGCGGAGAAGAGAAAGTAAGCATCATTTTAGCTGAGTGACGAAATTAACATCGCAAAATGAGAGAATGATAGACATCTGCCTCCAGATGTTATGCCTTGGTACAGTATCAGTTAAGTCATCTGCACCTCAGCTTCCGTAGCAATGAATTGAAGATGTGCTTTAAGAATTCAAGGACTCAGCATTGTGGCTGAATCATTTTAAGCGTTCAATAAATGTTAACTTCTTCTTTCAAATTCTTCCACAATACCTCTTCATACAACATTTTTTACCTTTTATTCCATTGCTCTTCAGTAGGTAAGCCTTTTTTTTTCTTTTTTTTTTTTTAATCCAAGACACATGTGTGTCTCCTTGTCTTAGCTAGATTGGCAAGTAGTGTTTAGTATTGTGTTTTACGTAGAGTAGATGCTGATATATGTTTGTTGTTGCCAGAAGTGTTTGATTACTACATGTATTATTTTGTTTGATGAATTGGAGGAGAAAGGACTCTTCTAATTTATGCTAAGTCTGTTGTAATAAGTACCACATTTTTCTCTAGGTTTTCATTTTCTTTTTTTCTCTCTATGGTACCAGCAATGCATTTTGATCACATCTCTTTTTAACTTGATTTAGCTACATGAATAACGAATAAGAAATGTAGTAATTAAATTTAAATGACAATCTAAATTCAAAGCTTATAAACAATCACTCTCATAATAAAGTTTATTTTTGAAAACTAATGCTAGAAGACATATTTATTGATTATGCTGTGAAGCATAAGGTAACAATAAATTCAATGCAAGGTACTTATCTAATTGTGGCTAAAGAAGCAAGTTAAGACTGAATACATAATGCAGTTTAATTAAATAGTTTAAAATCTCATCTGTTACATTAAATTTGTATTAGAAAATGCTGTTTATTGATTACACAGAGAATTATAAGGTAACTATTGATTTTAAACTACAGTTATTTTTCAAATTGGTCTAAGACATTTTTAAGGTGTTAAAGTTTAATGCATGATTCATTTCACTAAACCACCTTTAAGCTTCATCCTTTACGTAGATATGTGTTCATCAAATTTAAAGTTTTGATTCAGAGTCCAAAAGAAATATTGTTTTAGTTTTTGTTATTTACTATATTTAGTATAGAGTTTGTGCTTTAAAGCACATTATGATTTGCCTATATTATAGTATGAAATAAGAAAAAGGAATCTCCTTGCAATACAAGTAAAATGAATGAGTCAGAGTCAACATTTTGAGAAATTTTCTCAATTTATTGCTTAGTAATTTAGTAATCCTTGTATAGTGATTTAATTATTTAGCTGAGATAAATATTATTTAAGCTTTTAAAAGACAGACTTAGTAAACATGTTAAAGTAATAAATGTTTCAGAAATTAAGTATGTGTTCTTTAATTTGAAGATCAAATGCTTACAATAGAAATTGAATTGTGTGCATATACAAAATTAAGGCAACCACATGATTTGGTTGAAAAAATTAGAAAAGAAATTAACTTTATGACATCATCCTAATATATACTACTTTGTAGCTTTTTTCTAAATGTAGGGTAGTGTTGAATGCTTGAGATAAAAAGCATTGAATAACAAATATAACAATTTTGATTTTTCTTTCTTTCATAGTAAAGATGCAATGCTATAAGAGCAACTAGAGAAATGATATAAACTATTCTTTGTCTAACTTCCCTGTAATTTTCAATACCTATTGAATAACGAATAAAATGCAGTTAAAAATATATAAATAGTACATTTATTAAACTTAAAGAATAAAGAATGTATTCCTTACCAGGATTCTGGTAATATATCAATAATATCAATAAACTATCAATTTTTGGCATGTATACAGCACCTTATATACATCAATTTTCACCTTAACTCTATTAGCTCTATTTGACAAATATGAAAATATACATGTATTTTCTTTACTTGACAAATAAGAAAATAGAGACTTCCAGTGGTTAAGTAATCTGACCAAAGTCATGAATCAAGTATAGTCAGACCAGAATTCAAAAATAGTCAGTCTAGGGTTAAAGTTGCACTTTGAACCAGTATGCATACTGCATTGATGGAGATGCTTATATTTCAAGTGTGAAGGTCAAACAAATTTTAGTTTCTATTGTTCTCCTTTGATCATGGCTATATTCTACTTTCACCTTACCTGAAAACTGGCCAAAAAAAAATGAGACTTTTTACATCATTTACCATCTTTTAACCTTTCATTCCATAGAAAGAAACTATTCAGATGCTAAGTTTAAAATGGCAATTGATTCATCCTGATAGTAATATTTTTTTCATTTTAATGTGAGGCAAATAATACCTACCATCAAAGGTTGCTGTAAGAATTAAATGAGGTAATGCATCACAAAAGCTACGTGTAAGAATTTTCTGAAGTAGGCCCCACAGAAGTGAGAATTGTTTTTACTCTTATCTATGTTTTTTACCAGTGCTCAGCATCATGATGTAGTTATGACTTTAAAAAGGAGCTTCCATTTTCGGATAAATAGTGGCACAAATAAGTTCATCAATATGGTACACTAAAAAATTCTGATTTGTTCCCCTAGAGTACAGGGAAGATATGAGTAATTTAAAGAATTCCAACTGGTACTCTGGTACTCTGATACATTGGTTGGTTTAGACATCCTGAGGAAACTAAATTATTTTATAAACTATTTCAGTAGAATCAAAGTTTGTCTGTATGCCTTTTGATTTGAAAGTTGTTTATATATACGAGTATATAATGGACAATAGATAAATTGGCTGTATGCTCACCTGCCATAATAAATAAGAACTTGAGAATTGACTGGGTCATACTTTTTCTGATAGGTATATATTGCCACCCTGTCTATACATATAGACAAAAATACAAGTTATACTTTAACATTTTTCTCAACCGAGTGTCAATTCTACCACCTGCATATCTGGTATCTAAAGTATGTGGATCTTTCTAATTAATTATGTGGAATACTGGCACTTCAGACACTTGCCACATAATTCAATTGTGAATTGACTCAGATTTAATGCTTGCCAGATGAGAAAGCTAATGTTTTTGAGGTGGTACAAAGATTCACTTAGTATCCATTCCTCTGAGTTCTCTAACTTCCCCACTTTTCCCTATACTGAGTCAGGCCATCAGAAAGCAATATTGGGGTATTTTAGTTTCTCATAAAAGACTTTCAAGGTCAGAAATGGAGCTACACTTCTATGGATATATGGGTGTGTGGCTTCCAGATCATTATTTCTCTTCCTTGATTTTAAAACAAACAAACAAACAAACAAACAAACAGTTTTCTACCCTGATATGTAAAGAGGAAGCTGTCATTCCCATGCTCACAACAAGAAAAAAAAATTGAAAATAAACAGCTCTTAGAATCTGAGAATTAAGGTTACTGTGCAAATTGCTGCCCCCAAACTGGAAACACAGGTGAATACAGAGAATCGCAGCTGACAAAAAGCCAAGTAGCGATTTCACCTGTTTGCCACTTAGGAAAGACAGTTGATACTCTGGCAAGGTAGATTGGCTTGATAAGCAACTCAGGCTTGAAACCCTAAAAAGGAGTTAAAGAAAGACTACGTCTATGAACCAAGATACTCTCCCTAAGACAAAGGCAAAAATAAAACAGACTTGCTCTAGAGTCAATGGAATTGTAACAGCTATATATGATTTCAGAGGGGTAGTAGTAGATTGGGGGAGGGGGTTATCACTTTGTGAGTGTGTAACTGTCTATTACATTGTTTTGTACACCTGAAAAAAAAAGTGAAAAACAGAAAAAAAACAGACTTGCTCTAGCAAAGCTTAAAATCAAACCTGCAGGTTGCTAGTCTGGTAATTGCTGAATAGCTTCTATTGAATCATTTCTCCAAAGGATAACAATGGATTCTACATTAAAAAAAAAAAGCCCTGCCTGAAGGCACTAAGTTATTATAAGCGGATAGAAACTGGGGAGGAGTAGACACTTGGAAAAAGGGAATCCACTGGTTGAACTTCCTGTTTTTCACAGCTTTACTCCTGAAGCAATATTGGACTTGATACACAGAAAGCAACTGAACTTTGATAAAAAAAAAATCTTCAGTCTTAATGATTCAAGGGAATAGAGGGTAAGGATATGGATGATCACAACAGCTGAGGCAAGATTATAGCAGCAACAGCTCCAGGTGTATGTGTATAGCCTCTGATCAGACCTATGGCTGGACACTGAATGACACGTGGATAAGACAGACTGCAATCAGCCCAGCTATAACAAAAAGAACTGCATATGGATTTTAGCTCTCATCCACGTTAGAGAAGGCAGAGCTTGGAATTTCAACCCAATCTAGTTAATTATTAAAATGAGTGTTTTTTAAAAAATCAATACTCTAAAGAGAATAGAGAGGGATCAAGAATGTCTACAATATATAATATTTCATGCCCAAGATACAACCCAAAATTATTATGCCTTCTAATAATTATGAAAAACATGACCCAATTTGGGGCAAGAAAATGTGTCACTCTTGATAACCTTTCTCCAGATTGCTCTAAGGATTATAATATGCATCCTTTATTAATTATAACATACCACAAATATTAAATCACTGCAAACATAATTTAAAACACTTTTTTAACAATAGAATTTCACTTATAGCTCTCCTATTCTTTGTGGTATTTTGTCATAAATTTTTCTTCTACATATGTTGTAAACACTACCTATATATTGATATTTGTGATTAAATAATCAACACACTTTTAAAGAATTTAAGAAAATATTAGGTTGGTGCAAAAGTAATCACGGTTTTTGCAATTATTCTTAACCCTGTAAACCGCAATTACTTTTGCACCAATCTAATACATAAAAATATACTTTATATATCTACATAGTTACCATTTCTAAAGTTCATCATTCCTTCCTATATATAACAATTTCCATCTGGAGTCATTTACCTTAAGCCTGAGAATTTTATTTAGAAATACTTCAGTGTACATATGATGTGACATTTCTATGACTTTTGTTTATCTGGAAATGTGTGTGTGGGGGTGGGTTGCCATAAATTTTAAAATACATTTTTCCTGGATGTAGACTTTTTTCAGAATTTTTATAGCATTTTCTACTGTTTTCTGATTTATACTGTTTCTCTAAAGAAAAGTAAGGGATATTTTTATTGCAGATTCACTAAATATAATTCCTCTTTTTCCTCTGGCTGCTTTTAGAATTTTTCTCTGGTTATCAGGAGTTTAAATATAATATGCCTAGGTGCATTTTCCTCTTTATTTATCCTGTTTTGAATTCAGAGTGTCTTGCATCTCTAGGGTTCTCCTTTTGATCAAATTTGGAACATTTTTCATTCAATATTTTTTCAAATATTTTATTTTCCTACATCTTTCTTTCTTTTCCTTATGAGACTCTAATTAGATCTGTATTATACCATTTGATAGTGTCATATTGGCTATTGAAATTCTATTCAAATTTCTCTCGGTACTTTAGTTTGAACAATTTGTTGACTTGTTTTCTTCATGTTTGATGATACTTTCTTCTCTGTTGCCATGCAGCAGCCTACCGGTCTGTCTCCTTGTACCTGCCCCTAAAGCAAGGAGAGTCTGTGAGATGGATCTTTTCAAGGACTTTGCTTCACCTTTGTGCTTGCACCTTATGTCTCCCTGATTGGCCCCAGAAAGATGGCTGGTCAGCCAATGATGAGTAAGATTCCCCAGGTGGGCAGACAACTCAAGACAGGCACAGCCGCTTGGGGACCAACAGGAGAATCCACAGGGTTCATAGAGGTGGGCACAGCCCCCCACCTTCCCCCGGTTAAGGAGAGCCTCTGCCTCTGTGGCTGCATTCCTTCCCACAACCTGAAAGGGAAGAGATTCAATGATGTGCTTTCCATCTATTCATGTGCATAAAGGTTTTGTCCCTTGGGCAAGTACATAAATCCTGAGACTTATGATCCTGCTGCCTGCAGGAAAGGGTGATTGGCTTGAATCAGTTTCCTATTATAGTGTATGGAATTCACAGATCTTGAGATTGACAAGCTTTATCTCCTTTACTTCCCCACCTAACTAATAAAATGTATGCCCTTGAGGCTGGAGTCCCTTGGCTCTGCTTGCACTCTATTCATGGCTACTGTCTTTTCTTAACCCTGAGTCGCCCTCCTCGCTCCCCACAACCCTCATCACGGATGCCACACTTCTCTTTTGTGCAAACTGTTGTTAAACATACACAATGAATTTTGGTGTCAGTAACTGTGTTTTTTCAGTTTTACACTTTCCATTTGTTTCTTTTTTACAGTTTGATAACTCTTCTGAAATTTTCCATCACTTCACAAATTCTATCCCTATTTTTCTATAATTCCTTTCATTTATGTGAAAGTCCTAACTGTTAATTCCAATATCTGGGTGATACATGGGTTTGTTTTTAGTAAATTGCGTTTCCTATTTCTTTACATATCTAGAATTTTTTTAGTAATTTAGTTTAGCAGTATCTTAGAGAATCTGGAGTCTGTTACTGGCTTCTTAAAAGTGTTTTGTACAAGTATGCAGTTAAATTAAAAGCAGTTTCCTTGATCTTTGAGAAGATTAATTTTATTCTTTCTTAGAGTGGTCAATTTTGTTTCTTTCTTGAGTCTTAGGGCAAATCCCTTAGTCTTTCGATGCAGTCTTTACTGGTAAGGTGTGGTCCTGATGTTGTTTCAATAGGAACCCTGGGATGTCTGCCAATTTATTCAAAATGGTGAGAGTCACACTCTGATCCTGTCTCCCCTGCAGTTTGAAATTATTAATATGTCAATGTAACCCTTTCAGCCTTCCAGATGTTGTTTTCCCCAAATGAGTTCATAGGGATCTTAGTCTATGCATGTATAATTTAGAGGTTAATGATTTGATGGGGATTAATATGTAGAGCGTCAGTGGGTTTTTTTTTATTTCTGGGATTCTTCCCCCTCATATCCTGTCTACTCCTAGATCCATGAATACTATTGTCTGACTTCTTAAACCAATAAGACAGTAGCTTTTATTCTTGAGTTTTGAAATAGGCATATCATGTGGAGTGGAAAACCAAATAAATGGTGATCTTATTCAGAATTGTCTATTTTTCCAGTGTTGAACCTCCTCCAGTTTGTGCTTGTTTTTGTTACTCTCAAGTTATTTCAAGTATTTATATTTTGTACATAGTTTATCATTATTAGCAGATCAGTTAGTCCATTATCGTTTTCTATCATTGCCAGAAGCTAAGAGCTTCCATTACTTTTATTTGCTTGGCTTTTGCATCATTAATGAACTAAGAGATTTTTAAATATCTTACTAAAATTAAATTCATTTACATGCAAATGACCTCTTAATTAGGTGAATGTTGGCACAACAAATGAATAAGAGTCTCAGAAATTAGACATATCATTATTTTAAAGTATATTAGTCTTTATGCAACGAGCATACTAAAATTTACAAAAATAGATACGTGAAAGATGGCAATCAGGAAGCTGAAATTCTCTTTATTCAAGTGGTTGCTAAAGTTGCTAACATGCTTTCTAATGTCTATTTATACTATTCTTACATTTTAGCTCTATAATTGTCTAGAATAATTTATTTAGGCATCACTAAATGTCTTGGAAAAGGATCTATAGACTTATTTGCCATAAGTAATTATCCCTAAAGACATCTCACATTCAAAAAGTACTCCATAGTTTGCAAACAGAATTTACCTGGTTTAATATTCTTAACCACCCTCTGAGTAGCATGATAGGAACTTCATTTTATAGATTACAAAGTTAGAATCTTAAAAGGAGTATAGTGATTTCCCAAATATAACACCGAGAGCAGATGATAAAGCCAGGTACTGGACAAAGACATTCTGCCTATTGGTTAAAGTTTATTTCCATCAATGAATAGCAGTCTACTCAATTGGTTCCCATCTAATTCCACTTTTGATCTGAATGCCCTTCTTGGTACAAGTCACATACTTTGAGTTGCCCTTGATATAACACAGAGTAACACAAGGTACTTGATTATAATGTCAAGTTGAAGATTGGTTACTTTGATAAGGATAAAAAAATATTTTCAGAAAAAAAATTAAGTAGTATATAGAGGTCACACAAATTGACATAGTTCAGAATAGAATTTGGGCATCCTAACTACTAATTGCTTCAGCATTTCATGCTTGGAATTATTAAAAAGATAATTTGTGGCTCGTTGTTTTCTTTTATTAATATGTTTGTTTATATTTTTAAATATTAATCACAATGAGACGCCAGAAACATAGCAGCATGAGCGGTCCCCCTTGACCTCTCCCCTTGAAGTTCCAAGAGTTGAACAGCAATAATTCAACAAAGGATTCCCTGAACAACACACAAACATGTCTGAGATATCCCTGCATAGAAACATCTGAAGGTGGGGAAATCAGGACGAAGAGGGAGGAGGGAAGACAGAACTGCAGTGATGGGGGCTGCAGTTGCAGCCTGGAGCTCAATGTGGTCCTGGTCCGAGGAGAGGAGAGGATTGAGACTGCAGGTGCATGCTCTGCAGCCCCAAGCATTCCTGCCTGAGTGATCAGCATATAATATGGCTGAACACAGCTATCGGGGAAGTGACCTTGGGCAAAGACTAAATACAGAAGTGTGACTACTGTGGTCTAAAAGCCCTTTCTGCCAGACAGAAATGAAGTCACATAGCCTGGCTGCCTCGCCCAACCCTCCCAGAGTTCACCTCCCCTGTACTCTCCCAGTGCTACTAATGGGACCCAAAAGAAACTGTAGGAGTGCTGGGTTAAAAAAGCAGACCATCTACAGCCCTGAGAACTGAAGAGACAGTTCCTGAGCAGCAGACACACACTGCAGCTAATTGCAGAGGACATATAAAGATGAGGCAGCTGTGGTCTGGCAGTTGCCATTACTCAGAGGAGAGCACAGGCACAAATATACCAGCTGCCTCTCACAACGTACCCTGCTCTCACCTTTAGCAGCTGATCCCAGTGGGGGCACCCAGGGATGCTGAGGCACACAGCTCTGTATCTGGCTTCAAGGGCAGTGCTAGGATTTTAGAAGCTCAGAACCCCATCATTCACCACATCCTCCCACAAGGGTGGTGCCTTGAGACTGAAGTAACCTTATTATAGAAGAGACGCCCACCTTGCCAGGAAATTTTCTACTGCGAGAAGCAGGAACAAGGCTAGAGAAAAGAAAACACTCCAATGCCACGTACTGGAAAACAAAAGAAAGACCTCTTCATATCAACCTGCTGCAGAATTCATTCTGGTAGATGCCTAGGAAGAGAAATAATCCATCAATTACCATAAATAAGCAAGGTAACAAGGCAGCTCAAAAAGAAAATGAAAAATCTCCAGAAAACAGATTTAAACATATGGAAATATGTGATTTAAATCACAGAGAATTCAAGACTGAAGTTCTGAAAAAACTCAACAAGATGCAAGAAAACTCAGTTTAATGGATTCAGAAATAAAATCAATGAATAAAATGAATACTTTGCCAAAGAAATTGAAAATTTTAAGAAGAACCAAATAGAAATCTCGGAGCTGAAGAACTCAATAAAATAGATGAAGAATAAAATAGATCGTTCAGGAAATACAGCTGACCAGATGGAGGAAAGAATTGTGATAATGAAGACAAAGCCTGGAAATGGAACAGATGGAAGAAGAGAAAAACTTGAGAGTTAAAAGAAATGAAAAAAAACTCTACAGGAATTATTTCACTCTTTCAAAAACAGCACCATAATGATAATGGGTACACCAGAAGGAAAAGAGAGGAAGAAGGGCACAGACAGCCTATTCAAATAAATAGTCAATGAGAAATTCCCAAACTTATGGAAAGAACACGATTCTTGAATCCAAGAAGCAAACAAAACACCTAATTTCCTCAATCTGAAAAGGACTCTCCAAGACACAGTATACTGAAATTGTTAAAAATTAATGACAAAGAATACTCAAGGCAGCCATGGAAAAGAAAACAGCAACCTACAAAGGAAAGCCCAATAGATTGTCATCAGACTTTTTAAATAGAAACTCTACAAACTAGAAGGGAGTGGAATCAAATACACAAACTACTGAAAGAGAGACATTACCAGCCAAGAATAGTGTATACAGAAAAGTTATCCTTTAGATGTGAAGAGGTAATAAAGATCTCTCCAGATATGCAGAGTTAAGGGAATTTTCCAAAAACAAAGTCTGCGATTACAGGAAATACTGAAGGAGGATATTCTACCTGAAACAAAAAGACATAAGAATGCAAAACTATGAATAAGATTACTGAAAAAAGCTGAAATGACAACCCCCTACACAGAATAAAGCACTATACACTTAAACATAACATAAAAGGTAAAGCAGATAATAACATAAAAAAAAGAAATAGAGAAGAAAATTTGCTACTATAACTCAGAAAAGAACTTACAGCATGAACAGAGAATTTGTGACAACAAAAACATAAAAGGTGAGAGAGTAAAAGTCTGAATTTAAAAAGGGGAATGGAAATGAGATGGATGATTTAAAAAAAAAAAAGGACTACTATATATATGAAACTTTCTTGTACATAAATTTAATGGTAACCACTCAAAGAATAAAAAAAAGGAAAGAAAGAAAAAATCCAGAACTGAGGCACATAATATAAAAAAAGAGAAAACAGAGGCAAAAAATATAGAATACCACCAAACTAAAATAACAGACAGAAACACAAAGGCAAAGAAACAATGGAAACACCGAACTACCAGAAAACAAAAGATAAAATGGCTATAGGAAATCCTCATATATCAATAAACATCCTCAATGTAAATAGACTGAACTCACCAATAAGAAGGCACAGAGCAGCAGATTGGATGAAAAAACAAAATCCAACAATATGCTGCCTTCAACAGACACATCTCAGCTACAAGGACAAATATAGACTCAAAGTTAAAGGGTAGAAAATGATACTTCAAGAAAATGGCATCCAGAGAAAAGTGGGTGTAGCCATACTTACATCTGATGAAACAATCTTCAGGATGAAAAAGGTAACAAGAGACAAAGATGGACTTCTCACAATGATAAAGGGGAAAATACAACAAGAAAACATACTACTTATCAATACATAAGCTCCTCTTCAGGGAACAGCAAAATACATAAAGCAACTAACTACTAATAGAACTAAAAGGAAAAACTGACCAAAACACAATTATAGTAGGGAACCTAAACATGCCACTGACAGCTACGAATAGAACATCCAAACAAAAAATCAATAAGGAAATATCAGCCTTAAATGACACATTAGACCAAATGGACATAATTGACATCTACACACCCTTTCATCTTAGAACACCAGGCTACATATTTTTTTCTGGTGCACACATCAAGGATAGACCATATGTTGAGACACAAAACGGGCCTCAGCACATTTAAGAAGATTGAAATCATACCAATCACATTCTCTGACCACAATGCTTTGAAATTGGAAATCAGCTGCAAAAAGAAAGTGGGAAAAACCATAAATACATGGAAATTAAACAGAATGACTGGGTCAAAGAAAAAATAAAAACAGATATGAAAAAGATACATAGAACTAAGTGAAAATACATCTTATCAAAATTACTGGGATACTGTGAAAGCAGTATTAAGAAGGAAATTTACATCATTACAGGCCTATCTGAAAAAAAAAATAAACAACCTAACATCACATTTTAAAGAACTAGAAGAAGAACAATTGAAACCCAAAGTCAGCAGAGGGAAGGAAATACGAAAGATTAGAGCAGAATTAAAAGAAATAGAGAACAAAAAGACAACAAAAATATATTGAAACAAAGAGCTGAATGGATTAATAACATTGACAAATCCCTGGCTAGACTCACTAAGGAAGAAAGAGAAAAGACACAAGTAAACAAAATAAGAAATGAAAGAGGAGAAATTATAATGGATACCACTGAAATAAAAAAGCTTATACAAAAATACTATAAAAAACTATAGGCCACCAAATGCAACAACCTAGAAGAAATGGACAAGATCTTAGAAATATATAATCTTCTTTGACTGAATCATGAAGAACTGGAAAATCCAAACAGACTGTTCCAGAGTAAGGAAATTGAAACAATCATCCAAAACCTCCCCAAAAACAAAAGTCCAGGACCAGATGGCTTCACTATTGAATTCTACCAAACATTCAAAGATAGTTTAATACCTGCCCTCCTCAAACTCTTCCAAAAGTTGAAGAAGAGGCAATACTTCCTAACTCATTTTGTGAGGCCAAAATTATCCTGATACCAAAACCTGGTAAGGATAAAACAAAAAAAGAACACTACAAACCAATTTCTCTGATGAATACAGATGCAATAATCCTAAAAAAAAAAAAAAAAAAAAAAAAAAAAAAAAAAAAAAAAAACTAGCAAATCAAATATAGCAATACATTAAAAAGATTATACATCAAGATCAAGTGGGGTTCATCCAGGGGCACAAGGATGGTTCAATATATGCAAATCAACCAATGTGACATATCACAAACAAAATAAAGGATAACTATCATATGATCATATCAATAGATGCAGAAAAAACATTTAGCAAAATACAACATCAATTTATGATTAAAACACTTAATAAAATGGGTATAAAAGGAAAGTATCTCAACATAATAAAGATTATATACGACAAACCTTCAGCTAATTCCATATTTAATGATAAAAACTGAAAGCTTTTCTTCTAAGATCAGGAACAAGACAATGATGCCCACTCACCACTGTTATTTAACATAGTACTGGAAGTCCTAGTCAGAGCAATCAAGCAAGAGAAAGAAATAAAAGGCACATAAATTGGGAATGAAGAAGTTAAACTGTCACTTTTTGCAGATGACACGATTCTTCATATAGAAAACCTTAAAAAGACACCACAAAAAAAAAAAACACAAAACTATTAGAAACAATAAAAAAAATACAGTAAAGTTTCAGGATACAAAATCAATATACAAAAATACATCGCATTTTTATATACCAATAATGGAATTTCAAAAAAGAAATGAAAAGAACAATTCCATTTGCAATTGCAAAAAAAAAAAAAAGGATAAAATACCTAGAAATAAACTTAACAAAAGGTGTGAAGGTTCTATACATTGAAAACTGTAAGACATTATTAAAAGCAATTGAAGGCAACATAAAGAAATGAAAATATATTCCATGTTCATGGATTGGAAGAATCCACATAGTTAAAATGGCAATATTACCCAAAGCAATGTACAGATTTAATACAATCCTCATCAAAATCCCAATGGCATTTTTTTCAAGAAAAAGAACAAAAAATCATCAGTTTTGATGGAATCACAAAAGACCCCAAATAGCCAAAGCAGTTAAGAAAAAACAATAAGTCTAGAGGTATCATACTCCCTGACTTCAATTTATACTACAGAGTGACAATAATCAAAAAAGCATGGTATTGGCAGAAAAACAGACACACAGACCAATGGCATAGTATTAAGAACCTAGAGATAAATATAATTTATCAATAACAGATAGTTTTCAATAACAAAGCCAAAAACATACAACTGCGAAAAGAAATCCTCTTCAATAAATAGTGCTGGGAAAATTGGAAACCCAGATGCAAAAGAGTGAAATTAGAATACTATCTGTCATCATTTATCAAAATCAATTCAAAATGGATCAAAGACCTAAACATCACACCTGAAACAGTAAATTGCATAGAAGAAAACATAGGTACTAAACGTATGGACCTTGGGTTCAGGAAGGATTTTATGAATTTGACCTCAAAGGCAAAGGAAGTAAAAGCAAAAATTAATGAATGGGACTATATAAAACTAAAAAGCTTCTGCACAGCAAAAGAAACCATCAACAAAACAAAGAGGCAATCAACCAAATAGGAGAAGATATTTGCAAACACTACCACTGATAAGGGGCTAATATCCCAAATATATAAGGAGCTCATACAACTCAACAACAAGATAAAAACAAACAATCCAATTTAAGAAATGGGCAGAGGACCTGAACAGACACTTCTCCCAAGACATGCAAATGGCCAACAGATACATGAAAAAAATGCTCAACTTCCCTAGCTATCAGGGGAATGCAAATTAAAACCAAAATGAGGTACCACCTCACACCTGTTAGAATGGTTATCATCAATAAGACAAGTAATAACAAGGTTTGGAGAAGCTGTGGAGAAAAGGGAAATCCCTTGCATTGCTGGTGGGAATGTAAATTGGTACAGCCACTATGGAAAACAGTACGGAAGTTCCTCAAAAATTAATAATAGAATTATCATGTGACCCAGGAATCCCTCTTCTGGGTATCTACCAAAAAAATCTGAAAGCATTTATCCTTAAAGATACATGTACCCTTATGTTCATTACAGCATTATTCATGGTTATCAAGACATGAAAACAACCAAAGTGTCCTTCAATAGATGATTTTATAAAGAAGATGTAGTACATATACGTACAATGAAATATTACTCAGTCATAAAGAAAAGACGAAATAATTCCATTTGTGACAGCATGCATGTATCTTGAGATTATCATGCTAAGCAAAATCAGTCAGAAAAAAAAAGTCGAGAACTATATGACTTCACTTGGATGTGGCATATAAAACTGAAAGCAACAAATGAACAAAACAAACAAGCAAACAAAAATCATAGAAACAGACAACAGTTTAGTGGTTGCCAGTGGTTACCAGAGGGTGAGGGGGGTGGGGGTTATAGACGAAAGTAAAGGTGATCAAATATAATATATAGTGATGAAAGGAGAACCGACTCTGGGTTGTGAACACACAATGCAATATATAAATGATGTGTTATGGAATTGCACACTTGTAATCTATATAATTTTATTAGCCAATGTCACCCCAATAAATATAGCAAAATTAAAAAAAAAAATATTGATCAACTTCAAGCTTAATACAAATGATTCATTTGCACTTGAGCAGAGAAAATTTGGTAGGAAAAAATCAGTAAGTGCAATATTTAAAGTAAATGTTTGACTACAGTCTGTCTCTCTTAGCCTCCAAAGTTTTATATCAGGCCTTACGAAAAGTTAAAAAATTACCTGCAAATAGCCTTTTATCTGTGTAACCTAAAACTGGTCTAGTTTATCCTCTGGGAAAAACTAAAAGTTGAATGTTCCATGTTTTATCTATAAAGTCCCATTTATGAAATACCACTTAGAAATTAAACTTTTTTTTTTTTTAATTCTAATTCTGAAAGTAAGACTTCAGTCTGTTAATCCCTATACAACATGCAGCACTTTGGTAATATTACTGATTATCACGGTACTCTCCTTGTATATGACTTTTTTTGAGTTAAATCTGACCTAAAGAAATCTGCTGCCTAAATATCTACTTGTCCTCTCCTCTTGTACACTACAATTATACCCTTATTTTGATTGTTAGATGTCCTGTGCCGAAAGTGAAGCTGCTTCTGAAAACCTCCTGCCTTGCTAACACACTGGAGACGTATGACTGTGGAGAGGGAGCTCCTTGAAGAATTTATATGTGATTCTTGTTACTAGGAAACCATATTCCTGGATTAAATATCTCTTTCATACAGCTACTGCTCAATATAGACATATACAAATATGTTATACATACATATTTGTATATCCAAAACTTTGCATGCACATTACTATTAACTTAAAGTGGAAAATAGCCTTACAGAGGCATGATTTCTACAAATCTAGTTGTTCTGAAAATCAGGTCACTTTTGAGATCCCAAACAGGCATATGGTTAATCCCAGATTTTATATTTTTGACCTTAGAAGTATACAGAGTGGAGACTTAAAGAATACAACACCCTAAATATGAATTCTTCCCATTTTTCGATTCTTCTGTATTGAAAAATATGTGTGAAGGGTAAAAAAGAAAGGCATTTGATTAAACTGTCAGAGCTGAATTTAGTTATATTGTAGGATTTACCCATTTATTTTCTCTCAAGAAAGATAAATGTATATCAGTGCAGTCAGTTTCCTGGTTTTCAAAGAGTGTTATAGACCAGTTACTAAAAATTTCCTTTTGTTAGTAGTTTTCTTGATAAAATTATAGAAACCTGCTTTTGAAAATTGGTAAAATGGTAAAATGCATCCACCCAAGTACTGTTGTTCAGAAAAATTCCCCTTCATGAGCCTTTGCTCAAAATGAAACTTGATACAGAGTACATGAAAAGGAGAATCCTTTTGACCCAGTGACCAGATGAACACTAAGCTTCTTGGAACAGAAAGAAAGCTCCATTAATAGATCTCCTAGAGAGCAAAATTATTACTAGCTCAATTATATTTGAAAGAAGCATATTAGACTCGTGGCAATGTTTAACTCCTCCAGAATTGTAGGTCAAGTTGCACACATTCCCCTAGCCCTAAAGGAGAGTAAGAGACTTCTTTACCACACCATCTTTAAAAGCTATAAGGTGTTCAAATGATATTACATACCCATTCGTGAACATACACTTGTACATGCATGCACATATGTGTGTGAGCGCATGCACGTGTACACACACACACACGCACACACACACACAAACACATTAAGCCAGAAATACCAAATCTCGGGTCTTGACCTAGATCAGTTGATTATATAACAGTCAGCACGCAGTTGATACAGGCTGATAAGCAACATACAAACTGTTGTTGGATATGAGCATTTGTATCAATAATATAAGTATTTCTGTGCCTTTGTAAGGAAGTCAAAGGGAAAAGTTTTAGTGAAAAAATGAGTTGGGGTTATGAATTTGGGAAATATGAGTAGTTGAGGAAGTTTAGATAGCATTAAGAACAGAATTATGAGGAGAAAGTCTGCGTGAGAAGGGCTGACTATCAAAGAATTGTGCAATTTCCACTTTGGAATATATGTAATCAGTCACCACTCTCAAATTTCACAAATCCGCATATTGTAGACCAGAGATTAATTGCCCAAGCTCTTAAGATGTAATGGAAGAACCATAACTATTGCTCCTCTCTCCTGATTCCTATTCCAGAGTTTCCTCCTTCATATTGTGCTATATTCAGACATTAGTTTCCCATGGGCTCTTATACAACTCCATTTTTATTACTTCCATTACTGGAGAGCAAAATAATACTCATTGATTGAGGGTCTAGTCATATACAAATAAAAGAATCCTGATCCAGAAATAAAGGACTTTTCTGAAGAGAATAGATGGACCTTGAGGGATCTTGGGAGCAGAATCTCTTGCCATAAGATTTTAAAGTTAAACACAACTATAAAATTATGTGAATTTGGTTGAAAAATGAAAAGCTAAGTAATTTAACAATTTAAAAGTACTTAGTCACTTAATATATTTCAAATGCTCATTTCTCCTCTTCAGATTAAGAACTAAAGGAATTGAGAAATTGGCAAAATGACAAAATCAAAATTAAATCATCTTCTAAGAGTAAGACACCTTTAAGGCATTTCTGAAAACTTCTTAAGCATAAATGATTTGATGAGACTAAACATTCCAAAATTACAGAAATAATGTTGCATATAATTTATAAAATCAGAATACAGAAAGGAACAAACAGACACTAAAGAAAATGTTTACACAGAGAGAGTGTTGGGAATTGGGTGGGAAGGAAAGGACAGGGAGTAGGACTCTTTTAACTATATGTTTTTACTTTGGAACTTCGTAATTTACTGCAAGCTATGTAAATAATCTACATAGTTAAAAATCAGTTAAATCAAAAGATGCAGCAGAAGCAAACACCAACATGAAAAACAAAGGAATGTAACACTAGAACATTGATAACATAATCACACAAAATAATTAATTTGCTTAATCAAAAGTAGAATTACTACTGTATTGAACAAAGCTCTCAGATGGTACACCTTTGGTTGGACATATTCTAAAGACAAGACAAAACAACAGCAAAAATTGCAGAGAAAACATTATATAGTAGTTTTGATATTTGTAATGGTAGGAATATAACAATTCTGATGTTATCTGTGTATATTTTAAGATTAAGCAAATGATGGAACATATTGTTAGTACAAGAAACCTTTCTCACTGTGGGAAAAATGAGACACAATTATGGAATAGGAAAAGAGAGAAACAACGCTATAGAGTGGAATCGGTATTAGAGGTCTCAGTATAACCTCTTGATTAAAAAAAAAAAAAAATCTTTGCATCTAGCTAACTAGCTAGCT
Source organism: Rhinolophus ferrumequinum (assembly GCF_004115265.2). Classification (NCBI taxonomy): domain Eukaryota; kingdom Metazoa; phylum Chordata; class Mammalia; order Chiroptera; family Rhinolophidae; genus Rhinolophus; species Rhinolophus ferrumequinum. The sequence goes on from NC_046291.1 coordinate 59,781,103, forward strand.
ATCCATTTCTTAACAGCGACCATTCACAGGAACTAGAACCCCAGTAGCTACTCAGTGCCCAGATCTTGTGTTTTTTTTAATTCCACTAAAACAAACAAAACAACAACCAAACAAAAACAGGCTTCTTAGAGAACTGACTAGGGGTAGAACAGGCAAAGCACAAGTTTGGATCATGCTAGACAGAAAGTAAAGAAACACTCCAAAATAGATGGAGATTTGGAAAGGATGCAGGAGCCACCTTAACGTGGTGTTCACTGGTCAAATTTGGCATACTCTGAGTGTGAATAATGACATGATTGGTTTTATAGATCATTGAAAAAAATCCATGAGTTTATATAGATACATTTATTATTATTATTATTATTATTATTATTATTATTATCATCATTATGAGTTTCAGTGTACAAAACAATGTAATAGTTAGACATTTCACCCCTTAGACAGTGAAAAAAATATGGAATGCTTTACAAATTTGCATATTATCCTTGCGCAGGGTCCATGCTAATCTTCTCTATATCATTCCAATTTTAGTATATGTACTACCAAAGCGAGCACTATAGATGCATTTTTAAAAAAACTCTTAACAGAGTAAACCAGACAAAGTTCTTTTTTGCAGAAGAATGCTAATCTATAAATATAGAAGGTTTGATGGGATTATGACATCACAATAGTAATAATTGATTCAAGCAAGAATCATCAATGAATTTTGAAACTATTACATATAATACTGTTGTGGAACAGAATTTTCACACAGTCTCCATGTATTACTCCATAAGTTACTTGTGGATTTCAAAGAGGAAATCATACCTTCAGAATGATGAAATCTAATAGATGCTATCTGGACCAAGGTATCAAGTTTTGCATCAATGATAATAGGGCACCCCAACTTATAAGTCTCCTGATACGATGTATTGAGAAGGAGCCAATGTTATAACCTGCACAGTATTCCTGACAAAAATGGTAACCTGAATCTAATCAGGAGGAAATAATCAGAAAATTAAAACTGAAAGATATTTTGCAAAACAATTGTCACAGGTGTTAAAAATGTCAATGCCATACAAGATTACAAAACAAAACAAAAACAAAGAAACAGAAAAAACACCTGCAGATGTGGTCTAGATTATGCACAACTAAAGAGCCATAACAACTAAATACAATGTGCGACCCTTGATTGGATTATGGATTTAAAAGAGAAAATAGTCATTATTTGGACAATAGGGAAATTTGAATATGGACTTGTTTTTAACTTCAGCAAAAGGAAGTTCCTATAAACTGAAATTAATTTAATGAACTAAGAACTAAAATTACTCAGGAAAGGCAGTCTAATTAGCATTATTGACAACAGAACATATTTTATATAAAACTTATGAGAATACAATTCATGATTTTGCTGTAATGAAAGTATTTTATGAATTGAATATGTGATAACATATGAATTGAATGTGTGATAACAAAGAATAATAAGTACAAAATAATACAAAGAATTAAATGAAAACCACCATCAAACATTTTCCCATGAGAACTTTTCTTAATATTTCATTGTATGTTCCAATCTTTCTTCTGTTTCCTTTTTAACATAGTTCATCTTCTTTTCTGTGTACTATTTTTCATTTAAGACAATGCCATTCCCAAATATCCTTGAATATTATGCTATAACTTTGTTTATAAGCAGAGTAGTACCCTATAATATGAGTCCACATCTGTATAGTTTTAATTATTTTCAAGATTGATTTAGCAAGACGTCTCCAAGCTTAAGTTCACTTTTTCAGGAGATACTTTTTCCCCTAGTTTCTGGTGTATATGTTTATAAAGAAAAGGGAGATCTAGTTAAAATAAATTAAAACCAAGGAATAGTCTATTTATTAAATAAATGAAGCCAGCAGCCATAGCATACTGACAACCTCACAGCTGACTTGCTTTTCCTTGTAATAAAAAGCAAAAACAATTAAGCATTTGGTGCTCATTGGCAGAAGGCATATAGCATCAAATGAAAATGCTGCTTGAAATGACAAGAATGTTACTGTTAGATTATTTATGTATTTATTTATTTATGCTATTACTGTGCTTCTATTTTTTTAAAAAAAGGAAGGTTTTAATCTAGATTGTTGGAGGCATATCTTAGGGACTCCATGGGGACTCCACAAGGACAAGGTAACTAGCAAAGACAGCCTCAAGCTGGGTTACCCCCTTCCTACCCTGCCCCAGGAGGGGAGCCCTGACAGGTCCCTCTTTCACACCTCTGGTACCTTTCCATCACAATGTATTTCCTAGCTTCTGTAAGGAGATTCTGTCTCCTTACACCTCATCCACCCAGTGCTCATGCACTCCCACACTTCATGCTGAGCTGAGCTGCTTATTGTGGAGGAGTGTTTATTTCCCCAATGGCTAGAGAAGCACAATTTCTTTAATCGTATTTACAAACTTATAAACGAATCAATCCAACTCCAGAGCTGTAATTCACCCCCACTAAAAAAAAAAATAAAAAACACTCTCTTTAAAATGTTCAACAGACACGTTCATGTAAGAACTTACCTTTAATACATACTTAACACATTTACTTTGAAAATATGTGGACGTTAAAATCCATTCATTTCTGCATGTGTGTGAAAACAATGTGCTCTCTTTGCATATTATAGGAAACTCAGAGCAAAGCTCTTTATTTGTGTTCAGACAGCCAGCAAGACAGATTTCAAGCATTAATACATTTAAAACTTTTTTTCATTTTAATTAACTGTGAGAGAAGCAAAAAGGTAACTCTATTTTCTCTGTGTTTTCCTCACATATGCCCCACATCCCTGCAAGCATGAGGATAACCAATTCTGCCCGTTAAAGTTGGTGGCATTAATTATTGCTGCATTACTTGCAGCTGCTACAAGAGGCTCACTGCAGTGATGTCTGGCTGCCTGCCAAAAGGACAATCTTCCTTCTCCTTGGCCTTTCTCCTCCCTCTCTCATAAGCTATATGTGAAATTGTCACACGTATTTTTAAAAGAAGCCTTTTTCCATGAGAACCTAATTCATTCAATATTATATCTGGTCTGAAATTCTGGGCATCACATGCTTCTATATCTTTCAAGAAACCTTATTTTTAGCTTGTTCCTTTTTTGTGTCCTGTCAGCACTTAGGGCTTCCCTCCCTCTAGTTAGGTGGTTAATAAAGGCTGACAGCTGAGAAGAAAGATCCATTCAGAAAGAAGAGCCTTATGAATCCTTGGGATGACTGTTCCTTCTGCTATGCCAAATATTTATATAGCAGTCTATAAATTAGCATTGTTCAGTTAGGGTGATTTCTATTGGCAGCAAAGTCAACACTTCCTTTTAAAGATCCTATTAAACATATGATTACACTCACAAAGCCCTGATTTTGATTTCTGTCACTTCATCATCCAAAATGATCCAGCAACAATGCAGTTCTAATATTTTAAAGAAAAACAAATCCTGCTAGTCTTTAGTCAAAATGCAGGCATAAAACTGGCAGGCTCTCATGAGTCATATCCCATCACTCTTACTTCTTGAAAATAATTTGTCAAACTAATCTACACACCCTGAAAATATGAATTATATTTAGGCTTTCTTAGGATGGGATGATGAGAAAAATAATTTACCAAGGTCAGTGAAAAATAGTGTTGTTACTACATTTGGAAATTGATTTGATTTGAGCCTAGTCCTTAATTTTTTAGGAAGAAGCCAGGTTCTCATTTTCTCTGTCTTTCTTGGTCTAAAGGACAAAAACACCACAGTCACTGATCAGTAACTTGGAGATCCGAAGATTTGAGATATTCACGGGCAGTGCTCTTTGATAAAAATAATTAAAAGGAAATGAGTGGATATGCTCACTGGTTTCACCGTTCCAGCCTAACACAAATCACAACAAGGACCAAATATTTAGGTATAAAAACAATTCTGTTCTCATAAATTGAATTGGTTTTTACACCAAGAAAATAAAAAGTAAATACACACTTTCTACCATTGTTGTCTACAGCTATACTATAATAGTAGATTTTTCCATCAAAATTGTGTGCTGTGGAATTCTGAAAGCCAGTAAGAAGTAAGGCTGGAATAATCCTTTGCTCTTCACTGGCTGCTAAGGAGTCCAAAAGAAAATTCTGGGGCTCATCACCTGCACCCAATGAAAGCAGGAGCAAATTGTTTCTTTCAGTACATGGAATCGAAATGCTTTACTCCATACATTTGATCCTTTTTACCCTCATCTACCACCCCTCTCCACCTTTATCCTCTGGTCACCCCAATAAACTTTATTTAAAATAAAAAATGCTGTACTCACCAACCTAGCAAAAAGAGGTGTAAGGAAAATTCATTAAAACACTTAGCAATAGTAAATCCCATTACTGGTCTGTGTTTGGTGAGCTCCTTTATTTTGTACGCTTTCTCCCCAGCCATTTCTGATAAAACTGTATATTCTGTCTATTATTTTAGTGGTTGTCTATCTACTCTCTTTTAGTAGCATTTTAACAGGCATGTTGAAATAAGTTTAAAGTTAATAATTATTTCTACCCTACTCATCCAACAACACAAGAGACATAGAATTATTTAACTTAAACATTTCTTTCTACCTTATATTTTTGTGTAGTATTTAGTTTATTGTTTCTCTTTTTAACACCACAGATAAATAAGAATTATTATTATAAAGTCAATTTTAATATAGATTTATCTACCTGTTTTTCAATATTTTTGCATATTCTTCTATCTTTTATCCTAAACTTGACTTAATTATTTTTTTTCTTTTTCTTGAAGTACATCTATTAGAAGTTTCTTTAATGAGGGTCTATTAAAGATTAATTCCTTTAGTTTCATCTAAACAGTATTTTATCTTACTCTTAAATGCAAATTAAGGTAGTTTTACAGTCTTAAATCACAGTTATTTTTTTTTTAAGCAAATTCAAGATATTGTTCCATTAACATCAACTTCTGTTGTCGAGAAGTTGCCTGTCAGTCTAAATGCTAATTGTTTATAGGCAATGTGTCTTTTCTTTTTCTGAGCTTTTAAGATATTCTCTTTGGAGTTCTATAGCTTCACCATGATATGTCCTATGTTTTGTTTTGTTTTCTCCCTGTTTGATTTTGTTGAGATTCTTGAATCCGACAATTCGTGTCTTCAGTGAGTGTAAGTGTTCAGCCATTAACTCTTCAAAAATTATCTCACTTGCATTCTATTTTCTCCTAGAATTTTGAAGAGTATTAGATATTCTTATTTTTATCTCTTAATATCTTATGTTTTCTATCCCTTTGCTTCCCTAAACTTCAGATTAATAATATCTCAGTTTACTAAATATCTTCAGAAGTGTCTACATTTGATTTTTATAATGTCCACCGATTTCAAGCATTATATATATGTGTAAGCACACTGTGGGAAGTTCGCAAACTTAATTGTCCAATCTTGTACATATTATATATATTGTATATATACATATATAGAATATGTTATATATTATATGTTATATATTATATAGAAAATAAATATATATATTTATCCAGAGTAAAGGGCATGTTTTAGATTATTAAAAAAACGGAATAGACTATCAAGAAATGAATTTTATGTGTGACACATATAAATATCTAAATCATAAATTATTTATGTTACTTTTCTTGATTAGTATTGTTAAAATATTATATGAATAGGAAGTAGAATTATTCGTTTTTGTCATCCTTGTTATGTTACTCTCTATATATTGAGAAAAGGCCAACATTTATGAATTCTCAACAAGGCAGTAATTTTTTTCCCTGTTTGTTTTGCAAAAGTTCAGTCATATGGAATATTTCCAGTCATCCACTATTTAAATGAAAAATTTACTAAAAATGATTTTCCAAGTGATTGGAAAAGTGGAATGAAAATAGGTTGTCATTAGTAAGAGTAGGTCATCTCCATACAAATAATACGTATACAAAGTTTAATACATTGACAAATGTATAAGAATATGTCATATGACATGTACAGTTCTCTTAGAAACCCACCTAAAATTATCCTCTGATATTTTTCAAGGGCAATTTTTTTCATGCTTTCCAATTATTAGTGGCTCATTATCGCTCTATCACCTATAATTCAGTTATTCTCTCCGGACTTCAGTTTCACCATCTATAAAATAAGTAAAATAGAGATAACAGTATTATATGGCTGTTATAAAGACTGGATATTATAATGGATATAAGGTTTTTAGTCCTAATTAATAGTTAGCAAGAGATCTCTTTTGGGAAATTGGAATTTAGGTTACAAACAAACCTAAGCTTTGATATATATATAAAAAAAATTGGCACTAAAACACTAAGGTGCTCAGGAACAAATATTTTAAATTTCAAAACTATAAGTAAAAAAGTTTTTCCATTTTCTTGAAAAGAAAATTTGTTTTCATCTATTAAGGAGCTAACTAATATTTTATTTGATTTGTTTTAAACAGTGATTTAAGCAGAGGATCGGTAAGTAAAACATATTACCACACTAATATTTTGAGATAACATTTTAAGATCCTTATAATTTCATTGTCAGGTATTATATGAGCTGATTTTAATTTATGGTGACTATTCAGTACCAATATGATTTCAAATTGGCCATTTTAATATACATGATATCAAGAGCATCACAGATAAAATAGTTGTTCCTTCAAATACAAATAAACCAACACGTAATTATTTTGAAATGAACAATATTTTGAGATAGCATTGAAAGAACATGGGATGCCTAATGAGTAAAATAATATGTATCATCTGGTGACGTGGAAATATAGTACAGTTACACATGATACCAAATCATGCTTATTTCAGATTTGTCAAACGTTATGAACTCATCTAAAAATGTTAAGTTCAATAAAACACTCAACACATAAATTGCTTTTAGATAATGCGAATATTAATTTTCTTATAAATCTTTTGATTTGAATTGTTTTCAAGATGGCATTCAGTGTTGCCAAGATATTTTTAAAGAATCCATTACTAATTCCCAGTGAAGTTCTTTTAGGTCAATTAAAATACACACACACACACAGAGCAACAACAGCAACAACAACAGCAATGAAAAAAACAAACAAAACCAAAACCTGAAAGCAATGCTTTGTTAATGACAAGAATTTATTTGGAAATCCTGTAGTCATAATTCTGTAAGGACTCCAAGCTCCTAGATAAAGTTCTCTTACCACTAATTCTTGTACTTATTCCTGGTCCTCAGCTAATTCCAAATATTCTTGAACAAATATTATTGTTAAGGAGACAGGGAAACTAGGGTATATACAGTGGTATTGGGTTGTATTTTCGCAACATCATGAATGAGATTTCGGCACATAATAACAAGAATGAACAAATGTTCTAGGGAATCCTAGTGGCATTAGAGTTAGGGATTAAATATTAAATATTAGAGGCAGAGAAGCCTGTATATATTGCCATGACAGCTGAAACAACGTAGATGTAACATAAATAGGATCAATGGACAAGGAGTCGATGAGAGTTTTTCTGCTTCATCAATAGGCAAATGAATTGGACGGCAGCTTTAAACAGGTCATTTTTAATAACCATTAAGAAATCACAACATACAGGAGGGGAATTTCGCTCAGATTGTTCTGCTGGCCTAAGCTTTATCAGAGGACAATTCATTACTGCTTTGAAACCTATCACATGCAGGGATTAAGCAGTCTTGAATCAATGTGTCCCACAACATGGAGTTCCTGTCCACCCAAATTTTGGCCCAAAATGCAATGCCAAATTCTTGCTCTCTAGCCATTAGATAGATAGATAGCTTAAGCATGCAAAAAGAGAAGATTGTAAAGAATCAAAATAATTTTAAGAGAGAATAGTATAAAGGATTTGCTCAGAAATTAGGTTGGGTGAGTATAAAAGAAAATTGTAAATTTGTCAGTAGTGCTGTCTACATCGACTAAAAGAGGGAGTTTTTGGCATTATATAATATTTAATCTCATGGGCCTTGCACTTGATCTAATGATTTCCTCTCACTCATGTCTCATGAGAGAGAAAATAAAAAGATAAAAGAAGAAATTAAAGTGTATAATCTCCTCTACTCAATTAGGGCCTGTGATGTCACAACCTATGCATATATTCCAAAATGGCATATATTTTCAGGAATCTTATGATTATGAAAGAGATTATGACAGCATCATCCCACTACAAGTCAGTCATATAATACTTCTGATTTGGTTTTGTTTAATCTCCTCCTCTATAAGAAGAAGCAATGAAAAAACAAACCTTAGATAGCTAATATTAAATGTGAACCTCACTACTGTAGAGTTTTTATTTAGTGTTTGTTCATTTATTCTTATTTTTTTCCTTGGGTGCTGGAAAGCAAATCTAAAAAGATAGTGATTACTTGTGCTGCCATGAAGTTACAGAAGTGATAGAAACTGGAAATTCTTTAATATCGATTGGGTGTGGCAGTAACTGTATATTTAAAGCCCTCCCTACAGACACACACTCTGAAGTATATCCCTTAGTAGTGTTTCAGACAATATCTATTTCTTTTCAATCAGCTGCAGAAAGATCCAAGCTCTTGTGTCTATATTTTAGATTAAAAAGAAAGAACATGTATTTAAACAATGGCTTTTAGTTGAATTCTATTTAATCCAAGTTTGTGTTTTGTTTTTTTGTATTTTTCAATTTTAACACTTTTTGAATTGAAGCTAATTGAGTACTAAAGAATAAAATTATGCAGAAAGTTTTTGTATACCTCCCATCACCCTTGATGTGAAACTAAGGTTTAAGAACACTCTCCCAGAAAATTTCACTCACCTGTACTGACGCACATTTTAAGGAACAGACAATACTCAAGCTAATTTTAAGGCGTTTTCAGACTGATTAGAGAAAGGAGTTTAGAACAATGAGCGAAGTCTAGAATATTAAGAAACATACGTATCAATGCTAGCTCATGCAGTACACACAAGGTGTAACAAAAATGATTTTTGTGATCTGGAAAATGTGAAATGTGAGCTCTATTTTGATGACATAGATAAAAACATTTATTTAAGGATAGGACTTTACAGGCAGGGGAATGAAAATGAACAAACAGAATTTCGGCTAAGGAGACCAGCCTAACTAGTAGACATCAGTACCTCTACTTAAAAGTTGAGAAAATGGAGGCATAGAGAATTTAAGAAATTTGCCCAAGATCACACATTTAATAAGTGGTACCAACTGAATTTTAAACATTGCTCTGCCAGTGAGGAGTCCAAAATTTGCCTTGGGGATCAGTGAAAAACATTAATATTGATAGGAGGTGTAGGGCCCCTTCTAAAAATCCATTCCTCCAACCGATTCCTATTTCTCAGCAGACTTTCATTCTGGTTTCCGTTATTTCCATATTTCAATATTACTTCCTTTCCATTTTATTTTTCATTCTTGAATTTTCTCAAAATAAGATTCTCATCCTTTATTTGATTCAGATTTCTCTGGCCACTGCCAGAGAAACACAAAACATACTTTTTCTCTTACTGTGCTTTTTGTGTGTGCATCATTTAGAGATGTTCTCTGAGAATTAAGGACAAAGACAAAGTGAAGAGCTGTGGACAAAGCTGGACTGGTTAATTACCATTTCAAAGGAATCTGATGGGAGGATTCCTGCTCCCCCCACATTCAGAACTCAGCTGTTTCACAGCCTGTAACCATAGTAGTTGACACATATTTTAGAGTAACAAAAATTGTTCACTCTCTGTATCTCCACTTTTCTTTCTCTGCCTCTTCCTTCTAAGCATCTCTACCTTACACTTTCTTAGTCTTTAAATTTTGTGTCTCAAACTCTCAATATGCTTCTCTTTCCTTCTTATATTTTATCTTATTCCTTTCCTTCTTCCTCAAAAATATGTTTTATATATATATATATATATATATATAACATATATATTCCTTCTTCCTCAAAAATATGTGATATATATTACATGTGTGTGTGTGTGTGTGTGTGTATATATATATATATATATATATGCCGTGTTTCCCCGAAAATAAGACCTAGCCGGCGGACCATCAGCTCTAATGCATCGTTTGGAGCAAGAATTAATATAAGACCCAGTATTATATTACGTTACATTACATTACATTATATTGTAAGACCCGGTCTTATATTATAGTAAAATTAGACCAGGTCTTACATTAATTTTTGCTTCATAAGACTCATTAGAGCTGATGGTCTGGCTAGGTCTTATTTTTGGGGAAACACTGTGTGTGTGTGCGTGCATATATATATGTATACACACACACACACACACACACACACACACATATACTGGGGTGCCAAAAAAATGCACACTTTGGACGCTTTGCTCAACGTTGCTCAAGCAGTAGTTCACCGTGATCAGAAGTGTCTGGACGCTGATGGTAACCACTGTGAACACCTCTTGTAATTGCAGAAGTCAAATGTGACTTGTATTCATCTTTTGTTATTGGTATATGTTATTCAAATTTTAATAGTTTTCCTTTCTTAAAATTTGTATACATTTTTTGGCACCCTCTGTGCGTGCATGTGTGTATGTGTATATATACATATATACATAGGTATATATACACACATGTATATACATATATATCTGTGTATATGTACATACATATATAAACACATATATATGTATATATGTATAATACTTTTTGCATTTATTTAAAAAAAAGTTCTCTGTTTTAAAATTTTAAACATTTTTTTTAATCCTTTTACCTTCCAGAAATAATTTATTCACTTAGATTTGCCTTGGAACTCCATTTGTACATCCTCTTAAAAGATAAGCAGAGGCATATGAGGCATATTAAACATTTTAAGAGTTTGAGCAAAAATTGATTCAAATTAGGTGGCATAAAATCTAGCAGGTAGCAAGCGGCTCTGAGAAGCTCTACAAAATGAATGACTTTTTTTTTTTTTGTAGTGCATACTGGTTTTTTTTTTTTTTTTTTGGTGACTCTTATAGGCAGAGGAGAGCAGAAACCACGAAGTTACACTAGGCAAAAAAGTGGGTTGGTTAATGCAACTGTACTCTCCTTTAGAGGAAGGGAGAGGTCTATCAGGCAGGTTACCTAACTAGTGCTGATCAGGGGATTCCTGATTGACTGGTTTAAGACTCCATTTCTGAGAGAGCCCGAGTGTAATTAAGTCTCTGTTTGGTGAGGCTTAACATAAATTACTCCATTTTCAGCCTGTTATCTTCATTTTAAAAATCCCCATACCCCCGCCCCTTTTTCTTTCCAGTTTTTCAATTTCCTACAAAGGAAAAAAATCTTACTTTCCTCTCTCCCTTCTTTATGAGCTATATTTGGAAATTTTTGGATAACAAGTGGGTGTAAAAAAGCAGTATCCCTTTCCTCCACAAAAAACAAAAACAAAAAACAAACAAGAAAAAAACCCTTGAAAGTTTATTCTTAAATTCTACTCCTATTTCAAAAGTTAGAAAACACAATTTTATTGATATTTATTCTATCACCTAAATGTTTAGTTTTTTTCCTAGCACGGGTCATTGATTTCATGTTACATTATACACATACTCACCAAGCAATCATATAATTTGTGAATTGGTGAAGAGAGAGCAACAGCTTGATGTATTGCAAGACTTTTGAGAGACTTTAATATAGTAAAGTACATTGTTAATTCTGCTTAATACTTTATTTTCTTTTTCTTACAACATTTCATGATAGAACTAGTGCTCTACAAACATACTGTGAGAAATATCATTGTATTTCCATATGTTCGTATATAGATCATGTATATAAACAAATTTCTCTATAAACTTATTTGTTTTATTTGACTGCCTAATAAAGACAAAAGTTTCTGTCAGGAAAAAAAAAATCTAAACCAAGAACTACAGTATTGATATTCTAGTGTGACCTAAAAGTACTTTAGACATTCTATTCTAAGATTCATGCTCCCATGGTTCTTATGTTAAGAGTTAAAATATAGATTTGGGTTATAAACAGAGCTGACACACTAACAAAAATAGAACTTAAAATGGTCCATACCTATTGTTCCAAGACACCTTGAAAGGAAATTTTATTTGGTAAAGATTTTGAGATTTAACATAAAATTTAAAAACAGTAACATTGATTTATTAGTGACTGGTACATTTGACTCAAAATTTGGTAGTGATCTTTATGTCACCTGATGTCTTTTTCCCAAAATGGAATTACAATCTGACGACCATGTGTTCTTAGTATATACACAGACGTACACAGGGATTATAAAATATTGCTCAACTGCCTTCTGCTATGTCTGCATCAAATGGAAATAAATGTTTAAGTTGGTAAGGTTAATCGAAAAGGCAGAAAAATTACATTGAAAATCACATTTTTCTAATTCATGTTATTAATGAAGAAATAATATTTCTTTTAGGTACTCAGATGTGAGTAGATATTTCCTCATCCTTAAACGGAAATTATGTTTTCCAGGTGTAAACTTGGGTTGTGTGCTTGCTGAGTTAAACAGATTATTAATAAATGTACCATATTAAAAATTTGCCATCTTTCAAATCAAGTTGAGCTTCCCCTTGAAAGTGTGGGGTCTTCTCATAGCTTTGGCTGGTCAATCTACATTAAAACTGACCCTTGCCAAAAATGATGAAGGAATTTTAACCTTCAAAAAAAAACAAAACATTAAGTGTGTTGGGATGCTGACCTGATTTTTGAAACTTTAATAACCCCAGTAACATCTTTACAATTAATACTGCATCAAGCTTCCTTCCAAGGGCTTCAAAGGGGCATGATGCTAAAATCTGCAAAAGCCTTCCAATGTGGAAATTAGAAAATTAATAGAGGTGACCATGGGTTTAAGAGACTATATTTCTGTTTTTTTTTTTTTGTTCCTCTTCTAGCTCCTATTGGGAAATCCCACAAAGAGATATTAATAAAAAATTGCACTGGAACTTGGCTCAATATTTTCGTGGTGACTCATCAATAAAAAATCTAGTTGTATACAGTTTGAAAACTGAGTCAGAATTACATGGTTATCTTAGAGCTGGACATAGGGTAGAAAATATCCTTAACATAATTCTATCATTTGATATTAATACTTTTGATTGACATCATAGTTTTACATCTATGGAACTGAATATGTTTGAAATGCTTTATCTCATTTTCTCCTTCTTCACAGAATCATTTCAACAGGGGCATGGAGTATTCTATTGTAAGTGAGGTCACATTGCACCAGGGAGTTGATAGAGAAGCTGGTCCTGTGCCATTCTAAATTTAGCAAGACGATCCCACTGTGCACATTTTGGTCTACATAATTGCCAGAGAGTCTCAGGCTTTGTTACAGAAGCTTCTGAAAACAAATGTAACCCTCTACCACACCAATGACCAAGTACACTTGAGCATCTTTAGAGCCTGTGTTTTATTAAAGCTTTTCCCAGGAAAACATCTGCTCCTTGAATATGTAAAATTCCAGTCATCTCTACAAAAAATAATCAGGCTGCAGAGGGAGGAAAGAGTGGACAGAGTCCCTAAGGCGATATGAGTTCTGTATAGAAACTGAAAGCTAGTACTTCCCACGAACCAGAAATAAAAGATGCCTTTGAAAATAATAACTGGGAATAGCTGCTGAACTGTGCTCTCTTGAGAATGTGATTCAAGGTTGTCTTCAGGGAGAAGAAATTCATGATATTAATAAGTATCAATGATAATGAGATACTATTTTATAGAGAATAATATAAGGATTGTACCATAAAAGACTGATATAGAGATTATGAATCAGAAGACTGCAAAATGAATTCCGGAATTATTTTGTCCTTCCTGTTTGCCTTGTTTTAGTTTGAGTTAGTTTCTAACATTTAAAAATTAGGAGGGTTTCAATCAAAGATGCAATTTCTGCCATCTCTTAAAAATGGGAAGATCTGAAAAACCTACGTGTCAATTGATGGATGATGTGTGCCTAAAGAAAATGTGATATCTGTATATAATGAGCCCAGAAATAGGTACTTTATAACAAATAATCTAATGTGAGTATATAAGTATTATAAAGCCCATACTCACAGATGTCTGAGGCCCTGTAAATTTGCACTCCTCACCATGAATACTTAAGATTGCAAAATACATTTATTTGATCTGATTTTTCTAAAAAGCCCCAGGATTTCAAAAAAAGCTCCTGGGTTTATTGTACAGTATAATGACCTGTCTGTATTGTACACTGTCTCCTGAACCAGGCAGAAGTTTATCTTCACTAAATTATTAAGTCATAAAGAATTGAAACCAATAACTACTTTCAATATCACAGAAGCACTCAATAGTTGACAATTACACACAATAAATTTTCATAACACTTTACAACATTTAATAAGCTCTCACATGCATTAAGTCCTTCATTTCTTAGAACAACTCTGAAAAGTAAGAAGAGCAGATAGTCTTGCTCGTCCCCAACAGTAAAAATGACTTTATCCAAGAACAAAACAATAATATGAAAAGACATGAGCAGACCTCTGGTCTATTTTCTACCAATAATAACATTTTGGAGTGTGTTCTTTAAATACCACAATTATTGACAATTGAATAAGTATTACAGAGAGGTACAATTGTTAAGAATGCAAGTTCTGAAATTAACAGATCTGGGTTATTTTAAATTTTTTTTTCTTATCCATAAAATGTACAAAATTGAAGTTAACTTACAGAATTATTATGGAACTAAATGAGATCATACCTGCTAAGTACTTGTAACAGTGGCTGGCACATAATATGAATTCAATCAATAATACTTAAAAGAATTATATTAAGATTCATAGGAAAGTTGAGAATTTAAATTTACCTGCAGGGCTGAAAAAGTGATTAAGGTTATTTTAATGTAATTTTCCCTTTATAAATTGAATAGCATGTAAGGGGAAAAAATGGTCAATATGGAATTTAACTTAGATAATTGAATATATATGTGCAAAGACTCCTATAAAGATTCCAGTGTGGTACTTGGGGGAAAAAATTCTTTTGAACTCTTTTATTCTTTTTGTGTTGCAAAAGTTTTAAAAATCATTTTATGTTTATTTATTGACAGGATATTTGTAACACTTGAAATGCTCTCAAGTACAATGCCTTTAACAGTTGTTTTCACATTTGCATTGACAAATGAAAACATCCAAAGCTGATACTTTCTCCATTACAAATGTGAGATACTTTGTAAAACTCTTAATTAGAGTTCCAACCTTCCTTGTAGTTTGTGGCAAAGCTGACTGTTGTTTTGTTTTTGTTTTTGTTTTTATTTCTGTCCTTCAGAGTTGCTATAATTCTCTTACTAGGTAATGAAAAACAGATGAACGTGAGTCAAACTCATTAAGATAAAAACCA
The DNA here is from genome assembly GCF_004115265.2 of Rhinolophus ferrumequinum. Taxonomy (NCBI): domain Eukaryota; kingdom Metazoa; phylum Chordata; class Mammalia; order Chiroptera; family Rhinolophidae; genus Rhinolophus; species Rhinolophus ferrumequinum. The sequence continues at coordinate 59,796,345 of NC_046291.1, forward strand.
ACCAAGGCTCATATTTCTCTGTGTACCATGTAACAGATATAGGGTTCTCATATTCAAATGACTATCAATGCTTAATTTGTTGTTAATTAGAAATGGATCTTGATAACAAATTGCAACTTTTAATCTTTTAGTATTTTCTAGTTTTAATCTATGAACTACATCCTGACAAAACACTACATTGCATATTCTTTATATTGCTTTGCTCTCTCATTCCTCAAATTACAACAGAAACAATGCAGACACTCTAAATCACTTTCACAGTACTCTAAATATCATGTCTTGTTTACCATCTTTAATATTCTAGGACTTCATGCAAAATTCCACTATGTTCAATTATTCAAAACATTATATTCAAATTAATTGATAATGACTTTGGGTCTTGGTTTAATTAAAGCATTGAAGGTTTAGGTAAACTCATCTGCTTTGCAAGATTTCTATTTGTTGGTTTGCTTATAGTTTATTCGTGTGCATTTTTTCCAAAAAATATTAAGGCCTCTCAAAACTTGGTATATAAGAATTGTAAATTCTTGGTAAAAAAGATTTATAAAGATGAAATCAATATGTTCTTTTCTATTAAAATAGTCATTTTAGGAGAGAAATGGATTTTTATTTGAAAAATAAAATCAAGGTTTTCAAATTCAGAGATTATAATAACACAACAAAAGGAACAGGAAAACTCTAATGTCCTCTTTTAATGATAGTGCTAATATTTTTTAATTGCTTTTTAGAGTAAATATTTTTAGAGTAATAATTTATGCTTCATTGCATCTCTCTTCATATGGCAGATTTTATATAAATTTCAAATTGCTAATTTTATAAATTTTATTGATTATCTAATTGTTTACCAGTTACTAAATGAAAATGAAATTGCGTAATTTTATGTATTTTGCATAAATACATACTCTGGTCTCCATGGATGTATGCATATTTTGTGATCTTACCAATAGTTTATATTAAATCTATGTCCGTAATTAACATATTTTCTACAAAAAGAATATCAAATAAATTCATAAAATCTTTAATATTCCTCAAGCAATGTAATGAAATTTTTATAAGTTACAGGAATTTATACATATTACAAAAGAAAAACGTATTATTCTATAAAAGGATTTACCCAATGAAACACCATTAAATTATTATTTATTCTGATATATGTCAAGGTTTGTTTATAAATATTTTTTTCACTGCATGACTGGCATAATGGGGACTAGAAAATCTAAAAGTTCTATAGATTAAAACTTGTAGCCAGAAATAAAAATTAGCCAAAATCAGAGATAAGCAAAGGATCCTTATTGTTGAATTCTCATATGAATAAGGATTGGGGAGGAAAACAGAATCTTTATAAATCTTAAGTTTGCACATAATACATTATAGAAATGTCTCATTGATTATATTTCAGTTAATACCTCACTTTTGTGACAGAAAGTACAAGTGAAAAACAACTGAAATGCAGATAACTGAAATATAATCTGGCATTACTAGCTATTCTTATACTCTGGTGATTTGTTTTTTTAGAAATAATTGTATACAACTAAAGTTTCTAATATTCATTTGAAACCTATTTATAAATGAAAAAGTGCCTAGTTCTTTACTCGAATGCTAAGAAATTTGCCTATGCCTACAATTGACAAAGAACCCATGAAGTGTCAGCATTCTCTCTTCAAAGGGTCTTTGGAGTAGTATAAACTATTTATTTATTTCTCTTAAAAATACATTTTTTCCTAGTCCCAAAATTTAAATCGAGAAATTTTTATATAGAGATTCTAAGAATAAAGAGTAGCAATATATTTGGATCTCCATCTTATCTCAAACATTTAGACTTTAATAACACCTATCTTCTCTCTGATAATTCTCCATTGTCTTTTATGCCCTTGAACGATTTATGTTCTAAAGAAGAGCCTGCATTTTATTGAATAAGGCAGATAGTCCTATATCTTCTTTGAATTTTATGAAATAATTTTGATCACAGAATTCCACTACTGTGATGTTTTAAATTATACCAGTAAGATTTTCCTAATTATTTGCATTTCTGGTCTGGAACAAGATAACTACTTTAGGCAAATGTATGATTATTACTAACACTATTATTAGGATGGCTAATATTTATAAAGGATTTTCTATATGTCAGTCTTGAGCTTTACATATATAATTCCTCCAATCCTCACAATATCACCTCTATATTTCATTAAATAGAAGATGGTATCAATTATAAGAAGCATCATCACTTTTTTGTGTCTCTAAAAGAAATAATCCTTCCAATCAAACTATATTCCAGTGCTAAAATGCCATAGCCTGTAACATACACCTTTTTAAAAAGATTTTTATCAAAAATGTAGTGAACCCACAATATTAGTTTCAGGGGTACACCATAATTATTCCACATTTATATACATAAAGCAGTGATCATCATAAGTCCAGCAACCATCTGACACTATGCCATCACAATATCATTGACTATATTCCACATGCTGTATACTACATTCCCATGACTTATCTGTTTTATACCTGCAAATTAGATACATCTTGATTTTAGAGATGTTGAAATGTGAGAAAATGTGTGCATTTAAAAATTTATTCCATACAACTGCTCTAAAGAAACAAGGATATTTCCATAATTATTTCAGAAAACACACACACACACTCGCACACACACACACACACACATATTTGAGGATATGTCTCTTAACATTCATGAAATGAATTGCAGTACTTTGGTCTAGTTACCTTTTTTGCTACCTGGCAAATTAATTAGTCTCTATATTATGACACCATAGGCACCTATGTTGTTTTGCCACCTATTTTCTATTCCTTTTGCTTCTGTTTACAGCACCCTAACTTTTATTTGGGGAATACAAGTGTGGGTGACTAGATGCAATCTCCTTGGAATTGGAAGTACGAATCATGTCAAAAACACTGAGCATTACATCACCCTGAAGTTACTGTCATTTGTTTGCCCCCAGAGCCTGAGAATTGCCTTGGACCTGGTATATCCAACCCCAATGATTCAATTAATTTGTTTTTTCCTTACATTCTGTGAGCTACCTTACTCCTTTCCAAACAATTCCTCTTCTGCTTCACTTACTTGCAGTTAACAGACCCTGAATGAAACCTACTATGACAGCCGAATGATCTTCAATACATCATGATTCCATGGTCATTTAGACATTATAACAGTAGTGCAAACATTCCCATGAAAACAGCAAATTTAATTTACTTGGATACTTTTACACATATGTCTATCAGTTTGTTTTAATATTAATTAGTTCGCTAATTTAAAAAATTATTTTTACATTTAGAACATTTTGTTGTTTTTAGGAGTCCTTAACAGCAAAGTCTTCATTGGAAACCTGTCAGAAATGCAGATTCTCAACTTCATTCCAAATTTTTTAATGGTCACCATTCTCAAACATTAAAGTTTGAGAAGCATTTCTTTGAGTATTATTCTGAATCATACATGTAATAGAACTTTGTTAACACAAATAGAGGTTGTTTTCAAAGTTATTATATCCATTACATTGAGAGGCATCCATGAATGTTGTAAAGTATATTTGGAAAACCTACAGTTATTGAAAGTGGCTAATATTCAGTTTAAAATGATTAATCACTATCTTTTAATCATAAAGTCTACCTACTCTTAAACTCAGAGAACAATGTATTATACAATTATAAATTTGAGATAGTGTCTATATCGATTTCTTTTTAAACAAGTCAAACATGAATATTCATTCTCATAAAATATCCCAATGATAAAATATAAATATAGGAAAAAGCTCTAGGTCCTTTGCACACTGCCTAGCTCAATAATTCCTTCTCTCTCCTTAGAGTTAAACATTAGTTATATGCCCATTCAGATATTTTTCTATTCACATATTTATATATGGTTTTGCATGTAGTTCTAGATAGATGAATGTTCTATATAAAAAAATTGATATATAGAAAGAGGAACTAATATAGGTAATATGTATAAATCTATATAATGTGTCATAAACTTTGTTGTTGAGGAAAAAAATGTTGTCTTTACTTTTTTACACATTAACTCCATTCATATCCCCATTTTTCCCAGTAGTGGAAAATAAACAAGTTTATTTTTTTTTAATTCATGGCATACTCAGTCATTTCAGACATCCCTCAATTGATTCAGAGATACCTTATAATCCAAGGGCTTACATAACGTCATGACACCAGTACGAGGTTTCTGGTCCTTGGTCCTCATCTCTCCACACAATACCTGCTGAGACAATCATGCTCCCATAGGTATCAGGTCATACTCAGTACTGGCAGCGTTCATTGCTACTTGCAGTCACTTTACTCTCAGCCACACAGGACCACGTTTGTTTGTTCATGTTTCTCCACTGGGGCCCATGGGGACTGTGAGATTGGAATAGGTCCATTTGACTAGGCAGTGCCAGCATCTACTCTACTGTCCTGTGTGTTACACGGAGAACTTTGAGGGCATTCACCTCCCCTCAGGTCTCTAGGCAGGTGACACATATGTCTTTCTTACTATCAGGTCTCTAAACTTATCTAGGAGTTCTGTTGTTAAGTCAGTACAAGGGGCAAGCATAGGGTCCTTTCTCAGCAGATCTGGCGAGTGTCAAACATTCTTGCCACTTTATTTTATCATTGTGGGGGTGAAAAAAATCTAACTATAGTTGTCTCTCCTCAGTTCCAATAACTAATAATTAGAACTGGAAAAAATAATTATTTTCTTATAAAATTAGCTAGGAACACTCATATATTGAATATAATGTGATAGTATGCAAGTTTGCTTTAACTGTTATGCACATGGCTCCCTCTATCTTTTGATAAGGAGGCATTTTATAAAGTTAAGATAGTTTCCTTGTATTGCTGACTTATTTTTAAAAATCTGTCAAATTGCATATGCTACTTATCTCCTTGAAATATTAACTACTGATAGGTATCCTAATCACTGATAGATACCCTAATGTCGAGTCATTTTTGAATTCTTAGGATAATCCTACTGGGTTACAATACCAAGTCTATTAGTACACTGTACTAACAGTACTAACACTAAATTGAACTCAATTTATAATATTTTCTCTAGGAACTTTACATCTATGTTCATAAATAAGATGGGTACACTTTTCTATCTATTTTATGTTTCTATTTTAGTGTTTTACAGTATTGTTATACTATCCTTTGTATAAAAAACATATGCCACTATTAAAGAACTAACAAACTATTGTCTTATGGGTTATTTTAATTCACCAAATAACTTGGTTATATATATATATATATATATATATATATATATATATATATATATATATATATAATATTATATAATATATATAATATGTATATATATAATTATATATATAATATGTATAACATATTATGTATATATATGTATATATTATATATATATATAATATATATATATAGACACATTTGAAGGGCATTAAAAAGATATCCATCCACCAAATGCCCATATTTCTCCTTTGCTTTGCATTCTGTTACAATTAACTAAGCCTAGTGTATTGTCACCTTAATCAGGTAGAGAGGATGGATAAATTCAGTTTTGGATGTTGATGATTACAATAAAACATGGTAAAAAAAAGCATATATTAAATAAACAATACAAATAAATAAAGTATTAATAATATAATACTTTAATTGTGAATATACTTTAAAATCTCTTAGAACAATATAAGAATCATCATTAAATAGCTTATCATTGATGATACTATAAAATGAGAAAAGGAATCTTATAGTTTGGAATCTTAGAAAAATAAAGTCTTTTTCATAGTTCAAGGAAAAAATGGCAAATATGTATAAAGCAGAAATAATATATCTTTTACTCTATGTGAACATATGCATTATTTGCATTAAGAGTTTAAACAGGTAAATATTGTCAGTTGTAGTTTAAAAAAGAATATGTGTATATTTGTCATTCATCAAAAATTTGGAGTGTTTTACTTTATGTGTCATCTTGAGATAATTAAATGAATTTTGGCTAAATATAAATCTTAAGTTTCTTTGATTCTACTGAGTATCATCTGTCTTTGCAGAATGTACAGCTTCGATTCATCTTGGGAAAATATGCCTGTCGAGGGGAGGATATATATATATATATACACACACACACACACACACATACATATATATATTTATACTTCTATCATTATATATATATATATATATATATATATATCAGGTATATATGATCATACAAATTAATATACACAAAAATTATTACAAATATACAAATTAACTAATGTGACAAACAAATGAATGTATTTAGCTAAATTGAGAGACTAGAACTCACAAAAATGCGGAGTAGTGGAAACACAGGGCAACTCAAATTTCAGAAACATGCATTGAACAACGTAACTTGATGTATAAAAGAGCACTTATTTCCAGCATCAGAAAAAATATACACAAAGCTCCCTGGTTGGATCTATTTTGCTCCAGAGACTGCATTTTTATTTATATGCCAGTGTAGCTAAGTTTAGTAATTCTCTCTTCTCTGTTACCAGCACTATTTAAAAACTCTTGAAATAAAAATGTTTTCACTTTAACCTGTTTAATATTCATTTTTAAATTTAAATTTATCATGATTCAGATGTAAGTTGATTTATTTGAGACAATAACTAGATTCCCCACCCCACGTCCTCCCTTATGCCTTTGCATTGCATATTAACTCTAAGAATAGACACACCATCCCAGGATATGAGGATGGAACCCAAAAGAATTATTCCATACAGTTTGTTGGAATAAGGGCTTGAAATAAAATGAAGTACAATTATGGAAATAAAATATAGTTCTTACAGACATAAACTTGTAGACTGAAATCCATACCCTATATGATCTTATAATTTGTTGTTGTTTTAAAAAGGGAGTGCAAAAGTAAGAGCATTGCAGACAAGAACAACAGCCTACAGAAAGGTAAAAAGTAAAACTGTGTATTTCATATGTCCAGATATTACATAACTCCTGATACAAAGTAGCTGCAAAATAATATGTATTAAACATAACAAATTAAGAGCTAACATTAATAGCTGATGAAACGTCTTGCTTTTCTTTATAAAGTGCCTAAAAGTATCACTAAGTCCAGAGTAAAAAACACTTAAGAACTCTACCTGTTGAATTTCCAAATGCTTTTCATAATTCCTACTGTGTTTCCTACTCCTAGCTTAAAAATCTAAAATTCCCAAATGAAATTGTTTTTATTTCACCTGATCCAAACTGATTGTAATTCCTCACTCCCTCTGCATCCCTTCAGTTATATAGGATATCATATATCTCATACCAGGTTGAGAAATATATACAACCTCTGAGTCTCTTAATCCGTAGCTATCTACCAAGGACAGACCCCTCATTACCTGATAGTCAGATATGTCTGAATCCACTCAGCTGGTTTTTAGGTTCTTGGGCTCCTTCCCTTAATGAGCTTCACTGACCTTTTGGAAAATTATTTTTCTGTATTAGTGACTCAGACCTAGTTTGCTCCATGACTTCATAACACTCCTCATAAAAAGCACATGGCTTTTCTCAACACATGATTATGTGTCTTAATTAATTAACTAAGTAGTTATTTTCATGGTAGTTAGGATAACTTTGACCTTTACATTTCCGTTTGTATTACTAGAACTTTAAACAAAATGTTCCAATGAATGTTCAAATGTATAGTAGACAGATTTTGAGTTCTTATCACAATATAAGGCAAGAATTATCTCCATCTAAAATGAAGGAAAATGAGGTTTAGCAAAGTTGGGCAATTTATCAAAAGCCATTTAACTAATGGAATATTCAAAAAGAAAATATAGTTTACCCTGAACATTTGTTGGCCAAATTCTGTTTCTCAATTACAACATCACACCACATAAATAGAAAATTAATCATAAATTCAGATTAAAGAGGATTTGCGTCTTAAAATAACCAAGTGGAATTCTACTTAAGTAGCATCTGTTCCCACCCACCACTCTTCTGATTTTCTTTCCCAAAAGTGCAAGGAAGTGGTGATTGAGGACAATCAGCAATGTTCTCATGTGCTTTACCTCCAAACTCAAGGTTTAATTTGAATTTGTGGTGCGAGCCACGTTGTATTATAAAAAAACAAACTACATCTTCTATAGTGAAACATTCTTTAAATCAAATTAGATCTCATGCTAATTTTTAAAAATGGAATTTGAAATTCAGCTAATAATTTTTGATAACATTATAACAAGATTTTACTGAACATATGCTGTATATATTTTTTATTTTAGTCATAAATATGATTTGTTTGCCAAATATATGATATGCTCATTTTTGTTTTCCATTACCGGGTTTTCTTTTACTTGCATTACACACAGCATGATAATATGAACTCATCCATATTATGCACCCCACATCCACAGAACAATGACTACTAAAGACTTTATCTTATAACATTACACACAATTTCCAACTTTTAAAAAATATTGATTATCATTTATCACGTTAAGGTCTATAGTACTCTTATAGATGTGAGGAAGCATCGAGAAATGTGCAAATCACTGCCAGTGCTGCAACTAATAAAAATGGGCCTCCATGTGCATTCTGCTGCTCTCATTTCTCCCCAGTACGGCACCCACTTTCTCCTGCAAGAGGAGTAGGTTTGGATATTCATGGAAGAGTTTCTTGCGGTTCCTTGTAGGTAGAATGTGTAAAATGGTGGGTTTTTTAAAATTTTTTTATTTCTCCATTACTGCTACGTACAAGCTTACCCAAGACTACCAGGTCTATGCTTCTGTACCAAAGATAACATTCCTAGTCCTTGCTGATCCCTCAAGGGTTTACGAACACACTGTTGTAAACCAGAGAGTAGGATGTTTCTTCCCATCGGCCAGCATCTTTTTCTCCTAAAGAGAAATACAGATTGTCCCAACCCAGACTGTAGCCCATAGAATCATCGTCCTTGTTTATCTTTGTCCTACTTATTTCTTGCTTCTACTTCTATTTCCATTATCTTCTCCAAAAACTTCTAAAAGGTAACAGATCTTTTCAAATAGGAGTTGATAAGATAGGTATTTTTCTAACTTTTGCATATTGAAGTTAAACTAGGCCAAAAGTGTTTTTATGTGGGACATAGCTTCTGGGGTCTCCCAGAACTCAAAGTTTATAATTTGTCCAGTGATTTTCATATCTTGATTGTGTCAGCTTCTATTCTACTCAACAACCTTTAATAGGTGCTTAAGCTCATTTATTCCTTTTGGCTTACTAGGCAGATAATGAGAGGGAGAAGAGAATCTACCTCTGACGTCTGAGCTTCTGTCCTACTTTTTTGACATCTTTTGGTGATGATATCAGACTCACTAAGTCAGTCTTATTAAACATATTATAGCCTAAGATTTATATTATTTATTGCACTCGGACCCCTCAAAGAGTATAAGTGTGTGTGTGTGTGTGTGTGTGTGTGTGTGTTTGTACCTTTCTCTGTGTGGTACAGAAGGTTTTAACAAAGCTCTAAAACCTGACAGGGGATGATTGCAAAGGTCCAAGATAGAACGATTTAAGTAACCATGAAAACGTAACTATTAATTCCAATATCCTCCTGAGAAAGATATTTTTTCTTCATGGTTATATTATAGTAGAACAAAGAAGTTATCAATAATTAATTCAGTGGACTAAGAAACACATGTTTGAGTAAATAATTATGAAATAACATAAAATTTAGAAACATTTTCATATTTATCTTTGGCACTAAACACTCATATTCTTCCTTTTCCATAATCCATGTTCATAAAATCCCCGTTTATATATACATATTTGAAAAAAAGCATGAAAACTTCAGGAAACTTCTCAGTCTTAGATGTTAGCTTCTAAAAATGGAAAATTTTGGGAGATATTTTTGGCGTTATTGTCCACAGCCAGATAGAGATGACTTACTATATATGTGTGTGTGTGTGTGTGTGTGTGTGTGTGTGTGTCATTAGCTATATCCAAAAGAAGAGCTGTGTAAACAAAATCAATATTAGCACAGCTTATGTCCTAACAATAGTTAATATTTACTAAGGACTTACAAGGTACCAGATTCTATTTAAAGCATTTTATGCTTATTAATTTTGTAATCCTCACAACTATAGTAGCTTATTTTGATTCTCCAAATGATTCATATTGGTAGCAGTTTATATTACTTACTGTTCAATCCAAATCACCTTACTTTTTCAGTAGCAAAATTCCATTATGCCTTATGTTTTTAAATGCTACACTAATTAAATAAAAACAAAATTAGAACAATTCAATTAACTGAATTAAACCAAATTATTTGAATCAAAGAACAAACAAACAAACAAAATCTCTATTAAAAATGAGAAAATCGAGTGAAAATTTATCATAATGGATCAGTAGATGGTGATATTATGGTATTACAATCATTTTCATGAGTTTCCTTTAAGAATTTACCTGAAAGTCAGTGACTAATGGAATCTTTTTTGCACATGGGTAGGAGGCTTTCTTATGAACTGATTTTGTTATTAATGAATAGAAAATTTTGTTTATACACAATTTATTTAAGAAAATGGTATTTAATGCTTATTGCTTTAAGTGCTATTTGAATCCATCCTCACTTTAAGTTCTGTTGCCACTTTCTTAGTGTGAGTCATTCATCAACCAGAAAAATTACTCCTGCATCCCTAATCCAGTTCTTTCAAACCTGCAGTATTACCTCCACTCAGTTTCTACAAATGCCATTTTCTTGCTTAGAATCTTCCCTGAAAAAGTGTCCAGGTATAGAGGATAATGGTGACCATCTGAATCTGTATCTCTTCATATAGCCTTCCCAAAACCCACAAGATAAACAATGATACATTAAAGAATACAAAAACAAAGAACACTAATAAAATTACTGTTGGCCATGCTTTAGACATTACCAGGGGACAGAAAAAACCATGATCTTTTAATTACTTGTAAGGAGAGAAATTACAAACCAAATTTCAACAAGCTCTCATGGCTGGTGAAAGTCTATAGGTATGAAGATTGAGGGGAGAAGAACTTAAGAGAGTCTGTGAAAACTAAGAGTAGAACAGAAGAAGGTAAAAGATTAAATTACTTCCAGAAAGAGAAATTACAATAATAAGTACCAAAATATTAAACACAAGTCAAAGAATTGGTAGTTCCTAGTATTAGCTACAAGAATTGGTTTTGAAAGTCATCTGAACTGGAGGTATTGGCCTTTGGGAAGCATTATTTCTAGGAAGAGAATCTACTAAATGGAGAAGAGGTGGCAGTGAAAAGAGAGAAAGAAGAAAGAGGAAGAATTAAAAGTTAGGGAACAAAAGAAACAAATGTACTCAAAAAACAAATATGACATATCACCCGTCTTCACTTTCTGCCACCATCCCTACCATCACAAACATCATCAATTTTTTTTAATGCATCTTATCATATTGTGGAAGACAGCACTATTGAACCAGGAAAATTATCAACAAAAGACTAAGGATTTAAAAAATAAAATAAACTTAATTCAACATAAAGTACTGCAAAAACTGAACAGCAAATTCAAATTAAAATATTTTCTGTGATAGATATTCTTTCCAAAAATCAATAAGGAAGCAGAACACTGTAATGAACATCCTAATTGAATTAAATAGTCTTGACCAAGCATTTAGTTATAATTTTAAGTGTATTGAATCAGAAATTTTAAAAACTACTGACAAAAAAAGGCAAAACACAGGAAAAATTCAATAAAAGTCAATCAAACTCATAAAAACGAACAAACAAACAAACAAACAAAACAAAGTCTACCAGGAAATGAAGAAGAAAATAGGTGCCCAAGGGATTATATATTGGAATAAAAATAGGGGACTTTGAGAAAAAGTAGGCATCAACAAAGAGTACATTTGAGATTTTAAGAAAAGAGTAAAAGAGACCCCATCCCACGCAACTTGAAGGCCAAACCAAGTCACTTCCAGTAGCTTTTCCATACAAATGGCCTGTCTTAGTCATGCTGTGGACTTTCTTAAAATCTCTCAAAGGTTCACAAACCCCGAATAAGCAGCATCTGGTCTTGGCATGCCCCATACCTCTTGCTAAGCAGCTCCCAGCCTGGCATTAGTGGCAGTAGGACTCAAACGCAGTTTAGCTTCTCTCAAGCACCTGGAAGCCCAGCAAAAGTGCCATCTTCAGATCACTTTGTAGTTCATATGAAATGGTCCCAGGCAGGCACAGGCAGTAGCTGACGATGGCCTGCAACAGAGCCACTTCCAAGAGGTCCCGGAACCAACATACCCAGTTACTGGCTTCAGACCACAATGGAGAACCACCTGACCACCTCCACAAACAACACACTCAAAGGGCAAACTTGGCAGTCGCCAGAGCCCTGCTTAAGCAACTCCTGCTCGATAGGGTCAGCCGCTGCTCAGCAGCTCCTCCATTGTAGTCACTGGCCAGTCCTCACAACTAATCACACTGAGGGTTAATCCCTCCCACTAACATTCAAATAGTAACCAAGGCTCAACAACAACAGAAGGACACACACAATGCACACAAGGGACAAACATACAACACCTGGCTCAGGTGACCAAGGAGAATGCACCACTGAACTCCACAGAACACCTACTACATAAGGCCATCCTACCTAGATTGGGAGAATTAGCAGCTCTACTGAATACTTAGAAACAAACACAGGGAAGCAGCCAAAATGAGGTGACAAAGAAACATGTCCCAAATGAAAGAACAGAACAAAGCTCCTGGAAAAAAAAAAAACAAAAAACAAACAACAACAACAACAACGACAAAAAACTTAACAAAATGGAGACAAGAAATTTACCAGAAGTTCAAACTATTAGTTATAAGAATGTTCAATAATCTTATTGAGAACTTCAATGAAGAGATAGAAAACATAAAAAAAAAAGCCAATCAGATATTAATACTGCAATAAATAAAAAATGAAGACTATATTAGAGGGAATCAACAGTAGATTAGATGAAGCAGAGGATCAAATCAGTGATTTGGAAGATAAGGTAGCAGAAAACATCCAATTAGAAGAGCAAAAAAACAAAAAAGAATCCCCCCAAAATGAGGATGGTTTAAGTGGCCTGTGGGACAACATCAAGCATACCAACATTTTCATCATAGTACCAGAAGGAGAAGAGAGAAAGCAAGGAATTGAAAACCTATTTGAAGAAATAATTACAGAAAACTCTCCTAACCTGGTGAAGAAAATAGACAAAGAAACCCTGGAAGTACAGAGAGTCCCAAACAAGATGAACCCAAAGAGGCCCACACCACGACACATCATAACTAAAATGCTAAAAGTGAAAGACAAAGAGAGAACCTTAAGTGCAGCAAGAGAAAAGCTGTTAGAGTTCTACAAGGGACCTTCCATAAGACTGTCAGCTGATTTCTCAACAGAAACTTTGCAGGCCAGAAGGGACTGACACAAAATACTCAATGTGATGAAAAGCAAAGACCTACAACCGAGATTATTCTACCCAGCAAAGCTATCGTTTAGAATCAAAGGACCAATAAAGAGCTTCCCAGACAAGAAGAACCTAAAGTTCATCACCACCAAACCAGTATTACAAGAACTATTAGAGGGACTTCTTTAAGACAAAAATATATGTATATGAATACTAAATGGCAATAACTACATAGCTACCAATAATTACTTTAAATCTAAATAGATTAAATGCTATAATCAAAAGAAATAGGATGGCTGAATGGATAAGAAAATAAGACCTTTATGTATGCTGCCTAGAATAGACGCATTTCAGATCTAAAGACACATGCGCAGTGACAGTAAAGGGAAGGAAAAAGACATTTCATGAAAATGGAAATGAAACAGAAAAAGAAAAAAGGGATAGCAATACTTATACCAGACAAAACAGACTTTAAAACGAATGCTATAACAAGATACAAAGAAGGACCCAATAATCCCACTTCCTTGTATTTATCCAAAGAATCCCAAAATACTATTTCAAAGGGACATATGCATCCATATGTTCACTGCAGCATTATTTACAATTGCCAAGATATGGATGCAACTTGGGTGTCCATCAACAGATGAATGGGTAAAAAAGAGGTGGTGTATATATATATATATATATATATATATATATATATACACACACACACACACACACACACACACACACACACACACACACAAAATGGAATATTACTCAGCCATAAAAAGAGTGAAATCTTGCCACCTGCAACAACATGGATAGACTTAGAGGGTATTATGCTGAATGTAGTAAGTTAGACAAAGAAACACAAACGCCATATGATTTCACTTATATGTGGAATCTAAAGAACAAGATAAATGAATAAACAAAACAGAAACAAACTCGTAGATACTGAGAACATTTTGATGGTGGCCAGATGGGAAGGGGATTGGAGGGATGGTTTAAAAGTTGAAGGGATTAAGAAGTACAAATTGGTAATCACAGAATAGTCATGGGGATGTAAAGTATAGTATAAGGACTACAGTCAATAATATTGTAATAACTGTGTACGGTGTCAGATGGGTACAAGTTTTATCGGGGTGATCACTTTGTAAGTTATATAAATGTCTAATCACTGTTATACACTGGAAACTAAGATAATATTGTATGTCAACTGTATTAAGAAATAAGTTATTTAAATAAAAAAATAAAATAAATAACTATTATTGGATGGTTATTATATACTAGGAAATATTGAAACAAGTTTTATATACCTTAACTTACCTCATACATACAGAAAAAAAAAAAAGGTAAAACCTTCAAGAAGAAGGTATGTGAAATACCAGGCAAGCAAGAAAAAGAAAAAATCAGTTCTTTACATAACTAGAGTTACTAGAAAAGAAGAAGAAAAAGAACAGAAATAAATATTAACTCTGTAAGCCAAGAAATCTATCTGGAAATAAATAACTTAAATTCACATTTTGAGAGGGTTTACCTTATACCTTGGAAAGTGATTCAAAAACAAATCCCTGAGAAATATGTTAGTAAAACAATTCTATTGTAAGAGAAAAAAAAAATCATCAATTCCTCTAGAAAAAATAATCAAATTACCTATAATGGGAAGAATATTAGTGGAGCATCAGACTCTCAAGAGCAACATATAACACAAAACAACAGTGGAGCAGCATTTTCAAAATACTCAATAAAAGTAAAGTTAACCACAGTTTTTATATTCATCAAAGTTGTCTTTAAAGTATTAAGAAGATAGAAAAACAGTTTCAACTGTACAAGAACACAAAGACTGTTGCATAGGTGTGTCATTCATGAGGAATCTTCTATAGCATGAGCTCATATAGCCAAGACATAAATAGGAAACCTTGATAAATGACTTGATGGTGATGATTTAATACATTTAATTGTAAATCAAACACTAACACATGAGTAGGGTAACGTGTGAGAGAATAGTGCATAATATATGCTGACTATAGAAAAAATTCCATTAAAAATAGGAGAAGAGAGAAAGAAGCGCAAAATTTGAAAAATATAATTGAACGTTGTATATGTGTCAATGAGTACCATTTAAAACTGACAGATTAGATAGTAAAATATTTTTTAAGAAAAAGGAAAATTAGGAGAATTGTAACAGGTACAAATATAAAGGCAATTACTAGAACAAAACAGAATTTCCCTAAAAACCAAATGAAATAGTAAAATAAAATTTTGTTATACTTGTTATGAATAGAACATGATATACATATCAATGATAATATAAAATATGTCAAAATTGAAGCTAAATGTCACTCATACTATTAAAAGTACATAGGCATAGATGTCCTCTGTCATCACTCCTATTTGACATTTTTTTTATGTTGGAAGTCCTAACTAGTGCAACAAGTCAAGAAAAAGAAACAAAAGGTATACAGAATGGATGGGAGGAAATGACACTTTTTATTTGCATATGTCATGATTGTCTATCTAGAAAATGCCAAAGAACTTCAAAATAACCTACTAAAGTTGATAAGTGGGTAGCAGGATAAAAGGTCAATACATAAAAATCAATTGTTTTCCTATGTACCAGCAATAAAAAACTGGAATTTAAAAAATTTAAATTACCACTTATAATAGTATCCAAAAATCAAATACTTAGGCATAAATCTAACACAATATGTATATAAAGAACCTATACGTGGAAACTACAAAACTGCTGAAAGAAATTAAAGATGGTATAAGTGAATGAATAAATATTTTGTGTTCATGGATTAGGAGACTTGGTAGTTAAGATGTCAGTTTTTTTCCAACTTTATCTGTAGATTCAATGAAATCCCAAACTGAAATTCCAGGGAACTGTTTTGACAATACTGATAAACTAACTCTAAAGTTCACATGAAAAGGCAAAATTCATGCAATCTTATTCAACATAATATTCTTTCTTTATCAGTTACCATATTTCCTTTTTAAAGTAGATTATTTTCATTCTTAATTCCAGACTTTCATATTAGTAAAAACAGTTCATTAATATCTCTGCAAAGGTAGACTGGTTATTGGAAAATTACCTTGGAAACCAAGCTCAAGTGTATGAACATGGGATGCACTTTTGCAATTCTTAAGAAAATTGGCAGTAGTTGTTTATTTAGGTTGATCTGGGATTCCATTTTAAACTTTTCTCCGTCATATACCCTAACAATTACACATGCCTGGTGGCAAGCATGCTGAGTGTATATAATTTGATTCACTTCATTGCTCAGATATTCAATACACATCATACAAACTGAATATACAAACTGCAAATCACAATGATTCTCTTGTTGAACACAAGGGACTTATCAATACTCATGATTCTTTTCACTCAGGCTTCTGTCTCTGCTGAAATCAAATCTTTGAGACAGCTGATCAATGGCTGTGTACTATTTGAAAATCCATTATGATCCCCAACGAAGGCATAACACTATGTTTTCTTTTTATAGCACAGGAAATCTGAAAAGCCTGCACTTACTCCCATTGGATTCTTGTCTGAAGAGGGCCTATTTAGAAAATAGGGACTATAAACCTACAGAAAAAGAAACATAAGAAAGAAGTAGTTTCCTACAGTATAAATGTTTCCAAAGTCATAATAGATCACTACAGAACAAAGTTAGAAAGCTAAATGTTTTTATGGAGCTACCTAATTAGGTGAAAAATTATTAAAAAAAAAAAAAAAAAAACTCAAGCAATTCACTAGTTTAGTAATAGAGTCTATAAAACTGGATGATTGGAATTCTGTTTTTACCTAATCCTGTACATGTGTTGATTAGCTAAAACTTATGGAACATGCTATTACTGATCATTATATAGTAGTACCTCGGTTTTCGAACATCTCTGTTGATGAACATTTTGGTTTATGAATGCCGAAAACTGGAAGTAAACGCTTCGGTTTTTGAACACGACTCAGAAGTCGAATATGTCACAGGGCTTCCCCTGAGTGCAGGATCCCGAGGCCTAGCTGTGGGCTGTTTTGAAATGTTTCAGAGCTCATGGATTACATTCAAAAACGGAGGCACCACTGTACTTGCCTAGCAGAGTGGCTGTTAAATTTTGACTTACAGCATCATCAATCACCTGCAGAACTTGTTAAACTCATAGATGCCCAAACCCCTCCCCTAAATTTATTACATGGGATCTCCTGGGCATTGGTTATTTGCATTTTTAACTAGCTCCCCAGGTAATTTTGATGCACATCAACATCATGGATCACTGTCTTAGTACATAGTAGGGCTTCTAATAAGGTGCATGAAAGGAATTTACTGTTGATTAATTATTATCAGGGCTGAGGATGTGGAGGACCTATTTCTTTTGCTGCAACTATACCTCTCTCAATCATTTTCATGGCATTTCATTTCACATTATTATCTCTATTATGTAGTAGTAAGAGGAGGGAAAAGAAAATGAAACAAAAATTTGTCAAGTTTTCCTCTTAAAGGTTTTATTTGGTAAAGGTTGAGTAAGAAATAGATTAAAACCAATTTTAAGATTATCTGGAGATTTTATTATTTATACTCTCCATGTTTTTGGTTCTCACAGATTGACAGAGCTGATTATATTGTCTTTGATCCTAAATATATCCTAACATAGATTCAAGACTTATAGAACTAGAGAGTTAGCAAGTCTCAAAAATCATCTAAATCATTGTAGTTTCTTGATTTAGAACCTGAACAATCTTTTTTTTTTTTTTTTTACCTTTCAAACAGGCTTCATTTTGCTTGATATCTGCTTCAAATGAATCCTTACAACTCAGCAATGAAGTCTAGGGCCATTAGTTTATAACAAATAAGCATGATATGTGCATGATGTCCTCTTTACATCTTGTCAACATAATAAAACACGTTATAAAATACATCTAGTCTTGAGCAAACTAGTCTGAGAGAAAGATAAAGAACAATTTGCAAAGAAGGATGTTGAAAAGCAGTAAGAAAAAAGGAATCTAAAAACCACTTGTAAAAAGGGATTATCATGCAGGAGAGTAAAAAGGTATTTTCTATTTTAATTGGAAATAAAAGGCAGAATGTGTTTCAAATTGCTTCAGGAAGGGTTAGCCCTAACCTCTCCTTGCAGTTCCCCTAAACAAAGCATATTATGTCATGCTTCAATCTCTTTGCACCTGCTATTTCTTCTACTTGGGATGCTCTTCTCTTGTAAGACTTTCTTGATTTCACCTACCATACACTTTTTCTTTCCTTGACTTCTAATAGAGTATAAAAAAATTGTTCCTACGCTTGGCTGTTACATCTCCTCCCAGGCAGAGGTCATACTTTATTCACTTTAATTCTCCATTCTTGTTTCAATGCCTTGCATATACTCGTGCTTGATAAATGTTTATTGAATAAATGAAAAGTAAAATGGGGGAGAGATCTCTTGATTAAAGAGTTGTAGGTTAACAAAAATGTCACTGGAGTAAAAAATAGTGGAAGTGTCTTCTCTCACCATAATAGGTCAGGAGGTAAATACTTGAAGCCTCTGTTTTCTTCAAGCCTATATTCTCCCCCAAGATTACTGGAGAAGCAATGAGTATGGCAGCTGTGGTGGTCTCTGAGAAGCTTCTGCTCTAATTAGACCTACCACTTCATGAGTCTGAGCTCAAAGTCTGGGGCCAGACTGCTTGCAGTGGTACATTGCATTGCAATCCCTGCATAACTGAAGGATGTGAATTGTAAGGTTCAACCTTGTATATAAAGGCAACAACTTAATAGACAGCAAACAGAAAGCCTGAAAGCATAAATGCTGGCCTCCTGTAACCAGGTGAAGGTCAACTCCCATCACAATAGATAGAGAAGAAAACAGCCTGCATTTTATTTTAGCCAGAGCTTCACAAAATTTAAAGTATGTAAGATTCCGCTGGGGGGTTTGTAAACCCATATCCCCACAGGCAATGGATTCTGTAAGTGTAGAAAGCTGCCCCAGGAATCTGCAATTTAACTAGTGCCTGATGATTCTAACACACTTTGCCTTTTGAAAATCACTGCATTATGTTAGCTACAGGGAGAAGTTTTCCGCGAATTACATGAAGAAATCCTGAATACTTACCCAAACAAATAAAAATGACATTTTTAAAAATATGTTTCTACAGAATGAATTAAATAATGTAGGAACTTTAATTTCTATTCTTTGCAAGACAGAGACATATGGTATAGTAATTCAGAGATTGTGTTCTGGATTGTCACTGTACCATTGGGTTACTGGGCATTTGGGAGAAAGATACTTAAATATTTTCCATCTTGATTTCTCCTTTTTTTAAAAGAATAGTGATAATAAAAGCCCTTACAGATCTGCTGTAAGGCCAAAATGAGATAATATGAAGTGCTTAGTGCAATGTACTGCTCCCAGGCAAAGTTAAATAAAAGTTATCAGTTGTGAGGATGATATAACTTACAGTTTCAAAAAGCAGATAATATTTGGACAATAATAGCTATAATGCAAAAGGGATAGGAAAAAAGTAAAACATTACTATATATCTACATTAGGAAAAGAGCAATGGGTTGCACAAAATTTTAAACAATCAATTTCATAACACAAGTAAAGATGAAGTTCTGAGGAGGTTCGGATGATAGAAATAGTATATTCTGCTGTGCGGCAGAGCTCAAAACAGGCATTGTGGATAGAGTGACATTTGATCTGGGCCTGGAAGGAACAGTAACATCAGGACAAAAGCATCCCTGACAGAGGAAACCTTGAGCAAGGTTTGGGAGCATGGGAGCACACGGTTTGTATGGGTGAGAGTGCTTCCATTTTGCTTTATCAGGGTAATAGGGAGAAATAAGATTGAAATGTTACGTGAATCTGAAAAAAGTGGCAAATAAAGGCCTTTGCTTATTTAATGGCTTTTTCCACACAGGCATGTCTAACAGAGCAGCAGACACTTTTATTTCCACCGTGAGAAGCAATTCCAGAGGTGGTAACTGGGATGTCAATATCACTGCCTTTTCAAAATGCAATGAATCAATTGGAGTCTAAAAAAGAGGTCTCTATTAGTCACAGATAAATATTCAACTGAGCCTGTCACATGAACCTGACAAGAGAGAAGGTACCAGCAGTATTGAACAGATGCAGTCTTTTTACACTTACAGTTCCCAGGTTTTTTTTTGAAGGGAACTTATGAAAATGACAGTACTTAGAACTGAAGAGAACTAACAGCTCAGCCTTTGGTAACAAGTGCACAGAGTAGTAAGAACACCTGAGTCCAATCTTGGCTCCCTTCTGTGGTTTGGGGTAGACCCTAAAGCACTAAGCGCTAAAGCTACTTTCCTTCCAGGGCCGTGACAACTTCTGAATAAATTGAAAGGAAAACCATTATGGTAAAAATGCCTCAAGACATTGCATTAGCCCAGCAAGTAAGAGGTGCTGCTATTAGTGAAGAAATACATATTAAATTATGTTTTTAAGAGTCTTATGCTCTATCGACTGAACTAGCTGAGTGTCGTTAATACTACGTTTTTAGACAAAGTAAAATATACATTATATACTCTCTTAATTCCAGCAATGCTATAGAGATTGAAACTGAGTTGTTTGAATTTTGCAAAAAAGTAATAAATACGAAATCCATATGTTAGCATTCTACTGTCTTTTAAATATCAGGTTAGTAGAAGATAGTGTAAAAATATTCTAGAGACTATTGGCTATGTTTCTCTTTACACTAAAAACTCATATACTTGAAATATGTGTACATATATACATGTATGCATATATGCTTAAAACATATATGCATGTGTTTAAAACAGGACAAATGTTCTTAGGATTTCCCTGAAATGATTTTCATTAATATATGTTAATGTGATCTGCAAAGAAAACCAGACTCCGTTAAATATCCAGAATTATGCATGCTGTACATATACGAAAAGGGATGCTATCCAGGATGCCTCACTGAATAGATAACTCTAGGTAATTTCTACCTCATGTCAGAAATGTGCTGATGTGATGGAAAGTGTAGACTATATGATTGCTCTTGAAGGTAATATAAACATGATGAGTAAAAGGGACTTGGTTTCTTGAATGACTTCCAGAATTCAATATGGCAACCTTTACCTCTGATCATTTTGCTGACTAATGCACTAGATAGCATTATTGGCTTTTCTAATGACACATGATTTATATTTTCAAAATATATACATCAATTATTGACAGCATCATCAAAATGACAATATACATGAAAATGACAATATACCAAAACAATTTTATCACATACGTGCCACATAAAAAATATACTTTAACCTACTGATTCAAAAATCATCCCTATAAGAAGGAGGTATTACTTTCAGTCTGAAAAATAATGGTAACATGAACCTAGGGTTAGATTTGGGATATGTTCTGTAAACATCTAACCACTCTTCGTATAAAAGAATGAGGGGGCCAACTGACTAGCTCAGAAAGGGAAAACCCCAAATGAGCTTTAATTTAAATTATTTAATGAATTCTGTGATTTTGCTATTGCTAATGCTTATATATATAGAACAGACTTGTGGTATTAAGTAGCTGGGCCATCCACATGCTAGTAATATTTTTTAAATCACTATGTTCTAGACTATTAATAAATGAATAATTTATATGACAAAATTTTATGTACAGAAGCAATTTCAAATTTTCTTAATTGAAAAAATATACTGTCCATAGAAACATGCACCTCTTTAAAATAAGCTTAGGAAAATACCAACCTTTTTTATTTAAGTTATATCTATGTCTGGTCTTATAGCAAAACATCATGAATTCAGCTCGCTTACCCAATGAATAAATTACATCCAAAGGCAAATTTGCATGTTTTGGGACTCTGACTGAATGAATCTTGTTATATGGCTCCTTATTTTTCCTAGAACTCGATCCTCAAAGTTTGTAGTCAGAATTAAAATGATTATTTAGCAATCGTGTACCATCTTTTGGCATTTTATTGTTTTATTTCCTCTGTGTACATGCTCTATTTATCAAAAATATATAGGTTAGGGGGAAATGATTTAACATATTGTAGAGCAATCCAGTTCAATGATGATTTGCTACCATATGTTAAGAATTGTTTACTTGCATTTTTGTTGATATGTACTATTCAAGAATTTTAAAAAGAGAAATTAAACTGGGTAATGGTGTGGCCTTAATGTTGTCTCCCAGGTCAGTGTATCTTGGTCTAATAATAATGGAGCATAGACAGGGAGGGGAAAAAAAGGATTTTTTATATATATATATATATATATATATATATATATATATACATACATACATACATATATATATATATACACATATATATATAAATGATGATATTTATATATATATATATATATATATATATATATATTATATATATATATAATCCTTACAGACATCTGAGTCAAAGCTAAGAAAGAAAAATGTTGGCTGGCTATAAGTCTTTCTCAAAGTACCCAAATAGTATTTGATGTTCCTTTATGAATAACTCTTCTGTTAATTCCTTTACCCTCAGTGATTATTTCATATTCTTTCCATTTGTTTCAACCCAAACTTTTCCTCCCCAAGTATGCACTCACGTTTGGCTGATATGCTAATCCACATTATGGAAGAAACATGAGTGCCTAGCCCTCCACCCATTCCATTCATTTGGGATAGGATTAGAAAAATACAGACTTCTGGACTACCCATTAAGTAACAAGGCACTCGATAATGTTGAAACCAGTTTTGGCTTTACATATTTTGAAAACTTATTATTAGTTGCATATACACCTAGAATTTTATGTCTCCTTGATTAATTGACCCTCTCTTCCCAGTTTTAGTGAGATATAATTAACACACAACACTGTATAATTTTAATGTGTACAGCATGACTGTACAAATATGTTGTGACATAATTACCACAATAAGTTTAATTAACATATATTATCTCATATAGATACAGAAAATGTTACTTTCCCTGTGATGAGAACTTTTATGATATACTCTTTTACCAATTTCTTTCAAGTATAGCATACAACAGTCTTAACTATAGTCATCATGCTATAAATTCCATCCCCAGTACTTCCTTTCTTATAACAATAACTTTGTACCTTTTGACCACCTTCATCCCATTCAATTATCAATTGACCCTTTAATATTACAATACATTCCTATTTGTCCTTAATGAAATTTCTTCTTCTCAAATAAACTAACAATTCATATAGTCATTCAAATTTCGTTTTGTTTTGTGCTTACACGGTATATCACTTTTTTCCTTCTACAATTTTTTAACTATCTTTTTCTTTATATTTAAAGATTTCTAATAAACTACATATAGTTGTGTCTTACTCTTCTCTATTTTCAGTTGGAATATTTAAGCCATATACATTTGACATACCTATGATATACTTGCATTTAAGTCCATAATGTTGCTCTTCATTTTGTTTTGTCATGCAGTCTTTTATTCTTATAGTAGGTAAAACACTTTATTTACTTATTTAAATTCTTCTAAAATATAAAAAAAGAATGGTTTCCTTAATTGCAGTTTTTGGCAGTGAATAAAGTTTACACTACAGAACAATAAGCTCCAATTTTCCATTTCACCTTTTATTTTTCCCTAAAAAGAGAATCCATTTTCCTACAGAGACATTTGTTTAGATGTGTATTCTAATACACATGAGATTTTTTTTCTAAAATGTCAAAAACTCATCTAATCCCCATTATTTCAGAGAAGAATTGTAATAAGTAGAAGAATACATCAACTTAAATACTCAAGGTCATCTCGAATCCTGAAAAGTCCCAAGTTTCTGTGATAAATGAAGAATTTTGCTAGCAAATTGTTGGACTAAAATCCAGCCAATTTGTTCTAAATCTGCATCTTCTGATTCTTAAATATTTAGTGTATTGTAACAGATTGTTTATTGAATTTAATTATGTTATAACTAGACCTGAGACTGTTTTGCAAAAAAAAAAAAAAAGTTTTTAAAATTCCTAAACTTTATTTGCCAATTTTCCATTCTACTATCTATATTTTTTTCTTCTTTTATCTGTCTTCTTTATTTCCATAAATTTCCAAGGACAATCCCTAACAAACTGTTAGTCCTATTATTTAGTTGGAGATAAATTTATCCCCCAATCCTCAAGTCTGTGAATATCTAAAGTGTAAGTCTGAGGAGCCAGAGGGTCTCCAACAGCCAGAGAAGCTTCGGGAATGGTCTGGGAACTGTTCATACTCACCAGACTCAGTGCATTCAGCATCACAGCACTGAAGCCAATGAGCCACTGCTTAGTGTTTTCACTTAAGTCACAGTGCCATGTACTTAAGATCAATCAGAGCAGCATCTCTTTTGTCTTGATGGGCAAAGACAGTACTATATATTAGTGCCTATATAATTTCATAAAAATGAAGAGGCAGGCAAACAGATGGATTATAGGAGCCCTACACAGCAAACCATCCATGTAATGCTCACCAATTAAAAGTCAACCCAAGGCTAATCGAGGCCAGTATACAATTAGTTTTATTATTAGGAGGTAGATGATGTCAGGAAGCAGAAATGCTGCTCTCAGAGCTATACTTTTTATCATAGTCCTGGTCCTGCTGTCATTAACAGTACAACCTGTTCCATGAACAACTCCAATATCATACATGGATAATATGCTATCAATCTGGAAAACAACTTGATTCAGAGGCCAAATCAATCAATGCTCCAGGTACATGGCACATACAGCAACCAGGTTCCAATGAGCTTGTCCAACTACATGAGACATAGGTAGGGCTGTAGAGAGTGGGATACCAAATCCGTGCTCTCCAATGCCACAGTCTGAGTGGCTGCCGGGCCTGAGGGCCCCTAGTTTCCTGAGGCAGTGGGCACCAAGGTTAAGGAGCAACCCCACAGTCCTGCAGCCATGCCTGACTCATGCCTGCACGCCCCAAGTGAGCTGGCAACAGGGAGCCTAGGGAGCTTGATCTCCTGTCCTATGTTATTTTGTCTTTTTTTCCTCATTTCCTGCCTTCTTTTGGTTACTGAATACTTTTTATGATGCCATTGTATCACTATCATTATCTCATTAGATACAGCTCTGTGTTAGTCAGAGTTCTCCAGAGAATCAGAACCAACAGTTTTATTTTAAGAAATTATTTCAGGTGATTGTGAGGACTGACTACTGTAGTCCTCCCTTATCTGAGAGGGATACCTTCCGAGACCTCCACAGATGGATGCCTAAAGCAGTGGATAATAATAAACCCTATATATACTATGTTTTTTCCTATAGATACAAACATACATACATACATGCATACATACATACAAACAAATGATAAAGTTTAGCTTTCAAATTAGGCACAGTAAGAGATTAACACAATTTATAATAGAATAGAACAATTATAACAATAAACTGTAATAAAAGTTATGTGCATGCAGTCTGTCTCTCAAAATATCTTATTGTACTGTACTCACGTTTCTTGTGATGATGGGAGATGATAAATTGCCGTATTAAGTTGAAGACGTTCACCTTTTCACTTAAAGAAAGCACTTTATTGTTTCTCTTTGGCATACCTGAATTGCCAGCATCAAAACTCTTGCACTTTGGGGCCATTATTAGATAAAACAAGTGTTACTTAAACACAAGCACTGTGACACTGCTGCAGTCAATCTGATAAACTGGTAGGCTACTACTTAACTAAAGGGCGGGGGCACCTATTCAGCCTGGAGACACCAAACGAACAGGTGATTCACATTCTGGGCAGGGTGGAGTGGGTCTCGCGAGATTTTGTCACGCTACTCAGAAGGCGCACAATTTAAAACTCATTAATTGTTTGTCTCTGGAATGATCCATGTAACATCATTGGACGCCAGTTGACCACAGGTAACTAAAACCTCGGAAAGTGAAACTGAGGATAAGGAGTTGATGTTGTATTCTTGAATCTGAAATCTTGTAGAATAGGCCAATAAAGCTGACATTTAGGTGGGATTTTATGTTTTATAGTTCTGAGGCAGAATTTCTCCTTCTCCAGGAATTCTCAGTTTTTTTCTTAAGGCCTTCAATTGATATGAAACTTATTTATCATCACGAGAATCCCTCATTTTGCCATTGTATAGCCATACTTGCCTCTCTCTTGCCTCTATGTTCTCTGTAACCACTGTCAAGCACAAATCTGTTCTCTTTTTGTATAACTTTGTTATTTGAATAATATTATATAAATAGAAGCATATGCTATGTCTCTTTTGAGTTTTTTTTCACTTAGTATAAATCTCAGGGATTTCATCCAGGTTTCCTTATGTATCAATAGTTTGTTCTTTTTTATTGTTTAGTATTCCATGGTATGAAGGTACTGTTTCCAGTTTTTGGCTATTAAAATGAAGTTTCTCTTCATCTTTACCCACTTTGAGGAATCATTTTTATTTATTTTTTTATTTTAGCCATTCAGATAGCTATGTAGTTACATCTCATGGTGCATCTCTCTAATATTTAATAATGTTGAATGTTTTAATTTGCTTATTTGTTATCTGTATATCTGTATGATTTAAATGTGTCTTAATGCTATAATTGGATTGTTGAGTTTTTACATGTTTTTACTGTTTTTTTTTCAACTTTTGAGTTCTGAGTCTTCATTATGTATTCTAGATATGAGTTATTAGATATTTGGTTTAAGATGTTTTTCTCCTACAGTGTAACTTTTCTCTTTACAGACACTTTCACAGAATTTAATTTGATGAACTCTACCTCATCAGATTTTCCTATTATAATGTGATTTTAGTGTCCAGTCTAACAACTCTTTGCCTAGCAATATGTGAAGATTTTTCTCCTATATTTTTTTCTAAAAGTTTTAGAGCTGTACATTTTATATTTAAGTTTATGGTCCATTTTTACTTGCTTTTTTGTATAAAGTCTAAGACATATCAAAGTTCATTGTTTGCCTATGACCTCTAATTGCTCCAATACAATTTTTTGTAAAGGCTCTTTTCTCCAAAAAATTTATTTTATTTGTCAGAATCAGTTACATATATTTATATCTGGGTTCTCTATTCTGTTCCATTGATCTGTGTGTGTATCTCTTTGCCAATACCACATAGTATTGATTACTGTAGCTATGCATCTTAAAATTTTCTAGACTGACCCTCATTTTATTCTTTTACAAAAATTGTTTTGTGCTATTCTTTTCCATATAAAATTCAGCATTATATCCTTTACTTGTATTCTTAGATTTACACATACTTCTTTTTTTTAGCAATCATAAATGCTTTTGCAGTTATAATGTCAATGTTGATATATTTATTGCTAATATACATAAATATGTTTGATGTTTGTATATTTTTCTTATATTCTGTGATCTTGCTGAACTCAATTATTAATTCCGGGACTTTTTTTGTTTGTTTGTTTTTTTGTTGTTTGTTTGTTTTTTTCCTGGTGTTTTCTACATAGAAAATCATGTCATCTACTAACAAAAACTTTTATTTCTTCCTTTCCAAGATTTGTGCTTCATATTTTCTTTTCTTGCTTTCTTTGACTAGTTACAGTTTTCAGCAAAATACTGAGGATTGAAGAAACTGGACAGTCTTGCCTGGTTCCTAATATTAGGAACACAGTCTTTCATGTGTAAGCATAAAGTTAGCTGTAGATTCCTTTTTTTTTTTTAATTAAAGTTTATTGGGGTGACAATTGTTGGTAAAGTTACATAGATTTCAGGTGTACAATTCTGTATTACATCATCTATAAATCCCATTGTGTGTTCACCACCCAGAGTCAGTTCTCCTTCCATCACCATATATTTGAACCCCTTTACCCTCATCTCCCACCCCCCTCACCCCTTACCCTCTGGTAACCACTAAACTATTGTCTGTGTCTATAACTTTTTGTTTCTTAATTGTTTGTCTTGTTCTTTTGTTGTTTTTGGTTTATATACCACATATCAGTGAAATCATATGGTTCTCTGCTTTTTCTGTCTGACTTATTTCACTTAGCATTATATTCTCAAGATCTGTCCATGTTGTCACAAATGGTCCTATTTCATCTTTTCTTACCGCCGAATAGTATTCCATTGTGTATACATACCACAACTTCTTTATCCATTCATCTATCTAAGGACATTTTGATTGTTTCCATGTCTTGGCCACCGGAAATAAAGCTGCAATGAAAATTGGAGCACACGTGTCTTTATGGATAAATGTTTTCAGATTTTTTTGGTAGATACCTAGGAGTGGGATTGCTGGGTCATATGGTAATTCTTTTTTTAATTTTTTGAGGAACCTCCACACTGCCTTCCATAGGGGCTACACCAGTCTGCATTCCCACCAACAGTGAATGAGAGTTCCTTTTTCTCCACATCCTCTCCAACACCTGTTACTATTTGTCTTGTTGATAATAGCCATTCTAAATTGGGTGAGGTGACATCTCATTGTTGTTTTCATTTGCATTTCTCTGATGATTAGTGATGTTGAGCATTTTCTCATATGTCTATTTGCCATTTGTATGTCCTCTTTGGACAAATGTCTCTTCAGGTCCTCTGCCCATTTTTCAATAGGGTTGTTTGTTTTTCTGTTGTTGAGTTGCATGTGTTCCATGTATATTTTAGATATTAGCGCTTTATTGGAGGCAATGTTTGCAAAAATCTTCTCCCATTCTCTTGGTTGCCTCTTAATTTTGTCGATGGTTTCTTTTGCTGTGCAGAAGCTTTTAAGTTTGATACAGTCCCATTCATTTGTTTTAGCTTTTACTTCCCTTGTCTTTGGAGTCAAATTCATAAAACGCTCTTTGAACCCAAGGTCCATAAGTTTAGTACCTATGTACTAAACTTCTGTGCGGTTTATTGTTTCAGGTCTTATGCTTAAGTCTTTGATCCGTTTTGAATTAATTTTGGTACATGGTGACAGATAGCAGTCCAGTTTCATTCTTTTGCATGTGGCTTTCCAATTCTCCCAGCACCATTTATTGAAGAGGCTGTCTTTTTTCTATTGTATGTTTTTTGTTCTTTGTCAAAAGTTATCTGTCCATATTTATGGGGGTTTATTTCTGGGTTTTCAATTCTATTCCATTGGTCTATGTGTCTGTTTTTCTGCCAATCAATACCATGCTGTTTTGATTATCCTTGCCCAGTAGTACAAGCTAAAGTCAGGGAGTGTGATACCTCCAGCATTGTTCTTTTTTCTTAAGATTGCTTTGGCTATTCGGGGTCTTTTGTGGTTCCAAACAAATCTGATGATTTTTTGTTCTATTTCTTTTAAAAATGCCATTGGGATTTTGATTGGAATTGCATTAAATCTGTATATCGCTTTGGGTAATATGGACATTTTAACTATGTTGATTCTTCCAATCCATGAGCATGGAATATTTTTCCATTTCTTTGTGTCTTCTTCAATTTCTTTTAAAAATGTCTCGTAGTTTTCAGCATATAGGTCTTTCACATCCTTGGTTAAGTTTATTCCTAGATATTTTATTCTTTTTGCTGCAATTGCAAAAGGAATTGCTTATTTTAAATTTCTTTTTCTGAGATTTCGTTGTTAGTATATAGGAATGCAATGGACTTTTGTACATTGATTTTGTAGCTGGCCACATTACTGTATTAATTGATTGTTTCTAACAGCTTTTTGGTGGAGTTTTTAGGGTTTTCTATATACAGCATCATGTCATCTGCAAAGAGTGACAATTTAACTTCTTCATTCCCAATTTGGATGCCTTTTATTTGTTTCTCTTACCTGATTGTTCTGGCAAGGATTTCCAACACTGTGTTGAAAAGCAGAGGTGACAGGGGATAGCCCTGTCGTGTTCCTGAACATAGAGCAAAGGGTTTCCATTTTTCACCGTTAATTATGAGATTAGCTGAGAGTTTGTCATATATAGCCTTTATTATGTTAAGGTGTTTTCCTTCTATACCTATTTTATTAAGGGTTTTAATCATAAATGGATGTTGTATCTTGTCCAATGTTTTTTCTGCATCAATTGATATAATCATATGATTTTTGTCCTTTATTTTGTTTATGTGATGTATCACATTGATGGATTTGGGTATGTTGAACCATCCTTGTGCCCCTTGGATGAACCCCACTTGGTCATGATGAATAATCTTATTTTTAATGCATTGTTGCATTCGATTTGCTAGAATTTTGTTTAGGATTTTTGCATCTGTATTCATCAGAGATATTGGTCTGTAGTTCTCTTTTTTTGTGTTGTCCTTACCAGGTTTTGGTATCAGGGTAATGTTGGCCTCATAAAATGAGTTAGGGAGTACTGTCTCTTCTTCAATTTTTTTGGAAGAGTTTAAGCAGGATTGGTATTAGATCCTCTTTGAAGGTTTGGTAGAATTCACTAGTGAAGCCATCTGGTCCCAGACTTTTGCTTTTGGGAAGGTTTTAGAAGACTGATTCAATTTCTTTTCTGGTGATCGGTCTGTTTAGATTTTCCAGTTCTTCATGGTTCAGCCATGGAAGGCTATATGTGTCTAAGAACTTGTCCATTTTTTCTAGGTTATTGAATTTTGTTGCATATAGTCCTTCATGGTATTGTTGGATGATCCTTTGTATTTCTGTGGCATCCGTGATAACTTCCCCTTTTTCATTTCTGATTTTGTTTATTAGTGTCTTCCCTCTTTTTGTCTTAGTGAGCCTAGCCAAAGGTTTATCAATTTTGTTAATATTTTCAAAGAACAAGCTCTTTGTCAGAGTAATTTTTCTATTGTCTTTTTGTTCTCTATTTCACTTAGTTCTGCTCTGATTTTTATTATTCCCTTTCTTCTGCTGACCTTAGGTTTCATTTGTTCTTCTTTTTCTAATTTTTTAAGGTGTAACATGAGGTTGTTTATTTGGGATTTTTCTTGTTTCTTGAGGTAGGTCTGTAACGATATAAATTTCCTCTTAAAACTTCTTTTGCTGCATCCCAAAAATTTTGGTAGGATGTATTTTCATTGTCATTTGTTTCTATGTATCTTTTGATCTCCCCTAATTTATTCTTTGACCTGGTCATTCTTTAAAAGTATGTTATTTAATCTCCATGTATTTGTGTTTTTCCTGCTTTCTTTTTGCGGTTGATATCCAATTTCAAAGCCTTGTGATCAGAGAATATGCTTGGTATGATTTCAATCTTCTTAAATTTGCTTAGGTTAGTTGTATGTCCCAATATATGGTCTATCCTTGAGAATGTTCCATGTACACTAGAAAAAAATTATGGTCTGATGTTTTAGGATGAAGCGCTCTATAAATGTCAATTATGTCCATTTCATCTAATGTGTCATTTAGGGCTGCTATTTTGTTATTAATTTTCTGTTTGGATGATCTATCCATAGCTGTCAATGATGTGTTTAGGTCTTCTAGTATAATTGTGTTTTAGTCAATTTCTACCTTTAGTTCTCTTAGTAGTTGCTTGGTATATTTTGGTGCTCCCTGATTGGGGGAATAAATATTGATGACTGTTATGTCTTCTTGTTGTATAGTCCCTTTTACCATTATGAAATGTCCACCTTTGTCTCTTGTTATGTTTTCACCTTGAAGTCTGTTTCATCTGATATCATTATGGCTACACCTGATTTTCTCTGGATATCATTTGCTTGGAGTATCCATTTCCACCCTTTCACTTTGAGTCTGTGCTCGTCCATGTAGCTGAGATGTGTCTCTTGGAGACAGCATATGGTTGGGTTTAGTTTTTGATCCAATCTGCAACTCTGTGCCTTTTTATTGGTGAGTTCAGTCCATTTACATTTAGGGTGATTATTGATATGTGAGGATTTCCTATCATTCTATCTTTAGTTTTCTGGTAAGATTGTGTCTCCATGGTTTCTTTGCCTTTTTGCTGTTGTCTATTATTTCTGTGTGGTGGTATTCTATGATGTTTCCTTCTGTTTCTTCTTTTATTAGAGTATGCATTACAGTTCTGGATTTTTTTGAGTGGTTACCATTAAGTTTATGTAAAATAAAGTTTGATTTTTAGAGTATTCCATTTTCTTCACCGTGCTTACTTTCTCCATTCCCATATTCTGGTTCAGGCCTTTACTCTCCTTCTTTTTATGTTTTGGTTGCCACAAATTGTCCCTGTTGATGGTGGTTGAGTAGCCTCCTTTAGTATTTCTCGTAGTGCGGGTCGTGTATTAGAAAATTCCCTTAGCTTCTGTATGTCTGGAAGGGTCTTTATTCCTCCTTCATATCTAAAGGATATATTTGCTGGGTATACTATTCTTGGCTCATAATTTCTCTCTTTCAATAGTTTGAATATTTGGTTCCACTCTTTCCTGGTTTGTAGAGTTTCTGCTGAGAAATCTGATGATAATCTAATTGGCTTTCCTTTGTGGGTTACCATCTTCTTTTCCCTGGCTGCCTTAGGGATTCTTTCTTTGTTGTTGATTTTTGACAGCTTCAATACAGTGTGCGTTGGAGAAGGCCTGTTGGGGTTGAGTTAATTAGGTGTGCTATTTGCTTCTTGGATTCGAGCATCCAGTTCTTTCCACAAGTTTGGGAAGTTCTCAGTTCTCTTTGTTTGAATATACTCTCTGTTCCCTTCTCTCTTTCTTCTCCTTCTACTATGTCCTTTATTCTTACATTGTTCTTTCTGATGGAGTCAGAAAGTTCTTGTAGAGTTCTTTCATTTCTTTTAAGTCTCAAGTCTCTTTCTTCTTCCATCCATGTCATTTCCAGGTTTCTATCTTTGATGTCACTGATTCTTTCCTCCATCTTGTCAACTCTACTTCCTAAGCTGGATATTTCATTCTTAATTGTTTCTATTGAGTTCTTAATCTCCAGAAATTCTATTTGGTTCCTTTTTTAAATTTCAATCTCTTTGGTAAAATGCTCATGTTGTTCTTTGATTGTGTTTCTGAGTTCATTAAACTGTCTTTCTGTACTTTCTTGCATCTCGTTGAGTTTTTTCAGAACTGCAATCTTGAATTCTCTGTCATTTAAGTCACATATTTCCATATCTTTAACTTCATTTTTTGGAGACTTTCCACTTTCTTTCTGAGCTGTCTTGTTGCCTTGTTTATACATGGCAATTAATGATTTATTATTTCTCTTCCTAGACATCTACAGGAGTGGGTTCTGCAACAGGTTGATAGGAAGGGGTTTTTCTTTTGTTTTCCAGTACCTGTTGGTAGAATGTTTTATTTTCTGTCTGACTGCAGCCTTTTTTTCTCTCTCACACGGTAGTGCTATGTTTTCTCTGCACTATACCAGCTTCTCACACAATGGGGGGATTCCCTGGAAGGCGGGCTTCTCCTCTGTTAACAGTTTGCCTCGGTCATAGGGTGCCACATACCTCTGGGGATGCGGAGAGCTTTTGAAGTTGCGAAGCTCTGCCTGCACCACTTTCAGAGCCCCTGTGTTTCAGCAGGGATCCACCCAGATAGGTGGGGACAGGGGCAGCATGAGTTGTGAAAGGTGGTCCAGAGCAGTGGTGGCAACCACCACCACAGCCAGTCCTGCTTCCACAGCTACCTCCCCTTTGCCGGAACTAGTTGGGCTGCAAATCTGTGTCTGCGGACCACAGTTCTCAGAACTGCAAATATTCTGTTCTTTTGATCAGACACTGCTACTATTCTGCTTCTAGCACTGGGCAGGAGGGGGCGGGGCAAGCTCTGGGAGGGTAGGGAGGGGGCGGCTCGTCTCAGTGCCTAAGGCTTCGGTTCTCTGCAGCAATAAGGGCTTGAACCACCGTTTTCAGCCTTCTTCCTTCAGTCTTTGCTCCGAGGTCTCTGCCGTGAGCATTGGGTTCCGCGGTGTTATATGCTGTGCCCTCAGCCCTGTGGGCCATAAGCGGAGCCCTAGCAGTCCGAGTTCTTCCCTCTCCTGCAGCTGCGGTAGTTCTGGGATGCAGTGATCTCAGAGCACTGTTCTAGGTCTGTGTCCTTCGCCCATGCGGCTCCATCTCCGCACTTCTCCCTTCCCTCCTCCCTTGCTTGCGCAATTTGCCCACCTTTAGGTGAATTCAGTAGTAAGCATCTTCGTCTTGCCTGTCTGCTGTGCAGGCCGTCCTTTGTGGAGTCAGCTGTTTAATTTGTTGTAAATTTCAGGGGAGATTTCCAGAGGCTCACCTCATGCCACCATTTTGATGACTTTTGTTTTGTTTTGTTTTGTTTTTTGTAGATGCTTTTCATCATATCAAGAAAGATTTTTCTGCTCTATTGTTGTTTTTCTGATAGTCTTTATTGTGTGTTGAATTTTGTTAAATGTTTATTTTATCAGTTAAGGTGATTATCTGATTTTTCTTCTTTTTCCTGTTAATATGGTATATTACAGTGATTCATTTCCAAATACTGAACCAGCCTTTACATGTGAAACAAATCTCACTTGGTCATAGTATATAATTCTTTTTATATATCAGTGAACTATCTTTACTAATTATGGATTGGCTATATTTTAAATCTATAGTGTTTTAGTTTACATCTTTGTATAGAATTTTTCTGATTTCTCTAAATATTACATTATATATATGTATATGTATATATATGTATATGTGTATATATATATATGTATATGTGTGTGTGTGTGTGTGTGTGTGTATATATATATATATATATATATATATATATATATATCATCACAGGTGACTGGTGTCATCATTTTACCAGTTGGAGTTAAGTGTAGAAACCTTGCTTGCCATTGTATTATTGACCTTCCCATTTATAATTATCTTAAATATGTCCTCCACATACATTTAAAACCATATCAGACAGTGTTATAATTTTGGTTTCAAACATCAAGCATAATTGAGAAACTTAAGAAGAGAAGGAAAGCCTAGTTTATTTACCCAAATATTTGCTTCCTATACTATTTTTTCATTTGTTTCAAGAGTCTTTTTTTTTTTTCATTTGTGTCACTTACTTTCCTTTTATAGCACTTCATATGAAGGTCTGATAATTAAGTTTGCGAACTTGTAATGATGTTGCTAACCTTTTTTTGATATCAGAAGGATTATTCATTATGAATTTGTACCAACTGGACAAACAGTTAACCAAGCTTACTATTTGGAAGTGCTGAAAATGCTGCCTGAAAATGTTACATGATCTGAACTTTTGGCCAACAATTCATGGCTCTTGCATCACTACAATTTACCAGCTCACACAGCACTGTCTGTGAGGGAGTTTTTAGCCAGTAAACAAATAACTGTATTGAACACCCTCCCCACTCCCCTGATCTGGCCCACAATGACTTCTTTCTTTACTCAAAGATAAAGGAAATATTGAAAGGAAGATATTTTGATGACATTCAGGACATCAAGCGTTGTATGACAACAGCTCTGATGGCCCTTCCAGAAAGAGTTCCAAAATTGCTTTGAAGGCACCACTAGGCGCTAGTGTCGGTGCATAGCTTTCCAAGGGAGTACTTCAAAGATGACTGTAGTGATATTTAGCAATGAGCTATGTAGCACTTTTTCAGGATGAGTACGTGAACTTAATTGTCAGACCTCGTATACTATTAGATGTTTGGCGTGGTGTACACTCTAGATTGCAATTAGATTACATCTTTTGATTATGGGCCAAATATACTCCATCGACTTTGTTTCTCTGTCCTATGTTGAGTGGGATATTAAAGGCTTGTTCTGTGTCAAGACAACAGAGTAATAGATTTATGGTCAAGGGACTGGGAGAGGCAGCCCTTTTGCTGAACATTTTCCAACCTGGTGTAGACCAAAGCACTATTAGTTTACACTCTTTTATACTTTTTACAATTTGTTCACTTTTCTAACAATATAAGCTATAGACCATAGCTCTATTTATATCTGAATTATTCCCAGATGATATAATCATCTTACTAAGAAGAGACTGAAACAACCAGGTAGGAGATATAAAATAGTCCTAAATAAAGTGAAAGTTCTTAGTATCTAAGGCCAAGGATGAACTAGCATGTATATAAATGGTTTCCACAGTTGGAAGTTAAAAAAAAAAAAAAATTCTAAACAAATGTTTGATTGATATATATACATATATATATAAAATGATTGTTATTTAGTATTCCTAAACAATGATTAAGAAAAAAAAATAGTGAAATACCTATAAATTCAATTTTTAAATAGGAGACAGAGAAAAAGATTATAGTGTCTGTTCCACATTGAGTTGGAAATTATTCAATGTTCATCCCTACCAGATGATCAGTCATTCAGCTTATTTCAACTTTGAATGATGAGAAACCCTTTATCTCATGAGCAAGCTTATGCCATCCTTAGTATCCTTAGACAAATTTGTCATTAAAATATTTAACCAATATTTGTTTCTATGGAATTTCAATGTGACAGTAGACTTATGAGAATTAAAGGCAAAGGACATGCTAAAAATAGCATGCCATATATATATATACTCTCCCTTTGTTGAGAAGCAAAATTCTGCTCTGTTTCTACATGCATGAGAACGCCTATATGAAAATAAACAAGAAAGGAAATAAGTATTCTAAGACTGTGACTTTCCTATTTCATTCAGGTTGGGCTTGGTTTAAGTCTGAGGTTAAGTTATATATACTCCTTTTTTTGTGACCTTTCTTATTAATAAAGAATTCCATAATTTTCTATTTGTTTACTAAATAACTGTAAGTATACTAATTGTCAATCTTCTTGATAAAAAAGTTTTAAGACATAGCTTCTATAATGAGTGTATTACCAACCTCAAAATATACATTGGGGCTTTATTTGTTGGGAGCTGTGTACAGCTAATTTAACTTAGTTCAGTTATTAAATACTCTTTGCTGACAGTTTTAAGATTTGTTTACCTTTCTTGACTGATCATAAAGCAACTTTTTAATGGGGGTTCAAGTGGTGTGTAGGGGTGGATTATACTCTGCTTCCCATCTTTTCCTCATCACCTGATTCCATCCACTATTCTTTAACTGTCCCTTCTTCCTTAGAACATTCAAGAGGAATTGTATTGGGATTCCCAAAAAGTCCTCCAAAAATAGCATTCATTTTTACTCAGTAATTTAAGAAGTAAATCAAAATAATAATAACACATGAGCTAAAATATTGCCTCTGTTACTGATAGTGAACAAATTATTCCATGGCATTTGGTCAGTTCATTTGGCAGACTAATATCCCCATCACTCCCTCCTTGCAGGTTGCCGGCAAACATGGATAATTGGACCAGGCCATCACCCCAAAGTGGCGGCACTCCTGGAGCAGTAATGGCATGTGTGTCTGCAGCAGACAGCTTGCCTCCCAAGAGGAAGGAAGGAAGGCAGAGGTAAGTCAAGCATGCCTGGTTAATAGCCTCAAATTTACCCATCAGACACATCATCTCACCCTTCCAAAGACAAACAGAGGAGATCAGTATATTGAGGCAAAATTTTGTCTCAGGGAAGCCAGAAGTAGCGGGGGAAAGCATCCCCAATTAAGATGTTCCATGAAAAGAAATGGGGGGAATAGCTCTCTCTACTCTTCATAGAAGCTTCAGAACATTGTTTCCTTCCAAAAGGCTACTGTTTCAAAGGGATATCAGCTAAGGTTTAAAAATATTAGTTGACACTATATTTTACCTTATTTTAACTAGTTTCCCCTCCAGTTTGTAGATTTTTTTTCTAGGGATAGTCACAAGCATCCAAACACCTCCATAAGTACCTGCCATTGTCACTGTTTCCCAACACTTAGGCTTCTGCAACCATTTATCAATGGTGAATTACTTCTTTCGTTATTTTTATTAAGCCCACATTTAAAAATCTCTCTTTATAAGGATATCATGACTTTGTAGAGCAATAGAGGCTATTAGTAATTATCTAATCCTATGCTCACATTTTTAATATAAAGAAGTAGAAGTTGTCATATGGAAACTGAAGTCAAGACACACAGACATACCAGGGAGGGGTCACAAAATAAAGGTAAAATGCTTTTAAACAACCACTTCCTGATTATAATATGCATTAAGTGACTAGGATATATATACTTCAGAATAAATTTATTTGACATATATGTGTATATCAATTAATATTTACTACGCTGTGAGATGCGTATCATCATGGTCTTAATTTTATAGATAAGGAACTGGGAATCAAAGGAATTATAAAACTTGCTCAAGAACACAAACCTAATCACTAGTATATTTTTGACTTGATCTGGTCTGTCTGACTCCAGAAACTTGTACTCTTTATAGAAAACTTGGAAAATATAAAACTATATAGAAAGACCATAAAATAATACAAAATTCCAAGACCTAGAAATATCCATCATTAATAATTTGGTATGTTTTTTACAATAATTTTTCTAATTTATATATTGACATGTTTTACATAATTGAAATTAGTATTTTAGTATGTATTTTTTCCTTCTCAATTTTACTTTTAAATTATACAATTTAGTGATTTTTAATATATTCATAAAGTTGTATGACTATCATCAATGTCTAATTCCACAAATTATTCATTACCCAAAAAGAAACCCTGTATCCATTAATTGTCATTCCTCATTTCCCCCTCCCACTAGCCCCTGCACCTACTAACTTACTTTCTCTAAATATTTGCCAATTCATTCATATAAAGGGAGTTATAGCATTTTGTGTCTGGTTCTTTCACTTAGCATAATGTTTTTAAGGGTCATCCATGTGGTAACATGTATAAGCATTTCTTCTTAAGGCTGAATAATATTCTATGGTATGTGTATACTTTATTTGCTTATCCATTCATCAGCTGGTGGACAGTTGTGTTGTTTCTACCTTTTGAGTATTATAAGTAATGCTGTGAACATTCATATACAAGTTGTTGTGTGGACGTGTGTTCTCAACTCTCTTATACACCTAGAAGTGGAATTGTTGGGTCTTATGGTAACTCTAAGTCTAACTTTTGAGCAACTGCCAAACTTTTTTCCCAATCAGCTATACCATTTTATTTCTCCAATAGCAATATTTTTCCATGTTCTTGTCAACGGTTATTATTTGTCTTTTTATCTAAAAACAAATTTTATGTCTTACTTGTTTACTTAATAAATTATTTCATTAAAAATCTTTTAAACAGCTGTTTTATAATTGTTAAAAATTGTCATATACTTGCACCATAATGTAACATGGCTTCACTTAAGGCTTAGATTTTTGCCAACTTGAACTCATCAATGTAATAAAGCAAGGAGCTTATTTTATGTAAATCTTTGTCTGCATTTTTAATTATCTCTCAGGGATAGATTCTTAGGCATGTGACTGAATAGAAGGATAAGAACATTGTAAATATTCTTTATAGATGTTCCAAAACAGTTTTGAGATTAAAAAATAATAATAATGTTCTCCCCACCAATATATAAGAAGGAATATGTGTTCTGGATTTCTGATCAACTCTGAGTAGTGAGTTTTATCGAAAGGTTAAAAGTTACATTTTTATTACCTTTGAAGTTGAAAATTTTTTCCAGTATCTACTGGCCATTCATATTTTCTTTCCTGTGAATCATTTTGCTTATAAACATTGACCCTTTCCTTGTCATTATTTGTAACTCTGCATTTGTTGCATTCAACCTATATGCCCTCTTTGACTATTTCATGATATAAACTTTTGGCATATTGTTTGCAAATGTTCATCTCAGTTTTCTTTCATTTTGTTTATAATGTGCATTATAGAGATATATAGGAATTTTATTTAAAGAGTAGTCTTTGGTGGTTTCTTGCATTGCTTAGAGGCTTAGAACTCTTTCAACCACCAGGGATCAGTTATTCACCAAAATTTTATTTCCACCTTGTTAAGTTCATTTTATACTTGTCTTTTCTACATACAGATTTTATTTCGATGTTCTGTATGCGTCTAAATCTGTTCAGATTCCTTAACAATTCTATTCACAGGTGAGGTAGGCTTTTTTGAAAGGTGACCTGGATCTATCCTATTTCTCTTAGGACTTGTTAACACCAGTAAAATCCTGTTGGCTTCAGACCAAGATTCCATTTCTTGATTTATTTTAGTAATATCTGACCATTAATTTGGACTGTGTTTTTGGTTTCTAAAAGCACATTTTTCCTTTACAACCTTCCTGCTGTACCTATCTTATGACATATCCTCAATTTTAAGTCAATTCTGGCCCAGTATAGTTTATTTTCTTCATTGCTTTTCTTTTTCCAAGTGTCCAATTTACCAAACATCATTTTCTCATTTGCTATGTGGCTGTATGTGTGTGTATATGTGTGTGTGTGTGTTTGTGTGGGTGTGCACATCCATGTATGTGTGTGTTTGTGTAACCTATGTTGTCTTGGTTTATATGCTTTAAAATGCTTAATCAATATCACACTTCTGATTATTATAGCTTTTAAATGTGTTTCAATGCAGCCAGTGAATGTCCCTTTATCACATTTCTTTAAAAACAGTTATTTATGATAGTTTATTTTTCTTTAATGTTTTGATTTAATTTTGTCTTAATTTTTAATAATTTTCCTTCTTTCTCTTGGCATTTTTGGGTACTTTCTGAGATTCACTTCTTTAGTAATTTTATTTTCTACAGCATTCACTGTGTCCATTATTTTTAATATGGTAATTATGTTTTAAATTATCTTAAAATTCCTCATAAAACCAAGTAGCCTCATTTTTATACTTTCATACTACTTGTTTATAATTCAAATAGGTACAATCTTTTTTAAATAAGAACACAACTTATGTTTTTCTAATGTGTTTTCTTTTTCAATTTCTGTAAATAACTGTTTTAATATGAATAAATTTATATGTCTTTTAAGAAGTCACTTTCTTTTGAACTGAATAATCTTTTGAAAAGCCTGATAGGTGTTTTGTTTTTTTTTTGTTGTTTGTTTTTGTTTTTTGTTTTGTTTTCTGTCAGTAGAAGCTTTTTAATTGCCCAGATATAATTAGACAAAGGTCAGTGAGGGTTCCTTTCCATATGTTAAAAAAAAAAAAGAAGAAGAAAAAAGAAAGAAAAAAAAGGAATTCAAGTTCTGTTATGATTACACAAGGAAAATTAAGATCAAGTGGTAATTTGAGTATGGATAATTTCCTAAAAAAAACACTTTAATGATATTAACTGGGCAAAGGAAAAAAAAACTATATACAGAATCTATTTAGTTTTATATATTGGACAGCGTGGTGTAAAACATATAATGAGCCTGATTATTTTGCATTGGTCAGTGAATTCTGGCTCTAAAATGTCTTGACTTGTACTATTTTATTAAATTTTCCTTTTCCTCCTCTGAATAGGTCTTAGGGGGAAATAACACTATAAAAGGCAATTCTGAAATATTCAGAGTTGGCAAATTTATAGAGACAGAAAGTAGATTAATGGTGGCCATGGGATGAGGGAGAGGGGCTTAGGGAGTAACTGCTTAATAGTGTGGAGGTTCCTTTTGGGGTGATGAAAATGTTTATGCTATGTGTATTTTACCACAATAAAAAAAATAATTTGCCTATAAAAAGTTCTTTCCCTTAAGTAGCAGCCTTTATTATGTGGTACAGTAAGATATTTCTTTCTCTGATAGACAAGAACAAAAAAAACACAGAATAAAAGGCTGGTCCAAGGTGAGGCAGCTATGGCCAGCTCATTTTTCTCACTTGGGTAAGGTACTTTGTAGTCTAGAGCTACTCACCTCTAAAAACTGTGGTACAAAATGGTAGAACAGAAACACAATACGTGTATAAAAGGCACCTGCTTGATAAAGCAGAATAGGAAATGCAGCAGTCTCTTATCCATAGCATATATTTCCCACTAAATAGAAATAGTTAAGAGTCCCTGCCCACCAGTGGAATAGGCTTCTGTGTTGAACATGCTGGAAGATAGTTCTGCTCTCAAGGAAGAATCTCCTTTTCCACTGGCTTCCATGACCACAACAGAATGGACACTTTCTACATTTACACTGGTTTAGCAGTTCACTTCCTTTTGGTGGTAAAGTGGTACTCTTAGGATTGAACATTCACAGATTGTTTCCTGGTCATTAAATGCCTTTCTACCAATATAGTTCCCTCAAAAACTTAACAGTCTTCTATAATACTTATTTGTTGGGTCAATAACGACAGCCAAGATCTTGACTACACTGAACTCTATGTTATTTAAACATCTCACCTTTAGTTTAATGGACTCTGACTTGAGTCCAGAAAATGATCACTACTCATCAGATTTTCTTTTTAACCAAGTTTGTTCATTTCATCTTGTAGAGAATGCTAAAGGAGAGAACCCTAGAATCTGCATGAGTCTTACTCTCAACAATTTTACTTCTGCAAAATTGTTTACTTCTTAATTCTTTGAAGGCATTATCTTCAGCTCAAGGATATAGAAATTCGTCTTATAAACTCTGAAAAGCACCACATAAAGGGATTCAGTCTACTTAGAAGGCCTGATATAGACAAAGCATTTTTTCCCTCAAGGTTACATTTTCTTCCTTTCTCCTTTTAGCTCAACATTCCTTAGGCAAAATATCTGTTTTACAGAAACTGAAAACCACAGTATGAAAACAACACACACAAACATTTTGAATTGTTTATATTACTTTTTTTCTGATTCCATATCTCTCTAGTAAGTGGCCTGTTGTGCTAGAAATAAAGCAAAAATGGTGGGGGGTGATGTGGAGATAGACAATGATTATTAATTAAAACAGGAAGTTGTTTAATTTTTGTTAAAAGATTCAGGACTTAAATATTTATTGAATTATTTGTTTGAGTTCATAGTTGCTTCTGACGTCTCTTAATATTAAGAACGTTTTGTTATTTTAGAAATCATTCTTACCTGTTTTGTTTTGTTTTGTTTTCCTCTGATGCTAAATACCTTTGTGTTAGTATGATCAGGCTGCCATACAAACGACTACAGATTGAGTGGCTTAAAAAACAAAAATGTATCCTTTCACAGTTCTGGAGACTAGAAGTCTAAGATTAAGGTGCTAGAAAATTTGGTTTCTGGTGAGACCTTTCATCCTGACTTCCAGGGAGCCATCTTCTTGCTGTGTCCTCATGTGGTCTTTTCCAGAGCGCTCTCTAGTGTTTCCCTTCCTCTTCTCCAAAGGATACCAGTTCTATTGGATTAGGGCCCACTTTATAAACACAGTTACCCATAATGACTTTCTTAAATGTTCTGTCTTCAAATACATTCACTTTGGGGTTTAGGGCTTCAACACGTGAATTTTGGACAGATACAATTCCATCCACAATGGCCCCATTTTTTAAAGCAAAATTTTAGTGATAATTAAGCTTCTCTTGAAAAATCTGTTGCTCTCACTGTAAAAGGCACATTACCACTTATAGGTCAGAGGCAGTGATCCCACTATTCATTAGATGGGAGAACCTTTCAGGCTGAAGCAGAGAACTTTATTAGATTAAGAAAAATTAATATAGAATGTATTCGTGAGAAGGCTAGAAAGGTATAATCATGGGATTATTGTCTTTGGAAATATATCTAGAGTTATAGATGTAGAACAGAATAGATATAGATATAGAACAGAAGGAGAATATGCCAAATTGAAGGAGAATTTGCCAGTTAGAAGGAGAATATGCCAAATTGATAGACTGTGTAAAAGAGGTCTTAGTAAAATATAGGATGACACAAGATAAAGTAGGAATTAACTGTGAAGATTCTGCATTCCTGTGGTTTAATTAAGAATGAACCGTGCTGGCTTCATTCCTGATTTCTGCGCTTAGTAGACCTCTTTGTCAAGAAGGTAAGCCATTTGTTATGAATGCCTAATGCATTCTAGGCATTGAGGATACAGCAGTGAATCCAACAAACAAGTAGAGCAGATGCAGGTGACGCCACATCCTGTACAACCTCAGCCTCTGGCAGTAGAGGACAGTTTCTATGCGGGCTGACAGCTTTTCCACTCACGTACATTTTCTTCTCAATGTAAATGTTAGGCTTTTTCCACAACTCAGGAAATTATTCATCTCACACAATGGGCAGCCTAGAAGAACTGGGAATTGAGCATTATCAGGAGAAATCCCCTCAATGGGAGAATTCTGAGGTACAATCAATTCTGCTATAATACTTGTTTTGAAAATGTGAATTTGTTCCAACACAGGGTATGTACTAAGAAATGATTGAGCAGAACCCAAATTTTGTGTTTACTTATGCATGATTTCTGCCAGGAGAAACATGAAATTAGGGATTGGCAAACTCTGGCCAACAGCCTATTTCTGTAAATGAGGTTTTATTGGAGCACCACAGACATTCTTTTTTTTTTTTTTTTAAACCTCCTATCTGTG
Organism: Rhinolophus ferrumequinum; assembly: GCF_004115265.2. Taxonomy (NCBI): domain Eukaryota; kingdom Metazoa; phylum Chordata; class Mammalia; order Chiroptera; family Rhinolophidae; genus Rhinolophus; species Rhinolophus ferrumequinum. The sequence goes on from NC_046291.1 coordinate 59,840,689, forward strand.
AGTGGGGCAGGGTCTGTATGTCCCGCAAAACATTAGCTATCCAATCCTTTAAGAAAGAGTATGATAATCCCTGATGTAATGGAATATAGAAAACAATATGCACCTGACAAAAGCTACATAAAAATACAAAAGAATATACACACGCACACACCTTGAACATCTACCAGTGACCTCAGGGCACTACATATCTTATGAGCCATACCCAGCCACTCTTAGTGTTACAACATTCCATCAGATTTTACATAATTATTCTTCCAACACTGTGAGAGAACTCACAAACTGCAACCCTTCCAGCCTGCTCTCCTAAAAGCAAACATCAGGTCTTCTTTAAAGTGCCATATTTATTGTAGATTTTATGTATTTCTTAACCATGTAATACGTGCTACCATTTTTAAGAATCCTGTCTTTTTTGTGTGTGACTGCTGGAGTTTTTGAGTGTTGTGGTCTCATTTTTTCCCCATAAACTCTCTGGTTTTTATTGCATAATTTTGTATAGCACAGTGATATTTCAGGGAGCACATACAACATATTATATCAGAACTGAGTACTTTCTACACTCTGTTCCTCAGAAGTTCCCCAGAAGAATGAGCTCCTATTGGCCTGAGTTACTTCCTCATTACTAGGCAGATTAACTGGCTTTTCTCTAGTTCCTGTCTCATTTATCCCACTCCCTTCTTTTTCTTATTTTGATCACCTTTCACATAAACTATATGCATCCAAGTCCTTGTCTCAGGCTCTAATTTTTGGGGGCCTGAACAGATTAACATAGCATGTTCCTGCCCTCATGAAGCATAGATCCCAATTGGAGAAAGACACTATAATCAAGTAAACAAATGAATAAACTACAGGCAAGGAAGATAAATACAGATTGTCTTAAGTTTTATGTAGGAAATAACCAGGGTCATGAGAGGAAAAAATAATCTGGGGGAGGGCACTTTAGAGAATTCAGGGAAGGCTTTTCTAAAGAGGTGACATTTGAATAAGACATAAAAGATGAAAGTGAACCAACTGGACTAAATATGATAATGAAGTTGTAATGAGAAACACTAGAGATAATCACTAGATGGAACAGGACCAGAGTAGTACATAAAGATGTTTTTATCAGTACTTGAGGATATGTTGGGCCCTACAATGCTCATCATTTCTCCTCCTGGTATGACAACAACCAGTATAAGTAGAATGTCTTAATAAAGACATGTTATACTAACTATATGGAAAGGACTGCAGCCTGAAAGTCTCAGATATGAACCAATGTAGGTGGGTGGAAACTGTAGTAACTTACTGCCTCAATTTATCTCCTGCCTTTTACTGATATGAAGTAGAGTTTTCAGAAAAGATAAGAACCAACAAGCATGATAAAAGATCAACATGTATGGCATAAAAATACAATATATGGTACAGATAAAGCATCTAGAATGGCCCTGGGAATCCTTAAGTCCCCAGTAGTAGTCTCTCAAGGAATAGCGGTGGTGATGGCTTTGGTAGTGACATTGGTATGATGGAGAGTGGTGATAATCATAATAGTGATTGATTATTAACCCACAGTGCAGAAAAAGTGAAATACAATCTCAACCAGTAGGCTTCTTGCCAATTTGGAGGAGACATAGAATTTGAACTTTCTTTATAGGACTGGCTTCTAAACATAATGTATCTTGTCAAAAAAAGAGCAAGAGAGAGAAGAATGGATGGGTCAAGAGAAATGACATTCCTGAATGTCCACAAGTCATCACTCTTGCGTACATTTTATCTTACTTATCTTTGCAGTAACCATATATGATAGTCGGTAGTCTACCAAATTTTTATATACAAGGAAACTGAATCTTTGAAAGGTTCTACAATTTGCCCAAGTTCACATTCAAATCAAAGTGTGGCTCCATGCTAACAGAGAAAAAAAATAAGTTACTAATATATGCTGAATAGGTACGGATAATTTTAAAGAAAAGAGCAAACATGGAAAGAAATGAATGCCAGTTTTGAGACTAAAACTTCGTTTGGAGAAGATTCGAAAGGAGAGAAGACAAGAAAGGCCACAGTGGGATGTGAGGTCTGCTCACTCATATTGTAGTGTCTTTAGCTATGGATTCATTCTTGTGGATCACCACTTCTACTAAGATACATCGCATTGGGTTTACCGTCTGTAATTAAACATTTGTTTGGAAGAATTTTATGAACACAGCAGGGAAGCCAAACTAATTTAATTGTTTTGCTAATTGGTCATTAGCCTCACTATAACAGCAAGTGTTTCCATTTGTGTAATTGGGAAGAGGTCCAGAATATTATTTGTAAGAGGGCCAGAATATTGTAAGAAATTCTACACTAAAATTTGAGAAGTGAGAACTGTCAGTTGATCAAGTTCCATGTCATAAAGCAGGTGGTTTGATATTCTTTTGTTTTAAAATAAAATTAAGATGCATGTCTTTAGCTTTCTCTATCACCTCAGGGAGAGTACACTGATGGATAATGGGGATTACTTAATATGAAAATTCATGGAACTAAAGGAAAACTCATCACTAGCAGTTAAGTTCTACCTATTCTCAACATCTATTTTTTTCCTTTCAACTTTTCTTAAATTTAACTCCATAAATTTCAAATTTAACTTCATAAATTTACCTACATAAATTTAAATTTATCTTAAATTTATCTCTTCTTTTGTTAAAATCCTGCTCTTATTTGTACTGTACTATATATATTCCTTCACTATACTATATATATTATTTCACTATACTTCTTGTTTAGTGTTAAAGTTAACAAATTTTCTGTGACAGCAGGGCTTCTCTGTATATAATTGTTGTTCGAAATTTTTTTATCTTCTACTTGAAAGACAAAGTCCTATTACTGACAGAATATCGTGATGGTTGAATATGTTAATCAAGATTTCAAGAACTTTGGGGAAATTGCTACATATACTATACCGTATAAATTTTTTCCATATCTTTTATCATCACTATGAAGAAGAAAATAACACTGCTAATCTTTATCTGAGCCGTGTGCTTCCAGACAACAATAAGGGTTAAGACATCCTCTCACCATTCTGTTTTCAGAAACCTCCTCACTATTTTATATTTCAAGAAACAGCTAACCTAACCAAAAAGGACCTTCCCTCTCTCTCAAATTCTGAAAAATGACTCACTTCCACTTCTACCTGTCCTCAGTGATTCAGATTGGACCCATCTCTGTCCTTCTTTTTGACTCCCATGAAACTCCCTGATAATTTTCTTGTGTGCCTGCTTCTATAAAACTTCTTCATTAATCAGCATTCTTGCTATTTCAGCAGTCTTAATATAGTCATCTTAATTGGCCAATGCATTTTATCTTTACAGAAGGTTAAATAACTTGCAAAAGATACCTGAATTTGCACTTGACAGAGGCTATCATCACAACAATTCTTCTTTGTCCTTTAGGTAGCCAGATAGCTAAAGAACAGTTTAGCACACAGCAACTAACTGGTTCTATTCACAAACTCTTGACATAAAAATGGCTACCTAAAGCAGAGAAGACTGTGGTAAACTTAATCACCACCAAGTGTATGAGTTGAGTATCATAGGATGAATATTTTGGAAATAAGACATACTTAACCCACACAGTAATTCTTCATGCTGTGAAAAATATCTAAATCAATAAACAGTTTAGAAGAAAAAAAAATCAATACTGTGCAAACTCCAATGGGTAGAGTATGTCTTTGTGCTTCAGGTAAGTGCTGAAGATCTGTGGGGAGACCTGTAATTGGACTGATTTTGGTTTTGGTTTGTGATACATCTTGATTAACCATACTGTACTGCCAGTGTTCCCCTGTGTTGTAAACCTGTGCATTCAGGATTGGAGCACCATTTTCAATTGTATATGTTTAGTATGTGACACCTGAGGGATATCTAGGGTCATCTGCTTAGGGATATGAGGAAGTGATTGTAAGGACAAAATATTAAAGGTGATTTGTAGAGTGATAATTGTTTTTTTCTATTTAACTGGGACATTGTCATAGAGAAATAAGGAATTTTGCTTAACCCTGAAAAAAAGAAGGAACATCAGAAATAATTGAGTTCTAAATCCCTAGTAGCATACCAGTTGATGACCCTCCATTGACCTCTATTGAATTCAATTAAATTAAAAGAAAAAAGAAAGTCAGAAATTTTCTGCAAACTTAACTCAATAGTCTAATGTAAATACATTGTAACTGGATAGATACAGGAATACAGATACATTCCCATGAGTATATTCCCCAAAATATATTTCATCAAACATTAATGTGGTTTTGAATTTTCCATACTTTAGAATCAATTGTTTATTTGAAATGCTAAACACCCCTAACTTTCCAAGCCAGGGTTCACTGCAAGCATCCTTTTCAGTTATAATTAGGTGCCAAGATGCACTCACATGGATCAGCTGGATTTCATATGTAATTCGCTTTATCACCTGTTATGTTAATTGTCTCCTGCCAATTTCATATGGTAATGCTCTAACCACCAATGTGACTGTATTTGGAGATAGTGCTTTTAGAAGGTAATTAAGGTTACATGAGGTTATAGGTTGGGATCCTACTCCAATAGGGTTGATGACCTTACAACAAGAAGAAGACAGACATTTTTCTCTACTTGCATGCATTAGGGAAAAACCATGTGAAGATACAGCAGGAAGGCAAACATTTGCAAGCCAGGAAAAGACACTGCACTGGATTTTCAGCCTCTAGAACTGTGAGAAATGAATGTGTTGCTTAAGCTTCCATGGCGCCTTGTTATGTCAGGCTGAGCTGAGTGAAACAGCACCATTCTGTAGGAGCATGCCTACTTCCTATTAATAAGGGTCAGTTACCCCTGCTAATATGATGATGACTCTTCTTATCCGGTGGCCCCTGGTCACAACAAATACAAAGAGCCAGGGTGGCAGCTGTAGCTTGTAGTTCAGTGTGCCACTCCCTGTATCCTAAGAGTGCATTCTTTTAGGAGACTATGTCCTCTAACCCTACAAAAACCAGATTGCAGGGATAGAAAGAATAATTTTCTTAGTTGGTGACTGGGAGTGATGGTAAGAGGGGCCATATCTTCTAGCACCCCTCAGTTCTCAAATCCACATATTCTTCCTATTGGGACTGCAGCATCATATATAGTGATGACACCACATCCCTGCGGAGTATTGCTTCCAAGCCTGCACTTTAGCACTGTCTTCTGTAGGCCATCCCTCTGTTAAAGGAGACCAGCTCCTTCTGGATGTTGTAGTATGTGATGTAACATGCAGAAACCAATATTATAGGCCCACGCTTGCATATTATTTACCGTAATTTGGGTCCTTTGATTTGATGCTATATTGTGGAACTTAATGCTTCAGTATTAGGCATTTCCTAAACCTATGTATAGTGGTTCTGGCTCAGATTCTGTAGGCAGAAAAGGCAAATACACACCTCATTTTTGTGAGGATAAACCATTTGCACTTCCAGGACAAAAAGCCCAGTGCATTTAACTTTTCATTAAGTGGTCAGTTGGTCTCCTTGAAAAATTATGTCATGTTAGTGGCTCAATGTTGTTCTTTGTTGCTGACATGTTGGACATTCAGGAGCAACAGTATATAGATTGCCTTGGCAAGTAGGCCTGAAAGCTCCATCTAAGTCACAATGGCCACTCTGTTTATATGCACATTATACTACTTCTGCGGTGACCAATGACGACCAGACCGATAATGTTGATTGGTCAAGTCATTTTGTCTTCATGGTTGTTCAGTGCCTCTTATGTAATAGATGCTTTTGGTGAGTATGAATATACGATATACAAATCTTCACACTTTAGTCCACTTTTAAATGCCCACCCAACGTGCCTCTACTCAGGACCTTTTTGTCTCAGATATTTCAGTTTTATTCCTTCCAGGCTCCTGACTGGATGGTGAGGGCATTGAACTTGCACTATAGTGGATGATTTATTCTTCCACAAGAAATGGGTGATCAGGTATGTCACTCACAGTGATACTCTTTAGAAAAAATTTCCCTCTTTAATGCTTTCTAAGACCATTTCTGAATGTGGCTGTATTGCAGCCACTGTTCATTTTAACCTATGTCAATATACCATATGCCTCATTAATAAACCAAGCTTGATCTTTCCTACTCTTTCATCTTGCCATTTGGGACTCCTTCATAAGACCATAGGAGTGAGCGGGGATAGTTTCTTGTGAACTGTGGTAAGCGATATGCGTGAGCTGAGATTATGATCATGCAGTTTAGTTGTGCTGTCTAGTCCTTCTCAAGTTTAATTCTAGGTGTTCTATATTTACCATCTTCAAATGAACTGCTGGGCCTGTACACCTTCATGATTGATGGCTCCAACAGAATCCATGTCATAAAAGGAAGTTCTAGATATTTGGTGTGTGATCACTTGCCAATCATTTATTCTTACAATGGCCCAATAACATCAGGAACAGTTTTTTGAAAAGTGCATATTCATCCACTATGAATGGCATGGCTTTGTTCTAGAATCTCAGGAATCTGCACTGTAAGTCTCTAACTTGGGCTTGTCATAAATTTCACACTGAATCTTTTCCTGTAGCCATCAATAGATATTATGGCCCAGGAGAAAATCTAGATCTTTTGTAGAGCTCTTTTCTACTCTGGACCTCACTCAATGCTGGCAGACTTCCACGTCACACAGTAGGTAAGCTGGAACAGTATTCCTAGGATTGATATATGTTGACTCTAAAACCTGAAGAGTTCTATCAGGTGCTATGCTTTCTTCTAAAACAGAGATATGATACAGCAATCTGTCTTTTAACTTGGAGGAAATAACATACCATGCCCCTGATCATGGAGCTCCTAAGATTTTTAATGAAATTGTAAGGCTCTGAATCATTTTCATAGGGCTTAATCCCCAATCTTTTAGTGCATGTGTTTTACTAATTCTTCCAATGTACTAACACCATTATTCTCATTCCATCTGTCCGCTATGATATCATCAGAGAAATGATCAATATCATGTTCTGCAGAACATCCACAAGGTATAGATCTCTTAATATTATATTATGAAAAAGAACAGAATAGTTCATATAAAACCTGAGCAAAACTGTAAATTAATATTTTTTCTATTTCATGTGAATACCAATTATTTTTTATCCTATTTTCTAACAGCAGACTTGACACCTATGAAAGATGAAGGAAAGAAAAAGGATTGAATAGGGAGAGCATCTGACTGAAGTGCAGTTGAAAATACAGGCTAGCATGCTAAGGGATCCTCATAAAAGTTTTCCCTAGAAGAGTTCAATGTCCGACACAAATGGCCTGGCTGTAGTACTCCCACCATTGTCAGTCATTGCTGGCAGCAGCCTGGAGGAAGCATGGCCCTGGTGTGGCTGGTATGGGGAACAAAGGTGCTCTGAAAACTCAGTCAACTATGCTCTCTGCAGCAGTTTTTTTCTTGAAGGGAGAGCCAAACAAACAGTGCACATGTATGTTTGCCACAAACAGGAAAAAAAAAAAAGTAAAAAGTGTTATCTGATCTCTCCAGTAAGATCTTAAATTTTTAATAGGTTTCACTTTCACAGCATAAGACAGGCCCCTCAAATGCAAAATAGACAAACAAACTACTTCTCATAGGTACTCATTCTTACCTCACTAAGTAAATGTTTAACAAATATAAAAAGAATATCAATTTGAAGGGATATCAAATTATTATTCTGTCCAGGGTGTTTGCAGCCGAACTATGTATATTTATCTATCACTCCCTCTTGAGTCTCTCTCTCGCCATCTCATCCCTGCTTTTGTGTTCATGCATCCTAGCTGTTACAGTAGATAATATTTTAGGTAACTGCATGCAGAAATTTGATTATTTTTTTCAATTATTAACAAAATTTCCAAATATCAGATATTAGTTATGGCTTGTATCTGATTTGCAATGTTTCCTATTCTTAATCTTGTTTTTTAGCATGCAGGCTGACAAAATAACTATCAAACTGGAAAGATGCCAAAAAGATTTGTAGATTTGGCAGAAATATAAAGCTTTTGTGCATCAAAGAAAGACATATCACTAACTGACTGAGTGTGCTTTGGAACCTTAATGTGTGTTTTGCTACATGAAAAATATGTGTAAGCATATTCAATTCTATTCTTGGAAGTTTTATTGAAAATAATACCTAGTAAAAAGCAAGATATAGTTATTTTATTAGTTTTTCAATGTGATTATACTGTATTCAAATGGCCTGTTAGATAAAGAATGCAAATCTTTCTTAAATTTGTGGTTATGTGCCTCGATCGAACAGAGTCTATATACTTTTTTTTTCCTTTATAGAGAATTATTTGTCACTCTTTGTTTACTTCTCACATGTATTGGCTTTAAACTTATCTCAGCATCTGTCTATAGCATTCTTCACTGTTTACCATTTCCTCTACATATAGTTTTATCCATGTGTGAAAAATCCCAGTTTTTTTTTACTATCTTTTTCCTTGAGATAACTTTTATCCTTCTTCTATTAGAGTAAAAATCTTCAAATAAATAATTCATTTAAAATATATAGGTGTTACAGAGAATCCTAAAGATTTCACCAAAAAAATAAAACTACTAGAACTGATAAACAAATTCAGAAAAGTAGCAGGATACAAAATGATTACTCAGATATTGCAATTTATACAATACAAAATAAAAAAACTATCAGAAAGAGAAATTAAGAAAACAATTCTATTTACAATTGCAAAAACAAAACAAAACAAAACAAAAAAACCTAAGAACAAATTTAGTCAAGGAGGTAAAAGACCTGTACTTGGAAAATTATAAGAATTTGAAGAAGATACAAATAAATGGAAGCACACGTTGTCCTCATGGATAGGAAGAATTAATATCATTAAAATGTCCATACTACCCAAAGCATTCTATAGATTCAGTTCAATCCCTATCAAAATACCAACGGCATTTTTTCACAGAGCTAGAACAAATAATCTTACAATCTATACGGAGCCACAAAAGACCCCTGAATAGCCACAGCAATCTTGAGAAAGAGGAACAAAGTTGGAGGTATGATGCTATCTGATATAGAGGTATACTACAAGGCTACAATAATCAAAACAGCATGTTACTGGCATAAAAACAGACATGTAGATCAATGGAAGAGCCCAGAAATAAACACACACCTATATGGTTCATTTAATCTATGACAAAGTGGTCAAGAATATACACTGAGGTAAAGACTGTCAATTCAATAAATGGTGTTGGGGAAACTGGACAGATACATGCAAAAAATGAAATTTGGATTACCTTCTTGCACCATACATAAGAATAAACTCAAAATGGATTTAAGACTTAAATATAAGACCCAAAAAACATGAACCCCCTCAGAAGAAACTATAAGCAGTAATCTCTCTGGCATAGCTCTTAGTAATATTTTTCTGATATATCTCCTTGGGCAAGGGAAACAAAAGAAAAACAAAACAAAATAAATGGGACTACATCAAACTAATAAGTATTTGCACAGCAAAGGAAACCATCATCAAAACAAAAAGCCTACTGAATGGGAGGAGATATTTGCCAGTGATACATCTGATAAGGGGTCAATGTCCAAAATTTATAAAGAATTCATATAACTCAACACCAAAAAAAAAAAAAAATCAATTAAGAAATGGACAGAGGATCTGAATATACACTTGTCCAAAGAACATACAGATGGCCAATAGAAGTATGAAAAGATGCTTGACGTCACTAACAATCAGAGAAATGCAAATTAAAACCATGTGATATTACGTCACACATGTCAGAATGGTTATCATCAATAAATCTACAAAAAGCAAGTTTTGGCGAGGATGTGGAGAAAAGGGAACACTCATGTATTGTTGGTTGGATTGCAAATTGGTGCAGCCACTATGGAAAACAGTTTGGAGTTTCCTGAAAAAGTTAAAAATAGAACTACTTTATGACCCAGCAATTCCACTTCTGGGTCTTTGTCCAAAAAAATCCGAAACATTAATTTGAAAAGATATATGCACCCCTACATTCACTGCAGCACTATTTATAATAGTCAAAATAAGTTAGCAACCTAAGAGCCTATCAGCAGATGATTGGATAAAGGAGACGTGGTACATACATACAATGGGATATTACACAGCCACAAAAAGAATGAAATCTTACCATTTGTGACAACATGGATGCACCTAGAGGGTAGTATGCTAAGTGAAATAAGTCAGACTGAGAACGATAAATACTGTATGATCTCACTTGTGGAATCTAAGGAACAGAATAAATGAACACACAAAACAGGAATAGACTCATAAATACAGAGAACAACCTGATGGTTGCTAGAGGGTTGGGAGGATGGGTGAAAAAGGCGAAGGGATTAAGAAGTGCAAGTTGGTAGTTACAAAATAGTCACAGGGATGCGAAATACAATATGGGAAAATAGTCAATAATGTAAAATCTAAGTATAGTGTCAAATGCACTAGACTTATTGGGGGGACAACTTCAAAAATTATATGAATGCCTTACCATTACACTGCATACCTGAAGCCAGAATGGGAAAATATACTGAAGTTCTAAAGTATGATGAGATGAGACAAGATGCATTACAGCAGTATACCTTCATTTTTCATTGAAGTGGAGTAAGATTACCTGCTGAACATATGCTACAAACTTTTGGTCCCTCTGCAGTAGTATATCTCACACTACTATGTCCTTACTTAACCTATCTCCACTCTAGCCAGTGTCTCCCAAGTACAACAAGCACCTTTCTATCTCCCAGTCTTTCTCATTTACCTGAAGTACCTTTTTGCTCCTCTAAATTTATTAAGGTCTCCTCTTCCTACAATCCCATCTTGAGTCACTGTAGCCTTCTCATAGAAGTGCCTTTCTTATGAATTTCTGGTGCAGTCTGCAGCATTATAGGTATACTATAGCATAGACTCTGGACCCAGGTGACTGGATTTATATCAGCTCTACAACTTAACATGTGATTTGGGGGAAAGTTACTTAAGTTTTCTGAACTTCAGTTTCTTCATTGTAAATTGGAGATGATAGTAGTCTCTACCTCATAGGTATACTTGACATGTTGTAAGCACTCTTCAAATATTAGTATTTTGTTTATTACGTACCCCATGCTTTCACTCAGCACATGATAACTATATAGATATTTTCTATATATCTATATGTATACATACAAATATGTGTGTATATGTACATGTATATGTGTGTGTGTGTGTATATATATATATGCACACATACACAAATGCACACATACATACCATGTACATAAATGCACACGCGGGTTCTCTTTTCACTTCAAAGTAAGGACTAAATCTTGATTTCTCAACTCCATCTATCCCCAGGCAGCTGTTTGGGGACTTAATAAATGTGTTGAATAAACAATGATGTAATGGTTCTTCATTTTATGCTTTCTGTTTTGAGTTCTTGGCCAGACCATTACTCTTAATGTATCCTACTCAGAAATCAAAAACTATGCTCTGTGATAGTGCTTTGATGGGTTCATTATTAATCTCACAGGAGAACACAGTGCTGTGATAAGAACACTGAGCTTAGAGTTTGAACACTTCTATTTCAGGGTTTTTCAAGTTCAGCTCTGTTGGCGTTTTGAGCTGGATAGTTGTTAAGGAGGCTGTCCTGTGCATTGTCGGATGTTTAGCAGTATCCATGGTGTCTATATACCAGATGACAGTAGCGTCCCATCCCAGTTGTGAATATGAAAAATGTCTCCAAACATAATCAAATGCCTCTGGAGGGCAAAATTACCCCTAGTTGAAAAACACTGATTCACCATTGATCTACAGATCTTTGAGCTTTGTCACTTTTTTAACTCTATGCAACCTTAGGTAGGTCACTCCCCACTTCAGGCCTCAGATACCTCATCTATAAATTGTATATAATAATAGCAACTGCATAGGAATGGTATAAAGATGAAGCAAGATGCTGTATTACAGTGCCCCACACAGAATAACATAATATAATTTGTTAACCTAAATTTCAGAAGTCTCTATTTTTTATCCAGGCAGAACAAGAGAAAATGCTAAAATGTCCCGAAAGATGAAAGAGGATCATCCCCATTTGTGACTTTTATTTCTCGCCCACCTTTGTACCACCCTTTCCATTCGATTTGACCTGTCTCTGCTGCAGAGCTAAATTTGGCATTGTTTTAAGTAAAGTTCATGCACCACCTGTCTCTTCTGGCTGCCCAAACTTAAAGAGAAGCAAGTAAGAAGTGAAAGGGGAAAACTGTTCTTGATATTTGAAAAGTAACATTTCTTAAACAATATTCTTTACATTAAGCATTAGTATAGATAGTAGAATATTAAATACTCCTTTTATAGCTTAGCAGATTAATGAAACTACTATCCATGAAGAGTAGAATTATTCTTAAGAAATTGTTTGGTTCAGCAAACCATTTCTATCTTTTCATGGTTTTGAAACTATAAAAAAATTATAATTACTGAAATAATCAAGAATGCTTTAGAATGTGAAACCAAAATTAAATATGTCAAAGAATAAAGATAGGGGTCCTTTCCCAAAGGATGAGATAGCTCTTAAGTGTAAGGAAAAAAAATAACAAGGGAAAAAAAAAAAAAACTTAACAGACCAACAATGTCATTGCAGAATTCAGCTAATCTGTTTAACTTTTTCTTTGCATGGAGTTTTCAAAACAATGTAAATTGTTGTAAAAATATCTTTGTGCATTTTTTTTTTGTAAGAAGCAAAACAACCTCAGTCTTTCCTTAGCGATACATGTTCTTGAAATGCTTCAGTGGTTTGAAATGAAGAATGAGTAATGAAGAAGTAAAAAATATTGCATTGAAATATCCAGAAAACTTTTTTTAACATTAAATTCCAGAGACACACTGGTTTTCTTATATTCATCTCTGTTTGATAGCAAGCACAAAAATATCTTGATAGCTTAGTTTTTGTTGTAGTAAATTTTCTGATTTTATCAGAAAGTATAATTTAAGATCACTGGGGTTCACACTGAAGTCATAAATATCTGAGCTGATATTAAACTATTTGTCTACTTACTACAGTTAGGCTTAAATTCCCAAGGGGTTCTTGTTAAAATGTACAATATACTCTTTCTTCCTTCTTTCTTCCCTCTATTCTACCCTCCCACCCTCCATCCCATCCGTTCTTCTTTTTCCCTTGTACCTTTCTTTCTTTCTTCTTCAATTGTTTTTCTTTCTCTTTCAGTTGTTTCCAGATTCAACAAATATTTATTGATTATGTAAACCTGTTTAAGACAGTAAATTTGATCAATGTTGACAAGCAGTAGGTTACCTACAGGTCTGCCTACCTCTAGTAAGTAATTTATCTCAACACTAAAAATAGTGTCTTTGATCGCTAAATGTGTTATAGACACATTATTAGGGACCCTAAACGTGTATTTTATAGTTACTAGATATCTAACTATTTTTATAATTTACTTTAGAATTAGATCTCAATCATCAAATGCCCCACAATTATTTGAAACTATTTATTTAGTTCAGTTTTCTCTACAGTTGCTTTTCTTGACTTAAAGAGGATTAAGAAAGTGAGAAAATAGTCTCATTATTGCTCATAAATGGTGGCTTTTCTTGCCACTGTCACCCTGTCCCTACACATAGACATATATATACACAGACACATACAAATAAATACATATAATCCTCCACTTCACTCCTATACTGATTTGTTATACAGGGATTCGTTAACATAGGTTATTGCTCAGATGGAAAACTTTACTTAGGAGAAAAAGAATAGGTTGCTGGTGACTCAAAATGAGTTTTCATCCTGTGATTTAATTATTTGCAACTACTGTTCTCTCTTGTTTTAACTACTCATTAATTTATTTAATAGTCAACATATTGTTGCTTCTATAATGGTACTCTGGGACTACAATTTCTTTCAACTGTTGTATGAAGTACAAAAGATGAAGTATTTTACTTGACTTTCCTATTTTATCAGTATTTTTATGAAATTAATAAGAAAACTTTCTCAGACTGTATGAGATCTGACAATTACATCCGCAAACTCATCATAGAAAAAGTGCTACATACCTCATTGCTGAATATCACTACAGTCACCTTTGAAGCACGCCCCTTGGGAAGCTATGCACCCACGCTAGTGCCTAGTCCATCCTTCAAAGCAATTTTGGAACTTCTTTTCTGGAATGGCCATCAGAGCTGTCATTGTATTACCCTTGATGTCCTGAATATCATCAAAATGTCTTCCTTTCAGTATTTCCTTTATGTTCTAGTAAAGAATGAAGTCATTGGGGGCCAGATCAGGTGAGTTGGGAGGGGGTTACAATACATTTGTTTGTTTACTGGCTAAAAACTCCCTCACAGACAGTTCCATGTGAGTTGGTTTATTGTCGTGATGAAAGAGCCATGAATTGTTGGGAAAAGTTCAGGTCGTCTAACTTTTTCAGGCAGCCTTTTCAGCACTTGCAAATAATAAGCTTGGTTAACTGTCCAGTTGGTATGAATTCATAATGAATAATCCCTCTGATATCAAAAAAAGGTTAGCAACATCATTTTGACTCTTGATTTGGACTGACAGAACTTTTTTGATCGTGGAGAATTGGCTGACTTCCATTGTGCACTTTGACGCTTTGTTTCAGGGTCATATTGGTACACCCGTTTCATCACCAGTGATAATACCATGTTTCCCCGAAAATAGCTGGACAATCAGCTCAAATGCATCTTTTGGAGCAAAAATTAATATAAGACCTGTCTTATTTTACTATAATATAAGACCCAGTCTCATATAATATAAGACCGGGTATAATATAATACCAGATTAATATAATATAATATAATAATACCAAGTTAATATAATGTAATATAATATTAGACCGGGTATAATATAACATAATATATAATGTAATATAATATAATATAATATAAAAGACTGGGTATAATATAATATAATATAATATAATATAATATAATACCAGGTTTTCTATTAATTTTTGCTCCAAAAGACACATTAGAGCTGATGGTCCGGCTAGGTCTTATTTTCGGGGAAACATGGTACTGCCCAAAACATCATCTTGTCTCTCCAAATGTCTTGGTTCACTTCAACTCTCCTTTGCTTTTGTTTATCGCCGAGCTCCTTAGGGACCATTTTTGGACACACTTTTCTCATGCCAAGATTTTCAGTTAAGATTTTCCTAATTGTTTCTCTATTGAGGTTTATTTGGTCTGCTACGCCTCTCGCAGTCAGCTAATGATTTTGACACACAAATTGATGAATTTTTGCAATGTTTTCATCAGTTTTGCTCATTACTGGCCGCCCTGGCCTCTCTTCATCAGTGATGCGTTCTCTTCCCTCGGAATAACGTTTAATCCATTTGTACACAGCTGTTTTCTTCATGACATTATCCCCATAAACTTAGACTAACATGTCCCTGATTTCACTTCCACTCTTGCCAAGTTGAGCAAGAAATTTAATGTTTGTTCTTTGTTCTAATTCAAGCTCAGACATTCTTGCGACGGCACACAAAAACATGCAACAATAATAATGAACTCCACTCAGCAAGACACCACCACACATCAATACAAACAGCTGTGAAACACTGACATACCAAGGTTATGAAACCTTACCGAGCTGTTTGTACAGTGCTGCCAATGTAAGTGCATGGTGGCAAGTTCGCGAACTTAATTGTCAGATCTCGTATATTTGCAATTTGTACTTTTTACTACATTTTATATTTTTTAAAGTATTTTCCACATGATTTAAATCTCAAAGTATTTTCTCCCTGCTTGATAAAGAAGGAATCGTAGTGCAATTTGGTTAAATAGCTTATTTAAGATCACATAATCAGGTACTGTTCACTCTGAGACTGCAATCTGCGCATCTCCTCCCTAGCTTAGCCACCTTTGCACCATATGTTTTGCTGGGTGGGGGTGTTATGTTCATAAGTGAAGAACTCATGAAATTGACTTGTTTGAGCCCAGTTAGGTACCCTGGAAATAGTCAATGTATAATAGTTGATACAACCCGAACAAAGAACACCACTAACTTAAATTTAATTTGTGCAAATCTTTCTAAGCAACACAGCAGGAAAATTTCCTTTTACTTATATGAATTCTATTTTGGGAATTTAAGTCTGTTTTGTCTCTCTATTCTTTTTATTCCCCACCATTCTCCCCACCATCGCTTGCCTGTTTTGGGGCAGTGTTCACAGTTTAGGGTGTGTGTGGTGGGGGGTGTCTGTGTGTGCACTCAAGGTTGACTTCTGTGTGCACATGTTTCTTTTTGTTTATCATGATGTACTGTATTCCAGATTCTGTTTTTCAGTAGAGTTCTTTATAAATTGTTGTTAATATTCTCATTAGAGCTCCTTACAAATAGAATGCAGTATTCAAGCATCCTACTGGCCACAAAAAAGGCAGACAGGGAAGCTTATTATCCATCTTTGCATTTCTAATTTTCCTCAAGGAAAAATAAGAGGTGTGAGTTTAGAAAACACAGACAATGTGAATATAAAATGCTAACTATTCTGAGACCAATGTCAGCGAATTGATTCAATTCAAAAATAGCTATGAAATATTTAAAAAGCTGTTGTGCTGGGAAAGTAGAACTAACATAATAATGCATAACAACTTTTAAAAAGCTGTTTCATATATAAAACTACTGTTGTTCCTTTGTCCTAGACATAAGCTTGGGCATTTTGAAATGGAAGCCAGAAGCCTTCACTTGATCTTTAAAACGAGAATAGAAAAAAACAAACACAAAAAAACCCAGAAACCTAAGAATTAAAATATTTTTTTTTCCTTTTATTTCACTTGGTGAGACTAAATTATACAATTTTTATGTTACTGAACAAACTTTACACTCCATGAAGAATATCACTTAGCCTGTCTAACTCATGTAACATTCAAAACCAAAGCTGCACCATTTGTATGACTGAGCTCTTGAAGTAATGGTGGTGGCTGTCCCTATTTGGACTTGGTTCAGAAGAACCACTCATCGGAGTTCAGAGAAGTGTGGCTGGCATCCAGTTTTCATTGAGTCATATTATTTCAGAGACGTGTGTGTTCATTTTGATATTAATGTGCCAGGGGTTTTAGTTTAAACCAGTAATCATATGTAAGATTTAGTTTTAGTAATATGGCTGACGTTTTAATAAAAAATAATGTCCTGTGAAATGTCTGGGGAACTTGCTGGCTATATGAGAGAAAACATATTGTTTTTTGTTGTTCTTAATGTCATCAGTATGATAGATTTACATTGATGACCTGCTAAATCTTGCCTAATTTCTCAGTAAAACACATATACACACCCTATGAGCAATGCCATGGGACACCCTCAGCTGGGAATATCTGGTATTCATAAAGGCTTTCCAAGATAGTTTTCCAGCACATTTTTTTGCTCTTATCTGATTCACTTTCTAATGACTTGAATTCATGGAGGAAAATGAAAAACTGACCACCAAAGATGTCACAACTTACTCTCTAGAAATAAAACCAACATATCATTCTAGTATCAAGGAATATGAAGTAGTACTTGTATTTCTTAGCCTGAATGCTTCTAAACCTAAAAACTATGAACAAAGTAATGATCTTTTAGCTGCAGCCTTGGGATAAACAATGTAAAGCAAAAGAGAAGTAAGAAATTTATACTACATGACAATAAAGCAACTCATTTGTTAATTTCAAGTTTCTCACTTCCTGTCAGGATAGCTGTAGCACCAAGATTTGCTCTAACCATAACAGCAGCCTGTTCCCACAGAGATGTCCTTTGTGAATAGCCTAAACTCTTACAAGTAAATTCAACAAAAAATTGGGGGACATCTAATATATGCCAGACCCTGGGTGGGAGCACACAGCCAGAGCTATTGTTGGATTGATGACACCGTAAGCGGTAAAACATGAAGCACAGGAAGGAATTGCCATATATGTAGTACATAGACTTTTGAGTATTGTCACTGCCCTCACACAGCCTGCTGTCACAAAAGTGAGCTATCAGCTTTTGATCTGCCAGGAACCTCATTCTGTATAAGCTATGCTGACCATAAAACTTGGGAAGCATCCTTGTGAGGAACTAGGGAATTCTAGTTTACATTGGGGATTTACATCTGCTTGCTGATTTGCATCTTTATCTCATATGTCATTTGCATTGTTTGTTTATAGTCTGCTAGTTAAACAAAGTGGAAGCAATTTACATCAGGTGTGAATTCTCATTTTAACAGATATTCTGCATGAAATAGATCTTTGTGGTTCGCTTTAGCTTACATTTTGTTAGGTGTTCCTGAATGTGCAAGAACATGGATTCTAAATTTGAAAAGTGTAATGTTTGACCTTTGCTATTCAGTTTAAATCTAAAGATTTTATTTTGGTAAATTAAATGAAAGAATCCATCAAAGAGTTTTGTTTACCCCCCTCCCCACCACTGAATTAACTGTCTTCAATTGACCACGTGACTAATTGCATGTGAATGATAAATATAGGAGTCCTATGTATATACAGACTCCTCAGCTTTCCTTTTAATTTTATATAATTTCTTCTTTAAGATCACAGTAGACTGAAGATACCATATATAATTATGCTTTTCTGGTTCATGTTTTTTGATATTTCAGGTGGCATATTGTTTTTCTTTCTTTCTTTTTTTTCTCCTTGTACCAGATAAAATAGACTTTTTTTTAATTTGCATTTTCTTTCTTTTTTTTTGCATTTTATTTTATTTTATTTTGACAATCCATTATTATGGCATGTTGTTTTTAACAAACAGAAACTTTTAATCTGGACCCATTTTTTAAAATATAATTGTTGCATACTTGGTCTTTACATACAAACTATTTAATGAAAAAAGAGAGTGAATATACTATATACACAACCAGTAAGTGAAATCCACCCCCTGGAGAATATGTTCCAGCACCTTTTCTATAACCTAATCAGGAAGAAAAGAGTTAAATTATTTGCCCAAGTTAATAAAAAGCCATCGACTTAGTCTAGATCATAATTTAAAATTCTCATGGTGTATTTTTGGTTTATATATACCCTGTGTTAACTAGTAAGAATATATGCACCATCATATTTGAAAAACTCTTGGTTATCCAAAAATTGAAAGCCAAACTTGAAACAGCAGGGAATGCCAAAACTGAAACTTAATTATGACAGTCTAATTACATCAAGATAAGTTATAATTTACTATGTAGTTTCATTAATTAAAGTAAATATTTCTTATCTGCTTATATAGGGTCTTTCCCATGCATTCAAAATAGGGAAATACCAAGAAGGATGAAATCTGGTCTTAGCCACTATATAGATTTACCCACAAAATGTAAAATTCTAAAAAGAAGTTCAGAAATTTAGAAAGTCTAGTTATATTATTTAAATCTTTAAAACAACATTTACAGTTGACATTCTATCAGATTCTGAGTATTCTCTCTTCCAAAGTACTGGAGACCTTTACAGTAATTCTTTTATGTGAGCAAGTATTTTGTTTGTTAAATGTCTGCCTTTAATTTATCCATTGCCACTTCTAGCCTGTGGTATCTTTGTGCAGATAGTACATATTTTGGGCAGCTGGTTAGAAAAAGGCTCTACCTTTTGGCAGATGCACCACATGGGCACATAACTTGGTGAGCTGAGAACTGGCTAGATTTGAGTCCCCACTCTCAACTCCAGCTGGTGCCTCTCTGTGAAGTCTCCAGTATTGATGATGGTCCTGAGTAGACCCTCTGTTATGTGGTCATTATCTACATTCTCACTTTAAAACATTCTCTTTCAGCTTAATAATTTTGTCCTTTCATAAGAGGCACTGGCTGATGACCAATGGATTCCTTGCCCTTTAGTTTTAAATCTTTGTAGCCACGATTCCAGCTTTAAACATCCTTGGATTTATCAAGAAAACAGCAGCGAAAAGACAAATCTCCCTAAGAGGTAGTTTTGTGAAACTGTGGACATTTAAAGAGAAAAAAAAGGCAGAAACCATCAACGAGACCACACAGCTGAGACTTTTTAATGTTTTAGCTTAAATTCAATCCCATGAGGGCACCCATGAAATATTTATACTTTAATGTCCCTAAAGTAGTTTAATCTTATCTGCCAAGTCACAGCTACAGCAGAATACTATGTCCCAGGGTCAGGTGATATGCTGAACTCAGCAGGATGGGCCCAGTTTCCACAGCCAAAAATGTATTTCCTATAGGCTTTGAACAAAAAGCTATAACTAAGCATCTCCCTCAACTCTCAGCCACACAACTCCCTTAGAAATGTTAAAGAATTTTCTGTTTAGATCTCTGGATTTGTTATTTCTTAATTGTTAATATGAGTGGAAGAGTCAATATTTGCAGACTTGCTACATAGTTGCTGCACACACAAATAAACAAAAACAAAAAAACAAACAAACAAGGCATTAGCAGATTGTCAACAATTTTGAAGGACTTTTTATAATTAAATCTATAAAGCTGATTCAAAATTTAAATGTTATTAATACCTAGTAATGAGAGGAGTTTGTTAAAATGGAGGGATGATGGACTAAAGCAATCTTAATTCATTTATCAGTTACTTAGAATAACACCATGATAAATAATTATCACCTAAACACTACTGGTTGTACCATTTCCTTTCAAGTGATATTTATGACTTATTATCAGTGTACACAACTTAAAAGCTTACATATGTTTTTCTCATCCATGTAATCTAATCAAAGGTGTAAACCCTGGATCTATGCCAGTACAAACTTATCTCATTACACGGTTGTAGCCTGCATGGTCCATCTGGAGTTGCTGGTCTGCTTGATGTCAAATGACAGATTCTACCAGTATGGAAGATGAAAGGATGTTCGGGCCACGTGTCTGGGAATGATAGTTTTCTTTGTGATGAACCACAGAGTCACAGCTTGCTAAATAAGCCTGTGACAGTGATAAAAGACAAAGTCATCAGTTTATTGCAGAATATGGCCTATCTGCTAGTGACAAACCATGCTATCTCTACTCATACATGCTGACATCTCATAAAGCATTCCGACAAGTGGTGGCTAGAAATAGTCTCTGAAGAGAGCCCCAAAAGAGAGTAATAGCTTGCTGCTTATCTTTGAGCAAATGAATGGAAAAAAACCTGAGTGGCAAATGTAGTTCTCTTAGCCTCACAGATAAAAGCCTTTTACTTAGAATATTTTGTATAGTGGGCCTATTTCACATAACATAAAAATCTTGAGCTTTGACATTAAAATCACTATGAGTTCCTTGTTTTAAAAGACATGCTAATTTTGAACTCCCCTCCTATTCCATAAGTTCATAGGCCCACTTTACAAAACTGCTTCTGTTTATTCTGAGACAATATATCTACTTACCAAGTAATAATAAAAGAACTATAATAAGATATATCACCTAGTCAATCCTTACAATGTGCTAGGCATAGTGCTAATTACACAATAGATGTTTCAGTGAATCCATATAGCTTATATTTCACCTAAATACAACTGGATGTACCATTTCCTTTCAAGTAATAGTATCATTATACCCATTTTGCAAATGAAGAAACTAATACCCAGAGAAATAATTTGCCCAGGTCACCCAATGAATGAATCAGAGATTGGAATGTGAAGCTCCTGATTTGCCATTTCCACTCTACCAGAATAGTAACAAATATAGTGGGAAATATTATAAAAATGGATGAGAAAATGTGAGGTCTGTGGTCTTATACCCCTATTTTTGAGGCCACATGTAAATTCATCAACAATTTAGATCATGACTGGGACTTGGCAGGAATTTCTGATCAAGATGGCAAAATCGGTCAGAGCTGTCCTTGCCTCCCCTCATGACCACATCAAAATTACAACTAAACTACAGAATAACCATTATTGAGAATCATCTGAAGTCTAGCTGAACAGAAGTCCTACAACTGAGGACATACAGAAGAAGCCATCTCAATGGACAGGTAGAAGCAGAGATACAAAACGGTCTTGTCCCACACCCCCAGGTTGTGGTTAAAAATCACGAGGGACATTTCAGCTTTGGAGGTCCCCCTGGAGGAGTGAGGGGTCCCAGACCTACACTAGGCTCCCCAGCCAGGGTTCCAGTGCTGGGGAGAGAAGTCCCTAGAACTTCTGACTGTGAAGATCAGCAGAGATTGTAGCTGAGTGAGACAGAGGGTGGGTGGAGTCCCAGCGTCTGATTTTAAAGGGCCCACACACAGGCCTACTTACTGACAGACTCACTTGCTCTAAGCTCCAGTGCTGGGGCAGCAGCTCCAAAGGATCGAGGGACATATGGGGAAGAACTGAATTGTCTGGCTGCAGGGTGAGGGCTGGAAGGACAGCTATCCCTCAGACAGAAGAGCTGGCAGAATCCATTATTTCTTTTTTGAGCCCTCCCCATCACAGGCATGCAGGCTCAGGCAGCCACCATGTCCAACTCTCCATCAACATGGCCGACTAGGTTCTCCCTGCCCTGATAATTCCCTGAGACCCCACCTAATCCAAATTGCCAACCCACCCAAGCCACTTCCAGTGTCTGTTCCATACAAACAACCTGTCTTGGATCATGCTGTGGACTTCTCTAAAATCTCTCACAGTTCACAAACAAGCAGCATCTGGTCTTGGTCGGTCCAGTACCTCTTGCCAAGCAGCCCCAAGTCTAGCACTACTGGCAGCCAGTCTTGACCTCCTCAGGTACCTCCAAGGCCAAGGTGGGTAGCTGCCATCGGCAAATTGCTTTGTGACTCATGTTAGGTGGCCCTGTGTACGGCATAGGCTGTGGCTAAACTTAGCCTGCATCTGGGCCCCAACCATGAGGCCCTGGGTTTAGCAGAAACTGATGGCCATCTTCAGATCGAGTCAGAGCACCATCCAGCTGCCTCCATAGATGACACACCCAAAGGCCAGATTGGGCAGGCACCACATCCCTACAAAGTGAATCCTGCTCCATAGGTCCCTGCACAACATCTCCTCCACTGTAGTCACAGCCAGTTCCCACAACAAATCAACCTGAAGGTCAATCCCTCCCTTTGATATGCAAACAGCAACAAAGGCTCAACTATAACAAAATGGCACATACAACCCACACATGGAACACACCTGGAGCTCAGGTGACCAGGGATACTACACCATTGGTCCCATAGGACACCTACTAAATAAGGCCACTATACTAAGAATATGACACATAGCAGCCCTACCTAAAACATAGAAACAAACAAACACAGACAGGCAACCAAAATGGGGAGACAAATAGACATGTCCCAACTGAAAGAATGGGACAAAGCTCCAGAAAAACAACTAAACAAAATGTATACACGCTATCTACCAGATGCAGAGTTCAAAACACTTGTTATAAGGATGCTTAATGATCTCAGGAAGAACTTCAACAAAGAGATAGAAAACAGAAAAATAGAAATAGAAAACATAAAAAAGAACCAGTCAGAAATGAAGAATACAATAATTGAAAAGCAGACTACACTAGAGGGAATCAACAGTAGATTAGATAAAGCAGAGGTTCAAATCAGGGATTTAGAAGTTAAGGTAGAAGAAAATACCCAATCAGAACATAAAAGAGAAAAAATAATCCAAAAAAATAAAATAGTTTAAGGGACCTCTGAGACAATATCAAGCATACTAACAATCTAGAGAGAGTAAGGAATTGAAAACATATTTGAAGAATAATGACAGAAAACTTCCCTAACCTGGCAAATAAAATAGACATACAAACCCAGGAAGTGCAGAGAGTCCCAAACAAGAGGAACCCAGAGGCCCACACCAAGACACATTATAATCAAAATGCCAAAGCTTAAAGATAAAGAGAGAATCTTACAAACAGCAAGAGCATATCAGTTATCTACAAGGAAGCTTTCATAAGACTTTCAGCAGATTTCTTAACAGAAACTGCAAGCCAAAGATGGGATTGGCACAAAATATTGAAAGTGATGAAAAGCAAAGACCTACAATCAAGATTACCCCTCAAAAATATTGTTTAAAACTAAAGAACAGATAAAGAATTTCCCAGACAAAAAAAGCTAAAGGAGTTCATCGACACAAAACCAGCATTACAGGAAATGTTAGAGGAACTTCTTTAAGAGGAAAAAAAAGAAAAATTATATATACATATATAATTAAATGGAAATAGCTATATATCTAACAACAATTACTTTAAATATAAATGGATTAAATGCTCCAATAAAAATATAGAGTGGCTGAATGAAAAAGAAACAAGATTCTTACATATGCTGCCTATAAAAGACGCCGTTCAGATTGAAAGACACATGTAGAATGAAAGTAAATGATGGAAAAATATATTTCATGAAAATGGAAATAAAAAAATAAAAAGATGTGGTAGCAATATTTATATAAGTCAAAATAGACTTTAAAACAAAGGCTATAACAAGATACAAAGAAGGACCCAGTAACCCCAGTTCTGGATATTTATCCAAAGAAACCTAAAATACTACTTCGAAGGGAATTGTGCATCCATATGTTCATTGCAGTATTATTTACAATAGCCAAGATATGGAGGCAACCTGTGTGTCCATCAATGGACAAATGGATAAAGAAGAGGTGGTACATATATACAATGGAATACTACTCAGCCATAAAAAAGAATGAAATCTTGTCATCTGCTACAACATGGATGGACCTAAAAGGTATTGTGCTGAGTGGAGTAAGTCAGACAGAGAAAGACAAATGGCATATGATTTCACTTATATGTGAAATCTAAAAAACAAAATAAACAAAGAAACAAAATAGAAACAAACTCATAGATACAGAGAACATTTTGATGGTTGCCATCTGGGAGGGGTGTTGGGGGAGTAGGTGAAAAAGGGGAAGGATTTAAAAAGTCTAATTGGTAGTTACAAAATAGTCATGAGGATATAGGATATAGCATAAGATAGGTACTAGATTTATTGGGGTGATCATTTTGTAAGTTATATAAATGTCTAATCAGTATGTTGTACACCTGAAGGTAATATAATATAGTATGTCAACTATAAGTAATTGAACATTTTAAAAATTAATTTTTAAAGAAGACTGGGAGTTGAAATTGTTACGTCCAATTATCTCAGTATATCACAGAATGATATTCTCCAAGATTTTTTGCAGATTTGTGGATATTCACAAAAAGGGAGCAGGTTTTAATAACATTTGTCATTCAACCATTACTTTCTTTTGCTTTTTTTTCTTCTTCTCATTTCCTACTTACTTTCTAGCTATCTTACTTTCCATGACCCCGTTTATTTTCATCTGATTCACTTATACCATGGTGCCTTTGAACTTTGGTCTTCAGCCATTTTACACACACACACACACACACACACACACACACACACACACACTTTCTGTTGTTAGGTTCTATTTAATCCTAGAATGTTTTCACGTAGTTTCATAATTGTTTTACATATGTGAATTTTGTCTCTCTACTCTTTTCAACAAATTTATCGAGAATGTAAATGGTCCAAACACTTCTGTTATATTTATATCAGACTTTGCAGAGACATGAACAACTAGAAGACACTCGGTGAATAGTTATCCAATTGAAGTCTTTTTTTTTTAGCTAGAGGTTTCAAACACTCAAGAGGATACTGGACCCTTAATATTAAGGAAGAATGATATTTGACAAATCCAAATTCTGAGTAAGCTTCTCAGTAGCAAAACAAGCTTGCTTTGAAAAAAAAAAGAAAAAAAGAAAAAAAAAGAAAGAAATATGATGTTTTCTAGGCCACTAAAAATGAAAAAAAAAAATAATCTTTCAACTCAGTGATTCCTATTGTTCTGAGGAGACTGGCTAAAGTGTATTTCTACTTTGGTTTTGATGGACACTGTAATTCTAAGTGTTTATGATAGGTTTTTAACAGAATTTACAGACATATTAGGATGCAAAGATTAATCCTGGAACATACTGTTTTAATTATAAAATAACAAAATAAGAAAGTTTCATCCTTAAATTGAAATTTAATTAACTAATTGATCTTAACTGGTTCTCAATTCTGAAGGTACATTTAAATCAACTGAATTATATATATTTTTATGTGCCTTCTCCACCTTATTAAGGTGGGACTTCAGGTGTCAAGTCCTTTTAAAAAATATGTGCAGGTAATTCTGATATGCATTCACAGTAAGCCATTAATCTAGTTTAACCACAGATTGGTTCTAGAATCCCTTTCATAGCACCCTTTCCCAAGATCAATTTATTTCTTTAACACCTTCAAATGACAGAACAGTGTCAGTGTATATAATCACTCTCAAGAACTGAAAGACAAGATCACTTGCAAAATACATTATTTAGGACCAAAGAAGAACAACTCATTTCTAATTAGAACACAGAAGGCTCGTAGATTTCAAAATTAGTGTGTTTTACAAATTTACTTCAAAATTAGAAAGCACATACCAGATGATACGACTTTTAAACCCATGTCTTTCCCAGTAAAGGCTTTGTGTTCTTGGTGAGAAAAGTGGGGAAAATCACATGGCAAATGGTTAAGGCGAGGCCAAGGAACGATTCTTGAGGATGAAGCAATGGAAAAAGTAGAGAAAGAGATTCAGTTGGAAAAAGAATCATTACCTAGTACATTATTCTGGAAGTTTGGCCATATCCTTGATTAATTTACAGCTGTCAACTTTAAGTCACAGAAGAACAACACTAGAAATCAGAGCATATGTCATGCCTGTGTGTGTTCTATCATTCTAGAATACACCAGGCTTGGTAGGAGAATATCAAAACTCACTATCAAGTGAAAACAATTAATATTTATTGGACATATATGATATGAAAGACACTGTTAGAATAAGGTCTTAGAGAAAGACAGTAGAACTAGCTAGTATCTGGAGGACCTGAAATCTTAGCAGGCTTGTTATGGTGGACCAATCAGATTTGAAATAGACCAGAAATAGCCTGTAGATGGAGACAGCAGTAGAAAATCTATCAATGTTTGAGGGGAATGGTGAGAGCAATGAACAATGTTTCTGAGTGAGACGAGAGCTTGGTCTCCGATAACAGGAGAAGAATAAAGTTATTAGAAAATATTTGCCCAATTAGGAAGACAAACTTCAGAATGACTTAATCATATTGAACTAACGATTTGGGCTTTTGTCATCGCCCAGATTAAGAACCACATTATAATCCCCAAATTAGAGTTTAAAGAAAGGATAGGAAGGATGGTCTAGCAAGTGGAGGGTTGTGAATTTCAGCTGTAGTTATTTAAATTTTACAGGGCCAAGGGCCAAGAAGATCATCACAGATACTGTGCTATATATAATCAAAGATATTAAAGGGATTAAGGTATTTTCTTCCCTTCAACTCGCAAATGTATAAGATTATAAACAAAATAAAATTCAAATATAATAATAGATGTCGTGAGGTTATAGAAGATTAATTAGACAATGATGTGTTGTTCAGAGAATAATGGCTCAAAGTGTCTCAAAGAGGTACAGATCCCTTCAATCTAAAGGGCTAAGGAAATCTGAAGGAGGATAACACTGTTAGTTTGTACAAGTAAAAAGCAACATTCCACAGGAGACGCATTCTGCTATCAAATGCTTAAAGGCAGGATCTTAAGGCAGTTTTATTAAATAATGTATTTGATAAGAGTGGAATTTTGGGCAAGGGTATTCAAGATACCCTTGAGTACATGCTGAAGAGTTTTGGCTTTATTTTATAAACAGTGGGGACCTATTGAAGGCTTTTACAGAAGGGACTTCTTTATGATCAAAATAGTGTTAGAGATTAAACTTGGTAGTTCATATAGAATTAATTGGAGAGAGGATAAACTGGAGTGCTGAAGGTCAATTGGGAAATTAACACAATAAAGCAGACAAAGGCAATAAGGGTCTGAATTTGGATCATGGCAGTGAAATAAAGAATTCCTGATTCAGGAGTTATTCTAAAGGAAGAACTGAGAAGATGTGGCAACTGCTGCTTGTTCACTAGTACTTCTATCATTTAACTGTACTCAGAAGTTTCGACTGAATTGATTTGGAAAAACATTACTTTAGTTGAAAAGTGTGACAATTTACCACTTAAAAGATCATACAAGTCAAACCCGAGAAGCTTTCTTATTTGGATATAATTATTCAAACACCATTTGGAAACAGCATTTTACTTATATGCTGCCTACCAAAATTTAGCCAATCACTTCAATTAGACTTTTCCGTCTGTGGAATTTATCCAAGTCAACAATGTTCCTTGGCTTCTGATGTCCTTTCCAAATCATATCTGACAGGGAGAGAACCCTCTGTCCGTACTGAAGATAGAAAATAACATTAAATTCTAAAGCAATATGGGTTTATTATCATTTTAAAAGATTTTGAAAACACAGAGGTTATGAATTTGACCATATAAAAGCTCCATTTAGATTGTTGTTGCTTTGAGTATTGGTGTACAGAGAGGTCAGCTGTGTAGGTGGCAATGCAATACAACAATAATAATAAAAAAACAAAAACATAAAAATTGAAAAAAAAAACTATTTCACATCTGGATCTTTCAAATAATTGAATATTTTCAAGTAAATTCTGTTTATCAATAAGAGATGAATAATCAAAACTTTTATTACCTAAAATACATGAACTTTGGAAAAGTCTACCCCCTAAATCTCTCTTGAAGATCTATTTTTACATGATGTAGCTAGAGTGTTTAGTTTTATTCGTTTTGCTCTGCATTCTTTGAAAAGTCCCAGGTACACAAATACACTTAACTTTCTTATTTGTCAGTGATATGCCCCATAATTTATTCTATATTGAACATTCTAGAATTATACAGACATCTCCAACACATCCTGAGATGGTAATACTTCACAGGATTATGACATCTTAAATTTGGAAAAGCCTTTTGAATTATAAAGCCAACCTCCCACTCAAGACAGAAATACCATATCTAACAAGGATATCCCTGACAGAAATCATCACCCAGACTGTTAGAATGTTTTACAAGTATTCCATTCTATAGCTTCTACTACAAAAAAAAAAAAAAAAAAAAAAAAAAAAAAGTCTTTTTCTATATACTAATCCAAGGCATTTATCAGGTTGGTGAAAAAGTGAAGCCAAATTCTAACTTTGCAGCAGCAGAAACCTATTAGCTATATCACCATTATTTGCTTTTTCATATTTGACCTCATTTCACCATCTTTGCCCACAATGGTATAAGAGATTGTAAGACTTCAGTTATTAGATACTTTTGAAACAAAAACACTTTCAAAGAGAACATTCTTGGCACTCTATTTAGGTCAGTCTCATCTGTGAGAGGAAATCCAATTAATAGGGCATGACTTGTTCTTTGTGAATCAATGATGCCTTCTAGTCAGCACTACTTGATTTTTCAAAGTGCTTACAAGTGATCTATTTAATAATTTATTTTTGAATTTTTCCAGAGCTTAATATCAAATTCAGCAGAATATATATTCATGATATAATTTGTTGATTCATTCAATTTGACAAATATTCATTAAGCACCTACTTTATACCAGGTACTGCTCTATGTTCTTGTAATGTGATTGTAAATATATTCTCTACATTCTAAAAGCTTATAATCTGGTGGGGAAAATAGAAAAGAAAATAGAAAGTTTAAACACACTGTTATACGGAATAAGAGATGAAATAAAAGGACCTTTGACAGCACATTGAAGGGGCATTTATTAAGGTTAAGTAAGCTTTTCCAAAGAAGTTTAGCTCTTAGCTGAGACATAATCAATAAGTAGAAGTTAAGTAAAAAAGATAATCAATGTTCATGAATTACTGTGTTTGTATGTCCCAGTGCTAGATTTTCACTTCAGTGAAGGCCACAGTACATAGAGAAAAGAATATTGGGCTAAGTTGGGGAAAAGGCAGTAGTGAAGCTGTAGCAAAAAATGAGAAAAAAGTGGTCAGTACTCAGAAAAGCCCTAGCATCCAACAAACATGTTATAAATAATAATTATTGTAATTATAGTGTGTGTGTTTAAAAGAGATACTGAGATGTAGCAGGAAAAAGGACAACCAGGA
This sequence comes from Rhinolophus ferrumequinum, assembly GCF_004115265.2. Classification (NCBI taxonomy): domain Eukaryota; kingdom Metazoa; phylum Chordata; class Mammalia; order Chiroptera; family Rhinolophidae; genus Rhinolophus; species Rhinolophus ferrumequinum. The sequence goes on from NC_046291.1 coordinate 59,870,523, forward strand.
GAATGAGGTGTCATAAATGCCAAAGGGAGACAATTTTTCATTTTACAAGCAGGAGTCAATTATGCCAGTTATAGTTTAAGAAATCAAGCAACATAAACCTGGGAAGTGTTTATTGGATCTAGCAACAAATAGGTTCTTTGTAACTCTGATGTGAACAATATAAATGCAATTAGATATGCTAAATCCAAATTGTTGTGATTAAGGAGTGATTTCAAGGGGAAAAGTGAATATAAGTATAGAGAACTGTCTGGATTGCTTCACTGTGAATACAAGATGAAGATAATGCAGTAGCTAAGAAAACTTTCAAGGAATGATGTTTTTTTTTTTTTTAACAAAGGAGATATTAGACTTAGAACATATTTAAATCTAGAGTAGGTACTAAAAAAAAAAAGAAAAAATAATTTATAAACCTGAAGAGTCTGAGAGAATAAAATCAAGCAAATCTGCAAGGTCACTATGGAGAATATCATCATAAATAAGAGAAGAGACCACTTTCATTTTAAAAGGAAAAAGTGATAAAAAGATGAATGTATATGCAGAGAAGTCTGTAAGTTTGATCATAGCGAAAGGAAATCAAGAAAGTGCTTATCTTAAGTTTTCTACTTTTTCTATAAGACCAATAGCTTAGAAGAAGACAGATGTTTAAATAAAAAGCTTAAACAAGTGAAGGTCTTGCAACGAAGAAGAGTGGAGGTTGGAATGGCTTGATTTTCCAATTCATTGGAAATCTTGAGAAATATCAAAGTAATAAGAAATAATAAATGTGTTATCTGGTGGCATTGATGTAATGAAACCATAAAGTTATAATTTATACAGTTTTGTGAATTTTATCTATCAGTATCATCACATAGATTATAAACAGGGAAACACACACACACACACACACACACACACACGGTGAAAACATCCAAGAAACATTAGGTGAAGTGAAATGATGGTGAGGGTTATTAGAGTTAAGATTGAAACACTAAGAGTCTAGGCAACTCAGTGAGTTGTCTTTGTGGAGGCTCATATCTCCCAGGATGATGGAAAGATTAGAGTGGAAAAGAACACAGTTAGGCATTAAAATCTCCAAGGACTGAGGAATATATATATACAGTAGGGTTGTGTACGACAGCAATGAGGAGTGCTGGAGATTGAAATGCTTGATATTATTCACCCCCAAAGAGTGATTGCTACAAGTAATGGAGAATTAAAGCCTTGTGATCAGCACTGGAAATCATGGCGGGAGCAGCAATTGAGATGTGTGGGTGTAGAAAGAAGAGCAATCTCCTATGGAGGGGGTCTGCAGAAAGGCAGAGGTGGGAGCTTACGTTTTATCCTATTTTAAAAATTACAAGTTGCACCTCCAATCTATGGTTCCTCTGTGACTAAGCAAAGGTGAATAATAAAGAATTTGCAACGTCATTGAGATGTCAGGATCCACATCGTTGTGGTTGCTAAACCATTCTAGTGCCTGTTTAACTGCCACCAACAGGTTTTGTTCGATCCAAGATTAATGAATGTTCCCATTCACATGAAGGACAAGTCAGGCTAGAAAAGTGTGATACTCACTGAGAAATGATACTTTCTCACTACTGGTTCCGATATAGCAGCACACTCCCTGCCCAATCACCAAGAATCTGTCCAGCCTCTTAAAAAAATAACAACCACTTTCCATGATTGAGTGTTTACTATGTGCAACTACTTGATATTCTTTCACCAACCCTATGAGTTAGGCAGTACTCTTACTAAAACGTTACAATGAAAGTAGGCAAATCGGCCAAGTTCGCAGAGTTGACTGGCTCCAAAACTCATGCCCTTCTGTGACCATGAAACACTTTGCCTGTGAATCTAATTTCCCTCTTTCCTACCTACTAAACTTGTCCTTTGCTGGCTACTTAAATTTCATACGATCGATTGTCCAATCTATCCACATTTGAAGAATTCCCTTTCATCTTAAACTAATTTTCAATACCCAACCTTTCTCTCTATAGATTTCCTTTCCAATTTATTTCCCAATATGCCCATTCGTTAAATGTCTGACTGAAACCTTGGCTCCTGTCATAGATTTCATGAGAGAAAGGTTTTTCTACCACATGTAAGACCGTAGTAGAACTAGCCTTATTAGTTCACTTTAACCAAAGTAAAGAATAGGATGCTGATGAAATGCTCTGAGTAAGGGGAAAAATATCTAATGAAGATACTGGTGTATCAGAGGCTGGAGGAGGGTGAGGTAGAAAAGAGATCTAGCCTTAGAGCTCCAGCTATCATTTATTTATCAAAAGATGTCTTTGTTCTGGAAGGACGTTTATCAGTCCTTGATAGTCATATTGCAAACACAAGGATGTAGGTAGAGTCAAATGGTCAAGAATTTTTATACTTGCTACAACTGCATGTAAGAGTAAAAAAAAAAAAAATAAATTGTCAAGAGATTCTCAGTGTACATGCACCCGAACATGACTTGACAAAGCAAACCCACCTGAACATGGCAAGACAAAGCAAATCCACAATTTCCAATACAATGATCAACTAATAAAAATTATGCTGCCTGCTCATGGACTTTTCCATCCTCTCTTTTCTCTCATCCACTCTCTTGTTTTCTTTGATCCTTTCCTTAGTCCAATATTGTCAATCATATCCACCAGATGTACAAAATGCATTTAGTTTATGCTGTATAATTTATGATGAAAGACAAGGACAGAAGAAAAATAGGGTCCATAAAAAACTACATACACATGTAAAAGAAAATAATCTGACAAAAATAAAATTCAGATGATGAATTATAAAGTGAAAAAATAATCAGTACTAAGAAAATTTAATGAAATATATCCCATAATCATGTAATTTATCTAGAAAGAAAAATAAACACTATAGATTTATAGTAAAATAAAACAAGTAAAATAAAACAAATTTTATTATGGTATATAAAATACAACTTGAATACATGGAGGTTATTGAATAAATGTTATTGGATTAGAATTTTCAAAATTGTAAAGGTGTCAATACCTCCAAACATTAATCTATAAATTAATGATTGAATCCCAATCAAAATACTAATTGTGATATTTTTAATGTTCTTTTTTTCAAAATATTCTTGGATATTCTTATTTGCACTTTATATTAAAGGATTTTTAGGGTTATTTCATCAATTATTAAGTAAATGACTAATTTACTTGGTAGAAAACTTATGAGAAGGGCATAAATGTAGAATGTAAAGAAAAAGAAAATAATTAAAATGGCCAACGAGTATTTATAAGGTAAATGTGGAATTTCTGTAATGTAAAATGTAAATAAAATATATACAATACCATTTTCCTCTTCAGACTGATATTTTAAAACATTGCAATACTCTCCGTGTTAGTGAAAACGTAAGGAAATGAGTATCTTTAATGTAGTGACCCTCCGTCTTCCCCTGTGCAGCAGCAATTCAATTTTCAGGAACTTATCTGAAGGAAATAATTGAATAAAAAACAAAAGATATATTTATGGACATATTTTTAGAGTATAATACTTCACAGAGAATAGGTCATCAATCAACGTTTTAATTGATTGGTGTGATTCAGGGCAAGTTATTTAACTCCCCAAGACTATTTCCGCATCCTTGAAAGGGGATGGAAATGCCTATCACTCAAGATTGTAGTGAGAACCACTGTGACTATGTACATAAAGCACAGAGCTTATTCTGCACAGGGAAAGTAGTGATTGAAAAAGGTGGTTATGAGAAAAAGACATAGCAGTACATATTCTATTTATTGAAATATAAAGATTAAACATTTGTGTGTGTGTGTGTGTGTGTGTGCCTATAGACTGTTTCAAAGAATATAGTTTTCTATGTAGCTTTTAAAACTATAAAATTTTAACTTTTTTCTACATAAACAAGACTGCTGGAAAAGTAATTGTGTTTCAGCATTTTTTTGCTGCGTAGTTGAAAACGTCTTAATAAATGATAGTCTGAGGAGAAATAAAATTCTTAAGTATTTAATTTTCCCTGCTGCCATCCCAACCACCCCTTCAAACACACACACACACTCACACACACACACACACACACACACACTGTTTTGAGATACCCAGTAACATTTAATCTTATGCTGCACAGTTTAATGATTTAATGTTTACTATTTCATAAGCTTCCTCCAAATCATCGAATGTAATTTCACCATTACATTTATGCCTAACACATTGAATGCCTGCACTGTCACTGCTTTGGAGTAAAAAATATAGATGATGACTCCTCACTTACTGCTTCAAGGACAGGTGTGTTGTTGGCTCTTCTGTTCTATCTCTTTGTGTTCTGGGCAGAGCTATTTACCTGCGATAGCAACCTGGGACTGTTGAATTGTTTACTCACAAACCTCATTTTAGTCTTACAAACTACACTGATACCAAAGTCACACATAGGAGTGACACAAGTTAATTACACCATTCTCAAGAGCGTCAGAACACAGGGTAATGTGGGAGGAAGGCTACTTGAAGGAGAACTCAATTCAAACTCCTAAAAACAGCCAAAAGTAGCTTGCATTCTCCGTTTATAAGTACCAAAGAAGGTATCAACGCCCCTATAAACTCCAGTCTTTTAACGTCTTTCTCCAGTTTGGTTTATTTTTAACCTAGAAATGATGTCATCCAGGTGCCAGCACTATATCTACATTTGCTTCAAATACAAAATATATGCATAATCTCTTAAGAGACAATTAAAAAAAAAAAGTTGTTTTGAGTTGACACAAAATGTTCTCAAATTTCCCACTAGCCAACCTAGACTATTTCTTAACAAATGTGTTAGATGTGGAATTTCTAAAGCTGGACCTTCAGGCTACATTATCTTGGATGAATAAGTTCTTTCGGACTATTCCAGTCTTCTTCAGACTGAAATTTAAGCAGTATGCTCCTCTGTTTCCAATGTGGAGATAGAATTTTTGGGGTTTTGGTTCTCTTAGCTAGACAGTCAGGCACAGTAGCCAGGAGTTCTTGCCCTGACTTTTTTTGCAAAGGCTACATTGAATATCCTCGTGGCTATTAGAACTCCAAAATATAAGATTAATGATCTGAGAAACTGAACAGGACAGGGTTGGTGAGGAAAAATCGCAACAGGATATGCCAGAGTAGTACATTTTGTAACCCTTGCACCATGTGCAGTGGGGAGAAAGAAAAGTCATTTTGCATTTTAATGTAACTTCTGAAGAGAGTGCATGCTGTCCCAGCATTAAGTACCAGAATTAGAAGTCTCTTAAGTGGTCTCTGGGAGATCAAATATCTCAATTAGAAAGATAAAATAAAACATTAGAATGCCATTTTTTAAAGCATTTGAGATTTGGAAAAAGAGCTGCCATATTTTATATGAGATGCTTCTCACTGTAATTCTGAGGTCTATTCACTCCGTACAGATTGATGAGTGACAAACAAAATACCACTGTGAAAAAGGGGCTGTAGCCAAGCTAGAACCCTCTGGGGTCTAAAATGAAGTCCTATAACAACTGAATAATAAGAAGCAACTTGTTTATAGTATAAACATCTGCATTTAAGAATGGAGGTATACTGTTCCCTGAATTGCAATAGATGTGGTTCTACCTTGAAGATATTCATGATCTGGAATGATCATCCCTCCCTTCCCAAGTCGGTTATATTGTCATTTGAAATCTCTTGTATATATTTGTGGCAGAGCGTGTATCTTTGTAATCATAAAGTGCATCTTCATGTTTTGAATTGAGAGAGGAAGACCAAGAAATGTGATAGGTAGCAGAGAATGATTGGATGAGCTATGAAACGTTTTACTAGTTTGTTCCCACAGTGAATAATTCACAGATGACATTATTTTTAAATTACTCAAATGAACAATTTGAGTAAGTTCATTTGACTCTAAGTTCTTTATACTACTATTACTAATATTATTATATAAGCTCTAGATATGGTAGCTAATTGTGAGATCAATTTGTCTAGTCTCCTAATATGTCACTTGAGAAAACTGAACGAAACAATTTGCACAATCATATACACAGAATCAGACCAAGAAAAGAAGTCGTAGATATTCTTCTACTAGAATTATTTTATTTAGTGGTCAAGAAGCTAAATCAGGACTTAAGGACCTAAGTGAAATTTTACTAAATATATAAATACATACGTGCAACAGACACACACACACACACACACACACACACACACACGGCAAAATAATGGTCCTCTAAATATGTCCACATCCCAATCACTGAAACTTGAAACCTGTGACTGTATTACTTTACATGGCCAAAGGATTTTGCAGATGTAATTAAGATTAAAGACCTTGAGATGGAGAGATCATCACGGATTATTCAAGTGAAGGCAATTACTCATATGACTCCTTAAAAGTACGGAATGTTTCTTGGCTATAGTCAATTAGAAAGAAATATAATGACAGAAAAAGGGTCAGAGAATTGCTCATTTTGAAGATGGAGGATGGAGCCATGAGCCAAAGAATGTGGGCAGCCTCTAGAAGCTGAAAAGGCAAGGAATTGGGGATTCCCCTAGAGCCTCCAGAAGGAAGTACAGCTCTGTTGAAACCTTTATTTTATTTTATTTTATTTTTTTATTTGTCTGAGAAAGTCTTTATTTCTCTTTCACTTTTGAAAGATAATTTTGCATAGTACAGAATCAGTGTCTTTTCTCTCTCTATTTACATTATTAAATTTATTGAGGTGACATTGGTTAATAAAATTATATAGGTTTCAAGTGTGAAATTCTATAATACATCATGTATATATTGCATTGTGTGTTCCAGAGTCCAAACGTCTTCCGTCACCATACATTTGATCCCCTTTACCCTCTTCTACTTGGCCCCCTCCCCATACATTCTGGTAACCACTAAGCTGTTTTCTATGTCTATGAGTTTTTGTTTGTTTGTTTGTTGCTTTCAGTTTTATATCCCACATATGAGTGCAATTATATGGTTCTTGACTTTTTCTGTCTGACTTACTTCCCTTAGCATGGTAACTTAAGATTATCATGCGAAACCTTGATTTTAGCTCAATGAGACTCAAACTTCTGAGCTACAGAATTGCAAGATGATAAATTTGTGTTGTTTTAAGCCATTAAGTTTGTAGCAATTTGTTACATTAGCAATAGATAACTATTAGGTTGGTGCAAAAGTAATTGCGTAAATATCTTTGTAAATTTTGGATTCAAAGTTATGCAAGCTTCATATATTCATATTAAAGCTTCATATAAAGAGGTAGGTGTTCCCTGTTTATCTATTCTCTGGTAAATTTTTGTGTAATGTTGTGTATTTGGAAGGACTCATAGGTCAATCTGTTAGGCCTGAAATTTTTTTGTAGGAAGATTTTAAAAATCTGATTAATTTCTTTGAAAGATTTAAGACTATTCAGATTTTAAATCTCTTCTTAAATCTGTTTGGCAAGTTGCCTTTTCAGAGAATTTTTCCATTTCATTCAGATTGTCAAATTTATTAGCCAAAGTTTTTCATATTTAATCATCATAGTTTTAATATTTGGATGATTTATACTTATGCCTCCTTTTATATTCCTGATACAGATCATTTCTATTTTCTCTTTTTGTTTTAATCAGTCCTGCTAAGGTGTTTTTAATTGTGTTAAAGTTTATAAATAAAAAAATAACATTTTGATGATTTTCTCCTTATTATGATTATTTTACATTCAATTAATTTTTAAATCTTATTGTTGCTTCCTTCTTTGTTCTTGAGGATTGATTTGTTATTTTTCTTGTAGTTTCTTGAGATGGATTCTTAGTTGTTTTTTTTTAGTATTTCTTCTATTATTTACACTTGTGACTCTACATTTCCCTTTAAACCCTTCTTTAGCTCTGTCTGGCAAGATTTGAAATGTCATGTCTTCATTATTATTTAATTCATAACATTTTAAATTTCCATTGTGAGTTCTTTGACATATGGATTACTTGGAATTTCCAAGCATATGGAGATATTATAGTTTTCTTTTTATTATTCAGTTTTAACTAAATTCCACTGCAATGAGAGCATATACTCTAAATGATTTCAGTCCTTTGATATTTTAAGGACTCTTTTAATGGCTAAACACATGATCAATTTAGTGAATGTTTCTGTGCAGCTCCTAAAATGTAAATGATGTCATTGTTGGGTTCAGTATTCTATATATGTAAATTTGGTCAAGTTTTGTTATTTGTGTTGTTTAGATCTTATATGCCTGTACTGATTTTTTTATCAGTTACAGAAACAGGTCTGTTAATTATATCTCTATAATTGTGAAATTGTCTGTTGTCTGTTTAGATCTCATATTTTCTGCTTTATATGTACTAAATTTGTGTTATTTGTTGCATATATATTTAGGTTTATGATATTTTCCTCATTGATCGCTTCATGATTTAAAAATGTTCTCTATTATTAGTAGTGTTTCTTGCCTTAATGCCTACATTCTCTATTAGTATAAATATACCAATATTCTTTTTATTAGTACTTTTATGATCGATCAATTTCTATCTTATTTTCACCATGTCTGTATGCTTATATTCAAAATGTTTTCTTCTTTGCAGAAAGAATTATTCTCTTCAAACCATTTACTTTTAATATAATTACTGGTGTTATTGAATTTAATTCTATCATTTTACTATTAGTTTTCTCTCTGTTCCATGTCTCCTTTATTCCTTTGTTTCTTCCTTTGAGTTCTCTTTTGGATTGGAACAATATTCTTATCATTCCATTTTCCCTCTCTATTACCTTGTGAATTATACATTTTTTATTGCTCTTTTAGTGCTTGCTGATTAAAAATTTATTCTTGACTTATTACCATATAATTCAAGTTATTAATAATTTCACTTCCCTATAATGCTAGCATCTTAGAACACTTCACTTTAAAAAATTTTTGCATTATTGTTGCAATGAATTTAAGTCTACATTTCTGTTATAAACTTCATAAGGTATCACAATTATTGTTTTAGGGAATCAATATATATTTAATCAAATATTTACCATTTCCAGTGACCATAATTCCTTTATGCATTCCATTTATTTGACTGAAATTATTTCACTTTGGCTTAAGATCTCCTTTTATATGTCTTCTAATGTCTATTGATAATGTACTCTTAGCTTTTGTTTGCTGAGAACTTCATTTCATGTTGGTTTTTGAAGATTATTTTTACAAAGTACAGAATTCTAGATTAACAATTATTTTAGCACTTTACAGATATCAACCCACTAGTTTCCAACTTCCTTTGTTTCTGATGAGAAGTCATCTATTAGTCTTATTTTTGTTCTTTTGAAAAGAATGTCCTTTTTATTGGTTGCTACTTATGAGACTTTCTTCTTGTTTTTGGTGATCAACAACTTGATGATAATGCTCATAGTTGTATTTTTTAAAATCTTGCTGTGGTTTGCAGAGCTGTGTCTATCTATATGTTGCTAGTGTTCATCTCTTTGTTTGTTTTATAATTTCAGCTAACATTTCTTTAAACGTCTCTCCTTCTGTTTGCATGTATATTAGACTATATGTCAGAGTCTCTCGTATCTGTTATGATCTTTATTTGTTGTTGTTCTGTGCTTCAGGTTGGATATTTCCTATTGACTTGTCTTCAAATTTGTCCGAACTTATGTAAAACCATGTATTGTTTTCTTAATTTCAAATAGTGTTTTATTTCTACAATATTCATTTTATTTGCATCGTATAATGTTTCCATTTTTCTCTAATTTTTGACTATATTAGTCATAGTCATTTTAAATCCTTGATTTCTGATCCCAATATCAGGATCCCCTGAATTTTGATTCTATTGTCTGTTTTTCCTATTGGTTATTGATCATATAGTCTTCTCTCTGTGTATGCTTAATGCTGTTTTATATAAATATGAACACTGTACGTAAAATATATATTTATAAAGGTTCTGATTATAGGTGCTATTTTTTTTCACCAAAAATGTCCTTGGAAATGAAGTAGAGGAATAATCACTTTAATCCAATCAGAAATAGAGCCAGGTGAAAACAGCATTGGATTTTTGTCAAGATTCAATCTATCTCTGCTTTGTCTTTATTCCTAAGGTGTGCACACCAAGAGCTTTTAATTAAGGGCTGGAAAGCTTTTTTTTTTTTTTTTTTTTTTCCTCACCTCTGGGAGATTGTTGGAATTTCTGCTCTGCTTTTCAGAGATTTGCAGCTTAGTCTTGTTCTGTGCAGCTTTCAAATGCCAATTATTTTATGAGGAAATCTGTCTGTGTGTTTGACTGCCAAAACTCTTTCTGTTTCTTAATTTCCCAAAAAACTCTCTGCCAGGGGCCAAGCCTGGATTTTCTACCTCTAGCTGTACTCAAAATAAGCAAATATCCCCAGAAAGAAAAGCTAATGGGAGAGTTAGTGTCATTTCACTAGTCTATCAAGTACCTTCAGAAATTGTTTTTATAGTATTTTCCTCTGGCAGAGAGACTTCAGTATTCAGTAAAATTTTAGTATTCAGTAAAAAAAAAAAAAAAATGTATAAATAAATAAGTCAGTAAAGTTTCCAGCTTAGTTCTTTAACTAGTCACTCTGCCCATCTACAAATTAAGTTATGCACTTATGAGAAAAACTGGCCATGTGTTTGAAGCAATTTAAAATCTCCAATCCTGCGTGACTGCTAAAAATCTCCATTGGCTTATTTGTCCCTTCTCATTGGTTTTCTTTCTAAAGGAAGCACAGATCCTTAGGCTAGATCACTCCAAATTTTCACATGCTCCCAGGGAAGAGACAGCTGAAAATACTGAGCTCATCTCTGAATATTATTCTGAATATTTTCTCTAAAATGTTAGTCCCTCTAATCTTTGTATCCACAGCTCTGTGATCTTTTTAAAAATAAGATTTTAATAATTGATCTGCTTTTCCTAGGTGTTCACATTGGGAATGCTAGTCTCTTGCAAATTACTTCATTTTACTTGAAAGTGAAAGTCTCCATAACTAGTTCTTCATTTTATTTGACTGCCAGTAAGGGGGGAGGGGGCAATTATTTTCCAGTCTTCCAAGTCCCTGTCGTCTAAAATACACTGTCTGATACATTGGAGAGTAAGTTTGTGAGCACTATACTAAAAGAAACTATAATTACCCATTGCCTGTGCCCAGTTATGATCAGGATTTTTAAGGTTCAAGCCAGACTTCTGTGAGCCACGTTGCCTAATTTACAGGAGATGTGTGCTTTCACTGAAGTCCTTCACACTCCTGTCCTTGTGTGCTGTTTTATTCAACAATACATATTTGCAAAGAGCTCATGTGTTCCAAAATAAAAGAACATTTCAACTATCTGAAATACTTTAGATATGGGTACAGAGCCAGAGAAGAATGGATTTTGACACTTGCTACTTTAATCTCACTCTTATAATTGAAAAGTTGTTTTAAAAATACTTTCATAGCTATAGATTGCATGGAAGAGAAGCTAATGATTTTTTAAAGGAGGAGCTCTTAGACTACTTTGGAAAATACATTTTTCCTATTTTTGCAAACTGAGAGCACAGTGAAAAAGAGAAAAAAAAATTAAAAAGTGTACAGATAAATAAGTTACCCTGGATAGTAACATCAAATTTACCCCACTGAATGTGACTGTTAAGTTGTTCAGTTGAATATTCTCCTTTTCTTAAAATCCCTCAAGCTTCTGATTTGGGTGGAAAAAGCCGACTATACTGCTAATGAATTTTATATCCCCAGTTTAGGTAACACCATCTTTCTGGACCGCAGAGACAATTAGCTAGTGCTCTGAAGAATACAATTTAAGTGTACAGTTACTAATGTTCATAAAATGATGGCTGTTATTTTGAAAAATAGCTTAAAGTAGTATTGGTGATATTCCATCAGCAATGTTTGGAAATCTGACCACAATACCTTAATATTAAATTATGTGTATTCAGTAGTGAGTAGTTATCAATACACCACAACATGATTTATTCATTTGACTTACCTGGTATCCTCCAGCATTGATCTCAAGGCTGCTTTTTAGCTCTGTAATGAAAACTCTAGAGCTCAAAATCTTCATCAAATGTCATCACTCCACCAAATCAGAAATATGGCCCATGGGGGTTAAAGTAGGAGAATATCTTTTTGGCTTACATCATAAAATCTTGTGTAGGGATAACTTTAAGAAAAAGGGGAAAGCAATTCTGTGAGTCAGGAGACTTGGTGTCATCCTCCTCTCATCAGCATAGATTAGGTTTCGTCCTCTAAACCATGTACTCCAAATATGGGGGGGATGCTGTTAATCTAATGAGTAAGGGAGGGTGTTATACCAGGATGTGACTTTTGTAAATGCACTTATGATGGAAGGAAAACCGTATATATTTAAAATAACCTGCTTAAACTAGGTTAATTTAAAGCTAGAAACATCCTTGGGATAAGGGAACTGAAAACCTTGCTAGTTTGTTTCATTATTCAATGTTAAATGCATAGAACAGATTTAGCCCTAGAGTGGATAACTAACATTACCATTTCTAACACTATAGGCTCTGAGGCATGATAGTGACATTTTCATAAACAAAAATGAAAAATAAATATATTTCCAAGGAGACTTCTGAGTATCTCTGGTCAAACTCATCTTGGAGGACATTTTATAAGCAAAAGTCAGCACGCTATTAAGCCTCCAGCTATGTGGCAGGGTTGGTGATGGTGGTGGGTACCACATTTTGCTTTTGAAAGATAGCAAAATACTTAGTTTCTGTATCCCTTGACTCAAACAAAAATTTCCATCATATATATATATATATATATATATATATATATATATATATATATACACACACATATGTATATATATATGTGTATATACATATGTGTATATATATATATATTTTTTTAATTAAAGCTTATTGCGCTGACAATTGTTAGTAAAGTTACATAGGTTTCAGGTGTACAATTCTATAATACATTATCTGCATATCACATTGTGTGTTCACCACCCAGAGTCAGTTCTCTTTCCATCACCATATATTTGATTACTTTACCCTCATCTACCACCCACGTCCCCCTCCATCATATATATTTAATAACTGTGGGTTGCCAATAAAGTTAGTCCTCTTGTTTACATTAATTTACATGTCTGTATTTATAATATACACACTTTTATAAAAACATCTGAAGTATCAAATATGAAAACAAGTACGATTTCACAGGCTAAGAAACAAAATTATTGAGGTTGACCCAAGAAAAATCAGACTGTAGACATAAGAATTATTCACAAATTTGACAGGATGTCTTCTAACAATGTAACATAATCTCAAAGTTTAATTAATTGCTAAGATATTATAGCAATTTCATCAAGGTTAGGAAATATAGTTGAGTAATCTTAAACTATATTTCATTGATTAATGTTATGTTTGGAATTATAATCCAGGGAACCGTATAAATCATATTTAAACCAGAGAAGCACAATGAGTAGGATCTATATATTAAAAGATTAATTGCATGGAACTAGTTGCTTACACCATTTGGGAGGCTAGCTAAGCATGTCTGAAATCTGTAGGGCAGGCCATCAGAAAGGGCAGGCTGGAACTCTCAGGCACAGGGTAAAGCTGCTATCTATGGAATTCTTCTTTATGGAAGCTTATACTTTTGACCTCTTTTAGCTGATTGAATCAGGCCCACCCAGACTAAAACAATCTCCATTATTTAAAGTCAAGTCTTTATAGACTTTAGTCCCATCAACAAAAACTTCTCAACAACACCTAGTATGGTGTAGAAAGAATAACTGGAGACTAGCCTAACTGACACATCAAAAAACCACCACAGTAATATATAGAAGTTACAAATTTAAGTATTAGTTGATTTCCCTAAATCTCAAAAAGCGTTAAAGACAACTCATCTGAAACTTAAATGCATCTCACTTTAAGAAATTATAAAAATATGGTATATATTATGCCTCTCATCTTTCCTTTCTTTCTGGTTTTTCCTGGGAATCAAATTAAGTTAAAGAAAGGTCCAATCTTTTTTACTGTAAATTTTTGTCTCATTTTTTTATAAGTATAATGGTATAAAGGAGGTATTTCTGGATAAAGAATTTCCTATAGCACAATACTGTAGAACATGACTCTCCACTTTTCCTCTTCTTAAGAAAATTGAAAAATTAGAAGGAATAATTTTGTAGGCACACTAAATGTACTTGTTAATGATAGATAGCATTGACATTGATATACTGATATATTGATACATTAATAGCAAATTAGAGAATTTGATTCCATAATCCTTAATCAATATTGTAGAAATCTTGACCCATAGGAAGATAGAGAAGATTTCAATTATGGAAGAAGATACACCAAGAAATGTCTACAACATTTTAGAATGAGTGACACAATTTTCATTCTTTCTTCTTTTGGCCTTGTGATTGGTATTGTTCAAAATTGTGCAGTGTTTGTTCTAGCTGAGAGCATAACAAGCATCTAAAATTATAATAGAACATTTTTTGTTTTAAAATTTACTTAAGTAAAATTGACATTATTTTCTTCTAAAATACACATGTATAAATCCATGTAATTACTAGTACAATCAGGATGCATAATAGTTTTCTCATTCCCCAAACTCTTTGCCTGACCACTTGTAATCAAACCACTCCCCCATAACTAAAGCTAGGCAATCATGAATTTGTTCCTCCTCCATATAGTTCTTCTTTTTTTTCAGAATTTTTTCTTAATGAACCTTTTGAGACTATCTTCTTTCATTTAGCTTTGTGCTTTTGACATATATCCATGTTATTATATATGTATAATAGTTTGTTCCTTTGATTACTAAGAACATTTAATTACATGGATGTACCACACTTTTGTTTATCCATTCACCTAAAGAAGGATGTTTGGATTGGGTAGAGGTCTTGGCAATTATAAATAAAGATGCTATAAACACTTGTGTGAAGATGTGTTTAAATTTCTATATAATAAATACCTAGAAGACAAATTGCTGTATCATACGGTAAAGGTAGGTTTAACGTCATAATAACCTCCAAACTATTTTCCCAAGAGACTATACCATTTTGTGTTCTGACTGGCAGTGTATGAGACTTTCTGTTACTCCACATCCTTGCCAACACTTGGTATTGTTAGGTTTCCTTTTTGTTGTTGTTTGTTTGTGTTGTCCATTTTTATAGTTTTGATATTTCATTGAAGCTTTGATTTGCATTTCTTGAATAACTAGTATCATTGTTTGTGCTTTCATACACTTATTTGCCATCTGTGTATCTTTGATGGAGAAGATTATTTTGCCTATTTTAAAATTCTATTAGTTATTTCATGGTTGCTGAATTTTGAGAGTTTTTTATTTACTCTGGGTAAAAGTTCTTTGTTGTCTATCTGATGGAAATAAATTTTTTTCTAATCTGTGACTTGTTTTTTCATTCTATTAACAGCGTCTTTCACATGGCAAAGTTTAATATTAATGAAATTTTATTTATCAAGTTTTTTCTTTTGTCAATCATGCTTTTGATACCATATCTAAGAACTCTTTGCCTTACCCCAGATCACAATTTTTTTTTCCTGTGTTTTCTTCCAGAAGTTTTATGGTTTTACATTTTATATTTAATTCTATAGTTTGTTTTGAGCAAATGTTTCTATAAGATGTGAGGTTGAGGTTTTTTTGTTGTTGTTGTTTTTTAACATATGGATGTCAAATTGTTTCAACATTATTTGCTTAAAAGATTATTCTTGCTCTATTGAATTACTTGTGTTTCTTTGTCAAAATTAATTGGTCAGATTTGTTTGGGCCTTTTCTGGAATCTCTATATGGTTTGTTTGATCTATTTCTATCGCTTTGCATGTATCACACTGACCTGATAGCTGTAGCTTTGTTATAAGTCTTAAAGCAGTATAAATCCTTCATATTTGTTCCTTTTTTCCCAAAAAACTATTTTGGCTATTCTAGATACTTAACATTTTTATACATTTTAGAATATGCTCGTCCCTATCTATAAAAAAAAAATACTATTGGGATTTTTATAGGACTATAGGTCAACTTGAGGAGAGTTACCATCTTTAATATATCGTGTTTTCTAACCTATGTACATTATTTATGTCTTTGAATTCTATCATCAGCATTTTATAATTTTCAGAATACAGTCCCTGTTTTTAAAGATGTATATCTAAATACTTTTTGAGCTATTGTTAATCGTATTTTTAAAAACCCGTTTCTAATCATTCATTGCTAGAAAATAGAAACATGAGTTTTGTATGCTGACCTTGTATTATGTGATTTGCTAAGCTCACTTATTATATTTAGGATGGTTTTTGTTTGGTTGGTTGGTTGATCGGTGTGTGTGTAAATTTCTTCAAATATTCTGCACAGTCATAATCTGCAAATAAATATAATTTGGTTCTTTCTTTCCAATGAATGACATTTATTTACTTTTTTCTGCCTTATTACAGCACCTAGAATGTCCAGTAAAACGTTGACTACGAGTGGTTAGAACATACATCCTTGCGTTCCTGATCTTATAGTAAAAACAGTAAATCTTTCACCACTAAGCCAGATGTTACCTGTGGTGCGCGCGCATGTGTGTGTGTGTGTGTGTGTAGATTATCTTTGTCAGTTAAAAGATACTCATTGCTTGTCCTAGTTGACTGAGAGTTTTGATCATTAATAGAGTTTGTATTTTGTCAAAAATATTTGCATCAATTGATAATATCTATTTTTTTCCTCTAATCTTTAATTAATATTTGAACATTAAAGCAGCCGTATATTACTAGAATAACTCCACTTGATGTGGTGTATTGTTCTTCTTCTCTACCACCTCAGTGAATTGTCACCTCACAGGATCCCCATTTTTATGCTGGAAAACTAGGATCTTACTTTTTCCACTCTTTTTTCACTCTTTTTTTTCCCCCACACTTTCCATGAGTGGACTGCCTTTGAGACCAAATGATGAGAGGATGGAGAGAGAAAAAAATTAGCAATAAAGATTCTCTCCACACCATGGTACCACGGTTCCTCTGGACAGAGAGAAAGATTGTATGTCTTTTAGGCTTTTTGGTGCTTATCTTACTATTGATTCCATTGCTGCTCCCACTGCCATGGGAATGCCTGGAGCTGGAAGAGGGGTGAATGGATGGAAGAAAAATATAGGGGATTTTCTTCACTCTCTCTGACCCAATGGGGCATCCTTTCCCACTCCTTAGACAGAAACAGGACTTCCCTTGGCATTGTTTTTGTCTGTGTGTAGTGAGCAGGGCTTAAGTTACGAGGCTCAGTTTCCTTTGAGTTCAATCAGGGAACCACCAGAATAAAAATGAGATGGGAAACTTCCCTCCAGTTCAGGGTACTTCAAATTCTGGTTTCCTTCTGCAATCCATTTGCCCCCCACTATATTTCAGAGTCCTCAGAGGGCTTCTGGAGACATCATGTCCTCAGATTTCAGTTATAGTTAGTAGGAGACACAAAGTGTTATGTTCTCATTCCATCTTCCCCAGAACCAGAACTGACACAGGTTTTTCAAGTAGACATAGTAAATAAAATACCCTTTATGCCCCTGGAGAGAATCTATTCACTGTTAATACTTTGCCTTAAAATTCATTTTGGTCTTTAAATATTAAGAGGGAGATTCCTCCATGTAGTTTAACTATATATACAGTTTTAACTTGCAAACTTCAGTCCTCAGGAATTACAATAGAAAAAAATGCATATCATAGATTTTTAAATAAAGAATCAGATAGAACCATAGATTGACTGCATATATAACAAAAATATGACTATTTTATAGTTTAGGAGTTTGTACATAATTGCATTTCCCTGAATCCTCATTAAGAAGAAGCATTTGCTATTAAAAATAGCTTCATGAGTCTGCCATCGAATCAGCTTATTTTGTAGCCTTGTGTTACTATTATCCACTTTTCCTTAGCATAATTTATTCTTAGCAGGGTTGGAGCTTTTGCATTGCTGTCATCTAAGTGCTTTATGTGGGGTATCAGGGAGATGATAGAAAGAAGGAATATGTCTGGAGTGTGAGCAAACATGCAGACTTGAGTTTTCCTCTTGAAAAGAGGATTTCTCAGCTAGCACCTTTTAGCTAAAAATTGCAGATGCTTGCTTTGACTGTTACCTCTGTTGCTGAATCCTGAGAATAGAACAAAGAAAAGATAGGTATCTATAAATTTGAGGATTTCTAGGTTCATGGGAAGTACAGACTATCTGAAGAATTATTTGTTGTTCCTGATTTACAAAATGCCCCTGAGCAGAACTTTCTGGATCAGGCAGCATCATGCTGGATAAGTGGTATAGGATAGAAAAGCCAGAACACCTGGGAACTAGACCTGGTTTTACCCTACATCAACATTTTACCTTTCTATTGTGGGTTAGAGTTTGCTGACACTTGAAACCCCATAGTCTCATTTGATCTGCCTGACCTTGCTGATGGCCAGAAAGAACTCATATTAGTTTTTAGGAATGAGAAACAAAGGCTCAAAGCAATTAAGTAAGATTTCCTACTCTCTGTTAATCTAAGATTCATTCCACTTGAATGCCACTAGTCAGCCCTGTCACTAGGAGACTCAGTTTCTTGATCTGCAAAATTAGATTTTCCCTTCTTTTTTTCTAAGGTCTTTTCAAATTTGATCCAATCACATTTACACATTTTAGACACCTATCAACCAAATCATTTACTTTATGAATGACTTCTTAAGAAAATGTATTATTTTTCACAAATCTTCAATCTAGAAAGTAATCTCATATTCTGTGACTAAAATACCAAGAATTTCTTCCGCTCACACTTCAGTACACAACTCTACTAGCATATACCTGTAAGAGCACCATGTACCTTATTATAGGTGAATAGCATCGGATTTCTCAGTGTGTTTACAGAATCATTTAATTTCAGAATTTTGATTTATTTTGAATGCTATTAAATTTTGTTGGTTCCACTCAGTCACTCAAATTCTCTCAATCTAATTAGTCTCATTAATATTAATATAGAAACACCCAGTAAAAAGGCAAAGGTTATGAACAGACAATTCATTGAAGAGGAAGTGTAATTAGACAAGACAGATTGTAGACAGACAGATAGATAGATAGATAGATAGATAGATAGATAGATAGATAGATACTTAACATCACTAATAACCAAGTCAATGCAAATTTAAATAATGAGACATACCGTTTTGCACACATCAGACTTGAAAATATTAAATGTTAATAACATAGAGGATAATAAAGATAGAAATAGAAAACCTCATGTATTGGATTACATGAGTTAGTAGTATTTGTTAAATCCTCTATAGAGTGTCTGGCATATAGAAAGAACTTAACATTCCTTGTTAAAAATCAATAGATAGATTAAATAATTAAACTGTTAGTGCAAGTGTGAATTGCTTCAAAATTTTAGAAAATTATCTGAAAATATCTATAAACATTAAAAATACATTTAGCCTTTGAACGAGCATTGGTACTCTGGCAAGTATCGTACAGAAATAAGAGTAACAGCGTTTAAAAAAATATACAGAAGGATGTTTATTTCAGCAAAAATATTGAAGGCAAATTGAATGAAGGAGTAGGGGAACATTGAATAATTTTATCCGAGTCCTAAGAAAACACATAAGTCATGATAATTTGAGAAGAGTTTGTTCACAAAGGGAGTAGATTTAAAAATATGATTGGTATATAGAGAATCCTCAAGAGATAATTCAAATAACACAAATTTAGAAGGAGTGGAGCTGTTACCCTCCATAGGCCCAAGGAGAGAAATCTGTGACCAAGGCTCAGAAGAAAAAAAAAAAATGGAGTATGGGAACCATCCTTCATGTAGTCTTTATTTGAGGGAAACAGGCAGGCTGAGGCAAACTTGCATAGAGCCAGCCAGGGAATAAATACCTTGCCCTCACACGTTTTTTCTTCCTTTAATTACCTTTTAGGGCTTCTTATTTTTAATCTAATCAGACCAGAGGGCCAGGGAACACATGGGAGTCAGTATCCAGAGTGCAGGATAGAGATGGACTCAAAGAAGACGTGAGTAGTAAAACAGAAGATATCTTACATAATATTCGTGTCACATGTACACTATGGAATAATACACAGCTATGGAAAAGATGTATGAACTAATATTATGAATATATGTATCCATATATTACATGTGTGGCAAAATTGGAGTGTAAAGTTTTCAGTATGATTCAATTTTGAAAACAATAATTGCATGTGTGTGTGTATATATATGTTTGTGTATTAATGTATAAACATATATCTATATAAAAATATGTGAAATATATTAGCTTTATTATTTTACTGTTTCTACAAAGTCCTTTGAAATATATTAGGATGATAAGATGTCATAAAAATTGTGATAGTGCTAAATGTACTTTATATGTTTATGGCAGGTGATCAGTAATATAAATTAACTGGCTAAGATGGCTGAAATAAAATATAGTTTGTTCATAATTTGCATAAACTAAATTTTGCTTTGTAATGTAAGTAGACAAATGAACTTTAAGAAAGAGAAGATGCCAATTTTATGTTTTTCTCATATCCACAAGGCTCGATTTTAAAAGGAACACAGCCTACTGGAATCTGACCTACTTCTTAGTGAAGGAAACATAACAATCATTTGTAGGCAACTCTAACATGAGGCACTTAGCTCAGCAGCAATTTATATCAAAGTCAAAAAGTTACCCTAAAGTCTGGAATATTTGGTAGATGTTAACCTAGAACAAACCTGATTTGTTCTGCATAATTGGGAGTCCTTAAATATTTGGAAATTTTTCTTGTTTATTGAAGGATTTTATATAATCATCCCCTGCCCCCTTTTTAATAGATGCTTGTGCTTATAGCACATTTTCCATTTTTAAAGTATTTTCAAATATCACAAACTCAAATACGACCTTTTTCACAGGGCAACTGAAGATCTTGTTTTAAAAATACATGCTAGACTTGGACTTGTTATAGATAACGCACCATGCTTGCACAGCTGTTTCATCAGCCTTATCTGGGATCATTTTCAAAATTTCAGGGCAAGACAGGAGTCCCACAACCAAATTCCTGGAACACAGCCATTCTTACAGCATTGAGTCAATATTACCCACAGACAGTGAGTCAAAGCTACATTTGGTACTTTGGTCTACCTGACACCAAACAACTAGTGCTCTCTCCTTTCTCTCTCTCTATCTCTCTTTCTCTCACTCTTTCAATCTCCCTCAATCTTCCTCAATCTCTCTCTCTCTCTCTCTCTCTCTCTCTCTCTCTCTCTCTCTTTCTCTCTCTCTCTCTCTCCCCCCTTTAAAAGAAATATGGATGCTCTGACATTATGGGCAGAGTCTTTGGGGAAGAGTCCTAAGAGAACCAAGGTTGATGTGTGAGCTGGAAAGGAATGCGAGTCACACTTGGACCTTTTCAGGCATGGCTGCACATGTGGAGAGCATCGGCCATCATTAGTGTTGACCTCAAATGTGAAAGGCAGCAATTATATAGCTGTTTTTTAATAGGAATAAAACTCATGTGTAGTAAAGAATTTGCTAAAAGTGTATTAAAACATGACTTAGTTTTAACACATAGGAGAAGAGCCTTGGGTTTCGAACGCTTTGTACTTAAGCAGCAGACTTGTGCACATTAGCCTGCGAAAACGTCCCTTTGGATATGAATTCTGATTACTTAAAGTAAATGATCTACCAGATGGAAATTATACCCTTGACATTGTAGAATTATAACTCAAACTAAAATGGCTCATTATTATTGAAATCTGACTGTTATTTTTAATCATAAATCCTATATAGCAAGCTAGACCGCAGTAATATTGAAAAAGCTAATCTAATAATTGCTTACTCAATTTTCATGATGTATCTTGGTAACTCTGGGTACCTGAAAATGGTAGTAAAGGCAGAGGTTCATAAAAGTGCCTGGAATCTTTCACAGCAAAGAGCAAACAAGTGGTCATTACTGAAAAACAAAAATGTATAAAGCGAGTCAAAGTCTGAGAATCTTAGTATCTTCTCATACTTCCAATCCCCACTATTTCAACACAAAAGAAGGTTCTGTGCTTGTAGGAAATGGAGCAGAAAGCAAAACAGCAGCAAAATAGAGCAGTAAAAAGTTAAGTGACCAAGAAACCTGTAGGGTAAATCAGACACTATGATTATTTTGAGATCTTGTGGAAGGCAGAACAAACTGCCACCAAATAGTATGACAAACTTCTTGTGAAATACAAACCAAAAGCAGAATCACAGGTTAATACCACAGTTAGGATGCTGGGAAAGAAGTCTTTAGTTGAATAGGAATTTTTCAAATAGTTCCTAAGGACCTGGTTTGTCTCAGTCCATTTTCCTCTTCTCTCCTAAATGTTAGTAGTAAAGAGACTGACCCAGGCAACAGTGTTAACACTGTTGTTTCACACGCTTGCCGATTGGAACCGACTGAAAATACTTGCTGAGGTAATGCTGAAGTTTTACTAGCAGTCCATGACTTAATAACAATCTACAGATAAAATGTCCATTATTGTCCCTTCAGCCTCTCCACACCACTGATTTTTCTTCATTGCCACTTGTCCTCTCCTTCATGCTATGATAGCTCTTAAGGAAAACTAAACATTTGCTACCCTTTAGGGGGCCTATGGATTCAGAAGTAGAGGAAATACATGAAGCAAGAAAACAAAGCAAAAAACAAAAAAAGGTAGTTTAGGGGAAGTAAAATTTCATACTCCTAGACTATGTTGATATGCCTACTCAGTGACCCACTGCAAAAAACTAACTTCATGTGCTAGCTGAATTTTTCACCTAGCGTCACATAGGTCAAAAATCAAAGGCCTCTTGTTGTGTTTCAAAAATTAGCAGAAGTGTCTAAAGTTTGTTGAATTACTACTAAGTAGCAAACATTTTGATAGATATTTTATTCTCACAGTTACCCTGTGAGCTATGGTACTATTAATCAAATTTAAGATATGAGGAAGCAAAAGTTCAGAAAAGGTCAAGAAATGTTTCAAGGCCAGGGTGATGGAGCCAACATTCAGACAGTTGTCAAGATCCAGAGAGTATCTCTGCCGCTTCTTTTGCCATTCCATATTGCCTTCTGTTGTTATCAGCACTTTGTGTGTGATTTAACTCAGTCTAGATCCATTCACTCATCCAGGATTCAACAAACACTTGTTGAGCTCTGTATGAAGTTCCTATGTTATTATATTTCCTGAAGCTTCACAAGATCAGGAACAGTGGGAATTTATGTTTGATGTGTGGGTGGGTCCAGTGGCTACTTGTTAACTATTTAGCACAGGTATAGGCAGGCAGTGCCTTGGGAGGGCCCCTAGGGACTCTGTGGGCTAAGAATTAGGAAGGAACTAGATAACAGAAAGTCAGAAGATAAGTATTGACTAGTTGTACGTCTTTTTAAATATGACTAGACTTGACAGCTTTTAAATGTGTCAGCACAGCTAGGTTCAACTACATTTCCCAAAATACCCTGCATTTTTCTGGTTAGGGTGGGTAATAAGAAATATTTTCATGAGCGATTTGGAAGGCAAGAGTGATTTGGAAGCAGCAGCCATTTTGTCATTATGCTCAGGTCAAGGTGAGTGTTTCTGTAGTTCATGCATGTTGTCACTTATCTTCTGGCCGACCTTGGGAAGGGGTAGTAGCCAGGTACAACTGCCTCACCTTCCCCTGGTCCTCCTTCAGTTTGTCTGAGCCCTTGGCCAGGAGTGTGTTTAGCTCCATGACAAAGCATACCGGCTTCTCCTGCAGAACATTCCCTTTGTTGAGGTTGGAAGGAGTTGGACTCTATTCTCAAAGTTGCAGCCAGTTTCACTGTGTTCTCAAAGTTGCAGCCACCTCATGCTCATAGGTGCTTGCTTATCCTTGCACTCCCCACTTTACCTCCATCTTCCCTTCCCAACTGTCTTTGTCCTGTGTGTGTCAAACTCCAGCAGCTGAAACAGAGGAAGTAGTTTTACTGAGACTATTTAACCAGCTTTTACATTGTGTGAGGTAAATTTCCTATTCAAAATTGCCTCTCTGATTGAACTCTGGCTAATACTGTAGGAAAGGAGAGATCTAAATGTTTTTCCTCGTCACTTATAGATTACATGAACTAACTTTATCTAATACTCTTTGAACTGTAAATGTTTATATGCTTCATGGGTTCTACTCCTTTTTATTTCTTAGTATATGTCATAGACTGAATGTGCCCCCTAAAATTCTATGTTGAAACCTAATCTTCAATGTGATGGTATTAGGAGGTGTGGCTTTTAGAAGCGATTAGGTCATGAGGGCTGAGCCCAAATGAATGAGATTTAATGCCCTTATAAAAGAGACCCTGGAGAGCTTCTCTGTTTCTTCCACCATGTGAGATTATAGCGAAAGGATGACCATCTATGAACCAGAAAGTGGGCCCCCATCAGATACTGAATCTGCCAACACTCTGATCTTGGACTTCCCAGCCTCCAGAACTGTCAGAAATAATTTGCTGTTGTTTATTAGTCTCCCACTCTATGCTGTTTCATAATAGCAGCCCAGATAAACTAAAACAGTTCATTTGGTCTCCTTGGGCAATCTCATACTCTCCATGTTTTCAACTACACACTCCTAGTTCCTATAAGTTAATAACTACCTCTCTGTACTGGTAAGGCAAATTTATCTTCTACACTTCAAGTTTGTATATCCAGTTGCCTATTGAACATGCCCACTTAGTGGTACTGCATACAAACTAGAATTTAATTTGTTCAGTATCAAACTTACTATTGCTTACCCCATACTCTGGGAAAAAAAAAGTAGTAGTGGATAGGCAAATACCCCTAATCTTCTCTCAATATTTTAAATATTAGAATAACCATTGATCCACTGTTCAAGCCAGAATGTTGGGAGTTTTCTTTCATTCCTTGTTATTATTCTTCACATCCAATTACCCAGCCATAAATTTCCTAAACATCTATCAAATTTATTCACTTCTTTCCAAAAACACAGCCACCATTCCAGCTCAAGCTACCCATACTCTAGGAGATGGCCATTGTTAATAAATGTGTATATTGTAAGACATAGCAATATATACACATTATATTTATTGGCAATATGTATATTATATGTATTTATGTATGAGATCATGTTACAGTCTTTTCTGAAACTTACTTTTTTACTTAATATTTTGTAAACAGATTTTTTTACCTATTGCAAAGCATTAGGTGTTATGAGTCTACCATTTTTTACTTAAATTGTGCAAGTAATAGACACACATGGTCAAGAATGCATGTAGAAAGCTACAAAATATAGAATCAAATTTACCTTTTCCCATGGGCTCATTTCCATTCTGCTATTGCAATCGCTTCTAAAAATTTATTATTTAGTCACACTGAGTTAAATATTACAACTTTAAACCCTGTATTTTATTCTATACCATTATTTTTTGATTTGTCAGCATGAAATAGCAACTATTCACTCTCTTAAATAGAGAATGAGAATTAACTGAATTAGGACCATCTTCCATTCCCCTTCCACAAAATTAGACATTTTTTACTGATTTGTTTTTAGTTTATTTATGTTGGAATTTTAACTTTAAACTGTATTTTTAAGCTTTTATTTCTTTTTTATCAATTTTTAACAGTGTCCATTTATTTTCCTCTCTGAAAGATGAGGAAATTAATTAACCCACTGATCTTTTCCTGGGTCTTACTTTTTCCCATTCCGTGTCTCAATTTCTGTCAAGTGTGTTGTGATTTTTGCATCATTAAGATTTATAATATTGACCAATATGTTCAGTTTCATCATGATAGTTAAGTGTGCTATCATCTATTTCTAAGTTTCTTCTCAAGGGTAAAAAAACCAACAAATAACATCTGTTATAATCAAATAAAATATTTGGACCATAAAAAGAGCAAATATATATACACACACACACGCACATATATATGTACACATATATGTGTGTGTGTATATATATATATATATATATATATATATATATATGTATATAAAATTGAAGCTTCTAAAAGGCAAGGACTAATTACTTCTCTTTTATTTCCTTCCTAGTGGCTTTCAGTTTTTCTGGGTAATTTTCAAGTATCTTGCTTTTGAATATTATGTAATACTTTTTTGGACCACCAGAAATACATCTGCAGCTAAACAAGTCCTGTTTATTACTTGTTACATCAGGGAAGACACATACCAGTGGGAACTGTGGGGTGTCTCAGTAAGACGGGGTGTTAGAATAAACAGACTATAAAATTTGGGTTTATATTAGATTTGGGGGAGAGTTTAAGTAGGTTTTACTATGGATTGTTTGCTCTCAGGAAGTGAGAGTAATTCTATGATTAAATGTTTTAGTAAATCTTTTCTTTAAGGAAAGAAGACTAAATAGAGACTAAAGCCGTAATTCACGAAGAAGCACAGCAATCATTCTAACTAGCCAGGATAAGGGAATGTTGTTCATTTTTGTGGTTTGGAAAATGTTCATGTTTTGTTTTTGTTCAGACATGATTACATCTTGTTTCATCATGGTCACAGAATGGCCTTCTCTGATGTTGATGTTCTGTCCAGTTGTTTATGTTCAATAGTAGACCTAGGCGTAGCAAGGAGTGCCAGGCCAGCTTGCAGCACCACCAAGACTTAACTGATAATACCAGACCACCAATTCCTTAATATCAAGGGTTGCTACTGTGTGTGTGTGTGTGTGTGTGTGTGTATCTGTCTATCTATCATCTATCTATCTATCTATCTATCTATCTATCTATCTATCTATCTACCTGTATATTATGTATAGTCTGTGTATGTATAAAATCTTATATCCCTTAAAAAGCAAAATTCAACTGAATAAATTTGAAGGTTTAATTGGCTTTATTAAACAATTTATAAATTAGGGTAGCATCCCATCTAGCAACTAGAAAGGTGCTCTGAGGGACTGTAGGAAATGGAAGGTTTTTAAGGAAGAAGGGTGGGGCAAGGGAGCTATTAACAAAAACAAAACAAAACAAAAAATAATTATTTTTAGGACAGAACATTTTCATTTGGGGTGGGGGTACTAGGGGCTAGGTAATGGCAAGTTTGTTTGTTGTTGTTTTATCATACAGATTGCCTCTTCTTTTTATGGTGGATGCAGATAGCCCATACATTTCTGGGAGAGGTTGAAACTATAATCAGATAAGGTATTAAAATCTAGGTTTGATATGATGGGCTTTTAGAATGAGTGACACCATTTTGGGCCTGTGATTTTTCTCTTTAATGCATGTATACATATATACACAAAGATGTCAGTGATTCCTAACTGGATGTAATTCTGCTCCCCATTCCTCCGATGGCCATAGATGCTACTAAATATCCTGTAATGCACATGATAATTCTTCACAACAAAGAATTAGGTGACGCAAAATGTCAATAGTGCCAAGTTTGAGACACTCTGAATTATATGGTATATATATACATTTTATATATATATATATATATATATATATATATATATACACACACACACACACACACACACACACACATATAATGTATATATATGTATATGAGTGAGTATATATATATTAAAATATATATACATATATTCTTGCATATATACATATATATGTATATACATGTATTTGTGTGTCTAATCAATCAGAAATTTTCTGAGTTCTTGCATGTCCCCTAATTCTTATTTTCTTCTCACATATGCTTAATAATTTGGCTAGGTATAAAACTGTTGGCTAGGAATTTTTAGATATGACTCTATCTTCTATTGGTCAGTGCTACTGATGAAAAGTATGTGATAAATGTGGTTTTATTCTTCATACATTGTTTATTTTTTCTCTCTCTTGAATCTTTCAGCGTTTATCTAACTATGGGTCCTTTTGTAACTTTTCCATTATGTCTATGAGTCCTTTCAATAAATTACTTTTCCATTTGCAAAACTTCTTTATTTCACATTACTTATTTGGCCTTCAGCCATGTTTGTTTTATTAATGAGAATATCCAAACATCAATTTTTTCTGTTTTCAAAAATTATAGTTTTCAAGAATGTTTACTTAATTATTCTTTGATTTTCTTTTTTTAAAAAAAGAAAGAAAATGCCATGTCATTCTGGTTTTATTTTTAAAATGCAGTACTGTTTGAAAATCTCTGAATAGTAATTATATATTTTAATTACTTTTTTCATCTAATGATTTGTTTTCTAGGCAAACAAATGTTTGTTATCACTCATGATGTTAATTGTCCTCAACTCTCTGCTTAGTCTTGATTGCCCATTTATAATTAATTGAATGACTAGATTGATTAATATAAGCAGGGAGCCTGGAGACCCACACAATTGCCAAAAGGAGGACTTGACTCTGAAGATGAAACAGGGTAAGATATTTCCCTTAAGGACAGATCGGGTGTTCTGATTTCCCCCACCTCACCTGTTCTGGCAGTGGGGACTTGACCAAAGCTCTGGTGTGCTCTCTCAAAGGACCTTAAACCCTCCCCAGGCAGATTATAGACTTTTTTTTTTAATTTGTGTCAGTTTCACCCTGAGGGCAAAATCTTTTCCTGTCAGTCACTTCAGTTCCTGCAAGTTGGGAAGGGGTTACTCTCTCAACTGTTTTTGCAATAATTATTTAATGACTTTTTCCCAAGGCCCACTTCTGCTCTTTGGATTTGTTGGCTTTTATTTGGCATTCCTTTAGGAATAATTTGGCAAAACTACTCACAGGCATGTCAGACCTCTGTCTCCAGGGCCTCCCTGGATATTTGTGCAGGATAAACACTGCACAAGTCTATGTGAATTGTGACCTCTAGATTTGTGCAGTGTATAGCCTGAAAACTACAATTCTGGTATTTTATCTGCCCTGATTTCTTTGCGAAGCTCTATCAGGATTTTGAAATTTCTCTAAATTCTTATCTCTGTGGTTTCCCAATGATCTGCTCTGATTTCTTTGCCAAGGCTCTATCAGGATCCTGAAATTTCTCTAAATTTTTATCTCTGTGGCTTCCCAATGATTTCATATTTTTCACTTAAAAATATTAAGTATTTCAATGTGACCTTGGAAAAATGGGGAAAAAAGCTAGTATATTTGAATCAGAAACCATGTACTATATTTAGTTATTTCCCCTGGATAGTATCTAAAATTAGATTAATCCCATATATATTATCACTCTAAAACCCATAGGAGAGAAATAATCGTGTCTCACAAAATTTATGTATACATTTTTTATTTTTATTTATGAAAAAATATAATTTACCCAGAATAACAGAAATGATTGAGAAACTTTTTGGAAACTATGACTTCATCAGCCTCTGATAATTTAAACAGAGGAACACATCATTAAATAAAGGTATACATATATAATTATTTTTTTAAAATTAATGATGATATGTATGTTTAGGAGGTTCCTTTACTTATAAATTTTAGGTAAAGTAAATTTGATTCAGGGAGAAAGAACTAGACGGTCTTGAAATTTCTAGTTGAAGAATGAAGAAAGGAGATAGAGACAGAAAGGGAGGAATAAAAGACTGATTATTGACTATCTCTTCCTTTTATATTATGACCAATGGAAAACAGTCAATTGTAATTTTGGCTCAATATTTGTCAACCAAAGAAAGAAAAGCAATGTGTCCATGTTGAGTTCCCTGAGAAACAGTCTCTGAGGTGGAAATTGGCACACAGGATATCTATCAAAGAGCACTTTTAAGAACAACAACTATGTCAAGGAGAGAAAGGAAGCAGGAAACTATAGTTGAACTAGATGGTAGTGCCAACCAAGACTTCAGCCCATCCCACATGGAGCTCTGGAACTCATCTGGTGATTCAGAGATGTCTCAAATCAGGATGAAGGCCCTCAGCCTTTACATCCCGTATTGATCAGTCATTGCATGTAGGCACATGTTTAAAGAGGTATGACTTGACTAAGGTAGGTTTCTTCTACAGAGGTGAGCCCCAGAAAAGGATGATAGTTGATGACCATTGACATCACACTCAACAGCCAGGAAAATAATAATTCCTTTATTACTGAAAAAATATCTAGGCAGTATGTTATATATCAACCATAGTCCACCATTTCGACCATTTGGATTCACATCGTTCAGATTCTGGGAGCATCTTCCTTTTTTGTGTGTGTAAGGGGCTTACAAGAGGGAGGTTGGTGGGACAAACTAGCCCCAGCTACTAGCCCCAGGTCCCAATAACACATCAGGAGATGTTTCTCAGAGCCCATGAATCTCTACTACAGATGCAATGGACTTGCTCTAGAACACAAGAGGTCTGTATGATAGTCTCCCAAGAGGACTTGCCATAAAGTCCATATGCCATCTTTACCCACCACCAATATCTCTAATACCACAGGGTCTTCTGATTCATATGACCACAACCCAAGAAACTACAGCCTGGATTGGTACAGAGCTCTTTCCTGCTCTGAGTCCCACTCATAGATCCCAGCCTTTCAGGTCACTCAGTATATTCCTAGGTGTGAAATGTGGTGTCTCCAGGCCTACCAGCCACTATGTTTCATTCTTCATGGCGAAAGGCACAGGATGCAATATTTTGTACTTTCCTTTGAAGAGAATATCCTAGCATGCCTAAAACCTAAAATATTTATTAACCTGGTGGGCCCCTGAATCTTCATAGGATTTATTTCACAGTATCTGTAGTGTATATGGCTTACTAAGACTTCCATCATGCTAGCCATTTCTAGCTTATCCAATCCAATTAGAATAATGTCATTTGTATAATAGTGGAGAATGTTCTGTAAGATACTCAGATAGCCTAGATTTCTTCAAACTGTGTTACAACAGGGAACAGAATAGTTAACATAGTCCTAGAGCAAAACTGTAAGTATATCCTGTTGTCTGTTTCTTTCTTCTGACAAAGATACAAAAGAAAACATTCACCAGATCAAATCAATGGCCATTTACCAAGTTCCTGAGCTCATGCTATTCTGTTCTAGCAAATATATTACATCTGGCACCACAGCACCACAGCAATAATTGGGGCTATTGTTTTCTGGAGTTTAGTGTAATTCATTTTATCCTCCAATATTTGTTGGGTTTTTTTTATTTTTGTTTTTTTATTTTTTGAAGGAAGAGTTGTTGTTTTTTTGGGGGGTGTCAAGACTTGTGTGTCAAGCAGAGATACAATAACAATTGTCACTCTTGTGTCTTTAAGAATTTCAGGGTGATGCTAATTTCTGCTATACCCCTTCAATGAGATATTGTGTTTTATTTAGTATTCTAGCAAGGAATATGGATGAAGCAGTTTCAGAGATTTCCACTTGGCCTTAATATCTCCTACACCACAGTCCAGATTCCTCAGAATCTAGTTCCAAGCATACTCTTCCTCCTCATGTTGGCACATCATGGTCAGGTTCTAGTGTTCCTATAAGGTATAACCACCCCACCCCCTTTTTTTCCCCTTAGTAGGCCTAACACTTCTCTGTCAGGATGATTTTGAAGTTTGTGTCTAAATTATCATCCTAGTGACCAGGAGAGGATAAAAAGTTAAATCCTGAAAACATGTTTTCTTTTAGGAAAGAGCACTCTGTGTTTTGTTTAGGATTGCTAATCCTAATAAGGTTAATTGGGCCATATCTGCATAATGCCTGTATATTATCAATAGATTAAAGTTATGATTTAGGTATTTTAAAATTTATCAATGTTATGGAAATATTCACCTTAGGAATAATTTTAATAGGAAATTTCTCAAGTATATTAAAAAGAGGTTCAATTAGCCAAAATGTATTCTATATTTGCTTTTAAGATTCACATTTATTAAGTTTATACATACCTATATATTAAGTCCTACGTGGTCAATCTTGAATATTTGATTTAGCTGCCTGGAATTTATCAGAGAAGTTGATTAGCCCTGATCTTAGGTACCAGTGTATGATATAAGACTTAACCAGAATAAAAAGTGTGCATATAACTCTTTTCATTTATGTGTCATTTTCATAGTATGGCACGTATCTTGTTTCAAATCAGTTTTAGGATTCTTAGAATAAATATTCTCCCTTTTTCTGTTTTCTCAAAATTTCTTTAGCACCTTTAAGTGCCAAAATGATATAAATTTAGGATATAATCAATATGAAATACTAAAATATAGAATATGTAGATGGGATATATAATTTTGTCATCATATTTGTCTTTTGAACTCAGTCTAATAGTAGCAATTTACAGAGAGAGAGATGAGGGAAGTGCCCGGTCTGTTGTGTAGTCACAGGTGAGCATTGGTCGAGAGGTATCATTGCTGTAGGGAGCTGCAAAGAGACCATGGAGCTGTTCCAGGGGGACCTGGAAGAAACTTCCAGGAATAGGAGGCAGGATTTAGGTGAGGAATACTTTGGTTCTTCTTGAGGTGTCCTAAAGGTATCATAAGGACCTTATAGTTGGGAGACAGATTTTTCAGACCTTGAAATTTGTAGTTTTCCCCACTCTTTTTTCTCTAGACCAACTTTGGAAGAATTACTCCCTATCAACATTCTTTAAAAAAGAGTAAGGAAAAAATGGTCCAAGATGGATTTTAATAACAAGTCAAACAGATTTGGAATTTAGAAGGCACATGTCAGAATTAAATATTCCCATTAACCCCATACTTATTAAAAACAATTCCTAAAAGGACAGTGAAAGGTTTTAGAGAACTTGTAGAGTTATTTAAAATTTTCACATCATGCTTGCTTATTTTTCCAGTAATGTTCATTCTGAAAATAATATTTGAAAAGGTGGGGGTAGAAGAGGAGAACACTGTCTTCATTGTGTATTTTTCTTTATAAATTCAAGCCAAAAAAACTGTGAAAAAGTGACAATAAAAAAAAAAAAAACAGAAAATCTGGGTCAGACATAAATGCATGATGATAAATACATGAACATGTTTGAATTATGGAATTCTTAATAGATGTTAGGGAAAGGTTGCTGAATTATCAACTTGCTTTTGCTGAAGCTTTAATTTATGTCAATATGAGAGCGTAGTTTTATAATAATGTGCTGCAAATTGAGAGTGTTATTTTATTGCATTGACCTAACTAAAGAAATAAGCCCATTGATAGGTAAGATGAATAGAAAAATAAATATTCACAGCCACTTACTAACATACTGGTTACTTCTGTTTTCTATTATCTTTGGTTTCGAATCCAGTTGTGTTCACGGTACACTGAATTGCACATCTTTTGAATTTGTTTTGTTGAATTTTATCTATGTTTAATTTAAAAATTCCCCCAGCTTTGGGAACATGTGCTTTATAAATACACACAACCTCTATTTAACAAGGACCCTTGAGACATGACGAGCGGATTACCTTCAAGCTTATAGAATGGAATTGAGATTCCACGTACTAAAGGCTTAGAACATAACGAAATATATTTTCATGTGTGAATACAAAATCCATTTGTTTCAGCCCCTTGTTTCTGGTGAAACAACCAGGTTCTGTTGCATGTAAGATCTGTAGTCAACAAATTGCCACTCCTTAACTGGGTTGAGGATTAACTAGGCTGGCTGCTCTCTTGTCAGCCCCTAATTCCTCTGGCCCCAGCCAGTCTCCAAAAATCTATGAGGCAGGGAAAGGGTGCATCCATTCAATGCATGATCACTGCTAGAAAAGCATGTCAAACACATGACCAGCTGATGGTAGCCTGGCAATGTCTTTTCATAGGCAGTACCACATATTTACTACTACTCTGATATCTATGGCTTTTAAATTCTGTATTCAAATATTAAGCTCATTCAAATCAGTCTAAGGATACAACAAAGAACAAAAGAGCAGGAGGAAAACTAGTCAAAATGTACAACTCCAAATCTGCCTTTTAAGAAAAGTTCATATTATCAATTTTGAGGGGTTTTGCTTATGTGTTTGTTTATTTATTTTACTAAAGCCCTTCTTTATAGGAATCATGTCTTTCATTAACGTATTGCTTACATTAGTTTCACAATTATCCTACGAGAAGAAGAGGACATAAGTCAGGCCTTGGGTATAATTTTGAAGGAGTCAGCTTTACCTGCAGGACTTTCCTCCTCCCTCTCAGCATCCTTCCTAGATCATTGGAACACACTCCCGAGCGTCTAGTTGCTGAATCCCTCAAGATCCTCATAAACCACCAATCTAAATTGAACCCCTCTTAACATCCTCTTTTTTTTCTCTCAGCCAATCCCTTTCCTAACTGACCCACGCCTTTTAACTTGGATTCCCATCAGAATATAATTTACAGGAAAGCAGGGACCTAATAGGTCTTGCTTACACTTTTATCTTCAGTCAGTATCTGTTTAAGTACATCAATACTTTCTTTTTTTCTGATAAATAAGTGATGTATTCACTGCAACTGATTTGAGCTTGTCATTAAAATAAAAACTTATGATTCAACTCATTTGTAGCAATATCTCAAATTTGACGATAAAAGCAACTTCATTTCCTTAAGGTATTAAAGGAAAAATTATTCATGACATGTGTTAAAGAGAGCAAGGAACACTTTATTCAAGAGGGGACTGTTGCAGCGGGTATAGGGACCACTACAATGGTCCCTTGCAATGGGAGAGAGTGGGCTCAACTCCAAACACAACAAGAACAAAGTTGGAATTTATAGACAAGGAGAAGTATGGGAGTAGGTGGATGGAAAATTATTAAGAGAACATGAGAGGTAAGAAGGGCTTCTTTTTTGTTGGAGGCAGGCCAGATGATCAGACATCACTTAGGGGATGATAGAAGATGCGGAACCTGATTTGACATTGAAGGTGATCAGGTATGGAAGATGGGGGATTCTGGCTACACTGACTCAGCAGGATTAATGCTAAAACTGGACAATGCAGAGATGAACACAGAAGTTCAAAGGCTGAGGCCTAGGTGAAAAGAGCTCAAAGGAGCTTGAGTAGAGTTTGGTTAAGAGAGACTCTGCCAAATTTCATCCTTGGTCAAGAGACAACTAAGGCATTGCCTGAACTCTACACTGGCAGTTAAAGTAGCATTTCCAGGTTTGCTTGACTTTTTGCCAAAGTTTCACATTTAATGGGATTTATTATCAACAGACTAGAATCTGTGTTGGAGTTTTCATCTTTCTTACTTATGCAGAACTACCTATTTATATACTCCTATGGGTAGTCTGACCATCCTACTATTTATTAAGCTTTACAAATAACAGTATTAAAACTTATAAACTGTCTACACTGCCTTTAACACATAAGATATTTCACTCACAGCTAAAAGTCCAGAATTTAGATCTGAAAGGGTCTTCAAGATTTTAGCAGTTCTTGCCTCCTGTTTATAGACTATTAAATACCTAACCCAAGAATGAATGATTTGGGATATGATCTCAAAATATTACCATGATATGATTGCTCCCTTGTATGTGCTAAAATATTGATAAAAAATGTGGAGGGATGTTTCTAAACAATAGCAGTTTTACTATTAATCCTACATAAGATATCTCTCAAATTCCTCCTCTTCCACTTTAATTAAGTTCAACACATTAATTTTGCCATTGTGTGGTACATAGTAAATCTAATGGCTTAAAAAATTAGTTTGAAATTAATAGGGGTGTCAGAAAAGTCCTTCCTGATTTTTTCCATAGTGAGATAAATGCACGTTTTATGAGAGTTGGTGAGCTATTAAATGTAGTTAAGAGAAGCTGTGGAGTGGGAGAAAAATAGAGTGTATTAGTCTCCTAGAGCTGCCATAATAAAGGTCAACAAACTGGGTGGCTTAAAACAACAGAACTTTATTATCTCCCCGTTTTAGAGGCTAGAGTCTGAAGTTAAAATGTCAGTAGGTCCATGCTTCCTCTGAGACTCTGGTTAGAATCCTTCCTTGCCTATTCCTAAGTGGTGGCCATTGAGCCTTGGTTTTCCTTGGCTTATAGCAGCTTCACTTCTGTCTCCACCTCTGTGATCACATGGCATACCCCCTGTGTTTCTCTGTCCAAATTGCCCCCCCATATAAGGACACTAGTCACATTGGATTTCAGCCCACCCTAATGACCTCCATCTTTACTTGATTAATTCTGCAAAAAATTATTTTAAAATGAGGCCACATTCTAAGGTACTGTGAGTTAGGACTACAACATATTCTATTTGGGTACATATTTTAAGCCATATCAGAGAGTTCAAGATACCTTTAAGATAGCCATCTTGGACTGTTGGCATGCTAGTAAGGCCAATAATGAAAACTGAAACTATAACAAGAAGGTGGATTTGGAATGAGAGAAAGTTCGGGAAATAAAGAGTTTATGGGTGGTATTTTCAGCGCTATCAATTGTGTTTGCTCAAGAAAACTATACAGTTTGTCAATATTCTGTGGGTCAACAATATTTTACTGAGCAAGGAGAGAGAGAAAAAGAAGCCAAGCAAGAGTGGGCAAAACCTTGGGAGAAAAATTAGGGACAGTAAAGGAGAATAAAATTTCAAAAAGGACAGTGATCAAGAGTCCTGATTTTTTTTTTCCACCTGGTAAAAAAAATCTTACACTCACAACAGTTTTGTCTGAACAAAAAATAGATCATAAATAGATATGTATTTCAATTAAAATAAAAATAACAATGAAGTGATACTTTATAAAACTGGAAGCCATATGCAGACATTAACTCAACACTGAACTGACTACATTTCTAATCTTATCATCACCATGCTTGTTTCCTTGATTGCTCAGTATAAGGTGGTCACAATGCTGTGTTTGTGTATGCTTGTCAATGATTGTGTGGGTTGCTGTGTGTAAACTAGGCAACTGCCTGACCAAGTCTGGACGCAGACAGGCTGGCCCCCTGGGTCCTCAACCTACTCTATGGCCCTCATCTGCACAGAGGAGGACTTCAGCTCATGTCAGAATAATAGAGCCCAGAGTAATTACATTCATAAGATGAGTTGGTCCTGTCATTATAATTGAAGTTTCTAACTTGTCTTACAATTGCAATGACAGCCTAAACATTTCTGGGCTTTGATCTTTTAATGAGTGATATTTGGAAGGCCAAAATCATACATTAAGAACAATGGTCACTGGGTAATCCTCTCACCACCCATGCCACTTTACAAATTAAAGCTGGACTTTTTTTTCTTTTTGTCTTAAGTTATCAATAAATAAGGCTTTGCAATACAGTGTGGCTTCCCATTTGCTTTGAGGCAGTGGAATGCAGAGGAATGGACACTGGACTGGAAGCTGGCATTTCTGGGTATGGTTCTAGCTCTGCCAGTAACTTGCTACAAAAATACAAATTTGTCCCTTACCTATATGAGTTTCAGAGTGTGTTCAGGCTGCTATAACAAAATACCATAGAGTGGGTGGGTTATGGACAACAGACATTTATTTCTCACAGCCTAGAGGCTGGAAATCTGAGATCAAAGTGCCAGCACGGTCAAGTGAGAGCCCCG
Source organism: Rhinolophus ferrumequinum (assembly GCF_004115265.2). NCBI lineage: Eukaryota > Metazoa > Chordata > Mammalia > Chiroptera > Rhinolophidae > Rhinolophus > Rhinolophus ferrumequinum. Next base: position 59,907,646 of record NC_046291.1, read on the forward strand.
TTCTGGGTCACAGATTGCTGACTTCTTGCTGTGTCCTCACAAGGTGGAAGGGGACAGGGAGCTCTGTGGGGTCTCTTTTGTAAGAGCACTAATCCCATTCATGAAGGTTCCACTCTCATACCCTAATCACCTCTAAAGGCCAGACCTCTTAAAATCATTACACTGAGAATTAGGATTTCAACATGAATTGTGAGGGGCACAAACTTTCAGACTACAGCAACTCACTTTGTAAAAAGTAAAGTTAAATTCAAGGGAAGAGTATTCCAGGGAGAGGGAACAGCAAATGTGGAGGCACCAAAGTAGGAATGGATTTACTGCAGTTGATAATCAGAGAAAAAACAAACAAACAGAAGTTCAATATGACTGAAGCATGATGAGTGATAGGGAGAATGATTAGATAAAATCAGTGAGATGGACAGGGACAGGTTTCCAGAGCTTTATAGGCTCTGGTAGAGAGCTTGGCTTTATTCTAAATGAAATTCAGAGACAGCAGAAGGCTTTAAATCAAAGTATGACATGACATAATTTATTTAAAAAATATATATTAGTCCGGCTGCTGTGTGGTAAATGGATCGTAGGAGACAAGCAAAAGTGCCAAGGAACACTAGGGTCTGATACAATAGTCTACGTAAAATGATTGGGAAATGGCAATAGACACAGAAAACAGAGAAGGATTTAGGATGTAGTTGAACAGCGTGAGCTGGTAGTTTGGAGGCAGGAAGTCAGTGAAAGAAAAAGACTCAAGAATGACTCATGCTTTTGCTTTAAAGAATTGGCTAGTTGACAGAGCTAGTTTTTGATGGGGAGGAAACTGGAGAGAAAAATACAGTCCCCATTGACTATTGATGATAATCAATGAGGAAGACGGAATCTGAAATGTAAATTGATCAAAAGCAATCTGGGAATATTTGTATTTCATTTTTATTTCCCAGGATATGTGGGCGTCTCTCCTATCACTTTCTCCAGCACCTTGATGAAATTTTAGAATATTTATTCAAGTGTGAGTTCCACAAAACACAACTTAATTCCTTTAGGCATCCCTGACAATATGGTAACTAGAGCCCATATGCAGCCCATATGCCGTGGGTACTATTTACCTCCTACAGCTGTGGAATTTATTTTACTTAAGAATGTGGCATGCAAGCAGGTTTCTTTTTCCCTGGGACTTGCCTTTAGACATGCTATTATTGGATGAAACTGAGCTGGCCAGACAGATTTTAAAAGTAATTTTCAACAAAGCTCTCTGAAAAGAACTGAAAACGATAATTAGAATAACAGTTATAATTTATTGAGATCTTATTCTGCACTGAGTTTTGAAATAAGTGCTGTCCGCCTACTTTTTACCTGACGTACATACTACTACGTTTAACTCATTTGCTATATATAACATGTTCAGGGAGGTTAAGTAATTTGAGATCACAGAACTAGCAACTAGTGGAGCTGTGATCAAATACAGACATGTGATATTTTACATTCTTAACCCTGACAATAAATATTTTTCTTCCTTGGTATCTCCATATAAATGCCTAAAATTCTACCATTTTATGTAACAGATATTTATATATTTACACACACACACACACACACAACCTCAATGAAGTGTCATAGCAACCCTTTTAGGAAACTGCTGTTTTATATTTTCTGATAACAAAAGTGAAGCTTAGAGGGCATAATATGTTTTCTAAGCTCACAGAGCTACAATTTGGAGCTGCTGGGATTTGTTCTATTCTAAATCTCAATCCCAGTTTGTTTCCTAGGCTTGTTTCTCCAATATAAAAAGTAGTAAATAGAGAACATTTATTCAAAAACGATAACTTAGTGTTTATTATATACAGGCACTTTCTAATGGAACATAGTCTTTACAAAAATCGAACTGCTGGGAACTCTGCTTCTCACCTGGATGGAGTAATTGGTACCAGACTTAACCCTCCTTCCACAAACAATAGAAAACTGAACAAAATGTAGGAGTCCATTGTTTGAGGCACTGCATATCAAGTAGTGCCATACTGTGATCCTTTAGAGGGGAGAAACCCACAAAGTGAGCCCCAAATTCTTTCTACTTTCTGCTTGGGAGAATTTTCTGGACCACAGCACAGGGAAGATGAGTCCAAGGAGACAATAGAGGTCCTAATAAGTTTTGGAGTTAGAGATCTGAGTTTCGACTCAATGAAGTGTCTGGAATTTGTGCGATGGAGAGAAGGAAGCAGTACAATGATGAGTGCAGACGCATGCCTGTGGTCCTGGGTGAGGGCTGGGTTGTACAAAGGCAGCACAAAACTTATTGAGATTTAACCGAGTACAGATGCTATGCAACTGACACCTGAATGTAACTATCTGAGATCACACAAAGCTGAGGTGGAGAGATCTCATTACTTATGATGTACATTCAGCTGAGACCACAGAAAGACTAGACTTTAGAATTAAGGACCCCACAATAGAGTAAATGTGACACCTTAGGACAAAACTGAAATAGCCCTAAAACAAACAAACAAAAAAAATGAAAACTGACAGTTTCAAGAAAATTTCCAATAATCTATCTACCAGAACAAAGCACCATACCTTTTCTACATATTAAACAGTATTCAGACTGCCTACAATGTATCACCTACTATCCCCAACAATTACTTTAAAAGTTACCAGACATGTAAAGAAACAAAGTGTAACAAATAATCAAAAAAAAAGGTAATAGAAACTGAGAGATATGTTAGAATTTAGACAAAAACTTTATAACAGCTATTTTATACATGTTCAAGGACCTAAAGAAAAAAAAAAAAAAACTAGATCAAGAGAAAAGATGAGTACTGTTAACAGTGAAGTAGAAATTAAAAGAAAAAAAAAAACTAGGGAAATTTTACAACTAAAAACTACTATACTGGAAAATAAAAATCCAATGGATGGACTATTGAGAAAATTGGCTACTACAGAAAAGAAAAACAGAAAGAAAGAAAGGAAAAGAAAAAGAAAAGAAGGATCAGTGAACTTGCAGACAGATCAATGGGAATTGTTTAAAATGAAGAACACAGAGAAAGATAATTCAACCTCCAGAATGCTAGCTGTGGAGCCCCATGTATTTACTACTTAGCTAAACAATAGGTGAAAAAAATATATATTTTAAGCCAACATTTAAAGTCTCTGGAAACCGTCTTAAGGGTATACAGAAAGTGAAGACACATTATTCAAGAAAATCTAAATCATGGGAAGAATAGTGAGAGCCTTTGGAACTTGAGACACAACTTGCTCCCTACCTAATCCCACCTCAGTGTGACAACCCTGTCAGGATTTGTCAGAGTGGCTAAGGTAGAGATGGGAGGGGGATTCCCCTCTCTTCTCCCAGCTCCTAGTCAAGGGTTGCCATATCTCTCCAGGAAGAGATATGACTCCAGCATTTCTCATACTCCACCTAAAGCTTTAAGTTGCAGACTAACTTTCTGCTAAACATAGCCAAAAGTTTGGTGATTCCCTTTTTCCTCCTAACTTCCACCTTCCGAATGATGTGCCAGGCTGAGGATACTAATGTCCTCATCACCCTTTCCCCAGCTTGCTCAAAGGGTGGAGGTTTCTTGTTGTAAGACGCAGTCACAGACAATCATTCTAACCCAATACACTTATAAACCAAGGGTTTCATTCCCAGAGATGCAGACCACTTTTTTACACCCACAACAGAGATTTTGTCCAGGGGGAGACGCAGGCCATAAGACCACAGTGATCCAAAGTTCTCTGCAAAGAAACCTAATTTACTGAAACAGAATGTGGAAAAATTTAAGCCTAAAGACACTCTTGAAAACAGTGATGTTAGTTGTAAACAATTAAGAAGAGGCTAATTGTTCCATAAGAGCTAAGCTAGTCTAGATAGTTTACCAGAGAACCTGGAAAAAAGACAGTTAATAAAAAGAGCCTACTAGGGGAAGAAAAAAAATCTCATTGACTGCCCTTAAAAACTACTCCTGCAAAGGAGCCTGGATTTAATTGGATTAGAGCATGGAGCAGTTTGTGCCCTTGGGCATTGTTGAAAACAATAAGGCAATTAGCTGGCAATTAGTGGAGCCTAATGACTGATATGATACCAACAGAAGTAGTTTAAATAAGAAATCAGGAGAATAGGTACTCAGAGAACACCAGCTAAAACCACTATAATCCTAGGATGCCTGCACAGTATAAATATGTATTTCTGCTCCTGTATTCTCTTGACTAATTTTGAAAGCAATTTTATTAAGCAGTATACATATATTTAATTGTTGGGCCTATAAAATATAGATATGAAATACATTTCACAATATATGGATGAAGGAGGAGGTGGGTAGCAAAGCTGTACTGGAGTAAGGAAATGACATCAGGAACAAAGTAAGAGAATAAAATATTTAAATAAAAATGTGAACTATAACAAACTTTATATACTTGGTCTCCTTTTCTATCTCAATTTCTTTAAAAGATATAAAATTATATAAAGTAATAATTATAACAATGCATTATAGGGGTTGTATCATATATAGATGTAATAAAATATGTGCGACAATAACAGCACCAAATGAGGAAGAGGGAATAGAAGCATATAGAAGTAATGTTTCTATATCTAGCTGGAAATAAATTATTATAAATCTGAAGTAGATTCTTATAAGCTAAGATGTATAAAGTAGGCCTTAAGAAAATAATTGTTAAAATACAGTGAAAAAATGATAAAAGTAATTAAATGCCACACTAGATATTATTCACTTAATGCAAAAGAAAGCAGCAAAGGAAGAACCGAGGAACAAACAGACATAAAAACACATAAAAATAAAAGCTCCAAGAAAACAAAAATAAAACGACAACTTGTCCAAATATGTACATAATAATATTACATGTGAAAGGATTAAATAATACAATCGAAATATAAAGGTTAAATTATTTTTTTCAGTTACAGTTGACATTAAATAGCATTTTATAATAGTTTCAGGTGTACAGCATAGTGGTTAGGCATTTATGTAATTTACGCAGTGATTCCTCCCAATTACTCTAGTATCCACTTGACACTATACATAATTGTTGCAACATTATCCACGATATTCTCTATGCAGTACTTTACATCCCCATGACAATTTTGTAAACCAATTTGTATTTCTTAATCCCTTTACCTTTTTCACTGAGATCCCTAAGCCCTCTCCTCTCTGGCAACCATCAGTTTCTTCTATGTACCTATGAGTCTGTTTCTGTTTTATTTGTTTGTGTATTTTGTTCTTTACGCTCCACATATAAGTGAGATGATGTGTTATTTGTCCTTTTTGGTCTGACTTATTTCACTTAGGATAATGTATTCTAGGTCCGTCCATGTTGTGACAAATGGTAAGATTTCATATATTGTATTTTAAATTAAAGTTTATTAGGGTGAAAATTGTTAGTAAAGTTACATAGACTTCAGGTGTACAATTCTGTATTACATCATCTATAAATCCCATTGTGTATTCACTACCCAGAGTCAGTTCTCCTTCCATCACCACATATTTGATCCCCTTTACCCTCATCTACCACCTCCCTCCCCCCTTTCCTTCTGGTAACCACTAAACTATTGTCTGTGTCTATGAGTTTTTGTTTCTCATTTGTCTTGTTCTTTTGTTGTTTTTGGTTTATATACCACATATCAGTGAAATCATATGGTTCTCTGTTTTTTCTGTATGACTTATTTTGCTTAGTATTATAATCTCAAGGTCCATCCATGTTGTCACAAATGGTCCTGTTTCATCTTTTCTTACCACCGAATAGTATTCCATTATGTATATATATATATCACAACTTCTTTATCCATTCATCTATCGAAGGACATTTTGGTTCTTTCCATGTTTTGGCCACTGTAAATAAAGCTGCAATGAACATTGGAGCACATGTGTCTTTATATATAAATGTTTTCAGGTTTTTTGGGTGGATACGCAGGAGAGGGATTGCTGGGTCATATGGTAATTCTATTAGTAATTTTATGAGGAACCCCCACACTGCCTTCCATAGCGGCTACACCAGTCTGCATTCCCACCAACAGTGTATGAGGGTTCCTTTTTCTCCACAGCCTCTCCAACACTTGTTACTATTTGTCTTGTTGATGATAGCCATTCTGACTGGGGTGAGGTGATATCTCATTGTGGTTTTTATTTGCATTTCTCTGATGATTAGTGATGTTGAGCATTTTTTCATATGTCTATTTGCCACTTGTATGTCCTCTTTGGAGAGATGTCTCTTCAGGTCCTCTGCCAATTTTTCAATTAGGTTGTTTGTTTTTTGTTGTTGATTTGCATGAGTTCCTTGTATATTTTGGATATTAGCCCCTTATTGGAGGCACTGTTTGCAAAAATCTTCTCCCATTCAGTTGGTTGCCTCTTTATTTTGTCTATGGTTTCTTTTGCTGGGCAGAAGCTTTTAAATTTGATATAGTCCCATTCATTTGTTTTAGCTTTTACTTCCCTTGCCTTTGGAGTCAAATTCATAAAATGCTTTTTGTACCCAAGGTCCATAAGTTTAATACCTATGTTTTCTTCTATGCAGTTTATTGTTTCAGGTCTTATGCTTAAGTCTGATCCATTTTGAATTAATTTTGGTACAGGGTGACAGCAGTCCAGTTTCATTCTTTGCACGTGGCTTTCCAATTCTCACAGCAACATTAATTGAAGAGGCTGTCTTTTCTGGTCTTTGTCAAAAATTCTCTGTCCATATTTATGTGGTTTTATTTCTGAGTTCTCAATTCTATTCCATTGGTCTACATGTCTGTTTTTTTGCCAATACCATGCTGTTTTGATTATTGTTGCCCTGTAGTACAAGCTAAAGTCAGGGAGTGTGATACCTCCAACATTGTTTTTGTTTTTTTTATTTTTATTAAGATTGCTTTGGCTATTCGGGGTCTTTTGTGGTTCCAAACAAATCTGATGATTTTTTGTTCTATTTCTTTAAAAAATGCCATTGGGATTTTGATGGGGATTACATTAAATCTATATATTGCTTTGGGTAATATGGCCATTTTAACTAGGTTGATTCTTCCAATCCATGAGCATGGAATGTCTTTCCATTTCTTTGTCTTCTTCAATTTTTTAAAAAAATGTCTTGTAGTTTTCAGCATATAGGTCTTTCACATCCTTGGTTAAGTTTATTCCTAGGTATTTTATTCTTTTTGCTGCAATTGAAAAAGGAATTGTTTTTTGTATTTCTTTTTCTGAGATTTCATTGTTAGTATATAGGAATGCAATGCACTTTTGTACATTGATTTTGTAGCTGGCAACTTTACTGTATTCGTTGATTGTTTATAATAGCTTTTTGGTGGAGTCTTTAGGGTTTTCTATACACAGCATCATGTCATCTGCAAAGAGTGACAATTTAACTTTTTAATTCCCAGTTTGGATGCCTTTTATTTATTTCTCTTGTCTGATTGCTCTGGCGAGGACTTCCAACACTATGTTGAAAAGCAGAGGTGATAGGGGACAGCCCTGTCCTGTTCCTGAATGTAGAGCAAAGGACTTCAGTTCTTCACCATTAATTATGAGATTAGCTGAGGGTTTGTCATGTATGGCCTTTATTATGTTAAGGTGTTTTCCTTCTATACCTATTTTATTAAGTGTTTTAATCATAAATGGATGTTGTATCTTGTCCAATGCTTTTTCTGCATCAATTGATATAATCATATATTTTTGTCCTTTTTTGTGTTTATGTGATGTTATCACTTTGATAGATTTGTGTATGTTGAACAATCCTTGTGCCCCTGGGATGAACCCCACTTGGTCATGATGAATAATCTTTTTAATGTATTGTTGCATTTGATTTGCTAGAATTTTGTTTAGGATTTTTGCATCTGTATTCATCAAAGATATTGGTCTGTAGTTTTTTTTTTTTTTGTGTTGTCCTTACCAGGTTTTGGTATCAGGGTAATGTTGGCCTCATAAAATGAGTTAGAGAGTACTGTCTCTTCTTCAATTTTTTGGAAGAATTTGAGCAGGATTGGTATTAGATCCTCTTTGAAGGTTTGGTATAATTCACTAGTGAAGCCATCTGGTCCCCAACTTTTGCTTTTGGGAAGGTTTTGGATGACTGATTCAATTTCCTTACTGGTGATCGGTCTGTTTAGATTTTCCAGTTCTTCATGGTTCAGAATCGGAAGGCTGTATGTTTCTAAGAACTTGTCCATTTCTTCTAGGTTATTGAATTTGGTGGCATATAGTCCTTCACAGTATTCTTGGATGATCCTTTGTATTTCTGTGGCATCCGTGATAACTTTCCCTTTTTCATTTCTAATTTTGTTTATTAGTGTCTTCTCTCTTTTTGTCTTAGTGAGCCTCGCCAAGGGTTTGTCAATTTTGTTAATTTTTTCAAACAACCAGCTCTTTGTCAGATTATTTTTTTCTATTGTCTTTTTGTTCTCTATTTCATTTAGTTCTGCTCTGACTTTTATTATTTCCTTTCTTCTGTTGACCTTGGGTTTCATTTGTTCTTCTTTTTCTAGTTCTTTAATGTGTAACATGAGGTTATTTATTTGGAATTTTTCTTTTTTCTTGAGATAGGCCTGTAATGATATAAATCTCCCTCTTAAAACTGCTTTTGCTGCATCCCAAAAATTTTGGTAGGGTTTGTTTTCATTGTCATTTGTTTCTATGTATCTTTTGATCTCTCCCCGAATTTCTTCTTTGACCCTGTCGTTCTTTAAAAGTATGTTGTTTAATCTCCATGTATTTGTGTTTATTTCCTGCTTTCTTTTTTCAGTTGATATTCAATTTCAAGGCCTTGTGATCAGAGAATATGCTTGGTATGATTTCAGTCTTCTTAAATTTGCTGAGGTTGGTTTTGCGTCCCAATCTATGGTCTGTCCTTGAGACTGTTCCATATACACTAGAAAAAAAGTGTAATAGTCTGATGTTTTAGGATGGAGCACTCTATAAATGTCAATTATGTCCATTTCATCTAATGTGTCATTTAGGGCTGCTATTTCATTATTTATTTTCTGTTTGGATGATCTATCCATAGCTGTCAATGATGTATTTAGGTCCCCTAGTATAATTGTGTTTTGGTCAATTTTCCCTTTAGTTCTGTTAGTAGTTGCTTGGTATATTTTGGTGCTCCCTGATTGGGGGCATAAATATTGATGACTGTTATGTCTTCTTGTTGTATAGTCTCCTTTACCATTATGAAATGTCCATCTTTCTCTCTGTTACCTTTTTCACCTTGAAGTCTGTTTCATCTGATATCGGTATAGCTACACCTGATTTTCTCTGGATACCATTTGCTTGGAGTGTCAATTTCCACCCTTTCACTTTGAGTCTATGCTTGTCCTTGTACCTGAGATGTGTCTCTTGGAGACAGCATATGGTTGGGTTTAGTTTTTTGATCCAATCTGCAACTCTGTGCCTTTTTATTGGTGAGTTCAGTCCATTTACATTTAGGGTGATTATTGATATGTGAGGATTTCCTATCATTCTATCTTTAGTTTTCTGGTAAGATTGTGTCTCCATTGTTTCTTTGCCTTTTTGTTGTTGTCTATTATTTCTGTGTGGTGGTATTCTATTATGTTTCACTTTGTTTCTTCTTTTATTACAGTATATATTTCAGTTCTGGATTTTTTTTTTTTGAGTGGTTACCCTTAAGTTTATGTAAAAGAAAGTTTGATATTTAGAGTATTCCATTTTATTCAGCCTGCCTACTTTATCCATTCCCATATTCCGGTTCAGGCCTTTATTCTTCCCCTGTTTATGTTTTGGTTGCCACTAATTGTCCCTGTTGATGGTGGTCAAATAGCCTCCTTTAGTATTTCTTGAAGTGTGGGTTGTGTATCACAAAATTCCCTCAGCTTCTGTATGTCTGGAAAGGTCTTTATTCCTCCTTCATATCTAAAGAATATCTTTGCTGAGTATATTATTCTTGGCTCATAATTTCTCTCTTTCAATAGTTTGAATATTTGGTTCCACTCTTTCCTGGTTTGTAGAGTTTCTGCTGAGAAATCTGATGATAATCTAGTAGGCTTTCCTTTGTAGGTTACTGTCTTCTTTTCCCTGGCTGCCTTGAGGATTCTTTCTTTGTTGTTGGTTTTTGACAGCTTCAATACAGTGTGCGTTGGAGAAAGCCTGTTTGGGGTTGAGGTAATTAGGTGTTCTATTTGTTTCTTGGATTCGAGGATACAGTTCTTTCCACAAGTTTAGGAAGTTCTCATCGACTATTTGTTTAAATGTACTCTCTGTTCCCTTCTTTCTTTCTTCTCCTTCTGGTATGCCCATTATTCTTATATTGCTCTTTCTGATGGAGTCAGAAAGTTCTTGTAGAATTCTTTCATTTCTTTTAAGTCTCAAGTCTCTTTCTTCTTCATCCCTGTCATTTCCAGGTTTCTATCTGCGATGTCACTGATTCTTTTCTCCATCTGGTCAACTCTACTACCTAAACTGGCTATTTCATTCTTAATTTCTTTTATTGAGTTCTTAATCTCCAGAAATTCTATTTGGTTCTTTTTTAAAATTTCAATCTCTTTTGTAAAATGTTCATGTTGTTCTTTGATTCTGCTTCTGATTTCATTAAACTGCTTTTCTGTGTTTTCTTGCATCTCATTGAGTTTTTTTCAGAACTGCAATCTTGAATTCTCGGTCATTTAAGTCACATATTTCCATATCATTAAGTTCATTTTCTGGAGACTTTTCACTTTTTTTCTGAGCTGTCTTGTTGCTTTGGTTATTCATGGCAATTAATGATTTATTATTTCTCTTCCTAGACATCTACAGGAGTGGGTTCTGCAACAGGTTGATAGGAAGAGGTCTTTCTTTTGTTTTTCAGTATGTATTTGTAGAATGTTTTATTTTCTCTCCAACTGCAGCATTTTTTTTTTTCTCTCTCACACTGTAGTGTTATATTTTCTCTGCACTATTCCAGCTTCTCACACAATGGAGGGATTCCCTGGGAAGCGGGCTTCTCCTCTGTTAACAGTTCGCCTGGGTCGTAGGGCACCACGTCCCTGTGGGGATGTGGAGAGTTTTTGAAGTTCCAAAGTTCTTCCTGCACCAGATTCTGAGCCCGTGTGTTTCAGCAGTTCCGTTTACTCCTGCAGGGATCCACCCAGATAGGTGGGGACAGGGGAAGGGTGAGTTGTGAGAATAGGCCCAGAGCAATGGTGGCGGCAACCACCACCACAGCCGGTCCTGCTTCCACAGTTCCCTCCTCTTTGTTGGACTTCGAATCTATGTCTGCTGACCACAGTTCTCAGAACTGCAAATATTCTGTTCTTTTGATCTGACACTGCTACTGTTCTGCTTCTATCACTGGGCAGGTGGGGGCGGGGTGAACTCTGGGAAGGTAAAGAGGGGGCGGCTAGTCTCAGTGCCTAAGGCTCCTGTTCTCTGTGGCAGCGAGGGCTTAAACTACCATTTTCAGCCTTCTTCCCTCAGTCTTTGCTCTGAGGTCTCTGCCATGAAAGCTGTGTTCAGCCGTATTATATGCTGTCCCCTCAGCCCTGTAAGCCATAAACAGAGCCCTGGCAGTCCGAGTTCTTCCTTCTCCCACAGCTGCGGAAGTTCCGGGATGCAGCGAGCTCAGAGCACTGAGCTAGGTCAGTGTCCTGCGCCCTCGCGGCCCTATCTCTTCACTTCTCCCTTCCCTCCTCCGCCCCCGTCCTGCTCACACAATTTCCCCACTTTTAGGTGAATTCAGTAGTGAGACTCTTCGTCTTGCCTGTCTGCTGTGCAGGGAGTCCTTTGTGGAGTTATAGGTTTTCAATTTGCTGTAAATTCCAGGGGAGATTTTCAGAGGCTTACCTCATGCCACCATTTTGATGATGTCTGCCAGATTTCATATTTTTTATTGCCAAGTAACATTTCATTGTATATATGGAATGAATGAATGAATGAATGAATGCATATTTTTTAAATGTAGATATTAAGAGACTAGATTTTTAAAAAATATTATCTTACTAAATGATGTCTACAAGTAACAGAATTTAGATTCAAAGATACAAATAGGTGGAATGTAAAAGGATGCAAAGGATTTATCATTTAAACAGCAACCATAGTATAGCTGGAGTGGCTATACTAATACCAGACAAAATCAATTTTAAACAAAGAAATTTTGCTTGAGGTAAAAGGAATAAAGATAAATGGTCAATCCATTAGGAATATATAACAACTATAAACATATACACACCTCACAACTGATCTGCAAAATACATAAAACAAAAACTGATAAAATTAAAGAAAAAAATAGACAATTCAAAAATAATAATTGGAAACTTCAATTCTTCACTTTCAAATATAGATAGAAAACCAAGCAAAACATAAACAGGGACATAGAAGACTTTAAGAGCATTATAAAGCAATAAACCTGACAAATATCCATAGAACACTCAAAAATAGGAGAATGCTCATTCTTCTCAAGTACACATGGATCATTCTTCAGTATAAATCATATATTAGGCAATAAAAGAAGCATCAATAATTTTAAAAGGATTGAAAATTTTGCAAAATATGTACTCTGACCACAATGGAATAAAATTAGAAATCAATAACAGAGAAATTTGGAAAATTCACAAATAAGTGGAAATTAAACAACACCTAAATAAAGAATAGGTCTATGAAGAAATTGCACAGGAGATTATAAAGTAATTTGAAATGAATGAATATTAAAATGCAGCATAGCAAACATATAATATGTAGCTAAATCATTTTGTAGAATCTAATTTATACCTGTAAAAACCTACACATACACACACACACACATACACACACACACACACACACACACATAATCTAAATAAAAACTTATTAGTTCACCTTATATCTATAAAAAAAAGGGAAAATAATGGAAAACAGGTAGGAAAAAAAAGAAGGATTAGAGTGGAAATTAATGAAAAGGAGACTAGATAAATAATAGAAAAAATCAACAAAACCAAAACCAAAAGTTGGTTCTTCTTTGGAAAGATCATCAAATTGACAAAATATCAGCTAGACTGACTAAGATAAAAGAATGGAGTCTGAAAATACTCAAACTAGAAACTGAAGATGGGACATTACTACCAACATTACAGAAATAAAAAAAAGATTATGAAGGAATACTATGAATAATTGTATGCCAAATAATTAGATAACAGATTAAATGAACAGATTCCTAGAAACACACAAATTATCACAACTGATTTAAGAAGTAGAAAATATGAATTGATCTATAACAAATAAAGAGAATAAAAGAACATATATATATATAATTTAAAATAAAATAAACACCAATTCTTCAAATACTCTTCTATAACATTTTGTCACGAAAGGAGTATTTTTCTTATATATAAAACCTTTCTTATGATCCAGTATCATTCTATAGGCCAGTATTATCCTGATTTCAAAACCAGACAAAAAAATCACAAGAAAAGAAAATTACAGGTCAATATCTCTGATTAATATAGATGTCAAAATTTTCAAAAAATACTAGCAAATTGAATCTAGCATCATATAAGAAATAATTACACACTGTAGCCAAGTGGCATCCAGGAGTGCAAGGTTGGTTAAAGATTTGAAAATCAATTAAAATATACCACATTAATAAAATAAAATAAAATAAAAAATGTGATAATATTAATATAAGCAGAAAAACATTTAAATTTTTAAAAGCTATTTATTATATTAGAAAAACAACAAACACACTCAACTGGGAATAGAATAGATACCCTCAATTTGACAAATGGCATCTATGAAAAACCCACAGATAGCATACTAAATAGTGAGGAAAGACTGAATGTTTTCTCCTAAGATCAGGATCAAGACAATAACCTCCAGTCTTACTAATTCTATTACCTTTGTGTAGGACATTCCAGCAAGGAAAATTAGACAAGAAAAAAAAAAAGTAAAACACATTCAGATTAAAAAGGAAAAAAGTAAAACTATGAATTTGCAGATATGATCATATATAATACATAGAACATCCTGAGGAATAAACTAAAAATCTATTAGAACCAACTAATTAATGAGTTCAGAAATGTTGTAGGACATAAAATCAATATAGAAAAAGCAATTGTATTTTTTTACACTTGAAATTAACAATCCAAAAATTATAAGAAAACAGGTTTTTTTGTTGTTAACTTTTTAAATTTATTAGTTTCAGGTTTGCAAAACAATGTAATAGTTAAACAATTATCATTTATATCCCTCACACAGTGATAATCCCCTTCCCCCATCTACTACCCCTCTGACATCACATACAGCCATTACATTTCCACTGTCTCTATTCCTAATGCTGTACTTCGCTACTTGTAACTATATATATATAAAATTGTAGCTGATATTCATTATTGTTCAGCTTCAGCTTCAGGTGTACAGTACAGTGATCAGGCATCTACATCATCCCTGAAGTGGTGTCCCTAATGAGACAAGTGTCCATCAGATACTCTACAAAATCTTTACAACATTATTGATTACATTCCCCAAATTTACTTTCATATCCCCGTGGCCATCTTGTGGTTACTGATTGTGTTTTCTAATCCCCTCACCTCCCCCTTACCCCCACCCCTCCATCTGGCCACCCTCAGTTGTTCCTCTCTGTCTCTGGGACTGTTTCTGATTAGTTCATTCATTTATTCTTTTCTTTAGATTCCACATGTAAGTGAGATCATATGGTATTTGTCTTTCTCTGTCTGGCTTATTTCACTTAACATCATGTTCTCTATGTCCATCCATATTGTTGCAAATGGTAAGATTTCCTTCTTTATGGCTGTGTAATACTCCATTGTACAAATGCACCACAGTTTCTTAATCCAGTCATCTACCGATAGGCATTTTAGTTGTTTCCATGTCTTGGCTATTGTGTATAGTGCTGCAATAAACATAGGGGTGCATAATTTTTTTCGAATTAGAGTTTGGGATGTCTCTGGATAAATACTAAGGAGTGGAAATGCTGGGTCATAAGGTAGTTCCATTTTCAGATTTTTGAGATACCTCCATACTGTTTTCCATAGTGGCTGCACCAATCTGCAATCCCACCAACAGTGCACAAGTGTTCCCTTTTCTCCACATCCTCACCAGCACTTGTTTTTTGATTTATTGACGATGGCCATTTTGACTGAGGTGAGGTGGTATCTCATTGTGGTTTTTATTTGCATTTCTCTAATGATTAGTGAGGTTGAGCATTTTTTCATATGTCTGTTTGCCATCTGTATATCCTCTTTAGAAAAATGTCTCTTCATGTCCTCTGCCCATTTTTCAATTGGGTTGTTTGGTTTTTTGGAGTTGAGTTGAGTTGAGTGAGTTTTTTATAGGTTTGGGATATTAACCCCTTATCAGATATATCATTGGCAAATATCTTCTCCCGTTCAGTGGGATTCTTTTTTTTTTATTATTGATGGTTTCCTTTGCTGTGAAAAAATTTTTTAGTTTTATGTAATCCCACATGGTTATTTTTTCTCTTACTTCCCTTGCCTGAGCGGATATATCTGTAAAAATCTTACTCCAGGTAATGTCTGTGAAGTTTCTTCCTATATTTTCTTCTAGGAGTTTTATGGTTTCAGATCTTACATTTAGGTCTTTAATCCATTTTTAATTTATTCTTGTATATGGTGTAAGGAGGTAGTCTAGCTTTATTTTTTTGCATATGTCTGTCCAGGTTTCCCAGCACCATTTATTGAATAGACTGTTTACCCCACTATAAATTGTTGCTTCCATTGTCATAGATTAAATGACCATATAGGCATAGATTTATTTCAGGGCTCTCTATTCTGTTCCATTGATCTATGTGTCTGTTTTTATGACAGCACTATGCTGTTTTGATTACTGTAGCCTTGTAGTATAATTTGATGTCAGGTACCATTACATCTCCCACTTTGTTATTTCTCAAGATTGCCGAGACTATCCAGGGTCTTTTATGGTTCCATATAAATTTTGGGATTATATGTTCTATTTCTGTGAAAAATGTAGTTTGATAGGATTGCGTTGAATCTGTATATTGCCTTAAGCAGTATGGACATTTTAACGATATTAATTCTTCCTATCCATGAGCATGGTATGTGTTTCCATCTATTTGTATCTTTTTTTAAATTTCTCTCTTCAGAGTCTTATAATTTTTTGAGTACAGATATTTTACTTCTTTGGTTAAATTTATTACCAGGTATTTTATAGTCTTTGAAGCAATTGTAAATGAGATTGTTTTCTTAATTTCTCCTTCTGATATTTTATTATTGATATACACAAATGCAACTGATTTCTGAATATTAATTTTGTATCCTGCTACTTTACTAAATTCATTTATCAGTTCTAATAGTTTTTTGGTGGAGTCTTTAGGGTTCTCTATATATAGTATCATGTCATCTGCATATAATGACAATTTTACTTCCTCCTTACCAATTTGGATGCCTTTTCTTTCTTTTTCTTGTCTGATTGTTGTGGCTAGAACTTCTAGCACTATGTCGAATAGAAGTGGTGAAAGGGGGCAACCTAGCCTTGTTTCTGATCTTAAGTGGAATGGAGTTTCATTTTAATAAGATAAAAAAGTAAAGACTGAAAATGAAAGAGTGCAAGACATGTTCAATGAAATAACAAAACATCACTGAGAATAATTTTAAAAGACCTAAATAAATGGAAGTATATCTTTATTCATAAATTGGAATATAATATTGTTATGAGGATAACTCACTCCAACATTGATTTATAGGTTTGGTGCAATCCTTGTTAAAATCCCAAATGTCTTCTTTAAGAAATGGATAATCTGATCCTAAAATTCATATGGAAATACAAGGGACACAGAATAACCAAACCAATTTAACAAAGAAGAATTAAGTTGAAAGTACTCATACTTCCTGATTTCAAAACCTACTATTGAGCTACAGCCATAAAGAGAGTGTGACACTGGCATAAGAATAGACATGTAGATCAGTGGAATGGAATTAAGAGTCCAGAAATTTACCCATACATTTATGGTCATTTGATTGTCCTCAAGGGTATCAAGACAATTCAGTGTGGCGAAGAATAGTCTTTTCCAACAAAAAGTGATAGCATAATCAGATACCCACATGCAAAAAAATAAAATAAAATTAGACCCCTTGTGCACCACATTAAAAAAAATAACTCAAAAGGAAGCAGAGATTCTTATAAGGAGCTAGGAATGTAAAAACAAACATACAAAGGAAAGGCAATGTGAAGACACACAGGGAGAATATAACCATCTGACTGGAATGATATATAGTTCTCTGAAAGGAATATGTTTCCATAATTATTTCAATTTATCTATCGCTTTATATTTAAATATTTATCACTTTATATTTAAAATGCGTCTCTTAGAGGTTATACATAGCTTTGTCTGTATTTTTTTCTCCACAGTCTAATAATCTTTACTTTTAATTTAGAGTACATGGTCCATTTACATTTAATGTAATTACTGATATTATTATGTTTGTTTACCAAGTTTTTTTCTTTTATCTTTTTTCCTATCCTCCGTCTCTTCCTTTCCCTTTCCTCTCTTCCTTTCTGAAGTCATGGTTTCAGTTATGATATGTTATAAATAAAGCCCCTTTTATTTTCAGAAGTGCCCATGTTTAGACAATGACTGACATGGGCTTCTACATTTCTTCTGAGTACTGGGGACCTTCACAAATCTGAATCTTTGATATTTAAGACTCTTTTTAACTATGAGTACTATTTGGTAGCCATCAATTTTTGGCAATTTCTATTTCCTTTTAACTTCAAAAGTAGTTTATTATTTTGTACTGTATATTTAATATTGCAAATATATTCAGTGACAACATTTCTACTATTGAAAAAAGAAGTAAACTATCCTGTCATTCTTCTACATATGCTCATACAAGCATTTCTGCATACTCTATTGTATGTAAAACTATAAATTGACATTTCCTATATTATCTGAGCATTATCCTTATATTAACAACTTGGTCCTTCATAGTTAATTCAGTCATATCATCAGTCCTTTTTGTTTGTTTGTTTGTTTGTTTGTTTATTTTTGCCATTTCTTACTAAAGTGTGAGAAATTACATGGTAACCTTATGTGTTGTCTCACTGCCACCTGGTGGCAAAAATATAGAAAAGGCAGCAAAATAAAGATGGATGACTGTCTAGGTGAAAGTCATTTCCCATAGCATGAAAATCATATATTCTCAGAATCTTTTCAAAGACCCCTAGTAAGCATTTTCCCTATCTAAGGTTTGGCTTTTTCAGTAAGCTGTACACATAGCCCTGAGAAACAAGGAATGAAATTGTCAATAATTAACTAACATATCTTTATTGAAGAAAATGTGAAAATAGATGTTAAAAGATCTACTATAATTATGAAAGCATAATATTGGAATGCTTTCTTTCAGTAATTTTAAATTTCAAGGATAATATTAAAAGTTTATTTTGTGTGGCTTCACTCTTGTAGATAAAGGAAATCAATTATCTTAATATTTGAAAATAATAAATACTTTTTCAATACCAAATAGATATAGTTCATGGCCTCCCTTTGTGGCTTAAATCATTTTCAAACTAAATCCCCAAGACTGAAATCAAAATCAACTGCTTTTTGCTTAAGTGTTTTGTCTTTATTGCTACTCTATTTTTATTATTCTTTTCATCATGATAGAGCCAGGTGTTGACTGGTAATTTTCAATGTCTAGAAATGTCATTATAACCTCTGAAAGAATACGTATTTAAGGAAGTAATAATACTAAATATTATTTTGGCTCTTACTGTGTATTTTTTTCAAATTTATTATGCATTTAATTAATGAATTTCATAGAATATAAGGGTTGACTTCAGAGGTCAACTTTTCCTATTTGAGAAATTTATCAGATCAGGCTTCCACATTTGTCATAATTGTCTATATGTGTTTATGTGATATAGATACCCTATTTGAGTTGTTAATATATACTATAATGTATTTCTATATTAGAATTGAGTCCACGTATGTATACACATTTAGTATTAACTTAATGCTTTATATTTTTTCCAGCTTTATTGAGACATAATTGACATATAGTATTATGTAAGTTTAATGTGTACAATGTGATGATTTAATACACATATATTGCAAAATGTTTACCACTGTAAGGTTAGTTAGCACATTCTTTACCTCACATGATTACCATTTTGTTGCTGTTATGATGAAAACATTAAAACTCTTTTCTCATAGCAACTTTCATATTTTTACCAGTGTTCTTTATATTGTACTCCATCTGGTTCTCAAAAATACTCTTGTGAGGGAAAGAGGGAGGAAGAAAGGACTGATCGTTACTGTTTCATAAATAAGGAAATAGAAACCTAAATTAGCAAAGTGAAGAATTATTGAACCTAGGAATTCTGATTCCAACTCCAGAACCGTTTCAGTACATCACAGCAAATGATGCGACAATTTTTCCTCACTTTTTGAATGTTCACAGAAATCTAACATCACTAGTGGAATTTGTCATGCTCCTGAAGACACCCCCAGAAGGTGTGAAAGAGTGAATGAGCATCGCCTTACGTTTTGCTAGGTGTATGGCATGGCCTCAGCTGAAAAATTAGAATTATAACACATTCCGTTCCAGTTTCATAAGAGGATTAGAGTTAATTTATGCAAAGCTCCTAGCACAATGCCAGGCAAATATTATTACCAATAGCTATTATTGAGAAGAAAATATGAAGCTCAAAATTCTTGGGGATCATCGGACTTGTCCAGAAGACAGGTCCTCTTAAGATAAACTTAACTGACAGTGGATTGCCTGGAATGTACTCTCAGACATTACTCCTGAATTGCAGAGCTACCTCATCTCTTGTTTGGTGCCTAGCAACGACTTTATCGCTGCCATATTAACACTGATTGGGAAGAATATGTAAGTGTTTTTAATGTCTGCAAATCTAGTTCCCTTATCTAGAGCCACTTATATTTATAGTTAGTTTGGTTCCATCCAACCAGTAAATGAGGGCGTATTTTATTGTAGCACTGTGCAAAAGAGATTTTAATAAAACAAACAAGCAAACAACTCAGAATTGTACTGAGTATATCCAGGTAATATACGAAAGAAGGAATTGTACATTATAAGAAATAAAAATGCAGCTTTATATTATAATTATGTGATCATTCTTGGATATAGTGTGTGTGTGCGCGTGTGTGTGTTAATGAAATAGCATACATGCCCTGATCGCACAATCAAAAACAAACTATATGACACATATTGCTTGTAGGTAAGAAAAGTGCCTGGTTTTTGGCCAGGACTCCAGAACTGAGAAGACAGGTGCCAAGAGATTCTAACCAGTCAGTATCTAAGCAAAGAATGTTAGAGAGGGCAATAAATGGCTTGGAGAGAAAAACAAAAAGTGTCACCTAGTAACCACTTTACAGTAGCATGCTGAGGCCAAAACCTTCTCAAGATAGCAGTGTCTTATGCAAAAATTATAGAAAAAATGACCTGTGGAAAAAAAGACAAGCTATGCTAGCAGCTAATGTTTCCTTAGAAGAAGGTATTCAGAATAAAAAGGGAGGTTTTATGTAATAGCTGTAAGAGAATTTGATAAAATGAGTAAAACTATTTTTGAAAGTCCAGAAAATTATTACCATAATGAAAACAAACTTCATATTTTTATACAATTACTAAAATGGTGTATATTGTTTCAGTGTATTTATTTATAATTCTCATAAACAGACATAGCTTTAAGCAATATGTAAAACAGAAATTCCAAAAAAACAAATTTGACGATAGTTTTCTTTATAAAATAAATCACTGACCATTTTCTTTATATACTGTTTCACTTGTGCATTTAAATTTAATTTTTAAAAGATGGTGATTTACAAACAACTGGGGGTATGGCATATAATGAAAGGTTTGCCATAGACTCAGGTATGAGAACTATAATAAAATAATATTGCACACCAGATCGTGGTTTTAAGTATCACAGAAATTCAAGCATTATAATAGATTGTTTACACGTTAAACAAGGAAATTGACTTACTAAAAAGAGAATTTAATATATATCCAGGGTGATAGAAAAATGAAAAAAGTGAAAAGATCCAGTCTTTAGGAACCTGACTATCAAATGTTGAATTGTTGAACTATGATTCTTTTCCGATTTCATAATACAGAGACAGGAGTACTGAGTTCTTACTCAGAATTGATCTTCAGAGAAAAATAAACGACCAGAAGATTGAATAGAGATCTCTATAGTCTAGTCATAGTGAGCAAAAACTGTCTGGCTTTAATGAATGGTTGACTTTTTTTAGGAAGAAAATATTGTGTGTGTGTGTGTGTGTGTGTGTGTGTGTATTTCTCCTACTACTGTGATTTTCTACTCTGGCTTCACATTATATCACCTGGATCACCTGGGAAGCTTTTAAAAAAGAGAGATGTTTGTGCCTCACTATAAAATAATTGAATTGACTCTCTGGAGGTAGAACCTTGGCATTTTTCAGAAGTTCTCCAGATGACAATGTGGTCTATCCCTGGTTAACAAACAATGACCAACATCAACAGTAATCCACAAATTCAGTCTATATGGGCCAAGCGGTACGTCATGTGATAGACTCACCTTCTCTCATTAATCCTCACAACAATCCTATGGTTTGTGTAGGTTTTATTCCTATTTACAAAAGAGAAAAATAATGCTTTAGGGAGGGTAAGTCACTTGCAAGGATATAGGGATTGGAAAGAGGGAAAAAAAAGTATCATCTGACTTTAGGAATTAATAATCTACTTCAACTCCATTCAGTTTTCATGTTTTGAGTGCCTATTATATATTAGAATTTGAAGACAGAGATAAGTAGGACATGGGCCTTGCCCTTGGGGCATTCATTCCTAGTTTTTATGCCTAGATTGTAGCTGTGACAACTGGTGTCCCTCTGCGTCTCATGTACATTTTTCCTATCTGTCTTTAACAGCTCTTCAGGTAGGAATTTTACAGCAGCCGAACAAAGACATTTGAAGCTGTACATGTGTAGCATTCTCTACCTGGACCTTGTAATTCTAAAGCTGTGGTAGGTTGTTGGCTGGCTAATACTTAATACAAGTTGAGTTTTAATGAATTAAATTGCCCTTACAAAGAGCACCTGTCTCGGTTGGACTCATTTGCTAATATTTATATCCATAGTACTTAGCACAGTTTCTACCTAGTACATAAGAGGTGTTAAATAACTTATTTACTTGAAGGAAACCAGATTGAATTGGAAGAACACCTCAAGATGTCAATCTGAGTTACTCAAGGATTCATTGTTTTAGGCTTTTTGTTTCACAGGCTTAAACCTTCTATTTCCAGACTAATGGTGTTAAGACAACTAGATGAGAGCATGATGATGGGAGAAAGCCTTATTTAGATAAATGACGAATCTGTTTTGTGTCTGGTGGGATATATTTATTGTCGTGATTTGATCCAAATTTATATATTCACTGGGATGAGAGGTTTATAAAAGTGCCATGTACCCTACTGAGTCCTTCATTAAATATTAAGCAGATATGAATGGAATTAAACATTAAACTGATTCCAGAAAATTAAAATAAGCAAAGTCATCATTCAGTGGCCGAGGTTTTGTACTTCAAAGTTTATATATACAATTACAGGAAAGACTTTAGACAATGAAAGCTTTTAACTTCGGGAGAGGAAAAGTTGTTGTAAAGTCTCTGATGTAAGAACACAATTGTTTCCACTCAGAAATGTGCACTAAGTCTTGGGATTTAAATGCTGAATTTTGAGTTCTGTCAAAAACTATCTGTGAGGCATTCTCTCTAACCAGAAAAAAAGCTCAGAGAATAACCTCCCTTTCATAAACCAGTACTTTTCAGGTCATCTTCCCTAGAATCCAGGTGGGGGAACAAGCCTGAAAATGAAACTTAACCTTTAATATTTGCATAAAAGTGATTGTTTCAGGATTTTACAGAGCAATGTATGAGTAAAGGGGGAAAAATTATAATCTAAGCCATTCTTACTTGTGCAGACCTTATTTGAGCAGCAAGCACCATCAGTGAAAAGCTGTCAGAACTCTCAGATCTGATAGCAAAGACTGACCACCTCCCTCATAAGCAATGAACCAACCAGCACATTCAACTTTAATTAAGTCCCCATGCCAAGAAGGAAGGCTTTGGGGGGAAAGCAGGCATTGGGGTGCCATGTGCTTATGGAGTTGCTCTCTGTTCATGGAATCATTTAAAATAATTGCAGCTGTGTGGACATTTAACTGACCGATCAAAAGAATTTTGTCATTTGATTCCTGCCAAACATTTGACATAACTACAAAATGATCTTTGAATTATGCACACCTTTATGGCTGTTTGTTCTCCCGGGAGGTGAGGCTTTCATCCAGAATTGCTGTTGTTCCTGAATTTAGGCCAGCTCTTCCTCTTTCACTTTCCTGTCATAAGTAATAAATGGAAAATAAACCATTCCATTCTTTTTGCAAAAACACCAAGGACTTGAAGGTAATGTTTTTACCCTAACTCCAAAGAGGGGAAGGAGGCCAATTACAGCTGTCGAAGGCAAGCTGGACTCCGCCGTTGCAGGTAATAAGATCTGCCTGACACTCACCATCTGCACTTTCACAGCACCAGTTGCTATCAAATTACATTTCCCATAAAGAACTTAAAGAAAAATGGAATCACACGCCATATGTAGATCAATCTCCTCTGGTGTTATTTACATTTTCCTTTGCCACAGTGACTGTTAGGAGAAAGGATACTCGTGACCTGCTCTGCTACTAAGTTATGGCTGGGTGACTCCTCTGCTAAGATATGGCTTTATGCCCGGAATGCCACCTTCGCATATTATGTTAACAGCTTATCAGTTACCTTAGGAACAGGGGACCATAGATTCTGAGAGTCTTTTCTCCTCATTATGGAGAGAGAGAGAGAGAGATAGAGAGAGAGAGAGAGAGAGAGGGAGATAAAATTCAT
Source organism: Rhinolophus ferrumequinum (assembly GCF_004115265.2). NCBI lineage: Eukaryota > Metazoa > Chordata > Mammalia > Chiroptera > Rhinolophidae > Rhinolophus > Rhinolophus ferrumequinum. Next base: position 59,931,437 of record NC_046291.1, read on the forward strand.
GCAAGTTAGGAGTCCTATTGCAAATACTTCTCTTAGCTGAAAGTTGGTGCTGTGGATAAAGAATAGAATTGGGAAGGAATAGCTTTCCTTAATAGCATTGAAAAAAGTCAGAAAATCTCTTTTCGTTATAAAGCTGTGGTTGACAGTACAATAAGGAGAGGAGGGAGAGGAAGTGTGTAAATTGGGAAGATGCTTAAAATCAAGACAAATCTCTTCATTGTCATTATTCATCTGGCTTGTTGAGTTTTAACCTCTCCCAGTGCCTTGTTTCTTTTCCCTAGGTATATTTGCATGCTATAATTTCCTCTATATTAAAAAGAAAAGAAGTTATCAGGTCACCTCAAGCCCCTGTTCTGTTATTGTATTATATCTCTGCTAACCTTCATCATTATGGTGTTGAAAATCTCCACTTGCTCACTTCCTGTCAGTGCCTCATTTCACTATAATTTCTGTCATTTATCTTTAGCATTCCATTAAACTGGAACATCCCCAATTCAATGCACACGTTTTAGTCATCATGCTCTAACTCTCTGCCCCACTAACATTCTACTACTTCTTTCTTGGCTGAACTCCAGCCATATTCACTGCCTCATTAATATCATTTCCTGATTTTTCTTCAACCTCTGGTGGTCTCCTTTTCTTACTGCATCAAATCCCTCCTCTTTTCTCATCCCCATTGTTGTGACCTTAATGCAGGACCTTATCATTTTTTATTTGTTACTTCAAAACTCTCCTAATTAGTATTTTTCCTCTGGTTTATTTTGCTTTCAATCTTTTTTACTTCTTGCTGCCTCTCCTATAGTTTTGTAACAACACTGCTTTATTCTCCCTTACTTTATTAAAATCCTGCACTGGTTATTAGGATGAAACCCAAACATCTTATCATGACCTGCATGTGTCCTAGTAACTGTTCCCAATCTTCACCTAATACTCATCTATAGTCACAAAACCATACCAAATTCTTTGCAATAAGAACTCCAGGAACTCCAAGGATTGCTGGCCAGACGGAGGCAAAAAAAAGATCCCCCTAGAGCCTTCAGAGAAAGCATAGCTTTGGTAACTGACATCTTTATAACTTCTAACCTCCAGCATTGTGGCACAGATTTCTATTGTTTTAAGCCACCTAGTTTGTTGTACTTTGTTAGGTGGCCCTAGGATACTAGAAACAGTGGGCTCGGAAAGAAAACGGGATGCCCCTTTAGGTGGGTCTTGTGATCTTCAGTTCCAAAAGTTAAGAATAGTCCTTGTCACCCCCTGTGGTTTCTGAGTCACCAAGATTAAGTGTCTATTGCCATTTGTTATCTTACACTTAATTGATTTTCCTTATTCACATTACATCTTTGGTCTTTGTAAAGCTTTGAGCTTGTGATATTTTACTATTTACATATTAATACATTTATTTTGATTTCAAATTGTATATTTTCTTTAATACAACGCTTGAGAATACCATTTAGTTGTTGCTGCTCCTATGTTTTGGTGTAGTTGTTGACATTTTGTATATTTTCTTTATCTTGACAGAAAACGAGAAATATCTAGATCTTCACCTAGATATAAATATTTTGTGCTGGATAACTTTTTGGTGTTGTTTTGGGGGTAGTTTTGTGCCTTGTAAGATGTTGATTGGCATCTCAGGCCTCTATTCACTAGACGCAGAAAGCACCCCCATAGCTGTGACAACCAAAATGACTCCAGATATTGTCAAATATTATAGGTAAGTCTCCGTCATTGAGAACCACTGTCCTACACTATTTTTCATATCCGGTCTCAAAACAATAAATAAACACAGTAGTATATTATATAACAAATGTTTCAACATAGCAAATGTCTCTCAGAAACGAGTTCACATGGCTCAATGAGGGCAGCACACTTCTGTTACCTTCTGTACATCTCGCTGTAAGGATTCTCTTTCCTTAACCTGTGACAGAGTGTTAGCTGCTTCTCAATGTCCATTTGGCTATGCCACCTTAATGAAAAGAACACTGATATTTATTTGGGCACATTGCCATGCATATCAAAACTTTCTTTCATAGATAAGTGTGGCCGATGAAAATATGTAATAGGTGGTGGCCAATCAAACATAAATGGAAGTGCTATGTGAAATTTTCAGAAAATGTCATTAAAGAAGAGGCTTACTCTTATTCAGTTAATTTTTTTGCTTCCTGCTAACTGAAATATGAATATAATAGTTGGAACTCTGGCAACCATCCTGAGTCCAGTCACTGAAAATAGAGGAGAAACAAACAAGAAGTCTGGGTCTCTGAAACAGAGAAGCTTTCACACAATTTCAGAACTGCCTGCAGTAGGACTTCAATTCAGAACAGATAAATACAATTTATCTTGTTGAAACCACTCATACTTCAGGTTTCCTGCCACATGAAATGCACTGTATTTCTAGTTAATACATAGCTCATTCTGATTCTAAGAAGCTTTCCCAAAGTTTTTTTTTTAATGATAATTTGCACTATTTCAATATTAAAGTTCTCTTTAAAGTTCTCTGTAAAGTTCTAAAATTGTCAGTGATTTTTGTAATATGGCAATAAGAATATATACCTTGTGAAAGTGAGATCAGAGCTAATGTTTCAGACCAGAGGTAATAACGCACCTAACACACTGCCTTTGTGATGGATGTGTTGCTATAATCATGAGGACAATTATAACCATTGTGATTATTATTAGATCTGAGGGTTTCATCACGGAGCATTCTTATTATTCAAGGAAATTATTCTAATTATTCTCATGGGCTTTAAAGTGTCTTCTTTGCGAGGCAAGGGTATCTCGCTGAAACTTACATAGGTGACTTTATTTGCTTCTGTGCAGTTTTAAGTAAACTATTTATTTTATTTCATTTTGTGTAGCTTTAAGTAAAATATTAGACACACACATGAATATTTTTGTTAAAATGTCTCCTTTGCTGACAAAATATTATTTCCTTTAAATCACTAGATCTGAAATCTGGCATCATCGATGGTAGTTTAAAACTTATAGATGCCTGTCTACCACTCCCAGAGATTTTCATTTAATTATCGTGGGGCACAGCCTAAATATTGGGATACTTTTAGAGCTCTACAGTTGATTAAAATTCATTGCAAACTTTGAGAACCATTGTTTAAACAGTAGTCAGGGCAGGACGTTGTCAGAGGCCAGGGTCTTGGCTCCTGGAAGGGGTCACCAGGGCGCTAAGCAAAGTAATTACAGGATTTTCTTATTTTTTTCACTATATTCTTCTCTTCTGATATTCTTCTCTCCACGAATCATTGGCCAGTCTAAAATAGGAGAGAGATTTGTTATTTATTCTTTAAAGCTGTTTACGAACACTTAGAATAACATTTGAAAAGAGGAGAACATCAGAGTGGCTTGGCCTCAGAATTGACCCCTCTGGCATTTTTAGCCACAATTGCCTTGACTTCCAAACGTTTGTTTTCCTTACCCCTAGCATTGACTTTATCAATTACCTTCTCCTGCGCCTTGGAAATTGCCTTTTAATAGGTTACAGGGCGAAATAAAGACATACAGAAAGATATTCTATTTTTTTCAAACCACATGTTATTTCTTAATATCCATTTTCTATGAGAAAGTCATTTACCAAATGATTGCTCCATCTCCTTCAAAACTCAACCTGTTAAAAAATTACAGCTTGTAACAACCAATTCTTATGCCTGTTGGTTGGTTTTAAAATATAATACATAGAAAGCAAATTATTGCTTGCTCTAAGTAAATACTATGACCTAGGATGTAAAATAAAGCACCCAACTGCTAATGTCAAACAGGTTTTAAAGTGGCTCAGCTTTAATAATAGAAAATGAAATTTGAAAATTGAACACAAACATTTTTTTTTTATTTGAAAAGGTCAAGGGTGGTATTCTTTAACTTGGTTATAAATACATTTTTAACTTTTTTTAGAGAAAACTCTCATAGAAAACTCATTAAACAACATTGCTTAAAACAGAGAAACATTCATATTAACATCCTTACTGGTCAAAAAAGTAGGACATTGTCAGCATCCATCTCCTGTCACTTATCAATTCCTACACTTCTCTGCTGCAAAACCACTGTCCTGGATTTCATGGTGAATATTTCTTTCTTTTCATAAGATTCGTATGAACTTTCTTGTATGTGTCTTCTAGAGTATCCAACTCTAGACAACTTAGTGAGACAACTGAGGAGGATGACACACGGAGAACTATGAAGATGATTACTAACTAGAAGGGCAGCTAACAAGAATATTGCTTACTTTATACAACGATGAATGTCCAGGAGACTGAGAACAGCTTTATTACCTACCAATAACTAGTCACAATTCCTTATCCAGTTTCTGAACCTGAGCTAGTTCTCAGATCCAATTCCATTCATTGACAGAAAGAAAAGATGGGTCCTTGCGAGGCAGGACACAGTAACACCATGGCAAGTATATACAGCAATGCTTCTCTGAGTTCTTTCTCAAAGCAACATATATTCATTTACTTAGGTTATTATCCATTGGAAAAAGAGGCATGCCCAAACATGTTGAGTGAGGGCTTTTGGACACAGGTTTCAAGTGTCCGTTGATACTCCGGGGCCTGAAGCATCATCATGGCCTGTTGATTAGGGCAGAGTTTTATGTGGAGGCAGGTAATAAATAACGTCCTGACCCAGACCCAGATCATAGTGGGTCAGTTGGGTCTATAGACTGAATTGTTATCAGTTTAGTGATCACTTCCTGGGTTCCTGTGTAAATAACTCTAAGGAACATTACACAGTAGTTGGCAAAACCATAACACTGGTTCCTAGGCTTGGGGTAAGAGCTATCATAAGTGGGGATTCAAAGTGAAAGTTGCTGAAACTGCTAACATCCCCCTTTGTCAAAATGATAAATAAAAACAATATTTATCCCAGAGAGAATGACAGATTAGTGTGACGTTTAAAGATCTAAAGGATGCAAGGGTAATATCCCCATCATAGACCCATTTAATGTACAATCTGACTCCTCAAAAAAAAAAAAAAAGACAGTACCAGGATGATACAGTACATTACCCCAAACATGACCAATTAATAGCCTATTTACAAATGATGTGCTATATGTGGTATGTTAGCCAGAATAGATTAACATAGTTTCTGGTATACAATCCATGATTTGACAAATGCATTCTTTTTCAGTGGGGAATGGAAACAAGAAATAGTTCACAGTCGCATGGATGGATATATATATATATATATATATATATATATATATATATATATATATATATATATATAAAATCTTGCACCTGTGCTATGCTATGTTAATTCCCTCAAACATTGGCATTATATGGTCCAAAGGGTCCTGAACCACTTGGATATTCCACATGGCATCCACATGACATTTGGTTCACCTTATTAACACATCAACCAATCTGATCAAATGAATACATTGGAGGCTATGATAGAGCACATGAATTTCTACCACTTTGGACATATTACCTAACAGAGTCTTTGATATCAGAGGTACCTGTGTAACAAAAGATGTTGTGTAGAGTTTATGGCATGCCCCAGTAGGAGAATTACAGCACATACTTCTGGGATTCTGAAGAAAGCAGCAAAGTATACACCAACTAAGAAACAGCCCCTGGTATAATACTAGGCCTTGGTGGTAACAGAGTGTTTGAATACGGGCCATCAAGCAACCATGCCACTTATCTTGAGCTGAATTCTGTCAGACTCATCAAAACATAAAATCAGGTAGACCCAACAGCAATTCATCATAAAATGAAAGTGCTTCATTTTGAATCAGAAAGAAGCAGAGCAGAAAGTACACATAAGTCCCATGACCTAGTAATCTAAACCATCATGCCATACCACTGTTGCATCAGAACCTCTGCTTTGGTTCACATCCATGGCTTCTAACAGAAGAGATATGTGTATAATAGGCAGAGTGACGAACCCCGAAAGATATTCTTGTTCTAATTCTTAGGAACAGTGAACATGTTAGGTTATGTGGTATAGTGGGTTGCATAGTGTTCCCTAAAACAGTAATGTCCACCCGAAACCTCAAAATGTGAACTTGTGTGGAAATAAAATCCCTGTAAATGTAATTATAGTAAGGATCAAAATGACATAACATTGGCTTAGGGTGGGACCTAAATCCAATGAAAGTATAAGCCATAATAAAGTACAACACAGTGATGCAGAGAAGAAAGTAAAGTGAACATGGAGGCGGAGATTGGAGTGGTGAGTCTACAGACCGAAGAACATCAAGGATTGCCAGCAACCACAAGGAGCTGGGGGGGAGACATGGAATGATTTCTCCCTCAGAGCTTATAGAAGGACTCAACCCTAGACATCCCAGTTTCTGACTTTTGGCTTCCAAAATGTGAGACTATAAATTTCTGTGGTTTTAAACCATGCAGTTTGTCATAGGTCATTATGGGAGCCCTAGAACATTAATCCACATAGCAAAGGGGAATTCAGGTTGTAGATGGAATCGAGGTTGTTATTCAGCTTATCTTGAAATGGGGGGTTATCCAGGATTTTCCAGAAGGGCCCAATGTCATCCCAAGGATCCTTAAATGTGGGAGACAGTGGCAGAAAAGAGAGAACCAGAGAGAGGGTAGCATGAGAGGGAATCGGCCAGACTGTGATGGCTTTGAACGTGGATGAAGGACATCATGAGCCAAGGAATCCAAGTGGCCTCTACTAGCTCGAAAAGGCAATGGCTTGGAGGAGGAAACTAGCCCTGCAGACACCTTGACTTTAGCCCCATGATTTTCCTCAGTGTCCCATTTAAAATAACTGTATACTTAAATCCCCTTCTATATTTTTCTCCTGTTGGTCCTTTTTCCTAAAGCTTGACGTTTCTTCTGTCCAAATTTTACCCTTTCTTCAAACATAACTCAAGTCCCTCCTCCTCCAAAAAAGCCTTTCTGGTCACTTTAGTCCTTACCAAACGACCCCTTCTCAAATTTTCTGTGCTATTAATAGTCGATATCACATACTCTAATACATTGATACATTTTTGTATTATACACTATTGATAATATAGGCTAAGATTGCTTTCTTAAACAGGTTTCAAGCTATATCACTCAGCATTCCAACCAAAAACAGATGGTACACACAAAGTCAGATAATCTGAATAGGGTTTATTTACTTAGGGACGATTTACAGAGATGTGTGTGTAGGTAAGGCTTAAGGGACTATGGAATCACCAGGAGATAGTCTCAGCGAGTTAGTACCCTCCCTAGGCAAGAAGTCCTAACAGGTCACAAGGATGTCTTCTAGAGCAGATACTACAAGCAGAGCCCTGAAGGAAAGACAGAATCTTATATCAGTTGCCTTGAGAAAAGCAGTGACCATCGATTGAGAGAGGCAGTCAACCTTGCAACGGACCTTTCAAGAAAACAAATACCTTGGCCTCACTCCAGTTGGTGCTCTCACTGAAGAACTCAATCAAAAGCATAATGCAAGGGAGTCCTGTTAGAATGGTCCTTGTGATTCAGCCTCCAGAGACAAAGAACAGGGTGGAAAATACTGGGGAATGGATTAGTGGAGTCAAACAGAGTAAGGGCTTTAGTATCATTGAAAGCGATCATATGTCCTGCAGAAATAAATATACACTTTACAAGTACTTGTTAATTGTATTTCGTTTCATACAAGAAATTGAAGCTCTGTGAATATTAACTAAATATTTATAAAATACTTACCATATGATAGGCATTCTTATGCAAGTCTTGAGGACATAGTGGTAAACACAAAACAAAACAAAACAAAAAAACTGCTTCATGGAGATTTTATATGTCTTATGCCAAGTATATATGACAAAGCTGTAAAATACTTTGTTATATGCCAAAGATGCACTCAAATAGATTTGAAATCTCATAACCAAAGCCCTCATCTGAATAGTTTATTGATTTACAAAAGGTTAGTCATGAGACAAAATAGATAGTAGATAAATTTCTTTTAAAAAAGAAAGCTATATGTGGAAATTTTAAAATATGAGTGTTAAAAAGTATAGTTAATTATTTTTTTTTTTACCAATGGAATTGATGGTTTGTACAAATCCTCATTGTGTTTGCTTAATACTAGATGAACATGTACAGATCTGATCTACAGCTCATGTGAATGTGAATGTACTTTGATACAAATAAATCCCACAGCGGTAGAGTGCTCCAGCTTTCAGCTCAGCTGAGCCAAACTCCAGCTTCATTTAGCCACATGCATTACCACTTTGCTGAAGATCTTTTTGCTGAGAAAATTAGGTATTAAATTCCTCAGTTTCAATGCACAACATAGTCTCTTTAGGTAGTTCCATGATAGACCAATGGCTCCCACAAGAGTTATACTTTTTCAAATGTTAATATGAAAGTTGCATTAATTTAGTTACTCATTCAGAGCATTGATTTTGGTGTTCTTATGAATATCTGTTATCTCCTTTTACAAGTCTGATTAACTCTCCACTTCACTGTAAATTGCCCCAAACCTTCTTTATCAAGTTATTCAAGGTCAGTAAATACTTATTCATCAAAATGTCCAACATTCAGGACACAAAGAGACTTAAGGACTTAGAATGAATCTTCATAGACAGGATCTTAGGCACAGGTACATTATCAATTATGTTTAGTTTAAATGTTGTTATTGTACACCAACTACATACAAAGCACTATGTTAGGCACTATGGGGGGAGGGATACATAAGGAATAGAAAATGTCCTTAAGAAGTTTCTAACCTAGTTCTAGAAAAAACATGAGGGAGAAGAACTGCAACTAAAGGCAAAATGTACTTCTGGCGTCACTACACATTGGAATTTAAGAAAATACCAACTGCACATACACAACAAATACTTTAGAAGAATTAACAAACATTTGAACTGATCCCTGCAGAATGAGGTTGTGTTTGTTTTTTGTTTGTCTAAGATAGATGATAAAATTTCAGGAAGAGAAAATGACACAACAGAAAAGCAGATATTAGAATGTATGGGGACCTTCGATCACCCAAATTTTTGTTTGGACAAATAACTCTGGCTTTGTCCACTGGGAAGAGATTGCGAGGAATATTTCCAAGACCACTTACTTCTTACTGCCTCGGGAAGTATTTGTGTTATTTGTAGCGAGAATAATAATATAGGGTTGCTTCTTCCTAAAAGCAGATGATAGGTTACACAATCAATGGTTTGAAACAATTTAATGTAAGTGATAAAGTATCTGATGAAATACGAAATGTTAGCTAATTTAATCCGTTAGAAGAAAATCTTCCACCTATCTACTGGTCAATAATTCTATTAATCCTTTGAAGACTTATTTCCCCATCCACAAACCAGAATTTCCCTCTCCTATTTCCCTCTATTTTGTGATTGTATAGCCATTTGTATGTTTCTGTGACAAATAACATGATAGATTAATTTTAGAATTTACACCCAATTCATACAGATTTGCTTTGAAATACTTAATTATATATCAAACAATAAAATTACATAACAGGTCACACTTGCTTATTCCCCCAGTACTAAAAAATACAAAGCTAACTTTGATGCTCAATCATAGGAACTACATTAAGCTAAATAACTGGTGTATTTGTTTCTCCTTTTGTTTATATGTATATTTGTAAACTGTAGAGATGTTAAAGTATGCACTTAGATGTAGCATATATTTTAACACCATTATTTTATTTTTAATAGTCTTTTTCAAATACTTGAGAAAATATAAATAAGTTACTTTAAATTTTATTTATATTTTGAAATACACTGATGTATGTCAAATGTCCTAAGTACCAGAATGTCTCCCATGTATAACTTCTGTACATTTAGGAACTACGCTTTCTCATGAAATGTAGTTAAGGGGTAGTTGAGAGTTGTGACTATATGAAATAAAACCATAAAAAAAAGAGGTGGAAGCAGAGAAAACTACTTGTTAGAACACATAGTTTTATAAAAATTGTAACTTAAATTAACTCATTTATTCTCTCTGAGCAACTCACTGTAAGGATTTGCAAATATGTTTTATAACTTTAATTGAATTTTTATTTACTGCAAAAGTAATGGTCCTTAAGCATATACAGATTAAAAACCAATTACAGATGGTCAAAAGATTTGTATCAGCAGATATATTGTAGTCTCCATTTCCCAAGTTATAGTTGTATTTTCTGATTAGCAAATCTTGGAATATATACAATCATGTTCAGTTTGTAGTATGTTGACAAAACAGCAAAAATACTGGTCATATGAATTGAATCACCATGTGGTTGACCCTTCAATGATTAACTTTTGACATTGAATTTTGGCACAAATACCTAGTAGGAAATCATTATGCTACTTTAGTATAACAGAGAAAGTGAAATCTTATGTTTGGAAATCATAATCTAGGTAAGACTAGTTGTGTGTGTGTGTCTGGATGTCTTGATGTGATTTGAGCCTTAAAGCAACAAGATGTGGAACATTTGAAAGATTGTTTTTCAAATAACTTCCTATTATATCCCTTAAATTTTGCTCTTAGCAATTAAGTTTTTGACTTAAATATTAGAAATCTAAGTGCTTCTGAAATGTATTGGGTCACTAAACGTCTTACAAAAATGTTTGTCAGAAAATTTTCTTTGGAATTATGTGAGGAAAAGTATAGAATGGAGCTGTTGTATAACCTGAGTGTTCATATATTTTCTTGGGGCCCTTGCATTTGACAGAGAGGAATAACACAAGGATAAATTTCAGATATCAAATACAACTTGTTAAAGAATACTTCCAGTTAATTTCCATTTGCCAGTGGCCGTGATGATTAGTTCTGCTCAAAGAGTCATGAAGGGTAGTTTGTGAGGTGAGATTTCTGAGACTATGAAGGCTTTTTAAATTTTAAAAAAAGGGGAGGGCAGATTCAGCTGGTATACCATTTTCTGCCCTTTTGCCACTTTTTTCTTCTTGCCCTAACTCATCTTTCCTGGAAAACTGATTAGAGGTTATTCTGCAAACATGAAAAAACAAACGAGAAAAATAGTAAAGCATAAGATGGGATAATTCTGTGCCTCTAATGGCATATGTTTGAGTTCTCATGCCCAGGACTCCCTAACAAGGACTTTTTAATGCATAAGACTAACAAACTTCTATCTGAGTCAAGCACATTGGTATAGAGTTTTTTTATTGTTGTCAGCCAAGTGCAATTCTAACAAATTCACTTTCAATCACACCATGCAGAGAACTGCCTTCTCTATCACTTATTAATTTTGTTGCAATGCCAAAGCCAATGAAATAACCCGAACTTCTTCAGGAGAATGCCAATGTCACATTGCTTAATGCTGACACCAGTGTTAGAAGGTCTATGTAAAGGTGAAGTGATCTAGAACTATTCTGAATGATTATTGTAGAAACTTATTCAACATAGAAGATGACACACATGAACAAAATAATGGCCAAGGTGATTTCTTTCATGGACTGTTTAAATAATCATTTACAGCAAAGAATTACCATCTGTATAATGTCTTTTTTTCTCCTAGTTGTATTTTTAGCATGTTTCATAATGTAGCGTCTGCCAAGATAAAGTAGAAGAAACCCTATTTTGGCCCATAATGGTGCATTACAAAATATCACGAAACAAAAGTATAAGGAATTGGAAGCAGAATTTCTTGACCTGAATTAATTCTTGAGATTATGGTTGACAGCATAATGAGAAACGACAGTGACAAATGACCTGCCAGGGAAAATGATCCACTATTATTTGCTGCTATGTGGCATTATGCTATGAAATAATAATTCAGATAAAAAATAGTAAGAAATTAAATCTTTAAAATGCAATAGGAAGAATGTATGTAGTAGATGAGAATTATTTCCAATGCTTAATTGTATTCAAGGCTAACAATGTTAATGACTAATTCAATGGAACCACAATTTTTTAAAATTTATTTAGATTAACTCCCTGTATAAAATACATTAAGAGTATTCAGCAAAATAACTTTATGCAGGTGGCTTGCAATAAAATGTTAGTGTTACACAGTTTTATAATTATATTTTGCCCAAAAAGAGACAGAATATTCAGTCAGAACAAATTAGAGAAAGAGAAGTGGAAATTTGTCTGAAAAGATTAAATATGTCCACATTGGGTAAAATCATCTCAAAGAATTTCAAGATCCAAAGTGCTGTAAAACATTACTAAAATGTACTTGGATGTGCACTGTGGCTTAGATATGCAGTTGGTTAAAAAGAAACATTTAAATTAGTTATCAAATTTAGAAATATAACAGATTTGGAAGAGGGAGTCTGTTTTAGCAGTTAGGAAGGGCATGAGACTCATGTATTAGTTACAAGGCTGGGAAATGAACTGAGCTGAACTCATTTTGTGACCTAAAGCAAATCTTCTCTAGATCTCAATTTCCTTAGCTGTAGAACAGCTGAGAGAGACAACAGTCCTTGTTCCCTTACCTGCCTCAATCCCTGGGCAAAAATTTCCCTTTGAATTCTGTGCATAAAATGTTGAAGACGAGAGGGCAATAAAACAACGTTAATGCACATAGAATTGCATGTATAAGCCCTAGATTTTACTTGCAACTATGATTATCTTTGAGTTATAGTCAAGTATAGCTATTTAATTGCAAATATATATTTTCATTTACTAGTTTCAAGGTGGAATTGATTTTATATTGCCAATAAGTACTTTACTTATGTATATGCTTATTCTTCTTTCTAATGTCATTGAAATGGATGTCAGTTTGTAGTAAATTATTTCTAGACACCTTAATAGTACCAAGAATATGATGTAATTGTATATCAACCTGAATGAAACATGTCTATGTTTATTTAGAAATAGAGTCTTATTGATATTTTGAAATAAGATCTTTCATGTCAAGTGGGGTAAGACTGTTGTTGTGAATTTTTGATAATACTGTTTTAAATGGTTATTGAATTTGATAGCAATAGGAATGGCCAGCTTTCAGAAAAGTTATGGTAGACTAGTGTTTAGCTTTATTTCTTCCTTTCTTCCTCTATCGTTCTTTTCTTCTTTTCATTATTCCTTCTTTTCTTTCCACCCCCTTCTTTTCTTTCACCCTTCATATACTTTTCTTTTCTCCTTCTTTTTCCCTCCTAGGATTAGCTTCTACCGCGCTTCGTTGTCTTTCTTACTTCCTCTAAACTTTTTATCTTTTCTCTTTCCTATCCCCATTTCCTGTCTTTTCCTCTTTATTTGTTCTGAATCAATTTCAACCATCCATCCTGTTTGCTTCTTTTCTTTCCTATCGTGCATCCTGCCTCCCTTCTATCCATTCATTTGTACATTTATCCTGTCTGTTTTTCTTTCTTCTTTCTTATAACAAACATTTATTGGATACTTACGTGACAGATGTCATGTCCAATATTAGGAATCCTGAAATAAATAGCACATGATCTCCAAAGAATTGAATGTATACAATACAAGGAGGAAAGATAAATTTGAAAGTTAGTAAAATTATATAGAGGACTATGGAAAAAGAGGTATGGGTTAGAAAATGAGGCTTGTGTACAATATTTCATTTCTACCCCCCATTCTTACTCCCAGAGAACACTTATAGATACCCAGTATAACCAATAAGCACTGCGCCCCCCCACTATGATACAATATTAGACGTTGTCACAGTTATTAAGAATGGTTCTCTCTGTAGATCTGTTCTTTCTTTCAATAGCCCATCATGTTACCATAAGAAAGTTTATTCTGAAGAGACCTTGGATTAGTCAAGCACCAGAGATTACCCACCTGGAATTCTCAAATCCAGCACATTCCCCAAAAAAGCCTATATTTAGGACAGGGCCTTGGTTCAGTTCCTGGGAATTGACCCCCGAGTCCTTGGAATATCCTGCCTCATAAAAGGGTTTTTGTTTGTCTGAGGTCTTGGGCCATGCTGTGTCAGTTTGTTATTTGGGGGGGTGGAGGGAGAGAGGAGGGTGAGACTGAGTAGCTGAGGTCAGTCACAAAGCACTGCATGCCTCTATGACCGATCTTTAGTAAAAATCTTGGATGACAGTAAGTTTCAGATGAACTGGCCTGGTTGGCAACATTTCACATGGAATCATATGTTTCTGATAAAATGAAGCCTGTGTCTATGTGATTCCATTGTGGGGGGAATGGGGGATCTGAAAGTTTACACCTGGTTCTCCTTGACTTCACTTATGTGCCTCTTTTATTTGCTGATTTTAATCTGTATCAGTTTGCTTTTATAAACCATAACAATGAGTATAGCAATTTTATGACTCCTGTGAGTCCTTCTGGTAAATTGTGTAGCCTGAGGGAAGTCTTAGGGACTCCTAACACATCAAGAGATAACTTCCCCATTTACTATACTCTCTATAGACCATACATTATACTATAGTTATGCAATATGTCATTGGGAAAAACTAGGTGAAAGTGTATAAAGACCACATATGAATTTGCATGTATAATGATCTCAAAATAAACCTTCTTTTAAACAACTCTTTGAATTGTACCCATACTATGGGTACATTTTATTATACCTCAAAAAATAAAATTTCTGTATTCTGACACAAAGATTCTAAGAACTAGGAGAATATGCCACTACCATCAGTAAGACACTAAGGTTGCACAAAGTTCTAAATAGCTTTATTACAAAATCCTGGTCCTTGCATTTTATATAGTAGCCAGAAACATTTATGCCTTCCCCTGTTGTGTTCTATTACTGAATAAACTTTTTATGCTTTTTCTCTGAGGTTTAATGTTTTCTTAAGAGGTTCCTCAATCCCTTCCGCAAATAGGCTTTCATAGAGCAGCCCCATTGTTTTGCAAGAATTATCCAAACACACTGTAAAACAAGTTAGACACAAACTAAAATCCATCTTTAAAAAAAGGACAAATTTAATAACCTTACTAAATCAACTCAAACTATATTTATTAATGCTAATGTTGAACCAAGAATTGCAGAAGTTATCAAATTATTATGAAACAAGACCCTCATGGGCATTATAGTGTCTCCACTACTTGATAGCTATGTGATCTTTGTTAAGTTTCTTAACTTCTTTGACCTTCAGTTTTCTCAACTGTAAAAGTGAGCATAAGAGTGTTTATCTCATAAGTTATAAGAATTCAATGAGTTTCAATGTATTATATAACAATGCAAAGGAAGTGCCCTGGTAGGTGTCAAAGAGTAAATAATCCTTGGGCTTCAGAAGAGGAGAGTATAACAATAATTAGAGTGTTGAAGGGATTATAAAGATGGTAGGGGCATGCAGTCAAGATGACACCATAAGTAAATGAAGTGTTTACCTCCTTTCACCATAACATCAAAATTACAACTAAACTACAGAGCAGCCATCATTGAGAATGGCCTGAACTCTAGATGAACCAAAACCCTACAAGCAAGGACATAAAGAAGAAGCCACCTGAATGACAGTAGGAAGGGCAGAGATGCAGAATGGTCTCACCTGCATGAGACCATTAAAAATCGGGAGGGCTATCTTGGCAGTGGAGGTCCCCACCAAATCCCTTGGAGAAGCAAAGAATCTCAGCCCCACACCAGGCTGCCAAGCCTAGGGTTTCAGTGCCAGGGAGAGAAGTCCCCATAACTTCTGGTTGTGAAAACCAGCAGAGATTGTGGCTGAGTGAGACAGAGGGTGGCTGCAGTTCCAAGCACTCCTCATAAAAGGGCCTGCATACAAACTTATTTGCTGATAGACTCACTCACTCTGAGTTCCAGCACTGGGAAAAGCAGCTCAAAATGCATCCGGGACATACATATTAGGGGGAACTGAATTGTCTGGCTTCAGGGCAAGGGCTAGAGGGGTGGCTTTCTCCTAGATGGAGAAGCTGGCAGAAGCCATTGTTTCTTTGTTGAATCCTCCACCCTCCTGGAGTTCAGATGCAGGTGGCCACCATATCTGAGCCTCCATCAATTTGGCTAACATTTGTTTGCCCACCCCGGTAATTTCAAAACCCACCCCACCCAACTTTTGGGAACACCCAAGTCATTTCCAGTGGCTTTTCCAAACAGCCTGCCTTGGCTCATGCTGCAGACTTTCCTAAAATCTCACAACTGGCCTTGGTCCATGGCTTGGCCTCTTGAAGCACCCCCAAGCACAGCTCAGGTGGGGACCATCTGTGGATTGCTTTGTAGCTCATGCCAGGTAGCTCTGGCATGGCACGGGCTATTGTTAAACTTGGCTTATAGTGGGAACCTCCCAGGAGGCCCTGAAGCTGACACACTCACTGCCAGGGACTGGCCAGCTTTTCACCGAGCCGGAGTATCTCTAGACATCTCCAAAGATGAAACACCCAAAGGGAAAACTGGGCAGGTACCAGAGCCATGCTAAAGTGAATCCTGCTCTGTAGGGTCAGCCCCTGTACCACAGCTCCTCCACTGTAATCATGGCCAGTCCTCACAACCAATGAGCCCAAGGGTCAATCCCTCCCATTGATGTGTGAACAGCAACCAAGTCTCAAGTACAATAGGAGGGCACACACAATCTACATAAGGAACACACCTGGAGCACACAGCGCTGGTGACTAGGGAGATTGTGCCACTGGACCCCATAGGACACTTACTACATAAGGTCACTCTATTAAGTCTGTGAGACATAGCAGCCCTACATAGAAAAAGCCCTGATACATAGAAACAAACACAGGGAAGCAGCCAAAATGGGAAGGCAAAGACATATGCCCAAATAAAAGAACAGAACAAAGCTCCAGAATAAGAACTAAACAAAATGGAGATAAGCATTTATCCAAATGCAGAGTTCAAAACACTGGTTATAAGGATGCTCCAGGATCTAAGGGAGAACTTCTACAAAGAGATAACAAGCATTAAAAAAAGGACATAGAGAACATAAAAAAAAAGAACAGGTCAGAACTGAAGAATACAATAACTGAAATGAAGAGTCACCAGCAGACTAGATGAAGTGAGGATCAAATCAGCAATTTGGAAGACAATGTAGTAGAAAACAAGTGGCAAAAATAAAAAAGAAAACAAAGAGAGAAAAAATGGCTGTGGCCACAACTTTTAATGGAATGTTTAATGAAAGCTGTGAGTGAACATCTTTCCTTGTTCCTGATCTTAGGAGGAAAATAATTTAGTTTGTCACAACTGACAATAATATTTGAAAGAGGATTTCATAGGTGTCTTTTATCATGTTGAGGAAATACCCTGGTATTCATAACTTAATTGAAGAGCTTTTAAAATGTTACATTGATATTTGATATTGTTAATTTTTTTCTACATCTACTGAGATCACTTTTTTTCTTTTTATGTCAATATGGTGAATTGGACTGATTTTTAAATATCAAACCAACTTTAAAGTCTTGAGAGAAACTGCACTCAGTTTTCTAACATTTGTGGTAGGGGAAGGCTTGCATTTATGTTCATGAATGGTAGTGCTGAGATTTCTTGTCATTTCTTTATCTGGTTGCAGTATGTGACTGCTCATCTCATGATTTGTGAAATTTCCCTCCGCTCCTAGTGATCTTACTACATACAGGTCCATTAGTAATGAATTCTCTAGGCTCGGCTTGTCTGAACAGGTTTCAATTTAGCCTTAATTTATTAAAGATAATTTTTACTGGATAGTAAATTATTGTCAGCTTTCATGTTTTATTTTTGTAGTTGCAGTCGTTTTTTATTATATATTTACTAGCATAGATTCTGATGAAAATTCTCCTTTGTTTGAAATTTGACTTTTCCCCCATCATTGTTTTTGTGATTTAAAAATTTCTATCACACACACACACACACGTTATAAATTTGATTAAAATGTATTGTTGGCGTGGTTTTCTTTATTTTTTCTTCTCTTTGAGGTTTGGTGAACTTTGTGTATCTCTGGGTTCAAATTTTTTAAATTGTATTTAGAAAATATTTAGCTATTTTATTTTTTAAAGTTTTCTTGTCCTGACTCCTCTCACCCCCTAACATTACATGCATGTTAGATCACTTGACAACGCCCCACAGGTCATAAATGCTGTTCTTTTTTTAAATCAGTTTTTTTCCTTTTTAACATGGAGAGTTTTTATTACTATGTCCTTAATTTCACTGATTTTTATTTTTTTGTAATGTTGAATTGCTCTTAATCTCTTACATTTTTTTTTCAGTTTTGATGTTATATTTAGATATCTACAGTTTGATCTGGATCTTTATTATATCTTCCATTTCTTTCTTCATTAGGTTTATGCTTTTCTTTACTTTTTTTGGATATAGGTAGTATATTTATAATAACTGTGCAATGTGTTTGTCTGCTAATTCAATCATTTGTATTAATTGATGTTTCTCCCACTTTTATGCATGCGTGATAATGTTTGGTTGGAAACTGGACATTATTTTTTTATCTTGTGTGCTGAATTTTTTTGTATTCCATTATATGTTGATGGACTTTGTTCTAGGAAATAATTAGCATATCAGTATAATCCTTTTGAGATTTGCTTCTGAGCTCAGTATATCACTCTTTGCTTAAAGTCTGATTTACACCTGTATTAAGGCATTAACTTTCTGAAGAATCTGAACAGTGTCCCATGCATTAGAAGGTTTTTTGGTTTAGATGGTTTCTTGGTAACTATTCCCAGTCTTGTGTAAGTTTTGATAATTGTTCTGCCAAATTATTTCCTTAATCTTGGATGTTTTCCTTATACAGTTTGCAAAACAGTTCTCAAAGACTTGAGTTGACCCCTATGAAGTTATCTCATTCACTCTTTCTGTGCAATTCCCTCCTCACCATGATTCTACTCCATAAAGTCAAGCTGTCTTAATTTCCCTGAAATCTAAACTTTGTCTGCTCAGTTCAGTGCACTGAGCTCTGATTGGTTTCCCACTCCATGCACTATGGTCTGAAAATTCTCTTTAGCTGGTAAGGCAGGGCAATTATGGAGCTCACCTTGCTTTTGCCCTTCTTTCAGGAAATAGTCTCCTATACTTCTTCTTGTAAAATGTCTGAAAACTGTTGTTTTGACCAATTATATCGTTGTTAAAATTGAGAAGTTAAATCTCGATCCCATTACTCTGTTATGAACAGATGTGGAAGCCCAAACAATAGCTTTGAAATTATTTGTTTAGGAAAAAGCTGATTCCTAGTATACAGATTTGCTTAAATATTATACAATTTCTATAGTAGAATAAATCCGCCATAGATATAGAGACATTTTTTAAAATAACTAAAGTGAATTTCTTCCAGAAAGAAATAATACAATTTAGTGTAATTCTAGGGAAAAAAAAAATATATATATATTCATATTGCAAAGAGCAACCAAGTCAACTTAATGACTACAGCAAATAATTCATCTCGGTAATAACAGTGCATTTTTCAACTAAGAAACAATTTTGAAGCTTACTGAAGAAATTTCATACACTATCTCAGTCTTCCAAAAAGCTATAATGTGTAACAACTGGCTCATTTTTGGACTTTTGTGCTAAATTACTTATAAATTGAGTAAAGAAATTATCTTCTAAAACAACCTTACCAACACACCCTATCAAATCTTCAGCTAAAATATTTATTTTTTAATTGTAACAAACATAGATTTTATAAGTTATAAGAGATCAGTTAAGTCACTTGCTGTTTTATCTGTCAATTATTGATGCATGTATTAATAATACACATATGAATAGATTATTTTCTGCAGGGATAGGTGGCATGTTAAAGGGAACTATCTAAGACCATCTTATTCTTAAGAGATAAGACCTCAGTCTTAAAGTAAGATGCACATATAATCAATGAGATGAGCCAAATATTAACCATTTGGATAAAAACTATAATGTGGAATATGTGATCCCAAAAGTATCTCAAATGAAGTGAATATAGCAATTTGGATTAAATCTAACATGTAAAGTATGTTATGAGGAAAGCATCTAAATTTTCTGAAGGTACATATATTTAATTTTTTAGCTACACATGCTTATGCTAACATATTAGCAATAGTCACTGGTGTTACTTGAACTAATGAGTATGAGTATGATTCACCTACTCCATTCTATGCCTTATGTCTCATGCCCAAGCGTGTGCGCGCGCACACACACACACACACACACACACACAGCACTAGCACAACCTTAATCTAACTTAGTTAAATCCTATATATTAATGTTAATATTATTAATTTACTAAAAATATAGAGTGATTAGATTGTAGTACAGCTGTTATTTAAATGTTCACTACCTGCCAGTTTGTGGTAAGCACTTTATATGCATTTTCCTAGTTATTCTTTACACAAAACTGAAAGATAGGGATTGTTACACTGATTTCTAGAAAAGAATCCATGAATAAGAGAGCTTAACTATTTTCATTAGTTTCCGGTATAAATGGCAATTTCTGGTTAAAACAAATTTTTTTTCTTGCTATTTTCACTATCCCATGCTGCACAGAAATATTGCTGGTTTAATAGATGACCTCAAAATTTCGGCCGCTTGTGATATGCTAGAGCTACATATGATAATACAAGTCAAAACTTGCCTAACTCCTAACTATAAAGTCAGATGTTTCTTAGGTGAAATGTGACCCAGTTACTAGGATAATACCCAGGATTCCCATAGAAGGCCACATTAAAATAGCTTTTATAATGTTGCATTGTAGTCATCAGATCATTAAGCTAATTTTACCAAATAGAGAAAACTTCACATTAATCTCATTGATTTATTTATATTCAATATTATGTTTTAAATGTGAAAGATTGCATTGCTTATTTGATCTCAAAAAGTTTTCATTCTCTTTCAATGTAAGAATGCCACTCAAATAGCCCATAATAATTGCTATTTCCTTAAAGTTTTAAGTATTAATGTATTATACTTAAATAATTTCTAATGCAGAATTTCTAATGCAATAGGGCTCCATTAATTCTATGCGCTTATGTACAGAATTCTGCGTGTATGAAATTTATGGAGTACTTGCTATGTGGTACACATTGTTTAAACGTTTTTAACATATTATAAATACTAAAATAGTTAATTTTAGAGTAACAGGGACAATAATAATTTTAAGAATATAGCTAAATCCATTCTGTATCCTTGCCCATAAATAGATGATGTTGAGTGTTAAACTGTACACTTGTTAAATTTAATCAGTTGAACTAATGAGCTTCATTCAATATTTAAAATTAAAAAAATAGTCCTAAAATACTAAAAACTTATGAAATCTGGCCTCAACACAAAATCTAAAGTTCAATTTTATGGGGGGGGGAGGGAGCAATTTCCCAGCCAGCAAGCAGCCATGATTACCATCCTCTGGTTTGATTCTATTATTGGCTGAATATAGATTGATGTACTTGTCTCCACTGTACCAATGTATAATGCATGAACATGATTACTGATGTAATTTAGACACAGGATGCCTTTAATCTTCTGCTCAGATCAATCAATTACAATACATAGGTTATAGACTGTCCTATGATATTATACTAAATCCTTAATAGAACTAATCTTAGAACTAAATGAGGTTGGGGAAAATGTGAAACCCACAGAGATTGCTCATATGAACAAAGACAATGGAACTTTAACCATCATGTGTTTAATTTCCCAGAACAAACAGAGACCACTCTGAAGGTTGTAGAGAAAGAAAGAATACTTCAGGGAGGAAAATGTCACTTTTTCCTTTTGAAGGAACCACTTTTCTACTTGTAAAGTGAAATTCAAGATTTTCCTGATTCAATAATCTGTGGAAGACTCACAACTAGAGACATTATGCACTGTTATCTTCTGCATATCAATGCATCTTGTCATATGGCAGATAAATGTTCTGTTTCAAACTGCATTTGGAAATGCCTATTTCCCTTTAGAGCAATATTCATTCATTCAGTTTACATGTGACTTGAAAAAAGTATTTTCCATACGAATTTGACATAACTTACTGTTGTGTTATAATGACTTTTTTAGTGTACATGAAAACTTAATTACAATTCACACAATGTGTTTGTTCAGTTTGCTCTGGAGTCCTTGATGCATTTTGGGAGGAATGCATTTGAGTTTGGATTTAACTAAGACGCTAAGTAGAAAAAAAAAAGGTGTTTTAGAAATGGAATGCAAATAGCACTCTGTGTTTTTGTGCGTATCCAGTGAAGAGAAGTGATGTATGTGAATATATCGGGGCCACTTGCCTGAGTTTGCTGTTCTATTGTCCGCTGCTGGATGTAGGCAGAGTAGTTGCTAACGGCAGTCAGAGTCAGCACCATGGATAGCGTCACACGTTTAGCACCTGGGAGAGCAACTCCGTTGTTTCACAAACCCAGCTGCAGCTACTGAGCAGAAAACCAGAATGATGTACTTAGCCTAAAAAGGGGGAGAAAATAAAGCCACACACTGGAGGAGCTATATTCCGAGAGAGGGAATGGTACAGATTCAGAAAAGCTCAAGCTACCATAAGAGCCTAAGCGTTGGCATATATTGATCCTTTTTTTTAAGTAAAGCTAATTAACTGAAAAATTCAATATTTCCAGGCAATGTCTCACTTGGATGTTTCTGATTCATTTTCATTACCCTGATGTGAAACAGTAAGAATTTCTTAGGTTCTTGTTTGGATTGTTTTCCCCTTGGCTTGTGTTTTCTGGAACGTAAAAGTTGTTATGTTTATTTCCTCGTTATTTATAGCAATCCACATGATTCAACTTCCCTAATCTAACTCTCCCTCTTGACTCTTCTCAGTTCCATCCTCATTTTTTTTTTTTACTTCAGATTTTAGGTTGCAACTGAGAAAATATAAATTCGACTTATTCAAGTCACAGGGCAAGTAGGCTAATGGGATGCAAGAACCCCCAAAACTTTCATCACACAACTGCATGTTTTGAAGCGGCCTCTGGACCCTTATCACCAGCTGGAAACAAGAGGTTTCTTCGTGTTCTAATTCTGTTGGTTGTAGTTGTGACACATTTCATTAGGGAAAGGGAAGTGGAGAGGAGCTGACCATTAGGTTAAAGGAGGAGATAACATAAATGAAGAAAAAAGAAGAAGAACTAGAAAAAACAACTTAGAAAACATCCTCTCCTAGCCTGGCTTGTCACATATGATTTCCTGTCTCAAGGAGGACTATTTGGGCAGAAGTGTATATACTTATACAGTGAGATTCCTGCGTTGGCAGGTTCTGAGAAGCAAAAACGAAGAGGACTCTTCTGCGCCTCGAACACTTTCCCATCCTAAACGAGATGACCCCTTAGAAAGGATGGAAGAGAAGTGGAAGGTGTGCCTAGTGCATTCAGGACATGAGTGCCATGGGAGGTGATGCCAAGGATGGTAACTCTGAGCCCCACCCACCTTTTGTTCCTTTCCCCTCGCGCCCAACCACGTCCCTTTCAAACTCTTTACTTGTTTGGTACCAGTAGTTAGCACAGTCTTTGGCCTTCTCATCTTTCTCGCAGCCTCCAGCACCTAAAGTCCCAGTCACCCCTCAACCTTGCATCTCCTCAGAGGTTGTAGCAGTGAAACTGGGCATGCTCAGCCGCGGCGCCAGCAGCCTTGTCTTTGGGAGGCGCGGCTCAGCGCCGGGCAGGGGCTGGAGCGCCCATTCAGCTCCGGCTTCAGCGCCTATCTCCGCGGAGCCCGTGGGTCCAAGTGCACCCTGAGGCTAACTGCACCCTTAAAACTGGCTCATCCTCAATCTTCAACCTCCTTAATGCCACCAGAGTTTAGAAATAGTCCTTATTGAGGGATTGTTTTCCCACCTGTCTTTTCTTTGCAGCTTAGCTACCGCAGCGTGAGGAGCTCAGGGATGGAGCCCGTGGCTGGCGGCCGCAGAGATCATCTTCCTAGAGTAGCTGTTTGTCACTGAGTTTTGGAGATTTCTTGGCTGGCTTCCGCTAAGCACGCTTGAGTAATCCGAGCTGTGGCGGCGCCTAAGCTCTCCGGATAAAGGGAGTGTGTGTGTGTGTGTGTGTGTGTGTGTGTGTGTGTGTGTGTGTGTAGGGGAGAAGGCGGGGATAGAAACGTCAACCCTTCCCCCCACCCCCACCCCCCAGCCTCCTTTTCTTTCTACCCTTCCTGCAACAGCCACACAAGTCTTCCATCCCCCCTCAGCCAGCCTCACAGCTCTGGGCCACCTCCAGGTTAAGCCCATTTGCACTGGGAAATTGGCGCTGTTTGGGAGAAGAGAAACAGATCGATTGCCCTTGTGACTCCCCGCCCCCTCCCCCACGGCTCCCTCCCCCGCCGCCTCCCCTCACCCCGCCTCCTCCTCTCTCCCCACCCTTAAACCTTCTCACCGGCGGCAGTCCGGAAGGTGAGGGGAATGGATTGGACTCCGGTGAGGAAAGCGGGTATCTAGAAGTGGTGCTGATGGGAGGAGACTGCTGGTTTCCAAAGAGGATGCTCTGCTACCAAGAGCGGCTCGCGCGCTGGCCTGGGCTCTAGCCGGAGGAGAGATCCCGGGAGAACTCCGGAGCTCGCGGGGAGCGCTCCTCGGAAGACCGAGGTCAACATGCCTGTTCGCAGGGGGCATGTGGCACCACAAAACACATTTTTGGGGACCATCATACGGAAATTTGAAGGGCAAAGTAAGTTCATTTGTTCGCTTTTCTCTCCCTCGCTTTCTGCTTTGATAGTGCACTTAGCGTCCGCCGCTGACAAGCGGAGGAGACGGCAACTCCGGGCTCTGACAAGTTAAGAGGCTGTGAAACGAAGCCAGGAGGTTCGAATGGCAGCGGGAGTGTTCTCCCTCTGATATTAATTTTGATTTACATTTTAGATTATGGTCTCCATTGTAGGAGGCAATTGGATACTGCTCTCCCACTGCTCCATTATCTGCCTTGCTTCTCAGTGTCCTGCTCTTTTACTATCTTAAAGGCAACGAGCTAGTAGAACCTGAGTTTATATTGTGAGACTATTATAGACTTATTAAAAGTCAGGAGCAGGGCAAAGGATATTGTTGGAACAAGAGAATGTGAATGGTAGCAGCGACGTAAATGGCTATGCAAACTGCATTTTACCTTGGTTAAATTGCAAGGCTGTGGTATGACAGGGATGCTTGCCTGCTGCTAGTTTATAGAGGCTAAACTTTGCATTGAATCAATGCAAATATATCCCATGCAGAATGCTCTGAAAAAAGTAATATCTGCTCCGTGTTAGTTCCCAGTTCATTATGCAAAATAATATTTCTGTCCCTTTATTATCTTCTTAAATTTCCATCTAAACATTTAAAAATTGAAGTGCAATAAGTACATCCCACAAAGACTGTGAGAGAAATTTAATATTCTCATGTAGACAAGCTATAAAGAATTAATTATTGTTATATAAATATGTTCATTTTAAATCCTTTGCTTGTTAATTGATATTTGGCATTTTCTTAAAACCACATTAACACACATTTATGTTGTACATTTTGCAGTGATATATATGCCTTTAGTGACATGAGTATATAGTATCTTGTGTATAAAATAAACTTGTGTATCCTGCTTCATACTCTATCTAGAAATAGTAAATATAATCTGTGGTCAAAGTTAATAAACCCTTTAGATTAAAATACCTACTGCTACATAAAAATTCAGATTTCTCCCAAGGTAAAAGTGAAAAGGTGTTAACATGATATTTATTTTGTATGCGGATGTGTGTGTGTGTGTGAATTTTTATGTTCTGGAAAATATGTATCATGAACAGGTGAACCTTTGCATTATTGGACTCCTAATTAATGTGAAATAGTTTCATTAGTGTTGTGTGTAGTATGCCTTAGAGATATAGAAAAAAGCCAAATTCAAGAATAATGACTACTTTGAGAAAGATGTACTCTAAGGGTCAGGGGTGAAGTGAGAAATCTGACAGCTACAGGATGTTTCATGGTTTTGGCCTTGAAAATATTTACTATACAATTAATTACATGACATTCTGAAAATATCAATGGGGCAGCTAGCTGTCTGAGTATGCATTAGGACCTAAGGGAGTTACAGGGAGTGAGAACTATGTTATTTGGATGATTACATTCTCAAAATTTGAAGAGTAGTGTCTTAGTACTTTTTTTGTTGTTGTTAAAACTACAGAGCCATTACTTTCACATTTAAGGTTGTTACTGTCCCCTCCCCCCCCACACACCTTTTAAAAGCCTGGATATTTAGCAATTTGGGAAGCACCTGCATTTCAGATCTCCTATTCTGCAACAAATTGTTCCAGTGTTTATCAGAATCTTGTGGAAACTTTTTAAAAGATACCTTACTATCTTCTTATTACAGATAAAAAATTTATCATTGCAAATGCCAGAGTGCAGAACTGTGCCATCATCTACTGCAACGATGGGTTCTGCGAGATGACTGGTTTCTCCAGGCCAGATGTCATGCAAAAGCCATGCACTTGCGACTTTCTCCATGGGCCCGAGACCAAGAGGCATGATATTGCCCAAATTGCCCAGGCATTGCTGGGGTCAGAGGAGAGGAAAGTGGAGGTCACCTACTATCACAAAGATGGTAAAGTTTATTTAAAATTTCATGTATTTGGTTCCATTGAAATGAAATTTTGACAACTGATTACTGAAAGTTCATATGCACAGAAGCCCCAAATATTCAGGTGTAGATATGCTTGGCTTATAGTATTTTAAGATTCAACAAATATGGGTACTCTCATTAGTAGACTAGTAGGAACAGTTTCTTCTTTGAATAAGGGTACTCTGTACTCTTCAAAAGTTTAGTAACTTTTGTCACTAATGTCACTGAGGATAAAAGGCCACAAATCAGTCTTACTCTCTCTTTTAAGGAATATAAAAAGGCCAAAGATTTACTGGTTGTATTGATATGTATTTGGTGGGAGAGAAATGCAGAGTTTTATTTGCTTGAACTTGAAAATGTTTTTAAAGCAAAGTCTTGTTGGAAACCGTATACCTGGAACTAAAACTATTCCAGTTACATATTTTTCTTGGGTCTTCGGCTTCATTTGACAGGCACTACTTCTTTTCTCTTTTGCTCCTTTTTATACATGATCAAGGATAATATATAAGAACTTATAAAATTGATCTAGTGAACTTATGTATATTCAAATAATAAAGACTGTTCTTGTATGCAAGATTTGTCCTAAAAAAAGAAACGAAGAAAAGGAACTATGAGACTGTGGAGTTATTAGTATTCATTTTTAAAGCTGCAGCAAAACTGGTATCTCCAATTTAAGGTCATACCTCAACTTCAAGGGCACTCCTCCTTCTTTCAGTCTTACTATAGGAGCGTAAATATGTTAGATCTATAATAGTTCTCAAAAAATACGCATTTAAAGGACAGGCATTCATTAATTAAATGCTATATGTATATTCACATGTAATGAATATTGAGATATACCCATTTTTAAGTGTGCACACTGAATGGTAGTTGACAATTTAGGGATAAAGGTAAACAGGTTTAAAATTCATGCTGTAGTTAGTTTTGTTGACATTGCATTAGCTTTTGTTTTTTATTCCATTGACAGAAATTAATGAGACAGAAGGGTATCTAGTCAGATTTTTAGGTAACTAAAGTTTTAAAAATGAATACATGAGTGATGTGTCATAGCCTATATCGTATAGTGACTTGTCATTTGGTAAAATACAGAGAACAAATCCTAGCAGGTAAAAGGTTTAACTCTTCCTCTTCTTCTTTCAAATATTTCATGACGGAAAATGTATAATTTTTAATTACTGGATTTTCTATCAACTTGAGTCAGTATGCATAACAAAGTATGATTGGAAAAACAGGTTTGTATAACTTTGGATTACTCTGGAATGAAAACAATTATATGATTATCAACCAACATAGAGATTGTTTTTAAAGTTCTTCTAATTTTCCCCCCACATTTCAATCAGTAGTGCTGGCAAACCAGAAAGCGCCTAATTTAATTGCTCTGTTGTCTTGAAAGCATTTCTTTGGCTGAGGCTTTCACTACCGAAATGCAAAACTGGTCTTTGTGTGTGTGTGTTTCTGATGCCAAGAATTTGACTTTTGGAATAATTTGAATGTCCGATATATATTTTTTTCTATCTGAATATTTATCATGATGTTGACACAGTGTGTATTGTGGTTACTGCATG
Organism: Rhinolophus ferrumequinum; assembly: GCF_004115265.2. Classification (NCBI taxonomy): domain Eukaryota; kingdom Metazoa; phylum Chordata; class Mammalia; order Chiroptera; family Rhinolophidae; genus Rhinolophus; species Rhinolophus ferrumequinum. The sequence continues at coordinate 59,959,269 of NC_046291.1, forward strand.
TCATGTTTGGGTCACATATGTTTCCCGGGACATTTCAGAATTTTTTTCAACTTATAGACTTTAAGCATAAAATGAATCTGGACTGTCCAGATTACTAAGATACTAACTATATTTTTCAGACAGTGTTTTCAAATAGAAATTGTTCTTTATTATACTGCAAGTGGAATGGTGATGTTTTGAAACCTAGTTTGACTTGTATAATGTGAGTGTGTAAAATAATCTAAAAACACCTTTAAAAAAAGGGAATTTAATGTGGAACCACAAACTTTAATGTAAAAATTTCTGCAGTGCAGATGCTGGTACATTGACTAACGCAAATCTTCCTATCTGAGTGATTTGCTTGGTTATATGAATTAAAACTTCCCTGTTTTGGAGAAATAATTTTTATTTGGAAGCTTGTTTAGGTATATAAATATCAACCTTTGATTTTGATTCTTCTGGCTTCATTTTCAGATGTGACTAAGTCAATGAGAAGTAGGGTATCTTTAGAGTTAATGGCAAATGCTGTCTATTTTGCTTTAATTGATATGGGAAACATGAGGTGATGGGTCAAGCTTTTCCATTTCTTCCAAAGAAAAAGATTAATTTGAATGAGCTCTTTAGATTGTGAAGACAGTCAGAATTACTTGCTTTGAATGTGATAAACTTGTATTTTTGCTACAAGTTTATATACCTTGAAAAGGATCTTTCAAGTGTATTGTTTTTATTCTCATGGCAACTGCAAAATAAGAGTTTGTAAAATCCAACTGCTTGCCTCTTAGAGACCTGCCAGCCAGTTTATATTTATAAAAGCAGGAAGGGACAAAATCACCAACATTTTCATTGGTTTGTTTAAAAAATTTTCCTTAATTCTTTGTTATTGAGCTCACTTTTAAGAGGTTCTTGAGAGGTTTCTTAAGTATATTCAGTAAATGCTTTCTTATTCTTTGTTTAGCATTTCCCAGGAATATGAATAGTGATATAAGAAGCACAAGAGCAAATTAAGAAAAAGTTGAGCTATTCTGTTTCTACTTTTTCATTCACTCAAAGTGGAGGAACAAAATTATGAGCATGACATTATTTCTGAACGCTTGTTTTCCAAAGTGGCCAGAGGCTTGATGAGCAGTTTAAACCCGTGATCTATGCAATGAGTTCACATTGATGCAGTGCACGGTGCGCTGCATGGTCACCATTGAGAAGCGACACTTCCTACCATATTACTTTATGGGATTTTACTAGGTACAGTTGGATTCACTGTTTACTAGAATCTCAAGTTTTTTAAAAGCTCGTTATATGCAGTAGGGATATTTGACAGTCCTCCCTTTGAGGATTCTATTTTACAGGTTAAGTCATTATTGCATAAATCATTCTTGGCAGCTGTGAAATATTGCTAGAGGTGATAAAGCTATAAATCCTTTGACATAAAACTCTAATTGTTCAAAACTATAATTATGCTGAGGCTTGTATAAGGATGGGCAAGTGTTTTAATAGTGTAATACATTCACTTTAAAAACACCTTTTTAGGAATAGTGATTGAGAAATAGCAAACACTTCAGTTATTAACTATCTTATAGTTTGGAGAGGATGTTAATTGGAAGAACACAGAAAAGAATAATTCAGTTAATCATTTCTTAGTTTATTGCTCATCCTATTTGGGTGGTGTCATGGATTAGAGCTAGCTAGTTGAAGTGCTAAACCACCACTTCAGCCATATCATTTTTACTTTAAATTATCTAGCAACTCTAAACATTTGGAAAATCAAAGTGGATTTCTCCAAGAGAAATAAAGGTCTTAAGCCAGTAGGAAATCAGAACATAAAATGCATTATTTTTAGAGGTCAGAGTATTCCTATATTTTTGCTATTGAGCTTTGAAACATAGTACAATGGCAATTTTGTTAACAAAAGAGAAATATCCCTGTCTTTGTGTTGCCTTTAAAGAACTAATGGATAATAAGGGGCTAAGGGAAGTCCTGTTTTGATCCAGACAGAGACCAGATCCAGACAGGGCACCAGTCATGCTGGGACCAGTACAAAGTTCGGGAGGCAGTGCTTGATTCAACTAAACTAAAAACAGAGTTTGGTTTGGTAACATTGCATCTACCATCTCTAAAGGTTATTTGGATAGACTTTATAGAAAGCGTTGTGTTGTTGTAAGTGAAGGTGAAGGTACATACTGAGGACCACCTTTCTCTAAGGTATTGTTTTAGGCACTGAAGGAACAATTGGAGGAGATGCAAAGGAGGATACAAACCGAGCTCTGCTTTTAGGATATTTGTATTATAGAGTGACTAATGTTCATTTCTATCTTCCTCTCAATATGTTTTCAGGAAATTGTTTTTAAAGAAAAAATAATATATGAACTATGAATGAAGACACTATCATATAAATGGAAACAGAATTTAAGGTTCATTACCACCCTTCCTCTAGTCCACAACTCTAATATAGATGTGTTTATGTATATTTCCTGTCACCTTTTGTCATTTATATACAATAATAACTTATTAAGGAAACAATGTAGTTTAGCTAAAATTTCAATAGCTCAAAAACATATCTTACAGTAGCTTTATATAAGTTATAGGGCATGTAAAATATTTAACTCTCCTAATTCCTGAATTGTGTAGTAGAGATGCAGATGATAGTTTTTTGAAAAGAGTGAAAGTATATTTTATGTGTATATAATTCAAACAGAAAGATTTTCTGGGAATATCTTGCCTAGTTTGTTTTGGAGTTCACTTTAACTTTGTGTTTACACATTTTCATGTTCTGCCTAATAGAGTATTACTGTAACAACAGTAATCTTAAAATACATTTTCTTTTGTATACCTAAACTTCCTAACAGCTCATGGACTCTGGATATTGTATAGACTTTAAATTGGATCAGTTACATTTGTTGATAAAATCAGAATGATCAAGAAACAATCCTCCTCACACTTTGAAGGCTTTGTTTCAGTATTGTCCCAAATTAAAGCAAAATGTCCTAAAACCATGGGTGGGTTCTGCTCATCCGTCCCTTTTCTCCACCCACCGGCACCATACCTCTAAGCCACTGGTGCTAAAAAGAGGCCCCATTGTTGCTCTGCTTGAGAGATAACTACTCAGTTATTTTTATACCCAAGGGGCTTAAGCACAGGGTCAGTTTAGGGCTATATGCAAAGGCTAGACTTTGTGGGATTAAACAATTTATCTGGCTTCCACTGGCTTCCAAGGTCATTTCTATTTGTAATTTTTTGCTATAAATAATCACTAAATCAATTATTGATGGTTAGCAGCCAGGAGAGCCCTAGGATAATTGAGTCACAGGGGAGTAGCAGTTGGAGTGTGAAATGTGAAGACATCAACACTCATCTGGCCAGCTAACCTGGAAATCTCAGGGTCATTTCTTGTTTTTCACTCTCCCTCTCCTCCCTAAACCCAATTAATTGGTCACTAGTTCTTTTCAATCTTTACATTTGAAATAGTTCCCGGGGCTTCCCTCACTTCTTCAGCACTGGTAAATGCTCTAGTAAAAACTCTCTTAATCCAGAGTATTGAGTACTGAAGTCTTCCTCCCTCTCCAATCCATGCCCCGCAATGCCATCAGACAGCTACTTGTGCAACCAGAATTACATACTCTGATGACTTACTGGAGCCACGCATCACTGTAAATGAATTTGATGTATTAATAATGGGTATGACTATACCATAAGGTATACACTCTTATTATCCCCATTTTATGAGAAGGGCACTGAGACCCCAAGAGACTAATTTGCCAAATCACACACATCTCATAAAGTGGTGAAGTTTGAGCCCTTAACAACACTGACATATTTTCTGCTCAATGCAATTATGTCTTCACTTGGTGGAAAAACCTATCTCATTCATTAAAACTCTCAGGATAAAGTTTTAGACTCTTTAGTGGGATGCTTGGTGCCCATTCACAGTTGAATTGACTTGGATTTCAAGTAGGGTATGTTTAGAGGAATCAGCTGGGTTCCCAGCTCTGACAACAGCTAGGGGAACTTGACCAAGTTTACTTTCTTGGTCCCTCAATTTTCTTTTCTAATTTATATCTACTTTGTTAGGTGAGCGAACACGTTGTATACAATAAAGTACACAGCATTCTCTTTGGCATGGTTTCTTACCCATAATATGTGCTCAATAAATATCAGTTAGTTGAATATCAACCCAACTCCATTTCTCTACAAATCTTATGTTCCAATAATAATTGACTGCTCAGTATCTCAAATGAGCCATGCATTTTAATTTCACCAATTATTTGCTTGCCCTTCACAAGGTTTCCTTTATCTATAATAACCAGTACAAAGAGTCTCTGAATGGATCACTAGTCCCTCAGCTTCTCATCCTAAAGAAACATTATCATCTTTTCAAAAACAGAACACAAGACTTGTGTGTGCAATCCTTCCTGATGCCCCACTGCTTGCTCCAGAACATTAATTAACATTTCTCTGTGTCTCTGTAACACTTGGTTATCAACTGCAGTGTAGCAGCTGGAGTGTGTTACCTGTCATTACATATTATTGTACCTAATGTAATCTGGTTGTTTTTATGTTATCTGTTTTTTGTTTGTTTGTTTGTTTTAGCTCATTCAGAAGAAACACCAAGTCTTATTAATTTCTATGTCCAGAATATATGGAAGAGAGCCTAGTATGAAGTATGTGCTGAATTAGCACTTGAACAAAGAATAAAGAGAGGATGAGAAATGATACCATAGAGCTGGAAAAACAAACAGATTGAGATCAGGAGATCCTGAGAAAAATGAGTTACAGGGAAAGTGTGATGTTTTGATTTTTCTTGTTTTCTTAAGAACACTTCCAAAATGTTCTTAAGAATAATTTTCACCTTAATTTTATTAATGGACATATTTCTTTGCTTAATAAGTTAGGGTATTAAATAATCTTCATAGCCTATAACTATGCAAATAGCTAGAAAGATATTTAATACAAAGTTAGAGAGTAGCTATTAACCAGAAATTGTTAACCAGTTTTCCAAGTGTAACTCACTCAACAGCAAATCAAAATGACTCTCACTAGTGTCACCAACAAGCTCGATGCAATAGCCAAACCCAAAGTTCTTGTCTGTTCTTTTCTGAATTGAATTCATAGCTGTGTTTGACACACTCTACTTACTACAGAAGCTACACAATGTTGGCATTTTATCTCTAGTACAGCATTTTATTCTTCAGTGTTTTCTTGAAAATTCTTAATTGACAATAAAGCTGATCTCAGGGTCACTCAATAATGAGAGTGTTGAATCCAAAATAATAAAGTTAGCTTAGTAGTAATAAAAATTATTATTAAACATTATTATTGTCAAATGACTGTGTTCTCTGTATATACTGAGCTGTCTGCTTTTAGCAAAAGTATTGAACTACCAAGAAGGAATAGAATCAGGCAGCAGTAAGACATTAATCGCCATAGAGGAAATTTGTCCTATTACTGAATAATTAAGAAGGTCAAATTGCTACTTGTCACAGATTGATTATGAGAAAACGCAGTACCAGGCTCTTGTTGCCATGACTGGATATTTTATATATGCCTCTTGTTCCTTTAATTTATATGAAATACCTAACTGAGAAAATCAAAGTACTCTTTCTGTGGCTAGCTCAGATCATGGCTGAGGCAACTCCGGTGCCCTTGCCTCACTTGAAGTAGGTCTGCCTGTGTACAAACTCTCCTTGTCCTGGTTTCCACTTATTTGCGCCCTGTCTCACACTACTTTTTACCTTGGGTAAAACAGTCTTGGCTGGTGCTTAGGGGGTTAAAAATTGGGGAGAGTGAGAGAAGACTGTGGGTGCATTTCTGCCTTTTGTTAGCTCAGTTTGTAAAATGATCTCAAAGTGGCCTGTGCCAGGCAGGAAGACTACCTGAGCTATACTGCTTTTGTTTATCTGCTTTTCCCTCTGTGATGACCAGTTAGAAGACATGGGAACAGCAGGTCGAATCTCACCATTGCTGGTTTTATGGTTTCCTTTTCCTGTTTTTTTGTTTTTTTTCCTTCTTCTTCTTTCCTGAGGATCTTTAGGAGTGTTTCTGTTTGTTTTTCTTTGTTTTGAAAGCATATTAATTACTGCATGTTGTTTGATATGTGGGTTTTGAGAAACATGTAATAACTGCATGGGTTCAAGACAACTTAGAATGGCTGTAACTTCTCATACTGGCTATTGAACACTGTGCTCAAAACACCCTCTTTAATTCTATTCAGTGAAGTCTGTGTTAATGACCGAAGATGATGGGCATAATGATAAAAATTAAAGTGTAAAATTAGTGGTGGTATCATAACCATTGTCTCAAAGATCAAGGCCAAAGAACAAAATCTAGGACAGACTAAATCAAGTATTTATATGTTAAAAATAATAAAAATCTGTTTGTGTTAGAGAAGACCCCATATTGAAATCACATTCCTAAGATCTTTGAATGTACTGATTAATATCACATGAATCCAATAAAATTAATGTTAGGCCTATGCAATATTATATGTTATGTGAAAAATTTTAATCAAGTTCCCATTTACTTCTCTCAGCGAAATTAGTTAAAACTTCTTCTAGTTTTGCTAAAAATTTCTGTATATACCATCCCTTTTCTTTAATAGTGTTAATCAGTTGGTCTTTAGCTATACATTTATTGCCAATACAAACAGATGTGCTCTTCAAGTTTTAATCCCCATGGTCGTATTTCATGGATCATAGCCCTCCACCCAATTTAGATCTTCTCCCTAAGTACCAATGTTAACTGAGTTCTAATTCTGTGACTGGCTCTTTATATGTTACTTTATCTGATTTTCATGACAGCTTTGGGAGTAGATATTATCCCATTTTACAGATTAAATTGAAGTTCAGGGAAGTTAAGTACTGATGACCACAGAATAAGGTGGAGATGAGGTTTAAAATCTAGATTTGTCTATGCTTGCAAATGTTACTGCCTCCAAATGATACACTTTTTAAACCTTATCCTACCCCATCCTGTGTGTCCTAATTCTAGTTTTTAATCATAGATTTACTGATTATCTGAAGCGTGAATCTGATTAATTTAATTCACACTGAAGAGTAAACGCAGCAAGCTTTATCCTAGGTATTTTGTATTTTAAACAGAATTGTGTCAATTAAAAGGAATCTCTGTCTGCAGGATGTTCAATTTCAGTAGAGTGAGGATAGCTAGCATGTGCCTATAATTTTTGCGTAATTATTAATGGCACTCTTTTTGTGGTCTTAAAAGCATCCCCATTTTGGACTGTAAATTATATGGTCAGTTTATATCTGGGGGGATACTTTTGCTTAAGGGCCTCCCGGAAGTCTGAAAGAGAATTCACATAGTAGTGTGATTCAGTAGCAGAAGCTCTATTGTGTTCTAATGCTTTCCTTTTCCCAGAACTAACTTTTATTTCTTAGGAAAATTATATGATTTGACCAAATTCACCAGTAATATTTAAAAGGGAAAGCATACATGTACTGGTGTGAAGAGTTCCTGGTTTATTTACAACACCTCCAATTTTCTTCATCGGGGTCTGAATGTCACACCGGGTTCCTGCTACACACCCTACTTTCTTGTGCCTCTGAGCTCCTCCCAGAGGCCATCAGTCTGTCCTCTGCACGGTCTTCTCTAAATCCCTCAGGCACCCTTGTCCAGTTTCCTAACATGTTTTCCCTTGTGTCTATCAGAATACTTATGAAGTTATCTTGTAATAATTTGTTTCTATGTCTGTTTCTTCTATTCACTGTTAAAACTCTTGAAGGGACTTATTAAGACACTTATTTAAAAACAGAGAAAATTGATGGAGAGCGAACGATAAATTTAAAAGAACCCATGAATACACTTGTTTACCAATGAAAATGTCAGGTGGCATGTTCTAGAGAAGTCTCATTCATTCAATTTCCCATGCCAGTCATTTTACTAAATATAAGAGTTCTAAAGTTAACAACCTACATTGCTTATTAATTGAATAACTTAATAAGTTACTGCCATATGGTTATATATTATGAAGCAATTTATTCTAATACTTAATAACCTGTACTCTTTAAAAACAGACATAACTCATCACTCTTTTTCAGTTAGCCTAGAAAGAGAGAGGAGAATGATCAGGACAGTTCAGATAGATTCTTGATGCCTTTCTTGATGTCCACTGGTCACTAAAATAAAAAAATATATATATATGTTATTATAATAATAAGTGCAAGTTTGCAAGCCATCCAGCCCTCTCTGGAAATCCTTAGTTGAATACATATGATGAAATACTTATAAAACCCTGAAGTTATTCTGATTTCTTTTCCTGCTGTCTGCATCCACACCCTGAAAACAACTTCATACTTACATTGCTTTCCCAACACATTTCATTATTGTTCCCAACCCAAGTAACGTATTGGGATTGTAAAGAAGTCTGTAAGGTATCACAGACACTTCATCAGTCACATCCTGATACAGGATTTCCTCGCCTCAACAAGGACTTCGTATCTCTACTCTCTCTCAGAGTGGTTTAACTCCACTGTCAAAAAAAAATTAGAAAATATAGAGAACAAGTAAAAAAAACAAATAAGCTATAATTTTGAACCAAAGACATAGCCACTGTTAAAATGATGGGATGTAGTCTATCTGTAATTTTTCTACACAAACACACACACACACACACACACACACACACACACACACTTTTTACAAGACCAGAATAGCACTATACAAACTGTAGCCTGTTTTTCTCACTGAGAAATTTATCCTGAATCTTTAAATGTTTTAATGATTATATAATATTTAACACATGAGCAGTTTGAAAATTATTTTAATATTCACAAAATATTGCATTAAAGGAAATAAAATAACCAATAATACCTTGTTACTGAGCAAGGTATTATTATATCCACCTTTCACAATTCTAAAAAGCATACAAATATCCTGTGTATCTATCTTGCACACTGGCACTATTTTTTTTCTTTAGTGTATATTCCGAGAAGTGTAATTTCTGGGTAAAACAGTGTGTGTATCTTAAAAACCTTTGGTACTTCTTGTCAAACTAAACTCTAAAAGAGAATGCATTTAATTGCACATTTACTGTGTACAGTAAAACTTGCATTCTTTTAAATTTTTGTTGACCCAATAAAAATAGTATCTTATTATCTAACTATTGAGTTTAACCCACAATCTTTACTGAAAAACACATGTAGAACATATTTGGGACAATTTATTTTCTTATTTAAATGAAACACTGTTCACTATTGCCAAACCTAAGGACCAATGGGAATCTCTCCAATACCTTATTGTCCTTACTGAATGCACCACCCCACAGCAGGGTCAGTCTTCCAAGAACTGCTATTTACATTCACATTTCCATTTCAGTTGTTTGCTGGCAGTTTTCTCAGCCTCAGAATCAGAAACTAGGACCAATTTTTGACTACTTAGCAGCATTCCATGAACTTTTTCTCCTTTCTATTTGGAATAAGTTGGATTTTAAGTTATTTTCAGTATTTCTTTATTACCTATGTTGACTATGATGAAAATCTTGATTAGTGAAAGAGTTTTTAATTTGGTAGCTTACATTGAATATATATATATATATATATATATATATATATATATATACATATATATATGTATATATATGTGAGTGTATATATATGTGAGTGTATATATATATACATATATATATATATGTATTTAAAATTTTATAGTTTTGCTTAGATTCAGAGAGACTGGCATGGAAGATAATATACTCAATTAATAAACATGAATTTGGAATGCCCTATAACAGAATTGAAATATACTTATAAAACATAAATGGCATTAAATGCTCAAAATTACAAAATAATTGTGAGGAAATATATGTGACAGAAACTCATCGTAGTATTGCCTGTATCCCAATATAATCCTACTGAAATGACTGCAGGGAACCAAGGCTGCCTTACATAACCAAGACATGCAGAGTGGAGGTAATCTGATCTTCCTAGCTGTGACTCAATTCTCAGGTCTTCCCTCCAGGTGTTCTTTATAATGAATGTCACTTAACCAAGCCTCAGTAGGATTTATGAATTCCCAGATTGCTGTTCTCAGAATTTGCTCCCCAAGTGAAGGACTACAAAAAAAAAGTCTCTGATGATATACAACCTCAATTGTGCTGTTAGCCAGCTTCTGTTCAGTTCTCAAGAGCCAATTGCAGGCCTTGTATTTTTCGCAGTTCATGTTCGTAGAGGGAGCAGAAAGTGTCCTACTGAAATTTCATACCCATCAACATTCATTATTGTAAATATATTCACAAAAATGTGAGTGCAGTGCGAGTTACACAACATTTTGTTTTAATTATTGATTCCTCAGACGATTCCAATAACTTCGATGATGAATTTCCCTCTGGAGAATACTGTATCTAAAAGTGTTAGTCCTTTAGCATTAGTCTAAATTTTTTGAAAATGTGAAGGATACTAACTATGTTCTCTAAAATCTTTACCAAGTAAGAGGTTTATAATATCATTCTTAATTTTACTATAGTAACAGAAAATAAAGACAAATGTCTGGTTGAGGTACAGCTCAGCTACAGAAATGAAAATTAACTTCAAGTATAAAAGGAGAAGCAAGAGTATTTTCATTAATACTTCTATGGCATTAGAAAAATTGTTAGTAACATTAATTTTTTTTTTCCAGAAGACATGGCTTAGAAAGTTTAGTTGGAATAGCTGATGTTACAGAATTTGAAAATTAAAATGAAGATGATGCCTGACCTTTTAACTATTTTAGCTACGTGACAGAATACTTGGAAAAGATAAACAAAAGAAATCCGAGGGGTTTTATTTACATTCCAGCAGAAGGGATGTGTGCTACCTTACAGATTCCAAGAACCAGGGAATACAAAACTCAGAAACTTTTTTTTAAAGTCATGGCATTATCATGTAGCCAGGTAGGACTTCCTTGCTACCAATCTCATTGTTACAGAATTGGAATAATCAACTCTTCCCCATTTCCATAACTAATTTAAGCATAACTCATATAAAAAAAATCAGATCCTGGAATGATGTTCTTTTTGCTGTTTTTATTTTATTTACATTCATGCACACTGGTATCTTGTTCATGAGTTCAAAGAGTGGGCTTCTTAAATTATCTGTCTCCAGCAACTTACATCTTATTCTATAACTGGGATGAGTTAAAAAGCAGAGTGTGGTTTGAGTAGTTTAAATAACATTAATAATAGCTATCATTTATTGATCACATACAATGTGCTAGTACTTCGATAAAAATCTCATTTTCCCAATACTAACAACATCCTATGAAGTCAGTATTTGTTCCCATTCTGCAGATTGGAAAGATGAAGTCAATAAACTTTCCCAAGGCGATACAAGTAGTATATAACAAAGCTTTAATGTAAGTGCAGTTTGTCTTCTTTCAGAGCCTATGCCCTCAGAATTCTACTGTACCACCTCAACGCTCTTGTTGTCCATGTAGGGTTCCTGACACACACAGTGTATACATGTGTAGAGTCAAGTCCCATCTTGACAGAAAAGTGTGAATTGTTTCTGGATTTCAGGCATGTTTTAAATTTGGAGGATTCAAATCTTTTTCTCCTAAATGCAATTAGACAACCACCTGCCTCTAGTGTTTTAGAAATAAATTCACCTCTGTTTTCCCAAGCCCTAATTCAGTGCCTTGAAAAAAGTAGCTGTTCAACAAGTAATTTCTTTAAATAAATTAATGCTTTAAAACATAAGGCAAACTCTCTTAACCATTTGATCTGTCAGTTTCTTCTTCAATGAAGTGGAAGCCAGCTGTTGCCTATTTGAAAAGGATGATAAAGAGGGAGCATAGTATAATGGCTAAAGTCATGGACTCTGCAGTCAGGTTGCTGGGGTCTAAACCCTGACTGTATTCACTGTGTGATATTCAGCAGTTACCCAACTACCCTGTCCTTAGCATCATCACCAGTGGAGACTATGACAATAATAGAATTTATCTTATAGGCTTTGCGAGGACTAAATGTGTCTAAATTTATAAAAGTACTTGCAATAGCTCCCTGTACCCAGTCAGTGCAATATAAGTGTTAACAAATAAAATATTTTGAAAATAAAAGAAATGTTAAAAAGAATTGGGTTAAAGATACATAGTAAGTTAACATGTTCACTGAGTGTCGTGCTCAAAAGGAAATTTGGAATTGCCTGTGTGACAGAATAAAAAATGTGTACCAAATGTTGATGTCAGTAGCTAAAAGAAGAAATTAGCAATATTTCTTGAAAATGTGAAATGTGAAGTCCCAAGGGCTTTATCCTGTAGACTATGAATCTATCACAGTCTGTATTATTTATTTATTTATGTTTTAGATCTATTTTGAAATGTTGCAATTCGTTTTAGGTATGGTTATGTCAGCATTCTGGCAAGTTGGGCTCTTAAAATTGGTCTGTGCATACCTAGTATCTTTTAGCTACATTGCAACCAATTCCAGTAATGGTATTCCAAAAAACAGTAAGTTTTGAAAGCCAAAGTTTTTAAAGTCACAATGAGGTGCAAGGTCAGTCTACTCCTCTTCAGGCCAGGATTTGGTGGGAATCAAGGTAAATCTTATTTAAAACAAAGAAGTGGAATTAATCGAAACTTATCGATTTGAAGAAAGTATGAAGCTGTACATACCCAAATATAGACACCATAGCTAAAGTGGCCATATAATTATTATTCAAAGCAGGATTCTTTTAAAAGTAAAAAAATATAAATAATACTTACATCAGGAGAACAGGAAAAATCCAAGACTGTCTAGACTTGTTGGATGTATACACACTCTACATACAATCTATATCTGGCACTGTGTGAATAGACATTTTCAAAATGTCTATTCTATAGTACAGAGTTTTCATGAACATATTTTAGCCTACTGAAACTGGTGAGTTTAAAAATGTAGCCACTCATTCTTCTGAAGCCTAAAATGCTTACTGTGTAGACAAGGACAGAAACTTGCAATCCGAAGTGAGTCAGAATTCTTCTAATGAATACTGCACCTGCTGAACTCTTTGAAATAAGACTATAAATGAATCCCTCTGTAAGTACCACACTGAAGGTTCTTAGTAAAGGAATTAACCTTAACCTCTATAAATACCACGTTGAAGGTTAAACTAAAAGTAAACTCATTAACCTCAACCACTTTTTGAACTGCAGTAAGTCATAAGAACAGAATGGACTAAAGGTAAAGAAAACGAGTTCATTGTCGAATGCCAACAGTCCTTTAGAGGATATCCTTTACGCCTAAGAATCCCATGAAGGATCTTTGTTGTAGAATCTGTTAATAATGGCTGTGCAGTCATCTTTTTTCCTGCTTATGACTATCAGGCCTTAGTCAATTGTGTTAGTCTCTTTGCATTTAGCCTTCATTTAAGTATAAAATTAGTCTTCTTTATGTATACAGTTTTTTTGTCTAAAGTATGTATCCTAAGCAGGAGAAACAACCACAGAAAAGTTGGAATAGATAACATTAAAGTAGAAAGTTATCAAACATTCTAATAAAAACACTATTTTTATTAATTAGTTAAATTTGCAATGAGAGTAAACATATTTCTAATGAGTTTAAATGGAAATTGATCTCTCCAAATTTAAAGAGAAAAATGCAATTAAAAAAATCAAAAGGAAGAAGTAAGACATTGTTTTTCAGAGGAAAGTTAAGTGAAAGTGGTACAGCTGGTATTGTCATATTGTTTGTATTTTTCCACATCCCATACAAACATAAGGGAAATCATCTCTGTCTGGGAAAATTGGGTTTGTAAATAAATGTAGCTTTTTCAGTGCTACAATCCAAAAATGGGGGAGAAAAAAACCTTTCCAAAAACAGAAATTGTAAATCTCTTCCTTTCCTTCCAGGTTCAACTAACTATTCCTTTTACATTGACCCTGATTATTTAGGTTGTAGCAGAAGAGGTTTTTTTCTTCTATCCTTCAAAGTTTCTTCTGGCTGGTCTAATAATCAAATTGACATTAGACAGATTAGCAAAAGAAAAATGAATTAAAGTTTAATAACATGTATACCTCCTGTATATATGAGAAAGACCAAGCAAAACTGAGTAACTCACCAAAATGGCTGAAGTCATCACCTTAAATACCACCTTCAGCTAAACACAAAAGAAGATGTTGAGAGTGGAGAGTCAATTAAGGGAGGTTACCAGGAAAAACACAGATTTTAACAATGCCTCAAAGAAGCTAAATCTCTTATTTTATTATATGTCAGCCTGTTTTCTATTCACTTTCACCTCTTGGAATAGTGATAGTTCATAATTTTAAATCCAATATTTTATCCTTTTAAAATTATATCTAAACCAATTACATTTCATTCTTTCCTATGTTAGTAAATTGTGTCCCAGTTTTATTTAAAGGCATTCTTTTTATTTTTAAGTGGCAAATAGATCTTCAGTAATCTGTGAGCCTTTCGGAGTCGCGTATCCTCTATTGATTTCTACTTGTAGTTTTCAAGATTCTATTATGAGAAAGGGCAGAAATGACCATTTTAATTAGAGTCAGCTTTTATTTGGTGCAGATCCAATTGTTCTACAAAAACAAAATGTGGGTCAGTAAAGAAAGGAAACTGGAATGGTAGGAAGGGTTTCTTTGGTAAGGCAGATTTTTAAGTGGGTTTTTTAATCTGGATAATAATGGTTATGAGGAAATTAATTATGTAATCCAAAAGATACATATGTGCTACTCATGTAGTCAGAGGCATCTCTTCTTTATCATAATAGTGATATCTGGAATGACAAAGATTTCTTTGAAGACTGAAAGATTGAAAGAAAGCATAGTTAATTGTATACCAGGTTTCCCTGAAAATAAGACCTAAACAGACAATCAGCTCTCATGCATCCTTTGGAGCAAAAATTAATATAAGACCCAGTCTTATTTTACTATAATGTAAGACTGGGTCTTATATCATGTTATATAAGATAAAATCATATTATATAAGATGCATAAATCATGTTATATAAGATAAAATCATGTTATATCATGTTATATAAGACCCAGTCTTATATTAATTTTTGCTCCAAAAGACTGATTGTCTGGCTAGGTCTTATTTTCGGGGAAACAGGGTAGTTATATTGGGATTAATATGACTGCACCCAAGAGATGGTACTAATTGAATTATAAATATATCTTAAAAGAAAAGTTTATTTGTGGCTGCTAAAGCTGAGACAAACCTGTCTGAGATGCAAACTTAACATTTTATTGACTCGGAGGAGACTGACATAAAGGGTAACCAGGTTTCCTCAGTGGCCAGCCCTTGTGCGCCCCTTTGCTCTCCAGCATGCATAATCTATCAGGGCATTCTGACCCAAGTTTTGTGTTTCTCACTTTCTTTTATTCTTCTTTATGTCTAATAGTTTAAATTCAATTCAAAACCAAACCTAAAGCCTAGTGAACGTACAATTGCATTATATAATACGATTTTTCTAAGGACAGAATGCTCATATTTATCATAATGAGGTATATCTTAATTATTTTGTCACGTAATTAACCACTAAAGATTATTGAACACACATTTATATCTTTATTGGGGAAAAATTCACGTGTCTCTTTTTTTTAATATTATAATTCTGATTACTTCTGTCTACTTAGAATTGTTAAAACTTCACTGGTTTAAACCGTGGCTTCATTTTGATAATCCTGTTCCTCTAATTATATACTGAACTAGTATGTTAAGAATAAGTTGGAGGATAAGCTGTATCTTCTCCTTTAATTGTAGTAAACATTATATTATGATCTATAGTCTTTAAGAAGTATTTGGAGAGATTATTTTCTGTGGAAAAAAAATATCACTTTAGAGGATAAAGACAAAATTTATATTTGCTACGCAGTTACTGGAAGAGGGGGGAAAAG
This sequence comes from Rhinolophus ferrumequinum, assembly GCF_004115265.2. Taxonomy (NCBI): domain Eukaryota; kingdom Metazoa; phylum Chordata; class Mammalia; order Chiroptera; family Rhinolophidae; genus Rhinolophus; species Rhinolophus ferrumequinum. The sequence goes on from NC_046291.1 coordinate 59,975,052, forward strand.
GGGGGGAAGATTCAAATGTAGGAAAACTATGAAGTGCAAAGAAAACAAGTATATGGACCTGTAGTGGAGAGTGAGTAGGGTAGGAAAAGAGCTTTGAGGAAAGGAGGGAATGTCTACGTACGCAGACTGCTGCTCGCTCCCCTTAGAAGAAAACATGCCAATGAAATCTCTGACAAGCACAAGTTCAAGAGGGTTATCAGAGACGAGACACCATGATCCTAGAAGGATGAATTCTTCAGTGTGAAGAATATTTATTCCTTAGCTCTATTTACTGTTCTATTTGGAGCTAAGGCAAGAGTGATGAGTAATGGATAACAGGACACCTTAAGAGTCACTGTAACAGAGGCAGCAGCACTGGAATTCATTATATCTTATTATGTAAGAACCATATATTGGCATTTGCACAGATGAGAGAACTTCCCCATTATAGATAATAGGTCTTTGTTCCAAACAACAGATTTACTCTCCCAGAAGTAGAAACTGATACTTGGGGCCCATTTTGCCTTCCACACCTCCTCTCTTTGGTGAAGTAACTAGATTAAGCCTCATGGAAACAAGATGATAATGGCATTTCCATCTTTGATTTAAAACAGTATTATCTAGAGACGAAATTCTACAGAATAAGAAACTTTTAAGAAGGGAAGGAACTGGAATCACCGATTATGCTTTCTAAGAAGTGCACCAGTGGTTACTGGCCCAGGGCAGCTGCCCCCCAAATGTTAACCAACTAGCCAATTTCCTCCCTGCCTGCCTCTCTGCCTCTTTTCCTCCCCTTCTTTTTTACTTCGTCCCTATCCCCGTCCCTTATTTCTTTCAACAACCTTTATTTTACAAACTTTTATGTTACAAATGGAGAAACCAAGGCCAAGCCACTTGCCCAAGCTTACTTGCCATCAGGACCAGGACCTATATCTTTCAACTTCTAAAAAAGGGCTGGGTTTCCCATTAAATAGTAAAACATGTCTTCCTTCTCATGCTCTCAAACAAACAATCTTCTTACAAGTATCAACAAAGATACTTTCCTTTTCCTGAAGGAAACAATAGTTTCCTTTTCTTAAAGATGAGGAGTCTTCTGCCTGAATTTCAAATCAGCATTTCTCCCTGAGTTTGAGCAATCATATCTTCGCATTTCCTCTGTGAGCATTTCATTTGCTCTTTCGGTGCTTTTTAAATAACCTTTCATGACACTTTTTTCTCCCAATATAATACATGAAGTGTATGACTCTATAAATTGATTGAAGGCCCTTGAGAAGGTATGGTGTTATTTGTACTCTATGTTAAAATAGTAAAGCCTCACTATTTGCCATAAAAGGATATTGCAATAGTCTGATCAGGGAACTCACATCTCACAGAAGATGTACAGGGTCATTAGAAATGAAAAGGCGTGCAGAGCTGTTTGAGTTGGTGAACCTGCTTATCCTACTTTATGAGCTCTTCCAGGTAGTTTTTGGTAACGAGCTGCTGTAGATAATTTTGGAGAATGTTTGTGTTTGTGTTCATGATAAATGCTAACATCACCCCGGCTTATCTGTGCCATGAAGACAATTCATGTTCACCGTGGAGGAAAAAAAAAAAAAAAAAGCTTACATGGGGTCAGTACATTCTATTTACAGCGAGACTTTTGGAGTTATTGTGTTTTTCTGAGTATAGTTTCAGAAACTGTATACAGTCCTTAGAGCTTAGCACCTATTCAAAGCCCCAGTATCCTGGACGCTATGATCGCACAATGTTCTTTTGGCTCCCAGTCCTGCCTAAGAGACACTGCGGGTAGGACAATTAAAGAAACCCAGGAATGATATTTTCTTGCTGCATGCTCTTCCCTGATGATTTCACTCTGAATTAGCCCAATTGTGAAAAATAATGAAACATTCAATTTTTTAAAACCCCATCCCTTGAGAAGGATAAGTGTTTGGTCAGTGTTTTGTAGATATAACAATTACATTTGCTTTTACTTTCATTTGGTAATGTCTTTGTTACTTTGACATTTTGCTTGTATATATGGGATGTTGAAGCATTTCTGTCTCAATTTTTAAACAAGAATAAAAATAATAGTATCGAGTCTCATGGTACCTATTATATTCAAAGATTTAGGTGTCTGCGATCTGCTTTTTCCCAAATAATTTTTTTCTTTAATTAGTAAAAGGTAATTAGGGAAGGAAACTTTTATAATATTTCAGTAATCTAGTCTTTTATTCATTCACTATTATGTTGTAGTACAAGATGTTTTAGAAATCTAAACATAGGAGGACATCATTATCGAAGTAGCTTTTGATATAAATCTTATTACTCTTTTCCATTAGAAACAATTAAAACTCAGTATAATTGCCACTAAAATGCATGGATAGTATGTAAGAAGAAAGGATTCTAAAGTTTGGAATCATAGTAATTATCTGGCTCTTTCTTTCTTTCTTTCTTTCTTTCTTTCTTTCTTTCTTTCTTTCTTTCTTTCTTTTTCTTTCTTTCTTTCGTTTTTTTATTTACATGAGGAGAGGGATGAAATGGTAATCCACCTGTGAGACATGGGCTTAGATGGAGCGTACCTCCAGTCAGAAAAGACTTCTTCCCTAGTCTATGGGGTCTACTGCAGCCCAGGGTAGTGTGGGCAGCATGCAAAAGGTTATAATTTGTTGCTTTTACCAAAGTAAAAGCAAAATAAAAGGGGATTTTATTAACAGAAATGGCTGTACTGGGTATAATTACCAAATTATCATATGTGTATATATCATACCTTTTTATTATGTACCATTTATTACATATATGATTGTTTTCTCAGTATGAACAGTGAAACTGGGATGCTTATTTGGTTTAAGTTTAGCATGGAAGAAAACTATTATTTATTAGGTAAATCCAATATTATCTCCTAATATTCGTTAGAATCGTGTTGTCATACCATGTTTTCAAAATTCTTTGAAATGGAGACTACTAGGGGCTACATAGTGTAAAGTGATTTTTATTCTTGAATGAAAACCTCCAATAGCAAAGCTTGGTATGGTAAGTTTCTCTCCTATAGAAAATTCACTAGAGTAGTTACGTGGGGGAGGGGTTTACTTATTAGGAGGAAATGTAGATTATCCCACTCGTGTATGAAATAGTAACTTCTTGTATTTGAAATCATTTCTCAAGAATATATTGATGGAATGATTCACAGTTTCTTTTATTGTAGCTGAATTGTTACAGTGCACCTGAGTTTGTCTCAATATCAGCTATTCAAAGAAAAAAGCTTAGGAATTTTGTGAATCACTGTATCATGTTTGCTTTGAGGTTTCTTAGTAAATGCAACAGTCTTGAAAGAGATGCACAACATAAGACAATTCCCTACAATTCTGATTTCTTTCCAAGTTCTAAATAAGGCCAGGGCATGGCTTATTAAATACTTCTGTAATATTTGGTGTGTAAAAATGTAGAAGAGAATGCAAACACTATTAAAATCAAATTTTTCTAATGATGGACTTAAGAGAAATTTGGATGATTTGTTACATCTTTAAAGCTGTGTGAGCAGTGGTTGATAGTGGATAGGAAATAATTAAGTCTCTCAGTGCCTTTATAGCTTTCCCCACCAACAATTGGGAGAGTGTGAACGATGGACATAAAGTGCTGATCTAAAGGTTTCTGAAGTTTCACCAAGTTTTAATAAGCCTCGCAAATCACCGCTGATGGCATTCTGATATTTTACATTCCCTCTCATAAAGTTGTCTTCCCTACTGTTCGGTGACACAGTTGTGTATATAAAAGTAGAGGCAGGCACCTGATAAGGAAGACTTCTGGAGAAGTGGAAAGTACAAATTTGGCTTTAAATTTCATCGACGATTATCTTCCCTTTCTTTGAACTGAAGGTTAGCATGTTTCCATTACTCCTGGGTCTACTTGGGCTCTGGGGGGAAAAGCAATCTCATATTAACTATACAGGCTGCCATATCTTCTGATTTATCCTCTCTCCTTCAAAAACATTCCCAATCCCATCTCTTGTCCTGTCTGACTATGAACATGCAAAGATATTGCCGAAGTTTCAGAAGATCAGTAGAGAAGAGATCTATTTTGTTCTCATTGGTTACTCTCTGAATTTTATCCACTACTATCCATGTAAGATTTCTTAGATTTCTTTTTCCTACCTTTTCTCTGCATTTCTTTACCACTCTGCCCACCTTCAAGTCCCTGAAAGCTTTGAATCACAAACATCCTAGTGAGAGGACACTCTCAAAGGTCACCAAGGATATCTTCACTGCAAGGTTGGCCTGCCCTTCTTTAGAATACACTCCAGACAACTCTTCATTCTCTTACGGTAACAGAGTGAAATGCTCAGTTTCCCTGGCTCCATCTTATTCAAGCCTGCATTTTTTCCCCAGGACATTCAGACTAATATTTCCTGCATCAGACATGCTAGTCATTAAGTAAATTCTGCTTGGGGCTTCAGTTTTCACAAAACCAACTCCTTCCATTTTTACTTCCTCTGACAAAAAAGAAGCCTGAAGTCTGTATTTTCTTAAGATGGATGTGAGGAACTACTGAGCCCCTATCTTCTCTCTTGGCATAGTCTCCAAACTCTGACATTTTTGAGTTTTGATATTTCAAAACATTGAGCACATGGGCTTTGGGCTAGTGACAGTATTTCTTGATATTGCAGTAGCCTTCCCCTCTGATTGTTTCTTTGATTCTCACATTTCCTATTATCTTTGGATCTTCATTCTTTATTATTATCTTTGATTTATTAAGTGCAGTTTGACTTTTCAAATCTAAACTATAGAACTGCTTCTTCACGCTTATTCAAGTACCATTTCCTAGTGGTTATTTCCTCTTCATTGCAGTTGTTCTGTATTTCACTACCAGTCTAATCTCACTTTGGTCCTGATTTCAACTTTCTTTTCTCAAAATATTCAAGGGCCTCTCATTTCTTTCTCCTTCCTGTGTAAAGTCTGTGTTGATATGCCAACTTTTAAGGTCTCCCATAAACTAACTTGACTCTGCAGCTTGATATTTCTCAAATTTCTTAACCATGACCAGGCAAAAATTTATTTTATATTGTTACCTGGTGCACATAGACACACATACACTTATGTACACACATACATGCACGCAGTGCTATATACTCATTAATTGAAACACGTTTCTTATAAAGGTATTTACATGTGCTATATACAATTTCTCTCATTTTTCTATTTTGTTTCCTGTAAAATATGCAGCTTTTGAGCCCCTAAGTTGACTGCTTCTCATGATCCCATTGACCTCTTAACTGGCATCCCATGAAGTGGTCCAGCTTCTCTGATTTTTCATTTTTTCACACTCTGTCACTTGGACTTACTTCAGAAGACCCTGTCCCTGCCATATAAGCATACATTCTCTGGTTTCTGAGTTTCCATCCATGTTTTTCCAGTTCAAGTATCTTTTCATCATGTAGACATCTCTGTGAGTTTTAACTCTTGAAAATCTTCAGTTCCTCTAAAGGACATTTCTAAACTGGCCTACACAAGATGACCCATAATCCTGGCTGATTTTGGCTTTATAATAGTAAATTTTATCTTTCTGACTATCTGGTTTGCAAACTCATTAAGTATAGCAATATTTTCCTTATAGAACTTCAAGTGGTCTAAACAAAGCTACTAGGTTGTTTTTAAATTGATAGAGCAATATGATAGTAATTAATTCATTTTGCAAACTGCTGGATTTATGTGATGACAGGAAAATAACTCAATTTCCAAGATCCAGTGACAAATTTTTAGCGCTACTCTTATAAGTCATGTGCTCTTGGGCAAAATCCTTAACATCTCATTCTCAAGTGTAAAACAGGAATACTAGTACCTGATTCAGAAATTGCCGAAAGGATGAAATGAAAATGCTTGTGAAAACCCCTGTTCTATACTAGATACCCAATGAATATTTGTTGTTATATATACTGTCCTTGCACATAACCATTTACCACATTTCTTGCTCGGTTTTCTTTCTATTTGTCTATAATATTTCCAAATATAATCTTTCTCTAGTATTCCTGTTACACTTTTCTGATTATGACAATTACCTACTAGATACATTTTTTCTGAACTTTATGCTTGAGACAAAGTCTAAAAAACAGTGAATGGGAAAATTATGCATGCCTTTATGTTCTTGTCTCCCCTTGTAGTAACTACATGACTCTAGTGTTCTAGTGAGCAAAGACATGCTACCAGCTACCGTATTATATTTCCTTTGTAGAAAGCATGTCATTAACTCTGAAGGTTCATTATACCAAATTAAACTAATCTGAAAATGTTTTTTTTAAATAAATACATATATATTTAAAACAAATATACATATATATTTAAAACAAAGAAAAGAAAATGTTTTGAGTTAATTCCTCATTTTGGGGGCAGGGTGATGGTTTTGCCTTTAAAATAATTTTAATTAGTTATATGATCAATTATGAGATGCTTTTTTCCTTTTAATTTGTGAAAGGAAGATTTTATATTTTAAGATCAACCAGGACACTAAGTTTTAGAGGCACATATTGCATCAGATTATAGAACTAAATTTAAATTCATTTTCAACTTTCTGTGGCATGATATATGCAGATTGAGAGGAGAGTGTCATACATAAAGTCATGTCTGTTAAGCTTTCTAAATTAAAAAAAATAGATTTGTACTTACCAAGTCTCCCAAGAGTGGGACTTGCAGGTATAAATTATCTAGCATCAGGTCACATAAAGTAACAGATTTATAGCAGATATAAAGGGTAAAGATGTGTGAGATAAGAAATCATGAATATAAACATGGCTTTCCTATTAATATTAGTGTATGTCTACCCTAAAACTGAATTCAGTATAAAGCATTTTTCTTATTTCATTTGGTTTGTATAATGTGTGGTACGCATGTAAGCTCTGATGTGATAACAAATTTTGGACAGACTTTATTGCAATACCCACTTCATATCTTGATTTCCTTATCCACTTTCTCCCCATGTAAGAGATATGTGCCTAAGAGATTGATGAAAACTTATGTTGTATCAATCTATTAAAAAAAATAACCTCGATTGGTTTCACTTTATTCAACTATACTATGAATGTTATAGTATGGATCTACTATAGACGTATATTATGTTAAGATAGCTGAGAATGTATAATCTATAAAAGAATTCTGAAATAAATGAATCTGTATCAGTCAAACACTTTAAGAACTTTTATAGAATTAAATAAATTTATGTTGTTGTAGTTCCAGATTACCTCTGCTTCTCTCAATTAATATGGATAACTTGAAAATTATTGTTTGTTTATATACTGGGGGTGCCAAAAACATGTATACACATGACTTGTATTCATCTTTTGTTATTTGTATATATTGAGTATTACAATTTTAATACAGTTTTTTTTCATTTCTTAAAATGTGTACACATTTTGTTTTTTGGCACCCTCTGTATTTACTAAGGATATCTAGACATGTTTGTATAAAATGAAATATTTAGACCTGGGTTATCCTTGTCCTAAAAAAAAGATACTTTTATAAAGGTTTAATTCTTATAAGAACCAGTGGTCTTATTATGTTCCGCAAAAGATTTCTAGCAAAATTAGCTTCCAGTATACAAGTCTGACTTTGATTCTTAGTCAAAGGAGCAATGATAGTTATAGGAGTCATAAATACTGAGTAAAGCTTTACCTTCAATTAGGTAAGTTACATGTCAATAAAGCTTTGACCTATTCTCAGAGGAAGCAGAAAAAGAACTTCTAAAATGTCATCCCAATATTTCTTAGTGTTGCAAGTTAAAGGAATAACATCTTCTGAAAAATCTAGTTCTTATTAAACTCATATCACAAGAAACACGAAACTGAAGAATGTCAAAAAAACATATGACTGAAGCTGATATAAAAATGTTAATTCCTTATTAAGATTGCCTCAAAAAAAGGGTAGAGACAGTTGCCAGGTAATTTCTTTCCTTGGACTTTCGCTCTTTTATATCATAGGGCTTAATCATAATTTAGTTCCATATTGCTATATAGTTAATGATAATAACCATCTTTAAGTTAAATCAACTCACAGTTGATGGGTCTCAATGATGACTCCATTTAACCATAACTCAGAATTGTGTGTAGAATTCAATTGATAGTAGTTAGAAAAATCCTTCTGGAGATCCTGGCTAATCACTAATTCATATAGAGGGCAGCCTTCACCCTCCAAGTACTGAGCTTTACAAAGCAAACACTAGACTGTGTAAGTTAGGATTAAGTTAGGATAATATAGGAGGAAATATAGATAATGTTAGGATTGGCATTGACTTTTTATACACAACACCAAAGACCTATCCAAGAAAAAAAGAATAAGCTGGACTTCATTAACATTAAAAAGGTCTGCTCTGCAAAAGACAGTCAGGAGAATGAAAAGACAAATCACAGACTGGGAGGAAATATTTGCAAAAAAAATATCTAATAGGGACTCTTTTATAAAATATATAAATAACTCTTAAAACTCAACAATAAAAGCACAAAAACCAATTTAAAAATGGGCCCAAGACCTTAACAGACACTTTGCCAGAGAAGATATACAGATGGCAAATAAGGGAAATGCAAATTAAAACAACAATGAGCTACCACTGTACACCTGTTAGAATGGCCACAATCTGGAACACTGACAGTACTAAATGCTGGTGAGGATGTGGAGCAACAGGAACTCTCATTCATTGCTAACAAGAGGCAAAATGGTACAGCCACTTTGAAAGATGTATGGCAGTTTCTTACAAAACTAAGCATGCTCTTACATACAATCCAGCAATCAATTGCACACCATGGTATTTGTTGGAAGGAGTTGAAAACTTATGTCCACAGACAAACCTACGTGGGTGTGGATGTGTGTGGATGTTTATGTCGGCTTTACTCATAATTACCAAAAATTGGAAGCAACCAAGATGTCTTTCAGTAGGTGAATGGATAAATATACTCTGGTGCATCCAGAGAACTAAATATTATTCAGTGTTTAAAAGAAATGAGCTATCAAACCATGAAAAGACATGGAGGAACCATAAATGCACATTGCACAAGTAGAAGAAGCCAATCTGAAAAGGCTACATACTGTATGATTCCAACCACATGAAATTCTGGAAAATGCGAAACCATGAAGACAGTAAAAAAGATCAGTGGTTGCCAAGGGTTGACGGGTGGGAGTGGTAAATATGCAGGGCACAGAGGATTTTTAGGGCAGTGAAATACTCTTCATGATACTATAATGGTGGATATGTCATTATATATTTGTTCAAACCTATAAAACATATTAGGTTGGTGCAAAAGTAGGTGCAGTTTTTTGCAATTATTTTTAACCTTTTAAACCACAATTACTTTTGTACCAACTGAATACAACGCCAACAGTGAACCCTAATGTAAACAATAGACTTTGGGTGATTATGGTGTATCAGTGTAGGTTCATCAGTTGTAACAAATGTACTGCTGGTGAGGGGTGTTGATAATGGGGGCGGCTAGGCAGGCGTGGGGGTAGGTGATATATAGGAAATCTCTGTACCTTCCACTCAATTTTGCTGTGAACCTAACATTGCTGTAAAAAAATGTCTATTTAAGTAAATAAATTAAAAAATATAATGGACAGGTGAATGCAAATAATATAAATAGTAAATGTTTTCAATGTCTATGGTGTATAAACTATCAAAAAATCACTTTCCATTTCATGTCTTCTTCATTTTCAACTTCCAGAGAAAGTTAGACTTTAGGTTTTAGAAATGCAAATAAGCCACAAGCTTATTTTCAGACTCTCCATTTCCAATTAAAATTAACACTTGAACTTAAATATTTTCAGAGGTTTTGTTTTAATTTTTTTTTTTTTGCATGAGAACATTCAGTATTTATCCATTACATTTTTATTAGTATAGGTTCTGATTTCCTATTTATATTTTTATAAAATTCTATTTCTATTACTGTACTTTCTATTTCTATACTATAATTTCTATTGCTAATACTATCGTTCCTTATTTTAATGACTTCCTGTATAATACTTTTAAACATACAGATTATATATTGATTTCTATTATGGTAGTTTAGGTAATACTTTTAGTTTGTTTTAAGAGTTAACCTAGATACTAATTATCATTTATTTATTTCCTGTTTTGACCTCATTAAAAAATAGTAAGCCTTACTCCCACAACTTCAATTTTACCGAAACCACAAATTCTATTCTAACATCTAGTATTGCCAGTGGTGTGACTGTCTAATGGAACAAAATATCATTGCTTGATTGGGACCACTTATATTGACTCAGACAACAAATATTTCTCCCATTGATGACTTTAAGAGAAAGCTGTAAAGCACAATGCAAACTGTAACACTGAATAGCAGAATTTGAGGACTAGAAAACCAAATCATTTCTTTTCTCATTAACAGGAATGACAGCTATTGGCAATTGCCTGTTCTCTACCCATGAATTACTGGGATAAGGAATTCTATAAAGTGCAGTAACTATTTATGTCAGTTACAAATCAAACGCATTTACTATTTTTTGGTATTACAGGACAGAGCACCTAGTCAGAATCAATAAGTCGTGGGTTATAAGTAGCATTTTATTATCTTCATCCAAAAGCTACTTCATTCAAGATGATATATGGGGACTCAAGCTGTTATTCCTAAAATTGAATTATCTAAACTTAGAGTTAGTTTAGAATGATTTTATAAATCTGCATAATTCTCTGAGGCAGTTATATTAGGAAATTTCATGTCTGTGAATTCAGGTATCCCCATTCTCATATTCATAGAAACAGTATAAAAAAGGGAGAGCGAGATGGAAATGAAATGAAGTTACTTTGATTTTCAAATATTTGGGGAGAAAAATTCCTTGATTTTTTTTTTTTTTTGAGATAATTGGAGACACCTTGGCATGTTGACCTACCTAGTGTGTCATCGCCCACAGGTCCTGTAACTAAGGAATGAAGACAAGGGGACAAGGAAAGAGAGCACCAGTGATGTGAGGTGCAGCTTCAATTTAGGTCCAAGTTCCAGTAATTTCCATTGTTCCTTTATTGCTCAAAGTATTGCTCGGTAAATTATATACCAAAGTAAAAACTGTTGTCTTCAGGCACTAAAATTTCAGAGGTGGCTCCCTGTGATTAGAATGAAATATATGCCAATAATTTTGGTTCCCAGATTATTGGCTTGTGAATAATGGTCTTCGCAAAGTGAGATTCTGTATTATCACATGGTACCAGAGTCTTATAGTAGAAAGAGCTTAGGCTTCTTTATAGTCAGAAAAGGATCATTTACGAGGTGTGTGATCTTGAAAAAACTACATAGTCTAAATGTCACTTTCCTCATCTGTAAAATTAGAATGATAACCTTCTATGAGTGGAGAGTTAAATTCAATGTCATAATATAATTAAAATATCTCACAGAGGTAGGTCAATAGAAATGTATTAAATTCATTGTAAACATAATAGCTTATCAATGGCAGCCATTCCTGCATTATTTTTAAAAGCCTACTCTTTCCTTTTGTCTGTTTTTAAAATTAGTTTAATTGAAATAAATTTCTCATTTGTGGAATTGATCATAATTGAAATACATTTTAAATAATTCAACTATTCCCTCTCAAGAAGTCTGTAGAAAAGTTTAGAATAATTTTATTTGTAAATAGAGTATCTCATTAGTGATATTTGAATTATAAAAATTATTCACATTAGAGTTATAATAGCATTTAGTTCTCAAAATAGAAATCTTTGGGAAATTAAGAATAATAAGTACATTAGAATAGTAACTTATATGGATGGGATCATTGAATGTTCTCCTTTCAGCTCTGCTTTATTATTTGAACAAAAGGCATTTTCAGTGAAGATGGAGTCCTTCCTCTTCTAGCTTGGTGACATTACATCACCAAGTTTTACTCCCCTTCAAGCTTTTCAGTTCTTCCTCTGTTGCATTCTGTAGAACTTGAGGGCTCTTCTGGAGGCTCTGAATTTCTCTAATATAATCACCTGCCCCTAGGCCTTCCCAGGTCTTCTACCAAAAGGAATGGATCCATGCTCTTGCTGAATATGTAGATTTGTGCTGTCTTTTATGGTAGCCACTTACCCATATGTAGCTAGCAGAAATGATTAGCCGACTAGTATAAATGAGAAACTGAAATCTTTATTTTCTGTTTTTAAACTAAATTGAATTTAAATTTAAAAACCCAAAGCAGTGTAAATATTTTTCTGTTAAACAAAACTATTGTTTTTTAAACTACATTTCAATTTAAACCACAAAATTTAAGCATCTGAAGTGACATGTGCTCTAAGTATAAAGTGAATACCAAATTTCAAAGATTTAATACAAAAATGTAAACTATCACATTAACAATTTTTTGTATATTGCCATATTTACAATTACATTGTTTTTTATATATTGGGTTAAATAACATATGTTGTTAAAATTTATTTCATCTTTTTCTTTTTGCTTATTTTCTGTAGCTACTAGAAAATTTAAAATTATACTTGTGGAACTCATTCTAATTATGTTGGATAGTGCTGCTATACAGAGATGGCGGAAGTAAAAATACCCAACTGAGAATTAAAGTCAGGCCTCTGATAGGTCAAATCAGGTTTAAAATGTGGTAGAAGAACCCAAAAGTTGTTTGCTCTTAAAGATTCTAATGCAGAAGCTACTACAGAGTTTAGTCTTAGCAACTAGTATGTAACTAGTCGTAGCAACTAGTATGTTCTTTATCTGGAGTGCTATTGACAGCTTTACCTAATCTATAATAGCTTAGATTTTTCCCATTCATTTGCGAACTAAGAAACATCTGATGCTACAGTGTCTCTCATTCTATGGAAAAGAAACTAGAAAGTTGTTAAACCAAAACAATAGTTCTCAAAGAAGTCTTAGAACCAACATCACTCACCATCTTAAACAAAAATGAGAATTCTCCGGCCCCACCCTAGATCTACTGAATCAGAAAATTTGGGGTTGGGGGTCCAGAAATCTCTGATATAATTCCCACAGATGATTCTGATGCACACTAAAGTTTGTGAACCACTGGAAGATAATATTCTTATGCTGAAATATAATATTCTTGCTAACTAGTGAAGAAAATGAATTAATAGGTTGGGCATTACTAAGTCAACAGGTATTTAGTGAATAACTAAGTACTATGTGGCCGTAATTAAATACTGAGGCTGTAAAGAGCTCATTAAATCATTATCATGGCTCCCTCGTCCAACAACTTCTTGTATTAAATCGTTAGTTTCGGGAAGAACTCTACATAGGTATTTTCCTGGTTTTAGTGTTTAATTATTATTATCAATTGTCTTAAGGGAGTTTGCTGCTTAGCATTCTCAAATAACTCCTGGTTTATTGTGGTACAAGGGAATCTAATCTATCACAATGCTTTACTTTTCATAATGTGCACAGCAGAATTGCTGAATCGGATAATATCTTAGTTTGAAGGCATTCTCTTGTGCTTCATCCATTTTGATGAAAAATGATGGTGTTGCCTTTTGAGAATGTCAGTGATTATATGACATCTTTGAGAAGGAAAACAGGGTGTTTCAAGAAATTAGACTCTTACTAATTTTTTTCTTTAATTCCAGATGTTGCTGTGTAAAATAAAAATTATTTTTCAATTATTTTGTTTAGAATTCCTTTTCCTGCTGTTAATTTTAGCACCTTCAATATTTAAGTTTAAATATTTAAGTTAAGAAGGGAAATCTTATCATTTTTTTTGCATTTTAAATTCTCAATAATACATCTTCTCTTTTATTATTGATTTGTCTTTTAGGACTTTTTTTCCTCAAGTCTATTAAATATTGCGCAATTGTTTTATAAATATATCTACCTCCTTCAAGTTAGTTCCAAATATATAAGAATGATATTTTTCTCCTTTGAAAAATGGACAACCCTTGTCTCTATCCTCATATAAACCTAGCTGTGGATTTAAAAGATGTAAAACATAAATTTGATATTAAAATATAAGATAAAGGTCAATACATATATGTACTATTTGAGTACATTTTCCCTTTATTACAAGGAGAGAAAAGCCAGCAAGAAGTCTCTAACTACTGCCACCTGAAAGCCTGCATTTCCAAACAATATCCCCCAATACTAACGACAAAATATTTAAATAAGCAGGACAGGCCTACAAGAACACAGGATTACTTTTACTACTCTAAAGCTGGGAGTTCTTCAAAGAGCTTTAGACATCATAAAGGTCCCTAAGGCATAACACGTTGGCATGCAATATGCATGTTAACATTGATAATTATTGTTTTTTATAATACAAAGCACAGGAAGAATACAAGACATTGCAGTTTTTCTCTTTGTTAGCATTAACAAGTACTATTCTTGTTTATGTGCATGGCCAATGCCTTCTTAACGCATTGTAATTTGACCCAATAATGTTCTATTCCATTTTAAGTGGGTAATAAAGAAATAATATTTTTTACCATGTAGGTGGGCTTAATGCTTCAAAGGACAGGCATTTAATGGGGTGTTTTGAATTAGGGCTTGAAGTATTCTGGAGTTAAACTGTTTTAATCAGAGTTCTTAAGTTGGAGATGATGGGTGAAAGCAACAAATGAATTTATATAGGTAATAATAGCAGGCTCAATAAAAATTAAGAATACTAAAATTGTACATAACTTTCATTAAAATGACCTGGCAAAAGCCTTAGGCAATCTAATTACTTTCATTTTCTACAATGCTGCACCTGGTCATTTTTCTAAAATGGTTTAAGTTCTTTCAAGCAGTCCTTCTTTCTTCTTTTCAGAGGGTTCAGTGTATGTCCCCAGGCTACAGCCATTCTTTGTTGTGATGATGGGTTGATAAGAGATCTGTTTCTCTTATAAAAGATAAAATATTATGTATATTTATATTTTACTGCATTCTATGGTTTTGAGTTGGTCCCCAGTCCCATTCTCAGCAGTTCTTCATACTGTATGAGTATGTGTACACACACATATAGATATGTGAATGTATAAATGTGCAACAAAGTAATTTATATTTGTAGTACAAAGTCCCCTCTCTCATACTTAGATAAGCACTGGTAGTGCAGAAATGCAGAATACAAATGTATAATTGATGACGCCCTGGACTTTCCAAGGTTTTGATATAAACACCAGGCACACAGATTGTTTTACCAAAAATAAAAATGTCTCTTTGTATGACAGCAATTTTTTCCAGTTTTTTGCTATGAACCCCAAATTGGTTGAAATTTCTCCCTGAGCATCCTTTAATCTTAAATTATTTAAGTATTTAGGGGGCAAAAGGAGATTGAGCATCTGTATACATTTATATCTAATTTTAACAGAATTTTAATCTTATAGAATATTTTTCATAAAACTTTTGTAAAACAGGAAAGATTATTTATAAGTATGCACAATGACACACAAGACAGGCTTCTAAAAATTTAAGAGATGGGTTATAATGATTGATAATATTGATGTTCACCTAATCTTTAAAAAATATTAATTCATTGATTATTGCCTATGTTCCATATCATTCCACATGGACTATGTAACTACCTTAGTAAAGATGTATACAGTTCAATAATAATTTTTTTCCAAAAATTAAATGGGAATTTTATGGAGAAAAAGTAACACAATACATAAACCATTCAGACTCCACAATTTCTATATCTGAGCACTGAATTTGGCACTGAATTTCTTGACAGCTTAAGGAAAATATAGGTAGGGCCAGTTAACAAGGAGAAAACACCTGTTTCTCAGGGGAAGCAAAGCTCTGTATTTAAAAAATAAAAGATATTTCTTAAATGGGTCTTCAACCAGAGGGTCCTTGGTGATAGATATATAACTAAGTCTGGTCAAATACTATCCAACAGCAAGCCTAGTAAAACAGCTCATTTTTTTTTAGAGAGTCCATGGTGAAAATGGTCAACAAAGAGTTAAAAGTCAACTTATTGTTTTATTTCAAGAACAAAACTGAGGATTTCTAGCAAGAATATCTTTCCAAAAATCTTATTTCTATTCCTTTCAGTTGTATTTTTGCTAAATTAGAGACAGTTGGAAATTCTTTTATCTGGCTAGAATTTGAGATATAAGAATACTTTGTCATTGATTAGGAACTAGATTTTTTATAATAAGAAAACAAACCAAGAATATTGACCATTATCAAAGATAACAATTGTTGGCAAGGATGTAGAGAAATTGCAACATTTGTGCACAGTTGGTGGGAATGTAAAATGGGGCAGCCACTATGGAAAACAGTATGGAGGTTCCTCATAAAACTAAAATCGAACTGCATATGTTTCAACAATCCCATATCTTAGTATTTAGCAAAAAAAAATATAATAATAAAATCAAGATCTCAAGGAGATATTTGCATTCCCATGTTCATTGCAGCATTACTCACAATAGCCAAGATGTGGAAAAATCTAAATGTCTATCAACAGATGGATGGATAAAGAAAATGTGATATATACATACAATGGAATATTATTCAGCTTTTAAAAAGAAGGAAATCCTACAATATAGGACAAGATGAACTAACTTGAGGAAATTACACTAAGTGAAAGGAGCCAATTAAAGAAAAATACTGTATAATTCTACTTAGATATCTAAATGGTCAAGCTCATAGAAACAGAGAATAGAATTGTGGTTGCCAAGAGTTTGGCAGGGAAATGGGGAGTTGCCATTCAGTGGGTGTAAAGTTTCAGTTATGCAAGATGAAAAAGTTTTAAAGATCTCCTCTATAACACCGGTGCCTATAATTAAAAATACTGTATTGTACTTTAAAAAATTTTTAAAGGATGGACCTCTTATTTAATATTCTTATGACAGTTAAAAAAAGAGAATATATTAGTATTAATTATAAGTGGTCACTCAGAGAGCTTGTCTATAAGCGTTGCATAGTAAGTTAGCAAATCCAAGATGCATGACCTGTTAGATGAAATAGGATGTCTGGACCACTACATAGATTTTATAATTACTGCTTATATATCTATCTACATTATTGAATTTTGAGATTCTTATGGGTGGGTACCACTTTTTATTCACAGTGTAGGGCCTGGCACATATAGTACAAAGATTGTTATAGCTCTTCCATTAGCACATTTTATTGGACTTTTTCCATTTTTGAACCTTAAAAATGATATTGTTTAAGGCAATATTTAAAAATACACTTTGAAAGAAGGATTTATTGATTCTGTCATTTCCTTAAGAAAATAATGTCTATTAAGGAAATGACATAATCAAATACAGACATAAGAGGTTCAATATATATTACTGATTATTTTGGTTTTTGCCAAAATTTCAACTATTATGCATTTGGACAAGATCTGTTATAATATTCCTATACTAGGGAAACAAAAATTTCTTAGAAAATGAATCCTAGAAAGTTGTACAAGTATTCTACCACACAATATGTACAATATTCAGTGAAGACTTTAAAATATCTATCTGTAATTTTCTAAAACTCGTGTCTCTTTCAAGAATCTTACTATGTTTAAAAAATTTTAATGAAAAATGAAAGTTCTGGCAAAAATTAGCTTTTTGAATATTTTTTTTCAAAAGTGTTACTCTTCAGCAATACTTCTTCAGCAATTTCTCTGGGACAGCAAATTTGCAGGGGAAAAAACATAAATTTTAAAAAGCCTTAGGGAGAACCATTTTCACTTTCTTATTAAAATACACTATTTCTAGAGCAGAAGTTTCTACTATGAAAAATGGGAAAATGCTATTAACTATATCTATATCTATGTATATATAGTGTATATGTGGCAAGAGGAGACAAAGCTTTTTACCTTTGTTTTTCATTTACTAAAAGCAGATAAATGTACATTTCTTTAAGGACTGCTTGAACTCACGTTATATAAATGTACATTTCTTTAAGGACTGCTTGAACTCACGTTATATATAGTATTATTATTCTCGTCATTAGTCAGTTTATTCTATCAAGTAGGAAAAAAAATTAGAATTAGTGTCTCTTTTAATTCAGAAATGGGCCACTGAATAGACAGCCAATGCCACAATTCAAACTTCTATTTCCATAATATTATACACTTGATTCTTTTCCACAGATTCATACTATCTCTCACATTTGCCAAATGTCCAGAGATATAATTTGCCGTGTCCATAGAGTTCACAGCCTTAGGGTTATGAGGCCCGACCTTCAGCAAAATGGTGAACTTGCTTTGGTGCACTTGGCTCTGCTCAGGATGCCCTGTGTGTTAGAACTGTCCACGGTGCTTTGAGAGCCTCATCCCCATACCTATAATACGAGTATTTCTATCACAGACCAGGAATTTGCGAACAATCACCCATGGGCTAGAAATTGTCCGAAGATTCCTTCAGTTTGCTTTCATTTCGTTCACAATGCTTCATTTGAATGCCTTTGTGTCTGTTCTGCTATAGCCCCAGTCCAACCAGTTCTTGTTTTCACTTCCAGCCCATTACACTCATTTATAATAAACATTTGGCCCTTGGAGATATGTTAATTCTTCATCCTTATGAATGCTCTTGTTTTCTGCTGAATAATGTTAGACTTCTCTAGTCAAATAGGAAATGGTAAGATCCTAATAACTAGTCATGGATTCATTCTCATAGGTAACTTGTGTGTTTTCCAGCAAAAATCACCAACACCGTAATAATAAGGATACTAAATAGATTATTGACTCTCGTCAGACATTGCTGGCTTGACAGAGCATTGTGTTGGGAAGGTTTCTGAGACCAAATTCAACTTCATAGTGAAAGACTGCAGTTACTGGTGACCACAGGCTGTGAGAGATTAGGGTTTATCAAACTTCTATAGTTCCAATAGATGATAATTTTCTACATTATGCCTTATAGTGATGTATTTGCTGTATTGCCCCACCATCCTTCAACTAGACTGCAATCCATGTAGGTGGGTATATTTCTTAAATATCTATGTATCCTTTGCGGCAGCCCTCTCGGAGCTCTGCACGTTGACGTCTGCCTATATAATTGGAATGAAATTAAGCCAGGTTAGAGGAGGAGATGTTTCCTGACCCCCTGTTGCAACTTTACTTACAAAGGGATTCAAAATCTAAAACTAAAACATGATTAAGCAAAAACAGGTTTTTAAAAAAGTTTCCAGCGATGACTATCTAACAAACATGAATGCAGTTTATGTTATGGAAGCTACAGCTCTCTTACAGATAGATACTTTGCAGCTGCTCATGCACAGGAACTGTGTAGCTTGTTAAATGTTCACATATGCACTACGCTAAGCGTAACACAGAATATGGTATACATGGCTGCTACTGCTAGGGAATCACAGGTAATACCTGTCCTCAGAAATATTTTCCTGATAATAAGAAATGTGAAATACTAGAATTTATTTTACATTATTTAATTTAAAATGGGTGGTGTACAACTATAGATCAGTTGTTTTACCTGTATTACATGAGGAATAAACCTCTAAACTTACTATCATTAGGAAGTACTTGACCCCACTAAACTCACTTGAGCCAGATGGGAGAGCATCTCACTGGACCAAATATTGTAATCCCAATGGATTCTGGTTCACTCAATATCAGTGGGCAGTTCTTTGTCAAACAGTGTTGGCTTGCAGCCCTTTATGTGCTGGGCTCTGTCTTCGCACCTCATATCATATGTCATACATTCTCCAATTCAATCCTCTCAAGATCCCTTTGAAGTTCAAATTGTAATACCCATTTCACAGATAAGAAAACTAAGATTTGGAAAGGTTAGATAACTTTCTTAATACCATGAAGCTGATCAGTGGTAGGTATGAGATTAAAACCCATGCTCTTTCTTTGTTCTCATTCATGGTGTACGTAAACAACTTTTCATTTAAGCAAAAGAGGGATGTTATTGGTGTGGAACAAAGTTAATCTAAAATTTCAAATTTCCTGTTTGTTCCTTGGGCCTGATTGTGCTTGCCTTTGGATTTATTTCTTTGAGGCAGTATTCATACTCTGTGCTCTTCTTTGTTGCCTTTTGTTTACCCCGCTTCCTTTCACTACGCAGAAGTAAAATAGCCAACAGCTGTTTGTGATTTCTGTGCACAAAGCATGTCATGACCTGTGCTAAAGTTTGCTCACACATCTCAGTATGACCAGAGGAGCCCTCAGTGTCAGAAGCTGAATGCAGGCAAAGACCTCCTTCACAGCTTCCTTGACATTCCTCTCATTTACCAGATTTGGAATCGTAGATTTTCAGACCTAATAGGCAGAGAATACCAAAGCGTGGGTCCTGAAGATAGAGCTCAAAGAGCTTTTAGGAGCCAATGGTGGTGTTGCCCTCAGGACAGACTTTAGCCTACTTTAACCAGAGGACCTACTTTAACCAGAGGAGCTCTAGCTGAGTGAGATGTCTTTTGACAGAAGAATTGTCAACAAAAGAAAAAAGAAAGAAATCCGAACTGCACTGGTATAGTCTAGATTCCTCACAATTATCTCTAACCCCTCTGTTCCTACATTTCTCTCTCTCCCTGCACCATCAAATACTCCTGAAAGTATAAAGTTTTAAACAATTTCATTCCAATTTATTCACTAAATTTTGTAGTGATAAAAAAGATTTTAATAGAAAGTAATTATATTATCTAATTACTGAATCATATAATATTAAACCATTTATAATATGCAAGGCAAACCTTAATTTATAACTAATTAATGAGTCCTTTTGTATCTATGAAACGAATTAACTGTACATTTTGTGGTTACTTATTCATTTTAATAATATTAAATCAAAAACATGTTCTTAATTACTGGCTAGGCAAAATAGTTAAGAGTACAATGAATAACTTAAAAAATACATAGTTTAATTTCACTAATTCTGATATGTAGACTCAAGGTCATGATTCAGAACTTTCAAAACTATTAAAACTGTAGGATATTAAGAAATAAAATTAATGTGTTTCTATGCATATTAATAAGGTCATTTTTTCATGTCACATTTTTCTAGGGCCTTTACTATATTATAATTTGAAATGAGGCTGTTTCAGAAGGCATTTCCATGTATTAATGATAGGAACATATAAATGGTACAATAAAATTGGTTTGGTAAGCCTAATTAATAGGGCTACTTCAAGCAATTCATTTAAGTAAAACCTGTCTGAGCTCTCTTCTCAGATGGGCAATGGACGTAGGCTTAAGAGTATAAGTTTATTGAAGAACATATTTATGAGAGAAAAAGAGAAAGTATAAACGTTATAAGGATAGTGGTTGTTAAAAACTTGTGAAGATTATTCTGGCAGTTAATGTATGCGTACTGCAGTGAGTATACAGACAGAAAGCCATCGCTCTAATATTTTCTCCTATGTTTCTCAAAATCTTTTTCTAGCCCAGCACTGAGTAGAATTGTGTTTTAGGAGAAAGGTGATGCTATCTGCAGTGTACCTGTTGCTTATGGGCAAAAATAGGGAGTGATTTTGCATGTACAGACATTGGTATATAATACATGTGAGTTGCTCCCTGGCACATAACAGATCAAATCCATCTATCCTTCTTTCTTTCTCTCTGTTTTTTTTTTTCTTTTTTCCTTCCTTCCTTCCTTCCTTCCTTCCTTCCTTCCTTCCTTCCTTCCTTCCTTCCTTCCTTTATCTACTAGCTATTCATCCATCTTTGTTTCATCATAGAATTCCCATCCACTATGAAAACTAATTTTTTTAACTTCTGAAAATATTTCTGCAAAAATCTGAGATGAAAAATAAGTATTTTTTTAATCATTCAGTTTTAAATGTTGAACATCTGTAGAATTATCAAAATTAACATACTTCATGTTTTGTAAACTCAAGTGCACTTACGTTGGACAGTAGCTTACATTCAGAATGTTTGCTTAAAATGAAAACATAGTTCAAAAATATTTTAAATCAACTTAAATTTTAAAGCATTTTAAAAGGCATCACACCAATATTTATTTAAACAATCTCTGAAATAATGTGGGTGTTTAAATTTCTTTTGTTTTTAATACTAGCATGAGAGCTCTGAAGTCACATTCTCAGGGTCCAAATCCTGGCTCCATGACTTCCTCCTCCTGGGCCCTTGAGCAGATGACTTATCTTTGTGCCTGTTTCCTTATCCATAGAACAGGCTAATAGTGCCTACCAGATGGAGATACAGCAAGGAGGAGTTGATATAGGTCAAGCCCACAGAATAGTGCCCAGACATACCGTGTTTCCCCGAAAATAAGACCGGGTCTTATATTAAGTTTTGCTCCAAAAGATGCATTAGGACTTATGTTCAGGGGATGTCTTCCTGAAAACTCATACTAGGGCTTATTTTCCAGTTAAGTCTTATTTTTGGAGAAACACAGTGGTAAGCACACTGTAAATGTTGGCTCATAGTACTGGTTTTAATAGAGGTTTTCAGAACCATTAAAAAGGGAGTTCATTAAATAATTGGAAAATTAATAGCCCACGAAAAGGGATGCAGGGAGGAGGAGGTTCTAAGTAGCTCCAGTCTCAGACTCTTTCTTGAAAAAGTTATCCTGAAAAACCCAAACAAATCAAACAGACAACAAACAAAAATGACAACAAAGATTTCATCTACTCCCCACCCCTACAAAACAAACAAACAAATGAACAAACAAACAAACAAAAATCTTCTCATGTATCCTGAATAGGGATTAGTAATGGAAGCCAGGGTAAAAAAAAAAAAAAAATCCAAAATGCAGAAAGTCTTCCTTTTTAATTCACTCACTTGAATGTCTAAAGCAAGTTAGATTTAAGTGACTGCAAAAAATTCCAATGAAGAACGTCGGGATCTCTAACCAATAGCAAATTTAATCATAAATCGATAAATCAGTGAAATGTTGAAAAAGGTTTGATGTAGTAATATACTAGGTGGTAGGGATGTAGTAAAAATCGCGATACTAAGCCAAAGCTATAATGATAAAATAAGAAGCTGATAGAAAAGTGAGGGTTTTATTAAAATGTTATTTTTAAGACCATCAATCTTGAGAACAGACATTGCTAACTGGTATATTTATCTCCAGCTAAATGTGTTTCATAAAAGTTAAAAATACTGATGTTTCTTGATTTATGCTGTTTCATGACAAGCTAATATTTTTTTTTTTTCAAAAGTGAAATAGGTCTATAGATGACAACATTTTAGCCGGATTTTAAATAATACATTTAGGAAACAGTACAGACTCCTTGTACAGCAGGGCCCATTCTTATTGGCCCGTCAGCTGTTACAGGCAGATTGAGAGTACCAGTTGGAAGAGATCTAGCAGAAACTATGACATCCTCCAAAACAATCTCTCCACTTCTCCTGGTCCCCCATTCATCCCCTCACAGGCTGGTTACCACGCTATGGAGATTAACCAGCAGTTAAAAAACATTGTGTACTCCACTAGTACCGACTTGACTCTATTCTAAATTAAAAGCTTCTGAAATATTGCTGTGGGTAACATGGAACAATTTTGTCACATATTTCTTTTTACCTTGATTAGTTGCTGAAAGTATCCCATCAATATGTATCCCAAGTAGTGCTGCCTTCTGAGATCTTTAGGAAAGGAAGGGAATCTAATGTTTAAGGGATGTCTGACAGCATTTGACCCTCACTGCAGTCCTGGAGGAAAGGAGATCTGCCTGCTATGTTTGTGGATGAGGAGAGTGAAGCTCAGAGAATCATTTGCCTAATGTTGCCAAGTTTGCAGCGGGTGAACTTGGGGTCCTCTGGAGTAAGCTCTTTCTGCTACTTGATAGAATTAGAAAATTTAAATAAAATTTAGCATCAAGCCACTCAACTAGAAGTAATTCTCAATGCTCCTGTCAGTGGCTATATAATTGATGACAGGAGAATTAACAGCCCTGGTAAGGGTTTGAGTGATATAGCATTGGGCTCAGTATTATTATTCCATACCTAACATCACAGACATTGAAGGAATGAACACTAATTTGTAATCAGTACACCAGGGTCCACATAGCAGCTCTTCCTGGGCAAATTATTTTATCTCTGGAGCCTCCATATTCCGTAAAAACAGCCCACAGGTTGGCCATGATTTAATAAACAATGTAATAGAGAATCTCTGATATATATTAGCTCAATAAGTTGTTGATTTGGATCAATAATACTGAGTAATATGTCTTTTTTTATTTTTTGTTAATTTGCGGAGGACTTCTATTGCTCTTCTACAAGCAGTCCGCATTTCACAAATCAAAGTACTAGATTTAGAAACAATATAAATTCAGATTAAATGGGAGTTGTACTTGAATAAAAATGAAGGGAATTCCTCACAACTTGTTTTTTTTCCCAAAAGATATCTGCATATCTTTTACTTAAATATACCAGTTATTAGCTCTTTGAGCTGTGACTAGAATTCACTCAATACATTTAGAAACGAGAAGCTCTGAAGTCTAGAATCACTGATGAATAAATCAGACATTCATTTACATCTGAAACTGAAATAAGCAGAAAGATTCTCTTTAATGTGGATATCTTACGCTCAAAGTGGTATTAAATACAAAAACTTTGCTGTTTGAATGACAACACTCTTTTATTCATCATCTTAGAGATGTCACCATTAGGGGATTCAGTTAAAAGAATTGGTAAAGCAAATTTAACAGAGGAGATTCATTCAAACCAGTTTAATATCTTTCCTTCAGAGTGCTGAAGCAACAGACTGGCAATTACACCTCGGTCAACATCTGCTGTCATTTTCCAAATCGGCAGCATTCGGAAGCAGAAGTTGGGATTAGGTGGTATACTTAAACCTTTGATCAGTCTATAAAAGCACAT
Organism: Rhinolophus ferrumequinum; assembly: GCF_004115265.2. Classification (NCBI taxonomy): domain Eukaryota; kingdom Metazoa; phylum Chordata; class Mammalia; order Chiroptera; family Rhinolophidae; genus Rhinolophus; species Rhinolophus ferrumequinum. The sequence continues at coordinate 59,999,651 of NC_046291.1, forward strand.
GTTGTCTGCCACAGAAAAGTCTTCCGGAAACATCTCATAACATTGTTGGCGTGAGCCCAACATGTCCTGCAAAAGACTGAAGTTTATTTTTATTTTTTTATTTTTTTTTTTTTGGAATAAAAATATAGTTTTAATATTAGACCAATATATTAATGTCCAGTCTCCCCTATGTTCATGGTATGTGACCTTGGATAAGATACATCCTCTAATTTAGACCTTAATTACTTTATCTGAAAAATTACAAAACAGAATTACAAGATGAAGTATATGGAAATGCCTATGTCATGCTTGTCCTATGCACTTGGCACACGGGAGGTATAAAATACATTTAGTTTAATCTTGAATCTCCCTTCATGGTTTTGACACTGAGTAATTTGGTCCTGTAATAAACTTGTTGAAGTTTATTTTTTAATTTTCCTAAATTTGCCAGCATTTACTAATTTTACCAAATGTTGCAGCAAATTGACAGTTTTCTGTAAATGGACTGGAAAAGGCAAATCCAGGCACTGGAGCAGAGTCAGTAATGAGTGTTATGGGATAAGAAATTTATTACACAAACTAGATGTTACATAGTTGTGGAAGTAGCTGTGCAAGTGAAGGTCAGAAGTGATAGTTGGATTACCAGAGAAGCAATCAATCTGAGAAAACAAACACTTCTAGCTACCAGGTTGGACTGCCAAGGGGAAGCTTGCGTGGGAGTCTATGAGCCCCTGTGCCTCTGATAAGTTACCATCTCTGTGCTTCCACAGTGAAGCCCAGGGTGGTGTCCCTGGCCGTTGTTGGACAACAGGGTCAACAGCCAGGAAGATGCTAGATGCAGAGTAGGAGAGAGTTAGAACAGGCTGGAACACATCCGGTACCTACATCTGCACTTGGCTATCACAGCATCTGATGGGATAACCTTTACCACCTTGTGACTACTGGACTGCTCCACTTTCGCCTTGCAAATCTCACCTATGTTCCCCTTTTGATCAACTGTATTTGGCAATCATAAAGGGAAGCAGGTTTGGGAAACAGTTTCCAGCTTAACCAGATACACAGCATAAATCACCCCATATTCCATAATACATGCTGTGAGTGTTCATTACATTGCTGGCCTTGGTAAGGGTCTTTCAGTTTCTTTTTGAAGCTACTTGAATTTATGCTAGTCTCAGAATGATGCAATTGAAACATATTCAGAATCATTGCTTTTCTTACTACTTGGATGTTTTCTTCATAAACCTCGCAAGGCTTTCTGTTTTTTTCACAGCGTTGAAGCCAAAGTCCTTACAATGACCTAAACGATTTTACGCCCCATGACCTCTCTGATCTTACCTCCCAGGTTTCTTCCTTCCTTCCCCTCAGCTCCAACCAACCTGACTCCTCTTGTTTCTTTGAAAATGTCAGACATCCTCCTGCCTTAGTACCTGTGCATTTGCTGTACCTGGGATGCTTTTCCTTTGAAATATCCACATGACCATTCCATCACCTCTTTCTGGTCTTTCTCCAAATATCAACTTAAAAAAAAAGCCTTTTGTGACTATTTTATTTATAACTGTACTACTGACTTCCTATTTTTATCTTTCCTGATTTATCGTTCCCATGGTCCTTTTCATTATCTAACAGACTATATATATTGTATGTGTATTTTTTGTGTTATCGTTTCTCCCACACTTAAACACAAGCCCCATGAAGGAAAGGTTTTTTGTGTGTTTTATTTACTGCTGTGCCTGGCATGTGATGGACAGGAAAGCTAGTAGTAATCTCACAAATATTTGTTGATATATTTAATGAAATAATGAGTCACAAAACTGGTCTAGCCACAAGGATTATGCAAGTGTTTTGTGTTATGAATGCAAGGAATAATTTTAAATGCTGTATTTCAAAATAACACTAGAAAAATCTAAATTCCACTTAGTTTTTCATTTTGACTTTCACCTCACTGGTGATGAAACTTATAACAAGAAGGAACATTTGTTGAATTTATCTAGCTATCTAAATTTCTACCTTTCCAGTGTTTTGAAACATACAGTCACCAAAGGAAATTGTCTCAGCCATGGTGAGACATTTGCTCTCCTCTTGAAGCCCTGGATTAGTCACTTTTCTGGTGACTAATCTAGTCACTGATTCCTCTGAAATCTTAAAGACTTGAACTGAGAGACCCAAGGGGAGGACAGCTCAAAAATGAGTGTCTAGATTGGCCTGTTGATATCTTACATTTGACTGTGTAGACAAAAATCTTTAAGGACCCCATGTTCAAAAAGTGCTTTTGAAAATTATGTATAGCTAAATCCTAAAACACCTTTACTTACATGTTACACCATTGCTGTCTTCTTTTCCACTACTCCTTTCACTTTTTCCACTTTCAATCCAATTTTTTAGCTTCCTTATTTTCTTCTTCCACATTGAGTTATTTCCATTTTCCTAGGTCATGAGAATATGCATATATAATGTTGAGAATTAATAAACACATATATTTAGTTATAAACTTAATAAATATGAAATTAGAATTAATAAACAATCCAAATGTAGACTCTTGCCTTACCACTAACTGCAGCCTAAGATTGTGAAAGTTTTTTATTATTTTTTTTATTTTTCTAAGCCTTATTTGCTTAAATGGTGAGAGATAATAATAGATTCTCCCTTTATGAGGATTAGATGAGTGAATCCACATAAAACAGTTAGCACATAGCACACTTTAAATCTATGTTTTTATCAATATTACTATTCATAAATGTAAATATACACCTGGTATATAATACTTCATCTCTCTGGTTCTCAGTTTCCTCAGGTATAAAATGCAAATAATAAGTAGAGTATTTTTACCTCCTTTTTAACTATAAAATTTTGAGTCCATAATATACAAATTATGTGCATAAATGTGCACGTTTGGATATATAAACACATGATATAATCTATTGAATTATCTCTTGAATTAATTAAACAATGATAAAAATAAAACACTATATAACACCGTAATACCAGTTCATTACAGTCATTATACATAAATAACTATTCCAACAGCTATTCCTTTTGAAAGGGAATCCAATCATATTAATTCATGGTAGTGCTCTCTTCAAATTATGTATTAATAAGATTTTTAGTTTGATAATTTGTTGAAATAATATATTCTGCAGGAAATCCCGTGCTTAACAAATACATTCTGTCCCAAAAATTGTAAGTCAATTGTTTGGAATGCCAAAACCTTTGCATATATAAAAGGATAGAAATGGAGGCTATGTTTCTCCATGATTGAGAAAGTTAGTTCAGTTAGGATAAGGATGTAGATAACAATGGTTTTGCAGAATCTGAAAGTTGCGTCTGAACATTTTTACAAAACTTAGCATACTGTATTTTTATCTTTATTTCATCTCAAAATGTTAATATTTTCTGCCCCTACCTTTAGGACTCAGGGACTATTTCTAGATGTTCATTGTAAAACTACCTTAGCACTCGCACGATGCATCACTTTTTTTTTTTTTTTAGTAGTAGCAAAACATTAGGGAAAAAAACCACTAAAAATCCTTCTGTGGAGAATTTGTGACACAAACAAAGCACAACCATATTGTGAAATACTATGCAGCTCTTAAAAATGATGAGGCAGCTCTTTGTATACTTACATGAAAAAGTCACTAAGATATGTTATTGTGGAAATGGGACAAGGCACAGAAAGGACTGAATTATAAGCTATGATTTTTTCTGGAGATAATGATATTTTTTTGTACGTGCCCATGGAATACTACTGTTATTACCTCTAAGAGAGAGAATTACTTTTCTAGAAACAAGGAAGGGAGAAAGGGAGACTTATTTTTGCTGTTCCTTGTCAGAATGAATTCCTAAACACATAGTTTTAACTTTGTATTTTCCGTCTCCTTGGATATGGAATGGATATTTATGCTACATGTACAGTTGAAATACTTATCAAACATATACCAGAAGACTTTTGTTTAAACTCACAATTGCAACAGAGGGAAGGAGAAAACAGACATCTACCTTGCTGAAATGGAGGAAATTGAGAGGGGAAGAGGAAAAGTGTTTAAAAGAACAAATGAGTACACTGGCAAAGACATTATGTACGTAAGTTGCAATTAACTAAGATATAAAAAGGAAGTAAGGAGGAAATCAGTGACAATGGATTGTCCAGAATTTCTTTGAGAAGGAAGAGATCTTGGGGGAACATGGTTGGGTCAGAGAGTTTTCTGCCACCAGGTGGCACCGTCAACCGAAGACAGTTTAGATGTCGTAGGTTAGTATGGATTACTATGGGTTAGTGCATTAGTAGAGGGAGGGTAAAATTGAATGGCTTTCAGATTAAGAAGTGGAAAACAGTATATGAGCAATATGAAAAGTTACTATAGCAATACATACACATATAACAACTCAGTTCTTATACTGATAGTGCGTCTAGGGAAAAAATTATATATGTACGTATATAAAACTGTTGTTGAAGGCTTCCTTAAAAGCTGTTTTCCTTAATGTTAAAATTCATGTTATGGCATTTGAAAGAAATATTTTTCTCTGTAAAATTCTGTCAGCAAAATAAAACAAGTGAACTGTACGTTAAAACAGAGTTGATATAAGTAATGAAGTTGACAACAGAGTTTTTGAGTTGCACTAAAATTTGAGTTGAATGACCTAGAAAACTACACCCTCCAGAAAAAGAAAGAAAATATTGGGCTTCTCGTCAATAAGGTGTCAGGCTCATTGAGTCAATAATTGACCTAGTTATGAATGCACATATACCCATGAATAAATTTTCTGTAGTAAACACATGATTCATGCCTCAGAATATCATATTAGGCAGTGATGTCTGATAGTATATGTATATAGTAAATATATATATAGTAATATATATAGTAATATATATATATAGTAATATATAGTAAATATCTGATAGTAAATATATATATATTTGTTTGAAATGTGATATCTAAAATGACAGTCTTATGTGATGTAAATAAATGTGAATTGTATCTCTTTATTCTCTATCCACCCAATTTACATTATGTTTTAAATTATATATTTTCATATCTACTTTATGTAGGGAAGAGCCTTATAAGATTATTTATTCAAGAATATTTTTTGGTTATCTACCCTGTTCCAATTCAGTTCATGCACTGATAACAAGATGATAAAAATATATATATATACACAGTCCCAACCCTTATAATGTATGATTTTGAAAAAATAAGGGATTTAAAGTTACACCTGACTGGCATCCCCAACATGTTGCTTGCTGATTTTGTAACACTGACAAATTAATTCGCTTCTTTAATTCTTCAGGGGACAAACAATATGGAGAATCTCTCACGTGCCCCGTACAGTTTAAGGTGCTGGGCAAACAAGAGTGACTAAAACTGATAAAAATCCTTGACCTTATGAAACTTGCATATCAGTTTCTTCATCAGATAAATAGCATAATAACAACAATCTTATTGCAATAAAGGTTGAATATAAAAAAAAAAAAACATATGCAGAGTGTGCCAAAAACATGTATACACATTATAAGAAAGGAAAAAACTGTATTAAAATTGTAATATGATGAAAGCCCCTAGCATTAATTAGATTAACACCATCTTTTGGGCGAATGTCATCCTACACATTGCTACCATCATTCAATTCAACTTCAAAAAATAAAAATACATAGATAACATCTCCTAAAATGTGTACATTTTTTTGGCACCCCCGGGAGAGTACTGAGATCAGTTCTAGCAAACAAATTGAGTCCCCGTAAAGACCAATTCTTATTCTCCTTTGATTTATGGATCTTTAGATATTTTTTCTACAAAGCCTCCTTTTGTAGGAAGGCAAGTTCTGACTTTTTTTGTCTCTGTATTCACAGTAAGAACTCAATCAAAGTTTATCAAACTGTTACTATTTGTATTTCAATAAGTGGTAAGAAATAATACTGGAAAGTTAGACAAGAGACAGAACTTGTCTGACAAACTAAGGAGTCTAAATTCTGTTCTGTGAGTAGTGAGAAACCACTGAAGTATTTAATCCAAGATTTTAGGAGTTCAGATTTGCAATTTAGGAAAAAAATAACTACGTCAGCAGTAAAAGCCCAGAGAGACACGAGGGGAAGCAGGGAAGAAAAGGGGGAACCAACTTTATTATCATCTGCAATGTAGATGTAGCTATGTTCTTTTACATTTTATATAACTGTTTACTTCGATCTCCATAATAGCAATGATATTAATGTAATCATTTACAGATGAAAATATCCTAGAATCGAAGATATTAAATATGTTATCCAAGGTCAAACAGCTAATACAGATAATATGCTGGTATATGAACCCAGTTCTGTCTAATTCCAAAACTCGCAGTGTCTCCAACTTTATTCGTAGCAAAAGAAGGAAGATCGCAGTTTGGAGGAATGGGGATTAGGATTGAAAGTGGACATTTTTTTTGTACATAAATCTTTCATGAAATCTAACCCTGAAAGAAAAGCTATGGAGTAGGGATACTGAACTATTTGAGTTGCTAAATTAAATGAACAACTTATTTTATTTTATTAATGTATAAAGGGCCTTGAAAAAACAAGTAAACTATCTTATTTTTATTTTATTCTACACTAAGGATTGATAAACTAGTCTGTAGGCCAAATTTGGCCCACCCTCTGTTTTTCTAAGTAACGTTTTATTGGAATATGACCACACTCACTTATGTGAGGATGGCTCACATTTACATATTATCTGTGGCCACTTTTGCATTACATTGACAGAGCTAAACAGTTACATTAGAGACTGTGTGGCCCATACTGCCTAAAATATTTCCTATTTGGCCCTTTACAGGAAAAAGTTTACCTACTCCTGTCTTATGAGGAAAAAGAGTTGTTGAAAGTTGTTAGCAAATTAAATGGATTGTGTGGAACATATAAAATGGCATACATATAAATACGATTAATATGGTTGTTCGTGCAAGATGAATTTATGGAGAATCATGCTACTATTGCAGGAAAGAAGGGATGGGAACCTCACTGAGGTAGAAATAGGCAGAAGAGATAGATGTAGACTTGGTAACTGATGAAATGCAGGAGTTATGGGAGACCATCAAGGGCTAATCCAAAGGACCAGGGTGAATGAGTGCAGAAATGAGGAAGTTGGGAAAGGAAAATAGTCTAGGGAGAGATGGAGAAATTTATTTTAGAACTGTGTAATATGTTCAACATGGCATAGCGGAGAAAACATCGACTTCAGATCTGAGAGATCTGGGTTTCAGTCCCAGCCTTCCTAATTGTACACGTGTGATATTGTTAAAATAACTTTCTCTAACCTGTTTACTTATCTATAAAATAAGGGTAATGTCTGCCCTCAAGGGTTTTGGTGAGGTCAAGAAGAGATGCCACATACTTAAAATTGTGCTTGGGACATATTAGGTAATTTTAACTATAATAAACTGCTGTTGTTATTGCCCATACAGTTATTATATTTCAAAATACTATAGAAATTGGAATATCATTACAAGTGTGACATTACACAATTTTCATCGTTGTCAAAAGTGAAACTTTAGCTCAAGTTTGGCCCATTTCTTATTGTAATTCCATCATCTTTCTTTATACTTCCTTAATGAGCAGTTAGACAATTTATCAAGAACGTGCCCAAGTAGGAAACTTTCTAGCGTAACATCAATTTCCTTGGCACTGAAGAATAAATTAAAATGATTCATTAGTATTACAGAATGATTTGTTGTAATTGGTATATTTTAATGGAATTATAGGATGTGATCAGATTATTATTTTCTAAAACTTAGTATTCCAACTTCACATTCATTTTTATTTTCGTAAATGCTTCACCCTCACTATTTCTTTCTACAGCTATCCCAGGGCATAATTACACTGGCATAGCTACCTACCTAGTCACCCAGGAAATCTTCCAGACAAACTTTTTTCTCATTGATGTTCTAATCCTTACTGATCATTCCATATGGCTTTTCCATATTATCCATGAATCAAATACCAAAATCAAAATTAAATAAAGCAAAACAACTCCTTTCTAATGTAAATGTCAATGAAGAGGTCCTTTGCATACATGAATAGTCATAATGTACAGTTTAAAGACTTGTGAGATATTGTACACACACACACACACACACACACACACACACAATCAGTCTTGGCTATTAAACTTTTAGGAAGTAAAAAATAATACCTTTTTTTCCCTACTTGGTTTAGAAACTAATTGAGAATCAAATGCAGGGGTCAAATAGCTGGGTCAGTTTTATTACTGATAAAAATTAGTTTTGGCAAGTTTGGATTAAATGTGAGTAAATGGACCTTATAATACATCAATCCCTCCCTCATTTATGGGGGATATGTTCCAAGAGCCTCAGTGGATGCCTGAAACCCTGGTTTTAGACCATGGTGCCAAACCCTATATATACTATATTTGTTCCCATACATATATACCTATACTAAAGTTTAATTTATGAATTAGGCAGAGTAAGCGATTAACAACAATAACTAATAATAAAATAGAACAATTATAACAACATACTGTAATAAAGTTATGTGAATGTGTTCTCTCTCTCTCCAATAACTGATCTGATAACCATGATGGCTACTAAGGGACTTACAGGCAACGGGGCCTATACAGCGTGAATCCGTTGGACAAACAGACAAATCAAGTCCTGGGCAGGATGGAGCATGAGGGCATGATATTTCATCACGCTACTCAGAACGGCATGAAATTTAAAACTTAGGAATTGTTTATATCTGAAACGTTACGTTTAATGTTTTTGGACTACAGTTGACTCTGGGTAACTGAAACCACAGAAAGCTAAGGGTAAGGGGGAAGACTATTTCTTACATTGAACCTCAAACATTGCCACTTAAAAGAGGGATAAAAGTCCTAGAGTGTTAATCTAGCAAAAGCTTCTCCACGTGAAAACATTAGGAGTAGGGAGTAAACGCTTACCCATAATATCAGATTATTCTTAGAACTCTTTCTTACAGTTAAATATACATGGGTAGAAGAGCAGAAGGCTAAATGCTCCCAGGTTGTTCTGAGGCAGAGGAATGCAGCAGTGTTTATTCCAATCCGTTTTGATATCGCTTCCCTCAAAACCTTAGTTTTCTTTGTTTTTTTTTTTTCTGTTTTATTTCTCAGCCTTCTTTTATTGGGACTCCTTTGACATGTATCCTCTTATGCTTCAAATATTTTCCGTTTTCCTGATTTCTGATGTGTTACCATATCACTGACATTGGTATTTGTTTCATTGTTAATCTTTTATCCCTCATGCAAACATGATTTAACTTATACAATGATTTCACCTTGATGAGTACTCTGTGACTCACTGAGCGCTCAGTCTTGCTGTACACGTTTATTGTTGTCTATACTATGTTTTGGTTTATCTTTGTAAGCAAATGGCAGTGAGTTTAAACTGAGTGCTGACCTCTGTTAAGTTCAAATCTTAGTGCACACATCGTGTTTATATTTAATGATTCATTTACCTAACACATACCAAAAAGGATCATTATATAGGCTGAAGTTATAGTCTTTTTTTATTTTAACAAATGCAAATTACCAGTCTTAGAAAAATGATAGGTATGTTTTAAAATCTGCTTCAACTTACTATTATATTCAGTATGATAATGAAATCAATGTTAGCTCAATTTATGTCAGTAGGCTACCTTGTTTCACGTGAGGAACCAAGTCTTCTCTATGGCATCCTGTTGTGGATTTAGTCAGCGCCATGTATTTGAACTCTAGTTAAACTCTTGGTTCTGTGACTAACCTTAAGGCCATTGGTAAGTTGTTTCCCTTTACTAAGTCTGTTAGTTTTCATCTTTATACAATTAGAGGGATACAAACCTCACAAGGTTGCTGGAGAAGAAAATGAGATAATGTTGTTAGTATAAATACTTAGCATAGCGCTTAGCTTATATAAGACATGCTCAACACGTATTAGTCTACTTGACTTCCACGTTTACTGTCCCAGTTTTAATACTAGATGACAGTACTGTGTTGGCGATACACGTTTAGTGAAGAGCAGAATGATCTGAAAGATTCCAGGAACCCCTTATATGATAAACCACCCCCCTATATATGGAATCTGGGATGGTGAGTGGGCACCGGGCTGCGAGTACAAACTCAAACAATAGAGCAGAGAATAGGGAGAGAGAGAAAAAATAAGAGTTGCTGGAGGGTTAATATAAGAAAGTTCTTGTAGAATAGCTGGTCCCACGCCCATCCTCTACGGAAGCCAGGAATTTCTTCATGTTCATCTGCTGTGCATTGCTTTAGTTTCAGCTCTTCGAAGAATGAGAAACAAAACCACACCTTGATATCTCAAGTAAAATTGAGAGTGGAACAGTAGCAGACAGTATAAGAATATGAGAGTAAATTTCATTGTTGTCCAGTATTATGAAGTGAAATATAGCCATACCCTGTGGAAAAGGAAATTAGCAATTGTTAATTCTTAGACTGAGCTACTGTCTCTCTTTCAGAGGCGCTCTCTCTCTCTCTCTCTCTCTCTCTCTCTCTCTTTTTTTCTCTCTCTCTCTCTCTTTCTCCCTCTCCCCACCGCTCTTCACCCCTTTTCTCTTCCCCCACGAGCATTTTCACTTGTACTTGGTTCAAAATGCAGCCTTCAAATCAATCTATCCTTTAGGTCATCACCCAAGGATAATTGAGTCAGACTTTACTGTTTTAATTACACTTCCCAGAGAGGAGCTAGTTTGGACCCGATTATTTGTATTAGGCAATGGATTGGCCTCCTTAAATTAACTGTGAAGTCGAGCACTTGGGATTGTGCTCATGTGATATCCATATCAAGCCTTCCCTCCAGAGGCCATATAAGCAGATGCATTAGGAAGGTATCAGTTATTTTCCAACACTTCACACAGAATCCAGAATGTAGCATGTGCTCAATAAATGATTGCTGAATAATTAATGACGACACTAAATGCATAGCATATTTAATAAGAATCTCAGCTTTACTGATAATTGACAGACAATATGCATCAATAATTTATCATTAGCTAAGTATTTATCATTATGCGTATTCCATGTGTTCACTCTGTAATCCTCACAGCAGTCCTATGGGAAAATCAGGCACAGAGCGGTTAAATTACTTGTCCAAGTAGACAAGTTACAGAGCTAGTAAAGAGCAGAGGCAAGTCTATATACCTGGGCACTCTAGCATCTGCACTCTTGATCTCTATTCTACGTTGTCTCTAACCTTGTGCTTTATTTCAGACAATCTAAAGTCTATATTAACTTATACCACCACTAAGATTTTAGTCATTTTTAGTAGTAGTTTAAAAAAAAAAATAAGAGAATGGACTTGTATAGCAGCAAATTAATAGATACCAAGGTCAGAGTTCCCTGGTATGCAATGCAAATGGCTAAACAGTATAAACATATTTTTCCTTTTAATGTCCATTTCAACTATGCCCATTTGACTATTCAATGTGATGGCTACTCTTGTAGTAGGAACCATTTCTATTCAATTTCTATTCTATAGCCTGAAACCACACAATTTCAATGCCTCCTAAAAGGATGAAGTGTGATTAGAAAGGAAAGCACAGTAGACAATAGGTGGAAATCCTTCATGCGACAAAGAGCAAGTCCCACTGACAGTGTAATTTCAAAAAATTCAAAACATTATGTAAAATACAACAAAAATGAAAGGAGAAGTCCAATATAGTTCAAATTGAAATTAGACTTACTATTAATCAAATAAAAAACAAACTAACAGATTTTTTAAAACTAAAGTAGTCCATTTTCAAAGAATGGTCATAGTCCCTGATATAGAGGCATAAAGCAGGAGAGGAGTGTATTTCTAGCAAACAACATGATGATATGCATTAAGAACTTTAAAATATTCATTCATTACTCTTTCAAAAATTATATTCTAAGGAAATCATTTCAAGAGTGGCATAAATTTGTGTACAATGCTGCTCACCACTGTTGTATTCATACAAATTAAGCTTAGTGATAATTTAAATGTTCAGCAATGAGGAATTGTTAAATTAGAGGTCATACATGTCAAATATACTACTATTGAAATGATGTTTACAAAAAACAATATCATTGTTAAATATGAATGAAGTGAGGTTTATAAAAATTATTCTAAAGCTCTACATTCACAAACAAGAGAAGACTCTAAGTAAATACACTAAAATATTTGTAGTACTTATCTCAGAGTGGTAGAATTGTACATAAATTTTTAATATATATTTTGATATCCAAAATGTTCGACAATAAGCAGGTTAGTATGAGGGCAATATTCTTCCACTGGGTTTATGTTTAAAGGAATCCGCTTCCTCCCTGTCTTCTCACTACAGATAAGCCTACAGAATCCACTTGCCAAACCATCTTGGGAAGAGGCTTGCTCTTGGTATGTGGCCCCAAATCTTACTGCTCTGAGCTAAAAGAAACTTGAGGTGACTCACCCTACATGTAGAATAAGAGTTGTAAAATAGCAGCAAATACCAGCACTCAGATAAACCTTTTTCTAAGATGAAATTATTTGAGTAGGCAGCTGTTTAGGAAAAACCTCAGCTTTTTTTCCTTTCTATGTAGGGCAAACCCAGTTCTTCCCTACTGCGTTTCTCTTCTCTGTGTCTCCTTTACTACTCACACAGAACACTTCACTTCTGACACTTCTGGTCCCCAAATATGTAGAGGTTTTCCCCCACAATATGCAATTCTTTGTGACACCAATTTGGTATTCTATAATTTAATTCAGTTTTGACACCATCTACCCAGAGATAGCATTAGATCCCACAGGTTATGGGCTCAGTCCCACAAGATTATTCCCCACGCTTAAGAAGCCCGTCTCAGGCACAGATTATCACGTGTGTTTCTGACCAATAGGCTGTAGATTGGAAGTTCCAACGACCCCTCTTTGGGTTTGATTAATTTACTAGAGTGGCTCACACAACTCAGGGAAACACTTACCTTTACTAAATTTTAAAGGATATGATGATAAAGAATATACTAGATGAACAGACAATGAAAAGATACATATGGCAAGGTCTGGGAGGTTCTTGAACAAAGGAGCTTCTGTCCTACTGGGGTGGATGAGTTCATCAACCTGAAAACTCTCTGAACCCCCTACTATTGGGATTTTAAGGAGGCTTCTTCACATAGGTATGCTCAATTATTAACTTTGTTTCTATCTCCTCTCTCCTTTCTGAAGGGTAAGGGGTCAGGCTGAAAAGGCAAGCTTCTTATCATGGCTTGGTCTTTCTGGTGACCGGTTCCCATCCAGGAGCTATCTAGGAGCCCAGCCAGAGTCCCCTTATTAAAACAAAAGATGCTCTTAGTGCTCTTATCATTTAGAAATCCTCAAGGGTTTAGGAGCCCTGTGTCAGGGACTAGGGGCAGAGACCAATATATATTTTCTATTATCTCACAGCACAGAGACAAATGTTTCTATCCAATGCCTTCCCTCTGCCCCTTTTCTATTGAGGATAAGAAATCTCTCTACTTCTGATCCTTGTTCTACTGAACATCATAAAAGCAAGTAATAAAATAGTGTAATATAAGATAATAGAGAGGACACAAAAATTGACACAAGTTTAAAATAAGCTTAAAGTGAAAATGAATATAAAATAAGAAAATATTTTTAAAAATCACTTAAAATGAAGAAATTAAAAAGAAGGGTAGGAACTTCCTCTTCTTTATCTGAATGGTTGTGCAGTATTATTGCAGGTTTGTATTTCGCGGTAAATTCCCTGAATATCCTCTCATAAAAGGAAAACACTAAACCATGACATGGGGTCTATGAAGTTCAATTAAAACAGCACCTAAAATTATTGACTTTAGCAAAAATGATTTATAACAAAAAAAAAATGCTGAGACATATTTAAGTTTTGAAAATAAGTTATCAGAGTTTGTGGAAATAGTGATAAACATTTTTTTTCTTATTTGTGTTGTTTTAAAGAAAGATAATCCCCTGATTATCACATCGTTTTATTATTATTAAAAACAGAATGAATTATAGTAGGCTTTTTAACATTTATAAAATGCTGATGCTCCTCCAAATTGATGTATCTTAAGTATTGTTTTGTGATGACATTGACTCTGATAAGCTAATGTCTGATTCTAGATACAAAATGAAGGGTCATTTGATAGGTATAAAAAAAATTGATTTCTACCTGTTTTTATTTTTGTTTTTGCTGTCGGTTTTCATTTATTTTTGTTTGTCATTGTGCTTCCTGTTTTGTTTTACTTGTGAGTCATAAGTTAAAACAATTCTTATTCCATCTTTCTTCTCTGTCATTTATCAAGACCTCCAGTTCAAGTTGGCAAGATATAAGTTCCTAAAAACATTACTGATCCTGATAAAGATATATTGGAATTATCTAGTGATACTTTTTTTATGACTGCAATATTCAAAGGGCTTTTAGTTTGATGTTCGATGAACTATATTTAATCTGTAATCTTCTTTGCTATATATAGCTTTTTGACCACTGAAATCTGTCAGCCAGATCAAACTTACCCTTGTCAGTTACTAATAATGAGACCCAGGGAAAACAGTAGCTAAAGTGTCCACTAAGAGTTTCATTAGAAATCATCCCTTGATATGAGAGGAATCATTTATTCTGCAAGTTTATAAATTTCTGGAAGCCTCGTACTCACTTCTTATTTGTCTTTATATCCACAAGCTTATTTAATAAATGCATATTGAATAAATTAACATAATTCCAGAGAAACTCGTCTATGAATTTTTGTCAAATTTGTTATTATTATACTCTCAAAAATTCCCAATGTAGGATATGGACAATATTTATCTTTATACATTTTTATTTGCATTTTTAGCAAGACCTGTTATTTATCTCCTTTCAAGGACTCACTTCCTTTGATATTGGAGGACAGACAGATAGTCTCTATCACTTGACTGTTACAAAGTATCATTTAATTTAAGGAACTGTAGCCATGATTTGCTCTAGGAAGAATTCCAACATGGTAGGAAGATTAACCAAATACAGTTGTATATAAATGTATATTAAATGTGACTATAATGATTGAGGTGAACTGATCCAATTGAGATGAAACTTGATAACAGTTGGCTACTTGGGAAAAGATAAGTACAAAGTTTCAGGGGGAGTGATTAGACTAGCCAAGTATAGGGTTCAATTTTTTTTTTTTCTTTTTATGGAAAGATCGGTGCTCTTTGCTTTTCTTCTCTGAGTTATATGTGTATCTCTTCCCTCCACTGTAGAAACTTCTCAAAGACGAGGAATAGTATTTTTCACTTTGGCACACACTAAATGAAGTAAGAGAAGAACAGTGAGGCAAACTGCTGGAGATATAAAAGTTAAGGTCATATTTAGTTTAATTCTAGTCCTAATTGGCCACCACTATTGATTGTAAGTGATCAAAATGGGTCTGTGAAAATCTTAAGTTTGAAACAGGTTGACTTATTTCCAGTTGTATCTGAGATGGCTGCTCTGGTATTCACTTGACTTTGACAACACTTGTGGCCAATGGGAAGTGGGATGAAAAGAAGACAGATGTAATAAATACTCCAGGAGGAGAAACTATACTATATCGAATAAACTGGGACAAAAAAAGCTAAAGGGTTAAAAACAGATTTTATTTTTATGAAGACAAAGAGGATATATATTGATGTTATGAAGAAGTTAGAAATAAAATTCTATAATAAGGCAATAAAACGAATGCAATGGGAACAATGTGGTATGGTGAAAGAGAACAGCCTTATTAGTCAGAAAATCTGGGTTCCAGTTCTTAACTTTCATCTGGTTACTGACTAGGACCTTTGCAATCCTCAGCTTTTTCGTCTCTAAAATGGAGGAAATATTAATAATTTACCGATAGAGAAATTGTCATGATGATTGACTATGATAATGTATGTTTATTTTTTAAGGATTGTTTGGATTCAATAACCTGAAATCCATTTAATAACTCAAATAAATAGAGACATATTTTAAAGGATATAGGGAAATTAATGGCTAATCAAGAGAAGTATAGCCTTCGTCATAAAAATTTGAAAGTTACTGTGACTCTATTCCCTCCCTTTCTCCCTCTTTTTCTCCCCCTAACCCTGGGATCTCATGGTCAATCATCAGTTCATTTCTCTGAATTTCTGTGCCATTTTTAAATTATAGTTTTGGCCAAGAGTAACAGAAAACCTGATTACAAGGGGGTTATACAACAAGGGATTCATTTTCTTGTATAACAAAAAAGTTTGGAGGTAGAACACGTCCAGGGTTGATAATTCAAGAGCTCAATTATGTCATCATGGACCCACGTTCTTCTTTTTTTTCTTTTCTCTGTGTTTTTTCTTTTCTTTTTCCTTCTCCTTTTTTCTCTTCTCTTCTTTTTCTTTCCTTCCTTCCTTCCTTCCTTCCTTCCTTCCTTCCTTCCTTCCTTCCTTCCTTCCTTTTCTGCCCATGTTCCTCTTATCTTTATGCTTTTCTACTTCAGCCTCCAGGCTTATCCTGTTAAACGGGCCACTTCCAGGTCCCCAGATAGATACTGTGGTCTCAAGCATCTGCTGTTGTTAAGAAGAAAAGGGCTGTTCTTTCTTGCACAGTTCTTTTTAAGAGCAAAGACTACTACTCATTAGTTATGTCCCAGTAATAATTTTATTTGTCAACCACATAGCATTATATAAATAATTTTAAGGTTATGAAAAAAAAATGAGTTTAACTCTGATACTGATTTTACTGATAGGTCAGAATTTATAATTTACAGTCATGTGTAAACCATTTAAATTTGTTGAAATGTTAGTCATTTAAGTACATTTCATATTAAAGCTCTTGATACTAGTTGCTGTAGTGAACACTAAATAGAATAAACAATATATCAAAAATCTTGCAAGGCAATCAGAAATAAAAATAATAATGACAGAGAGTCAAATACAAGTCCCAGAGGAAGAACCAACAATATCTACCTTAATACAAGGTGAGGGGTTGAGTAATATCGTAAAGAATTGACATTTGACCTCTTCAAATTGGGATAAAGAAAGGCTACACATGCAAGGGAAACAGAGTAAGAACTGATTTGCAAAAAACAGTGGTGTAAATATATGGATAATGTTGGAGATAGTGACAAATTTTGTTTTATAAGAGCAATGAAAATAATAATAATGTTTAGTCTGGATTTGGGTCATGGATTGACCTGAGAGTACAACTGTACAGTTGGAAGCCAGAGGAAAGAGAGTAACTCGTTGGGAAGTTGGGGAAAGGACTGGTTGGGCCTTGGATCTATGGAGAGTCTCTGTAATAGTTTGAGCAAATTAACAATTTTAACCATAGTTTAAAAAGAATGAAAATGTGGGCTCAAATCCATGAGACAACTCCAAATTGTGGAGGTGTAAAAGTCACTTGGCTATAAGAAAAATGTAACTGAAATTTTTGAACCTTGGTAACTAGAAGAAAGGCAATGTTTTTACCAGAAATATGACAGAAGGAGGAGAAATTTGTTTGGAAATGCCATGAGTTGTTGGATTTGGATCCAATTAATTTAAGAGATCAATAAGACTTCATTTGAAAACATTTGGAAATTCAAGTCTGAAGTTTAGAAGAAAATTTGACTAAAATAAAAGATTTGGCTGTAATTACCATATTGATAATATACAGAAATGTAAGAAGAGGATAAAAGTGAAGATCAAAACGATTCATGAGATTAAAAAAAAAACACGTTGCTTCCTTATAATGTATATTATTATAACAACATCATATGATATTTACAGTTTCTGCATGAATTTACCTGTCTTGTCTTAATTGATTCAATCAGAACATATCCCAAAGGTATTAGTGTCATTGTTTGTGAGACTGATGCTTAGAGAAATTATACAACTTACCCAACATCAAGCAGTTAGAAAACAGAGAAATGGAATATTTGTGCTTGTCTTTGGACTCAAAATGTCACCTTTAATAATTTGTAATTTATAATTAACTGAAGTTAGTACAAAATCATTAGATTCTAAAATATCATTCTTAAATAAGTGAAATAATTATGCATACAGATGATATCCAATAGTAATGTTCAGGAATTCTGTATTTAATTAAATAATCTAAACATCTTTATTGTTCTTTAGATCCCTTCATATTTTGAATCAAAGTTTGTCCATTCAGATTTTACATCAGGATAAAATAAGTAGGCTTTTGTGAGAATTCTCAGGCAAATATGTAATCAAATTGCCATGATCTGAGGCTTGAGATGTAGAACCTGTAAATACCAGCAGTTGGCAAATTAAACCAACCAAATATTTCATACATTTTACTAAAAATTTGAAGTTCAAGAGCCCCTCATTAGGCAAATGATGAATAAATTTTAATTAAAACATGAGCATCACTTTGCTTTCATATTGTATATTTCCAAAATCCCAAAGAGTTAGAAACACAATAGTACACCTATGTTCAATAATAATTTGTTTATGAGAACATCTGTGCCTCCTGCTTTGCTTATTTGCATCTTAACTTTGTGTTTATATGATTTTACTACTCAATCAGCAGATGCCATTTTTGTTTTGCTTCAATATTTTTAACCCCTTTGGTTTCTACCTTATGCCATGTACACACACACACACACACACACACACACACACACACACACACACACGTATGTGTATATATATACACATATACACATACGCATGACATATGACATATATTGGTATACCATTTTTTCTTTAAAAAGAAGCATATTTTTCCGTGTTACTTACGTGTGTGTGTATGTGTGTGTGGCATTTGCTCCCTAAAATAAAACCATATTTTTCTCTACCTTTCCCTTGGTGATGGCCATTCCTTACTAAAGTCTGTAGAAGGTCTTTATTGTGTTATAGTTTCAGTATGTCAGCAATAGGACTGTTAATTTAGTGAATGATATTAGTTCAAAAAATATTTTATTGAATTTCTTTTCAAGCAGCAATTCAACTTTGTAAATGGTTGCAGCCAGAAAAAGCTCTAATTAGAGGAATTAATTAGGACTTGGAAGGATGAACAGAGATTTGTGGGCATTTGGGAGAGGTATTTGAAAAATACCTTCCAGGGATCTTGCAATACAGTTTGCATCTACACTGAGTAGAAAGACAGTGGAGGTTTTCAAATGTTAAGGACATAAGAGAATGGAGGTCTGTTCCAGTTAGCACAAGACATCTTGCAGATCACAGCACACCTAGGTCTTCTGTTGGTGAAGTTCATCTTTTAAAAGATCTTGTTACCAACAATTCAAAAACCCACATTTAATCCTAGTATAAAGTTAAACCCAGTTAAAACAAGAATAATCTGACTATGAAAACTATTTTTCATGGTCAGAATGGTGCTTCTTTTCCTCTCAGTTGCCTCCATAATACCCCTGCCACCAGAAACCCAAAGGAAGCAGCTGGTGGGAATATGTACAAACAAAAGAAGCTGTTACTATAGCAACTGTAGAACTCTGGCAAATCTTTTCCTTTAACATAGCCAGTCCCTCCTCTCCCCACTTCCCTCTGTTCCTTTTGTGCAACAGTATAGATTGCCTTTGGACGGAAGTGATGATTGGTGATTTGACTGCACTTGGGGGCTTGGTGGTTTGGGGCCAGAGTTAACACCACAGCTCAAATTTACACTCTGCAAGAATGGGAAGACTTACTCTGTGCCAAAGCTAAAGAAATTGACACTTAGGGAGCCTGGTTACTTGATTTCCTAACTTTTATTTAGCCTCCTTTTAAAAAGAACTCCTGGCCTTTCTTATTCTGTATTTAAGGAAGTAATGATGTCTTTGTCACCTTTACCTTTTGTTTTAGTTTTCCTCCCTAGCCCACCCATATTCATGCCCATAAGCCAAACCTGATGGCTGAATGAAATCTGTGGGCTGTTGTTTCCACAATAGTTACTGAATTGGAGGAAAGAGAACCGTTTTGACTTCAGAAGTAAATGGATAGTGCTAGATGCTCAAAGTTGTTGTGTTTCTCCATAGGGTAGAAAATATAGGCATAGTTTACCCAAATTAAACCCAGCTTCAGAAAACCTGTCCCAAATAATTAAAATTCTAGTCATTCATCTCAATTATTATGTCCCACAATGTTTTGTTTTGATTAATAATCTATCAACAATATTTTCATTTACTTTTATATCTCTTTTGGTAGTCAGCTTTCAATATACTAATTGCTTGCACTCCCAAATTAGTTTTGAAATCAATAATTCAAATGCTTAAAATTAATTTTAAGTCAATAATTTAAAACTTGGAAACATTTTGATGTAGATACTATTATCTGCTAACTATCCTAACATAAATAATGGCTATCTTGCTAACACAAATCTATTTATCCCTCATGTCACTTAAATGTTTTATCTTGGCAAGGAAATATTGTAGGATACTATTCTACTTTTAAATGTATAGCATGGCCCTTTATAAATAAAACTTGAGAACCAACAACATCTTGAAGTAAACTTTCTTACTGGGGATAACTCTGTTAAATTTGTTCATGTGAAAAATCAAAATTCTGAATTTAGGAATTAATGAATGAGTAATAAACTTATCAGTTTACTTTATAAGTGAAACTATGAAGGTCAATGGAATGAGATAAAAAGAACTCAGAAGAAAAGGCAATTATTTATGAGGTTTTAGTATATAATGAAGATAGGTTTCCAAGTCTGTGAGAAAAGGATGGACTCATTAACAAATGCATACACCATTTTAGTAGCCATCTGGATTTAAAAAAATGAATATACATCTTAAATCATACATCACGATAAATTTCAAAGTGAACAGTTGTTAAATGTAAAACAATAAAACTCCAATCGTAGCGAAGACAACGGGAGGTAGATATTCAGAACACTGGAAACCCACTTTTTGCCTATCAAGTTGAAAAAATTACGTTTGTATATGTTGTTGATGAGGGGGTGGGGACCAAACACTCTCATTCATTTCTGGTGGGAATATAACTTCATAAAACAGTTGTGAAGGACAGTTCAGGTATAACTTTTGAAATTTCATATATCCATATTCTTTAACTGAGTAATTTTCCTTCTACAAATGTACCCTACAGGTACAATTACACACTAGGAATGACAGGATTACAAGGTATTTCATTGCAGCAAAAGATTGGAATTTCTAGTTATGCCAATGAAAATAATATGAGTTAAAATACATTATTTTATAACCGTGTGATAGAATAAAAGGCAGCCATTAGTGAAAGAGATGAGTGTGAGAGAGAGACCGGGAGAGAGGGACAGAGGACAGAGAAGCTCTTTACTCTTTATAAACTCATAGGGAACAATCTCAAAAATCAATTGTTAAATTTTTAAAAAGCAAAGTGAAGAATAATGTATAGAGCATTATACCTTTTGTGCAAAAATAAAAATGATGTCTGTATGTGTGTGTGCGTATAACGTGCTTAGAATTTCTTTGAAAGGACACACACACACACACACACACACACACACACACACACACACACACGAAACATCAAAAACTTCCAAAGAGGTAGCTGAGTATTTGGGTAATATAGATTGGAGGGAAACTTCACTTTATAACTTTTACACCTTTGGAATTTTTTTGATGTTACCCTTATATAAATGTATATAAAATGTCCTAAAAATTATAAATTTCTAATCTGTGCTGCTCAAACTTTGGGCAGGAAATTGAAAGTGAGAGTGACCAAAATTAAAGCCCATGATGGGCCTTCTCTCCTTCCTTTGCAACTATTCTCTGGCTGACATATTCTTCTTACCATTTTTAATTACAGTTGACATACAATACTCTTTTAGTTTCAGATGTACAGCATAGTGATTAGACATTTATATACCTTACAAAGTGATCACCCTGATAAATCTAGTACCCATTTGCCACCATACAAAGTTATTACAGTATTACTGACTATATTCCCTAAGTTGTATGTTACATCCCTGTGACTGATTTTATAACTGGCAAGTTCTACGTTTTAATCCCTTTCACCTTTATCACCCAGACTCCAATCCCCTCCCATCTGGTGACCATAAATTTGTTCTCTTACCATGTTCATATTGTTTCCACTGTCTTTTTGATCTTGGGAGAAAAGACAGGAAGTAAATAACATTGGTTAAGTATGAAAATCTTTTCAGATTTCCTCCAGACAATTTGAGACTATGCTAGGTCAGAGAACATATTTGCATAATCTGTAAGGACTCCCGGTACAGATGGATTTGTGACAGTAAGTGTGTCTTCCTCATTCATGAGTGGAAAGATGTAAAATTTGTTAAAGGCTACCTACCACACATGTAAGCAGGCATTGATCTGCTCACCTGAAACAGCCCCTCACCTTTGAGGTATGTCAGGTGTGAGCCCAGTATCATCTAGTACAGAGATATATTTAGTAGTGGCTCAACAAATTGTCACTGACATTGAAAGTCAGAAATAAACTCCGCATGCAGACAGCTTGACTCAGATCTATATCAAATACACTAGTTGTCATTTTAAGGGTCTTTTTCTTGGAAAAATATCTGATTAAACTTTTTAAGAGTTAATAGATACAGGATCAACCATAGTATATCATTATGTGTCATGAAACTTTTTTGGTGCTTCTGAGAAAGAATCTTACTTTTGGAAACTATTCTCTTTTCATGAGATTAATATGCACAGTCAGCCAGTTAATATTTCTAACAATAAAAATATCCATAATATCATAGATGTGAAGAAGAGTAAAGCCAACTAAAATATATAAATGAAGCCAAACTTAAAAACAGGTCTCTACTAACCAAGCTTTTTATTTCATTGTTGAGGAATTCATCGATTTTATGACTAGTTTTGGAACTTGGATTTATGAAAAAATATTTTGACAACAAAGAAGTGCTAAACAGATTTAAAAAGTTAGTGAAAGGGATTTCATTTCCATGTTCTAGACCTTCCTTTCACTAATAATCAAGACTTCCATAACTTTACTTTCATCAATTTGGATTTGCATTTTGTTTCCGTTTACATCAACTTTTGTTTCATGTTAAAGTACATGTGTAAAACATGAGCAACCTTGATAGTGCTCAACGTGGACTCTCCCAATCAATAATGGGCACCGGTAATCTCACGTCTTCTGACTATTTGTGTCACACACATATAAACACACACATAAACTCAAATACTGTTTCTTTATCTTTACAAACACATAGTATTAGGAAAATAGTATGGTGTCCAAAAAGTAAGACCGATCACCTTAAGCCCCTATGAATTTGACCCTCAAACACCCTGCCAAGGACCTACCATAGAGTGGAAGCCACACAAAATTGGAAAAAAATTGAAACTCACGAAGAGAAATTGTAACAGTGAGGTTCCAGGTGTGCATGCTCAGCAATGACAATCTTAGTTCTCATTTTTAAACATAGTGTCAGAAGTACACTGAAGGTTATTTAAATATGCAGGTGGAGAAGAAAATACAAGTGTATGTATTTCTGGAGTACAAATACCAGGATTTAAATAAGTATTTTATATATTGAAGGAATTTTGACATTTATTTCTTCTATTCATTTTCCTCTTCCTGCACCTGAATTCATGTCTGGTCAGGTTTTCTTTCTCTTCTCCCACCTTGCCACCTGAAGAGTAAGTTTGTCATTGAATATCGGTGTTAGTAGCAGACTAATCTGTTTTCTGCCCATCTATATTCTTTTCTCTTCTTACATATACTCTTCCTAGCTACATCAAACAAAATAAAGTCAGTGTAAATATTCATGTCAACCACATGCCATTTTAATATTTTTTAAATCCTTTTTATGGTTCTATTTGATGTTTATATGGTTATATATGTCTAGCAATTTAAAAATATATAACAGCTTTAAAAAATGTGTTAGCTAACCAAAATATGTTGGCTAGGTTCTTTGCGTATTTAACATAAATTAATTTTGGTTGTAGTAAACCTATATACGATGCTTCATAAAATGCTAAAATGCCATTAATTTGGGCAAATAAATGTGGAAATCAAAAGTTGAAAGGGCATCAGCTTAGAGATATTTATGTTACATTGAGCCTTTAGATTTTGAAAAATAATTCATAAACTGATTTTTTCAATTATCTATATCCAAGCTTACATTGTTTATCCTCTGTCAGTTTTGTCCTAGCTGTGGTACTTGTAGTAATTTGTAAAAGGAGTGATTATTTATGCCTGGTTGTAATTCAAATGAAACAATCAGTCTATTTTGCCCATTGGTTTTTAAAAAGCACATCTGTATCATTTTGCATTTTTAGCAATTTCTAATACCTTAGAATAATGTTGCAGTTTATACTAGATTTTATCAACTTTATCAACATTTAGATAATCGGGGAAGAAAATACAAATACTATCTAATTATAAGATATTATAAAGGAGGTTACATGGAGAAAAACATTCCCTTGGAAATAATTTCCTTCTTAATACTTATATAAAATATTGCTACCTTGTGCCTTAAATTTTTATGATCACACCAATCGTTAAATCAAAGAAACACTGGTTCTTGTAGATGTTGATATTTTTCTTTTATTAAATGAAACTTTCCAAGACTTCATACTAACTATAGATTTTTCCAGTTCCTGACTTACAGTTCTCTTACCTGAGACGTACATGAAACATTAGGGAAATTTACAGTAATAAATAATATCTTATTGGAAAATACCTCTGATGTGGAAAACATAAGCGAAGGAAAAGGCAAGTATTTAGAAAAAATATACTGGAAAGAAAGAAGTTTACAAACACTGCCTACTGGTATGAAATCCTTCCTTCACATAGAGAAACCTCCCCACCTCCACACACACACACACCCCTAAGCCCTAAGGCAATTTTATTATGCTTTCCTTGATTCACTATACTATTTGTCACATTGTTTATGCATCTGTTTGATTAAAGACTAAAAAGCTAAATTTTATCCCCATCGACTACTATAATAGTTGACACACAACAGGTAATGAATAACCATGCAGCAAATGAAGGAATCCATAAGCACAAGTAGTGTAAAACACTCCTGCTAAAAATACTTTCCTTCCCGTTGAATTTTCCACCAGATGATCGACCTAAGTCAGACAAAATTACCAGCCCTCTGAGGTCCTCTGGTCATGTATCTCTATAAACCCAATTCTTAATACCTCCTTTCTTTCCCCTGTCCAATTCAGTCAAATATTTACTATCTACTGAGGCATCAAGCACTGACCACCCTGCCCTATTTCCTACCACTTTACTTATCTGGTCATTTTAAGTATCAGCCTAATGATGAAAACTAGAAACATACTATACTATGTAACTTGCAGTGAGTAATTTACAGTTTTAGACAATAAAAATCAACAGTGTATGGATACTTTTACAATGAATAAATGATATCTACTTGGCATATGAGAAATGGCAAGCAAAATTGCATAGTGATACTGATACAAGAATGAATGTAGATGTGGAACATTTTCTTCAAAATACTGACCTATTGAGTGATTTAAAAACTGACTCAAATAATATTTGTAGTGTTAATTGAGTACTCAGAATGGTGCTCAGTGAACTATGGTCTCTGTCTTGTAGGAGTGCCCATTCTCTTATGAAAGTCAATTTGTATAATTGAAACAATGTTTTGAAAGTTTAAAGATATGTGTCAGTTGGAGGGGACCTTGGGACATGGTTCCAGAACTACACTTAAAGGAGTGGATAAAGAATTGGAAAGAAGAAAAAATCATAGTAGCAGTGATGGTTCTTATCATTTCTGTTCTATCCATCATCTAAAATGCTTTTAAGATGCCACAATGGATCTGCTATTTTAATGGTCGAATATTCTTCTTTTTTCTCATTCAAGTTCAAAAAACTGCTGAAATAAGTTTCTTAAATACATGGAATATATTGACTGCTTATTCTAGATAAAATGTTGGTTAAGAATTATGCCTTCTGTGTTTATATCTTTACAGTTTTCTAAGCATATTAATATTAATTATAATTTTATGTCTTATAACAATTTTATAAGGTGGACAGGTCAGGAGTTAGTAAACTATGAGTATAAGGCACAGAGATACTATGACTAAAATGTAGTTCTTAGGGCTCCAGCAAGCTTTCTTCAGACTCCCTTAAAGGAATTCTAACTTTCATTAGGGTGTCAAAACACGAACCCTTGACAAGTTAGAATGAGTTCTAATTGAGTGCTATGTACAATACTGCTAGTGCTGAGAAGCCACATTTCATTTTTTTACCAAGGGGTGATCTTTGTTTTTAACTCCTCTGCTGAATAGACTTGAGTGACTCTGAAAACCACTTCCTTTCTCCTCACTCCTCCAGGAAGCATAATCCTTCTCCTCACACCTCCTCCTCTTTTTCCTGTCCTGGGCTGCCTTCCTCTCCAATAAGATCTTTGTTAGCTCAAATAATTTGCTGCCCAGATGTCACAGGAATCATGCATGTATGAGTGTGCATTATTTCATGATCCATCTAAAGGGAATTGTATGGTGTGTAGGAAAAAAAAAACTGGAAAAGAGAAAATAAAACTCTTAGTGATTGAAACTAAAATGTGTAGATGGGGGAAACCATGCTGGGGGGAGAGAGATCTAAAAAAAAAAAAAATACAGAACAATTTAGAAAGAAACGAATGCTGCTTGGGAAGTGAAGAGAGTAACACTGGATACTGGCTTCCCAATCCTTTTTCCACCCCTGAGGGGCTCACCTTTCCTATGCTTCCTTTCCTGGAGTATCAGCAACCCAACTCAAACTAGCTTAAGGAGAAAACACATGTTGAGACTTACTGGGAGAATGAGAGATGCTGTCAGAATTAAAGAAATATTTAAATATTCAAACTGTTGGAAGGACAGAGGCTGTACCACGGATATAACCATAACTCAGAAACAACTGGAACCATAGACTGAAATACCATGACACACTCTTGTCTAATTCCTGCATTATGTTCATCTCATTCTTATACAGGGTTTCTCCCACTGGAAGGAGGGGAATGTACTGTGAAAATTTTCCAGATTAAGGTCAGACTGCCCTACTTCTAACACCAGACTATCACTCATTTGCACTAAGAGTTGGGTAACAACCCTACCTTATACTTTACTCACTTGTGCAATGATGTAAAACATTTCAAGTGCTTACGTAGTAAGATGTCTGAGCCCAACAAATAATCAGCTGTTGTTGAAACAGGTGTTTTGACTTTGGGAGCTTACTTCTCATAGTGCTGTTGCTTGAGAGAGAGTCTCTCTTCCCTTGGTTGTGGTTTGAACAACTTGAGAACGCCACCGGTTATCCTAAGCGTGATTTGTTCAGACTGGAAGGATACAGGGACTTTGGAAAGACAAGGTTGAAGTCAGAAAGGGAAGGACATTTCCAGAGGAAGAGATGGAAGCAATGCTCAGCAGACCAAGTATTAGAAGCTCAGAAGACACTCGCGATATTTATCCTATGCCTATACTAAATCTCCCTTCAGAAGCTTGCTTATGTAAGTCTCTAATCGAATTCCTGAGGTAGATATTGCTATAAATATAGATATAAACATAGGAGAAGACAAATATATGCATAGATATACTAGGTATTATATGGCCAAAAGATAATCGTTTTGTCAGTTTTTTGTAGAATAACAAAAACAAGCTTATTTTTGTTGTATCAATCTGATTCTTACATAGACAAACTTTTAGAAGGCATTCATAAACCAGAAATCACTGCCAGGCAACTAAAATGATATCTATATTGTAATTAGCTGCTATTCTACAGGTAAACAATGTGTTGTTTATAATTGAAAGAATAATACTCTGTACTGATCTTTCTAAGGGAGTTTTATTAGCATCCATTCTGGAAACATTTTAAGTGTGCTGTTCAAGAATACGATGTTTATGCATTCAATGAAGTATATTTTTAAAAGGAAAATTCTTGTTGAGCAGATGCTTCAATGAAATAAATTCAATGAAATAGAATTTTGAAGATGAGCTTATTTGTATGTATACCAGACACTTAACATGTCTGGAGTAAGTTTCTTTTCAGTTGTGTTTTCTCTCTCTTTCTCTCTTTTTCATTAGTTTCAGGTGTACACAAAAATATAATAGTTAGACATTTACAGCCTTCACAAAGTGGTAACCACCTCCAATTTACCCCCAGTCTACTTCCCATCTGATATCGTATACAGCTGTTACAATTTTTTGACTATATTCCCTATGCTGTATTCCACATTCTGTGAATATATATATATATATATATATATATATATATATATATATATATATAATTATAGTTGACATTCAATATTATTCAACTTCAGTTTCAGGTGTACAGCACAGTGGTCCAGCATCTACACAGTCTATGAAGTGCTCTCTCTAATAAGTCCAGTGTTCATCTGACACCTTACGTAATCTTTATATTGATTATATTCCTCAAACTGTATTTCACATCCCCATGACAATACTGTGAATACTGATTTGTGCTTTTTAATCCCTTTACCTTCTCCCCCATTCCTCCTGCCATCTAGCAACCATCAGGTTTTTTTTGCCCTGTATCTCTGAGTCTATTTCTGTTTTGTTTGTTCATTTGTTCTGTTCTTTAAATTCCACATGTAAGTGAGATCGTATGGTATTTGTCTTTCTCAGTCTATTTCGCTTAGTGTAATATTCTCTAGGTTCATGTATGTCATTGCGAATGGTAAGATTTCATTCTTCTTTTAGCAGAGTAATACTCCATTGTATAAATGTACCACAGTTTCTTTATCCAATCATTTATCGATGGGCATTTCAGTTGTTTCCATGTCTTGGTTATTGTGAATAGTGCTGTAATAAACATAGGGGTGCATATATATATATTTTTTTTGAATTAGTGTTTTGGATTTCTTTGGGTACATACCCAGGAGTGGAATTGCTGGGTCATAAGGTAGTTCCGTTTTCAATCGGTACCTCCATACTGATTTCCATAGCGGCTGCACCAATTTGTAATACCACCAACAGTTCACAAGGGCTTCCTTTTCTCCATATCTTCTCCAGCACTTGTTTGCTGATTTATTGATGATAGCCATTCTGACGAGAGTGAAGTGGTATTTCATTGTAGTTTTAATTTGCATTTCTCTGATCAGGAGTGAAGTTGAGCATCTTTTCATATGTCTGTTGGCCATCTGTATGTCCTCTTTAGAGAAAGTTCCCTTCATGTCCTCTGCCCATTTTTAAATTGTTTTTGTTTGTTTGTTTGTTTGTTTTTAGGTGTTGAGTTGTATAAGTATTTTTATAAATTTTGAATATTAGCCCCTTACGAGATGTATCCTTGGCAAATATTTTCTCCCATTCAGTAGGCTGCCTTTTTGTTTTATTGATGGTTTTCTTTTCTGTGAAAAAAAACTTTATAGTTTGATGTAATCCCACATGTTTGTTTTTTCTTTCGCTTCCCTTGCCCAGGGGGAAATGTCATTAAAAATATTACTAAGAGAAATGTCTGCAAATTTACTTCCTAAGTTTTCTTCTAGGAGTTTCATGGTTTCAGGCATTGCATTTAAGTCTTTAATCCATTTTGAATTTATTTGGTATATGTTGTAAGAAGGTGGTCCAGCTTCATTTTTTTATGTATTTTTTTTGGCATGTGTCTGTCCAGATTTCCCAGCACTATTTATTAAATAGACTATCTTTACCCAAATGTAAATTGTTGTTTCCATTGTCATAGATTAAATGACTATATAGGTGTGGGTTTATTTCTGGCTCTCTATTCTGTTTCATTGATCTCTGTGTCTGTCTTTATTCTGCTTTGATTACTGTACCCTTATAGTATGCTTTGATGCTTCCCACTTTTTTCTTATTTTTCAAGAGTGCTGTGGCTGTAATTAAGTTTTAAAGACAAATGATGTACTACTTTTGATCACATTAAGAATACAAGTACATGATTCAGAAGATACTATCTTGGGGACTAATGGAGAGATCTGAAATTAATATCACTTAGTTCAAAATCAAAATTTATAATATTTTACACTTTGAAAGGCAACTAAATAATTATATTTTTCCAACCTATGGATCACAAACCTTAAGGTGATGCAGAATGATTGCATTAGCCCTACAAATAGGAGAAATAAACATTATCTCAAGATTTAATTTAAAAAAAAAAACATGTCTAGAATACATGTGAATTCTTTCAAATGTAAGAAGTTGTTGAGATTGATAAAAATGTAAATTAATTACTGAATAACGGTTTTGGGGCACTAATTATCTCTTTAGTCAATATATATCAAAACAGAATATTATGTGTGAACCTGAGACATTTAAAAATTATTTAAAGTTGTCCTTAAACTGGAAACAGTATTGAAGCCCCTGCTTTGGATTTTCACTGAAATGTGTCATATTTCTAAACTATGCCAAAATACTGTTGAATTTAAATAAATATTCAATCTAGCATCATAAGCTATATGAATTTATAGCATTAAGAAATTTTCTGCTGCATCCCACACAAGTAGTTAACATTGTGAAAATACTAACACACTTTCCACATAACCTACTTTGTTATCTCTCATTTTCAGTAAACACACCAAATACACAGTTAACACATACTGATTCTTCAGGATTTTGCCTTTTTTGATAGTTTTAACAGGTGGGGCTCTGAAGCCTAATTTAGCATTCTCAGTAGCAAAGTTGAAAATGATTAATGGAAACAAATACCCACCATTAGCTAAAAAGTAATCACTCATACATTTGCAACAAGTTTAAATTGTTTAAAGTCTGGTTTTAAGAATTCTGTTTTCCTTTCTCTGCCCTTTTTTTTTTCTTCTTATCTTTTCCCTTCCTTCCTTCCTTCCTTCCTTCCTTCCTTCCTTCCTTCCTTCCTTCCTTCCTTCCTTCCTTCCTTCCTTCCTTCCTTCCTTCCTTCCTTCCTTCCTTCCTTCCTTCCTTCCTTCCTTCCTTCCTTCCTTCCTTCCTTCCTTCCTTCCTTCCTTCCTTCCTTCCTTCCTTCCTTTTTGTCCTTAATCCAATTGAACCTGGCTTGCAACTTTCCACCCATGTCAATGATAAATCCAAAGACAATCATTTTAATGCACCCTTACTCTTCTTGGGTTGTAGAGATGCTAGGGCTTACATAGTCCAAGTAAATGGGTTGAAAAGACTTGATTGGTTAATCTATTATGGTCCACACTTAAGATGCCTTATCCTGGGGATATACTTGAAAGATGGCATTTCTGCTATCAAGTTCTCTTCCTTGTTGTCATGCTGGGTAATTCTCCTTAGATTCCAGAATATTCATGCAGCTACCCCTCATCAGGGTCTGTGCTACTTCCTCAGAACCGTGTGTGAGACTGATTTGCAGGTCTGCACCATTAACAGAAAAGACAATCCAATTCACTTCTCTGGCTTGAATAATTTCCCTTTATATCCAGGAGTCCCGAGGCCTCTACTTACTTTCTTATGTAGGTAAACACAATTTAATAACCCCTTAAGATATCTAAATTTTCAAAAGCATGGGACTATCACTCCTGAAGGTAAAAGAAGCCCAGACCCTACCTATGTGGGAAAGGTTGAGAACATTCCTCTCCTTTCTTGAAGAGATAAAAATTTCTTAGGTCATTTGACAAGGAATTTTCATTGGATCAACCTATTATACTTTATTTGAATGTTATTTGTGTCATCTTTTTCTTCCTTTATATATCTTTGGCCTCAACATGAATCCATAATTGTACCCTTAAATTTCCTCCGGTGTATAGCAAATCATGAGGGTTTAAAGCTTAATTAAAGGGCAATAGAGTTTTTATTGTTTGTTTTCAGTTTTTATTGAAACTTCTGTAAATTGACTTGCATTTTAAGTATAAAGGATCCATCTCTAAGGGGATTCAATGGTAAATTCTTTGGTATGGGAAATCATTTCTTCTAAATTTAATGCTTTAATCAGAGTTGCTTGCACATATTTTGGTGTCTAAAGCATTAACTCAACTATAGAAATATATTTTTTAAGCAAATAAAATTAAGTCACTATTGAAAGCTAGAGTTTCTTTAACATTTTTGGCCTGCTCTTTATATCGAAAATAAATGTTTGTTTTTGTTTTTTTTCAGTTTGACTAAACAACATATCTTTTAATACCAATATAACCTAGTTGCTTAACCTTGATCCTGAAACTGTAATGCCTGCCCAAGAGCTCAAGCTGTGTCCCCGTCCAGGGATTAAAGCACAGTCATGATCAGACTACTGATGAAAAGAGATGCCATTATTGCTAAAATTTAAATCTCACAAGGATTTGCCTGATTTTCCCGATTTTTCCTTATCTTAAGGTATGTGTCCTATGTTTCCTAGAACAAACTTATTAAACATCCATTTGTTTATTCAACAAACATTTACTCAGCTCTTACCAGGTTCCAGGCACAATAGGTATCATGGAGACAATAGAGAAATGATAGATTATTGTCCCTTTTCCCCTGGAGTTAACAGACCAGATCTGCATATAAAATCTCTCGTCTTATTCATGGTACTTGGCTGTAGCTTGGTTCTGCCCAAGTCCAGTGAGCTCAGTGACAATAAGGGCACCTCAGTAGTTTGTAGTACAAACTCACATGGACTGAACAGTTAAGTGCCTGAAAACATACCATTCAATGGTTGTTTATCTGATGAATGTTAAATCACTCTATAACTTGACATTTGTCCCAACAATTAAATTATTTGGTTGCTGTGTAGTTGTATAAGCAATGCAGGTTCTAGTGAGAAATCTAGGGTCTGACATCATGTGCACCCAGGATGGTGGAGAAAAATCTTTTCACATAATTGTTCGTATCATGTTTGTGAGCACTGATGAAATAATCATCTTTGCACTGCAGTTTCTTTAACTAGAAATTTTGGTAACTCAGATATCTTTATGGTCCTAGCAATATGCATTTTTGGAAGGGGGAGGTAACTAACTGTAGTCATTTCAAGGAGATATTATTTTATTTTGTATTTCTCACCCGATTTAAATTCTAGCAATAAAGCGGTATCATTTTATCAGTAGTCTGACGGAGACTACACTTTTGAAAAGGGAAAACTGCATTAAATAGACTAATTGGGGAACCTGAAGGGTAGTCATTAAAATCAGCTGCCTTTTCAATACATGTTGGAAGATTTGTCTGGGAGCCTTTCTTTCAAATGATACTATTTTAATCACGCCTAACATTGCACTCTCTGAACACTGATATTCCCATTTTAATTTTAGCTGGCACCAGAAGGAAATGGTAAAACAGCAGATGACTACCTCGGTAATTTATTCCACATTTTCTAACAGTTTTACCAACTCAAATGAAAAATAATAATCTAAAAATGAAAAATATGCAACTATAATTGAACATAGGAAAATATTCTTAAACCAAGAGCTGTTTTTCCTTATCCTCTCCCAAGTGAAAAGAAAAGTAAATTCCACAGTGAAATGTAAACAGGACCTATTTTTACCACCAGTTATGTATTGATGACTAACTTGGACTTAAAAAAAATGATATATAGATTCGGGTCCTATTAATTTAAATATTGCGATTATTTAGCTAAAGGAGTAGTTGATTTTGGTTTTTGAATTTGCATTATCTAAGAGCAAATCCCACTTTGGAAACACCCTATATGTAAATTAAATTGTTCTTTAAGCCAAGTCCTCTGAGCGTTTTGATTTAGTTTTTAGCTAACAATTTCAACAGAAAGTAACAGAGATGAAATTTTCTTCTGATGTAACAGAAAGGAGACTGAAGTGGGAGAAGTGTCACTTCAACAATAAGGATTTATTGAGAGTCTAATACCAGGATATATCCTACTTAGGCTAGCAGCAAACAAAGGCCATGTGCTGTCACATAGTTTACATTCAAACCTACATATTTCTTTTACTAAAATGGGAAATTGATAAGTTTTTCTTTCTCTTTTGGTTGTTTTTATAAAACGGATAGACCTTTCATTTAGTTCATACTGTTGAAATTTTGATTTATTTTGAAAGGAAGATATGTAAAATTTTATCAGTCTCAAAGTCTACTCGATAATAAAACTCATATTTCGTATTATGTTTATTTTATAACTCATTTATGATGATTAACTTGTAAAAACTCAAAATAGAATTCTTTAGTCAACATAATTAAGATAGAACCTATTCCTTAAAATGAAATGGGAAACATTGAATTTAAAAATGTTACTTGATTCTCTTAACTACTTCTTTTAACTTAGTATTTGTTAATACTAAGATCTCGGTTTACCTAATGCAACAATAATAAAGCAGATATAAATAGGACTACTGTTCTGTTTGTAGTACACACACCACTTCTAGATGTTTTTTTTAAAGATTATCATTTAGATTTACCAAGTCTAGCTGATGATTTTAATTCCCCAAATACAAGTTGATTATGGCTCGTGATTAGTATTTCATGCAATAACATAAATAGTATGGTAAAGGTTTATCATGGTAAAGGTATAAACCTATGGTAAATGTATAAACCTATGGTAAAGGTTTATAAAAAGTCAGTATTAAAATGAGCATGTCTGTTTGGATGTATCTGTAAGTGAATTGAAATTTCTTGAGGTAGATATACTATGGTTCCTCCACCTGTGTTCGCTGGGCACTGTTCATTGTGAGTGGCTTTAACATTAAAATCTACACTCACACAATATCATGCAAGGATTCTAATTAAACACTCCTGAGAAAAACTGCATTGAGTTACATTAAGTAAGGCAGATTGGTAATTTTTTTTAAATTATGTAATAAATACATATTTAAACATCAACTGTTCGGGAAATATTCTTGGTTCAAAAGAAAGGAGATTCTTTTGGGGAAAAATAAACTAATTTGTTGCATATTTTTTTAGAGAAAAATAATGATAAAAATGTTAATGTAAAAAAAAGTAAAAAAAAAAAGTTAAACATAAATAGGAAGAATGTTGTAAAGTAAGAAACCTCTCATTTGTGTTCAGACAGCTATGTGGCAGTCATTAGATGTACAGTGGAGTAGCAGATTTCTGGCCAAATGTAGACCTTAGTAGCCAGGCAATTCATATGTCATTTTGGGCCAAAATCAATTCCTGGAAAAGTGATTCCTGTTCTTAGCACTACAAAATCTGCTTTCCCAAGTTTCCAAACATTTGGTGAGTGCTGAATCCAATGGCTTCTTCATAGCTTCAATTTTTTTCTCCTCTACATTTTATGCATTTGGATTTCAATGACTTACATTCACTTGACTTGACTGTTCTGGATATCTCTTCTCAGTCTCCTTTTTCAGCTGTTCTTCTATCCCTCTGTTAAATCTCCTAAACTCTTTAAAATAAATGTAAACTCCCCAAGATTCTGTTCCTAGTCTTACTCTTCTGATCACATTATTTCAACAATTGCATGTGTTATGTAATTTATAATTTTATAGACCCAAACCTGATCTCTCACCTGTCACCTGGATATTTCCACATAGAAAGCTCACTAGCACCTAGCACCTCAATCTCACTTCTTGTTGAATTCTGCACTAATTATTTTAACCATTTTCTCTCAAACCTTTTTCTTGTCCATCCGCTACTTTCATTTTTTGTTAGAACTCTTTTTTTTTATACTTTCCATACCCTCCCCACTTCTTCTTATGAAATCAGTCACCAAAATTGTCGATTCACTGTCTATAATGTCTTTCTTTTTCCTCTGCTTTCCTTTGTGCCTTTTCTCTTTTCTATTACTCATGTCCAGTTTAAGACTTCTTTCAACTTTTATATTGCAACAATTTCCTTTCTTCTTTCCATTTTCAATTTATTCCGTCTCAAATGCATTCTCTATTATCATGACAGTCATTAAGGTTTGGGTTACGCATGCTGGGAAATGAAAGGCTGTTTCTAAGGGCATTATAGTGGAAATAATAAATATTATCATTTAATAAGTAAATACATTATCAATATTATTCTCTTGTATTAATGTTTTATCCTTTTGAAAATGCTTTTATGTACATTATCTATTTAGATTATTCTCAAGAATAAAAGCAAGTAATGTTATTTAATATACCATTCAATCTAAGTTGAACTTCATGGGGAAAATATAAATGATTAACTCATAATACATGTAAGCTATTATCCTTGTAGGGGAGGAAAGTACATTTTTCTCTACCCTGCTAGGTTCTTGGCTGAGACTCCTCACTGTAATAAAAGACAGATTAACAGAAGAAAAACAAACAGAAGTTAATAACACAGGAACCTCCTGTATATTCATACATAGGAGATAGCCAGAAAAACTGAGTAACTTCCCAAAAGGGCCCAAACCACAACTTTAAATACCATCTCCTGTTGGAGACAAAAGATGTTTGAGGTGGGGGGTAGTAAGTTATGGGAAGTTATCAGGCAAAACACAGTAAATAAGGGTAAGGTTGTTATGCAGATTTAAGTCTATACCTTCTCCATTAATAAATTTCTAGAGATTGAGTCAACCAGCCTCTTCCTGGTACAAAGAAGGAGACACCGTTACAAAGGGAGATTTCCCTTAAAATTTTAAATTTCTATTACAATATGGTAACTTTTGCTATTTTCAGAGATTTTCACTTTTCTATAGTTTCTTAAAAATAACCATCTTAAGTATTACTTATGCCAAAGAGGCATATTTTGGGGTTGCAAATTGCACTCCCTTTCACTCTGCAGATAGGACATTAGTACCTTGACTATGTAACAACTATTAGAGTTTGTTAAGCTTTTGAAGAGGAAGAGAAAGTAAAAAGAGAAGCTAAACAGGAAGGAGAAACAATTCTTAAACCCAAGTCATTCATCTAAGAAATCTCATTAGCAAATAAGGGTGAGCAGCTTTTTCAAACTAATTTAAAAATAATAATGTGGAATAGTTCCATCTGCAGCAGCTCTTCTAGGATGCCAACTGAGTGATTATAGAATTAGAGTTTTTGGTTTCAATAGAACCAATTCAACTAACATAAGTGAGAAGAAATTTACTGAAAGAATATCAGGGTTTTACCAATTCAACCCAAAGTTGAATTCACGTTAACACCACTGTTTGGACAGAATGGAAAACCCAGTATTTTCAGTCTCTTTGCCCTTCTGCTAATAATTCTGTTTCTAGGGGAGGAGCATCTTTATGGCCCGGATGGAATCATACTTCCTAATCAGTTTTTAGGAGCATCTATGAAATTATAAGGTATATTTCAAATATAGAAAAATAACTATCAAAGAAAACTGTGTTGAAGGAAACTGGAATTGTATGTGCACATTTGCCACATCAAAGCAGGCCAAATTAAACAAACAAACTGAATTGAAAAGGTTTTGAAGAATAAATATTAGAATATTCCCCAACATGTTATTCCTCCTCGTAATGAGCAAAGAACGAAGAAAGAAACAAACATCAGCACCTAATCATATGCATTTGTAAAATTCAGGGTGATCCTTTAATGGTTAAATGTATTCTGGATGAAATTGAAAGAATTTCTTTAGAATCAAACTAGAATAGACTATTAGTCAGAATTTCTTAATCTTCCATTGTGCCATATGCCCCTATGACATTCTGGTGAAGTCTATGTCCAACTTGGAATGATGTTTCAAATCAAAAACAAAACAAAACTCAGAGGAAACTAATATTATTTAGATGGTTTTAAAAATATGAAATTTATTATATATAAATTTTTTTCAATGACATATTAAATGAGAGGACCAAAGGTGATCAGTGTAAATAATAGTTTGAGATATTTACAACACCGTAATTGACATGAAACTATCATGTCATTTGGTCATGTCAAGGCAGTGAAGAATTCTCTCCCACTACTTTGTTTCTTACAGCTAGACTGGTAGTAAAATAATAAAATTGGCAGAAGACTAGTTTACAGGAGAAAAAATAAGTTAATACAAATACATGACAGGTCATGATATAATGCTCAGATCATAAAATGAGGCTCAAAGAAATTATCAAACCAGGCACCTACGAGGTCAGACAGTTAAGTTTGCGAACTCATCCTAGAAAAAGTGCTACATACCTCATTGCTGAATATCACTACAGTCACCTTCGAAGTACTCCCCTTGGGAAGCTATGCACTGACACCAGTGCCTAATCCACCCTTCAAAGCACTTTGGATTTCTGGAATGGCCATCAGAGCTGTCGTCATATTACCCTTGATGTCCTGAATGTCATCAAAATGTCTTCCTTTCAATATTTTATTTATCTTTGAGTGAAGATAGAAGTCATTGGGAGCCAGATCAGGTGAGTTGGGAGGGTGTTCCAATACACTTATTTGTTTATTGGCTAAAAACTTCCTCACAGACAGTGCCGTGTGAGCTGGTGCATTGTCCTGATGCAAGAGCCATGAATTATTGGCGAAAAGTTCAGGTTGTCTAACTTTTTTTTTTTAACGCTTTTTCTTTTATTATTTTCAGGTGTACAAAACAATGTAATAATCATCTAACTTTTTCATGCAGTATTTTTAGCACTTCCAAACAGTAAAAACTTGGTTAACTGTTTGTCCTGTTGGTACAAATTTGTAATGAATAATCCCACTGATAGCAAATAAAGGTTAGCAACATCCTTGCAACAAGTTCACAAACTTAATTGTCCGACCTCATATTTATACTTTTTAGGGGAAGAAACAATAAATTTGTGAGATATTGATGGGACAAAGGAGCATAGCTGTTGGGATACATAGCTAGTAAGGAATTCAAGTAAAACCATAGGCTTATGGCAGTAAATTAGTAAAATTAACAAGGATTTGCTTATATAGGCTTCTTAGCTCTAGATTCTCTATTTCAGCCTATAAAGCTATCTCTGTTAATCGATTGCTTGTTTGCCCTTTTATAGCAGAGAAGATTTAATCCTGCATTTAGAGAAAAAGAAGAGAGTCAGAGCTCTCTCCCTGTTTCTGCTGCTTGTCAAGTGATTTTAATTCAAGATAATCAATATACCATTGCAGAATCTTTGGGGGTAGCCTGCCCTGGGCCTCAACTATAACAAAATTAAAGGTATTTTTAATACTGCTGTGGAATCTTTTCTCCTCCAACTGAATGGACTCTCCAATCACAGGTAAAATCCCTGGCCTGGGATAATTTCAAACTATAATCCTGCCTGTACACAGAGAAATTATTTAGGAGACTTCTGCTTAGCTATTTTAGATTTTCAGCTGATTTATTTAAAAATCAATAAGAAGAAATTATTAGGCAAAAATAGGGAGGACATTAACTGACTTGTTTTTTTAAAAGATACAATGTATACACTAGAAAGCAAGCAAATACTTGAAAAAAACAGACAAGTTGTGTTTTCTTCTTGAAGATCCTCCTGGGTTCTCCATGACCTTGTGTAGTTAGACTCTGGTTGGTTAGTCCTTAAGAAATATTTTTCATTTTATTTTACCATGAAAAATGTTATTTGTTTCTACTAAAAAAATCAATTGGTTATAGAAGTACTTTCCTTTTAATATGTTTGAGGTAATATTTTAATAATGGAGGCACAATCATCCTCCATCTTGGGTAAATATAACCATCAGTTTAAAAAACAACAAGCCTTACTGACATGTAGAAAATAGAAATTATGGCAAGAACGACAAAGCAGAAGGAAAGCTAATATGGAATTTAATATAAACAGGAGTAAATTGCTTCTGTAATTTATTTTCCTTACCTCTTTTATATATTATTCTCCTTTCAGAACATTAAATGATGTTATACTACTTTGATGGAAAGTAGCTTAGCAATAAAGGGTATCATAAATTTCCATTTCCATTTTAATTTGTTTTGGGAAATCATGAATGCCTTCCTCTTAAGAGAAAGGTTAAATATAATGTTACATAGGATAAGAAACCCATCACATCCAGGAGGGCCAGAGTATCACTCCAATGGACTCTGGTTAAGACCATATTATGTTTGTAGTAGGAGCCTTTGGGGAAGATCATCATCGCAGGAAATAATTGGTTGGTGATAATATTCTTCTTCTTTTTTTTAACTTGACCTAGAAGTTAAATATAAAGGAACTGAGTTTTGGCAAGTTCAAACAAACAAGCAAGCAAAAATAATCTACTTAAAATTTTTAATTGAAAAATTAAAAATATGTATTGATTATAGCATAAAAGCAGGAGGCATAGATTTTCACGATATTTTTTTCAGATTTAGTATGTTTTCCATAAAGACGTGAGAGGCCTAACTTTTTTCCTTCATGTTTCTATGTGTGAAAACTTAAGCAAAAATAATTCCAAGGTGACACATCCTTTCATACATCCCCAAAACATAAATCAAACAAAATTTAAATGCTGATAAAAATTATATAAATCAAACTATCCTACAATGTTAAATATATCTGTTAACCTACCTTTTAACTTTTTAAATGGTTTAATATGCTTATTAAATGATACCTCTAAATTATCTCTAGTCTAAGTCTATCATACATGTTAATTCATTAAATATAATCTTAACTCGGAAAATATTTCATAAGTTATGCTAATTCTCTTGCATAAACTTTCCGGGTTATAGTATTAGTTCTCTGAATTCTATAACCACTTTATTCATTCTAGCATGAAGTTTATCCAATATGTAAACAAAAGTCTAGAAATACCTTTTAAAAAATAAATTTAGGGTTTATTGAGATAATGATTTGCAACCCGGGAAACCTAGCCCTTGGTTTGAACCAGGAATACGGTCCAAAATGTAGGGGATAGGGCAGGGTTTATAAAGGCAAAAGTTGCAAGGAGCTGTTGTTCAAAGACATGAGTTGCTAGGGGAAACAAGACCATAAACTCACACCATTTGTTTTCTGATTAGTGGGGGCAGCTGGACTTTCAATGGTTGGCTGACTCAGTGATCAAGCAAGTGGGATTTTGAGATGAGAACAATGGGTAATGTATGATTAAGCGTTTATCAAGTCCTA
Organism: Rhinolophus ferrumequinum; assembly: GCF_004115265.2. NCBI lineage: Eukaryota > Metazoa > Chordata > Mammalia > Chiroptera > Rhinolophidae > Rhinolophus > Rhinolophus ferrumequinum. The sequence goes on from NC_046291.1 coordinate 60,040,223, forward strand.
GTTTCAGCCTAAGCCTGTAGAACAAAAAGGCTGCCTTTGATTGCACGATCATAATACAGGGAGTATTATTTAACAGCGATGCAAGGAGTACAGTTTATCAAATAATACAATCAGCAAAGGGGGCTGCTGCCTCTGCAGGAAGTTCCCAAGCCCCAAAGGGCAAAATTATGTTCTGCAAGCAGCTTCAGAGCTCAATCGAAGTTTAAAAATCCCAATGTTGGGCCACAGATTAAGAAATTAAAGTTCTTATAAGTCCTCAAATAATAATAACATTTTATTTTTAAAATCTACCTAGAATTGCTAGTCTTATATTTATTTTACTACATAGACTGAAGTTTATCAAGTATTCTTTGTTATTTGCTTACATGATTTTTTTTTTTTTTTGGTGTTCTTTGTGAGATTAAAAGTTAACTTCAAGGACATTCTCTGTGCTCTCTCTGTATTTCCTTCCAGAATGCAGCAATGCTTGTGGTTCTCTCTCTGTATATCCCATCCCATGGTCACCTTCTTCCTGGAGCCCTACTTACTACCTTGAAGCCAGTACCCCGGTGTGTTCTGTTGACTCCCTTGCTTTGCAAAGCCTGATTCGCTGTCATTAATGATTTTAAAGTTTTCATCCTTGGGGGCCGGCCTGGTGTTCAGGTGCTGGCCATGAGAAACAATGGCTTGAACCAGAGAAGGGGGTAGGGAGCAGAAGAAAGAGGGGGAAAAAAGTTTTCATCTTTATCTCTTACATGTTAATGGGTTGAATCCATATTTGTCATTCCTTTTAATTAATCTGATTAATCTTCCCTGGCTCACATAAGTCCCCACAGTAAGTTACATTGTTTGAAAGCAGAGAAGCCCCACTTTGAAGGTCTTTCCAAGTCATCAGTAGGATAAAATTAAGTTTACTCATTAAAAAGATTTACTCATTCCTATCACAGCATGTCTTTCTTTCTATAAACTTCACTCTCAGCAGGAACGTTCCCTTCCCTTCATTATCATATTATCATTATTATTATTATTATTAATCATCATCATCATCCTCATCCTCCTCATCATCATCTTTAAAATCTAATCATTTCTGTGCTATGCATTCCTTTAGCACCCACAGCGACCCACTATATTCTACCAATTTGTTCTTTGAGATATATTGCTTTTTGTCATTTTCTGTCGTGTTTAGTCTATCTAGGTATTTCCTGCTCAATTATATAATTCAAGTGTCTTTGAGATTTTCTGACTCGAGGACTGGATAACACCTTCAAATAGTTGTTCAAATGTCACTTTTTAAAACTGGCTTACTGTTTAAAATTGCTATTTGCTACTCACCTCTCTCATTACATCTGTCATCCTCACATTCTTGAATCCCTTAGCCTGCTAAATGTTTTACACTTTACTTGTTACATTTCACAACACATACTGTAAATTTTACTTGTATATTATTTTTATTATGTTGTTTATAGTCTGTCTTTATCATTAGAATTTAAACTCTCCAAGGACAGAGATTTTTGTTTATTTTGTTCACTAATATAGCCTATGAAACTAGAGGAATATCTGATACATAATACATGCTCTAGAAATAGTTGATGAATGAAAGAATAATATTAGTCTTCTGCATTGTGTCCCATTTCCATGCACTTCTAAGTACAGTGTGTTTCAAAAATCCAAGTTGGGTAGATATCTAGTACAAAAAGAAGAAAGAAAGAAGAAGGAAAAAAAGATGAAGATTAAATAGATGCCTATCGACTTTGTTAAGAATTGCTCTGATGCTTTGTTCTTAGTGTCATATCTTCTTTTCTCACCATCTATAATTTTTAGGAGTCTTTTTGAAAGTTGTTTCATAAAGAGTATGGCTACTTGTGTACTAATATCAGAGAGCTATTCTACTCTGTCTGGCAAGCTCAAATTTGGGGGGAAAAAAACAAAATTTTGAGGAATTAAATGAATCTGGGGAAGGGCATAAAAGTCGGGTATATCTTTGGTCAGCAAAAGGACTATTATTCAATTGTAGCTGAAAAATCCAAACTGAATATCACTGGGTAGCATATAGAATTTAAAAACTACAGTGATGACACTTAAGACACATTTCACAAAGGCCATAACACAACTCTCTGGTGTGAACCATCCTAGAATTTGTTCCCTGCAGTGTTGTCCCAGAGGATTTCCCTAAGGGTTATGAAATAATGAAGCCACAAGGGCCTTTGTGTTTCCTTTGTGCAAGTCCACATAGACCAAGTTCAGTGTCTTTTAAAGACTTTTCAAAGGAAAATGCTGTTTTTTGTTTGTTTGTTTGTGTTTATTGATATCCAAAGTTTATCATTTCAAGGTCCACTACTTGCTTTGACTCCCAGGCAACCACTCTCTCTACAGTACAAACTATAGAAGAGCTGTCAAGAAACGTAAGAATGAAAAATCAGAATAAGTGTTCTTAGGGAAGATAGACACATGATATAATTGACCTGGTGCTTTTCTGAGCCACTTTAGGAAGTGCTATAAATAATTCTTAAGAGTCACTAGGTCATGATATAAAGCTTCACCCCTTTCCAAAAGTGAATTATACAAATAGCAAGTGCTTTTGAATATCAAGAATCCAATCAAGAATATACTAGAAGTTATGAATATCAAACTACCGGTTATTTTTGGTAGCTTTCCCATTATCCCGGTGTGCTACATTTTGTGAGAGGTGTTTAAATTCAGTTCAACTGGTAAAGCAATTTCAATAGCAAGCCACTCTACCTTCTTGAACTAGCCTATTGGGTAGGATATTGAGTTCAGTTCCACCCACACATTTGCTGTCTCTCTATAAAATCCCAGCTGCTCAACCGACATCCAACTAGAATGTACAAACAATACTTTTTAAATATATCAACAACCATCAATAAAAACACAAGCGTTGTTCTCAGCCATGAAAAGTAGAGAATATGTACTTGCTTTTGAAAATGCTTGGGAATAATTCTCAAAAACTAAGATACTGGTTTCTGTCCTTGTCAAAGATCTTGATGGTTTCTTTTATTATTTTTAATTCTCATCACTGTTAAACCCTCACACTCTAACCCCCATTTAGATAATTTTTTTTGTTTTTGTTTTAAAGATTCACAGTTTTCTTATTCATTCAATTGCTATTCACACCAGATGGCATTTTTGCTGCCATATTTTTAAGACTTTTTCCTTAAAAAGTCTGGATGGTGTACATCCAGGTCCTCCTCCACGCAATGTAATATTTAGTCAGCTACACTTCAGAGTTAGAATTTAAAATTCTGAAAATACATGCATTAAGAATATATTTGTAGTTAAAATTTAAAATTCTGGAAATACATGCATTTAGAATATAAGAATATTTTTGTAGGCAGGTTTTATATCTTTATACCACAAAATTATTTAAAATGTTTGTACTTTTGCTACCTTGGCTTTATTATCATTTCCATATGGACAGAAAAATCTAAATTTTTAATTAATAGCTGATGGCAGGATCCTTTAGAACTTCATGGTAATCTAAGACAAAAGAAGAGTCTTTACTTTTTTCCCCATTTCTTTTATTCTGTTCTGGTTATTTTGAGAAGCTTCATGGATAATTTCAAGTCTCTAATTGTTTTAAATATTGTCTTTTAAATATCCTATGCTAATTATCTATACTGTCTCCATATGTAACCTGGAGAAATTGTAACAAGCAAACATGATTTACTAATAGATTAATATATTTTTAGTGTGTGAATTTACTGGTATTTTACCTGATTTCTGATTTTCATACTTGCTTTAGTTTTATAGCGAACTTTATTAAAATTTCAGTACCGTGGTCCTTTCATGAAATTGGAGTTTTGAATAAATCTGGGCTGAATTTCAAGTTTGATTTATTATTTCAAGCAGAAAGCATGTCAAGTTTGGCAGTGTAAGGTATGTTTAGAGTTTAAGTTTTCTGGTTCATTTAAACCTGGATCTCAAAGAAATACTCAAGGGATACAAACCCACAGGAAATGAAGCCAGATTCACTATAAATATTTTCAAGATAAAAATATTTTCTGACCTCTAACTCAAATTCCTTTTTGTATATTAACATTCGTAATGTTACTGTCTAAATCAGTCATTTTTCTATAAGCTGCGATGACAAATTACTATTTGAGGACTGTAAATTTTACTGTGGCATTAATGAGAATGATTTGGCTGAAATGCTAAGTCAGTGAAAATTTTGCCATTCTTAGACCTATTTTTTAGCAATATTGATTTCTATATTTATATTGTAGTTCTAGCTTGTAAAGCTGAAAACCAAAATACCATAGAAAAGGAGGTTGAAGGAAAATAGTTATGAACTTGTTTTAAAAGACATTCAAATATAGTAAAATGAAACCCTTCACTTTATAATACAGCAAGCTCATGAGTTTCATTTTGTAAATTCTATGTACATAAAAACAACAGTCTTTATAAAGTTACATCAGCTCTAAATATCAATGTGTTAACTGAGTTGGGAGGCCTCAGACTTTGGCTTATAAGAAAAAAAATGGCAGCACACTTTAGTGCTTGTTAATACCTTTTTTATAAATAAAGAAACAGATAAAAGCATGAAGCTTTTTTTAAGAGAATGAAAACTAAGAGAAAGACAACTGTAAGATGTTTTAATTAGCACACACTTAGAATTAAAATACTTATAACCTCTTTGTTGTTTATTTTAGTCTTGAATTTTGATTAAACAATCATACTTCAAAAGTAGGAAGTAGTATACTGTTATATATTATTGAATTCTACTAAGTGTAATATCCAGTTAGTCGCATCAGAAAATTTCTTATTATTGAACTAAAGGGGGATCGTTTGCCTACACGCATCAAAGCCAAATGAGGCATGAACAGGAGTTTGCAACAAAGAAAGTGGAGGCTTATTTAAGGAAATGTCACCAAGCCCAGACCCAGACATGCAGGTGGGCTAGTGTTCTTAAGATGTGACTCCCCTAAGGCTTCTAGGGGATAGGTTATGGAGGGGGGAAATATCATTAGTCATGGTAGCTAAGGGTGTTGGAGTCATGGGCTCCACTGATTGGTCAGGGTTAGGGTAGAAGGTTTGATCATTGCATCAAATCCTGAGGTCACTCATGGCTTCCTTCTGTCTGGTTTCAAGGGGATGTGGCTGGTGGGGTTGTTCTGTCTTCATGGGTTCATGGGTCTGGAGCTGAAACACAGCTGAAGTCAAAATGCTACCTTTAGTTTAACTGAATCTCTGTGTCTGTGACCAGCAGGCCAGTGGCTTTGTTCTTAAGACTGTTCGATGCTGACCAAAATCTGATGTCCTAAGGGCTTACTACTTAAGGGAGTGGTTGTGCACCATGTGCAAAGGTGGAAGGAGAAGGAAAGAGAAGAAGCAAGTGAGTCTTGGCACTCTTAGAGTAGACAAGGAAGGTTTGAATCAAGGAGAAAGAAAACAGACAAAATCATTGTAAAGAAGTGAAGTTTTTGCACGGTTATGTTCTGTGGGAAATACTGCATTTTCAAAGAGTATACTGTTAAGGCAATAGAAGTTATACTTTTCTTGTTTAAGATGAATTTTTCTTGAAATTACGTAAGATTCTTATTTTCAAACTAAAGAAAAATGTTGATTAGAGGATTTAACCTATGCTACTTCCTAGATATCCCATCTAATGTTCTTGGTTATTCATTCACTCTAAATAATGGGCTCTTCAGTAAAAAGCTTTTAGGTAGTGGCACTTTCATTTTGTCAAACTATAGTTATAAAAGATTATAAAAGATAGGTCATTTACAGTGGTTGAATAGAAATAAGTGAACTATGTTAAGGTAAATGAAGTTTAAAGCAGAATTAGGATTGAATTAACAAATGACTGTCAAATTGCTGCATATTTCACGATTGTGGACAAGACCTATGGCATGTCTGTTTATAAAAGGGCTAGAAACTTTACTGGTAAAGTTAATATCAAGTCAAGGAGTCATACAAGGATAGTCTCAAATTTCAATATTTTAACGTCTTCCAGGGACAAAGCATCTTTGAGCATTTGACTACCTGAATATCAAAAAGTAGGTAGGTAAAATCCAATGGGCGGTAGTAGGTCTAACTAGTCTTACCAAGTGTTTGGTTACTTGTGGGAACCAATCAGGATAGTTAAGTGGGATATGGATATCAGCAGGAATGCCACACTAGTCTTGTTTCTGGAATCACAGGTTATTGTGGTAATTAAACGTTCTGTGAATTAGAATAAAACTATGTGTGTGGAATAAAAATTGTCAGGACAGAGCTAGGGAGGATGTGATAATTAGAGCTAGGAGCTAGGAATTGGCAATACTTGCCCGGTAGGAAGCCTGTTGGCCTGGGAAGAACTTAATTACACTGAATACAAAGGAGAATACCAGAACCATGAGAGCAGAAAAAGAATGTTGCTTAATCTTAGGTTGTATTGGCAGCAATTATATATCTTAGAGAAACTATTAAATATTACTATTTGTTTAATATGATAAAAATGATATCACGTTCCTTTGCAATTTGTATTCTGGGATTATTTATAATGCATTTCTAAGGTAGACCTTTATGGCCTTTTAAATCCTGTGTGATCTGGGGTACTAGTAGTCAGGTGAGTTTGTCAGTTTTTCATAATCTGACAAATGTATATGTTTGTAGGGATGATTTTTTTCCTATTTCTTCTTTAATGGCTTTATCTCCCTAATTATTTCTAGATCATCAACAATTTTGGGATATGATAAACCCAAGAATTACATGGTATTTGAAACAGAAAAAGGGTTCTCCCTTGTGTCTGTAATATATCTTGAAATAAATCAGTTTCACCAGGACTTAGATGAATGTGAAGTTCATTACATAATTTTGTGGCAGTGGATCGTCCTTCTTGCCTACTAATGTATATGTGGAGACATGTTATAAAATATGTTATTTCTCTTTAGATGCAATTCACAATAATATGTCTAGTTCTTGTTCAATGATTAAAATTATTTTTATGAATGACCCAGGCACTGGCATTCTAGAGTGGAATAATATAACTTCTAAGGCCTATTTTATAGTCCATCTTTTTAATTCTTATTTTTGTTGTCATTGTCAGTTTGCTCTGGACTACTGAAATTTTGAACTGAAGTAATGTCTATTGGTTTACAGACCCACTGCATTGAAACATTTTGTATACTTCTAATTTTTAATGACAGATGTATGATGAGCCTGCATTCTGGTTCCAGTTCTTAATCAAGTTTCACTTATGTTAGTAAATTATTGTTTTTTCCCATTTTTCCTTTGTTAACATTCTATAGTATATGCTATCATTTTGATTTTGAAAATAACCTCTTATTTATTTTCCTTTTCAAGCTTAGATGCATTCCTCTTTTTTCTTTTTAGTGTCGGTCCCAGCCTGCAAAGAGAAACTTAGAAAATTAGGGAGGCTGACCTGATGACGGGGCCCCAGGCAGGACCTCGGGTACAATGTCTCAGTTCCCTGCTATAGCCTAGGATGGTGGGGCTGCTTATGCAGTTAGGAAAAATTTAAACTAGCAGCTAGACGAAACATGGTGCCTTAGGTAGCAAGGCAAAATTAGAGAGCATCCAGATGCGTGTGGCTGGCAATCAAGACGTTAAAAAAAAATAAGTGTGTCAGAACATGGGTAATGAGGCATCTAGCGATCTCTGGTGACAACACTCACAAATGTTGGTAGACAGTTGCCTTTGGGAATAAATTAGTGGGAAGGCAGACCTTTGCCATTTAACGGGAATTTGAAGCATAGTCCATAGACCCTTGAGACAGGAAGCTGGGGTGTGTATAGTGTGAAAGAAAGAGAGCCAAGAACAAGGAAGGCATGCTGAGGAGGTTTTGAGGAGAGAATATAAAAATAGGCATCAGGGCTGAAGCACATTTATGAGAACTGGAGCATACAGGGGCTGAGGAGGTCTGAGGCTCCCAAAGAAGATGGACATCTGTATTTCAGAAGACTCAAGGGAACTCAAGGGAAGGGGACTCAAGGGAAGTTGAGCTCCTTGCACAGGTGGGGGTTAGTATACAGAAGCAGAGGCAGAACTATGTCTCCAGTGGAGGAATTTGGTGGGGCGGGGTTATGGACTAGGAATGAGCCTGGGCCTGATCTAGACCCAATGAAAGCGGTGTTCTGCTTTCACCAAATTTATGTTGCAATGGAGTTTAGTATAGATGAAATGAAGGCATATAGACAGCTTGGTTGTCTGTCTCAACAAGAAGGAGATGATAATTAAGATGCAGTAAATACTGCTTTATATTTGTCATTTATTTTCTCCTCCTAGGAGCCCACATGAGGTGGATGTTACCCTCATTTTATGGATTAGTCTCAGTAAGCATCAAAAATTTGCTTAACCGCCAGACAGACAAACAGGGCCCTGAGCTTCGTTTTTGAACATTTGTTCAATGTGCTCTGGCAGCATCGACTCAGTTCCAGTGTTTCCTTTAAGATTCTTGTTGCCTGGGAAGAGCTGGGTCAGATTAGGCAGCATTCTGCATGAAGCTTCAGACTGAGTTAGAAAGCCTTCGTCAGCAAGCTCTACAGAGCCACAGTTAAATGACAACTACCAAGCCTAACTTGTCCTTACCAAAATGTCAAATTAGGGCACTGATTTTCGTAATGTAGAAGGCCTGTGCTTTTCTGTGATGAAGAATGCTGGGTGGCACGACCTTGGTGGAATCACCCAGAAGTCGCTCAACAAGGGGTTACACACAGTTGGAGTAGGGCCTTTGCAAATGAGGACCAACAGCACATTTATGTGTAGATTGTATATAGATTCTTACACATATACACATGGACACAGAGTCACCAACACGTCACTAGAACTGACGGTTGACTTGGCTACCAGGCTGTAAGATTAGAATTTTAAAAAGGAAAGTGTTATAGAAATACTCTCGCATTGTAACAAGGATGAGGCAGAGCTCTTCTCTTCTTGCAACTATTTTCAAAAGTAGAGCGGTATCATGCTGTGTTCAACCATCATGGCCTACAGCAGGGAAGTGCTGTAATGGTGAAGCCAGCAAAATAGTTTAGATTCAGCCGGTAAGCTTCCAGAGTGTTTTTGTGATTAACTTTGAGTATTATTATTCTCATTTTTGATGTTGATTTTGAAGGCCTCATTTTCAAATGTTTATTTAGTTTCTTTTTTTTTTTTAATTTAGTGCATCTTTTCCCCATCAGGGGTCTTATATAATTTAATATATGTATCCCAAATGCCTATATTTTGTCTCTCTCCTGAATGACTGGATCCTTGACACCGACCTCAAATATTTCTGAAAGTCCTTGGAATACTGAGACCTTCACTGTCCTTGTGACCATGTCTCTTTTCCTCCCTCCTGCTTGGGTGAGCTCACCTTTCCTTGTGCTAGTCACAAGACTGCGCTCTCACAGTTCTGATCCATGACTGTGAGCAGGGTCCTCTCCAGCTCTATTTCAGCTGTTCCTCTGGGAGCTCACAAGCCCTCCCCTGCTGCTCGCAGCTCTCACGACGCTCAGAAGCCAACTTCTTAGAACAAGACAATCTATAACCTAAGGATGCTTAGCATGGATTCCCTTTCCTTCCCAGATGACTTTGATGGACTCAAAGAAGACATAACCGTCCAGTCTGAAGTATGTGTCTTTAGCTCATTTCACCAATAATGTAGAGATATTCGCCGTCCAAATTTCTGTGGCCCCAAACAAATTCCACGTTCTCCCAAACACTCCACTTTGCTTGCTAGAAACTGTAAAAGCAGTTTTCCTCTCAAAAGATGTCAAAGTTTCATCTCCCTAGGCATTCCATGTCAAGCTATAAATCGATAGGAAGGCAGAAATGGGCTGTATGCTTCACTGGGAAGTTGTATTTATTGTTACCTTACTGTTAAGTAGAAGTCCAAATTCTAGGTCTGCAGCAGTTTTCCTGTGATATGCCCCCCCTGCCCCCTTTTCTTTTTTTGCCCCAGGCTACAGTTTGGAGCATCTACTTTCAGAACTATAATGCTGTTTTTTGTTTGTTTGTTTGTTTGTTTGTTTGTTTGTTTTAAGTGTCTGGATCTGTGAATATAATTGAGTCGTGAAAAGGATACACCTCCCCATCAAAGCTGCTTTAGTTACCGAATCCGGAGTAAGAGCACAAGTCTTTTTTTAAAAAAAAAAAAAAAAAACATATTTAATTACCAATCACTGTGAGGAAACACAGTAAAGATAATAAGACCTGAGAAAATAACAGAACTGCAAAGTCTTCTAGCACTGGCCGTTACCTTGGGCTCCTTTTCTTTAGGAAGCCTCAATGGCTTTTGCTGGCATTCCTTAAATTCTGGGGGTAATTCTTGATGCTTCCTACCTTCCTCTGATTAAGTACCACCATCCAATACACCCATTTCTCCTTCTGTGACTTTGGTTACCTCAGAAATTAAGGCAGTCCTGTTATTGGAGAACAATAAATCATCTATGACAGATGAGCTTTTAAAAGGCCCTTAGCCACAAATGGATCATGTACCTTCTGAGTAGCTTCCAATTGGCAACTCTCTTCTCAATCTATAACCTCTTACCTTTGCTTTATAAGGGCAAGTCACCTTGAGTCATTTATTATACAGGACACTATTCACTAAAAGCTTCTATTTTGGTGTTAATTACATCTGTTAGGGACCACAGAGAAACAAGCATCAAAAGTCCTAAATTTCCAGATTTGAGGTGTTCCTGTAATAGACGAAAGTTTAGATTTCTTAAAATGATACATGCAAAAAGTGACTTTGATTCTTTTTATTTAATTTTGATCAGGAGCCTTAATTCTACAGAATTCACAATTCGTTGCATTCAGAGTTTTCTTGGTTCTGATCAGGATTTTTAGTCAATGTGGGATTCCCTCTCCTGGGGCTGTGCCAATGGAATCAGGGAGGGAAACCTGGTTCTGAATCCTCATCCCCCACCCAGGCTGGTAACAGTTAGCAGGCAGAATTTGCACTGTTTTGGTTTTGATTTTTATCAGCATTAATGCTAATAGACGTCCACCTAAAATGTCCTTTCCTTCCATGGTTAAGTCACTGACCCACACAACTCACTCAGCACCCCCCTTATCCTGATCTTGAGGCCCGTCAGATCTACTGGTTTTCACCCACTAACTCCAAGCACTTCTCGAGAAGGTTCTCTAGAGGCTATGAAATGATTGGTGTGGTGCTCTGTCAAGCCTTGCTTGTCTAGACATGTCACAGCCATTTCTTGCTATTTCATACCACCTGAGACTGACTGTAAGGCTTGCCATCTCCCAGAGATGGAGGCACAGGTTCTGTGAGCTTTAAGGTCCCCAAAATAATGTGTTAACTTTTAGACCCCCAAACACCAGGCTTGAAGACAAGGTAATAAGCAAGAAACAGGATTCAAAGCTCCTTTTCAAAGAGTCACATCAACATCTAAATATTTTGCTTGGGTTTGTGACTTTTTTCCTTTAATACTACTCTCTCCTGTTCCTATTTTTATTTCTTAATTTCAAAAGGGTTGGTAAGAAAAACTGATTCCAATCAATCATAAGATATTTAAAACCTTGATTTTGAAGTTAAAAACAATAGTCTTACATTACTTAGCCCTGAGTTTTAAATGGCGATTATGAATCTCAAAACACTCCATTTCTCTTTAAACAATCTTCACCTGAGGCAAGGAGAACTTCATGTCTAGTTTGCACAGGGGAAAGAACTTAGTTTTTTTGTTTGTTTGTTTGTTTGTTTGTTTTTTCAAGTTCCCACGACACAAGAGCAGGACAACTGCAGTAATAACAGAAAGTGAGGACTGACACTGGGTTGTCTTAATGTTTCCAGGTAAAGACATTACACAGACTCAACATCTATTACCATTATCATTTCTCATAGGGGAATATATTTTATCATAAAACATAAAAATATCATAATCTAAAAATAAAGGACCATCCCTTCTTTATGGATGATAGGGAGCAGTAAGAAAAGCTGTATTTTCCTATTTATATAATTTATTCATATGGGGGAGGATGAAACTATCATGGGATGTCACAGGTCTATGAAGGAGTCACTGTCTGAACTTAGAAGTCAGTAAAATTTAAATGATGCAACATTACTGAATAGAGCTTTTTGAATAAGACTTCCTAGAATCTATACTTTCGAGAATGGAACGGGTTTAGAAAAGAAGAACTTAAGCTTAGAACTAAAATATATACATATTCAAAAGCAGATACTAAATTCAGAAACCTAAATTTCTGAACTTCGATGTACTTATTTGAGAACGGGGAAGAACAGTGACTAGACATTAATGTTAATCATTAAAATGAGATAGAGTATAAGAAACATCCAGCACATGGTGGAACTTCAGTAAATATTAATTTATATCCATTTTATTCTAAATTAGAAAACTAAGGAGGAAACATTTATGCCATTCTATATAACAGCTGGATAGTTCTACCATGATCCATACAAACCCCTTTCTCAAAAAATTCAACTTTAGATTACTGGACCCAATGCCTCCTCCCCTCCCCCCCTTTTTTTTGGCGGGAAAGAGATGGCTGCTGATGTTACACTGAATAAAATGGCTACTGTGGCTACAGGGATGTATAGGTTGGCTTAGGCTAAGCTCTGCTGTGATAAAAGTGACATCAAAATCTCAGAGGCTTACAGCAAAAAATCACCGATTTTTGCTCACACTACAGGCGCATCACAAGCTAGGCCTGGCGTTTGTGCCCATTTAGACATCTCTGAGCCAAATCCAGCTCTGGGACAGGTCCTGACCCGTACAACTCTAATACCAGGTGTAATATAAAATTATATCAGGGCTGGAAGGAATGGACACCCACTGTTGCTAAACATGCCAAATTTTCAAGACAAGGAATCTGGGATTTTATGTAAAATCTTTATTTTCTGATATCAATGAATTCAAGTATTTTAAAAGCATAGTGTCAGACTAACAAAACATAGTTTGGGCAAAATCTGGCTCACTGACCACAGTTTCTGAATAATGGTGGCGGTGTGGCTAGAGAGCCCTCCACGTTCCAGAATTGGCAGCTTCTGGGAGGGAGTAATTAAGCAAATTGTCAGATTGCTACATGGTAAATGAGTGGGCCATTTCCTTTTTCCATTTTCTGGGAATGTCAGCTTCCAGGGACCTCATTTTTGTGTAACTGACAGGTCTAGAATATTTACATGGAAAATGAAGGATTTGTTCTGTCACATAAAACATTTACAGTGATAGAATTAGATAATCCATAATAAAAGTGAACAATGGTCAAATGGTATTCTAAGCCCTTTCTAAATTTGATTTTGTAAATTTGAATTTGTAAATCTTTAAAATTTTGAAATTAAAAAGATGGCTGGCATCATTGTTGATGCAATTTTAAAATCCTGGCAGAAAGTTATGTTACATGGATATAAAACTCAGGTTACCACAAATTAAACAGAGTCTCATAACGGTATTTGAAATTATATCACAGTAAATTGAAATAAGCTAATTGAATTTCATTTTTTCCTTTTGTATTTAAAAAGAATTGTCACTCTCTTAGTCACAAGAGGATGAAGACCTCCCCTTCTCCCATCTGTCTGTGTAATACCTGAACCCTTCATATGGTCTAGACTTAGACTACCAAGTCCACATTTGAGATGCATGAGCATTTAGGCAAAGGGAAAAGCCCATGTTTATCTATCTTTGTATTTTATCACCTAGCAGAGTGTATGACACAAATATAGGTGCTTGATATCTTATTAAATGAATTAATATTCATGATAATATAGATTGTGTATCAAAACAACTGACTCTCCCCACTTAATGCTTTAATTATTTAGCAACATGATACTTGAGATCAAGAATACAAGTTTATTTTACTTTACACTATTTTACTTTATTACATTTGAGTTGATTGTCCTGAATGAATTATTGGATTACCTAGGGGGAAGGATTTTAGCCACAATTCAGGATGTCTGCCTATCTATGTATCTACTTGTCTATCTATCTATCTATCTATCTATCTATCTATCTATCTATCTATCTATCTATCTATCTATCTACCTATCTTTCTGTCTGTCTGTCTGTCTGTCTACCTATCTCTCTGTATCACTATTTCTAATAGGCATGATAAAAATACCAAATCCCTGTACAGAGTTCTTTCCCATATTTCATCACCTTTTCAAGCCTTCTAGGAATCCTTTGATGTTGATTTTAACAATTATAATTTTACTGTTACAAAGCTGGATATTAAGGTTCAAAGAAGCAAAGTCCCTGAAATGAACGTATCTTATAATTATTGCATTAGAAATGCAAGTCATCAGATCCCCAATTCTATTTTCCTTCCGATATACTTTGCATGCAGTTTAGTTCTAGCAACAGGATCCCTAATATATGATTTTAAACATATCAACTCTTCAACTAGTAGCTGAATAAACGTGAAGCATTACTTACGCCTGTGAGCATATTGACTCTGAAGGAGTGTATCTTTTGAAGAAAGGTATAAGAGAATAGAATATCTGCATATAACAAGTACCAGTTTAACTTACGTTTGGTTTCCTTTTCCTACATAGAACCTATTGGCTTCAAAGGCCCTGGCTCATTGTTTGGCATTACCGGTCACAGCTTGCTTCAGAGGCTGTCACATCCTCAGGCAAATATCACTTTAACTCTCCAGATCAGCTCATTAGAACTGCTTGCTATAGAAACAGGAAAATAAAATCTCCACCCTCCTGACACACAGTCCCTCTTATGACCTTGTAACCTGCCCCCTCCCAGGCGTCTTGCCTGCATCCCACCGTGGTGCAGTGCTGTTCTTTGGCTGCAGAGAGCAGGGTGCCTGGTCTCCCTGCTCAGCATCTGTCCACTGTCTGTAGCTGCTAAGCATGAGCTTACTCTGCCATTTAGCAGGAAACTCAAGTGCCTTAATTCTGTCACCTTCATCTGCCAGCTGTCAGCAGTTCAAATTTCGAAGCCAATAGGCTTCTTTTTATATTTATACTTTTGTAATTATGAAATATTTCAAATATAGACAAAGTAAAAATAATGTAGCTGACATCCCTATAACCACCACCAGCTTCACCATATTTAAAATTTGCTACAATTATTTCGGTTATCAAAAATAACTCTTCCAAATTTTATTGCCCATAGATAAGCTACTATCCTGAGTTTGGTATAGATCATGTCCATAAATATTTGTGCATCTTTATTCATAGCAGGTATCTATAAAAATAGTAAGGCATTGCTTTGAATGTTTTATAAAATGTAGTAAAATGTTTCTCCATTCTGCACTGTGAATATTTTGTTCAACGTCATGATTATTTTTCCATATTGATACATGTAGCACAAGTTCATTTATGTTAATTAATGTATAGAATTCAACAGAGTGAATATACAAAAATGTCTTAATCAATATTCTCTTTATGGGCATTTAGGTTTTCCTTTTCCCCTTTCCTTTCCTTTCCTTTCCTTTCCTTTCCTTTCCTTTCCTTTCCTTTCCTTTCCTTTCCTTTTCCATTCACTTTCCTTTTCCATTTCCTTTTCCTTTCTCTTAGATAATGATTTCAAACCAATTTATAGGAGCAGTTGTTTGTATACATATGCAAGAATTTTATAATACATATATATTAGAAGTAGAGTTGATGTATTAAAATACATACACACATTCAACTTTCCTAAATATTGTCAAATTACTCTCTAAATGAGTGCAACAGATTTACCTTTCTTCCAAGTGTATAAAACAACACATTGCTTCACAGCTCTTCAACAAGACTTTTTAGTTTGTTCAGTGTGATGATGCGTCGTTGTATCTCATTAGTCAATGTAAACATTTTTCTGTGTTTATTTGTCATTTAGGTTTCCTCTTTTGTGAAACGTTTATTCATATCTTTGCCCAGTTTGCAGAAAATAATCTCTCTTATTGATTTTAGGGGCTTGTTGTATATGTGCAGGACATAAAGTCTTTAAGAGTTAATATGCATTACCAACAGTCTTCTCATGCTTTGACTGTTTTCCTACGTTATTTATGGTGGATTATCTTTTTCTTTTTTTGAAAGAGAAGTTTCTAATTCTAATGCTGTCAGTTTTTACCAATTACTTATTCTATATTTTGCATCTCATTTTAGAAATCCTTTTTGCTTTGGGATAATAAAGATTTTTCTCGTTCTTTATTGTGCATTTTATGTTTCACATTTGGTCAGTAGTTCACTATAATTCAGTTTTGTGCATATTATAAGGACAGATCCAACTTCCTTCCTTCCTTCCTTCCTTCCTTCCTTCCTTCCTTCCTTCCTTCCTTCCTTCCTTCCTTCCTTGTTTTGATAACCACTTTTAATTTTCCAACACATTTAATTTTGTTTAGAAATTTAGTATCTGTGTTCATAAATGACATTGGAACATATTTTGCTTTCTCCTGGCATTATGTATTGACCCTGTTTTACCCTATTATCTTTTGCCTTAAAACATATTTTGTCTGATGGTATTATCACTACTATCACTAGTTCGTTTTTCTTTATATATATGGCTGATATATATTTTTCCATTCATGTACTTTTGATTTGTATATATTGTTAAGTATTTTTATGTGGCTTTTAAAAAATAGCATATAGAACAACTATAGAATTGTGTGGGTATAAGGTAAGCTTTGTTGTGGTGTTTTTTAAGTAACCTTATTTCATATATATGTATTATGATTCCTCATGTATTTGGATTAATTTCAACTATCTTATTTTGAGATTTTTTTTCTTGTTTCTTTTTATCCATTTTCCTGCTTTCTAAATGAATGGTTCATTTTCTTTAATTTCATTTGGGAAACATAATTTTATAGCAAAGTATCTAGGTGTGTATTTTTAAATATTGATTAGAACTTCCCATACTATTTTAAACCTGATAATTCATGTTTTTCACAAAATCTGGAAAACTCTCATCTATAACCATTTTCAGTATTGACTCATTACCCATTTTGTTGAATATAACACCAATTTCCCAAAATCAATTTTACATCTTACTACTAGGAATAAACAGTTAATTGAAACGGTAACATCAAAAGCATGAAATATTTTGGAATGAATTTAGCTCAATATGTGTAAGAACTGTTCACTGAAAGCTACAAAAGATTGAACAATTAAATATTGTTAGGATACCTATGCTTCCTAAATTGAGCTATGGATTCTGTGTAATCCCAATTGGCAACTTCAAAACAATTGAAAAGCTAATTCTAAAATCTATTTAGAAATGCAGAGGATGTAACATAGCCAAAATAACTCTGAAAAACAAAATCAGAAGACTTGGAAACTTATTATAAAGTTACATTCATCGAGATAGGTAATATTGATATAGGGAATATATGATAGTCTTATAGAGCAATGGAACATTATAAAGTTGAGAAATAGACCTACATATATCAATTGATTTTTGACAAACATGCCAAGGTAATTTAAGGAAGGGAGTGAGGAGAGTGCTATATGAAAACAAAACAAAACAAATTAAAATCCTGAACCTTACTACACACTATATAAAAAATTAACTTGAAATAGATCATTGACCTAAATTTAAAGGAAATCATGTTATAGAGTAGCATGAAAAACAGTATTATGAGGATGCAGTCAACAAAACCCAAATTGTTGAAAACTCTACAGAACAAATGAGCCAATTTTGTTTATGTTTTTTATTTTTTTAACAGGACATTATTGGGGAGCACTGTGTACTTCCAGGACTTTTTTTCCAAGTCAAGTTGTTGTCCTTTCAGTCTTAGTTGTGGAGGGGGCAGCTCATTTCCAGGTCCAGTTGCCGTCCCACCATCCCTTGAGGGAGTTGAACCAGCAAACTTGTGGTTGAGAGGACGCACTCCAACCAACTGAGCCATCCAGGAGCTCAGCAGCAGCTCAGCTCAAGGTGCGGTGTTCAATCTTAGTTGCAGGGGGCGGAGCCCACCATCCCTTGTGGGACTGGAGGAGTTGAACCTGCAACCTTGTGGTTGAGAGCCTACTGACCCATGTGGGAATCCAACCGGAAGCCTTCGGAGATAGGACCACAGAGCTCCAACTTCCTGAGCCACCGGGCCAGCCCGTTTTGTTTTTAATTATAAAAAAGATGAAAATAGAGGCTAAGTGTATAGATTCAGAATTTATAGGTTAAAACCTATTAAAAAGTGAAGATATATACGTATTAAATGCAATAGGTGAACTCCATTTTATCTCAGTTCAAACACACTTTTAAAAATCAGGAAAATTTGTTGATAGTTATTTAAATTGAGTATTGAGTGCATTAGATATTTTCACTCTATTCTCTCTAATTGTGAATGTATTTGAAATTTTTCATAATAATAAATAAAAGTTTTTAAATGTCCATTTTGGAAAAAATCACTTGTGCTCTATATACAAAGTGGAAAAGAAACCAGACAAGACCTGAAAGTAATTGCAAAAAAAAATGGAAGGAAGGAAGGAAGGAAGGAAGGAAGGAAGGAAGGAAGGAAGGAAGGAAGGAAGGAAGGAAGGAAGAAAGGAAGGAAGGAAGGAAGAAAGGGAAAGAAAGAAAGAAAGAAAAGAAAATCTAGCCTTTTTCCTTTTGGTGATCTTGTGCCTGAATAGCCTAAGTGCTTTTGTTATTCTAGTATAGTGACATGAGATGCAGTAGGACAAGGTAATTAAACATCAAGTGATATCGGGAACTTTTAGTAAAAATTCAGAGTATCAGAAAGTTGTATAAACATATTCTGAATGTATCTTCCAGAGTGCTTGTAATTACCCTATGATTAAGGATTTTTTTGTTTATAATTATGTTTTCTTAAAGAGAAATGCTGCCCTAAAAGATATTCATCATAAAAATATAAGTAAAGATGATAATAAATGTTTCTTCTCTAAATTTAAACATAATTTGGAAAAAAGTTAAGGAAGACTTTCATGTGAATGTGATTTCACTGATACCATATATTAAACTATTGCAGCAGGGAGCAATAATCAGTATGAATGTAAAGTATAGAAGTGGATATTATCAATAATAAATTTGTATTTGCATTACCAAAGTTGTAACTAAATCTTATTTTATCAAAAACATTTGAAATAATCTTCTTCTAATCTAAATACAGTAGAACTGGAAAAATTAAAGTCATGGCCAAAATTTGTTTTTCAAATTACAGAAATGTTCATCAGCAAGCTGTTGGCTGATGAGACCTTAGTTTTTCAGAAGACATTCCAAAAATACAACACAGTTTCAGTGAGTCATGAAATTTAAAAAAACGTATTTTCTAGGCATGTTGCATGAAATTTAGGAGAAGTAACCCTTTACTGTGATGCAGTCAATTGATATTTTACCTGTTTGACTATATTTTTGTAAGGCAATCTAGAGCTTACACACGCACACACATGCATGTACAGTAGATTTAAACACTATGTTAACAGGTCTAGCAAATCAAATATTTTTCTTAGCTAGAAGGATATTAGACAGGCAGAATTTAATATGCTTCCTTGTTACTATTCCAACATTGTTGATTTACGTTATATCATTTTCCAAGTCCATAATTTAAACTAGTTATTAGAACACTTTTCATTCCATTTTTTTCAACCAAACTTTTATCAAATACTTCTTTGCAGTAAAACTTAATGAGAATCTGTATTTGAAATCGTGTGGATTGTTTTGTTTCTTAGTTATGATGGTAGTCTTCATGATTCTTGCCTCAGAACTAAGGTCTAAATGTACTCTTACATGCTATGTACTTTTTATTACTTTTAGGTGTACAAACCAATGTAATAGTTAGATATTTACACCCCTCACAAAGATATAACCCCCTTTCCCCAATCTACTACCCCTCTGACATCATATATAGCTGTTAAAATTCCATTGACTCTATTCCCTATGCTGTACTCCACATCCCATGAATATATGTATATTCAATTATAGTTGACATTCAGTATTATTCAGCTTCAGCTTCACGTGTGCACTGCAGTGGTCAGGCATCTACATCGTCCATGAAATTATCACCTTAATAGGACAAGTGCCCATATGACAGCCAACAAAATCTTTATACTTCTAAAAAGAAGTCCTTCTCTAGCCATGGGTCACACGATAGTCTCCTATATTACGTTTTCATAATTACACTTTTACCTTTTTCACTGGGTTTTTAGATCTATATAGAGTCCTTCCTGCATTTGTAGTAAACAGGAACTTTCTTTTTCTCCCTACAGTGAGCTAGATTTAACAGGACCATCTGCTAAAGAGTGTTTTCTCCCCACTGATTTGTGAAGATTCCATTGTAAATTAAGTTCCCATTTATACACAAGTCTATCTCTCTGTAGTCTGTTTTTTAATTGATCTATTTATTTATGTGTTATTATCACACAATTTTTATTACTATGGTAGTGAAGTATTATTTACAATCCGGTGGTGCAAGTTCCCCCATTGTAATTTTTCAGAAATAACACAGCTACTATTGGACTTGTATTCTTCCCTATAAATTAAAAATATAATTGTCACATCCATTTAGAAAATCCACCTAGATTTCAGATTGAGATTTGGGATTTCATTGCATGTAAATTAATTTGTTTAGAATTTGTGTAATTTTTTTTATTACAAGTATCCCAATCAAAAGCGTGGTTTGTTTTTCCATTGTTTATTATCCATTACTGCTCCTTAATAAAATTTTCTTGTCTGCTCTTATTTATTATACTTCCATATACAGTTTATATTATTTTCTTAAGCTAAAAATAGTATTGGGATCTTATTGGAATTTATATATGAATTTTTTTTGCTCAACTAAATTCTCTGAAGCTTCAGGCAAGTTGTTGCATATATCAATAAACTGTTCATTCTTTTTATTGCTGAGTACTATCTCATCTTATAGATGAACCTCAATCTGTTCAATCACTCATCTGTTGATGGAAAAGTGAGTTTCCAGTTTTTAGCTATAATGAATAAAGCTTCTATAAAATTCCTGAATGTACAGGTTTTTGTGTGAATATACATTTTTCATTTCTCTGGGGGAAAAAATGTCTAGGAATGCAATTGCCAGGTCATGTGATAGTCTTGTGTTTAGTATTTTAAAGAAACTAGCAAACTGTGTTCCAGAATGGCTATACCATTTTACATTCACACCAGTAATGTATGCATGATCCAGTTTCTCAGCATTCTTGCCAACACTTCATTGTGTTACTTTTTTTTAAATTAGCCTTTTTGATGTGTGTAAAGTGACAACTCATAAGGTTGTACAATCTCAGTTGTAAAACTGGATAATAGTGAAATAGAAGAATACCATAAGTCATTCCACTCATGACTATATAAAAATCTAAATAAAATATTAGGTAACTGAATCCAATAGTGTATAAAATATGATTTATACAATTCAATACTTATTTATCAGTATAAAAAGAAATAAAACCTTTTGGAATTATAGAAATAAAAGTGCAATTCATTATATTAATTAAAAACAATACATACCAAAATTCTAACACTATTTAATACACAGACAATGTTACATGTTACAATGTTACAATGTTTAATACACAGACAATGTTACAGGAAAGGAAAAAGAAATGGAAGTATCAAGATTGAAAGGTGATTAAAATTAGGATTTGTAAGTGGCATGTTAAAAAATAGAATTAACAATTAGTGTTTGTAATTTCCAGTCAAATGTGGAGTAGATAAACACTGTGCTCGCCTCCTCTCCCAAAAAAAGTCAATCCCCAAAAGTTACACATCACATGATTCCATTTATATAACATTCTTGAAATTACAAAATTATAGAAATGGAGAACCGATTAGTCTCTGTTAGGGATTAATGACAGGGTGTGGGTAGGAGTAAGTCAATATGGCTAAAAAGACAACATGAAAGATTTGGGAAATCTGCTATTTTTACATTATAATTATCTGGGAATATTCATATTTTTCTGCCTGCGAGTAAGTTTGTGTGTGTGTGTGTGTGTGTTACTTTACCAAAACTCACATTTAGAGGAAGTTCTTTATTCCTCACCTTTCTTCACTCACTTCAACATCATTAGCTATTAGGGAAATGCAAATTAAAGATTCTCTGGTGATGGAAATGTTCTGTGCCTTCACATATCACTGTCAGTGTACAGTTGCGCAAGTTGTTACCTTTGAGATAAATCAGGTAAAAGCTGCACATGATCCCTAGGTATTATTTCTTACAACCGCATTTGACATGACAATTATGTCAAAATAACAAATTTAATTAAAAATAAAATCAATACATGAGTAGAAACTTTTAAAATGTATTCTTAGGATCAATTTTGATTGAAATTGTATTAATTTATAAATAAATTTGTAGTGATCTGACATTTTTACAGCATAAATCTTTTCATTTAGGTCTCTCTCTCTCCCTCACCCCCTCTTCTTTACAAATTATTTCAACAAATCTTGTTTTCTGTTCTGTTTTTTGTTTTTTTTCATGTTACTTTTCACTTTTTTTTCCCATTTTTCTTTTATTAGTTTCAGGTGTACAAAGCAACATAATATTTAGACATTTACACCCCACAAGAAGTGATAACCCTCCTCCCCAAGCTACTACCCCTCTGACATCTTATATTCTTAAAACAAATTTAAAGAAATTTCATTATTCCTCAACTTTTTTTATTTACTTTTGTGCTTCTTATGCTAAAAGTTTCAAAGTAGAATATTGACCTTGATAAAATAAATCTACAGGAACTAGATTTCAACATGTGCAGTCTCTTTTTCTATATTATGTCATCTAGAGTCAAAAATAAATCTTCTCTTTACAGTTCTGATTAGCCATGGCCTTACTGAAAAAAGGTTTTGGTAGTCCACAGCTGCTGGTCAGTATACAAAGTAAATCTCATCCAAAAGTCAATGGCCTATTGGAAGTCCAATCAAGTGATTGGTATTTATTCTATTAAAAAATGCATTATTTTTCTCAAAAATAAAAAATGACACTGGATTGAGTTTCAGCTTAAAAAAATATGTGTGCGTGTGTTCTGTGACTTTTAAACAGATAACATCTTTTCTGAGTCCAGTTTCCTTGTCTGTAAAAGGGAAGTTAATTTCTATGTATTCTTTCATCTGTAGGTTCCCTAACTTGCTGGATGATTTACATCTCTATAGCTTTATAATAAAACTCTAAGCAACTAATGTAGAGCTATAATTACATGTTACATTAAAGTATTTTTTTAAATTTTATTAAATGTATTGGGGTGGCATTAATCAGATTTTACAAATTTCAAGTGTACAATTCTATAATACATCATCTGTATATTGCATTGTGTATTCACCACCCAAAGTCAAGCCTCCTTCCATATTTGACCTAAAGTATCTTAAATTATTAAGGCTTCTCAACAAGTGAAGAAACCATTGACTATTAAGCCTTTTCAAAAACTGTTTGATATTCTAATATCCAGGTCATTTTATGCAACCTCATATAGAAGAAGGAACATAGTTTTGGAAGTGACCAGCATAATTCTAACTATTGCTCCACCATTTACTGGTAGAATGCTACTAAAGGTCACTGAACTTTTGTAAACCTCAGTTTCCTATCTGAAAATGAGGATTTGAGGGTTACAGATACATCTTCATGTTTGACAAAAGACAGATCTTCATAAATTATTACTATTTTAATAATGATGATTTTATTCTTTAGGGTAAACTAGATATTATCCCAAAAGAAAGACAAGTCTTATGTAGTTTCTCTGGAATCTTCAAATGCAGTGTGTGCCCTACTTCCTTTCTAACACACCCATGTGACATCCCATGGAGTTATTAAATTATTTCTAACTTCAAATTCAAAATCCGTCCACATTAGTACTTGCTATATATTATATTCACATAAAAGTAATCTAAGTTTTTTAAAGATAATTTTGCATACACAAGGCCACTTAAAAAGCTATTATCAATTCTTTCATGAGAGGCAGTATTCAGGCTTAAAAATAAATAAGCACACATTGTTCAATGCTACTTATAAACTTTGATTCTTTATACAATGCATTGTGCAAAAAGGATTTACCTAAAAAAACATTTGAGATAACATTTTATAATGTATGACTTTTGGACATAGAAGATACAATAAAATCAATTATAAAATTTAAATTTCTGCAGTCTGAACAGAATTTATTTGAATAAGATCTGATTTCACAATATTTAAGATTAAGACTGATTTCTGAGTGTTTTAACGCACTCCGTTTACTCTAGGGGAATAATTGAGTTAGATTATTTCTTAGAGTATATAGACAAGTCTATACATTTTGCTTTGAAAAATATTTGTAAATTTGTTAAATGCAAATATAGATCTTCATTTAAGGAATAATCTTGGATCTCTTAAGTTGCCTCATTGTACATTCTTCTAAATAGTCAGCCTGCTTGTCTTTTACATCTTATTAGTTTCTGTGTTTCCTTTGAATTCAGATTTCAGTTAAAGTATGTGATTTCTGATTCTACTTGTGTAATTACTAACCATGTTACTCTGGGAAATTCAGAAATTTAGGTTTTGTAAAAATTCTTCTCAGAAACTCTTCCAAATTTCAGAATTTTTAAATTTTTCACAAATCCTCCTCAGAACCTGGCTAAATGTCATCCTTTGTAAAACAAATAAAAATACTTACCTACTACCTCAGTTATGTATTGCCACAGTAATATTACTGAATAAACAGCCACAGAATTTAAGTTGCATGTAATTATAAACATTTAGCTCACAAATAAGCAAGGGTCAGTTAATCTTGAATGAGTTTCCTTGTGTCTGAGATCAGCTATGCACTTCTGCTGATTTTAGCTGGGCTTCCTCACATGTCTGTGGTTGCCTGGCTGTGGACTGACCTCGGATGGCCTTGGGTGGTCTCAGCTTTGCTCTATGTGTGTGTTTTAAGACTATATATTTTTAGAGCAGTTTTAGGTTTACAGCAATATTAAGAGGAAGGTACAGAGATTTCGATATGCTCCCTTCCATATACCCCTTTCCCTTTGCCTAGCCTCCTCCGTTATCAATATTACTTACCAGAACAGCACATGTTTACCATTGGCACATCATAATCACCCAAAGACCATAGTTTACTTAAGGGTTCAGTCTTGGTGTTGTACATTCTATACATTTGGACAAATGTGTAAGGACAAATTTCCATTATTATATCATACATAGTATTTTCACTGCTCTAAAAATCCTTTCTACTCTGCCTATTCATTCCCTGCAGCTCCACTCCTGGAAACCACTGATATTTTTACTGTCTCCATAGTTTTGTCTTTTTATAGAATGTCATATAGTTGAATCACACAGTATGTAGCCTCTTAGATTGGCTTGTAAGTAATGTGCATTTAAGGTTTCTCCATGTCTTTTTGAGATTTCATAACTCATTTATTTTTATCCCTGAGTAATATTCCATTGTGTGGATACATCACAGTTTATCCATTCACCTACTGAAGGGCATCTCGATTGCTTCCAAGTTTGAGCAATTGTGAATAAAATTACTATTAATGTCTATGTGCAGGTTTCTGAATGGATATACATTTTCAGTTCATTTTGGCAAATGCCAAAAAGCATGATTGCTGGATCACATGGTAAGGCTATGTTTAGTTTTGTAAAAAACTGTCAACTGTGTTTCAAGGTGACTGCCATTTTTTATTCCCACCAACAATGAGTGAACGTTCTTGTTGCTCCACATTCTCAGCAGCATTTGGTGTCAATATTCCAGATTTTGGCCATTCTAATAGATGTGTAGTAGTATCGTATTGTTTTAATTTGCATTTCCCTGATGCACATATGATGTGCAGTTTCTTTTTATATACTAATTTGACATCTGTATATCTTTATTGGTGAGGTGTCTGTTAAAACCTTTGGTCTATTTTTTAATTGGGTTATTTGTTTTCTTTTAGTTGACTTTTTAACATTTCTTTCTATATTTTGGATAGCCATCCTTTATCAGATGTGTCTTTTGCAAATATTTTCTCCCAGTCTGTGTCTTGGCTTTTCATTCTCTTGACATTGTCTTCCACCAAGCAGATTTTTTTTTCATTTTTATGAAGTCTACATTATCAATGGTTTCTTTCATGGATAGTACTTGTATTTTAAAAAGTCATCACCATACTAAAGGTCATCTATGTTTTCTTCTCTGTGATCTTCTAGAAGTGTTATAGTTTTGCATTTTGCATTTAGGTATGTGACTCATTTTGTATTAATTTTTGTGAAGGGTGTAAAGTCTATGTCTACATTCGTTTTTTTGCATCTGGATGTCTCATTGTTCCAGCACCATTTGTTGAAAAGACTACCTTGGTTCCATTTTATCATCTGTTATTTTGTCAAAGATTAATTGACTATATGTATGTGGGTCTATTTCTGAGTTCTTTATTCTGTTCCATTGATCTATTTATCTACTCTTTCATCAATACCACATTGTCTAGAATTGCTATAGCTCTGTAGTAAGTCTTGAAGTCAAGTAGTGTCAGTCTTCCAAATTTGTTCTTCTTCTTCAATAATGTGTTGGCTATTCTGGGTCTTTTTCTTTTCCATATAAATTTTAGAGTCAGTTTGTCAGTGTCCACAAAATAACTTGCTGGGATTTTGATTGAGATTTTATTTAATCTATAGATCAAATATGGAAGAATTGATATCTTGATGATATTGAGTCTTTCTATCCACAAACATGGACTATATCTCTATTTACTTCTTTGATTTCATTCATTGCGTCTTTGTGTTTTTTATCATTCAGCAGGCTATCTGCAGTATGTTCTCATGTCACACTGAGGGATAAGCACTAAGTGGAAACGTTCAACCATTTTTTAAATTTCTGCTTGTATCACAATTGCTAACATACCATTGGCCAAAGCAAATAGCATGAACTCAGAATAGGGTGCATTGAAATGTACTGCAAACTCTTGCTGTAAGACACTGCAAAGTTATGGATACAGGAAGAGCAGAAGAACTGGTGCCACACTCATATGTGCTCAATCTCCCACACCAACTTATTACACAGGGTTGTTGTGGAGATAAAATAATGTCCTTGAAAGGCCTTAGTTAATTCTAACATACTTTGTACATTCTGTTATTACAGTCATTCTCATTGTTGTCATGGCATTTATAAGGAAGCTGTCTTGAATGATATACCTTTAGCACAAGGGTCAGCAAACTTGGGCTCATGGGCCACATTTATCCTATGGGCCCACGAGCTAAGAATGGGTTTACATTTTTAAATGACAGGAAAAAAAATAAAATTTTACGAATAATATTTTGTATCATGTTACAATTATATAAAATTCAAATTTCAGTGTTGATAAAGATTTATTGGGACACAGCCAAGCTCACTAATTTACATATTGCATATAGCTGCTTTTGTACTGCAATGGCAGAGTTAAGTACTTGCAACAGAAACCATGTGGACCTCATCAGCTAAAATATTTACTATCTGTCTCTTTACAGAAAAAGTTGGCCGACTCCCTGTTATAGAATCATTGTATGGATCTTAGGTTTCTAAACAGACATTTCTGAAGACGTCTAACATGATTATGTGGGTCAGTCTTCTGAGGCCCTTCAGTGAATATTTGGGAGGGTGAGGAGGGTCAGGAGTAATATTATATGACTTTTGACTAGTAGTTCTGATATTGTACCTGGTTTCTCAGCTTAATTCCTACTTATTCTTTCCTTACTGTTCTGTTACTTTATTTAGTCTTTCAACTTCACACTAGCTGGCTATCCCTCTGCAGTGTCCTTATAGCTCAGGTTTGAACAATTAACTGATGTGAGTCTCAGTGACCAGTCATTTCCAGCACAGTTCATCTCAAGGAGAAGTACAGTTCTAGAAGCACCTGCCAATACTCCCATCTGTCAGAGGTAGCAACAACTATAACCTCCCGTTCCCCCTTCCCCCCACCAGCTGGAGCCTGCAGGCTCTGACCTAACATTTTAAACTCCAACTAGACAGAAACCCTCAGAAATAAGTGGATTGTTAGTAAAAGGAATAGCTTTGTGCAGAACTCAGATATTCTGACTCTAAATATTAGAATAGTGCTGTATCATTGTATAGGCATGGGTCATTAAATATTTCACTCACATTTATATTTTCCACTCCATCCTTATTTAAGAAATGAAATATATATTGTTTTGTTAAATAATTTCCCTTAAGAATTAAAACCCTACATTTAAGCATAACATTATGCACATATATACTGTCTTTTCATTTTTAACTGTTTTTACTTATTGGTATATTTGATTTTATGAATAGTCACAAAACCAGTATGAGTAATTTTATATAATTCTGTTTATCTTCGTACTGGATTACAAAGTTTCTTTCTAACCCACCTCTATTTCTTATTTGGAATTAACTCATTCTCAATGCTATCACAAAGTTCTAGGTGTTCAGTGCATTTTACGATCAAAATACCATCAATTTTTCTCAGAGCTACTAGCCACAAGGCATGTTCTCTACCTATTAGAGATTTTTCTGGCTCAGACAGCAGTTTTCTTAGCACTCTGTCTCAGAATTGGCCTTCCCAGTCACTCTCTCTCAAATGGTGACACAAGAAATTTCCATCTTATTCCTTTTCTTGACAGTGAATGCCTTATCTCTGATTACTTTTCCCAATCATAAGGAATTGTCATCCCAACATCCTGAAACACTTATTCAAACTCTAGACACATCTTTCCTTCTACATCCTGAAAAAGAGAGAGATTACAGCTAGGTAGCTGCATCATTTTTTTCCTTCTTTCTTTCTTTCTTTTTTTTTAATTGGGGAATATTGGGGAACAGTGTGTTTCTCCAGAGCCCATCAGCTCCAAGTCATTGTCCTTCAATCTAGTTGTGGAGGGCATGCACAGCTCCAAGTGCAGTTGCTGTTATCAATCTTAGTTGCAGGAGGCACAGCCCACTATCCCATGAGGTGATTGAACCGGCAACCTTGTTGTTAAGAACTCGTGCTCTAACCAACTGAGCCATCCGTCCGCACCACGGGTAGCTGCATCTTGCACCAACAGCTTTCATCTGGTATTTCACAATCAAATATGAATGATTATTTTTCTCTTTTATTTCAAATAAAGTAGACAATGTCTTCCTTCTGCCTAGCAAAGTTCAGTGGACTGATCTGACACGTGATTCTTAAAATGTGAAAGCTGAAGTCAGCTTCTAATACTTTTTAAATGATCAGTTAGATAATAAGGGTTTAAAACTGATAGCAAGCAAGTTGGTAGAAGAGCAGTATGAAGGCTTTTGTGTACCATAAAATACCAAAGTGGATGTTTTAGAAAGTATAAATTAACCTATTTCAAGAACATTTTGAGAATGATTTGTTCATTTAATCTTTCATCCTTCTTTGTTTGAAAATCAATATGATAATTGTGTATTTCAAATTCTTATTATTTTAAACTATTCTGAGTGTAGAGAATCATTTTATCTCAACCACTCTTCTCGTATGTGGCAAAAAAGACAGTTTCTAGTTCATGGAAAGTGAGAGGAGGGAGTTGTGGAGTGGACTGCAGAGAAGGATTTCTGCAAAGCCCTTTGCCAGTGCAGGAGAATTGCTTCACTGAGTGGGTGGAGGTGGGATTTGGAGACTGACAATGAAGGAAAACGGGAAGCATTGCAACAAAGAACACCAACATGTGTGCTTTGAACTGTGGAGGAAAGAGTGTGAAGTTGCAGAAGCACTTTTCTGTGATTCTCAAAATCTTTTATTCAGTTGACATTAAAATGTTTCATTGTTTTGTATTTCTAAATGTGCCACAAATTCACTGGCTAAGTACATGATGGGAAAAAACCTTAACAGAGTAAATAATTCAGCCAATTGAAGTGCCAAATAAAATGTCTTGTACAGAAAGGAAAAGCACACTTTGATCAAAGTACTCAGGTTCTATAATGAAAGTTTGAGGAGAAAATGCAGCATCCGAAATGCACAACAATGAAAAAAAGGACAAAGAGAGATGGAACCAGAGCGTGAGAAAGCTGCCCTCCTTTTGTCTTCGTCTTACTCTTTACCCTTTCATATTTATTGCTTTCGCGTGTGCTTGCGTGTTTGTTTTGGCCCCTTCCCTTTTCCTTTCTTTGCTGACTCCTTTTGAAGGTAACAGCTATTGCAGGAAAGGCTTCACTGCAGGAAAGGAGCTTCTGCTGTGTGCTCCTTCTTTTATGGAAACGAAAACACATTTATTGTGTGTAGCCTTCAGAACTTACTCTAGCTGTCTCACTTCTAAGTTGGGAGCATATTTTACCCTTTCCACTTTTTGAGTTGTGTTAACTGCTAAAGAAAAACATGACTATCAGTTATTAGGAAAAGGTCCTATGAGGTTACATGGGCACACAATAGCTCCAAAGTTATTATTTTAATGAAAAGAATATGAACTAAATTCCCTGTGAAATCTGTCACTGAAAATGCAGGGTTTTCGTGGAGGCGGAGCAATATTTTGTGACTTTTGCCGAACAACCCACATAGCAAAAGTCTTTGACACATACAGCCTATTCCCCGAAGGACCAGAAGTTTCTCACATTTATACTTTATCAAGGTGTTGCTGCTCAGAGACTATTTTCATGCTATCTTCCTGGCAAAGGCAGAAACTAATAGATTTATGGTGGCAATACATGCCTCAGTGAAGGAGTTCTAAAAGTACAGTACCTTTCAAAATCTCTGCTGATACAGAAGGCCTAGAGATAATATCTGGATTATTGCTTTAGAAATATATGCAGCCCAGGGGGCATGCGTTGAATGAAATAGGGACAAGAATATCATGTAATCTACATTTCCCCTTAAAAACACCTGCCCCTGGCCTCTAGGATTTCACATGTCATTTCAAAGCCTTTACTGTTATTTTTAGATAAGGATTTTTTTTCAGCCATGTGAAAATGTATTCTAAAAAAGTGTAATGGTTATTTTTAACATTGGTAAGTTTTTGATGTTGAATTGAAGTGACACAGAAGAGGATCGTCACAGGAATCCAAAGCAAAATTACCAAACGGTGGTTTGCAGGTCATCCCAGGACCACAGACATGTTCAGTTTGATCCATAATATTTTAGAAGAATTCAAGCCAACTTTTAAAATCTTTCCATTTCACATCAAGAAGTTGAGGTTTCTAGCTTCTCCTAAAAACCTAAAAGATCTGGCTATAGGAGGCCAACATTCTCAAATGAGAAAATTGGCTGGAGTTAAGTACCAGCAGCTTCTAAAGGGCAGCTGTGGCCAACATTTGCCAGCATCCCTGACACGAGCCCTCATCTTCACACAGCATACGTGTTACGGACCTGCACTTCTCCCACCGCACTCATGAGTGTCACCTGTCTTGAAGACTTTGAGTGTGTGATTCTTGTTCCAACAAAACATTAAAACTGGAATGTGTCTTCTCCCAAATATCAGTGGATAATATAGTGTCAACATGTTCGTACTTGCTGAGTGTGTATATGTAGACATCGGTTTTTGATGCTACTTTGTGCGATTCTACTGCATAGTGCGCTCAACTTTTCATAGGATCAGTACCAAAGGATTGACAAGAGGCATGGATCATCAGCAAATCAAAAGGAAACAAAAACAGAAAGTTCTCAACTAATCCAGAATCTTGGTCAAAAAAATCTAGAAATACATTCTCTAATTTTATTATACATGCTTATTTTGTATGTTAAAGGTTAACATTGTTTTTGTTTCAATTTACTATGGTGGTCTCCAGAGTCATTTCAGTGTTTTAGAGTTTATAAAGGACTTGCCGGGCTGTTTCTGAGCAACTGGATTTTGAATTTCGAAGGTAATTTTGGATGTGACATTTATTTTATGTGACTATGAAGCAAAGCTATTTTAACATTTGACCATCTCTGCTGTATGAATGGCAAATCCTTGACTGCCACTCTTGGAAACTCTTGGAATTGAGGATTCCTACTCAATTCATTTCTCTTTTTTTCTCATTATCTTTCTTGTTTGATGATCATGGATGTGCAGAAGAGTGAGTTCCCTTCAAAATCCACTCTCAAATGACCCAATTTTCTCCCTTCATCATCTACTATTGAATGATCAAACTGTATGCCTTTATAATTTTAATAGCAGTGCACATTTTTGGTTGTCTGATACATACTGGCCACACTGTGAGTATACAGATTTTGAGTTCAACAAATACTGAGAAGGGGAATTTAGCTCTAAGGGTTGGGGCAGACAGAGAAGTGCTTAAGGAGGGCTTGAGTAGAGCCCAACAGAAGGAATAGTGACTAGCATGCTTGGCAAAGATATTCTAAACACATACAATGAGAAGACAAAGACTTAGAGACAGGGAGCTTGAGAGATTGAGAGAAGTATGAATAGATTGTTTTTCTGGATTAAAGGTTTACAAGAAAAATTGGGGGTGGAATTCTAATAAGCTTAGGAGTTCCAAGTTTATTCAATACAGATAAGAAAGCAGACCAGGGGGTAATGACATAGCTTTTAGACAGCTAATTGGGCAACAGAGTTTATTCATTCGGTAAATATTTATTAAGTACATGTTATATGCCACACATACTATTCTAGGTGCTAAAAATACAAGCATGAACAAAGATCAAATTGTAGAATCACTCACAGAAGAAACAAGCAAAACACAGGAAGGCTAGTTAGGATATTATGATATGCAAAGCTACTATTTATATCTCTACTTCAAACACACACGCACACATACACACCATCTATATTCTCTTGTCTTCAGCCACACTGAAGTGTTCTGACATCCTCACTTCACCTACGACATGAACCATTAAGCAGGTCTGCTTTCATGAACCACTGTTACAGATTGTTACCCATCTTATTCTCAGTTGCATTAGAAGACAATGCTAATAACTCAATTGAGAGGTTTGGTTTTCAAGGTTTTGCTTGGACAATCACCACCAACAAAAAACCAGCACCTGGGTCCAGGGATTCTCAACATTTCACCATTGTGTATTATTCCTTTTTGTATTTATTTTTTTAAGCCAACACTTATAGTGCTTACTGAAATCCAGATGCAGTTTAGATATTTTGATTTAAACTTATATCACTTTTTAATCACTCTTCATATATATATTTTTTTTCCTTCAAAATTAGATTGAATTCCATTTAATTGTCACAATGAACCTATGATATAGATACTAATATCATCCCTATCTTATAGATGATAAAAGTGAGGCATAGTTGGAAACTTATGGATTATTAGGGCTACACTAATGATGAACTTCAGCATATTACTGCCCCTCTACTGTCACTGAATCTAAGCTTGAGTCTTTGATCTCATGACTCTTGAAATATTATACTAGCGGCAACAATGTCCGATCATTTACTGAGTGCCTACCATGTGCTTATAGGTGATTCTAAAGATATACTAACTTTTTCTGTCATTCTGATCTTCCTTGTCTCTATGGCTGTATGGCATCTACAATATTCTTTCTCTGGTCTTTTTCTGATAGGATATGATGGCTGTGAGACTCCTCTATTGGTGAATTATATACTTGCCGTCAAATTCTGACTACCCCTAAAAGCCATTCTCCTTTTTCCCAGTAGTTCTCTTTTGCACTCCATTGAAGAACTATTCTGATTTGTTATCCTCCCTTCAGAAGACTCAAGTTTCATCCTCTACAACCTTCATTCTTAATAAACAACCTTGGAGAAAATGAGCTTCCTTAGTGCTTCTAAATATTCTAACATTTACAAGGTTCACTTCACTCTCACCTATCTCTCCCCATCCTTTGATGCTGTCTTAAAGGATGAAGTGTCCCCCTAGAGGGGAAGCTAATTGCTCAGTTTATACCTCTATGCCTGTGTCCTTCAATTCTTTCAGGACACTGATCCTCAATGGTTTCATTTTTCTTCATTATTTTTTCTTTCTTTAGTCTCTACCTCTTATTTCTTGGCATACAAATATCTCCAAAGCTACCTAGTTTTAGTAAACCAAGACTTGCTCTGGACCCTGATAATAGCTACTATCCAAAGTCTTTAATTATTTAGTCCTAAGGACTCTCACCCTATGTTAGTCAACGCTTCATTTATTTATTAAACAAATAACTCTTGAGTACCTGCTATATGCTAAGAAGCATTCTAAGCACTAGTAAATTAACAGTAAACAGAATAAAAGTCCTTGGCCCTATGGCTCTTAGATGGTAGGAAGGAGACAAATAATATGAGAAAATAGTATATTATGTTTGAAAAGTAATAGGCTAAGTAGAAAAATAAGGTAGGCAAGAGCAATGGGAGGTGGGTGGGAAGTCTGTAATTTAAAACAGGGCAATAAAGGAAGGTGTCACTAAGAAACAACATTTGAGGAAAATTTAGATGAAAGTGATACCTGGGCAGAGAAGAAAATACGTGCAATGGACCCATGGCCGAAGAGTGTCCGCTTATTCTAGAAACCACTAGGAGGTTAGTCTGGCCAGAGCAGAGTGAGTGAAGGGGAAAGTAGTAGGAGCTGATCTCAGACGTGTCAGATGATGTCACTTATCTGCTTCCATTATCTCTCACTCTTTTAGCTGTTTTGGGGGACTCATTATATATTTTATTATGTCAAAGTTATTTATCCATATGCCCTCTCTCTTTTATGTGAACATCATCTTTACAGCAGGGTTTAATCTTGTTCATTCCTATA
This sequence comes from Rhinolophus ferrumequinum, assembly GCF_004115265.2. Taxonomy (NCBI): domain Eukaryota; kingdom Metazoa; phylum Chordata; class Mammalia; order Chiroptera; family Rhinolophidae; genus Rhinolophus; species Rhinolophus ferrumequinum. Next base: position 60,074,580 of record NC_046291.1, read on the forward strand.
CCTCTCTTTGCTCTTTTGCTACTATAGATGTGCTTAACCAATTTTTATTTAATACAATTAACAAAATTAATTATGACTTTAAAAAGAAAGGATTTATTTTAAAACATATTTAAACATTATTTCAATTACAATTTTTCAGGTGACAGTTGGGTGCTAGCTATTTAGTTTCTGGTAAAGACTATATAATTCATATTCTCTAGTTTTAAGCAGAATGATATCTAAATTTGGCCATTGTCAGTTGATATCAAAGTCTTATCCTTAAAGGTTAACGATCTTGGTAATTTTTACCTCTTTTGAATTTATGAAATTCTATGCTTCACTCTTCTAAATTTAAAGGAGTATCAAATGAGTTCTCAAGTGTAACCTCAAATTTATAGTCATGACACAAAAAAACGTAAACAAAAATAGAACCAATTAGGTTCTTTATAGTCACATAGATTTGAATTCTCTTGTTTTGATTTTCAAATGCAAGGAGACGAAATGATAAATGTGTGTTCTCTAAATGTGAAACCTCTTAGGGGAACAATATGGCCTGTTCAACAATATGTTAATAAGTGTGTCCTTGGGCTTAACTGAACACATATTCTAGTGTGCTGTGAGGTAACACTATAAAACTGGAGATGTTCTGTGGTTTTCAGAATTAGAAAACTTCCCCACTCCAGCTATCATCATTGCAAGTCTCAGTAGCACATGTAAAAAACAAAGTATTGGTTTCAATGACCAGACCAATCTCTAACTGTGGTTTTTACCTTTTAAAGTATGAGAGGGAATTTTAAGCAGTTTTTATTCACTATGTGGACAAGTATTATTTCTCTTCTCTCCTATAGGCAGCTATATTTTAGAGGTGGCTGACATGACTGCCCTGTAACTGGAGGCAATTAGAGGCAAATACAGAGGGGACCAAAAAAAAAATGTGTACACATTTTAAGAAAGGAAAAAAAACTGTATTAAAATTGTAATAGTTAATATATACCAATAGTAACAGATAAATACAAATCATGTGTGTACATTTTTTTTAACATCCCCTGATAGTGTATCAAGAGCTCGGAAAGCTTCTGGAATAAAAATATGTTACAAAGATACTAGATCGTATACTTGTTGGAGTTTGAACACTCTTGATTATGTAAAATGGTAGTATGATTAAGGATACATCTTTGTATGAGGCATATCTGAGCTCCTGACTGGACAGGAAATGCTTGTTGTGACCTTGTTAGGTGACCTCTGAATTTCAGTCTTCCCTTCTGTAAAATGGAGATAACAGCGGTGACTACCATAGAATTTTTAAGAGGATTGAATAATGCACATAAAGTACATAGAACACATTCAGTATATGAAAACTCTTCTATCATCATCACCAACATAATTATCATTCGTATTATCACCATGTCATCTTTATAATTACTAAAGCTGTTTGTAAGGAGATTATAATTTTTCCCTCAGTTTTTCATTTTTGCAAAAGTTCTTGGCTTCTTAAAATAATGTTTCTGTAGCTGAAAAGATGAACTTTAAATATTTCCAAGGTTGGCTGAGTCATCCTAACTGCAAGAAAGCACTGTAGTCTCCAGCACAGCTTGCTAAGGCCCTGTCTTCGGGTAACAGAGCACAAAAGATTTTACATACAGCAGAGTACTCTTCTGTGTACTCAAAAGTGGGCACACACAGTGGAGGCTCTGCTGAACTATCGGGAACTTTGAAATGTGAGGTATGACTTTTAAATCAAGTACATTTGTTTAGAGAGTGTTTTCTTCCCAATGTTCTAATTGTATGGAATTATGAATGCTCCAAGTGGAAGCTGACAGTTGGTTTAGAGTGTTTTAACTGAATTTTTAATGCATTTTTAGGATTTTTTCAATTTGATCCCCCAAATTCATTTATAAGAAAAAGATTCACTGACTTCATCACTAAATACCAACTTTTTGCTGGATGATGACAGCAATTTTGATGAGCAAAGACTCAGTTAAAATATTAAATCACTTGAGTTAAGTCTTGTTATTCATTCATAACATGACATAGTCCATTTTATCAGCCCGAGGATAATGATGGGTATCATTAATTGAGCAAATCCCTGAACACCAGTTCAGCACATTTGAACAATTTAAACTGTAACAAATTTACACTAGAAGAGACACAAAGGAGCTATGTCCAGACATAATTTCCCTTTGAGACATGAGACCAACAACTTGAATCCACCTTATCATTTCAATGCTCTAAAAAAGGCACATGTTTTGTAATGTTACAGTCTTGCCATAGGTGAGGAAGATGGCTCGAGATGTATAAATCTTGAGCAGGACCCCAGTGATAATAAAATTGCCATTACACCCTTTAGTTGCTCAAAGTTGCTATTTTAAAAATACTTTTAAAACGTGCCACTCTGTATTGGCTTTCACTTAAACAGATAGTTCTAATATCTAGATAAAGAAACAGGCATAGAGAATATGCCCATGGTTCCAACACAACCTTTTTGCTGAATATGCTATGTGCGCTGCATGTAAATTCTGTAATATATCCATCAATTTTTAGTTATTCAATTACTTTGAAATAAATTTCCTAATTGTTATGAAATGTTTTCATCAGTTTTTCTCTTGATGGTAGTATAATTTAATGATTTCCATATAGCTTCAATATATAAATAGAATGCATGATTATAAAACTGAATTATAATTTACAAATATGATTTAGTAAAGAATCCATAGTGACAAAACTATTTAAAAGTGCTAAGGAATTTACCTCATTTATGTTAGGTGTTATCCATCTTAATTTTGTCAAAACACAGATTTTCAAAAATATGAGAATCTTTCTTGCTATAAACTTTTTCCTTCTTGAATTTCTTTTTCCATATCTCCAACTCCACTTCAAATTAGACATTGATAAAGATGGCAGAGAAAAGACATTGTGTAGGTTTCTGGCCACAAAGTATACTCTGCCTCGCCATAAAGCCATTTTGCCTTCAGTCACCTAGAGATGCCAAGTGGGGGTCATGATTTAAGAGGCAGCTGGCTAATGTTCAGGCTCAAAGCAGCAGGGAACCTGGGAAGGGGGAATGAAAGAGATTGTCTCTCCCATCGCCTCATGGGGTTCCTTTATTGTCTTATGGAACTGGAAAGAGAAACTCTATCTGGATGAGGCTGTGGATTTATTCATTTTGAATAAAGTATTTAAAAATAATAACTCTTCCAAAAGACAAAAGCTTCTAAAATTTTGACCCTTCCTTCAACCTGAACCCAGGTATACAACTCATAAAATACAGACTATCATTTCTGTACAACCAAATGTTGCTTTTCAAGTCAGTTTAAACTCATGGGAGAAAAAATAATGTCATAATGCATTTCCCTGAGATTTCAATAACTTGATTGCTTCTCTAATCAATTTTTTATTGAACATATTAAAGTAAGAATAGTGCCTTGTCATTATTTTGCATCTTTTAATTTTCAGATCTATTAACACCCACCTACCCTGGAAACAGGTACGTTTCTCTAGCAGAAGGAAAGTACAGGAAATATTACATGTTTCAGTCAAGGTCAAATATAATTTCTATGTATAGGGAGGCATACTAGGATATCTGGGAAATATTCCAACATTTCTCAAAAAACTCACAAATACAGTTATTTGCTAATATTATGGTTTTCAAGGTAAACTTTTAAAACATATTTGAAGAGTAGAAGCCACAGTATTACTGTAAATTGATATTTTTCATCTTTATATTTTTCTGTTTTAATAAAAGGAATCTTCCTATTCCTTTTTCTGTTCATTTCCAAGAAACTGACATAATTTTTGAACAAATGGCTGGTCGATCACTTGATTAAAGCACTTTCTACTGTTTCTGTCATTTTTAAAAGATTATATGCAGTGCTACAGAAGTGCTAGAAGTTCTAGCCACAAGATAATTGAGTCACCATTGCAAATGACTTGTTATCCTCCTGGTACCACGATGACTATGATGACAGGTAATGCCTGTTTTAGAAAAAGTCAATGTTAATCCTCGGCTAAATTGTCAAGCAGTTAAATTTAAGTTTTATGCTCCTTTATTTCTTTTGTCAGTTTTATTATACCTGCACCTTAAAAAGAGATTGCTCTCTGTAGACATTACATATAAGATTTAACATTATCTGTATGTAATATAGACATGTTACTTGAAATTATTTCTAATGCAAACTTTTATATAAAATATTGATAGTGACATTATATTTTTATTCAGACTATGTCAAATTTTTTCCAGCTGTATTCTCTCAAGCATACATGCTTAAATCCTTGAAGTTTGCTTAAGCTTTCTATAATTTAGGTCTCATACATAAAGTAGAGATAATAATGGTAACCGTTTAATGGGTTGCTGTGGGGAATAAATGAGATATTGCATAATTCATTGTGTATAATAATATCTACTAGCAGTTGTTATTAGCTGTTATTATTTATCTCTAACTACTCTACATAATTACGTATTAAAACTGTTCCTTCTATTTAATATCTATCACATCTAGCATTTAAAAAAATGATTCGTACCACCCTGACGATAGTCCAGGTCCCCGCCATCTTTCTTAACTACTGCTGTATAGCTCTCTTTACACAAGCATTTATTGGGCTCCTACAAAGACTAAAGCATTTTAGTCTGAGAGTTCCAAAGATTAATCAAACACTGTCTCTCAAGAAGCATTTGGGCTAAGCAGGAAGAAAAAATAAAAAGAGATTTACAATTAAAATGATGAAAGAGGGTCAAAAAAACCCTAAAAACCTAACCTAGTAAAAGTAAGATAGATGAGGGTGCTCCATGCACCGACATAAGCTTTTTTTTAAGGACTAGAGTTACTGAGACAGAAAGGTGAATTAGAGATGCGGTGCTTTGAAAGCATGAATAACAATTTGACTGAGAATTTGACTTCTTTTCTTCAAAATATTGGAACGCATGTCTTGAGTTCTTTCCTGTCACATCTAAAGTACACTAACTATTTGACAGATTATCATGGGATAATTGTTGCAATTATTGTTAGAATATTTTTAAGTAATTCAAGTAAATGATGAGTAATATCATTTGAGTCATAGTATTTCATTGATTGCACTAAAGTGATAATACGTTATATTGTGAGAACCAGATGTCTCTACCTGATGGTATATCATTTATTTGACAGTAAAAATTGATATCTACAACTTATTTTACTGCTGTGGCTAATCCGTGCATAATATAGTGTAATAACCCCAGAATTCAATCCTTTAGCAGAAAGGAGGGAGATACCAAATAGAGATCTAGCTTTGTTTGATTTCCAAAAGAATATTGTGCTAATCACAATCAGTAGTAACAATGATGATGATAGTATATTGAATATTCTTTATGATTTATGCTGTCTGATATTTCTCACTACCTCTTACTTTCCTTTAAAAGGACTTAACATTTTGAAAACAATATTATATCTTCTTGCAGTGCCATTTAGAAATTGATATTGGTTGAATGCCAGTGAGCACCAAGATAAATCTTCAACCTGACGTTAAATGTTTATGAGGATAAACTCTAACCCTTAGCCTCATTTAAAATTGTCTTGTTATTTATTGGCTGTTATAGGTGTTTTGAGGGGTTGTGAGATTATAATTTTGAAGACATTGTGCCCAAAATAGCCATCTCTAGAAGAATTTAGCACATATGGTCCCTTGTGTCAATATCATTTTTTTTCTGGATACTTTGGTGCTGAAAATAGTAAGTAAAATTATTTTAAAGCGATTAAAATACTATGTAAATGGATTTCAACCAGGGTAAGTTTTTAAAAAATGGTCTGTAAGTAACCATTGAGCATTTATAGGACATAAAATAGGCTACAATGAAAAATATATATGTATTTATATTTATATATTGGCTAAACATAGTAATTCTCCAGGTAACTCATCAGTGATACACCACAAAATTTTTTATTATGCATGTCCCATAGAAAAAATCTTAGATGTCTACACTAGAGAAACTATAAATAAAATCTAAACCACAGGAATGAGAGTGTCCTAATTATTTATATCTGACAATATTCAAAATGGCTTTTCCCCCCTTGTTCTCCAATGACTCCTTTAGAGCCATTATAGCGTGACAGTGTCCTTAGTAATAATTTATTGACTGTACTATAATATTTTGAAGGAACCAGGAGTTTGATATGCTTGTCACTTCTTATTAACTGAGCATTTAAGTATGTGGAAAACTGTTGGTCCAGTTAGTTATAAAATGAATACCCTAGCACATCGGGTAGAACAAGAATAATTCTATTTTGAAAGAACAGCCCCAAAGCCGTAAAGAGAGCAACCAATATTTAACTATTCTAATAAGCCAAAATTCTGATTTTAAAGATATCAAAACAGATTTGTTGTATCATGTTCATCCAGGGGGGATGGAAATCTAAATGAATGAGCAACAATCTTCCAATTTACTAAAAGCCTTTGACAGACTCAAAAAAGAAACAGATTCTTAAATGTTAAGGAAAAAACTGAGAGCAACAGTTTTTAAACCCCTGACACAATCACTAAGAAACAGATTCTGTTAGCTTCAAAAAGTTGGAAAAGATCTTTATTTTTCAAATATGTTGACAATCATAAAATAATAGATTTTTTAAAGGAAGAGACTCCTTGCAAATATTTATATTTTTACATGTATAATTCCTGGAGTGGTTGTCTAGTAGAGCAAGGGATGGCAGTTTCATCATATTCAATTAGTACATTTTTCCTTTCCCATATACACTAAAAATGTGTATTTCAAATCATGATCCTTACAGACTATAAACTTGCCCACTGAAAGGATGGCAGAGAACCTGGACCACAGGGATCTCTCTCTGACTTTTTACTCACGAGGTTGGTCAACTTGCAGCATGAGCAGGGCTTCAAAACAGCATCTCATGGCTCCACAGCACAATTGTAAATGGATGAAAAGTGATTGCTTATGGTCTGTTCCTACAGTGATTTTCAAAATGTCTTTCCTCTTTGTTTTTTTCTTTTTTTTTTTTTTTTTTTTTTGCTTTTGACTGGAGCCCCAGAAAATGGTGTGCCCCATCATGCCTCTGCACGAAACATACCACTTCCACAATCACAATGCTTGTTTTAGCCAGGGGGTAGTCATTCTCAAGTTTTCATATACTTGCATATCAATTAGAAACTCTCAAAAATTATTGTTTTGAAAAGGAAAGGAAACATATGAAGAGTTATTAAGTTTGGGGTTCTTTTCCACCACTTGTGGAATCATACTACAGAGGCAGATGCCAACTTGAAAGACTTGTCATAGTTACAAGTTATCATAGTTGCTTTTAATGGAAAATATATATATATATACGTATATATATATACGTATATATATATATATACGTATATACGTATATATACACACATATATATATATACATATATACGTATATATATATATATATATATATACACATATATATATTTATTTCTGTCTTTTTGGTTTCTTAGTTAATGATGTTTGCCTTCCTTTCTTTCCCTCATTACTTACATACTTTAGAAAAGTTGGCAGTAGAGGGCAGTGGAAGGGGGGATATACTTATAGATGTAGAAGTGAATGGTTCTTTCTGTGCTGGTCAAAGTGAAGTTTCTTGTTTTATTTTGAACATTATGGGAGAGTAAGTTGTGTTCACCAGGAAGAAGAGAGACTGTTTTTTTTGTTTTGTTTTGTTTTAAGTTTTTAGAGGTGATTATTGGCTATCCATTGTCAGTTGGCCCTTTCTAAGTTACAAGCAAATAAAAAGGCTATCAAATCTCAAACAGATTGCAAATGTAACACATGTAAAAACATAAATGTTTGAAGAGAGATTGAATCTGAAATAAGGAAATGAATCCATCACTTACGGATGTAGAGTGTAGATTACTGAATGAATATCTAATATAGTTCCACTGTATATTTTTTGATCAACATAAATTAGTTTTATGGTCTCATTTTATAGATGAAGAAATTGAATCTCATGGAGACAAAGTAATTTCCCCTGTAAGTAAATGCTGAAATACAGGCCTATTTGACTCAAATCTAGTGCTCTTTCTAGTATCCAATTATTTGAGTTTTACTTAAAAGCAATTAATTCTTAGGAGTCTCTAATTTTGAACTGTCATATAAAGGAGTGGTAGTCATATGAAGTACAGAACCTTTTTTGAGATAATACAGCACATTAATAAGCAATGCCATGAAAGAAAAAAAGAGGTAGATTACAGTCATTTTACAAAATAGTAAACTGACCTTGAAGAAATAATCACAGGGAGGAGGAATAATTAAAAAAGAGACTTAGTGCTTACTGATTTTCATGGCTTTCAATAACCTTAAGTGCTAGAATACATATCTTTTCCAGACAGAAGCATTAATTAATCAGGATACAAGACTTTCTCTTGTTGACTTCTATAGTATTCCATTCATATGTGTAAACTGTCATCTTGTGGGAATTAAATGTTTTATGGGTTTGAATTACAACAAAAGAGTAACAAACTCAAGAGTTGAGAAGAGGGAGTTAGAGGAAAGAAGAGCTAGAGGCTGTCATTTTCAGTTCACCTGTGCAAAGTGTGTGAGATTTGAATCTAATTTGTAAGTGTTATGAAAACTATGAGAGTAATGGGGTGGCATTAGTTTTAAACTCAAACTGTAAATAATCTATTGTAGGAAAATTAATATTCTTATTTTTCATGCCCAGAGATTGAGACACTAATAATATGAAGGTATTTTTCTTAGATAGAAAGTCAAAGATAAGAGATTAAAAGCAGAAATGACAGGAATATAAAATGAGGCAGCTGAAGCAAACCAAAACCAGTTGTGCACTCATTAAATCTTTTCAGCAATAAATTGACAACTAGTTATTAATTTTGACATTTTATTATGATATAAAGCACAGATACAGAAAACCACACAAAAGAAATTTATAGCTTTATGAATTATTATAAGACAGATATTTTCTACCCCCACCAAGGTCAAGAAATATAACTACGTACATCACCTGCCCCAGAAGCCCTTTCTATACCCTGTACCAATATCAATCCCTTCTCTTACTTACCTCCCCTCGAAGTAACCATTACTCTAACCTTAATAATCATTAATTCCTAGATTTTCTTTTTAGATTTATTATCCAAGCGTGTATACATAGAAAACAGTTTGTTTAGCCTTGCTCATTCCCATTCAATTTAAAGTTTGTTTCAATCTGTAGTTTCTCCCTCTAGTCCTTGATTTTTCTTAGAGTTTATTTGTACTAGTACCCAGGGTGTTTGACCTGTAGTGTTCCTACAATCTACGTTTTGCTAATTGCACACTCTTGGTGTAATACAACAGGATTCTCTGTCCTCTGTTTCCTGCAAATTGGCAGCTGGATCAGACTCAGCTCCATCCTTTTGGCAAGACTATGGCTAGTGGTATATTCATTTCTCGGGAGGCACGTAATGTCTGGTTGCCTCTCATTCTGGGGTGCTACAAGTTATTGATGCTCAAAGCCTGGATCCATTAATTTATTGGCAGTTACCAACTTCTGGAATTTTTTTCATTTATTAATTGAAATAATTTCATAGATTGTTTCACCATCTTCTATTTAGTTAGCCATATCGAAAAGACTAGCTAAGTTGAAAAAACCAAGACTAAATGCTTGATTCTTTCCATTTGTTTACTACTTTTCAAGCTAAAATGAATTGGTTTCTATCATCTTCCAAAAGCAAATTAGATTTTTTAAATATAGTTATGAGCTTATGAATTTAAATATGCTTAAAGAGTTTCAATGAATTGCAATTATTATTCTACTTGAAGCTCAAATAGTCCCATTTTGGTAGAGGAAGCATCTTTACTTTGGTTCCTAAGTCCTGACATGACCCTAGCAGTTTCTCCTAGCTTCTTCAATATCTGATATGACAAGATTTCTCAGCCTCATTTATACTGTTCCTGCCGCAGACCTGGAATCAGCTTTTTCTTGTATAAGTTCTTGTTTCTTTTGCGGGTATTTCAAGGCCACAGCTTGGGAGGAGGGATATTCATTCAGGAGCATTGATCGTTGTCTTTAGACATCTTCAGTAGACAGCACTAGAAAATATATCTATAAAAATAAAATGCTTTATGAATTTCTATGGATAGTTCCCATTCATGTCAGGACTTTAGCATTTATTACTATTATTTATTATTTAATATCTTCTGTATCTTCCAAATCAATAATGCTAGTAGTTAAGGACTCAGAGGATGATAGAATTATAATAGCCTATAACTACTTATTTAGTTTATACCACATGACACATGTAACAGATTCAGAGTAACACTTCTAACTATATGCATATATACTTACTAAATATATATTACTATAATTCCTAACACATTTAGAAAATGTTTATTAATGTATGATTTCCCTCTCCCTTTTAAGTAATATTATATCTACACTACCTAAATACATAGCCTTCGCTCTCCTTTTTAACCCTAACTTAGTCTTAGTTCTACAAATAGCCATATGCTTGATGATCACCTCAGCCCTTATCTCTTTGCCTCTTTAGTCATTTGATTTGTTTGAAGATCATTCTCTCATAGATTCCTCCAGAAGAGCTTATGTGAACATTTCTGTATATGAAATTGGTCTTTCTGAACTTTCAGGAAGAGGTACGGGTAAAGGTATCTTTTCCACCTACACAAAGACCTTTTTCTGTTGTTTTCTTGTAGTGATCCAAAAAATATGGTGTCTTGCTTTTGAAGATTTCCTGGAGTTATTCCCTTCACCTGCTTTTATAAGGACCTTCTTTCCTTAATTCCTTCTGTCAATAATCAGCCTAGTTCTGATTCTTCTCTGATAGTTTCCCCTAGAGTGGGGCCCTGGGATGTCAGCTCTAAGAGATATAGGGCCCAGCCTGTACAGCCCCTCGCACTCTGAAGACAAACCTAGCTTGGGTCTCTTGCACTCACTGACTGTTGTACTAGGCAAAACCATTCTCAGTTTTGACTGCTGTTCTCAACTCAGCCCGTTGTGCTTTGCAATTAAAACTTCTTGACATTTTGGGATTTTCAGGACCATCAGATACCCCATCACTTCCCTCTACTTATTCCCATAAAGACCTAAGTGACCAATAGACTGTGTCTGGTAGCAAGCAGTGCTTCCTCAGAAGCTTGTACTTGGGGAGTTCATGGGGATATCTTGTCACCTAGTTTTCTTATAAATGTTATTCATAGGTTTTTTGGTTTTTCTGTCTTGTTGACCTGTCTATTTTTGTGTTGAGATTCAGAGATATTTGAAAACTATGCTGCTATCCCTCCCAAATCCAATAACTGATTATTATTGAATAGAGATACAAAACTACTCTAGTTAATAGGAAAAAGAAAATTAATAGATTGGCATAAATAACACAGGCAATGGAATCACAAGTTTTTTCCTAAGAAAAACCTTGAAATTTATTTTAGCAAATATCATTAGTCTTCAAAAACACTGAAAGTAAAGATATCTAGATTTAGTAAACAATTCATAAATAATAACTTTAAGAATTATAGTTGTTTAATGATAAGCTAGCCAGAAGTGTTTTTAGGCAATCTCTTGACTATGAGGTGTGCTTCTATTTTCCTGTCTCCTCTCAATAATTTTGTGATAGCCAGTCTTCCATTCCTGGGAAGCACATTCCTGGAAACAGGAAGAACAAATGATACAGCCTTTGATTACGCAGCTCATAGCCAGAGGCTATAACATTAACTTCCTAAGTGAAGGGCTTAAAAGAATCATAAGACCCCAGACTCCTCATGTGAGAATCAAGTACACACACACACACACACACACACACACACACACACACACACACCCCAGATATTTCCTGGAGTATTAAATACCTCAAAGATCCATGAATGTCCACTGCTTCTCTGCCAGAGTGAAATAACCTGATTGATTGGAAGCTGATTAGGGTGGAGATGCAAATGTGACTTCTCAGTTAATGTTTCAATGACTGATTGTAGATCTCTTTGTCAGTGACATCAGATGGCTTTTTTCCATCAGTTGTAAAATCCTAGAATCCAAAGAAAAACAGTAGAAAGCCGTTCACTATTTCCCAAGTTCTGATGAGAGTTCTTCAGAGCACACTACGTAAATTACTGAAAGATAAGAGAATTAAAATGGAGGTGATTAATTATAGTTCCTCAAATATGTTTTCAGAATGAGAGTATATATCATTACAATATGTACATACTTTTCAATAGCTAGGCTTACTTGTATGGCACCATTCTCTAAGGGGTTTTGAAAGTACTGTTTTATTAATCCTCACAGGCTTTTTCTATGATTAAATTATGAAATCACTGCACCATTTAAAATTAACAGCAATAGAATATTGTTTCTTCTCCCCATAATACCTTAATTGACTCCTTATTATCTGTAATCTTCTTTGGTATAACAGCCAGTCCTTTTTTTTTTCAAATTTTCTTTGTTAACATGAGAAATAAAGGTTTTATATTTGTGTTCAGCTTATATTGCCATATATTTTTCAGAGGTTTGGAAATTGTCTTTAGTATTTTCACTCATTAAATCAGAAATGTCGTCTTCTTTTATAAGGTTCGTGTCTTATTTTCTCACCTACATGTTCAACACTCCCCTGAAACTCAGCCAACTTTTCTCCTAAGAAACAAATTGTCAATAGAACAGATCTAGAGAAAACATATGTCTCATAGTTGAAACTATTGATTTAACCTTACTTATCATATTTTCCTTGAAAATTTAGCCACTTCCTTTCCTTTATAATGTTTTATCTTTAAGCTATTTCTAGGTGTTACAGATGCATGTGCGAAGGATGTGGTTCGTTTGCGTGTGTGTGTGTGTGTGTGTGTGTGTGTGATCACTTTACTCAAGAGCTCCTTTAAAATGAAGAATCAGAGATAGGCTGAAAGGCTCCGTGGGATGTGCTTTTTTTAATGAGAACTTTTTAACAGGTAAAAGACTCTTAACAGATAATCCATATACTTAAACTATTTATAGAGACCCTCTAAAAGCATCTTTTTCCCACTTATTCAGTATACTAGTGTGCAGGCTATCTTACTTATGTAAATATAATCTAAAATTGATCCTTTACCTTTTTACAAATTAACCAAATTAATTACCATGTAGTTTTTTGTTTTTTTTTTCCTTTCATTTACTTACTCATTTTCTCTAGATTATTTAAAAGTTTTCTTTGGAACTCTGCACTTTTTTCCTTATCAATATCTCTTTTCTCTTTCAGACTTTCCTTTGCTAGATTACTTGTAGTATGCTGGCTACTTTATAGTGTTTTTATTGGATTCCATTTATTTTTGATGTGGCTTCCAAATTCTCCCATGTGACCCTTGATTCTTGAACACCAATATTTTTTTTTGATAATTGAAAATGAAACACAAATATGAATTTTTCTCAACTATTACCAGCTCAACTCAAACACTGCTTTTGTCCTTAAGAGTATTATGCCTGCGTAGACTCTATAATATCAATGAAGATAAATGAAATTATCTAGAGACTCCCTGGTTCCTACTGGATTTGTCAGTAGAAAAATTAAGCAGTAAACAATCTATTCCCTGCTGTTGCAAGGTCTTTTCAAAATTTTGTCTACTATATTTTTATTATGATACTCAAACACTTTGACATTACAACTGTAAAAATGTGTGTGTGCATGTGAGTACGTGTGTGCATGAGTGCCCATGTATGTACGTAGGGGATTTTGTCTAGAATAGTCTCACATGGATTCTACGGTCCACAGTTCATTCATTGTAGCCATGATTTAACATTGATTTAATGTTGTTCACATCAACATTAATTTCCTTTAGACAATGCTACTCTCATGGTCTAAATGATAAGTAGATGCAAGCTATTAGATTTGCAGAACTAAACTCAATTGATCATGTCATGGTTCCAATAGATTAGCAATAGTAGAAATTACAGAAGGAAAAGGTGAGGTTTCTCTTTGACCTATCAAGATAATATTATCCAATCTTAACAACCTCAGGGACATTGGTGTTTGAACTCTTCCTCCAAGGCCAGACTTGTTTTACACGCTTTCAAATGACTGGTATGATTTTTTTAATTAGTTGGTTAAAAAAAGTCATAGAATAGAAATACTTGATTTGAAAAAAAAATATGAGATTATTTGTTCAAATAAAAGGTATTTTTAGAGGCAGTTGTCAAACTGTGTAAGTAGTCTTGCTTTGCTATTCAATTGAAGGGTTGGTGAAGGAAATATAGGACCAAGGAACAATTTTTAGCCTTACTGCAATGCAATTTTAAAATGGAACTCACATATATGTGGAAAATATAGCCTCCTCGTCTGTTGTTTCCAGATGTCGCTGTGACCTAACTCATGTTACTCCTGAATGTGCTATGGCGGACTGATTTCAGTTATAATGATTTACAGATAAAATATTGATTAGTTTCCCTATAATTCATCATTTATAAGAGTTTGCTACTATAAAAATGTTTATGGGAGAATAAATTGAGTTAGTGAGAATCATGCATCTAAAACCTAGATAGACATGGGGACAGCACTGTTGCTACCCTACTTGCTGAACAGTGCCTCTTGGTCTGTTTTCAAAATAATCTTAGTGGTAAAAACTCTCTAACTAAAGTCTTCATGGATTAGGGAAAAAGTTAACGACAGGCCTAGAGTAATAACTAAGATCATATAAAACTTAAAAAATAAATAACAATGATCTATGAAGTGAATTACTAATAAAGGTCCTGAAAAAATAAAATAACTCAAAAAAAATATCTAGAGGAAACCTCTACTTCATCTTCTCTACGCATTTTGGTATATTAACCTGCTTTTTATTATAATTAAGATGTATTTCCATTTAATCTCAAGTTTGATATTTAGAGAGATTTAAAATCTGTTGCTGCTTTTTGGTTTAAAAGTCCATCTGTATCATTCATGGATGGAAATAACACTACTGTGTTATTGAAGTTTGTGGCCGGGAAACTGGAAAAAAATTTCTCTACATCTCCATTAGCAAAGAGAAGCAGGAGCAAAGAGAAGCAATAATTGAAATTGACCTGATATCTACCGAAGTGAGGAGTGCAGACAGCCCACCAGGAAATTCTAGTAAATGGGTGATGCCGGAAATGATAGGCAATAGACTTCCTCTGGATATAAAAAGTGAACTTTCCTGTGAATGTTCCCTCTCACTAAATAAAAGTGTGTTTAAAATGCGAGTTATTTGACAGGATAATATTGACCGAATTCCACTATTTAAAGGCAGACATTTTTTCCTTCCTCCTCTTGCCCTTTTTGGATCCTAAAAAAGTCTTAGGATGCTTTTAGAAGGCAGATTTTTTGTAAAGCCACTGGTTATGAATAAGGTAGTAAATGCTTATCTGTCTCATACTCCTCATCTTCCTTATCGTCCTTAGACATTTTTATCTGAAAGTCCCTTTGAACTGTTTATGCATGTTCTCTATAAAACAGAAGCTCTAGAAACCATTTAGTTTTAGATTAAATAGTACATGCCATAATCTTAGAAAAATGCATGATGGATAAACACTATTGTTTCTTTTACTTGAGTCAATAAGACCCTTAAAGGCACCATATACACTTGCATTGGAAATAATACAAGGAGATTTAACTGAACCTGGCATATTGTAGTTCTTGAATTGAATTTATTTATACTAGGCATCATGCTTGTCTACTCAGAAGGAAATATGATTTTAAGATTCTTGTATTACTGAATAAGTGAGAAACCCAAATAACCACAATAATTAAATCTAATACAGAAATTAAGTATGGTTTTCAGTATTTAGTATCATATGGGTATAATAATAGATATTATCTATGTAAAATGAACTATGTGCCAGACACTAATGTGGGAAATTGGAGAGTTTTATTGCATTATTACTGTATAACAACTCTGGCAAGATAGCAGGTGATATGCCCATTTTATAGATGAGAAAAAGTGAAGCTCAAAAGTTACATAGCTAATAAATGGCAGAGAAGGGATTCATTCCCAATTTTTTCCAACTCTATCTCTGGGCTCTTTTCACTATTGAAACTTCTAAAACTCTGGGATATAAGGAACCTACATCCACTTGTTGAATGTCAATGAAACACAGCATGTCATTAAATAGCAATGTAGATAGCGGAGACCAAAAACAAACAAACAAACAAACAAACAAACAAAAAACAGGGTTGGAGAGAGGTTAGTACTTAAAGAAATAATGACACGGAAGCATAGAAGAACCTAAAAAATACCTTATACCGTGTTTAAAATTCATAACAGCAAAAGGATGAGTTGCACTGGATTGTTTGATGAATCCTAACTCCATTGGAAAACTGTGAATTCACTTTAAATGGAGTGTCCTAAACAGAGTTATCCCTATAAATGCAATAAAATAGCTCGGAAGGAACTATAAACCTCCTAATTGCTTAATGAGTTTTTATTTCATCCTCTCATTCTCAAAACTTTACTATTAGTCCTATATATTATAAATTATCAGTAGTAAATTTGCTTCTTAATTGTTCCCCTATACAGTGAAATATGCTTCAGTTAAAAATCTCTTGATGAAATTCTTGATAAAAGTACACAATTAGTTGTTATTTACTAGAAAGGCTCCTGAGCCAGAGAAAATCAGTCTGGTATTTATCATGCACGAAAATGCTGACTTTTAAATTACCATATTCTTTATTCTTCCCCATAGCTCAGCCCTCCAAATGGTGGGTCCTTACTTGTGGTGTGCCAGTAAATGTTTAAAAAGTATTTTTTCGGTGGGAGAGCGAAGCTCTGATTTGTTATGTTTGCCTATTTTTGTGGCAAACACTTCAAAAATACTTTGATATCAAGCTACTGATGTTATATCACTGAATGAGGCATTGTGAAGAAATGTGCAGTAGTACACCCAATAAAGTATGTCTATCACACAGAAACAACAGCATAAATAACCTCAAGGGCATAAATGTTAAGAGAATGTTAAAAATAACTAGAAAGTGAGAGTTTTATGTATGTCACCTTTGTTTTTAATATAATTTACATAATTATACATTTGTATAATTTCAGGGCTGTGTTTAACCAGTGCCCAACAAAAGTCGTTAATCAGTCTTGGGAGTCATTATGAACTAGTAGCAGTGTTAGCTGGCTCCAGTGGACCACTGGCACTAAGCACATTTCCTAACTGCATAGCAATGCAAAGCATCAAGGTTTTAAAAATGATGGAGTAGGGAATGAAGTCAGTACTACCTGGAAAATGGTCCAAAGTTAATCAATCAGGGTCCTTTCAAGGCTGTGGTTGTTACCAGCCATATTCTTTCTAATGATCATTTTCATTGTTGAGAAAAGGTAGTTGGACAGGACTGTTTTGGTTTCTTCCTGTTCATCATGACCCTGAGAAATCTAGACAAGGAATCCTCTGGCCAGCTAATAACTACAACGGCTATGATAGAAATATTTTCTTCTGAATAACAGACAAAAATACTTTCTCACACTGAAAGTGGGCTCTACTGGGGAGCTGGAGGATTCTGATGAATAGAAAATTGTTTATTTCTAATGAAGCAGTTGTTGAACTGCGCGTGAGGCTGCTTGTATGCCAGGCCAGCTGGTGACGAAAGAATTTGTACTGGCCTAGGCAGGTTTGTCTGTGAAACTGGTTTGGACCTACAAGGCATAGGCACATTTTAAAAAAGGGTGAAATATGTAAGAAAAATATGGAATTATAAAAGGAATTTAAGGAAACATTTCAGAGACGAAAGATAGAGATTGTGCTTTTAAGGCATGTGACTTTGTTCGCAGATTTAGATGAACCCCTCCCAGAACTTGCCTAAGTCTGAACTGATTGATTACCTCCATCATTTGGAGATTAAGATTTGCAACATGTGACCAAACCATGACATGCATTTAAAACATGACTAGCCAATGCTGGCAATATTATATCTGGCAATGAAATATACTCATAATATAAAATCCTGGAAGAATTTTCAACAAAATGTTTTCCTGGGTTATTTCCATATGGTAGGGTTATATATGATTTTACTTTCTTCTTTGTGCTTTCTGTAATTGACAATTTTAGATAAAGAGGCATTAATTGCTTTGATAATCAGAGGAAAACAGTAAATTATAAATTAAAAATCTTGAAACTAATTTTAATAATGTGCTAAAGGAACTGCTGGTATCTGCTATGATCAATATCACAATGTTTTGATAGAACCACAGAAAACCATCATTTCTTGAAGGTTCATCCAAAAAAAATTCTGACAATAAATGATTTGTCAATTAATACATTTCAGCTTAAGGAAGACTTCCTTCCATAGTGTCTTGTATTAAATTTAGCTTGCTTAATATATGAAAGTGTAGCCTTTTTTGCATTCCTCATCTCAAGGGCATAGATCAAAAACTAGGCACAGAAAAAAGATGATATTGAAATAAAAAGCATATGGTTTAAACTATAAACATTTCAGGTAAGAGAAAGTGTAATGCAGAAGTGGTTTTTCCTGATGAATGAATCAGAATTCTCTATTTCGGGGCAGAACAAAATGATGCTGTCTATTTGTTTACAGAGAGATACATTAAATTTTCGTACGTTGAGATTTACATCCCTCCCTGTGAATCAAATCAGAACACTGAGTTTTGCACATGTACATCTATCTTTGATATTCAAAGTGTATGAGCCCCTATTCATATAGTACAGATATTTAAAAATATAATAATTTAATATCTTTAGATCTCCAAGTCAAAATTCCACATTTAGAAAAATTTCTCACTAGAAATTATGGTATTTTAGAGTTGAAGATGGCCTTTGGATTATCAACTATGATTTCCTCATTTTTGAGATGAAGGCATTGAAGATAGAGAAATTAGGTGGCTTATTCAAAGTCATGTAAATGGTAAGAGTCCATTTTGAACCTTGTTCTTCTATCCTTAGCCTGGTATCTTTCTGTTAATCTTATCTAACATGTTTCTCAAACATTTAACCAACCTCTTCTGGAATGCCATTTTGACAATTTGCTCTGTGTAAGTATTTTTCCCCTTTGACACTATTTTTTATTTATACCTGAAGTCATCCTTAATTCAACCTCATGTGGCATATTGAGAACAATTCAAGCAAATTAGCCCAGTAAGTCCAAATCCACAAATCTGAAACAGTTTACACATTTCTAATAAGAGGCATGAGGTCACATTAGGGAAGTGTCTAATTCCCTAGTAGAAAAGGTCATTTCCTGCTTGTCTAAATTCATTTTGCCTTAATATTTCTCTAATTCAATCATAGTACTTTCTGGTGTCAACCGGTAACTTTTTAGTACCTGCTGGGTAGCTAGAACAGTATTAGTCAATAAGATCAATACAAAAAGTATTTTTGGAGTTTGGCTTTAAGGAAGCTAGCATTTTATTTAGGAGATAAAATATACAATTAGAAAATTGGTGTGGTATAAGATAACATACAACGAAAAGCCAATTGAGTATATTCTAGTGACAGAATGTATAGTATGGCTCATTATCGGTGGACAAAAGAAAACACTGGAATTATTGGGAATGGCATTGTGATGATGTTCGTGCTAGGAGACTGGTAGATTTTCAAGGTGGATAAACAGTTTTATCAAGAAAATAGTAGCAAAGGTTGTGGAGCAGTGATAGAAGTGCCTGGTGCAAAAGGATATTTCAGATGTATTAGGATAAGTAAGATGAGGCCAGAGTGTGAAGTTAGAGATGCATCTGAGAGGCTAATGAAACCTTTGGGAGAGGACTGTGCCAACTCCTGCCTACAGAACAGAGAGAAAGAGACAAAACTGAAAATCGGGGAAAGGGAAATTAGATAGGACATGGAAACAAATTTACTCAAACCTTAACAATGATTCATTGTCCCTCATCCAGACAGGAAAGATAAAACAAAGCAGAAACAATGAGAAGTCAGCTCACTGAAACTTAGCTCTTTCTTTTCCTAATCAGGTAATTGATAATCTGACTACAGTGGAACAAAAACACTTCAGTTTAGCAGTGATTCTCTGACATTACTGCCCAGACCATAAGCTAGTTTTAATGGAAGACGCCGAGCAAGTCAAGAAGACTGAGATATAAAGTGGGAAAGTGCATTCATTAGGATATTGGGAAAAGTTTAGTGTACAGTGGAGCAATGGCTTTACCTTCTGATGGGCATAAAAATTATGGGATTTTGCTGTCACTTTATATACTCCTCTTTTATAGCAGAGGAGTTCAGCACTAAACGTTTAAAGCAATCTCCCAATGTCAAAATCCAAACTTAAAAACATGCGTGCTTTCTTCTTTAGCTAAGGGTTAAAAAAGCAAATTATCCAAGGTGGTTAACATCTATGCCAACCAGAGGAGTATATGTATCAGTTAATTTTTTAATTCTGAGTTCTTGCTAATATCATCTCCAAACAAAAAAGAATCATTTTTATTAGCCAATATTAGTGACTTCAAACTACTTGTAACTCTTCTCTCCCTGTCAGAACAATTAGACATTAATAAATAAGTTCTTACAACTGACAGGAAGTGGGTAATAGCAATAGCAAGGCTTTATACTTCTAAAAGTGGCCCTTGAGTAACAGATTTCCATTGCTCTGTACAGTACATGTATGTGTTAACAATCCTGATGCTGCATTGCTTAGAATAGTACCTGGCACCTATCGGCACACAGATAAATACTTGTTCACTGATGGATACATACAAAATCGGAAGAAAGGGAGGTCTGGCTATTCCATTCTGGCTTTATGAGATCCTTATACATTGGTGTTGGTACATTATTCTAAGATCCAACCCACTACTTAGCAGCGTCAAAAATATAGTTTTATGCCTTTATCTTTTTGAATAAACCACAGGGTAAATTTATTCCAACCAATTTTTATAAGAAGAAAATTAGTTTTGAAAAATAAAAAAAACTACAAAAAATTAATTTCCAGTAACAGGAAGCAAATGAGAAGTGCTAAAGAGTTAAGATTTTCAAAACTTTCTCTCATGCCTTTTTTTAAAATTCTTTTTTCCCAAATGCATGAAAGCAAATTAAATGAATAAGGGCTCCTTTCAAAGGAAAAATAAATCATAGTCCTGAGTTGAAGTGTCTTTATATTATTTGCGTGTGATACACTTAAAAACTAGTTGCAAACTTCTGTTATGCTTTTAGCTCACATGTAATTATAAAATCTAAATTTATATAAACTCCAAACAAAACTACAGACTACTAACATTGCAATCAGCAACACTACTGGATTAATTTTTGTTGTTGTTCAAACTAAGCCACTTTTATAGCATGAAGAACATTAATATGGTGCTGACTACTAAGGCATGAGTTTTGGGGGAGGACCAGAGGGAGAAGCCTGCACCCTCTGTGTTGTACTTAAATTAACTTATTTACTGAAATATACATAGAGAAAAGTGCACAGATCGGAAGATTACGGCTTTCTGAATTATCACAAAATGAACACATTCACATAATCCTGATCCTGATCAAGAAACAGAATGCTATCATCAACCCTGGCACTTTTCTTGTGCCCATCCCAGTATGTACCCCAACCCTCTTTTCTAAAGACCACAGGACAGTCTGTGTGTGGCATGTTTATACTACTGCGTTCCCCATGACTACTCGACTTCCACTCTGTTCTCTTTTTGTGCTGTGAAACCTCTGTTTTTATAGCACTCTCTGGTACTATTTGGCTTTTTATTTTGACACCAATTTATTAATTATCTACTAAGCCCACATTTTTTCCATTAATAATGATAGCTAATATTTATTATGTGTTTACTATGTGCTGGACAGTGCTTACCATGGAATAAACTTATTTAATTTTCAAATTAAGACTATAAATCAGGCATTATTATTATTCTCCTTTTAAAGATGAAGGAACTGAAGTGCACAGAGGTTAAGTAATCTGCTCAAGGTCAAATAACATGAAAATTGTGGTTCCAGGATTCAAGCTCAAATTGTTGGGCTCTAGTATCCATGCCTTTAATTACCTATCCTGCTATGTCATTTATTTATTATTATTTTTTTTTAATTTAAAGATTTTCAAAAGTACCATGTGGCACCAACTTAACAAAAAACTAAAACATAAGTAGGGGCGTGGTCATCTCCTGGCGGTGCCAGTTCTGTAGTGGTAATCCATGTGATCAATTTGAGACCTTATACAATTTTTCAGATTATCATTGAAATTCAAAATTTTTGGAAACATTATCATTGTAGAAATTTTGGAAGCTCCCCCTCCCTCATTACAAACAAATACATCTGTGACCCCTGTTTGAGAAAAATTGAATATAAGGAATGAGAAACTTAATCTTTTCCTTATAAATGGTGGTTGATCAAGGCATAGTCACATAGAATAATCATTCTTATACCTTGGCCGCTACACAGCAACTCACCAAACATCAGTAAACAAATGAGTAACTAAAGACAGGTACTGCTTGTTATCATTCAGTATTATTTTATAATTTTATATGACATTAGATGTGCTGTACCTACTGGAAAAAAAATAGTTACAAGTCTTATTTACTATTTCTTTTGTCAAACATGATTGGTGATTTAGAAGGATTGTTACTAACATTGTATGAGTGAACAAAGTTTTACATGAGTGACCTTAGAAAGTTTCTGAGAAATGCAAAGTAGTCCCTAATAGGGTACCTTGAGAAGCACAATCTGCTCCTCTTTTTATGAAAATTACTAGCTCATGTAGTTTCTGCCTCTACCGCTATTGGGATCTTCAGGATGGAACTGACAGCCCCATCTCTCAGAATCAGTTCTGAGCTCTCTTTTGGCTTTTGCAGTGGTTCTCATGCATGACTTTCGAGATAAAATTATGCATGCTGGGAGGATGCTGTCACGCAGGGTGTCACACAGGATCTCTGGTCCCGCTCCCCACTTAAGAACACAGGACATGGTGAGGTCAAAAAGGAACACCCACGGAGCCATAGATGAGGGAGTCACACCACTATATTCTCGCTGGCCACACTATATATATGTCTCGCTGGGTTGGAGACACAGGAAGCAGGAGCCACACTATCCGCAACCTGCCATCCACTTCTCTCTGCCCACCAACCTCACTTGCTAGCTGCAATCCGCCATGCTAACTGCAATCTGCTCTTGCTAGCTCAGCCACCATCTTCTTGCTAGCCCCCATTTTCTGCTAGCGTAGCCACGGCAGTTATATTAGTGGCCAATGGCTCACTGGTTACAGCTGACGGCCAACTAGCCACAGCTGATGGCCATCCAATCACAGTTGATGACCATTTACTACCTGAGCCAGCACCTTTCCACATGAGGGCGAGAGCCTGGAAATTGCTCTCCTGGCTCTGTCCCCATAGATGCCAAGCTGAGGTGATGGTGCTAGGGTCACCCCACAAGATGGTTCTCAGAGTTCCCTTTTGTTTTTATTTGCATATTGATTTTAAATTTCAGTTCCCCCATGGCAAAATTATTTCTAGAGTTTATTTATGTTAAATACTTGAAGAGTTCATAGTTTATTCAAAAGGAATGGCAATTTAAAAAATGGTGACTTTCAGTGGGTTCTTTCATAGACAACCATGAGTTTATACAAATTTTTCTAGACCCAAACCTGTTCTTTGGACAGCATGTATCAGCCAGTTAAGGCTAATCAATTTAGTCCTTATTTACAACTGTGCATTCTCTTTTTGAAACACTCCCTCTGAACTTGCCTTGGCCAACATGGCCTTTGCTCTCTCTTCTTTTCAGCCCTGCCATTCCCACCCTCTCTCATGTTCCTAAGCTTCAGCCACACCCTGGTCTTCCAAGGTCCCTTCATGATCCAAGCCCCCTTTGCTTAGGTCCTTCACTGGAATACTCCGCTGAGCATTTTACACTTAATGTTCTCTTCATCTTTCTCTCTTCTCTGTGTCTTTTTAAAAATAGATATTATATGTTCATTTTCGGAAATTAAAACTATTGAGAAATGAATAATAAAGTGAAAGTTCCTATAACCCTACATCACAGAGAGAGCATGCAAATCTTTTCAGATATTTTAGTTCCTTAACTTTTCTAGAATTTTTTAAAGATTATGTATGGAGAATTTGATAAATACAAAAGAAAATATGTGACATATATCAGCACATAACCATCAGTCATGATCCATTACGCAGCCTAGAAACCATAACACGTCCAACACCACAGTCCTGGGGGCCTTTTGCTGATCTCACCCTCCAACTCCCCGTTTCAGTGCGCTATGTGTGTAATTTTTACAGAAATTTTGAAAGTAGATACTAGTACTATAATCACTTAAAAATGAGTACATGAATGCTTAGAAAGTTTGAAAACCAATACCACATAGCCAGTAAGTGCACCAAACCCAGGACTCCCCAATTCAGGAGCTCAGGCTCCTAACTACTGTCCCACTGCATTTGTCCTGGACTCTCATACCCGATTTGAGATCCTCATAAGTACTGCAATGGAATCTACAACTTCACCTTCATGAAAAATCATGACTATAATTACATAATTATTTGTATGTCCATTGGCATCATGACAGTCTCCTGCTCTTTCATAAGCTCCATGAGGATGGAACACAGATCTGTCTTATTCTCATTGTAAGCTCAGTTACTGGAGCTCAATATATACCTACTGAACGGATGGGCAGATGGAGTGGGGGCTAATTATTTATATGTTTACTAATTTCATAGCCATCAACAGTACCATTGAAAGGATTAAAAAGACTGTACTTCTACTATATGTGTGTATGTAAATGCATAATGTAAATCTAACTCCTTTCATTCCTTCACAAGTTTTACTCACTCCACCAATAAGCAGCTGTCCAGCAACTGTGTCTTCTACTTTTTTCTCTCACATTTCTCAGGCTGTAGGTTGCTCTTTGCATTATGTCCTCCCTGCTTTCTCTTCCTCCTCAAGACTTCCAGACTGCTTTCACTTAAATGAAAATATTGTTAGAGGGAAGGTGGCCCCACTATGTGATCTCCACCTGGTCTTCCACTCTCCTCAGGGAATAATCATGGTTCAGTTCTAGTAAAAACTGCTTCCTTTTCAATTTGATCCTTAAAAGTGATTCTGCACAAAATATACATATTTTTATTAAAATTGATTGGGGTGACAGTTGTTAGTAAAATTATATAGGTTTCGAGTATACAATTCTGCAATACATCATCTATATATCACATTGTGTGTTCACCACCCAGAGTCAGTTCTCCTTCCACCACTATACACGAGTATTTACCCTGTTTACCCTCATCTACCATCCTCCTCCCCCCTTACCTCTGGTAACCACTAAACTATCATCTGTGTCTATGAGTTTTTGTTTGTTTGTCTTGTTCCTTTGTTGCTTTCAGTTTTATATACCACATATCAGTGAAATCATATGGTGCTCGACTTTTTCTCTGTGACTTATTTCACTTAGCCTAATAATCTCAAGATCTAGCCATTTTGTCCAAAATGGCACTGTTTCATCTTTTCTTATGGCAGAGTAGTATTCCATTGTGTATATATACCACATCTTCTTTATCCAATCATCTATTGGAGGATACTTTGGTTTATTCCATGTCTTGGCCACCGTACATAAAACTGCAACGAATATTGGAGCACATATGTATTTATGGATAAATGTTTTCAGATTTTTTGGTTAGATACTCAGGAGAGGGATTCCTGGGTCATATGGTAATTCTATTGTTAAGTTTTTGAGGAACTTCACTGCCTTCCAGAGTGACTGCACCAATCTGCATTCCCACCAACAGTGTATGAGGGTTCCTTTTATTCCACAGCCTCTCCAACACTTGTTACTATTTGTCTTGTTGATGATAGCCATTCTAACCGGTGTGAGGTGATATCTCATTGTGGCTTTTATTTGCATTTCTCTAATGATTCGTGATGTTGAGCATTTTTTCATATGTCTATTTGCCATTTGTATGTCCTCTTTGGAGAGATGTCTATTCAGGTCCTCTGCCCATTCTTTAATTTGATTGTTTTTTTGTGTTGTTGTTGTTGAGTTGTCTGAGTTCCGTATAGATTTTGGATATTAACCCCTTATCGGAAGTATTGTTTGCAAATATCTTCTCCCATTTGGTTGGTTGCCTCTTTATTTTGTCGATGGTTTCTTTTGCTGGGCAGAAGCTTTTTGGTTTGATTTAGTCCCATTCATTTATTTTAGCATTTATTTTCTTGCCTTTGAGGTCAAATTCATAAAATCCTCTTTGAAACCAAGGTCCAAAGTTTAGTACCTAGGCTTTCTTCTTTCTATGAGTTTATTGTGTCAGGTGTTATGCTTAGATATTGAGGCTGCAATGCTTGAATACCAATGAGCCATTTAATCGCACAATGTGAATTAGCTGCCTTCTGCCATTTTTACCCGGAAAGCTGCTATATTTTTCATTGATTTTGCTTCTGCAGTAGGTTTTAGTGTGGCATAGTTTCTACTTCTGAAAATAAAACTTTAATTTTCTATATTCTTAAATTATGTGATTTCCGAAGATACCACATACTTTAAATATTCTCAAATGAGTTTTTAAAATGGGTTTTCAAGAGCAAATTAAATCAAATGTAGAAATATATTCCAGAATATCATTAAAATTCAGAAATGTGGGATGCAGGCACAAGGCATAATACGTTAATTAACACTCAGCTGAACCCTGCCACAGTTTCCACCCTGAAAGAAAGATAATTAAAAACAACACTGTGAAGTATTTTTCATATGATTCCTGGGTTACTGAATGGATGAGAGATACGGATGATGATATAAATAAAAAGTTGAATGTGAGACTCATAACATAAAAGCAAAGAAATGCATAGTTTGATGATGTTGTTCTGTATTTAACTCTCTAAATTGCTCCTATATTTTAAACAACCACTCAGAGTGTTTCAGTAATTAATACACCAGAGATGCATTAATATAGGATGGTAGTCTGAACTCTTGGGGTTTTTTTAAAGCTTTTATAATTCCTGTTCCCCAAAACATAACATGCAAATAATTTAAATTAAGGTAATATGTCTCAATCATCTATCAATGCACTCTCATGTATTAAACAGAAACACGCAAGCTTACACATACAAACCTGAAAATGTTGCAGTATTATTACTTGTTGAATATTTCTCTGAGATGACTAGAGATATGGCTACATGAAAACGATTTTTTCTACTCTGAGAACTGAACAAGAAAAAGTACTGTTCTGGGAAACTGCTGTTTACCAGTGTCAGTGAATAGGGTTCTTCCTTTCCCTTTATATCTCAAGGGCCCATTTTCATGTTGGCTAACAACAGCCACTCTGCTTCTGAAAACTTGTACTCTAAGATAATCTATAAGCTGCTAATCTTTCCAATTTCACCCATATCACCTGCTATTTCAAATTTGCCTTGGCATATGTTTACACTTCTTAAAGTCCATGTTGGAATATAAAACTCCTGGACTCAAATCTCCTGAAAAGGCATCCAGTGACTATTATATGCATTTCAAACTCTTTAGTTAATTTTCGAGTACATTTGTAATCATCATCTTCATTCTGTCTTAAGGCTCCAGACTTTTCTCACTTTACATTTGGATAAAAATTGTACGAAAACCTAATGTTACTCCCATTCCCTAAACATACCCAATATGCAAGGAAAATATACCCTACCACAAGAACTTTGAAGTTGACCTAGAAAACTACAGTTGTCCAGTATAAGTTAGCACGTGTACATGTATACACATTTATAAACTAATAATATAAAATGTCTTACACTTGTTTAACACTTGCAAATTTATAAAAAAATATTTCATTTAATATGCCTCATTTTAGCCTCAAAATACCTTGATGAAAAGCCAATAAAAGAGGGAACAAGAAAATTTAAACAGACACTTTAAGAAGATATCCAAATGGCAATAAGTGAAGAGATATCCATCAGACAAGCAAATTGAAACCATAAAGTGTTACTACTATACACCCACCAGAAGGGTGAAAATTAAAAGACAGAAAATACCAAATATTGGTGAAAATATGGAGCAACTAGAACTCCCACAAGCAAGTGGTATGACTGTAAATTGGTAAAACTGGGTTGCAAAGCTGTTTGACAGTATCTACTAAGCAAAGCACATGCGTATCATATGACCACGTAGTTCCACGGAAACACATACTATGTTTGTCAAAAGAAATGTACAAGAACGTTCACACCAGTATTATTCATTACGATTCTGAATAGGAAACTGCCCATATGCTCATCAAGAATAGAACACATAAACATATGGTAGTATACAGTGGAATATTACACAGCAATAAGAACAAACACATTACAATTCCATACAACCACATGGATGGCTCTCACAAATGTAATATTGAGGAAAAGAAGCCAGGCACAAGAGAGTTCTATGGAGAAGTTTTCTTGAATGGTTATGCTTCTGCACTACTGGTAATACTGTTTCTTAATCTGGATGTCGGTAAATAGGTATGTTCAGTTTGTGAAAATTCATTAGGCTATGCACTTCCAATTTGCTCATTTCCATATAATGTTAAAAAAAAACATGATGACATTGCCAAAATGAATATTAGCTGATGACCAAATAATTAAACAAATATTTTTAGAGTACATAGTCCCAGACCTCTGTATGTTCTGCTATATAATCTCTCCAAATTCACAAGAACTGTAAATTGCAATTATTTCAGTCGTTTTTATTAATAATTTTATATTCAGGTAAACAAGTTGTTTAGTACAATTAAACTTAAGAGACTAAAACATAACAATTTTGTGGTATAGTGTAATAGTTTAGAAAAATTTCTACACTTAGATAAATTTTTTCCTATCTTCAAACAATGATACCAAAGGATTTGTTTGTTTTTTTGTTTTGTTTTTTCCTAAATGGTACTCTTGCAAATTCTCTAAGCATGGGTAATTTTTCTCAGGGTAACATCAGACACATGAAACAAAGGAGGGAGTATTCCACCACAAAATGAAGCCTTATGTGGTAGTACAGGATTGGAAAAGTTTTTGTAAAATTACTTTGGAAGATTTAATTTTTATTACAAATTTAAAACCCATGACAGTAGTGACTAGTGGAGTTCTCCAAGGTACTTCTGCTTGCACCATTTAGTTCTAGGTTTCTTTTTAAATTACTTCAAAAGCTCCAGAGAATGTCAGCTGTGGCAGTTGCACATCTCCTAGACACAGAAATAGAAATTAGAAGTGCACTGCTTGCTAATGAAAGTTCAATTTTGTTTTTTCTGTTTCATCTCTTTTTTGTTACATTCTTTCTTATGCAACTGTGTCAATGGAAGCACAGGAAATGGAGTGTTTGGCATTTCTCTCGGTTGGTTTCCTAAGTCCTATATGCTAAGTGCTCAGAAAACTTTATTTCATAAATGGATAAGAACATGAAATAGACCCATTTTAGTGTAAAATTGCTTTCTATTTAAGTAGAACAGAGATTTGGAGGTCCCTTCAATGAGATTTCCTACTGGATGACTTGACAGTAATTGTTGTCTTCAAAATCTTAAAAACCTTTTTCTAAATATTAGCATGTTTGCCTGTAACTGGAACAGAGGCTTGGTGATAACTTTTTGCCTGAATGGAAGAGAGCCTTTTAGCAGCATCACAACTATAAGATATTCAAGCCAACCCTATATCTACTTTTAGGCACTCAAGTTAATTTAAAACTTGAACAGGGGTTATTTAGGAATGGGCACTGGAATTAAATGCAAAGAGATTAAGAACTGCTTCCTTATCTATACGTCTGTATGCACTTTCATATTTCCCATTATGAAGAGCTACTGGAGATGTATTTAATATAATAATGGAATCCTGGTAGAGAAAAAGTGTAAGACAACTTCAAAGAATTGATTGATATATACCATTAATTCTAAAACTTGGCATGCTGCCATCATAATTCTGCTGTATAAAACTTTGCTTAACTTTTCATTTTATTATTTAATTAAAGGATTAGCAAATATAAAATATTTTAAAGGGTAAGTTATGAATAATAATAATAAACACTCAAGTATCCATTACTCAGCTTAAGATGATAAAACATTTGAAGTTCTCTTAAATGCATCCTCTCCTTCTCACCATAAAATCACTGTTTATCATTATTTTCACTTGCTTTAAAGTTATACGATATAATAAACCATACAATGTTATATTTTGAATGTTTTTAAATTTCATATTAGTGAAAATTTATTGCATGTTACTTTTTATTTTCATTTTTTTGCTAAGTGGCATAACTTGGTATGGATATACTACAAATTTTTTTATCCAACATTTCTTACTTTAGTATATGTTTATTTTTTTCTATTTTTTTTTTCTGTTGGAAACCACCTTGCTGCTTTAATTAGATAAATCAAAATTATTTTTCTGAGTTGTGTCACTTTAGACTTTCTTCAGGAGGCTAAAGGCTTCCTATAGGTCCAAATTCTATCAGGACTTGGCATTATCTGAGTTCTTAATTTTTGTCAATTTAATGAATATAAAACGCTAACTCATAGCTTTAATTTGCATCTCATTTTTTGCTAGTTATGCTGATCATCTTTTAATGTATTAATATATCTTACATTATATATGTTATATATAATATATAAGTATCCTGTTCTGTAAAATATCTGCTCAGTTTAACCTATTTTTAAAATTAGGCTGTTTATTGTATTCTTACTGATGTGTAGGAGTCTGGTGTATGTTCTGCCATCTAATCTTTGGTTAGTTATTTGTTGTCAATATATTTTCCCAATTTGTAGTTTCTCTTTTTAATTTCTTTGTGTTGTCTTTTGATTAATAGAAGGTCTGTAGTATAATGTAATCAGAGTGATCAATATTTTCTTTATGATTAATGCTTTTAAGGTCTTGGTAAATAAATCTTTCCTGATTGTAAGTTCATAAAGTTTTTTTCTGAAATTAGCTTTTAAAGGTTTTATAGTTTGTTTTTTCTTATGTGATCTTTACTCTACCTATAATTAATTTTGAATGTACTTTGAAGTGTATATACATATTCTTCCCAGTAAAATGATTTGCTCTTTTATGTACTAATTGCCATGCTTGTCTTGTTCTCTATATAATTTCCATAGTATGAAAATAATTGTGTAATTTCTACTTTGTTGAATTGCTCTATTTTTCTGTTGATATCACATCTTTTAATAAGTACATATAACTTTGTAATGAATATTTATATCTGATGGATAGATCTCTCAGATTTATTTTTCCTCATCCATGTCCAAACCATTCTTAGGCTTTTACATTTCTATTAAAAATTTGAAATCAATGCTTGAAATTCCACAAAGAACTTTTTAGGATAATTATTGCACTTATATGGATTCTGTGGTTTAATTTAGGTAGAAGTAGCATCCTGAGGATATTGACTCTCCTATCCAAGAACTTGGCATATTGCTCCATTTACTCAGTCCTTCTTAAATGTCTTTCATTAAAATTTAAAAATTTTCTCCGTAAAGATTACACACATATCTGATTAGATTTGTATCTAAATACTTGATATTTTTACTATTATTTTTGCTATATTTTCTAACAGTTTTTTCTTGAAGTATGTGTGCATACATATACATATATTTATATTTATATTTGATTGTTATATTAATTTGTATCCAACAAACCTGCTAAACTCTTATTAACTCCCAAAATTTATCTTTTGGATTTTCTTTGTACACAACTGCATAGTCTGCCAGTTCTTGCTGGCCAATCTTTTTGTGTTCAATGCATTTTCTTTGCCTTAGTGTGAGGGTTAGGTAGCACTTTTTAATGTTTACTAGAAATGGTGATAGTGGACATTGTTTTATTTTTCCCAGTCTTAAAGTATTTCATCATTGTTCTTGAAACATCTCATCAGAATTTGTCAATTTTATTACGAGTTTTACAGAATCTTTGAGTTTGTTGTTGCTATTCATCATATATTTATGGCCTATTTAATAATTTATCACACAACTGGTAAGGGAAATTTAAAGTTAATAAAAATAAAAGAATTTAATATCCAACATACTATATGAGTGTTAGCCAATCCTAGTATTTCTATTTTTTCTCCTATGTATTTCATTTATATCTGTTGTCCTTCCATAAATTCTTACGTTAGGTGCTGAGTTCATTAATCTTATTTTAACAAAAGCATTTAGAGTTATTATTTCTTCTCTAAATAGGACGTTAGCTGTATGACACTCAGTTTTATTTATTTTTATTATTAGTCATTTCTAGGTATATGCCATTTTTCATAATTTTTTTCTCCTTGGGTTTATATCTATAAGTGAGTTTCTAGAATTTATATATATATATATATATATATATATATATATATATATATATATATATATATACCATTAAGTTATCTCTTTCCTAGTAACTGTTCAGGGAATCATATAGTGATCAAAAAATGTGGTGTACATCATAATCTCCACCTGCTGAAATTTTCTGAGACTTAATTTATGCCTACTATTTACTCACATTTTGTGAATATCTCACATGTGTTTGAAAGAGATGTGTGCAATGTTATATATATTTCATTAAATCAAGATTTTATTTGTGTTGGTCAAATGTTTTGTCAGGTCGTCTAATTTTTTTATACAGCCTTTTCAGCACTTCCAAATAGCAAACTTGGTTAACTGTTTGTCCAGTTGGTACAAATTCATAATAAATAATCCTTCTGATATCAAAAAAAGTTTAACAATATTGCAACAAGTTGGCAAACTTAATTGTCATGAGAAAGACAGGAATAAAGGCTAACTCCAAAGATGGTATTTACTGAAATAGGGAAAATTTATAAGAAAGCATTTTTTGCAAAATCATGGTTTTTTTTTAATATGTTAAGTTTGAGATTCCTATTAAATATCCAATTAAATACAATAACAGGACAGTTGCATAGTTCAGAACTAGGGAGTTATCTAAAATTGAGATAAAATTTGAGAGTCATAAAAGTTTTGAAGTGTTTTAAGCCATTGAATTGGATGAGATTTCTTACAGAGAATTATCATAGGAAAGGGAAGAGAATTTAGGACAAAGACCAGGAGTAATTCGGCAATTACCGATCTGGTAGAGAGGAAGATACCAGCAAGGAAATGAGGGAGGGAAAAAAAGGGTGAGGAGTGTATTTTCAAATAAGTGTTCATAAAATTAAAGTGAGTCAAGTTAATCCAGTTGCATAATTTCTCCAGCAACTTTTAGCTGCAATGGTAAGCCCACAGGTGTAGAATAAGCAGGTCATTAAATTAAGCAGAGTTGGGGTTTTAGTAGGCAATTTTGACAGCAGTCAAAAGTGGTCAGGTAGTTATGATCTTTGCAAAGGAGTGATTATAGTACTGGATCATGGAATCTAGTCTAGATAAGGAAGCAATTGCAGGAAGTAGGGTCACAGGTTGGGAGATTTACTGTGCTCAAAGAATTATTGAATTGGATGTAGCAGAGAAGAAGGGCTGGAAGGAGAGGAAATGATTGTCATTGACAGGGATATCAAAACTCATACACTGAAGGGAGTGCAGCTATTAGAGTGATGACAAAATCTAGAGTATGGATCTACCAAAAGAGTTGGAGGTGAAAGGCGGTGTGAAACATGATGGGATCCAACCTGAAAGTCAGAGGGCGTGGCGGTGACTAAAGACCAAAGTAGAGAGTAGATTATTGTTTTCAAGAACTAGAGGAACTAAGACACCTAGTTTGGGATGAATCTTTATGACAGTGGAAATCTCCAAGAAAACTGAAGAAGTCAGGAAGTAGTTGCTGACATCATCAGTAAATGATATAAAATGACCAAGAGTTTAGTAAATGACAATAGAGAGAAGTAAAGGATAGTAGTTTGAGGCTATGCTTTAAAGGAGTTGAGGTTTTTGAAGAAGGAAAGAGTGGAGACAGGGAGCAGCAGCAGAGAGCAAAGAGGGACACCCACTGTAGTTCCAGGTCCTAAAGTCCATGAGGTGTGGGAGGAAAGGGAAAAAAGGAAGAACTGAGTTCTATTTGAACATAGTAGAAAAACAATACCCTCAGGAAAGAGTGAGTCATTTTCTTAAAAGCTAGGTGGTGAAGGAAACCACAGAAGAGTTTGAAGGATGGACATGTGGATGCCAGAAGAATTCTAAAAGGCTCTGTGGAATGGTTTAGGAAGGTAGAGGAAAGAAGGGCAGTATTTATTAAGGATTATGCAGAAAGCATCTGGAAGATTTGAAAGATGATCAGCGGTAAGATATGAGAGAATCTGAGCAGGCTGGGCTTCTGATGCTATTGGAGGTGAATGGAAGTGTGAGGCATGATGATGTCACTGCTGGAAATTAGAGGACACACCATGTTTCCCCGAAAACAAGACCTAGCCAGACCATCAGCTCTAATGTGTCTTTTGGAGCAAAAATTAATATAAGACCAAATATTATATATTATATTGTATTATGTTATATATATATATATATATATATATAATATTACATTACATTATATTATATTACTATATTGTATCAATACCAGGTCTTATATTAAAATAACACTGGATCTTATATTAATTTTTGCTCCAAAAGACGCATTAGAGCTGATGGTCCGGCTAGGTCTTATTTTTGGGGAAACACAGCTAGCAATGATTGAAAACCAAAGGGTAGCTCACCTTTTTATTAGCTTAAGTCTAGCTGTCCCCTAGGGCACAAAGCAATGCAGAAGCTTGGGTGGCTTACCATTCTAAACTCATTCTAAGCAATAATTTCTGTGAAAGGAAATGCTTAACAGTATAGTTGTCATTTTTAATCTACACTAAAATAAAGATAAGACTATCAAAATGAAAAATGTTCTTTCCTGCACCTTTTATAGACGATTAATGTTATATGCATATCATGCTTTGAGGAATATGGATTTCCACAGACCCTATCACGTTCGTGACAGTTTTGAAGCAGCAAATTCCATGAGATTGAGGCAGAATAATGAGGCCACTTAACGTTAGAAAGAAAAATATGTAAAGGAGTAAAGAAGGTTGCCTGTATCTTACTTTTTAATTAAGTCTGAATAAAGTAAATTAATCAGGAATTAGGATCCAAATAGCAAAACATTTGAATCTTGAACAATGGGATAATAGGAAGTAGAGGGAGAAACTTATAAAACATTTTCTTAGTAACAATTCAAAAATGAGTTGCTTCCAAATAAAATATTGGTTGGTTAGAGATGGCGCCTTTTTTCTAGGTTACAACTGTTTCAACGAGCATTTGGAATATTTTTCTTTCATAAAATTTTTAGACAGATATTAGAAAACTGAGTCAATTTTTTTAAATGGTGAATTCAGTGTTCCCACAATTTTACTTTATTTAGAGCTGGTCAAATGTAACTTTTCATCAAAAATATGTGAATAACATAGTAATGATCCATGTTTAAAATTTTGTTTTTATTATTAAAATCTAAGTGTGTTTTAAAACTCTTGATTGTTGATAATCTTTTTCTAATTTGTATGCAAAACAAACACTTAATTGTAACTTGGGAATTATTCAATATACCTATAATAAAAATAAGAAATTTGTTTGAGTTTTCATTTAATAGAGATGAGAAAATGAACAAATACAATTATAATTTGTTATGACATGTGAAATCTGAGTTTTTAAGACTTATTTAATTTAATTATGTTCTTATATTTTATTTATAGAAAGAATTTAAAGAAAGAATAAGGAATTTAGGAGATGGGAATACATATCAAAATTGTAAGCCACATACAAAGGCTTTTCTGCCGTTTTTCAGAATGCTTTTTTTAGAAATAGAAGTATACTTTTAAAGACAATCATAGGTGATAAAAAATATGAGTTGAGTGTGACCTGAGAAAAAAGAAGCAGAAAAAGATCAGGAGGAGGAATTGGACAAATTCTCTGTGTTCTGTCCATAACCAAGAGTG
Organism: Rhinolophus ferrumequinum; assembly: GCF_004115265.2. Taxonomy (NCBI): domain Eukaryota; kingdom Metazoa; phylum Chordata; class Mammalia; order Chiroptera; family Rhinolophidae; genus Rhinolophus; species Rhinolophus ferrumequinum. Next base: position 60,110,214 of record NC_046291.1, read on the forward strand.
ATATTCAAAATAGCTAACATCTGCAGATCTGAACTGGTCATAGTTGGGGCCCAACGGTGACAAGCTTCAATCCCTTAAATGCTGGGTGTCCTTTTAGAGGGGCTGGGAAATTGCATCATCCAGAAAAAGAGCATTTAGGGAACTTAAAGCTTAATATTTTTGATAAATACCTTTTCAGTTTTCAATATTTTACAATCAGTATGTGTATTCTACTGCTGGCTGGAAAGCATTGTCCATCATCACCTAATACCTTTATGTAAAAAAGTGCTATATACTTTATACAAAATAACGATACATCATGTTTATAAGAATGTGTTATATGGGTAGTTGTATAGATGCTATTTACTCTATATTGCATAATTGATAGCCTACACAAACTCTAACTTATTACCTGTATGTCTATGGTACATTAATTATTTTTCTTTTCTGTGTCTCATTCTTCACCTCACCAAGTATCATGAGGTAGTGGGGTGCAACGTGGAAAGTATGCATTTAGAATCAGACTTGGGTTCACATCTTAATTCCACTATAAACTGTGTGGTTTTTAGCAAATTATTTAACTTCATCATTTAAGATCTTCATCTGTGAAATATGACTCAGGAAGTTTTAGAGGTAAAGAATAGAAAACATCTGTCACAGTATCTGGTACATGGCAGTTACTCACTAAATGGTAACAATGGCTACTAATTTGAGAATTAGAAGATTGCTAAAGCAATCACTTGGAATGTATCCATGGTTGTGCCTTAGTTTGTCCAACAATCTCCTAAAATGGCAAGTAAAACAGCTTATACGTTCATACACCCTCCTTTGGGGTAAGGGTCTATAGCATTTGGAAGATTCTTAAAGGATGTTTTGAACTTCAAACAGTTAAGAAAAAAAAATGATTGGAGAAAAGTTGGCAAAGAGAGGGAATGACATGGCACAAGAAAAAGATAAAGAGCAGGGAGTAAGAACAGCAGCTAAACAGGGACTTTAAACGGGGGAACCAATATGGAGAAATTGCAGAGAAAAGAGACCATAGCATTAATATGGTCTTGAAGAGAACGTAGCATGGGGAAAAATGAGTAGATGAGGTCAGACAGAATTAGTAAAGCCAGGTAGAAAGCATTGCAGTTAAGTAATGAGGTCTGCAGTGAGGGTGACGATACTTAACAGATTCCTGGAAAGCTATTATATTTCAAATTGTTTTATCTTTCCTTGTTACTCAAAACCATTTACATAGTTCACTTTATTATGTGTTTTATATTGATATTTCTACCCTATTTTGAGACATGTAAGCCATCTCATTACTGTTATATTATCATATTGTCTGATATTTATTTTCATGTTAGGGTTTAAGAAAACTTAATTTAGAGAACTCTTCTCTACACAAGTTAAAAGTTTAGATTTCAATTTCTGTTCTCTCTGACAGTTGACCATTTGATTCTCTTGAACATTTTCAGAGTGGGCAAAAAAGTTAATGATGGTTTTCTGGAAGGACAAACTAATCAGCTCTCGTTTACAAAGGTGAACGTAGTGATAATCAAAATTACATTACTTTGAGAGGGAATTAAATAAGAGGAATTTTGTTTGAGTTTATTTTCATTAGTAAATCAGCAAAAATTGTCATCAAAACATAACTTAGGATTCGACTATACATGAAAACAAAATAGAAATTTTGATGAACCCATAGCAAGCAAAATTTCTACAAATGTACATTATTTCTCAATATATAAAATGAAGCTATATGAGGAACCTGGCAATCAATATTAGAGAATTTTCTTTCTGAAAATGCATATTCAACAAACATCTACTACATGTTTGTTTGAAGCACGGAGCTTATGAGAATCATATTTCAACTTCACAATAATTCATTTACTGATTTCACAGAGGAGCAAATGGCAGCTCTGAAGGTTATGACTTACCCAAGGCTACACAACCACAAGTACTAGTTATGTAGAAATTTTCATCTACTGTCTTTAATCCTCATAACCACAATGTAAGTGAAACCTTATTGTTATTATTCGTATTTACAAATGACAACTAAGGTCAAGAAGAGTTAAATGACTTTGTTCCACAGACAGAAAGCTGTTATAGAAGAACCCATGTCTCTTGACTTAAAATTCAATGCTTTTATGATTTGTCATATTTATTAATTTACTTATTCTCGGAACAAATATTTATTGTGTATCTAATATTTGCCAGGCATTTTGTTAAATGTACATACGATCATGGTAAATAAAACAGTTATGATCTTGTCCTAGTGGAGTTTATAAACTATTATGGGAAACAGATTTTAAACAAGCAAGCAAACAAAGACTATAGAGAAAAGATAACTTATTGAGAATACAGGAGATCATCAGAGAGGACCTCTCTAAGAATCAGCTATGAAGAGAGAAATTATGTTCCAGCCAGATGGAAGACCATGTGCAAAGGTTCTGAAATAGGAAAGAGTCTGGATTTATTAACTCCAGATGAACAAAATGATCAGACTTTTTTGTATAAAATAATATGTACTTATTAAATAAAGAGAGCACATAAATCAATTGAATAAGTATATCAAGTATACAATATCAATTTACTTTACCTGAAAATAAGCTTCCTTGAAAATAAGGGAAGAAAAAAACATATATATGCTTTAAAAAATTGGAAGTTTTTTAATAAAAATCTCTCTCTCTCTCTCTCTCTCTCTCTCTCTCTCTCTCTCTCTCTCTCCCTCCCTACCTCCCTCCCTCTCTCCTTTCTTCCTTCCTCCCTCCCTCCCTCCCTCCCTCCCTCCCTTCTTTCCTTCCTTCCTTCCTTCCTTCCTTCCTTCCTTCCTTCCTTTCATTTTAAAGAATCCATTTTCTAGTGATCTGCTGTAGCTGCCTAGAACTTTTACAGAGACACATGCTCTCCAAGTAGTCATAGTCTTTCCCAGAATGTTTTTCATTTTTCTTATCTGCAGTCATTTGAATTTGCAACCCTTGAGCTTGATTATTAATCATCTCTAATACTCAGCATTTATTTTAAACTGAATCCAGCCAAATAAGCCACTGCATTTTTTCCTATTTTCTACCCTCTCTTTTGATCCTCTATTATGAGCATCCTATTTATGCAATCTGCTCATTTATTACTTTTCTGCCATATCACAAAACATGTCAAACAAAATAAAGTGTCATACTACAGGCCTGGACAGTCTCAGAGAAATGGGAAGGAGAGGGGATGATTTGTGGCCCCTATGCTCGTCTTTCCTTCCTCATCAATATCACCAAAGCAAAGTGATACCTTTCACCCTTCTACATATGCCCTGTATACATTTAGTCTATGATTTCTTTTCTCATAAAAATTATGGATATAAATGCAAGGGAGCCAAGTAAGAGAACAATAAGATAACTGGATTGAAGAGACCAGCCGCTGAATGCTCACTCTTCATATGCTGAGTATTGCAAATATAGACACACACACATACAAAAACACACACACACACACACACACACACACCATGGTATGTTCTGTGTAGACTATTTTATAGTCTATATAGACTTTATATAGAATGTTTAATTAAAAGATTGATGCTAAGTTTACAAAAAATCTTGCATCAGTGGATTTATTGTTTGAGTTTCTGCTTCTCCAGAGAAATTTGTCAGGAACAAAACGCATCGTTTTAGACTTACTAGAGTATGTTTATGAAAGACTAAACTATCCACACAGATTTTTCAAATTCCAAGAAGGAATGTTTAAATGCATCATAGTCTTATCTTTTAAGAACTATGTACACAGTACAATAGGATCATTTTTGAAGGGCCACATAAAGTTATTTTAAGTAGATGTACTTAGTTGTATCATTTTCTATGTGTTATATTTTTATTTATGCCAAATACTGGATCAAGAAATTGTTTCTATTAAGAGATATACTATAATTGCTATTATCATGATTAAAGACAAACATTTATTGAGGACTATCTGTGTCAGACTCTATGCTAAGAATTTGCACGTAACATCTCAATAATAATTACAACCTTGAACTAGATATTGTCAGCCTCATATCACAGATGAAGCTTTAGATTTTCCCAGGTTTCACAGCAAATAGATGGCAGAGGTGGGATTATAATTTAATATATTAGGCCTTTAGGACTTTGAATCCTGGTGCTCTAAATATATTGAATCCCATCAATGACTCCTGCTGAGTTCAAGAGAGCACCTATGTAAATATATGTAAACAGCAGGCACATGTATTTAGATTACATAGCTTTACTATATCCAAAGTGCTACATTCTAAACCTAAAGCTTTAGGCATTGCAGTTGACTAAAATCTACTAAAATAAGGTTAATGTCTGTGATGTCGGAGTCAAGTTTGTCTCTTAAGTCTTAGTTTCTTTCAAGTGAAATAGAGTTATAACTAGGTTTTTGTGAGGAAAAAATGTGATAAAATAAAGCCCTTGGCACACAGGAATCACTCAATGGTATTTGTAGCTACATTAATTCCAAAGGCACAATGAAAGGTGCTACTTGGATCCAGATCCCTTGATGCCTATTTTTCTTCAAATAGTCTATATAAAACAATGTGTTTTGGCATAGAGAAAGCCAACTTTCGATAAATGCTTATTGTTATGAAAGTACTGAAGTTGAAACTAGTAGTTATGAAATATAGTTATGAAATACCTACAATGGACTAGACCCTATTTTATTCAAAATGTTTTACTTAATCCTCATCTCATTCGTGGTAAATTGTATTATTATTATTATTATTATTTCCATTTTGAGGATGAGAAGTTGAAAGCTTAGATATTTAGGAGTTTTCCACAGGAATACACAGATAATGTGTGGTTTTGAACCCACTCAGATTGTAAAGCCTCTGCTCTTTCCACCACAATCAAAAGCTTAAAATTCACTGCTTTTGAGTTTTCCTAATTAAAACTGGAGATAACTATGAACTGTGAGGAAACAAAACGTTTTGTTTTGTTTAAGATTATGTAAAAAGAAAAAAGCATTCACTAAGCTATTTCCCTCCCACATTTCATAGGTATTCATATTTCAGAATTTGTCTTGAACATACAGAAAAAAAGACCACAGTTTATTTTTTAACAAATAAATAAATAAATAGTATGCATCTGGGCAATGTGATTCCTCCAAAAATTTTTCCAAAACTTCACTGTCCTTCTTTAGTATGAAAGCATGTATTTTTCAAGATAAGTGATTATATTATATATTTTTATTATATTATATATTTTTGTATATTTTTTAATATGCTGTATTTGAATGATATATATGTGTGATTCTTTTCAGAACTTGGGAGAGGAAGGGTATGGCTTTAGGTATATATGTGCCTACCTGCTAAGTGAGAGAGTCTTAGTTGAGTCTTCACAGGCTACTCTATTCATTCACTCATTCATTGAATAATTGATGGGGGCATCCTACATGCCAGGCATTGAGATAAGAAAATGAATACAACAGCATCCATGGCCCCTGTTCTAGTGCAGCTGAGAGCATAGTAGGCGACACAAGTATTACATGAATAAATTACACTGAAAAGCTGAAAGTTGGCAACAGAGATAGTTTCCATGATAGAGAGATACCCAGTGCTATGAGAGTAAGTGACAGGAGAATTTAACCTTGTGAGGAAGGTTGAGGAAGGCTCTGCTGAAGATGTGGCATTTGAACATTGGTCAAAGGAATGAATAAGAGTTACCATACTAAGAGGAAAGAAAGAATTCCCTCAGGATAGCAACATATGCTAAGGCTTTTTGTTAAATCTTTCATACTGAATAGGTATCACATATTGAAACATAGCCCTCAAGAATATGTAATTGAACACCTGGTTTCTGAATTATGGAAAAGAACAACTATAGATTTATAAATTAACAGCTTAAGTTATGAAAGTCTTTGTTTCATACATATCTTTACACGCACACACAAAAAGGATTATTACCATGCTATCATAGAAACAATTATAAAACATTTACTTTGACATTTAAGGCAACTATACTATGCATTTTAGAATTGTGGAGAAATGGGCACAATTTCTGGCCATGTGGAATTCATTAAAAACCACACAAATTGCCAAAATGTGACAGGAATTGTGCTAAGCTTTAGAGATTCAAGGAAATAAAAGGTAATGCCCCTGTGTTCTTAGATCCCATAATCAACCTAAAGATCCGTAAGAGCAATGAGTGAAATATCACATAATTTTGCTGACGGACAACCTCTTTAGCTTATTTAAGTACTAGAAGAACATAAATGTGGCTGCAATTACTTTTTCCTTTACGCTTTAGTGCAGTGTTTGGCTTTACCTAGAGACCTGATAAATCAGGAATAAATTATTTTATATGAATAAACATGCAATAAAATAACCCTGTGTCATTACCACAAGAATATATTGTTATTGCTTTATAATTGCATAGATGAATGTCAATGCAGCTATGTTTAATTATGCTCTGTGCCTGACCCAACAAAGACATATAACAGAATCCTTTTTAATTTGAAGTAATTATTCTGAGTTGCAAATAACCTGTGGAAATCCACCTTCTCTTTCTTTGTGTGGTACAAGTATTCAGTGGCAACACATCATCAAAGAAGTTTGAATGCAGAACTAGGAAATTAAGACCCAAGATTTGTTCTCAGGTTCTGCTATTGTCTCACTGAGTTCTTATGTGGAATCTCCTCATGTGCCAATGCCAAGAATAAGAAAACACGTGCTGTAGATGAGGGTAAAGGGGATCAAATATATGGTGATAGAAGGAGAACTGACTCTGGGTGGTGAACACAAAATGTGATTTATAGATGATGTAATACAGAATTGTACACCTGAAATCTATGTAACTTTACTAACAATTGTCACCCCAATAAACTTTAATTAAAAAAAAAAGAAAGAAAACATGCTGTACTACTAAGTACAGGCAATGTGATGTTTCAGAAGAGAGTTAATATTTAAATGACTTCAAAGTAAGCAGTGAATATGTTAAAGTCTATCAAATGCAAAATAGTACTAGACAGTTGTTATTACAAATCTAAAGGTAAAAATAATTTTATAGTTATTCAGCCATACTTTTGTTCTCTGACAATTTACCTTTTGTGTAGAGTAGAGCTTTTCTAGAAACAAAAAGCCCTGTGACATAATGTTTCAGATATACTCTCTAAGAAATTTGCAATACACACACACAAAAAGAGGCTTTGGTGCTTTTTATTTTAAAATCCACTCGTGCATAACAAAGAACTTGCTCTTCCTCTGAGAAGGTTTTTGTCTTGCATTGGTTAGGAGAAACAGTCAGGTGAATTTAATAATTGATAGTGGAAATAGAGTCTTAATGAAATTTCCATCTTCCAGAACATGAATTCTGTATTTATTACTTTTTATTATTACCTAATACTGATGTGTGCAGTTACCTGATATAGCCTAGCTGAAGCTCCTATGAGCAATATAAAGTATCTGTGTTGGAAAATTTTTTTGAGCACTAATCTCTCTCCATTAATCTCAAATAAAACCAGATAAGCAGTGGTGAAGAGAAAATTCTCAGGCTAGAAACATGTGTTCTTGCTCAACGTATTATAATTTAAATGATTATTTGTTTTCCAGTTTTAGAAACTGGATACTATTATTGGTAATATTACTTTATTGAAACAAATTACGTATTCTTGTGGGTGTTCTGTGGAATCATCTAAATTCAAAACAACCATCTTGAAACTGGTTAAATTATTACTTTCATTAAATAAAATTCAAAAAATAATCATTCATAGAGTAGTAACATTTGGAAAGGATCCTCAAGGACCACTCCCATTTCAACACTTTTCGTTTTAAAAATTTGAAGACACTCAAGCCCAGAAAGAAATGAACTTTAATTAGCTAATATTCTAGAATTACCAAATCAGAGACTATAAAAAATGAACAGTGCCCTTAGCAGCCCATCATTCCAATGCAGTAACAACCTAACATGACAGACAAATGATCATCTGGCATCTGCTGGAATTCTGCCAAGGACAGGGAACTCCAAAGTGCTCCCAAATTGTACATTCCATTTTGGGACAATGCTATTTGTAACTTCTATTTACTGGTCCCTATTCTGCGCACTGGAATCACGCTCATTCTTTTCTCTCTTCCACAACTATCTCTCAACTCTGACTGCAGCACTCATGAAACTTTGGGAATCTTCTCTCCGGCCCAATCTTAATACTTTCTACCGTTCCTTATACGAACGTTCCTTCAAACTTTAAATCTGTTGCTGCTTTCTCTGAGGATTTTATTCTATCAATTTTCCTTCCAAAATATGATATCAAGAATGGAATACTATAACAATCTGATTTTGACCTTACTGTCTGATTTTGACCTTACTGGTCACTATAGAGTTCAGTGATAATATAATAAAATTTATATGATCACACTTATATTAATTATATAATAATACAATTGTGATTCTACAATTATATGATCTTATTGAGTGTTATATTATTTGAAGCATTTCTTTAAAGCTGATCTTTGATACTCTAAAGTCTGATTATTAATGATAACATACACATTATAAGCATATTTTACAAAATTCATTTATTATATTTTTCTGGGGATTTGAGACATTTGCAATAAGCTATAAAGGATAAATTTAGGAACAGTAACCAATTAACTACTTTAAGAATTGCAGTACTTTAATATAATTGAAATCATTCTATAGCAATGGACAAAGTAGAAATTATGCCATTTCCTTAGTCCAGGAAAACAGAGGCCTTTAAGTACCAGCTTATTGAAGCTTTCTTCCTAATAAGTAGTTCAGACATTAGCTGTAGGCATCTTAAAGCCTGTTAAGCATTCATTAACATTATGTGAAAACACTGCCCCTGTAAGGAAATCGTACATTTCTAAAGAAGATGCCAATATTTATTAGTAGATTATTTACAAATGACTACTCTTTCTTCATCAAGTAATTTGTAATGCTAATAAATAAAATTGAGTGCTTATTTTATCCCAGATACCATGCTAAGTCGTCTTCATGTATTATCCCTTCTATTTTTTACAATGTTTTAAATTATACATTACTATTAAGCTCACTTTACAGATAAGGAAAAATAAAGTTTATAGAAAACAATTTGCTAAAGATCATAATTCTAGTTAGTGACAAAGACAGAATGTGAACTAGGTATGTCTGACACCCAAGCTCTTAACTGCTGTGTATCACCCATTCATTACTTAGTTACTTAATTAAAATAAAGCTATCCACCAGTCTTTACAAGGCTCAAAGATGTTAACATAACTAGTAAGTGATGGGTCTTAACTAACATGCAATGTTCTGAACTTCTGATCCCAAGACCAACAGTTCTTTTGATGCTGCTATGGCAAAGTTGAGATTCTAAAGTTCTAAGCTACGTATCACAATTAGCTCTATTGGGACTTCATGTTTTGGAATTTAGAAAAACCAACATATAGTTTGGTCTCTCTGTATTTCTCTTCTGCCCCATAATTTACGTTAAAGCTTCAAGTTTCCCATTGCAATGTTTCTAATGGCAGAGGATAGTGAAAATGTATCTTTGCAATGTAGTTGAAAAAAGTCTCTTGTGCAAGCTATACATTTCTTGGAAGCTTTGTTTTCAACTTAAAAATTAATGCAAATTTAATACTTTACTGCACAACACATAATTGTCTTATTTCTATGTGTTTTTTAATTCAGTTTTTTAAAAACAAAATTGAAGCCTTGGAAAGAAACATCATGTGACTTTTTATGCCCTAGCTATTGTCGTGTAACTGTAAGACATGTATACCTCAGTTTGAGAATAAGGGTGGTAGAACGTTCATTCAAAATTCATCAGTTCATTTTTTTGTACATTTATTCATTTAAAAAAATACTTATTGAGTACCTACTCTATGAAAAGATACTACAGACAGCTTATGGAGATAAACATTACATACTATCTGTCCAAGAAAATCTCAAAAACACAGCAGGGGAGACAGCCAAGCAAATAATTATAATATTTGCTGACCCTCTAGAAATGAAGATTGCAGTAAGTCATAGTTATTAATAAAATGTTAGCACATTCTCTTTATCTAATTTTGTTTCAAAATCTCAGATGGGCCATTTCCAGGCAGTGAATGAGTATTGACGCCACAGATGTAAATACTATTTTTCAGTTGCTCTTTTACTTGGGTTCTTTCTAGGTTTTTGCTTTGAGTGTATCTCCTATAAATATCTTTGTATAGGAGAGTAGTTGTCTGAGACAGCAGGTCAAATCAGACCTTTCTGTCATTATAGAATTTCATATATTTATTTGATGTGTTTCACTCTAGGCTCCAATATCTTTTTCTTGTAACATTATTTTCCATATTACAGCTTTCCATGCTGATTACAATTTGTTGATTATTGACTTCCAATACTTCTATTTTATGAATATTAAGGAGTCTCATTGTTCTTATGTACAGCTACCTTACTGCTTTTTCAGTGTGATCTATCTTCACCATCCCATCCTGAGATTTCAGGGTCATTGTCTATTTGGATTGATTCTAATATACATGTATTGTTTGCATTTCTTATGAGGTTTCTCAAAATCCTATCAAATGGTCCAGCTAATTTCACACCTTTAAAACTCTTAAAGTTAGGATTTATATATTCTCAAAAGCACATGAAATCATTAACTACTCATCCATACAAATATTTCTTACAGTTTTATACACTATTACTGTCAAAATACATAAAACATATTAATAGCATGTATTATATTCCTAGCTTACTTTTAGGAATACTGTATAAATAAATGTCAGATATACATGGAGATTTTATAAACACGTATCCTGACCTGTGTCTTACTAATAACATTTATAAATGAATAGTTATTCAAGTGGTTGCTGTATGTTCATTGACAAGAATGACATGTGAAAACCATATCCAGCCAAAACCTGGAGAAACGTGCCTAAGCATTTTATGTGTAGACAAAAGCAAAGCAATGTGAAATAAGTGCTTAATAAAGTTATAAGCAATCTATTGAAGAGCTTAAAATAAGACTATTTTTCCCCACCTAGAGGAATGTAGGTAGGTTTCATGGAGAAGGTGACATTTAAACTGTACCTAAAGCAGAGGTGAGCAAACTTTTCCTGTAAAGGGTCAGTTAGTAAATATTTAAGTCTCTGTGGGCCAAGAGGCAAACTCAAGGATATTATGTTGATACTAATATGACCATTTAAAATGAAACTATTTAAAAATGATTACATTTTTAATGTAACTAGCGTGTAGACTAGTAAAACAAACAAACAAACAAACAAACAAACCCAACCGGTACAGGACCACATTTGACTGTAGGCAATAATTTGTTGACCCCTAACTTAAAGTATGACTGAGATTTGAGGTCATGAATTGGAGGGAAAGAATGCTGTGGGTTGAGGAAAAGCATAAGCAAAAACATAGATATGTATCCTTTCAATGTGAATATCATTGATTCAGCGCTTGTTTATTTAATACCTACTACAGGCTAACTAAGGATATGACAACACATACAAATACACATAGTTCTTGTTCCTTAGGAGATTATCATTTTAGTACAGCATAAGGAAGATAGTCAATGGTATTGTAACAGTTATATAAAATGTCAGAGGAGTAGTAGTTTGGGGTATCACTTTGTGAGGGATGTAAAAGTCTAACTATTATGTTGCTTTGTACCCCTGAAACTAATGAGAGAAAAAAATAATTTGTACATTGTAACAATACAAATTTAAGCATGACCCCTCATAGGTTTAAAAAAGAAATTATCATACTGTGAAAGCCTCATATGTAATAAGAATTACACCATTTTACTGTATGCATTATATATGACTATCCCTCCAAAACACACTCAATCTCTCTCTCTCTCACACACACACCAGAGTCCCAGTTGAGAAGGGAGTTAAGGAGATTGGAACTGAGTCAGGAAGTTGCAATTCTGTCAGCAGGACCTGCTTAACTAATTCACATGGTGCCATGTGTATCAGGCAGACACATAGACTGAGGTTCTCCCTCTTTTGTACTTGGGACCAGCTGCCTCTTGACTCTGGGAAGCCATATTTGAAGCCCCTTTGTATTTATTGGTACATGTTTTGCTGTACGCATCAAGTTGACAAAACTAGTCCTTGTCCACCTGGCCACACTGATTACATATCTTTTTATTAAACCCCTAGTGGTTTCATGGTGTTCAGAAACCACTCCTGTATGTCTTTCTAGAATTAGATGGGCAGATAACTGTCACTGGCTCATTAACCTGGGAAAAAGAGATGATTCGTGTGAGTTGAGAGATTTTTCATACAAGATATTCAAATTCTCTCACCGGGCCTCAATGGAAAAACTTTCCCAGGAAAATATACATTCATGAGGTGTTACCCAAAACTCCCAGTGTGACCTCATTTGGGAGAGAGGACAGAGAACTGGAAGCAATATCTACTCTTACACATTCTACTCATGTTCAATGCATAATGAAAGCTTACAAATTGACTTAGCCTCTTTGGCAAGGGCTATCACTCTCCAGGAGAGTAGGTCAGAAATGTTCTTGGTTATAGCCTCAGAAAATTTTGATACAGTTCTAAGATTTCACACAGATGACAAAAGCAATGTTTTCTTTAATAGTCATAGAGATAATAGAGTACAACCCATGCTCATTAAAATTGCAAAAGACCTCAGCCATAGATTCATTCCCCCATTCCATGGTAAAATTTAAATAAATAAATAAATATTATAAAACACTTGAATAAATACAATTCAAATCAAGCAGAGTTGATACATAGTAATGCTATAGGGATTTTTGTTAAAATAAATCTCAAACATGCATTGGTTTTGCCAAAACAGAGCAGAAATGTTTTACTAAGGGTAGAGGCCACAAGTTAAATATGAGTAGGCAAAGTGGTAATGATTTTTAGAAATAAATATCTATGAATCTATAGCTATACCTATACCTATATTTATATATATCAAATAATTTTTTTATTCATAATATTGTTATTTTCTAGGGTCAAGAAACCCCAAATAGACATTCTGTATTTAGCAGTATTTTAGCTTTAATAATCCAATGCATTGAGTGTAGCCAGCATTTGCTGTAAGAATGTTTCAAAGTTTTCATAAAAGAAAAAAATATAAGAATACAAAAATGAAATAGGAACTCTGGGAAAAAAAGCAATTTAGTGTCAGTTCATTCAGAAAAGCAAAAGCAAAGTGGTTCCTTCCTCCTAGGTACATGCCATGTTAGTACAAAGAAAAGTAACTCCTTCTGAATTGTGACTTTGCTTAACTATAACAAAATAATTATTAAATGAATGCCTAGTATCTTTCATTATAGTGATATGGCTAGATAAAATCCTATATTTGTGCTTTAAATAAACCATAATATCGGTCAGATAGCAAACTATTTAAACTGCCTTTTTGGTCAGACTCAGGACAAGATGGCTTAGCTCACCATTTTGGTGAGAAAGAATTCCAGATATATTAAAATAAAAACCAAGGGACCACTCTGGCTGATAAAAACACATAGATCCAATGTGTCAAACTGGTGGGTATTGTTCTGGAATCATTAGTCAGTATTAACTATTTCATTTATATGGACAACATTAATTAAAAACACAGAACATGAAAAGCATACATCATCACCAATTTTCTCTCATATAAATGACTCCTTGGTAAGGTTTCCTTTTGGTATAAAAAAGACAGTTTGTTGATACTGAGTTAGTCATTTTAAACAGCACAGATGCCTTGCATTTTTTTCAAGCCTGTTTTTCTGAAGTTATCCAAAAGGACTGCTTTGAACCCTGGACAGATGAAAGGGGAGAGGTTGATGCAGACAAGAAAAATAAAAAATAGAGTAAAAAAGGTTGTAAGTAGAAAGAGTATGTATGGTGATGACTTCAAGTCCATGAAGTGAGAAACCACATTATCTGCCCGCTGAAGGACTAGTAAGAAATTTACATTATTATGTCCCCCTAAGCCTCTGTGAGTCAGAGCCCCTATTTTTAAAAGTCCAGACGAATCTTATTGAATATTATATCAATCTACTTTATTATGCATTTTCCTTAACTAATTGAATCCATTTTATTGTTTCCATATGTAAATGCAATCTCATTTCAACTATAAAATTTCCCTAAAATTTATATTTATATATTTTCCCTAAAATTTATACCTGTATTTACTGTGTTACAAAGAAGAAAAAATATATATTCTGGGACATTTTTTTGCCAATAAGTTCTGATAAATTTTTCAGCGTGGTGTCTAAAACAAAATCAATAATCTGAATGATCATCAATTAGGGATGCTCTGAGCCAGCCGACTGCCCAGATTGATACAATAAATTTGGAAAGTAAGCTGGTTTAGCATGATTTGATAAAAAGTACAATAAAAACACTGGGAGGGCAGTTCTTAAAGTAGAGTCATTAAAATGGTTCAAAGGAAGAAATCCCATTAACTTAGAGGTTTCTCTCAGTAATAGCTAAGTCTGTGTACAGTTTCAAGTTTTAATTGAATAAATATGTTTTTCTCTCATTTCAGTACATAAAGTATTTATTTAATTCTCAAATTATAGGCATTTTTCATTTGACATTTCCCCAAATGCCCATAATTTGACCACTATGCTTTGCCTTGTTAAATTATTTCAGCATAACAGTAAACACACATTGAAATTTCTGGTATGTTACTTAGTGCTTTTCCGGTCACTTAGTGCTACTCCAGCCTCCCGGTTATTTACTCTCCATTCTATAAGAACAGCAAGAAAACAGTTGCATGCTATTGTGGATTTTAAGTTAAGCAAGTGTCACTGCAGCACTAAAGCATATCTGAGGCTTCCAGCAAACACGTGAAGGAGGTGTAGGTGTTTCTGCTGCCATTATCCTACCAGTCACCAAAGTGTGACTCAAATGAAAGAAGCATTCCAGCAGTAGAAATGATCCCGCCCTCATAACCCAAATATTGACAACACTACACCTCTTCAAGAGCCCACAATATATGTTTTGCCTTTTCTTGAGAAAGCACTGTAAATCACTAAGTTGGAAATCTTTCAGTTAATCACATAATTCAAAAATATATGCCTACTGCGCATAAGTAGGCATATGTGTCTACTGCACAAAGGATCATAGTGAATATACAGACAAGATTCAGAGACAAGACTTAATTATAAGGGCCTTAAAATCTATTTGTTATAAAAGAAAAGCATGTGCAAATGAATATTAAATAGCATAAAAATCAAATGACAAGATAATAATGCAAAAGGTACTGTGTTCTAGTTCAGTGCCTTATATTTCGGGGATAATCAATACATATTAATTGCTATGATTAATTACTAGCTGAATTGTGTGTACCAATGAGTGCTTTTAGAGTCCAGACAGGAGCCATCACTGGAGTATTCAGGAATTAAACAGGTTTGTTGTGGTAAGGATGGTTAGGGCTTGAGGCAGTGAGTTAAATCAAGGCAGCGTCCTCCCCATATACTTCATAGCTAGCTATTGAAACTTACTTGATTCAGAAGTCTTTGACTCCTTTTGAATGACATATTCTGCATGACCACATCATTGTCCTTCTTCTTTATGAACAAATAAAAGAAAATTACCACTTGGGCTTCACTGAAACTGAAACGGTTTAAACATGTTTAAGGTGTTCCAGTTATTAAACTTATCTAGATGATCAGATTCTCTGATTTTTTTCCTCTGTCATATTTTAAAATTATGCTTTTCTTAAATTCTGAAATAATGATAAGAAATGAAATTATAAGAAATAACACAAAGAGATTCCATGTACCCTTTACCTGATTTCCTCCAATGGTAACATCTTGGAAAATCTACTATAGTATACTAACCAGGATATTATCATTGATAGAGTCAAGATAGAAAATATTTCCATCACAACTAGGATCTCTTAGCTTGTCATTATGATCACTGCTACTTCCATCCTGTCCCAATAATTTCCTTTATCCTTGACAACCTCGAATCTCTTCTACATTTCTGTAATTTTGTCATTTCAAGAATGTTCTATAAATAGAATAAGTATGTATCCTTTTGGTATTAGCTTTTTTTTCCAACTCAGCATAATTCCCTGGACATTTCTCCAGGCTTTTGCATATATGGATAGTTCCTTTTATTGCTGACTAGTATTCTATGGTCTGGATGTACCACAGTTTGTTCAACCATTCATTTACTGAACAACATCTGTGATATTTCTGGGATTTGGCTGTTACGAATAAAGCTACCATATACATTCATCTATAGATTTTGTGTGAACATAAGTCTTCATTTCTCTGCAATGAATTCCCAGGAATGCAATTGCTTTATCACATAGTAGTTACATGTTTATATTTTAAGAAACTGCCAAACTGTTTTACAATGTGGCCGTATCATTTTACATTCCCGCCCGCAATGTATGAGTAATCCAGTTTCTCTAAATCCTCATGAGCATTTGGTTTTGTCAGTATTTTTTATTTTAGCTGTTCTTATAGACATGTAGTGTTATTTAATTGTGGTTTTAACTCATATTTTCCCAATGGTCAATAAGGTTGAACATCTTTTCATAGGATTATTTGCTGTCAGTATATCCTCTTCAATGGAGTGTCTCTTTATGCCTTTTGTCTGTTTTTTAATTGAGTTGTTCATTTCTTTTTCTGTTGATTTTTGAGAGTTCTTTATATATAGTAGACATAGGTATGTATTTTGGTCATGAATTTTGTAAATATTTTCTCCCACTTTTTAGCTTCTCTTTCTTATCAAAGATTTTTGGTTTTAATGAAGTCCAAATGTCATTTTTTTTGATGGGTCATGATTGTGGTGTCAAGTATAAGAACTCTGCCTAATCTACATCTTAAAGGTTTTCTCCTATTATTTCTAACATTTTGTAGCTTTATATTTTACATTTAAACCTCTGATACATTGCAAATTAATTTTTGTATAAGCTGTGAAATTTAGGTTGAGGTTTTTTCTTTGTTTGGTTGGTTGGTTTTTGTGCTTCCGGATAGTATGTCCAATTATTCCAGCTCCATGGGTTGAAAATGTTACCTTTTTCTTACCGATTGCTTCTGTACCTATAAAAAATATGTAGGGCATATTTGTGTGAGTCTATGTCTGAGTTCTCTGTTCTGTGCCACTGATTTATTTATCTCTGCCTCCACTAATATTACAGTGTCGTCATAACTAAGCAATGTAGTAAGTCTTGAAATCATATAAACTGATGTTTCCCACTTTGTTACTCATTGTCAAAATTGTTTTAACTATTCTATTTTCTTTATTCTTTCATATAAATTTTGAATAATCTTGTCTATATTTACTTAAAACCTTGCTAGGATTTTGATAGGAATTGTGTTAAAGCTGTATACCAATTTGGGAAGAACTGAAGTCTTTACTATTGACTCTTTCAAACGTGAACATATAGGTCTCTCTATTTATTTATAAATGCTTACAAATTTGTATAAATATATAATTATAGACACAGTTATAAATCTTCTTTGGTTTCTTGTATCAGTGTGGTATGTTTTCCAGCATACATTTTTTTGTATATGTTTGTCAGATTTACATTTACACTTAAGCATTTAATTTTTGGAGGTGATAGGAAATGACATCGTACTTTTAATTTTTTGTATATAAATAGATAATTGTTTTTTGTATGTGTATCTCGTATCCTCTGACCTTACTGAACTCACTTATTAGTTGATGAGTTTTTTGGCAAATTCCTTGGGATTTCCTGTGTAGACAATTATGTCATCTACTAATAGGGATAGTTTTATTTTTCCTTTCTAATGTGGTATCTTTTATTTCCTGTTTTGCCCTATTACACTTGCTAAAATTTCTAGCATTATGTTAAATAACAATTGTGTGAGTGGACATTTTTGCCTTGTTCCTGATCTGAGAGGGAAATTATTCAGTCTTCCAGACTCTCTGATGTTTAAATCAGCATCATGATTAGCTTATGTGTCTTTCTTTAAATTTTGTTTTCCTTACGGGTAAAATAAAAGCTGTATTGAAAGATCGTGAAATGCAGTGCTTGCATACCTGGGCTTTGAGGTTAGTCGGAATTATGTGTGATTTCATGCTCTATTCCTTCCTCGTAGTGTTGCCTTGGGCAGTTTTATAACCTCTCTACACCTCATTTTATTTAGCTGTAAGATGGTACATTGCATTTATTCATTACATGAATTTAAAATCAGTATTTTTTTATTAAGGTTTATTGGGGTTACAATTGTTAGAAAAGTTACATAGATTTCAGGTGTATAGATACACAATGGAATACTATTCTGCCATAAGAAAAGATGATATAGTACCATTTGCAACAACATGGATGCATCTTGAGATTATTATGCTAAGCGAAGTAAGTCAGACAGAAAAAGTCAAGAACCATATGATTTCACTAATATTCGGTATATAAAACTGAAAATCAATATTTTAAACACTTGTGAATGAAAGAATCAAATGTTTCACAAAGTTGTGAGAACTAAGATAAAACTATGAAAATACTTAGGACACGGTAAGAATCTATTACCACTCTTAATATTAGACTACAAGTGTCAAATGAAAGATTGTCTTATACTAATATAGTTAGATCAGTGGTTCTCAGTGGGGGTGAGTGGAATGATCTTATCCCCACTCCAAGGGACATTGAACAATGTCTACAGACATTTTTGGTTGCTGCAACTGAAGAAAGTAGGTGCTATTGGTGTCTAATAGATAGAGGCCAAGCATGCTGTCAAACATTCTACATTGCATAGGACAGCCCCCTTAACAATAATTTTCCAGCCCCAAACCTGACTTAGATGAATAATAAATGTACTGTATATGTGAAAATATGTTAAAAATAGCTTGTTGAATCCTCTTTAACCCTTGACCTAAACCCACCTTCTCCAGGATCCTTTCTTTGGTTGGCCCCTTCAAACTCAGAACTTCCCTTACTCTGGTATCCTTTCAATAATATATTAATTTATATTCCTAGATCTCATTGGAGTATACTCCTAGGTCTCAAGGCCCATGAATAAAAGCACGATGTTTCAAGATCTATGTCAGCCAAAGAATGAATGTTTATGTGCAGAGACTGCATATTCTTTGGGGATAATCCCACTTTTCTAGTTCACATTCCTGATAGTCATCAAATGCATTTAATAACTCTTCTTTGACTTTGCTATTTGGTCGTGAACTCTGGTTACTTTTAAAATTAATGCTTTTCTGTATGCTTTTCTCAGAAACTCCTCAGAGTTAATAATGTAACTAATGCCTTATCTACCTCTAAGATTCAGTAGCAGTAATAGAAAATTGCTCTTATGCATTCAGAATGCAAAAACTTATTTTGGTTTATGCTCAAGTCGTTACTATATTCTGTTAGAACCACCCCAAATAGCAATGTATTTAAGATGACCTCATCTTGATAGTCAAATCAACATTTGAAAAATGGACTCGAAATCAATAGAAGAAATGCAACTGATGATTCAGTACAAATCCTTTCATAGGGTACCAATCTGAAGCAGAATGTGAATTTGTATATCTCTAGTGACTGGTTTGGCCTCCTGTGAGGTTTTTCTACTGACATTTAGCACTTTTGCATTATAACCTCTGACCTTTAAAGGTGGAGCTACCTCTAGATCATGTTGGAACTACTAACTCAATATCAAGAGTTAACCAGCCACGAGCTTTATCCTCAAGTGTCATACCTAGAGAAAGAGTGTGGTTATTTTTGAATCATAAGATTTGAAAGAGGCATCCTATTCCAAAAATGCTCTCCCACAGGCCTGACGTTGAATCTGAATTCCCTCCACGATAGTAACTCCTTTGAATGAAAACATTGTGTTTCTCATATGGGACCATCAAAAGATAATGCAAATATGATCACTAAAAGAGATGACACATTAGAACTTTTTTACTTATCAACTTACATGTAAACTAACATATAATATTTGGGTCTAAAGGGGCCCAGAAAATTACAACCATTTCTTCTCCTCTAAGATCAGATGGGAATTAACATATCAGCTTTCTAGCTAGTCAAATGGGTTAGAGAATAAGGTTTAGATGTGTGACCACTTATAACTGTCTCGTGTAATTCTTCCAGTAATGTACAATAATTCAAGGAAGAGTCTACAAAGCAGATACTTACCTGGCAAGCTATAATGGAAACCAGCAATCCCTCAAGCCACAGGCTCTTCCCAAGGAGACAAGAGGAGCAGGTCATATAAAGGAAGGAGTAAGTGGTGAAGAGAAAGCCCATAAATATGGGAAGTCTCCAGATAAAAACATAAGGATAGGAGTCCTCCTATAAATTTACATGGAAAATGACACTATCGACTGTCAGAGACCAGAACAGAAAGCACAAGAATGTGAATTTTGATGTAGGCAAAATGATAGGGGATATTGTGAGGAATACAAAAGGAAGAAAGTCTCAATATTGAGACCTCCTGATTGGGGCCCTAATGGATTCCCTAAAATGGGACACCTACTGTATGATTCTAGAATTAAGAAGAACAGAAGTGAGTGAGAAGGAGGGCTGCTAGGTGGTTCTAGGTTAGGTGGAGGACACATTGGGGGAAGGTGGAGGGTTGAAAGTTAAATTGACAATGACAAAGACCGGTTCTGTTACTCAGTGGTATGTTTCAGGCTGGCCTAGCAAAACACAGTGCAAGACTTGGACTACTGGAGGAAAACAGGATGAGTAGCTTTGTTTTTGCCATCAAGGAATTTGTAGGCTAATTCAGTGGGATTGTTTGGTTTCATTCATCTCAACTAAATATATTGCCTCCATTTATATAAAGAAAAAAATACCTAAAAAAGCAACTGACCATGTCCAGTTTATTTAAAAAAAAATGCATTGTGTGATGTGACATATGTAATATGTGATAATTAGGTCATGTCACTGAATTTTCATGTTCAGTTGTTTGTTTAGCATTAAAATAGAGGAGCCCTAAATCATCCAGGTCTGGAAACAAAAGAGAAAATGTTTATCTAGACAGTGAGAAAAAGAAAATGTGAGAAAGCAACCAAAGCGTATTTTGGGTTAGGAAACATGATGAGGGTCCAGCAATTAGCAGGGAGTAGCAATCAACATGACCTCGGCTGTTTGGCTGACAGCAGTTGGCAACAGGTGTAACGAAATGTCCTACAAATAGAGTGATTCAGGTATAAGCTGGACAACATTCAATGAAAAATCTTTCCTCAGAGGAAGATGAATGTTTTAGATACATTTAATCAGTTCTTCATTTCTTTCTTTGGCTAAGATTCTGATTTACCCCTTATTTGATAATGCTAATTTTAGGTTGTCTTCATGAAATACTTCTGCCCCATAAAATGTTCTTGTGGTCAAATAGGAAAATGTGCTATATAAAATACCACTGAACATCAATTTGGAAAGGAGGCATTTTACACATGGATTCTAAAATACCCCAAATTAAAGTAGGTACAAAAAGGAAGCTCTAATGAAATGGACATGGCTATTCCAGCAAAGGTAAAGTAAGTTTTTCTGTTGTATTTTTCAAAGTGAAAAACAAAATTACTCTTATGAACTATGAGCAAAGAGAGAGTTCACATAGAGGCCATATTTGATAGCTTTTTCTGGCAGCAAGATGTTCCCAAAAGCCCTTCTGGCTTGTGGGTGAAAACTCATAGTGAAGTCAAGCTTTCTCTCACATTGCAAGAGGAAAACAGGGTTTACCAGCAGCTTCTCACAAGTGAGAAACTTCAAATATCTAATATAGCAAAGAATCAGACTGTTTTGCTGATAATTTTATCAGTGATTATTTTGTACAAGATAAAATGGGGATTATTCTAGGTCAAGATTTTCTGTTTTTCATTAGGAAATGAAGACGAAGAAGATGTAAATAGATCACTGTCAGCAAAGTTATTATTTAAAAAGAATTAGTAGAAATTGATATTTAGATGTATGCTGCCAAGGCAGTATTTCTGAGACTCTGTGGGCGGATGTAAAATTAGCACTAAGATTTGCAAAACTTTAAGGTCAAAAATCAGGACTAGACTCATAAAATGTTAGGGCAATACATAATTCAGAGCACCCCAGGTCAATTTGGAATAGGCAAAAATTACACATCTGTGCAAGGAAATCGATGAGAAAAAGTATAGCATTTTCTTTTGTACCTATTATTATTATTACTATTACTTATTATTTTTATTCCCAAGAATGGCAATTTCATTGCATTTGTCCCCCACTTGATTTTGTAAAGCTTAAGGAAAGAGTCTGTGTCTTACTTGTTTTGGTAAACTAATGCCTAGCTGATGGCATGGCACATAGTACATTTAAACATTCACTGAGCAAATGAAATTATAGAACAATTCCAGAATAGCATCTCTGTCAGATGTGCTAAATCAACACTGTTCAACAGAAAAATCGGTGATGGAAATTTTTGGCACTGCCCAGTGTCGCCAGTGCAACTGAGGAGCTGCGTTATTACTTTTATTTGATTTTAAATAACTTAAATGTAGAATTAAGCAGCCACATGTTGGACAGTGTGGTGTTACATTTTGCCAAAGAATAAAGGTAACAGAATGTGTTGTGCATGTAACCTGCTATTATAATACTACTTGACTATTGTGTGTCCCCCATCCCAATTTATCCTCTTTCATCAAGTAAGAAATCCAAAAGAAATAAAAAGTCTCATAATTCAGGTTACATAAAAGTGACCAGTCTTTTCCTTGTTGACTTGCAGTGACCAAACATCACTTATCCATCTCATAACCAGTGATTCTGTGTTTATAGCATAGCACAACAGAAGCCACTAAGCACACAGACTTATTGGAATCCTGGGTCTGTCAAGTACTAGCAGAGTGTCTGTGGAGACATTCCTTAAACCTTCTGAGTCTAAATGTCCTCATCAATGAAATGAGGATTATGCCCATTGATAGATTGTTGGTAGGGTTAATGACATTATTCGTAATCCTTATTGCAATACCTGATACATAAAAGATAGTAAATGGTAGCTTTTACTACTGTAGTTGTTAAGAGTAAGATAATGTGCTAAATACTGTGAGGATACTGAAGGATATACACGTAGTATAGTCCCTGACTTTTTAGAGTGATTTCCTAAAAACTTTTATTATCATTCTATAAAAATACCAATACTTTCTCTGTCCCTTATCAATATGTCATTAATCCTAGCCACCGACATAGAAATTACAGGCAATTCTACCAGCCCCTGCATGCTTTTGAGAAAGAGATTACTATCTTATCTGTACCTTCATATTCCTACAACAGGCCCAGGGCACTTAGTTAGTGCTTAACAATGATTACTGAATTTGAATTATATAAAATATAGTATGCTCTGCTGCTACTAAAGGAAAATAAGCAAGCAATGTCCTTGTAATGTGCAACAACTAGAAATAACTACAAATAGGAGATGCAATAGAACAGAAAAATACCCCATTAACTGTAGTAATATTTACCTCGCATATAAGTCTTTCATCTCACACACATGCAAGGTAAAATAAGTAATCTAGAGAAAATAGTAATACATGTAAAGGACCTGTGGGAATGAAATTATCAAATTTATATAAATTTACATAAATTATCAAAATATTTAAAGAATAGTTGAATTAATGCAAAAGCATACCTTGTTTCTGATTGGAAGATTATATGTTGTAGAAAAGCATAATACTTTTCAAAATCAATGATTTGTGAAGAATTTTCAGGAAAGTTTTGAAAAATAAGAATAATAAGCTTACTCAATCAAGTATTAAAACACAATACAGGGCTACAATAAGTTAGCCGATATAATATAGGTAAAAGAATAGACACATAGTAAGTGGGATAAAACAGATGAATTTAAAATGACTTCAAGTAAAACTCAGAGTTTGGCATAGGAAATGTGTCTCCTTGATGGGAAAAAAAAAATCAGTTTAGCATCTCACCTCATACTGTATACCAGTGTACTGAAAAGTATTTTATTCTAATGAATTCTAGATGGATTAAAGAATTATATGAAATGACACCAAGAAACAAGAAGAAAAATTTTATTAATCTGTTGTGGGGAAGGTATAGTAAACATCAAAGAAAATAAATATCATAGATGATTAATATTTGTATGTCTATAGAATATTTCAACATTTTTACCATTATTAACATATGAATAAATTAAGTTATAAACCAAAAACTGAAATAATATTTTATAAGCACAATCAACGGGAAGTTCGGAGAATACTGCAGTTAGGAATTCTTCAGCTAAAGTTGTTGTTTTAAATGCTTGCAAGATCATATATAACTATAAAACTGAGGCTAATTATTTCACCTAAATTTATGTTTTCTTTTCTTTAAAATGAAAAATTGAAACAATATACCTCATAGGGTTAACATGACAAATTTGAAAATATGTAAAACTCAGTGAATTACCTAAAACATAGCAAAATGCTCAATAGATAGTAGCTTAAAAATAAGGGGTCAATATTCTTGCTAATATCATTTCATAGATTATGAATATTATAAATTTTTCTTATATGAATCTTTCAGATAATTTTCCAAGATTGTTGCTTACTTTGATTTTTATTTTTCCTGTCTTTTATAAAAGAGAAAATTTTCATTTTTATTTAGCAAATCTATCAGATACTTTTCCTCATAGCTCTGGGTTTCCATTTTATTTAGGAAATCTCCCCACTGCTTTTCAACTTCCTTTCCATGATTATAAAAATATTATCTTCTATTTTTATCTAGTATTTTTTATTTTTAATCCATATAAAATTTGTTAGCTTAGGATACTGTAATGATCTAATTTAATTTTATTTTAAGTGATTAACTGATTGTCACAACACTGTTTCTTAAATAGTCCTTTCCAAAAAGTTTTAAATGCCATTTATTCACATTATACAGGTATTATTCTGCACTCTGTTCTTTTCCATTGATCTATTTATCTACACCTCAGACAACATCCTTATTTTAATAACTATAGATTTGTATTTTGGTCTCTTTTAAGACACTATTCTTTATTGAAAGACTCTATTCTTGGATATTCTTTCATAAGGAGTTTTTATCAGGTTCTATAAATGTAGTGTTTAGATTTTGAATGGAATAATATTATTTTATAGGTTAATTTAAGGAAAATTGACTTCCTAAAAGACTAAGTTTTTAAATCTTGGATCCTGATATATTCCTATAATTATTGAGTCATTTCTAGCATTACACATTCGAACTTGCAGTTTTCTTCATATAGTCATCATACATTCATTTTTCAATTTATTTTCAAGCATTTTTGGTTTTGTTATTATTGCTGCTATTACAAATGATTTCCTTTTACCATTACATTTTCTAATTGGTATTTCTGCTTTATAGAAAAGCTATTGAGCTTGGGGAACTTACTATCTTGCTGAGTAATTTTATTACTGTCAATAATTTTCAGTTGGTTCATATGGATTTTCCTGTTAGATAATCTTATCCATAAGCTTGGAAACATCTTGCTGTCATAAAAGCTATGAAATATACCCCCTATGTGTGTTTTCTCCTTACTCACAGTTAATAAGAGTAATTTTTGTTTTTCACTTTAAAAAATACAACAAAAACTCACTTCGCCTTTTCTGGAAGAGCCCTGTTTATTCCACTGGAGCTTCCTTTTTGCACCTTCTTTCATTTGGAGTATTTTAGAATCCATGGACCAAATGTCTCCTTTCCAAATTGATGTTTATTAGTGTTTATTTAGCACATTTTTCTATTGTATCAGTGATGTAATGAGAGTATCACCACTTAGGAACACTCACCAGAGCCCTGAATGCGGGTATTGTCTTTATTCATAGGTCCAATGGTGAGACAGGCAAGTCATTTAAAATTTGAAAGCATAGAGGAATATATGTGTATACATATATGTATCTCATTTTTGTAACAACTCTAATTAATCCTTCTTTATTTTTATGCAATTTGATGCTTCCAATAGAACCTGCCTTGCAGCGTATGTATAATATGTGACTTCCTTAAATTGCATAGTCAATAAATCATTCTTTTTAGACGAACAATTTCTGAATATCCATTATGTACAAGTCACTACTACATTCTGAGACTACAAAGGGAAAAAAGATATAGTTTCTGCTCTCAAAGAATTTACTTACTAGAAAATTTTAAAAATTGTCCATGTGAATTGTTCCATTAGCCAAATCTATCCTTGCAATCAATGCAATGACAGATGTCCTGGCCAGATTATTTGAGTCCAGACCAACCATTAAGCCACCACAAGTTTCTAAGTGGTTCCAAGTCAAAGACATTAAAATTTTATTATACAGTGAAAACTGAAATTAACTAGTAGTCTCATATCCTTCAGTTTTTACTTTATTAAAAAATACTTAGCCATGAATTTTAAATCATTTTATAGACTACATATTATGTAGTATCATAGTATTTATTATTCATAAACAAATTAAAATTTTGAGTTATCTGAATTTTTTTTGCTTCAATGCATGTTTAGGAATATAGTTTATTAAGGAAATACATATTAATTTAGCTTCAGCATATATATACGTATATATATATATGTATGTATATGTACATATATAGGTATGTATATGTACATATACATATATACGTATATATATACATATATACATATATACATATATATATGTATTATATAAATATATATAATCCATACCAACTCCCACAGACTGAATGCCTGGGGCAAAATGTGAGAAGATAGACTTTATTTACCCATAGATGTAAAAGAATACATAAGGTTGGGAAGCCTCTCTGAGGACTATGAGGGAATTTACTCTCTAATTCACCAAATATTTTTATTTGAATACATTCTGTGAGCATGATGTTTCAAGGTGTTACAATGCAGGGACTCAATGGCAATATATTTATTTTTTTTTCTCTTTGATTGATAGCATAGAGAGTAAGAATGGCAGCTCATTCTTGAGATTTGGGGAAGCATAATCCAGAGTAAAAATTCAAATTCCATCAGCTTATTCCACCTGTATTTTCTAAATTGATAATTGATTTTTCAACTGCCTTTATGTCTACAATTAATGTTGTTATGTAAACTAAATTATTAATTCTCGTTTTTTTTTAAAAAATTGTGTAATCACATAAATTTTTAATAATGATCCATAATAAGTACACATTGAACTTGTCTATGCAGTATTAGGTAGCACCTATTCCTAACGATGATGCTGCTAGCCTACAACTCTGAAAAATCAGTAAATTAATCTCAGCTCACATATTATAACTAAACTTGTTACATCACAGCATCCATTACTCATCAACCTGTATTTAAAGGACCATGTATCACACACAGTAGTTCTTTTTTAGGTAGAAGAAACTTTAGATCTTCAATCACAACAAATATATTAGTCTACTGCTTGCCATTGAGAATTCCTGTTTTCTCTGTTATGTTAACCACTCCTTTTTTCAACCAGATAGCAGCATCTTCCATTTTTAAAAATTTGTTTTATGATGAATATTATCTTATGGTAATTATTTTATGAGACATTAGATGTGTATTACAAAAGCTATAAAACTGAGTGTTTATATAACTGAGTGTTTGGCCTTCATCCAAATACATCAGAGCTTTCTATGGGTACTCTGTTTCTCCAAATATTTTTTATCTTAATTAACAAAGGGCTTGTATTTGCTGACATATCTGTTCAGTCATTTTTCCCACAATTAAAATTTTGTGTTTGAGCGTGTGACTGAAATTGCATACCATATGAGAGTATTTTATTGAAAATTGAGCTGAAAAATCACATACTAACATAAATAAAATTCCCCCATATCCATAACACTCCATAGTTAAGAGCAACTATACCAAATGTTTAACCAGAATGTAACTAGGCTGCCTCAAAGTCCCAGCTTGTGGAACAATCACATTCAAATGAACACTTGATTGATAAAAATTGTTACTATTTTTTTAAAATTTCCAATATGTATTAGTAAGAGCCCCACAGCAAGACTTTTTTGAAGCCTCTTTCTCTTTCCCCCAGGTGACCAAAGACGCGCCTCCTCTCTCACTCACGCATGGCTTAGTCTGTGTCTTTTTATTTCAGCTCTACCCCTACCTTTCATAATAAATTCTTTCTTTTTTGTTAATAGCTTTTCCTGTCTAATGTAAACTATCCAATGGAATTCCCAATCCTTCAGCTCTTTCTTTTATCATCCTAATGTACAACAAAATCCCAGAAAGGTAAACAACAAAACCCTGTGGTGTGGAGTAGAGCTTGAATATTTTTACATTAATATATTTTTTCTGGTTACTTAATTCTACTTTTATTTTAAATTATGTAATAACTCTAAAGCATCTTTTTTTTCTTTATTAAAAGGGAACCTTGCTGCCTGGGCCTGGTTTTGCCTAAAGCAGCTATTCCTCTAAAATGCTTCATTCCTCACCAGTCTCCTCACCCCCTACTAGCTCCTACTTGCCTTAAGTGAGAAAATAATAATAGGCAACATTTGTTGAAGACATATCACGTGCCAGGTAAAGTTCTAAGTGCTTTACATGCATTTATTCATTTAATCATCACAAAACTCCTATGGATTTTTCCTTCTTCTATAGATAAGGAAATGAAGGCACCAAGGGGTTAAGAAAATTGCCCAAGGCATTAGATTGGTATGGAATAGAGCCAGGATTTGAACCCAGCGAGTTAGACTTAAGAGTTACATATTTAAACACCCTACTACTTAAAATTATCTGTAACTTGCTTTGGTATAATGAAAGGAATCATACAACTGAGACTGGAATTAGAGAAGATTAGGAGAAAAACTTTAGAAATTGGTAAAGAAGATGGCAAGGTTATCGTATAGAGAGTTACCAAAAATGATTAAAATTCCTTATCCTGGAAAGATTCGTATGATAGTAATCCATAAAATCACAGAAGATATAGTTAAAATAAACGAGGACTTGTCTAATTAATTTTGGAATATCAGAATTTGAAGAGGACTTCGGAAATTTAGAGAGGTGAGACTGTGTAAATAAAATGAAAGCATTGGACAGTAATGAACAATAGTAGACCAGGTTTTCACTAGAAGCATTATGGCTTCCCACATTTCAAATGGGGAAACCAATTTATATGGATTCAGGATTCATGTCTCCATGCCTCTCATCCTATAGCCTTTACTTCTAACCCACGTGTTATCCTGCCTCTTGTAAACTCCTTAAATTATTGGGTCAAAATATAATGAAATTAGCTAACACATATATAGTGTAAACTAGGTGCATTCACTGTCAAAGTATTTTGTAAAAGTTAACTCATTTAATTCTTACCACAGTCCCATAAGGTCGTATTATCGCCATTGTACAGGACACAGAGGTACAGGGAGGTTATATAATTTGCTCAATTTATATATGATGGATTCATACAGCTGGGCTTTAATACTTAGTGGTCTAGCCCTGGAATCCAAGTCCTTAACCTCTACACAGAACCACAGTAGGAGGAATTTTAACCTGATCCATGTTTTTCAGTGTGTGTCCACAGTATTAATGGACCACGTATTAAAAAGCAGTTCTGTAGTCAAACCAGTTTATTTTTGTCAACATATCAGATTCTTTAATAAGAAAATGTATAATTCTTGTGTAAATTATCATCAAGGCTAAACTATATAAAATTGCTAATAGTCAACAATTTTAGACTTACAAAAATGGCACGAAGAGACAGGTGTGGTATGTGGTATCTCTAAGCAAATGGTTCAGTGACATACAAACATTTTAGAAACAAATATTGTCAGTTACCTACAGCTTGCTATATTAGGTAACTGACAATATTTGTTTCTAAAAAAAACTAGAGCCATGGGAAGACATCTTCAACTCTTCTAGGATAATGTTATGGAAAATCACCATGCCCTGATTGATACAAATCACCCCTTATCAAATATAAAAATTTGATAAGCCATGATCTTTTTTTTTTTTTTACAAATTGCTTTATCATTTATGATATGAAGGAAGTTTTTGAGCACAAAACTCTATCTAACCATGTTACGTATCCTACCCATCTCAGCCATAAAGAGTGCAGGAATTTCTCGGAAGCAGAAGTTTGCTTGCTCTTTTCCAACTGTGAACTAGTGTTTTTCACTAATGTTTACGATCACGAGATATTAAGTTGGTGCAAAAGTAATTGTGGTTTTTGCAATTATTTTTAACCTTTTAAACTACAATTATTTTGCACCAACCTAATAAAAATGTAAAATACTCTCTTACCCCCCTTCATTTTACAACATAGTATTCTACGGGGAAAAAAAGAAAAAGGTGAAACAAAATGTATGAGAGGCAAAGCCAAGACTCAAAGCACGGTTTCTATACCAGTCCTCTTTATTTGTTTCCTAACCACATCTTTTGTAGCATCTGATTCTCTGGGCATCTGTAATTAGGGTTTTTTATTCTTACATCCACAACCATGTTTCGTGGCCAATTACAACTGGGCTCTTAGTGACACATACACAAATATAAATTGGAGAATTTACTATTGCATTCCAGAAGTCTAGGCAATAAGACACAAAATTTTAGACCTAGGAGAAAACGCCGAGGTCAATCTTATTTTTCACTCCATCCCCAATAAAGAAGGAAATGAAACCAAAGGAGATACTATGCTTCCTTTGACACATAGGTATTTAACTATAACTATTCTGGTGTCAAGTGTAAACTAATTTAACCTGATTTGACATCTGCCAGCCTTGAAGGCCCTGTTTGATGACATTTACTATTCATATGCAATTAAAGGATGACCAATGTAGTTATGTTAGCCCCAAAGAAACCATCCTGTTCTATACATCCCTTTGGATCGGATGGCCAGTATCCTTTCCCTTACCCTCACTGGCTCTTAGGAGTAGAGCCTGAATATGATCAAATGAAAGAATGGTACTGACCCACTTTTGATACTCCCTCCTGTGTTGGTTTATATGAATGCAGATCTGATCACTCTCATCAGCCTGGCAGCTCCTGTGAGCAGCCAATACAGGAGTGTGGTGTATTTGATAATTATGCATAAGAATGTCAGTTAATTTCTTTAGAAGTTTAATTTAAGCTTCTTTGCAGTTTCTAAAAGTAAGCAGGAGAATGAATAAAACAGAATGTTCTCATTTTTCAGAAATAGAGTAGCAAACCATATTTCAAGAGAGAAAATTAGACTGGATATTCTTTTAAAAGATTCACATGAGGAGTCACAAGAGGAAAATACCCTTTAACAGCAATTTTTTCTTTTGGTATTTGGGTGACTTTTCTCATAAAAGAAATATTGTGCTAGGCATCTGTCTAATGATACAGAGAATAATGCAACCTGATTATTTAACAAGTGCAACTAAATAAACTACCTCTATTTTACTAAAATAAAAGTTAATGGCTACTTTGTATATACTGAACAACCTCTTATGAAAAAAAGACTATACATAAAATTTCTGCTTCTGGGGAAATTTAACCAACTAATAATATTTAATCATTTCTTTTACTTTGCATATAACCACTAACACGGAATAGGTACTGAATATGTACTTACTGAATTGAAGTCAGTCATTTAAATATATATGTAGATAATAATTCTGTGTGGTTTTATCGAGCCATGCAGTTAATAATGTATAATCAATTGTCAAGACAAACGTATTAAACACAAATTATTTTTAAAAATCCCATGTATAGCTGTAAAACACCTTTAAAAGGTCCCAGTCCTCTTCTCCCACTTTGAAGCCCACAGCGAGATAAGCTCCTAAACTGCTAAGTGTGGTAGAGCAAAGGGGTGTTCTCAGTTGCCTGAGGAGTCTGCGTGCTTGGCCTCTTCATTACCTAGAAGATGTCACCTGCAGGAGCACAGCGTTAGTGTCCTCCATGCCGTGCATCACCCTTACATGCTGTCTTACTTTAATTATGACCTTACTCGAGATTTGAATCAGAGGAAAAACAAGGACTCACAAAATAAAATTATAGAGTTACCTCTATGGAAGCTACAAGATTAAAAATTAGCAATGCCTTGTGGGGGTAAGTAAAAAAAACAAGTTTAAACAGAACACTACATATGTGCATTGTGTGTATTTGTGAAATGGAAGATAGAATGGGATAGGTTAATTGGTGGAAGCATGTGGGAGGTAGAGAAAGAGGTTTGGGTCATTTCTGTTTAGAGTGACCGTATGTCCCAATTGACTGGGGCCATTTCCAGTTTATGCCTTTTGTTCCAGCATGATATCCAGTTTAAATACTACACATACTAAGGTTAGGTATGAGAGATATCCTGTATATTACTGAATAAAGGAATTGTGTGATAGAAAGACTGACAGGAAGATTATTCTATGATTTCTTGGCACCTGGAGCAAAGGGAGGCAGGAAAAACTGAAAGGTTTTTCCCATTTGTATACACGTGAGTTAACTATTACTACTCAGTGAATAGAACACAAATAATGAGGACCCATGAGAGCTCATTGAGGTGCAAATGATAGTATTTTTAAATGATTTAAAATGAATTATAGTGGTTAAAGATCTCAAAAGTAGATATAAGTTGTAAATGCAAGGAACTTGGGAAATGGCCTTGTCAATAACAGGAAGGAAATAGTAGAAGAAAAAATATTTTAAAGAGAAAATAAAGAACCCACTATCTAAAATATCATTTTTAGGAAACACAAGCCAAGAAAGTTGTGGCTGTGGGTGGTGAACACACAATGTTATATATAGATGATGTATTACAGAAGTGTACACCTGAAACATAAGTAACTTTACTAACATTTATCACCCCAATAACCTTTAATTAAAAAATATATAATCTTAAAAAAAAAGAAAGAAAAAAGTTGTGTATCCTATGATAATCTATGTGTCTAAAGAAACAGGAAATACACATTTGAAATCATTAGCCTATAAGTGATTTTGCACTGATCTTAAAATTCCTGGACCTGGTTGACATTTAAATCTCTAGAAGGGACCTTAGAGAGATCATGGAGCCCAACATCTCCACTGATAGTGTCCAATATCTAGTATATATATACACACATATCTATCTATCTATCTAGAAAATGTGTAATGAGTCAATGCAAGATCAGCTAACTATACACAGTAGATCTGGGGACTGACCAAGGTCTCCCAGTACTTTGGAGTCCACACTCCATTATAATTCAGCTACTTCCCTAGAACAAGTTGTGGTAAAATCCCCAGAACTTAAAAGTTGATAAGTAATATACTTAAATATCAAAGCAAATTACTTATGTTCTTTTAAAACTAGGGTATACAGATAAATAAAAGTTGGATAATAAATAATAACAAATTAGATTGACAAGCTCTATGCTTTGGAACAAGATCTCTGGGATAAGGTTAGTTTACTGTGAAGCATCTTCCAGGATCTGCCATTTAATTTGCAATTGTCAACAAAGACTTTCGTTGTCAGCAAATACTTAAGAAAAGAAGAATGATTTCATCAATGATAAGATTACATATTTGGCTTATGTATTAAAAGGGTCCCTTTTGGGGAAGGACATAATTGTCTTCTATTTTGTTTTCAGGTTGTACTCTCCCAGAGGAACATATAAATAGGTCAGCTGTCACCTGGCATTGATTTTGGAGGGTTTTCCAGATGTAGACTAGGGAAAGGGATTTAGTTTTTGAAAGAATTGAATCTCCTGGACTGAAAGGATAATTGTGCTTGTTGTTCCATCTTAGGGAGACTTATAAATATTTAATTAATTCCGCTCAAAGGATTTTTCAATATTACCCGTGGTCATTTGTCCTAACTGCCCATAGGGTATACCCAATTAAAGAAGTTTTGATATTTTCTAATTTAGTCCTCATTCTCTTAGCAATATCTTTTCAAACCTTGTTATTTGTTTGAGACATATCTTAATAAAGTAGAGTATAGCATATTTATTATAGTGGATGATTTTTTCCTTTATTAATAACTTTGTAGTTTCCATGGTTAGTGACTGAATAGCTCTTGACACACAATAATGAATGAAGAATAATTGAATGAATGAATAAATGAATGTCTAGGCTGATGAGGTGTACATTCAGTAAAATCGGGCCACTATTATAATATCTTTAAGGACAGGAGCTTTTTCCTCTTCATCTTTGTATTGCTTACAGTACCTAGAAGTGAGATTTACCCAAGCCAGAATTTTAACAAATGTTTGCTGAAATAATGAATCAGAATATGCATGAATGACTATGTGAATGTGCCATAGCAACACTGCCTACTCTATGTCTCTCTCTCTCTCTCTCTCTCTCTCTCTCTCTCTCTCTCTCTCTCTCTCTCTCTCTATTAGTTTCAGGTGTACAAAACAATGTAATAGTTAGACATTTCACCGCTCACAAAGTGATAACCCCCTTCTATGTCTCTTAATCTAGCTGCTCTACCATTTGCATTCCCATTTAGTTAATCTACATAATAATGTGACTTAAAATCAGTTTGCTGTATTGGACAGTTTTCCACACCTCCTTTAGGGCATACAGGTGAGAATCACAGACATGTATTAAGCTACTT
Source organism: Rhinolophus ferrumequinum (assembly GCF_004115265.2). NCBI lineage: Eukaryota > Metazoa > Chordata > Mammalia > Chiroptera > Rhinolophidae > Rhinolophus > Rhinolophus ferrumequinum. The sequence continues at coordinate 60,144,460 of NC_046291.1, forward strand.
CAGTTTGAGAGAAGATACAATTGATCTATCAATCTATTAATACCTGCAGTTACAGGCTCATAGATTTTTACAGATCAAAAGTAATGAAAAAAATGCAAAAGAATTTTGAAACCAAATTGTCTCCCCCAAGTAAAATCAGATATAGTTTTATTTCTAAAGTAATACTTGAGTTTTTTTTAACTAATGCTTTCTTTGTATGCATTTAAATTAATATTCTATGTCAGCTTGTGTGTATAGTATGTGTATGTATATATGTCCTCTAAAATGATGCAGATTTTAAAATAATTTATTGAATGATGTTGTAGAATCTGTGTTATAAAATTCCATACTAGGGATGTAAGGGAGGAAAAAGTTTTCCTGGACCCTCTTAGGTTCCCTGGCTGGGTCTGAAAATTAGACTGACAAAGATAGATTAACAGGAGAAAAGCATACACATTTATTTAATATGAGTTTTATGTGACACAGAGCTTTCATAAGAAAATGAAGACCAGAGGAAATGGTTAAATCTGAGCGTCTTTATGGTAGGTTTGATGTACAGTGGAAACGTGTGATAGGACAAAGGGAATGAGCTAAGTCTGGTAAACTGGGATGGGGGGAGCGGAGCACTTACCAACGCCCATTCCTTCAGATTCTTCTCTGTGTCTCTTTGTCTTCAGAAATAAAAATTTTCCTTTCCCCAGGGCATATGGAAGGCAATTCTCACATGAGGGTTTCATGACTTGCTTCAGAGGAAGGTCAGAAAGTCCTTCCTGCCCATGCCATTTCTCAAATTCCTTCACCTTGAAATATTCCGTGTCCAATGGTGTCATATTTTGGGGTAGTGCTTCCTAAACCTCATCAGGGATTAGGAGAATATACTCATTTTATCTTTCCTAATTATAGTGCCTCTACAAGAAACTGGGTATTTCTTATTTATAAAATAAAGTGAACTGACAATAATGGAGGAAGAGGTACAAAAACTCTTGTAGCTCCAAAAATCTATCACTGCATCACCTTATAATAATTTTACTATTAGTATGAAGCATTTATTTAGAAAAATATAATCAATCTTCTTTCCCTTTGTTAGCCAGCTTGATAGGATAAACTATACATCTTTTTACTAAAGCTAGATTTAACTAGAAATATTTTCACTTCCTTCATTTTTTTATTAATTAAAAAATAAACATAAATGTTAAAAAGCTCCCTAAATTTTAGGCTTCAATTATCATAATTAAGAAGCTAAAATTATAAGTGCCTAGTTCTATAATCTGTATAAGAGATTTAAAGAGAAAAAAGAAATTATAAAAAATATTCTATTGACTGTATTCCTTAAGCCCATCTGTCTGTCTCTCTGTACTCCACATCCCATCTGTCTGTCTCTCTCTTTCTCTCTCTCTATATATATAGATATAGATAGATATATAGATATAATTATATCTAATAATAACATTCAATATTATTCAACTTCAGTTTCAGGTATATAGTACAGTGGTCAGGCATCTACACAGTCTAAGAATATAGTCAAGGGAATTGTAACAGCTATATACAATGTCAGACAGGTAGTAGATTGGAAGTGATTATCACTTTGTGAGGGGTGTAAATGTCTAACTGTTACATTGTTGTGTACACCTAAAACTAATAAAAAACATTCTAAATGGCATATTATAGTAATGTTGCAGAAGATTTGTTTCCTTATTTATAAATTAGATTTTGTAGTTATTTTTACAGGGTTAATTCACAGCTAATTCAAATTAAATTTGAACAGTTTTTATTTACTTAATTTTGTATACAAATAATCCATTGAATCCATTAGAAATGTTGCACTGATATCAGTTGCGAGTCAAATAGTCTCCCATTTCTGTACATCTGATTTGAAACCAGCATTAATTCTCAAGAATCCTAACTCCAGCTCAGATTCATATGTATGACTTTAGTTTGTATTTTTCTCAATCTTGCCTTTCATTCCTCTATCATCTGCCTCAGTGGAACCTCTGTTGGATACCTGTTGCTTTGGTTTTTCTAAATTCTTTAAGCCAAGACATTAGTCTCTGTTGTACTTCTTTTTGACCCTGGCTTCTCCAGTCACACTGTTAATTGACTCACTGGCTCTCAATTCTATTGCTTCTCAACCTTAAACTTCACCTTTCCAAAACTTACCATGTAGAGCCTGAGAAACACATTTAAAAAAAAAAGAAGAAGAAGAAGAAGAAACATAACCATGCTCGAACTGAAAGCTAGCTGCAGTGACAGATGGAGTTACCAAATTTTCCTCTTTAGAATGAATCTCTATACTTTAAGCAGAAAAGTAAGTGGCATTGTGGAGAAAAAAAATTATGGTACTTTTCTAAGTAGAAAGAAATTTTCATTGTAATATAAATTGCACAAATGCTATCGATCATTATGTATTTACCACATGTTAGAAAGAAACCTAGGACAGAGGTCAATTCTAAAGACTTTTATAGAATTTGATTTTTGTGCTACTTCCTTTTTTATCCTGTCACCCACACCAATCTGGTGTAAAAAAGGTGAAGCTGAAGTCAACCACAAATCTTAATATAAGGACAAAGAAGCCAGAAAAATGATGGTGTAGGAAGAATGGAAGGGGATTTAAACATCATAGTCTGACTTGTTCATTTTCCAGGTAAGGAAAACAAGACCAGTGGTTAAAAGTGATACTTGACCAAAGTCATACAGCTAGTTGGTGACACATGAGGACAATAATCCAAGTTTTTGAAAATACATTACTTCTTTCCTTCACAAGATATGACGCATCACTATGTTATTATTTTTCCACTATAAAGATTTAACATTCCTAAATCTTGTGTCCCACAAAGTCTTCAAGAATCTGGATGAGGAGGGCTATGTCATCCACTCCATTTTCAGCCTCACATAGTTTGTCATATAAGGAACATAGGGTTTATTTAATCTATAAGAGTTAGAATAGAATTGAGTAAAATTGAATTTCACCCTTTTATCCCCTTGGTTCATAAACTGAACTTTGAAAATGGGGATCAAACTAATGTGGAATAATTTGGAGTGGTACATCATGCCCATGATGGCCAAGACACAGTCAGAATCTTTGACATTTCTAAAGAAATGTGCCTGATTTCCACTCTAGCAGCACTTTAGATTTGAAGGCAGTTTTTTAAAAAATAGCATTAGAAGCTATCTCAGCAACTTTCCTCTCTCTAATTTAGTAACTTCTAATATAGTGTAAAATGGGAAATCATTTTGTTAATTGCTTGAAAACTAAGCTATAAGCAATTCAGGAAAAAGTTTGACTTTTGGGGGGCTAGTATTTAAAGTATTGGTCATTTGTACACTTTTGCATATGATAGTGTAGGAAGAATGGAAGGGGATTTAATGAATTCCTAATTATAATTGCATTTATAAACTTTCTCCCAGAGCTAAAACTTGTTGCTGATCACAGTCTTTTAAAAAGAAAAAAATACAATAAAGAAATGAGAGACTTTAATAACCCCATTTTTTTACTACCTTAACAATAAATAAAGTGACTCTCAATAACTCTACATTAAGAGAGTGCTGCATAAATCATAAGTGATTATAATTAAAAGTAACAATTGATAGCTAATACATTTGTGCAGAGTGGTAACATGATTCTCAGGATACGATTATGACTTTGTTTTGCTACCTAACATTTGAGAACCTTAATAAATGTTTTAAGCCTCAGGAGAATCTAAGAAATAAAGTACAAGTCACCTTGACCACTGAGGCAAACCCTCAATAGTTTTAAGTTGTTAATTGAATCCCTTCAGTGATACATTTTTAATGTCTTTTCTTTTATGTAAGCAGTCAGCAAAGAAAGGCAATTGCCTATTTATTTACAATTAATATGTTTGTACACAATGTTTGAAGTGATGAATAAGAAAATTAAAAGCACAGAATAGTTAAGCTTGAACCCCAATGTTGGAGGCACAACGCTTTTCTATGCTTTTTAGAATCTTCCTATAAAATCTCTGATCAGCTCCAGGCAGCCTACACACTGGTGCCTAGAAAACACTTGCTTTGTGTCCTGCTAGGACTCAGGACAAGGAATATAAGTGACTGAAGCCACAAGTAATATGCTAGCTTGAGATATTCACAGCACACAATTTGAAGTTCTGTATATACTGTAAAAAACAAAATTCTTCAAATATGTTGGAGAATGGCAGATCTGAATGATTGTTGACAATTAAACCATATCACTATAATTTTTAACTCTCAACTTAAATATTTTCATCAATGTATCTTGTTTCTTTTTTATTATGAAATGTTTCAAACATACCCAAAGATATAATTAATATAATGAACACATTTGAAACTGTTACTCAGCTGAAGAAAGTATAACGATACAAATAGAGTTGAAGAACCCTCTCCAATAGCACTTTCTTCTCTTCCTACTACCCAAGGTTAGTTCCCATCTTAAATTTGGTACTTATCCCTCATATGCATATTTTTATAGTTCATTATAAATATGTGTATTCTTCAAGAAAACAGCATAATCTGTATTATAAAATACTATTATATAAGATGTATTCTTCTCCAAATTGTTTTTTCCATTCATTATGATTTTATAAATATTTATCCACTTTGATGCATTTATTTCAAGTGCATTCATTCACATTACTAAATATTATTAGATGTCTAAATATTCCACAATTTATTTAGCCATTCTTTGTTTGGGGAACATTTATCTAGTAGTTGACTTTTTTTTTGTTTTATTTTGCCATTACAAGCAGTGCTATGATTACAGTTGTCTATTGCTGCCTATGTACGTGTTTAAGACTTTATACAGAGCAGTGCTGGTTAAAGTGTGGTGTGGACCAGTGTCAATTATTGAATTACTGGTGTTCTATGATGAGGTAAGCAACCACCGAGAGTAAGCATTTGAAAACTTTTATAGCAATTTAACACTGCTACAACATCCATGCATGAGATTTTTCATTTTGCAAAATTATTATACTGCAGTGGATTACACATTTACAACGTCATTTCACACCAAAGATTGCTTAAGAAGTATAGCTTTAGTCTATATACCTTTGGATAAAATTGTTTTATCAAGGGGTATGCACAACTTACTTCTTAAGATATTGCCAATTATTCTTCAGAGTAGTTGTGATGATTTAGATTTGCACTTGAAGTGTGGAACATTTTATTTCTTTGTTATCTATAATATTTACCCTGTTTCTCTATGCATATTTTTAAAACTTTGTTTGGCAGACAGATTATTCAGTTTATATTTCATTTTCCCTCTAGTATAGAATTTAAGCACTGTATTACTGTTCTTTAAGTGGTGGCCCTTCATAATCGACCTGTATATTTATCTATAATCGTTCTCTCCCCTCTTACGTGTTATTTTTAACAAGTTTTTTGCCTCAGTACCTTTTAGACTTTATGTCTTCCTTCTGGAATAATTGTATTCATAGTAACTAAGAAGTTTTCGTGCTTTAGGAATATTTTTTTATTTGCTGAAGATCTGTTGACAAATTCTTCGTGCTGTTTGACTAAAATACATATTCTCCCCTTGAATAAAATTCTGTACAATAGTATTTACTCTTAGTACGTGGAAGAATTGTTCCACTACCTTCTGACTTCTAATCATGCTATTAAAATGTTTACAGTCATTCTAATTGTAGTGCTTTGGAGAAAATCTGCTTTTCTTTCAGGTAGCATTTGAAATATTCGTATTGTATTTAGTTTCCTGCAGTTTCACCATGACGTGATGTGTCCAGCTATGGATTCCTTTTTGTTTACTTAATTGAAATTTATTAGCCTCACTCAATCTGAAGATCCAGGCTTTTCAATTCTAGAAAATATCTGTGGTTTTTCCTTCTCTTGCCTTTCTCTCATTATATACGATCCTTTTTATCAGAAGCCCAATCAGATACATATTAAATCTTCTCATTCAGTCCTCCAACTCCCTTGAACTCTCTGATATATTTTTCATTTGTGTCTCTGTGATAAAGTTCGGATAAATTTTTCAATGCATGTAATTTATTAGTTATCTCTTTAGCTGTTGTCTGGAGTAGCCTGTTATTTAAGCTTTCCATTGGAATTTAAATTTTAATTGTCATTAGTTTGTATTTCGATGTGTTTTCTTTTTAATTATGACTATCTTTCAAAAATGTATTTTTCTTTTTCCCGTTTCAGCCTATTTTCTCTAAGCATTTTAAATATATGTATTTATGGTATATGTTCAATAAGTGAATTATTTGGTGTTCTTGTGAATCTAATTTTAATTAAGTACATTGCTGATTCCTCATCATGTATTTTGTATTTGTGCCCTTTGGAGTTCATGTTTGTCAGGGCTTTATCTCTGGGAATTCTGAGAAGTATGTAATTGGTATTGCTTGATATTATACTAGGACATTTTGTTGCCAGATGTCCTAGTATAATATCAAGCAATTCCAATTACATACTTATGATAATTTTCTATTTGGGGTCTCTGAGACCACCTACAGAATACAGATTTGAACTTCAAACCCATGTGAAAGTAAATTAATATTTACCGATTTTTCAAGAGGAAACTCTTCCCACCTAAGCTCAGGTCAAGATAGATGAGTTTATTTATTTTTTTAAGTCCACCTTTCGCCAAGGTTCTAATCTTTCATGGATTCTGGCTTTGTGTGGTACTCTCTGTTCTTAACTGCATAGCCATTAATACTCAGTCTTCTTACTCACCAAGATTGTACAACCCTCAAAGCCCCCATAATGTCTACATTAGTTTCCACTCTGGATTTTAGCATATTTTCACTTTTGATTCCTGGTTGTTTTTCTTCCGCTCTTATAAGATCAGATCTGAGTCTAAAATGAATATTTGCTATATTTTATCCAATATTTCTAGGTATTTTCTATTCATAGGGTTTTCAAACTATTTAACATGCCATACACTAAAAATGGAAGTGAAATTTTATCTTTTCTATTACCTACACTCTATGTGCTCCTGATTCCTCAGTTCTAGTCCAAACATTCACTCTTCTTAAAATGACTTTCTCCATTTTCCTAAGTCTTATTCATAAAGTAAGATTCAACTCAATTTCTGCCCTCTTTATGAAGTATTTTTGACAATCTCACGCTGAAGTGAACCTCACAACATGGAATAGCAGTCAGATATCAGTGAAGCAATAACATTGTCTAGATTTCTACTCAGTTTCAAGTGTCTCAGGAGAAGAAAGTGGTGCTACTCTTCCTCAGTGTATATTTGATACTTTGTTGTGAAGTAAAATTCCAAGTTTAACTCACACTATGCTCTAATGTGCAACACAATATATTTTTTCTCCCATTTTAATGCTGTCTTTCCTCTGAACCTCAACTACTTCTTAGTCCTAGAACTTTATGCCAAATCCATTCAATTTTTTTCACTTCTGTTGCTTGAATTAGTCCCTTTAACTAATGTTCGCTTTCTCTAGAAAAACATCCTTTAATATCTCCTATTTCTCAGCTCTTTATCCCTTTCTCAATTTCTTTCTAGAATAGCATTGGAGTATTGGAGAGCAGAGCGTGTTTTACAAAACCGCGTATCAGAGAGCAAAAGTCAAAATCTAGAGATGTGATGTCATATACTGTTGTCATGAAACAAGATCTCTTGTTCACTTGATTGAAGCTTGCCCTGCTAGAACTCTTAAATGATGAATAAGTCTTGTGTAATTCAAGATCTTGTCTCTTTCACTCTGATTGGGGACCTTTGCATCACTGCCACAACCTCCATTTGTCCCTCTGCCTAGCTCTGCACCCCAAAGCCACCACAGCGGGTACCATGGTGGGATTCCTGGCTCTCAAATCTCCACCCATGCCAAGTGTGACTGAAGCTGATTTAAAAAGTTAAACCTCAGGACCTTCAGGTTTTTCTTATGCTGTACCTTAACTGATGAAGGATAAGGTAGTTTATTTTCAGGGTCCACACAGGGAGTAGGATTTGGAATCCTTTGTCTCATTTATCTAACATAACTTTCATTTTGGCCAATATTGTGTTTTCATTCACGCTGGCTTTCAAACCTATTGTCTCACAGAACAGTCTTATCTTTCTTTCTTTTTTTTTTTTTTGGTGTATTGTTTAATACCTTCTATAACTTATTTTAATTCTTACCACATTTCCCACTCCCCAGTTTGAGGTAAGCAAGGTGAAGGTACTCAGAAAGGCAAAAGAGAAAACACAATACCAATTTTTAGAATATTAATTCAATTATTATGACAATACCTTACATAGACAGAATGAATGAAGATAAAAATAACCAAATCACCAGTCATTTGCCTGTTCTCCTGTTAAGTAGATTATAAATTTGTTTACATGATATTGGCAGAAAACTGAGACTACGAAAGTGGAAGATATTTTAATAAGTTGTGGGTCACATGTAAGTTAATAAAATTAGGAAATTCTTGTTGTCTCCAGAAATACACATATAAAAACAATTCTCTAACTCCTTTGTTTTCTGGATCAATGGAAGAATAACCTTAGCATTTAGTGAATTGGGATGATTTCCCTGAGTACTAGACTTTGGGATACCAGAACTGCACAGAGGCAATATTTCTTGAACATGTGGGGAGCCAGACCTAAGTGGGAAAAATAACACATTTATTCATGTTTCCCAAAGGGGCTGTGGTACATCAAATGAAAACATAAATGCCTTTCCAGACAATTAGTTGAGGCTTGTTTGTGTTGGCTCCCTAACCTCTCAAGTTATATTGATGTAATAAAAAGTCAAGAAAAATGCTCTAAACTGACGTTGAAAGGGTATGCCACACTCTCTTGACATTATTTCCAACTTTTGGCTGATGTGTTTCTATTTCCCTTTCTAAGCACATTCATAGTGAGAGAAAGAGACACAAGATGTGTAATCCTGTCTGTAATCCTATAACCCTATAACCTCATGATTAAGTATAGACAGGATTCCCTTAAGGATAGCTTAGAGTCTGAACAATCCTAGTGATGGCCCACTTTTAACCTGAAGTAGTAGACTGAGTCAGATTTGGATTCAGACTCTTCCAGACTGTAACCACCTGGCGGATTTGTCCCAGGCCCAGGCCAGCTGCCACGGTCTTACAGTGCTGGGCACCCTCCCTTGATCTTCCACTCATGTGAATCCTTGACACTTCCAGTCACCATTAGAGTCTGGATTTCTTTTGGGAACTGCTACACCATTCCCCAGTTCTCTCCTTCCTTTCTTATACTTATACTGCCAAATCTGCCTTCAAAAGGAAGAAAAAGCTGCAGGAAGTTTCCCTTAACTTCATTTATGCACTCTTAGCACTTTCTCCCTTAACGAAATCATTTTGCCTCTGGGCCAAAATACCTAAAATACCTTCACAGTGAACTCCAAAAAGTATATATCAATGAAAATGTTGGACTAAGTAGTCTCTAAGTGCCCTTCTAAATAAGAGTTCTATGGCTTCATATGAGGACAACAATACAAAGGAAAAATCCAAACCAGTCTATAAAAACATTCCTATAAGTATTGAAAATCCATTATGTGTGAAATAACTCAAAAAAAAAGAAAAGATACATTTTTCTAGCCTCAACAACCTTATAACCTCATTATTAAGTATAGAAGACCAACACAGAAGAGAAGTTTAATAATATTTGAGGAGTCCATTCACTTATTCATCCATTCATTTATTCATGAATGATAAAGGAATTGACAGTATTGTGGGACTTTATCTACAGATGATGAAGTGAGCAATTAACTTCAACAGGATACAATAGGGAAAGTAGAGAATACTTGGAGTTCATTTAGGATGAGTACGCAACCACCTCCCGCACAGGAAAGTAGAAATGTTTTCTTGTGGAAAGTAATATCTCAGCTGAGATTTGGAGAGAGAGAGAGAGAGAGAGAGAGAGAGAGAGAGAGAGAGAGAGAGAGAGAGAAAACCATGATTAAATTGAATGAGAGAGGGGACAATGATCTAAGCAAAGGGAATAATAGTACTTGTAAAGGTACAAAAATTAGAGTAAGCACACCTCTTTTTCAAGTCTGGCTGCAGAACATTTAAATAGCAATATAAAACCATACATTAATGTACAGTTTAGAAGATAGCATAGTAAATAAGTGAATTATCAGTTATGTGAGGTAAATAGAATGCTTATAATGTCAGAGGTTGATTAACAGAAATTACTTGAAATTAGCTCCACTAACACATGGTGTGAGGGTATAATAAGTAATTCCTAATAGAGTTAACAGTGTGATCAAAGAAGTATACATGAAATTTTCAATGGACTGTAGGTAGTCCCATTTGAGTAAAGTTAGGGTATGAATAAGAATTCACTGGGCAAAATTTGCCACCTCCCAATCTACTTTCCTTCTGTTGATGAATAAAAAGAAGAATTTGGATAGCTCCACAGAGTCCCCCACTGTGCACCGGGAGGTCTGGGAAATTACAGAAACTTAGAAAATCAGAGAGAAATAAATTCTGAATGCTGTGTGGTCATATTATGTCCAGCTACAGTTCACACTTCTGGTTGTGTAGCCCAGAGTTGGAAATTGTCCTGTGCCTGTACTATGAACACTACTGAAACCAATTTGGTTTGGAATTAAAAGTACTTAGTTATGCCATCTGCATGTTTCGTCAGCTAATCCTGCCATCAAACCCTCATACAGAATCCCTATCTGCTCAGTGCCAAACCAGTCTCCCATCAGCTAAGCATCCATTTGTGTGTCCTACATGTAGATAAGGTCAACACATAGAAGTCAAATACCATCTTCAAAATATGGCTCCTTTGTAAATACCCTAGTCCAAGTACAACCCCAGCTACTAACTAAATGTGGGACGTAATATATGCATATTGGAATGAACCTGTCTAAGAAATACAGGTAGAGAATATTTATTAGATTTCAAAAGAGCCAAAGAGTAAGCCAGATCTTGTAAATTAAGAAACCTTGTAAGTCAGCAGAGTTCATATTTTCAGAACATTATAATTGTATTTATATCTTCAAGCTGGCTAATTTGTTAGATTTGGAGAAGATCAAAGTTTTATTTTTTTGTAAAATCTAGTACTCTCAAATTTTATTTTTCATTCAAAGATATGTGGAATGTAAAACATTAACTATTATTATTCAGGAAATAATTTGTATAGACTATAATGTGTTTAGAATTTTCACTAAACTTAAATAAGTATATATTAAAGGTACTGGAATATTGTTAATTAAGATAATAATTTCATACAGCTTACATTATTTTTCATTGATGTCCATTTTAAAATGAGGTAATAATTCAAGACTTTTCCTCTTTATTCCAAATGTGTTTTCACTCTCACAAAATTTAGACAGCTATGCAGTCATCTTGCTCTCTCTTATTATACAAGCCATTTTTCTACTAACTTCAAAACACATTTATTTTCCAAATTGAAAAATGTATAGTCATAGGAAAATAAAGACAGGAAGAAAACATAATTTGTAATCTCACCACCTACAAATAACCATTATTTGTAGTTTAATATATATTCATTTCTAGTATGATTTTAATCTATGTATGTATTTTAAAAATTGGAATTATCACATATATATGTATATATGTATATATATGTGTATATATATATATATCTACATATACATATATAGCTATATATATTATCACTGTGTATTTATCTTGGTTATGACAAAAATTGGTCATCTGCTCAAATTCACATTGATATGATTAATAGTGGGGTGGAATATTTCTCACATTTATAACCCATTTGAATTGCTGCTATTAACTGTTCATATCCTCTATTACATTTTCTTGTCTTTCCAATTAATTGAATAGAATTTAGGATTTTAAACACTGAGTTAAAAATAATTTAAAAAATGATAACAGTAAATGTCACCTTGTAATTACATGAATACTTAAAAATTCATCAACTTTTAATTTACTGTCAGTTAACTCAATGATGTTTTTAATTAACACAATAATTTTTAACTCATTTCCGTTTGGGGATTTTTAAGCTTGGTTTTTACTTTTGAATCCCTGAATCATGTTTTCGCTAAAGACTGCTTCATTGTCTGAGTTTTCTTTAACTTCATGCCCTTTCTCCCAGCATACATATCCTAGGCCTCATAGGTTCCAACGTATTACCTAGTAGCAGCCAAAAAGGATCTTAAAAAAAAAATAATAAAAAGTCATGGGCCAGAGAAATAAATCTTTAACAATTTAACAATAGAATTTGAAGGTAGCGAGACAGATATGTTTATATACAGGATTTTCTGCTATGTAGTCAGTCATTGCTTATTAAATCTGTGCTGAACAGAACAACAACAACAAAAGCCCTATGCCTGCAGTTTACTAAGAAGGCATGCAATATGTCCACTTAATATGCTAACAGAGAAGTACAAAATGTCTTGGTAAATTGGAGTAAATTTTTAATATCCTGAACTGAATCCTAATGCTGTTTGGGCTGTAAGTAGAATCCCAGATTTTTTGAATTGCAGAAGTTGAGGAGTTTTTTTGACTTACTTTGTCAAAGATCTATTTCAATACCAAGAAAAGCAAATTATTGAGCTCAGGAACAGGGATGGCACAAGCTTTCAAGGGGAAAGGGTCAAAACTGAAATTGAACCTTTACGCAACCACAATGTCTTCTTACATTTAGTATATTTTTCCATTAGAGAAATGATAGTTATGGAACTTACATTAAAGCCGAATTTTAGTGCTCACATCTATCACCTTCCACGCATCTAGAAATCACAACAAGGAAATTATTTCAAAAGAGTGGAGGTTTTACTTTTTGCCACAGATTTGAAAAACAAAAGTACATTCTGTAAACCTTTCCCAAAGATTTCTAGTTGTAACTTTCTAGTTGTCTGTTTACTGCTGGCCACTGGACCATTATTAAGTTTGACAGCTGCTAAAATAAGAATCCTAATCAGATTTAACAATTTTTCTCTGAAATGATTTATCTTGTCATAGCTACAGAGCAGACTAAATTTGAAAAGCAAAATTAATCTGCCTTCATAAAGGTGAACTCTAACTTATCATGTAGACTGTGACATTAATTAATGCTGCTTTAGCTTTCTTTAGCTTTCTTTCCATGTCTAGCCCAAGAAACCTAGTGATAATTCAGGTATGTGGAAAATGTGTGCTGAGCTTCATTCATTTCAGCCTCACAGGATGAGGAGAGATTGGCATATTTACACACTTTCAATCTCTCCCAAAAAGAAGCTTCTGATAGGCATTTCCTCTTTGCAGTTCTCATTTTAATTTCAAGGAAAGATTTGATACTTTTCTATTTTCTATTGGGAAAAAGAGAATTGATCAGGAACCTCTATGGTAACTTGTAAAACACTGATAATAAGTTGATGATATTTTAGGACTAATTTATGAAACAATTAAAAAGTATTTGAGAATATATTCCACTATGTACTACTGTTTTTGAATACAGAGAGGCAAGAGCAATATTTTCAGCTGTTCATTTGTACTCAGTTCTGATATACCACACCTAAAAACCAGCATTTAATTTCAAAAATTAGGGAAAGGGTCTCCGTTCCTTTTCTGAACACAGGATGTTCTTGCTTCACAGATCAGGTGATTATTTTTCTTTTTTCTAAGGCAACAAAATCTCAACTAACACTTTAGTTAAAAAAAAAAAAAAGCAGGGGATAGATATGAAAGATTTAGAGAGAGTAAAATCAAAAGGTCAAAAAGATTTGAGCTGAGGCAAAGGTGAGGAAGAGAAATGCTTCCAGAACAACTCTCCTATTTATGACTGTTGTCACTGGGTAGCTAGTGGCATCTTTCATAAAGATAGGAAATACAAAACAGAGGAAGAGATGTGGAGGGGAAAACAAATAGTTCAGCTTTGGATATATTATTTATGAAATATGTGTGGAACTGGCAGCCTGACATGCAGGTGGGGCTTGACAGAGAAGTCTGGGCTTATGAAATAGATTTGTGAATCCTTAACACCTAAAGGGTCATTGAATTCATAGGATTGAGTAAAATCAGCTAAATAGAGTGGCAGTAGTCAGTCTCTCAATGGGAAATTATTGCATTTTCTTAATTTCAGGATTGATGAACAATTCATTATTGAAAAAAGGGCAGATTTACTAGAGTGTGCATATCTATTCCTTACTATCTTTCTTGTTCATCAATCATGACCATGTATAATCAATATTTATTAAATTTTCAAAAGAGATGATGAGGCCAACAGCCACAATTAGGGAAAATTTGTGTTTTCTTCCTGAAACAATCAAATTTGGAAGGGAATCCCCAGTATAAAATAGAATTTTCTCCAGCTAAATCAATACATTTTCCATTGAGAATGTGTTTACCACTCACATATTTTCATGTCAATGAAAGAAGAATCAAAAGGCCAAACTTTCTCAATAATTTAAATTATACTATGTATGGAGTGAGATTTCATTATTAAGGTATATATTTTAACACTTAATATTTGACCACCACCTCTGAGAAATGCAAGCAATTCTGAATATATATTTTTAAATACAGTTCTATAATTGATTATTAAGGGATAATGAATTAGCTTGTGATTTCTGGGTCTAAATCTTACCATACTAGAAGACTAGACTCAGGACAGGTTTCTAGCATATTACACATAGGGAGTAAGGGAAAAATTGATTTGGAGTAGACATTTTCTGAAGGCTGATAGTTTACTTGTCTCTTAAATGACAGTGTGTGGAAAAATATCTCTCTAAACATCACAGCTCTGTGATTTTATTGTCTTTCTCAAAGATAGAATTACGTTTTACAACCACTTTTTGCATCTTTTATTAATTATTTGGAAAATACAATGGGAAGAAATACTTGGCCATATAAATAATAAAAGTACAGTATTTATAGAAACAAAAACTAATCTTTCAAAAATACAACAAATCTAAGAACAAAAATGAGAATTTGGGAGCAATATCAATGCCCCCACAAAGCATAGATTTAAAAACAAATAAATGGTGAAAAATACCATGCTATTTTTATTAGGTTATAATGTGTCTTCTTGTAATCTGTATATCCCAAAAGCATAGTAAAGTCAAATTATAGTGTGGCATGCATTTCATACTAGTAACGTCTATAGTCCACTTTATTTGTATTCTTGAGCCCTAGAACTCAGCAGAAATGAAAAACAGCAAGAATCTACTCCTCAAAAACACAGAGTTGACATCAAAAATTAATCTCAAACTCCTCAACTCTGCCTATTTTTCAAAATTTCTCCTGAGTGTGATGACCCACTCGTCCAACCTTGCCGTGTGTCCCCTGCCATGGTTCCAAATTGAACTCTATGTCATGCTATCGGAATGCCACAAAAAGGGAGCCCCAGCTTCTCCTCCTTACAGTTCAACGTCTTGCTTCTGAAAAATTGACTTAACTCTTCACTTTATGACATTTAATTGGCCTTATGATATTCTCAGCTTTTACCCCAACTGCTGATTTCCCCTTTTCTGGCCTATTCATTCATTCATTGATATAAAACAATAATTTAATATAACACCAAATAGTGATGAGTTATAACAACAACAAAAAAACAGTTCAGAGTACTACAATAATGAACAATGGAATATTTTAGATAAAGTGGTCAGGAAAATGAAATTTGAGCAGAAACATGAATAAAGTGAAGGAATGATTCAAGTATATACCTAGTGAGAGGGAATTAGAACTATACAGTCTCTGCGATGGCAACCGTGTGCTTGGCATGTTTAGGAACAGAAAGGAGGCTGGATTTCAGGGAGTAAGGAGAAGAGCAGAAAGTAGGGTTCACAAGGTAGTCCGGGTCATTTACGATTTTGTAGGCCATGGGAAGTCCTCACAGCTGTTAGTTTGGTGACTTTCAAACATGGTTTGTGTTTTCCCACTGGCTACCTTGCCTTAGATTTCCTTGGATAAACTGTGACATGGACTTCCAGTTCAGGTGGGCCCTTTCTTCCTGCTGGACTGTCAAGGTTTTGCGCTCACTCAGGAGACTCGTGTTGTGAATTTCTTTCTGAACCTCCTACTTATTATCTCTAATCAAAATTACTGGGCCTTGTTCCTCACCCACTTGGAAGTAGGAAGGAAAATAAAATGAAATTGAATTTTGTTCCAGAATATTGTAATAGATTCTCCCATGTGTGCCATCCCTACTCTCACCTCTTATTTTCTTCTACAATGACCCTCAGATCCAAGTGGACACTTATAGTTTTAGTTCCTTACCCAGTTGGACTCAGGGGAACTTAATTTTTTCACATCTGGGTTATAATATTTTGGAATAGATTTTTTTTAAATACCTCACAGCTAAACTATTCCCACTTTTCTCCTTAAATTTGGCATTAATCTCTTTTTCAGAGAACATGAATTTTAAAAATGCTACAACTATTCATTTCTTATAAAGTTAAAGAGGTGCATGTCAGGAAAATGGCATTAGGAAAAATAAAGTACAATCTGTGTTTCACACATGAAAAGGGACATCCACACACCCAAGTGTTTACAATATTGAGTGGAACATGATATGCTAGTCTTCCAAAATCCTTAAAGTCAATCAGCTATGACTGAATGAATCTCTTATTGCGCAGATAATTTTATGAATTATTAACCTTCATAGAAGATAAGTTAGCAAAAACTTTACCACTGATGGTCTAAACAAAAAGTTAAAAACATTAGTTGTATAGTTCATTAGGGAATGTGACATTTAAGCACAAATCAAATAATGGCAGGGTCATTAAAAATCACTTGTGCCCTGATTTAGACGTTTAACCTGAGAAATGTTAAAAACACCAAAAACAAACAAAAACCAAGATTTTTTTGTTTTGTTTTGTAGTTGTGAACACAGAACAGATACAATTGTCATGCAGGGTGTCGTGCGGGGCGGCCTGTGGGGTCTGCAGGGTATCCTGCCGACTATGCCAAGTGTCGTGCGTGGTGTCAGGCGGGGTCTCTGGTCCCACTCCCCACATAAGAACGCAGGACATGGTGAGGCCAAAAAGGAACACCCACGGAGCCATAGGTAGGGGAGTCATACCACTATACTCTCGCTGGCGGTTGGGTTGGAGACACAGGAAACAGGAGCCACACAGTTCTCAACCCTCACTGCTCCACTTGCAGGCTCAGCCACCATCTTCTTGCTAGCTCCCATCATCTGCTCGCGTAGCCATGGCAGTTATATTAGTGCCCCATGGCTCACTGGTTACAGCTGACGGCCAACTAGCCACAGCTGATGGCCATTTGATCACAGTCGATGGCCATTTACTACCTGAGCCAGCACCTTTCTATGTGAGGCCGAGAGCCTGGAAACTGCCCCTTGGGGCTCTGTCCCCACAACAATATACTCAAATGATGGCTAGTAAAAGAAGTCAAGTCAAATGTCTATAACCTAAAAGGGTGGACTCATAGAATCATCTTAAATGAAGGGACCCCTGATACTATTTGTTCTAGTATCTGCAAACCACTGGCCACCATAGGTTACAAGCTTTTACTGGATCATATTCAGTACTACTAGTTGTATTTTTCAAGTAGCTAATGGAACAGAACTCCAACTAGGTATTGGTCTCCCAGGCATACCGATGTGAATATGAGTTAACTTTCCTTTCACTACATTTTCACATGAATCTTAGAGCAAAATGGGACTTTAAAAATCATCTAATTCAAGGGTAATAAATAGCATACATGGTGCCTCTTCCCTCTTTCTCTCCCTGTAGGAGGCATCACTACCCCATGGAATGTTCTTTCCCACAAAGATAGAACCCACCTCAGGTTTTCTAGGAGAGCACTTAAGGTAGACACTTCCAATCAATTGGTACTCCAGGTGAAAACAACCTGCCACACCTGTCCTAAAATCCAGATTTCCATTTCACAGTTGGGGAAACAGAGACCCAGAACTCATTCACAACTGGGTTAGAGATTCAGCCTGTAAGACTGAAATGGAGCTTTTCTCTAGTGAAAGTGAGCTGATCCGTACCAGAAGTAAAACTTGAATCTCCTTCGCTCCACATTCAAAGTTCCTGAACCAAAACATAGACATAGAACTATTCACTACTGAGCTGACAATTTGAAAGGCTCACTTCTTCACCATTTCTACTCTACACGAAAGTCATAGAGCATTCATGGAGTTGTCACTGAAACTGATTCTTTTTATATGGACAAAGTAAAATTGTCCTAAATACCGAGCAACATGCTGCTCGTGTTGCAGTCAAAAGAATAGTAAATCTTGCAGAGGCAAACTTTTCCACCCTCAAATTACCTGGTTCATCCACAAGATAATATCAAGGCAGGGTGCCATAATTTGTCAAGTGCCTTGAGGGAAAATGCTACCTAAGGGTGATCACCTCCCTCTATCTGCTTGGTCTCATTTAACTCAGTGAGACTTCTATTTGTCTTTTTCTGAGACCCAGTGTGGAGAATAACACAACTGCCAGAATTTAAAAATAACACAGTGTAGAACCATTGCCCCTAAGCCCGTAACAGGTGATGTTCTGCAGAGAACATTTCTGCGTGCATTTAACATCTCTGTATGTGATTGATTGTGAGCTGCAGAGAGTAGTCATTAAATTTGCCAAGTACATCACATCATCAGGATAGGTGAACACCTAGGAAGACAGGATTAGAATTAAAAATGACCTTGACAGTTTGAAGAATGATTACAAGGAAATGAAATTGAGTTCCTGGGAATCAACTCTGCAGCGACATACTTGCTAAAGAGACCTCAGACTGCACAAATTCAAGTTTGAAATGGATGAGTTACCTAGTGAGTTGTAAACTGTCTTTGGTCAACAGTGTTTTTTTGATTAGAAAGCATAATTCTGGATTGTACAATTAAAAGAAGCAGAGTAATGTGTACTTCATAAAATGTATAATCAAATATTTGATTATATATAGTATGTCATTCTGTTAATGGACTAATGAAAATGTAGGTTAATCACTAAGTAATATTTTAAAATGAATTTATGAAGTCTTTAAGTTAAGAAAGTCTTAGAAATTGTGGAAAAGAATCAGATCGAGCCTGGAAATAATTACAAGATAAGTAGAAAAAGTTGGGAAGTGTTAATAAAAGTATTTAGAAATATTGAGAGTACAGTTTGTCAGTGTCCAAAAAGAAATGAATAAAAAAATGGGTTAGCATCATAAGGGTTTTAGGCCATAACTAAAGAGAAAAGATATTGAATGTTTTAAACTCTGATTTGGTATTGGAACATTACTTCATAGATAGTAGTATCTATAGAAGCTATTAATTGACAGCTTTGCCTGGATCCAATAATATAAAAGTACCAGGATTCTGTGATCTTGCAAGTGTATCGTATTTATGTGGAGTTGATTTTCTCTCCTGGAAGAAATGCTAATTTATGAGAATAGTTTGAGTTGCATAACCTTTCATTATAAGTGATTACAAAGCTATGTTTTAGCTGAGAAATTATAAAACTCTCTCAAAACTCTTAGAAAACATTTAATGTTATTTGATATAGAATATTACAAAGAATATGTGACATTTTTTAGTAATGCTGATACCACATAATATCTACTGTACGAATTAAGAAAAACAAGTGTGGGATCGTGTATATTATCCCTGAATCTTTAATGCTAGATCTTAATGCTTTGACCTAGTCCCATTAATCGTTTCATTTGGCAAATTCAATGTAACATAACCTTTAATAAACATAAATACCTGAAGTGATGCCCATACAGTGCTCATCAGTGTGCAGTAACATTTCTTGTTTTTTCTTTTCATTAAAATTTTAAGTAATTTTATTGTACTTTTAAATACATTTTTACAGTGGTAGTTGCCTAAGATGCAGTAACATTTCTTTAAATTTACCACATCACTTAGTAAAGGAACTTTTAAATTTGTTTAAATACACATAAATTATATAGCTATATGCTGATTTATAACTGCTACTGTGATTTTAAAATATTTCAATGCTTCAATACCTAGAGATTTTTTTTTTCTTCCTACACATAACATTGAAAGAATTCTAGCAGTTTTAATAGACTATTTACGCACTTGGATATCTATAGCTTATTTTCATCTTTAACATTCTTCAAATAAATCTTTGTATAATTACAAGGCTCTTTCTCACTGTCTTCTAAATTTACTGTAAAAATGTCACTTTTTTTGCAAGATTCCACCTCTGTTGTTATATCCTAGCTTATAAACAAAGAAAAATTATATGGTTACTCCACATTAACTTCATAGGTATTCCAAAGGAATTATACAAAGTCTCTTTAGCACACAGCTTCTGAACTGTTTAACTTGTGTGTATGTTAATTTCAGCAGCTTCTTCTTTATCATGATAGAAATGTTATCTGCAGTTTTTATTGTGCTTGAGCCATGGAGGTAAGAAGAGAGAGGGAGTGAAAAAGAGAATGAATATTGGTAGAGGGTGAACAAAAATTGTGGAGATTGGCTAGAAATACTAGGTCTTAGAGATAAAAATGTTCCCTGAATAATAGTGTACAAACAGAATTCTAACATAGATTTCAAAATTTAGATATCTTATTTATTAAATATCAGATAATGTTCCTGTTTTTGAGAGCAGGAAAAAAATGGATTTTCCAAAGTTTTACTGTGGTCTTCCTACATTCCTTTTCCCTTGCTCCATCCAGATGCCTACCCTGGTAAGAAATCCTATTTGGAATGAGGAGGAGTGGGGGGGGGGGGGGGAGAGAGAGAGAGAGAGAGAGAGAGAGAGAGAGAGAGAGAGAGAGAGATTGGCAAAGTCTAAAAGTGGCTGAAGCTGTGCATGAAGCCTGTGGTTCCAAGAGGAATATTCACTGGTTATAAACTACCATGTCTAACTAGAATGTGGTTCTGAAAGACAGTAATAGGAATTCACCCCCTCTCACTCCAAATTCTCAAGGCCTTCACCAAATTGCAAGTCTAATTGGGAATGTAATGAACTAGATGTATACTGTACGACCAAATAAAAATGCCATCAGATGTGAGAAGACCTGCTTCCAAAAAATCACAGGGGACAGGACTCCCTGCTCAAAACGATGCTACTAAAGCTATAGTCCTTCCTTCGTCCTTCATATATAGTTTTAGCCAGCCAGTCAAATGCAAGTTCAAAACGGGAAAGATAGCACTAGAATGAGCATACGAGTATGCCACATTTGAATGAAAGTTTGTAGTGTCTGAGTACTTGTCCATAGATATATTGAGTTAATAAATGTATACGTTTGTCTGTTTTGGAGTTAATTTGATTCAACTGTCTCTCCTTGGTTATGAGGTTGAATCTTTGACAAGTACTATTAGAAACAAAAAGTGTAGAGAAATCATCTTCATTGTTATTTTAGAAAGGAGAACTCCACAAATTGAAACATGTCAAATAGGCACACAGCCCTATTATTGTTATTAGTATTCAAGATTTGGCCTGAAAGAAGGAAAAAAAGATGTGGAAATTAATATTATCACAGATAAGAAGTGGTGATTCTTACCCCTGCCCAACCTACTCCAATTTAAATAACCAAAAACAATAATGAAGATGGCATTTCAGAATTAAATACAGTGCCTTTTCTGGAAACAAACAAACAAAAATTGCTACCAATGTTAAATTGTGTCACGTTTTCTAAGATTAGACTAGGCTAAGACTGACAACACTATTGCAGGTATTTAGTTATTTAACTCTCAACATGAGCCTTCTCTCCCAAAATACAGAATACTTGTCAATTCTGTCTTCCTACATTATTATCCCCATTATACTGACGATGAAAAGTGAAGCTATTTGATTGAAGCAAAGTGAATTCTTAGATATAATTTCCATTACTTATGGCAAGGGTCAGCAAATTAAGGTCCATGGGCCAAATTCAGCCTGCAACCTATTTTTATATGACTGGAACTAAGAATAATTTTTACATTTTTAAGGGATTGTTTAAAAAACAATTATGCAGTGACAGAGACTTTATATAGCCCACAGAACCTAATATATTTATTATTTGGCCCATTAAAAGCTATTAATAATATTGTTCCTTTAAATGTAACATAAGTGGTGATTATTAGTAAATTAAATGATTTAGATAAAAATCATTTCATCTAAAATGCATAAGTATCTATAGATTATGTATTGGTAAATGCAGAAAATAGGAATAAGATTCAGACACTCATTTCATTTATAAAATGCTATGATATGCTTCTGATATGGAATTAGTTCATGAGATGTCAAATATGCATCAATATTTTAATATAAAGAAAATAAGCTATTCTATTTGTGAACTTGGTCAGCTCAACAGAAGATAAATACATTGACAAACCAAACCTTTGCCAGTACCGTCCATAAATCGAAGTCATAAAATAAAAGCATTTTATATACATATATATATTACATATATATGCATATATATATTATACATATTATACATATATATGCATATACCAGGTGTATATATATATATATATATATATATATATATATATGTACCAGCGGTGCCAAAAAAATGTATACAAGTGGACACTATGGTCAGCGTTGCTCAAGAAGTAGTTTGCCATAATCAGAAATGTCTGGACGCTGATGGTAACTTTGAGCACCTCTTGTAATTGCAGAAGTCAAACGTGACTTGTAGTCATCTTCTGTTATTGGTATGTATTGAGTATTACAATTGTAATAGTTTTTTTGTTTTGTTTCTTAAAATGTGTATACAGTATACATTTTTTGGCACTAAATATATATATATATATATATATATATATATATATATATATATATATATATATATATAAATTTCAAATAAAGTGGTGTTAAATTCTCCAGTAAATGAATAAAAGCTGGAGGGTAACTGTAAGGACTGACTGTAAGCATGAGCTGCAGCCAATATTTGCGGCTTTCATCTGGCACTGTTGAGCCAGATCACCTAAGTCTTGCCACCTGTTCCTGGTATTAGATTCTAAGCCCATTGGCCTTAGCCAAGAGTTCATCTTCCCAAATACTTCAGATTTTGTAGGAAGAAGAGTCATGGAGAAGACCTGATAAAATGAGTATACTGTTTTTCCATTTTCCCTCACACATGTCTGGGGACCCAATGTACCAGGCTGGGTTCTGGTATTTAATGATGCCTTCCCTGCCTCTGATAGTTTCCACCTCTTTCCTAGCCAATGAACTTAGTACAAACACATCAGCCTCCTCGCCTTAAAATAAATCTAGTGTTGATTGCAGATTGTGGGTGAAACCTTTGTCTATCAGGAGACTAGGAATAGATCAGGAAACTCAGCACAACTCTGAATTAACTAACATTCTAGCTGTGGGAGATTTGAATCACCCTACCAACCTCACACACTATTCTTAATTGTCTCTTTGTCAGTGTATTTTTAAATGTAAAAGGATCTCTCTCTCTCTCTCTCTCTCTCTCTCTCTCTCTCTCTCTCTCTCTCTCTCTCTCTCTCTCTCTCCCCCCTTTCTCGTAGAAGGAAAAACTAAAAGTGGACTTAAATCCATTACATGTGGAACTTTCACCATAACCTCAACATTCACAAGTCTTCAAAAAGTTTCTGAGAAAGGGATTAACCGGTATATGTAGCCGACAGTTATAGAACACTAGAACTAGTAGTTAATCTGGAAGAAATAGGAGGGGTAACAGGAAAAACATATATGTGGATTCCTAATTGGGTGGAAAAGAAACTAACAATGAAGGTTTAAATTTCAAAAATGAAAATAAAAATTCTTCACTACTTTGAAAATATGGCAAAGGTGTTCCAACCACAATTTTAACTTTAATGGTAAAAAAATATCTTACAGATTTTATGTGACAGCCAAATACCTAGAGTTGTCCATTTTTGAGGTACAGACATGACAAAACTCTGAGACCTAAGTCACCTGATGACTCACTGAGAGTTAGTTGTTCAGCACTTACCAGCAGCTGCATGTGGGTTCATTAGTTGCACCAATGTGAAGTCTGGCTATTTATTTTCAGGCCACGTATAATTTCTATTTTGCTTTTTATGTCTTCCACAAAACATATGTAGCTATTTAATTCTGGGGAAAAATTACTTTCATAACTGTGGAATTCTGAAATAGCAACAGTTAGAAGTGACAAGAGGTTATTGATTTTTTTTTAATTATTGAGTTCCTGTTATATTTTTGTAACATGCTGGGAACAGTTCTAAGGTCCGCGAAGACACATGTGAAGGAGGACACTTACCCTGTTGAAAATCACATTATAGAGTGAGAATTACAGAAGAATAACATAAAGGGAACACATAATTTCAAATGATATAATGTAGTTAATAAATTAGGTGAGGAATAAAGAAAGTCACCTTGTAGGGTGAGGTGGATTGGTTGTGCATGGAAGATTTCCCCCAGAAGATGGTAGTCTAACTGAGCCTGAAGGTAGAGATGGAGACAGCCATTGAAGAGCTAGGGAAATGCATTCAAAGGAGAGGGACCAACAACTGTCCATAGGCAGGAGTTGGGGTTAGGCATCTTCCAGAAAATTCATTGTGACTGAAATAGTGAGTGGGGACAGAAGAAGTTGAGAAGAGGTCAAATGGTAGGCAAGGGCCAGATTTGACACCTGCGGGCTTGATCACGAGTTTGAATTTTAATCTTTGCTTATTAGGAAGCCATTGGAGGATTTTAAGGACAAACTCTGATTTATGTTTTTTTAAAAAAAAATTACTCTGACAAACATGGAGGGAATTAAGTTAAAGGAAGGAACGAGTAGAATGAAACTATTACAGTCACCCAGGCTAGAGGGTAGTCACTAGAGTAATAGCAGTAGAAATGGAGATCAATGGATGGATTTAGTATATATTTTGGAAATATAACCTAAACGATCTGCTGCTGATAGATTGGATAGAGAAGTTTATGCTGATAATTTGGGTGCTAGACAAAGAATAAAAATGGATCCTACAGTGTTTTCCTTGAGCATGAGGAAGACTATAGAACACAGTCATCCTTTAGTCTTCTTTTGCTGTTTTTCTGGATCTAAGTCCCCTGTGATATGCTTCTTCCTCACCTTCCAGTCCAAGTTGGGTTAGGCATTGATCCATTAATATTTCTATACCTCTAGAGTCTTTTCTATGTTAGTGTATGGATCTCAAAGGCATTTTCTGTTTTTGTATCCAATTGCAGTTTTTAAAATATTTGTGCTAGCCTTTTCCTATTTGCAGCTATTGCTCTTGTCAGACTGCAGGAGGTGGGGCTCTCCTCCCACTCAAATGCACTGGAATAAATGCCTTGTACAAGTTGTCTTCTCTTCCAGCCATGCTGTGGTTGGGAACTTCTGAAATCTCTTTGATTTGGGTAGGACAAAACTATCAAGTGTATTTCTACATGAAGTATCTAAAAGCCAATTTTTCTCCATTTGCTGTCATGTTCTGTAATTGAGTATATCCTTTCTATCGTCTACTTCCAACTTCCATCCATAGCTATACACGTAGTGCACATTGTGGTTTTATCACTTAACTAATGCTTTCTGTGTTGAATAAACTCATATAGCTTTCTGTATCACATGTGTGGTTTTCTTCTTTATTTTTCATTTTATTTCCCTCAATTAATTCCTCAAGGTATCAGTTCTTACACTAATGTACAAATACTTGAACAAAATACTGCATGTTTAAGAATTATGTGTACCCCCAGATATACCACAGCTGACTAATACAGGTTGTAACTTTGTAAATCCTCATTACTTGTTATCGTTTGTATGAAAAGCCACCCACGTAAAAATTTTAAAAATTTAGGTTCCTTGCATGTTAAATCCATGGTTTTAAAACTTATCGGTGGAATGATTCCTCAGACAGATTCCTGTGTGGAACCCCAGTCCCCAATATGTAAAACAGATCAGAGGAAAGCTGCTCTAAAAGAAGATGAGCCACCTTGCAGTCTCTTCTACGTCCCCTGCTGTTATGCTTTGTGCATTTATTCATATGAAATTTCATTCTCTAAAAAATGCAATTTGGAACCACAGGGCTAAAAATTATTCTGGATGTGTTTCTTTAAAATGTCAGATTTGGGAGCTTTTCTACTTGTTCTACTTTTTGTGACTACAATTCACTAATCTTGGTGATATGTCACACACACACACACACACACACACACACACACACACACACACACTTCTTAATTTTAGGATCATGGTAAGGTATCCAAGCTACCAAGAAGAATATTCTATCCTCTGCTTCTTGATAAACATTGAAGAGATCACCTTCTTCAGAAGTAAAGTTTTATTCAGTACATGATAAAGCCAGCTTTCTAGATCCTCCCCACCACTCTCCTGATTCATGCAATTTATGACCTCCACCGGAGGTTGTGTAGCCCAGAAAGATAAAGGGTGCCATGCCACATTGCCATGACCCACCCTGAATTCCTGTTGTATTGACTCCTTTATCAACATTGTGAGGTAAACAGGAATGAAAACTTTACTACAAGTTGAAACATGAAGAACTTAGATCACATTTAGGTAGCTCAATTAACTCTCCAGATTATCTACTCAGGAAAATGTGAATGGGTTGGGGCAGGGTATCAGAAAAACCACGCGGCCTATCACATGGGTCCTAGTAGCCAAGCTTTACTCCTTGAGTGTAGTAATCCAGGTTCACGATTACACCTGCCATTCATCGCTTTGAGGGGCATGCAAGAGGATAAACAGATTAACTGACAGTTAATCACCGTTATTGGAGAAATGAATCTAGAATATATCAAATAAATAATGGATTAAGAAAACCAACTTTAAGTTCAACAAGAAGTTCATATGTTCATTACACATAATCTGACAAATACCCAATTTTTTAGTAACATATTAAGTAATCAGTTAAGAGTAACAAATTGATAAACATTTCAATCTGCTCCATATTAGCTGTAATGAACCTACCGGGATCTATATCAAACAGAAATTATTTATTGGGTGAAGATACCGAAAAATTATATATATAATTTTATATATAATAATATAAAAATTATATATATATGTTGATTATTTTATAAAAGTAATTAAAATCAGAATTGTGCTGTTTCTTCATTTTTTTTCCTTAACTTCTCTTCCAAGTATTATACCTTGAGTAATATTCGGAGGTGAGAAGGTTAGGAATTGAGTCATCATTACCAATGGCTTTTTTCATATGATACATATGCCACAGTGCTTTAATTGTCTACATTCCATGGTCTTTCAATAGTTTGTTCAGAGCAAAAGCAGTGGGAGGAAGAAGGGATGGTTTGCCAATGGCACCATTTTTGCTATTCAATAATATGACTGGTTTCCTTGTCTTGGCAACAATTACAGATGTAAAGCTGTTTCCTTGGAAATGCTCTTTTTGGTTTATGCAGCAGAACTTTTATGTTTCTCAGCTGTGCTAGCCTGTATTGTTATATATACTGATACCTCACATGTTCTTAGGGTGTGAAAAAACATAGACATAGCTAAGTAAATCTGGCATCTTGTGGCTACAGAAGCAAGGGAAATGAAAGGTAACATATATTGTGGGAAGAAGCAAATGTTTGAGTACTCCATAGATTTAACCAGTCTTTACAGAGCAAAAGGGATATGCTTTTGAATTTGCTGTTTATCATCACACAAAAGACATCATGCTAATGTCTTTTTTGGACAAAATTGCAAAAAGGAAACTCTATAAACCAAAATAGACTCACAAGAGCACAAAGAGAGTATGGATGACACAGCATATTGTGTGTGTATAACTAAAAATAAAAATATTTTTGTTGTGGCTTATGCTACCTTATATTTTTTAAAAAATTCTAAATGTTAAAAGCAAAAAGGGTTCACAATAGACTTGAGGTCAAAAACAATCTCAGCAATTTTTAACATGGACTCTGTATTAGTTTTGGTACTGCAAGCTGGTGATAGCTCTGTGAAGTTCTTGTGAGTGCCTGCCATGTAGACTGCAGGAAATAAACATATATTTTAAGGACACTTTATTACAGTGTGTTCTGTTTTGTTTGAGTCTAACATCTTAACGACAGTTTCCCAGGAAAAAGAAAAAGTATCTCCTAACTACAAAGCTGATGTAGTCAGTGTTTGATGAAGCCAATGCAAGTTTGCCTAATGAGAATGGCAGATCACTCATAAATATGAAGTAAATGTAAGCATAATAAAGGAGCAGAAAAATAAATATATAAATAATAGGCAAATACTTACAGCCACACCATGGCCGTATACATGTATATGAATTCATTTAATACCAAATGAAAGCTTTGTATACAAGTAACATTTAAACAGTCGAATCTGAGATGGAAGGGCATGAAGCTATTCGTTCCATGGGGAAAAATAAATATACGTACAGTGCATGAATCAGGGTTTAAATTGGACATGCAGTCTTGACTAAATTTTGCTCATGATAATGATGGAGGTATGCATAAAGAGATATAATATAGATGTCTTGATAAAGTTGATACATTCTTTTTTTATTTTCATTTAAAAATTTTAATAGGTTTTTATGACGGAAAATTATTTTTACTAAGAAATCCATACATATCCCTTGATTTTTAATTTCAAATTAACTTACAAAGCCCAATTTTCTAATTGTAGGGAGAAAATGAAAACAGAAAAGACACCATTATCAATTATTTAATTCATCAGTTATTTAGGTATTTCAAACTATCTCACATTTAGTGGTGTATAGCAAAATCAATCATTTATTTGCTCATAATTCTGAAATTTGGCTCAGCTCAGCTGGACAATTCTTTGGCTGGAAGCACCTGGCATCACTGACAGGGTTGCAGTTGTCAGATCAATTGACCAGGGATGGGATGTAGAATATGATTCCAGATCTGAGGCCTCAGCTGGGATCGCTGAGAAAACCTTTCTCTCCATGTGGTCCACCATCCCAGGCTTCTTCAGATCTTGGTGCTTTCAGATTTTCAAAAGAGCAAAACAGGAGCTATGAGGTTTTTCGAGGTCTCATCTCAAAATTTGTACACTTCCTGCTCATTCTACTCAGTCCAAGCAAGTTGCAAGGCCTGCCCAGTTACAAAGGAAGTGAGGTAAGAAGGAGACTTCACCTTCTGGTGAGCAGAGCAGATATGTCACATTGCTAATGCGTGTGCAGTAAGGACAGGAGGAATTTATGACCATCTTTTGCAATCTCACCACAACCATCAAATTGACAGAGAAATAATACTTTGATGTATTAATAGTAATCCAATCATGAATACATAGGAAGAAAATCCTAAAAATTTAAAATTCAATTTTAAAAAGATTTTTTTAAAAAGATTTAAAATATATATATACTTTGTGTTCTGATAAGTTGTAAATATTCTGAGATTCTGAACAAATCATTCTATGGCTTCATGAATTCATACACTTGTTGCATTTCTCCATAATACATGTAATTCCCTCCTTTTTAATAGGTATAGGTAAGGCTTGTCAGCATGATCAATTCCAATACAATTCTAACTCATTTAATACTAACCTAAGAGGGTTCCTGAACATTCTTGCTCTAAGTTGGGATCAATTAGACATAGCACAGAAAAGTGTGCATTATTTAATCTTTTATCCAGTTCTCTCTTTTTTATTTAATTCTTTATTCAGTTGTGTCCAGTTATATTAGATAGAGGCTGTTACTCAGTTATACACTAGAGTATATTTTGGAAATGCTTTATTAATCATTATCAAAAGATTAATTTAAATTTCATTTTCTTCCAAAAATCTCTGAATTAATAAATAAAAATCTATATATGGTAAGATGTATCCAAGTTTGGAAAAAGTAGGTTTTTAGATATACTACATTTTAGAAAGTTTTTTGTTTTATTTTATTTTATTTTATTTATTAAACAAAGACAATTACTCAGCGATCACTTTATGCAAAGATGTTTGCTAATCCTAGGGTAGTAGAGAGACTGTGAGAGATTTAAAGATGAATAACAGCAATGAGAAGGTATAAGCACAAAAACAATGCCAAGATGTTAAGAAAATACAAATCAGGAATCATGATCCTCAAAGTTGTCATATTTATGTTTCCACGTTAGTCACTTTCAAATCCCTGGGCTGAGGGGAGCATGTTGAGATGGAAAAGAGCAAGGGAAAAACTCACTCTCAGCAGCAGTTGCTTATAGTCCTCATTATCTAGAGCCCAAAGCACAGACCACCTGGAAGAGCCTAGACTCCGCTGGTGCCCAGAGGTGTGGTGGTGGATAAGTATTCACTTAGATTCTCCCAGCACATCTCTTTTTACAAAAATATAGACATCTATATTCTCAGGAAATCCTATAGCACTCAGTGAGACAGGTAGAGCCCTTGTTTTACAGATCAAGCAACTGGCAATGAAGTAGGGAAAGTGACTTGCTCAGAGCTGAACAAAAATTAAAATGAGACAGAATGAGGGCAAAACCTAGGCCTCGTTCTCATCCCTTGCTTCTTTCTTTTCATATGGAACAAATTGGGAGCATAATTGGTAGGTAGAAAGTTAATGTTATAATAGCATCTATTCATTCACAAACACTACAAAATGCCATGGCTCCAGGATATAACAGTATGTGACCTTGAGTTCTAGATTCCTCAGCAATAATAGGTTTCCCAGGAAGTAATATATGTAAAGACCAAAGGATGGTTTCCAGCATGCGGTAGCTTCTCAAATACCTCCACACCACCTTCAATAGCTCTAAGATTTAGGTCACGAGACTAACTCACTGATTTGTACTAAGCTCCTTTTGGTAGTTCAAGAG
Organism: Rhinolophus ferrumequinum; assembly: GCF_004115265.2. Classification (NCBI taxonomy): domain Eukaryota; kingdom Metazoa; phylum Chordata; class Mammalia; order Chiroptera; family Rhinolophidae; genus Rhinolophus; species Rhinolophus ferrumequinum. Next base: position 60,174,924 of record NC_046291.1, read on the forward strand.
CTAAAACACTTTAGGTGGTATCTGAGGTCCACCTTCTTGGCTCTCAAATACATTAGATCTTGATTCATTTCTCATATTAGGGTCTGAGGCTCTTGGAAGTTCAAGAACATATTCGTAGGGATAAGCAAACTTAGGGACAAGAATTACTTTAACCACATTGAAATTGCTAATAAAAAAACAATGGAGATGGACTTACTCATATACACATATGACATTTCCATCCTAGGAAAACCAAAAGATTTCACACTGTGCTATGTGAAAGAGGTTTTACAGAATGTAAAATAAATCATCACACAGCACACTGTAGTAGAGGCCTGTATCCATAATTCTAAGTGCAATAAGTTCTGAAAGCAAAAAATAAAAATAAAAAATTTAAAAGTATATAAAATAAAAAAGTAATGTAAAAGCTTTTGACTCATTTCGTAGCAAACTTGACCTATATGGATTTGAGGCTATTTATAGTTTTTATTTACTATATATTTTACTGTGAATATGTACATATTCATATATTACTATTCAAAGATAGTTGTATGTGTGATTATTGGGTCCTGCCCCTTTCTGAAATCTGAAAGACTGAATTTTGAAATAGATCTTGCCCCCATGTTTTCAAAGGACGGGTGGTGGACCCACAGGGGAATGATACCCAAAGGAATCTGCTATTCTTTATTTTTAATGACAGCTTTATTGAGACGTTAGTGCCTTATTCTTATTTGTTATTGTTGGTGTTTCTTCCAGCAAGGCAACATCAACAATCATTAAATTACTGGTATTCATTTTGATTGTGTTGTTTTGTTGTTTTATTTGCATTAAACTTATGAATGCGTTTTGGTTGTAAATGTGTTAAGAATTGTGGACATTTGAGATTAATTCTGAATTTTGTGTCTTTATATGTTTCCCATACTATTATGATGAAAGTATTTTAGGTTCTAGAGGTTCACTGGAGTTTTTTTCTTTGCTTGTTTAAAAACAGGTATATTAATCATAGTTGGGAAACTGTTTAACATTGTACTTAGTAACTAGAACAAGGATACAAGGTGATAGTTTAGGGTGACTTTCAACATTTTTAAGACTTGTATACTGACAAAGTGATCCTGTGAAGAATGTAGCTAAGGCCTAAAATATAACTGTGATATTTTGCTGTGTTATCAGGGCAAACAACTTTTACTACTCGTAACATGTTGATAAAAGTATATCTAAATTGTTTCCCTCACAGAAAGCATGATAAAAATCCTAGTCTTTTTGTCTCTAGAGGCTCAGGGGACATCCAAGAGAGGACTCAACTGGAGCAGCAGTGACCAGTTTCTTGTCTTAGGAGGAGAAAGAATTCATGAGCAAGACAGATGCAGGAAAGCACAGGAAGTTTATTGAAAGGAAAGTCCATACTTGAGAGGGAAGTACAGGGGAAGTTCATAGACTGAGTGTTACTGAGGAAGTCCTGACTATGAGTATTTATACCTCCAGGGATGGGTTTGGGTAACATCCTATTGTAGTAGTCATCACAATGTAAATAAGATTATAATGACTTTGTAAATCACTCAAGGTCAGGTCCCTGTTGTGAGGATTAGCCTTGCTGTAAGAAACCAGTTCTTGTTCTTCTCCAGCTGCAGGTACTGGTTACAGTCACTTGTTACTTATGTAACCCCTGGGACTCCTCCACATGTTGTCCCCTGGAGGGGATTGTCAGTTTCCTAAGGCTACCTACGTATCCCATCTCATTTTTGCTATTAAAAAATCTGTATTTTCTCTTTGCAACCAATAAATATCCAGCCTGTCTTTGCTGCTAACCATCTGGTCATGGACCAGAAGCTTCTGTAGATTCTTCGAAATGAAAATTTCTCTAAATATAGAGTACAAACAATTTACAGCTACTAGTCAAACACCCTTCTTAAAATAGTTGGGGTGCTTTAAAACTTCAAAAATACAACCAGGGATGCAATTTTGATATTTAGTGTTTATCACAGAAGTTGTCTCCATTGTTCCTGCCAAAAATAGGTAATAAAGATCTCGCTTTTACCAAGCAACTGAAATATAACAATGAAAACGCTGCTCAGAGTGGGAAGATTTATGAGCAAGCAGTTGTAGCAAACTCACATTAAACTGTTGCTGGTTTTACTTTCTAGATGCAGGTGTCACCTAATATCCAAGATAATGATCATAGAACAATCTCATTCTGTCCCTGTGAGGAAGAAGCTGAGGTTTTGTGAGCCTTCATAGGTTGTGCATGATCACACGGATAATTAGTGTCAGGCTCAGGTCCTCTCACTTTGAATCCAATTATTGAAACAGTTTTGTTATCATTTGAAATGCTATGCTCTAAATCTAAGGAGAGAGCGACCTTATCTGTCCCAAAGCTTGCAAATCAATTGTCGTAGAGTGACAAGGCAGTAGTGGAGCCCAGGAAAGAACAGCGTGACTCAGCCAGACCCCTTTCAAAAGACCTGGCTTGGAGCTGAGTCCCTGAAAATTAGATTGCAAAGTAAAGGCCTTGTCCCACAAATAAAAGGGCAGAAAGTCTCAACCAACTTATGAAATAGGGGAGTTTCTCTAAGGCGGCTTCCTGTCAGCGCTAAAGTGATTACTTTGTGTTTTATCGCTGCTAATTCTTACCAAAGGGTTAAATGTTAAAGTCCCATCCCACATACGAGTTTGGGGTAATATTTCCCAAGTTCATTATTTTTATAAGGGACTTCAGAAGACTCTTGTTCAATCCGAAGAAAGGATAGCAGGTTACTTGGGACAGCAAATCTCAGCCTAACATCCCTGAAAATCAAAGCAAATGGGCCGCTAACTGCTTGCAAGGTGCAATGGAGTCTTAGGTCCTATCCCAGCAGAGATCATCGTGACCTTTTGGAATCACCCTTCTCATCAATTTCAAACTGCAAAGGGCAGTGTTGTGCAGCCAGGCTTATCCAGCCCTGTTTAAACGGCCCTTCAGTTTATCCAGCCCATTTTGCTTTGCAAGCTGACTTGTACTTGGAAATCTCTCCAGTCCTTCCGTTAGACACTGCACTTATCATCTTCAGATAAGAAGCCTGAGGAGGAGGGAGAGAGATTCCAACTCAGCAGTTTATTCTTTGCTAATGAATATCCCATCACTGCTTTTCATTTCTTGGGTCAGGTTGGGTCCTTTTGTAATAAAAAGATTTGTGGCATCTCTCTGGATTGTTACAGTTTTCCTAATCATAAATCAAACCAAAGTCCAATCAATTAAGATTACATGACATTGCATGTTCTTTTGCTCCTGGCATTTGGTATTTTATCTTCCCCTCATAATTGTAAATATTAGTCAACAAAATAAATGTTAATTTTCTACCAGTCCAGTGATCTAACAATATACCGTTATATAAAATAAAATTTGCATCTTGGGGGGGAAAATCTGCATTTAAATATACTTAATTAAAAAAAAAAACCCTAAAAGAGGTACAAAAAAACATAAAGTAATTTTCCGTGGTTAGAAAGGACAAGAAGGGGATATGACCTGCAATTCCTCTTCTTATAATAAGGCAGAGAATAAGCTCTCACCTCCAAAAGAATGTGACCCAAATATCTTGATAATGGATATAATAAAACAATGATTCTATCTCTGCTAAGTTGTTATAATAATGATTGGTGGGTTTTTTAGTTATTTATATATATTTCACGCAGTTCTGAAATAGTTATCCATTGTTGTTTGATTTATTAAAGTATCTTCCATTACTTATGGATACAAAGTACAGTTAGCAAAATAAGTTGTACAGTATGCCATTCTTACTTTAGGTTGGAATTTAAAAAAAACAAAACAAACAAAAAAACAGTTCTTAAAGTTTGAGTTCATTTTTATTATTGATCTGTCATAAATAAGGAATGCAACCTTATTATCAAATCAAAGTGAAAGTTATTCTGCTTGTAAATCAGGAACATACGCAGGGATTGACCAAATCTCACCTACCCGAAGCCTACCACCCTCACCAGCCTCGTCACTCCACATTCTTCAAAGCTTGGGAAAATCATGTTATTGTATATTCTTTTGCTCCCTGAGATTTAATTATAGTGAAGAATATCATTAAACATTCCATGACTTTCATCATGAGCAGCCAATATAAAAAAATGCCAGCATTTTTCAAAAATCTCTGTTAGTCTCACTCTCTCCTTTCTCTAGAGTATCACTCAAGTCTTTAGACATCCTGAGACCACAGATTTCTCCTATGTCTTCCTCAGTGCCCACAGGGATACTTGCCTAAGGCTGTGCTCTCTGATTTCTACGCCAAACCAAGCACTCCTCTCCTCCTACCTGTTAGTGCTGTGATTAAAAAAAAAAAGTCTCTGATGTCATCTCTGATAGTGGGATGGCATCTCTGATAGTGGGATGGTTGGATCTTTTCTCCAAGGAGGTCCTCTTTTTCTCATTCAAGTCATTCATGGCTCTTCCAGGATATGTGACGTTCACAGAGAAGACCTGCTTTCTGCAGCAACACATGAAAGCTCTTGATGTACTTAAAGATTGTTGGGTTGCATCGAATCAATGAAAGTGAGTTAAACTGACTTGAATGCAATGGAATGGATTCGACTCTGATGGGAGGGGCAGGAATGGGATACGTTGGTACTGGACCCCTCCTCTTTGAAGCCTCCCCTATTAACACTCTTGTAGTGAGCCCAAGCTTCACTTCTTGGAGTGATAGTTTCTTCCATGTTTTGTATTTATTTATACTCATTTTTACTTTAAAAGATCACTCTTATGAAACATTGCATCTTCATGAAGAATGAGAACTAGGTCTTATTCATTTTTTGGAGTCACTTAGTAATTGCTTTTTTGTTGTTTTTTTTTTAAAACCAACGTATACTATTTCTAAGTGATAAATGTGGACAGCGAACCATAAATAATGTAACAAGTTAGCACTGCCAGAGGACAAATATTCAGTTATCATTTAGAAAGACCTTCCTGGCTTTGAGCTATGATGCCTATAACACAAGCCAGAAAAGGTCACAGAGTTGCATTTTCTGAATACTTTCAAGAGAATAGCCTGAAGTTCACAGAAGCCTGATCTATAGTCAAACCCGCTTTGAATGAAGGTAGAGAACTACTGCATGAAATGGCAGCAGCTCTTCATGAGGGTGTTATTTAATTTATTTACTTTTTTCATCTACAGAAGGCATGTTTTACTTTTCCATGAAGAATCATTTAAAAATCACTATATTTCATAAGAAATCTTTGTCTGCATTGTCTTTATGTAAATCTTTTCTTTTTCACAGTTGCAGTTGCTCACCTTTCTGAAGGAAAAACATGTGTTCTATCTATGATTAAAAATGTGATCTATCTACTGTGTCGTAGCTAGCGTACTTCATTAAATGGCTGCTCCTCTTCCTGCAATAAGATGTATAGACTTTCAGGAAGGCTATAGATGTTTAGGCTGTGTCCACCATGTGAGGGGTGAGCTGAGCTGGGACAGCTGATCTGCTAACATTCCTGAATTTGCTCCCCAACTGTTTCACTACAGCCAGGATGAGAATCCCTACAGGTTTCTGTGTATGTCAGACACTGGGAGATTAAAGTGTCTCCAAGCTGCTCACTGAAACGGTAGAAAACAACTTTCCTGTTGACATAACAGAGGAACAAAAAGCACATTACCTCCTTGGAAATGTGGTTGTACTGGTTCTTTCTGTACACTTCCATCAACAAGAAACGCTACCTTTCCTTTTATAGGAAGTAAAGTTGAATAAACCTACACTTAGACTGATGTTCTCTTTCTATTTCCCCAGAAGCCGTAAAGAATGGCCCAAGCCCACTATAGGAGTGATAAGCTTCATCCTCAGAAGCAGTGAGGTACCTCTACCCACCTCATTCCTCCTCAGTCAACACAAATAAAAAATAACTTGGCTCTCTGCTGAAATAATTTATATGACTCTTAAGGATTCACACAGTCTCCATAAGCTTCATAAATGACCCCAGAAAACATCAACCTGCCATATATTTTTCTTTCTGTTATGGCTGGATTTCACTGAAAAATAGAATTGTTTGATTATCCAATCAGTCCAAGTGTAGGTGTTTCAGTAGACAGACAGACATAGAATAAAATGGATTACCTTGCCATACATAAAAATCTCATAATTCTAAAGGAACATTTAATTTTTGTTTTTAGTAGACCGAAAATAATAATAATGTGGTAGGACTGTACTCATAGGAAGTCCACTTGTTTTTCTAAGTGGATGCCTATCAAAGGAAGTAGGTCCCACTTCTACCACCAGGAATTGTTTTTCTCTTTTACATTTGATGATGGCGATATTTCAACCCTCAGTTCCTATGTCATAGGTGAGACAGCATGACCTCTCCATCTGCCGCCTTCAGGGTCAGTCCACAGAAAACCCCCAAAATAGGCAAAGTACTCCCTTTACTTCTTTCACTGTCATCTAAATAAGCTTTGGCCCTGTCTTCCTAAGGTCCAAGGTGCAGTGACCTACCCTGTCTGCCGTACTTGGGCACTGAAATGATCTTTAGACACTGGCAAGAGTCCAAACCTGGGGATCAGAAGTCTCGTTGTGTCACTGCCTGGTTGTCATCCATCAGACCTGTTATTAACCCCTGTGAATTGGGAATAATAATACCTACTTTACAGGGGCATGATGAGAACTGAGTATATATATGTGGAAACACATTTGAAAGCTTAACACACAAAATAAATATAAATATTTAAACACCTTCAAATAACAGGTTAAATGCTTGGCTCCATAGATATCCATTTGCTAAAAAAAAATCTTATTGGTCAGTAAAGGTTACTTTCATTTCCCTCCCACCCCCGCGCCCCCTGTTGCTATTGTCTCAGCTAGTCTTATTGCTTTCTAAAAATCCACCCCCTCTCCACACACAAACACACTCCCTAGACTTGCAAGGCCAGCATTCTCTCAAGACGTTCTGTCACATAGCATTCATCACATTTTATTTGTAATTACATGTTTATTGTCTTCCTTGCTTCACGTTAAGCATCATGAAGATGAGGACTATGTCTATTTAGTCCTCCTTTGTCTTGCTAGGACCTGGCATTTTGAAGGCACTCATTGACTGAGCAAATCAATAAATAAATGAGTGTGTGCACGCACACACGCACACACACCGCTCTAAAGCTCTCTCCCAGTTCTCTGATTCATAAAATTCTTCTATTCAGAGACATTATTGCAGTCCAAATTATAGATAATGAATATTCCCAGAGAAGAGTTGCTTAACAACTGAATTTCTTCCCACTAAGATATAAACAATTAGAAACAGGTGCCTTATGAGAATCCGTTCTGAAAGGAAGAGAGATAAAAGGCCTGAAGGGAGAAACAGTGCAGACTGGGCCCTAGGGAAGAGAATGAATACTAGATGCTCACCTTCTTGATAATTTTGTGAAAAGCTAGCCCACCCACCTAAAAAATGGCTCTGCCTTTTGTTCTGGTCTGCTCCCGATATTAATTCCATTCATTGCTGGTAGATGATCTGAGTCAGCACATAAATCACATAAATCAGTGAAAAGGACTACAGAAGAGAATAGCCAACGAATGCCATGCTTTGGAGATGCCATAGAAACACTGTGGAAAATGACTTGAATCACAACGGCACATTTGACTTGGCTATGTATTGTACCACGGGGATTTGTTTCAATGTTTATTGGAACTGAAGGGCATGACATGTTAGTGGAAGAATCACAGATTAGACTGATTTAGAACCATAGCTCAGTGACTTAGGCGCTCTGTGGCCTTGGGCAGGTGACTTCATGTTGTTAGGCTCTATTTTTTCAATCGTAAAATGGAAATAGCCATGCCTGTGTGGAAAGAACCTAACACTGATAACGTAAATATCTAAACTTTCATTTTTCATTTACTTCATGGGAAACTTGCAGAAAATTCTAGAAAACCACAGTGTTTTAAATAAAATGATGCTACCTTAGTGAGGATTAGGTACAACCATTCTATGGAGAAAAAAATAAATGAAGTATTTTTATGTTGATATAGTCTTTTTGCAGTTTATAAAATAATCTGCCTAGAAATCTTTCTCGTTTGAATTAATACAACACTTTGACAAAAGGAACCAGCTATATTTTCTCAATTTTACACAAGTAACTGAAATGAGGTTAAGTGCATAGCTAAAATTTTCGGAAAACTCATACAAATGGGTAAGTTGTGTCCAGAGTTCAAAGTGCAAAATTCAAAGCTTTTGACCTAAGATTCACCATTCTTTTCGCCATATCAGTCTAGCTTCCAGAGAAATTTCCAGAGCAGCGAACAGTGAAACCTCTTCAGGTTCAATATGTCAATATATGCCCCACCCCCGCTCTCTTCCCTAGCTATGAAATTAAAGATGTTAATATAATTTTATGTGGCCTTAAATAAGGATGTGTGAGGACAGAAGTTGCAGGAAGAATTTACAGTAAAATATCCTAATTGAATAATCTTTTTTGCCTAGTTCTACCAGATCAAATTCAAACTTACCTTTTGTTTCTCTCTGTCACTTCTCATCTCTTCAACTCCATCTCTTATTTGTAATACTCATTTGGTAATCATCCTAGTCCCTGCTACCTGTAAAAATATATGACACACCACTTTTTTTTTTTTTCTCTGTACCTTCTTGCGAACAAGAAAAAAAGAACCTGAAAATATTTTAGTGGCTGTGATAGACTTGAGAGAGTGGGATGGGAGTGTATGAGGCATATTGTTGAGGAAAAATGGGCTTAAATAAGAGATGGAAAAAGGTTAAGACTAGACAAAAGGAAGGAGAGTCTAATTTTAATAACTCTTCCACGTCTCTTTGTTTTTCACTTTTAAGGAAAAGTTTCCGTTAGTGAATAGGTTTCATTCCAAGTATTTCCCTGACTCCTTAAATCTTAGTATGTTGGAATTGGAAGACATTTCATCTCATTCCTCCTCACTATCCCAAGCCCCCAATTTTAAAAACTTAGAAAATGAAACAGAGGTTACATTACTCAAGTGAAGTTGCAAAGAAGTTAAAGGAACAGCATTTTTTTCTTGTCTTTTGACTCAAGAAGTCCTAATCCATAACCTCAAATGGTGTTAGAGAAAAAAAGTTTAACAAACCAACTGTTAGTAAAGTCAGGGAAAATTCCATGAGAGAATTTGAAATCTTCACATCATTTAAGAAAAAAGGAAGAAAAAAAAAAGAAAGGAGGAAAGAAAAACAATGACAAACAGTAATTTGGTGTGCAGCCATAGTCTCTCTTTATGCAAAGAATAGATGTTACTATTAGAAAAATTCACTTTGGCCAAATTCAAACCTTTTTCAAAACCAATGGATTCAATTTTAAATCAAACCCTAATTATGTGGTCCTCAAAGTTGTTTATGCATGGCAACATTTCCTACAAGTGACTCAGCTATATGAAAGATCATTCATAATGCTTCAGGAACTGCAAAATAATTGCTTAATTTAAATTAATTTTACAGTCCTATGACTAACTGACAAAGTAAAATATCTCTGTCAGTTAGTTTTGGACTTTTTTTTTTTTTAACTAAGATAGTGATATGGTTTCAGGATTTTTTTGACTATTGTTATTTCTCATGTTTCAACTCTCATAAACATAACCTCTTTATAGCCAAGGTAAAATGTACACCCAGTCAATTCACAAATAAATGCTGTTGTTTAATAAAGGCATAAGAAAGTATTTGGAAACGCCAATGGGATGTTGTCAGCTAGTGTAGCTGCATGCAGAAGAAAGGGGCAGAGGATAGCCACCAGACTTGAAATTTTATCTGTTCCCTGGGAAAATCAGTCTCTAGGGTGTCAGATGTAGCTGCTGGTACTGGGAGAAAGTCTAGCCCATAATAGAATGAAACATGTAGGAAACATGGCTGTAGGCAAGAGTTGGCCATCTTGGGCATCATTTGGCATGAGGAGGTCCAATTGGCATCAAAGCACAGTGTCAAGAAGTCCAAGCAAAGCAGTGGGCAGTTAGTCCCGGCAAAACTGTCTACCAGTAGTAGAGCCCTTGATAGTTGATAGAGGCTGACTGAAGTCCCCATGGGACAGCATCCTGGAGGAACAGAAATCAAAGCAAGATACAAAGACTGAGATTCAGACAAGAAAGCAGGAGTAGAATAAAGGTGGAACCGGAGCCAGGCTTGAGGACTAAGGCAGAAAGCTGGTTGTTCTACTTGATCTTCAAGGTTAGGAGCAAATGAGCAGCGGTGTGATTTGATCCTCTGTCCTTGAATAGAAAGCTTTATGATTCTAAACCCTCCCACGCATGGTCAGATTCCCAGTTCTGGATCCCGAGTTAGATGTGGCTACAGAGGAGGAGGCTGGGCTGTACAGAAGCAATGCTTTGTATGAGCACCACAACTTTGCCACAATAACTGAAAAATGAAGGGAGTAGAAACTTCGAATGCCCAACACGTACACTGGCATTTGACATTATACGCCAAGGATAGCTCATGCAATATTTACCGTGCTCATCTTCCTCAGCATTTAGCATTCAACCTGAAAACTATTTACTCGTAAGATCAAACAACAGTTAATGTTTTGCTTTTGTAAACTCAGCCTGATAATACCATATAGAGGAAAGAACATGGAATTGAGTCTCCAGAGCAGGCCTCAGACCGTGGACCTGCTGGGACTGGCGCTGGTATCTGGGCCACCACCCAGCATTGTTCTCATTATGCCGACACTGGCAGGTGAGCTCACAGTTTCCTTTCAGTTCCAGCTTTCTATAGTAGTTTCATTCCAAAACTCAAAGAGGTAAACATTATTAAAGTATCCAGTGGTTGCTTTTGGACAGTTCACATGGCATTCACAGCACTGAATGCTTAAATGAAACACTGAAAAAAAAAAAAAAAGTACTTTGCCTTCAGTAGCTTCAGAAAGCCATTGCAATCTATGAAGTAACTAGATTACATCTCAAGTGCATTTATACAACAGCCATTAGAGAGCATAATAAAAGAATATTGCAGTTCTATTGAGTCAACTCTCTAACAAGTGTATGATTGAGTGTTTGTTCCTTATTTTTTATGAAGTGAACAAATTAAGACTTAAAAAAACACTGTGCTAAAAAGAGACTTACAACTCACAAGTAATGAGTTGAGACTTGAATTGACTTTTGTCAACTTGAAAAATGACTAATGAAAAGTCAGAATATACAGCCCAATCTCTCAGTCACATTTGCATTGTATTAAACGTCGGCATATTAATATTTAATGTATGTAGTTTTCAGTGTCCTGTGAAAAATACAACACCCATAGCATGGAGATGCAAAATATGCCTGTGTTTTATAGACTTGTTTACTGGATAGTCAGTGAATTATGTGATTAAGATAATTCAATATCAATATTTAAGACAAATTTCAAAATTTTAAAAACCTTTACCTACTTAAGAGGACTGATGATAATTTGAATAAGTAAAATCTTATGACACAAATATCCTCATTCTGCTCTTTTTATAACATTTATAATTTATATAACAACTCATCCTCACGGGCACTTTTTCCCTAGTGAATATGCAGCAATGTTCTAAGTATGAAACTATGATACAAATATTTCTACATTTTCCTTAGAAAGTCGAAATATAAAAACGTCCAGCCAATTAAATATATAGCTGGATTTCTGTAAAACAGTCAAGTAACATATTGAACATGATAACATGTTGAATAATTCTTCCAAAGTATAACAGAGGATAATTTTGCTAATCTTAATTTAGATTTACACAATGTAAACACAAAATGAAAGGTAACAGAAATACTTGTAGACTGAAGAAAATCATCTTCTCTGCATACATATTAAAATAATAAACATTTTATAACAACCCTGTGAACATGTAATTAGTAAGTAATTTTTTGAGTAAATTCCCAAGCGAAATAATTGTATAGCTTGCTATTTTATAAGGTATTTCAGCTTAAATGTCTACATCTGATTTTTACTTATGTTTTAATTCTGTTATTAACAGTGCCTTTATTATATTGAAATTTTCATTCATTCTTGTATTTATTTCTTCAGAAAATGTTTACTTAGCTCCCCTTTTTCAAGCATTGGGAGGCTAGATACTGCCACAGTAAAGAAGAATAAGCTGTATCATTCCTACCTTGGAGAGTCTCTAACCCAATCAGGGCTTGATTTCAGAATCCATATGTCTCCTATCACAATTTCCCTTTTGACCCTTCCAAGAATCATTTAAGATATTTAAGTTAATTTATATAAAGGTTTGTTTGTTTTTTCCCTACCATTTCACAACATTTCTTTAGGGAATTAATTTCAGACTTTATTGAGATCAAGTCTGAAAATTATTAGGCTATCCTTGTATTTTCATGACAATTATTTTCAGAACCCAAAGTTAAGGTTCCCTTTAAATTTATTGTTGCATTGATGCATGTTGTCATCTTTAAAAACTTGAAATCGATAGTTGTTTATCAGCAAAATGAGTTTATTTAGGAATAGCGAATAATTGCAATTTGGAACAGGCTAGCAAGTTATGGCAAAACCATAAACATGTCCTGAGAACAAACAAAAGGAGCATTTTTGTATAGAGAAATGTGTGGAGTTGGGAAGGCCTGTTATATACAAAATGTTCATTGGAGGAAGAGGCAAGGCAGTTTCTCAATGGCTGGGTCTGTTGCTAGGTAAGGAGAAAATCTTCCTCCTGCTGGGGTAGTGAAACAAGCTTCCTTCTGTTTAGGTCTTTGAACAACACAGTGTGGTAATGCTTGAGAGATCTTCCTTTAGGGCTTCCTTACTCCATTTTAAATGAGGTTTTTAAAATTTATTTTCTCAGTGTCATATGTGCAATATCTGAGAAAAGCTGTAAAGATACAATAAGAAGCAAAGGAAGATATTTTTTGAAAAAGATAAGCATATTTTATGTTTTTTGAGCTCTATTTACATTTGATTCTATTTAAAATAATTTTCATAAAATCCTTTACAATTTTATATTCTTCTCATGATTTCTGACTACAGTTCTTTCCTTTACAATTTTTGTATATATCTTTATATTTTTATTTTTTAACACTATCTAATAGTTCTAACTTCATTCTTCAACCCATAGATACCTAAAACATTGACTCTATTCATCATATAACCCAATATAATAAATAAATTTATCATATAACCCAATCAAATAAATTGTCAACAATAGTGACATTATTAAAATGTCACTAACATTTACTGTATTATAATAGTTCTGTTATTTAATCAATTATAAGTGGAAATTATACAAAGTACTTAACACTTTAAAGATCTTAAAATAAAAAGCATTGTTTCATACATACATTGATAGTCTCCAAAACACTCTTTTCATTGTTGTTGTCTTTTAATTTGAAAATTATTTATTAAAAAAATCTTACGTTTGTCAGGCACTATTCTAGCCAGTGAATGGAATAGTTTAAACATACTTACCTTATAAAGCTTACATTTTAGAGAAAAGAGATCAACAATAAAATTAAATATGCAAAACTCACAGTGTGTATGACTTACAGCATTTCCTACCATAATTACATTGATGCTCCACTTAAGTTATACTTGCTTTTAGCTGTGGGGAGGTGGGGGATAGAAGAAAGGAACCTGAAAAAGACTTGCCCTCATGGAGGGTACAGACAATTAACATGTATGGTAGTATTCACACCTACTATTCTCACTTTCATTTTGTGGAAATGCCTGCCTTGCTTAGCCTCACCTAATGGCTTTTTGTACTGAGTTATTCAGAAAGGAAAGAAAAAAGAAAGGAGGGTTAGAAAAGGTGTCTCATTTGTCCCTAACCCTTTGTAAGTTCCAATTTTCTTAGAAAAAGTTAATTTTGACTGTAGGGAATAAAGAATTATTTTGGAGTATCGTACCTAGCTAAAGCGATACTTTTTATAATTATCATCTTCCTCTAAGAACTGGCCATAGTTTTCAGTTATCTTGTTTTCTTGTATGTGTTGAGTTCATGCCATATTGTGATATAATAATAGTTCTGCCTTTGTTCCGTGAAAAATTACACTATTGTTATGTCATCAATGGATTGTGTACTTTGAGTGCCTGAATCCTCCCATCCCCATCCAGCTGATCAAATCCGACTTATCTTCTAGGACTAGGCTCCCCAAAGGTATTTGAACAATAAAATCAATTCTCATTCTTACCTACCCAGAATTATTTCACTTTTTGTGTGTGTACCCTTGTATTTAGCGTATAATTTTCTCATAACTGCTGAACCAAAAATAATACACTTTAATGTTTACAGATTTGATCTTTCCCTGATCCTCACCTTTGCTCACCAGAAAAAAAGGCTATTAATGGAAATTACTATATTTCATTTATCTCTGCAGCTTCAAGCAATAACAACCCTTTCTTTATCAGGTACTTAAAAAAATGTTTCCTGATTAAATGAATAATGAATTAATGTTGTATACATAGGTGGTAAATTGACAGTATCATATTTTTTTCCTACCTCATACTTAATGATTACATTTGCAAGATGACTATTCAATTTAGGCAGGTAGTTTGTGGCTACAAGGTAGGCCATATGGAAGCCAGTCTGTGAGGAATACTCGTTTTCATCTTGTTATAAATAAATGAGCTGAAAATGGCTGCAAAGCCTTTATTGGATACCTGTAAGACCCAAAATATTATACTATCCCTAAATAAAATTGGACTAGGACAAAATGAGAATGCTTACACAAAAAATAGATTGAGAAAAGGCATTAATCCTAGGTACATTTTCTAACTATGAGGCTGGTGAGCTCCATGGAATATGATGGACAGGGAAAACATGGAATAACAAACAAAAGAGGTTTCTTTTGAGGAGGAAAGGGTTGGTGCTCACAGTGACTTCTTAGGTGGACGTCTTTCAAAGACTTTCAGTTCTCCTCTGTGAGCATTGATGTGCAGGGCACGGTTCCCAGAGAGATGCAAGTGACTTGTAAACATCTTTAAACAATAAATAATAAGCTAATATTAATTAAGTATTTAGTATACTAAGCACTTTATAGCCATTATTTTATTTATCCTGACAAAACTCTTTATCATCCTTGTGTTTTATAGATGAGGGAGGGAGGCGTAAAAGGCTGTGTAATTTGTCTGTGATCACACACCTCAGAATAAAGAAGCTAATGTTTGAATCTGAGGTATAAGCAAATTCCTAACTACTATCCTGTTCCCAAACTTAAATATATCAAAACATTCTTCAGAGGGTAAGATTTTATAGATACAGTTTCAAATCTCTCATAATGATCTTGGGAGACCAAGAACTGATTTCAGATTTGCAGTGTCCTGGTGTGTGTTGAGAATCATAGGAATAAGTCTCTGCAGCATGGGGACACTACAGTATCAGGATAACTACACCACCATTCAACAAGTGACTAGTTAATGGAACATGTTGAGATCTCTCATACAGCACCATAATGCTTACGTTTTCCTTTCCATCTTATTTTACCATTCATTAGTTGTCATCCTTTGGTACATTGCATCATGATTTTTTGTATGCTATTAAAATCCAAAGATTATATATAAAACATATATCCAAGTAGGGGAATATACTAAATAAATAAAGTCTATGTAAATAGCCTATGTTGTCTAACTTATGTAAATGGAAATGTTTCTTAGGACTTGTTAGGTTTTCTTTTTAAAAGCAAATTAATTTATTTGCACATGTTACTTAAAATAATTTATTTGTACATGTTACTTAAACAAGTGATTAAGAAAAATATATCTTAAATTACTCTTTCTAAGCATCGTATAGAAAAGACCCAATACAAAACAACAACAACAACACACTGCGGCAACTGAAGAAAGCTGAAAATCATTACTCATTGCTAGGGACACTATTTGGATTGTGTGGCAGGCATTGTGCCAGCCTAACAGATGGACATATTGAAGCCCCTACTTGGTATAAAATATTAATGCTGAGGGCATGATTCCAACCTGAGAACATAAAAACAAATTACTTTGGAGGTTAAGGGGATATGCCATCACTAATCCATTGCTGAGCAACAGTAGCCTTCAGAAATAAAAATGGCTCCCTGTAACACGTCTAATCTAATGTTAAACTTATTTTAACCAGATGGGGTTTGGGGGAGATAGAAAGCTATTATGAATTTTCCAAGCTCATGAAATATGGAATAAGAAGTCTAATGCAGAGGAAGATATATTGATCTAGGGATGTTAACAGTGAACAGAATGTGGATCTAGCCTTTAATGAACCACAAAAGTAGAATCATGTAGTAATTTTACAGATGCAAAAATATTATGTTGTACTTCCTTAATCCTAAACCAATTATCCTTCTCATCTTTAACGTTATAAAGAATTAGTGGTCAATGTCACCCATAAAATATACTGCAATATATAACAGGGGGAAATAGCCCATAGAAATGTCTCTTTAAATTTATCACAAAGGCTCTTCCCAAGGTTTTCCAAGAAAGAAAAGCAAAATAGATTAATTGTATAAGCAGTTTGTTTTAGGCGTTAGTGAATTCTCTTTCACCTCTCTGGACCTCAATTTCCTCAGGGGTACATGGCCTGCTTGTTGGCAGAGCTAAATTCATTGAGAAGAATTCTGCAAATATAACATTCTCTTTCAAGGTTTGCACTAATGCTTTTAACTGGGACTCAATGCCTGTGAAATTTCTACCTTGTTCCTTAAGCTTAGTCATGCCATTTAAACTCTCTGGGTCATATCTGTAAAATCAAGTAGAAAAATATAGGTCCTAACCGTGCTACACAGGGATTCTAGAGAGATTTTTTTAAAAAAAAGAACAATAAGAAGAAGAAAAGAAAAAGAAAGTGGAAATAGGGATGGAAAAACAGGGTAAAAGAGCAACATATATGTGGTAATAATAGTTTTAAAATGAATTGTATGTAGGAAGGAGGATATAGAAGAAAAGAGTGTAATACATATGTTTTAAGTTTTGAAAGAAAATAATTTTGAATTTTATTAGTTTATTGTTATTAGAGTAGCTGTGAGTTTTATCGGGAAAATATGTTTCTTAAATAATCCCACAATAAATCATTGCTGCAAACACCAGGCACATGAAAATATTAAGGGAAAACTAGAGAACTAGGAATTAATGTTTTCTGCAAGTTGACAGATTGTTAGATTCAGACACTTTCTATAACCACAAAGAGACAATGCCATGAAATCATTTCAATTTCTGGAGGATCTCATTTGCCGAACTCTTAAATATATGGCTTCATCCAACAGGCAACATACTGGGCTAGTTTCTTTTCAGTTTGTACTTAATATACTTTGAAATAAATTTTCACTTTTTTTTAAAAGAATACTAGATAAACAGTCATATCTGAAAATTCAATGACCCAACACAAGAAGTTGCTAAATGTAAAGGCATTTTTTATCTGATAGAGGAATACCGTTTCTTCTTAGATTTACTATTAGCTTAAAAAAAGCATAATTAATCGCCTTGTATGCTAAGCCATGCAAATAAAACCACTGCTGAGAAGGGTGTGTGTGTGTGTGTGTGTGTGTAAATTTCCATAATGTGTTAATCAAGAAATATAATACAAGATGGAGTAATTAAAATGTAAATATCTGCATATCTTGGAACTGTTATCAATTGCTGCTTACTAAATCGTACCATTTATGTGTCTAGCACTTTCATGTAAGTCATTATATTATTTCATTCAGAGAATGACCCACAAGGGAGTTAGTATTAATTGAGTTCTCAGATGAAGAAAGCAAGTTTCCTCAGATAGTATGTGGGAGAGATCAAACTCAAACCCTTCGCAGTTGTCCCTGCCTGAGAGGTGCGGATCACTGCACATTTAAACTCAGTAAATGCGCCATCTTTCATTTAGTGGCAGGGGCTTAAATGACGAACGTTGAAAATACCCTATGAAAAGTGACTTTGTGTTTCTGAGTCAGATAAGTGACAATTTCAAGAAAACCCCAAACTCTACCCTTGTCTTTAAACATTAACAATAGCAGAAGGATCTCCATTAGGGCAAGCATCCTTTCCTACTACCATTGTTGCACTGGGCTATACGGCACAAGTGTGAACACCCTACTTGACGATGGATTGTAGAAGGACTGAGCTTATATTAGAACATTTAAATCAGACTTTGCGAAGGGCCCAGGAATAGCATGGGCAAGACAAAGAAAGTAACACAGACGTTGAAGAGCCAGTTTTGCAAGATCCTTTCATTTGAGATTCCCAGCAAGCTGCTTCTTGGCAAAGGTCACCCTTCTCCTACCAACTGGCAACACCCTCAGCTTGCTCAAAGCCCAGGCCCCAGTGAGCACGGCCCAGAGAGAGATAAGTTTACCTTCCGTTTACTAACATCTGAGCTGAGGACTGACCTCTTTTCCCTGGGCGGCTAACACCAGCAAAACCCACGCTCTTATCCAAAGGCCTTACTGCAGGAGCCTGGATTCTCCCCAAAGCCTCTGCTCAGCCAGTTCAGAACGCGACACAGGACACCCAATCATCTCCATATAAGAGATAAGACAGTGTTCATACAGCAGCATTTATACATATAACAGGAGCTATTGCACTGCCAAAGGCATATCCTTACAACTAAAGCCTGTCTCAACTACCTCATATTATATATGAGCAATATTTTAATAGAGGTATCCATATTATAAATCAATAATAAATTTTAATTAAAATTTTGATGAAAGTTTGCATATTTCCATGCAAAGGTAACATTTTCATTTACATTTAAAAATAAAGATTTGTTTTAAAGAAAATGGTATGCTGATTTTTTGCAGCAACAACAAATACTACTGTTATTTCATAGCAAAAGCAACAGTCACAGCAAAAATGTAAATAAATAAAAATAAAGAAGAGTGCTTAAAGGAAAAAGAAAAAAGGGAAGCGTACACATGATACATCATGGATTTTCAATGTAACTTAGATGCATAATTAAGGTCTTCCTAGGATATAAATAAAAATTACAGACCTGAGAGAAATGTCCTACTGAGCAAAACAGTTAGTATTATAAAATTCAACAGTCAGTGGATACAATATTTCCAGACTGTAAATAAAAAAAATGTTATTCCAATTCTATATTTTAAATATAAAGGTAGATGAATGAATACCCCGGTTCAGTATAAGAATCATTCCATTTTAACAGCAGATATCCTTGCAGAGACTAACATATTGGAAAAAATGGCCTCATACAAGTTATTTCAAGAAGAATGAATCATGCAATGAGCCGTTGCCTAAAGAATCACCTTTTAAAGACTCTGATTACAACCCTTTTAATCTTCTGTAACTCTATAATATTTATAAATCACAAGTATTTGTAGAAATGAAATTTCTGTTTTGATCAAACAGCTCATGAGATCACATTACTTTTTTCAGGTTTTCCTTCAATTTCAATGTTGAAAAATGATATAGACATTAAAGCTACATGTTCCAAAACTCTGCTTCTTATTCATACTTGATCAGGTGCACTAGTTCAAAGACATACACTTTTAACCTTGAACACTGCCATATCCTTTTATACACAAACACTCAGAGTTGGGCATAGCACATTCTCTTCTGTCCCTCTACCTCCTTTTTATCCTTGTTGCTGATCACCAAGCTACATGATGATTCCCAGCTTTCTCCGGCCTGGCTAAGTGGGCCCTTCCCTTTTGGCCAATGGCCTCTCTTGTTCTGTGAATTCTCCGTGAGGCCAAAACGGTGTGCTACTTTTGCTCCTGTTCTGATATGTGGTTAGAAGTGAGTTATGTGCAGCAAAATGAAAAGAGCTTTTCAGCACAGTCATCTCTAAGGCCAGAACCTTCCATTCGCAAGTAATTTTGAAATGTCAGAGAAATGCTTCAGAAATCTAAACTTCCAAACAGACGGAAAAACTTGGTTCCCCGATTCATAAATATTTTGTAGCAATGCAATTTGGCATTTACTTTATTGAATTTTGGGAACATGATGTTCTGGCTAGTTTCCACACACACACAAAATATCCGTATAGTTGGTATCCTCAGTACTTTGTGGAGTTTATCCCCAAAGAAAATCAACTCCCTCACAGACAAACATATAGGTTAAGTTTATAAGTGGGAAAATAAATATTTTAGAAAGCTGTAACTAATGTCTACAGTGGGTGTCAGTTTCTAAAGATGAGAACAATTTCATCCTGTTTCCTTCAACTTCAGCGTTGGAAGTGTGATACAGACATTAAAACTGTATGTTGCAAGAACTAATTCTTTTTCATACTTGATTGGCTGCACTAGTTCAAAGCCATAACACTTTTAACCTTCAATGCTGTGTCCACATAATTCAGAATTCTATGTATTAAATTACCATCTGTGACATACTTCAGGCACACATCCACACCTTCTACTTGCCCACTGTCCATGTAGACACAGCCATAGTGCAGCTATGCAGTCTATGCAGACATTTTAGGGGGCTACCTTACCCATCAAAATAGATATCATTTCATTGGTTCCACTTGTTTTTTTGTCCCACGCTACGTTCATACCTGAAACTTCCATTTTAAAGCAGTTAAAACAAAGACATGACGATAGTGGCAATGACTCAAAAGAACTAATTGGGCAACTTGAAAATAATATTATAATATGGTTATGGTTGTCTTGGTTGCATAGTATGAAGTCATGGAAATGGTAAACTAAGAGATTAGCTTTTGTTTTTTTATGTCCTTGCTTTTAAACATTCTGAAATACAATAGATTTGCAAATAGTAATATTGGTACTAGGATTTTATGCTGTTTCTGGCATGATGCAGCACAGTTATTACTAATGCTGCCATTACTGATCACAGCTGACTCTGATATTGATTTTTCTGCAAATGATTCATTAAGATTTGTTGATATAGAGCCCTTTAAATGTGGTCCTGTAATTGAGTTCTTTAGAAATTGTCTGTTACTTGGAGCCTAGTTCCTTTAATTCTTTACCTCAGATTTTTCATCTGTTAATTAAGAAGAATAAATCTGATGAATTCTAAAATCCTATGGTTCCATGACATCTATACTATTTGATGTCAAAAGATTTTTATGCCTTTCTCACCTGTAGATCATCTGTTTATTCTTTTAGACAGGTACAACTCTTTTAAGAAAAGACTTCGTTTTGTATTTTAGTTTTTTATGAGAACTTCATGTACTTTATTCTGATTCCCTCGTAACTTCCTTGAGTGGCAAAAGCAGAAAGAAAAAGTTCAGGGTTGGGTATGAATTTCCGAAAAATGCATACCAGCATGATTTTTTAAATCCTCATTAGGACATTTTCTACCACAACACTATTCACATCGTTTACTTATTTATTTTTGGCTGTGTACAGACTAAAGTTTATCTAAGGCCTCACACATCTATAAAATGGTTCCTTTAACAGAACTTTGAAGTTATAAGAATGTCAAAGCAAACTTTATTTTTGCAAAACACCAAATTTGAGTAGGATGCATTAAAACGTGGGGTACATAAAGTCGTACGTAAGTTTGAATAGGATTTTTGAGAAGACATTTTATTTTTAATCACATTCTCTACATTGCAACTTGTGAGCTATTTACTCTCTAATTAATATAGTCTTATATGCCTTTTTTTCAGATTTTTTGGTTTTGTACTCAAAACACATTAGTCCCATAGCCCACAAGGTGTGTCATACGCAGTGCTTTGTGCTGCAGTGGGTCATTGCAACTGAAGGGATAGAAAGGGATTCTTCTGATTGTTACCTGAACTGGGTTTCACTCTAGTTCTGCAGAAGGTGGAAAGAAAGGTGAAAAGGAGAGTTTCAAAAATGCCACAGATGGTAGGCCGGTGAGTCAGATCAAGAGCACTGCCATGTTGGTAGAGAGAGAGGAGAAAATTGGAAAGAGGAAAACCTAGTTGAAGCTCTCAGGAGAAAACACAGTCCCTACTCAGCTGCTGCGGAGCAGTGTGTCTGGGTGGCTCCTACACTACAGGTGTCCCTGTGACCACTGCCCCCAGCACAGTCCTCACTGGGTCGTGAGGGTGCAGGAGGATGAATAACTTAATTTCAAATCTTCTTCATATTTATTTCCAAAATGATCCTGTAGTATATGAGAGGGAAAAACATTTATCTTAAAGGCACTTCTTTCTTATAAAGTTCCCAAAATGGCATCAACGTAAGTAAATAACCCCAAATTATAGTAATTTTAAAAAAGCAATGTGTGTGCTGTTTTTATCAGTAAAGATCAAATGTCATGTCAGTTTATCACAGAAATAGATCCCACAGTTAAAGCAATAGCCACTTTTAAGAATGCTTTTTAAAGGTAACCTGGTATTGCCAAGGACGCAGTATATATTTATTTGATTTTTAGTAACATTAAACAATTTGAATATCAAAACCCCACCTGTTTTATGTAACTCGTTGCTAATTAAGAAGACATTTGTAAACTAATTTTATTTATTATTTTATATTCAAAATTTGCTTAATCCTTAAGTTAAGTTTGGAAATTTTCCTTTTGTTTCCATCAGTACTCACTCTACACCTTTATTTGTCTCTAGATATCTCTTGGATGTGTAGCTGAGATATGTCTTATGCTTTTTTCTTTTTCCTGTGTTATTTTCTTCAATTTATTTTATTTTATTTGAGATTTTTAAAAATATAGTTAATATAAAATATTATGGTAGTTTCAAGTCTACACCACAGTTATCCAACATGTATATACCTAAGGAAATGATCACCATCGTAAGTCCAGCAACCATCTGCCACCATGCCACACTACCACATTGTTATTGACTGTATTCTCGATGTTGTACATTATATCTCCACGACTTATTTGTTTTATACCTGGAAATTTGGACTTCTTATTCCCCTTCACCTTTTCCTCCTTTTTTAAATTTTTAAATTACAGTTGATACTCACTAATTTTAAAATTAATTTCAGGTGTACAGCATAGTAATTAGACACTTGTATAATTTAAGAAATGATCCCCCTGACTACTCTAGTACCCCCCTGGCTCTATACATAGTTATTACTGTATCATTGATTATATACCTTGTGCTTTACCTTACAATCCCATGACTGTTCTGTAACTACCAGTTTGTACTTCTTAATCCCTTCACCTTTTTCACCCTCCCCCCAAGCTCCTCCCATCTATCACCCCAACAAATCTAGTACCCATCTGACGCCATGCATACTAATTACAATAATATTGTAATTATGCTATATGCTATATGCTATATCCCCATGGTTACTGTGTAACAACCAATTAGTACTTCTTAACCCCGCCCCTTTTTTACTCACCCCCAACCCCTCCAACCACGAAAATATCCTCTGTATCTATGAGTTTGTTTCTGTTTTGTTTGTTTGTTTATTTTGTTCTTTAGATTCCACATATAAGCAAAAGCATATTACATTTGTCTTTCTCTGTCTGACACTCCACTCAGCACAATAACCTCCATGCTGTCGCAGATGGCAAGAATCCATTCCCTTCCCTGGCTGAGCAATATTCCATTGTGTATATGTACCACCTCCTCTTTATCCATTCTTCCATCAACAGACACCCAGGCTGCTTCCACATCTTGGCCATTGGAAACACTGCTGCAATGAACATATGGGTGCACATGTTCCCTTGAAGTAGCATTTGGGTTTCTTCAGATAAATACCCAGAAGTGGGATTACAGGGTTTTTGTGTCTCTTGTTATAGTTTTTGTTTTAAAGTTTATTTTATCTGTATAAGTATTGCTACTCCACCTTTTTTTTTTATTTCCATTTTCATGAAATGTGTTTTTCCATCCTTTTACTTGTCATCTTTGTCTGTCTTTCAATCTGAAGTGATTCTCTTGTAGGCAGCATATGTAAGCATCGTGTTTTCTTATCCATTCAGCCTTCCTATGTCTTTTGAATGGAACATGTAATCCATTTTCATTGAAAGTAATGGTTGGTAGATATGTAGCTATTGCCATTTCATTATTCATAATTTGGATTTTTTTTTTTCCATCTTAAAGAAGTCCCTCTAAGATTCCTTGAAATAGTGGTTTGGTGGTGATGAACTCCTTTAGCTTTTTCTTGTCTGGGAAGCTCTTTATCTGTCCTTCAATTCTAAATGATAGTCTTGCTAGGTAGAGTAATCTTGGCTATAGGTCCTTGCTTTTCATCACATTGGATATTTCTTGCCAATCCCTTCTGACCTGTAATGTTTCTGTTGAGAAATCAGCTGACAATCTTATGAGAGAATCCTCATAAGTTATTAGTTTCCTTTCTCTTGCTGCTTTTAGGATTCTCTCTTTGTCTTTAACCTTTGCCATTTTAATTATAATGTGTCTTGGTGTGGGCCTGTTTGGGTTCATCTTGTTTGGGACTCTGCATTTCCTGGACTTGTATGTCTATCTCCTTCACCAGGTTGGGAAAGTTTTCAGTCATTATTTCTTCAAATAGGTTCTCAATCCCTTGATCTCTCTCTCCTCCTTCTGGTACCCCTATGATGTGAATGTTGTTATGTTTGATGTTATCCCAGAGGTCTCTAAAACTATCCTCATTTTTTTTTATTCTTTTTTTTCTTTTTGCTGTTCTGATTGGATATTTTCTGCTACCTTGTTTTCCAAATCACTGATTTGATTCTATGCTTCATCTAGTCTGCTGATTCCTTCTAGTGCATTCTTCATTTTACTTATTGTATTCTTCATTTCATATTGCTTCTTTTTTATGGTTTCTATCTCCTTCGTTATGCTTTCTATCTCTTTGTTGAAGTTCTCACTAAGATTCTAGAGCATCCTTATAACCATGGTTTTGAATTGTCTCTGGAAGGTTGCTTGCCTCCATTTTGTTTCGTTCTGTTTCTGGAGTTTTTGCCTGTTCTTTTATTTGGGTGGGATTGACCTTTAAGCTGATTGGCTGTGGGGTTTGGCCACATCCGCTGCTGTGCAGGGGCTTATCCCACTAAGTAGGATTTGCCCCATTGGGCTCTGGTGCCTGTTGAGACCACTCTTAGGGTGTGCCACTTGTGGGGCCAATTGGGTGGTGCTTTCCTGTGATCTGAATCCACCTTCCAAGTATGTTGGTTCTAGAACATCTTGGGAGGGACTCCAATGCAGACCCAGGTCACCCACTGCTTGTGACTAGCAGGGGGCTACCCGGTGGGAGCTACAAAGTGAACTGCAGTTGTCCAGTGTCTGAGCTAAACCTGGAGGCATATGGGAGAGGCCATGCTGTGAATTGAGGGTGTCTGCCACCAGTACCACCCTTGGGGTTCTCTGCAAAAAGCTAGGACATTTGGAGGCTGGCTGCTACCTGCCAGCTCCTTTAAGGTTCAGTCACTGATAGAGTCTTGTGAAGTACACGAGTTTCGTGAGGCAAAGTCTCAGGGAGTCACTTGGTTGGAAGAGTTGTGGTCACAGGTTAATGTAGACTCTGATTTAGTGCCAGTGCTGAGCTTATAGCTACTCAGCCAAAGTCTCAGTGCACACCAAGGCTAGCTGCTATCTGCCTGGGTCCTGCAGACTCCTAGAGTTTTTCGAGAAAGAATGTAATGAAGGTGGGACTGGCTGCTCTTGGAGAAAGTTCCTCTGGTGTTGGGCAAGTTGGTTGGGGCAGAGCCCCGGGGAGTCAGCGAATGGAGCAGCTGAGCTCACCAGACCAATAAGATTCAGATTTGGCCATGTGGGGGCAGGCTCAACACAGGAAAGATGGCATCTGCCTGCCAGCTGCATGGTAGGAGGACCCACACAGGGAAAATGGGGACTTGCATACAGCCCTAACTCCACAGCCATGTACCTCAGTCTGCCCCTCATATATCTCCAATGCCCCCCAAATTACTGTCCCTCTTCTGGAATCCAAGGTGAGTGCCTGCGAGTGAGAAAGTCTGTTTACGGGCCATTTAAGAGGACACCTGGGTTTTCCTCAGCCTTCTGTCTCACCTGGATGGTCAGAATCCCCACCTTTTTTCATAGCCAGATGTTATGGATGCTCCTCTTCCCAGCACCAGTACTCTGGGATGGGGAGGCCGATGTGGCCCCCTCTCTCTCCTCCAAGGGGAACCTCTGGGGCTGAGATATCCCTCCTGGTTCTCAACCACTACATTGAGATTTGGGGCCAACCTGTTTTGTGTCTTCATCCCTCCTATCATTCTTGATGTGGCTTCTTTATATTCTTAATTATAAAACTTCTGTTCAGCCAGATTTCAGATGGTCCTCCAAGTTGATTGTTCTATAATTTAGTTATAATTTTAATGTGTTCACAAAGGAAGCATGCACAGTGTTTATCTATTCCACCATCTTTGATCTCCTATCGAGATATGTCTTATGTTGAGAAAAGGAAAAGAAATGGAAAAGGTTTTTGTTGTTGTTGTTATTGTTGTTGTTGTTTACTATGGTCTCTTTGCAGAAGAAAGTGCCAATTAAAGTGCTACATGTTATTCTTTCTATAAAGTGCATGACTTATTAAAATAAGTTAGCATTTAAAATCTTACTCACAAGATGATGTAAAGTTTGAAGGTTAGACTCTAATTCCTTGTGAGTAATGAATATACTTTTAAATAGTTGCAACCCATAAAATATAAAAATAAATTTGCTTATGATTTAAGAGTTCTCTTCAAGACATCTGTGTGTCTTGAATTTTTAAGTGCTACCTCCTATTTTTAAGGACATTAGAAAAAAAGTACCATATTGTTTTGATTAAGTGGACTATTCAAAAAAGGTGTTCCTAAAATAATTATATACCCACACACAGATATACCCCCCACTCTAGTTTAGGACATTAAAATCAAAACAAATTAATCTACAAAACTTTTCACTGTAAAATTTACTACTGACCTGCTTAGGTGTTGCTATACCTCATTAAGGGCAAGGGCTATACCTGAATCTTACTGAGCTATGTATGTTCAGTGCCTGGCACATAGAAAGCTCTATTAGCCCATTTGTGGAATGAATGAGCTACTTTAACTTGATTGAATTGCCTGTAATAGCTTGCTCTCCTTTATTATTATTGCAATCATATTAGTGACACTTTATTTATTTTCTGAGTATGTTTGAATACACATTTATGTTAACAACAGAAATTAAAATTTTAATCATTGCTTCTTCAGTTTGAAGCATGGGGAGTTAGTCACAGGGCTAGGGTCTGCCACATGGTAGCATTTGCCTATATCATGAATTCACTCATCAATATTTAATGAGAGACTACAATGTACAAATCTGTGTGCTCATCACTGAGAAATGGATTTTTAAAATATCTTAGTTGTTGTTGTTGTTGTTGCCTCAGGGAACTTTCAGTCAAGTAGTCATGTGATTCCTGTCTTGGACTATGATATAATGTTTTATTGTTTCTAATTATTTACTTATCTTTGTAATAAGAGAATTAAGCATCCTTGACATATTGAGGTTGAGCTTACACATATCAGATGTCATGGGCTCTTGAAATGTGAGTGTAAATGACATGTGTCACATTTGAACAAAACTTTTAAGAGCCATGATGTGGTTCAGACATTGTGTTCCCCCCTGCCGTTAGAACAACATGCCTCAAATAGAGACAGCCTCTGTAGTTTGGGTCCTGGCGTAAAGGCGGGTCTAAGAGCATAGTCACAGACAACTCCCAGTTGGCTGTGTTTATCAGGTGCAAAAAATAAGCTAATTTTGGAGTAGGCTACTGAGATTTAAGACATTGCTCTGTCCATCGTGTACTGTAGTCTTCCAAAGGTGACTAATATGTGGACAAATTCAATAATAGTTTCCCAAGCAATTTTCATGTCAGAAAGGTATTACCATCAAGTGATTTTCTGCCTTAAAAAAATTATAGCAATTTTTACCAGTTACATTGAAAAATAAAAATTATACCTGTCTGACTCCATGCTTTTTCTGTTGTGATTCAGAAATTGCTTTTTTTTAATGTAATATTAATAATAATAGCCATAAAAGCAGTATGAGATAAAGTCTATTATTTTGTGTGACTTTATTACACTTTCCCACTTAATCTTTCCAACAATTATACAAAGGAGGCACTGTTATTATCATCTCCATTTTATTTCTTTTCCAGGTTAAAAAGGTCAAATAGCTTGTCCAAATTACAAGGCTGTCTTCACTCTTACCTATTGCCGCTTCTCTTTGCTGCTTCTTCGTGTGCTTTTTAAACAGAAAAGCCTGTAAAAGGTGCTGTGATACAAAGGGAAGGGTCACGGAGACAGAAGAACTGTGTTTCAATCCCCATTACTAGCTGTGTAACTTTAAACACATTACTTAACTTACCTATCCCTCAACTTGCCGATCTATAAAACATTTCATGTAGACTCAAAACAGGAAATACACATGAAAGATCTTTATAAATTACATGGTACAAAGATGAAAATTACTACAATTATATAGAAAGGATCTTCCCTCTGTGTTTATTAACTTTGTAGATTAATAGCAATTATTGTCAAACTTCTTTCATTGTGTTTTGGTTTCTCTCTGTAGATTCACTCTTTACTGCTAACCTTTATTCCTACTCACACAACTCCATTTCCCAATCGCCAACAATCAAAAGAAAAAAACAAAAAAAGCAACTGAGACACCAAAATAGCCTGTCAGAAATACATATCCAGCATTATTTATAATAATTACTTGTGGTAACCAGCCTCAAATATCCAGAAATTTAACATTTG
Organism: Rhinolophus ferrumequinum; assembly: GCF_004115265.2. Classification (NCBI taxonomy): domain Eukaryota; kingdom Metazoa; phylum Chordata; class Mammalia; order Chiroptera; family Rhinolophidae; genus Rhinolophus; species Rhinolophus ferrumequinum. The sequence continues at coordinate 60,203,350 of NC_046291.1, forward strand.
CCTGTCAATGAAAGGTTATATAAAAATATATTTTACATCAAATATACCAGGGGTGCCAAAAAAACGTATACACATGATATGTATTCATCTTTTGTTAGTGCTAAATATCAATTATTACAATCTTAATAGTTTTTTTTTTTCCTTTCTTAAAATGTGCATGCAGTTTTTTGGCACCCTCTGTATCTTGCAAAGACTAGATAAAGTCTGCTTCTTAATCAACTACAGCAGAATGTATTTTTCAAAGACAGCAGCACCAATATCTCTACTATCTCTCGTCTTTTGCCACCATTCCATCAAGAAGGGAAGTCTATATCTCTGCTTCCTTGAATTGGTGGCCTCTGTGGCCTCTTTGACAAACAGACTACGAAAGAAGTGATGCTGTGCTGGTTCTGGACTTGGCCATTAATTGGCCTGGCAACTTCCACTTTTTGCCTCTTGTAAAGTTCACAACTGAACATTCATTCTTGGGATGCTTTCTTTAGAAACCGAGGTACCATTCTCTGAAAAGTCCAAGACACTTAGACTTTTGCATATATAAGCGTTCCAGTTTACAGCTCTACTTACACTCCCAACCATCAGCCAGCTTCGACTGCCAGCCATGTGATGTGAGCCATTTTGGAGGTACAGTCTAGGGGAGCCTTCAGATGACTGTAGCCACAACTGAAATTTAGCTGCAACAATAATATTCTTTGTTTCTTTCTGTGAATCCATTAACACACTTTGACTAAATCCAACAGGATTTTTAAACAAAATCCTTTAGTGTTTCACCATACTGATTCTATGTGCTTTTAAAATTATATAAACTTATTTTAAAATGAAGATATTATTTGAACTTGTGCAGCTTACTCCGAAAATTAATTTTTAGAAAAAGGTGAAATTTGCATGCTTACTATTTAGTAAGGAAGTCATTGCATTTTTATTCAATTATTTATGTGGAGATTTTGGGATCTAATTTGAATTTATTTTCAAAAGTAATGGAGTTTGAAGACTCAGTAATATGTTTTCAGGTATCAGTTTTCTTACATTTTAAATAATGAATCCTATCAGGTAAATTGCAGCCAGGTGTTTGCAGCTGATTTACTCATTTGTGGGGATCATTCTTTTTCCCAAATGCAAAATACCTTTCTTCTTTTTCTTAATTATAAAAGTAATACTCATTATTGAGAATTCCAGCATCAGTCGTGAGCAAAGTGGAGGTAAGACTCCTCTGAATAGTCACATCCTAAAGATTAGTCTTTGGCAATTTATTTCATCTTGCTGTGATTTGTTTCATCTATAAACTCAAGATAATAATAATAGTCATAGGCTTCCTGTTGAATTATAAAAGATGATACATACAAAGCATTTAGAACAGAGCCTGGAATATAATAAGTATTCAATATGGTAGTTTTAATTAGTAACAGTTTGATGTCTATGTGTGTTTTTTTTTCAGAATCTATCCTAAGTATATATAATGAGATGTATGCATTTTTAGCAAAAATTTATGTCATCATAAATACTCAGTTTTCAAGCTGATTTTTTAACTCTTCACTATATCATATGAACATGATTACATAACAATACATGGAAATATGCCTCATTCCTTTTACAACCACATTGTATTCTAATTTACCAAGAACATAATATATATGAAAAACACCCAGTATTCTATTTGATTTTTGTTTTGTTTTGTTTTGCTTTGTTTTACAATTTGAGCTAGTATATAAAACACTGCAGTGAACCAATGACCGTTCTTATTTTTAACATTGTCTTATAGACAGAATCCTATAAACAAACAAACTAGAAGAATAACTATCTCTAAATGTATGGAAATTTTTACTCACATAGATCAGAATAGTTTATGTTTACATGTCAAATCCTTTATTAACTTTAATCCTTAGACACCATGAGGCTGCTATTCTACATGCAGATAATAATTATTAATGAAAATAATATACAAAGACCACAAGAATTAGGGAAACCTAAAACCTGAAATTCTCATAATATTGTCAGGAGTAAGTCTCGTAAATAATCAAGTTTAATTCAAATCTCTGGGTGCCTACATTAAGATTAAGTTCAGCATGTCCCAAAGAGAATCTTTATTTTATTATGTCATGTAAACTTTTAATCAAAGATGAAGTAAATTCCAAATATACATGAGTATCTGAAGACAGAATTTGGGTAAAGTGTATCAAATCACAGATACTGAGAAATTGCATGGAAGTGAGATATATTGGCATATTAACGTCGAATTGACCTAAAGGATGAAATAAAATACCAAAGAAAGCAGGACTTATTTAATCATTGTTAACCCCAAGTAAATTCCACACCGTGAGGCCAAACCTGCATGTCTTGTCTCTTCTCCTCTGTTCCATTAAGCAGGGTTTTCTAACACTGGCAGTAGTAGTGATTTGGCTCGATAGGAAGAGGAAAGGAAGAATTAGGCTCCCATAGTTTCATAGCCCCTGACCTCAATCTTCCCCAAAATAAGCATAAAATCCATGTAAAAATATCAAGCTTGCTATGAAAACACAGCCCCAAAGTAAGTTTCCTAGCCTTCATTCTCCAATAAGTCGCCACCCCTAATTGCCTCCCATGTGGCAATTCTGGAGTCCCCACTGACTATTAGCTGTTTTGGAAACTTCTGCACAACACATCTTTTACATGGTGTCATGTGAATGCACCTATAAAATGCTTTACTAGAAGCTTTAGAATTCTCAATGTCATATGAAGTCTTCTCTTTCTAGAAGTATTATAGACAAAGATACGTAAACAAAATATGTCCTCTGTGGTATACCGAATAATGGTTTTGGAGAGAGGTACCAGCCCTAAACCCCAGAACCTGTGAAAGTATTACTTTCCATGGCAAAAGGAACTCTGCAGATGTGATTAAGTTAAGTACCTGGAGGTGGGGAGATTCTCCTGGATTTTCCATGTGATCCCAATGTAATTACAGATGTCCTTATAAAGTAGAGGTAGGAGGTTCATGGTTAGTGGAGGTGATGTGACCCCAGAAGCAGAGGAAGAGAAGATATGACAACAGGAGTCATGATCAGAGAGAAATGTGAAAATGTTACATTGTGTGGTTGATAATGAAGGAAAGGGCCATGAGCCAAGGAATGCAGATGACCTCTAGAAGCCGTGAAGCACAAGAAAGGGCCTCATCACCACAGCCTCCATAATGGAGCTCTGCTAACCCATTTTGGATTTCTTTCTTTCAGAAATGTAATATAACAAATTTAAGCTGTTTTAACTTACTAAGTTTGTGGATTTTGTTATAGCAGCAGTAGGGAATTAATATATTCCCAATGTGGTATGTGTGATGAAGCGTTCCATAGCTCATTAGTAAAGTAGCCAAATATGTCAGTTTTGATAAAAAGAATGTGACTAGCTAGTAACACTTGTTATATAAATATTCACAATGTGTTACGTTCTGATGAGAACATAAGTGTGATTATATTTTTTACCTCTCTTTGTAATCCTCACCCTTACTCATTTCCTGCAGTGTTCCTACATAAGCTTTTATTCCAGTTGTATCCTTCCGAAATGGTGCAAAGGGTACAGAGTAAACTACACCTTCCTTTCATTGTTTTTCATAGTAATGATTTTGAACTCTCTCTGTAGCTACTCCAAGGATGAAGTGACTTGTTTCTTGAAGCTATGATCCCTAAGTCACTGATAACCCAATAATCCCTAAATATCATACAGAAATATACCTGGGGTGTGTAGGCAAAAACTACCAATATAGTTACTTCAAGTCTGACCCCAGGATGACTCATAGACATGTAATTTCTGGTAGGGCCCACTGTGGGAAGTTATATGTTCATTAAAATTGAACTAAAATGATTATGCACAGAGGTCTTATGTGATTTTAGTAAATATAAACAAAGAAAAGTAACAGCACAACTTCATCTTATACTCAAATTGGGAGGTTAACATATACACAGGTAACACAATAGAATCCTACAAAATAGATTGTCAGTGTACAGTGATATAATAAAGTGCAGAATATTTTTAAAAGTACTGAGGCAATCCAGATAAAAGGATAATTAGAGTGAGTCCTTTGGAATTGTTTAAAACATCGTCCTTGACTCCTTAAATTCCTGCAAAAAGAAAAAAAAAAAAGATGCAGTTTTTCAATTGTGTTTTCTAAATGAAGGCAATATTTTTTTTCTTCTTTTTTTTTTCTCGTTCCTGGGTCCAGGGAACTATGAAAATAAGATTTCTAACATGGCCAATTAATCAGGGTTTTTTGTGTTAGACCTACTTTTGTTACTGTCTTGTTAGGGAGAATTGTGTTTAAAAGGTTAATTACTCTTTGTCATATGTTCCCATTGGTTAAAGTGCTCATAACAACTCCTAGAAGAGTCATACAATGTAAAATTCACATTCTGTACCAAGAATTTAGTAATTAAAAACCCAAGTTGTAAAGTTAGTAGTGATAAAGAAAAATACATGAGAGAACTAGGATTGCCAATCTTCCATTTTGAGGCTTAAAGCTGTTTTTTGCTTTATAATTACAAATCTTTCCAATGCTGGAAATTTATTTAAATATTAAAAATGCCACATAGGTTTAGACTATTGTATCAATAATGAGCAAATGAATTAAAATATACCAGGGATACTATACAAAATGACATAATAAGCCAGTGATACGACCTCAGAAATATGGGGATGTATCCAAAGCTCCAATTCTTTTTTAAATTTATAATAATCAGATTAAACATTTCTGGAAGTGTTTACAACTTCGTGAAGTAACAAATTTCTTAAATACACTACTAAGTATGAATAAAACTATGCTTTTAGTTTCAATTTTTAGCATTCCTCTTGGAAACATTAGAAGAAGAAGCATACCTTGTTATGTTTGTCAAGACCTGATAGGTGACAATAAATAGCACCTCTTTTCCTACCACACACCAAACTTCAAACTATTGGAAAAATAAGACCAAAGAATATGATTTCTAGAGCAAAGGTTCACTTTTATTACTCAAAAAAATTTTAGGATGGAGTTTGTGGCTTTCATTTTTGGGAGGTTTAGGCTTCCTCATATTAAGCCACGTAATAAAACATCCTTATCTATCCAGTTAGAGGCAAGAGGGGAGTAAATGTGTTCTTTGGTTAAGCTTATTCTTAAAAAGGAGAAAGAGAAACTGAGTCAAGCGTGCCCAATATATTGTTCCAATTTTACCAACCAGACAATTCAGGCTGTCTTCCCAAGGGCAAGTTGACCAAAGAGATGGAGGGAGTCAAGAGTATTATACTAATCTAACTTCCTGGACACGAAGAAAACATCCCGAAAAGGAAGAAGAAACATTTGCCCCCCTCCACCACCATCCAACTAGACTCTCAAATTATTGCTAACATACCTTCTTCAGTCTTTTTACTTTTTTATGTTTTATATAAACTTTGAGAATACTTCCTCAATTTTTCATTCTTCAGATAAAGGGCATATCTGTAAAATGTATTTCCTGTGAAAGTTTGGCCTCTTTCTCACTTTAGCTGCTCACTGGGGAACCTTGTCTATCACTTCAGCATTTCCTGATGTCTAGTGAAGAAGGGTAACTTTTCACATTATCCTGGGAAGAGTATTAATCATATATATTTTTTCCAGACTTTTGTTTCTAGTTTCCAACACCGTTCCTGAGGATGCTCAGAAATGTTGGTCTTCTTGACAGTAGCATGGACAGTAGTCCATGTCTATAGGGAACAATGAAAATGCTCATTGTAGTTCTTTAATGAGTCATAATTGGATTGAGACCCATCCATCATCTTGCAAATATCATCTAGATTAATTCTTCCTAAAGTGTATTGTCTTATGCCCACACTGGAACTTCTTCTGTCATTTCCCAGTCAACATAGCTCAATCTTCATTCAGTTGTATTCCCCACCGATCAAACTTTTACTATATGCACAAGCTTCTTGCAATTTTACTGTTCAGTTGCCTGAACTTTTGTAAAAAAATGTCAGATAAAACAAATTCAAAAACTAGTTTTGCTGTGTATTAGTTTCCTATAGCTGCACGATAATATAAAGCTTGAGACAATGCCTATTTATTGGCTCATGGTTCTGTAGGTCAAAAATCTGGGGACAGCTCTCTGCTCAGGGTCTTACAAGGCTGGAATCCAGCTATCATCTCAGGACTGCAGTTTTCATCTGCATTCTTGTCCTCTGTAAGCACACTAGTTGATGGTAGAATTCACTTCTGCTAGCTGTCAGTTCAACTCCTCATTCAGCTTCTAGGGGCGTCCCCTCTCAGCAGAACAAACATGGGTGTTTGCTGGCTTCCAGACCAGCAGTCAAAGATTTCTGTCACCAGCCAGAGAAAGACCTCTGCTTTTCAAGCTCCCAAGTGATTAGGTTAGGCTCACCTGAATAATCTCCTTTTCTTAAAGTCAACTATGCCACGTGACATAAACTAATTGTGAAAGTCAAATCTGTCATAGTCACTGTCTCTAGAATTATGCAGGGTGTATACACCAGAGGCAGGAAATCTTACCATTCTGCCTAGTAAACATTCTGAATGTTTCCTAGGCACAAAATTGCCTACTTTTTCCTATGCTTTTTTGTTCTTATTTTTAAATCAGCTCCTTATCTTTGCAAAACGCTGTCCAAATCAGACTATCATTCAATTTTTGAAATCTTTTAAAATCTATGATAAATATCTGTTAAAATGTTGTTTTTTTTTAAGTCTAAATAAATATACTGACATAAACAAGATACTTAGAACTGGAAAGACGTAGGGTAGGGCTCTGGGTTCTACTTCTCATGGCAATTTAACCTGAACCAATTATTGATGTAGTTATGGAGCTCTTTTAGTTTGTTTCCTTCTGTAAAATGAAGATAATAATTCCTGCCCCTGGAACACTCTTAGTATTTAATGGGTGTGTTAAAATTCTTACCGCAGTGCTAGGTCCAGTGTGGTCAGCTAACAATCTCTCTATTTCTTTGTTTTATTTATCCTTTCTTTCCATTTTGTTTCTGCTTGGTTTTTATTTATTTAAAAAAAAAAAAAAAACAACTCCAGTGGATGAAACTGACCAGATTTTACCTTACAGAAAAAAAATGTTACTTTTCCACCAACATATTATTCTCAACAGGGTTTAAGTGTCTTATATTTATTACTATTGCCAACAGCTTGCCTGGTAGGGAAGCACTGCTCTCATCTGCTGATCCCAGTTAAATGCTTATCATGGAAACCACATTGACCAGAGCACATTCACCCTAACATATTTAGGGTGCCAGCACCTTATCTTGTGTACTTTAAGTACTAATCATGGGACATAAATTATTTATATTGTTTTTGTACAATACATTTAATGAATTCTACTTACGTGTTTCCAGAACGTTTTCATATCTAGTAGAATAATTTTTCAGCTGTTTCCTTTTCTCCACTGAGTAACCTTCAGTGATCAAATTGTTTCCCCAATTCATCTCTATTTTTTTTAATTTTCTAGTAACTTATTTAACTTAATCGATTGCTTAGAAATTCTTTGAAAGTGCCCCTCAAATTATTTATGGCTTAATTTTTTATGCTTCACCTTTGACTCTTACTAGCTTTCCTGATTCTTTTTCACAATTTCTTCATTTTGGAAAAAAGTTGGAATTTTGTACTTGTTTTCTTGATTCAAGCATGTGGTTTTGCCACTTAGGCATGCTGGACTTGTGGTTAAGTTATTTTCTTGGAAGTGCATTGTGATGCTTTTAAATGACTTAAAGGTTTCCCCTAGGATATTTAGTACTTTTTAAAAATTGTTTTAAATATTCTGTCAGTTTTTGCTGTATTTTTGTTTTCTTTTCTATCATTAATCACTCTCCTTCTGATGTGGTATTTTTAGTTCCCCTTACTTCCACTAAAATGTTGAATTTGATCATTCTATTACCATTTAGTAATCTGCCATTCTTCTGAGCACTGCTCAAACTAAATCTATTTCATTCCCCTTGAAGTTTCAAAGGAATTTAATCTTGGAAAGTCATTTATCTTATCCCAATACCTTACGCCCACATTTTGTCCTGATTAAGATTTCTGCAAATCTATACGGGGACAAATGTAGTGCCATGTTATTGTTATCTGGCCTAGTTTTTTAGTTTCTTTTTGTCTTGTCTAACATGTCCAACTGATTCTCATTATACCTAGTGTTTTGCTGCGTCTTTATTTTTTAAATGTGCATGTCTGCTTGTCAAGTTTTTACTTAATTTCCATGTCCAGTAATATGTTTATCCTGTATGAACCAGTATCCAAATATCTTTGGAACACACAAATTATGTTATCTGAGGAGAGTTAATGAAAAATAACTTATAAACATGCAGGTAGGGTTTACAAGAAGCAACAGGAAACATTACAGTGGACCAGGCTTAGCAGCAGTGGAGAGTCATTCGAAGGGGCAAGCAGAGGGAGTGGTAATTACTGGAACCCTGAGACAGAGCTATTTGCTGAAGGCTGACAGAAACTATGACATTTACTGAGGAATGCATCTAAAATTCTGCAACCCAGTAGGGCTGGAGTCTAGGGGAAAAATACTCCATCACTTCCTTACCTCCCTCTAATCTCTTGCCAGAAATCTCTACTGGCTAAAACTCAAGTGGAAGCCAGAGGGTAAGGGAGTCCTTTTGGCATCTTTTCTCCATATGGAGCAGAAGCAGAAGAATGAAGAGTGAGCATGGAAAGGCAAACTGAAGAAATACAACAGAAATACCAACGCTACTTTATCTCACTCCCTTCCCTAAGAGGATGTGGCTTAGGAGCAGCATATGACATTGTTCAATTGTTTTCCATCCAGATAGGCTCTGAAATACCATTTACTGTCAATATACATTTGCCAAACATTCCACATCACCTTGACTTCTGAAATGATTTTGAAAATATGTATGCCTTCTCCACTAAGATGCAATGTGATGTTACCTCTCTGGGAAGCTTTCCGTAAAATTCACATGGAGACACTTTGAAAATGCTGATTGCTTCTCAAGTACAGTTCTTAGAAGGAACAGCATTTTAAAGAACATCAGGCAGCTCGTGTCAATCAAAACCTTTGTACAGGGCCTTCTTACTGTGGCTTTCCAGTGGTATTAGTAGATTACCAAACATTGACTCCTTCCTTGCCCTTGTTAGCATTAATGCTATTTAATATTTCCTGCTTTCTTTGTCCCCAGCAATTTATAGTATAGTAAGGGGGAAAAATCTAGGAAACAGATTATTTTCAGCTTAAAACTTTTAATTTCTTTCTCCTGAAATATAATCATGATAGATCAACCTTGCTTGTGGTTTTATAACATCTATTTAAAATCTCACCTGTGTGTTCAATCTAAATTTTTTTTCAGTTATTCTTTACCATTTGAGGAGTGACAAAAATCTCCATTGCCATGAAAATGGCTCTCCCGTTGGCTCATCATAATACCTGAAATTCTCATCTTTAGAGAAGCTTCTCTGATATGGGACTTTATCTCCAGAAAGTTCCTATCAAGTGGATTTAAATTAACTAAGAGAGGTAACATCCTGATACAGTCACTGATCAAAGTCATCAATCAATAAGGAGTCATTGGTGTTTAGATGGAGGTTTCAGTTTAGACAAGATTAAGGTTAAAGGATTAAACTAACAGAATTAACCCACTTTTCATGTCCAAAATATTTCTAGTCATGGGTCAAACCAAAGAAGCATGAGGCTTATCTGCCAAAATTTTTCAAACACCAGAGCTAAGATTTATTTCCTTATCTGCAAATTAAGCCCCGTGTATCTCTGTCAACAAGTGCTTAGGCAAGACTTTTAGATGAATATATGGACAGGTAAATTTTCATAAGGGATGAGACCTATGAGAAATTTAGAATTAGAGGCAAGGTAGAAGCAAGACCTAGGAATGTAACTGAATAGTTAGAGGCATGTAAGACTAGAAATATGGGGTGTGTGTGGACAGTTAGATGTTTATGAGGAAAATGGGTAAACTAAAAGCACATTCTATCCCTTCTCCCCAACTTAAAAAAATATTTGGTTCTATCTTTCAGTCAATGACTTATTGGCTACAGAACTCAAAATTTTATTTGATAATCCCTTTATGATAATAATAGCTAATAACAGTTTCAATATATAAGGCAATGTTTTAAACTTTCTGCAGATAGTGGGTCATTTAATCCTCACAATAACTCCATGAAGTGGATAACATCACCATCCTTATTCTAGAGATGGGGAAACTAAGTCACAGAGCAGTTAAGTAACTTATTCTAGATCTGGAAAGTGGCAGATCTAGGAATTAAAAATCTGATCCTGAGGCTTTATGCTTAACCAGTACACTACACATCTTCTCACAGACACAGAAACTATGTCCTGCCCATCATATGAACGCATGTGCTGTGTGCACAAATCAGATCATTCCCATCCTGCATCTTTCCCTGTTGCTCAACATACAGGGAGATCATAGCAGTAACTGCTCTGTTACCTTGAAAAATTACTAGGCTAGGTCATAAATTCTGGTATGGATCAAATACAAAAGCAACAATGAATGTGGTTGGGGTGAATTTGAAACAGCACAACATGCCTTCTTGCTGTGCAGATGTACGAGGTGTGATCAAACAATATGGTGAATGTTTAAAGTTTAAAAAAAAGATTACAGTAAAAGACACATTGCCATTAATCCCTCTCAAAATACTCTCCCTCGCTTAGAACACACTTAGCCCATTGTTCTTGCCACTTTCTGAAGCAGTTCTCGAAGTCCTCTTTCGTGAGTGTCTTTAGTTGTGCTGTCATGGCTGCCTTGATGTCCTGAATCATTTTGACTTTGGGGAAGAGCCAGAAGTTGCATGGTACCATACCTGGTGCATAAGGTGGATGAAGACACACCGTAATGTTTTAATTTGACAGAAATTGCCATATGCCAGAAGTGATGTGTGACACGGAGCGTTGTCATTATGGAGGATGATTTAAGGCACACTTTGAAACACACTTTCTCTGAACCATAGTTCACACTCAACTGACTGCACCGAACAAGTTGAAACTTGTGACACACTGTTACTAAGGTTCGACGTGCGAGTTTCCTGTATTGAAGATCCCTGCCTTTCTGTTGGATGGCACTCGGCAGCAGCTTTCACTGTACTTTTTAATTACACCTCGGATTTGGAAAAATGTATCCAGGGCAAGATGAACCATTACAAAGCAATATCTGACATCAGGATTTACTGCAGTCCCCTGCCTCCGGCAGCCTTCAGGACCAGTAACCACTGCACCAAAATCTGGTGTCAAAGCCTGGGATAGGGTGTTCCCCCCTAACATTGCCAATGGGAAGTAAAAGTCCTGCTCCCACTCTCTCATTTCTAGGACATCTTTTCGGCTCCTTCTGCTATTCTACAAAAATAGTCTAAGTGTTTTAAAAATAAAAGTGAAAATCCCAAGTTGCAATGGTCAAACAAAAATTTTTGTAAAAAGAGGGGAGAGCTGTTACCTAGAGGAATACCTACAATATCATCTTTATCTGCTTCTGTCCCACACCTAGAGAGACTAATTTTAACTCCATCAAGGTATGTATGTACTTATTGTAGAGGACTCTCAGAAGAGGTGTGAGCCTCTTTCAATGATTTTTTTTGTTGTTTTAAAATGTGCCTTTTTGTGCTGAATGAAGTAGAGGGCATCTCTAAGAATCCTGAAGATATGTGCTAAAGTCGTACCCTGGAACAATATAAAGCTCTGCGTGATGGAGGTCATTTGTATCATCTATAAATAAGTAGAAATAAAAGTCTCATTGTGTCATGTGAAGACCATGGCAGGTGTTAGACCATTTTGATTGGAATCCTGGCTCTCCTACAGACTAGCTTTGTGACTTGGGGGAAGCTAATTGTTCCTTCCATGTCTTAGGTACCTCTTCTCTGCAATGGGGATATTTAGTGTATGTACTTTGTTGAGGTTCTAATGAGGATTAATTAGGATAAAGCATGTAAAGAACTCAGCATTATAAATTGCACATAAGAATTGTTTAATAAAAGTTAGCTCTTTGTTATTGTTATTAAAATCAGAAATACCAGGCATGAGGGTAAATAAATGGTTGTCCCTGAAAGGGCCACATGCCAGTCACTTTGCCCTAGAGTCACCATATGTCTTCATTGCTCACACTTTTACCTCAACCTGTGATGGCGCCACACCCAGTTTCTACCTGTCACAATCCTTAGGACCCAGCTTAAATGATATTTCCCCACGAAACCTTCCACATCCCTAACTAGTGTGACTTGTTCTCTTTTCAGGCGCTCCAGCTCACTCTCACGAGTAGATTCTTCTTTTTGATGAAAGGTTCATGTTTGTAACTTCTACAATTTTGTGTGCAGTAGCTTGTGACACAGTAGGGACCTAACACATTCGTGTTAAATTTTAATAATTAAAAAAATATTTTACACTTTCTAAAATAGATAATAAACTCATATTATTCATGTGTTTGTTTGTTTGTTTTTCTCCAAAGTTGCAAACATAGTGAGAACAAAAAATGTATAATTCCTTTTGGTAATCATGAATATAACACGAACAAAGCAAACCACACATATGGCCATGTATAGCCTTAGTTACCAATGACATCTACACATTAACAACTGGCTTCGGGATTCTAGTTGTGTTTGACCTTGATAGCAGTGAGTACATCTACAGTGATGTGCAGATTCATTCATATTCTGAGTCAGTCCAGTCAGTTTAGTGTTAATGCAGTTTTCCTAAACAAACGGCAATTTAGTGAAGTGGTCTGGCTTTAGGTACATTTCAAGCTTGGTAACATGAATATGTCTTATGAAAAAAATTTGTTTGTAAAAACCACAGATTATTAAACATTGTCACAAATATGCCCAAAAGTTCCTAAATACAAATGTAGATTTGATGTGCCAGAGTACTGAGTCAGCACTGTAAATCATCCTCAGCTTGTTCTAACACTCATATATTCTAATACACTAATTCAATCCAAAAAGCTCCAAAATTAAATGGAAACCAGGGCTGGGAAGTGGGTAATTGTAATAGTATATCTGATTTACGAGTCAGACAAGGTGTGCGGGCTTTTTTTTTTCTTTCTGATTTCAATCACCAAATAATTTACTAGTGGTTTATCAAGGATAGAAAAATAGCTAGACTTTCTTTTTTTCATAATCAAGTTTACAAGTTTGAAGAGAACCTATTAGTTTGGTGTGAAAGTAATTGCGGGTTTTGGAATTATTTTTAACTTTTTAAACCACAATTACTTTTGCACCAACCTAATAATACCTGAGCATAAATGTTAACAGAGAATGTGTCAATGGAAAGGAGTGAGAGTCAACAAATAATAATAAGTTTATATGTGCCCGTATTTTGAAAATGAAGAGGAAAGACTCCTGAGGCAACAGTGAAAATATTTTCTTGCAGATGTCAGAGTTAACTCATGCAATTTCTGGTGCAGAATAGTAATGAATTATTGAACTAGGGCTTTTATGTTCTAAAACCTGATCTCTGTCGAATAGTATGAACTGGACCTAGAATGTAGAACACTATCAAAATTTATTTTGTGATAGCCTTTCAACTTAGAGCTAGCTTATGGGGAAAGCATTTCTGCATGATACGTGATCAAATATAACAATGCTATTTTAGTTGGGTTTCTGAGAGCTAAGATCAGGACCAATACTGAGAAAAATATATGGAATAGATGACAGTGGCCTTTGTCATTCTCTCCTCCTCCTGCTCCAGCCCTTTGTTCCCTGTAGTTCCTCCCTCTCCAATAAGCATCTAGGTGACCTACAATTTTACTCTCCTTCCTCTCAAAAGGGTGTCTTTGAAACAGGGAGGGAGCACAACACAATTCAGTGTTTTCCAATAACACATCCCAAGGAGCTAGATGTTATTGCAAGTTTCTCTAAAATTAGATTTTAGAGTCAAATAAATGTGGGAAGTTCTGTTTTAAACATAGTAAATATATTTGTTTTTGCAGAACTTCTCAAAACCTCTAATACAATAATGTGCACTGAGCGTCTCCTAGAGGAGGACATTTCCCAAACTGGATTAACTAGAGACAGTCCTTTGCGGTAACATCTATTAACATCTCACTGTTTGGGGAACATTGATGTAGGAGAAAGAGTAAAAGCTGGAAACATCTGAGTTCAAATCCTGTCCTACTACTTACTGAAAAACTTCTCTCAGATAAAGTTTTCTCATGAGAAATATGTGAGACATAGAATACATTCAGAAAATAGTAGCTATTATTTAATTATGTAGTTATTAAAAGTAGCAGTAAAGGTAATACATAGGGATCAAGGGAGCAGAGTAGAGCACTTTTATTCTTAGAAAGTCATGGGAGAATAAAAAGGAGGGGAGATGACAAATGGTCGTGAAGCGGTATTGCACAGAATGGATTCAAATGAAATGTGGAATCGGGGCAGCCTGGGCAAGTAGATGGTGCCTTCCTGCCTCCCAGGTGGCAGAAGGGAATTCTGCTTAAGTTGAGAGGGCTACAGAAGTGTGCAAGTCTGAGAAAAAGATATGAGAAGAGTTTTAGTTCTCAGGCTATTCCTTATAAAAGATAGAAATCTCTTAGAATGTGCCTGATTAAGAATTCATGGAATTCAAGGTCTTGTCATAATGAAGGGATTGGAACCCAGGCATTCTGTCCCAATGATGGAAAAGAGGACAAGTGCTCAAAGATTAAGGGAAAGGAGAGACTGTCTGGCATACTTTTCATCTGCATAATGAGGATGATAATGGTGCTAGTATCAATTTTTTGTGAAGATGCAAATGACACTAAGGCCTGTAAAGCCATTAGAACAGCCATTAGCTGGCACCTAATAAATGTTAGTTGTTATGATTACTTTTTCCCCTGTAATGTGCTTTCAAATACTGATTATGGTACTCCTAGAGCAAACCCAGAAATAAAGATTGTTTCACACATTTCTTCTATAAAAGAAATACCACTGACTACAGAGCTTGCCAAAAGAAGCTGAGTTCTGCTATAAAATTTACCTAGCATCTACTATACTTGTTAAAGGCAATAGGACAATCCACAGGAACAGGAGAAATATAGGAAAAAAACCAAGGGCCTTGTCATTGAAAAGTTAAGGAGACATAGTTTAACACACTAAATAATAAAAGAATCTTCCCTTTACTAAGCTGTCATCCTGTTCAAATTGCTGTTTGGTAAACCTTCTCGTCTGAAAACAAAGGGATAAGCTAATGATCTCCTCTTGGAAATTCCTTATGAGTTGAATGGTTTGACATCATCATTAAACAACTGAACGAAATTTAACCACCATTTCAAGTTGAGAAATTGATTTTTCCCACCTCACTTAATAATAATAACACTCAGTTATTGCTAACTTTTCTATATGCCAGGCTCCATGCTAAGTGCTTTACACGTATTATCTAATTTTACCTTCCAACCACACTATCAGGTGGGATACATTCCTTTTTTCCTCATTTTACAAGTCACTCAGCAAATAATAGTAGAGCCAGGTCTGTCCAATTCCAGGAACCACACAGAGCTACATAACCAAGGAATGTACTACTTACTGGCACTGCCTCACTATTTTCTAAATGTTTTAAATTAGAAGTAATTACAAGTAAATCATTCATGCTGTTGGCATCTCAGACAGTACTAATACTACCACACAGCACAAGAAGGTAATGACCAGATTTGTGTAAATTAGGTTAGTTTTTCATTTTTCAAATGAAAGGCATATATACAAAGTCTGACAGTTAACGTTCATGAACTTGCCACCGTGCACTTACATTAGCAGCACTGTACAAACAGCTCAGTAAGGTTTTAGAACCTTTGTGTCTCAGTGTCTCACAGCTGTGTTTGTGTCGACATGTGGCAGTGTCTTGCTGAGTGGCATATATTATTGTTGCGTACTTTTGCGTGCTGTCAAAAGAATGTCTGAGCTTGAATGAGAGCAACGAACAAACATTAAATTTCTTGTTAAGCTTGACAACAGTGGACATGAAATCAGGAACATGTTAGTCCAAGTTTATGGGGATAATGCCATGAAGAAAATAGCAGTGTACAAATGGATTAAACGTTTGACTGAGGGGTGAGAACTTGTCACTGATGAAGAGAGATCAGGGTGGCCAGTGAAGAACAGAACTGACAAAAACATTGCAAATGTTTGTCAAATTCTACATCAAAATCATTAGTTGACTGTGAGAAACACAGCAGACTAAATAAACATCAATAGAGAAACAGGAAAATCTTAACTGAAAATCTTGGCATGAGAAAGGTGTGTGCAAAAATGGTCCTGAAGGAGCTCAAAAAACAAAGGAGAGTCAAAGTTTGCCGAGACCCTTTGGAGAGGCAAGACAATGTTTTGGGCCATGTTATCACTGTTGATGAAACATGGGTGTACCAATACGACCCTGAAACAAAGTGTCAAAGTGCACAATGGAAGTCAGCCAATTCTCCATGATCAAAACAATTCTGTCAGTCCAAATCAAGAGTCAAAACTAGGTTGCCAGACTTTTTTGGTATCAGAGGAATTATTCATTATGAATTTGTACCAACTAAACAAACAGTTAACCAAGTTGATATTTGGAAGTGCTAAAAAGGCTGCATGAAAAAATTAGACGAGGGCACACAGGTGGCTCAGTTGGTTAGAGTGTGAGCTCTGGGCAACAGGGCTGCCGGTTTGATTCCCACATGGGCCAGCCCTCCTCAACTAGAATGAAGAAAATGAGCTGCAGCTGAGCTTACGCTGAGCTCCCAAGCAGCCGAATGCCTCAGTTGGTTAGAGCATGTCCTCTCAACCACAAGGTTGCTGGTTCAACTCCCACAAGTGATGATGGACCGCACCCCCCTGTAACTAAAGATTGAAAGGATGACAATTTGACTTGGATGGAGCTAATTGGTCCTGGGAAAAACACACTGTTCCCCAATAAAAAGTCCTAGAAATACACACCATTCCCCAATAAATTCCTGTTCCCCTTCCACAATAAAATCTTAAAAAAAAAAAAAAAAAAAGTTACGCGACCTGTACTTTTCACCAACAATTCATGGCTTTTGCATCACGACAATGCATCAGCTCACACGGCATTGTGTGTGAGGGAGTTTTTAGCCAGTAAACAAATCACTGTATTGGAACACCCTCCCTACTCACCTGATCTGGCCCCCCATGACTTCTTTCTTTACCCAAAGATAAAGGAAATATTGAAAGGAAGACATTTTTGATGACATTCAGGACATCAAGGGTAATACGATGAGAGTTCTGATGGCCATTCCAGACAAAGAGTTCCAGAATTGCTTTGAAGGGTGGACTAGGCACTGTCATCAGTGTGTAGCTTTCCAAAGGAAGTACTTCAAAGGCCACCATAGTGATATTCAACAATGAGGAATGTAACACTTTTTCTAGGGTAAGTTCATGAACCTAATTGTCAGACCCTATATAATCTCTTCTGGAAATTTCAGAAGGGTGCTTTTAGTCCCATGATACTCCCACAACTACATCAACTATCTAAATATGTTTGCATTGTTATGATTAAATTATTCTGGTGATTGTCATGTTAAATCTATATATGTTGGCGATTATTATGTTAAGGTTATTCCTTTAGACTTAATGTACCTTGTTTCCCTGAAAATAAGACTGGGTCTTATACCGTATTCCCCCAAAAATAAGACCGGGTCTTATAGTAATTTTTGCTCCAAAAGATGCATTAGGGCTTAGTTTTCAGGGGATGTCTTATTTTTTCATGTACAACAATCTACATTTATTCAAATACAGTCATGTCATCTTCTGGAACATTGTCATGACGTACTAAATGCATCTGTCTGGCTGATGATCTTAACTGGGGCTTATTTTGGGGGTAAGTCTTATTTTCAAGGAAACATGGTACTATCAGATGCATAGCTCGGTCTTTTTGTTAATAATGCTGCTGTATAAAGTGTTTTTATTAGCTCACATGAGTTCCTCCTATATGCTTTTCCTAGACTCCTTAAGGCTTAAGCAGGTAACAGGTAAAACAAGACAAATGGACAAGTATTAGAATACTTGCCTCTCACAAGCAGTCAAGTTTATCCCAATCCACAAGGCCAAACGGACTATATGTGCTCAGTGGAACTAGCTACTCCATTTATTCTTGTTGATATGCTATTATATAAGAACTAATAAGCAATTTTTCTAAGTATGCCTTCTGCCTCTTCAAACAAATACATAGCTCCTATATCTTTTGAACTTACTTCTCTAAGACATCTCTAGTACCTAAGAGCACCCATGTCCTGTCTGTACACTAAAATACTTCTTCTGAAGACACTCTCACACTTAAAACAATTCTCTGTATTCCCCAACACCAAAAAACTTAATTCCAAGAACATAGTACATGACCGCCAACTGCTCAAGCCTTATCTATCACTTCTCAGCTATACTATATGCTCTAGTATACTATTAGTCTATTTAAACCAAGTTGCTTAATAAACTAACATGAAGTGTTTCATGTATCCAAGTCTTTAGAGAAACCAGAGCCTATCAGTTCCTTTTCTCAATCCATTCGATAGTTCCCCTTTGTTGGTCTAAATTTTCCCTTACTGACTATGCCCTTTCTTTATTTTGTCCATAGTATTCTATGATATGCTCACCGTTTAATCTATGTATTTTACTTATTTATTTCTGTCTCCCAGGACTCCACTAGGGAGAGGATATGCCTATGCAATGGCACGGATATGAGTCTGTTTTATTTCCTACTCAACCCCCAGTGCTTAGAACAGTGCCTGGCATATAATGGTTTCTAAATAATCAGTTGTTAAGTCAAATTGCTTTGAAGTGTACATGTTTCTTCTCCATAGAACTTCATTCCTCTCCAAATTTACTCCTACCCAACCTTAAAAACTTAGTCCCCGCATTGCCTGGCTTCTTATAAGAGTGGTACTTTGGGCATATCTAGTTTCTATTCCTACCACATTATATTAAAATATTTCATTCCCATGAGCTGCCATTTACGAAGTGTCTACTATGTGCTAGGAGAGTGTACATATGCTTCTCTAAGACAACCTAGAATGTATAAAACAGTGTTTGTACTCAGAGGAAAGAACATCTAAGAATTCTCTAAATGTATCATCTCATTTACTGCTCAAACTTTAAAGGATAGATACTATTATCCTGAATGTACAGAGAAAGAAGCCAGAATACAGAGAAGCTAAATAACTTGTCAAATTTAGTACCCAGGTTTCTCTTTAACCCAGAAGTCCATCTTCTTAAGACTGCAGGCTACCACTCACTATAGTCACAAATGCTGCTTGAGTGTCACCTCCTGTGGACAGCTTTTTCATGAACCATATCACTCTCCAGGAGAAGTAAAACTAATAATTCAGCAAAAATTCATTGAGTTTCCATTATGTGTTGAGGCTTGTGTGCATAGAATGATGATATCTTGCCTTTGGAGAGCTTACAATATAGTTATTTAAATTGAATATTTTCACTGCTCTATTATTCTGCAAACTTTGGGATGAATTCTGGAAGTGGGTTATGAGTGAGGATGAAGTCTCTGCTGTGTTTACTTTTCTTATCAGGAGTAGAATGTCTATTAAAAAATAATCAAATGGCTAAGCAATGTCTGATAAACTCTCCGATCAGAGAAATTTCTTCTAGTCCTCTTAAAGGACTCCAGCATGGTCCCCTCCTGTTCTTTAGATCACAATTAGTTCAATGATAATATTGATATCAGCTGGCAGTTAGTTATAAGTGAATGGAGGGATATCTGGAAGGTCTTATCCACACCAACGAGAGGTTTCTTTTGCATACATTAGAGCTCATTTACATTAGAGCTCATTTACCTGAGAGTGGTGACCGTTATGCCGTTCATAGTTCTATGAGAAATGTACATATCTCATGACACTCCTCCTTAATAGGAGAAATTCATAATATTTCATCTTGGAGGCCTGCAGAGAGCAGAGGAAGGTGGAAGAGGTACTGAAAGAAAGAAATAGAAGGAAACATTAGATGCAGAAAAGCCCAAGGACAAATGTTGCTCGTTTTTCACTTGTGCCTCCACAGGCTGCAGTCATTCAGGACTGGATAGCTTCCTCCTACTGGGAGATGCCACAGTCTCCTTTGCTTTCTTAATAGGTTTTTGTTTGTTTGTGTTTTTTTTGTTTTTTGTGTGTTTTTTTTTTTTTTTTTTTTTTTAATACAAGATCAACAATGCTGCCTCTTTGATGAGGCTGTTGTATCTCGAAGTTGCTATATTTTGTTTTTCTTCTAGGGCAGGTCTCTAATGGTATTTTTTCATTCTCAAAGAGCCCCCTTCCCCTCCCTGAGTCTACTAGAAAGAAAGGAATTAAAAACTCCTACGCATTCACTAAACTGGTCAGTTCAGCGCAGAATAATCTTTACTTAGTGCCCCCAAATACGAAAAAACAGTGTAGCTTGTGGTTCTAAGAATGGTAAAGGATTGGAAGAAATTGCAAAGAAAGACTTGCGAGCTAACTGGCCCCTCTGGAAACCATCCAAGAGACAAAAATAATAGCTCAGATTATTGACTTTTGCTCCATGCCAGTGACTTATTGGGTCACTCTCAGATGAAGAGTCTTCTGGTGACTTTCTGTTGTAAAAACAGTGTCAGTTCTAAAATTACAGTTCCCAAATTGCTTCAAGTCAGAATGCAATGGGAAGCCAGCTTCCACTTCCTACCGTTCACCGTCTCCCCACACATGGTTGCTATCTGCTCCCCTTCAGGTACAAGGTGAGAGAGAAGAAAGGTTATGGAGTAGGACGGTTCGTACCTGAGTAGCATGTCTGCCCTCTCTGCGTCTGGCAGATGGTCAGAGCTGACACTGTCTCCATGGGACACTTGGGGGAGCTCTTCAGAGGCCCTGTGGAGACACTGCCTCACTTTCTGCCCCTCCCCCACACTGCTATCCCTCCAACCTGGGGCTCCTTGCCAATTTCCTCCCTGGCCCCCAACCTCAGATAGTTTAGCACCTGTCTCTTCCTCTGGAGCCCCCTTGCCCCTGATGCCACAAGAACCCCATGCCCACTCTTGGTCCAGGAGACTTGACCATGAGGCCCTTTTGCTGGTGCACCCACCAGTCCCAATAATGATGCCCTTTGTCTCTGCTGCAAAGGCCAAGAGCTTTCTGGCCCTCTACATACCCAGGGTTTAGATCATGGTAGCCAACTCTTCATCCACATTTGTTTTCAAATACCCATCCTGTTTCCCAACTGCAGGGAGCACATTTCAAAGGTCTTGGAGTGGACCCTTAAAACCCCTCATTAGGTCTGGTCTTGGAAGCTGGCAGCTCCTAAGGGTGGGAAGGGCCAGTTGTCTCCAAAGAAATTTCTTCCCCAATGCTCTCACATCACTGTCTTCTCCACTCCCAGGCTGTTTTACATCCTTGATATAAATGTTCTGCAACTATTTCCTATGTAAATCCGCATGTTTGTGGTGTAAGGGGATCATTCTCACTTTAGTTCTCTGATATCTATTATATTAGAATATCATATCAGTGGATATTGAGATAGGGAGCATCCTATTCAATATTTTAGTACACACGTATTCACTCATTTGGATCCCCAAACAATTCTATGCAATAGAGATTATCCCTACTCTTTAGAGGAGGAAACTGGGATGCATTTAGGTTTAGGAAATCATTTAATTAAATCCCCTGAGTTTTACTCAGCATGTAAAGGATAGAGCCAAGATTCAGATTCAGACAGTATGAGTGTAGATCTGGGGCTCTCAAACAGTAGGCTATGCTCTATTATCAACAGGTACTGTAGACACGAACATGGAAAATCATTTAATCCTGAAGTGAACTGCATCTGGCCAAGGGAGCAAAAAATAGAAAATTACTATGTTTTGGCATAGAGGTAAACTTCTGTTGAGTCTTGCTAAAAGGTAGAACTTTATTCAATAAAAAATTAGAGTATAATTATTATTTTTTTAAATATCTACTTATATGTCAATAGGCTGCAATCTTACCTAAAGTTGCAAAACCTGATCACCTCCCAATCATCTCCAGCTACTACCCCAGGTTTCTGTACGGCTCTTCAATAAAACGCCTCAAAAATGTTTGTGTCATATATACACTTCTACTCTCACTTACTCTTGAATACATTCCAAAGAGATTCATAGGCTCTAATCTACCACAATATTTCTTGAAAAGGCTATTCCATGATCGTATCTCAGTACTTACTCACTCTACCCATCAGCTAGACTGTGCAGCTGATCGTGCCCTTTTGTTGTGATACTTCCTTCTCTTAGCCTTCCCTCTCCCCACTCCCTGCCCTACACTCTTCCTTTTTCTCCCACCTCCCTGTTCTTCCACAGTCTTCACCTGTTCTTCTTCATCTTTCTTTCTTTGATGCTACAGTGCTCTAACCTCAAGACCCAAATTACTCTGTCTACATTTATTTTCTAGATGACATCTTCCTGTCCCCAGTGATTCTCAAATTCATGTCTCTGGCTTGGATGAATCCCTAAACTGCACTGTTGTCTCCTGTATCTAACTGCCTTTAAGATAACCTCCATTTGGATATCTAATAAGCAATCCCAAAGTTAACATACCCCAATATATCTGCAAATCCTATAGGCTCTACTTCAAAACAGCTCAAACAAACCCCTTCTCACCACCTTTACTGACAGCACCTTAGTACAAACCACTCTCATCACCTGCTAATATGATATTTTCCTAACTGATCTTCCTGCTTCCATCCTGGACTTTCCCAAAAGCTATTCTTCACATAGAAGTCAGATGAACAGTTTTAAGTCAAATCATGTCAATTTCTGCACAAACCCTCCAATGCCTTTCTGTCCAACTCAGATGAACTTCCAAATCCATACCTTGGCCTTTCACGCGCCATGGCTCCCTACTTCTCCTTTGACCTTACCTACTCTCCTACCCCATTCTACCCACAATCACCACACCACACTAGTCACACTGGCTTCCACGCTGTTCCTTGAATTTACAACCCTGCTCCTACATAAAGGCTTTTTCACTGAGAGTTTTCTTTGCCAGGTGCATTCTTTAGCCACAGAACCACATAGCTCATTCTATTACTGCCTTTATTTCTTTGCTTACATACAACTTTATAGGAAAAGCATTCTTCTACCTCTTATTATTGATCACCTTATTTTGCTTTCTCTTTCTTCACTGTACTTCTTTTCACTTGATGTAGTAGATACTTATGTGTTCCTTTATTATGTCTCTCCTAGTAGGATATAAGTTCCATAAGTACAGGACCTTGATTTGCTTTTTTTATTGCTATTCTTCTCATCACCATGTGAAAACCCAGAACATAAAGCAGCTCAGAGGGAAGAGTCCTGGCCTTTTATTTTAAAATGCAGCTAGGAATTAAGATTACCCTGAGTTTGCTTGCTCTGTGGATATTATTAAAAAGTAACATTCTAAACATTTTATTAAAATGAGCACTGTTCCTCCTAACCATCCTTTCCCACTTTGAGAATGTTTTCACTCAGCGGAAAACATGGAAATGAACCTGATTCTAAATTATATTAGAATAATTACATGTATAATTTTATAATTATTGGAAAATGTTATTATAAATAAGCTTGTTCTTAAAAAACGTTAATTACACCAGAATACAAGATTCATTTTAACAAGGACTGAAATTTTTATTTCTAGATTTTTTTAGTTCTCTTTTTGAATGTGATGATTTTTTTCTTCACTGCTAGATTATTGTTTGCTGAATTGTGTTTCCATTTCTCTTGCTCCCAATGTCGCATTCAAGAAAAATATTTAGAAGCACACTGTAGTGACTTCTTCGGTTAATGTTACTTTACCAAAGTAGTATCTTCACAGAACTTAAAGTTTATAGAATAATGAAAAAAAAAATGTTTTGCCCTCTAAAGTGTATTTGAGTATCCTCTTCTAAAATCCATGCATTTCTTTGCAATACCTCCTGTCCAGGAGGTTATGAAAGATTGATGGAGACATTAAATCCAAAAACTAAAAGAGAAAAAAATGTAAATGTGAGTCTTCAGTTGACTTTAGAGGAGACATATTGCTTAATAGAAACATGCAGGAAACAATGATAGTGGGGCAGCAAATTCCAGATGAATTACACTTATTCAATATGCTTTGGAGCCGATGTGTATAGATGAAATTTTTTATAAAGCACTGTAATTTTATGGGTTTTTAGCACTAGACAGTAATTTTACAAGCATTAGTATTGAAAGAAATGATTCTGCTCCTTGTTACCAAAAGCAAAATTACTCTGCTCTGTTATAAACCTGTTAGATCTCTCTATCCCTACATCTTTTATTTATTGATTTCTCACAAATCTGTGCTTTATGTTGTCTTGTACAATCAGTAGTGTACCTCAAATGTTGAAAGATTTTTAAACTGCTAAGTAACAAATCTGTGAATTCACAATGATGTTCTACAAAATCCAGGGTATATGTCATTTTAAGTGTTAAAATCAATATGTATTTTGGTTCATTAGCAAATTACATAATGGCTATTTCTAGCATCTCCACAGACTCTCTGTTTAACCAATTTGTAGTGTAATGCCTGGCCTGAAGCATTTCTATTTTTAGTTCTAATGGAACAGTCTTAAATTGCTTATTTTCTGTTTACTAAAGTCATCCCGCTTGTTACCATGGAAACTATGACAAGTGTTGTAGCTAACTATTTTATTAAATAAATTAAAGATGTAGCTGAACACTGTGAAGGTGCAGCATGTCGTTTTTAAAACAGTCTTTCCCACATCTGTAAAACCATGGTCAGCATTGTAGAAAATATGAAATTATTTCTAAATAAGGTCTTGTATATTTCAAATTTGGGAGACTATCCACATTTGAAAATCTGAATCATACCTAGCACATATGACTCTCCACCTTACAGAGTCTATATTCTAAAAGTATTATTATAAATACCCATTGTATAATTCCTTGGAAATTAGAACATGTTCACCTACCAAAATAATTTCGTAAATAATAATTAGATCTCCAGGTCCACCCTCAAAAGCCCTTCAACCTGTGATGTCTCACTCTATATCAGTAATAGCAGTAGCCTTTGTTCTCAACTCTGGCAACAGGAGCCATGTTATAGGGAGGAGAAGAAAGGAAAGAGTTTCCTCGTACTCACTTTGTTTTCAATAGTCAGAGAATAATAGGACACAATTTGGGAATGCAAGCATCCACTGGCCTTCCCACCTACTTCTGCTGTGTGTCATTGCTCCTGTCTGCAGCCTGTTGGGGTCCTTTCCCTTTCCTACATCTCCCTCTGAAGTTCAGGCCAGACCCACCTTGCTCCCAACCTACTCCTGCGTCTACATTGAAACTCATTCTCCTCAAGTGTCAAGATGGTCTCAACTAGTTGCTAAAAAAGGAAAGCAATCAAAATACATACTATAACTTGACTGACTGAGAGCTCTTCCTGAAGTTTTTGCGTTTTAAAAATACAATACTTTTGAACCCAAACAAATCCTCAACCTGTGAGATTTCTGTCACCGTAACTAAAAAAATATTCAAGACCTTGACAGCATTATCGAGGGCTAAGTGAAATAAATCAGAGAGAGAAAGGCAAACACCATATGATCTCACTTATATGTGGACTCTAACAAACAAAACAAAACAAGAAAATAAGAACAACAACAAAAACGAGCTCATAGATACAGAGACCAGATTGTTGTTTGCTGGGTAAGTGGAGGCAGGAGATGGACAAAATGGGTAAAGAGGGTAAAAAGGTACAAACTTCCAGCTCTAAAATAAATAAATCATGAGATGTAATTTACAGCATGGTAACTATATCGTTAATTATAGGTAATAATACTGTATTGCATAGTATTTGAAAGTTGCTGACAGAGTAGATCTTAAAGTCCACATCAAGAACTAGAAGAAAAAAATGTAACTGTATAGTGATGGATGTTAACTAGACACTGGTGATCATTTCACAGTGTGTACAAATATTAAATTATTATGTTCTACACATGAAACTAATATAGTGTTATATTTTAATTATGCCTCAACAGAAAATATTTAGAGGATAAAATATGAGGAAACTGCTGTGAGGAGATACCCAGTTTTAGAAGTCAGATCCAAGAAAGCAGTCAGAAGTCAATTGATATAAAAGTCAACTTCTTAACCGTATTCTCTTAATCTTGGATCTGGAGTTTTCTGTTCAAAGATAGGTGGTAATAGTTGATTGTAAACTGAAACATTCCTTTATTCATTTTCAGGTGATTCTGATAAAATATATCTTATTAGCCCTATAATTGTGCTTTTAAAGGAATATCATATTTTTGGTTGAAAGGCTCAAACTAACACAATAGTATAGACAAATTGTTGTCCTTATTTTCTAACAAACTACAAATCAAATAAAAATATTGTAATATGAGCATTGGGAATTTTTCACAAAAAAGGAACATATGTAAGACAGAGTCAATAATTTACTATTTTATGTCCAAGAAATTAAATGAGGAAAAGAAAATAATTTCCTTAACGTTAAAATCAAAATAACACAAAATGAATTGTCTTCATTGTTTATTTATATAGATTCAGATTTACGCAAAATATATAAGGGAAAGCTAAGAGTTGTTTTTCTAGAAGGTTAAAGAATATGTCTTTTTCCCTATACTAATTATTATAGTGGGGGGTGTGAAATCACATGAGAATTGATGTTCTGTTATTCTGTAGGGTAGTACGTGAATTATGCTGTAAATAACTTCTGGCAAACTTTGTGCATATTTTAAGTAAATATATGTGCAAGAAAACATGAAATAAAAAAATCAAAGTATTTTTAATTTAATTTCAATAATCGTTTAAGAAAAAAATTCTATAGGTTTTGATTAAAATTTGAATATTACTGCTACTTCAAAATGGAGGCGTACTTTTGACCTAACACTCATCTTTCATTCCCCTCAGGTTCCACGTTCATTTGCAACACTCACATAATTCCAGTGAAAAACCAAGAGGGCGTGGCCATGATGTTCATCATTAATTTTGAATATGTGACGGATGAGGAAAATGCTGCCTCCCCAGAGAGGGTAAATCCAATATTACCAGTCAAAAACGTAAACCGTAAGTAAAAGTAACATATACATAATGTTCTAAATATTCTGCTATTGTAATAATTTTAATACATTCTTCATTTTGATTCAGTTCTAAAAATATGTTTACATTTTAAGTAAATAATTTTATATATATAAAAAAGCTGTAGCTGATGTCACACTTTGGTCCCTTACAGTATCAATCAGCTGCTTTCAAAGCCATTTGAATTGCACATAATATAGTAAATTCAGTCAGTTCCCTACTGATGGACCTTTAGGTTGTTTCCCAACTTTCACTGTCACAAATAATGCCAGAAGGAAATGTGCATATATATTTTCTATTCTTTTTTTTAAAACATGGTTTTTTTTAAGTTTTCAATTACAGCCAGCATACAATGTTTTATTATTTTCAGGTGTATAACACAGTGATTAGGCATTTACGAGTATATACCTTACAAAATGATCACCTGTATAAAGCCGGTACCCACTGACACCATACATAGTTATTACAATACCACTGACTGTATTCCCCATGCTATACTCTACATCCCCATGACTATTTTATAGCTACCATTTGTACCTCTTAATCCCCTTCCCACTTCACTCATTCCACCTGTGCCCTCCACCCCCAAGCTGACAACCATCAAAATGTTTTCTGTATCTATGAGCTTGTTTCTATTTTGTTTATTCATTTATCCTGTTCCTAGATTCCACATATTAGTGAACCCATAGGACATTTTTCTTTCTCTGTCTGACTTACCCCACTCAGCACAATACCCTCTGGGTCATGTTGTTGCAGATGGCAAGATTGTATTCTTTTTTATGACTGAGTAGTATTCCATTTTATATATGTACTACCTCTTCTTTATGCTTTCATCCATTGATGAACACCCAGGTTGCCTCCATATCTCAGTTATTGTAAATGATGCTTTATGTTCTGTTGGTCTATTTATCCTTCTGAATCACAGTTTTAAGTATACAGTTAATATCTGATATGACGTGCTCTCTTTGATATTACTTTTAAGGGGTTTGGCGTTATTTCTTGTTTAACATTTTATGTGAACTTTAGAAACAACATATTTAGATGCAAAAAAGATCCCTTTGGTATTTTAAATAGATTCCTATTAATTTTATAAAGTAATTGGAGGAACACTAACATCTTTATGATGTTGAGTCATTCTATACAAAACTGTATATTGTATGTATTTTCATTTTAGGTCTAATTTTTATGTCTTTCAGGAGTATTTTTAAATTTTCCTCACTGTTTAGTTTGCCACTTGGCATTTAACATTTTTGTTGTTGCTATTATTATAAATGGGGTCTTCTCTTTCATATTTTTAAGGCTACTGGTATTTTCAGTATGTTCATTATGTGTCCTACTATTTTAATGAATAGCTTGTGGTGGCTTATACATTGACTCTCATGAGCTATTCAAGTATGCTAGCATATCCAATAGAGATTGCTTTACTCTTTCCTTTCCGATTCTTATACATCTAATAGTTTTCTCTTCTCTAATTGTACTGGCCTCCAGTGTATTATTAAATACCTCCAACATATCGTTAAAAGAAGTTGTTGGTCAACATCATGCCTTATTCCCAATTTTTGTGTGAATGCCACCAGAGTTCTCCATTAATTCAACTGATGGCATTTGGGCTGAGCTATGTGTGTTTTAGAATTTTAAGAAAGTTTCCATTAATTTGTATTTTTTAATAATGGGTGCTGAAATTTGTAAATTGCCTTTCAGTATCTGTAGAAATGAGTGTACTATTCTGTTTCCTTATTTTTATGGTAAATTTTATTAATAATGTTTACTAATATGAAACCATCCTCGCATCTCTGGAAGAAACCACATTTGGACATGATGTATTTCATTTTATAATATGCTGTTGGATTCTTTTATCTAAAATTAATTTAGAATTTTTGCATCTATATTCATTAGGGAAACTGATTTATAATGTGTGTGTGTGTGTGTGAGCAGTTTCATCAGGTACTGGTATCAATATTATAATTCCTTAAAAACATAATCTGGAGTTTTTCCTCTATTTTCTGTGCTACAGAACCATTTAAATAGTTTGAGGATTATCTGGATTTAAAGCTTACCTGAGATTGCTGTGTGAAATCATCTAGACCTGGTACTTATTTGTGGAGTATCTTTTTGACAAATTTCTTTTTTTTTTTCTTCTCCAGAGATTGGTCTAGTCAAATTATACAGCTCAATCAGTATCATTTTTTGCAAAGTTTTATTTCCCCAGAGGTTATTTATTTCATGTAGACTTTAACATTTTACTTTAACAGAATTATACAAAGTAGTCTTTTATGATATTTTTAAGATTACTCCGTTCCTGTACGTATTTTGTTTGTGACATTTCTCAGTTTTTTTTATTTTTGTTTTCTCCACTTAAAATGTTTTATTAATTAGCATTTTTCTTTCCATGGATCTACCTTTTTACCAGTTTATTAGTTCTATTAGTTTTCAAACTCACAAATTATGCTTTTATTTTTATTATTTCAGTTTTTCAATCAACTTTCTTGCTTTTTTTCTATTGCATTAACTTATTTTCATTCTTTCACTTTTTTTTGATATATGATTTTAAAGCTATATATTTTTTCTCTAAGCACTGTGTAAGCTCTACCCTACGAATTCAGGTTTATAGTATTTTCATTATCGTTTTTCTCAAAAATATCCAAAGTTTGTTTTCTTAGTTTTTTAATTCAAGAATTGTTTTATATAGAGTTTTTAATTTTGCAGTATGAAAGGTATTTTTTTAAGTATTATTTTTCTGTTAGTAACTTCTGGTTTTAATATTTTATGGCTACGAAATGATGTTTGTATTATCTCTCTTTTGGAATTTGCTAAGGTTAGCATTGTGGTTTATTATTTGATCAGTTTTCAGAAATGACCCATGTGAACAACAACAAGGTGATATTTGAGAATATTAGGTTACAAAAGTTAATACTATTTTTAAAACTCTACCTTATTATTATGTTGTTTAACTCTTCTGTATCCTTACTTATTTTCTGTCTTTTACATATGTCTTAGATTAAAAGAAATGTATTAAAGTCTTCTATTATTAGGGGATTTCTCTCTGTTTTTCCTTGTATATTCTAATTTTTTGTTTTATGACTATTGCTACTGTATTATTTCATAGTTATTTCATTTCATGTAGTCATATAAACCATTTTATATTATTACTTTAAGTTAGCCTGTAACACTCTAAGGCACCTTCTTTTTTATTTATTAATTTTCTATCTAAATTCTACTGTATCTTAAATCATGACATGAGTTTTTTTCTTTATTTTTGTTATATCTTTAAACCACCTTTTAGTCTTTGTTTTAGTTGTCTTTTTTATAACTTATTAAATTAGATTTTCCTTTGTTTCTTATAAGAAAAATAATACTTCTTTTAAAATTTATAACTGTAATAGATATTTATATTTACTGATATGACTGATATTTTTTACCTTTATACCAACATATTCTGTATTAAATAAACTATCTTAAAGTATTTCATTATGCTATATTTTCTTTTCTCTTACTGTGTGGATTTTGTTTTATTCTGCTTTTCTTTCATTTTATTCTTAGCAACATTTGTATTTCTAGTGGTTATAAAAAAAATTTATATAATGTCCTAAATCCCTCCAGAATTCCTTCAGTGTATTTTGATTCCTTATTATGAGCAAGAATAAAATCAACTTGTAATTCTTTTCCTCCTCTTTCCACCATGCATTTTGAAGTAATAATATCTCTCTTCATGTTTATCTTTGCACTCTTAAGTATGCCTAGTCTTCTACAATTCAGTTTGTTAGTTTAAATATTATCATTTGGCTGCTGCCTATTACCAACAAGGCACTCAATGAACTTATTTTATGTTTTCTTCCTTCTTCTCCTCTAATTTTGTTTCGTAGTGATATTTATAGCTTGTCAACTATGGAATGCTTACATACTTCTGACTTTTATTATAGTTTTAAATTTCTAATGAAATGTATTCAGTGTTCAACACCAGTCTTTTTGCAAGAGTTTTCCCAAATATAGCTTCTTGGATAAGGTCATTCTCTTGGAAATGTTCACGGGTAAAATATTTTTAGAGTTCTTTTGTGTTCAACACTATTTTTCTGTGTCCTTGACACTTGAAGGACAATATATATATATATATATATATATATATATATATATATATATATATACACACACACACACACATACACACATATATATATAGTGTGAGCCAAATATATATATATATACACACATATATATATATATATATATATATATATATATATATATATGTGTGTGTGTGTGTGTGTGTGTGTGTGTGTAATTATATATATTTGGCTCACACTATAATGAGTATATTTGGCAAACACTTTATTGCCCGGTGAACCTTATAGATTTTGTTCCATTCTTTTCTTGCATCAAATGTTGCTAATGAAAAGTCTGATATCAACCTACTTGACTTTCCTTTGTAAATGATTTTGATATATTTCTCAGAGTCTCAGGAAATTTTAGAAACAAACTAATAATAGGAATCTTTAATACTTATCTTTCAAACCAAAAGAAATTTTAAAGTCTAAAATTGTTATTAGTATATGTCTGGACTTGACTATTCTAAGTCAGATTTTCCAGATATTATATGTAAATTCATCTATTATTTCAGGAAATTTTATAGAATTATAATTTTACATACTTATATTATTTATGTTTGTTTGTTTTTCTTCTTCAGAGACTCAAGTAATATGCATGTTGGACCTTCTTTGCCTGTCTTTCACACCTATCACTTTTTCTTCGGCTCTTTTTTCTCTCTTTATTTCTATATAATTTTCTTGCCTTCTCCCATTTCTAACCTCTATCTCTTCTGTGTAGCTTATGATGTGGTCTTAATTTTTAAATGATTTTGTATTTTTTTTCCATGAACTTGTTACCTATATTGTTTTAGTTCTTACTTTGCATTTTATTCTGTTTGTCCAGTTTTTATGGAGTTTTTGAATTCCTGGTTTATAATCTTAATTCATATCTTAAATTGCTGGCTTAAAATTTTAAATTCTTTTTTTAAGATTTTTATTTAAAATATAGCTAATACAATATTATATATGTTTCAGGGGTAGACCATAGTTGTTCAACACTTATAGACCTAAATAAGTGATCACCATGATAAGTCCAACAACCATCTGCCATTATGCCATGCTATCACAATACGGTTGATTATGTTCCCGATGCTGTGCGTTACATCCCCATGACATATTTGTTTTATACCTGGAAATTTAGACCACTTATCGCCCTTTACCTTTCTCCCTCTTTTTAAATTTTTCAATTACAGTTGACATTCAATACTATTTTATATTAATTTCAGAGGTATAGCATAGTGGTTAGATATTTATGTAATTTAAGAAGTGATCCCCCTGACTAGTCTAGTATCCACCTGGCACTATACATAACTATTACCACATTATTGACTATAATCCCTATGCAGTACTTTACATTCCCATGACTATTTTGTAACTATCCATTTGTACTTAATCCCTTCACCTCTTACACCCTGCTCCGAACCCCTTCTCACCTATCACCTCAACAAATCTAGTACTCATCTGACAACATACATAGTTATTACAATATAATTGACTATATTCCTTATACTAACCTACATCCCCATGACTACTTTGTAATAACAAATTTCTACTTCTTAATCCCTGCCCCTTTTTTCCACCCATATCCCCAACCCTCTTCCCATCTGGAAACCACCAAAATGTTCTCCATATCTATCTATGAGTTTTCTTCAGAGTTGTTTGACATATAAGTGAAATCACATTGCATCTGTCTTTCTCTGTCTGACATACTCCACTCAGCTCAATACCCTCCAGGTCTAGCCATGCCACCACATATGACAACAACCCGTTCCCTTCCATGCAAGCTATATTCCACCACTGTATATATGTACTACCTCCTCTTTATTCATTCTTCCATTGACAGAAACCCAGGCTGGCCATTGTAAACAATGCTTCAATGAACATATGGATGTACACATCCCCTCGATGTAATATTTTGGGTTTCTTCAGATAAATACCCAGAAGTGGGATAACTGGGTGTTTCTTTGTCTCTTGTTATAGCCTTTGTTTTAAAGTCTATTTTGTCTGGTATAAGTATAGCTACCCCAGCTGTTTCTGTTTGTTTGTTTGTTTGTTTCCGTTTTCATGGAATATCGTTTTTCCATCTCTTTATGTCTGTGTGTGTATCTTTCAATCTGAAGTGATTCTCTTGTAGGTATATGTAAGGGTTTTGTTTTCTTATTCATTCAGCCTTACTATTTTGAATGAAGCATTTAATCCACTTACATTGAAAGTAATTGTTGATAGATATGTAGTTATTGCCATCTTATTATTCATATTTTTTCCTTCTTTTTCTTACAGAAGTCCCTCTAAGATTCCTTGTAATAATGGCTTGGTGATGATGAACTTTAGTTTTTTCTGGTCAGGGAAGCTCATTATCTGTCCTTTGATTTTTATATGATAGCCTTTCTGGGTAGAGTAGTCTTGGTTGTAGATCCTTGCTTGTCATCACTTTAAATATTTCTTGCCAATCCCTTCTGGCCTGCAAAGTTTCTGTTGAGAAGTCAGCTAACAATCTTAGGGGAGCTCCCTTATAAGTAACTAGTTGCTTTTCTCTTGCTGCTCTTTGGATTCTCTCTTTGCCATTTTAGTTATAATGAGTCTTGATGTAGGCCTATTTGGGTTCACCTTGTTTGGCTGGCTGTGGACTACTTGGTAGGAGCTACAAAGCGATCCAAGGTTTTTCATTGCTTATGCTAACCCTGAAGGCATGTGGGAGATGCCACACTATGAACCGAGGATACCTACCACCCATACCAGGGCTAGGGTAGCTCTGCAAAAAGCCAAGAAACTCTGAAGCCTGCTGCCAGCTACTAGCATCCTTAAGGTTCAGTTGCTGATAAAGCCTCATATAGTAGGTGAGTTGGGTGAGACAGGGTCTCAGGTAGTCACTAGTGAGGGAAGAGTGATGTTTACCAGGTTAATGTAGATTCTGGTTTGGTGCCAGTGCTGAGCCTGGAGCTCGGAGTCAAAAGTCTCAGAGCACATCGAGTCCAGTTGTCCCCGGCCCAGGTCGGGTGGACTCCAGTAGTTTTCCAAGAAAGAGTGTGTTGTTGGCCGGGCTGGCTGCTCACCCAGAAAGTACCTCCTTGTGTTGGGAGATTTTGGTGGGGTGGGTTCCCAATGAATCAGCAGGCCGGAGCCCCAGAGCTCATTAGACCAATCAGATTCAGAATTGGCTGTGAACATATAGGGTGGGCTCAACACATTAAAGATGGTGGCTGCCTGCCCAGCTGCATGGGAGAAGAACCCCACACAGGAAAAATGGTAACTGTCCTCCAGCCCTGGCCTCAAAACCACACACCTCAGTCTGCTCTCTATATGCTTCTGATGGCCCCTGAGTCACTGTTTCTCCACTGGAGCCCAAGGTGAGTGCCAGTGAGTGAGTGAGTCTGTGTGGGGACCATTTAAGAGGACATCTGGGTTTCCCACAGCCTTCTGTCCCATCTGAATGTTAGAATCCTCACTGGAGGAGATGTTGTGGGAGCACCAGTACTCTGGGCTGAGGAGCCTAGAGTTGAGTTCAGGTCCTTCTCTCCTCTGGGGGGAACCTCCATGGCTGAAGTATCCTTCCCTATTTTCAACCACCATGTGGAGGTTTGGGACCAGCCAGGTTTGCATCTCCCCCCTCGTACCAGACTCAATGTGGCTTCTTCTTTATACCTTTTGCTATAAAACTTCTGTTAAGCTAGACTTCAGATAGTTCTCCAGGTTGATTGTTCCATAACTGACTTGTAATTTTAATGTGTTCACGGAAGGGAGCAAGCACAGTGTTTATTTACTCTACCATCCTGTATCTTTAAATTCATTTTGCTATGTTATATATGTCTTCTGTTTCATAACTAGATTTTTAGCATTCTTTAGTATTTTTACTCAGTGTGAATCCCTCTATTCTGAGAGTAAACCCTATTTGAAATGTGTTCCACCACTCCAAGACTTTTTTATTCCCCCATTTTACTTAGTTTCTGCCTGACTCTCTCTTGCAGTGTACTCTCCTAAGCCAATTCTGATGGTCTTAGGCATTTATTTCCCTGCCTACAGGTAAATTAAAATCAGTACTGTCTCTTTCTCTAATTATTCTTTAGGCATAGTTTATGGGTATTTTCATTTGACTCCCTTATTTATTCTGTGGTTTTTATAAAGATCCATGAAGAAATTGAAATTTAGAGATCTGTCATTGTCAGTGGGAAACTGAAAGCCTTATCACAAAATTTTAATATTTGAAAAATAAATTGTTATACTGCATATGAATTCAGATAGCAAAATACATATGAAATAAAAAAGAAAAGTCCCAAAAGTCCATGTTGTAAGCCTAAGTATTATACTAAATAAAATGTACATCAGCTGAGACTTTTTTAGAGCATCAGTTACTTGTTTAAGTATGTCTAAATGACAGTACAATATTCTGTTAAAGCAATATTGGGACAAATATTTTAATGTAATATGATTTCAATAGTCTGAATACATTATGCTGAACAATATCACACGAGGAAAATTGTCTTTCAAAATCACCAATTTCCCAGGTAACATATTTAGAAACAAAATTGTAGTACTATAAAACACACACACACACACACATACACACACACAAAACAACTATTGTAATAAAAAGTCTTATTCTTTTAAGTTGACAACTCTTTTGATTTCTTTATATTTTCCACTAACAAAATCAGTCATGATTGAATGATTCCTGAGAGTATGCTTTAGGTTACGTCAGCATGTATTTTGGTCATAAATGTCAATAAGATAATTTGTTTGGGGGATGCCTAATTTTATTTCTTCATTGCCTTCACAAATTCTACGTTTTTTTTTTCCATAGAATGATTCTCTTTACTGATCCATTAAATTAAGTGGAAGTAATAAAAGGAAAGGTGTGTCAGCAGCATGGCAGAAAGGGGGTATTTTTAAAAAATAAATAAAGTATCGATTTTGAATTGAAATGCAATTTGGAGAATTAAAACTTTTCATGAATGGAAGATAACTCACACAATAGCCTCCCAGGATATAACACATAATCTGTGTGACTTTATACTTTGATTAAAATAGCATCTCATGTGAAATGATAACAAATTCAGAAGAAATTGTTTCTTATTTTGTAAACATGAATCATTTCTTTTCCTACATTGCAGCTGACTCTCATACATGGAATCTTTGGAGAGAGTAGAAATATGCAGATAAAATTGGTTCCAGAGAATTACAAAGGCACATTATTTACAACCAGTATATTGGGTTTTGATTATACCCTTCTATCATTATACACTCTAAAATTTCCTATACTTGGTGTCTCTTTTTTAAGAGTTGATTGTTAGATCAAGCAGAAAAGTGACAGAGAGACTATGCTTGGTAGCTTTGGATACTGTCCAATTTTTACCTTATGCTATGTCTGTTCTTTGGCAAACTACTGATTTTTTTTTCCTTAAAGTATAACTTAGTATACTATAACTTTCTCTAAGTGTGTAAAATAATGTTATTGGTTATTTCCAACGTTGATGTTCTAGTGATGGCCACTAAAACAAACAAAGAAAACACAAATAA
This sequence comes from Rhinolophus ferrumequinum, assembly GCF_004115265.2. Lineage (NCBI taxonomy): Eukaryota > Metazoa > Chordata > Mammalia > Chiroptera > Rhinolophidae > Rhinolophus > Rhinolophus ferrumequinum. Next base: position 60,239,870 of record NC_046291.1, read on the forward strand.
AAGAATATCAAATGTTGATACATCTTTTTTCACAGAAATATCTTACCTTCAAAGTACTTAATTTCTTATTTAAATACTGAGTGTGTACGTGTGTGTGCATGCACCCAAGTGGTGAGATTTAAGTGAAAGTAATGGGGAAAAGGCAAATGTTTGAGATGTGGGTTCTGTAAATTTAAATGCATCTCCAGAATTGTAGACAAAATAAAGGAAAAAATTTGAAGTGACAACACAAGAAAAGCAGATGAAAGTGAAGTAAATATTTATTTGAGATAATTAAATAATAGAAAAGGAGCTAAATACACAATAGAAAACATGGATCATAAAAATGGACTATGATAAATTGGGCTAAGTTCTAGAAACCTAGAAACTTATTTCGTATTGAATGAAGTGGTATATCATTTCTCAGCACCAATATTTAGATTCCGAGTTAGGAACCCTACACAAAAGTACACACCTTTCTCTAGGAAGAACTAATTTTTCAGAGACTTATTCTTTGTCTAAGATATAGGACTAGCCACAAATAGATGGCTTATGTCATTTTGAATAGAGTACAAGTACATGAGAGAGTATTATTTCGATAGGTCTATCTATAAAATTGATAAATACTGCACAATTGAGTCAATGAATCCTACATAATAAATATAAATACAAATAAAAGATATAATTATTTTTTCCCATTTACGGCTTCTGTAAAACCTCTGCAGTCTAAAAAATGGAAATGATACAGAGTGGAAAAGTGATTGTACATTTTTTAACCAACAAAAAGGAGGCCACATCTAAAGGAAATAATAGCAGTGGGAAAATGTGTTTTATGTTTTTCTTTGGCTCTAATACATCTGGTGGTCTGAAATACTTGCAAAATGTGGAAGATTTCAAAACTATGCATTCTAGCTTACACTATTAATTTCAAAATTAATTGTTGTCAAGTTTAAGAAAATTTTGCTTTTATTATTTTAAATAAAATAGTTTAAAGTTTTATTTTAAATAATTTACAAGTATATTTGTATTTTATGTTTCTTCTTTTTATAGCAAGCATCTAGAATCACCAGTCTGATTCTCTCACACACACACACACACACACACACACACACAAATACACATATATTTTAATTAGTTAAAAATTTCTTGAGGGGTTTGAGGAAACCTATTTTAAATTTTAAAAACATATATATTTTGATAACAATATACATCCAAACAAATGAATGCATTCTATGTTTTTAACTTGTTCAACTCTAGCTCATAGCAGGTATCCTCAACATTTTACAATAAGTACTCAATACATATTTGTAGAGTATATAAATAAGTGGATAAGTTATTTTTACATTGAGTAATTGTTTGGTTTTCCCTACTGAATCAGCATTAGCCAGATTATCTAAGTCAGTGATTCCTTAATTGTGAGACCATCAGTATCACCACGAAATATATTTGAGATGCATGTTCTTGGGCTTACATCACATCAACTGATTCAGAAATAGAGAAATTCGCAATCCGTGTTTTAACAAGTTTTTCAAGTCATTCTGATACCCACTAACATTTGAAAACTACTGGCCTAAGTTAATTAATATTTATATAAAACTATGAAGATAAATTTAAGTGAAACTAAATGTAAAAAATAAATAAAGTTAAATTTCTATAGTATCTTATGCTTGCAGTAATTTTCAGTATGGAACTTTTCCATTTAATCTTATTAAGGTATTATAAAGGAGATTTCATTATCTTTGAAATGATTATAATTATACTCTTCAAATCAATGTAGAATTTTACTTTTATGCTTACTATAATAAAAGTTTGAATTACTCTAAAATCTTCATCTGCAGCTAATTCTACACACATAAAATACAGTTTGATAATTTAGGGAATTATCTAGCTAATGTAAGCCATTAAAAATGTATTCATATACTTTAGATTCAATATTCTGAATAATTGACGCATAAAACATATATTTGCCTGAATAGCTATGTTATTCCCTCAAATTTGTATCTCAATTTTCAGACCTCAAGCTAAGAAACAAATTTTCTGTGTAGCTGTTTTATAAAAGACATTCATAGTGCTTTTACTATCCTCCATTGGAGCTGAAAGTCATTCTTTAATTCAAAGATGAAGAGCTGCTGTAGTAATATAGTTTCCCACCCAGGGAGCATTATTATAGAAACAATCTATTATTCAGATGAATTTAATTAAAGTTTCTACAATGTAACTAATGTTTACTACTATCGTGTGTTTGGAAGTTTCCTCTTTTTAAAGATTAAATTTGATATAGAAAAAGGAGCCATGACATAGTTGCTAAAAGAAATCTGAGAAAAGTTCAGTGATAGGTTGCAATCAACGTTATATCTGTTTCCCACTGGGACTTGGGCAAAATTGTATTTCTAAGATCAAGAACATTGCTGGTAGTTGAAAAATATCAAGGCTTATCCCCTCATTAACAATATTGTTAGCGAGCGGATAATAACTGCTGAAATCAGCATAGCCACACCAGAGCCCCATGTGCATATGATTTGGAAGATTTTGCTATTCAGCAACCCTCAAATCAGACACAGTCCCTATTGATACAACATTTGGATAACTGGTGTTTGTATCATTTGTATTTAGACACTTCATGAAGAACGTCCCTGTCAGTGTGATAACTACACGGTCATCCCGGGTCGATCTATGTTAACATGTTAGTACTTTCGTACAACTTATGAATGGATTCTTTAACTTGCTATTTGGAAAAGCAAGAAACCAGTTGAAGAGAAACAAACACACAAACAGACACACACACACACACACACACAAAAAAAAAAAAAAACAGTGTGGGTAAATCATTCATTGACTTATTACGCAATTATCATGTAAAAATCCTCATCAGATTTACATGTATGTAACGCTGGTGTATTTGCTTTCATTTCCAATCCTTCCTCACTGATGGATGACAACCTGGGGTGACTAGCAGCCGTCATGATGACCCAGCCAGGTTGGGAGCAGTGCCTCTTAGACATCATCAGCATTTGTGAACCTGTTCCAGAAGTTCTCTGCTGCTGCAGCTCCTGGATTGTCCTCATGCGCGCTGCAGATTTAACTTCCCCCACCCTCCACATATGTGTGCTCACTGTTGGCTCAGGACTCACAGTGCTTCAAGATTCCAGTTTGGTCCTATACTGACTGCCTTATTGTAAGAGCTTGCTTTTTCCCCAGTATCTCTTGCCCTAGGAAACGTCCCAGGAGACTTAGCTTTCCAAGATATTACTGACCACATCTGCTCCTTCAAAGAGTCTCATATTTTGCTTCAGGTTTACTAGGTCAGTGTACTTCCTGATGATTGTGTGTTGTCACCACCACCAGGACCGTACTGGCTATCCTGCCACATTTGTCACCCACTAGTCAGATGAGCCAGGTCAGATCCTTGCCCTTACAGGGTATCTCTATGAAAATTATCTCCCTAAAAATAAAAGGCAGATATGTCAATTATCATCAAATTTGATCTTTGCTCTCTTTCACTCAGAGATTAGAGTCATATTTCACTGCACATCCAGAACTATTTGACTGGAGAAAAATCTCACAGTGCTTTTAAGGCTTCCAAGTTAAGTGTCAGATTTGTGAATATCCTGATTTTAGAAAGGTACATTGCCATTAATTCACAAATCCTTATTCTGTGTAATAAGAGCTAATAGTAGACTTAATTCAGATCATAGTTTTTTTCAGACCAAAAGCTATCTACCCTTCCCCCTGTGTCCCCCTAGACACTGTGCCTCTCAGCTAGACACCTTCCTTGGGGCTGGGACAGCCCTGTTGCTGGAATATCTTCTGCTGAGGATGCCCAACTCTGCCCTCCCTGGGAAATGTCAGAGGCAGGGAATGGTCTTCCCAAAGTTATGGCCCTCCCCATGGCATGGATGTAGGAGGACCGGATGCAGGGGTACAAAGGTCAGATACCCTGCCTTCAGTTCTGCATGACTCTGAAGGGCTACCAAGCCCCAGAGCTCTAGGAGGAGTTGGTGAAGCTTCAGCTGCCTTTGCAAAGCAGTTGACCTACCTCTGCCCAGCCCTGCCTTCCTCCCTTCCTTATAGGCATATCTCCTGAGAACATACCCCATGAAACTTTATGCCATCTGTTTTCAGGGATCTAATCTAAGACACCTCTCATCATGCCTAATCCTTTGTGAAGGGAAGTATCTCTACTCCTGCCTTCATAGTAACCCCCACCCTACCCCCCTACACACATATGCCCTCTCCTTACCCCGCTATGTTATCTAATTTGCATGACTGCTTGAACTTAAGTTTCAGTCTACTTTTCAGTCCATAATTCAACTAAGCAGAAACAAGCAAAAGGAAAATGCTTCTACTTTATAGTTAACAGTGTGTTAGTAGTAAAATTATTAGATAATTGTTCTACAAAGTTCTAAGAGTTTGTAGAAATGATGAGCAATTGAACCAAGGGAAGGATTGGGAATTTGTAGTTGTGAGTAAATTCAGTGATTAGGAATATATGGACGATTTTTCAAAAATATTTGCTCTTCTGCAAAAAAAAATATTATCGTTTCTAACACTCTTAGGTATATTCCTAAGTTAGAAAAATTGTTTGAGGCCAAACTAGCACAACATTTTTCTTCCAAACTCTAGTAGCTGAGAATCAGCTCTGAGAGGAGGGAGGGTGGGAGGGAGAGAAAGAGAAAGAGAAAAACAAACAACAGTTCAGACTGATTTGGAAAAGTTTAGTAAAACCATTTTCTAAAGTCTCATTGTCAAAGGAGAGAGGGTAGAAATGTAGTTGTGATCATTCTAATTTTATGGGAACTGTGATTAGCACAACATAAGTCAAAACTGAAAGAAACATTAAGAGTCAGCTAACTCTAGGCAATCCTAGGGGATGTTAATGGAAAGGTTTGGGTTGGGGGAGGGGAATTTTGTTATTCAAGTTCTGAGATCACAAAGTTGTGTGTATGCATTTGTCTACATTTATTTAGAGGAAAGAGTTATGATTCTCATTAGATTCTTAGCTTGATACTTATGGCCCATGGAAACACAAAATCTTGGGTAAAACTGAAGTTAAATCAGGGAAACTGCTGTTTTATTCTGACTTTATCCAGACGTCCTCTTTGATCTTGGGCCAACTATTTCACATCTTGGCATATTTGGTTAAAGTCATAATTCTAGGTTTTTCAAAGAGAAAGATAATAAAAACATAAATGTGCCTTCATGGCTGATAAATAAAAAGCTTAGTTAAATAGAATACAGGATATATGAAAAAGCAGCTTCCAAATTTAAATCCAGCAGCTTCAAGTGACATATCTGGAGAAAGACACTGTGGTAGTAGTTACTTGTAAGTTTATGTATGTTTGACACTATGTATTCTCTTAGGTGAAAGTGATGTATTTAAATAAAATCATGTTCATGTAAGTCGTTTATCAATACTTATAATTATTTGGGAGAATGTGTAAAAAATATGTAAAATAAAACCGCATTCTGCTGTTCTTATTTCAGATTTATTCAACATTTTAGTAGATAAACTAAACAGTAACTATTTAAGTTATTCAAATTAGAATACAAATATAGTAAAATATGGAGACAGCTCACAAGGGTGTTTTCTGGTGTTAAAAGCCATAACAGGATTACACTCCTTTACATTTTATATTTCATGCCCAAAAGTGCTAGGATTAAGCAAAATTCTCAATGTGGATTCTTTCCGGATGAACTGCAGTTAGACAGCTAAATCTGTAATGCAATATAACATGGTCATATTAACCTAGTGATGCAGAAAAGACCATCTGTACCACCTTGGATGTGACTAAACTATAGGAGCAAACTAAATGCTTTGTATGATTATTAATTTAAGAAAGGCAGTGAATGGTTTTTAAAGTAAGAGGGCAATGTAACTGATGAAAAAATGAATAAAAGTATGCATTGACCTTCATTGCATTGTAATAAGCTTGCAGAATTGATTTATAAACTGCTTTATCATCCAATTTCATATGCATTTAAAACTAATCAAATGACTTGGATACAGTTCACTAATTTTTAACTTGGCGATTTACTAGAGTACATAAAAGTTGGTAGTAGAATTATGTAAGAATTCTTGCAAACCAGTTACTGTGATGCCCTGTTATTTAATCTTATTTACACAGATTGATTATTCTCATCTACATACGTTTTATTATTCCAGATTTTAATGTTGAACACACTTGGGGTTTGTCTATGCATTGTGTCATGTCTTTTACCAGAAAGATAAATTCTATTTCAATTATATTTAACACTGTTAAATTTAGTCCACAAATAAAAGCTTACAATAATAAATTACCCTGCTTAATTCTACAATTTTCTGTAACAAGTATTTTACATAAGATTTCCTAGATCATGAAGAGTCTGAAAACACTTCTGTGTATGCTCTAGGATCAGAATGGTAGCAATTAATAGGTGAAATTAATAATAACAGCTTTATCTGGTACATAGGGTATGGTATGCAATTCACCATTTCCATGAGCTACTGAGTTCAACTCAATCAATCATTTTTGGTAAATATGGGTCAGTACAATTTCAAGAGGCTAAGATTCTCTAATTAAATTGGACAGAACAATTAAATATTCTAATTTTTCTACAGTAAAAATTGAAGCACATTATCAGTTTAGAATCCGCTTGCAGAAGTTCATTTACCATGCTCAAGCAGTCTGTCAGAGCTGGGTTTTGGAGAGCAAAACAGACAGAGAACCTTCTACGAGTCCTACAGTCCACATAGGGGAGTGAAACGTTAATAAGAACATCAACAAGTGTATAACTAGGAACCGTGTTGAAAGTTATGCAGGGGATGCTTCTAATTCAGAAGGAAGAAAAAGCTTCCCAAAGAAATAACGTTGCAGCTAAAACTGAAAGGAAGAGTAACACAAGGAAGCCTTGAAAGAAGCCTCCGAAGGAATTAAAACATCTATGAGGCTGGATCCTAGAGGTCAAGGGAGGAAAGACGAAGTTGCAGAGTGGAGAGAGCAGCTCTTCATCCCCAAAGGAGGAAGTTATATGGGAGCAGTGAAAGATTAAACAATAGTCTACATGATCAAAAGTGAACTTTTTTTGAGATTAAAAAATATTTTCTAAAGGATGAACAATATGATGCAATGTGGAAGGTGGTTAGCATACTATTGTAAGAAACTGGGTGAACCAAAAGTAGCTTAGACAAAAGTAAGAGCAGTGGAAATGAGAGAAGAGAAAAATGATTATTATTGATGATTATTATTAAAAAGATATTCAGACTAAATGGACAGTGAAGCCATTCACTGAAATAAAAGGGGCGGGGGGGGGGCTGAGCTTGGGGGGGTAGATCAGGAGATTGGATTTGTTATGAAATTTTAAGGTGTCATTAGGAATTTTAAATGAGGTTGAGGAGGTTATTCTATATGCAGGTTTGGAACTAAGAGAAGAGGTCTGGGATGGAGATATAGATTTATGAGTCATTCAATTAAAGGTAGACTTGAAAATATATGTGTCCATGAGACCATCCACTAGAAATGTATACTAATATGAAGTGCAGAAAAGTTCGTGAGTTTGGAGGATGTTCTTTCATGTTTTAAGACTACCTTCAATCCACTGAGGAATAATTCATAGCAAATATGTTAAAGATAGTGGTGCCCATGAAACTTAAAGAATATAAGAAGGTAGATTTTACTGTGGCCTGAAGACACCACCTCACTAACTAGAAAGACAACAAATAATTGTAAAGTTACAGGTGATGTGGACTTAGGCTGCTGTGCTGGCAATAGAAATTATAAACTCTGCATTTTCTTACAGACAATCCTCAGAAAATCTTTGAATTGTACAGTATTGTTTGATTGCTTCCTCTTATTATTTCATTTCCTTTAGGGATAGAAGTTTTACCTTATGCATTTTTTTAATTATTATAAAAGAATGTATGCTTATGTGACAAATAATAGAGAGACATAGAGAAGAACACAATGCATTATACTTCCCCCCTTCCAAACCCACTTACTTAGCAAATCAACATGGAAAGCTTGGAGTATGTTCCTCCACAACTATCTCTACTGCCATAAAACTTATGTGGACAAATATAGGTTTTTATTATTTTTAATGAATCAGTATCTTCATAAACACATTAAGCTGAAACTTTCATTTTCACTTAACACTCTATTTGAATAACTTGCTAACCAAAACATATACGTATTCTTGTTTTTTTTAAAGAACATCATTCTCAAAGTATAAAAATGCCATCATTTATTCTACCATTCTTCATCTAACAGATATTCAGATTGTGTCTAGTTTTTGTACCTTGTGATATACTATAAATAGAATCGCTGAATCAAATGAAAAGTGTATTTTTTTCATGTCAATAGACATTGCAAGATGACTTTCCAAAGAATTTGCAGCAATTTGCAATCCCACCAGCAGGGTCTCAATGTTCTCCAGTGCTCCCTGCCAGCAGTAGATGTCATGCTTCATTTTGTTGTTTATTGCGAAATTGGAGCACAGCAAATGATATACCCTTGTTTTAATTTGCATTTTTACTACCAGTGAGCGTATGTGTTTATTCTCTAATATTTTATTTTTTATTGTCTACTCTTTAATGTTTATATTTAGTGGCCCCTTTTAAGCATCATCCACTCTGAGATATGTATAACATTCCATGCCACATTCTCAAATATCAGAAGAACAACAACAACAATCAGGAAAAAGAAATTCCTACCTTTACCATACATCTTTTTCTGAAACCAAGAGCCTTGCGAGAATTCCAAATGGAATGAGGAATGTCTTATACACAGTTGACCCTATTGTTTCCATTTATCTTTGACTCACGATATTATCCAATAAAAACCTTGTAGCTATGTCAGGCTAACTCCTTCCCGCCACCTCATTCCGTTCCCTCTTACTTTCAATATAATAACACCCACCACCCAGACCCATACACTATAACATTTCCTGTATCTGCCCCTTTTACATACAGTGCCCCACTCTCTTTTCCTTTCTTAACTGTGCCCTACCCTTTAAATTCCCTTAAAGAATGGATGGATAGTGAATATATGTTTTTGATTTATTAAAACAATTTCATGTCATTCAAATAATGATTTCTTGTCCCTGGAGTGTATCTAATCATCAGAAACATGGTAAATTTATTTTACTATTTTCTTACTACTTATATAATAATTCATATTGGATTCAGGGAAGTTTTTTACAATATCCCTCATTCCAACTGTAAATTAATAGTATTGATTAATAACTCTTTTTGCATGGTATTTGCATATGGGCCAACAATGTTTGGTTGTTGGTTTGTTTTAAGGGATACATCCTTTGTCTTGTAATCATGCTCTTTTGTGTCTCTACTTGTAGGGAAACTTTTTGGGTTCAAGTTCCCTGGTCTGAGAGTTCTCACTTACAGAAAGCAGTCCTTACCACAAGAAGATCCTGATGTGGTCATAATTGACTCATCTAAACAGAGTGATGATTCAGTAGCCATGAAGCACTTCAAGTCTCCTACAAAAGAAAGCTGCAGTCCCTCTGAAGCAGATGATACAAAAGCCTTGATACAGCCCAGCCAATGTTCTCCCTTGGTGAATATATCTGGACCTCTTGACCATTCCTCTCCCAAAAGGCAATGGGACCTACTCTACCCTGACATGCTGCAGTCAAGTTCCCAGCTGACTCATTCCAGATCGAAGGAAAGCATTTGTAGTATACGGAGGGCATCGTCAGTGCATGATATAGAAGGGTTCAGTGTCCACCCCAAGAATATATTTAGAGACAGACATGCCAGTGAAGGTATGTGTGAGTTTTTTTGCTTTTTTTAAAAAATATGGAAAATAAATTAATGGGTAATGAACAGTAATTTCTATATTATTTTTAATTTCAACATTAATCCATATGCTCTCAGGGAAGAAATGTGAGTACAAGTTACTAAAAATATGAGTCCTACATTCAGAGTTGTTCCTGATTTCCTCTTTGAAACCTAGTGAATAATTTGGTTTCTTCTGGCCTCTTTATCTGTGTTTCTGAAATAGTATGATAACCATTATCTACCTACTTAATGGAGTGTTAATGAATTAATGCATAATATAAGATGTGCTTACGTCATGGTACTGTCATCGCAAGCATAATTAATTTTGCTGCATTTATCAAACAGTCAAGCCCTGGGCAGAAACAGTGGTGTGCCATCACAGGACTATTTTATTGACCAAATCTTTCCAAAGGAAGAGCTGTAGGAAACATACATACTGAGTGATCAGAAACCTCTAAGCTGATTAGGGGCAGGGAGGGGAAAGAGGAAAGTTTCAGGGGACAAAAAAAAACAAGCAAACAAACAAAAACCCTGAAAGTCTTGATCTCAACCAAAACCAACTTGTAAAGCAAAGTCAGAATTCATTTCTCATTCATCATTAACGCAATAATGGATAACATTTGTTAGTATTTACTATGTGAGAAGAAATGTAACTGCTTGACACACATTCATCCTCATCACAACTTTATGAAGTAGGGACAATTATTAAGTCCCATTTTATAGATGAGGAAACTGATATGAGGTATAGATATGCTAAATAAATAACTGGCCCAATTTTATATAGTGACAGAGCTAACCTTCAAACCCAGGATTGCCTGTCTCCAGAGTCCACAATCTTTTGCAGTGCTTTTCTTCCCTACGCCTGCTCCATAAAAACCTCACTGTAGGAAGGGTCTGTTGAGTCACTAAACTTGCCCCAGTGGGTGTGAGATTTAGAGTTCCTATTGCATAAATGCATCAGTTCCACTTTTCTGAATCCTATATATTTGGGTTCCTGAGAGTTTCACTGTCCTTTTTGTGGTATTCATTCGTGCAATGGCCCATCATCCCCCAGGTTACTGCTGCTGTTATCATTTTCCTTTTAAAACATAACTGATTGCAGGGCTCCTAAGTGTAGGGTACTGGGCACTTCACCAACTAGTCACAGTGATTTCAACCTGATTTTTTCAACCCTGATTTCTCGTCTTTCCCTCCTCTCGTATCTACTCTAGTCTTAAACTGCATGAAGCTTATTGCCTTTTTCCAAAGATGTATCATGCATTTTTCTGGCCTCATGACTTTGTTCTGCCAGGAATATTCTTCCTAATTTTGCCCCTCCTTACATTTCTACTCATACCCATAAGAACCCATTTCCCCTTCCCAAACCAGAGAAATTAAATGATTTTTTATACCTGAGTGTGCAAAATAGTGTTTACGAATATTATAGCATTGAATACATCCTACATTATATGTCTGTCTGTCATTCCTGTTAGATATGCAAGCAAATTATTATGTTGCTAGGAGCTCCTCCAGCACGGGAGCTGTGGCATAATTAGCTCTGTGGCCTTAGTATCCAGAACAATTACCTGTTTCATGGCTGGAACTCAATAAATGTTGGTGTAAAATCCAGAGGACCATGTTTGTGAAATATGTTCCAAAATTGCACACATCAGGAAATAATGAGTTACTGGCTCCACAACGCTCTAAAATGTAAACCAAAATATTAGGATTGAGTCATCTGGGGAATCTTTATTTAAAGGTCACAGCAAAGTAGAGAGGGCACAAGAGGTGAAAGAAAATGAATTGGCCCCAAAAAATTCAAAGAGAGAAAAATCAATATCACAGCAGCAGAAGGGACAGTTTTCTATAAGATAGGTTTGAGAAACTGTATTTGGTAAGAGAGCAATTAGCATAGCCATTTTAATCAGAAATCCAAAGGTCAACAAGAGAAAGAAAAATCAAATCCAGGATTTTCAATCTGCATAATCATCGAAGATCCTATACCATATAGTAATGGCATGCTCAATATCTCCTCAATGAACATAGCTCTAAAATTTTATCTGTGAGTAATGGATCTAATGGCTAAACAACAATAAATTCAGCATGGTAATGTAAATGATGAGTATATATTTTAGTTAGTTAATCCAGTTAGTGTAGTCATCTTTCAGAATTATACTGACTTTTCCAAGATTGTCCTTATTATCTAGAACCTGAGTTACAGTATAATGACATTGAGAAACAATAACTTTGAATATTAAATGATACATAATCAATGCATTATTCAGACATAGACGTAGCCTGTGATTTGACAGTGGTGCTGAGTCAATTAGATCAGATTTCACGATTTAACTTTATTGTATTCAATTTTATGTCTTCTCCATTCACTGATACAATTATGAGAAAAGATGATTTAATAATTTTGGGTTTCTTGGTATGAATTCTATATATGGACGTGAGGCTTTGAGATCTCCTTCAGTTTTCTTCCGACACCCAAGTTATGTTATTTTCAAAAATTTATCATTTTCTTGCAGATGTTTCAGTTAAAGTCTGGTTATTGATTGATAAATTCAGAGGGCATTTTGTACTTCAGCTTTAGAATAATTTTAGCTACAAAATCACTGATTAGCATGGAAGAAACTATACTTCCTAAGGATATATATTTGATATATTTTAGAAACTGAGCCACTTGTGAGGGAAGATGGAAAACTTTTAAAACTGGTTTTAATTTTATAAATCTATATAACTGGTTTATAGGTTAACCCCACATGGACCAGATTTTGAATTCATCTTTTTGTCTCCTATTTCAAGAAAAGAAATGTCCTCCTATATGGGCTATCTTTACAGAACTTTAAGTAATTTGTAAATATATTAGTGTACAATATTTTACCTTATCCTTCCATTTAATCTACTTTATCAAGTACCTTAGAACTGTACTTCTGAAACCCTTTGTGGTGAAGGACCAGAATTTTCTATCTAGTTCATCATGGACCAATACATTTGGAAACACAATCAAAATGCACTGCTAGAAAAATGAAATTTAAAAAATAGACATACAAAATATAAACACCAATTGTTTGATTATTAGATTGAAAGATGTAACATTACTCTGTCAAACTGCTACAAGACTCTAAATGACTACTCTAATTTCTGCACTTATACTGTCATGGAGGAATAACAAACAGATTTAGCTGGCACCAGCACACACACCACAAACTCTGCCTTAGAATGTCCAGGCAGCAGTCACCGTATAATGTAACTCTTGGTCAGTTTTTTTTTTTTAATTTATAATTTTTAATATATAATTTCCTGTTTTGGTGAGTAAAATTAGAATTTTTAACTACTTGAAAGCACTTGTCACTTTACTAATGATTTTTGGGCTCCATTTTGAATGGGGATAATTAATTCAGTGTAATCTAGTTCTCTTCCACTATCCCTATTTGCTTTTTATGGTCCCTCAAAGACTGTAGAGTTGTCATCTAAAGTCACAGTTTTATTTGTGTATCTCTGTCCAAGGCAATGTCTACGCCAGCAATTCAATATACCACACTATTGAAATTGCTTCAATTGTAAGCTTTGAAACAGTTATGATATATCCCAGATTTTAAATATGCACAGTATTAGAAGATATGTCACAAATGTTGAACAGATTTTTCAAATCTTGGATATATTTGAATGGTTTTGATGTGACTTCACTTAAAAGCTTGTTTGTTTCAAAACTAGAAATGCATATTTTGTTGGTAGCAAGTATGTAACAGAGAGCCAGATTACTAATCTCAAAATAAATCTGAAAACACTCTGGTTTGAGATTTGAAAACAGCCCATTTTAATATAAATAAATTTCCTAAATATTATAGGTATCATACTGTGCATGCATTGTAACAGCATAAATTTTAAAATCTTATATTACCTTTAAATAGTCAAATGTTTCAGTGATCTCTTACAATTATTTTTGCCTAAGAATGACTCTTTGAGTACAATTTGGTATTTTCAAAATATACATTGAAGAACATTTATGGGAGGGGCACTTAATAAATTTTTGATTAATAATGCAATTTGGTTTATAAGGTAAAGCATTGCCTTAGAAACATTTTTTCTTTTTAACATATTAGATGAAATTATACTAAAAACATCACTCAATATGCAAAATGTTGTGTCGTCTCTTTGGAAGTGATGGTTGAAGCAACTCTAAGTTTGGCTTCTGAAAAGTTTGAAAGTTTTTATCACAACTGCAGTCTGGGATGTCTTTCTCCAGACTGTCATAATTATAAAATATGTATCTTGAAATCCTTTTAAATTAAGTGAGATAAATGTTTCACATATTTGAACATGAATGCTTATGATAGCAGATATTTCTTAGCGTATGCATTTTACTTGGTTGAATAGTACAAAATGTTATCAATTTCAAATTTTCAATCATTACATCCTGTTTTCTCTGATTGTTTTTACAGAGTAATTCGCTGTATATAATATAATTTTAGTCTTCTTTTTACATTTCTCTCTTTTTTCATCTTTATGTGCTCAAAACAGACAATGGTCGCAATGTCAAAGGTAACGTACAAACTCAAATTTCATCATCTGATGCTCAAAGTGCCCCTTTACTTGGCATGTTAACTTGCCTGCTGTATGCCCTGTTCAATGCCACATCATGCTGCCCTTAACTAGTCCAGGTGCCTGGTGGAGACATCATGGCTTGACTTTGTTGGAGACATTTTTACTTTCTCGATCATGTCACCAAAATAATTATGAACTTTTTCCTGCAAGTATTAGCCTAGGTTGACAATGAATACTTCCTAAATATTTAAATCATTTGGAAATATACAAATATCAAGCTAAATATATTCCAACGTGAAAGAGACACATAAGCCTATTTCAGCCAAAAATTATTATTTTTGAGTACAAGATTAAATAAAATAAGGAAATTGCTATCTGACAGCATCACTTCACTTGTTCCTCTTTTGTTTCCTTAAAACTAGTTTCACGTTCCTGGATGGCAGGGGGTATGGTTTTAAGCTTACTGTAGTAGTAAACTGTACATGCATGATAGTCATTTTCTATTTTTCTATATTACATTCCAATCATTTTTAATTGTGTCCTATATTAGTCTGAAATCACTGGCATGACCTACAGCTACTGTAGGGCATTGTTTAACTGGGTAATACCTCTAGATAAGTCTGGATTTGGCTAAAAATTTGAAATTCACTTCAGTTTTTCTACTATGTCGTAGTAGATACAAGGAATCACAGAATATAATAATTATATATTTTCATCAAATGAAAAACTTTTGGGGTTTAGTCTTTTAACATAGGCCATGCATGCTGCTGTGGGTATGCATATGGTGACAAAGACTCATCTTGTGCATGTGTGTTGCATGAACACGTCTCCACCAGTAACCATCATTACTTAGAATTCACTGTTTTGGCCTCTTTCCTATGTCACTGCTACTCCAATCACTGTGAAGTTTTGTATATTGATTTCTCAATTATTTCTCTAATTACTTCAGAGTTGGTGACATTATGAATTAATAGCACTAGAATGTAAAGATGTTTTCTGTGAGCAGCCCAGCATAATTTGAAAATAAGGGAAATTGTGGCAACTTCTTCCCATCCCAATTGTATTTCGTAAGCACTTCCAAAAGGGTCTATGCAGGTGACCTCCAATAGTGGGATGGGATTTCATGTCCATGATTATTTTATCGTTGGCCTGTCCACTGAGATTTTTAAAAGGAAGCAAATTAGTATCAGCTGTGGGTGGTGATTTGAGTAGATGTAATTCAGAACATAACATAAAGAAACAGAATACAGACAGCTATCACCAAGTTGCCTCTGTGAAATATGACTGGCTTTAGCATTTAACAATTAGCAGTAGATTATTAGACATCAATTTTCCAGCAATCTTTTAAATGAGGTGAGAAATGAATCTAATTTTTCTCAACAAGTAGAAAATTAAGCTTGCTTATCTTCCAAATCAGTAGTTCACATAGTTGCCATTCAAACTAGAATAATTTTATTTTTTCTCATAAACTAAGCCATTTAAACTCTAACCCCTTTTCCTCAACCTCAAGACTATTTAAATAGCAATAGTCTTTGAACAAAAATGAATAATAAAACTCATAATTTGGAAATAGGAAACTCTAAACCATTGTAGAAAGTTTTCACATACTAATATTTTATGAAGTTAAACTCCCAAATTGAATAAAACTTGTCCAAATTTAATAAAAATATCATGTGCCTATGCCCTCCGACATCTTCATTATTTGTTCAGGCTCTGGTTTGAAAACTATTAAAAAATATTTACGTGTCTGGCTCCTTAAGATTTTCACAGAGCAATTAATATACTAACTAGATATAGGACAATACATTAACTGTGCTTTTAAAAAAATTTTGGCTTTATTTCTAAACCACATTTACATTAAAAATTTGAAAAATAAAAGACAAATTTCTACACTTCTTTGTGTATAAATGCATAGTTTTTTGCTTGTTTTGTTTTGTTTTCAATTTCTAACTCAATCAAACATTTTTTCTTTACCAAAATAAAATAAATAATTTAGGAAAGCTTTTGGAAGGTTTTCAAGATCATCTGGATTATTCCCCTCAGGCAAAGATGTCGTCTAAATCCCTTGCACTGGTTGTAGAGGCATCTTTATCTCCAGTGGAGCCCTTTTTTTAACTTTCTTGGGAAATGTGTTTTACTGCCTGTTACACAGAGCTAACCTAAATCCTTCTTGCTGAAAGGTAGTTTACGCCCCTTCATCTATCCTGAGGTGGGCAGAGATACTAGCTTAGGCTATGTCTAATCTTGATGTAACAGCGCAATATAAAAACAGCAAATTGATACTCACTCTTTTCTTCTAAACAGGATAATTTCCATGTAAGCTTCTTCCTCAGGATCCCTTTAATAAATTTTCCTTTAATAAATTCCCATAGCACTCTGACTCTTTAAAATAAGACTTCAGAGATCATAATGTACAACCCATTATCAAAGCGTGAAAAAGGTAATTTGAATAAATTGCATATGCTGTGTATTTGTGTGTATATCATATTTTTTAACAATTTCACCAATATGTAATAAACCTAATCCTACCTTAATCACTCATGAATTGATTTTCACCTCAAACTTAGTAGTTTTTCTATTCTATGGTCCAAGTCATTAATAAAAATTAATCCCTTACCCTACTTAGTAAATTAGTCATCACTGTAATTTTACCCCTCTCTTGCTTTTACCTCCGCATTATCCCAAGTAACCCTGCATCCTACTGACAATGGTATGTTCAGTTTCTAACTTGTCTAAGAACCTGAGATATGAGTCAGAAACAAAACTACTCTCAAGATTTATTACAGCTATTACCTTCTCTCTAGCCGCTAAAGTGTCAGACTCACAAAGAAAATCGATTGATTTGACACAACTGTTTCTCAGAAGCTACATTGGCCATGACTGAGTATTTGTGATCTTATAAGAATTTGCAAATTGATTTTCAATGGTGACTTTTTCTGTAAATTATATGTCATGTCCTGAACAGACAATATGGATATTGACTACAAATAATTTGACAATTACTTCTCATCTTTCTAGCGTTAAAATAAGCCCGTATTGACAGTGTTCTTCTATGAAATCCAATTACTAAACAAAACACTTGCATTTTCTTTAATGTTAAGTCACTTCAGTGATTTAGGTTTTATAAAACTTTAGCAGAATAAACTCAGGGCCCTAAGAAATATTGTATAAACACCTGATGATTTGAAAACAACTGTAATATGTTTTATTTCCATCTCTCTTGTCCCTTTTGGCCCTCGAGAACAATGGTCTTTAAACAAAAGTAGCATTATTTTAAAAAATATATTATCAGATGTTCATTAGCTATATTTCCAGCACCATTCTCTGAAAGAGAATATATTCTCCTTTAGTATCTTGAAACTCATGGTAAATTTACACGTAAATTATAAAAATTTTAAATATCTTTAATCTAAAATTCTTCCCAGTTGTTGCTTTAGCCTCTAGCTTAATCTCTAAATGCAGGGTATTTCTTTGTAGCTGGAACCCGGCCTACTTTATATTTAATTGGACACTTGTGATGTATTACAGCTTTATACAGCTGTTGGTTTAGTTTTTTTTGGTCACCTGTTTTCCATCTCCCCCGATTACATTGGGAAATTTAATCTGGTCATCCATTTTGCAAATGTTTTTCCAAAGAACATCAAGTCCTCCAATATACTTCTGAGGTTTACTTTCTTTTCTATTGAATCTAACATTTCCCTTTATTTCTGCCCATTTATTTTCTTTAAATTGATTTAACTTTGTTTTTCAGGTTATTCTCCTTTCTTTCATTAGAATCCTAAATCCCATCTGTTCATGACCACTCTCAGGGAGGCTGCCTTTCACCTTTAAATCCTCAACCAAGGCCTCTCTGAATATAGACCTGGGAGGTAGGAAAACCTGTATTCTGATTTCTAGTCCTTGAATCTTATTCCCTTTTGACCTCATATTCTGTCTGCTTCAGTTTACACTTGGTAAAATAAGGATATTGCTAATACCCATCTTAATTATAGTGCTGGGAATTTTTTTCACTAGCATTTTGACAGGTTTTAGAAGAACCTACGCCAACACTGATCATCTCGCGGACTCTGAGCAGACTTTTGCATATAAACATCTTCAAAATCAATGGAAAAGAGCATAATGATCTTTGTTATACAGGATAAAATAGATTGTAAACATCTTATCTAAGGAGCATGCATGAATTATTTTAAGTAATATTTTAAGTTCTTCTGAATTCTTAAAATATATAGATTCAAAAGAAAACCTAGATTAAATCTCCAACACTAGCAGCTTAAAAAAAAAAAAAAGAAAAAAGAATAGAGTACGAGTTTAGAAATGTTTTCCACCAGTAAGAGAAGCTAAAATACAGACTGTGATGAAGTTGTATATTGTGAGACCAAACGTGAGTAAGACATGTACTGAATGATGGTTTCTCAACTCTATCAGACTTAATGTGCCCTTGTTTCAACAAAGATTTGTTATATTCATTTTATTATCTTGAAACTAAATTCAGAGATAATTTAACTTACTTCTAAAAGAGGAACATGATTTCTTAACTATAATATAAAAGAGAGATAGAAGGAAAATGGTTTATAATCACATGATATTTCTCTCAATATGTTGATCTTCAAATGTGACTATACTAGAAGACATAATACAATAATTAGACATGAGAAAAAAAATTGACTTTAAGTGCATTGAAGACATGATTAAACAGTTCACATAAATACTGAATAAAATGACAGAGCTGAATCAAATGAAGGAGTCTGAAGGTTTTATTTTATAACAAAATAAAAACCACTATTGGAATAAATAGTAACATATTGGACTTATTTATATATGAATTTTAAAAATAGCTGAAACGAAAATGGAATTATGAATAATATACCAAGATAAGGTGGGGAGAGAATGAGGAAGTATAATATTCTCACAAATGAGCTGGCCCTTGCGTTAAATGATTCCTTATGTGATAACATGCAATAGTAATGAATTGCACAGAAGAAAGAAATCCAAGTAAATGTCAGGACATATATTCATCCCTAACACTTAAAAAAGACCTTGCAGGCCATATGCCTTCCTAAACAATGGGAGCTAGAAGATGGATTGAAAGAAATGGCCATCAAGATATTCTGGAGAAGTAGCAGATGTCTAGGGAGTTATTAGGGTGCTATTGGAAATGAACAGGCAACCCCAAGACAAATCATTTCAAATGTTTAATTTTTACCACCTAGATTTCATTGTATCACATGTCACTTTACATATATAGAACAATAATATGAAATAATGATTTGTAGTGTGATTCCTATAATTCTCTGCAAATTTAACAATATTCAGTTCTAACATTTAAAAAAAAGAAAGATTCAAATCTCGTCATTTATACATTTGCACATGACCACTACAAAGACAGATTATACCTCAAGTCTGAAATTTTGTATTGGCAACAAATTCCAAAAGGAGTGTAGCTCCAGGTAATAGGATTTTCCAAAATGCTGAACATTTTGGAAAATCATGGTAAAGTTCTGAATAAAACAGTGTAAAAGCTTGCCCTCTACATTGTAGTTGTAGCTCTGGAATGCTCAATGTGTATTAAAATCATCCTCAAAGTACACTATACTCTTTATATGTGAACCAGTTAGGTTTGAGGCTCAGATCATTATAAACAGATTATTATAAACATGAATGCCCATTGGGACATATGGAACAATTTTTCAAGGTGAGACTATAGCTACCTCCCATCGTTTTGACAAATAAAAATGCCCCACAAATGCCTCTCGGGTGAAGTACCGTCATAGTTGAGACCACTTGCTTATCAGTGCAGCCAATCCAATGGAGTTTATTGGAACTGGTCACAAGGATAATCAAAGTATATTTCAAAGTTGCTTTCTGCCTTAACATCATAGATGATCCATGTTTTACCCAGGTATAAAATAATTTTTGTAGGCAATCTGCTATAGAAATCCAACATATAGAAGGATGATAGAGACATAGTATTGAAAAAATGGTCTAATGGGTTTTAAATACAATTTAATTTTATACCTAAGCTCAACCTTCTATAATCTCTTGTCAGTCTCTCTGTAAGCAGTCAAATTACCTAAGTGAAAATATGACATTAGAGTTGGGGAAAAGACAATATCAAGAAATCTGAAGTCCTAAAATATTTTGAAATTTTAAATATTGAGATATAGGCCTGGGATGTAGCCATAGAATGATAGAAAAAAAGGAAACACTATTGAGGATACTTTCCAATAATAAATTAGTGGTGTGAGGCGGGGACTTCTACAAAGACCTGGAGAGTGGGGTCAGAGTCTGAGCTGAAGTCTAGATTAATGTGGTGCCACTTTTGGCTCTTCTGTCCTTGTCATGTAAACAGAAAAGAGTGAGAATCTATGTGCCAATGAGAACATACTGGGCAATAAATATACAGAGAGCTCAATGACAGTTATTACCTAGGTGGACTTGGCCGTCATCATGGATAAAACTCAGGGACTAAATAGAAATCCACCTCAAGGAACACAATATTTGCTACATAGATAAAAATTATCTTAAAATCACTTTAAACTTTTATAATAATCAAATATAAGCTTTTTAAACAAATACAGTGTGATTTTTCTCCAATGTAACTAGGAAGTAAATGATGCGTAATTTTGTCTTAGCATTATGTTTGATCTGAATAGATAGATTATTGTGCTCCAAAATATACAATCTATAAATCTAATTTCAACTCTCTATACTTCACTTGGTATATAAAGTACACGTTTTATTCCTAAACTGTGTTAGTTTCATTCTGAACAAGGAAAAATAAAAGGCAAAATGTGTTGGTTAGCAAGTTCATTCACAAAGTTTGTATGTTTCAAGGACTCTCTGAGGCAGAAAGATAATGGCTGCGTAATACTTGTGGGCTCAGGATTTTTCTAAAACTCTTCCTGATGCCAATTTTTAAGAACTATGTAATAGTAAAAGTAGCATTAGCGATTACACAAGAAACTCAGGTGCATTTTCTGACTCTCCATAAGCACCAGACAATAGGTGTAGCAAAAGATGTAGCTGGTTACTGTACTTTTTCTTAATAAGTGGGGGTTGGGGTTGGAGGGGCGGAGTCCTAGCACCTTGCCAAATTATCTGCAGGAAAGGAATGTCAGATGTGACCAGGGAGGGTCTGATAAAGGATACAAACTTCCAGCCATAAGATGAATAAGTTCTGAGGATCTAATGAACAACATGGTTAAAAACGGGAACACAAGGAACTACCAACCCCAGATATGTCCTATTACCTAGCTATGGTCACTTCAATTGTAAATTATGTTTGCCAAAGCATTCCATTGATATGTTTTATTTTGTTTTTCCCCTCAAAAAATGGTCAGTCAAATCTAAATGAAAGAAAAAAGAAAAAGAAGGCAAAGATTTTAAAATCCCACAGAGGATCCTAGAGTTTTCAATCGAGTCCACACACACACACACACGCAAAAAAAAAAAAAAAAAAAAAAAAAAAGATTTGCCCTTCTCAGTCTTATCTGAAATTCCTCCATCTCGGCTTAACTCTCCTGGAAGCTCTGCAAAACATTTCGTAGAGGTAATAGAAACATATGAAGAACCCATCTGGCTTGTCACATTTCATGTCACAGAGGAGAATAATAGAAATTGGAACAGGATAGATAGCAGGGTCAGAAATTCGATGACCAGCATGGGTTTAACAATAGGCAAGTCCTTCCTTGAATAATCCCTGGATTATAAAAATAAATTCTTTGGAAACTTTTAAGGTAGAATTTGGCCAATAATAGAGGGTGGAGATTTTTCTTCTATTCCAGAGATTTGAAAAATGTGCAATAATAGCTAAAGCCACCATCTACTCTCTGGATACTCACGTGCCGTTCCATGTGGCCGATGGTGACCCTAAACCCTGACTCCAGGTGTCATCTAGCCAAATGTAGTCACACCTGAATCAGGGTCACATTGGTCATGGATCGCTAGCAGGTCATTCAAGACCATCTCTTTCTCCTTCTATTTCTCCTGATACTGCTTTTACAAATATTTTCCAATTTTTTTAGGGCCTTTTAATCATATCAAGTCAAGCCTCCTGGGATCCACATCGGATTCAAACCTCAACAAATACAGCACCATCAACAAGATTCCACAGCTCACTCTGAATTTTTCAGATGTCAAAACTGAAAAAAAGAATACCTCCCCTCCTTCTTCTGATAAAACCATTATTGCACCCAAGGTTAAAGATCGAACACACAATGTAACAGAGAAAGTTACCCAGGTAGGACACGATTTTATTATCAATTTCAACTGTTTGTAAGGTTCTATCCTGCAGCATAAAATGCATTCTTTTTCCTATGAATGACTCTCAAGAGAGGTAAGCCATTTATTTGCTCTCCAATATATCTTGAGACATTGGGTGACTCTCACAAATAAATAAAACTATAGATTGTGATCTTGTCTATTATAAGACTAAGCAAAAATGGGCTTGGTATTGTTGTTCTCTTTGTTACAGAGGTGGTTAACCTGCTATTCATCATGTTTGAACATTTATGGTTTTGTTGCCAACTCTTGCATTATTAAAGTGTGCTTTTTTATTATAATGGATGTGTCTATTGAAGCTTTAGGTGACTAATTGGTATTTACTCTCAACTGCAACCTCCTTTGTTGCACTTACTCTGCTAAGTAGAGTCAGATAAGTCAGAGGACTTGGGGAAAAGAACTGTCTGAGATGATGAAAAGTCAGAGTAAAACAATATGTTTCTCAGTAACAATATTTTATTGTTTTCAAATAAATATTGTATATTGAACAGGATAAAAAGGTACTGCCTAGCAGAAGACATGCTTTAAAGAATAGAGAAAAATGATTTGTACTTATTATATCAAAATACCAACCTAAGCAATACCTAGCTTTTGCTTACAATGCACTTACATTGTTGGGAATTCATGACTCTAAAATTTGTATCAAGTAAACAGGGGTTTTTTTGTTGTTGTTGTTTCTTTTGCTTTTTTTTTTTTTTCACAAATTACTTAGTAAATTTGCTTACCAAATCTTTTCATACACTGTTACAACACAAAGATCAACTTGACCCCAATCTCTATCCCAAGCATTGAAGATGTTGCATTAATAAGATTTTTCTGTAATTACAATCACTAAGAACAATGCTTTAGTCGTTTGTAAATAGCCTCTTCTGTGTGGGCTGATAGCTATGTAAAGACCAGAAGTCAGCAGTAAATAGACCTGAGCACTCTCTATTTACTTGAAATGGGAAATTATACACGCCATACTCTAATGTAAATTTTGACGTTTATGTAGTAATGAAGCTTTCTACCCTTGGCATTTTGTTCTTAACTTAGTAAACTGGGCTTAACAGTGGTCAATGAATTGTCTACTGTATTAGCACCATTTTGATGGCTTTGAATTTTACTTGTAATTGTTCTTACCTTAAAAACTCCAATACTTGCAGACAGTAACCATAATATGGGTATGTAGAAATTAAAAGATCTTAGAAATTGCACAGAAGACTGATTGCAGATATTAGGGTTGGGGCCCTGGCAGTAGCATAAGGGACTAAAGGAGTCAGGGCGACACAGCAGGATGGGGTTGGACTGCAGGCAACTGCAGAGTGCAGATCCCTCTGTAGATGGCGGCCCCTTAGCTCTAACCAATTCTGGTCATGCAGGAATGCTTGACCAATGTTTCCAAATCTCCCAATTTTAAAAAGAAGCTGGAAACTCAGAATTCATGATAAACTCATAATTTCTAAATGTCAGCAAACTAATTCAAAAATGTTGTTTTGTTTGTTTGGCCAAACAAAACATACCTGAAGGCCTATGGGCAGCCAAGTGTGATCTTTGCATAGCTGTCATGCGCTTGGTCCACCATAGGGCCCACCCTGTCCTGCCAGGTTCAACAGGCCCACTTTGCCAGAGATGGGGACACACATAGGGATCAGAAGTGGCACCTACATGCTCCGTCTTTCTGAGCCTGGTGAGAGGGAAACATTTATACAAATAGCCACAATGAAATCATGTTAATAAAGAATACAGGAACACAGGTTAGGGGAAAAGTAATTATACTTTAATGGGAGAATTTTCAGAGGAAAAAAAGAGAGGATGGGACATTTAAACTGGATCTAGAAGGTTACTTATTCAATTGGGTAGTAAGTGATGTTTAAGAACATAACTAGTTGTCACATACACTTGTGTTTTAATTCTGGATAAGTCATTCACTGTGTGCCTTGGAGACAAATACCATTTATTGTGTGACATTGAGGCAAGTTTTAGTGATGACAAAAGTTATTTCTCAGTGTTGATATAAAACATAAATAGAATGCTGTATGGAAAGTGTTCATAACAGTGTTAACTAAGTACATAGCAATTAATGTCAGCCATTATTCTGTTTATTAATGTTCCTGTATGACCACTCTCTGCCCTCCTCATCCATCTCTACAGGATCCTTTTGTCCTTACATCACCAGGGCCTTATAGGACACCTGGCAGAGTGTTTATGAAATATTTATGGAAGGAAGGAAGGAAGGAAGGAAAGAAGGAAAGAGGGAAGGAAGAGAGGGAGGGAGGGAGGAAGGAAGAGGGAAAGAGAAGTTGGCCAAGTGGACAAGGGAACAGGTGAGAACCCCAGGCAGGGAAAAGAAGAACAAAGTTGTAGAGGCACAAAAGTCCATGTATCTTATCAGAGCAAGTGGTTTCCTGGCCAGAGAGAGGCTAGGCTGGGCAGGGGCTTATTTCGGGTGGGGAGCTGCTGAAAGTTTCCTGTCTAGATGGTTCTTCTCTACGTTTTTTCATGTAAGTGCCTTGGGGGTCTGAGTAAAATGCAATAGCTGTCATCAAAAGTATTATTTTAGAGTCTCAGGCTTTCTCTTTAAATCCCTGTAACTTTTATATTTAGCTCCATAATATTATGGAACTAATATTTAAAATAGTAAATATTTTAATGTTTTAAAAATTGTTCTAAACTACTTACCACCGAGGGAGTCTGCGTCCCACGAAAAGCCCCATACTTTTCCTACAGCTTCTCATACTTCACCCAGATCATGAAGTACCCCTCCCCACAGTCTCCAGAGTACCTCAGTTGGATAAATGTGGTGCAGGCAAAAAAAAAACTTTTTAAGATATTAGAAGATTAGAATTGATTCTGTTTTATAAAGGACCACTTTCCTTTCTTGTTTTCTCTCTCTCTCTCTCTCTCTCTCTCTCTCTCTCTCTCTCTCTCTCAATGTGAAAAATATAGTGATCAGAAGGAGATTATGGAGACAGATAGAACACTGAAACGTCTGGCTATGGTTCTGGCCAGAAATGATGAGGGACTGGAAAAAGGCTGAGACAGGAAACTAGAAAGAAGAGGATCTGTAGGAACACTCTATCCTCTTTTTAGTGCCTCCTTTAGCTTTTCGTAACAAGTCTTCCAGTTGTCCACATGTCATACCAAAAAAGGTAGAGATCAAATATTGAGAAATTTCTCCTGCAGACATAGCCTCTGGAAATTTTGTTTAAGCACTTGAAAGCAGGGTGATCCTGT
Source organism: Rhinolophus ferrumequinum (assembly GCF_004115265.2). Classification (NCBI taxonomy): domain Eukaryota; kingdom Metazoa; phylum Chordata; class Mammalia; order Chiroptera; family Rhinolophidae; genus Rhinolophus; species Rhinolophus ferrumequinum. The sequence goes on from NC_046291.1 coordinate 60,265,647, forward strand.
AACTATTTTCTCATTTAGTGTTTGTGAAGTTTCCTGATAATGGCTGTCTCTGGAATTACCATATTCACAACATATAACATCACTTGTCCGCTTGTCCCTGGAAACATGTAGTAGTAACCGAGAGACTTTATCACTACCTTTGTTAGACTGACATGGAAATTCTCCTCGTCTGGATATTCACAACGTATTTGCTGTAGGCAGTCAGCTATATTTTCTTTATCTGATGTTCTTATTTGTTTTATTCCCTTAACACATTTGTGGTAATCCTTTCTTCAAAAGATATCAGGGTTTTGTTGACAGATCATCCCACAGAGAGTTTTAACTGTAATTCTGAGCACAAACAATAGAGCAGACATAAATTTAAAAAAATAAGGCATAAATGAAAGGAACAATTGATCTCTGATCACATTATGCTCTCTCCCATATGCAGTTTATTATGCATTGGCTAATAACTAATTCGTCAATTAGTTATTTGCCTCCCTAGCTACACTAAGCTTCTTCAGAGTATGGACCATGTTGTCATTCATTCATTTATGCATTCATCTATTTGTTTATCCACTCAACAAGCATTTATTGAGAGCTAGCATGTGCAGTACTAGGTTTGGGGAATTCATGCTAAAAGGCAAATTTTCTGCCTTCAAGAAGTGAGGGAGACCGACAAGTACAGTACATAGGCATTACAGTACAGCATGAAGTATTTCACTACAGGTACACTCAGAGAGCATAAGGTGCTGGGAGGAGAACAATTGCCTATATTGGGAGTTTAGGGTAGTGGTTGGGAAATGTAAACACTTAGATGAGTTTTGGAGCTTGAGAAGTTTCCGAGGTTAGGAATTAGTATCTGGAGTGGGGCACACTTGGGGAACTATGGGTATCAATGAATGAGTGAAGCATGAAGTATTTGATTTGTATCACTAGTGCACAGCATAACACACAACACATAAGAAGAATCCTAAAAGATCCAGAAATAGACAACTGATGGTACTGGAGAGAATTAAACAAGAGTAAATCTGTGGGTCAAAAATCCCTAAAGCAAATGCATGACTTCTAAATTCTCCCTTTGGTCTAGATTCCGATTCTTTCTGTTGTTTCAGGTCCAAAAACCCTTTTTATTGGCTGCTCTTGCAGGCCAGATTTCTGGAATGCATCATCTCTTTATGTCATAGTCCATCTGACCTTCTCTATTCATTAGAAAAAATAGAAAATAACTCTCAGAGGGTATGGATTTATTTATTTATTTATTTATTTATTTATTTATTTATCTATCTATCTTAACTACAATCCAGCTAGTACAGACTGATGTCTAGTAAGGTCTACCTCAGGGAGGTAAGACCTTGGTTGGCCAATTTCTGCCAAATTCAGTGCAATGGTGAAGAGAAAACAATGAATTAGAGGAAAAGTTGGGTGGAGAACAAAAGGTCTGTTTTTATTATGCAGTTGTGCTTCTCCATTGAGAATCAAATTCTTGGCTATGTCCGCCAGACTTTTGCACTTTTGTATGATTCCTAAGGCTAGTTCTAGTTCCAGTTCAAATGTTATGCTAATTTTCAGGATAAAAGGTATCGTTTTGTTGTCATGTTCTGCTTTAACGAGTTTAGTATTAGATCACTCTCCCTAGATACATATGAGTATCAAAAACGGTTTATAAAATGTGGTTTCCGAAGCGCTATTGGCCAGTCATGTGAGACTGTATCGGTCAATGCTGTAACAGAATGAAACAGAAGCCCAGCTGGAACCACCTTAAGCAAAAAATGAAAGGAAGAGGAACAGCCTATTGGCTCACATAACCTACAAGTAAAAGGGCAGATCTGCCTTGGGTCATGGCTTCATTCTTTGTTTGAACAGCTGATGACATTCTTTCCCCTTGAGCCGTGCTTTCTTCTGTATTGACTTCACTCCGCTCCCCTCCTGATGAAAGCCAGGACATCAGACTCTCCTGTCTCACAGAATACTCACACTTGGTGATCGGATAAGAACCGCCTTCTTACCCACAGCTAACATCATACTCAATGGGGAAAAGCTAAAACCATTCCCCCTAAGATCAGGAACAAGGCAAGGATGCCCATTATCTCCGCTTCTATTCAACATAGTTCTGGAAGTTCTTGCCACAGCAATCAGACAAGAAAAAGAAATAAAAGGCATCCAGATTGGTAAGGAGGAAGTAAAGTTATCATTGTATGCAGATGATATGATACTATATATAGAGAACCCTAAAGACTCCACCAAGAAGCTATTAGAGCTGATAGATGAATTTAGTAAAGTGGCAGGATACAAAATTAATATTCAGAAATCAGTTGCATTTGTATATACCAATAATAAAACATCAGAAGGAGAAATTAAAAAAACAATCCCATTTACAATCGCTCCAAAGACTATAAAATACCTGGGAATAAATTTAACCAAAGAAGTAAAAGATCTATACTCAGAAAATTATAAGACACTGATGAAAGGAATGAAGGAAGATATAAATAGATGGAAACACATATCATGTTCATGGATAGGAAGAATTAATATAATTAAAATGTCCATACTGCCTAAGGCAATATACATATTCAATGCAATTCCTATCAAACTGCCAACGTCGTTTTTCACAGAAATAGAACATATAATCCTAAAATTTATATGGGACCATAAAAGACCCCGAATAGCAAAGGCAATCTTGAGAAATAAGAACAAAGTGGGAGGTATAACAATACCTGACTTCAAATTATACTACAAGGCTACAGTAATCAAAACAGCATGGTACTGGCATAAAAACAGACACATAGATCAATGGAACAGAATAGAGAGTCCAGAAATAAATCCACGCCTATATGGCCATTTAATCTACGACAATGGAAGCAAGAATGTACGATGGAGTAATGACAGTCTATTCAATAAATGGTGCTGGGAAACCTGGACAGACACATGCAAAAAAATGAAGTTGGACCACCTCCTTACACCATATACAAAAATAAATTCAAAATGGCTTAAAGACTTAAATGTAAGGTCTGAAACCATAAAATACCTAGAAGAAAATATAGGAAGAAACTTCTCAGACATTACCCGGAGTAAGATTTTTACTGATATACACCCTCGCGCGAGGGAACTAAGAGAAAGAATAAACATGTGGGATTATATCAAACTAAAAAGTTTTTTCACAGCAAAGGAAACCATCAATAAAACAAGAAGGGATCCTACTGAATGGGAAAAGATATTTGCCAGTGATATATCTGATAAGGGATTAATATCACAAATCTATGGAAAACTTACTCAACCCAACTCCAAAAAAACAAACGATCCAATTAAAAAATGGGCAGAGGACTTGAAGAGACATTTTTCTGAAAAGGACATTCAGATGGCAAACAGACATATGAAGAAATGCTCAACCTCACTAACCATCAGAGAAATGCAAATAAAAACCACAATGAGATACCACCTCACCCCAGTCAGAATGGCTATCATCAATAAATCAACAAACAACAAGTGCTGGCGCGGATGTGGAGAAAAGGGAACGCTTGTGCACTGTTGGTGGGATTGCAGACTGGTGCAGCCGCTATGGAAAACAGTATGGAGGTATCTCAAAATTCTGAAAATGGAACTACCTTATGATCCAGTAATTCCACTCCTAGGTATCTATCCGGAGAAATCCAGAACTTCAATTCAAAAATCTCTATGCACTCCTATGTTTATTGCAGCACTATACACAATAGCTAAGACATGGAAACAACCAAAATGCCCATCGGTAGATGATTGGATTAAGAAACTGTGGTACATTTATACAATGGAGTATTATGCAGCCATAAGGAAGAAAGAAATCTTACCATTTGCAACAACATGGATGGATCTAGAGAACATTATGTTAAGTGAAATAAGTCAGACAGAGAAAGATAAGTTCCATATGATCTCACTTATTTGCGGATTCTAAAGAAAAGAATAAGTGAATGAACTAATCAGAAACTGGGAGACAATGAGGAAAAACTGAGGGTTGCTAGATGGGCGGGGGGAGTGGGGGGTGGGGGGGAGGGTGAGGGGATTGGAGGGCAGTCGGTGACCACAGGATGGCCACGGGGTTTGAAAATTAATCTGGGGAACGTAATTTGGTGGTTACCAGAGCGTAAGGGGGTTGGGGGGTGGGGGATGAGGGTGAGGGGGATCAAATGTACGGTGATGGAAGGGGAGCTGTCTCTGGGTGGTGAACACACAGTGTGATTTATGGATGATGTGATTCAGAATTGCACAACTGAAATCTATGTAATTCTACTAACAATTGTCACCCCAATAAATTAAAAAAATAAAAAAAAAATATTAAAAAAAAAAAAAAAAAAAAAAAAAAAAAAAAAAAAAAGAACCGCCTTCTCTCCTCTAGTGTCCATGTCATTCCTGAGAAAGTGGGCTCCGACTGGCCAACCTCAGTTCTGCGCTCATCCTCGTGATGGAAGATGTGTAGCCCCCTGACTGATGACCACACTGGAAAAACTCAGTGGGGGAGGACATTCTCTAAGGAAGAACAGACAACTGTGCTCCATTGCAAAAATGAAGATAGGAATTCAGACTAACTCTCTCTCTCTCTCTCTCTCTGTCTCTCTCTCTCTCTCTCTCTCACACACACACACACACACACACACACACACACACATAGTGAGTACACATTCATGCTAAAAGGTAAATGATCTGCCTTCAAAAGGTGAGAGGACAGACAAGTACAGTACATAGGTGTTACAGTGCAGCGTGAAGTGCTGGGAGGTACTAGGGACACCGAAGTATAAAACCCAGTATCAGCAATCACGGGGTTATAAACTACTGGGAGAAACGCAATACAGCATTTACAACTGTTCATGTAATAAATGCTACAAGGTCTTATTATGAAAAACTAAATGTAGTTTGATTTTTTTTTGACTCAATACTTGTCAAATTATGACCAAATAGCTTTATAACTTTTTACTGAAGAGGAATGCCTTGTGATTTTAACAGAAACCCATATCGGCTTCATGAGAAAATAAGATTTTTGAAGCAGCTAAATGAACAGGAAATTTCAATGTGGAAAAGAGAGGATGAGAAAGAGATTTACCACTAGTCCACAAGTATACTTTCCTATAGCTTCACTAAGGAAAGTACTCAAGAAAATTAGTTTTGACAGTTATCACAGAGACTTAGGTCACAAGAACAAAATTTATAAATATTTAAAATGCCATATAATCTTGAACTCTACATAGAGCTTTAAAGCCAAAATAGATTCCCATTGTTTTGGATTCATTTAAGTATATTACTGTCATGAAAATAGAATTATGATAGATTTAATAATAGCTGGCATTGACTGAGCATTTACTAAGTGCCAGTCTCTGTGCTAAGTGGTTTAATGGATTATTGATTTTAATCCACATAACAGTCCTGAGTTGGTGTTAATGTTATCATCTTCATTTTATAGAAGAGAGATCAAGCTTAGAAAAAGACGAAGCAACTTGCCCAGGTCATATATAGTAAATGGTGAAGTGGCCTTCAAACTGAGGTTACCTGACTCCAAATGTGAAGTTTGTAATCTTTAAAATAGATTCTCTCTTTGATTCAGTTCCGTTTCTTTATCTGTCCCCTCAGAAATTAACATAGCATTTGGACATTCCTGTAACATTTGGCTATATGTCAAAATGTCATACTCTGAAAGCTTAGTAGTAACTAATTAGAAAAGTAAGTCTACAGAAATAGGAAGAGAATGTTATAGGTTTTCCCCAAAACTCCTCAAACTCCAAAAAGCTGAATAAAACCAAAAGAGAATATGATCAATTTTCTCCAAAACTCCTCAAACTGCAAAAAGCTGAATAAAACCATGCTTAACAGGGGAGCTTCATTTCAGCATTAGCTCTTGTTTAAGGTTGTATCTTTTTTTTTTTAATGCCGATTTTAGATTAGGATGGAAGGATTTTGCTTTTTGTTGGTGGCATGCCACAGTTGCAAGAAAAGCAAAAGTACATTGATTGCTGACATAAAGAAGAGCTTAAAGATTATAGCCTATTACTTTCCAATGAACTTTGTCCATTGTAAATATTCTCGTTATCTCTTTATATAATTCAATAACTCTCAATTTATACTTACTTTTGAGAGAACTCCAAGATAATATTTATAATTCAGTACTTCTTTAGAAATGGAGATTGATTTAGAATAGAGACATTGATTTCATTTTATTATCTAATATTTAAAATTATGAATGTGTGCAATTTTTGTATGTTATACCTTAATAAAGCTAAAAAATATTTATCATCTCAGGCGTAATACTACAATATTTCCTAACGAGTTCTGTATTTTCCCCAAAATTGAATAAACTTCATCCTAAATTCCCTTCAATGACAATATTAAAAAAAAATGTCTTCTGCATACAACTACAGATTCAAAGTGGTATAATCTAATAGAGCGATACTTTTCAACAATATCATTGTAATTCTGACTCCAATTCTGACACCAGCTGGATGGCCTGCAACTCAACACAATTCTGACATTATCTACCTGCAGATAGTATCAGATGCCACAGGTTAAGGTTTCAGTCCCACAAGACTGCCCCCCACTTCAGACACCCATTGCAAGTCCAGATTGTTCTGTGCTTCTGACTGAATGGTTGTAAGTTGGAGTTTCCCATTACCCTGCCTTCAGTTCAATTATTTTGCTAGAGGAAGTCACAGAACTCAGGAAACCCATTTATTAACTAGATTGTCTATTTATTACAAAGGATGTTAAAGGATGCAAATCAATAGCCAAATGAAGAGATACAAAGGAAGAGATCCTGAACAAAGGAGCTTCTGTCTCCATGGAGTTTGGGCCTGGAAACGTCATGTAGAAGTGTTCTGGTTCACCATCCTGGAAGTTTTATGAACCCCCTTCATTTTTTTTTTTTTAAGGGAGGCTTCATTAAGGAGGCATGATTGATTAACTCTGGGCCATTATTGATGGATTTAACCTCCAGCCCCTCTCCCTGCCCCCGACCCAGAGGTGGAACTACCCCTCTAATCACATAGTTGGTTCCTTTGGTAACCAGCTCCCATCTTTACTCCATTTAAATTTAGAAACTTTCCAAAAGTCACCTCATTTGCATAACAGAAGACACATTTATCTCTCTCGTCACTTAGGAAATTTCAAAGATTTAAGAACTCTGTTCCAGCAATACAGGACTAACAACAAATATAGGAGTATATTTCTTATAATAAATCACAGTATCACAGTCATGAATTAAAAATTACACTTAATTTAAAACTTTTTCCAACAATTATTTTATAGCCTCATTGATTCTCATTCTTAAAGTTACAAAAAACAAAATTCACATTCCTACAGTATGATTTAAATGTTTTCATAAACTTCATTTTTTGCTCAAACTAATATAAATATCAAGCAAACCTCAACAAAACTGTGCAGATCATCTTAAACTACCCAAAATAGTAATAATTACAAAATTCCAAATTAAATTTGAAATGCAATATGTATTCAAAATTGCCTCTTAACACTTCCAATTTAATATGACATTAGTTTTGTATCTGTTGTCTTACTACTATTTATAGAATACCATCAAACTAGGTTTAGCAAAATACAAATCCTCATCTATTATTTTTGCCATATACTGGGTTTCGTCTATGTCCATACGGACAAGTTGAAATGAAAAACAATATAAATGGATGATGCAAGTTGGAGTAAAGCACATTGATCAGGATACTTATGGATTCAGTATTTGTGAGTGCTTACTAAATGTCTGTCAAACTATTATGTACAATGGTGATACAAAAACATACTAAGTCAAGGTTTTTACTTTCAAGAGCCTATGACTGAATACAAAGTTTTGATATTTGATATTCTGGATTATGTTGTCTAGCTTTCTCTAGGCAAATAAATTGATTCTGCAATTTTGTCAGTAATAAGGAAAACATAAAAAGTAGCTATAGACATATAAGTAGAAATTGATTAATGCAACAATGTATGCTGCATACATATTTAAAAATAATATAAGGATGTTCATTATTTTGAAAGGTAAGTGTAATTAAAAAAACAAACAAGGAGTTAATTTTCTATCTATTTTCACTAAGTATTATATGCATATCAAAACTGACCATGATTCTGAAAGAAAAAAGCAATAAAATGCACCTAAGCCATTAAAAACAAAATAAAACTGACCATTGCTTGCTGACATACATTCTAAATAAAATAAAATTTCATTTCAATTTAAAACAGCTTAATTAGCTCAAAAATCATACTTATCTGTATTCTTGATGATAAAAGAAAATATCCATATGGAATCCTGGTAGCTAATAAGAGCCATAGCTTGTTGGGGAAGCGTGTATGTATAATTGCTTTTAAAAAGCATCTGTTTGGCTTTGTAAATTAATTGCACATTTTTAAATGAAGGGAGGAAAAAAATGCCTCCTTTAAAAGTTCTGTCAGCAAAGAAAGCAGGTTGAAATTGATAGATGCTTGAAATAAAGAAGTAAAATACAAGTGGTCAGAAGAGACAGGTAAAAATAATTTAGTTTAGCATCCATAGCAATTGCCTGGTTGCTATGGCAATGGAGACAGGAAGATTGCAGGTACTTGTTACCAAGATGATTCAATTTTGATCCCCCCCAGTTGGTGTGAGCCTTGAGTTAAAGTCAGACCCAAGAACAAAATGAAAGCCCTGGAGGGCAAGTCCCTTTGCTCATTTGCCCTCATGGCCTAGGGGTTAGGACAAACAGTTCAAGATGGGTTGCCTAATGAAAGTGAGCAGAAGCAGTAACTTTTCCATATTTCACAGAATAAGTATTAGTCAAAGGATTTTTAATCAGATATGGAAATCCAGAGCAGACATAGCATTTTCACACACAAGCAGCCCAAGTTCTTGTCATGTTTGTTAAGTGGCTGTGAAAACTATTCCTTGAGTTAGGAAGTGAATTCAACCATGGAATTTTATTGAGAAGGAAATCCCAAATAAGAAAGTAAAGTAAAATAAAATAAAATAATAATATAAAATAAAATAAAAGTCACATTGTTTGTCTGGGTGGTGAAATTGTGGGTGATATAGTTTCCTCTCTAGCTAGCTCTACTTCTCTGAACTATGTGAACCACATTTATAATGGAAAACATGTAGTTAGATAATAAACCCTCTAAAACTCAATTGCTTTGAAAGAGTTTATTAAAAAGTAGTTAATCTTCATAGAATTTTAAAATTCAAAGGAATCTTAGACATCATCCTTCCTAGGGTTATTTTTTCCCAAAAAACTTCCTGATCAATGGATCCTCTCTCTCTCCCTCTCCCCTTCCACTCCCTGGAAATTCAGTAAGTTTCAGTGAAGCCTGAAAATTCTGAATTTTTAACTATCTCCATTCCATTTGCAACCTCCATTCCCACATTATCAAGATTGCAAAGTTGGGAAACGTGAATGCTGTCCAGTCTTTTTATTCTGCAGTTAAAGAAGCTGTAAAGAGAAACGAGTAGACACTTAGGTTTCTTATTCCTTCAGTTGTTATTGTACATTGTATCTCTTTCCGTAGATTTCTTTATGGGCTAACTGGTTCAGTTATATATTCTTGTGATGTTTTAATTATAATATTTTTGTTTTAACAAAAAGACATGCTAATTCTTATTGACGCAATTCACACTGGGCAACAGGCTTACTTTCATGGGGGAACTACTTCTATATTGAATTACTGAACACACCCTCAAAGAAATGATGTGCATTTAAGAGAGTACCTAAGCCAGAGTGCTCTAAAGGATCTTCTTCAGAATATTGGTCTCATAGGTGTTGCCTAAAAGAAAAATTTTCTTTGTCAAATAATACCCACAGCAGATTAACACAGCAGATTAGTACATTAAAAATTCTGAGAAGTCCTAAATTAATATCGCTTTACCCAATATTTCTCAACATTTTTTATGATAAAAACTGTTTTTATTCTCTGTTTATATATAATACCTATTATTATTCTGAGAAAGTCATTTTTAAGGAAAGATTCTTTAGGAAATATTGGTCTAGACAATGCTTTTTCACAGATAACGAGGATCACTGTATATTCAACTCAAACACGGATGCATTAGAAATTTTAAAACTTTTAAAGAAGGTTGGGACAGGCATGAAATAAGAGTGGTGAGAAGTGGGGCGGTACCTAATAGCGTACAAGCTGAAAACTTTGAATTCTTCCCTTCTAGGTTCTTGCATAGTCTAATAATTAAAATAACCTAAGACAGGTTAAGAGGAGAAAAAGAAATTTTGTTGTGTATAGGAGCCCAAAAAACAGGACCCTAAAATTGGCAATTGAGGTTTGTATGCTGCTCTGAGCTAAGGAGAAGAAGTAAGTTGTGGGGCTTTCAAGGGGAAAAAGACAATTTACAGGAAGGTAAGAAGAGTAATGTTTGGTAAAGAAATGTTTGCCTTGCCATGCAGATAAGTCTCCCGATAAAAAGTTAATTTTGGCGTTAGTATTAGCTCTCTCCTTGCACAGGCCCTCTATCTAATTTTTTTTAGGCAGTGAAAGGGGAGGTAAACAGCTATTACTGCATCTGTTAGATCTTGATTGATTGTCTTCAGCTCCAAATAATCCACATGCCAAAGTGGTATATTTTGGAGGCACATATTCTGCTCCCTCTCAATAAAAAGTACACTCTCCCTCCTTGTTTTAAAGAAGTCCACTCAGATTTCTCTCTAACTATGTACCAAATTCTGAACGCATCTCAGAAGAGCTGGAGAAAATAGCATCTACATTTCCTTTTCTCTTTTAAATACCGTCTATATTTCCTTTTCTGTTTTGAATTTGTCTGTTACAATTTACCTGTATTTTGAAGCCTACTCCTTTAGAATCACTGAGGTAGAAAGGGGGAAATGTGGGCCGCAGGGTCATGGAGAAGAGAATTAAAAAGTGCCTAAATCTTTCTTCTGGGAGTACGACAGTTAAAGCTGCCTTTTTGTTGTATTCTGGGTGCCATAGACTTGAGAACAGAGAACCCTCTTTTTCTGCCCCTTGTCTCAATGTGAGATTGATGGTACTAAGAATGTCACTTCAATGTTGGGGACAGATGAGGTGGCCTGTGGTGTAAAGTGAACCAGGTTATATAAACATACTGTTTTTCATACTCCTGGTCTCCTCCAGTTCCTGTTGGTCTCTTGGTTTTCCTTTTCAGATGTGGCAGAAAATATTTTAAAATGGTCTGCTGCCAGGTCTCGCTCCTGGTGCCTATTCATCCATCTCACATTTGAACTAAAGAATCAAGCTGACAAATCCCATACCTTTATTAGGAAGCCAGTCTCAATTTTCAGGTCATGGCAACAACACGAGGTGAATTTGAGTGGAGTTAAAAGAAAAAAAAAAATTAAAAAAGAATGTAATAGAAAGAAAAATTCTAGCTCTGTTTCTTGGTTGACTGGAAGTTGTCAGTTGAGCTGTACAATCCTGTGTAAGATAATAAGCTGTCATTTATAAATTATGCCCATAGCTATATCCATTATTCGTGGGTTACTATTGGAAAAGAGTGATTTCAGGCCCCTAAATTTTCCTACCTGCAGGCACCTGAATTACTTCCAAAATTGACTATGATGCTACCTCTCATGCTTTCTCATTTATTTTCTACGACTGTTAGATCCTACTAGCCCACTTTGTGTTTCCAGTGAACAGAGAACAGAGACTTCTTTCCCCTTTTCTACATTTTCTTCTATGGAAATGAATTAATAAATCCTGATGCACAGAGTGCTTTAATTCTAGTAAATGAACAACTACAAGTATGAGATTTCAATATAAAATTAAGTTTTAAAAAAAGTATTTTCCAAAGAACAAGTATTGCTTTTCACTCTACACTACCTATTATTTGAAATGGAGTGAAAACTGAGTCATTAACCTCCTGGACATTAAAAAGAGAGAAATCATCATATTTTTGCATTCTAGAATTATTTTATATTATTTGTATAATAAATTAAAACTGCCCCTCAGCTTAGACTTCTGATTAGTCATTTTAAGATTCTGAATATGTTTCTTATACAGATTCCCTCAAATTTGCCTGTATTTTCAAGCCAAACTACTCCTTTCGAATCATTAAGGTAGAAAGGGGAAGACAATCAGTGTGCAGGGAATTTGAAGGAATCTGGCCTCAGAGGCAGTTTTGTTCCATCCTGAAACTTCAACTGCCCCCAACCCCTCCTTTATTTATTTTATTTTATTTTTTCAGTTCAGGGAAAACAACAGAAACACAGATATTTTAGTTGCTGTTTCATTTCCCTGCAGTGATCTTCTCTGGCCTCTCTAGCTGCCAAGGAAAGAATGATCACACATCATATGGCTAGATTAGGGTTCATCCTGAAGATTGTGGTCTCTCTGGTTTCTTTACTATGTTATTGCCATACCAACAAAAAAAATTTTTTTTAAGAATATAATAGAGAGAAATACTCTAGTGTTATTGTAGAGGAAATCTCCTTTACAAAAATAGATGAATATTTTAATGCAATTATTACACTAGTTTTGGAACTTGTATTCCTTACAAGTGCTAGGTACCAATAAGCACCCCAAAAGGATGGAGCATTGGGACCTCCAGATTAAGTTAGGCCAACTTCATTCTAAGTAGTTTTATATGTTGGCTTTCTCTTAAGGCTATGTGTGGTATGTTTTGAAGAACTTAAAAGGTTCAGGCACTTTATATAAACTTTGGTCTAGTTCTGCTATTTATTTTGTGCTTTCCTTTATGAAAACTGAACTCTTCATTGATTCTGGTCATCAAGTCCTTTTTTCTTATAGAAAATTTTCAGTTAAGTGAATTATCCAGAGTCCCACAAGTTGTTAACTGCATACTTACAACTAGAGCCCTCATTTCTGAACTTGGGGTTCTGGGGCTCTTTCTACTTGGCATTCCCTCTTGGTAACAGGACCATTTTAATTCCTGTCTCACCAGAAGTCAGTTTTTATAACTAGTTAAAACCAAGTAATCAAATAGGCTACTTTTTTGAAGATAAATATTCTACTAACTGCCTCAGGAATAGGACAGAATATTAACTTTGTGGAAAAGCAAACGACTTTTTTTAACACCATCAGTAGAATTTAGGCTAGTTCTCATTTGTTCTGAGAATATTCTAAGAAAAAAGAATCCAATGCTGCTTTTGTGCCACCAGTGTAGAATTGGTAATAGCTGTCAAGAAGAGACATACTATAAAAGAGCATTAAAAAAAAAGAAAGAAAAAAACACAATGAGCTTCTGTTCCTTAAGAAATTATTTTTCTCATTGAAAAATAAGATTCCTAAATGTTGTCAAGAACAGTGATTCCACATTGCAGACTCTCTTCTCATTATATGTAAAAGTGAAATCCATATCAAAAGATCATATAGCAAAGTAAAATAATACATGCCTTGAGTGAAGGAAATGACCTGAAACTTGATTTAGCCAGTATAGCCTCTTGTCTACAGTATTTGAGGAGGTTATAATGTAAACTTTTCCAATTATTGATTTTAAGGTAAGACTTTTAAAATATTTTCTGTGTATTTAACACATACATATTTCTATTTCCCACCCATATGGAATATTAAGTAAGCATTTTAAAATTTCTGAATTTCAAGAATGAAATTTGAGAACTTATTAAAATCAGAAATAGACTTTGTCATTTTTCCTGTGTTCTATTTTTATTTCCATAGCTTGTGAAGAGTTAATTCCTTAATGATAGGAGTCCTTCCCCATTATCAACCCTTGAGAAAAAACCCAGAACTCAATTACCAGTGCATAACAGTGCAAGGAATTTTCAGTTACTACATGTGAAAGTTAACCTGCTAATAGTTGGGACATAAGTATATGCAACTGGCACTCGACATTCACTTTTTGTTCCAGAAAACTCTAAGAATAGACTTTGAAGATTTCAGGGAACCATTTATTTTGATGTAGTTACCCAGCAGAGTCTTGATTAATCTATAAAGGTTAGGAGACCCTGCTTTTGCCAACAATTTCATTTCCCAAGGTTCTGTAGCTGTAGAAGGCAGTAGACATCAATAATATCATTCTCTTCTCTTGCTTTGGCTTAATGCTTAACCTGAATAACCTGCCATGCCTTGATTCTCATTCAACCCGTGAGATTAATGTAGCTATTTAAAAGTATTGGCACTGTTTGAAACAGTTATTCCCAAAACTGTTTTAGAGAGAAAATGCCGTTATTTTAATGGGCTAATGCCTTTTTTTTTTGCACTATCACCCACATGAGCTCAGTTGAATAAGTCCTGTGGAATCAACATTTTCCATTTTTCCTGGAAAACAAATCCACATCCACATCCACACTATGGAAGACATTTGACAATTTTCCATTTTTCACCAGCACCCACTGTCTCTGGGCAAATAGTCTCCTTAACGCGCTACTTGTCCTGTTATGACAAGACCTGGAGTTTTGCTGGCTGGCTACAAGTGGCTGGCTGGCTACAAGTGATCCCAAAACTGGTAATACTGCCATCCTCTTCACTATATATCAAATCCTACCCATTCCTGAAATCCATACCGTCTCCAGATAAATTTTTCAGGCTTTCTAGCCTGCATTGACCTCTCCAAGCCTTAAACTCTCAGGCATTTGGTCTATTTTCTCACAACTAAACAATTTATTTCCATGCTGCTTTGTATCTCTTGGTAGATGGATATATGATAGGTAGGTAGATAGATACATATATACATACATAGATTATAGATATTTGTGTATGTGCATGTATAATGAGTTTGTTTCATCTTCCTAATTATGCCTTGGGAAATAGGATTATAATATATTTTAAGAACCTAGCACAGTGCTCACTCATCAGTTGGAAATCAGGCTAAATAAAATGCCATTTTATATAGTACATTCTTGGCACTCACAAGAGAAGATTCTAACTTCTGATAGTACTTCTTTGGTAAAAAGGAATAAGGACCTCATGTACCCATTCATTTAACATTTTTAATTTCCTTCTACATCCCAGGCAAGTCAAATAAGACATATGAAAATTAAGTCTACTCCTCCTTAAATATAGGAAAGAGGCAGGAAGGAATGGGGACACATGCCGGACAGAGCAGTTTGAGGAGAACCAGTCTGGGCTCACTGTAAGAGGTTGAGACTTTGATACTAAGAGCTTCCAAATGGAGATAAGAAAATGTCCCCTGGGGCAGCCGGTGAGCTCAGTTGGTTAGAGCGCGCTGCTCTTAATAACAAGGTTTCCGGTTCGATCCCCACATGGGCCACTGTGATGTGAGCTGCTCCCTCCACAACTAGATGGAAACAGCTACTTGAGTTGGAGCTGATGGGTCCTGGAAAAACACACTTAAAATAAAAGTAAAAAATAAAGTAAAATAAAAAGAATTCAAAAAAAAAAAAAAGAGAGAGAGAGAGAGAACGAGAGAGAGGGAAAAAATGTGTCCTGGATTTGAATTTCAGGCCTTATCACTGAATACTGCCAATGTTCTCCACCACATAGTTTTATTCTTCTTTGTCTTGGGCCCCTAATGAGGATCTGAGTCAGGATGGTTTCCTTGTTGTAGGCAGGTCCTCACTAAACTTTTAGTATCAGGTCTGAGGCAAAACAGCCAGTGATGCTCTCATTGTCCAGATACGTATGGAGCGCCAACTCAGAACAGAACACTGTAACCAGAAAGTCTGGTTACAATGGTAACACATCCCTGCCACCTCGTTGAGTGGACAAAAATAGAAAAATTAGCAAAACCCATAAAACAGTGTAGTGAAGATTATACTGCAGAGGAGGGGCATCTAACCCAGTCTGGAGGAGTCAGAGGAGGCAATGCTTACACTGAAGCATGAAGAAAGGGACAAGGTAGAGAATGTAAGCCAGCGAGAGACTCAGGCAGTGAGGGCACAAGGCACACACAAACATAAGCTCCAAGATATTCAAGCCGAGCGAATAGGGGGGGCAAAGTCCCAGAGACGGCTCTGGGAAGCTCTCTGGCAGACTATCCAAATGTTTTAAAGTAATATGCAAAATGATAGATAGAGTTTGTTTAAAAATAAACTCCCTCAGTTCTTCTCACTGTAATAAAAATCTGTTTTTCCTGAATGCTAGTAATTTGATCAGCATATTTCATATAAAAAGCTGTATGAAAAACGGTGTTTTATTCTCACTGGGATATGTTTGCATCTTGAAGGAAAAATTCATTCACTTAAATGAATCTTTTATTCATGAAAACATGGTGGGGTAAAATGGTAACAGGTGAAAGAAAAAGATATTTTTAAGAAGCCGTTCTTCTGGGTCTGTCTGTGTCCTCCCAAATTCCCTGCCACGCCACCTTCCTCAGGTAGCACCCAACCCCATTGCTGTAATCATTCCCCTTTTTTTATCTTCAGAAGGAGTTAGGAGGAGCTTGGTAAAGTAGGCTTCTCCTGAATAAGGAGCATTAGTAGTGATTAAATTTATGAATATGGTGGGCTTTCTGTGTTTACTGTAGACGGAACCATTTGCAATGTAGTAAAAGAAGGCAAACTAAGAAAAATGCATACACCATAGGTGTCTATTTAAAATAGTAGCATTTCAATAAACCTACATTAAAAAAAAACAGGAATTCTTATATTTAACTAATCAGAACTTCATGTTTCATTGCTTAATATAAGGACTGCCTTCAACTAGAGATTTTCTTTCCTCTTGTAAGGTCTTGAAATAGCTTCATTAAACCCTTGAGAAATGATGGTCTCCTTGGCAAAATCATTCTTCACAGGATAGCAGGCTACATTTGCAATGCCTTCAAATAAAATCTCAGATGACATTGTCATAAAGTAGAAATTACAATAAATTTCATCCCTCTATCTTGAGGATCAGCCTGCACTTATTTCCTTTCTAACAAAGACAAAATCTGGAACTAATAGAGCTTTAAAAAAGGCATTAGTAGGAATTCTATCAAGACCTCTCCAAAGCCATCCGCAGGTAGGTAAAAATATTTTTCTTCAGCTCTTAGGATCCAATTCCAGTCTATACTTCAGTCATCATAGAAGTAGGAACAATCTTCAGTCTTCGCCATACACACACACACACACACACACACACACACACACACAGTTTCCTAATGTTGTATCTTAACTTTAATTCTGCTGCATCTAACCTTAGGAGACATCCTTTACTGTGTACCTATGACACATAGGACATGGTCTACCTGCATAAGCAGTGTACAATGTGATTTCCTCTGGTGAGGAGTCTAGGTAGGAGACTATTTATAATTTATGACATAATTTGAAAATATACCACAGAGCTGTATATAAAGGGTAACATTTATGGGCCAGACTAATTTGCAATTAACATTCAGGTAGAGGTATATCTTCATGGTCAGGCAAAACTTCATAGGAAAGAGAAGACTGTTCTGGGCCTTCCCTGATGAGCAGCATTTGAAATAGTGGAGAAGGCACTCTAGACGTGAGGCCGAGCCAAGGCCCAGCACAAGAACTGACAAGGGAGTATCGAGAACAACGCTGCTATTCTCATAAAAGTTATTGTTATAACCTCACACGTTTAATTTTCCATACAAAATTATCTTAGGTCCTTCTGAGTTTCCTCAAATGAATGCCCCTTGACAGCTTATTTATCCTATGAGTAAACATATAAATTTTATTTCTAATCTATAAATATTGAACAAGGAGCAAATTATGTATCATTACTTGATTTATGCTTTAATTGTGAGAGCTAATTGCTAGTTCAATTGAGGTTTGAGTTGTTCTTTGGGTACTGATCATTGTTCTCATTAATAAATAAATATGCTTTCTTGGAATTGACAAGAATATATAAAGTTCATAAACCTTCCATTTCTACCAGAAATCCAAGCTCTAATAGTCCTATAACATAAAATAAAACCTTTGAATGATGAGTAAGCGTATCCGTTAGCTAATAAATAATTATCATTAGTTTTACAAGATAAATCATTTATTTTCAATTTATCAATAACTATAAGATATAAATTCAAGATGTTGAATGACCTGTATATACTTTTAGATCCTCATATTTCCCATTCCAATTAGAGGAAGTTAACATTTTCCACTAATTGAGTCATCCCCACTTATCTAAATTTAGAATACAGTACCTCTCTCCCCTCCCTGGTGATTTCTGTGAACAGATTTGAAGTTTCAAAATAAAAATCCCCCACATGTTTTATTTGTCTCAGTTCTGCTTCCTTCTCAAAAGCACCAGGGAAACCCAGGGAGCTGCAATGATTAATGACCTGTTCTAGAGTTTAACCTGCTATATAAAATGTGCTGCATTCCAGAGCATAAGAGAAACTCTGAAGTAGGTCAGGAGCTTGAACTAAGGGTCTACCTTACACCAAAGGCAAGGAGGTTTGAAATTAAATTAGCACCAGAAATTGCAATAACTCATGGTTCAGTGGCTTCATATTGGGCTGAAAGCTGAGGAACTACGATGAGTAATAAAGCCTTAAAAACCTAATTCATTCAGACGTATGCAATTTTCATTTTGAATTAACCAGATGATGACCTGCTTCAAAATAGTTTTGTGTATTCTCTGAAGTGGTTTTATGTGGGGTGTAGGGGAGAAATTGCAAAATGAATTAAGCAAATATTTAGCCTGCGAGGGTAGAGACCAACAAGATATGTTCCAGGATTATTTTAGAAGAGTCAGAGAATGATGTGCTAATTACAAATAATTCTTATTGTACTTACAATTTTTACAGCAAACAAGTAAAATTAAATCTACAAGATGTTGAACGCTGAAGTAATACATGATGCTCTGTGACCGTATGCAGGTCATAGTTGCTTCTGTTGGCCCATGTTCATCTCTAATAGTCTAGAACACTACATAATACAGGTGGGAAAACCACCGAAGCTCCCAAAGCTGTAAAAAACTAAGTGACAAGAGATGGGGTATAAATGGGAGATAAAGATAGCTTCTTACAGGAGAAGCCTAGATTCCTAGGTACAGGAAAAAACTGGGAGCTTATTTTGTTCAAGGTCTATGAGCCCTACTTGTCCCTTTCTTTATGCCACCACCATACCTAGACCACTTCAGCTTAAATGACCATTTCCTCAATGATGCCTTCTTTAACTTCCCCTACCCCCACCAGACTAAGTTAAATTCACCCAGTTTTACACTCTCATCATGCTTTCTTTTTATAATTTATTACACATCCCACAATTGCAATAAAATCTTTATTTGTGGTTATTTGTGTTATGCCTGCCTTCCCCCACTAGTATGTAAACTCAGTGAAGACAGTGGTGATGATGTCTTTTTTGTTTCTCATTGTTTTCCTAGTTTCGGACATTGTATGTGCTCAGTAAATGTTAGGTGGATGGATGGATGGATGGATGGATATCTACTTTTCATAAGAAGAACAGTCATATGTTTGAGGAGGCAAGGTGGAACTGAAACCGGGCGAGTCAAAAGAGTGTCCGTGCCCACCCGTGTGCCAGTGAATCAATGAGAACTGACACCCAGCTTTGCAGTGGAGAAAGATTGGCTATTTTATTATGAATGGCACCACCCAGGAGAATGGGAAGCTAATGCTCAAAAGCTCGAACTCCTCAATGGTTTATTCACAAAAGCTTTCAAGCAAGCTGTTCAGGGTCCTGAGCTGTGTTGATTGGTCAGTTCTCACGCAAACTTCCGCATTCTGATTTATTCAGCTTCTGGTGGCATCTTGCCCGGGTCTATGTGATTGTGGAAAGGTGGTCTCGAACAGAAAGAGAGGTGTGTAGACCATCTTGGGATTGTGAGTCAGTGACATTATCTTAAGAGTAGAAAGAAAAGAACAGAGCTATATATTTCATGCTTAATGGGCTACATTCTTCTGTTATCTTAAGCAGAGTACACCTTCTGAAACCTGCTTTACAGGCAGGCCTGCAGCCCCTAGGACGTGACTATATCCCAGTGCAGCTATGACGCTTAAGAAGCGCTAATTTAATGATTTTAACTAAAAGCTAAATTCTAATATATCTAGTTTGTTATGATTTGCTGTCAGTTTCAGAGCCAGGTTTCTACCAAGCCCGCTCCTAAATCTATTCTGGTATTTGGCTTTTAAGAACTGAGCAATATTTCATCCAGTAATATAAAGAGACTGAAAATAAGGAAGCACTAGAACAAAATATTTTGTTTTAGCGTTTATAATATTTTTGCTTCATATGTTCATCAGTATTATTCCCTGTGAAGACAGAAATGACAGGCTGTTTTTTTCCAGGGCCTGCCAACTGCAAAAAAAAAAAAAAAAAGAGAAAAGAAAAAAAAAGTAGAACTGCCTCCCACTTAACAATCTTTCCTTCTCTAAAGCCTACAGGGAAGACCCTGTTGACTTTTTTTTTTTCTCAAGTCTGCTTGACAGGGAAGACAGACCTGGAAATAAAAAAGAGCCAAAGAAATAAGAACGTGGCTGGTGAGGCTGCCTGACACCTTCATACTCCACAAACCCACAGTCTTGCCTTTGCCTCCTGCTCACCCTGTTCTCCAAAGGCCTGTTAAGTAAGCTCTGAACACTTGTGATGCCTGCAGTGCCTCAGTCTCCTGTGGAGTGAGTCCAAAGGAGGAGGGGAGCGCTCCCAACCCCAACAAATATCATGGTGGGAAAATCTGCAGAATGTCAGGAATGATCATAAGCCCCTAAACTTTCAAGATCCTGCTTTTAATTGTTACCAAGTCCTAGACAAACATTTTACACTTCTCTTTCACTCTTCGTTCCCTTCTCAGTGCAGTTAGGATACTTATCTTTAAAAAAATAGTTTTAATAGGTGCTAGCGAATAACAAGGTTTATGTGTCTAGCCTAAGCCGTAAATGGCCTATTTCCTAACTCCCGAGGTAAATGAAGCATAAATTACGTTCAGGGGTATGTCTTCTGCTCCTGACCAGTGCACATTTTTATTGCTATAACGAAAGCTGTATTGCGAATGTGGGACTTAATCATATGCATAATTAGTTTTAACTTCTGAGAAGCTGTGTTTCTGCTAGAGGTAACAACAGGGTCTTATTTTTTGAAGCTTCAATTTGTAAATAAATAGTCTCTAGAAAAGTATTATTTTTTCCCAACTCAAAAAGAAACAATACATGATGTTATCTGCCATTATCAGTTACAGGTACTGCAGGGGGTTAACCTCTGTCTCATTGATTACTATCTGTTTTAAGATTAGTTGTATTTAAAGTGTTTTAAAATGCATTAATAAAATGTACTAATGAATCCACAATCTTAAAGATACAGAGCAAATGATATATAGCTTAGCAAATGGAAGTAATTTAAAATGAACTGGTAAGAAAAACCTTCATTAGTTTAAGATTCATAACCTCTATTTTAAATATATATTACATTAAAGATAAAAAAGCTGCTATAAAAATCGCCTCGTTTCAGCATCTGTCTTCATAACAAGGTAAATGATAGTTTCAAGATAATGAGTTTTTCTGAATTATTGAATGTATTAAGGTGCTCTGAGGTATTCTTATCTGAGAGCAATCCAGGCAAATATTAATATTTAGGTACAGCCCCTGGTATAATTAGTACGTCCTGAAAGATTTCCACTAGAAGTTTGCTCTGTGTGTAAAGTTCCAGTGTAATTTTTGACCAGAAAGTTTAAGGACATTATTTCAGCAAGTTACACAGGGAAAGCTAAGGAGTGATAGACCGAATTTCATTAATGAGCGCCAAACTCCTTTAGTGAGATGTCAGGCTTCAGGGGCTTCATCCAAGTTCTAAATGTCCCAGACAAGGCTTGCCAATTTTCTTGCTGAAGACACTGAGTGCCCCCACAAAAGGGTCTTCTCCAGTTGCAGTTTTCTGGGTTAATGTATTCTAGGTTGAATTATCTCACCCATTGAATGCTGCCCTGGGAATTTCAGCGTTCATAAAAACTAACAAATGTCCACCAGACAAGCAACAGCAATGCCCAGCTGGCTCTTTGTCCCCCATGGGAAATTTTCTCAGTCAGAGCCTGGTAATTGTTTCGTGCAGCTGCTGCCGTTTCAAGGGTGCCAGCTCATCTGAGCCAAATGCATGCATGCAGCCCATGACTCATGAGACTGAGAAAGTACACATTAGGGGTGGGTGGGCGCCTTCAAATACTCCATTTTATATTTGCCCTCTTCTTTGTCAACTATTTGGGGGAGCATACATAATGAAAGGCAGTTATTTAAAGGTTGTAAATATCTCATATAGTTATGAAATTCAGCTATAGGAATGCATCATAATCTCATCTGTATCAAAAGGCACTTTCTGTATATCTCAACAGTCACCTACTTGGTTGTACGGTATGTATTGCAGCAACAGCTATATTGTAACATCCGTGGTTTCTTCCATACACCCAGATATGGGATAAAGTACTGGCTTCATGTCCAAAGTGAGGGGCAAACTGGGTGGGGGCTGGGAGTGCAAGTCCCATTATCTCGCCTGTGCCATGCTTGCTGGCATGAGGGTTTACTGTCAGATCTTCCAAAGTTATACTAGAAATTCCAAAAATATATTTTGTGAGAAAAGTAGACAAAAAAAATATTATTATAAGCAATTTGAATCCATCAGGGCTTTACTGCCAATTAGAGGTAATAATATCCTTCTGGGAAAATTCTCCTACATAGTATTCTATACACAAATGGAATCATTAAACAGTATCAATCTGCCACATATGTACCAAGTTCCTCCAGAGACTTGTGGTATATATGATGATTAGGGTGACATTTCTCGACGTATTAGTTTTCTGTTACTGAGAAACTAATTATTCCATATCTCAGTGACTGCAAACAACAAGCATGTATTATCTCACAGTTACTGTGGATCAGGGATGAAGCAGAAGCTTAGGTGGTCCCTGCTCAGGGTCATTCACAAGGCTGCAATAAGGTGACAGCTACGGCGGCCGTTTTTTCAAGCATAGACTGTGGGGGGTGGGGCTCAGCTCCCACAAGCTCATTCAAGATGCTGGTGGCTGGCCTCACAAGACCCTCTTCTGAACTCACTCCTGTGGGCCTCCACATGGGGCTCCTTCACACCATGGCCGCTGGTTTCCTCTAGAGCAGCAGTCCAAGAGAGAGTGACAGTGCATGCAAGACTGAAGTCACAGTCTTTTTATAACCTAATATTGAAAGTGACATCCCATCATATCTGCCATACTCTATCCATTAATAGAAAGCCAATAAATCCACCCTATACTCAAGGGGAAGGGATTACAGGGTGACATTGAATACCAGGAGGCAGAAATTATTGGGGGCCATCATAGAGGTTGCCTACCATATCAAGGGGCTATCTTTATTCAAGCCTCAGCTTGTCTCTCTGAAATTATAACAACCACCTCTAATTAGTCTCAGAGTTTGATTTTGATCTCCTCCAATCAAACAATCCTTGCTATGCCAAAGTTGGCTTTAAAAGCTGAAAATCTGATTATTTCATTTGACGGCTGCTAATTGTCCTCAGGATGATGTTTAGGCTTCTTAGGATTGCACACAAGACCCCTTATACACAGTGCATAAAAGCAACATGAGGTAGTCTTTAGGTCATGGGTTCTAAAGCCAGGCTGCCTGTGTTCTAATCCTGGCTACACAATTTATCAATTTTATGCCCTTGGACAAGTTAATTAACCTCACAAAACTTCAGTTTCCCAAAACAGTTTCCTGAAACCTGAAACAATAATAATAATATCTAATTTATAGAATAATTATGATAAATAAATACTTGTGCATCTCGTGGCACAATGTCTAGCACATGGTGAGACCTCAATAAGGGAGGTGGTTATTATAATTTCCCCAATTTATCTGGAGCCATTCCACAGCATATCATGCAACTATACCATCCTACAGTACCAGAGGCAATTTTGATCTCTTACAAGACTGTTTCCTTTGCCTGGACAACCTTTTTCCATTTTCCTTTATCTGAAGGATTTACATTTACGCTTAAATACTTCAGTTTTCCTCCAGGAAACCACAAACAAATCACACACACACACACACACACACACACACACACACAATTCTGGGTCAGGTGGCCCTTTTTGTACTCCCTCAACTCTCATGCCTAACTCTATTACAGTACTTAGCACACTATATGGTCATTGTTTACTTTTCTATGTCCCTGTTAAAATGTGAATTCCTCAAGAGAAAGAATGACTACATTTCTGCATCTACAGAGCCTAGCTCAGTGCCTGGAACCTAGTACGTCTCCAATACATGTGGGTCGAAGGGTTTAATGAATGAATAATTTGAAAGATTTATGATACAGTCTCTTTCCTTCTCCATTTCTTGATACTACTCAAGTCCACTTAGTTATCCCCTCAAACCCCAGGTCCTGGTTCCATAAGGATATTTTCAAGTATAGCTTTGAAGAGATGGCTTCCCAAACAAGAGTTATATAGATCAAAGAACATGCTTCTTTTCACTTACAGTTCTTAAGGCACAATTTAGATAAAAGTAAATATTGCTTTCACTGACTTCCCACTATTTGGGACTTTGAAGTCTCGAGCTTCATGAGTTCACAAAACCAAACTCCTCAGCCGGGTATTTAAAACTCCATACAATCTACTCCCCACAGACATGCATGCACACCAACTCCACACCGCTTCTTCCTCTGTCCGCTCTCAAAGACATACACACACACAAATATACACACAATTACTAAACACACACAAGCACACATACACACACAAAGACACACATGCACAAACACACAAATATGTATACAGGAGACTAACTGCTTTGGATTCACTCTAGATGCTTGTTAAAATTCAGACGTCTGACTCTCCTCTGAGGGCTGAGGGCAGAAATCAGCCTTTTGACAAGCTTCCTAAGTAGTCCGCAAATATAAAAGAGCTTGATGACTGTGGTGACCTTTGTCCTGCTCAATAATATTGATGAGCGTGTCTCCATGCTTTACTAGTATTGTGGCCTCTTCCTGAAAAGCACCTCATTTCCAACTGGAAAAAAAACAATTCCCAATTAGCCATGAAGATTTATTTACTCAAGTAGCACCCTTTTCAAGCATCCCTAGATAGTTGCACAGTTTTTCATGGATCCCGCTTACCTGGGCTTTGGCATGTATTGTGAAAATTATTAGTTCGCATATTCATTCCTCAGGTCATTTGAAGAGCAACTGAGTGCAGGGAGCACCTTTGGCAGCACTTTTGTTACAGATCAAAAAGTGTCATTGCTCAGTTACTGTTTCCTGAAATTTTAACTATTACATTAAAATATGCTTTTACTCTCAGATGTGTTATCTTGTATGAGTCCATGAGACTATATATACATTTTCAGCATAAAATAAAAAATCATAACAGTATATACCCAATACGTGCCACCTTAACTGTTCAGATACATTACAACAGAATAAATATCTTGTGCAAGATATATAAATAGGACAGGTAAATTAAATTCTTCTGCCAAGATATTTTGTTGATAATTTTGCATAAGTTGGAATAGCTAGCTACAAACTAATGTACAAATTTCAGTTGTGTTGGCTTAATAGCTTTATATTCCTTAGTGCAAAGGCATATAGTCAGATTGTGTTGTGGGGTTTTTTTGTTTGTTTGTTTGTTTTTACATTATGGTGTCCCAGTTATTTTAATGCTTCAAGATCGCTGCTGAATTTTCCTTGTCTAATTGAACGTTGAAGTGTATCATGTAACCTGTAATCACACCCCTCCAACTTAAGGTAAATAGTTGCCAAGATTCACAACCAAACACATTTAATTGGAACCACTGCTGAGCCCACCACTCCCAGGGTGGTTACTCCAGAATGGAGAGGACCAAGAGGTGTGAACATTGAAACACCTGAGCAGCTGACAGAATTGGCTGCTGACACATAAATGTACAAGTTGACCAGCTAATGGAGCATGGTGAATCACATTTAGAATTCAATCGACATACTGATTTCACAACCTTTGGTGAATAAATCACTTCCAGCTTCTCTGTGATATAACTACTGCTGACTAAACTCTTCCTTAAAGACAGGCAATTTACATAGCTTTCCAGCCCGTAGTCAGTATGAGGTGCTTTAGGCTGTATGGTTTTTCTTTTAATATCTGTGAATTCCCAGGATAACGCCTTCCGCTGTCATAGAAAGGAACTAAAATCCATCCAGAAATCAGACAGAATTATTTGGAAATGATATGCTGATTATGGTAATCCACCTCTTTCCTTCAAGAGCTGACATAAGCAAAGGTTGATAAAACAATACATCATTTGTTAGTGATTCTTTCTCTCTTTAAAATCATTCACTATTACTCCAGTGGACATTTAATATATTAGAATCTCCATTCCTCATTTCACAACAAGGTTTTTATATTGTTAGTGCCCAGTTAAATTGTTCCAAAATTTACTGTTAATTAGATAACTGTATTTTACCTGAACAGCAATCACGTAAAGCCCATTATGTGTCCTCAAATCAAAAGAAGAACCAAAACTAGTCACCAGTAAAATAATATTTTCAAGATGGCAGCCTGAGTTGCCACTTTCTTTACTAGAGAATTAATCATTCCTAGTCTACAACATGTATAGTGAACCACAAAAATATGGTTTTGGTATCTTCTAAGTTTCTTGCACGATGCAATATTACCAGGCAAGAATTCCCTAGCATATTTTGCATGTAGTGTCCCTCTCTTGCTATTTTCAAACTCTTGCCAACATACCAACATTGATAATTGTGTGTGTGTGTGTATGTGTATACATATATATGTATATATATACACATACATACATGCATACACATATATTTATATACTCATTTGCAGCACAGCTATAAATTTAGTCCCTAACCACTGAGCTTATAGGACAGGGATATAGATGCATACAATTAAACAGAGAAATAAGACGGGACACTGAGATGTGAAGCTTGATTTTGTGCAATGCTGTGTAAATTCTGATTACCTTAGAGGTTGAGTTTAGTTCAAAGGAACACTCTATAAAAAGAAATCTTAAAGATGGATTTGAAAAATAATTGAATGGTGAACAGTCTATCATCTTGGGAAATAGATGCCTCTTTTGATCCATATCTACTTAAAAATGCATAGAGAAAAAGATGAAAATGGGATAAAGAGATGCATGACCGGATGGCAGAATGCACATTTACAGGATACTTAGTGGATTTTCGATAAATGTATAATATTAATATAAACAGTTAACTACGGCCAGGACCTATCTATACCTTTAACAAGAATACAGTGTACATTATTACACAGCATGACTCCTGAATTGTTCCTGCACAGAATAATATCCTTATTACCAAAATGATTGATCTGGGGCAACTTTCGCTCTAGGACAGTTGGATTAAATACAGAAATCTTAGTACTAGTGGTCTGCCACTATCAAATCCTGCACTACCACGACAAATGACTGTCTAATAAGTGTATAGGATACATCCTTATGCTTTAAAAATTAAATTTATATATTGGAAACTTTCACAATAGAACTTGTTTTGAATGTTATCAATACAGGAGCCACTGTTGACTAGCAGAGTAATTTATAGTACAAAACGTGCAGTCGCTATCAGAAACTTAGAGTATGTTGGGGCTGAAAGGGATTTTCGAGATCTCTTCACTCAAACCACATATTTTATAAGTGAGATAATCAGTATACCGGTATTTCCAAGCCCTGGTCTGCAGAACAGTGCTTGCTGATGACACTGTTTAAAATGTCCTCTATAAAATGAGAAAGATGAAGCAGCATAATAAGATTTCATGATGTGGAATTTACTTGTTTAAAACAAGTAATTTTCTTTTTTCTTTTACTTTAAGAGTTTGTCCCTTCTGATTTTTTATGTTAACATTTATGAAATAATGGTGATAGGGAAACATAGTTGCTTTTCCTACCTTTCTTAATTGAGTAAAAATTTAGGTAACCCTGTGAAACACATTTTTTTTTTTTTTTAAATTTTGCCAGACTATGAAATCCAAGAGTTGGGAACCACTGATTTAGATGTTAATTTATACTGGAATCCATTGACTATTCTATATATGAAAGGTTTAAACAATGTGTCGATAAGGCGAAATGAGTAAGAAGGGTTATTTATGAAATGAGTTATGTTAAAGAACATTGCTCCTGTTTACCAAGTAAAATTTGATAAAAGGTCTGAAAGGAAATAATACATGTCTTTTGCTATTCATATATATCTTTGATAAGAAAGTAAATGTAACAGTTTTTAACTGTGTTTGGAAAAAACCTGGCATATTTTACCTATCAATAAGATACAAAAGCTGTAAGTATAATGAAATCAAGAAGATTGAAGTATAGACATAATCATATTATTACATATTTATTAGGCTAGAGGCTATCATCAGGAGGCATAAACTGGCTTGATTTTCATTTGTTCTTTGTCACTTGCATAATACTTTTTGTTTCAGATGGGTGTTATCAGATTCATGCCTCCCTCCAGGGGACATGGATAGGTGTCAAAAATCTTTTTTTTTTTCAAAAATGTCAAAGTAAAAAATTTCTAATAAGATAAAATGTGTAATAGCCAAAATGGAATTTAGGACAATTTAGAATCAAGAAAAATCTACCGCCTAAGAAGTGTCCTGTGAAGTGAACAAAAATAGGAAGCTAATGAATCTCTGGCACAAAATTATGCCTCTACATCAAGTCTTCTAAATAAGCAAGAATGCCATATTTATTTCTTTTCCTTTATTTCAGATGATTCATATGCCCATTGCTTTAAAGTTACTTAAATGATCAAAGGTGATTTTCCTGAATGAACTACTCAAGAGTCTTTTGCATGACTTTGAAAGAGAGACTGTGACTGATAGTTGGTTATCAAAGAAAGTTATCTCAATGACACTTCTAGTAATTGTTTATGCATAACTTTTTGGACTATAATGGAATCAGTCTCAGATTAAATTCCAAGATTTGTCATGGCTTTCAGTAAAATATTTGGTTTGTTTTCTCTCTTGAGAGAATAGATAATATATCATAATTAAAATTTAATATCATTTTCAAATTTTATTGAGCAGGATTATTCAGTAATTTTTTGGAATATGAACATTTTTAATCATTTTTGTTGTCGCTGCTGTTTGTTTTGTGTTTTTGTTGTTGTTGTTATAACTTGGACATGGAAGAGACACTCAGGTTTTTAGTAATGATGCTGTCTATACCATATTTAAAGGCTATTTCTGAACCTTAGCAAACTTTTTTCATAGGAACTTTTGAACTTAAAACAACACAATATAATTTGTCACGTAACCAACCTCCTTCTTCTTATGTATTTTTGACCACTTGGGTGACAGGTCAGTTATCCAGTGGAAAATACGTAATAAGTACTTACTGTGTTTGCAGCAATTGACATGGGATAGTTTCAGGTGTAAAAATAAAGCAAACATGGTTAAAGCCATCAGGCAGTTTAGAAGCTAGTAAACAACTCTATAACCTAATTTATAATTTCCCTTACAGAAGTTTAACTTCTGTTAAATCTTTTCATTTTGGAAGGAAGGAAGGTGGAAAGGAGGGAAGGAGTGAAGGAGAGAGGGAGGGAGGGAGGGGGTTGAGAGAGAGGGAAAGAGGGACAAGGGGATAAAAAAATAGGTAATTCAACACCTGATTCTGAAGAAGCCATCTTGTTTTACTTCTTATGTTTGTGTTGAGTTGGCCTACAGACATTCTGGCATTTTCTTTTCTTTCTTTTCTTTTTTTTTTTTTAAGATTTTATTGGGGAAGGGGAACAGGACTTTATTGGGGAACAGTGTGTGTACTTCCAGTTTTTTTTTTTTTTTTTTTTTTCCCCAAGTCAAGTTGTTGTCCTTTCCATCTTAGTTGTGGAGGGTGCTGTCCATCTTCAAGTTGTTCTCCTTTCAGTCTTAGGTGAGGAGGGCGCAGCTCAGCTCCAGGTCGTTTCCTTTGCGGGACTCAAGGAGTTGAACCGGCAACCTTGTGGTTGAGAGCCCACTGGCCCATGTGGGAATCGAACCAGCAGCCTTCAGAGTTAGGAGCATGGAGCTCCAACCGCCTGAGCCACCGGGCCGGCCCCATTCTGGCATTTTCTATTCATTGCTCTTTTAATGAGGCTTGTTGGACTCCAAAAAAAAAACCAAGTCCATCATTTGATGGCCTTCCAAGTACTTGTTACTAAAATAAATGACTTTAATGGATTCCTGCAATTAGGGTCAGATTATAAAGACTCTTAACTGACCCTTAATCATCAGACATGGCCTAACCAAGTAAGACTTGTCAACTACAAATTTGGTAGGAATACCACACTTGCTAATGTTACTTTGTAATTGAATGTACTCAGTCCTCAACAGGAAGATATTTCTCATTTGGAAATTTAGCAGAAATGGGAAACTGCCCTTGAAGCAATGTTATTTAAAATGAAAGCACAGGCCTGGGTATTAGCAGACCATTCAACTTGTAAATACTAAGAATAAAATTCTATCAATAATGGAGAAACAGCTCACCTGTACTTCAGTCAGTCAAGATGTCACCCTTGACTTCACTGTTACTTTGAGCATACTTTCTACGAGTGCCACCCCCATTACTTTATGCTTCCTCTTCTCTGTAAACATTTCTTATTCTTACTCTTTTGCCTCTCTCTCTCCCTCTCTCCCTCTCTTCCTCTCTCCCTCTCCCCCTCTCCCTCACCCCTCCTCCCCTTCTCCCCCCTCCCTCTCCCTCTCTGTATCAATGATTATGTCTTTGTGGACCTAAGGGATTCTGAGACCCATAGAAGATTATGCCCTAAGTCAAGGTTTTTACCTACTTATAGGTCATAGATGACTGAGAATTTGATAAAGGATATAAACACATATTCCCTGAGAAATAAACAGCACCACACATTTAAATTCTTTTAGATAATTTCAAGGAGTTGACAAAGGCGCACCCAAATGTCCCAGGATAATACACTGTGGAAGATAATTATGTGATTGTACACTCTTAGAAGATGCTCAAAAGTAATTTTCTCCTACCATCTATTAAATAGTCAATTCCTGTGATAGCCATTCCAATCAGACCAACTAAATATTCCCTAGTTCCAGGACACAGGCTTTTATGAGGAAATGTCCTATTGTTTGCTTAAACTATCGTGTTTCCCTAAAAATAAGACCTAGCCAGACCATCAGCACTAATGCGTCTGTTGGAGCAAAAATTAATGTAAGACCCGGTATTATATTATATTATATTATATTATATTATATTATATTATACCCAGTATTATATTATATTATTATATTATATTATATTATACCCTGTCTTATATTGTTATATTATATAAGACCTGGTATTATATTATATTATATTATATGTCCTGGTATTATATTATATTATATTGTATTATATTATATTATATTATATAAGACCCAGTCTTATATTATAGTAAAATAAGACCAGGTCTTATATTAATTTTTGCTCCAAAAGATGCATTAGAGCTGATGGTCCGGCTAGGTCTTATTTTGGGGGAAACAGGGTATATATCCTTTCAAAGTGTTTGAGGGCTTTTAAAAAATATTTGATTTCCTAAATCACCACTTTACAAATGGCCTCCAGGCCACTATAGCATAGATGGTGGGGTGATGTTTATAGTCAAAGAAAAATGTTTCTCTTACCAGAAAATCCAACAGCCCTACCCCTCCACCTCGGCTATTTTTTCTTTGCATAATAGTCTTAATCCAAGGGTCACATCAGAGAACTGGGTTCAGTCCATAATTATAATTGATGTTGAATAGTATTTATAATTTAATTTTGAGTTGTTCAAATTAAATGTGCCAAAATTATAATAGTAATACTTACTTATTGGGTGTTTATGGTGAGACAGAGATTATCTGTGAAACTATGATATTGCTGTCCTCA
Organism: Rhinolophus ferrumequinum; assembly: GCF_004115265.2. Taxonomy (NCBI): domain Eukaryota; kingdom Metazoa; phylum Chordata; class Mammalia; order Chiroptera; family Rhinolophidae; genus Rhinolophus; species Rhinolophus ferrumequinum. Next base: position 60,297,271 of record NC_046291.1, read on the forward strand.
TTTTGCTGCTTAGGTATCTGATGCTCAGGGAGTTTTTTTTTTTTTTTTTTTTTTTTTTTTTTTTTTAGTGGCTATGGCAGAGCTGGGATATGTATGTAACAGGACCATCTCAGTCCAGTCTGGCCTATTCAGCAATATTTGACAGATTATGGATTTTTCATTAGTGGAAATTCCCTTGATTTTTATTTCTAACATTTCTATTTTGTTTTTCCTATATCCTACACGTGTGTCCTTCCCAGCAAGTAGCATTTAGGCTCTTAGCAAGAAGTGGTTCTACATAATTCTCCTATTTACTACTTTGCCATACGTGATTAAAATTTTATTAAAAGCATTTTGATAACTATGAAAACATTCACACAGACCCTTATAAAATATTTGTTTTCCCTGAAAACAGTATTTATAGTGAAAAAGCACAGGCTTTATCCCCACATAGAAATGAATAGAACATTGGTATGCTGTTATTGATAAGAACACAGGCTTTACGGAACCAGACAGCCCTGGGAAAACTTAACGTCACTCTTCATATGTGTATAGTGGAACAAACAATAGCAATCATAGTTTCCTGGGCTGTCACACCAATTACCACAAACCAGGTGGCTTAAAACAGCAGATACTGATTCTCTCACAGTTCTGGAGGCTAAAAGTCTGAAATCAATGTGTTAACAGAGGGCATGTGTTCTGAAGCTTCTAGAGGAAAATCTGTTCCACACCTTCCTCTCAGCTTCTGTGTTGTTGGCAGTCTTAGTGTTCCTCGGCTTATAGTTGCATCACTCCAAGCTCTGCCTCCATCTTCACGTGACAGTTTTCCTGTGTGTGTGTCTCTATGTCTCTCCCCCTCTTTATATAAGGACACCAGTCACTGTGGATTAGGGCCACCTCAATCCAATGTGACCTCATCTAAACTTGATTACACCTGCAAAGATCCTATTTACAAGTAAGATGACATTCACAGATACTGGGATTTAGGACTAGAGCATATCTTTTGGGGGGGACACAATTCAACTCACATTGTAAAGTTGTAAGTACTTACATTGTAAAGTTGTAACATTTAAAGAGGACAATGCACATCAAGCCTTCAGTAAATAATAGGCATTTACTAAAGTTAGGGAATTTTATGGTTCATCATACTATATTTAGCGCTAAGACCTCAGGTAAATTATTCATCCTCTCTGAGTCGGTTTCCTCATCTATAAAAATGTAGATAATAATGCTTATCTCAAAGAGCTATTGAGAAAATTGAATGTCAGAATTCAATACTGGTTCTGGTGACTAACATAAAAGAGACCTTATATTAATTATCCTCTTTCTCCAAGACAAAGCATTGGTAAACTGAACAGCCATTCTCTCAGGAATCAGTGGCATCCCATACACCATATCGTAAAGGAAAAAAAGAGCAAGAGCCTAAATAGACTGACAGAGGACATTGAGAAGGACGTCTCAGCTCCTTTCCCAGCTATCAGTGGTGGCAGCAGTGGCCTAAGGAAGGAGGTGTTGCAGCGAGCACATAATTCCCCAAAGGAGTGCCTCCTGTTCCCCTTTGTTCCGGTGGTAGTGATTCTGGGGACACCTGAGCAGAAAGCCTGACTGAGTGAAGTGAGCGTGAACATATCTGTTCCTTTAATATTTTTTACCCTTATTCACCCAACCTTGAAAAAGTTACCAAACTGATGGGTGAGCTGGCCCGTGTGATTTTACTGTACAAAGATATGGCTCTATCAGTCTTTTACACATTGACACACTATCCCTGTCAACACCAGTTATGTGACTTCATTAAACTAAACCTCAAGGGAGAGCAGGGGGAGGGATGAGGTAAGCTACGGATTTGGTGTTTCTCTCCTGCCTTTTCGAGGTCTTTGTTTTATCAAAGATCCAACTATTAGCGTAAAGCTAGCTGCTGAAACTAAAAACTCCTGCATCACTGTGGCTTATCCCAGCAGCATATGTCACACTCAAGCAGAATAGCAAAAGATGGTATTCTTGTGCAATGAATGGTTTTCCTCCTCTTGGCAATTTAGTGACCCAGGTTTCCTACATTTAGAGGCTCCACCATCCTGTCAGACTTAAGGACCTGAAGCCTTGGACTGGAAGGAAAATGAGAGAACAGGGAAAGACACACTTGCTTCTTAAAGGCTTCAGCCTAGAAGTGCTGCTCCTCTTCATACCCACAGTCATACTCAGATGCAAAGAGGACTAGGAAATGCAGCTCTGGGTGAGGCAGACACACTCTAGAAACAGCTCTACTCCGTGGAAGGAAGAACAACAAATTTTAGTGTGCAGCAGCTATCACTATCAGAATCCTTTCTCTCATGAATTTTCTGTCTTGCCATCTCCATTGTCTCTTTTTCTTTAAGGTACACTCGTGTCCATTCAACAACTATGTTGGGTGCTTACTACGTGTATTTCAAGTACTATGCTAAGCCTTAAAGGTCTATCTTGCCTTTCTTCTCCACCTCACATTTTAATTATTGCAATGGATTCCCTTTCTCTTTACACTGTTTCAGCAAATGAATCCGCTTTTCAGAACTTCAGCCGCTGCTTCTGCAGGACGATATCTCCAGCTGCACCCCGCCCCCCCACCCCCCCCCCCCCCACCCCCCCACCCCCCCACCCCCCCACCCCCCCACCCGCCCCGTGAAGCTCTCCCAGACTTCCTGTCTCCTAAGCACTGCCTCCTAGTGGCACCTGGTACATCTACCTCAGGTGGCCCTGGCCTTTATTTCCCTCTCCCATGTGTAAGCCTGTTCCTCAGTCCTCTGTGCTTTTGAAAACCTTTGCGAAACGATCACTTTTGAACTAGTGGTGTGCTTAGTGCTCCTTTTCCTAAATTCCATTTGTTCTTAACTCACACCAATTTTAAAACAAAGAAAGGAAATGGAGGGAAAAAAGGCATGTGTACAGTTACCATGAGAAAGGAAAGAGAAGAGAGGAAGCAAGAAAGCAAACGTTAGGCCAGAGAGTGTCTAGTATCAGCAACAAAGTGGGGCCACAGACGCCTCACATGAGCCTGGCAGAGGAGGGGGCCGGAAGCAAGGCCACTATCCAGCTGGCATTGGCATGGAGCTTAAGAGTTTATGGCTCTGGAAGAGCCTGTCATTTTTAAATGTGTATATAATTGAAGTAATTTATGAATATTATAAATGTTTAAGATATTATCTAACCTATTTTTCTCTCATACAGTTCCATATTTTAAGAAGCCAATTTTTTAACATTAGCATATATAGCACATATAAACCAAAACACTAAACCTAAAATTTAGCTGAACCTAGATGACTCTGATTTTTCCAAAATCATACAATCATCCCAACTCAATCCAACATGCACACCAACACACACAAAAACACACAAATGAATAAACATCTACTTTAAGCCTTAGAAAATTATCTGAATACAGATTCTACTACCTAATTTTAACATTTTATTTACTTTAAAAAACTTCCTATGTGGCAGTTTGATTTATTGTGTGATCTTTTTCATCTTTTAAGTTAAATATCTGGTTAATTATCAGTGGGTCTGTCCGTTTCAATAATTACTCAGGTTTTGCTGTATTTCTCAATTCATCTGCTGAAAGGCAGGGGCATTTAAATCCCTCCTGATGCTATCTACTTTCTCTGATTCATTTTGCTGCTGACGACTTTTCCCAAGAGTTAAAAATACAGTGAGCCTATTAGTTAACTTCAAGTCCTGAGTAAAGGATAGATAACACATGAGTGGTCTCTATCAACACCTCAGTGTGGCTTTAAGAGCTGTCCAAAATACTATAGAGTCTTTCGGAAGGCTTAATTGTTCCCTATTGCACTTTTCAGAAGAGAAGAGTAGTTATTAATCCTGATGTTCCCACAGAATTTTCACAAATCTTCATAGACTAAATCGTGCTGTTTCACATAAAGATTTTGATTTTATATAAGACTTAACCGTTAGAAGTTAAACAAATAGCAATGTCCTAGCAAGAAGAAAAATGTAATTGGTAAAGAAAACCGTATTTTAGGGTGTATTAAACTGTACATTTAATTGGTGGTTTCAGGAAAGAGAAAATAGCCTCTTTCTGGAGACTGCGGAGTTCCCCTTTTTTATGCAACTGAGGTCCCCCCACCTCTTTTCTTTCTCTCTTAAAAGAAAATCCTTATAATAGTTCAATTAATCATGTTTTTGCTTTCTAAAGTATGCTATTTCTCAAGTATGTGGGAGAAGTTGGCTCTCTTAAGGAAACTTAATAGACTGTGTAGCTGCGTTTTTTTCTTTGTAAGTATGGGCCCCTTGGTAGCCTATTCACATTTTTAAAACAAATATTTACCTAAGTAATATTTCATTTCCAACAGTGGCTCCAAAGCTCTTTCATGATTAATTTTAACTTACTTGGAACTTACGATTTATATATTTATCCTATTTCCAGAGAAGTATCAAGTGACATTATAAAAGATATATGGAAATAGAACTATTAAAACAACGTAAAGAGAAATATAAATAATTGTACTAAAATTCTAAACTCATACAGTTTTCTGCAAAAAAGTAAAAAGAAACTAATGAAACAACTCTTTCATTGTCATTTTTAAAACAAAAAAGAGATGAAAACTTTTGATTTCAAGAGAAATCAATTGTTTTCTAGAAATGAATTATAAAAAGAATATGTAAAGCAAATATTTACAAAACTGACATTAAACAGCATAAGCATTGCACTTAGTAGTAGCTCTCTTGGCAAAAATGCAAAAACATTCTTCTTATATCAAACTAGAATGAAAGCTTGAAGTTTGAATATGAAGTTCTAGCGGAGTAAAAGTATACAATAAGAGGCCTAATCAAATGAGTCTCTGTAAAGTGTCTGTATTTTAAATCTAATTTGATGAGCAATGCAGCCAAGTATTCTCAGAAGAATGAGAATCTGCAGACTTAGCCTATCTGATTACCTTCTTGTAACGTGATTTGTCCCAGCCACCAATTTGATTGAAATTTAAAGGCAAACAGTTTAAGGCTAGGTGAAGTTGGGATTGTGTGTAGTCTGTGTGACTGAATGGAGGTTAACATAATATGAATCAGACAGGCAGAGAACAGAGTAAACATTCTCCTGTGTAAACAGGAATCCAAACTTGCCTAATAAGGAACTAACTCAGAAGTGAGCCTCTGTGATGTTTGTAGACCCACTTCTTTTTCACCATCAAGAAATTACTTACTCAAATATCTTAGACCTTTCTGACTGAGATTCTAGAATGCACTTTTTAATTTCTTATATTTAGAACTTTTCGACATATTATGAAAATAGAGATAATAGTATATACCTATCACCCAGTTCAATAAAATCTACCTATAGTCAAGACTGTGTATAAACAAACATTCTCTCCCCTTCGTTTTCCCCACTCTAGATAGAAAACCCCAAATTATTATATCATTTCATACATAAATTTTCACTATGAACCCCTAAAAGGTAAGGACTATTTAAAAAATAACTATAATATCATTATCATACCTAAGAACAATGGTTCTTGTGGTAGTTTATCAAACCATTTGATAAGCTACCAATGATTTGATTTCTTCTCTTTTCCTTGTATGCCATTTCCTATCAAGAGGTAAGGACTATTCTTCCACTGTACTGAACCTGGGCTGGCCTGTGATTGTTTTGGCCAGTAGAGTTTGCAGAAGTAATGCCATGCTTATTCCAGATCTTGACTTTAAGAGGACTGAATGTTTCCACTTCTCTTTTGGTATCACGAAGCCTCCATATAAAATATCTTACTACCCTGCTGAAGAGACTGTATGAAGAAGTTCCATATGGTGTGTGTGTGTGTGTGTGTGTGTGTGTGTGTGTGTGTTTGTATGAGAGAGAAAGGGAGGGGAAGAGAGAGAGAGAGAGAGAGAGAGAGAGAGAGAGAGAGAGAGAGACCCAGGCATTCCAGCATCCTGAGTGAGCCCAGCTCTCCAACTAGCCCCACAAAGATATTAGACATGTGAGTAAAGTTTTCCTTTATTCTCCACCCAAGCTCAGCCACCAACCAAATATCGCTGAATGACCCCAGTTGACACTGTGTAGAGCAGAAGAATGGGCCAAAAGAGCCCTGCCTAAATTTCTGATCTATAGAATCATGAATAATAAATAATTGTGTTAAGGCACTATGTTTTGGCTTAGCTTGTTATAAGAAACAGGTGACTAAGACAATTCCTTAATATTATTAATGTCCAGCCAATGTTCAGCTTTCTCCACTTGGTTAATAAATGTTTTGGTTTAATGGAATTATCTTATGTAAATATTTCCCATTTATCAGGTATTTTTATAGAAATTATCTGATGTGATATAGTAGCTCCATTTAAATAGGTGATTTGGGCAAAGATTACTATCCCCATCACGCATATGAAAAGAAAATGAGAGCAAATGAAATTAAATGAGTTACCAGAAAAACTGTGTCCAGAATGCCAACCTAGGTCTTCAGATTTAAAGTCTCAGGCTCTTCCCCTTATTCCAAACTTGGTTGAGCCTTCAGATATATTACCATTATTGGCTCTAATAACACTCATTATTGGAACCATAAAGAAATAAATGTTTCTCTACTCCTCATCCTTATGCCCCAAGATGCATTTGTTTCTCAAATGTATTCCTCCTCTCCATCTCTGCCACCTGGTTCCTAGTACAGGGTTTCCTGATCTCACCTGCATTTTCCTTTCTTAGCATCAAAGTCCACCCCTCTTTGTTTTCTCCTCCATTCCACTGCCAGATACATTTCTCTAAAACTAAATTTAGGCACTTTGCCTTCTCTGTTTTGTAACCTCTAACAATTCTCAAATGATATCCATGGAAAGAAATATTTTCAAAGGACCATGAGATCTCCTGGAACTTCTTAAAAATTCCTGTGTCTTTGTGAAAACTTAAAACAATAGAATAACCTTCTGAATCAGTTAATAATAGAGTGCTGCCATCCACCTGACTTCCGTGTCCATGGCTGCTTTCAGATTTTCAATGAGACCTCCGGATGCTGTATAAATAGAAGTGTTTGAAGTCATTTGGCTAATAAAATCCATTAAAGAATTAAGTGATCATATAAAAATGACATAACCATGCAGAAATCAAAACAACTTGTAACCATAACATTTAGTACCATATCAATTACTAAAAAGTGTTTTCAACTCATGACCCATTATTGTACATACCAGCTTTCAATGTTTTGCTATCAATCCATGTGTTGGAATATAACAATTGAACCACCTTTCTGATCCCAGACCAGAAATAATTTTATTAGATGATGACTTACTGTAGAATTCAATAATGCCCCAAAGCAAAATTGAACTTCAAGTAAACCAAATCCTTTATACATTATCAAGTAACACCATTTATATGGGTTTTTTAAGACAAGTAGAACAAAATTTGAATTAAAGATTAGATTAGAATATCTTAAAATAGTAATAAAATCTTTGACATTTGTAATACCGTGTTTCCCCAAAAATAAGACCTAACCCGACAATCAGCTCTAATGGGTCTTTTGGAGCAAAAATTAATATAAGACCCGGTCTTATTTTACTGTAAGACTGGGTATATAATATAATATAATATAATGTAATATAATATAATGTAATACCAGGTCTCACATTAATTTTTGCTGCAAAAGACACATTAGAGCAGATTGTCAGGCTAGGTCTTATTTTTGGGGAAATAGGATACTATTTTGACAATATACTTTCACTAAAAGGCACTGAGTTTAGAATAAAGAAAAATATTTTACCTATTAGATCAAACCACACATATTAATCAAAGTTCAATCATTTTTTTTAACTATAGATATGTCGACTATTACATTACTGGTAATAGTTTGAATTCACTGGTTTTGCAAATATTTTTGTTATTTATTCATTTTTATTTTTTGTCATTGTATTTCTTTCTAGGGCTGCCAAAACAAAATACCACAAAATGGGTAGCTTAAAACAATAGAAGTTATTCTCACAAATATGGGGACTGGAAGTCTAAAATCAAGTTATTGGCAAGGTTGGTTCCTTCCAGAGGCTCTGAAGGAGGATCTATCTGTTCCATGCTTCTATTCTAGATTCTGGTGGCTGCCACCAATCCTTGGTGTCCCTTGGCTTACAGCTGTATCTGCCTCCATTGTCATGGCATTCTTCCTGTGTGTCTCTGCACCCAAATGTCCCTCTTTGTGTAAGACCATCCATTATTCATCAAGGCCCACTCCAATCCACTGTGACTTCACCTTTACTTGATTACAACTACAAAGACAAAGAAGGTCAGATTCGCGGGTCCAGGTATTAGGACTTGAACCATGTCTTTTGGGAGTACACAATTCAACCCACAACAGACATATTAAGAGATATAAGCACAAGAAGTTTTAATCTGGTTTCACATTTGTACGTATTTACCTAACATTGTAAATAAAAATAATGTATAGCATCGTTGGGGTTCTGCAATAAGCATCTTTCCCTGAAAAGGAATCTGTATTTTATTCAAGCATGGGAAACTCTGACCTAAAGGAAAAAGTCTGAGCTCCCTAGCATGTCACATTATATCTTCCACAACCTTTCACTGTCCCGTTCCAATGCGTCCTCCACCACTACTTTCCTTGCATTTTATCCATCAGCAATACATACAAGGCAACTTATAATTCCTCAAGATGCAACACATTATTTTATGTCTCCCTGTCTTTATTCATTCTGTTACCTCTACCTGTAATATTCATCCTTTTCCAATTTCCTCATCCTTCAGCTGTATTCTATCCTGCCACCTATTAGAAGTCTCAGTTCAAGTGTCATCTTTTCCAAAAGTGCTCTGTGGAGACCCCCTCAGCAGTACCTCTCCCTCCCCCCACCCCACAAGGAATTGAGCCAAGTGGACCGCAGCAGGGCTCCCATTTTCCTGGATGTCTGTGTCTCTCAACAGACTATAATACCATGATGTCAAAGACAGTATCTTCCCAATTTTTCGGTCTCCAGCTCTTAACACAGTAGCCATCTAATGTTAAATGAATGTTTGCATATGTGCAATGGAAAGAGTTCCACCCACAGTTTTTACTTCTCAGGGGAAGTTCCAAGGTGCCGTATGCAGTCTAACGTACTTCTGCTAAAACAGATATTTACATTGCCCCATGTGGGAGGTTGGTATCAGAAGCATGTCACTTAAGCAGGGAGCAAGCTCACACAAATCGTCCTGTCTTTAAAAATGACTTTTCTGGTTTTTGGTCTCTTTGAATAGCTATGTACCTTTTTTATGAGAGAAATTTATGAATTTAGGGATTTGGGAAGATCTCAGAAGCTCTTGCCAGAGTACACTGTGTGCATAGAAGAATCTAAAAGGAGAAGAAACTAGAAAGATAGAATGAGTCCATAGTTTAGATGCCTTTGAGAGCCAAAATAAGGTTTTAGATTTAGATTTCACATTCTCCATTCTGAGTGCTCCCTAGTTTTTGAGAAAGAAACATTCCACAATGATACTTTGATAACTCATTTTTACCAGACCAAACTATCACACACTGGTTTTCTATACCGAGCATACCAGGATCAGAGTTCTATCAGTCTGCACTTATCAATCAATAGATTATCCAAACATTATTCCTGTTTGAATTTTAGAAGTCAGATACAGCTACAGTTATATATACTGATATAAATCTTGGATTCTGAGGATTGTTAGTATTTCATAAACAATGAAATTGCTTTATTTTCCAGATTTCTCTTTTACCAACAATTAATTCCTGTCATTTCTCATAATAGCTTAAAATAAAGCCCTGCTTCTTCCATATACTGGTAGTTCAAATGTATGCTAAACTAAAAAAAAAAAAAAAAGAAAGAAAAAAAATGGTTAGGTTCTTTATCATGTTTTCCAAAGCTAGTTAAATCAGCTTAGCTGTTATCTAAAAAGAGCTTTGCTTATTTTAACTGAACTATTTTGTTATATTTAAAAGTCATGTTGTACCTCATTTGGGTTTGTTATTTAACTTCTCAAGTTCTTTTGAAATAGAAATGGTAACTTGTCATCTGTGGAGGGAAAAACGTATGAGATATGACAATGAAAATAAAATTCAAAATTGAAATTTGCCTGAGACAGTTTATTGTTATAAACAAATTAAAGCCTACTTGGATAGAATTACCAAGAACATAGAAATAACACTCTTTGACTAACAAATGGGGAACTCCCTGAGAGCTATGCTGCAAAACTGGTAATATATTAGTTGTGTTTAGAAGAATCTACTATAAGAAAATTTACTTAGTGAAATGAACCTTGAAATAGGGCCATTGTACATATGTGGGATATTCATAAAATAAGATTACAATCTACCCCTCCCTAAAAAAAAATGCCACTATGTGTCCTTTGTGGGACATCAAAAATGTTAAATTCTTTAAAACCTATATATTAAAGCTAATTACATTTCCTGGGTAGCTAGATAACCTATTTGTTTGAACTTTGTTCTTGAAACTTGGTTTAAAATCACAAACTCATGAACTTTTCTACTGGGTAGGGTTACAATTCAAGTTTAACTCACTTTTTTTTTTTTTCCAGATAAACTAAAACTCTAGAAAATGAACTAATTTAGCCTATCCAATGCCTTGTTAAGTTAAATAAATCTTAGAGTTTAAGTACTCCTTGGTGGCTAAAAACGTTGCAACATCTCCAGATTAGTATTCCTAACATCTCCTTGCACTGTTCTGTCTTCAGGATTCTCTCAAGATGATAGAGGAGTTCACGTGAAAGTGTATTTGTCCCGAACATAAAATACTCTCTGTCTTTTAGGAAAAGACTCCTTTGTGTTTATTTTAATCTCATGTGACTTTTTTTCTAATGTTAAAAACAGATTGCAGGTGGGAAATTTTTAATTAAAAATTTGAATGAGCTGGGTTTAATTTATCAAGGTTTAATTATAAATTAAATATATGTAAACTAAATATGACCATAGATCCAAGAAGGCTGTTTCTACTCATTATAGCCAATCCTATCTTAGGTTTGAAAACTGTATTACTCATGTATTAAACCAATTTCATGTTTTTTCTAAAAATAGCTATGTATTTTTATTTCTGAGTAGTACTATGTTCCAAAGGAATCAGTAATCATTAGTTGGTATCTCGATGACAATATTCATTATTTTTCAGTGAAAATTATATTTATCAAGAAACACCAATGAGTCTAATATACTAGTGGGGGCTTATATGGGTTTCTTCAAATGGATGGTTTTCATACATACTTGACAATTCATGAACTCAGTTACATGAATCCTCTCTAATAGAATTTGCTGTATAATTACCTTAATATTTTTATAGACTTAGAGATTAAATGATGGCATTTTTATATAGTGTATGATTTTGTTTTTCTATATTCAGGTTCTCTCTTTAGGAGCAGATGTCCTGCCAGAATATAAACTGCAGACGCCACGCATCAACAAGTTTACAATATTGCACTATAGTCCTTTCAAGGCAGTCTGGGATTGGCTTATTCTCCTGTTGGTCATATACACTGCTATATTCACTCCCTACTCTGCAGCCTTTCTCCTCAATGACAGAGAAGAGCAGAAAAGACGAGAATGTGGCTATTCTTGTAGCCCCTTGAATGTGGTAGACTTGATTGTGGATATTATGTTTATCATAGATATTCTAATAAACTTCAGAACAACTTATGTAAATCAAAATGAGGAAGTGGTAAGTGATCCCGCCAAAATAGCAATACACTACTTCAAAGGCTGGTTCCTGATTGACATGGTTGCAGCAATTCCTTTTGACTTGCTGATTTTTGGATCTGGTTCTGATGAGGTAAGAGCTGCTTAAGAATCTTATTTTCTGAAAGATTGCAATTATAAAAGTGAATCTCTTTTAATTGCAAAAAAAAAAACTGGTTGTTTTACAAGCTTCATATATCTCACGTATGAAATTCATTTTCAATTGAAAATGCTATAAAATGAAAGTGAACCATTTTGTCATTGCAAATAATTCATAATCATTTCTATTTTTTCTAGATGCTAAAGACCATCCATCTTTTAATCAAAAATTAAACTTAGAGACAGATGTTTCATAGCACGTAGCATATTCCCAGGATAAAAATCACTACATATTAACCTCATGGGTGTAAAATTGTCAAAGATGAAGATGCCAGTTCTTAACTCAAAATTGTGGCTTGAAACAGAAGGAACTTGTTTTATATTCAGATTAAGTGGAAGAGGCAACTTCTGAAATGTCTTATTCAAAACTCTTTCTGTTAAGTAATATCTAGATTGTAAAACACTTCTTGTGTTACCAATACTTAATAAAGCTGGAAACTTTAAGGGAATCTGACAGGTATGTGTATAGTGCATTTTCTGGATAGAGAGTTCGTAACTTTAGTCAGATTCTCAAAGGGTTCTTTTATCCAGAAGAAGTTAACCTCTCCCAAAAGTTCCCTCCATTTAATTGCCACTAATTTTTATTGTAAATGAGTTTCTTGTATTCTGTAAGGGAAAGATTTGCAGAAGTTGTGAAAGTAGGCCTATGTTGAGAATGATAACCCTGATGTATAGAGTTTTAAAAATTCAATGTCCTTTTTTACCCAAGAGTCACTGCATTCCTACCATCTTTAGTTGTTTTTCTTGTTTTCGTTTTTTAAGGGCAGATCAAATATAAAAAAATGCCCTCTGCAGAGGGTGCCTTCCTGACCAATTAAGGCTTCAGGACAGGAGACTTCTCTTCCGCCAAGGGGAACTAACAAGCTTAGAGTTCTCTCCCAACAGAACAGGCCTATCAAACTGTGGTTACGTTATGAGCAGGACAATGGAGCAATACAGTCTTTCTGGATTCTGCAAACCTTAGACAAAGTCTGAAGCCTGACTCTCCTTATCTATAAAGATGATAATATCACCTTCCCCTCTTAAGGTTGTTTTTGTTTGTTGGTTGGTTTTTTGTTTTTTGTGTTTTTAATTTGAGACTCTATTGAGATAATATACGGGAAACTCAGGAAAAAACAACAAAAACAAAAACCTCAGCGGCTGTTAAGCTAGTTGAATTTTAATGTTAGGTTCTCCTAACTTTTTAGCTAAAAACAAAAAAGTGTAATACTTCTTTAACTATACTTATCCTTATGAATTTCTTACAATGGGAGATCCATGTAATTATACTAAGTACTTACTGATAAACAATAGACTAAAACCTCACCCTTTCAAACTTTAAAATATGTACACCAACAACAAATTAAATTTCAGCTTAACAAAATGAAAGAATGGTTGAACAAATAAATAGGCAAATAGGATTTTTAGAGAAAGTTAATTTACTGATGGTAATTAATCAATAACAATCAAACCAGCATGCATTTAAATATGCTGATTATAACCATTAAGATAGAATTTGTAGGAAACCATTAAGATAGAATTTGTAGGAAGCAGTACTTAATTAGTTTAATTTCAGTTACTATAGCCCTTGAAAATAATAAAATTCATTAAAAATATGTAATTCAGAAAAATCACTATTTCAAACAGGTGAAATAGTGATTGTGAAGCTGAAACAAGAGAAAACGTATGTGATTCACATTAGTATAGGATGAAATAGTCTTGGGGGAAAAAATGGTGTCTGATCATCTTTCTCACGTAGCATTAAGGAAAAGGTGAAGTTTGCCTCAGAGAAAACAGTGCCAGTTCTCCACTTCTGTATGATTTCATGGATTAACCCATGTTCTCAAAGCTGCTTCTCACACTTAAGTTGTGATATGATATGGGAAGGACCCTAGCTTTGCAGTCAGACAGACCTGGCTTTGATTCTCCTCTGTGTTGCTCACTTGCTGTATTTTGGCAGGATATTTAATTAGTTTCTGACCTTATTTCTTTTCTTTAAACTGGCAATAGTAAGTTCTTGTAATACTTAAAAATAACATTACATATGTATTGCTAAAGGTTACTTCTCATTCTAATCCCTTCAGATAAAAGTCCCTGTTTCTTAATGAAGTCTTCCTTTAAAAACTTTCATGTTACCATATTCATCCATAAATACTTTAATTACTCACTTATTCAACAAATACAGTCATGCCTTGCTTAGTGATAGAGACATGCTCTGAGAAATAAATGTGTTGCTAGGCAATTTCATCATTGTGTGAACCTCATAGAGTACACCTATACAAACCTGAATGGTGTAGCCTACAGTACACCTAGGCTGTATGGTATAACCTATTGCTCCTAGGCTATGAGCCTGTACTGTACAAACATGTCACTGTACAAAGCAACATGAGATTAAATCAGCACGAGAGAAAACGATGCAATCAGGAGATGTAAACCTAAGATGTAGGACGTTGCTGCTGGGGCAACATAACACAATGTTTTACAGCAAACTTTTTTCTTTTATAAGTACAAAAATACACTCTAAAATAATGATAAAAAGTATAGTATGGTAAATACATAAACCAGTTATACAGTTGTTTATTATCATTATCAAGTGTCATGTACTGTACATCATTGTATTGCTATACTTTTCTTTTTGACTGAAGCACAGTAGGTTTGTCTACAGCAGCAGCAGCACGAACGTGTTATAATGCATTGTGCTCCGACGTTACCACAATCACACATCACTAGGCAACAGGAATTTTTCAGCTCCATTATAATGTTATGGGACCACCATCATATAGGCTGCCATTGTTGACCTAAATGTCATTATGTGATTGACAGCCAAATTTATTGAGTGTCTATTATCTTACAATAGTTATTAGATTAGCTAATTGCAGCTAGGAATCCTGAAGAAATGGGAGACAGAAAGGAAATGTTCTGAGGACTGTTACTGGGCTGCGAAGCACAGGAACATGAGGTGTGGTGGGGGGGGAAGCATGTCAGCATGAAGGATGGCAAGTGGAGGGCTGAAAGGGGCATACAGGAATCAGATATTGGGCTGGGTCAGCTATGAAGGGTAAGAAGACCAGTGAGGGACTGGACCACTGTATACATTTTTCAGGAGTGACAATGAAGATACTCCTTTTATATGCAAACCATATTATGTAACTATAATCAGGCTTTTCGGTACCTAGTAATATTTCCGAATAAAAGTTTTCAAAAAGTGAATAAAATGTCATGTAATAAGAATATTAAAAATACTCAGCATCTGTTTTTGTTTCTGGCAAAAAAGAAAAAGACCAAAAAAAAAAAAAAAAAAAAACAATGCTTTCAGAGAAAAAGTGATCTTATATTCAAGTGGACCAATTTGGGAAGTTTCATCATATGAATATGAAAAATAACTCTTGGGGATTTCTGACCCAAAATTAAGTGACAAATTCTAAAACCATTAAGCTAGAGGTTATTCTGGTAAGAGATCATCTATCCAGTGTTCTTTAAACTGGGTTTCAGGAAGGTTCTGAGAGAGTCTCAGAGACTCTCAAGGTTTGACAAGCAAGACAAGCTGATAAGACTCAGAGACATCCACCTTCACTATAAAGAGTAACAGTTTTATATGCTTTACCAAGCACAGTTTCATGTAAACTTTTCATTATCTGCCTCTAAGTTTCCCATATTTCACTTATCTGTGGCAAATCTTACTTTCATAAATATTAACAGTTAGAACGGAGAGCATTCTGTTTAGCTAAATGCTTCATTAACCTCTTCCACCCCTGAAAATTAGTATTCTTTGATTAATTACTTTCTTTGTTGACCTCTCTCCTTTCACCCTTAACTGTTATTTTTCATGAATCCTGAATGCAGGCAAGACTTTTGAAAGCTAAGTAAAGTGCCCTTTGAAGGAAAGTACTAATAGGAAAAAGGACTTTTTGCTCACATTAACATTGCTTCATTAGTCTGATTGATGAATCATAGAATGGATACAAGGACAAACCTGGCAGGCATCCATGTAGTATTATCATGATGTTTTTGTGTTTCATAATAATATCATTTACCTTTAGTGAGCTTTTATGTTTTTTGAGTCTCTACCAAAAGCAACAATAAACAAACAATATTTTTCTAATAGCAATGGATAGCTCAAGAAATAACATCTAAGGGAAAATTCTTTAATTCTATTTTAAAAATTATTGTGATGGGTTTAAGGATAGTTTTATCCCTATTTTAAAAAACTGAAAAAAACCACAAGGATAGATTTCTATAATATCTTGGGATTGTACATGAAATTAGGTATGCTGAAAACATTCTACTCAGCCAAATTTTGATGTCAACACAATCATATTATAAGATGATTACTGGTCCCATTTTTCACTTGCAGATAATACAAAGATAGTCCACTGAACTAAACGATGGGAACTACTAGTCTTCAACAAATCACCAAGAGGAGATTGATCATTCTTTAGGCTACTCTCTCTGAGATTTTGGCACAATCGCTTCTCTCTGTTGTGCAATCTGGAGTAAAACACCTTAAATCTTTAAAGAGATATTTAAATTAGAAGAGTAAGAAAAGAGTTATTGAAGTCTTAAGTGTTATCTACAAGTTGTGCTGTACACAACTGTAGCTAAGAAAGAATGCCCAGGTGTGTTAGCAGCATCTTGATAACAATAGAAATAAGGCCAAGTCATTTCTCACAATGTCAAACTAGCATGGGCAGTAATGCTTGAGAACATGGCTTTGACTGTTGAAGTCAATATTCACTCATCCTTGTGAAGCTGGTTTGAGACTTCATTATGTACCATATTTCTTAAGCTTTTATATTTTTTTTCCAGAAAAGGTATCACTTGTATGTTATTATATAAGATATATTTATTTATCTCCTTAGGAAACTTACTGACACCTAGGTTTTTATTTTATTTTAATATAATTCTAGAAGAAACATCAGAGGTTTCTTTGGAAAGAGGGCAAAAAGGAGGTGGGTGGCATACATAGCCGATTTGATAGCTTTTCTTTTCATAACATCATTTTAACTCTACCATCTTTGCAGCCAGAAGAGTCATTAGTACTTATTATCACAATATGTTATAAAAACAGCTCATTTGTTTTGCAGCATCTCATTTCATTAACCAAATAACTAGAGAATTTTCATATTTCATTTACTTTGAGGTTCTGAGAGAAATTCTGTTCCAAGGACAAGAAGTTTTGAATAATAATCCTCAAATATTTCTGATTTCTTACATGAGAAAATAGGTAACAGTACTAGGATGAAAAATAAACACACAAAGTTAAGCTGTGAAGTGTAGAAATGATAACACATTGAACCAAGGTGATTCCTGTTAGCAGAGTCTGAGCTGTCAGGGCTTATAGATGAAATCCTTGTCTTTAAAATCCCTGCCATTTCCTGTGGAGGCTGCAAGGCCAATGTTGGAAAGCCTCCACTTGGGATATCTAGGTAATGCATCTGGAAAGTGTGTAAGCGCTAACAACCCGTTTCACAATATAAAGTTCCTGCTTGCTGATGGAAACAAAAGTATATGTGATGATCAAATAAAAACATGAAAAGCTACCATTTATTGGGTATTATGTACAATCCTGCAAGGTAGGCGTCATTATGCCCATTTACATTGAAATTTGACACTTAGAGATTTAATAAATGACTTCTCCTAGGTGGCACCCTGCCATAGAAGCAGCATTCAAACATAAGTTTGTCTGTTCCAAAGTCTTTGCATGTAACTGCTAAGCTAAAATATTGATAATACAAATAGTAGAAAGTTGACATTTCTCCAAGGAAACCACCTAGTACTAACTTAAACTCTCCATTTATTCATTGAGAAGAGGAGAAGAGGTATGCTTTTAAGTTTGTGAAGGGGGAAAAAAAAAAAAACTATTTCCTCTTTTGCACCATGAAAAATAAGAACTCACCACTGAAAACAGAGAAGGCTCATCTCTCCACACATTCCAAAATGAGCAAAAATTAGAGTCCAGTTGTGACAAGCAGATCTAAATTTCATAAGCTCCTCTCGTCTCTAGAGTGTTCCAATACTAACTGAATTAAAGAATTCAGGGAGATTCAGGAATCTCCCTTTCCCTTGTGACCACTATAGCCCAACGGGGGGAGAACGCAATACTTATTATAGCATTTTAATGAAAATGTTTTTCTTGATATTTAGTGCCCTTTTTCTACCATGTCAATATGAATAGATATAGAGTGATGGTTATGCCGTGAGCTGTTTCTTTAATTAAAATACAAGTATTCTTAACTCAGTTGGATGCATTTTGTGAAATAAACACCAACAATGAACAGATAAAATGACTCAATAATTGATTGGTAAACACCATGTAACTATGGAATAATTATATGCCCTGTGAATTATGTAGCACTTATAGTTGACATTATTTAGAAAACTTAAGAAATCAAGTTGTAATTTGTACTTATCAGATTTCAAGTCCAAACAACAAGTTAACTATCCTGTTATTATATGGAAGTGTCCTATCATTAGATACCTGGTCAATAATAATCATGTAATTAGTTATACAAATCACACCCCAAAGCATACATGATATCATTGGGATAACACAAAACAATTTGTCAATTTAACACACTTAGGAAGAAAAAAAATGCATTTAAATATAGTGCCTAATGCATGCATGTGATCATCCAATATATTTCCCAGTTGTCTGCTTGACTGGCTCCTTTTCATTATGCAAATCTTTCTCAACTCTAAGGTCAGCTCCTAAGCAAGGTCTTCCTTGGCCTTTCTTTCTAAAGCAGTCCTCATTCCATCCCATGCTCTCAATCACTCTATCATTTCATTTTGTTTTACTATCATCATGGAACTTCTCATCTCTGAAATGATCTTATTATTTATTTTAAAAATATTTGTCTCTTTCCAGTAGACAGTGGACCTTGACTCTCTTCATTACATAAGACACTTTGTCTACTAAATAACAGTCTCTATTATTATAGAAAGCGACCATGTACATTTGTTCAACACTCTAGGGCCAGTATGGCACTTGCTAGCCACACCAGTAACACACTGGAATGTTTGTTGGTGGACGAATGATTTACTGAGTATCCATGATGTGCAAGGTTCTTGGTTAGAGTATAAAACACGATAGACAGATTATTTGTCCTATGGGTCTTGCATGCCAAGATATTGTCCAAAGCAAAGGTAAAGTTAAAAAAAAAAATACAAATATACAGTTATCCTTAATGCCACCATATTGTTTTAACCTGTTTCTGCCTACTTAGCTTCACAGGAATATACATTGAATTGTTTACCATCTGTTTCTAACAATACACATTTACTTCCACAGACAACGACATTAATTGGTCTTTTGAAGACAGCTCGACTCCTTCGTCTTGTGCGAGTGGCTCGCAAACTTGACCGATACTCAGAATATGGCGCTGCTGTGTTAATGCTCTTAATGTGCATATTTGCCCTGATTGCTCACTGGCTGGCTTGCATTTGGTATGCAATCGGGAATGTAGAAAGGCCTTACCTGACCGACAAAATTGGATGGTTGGATTCCTTAGGACAGCAAATCGGAAAACGTTACAATGACAGTGACTCAAGCTCTGGACCTTCCATTAAAGACAAATACGTCACAGCACTTTATTTTACCTTCAGCAGTTTAACCAGTGTGGGATTCGGGAATGTGTCTCCTAACACCAATTCGGAGAAAATATTTTCAATTTGTGTCATGTTGATTGGCTGTAAGTAGATTTCTCTTTCATTATTTGTTAGGATAAAATAATATCACAAAATTGAGATCTCTAGCATATTTAAAATAAGAAAAAGAAAAAATTATCGTAAATTGTAGAAGTAATGGGATTATATATTTGGGTATGACAGTCTATCAAATCTGATTCTCTGTGTGACTGATGGGGAGACACCACAGATTTTCAGGACCTCAGGTAACCATGAGCATAAAACTGAAGTGACATGGGTGTTGGGATTCAGGAATTGATATTTTCAGTTCACTTTTACTGCTGTAAAAATATGTTTGTGATTTATTACCAGTAGTTATTTTCTATTTCAGGCTGAGGCCAGATTAGAATGGGAAGCATTACTTTACATTATATTACTAGATGTACCAGATAGATAGATAGATAGATAGATAGATAGATAGATAGATAGATAGATAGATAGATAGATTTACATACATACATATATATCACTACTACTAATTATAATGTAAGTTTATCTTTTATATCTGTATATATACAATATGTGTGTATGTGCATGTGTGTATAATTTCCCCAGTCATTGACTACAAATCCCATTCCCTGTGACACTATGCCAAGGCCTTAAGTGATTGACCGTTACCTTGTAATTAGGTAATATCACTGAACATTATTTATAAGGTTCATTCTTTGGAATAAGAAAAATATCTGCATTAAACTAAGGATGTTTTAATGTTAGTAATATTTTTTTTACATCACACTGTGAACTACTAAGATAACCTTGCTAATATCAGGCAGCAATTAGCAAAAGTTTGGTGAATTTACAAAGCTTAAAAAGAGCATCATCCTTAGTGTACAAATTGAAAAGATCCAGAGAGTTGATTCTTAAGTGTTAACATATTGACTAATGAGATGGCCTTATATAAGCTTTATTTATAAAACTTAAATAGATTCACCAGTTTATTGTCCACTTTATTTAGAATTTACTTTCAATATATATGTCTTGGTGTGTTAGTAACATTTGTATAGTAAAAGAATAGTATATTTAAATAACTCTTAAGATATTCTACAAGTTCAGGCTCAGTCTTGGCTATAAACATGAAAGTAATATTGCACCCAGAGGAAATAGAAATGAGGCCTACTGGAAAATAATAGAAAAACCCATTTCAGAGAGATTGAATCTCTCAGAGCAAAGCAAACACAGTCCCAATCAGTCTGTGATTACAACAGCTAGTAAATACTTTTAGTGGTTATCAACTTTAGTGCCATAGGTAGCAAACAAAGAAAAGAAGAAAAAAAAAAGATTATTTTTTTGTTACTTATACACCTATGTAAATATATACCTATATCTATATCTACATATATACTTGTGTTTTAAGAAAAACATACCCTGCATCTTAAAACTTAGAATTTGTAAAAAAGAATTTTTAACATGCACTGAAGTTTAACCTGTTCACCATTTAGGAATCCTTGCCACTTCTGAGAAGTAAGTGAAAAACAGAACTGTTTATCACGTGAATTATTTTAAGTTAAAGAAAACTCAGCTCTTTACTTGTTCTACACCTCAACTCTAATTCCTAAATCAGGGGAATTATTGGCAGTTTTCATTCTTCTTTTCTTTCTTTCTTTTTTATCATTCTTTCCTTCTATCTTTTTTTTTCCACTTTTTCTTCTTTTTTAAATATGGCACTAGGGTATTTCTGTCGCTTCTTTAAGAAGAATACGTGTCTCCTGCAGATGAATTTCATATATTTTAAGAAAATAAAAATCATTCTGGTAAACTGAGTAAAGTAAGAGACATCCACATTCTACATAATATCCTTTATTTGAAAAACAAACTTGGTTCTACAAACCTTAATCAAAATGGGATTATGTAAAGCTTAATGTTACACAGGAAAAATTTATAAAAATTCCCAAAGAATTCTATCATGACCTATTATTCCATGAATTTAAAAAAAAAGGTAAAATTAAGATTTGAAACTGAACAATAATAAGAATGCCACTGATATTTACTTAGACATTTGATCTACGTGGGTGTATCTATACATAATATTTCCATTTAGATCCTACTGTATTAACAAATGATTTGCTTTTCTATGGTTATATTTCTACACTAAGTAAATACTCTTCATATCTATGAGTGACCTGATTTCAAGCTAAAATTAAAATACAATATCTAAACATTTAATGTAAAATATTGTATATGCACTAACCCTAGTTGTAGGTTTCATAGTCTATATCTGATTGAACTCTCTTATCATCCCTGAGCTTCTTTACATCAAATCTTCATCCTAGAAGAAAAATTTGAAGTCTAGCTCTAGAAAAATGAAACAATCAATCATCCCTATGGAAAGTAAAAATTAAGCATTGAAAACCAGAATCTAACTATATGCAAACAACTCAGATATCTATAGGTACATTTTAAAAACTGCTATTTGCAGACAGTTACCAGTTGTACTTCTGAATGTGTATAGAGAACAGTAACCAGATAATTCATTTTAAAAGTGTACACAATTCAAGATGACAAAGAAACTGTAAGCAGCCATTAAATAGGTATAAATATAAGTGATGCTCATATATTTATAGCTCTGTATTCTAATATATAAGTTTATATCTTTATTCAATTATTATAAATTTAACACAGATGTTTAATTTTAAAAACACATAACCAGTAAATAAAAACAAATGTATTTCATCTATGACCTCCTTGACAAACATCTTGGAAGAATTTCTTATTTTTATAATACGTTAAAAAAAATATATTACTGGATTTCTGCTTGTAGCCATGATAGAATGACTAGAACCTTACCATACCCCTGTATTTTTATTTTTATATAACAAAAAACTAAATAAAATATATATGTCAACTATTTTCAGCATTGGAAATCAAATAGTAGAGGAGTTTGATCCCTGAAAGAAGGAAAACAAAAAATATGAGCCCCATGATATCCTCAGCTTTCTGCCTGAAGGCACTTTCTACTCCACAGTGAAAGGCAAAGCCACCTAAGGAGAGGATAGTCATCTCACTGAGCTAAGAAAACAAGATCAGAGGTCATGCAGGCAGAGGTGCTATAGTCGGCAAGACAATCAGACAAAAGGCAGCTATGGGAAAGAAAAGTCCCAGAAAACTGTGTAGTTATTCCCTTGAGACTACTGATGAATACTGAATCCCAAATGCATGAGATAAAACTTCTCAAACCCAGGCAAATAAATACCAGAAGTACAGTAAACGAAACAACTTTCAGCGCTCACACATAGGTATGGGAGGTGTTCAAGTTCCTGCCAGCCAGTAGAAACCCATCATTGAACACTGGTAATTCAGTTGAATGCTCAGAAAAGTGTTGCTATAGTTACTAGCACTAGTCCAGCCCGGTACAAAGCCTAAAAACAACTCTCAAAAGGAGCAAACTGATCTACAGGTAATGTAACTATCTGTAAGAACAAATGTAACATTGCTCTAGGAAGACAAAAAATATACAGCGGTGAACAATGTTGAATTTACAATGCTCATCATCTATTAAAAGATTAGTAGATAATACTAAGAAACAAGAAAATGTAACCTTGAGCAAGAGAAAAAAATTTTTTTAGCCTACATCTGGATTTAACAGAGATGATGGAAGTAGTAGCCGATACAAAGCACTTGAGCAAATATGCATGTGGACTTCCAGAAGATGGGGGAGGGATGCAGAAGAAATTTTTTTTAAAGAAACGGCTGATAATTTTCTAAAATTGATAAAAAATTATAAACCACAGATCCAAGAAGTTCAGTAAATCCCACACAGGTTGAACACAGACATACATGCGTGTGTGCATGCACACACACGGTGCAGTATAATCAAAATACTGAAAAATAATGATAAAGAGAAAATAAAATCTTAAAAATAACTAGAGGGAAAGGAAGACATAATGTACAGAGAGAAAACATCAAGTTGGTAGCAGATTTCTTATTAGAAACAACGCAAGCCAGAAGATAATGGAATTAAATCTTTAAAATGCTGGAAGAAAAACAAAATCAGTCAATATAGAAATTTCTGTACAATTAAACTTTTCTCGAAAATGATAAACAAAACCTGGCATAATTCATTATAAGCGTACTATAAGAAATTATAAAGTTCTTCAAACAAAAAAAGAATGATACCAGATGAAACTTTGGATCTTTTAAAAGGAATGAAGAACACTACGTAGAAACGTTAAATGTATGGGTAAATTTAAAAGATTTTTCCTCATTTTTAAATGTCTTCAAAAATAATTATTTAAAGTAAAAATAGTGACATTAAATTTGTAGTTTTTATAACTTATGTAGAAGTAAAAATATGACAATGATAGAGCAAAAATTGTAGGAGGACATGGAAGTATATTGTAATATTTCTACATTATACATGAAATGGTATTACATTATTTAAGGTAGATAGTGATAAGTTAAAAATTCATATTGTAAATCCTCCAATACAGCTAAAGAGACAACAGGGAAGATGAAATGGAATAATAAAAAATAATAAATCTAAAAGGTAGCAGGAAATGAAAAACAAGGGGAAAATGGAGATAACAAATAGCAAGATGGTAGATTTAAACCAAACTATATTAAATATAAGTGATCTAAAGTCTCATTGAACTACAGAACTTGTCAGACTATATTTTTATTATTTTTTACTTTTTTAATTATTTTTTTTAGTTACAGTTGACATTCAATATTATTTTATATTAGTTTCAGGTGGACAGCATAGTGGTTAGACATTTATATAATTTATGCAGTGATCCCCCTGATTAGTGTAGTACCCACCTGCCACTGTACATAGTTGTTGCAACATTATTGACTACATTCTCTATGCTGCACTTTATATTCCCGTGACTATTTTGTAGCTATCAATTTGTATTTCTTAATCTCTTTACCTTTTTCACCCAGTCCGCCCAACCCCGCTCCCCTCTGGTAACCATCAATTTGTTCTCTGTATCCTTAAGTTTGTTTCTGTTTGTTTATTTTGTTCTTTAGATTCCGCATATAAGTGAGATCGTATGGTATTCATTTTTCTCAGTCTGATTTATTGCACTTAGCATTATAATGTATAGGTCCATCCATGTTATCACAAATGGTAAGATTTTATTCTTTTGTGTGGCTGGAAAGTGTATATATATATAAAAATCACATCTTTCTCCAGTAGTCTATTGATGAGTACTTAGGTTGCTTCCATATCTTGGTTATTGTAAATAGTGCTGAAATAAACATAGGGGTGCATATATCTTTTCGAATTAGTGTTTTTGATTTCTTCAAATAAATACCCAGAAGTGGAATTGCTGGGTCATAAGGTAGTTCTATTTTTAACTTTTTGAGCAATCTCCATACTGTTTTCCGTAGTGGCTGCACCATTTACAATCCCATCAACAGCACCTGAGAGTTCCCTTTCTTCTGCATCCTCCCCAACACTTGCTTGTTGATTTACTGATGATAGCCATTGACAGGTGTGAGGTGGTATATCATTGTGGTTTGAATTTTAATTTCTCTGATGATTAGTGAAGGTGATCATATTTTCATATGCCTATTGGCCACCTGTATGTCCTCTTTGGAGAAATGTCTATTCAGGTCCTCTGCCCATTTTTTAATTGAATTGTTTATTTTTCTGATGTTGAGTCGTATGGGCTCTTTATACGTTTTGGATATTAATCACTTGTGAGATATATCATTGGTAAATGCCTTCTCCCCTTCATTTACTGTGTTTTCTAAGAGTTTTATAGTTTTGGGTTTACATTTAAGTCTGTAATCCGTTTTGAGCTCATTCTTGTATATGGTGTAAGAAGGTGGTATAGTTTCATTTTTTTTTTTTTTTTGCATATATTCGTCCAGTTTTTTTAACACCATTTAGTGAATACTTTATCCCACTGTATACTCTTGCCTCCTGTGTCATAGATTAAATGACTGTATAGGCATGGGCGTATTTCTGGGCTCTCTATTCTGTTCCATTGATCTATGTATCTGATTTTATGCCAGTACCATGCTGTTTTGATTACTATAGTCTTGCATTATAGTTTGATATCAGGTAGCATGATACCTCCAATTTTGTTCTTTCTCAAGATTGCTGTGGCTATTTGGGGTCTTTTGTGGTTCCATATGTTTCAAGATTTGTTCTAGTTCTGTGAATACTAGAAAATATTAGTTCCATTAGTATTTTGATAGGAATTTGATTGAATCTATGGATTGTTTTGCGTAATATGGACATATTAACCATGTCAATTCTTCTTATCTATGAGCATGGTATATGCTTCCATTTATTTGTATCTTCTTCAGTTTCTTTCTTCAGTGCCTTATAGTTTTCTGAGTACAAGTCTTTCACCTCCTTGGTTAAATTTACTTACAGATATTTGATTTTGTTAGATGCAATTGTAAATGAGATTGTTTTCTTAATTTCTCCTTCTGATAGTTCGTTATTAGTGTATAAAAATGCAACCGATTTCTGAACATTAATTTTGTATCCTGCTACTTTACTGAATTCATTTATCAGTTCTAATAGGTTTTTGGTGGAATTTTTTTCGGTTTTCTCAATATAGTATCATGTCATCTGCAAATAATGACAGTTTTACTTCTTCCTTTTCAATATGGATGACTTTTATAACTTTTTCTTGCCTGATTGCTGTGGCTAGGACTTCCAATAATATGTTGAATAAAACTGGTGAAAGTGGGCTTCCTTGTTTTGTCCCTGATCTTAAAGAGAATGCTTGTAGCTTTTCCCTAAAGACTATGATGATAGCTGTGGTTTATTGTGTGTGGCCTTAATTATGTTGACGTAGATGCCCTCTGTTCCCACTCTACGGACAGGTTTTTTGTTTTGTTTTGTTTTCATAAATGGATGCTGGATTTTGTCAAATGCTTTCATTTCCTGCACTTATTGATATGATCATATGTATTTTTTCATTTTTTTTTTAATGTGGTATATCACATTAACTGATTTTCAGATATTGAGCCAACCTTACATCCCAGATATAAATCCCACTTGATCATGGTGCATGATCATTTTAATGCATTGCTAAATTCAGTTTTCTAATATTTTGTTGAGGATTTTTGCATCTATGTTCATCAGGGATATGGGCTTATAGTTTTCTTTTTTTACACTATCTTTGTCTGGTTTGGGAATCAGGGTAATGGTGGCCTCATAGAATGAGTTTGGGAGCTTTCCCTTTGTTCGAATTTTTTGAAACAGTTTCAGGAGGATTGATGTTAATTCTTCTTTGAATGTTTGGTAAAATTCACCCGTGAAGCCATCTGGTCCAGGACTTTCATTTGTTGAGAAGTTTTTGATTACTGATTTGACTTCAGTTGTAGTAATTAGTCAATTCAGATATCCTGTTTCTTCTTGATTCAGTCTGGGAATTATATTTCCAGGAATTTATCCATTTTTTCCAGATTGTCCAATTTCTTGGCATATAATTGTTCATAGTATTTTCTTTTAATCTTGTGTATTTCTGTGGTGTCAGTTATCACTTTTCCTCTTTCTGATTTTACTTATTTGGATCCTCTGTCTTTTATTTTATTAATGAGTCTGGTTAGAGGTTTATCAATTTTGTTTATCTTTTCAAAGAACCAGCTCTTGGTTTTAATGATCTTTTCTGTTGTTTCTTTTTTGTTTTAAGACTCTCTTTCATTTATTCATTTATTTCAACTCTAATCTTTATTATTTCCTTCTTTCTACTCACTCTGGCTTTGTTTGCTGTTCTTTTTCTAGTTCTGTTGGACTGTATTTTTCTTTAAGTCTCAACTATTTGCTGTCTAAAAAAAACTTAAAAAATAAAGACATAGATAAAAGAAAAAAATGTACATATAAATAATAACAAGAAAATCTAAAGAACATTATTGATTTCCAAGTAGATTTCAGGACAAGAACTATTACCAGAGATAATGTAAGCACCACAGTCCTAAATGTGTATGCCCTCCATAGAGCTTTAATTTAAATCAAGCAAAAACTGACAGAACCTAAGGGAGAAATAAACAAATTTGCAAGACTCCCACAGTTATAGTTAGCAATTACAACACTCCCCTTTCAGTATTTAATAAAATGAGTAAAAAAAAAAAAAAAAAAACACAAAAATCAGTACAAATATAAAAGACTTGAGCAATATTATCAAATTAACTTGACATATTGGCTATTACAGAATACCAGCAGAATACACATTCTTTTCTTGTGAATGTGGAACATTCACCAAGACAGATCCTATGTTGGATTATAAAACAAGTTACCAAGAACATATTTTGGACCCAAAAATAAATTTCAATAAATTTAAAAGTATTAAATCATACAGAGTTATTTCTTTGAACAAAAAGAAACCCGAAATTAGTAAAGAGAGAGAGAGAGAGAGAGAGAGAGAGAGAGAGAGAGAGAGAGAGAGAGAGAGGGAAGGAAGGAAGGAAGGAAGGAAGGAAGGAAGGAAAGAAGGAAGGAAGGAAGAAAGGAAGGAGGAAGGAAGGAAGGAAGGAAGGAAGGAAGGAAGGAAGGAAGGAAGGAAGGAAGGAAAGAAAGAAAAGAAAGAAAGAAAGAAAATGCAATAGTATTTGGAATGTCCCAAATATTTGGAAATCGAGTAACACACTCCAAATAACTTATCATTCAAATAAAAAAAAAAATCACATTAAAATTAGAAAACAGTTTTAACTGAATTAAAATGAAAATAAAATGTATCAGAATTTGTAAGATGTAACTAAAACAGTGGCCAGTGAAATTTATAGTTTTAAGTGTTTTTATTAAAAAGGAAGCAAAGTCTAAAATCCAAGATCTAAGCTTCTATTTTAAAAAGCTAGTAAAAGACAAGCAAATTAAACTTAATATAAGTAGTAGAGAAGAATGAGAAGTAAGAATAAAAATATTAAAATATAAAACATACAAAAAATATACAAAATTAATGGGAAAAATTCTGGCTCTTTGAAAAGATCAATAAAATTGATAAATCTCCAATTACATTGGAGAGAGAGAAGTCATAAGTTACCCATGTCTTGTATGAAAGAAAAGATATTACTACACATTCTAAAGACATTAAAAGGATAATAAAATAATATTATGAATTACTTTATGATAATTAATATGACAACTTAGATGAAATGGACAAATTCTTTGAATGATACAAATTACCAAAACTGAAACAAAAAAACAATCCTGAGCCATAAAATCAAATTGATAAATTGGATTTTATCAAAATTTGTAACTTCAACTTTTCAAAGGATGCTGTTAAGAAAAGAAACAGGTAAATGATAGACTGGAAAAAATATTCTCAATACTTAGATATAAAAAAAAAAGAAAGAATTCTTACAAAACCATAATAAGAAGGCAACTCAATTTAGCAATAAGCAAAACATTTAAACAGACATTTTACAAAAGAAGATATATGAATGGCTAAGTACATGAAACACTGTTACTATTCACCAGAGAAATGCAAATTAAAACCCCAATGAGATTGTATATGCCACTACAGTGATTCAAATGAATGACTGATAATATCAAATGTTGGAAAAGTTGTGGAACCACTGATATTCTTACATATTGTTTGTGGGAGTGTAAAATGACAATTAGGGGGAATAGTTTGGTAGTTTCTTAATGAAGTTAAACATACCACACAAATCAGCAATTCCATTCCTAGGTGTTTAAAAGAGAAATGAAAACATATGTTCAAAGCAAAGACTTGTTCACAAATGTTCATGGCAGTTTTATTCATAATAGCCAAAAACTAAAAACAGTGAGAGTTCCAGCTACAGAAGAAAGAAACTATGGTACAGCCATATAATGCAAATCTACTCAGTGATAGAAAAGAATAAATTACTGATACACACAACAGAATGAATCGCAAAAACATAATATGGAGCAAAAGAAGTCAGATACAAATTAACATGTATACTTTGATTCCACGTATATGAAATCCCAGAAAATTGAAACTAATCTTTAATGACATAAGCTCAGTAGTTGCCTAGGGTCTGAAATGAGTAGGCAGGCAGCTAAGGAACATAGGAAATTATTTTGGGGTGATGGAAATGTTTTATATATTGATTGTGTTTACAAGAGTGTATACATTTGTCAGAACTAACTGAACTATGCACTTAAATGATTCATTTTATATGTAAATTACACGCCAATAAAATATTAGGTTACAAGTTTTTTGTTTTTTTTTAAGTTTGTATAATATGTAGAAAACCAAGAGTATTTGCTCTATCAGCGTGTTTCAAGCTAACACCCAATGGCAAACTAAATTCTTAATTGGGTTAGCATATCATAATTCATTAGTTTGGTTAGCATTGGGGTACAGTATGCTGAAGAAAATTTTAAGATGTGTGTGTTTTATTTCTATAACATTTAAACCCAAAGCAAACCATTTTGATGAAATAATTCCCTATTAAAGAAAGCTAAATAAAATGGTGAGTTGAAGAGATAAATACCTGTATACACAGTATACCACTTTGCTTTTGATTCATATTTTATGCCAGTTAATAGGAATTAATTAAATAATGTGTACAGAATATAATCATTTTGTGCTTCTCTATGGATGACAGCCTTTAGTTCTATTTGCTTCCAAAAAATAGGAAGAAATTCATTCCTTTGTTGTAATTTAAAAAGCCATCAGCATAGAATTTCTTAAGAGAAATATAGGTCATTCATGTATTCAACTATGTACTCGTAATCTGGATTTTACCATCTTGTCAATGATGGAAAATGCCTGTTTATGACCCAAACTAATGTTTTGGTTCATTTTTAGGGCAGTATGGAGATAAAACCACAGTATTTATTGAAAATGAAATAAGAATGTTTTCCCTGACTCTTTGAGTAATTACATGGTTTAGGTAAAATATGTAGCAATGATTATGTGTCCTCTGATTAAATCACATTAATTGAATCTGTACTATTTCCTGAGAATATGGTATGTACTTTGGAAACATAACAGCATACACAAATATTTCCAACACTATAATTATGTAGAGTAAAATACATTTTTCACATGAACCTCCTTGGATCACAGGAATCAGTTTCAGGCAAGTATTGTTAACTCCCCTTTGAATCAACTATTCATTTACTCAGATTAAGCTCACATCTTTTTTCTGTGGAAGATACAACTAAACACTTTGTCTACCGTCCTGAGATTTACTGTCTTTCACACATCCCAATTCAGCCACACAGGTTTTCCCAACTTTCACCCTTTTGAATAGATAAAAGCAAAGGGGCACCCCTTTTTCTGGGACATTCTCTTATTTGGGACACCTGTGGTCAACAAGGACCATGTTAAGACAAAGATAAGATGGAAAAGAAAGCAAATGATCAAGAAGATAAGTCATTTTAAAACACTTACTTTGATTCTGACCAAAATCTACTTTAAAAATGATTAAGTGGTTTATAGAAGTAATGTTTTATAAAATGTGTTGGGGAAAAAAATGTGTTGGTTGAATATAGTTGAATCAAACTCTTCAAACTGCTTTTGTTCCCACTTGCTTGGTATATTGCAATTTTAGTGCCTTAAACATATTACCATCTCTCTAAGTTTTGACACACCCAAAGATATACACCAGGTATTATGATTTGACCTTCTGTACAGGATTTTTAGGATTATTAGAAACTGAGTGCAAATATAATAAGAAAGAGAAGAAGGCTTAAAATGCTTATGCTCAATCACAAATATTTAGCCCAGGAAGCACAAAAAAGGGATATTCTACCTAAGCATTGAATATATAGCAAGGGATGTCATAACAGTTTCTTTCTTCCCATCGATGAAATAATAGACTACAAAGATGTAGTCTATTTTTCTCTATAAAAATAAAACAATATTCTCATATTCTAAACCAGATATCTTTCTCATGCAGAAATAGTATAAAAATGAATTTTTTAAAAATAAAAATTGTATACAAATAAAACTCTAAGGAAAGTATTAATTCCTTAAAGCAAGTTTTCATTCTGTAGCAAATCCAAAGTATTCAAAATAATCTTAAGATTTATGATAGATTTTTACTACAAGGGTAGGTTTTAAGCTGAGATGCAAGATATCATCATTTAAAATTAACATTTTTAACTCCAATTACATAAAACACATTTATGGTAATCCCATGACATGCCTTCTTATTACAGTATAACATGTTTATTCTAAATCATTTTGTCTCTAATCAGCACTGCAGATTATAGGTTGATACTGTAAACAATCTGAGTTTTTTACGTTAATTTAGAATCCATGATGAATTTAGATACTTCTATCCACATTTATCATCAAAATTATAAAATTTACAATAGTATTGGCTTAACTTCCACCCCCCAACACTGGCGCTCACACACACACACACACACACACACATACACACACACACACACACTCACAGACACATGCGCGCTTACAATGGGCCAGTCGTAAATCCTCACAACTGGATTGAGATCAAAATTCGACATACTTGATGTTCTGACAAGATACAATATGCACAAGTGCAGTCTTCCCCCATAACTTTGTTTTTCATCCAATCCAGCACTAATGTATGCAAGCATTTTTGGGAACGTATCTGCAATTATCCAAAGACTATACTCGGGAACTGCCAGGTACCACATGCAAATGCTGCGAGTAAAAGAGTTCATTCGCTTTCACCAAATTCCCAACCCTCTGCGGCAACGGCTTGAAGAATATTTCCAACATGCGTGGACTTACACCAATGGCATTGACATGAACATGGTATGTATTTCTGTTTCCAAAATGGAAGCACCATAGGCATTATAGCTACAGCCACAATGGAAAAGCTAGTCTCACCAGCTTTGAACCCCTTGTTTTTGTTTTCCTCTCTCAGATGTTTATTTTCTCCCCTGGAGATAGTGTCTCATTTTCAATTCATGGCATTGCATGGTGCTATATTCTAGTTATACTGTGTGGCAAAAGCATTATAACGTGATGCAAACTGATATAACTGTGTGCAGTAGAGTTCCCACTTCTGCTTAGAAAGAGCATCGCTAAGCTGGGACTTGGGCTTTCATCACATGGCCTAGCTGCCAGAACCCCCCCAAAAATAGTTGGACCCACGTACATTAGGATTTGGCAAGTAAACAATAACTATGAACCCCCAAACAGAGATCCAAGGTTAACACTTTAAAAAAAAAATAGGACATTTTGAGGATTTTGGGGAGAGTTTAGGGCCTTAAGTATGTCATAAACGTTAATGGTAGGAAGTTTCATGTTTATGGGAAGGACAAGTTTTCTATATTTTAAACAGATAACTATGCGCCCTTTTACTGTACCTGGTTTAATTCATCTTTCCTTTCAAGGGGGAGATATGGATTCCTTCATAACTTTTAAGCAAATTCAACATCACCAATCACCTTTTATAACCCTTTCCTCCTCTATCAATGCTCAAAAATCAGCAGAATTTGTGATATGAGTGTGGTCCGCAGAGCTCTTATATTATTAGGAAAATTGCACACTTTTTTTGACCTAGCTGGTTAGCCTGTAGAAACTGATTGCTAAAGATAAATTATATGACAAGTCCAAATTCTATGGCATACTATAGACCTATTAAAAAAAGATTAAAAATGTGGTCCTTTCCCATACAGCTACTTCTTCACTGGGCAAGGACCCTGTTTCTAAGAATCTTCAGAAAACAAAGCTCCTCACATATAATGACATCGACAGTATAATACAGTTTTTGCATAAGTTAACCTGTACAATTTAGATATACTTTTTTTTTAATTTGACTAGTAATATTCTGAAAAAAAGCAAAGGTTCAAAATTAACCGTCAAGGTGCCAAAAGCATTGCAAATATTGCACAATTTGAAAGATATATTTATATATGGATTAGTTTATCTTTGCTGTGTGTGATTTATTTGATTGAAAAGGACAGTCATTATAAAAATTTTAATTTGAAGAGTTAATCAATTAGCATATTTTATGCAAAATAATAACTGAACTTCATGACTTATTTCTAAATATCCCAAAGTTCCCTGTAAAAATTCATTGGATAAATTGATTTCACAAGGGTAACACTTTAATCTCACAAGAAAATACCTATAAATTGATCACTTTTTATATATTTCCACCTATATTATTGTTTAACAAACATATCACCATTGGGGATTCTTTAATGGTGGGTCTGCTAAAGCAGTGTCAAGAACTTTTAATCAAAACACGTGTCACTCAATTTTGTTGTTTCATATTGCCAGATTATTTCAATAGCAGTAATAAAACATTTATTTATTGTACCTCCCCTCTCCATATAACTCTAGTTTTGTGACCTTTTTTTTGTGATAAAGTCTTTTTTGTGACAACTATTTACCTTTCATTGTTTGACTCTATTACCTATAAATATGGTTTATATACCACTTGCCTATTTACAATGTACTTATGAAAGATTTATCTCTTTCCTGTCTGCTTCACACCTTAATACATGGAATCACAACACCCACCGGTAAGAACAGGAGGTATTTATATCCAATTTAATTCTCGTGTAAATTGTGGAGAACACCCTTGTCATCTGTCAGGTTTAGAGCTTGTTAAATGATTTCCAATGTTAGTTTTGATATCTTTTGCATGATATAGCAGAGGAAATACAAAGCAAGAAATTGGGGAAGATAACCTGGAAGAGGCCAAGTACAGAATAGAAATCCTTAACTTTAACAGTGACTTGACCTCTAATAATATTTATATACAGTGTCCCCATCCCCACAAAAAGTCACATATATGCCCCTTCCTCTACTCTGGTAAAGGTTATGGGTATACGGTTTGCATTAGATAATTGTCATAAAGAAAATGTCATTCTCTTTCATCACCCTCTATTTTCATAACGTAGGTGCTTTCCTTCCCTCTCATCTGCATGCCTGTGTCACATGATCCTGAAGTGTGTGAGCTCTAAACCATGTGCCACTGAGTCTTGCATGTGGTTTTGAGAGCTTGACTTTGCACGAACTTCTTGTTTGTACACAGTGTCTACATTTCTCATCTTGTGACTACAAAGTGAGTAAAAAAATCAAAGTGCAAGATAACTCTGAAAACTCGACAAATGGAAGATGCTTGCTAATTAATACAATGTGCAAAATGAAGTTGGTTAGAGAAAAGCAACTGTACTCTGAGACTATTGAGAGGCCAAAAAAAAAATCTAAGTGGATTTTTTTCTAAACCTCTGAAAGTACATTGTTAAAATCTGTCTTGTCAGTTAATTGTTAACTAAATTATAATTTAATAATTTAAAGTGATTTGAATTTATGTATTGTGATACATAAAAGTACATCAAAGTGTTGTATTTTACATCAGCATTCCACATTATTTCATTTAAGTATAACCTTAAATATAATTTCTAATGAAATATTTCAGTTCAGTTTTGCTGTTCAAGCCAGGTCCAAATGAGGTATAAGATGTCCAGTCACACTGTATTAATTGACCTAAAATTATTTTTCAAAGCTCCAAACATTTAATTCCTTGATAGATCACAAAGCATAGGAAAGAATTGACCTAAAATATGCAGCCATATTCCTTGTTCTCTGCATCTTTTGCTTTCTCTGAAACAGCTATTGCCAGACTGTTCCAGAACCGAAAACATTCTGGGAACACTGTCAGTTGAACCAAATGGTTCAGAATGCAAAAGGAAAAGGGGTGGGATATTGAAACTAGTGAAAGGAAGATGTTTTTTGCATATGTTTTCAGGCTTAGGAATAGTAAATTATCTCAAAAATAAATTTCGAAAATGTTGTTCCTTCTACTCCCAGAAATTTGACTAATTAAAAAGGATGTGTTTTCTCAGAATAAGACAGATGGCATTTCAAGGAATTTCCCCAAATCAAAGCTGCCTTCTAACCTAATATGAAACTTTCTGAAATTATCCAACCTAGATTTTAGTTAAAACATTGCCAAGAAATGAAAATCACCTTGTAGGTCAGGGCAGAATCAAGTTTCTCCACATCACACCCAAAAGCCTGGTATGACTGAAGAACAGCCCCAGTGACCATGGTCTATACATCATTGTGGATGGGGGCAAATCATCAATTATGACAGAAGTTACTCCATCATTTCAAATCATATTGGTATGAAAGAAAGGCCTTTGTGAACATTTAATAACAAATGTTATTCCTCACCTAAAAATGCCCCCCAGTAATTCTTGACCAATAAGAAAAAAAAAAGAAAAAGGTATGGAATAGGAATTCAGAAGACCCAAGCACTAGCTCTCGATATGCCACTAATCTTGGGCAAGTCACTTAACCTCTCTGCAATTTCACTAAACTTGTCATTTTCAAATATTTTTAAAGCACCAGCACTCAAATCTGCTAAATGTGTAAAACAACTATTATGGGAAATATTCTGCTGGAGGATGGAAATCCTAACCTATCTGCCACCCACTCTCTTGCTCCCTGTTGTGGACTTCTTAGTCTTCCTTATGGAATATCGGCTTTCTATTATTCAGCAGCCACTGGAATAAAAGTATGTTAGAATTGGTGATGGCATAGAACCAAAGGGGACCATTTCAGGCAAAAACAAGGACAGGAGTAGAGCTACATATCTCGGAGAGCACGAGGCAGAATTAAGGCAGGAAATCCAGAAACAACTTTGTTTATTTTATGAAAAAAAGGAGGAATAATTGAGTTTTGGGTTTTTTTGTTTGTTTGTTTTGCTTTTTCTCTTAGGCATTAATGGAGGCAATTTTGAAAGGCAGATGGAGAAGGAGTTGAAATAAGAACCTAGGAAGAGGGATAAATTCTTCACCAGGGCAAATAAGCAAGATTTCCTTAAAGGCAGGCTGGAAAGAAAAGAAAAAGACTGAAGGTATCAGCTTGGAGGAGAAAGAAAAACACTCTAGGGTAATTGCTCTATGTGGAACAGTCATCTTGGTCTAGCAGAGATTAAATTAATTCCTCAGAAAGGAGGAGATGTAGGATAGCAGCAGAGTTGAACGAGGGAGACTTTTTAGTGTTTCCATCAAAAGCCAACCTACTAGGCTAAACAAAAAAGGCTTAGATTCGCAGTGGGACTCTGAGAAACAAAGCATGTATTTATAATGGGCCCAATGAACAAAGCCAATCAAAATAGAAAAGAAAACAATAAAGAATCCCATATTGTTTAATAGATATTCTTACTTCTTGGGGCTGATGGGAGCATTTTAATGAAAATTTGATTTCCTTTCTTTCTATGACTCTTTTCCAGATCTGATGTCATCTATCTTAGTCACTTAAACTTTAACTACTGACTTTAACTGACTATTACTACTTATTAATACTACTACTTACTACCTACTACTATCTACTTAGCTACTAGCACTGACCTTATATTTGATCCACATTCTAACTCTACTGCAAAAAACTTTGTTGTACTCATTTTCTACACTTATTTAAATGATTTCATCTGTGCCAGATTTTCACATTCAGATTGACTCCACTCATGGACTATTTTGATAACCATAGTGAAATATAATGGCGAGCTCTTTCAGTTATGTCCAACACAGCAACTAAGATAAAAACCATTCTTGTGACATTAAATCCCATCAAAAATATAAAGCAAAATTTATAAAATAGTATGGCTTATTTTCATCGTATTCTTTTTATTCGACTTTACCATTTGCTAATGATCCTTTAAATACTAAAGTTGATAAAAATTGGTCAAAAAACTTTGACTGATTAAAGTCATAGAGGTGAAAAATAAAATGATTAAAAATATGGTGCCTTCATATCTAACTACTCCGGCACTAGGCAAGGACCCTGTTTCTAAGAATTCTTCAGAAAATAAAATTGCTCATGTTTAAAGGTATCATCAACAGCATAATACAATGTTTGAGCCTGGACAATTTAGATGGATATTTTTTGTGTGGCTAGTAATATTCTAACAAAGCATAGGTTCAAAATTAGCAGTCAAGTTACAGATAGCACTACAAATATTGCCTAAGTTAAAAAACACATGCCCATTTTCTGTCCAAATAGCCTAACTTAGGTCCAAATAGCCTAACAAGTAAATCTACACATTTAGAAAGGGGACATGGAGATTGGCAAAAACCTGCATTTAGATGATAATGACCCTTAGGACTGGTGACATCTTTTAGTTTTAAAACCTAGTAACCATTTAGGAGTTGAATTAAATTAATAGTTGCCTACAATGCACTTAAAAAGATAGTTTCACCTGCGTGTTGATTAGTTGATAGTAATTGCCTAACTGCTAGTAGTAATTGCCTAACTGCAGAAACTGGGTAGGTAGTAACATTTTGCACTAGAAAGATCAACTATTAGCATACATTCTTGCCTACTGTAGCCAGTATCTGAAGAACCCGTGTTTAAGAAAGTGCAAGGCATGTGCCCTTCCTATTTTCCCCCAAGACTATTTACCCTAAAGTCTCAAAAATACCACAAAGAACAATAAATACCATCTGGGGCCACCTGACATGAACGATACCAAGCGTAAGACAGGCATCTGGTATTTTCAGGTCACAAATGATAGGTGCTCAGTCATGTTTCACAAATGATGATGGCCACTTCATCCTGGCATCCAACCACCATCTAGAAGGACTTGTTTACAGCTGGCACCATGCTGCTTCCTTGCCAAGTGAGTTCCACAGCAGTGGGATCTGATCTTTAGCACTTCCTGAGCTGAGAGAAATAATGACAGCATGGTCGGCGGCTTTAAACAAGAAACGCAGTCATTGCAGAAACACCATGCTGAGGCAATGAACACACTTCTGTGCTTCAGTTTCTCCATTTACTAATGTTCCTCTTACAGTAGTAGGAAGGTGGAAATGATGTCTCAAATTGTCTTTTTAACTCTTTAAAATAGTGGTACTATTAGAACCGGACTTTAGAGTGCAATTTCTTTTGCCAAAGAGTGTGATGTGTTTTCAGAGATTTTCTTTGGAGTGGTAGGAACACAGGAGTAATTCAAACTCAGTTCAGTTTAAGGTCACTTAATATTCAACACAGGTTTAGCCAGTAACGAAAATTGAGAGAGACATCAAACTTCAATTTTTAAATAGTCCTTGGAAATGTGACCTTAAGGCCATTTTTAATTCAAACATTAGAGGAACTGAGCATTTATCAAAACTAATGGAAACAAACCATAGACAATTTTTACCCACCCTCAAAAAAAGTCCAATATTTTCTTTAGTGGAAGTATTGTCTGAGACATCCCCAGTATCGTTTAAAATGGTTATGTAAATGTTCACCCAGTAAGTCAGATTTTTCAAATCTTTTTTCCAAGGGTGAAAATCAGCATGAACAGTTTATCTAACCCAGTTGATCATACAGCCTTAAGGCAGAAGTACTCAGAAAAGTTACATCTATTTATTTATTTATTTATTTTGGTTTAGACATATTGCTATCCATGGAGATGAGTGTAGATAGAAACAAATATATAATCATCGCCTCTTTCATGCCAGATATTCCTGAAGAACCTCTTTTAGTTTGCCTCTTTGGCTCCCATGGGTCAGGTAGCACACCCCCAGCAGAACTTGACACCCAGTGTAAGGACCATCTGCCAAGATTCTTCCTCATTTGGGGTCTAGCCCTTCAGGTGACGCATTTTAATACTCTGGAGCTATGTTCAATCACTTACATATATGCTGTAGTTCATTTTTTCCACTCTCCTGGTAAGAGTGGATTATAATGCTATGCAATACACAAAGAACTGAGCTGTATCAGTCAATATGTAGTTAGTAGTAGTTAGAAACACCTACCATAATGGGAAGATAAAGCCAGACTCATTTCATATAGGTATAGTTATTTTATTTGAATCCTAGAGTTCCATCCTAGCCACCATCTAGTTTGGACTGTGAATTACCATGTGTGGATGCTGTGAAAATGGGGCCTTAGTAATGTTTCCTAAGATGAGAGTTTTAGCCCAGAGTCTAACTCTAATTTTATCTGTTTTATCTATGAGCTCTGCTTAATATTTAACAATAGGTGACACTGGCACTGAGGTCAGAACATTATAATAAAGCAAGTATGGTTAATCAAGATGTTTCTTCTATGAATTACCTACTCAGCAGTTTTACATTGTTTTTGGTTACCTTTTTCTTATTGTTTATAAGAACTATTTTATAAATTACAGATAGCAATGCTTTTTCTTCCATCAAATTTGTTCCTAAACTCTTTTCAATATATTGGTTTCGTTTAGGATATCTTATGGATTTAAAAGTTTTTTGTTTGTTTAGTTTTTTAACATGATCCAATTGGGTAACTTTTCTTATGTAGTTCAGAGATCATGTCCTGTTTTTCAAAGGTCTCACTGAACCTATGACTTATACAATTAGTTTTCTACATTTCCTTTTGTTATACGATTAAAGAGAAAGTTCTGTAATCTGTTTAAAATATAGTTTTGTAAATTATTTTCTTCACATGAATAGTACTGATAGAATTTAAGCAAGTCATTATTTTCCTATTGATTTAAAATACCACCTTATTTATACATTAAATTATCAGATGTAATTGGGATACATATCTGTACTCTCAAATTGGCTCTATTTTTCCATTCCTATGACAATATAATAATGATTTGTACTTAGTGGTTTTATGCCATGCATTAATATCTGGCAAGGTAGGTCAACCCTTATTAATCTTGTTTTTCTTATCTGCTACTTGAGAATACTTATTCTTCCATGTAAAATATATGACTATTTTTATTCAATTACAACAAACTCCATGTTGGGCTTTGGAGATAACCCAACAATTGTTAAATCTGGCTCATAGAAATCAGAAACTGTAACTGGTATCAAGATGTAACCAATAATTTCAATCATAGGGCATAAGCAAGGCATGGAGATCCTTCCTTGTTATATTAGCACATGTTCTGGCTCAAATTTAACAATTTAACATAGTCCCTAGACAGTGTATGCATGTGATGACATAACACTTAAGCAGAATGAAACACTTTAGGTCATTAAACACCCACATTTTATAGTCCAGAAGTTACGTAGTTTACCTAACATTTTCCAGAAAGCCATGTCCTATAAATCTACTGACAAAAGGTTTGTTTGTCATAATTTAGACTAGATACATTGTACTAAAAAAAACCCTGTAGAAAGGAACTACCCCACACTCTTAGTGTGTTTGCCAGGAGCAGGTCACTAATGTGTGTCACTGGCTGCTCACTTTTATTTGCAGGTGTTCTTTGGAAAAGATAGAGAATGGATTGTAAGCCTGCTGCTAACTCTGCCCTTCCTATAAATTTTGTATTAATTTTTACATAACTTTGGAATTTCAATATTAAGTTTACGTTTTTGCTGCACATTAAAACCATCTGAATTATGTTACACAAATTTCAGGGTTTCAGATCTACTCTACAATTAAATCAGAATTGCTTATAATGAAGTCTGATCATCCGTATTTTTATATGTCTATCCTAATATATAGCCAGGATTGAGAACCACTGGTTTAGATCTTAACTGTACAACATTTCCTTTAATAAGACTTTGTCATTTTCTTTTTAGGAACTCTTACCTTTGTTATTAAAATTATTCTTAAATTTTATATGGCTTAGTCACTTGAAAAAATGAAATACATAACACATTTTCATTTTTACCTACTTCTAGATAACAAGGAGTAAAGCTATCTTCTTTATAGCCACTTTAACAAATTCTCTGCCTCATTCTAATAGGACCTTTTCCTTATTTTGGTGAAATTTAGTTTGGTTGGTTTGGTTTTGGGAAATTTAGTTTGGTTTTGGTTTGGTTTTGACAATCTATTCTAGAACATTGTAGGTATATAATCACATCAGTAGCAAAAAGAGATAACTTCATTTTCTTTTTTAAAAAATACTATTTATTGGCTTTTTTAGTTCACTAGATTCTCAAAAATAATTTTAAGTGGTAACAGCTGACTTCAATGAAAATAGCTTTTTTTCCTCTTAAGAACTATCCTCTTAAACTATCCTTGCTTTTCTGAAATCCTACTTGGTCATAATTTTTTTTTTTTTTGATACTTCGTTTTTTTTGGCTAGTAAATTATTTAAAATGTTGTGTTATTTTATAATGGTATTGGTCTACCATTATATGCTCTCAAATGTAAGAAAACATCTGTAAAACCATCTGGTTCTTGTCATTTTAATAGCTCTTTAATCACCATTCTAACTGTAATATGGTAATTGTTTGTTCTATTTCTTCTTTGGTCAATATTGATAATTTATGTTCTGTTAAGAATTCATGTATTTTATCTAGGCTTTCAAAGTTGTTATAAAGTTGCATGTAGAATTTTCTTTTAATTCACTTAGTTTTTTCCTGTATCAGCAGGTACATCTGCTTTCGTAATCTTAAGCTTGTATGTTTGTTTTCTCTCCTTTCCTTTAGCAGGACTTTGAAAGATTTGTATATTTAAATGGATTTGTTCAAGGAACTAGCTTTTGGGTTTACTTATTCTTGTCCCTATTCCTTTTGTTTTTAGCATTTATCTTCATTAATACCCTCCTTTTGATTTCTTTGGATTGTCCTATTATTCTTAATATCTGTGTTAAAATCCTTTATTGCTTGAGTCTTGCTTTTGTAATAGTGAAAGCATTAAGACTATACATTTTCATTTCAATGCAAGTTTTTCTGTGGGTCCATGTGTTTTCGTATGAAATGTTCTCCTTTTATTGCTTTTAAATTATTTCTTCTTTGATCCAGTGATTTTCACAGAATGTGGTTCTTAATTTCCATGTACTTCTGATTTTCTGGTCACTTTTCTCTGGTCACATTTTTTTCTTATTTTTTGGATTATAATCAGAGTTAATAGACTGTATAACATTTCCACTTTTAGAAATGTTTAAGCAACCCCACCTAATGCAAAACCTAAAGAAAAAGCAATCTTTGGCTGCATTGTTTAAAATAACTGACCTTTGTAAAGTTTTTCTAAATCATTTAGCTTTATTTTCATGAAGGGGGAGGAATCCTGCTCTCTCTCTTTATACATATTTCATTCTTTTATGCACAATATAATTGAATTATATAATTCCACTAACTATAGCTGGCATAAATAGCTTTTGAAACATTCACAGCTGGTTTATAGCTCAGTTGGTCAAAGTAAAAATGTGAAAGGCTAGAACTGTGTCTGGAACATTCAGAGTGCTGGGTAACAAGAATAAATACATTTTACAGAAAGGAAATCAGATAGGTGGAGGAAGAGAACTTCTACTATTTTAAGAGCTTCTGCTATTTTGCAAAAAAGTTATATAATTCCTGATACAGCCATCATTTTCTTTAGAAAAACAATTGTATTGTTATCTAACTCTGATCATTTGCGGAACAAATACCCTAACTGGTACAAAATGAAAATGACATGTATGCTAATCTCTATTCTTTGTTACTTATTGATCAAATCGATAAATAAAATAAATGGGAGACATTTTGCATCTCACCATACTGGGAGCAACTTTAGAAATCCATCTTATAGACAGCTATGGCAAGTCACAATAATTGAAGGAATTCTGGAGTAAGTTTGGAGTTTTAGTTCATCCACAAATAAAACTCTTTAATGTATTTGTATTTCAATTTTCATATATGAAAAAGGGGCTACTCACCACTCTATGTTCCTTATATACAGTTGCTAAATGAATCAAAAGATTTTATTGTAAAGTATTATACATGAGAATTATTTCTGAAACATTAAACTAGATCCAATTTCAAGATGGTGTATCAAGTACAAGGTGGTACTTAAATCATGTTTTTCATCACCTTCAGGTGGCACCTCTCTTCTCCTTATTTTGTGAGCAAGCTCAGGTCATCTACAATTAATCCATTTCGAAAGAAGAATTTGCAAGACTTTCAATAGACCCCACTCTAATTATATTTTGTTCATACCTTCCCTCCCTTACTCTCTCAAGCAGTTGGAGGTTGAAGGAGAGGTCCTGAAATTGCATCTCAGGATGTAAATCCCTCCTGTAACCTTTAGAAATCTTAGTGTGTTTCAAGGTTCCCCCTGATACCTCATTTCTGAAATTGTAATGCACCTTTTTAAGTCAGGCTTTTGCTGAATTCAAAGAAGGACTTCAGAGTCAGGGGAACAAGGACATGTATGTAAAAGCAATAAATCCCCTCTACGTACACATCATCACCCACACTCTAACTCATCCTT
Source organism: Rhinolophus ferrumequinum (assembly GCF_004115265.2). Taxonomy (NCBI): domain Eukaryota; kingdom Metazoa; phylum Chordata; class Mammalia; order Chiroptera; family Rhinolophidae; genus Rhinolophus; species Rhinolophus ferrumequinum. The sequence continues at coordinate 60,340,682 of NC_046291.1, forward strand.
CGCCCTGACTTAATTTGGGTCAGGTTAAAGTTTAAGCATCCTTCTGAAAGCAGAGAAACATCTCATCTCACTGTTATGCTGTTAACTGGGGGAAGGAGCTGTGGAAAAGGAAAGGGAAGATTCAGGAAGAAGGACTCTTGTTTCATTTTTTAAGGAATGTTTCTTGTACTAAAACTGGTTCAGGATTTATGACATTATTTTCCATGTTTATGTGTGGCAAGTTTTTGTTCTGCTCATCTGTTTTTGTTTCATTTTAAATTATGTAACCATATAATAAATGTTGAAAAGTCACATGCAGAAAATTAGCTAATTTTCTCAAGGCTTATAAAAGTCCCTAGTCATGGATTCCACAATAATCTGCTTTTCCAACAATCTGGTTAGATATGGTGGCCTCATACCAAAAAAAAAAAAAAAAAAAAAATGTTTCCTTATTTTCATCAGCCACATAAAGGTAAAATAAGAAAGAAAATGACTAAACAATTTGAGCTTTAGACTAGGGTTATGTACATTTGTATTTTTACAAGTACGAAAAGAATCCACCTATCACGGTCAGTGGTTAAACATGAAATGTTAAACGTGTAATCACCAAGCAAACCTGAAAAATATGTTTCCTATTCCTTAATGATAAACCATAACCATAGAAATAATATGATCTGGGGTGACCTCAAAATTATAGATTCCATTAAGGAAGAACATTAACTTCTAGAAACAACAAGAAGCAAGTTTTAGTATCTTAGAAGTGCTAAGGATTTATCAAACTCTGAATACCCACATGGAAAACAATGATTCTATCAGAATCAAAAAATGCCATCAAATATTAAGGCTTTAGGCTTAATATTTTATATTAAGAGGCTGAAGATTTAATATATTACTTGCCTAATCTATTTGATAATCGTGCTTGAAGTTTAGTGCTTCATAGGGAGTATTAATTTGTGTTTTGATTAATCCTTATTTGTCAAGATTTAAGTGCATTTAATGAACCAGAGAATTTCCCCAGAAAATTTCCTGTTAATTCTCACAGTTATCAAAGTTGTTTAAATGATTAATTTGCTGTTTAGGAGAACCATTTGCCACACTCAGACTGTCTTTCTCAATGCGCCTTTCAGCCTGCCTTTAGAAATGCCTCCCTGTACAGCTACCCTATGTGAAACAAATAAAAAACTATTCATTACAACATAGATCAACTTTCCAATACTATATGGATAGGGGCTATCTATGAGGTTGGTGCAAAATTGCGGTTTATTAAAAATAATTGCAAAAACCGCAATTACTTTTGCACCATCCTAATATTAGCGAATACGTTATGATTCTTTTCAAAAGCAAATACAACAGTTTAAAACACTATGGAAGGAATGTAGAGAGAGTCTTGATAAAAACTCAATTGTTGACTCTCTCCTAACAGAATCTAGAAACTGTAAGCACTCTAAGAGAGTGATTTGCAATCCAGGCTAAGAAACAGCAAACATTGAATCCTGTGTTTTAAATTTAAGAAAGCGATAGTACAGTTTATTGTCAATATATTATGAATATTTAACTGCATTTAGAAATCTTTATCTATCAGCAGCCAGGTAAAAGTTGAAAAAGGAAATAACTTTCTCTCCTGCAACCTTGCCTTTGTTTAATCAAAGGGAGGGGGGACCAGTAGCATAGAGAGTATATCATAGGAACAAAAGGAAGACTTAAACTGCTGGTTGGAAAAGGATAATGGGTTTGAGACTGTAAGTCACCTTTCACACCCACAAGATATGTAGTTAGTGTGAAAAGCAAAAATTATATTGAAATTTGATTATAAAAGAACTATTCCCAGAGTAAATTTTAATTTAAAGAATGTTCCATCTGGAATGGTGATATAATGGTGTTACATAAAAAAGGGAAAAATCTTCATTAATTATGATATTCCTCTACTCAGATTGCACTGAAACAAATGTGCCCAGGAGATATTTCTCTAGTTATAATCTATTATAGACCTGGACCAAACTTCCTTTTCAGTTAAGCCCCATTACATAAAATAGGTGGTATAATTGTTTGATTAGTATAAATGCATTACAATTTAAGGATTTACTTATAAAAAAGTTAGTAAGACTATTGTTTTGATGAGCACACATATCAAATCAGAAGCTGATTTGATCAGAAGGCTTTCATTAACTTCAGCATCCATTCACTTCTAAATTTTGTGTTCATTGTTCAGTACAGAGAAAATTTGAATTCACATACTACATAATTACAAATACTGGCAATATTGTAATGTTTATCCTATTAAGTACATGTCAGCATCTGTACATTAAAGAGAAGTTTAACATAAAGTTAAATACTTGTGCCTTAATGTTTGATGATGTTTGAAAAGTGCTTACTATGGCGTATTTCATTATTTCCACTTTTGTTCTCTCTGTGTGATTTCTGCAGTTTTACTTTGATTTAATCATGCTATCTTATTTTTGTCATTGTTGGGTATTCTTGTTTGAATGTTCTTAAATTTTGCGTTCTCTAGTACTAAGCTATAGAGTCAACAATCACAGAAAGCATTTCATACTCACTTGAAAGTACCAATGTCTCATTTGTCCTACATAATTTGAGAGTCCAAAAGAGTTTTATGTACATAAATTAAAGTAAAAAGAAATCAGTCTTGCATTTATAAAATATTCAAGTGACCTTAGACCATAAGAAAGACATGGAATTTTTACCAGCCTTGAAAAAATTTTCTGAAACGTCAGGAAGTTTCACAAATATGCCTCCATAACAGTCAATATTAGAAAAGTGAAATTGGGCCTGTTTGCTCACCTTAAATTAACTTGTACCTTGAGAGTTCATTTGAACAACCATTAGTATTATAAATGTACATTATAAATGTCCAAATTTGGCATGAAAAGCAAACCACGAAAAGTTCTGGATGGATGGATGGATAGATAGATAGATAGATAGATAGATAGATAGATAGATAGATAGATAGAGATAGATATAGAGATATGTATATATAGATTTATATATCTATATATACATATATTTTTAAATACTCTGGGCATTTAAAGAAAGGAGTGAGATCCAAGCAAATTTTCAGAACATGTTTTATTCATTGTTATGTTCTCATGCCTAACATAGTACCAAGTATATAGCAGATACTTAATGAATATTTGCTAGAAGAATGAGGACTACTTTTCCTAGTGCAGGCCATGAAACTGATTCTGCGTGATGCTACATAGTCTTTGAAATCAGACTAAGGCAACAAAACAATGACTTCAGATGCACAGTGAAAAGTGCTTCGTACCCTCAGAGTTTCAGAACATGACAGACAAGAAGGCTGTATAGACAGCAGCAGAAATGATTATAACGATCACTAAATCAGCTTGTGCCCTGATTTGTACTTGACATAGCTACTCTTTGCTTGGCCTGGTAAAATGCCAGTGTTTGATTGCTAAGTGAGGAAGTTTTGAGTCAGGTAGTTTAGCAGAGGAACTGACGACCCAACAAGAAAAAGTCCAATGAGTAGGAAAGAAGGAAGGAAGGCCACACAGCTGGGATGAATGGAAAGGGGTGTCTTGGATAAATATCTACTTAAACTTTCCCTTTTCTTCACACACTTTTCAGTGTTCTTCTACCTCTGTTCCACTCTCTTTTAACTCTCCTTTTAAAATACATTTACTTAGGCATAACCCAGATTCCAAAGCTGCTAACTTATTTAGGACATCCAAACTTCTGAGCTAGTAACAGATTCAATTACTGAATACTAACTTCTATTGAGTTTTACTCCAGTGATCTATGTAACTGACTTAAGAAAATTAAGAAAATCGGGTAAGGGCTAACGACACAGGAGAATTCCTTAATCTAGACATATCCTTCATGCCAAGATCTGTATATGAGGTGTGATCAAAAAATATGGTGAATGTTTAAATAAAAATTTATTACAGTAAAAGACACATTGCCATTAATCCCCCTCAGAATATTTCCTCTTGCTTCAGACACACTTATCCCATTGTCCTTGCCACTTTCTGAAGCAGTTCTGGAAGCCCTCTTTAGTGACTGTCTTTACTTCATCCTCCATCATGACAACGCTCCATGTCATACATCACTTCTGGTATGGCAATTTCTGTCAAATAAGAACATTGTGATGTGTCCTCATCACCTTATTCACTGTATCTGGTACCATGCGACTTCTGGCTCTTCCCCAAAGTCAAAATGATTCAAAACATCAAGGCAGCCATGATAGTGCAACTAAAGACACAAAAGAGGACTTCCAGAACTGCTTCAGAAAGTGATAAGAATGATGGGATAGGTGTGTTTGAAGTGAGGGGGAATATTTCTAAGGTGATTAATGGCTATTTTTAAAATTTAAACATTCACTGCATTTTTTGATAACACCTCATATCCCTGCCCGCCCCCCGTAAACAAAGACTTCTCTGTGGGATTCTATGGCACCTCCAACTGAGGTCATGCTTTCTAATGGGTGTCACTTCTAGTAGGATGAATATTAGGAGATGGCAACATTTAATGAGGACACTTGAGAAGAGAATGATATAAAACTTTCCCAAGTTTCCTTTAAGGTTTTGTGAGTGATTCTAAGAATATTGGAATTCCAAGAATACATTTGTAAATTGAGTTAGTAAGTGCCTGCTTTTGAAAGGATTTAAGATAACTGACAGTGAAAACCTGAGTGCAAGTAAGACAAAACATTTAACACAAGTCAAAAATAGGAAACAAAAGTTAGAGAGATGAGAGTAAAAAGAATTCTTAAACTCTATTGAGTCAATGGAGCCCAAAACTTAGTGGGGAATTTTTCTTATACAACATAGAGACCAAAGAAAAGAAGACCAAAGAGAGATGAGTGTTGCATCTCTCAAGTCCTAATGAAAGAGAACACACTAGTTCTTCAGGAACAATAAATATGTGTGACCATAAAAAAAAAAAAAGGAAGGAAGTAGGAAAGAAAACCAGAAATAAACTGTCTTTCGAACATCTGCAGTGTTCATGGGATGATTTACATACATTATTGCATTTAATTGTGGACACAACACTGTGAAGTAGTCGTTATTATTTTTACAATACATCTCAAGAAAAATTCATTGACTTGACCAAAGTCAAAAGTCATTAAGTGATGAAAGTAGGGCGTTAGCTCATGCCTGTCTGATTCCATAGCTCATATAAAACATGCAGGGAAGTGAATAACCCCTGCATCTATCTCACCCACATCTTCCAACTCAAAAATGCATACACACCCATTCGTACACACACACACACACACACACACACACACACACACATTTTTCCTTCTATATTCAAGCTGTACTCAGAAAGTATAAGTGAGAAATTTCAGGAAAATGCCAGAAATAGCAGTTACAAACTCAGTATTCTCTTTCCAAATACTGTAATGACAGCAATATCTCTCTTGTTTATGTGAACTGTAAAAATGCCTTTTTGTAGCTTATTCCAGCCAAATCTTAAGAGAAAAATAAGCATATCTAATTTGTTACTTGATGTAATACTCTACATTTTTATCTGTATGGGGACATCTGAGAGTTACTATGTTGAGACCACAACAGTGGACTTCAGGGAGGAAAAGTAAATCATATGTAAATATGTCAGTGAACTGAGTTTTTTTCCTACTGTAGCACCCCCAGATAAAGTGGCCCCATTTCAGAGAACATGAACAAACCTACCTTAACTCCAGTCTATCATCACTTGCCAAAGAATCCAATGTGACATTTAGACAGATCGATGGGATCAGCGACCCAGAGGGTTAGTTCCATGAGAGAAGCTGGGTTGTTTAGGATCCCAGCAAAGAGTGAGAAAAGAGCCTCGAGCACCCAAAGGCAGGGATGGGCAAAGATTAGGCAAGTTATCATTTTGGAGAGGTCTTCAGTCCAAGTAGGAAATCTGTCAGAAGTCGAGTCACATAGAGGAAGCCGGGAAGTTACAGTTAAGGGGAGAAGCTTCAGATGAGTGTCCAGAAACTCAGATAGAGGAAGGCTCATTTCTTTTGGGTCTAAGCCAGGGGATAATTCAGGCTAAGAGCCTGAGTTCCTACAGAGGTGCGGAGCTGGGTGAGCAGTGTCTGACAATTGGCACACTATTTATTGGTAACTATGACAAATTTTCAATATTGTAAAGGCTCTTATTCTCGGGCAAAGAAACACAAATGGATGAAGTGACTTGCACAAGCATCAACCTGTGGCAAATTCATGACCAAAACACCTATTCTGTGAGGTTGTTTTCTTTCTAAAACACCCTTGACCCATTTCTGTGGGTGACGACACAATGAAGAAGAGAAGGTCAAGAATAGTAGCTGTTGTGTTTCAGATCTCTCCTTGATCCATTTGTATTTTAACCACAGTCCATGTGACCTACTGCATTACCCAGCGGTCCTACAGAAGCAGGAGTCCTGTGGCTACTTTGATATTTAAAGTGATGATAATTGTCAATTAACTCAAATGTAACCTAATTTGAATTTCCTCTATGGGTCACATACATTAGAATTATCTATGCAAATAATTAATAATTACTTTTTAACTATATTGGATAGCAATAGTAAGGTTGACCCAAAAAGGTAGGAACTCCTACATTGCATTGTTAGTCAGTGCGTAATGCCTCCGCCCTCTTACCCCAAAAAATATTTAAATGGATGTATTTTTACTGACAGAGTGAAAAAACATGACAATTAAAACCCCAAATAGCTAAACACATACCAGAGAAGCAAGAGTTGAATGTCTTTACACACTGAATACTGGGAATTTTATAAAATACCATGAAATTTTATTCAGTTTAAATTGAGTAGCACTTGTCACAAACTATTGTTTAATCTTTTCTACAAGTTTTGAATTAGTCACTGAATAAATAGGCTGTCATAAAGCCCTGTTAAAAGCTTTATGTGTGCATTGTAAATTCTGGCATAATTTCCAATTCTGAAATCTGAACTACATTTTTAAAGTCTGTTTGCTGTTCTCCTCTTTCTCTTTTTTCAGTGCTTATCAAAATATTTGTACTAATAATGTGCATACGAGACATCAATATTCCAAGTACTCTCTGGTATATAACATTTAAAAATACCATGGATCATTATTTTCATTAATTATAACTAAGATGTATACCAGAGATAGCAATCCAGTTGAGCTGAGATTCCTTCAAAACATTGTCTTTCTAGTTGTACCACCTTTCATTAATTATGTCTTATTAATTGTCACATTGCATTTTATCTGTGCACAGTATGATACTCAATAACACAATGCAGGGAATAAGAATTAGTGTGAAACGTTGTAGGCATTACATTTTAGTAATACAGCATTTGTGTTGGGTCTGAATGCTTGAAGTTAATTTAGAAAACAAGTATTTGAATTAAAACTTTAACATGTTTAGCAAGCCAAGTATTCATTAAGGAAAAATAACGGAGGGTGAGGTAGAAGCACTGTTAAGAACTCCTGTATGACAATTACTACACCTGTGGTTCTGTGAGCAAGAAATATATTTTAAGTGGAGGTACTCTGTTCATTGTAGTATGAAACACTTTACTTTTTTTCTTTAGGTCCTCAAGGGTTTCCCAGAATGTTTACAAGCTGACATTTGTCTACATCTCAACCAGACTTTGCTGCAAAACTGCAAAGCCTTTAGGGGGGCAAGTAAAGGTTGCCTTAGAGCTTTGGCAATGAAGTTCAAGACCACCCATGCACCTCCAGGAGACACTCTGGTTCACTGTGGGGATGTCCTTACTGCACTTTATTTCTTATCCAGAGGCTCCATTGAAATCCTCAAAGATGACATTGTGGTAGCTATTCTGGGTGAGTGTTTTAGAACTGGATGGTAACAAATTCAGTGACAAGCTGGTGCAATGCACCATGTAAAATGATAGAAAAGAGGACTGATCTATTTATTTATGAGTACAGTTTAAGAGTGATGGGTAATTGTAAAGGTTTGTTACAATTCAATTAAAATCAAATTAACATCCCGGAAAATGTTTTCTTGACTCTCACTTTTTCTCTGATGTGTAAATGCTTTCGTGACACTCTTCAGTTCTTGGCAGCTACTAAAACATTTAAGGCCAAATATATGAAAATAGTCAGCATTTTCCTTGTCATGTTAGAGGATCTTGGATTCATGCTTGATCCCTTAACTCCTTAAATAAAATGTGTATGTTGTAAGCGTGCTGGCTAGCCTGTGCCAATGCCCTGTAATGCAATGGGTTTACATTTTGACAAATTTCATCTATTTTGCCATGTACTTTTACCTGCTGTGTACCATCAAACGGGAGTCTATGAGTCGTTACCTAGGTAATATAGAGCTCTGAACTTTCAATGAGGAGATTAAAATTAGTAATGAACTGGTTTGGATGCAAAAGAAAGTCATCTGTCCAATCTGTCTCTTCAAAAATAAATTTTTTCAGTGTGAACTTGTAAGATTTCTTCGGAATGCTAGGACAGTGGGGACGAACAAGGGAGCAGAGAGAAGGAGGTCATCCTCTCCTACCACCTAGCCAGTAGGTTTAAACCTCAGTCTGCCCATGGCGGCACCCACCCCCAATACTTGTAATCATTTGCACTTCTTTTTCTCCTGTGGGTTAAATCCATGCCCATTTAAAAAATGAGCATGTAATTCAGTAATTTCCTTTCACTCTACTTTTGATGTTAACATCCCAAAGGATAAGATGTTGTCTGTTTTCCTCTCTTCTGTGTAGAACCAGAGTACGGCATAGCAGGGTACCCAGTGCATGAATGAAGATGTATGAGTGAATTCTATGTATTTTGATAAATTTATTATGATGATAGCTTTCTAAAAATTATTAAAAAAAAAAAAACCAAAGATGCGCAATTTGGTTTACAATACAATAACCAGGCAAAGAATAAAAACATATTCTAAATCACTTAGTAAGTACACAGTAAAGTTAGATTTGCACCAGATTTGGCCTTTTGACAATTTGATCTGGTACGTTTCAGTGAAGGAGCATGCTTCGTTGCATTCCTCATCTTTAAATCAGCCAGCCCTAGTTTCTAAAGGAAGGTAACATGCCTTCTTGCTGTATAAAGCAGTAATTTTAGTGTGTTGTTAAGGTGTACATGCTGACTGGCTCACTCTTTGCTCGTTTACAATCATGTAAGCTAATTAAAATACAAAGCCCGTGTTGAATTTAGCTCAGAACTTTTCTTTGACAATATCAATATTGAAGTATCAAAGCTGTAAAGAATTTCAGGAGATTCTCCTTTTCTGTTTCTACCTCCATGAAAATCCACACCTAAAATCCTCACAAACTATGATTATTCATTCTATTTTTTGAAAAGCTAGGTATTTATTTAACTAAAGTTAATGTATTTGCTCTAACATCAGTTTTTCTTGTAAAGATGTGATATCTGATTTATTCCCATTAAATTCACATCCAGGGAAGAATATCACAGCGTTTTCTTTTCTTTCTAGCGAGAACTTCATTGTTTCGAAGTGTTTGATAGTTTCCATAGTCAAGTATATATGCACTTGTCTAACAAAAACATAATTAACAGATCCAAGGAGTTTTTTTCTAAATATGAAAAGCTTCAGGACATATGTGAGAAAGTACTATTTTACACTGCCATTGAAAATCTATATAATCAATACTCTATCAGTAGTTATTAAGCACATATTCCACAGGTACAATTTTTAAATGTCTTAACATTCAGAGACACAAAAATCTAGTGGCCATGACATTCATGGCAATTATTAAAAGAAAATTAAGTATAAGGGGTGTGTAAAGGCTGTGACTGGAGTCAAAATGCCTGAGATTTTATCCTGGCTCCTCCCTCTGTTTCCTTCACCCAACTGAGAAGGTGACCTTGACCTAATCAGTTGATCTCTTTTCCATATTCATAAAATTTAGATAATACTTAATAATTTCTTCATGACATTATTTTGGGGATGAAATGAGATAATGCACCTAAGCATCTGACCCAGTGCCTGACACCTGCTTAGTCCTCAGTGAGCATTTGCTGTTGCTGCTGTCATTATCCTCCTCGTCATTGAACAAAGCCTGGAAAAGCAGGTGGTATGTGACGAGGCGGAGGGTGTGGGGCGAGCTCATCAGAATCCAGACCCTGAAATAACCTCAGGATTGGCAAGAAAGCAAGAAGGACAGACTTTTAGAATAAGGCCATGCGTGTGTTGGGTGGGGAAAGAAATGGCTATATAGGTTGAAAGAATATAACTAGATTTACTGAACAATCCGACGTATTCATTAAGGGCAAATCCCAAAGTGGTTACTAGAGGAAACAGGGAATGTTATGATTGTACCCCTAGTTCTCTAAGTGTTGACAGTGCTGCACCATAGCCCCATGCTTGGTATCAGCTGCACAGAACATTCTGAGATAGAAAGTTCATGAATCTGACTCACCACAGCCTTTCTCATATTTCTGGATTGACAAAATTAGACCACGCCTACTATATGGCAAAACCCTTTTCTAGCAATGTGGGGCTCAGCAGCCTAAAACCATGTCGGCTGCATTCTAGTTGTTTCGCCAAAGAATCAAAACAAGAAAATAATAGAGCTCAGACTAGGACCAGTGCACTAAGAGGGAAATGTCACTCAGAATACACACATGAGTGGGGCCATCAGTATGAGGTACATACTGGAATTTTGCTGCCCAAGTGTCTGTTAGCCATGAGATCTTACATTTGAAATCTTTGACTCAGAGATTGTTCAGTGGTCCCCTTCTACTTTTAGAAGGAAAACATTAAATTCAAATTACTTTACCTCCTTTTATTTTCTTTATTTAAGGAAAAAATGACATATTTGGAGAAATGGTCCATCTTTATGCCAAGCCTGGAAAGTCTAATGCAGATGTAAGAGCTCTCACATACTGTGACTTGCATAAGATCCAGAGAGAAGACTTATTAGAGGTTTTGGATATGTATCCGGAGTTTTCTGATCACTTTCTCACAAACCTGGAGTTGACTTTCAACCTACGGCATGAGAGTGCAAAGGTATATGTTAACTGTTTATTTTGTACTTCTGACATTTTGTTTTATTCTTGGATTGCCCAAATATCTCTGAAAGGTCAAGCAAAATATTGTAGCAAAACTTTACCAATTCTGAATATTTCAAAGGAAAAGTCTACTTAATATTGGAATTTCTGAATTATAAGGAAGGAATTCAATCTAACTACTTTTAAACCTATTGAATAATTTTAAGTAGTCAATTAAGTTTGACCTTTTAAGAATTCTTAGGTGAGACCCTTGACTTGAAATAGCCTGGTTTATATTGAGTGTGCCAACTATTTGTAAGAAATGAGTGATTCTAGACTATGAAAATCCTCCAAATGAGTTTACCTTATACAGAGATTAAAATATTCTCTCAGCTATTATTTACAATCTGTATTCATTCGTAACGTCTTTTCAATAATAATGAAAAATTAAACTCATTCAAGTTTAGGTCCATATTTAACCCAATTTCTAAATTACAGAAGTATAAATTAATCAGGTTTATCCCTGAGTCAAAATTAGTGCTGCAGAATGAATAACATTGTCTAACAAAAATAGTATTTTAAATGATTCTACATATAATTTAACTTAGGATGAGTTTTGAGAGTGTAGCCCTTATGTCCCTCACTCTCCTTCACTATGAAAATGTGTCCGTATGATCTACCACTATTCTAAGAATACAGAACTTATGTTGCACCCCACGATTTATTACTAGGTTTTTCTCCATCCTCTTCCCCTCAAAATTCCATAATCCCAACTCTAATTGTAAAATCTTTTTATTCCGAAATCAATTGTTGGGTTTTTGACACTTGCCAATGTATTTTAATGCTAACTATATACTCTCTGGAATAAAGATCCTCAAGTCAATAGTTAGGCAAAAGGTGGTAGATTGAATTCTCTCCGGAGTTACAGTCATTCCCAGGTACAGCGAGAGACCTAAAGATAAAGACAAATATAAACTTTTGAGGTAACCAGGGCACCACTAATATCCTGAAGCACCAAGTCAGATAATTATTTTTAAAACACTGAAAAGTTGAAAAATATTTAGGGGGGGTAGGCTCAAGTTATAAAGAACATACTTTTTTATGATGATTTTACTTCAGTACTTTATCAAGTCCTCATTTTATGTCATCAACGTCATTCTGATTTTGCCTTGAAAAACAACAAACATCTACCTCAGATAATTTCTTTACATAAAAAAGTCTAGGCAGCAACCAAATATATAAAGCAGGAGCTTCCATCTCCTGTTTTATTTATTTGGGAGCTTCCATTTTTATTTACAAGACGGATAACATTTTACACAGTGAACCAAAAGGGTGGGGGAGAAGGAACTGGGAACAAAAATAATAAAGGGCTCAAAGCATGGGGTTTATTGACTTCAACTTTATATTTATTGTTGTGAAATTTAACCTTGCAATAATCACCATATAATTTAAACATCATAGCTAATTATAATTAGTTTACACTTTTTTCTCTGCAGTAATACACATTCTACAAAGTTTCTTTAAATTATTATAATTTTTATTTTAGCTTTACCAAGTTACATAAAATACTTTCCACATAAAGGAATATTGTTGTCTTTAAATGTTGACATCATCCCCAAACATTTCTGGTGAATAACTTCTAAAACTATGATTTCCCCATCAGATGGTGAAACTATTAGAATTATTCTCTCATTCTAGTTGATAATTTGGAGACAACCATTAAGCAAAGTATTGTAGCTGTTTGCTTGCAATCTAATAATTAAGTCTCACAGTGGTTGAAATGATATGAAATAGTAAAGAGTTTCCTGATAATGCATTATGTTCAGATTAAATAATCTTTCATTTTATCTTCATATTCTGTTCACAAAGGCTGATCTCTTACTACGATCACAGTCCATGAATGACTCTGAAGGAGACAACTATAAACTACGAAGAAGGAAATTGTCATTTGATAGTGAAGGAGAGAAAGGTAATTCGTTCTATTTATAAAGTTTAAATGTAGAGCACGTGGTTATTAGCTCTTCATACTTAAATGCTCATTATGCTTCTGATGTCAAGGGTAAACTTTATTCAGGTTTTTGGAAGGTAAGTCCTTTGCCTTTTTCAGTAGCTAATGATATGGTTTCTGACTGACAGCTCTCAGCAATGCCGTATACAAAGCCATCTGATAGCTACAAGGGCAACACAGATAGAGAAATAGAGTAGGTTGCTTTAAAAAAAAAAAAAAAAGGAAGCCATTAATAACAGTTGAATAACTAAGCCTAAGAGTTCTGAACAGAGTGTTATAAAGGGAAGACTCTCGTTACAGGTTGTGTTCGATCCTCTCACATGCACGCATGACATGGAGAAAGGTAATATGTACTAGTTCCCCTCACCCTCAAACTCTCTGAGGCACTTGCCACTCCTTGTGCTCTCCGGGTTTTATGTCCTAACTATTGTTTTACTCATAGACTCAACAAATATGCATTTAACATTTCACATTTTTAAAGAGCTATTCAATTTCTGAGAAATCAAATTGTGTAAATGAAATAGCTCTTGCCTTCTCTAGGAAGGGAGATGACACACACTCTCATAGAAAGAGTGGGTGCTGCAACAAGAATAAACAAACCTCAGTTGGAGCCCCCTGAGGGTCCATTTAATTGTGCCTGAGCAGATGGGAGCAGGCTTTCCTGAAGAAGCCTCCACTCTTGTCCCATGCTGATCCAACAAACATTCCAGTCTTCACCTTATTTGGCCTCTCAGCCGAATCACTGTGAACCCGTTGCTCTCTTCTTGAATACTCTTGTCTTGGCCTCTGTGACAATGCACTCTTCCTATTTTCCTCCTGCTCCATTAATTCTCTGAAGATAATTTCAGGATCATTATCTGCGAAACTAGTTATTAGCATTTCTGAAGGCATGGTCCTAGGCCCTAATCTCTTCTTATTCTATAGCTTACTCTTACCCTGGGTGATCTCATTTCTGCTTATAGTTTCATTATATTCTTACATAGGAGATGTGCATATTTACTTCTTAATCCCAGGCCATCTGAGCTTCCGTCTCACGTATCCAATTGCCTACTAAACCATGTGCTTGAAATATCGAAGGCAGCTCAAACTCAGTATTCCCTAAACTGAACTCATGACGTCCTCCTGGAAACTTGTCTCTCCATCAGTTGCCATGTCTTTAAATGGCACTACTATGCAATCAGTAACAGAAACTAGATATCTGTCTAGGTGCCAACCTTCTCGCAACCTCTCCATCAACTCTAACGAGTCTTCTTATTGCTACCTCCAATCCATCTCCATTTAGTTCTCAAACTAGGTCCCTTTTGGTTCACTTCTTTCCATCTTCATAGCTACAACTCTGGGCCAAGTTAATAATCTGTCACCTGAAATACTGAAATAGCATCCCAAAACACCTTCCTATCTCGAACTTGACCCTCTCTGATCTATTCTCGATAGTGGACCACTGATGAGTTTTGTTTTTGTTTTTTTCTAAATGCAGTTATGTTTATGTCACCCATGTGCTTAAAGCCTTATGAGGGCGTCCCATTCCCTAAATCCTTAGTAGGGTGATCTATGCCTACCTCTCCAGTCTTATCTCATACCACTCTTTCCTTAACTGTCTTAACTTGGCCTTCCCTGATCAACTCCTCTCTTTTGCACAATTTGTTCCAGTTGCACTTCTGTGTTTATTTGCATCATTATTTAACCACTATTGTCTGTTTCTAGATCATAAGCCCCATGGAGGTGGGAAATATTTAGTCACCTAAAGTTTCAGTGCTTGCCACATAGAAGGTATTTAAGAACTATTTGTTGAAAGAATTATAATTAATTAAATCGAATTTCAGCATCTTTCTTTTGATTCTCTTCCTCTTTTTGCCTTCTTAATCCAAGTTCTTTTCTTGGCACTGTTCTCTTATGTCTGAATTCTTGCCCTAAAGGAGCTCATCTACTAGCTTCAGTTTGCTCTGTATTTCAATGAACTGAAATGTTCTCTAATCCATGTAAATTGTTTCTGTGTTTTTGCTTATATTATTACCTTAACTGGAATTTTTTTTCTTTAAATGAAAAGTTTAAATGAAAGTTTATTGGGACGACAATTGTTAGTAAAGTTACATAGATTTCAGGTGTACAATTCTGTAATACATTATCTATATCTCACACTGCGTGTTCACCACCCAGAGTCAGTTCTCTTTCCATCACCATATATTAGACCCTGTTTACCCTCTTCTAGAACCTTAATGGGAATTTATCTTCCTGTTCTCAAACACACACACACACACACACACACACACACACACACACACACTCACACACCCCACACCACTTTTTCAACCAGTACAATTACATTTTTTTGGGGGGTAAAGGTTACTCTCCCATGATATATTGAACATGAACTCTTTCTTGATTTCCTCAGATGTATAGGTTTTCTTTCTCTTATGAATTCCTGAGACACTTGCCTCTCGTTGTATTGTCAAAATCTGTACAGTGATTATTGGTATATTTGTCCTTTTATATCTACCACACTATAAATTTCTTTAGCAAAGAATGGTTGATAAATATTTATTGCATTGGGACAACTGTTGAATCCTCTGGCTTATTGCAGAACAATACACCATTCACAGATAGGTAGTAATTTATTTCTACAATGTCTTTCATTATTCTCTTGGTAACTTTTCTAAAATCAGAACCATTACTGTCAAGTTGTACTTCCATAGACTTAATATAAATTCCTTATCCTGAAGTTAATCTCTTATTTTGAAATGAAGAACAACTTGACGATGTTATCTATATAATAATGTCCCCATCCAGTTAAAGATTTTTAAAACTTCTTTCAATCTTGTTTTGTTTCCACATTCTCAAGCTAAACAATCTAATGTTTTTTGTAAGCTCCTGAGAGCACGTCACAATTTATATAGTATTCATGTTACTGGACATTTTTATTGGTTCTGAAAACTTTCCACTAATCAGAGGCTTGGTCTATGAGACCATTTTATATACAGTATAGATAGTAAAGGATTTGCCTGCCTTCCTGAAGCTATTTGGAGTTTCCTGGTAAGTCAGTGAGTAAGCACAATTTGGTAAATATGAAAACACAATTAACTCCAGCTATCCAGAGCCTGAGAGCCTATCCCAGTCTTTAAGAACCCTTGAGTGCTGTAGCCGAGTATAAAAGTTGCTGAAAGCAATTTAGTCCTATCACCTCAATATCCTGCTCTGAAGGTGGCCATTCATTCTATTCTTTTTGATGTAGAATCAATTCTAGAAGAAAAACATGCATATAATTAAGTAGAAAGAACAGAGAACTTTCAGAAGATAATTGATGCTAAATGATATGGAGATACATAAATTAAAAGCTGCCCATGAAATGTATTGATTATTTTAGAGTTAGTTTACTACTCATGTGAAACAATACCTTGAAGGCAGATATCTAAGAGTACTGATGACTGTGAAGTAATCAGCAGAGCCATCAACAAGCATGGGGAGGAACACATGGCTGGGCACTGGAGACAGACAGAGGTTGAGTCATGCATTGTCACTCACTATCTACTCAACAAGGCACTGGGATTCTTCAGGCTTCAGTCCTCATCTCTCCCCACCCCACTTCCAACCTTGCCTACCACATAGTGCTAAAGAGCTTATATTCAAAAAGATATATGAAAAAAGAAAAGATACATATAGAACCTCTGGCAAAGTGACTTGAACAAAATAGAAACCTAACATATTGGCTCACTTCTCTCTTAAAATGAATTTGTTAATGAAAGTGGTTTGTCCTCATGAGCTTCATATTTCTTCTGGAAAAATAAACTCATTCCCCAATAAGAGAGAGCTGTCAGTTCAGTTCTGAATTTGAGCACACCTTGTATTTTTTGAAGTTGTCTTCAAGAAGTTCTCTTTCCTTCCTAAAATGTTGGCCTGGAGGTGCCCAAGACCTTCCCAACTTGACTAGGATCATTGTAAGACGTACAGGTGGCCCCGTATAACACGGCACTTCTATAACACGGTTTCACTTTAACACAGTTTGAGAATTAAGGAAATCCCTGAACAACATGGAGCCTAATAAGAGTGTTTAAGAGCAAAAAAATATCTCATTCAAAATTAGGGAAATCCCTGAACAACACAGAATGTCATAAAAGCTTAGTAGTGATGACGAGGAAAACATTATTTAATACATATTAATATGTTATACTTTTGGTGAAAATTGCTTTATTAAAGATATTTCTCTTAATTATAAAAATATAATACTATGTGCTTTCTTTTAATTTTTGGACTCTAACCCCCTTTTTTGTACTAGTTCTTTGTTTCATATAACACGACATATTTTAGGAACCTAACAGCCATGTTATATGGCGGTTACTTGTAGTACTATCACTCCTGAGATGGTAGTAAAATGTTATTATTACAGAAAGTGAAGAACAAAAATGAATCTTCAATGACTTAATTAGTGGCCATGAGCATTAATCACATGGTGGCACATAATATAAGTAAATGAAACATAACCATCTGGAACATGTTAAAATGGTCTTTAAGTAGTCTTCAACATTAGATTGGGTAGTTCTTACTTCAGAGTATACCAATATGACCCATTGGGTTATGGGAACTTTTTTTTAAATTTTATATTGTGTATATTTTATAATATAGATAAGATATTAGTACAATAGAATGTATAATGGCACATGAGATACACACACACACACACACACATTTTTTACTGATAGTGCTTTTGTGACCAAATATTTGGAATATTTAGCTCTTTCCATTGATAGAAAATGCAGTATCAAAATAGTTATTAATGACTGATTTAGAAAGCCAAATAACCTTTGGCAGAGAATAAGCCAAGGCCAACAGCAATGTAACAGGTCCGAAAAACAAGAAAATTTAAAAATACTGTTAAAGATGTGCCTGTGCTAACCAAAGGGGTGAAAATCAAAGTGAAAAAAATATTCAGCATCCTCTTTCCTGGTCTTAGATGTTGCCACACATGTCCTGAAAAACAGGAACCCATTTTGAGACATTATGCATCATAAGAATAGGGAGGAAAGAATAGGGAGCAATTTTCTCATTTCCCCACCCATATAATTTTTATTAAAATAGGTACTTCCATATATTTCAAGTGAAAAAAATCTAATGTTCAAGAAAATAAGAGTGAAAATGTCTTGAACTCATCACACCTTGCGTTTCAAAGGATAGCAATAAACTTTATCTCGTTGCAATACTGGTTTAGTGATTTCAGATTGTCATCCAAAAGTCAGTAAGTTTTGAAAGCGTTTCTCCAAAGTAATTTTTATGAAAGTTATTGAAGTAAGGAATAAATATACTCATTATTAAACTTATTTTTATAGAACAGGCATTGTCTAATTCTACTTTTATTAAATTAAGCCTTTAAATATATTCATATTATACTTTGGTATCTTTTTGGAATATCTTCACCAATAACAAAAGTGATTAACTTTTGTTATCTGTTTTAAAAATATAGAAATGTATCTTCATTTGAATTTTAATATAGTTTTAATTTTTTAATCTTGTATTTGTATGAAAAATCACACTAGTTCCTTTTCAACATTGTTTGAAACTAGAGAGAAACTAAGGTACTTGAAATCAAATGAAAAAATTTATTTTAGATTCCAATTTTCAAAAAAAAATGAATGTTTTAAATGTATCTGGCTGGAAAAGGCTCAGCTTACCTCAAAATTATTACCAGTAGGACATCTAAAACTCAGATGTTGAGAAAGCACATTAAATGACTGTCTTTGATCAAAAGTCAAGTCTACCTGTAGAGTCTGGAAAATAAAACTGGTAATTAATCTGAGAGAAAGACTCCATAAAAGATGGAAGCGAGCACAAGTGTTTGTTCCCAGATTATTTGAAATGGAAGAATTTTATATTATCATTCTTAAGACAGATTAGTCAGCTACTCCATCAGGACAATCTTATTCTATGCTCTTAAATTCATTCTGAACCCAGAGAGACATGCACAAGACAAATCACAAATGCTTTTGAATTGAGTACCATGACGGAAAGGGGAGGAGACGAACTGTCAGCCTGCAGAAACAAGGAATTTGAAGAAAAAACAAAAATGTTTTCAATCATCTACATGAGAAAGCAAATTTTAGGCTTAATTAAACAGGCAAAATGTTTTCTTTGTAAAATGATGATAACAAGTGATTATACAATCTCACTTCTAGCAAAGGGGAAAATGTAAAGCCACTTCAGATTACTGCCCTCAAAATACTATTTCCACATAGAATAAAATTAGCATTAAGAAAATAAAATAGAACCTAATACTTTTCAATGTCCATACTCCAGTTTAACTAGAAAAAGGCAGACGTAAAACAGGCCATCAAAATCTAGAGGTACCTGGATACTAATTTTAAAGCATTTCAGTCCAATTTCATGTATTCCCTCAGTCAACCTCCAACCTAAACCTCAGCAGTTTCTATTTTTAATCCACAAATAGATTGTCATTTCAAGTTCCATTTCAAATGATGGAATATGAAGCTTTGATTTATTTAGTAAGGAATAGAAATGCCGTTGCAGTCAGGCAGCATCAAAGAAACTTCACAGGGCTTGGGTTCCAGGAAGCGTCTGGCTGATTGTCCATCGGCAACGAACATGGAAATAAACGTGGAATGATTCTCTTTATGTATTAGAAAATTCAAATATAGCAAACTTTTTCTTCTTCTTTTGCTATCCTGCTTTAATATGAATTTTTGCTAAAGGAGTTAGATATCACGTACTTGAAGTAATTTGCTCCATTTTGCTATAGCACTAAATGATAATCCCCCATTCACCACATTTTTTGGATACTTGTCCTGAATTGAAATTAACAAGTTATAATTCAATTTAACAATATATGTTAGCTGATGGATTTGTGCCTAAGCATCCAAAATTAGGCCATAAATTAAAAAACTAAGACTGCTGTTAATGCAGTAGGTGGGACAGAAAATTTTATCAGTAACACGTGAGGATTTAAAAATCTGTAGAGAACTCCCAAGACCTCTCACGCTAAAGAGACAAAATGGTTTAGTAATTCGTGATGTGCATTCATTACAAATATCCATGTTAGCATTTCCATACTTAGATTGGAGCCATATGAATTAATGGTTAATTGAGTTTGCATTTGATTCTGCTAGAAAAGATTCTATGAAAATGTTTAAAAGACAAGCTGATTCAAACCTCACTGGTGGCCAAACAGCACAAAGGTTTACTTATGAGCAGCAAACTGATGCAATTCACTGAGCAGGTATGAAGATAATTTAGAAAAGTGAAGCTTTTCCTTTTCTCTTTCTTTTTTCTTTTTTTTTTTTTCACATTTAGTAGCATAAAATTGAACACTTATTTTTTTGAGGAATGAACTGATATATTCATAAAGTGGGGGATTTTTATCAAATTTTCAGGAGGGGACAAGTTAAAAATCAAAACAAAACAAAACAGAGGAAGAGATGACAAAGTGTTTAAAGGGTTAAGGAGGGCTGTATCCATGACATTGGAGAGAAAAGGGTTTGTGGAGGAAGAGCTAATCTAAATATTTACAACCAATTAGATTAGTGGTTGAGTGGAGAAATACAAGTGACACTAAGTAATCAATGTTGTCTACAGTACTTGAGATTGGAAAAGTCTAAGGTCTTCTCAGGCTGAGCAAGTGGGAATTCTTAAAGAAAATGAATTAAGCAATATGTTTTTGCTACATTTAACTTTAATGGACAGAACATTAGCTCCTAATAACAATTTCACATCAGACTGTTTTTCAAACTCTGACTATCTTTACCTTGATTTGGTTTCTGAGTTCTTATATTTTAAATTATATATATGAAAGGAAAAAAAATCTCTGTTTAATTTCTATGCCATATGAGAATTTTATAAAACAGTTGGAAGTTTTTCTGGAGTGGCCTTAAATCAGTTCATTTGGCCTTCTATAAATAACAAAGTAAGAACAAGCAGGCATTGTAGATGGGGACAATGTGTTCAGCATTTCTCTAGAAAACGATATACCTTCTGGAATATGTTGGTTAGTTATTAGGAGTAACCAGATGGAGAATTATACTGTCTCCCCAGGACACTAATGGAAACAAGTTCTGGGATTTGTCTCTGAGTTTTTCTTGTGGAAATATGTTCTAACACAACCCTGAGGGCTGAAATTATCCTGACATTTCTGTATAAAGCAGCCAGTATTCACTACTGGCTTTAATGTAATTATGTAAACCTACCTTCATTACTGTATTTAGCTTTATATGCTTCACAATATGCTACCCAGCCAACCAGCCTGGAATGTCACAGCCATTACACGCATTGAACTACCATAAAAAGGCAGCCTGCCAGCCTTTACCACAGGGAGGCTTCCAGTTTTAACCTTTGCAATGTGTGAATGGCCACCACAGATGAGAGAGAGAGTGTGAAGGTTAAAAACAAACAACAGGCTACATAGTGGTGATATTTTAAAATTGGGACACATTTTCCCTCTCTTTTTCATTTCCTTAAAGAGATAGGGCACCAGATTTTAAGAATACAAATGATTATTGAGCATTTATAAGGTTGTAAGTTAGCCGATATTTTTTTCTCAGATATAAACATTATTACTGTCACAGGTAAACTTTTATTTTGAAAGGAATCATGTGTTTCACTAGTGTCCCCTGAATTAAGAAAAAAAAATATGTCTCCTAAAATAGCAACATTTTCAATAGGAAAAAAGAAGAAAAATCTTTTCCGGTGGTTTTATAGAAAATTCCGTGTTTACGTTATTCAAAGAACATCACCATTAAAAAAGGTCGTTAATGTATAAGTAGTGTAACATGTATAGAGTCCCGCATTTATTTATCTTCTGTAAAATAACGTTCCTTTGATAGATTTTGGCAAAGGAAACAGTACAAATGATCCTGAAGACTCTGTAGATACCATAAGAAATTATCAGAGTTCCAAGAAACAATTTGAAGAGAAAAAAAGCGGATCTTCATCTTTCATCTCCTCCATTGAAGATGAACAAAAGCCTCTCTTCTCAGGAATAGCAGATTCACTTCCAAGAATAGGGAAAGCAACTGGACTTGATTTTGAAGAAACAGTGCCCACCTCAGGAAGAATTCACACAGATAAAAGAAGTCACTCTTGCAAAGGTAATCAAATTTCTCAAGATTCAGTTTGTCTCTCTTCGGTGCTCATCATAAAATTGTGACATTTTACAAGAACCTTACTGATATATGTTAATCTAATCTTCTGTGATTTCATAAAATTGCAACTAGTTAAAATCACGTACAAAGTGTTTGCACCACTCTGGAGTAGTGGTAATTATTCCTAAGCAATGATAGCCTAAGAGGGATTTGTTGTGGCCAGTCAGACTTAACGTAATGCCACATAGAACACTGTGGAATGTCTATTGTAGTTATTCCAATGGAGAGATGGGATCAACGAGTATTTTAAGAGAGCTAATCAGTTGCTTCTTACTCTTCTGACCCACTCCTCACTCTGAACCCTGTTGTTTTATAGAATGAAAGTCTAAATGCCAAAAAAAAAAAATCTGTTTACTGGGAATTATGAGAAAAATGGGGGGAATACCTCTACATAAAGTATGCTCTTGACTCAACTCATTTGAAAACATTTGTTTAACATCTCTGCCAAAAGGGATACCCAAACATATGGGTTTTGTTGTAGGAAATATGCATGGGATGGGTAATAATGCTTGATTAACACATGCAAATTTGATGCAAACTGATCAAAAATTCAGGAAAACTTGAGAACTACCTCGCGGAAGAACAATTAACTTAGAATAACAGGTGCTAGATCTAAGTGGGTGCTAGAATAGGTGTGGCTTAGACTACTTCGGTTCCAACCACAACTCTGTCATTTACTTCCTTTATGGCTTAGGATAAGTGACTAGTAGACCACATTAAAACTCAGTTTGCACATCTTTAAAATAGGAATAATATTTTCTAATCAACTAGTCAATTGTGGTTGTTAATACGATAGTATGCTTACTTTCTCCGAAATAAAATCCCCAATTTGATTTAGTATTTTATCACAGGTTTTATTTTCTAACACTTTAATTATTGGATATATCCAGAGATATATAAAAATTGTAGAGATGAATAAGGCATAGCAAAAAATCAAAAGAATATAACAGAAATGAAGGAAAAATAGGATATTCTTAGCCTGGCATGACAGCAAAATTATGGGACCGAGTAAGTAAATATTACGTATCATCATCACCATTATTCGAAGTAACTATATCTGACAAATATCTGAAAGTTTTATTGAATCTACGATGTTTAGGCTTTAGATTTTTCCGCATTTACATTCCCTATCTTATAAATCTGCTTTTGCCATGACCCCACATTGACATAAGCTAAGAATATATGCAAATGTTCTCTGGACAATCTAAAATCTTGATGAAGTGAATGAAAATAGTACCTCATTTATCAAAATGGAAGAATGGAATATTAGATGTGATTACCAAAGGTCCCATTTTAGTTATTTATGAAAATGAATTCTTGGAAGTGCTAAAAATAGAAAAAGGTTGTTTCATGGAAGTCAAAAGTTCTGAAGAACTTGCTGAACCATCTCTACTATCTCTAAAAGTCAGTATAATGTTGACCTGACCTTTTGAAAGGTATCTTTTGTTGTTTTCCTTTTGAGTTTTAGAATTTCCAGTGGTAAGTCATTAAAGATATAATTTTGGCATTTTATTTAACTTTACAATGCCTCTTGCCGACAGTGAGTTCTCATGCCCTTCATCTTATGTTTTTCTTTGTTACTACTTCCAATTATTTTTAATTATCTATTCTGTATGCATAATAAAAAATTAGTATTCTAAAAATAATTTTAATATCTAAAAATTTTTAATTTTCAAAAATTTACAAAGCAATCCCTATTCAAATAAAACAAAAATTACCATGAAAATACATAGCTAAATATGCATGTGGCTTGAATAAACATAATTCATATCATATAGCATCTATGAGACACACCTGGTTGATTAATGTGATCAACCAATAAAGAATTCTAAAACTCCATACCCTGAAAATTCCATTCCTTAATGACTTTTTAAGATGAAATACTATGGAATATTTGAGAATTTGAATGCATATTTATATGGTGTAGCTGTATTTCCTGCAGTGTGAACTACCAATCCCCCCAAATTTTAGTTTTATCATTAATTGGAAATTTCACTTACTCACATTCCTGTCATTTGTCATGCTGAATTCAACAAAAAAGCACCTTTAGGCAAAAGTTAAAAAAAAAAAAAAAGTTAAACAGACTCTGATCTATTTAGATTGAGTCAAAAATTGACTCTAGGAAAATTGTGTACCGAGAGAAACGTGAAAGTTTACTTCTGTTCATCCAGTTCCAGAAATGTCTTGCAACTATAGCAACATTTTCCAAGGCAACAAAGTGCAGATTCTTTCTGAGCTATATTTAGAAAGTGTCTATAGGGATGTTCATTTTGTTAAGACCCTAACCAGGATTCCCCCTTTGAACTTCTTTTTTTTTTTTATATTGCTGTTAAAACAAGCTAATGACACATATCAAGACTTTAATAAAAGAGTAAATTTTAATCAAGATAGCCTCTATCTAAGTTTACATTTTTATTCATTCCTTCTCAGAGAACATAATCAGGTTTTTTCTTTAGTACTGAAGAAAAATATAATCCTACATAACTTATTGCATGTGATTCACCATTGTTCTTTAAACATCAATTCATTATATATAATTTGAGAATGAGAGAGCTATTAAGCATAGGCAGAAATTCTGCACACTTTCTTGGCACAAAATTTCTGAGCACAATATGTCATTTCCATCCTATCATTTCTTATTGTCTTCTTTAAAAATTCCTATATCAACCAGTTAACAGGCATCTAGACAGGGATAGACACTGGCATCATCAAATCATTAATATGTGTGTTCTGAATGTTTGTTTGGTATTGCTGCTCCAAAATTGAAAACCTAGGGTACGAAGACATTATATTATTGTTTTGCATTTTAAATAGAGTCACATGTCTGTAAATAATAAATCATACTTTTCAGTGAAAATCTGCAGATATACTAGTAAAAACTCCAGCAATATTATTATTTTTTGTTTGTTTTCATTTTGCTGTGTTTGGTAAATATCAGAGGAAATTATACACTGTTACTTTAAAAAAAACAAAAGAAAACAAAACACCAGAATCCCACAGGCTAAGGAAACCTAATCATAACCATGTTGGAATTCATAGGGAGCTCTCTGAGATCTGTTAGCCATTTCAACAGAACAGAAAACCCTGAACTTATATTTTTCCAAAACTGTCTTTGTATATGCTAATTCCTTTGTTATAGCTTCACCCAATTGAAGCAGAAATTGTAGGAAATTGTAGGCACCTCATTAGAGAAATTTCTGTGTATTCAGTGATAAAAGGATAATGATAGAAAAACCATGAAGAAAGAATATAGAAATTGTGTCTGCTACTTGGAGAAAGGGAATGCTGTACTTTGGATAAACTGTAGGAAAGGAAGGAATTTCAAGAAGTTCTACAAATCTTGTTCTCTATTTCTAGAATTATAGCTAATCCTCCCCAAATTGGTTACTTTCTATTTTTTTTTAAATAGCCAAGGATATAAATTCCTTTACTTTACATAACTTTTGTCACTGTTTAATTATAGCTACTTGTCAAAAAAAAAAAAAGTCTATCAAACCAAAATCACTTTCTCTATTTCAAATCTGTTTCCATGTGAAAATGAAGACCAGTTTTAGATTGTATTTTCCTTCTACCAGCCCTCCTCATAAGGAAAAAATGTTGTTCCTTCTTTATCTGTAAAATAAATTCAACTCCACTAGTATTTTCCCATGGGTTTTATTTTCCAACCTTTTAATCATTTTAAGCCCTCTCTAGATACGTAAAATGTAGAAAGTAAGAAAGCATAACAAAAGCCATTAAAAGTATAAGACAAAAATTAGAAGAAAATGAGATGTTATATTTGCCCTCAGATAGCGATAACTTGCAAATACATATTGTAGGAGAAATTGCAAATTAAAAGAAGCTCAGAAAAGGAATCCTTGTGTGGAAAATGATCAAAACCTTGCTAGATTGAATTTCTCAAGTTCAGGGCCTTTGTCTTCTTCATCTTTAATTCCTCCACATTTACCAGACTGTCTGGCACATAACAGAGATACAGAACATTTGAGAAGAGGACATGAATAGATAAGCAATATGTTTTAAAATATAGTGACATAAAAATATTCTGAATAAAAGACCCACAAGAAAAAACATTGGAAGTTAACATGAACATATTAAAGGACGGTGCAGAAGGAGCTACAAGGAGACATAGAAGTATGAATGAGTGTCACAGGACTAGAGGACCTTTAGGACCCTTCCCATCGTTAATGGCTTATGGTTCCTTGGCTCTGTTTTGAATTGGGTTAGCCTAAGAAAATCACCCTGAGGTCAGCACTTCCCCATGGCTCCTCCTCGGACCCACTCTGAATCATGAAGTATGCAAATTATCCTGTGGGAAAGAGCCCTAAAATCTTAAACCCAAGATGAAGCAGTACAAATAAATGGTGCTGTTTCTTCCCAAATATAAAAGGGCACGATAACTGCTCTCTAAATCAGAGATTTGGGATGGCCACCCATGTTTTCTCTTAGCACAAAGAGAAAGAAGATAAAATTATATCCAAGACTCAAACAGCTAATATGTTTTTATTCATATGGAAATGGATTGGGGCAGTCGCCAACAGGGTCAGGGTGGTGGGATGCAGCTGATTGAGACTCCTGGACAGGTCCCTGAGTCACTCTGGGTGATCCACAATTCCCCATGTCTTTGGGTTATACTTCCATATGCTTTCCTGCCTGTATTGTGGACATCCCTGTGTAACTGATGCAAATGGACACCCAAAGATATTGACATCCATCTTGCTATTTCCCACAGATATCTCTGACACAAGAAGCTGGGAACGAGAAAATGTCCAGACTCAGGCTGATGAGTCTAGTCCCTCAGCACTTCCGCGAGCTGCCTGGGGAATCTCTGAAACCGAAAGTGACCTCACATATGGGGAAGTAGAGCAAAGATTAGATTTACTTCAAGCACAACTTAACAGGTATAAGCAATGGTGGGGCAAAAGGAGAACATAACTCAAGCCCTTGGTTGGGTTCTTGCTTTATTCCTTGTAAATAGCAAATTCCTCCTGCCATAATCGCATATTTTCCCTCTACGCTTACTTATTCAGAAGTTGACAAATTATTAATCTGTGTTGCCAAGAGCATTTATGTAGAACATTTCATACTTCTGGCAGTGTAAATACTATTTATTTCTTTACTTGCCGTAAAATTAGTATATCATCCACACCAGCTGCCTAAGAAAAGTCCTTTTTTCCCTCAAAATAATCATATTTAGCTTGTTGACAAACACGCTTCCTCTTTAAATCTTTATTTTATCCATTTTGGTTATTTCTTATGTATTATGGATTTTTTTTATGGTAACTTACTTATATATTGTGGAATTTTTTTTTAACTATTGACAAATTATTTAAACACTTATTCAGTCAACTTGTTAAAATGAGATTGAATTGAAAATCTTAGAGTTGAAGCCCAAATCCTCTCCTTTTCCCTCCATCTTTGATATATACTATTTTAAAATGAGGAATAAATTTGGTTTTAGGGAGGATGGAATTCCTTAATCAAAATCTGAGTGGATTGTTTAAAATTAAACTGGTCCATAAGACACAAAAAATATATGAATGAGTTGGATACAGCTGCTTTAGTTGTGGTTCGTTTAGGACTTTACCTTGATTCAAAAGTAGCCTTCATGGATACCACCAGGCAAGGTGAAAAACTACATGAATCAAACAAACTAAAACGTTCAAATCAACATAAAACACACAATGAGAGATGAGGAGAGCCAGATGTTCTAATGAACACATTTCTAATAAGTGCAAGCATGGTAGAACGACCACAACCCCTGAATCCTGATTTTACCTTGTGTTCATATATGCCACATGTCAGCCTTCTCTACTGATGGTGTGATTACTAAGACCAGAGGTTTCCACTAAGGGGTCCGCAGACAAAATTCCCCTGGGCTAATGGCACACACTTGCACTATCACAGAGATGTAAGGCCAACTGTACCGGGTCATAGCTCTCTCTGTAATTAGCTTGCTAAACAACCATGTGTTTTCTTGGCCATTTGTAAGTATAGCACATATGAAGCCAAAATGAGTCTATACTGTGTGTCACCAATGGGTGACCAAATTTTGGGATGACAGTTGTCTGCCCAGATGTGACATGAAAATAACTTGTTCTTTCCATTTCTTTCTATGCATAGCTACACTCTGGTTTGCTACATCATATTTCTATTCTATCTTTGCCACGTCTTACAGGTTACTAATATGCTGTCTGTGTTTAATACATCTTAGGAATTCTGCCCATTTCTAACAAGCTACTTGCTTACACATTGTCTATACTTAGCACATCCTATGAGTTATGCCTAGACCACATAAGCTACTGGTTTACTTACTATCTCCTTAATATTTTGTATGTGTTTCATCCACACTGTTTGTTGTTTTTACTGCTTTTTCAAATCTTTCTGCCAGAACTGAACAGTTTCAAACAATAAACACATTAAAATGTGTGTGCACACAAATATACACTACTATAAAATTTAATTGCATTTAAAATCGCCTGGTGCTGAGGTCCATGTCTAATCCCCAACTGTCAAATTCAAGTCGTCAAATTGAAACATAGATAAGAAAATTAAAACAGATTATTATTTATTTAGAGTCAGTAATTCATAATTCAAGTGTAAGAAATTGCCATAATTATTATTGGTTAGAGAAACATATGTAGTTACTTAATACATTTGCTTTTTTTCTCCCATTTATACCAAGCCACTTTGATCTTTTACCCATAACATATATAAAAATGCATACTGTATAACACATAAGAATTGATATAAGTGTGGTATGAACTTGAATTTCTTTGATTCTTGTGGCTGAGAGAAGGGAACTGCCCATTTCTTTACTGCCAGGGCCTAAGTATCTATTTAATTTATTGAATAAAAAAGTGAGTGAACGAATGGATGAATGACAAGAACAGCAGTGATTTCTGTAGCACAATACTTGCACAGCACTTGTGATGGATAAGCCTAAAGCTATAACTGTGCTACTTAGTAGCTACTTATAGGAAGATTGGGTCAAGTTATTTACCCATAAATGTCTCCAGCCTCAGGTTCTGTTTTGACTCATACCTACTACAATGCCATTGCAAAGACTAAGATAATACATGTGGACACTATATATGCTATGCAAAATAGAAGGTGTACTTGCAGTTAGGTAAAATTGGAATAGCAATGAATTTCACTTCTATTATTGGTGTTAGTTGTGTATTCTCATACTTTACATGTACGAGGTCAGAAAATTAAGTTCACGAACTCATTCTAGAAAAAGTGCTACATACCTCATTGCTGACTATCACTACAGTCACCTTCGAAGTACGCCCCTTGGGAAGCTATGCACCCATGCCAGCACCTAGTCCACTCTTCAAAGCAATTTTGGAACACTTTCTGGAAATCAGAACTGTCGTCGTATTACCCTGGATGTCCTGAATGTCATCAAAATGTCTTCCTTTCAATATTTCCTTTATCTTTAGGTAAAGAAAGCAGTCACTGGGGGCCAGATCAGGAGAGTAGGGAGGGTGTTCCAATACAGTTATTTTGTTTACTGGCTAAAAACTCCCTCACAGGCAGTGCCGTGTGAGCTGGTGCATTGTCGTGATGCAAGAGCCATGAATTTTTGGCAAAAAGTTCAGGTCGTCTAACTTTTTCATGCAGCCTTTCAGCACTTCCAAATCATAAACTTGGTTAACTCTTTGTCCAGTTGGTGTAAATTCATAATGAATAATCCCTTTGATATCAAAAAAGGTTAGGAACATCGTTGCAATGAGTTCATGAACTTAATTGTCATACCCCGTATTTCTGTATTTCTTGATTTGGCCCTTTCTCCAGAACTAGAATAGATATTTTAGGGTACACTTGTTACCTTGTCATGCATTCCAATCATTGAAGTTAGCATAAATAAAAGATGACTGAAAACATTTATTTTCAGTAGGACCCACGGCTGAAAGTATAAATTTTAAGGAGCCATACATATAGGACCAATTTGGTACAAAAAGGAAGCAAGCTCTCTGGAGTCTCTTTTATAAGGGCTCTAACCCCATTCATGAGGGCTCCACCCTCAGGACCTAATCACCTCCCAAAGGCACCACCTGCTAAGACCATCACATTGGGGGTTATGGTTTCATCATATGGATGAGGGTGAGGACATCAACATTCCATCCATTGCACTAAACTACCCAAAATATCAGATAATCAGTTAACAAAACAAAACTAAGTATTCAACATCACTGCAGGAAGACAGACTACCATCTTGACAGAGTCTAAGCAGTATCTCAGAAGGGGAAATAAAAAGTAGAATATTTATAGGATTTTCAGTCTGGGCCTTTCAGGGTTAGGGAACTAATTGAAAATGGGCAAAGTTCATGATACAATAGCTCAGAATTGATGGACACAATGAGGTGATTATCTTGAAATAAATATGGATGAATAAAGTTTGTTTGATAAGCAAGTTATTTGTTCAAATGAGCAGACAGGCTGTCTCCAGTGAGTTCATCTGTAGAAATACCCTGAAGGAGTGAATTTATCCATTCATTTCATCTAACTTTTTCCCAGCAAAGTTTTCCTGGAATAAACAACTAAGTCACGTTGACAGACGTGGTCTACAGTCTTCTCTAACTCGTGTTAACAGAAATAGTCTCAGTTCTCACCCTGCACCAGTTATTTCACCTGCACATAAGAAGATGAACTGAGTCCCACTCATGGCAGCGTGTTGCAATTAGGGAAGCCCCACATCCAATAGATTTTTCCCTCATAGACTCTATTCAAATAGAATCCATGATATAGAGATCCTGTTTCTCAGAGATCACTGCTGTTTGACAGAAGTTTTATAGGACTCCAAAACATTATCATGATTTTTGACTCTCTATTAGGTCTTGAATCCCCCTTGTTGATGAAGGTTTTATTGCAGTCCCCACCCCCAAATCCTTTTAAATTCAATGTAATAAACATGTGTAAGCCACTCACTAAATATTAAATGCCATTGGTGATGGGATTAATTTGTACAGAAATATTTATAATGGAGACTGAACGTAGTCTTTTCTTTGGAGGCTCAGAGAAGAAATTAATTTTGAACTGGTTGACTAAGGGAAGATTTTTGAGTGCAAATAAAATTTGAGCTGGAACTGAGGAGTCAAAATTTGATGCAGAACAATAAAATAACTACTAGTGTGCTCAATTTAGTTGGCACCATAAAAATTAGATTAAACCTATGGGTAATAAGTAGATAAGTAAATATGTTTCCTTTTTTCAGTGTGTGGTTTTGGCATCTGCAAAGCAGAATCATGTATAATTTATAGCTATTGGTTTAGAAGACAGTAAGCTATATAGCTATATAGCAAATATAGAAAACCTGTAAGAATAATGATTCTCAGAAGGCATATTTGTAGTGTCAATTCATATTAAAATACTAAATACTAAAAAAAAATTTTTTTTCTCAAGTTTTCTTGGTTTATTCTGTTCTCTTTCAAATCAAAAGCTAAGTTTTCTTTCATAAATATAGCAGGTATATAATTGAGCAAAATATAATTGAGCAAAATGAATTCTATGATTTTAACATTTTTGGTGAGATTTAGCTTTTCTTTGCATTATCATTAAGAGACATAATAATAAGCATACATCAGTAAAGAGTTAAGAGTTTTCTAAAGAGGGGTATAGCCCAAATTTTCTGATCTTATGTCCACAAAATTCCCTTTTTTTTTTCAATGCTGTTAACACGTGCAATGAGGGGGAATCAGACCTATTATATTTTGCTATTCTCCCTTTAATTTTAATTTAAAATTTGAATGAAATTAGCAAGCCAGTTGGCTAGTTATGAGCTTTGAGGAAAAATGATCAGATTGGTATTTTGTAAGCCAGATGGATCATAGAAGCAAGTAAATTTTTACGTTTTGTCTCTGCCTTAAATATCAAAGGCCCTTACGGTAGATGAGAGAGAAATTTAGCATTTAACAGTACTTAACTTTACAGAAAGACTACAATGTATAATATACGATTCTTGATGTAAATAGGAGAGAGGCAAAGTAAAATAAAGGTAATATAAATTTGAAACACACAAGAAATTATCCAATTGTTGTTAACTATGAAAGAAAAATGCTACCAAATCTCTTTTTTTATAGAGTAAATATAGGTGACAAGAAACAGCAACACCTGATTAAAAAGCAAAGACCATTATTGATTAATAATACAATCTCAGTGTTTTACATTTTGAAATCAATGAAACTTATAAAAATGTAATACACTGTATATTGTAAAAATGTAGTCTATTTGATTCAGCTGTTTTTCTGTTAAGATCTTATTCACCGAACAGGAAAGCAATGTTCTTTATCAGAACCGTTTAGTGAGACAGCAAGTTAGCATCTGCCAGGAGAGAATCTCTGTGCTCCCTCTCCTGTCCTTCTTGTTTAAAGCAGGACCATAATTCCGTTTGTTGGTAGTTGTTTAGTTTGGGCCACAAAATTATGCTCAGAGACTGATTTTGCCAGCAATTTATTTAACAGACATTTGCTTTGGGAATTATAATTTCACAAGCTAATAGTATACAGGATAATATCTCTTAATAAGCCAAATAAAGAAATAACATACTCCAAAGCAATGATAGATTCATTACGCTATTGTTCAAGGCAAGCGGAGGGGAAAAGAATGAAGTACAAATTTAGATGAGGTGTTCCTTCTATATGAATAGGCACTTGGGAGAGGCACTTGGCCAACCAAGAACTGACATCCAGGTGCCAGCACAAAAATAAAAGTCCCTTGTTGCTTGAGTACATTGCTAGGGAACAAA
The DNA here is from genome assembly GCF_004115265.2 of Rhinolophus ferrumequinum. Classification (NCBI taxonomy): domain Eukaryota; kingdom Metazoa; phylum Chordata; class Mammalia; order Chiroptera; family Rhinolophidae; genus Rhinolophus; species Rhinolophus ferrumequinum. Next base: position 60,373,478 of record NC_046291.1, read on the forward strand.
GGTACCAGTGTTTGTGGACAGGCTAGGCTGCTTCCAAGAGTTATCACTCCAGGGGCCGTTGCATGGCTTTGTGCCACTGCTGACAAGGAGTGCCTTGTGGAAGCAGGGACAGATGTCCCTTCTCTTCCTGAGACTGATGCACTGTTTTGCTCCACTGCCGGCCAAATAGTCACCTTGCCGCAGCAAGAGCAAATGTCTCAAGACCTTCGGAGAGCTATTTAGGTCAGCGAGATGTCACTCTGCCCAGACTAAAACTCTCAGAGTGTTCTCACAAACTCTCAGGATTTATAGTCTAAATGTTCCCTTGCCATCATTGCTTGTGTACATGTTCTTATCAGATAAGCCCCCAAGGACCTTTCAGCAGTTGAGCTGCTAAGATGAGATGATGACATCTTGACACAACTTGCTTCAGTCTTCTATCAAAACAACTTCACTTCTCCAATTTGTTTTTGTCTTTGTCATAAACAGGTGGATTAAAACAACTCCACTTAAGTAATAAGCAAATGCATTTGAAATCATGTCAAACCAATACACAATAGTGGTGCTGAAATTTTCTCCAATTCTTTGCAATGATGGAACTATTTGGGGACGGTCTTCCCCCATTTCTATCTGTCTTGCAGACTTGAATCCCAAATGACCGCTGACATCCAGACCATCTTACAGTTGCTGCAGAAACAAACCGCTGTGGTCCCCCCAGCCTACAGTATGGTAACTGCAGGAGCAGAGTATCAGAGACCCATGATCCACCTGATGAGAACCAGTCACCCGGGAGCATCCATCAAGACAGATCGAAGTTTTAGTCCTTCCTCACAAGTGAGTATAAATAGTGTACAACCAACAATGTCTCGCAAAGTGTGTTCCAGGAACCACCTGAACAGAAGCATCTGGGTGCTGTGGAAAATGCAGATTCTCACTCTACTTAATTCGAATTTCTGGGAATAGGTCCTGTAATCACAGTTTTACACAAGCACCCCGTATTCTTACGCTCATTTAAAGTTTGAGAACAATGGACTTTGAAGAATAATCTTAAAACACTAGCATTTTTTATAAGGAAAAGCTTTTTTCAATAATCAATCTACTTAAGTTTATATATAGTACAACTTTGAAAGCAAAGGAATAGCCCTGGGTCCTAAAAGCTCTTCAGAGAAAAGTCTGTAATTTGCTCTAGTGACAAGAGGTACCCTTGGACAGGATCTCAGGAAGGAAGGGGAGGAGAAATAGCAGCTGGCCAGAGAAGATCTGAGGTTCAAGTGCAGTCAGTTATCTGCTCCCCACCCATCACATGAGATCTCTACATCTTTTTTCACCTGAAGAAGGACAAGAGAAGGAATGATCGTTTCCTTTATGTCGCCTCTGAAGCCCTCGAAATGGCCCCTTTGAATTATGTTCATGTGAAATGTCTAACTCCCTTGGAATTCTATTTTAGGAATCATTCTTAATTACTTAAACACTATGGCCTAACTGGACCTAAGGACTATAATTTAAATAAGGACTTACAGAACAATCTTGTAAAACTTCTTCTAGAAGTTTGAGAATTTAGTGCAAGATGTTCTGGGAAATGAAACATTAGTAACAGGAGGAAATACGCAAAAGGAAAATAATGCAATCTTTCTAATATACAAAGGAGACATTTATTTATCTCAAACTAATTTTAAATGGCTGGGAAACATACAAAACCACGCCCTTTGCTCTTGTCAGTGGATTTACATAACATTTTCTGACTAAGGACTGGTGATTTTCTTCCCTTTTTCCTTTTCTCTCCTCTTTATACTTCCTAGTCACCAAATGACCTATGTTTCCTATCCCAGTTTTGTCTTGAATTTGAATTAAAACTCATCTGAAAAACTCAGTGTAAAATAATGGAATATATATATATATATATATATATATATATATATATATATACATGATCTGACTTCAGAATAAAATCAAAGTTCTTGAAATGATTGTTCAGGATTATCTAAACTGATACCCAACCTCCAATTTTTGATCCATCTTTGGGAAGGAAAGATTGGATAATACCATTAATCGAATACAGGTTTATGGGAAAAGGTAGTTAGATTTTATGAGTGTAATTTTAGCAATCTGTCCAAATGAATTATAAAACATGTTTTCTTTCTATTAGTGTCCTGAATTTCTAGACCTTGAAAAATCTAAACTTAAATCCAAAGAATCCCTCTCAAGTGGCGTGCATCTGAACACAGCTTCAGAAGACAACTTGACTTCACTTTTAAAACAAGACAGTGATCTCTCTTTAGAGCTTCACTCACGGCAAAGAAAAACTTACCTCCATCCAACGAGGCATCCTTCTTTGACAGATTCATCCCCAAGCACTGTAGGAATCCTGGGTCTTCATAGGCATGTTTCTGATCCTGGTCTTCCAGGGAAATAATCGTTTTGTACTATTTACTCCATATACAATATAAGTGCTTTTAAATGGCTGTTTTCCTTTTTGTATTTAAATCCTCTCTACTTGACTCAGGGGCTCAAAGTTACCATTATATGCAAAAGTACTGTATATTTTCCTAAATTGAAGCTTGTAAGGTAAAAGTGAGCAGTTAGGATGTAAATATACATATGAACTCCTTTGTTCCAAATGTTAAAACTGCCAGCATCTCAAGGCACCTTATTTTATTTATTTATTTTTTAAATCATGTGCATGTTAGGAAACTCCAATTTCTCTTGCATGGAGACTCCTATTTACTGCTTTGACTAAATCAGTACTTTGTTATGAAAATGCCTTCAAGCAAATGAGAAACCAAGGGATGAAACTGTTTAGGGAAGCAACTCAGATGATCCTCAACCCAAGGAAGTTCAAGGGGGAGAAAGGGAACTTAGTTACTTTTAAGAACAGACGTCCTTGTGTACCGGGATATTTATAGTTAATTTACATTCATTCCACCACACTGGGAAAAAAATGCAGTTTTCGAGTTATAAATCTCTGACAGTATAGGAAGACATCTCCAAATACATGAATATAGGCAAGCATTAATGAGGCCTTTCTATTTAAAATTCTGTCACTAACTGCATTTACAATCTACTTAAAATATTTTCCACTGGAACATTTCCTTGAATGATTAGAAACAAGTTTGTCTAATTTGGGGGTGGGGGCAAGGGAGGAAGAACTGCTGAACTGTGACTGACATGAATTGTTATCCACAGCTTTCTTCCAATTCATGTTTTAGAGCAACCTTGAATTTGATCAAAAGAGTGGCTACACATAGTTTTCAAAAAATGTGCGATTTTAGTGGATTTGCATGGCAAAACTAACTTCCATTAAGGATATGTTGTTCTTTGGCTTTCTAATCCCAGCTATGGAAAAACAATGTGCATTTACCTGCCTATAAAGGAAATGCACGCCCCAGCAGTAAAACCTCAATTTTATTTGGTTATTCAAACACCTTTGCTCATCGAAGATTAAATGAAAATCTATTAAATATAGATTGGGCTGAATATATACTGACCCCAGAATATCGGAACATACAATGGAATACATTTTAGTATCTTCAACTGTTAGATTTTCTTTTGAGGAGGAAGGCATACACTGCTCATAAAATCGATGTACAGAAAAAAATTCCAAGTTAATTTAAGATTCTGATTAGTCAAGTTCTAGTTAAGGTGTTTGTTTTTTTTTTTCCAATTCATTTGAGTACAATTTTAAACGTATTAAAGACTGAACCAGTCTTCTTTAATACCATATCCTGTCCACCTGAACAAAATTTTGTAATTTGTTGGTTTTCTTAGTCCATTGCTAATTCCTGCACTCATATATTTTTTAAGAAACATTATACCTGTGCACATTATTAAATAGGTATCCCTCTAGGATAGAAATATAATCTATTGATTTACCTTTACCATTGATACTAATGTATTAGCTTCAAATACAATTTATTTAAATTTACAAAAACTATTGCACTATTTAAAATATGATTGAAGTGACCTTAAATTGCTCCTTAGTTTTAAGTGGTCACATAAGTTGATAATTTGTGAGAGATGCAGTCTGTAGACATAATATGTTAATCCCTGCTTAATTTTTGAAAAACCAAAACATATGCAATCAAGTCCGAATGGCAAAATGACCAGTCAATTGAATAAAAGTATAATAATTTTAACCAGCTTCCCAAACCATTTGGTGTGATGCAGATAGAAATGTAGGGACTCACTGATGCTTTTATTTCCTCATTCAATGAACATTTGTGGGTGCCTAACAAGGGAGAGAGAAATAGCTAACAAACTCTGATTCAGAGGACGATATAGAGATTTTATTTCCACATTTAGGCACATTTTTGCAGCTGCAACACATTTCATAAGGATTTCTAGCCTAAGCTCCAGGGAAATTCAGAGTAAATTCACCAGAGACTGTTCATTTGTAGGAAGAGAGAATTTGGCGGGTGAGGAATTTAGATCTGATTGTTTGATTAGTGAATGCTTCAGCTCCAACATTTGGTGTGACATGCATATAATTCAACTTTCCACATGGAGCGGATACACTTAACAAAAACTAAGCAGCAAGGAATGGGAAGGTGGGGAACAGTGTGCAAGCATCCAGCTTGTTTAAATTCTAGCATAACACAAACCTTTTCCTTCCTAATTCCTTGCTATGAATTAATTTCGTGGTATTAAGATCTAAGTCTCAGAGTTGGACAGAATTATAAAGGTTCCTTCCTGCAGGATATTAGCTTAAAAAGAGCCTGAGCAATATAAAGATGCTATTTATTACTCAGGCATAAATATCAGAAGACTCAGTGGTTAAAATGACTTATAGATGACCAAGGAAATTACCTTAATTTACAAAATCCATCCCCTTGTCCCAGCCAAAGATCTAATACCTGAAATCACCATCACTTTCCCCATGGGCTGTGGCAAAATCAATCTGACCCCTCCATTGTGGGATCCTGCTGGAAACCAGGTTCAATTGCTGCAGCCAATAATAGCATCAGCAGGGCAACTGCTCTCCTTCTAGGCCACTGGAAGCACTAACGTAACACCTTCTGCATTCCACCTAAACATATTGTTACCTGGTCCCAGACCTAAAGAAAACGTCATCTCAAATCTAAAGTTTATTGGAGTTAGACATGTTCCTGTTGTTATTTAATTGCTGGGCAGAGAGTTAAAATTTGGACTTATAATTTTACCCTATAGGGGAGTCCCATGCTTCAATTAGTGGAAAAACCAGGAATGAAAAATGGTGATGTTCTTGCGGGATTTTTAATAATCACGTGTTTAGCAAATATACAAAGGCAGAGGAGCATATAAGACAGCACCGTTTCTCAAGTCCATTAAAATGGGTTGGTCATCACAGCTGAACTTCCAACTCTTCTAGTCAGGAGATACGGAAATTAAATAAGGTCATAGTGGCATTTGGCATCAGGTTGCTTACAAGATCTTTTTGGAGTATGATCTCTTGCAACGGCTCCAAAATGCCTAAGAGAACAATGCCCTGATCCAAATGTTATTTTAAAACACCATCATATATTACGTAAGAATAACATTTATCACCTCATCGGCATATCTAAAATAATAATTGTTAACAGCAACTTTCCATGGTTAGAAAAAGGAATTCAGTAGAGCTGGTTGCTAAAAATGAATTGCAACATTAATTTATAATATAGCCTAGTCTTTGACTGCTTATCTATGGTTACAACCAAAGGTAGATCAATATATTTAAATAGATTTCTTATTGCACATCAAAACTTTTATAAATTACTAAAAAAGAAATAATTCAAAGCTTAAGTTTCTAATCCTATTTTTGCAGTAAAACAAATGTACATCACATAAGTTCAAAGACACACTTGGGAGACAAAATGATAGTAAGTGTGGTCCTCAAATTAGTAGCACTAGCACCAACAACCTGGGCACTTGTTAGAAATGCATATTCTTGGGCCCCACATGGACCTACTAAATCAGAAACAATAGGGGTGGGACTCAGCAGCCATCCTTTAACAAGCCCTCCCCCATAAGATCTTGACACACATGAAAAGTGAAAATCAACAACTAACAGCATAGGCTCTTCAGACAGACCAACGTGGGGCTCAGTGTAACTTTGTTCATTAATAGCTGTGTGACACTGAGCAAGTTAATTAACCTCCCTGAGTCTTTTTCCTGAATCTGTAAATATGATACTGGCACCTGCCTTAAAGAAGCTTGAGGAGGAAATGAGATACCACATTGTAAAGTGCCTGGCACATAGTAGGTGCTCAAAAAGTGCTAGATTCTTTGGTTCTCGTCCAGGAACACGATATTAAAACAATCAGGAAAACAAATAAATTTCACAATTTAGCCTTTGCACAATGTGCTATGTCTCCAATTAAACAGCTGTTACCAAGACTAATGTTTTTGATTCAGAAAAACACAAATGTAGCTATTGTTTTCTCTCTCTTAATTGTATTTTGCACTATTGTGTTTATAGCTTTCAAGTAAATACTATTTACAATAATAGTGAGTATGAATCTCATTGTTATAAACTCATCCACTCCGATTCCATGTTAAATGCCCAGTATGCAAAAGTGATTGGTCAAATTCAGCACTACCAGAACGTATGCTGTAAAGGATGGCTCCCTGTGGAAGCCCCTCTTTAGATCCATGATATACTTCCGAAATGGAGATTGGAAAACACATTTTCAAGGTACAATTTTGAAAAAGTACACTTTCTATTTTTCCAGAGAATAGGATTTTACAGTTGTAATGGTTTCTTCCCAGCATCGAGTCCCCCCTCCTTCATTGCACAGCTCTACACACAGACTTACACTGCCTACGCTCTAGTGTATAATTGTGGAAATAGCAAGAGAGTCAGTATGAGAAATCTAAATTCAAATCTGACCTTCTCCATTCACTTTCATGACAAACCCTCAGTGAGGCCCTGTATCCAAAACTACAAAAAAATGGAGGCAATAGCTTCAGTATCTTGAAGAAATGTATTGAGGAACCTCTGAAATACATCCGTGGAAAAGCTTTGTAAACCATAAGGCACCATAAAACTGTAAGATCATCATGTAAAACTGTAAGATCATCATGTGACCGGTGCGTCATCAGAAATAGTGCATTATGCTACAAGTGCAGCAGCACGACCTACTAGCAGGTCTTCTAAAACCCTTCCATTGCTCTTTCCCTCACCCAACAATGGCCGCATTTGCCCTCTCCGACAAAAATCTATAAAGGGATTCTCACACCACTCGCAAAGATCCATTTGCTCAGAGTAGAAGAACACCAGTGTTAGGGACATGTCTTCTGCTAAAACATCCCAATACTTGTCAAATATCGCCTTTGACCAACATCCATAAAATTATACATTTATTTGCACTGCAATTATTTTCTAGGTACGCAATCACTCCTCTCCTCTCTCCCACTTCTCAGCTGTTCTCATTCACAGCTGACTTCCTGTGGTTCTATTTAACTTTTAATGAATTGATGTTAATATTTTAAAAACTAAAAGGATTGTTTTTTTAAAATGCTTTATAAAAGTATTAGGCATTGTGATTGATACGTGCCCCAGCTTAGAATAATTCATTCCATGTACTGCGGTACACTTTGCTTTAAGAATATGCAACACAGGAAAGGAAATTCACAGGGTGACAAGATTAGTTGGCTGCATGAAAAGAAATTATCACAAGGTTTATTTATATAAACGATTAAGTGGAAGTTGAGAGACGATTAACAAGACATTACTTAAAACTAACACGCTATTACTATGAATAGAAGAATACATTGTCTACAGAAATGCAATATTGAAGTACACAGAATCATACAAGCAATTGACCAGTATTACTGTTCTACTAAACACAAACTTTTAAATGAGAATAGCAACAATTATTACAGAAGTGATCCCAATAATATATTTTTATTACATAAAGTGGCAAATATTAACATGGTTATTCTTGAAAAGCTAATGTCAAAACTTAGATGAATTCCTAAATTGTACTCATCATTGACATCTGTGACTTCCATTAGTTGATTTATATTTTGAGACACGAAATAATTTGGTACACCTGTGATTTAAAGCAGTATATGGTTAACTTATGTTCTTTGTACTGCCTCTGTATGTGTTTTTAAATTGAAAATAATCACAACTGGTAGTTTTTAAACTATGTATTTTTTTCATGATGACATTATATTGACTGCATAAGAAAATTCTACACCATTCCATCATCCTTATTTCATTTAGGAGTAAAAGTCAAGGATCAGTAATCCTATAATTAACTCCACAGTTTCATCAAAATGTCCCTATAATTACAATAGCTTCGAAATGACATGGCGCCCTTTTTCCAAATACTAAGGAAATAAGATAAAAATATTGAGGAATCCCTAGTTTTTATCTCCTAGGCACCTACTGATTTTAATTAAAGGCTCATTACCTTTTCAGCTGAAATCTGCATTCTATATTGTTGATAGTAAAATGTGTAACAGAATGTTTGCCAGTTAAAGAATAATTTCAAAAAAATAATGTGTGTAATCACTTGAAAATACCAGTCATCTGATAGACAGAAGCTCGCTCACATGGTTAAGTAGTAAGTACCTTGGAATGCTTTAACCATAATGAAACAATCTACTAAAACACATATTTCCTAGTCTTTATGACATAATGTAGCATGAAATCATGATGCTTTTGAAATGCTCTGTGCAGAAATATTTATTTTTCAGCAAATATTTTCTTCAAAGATTGGTATGTGGTACTGACAGTGTAATCTACTTGCACAACTAGTTTTGCAATAACCTTCTACAAATAACTGTAAATAAGAAAACTGTAAATTTCATGTAAAAATGATTGCAAATTTTTGGTAGCTAAAAGTGTACAAGTTGTATTGAAAATATAGCATATATACATAATTTAAGAATGAAGCATATAATTTCTCATCTATTTATACATGAAAACTCAAGAATTTGTAAAAGAAATTATTTTGGGGAAAAAGAAAGTAATCTCAATAGCTAGTTAGGATACTTTTATTAGAGAAGCCAACTATTTCCAGCATTTTACTAGGTATGTACAGTGCTAGATATAAGCATGGTGGTGCTGATGTAGTTCACAAAATCACACAATTGTAACAGTGCTGCTATGGTTTTACTAAGTTCCACTAGAACACTAGTAAGCTGGACTGAGTAGTAAAAAACATTAAATCGAAAATGAAAGAAACAAAACATTTTCCTTTTGTTATTGCCTATCAAGAACAAAATTATTATTAAAACATTTATTATTTAAAATTTCTGATGACTAAACCGGCTTTAACTTACATGAGAAACAAAATTTTTATAATGTACGCTTGATTCTTTTTTTTTCAAGAATATATCCAAACAATAGTTTCATTTGCCTGTTGCATACATACTTAATTTCTGCCAGAATCATTAATCTATTAAGAAAAAAGTCAAATTATCTTCAAAGAAAACTTTTAAATAAAATTTGTTGGTCGTGATGCAGAAATTTTCTAAGCTAAGGACTGTTTAGTGGTTTAGATTCCCAACTATTCCTTTTTAAAGTTTAAAACAAAAATCAAAAGAACATTTCCCTGTTTAATAAATGAAAACTAAACAGATTAGCAGAAAGCACTGTATTGGTATCTATAAGTGAGGCTGATTAGAAAATGTGAAGTCTCTCGTAATAAGATAAATTGGGGTTATTGCATTTAAATAGTTCTGGGAAATGAAACATGCACCCAAAAATTCAGTTAATTCTACAATCATTTTTATACGGCTTATCATTTTTTGTTGTTTTTTTTTGGCTTATCATTTTTTAAAGAATGTTATCTTTAGTGTTTCTGGAACACTCAGACTAGCACTGTCCAAGTTTTCCTTTGAAATTTCAGTAACCATAGCAAGATAAAATGTGATTAAACACAGTCAACTAAGATGCAAATGACTGTATGCATGTACCTATAAAGTACATATTTATATTTTTATCTTAAAAGGTTGGTACCCGTCCCCCCCCACACACACAAATGCAATGTTAGAAGAAGGTACTATTTACTGGCATAATCATTAAATGATGACCTAGTCCAATTCTTCTCATTCCCTGTAAGCTTTTCAAATTGCCACCATCGCTGATGGTGCAGAAGAGGTCCACCTTAAAACAGTAAGTAGCACACAGGCAAGGATTCTCCTCAATCTCTAACTCTATGGCACATCCTCGTTATGTATTAATAGAAGTGCTGACAACGTCTACTATCTATTCGGATATACAGAAGCACATCTGAGTTTTGAATGCTCACAAAGTAATACACAAAGCTACATAGTACCAAACTACTTGGGTAAAAGGAATATTAAGTAATATAAGACTCTTCTTTATATTCAAGTAAAATGATTTTTTTAAGAACAAGTAGAAAAAGACATGGCAGGAAACAATTAAAAGCACAGATTTCCCAGTATTCTAATAATAAGGTGATAGTAAGTCAGCCAGACATTTTTCGTAAGTTTCCCAGTGTTTTGCTGGAACATAGTTTTGTGCTCAGTATTCTAAATTACAAGACAATTTTAATATATGTACATATGTGATGTTATGACATTCTAGACCACATATTATCTGAAGTCGTCATTTGAAATTCTTTCTGCATTCATCACTATAATAACAGAAGTTCAAAATGTTTATTTTTCGGCATCATCTATTATTATGAAGTCTAGCCATACTCTTTGATGGTACCTCAGCATTGTACGTTTAATTCAAAGTGCTTAATTTATTATGTAAATGACTGAATTAAAACCAAAAAAAATGTAATCTTTTAATACAAGTTCCAAAGTAATAAAACATCCATGGTTACATTATAAAGTTAAAAAACATATATGCTACCGTAAAAGCAGCCTTGGATTTTACTTACTAAATTTACCAGATTTTCACAAACTTATTCTTAATTTCCCAGAAAACTGCTACAAATAAGAGAAAACATATCATCTATGAGGCTGTCAAACATGAAAGGACAAAGAAAAGCACATTTCTGACAAACAATATTTATTTTGTTTGTTCAGTTTAGTAATGCCATAAGATTACAAGTGAACTTGATTTGTATATTTCACTTACAGAAATAATCACAAATTGATGTTTTTAATTGCAGAGTTTAAACTATATTAATAAATTCTAGTTTCTTCCAAGGTAAATGTCTTTCCTGGAAATAAACATATCACTTGACATTGTTTTACCTTTTGTTTCTGAATGCATGCTTACTTAGATCAAATGAGCACAGTCCTTGAAATAACATTTAAAGTGGACCAAATTAAGATCCTAATAGTATTGGTTTCCCTTGATGTAATTTAAAACGTGTAAATTGGCACTCGAATTAGAAGTGCAATACCTAACATTTAATTATTTGGCATTTTTTTTAGGTATAGGTGAATTACTGTACTGTTATTTGAACTGAAGCATCTCATAATATACATGTTACAACAGATTTTGTATGATAAAAAAACTTTACAGCAAGCTATTTGAATGTTTATTAAAAAATTCTCAAAATGAAATGGAAATGTTTACTGTATAAATAAAAGCACTTAGACATTAAGTGTGTACATTATTCAATGATTTACAACATAAGAAAACTGGTCATGAATTAAGCAATACAAACAACCATACTATATTAATATTCCAGTCATGTTCATCATGAAACATTTTAATTTTTACGTTAGGGATGAATGCCTGTTTACATCAATTATCTTAAAACATAGCAAGAGTAAACTGTATTTCTGTATAAAAATCCCAGTAAAATATTCTCTATGCCTGTTTTTATAAGATTATGTACAGTGCAAAAGAATTGTCTGACCATAAAGTTGAATTGGTTGGAACATTATTTTTGCTAGAAAAAGGGGTGCTGTGTCCAAAAGTGTGGAAAAAAACTGGGTCAAATAAAATTAACAAGATCTTATATACCTTGGGCTTAAGTTCCCTGAGGAGAATTCCCCAACTACCTCTGGTCATGGAAACTCATTCCCACAGACCGCCTGTGACCAAGTCACAGGAAGACCTTTGGAAATGGATGAGTTAGAGGACTGTGTCAAGAGTTCTAATACAATGTGTCATTTGGCAGAAACTTCTATGAAAAATACCATATGCCATTTTTAAAGTTTTACCTCAACTATGAGCCTCCAAGTAAGTAAAATTATAATTGACCTGAGAACAGTTAAGTAACTCAACCACCTATAAGCTGGATTTTAAGAGTCCAGGCTGCTGAATCATATTATCACCCTTATTCAAGGTTTCAGTGTGAATGATACACAGTGTGTTTACATTAGCTTTATCCTACAATACTTCTATTTAGAATTCTGTATTTTTTTATGGCTCAGTTAACACTCTCTCATATTATCAAATATACGAGCAAGGAAAAAAATTAACATCCAGAGGACAAAATTATATGGATTATTTATTCACATATTTTTTTTATAAAACTGACCAAAAGAATTTGATAGCTAATTATATAAAATTATCAATATTAAATAACTATAACTACTTTCTTTCCAGAATTTTTAAAAGTGAAAGTTGATTTTCAAATTCTGTTAAGTGTATAAGTTGTTTTTCAAGATATTGCTATTCATCTTCCATTTTGTAAGAAACACACAGTTTTATAAAATTACATGCACTGATTTGGTCACCAAACTACAATTACATCAATTAGTACAGGAGTGCCCCACATCCCTGATTTCAGTTACCTGAGGTCAACCTGTGGTCTGAAAATAGTAAATGGAAAATTCCAGAAATAAACAATTCATTAAGTTTTAAACTGCATGCTGTTCTGAGTAGTGTGATGAAATTTTGAGCCATCCTACTCCCATCTCTCCCGGGAGGCAAATCTTCCCTTTGTCTGACATACCTACGCTGCATGTGTAGTACAGATAAGATTACATCGAGAGACCACATTCACATAACGTATTACAGTACATTATTATAATGTCCTATTTTATTATTACTGTTGTTAATCACTTACTGTGCCTAATTTATAAATTAAACCTTATCATAGGTAAGTGTGTATAGGAAAAAAAACAGTACACATAGAGTTAGGTACTATCCACGGATTCAAGCATCCACTGAAGGTCCTGGAACATATCCCTCTAGGTAAGGGGGGATGACTGTATTCATCTTTAAGCTGGGGGAAGATATTCCGTTAAAGAAAAAGAAAAACATGTGGTTTATTAAATCTTCATTAACAAAGACATACAGTGTTTGCCAAAAAGGAGGCTGGATTAATTATAACAAGTTATACCAGGGATCAAAATTCTAAGGACCTGATGACTCCACTTTGAAATTTCCTTGGTCGTACCCCCACAGAAATGTCACTGGAGTGCCTATCACGCTCCGCACCCCACACTACACAGATGGGCTCAAAAAACTTATCAGTTTACTAATGCCAAAACCACCAGCTAATGTTGTCAAGAAAGTCAAATTTATAAGTTCTGCACATTTAAACAAAGTGGTATATTACTTGATTTTTTAACCTTGTAAACAGTTGGCAGTATGGATAAACATCAATTAAGTTTAACAGAAATTTACATACTGACATGTGGTTAAAAATGTCATTTCCAGAAAATTGAGATTTAGAAAAAGATGTCATTTTAGGTTATCAATGTCTTCACTAATGAAAGAAGAGCAGAGAGAAAAGTTGTTTATTAAGAACTTGTTTTTCATAGAAGACAACAAAACATACTAAAGAAAAATAGACAATGTAAAAAATAAAAAAGGAAAAATGATGTCTCTTACAGTCTTATTTCACCGTATCTTATGGTCCACCAAAGGCAATTAAGATACAATTTTTGGAACTATAATTTCTTCTTCACAGTTAAAAACAAGTAAGCTTCTGTTCTTTGATTATGTGAACAAGAACAAACCCTATTATGGATATGGCACAAAATCCGAGATCATCCTTCTAGCTCACCCTCCAACACCAACAATTACAAACAAAAGTTAAAAGGTAAAATTTGTAACCTTCAGATAAGTATAAATACATTTTATCTAGACTTTCATCATTTTGCTTCTTATATAATCTATCTTATAAATACATTGCTCTAGGTTTATATTGTTAAAAATTAAGGTTAAGAGATATTTATTTCAATTAATCATATACTAATATTTGATGACATTATGCAGATATCTGTAAAGTGATAACCTCTCTACAAGCAACAACATTCCAAATACGACACATTTCTTTTCTTGCTTCTTTGAACTGTATGCTAAAATAAAAACATATTATATATTATATATATTAGGTATCTAATATAAAGGAAAGAGATTTAACAGGTAGAAACATGGAAATGCCCCAAAAGCTTTAATTCAAAGTAGTCCAGTTCATTTCTTCCAAGCAGAAAAATTCACAGTATTCCTTTGGCTTTCAAATTCTTGGCATTCAAATTGCCATAGTGCCCTGCAAAAACTTACAAACAAAATTGTCAGTTGGTTACAGTAAAATGGTGTTTGTTTTGATTAATTATATTCCATAAAAACATTTTACAAGATGGGAAACTGATTTTCCAAGGCTTTTAATTCAACCAATATATGTACTAGTAGGGTAATGCTGACACTGTAACTTCCACAAAACAAAAACAAAAACCCTGAAACACTGAAGCACATGTGGAATACAGCTTTCCTACAGCTTCAACTAAAAAACAAACAAAAACCAGATTCAGGTTAGTAGCAACAATTTGAAATGAAAAATGAACAGCTTCATAATCTATCATAGATGAAAATTTCCTATAGAACTAAGAGAGATCACCGCATTAAACTATTCTTCATAAAAATAATGGTAGTTTTGTCCTTAAAAATGATTTGGAAGATAAACTGCCAAAACCCTGTCATAAAATGTTAAAGTATTTTTATGTTTAATATAAAGTCAAGTTGGTATTTGTACCAATATTGAATCTTATATTTGTATTCATGTAAAAAATACATAAAAAGAATATGGCCTTTGAAATATATTATTCCAAGTACAGGTACCAAGGATCACTGAAAATTTTTTGATAATTATGAATACATCTAGAACACAATATAGACATCAATATAGGTATTATGCAGGATACTCACATCATCGTACACAAAATTCACAACCCCTTGTTGCAAGTGGTCTCTTCTCCTAAAGAAATCTTTAAACAAATAATATTTTTATTATAGTTTAAAATCTATAGTTTCAAATACCTGGTGTCCCCAAGGTACTAAGAATGAATAATTTCATACTCAATTAAATCTTGAGTGACTTTATATCTTAGTCACTGAGACATGAAAAATGTCTGCCAAACTGAGCTACCACATTTTTCACTATTTGTATTCCAAAATTTTCAAAACCTTACAATTCTGATTAGATTTAACACTGAAAGAAGGGGAAATACACTTGCTGGAGAAAACAACAGACATTACTCAAGAAAAAAAGCTATGTAATACTTGACCCATTTTTAAATGATCAATACCTGTCAAAGCTCGAAGCTTCACACAGCAAGCAACATAATCATCAAAATAGATTCTGCCATTCTTGCTATAACGTTTAATAATAGTAGTTAATGTTTGAGGACTCAATCTGTAACCTAAAAACAGAGATTGATAAATTTAAATTTCTAAAACTAAACACCATAAGAAGACCACAACAAACCTTGCATTCTTGTTAATAACGATAAACTAACTTTTCAAAATTCATTCCATAAAAATGTTAGAAACAAAACACAATGTTAGAAACAAAATGTTCATATTGAACTTGATCAAAGTAACTATTAATTACTAATAGTGGTACATAAATATCACTTTCACTTTGTAATAAAGTCAAAGCTAAAAAATTAATTTTTGTGATTTCTAAAAAATATATTTTGATTTTGAAATAACGTCTAGGGTAGTTCCTGACTTTAATGCTTCAATATTCCAATTCTTTAATTTTATTTATTTTTCACTGTTCAGGTAAGGTTTTTATCTTTTCTTTTTATTTGAGGTGTAACTGATGTATAACATTATATTAATTTCAGGTGTATAACGTAATGATTCAAAATTTATACGTACTATAAAATAATTACCACAGTAAGTCAACATCTGTCACAATATAGTTACAAACTTCTTTCTCTTATGATTAAGAACTTTAAAGATTTACTATCTTAGCAACTTTCAAATATGCTTCAGTATTTGAAATTTGAATTTCAAGTATTATTTCAAGTAAATTTCAAGTATATTTGAATTTCAAGTATTATTAACTGCAGTCATCAGGCCATACATTACAACCCCATGATTTATTTTATAACTGGAAAGGGTACCTTTTGACCCCTTTCAACCATCAATTTCGTAATTTATAATTCCTTAAAGAATATCAAAGCAAAGATTACCAGTGACATTTGCCATCATTCAAATCCTGGATTTTCCGTTGAGTATTTTACTTACAAGTGTCTTTTATAAACAAAGAAAATTTGAGGTTACTGAAAACATGGTTACTCAAAAGGGGAAGAAATAGAAAAATATTATTCCTTTATGTCCCATAACCCTTATTCTGTTTTTTTCAGAGACTTTCATCTTATCTATAGCCTTCTACTTCCTTGGTTCTTTTTTGTCTAGGCCTGTGGTCTCCAAAAGTTTTTGATTGTGTATTCCTATTAGTAAAAAGTTTTGGATCATTCATCGCATTATATGTTAGATTATTTACATTTTAAAATATATATAAAACTAGAATTTAAAAAGAATGAAATAAAAATTAGAAATATAAATTTATATATTCAACTTTCTGCATCTCTATAGATAGTCTTACACATTTAATGAGATGTGTGCACTGTGCTGTGAAGAATGTTGGCCTAGAAATATTGTCTTTATAATATTACTGGGTTAGCAGATTTGGACAAAAGACACTAATTCATTCAAAGGGTAAAGCAATAAAAAATAAACACAATAGGAGAAAATTCTATGTGTAGCTATAATAAAAGGTAATCCAGGAAACTAGCTAAAAGTAAATGAAAGGAAAGGTATAACTTAATAGAAGTAAAACTTGCAAACTTACATAGTCATATGCAAATTCATTTTGAGCTTTCTATAAGAGAGTTATGATCTTGATGTGGTACTAATAAAATTCTTATGATTTCCTATAGCATTCTCAGCAAAATAATTTGAATATTTTTAAATATACATGAAGACCTTAAATTTAAATAATCCAGAATACCTTTTTGTTATACTCAATTGCCTATGTGAACTCTGGTGGTTTTCTTTTTTGCAAAAGGTTATACTAATTTTCCAACACTATGCTGAATTAAGGAATAAGTTTAATCCATTAGTTACTAAGGCTCTATAATTGAACTATATTATATGGCCAGGAATGTCCCTAAAATGACCATTTATTAAATTAAAATGTCTATTTATAAAACAAATCACTAGTTTTGACTTTTTTTAAACTGGAATTTGAAATGATTATCATTGGGTTCAGATTTTAACTATCAAAAAGTTAATTTTCTTACAAATGTATTTTGTTTAGAAATGAGTATAAATAAAATCACAAGGGTAAACACAATAAGAAAACTAAAAATTTTATTAACTGTAAGCAAATTAATCACCATTGTATCGTATCACTTTTTGAAAAAAAAGTAGATTGAGAACCTTAGCTTATCAAAAATATGATAAAAATAAAGTTACATTCTTCTAAAGTATTCTAAAATGCAGACTTCCCTTCCCATTTTGAGGTATTTTGGTGTCTACTGTATGTTCTATACTACATAAGGAAAAGAAAGTTTCTTTATTGCTGCAAAGCAGATTATAATATGGAAACCTCTAACTGAGATAAGTCTTTGCTGTCAAATTGGAAATCTTATCAAGTTACGATCGAGTAACAATATAAATGGTGAGTACTAACAATTAGAGGAATACATGTAAATACACGGGAGGGAGGAAATTTAGAAATTGCTTTATCACCCGGAATATATGAAAGATCTTTGGAAATAATAACGCATAAAATGTTTTTTTGTTTGTTTAAGGTCTTTATTCAGGATTTGTCTACAACACTGAAATCTAACTAGGCAACGTCTAGTGAAATAATACATCCCTTTATTACGCAGCAAGTTGATACAATTAAGATTAATCTGATTAAAGAATAAAGGTGACCTGGAGAGATCCTAAAGAATTTTAATACTCTTACCCATAGCAGCAATGGCTTGATTCAATTCATGATGTTCTACTGTGCCACTTTGGTCTTGATCAATAGTTATGAAGTTTTGTTTCCAGGCATTAAGAGCTGTCCAAAGTTCTTTAAATTCATTAAATCCCATTTTTCCTGTGTAATCTCTCTGAGAGTTTTATTAACAAAAATAAATTTTGATACCACAGAAAATTTACCAAACCCAAAACTCAAATCATTGACAAAAGCAAAAACAAAAACAAAAAAGTTAGTATGCTTCTGCAAGAGTTAGCCAAATTCAGCACATGAATATATTTCTGTATAAACATGAAAAGTATGTAATTTAAAAAGGATCTTACAAAGTACTTTTAAACTCTTCAGTTTACTGTGGTCATCTATAACCAACAATTGCCTTAATATTCAAGAAGCAATTATTCAACATTCCAGTATTTTCTATTTTTGTTGAAGGATACATCCAACATGGCAATCATAATTCTGCAGGTTTCCAAACTGAAGGCTATAAAACATATATTATTTGAATTAGAATCTGCTCGATATTATCTATGTAAAATTATGACAATTTCTATTTTCAGAATAAAACATTTAAAATATGTCAAAAATACACAATCATCCCAATCAACAAATTTTGAATGAAGAAACTGAGGCGCAGAAAGATAAAGTTTCTCAAGATCATAGAGCCAATAAGTGGAAGAGTCAGGATTGGAGCCTAGCACTCCTTGATATAAAAACTACTTGAGCAAGAAAGAGGAGATTGGTGAAGGCCACATGAGAAATCTCTGGAGTGGCTTTCGATAATTTCCCAAGCAAAATATATCTGTCATTCATGGCACACATTCATTAAAAGGAAAAATCTGAATAAATGACAATAAATAGCAAAAATTTAGGCATCAAGTAAGCATATCTTCAATCTCAAGATAGGATCAAGTATATAAAAGATTAAATATTTTTGACAAAAAAATGAAGAGAGAATTTTCAGGAAAGTTGACAGATTTTTGCTCTCTCCCCATTGAAATAGAGAGGAAACTGACTTTTTTTTTTTTTTAAAAAAAAGCCATAAACCAAAAAGAGAATGAGAGAAGAAACAAAGGAACAAAATTTTGCAAGTTGGAAAAGTAGATTGACATGAGTTAACTAACCTAGATCTGAGAAAGTGGCTTCTTGAACTTGCAATAACAAAAACTGAGAAGTAGCCTGGTTATACTGGAGAAGACCTCAAAAGTTTAAGAATTGACAATACCTCTGTAAATGAGTATGAAGGTAAGATAAAAACAGAAGGACTGGTTGAATGTCTACTTAAGGACTATTTAGAGCGCCAAATCCTCTCCTTGCTCCAGCTCAGTAGATGGCTGCCATGTCTACTCCCACCCCAGCAGATGTCTAGGAGTTTATTCCCTGGAGAGGTCCCTAGACTGCAGGATATCAGGCACAGTTGAAGATAGGGCTATCTACTAAAAACAAGGCAATTAAATCACAATTTACAAAAGTCTGAGAGCTCTGCTGAGTCCTCCCTCCTCCTTTCCAGAAAGATCAACTGAACACCCAGCCCAAAAGGAAATCCCTTAAAGATACTAACATCTAGCGTTGCACAACAAACTGTCCAGCCTAACCACCAGACATTAAAGTCTACAATCAACACCTAACCATCATCTCAGAGCTTTCAACAATCATTTTAGTTAAATATGACCAACTAAGGATCACCAGACACCTGAGAAAAGCATCGAATATGAAAGACAACCAAATAAACTGGAAAAGAAACTAGGAGGAAAACAAAAGTTATGTAGGAAGAAAGAAACTTGAAAAAGTACAGTAAGTCTCAGAGAGCTAAGGGAAGACATTACTTTCAGAAAAAAAGAATAGAAGTTCTTGGATTTTAAGAATATGATAGGAGAAATGAAAGACTCAATAGAAGATTTAGAAAATGAAGATAAGGAAATTTCCCCCAAAGTAGAGGAAAACAAGAAATAGGAGAGAAAAGGTAATGATCCATTCTAAATAACAGGCATTCCAGAAAGAGAAAATGGAGAAAACGTCACTGAAGACAATTTCCCAAAATTTAAGCAAATGAGTTCCCATACTAGGAGTGCCCACTGAGATTCCCATACAACACAACTAGGCACATCCCTGTGAAATACCAGAGTAGTAACAAAGGAGATTTCACACGTCTCAAGAGAGGAAGAACAAATCACATACAGGCAGGAAACAGATAGATAAAGCAACAACGGAAGCTAGAAACAATGGAATAATACCTTTAAAATTCTAAGTGAAAATGATCTGTAACCTACATTCTATACTTGGCCAATCACTTAATTCTGAGGATTTGCAGATAAAAGTCTCAAAAAATTTACCTCCCATGCATTCTTCTATTAAAAAGCTCATTAATGTTACATTTTATTGAATTAAAAAAGATGACAGAGCTGAAACGAAGGGGAGATTCAATTCCAGAGAGAGAAGAAAGGCAGCTCCAGGATGATGGTGAAGGAATGCCAATATGACAGCTCTGCACAGAAAGTACAGCACAACAGAAAGCTCCAGGATGATGATTAATTTCAGGAAAGGAAAAAGTTACATAAAATGGAATTAATCACATTTATCACAAGTCACAGGAAGAGCATCTAGATAGTAACAAAAAGGCAAATACTGATTACTGATCTAACGAAAATTACTATATAGCTATATTGGAGGGTTCCAATGTGGAATGCAGGGACAAGGGTAGGTTTAAGGTTGAGGGTTAAATCTTCATGTTCCATAGCAGGACATCTATTGATAATCATTAAAACTGAAAAATCAATAGTGATAAAAAGCATGTTATTTTGTGATCTGGAGGCAAATTTCAAAAGAATCAGCTGAAAAAGTTAAGAGATTTCATCTGAGTGGTTAACACTAGGGAGACAGGAATGCACAATAAACAGTTATTTTCCTAACAAGCTTTGCAGAATTATCTGACTCTTTAAATTATGTCCATGTATATCTTTGATAAATTTTTTTTAAAAATATTTTAAATATGGGGACTAAATGTTAGAAAATGAATTTCCTATTCCAATTTGAACTGAGGGGGAAAAAGATCTCACGAGAGTAAGTCCCACTAATTCCAGACTGTGTCAAACACTTCTGAAGTTCTTCTGCGTCCACTTCACCATCCTGTTAAAGATAATTATGATCTGATTTAATGTGCAGTTGTATAAAAGCATGTTAAAATGCTAACTGGCTATTTTAGGCCGATCAATAAATATGTATTCTTGAAAACATTAATCTATCATCAATGACAAAATGACAGAGATAATTATTGACAGCGTAGACATATTACAGAACATCATGCAATATGAATAATTTTTTCACAATCAAATTATATTCTGTTAATTTTTCAAGCATTTGAAGTATAATTTATTTTCTCCACTTCTGGAAAATAGCACAATTACTGTACTATAATAGCTCAAAACAGTATCTTTTGAGAATCACTAAATGGTATAGTGTAACAGTTACGATTCCATTTAGTGGAAAATAATAAAAAATGTTATCAAAGGGGCTTTAAAACAATAAAGGTTTATTATTTTATACAAAGAGTCTGGGGCTAGGCAGGACAGGATTAATGACGCCATCAATCTCTTTACATTTTTCCACATTCCCCACCCATAGTCTTTTAACTGACATTTCTTGCCTCAAGGTCACTAGATGGCTGCTGTACTTCTATACCTCAAGTCCCCTTTCTAGGCCAGAAGAATGAAGGAGCAAAAAGGGCAATGGTATTTCCCAGAAAGGCTTTCCTCATTTGAAAAAGGAAAGCATCCCTAAGAAAGTGCACCTACATCTCAATGGCCAGTCCTATGGCACATGGCTACTTTACTAGTTACAAAGGTGTCTGAGATGGTGAGTATTAGGTGTTACAACTTCTACCACAGAAGAAAAAAGGAAAGGAGGTTGTGAACAAAAATGGGGTAGCTAAAACAAAGAATCTGCCACGTGTAATAATTCTGTGTATATCCTCTATTTCCAGCAAAACATATGAGATCTAGAGACACTTAGGTGAATGAATAATGAATGAAAAAATGTTATCAAAGTTTTATGAAATTCTAATTATTCAATAAATCTTTCTTGACCAGTGAAAAAGAGATACTGACTAAGACTAATACTCAAGTGTGAATCTGTCTCTGCTCTCAGTCGGGAATTTCATCTCCATTCTGCCCTGTTTTCTTTCCCTGTTCCTGACCTACTTCATCATCAAGCCTCTCCCATCCACAATTTTCAAGTCCCCTTTTTGACACTCTGCCCCAGCTTCCTCAGGGGATTTATATATAGATCTCTTCTTCCAGATCCTCTCTGCTCAGTCTCCACACACCACCTTGTTTCCACTTTTAGTGAAATGAACAATGTGTCAGATATCATACTAATAGACTTTTTAAAATAAAGTGACTGCCTTCTTCTCTAATCTCAGGAAGACAACTAGTCTAGATAAGTTTAAAATACAAATTTCACATATACTTAAAAATGATACACTGAGTAAAGGGTGGACATTTTTTTAAAAATATCTATCATGTTTTAAAATTGGTATTTGTGCATCTCACCTGTCCTGCAACAGCAGTGAAGTATGTCCACATGGGGTCCCCCGCTGAATGATAACTGTCCGAATAAGCTGAGTATCCGGAGTATTCACCAGGGAGCCCATGTGGCCCTAGGCCTGGCACTGGCTGTCCCATCTGCATTGCAGGCATCTGACCCCTAAAATTTCCAAACTGGAAGAATGAAAAACGAGAAAGTTATTAATATAAATATTACCTATTATTCATTAACGTTGGTTTAAAAGAAAATATTTAAGAGCAGTCCATGGAAAAACAGTCCAAGAATACAGCTACCGAAAGCTTCCAAATTCACTATCATAAAAGCTGTTAGCTACAAAATGCCAGATGTCCTGCATTAGGATATAATTCAGTTTGTTAGCATATGATATCCAGCATTAAAAGAAGTGTGAAAGAGAAAAGAAGTCTCTAGCCTCTAAGAACTTAATCTAACAGATAAATATGAGGCACAATTTTAAAAAGTGTTTACCATGACCATCACTGAAATAAGCAAAAAGTAAAAAATATAAGAAAATTTCTCCTACAGGAAAACTAAGAAGCAGCATAACTAAAGACACATACTTAGAAAAATGCATAGTAAAATGCAATGAAATTGTAAATAGAGGGAAACTGCATAGGGCTGAAACACCCTCTCCACTAGAAAACATTTATTTTTTTAAAAAAGTAAGACACCAATGAACCGATCAATGAAGTGATAACTCTAACCATGGTTCTTTTCAAAACTAATAACAAAAAGAAGAATAGGAACACTAATAATACACAACAAATATTTATTGAGAACTTTTTATATCCCAGGTACTACTATTCTAAGTATTTTATGTCTATCATGTGATTTGATTTTCCAACGACTCTATGAGGTATGAAAATACTATGTCCCTTTTGCAGTTGAGGACCTGAAACTTCAACGACAGATTTTCTGAATTAGTTAAGGTCAAATAACTAGTTAGAAGTACACCAGGATAGTCTGACCCTAGAAGCTATCTATTGGTTTTTTTCCTGCTATCGCTCTGATTTCTCTCTTGTTTTCACTTGGGAACTTAGTATGCACTTTTAATTTTAAAAAGATATTTTACTCAGTATTCTTATGACTCTGGAAGAGGAAGAAGTAACAAGATGGTTTATTATTCCATTTTGAACAAAAATATTTTTCACTTGCATTTGCTTTTTTTCATATAGTGTTGCCCTTTAAAATTGTTTTTTTTTTTTCTTAGTTTTCAATTATAGTTGACATTCAATATATTAGTTTCAGGTGTACAGCATATTGGTTAGACATTTATATAAATTGCAAAGTGATCCCCCTAATAAGTCTACTATACTCCGACGCAACACAGTTATTACCCATTATTGCCTATATTCCCTATGCTATACTTTACATTCCTGTGACTGTTTTGTAACTGCCAATTTGTACTTCACTTCTATTATTTAAGGATGAACAAAGATTGCCAGAAGGCAAAAACAGAATGGAATTTGAGTATAAGAAGGAAAAAAAAGGCAACAGATAGGAGTCATTTGTAGTAATTTGAAAAGTTGCAGCCCGGGATGTGGTTAGAGCAAAAGTATAGAGGAAGTATTGGAGCTCTAAGAAATGTGCTCAAGGAGGTGGTCAAAACCTAGATTATGAAGTAATGAAGTACAAGAAAGGAAACAGAAAACATTAAAACAACAAAATGGATTAAAAACCAAAAAAAAAAAAAATAGATGTTGATTGTTTAAAAGTTGCCTCTTTGAAGAGACAGACGCTGAAAGGACAGGCCAATTCCAGGAATAATAATAAAAAAAAAAGAAGAGTATATGATCATACATAGACGCAGAGCACTGGTAAGGAAGTAGCCAATTCTTTAAATGAAAATCTATTACTCTCACCACCCCACTCCACTATATATATGTCTTCAGAACATACAGAGTAAAAATACCACATTTCTAACACCAAGCTTCACAGTAATGAAAATGTGTAGAAAGTAAATTTTAAAAGCCCCACCAGTTCTGCTACCTTGACTAATCTTTGAAGAAGTCTTTATCTTCCTTAGGCATCTTAAACTTTCTTAGTAAATGTAAGGATTTATGAGAGGTAGACATAGTCAAGTAGAAGAGGCCAGGAGGAACTCAGGTAAGTTTTCGAGGAAATCAATTTTAGGAACACGTTTATGTGGATGCTGAGGGCCTGTAAATTCATTCCTTAAAAAGAAAGAAAATCCCCAGGTACTACCAGGGGTAGGAATAACTAGTTTGAAGACCACTGCCATATGACAGTGTTAAGTCCTATATTAAATATTAGTAAAGCTCAATCTCTCTTTCTAGGTATAAAGAAGTACAATTAAAATTGAAATTTTCCACCCACCCCCAATGGATCATCGCTCACGCCCATTTTGTGAACACAAAGTGTGCTTACCCTACTTTGGAGATCACTGACATAAATACTGAAGGTCGGGCTTCTTTCTAAAAATAAAAAGCTAGCTAGCTGGCAACTACAATGAGAACTTCTCCCTCTCAAAGGTGATGCAATGAGTTATGTAAGAAAGAGTAACCCTGCCCAACTTCCCAAGTCTGGAAGAACAGGCTGCCCTTGGCAGAATATTAAAGATTAGAAGGCATTTAACATATCTTAATTTATTCATAAGCAACTTGAAACACAGAAAACAAGAAGTGGTCCAAAATTTCAGAAACAGGATATCTAGCAAAACTGAGTGGCGTGTCTGGGGGTGGGGATGAGGCACAAAAGATTCCTGGAACAAGAAAAGGGTGTTTTTCCTCCGTTCCAATAAAGAAAAACACATCACACTCTTGGATCCTGAGAACGCGCCTAAGAGACACTCAGGGACCAGGACACCTGCAGCTCCCCTGTCAGTCAGGCTCTGGCTTCCAGCACCGCGCGGGGATCAGGCGCCACCGAGTGCCAGGGGGCGGGTGGAAAAGCAGGGACCGAAGGCGGACCCGTCACGTCGGCACCACCCGCAGGGGCGCCACACCCCGCGGGGGCGGAGGCTGCGACGAAGCGGCCCGGACTCACCCCTCCTCCATATCCCGGGTAGGCCATGATGACCGGAGCAAGCGTCACCTGTCACCCTTTGAACCTGTGTCCGCCCTGCTGGGTGAACAGCGCAGGTGCAAGTGAGGCGGTTTACTCTCCAGAGACCTCTCCGTCTCGGAGTCCAGCCCCACGTGGCTCGGTTCCGATTGGCTGAATCCCATCCTTAGTCCCACCCATCTCTTCTCTGAGTGGCTTCGCGTTCCCAGCCCCTTCCGGCTCGGCTCCTACTGGTTCGCTCAGGTCTCGTGCTCTCTCCTCGGTAAACCCCGAGGAAGAGTTTGCCTCGGATAATTCCACCCTCTTTGTAAAAACTCCGGAGACATAAGTTTCTTTTTTCTTTAGATACCCCCTACTGGCCATGACTTCTTTTACCCTATTCCCCCGCTTTTATTGAGCTGGACTTTCAAATCTGTGAATTTCAAAACCTGGAGTTACTCAAATTTATTTTTGTAGTAGTGTTGATGTCAAATAATCAAAATTTTGAAACCTTTAACCCTGCCTCAAGGGGAGTGCTTCTGAGCTAAAAGCCACTTGACGCCAATATTTACCAAAAGGTTATTTGTAGTTTGGTAAATAAACAGTAACTATAGTTGCCAGTTTTAGCAAATAAAAATACAGTTCCAAATAAACAGTTATTTTTATATGTCTCAAATATTGCACGAGACATGCACTTATACTAAAAATTATCCACTGTTTATATGCTGTTAATATACAGTGCATCCCGTATATTATCATATATATCATCTGGCAACCATACCAATGACTCAACCTTTGGGTGAACTCTTAAGATGTGCCTCCTAATTATATCCACCTAAAGGAACAGGAATGTATCACTGGACAAAAAGTTAAATGCTCAATTACTTGATTTATTAAGTAATAGTAATTGACAGTTATTCTTTTCTCTGGAACTCAAATGAATTTTGTAGCTCCAGCTTTAAAAGGACAGAATATACGCATGTATACACATGGCAGGACAGTTGTAGCTTTAGCTTAAAAACAAACAAAAAAGAAAAACAATGATATTATTTTGAGTTATCTTTGAAGAAGAAGACAATCACTAAAAATTATCTTTAAAATAAGGATGTGGGGATAAAGTGTTGATTAGCAGAGGAAATAAACTTTGCAAAGCTGAGTAACTATTGCTTAGGTATACTACAGAGGAGGAACATGTTGAAGCTTGTGAAACCTAATTTTATCCGGAAGAGGCAGAGAGTAATGAAGATTGCTAAGGTTCAAGCCACTCTTGAGAAAGTGTGTGTTAGTTCCTCTCACACAATAAAACATACTTTAGCCAATAAGGTTAATAAGCTTGGAGTTCCTCCATCCTGATACAAACCCACTGCTTGTGCAGCATCCGCCTAGCAGCTCCATTTTTGGAATCTAAGAGAATATGAAATTCATGCTACCTGTTGTATTTTGAGTAATAAAGTCCTTTGTAAAGAGGAATTTCATGTCTTTTGTCAACTTCTATGAAACTGTGGCAGCTACTTATCAGCTTGCATGTAGGCTAAAATATCAGATCCTTCATAGTTCTTGGCAATGTATCTCTTTCTTAGAGAAAGAGCTACCCAGAGATGTTCCTACTGAAGAGTAGCAGAATATGCCACCTCAAAATGTGCCACTTTGACATAAGGATTATTTTGAACTGAAGGCAATTGAGAAGAAATAAGAAAAGTTTTCTGCTCTCTATTTGCCTAAAAGTGGGACATAAATTTAGTTAGTGTTCCTCATCATACTCTGGGAAAACATTAGATCTTTATCAATGGACTTAAATCTGCATAACAAATCTTACACTTGTTTATCCTCCCTTTCCTGGTAACCTCCCCAGTGCTAGTCTCCTACACACCTTTCTTTCTTTTCTCTTTAGCTGAAGATGATTTCTAAGCTGAAGTTCTAAGCCACCTCTGAGAGTTACTCATTTTTCCCCTGGGTATCTCCTATGTATATATGAGGATACCCATTAATAAACTTCTGAGCTTTTTCACTTGTTAATCTGTTTTTTATTACAGAGATCTTGGCCCACAACTCAGAAGGGTAAAGGGAAAATTATTTTACCTCCCATACACTACCATCTGAAATACAGAAAGGACTTCCAACACTATAGTCAGCAGTATCTCTCCCTTTCTCTCTAAACCTAGTATTTTATATAATAAATTTTCTAGCATAATAGTTTAAAATTCAAATGATTGCATATTTTTTTAAAAAAATAGTAATGAAAATTTGCCTCCATGATTCAGTTAGTATTGTATGAACAATATCATTTTATGAAAATGTAATGTTTAAAAACAAGTTTAAATTATACATTTTTCTTTTCAGAAAATACTCCATTAGCAAATAAAAATAACTACAGAATGAATACTATGCAACAGGAACTGTGTGTTATAAGGTTATTCCTCAAAATAACTCCATCAGGTATATACTATTAATATCTCCATTTCATAAATGCAAAAAGTAAGGTCAAGAGTTGTATATCACGTATCCATAGTTGCATAGTTAGTAGCAAAGCTGAGATTAGAACCCAGGAAGTGTGGCTGCAGAATGCGGTCTCTTAAACAATGCATTTCCCTTTCCATCCCTGCCCAACCATAGTATTTCAAAATATAATAAAAATTATTTACACTATATGAGGAAAGGGTCTAAAGAGTAGAAAAATTGCATACCGATACCTAGAGAAATAGACAAGAAAATGCATGGTCTTGACTAAGATGGGCAAATCTAATTACTTCTCATACACAGGGTACATGCTTTCTGGTTACTATAAAGCTTTCATGATTATGTCTACTTAGTATGATATTTCTTCCAAATCTTGGTGGTCTTTTCATATGTTTAGATATTCAGTTAACCAGTATCTTTATCAGTACAATACAACCACTGAAGTAACTATAGGTCCCTTTCCTACCTGTTACCACCTCATTTTCTCCTTCTATATGAAATTTCTCTTTCTCCCTCTCTTTACAGGTGGGGAAACAGGTACATGAGAGATGAGAGTAAAAATTTACTGATCTTCAGCAAACTTCAGTTCCAGAGCCAGAGCCTACCTCTTGCATAGAAATCATTTATATGCCAAATATTATAAGACATGCCAGTTAATGGAAAACATTAATGAAGCTTATTTTGTATCACTAAGAAATGTCACTTAGAAAAACCCATTTATTCAACAAATATTTATTAAACTCCTGCAGTGTAGCACCAGCTTAGTGGGGGGAAAAAAATCCATCAATAAAGGTGGGGGGGATTGTCCTTGCCCTGGTGGAGCTTATATTCTAGCAGGAAGAATAGACAATAATAAGTAAAGATAATGAATAAGTAAATTATGTAGTGTGTTAGAAGATGATAAATGCTATGCAACAAAACGGAAATGGAAGCAGGGGTAAGCACAGGGATGTTTCAGAGTAGGTTTCAATACTAAATAGGATGCTCAAAGTAGCCTTGTTAAGAAGGTGAGGTTTCAGCAAAGACTTTCAGGACATGAACGAGTTAGACGTGTAATATTAGACATGTGGGAAGAGTGTTCCAGGAAGAATTAGAGATACAGGTCTAATGCAGAAGGCTGCTGACCTGTTTAAAGAATAGCAAGGAGGCCAGTGAATCTGGTGTAGATTGAGTCAGAGGGAAAGTTGCAAGAGAGGTTACAGCACAGGGGCATTGGGACAGATCACACAGAGCCTTTTTAGGTCATTGTAATGACTTTTATACTCTGGGTGAGACCAGAAGCCATTTGGCGCCTTAGTTGGACATGCTATTACTTAATTTTTTAAAGGATTACTCTCTGACAATAGACTAAAGGAGATTAGTGGAGATTCGTTATCAATCTATTGTTAATTTAGAGATGATGGTGACTACCAGGGTATAGCAGTTGAGATGTTGAGAAGTGGGGAGATTATTTTCTATTTTTCAGGTACAGCCATCACGGTTTACTGATGTTTTAGATTTTCCCTTTAATAACATGGTGACAAAGATTCTCTCCTTGACCAAAAATGGATCCTGCCAGGTTCTTCTGAATGCTCTCCTTGACTAGACCTTAGTCCTGGCCTGTACAGACTTGCACAAACACTAGCATAGTTTCTGACAGCTCATGGCTGAATCACTAGGATTATCGTAGCTCCCTTAAAGTGTTTATCTGACAAAACCCAAGGCTGCCAAAATAATTTATTGTTTGTTCCAGCCAACACCTGAAGATAGAGTCCTGTAGCCCAGTTTTTGTGAGAGGGTAGAGCCTAACTTCGAAAAGCACCAGTTAGCATACCCAGATGAGTTTCAGGTGCACTAAGCACCTCTTCCTACTTTTTGTAATTTTTCACTTCCCTGATTCTACAGAGCCCCTACGTACCTCCCCTTCTCTAGTTCCATTTCTCCTTTTAAAAATGACCAGTCACCTCTGTACAAATCGAAGTTGAGTTCAATTCACACTAGAATCTTTTCCCTGATACTAGTATTGCCATTATCTTTATTTCCCTATTATTAATAGTATATTACCAATTAAAATCATCCTTACCACTTGAACTAGTGTCTGTCTTTGTTTATCTTTGCCAATGGTGGAGCCTAAACAAAGAGCTGTTTGGGATAGCCAAATGAAAACTCCATATTTGACATGTTCAATTTTAGATGCCTAAGAGAGTAAGTGACAATGTCAGGTAGGTTGTTGATCTAAAAGGCTGGCTGGAGTGACCAGCTTGGCTAGTGAGGGTGCCTACCAACCACCCAGCCTCTGCATTTTAATGAACCTTGTTATTCACCACTTTACACATATGTCGCAACTGTTGAGAAACAGTGAAGAAGTTAGTGGGTTGGAGGTATTCCTCCAAAGTGGCCCTAAAGTGAAAATTACTTGCTAAAGCTGATATTGAAAGAGAAGGGGTCCCCCAAATTAGTGCCTCTGAAATCACTGTTCATAAAAATTAATGAATAATAGAAGTAGCTTTACGACCCAGTGGATTAAAGGTGTGTAGCTTATTATATTTGGGAAATGGTTGCCACAACCTTTAATTCTAGGTAGCTTGATAAACTACACATACACAATGTCTTAGCCAGCTTGCTGCCATAACAACATACCATAGACCAGGTGGCTGAAATAACAGAAATTTATATTTCACAGGTCTGGAGACTGAAAATCCAAGATCAAGGTGTCAACAAGGTGAGTGTCTGGTGGGCACTCTCTCCTTGGGTTGCAAATGGATGCCATTATGGTGTGCCCACACATAGACTTTCCTCAGCACTTGGGGATAGAGAGAAAAAGAAAGCAGGTGCTCTGGTATCTGTCCTTATAAGGGCACTGATCCTATCATGAGGGTCACATCTTCATAATTTCATCTGAAGCTAAGTACCATTCAATGACCCCATGTCCAAACACCATCACACAAGGGCTCAAGGCCTCAACACATGAATTTTAGGAGTCACAGTTCAGTCTATGGCACATAAAATCTGAATGGTGAGGAAGAGGGTACATTTAGTCATAGCATCCACTGTTGGGTTTTTACTTTGGATCTGCCTTAGTATTTATTTATCTGTTTCATGCTAAAATGTATTTACATAGATTGCTTGCCATTGTTTCAATTGATATACATGCAATGAGTATTGTACTTTCTCCAGAAATTATTCATTGTGTTTTTAATGTAGACTAATGAAGGCTCTGTGTGTTATTTGAATAAGTCATAAAAATATTACAGTCTCAAATGAAGCCATCCAGTAATAATTTTAGTATAAGTCTAAAATTATTTCTTTTAACAATTGCCTAAGGGTTACTGCCCACTAGTGAGGACACAGGGAAATAATAAGCTTTTCAAATAAGACAAATGTTATTTACCATTTATTTCAGAGACCAGGCACTTGACACATTGACCTTATTCAGCTAAGCTTTCAACAACACAGTTGTCTGTTTCTAATTCTGGCAATATTCGGTACTCTTTGGCAGAAGTGCAAACTCTAAAGCAATTTAACAAACAGTAATGCATATATTAGAAATGTCAACAGGGCTCTTCAGACAGGTGAAGAGTGATAGTTTCTGAATATATACATCCTCGCTTCGATTGTTAAATCCTATTTGGATTGAATGCAATCATCTTTAGAAATGCTATATGTATAATATTGATCAAAATATGTGTCCACAACTAAAGCTTAATAAAAGCAGCAACATGATTAATAGCCTCAATGAAGTAATCTGTTACTCAGACAATTTTGGAAAAACGCCTATCCTAAGTTTTAAATCCAACCTTCATGCTTGTGAATTTCAATTAGACTCCATATTCATAACATGGGATTAAACACTTACAAAACCACTTTTCTAGAAAGATATAAATGAAATAATGTTGAATGAATACTTTTTTGTTTGCTGGTGCTTATCCCTTTGGTTGGTAACTTGATTTCATATAATGTGGATTAAATGAGAGTACTCGTTACCAAAAAAAAAAACTAAAAATACTTCAATCAAAAACATATAAGTGGCCCCGTTCTTAAATAGGTATGGGCTGGCTAGAAACTGAGGTTGTCCCAATTCCACACTAACCTCAGATGTTTTATGTTTGTGTGAAGATAGCATTGCCTCTCATCCCCATCAATGTCAAACTATTGGTGAGAATAAGACCTAGTAATAAGAATGAAAAAAATTACAATCTATTTATTTAAGGAACACATGATACTTTTCACAGCTATTTTGAAGCTTATCACATTTGAGCTTCACAGCAACCTTGTGAAATAAGTAGCACCAATTACATTTTAAGAGGAAACTAAGATAGTAATAAGTTGCATTGTAGAAGCAGACACAGATCAAAACAGATGCAAAATGTTTTGAAAACAAAACATGACCTGATTAATTTACATGTTTGGAAAATGACAATCCACAATGCTCCTGTAGTTTTGAATGAATGAATGAATGAATGAATGAGATCCCATTCTTAAAGCTTTTTAAGTTGCTTAATACCTACGAATTAAGAAACACTTTGTTGCTTGAGTTATCCAAATTAGAAATTAAATTAAAATAAAGAGTTTGGTACTCTCCTTGTAAGATCCCTGAGGATTGGAATTATATACTGTACTAACATACACGAGGTCCCATGATCAGTGATGGTGCCAGGAGCAACTTATATACCTGTAATGAGCCCATTTAATGTACCATTAAAGATCTGCTCAATTTAGACTACCTTGGGCATTTGCTTTGCTTTCTCGCCTTGAGCCATAAAAGTCAGTTACTGCCACATCCACCAAAAAAGCATATGGCACATTCAAACACAGTAACTGAGGGGTTGCAATGACATCACGATTTACAAAGGTGTTAACATAGTTGAGAGGCTCCAATAAGGGATGATATAGCATCTCAGTGAGGATTAATTACCACCCTTAGGCTGAGGGGACAAGGCAAGCAGATCTTGAAACCCAGAGAGAGTAGCTGTATGGAGAGGGCCACCTGACATACGACTTTTAGTAGAGGGAAGCCTGAGGAACTAAATGGAAGGGAACTGAAGGAACCAATGCTTCATCCTCACTCTCGTTCCTGCCAGTGCTTCCATTGGCTATTCCCAATGAAAATCCAGAGGAAAACGGAGTTTGTGGATATATTTCATAAAAGTCAGCCTCCCAGGGAACAGTTCAGTGTACAGGAGAGCGGAGCACGGATCTTCAGAGGTTAGTGGAAAACGTCAGATGCAGTGAAGAAAAAGAAATTTCACAGCTTACACTCACAATCCTGCCAAAATTTAACAACTCTTCAATTAGAGACTCAATCTATGTAAATTTCTATAAAGCAAAAATCTGGATCAATTGCATAAAGTAAATATTTATAGAATAATTATACTGGATGGTGAATCTCTCTTTAATTAAATCCAAATACTTGATTGAGCAACTAGACTATGTAGATGAAAGAGAGAATGAGAGAGAATCTAGGTGTTTAAGTCAGCCACCATGATCCCAGTACAGACTTGAGCCACCCATTGTAAGAGACACTATGGCAACCAGTCCAGGAGAAAGGGAGAGGAGGGTAGGAGAAGATGTAACCTAGCAACAGAATCTTTAGGCCACACTTTGCTCATAAATTGCAGAAATGGTAGTTAGTGATATCAGAAAACATAATTAAATGAAGACAAAATACCAGAAAGGGGTGGATGGGGATCTAGCAAAATATCTAGATATGTGGATAAGAAAAATCAAATATTTAAAATTCCTATGTAAAATGTCTTTCTATACATTACTTTAAATAAATGAGCACATAAAGTAAAAACTGTTTAGAAAGAAACAAAACTGATTTCTTTGGAAAAACATGTGCCTAAAATATTGCCTTTTCAGTATAAATTTGAAAACTAAATGATTATGATCTCAACCTTGAAGTATTAACTAAGCAAAACATTTATATTCAAGCTTATGACTCTATCATAGTTTTTCAATAATGGGAAAAAATCATCTGATACTTTGATTTTGATTATTTCCTCCTTATTGATATTTGGAAAACATGCACGTGGAAAACTATCAGCTAACCATATCATAGCAATAATAAGTTAGTACCAATATCAGAGTTAGGACAATTTCTCTTTATTAACTTCACTGATTTCATTCATTCACACACACTCTGATCTCCAGAGAGTATGCTAATTGGGGTATTAACTATATTTCCTTATGTTCTGGATTCCTGGTGATCTGGCATCTGGGGCCTGGCTCACTGGAAAGAGACATCCCCTCCCAGGATCAGCCAATTCTTAGAGAGAGCAAGAGACTCACAAGACTGTGCTTTTCATATGCAAGCTGTCCAGAGCCCATATTCTCAACTCCCCCATCTCTCTGGCTCTTACACTCCACGAGGCACCATTCCTCTGCCCTAATCTCCCCAGGATCCAGATACCAGGCAACTAGGGACAACCTGGGTACCCTTGAGCTTGCTGAACTTATTCAACCTAGTCCATTCCAACCCTGCTTACCCTGCTTCGCCTCGTCTTTCCCATGGAAATGAAAAAGCTCCTGCCCATCTTCCCCCTTGATCCTTCTGCCTCCTGACTAACTCTGGTGCTTTGCGTGGTGTGGCCCTGCATGGTGTGAAATGCCCCGTCATCTTGGACACTGTAACAAACTGTTTTTTTTTTTGTTTTTTCTTTTCAATAGCAATCATCGCCTGATCTATTGTAATAATAGAACTTACAATAATTTTAAAACAATTGGTTCTAATCCTTGTGGTCTTTGCTAACTTAAGGGAACTATGTATTATAATAAATATTTTAGAGATTGATAACTGACTCCAAGTTCACCGGTTGGCTGTAAGACGTTGATCAATACAACACAACTTCTATGAATCTCTGTTCTTCCTTTGCAAGATGGGGGCATTCCCTACGAGAAGATCAATAGTCTTCATGTTGCTCTCTGCTTTATAAAATATAATACTTTATACTAAATTATAGCCATGTTTTTATCTACCCTTTGGAAAATATAGATCACTTCTCTTTCCTGTTATCTTTCAAAAAATCTATAATTGTACATAACTGCAATTTTACTGAGTGAAAACCAGCCCCATCCCTTTGACATAGTTAAGATCTGATAGTAAAAACTCCACAAGGTGGCGGCAGAGGCAACACCATCCTCAGCTGGTGACAGAGGGAGAAGCCAGGGAAGAAGCCAGGGAAGGCTTCCCCACTCCTCCCTTTCTGAGGATGGAGCGGATCCAGCTGAATGTCTAGGACTGGCCGAGGCTGCTTTGTGTCTGCCGGCTCCTCGCAGGAGACACTGTGTCGTGGAAGTTTCAGGGAAGAAAACGAGCCCAGGTAGGGCTTGCCCTTTCCCCTGTGAACCTGGGTTAGCTTTCAGAATGCCTGTGAAGCAGCTCAGGTTTTCTCTACAGTTCACTCTGGTTGTCCACATATAGTAAATGTTAATAGTATCCTTAATTCCTAATTAACAACACATAGCACGTGTACGTATACATATGCAGTGTATTCCTGAAAAACGAAACATTTCTGATATGTATAAAAGCGAAACATTTCAGATTTCACTCACAGACCATGCTTGCAGCCTTATTTACATTCATGCATGTATTAAAATCATAAATCCTTCATCTTGAAGTATTTTAAAGTAGATTATTTGTAGTAATAAAGTAATTTGGATGACTCTGTAATTAAAAAAAAAAAAACTCCCTCATAGTAAAATATGTCCTTCTTGAGGTTTTTATTGTATTTGAGGGAGATAGAATCAATGAAATGAAACCATCTGTGCTAAGTAAATTCTATGATTTTGTACCAGTTCTAAGCATTGGGAAGGACTGAGCAAGCTCCCCTAGGACTGCTAAATCTATACCCGCTCAACACAAATATGTATATAGACATGAAAATGCAACACACATATACACATGCATTCTAACTAGAAATTCAGAGGAGAAAAAATTCTTTTAGGAGTAATCAGGCAATATTTTATAAAAATTTTTAAAATAAATGTAACATATAAGATTTAAATGCATTTACTTTTAATTATAAATTTAAATTATAAAATTTAGTATACTTTAAAAAATACAATGTGGTAAAATTTGCAGCCTCACTAAATCGGTATGTCACCCTTTCATTCACTTAATGATTTTACTCATGTATTCTTTCATTTATAACAATAGCAGTATAATGTAATTGCAGTCCCTTTCCCTCTCTCAACAATATGGTATACTGGTTCCAGAACTTGCCCAACTTTTCTAATATTTGGTTCTCTGAGAAACTGATGAAGTAAAGTCAGCTCCCTAGCCACAACTCATCGTACTATTGGTTGGGTATATATGAGGTCCGGCACTTAAGTTCACGAACTTGTTGCAGTGATGTTGCTAACCTTTTTTGATATCAGGGGGATTATTCATTATGAATTTGTACCAATTGGACAAACAGTTAACGAAGTTTACTATTTGGAAGTGCTGAAAAGGGTGCATGAAAAAGTTAGATGACCTGAACTTTTCACTACCAATTCATTGCTCTTGCATCACAACAATGCACCAGCTCACCTGGCACTTTCTGTGAAGGAGTTTTTAGCCAGTAAACAAATAACTGTATTGGAACACCCTCCCTACTTACCTGATCTGGCCCCCAATGACTTCTTTCTTTACCCAAAGGTAAAGAAAATATTGAAAAGAAGACATTTTGATGATATTGAGGACATCAAGGGTAATACAACAGCTCTGATGGCCATTCCAGAAAAAGAGTTCCAGAATTGCTTTGAAGAATGGACTAGGCACTGGCGTCGATGCATAGCTTCCCAAGGGGAGTACTTCGAAGGTGACTGTAGTGATATTCAGCAATGAGGTAGGTAACACCTCTTCTAGGATGAGTTTGCAAACTTCATTGTCAAATCTCGTACATTTTCTACGATGCATAATAGGTTTAATTCGTTCTAAGCAAACACCTGCCAATGCCTAGGTCAATGGATTTGGCAGATGAATATTCCAAATTACATCACTTTTACTAAATTGCTGAAAACGTATGTTTATTTATATCATAGCTTTAGCTAAACTGATTACTAACTTAGTTTAGTACAAATGACTCAGGAATATGTCTACAAAGCACAAACGAGTTTTCAAAAATTTCCTGGTTACACGAGGAACTATTCACCCATTCACTAAAATTTATCTGTAACCCCAAAATTATTAGTTTCCATGCTTTCCCAGTCATTGGATATGTAAAGAGCAGCAAAAAATGTGAGTTGTCTCACACGCATGTTCCCAGCTGAGGTCGAACAAGAGGATGCTCTGCCTTCCTGTTCAGCTCTCAAACTGTAAACAAGCATCCTCTTCATGGTGTATTTACTGCCAATTTTTTGCAGTTTTGTGTTTTTTTGTTGGTGATTCCACTGTTTAAAAGTGAAGACTCCTGAAGTGTTATGTAGGGTTTCTAAGCGCAGGAAATCTGCGATGTGCCACACAGAGAAAATATGTTAGACAACCTTCATACAGGTCTGTTACAGTGTAGTTAACTGTGAGTTCAGTGTTAATAAATCAACAAGATGTATTAAATAAGGTGTCTTTAAACAGAAACATACACAGAAGTAAGGTTGACTGGTTTTAGAAATGTTGTGACCAGAGGCTCGCAGGAGCCTAACTCTGTTTTTCCTCAGGAGCAGAGGTTCAGTGTTCTCTAATTCAGTGCTCATGACAATAGAACATAACTGCCACGAATAATGAGACTCAACCATATTCTGAATTGACCCTAGGTTAGTTAGCGAAGGCTCTAGTTTCTAGTTCGCAGCTCTGATTGAAGCGTTGGAATCACAAGTGGAATTGAAAGGAAAAAATAACTGACACTAAATTTCCAGTCGAGGGGATTCTGATGAAATGGATAGCTGCATATATCTTTCCATGTGAGTCTAATATGCAACTAGGCTTGAGCAAATTTCCTAGCGTGCTTTGCGGCCACAGCAAGGAACCGAATGGCTGCTTTGGTACGTCCTATTGGCCATGCTCTTCAGGGCAACGAGTGTGCTCAGATTGAAAAACCAACTGGAAAATAAGTTTTCTGGCCTTGCCTCAGTCATCTTTATATTTTAATATCTAAATAGAATGGCTTGAGCTCCTGTGACAATGCCTAACTATTAGAAATGAGATTTTTTTAATTGTTTTGAGAAGATAGCACTTTACTTTAGGGGAGGTGGGCACAACCCATTTCGAGACAATGAGATATATGAGAAATCCTGCTGGAGGACTCCTGCAACATTTTCCCCCTCACTGCTAACAAGAGGTAAATGGGAGAAACGCTAGGCTCTCGCCCCCTACAATCAACTTTTAACTGAAGTTGGAGGAAGAAATGATGTTTGGAGCTGTGGTAGCCATTTTGCAACCATGAGAGAAAAACCAAGAAAATCATAGGATACGTTCCAGAATTTTGACGTCAATGAATCACTGGCTTTCCATGGTAAGTGAGAAAAATCAATCCCTCTGGCTGGGCCACATTTAGCCAGACACTCTTTGCCTTGCAGCTGAAAGCATGCCTACTGTGAGGGCCCTTTCCATCCCACGGAGCATGGTAAGCTTGACAAGGTTCCTAAGATGTTGGAGGATTCTTAGAGGGCGTATGCTCTCATTGTCTCCCCAGTTCTCAATGCCCCGTGTCTCACTTTCTACAGATACACTTTCTTTCTGAGCAGTTCTGCTTCACCACATGGGGCCACTGCTTCTGTTTTATTAACCAAAGCCTCACAACACAAGGCTGTTATACTGGCAGACTTTTATGAAAGATCTGTAACTAAGAAAGGTCAGTATAGCAAGTGCAACAACAGGAATGAACTTGCTATTCAATATTAGGCATTACTACCCAAATACCCTGGCCATCCCTGCCATGAGGAATCTCTCACAGCTTCTTTCTCTGCTTGACTTGTTTACATGATCCCCCTACGGAGAACTCTTCCTCGAACATCTCCTGATCAGAGTTGAGACCATCTCAGCTCACTCTCTGTTCAACAAATATTGAATGTGTGTATGCATGCACACACATGGATATACACATATATTCACACAATAAAATATTGATAGGAAATATACTTAAAATATTATAACTGCCTATCTGGGTGATGGGATTATAAGTAACTCATAAATCTGCTTCAATATTAAATGATTTCCTCCCTGAAATTTCTACAGTGAACATAAACTATTTTTAAAATAAAAAATAAGTTTTATTCAAATATTTGATTTAAGGAAAAAAATATTCTGGACAACGTGTCTGACAATGGCACAGGAAATATATTCAGGTTCCAAGTGTTAACCTAGTATACTGACATTTGTCATAAAGCAATAATACATAATACCTGTAACTTGACATGGTCTAGTGCTTCTGAGATCTAAATGCTGAATTGGCCTTCTCTTTCTAGAGTGTTCTCTCCTTTTATGTACACGTCTTTCTCTTCCATTCTTATTAGCCTTGCTCTTCAAAGTCATCACAATCTCTAGCCTTTGGAAGGCTCTCTAGAGCTGTGGGCTTCCAGTACTTTGTTCTTGATTCTTAGCAGTAAAAATATTTGAACATGAACCTTAATAACTATATACCTATTTATTTAGAAAATAGTTACATGTACAACTATCGTAACATCATATAATACAATAAAAATTAAAAAGATACCAGATGAAGATTAAAGAAGACTTTAAAATGTAATTTATATAATCTAGTGAATTAATAATAAATGTATTTTGTAATAGAGAATGCTTTATTATTTTTGGCAATTCAAAAGTTTAGTTCAATTTATCTCAATATTTGATTTCAATCACTCTTTCTACAGCACTCCTACTTTAAAACTTTGTCAGTTATAACATGAGCAGAGGTGAAATAAAAATATTTAACTAATTGTATGGGGTTGGTATTAAGCAATTAGAACAGTTACCACTCAGTCAGAATGGACATAGGCTGAGACAGCTAACTCTAAAGTGTCACTCAGTTTAATTTCAACCACGATTTCAACAAAAAGACAATCGCACTCTAATTGCATTTGACCGTGGTTGATCTTAAGCATTTATTTTAAAGTAAAATAAAAGAAGCATAGCCAGTCTATGCTTCTGAGGCAAAGGTACTGTTTTAACAAAAGCATGTGCATGTAACTGTTTAGAAAGGACTTAAGCTATGGTGGAAGCATTTTGAAAAATGGATATTTGGAAATTTTCCACTGATACCAGATTTTTTTATTTTCTTTTTGCCAAAATTGTTTATGTAGAAAAAGCTTTTCAATGTTCATATGTAAAATCAGAACTTTATAACTGAATTGGTGGAAGTAATTAAGAAATGAGTATCATGATCTAGTAAACTTAGCCAGAATTTCCTTTTCTATTTTGTACCTACTTATGTTTTTGAGATATAAACCTATAACAGTATCCTTTTAATAAACTTTTCTGCTAAATCAGCATATTGACGTCTGTTTCTTGCAAAAGGAGATCCTGTGTAAAACCTCAGTTACATGGCTGGTTACTATATAGTGTTTAAGTATACAACTAATTTATTTCCTCTCTAAAATGTGCATTCTTTGAGAGCTAGCACCATCTCTTATTCATTGTTTGCTAAGAATGCTTGTAGATACTTATAGGGCAAATATAATACGCCAGGCCTGGTGCTAAGGGTTTTACTGTCCATCCTTCGAACAACCTTATGACATGGTACTGCTATCATTTTCATTTTACACCTGAGAAATCTGGCGTGGTTTCCCTAAGATCACACAGAATTGATAGGTAGTGCTGACATGTGAACCCGCCATCCTGAGCTCAGAGTCTCTGTGCTTAACCACAGCTCTGTACTGCTAGGTTAGGGGCATCTAACTTTCAATTACACAGAGTAGGCTCTTTATTGACACAATTAGAAAAGAAATGAAGAAACAACAATAATTCTAGAATGATTTCCTCACTAAACTAAGTTTATTGTCATTTTCTTTGGAAAAGGCATTACTGCTATGTGTGGCCATTAAATTGTAGTTCTGGTTTATCAAAGCAGTGGCAGCTATGATTATCACTACTTCTTAATTGTAGAAAACTCAGATGAAAAGTTGGATAACAGTGGGAATCTGTTATCTAATATATCCCTGACTTAATAGTTAAAGAAGAAAATGCTAAAAGGTGGCTTTTGAAACTGATAGAGACTGAAATGTTTCTTTTGGTTTAAAAAGACTAGGCAGGTCTAGAAAGAAGACAAAGAGCAGCAAGATTTCCTACCTCAAAGGAGAAAGGAAACAGAAAGCTATGTTTAGAAAACAATGAGAAGGATGAAAATGAAAGCTATTAGGGGAAACTTAACAGAGGAAAATGTCTATTCAAACAAAAAGAAGAAAATAAACTAAATTACAATGGAAAAATATAGGTAAAGAAAAAAAAAATACATTTTGAGAGATGGTGGCTTGGCTTTTGTTTCCTCAACCTCCTTTCTCCAGAAGGGGTCATATCAAGATTATGGCAGATTCCTAAGAAGAGGTTTGTTTCTGTTTTCCCTCATTTATTCCCACCTATGCTTAGTCCTCATCACTGAACCTCATCCAGTCGTGATTCCCACATGAGAGTAAACATGAATTGTGATTGATGGTAATGGTGAGGGTTGGGGAAGGGCATCTATTTGGAAAGTCAACCAGTAAAACTATAATGTGCATTATTATCTGGATCTCACAATTCCTATTTAACATAGTTCTAAACTCCTAGCCAGAGCAATGAGGCAAGAGAAAGGATAGAGGTGAGAGAGAAGAGAGAGAGAGAGAGAGAGAGAGAGAGAGAGACAGAGAGAGAGAGAGAAAGGAAGGAATCAGCATTAGTAAGGGAGAAGTAAAGCTGTCTCTATTTGCAGATGACATGATTTTATATGTAGAAAATCATAAAGACTACACACACACACACACACACACACACACACAAATGTTAGATCTAATCAACAACAAAGTTTCAGGATACAAAATCAACATACAAAAATCAGTAGTGTTTCTATACACTAACAGCCAATTACCTGAAAGTAAAATAAAAAAAAAGTAAAAGGAAAATGATCCCTTTTACAATAGCATCAAAAATAATAAAATACTTAGGAATAGATCTTACCATTATTCTCATAGTATTTATCTTCACCTGGCAACTGTATTTTTCTAATTATTATTTATTATCTGTCTCCCCACTCACATTAGAATGTGAGCTGCATAAAAGTAGAAACTTTGTTCTAGTTTACTAACTGTACCTAGAGCAGTGCTGGTGACATAGTAGTTATTTAGTAAATATTTTTATTAGTTTCAG
Organism: Rhinolophus ferrumequinum; assembly: GCF_004115265.2. Taxonomy (NCBI): domain Eukaryota; kingdom Metazoa; phylum Chordata; class Mammalia; order Chiroptera; family Rhinolophidae; genus Rhinolophus; species Rhinolophus ferrumequinum. The sequence goes on from NC_046291.1 coordinate 60,415,784, forward strand.
GTGTACCAAGCAATGTAACAGTTAGACATTTACATCCCTCATAAAGTGATAACCACCACCCCCATCTACTACCCCTCTGACATCCTATATAGCTGTTACAGTACCATTGACTATCTTCCCTATGCTGTACTCCACATCCAGTGGCTATATATACATATACCAGTGGTGCCAAAAAAAAAGGTATAAAAAAGTGTATACACATGACTTGTATCCATCTTTGGTTATCGGTATATGTTGAATATTACAATTTTAGTACAGTTTTTTTTTCCTTTTCTAAATGGTGTATACTTTTTTTGGCTATATATATATATATTTAATTATAGTTTACAGTCAATATTACGTATTCTACTTCAGCTTCAGATGTATAGCATATTGGTCAGGCATCTACACAGTCTACTTAATAAATATTTTTTAAATGACTGAATAAATAAATGATCTGAATACAAATATGTAATCTTCTACTTTTGATCCTCTCATCAGGGCAGCAATTTCATGGTGTTAAGAAGATGACATTACTTTCCCATATTTAATCAGCAATCCCTTCTTATCCCCCAGTGTTTGAAAGTGAAGGACAAAAAGATGGGTACAGAACGTCTTTTGTTTGTTAGTTAGTCTTTGGTTTAACATACTGAATGATACCTGCTGGCACATGGGGAAGGAAGGGGACTTTCTTGTAATAGGCCCAAAACATATTTTTGTAGAATCAATAACTAAAATCAATAATTTTACTACTTCTGTAGAAACATCTAATGTGATTATCTTCTACCTAGGTACAAGGTCAAATCCCAAAATTAAGTAAAGATACAGTAATGCTTTATGAAGAAACAGAAAAGAACATTATAAATCAGGCCCACCTGTAAGGCCAAGGTTTTATCTCACTTCAGCAGATTTTACTTTGCATTTTAGGTTAAGCCAGCAGCTAGACGCAAGGCAACTAAAAATGCCATTCAGGTGGGAAATCATCAAGAGTCTACTGTTTGTACTGTAGTGGTTACTGTGTAAATATTTTCTTCCTTCAAGAAATTTACAGTCCTTTAAGGAAGAAAAAGGCTTAGCTATATCATATCGAGAATAAACTTGCTATAAAGTGCTCACTTGGATATTCTGTATACTTCTGGTAAACACAAAGACTGTACTTCTTTTATACCATCCAAAGCATGGGCAGGTTTCCTGGCCTCTCCAAAAATCATTGCATGTGTGTTGCTAACAAATTACTTTTCTTAAACATATCTTTTTGATAGCCTAAATGACCCCTCCATCCTCAGCATAATTCTGGACCATGAGGTTCTCCTTATGAAGCATATATACTACCACGCGTAGTCACCCAGGGCTGCAGAATGCCTGAACAGCAACATGAAGGACTCATGTTTATGTGGCTTCTGTACTAAAATGAAGCTGCCATTTTGCAGTGTGGGTGTCTTTTTTTCCTTCATGACATAGACAAATGTTGATGTTTACTACAAGTTGGTACATTAGTTGCTAATTAAGTTCCTAGCTGCTTCAGCCAAAACTCGCTGTATTGAATCCAAGAAAAGAATGGCAGCTATGTCAAAAATAAGTTGTTGGGGATTTTGTTTTGTTTTATTAAAGAAAAGTTGTATATTAAAGAATATGGGAAATTGACATGCTGGGAGATAGGAAACCTTCCATGTTGGCTTCCTCCTAAATCGAGTTGGTGGTTCAAGTCCCTCTGCGTCTGTCACCAGGCTCTGGTCAAAGCCAAATCAATACTACAATCTACAGAGGAGGCATAAAAGTTCACTGTTTATCATGACTCTTTTTCATAACCACCCAGATATTCCCCAAGGAAAGTTTTATTTCTTGGGGACCCACAGGAGGTCAGGTTTGCACCTAGAAAGGGTGCAGAGGTGTCATGCGGCATCTCTGGTCCTGCTCCCTGCCTAAGAACGCAGGATATGGTGAGGCCAAAAAGGAACACCAATGGAGCCACAGATAGGAGAGTCATACCACCATATTCTTGCTGGAGGCTGGGTTGGAAACTGGAAGCAAGAGCCGTGATCTGCCATCCGCTTCTCTGACAACCAACCAACCCCTTGCTAACTGCAATCTGCGCTTGGTAGCTCAGCCATGGCGGTTATATCAGTGGCCAATGGCTAACTGGTTACAGCTGATGACCAACCATCCACAGCTGATGGCCACCTACTACCCAAGCCAGCGCCTTTCCGCGTGAGGCCGAGAGCCTGGAAAGTGCATTCTGGGACTCTGTCCCCACAAGAGGTCACTTCATCCTGGGGTTCTGCAGTTACACCTCTCTGGAAATGTCTCTTTAGCTTCTCTACACCTGTCCCTTGCAATCTTACACCCTGGCGGTGGCATCTGTTTCTCTTCACCTCCCTGCGGGGAATTTCTGAATTACGTTCTTTCAAGCTCTCCCCATTTTAGCTGACAAGGGTTGATGCAAAACAGCTGTGGAAAGGAAGTCTGATTTTTGAGGCAGAACTCTGCAAGGAGGACAACATGCCCGCAGGAGGTGCATTGCTGGAGCATCGGTGTCTTACTTGGTGGGGGAGAGATTTCACTTTCCTTTTCTATTTCGCACTTGCCAGCACCGATCACGGGGCGGCTCCTCCTCGCGGAAAGAGCAACGCCCCCGCCCGGCGGCTTACATTTGGAAAGTCCTGAAGAGGAGAATCGAAACAGAAAACAGTCAGGAAAACTATAAGAACTGACTGGGGGGAAACTGGACTCAAAGTTCCCACCGGAGTGCGCAGCGCCGGAGAGCACTGCAGAGAGGCGCCGGGCCGCGCCGGCCGCCGGCGACTGCCTGCCTCGGAGTCCCTTGTCCGGCGCGCCCTGCCCACCTGCCCACCTGCCAGGGGCGATCGCACGGCTGAGTGAGCCGGTCTGGGGGTCCTGAAGGCAACCCCGTTGCTGTCAGGTACATCCCCGAAGACCCTGCTACCCAAGGCAGCAGACAGGGTTATACACATCGTACCTGGTCAGCAGAGAACAGCAACCTGACCATCTACTTGGGAGAACCTCTCCCTTTTCTGAGAAGGAAAGATGTCGAAGGGGTATTCCTCAGACAAGAGTTTCCGATATCTCATCTCATGCTTCCGGGCCAGAGTGAAAATGTATATCCAGGTGGGGCCTGTGCTGGACTACCTGGACTTTCTGTCTGCAGAGGAGAAGGAGAAGATTGAGAGGACGGCCTTCACCCACGGGGAAATTCACGGAGCTGACTTGCTCCTCAGCACTTTGGAGAAGGGGGTCTGGCCCCTGGGCTGGACTAGGGTATTTGTGGAAGCCCTCCAGCGAACAGGAAGCCCTTTAGCCGCCCGCTACATGAATCCTGAGCTCACAGACTTGCCCTCTCCATCCTATGAGAACACTCACGATGAGTGTCTCCAACTGCTGAACCTTTTACAGCCCACCCTGGTGGACAAGCTTCTAGTTAGAGATGTCTTGGATAAATGTGTGGCGGTGGACCTGTTGACAGTTGAAGACAGAAATCGGGTAAGTGTCAGTTCAGATGGAACTTGGCTTTTAGTTAGACTTTTGCAACTAGGTCCTGGTCGCTCATTTGCCTCATTCCAAACGTTCTTTGATGTCTTTGAGTAAATCTGGTTCCCTCCTTCTTTGAGAGGAGAATATAATATCTAGTCATCTAAAACATAAGTTTGAAAATTTAAACACAAAATATCTGTTTTTCTAATCCTTTCACTGCGTTAATTGATTTCGTGTTTTTTTCAAAATGTGTCAGAAATCCACAAAAAAAAAAGTTGATATTTTTACTATTTTATGCATTTAATAATAACAATTTGAGCTGCTTTGTATATAAATAACATTATTTTTATGTATAAAAATTTCAGGTATATTCATTTGGATATATCCGACCATCGTGTGGCAAAAGAGGAGTGGCAAACTGAAATAAGCTAAAGAGGAGTTAATTCAAGAATAATAAATGTATGCCGATAGATAACATTTATTGAACACTCACAATGTGCACTTAGTATCATTTGCAAAATGTATCAACAGTTCATGCTGGAAATACTCCATTGAGGTGGTTAATGTTATTAACTCCATTTTACAGATGAGAAAACTGAGGCAGGTTGAATAACTTCCCCAGGGCCGCCTAGGAAGACAGTGGCAGAGATATGGGGTTAGGTCTTGATGGTGTGGAATTTTATGTCTTATTTAATACACTTCCACAGAACAGGGACCAGCAAACCATGACGCATGGACTAAATCCAGCCTGCTGCTGGTTATTGCAGGCTCAAAAGCTAAGTAGAGTTTTTAGATTAAAAAAGTTTCAGTGTTCATAAAGTTTTATTGGAACACAGCCATGCTCATTCATTTACATATTAGGACTGCTTTTGTACTTCAAGAGTAGTTGGACAGATACTATATTGCCCACAAAACCTAAAATATTTATTATCTGGCCTTTAGAGAAAAAAAAATTGCCAATCGCCAAGCTATATTATACATTATGCCATTTAATCTTGGTCTAAATAGGGAAATTACATATAGCATGTTATTTTCTCTCAAGTTCTTCAACATTCTCTGCAAATCAAAAGTTGGAGATAATTCATTGAAAAGTATGTCTACTAGTTGCAGTTTTTCTTATTAGTGATCAAGTAGTGGATTTTTTAGGTGGCATTTTGACAGGGTGAATTTTACAGGTAACTTTGCACTTAATGTAATGTTTTATTGTTATTGTTTTTCAATGATTGGGGACATACTGTGAAGTATAAAAATGGTGACTTATTTGAATCTGACTTATTCCAGTTTGTAAGCCAAATATCTTAGCATGAAAGGCATGTAGGCAAACAAACCCATGACTAAAAGTCAAACGCTTTGTCTAACATGCAATGATTTTGACATTTTCTTTCTTTCTAATTGTTGGTATCCTCACTACAAATGATTCTAGATTTAGTTTTGTGTTCAGTGATCACCCAAAGAAACCTATTTAATTTATTTGTTTATTCATTATTGGGTTTAAATTACAAAGTTTTGGGCCTTGGACTCATATCAACCTATGATGTGACTTAGTCTTTAGTGACTAAAGTTAATGCTCCTTTGTAGATTTGACAGCTGTAGGCTTGTCCAAAGACCTGGGCATGCATCTAATTTTGATGGCTGGTTTTCCCAACAAGTAGATTACTTTACACTGTTGTCTGTAGCGTTTATGTAGTTTTGTGTATTGAGAACCAGCTAGAACGCATTATAGTAGTCCAGCTGGATATGACAAATGTGTACATCACTGTGGCAGAATCTTAATTTGGAAGACAGTATGCAGCCTTCAAGCCAGCTGGAGATGGAAGATGGCATTTCCAGCCACAGTAGCTGTTAGGAAGTCCAGAAGCAACAGAGTCCAGTAACACCACAAAGCTGTTTATGTTTGGTGGGTATGCTGTCCCGATTGCCAGCAAAACAGCACTTCTCCTTATTTACTCTAAATACTTCTGCCTATCAGCATCACTTTTGTCTTGCCTGGATTGAATTTCCGCCAGCTAGATTTTATCCAAGTTCTTGATTCTGGCAAGCTTGGAGGCAGCTAGCAGTAATGCAAAGGAGTTGACACACAGAATATTTCGAGTAAAGGGACATTTGTGTACTGGTAGCAGTTAAGGCCAATGCAATCCAAACTATCCCCCAGCTTCATATTTCAAAGAAGGCTCTGAAAGATGGAAGAGCTATGTGTTTGAGACTCTATAAAGAGGAATAGTGTCTCTGTGAGATTCTGGAATGATTTTCGTACCTAGAGCAGTACTGGTGATACATATCATTTTACATATATCATCAATCTCAAAAATAAGCTATGGCAAACAATGGAAAATATGCACTAGGTTTAGAAGAAACTATATTGATATGAATGTCATTGATGAGTGTTTGTCCTAAATGGCAAAGTGCAGTGCGAAAAGCGTGGGAATTTGGAATGGAAAGACCTGGACTTAAGATCTTTGTTTCTTACTGTATATGTTACTGTGGGCCAAGTTATTTAAGTTCCTTGATCCTAAGTTTATTCATAAGAATGAACATAATAATAATTTCTCCTCTCACCGTATTTTAGTGAACACGAAATTATGTTTGTAAAAGCTTTATAAATAGTAAAGAGCTATTTGGATATGATGAGGATGAGGAGAAACTATCTTTTTTAAGCTTCCAGAACCTAGCTAAGACTAGGTATAGAGTTGGTGCTTAATAAATGTTTATTAATTAACATTTAAGTGATTGGTTAAATTTATTTCCAAAGAGTTGTCTGGAATAAGAGATGCAAACACATGATGTGATGAATTATGTTGTCAAGCATTGGGAAATGGATAGATGGATGGTGAACATAAGGGCTCAAAATTTGCTTTTTGGACACCAATAGTTAAAGAATGTCTAGTGTACGCTAGACACTGCTATAAATACTGGTGCCTCAACAATAAGTACAAGATTCACTTTATGGACTCATAATACAGTGTTCTCTATGTGGAGGGAGTGCCCCTCTACTGATCTGCTTCTGTTTTAGGATGATTTTTGGGTATCTTGGCCCATTCATTGACTTAGACAGCCATGAACTCTGGAAAAGATGTGATCACATGCACATTTCCGTAGTCTTAACATCAATCTGAGCAGTAGAAGAGAGGTGCCTGTTTCAGCCCTTGCCAGTTCAAAGCAAGGGCTGGAAGACGCCATACAACTTTTATTTGCATACGAGAAACAGAAAGGCTATGACCAGTCCAGCTGGAAACCAAGTCCAGTTATCCGTACATGAAATTGAATACCTGAGTCATTCTCTACCAGTTCATTGTATAATATTACTAAATTAGGATACATAAGAATTTTATTAGCCGGAAAAAATACTACTAGGAAACTAGTTATGCTAACATAACAATACATATTCATTTGGTAAAACATTAACTTTTCTGTGGGGAACTAGTTCTTAAAAATTATTTGTTTTTAACATGAGATTTACTTCCTGATTTATTGGTACTGAGAGTTGAGCTCTGTTGTATTTAAAAAAGAAAATCATTGTTTTATTTAAATAGCTGTCTAAGGTTATTATGAGGGAGAGAAAGCATTTTTATCGAACCATACAATCATGTTGGCAAACCAGTTCTTGATGGAAATATTCATTTCTCCACTGATTTCTGTTGGAAAGGGAAAAAAAACATAAATCGAAAAATTTGGAATATAAAACATTGCATTGTATTACCCACAAATTCATATTTATTTTATATTCCATAAATTAGCTAACAGTGTATCCATACACCTTTGAAATTTCATATTCAGTGAACAGTTCAATGCAGGAGGATCATGAGTGGGAATCATATGTCCTGTTGCAGCCTCAAGTCTAAATACTTCCTGAGAATTTCAGTAATTAAGTTTATGTATTGGAATTTAATATCTTCACTATGTTTCAGGAGCGCAGATTTAAGTGAAAAACAATTATGTGGTTGCTTCAAAGGGAATTGATGTAGTTTTTAGCACCCAAACTGGGAAAATTCCTTAAAAATTTCAGAATCTTGATGAAGCTGACAAAATTGCACAGGTATTATATGTAGTTCCACATTCAAAGAATAAAAATACTTATAGGAAATAACATAATGATTCTTACATACCTGAATTCGATAAGGACAAAACAAGCTTAACACATTTAATTTTACAGTAAAAATCAAGTTAACTGATTAATAGGTGAAGAAAATTTAGTGAGTATAATATGCTTGGGTTTTTAATGAAAGTTTCTATTATAGTGCCTCACTTGTTATTTTTAGAGAAATTATTTCTGATTAAATTAGCAGATAATAATAAGGATGTTATAAACACCAGACAAGACAAATAATCTTCCTTAGAAGATTAATGAAGTTAGAGAAAAGGTAGGAAATGAGCAAGAATTTGCTTAGAAAATGCTGTGGGGGAGATGGACTGAAATCACCTAAAATTTATTAAGTTCAAGTTATCATTTTAACCCTTCTTGTCTGAACATGAATGTAAAATTAGACAAAAATTATTAGCAATACTTAGAGTATAGGAAGGCAGCACTGAAACCAATTACCAGGGATCAAGTTCTACCTCGGCCATTTACCAGCTTTGTGTCCTTGGGGAGGTAACTGGACTTCTCTGTGCCTTGGATTTCTGATTGCAAAATGGGCTAATATTGGTACCTTCTTCAGGGTTGCTGGGTTAATATATGCAAAGCCTTTATAATAGTATTACTAACTATTAGCTAATAAAACTAAAATATCCTTTGGGTAGAAATCATGCTGTACACCTTTGTACTAAGTAGTTTTCACTGGTGACATGTTTGTAAAGGTAGATGCTTTTCCTAGTCATCCATAAAAATAGTATAGCTACCACTGACTTTGTGCCAGACATTGTTGCAAAAATGCAAACAAAGCCCTGACTTTGAAAGCTTTGGCATTTATTTATAGGGACTAGAAAACACAAACATTTTGCAGGGAAAAAAAACAATCTAGCGAAGCAATCCAAATTATACATGGAGATGATGAGCAAATGTTGAAAAGGACCTTTGAAGTCAGTATTTTGCATCTGAGCTGCTGATTACAATCATTAGATGCTTTTTAAGAAAACTTTCTAGGTTTCCAGCATAGACAAATCAAAATGTTTGGGAGTAGATCCCAGACATCTGTATTCTTTAAAGCTCCCCAGGTGATTCTACTGTGCAGCAAGGAAGGAGAATGCCTGAAATTTATTTTCAGTTGCCTCCTTTTAGGCTCAGAGAGACTGACACCCAGAGAGGTAAAGTGGCTTGCCTAATGGCACAAAAAGCTGATAATGTCTTGTCTAATTGTTTTTCTGGTCTAAATGTGGCCTGTATTAGTCTTTCCTCCAAATGTTTGGTGTTCTATGAAGAATTGGGGAGATGCACTGTAATGATTTAAACAAATGATCCATGTTTAGAAAGATTTGCCAGATTAGCTTAAAAGGGAAATGAAATGAGGACTAAAGATTGTAATGAATAGATATATAGATATATAGAAATAATTCTGCCCCTAACTTTAAAAAAGGAAGAGATATAGAAATAAAGTTGTCTCATAATATTAAATAAACACAAATTTAAGAAAAATATTATAGTAATGATAAATATTGCAAATATTGCATATGCAAGAATATAAATCTGTGGTAGTAATTACATTGTAATGTTAATAGTGAAGGAAGTTGAGTTGGATAAGAAATATTCCACTTCCCATTTACAGATTCCACGATTGAAAGGCAAAATCAGGCCCTACATATACGGAAAGAAATTAATGCAAATAGACATAATACGGCTGGAGATTAAAGGCCCTTTCTTTTGTACCCTTTATTCAGAATGGATATGGCTGAGGTACTACAAGTGCACTGCTGTCTTTAGTGTTTGAAATAAGTCTTTTTTTTTTTTTAATTTATTTTTAATTTCTTGGGGTGACAATTGTTAGTATAATTACATAGATTTCAGGTGTGCAATTCTGTATCACATCATCCATAAGTCACACTGTGTGTTCACCACCCAGAGTCAGCTCCCCTTCCATCACCATACATTTGATCCCCCTCACCCTCATCCCCCCCCCAACCCCCTTACGCTCTGGTAACCACCAAATTACGTTCCCCAGATTAATTTTCAAACCCCGTGGCCATCCTATGGTCACCGACTGCCCTCCAATCCCCTCACCCTCCCCCCCATCCCCCACCCCTCCCGCCCATCTAGCAACCCTCAGTTTTTCCTCATTGTGACATAAGTCTCCATACTTATGCTTAATTGCTCAAGTTTTCTAAAGGCTGGTTCCTTTTTAAATTTATTCAGAAGATGTTAGATCTTTTTTTTTTCTTTTATCTCTGATGTTAGATCTTCTTTAATGCTACTTTCCTCTTAAAACAGATTTCTGCTGCAGAAAATAATGGAAATGAAGCAGGTGTAAGAGAGCTACTGAGAAGGATCGTCCAGAAAGAAAACTGGTTTTCTACATTTGTGACTGTCCTGAGGCAAACGGAAAACGATGCACTTGCCCAAGAGTTAACAGGCACCAGTGCCTCTGAAAGCAATGCAGGTATTTCTAATTCTACGAAGGGAGAGAGTTTGTGCATTTTGCCTAGTTATGGAGGCTTGTGGACACAATGACAAACACTGAGACATTTAGAATCAAAATTTCAAAACTGAAAGGGTTTTAAGGAATCCTGTCTTTTATCCTGTTTGCAAATAAGGAAACTTCTGCCTGGGAAAAGATTAACTTACCGAAAAACTGCAAAATTCAGCAAACTGAATTTTGAGAAATTGGCAGCTGACTCTCAGTCCAGCACTCTCTCCACTACCCATTTTATTTTGGAAACAAGATGATTGCCTAAAATTTTTATCAAGACATTTTTAACACTGAACAGACACAATTAAAGTGGAAGAAAATATTTTAATGGTTATTATTATAACTCTGCTGCATAGTCTCCTGGAAATTTATATACATTTTAAAGGAATTTAGTAAATATTTGATAAAGGGTCCATAATAGCCAAAATATTTCAATATTATTTCATGTGAGTATTTAAATTTATTCAGTTATAATAATAAAATAACATTTTCTAGCTGTTTCACACATGTTATTTGTAAAGCTAATTTAAACTGCTATCTTATTTTTCTTTTCAGAGTACGTATCATATTTTTTCAAAAATATCATGTGTAAGACAAATTGAAAGTTAATTGGTAATAAATGATTAAAATTAATTAAAATCATTTCAAGCTTACATCACTATTATTCATTTAGTCACTCAACTAACATTGAATGAATGCTAAAGATGCACCAGACCCTGGTCTCGGTGCTGGGGATATCATCTTAAAGGAGACATACAAAGCCCTACCACACTTTTTTTTTTTTTTTAATTTATTTTTAATTTATTGGGGTGACAATTGTTAGTAAAATTACATAGATTTCAGGTGTGCAATTCTGTATCACATCATCCATAAATCACATTGTGTGTTCACCACCCAGAGTCAGCTCCCCTTCCATCACCATACATTTGATCCCCCTCACCCTCATCCCCCACCCCCCAACCCCTTTACCTTCTGGTAACCACCAAATTACGTTCCCCAGATTAATTTTCAAGCCCGTGGCCATCCTATGGTCACCGATTGCCTACCACACTTTCTAATGGAATAAAGATAGTTATTAAATTATTGACAGCATGTTATGTTTTATGTTATTTATAAAATAACTTTATTTTGCCCAGTAGTTTGAAATACACACACACACACAAACACACACACCAAATACACATATGTACACATATACTCGGAGAGAGAGAGAGAGAGAGAGAGAGAGAGAGAGAGAGAGAGAGAGAGAGAGAGAGAGAGAGAAAGGCAAATATTTTTACTGCGAGGATTTTAAGAAGCTCTAAAGATGTTTGGGCAGGGTCTTTCTTCTTCACCCCAAGACCATTTCTGTGCAGTGTCATATGTTGTCATATGTTCTAGACTGCCACAAAGTGAAATCTCAAGAGGCTTTGCAGCTATCCCTTCTCTCCGGAATTATTTAAGCATTACATGTGTGTGTCTGTGTGTGTATGTGTGGTGCTTACTCAGTCAAACTTGGCCAATCCAACTTTCAAAATCTAGACAGGAATTCCACTATCTGTCTACAAGCCGTTTCCAGGGTTTCTACTGTCATTGCTTCCTTTCCGCAGCAAAGCTTTACTGTATCTAAAGCCCTCCTCATTCGGAAGCATCTTTATTTTGTTTCAGTTCTCTGGAGGGGCCCCAGTGGCTGCATCAAGATTATGGTAGTGTGCAGTTATACATTGTAGCCCAGTCATTGTTTCCACAGCATAACTCTAAGGCCAGTTTGCTAAACCTGAAGGTACTTCCAGCTGCAGCTACATACAATGATGGGACCTTTAGATGTCTCCTACAACATTTCAAGGATGAGCTGGACCCCAATCCAGACCACCCCTATCACGAGGAAATTTACAAGACTTCCTGGGAACACTTGGATTTATGACAAGCATTCTAGGACATGAACTTCAAAAGGGAATCTCTATAGAATTTTTTTGTTCCTTGGGAAATTTTGGTCTTAGTGTATCAAAGGGCAGCCTTTCAAATCACAAAAGACCTTCTTATAGCCATCCCCCAAATTAGAGGACACCTACCCTGGTTCCCCGAAAATAAGACCTAGCTAGACAATCAGCTCTAATGCATCTTTTGGAGCAAAAATTAATATAAGACCTGGTATATATTATATTATATTATATTATATTATATTATATTATATTATATTATATTATATTATATGACCTCGTCTTATGTTATAGTAAAATAAGATCGGGTCTTATATTAATTTTTGCTCTAAAAGACGCATTAGAGCTGATTGTCCAGCTAGGTCTTATTTTGGGGGAAACACAGTGTCCATGTTACAGTTGTGTACAGTGGCGTAGTAATTTAGGAAAGGGTCTAGAAGATGTGCTTCAAAGTGACTTCTAGATTCTCCCGACATAGACAACTTGTCCGGCAGTATTTCTTGCTTTCAATTTCTATACAACGTACCTTGTTAGAAGTTTAACATAATTTTTCAAATTGTAATTCTTTAAACAATAGCAACCTATGGAGAGATATATAGTAAATCTCATGTAATATCTATGTTATAATACATCTCATCGTGTACACCTAGTATTTACATCCCTTCTTTCCTTTCCTTAATATGTGCTATAGCTTTGTATTATGATTAGGTCTTTATGTGTCTGTTTCCGAGTGGCTTAGGGACTAGTTTGTCCAGATTCTCTCAGCCCACGCACATATCATGGCTGGCCAAGGCCAAGCACTTTATAAAAGTGGGAAGGGCTTTGTGAAAAGAAAAATACTGGCACTAGTTCTCCATCTCCCTTTTCTCCCTCCCTGTCCCATGGTAGGGTCCTCTCACAGCTGGGGTTTCTCCCTCTTTTGACCAAAGTGGGTGATGATGGATGTTGACTCAGATATGTGGCTCTTACTAGGGCAAGGAGCAGAAGAGAACTGGATCTCTACATTTCTTTTGCAAGTCGGATGGCAAATGCTAATGTCTCTGTGGGTCTCAGGATTCTTCTACTCTCCACACCCCACCCCTACCTGCAGTTAAGTTGTTCCTGAACAACTCATTCCAAATAAGTAGGGCTTACTTTTCATTTCCTTAGAAAATTCAACCAGAGGAGTCAGGGATTTAAATATCGTTTACTGAACTGTACATCTTATTATGGGAATCGAATCATTTTTCTGGCAGGCCTTGACCAGAAAGTTAGCGGTGATTATTCTTCTGGTAAGAGCTGCTATGGATTGTGTCACCCCAAAATCCGTATGCTAAAGCTCCAAGCCCCAATGTGTCTGAATCTAGATATAGGGTCTTGAGTAGAAAATTAAGGTTAAATGAGGTCAGGACTGCAGCCTTATCAGAAGAGGAAGAGATTCTCTCTCTCTCTCTCTGTCTCTCTCTCTCTCTCCCTCTGTTTTTTCCTCCCTGTACCATTAGGACACAGTGAGAATGTAGCCTTCCGCAACCTAAGGAAAGAGGTCTTACCAGACAGCAACCCTGCTGGCACATTGATCTTGGACTTCCAGTCCCCAGAACTGTGAGGAAATAAAATTCTGTTGCTCAAGCCACTCAATCTCTGGTATTTTGTTACCGTGTCCCCACCTGACAGATATGGGAGCCTAGGCTCAAGATCCTCATGCTTATTGAATCTTTGCTCCTTCACTTCCCTGGATGTGTGACTTTGGCCAGGTACTTGCCCTCTCTGTACCTCAGTTTACTTCTCTGTGAAATGGGGATAATAATAGTACTTATTTATAAGGGTTATTTTGAGGATTAAATGATTTAACATATGTAAAATGCTTATATGGTAAGCACAAAACAAATTGACCATTATGATTTGAAACTCCAACCATATTTAATATGTAGCTGCAAACATTGTCAAGTTGTCTGGCTAAAGACAAACTCCAAAATGACAACAATTTTCTTCAGGAAATTCTTTGTATACACGATACATTTTCCTCTTATTATATAAAATGGGCTAATCCAAAATGATACTTTAAATTTTTTTCTTTATGGCATCAGTCTTTTCTTACAGATTATAGCTTCAGAAGAACAGAGACTCTTGCTTTACTTTGTAACCACATTGTCCCTTAAGAAAACACTCAATATGTTTGTTGAAGGAAGAAAGGCCAGACAGAAGAAATGGAGGAAAGAAGAAAGGAAGGCTATAGAATATTTCATTGAATATTTTTTTAAAAACTCCAGAAATTCAGAATACATGAATTTATGCTGACATTAAAGCATATGTACATCTCGTGCAAAAACGCACAGCGAGGGAACAAAATGGCAACAGCACAAGCTAAAGAAAAAGTACCACCAAATTTGCATTTTCATTAATTCAGCCTTAAATGTGGCTTTGTGTCACTGAATAAGTGGCTTACTTCCTAAAGGTAATGGTCAGATAGGAAATCATCGCACTTTTCTTGTGATGAGCATAATATTTATTATATTGTCTTTTTATAAAATTTAATCATTACAAAGAATTACTATGTCCATATTAAAAGTAAAAATACTGTGTCAGAACAAAACAACATGTTCTAAGCCTTTCAAAATGTCAAAGTATTGAAGTACTTTTGGGCAAATCTCTACCAGGGATTCCCGACTTGGCATTCAAAGTAACAATAACAGCTATTTACAGTTTGTGAAAGCTTGTATTGCATTATAATTTACATTATGTTTAGAATTTCAATGTATTGAAGTATATTCAGGTAAATCTCTATTAGGGCTCCCTACTTCATTTTCCAAATAACAATAATAGTTATGTACACTGTATAAAAACTTTCATTGCACTATTTTTTAACATCCTAATACTTTTATTCATAGAAACTGAGAATTTATCACAAGAAGATAGTCCTGAAGTTAAAGAGCCACTTCCTTTAGCCACAGATCAGCCAAGTCCAGAGAAACGGGGCTTGGACATGGAGAATAATTCACTGGACATGGAGAATAATTCACTGGAATCATCTTGTGTGGATTCTTCTATAGCTTCAGGTACTTGGCACACCTATATACTTTACATACACGACTACTTCCAAAAAAATCAGTTGGTACATTGGTGACATCAGGTCTGTTAAGCAGGGCGAGAAAATTTGGGCTTGGGGGTTTTGTAAGCATTTGTATTAAAATAATACTTCTTTAGAAGAGATTACATTTAAATAATTCCTCTTGGTGGCTAAAAATAATTTCAAAACTAATGCACTATTAATAGGTTATGAATGTTAACACATTTGGTTCTAATTTTACTGTATAAGACATCTGTAGTCCTTGTAATTCAATAAATATCATAAGCATGCCCTACATTTCATGGCTTCCAATGCACTTTCAAATACATGGCAGTCGTGCACTGCATTAGGGACGTTTCAGTCGATGACAGACCTCTCATATGATGCTGGTCCCATAATATTACAAAGGAGCTGACATGTTCCTATCGCCTAGTGATGTCATAGCTGTTGTAAGGTGGTAATGCAATGCATGACTCGTGTGTCTGTGGTGATACTGGTGGAAACAAAGGGCTGCCAGTCATACAAAAGTGTACTACATACAGTTATGGACAGTGCATAATACTTTATAATGATAATAAGCAACTATACTATACTATACTTTTTTATCGTTATTTTACAGTATATACTTGTACTTATAAAAAAAAAGTTTACTGTAAAACAGTATGCTGTGTTACCCTGCAGCCTCATATATTTAGTGTTTACTGCATCTCTTGATTGCATTGTTTTCTCTTGTGCTTGATTTAATTTCATGTTGTTTTGCATAGTAACATGCTGTATAGGTTTGTAGCCTAGAAGCAATAGGCTGCACCATCTAGGTTTGCATAAGTGCGCTCTATGATGTCACACGACAAAATCACCTAAGGACGCATTTCTCAGAATGTATCCCAGTTGTTAAGTGGTGCATGATCAGCCATTGGTTTGTTTGTAATTAGCTCTGATAATTGAGTAAAACCAGTACCTTTTCCCCTGTTTTACATACTGGGATGTCGGGATTGTAGAGACTAAGACCAAGGCAAAACACTAAAAACCTTGTGGAAAGGAAGACGAACAGGTACTCAGCTAGTGTTGACTTGAATTGCAGTAACTACTTCACGTGAAGACAAGATACCACCATGTCCACTTTTTAAATATGAAACAGCCCTGGAGGAATCGAACTAATTTGATTATGTCCCTCTCCCTAATTTGCTTGTAATATAATCCTCTCTCCTCCCCTCTTTTCCCCAAAGGGCCACATTCTATTTTCTCAAAAAATACTAAAGTCTGTGGTGTGCTGACAAATGCTTAACAAGTGGCTCTCTGGAAAAGAAAAAGGCACTGATTTGTAGCATATACCAATCTCCCTGATGTAAATGCTTCCACGAAGGCTGACATCAAGCCTCCAACACAATGTCGCTAGACACAAAGTTGGGAAGAGATGTACATTAGCACAACATTATAGTCATTTCCACCGTACAGGGGCAATGGACATAGATAACCTCAACATCATAGATAATAATAAAATCTAGCAAAATGATCAGGAAATGATGGGTGTTAAATAGCCATTACCTTTGTTTTAATATAATTTATGTAACTCTAAGTTTATGGAATTTCTTTTTTTAATAATGGCTGTGCTTAACACATGGCTCGGAAAAGTCCTGAACATTTAACAATTGGCTCTTGAGCCAGTATAAGCTAATTCCAGCATACCACTGCAAAGTTTACTATACTCTACTCAGAAAAATAATATGGCTGCATTGTAGCAATTTGAAAACATAGAAACATATCAAGAAAAAGTCACCCATACTACTACAGTATAGATACATTACTCTCAACAATTGGGTGTGTATCCTTCCCGTCTTTTTACACACCTGGATGTCTATACATTGTGACATTTCTCTTGTGTTCATTAGATGTTCTTCTACAGAATGGTTTTTAAAGATTGAATAATAGTTGTATCCACTAGATGTATTACAATTGATTAACTAATTGTTGAACATCTAGGATGTTTCCAAGTTTCTTCAACATGAATAATGCCACAATAACTCTGTATTTATGTCTTGGTTTGTCTTATAAACATATTACATAATTGGAATGTCTGGATCAAATGATTTCTATAATCTTAAGACACTTGATAAGTAACGTCAAGTTTCACTCCAAGAACTTGTACCAACTTACATGTCCTCCAATAATATAGAGATTGCCTATTGCCCTGAAGTAGTTTCTACAAGAGTGGATAATATTTTCAAACTTTCCAACTGGGTATTTTATTATTTCAACTTGAATTTCTTAAATCCTATTGAAAAACATTTTTATTAGTTAATTCCTTCTCATTGTTGTTTTTGTTAATTACCTATCTTTTTCTATTAAGTTATTTTTAATCTTCTTGTTCACTTAATATGAACTATCTATAACAATCCTTTATCTTGACTAGTACCAATATTTTTTATAGCTTGCCTACTGTTTAGGTTTATTTATGGCGTTTGCTTTTTCATGCAATGCTTCTGAAGCTTTAATGAGTCAACTGGAGTAGGGAGTCTTATTGAAATGCACTTTCTGATTCAGTGGGTCCTGGGTGGGGCCTGAGATTCCGCCTTTCTCACATGCTCCCAGGCAATGCTGCTCCTGCCGGTCCTGGACCTCAATTTAAGTAGCTAGTTTTAATTTGTAGAATAACAATGCTTTTAACTCTGAATTCTAGAAGATTGATTTTTTTTTTTTTTTTTTAATTTGAGCAACTGCGCTTTCCTTCAGAAATCGTGATTCTATAGGAATTCCAAAATCCACTGTCTGACTGTGGGGTTTTCACCTTTTAATAGATTTCCTTGGTAAACTATGACATCTCTGTGGGTTACCGGTTATTTTCTAAATCCATACTGGAAAAAACTGGACAGGATAGAGGCTGGGAAATGGTCCTGCATCTCAAATAGGGGTTTTTCATCCAAGATTGCCAGACTAATGGATCTTAACAGACTGTATTTTATCTATCTATGGAGGATACTGAGTCTCAAAGTGGACAACATTAAAAGCAAAACTTTTTAAAAAGTCTATTTTCTTACTATTTAATATAAAACTTAAGCTGCATCTTGTGAAAAAAATCCGGATCTTAATGATGGCCTTAAGGAACAGAAAGTGTTGTTGCTGTTGTTGTTTTTCCTCTTGGGTTCCCTTCCTCCCTCTCTTCCTTTCACTTCTTTCAATTTAACAAATATTTATCATGTACCAGGCATGTAATTACAGTGGGGGATAACAGAAATGGCTTCTGACCCCATGGTGCTTTCAGCCGATGGGTATGTCAGCCAAAGAGTAGTCACATAGCTGCATAGTAAGTGCTAGGCACTAGTAATGCATTAAGTGCTACGAAGAAAAGTATAGACTATTCAGATACATAAAAGTCTGAGAACATGTGAGAGTACAGTAAGCTCTGCAGTAATCTGAGGACTCCATGCCATACACAGACTTTGACAGTCTTCTAGTCTGTAAGATACTTGCCATGTGAATTTGGGAGCAAATTAGTCCAATCCATTCTGGCTCTTTCCAGAGCAGTAACAAAGGGTAACTTATTTATGAAAACGTAGTGCCTTTGCATTAGGGCGTAGACACTGCTGCTGATGTGAGTATGCAGAAAGAAAAAAACTGACTTGAATTGTTTCCAATTTCAAATGAATACTTCTCTAATTTTTATTTCTAAGCCAGTTTCTAAAATATTTTTTCAGTGTATACTTGTCTTGATGCATACAAATGTCAATTATTTAAATTCTTAATGCAAAGATTCTTCATATATATTTTTTTTAGCCTTTTTTAGCCCATAATACACCTGGTGGGTGAGGCAGACTGCCATTAATAGCTGCGACCCACCCTGAAATCTGTTTTAATCGTATCTCTCCTTCATCCTAGTGGTGAGATACCAGAATTCCCCAGTGGATAGTTCTGGAGGGTAATTTCATCGTGTCTCCACATCGGGGGTTGGCATTTCTCCCTCCTTCCAACTGCTTCCCACTAAGAAAGTAGTTAATAATTAAGATATACCAACAAGTTTTTTTATTTTGTCTTTTTCCAAATTAACACAATAATTTCTGAAGGATACTTGAATAGTTCTCAGACTATTAATACTGTGTGTTATAATTCTGCTTTCTGAAGTCACTGGTCATCTTATAACAAGACAATATTGGAAAACTTTGGTGTTTCTCTTGACCGCACCTCCCTAAAAGACATCAAAGGGCCACAAAGCCCACATTCATTTTATTCTATTAAAAATATTTTAATTATAGAAAATACATAATTATCTGGACTATTTTAATTCTATAAGTTTATAGTAAAATTGGTTGTACAATCAATGTTAGTTGCTTGCTACTGTTGCTTTGTCACAGGTGAGTATTTTATATCGACATTTTTATTATACTATTGTAAGAATTAATGCTCTATAATAGAATAAAAGTAAAGTAAATGAGATTCATAACTAAATGAAATTTATTTTATTTGGAATCAACTTACTTTTAATGCAGAGTTCTGCAGAAAAATCCCTCAAATTTACCATCCTCTGTTGTATTTCCCTGTTGTCAAACTAGAAAATCGAAATACCTCATATTGGCCAGCAGAGGGCGCTTTTACATTTATGAAGAGAATGAGATTTCACTGTTCCTGTATAATGTAACAGTGTAGTGTGTGCTGTGTGTGAATATACAATGCGCATGACTATGAATGCATGTGTATATTTTGATTTATATATTCGTTCACGTGAAGATTTTAAAATTCCACCCCAGCTAATGAGCTTACCAACCTGCTTGTTTTCAGACTTTAATACCTTCTTTTTCATATTCTCCCATATGTTCTACTCCTTAGGTTTATCCGGTGACATTATGCTTTGGAATATATTGTGGATATATTTTGCATAGATCATGTTCTGTAGGAGGGGTTTAAAAATTGACCTTTATAAAACAGCCTCCTTCTCCATGGCCCAATCTGTTATAGCACTTTTTTTGTTGTTGTTTTGTTTTGCCTTTTTATAGACCAAAGTCCAATCTTAGATTTGGTCTATACTATTTTCTGTTAAAATGCCACAAAATTTATCCTTGCACTTGAGGACCAGAATAATGTTCTGTAGCACTAACCTCTAGAAATTTAGAAATTTTTAGACTCTCTAGAAATAAATACCATATAGCACTTGAGATCTTGGTGGAACAGATAAATGATAGAAAAGGTACAATAATATTATGTCAGAATCACCTATACTATTATAAGATTGGTTTGAATTAAGATAGCTCACTTTTACTGCTATATTTTTTTTCTAAATTTACTTACATTAATTATTTGGAACTAGAAGTTACACTGAGGTAATCCAAAAGGCAGATATGAATTTGAGCTGAGAGAGACAGAGATGCTGCTAATGTTGACATTGGTGTTTGTGAAAGAATAATATAGGTTACATTTTATTTGAAACCTACCATGAGCCATCTAGGTCAGTTATATGACTTAAAATAGTTCTAGGAGGATTCACCTGTAATCTCTCAGGAATGAAGACAGATATTTTGACAGAAAGAACTCTCGCTTGTGTATAGCTTATACATGCTGGATTTATTTTTATGACATCCCTTTTATGGCTACAATCTTAAAGGTTTCCTTTTGTTGTCTTTCGCAAATTTTACCCCAGATGATGATTTTAAATTTAGTTTGATTATTAGACCTCACCTTCCCTATTTTGCTGTGTGAATGAGGACAAGAAGCTAGCTAGAGTAGTGGCGATAAGGAACGAGTTGTTCAGGAATCACGCACTGGCATTGTCCTCACCCTCACTGGTTATAATCCAGTGCACGAAAACAAGTTATACCCCCAAAAGTGAAGCTGTCATCTATCTATAGCAAAAGAGAAAGTGTTACAGGATGAGGAGAGAAGACTTGTGAGAAAAAGAAAAAGAGAGAAAGCTTACCAGTAGGGAAATATGAGACAGTTCGTCTGAGGCTTCAAAGTCCTGTGTTAGATTTGTAAACAGAAGTGGCAGGAAGCATTTCAGGTTGCACACACATCATGAGCAAAAGCACAGATCTAGGAAAGTTCAAAATGTGTTTAGGGTGGAGGATGTGAATAATAGGGGAGGCAGGAAGTATATGGGGAATCTCTGTACCTTCCACTCAATTTTGCTCTGAAACTCAAACTGCTGTAAACAATAAAGTCTACAAAAATCAATCCAGGTACGTAATGTGATATTTATTATTGAGGATAAACATATCAAAATCCAGCTGTAATAAACACAGCAAAATTCTATAAACATGTCTGTAGGAGAACAGGTGATTAGAGGGGAGCATTTATGGAGGAGGGTGGTGGCAGATAAGACTTCTAAGATCATTGAGAATTAATGGGATTCGCTATGATTTTTACAAATGCTTTTCCTAATGCCAAAAATACTCTTAAAAGTTTATCATTCAGCATTTGGAGAATTACAAAATAGTAGCATGATGCACATGTTATTATCTCAAATGATGTTTGTAGGAAAGCCCTTGATTAGGGGAATGTATTCTTAGGGTGCTAGAACTGGCTCACACTGGCGTGCAGGAACTCAATGTGCGCGGCTTCCTAACTCCACACAGTGGCACCACAGTGGTAGCTTGAAATCAGCCATGGTGGGAATATTTACATCATGGAGATGAGCAAATACTTTTAAATTGTAGCTTTTCCCCCCCAAAGAGCTGAGTTTTGAACATTTACCAGGATTCTCTAAAATGTATCTCTCAACATACTTTCCTCATGTCTGCTAAAGTCCACTTGATTTCTACAGCTCTTCCCGAAGGGTGCTTACCAAAGAAGTTTCCAATCTGTCTTCTATCTTGTCACCCCTAAACCTTGTTACTGCCAAGACTGACTTCCCATGGGGTCTTCTGGCTTACCAGTCAAAACTGAGTCTGCTCTAGAAATTTTTGCATCTATTACTGACTGACAGCAAATGAATCAGTCATTCTAGTGGGTGTGGTTATCCCCACAGCCCTGTACTTTAATAACCGTGTTTCTATTTGTGACCCAACTCTGAAGGCTAAAGAGCACAGAGATACAATTTAAGCCAACATCCTTACACGCAATTCAAATTTAATTCTGACTGAAATATTTCAGCAATATAAATTCTATAAACAGGAGCAAGGAGCTCCATGGACAGCCAGTTATGTGGGCCTCTGGTTCTAGGAGAGTTGTTTTTTTTTCCCTCTCTCTCTTTGGGAAACTCATTTCCTAGAAGCTTGGATCCAGGAGAGAATATGCAAGGTGGGTGGAGGTGGCTTCTCTCCATTCTGTGGGAACACATGTTCCCTGGCACGGAGAGAAAAATCTGACAGACCAAAATGTGAGCGTGTGTGTGCGTGCGCACGCACACATCCATATACATGGAGCTGAAAATAAAAGTCATCTATTTCCTCTCAAAAGAAGGTTATTTCAAAAGAAAAGGAAATTGTATTATTAATAGTAAGAAAGCAGGTACCCTTAAGAAGCCCATGCCATGTTTGAGTGTGTGCCCTTATGTGCACATGTGTTGGAAGTTTTAAGGGTCGTCTTTAACATTCTAGGCTGTGGGGATTATGCAACTAGAGAGAAGGTAGGAATCACGAAAGAGGTAACTAAACTGTATCACGAAGTCAGAACTAGAATAAACTTATGGTAACCATGACAAATGAAATTAGACTATTTGCAGACCACGTAAGCGTTGCCTCTCAGGAGAAGCAGTTCTGTGGGTGCCCTTCTTCCGCAATACATACAGGGGCCCCTGGCCTGCTTTCTGCTGTACTACAAGGAGAATGTATGGCAGCCCGAGGCAAGGGGTAAAAAAGGAGAAACAGTCTACCGGCTAAGAAATGCATCGAGGCTAAAGATAGGAGGGACACTACCTACAGGAATAGAAGTAAGAACTCATTTGTGTCTTACCTAATGAAGCTTAGCTCTTAGGTTGAAAAAAACAATACATTGATCAACTAATTGTTATAATAGCATTTTCCAGCAGAGGGCATACTTTACATTGAAATAGATTTAAAAAGGCCTTTTCAATCAAGTGGTTTTCATTTTAAATTTTTTTAACTTCAATGTTTTTGGTTTCTAAATGGTTTAAAAATATTTTAAAGTATTTAAGATCCGGAGGATGTTAAAAATGAAATTTCTCAGATTCTAGTTAATATTTCTGCCTTAGTGAAATATTCAAGTTGTGATTGTAAAAATGAGGCAGTTTTTTTCCCAAGGCTTATGGACTGGTCTTAGGTCCTTACTATCATTGAAAGCAAAGCTGTTCTTTTTTGTGTTGTTTACAAAATTATTACAGAAAATCCTGTCTTTTAACTGGATGAGTATCATTTTCCTTCATTCCAATAGAGTTTGATATGAATAACTGCTTTTTTTTTTAACAGAAATAACCAGCATTTTCTAATTTGTTTCATAGCTAGTTTTGATGTTTTCCCTAGAGGAAATAACACCTATATAAAAGTTAACTAAGCATATTATTTAATAAAACTCTAATATTCAATGCCTCTTTAAGCAGCAACTTCATGAAAATTTAAGATTTGGTTCTCCTGAAGTTTCTTTTCCTTGATCTAACAGAATCATTTTCATAATAAATGATAAAGTAGAAATTACTACCTATATTAATTTTTTAAAAAAAGGTTAAAACACTTGTTAGCAGTGGCTGAGCATAGACCTCGAGACCGATCTGTCTGACTCCTTAGCCCATGTGTCTTTCATGGCAACACCCAGTCTTCAATTGACTCTGTTTCAGTTGATCTATTTTAAAATTATAGACGCATGACTTTATTCATTAGGACATAAGTTAAGATTGACATACCGTGAAAAGTATGAAGAGTGAAACAAAATATTCCTATATAATCAATTGCCAGAATTCTTGATTTATAAACTCAATAGGTTAATTTAATTTTGGCATCACAAAAGCACTTTCTTGATCTGGCGTTTTGAGGTGTGTGTAACATGATTTTTAAAAATGAATGCAGGAAGAAAATCTGTGTGGAAAACATTCTCAATGTTATTGGAGATACAACATATTTTCTTTTATTATTAAAGTTGTTTCCTATAGTACTTCTATTTCTGTGAAATAAATATACATACATATGACATATATATATATATATATAATTATATATATATTTAAAATGCATAAAAATTTGCTGCCTAGGAAACAAAATTATTTTTGTGTTGAGAAACTCAAGACTTATATATGCTTAAAATGACAAAGAAATAGACCTGTATATATTCACTTTCATTTTTGTAATAATCTCTAGCAGAATTATTACAATTAATTTTGTCCAACAAGGATAGAGTGTTCCTCTTTTATTTGTGTACAGAAAAAAAACAAGTTTCAACATAGTGTGGATATTTAAATGTAAAGTACATAAAAGTCTATGGATGAGATCAGAAATATTAGCAACATAAAACAATCTTGCAAACTTTTTTTTCTTGCAAAAATAAGTAGTTTCAACACTGATAGAAAATTTGACATTATAATGAAAATGTGTAGATGCTTTAAACAAACAATTTTATTTCACTTAAACGTATAGATACAGGATTGTTTGCTTCTTTACAAAGCTTCGCACAGATCATTAGCCATCCATGGCGTTGGGTAAAAGGCACTGGGATACTGGACATGGATTCAGAAAATAGGGACTCCCAGCTTTGTCCCATTCTGGCTGTGTGATCTGGATAACGATTTAACCACTCTGAGCTGTAGTTTCTCACCTATAAAATTGAGGTGATAATGGATATCTACCACATAGGATGTTGAGAGTTTAAAATGTAATTTACATTACATTTGTGAAAGCACCAAGCTCAGGGTTTCCCTAACAGATTACAGATTTATTTGTTAGAAATAATCCAAATAATGAACTTAATTAATAATACCCTATTTTTGGTAGCAACTTTCTGTAATATTCATTAATTATTTGTATACATTGAATTAAATAGTTCCCCCAAATCGTATGTATGTTAGAACAAAGCCTGGGGAAAATCTTGACATCTTGACTTTACATATACCTGAAGCAGTTTAGGATTATGGTTTAAATTCTAGTGGTTAGAAAATAAAATGGAAATTAAATGTAATTGCCATTTGTATTACACTTAGTTGGAAACTTAGAGATACAGTGTTAGATTTTAGATAACATTTGTTAGTATTTCTCAGTATTTTTGATATTTTATTCAATTCACAGTACCACATTTAAAACAAGAAATGAAAAGCATGTCAAAATTTACTCTTTTTTTTTTTTTGCCTCAAAAATCTTGGTCTATATTTCTAGATCCGGAATTATCCTTGCAATGACATTTTCCTGATCTCATTTTACACCTTGCCTTTTTCTTACAAATCATATTCTCTTTTCATCAGTACATCTGCCCAAAACATTCTCCTACTTGACAGTTCTATCCCACACTCGCCTCTGAGCTTCTAACAAGGCATACCTCTGGGAATTGCAAAGTGCCATATTTAAAATCTCTGAGTGAGATGTATAGGTTTTCCCGTGTGATCTTAAGGGATTCCTCAAATCTGAGTTTTAGAGCTAATCTACAACAACTGATAAGCACAGTATTTTCACATTAGTGTATTTATGTTGTGCTAATGTACTTAAACAGTGTGTGTGTCCATTGAGAATTTTTCTACAAATTTCTTATTAGCTTTCTTTTAACTTTTAAGAAAGATATCTTACATATCTGACTGTCATTGGCTATAATTCCATTTTTTCCTAAACTAAATAGGCTTATTCAGATTAAAAGGAAGATGTCATAGATAGATGTCATAAATCCATTTATATGACATTCTGGAAAAGACAAAAGCATAGGGACATAAACCCAGTCAGTAGCTGCCAGGGGATAGCAGGAAGAAACTGACTACAAAGGGGTTTGAGGGGACTTTTGAGGTGATGGGAAAATCTTGATTGTGATGGTAGTGACAAAGCTATATACGTTTCTCAAACTCATCAACCTATAGACCTAAAAAGAGTCATTTTTACAATGTATAAATTACACTTCAATATACCTGACTTTAAAAATATAACTGGTTAAAGAAAGAGAAGATACCTGTAGTTTTAAGAAGTTGTACACTGTCTATTTCCAGAGAAGTCTTACTGATAACATACTGTGTGTCTGTTTTTCACCCATTTCTATTTCCAGTCCTAAATGTGTGACACCCAGACTAGTTTTAAATAAAGGCTACTTTAATATAATTTATTTAGTGTGTTTGGCAGCTTTAGCATGAAATAATAGTTATCTAATAAGTATTATGACATGTTATTAATTATAAGAAGAACATTATTAAGTGAAACTCTCACCCTAGTAATGCACCAACTACTTGAATTTTATTTCATTTTCCAATCTCCAGCAATTAAGCTAAAGTGCTAAGAGCTTATCCTACCTGATATTACTTAATGGTTATCAAATCCTGTGAGGTAAATTATGCTAGCCTCATTTTAAATAAGAGGAAGTTAGGGACAGAGCAACTGCAACAGTAACTTCACAATTTTTTCCCGATTCCAAAGCCAACATTTGTAACCAGGTTTCATTTATTTTTACCAGTTTAGCAATAGTTCTGATGCTTGAAGACTGAATTGCATAAATCCTTGGAAATAAACTGTAAAGAGGGGAGTTTTCCCCTGAGGGAAAGCAGATTTTCAAAAAGAATTGATACTGAGGACTGAAAACAGGAAATCAGGTAACAAGTGCAGGTTGTGCCCTTGCCACTCACACTATTTGTAACTCTTTGATAGAAGCTTAGTTTAATTATAGTAAAGAAAAATATTTATTTCCAACCTCTCATGAGCTTCTAGTACAACTGCAGTGGCAGGCTTTACAGATAGACTTTCTGAGCAAATTCTTTTTCACGTTTTAAAGTTATGTTTATTACCAAACTGCTATTTTCATAACTGATCAGCAAATCCATGTACTTTATTATTACCTTTTTTTAAAAAAATTACTAATTCCCTACTATTTTCTGTGAAAATCACTCCATGGTTTCTATATAATATTTCTCATTTAAAAGTCATTGTCAAGCCTATATCTTCTTTTTTGGACAAAATTTACATGTCGGGAAATGACAAAAGTCATAAATCCTCACAAGTTTGCATCAGCTCTCATGTTGGACGTATGGTACTTGAAGTAGGTATATGTATTTGATTCACCACTCGGCAGCTTCTTAGCCATAGTGGAGTTTTGAAATGTCGCTTGCCAGAAACGCTTACCTTTCATTCATAATTGTCTGGGTGTGCCTTCCCTACTTGCATTGAACTGTATGTACTGTGTGTTGTAGAGGTGTGCAGTTAAAATACGTTTATTCTCAGAAATATTTCTAAAATATTTTAAAATGTTTTCCTTTGCAGAATCAGACACAAGTTTGGCAGAAGGAAGTGTCAGCTGCTTAGATGAAAGTCTTGGACATAACAGCAACATGGGCAGTGATTCAGGCACCATGGGAAGTGATTCAGGTACTGCCTAACTGTTGTGTAAACCTTAAAAAGTGTGAAATAAGACGCCATATAGTGGAAAGCATGGGGGCTGTTCATACCCTCCCTAATGTATTTATGCAATTAAAGCAATTCTTTTCCACAGTTGAAGTTGTTTTGGAACTTTGCCATTCGCTTTCTTTCAAAGTACAACTTACAAAAGTATTAGACTCAAGCTCTCTAAATTTGATCCAGTTCATATCTTTTCGGTCTGACACATGCCATGTTCCATAGAATCATGTCGTCTATTTTATTTATAAGATCTGTTTCAATTCATTTGACTTTTAAATTCTGTATCCAATTTGCCATATATATTCCCAAATTCTATTTTGTTTGTATTAAGATCCATTTTAAATAAAAAATTAATACTATCAATAAGATGAGTGTGACTGTGTACGTAACTGCAGATAACAAGATTCCCTCTTTAAATGAAGAATTAGAAATTACACATACCAGTATAGTTAAAGAGTTTCAATTTCTATAAATATATCTTGCATGAGATTAGAGTTTGCAAAATATTTTTTGTCACTCAGTAAGAACCTTGCTAGGTGTTTTCCAAATTACTCTCCATATTAGTTGAATATCCCACCATTGAGTGCCTCCCCATGCTTGAGCAATACTTCCTGTGAACAAATCTCCTAACTTTTGTCAGTCTGATCGATTTCAAATCCCTTCTTTCTGTTCTTTGAATGTGCATTTCCATTATTACTGAGCTAAAATATTAACATTTTTTAAGAATGGGTTATGTGTCCTTGAATGTTACACACTTTTCTGCATGTTTGAAATATTTCATATTTAAAATTAACAAACAAAAAAATGTTTTGCAATGTGGCCAGCTAAGAAGCAGTAGAAAATGGGCAAGAGACAAATTATTCTTTATTTGTTCTGCAGTTGAGTTGTAGAAAACACTTAGAAAATATTGTATACGTCAGATGATTCTCCATTCTTAGAAGAACTGTAGGAATTTAATCTCCAATAGGACTAATGGGTCAAAATAATTTACATAAAGATGTTCATCTGCCCTAAAAGCCTTACAAATTAGTGAATCACCTTCTTTATTTAAATGTCTTTTCTCTCAGTGACACTCCTGAATCCCTTAGAACAAGTTGGTTTGAGGAAACCGAATTCAACAAATGTCAGTCATAACTTTAATTAAAAAGCATTAATTCATTTTCTGTTCAATTCAATCACTGTTTAGTTTATCAAATTCTTTCCATGTGCTTATTTCTGTGGATTATATTTATTTTTTCTATGCTTGTTATACAATTGTTTAATTTAATTATTAACATTTTTATGTTGCATTTTTGATGCTGGAACTCAAAATATACGCTAGCTAATATTTAACATTTTTATGGGTTGCTTTAAGCTTCTGGACCTCATCCTAAGTTTTGTTTGTCTACGTAAGGGCTTTTCAACAATATTCATTCATTCAGTAATTATTTAATGGCTGTCCTTTATGTGCAGGGCATTTTGTCTAGTTAGCAAATGTAGCTATTTACTGATTTTCAGTCCTCAATGTGGCATGAAAGACATGATAAATCTAAAAGCAACCTACTTTTAAAAAGTAAATACATTTTCAAAGGCAAATATATTTGAAGGCAAACACGTTTTCCATGGGAACCCACTAACTTTCTAGATGGGGTCAGTGCCTAGGAAAAAGAATTGCTTAGCATAGTGGGTAGTACAATTCTGAAATAATAAAATTAGTCCTGTCCCTTATATGCATGATGTAGAATGAAATAGAAATCAATTCAGAAAAAGGTTTAGATGAATTATGAATTGTTAAACACGTATTGAATCCCCGAAAAACATTACAGTGCTTTGGATTATATTTTATCCTTTGAGGTTGCCATCAAAGGCACATTATTACACATCTTTTGTCCACCTTCAAAGGTTACATAATGGGCCATAAGGATAATGGACATGACCCAACACCATAACATTGTGTTCCTCTGTATTACATTCTAGTAGAAGATAATCAGTGATACTTTTCAAGTTTAAATTATTCTAATTGCACTATGGAAGGCTTTTTTGTTTTTCTTTTTCTCATTTTTCAAAGCGATATACAGCTTCTCACAAAGTAGCAATTTTTTGGCAATACACATTGGTCTGATATGTGGAAAGTGTTTCCTTACTATTTTGAGGTAATACCTATTAATATTTGTCCAGCTGGAATGGCGTATTTTTTTTCTTTTTTTTTCCTCTCTTTTTTTCTTTTTTTTTTTGTGTGTGTGGTTATATACTATAGGTAAAGGAATACTTTTTCAATTTCAAACACATGCAGTGACAGACCTTTTCTCTCCAAGAATAACTCAGCTGTCAAAATCAATGTGAGAATGAAATTTGCCACATGGTGTAGTTCCAATAGAATTTTATTATTTAAGCCCTATTTGATTTCATTTTTTTTTTGACCACTTATATGGTATAGTATAATTTTAAGGTCTTCAATCAATATTTGTTGTAGAGGAAGGGCCCAGTGTTATACAAAGCCCATACATATTTTAAATACCATTTTCATTATTGCATTTAATTGATTTTGCTTTTCAAGGAGAGCCAAAAAGAAAAAAACAACAAACAAACAAAACCCAAACATTTTTTCTTTTTTTTTATATAAAGGAAATTGGCTCCTGGCTCATTGATACCAGTCCAGTTCTCTCCTTCTGGTGACAGAGAAGAGAAAATTCTCTTTTCATTGCTTATGTGGATAAATTGTTCCATCCCTGTGTCAGAGGATGTGATAAGGCAAGAATCAGGCTGAATATTTAGCACTCATCCAGCTCTTTTGCTTTGGATGCTATTCTCACAATGAATCCAACTCTAATTTTTTCCATATTCACTCTGTGCTTCTCTTTTAAACTTGAGGACATCCATCTAGTTCCTAGACTTGACTCAAAAATGTGGAAGAGTATTGAGCTTTCCATCTAATAGCCAGATATTTTTAGTGGCAGCAGGATAATGCCTTATACTGTAAATTTCTTGAGGATTAGGCCTGTATTCTTGAGAATGCATGGTTATAATAGGCAACCAATAAATAGTTACTGCAGAATGAATTAGTGGTATATGGGTAGTTAAGTACGTAGCAGTAAAATGTCATGACTTTGATTCTACAATTAAATTTGAACATGATAGCCCTTTCAACATTCTAAGTCTTCTTAATTTGTTAGTACAATAAATATCTAATATGCATAAGTGATACTGATGTTTGACTCATTTGTCTTAGTTTTAGATTCCTGGGAAAAAGACTTTGAAAATTTCTCTGAGTTTCTCCTTTTAATTTCTGTTACCCAAGGGTATAATAATAAACATGAAAAACAAAAGTGGAAAATAATGGTATTTTAAAAGTACATGTAGCTATTATGAGGAAAGCAGAACTTTATTCTTTTTTTTTAATCTATGCAAAAATGTACCTAGAGTGAAATTAAATAGTTTGCTAATTCTTTTAAACAAACTTCTTAGATTAACTACCAATTTAAAAGTAAAAGTAAATATCTTGATGTTGGTGTTAATTATTATTTAAAATACATATTCCTTTGCAAACATTGTGACTTTTTTTGGAAAAGTTATGTTACAAAGTCTTGAAATATAGGTGGAATATTAGGATTTTGACCATTTACGAAAGCCACTTAAAAGAGCAGAAATGCTATTCTTAAATAAATTTGAACCTTCCATGAACATAATAGAAGATGAATTGTTATAATTGCTGTGGAGTTCAAAACAAGCACTTGTAAATGAAAACTTGTAAGTTTCATTTACAAGAAAACTTGTAAATGTGTATTTTTAAATGCTGGTGATCTTGAATGAGTTTTTCGTGAAAATCATATTAAATGAATCAGCAGATGATCCAATGATGACTTAAATGTATTGCATCTGTGTTTACTCATCCATACAGAAGGCAAATTTCCTGCCAGGTGAGTAGATGACTCTTGCTAAGTGGTATTTGGTGTGAATTTTCCTACCTGTTCAGATCATGCTATCACAAGTTAAAAACCAGTTAAATAGAATCATCCCTTTGCTGAAATGGAATCATCAGCAACTTTTTTTTTTAAGTTAATGGGATTATGTTAGTATAGTTTTATTGCAATCGTTGATAAGAGAAAGAACACTTACTTCATGTGTAATGAAATACTGATAAGTGCTGTCATTTCATTTTTTCTTATGATTACATAAGCGTAAGATAGGCTTTTAAATTGATATAATATTTATTTTAATGCGTTCCACATCAGTTATACATTTTTAGAATTTTCCTCCTCTGGCTAATATAAATAATATGGTAACTTCTAAACAAAATATATTTAAACCGAGATATGTTGTAATGATTTTATTATTCTAATGTTCATTAAATTAATGTATGTTAGTACTTACTTTATCAGTATTTTAAATTTAGAAATCTAGGTTAATTGGAAATATTTTTAATGTATTGTGCTTTGAGTTTCAGGAAAATATGAATGCTTGGGGACATTCGTATAAGGAAGTGATAAAGACCATAATTCAAAACCAAATTGGCAAAATTAGTCATAATTGAGTTTAAAACAACAAAATTGTTTTTCATCTTTTAACGAAAACCTACAAATTAAACGCTAGTATTGGAGGAGTTTTTCCCTTTGTCCATAAATATTGCTTCTGTTTAATCTGGTTGGCGCAAATGCCAAGAATGAAATTTTTTGGTTTTGGGGGCCATTTTAAGATATTTTAGTTAGATAAGATAGACAGATAGATAGATAGATAGATAGATAGATAGATAGATAGATAGATAGATAGATAGAGATATGCTTTTGGTAATTGGCTCTCAGACAAAGTTTTTCAAATGAAGGGAAGTAGCATCAGCCTTATCTTCTTTGCAATAAAAAGTAAAAGAGGATACAGAATAAGGAGGACTGAAGGTTCCTACTTACCCAGTTCCTGTTGATTTGTAGGTGGAAAAGCTAAGAGAAACACGTAGGTCATAATGGCTCAACAAAGAAATGGAAAGTCTGATGCATTAAGAACCATAACTGCCAATCCTGCACCACAGCCCTTTCTGTAATTTCCGCTTGGCATTGCCCATTCTGTGAAAAGAACCCCCCCATTGCCCCCTTCCAGTTCTCCATTCTGTTAATTTACTCCCTCTGCACCCCCACCCCCCAGGCCACTTCCACGATAGAGTGCCTGAGTTGTATCCTGCAAATACAAACAGAGAGCTGACACCCTTTTGATGTAGAAAATAGAAAATGGATTGGTTTGGGCCATACATTGGGAAAGGAATTTCAGCCACAGGGCCTATGTTCAGGCCTTCGTTATTTTGTCACCCATTCCTGTATTTGTCTTTTTCCCCTTATATTTCTTCCTTTGAACTTCCTTTAGATGAAGAGAACATGGCAGAAAGTGCTTCCCCTGAGCCAGAACTGCATCTCAGGTCTTACCAAATGGAAGTTGCCCAACCAGCCTTGGAGGGAAAGAACATCATTATATGTCTCCCTACGGGGAGTGGGAAAACTAGAGTGGCTGTTTACATCACCAAGGATCACTTAGACAAGAAGAAAAACGCATCTGAACCAGGAAAAGTCATAGTCCTCGTCAATAAGGTATTCAAATGGCACATAATATAACACTGTCTATTTTCATTTTGTTCTTTTGAAGCATGTGTATAGTGACATTTGTAACAAGGGATCACACAGATTTAGTTTAATTAGAAAAATGTCAAAGTAAGTATTTTATTTTAAGTCGTTGTTTTTCCAGTTGTATAAAATACCAAAGTTATTAGCCTTTAAAGTAGAATTTTTCTATAAAACCAGAACATTTAATGAAATGTAACTGATGTATAAAGAGTATATTTACCCAGATAGTCTTTAAGGTTGGCTGGTACTAATTTATCATTGCATATAAACATAAATGACCTCAAAATATCACAGGAATCTAGGATCCGATATTGTCTTTAGAGGCTCTTTAATTGTTAGTCAAAAGTGACAAGTGCTCTTTATCCAGAAGATATATAATTTGGTTTGGAGATAAAGAGGAAAATTAGGTAAATGTTTGGTTGATTTATAGCAAGTTAAATAGATAAATAATTTTCAAAGATTTTATATATATAATATTATTAAATGCAACTGAGGTTTTCTTTAATAATTCATATCTTGGGGCATTTGAAGGCAGTCTTCGTAAACAGGTGTAAGTTTCCTTAATTTTAAATAAAATCTAGTGATTTGAGTTTTATTCAGATAAACGAGAGTTTATTAACTTATATAAATTTATATAAATTTATATAAATTTATATAAATTTATAAATTGAGGATATTAATATTTACCATTTTATGGAGTAAAAATTGAGTATACCCGGTATAGTTGTTCAGAAGTTTAAATTAGATAACCTGTCTAAATCCTAGGAATGACTTAGTGGATATTAATTAGTTCTTTCTGGCCCTCCTTCTTCCTCACCTTCATAACTAATGAAATGGAATTCCTTAAACAGTGAGCAGAGTCTTAAGTGTCAGGTCCAGAAAAAAGAACAAAGTTAACTGCATTCAAAACCACTTAAACTGATGTTCTTAATCCCCCTTGGACATTCTCCCATTTCCTTAAATTCATTCTCATCTACCCTCCCAATAAGCTCTTTTTCCCTACTTATCAGTCTCTCTGTTACACCACCTCCTCCAAAGCGTGTAGCCTCAAAACATGGGAGTTATTTTTGATTCATCTGCTTCCTTTACTTCCCTTATCAGGTCTATTAGAGTTGAAAGAGGCCTTCAAGATAGGCTTTTATCCATTGCCAAGTGGTTCTCTCACCTCTGCTGAGTAACTTTGAATTATCAAGGAGGTCCCCCTTCTGACAAGACAGATCAATCCATTCTTTGAAAAACTGACACTGTTGTTCAAACTGACATTTAGAAAGCCT
Source organism: Rhinolophus ferrumequinum (assembly GCF_004115265.2). Taxonomy (NCBI): domain Eukaryota; kingdom Metazoa; phylum Chordata; class Mammalia; order Chiroptera; family Rhinolophidae; genus Rhinolophus; species Rhinolophus ferrumequinum. The sequence goes on from NC_046291.1 coordinate 60,450,076, forward strand.
TACATGTATTCATCAAAATCTGTTTCTGTGAATCCACACTCATTGGTTAGAATTCTTTCCTCTGGGATAATACAGAGCCAGTTAAGTTGTAATGCTCTTGTCTTATTACAGTCCTTCACATAGAGAAGGCAGCGAGTGTCATATAGCTCCTAAGTTATTTTTTTGTTCCCTGGGATGAATATCCCCAGTTTTTGTGTTTTTTTTTTTAAATCTGTTCTTCATATAACATGGTTTGCAGTCTTTTCATCATCCTGAGTGCTAGTAGTTTTCCAGACATTTATCTCAGACCCTCTTGAAACAGTGTCCAGAGTAGGACAAAATACTATAGGTAGCGTCTTTTCAGGGCAGAGTTTAGGAGAGATGTGACACAGCCCATGACTGGGTTTGCCTTTCTCACCAGTGCTGTCACCCACAGACTCATCGGGAGCTTGCTGTAACCTAAAAAGCCGAAATTCCTTTTCATTTGAAAATCTGTTAAACCTCTCAAGTTATTTTTGTGCAGTTAATTTTTTGAGCCTAAATACAATTATTTATGTTTATTTCTTCATATCATTCATGTTAATTGATTATTTCAGTTTTAATATGCGTCTAATGCACCTTCCTTTTTATAATAACTTGTCTTCTCAGTGCTATATTCTAGTCACAAATCTTTCATCCCATTGGATCTAGGTGATTCTTATGAACCCAAATTTGAAGCCATGTTTAAATGTTAAATTATCCTCATTTATTACTCATTTTGATTGCATTGTTGTGTAGACATTTAAGGACACGAGTCTTATTCCTGATCTGTTTTCCTATTGCTTTTCTTATTGCTTTTCCCTAAGAATTACTAAAAGTCCCTTCTCTGGTTCTTCTACCTGTGTCAATTTTTTTTACTTTATTATCCCATTTCTTTGAATTTTAAAGTAATTTCAACTTTAATTCTTTTTGATTGAGTCAGGAAATCTCTGGCCCAATAAGCGAATATAACCTGCATTCTGTATTTGGCCCAACAGCGAGATATTATAACCCTTTCTCTAAAAGGGAAAAATTCTGTTCCCTAATATCATTTACTTTCATTTCCCTTTCTCCATCCTTTCCAAAGTTATCGCCTTCAAATGCAGAGAAAAATGAAAATACCACCTGTGTTCCCAGACTTTCTATTTCCTATCTAGGGATTCAACATCATGAGAAATAAATCCCAGGTTCCTTCAGATGCTATGATGCAGTCCCATATGATTCAGCAGAAGTGGGTAGCAGTTGTATTTGATTAGTCTTGGCAGACACTCTGTCATATCTCAAGAAAAGGCTCCAGGAGGACCACACACCTCCCAATTAGCCATATCAGACTTGCATCTGGCTTTCTCTGTGCCCTTCAGCAGGAATTCAGTACCACCCAGAGTAAATATCAGGATTTCCAATACCTGCTACCTCCTATGACAACTTCTTTTTGTTTGTAGATGAGAAGATGCTGCTTCTTTGGAAGTTCTTGACTCACCCTTTACGGGCAGAACCTCAGGTCCCCATGTCACTCCATGGTATAAAGACTCTTAAATCTTTCAGTAGCATGAAGGTATTTAAAGACAAATGCAAAACCTGTCCTCAAGGAATCTACAGTCTAGGAAATGAGACATGTGTATTAATGATATAATAATACTAAGTTGCACTTTACATTATCTCATTAAAACCACACAGCTACTCTTTGAAGCCACAATAATTATCTCCATTTTACCCATCAGAAAACTGAGGCTCTGAGGCTTTAATTAGCCTGTCAGGGATGATCCAGCCAATAATCAGAAAACTGAGACTTGAACCCTTTTCTTCTAAAGTCAGCTGGTGTCTTTCCACCATACTTACTGCTAGAATAAAAGGATGGATGAAATATCAGGAAAGTTTTCTGAATACTGGCAATATGTCAGCCTCTATTTCATTTAAATTTCACAACAACCCTACCCCAGGTTAACATTATCCTAGTTTTATTAATGTAGAGATTGAGATGATTGAGATGATTAAGTGACTTGCCCAAGGTCACACAATAAGCAAGTACCTGAAGTAATTGTTTTCAGAGGTTACTTTCTTTCCTCTGGATCACGCCATATCTTTCCACAGCATTAATTTCCATTCTTTTCTTCAGAATACTTCCTTCTTAGATTATCACCTCTGTCTTGTGTAAGTGGAATGACAAAAAATACAGCTGACCTGAATCCTTAAAGAACACAGGGTTGAACTGTGTGGGTCCACTTATACACAAATTAAGTATGTCAGTTATCATCAGAATGTGTCAATTGACTGCTTATGTTATCAGTAAGGCTTCTAGTCAACAGAAGGCTATTAGTAGTTAAGTTTTAGGAGAGTCAAAACGTGTATGTGGATTTTTGACTGCACATGGGTTCAGAGTCACTAACCCCATTTTGTTCAAGAGTCAACTGTAGTTCTAGTATAATGAATCAGAAATGGCTTTGTGGAATCAGAGATGACTTTATGCTTCTCAAATTTTAAAGACTTAAATTTCATAGGAAGCTTCATAGAAGTGCACCTTTCTGGACTGTCCCCAGGGATGATCCGTAGTTTCAGTAGTTCTGGGGTGGAGCACAGGAGTTTGCATTTTTCCAAATCTCTCAAGTGATTTTGTGGCAGGTAGACCAGAGACTTCACTTTGAAAACTGAAAAGAAACACTAACTCAACATTTCTCTTCCTACCCTTTCTATCCTATGTTATCTTCTTACACTTCTTGATGTTAAGTCCACTTTGCTTGGATTTAATCCACTTGGAATTAATTCATGGATTCCATTTTATCCGGCCCCCCTTCACATTCACTCCTAGAAACTTTTATCATTTCTACTAAATAATAATACAAAGCAGTGTACTTCATATACTGTTCTCCCCAGTCAGGGGGATAAGCCAGCCCTTATTTTGCATCTACTCATAAGTGGGGCTCACCACAAGTAAACAAATGAATACTACGTGCTTTGCAGACCAGTGGGAAGATAACCATTGATTACGTTATCTGGTAATTACATTATAAAAAATATAATGCATATTCTTTGATGCTTGTCCTTGAAATTCTTTCTGCCAAGGCTATATGCCATAGCCTATAGCCTTGGGCTTCCAAGGATAACCTTGGATAACCTTTAAGATGGCCTGGTTATTCCATTCCCCTAATCCAAGAGGTATTCTGAATAACTGGTAATGTGCAGTATTGAGGTATCGACTCATCCACTTTCAGCAGACACTACAACATACAGTCAGTTGGTATATATGTATGTATATGCAACTGACTCTGTATGTTGTAGTATCTGCTGAAAGTCACTATATATATATATTGAAGCAAATGGCTAGAGTACAGAGTAACACCATCACTGGGCACTGAGAAAGCAGGCCTGAAAAATTTAAAGGCCAGCCCTCAGACAGAACACCAGGTGTAAGGTTGACTCTTTCTGAAAGTTGTAGTCTTAAAGAGTGAGGCCATCTTCCAGCTGCTTGCCATCAAAGATGAGCCTGTCCTGGCCAGGTGGGGAATGCCCTCTTTATCCTAGATCTTGGCCCGCACGTTATCCGTGGTATCACTAGGTTCCACCTCCAGGATAATGGTCTTGCAGGTCAGGATCTTCACAAAGATTTGCATTTTGACCTGTTAGTGAATGTGAAGATACTGTGAATTGCCAATCAGGTCCAGTCACCTCAACACCAACACATGCCCAATAGACAATGCCAGTCGCCTCTGAAAGATTTTCACCTCTTTTGTGAAACCTCTTTGTTGCTTTGTTTTTTCCCAGCCACCAAAGCTGTGTCAACGGTCCATTCCTTCACCTCACTAATGCCTTACCTTCTCACTTTTGGCTCCCTGCTCCCTCCATTCCTTTAGGCCTCTGGCCTGATCTCCAAACAAACAAGAATAAATCAACCATAAATGTGACACAACTCCTACGGGTCCTATGAACTCTTATACTAAATTTAAAACACTCTGCTTGGTGTTGACAGCTCTTTATAGCCTGGTTCTGTTATACAAATTCAAAATTTATTACTTGTCCAGGCTTAGCTTCATTTATCTCTTCATGGACCCACAGCTTACAAGACTAAAATTTCTTCTAAACCCTTCTTTTGAGCAGTCAGTTGCTTCTTCCTCTTTGCTGTCACTTTGTATGTTTCCATGGGAGAATTATTATATGGTGTTGTAATAATTTCCTTTGTTTAGTCTTAAATTACGTGCTCAAATATACTGAGTTCCTAAAAATCGTCAATCATATCTTAAAAATCTTTGTGTCCCAGTTACAATGTGTACCTAATAGGCATTCAATAAATTCTTATTTACAGATGGATTAATGAATGGAATGACGGATAGGTTGTTATGCATAATTAACTGATAATGTAAACACGTCTGTTAACATTTGATACATAGTATGCCTTTGATTAATTTGATCAATAGTTCTTTTGTTTTGACAATGCTCTCTCTCTCTCCCTCTTTTTAATTTTGGCGTTTTTAAAGGTACCGTTAGTTGAACAGCTCTTCCGCAAAGAGTTTCTACCATTTTTGAAGAAATGGTATTGTGTTATTGGACTAAGTGGTGACACCCAATTGAAAATATCATTTCCAGAAGTTGTCAAATCACATGATGTTATTATCAGTACAGCTCAGATCCTTGAAAATTCCCTTTTAAACTCAGAAAAAGGAGAAGATGCTGGTGTCCAGTTGTCAGGTTGGTTGAAGTGTTTATTTTTGAAAACAAAAAGTAGTAGTAATATCAATGATAGTAATGGAGTCTGTATTAATGAAATAATTTTAAAATATTTATTTAAAAAGATTAACTTTGATTTTTATTGTCTTTTATTGCTTAAGTTTTCATTAAAACTCTTATTTCCTTAGGGGAAAAAAACAAAAAAATTGAAAAGTTTTTAATTAGATCACTATTCTGCATAAGAATATCATTATTACATCAAACAATCCCTGGACTTTTCACTTACTTCTTAATTCTAGGTACTGACAAGTTTTTATATGCTAGTATATCCTGTTACACCTGCCTTCTTCTTCACAGAACAAAAATGCAATCCTTTCTATTTTGTAGGAAATGGGAATAGAAAGTAGGAAAAAGGAAGAGAAATAAGTACAAATAATCCTAACAGTTAAATGCAATGTTAAAACAAGGCAAAAATTATACCTCTTTAAATACTATAGTTTTCATTTGATGTAATAAAAGTAAAATTCACCCACTTAAAACTAACCATTTTATTAAAGAATGAAAGTATACTCCTGAGAGTTTTGGGGCATAAGCCTGGGTTTGAATTCCATTCCATAACACATTTTAGATCTATAAACTTTTCAAAACTAATCTATTAAATGGGGATAATATCTAGTAGGGATAGTTTCATGAACTTTTGTATGAACAGCTGACAAGGACAGTTGCATTTTCCTCTTAAAAAGTAGAAAGAGGGCTGGGCCAATATTCAACTCAAGAAAAGACATACGCATAGCAACTCAGTTTATAGGTTAAAGGTACCTTTTTTTCTTTTTTTTTAATTGCACCTTGCTAGTATGGACAAATGAACCATTTGAATTCTCTTTTTTATTTCTTAATGAGAGTTTATTGGGGTGGCAATTGTTAGTAAAATTACATAGGTTTCAGATGTACAATTCTGTGATACATCATCTGTATGTCACATTGTGTGTTCACCACTCAGAGTCAGTTCTCCTCCCATCACCATATATTTGATCCTTTTTAAGATTTTTCCCTCATCATCATTGATGAATGCCATCACACTAATAAAGAAGCAGTCTATAATAACATCATGAGGCGTTATTTGAAACAAAAGTTGAAAAACAAAAAGCTCGAAAAAGAACACAAACCAGTGATTCCCCTACCTCAGATACTGGGACTAACAGCTTCACCAGGTGTTGGAGGAGCCAACAAGCAAGCCAAAGCTGAAGAACACATTTTAAAAGTAAGTCATTAACTTTAGGTATAGCCAAAAAAACCCAAAGCTAAAAAAAAAAAAAGAAAAAAGAAAAGAAAAAGAAAAATGCCAGTGCTTCTTGGGCTTTTAAGGAAGGTCAAGTTCAAGTGCCATAGAGTGCATAAAAGAAGGCATTCCATGCTCACCAGTTAAGTGAAATCTATTTTCTTTAGTTAAAGTAAATATATTCAGTCTTCTACAAAACAGTAATATGCCTTAATAAATTAGGACACCCTACAAAATCTTTACAACATTGTTGATTATATTCCCCAAATAGGGTGTCAGATGGGCACTTGTCTTAGGGAGACCACTTCATGGACGGTGTAGATGCCTGACCACTGCACTGTACACCAGAAGCTGAAGCTGAATAATAATGAATGTCAACTATAATTTAATATACAGATAGGGATGTGGAGTACAGCATAGGGAATAGAGTCAATGGAATTGTAACAGCTATATATGATGTCAGAGGTAGTAGATTGGGGGAGTGGGGTTATCACTTTGTGATATCTAACTATTACATTGTTTTGTACACCTGAAACTAATAAAAATTAAAATAAATAGAACGAATCACAAAAATTATGAAGAGCTGATATAATTAATGAAAAGTTGGGGCAAATGAAATACCTTTTTTTTAATATCTACTCCTATTGCTAACTTAATGACCTATTTGATATAGTAATATGTATAAAAGTATGAAAGTTTCTAATTTTTATCCTTCATGAATTTCAAAACTGCATATTTTATACTGCATCTTTTTTGTTCAGTGTTAATTCTCAGATTCTGGGAAATTCAAATTAAATGGGAAAATAGGAATATGAGAATCTTTAAGTAAAAATGTATTACTTGTTAACTGTCCCCAAATGGTAACAACAAATAAAGTACTGTTGTTAATGTCAAGTATTAAATGAATTCAGAGTAACCCAAGAAATACATCAAGGCAATTGCATTTGTACTTTTAAGTCCTTTACTTTAAGTTGAATTCAATCAAAATCATGTAGAGTAGACAGAGGTATAATTATTAGTTCCAAGATACAATTTATTACTGGGATTAAGGATAAATTCCAATCTAGATCCAGGCCCATGAGCTTTGGCTTCTCTAGCCTCACACTGTCTTCTTTTATGTGTAGAAAAGAGTAGTAATGTGATCCATGGATGTCAAAATGAACTTTAAAATGCCTCATGTAATACGGTTTTCTCATAACCATTCTCTGCTGATCTGTAAGTTGCTATACTATTTCTATGTCAGCTTTTCCAGGAAATAGAATTAAAGGAATTATGCGCCAATTTGATTTAGAAGCTCATTTTCACTCCATCAAGACAAATGTTATTGGTTACTGGATCAACAGGAAAGCAATACTAAAATACTATATTTAGCAAGTAATGCTACTTATTTCTTACATGAAAAAAAGTCTACACTGTATCAATTGAAATTGAAAACTAATTATTTAAATATTTTAACAATGTCTCTTTTCCAGATATGTGCCAATCTTGATGCATCTACTATTCAAACTGTGAAAGAAAACATTGGTCAACTCAAAGATCAAATAAAGGAGCCATGCAAAAAGTTTGCAATTGCAGATGACACCAGAAAAGTATGTGCTTAAAATTTTATATTTATTTGATTGAAAGATGAAAAGATTGTTTTATATTGGCCATCTAAACAATATTATTTTAAATTTTTAGCAAATGAGTTGTAGTTTTATACTTTTTTATTGATAGTAGGCCACAAAACACAGTTTATGGTAAGAGTACCTCAGTAACTGACTACCTGTGAGCCATGGCGGGTGAGGGTAAGGAAGGTTGCATCGCTAAACTAGAGGAATTATACCAGTTTGTTTTATCCTTTTTCACTTTCTTGGTGAATTCCAGGATTAGTTTTCTAACATTCCGCAGAGTCATTTTGTTGCTATCAGATTACAGTTGTCAATGATAATGAAAATTCTACCTAATTTGTATATTTACTATCTTAGGAAAACACTGACGTGGTGAGAAAGAAATGAAATACTTTAATAGTAATTTCGAGATGGATATTTTCAGAAAATAAATAACAACTGATAGTTTAAACATTATGACCAGTACGTTATGTCAATACTTTCTTTTGTAAAATTTATAAAGCATGATAAGCTTTAGCTATATGTACTGACAATAAATGTAATCATTGAAAATCTACCTCATAAGGATGTTAGGATTAAATAATGTGAAATATGCATAATAGATAATATTGTGTTTGAAATGTGGTAAGCACTAAGCCAATGTTAGTGACCAAGCTCCATAGATTGTGTTTTTATAAATTCTGGAAAAGTACTATCTATTCCAGCTAAACTAGCACATTTGACATACTTTATTTTTCTTCAATTTTTGTTACTTATTCAGTTTTACTTGATAAGTTTAAATGCATGTTTCTACTTATAATCGAAAATAAATCAACTTTTTAAGGATATTTTATTATTTTATTTATTTATGTATTTATGTATGTATGTATGTATGTATGTATTATTTATTTATTTATTTATTTATTTATTTATTTATTTATTTATTTTACAGGGAAGAGGGCTGGGATTAAGTCACTGGGTATGACTTAGGCTATTTTAAAAAAAGAATCTGCCATCTTACTCTTGAAATTAATTTTTAGCATACTTGTTATTGAAATATAAGACACATGGAAAAGTACAAATTAATAAATGTACAATTACTGAATTTTTATATACTGAATACCTGTATAACCCAAATCCAGATCAAGACACAAAACGTTGCCAATATCCCAAGAATAAATATTTGCCCCTCTAGTGACCATACCGCAAGGACAAATATTATCCTGACTTCTAACACAAAAGATAGGTTTTGACTGATTTTGAACTTTATATGAATGAAATCGCATATTATGCATTCTTCTGTCTCTGGCTTTTTCCAAAATTCTCTTAGCTTTCTATTTTGGTATAATGCTGAAACCAGTTTGTCAAAGAGGAATGTTTCTTAAATTAGATTGTAGGCTTTCTAAATAAGTGTAACATTACTTTGATATTTTTAAAATTTATTCTTAGCATTCAAGATTTATGTCATTCATTAATATTTCTCTTGTAAAATTTTTAAATTGGAAATTCCTGAAGTGGTACGTGGTTTTGGTGTGGCTGTGTCTTAAGGGTAGAGTCTCTTAAAAGAAAAAATGATAAAAAATAAATGTACAAAGAGGTAATGAGAGATTAACTTATTATTTTGCCTAGACAAAGATTCTGAATCAAATGTATTATAACATAAAAATTATTTTCAAAAGGATAATGTTATTCCTTTAACAATATAAACATGTAAGAATAAGTGTACAACTTATTTTTAGGATCCATTTAAAGACAAACTTCTGGAAATAATGACAAAGATTCAAACTTTTTGCCTAATGAGTACAATGCATGATTTTGGAACTCAACCCTATGAACAATGGGCCATTCAAGTTGAAAAACAAGGTAACTTGGGTTTTGACCTGACACAGTGTATCCCATGTCTATGCCAAGATTTCAGATGACTATACCGCATAGTTCCAAGCAAAGTGAAAACAAATAGAAAGTCGAAGTAAGATAAGAATCAGCATGTTCCAATTCTTTACCTAAAGAAAGAGGTACCAATTAATCCATTTTCTCTTTCTCTCCAGAGTCTTTCGCTTATTGTATATTTAAAATATTAAAATAAATATTAACATCTCTGTCTCCAAACGCAAACTCAACTAATATGTTTTTCATGCCATTCTTTTGACTCAGCATGGATCGGGCATATGTTCTTGCTGATGCAGAACTCAAGCACTAACTAAGTCACGGCGTTGGAGAACTTGGCCCCTTTTAGAGCTTACGGCACATTTTGAGTCTTAACTTGTCCATTTCAAAAACAAGGTGAAGCCTATTGTAGAATCAGTATTACAAAATTATTCAAGTCCACAGCGCAATATTAAGGGGGGCGTGTTCAATCATTATTTCACTCTATATAATATATTCTTCCATAGCTGCCAGAGAAGGAAATCGCAAAGACCGTCTTTGTGCAGAACATTTAAGGAAGTACAATGAGGCCCTACAAATTAATGACACAATCCGAATGATTGATGCATATAATCACCTCGAAACTTTCTATAATGATGAAAAAGAAAAGAAGTTTGCAATCCTAGATGATGATAGTGATGACAGTGGTGACGACGGTGGTAATGGTGATAAAGATGAGGATGATGGAAAGAAACCTTTGAAACTGGATGGGACAGATAGATTTCTCATGACTTTATTTTTCGGTAAGAATCAGTGTGACATTTATTGCGTAGTCTCATGAGTTTACCTCTTTTGCATGAACCCCTGCTTCTTAAGAGCTCTCCAAAAGGTCCTTTAAAATAATTTTTCATTTTGAAAGACTAAACTTCACTCATACTGGGGCTATTTCTAATTGATGTGACCAGAGTAGCCATGAATTGTATCATCATCATCAATCATTTGGTCATCTGTTTTTCTGCCAAGATGACTGCAATAAATTTATTTATTAAACTAGCTGGATCATTTGGCATAAGAAAAGATTAACTGTAGTGGAACTACATCTCAGTGCATTATTACATAAAATCTTCCACTGTAATTATTCACATAGTTTACTCATTTAAACTACTTATTTCTTAAAGATAACAAGAAAATGTTGAAAAAGCTGGCTGAAAACCCAGAACATGAAAATGAAAAGCTGATCAAATTAAGAAACACAATAATGGAACAATATACAAGAACGGCGGAATCGGCAAGAGGAATAATTTTCACGAAAACACGGCAGAGTGCATATGCTCTTTGCCAGTGGATTACCGACAATGAAAAATTTGCAGAAGTAGGAGTCAAAGCGCACCACCTGATTGGAGCTGGACACAGCAGTGAGTTCAAGCCCATGACCCAGGTATAAACGTCTTGTGGGAGTTTTTTTTCTATACTGCTATTACTCTTCACAAATCATACAGTCTTTTTTACATCACTTCTCTCACCCCCCACACACATGATCTTACAGACTGAAGTACTTGTTCTTGAAGCAAAATGTGAGTTGAATAGCAATATAATCTGTGGTACTTGATAGGCCAAGCGTTGTCCTAGCAGTCATTTTTTCCCCCCACATACTTGAAGGAACTTTTTAAAATGACTTTCCTTTGCAAAATGATTGACATTTAAACTTAGTAACAAAATGGAAAACTGGCTGCAATATAATTATCAAATGGAAAAATCCAATTTCCACAAAAATGTGTGCATTGCAATTAGAATTATGTAATATATGTTTGCATAGCAGGAGATCTGTAGGGGAATTCGGAAAAATTAAGACACTTTATATGTTAGAAATTTGAGATTGTGAGAGAGTTTCTTTACCTTCTTAGGATTCTTTGTTTTGTTTACATTTCATTATACTACTTATCATGTGTACAGTAGAAAACACTTGGGAGAGAAGAAAGGCACTTGTAGACATTACAAGCATGGGTGAAATACTGCGGCTTGTTAGAGTAAAATGTTCTTCCGAAGTCATATTGATCCTGAATAGGGTTTCCGGGCAGGAATTCCTGCCCATTCTCGGGAATTTTTTTTACTTTCCCATTCCTGAATCCTGAGAAAAGTTGGTCGGGAAATTGGGAAAATCAGCTCCTTGAACCCAGGTGATTGGTAGTATTGGCTGTCACTTTGTAGAAACGATTCATCGTGGAGAACAGAAAACAGTTTGTATCCCAGGATTCGGGAACGGGAAAGCAAAAAAAAATCCAAGAATGGGCGGGAATTTCCCGCCCGGAAACCCTAACTGAGTCTTGCTGGACACAGGGATGCTTCAGTTCTGTTATGGTCACCATCAGTTGGTTCAATGGAGCAAATTAAATCTGTTTTAGTATTTGCTGATAGGAAATAATTCTCGAAATTGTCCACTCTCTCAAAATACTCCCTACATGTACTCTCGTTAAAGTTACCTCTCAAATTGATGCCAGTTCTCTGTTTTTACATGGTGTTTCATGGGTAAGGAGTTGGCTTCCTCCTTTGTGATGAAAGTTAGTTTACTTAATGTGTTCCCTTTATGTCCTAGCTTCTAGGAAGCTCTGTGTTAATCTCTGTGTTAATCCTTGCAAGTAATACATACATATTTTTTCACTCGTGTTCCTGTTTTTAAGTTTCTATTATATTAGCTTCAGTGTTATGACTTCGACTGTATGTGGCCTCAGTTCCATTTGTGGGGTACAAATGGAAAGTATGTTTTCAAGATACTTTTTGCTCCTCATCCATTTCAGACTTTGGGGCTGCATGCCACAATATAGAACACACCCCTTCCTTATTTCCTGTATCCTCACCTTATAATCTGAGTTGGACTGACTGGGAGAGGAGTTAGGCATCTAGGTAGTTGTCATGATTTAAGGGTCTGACACTGTGTCTGAAATTCTCATGATTAAAGTTAGTCCTTTGAATTAAGGCACACATTTCTTCCGCTAAAACCCAAGGACATGTAAGTTTTTATCAGTGGAGATGAGGGAGAAATTATCTCCCTCATCAAGAGGGAGAAATTATCAGAGGACATTAGAGAGGGGGCTTTCTGTAGGATTCTCCAGCAGTTAGGAGATGCTGGCTCTCCTAACTTCTCCTAGCATCTCCTAATAAAGGCAGATGCTGGCTCTGAGAAGAAAGGAAGTGGATGGGAGAACACACTGTCAATCTGACGGGTTTATTTTTGTTTAATGTATGGGGACAAAAGACAGTGTGAATGTACATCAAAAGCCAACTGGACCAACGGCTTTGATGAGAGTGGTTGTGAAAATAAAACTATACTCAGTTTGTACTCACCCATTCCTCTGATGCAAGGGCCAGAAAGCATATTTAATTTCCCACTTAACTTTCAGAATTTAGAGGTTTTTTTTCAATTAAATATCGTTGTATTAAATATGTTCTTAATAACTTTTTTATTTGTACTTATATCATCCCTTTGGACAGATAATATATTTATCTCTTTCAAAATTAATAAGGCACAGAACCCACGCTGTCCTCCAATCTTCTAGCTCTCCTCCCTGCAAGCAGCCAGTGTTTCCAGTTTCTCACATATCCTTCCAGGAATATTCCATACATTTCTTGCTTGAATGACTCTTAAAGTGACCAAATGTGTGCAGTGTGTATTTTCTCGGTGACTCAAAACTCAACAATGTTTAGAAGTGTCAGTGCATCTTATTCTCTGAATAGTAAAGATTCTGAAGTTAATGTAGTGAAAAACAAAGCCCATTTACGTTTCTCGTCTTCTTTCTTCCTCCCAAGTTGCCCATCAATATATTTCCTTGACATAAATGATGATCTTTTCACCTCCAGACTAGAGGATGGAAATATTTTTGTTATTGTGTGATGATCCCAGATTGGAAATCAAATGTCTCACCATCATGTCTTTGTTCAATGACAAAAACAGATGGCACCAAATCCGTGTATGATCTAATCCTTTGATTTACACTGACCAGTTGCAGTTTGTTATTTCTTCTCCTAATTAGAAGATTTTAATGTGTTTAGCATCACAAAATTTAATGTATTAAAATGTTTTTTGCAGAATGAACAAAAAGAAGTCATTAGTAAATTTCGCACAGGAAAAATAAATCTGCTTATTGCTACCACAGTGGCAGAAGAAGGTCTGGATATTAAAGAATGTAATATCATTATTCGTTATGGTCTCGTCACTAATGAAATAGCCATGGTCCAGGTACATTCAAATACGCGAATATGTTACTTTTCTTTTATTTCATGTCCTTATTTTAATTGTTTTATTTTAGTAAAATAGCACCCATGGTTCTTAAAATATAGCTGTTTTCCTACTAACAGAGAAATCATTTCACAATTATACAAATATTGAATTGTCATGCTGCACACCTGAAACTAATATGTCTATTATATGTCACTTATAGCTCAGTAAAAAAAAGAGAAATCTTGAAGAGCTGTGCACTCCTGCCTTTTATAAAATTGTTTAATTCATATGACAACCAGATACCTGTTGTATTTTTAAACAACTCTTCTTTTGTTGCTGTTTCTGTGTCCAAAGACTTTTTAGGAACATGACACTGATCCCATCTGTAAGAATCAAAATAGGCCTCTTTATTCCCGGGATGTCTGTGAGTCCCCACGTGGACCAGGAATCTACAGAACAGCATCCCACAAATATCTGACCAAGTAACACGCCAAACCTTAGGGCGGTAGCCCTGCTATTTCTGCATTTTCCTCCCTTATTCTTTCAACTTTTGTTATGTTTGAAATTTTTTATAATGCTATGGTGGTGGGTGGGTGGGGGACAGACATACACACACACAAAAGAAAAATATAGTGAAATGTTGCAGTTTTCATTCAATTTTACTTTATCTCTTACCTACACTATGTTAACAATATAATTGTTACCTTTTATTGCACATGCGCAGGAGTTGTGCTGATTAATAGATATACTACTCTTTCTATAAAATTAACTAAAGAGTTTTTTTTTTTAATATTTTAAATTACATCCTTGAATGGAAGGCAAGTCGTGGAAGACCAGGATAACCAGACTGTCACCAACTTAGGAAGTAATTGTATTTCAAGAGTTGATTTGTTAATCGTTTGTTACTCAGAAAGCATTTTTCATGAAGATATTATGGTTGATAGTTAATTTCCTGGGCCAGGCCACACAATTTTCTGTTACTCAAAATGTACCTAAATATCACTTTATAAAGAGAACTATAGAAATTTATCACCATGGTGAGCATGTTTTCATGGGAAAATGTACTGAAAATCCAATGTAGGATGCCTGTAACAGAATTGCACTCTCCACAACGCTGGTATCAAGGTCAGATGCCCCTTCTCCTCATTCATCACTCCTACTATGTGGGGGTGGGGTCAGGAGCGTGGGGCTCCCATAGTCCAAATCACTGATGATGGTTCCCAGGGTTTGAGAGAGGGGCCCTGGGGAGCAAAAAGGCTAGACAGGATAGCTTTGTGTTTTTCAGGGCTGGTGTGAAGGCCTGACCATCATCACTCAAGAACATGCATTAAAATGCATTTTGAGTTTCAAATGACTGATTTATAAAGAATAGATACTAACTAACTTTACTGAGAATAAAGAGATCATTTGAAGCCTGGGACACGGAGCAACAGATATCATTCCAGGACAAAAATGGGAGAGTTCACAGCAAGGGACAGTGCTTCATTTACATGATTTCTTTCTGTTCTTAGGCCCGTGGCCGAGCCAGAGCGGATGAGAGCACCTATGTCCTGGTTGCCCACAGCGGCTCAGGAGTTGTTGAACGTGAGACAGTTAATGATTTCCGAGAGAAAATGATGTATAAAGCTATAAACCGTGTTCAAAATATGAATCCACAGGAGTATGCCCATAAGGTATTGTTTTTGGCCGTCTGAATTTAGTTTTCACTTTAAAATGGCTGCATGTGGTTGCCATTGATATCTTTGTGGCTGAGTCTGTCTCCAGACAGAAATTCTGCTCAAGTATATGTATGTTCCAGTTTCATGAGCTGTGCTTATTCCAGATTCACATACAAAGAAAGACTCAAGAGCCATAGCAGGCAGAAATGATCAGGGAGCAATTCCAATGGAACCAACCATAAACTTTGATAATATAGTTTAAGCTGCCCTTGATCTGCAAAGACGAGTGCAATTCACCTATTCAACCCAACCTGGTAATTTTTGTTTGGTCCAATCTGTTGGTACAGGCACATTTTTAAAAAAATTATTATTATTATTATTATTATTATTATTCCAATAATATTTATGAAATGCGTCCTGTGTGAGAGGGAATGTTCTAGAAACAAAGAATATGATGGCAAACAACACAGATAGACCTCTGTTGCATGAAGCTTATATTCTAGTGTGTACACGGTGAGATTTGAGGAAAAGAAACAATAAACAGAAATAAAGCAAGAAATATATCACATAGAGATAAGTGTTGGAGAATTAGAATAAGACGATGTGGAAAAAGTCACTAGAAGAGCAATCACTAGACTGGGTAGTTGGGAAGACCTCTTAGAGGGGGTGACACTAAGGATAAATCTGAATGGAAAGAAAATACATATTATATCATCTAGCTGCATCTCAATTTACTAACGTAAAGTTATTTAAGTAATGAGAAGAATGCAGTGAAGGAAGAAAGTATTTCTACAATATTCAGAAATCCCCCATACCATTGAAGTAAAGACTGTAAGTACTATAATAGCAAACAATCCATTTAGAAGAAAATTCACACCCTTGCAGATGGGTGTGAATGTTAGTTTCTTAACATTGGAATTGGCTGTATCCTAAATAGAGTTTCATGAAAGGGATGCTTTCAAATTGGTGTGCGTTTTGCTATAACCAACTCCGAGGTTTCCTGGCCAGGTTTCTATACAAACTTATTTTTTAAAACCCCATTTAAATATAAGGCAAACTAAACATTTTGTGGTGTCAAATCAATCGTTTGTGGCCAAGTAATGACACTGGAAAGTTATTGCCTTACATTTAATGTTCTAAATGAGTGAAATCAAATAGGTGTTTTCAAAAATTGATGTTTCAAGACTAGTTGTATTGGGTAAACTCGAAAAATCGCTGGAGTTTGTGAGTTCATTTTCTCCAGATAATCTCTAGAACAAGACACAACCCCTTTGGGGGACCCAGAATGGACTACATTTTCAGGTCTCCTTTGGCTGAGTGATATGCCCTCCTAAAATTACTCCAGGTAGATGAACTCAGAGCAAGGCTGGTAAGGATGTGTGGCACATGCCACTCGTTCAAAGCCTCCAGCAGACGTTGCTACCAGGTCACAGCACTCCTTTCTTCTGATTTGAGAATCCTTCTCATTTACTCACTGTTCAGGTAACCACAAATAAATGGTGAGAGCTGACATATAGGTGATCTTAAAATGAAGATCTAAAACTGTTTCCCTGGCATTAACTCAACAATTTTGCTACATTATTACATTTTATCTGGACTTAGACTGATGTAGCTGTGCCTTCTATCTATTTGTAATAATTTCTTTTCATTTTTTTGTTCCTCTGTTTCATATGCTTTACAATTTTAAAGTCAATCTTTTAATTTCTGGTGTCCTGGTTACATGTTCATACTCTGACCTGGGTTTTACTTTTATTTTTCCTGTCACACTCATAGGTGTGTCTTAATTGTCCATATGTAGTATGTGATCCTAGGCCAAATCATCTTTTAATCAGTTCACTAAACCATAAATATCTTATAAGAACAACCTAATTAAACTGTTAGGGGAACGAACACTTCAATTTATTGTATTGTTATAATTTACATAAGAAATTAGACTTTGTACATCTCTGATTAAACTATTCAATAGCTTGTCACTTTGCTTGCAAGGTTTTGTTCTCTTTTCAGTGCTGAATATGGCTGCCCCGAATCAAGGCCTAAAACAGAGAGGCAAGAGCCAAAGAGATGGGCCATTCAGCTTTGGTCAGCACCGATGTTTTACTTTTACTGAAAAATCCCCCAGGTCTTAAGGAAAACAATGGTTTCCTCTACAATATACCATAACTGTCATTTACAAGAGTTTCAGTTTGGAAGTAAATTATTCAAGAACCAGGTTTTTCTACTGTGAAGTTGGATAGTTGTGAGAACTGGCCAGTTCATAGTTCATGTTTTGTATTTTTCATGAACTAGTTTATTCTTGCTATGAAATAAGTTTTGCCTCTAGTCACAGAGCCTGAATACATGGAGTAAGGGCCTGTTCTCTCACATAAAGAATGTGTGCAACCTAGATTCATATGATAGTTCCATGAAGTCACGAGGACCCCAGGCCTCTTGTCTCTCGCTTTCTGCTCTCTGCCCTTTTAGTATTTGGCTTCTACTCAGAAGGTCAATGATAGCTTTTAGAATTTCAGCTGCCACATACTCATTCTAGGCAGGAAAGATGAAGAAGATGGAAAAAGCAAAAAGTACACATGGCAGCTATCTGATACGTAAGGAACCTTTCTGGAAGTACCACTTAACATCTTCTTAAGTTTCATTGACCACTGGCTTAGAAATATATAATCATTTAGCTGGCATACGTCTACCCAGAATAAAATTGTAGTTCTGTTCTTAGGAAGATTGGATACTGGATGGGAAATTCCTAGTTTCTGCTATAAACGTGAAGAGATTTCATTGAGGAGATTTGTTAAAATAGCAAAAGGTCTGGAAATTATAACATATGAGGAAAAATGAAATAAACGGGGACTTAGCATAGATAAGAGAAGACTATGAATACTATAATAACAGTGTTTAGTTCTTTAAAGAAATTCATATGGAAGTTTAGATTTATTTTATGAGACAGAATTAAAACTAGCAGGGGGGTAGTTAGAGGGGACATTGTCTTGTTGAATATTCCTAAGGACTTTCTCACAATAGAACTTTCCTAATATAGAATGGGCTGTTATTTGAAGGTTCCACATTTCCATGAATATCAGAAGGTTTATGTACTAAATTCTTTGTTGGCCATTGCTCATTATTTTTATTTCTAGACCATGGGCCAAAAGTATATTTTCCTAACTATCTAAGGTCTCTGAACTCAAGGAGATTTACTTAAGTGAAACTATGAAAAAAAACATTGAATATTCTTTTCTCGATGCAGATTTTGGAATTACAGATACAAAGTATAATGGAAAATAAAATGAAAATCAAGAGAACTACTGCAAAGCATTACAAGAAAAACCCATCATTAATAAATTTCGTCTGCAAAAATTGTAGTGTGTTAGCCTGCTCTGGAGACCATATCCACGTAATTGAGAAGATGCACCATGTCAATATGACACCAGAATTCAAGTACGTCCAGGAAGACTCCATTTTAAGTTTCCTTATAAGAGATGAAGCAGGTTATACTAAAATGTTCTTCCAAAATAGTACAAATTAAATTTATTATTTTTCAGAACTTCCCCTCTTTTAGCCCCCAATTATATCTCTATTTCAAATGTCTATTTTTCAAATATACTGCACTGAGGCAGGGAGGGAGAAGTATAAGACCCAAAACCATTTTGATTCAAGGCACATCAATTTGTGTATGCTCATATTTCTTCTTAAAGTTTTGAACAACTTAAATCCAGTTAACGTCATCAACAAACTTAAAAGAAGTCACAAAACGCAACATGCCCTTAGAGAAGTGCCCATGAAGGGGGGAGGGGAGAAGAAAGAGGTGTGGGATAAGACATGCATGTGGCTGAGCATCAAGTTCAACAACATACACCCATGGGCTGTGTATTGGTTCTTTGCTAATTCTCAGGAATGTTTCTTACTCCTTGATAATTTTAGGGAACTCTACGTTGTGAGAGAAAATAAAGCACTGCAAAAGAAGTTTGCAGACTATCAAACAAATGGTGAGATTATCTGCAAAACTTGTGCCCAAGTGAGTTTTGGATTTATTCTTACTTGGGTTTATTCTTACTTTGACCAAAAGGAATTCTAATTGAATGTGCATTTAATTTTTCCTCTCATTCTCTCTTTTGTTTTCCAGGCTTGGGGAACAATGATGGTGCACAAAGCCTTAGATTTTCCTTGTCTCAAAATAAAAAATTTTGTAGTGGTTTTCAAAAATACTTCAACAAAGAAACAATACAAAAAGTGGGTAGAATTACCTATCACATTTCCTGATCTTGACTATTCACAGTATTGTTTCTGTAGTGATGAAGATTAACGTTTGGTTCAAGATTCTTTTAAAATATTATCAACTAAACACTTAATATAATTTGATTGATGTTTTTATTATACTAATGAACTGATGTGAGAATAAAATAATTGCTTTATTCTGAGATGAGTTGTATAGAGGATGACAGTATATCATGCTTTCAATTATTCATTTTGTTTATGGGTAGGGGTAAAGAAAATCTACCAATACCTAACACTCATTAGTGTGGAGCAGTAATGTGGAGTACTGTGGGAAAAAATGCTGGAATATAAATGAGAATCTAAGGTACTAATTTCAGCCCTGTCACCACTTTTCAGAATAAAATTAAGCAAATTAATTCATCTTTCTGAATCAGTCTCTTTATTGGTGAAATGGTAATAATATTATCTGCCTTTGCTTTTATTAGTTTTCTATTGTTGCATAACTAATTATCACAAAAGTAATGGCTTAAAACAACACCCATTTATTATTGCACATATTGTGTAGCTCAGAGGTCTGGGCAGGGTCCTTTCTCAGGGTCTCAGAAGCTAACATCAAGGGGTCAGTCAGATGATTTTCTCATCTGGATGCACTCGGGAAGAATCACTTCCAAGCTCTTTCAGGTTGTTGGCTCTTGTTTCCTTGCAGTTGTAGACTGGGATTCCTGGTTTCTTGTTAACTGTCCACTGGGGATCACTGGGCTCCTAGGGCCGCCCTCACCACATGGCTCTTTCACAGCACAACTATTGCTTTTTCAAGGCCAGCAGGAGAATCCCTCTCTCTCAAGTCTGCTAAGATCGAAGTCTTAATTGTAATCACAGGGCTGAGTATCTCATCCTGTTCACAGGTCCTGCCCACACTCAACGTGAGGGGAGTTTTCAGAGCATATACAGTAGCAAGCCGAAATCTTGGAGGCCATCTTAGAATTCTGCCTCCCATACCACTTGCCCAGTTTTTGCAACTAAATGATATATGTACGTATATATATAGACACACACATATGAAAAATAAAAGCACTTTTGAAAAAATACAAAGCACCATAAAAGGCAAGATATTATTAAAAAGCAGCATCAGATGGCTTAAGCTTTCCTTCCATGAACATAACACCATGTTTAAAAATTACCTAAAAACAGGAATGGTGGCTAAATCCAGACTAGTTATTAATACCTACAAGATTACCTGTGTCAATGGAGATGTCCAGGGTTCATATAGGATTTAGCAAGGAGCTGAATGTTATTAGAGAATAAAGAAAAAATGTCTGCTTTTACTCCTCCCTAGCAGCAGGCAGAAGAGTAACCTCTTTGTGGGCATGACATTTTCAGTGTTTCTGAACAGTGACCATTTGGAGATAGATACAGGGTCCAGCACTTCAGAACATTCTCACAGTACACAAGAAGCCTCTTTTGGCATGGAAGAGCCACGTGACTGAGACAAAGCCACAACTGATCATTTTAACCCCCACTCTCCAGGTTCACAGATGTTCTGGTCTATGGTAACAGTTACCTCCTATGACTAAAGAGAAATAAAGTGTTGGAGGGAGCAAAAAAAAATCTATGGTTTTGATGAATTAATTAAATTCAATCTAACAGTCACTTTAAATCTTGGTAAGTCTAATCAAAGATAAATATTAGCCAATCAGGGCTCTTGGGAATGCAAGAAGGCAAAAGAAGATTGTGGTATTCTTAAAATACTTTTTAAAACTCCAACTGACTCCACGTAAAGTATTGCTGTCTTCTAAAACATTTGGAAACTATGCAAGAAACCAAATGCATAAAATAGCTAACTGTGCTACCGGAACGCATGTAGACTGTTTTTAAAATGTCAACAAATATCAGGTTTTTTCATCATGTTTTCCAGTAATTTTGTTAATAATGAAGTGCTACTTTTACTTTAAATTTTTAAAATACATGTTTCAAATAGTGTAAAACTTAATATGTGACAGTACCTGAAAACTCAAACTGTGGTGCAAATATTTCATTCAAAAACAATTGTAATAATTATTGGATTTGATTGATTGTTACTGAACATTTAATACTCATAATATTTTAGGATCATTTACAGAATACGCTCATGCCATGTGTACATCAGCCTGAAGTTGGAATTCCTGAGTTTCGGTCCCTACAAAACCTTTAGTTAATTGGGTAACCTAATCACATACGGCCTGTTTCCTATCCCGGAAAATGAGAGATTGGATTAAATGATATCAAAGTCCTCTTACAACTCCAACATTTTCATAGTCCCTGCATCTGGCTCCCTGGCTGCTTTCATTTTCAGACCTTATCTAATACTCGCTGAGTACGTTACACCTATGAAAGTAGCTCATATCTGTTAAAGGACATTGTAGAGGTCTCATAGGACAGTTACACTGCCTACAGTCATATGTTTCAAGGCAGGTTTGCAGGCCTGAAAGTGTTAGCAAATTTTAGAACATGCATTTCCAAGCCAACCTGTGGATAAGAAATGTAAAATTTTATACCAAAAGTTTGAGATCGTTTCAGACCATATGAAATTAAAGCACGGTAACTTACATTTTATACAAATATCTTGAATGTAAGACATTGAGGCAATGCAAAAATGAATAAGAAATTGTTTTCCAAAGGTGATTAGTGCATGTCATAAGCAATTGCTGAAAATGAAAAACCCTATAAGAGAGGTGAATATTTTTTTCTCTGCAACTTAATAGTTCCTACATCAGAGTGTTGTGCCTTAGGGAAAAGGTGCCTGGTATTTTCAATTCAATTGAACATAAAACCAAAAAGAATTTGGAGTTTCTCATCAATATAGCTTTTTAAGGTATAAGAGACTCTGAGTATACTTATGGGGTGATGGGACAGAACAATTAGAGAGCGAGAAAACATTAGCAGTGTTCCACCCCAAAGTGAATTGCTTAGTGCATATTATTGACATTTTCTGCCAAATGCTCTTGCTACAGTCTTTTCTGGTCACCCTGATCTGTTCCCAAATATGGGCCTTTGCACATGGTTAGAAGCCCTTCTTTGCCACCTCTTCAGCAGACATCCTCTATGTTCTTCAAAGACAAAACCCATGTGTCACATCCCAACAGCTATCATATAGTTCACGTTTTCAGAACTAGAATGGAGAGAACATGCAGGGAAAGTAACATTCACTCACACTGAGCATAATAAAGTACATGTTTCCAAAATCTGGTCAACAATTACATGAGTCATAGCAATAAGGGAAACAAAATTATTTTCTTCTCTTCTAAGAGTTATGAAGTTAATTTGGAATGACTATAAACTTCTGTCTTCTCCAGTTTGTGATTTTTAAAAAAATTAGTCATAAAAAAGATACAATTTTATATTTTTGTTTTTATGGGGAGACAATGAAGTGAGATGAACTTGGGTTTATATCCTCAATGGCTTTGTGACATGAGCAAGTCACTTAATCTCTCTAAGACTATAGGGAATTAATACCGACTTGAGGGACTGTCATGAGAATTTGGATATTGCATGGAACATACGTAGCCGTTGGCACTTGGTAGGAATTAATATACAGAATATAGTAATAGGAGTTGACAGAAAAGCAGCAGCAGTTCTAGCACAGCTATATCGATAGCATAACGATGGGAAATTTTAGACCTATGTGTGTGTGATAGTAAGTGGGATATATACAGTATTGGAGCCTCACATCCAATGTTGAGCATAGATAGCTTATCCCAAGAAGTAGGTAGTAGCTGTAACGAAACATGACCACCATAAATATGTATTCAGTGTGGCTAGAGGGAGGATTTAATGTCTAGATCTTCTATAGGCACAATAAAAACATAAGTATCAAGATAAATACACAAATCAACACTTATTTATTAAGTGGGTATTGGACTTAACTAGGTCTACTATGTAGATACAATTTTAATTCGATTCTGTCTTCATCTTCAAGAATGATATACAGTTGTTGTGTCCTGGTCAGCAATTGAGAGAGAGAGATAGAGAGATAGAGAGATAGATAGAGAGAGAGAGAGAGAGAGAGAGAGAGAGAGAGAGAGAGAGATTGAGAGATTGTGTCGTGGCACGTCAATAGTAATTTTTGTCCAGCATAAATGGTGGTTGTCTTTTGTTTCTAAATCCCTAATTTTTTTATTTTCAGGTCATGGGTTATAAAATATGAAATACATATAGAAAGCATGGGAGAAATTTTTTATAAGTTTTAGATATTTTCTATATAGTATACCAAGTCCCTCTTTACATGAACTTAAGCATTCCATAAGCATCTCATTTAAAGATGAAATTGGACAGTGGTGAGCCCTATTGGTTCCTAATTTTTAAATCTAAATTAATGGCCAGATGCTAGGTGGGTGTAGGAAGAGGAACAGACTAATTTTAGGAAGTAATATTTAACTATGCAGTTGTTAGAAAACATTTGAGCCACTATATAAGTTGAATATATCTGAAGAAGTATATTATTTTTTACATACTAATTTCAAAAATGGACATTATTTTGACACTTATGAAAGAAATTTAAATGTTTAATTCAGTTATATGCATATATATGAAATAATAACCAAAGATGAGCATTTTTTTCCATTTAAATATCTTTTTTAAACGCTGTTTTCTGTTGTCCTTTATGAATGCTTGTATTTTATTGTATATACTTAGGATGAATGGACTGTTGAATGGTTAGCTCTTTCATTTTGAATCCCTTAACAGGTCATAGAAATGATCATAATTCATCAAGCTGTAAGGATTTGTATAATACTAAACTGATCAAAACAACTGATTTAATGTTGATTTGGACAGGATTGCCCACCTGAGATTAATATCAATTCAGCCCCACAACAAGGTTTTCACTACTAAATTTACTTTTTTCTTAGCATTTGACCCAGGTTTTATAATTTCATGACTTTACTTTGCACGATTCATGATGAATAATCTGTTGAGTTCAAAATTTCAACTTTTAACTTTCAAATGATTTATCTCATTTGACAAGTGAATCCCAAATTTTTCTCTAAAACATTGATTTTTTTTTGTGAGTTTAACTAGACTAAATTGTTTTTTTTTTTTTTTCTTTTGAAAGCCACTAACCTCATGGGAAAAAATCAGTTAAGGTTCCCGAAATTTTGTCATAAACAGCTTAGTTCAGTTATTTTTATCACTCATTTATTTTGAGATAAAATGCAAAACTCAAATAACTGCAAGAAACAAACAAACAAAAAAGTTTCACTCCAGGCAAAATGTGTTCCATTCAAGCGAGGTCAAAAAAGAGAAAATGAAGGTAAAAAAAGGAATAAATAGAAACAAAGAGGTTAAAAAGATTCCCAAAAATACATAGACAAATGAGAAGGGAAGAAGGAAAAATAAATTTAACTGAGGGATATACATACATATAATAAATGACCAATTATTTCCTTCATATTTTCAATATTTGTTGAAAAACATAAAATATTTTAAAGTCCTACTATTTGTAAGGTACTGTTTTTTATGCACAAAGAGCAGTGAGTAAAATAAGGATCTTGCCCACAAGATTTCTTATTCAATTATAAGGATCATTTACTCAATAATGAGTAAAATAAGGATCTTGCTTTTAGGATTCACTTAGAGAAATTAGCAATGTTCATAAATATCAATAATATACGGAAGATGGTGATCAGTGCAATAAGAGAGGGATGGAGAGATCACTTTCAACAGTGATGGAAGGTAAAAGATTGCTTTGAATTGTGTCCAGGAGATTTCTCAAAGTCTTTTCTGGGGTAATGCCATCTTGGGGGTGGGATGTCAAGGATGGAGAGTGTAGAGATTTAAAAAAAGGAGAATATGTGATAATCCATAAAAGAATTTCACCATAAAATATGGTTGTGATGACTTCTAATGAGAAAAGGAAAAGTCATTCTATCTATGTTTAGAATAAAATATTTTTTGGTGTAAAGTGTATAATAAGATTGAGATAATTTTGTAGATATCATAATATTTGATTGTAATAAAAATATTACAAATTCTATTTACCTAAATAATCATAAAATAGTATTAATAAGATTCAACACCTCTGTAAGGGTTTTAGAAGGAAATAAAAAATGGACCTGGGGACATAAGGAAAGTAGTAAAGATTTTTAAACATGGTTTGAGGAAGGAGAAATGATTAATTAGAAACTAATAGGAGGATTTCTAGGCAGCATTAGGACTGACTGAATTGGAAATGATAAATGTAGAACCAATGATTTAATAAATATTTATGTGTAGGATATTAGACTAAGTTTTGTTATATTTACTTTTTGGTATGTAAAAGAGAAAAAATCTGAATGTTTAAAAATTTGATGGACTTAAAAAAAGCTTTAAAATGTTACGGTCAGTGTAATCCAAATAAAGCTGGTCCTATTTGTGGCTTCTCTCAGCATGGGGTTGTATTTAGAACAAACCTCACGTCAACATCCAGATTAATTTAAAAAGTAATTTAAATATTTGTGACATGCAGAAGTCCAAAGGGAAATTACATATTATACAAAAATTTTCAAGTATTTTTGACTCTGTCTTTCCCAAAGAACTGTTCATTGTATATTAGAACTACTTCACAACCTCTTTTACTCTTATCAAAACTCCTTAAAATTATCTCCCTAAAATCATCTTGTGTCACTTTTTATCTCTCCTACTCCTTCTTCCAGTCTCTTCCTTTTACAAAGGAAATCAAGATGATTTTACTGTGTTCATTTCTTTTTCTCTCTGTGTTCCTTATCTTGGGCTTGATGGATGTCTGAACCACAAATGATTTTTCCACCTTAGAAATGTGCATTGGGAAGAGGGAAATTTTTGTGAATATTCATACTAACATTTTTAGTCCCTGGAATATCAGAAAATAACAGTGCCATTTATCAATTTATTGCCTCTAATCTTCAAATTCAACTTTTTTCCCTTCTCCTTAAGCATGCATCTGGGCCCTTTAACTTTTTTTTTCCTTGTTAGCTGGCATGACATTAAAAAGTCCAGGTGCTAGAGAGTGCAGAAAAAGAATTTTGCCTCTTGGTTCTGGTGTGCTTGTTTGGCAAGCTTCTGCAGTGTTGGTGGTTTCTCTCCAGCATACAGTTCCTGTAGTACATGTGGGTTCCTCCAGCACCAGGGTCTTGCATGGCAGCCAGCAATACTCAGTGGCCAGCAACTGCATCTTCTCAGGAAGTGAGGTTTTGTGTAGAGTGCCTCCTGGAAGACACCACCTGGGCAGCTTTCCTTGGCACCCAAAGGGCACATTTCTAACAAGCTCCAAAAGGCAGACATCTGGCAAGTTCCGGAGGCACCGCAACAATATCTGTGCTTTTCCTCAATCAGTAACCTCTGATTGTCCTCTCTCACAAGGTTTGATTCTCAACAGCAAGCGAAGTGGCTGCTTCATATGCTTGCTGTTTCTACATTCTTTTATTTTTATTTTATTTTATTTTATTTTATTTTACTGGGGAAGTGTGTTTCTCCAGGGCCCATCAGCTCCAAGTCGTTGTCCTTGAATCTGGTTGTGGAGGCTGCAGCTCAGCTGCAACGCCAGTTGCTGTTTTCAATCTTAGTTGCAGAAGGTACAGCCCACCATCCCATGCAGAAATTGAACCGGCAACCTTGCTGCTCAGAGCTCGTGCTCTAACCAACTGAGCCATTTGGCTGCCTTCTACATTCTTTAGAGTTCTTTTTACTTCTTATTAGCTAATCCTACTACTGCAACCCCATTATGGTTAATAATTACTTATACTAAATTTTACCTATTCATATTACTTTGTGGTTTCTCTTACCAGATTGAACTCAGGCTCATACAATAATATCTAAAGAATTATTATGAGGGTACAGAAGAAGTTGTAATTTTCAAATATCCAACCGATCTTCTGTGTAAGCACTGTATTTCACACAAGGAATGACTCACATGTCTTTGACCAATTCTGTAACCAAATAATTTAGAAACAGGACAGAATGTATTTTATAACTAGATGGTTTCATTTTCTGAATCCAAACAACCAATTTTATAATGCCAGTAGCAGAACCAAAAATTCCTATCTCATGTGAGAGACCATGAAATGAATTGCTCAGAGGATTAAATGAGAAAAAAAAAAAAAAAAAAAAAAAAAAAAAAATATATATATATATATATATATATATATATATATATATATATATATATATATATTACAGAGAAAAAAGTTACTTAAAACTGGGAGAATACCTCTCAGAGAGAGAGAACCATCTTTGTTTTGGAACATTCCCCACCAAGTGTGTTTAGTTTTGAATATGAGGCCGTCTTGGGGCTCCATGGGTAATTAATCAAAGAGATAGCTAGACTGTTTTGCATAAAACAGGATCAGTTAGAAAGAGCTAGAGAGGAAGGGAGAAAATGTTGAAGAGAGAGAGACAGTCCCAGGAACAACACAGAAAGCTGCAGCCCAAGTAGAAATTACCCATGGAAATTCCACCATCATTGTCCCCAAACACCAGTAAATCTGCAGTTTGCATACTTGAATTGATTGTTATTTGGCATCAGGCATCAGGGCGGTCTGGCGGGACAATATGGAAATGATGAAGGGAAAGCACACACAGGAAAAGTGGATACAGAGAATTCCAGAAAACAAATGTTAAACATACTTTACAGCGACTGGCACAAAGAAAGTATTCAATAAATATTAATTTCCTTTTCTGATTTGAGGTATAAGATGCAGTCTCTGAACTTGGGGAGATAAATTTATTGAGAGTTCAACGATTGTAGGCATAAAATTATCAGAAAAAAATAAATATACAACAATTGTGTTGTATACAAATTGTAGGTATTGTATCAAGAGAAAATCAGGGATCAATTGAAAAAAAAGCTTCTGAATTAAAGTGAGTAAGGAATTTGAATAACACTTTGTGTATATTAGATATTCAATTTATATTTCTTTAAAATAATTTAAAAAGAAAAAAGAGAGGAAATGCATTTTAAATGGAGGTAATGAGGAAGAAGGAAGAAGAAAAATAAACATTTTGCATATCTATTGGAAGGCCATACTGAGTCTGAGCTTGACTGTGTAACCAATATAAAGTCATTCTAATTTATTGAGCAGTGGAGTGACATGTTTTAGAAAGATACCTATAAGGAGTTAGCAAGCTAAATCATATTAAAGAGTGAAAAACTGGAAGGAAAAAGATCAAGGAAGGAGCTGGTTGCAGTCATTCAGGCTGAGGTGATGAAAATCTGGACTTGGTTATTGGCAGTAAGAATGGAAGAAATGAATGCTTCTGGATGATGTTGAAATAAAATCACAAGCTGGGGAAAATATGGCTGTCATGGAACTAATGGCAATAAACAGAATAAATACAAAAGTACAGGACAGTTGGTGATAAAAACAAATACAAGTAATTTCTTTACCTTATTTTTGCTCTCAGTATGACTCATTTCTGCTTGGTCATCATCTAATGCCACATGTGGCCATGTTCCTGGCATATGGGAGTAACCATTTCATTGCACCCAAGAACTTGATCACTGGGTTCCAGCTGTTTTCTAGTCCACCCACACTGATCACTCAGCTGTGGTGAATACAATTCCCTTGTCTTGAGAAAAAGTTTTAAAATGAGTCAGAATCTCTTCATTTGTAAATAAAGTAAACCTTTACTTCCCAAATATACAACCAATCTTCTGTGTAAGCACTATATTTCACACAGGGAATGACACACATGCCTTTGACCAATTCTGTAACCAAATAATTTAGAAACAGGACAGAATGTATTTTCTATTCTATTTCTATTCTAGAATGTATTACCATTCTAGTCAGGGAAAGGAAGTGAGTTTCTGAAAATATGAAAAGAGGATTTCTTCACTCCCCCTTCTATGGCCTTTTCCAGTGCTGCTCTTTCTTAGGCTATTATGGCCTAAAATAATGATATTTTTGTCAGACTTTAAGATTATTCTAGAGAAACTCTGTCCAATAAAACTATAGTGTAATACATATAACCCATTTAAAATTTGCCAATAGCTATATTAGAAAAGTTAAAAGAAACAGATGATATAAATTTTAATAACTTATTTTATGAAACTCAATATAATAAAAATACTGTATTGATGTTATCAATACAGTAGTACGTCGGTTTTCAAACATCTCTGTAGACGAACATCTTGGTTTATGAATGCCGTAAACTGGAAGTAAATACTTCACTTTTTGAACACGACTCAGAAGTCAAATACGTCACACGGCTTTGCCTGAGTGCAATATCCTGAGGTCTAGCTGTTGGCTGTTTATGAATGTTTCAGAGCTCATGGATTACATTCGAAGACCAAGGTACCACTGTATAAAAATTATTAATGAGATATTTTACATTTTTTTTCCTATTAAATCTCCAAAATTTGGTATGTATTCTATACTTCTACCACATCTCAGTTTGAACTTGCCACATTTCAAATGTTCAATAGACACATAGGCTAGTGGCCACTGTAGTGGATAGTGCAATTCCAGACGTTTTATTTTTTTAAGACATAGATAAAATTAGGTTTCAACATGAAGTTCTAATTTTCTTCTTTCGAGTTATTACCTAACTTTGAATTCTCTTATTTTCTCTTCATTCTCTGACATCTTTTTACCTTCCTGGCTGTGCATATCTTTATATCTGATAAGAGAATTACTTGTGAGAATACATAATGGACACCCTGGTTCTCTGCCCTAATTTTCCCTGCAAAGCCAAGACCCCCATCCCCTTGTGCCTGGGAATATGGCTGCTGACAATTCACAGCTGCCTGTCTTGCTGGGTATTATCATTAGGCTATGGGAAACTGCCACCCCTAAAGTATGCCCCCTTGAGAGTGGCCCAAAGCCAAATGCCTGATGAAGGGATACAAGCTTGTCCCCCTTTACTCATTTAGGATGCCTCTGAAGGACCATCTCAGCTCTTGAGGTTCCTGTAGGGTAGACTGAAATCTCTTATAATTCTACCGTGGGTCAGCATCTTCCTCTGCCCCATCCTGCCTCCTCCACTTCCCTAGGGGTGTATCTCTTGAGAACAATCTCTTCACCCTCCTCTGTGATAGGACATCAGCATGAGCCTGGCAGAGGAGGGCTCCTCCAGCATGAAAGGGAGAACTTGGTGCATTAGAGTTTGTGCAGATTAGAGGAAACACCAATCCCTCAGCTGCCTAATGGTCCACATAGCCTGTCGTGCAGGGTGTCATAGGGAGTCTCAGCTCCCGCTCCCCACACAAGAGCACAGGATATGGTGAGGCCAAAAAGGAACACCCACGGAGCCATAGATAGGGGAGTCATACCACTATATTCTTGCAGGTGGCTGGGTTGGAGACACAGGAGGCAGGAGCCACACTATCCACAACCTACCATCCACTTCTGTCTGTCAGTCAGCCTCACTTGCTAGCTGCAACCCGCCGTGCTAACTGCAATCCGCTCTTGCTAGCTCAGCCACTATCTTCTTGCTAGCCCCCATTTGCTGCTAGCGTAGCCATGGAAGTTATATAAGTGGCCAATGGCTCACTGGTTACAGCTGATGGCCATCCAATCACAGTTGATGGCCATTTACTACCTGAACCAGCACCTTTCCACGTGAGGCCGAGAGCCTGGACACTGCACTCCTGGCTCTGTCCCCACACAGCCCCACAGGCTTTTCAGAGCCCACAGACTCCCATAGAGCTTCTTGATTACATCAGCTTAGTTTTGCCATTCAAATTGATTATTAAACTAAGTTATCTATCATGGTAGATATACGTGGGGACAGAGTCCCAAAAGGCAGTTTCCAGGCTCTCGGCCTCATGTGGAAAAGTGCTGGCTCGGGTAGTAGGTGGCCATCAGCTGTAACTAGTTGGCCATCAGCTGTAACCAGTCAGCCATTAGCCACTGATATAACTGCCGTGGCTAAGCTAGCAAGCGTGGATTGCAGTTAGCAAGTGGGGTCGGTTGGTTTGTTGTCAGAGAAGCAGGCAGCAGCTTGCAGATCGTGGGCTCCCGCCTCCTGTGTCTCCAACCCAGCCGCCAGCGAGACTACAGTGGTATGACTCGGCTATCTATGGTTCTGTGTGTGTTCCTTTTTGGCTTCACCATATCGTGCGTTCTTGTGTAGGGAGCGGGACTAGAGACCCTGCGTGACAATATGTAAATCTACCATGATGATGGCAAAACACTCGTAAAAAAATAGTTCCACAGTTCTGGCACATGAACCTCACAAAGAGTTTTTTTTGCTAGATCTCTAGTATTTCTAAAATTTAATCAAATGATTGCTCTTGTAATTAGTTATAATATTCCAATATTTATATACAGTATATTTTAAACTACAAGTCGCTATAGAAATTATCAGAATGGAACAAAACATTGATTAGATTTTGCATTCATTGAAATTTCACGAATTAGAATGTCAAAAGTAGACATGGAGTTCAACTAACTCTCATTTTACTAATCCATAAAACAGATACTTTTCATATATAGCTGGTAATCTTTCCTCAGTTTTCAGGAAAAACTAACTGAATAGCTGCAGTAAAGTCTCCTATTACTAATTCCCCATTTATAAAGAACAAAACTTCAATTCATGTTGAAAGACACCCTGAAGCAGTAGCACAAGGATTAAATGACCATTGTTAAATAACAATGGTTAATATCTAATTGTTCAATAAAAATAAGCTTGGCACTTTAGTGGTAACACCTGGAGATGCTCTCCTTGAGCATCATCTTGTTCGGGCCCATAGTGAGCCAGAGGTGAGCTCCATACCTCTATGTCCTCCATTCTTTTCCCTTCCTTCCTTCCTTCCTTCCTTCGTTCCTTCCTTCCTTCCTTCCTTCGTTCCTTCCTTCCTTCCTTCCTTTTTTCTTTCCTTCCTTCCTTCCTTCCTTCCTTCCTTCCTTCCTTCCTTCCTTCCTTCCTTCCTTCCTTCCTTCCTTCCTTCCTTCTTTCCTTTCTTCCTTCCTTCCTTCAGACAGCAATATTTATTAAGCACCTATTTTATGCCAAGCATTGTTCCTATGTCCTTCTGATACATGAGTGAAATAAGTCCAAAATGGAGCTCTATGTGGGTAAAGAAGAATAAACATATCTACACACGTATGTACATATACAGAGGGTGCCAAAACAATGTATACACATTTTAAGAAAGGAAACTGTATTAAAATTGTAATACTCAATATATACTGATAACAGAAGATGAATACAAGTCACCTTTGACTTCTGCAATTATAAGAGGTAAGGAAAGTGGTTATCATCAGTGTCTAGACACTTCTGATTACGGCGAACTACTGCTTGAGCAACGTTGACCAAAGTGTGCACTTGTATATATTTTTTGGCACCCTGGTGTACGTAAATTAATTAATATTACAGGATATTGGGAAGTGGTAAAATCTATAGGAAAAAAGAAGAGTTAGCTAAGAAAACTGGAGGTTGAGGGGGTCAATTTTAAGTGAGTGATCAGCCTCATTGTAAAGATGACATTTGAGCGAGGACTTGAGCCCATGTTGGTAATTCCTATTTTCTCATCCATAAATCTTACTTTGCTATCATTATCTTTTCTGATGTCATTTACTAGACACATAAGAAAAATCATTAATGTGTAGGCTTAAGACTACATAGATGTTAGGTCAGTGTCAGTTGGCTTTTTCATGATAGAATGATTTATCTCTTGAAAACCTAAAAGGCCTCACTTTATCCTTGGTTGCATTCGGTAGGTTCCTAAATAATGTGACATGTGCTACCAAAAGTTCTCTCTCCTCCTCTCAGTTCCTTTACTGTTTTAAAATCTACTTTCTAAAGAAGTTACATAACTTTCCTATCAGTTAGCCACACTGCCTTAAGTCATCACCACTAAGATACTCATCATGTTATAGTATTATTAGCAATTTTCTTTTAAAACTTCAAATTTACCATGGAAATAAGACTCAAGAAAAAAAAATGTGTATTGATGAAGAGAAAAGACTGTGTCTGTGTCATGAGCTGGCATATTTATCAACAGAAGATTCCAGGCTTACACTGGTAGACCAGTTAGACCAGGGGCCAAATTAGCGGAAGCGTGAGTAGAAAGTACAGACCGAGACCGGACAAGGATTGTGAGATCTTAAACTTGGCCTCATATACCTTGTATGCTGGCGTACAACTTTTTTGACCTTTCGACCCTCTCATCTAATTTTATTTTCTCACTGGGATACCACTTTTTGATCTTTGATGAAATGGCATACCAAGGTTAGGGTATGGTCGGAGTGGAACGGTCTTTTTCAGCAAGAAGGAGTGTTTTAAATGGTTTAGAGTTGCTGGACATGGTGATAATAAAAAGCAGACTGATTTTAGTGGGTTTTATTATTGTTTATAAACATGCTAAAGATGATGTACTCCCTTCCAGGGAAGACTAAGCCACCACGCCTCGCAATACCCAATGCTCTGAGGCATGTATTTCCAGAGTTTTTACTCAGTGTACACTTATTCGTACATAAACATTTTTTCTTCCCTCCACTAAAATGTGATCACATTATACATACTAAGCAATAGATTGTGGATGTTTCTCTATGTCGATAAATTTAGACCTACAACATTCATTTTCATATGTTCCATAATGGATTTGTCTATTTCTCCCTGGATGGTCTTTTAGATTGGTGTTCAGTTTCTAGATACTATAAGCCGAATTTCACCAATACTCTTGTATTTACATCTTTGTACCCTTATCCAATGTCATCCTTAAACTATTATACATTTGCAGAGGTAGAATTGCTTCCCCAAAAA
The DNA here is from genome assembly GCF_004115265.2 of Rhinolophus ferrumequinum. NCBI lineage: Eukaryota > Metazoa > Chordata > Mammalia > Chiroptera > Rhinolophidae > Rhinolophus > Rhinolophus ferrumequinum. Next base: position 60,484,240 of record NC_046291.1, read on the forward strand.
GATGCATAGTTTTAACATTTATTCCTAAAGTGTCCTCCAGAAAGTTTGTAGTACTTTTCTCTACCATCCGCTGATCGTGACAGTCCCTGTTTCTCTGCACTCTTTCTACCATTTTTAAAATCTCTGCTAATCCAATAAATGAAAAATATATCATTTTGGTATTTTATTTTGCATTTCCTTGATTTCAAGCAATGTTTAACATTTCTATTTATATTTTTGTAATAATAGTTTTATATTTTTATAATTTGTGGATTTGCCTGGGTAAACTGCCTATCGTTGCCCTTTACTTATTATTATTATTTTTTTTATTGTGCAGTGGAGTAAATTTTCAAAAGAAGGAGAAAAGATGCCCAGCACAATGTTGCCTATTGTTTGAGAGTAGTAAGTGGAGAACATCTGCCAGTATTCATCATATGAATTTGTAGCTCTATTTTTTTAAACTTCTGAAATTATATGGAAAATCATACAGCTCTATTTTTCTACTAATGTAAATACCCTCTCTACTACAATGTGTCCTTAATACCATTTGGGATGACATGGCAGGGACTGCTATGTGTACCTTCAATTTTTATTCTATTCCTAACGTGAGATCTCTTGACTGCCTGCTTTGGGAGATGAGGACATGAGTTTTTCTACCCTCTGTCTGTGTTTACCCCCTTCTACTTTCCAACTTCTGTTAGGCGTAAGTTTAATTTTGTCGATATGTAGATAATGAATAAATAATTATGATTAATAATTTCTGACTGCAAGAAGTCTTTCATGATTTGTCCATAGTGGATTATAAGAATTTAAAACTTCTTAAACTCTTTGACTATGTAAATACTGCTTTTGAGTTAAGTAGTTTGTTTTGATTACATTTCTTTCTCTGTGGGTTCTATAGTACTTCTCATTGAATCCATGCTCCGTAGCGATCCTCTTAAGATTCTACTTTTATATTCCATCAATTATGTGACCATTGAGGCACTTGTTTACAAGTGGCATGAAAACAACCCAAATTTAAAAACAAATGAGTTACTCAAACGAAAAAATCTGACGTAAGCAATGGCTGGAGACAAGGGCTCACACAATATTAGCATCTGGTTTCCAGAAAACATATTCTTCACTTCTTGGCTCAGCTTTGCTCTCCTCTGAATGATGTCTCTAGTACTTGGCTCCCTCGTTTTGCTGAAATACATCTTCAAGTTCCTTTTTAAGAAAGGATATTTGGGGTCTCAATTTTCTCAGTTCTCACTCATCTGAAAATGTATTTATTTTGTCCTCATATTTAACAGGCTTCTTGGCTAAATAGATTTTAGCTTGACAAGCATTTCCTCTCATAACTTTGAAAATACTCCGTGGTTTTACAGAATCTAATTAGCAGGTGGTTAAGTTTGTCGTCAGTCTAATTCTTGCTTCTTTGGTTGAGGATTTGTTTTTCTCTCAGGAAGAATTTAGAATTTTTTCTTTGTAAATAATATTGCAGAATCTCACAATTGTGTCTAACTGTGACTCTTTTCTCATAGTCTGTGCTGGGAAGTTTGTGGGCCCTGAAGATGTACTTCTTTCTTCAGCTTTGGGAAATTATCTTGCATTCATTCTGTAACAACCCTTAACCTTCTACTTTCTTTGACCTTTCTTCCTCAAACTCTAACTAACTGAATGTTGAACTTCTTTTTATTTCATATTTCTTATTAGAAAAATACAGCTAACATACAACATTATATCAGTTTCAGGTGTATACCACAGTTGTTCAACATTTAAATATCTAAAACAGTGATCACGATGATAAGTCCAGCAACTATCTAACACAGTACCACACTATAACAATATTATTAATTATATTCCCTATGCTGTATATTACATCCCCAAGACGTATTTGTTTTACACCTGGAAATTTGGACCATTTATTACCCTTCACCTTTCCCCCCTTTTTAAATTTTTCAATTAAAGTTGACATTCAATATTATTTTATGTTAATTTCAGGTGTACAGCATAGTGGTTAGACATTTGTATAATTTAAGAAATGATCCCCCGACTCGTCTAGTACCCACCTGGCACCATACATAGTTATTACCACATTATTGACTATATTCCTTATGCTATATCCTACATCCCCATGACGACTGTGGAACAACAAATTTGTACTTCTTAATCCCTTCCCTTTTACCCACCCTTAAACCCCCTCCCATCTGGCAACCATCAAAATGTTCTCTGTATCTATCAGTTTGTTTCTCTTTTTTGTTTGTTTGTTTCTTTTGTTATTTAGATTCCACGTACAAGGGAAATCACATTGGATCTGTCTTTCTCTGCCTGACATCTTCCACTCAGCACAATATCCTCTAGGTCCATCCATGCTGCTGCAGATGGGAAGAACCCATTCCTTTCCCTGGCAGAGCAATATTCCATTTTATATATGTACCACCTCCTCTTTATACATTCATCTATTGACAGACACCCACGCTTCCTCCATGTCTTTGTTATTTTAAATAATGCTGCAATGGACATATGGATGCACACATCCCCTTGAAGTAACATTTTGGGTGTCTTTAGATAAATACCCAGCAGTGGTATTACTGGGTCCTTCTTTGTCTCTTGTTAAAGCCTTTGCTTTAAAATCTATTTTGTCTGGTATAAGTATTGCTACCCTAGTTTTCTTGTATATTTCCTTCCATCTTCATGAAATAACTTTTTTCATCCCTTTAATTCCATTCTCGGTGTGACTTTCAATCTGAAGTCTCTTATAGGCAGCATATGTTAAGTGTTTTGTTTTCTTATCCATTCAGCCACCCTGTGTTTTTCATTGGAGCATTTCTTTGATTTATGTTGAAAGTAATTATTAATAGATATGTAGTTATTGCCATTTTATTACTCATATGTTTTATCTTTTTTTTTTTTCATCTTAAATTAGTCCCTTTAACATTCCTTGTAATACTGGTTTGGGGGTGATGAATTTCTTCAGCATTTTGTTGTCTGGGAAGCTCTTTATCTGTCCTTCAATTTTATATGATAGATAGTCTTGTTGGGCAGAGTAATCTGGGTTGTAGGTCATTGCCTCATAACTTTGAGTATTTTGTAACAATCCCTCTGGCCTGCAAAGTTTCTGTTGCGAAATCAGCAGACAGTCTTATGGAAGCTCCCTTGTAGATAACTGTTTTCTTCTTGCTGCTTTCAGGATTCTCTCTTTGTCTTTAAACTTTACCATGTTAATTATAATGTGTCTTGGTGTGGACCTGTTTGGATTCACTTTGTTTGGGACTTTCTGCACTTCCTGGATTTGTATATCTATTTCCTTCACCAGGTTAGGAAAGTTTTCAGTCATTATTTCTTCAAGTATGTTCTCAATCCCTTGCTTTCTCTCTTCTCTTTGTGGTACCCCTATGATACAAATGTTATTATGCTTGATGTTGTCCCAGAGATCTCTTAAAGTATTCTCATTTTTTTTTTCCTGTTCTGATTGGGGTTTTTTCTGCTACTTTATCTTCCAAATCACTGATTCAATCCTCTGCTTCATATAGTCTGCTGGTGATTCTTTCTAGTGCATTCTCCATTTCAGTTATTGTATTATTCACTTCAATCTGGTTCTTTTTTTATGGTTTCTATGCCCTTTTTTATGCTTGCAATCTCTTTGTTGAAGTTCTCACTAAGTTTCTTGAGCATCTTTATAACCATTGTTTTGAACTCTGTCTCTGGTAAGTTTCTTGCCTACATTTTGTTTAATTCTTTTTCTGGAGTTTTCTCCTGTTCTTCTTTTGGGACATATTTCTTTATTTCCTCATTTTGGTGGCCTCTCTGTGTTAGTTTCTGTATTAGGTATATCTGCTGTGTCTCCCAGTCTTGGCCATGTGACCTTGTGTAGTTGGTTCCTGTGGGGCCCAGTGGCACAGTCTCCCTTGTCACCTGAGCCACGTGCTCTGAGAGTATCTCTTGTGTTGGTTGTGTGTGTCATCCTGTTATACTTGAGCCTCAATTGCTATTGTCATGTCAGTGGGCAGTCTGGCTCTGAGGTTTGGCCATATCCATAGCTTATGGGCTGCTGTGAGGGGTCTTACCCCATGAAGCAAGATTTGTCCCAGTGTGCTCTGGTGCCTATTAAGACTGCCCTTTGGATTTGTTACTTGTGGGGCTAATTGGGTGATTCTGTGCTGTGTTCTGAAGCCAACCTCCACGTATGTTTTTTCTGGACCCTCTTGGGAGGTGCCCCAGTGCAGGCCCAGGTCAGCCCCTGCCTGTGTCCAGACAGGAATACCCGGTAGGAGCTACAAAGCAATCCATGGTTGGTCACTGCCAGGGCTGTACCTGGAGGCACATGGGAGAGTCCACACTGTAAACTGAGGATGGCTGCCACCAGTACCAGGTCTGGGGAATCTCTGCAAAAAGCCAGGACACTCTGAGCCCTGATGCTATCTGCCAGCACTCATACGGTTTGGCTTCTGAAAAAACCTCTTGCAGTATGGAGTTGGGTGTGGAGTGGTCTGAGTGAGTCATCACAGTGGAGCAAACAGAGCTCACAAGACCAATTTAGATTCAGATTTGGCTGTAAGCATGGAGGGTTGGGGGGTGCGGAACTTAACACAGGAAAGATGGCATCTACCTGCTAGCTGCACAGGAGAAGAACCCAACACAGGGAAAATGGTGACTGTCCCTCCAGTCCTTGCACCCGAAGTTACACAACTCTTCCTCTCCCTATATGTCTCCAATGCCCACAGAGTCACTGTCCTTCTACCAGAGCCCACGATGAGTGCCTTCGTAGTTCCTTTAAGAGGATGTGTGGGTTTCCCAGCAGCCTTCAATCCCACTGGAATTGTCAGAATCCTCACTGTTTTTCAAAGCCAGATGTTGTGGGGGCTCCTCTTGCTGACACCAGTACTTGGGGCTAGGGAGGCTTCTTTGGGGCTGGAGTCTCTCATTCCTCCATGGGGAACCTCTGTGGCTGAGATATCCCTCCTGATTTAAAACCACCACATGTGGGCATTGAGCCAAGCCTGTTTTGAGTCTCCACCCCTCCTACAAGTCTTAACACAGCCTTTTTATATCCTTAGTTATATAGCTTCTGTTCAGCTAGACTTCAGATGGTTCTCCAAATTATAGTTGGCATTCGTTATTGTTCAGCTTCAGGTGCACAATGCAGTGATCAGGCATCTATATCATCCCTGAGGTGGTCTCCCAAATGGGACACGTGTCCATCGGATACCCTACAAAATCTTTACAACATTATAGATTACATTCCCCAAATTAATATTCAAAACCCCGTGGCCATCTTGTGGTTACCGACTGTTTTCTAATCCCCTCACCTTACTGCTTATCCCCATCCCCCCGCCCATCTAGCAACCCTCAGTTTTTCCTCTATGTCTCCAAAACTGTTTCTGATTAGTTCATTCACTTATTCTTTTCTTTAGATTCCACATATAAGTGAGATCATATGGTATTTGTCTTTCTCTGTCTGACTTATTTCGCTTAACATAATGTTCTCTAGGTCCATCCCTGTTGTTGCAAATGGTAAGATTTCTTTCTTCTTTATGGCTGCGTAATACTCCATTGTATAAATGTACCACAGTTTCTTAATCCAGTCATCTACCGATGGGCATTTCGGTTGTTTCCATGTCTTGGCTATTGTGAATAGAGCTGCAATAAACATAGGAGTGCATAAAGATTTTTGAATTAGAGTTTTGGATTTCTCCGGATAGATACCTAGGAGTGGAATTGCTGGGTCATAAGGTAGTTCCATTTTCAGATTTTTGAGATACCTCCATACTGTTTTCCATAGTGGCTGCACCAATCTGCAATCCCACCAACAGTGCACAAGGGGTCCCTTTTCTCCACATCCTCGCCAGCACTTGTTGTTTGTTGATTTATTGATGATAGCCATTTTGACTGGGGTGAGGTGGTATCTCATTGTGGTTTTTATTTGCCTTTCTTTGACGGTTAGTGAGGTTGAACATTTCTTCATATGTCTGTTTGCTATCTGTATGTCCTTTTTAGAAAAATGTCTCTTCATGTCCTCTGCCCATTTTTTAATTGGGTTGTTTGTTTTTTTGGAGTTGAGTTGAGTGAGTTTTTTATAAATTTGTGATATTAACCCTTTATCAGATATATCATTGGCAAATATCTTTTCCCATTCAGTAAGATCCCTTCTTGTTTTATTGATGGTTTCCTTTGCTGTGAAAAAAATTTTAGTTTGATGTAATCCCACATGTTTATTTTTTCTCTTACTTCCCTCATGCAAGGGGATATATCAGTAAAAATCTTACTCCGGGTAATGTCTGTGAGGTGTCTTCCTATATTTTCTTCTAGGAATTTAATGATTCCAGATCTTACATTTAAGTCTTTAAGCCATTTTGAATTTATTTTTGTATATGGTGTAAGGAGGTGGTCCAGCTTCATTTTTTTGCATGTGTCTGTCCAGGTTTCCCAGCACCATTTATTGAATAGACTGTCTTTACCCCACCGTACATTCTTGCTTCCATTGCCGTAGATTAAATGGCCATATAGGCATGGATTTATTTCTGAACTCTCTATTCTGTTCCACTGATCTATGTGTCTGTTTTTATACCAGTACCATGCTGTTTTGATTACTGTTGCCTTGTAGTATAATTTCATGTCAGGTATTGTTATACCTCCCACTTTGTTCTTATTTCTCAAGATTGCTGTGGTTATCTGGGGTTTTTTATGGTCCCATATAAATTTTAGGATTATATGTTCTATTTCTGTGAAAAATATCCTTGGTAGTTTGATAGGAATTGCGTTGAATATGTATATTGCCTTAGGCAGTATGGATATTTTAACTATACTAATTCTTCCTATCCATGAACATGGTATGTGGTTTCCATCTATTTGTATCTTCTTTCATTTCTTTCTTCAGTGTCTTATAATTTTCTGAGTATAGATCTTTTACATCTTTGGTTAAATTTATTCCCAGGTATTCTTAAGTCTTTGGAGCAACTGTAAATGGGATTGTTTTTTAATTTCTCCTTCTGATGGTTTATTATTAGTATATACAAATGCAACTGATTTCTGAATATTAATTTTGTATCCTGCTACTTTACTAAATTCATCTATCAGCTCTAATAGTTTCTTGGTGGAGTCTTTAGGGTTCTCTCTATATAGTATCGTGTTATCTGCATATAATGACAATTTTACTTCCTCCTTACCGATTTGGATGCCTTTTATTTCTTTTTCTTATCTGATTGCTGTGGCTAGAACTTCCAGCACTATGTTGAATGGAAGTGGAGAAAGTGGGCAACCTTGCCTTGTTCCTGATCTTAAGGGGAATGGTTTTAGCTTTTCCCCATTGAGTATGATGTTAGCTGTGGGTTTATCATATATGGACTTTATTATGTTGAGATATGATCTCTCTATTCCCACTTTCTTAAGGGTTTTTTATAATAAATGGCTGCTGGACTTTCTCAAATGCTTTTTCTGCATTTATTGATATGATCATGTGATTTTTATTTTTCATTTTGTTAATGTGGTGTATCACATTAATTGATTTGTGGATGTCGAACCACCTTTGCATACCAGGGATGAATCCCACTTGATCATGGTGTATGATCTTGTTAATGTATTGCTGAATTCTGTTCGCTAATATTTTGTTGAGGATTTTTGCATCTATATTCATTAGAGATATTGGCCTATAGTTTTCTTTTTTTGTGGTGTCTTTGTCTGATTTTGGGATAAGGGTGATAGTGCCTTCATAAAAAGTGTTTGGGAGTCTTCCCTCCTTCTGGAATTTTTGGAAGAGCTTGAGGAGAATAGGTGATAATTCTTTTTTGAACGTTTTGTAAAATTCACTTGTAAAGCCATCTGGTCCAGGGCTTTTGTTTGTTGGGAGATTGTTGATTACTGATTCAATTTCCCTGGTGGTAATCAGTCTATTCAGGTTTTCTGTTTCTTCTTGAGTTAGCCTTGGAAAGTTGTACACCTCTAGAAAATTGTCCATTTCTTCCAGATTGTCAAATTTGTTGGCATATAGTTGCTCATAATAATTTCTTAAATTTTTTTTGTATTTCTGCGGTGTTTGTTGTCACTTCTCCACTTTCATTTCTGATTTTATTAATTTGGGTCCTCTCTCTCTTTTTTTCAATGAGTCTGGCTAAAGGTTTGTCAATTTTGTTTATCTTCTCTAAGAACCAACTCTTGGATTCATTGATCTTTTGTATTGTTTTTCTGGTTTCTATTTCATTTATTTCTGCTCTGATCTTTATTATCTCCTTCCTTGTACTCCCTTTGGGCTTATTTTGCTGTTCTTTTTCCAGATCCCTTAAGTGTGAAGATAAACTGTTGATTAGTGATGTTTCTTGTTTCTTCCGGTAGGCCTGCAATGCTATGAATTTCCCTCTTAGGACTGCTTTCGCGGCATCCCATAGATTTTGGGTCGTCGTGTTTTCATTTTCGTTTGTCTCGAGATATCTTTTGATTTCTTCCTTGATCTCCTGGTTGACCCATTCATTATTTAGTAACATGTTATTCAGCCTCATGAATTGGTGTGTCTTCCAGTTTTTTTCCTATAGTTCATTTCTAATTTCATAGCACTGTGGTCAGAGAAGACAATTGGTATGATTTCAATTTTCTTAAATTTTTCAAGACTGGCCTAACATATGGTCTACCTTGGAAAATGTTTCCTGTGCGCTTGAGAAGAACGTATATTCTGCAGCTTTGGGGTGAAATGCTCTGAAAATATCAATTAAATCCAAGTGGTCCAATGTGTCATTTAAGGCTGCTGTTTCCATATTGATTTTCTGTCTGGAAGATCTGCCCCTTGTTGTCAGAGGTGTGTTGAAGTCCCCTACTATGATAGTGTTACTGTTGATCTCTGTCTTTATGTCAGTCAATATCTGTTTTATATATTTAGGTGCTCCTATGTTGGGTGCATAGATGTTTACTAGGGTTACGTCCTCTTGTCGGATTGATCCCTTTATTATTATATAGTGCCCATCTTTGTCTTTTAATATGTTCTTCATTTTAAAATCTATTTTGTCAGATATAAGTATTGCAACTCCAGGTTTTTCTCATTTCCATTTGCATGAAATATCTTACTCCAACTCTTCACTTTCCACCTGTGTGTATCTTTTGATCTGAGGTGAGTCTCTTGTATACAGCATATACAAGGGTCTTGCTTTCTTATCCACTCACCCACCCTATGTCTCTTGATCGGAGCATTTAATCCGTTTACATTTAGAGTGATTATTGATACGTACATAGTTATTGCCATTTTTAAATTTGTAGTTAGATTGTTTTCATCTTTCTTCTATTTACAGAAGCCCTTTTAGTATTTCTTGCAATGCTGGCTTGGTGGTAATAAATTCCTTTAGCTTATTCTTTTCTGGAAAGCTCTTTATCTCTCCATCAACTTTAAATGATAGCCTTGCTGGATAAAGCAATCTAGGTTGTAGGCCTTTGTTTTCCATCACTTTGAGTATCTCTTGCCACTCTCTCCTGGCCTTCAATGTTTCTGTAGAAAAGTCATTTGCTAGTCTTATGGGAGTTCCCTTGTATGTAACCCTCTGTCTTTCTCTTGCTGCTTTTAGGATTCTCTCTTTGTCTTTAACCTTTGCCATTTTAACTATAATGTGACTTGGTGTGGGCCTGTTTGGGTTTATCCTGGTTGGAACTCTCTGCACTTACTGGGCTTTTATGTTGGTTTCCTTCATCGGGTTAGGGAAGTTTTCGGACATTATTCCTTCAAATATGTTCTCAATCCCTTGCTTCCTCTCTTCACCCTCTGGTATTCCTATGATGCACATGTTGTTGCGCTTGATGTTATCCCAGAGGTCTCTTAAACCATCTTCATTGTTTTTTATTCTTTTTTCTTTTTGTTGTTCTGTTTGTGTGATCTCTGCTAACGTGTTCTAAGTCGCTGATTTGATCCTCTGTTTCATCTAACCTGCTGTTAATTCCATCAAGTGAGTTCTTTATTTCAGTAATTGTGTTCTTTAGTTCTAACTGGTTGTTCATCATGATTTCTACTTCCTTCTTTATGTCGTCTCTAAGCTCCTTAAACATTCTTATCATCAGTGTTCTGAATTCTGTGTCTGATAGGTTGGTTACCTCTGTTTCATTTGGTTCCATTTCTGAAGGTTTCTTCTGTTCTTTTATTTGGGACATGTTTCTTTGTTTCCCCATTCTGGCTGACTCTCTGTGTTTGCTTCAATGTATTAGGTAGATCCCCTAGAGTTCTTAGTTCTTGCTGGGTTATCTTATGTAGTATGTGTCCTTTATATTTGACTTGCACTACTTCGTTCTTCTCCTCTGCGTGTGCTCCAAAGGTGACTCTTGTGTTGTGTATATTGTCCTGTTAAAGAAGATCTTTAATTGTTTTTCGCTTGTGAGTAGGTGGGGTTAACTCCTAGGCTGACTAGTTGTGAGACTTGGCTCTGCCCACCGCAGGGTGTTCTGTTGCATGAGGGTTGAACACTTAAATGTGGTTTGGCCTCTATGGGCTCTTGTGCCTGTAGAGAATTCCCTCTGGGTGTGTCACTTGTAGGTCAAATCTGGTAGTACTCTGGTTTGTTCTGGAGGTGGCCTCTGGGTATGTTGAATCTTGTGCCTCTTAAGCTGGGCCCTGGTAGGGCAATTTCAGAACAAAGCAAATCACAAAGCACAACAACAACAACAACAAAATCAAATACCTTCACATGTAAAAACAACCGACAACCCCCACTCAACACAGGCAAAGATATCAAAGATATAAAGATAAAACAAAACAAAACAAAATAAAAAGCAGTGCCAGTCTTGGCTTAAGCCCACCAAGTAATCTCCAGGTTGTCCTCTGCTGTACCAAAGAGTCCTCTGCGTATTGTTCAGGCAGAGCCGGTTACCTGGTGCCCAGAGTGATGTTGGAACTGTAGATTTAGATGGATCGGGCTGAGGGGTCTGGATGGTTGTTTCTACAAAGTCAGTGCAGTTTCTGCTCTTTCCTGCACATATGCGTACTGAGAGTAGCACCACCAGCCCTGTGTCCAGTTCTCCTGAGTCTTAGGGCACTTCTTGTGTGTGTGTGTGGCGGGAGATTTCTGAGCTGCTGAAAGCCCATAGCTGTGTCTGCCGCTTACTGCTGACCCCTGGGAGTGCCTCTGCTGTTGTAATTGCCCTGCCCTAGGCAGGCCAGAAAGGGTGGGGGCTGGGGATGGAGGGGTCTTCTCTCTCCCAGCCCAGCCGTGTCACACTCTTCCTGCAGGCCAGAAAAGGTGGTGGCTGGGGGTGGAGGAGTCTCTTCTGTCCTAGCCCAGCAAAAATCACACTCTTCCCAGCCTCCTCCCTGGGTCAGAGCTGCACACCGGTCTTTCCAGAGCCTGAGCACTAAGGCTCCTCTGTAATCTGACACTACTCCTCAGTTCAGGGGCCAGTTTAAGTCTCTGGAAGTGCAGGGATAGGATTGGAAGAGCGGGGGGGAGGGGCCCAGGTATGGAGTTTGTGTCCTTTTTCCGGCCTAGGGCCCAACCAGAGGTCTCACTGAGGTTATTGTCTCAAATCCTGGATATGCTGCCCCATCAGCAGGAGAGATCAACTGTGGGAAGTAGGGAAAGAGCCCACCTCCTGGCTTTTGTGTTCTCTGTTCTGTCCTGGGATCCCCTGCCTCTCTGCAGCTGCGGATGCCAGCCGCATTTCCACAGCCGCAGATACAGGCTGCGTTTCCACCTCCGCAGATGCGGGCCACGTCCCCACAGCCACAGATGCGGGCCGCATCTCCACTCCACTCCCTTCCCTCTTCCCCTGCTCGCCCAATTTGCCCACCTTCAAGTAATCTTTGCACAAGTCTGTTAGCCGTTCTGCTTGATGAGCAGCGAGTCCTTTGATGTGTTATAGATGTCCCGTTTGTGATAAGATCCGGAGGAGAACTCAAAGAGTGTGGCCCGCTGTCACCATTCCTATGACATCACTCCCGGCAATCAGATTTTTAATACATAAGTTATTTTGAATGCTGTTATTTCATAACCTGGTGCTAAATTGTGACAATATCTTGTTGAATCTCACTGAGGATGCTAATTCAATCTTTTTTTCCCCAAAAAATTAGCTTTATTGAGTACAGTAAAATTGTAAGATATTTAAAGTGTACATTGTGATGATTTGTGGAAGGATTTTCCCCCATCTACTTCATTTGTTGATAGACATTTAGGTTGTTTCCATATTCTGGCTCTTGGATGCATAAATAATACTGCAATGAGTGTAGATATCAGTTTGATATCTTTTCATTTCCTTTAGACATATAGCCAGAAATGGGATTGCTGAATTCAGGCTTATTTAGAGGTCATCATTTGTTCTCAGAATTATCTCCATGGTCATTTTTTTTCTATTTTTCCTGAGTGTCTTTTTATTTTTCTGTTTGTTCTCCTTAGTGTCTTTACTTTTACTTTTATGTTCTTAATGGGTTTTTTTTTGTTTTTTTAATGTCCTTAGTGATTCTTTTATGTCATTATGTTTTTACTTTTTCTTTTATTTTTAGGGTTTTGATCCTTTTTTTTTTTTTTTTTTTAATATTATTGTCTACAGATTTTTGGCCTTTGTAGCAAGTACAAGAATGAGGTAAGAATGGAGCGGCCCTAATATGAAGCTTGTTGGAGCTTGTTGGCTGATGGGTTTTGATTAAGAATATGAGATCAGGAAGCCATTAACCTGGAAAACTAGATTAATTCTGGTGCACGGAATCCCAACTAGCTCCTCTAGTACTCTCCATTAATAGTTTGATAATATCTCTTAAAATTAAATACCCTGTTTTTTTTACCTGAAATAAATGCCCAGCTGCAGAGAGTTCTGCATCCAGAGGTGAAGAATTCATGTATAAATGCCCATCTAATCCCTTATTTTTCAGCCCCATTTCTCTCTCCTACCATCAGTGGTAAATGTCATCTCAGTTCTGGAACTGGTCTATACAAGTTCCTTCCTAGTTGTGTCCCAGACAATTGCTGTTTCTTTTCTGCTTTATCCACTGATGATACTCTCTCCATCCTCTCCATTGTTATCTGTGTTATCTTTTTCCTCCCTTTACAAGGAGCATAATAGAGTTTCAGAAGGTAAATAAATTGATGTGTAAGTACAGTCTACCACCTTGAACTGGAAATCTCTCCAACTCTTTTATAAAGAATTTATAATGTGATTCAGGTTATTCCTTACCCTTCCCAGGTAGTGTCATGATTTAACAGATATCTCAAATGACACCCTAGCCCTCATTGTTTTGCCAACTAAATATCAAGATGCCATCTCTTCTTTCCTCTACCTCAGTTACCCACTGCTGGATCCATCCACACCCTAGGCCTTGCACTGAAAGCTTAAACCAAACCTGCTGCTTTCTGGTATCAACTTATTTTACTTCTACTCTATCACTCAGTTACTGCTACAGTGCATGCTTTTGGACTCCTCAAGATATCTAGTAGCCCATCTAATCTCTTTCTTCTTTTTCAACCCCTCCTAGATCCAGCCTCAGTTACAAGTCCCATCACTGTGTATATATATATATATATATATATATATATATATATATATATATATATATATATATATATTCTCCTGTCAGAACCTAAGACATAGACCAATCAAATTGTGTTATAGAAATAAGACTGTCCGCGTTCACGTTGCATCTCTAGCACTCACATAGTTTATGAGCACATAGTCATGAGGATAATAATAGTACTGACGTTCTTAGGATAAAATGAGATAGTATATGTAAAATGCTTAGGAAAATCTCAGGCTCAATAAAAGTGTTCAATAAATATTAGCTAGCAGTAATAATATTCCCTAATCTAAAAATACTAGTAAAATAGCAGTGTGCTTTAATAAATTTTATCAAAATATATGAGGTGTGTACAAATTCATTTTATACCATTTAATCAGTCTTCCTATTGATTAACCACTTTTAAGGAGGTGTAATATTCATTTTTAAACTACATTGAAGCACCCAAAGGAATAGGTTGTTTCTCTGATATTTCTTTTTAAATCCATCTTTGACAGTTAGCTCTCTGTACCTCCAAGGAGAACTTACCCTAATTATTATAAGATAATGAACCACTGACATCTAATTATAACACTTATTAAGGTAGAAAGTACCAATTACAAACTGGGGAGTATGTTGCTTCATATTCGCCCTCATGGGACAATTGCAGTTTTAGAAAATAGACCAGATTCAATAAGTACATTAAACTGTGTCTTTTTTCACTGATGCTTTTATGCCACTTCTTCCAGATCTATAAATATCTGATAGTTATTATGTGCTTTGAAGCTCTTAGGACTCGACCTAACTTGGATCTTAAAATCTCTTTGATGATGGGTATTGTGACGAATGCATTAATTTAAACAAGTCCCCAGAGGAAGACCTTTAAACCCCAGGCTCCATGTTACTATTGTTCTGATTACCAGATCTAATTCTAACAAAACTCTAACCAATGTTTTGGATCCTGTCCCTCTAGAGTGAGACTGTGCTCTTTTGAGACATGTATAACAATATCCTCTGAAGATGTAAGGGTTGTATATATTTTGGTTCTAATAATTCTACCATTGAACCCTTAAGATGTCTCTCAATAGAACAATCAGTGAAATGTCAATTACTAGTTTTTTAAAAAAGACACTTTTTATTTTGGAATTAGTTTCAGGAAGTATCACAAAGAAGTGATATAATAGTAACACTGGGTCGTGTTTTAATCATGAGAAAGTTACCTAATTTTTCTCGGTTCCATTTCCTAATCAGTAAAGTGAGTTTTGGTATGATTTAAATGAAATAATGTATTAGAGCACTTTCATTTCATGCATATGTGGGATATAAAATTGTAAGTAACAAACGAACAAGACAAACAAACAAACAAAAACTCATAGACACAGAAAACAGTTTAGTGGTTACCAGAGGGAGTGGGGTAGGAGGTAGAAGAGGGTAAAGGGAGACAAATACATGGTGAGGAAAGGAGAATTGACTTTGGCTGATGAAAACACAATGCAATATATAGATGATGTATTATAGAACTGTACACTTGGAACCTATATAAGTTTATTAACCAATGTCACCCCAATAAATTCAATCATAAAAAAAAATAGGCGAGTTTGCTAAAATCAATGGATACAAGTTTGATATGCATAAATCAGCTGTATTTCTATATACTAACAATTAACATTTGGAAATTGAAACTTGAAAGGCAGTACCATTTATAACAGCATCAAACAATGTAAGAGAAACAAAAAATAAATAATAAATAAAGCACTTTACATATAACAGTAAATAGAAAATCTGTGTTGAATGTGATGGATCAAATGTGTAGGCATGGTCTTCTTAGGATCATACTCTGATTTTAAAGAGTATAAAATCAAGGTTTATGTTGGCTCTATTCCTGCCCTCATACCCCTTACTTATTATTTGTCCTTAAATAATATATCTTAGCTTTTGGTTAATAAATTCATTCTCCTTTCTTTATCTCCCTACCCCTAAATAAAAAGACAACATTCTTATTTATGCTTTCAGCATGATATTACCTTAACACTTTAGGAATGTATAGTTGAATATGTTTGCTGGGAAAACATCTAAATCAAAATTATTTTTGTAAGACATACAATGGCTATCACTAAACTGTTCTAGAAAGTTCTTTTAGAAAGCTAAGGATTTATGTTCTAGTTAACTCCCCCCGTGGGCTGACCCGAATGTAGTCATATTCTAAATTCAGCTTTATAATGTCCATCTCTGAGAAAAGCTCAGTTGAGCATCTACTATCCTAATACTTGCTCTTAATTTCTGCAGGCTGAAATTGTACTTCCCACTTTTGTAGCATTAGATTAGATCCACAGTTGCTTTATGAGAAAAGTCCCAGTCCTGACAAAAACTAAACTTGAGTTAAGGATTATAAACATGTGCTATGTGCACTCTCTGTTTTTATCCCTGGGTGGATAACAGAAATCAACCACTAGTCAGGGCATACTTTCCTACTAAGCACAAACCCTGATTCATGTTCATTCTCAGCAAGAGCTCCAGGAAAAGAAAAGAAACAAATATGTAAGAACTTAACCTGCCATGCTTGTCCTAGAATACAAGCTCCCTGAAAACACAGACTTTTCATACTTGTTTCATACTTGTTTTCATACTTGTTTCAACTTTTTCATACTTGTTTTCTCAACAAAAATTTTGACTGGATGCTAACTAACCGTGTAAATTAAGAATAGTAGTCAGTTTGCTTAATGTTTAAAAAACTGTCAGCATAAGCATTTTCATTTTAACTCTAAAAGGAGAAAAAAACAGTAAAGGTATAATAATTTTAATTATAATTAAAGATGTTATAATATTCCTACAAATTTTTGTAGGAATGCCTGTTTGGAGAAAAATTAAAACACATTATCTCAAAAGGATGCATATGTGCATAGCTCTGTTATAAGCAATATGTCACTTACCCATGAAATCAAATGGAAAAACTCTTGAAATCTTTATTTCTGTAGTCAGTCTCATTTTTCTTAAAACAGGTCAAACCTGTAAGTTGTAGTGTTAATCACCCCCCCAAATAAACCCCAAAACAAAACTAAATAAACATGTTTCAGATTCATAATTTTCTCCCTCACTAAAAGTTTCCACTTAAATTTGTCCCTCTTAAAGTACCCCAATATCTCTGTAGAACCTGTTAAATATTCATTTAACTGTGGACACCTACACTTGGCTGCAATCCTAAGTGGTACACAAACCAGTCACATGTCAGTGCAATTTTAATTGCTAAAGCAAATAGTATCCATTTTAATTACACCCTAATCATTTATTACAGTCAGTTTTTCTCAAGAGCATAAAGTCTTAGAAATAACCCACTAAAAAGTACTGGTGTGTGGGGCTTTGGCAGGCTGAGACAGAACTTCTGAGAACACGCTGTGTGAATTTCCCAAAGAAGGCAGTTAATCTGAGGGGACCCACATTAGAGCAGTTAAGTTGGGACCTCGCTGGTGGCTTTTGTCTTAGATTTGAGGATCTTACAATCACATGGAGATACGTGCAAGTGTATAAGTTGGACATTACTCTTAATGATTGCTTCAGTTTGTAAAGAGCTGGCCCCATCAACTGCAAAGGAGGGGGCCACATCTAGGAGCGGGTGACTACATCTCTCTGCCAGTAAGTGTTTAATGACTCATTTTCCTCAACAGAATTTTCATAAGGCTGGAGTTCAGGGAGGGTTGTCTGGAGAATGTCTGAGAGGAATTTCACAAGCCACCGTCCTGCTGTTTGCTGGAGAAAGCTTCCCATGATAGCCAGACTCGTTGACTAAAGCAAACAACAACAGATTTCGATAACATTTCCTCATTACTTTTTATGAACAGTCCATGAAAGGTCACCATGAACTTTGTTTTAGTCAGGTTGAGAATGTTATGAACTTGCAAAGAAGAAAAGTATTAGTGGAAAAACTAAAGACACTGTGTTTACGTGGAGCCACAGACTCTATCCATGTGAATTGCATTGAACCAGCCAGAATACTCCAAGAAACTGTTGTGTGTATGGTTTTTTGTTTTGTCTTTTTTTTTTTTTTTAATTCAGGCAACCATTTTACAGATCTGTCAAGTTGACCAATTGCTTTGGAATTATGTGAATTTAGCCAAAATGAAATTGTACATAAGACTTCCTTCTCTTTTCAGATGTTTTTGTATTTATTTTAAAGGCTTTATAGTTACTAAATGTTCTCTCTCAGAAGATATTCTAAAATGAAAGCAAAAATATCACTTTTGCAAGCCATTTCCATTCTTCCAAAGGACTACTGGTAAATTATTCTTACTGATCTTTCCATTTTTCTGGCCTGTGCATACACACCTAACCCATACTAAATTTCACCAGATGGCATTTTATTTCTTTCAAGTAAAGCAGTCGTGGGTTTAGACAGTTGAATTTTTAAACTTCTGTATTTACTGAAAGTGCATATGGTGCTATATGGACAAAGAAATTGTGCTGAAAGAGAAACATTTCTGTCTTCAGTACCTCACAATCTCTCAGAGGAAGAAAAAAAGTACAGTTATGTGGTGTATTTCTTACAAAATTTTTGCGGCTTTAATTTTCCTCCTCTCCTAAAAATTATTTATGTATATGTATACTGTACACACTTGGAAGTTTGTAGTATTTTAAATTCTTCTTTTGGTTGCAAACAGAAAGGATATACAAAACTTAATAAATTGCCAAAGTCATCCGTGAATGATTTCTAGAAGAAAATGAAACTTAAAACTAAACTTGTAAAAAAATGTGTTAAAAACCTCTGTACGTCAACGTAAGCAGATGTTGGTGTAGAATTTACAAGGATGAGAAGGCTGTAAAACCTCCCTTGAGCCACTCACAG
Organism: Rhinolophus ferrumequinum; assembly: GCF_004115265.2. NCBI lineage: Eukaryota > Metazoa > Chordata > Mammalia > Chiroptera > Rhinolophidae > Rhinolophus > Rhinolophus ferrumequinum. The sequence goes on from NC_046291.1 coordinate 60,502,479, forward strand.
TTCATTTCAAGACCAAGAACGCCCCCAAAATCTGTTTCTAATTTTACAGAAATCTTGAAATTTGGCACGGTACTGAAAAGTCCGTGGAAAGAAAAAAACCTTGTCCTAGCTTCAGCTTCCAACTCCGAAGACAGACTTGCTTCCTTTCAACGGTTTTCACAGATACAGTGACCCACACTCTGAAGTCAGAATTAGCTAACTTTCAAAAACATCTGGAAAAATGAAGGTTAGTATGCACAACTTCAGGTGTTGCTAAAAAATGAGGGCCTGCTGAATTGAGTACGATCAGAGTTTTCTATTGTTTAGAAGGTGAGGATTTGTACTTAAGTCTATACTTCCTGGAGTAAGTTAGGATTGGGAAATTGTTCTAAATATATTGTAGAAATATTTGTCCTTGCAGAACTGGAAAAATTCCAGCAATTAGTGCCAGATCAGTGGAAGACAATCAAAAGTTTTGTGGGGAAGGAAAAATAGGATTTAAGTGTAAAGAAAATCTTGCCATTTCTATTCCTTAGCAGAAATTGTGTATATCTAATTTTCTTTATTTTTTGTAGACATGGTTAAAAATTGTATTTGGAGTTGCCATCTCTGCTGTGCTTGCTTTATTGGTGATGTGTATTGTCTTACGTCCTTCAAGAGGTAAGAATTTTCTCTAATTTTCTTTATCTGCCTTGGCAAATGCACTAAAGCATGGTCATAACTGATTGAACATTTCCTAAGTGCTTATTTTCCAAAGTAATTCTGTTATTTCTAAAAAGACTTATAAGCTCACAGATATGTTGGTGTGCAACCAGAGATAGTGAGGAATTCAAGGCAGGGGTAGGAAGTGATTTCCAGTATTATTTCAGCAATAGAAAAACCTAAGCACTATTCTGTATCACCCCCACATCTCCCCAAAATACTATATGCTAAATTATACGTTTTGACAGGCCTTTAGGAACAATATTTTTAACTAACATTACTTTTCATTATTGGATTGCCTCATGAAAAGTGAAAATGAATAAAAAGGGAAAAGATAAAACAGAACCTATGTTTTATTATTATGATTATTATAAGTATTTCAAAAAATTTAGGGAGGCAATCTAAAATAGAGATCTTGAGAATAATTGTATAGAAAGCCTGAAATTGTTGTCTAGATGCAGTAGCAATGAACACTCAAATTAGAAGATAAAATATTATTAAGCAAACATTATCGTTAGTGATAGATTCTTTTATAAAGGGCTTAGATTAACATTGATCTTCTGCTATTGAAAGTTGGAAGATACTATGGACTGATAATCGGGCAAGTTGGAATTTAAATTAAGACTTTATAAGTAAATCAGTAATATTAGAGAAATAGGTTTTGTGAAACTATTATGAACAAAAGCTCAAGTTCTAAACAAGAAAAGAAATATAGTAATAACAGGTCTTGTGCCCAGGGGTCTAGGGAAAGAGGAAAAGTTTGTATCAACAAATATTAAAAGCTTATGATAGCTAAGGTGGGAAATATCTTTCGTTAAAAATTAACTGTCAATAAAGGAAGATCAATGACAAGCATTTAGCTAAAGAATGTGTGAATCCTAAATGATTTGTTGCTTTAAAAAATTAAAGTACAGAAAATATTTTTTTAAAATTCAAAATGCTCATGGGATTTTCCCAGAATTACAAAATGAAGAGGTTAACCAATAAGATGAAAGCAATGTTCTTGTATGTTCAGTGTTGATCTTCCGTCCTTATTCCTGCTCTCTGCTAGCACACGATTGTTCTGAGACTGTTAAGATATATTGTGTGAATCCATTTTTTATATTTTTTAAGTTAAATTTGTTTTCAGATCTGGGTCTCACCTCATTGGTTTGAGGGCCATATTTACCTCATACCAGCAATTGTCAGGTGAGAGATTAGGTCCTACTGACTTGTGGAATGTGAACCCATTCAAAATTAGCTCCTGATTTTAAAAGAAATTCCCCAGTACTTGAAATTGACACTTTGCTCCCTCAAAAATAAATGTTCTAAGGACAAAAAGTGTATGGATTTTATAGTGAGCCTTATTACATGTCCACCAGTAAGAATCGATTCTTTGTACTTTGGAATTTGAGCCATAATTTCTAATAAGAAATATAATTACACAAATAGCTAATAATTATAATTATAAAAACATAAGTATATGCATGCATAGATATTTGTGTAATTATATATAATCCCAATCCTGACCTTCTTCCCAAGTTTAGACATGTATAATAGGCACATAAATGCGTGTTATAAAGTACATATCTTATAAAAATCTTATGCCATTTATAACCTAGTTCTGTTTCAAATAACATAATTCCCAGAGCAAAGTAATTTCCTGATGGAGAGAGGTAATCAAGTTAAACTGTAGGTGAAATTTTGTTACTCATTTGTAGACGGAAAAATCATGATAAAGCTGAGAATTGTATTTTTTGTCCATATCGTTCTCTTTCTATTCTAAATTGAAGGAAGAACTTGGAATGTCACTTAAAGGACTTGTACAGGGGACTATTCACTCCCCTACTTTCCTGGGCAGGACGAGGGTTGAAGCCCCCTTCCCTTGTAGTCAATGGTATAGATAGCCCTGATGTTAAGTGGATCCTTCTGACTTCCTTTCTTCTCATATCCCACTCCTCAATCATCTTCAGTTTGGAGCTTCAGGTCCAGTTCTCTCTCAGATCTGCCCAGTGCCTAGTAAGAATAGGATCTAAGATGGCAAGTCAGGAGAAGAGAAGGAGGAATGAGGAGGAGGAACAGAGTAGTCAAAGCCAAGTAAGCTTCTAGTTACCTTTCCCTAGAAGTCCCATTACCTCACATTTGCCTTAGAAGCCCTTGTATTCTTCTTAGCCCAGGATTTGTGTGCCAGCAGAACAGTCTTCCTTAAGAAACATTCATTCATGTATTTGTGTCGTAATGAATTAATTTCCACGACCTACCTTCCCATCATTGTGCCAGTTGTTGATGTAACAAAGGTGCAGCCATCTAGATTACCCCTGAAAGGCAGGTTGACAACCCAGTATGGAAGCATGGCCATCACCACAGTAGGGGGTCAGCGTTTACGTGGTTTCCCACCAAGTCTAAGTGAAAAAATTAAAGAAAGGGGCTTTTCCATGGCAGTAGAGGGTCCCAGGAACACCAGCCTCAGGATTAAAACAGCTGTGGGAGGATTTAGGCAGGATTTTAGGAACAAATAGAAAAATGTGGTGGTGAAATGAGAAAGATCCATTTAGATCACTCCTATAATAATAAAAATAAGGGACACCTTTTTTTGAAACTTTCAAAATTTCCCATTTTTATTTTCACCAAATGGAAAACATATATGGGTTTCTACCCCTTAGTCCCAGCCTACACTCATTAGCCTCAGCCTACTTCCCTTCAGCTGATTCCTTTTCTAATCTCCTGCCTCCATTCACTTTTTCTCTTCTTCCCAAGCATCATCACTTTTCCTGTGTGAAGATGCAACCAGGCTGAGAGTGAAAATTAAGCTCCACACCTTCCCCTCATTTTTTGCCAACCCCAAACACACAGACCTTGTTTCAAAAGATTTACAGAGATGACAGAAGCTCCAGAATTTCAAAAGTAAATTTTATATAGTCTTGTTTCATGATTCATACTTTCTGAATTCCTGGACCTGAAGTTGTAAAATTCATTTGTTAAGGAAAATGTTGGAGTTATCTGCCCTCTCCCTGAATTCTGTTGAGTGTAGGGATCCTCACATCATGATGAGGAAACACTCAATAAGTATTGGCTGTTATTTTTCTACAATTTCTAACATGCAGTAGCTACTTACTAAATGATAGCTCGGATTTTATTGTATTCCTCATCCTCATATACATACTACTATATACACAAAGATTATAACTAGGCCCTTCTGTGTGGTGTATTTCAATTTCAACTATGTTCTTCTTAATTCTGAGAGTAGGAGGTCTTTATCCTTGGGTATAATCCCTGTTCCTATCCCCCACCTCTTTGGATCAAAAGCAACAATTTTTCAGAAAATTTTGTGTGCACAGCACTGAAACAGGATATCAGCAGCTCTGAGGCAAGAGAAAAAAAGTAGAAACAAAGGGGCAAGATAAAGGAAGTTGGGGGAGGGTGGAGTGCAGAAGAAAGCAGAGTGAAAGAAAAAGAGAGGGGTATGCAACGTGGAGAAATTGTAAGGTCTCCTGGGCAATGCCTTCAGTACCTTTCAGTGAAAGGACCGCTTAGTCTAGCCTCAGATATCCATGAAATCCTGTCTATCTTTAAACACTTTTCCTTCTATTGTTGTTTTGAGCCTGCTGTGTTTTATACAAATTTGTATTAGTTGTCGATTTTTAAAAATCAGAAGATTTCACATAAAAATTTAGATTTTTGGCTTTCCTTTAAATATGAGATCTGGCAGTACTAGGCCCGTGGTTATAGCTGAGAAGCAGTCATTTCTATGTGGGCAATGCTTTCTCCAGTTTGCTAGACATCACAACTTTCTATTTTATTATGCATAATATACCATATTCATTTACAATATCTGCCTGACTTTTTATAAACATTGGAATATTTAACCCTTGGACTGGAAAAAAGTATATGATGCCTCTTGGGATTAAAAATAACAACCTACTGAATATGAAAACAGTGAGATTAGCATCCCCCTGTTAGCCATTATCCACCAGGTCCAATCCAGTGCGGCTTCTGAACACTTTGTTCATTTGTCCAACAATTATTTATCAATCACCTGCCAAATATCAGTCACTGGTCTAGGGCACGAATGACAAGGTCTCTACCATTAAGAAAGAATGGTTTGATTATAAACAGGTAAACAAATAAATTAACAGAATATTTCAAATTCTTAAAAGTGCTGTTGAAAACAAGTGGAGTGAGGGTTGTGTTAGATATCTAGGACTGCCATAACACAGTACCACAGACCGTGTGGCTTAAACAACAGAAATTTATTTTCTCACAGTTTTGGAGGCTGGAAATCAAGATCAAGGTATAGGCAGATTTTGTTTCTCCAGAGACTTTCCTTCTTGGCTTATAGATGGCTGCCTTCTTGACTTGTCCTCATACACCTTTACCTCTGCGCACGTGCACTCTTGAAGTCTCTTCCTTTTCTGATAAGGACACCAGTCATATTGGATCAGGGCTCCACCGTTATGAGTATGTAAACTTAATGGCCTCCTGAAAAGGCCTATCTCCAAATACAGTGGCATTGAGGGTTAGAGCTTCAACCTATGAATTTTGATGGGGCAAAATTCAGTCCATAACAAGGGTGATCAATGCAAGCTTCTCTAAGATGATATTTGAGCTGAGACCTTAAGGACAGGAAGGACACAAGCTGTGGGGTAAATCCTCAATGCAGACAGAAAAGTAGGTACAAAGGCCTAGAAGCAGGAAAGTAGGGAGTTTAAGGAACCAAAAGGGGACTGATAGCTGTGAGGTCAAAATTATGAAAAAAAGTAACAAAAGAGAATATGTCTATACATCTGTATTTATGATTATACACGCAAACATATAAATTGTAATGATTGTTTACTTAGCTAAGCAACGCATTATATGATTTATTTCAGAAGCTATGTGAAATCACAGACAATTGAGATAGAGCAGAAAACAATATTTTGTAAGAAGAAATATCATTCAGAATGTCTGTATTTTAGGCAGAAATCCATTGTTGTTATTGTTAATATTATCATTATTGTTACTATTACTACTGCTATCACCTCAACAACCACTTTTTGTAAAATAAGATATGTGTGAGATGAAATCGTCTTCAAAGGAGATGTGACTACGTTTCTATGTTTTAAAGGCTTGAAATGTTCCCAGTATAAACATTTAGAACTGTGAAACAGACTCCCTCAAATATCTTAAGAGTTTTAAGCTTATTTATTCACTGTTCTTTTGGAGGAAATATGGGGAAGTCTAAAGGGTTGAAGAAAAGATTTAGAAAGTTCATGAACATAAAAGAGCTTTTGAGTTGAGTGTAAATAAATCAACTTTGCAGATTATATTTCTCTAATGTGCACTTGGATTTTAAAATCACAGGGGGTGAATCTTGGCAAACTTTCTTTGGGTTTTGCCAAATTCTAAACAATTTAGAAAATAATCCAAATCTTTGGATGATTCCCATAATGCAGAGGAGATTACCTGTTTCTGATTTCCAAAGCAAATTGTGTTACAACTTATACGAGAATATCTAGTCATAGATATACCTTGAGAAAAACATGTTCTAAAGCTCAAATCAGGGATGTGGAATCACGGCAAAAAGTTTTTTAAAACCAGAGACAGTACAGTAGGCACAAATTGAGATGATATTTTCATAGATTAGTCAAATACTAATCAGCCTTTTTAAACTTTATCACCTATTATATGTAGAACAAAGAAATTTTTGTTCATTTCAGTATCCTGGTGAACTAACAAAACTATGTAGTAAAACAGACTAACTTACAATTCTTATTAATCTTTATTTCTATTAATAATAGAATAATAGGATTTCTTAGTGTCTAAATTAAATTATTTCCATGAATATTATGATTTTTATGCTTGGTAGAAAAACTGGTAGACAGGACTCTATGAAAGAATAAAACAGAAAGACTATGCCAAAAAATCAGATAACTTAGATGAAATGGACAAATTTCCAGCAATATATAAACTACCAAAATATACTTAAGAGTAAATAGAAAACATGCATAGAACTATAACAACTGAAGAGATTGATTTAGTGATTTTAAAATTTCCCACAAAGAAAACCCCAGGCCCAGATGGTTTCACTGGTAAATTCTAACAAAGATCAAAGACAGATTATTAGCAATCTTTCACAAATTCTTCCAAAACACAGAAGAGAAGAGAACACTTCTGAACTCATATTATAAGGCCAGTATTATTGTGATACCAAAACCATGCAAAGAATTTATAAGAAAAGAAGTTATAGACCAATAGTAGTTACAGACCAAAATCTCTAATGATTATAGGTGAAAAAATCCTCAACAAAATACTAGCAAACCAAATCCAGCAATATATACAAAAGGAATATACACCAAAACCAAGTGGATTTATCCCAAGAATACAAGGTTGGTTTAACATCCAAAAATTAATAACTATAGTATTAGGTTGGCACAAAAGTAATTGCGGTTTAAAAGGTTAAAAATAATTGCAAAAACTGCAATTACTTTTGCACCAACCTAATAAATCATATTAATAGAAAAAAGGATAGAAAACCACATGATTACCTCAATAGACATAGAAAAATGATTTAATAAAATCCAGCATCCTTTAATTATTAAAACATTCAGCTGACTAGAAATAGAAGGAATTTCCTCTGTCTGATAAAAGGCATCTACAAAAAATGCACAGCTAGCTCACACTGGTGAAAGATTCTGTGCTTTTTCCTAAAATCAAGAACAAGACCGCGTATGTACTCTCACCACTTCTGTTCAATATTTTATTGGTTGTGGTAGCCAGGGCATTTAGGTAAGGAAAAGAAAAAGTATCCAGATTGGAAAGGAAGAAGTAAAACTATCGTTATTTGCAGAAGACATGATTGTATTCATAGGACATCCTAAGAAATTCACTACAAAACTATTAGAACTAATAAACAGTTTCAGAAAAGTAGCAGGATACAAGATGAATATATAAAAATTAATTGTAATTCTATATATTTGCAATAAACAATACAAACAGAAGGTATAAACATATGGAAAGAAATCCAAAGTTTATTGATAAAAAAAATAATATTTTTGAGATGGCAATACTTCTTCTATCACTATATGTTTGATCCCTTTTACCCTCTGAAACCTTTGTAACTTTACTAACAATTGTCATACCAATGAACTTTAATTTAAAAAAAAAAAGAAACAATAAAAAAAGAAAGATGGCAATACTCCCTAAATTTATCTACAGGTTTACTGCAATCCATATCCAAATCCTGGATGACTTTTTTGCAGAAATTGAAAAGCTGATCCTAAAGTTCATATGGAAACGAATGAAGGGACCCAGAATAGCTATCTTGAAAAAGAACAAGGAGGAATCATACTTCCTTATTTCAAAACTTACTACAAAGTTTACATAATCAAGGCAGGTTGGTACTGGCATAAATATAGAGTGATGAAATAGAATTGAGAGTCCAGAAATAAAGCCCTACATATATAGTATATTGATTTTCAACAACAGTGCCATAACAATTTAATGGGGATTTTTTTTCAACAAATGGTGCTGGGTGAACTGGATATCCACATGTAAAAAATGATGTTGGACTCCCTTTTTCACACCACACATAAAACTTACCTCAAAATAGGTCAGAGACCTAAATGTAAGAGTTAAAACTACAAAAGTCTTAAAACAAAACACAGGAATAAATCTTCATATTCTTGACTTAGGCAATGTTTTCTTATATATGACCAAAAGCACAAGCAACAAAAGAGAAAGTACACAAATTAGATTTCATTGAAATTTAACAATTTCAGATGGCAAAGGATATCATCAAGAAAGTGAAAACACTACCCACAAATGGGAAAAATAATGTTTACATATCATATACCTGGTAAGAGACTTGCATCCAGAATATACAAAAAACACTAACAAATAAATAATAAAAAGGCAGATAACCCAATATAAAAGGGACAAAGGATAGACATTTTCCAAAAGCAGATATACAAATGACCAAAAAGCAGATGAAAATATACTCAACATCATTAGTCATTAGGAAAATGTAAATCAAAACCACAGTGAAATAGGAGGAATGAAATTGCAGGTGGAGAAATTAGGTGTCCATTGTGGCCTACCTCATGAGAAATGGATTGGCCTTGGGATGCAGTAGAAATAGAGAAAAAGAGTAGGAAGAAATTTTGGTGGTAGAGTTGTCAGGCCTAGGTGTTGAACCCAGGTGATAAGGGAAGAGGGAGGTCAAGGATAACTCTCAAGTATTTGAAATGAGAAACTTGATGGACGATAGTGCCACTGACTTGGAGAAATCTGGAAGGGCAGTATGGATTCTTTTCTTCTTAGCTTTAATGATTTTGAAGTGCTTATGAGATAGGCAAGTGCAGATGTAAAGAAGGAAATTTAATACACAGGTCTGGAAGTCAGAGAAGAAATCCAGTCGGGGTCAGGTGTGGCAGTGGTGGTGGGGATGAGTCAGCCTAAGAATATGTAATAGAAACCTCAGGAGAGTGAGATGGCTAAAGAAAGTCACTCTTACTCAGGCCCCAAGCAACACTGATATTTAAAGTAGAGATTAGAGGAAGATGAGCTGGCAAAGGAGACTGAGTGGACCTATATTTTGAAGTATAATCATTCTATCCGCCTCGTGCATTGTTTGATTCTTGATCTTATTTTTTGTTTATATTGTTGTTGTTTTCTTACGCATGTGCTTTCACTTTAAATAGTAGTATAGTGAAAAAGTGCCCAGCCTCTAAAATCAGATGGAGCTGTGTTTAAGCTCCCACTCTGTTATGTGTTAGGCAAGTTCCTTTACCTCCATAATTTCCATTTTCTACTCTGTAAAACGGAGTTAATAATAGTCCTTATCTTAGAGAGTAACTGTGAGGCTTTAACGGGACCACGCATATAGAGTGTTTAGTACTTATAAAATCTTGGTAAATTATAATTTTTCCTATTATTGATTTAAAGTTACTTCAGATCCATTTTTCTCAAAGTTGTCGGCCTTTGCCCAAATATAATATTAGTTTGTAAATAGTAGATTCCACACCCTGATATTTCCCATATTTGCCCCTGAGTGCTCACTCCAGACACAAACATGACCTGCAATGGCTGGAGATGCTGCCTCCTCATAGACAGCCTCTCTGCAGAGCCAATGGAAAGACAAACGTGGTTTGCTTGGGAACCCATGTCACTTTCTTTTGGGTGGCCTCATAATCATTAGTTCTGGATCAAGTACAAAACTGAGAACAAAGGGATCTGCCAGCCATTTGTGTGCCTACTTTAATAAACCCTATTTTCTCATTTAGTTTATATGACAATTAGAGCTAACATCACATGCTGCTGCTCTGACACGTATTGCCAATTTTTCTGGACTAGAAAATGAAATGGCAGAAATAGAAATAGAATCTTAATCAAGAATAAGCCCAAAGTTTTAAGAAACAATTAGAATAGTGAATCATTCTTACTTGTGAATTGTTTCTGTGAATTGTAATTTCTTAGATTCATAATTGAAATAATTTTCAGCTTTGCTTTAGTAAGTGGAAAATGCAAATAATTAAAGCATAGTTAATTAGAGTGTTTAAGTAGTGTATGAGTAACTGTGTTAAAAATGAGCCAAATTGAATATAAGGGTACTATCAAGAATTAAGTGTTAATCAAGTAAGTGTCAATTACGTATGGGAGAGAGATATGCTTTCCGAATTCATTTCTACTTCTGCACGACTATTTAGAGTTTAAAAAATTATAGATGTGAAAATGAAACTTTGAAAATAATCAAAAGATTGTATTTCAATATTAAAACATTATTTGGAAAGGGGCATGAAATGTATTTATTCACTCGATAGTCATTTGTGGAATATTTCTCAGGTGATTGGAACTTGTTTAGTGTGATTGATGCCAGGCAGAGGCATTTTTATACTGATTTACACACACACATATTCTAGACACTAGAAAACAGTGACCCCCATGCTTTCCCAGCAATCTGAAGTCTAACCTGGGACAGAATCAGTCCCCTTGCCCTTTCTCATTCCTCAAGGATCAACAGAGGGAATGTATTTAAAGAAGAATCTATTGGGACCTAGCCTCAAAAGAGTGAATGAGAGGACTAAATAGGGCCATAAACATTACAGAAGACCATTATCATTTCTTGAAGGCCGTTATGAAAGCTTAATTGTGGGGAGTCTTTGTCCATGATGTATGAATTGCTAGCAGGCCAGCCCCACTCACCTACCTGGAGTTTATAGGCAAGGAGCAATTCCAATGATAAATACAGAGTGCGGGGAACCAAATAGGTTCAGTGAAATCACTAAATTTGGATTTTTTGCAGGAGAATCACCTGGAGGGCTTGGTAAAAATAAAAACTACCAGGGCCTCATCCCCAGAGATTCTGTGAGATAACAACTAGGAATCTGTTTTTCAACTAAGCACTCAGGACTAAATTCTGATACCTATTTAACTGAGGGTACGTCCAGGTAGAAGAGTGTACACGTGAAATTTATAACATGAACAAGAAGGCAGAGAGTAAGGACAGACATATATTTCAGGAAAAATTAGTGAAAATGAGTTAACATAAAATCTGTCTGGTTAATTTAGGTGTTTTTTTTTTCATTCAATAAATATGTATCATGCTCCCACTATATGCCAAGCACTGTCTTAGCTGCTGGGCATATAATAGTGTGAGAAAAATCACAGACTCTGCCCTCATGGATAAAGACCTATGCCTTATACAATTCACATAAATATAGAGATAAAAAAAGGTTCACGTTCGATAAATTGAGGGAAGTGTTGAGATAGCAATAGGCCAATGGCGTTTTCACAGAGCCCAAACGGAAGGTCATTTCTGCTGGTGGCTGATATAGGGGTCGAGCCTGATAGTGTAGTGAAACATTATTATGTTTATAATCTTCCTAGATGTACAACGAAGCAGAGCTTGGATTAGAAATTCTAAGTAAATTTTATAACCGTCAATATGTGACCAAATGCAACATCTCAAAGCACACACATCACTCCACTGCATTTATGAACATGTGGTCATTTTCAGCAGAAAGAGAAGAATGCCTAATTGCAATTCTTCCCATCTGATTTGGTATCACTCTGAGCCCGGCCTGACTTCAGCATAAGCACACTTTCTGAGCTCTGGCTGCACCACATGTGAGGTTAGGAAGAAACACCTACCCCAATTCTGAGCATGAACCTTATTTCCACACAAACATAGCTGGCTCCTCTGGATGCTTTCTGTACATTGACTTGTTACCTCTTAGGTTCTGGTGGGGCTTATTATCATCATGGTAATTAGTAGTACAATTAATACATGATAAAATTGCCAGACAGATATTTTGAGTCATAATGGGCATATGCTAAGTTCTCTGTAAATATTATTCGCATTTATAGCTACTATGAACACGTTTAAAATAAGTGAATAACTAGGAAGTAATATGAAATATACTCTCTTGTAACTTTCATGTATAATCTGAGGTTCTAAAAGAGTAAATAACTAATCCTTGAAATCTGTTTGAGAAATCCGATAAGGATCAGCATGATCATTAATGAAATGAAAAGGAAGATGAGTAGGAATTTAAAACATAATTTGAGACTCTTGTTTTTCAATAAATTTTATTTTTCCATATACACAATATTAGTGCTGTGTTTATGATTAGAATTGTGATATTTCAGTTATAAAGCCACATGATGAACAAAATGTTCCAAGTACAACTAAGTTTCACTGTATTAGAATAGAAGTAGACATTAACTGTATATGCTAACAGCCTAATCTGAAAGTGTTTTTCCCAGTGAAACTGGGAAAAAACAAAACATCCCATTGGTCAAATTAGTTTGGGATTCACGGATCAAAAATATTTATTTGAAGAATACTGATAAACTATGACAGTCGCAAAAGCTGACACGTATTGATGGCTTATCATGTGTCAACCATGGAGCTAACTGCTTCACTTGAATTAGCTCACTAAACAGTTTATAAAAATGAAGATTAACTTTAGCTATGACTTTCTCAGTCAAGCATAATTGCAAGTAAGGAAAATTATATGCAAGATTAAATAGGAAAATCTATTATACAAGTCATTAGCCATAATCAAAACATTATTTACACTAAAAAAAAAAACAAACAAAAAAAGAAATCACCAAGGTTATACTCATTTATTGAATTAATATCAATTTTTTTAAATATCTAGTTTTTGGGGGTATTCGCAATAAAGGGATTCACTAAATTTTAAATCTATATGATCAGGATTGTGTAGACACAAATTAAATGTATCTCAAAAAGAAAACAATTTCCACTTGACTAGAATTCCCCCTTGACTACATTAGAAATTGGTTGCATGTGCTCTTAGGAGAGTTAAATAAAATTGAATTAAAATACTTTGCAATTATTCTAATGCTGTTGTAGTAAAATGGTATTTTATTCATTGGTTGGGGATTATAAAATAAGTAGTATAAATTTTGCACAAGACTATTTAATTAAATAGAAAAAATTCATTATAAGTAAACGTATGGCATGCACAACCTTACTTAGGATTCTAAGACAATATGAGATTATCATTTTTAAAAAATAGAATAACCTAATGTTATTAAGTATTTTGTGTGTCTGGTTGCAAAGGGATTCACCAGTCACTTGTGTTCTTACAGCCAGCAGAATAATTTTTAGTAAATTAAAAAAGTAATTCAAGTTTTTAATCAAACGTGTGGAGTATACATCATTTAGTGCGAATCAGTTAAAATAGCAGACGATGGTCATTTGGTCAATATCCAGTTGGTCAATTGGCTCTTATCACATGGCAGTACAATTTATGTAACTATAAGGTTAATAGAACATGCTGAGTCTCAAATTTCAAAACTTAATGTGATAACCCTGGTTATCTAGTCCATTTTTTATATGGACTAGTCCATTATCTAGTCCAGTTTTTTATATTATAGGTAAAAAGCCTGTGGTGTCAGAGATTGACTTACCAAAGCCATATAGAGAATTAGTAGTAAAACCATTCTGTAAAGAAAAGGGCACAAATTTCATCCATCCATCCATCCACCATCCTTCATTTCATGTTTCATTTATTCAATAAGTATTTGTTATATACCTATTATGTGCTAGTCACTAGGGAGGTGATGGTGAGCAAAAACTAGATGTGGTCTCTGGCCTTATGATGACTTTTATAGAATACGGTGGGAGATGGAGAATATTAATAAAATAATCACTCGAATACATACATGAGTACAAACCAAGACAAATGCTCTTTAAGAACATTGTCTAGGACAATGAATAACAAGGGAGCCAGACCTAAACCAGAGAGTCAGGAAGGGTTTCCCAGAGTAAGTGGCCCCTATATTGAATATTAAAGGCTGAATAGAAGTTAGGAGAAGAAGAGATACAGAATCCCGAGAGAAAGAAATGACTATTTGGGGAACAGAAAGCACAGCATGTTTGGAGTCTAAAAAGTAATGAAAGAGGAGCAAGATGGGGCTGGAGGGATAGGCCATCCAGACCAGCTAAGGCATAGTCCGGACTAACAGTTTCGGTCTTTATCCTAAGAGTCATGGAAAACTATGGAAGCGTTTAGCAGGAAAATAATGCTGTCATCTTCAACAGTTTTATTTTTACAATGGCAAATGCCAGATTCATAAAAGCTATTCAAGGTATAGAACTTTTTTTCTTTTCTTTTTTTTAAAGTTTTGGTTCTGTAAGTGATGACCTGGAGAAGGGGTAAGGTGGGAGGGATGGAGAATGGCAATGTGAACATGAAGGAGGATTGGAAGTTGGTTGCCATACTATCCATCTGGGATATCTGTTTCAGGGCTCTATAATGAGTGTGTTCTGAGAATTGTCATGTTTGAAAAACACAGTTGTTTTGGAGGATTTACATACAGGTGAAATTCGCTTGTGGTTTATAAGGCACATTAGGTTAGCTTTCATATGGAAAACCTCTACTCTTGAAATTTCTAAGATTATTTGTGTAGATGATGTGGTTTTCTTTTCTTCTGGTCCACTTTCTGTTTATAAAAATCCCTAGTCAGGATAAGTAATTCACTAATTCACTCATGCCTCTCTTGTGACATCTGAAGGTAAGGATTCTGGCTGATCTCATCTGACTAACTAGGGTGCAAAAATACATCATTGATAAATCAGTGGAAATTCAAGCCAAGTGTATGTGAGAAAATGCAGTAAAATGCTTAAGAGTCTAGGTATTTAGTCAAACCCACATAGTCTGCAATCCCAGCTTTGCAAGGCTTAGAGTTGTTGGAACCTTATTTCATTGTCCTTCTTTAAAATCTCTGGCAATTCTTCTGCCTGAAGAATAATGCCCCTGCCTCTCATCATGGTCCTTCTCTAGACCCTTCACTCAAGATTTCCCACCCTTCCAAGCAACCTAACTACCTCTCTAAGCCTCAGTTAACCTGTCTGTAAAAAAGGAGATAGTACTTATAGCTATTGAAACAGGAGTTAAACAAGTGTTTCGCAAATGGCAGATCTTTTCATTATATGATAAAGAACAGATGAGAGAGGGGCCTAGTATTTATTTGAGTTATTCTTTTTAGTAATAATTTGTTTCCTCTTCCCCCAAAGTTCATAACTCTGATGGAAATACAGCAAGAGCACTCACACTGAAAGATATTTTAAATGGAACATTTTTCTATAAAACATTTTTTCCAAATTGGGTTTCAGGTAGGTAAATTATTATTTTTTTTTTTTACCTTTGGGTTTCAAAATGTATGTTTTATTTTGCTTTTGCTTTTAGTGCCAACACATCTCTGTGGTGACAGAAGCTGAATCAGTTGAAATGGAAAAAAGAGCAATTATTTAGATAAGTCAAGTAGTCAGAAAAGCATTTCTGACAGAACTATTTAGAATGGAATTTCCCAGTAGTAAAGGGACCAATAGGAGTTTATCAGAAAAGTAAAAGTTGAGAACGCGTGGTTAGAATACTTTGAGTATATGGTACTGATATTCAGAATGAGAGATAAATACCTATTTAGGAGAGGTCATAAGACTTTTACCAAAAAAGAAATCCATCATTAATCTGGATAATGAAAGAAATAGACAAATCCCACCCTACCAACAAATTCTTTAAGGGCCATAAAATTGATATTTGCATACGGTTTTCAAAAGGATGTTGTCATATAAATCTAATCAAATAAATGGTAAAGTCAACTCAATCGTTTATGACATTATAGTTGATATCTAAATTGCCACTGAACAAAATTGAATATTTTCATTTTTCTCTTTAGAAAATAAAATGCACATAAAATAAGTTTTAAATTAAATTGAACATTACCCAAAAGAAATGTATATTTTTATTGCAAAGAAACATACCATTTAAAACTAATTTATCCTTTTATAACAGTGAAAACCCAATTTTATTCCTAAGCACCTTGGACTAGTTAGAATAAGGTTGCTACTAGCAAAAAATGGCATTTTAGTGGAAAGTAGAAAAAAGTATCCTTTCCTTCCTTCCACCATCAACTTACTGTTTTAAATATGGCAAAGCAATATGTACGGGACAGAGAGGAAAAACAAAGTAAGTCTGTGAAATGAGAGATGTTTCTCTCTGTTATATATGTATTTCCTGTTAAGGGAGGTTATTTCAAGTTGTTTTTGTTTTTCCTTCTTGTTTAAAGGACAAGAATATCTTCATCAATCTACAGATAATAATATAGTATTTTATAATATTGAAACAGGAGAATCATATATCATTTTGAGTAATACCACCATGGTATGTATCCAACATCACCTTCCTCCTCAGAAAACTTTGCCAGCTCTTCACTGACCAAGAAACAGTCCAAACACTTAGCAATGGATCTGGACCCAGCCTGCCTTCTCAGCTCCACCCCCACTACAGTTTTCCTTTAATCCTCTCTTCTAGTCGCACTAGACTACTGCCCTTGCCTCCTGTAAATCACCTAACATCTTTCTCCCTCTGTAGAAATAGTATAGTATGAGATAAAAATTAAGAATTCAGTCAGGTAAACTGAGGTTCAAGTCCTAGCTCTGTCACTTACTAGTTACGGAAACTTGGCCGAGGTTCCACACTACACCAACCTCACTATGCCTTAGTTTCTTCTGAAAAGTAGGAATAATAATACCTCTTTAAATTCATGTAAGAATCAAATGAAGTAACATTTGAAAGTGCGTAGGGCACTGCCTAACATCGCATAAATGCTCAATACATGGAAGCGATGATACATAGGCACACGCTACTCCGTTCTGGATTCTCAATCTTCCTACTTTCTCTGCCCTCAGGAGCCCACCAATCTTAAAGCCATGCTCAGATGACACTCTCCTTCTCTGTGGAAGCAATGATATTCTCATTCGGATTCAATCACTTCTTCCTTAATGTTTTTGTCATTCTATATTTATATCTTTTTTATAGAACCAATTTGTAATACAAGTTACTTATTTATAAGTTTAACAACGGTATAAGCTTCTTGAAATCACAAAATATATCTTTTTTCTCATGGTGTCTAGACACTTATAGTGTGTAGTAAATTTCTTTATGTACAGTAGGTACTACCTAAACATTTTTAAATTGCATTGAAGGTATATGTATGTAGGAGTATTACAATGATGCTATGTTCTTTTAGAATGACAAATTAACATAGTTTGGCTACTTTTTTCTACATTCTAATCAACTTCTTCATAATTTCAGAAAAGTGTGAATGCTTCAAATTATGGCTTATCACCTGATCGGCAATTTGCATATCTGGAAAGTGATTATTCAAAGGTATTGATTTTTTAATTTGGGTATATCTGATTATATCTCCTACTAACCCACAGTTTGGCCTATAAGTGTCTGAGGAAGCAAGAGTCTACCTTTATGTCTAAAGAGTCAAGAAGTTAATGTGGGTTCTAGATGAGCCCAAAAAGCATAACTGAAACATATACAAATAATTTAGAATTGAGCATACTTGTCTGGTTATCATCAAGCAGTAGAAACTACTTTCCTCTGGGGAAAAAAACTTTGTTTAGGGGGCACCGATATTCATCAGAAAAGGGAGAATCATTCTCGTATTTCAAGAGCTATTTAATATTATAAATCATTAGTTAATTCTCACATTTTAACCACATAAAGTTTATTATTAGTGAAAATGGGAAAATCAAGATGCAGCTTATTTAACTCAATTACTCAAGCAAGATAATATACAGTCAGTGGCAGACCAGTTTAAATCTGTCTTGGAAAGCTTACTATAGAAAAATCCCACCAAACCAGACCATTTACCCTTGTTTCATTTCCCCCTCCTGAATGAAGTTGAGGAAGTTAATCATCTTATTCTTTCTATTTATACATCATCAAGACGATTTTTTTTGCAAAATAGCAAAAGAATTTACTATCAAGTTAAACATCTAATAATTACTTTTGATCAAGAATCTTTTGTTTTAACTGTCATTTTTCATATCCTATTTGAGATGCAAAACTTGCTTAATATTCAGAATGAAAAGTCAACCTTGACCCTCAGTAGTTGTTCAGTCGGCTGATTATTTTCCGACAGACCAGGTCCTAGTACCAGCAATCTTCACAAATACATGTTTCAACCTGCTGGAGCTTCTTTGACAAGAGTTTAAAAGCCCTTTTAAGAAACAAAATCCAAAATAATAATTGCATTATTCACTAACCACAATACAAATATGAGAAAAAGAGTAGTTTGTTTTTGTTTTGTTTTTTAAGGAGATAAGCTATATCTCTCCTATTTATTTTTTCAGTTTCTATTATTTTTTTTTTAAAAAAACATACTTTATTAAAGAGGGGCAAGCGTTTTGCAATAAAACTATATGTTGAATGAAATTCTTTTTACATAATTTTAATGGGCATCGTGATAATTACTCAGGTGCTTGGCAGTCCTTCTGGGCCATGGAAATCAGTGGTTTTACTTCAATCAAGGTAAAGTATAAGTGGAAAATTCTTAGGACAGAGTGTGTCAAAGAAAAGTTTGTTGTATTAAGAAATGTCTTTGGATGTGGTTTTTATGGAGTGAGGGTTGAATTGTTGCTGAGATTAGTTGTGGAACTTGGACAAACAGCAAAAAAAATCCATAGTAAAATTCTTTAAATGAAGACTCATTGGGAATTGAAACGTGTCCTTCCTAGTGTCTTGTGAAAATAGCCTTTTTTATAATTCTGAATCTTGAATTGAATGATCTATGATTATGCATTACTGATATAAGCTTTTTAAAAATCATAATTTATCTTTGCCTCTCTTCTTTTTGACAGCTTTGGAGATACTCTTACACAGCAACATATCACATCTATGACCTTAGACATGGGTAAAACTTTATGTCTGTTTATTAATACTACTTAAATCTAATACATAGACTTTTTCATTACAAACTCTGATTTGAGGTTAAGACTACATTACCTTGTTACTAATCTTAGTTTCTTACTTGTTTACAATATTTGTGCACCCAAATAAAAAGAAATTCAAGGAAATATTTCTATGGAATCTTCACCTCTTTTTATCATTTTTATTAATATTTGGCTAATATTTTGCGTTTTTATACACCATATAGTTTTTTCCCCTCTAGTTTTGAACACCAAATTATAAATATACTATTTATGGAAATAAACATATGTAGTAAAAGTACAAAAACATTCATGGGAACGATACAGTATTTTTAGGAGAGTAGTTACCTCATTGGAAGGAAACAGAAAGGAGGGAGATGCAGCATTCCTTGTATGTGAACATATATCCCACTAGTCAATTTTAGACTAATTGTTTTTAAAATGGCAAACCATTAATATTTCTTAAATTTAGATAGTAGATAAATTATCATCTATTACATTATTTTCTTTCTTTGAATGTCTATTTGAAATATTTACAATTTAAAAGAAAAAAAAATAAATGAATGAGTAAGTAGGTGAAGGACTAAGAAAGAGAATTCCTGGCAGAAAGAAAATTATGTAAGCACAAAGGGAAGGGAAAGCATGGAGTTTTTCAGGAAACTGAATGTAGGTCAGTTCAGTTGAAATTGGAGGAGGACATACTGACTAGCGGGAAGTGGTGTAAGGTTGGAAAGGTGCTGAGGCCAGGAAGCATGGGCCAAACAATAATGAGGAAGCCATTAAAAAGAGTTTAGATTTCATCTGATGACAATGGGGAATCACTGAAGGATTTTATGGGAAATGACATGATCAGATTTGTACTTTAGAAAGATCATTCTGACTAAGACTGGACAATGAATTAGTTTGGTCGCTCATCTTAATATGATACCCTATTTGCTATTATATAAAAGGAAAATAATTATATATCTTGAAGAGGTATTGAAAAATCTTACGGCCTAGTTCCCCTTTTGTCTAGTAAGAGCACAAAAATAAAAAAATGTATCTGCTTCTTTTACATTTTCAGAAAAGAATAACGCTGATCTCCTTCAACTGTCAAATTAAGAAATAGGAACCGGTACATAAAATAGAATCTAAATTAATCTGATGTACACTGAGTCTTTCTTTTTTCTGTATTCACTTTGCCACTAAATTCAGGAAGTATTTACTGAGTACCGACTATGTGAAAAGCATATATGGGAGGATATAGAAGAGCTTAAGGTGCCAACCCTACCCTCAAGAAACATTTAAGACTAGTGAAGTGGAAATCTTACTCTTTCAGTACAGTTTCTTAAGGCTGTAATCATTTTCTTATTTCTCATTTAATTATTTTTTATTCTCCAAGTCCTACCTATGTTGAGGGTCACCAAATTTTTAACAGCATTTCAAAAGAATATGGCAATACTAATATTTTAATTATGGTTTGTATAAGCTTTATGGCCTAGAATCATTTTAAATATTTAATTTTTGTGCAGCGAATTTAATCAAACTGCTGTTGTTGAGTTTTTCTTTCCTTTTTTTTTTCTTCACGACTGTTAATTTGCCAGATTGTTTTTTTTTTTTTTAAATCAGGAAAATATACTATAATTTAGGAAGTGAGGGGTGACAAATTTGTTGAGATTCAAGACAAGATTGAATACCAATAACTCCAAGTCATCTATGTGCCTCTGAAGAATATAAAAATCTACTACCGAGAAAATGGAGATGGTTCTGGTTTCCAGCAAGGGAAGGAATACTGAGGAGATGACAGACAGCCTTTGTAAATAAAGCAGCCTCCTCCACTTTCTCATAATGTTAATTATTTAGAAAACACAGAAAATAGCAGCTGTGGTGACTTTCCAGTCATGAAGAGACTATGCCCTGAGGTTTTTTCCATCTTGGTGCTGTCTACATGATTGCCTCGATGATTCCACAGCATATGGAAATGTAAAGCAATGTTGCAATGTCAAAGATAACATGAGCACTGACTTGAGATAGAATTGTAAACCAGGTGAAGAGTATCTTCTCTGGGTCATTTCTTCATCCATGCCCTCGTATGTCTTCAATATGTTCTGGACCTTCCATGGTCCAGGTGCTCATAAAGTGCCCTGTGGCAGTCAGCATTCACGCTGCAGCACCAATGGTCTTCCTCCTCCAGGGGCATCAAACCTGGTCAGTCCCGTGCCATGTTCCCTCATTTTTCACTAAGCCTCCTGCCACATGACCTAGTAAGTTAAATCAAGGTAATATGTGTTACAAGTCTTCTCAAACTTTAAAAAATGAGGAAATTAGAAATGTCAGAAATATGTCAGGTCCAGATATAGTTTGGAGAGGGAAGCCCGAGAGTCTTTCTTTAGTCTCCTCACATTATACCTTGGAGGCATGTTTTATTTTTGTCTCCACAGAAACATTCTTGATTAAAACTATTAATACAATCTTAAAGAAGATAATAATGAAACCTTAAACATGATATCCTATGATTCTTTAACACATAAAAATCTGAACACATTCTTGCCGAAGGATTACAAAATCTCTACCGTGCAAGTCAGTCAGTTGAGTATTTGCAGGATGACTCCAAGGATCAAAGTGAGATTTTTGACCAATAAGATATTTGGAATTTCCCCATGGGTGGAGGACTTTGCAAGCTTAAGGCATATTGCCCAGTATACGATCTGTTTTTCAGTTTAGCTTGAGATCAGATGTTCCTTTCCGTTTCTGATTTCAAGTCAGATCCCTGGGGAGATTGTCAAATGGCATCTTATTTTCAAAAACTTGAAATGCATATGCATTCACAGAGATGGGGGTTGTGAATGAGAATGTGGAAGAGTACATATTAAAGTTAAGCACCATTATAGAATTTCAGAGCTGGAAGGCACTTCAGCAACCATCTCAGCCTGGTGTGTACAAATTTTAAACTCTTGAGGGTTAAAGACTTGAGTTTAATCAGGGGTCCGCCAAGAACTAGCAATGTGATTTTTAAAAGTCATATCATGTCTCTAACCTTATGTTTATTTTCTACAAAATGAGGGCATTCCATTAGATGAGTTCTAGAGACATTCCCACTTTCACAATATATAAATCTTTAATCTGTTCACTTCATTCTAAAGGTCAGAAAACAGACCCAGAGAAGTTAAAGACTTCTAAGTAATGAGTGAATTACTGCAAACTACACGCCATGTCTCCAGTCCCAAATTGCCACATTCGTTCTGTTAGGTTTGAAGAAGCAAAGAGGATGACCCTTCATTTTTATTGTTTCTTTATTTTTTCTCTTTATACAGATTTTTTTTTTTGCATTGAACAGCAAGGTTTATTTCATTTTTTCTTTCTGTTTTTCTTTCCTTCCAGAGAGTTTGTGAGAAGAAATAAGCTTCCTCATCCAATTCAGTATATATGCTGGTCGCCTGTTGGGAGTAAATTAGTAAGTGTTTAAATTATAGAAGTGTTTAATCGTTTCAATAAAAGAGAAGCCATTTGATTTTGGCCTTTGTTAAATTTCCCTGCCCAAAAGGAAAAAAAGTACATTTATCACTATTTTAGTGGTGAAAAACAAGAAGAGTTTTGATAAATTGAAACCCATTTGAGAATTCCGCAAAATCTCGAGCTCATGGATAGACTTCTTTAAATATCGCAGTCAAACTTTATCCTTATACTCAGCCAGAATGCGTTGTGCCAGAAAGCTCAGGAAAAATATGGTTTTCACAAGTTTCCCAGACTAGCTTCAGACAACATGAAATTTTGTCCAAGCTCTTATTTAAAGACTCTAAATAAAGATTAGATCTGGCTAGCTATTAATATTCAGAGATTTATTTGACTTTCTGTCAATATACATATTTATTCGGGTAATAAAACAACTAACAAAATGGTAGACTTTATTCTTTATTTGATACAGACTTTAAAAATCATAATCGATGTTAATGTGAGTTGGTTGGGTTTTTTTGACCTACTAAAATGATATTTTATTTCTGAATCTTTTTTGCATCTGGATTACCATTCTTTTTAATTAGGTGAATAATTAACCCAAATATACAGACTTCATTGCATTTCTTATGGAATTTCCCCTTATTAACTGTCTTACCACCACTTCCAGGCATATGTCTATCAAAACAATATCTATTTGAAACAAAGACCAGAAGACCCACCTTTTCAAGTAACATATAATGGAAGAGAAAATAAAATATTTAATGGAATCCCAGACTGGGTTTATGAAGGTAAGCTATATTCTTTTTCTACTGCTGCAGTTTTGGGCTTTTAATTGAAAATAATTGCGTACATTTTGATGAGTGGCACGTTACTGAGATGAATGGTGGCATTTCTGAAAGCTGTTATCCAGGTTATGAACAGGATATAAATGTTCTGAAAGAACAAAATCTTGTTGTCAGGCTGGTAGAATTTATTTTTATGAGCATTATAAAGTGGTAGTGACATTTATATTCCAAAAAATATATGGTTCTTAGATGCTGTGTTAATACCTCTTCTCAGGTTTGTTTTCTCTTGAGAAATAAATCTTTTTTCCCCAAACTAAACAACTGAAAATATTATTATGCGGGAAAATATTCTTAGTGTTTTATACTTTTGTGAATTTTGTCCTCTTTGTAGGTCATGTAAGATGCAGGACTTAACTGGACTTTAGTAAAAGGCCTTCTAGTCCTTGTCTAGTAAAAAATATATAACTGAAATTTTTTTTTTTTTTTTTTTTTTTTTTTTTTTTTAGTATTTCCAGGAAAGAAAGTCAACTTTCAATGTTTAAGTCACTCTGTAGTATAATTACAGTTCTCCTTGTTTTGGCTATTTTAGATGACTATAAAAAACAGAAGCTACAACAAAGGGAAAAATTAATTATTGTTGATATGTTTATTATTTATTTTAAAAATTATGTTTCTGTTCAAGGTCAATTCCTAAGGAAACTAACTCATGTTTGATAAGGGATATAAGATTAAACTGCTCCTCTAAACCCAGACTATTTATTTTTTAATAATTAAAGTATGTCACATCCACATCAAAAAAATGATTTCAGTTAATGTATATGTACAATGTATTTTGAAGTATATACAATGATTTTAAGAGTAAGCTGTAATTGTAATTAATATGCTAGTGTTTATTTTTCAGAGGAAATGCTTTCTACGAAATATGCTCTCTGGTGGTCTCCTAATGGAAAATTTGTGGCATATGTAGAGTTTAATGATACAGAGATACCAGTTATTTCCTATTCCTATTATGGCGATGAGCAATATCCTAGAACAATAAATATTCCATACCCAAAGGTATGTAGAATACTTTTAGCAGATGCTTCTCTTTCTTTTGTGTCAAAATGAGCATCCAATACCATGAATAGAGATGGGATCAACAAGTTTGGAGAACTTTTTATCCTTGTGCATTGTAAAGCAAACATTGTACTCTGCTCTATTATTTATGTGGACATCTGTTGCTTTGGACATCTGGTTGTGCTGGATGAAGTAGTCTTTGCTAAATCCATTGCAGAATCTTTGAAAAACATATGGTCTAGATATGGAGGAAAAACAAGCTTATCTTAATTTTAATTTTCTCATATTTCACGCTCCAAATTCAGGGAAAAGTTCTCTTTTCCAATTCCCTCTTGAATTCTCATGTAAATGTATCCTAGAATGGGAAATACACATTTTGGGCTTGATGTTCCTGTCCGGTAGAGGCAGGCATAAGTTATGATCTTTTCTGGACATATGAGGCAGCTTATGTTCGTGAGCCTAGTTCCTTCCTTGAATGCATTAGACAGGGTGTGAGCCACAAGTTTCTTGCATAAACATTCTAGCACTCTCACTGTACATACTTATTCATTCCCATGTCTGAAAAGGCCTGTATGTGCAGTTGGAAAATAGCCAGGGCACAGTGGGGAAGCCTCATATCTTAATTTAGTTTAGTCAAGAAATCTGAAAGGGGAACAAAGCATAATTTTCCTCTTGCACAAGGAATGCAAGTCATATTAGAATGCAGTTCATTGTCCTTTTATCCCCATTGTTTTTAGTTGCCAAGGGGAAAACTGTCATGGATGGGTACAGTGGGTCCTTATATGTGACAAAGATGAGATGGATGCGCATTCACACAAGAGGATTCCGAAGTGAGCCAAAGTAGCCGTAGTAAGAGAAATAGAAATTCCGGACAGTCTAAAATGTATTTGTAAAGCCATTTGAGAATAGTCAATGGATAGGAGATGAGTGTTTAAGTAGGAAACCCCTCAAGGGCTGTGCATAAGTCTGAAAGTTAGAGACGTTTCGGAGTGAGAGGTGTGATACTTGGGACCCAAGATGTAAAAGGACTTGGATCTTTAGGAGAGCGGAAGGAAATGGGAAGAAATGAAAAAATCCAGAACTGAGGGATAATTGACACTGACAGAGAAGTTGGGACCAAATTTTCATGTTTCTTTGAAGACCGAAGTTGCTGAACCATCTGACATTGGACTGAGACGGGAGACTACTTGGAAGAAGCAGGAAGTCCCAGCTATACCTTAAGTGTAACAAGGAGGTCAGAGGAGAGCCTGGACAATTCCTTAAATCCAAATAGCATGAGGAGCATTTGAGACTACCTAAACTTTGTGGATTTAAATTGTTTCATGAGTGTAAGATTCTCTTTTTCTGTGGTAAAATAACAGAGAAACTCTAAGAAGCTGTCTGGGTGTGAATTATACTGTCATGTAAATTTAGGGCATATAATAACGAGTAGAAAGCACAAAACAAGAAAAGTGTAAATCCCATGGACCTTTATTTGTAGGTGAAATTCCCCTAATTTGGGAGTGGGGGTGTAGGGTGGGGTGGGAAGACCGTAGCAGTAGTAATGTAACCTGCTAGGAGACTGAGTGGTGATTGTCTGGATCAAATTATAGGGTAAAAGCAAAAAGTATTTTTCATTATTTATTCTTTACATTCCTCTCCCAAAACCAATCTGCCTCTGCACTCTCCCTTGCACATAGAGAAATGATTATCATAATTAACTTAATGATAATAATAATAATAATAATAATAATAATAATAATAATGGGAACTATCTGTCTTAAAACTCAGAAGAGAATAGCAATTACAGAACAACATTTTTATATCCCAAATTTTTCTCTGGGAATCAAAACTCCCTCATTAATGGCTTAAAATATGTTTCACTCTGGTTGACACAATATTTGTAATTGCCCTGTGAGTAAAATTGAAATGAAATTCCTGATCATGTTATAATTAGAACGTTTTCAACAGTAATATACTTAACGTTTCTATCTTATAAAAATATGCTTACATTCCTAAAGTGTTCTTAAAATGTTGGTGATGATTAGAATGTTATGAGCTGATATATCTTCATTTTCTTGGCAGGCTGGTGCCAAGAATCCCGTTGTTCGGATATTTATCGTCGATGCCACTTACCCTGAATATGTAGGTCCCAGAGAAGTGCCCGTTCCAGCCATGATAGCCTCGAGGTATATTAATCTTAGATGCGTTCCATCTTTTAAACTGAATTTTAACACAAACTCTGAATCAGTGTTTACATTTCTTTTCTAGTGAGTTTTTGATGAGTAAACAAGAAACAAAAGTAAACAAATTAAATTGGTCTGCAAAGCTAAAAACAGACAAAAGTGAAAATCAAAAATATGTTTCTTAAATTGGTTTTAAAATAACAGCCCTTTTCACAGGTATAAAAATGACCATAGTGATCAATTTAAATGATACGACCCTCAGATATGTAAATGTCACTTTGGGAGCGATAGCCAGGTAGTAAAACTTCCGTAATTTTCTCAGCCTGGCTTTTTTCAAGTCTGGCCTGTTTTCTTTCCAAACCAGAATTTGTAGATCATGCTTATCACAGGTGCATGGCAAACAAGAGAAGCTAAACTAACCCTCTCCGTTAGCATTTTTCACTAAGATGCAGGCTATTTGCAATTACTGGTTGTAGAATTAACTATTCGGGGGTTAACTGTAGGCAGACAGGGACACAGAGCATTCTCCCTTCTCCAGCATGGTGTCCTGCCCTGTGTAGATCTTGTCTGATTAGTCCTGATTATGGCAACCTTCTAACCCTCCATCAATCCTTGTGGTCATTCTGAGTGAAGTGGATACAGGGGAGGGGTCCCCAAACCCTGCGTGGTGGGCCTCCTCACCACTTCCCAAACCCTAACAGACCAAGGCTTTGCTTCCCTCCTCCTGCCTCGTGAAGAAGAGTCAGCCAGGACTGAATGATGCATCACTAATATGGAAAAGAGCCTTATCTGAGGCTTCTGCTGGGTCTTGCCAAGGTGAATTTACTCTTGGATAATCAAAACCATCTGTATTTTTTGAATTATCTGTTATTCCCTACCCTAATCTAGTTGGTGAAAACTTGACTAAGTAAATCTCTTTTTTTAAGTGTCATTCTTTGTAGGAGGCAACTAAAATTATATAAAGAGCACCATAGAAGGAGTCAAGAGGCTTGTTTGACTATCTGTAAAATACTAACAATATAATAGTAATAGCTGACATTTTTTGATCACTCACTATGTAGCAGACATAGTTCTTAAATTTTTAAGTGCTCTTGACAAATCTTTATAGCAAACTTTAAAATAGGTAATATTATTATTCCCATTTTATATAGAAACAGAAGCACAGATAGGTTAAATAATAAGTCTAAGGTAGTATAACTAGTAGGAGAGAAAGCCAGAATCTGAGCCAGAAACCCATTCCAGCTCTGTGATTTATTTTACATCAATGTCCAAAACCTGTGGTTTATTTACGTTGATGCTTTCTATCTACAAGTTCATCCTCAGAGTCAAGTAATCATTGCTGCCATTCATTGAAATCCACTATGTGCCAAGCACTATTTGAGTTACTTTGCCAAGCATCACCTCTGACTGGTATACTCATCTGAATTTCATCTCCTGATTATGGTCAGAGCTGAAACTTGGCTTCCAACACAAACCTGCCTGGGGGGAAAGATGACCTCTCACCACCCCTGGCCCCCTCTCAACTAGTTAAACACTGAAAGATTGAATTTCCCTATGCAAAATAGCCAGTATAATGCTTTTTCCCCTCTAAACTGACCAGTAGCTTTGGCCTTAAGTCTTAAATTCTTTCCTAAGATGTAATAATCCAAAATGGGGAGAAAACTCAAGTATAAAATAATTCCATTAGATGAATGAACTCTCATAGATATTCCTTAAAAGTCAGCAGGTATATTTAAACTTTCTCTGCAGATAAAGTTTTGAATACCTTATCTAGGAATACATATTTAATGATAATAATATACATCCTTTAGGAAACAAATATTAATAAATTATTTGAATGTGATATTGGTTTATGGTTGTGACTGTCTGCTTTGATTTATTTGCAGTGATTATTATTTCAGTTGGCTCACGTGGGTTACTGATGATCGAGTATGTTTGCAGTGGCTGAAAAGAATCCAGAATGTTTCAGTCTTGTCTGTATGTGATTTCAGGGAAGACTGGCAGACATGGGATTGTCCAAAGGTAGGTTATATTAAAACCACAGAGGAGTATATCTGAAGATGAATGTACACTAATAGAGATTTATTTATAGCTGGCATTTTATATTATAAAGCCAGAATTACTGCATTCAATTCCTGAACGCTTTGCAAAACAAACAAAACCTCTATTCACAGGTTCATTCTTTTTATTAAATAAATAAGATATCTCTTGTTTTTTTGAGTGACTTTAGCATTGGTTTTGAATAGAGAAAAAAACAGATCAAACAATGTAACATTGGGAAAATCAGGTATCTATCTGTTTCTGAATTAGGATGGAAAAACATCCTTTTGAGATTATAAAACTGGCCATCAAAAAAAGCAAAATAATGAAGATGAAATGATAAGCTGGGTCTATTAGGGAAATAGATGTTCAAAGAACCAGAGACAATATGTAAATGACAGCATGTTCAATTCAATGTTAAAATTGAAAAATAAAAATTCCAAAGGAAATGGATATTATCAAAACAAAGCCAAATATTCCCATTTTAAATCAAAAATAGATAATTGAGAATATAACATAAAATATTAAATCAAATTAACCTGCTATGCTATCTTAGGAGAGTGCCTCATGCTAAACTAATTTTAGAGAGAAAAAAAAACAATACTTGAAAACTAGGTATAGATTGTTAAGTTTTAATTATTTTTATTGCTCAAATCCAAATATAATCTGTTGAATTAATGAGTCAGAAAATGACTTCACCAATCTAAAAACTTAAAAATAAGCCTGTTTATAAGCACACACATTAGATACTAAGAAATACGAAATATATTCTTTAAATAGGAAATTTGATGGGTATATTTCATGAGATTTCTAATTATGAAGACATGTCTCATTAAACCAAATACAGAATAAACCTATTTCATAAAGTAAAAAAAGCACAGAGCAATCAAAGTAAATCACTGAATTGCATCTAGAAATTAGGACATTATGTTTTGCAAGGAAGAAGTCATGTGAATCTGTTTGGAAATATATCAGGACTATAATAGTCAACATTACTCAGGCTAAAAATATATTTTCTTTTATATCATTACTGTGTCTGTAAAAAGCTTGACTAATTTTGATGGAATATGCTAGAAGCTTATTTTTATCTTATTTATATTTTGATATGCAAAACAGAAAGATGTTGGCTTTAATGCAGAATCATAGGCAGAAAAAAAAAGAGGATAGAATAAACTTGATTGTGTTAGCTAATTAGAAAACACTGGTTGGATTAGTCAGCTTTGAGTGAACATGTCTTTAATGTTTTTGTTGAATCTGGATGTTAGAAATGATTGCTTTAATTTTGTTAGTTTAAAACTATACGATTGGTCATTTAGATATTGTTTTCAATTCTTTAAAAAGTCAGGCATTTAAAAACTATGATTGCTTTGGAATCTAAAATACTAATTTATCTAAACTTGAGATAACTTTAATCCAAACTGACAGCATATATAAGATGTCCATTCAATGAGATCTGGAATATAAACTTTAATTTTATTGCAAAAAAAGAGTGATTACATTTAGGATACCAGGTTAGAATAACCTCAGGATTTCAAAACAACCTCTTTTTCAAAATAATCTGATGAATACATGGAACATGTTTTCAGGTTTAAGAACATCAGAGTATTGAATTTTCCAGCAACCACACTCATGATTAATGTGTGTGTGTGTGTGTGTGTGTGTGTGTGTGTGTGTGTGTGTGAGTGTGTATTTTGAAAACAAATAACATTTAAGGTTAAGTGACCTGTCAACATTTTATTCATGTTGGAAGTCATACCCAAAATAAAGAAGCAAAGGGAACTGGCAATAGTTACTCGTAATATAATTATATTAATGAGATTTATTAAGAAATTTACAACTTGAAGAAGAAACATCTTTCATATTATCATGAAAGATAATATTATCATTCCTTCTCTGAAGAAGGGATTAAAATTAATTTTATCCTTTTGGCTAAAAATAATGGATCAAAAAAGTTTCACTATTTTTTTCAAGTCTTGTCATGTTCTCTCTAAGGAGCTGGCCTGTCTATAGGAGAAAATCCATACTATGTTTTTAAAATATGTCATTCCCTTGTATTTTTTGACAGTGTTTTGCTCATGGTTCTCTTTCTACTTCACTGACTGTTCTTTTCCTTTCTAGCCCTTCTTCTGACTTCTCTAGAAATCCTATTATTCTCCAAGTTAGGCTAACAAGGTAGGCTAACTGCTATAACAACACAAAACCCCTCTAATAATTCAGTGGATTAATACAGTAGAAATTTTTTGCACATTCATGTATGTACTCATCCAATAGTTAGTCTAGGTAAGCAGGAAATGGTGATGGGTGGGGGATGGGGTGCTCTGCTCCACACAGTCATTAAGGAACTCATGTTGATGGCACTTCTGCTATCTTCATCCAGTGGCGTCCAAAGCTAGTTCAAGGTTATTCAAACCTGACCATCAACATCCATCTGGGGGATGGAAAAAAGAATAGAGGATCGTGTTCCAGAGGTTTTTATAGGTTAGGCTTAGAAGTAGCATGAGTCACTTCTGCTCTCACATCTTTGGTTAGAACTTATCACATGACCACATCCAACTGGAAGGGGGCCTGGAAAATGCAGCCTTGCTGTAATCCTTGAAAAAAGAGGAAATGGTTGCCAATAATTTTGCAGTTTTTGTCACAACTCTGTACTTACTCTCTTTAGATAACTTGTATCTATACCAGAGGTTTAAGTTACCATTTGCCCCTCTAATTCATTTTGAAGATTTGAACCTTTGAATATCCTTGGCCACACCTAACCTTCTCTGCTCCATCCTCACTACCACTACCTAGATTTGGGTCTTCATCACCCTTTTCTAAACATTATAATAGTCTTCCTACTCTCTGCCTCCTACTATCTTCCCCACTTCTAATCCAGTCTCTGTATCATGTTCACAATTATATTGTCCAAATTGTGATTTTGAAATCCTCCAAAGGATATACCTACAGGAGAAATCCAAACTTCCTAGGGTGGCAAAAAATTTCTCCAACATCTTGCTGATACTTCTGCATCCTCCCTCATCTTCTAACTCTTTTCCATAATCACCCTTCTCTCAACATACTAAGCCACCTGTAGTTTTCCAAGTTGACCTGCTCTGTATGCTGTTCATTCTACCCAAAAGCCTATTCATTCTTTTACGCTTATTAAATATTTGTTAAATAAATGATTGATTGTGTTATGCTAAAATATACACCAAAATAAGATTCAGTACAAATTTTAAGATTCCTAACAATTTCATAAGACTGAGAATAGAAAAAAATTAACCTAAACTTCACTGCGAAATGCCTTTTTACCTATATGACACTAAATGCTTGAGTGGTGCTAGGCCTCCATTGATGTGATAATTTCATGGAAAGTTTAACCAGAATTATGAAAGGTTTGCAATAAGATCCAGCCCTTAGATTAACCATATGTATTCAATAGTGCTGTTGGATAAGACTTTGAATATAGTCATTTTAAACTCTGGTGTGAAGTTAGTAGACTAGCAATAGTACACTCTGATGACGCAGCATAACTGGTTCAAATGTCCAGATTATATTTAAGAAAAACTGCCCTCCTAATACTATGCTTGACATGATATATATATATATACATATTTTTTTTTCCCCCTCAGGCCCAGGAACATATAGAAGAAAGCAGAACTGGATGGGCTGGTGGAGTATGATTTTGCTATCTTTTCTTTATATTTTAATGAAACCTTGACAGATTCTCAGCTTTCAAAAAATTATTTGAAATGTATTCAAATTGGCACTACTTCTTTTAATAGAAAAAATATCCAGGTAAAAAACTCAAAGGTAGTGGTCCCTGCATCAATTTTTTGCTAGACAATTTTTATGTTTCTATACTTAGAATTCTATTAAAAACAAGTTATTCCTCATGTTTCAATCAATTTTTTTCAACTGACTCTCTGATATTCATAATTAATATTGCTTCTTAAACAAGTACAGTACAATAAAGTTTTTTTTTTAAGGGAACAAAATCCCTGATCTGCTTAAAATAATATTAATAATCATTTGCCATTTGAATCCAGGAAAAATGAATACATTGGGTATCCTTGGTAATTTAGAGATAATCTAACTTAAATTTTATTGTTCACTGAAATACACACATTCATTCATTCTAGTTTTTCAGTAAAGTGGTATCAAATAGGTAAATGTGTGTTTTGTTATGGTTTGTGATCACTTATACCTGGATATTTTTGGATAGGTTTATTCAGTGATTTATGAGGATTTTTTTGTGTAAAAATTACATTTTAGGAAAATATCAATTGCATCTTAAATCGTATATTAAAAATACAAAATAAGACAGAGAATAAGTGGTATATGGTTGTTGCCACTTAATATAAACATATGGTTGAATTCAACAGCATGGGTGGGGGAAGGGAAGACTCTTCTCTGAGATTTGGACACATGCAATGAAAGAGCAAATGCTTAGGACTTGGTTTAACACATTAACGCATGATACAAGGACAGTAAAAAATTCAGAAGTCAATTCTAAGATGGTAAGTCTTGTAAAAATTCAGAGTTAAGATGAGTAGGGAGAAGGTAAATTATGAAGTAAAAATCTTCAGATATTAAAAACTCTGTGGCACACTTTTCTGGATCCAGTAATTTTATCTTCCATATATTTACTCTGCCTTCAGTTGTATTCATTAACTAGAGAATAGCTGTTACTTTGTTAATTATATACAGTAAATGTAAAATGTGTTCTAAATTAGCAAGTCACAAGTGTGTAATTCAGAAAAAAATAATGTAGAAGTCTTGTTTGAATTTCTTCTTTGCCACTATACTAAATAACAGAAAAAATTAGAGGAGTGTTCAGTGAAAGAACAGAATTTTCTAAGTTTTTTTGATTCTTGGTCAATCAGAAGCTCATCTTCCAAAAAGGTAATTCCTATATCAGCGTTTGAAAATTTGAAGAAAGGGGAAAGTTAATCTATGAATTCACTCCTATTATAAAGATTTCCAGTAAAGAACGAGGGGAAGAAAGAATACTTAAAACGTCCTTTAGTTGTGCTCTCCGTGATGATAATATAACTAGGTATACCATAAGGTAACATGTATGATGTGATTTTACAAATAGATAAACAATGATACCAATCACCTTCTCAAAGACATGATCTTAGGAATCTATATACATTTATTCTGAAAATGCTACCAGTGTTCAAAACACTTTGAGACATTTTAGAATGGGCATCTTTTGAAATCTCCTATTTATAAGAATCTTGAAGTCAACAATTTCATCTTATCAGTTTTTACTCTGTGTAGCAATCTTAGCAAACATTAGCTGAATGAATGGTTAAATGAATAAATTAGTTAATTAATTGCCTTCAAAAGCTGTAGAAACTGCTTTTTAAATACCCTCAGTGGAGAAACATATTTGTCCTTTGAGGGAAAATGAGGTCCCTACATTAAATCAAAAGTCATGCCAAAAGAAATCTAGTGAATAGATGAATTATTTATCTGCAACACATGATTTTGTGCTAGATGATTTTAATATCTGTAGCTTTAGAATTCTTTTGGGAAACATTATTTTTCTTATGTACTAATCTCAATCTCTTAAAATATGTCCAATAGTCCATAATCTTTCTAAATACAAGAAAAATTGTCAAAAATGTTTTGCAGTGATAGTTTTTAAGAGTAAGTTCATACTTTCCCAAAGCAGCTGCTTTGAAGAGGTCATTCATTAGATTTTATAAGTTCTGACATGTCTTTTGAAAAAGTCAGGCCACGACTTTGTATAGTCATAACTCCTATGTCATAGTATGCTGTATTGCTCCCTTTGACTAAAATTAAACTAGTGACTTAATAAATTTACCCAGAAATAGGTCTTTCAGACATTTGTTTAGGTAATATTTATAAGGTATACAGACAAAGTATACAGGTTAGTCATATTAGTATAAATTTAAAGAGAAATTCCTCCTTTAGAATTTGTCGAAGAGATTTAAACTGAAAAAGACCTTCAGAGATTACCTATGAATCAGAAAAGTGAGACTAAATGACTTGCTAAAAGTAACTCACCTGTTAGTTACAGGCACAAAACTAATAAATAGTTTCTGGAGAACTTTACCTATCACATACTTCCCTCTAACATGTGATAGTCAGTGTCTTAATTTGGGGCAAATAGCCTAACTTCTTTGGTATTCTATCAGAAAAATAACAACAAATTCACTTCACATAAGTCTCATTTTGCCCTATGGAGAACAGACAAAAAGGAGGATTTAATCAAAGAATCTGGTATTTAATCACTCGATTTTAGAGAACAAACACAAAAAGCATAATGTTTACCCTGCAAAGCTACATTTAAATTATTTCAAAATAATTAAGCAATACATGACATCTCCTTTAGGCTGTTAGTGAAATCCCTTGGTTCAGAAAAATAAATTTTCTATTTGATCCTTGAAAGTCTGTGCTTTTGACTGAACGTGGACCCAGTTTAGGCATCAGCCTTAGATAGGTAGGACCTCAGGTCATTTGCCAACCATGGCAAGAAATTATCTCGTGGTAAATAATCTGACTTTCCAAGTAAAATATTTTAAATGGCTTTGCATATAGACATGAGCAATTTATCAGAAAATCTATATGTAGATAAAGGGACCTGTGAAGAGGCCTGGTTAAAACTAGGACCACTGAATTATGTGTGATTATCAAGGGTACATGGGATTTGTTGCAAGAAGCACTTATCTCAGAATGCATTATGGACCTAGCTCTGGCAAAGTGAATGAGGAAATATTTCACACTCTCTTTACTTCACCCAAGTTACCTGTTCCTCTAAAACAGCTGTCTTTGGTGTGTGCAATAAAAGGGGCAAAGATAACAGTCTTTGCTTAGTAAAAATATTCTTCCTGTGTGCCTGTCATTCTAATAACTTAAAACACAGCACTCTGCCTTGTTATTCTTTTTAATTTTTCAATGAAATGAAATTTTAAGTTTTTTATCTAGAACGAAACCTTTTTAAGAGTTTCTTAACTAACTGCAGATGGCACCTTAAAACATTTTGTGACCTCAGTTCCCTTTTAGCAGTTAAGACAATGTAGAGCCCGTTTTCATCTGTCACCTTGAGGAGTGAGAAGAAGCCATTGTAAAGCGGTTAATAGTAAGTAAGTAAGTATGTCATCATTTGGCAAAGGGGACGCAGTGTCATTCTAAAATGAAAGAATGATTTGTCAGACATACACTACTGAAATTCTATCCACAACATTGCTAATCAGTGTTTCCTCTTCCTGGTACTCTTGGCTCTCAGTTTCACATAGAGGCATTCATCTTAATGCACGAAATCCCACCGAGACTGGTCTTATTAATGAAACTAATAGGGGAGTCATGCAAGTGGATGGAATGTTTGAGTCATTCCACTTTTCATTTTGTTGAAGATTTATCATTTCTATGCCAAAAGGAAAGGACTTAAGACACTGTATTAGTTTTCTAGGGCTGCTGTAACAAGTTACCCCAAACTTAGTGACTTTAGACAACAGAAATTCATTCTTTCACTATTTTGGAAGCTAGCAGGCCAAAGTCAAGATATTAAAAGGGCCACGTTCCCTCTGAAAGCTCCAAGAAAGAATCCTTCCTTGCCTCTTCCAGTTTCTTGTGGCTCCTGCCAATCCTTGGACTTCCTGAGCTTGCAAATTCATTGCCCCAATGCCTGCTTTCATCCCCACATGGCCTGTATCTCCATATCTCTCAGTATCTCTTTGTGTGATTTCTTCTTATGAGGACACCAGTCAGTGGATATAGGGCCCTTCCTAACCCAATATGATCACACTTGACTCTTACTTTGATTACATCTGTAAAGAACCTACTTCCAAATAGGGTCTTGTCTAAGTCCGTTTGGGCTGCTATAATAAAGTGCTTTAGACTGAGTGGCGTATAAACAACAGAAATTTATTTCTGACAGTTCTGGAGGCTGGAAGTCTGAGATCAGTGTGCCAGCATAGTTAGGTTTCTGTGAAAGCTCTCTTCTGGGTTGCAGACTGCCAACATCTTGTATCCTCATATGGCAGAGAGCCGACCAGAGGAAATAGACTCTCTGCTGATTCTCATAAGGCTACTAATCCCATTCCTTGGGGCTCCACCCTTATGACCTCATCTAACCCTAATTACGTCCTAATACCATCTTATTTGGGGGATAAGGTTTCAACATATGAATTTGGGGGAAACACAAACATTCAGTCCATTACAGTCACCCTCCGATGTTCTGAGTGGAAATGAATTTAGGGGAATACTATTCAGAACACTACAGACACCACATCAAATAAACTACATTTTAAAAATTATGTAGTCATAATCATCAATTTTATGAAAAAGCATCAAGTATCAGATCACGCATGGGACCATCACTAAAGAGGCTGACAGCACATTGCTTGTTTTCGTCTTGCTCAAAAGTGAGTCTCAGCAGTCTATTCAATGAATGGTGCTGGGAAACCTGGACAGACACATGCAAAAAAAAAAAGGCTGGACCACCTCCTTACACTATATACAAGAATAAATTCAAAATGGATTAAAGACTTAAATGTAAGATCTGAAACCATAAAATTTCTAGAAGAAAATATAGGAAGACACTTCACAGACATTACCCGGAGTAAGATTTTTACTGATATATCCCCTTGCATGAGGGAAGTAAGAGAAAAAATAAACATGTGGGATTACATCAAACTAAAAAGTGTTTTTCACAGCAAAGGAAACCATCAATAAAACAAAAAGGGATCTTACTGAATGGGAGAAGATATTTGCCAATGATGTATCCAAAAAGGAGTTAATATCCCAAATTTATTAAAAAACTCACTCACCTCAACTCCAAAAAAAAAACAACCCAATTAAAAAGTGGGCAGAGGACACGAAGAGACATTTTTCTAAAAAGGACATACAGGTAGCAAACAGACATATGAAAAAATGCTCAACCTCACTAATCATTAGAGAAATGCAAATAAAAACCACAATGAGATACCACCTCACCCCAGTCAAAATGGCTATCATCAATAAATCAACAAACAACAAGTGCTGGCGAGGATGTGGAGAAAAGGGACCCCTTGTGCACTGTTGGTGGGATTGCAGATTGGTGCAGCCACTATGGAAAACAGTATGGAGGTATCTCAGAAATCTGAAAATGGAACTAGCTTATGACCCAGCAATTCCACTGCTAGGTATCTATCCGGGGAAATCCAAAACTCTAATTCAAAAAAATGTATGCACCCCTATGTTTATTGCAGCACTATACACAATAGCCAAGACATGAAAACAATCAAAATGCCCATTGGTAGATGACTGGATTAAGAAACTGTGGTACATTTATACAATGGAGTATTACGCAGCCATAAAGAAGAATGAAACCTTACCATTTGAAACAATATGGATGGACCTAGAGAACATTATGTTAAGCGAAATAAGTCAGACAGAGAAAGACAAATACCATATGATCTCACTTATATGTGGAATCTAAAGAAAAGAATAAATGAATGAACTAATCAGAAACAGTCTCAGAGACATAGAGGAAAAACTGAGGGTTGCTAGATGGGAGGGGGGTGGGGGCGGTGGGGATAAGGGGGAAGGTGAGGGGATTAGAAAGCACAGTCAGTAACCACAAGATTGCCACAGGGATACGAAAGTCAATTTGGGGAATGCAATCAATAATGTTGTAAAGATTTTGTAGAGTATATGATGGACACTTGTCTCGTTAGAGAGACCACCTCAGGGATGATGTAGATGCCTGATCACTGCACTGTACACCTGAAGCTGAAGCTGAACAATAATGAATGTCAACTACAATTATATATATTTATATATATATATATATATATATATATATATAAATGTAATCATATATATATAAATGTACATTACATTTATATATATATATAAATGTAACTATATATAGTTACAAGAAGCGGAGTACAGCATTAGGAATAGAGACAGTGAAAATGTAATGGCTGTGTGCGATGTCAGGGGGGAGTGGATGGGGGAGGAGGGTTGTCACTGTGTGAGGGATATAAATGATAAATGTCTAACTATTACGTTGTTTGGTGCACCTGAAACTAATAAAAAAATGTTAAAAGAAAAAGTAATATGGAATAAAAAAGCGGTTCATGGGAAAAAAATGGGTCTCAGACTGGGTGTCAGCAGGATCTGTGTTCGTAGCTAGAACATACTGGCAGTATTTTCATTGCTGTTACTTCATCAGATCTAAAGGAGCACAACATCTTGGTTCACTGTCACATAGAAGCACTCCGCTAGAGAGCTGGTTTGGGTTTGTGTGATACAAAGTAGCTCTTTCCTCAGGTAGCTCGTTCACCACTTTACTGTCCTTTAGAAACCCGATGACCAGGATTGTGAAGAAGCCAGCAAATGTAAGACGAGCCTATATTTTTTTAACGGGAAAAGACTACCAGCTAAAATTGAGTGTGAGGACACTGGCAGGGTTTCTGTTACCTGTACCAGTCAGGATGTTGAGATGTGGCTGGCTCTGCTCCAGGGCACACCAGCTGAGTGTCAGGGACTCCTTAAGGCATGGAGAAGTTCCCAGCAGGGACCCTGGGGAGAGGTCAGGGATGGGTAATGAGGTCTGCTGTGCTCCCTGAGCTCCAGGAGCAACCTCCCTTGCTTGTCCAGGGTAACATTTTCTCTCAAGTCCAGAAGTTTCTCCTTACTGTTGAAAACTGTGGCTAGCATGTCATGATATATATATATATATTTTTACCAAAACTGTACATGCATTTATTC
This sequence comes from Rhinolophus ferrumequinum, assembly GCF_004115265.2. Lineage (NCBI taxonomy): Eukaryota > Metazoa > Chordata > Mammalia > Chiroptera > Rhinolophidae > Rhinolophus > Rhinolophus ferrumequinum. The sequence goes on from NC_046291.1 coordinate 60,541,562, forward strand.
TTTTTTTTTTATTAGTTTCAGGTGCACACGACAAAGTAATACTAAGACGTTTATCATTTCTATCCCTCACACCGTGGACCCCCCTCCCCCCATACACTATCTCTCTGACATCGCACCGAGCCATCCCATTTCATGTCATGATATTTTAATCTTTAAAATGCCTTCACTAAATAAATCATTGGCATTATGTGCTTCCCATCAGACAAATCAACAATTAAAAGGGCCATCAACCTTTATTCGAGTCACACATTGGTCAAATACCCCATGTTGAAGTTTGACTTGGTTAAATATCAAGATGCAGGTGTAATTCCTTTAACTCTGTTTCAAACCACAAAATCTCAGAACATAGAAATTCAACCAAATTAAACATTATAAACTCAGGGGTATGTAGTAACAATTAAGCAGTAATTGGAATGTGTCAGCGCCTTTTAGAATCCCTAGAAAAGCTGTCTGTCTGAAAGGATGGAATGTCAGATGTGAGTGATGGAAGGTTGGAAAGGCAAGGCATTCTGGTTCCTATACGCATTGCTTTGAAAACATCTATAGTTTTAGTTTGGTTTGTCTTTTAAACATAACCTCTGTTGTGTTTTTTTTTTCAGTTCTTTGTTTCAGCACCAGTTTTCAGCTCTGATTCCACTTCATACTACAAAATATTTAGTGACAAGGATGGCTACAAACATATTCACTATATCAAAGACACTGTGGTACGTTCCTTCCAACATTTATCTCCTCAAAGATCATTCACTTGAGGTTGCTCAAATAATGCTCAGCTTCACACAACATACTGTTTGTCTTTTTATAGGAAAACGCTATTCAAATTACAAGTGGCAAGTGGGAGGCCATATATATATTTAGAGTGACACAGGATTCACTGTAAGTATTGCATGAAGCATGTTGCACCATTCAGGGTTTAATTGGCACTGACGGACGTACAAATGATACTACGCCACCTCTTTTAGTTAAAAGCATTTGTGTTACTTCCTCTATAGTTTTGTTCAGACAGCTGTGGTTTCATTAAGACTGCACGTTCTTTACTAACTAGTCAACATGAGTTCCTTTTGGAAAGACTATCTACTGGGTGGTCATTTATCTTCTGACACTTGGTAATTAACTGTACAATTAAAAAAATGTAACTGGTTCTAAAGACAAATTTTACTCGTTAGCACTTGAACAATGAACAAGTTTGAAAAGTCCGTGGAGTGCAGCCCAGGGATATAAAAAATTTTCATAGTGATTCACTGTTATATAAATTTAAATGATTATCTATAATAGCTATCATTTATTAAGCAATTACTGTGTACCACATACTGTAAAGTAGAAACAATTATTCCAGTTTCACAGATAAGAAAAACCAATATTTGGAAATTTAATTAACTTGGCAAGGTGACATAATTGGTTAGTGGCAGAATTAGGATTCAAACTTAAAACACATTAAATCTAATGTTCTTACTGTTTATGTTGATACAGGACTTCTTCCTTTCAGTTCTTTCTTTTTCAGTCCATCCTGTATGCTCTCTAAATAAAACACCTTAAAATAATCATTTATGATCAGACTTCTCTAATCAACAATGTACAGTTCTCTTCCCTCACTCCTAATAAAGTCCAAATTCACAGAACTCTCTTATAATCTGCCTGCCATTAGCTGGAATTCTAAGGGCCAAAGAGGAGGATCATTAGTACAGGCTCACTGGAAAAAACCTATCAGAAACCAATTGCCAATCCATGGAATTCTTTGAACAGTCAGCAAAGGAGTTTGGACATTATGTGTAGCAGCCATTAAAATCGTCTATGTAAGAGTGACAAGATAAAAACAATGGGAGATTTCAGACACAACATGTTTAGGAGGTAGGAGAAAACTGAATACAGGAAGCCCCAGCGATAATCATAATCTAGGCCTGAGATAATAAAGGCCTGAACCAGGATAGTGGCAATGACATATGCACTCCTTGAGGGAAAATCTATGCCACTGGCTTTTCGCATCCTTGGCCCTTGGTATACTGCCCGACACAGAGCCAGAGTTCAATAAATAACTGCTAAATGAATGAGAGCAAAGGTGGATAGACAGCGAAGACACATGGAGGCTGAAGAGGACTGGTGAATTAGTGGCTGTGAGGGAGAAGGGAAAGGAAAGAGAAAAAGTGAACTCGGTTGCACGTGTTAGAGATAAAGACAATTGTGAAACCTTAGGCATAAGAAAACTGCTGGGGGCTGTTTGGAAAAAATACTGAGTAGTTGATTCCCAGGTAGTTTGAGATGATGTGGGAAAGAGGAGCACAAGTGATGATTGGAGTCATGTGAAGTTAGTGAAGACATGTAGAAGGATGCTGGTTTAGAAGATAAATTTAATACTACAAGTGAGTTATATACTGCTGCCTCTTCCTTTGACTTGGGAATAGCAAGGCTTTTATTTCAGTGAGGGCAGAGAAGTATTGGGGCTGCTGGACAGTCCTGAGAATTAAAAATTGGTAACCAAACTTCTCACACCCTGTTACGCTCTGCCGAGAGAGACAGAAAGAGAGAGAAAGAGACATAGAGAGAGAGAGAGAGCCTTTGTAATATTTAGATGAACTCACAGAGGAGTAAAAATCATGCTGCTAAATTGGATTTCCCACTCCATCGCTATATTAAGACAGATTAGAACAGCGACTGGGACACTTAAATAAAAGTATGTTCTCTTGTGACTTGTTTTGCATCTGGGTAATTTCACATGCCCCTTAGTGTGGATGAGTTTCCTGATTTATAGCAAACTTATGTACTGTCAGGGCATCTATAAAAGAAATACAAAATGTGTTCAGAATCATAAACAAAATTAAATAATATATCATAGAGAAACCAGTAAACTGTTAATCATTGAAAAAGAAATGGGTGATATTAATTATTTAAATATTCTAGTTTATTTTGCGTGGCTCATAACTAATGAATCAGAATATAATATTCCTATAACAAAAAGAGCACTCTGTATAATTCACTCTCTCCTATGATTTGAAAGTCAGAGTAAGTATCCAAAATTCAGAGTTATAAACAGCAGTGATTTATGTACATAAGTGCCAATTAATAAATAATCTCATGAACTATTTATTAATAATTTATTAGTTTACAAAATAATAGTTCATTTATTAGCTATTAATAGAGTAGTTTCGATGAACATTGGACTATATTTTTAATATATTAGTAATATACCAGCAATCCTGTCACAATTTAGTTATCAATAATTATTTAATAACTTCTGAATATATTTTCAGGTTTTATTCTAGCAATGAATTTGAAGGCTATCCCGGAAGAAGAAACATCTACAGGTAATGTATGTCAACTCACTCTAGCATTTTTATATTTTGATATTTGTATAAAAATCTTCAGAGTCCTCAGGATATAGAGAATATTTTTTTAAAGTCTGAAATGTAATAAAAATAATTTACGAATTAAGATAAAACATTCAGAGACTGTTGTATACTACATTAGTATAAAATTATATACCCTCAAAACATTCGCTAACTCAATTTTTTTTCCCAAAAAGAAAAACCAGAACCAGTAAATTCTAATGCTGATATATAAACATGACACTGAATAATTCAACTAAATTGAGAGGAAATGGAGGATATTCATCATTCACATTTATTAAGTTCCTACTGTGTACCAGGCATTGTATTTATTCCCATAGTGGGTGATTGCCTTTAATACTCAGATGACTCACTTTGTCATAAGCCTATTATGATTGGAAGGAATTAATCTCTGTTCCTAAATTAGTGTTTAAGTTAGCACGGTGGTCTCCCAGCTGATTGGAATGGTGCCCTCAACAGCCACTTTTGGATGCAGAAATAAAAACAATAGTTACCGTAGGCTGGTAGTCTACTATATGCCAGGTATCTTTTTATCTGCTTTATATATTAATGTCATCTAATTCCCACAACAGCTCTCTGAGGCACGTGATATTATTGTGACCCCTTACTATTTATTAACAGCCTACCTAACATTTCCAAGATCACACCAAAATGTGAACATGAATACTAACTGTAACCAAGAAAGGAAGACATTTTCACTCTGCTGCATTCCTCTGTTCCCCCTTGGATCATGGATCCTTATCCGGTGGGGAGAATCCCTCTATGGTGCTAGCAATGTGTATGGCCACCCTCTACCATGCCGAGGGCAAGGTCAGCAGCAGCAGCAAAAGGAACGCTGCAGTGGCCACAGGTAACCTTGTCAGCCACAGTGTGTCTCTGACCCTGCCCCCATCCTGACATAGTATCACCTAGTCTACCGCAAAAGAGATTCTGATTCTCAAGGTTTGGAGAAAGGTCTGGGAGTCTGTATATTAAAGCAAATAATCCCATTCAGGAACCACACAGGGGACTCTGCTAAGGAAAGAACCACACAGGGCCCTCTGCTGAGGAACCAACATGGTAAGTGTAGGTTGGCTTGTGTACGAATGTGCGGAGGGAGCATTCCCAGGAAGAGCTTACATGAGTCCAAATTTCCTGCCAGATGGAATGGAAGGCACAGGAGGCCCTTAGAACCATGGTTTCTTCTTTCCAATTTGCTTATTACTAATTTCTCCTCCCAGATATGTAAGAACAACGACCTCTTTCCTGGTGAGACTGCCATATTCTCTTTGTATGTTTTCCCAGTGGGAATAAAAAGAGAGATGGGAAGAGGAGTAAAAAGAGAGATGGTTGCGTTTCCAACCACTTTGTACAGTATAAGAGATGAATGGCTATGGGAAGTGATTACACCATGCCCATTAGAGGTGTTAGATACTTCTCCACCCTAGGAAAACTGCAGAGGACATCTCCTTCAAGGCTTGTGCCTATTCAGGCAAAGATGTTTTGAAATGCAGGATACATTAAATTACTGTGATTCCCCTTCACTTTAAAAGGCACTGGCACCAGAAAAATAGAGTAGATTTGATGTCAATATGTAAAGTAGTCATTTTACATGGAGTAGTACATTCTGAGAAATACAATCTCAATATTTGAACTTTTCTTTTCTTTTTTTTTCTAGAATTAGCATTGGACGCTATCCTCCAAGTAAGAAGTGCATTACTTGCCATCTAAGACAAGAAAGGTGCCAGTATTACACAGCAAGTTTCAGTGACTACTCCAAGTATTATGCCCTCGTCTGCTATGGTAGGTAATGGACTTAACACAACCTCTGCCACCTCACTGCCACTGTTGTCACCCTTGTCACCACCACCTGATCGACCCTTAACTACAGATTATTGAGCATTTGTTATATGTGAGGATCTTATCTACGTTATCTTATCTAATGCTACGGAAAAACACGAAAGGAAGGCATTATTGTTGCCATTTTTTGCAGCTGAGAAAACAAAGCAACTTGCAAAAGGTCCTCACTGATGGTAAGCATTAGATGGGAGCTCTGTTCACTGCAAATCCCGAGCCCTCACCCACCACGTGCCATAGCACCATCGGGTTGTGTGCAAACACTATGTGCCCGCTATCACAGTAGGACTTCACCAATATCATAAAGAGAAGCATTCTTTGATAAAATGGTTGCTGGATTTTGGCCTGTTTTCCCAGACAAATGTCAAACTCCTACAGCCAGAGTAAAGAACAACAGCCTAGAAACCCGAGCTCTTCCCTTGGAGGTCAGTAATTCTCTGTACTGTACTTTCAATGGCAGTGGAAAATGAACTTTTGTTACCTAGTATGTCTTTTCTAAATTTGTGCAACATAATAAGTATTCATTCATATATTTAAAAAGTCATAAATAATAAAATAAACAAAACATTTCCAAGTAGTTTAGGCCACGTGTACATTTACTGAATAATTTCTGTCCAAATAATTTTATTTTATGCATAACATTTTATACCTTGAATATGTGACAAGCAATAAAAAAAAAGGTGAAATTAGGCAATCAGTAGATCCATGAAATGTGCTGGGGTTTCCTTAGTCATTATGGAGAGTTAGAAAACAGACTGGGAAATATCTACTTCTTCATTCTCTTCCTGTCCCTCCAGTTAATCCTAGTGGGGGACAGAAAATAGAGGAGGCTATGAAGAAAACATGTCCCTCTCCTGTTTCTGGTATGAACTCCCCATGTGGGGGGTAGGTGACTCAGAGAACAAATGGAATCTGACTGGTTGAGATTCTTGCCCAGTCGTAGAGAACCCTGAGGTTCTCTTTGCTTCCCAGAAGGGAAGCCACCCTGACAGGCCACTTCCCTCACCCCGATCACATGGCTTCAGAACCTGAGCCCCAGCTCATTTGACTACATGGAAATTAATAAGCTTTTAACCCAAATGCTCCCTTCAAGAAGTCAGTTTGATACTGCACCTTCACAAAATGTTTGGTCAATCGTATCTTTGAAAAGTCAAGAGATTGTTGTTCGCCACCATATGTGTGGTTATAGCACGTAAAGGTATACATTAACGTCCCTCTCAAGTTATATACAACATTTTTCAACCCAAGCTATGTATTCATGCAACATATATTGAAAGTTTACATGCCAGGCATATAGTGTCACTGAACTAACTGCACTGAGTCATCTGTTTGTCTATCTTTCTCTCCTGAAGGCAGAGCCTGCTTTCTTTTAATCCTTATATTCATAAGGCCAAGAAGAATGGCCAATGCATAATAAGCAGTGAATGCCTGCTGAATAAACATAAGTGTTAGAAAGATCAAAGCATTTCTGCCTTTGGCAAAGTCTACCCAAAAGCTCATTCTTATGCTGATATATTTACTGATAAAGACATCAGTGAGTGACCTTACGCATACATATATACATTTATATCTATATGCGTTCTACATTTAACCCTTTTTGAAAACACTACGTCACTTTTTATATCTCTTTGTCTTCTTAATATTTGCGGAAGCCTGAGTGCCCACTGAAAAGATAACGAAGCAAAGACTAAGCTCTCATCAAAAGTTGGTGGAAGAGTCCTTTCTAGAACTTGAATTGCCTGACTTTTCCACACTCACTCTTGCTCGGCAGTATGGTAATTTCCCATTTAGCAAAAAATATACTGTGTGGGAAGCATCACATCGTCTGGTGTTTTTGAAGCTCCAGTAAAATGAGTCACTGCGCCATCATAAGAAAAACCTTGAAATCTTTCCCTTTAGGATTAAGAGTAAAGCCTCATTATGTAACTTCAAATTTTCCAAGAGAGATGATGAGTAAATCCCAGATAATAGGATTAAAATAGGTAAAATCACATATATGATGTTGATGGAACAAAAACAATGCAAAGGAAGAAGTCTAGACAATCAATGCTTATGCCACGAGGATCACACCATCAGGCCATTTGTGTCAAGGGCACTCAGCCATTAGTTTGTCTCATAGTTTGGGCAAAAAAGACATGCCAGTTGTCACTTCTGGAACTGCATACCCATGAAAATTCCATAAGGTGCATGCTGATTGACTAAAGTCAAGAAATTCAGATATATGTCTCATTTCCTTACATCCTGACCAAAAATATAATGTGTGCTTGTTCCTTTTAATAACTTGGAAGAAAAGCTGAACAAAATGAAAATCTCTGAAATTAAATTCTATAAAATTCTGAAGCTCCACACAATAAAGAACTGCTGGTTTTTGAGGGATGCTAATAAATAATATCCCTTCTCCTTACTCCCAAGTTACACTGAGGCATCAGGAAGGAAATCAAAATATTAGCTTTATTACCTGTAAGGGTTAGTTGGAAAATGTGGCTAAGGTGTGGAACTTCCTAATATTGCACCCCAGAATTCTAGTTATTCACACAAATATGGGTACAACTGGACAACCATTGGCTACCCCTATGGGGTCTGGCACTGTCACACATAGAGCACTCAGGGACAGATCAAAGCATGTTCTCTGCAGGCAGAAAGATGCCAGAAACAAGGCAGAAGATAGAGTTACTTATTCCTAGGTCATTTCCCCTCTGCTGGCTTGAGACAAAGGATGCTACTCTAATGACTCTCCCTCCACAAAGAAGGAAGCAAACTTCGGAAGTTCAAATGCACCGCTACCCCTAACCGCCATGTTCATTGCTTTTAACTCATTGATTGCCTGAGCAAATCATCCTTTCAAAGTGTATTTCCAGGTATTATTTAATCTATAGTTCATGAAAGTGATACGTAGCTTTGAGTCATTCATAGATCTTGTTAAAATGGCTAGTTTCTGCACAGAGAACCTGAATTCCATGTTGGAGTATATGGTGGACACTGTTGTGCCACCCAAACCTTCCAACTTCAGGACTGAATCACTCATTTCACCAGCTACTGAGAGTTCTGGTGGCCGACAGCTCACAGCTGAGCCCACCCCCAACCTGCAGGGATTGCTCTCATCCCAGGATATAGCCACTGGCTGCTCCATTCTGGGGTGTACAACCCAGCCCTATTATCCCATTTGAGACAACTCTGCAGGCCATCCAGCTCCAGAGCTTCTTGTGGGGTTGGTTGAGGTCTCCTTTCTGACAGTACTGAAGACCACCTTCCCTTGTTGCCCCAACTTTCTTCTCCTCTCCCACAGGTGCACATTCTAATACCACCCCCAGATAAATGTCTAGCTCACAAAACTTCTCCTGGGTCTGTTTCCTAAGGAATGTGACATTCCACAGCATGTTTGAACGGGCAATGCATTCTATATAACTTTATTTCTTCATGTATTAATTACTTTTTAAAAATGCTGTATTCTACCCACCAAAATAAACTGAACGATGAAGTCAAACTGAAAATACAATCTGCACACTATTGAAAGTTACTGATAATAAAGACACAGACAAAACTGGCCAATACAGCGTGACATCTTCCCAGAAGGCCATATACCTCTGCAGCTTCTGGGGTCCTTTTGTGTAATTAGAGCCAAAATATTGAGCACCACTATTGGAAAAGTACACAGGCAACTAACTCTTTCACATCTGGTTTTTGACGGGGCTCTGCTCTCATGTGTTGCTTAAATGTAACTTAAAGGTGATGTTTACTTCTCTAGGGGAAAAATAGCTGCAGAATTAAAAGATGTACTTGAACTTGAAACTAATTACAAATTAAGTGTTATTTTAAAACTAAGCCATATTTTTGTTTTCCCCTTGTGCCCAGGCCCAGGCCTCCCCATTTCCACCCTTCATGATGGCCACACCGATCAAGGTACTCTCTCTGCCATGCTGTTGTCTTGTCTGCAGAAATCCTGAACCCTCAGTGACACTACACTAGAGGGAGCAAGACAGTTTCCCCACACCAACATGGGGAAGTGTCATGGAATCCTGTCATCTTACAACTTATTATTACACAGATTTGGACAGTTTTTGAGTGAAACCTGATCATAGGAAATTTAATAATTATTTACGGTATGAACCTGGCATAACACAGATGAGTTTTATCAGAGGGATTAATCCTATCTTTCCTAATCAGCTTTATGAAAAGCACAGAAGCTTAGAACTGGAAGGAAACAGGATATTTAGTACAACCTCCCTCCCAAATAAAAATTCCTGTTTTTTCTTTTTGTTTTGTTTCGTTTTTTCTAACATCTCAAACTGGAGACAGATTTCAGCCATAACTCCAGTTCAAAGCAGTGGATAACTACCACACTAGCTTTTCTCTTTTAACAGCAACATTATACTGTTGCCACCTATGAATGCCCTGAAATTTGGATACTCTTTCCATTCTCAACTGCTATCAAGATAGTCCTCGTCCATCCCGTATTTGTGATATTGGTTAAAAATATTTGTTCACGGATCAACGATAATCGTTTTTGCTCTCAACAGGGTTATCCAAGTGTATAATTGCCCTGAAACTCTTCCTGAGGTTCTTCATTATCTTTTGATGTACTATTAAAAAATGTTATAGGGTTGAAAGTTGATGGTGACTAGAGGGACTTCAGCACTCATGCCTGCAATCATCCCTGGACAGCTTTGGTGACAAGTCAGGAGACTGCTTTGGGATTAGTTTGGCAGCCAGCTCAATGGCTCAAGGATAGGTGAAAATAGGTACTGAGGAAAAACAGCGTCAGTTCAGGAGCTCTGGACAAGGACAGGCACTGTGATAATGGGACTCTGAAGTTAGTTTCATTTTGAAGGTTTGGGTTTTGGGGTTTTTTTGTTTTTGTGTTTTGTTTTTTGTTTGTTTGTTTTTACTTTGTGTCTAATAATGAAGTACTTTTAAGAATAAGCAGATTATATTTCTCAGTTTGGTTCATCTCAATCTTCAGAACCTAAAGCAGTTCTACCCTCAAATCTATGACTTTTTGTTTTAATGGAAAACCACCGTAAATATCTAATTCCCATTTTACTGTGACTGCAAAATAAAGGTCAGTTTCTCTTTTCCCGGACACCAATTTCTGTAGGCTTTACAAAGCTTTATTACCTCACCCAATACTTACAAATAGGTACAGTGCTCATGTCACTCTCACATGTGTACTATGTATTTATGTTTTATAATTTGCCAAATAGAATGCAAATTCTTTTAGAGCACAGTTCTACAAACTTGTCTAATGATAAAATTATCCGGAGATGTTTACTATAAATACTCTGAGACCCTTCCCAGAAATTTCATTTAAGTGGATCTTAGATTGGGTTGGGAAACTGTATTTTTAATAAATTCTTAGATAAGGTTTGGAGCTACCTTTTAGAGTAGATGCTATGTCTCCCATTTATTAATAGTTTTCACCCATTTTTCCATTGCATTTGGTGGCAGAAAACTTCATTCAATAGATCTTGGTTAGGAACCTATCACATTAAATCAGACAATGCTGTATAATAGATTCTTAAAATGACCTGATACTGGGTCAGATATGCTCCCTGTCCTCAAGGAAACTATAGATCAACGAGGAATGCAAATGTGTGAATACGCAGTTACAATACAGTGGGGTAACGTATTAAGATAAAGTAAAGAGAGCACAGAAAGCACATAAACAGGGCATATCATCTGAGTTTTGGGATTAGGAAATGTTTCCCAGTAAAAGTTACATCAAACCGGTGACTTATAAATATGACGGAGAGATTGGTGCTGCTTGTCTGGATGGCTGGTCAAGGGGAATGATAGTGGTGCTTTTTACTGAAAAGGGAGATTCACAGTGGAGAGAACATTTTGAAGGAGATGATGAATTTTGTTTCAAATGTTGAGTTTGAGGTACCGATATGAATATCCAAGTGGAGCCACCTGGAGTGACATAGTTTTCAATCTGGATGTTGGAGGATCAGTTTGGACTGAAGATGATGATTAAGAAGTCACTGATTTATGAACATTAATGACATGGTTACTAAGGGCATGGAAGTGGATGAGACAGCAGAGTGGGAAAAATTAGTGTGGGTGGGGGTAGTGGAGAGTGAGCCTAAAATAAAACTGTGTGGCACACCAACACGAAAAATGGAAAGAGAAAAGTGAACTTGCAAAGGAGACCAAAAGGGAACAGAAGGGGGAGGATAACCTTGAAAGGATGGTGTTGTGAAAGGCAGGGCAGGAGAGGACCTGTGTCGAGTGCTACAGAGAGTGATTCATGAGACCTGCACGAAATCAATGAACTTAGCAAAGGGGAGAATAGCACTGGTTTGGTCAGAGTCCTTTCAGTGGAACAGTGGAAATGGAAGCCAGATTGAAGTAAATGTATGCCTGCATAGATAGTAGAGGAAAAGAAACAGTATTTTCAATAGGTCTGACTGACTAGAGAGGAAAGAGATGAAATGATGTCTGGAAGGGATTGATAAAGGTTTAACTTTGTTTTTCAAAGCTGATGAATATTTGGGCATGGTTAAGTGCTGATGGAAGAAATTAGGAGACCAAAAGGGGTTGAAGACATAAAGGAGGCAGATCCTGAGAAGTTGGGAAAAGATGGAGTCCAGAGCCAGATGAGGGGATTATTCTCTGGTATTGTGATGCAAGAGAATGAAGAATTGTTGTAATTATATGAAAGAAGTAATTATATGAAAGTTTGAAGATATTGCAGAAAACAGTACAACAACTTTAGATTCTCTGCAAAGTGGGGTAAGATCATTTGAAAATAACAAACAGTACTTGAATCAGATGCCAGAGAAACTCAGAAGAATTGGCACTTGACATTGAGGACCCCACTGAGGCTTAGTTGCATAGGGCACAGAAGGTGTTCGTTAAAATTACCCAACTGATTGAATGACCTCATTTGTCAGCTCTTCTACAGATTCTTTACATAATTTAATTAATGAGCAATATATTGTGTTACTATGATCTAAACAAAAATCTCATGCATGAGCCATCATTCTTACCACTTGGTTTCACCATAATAAAGTGTGTAAATACATATAGAACACATACTACATGTCAGGTTCTAGATACTGAATGTGCTGAGTACTGAGTATACGATGATGGTGAAACAAACTAAAAGATGCAGGCTGGACTGCAGCATTCCTCTGCCAGGTTACAGACCTTCAAAGCAAAGTCACCTAGAAAAACCCAGTTGCCACCCCTCCCTCTCCTCGCAGCACTGTGCACTTCTATTTTGCTCCAAGTGACGGAAAAATTGCCCACTTATCTATCATTCGTAAAAATGCAACCCTGGACTATACAAACATTAGTAAGCTTTTAAATTAAATTTAGCATTTCATTAAGTCATGAATCAGAAAAGTTCAATAACTAAGAATGGAATGGGGAAGGAATCAAAGTCAAACCAACATGGCAACAACACTTGTGAATTGTCTCTGACTTCCAGTACCTGTTGGTAAAATGATGAAAATAATGACAACTAAACATGCACACTCTGTGTGCATGTTCCACACAGAATTCCCTTTATCCATGACAGCTCCACATACAGAATCCACATAAGGACAATGAAGGGCTGTAAATACATAGAATTGTGTATTACTTCTATTTATGTATGTATGTATTTATGTGTGTGTGTGTGTGTGTGTGTGTGTGTATGTATGTATGTATGTATGTATTTTGGATTTTCTCTTTTAAGATGACACAAGTATGTCTCCTGATGGATCATCCAAAGTTAAAATGAAATTTATTATGTATCTTATACAACTTATACCAAAACAAATATATTTTGTTCTAAGATAAATATACCATGCTGGAGCAAAATACCATGAATATATGAAAACTGAGAGTTACAGGGGAAGTGGTTTGGCAAACTTAGTGTAGTTACAAGTACTCCTCTAGTTCCCTATCTTCAAGGACCGCTTTTTTAAAAGGCACAAGAACAAGAAGTCCACAGCTTGTCTATTGTAGAAACCTCCGTATTTCAGAAATTATTTAGACTCCTTTTTAAAAAGTAAAGCTACACACTGTACATTATATGTGAAAGTCTAACTTTTACAAGAAGATGCCCAGTATCAATTCCAGTTCAAAATAAAGCTTACAAAAAGCCCTCTATTACTAGAAATGTATTTGCATACACCACCGATCTACAGCGTCAGGAGATGAACGGATTTGTTCAGTTTCAAAGATTGAAACATAACTAAGCTCAAATATAAACCGCAGTTTTTTAAGAATATCTTTAAGAAAGAAAGAGATTATAGTGTGCCTCTATTGTTGTTGTTTTAGTAAGATGTATACCTAGCTTGAGAAAGAATTTGAAGAAATAAGATGCACAGTAATTCAATACAAAAAAAAAAGGGAAAAATACACTATATTAATCAGGTACAACAGGAAAATGTTAAGAAAGAAATAGATATTAAAATATCACAGAAATGTATTTGAATTCACACACTGAAAATTTTAAAACAAACTTTATAACTACATAAATAATTATTGTAAATTTGAGTTTTCAGAAACCGATTTTACTTCTACTATTTTTTTTTGTGAATGATAAAATAAAAATAATAATGTCACTCGTCATGACTTTACGTTAAAAAAGAGAAGTTGGAGATGGGAAAATATGGCTTAATAAAACACTTTTGTTTCTGTGATTCTGCTCAAAATGTGTTTTGATCCTGCAAGGATCAGCTTAAGAGATAATGACTGCTGTCCTTCATAATATCTGTTTTAAAGCCTGGATTAAAAATGTGCTTGCCAGTATGAAATTCTTTAAACAATACTTATAGATTTTCAGTTTCATCTGTATTAAAGCCAAATGAATTTTTAGAAAGAAATTTTCTTATTGATTTGCTACTAATTAAAAATGAACATTTTATGTTTTTAAGAAATTAAAATCCTGGAAGAAAACAAGGAACTGGAAAATGCATTGAAAAATATCCAGCTGCCTAAAGAAGAAATAAAGAAACTTGAAGTGGATGAAATTAGTAAGATCTTTTAAAAACTTCTCTTTTATAGGCATGAAGTTGAATACTTGTGTTGCTTTTTGAAAAAAAACGATAGGGTAAATATTATAGTACAAATCCTACAATGTTACAGGATCTTAATTAAAACAATCTTACTGTAACAATAGAGTTTCACTAAATATCTTTAATAACTTTGTGAATAGAGTTGATCTTATAGTTTCCTATAGCTCCATTTCAAGTCTGATACTTTCTAAAAAGAGCTTGTCTAATTTTAATTTTAGAATATGCTTCTAGGAAACAATAATTCAAGATTTCCAAAATCTTTTAACTTAGACAAAAATGTGTAATAAAAATCAATTTAAAACATATTCTTGGTTCTTAACAGTTTACTAGTTATAAATTGATTTTATGTTATATATTCTTATTAAAGAAAAGAAATACTGCTATGAGTATAGTGGAATAAAGATTTTTCTTCTTTTTTTTTTTTCTAAGCTTTATGGTACAAGATGATTCTTCCTCCCCAATTTGACAGATCAAAGAAGTATCCCTTGCTAATTCAAGTGTACGTAATGTTTTCTTTGGGGTGAAAGGTGTTTACTGAAAATATATTGAATTAAGTACACATTTATGAGATAGAATGAACCATTCTCCTTAGTAAATTTCCTACTGATGCTGTTTTTATATATTCATCAACTAATCAGAGTAAATAAAATATGGCTATTTAAAATAGATTGAGGAAATTTTGAGATTTTAGATGGACTGGCTTGCATTTGCTGTGTTGAATTCCCTTTGTATGGCAAATTGCCGAATGTGTCAGAATACCTTTGAGATAAATTGCAGCCAAAAAAAAAATGTATTGTAAATCATCTTAACGTCTTATGTAATTGAGTTAGAAAGAAATAAGGGAATGGAATACATTTAGTGGAATCACACCCAAAATCAGTGCTGACCTACACACAATTTGCTTAAAACACCATGCATTTTTTTAGTATATCTTATGTCTGCTTTTAGCAAGTGGCAGGTGGCAGAAATGACGAAAAACCCACACATATTCCTTGAAATGCCAACCCTAGATGTATCCGTTTTGGGGAATGGGAGAGGCTGTGTCCCAAAACAACTTCCTTGTAATAAACCTCTGGGAAAAGCCTGGTCCCCTCTTGATTTTGAGCCAGTTCTAATGCCACTGTTATAGAAATTTTATCATACAAATGTACTGGGAAATACTAAAGGCAATTCTTGGCCATGATGGGAAGTTGAATTTTACAAAAGAATCAGAGATTCCATATTTTCTTTTTTTTGTCTTTAGGTATGGTGGTCCCAGCAGTCAGAGTGTAAGGTCTGTATTTGCTATTAGTTGGATATCTTATCTTGCAAGTAAGGAAGGGATAGTCATTGCCTTGGTGGATGGTCGAGGAACAGCTTTTCAAGGTGACAAACACCTGTATGCAGTATATCGAAAGCTGGGTGTTTATGAAGTTGAGGACCAGATCACAGCTGTCAGGTGAGCACCTTTGCATTCAAACAGAAATTGACATGCAACAAAATCACACAACCACTTTTGGGTTTCTCGTCCTTAATGACTTAATTCTTTTTGTCTCTTTTTAGAATGTCTATTTTTCTAACTTCATCTAAATCTATCATTAATCTTAAAAGGATATTTGTGCCCAATATGAGAAAAAAATATTCATGGAAAGAGCTAATAAATGCGTGGAAAACTGATTTACAGTGATAAATGACAAAGACTCTTTGGATGTTTCAGTCTTTGTAATACCCTTTCATTTACTAACATGGCTTACAATTACCAAAAAAAAAAAAAAAAAAAAAAAAATTATAACTCTAGGGATGGTATTTAGGAAACCAAACAGCTGAATTTGCTCAAGCATTGTGGGTTTTACCTTGAGCCTTAGAAATGGTTCAAGGTTTCATTAGCACTGTATACTCATAGATGTTAAGCATTTATTTGTAATTAAACTAGCTGTGAAGCTTGGCTATGTTAGCATGAAAGTGTTTCCCTATTTTCATTTGACAAAAAACAATTATTTTATGTAATATAAATTACATTATGAAAATATTTAGAGGAAAGACAGATTCAAAATCTGAGTTCTTCCCAACTACATTCTCCATCACAATTTATAGCTCAATCATCTTTTCCTAAACCAAAAAGTTCATAGTCACCAAAATAATTGCTTTTTTGAAAACACTATTCAGGACTTTTCAGGATTTTCCTGTAATTGTTGGGTTTCTGTTATGTGAGTAGATGAAGTTAGAGAATAGTAGTTTATAAATGTAAAAGCTAACTCTGGCTAATTACACTCTTAGTCATGGATGTGTATGTGTGAGTGACAGCTAAATGTCAAACATTGTTTCACAGCAAAGAGCAATTTAGAAAATTCAGTGGTACATTTTTTTCTATCGTCTTAATGTCATTAATAGTTACTGATTTCCATGCAGTGTGTACAACACATATTGTGTTTCACAACTAGGAGCCAGGCCCAGACAACACTTTTCTGTATTTTTTGTCTCTAATCAAAGCAAAAGTTTAGCCTCACAGTAACTATTTTTAAAAATAGAAAAGTAATCATAGTCTGTATGTTTTCAATTTTTTCTTCCATTCTGTGAACCGTAATATAAATGCACACAAAAAAATATCTGATTAAAAAATCCGTTTGAATAAAATCTGACAAATCAATAAGCAGATTATCAAATAACACTGCACAATCTGTAGGCATCATTCACACCTAACTTGTGGGAAATTTCATCTTTCTTACTGATCCAGACTTTTGACCTTTCCACTAGTAACATGTTTGGGAGAGTCTTCTGCCTGAGGGAGACACATAGAAGAGATAGTTCAAAGAAACACTCCCCCATGAGATCAGTTTCTCATACAAAGACTGTGCTGCACCTTTTTGGAAGTGTTGAAACAATTGTCAGCATTACAGACTTAATCATTTAAGGATTTTTTTTTTTGACACTGTAGTCACATCTATTTGTATTTAAACCATGCAATAAACACCAAGGGCATGTAATCCTGGGACTACATCAAAAGACAGAGATATACATTATGCCTCATTTGTAATTCAGTTACATCTTTTCCAAAATCCATAGAGCTAAAAAGTGGTTTGCTTTGGCATTGGTTAAAAAAACTACCTCATCATCATCATTTCGTCATCACAACTTAACAATAACAACAAAATACGGCAATATGATATTGCAATACTCTGTATAAAATTGTGCGGTTTACAATCTCTACTCTCAATGTATTTACAATCTTTGTAAAGTGGATAACCCACCTGCACTCTGAAGGGACAGCACTGCTGTTCAATAAAACTTCCAGTAAACACCCTAGCGAACAAGGGGTGGCTACATGGCCCACACAAAACACATATGCAACAGTGAAGATGCCAGTTGAGGCTGGCCTTGGCTTTGCTTGAAACCATTATTCTGCAAAAGTGAAGGGGAAGTCTTAGAACCCCGTGCTTTGAGAAAACAAAAGCTAAAAAGAATACATTTATAATGATCATCCTGGGAGTAATTCAATTACATCTCCCTAAGAAGTGTTTTAGGACTTTGTGTAGTGAACACAGAGAATGTATTATAGAATTGTACACTTGAAACTTATATAATCTTATTAACCAAAGTCACCCAAATAAATTTAATAAAATTTTTTTAAAGGGGTACATTTTGGGAATCAGACACTAAATATCTGACCTAGGGAATTAGGATTGTAATTCCTCTGTAGTACCTCTTAAATTACCTCCCCTAAAAGAATGAAATTTGTCCCCTTGAATCTCTTATAAAAAATGCAATCTGGCTACATTTTTTACATGCCAAAAGAAAATCATATGTACATGTTTGGAAACAACAGTAAATACTAGGTTAATAAATAGATTCAAACAAAGGAAAGCAGAAAAAACAATAAAAAGAAGCCACACAATTTCACAACTTATGACTATACAAAAGAAATGTTTCAAAGGAGATGCTTGTGAGGTCAAAGAATAAGTGAAACTAGGACCTGCTTTCTTTGGGCTTCTCTGCAAGTGGTACGTATGTGAGACCAATGCAACTCTAGTAGTTATAGGGTCAACTCATTTGGGGTATATTTAGCATTTTTGACATTCCCACAATTTTGAAATTTTATATAACTTGAGGGTTAGTGGTGAGGAAGAATTATATGAGAAAAAATATATATCACATCATACATGGTATCAATAAGAACATCTCCAAAATAGAATAATAAATGATCACTAGGATTCTAAGTTGACCTTTGATCTAGGGCCATTTTTATGAGAGAAAAGTTGTAAAGTTCAGTCCAGCATCTAAAATGAGAAAAACATGCTTTTCCATTTCTTACTAATATTTTGTTGATTTAACCACATTATCAACAGTATTTCTGATAACCCTCCTGGAAGCTCTACCGAATTTGGAGGTAAATTTTATAGAGCCTTGTTTGTCTCAAAGTGCTCAGGTTATCTAGGTAACCTTTAACCTAGTCCTGCCACATTAAGTGTTAATGTTTCATTTCCATGTTAACTATTGCACTATCACTTCCTGTAAATGTCATCATTTCAGAATAAACCTAGGAAGGGCGCTGTTAAGAATTTCCTGTTCCCATGTATCACCTGTTATTTGCTTTTACCCCAGATACAAGGCAATATGATTGCTAGTTTCTGGGGGATCATAAAAATCACGATTGATTTTATGGCTCAGAACTGTCTTCAAGCACTAGCGGCAAGCTTACTTTTATTAACAATAAAAAGGGAACCTTTTCTTCTTTCATTTGGTTTTTGAAGTTTGTGTACGAATTGCTGAAATGCCACACAATTTGCTGCACATTTTCTCTGCTTTGCCATGAACGGCATCCACACAGGTAGCAACTTTCCATGTGCTACTGCATTTCTTCCTTGTAGACTCCTCAATGTTCCTCAGAATCAGTGTGGGGTAAGCTGTGACTGATTGGACTTCTTCCCATCTGTTTGTCCCATGCATTTTCCCAACTTCTGTATAAATCAGAAACATTCACATCAAATCAACGGAATGAGCAAAATGGTTGCTGTGGAATCCCTTTAAGAAACTGTCTTTTAACTAATAAACATCACGCGGTCCTGCTTCCAGGACAAATCAGAAAGAGCATTAATATAACTGAAGGGAATAAAAAAACTGTATTTTTCCGGAGCCTTGTGTGTCATTTTTGTCTCCTCCCTTCCTTCCTGTTACTGTTGTATGCAGGCCTCTACAATGGCTTCCAGTTTGGTTTTGTCTTCTACTGCTTCTGTTTGTCTTAGCGTTTCTTGCATTTTTATCAAACCTTTTCAAAAATAAATCACAATGACTCTAAAATACCAGCCTTCAAAGGAGCATGGACTAAATTAGCCTAAAACACTCTTGTTTTGTACCAACTTTGCGAAGTTACACTCCTGAGGGCTTCCGATGACTTTTTAAAGGTTGCCCTTCAGTGTGGCCTCTTGCTCCTAAAGAGAGATTTATTTTCCAAATAGTTTTCAAATGGAGACTCTTCTGTGATTGTTGAATCATATCTGTATTCTAAAAGAAACATATAATTGTTCGTACCATGATATATTGAGCATAACTGAATATGAAATCGGAGAGGCATAGATGTTTTTCCATGGATGGATGTGATCAAAAATGAGATGGTGATTATCATTTAACATCTAAGTAAACAAGGTCATGAGAAATTAATAAAATTTAAAACAGCAACAACAAAAGCCTTTCAAAAGCTGGGGATTTGGGAATTTGGCCCTAGTCATGGTGCTATTACTTCTCATCTTTCTATGAGCCTGTGTCTTGAGCTGTCTTGGTCCCAAGAAACTCACCCACACAATTAGGATAGGAGACCTTCCAGCCCAGCAAAGCACTATTCAATAGATATATAGTAGAGTCTAAAGGATCCTTTTATCCTTTGCAGAAAACATGATAATATTCTTTTAATTATTTGTAAATGTAGTGTGATTATGCATGTGTTTAAACAAAGAAAATACAGCATTTCTATTAAATCTTTGGATTAAATATGCTTGTGTAATGAAGTAAATGTCATGTGTACACACTTAAAATTCTAAAAATTTGTTTTTTACTTTAGAAAATTCATAGAAATGGGTTTCATTGATGAAAAAAGAATAGCCATATGGGGCTGGGTGAGTTGTTTTATATGTTTTATATCTGTTATTCATTTCAGCAATCATCATTTTCTAAATTGTTCGCTTATAAGGTTTCTCATGAAATGTTAATGTTGCAATATAATTTAATCTGTCATTGGAAACAGTCAATTTGGATAATCTGGGATTTAAAGTGATGGCTATAAGTGTTTCTTTTTTTCTATCATTTAGTTTCTTTTATAGCAAATTAACTCATAATTGATATTTTCACTTAATTTTTTTTGTATTAGATTATAGTATACTGAACTGAACCTTATTCATCAAAGGTTTAATTTCCTTTGTTATTTTAGAGTTAATATATATCTTTATATTTCATGATTTCATTTTTTATGAAAAGCTAAGTTAAAGTTTGAAATTGCAGAAACTTTCAGAGTATAAATTCCCTAGTACGTAGACTATTTCAATCATATGTTAACTGTTTGGATTTTTTTTTTTTTTTTTTTGAGGAGGGAATCAATTTTGTTTAATTTTTGAGCAGACCTAATGTTAATTTGTGCTAACTAAAAAGAGGTCTTATTTAGTTTCTTAGTTTTAGTTCATGGAGATAATTTCCCATGTTTGAGGAACTGTGCAGGTCTTCAAAATACACATTAAAAGGAAGTAGCAAAAGGTATCAGTCATGGGCAATAAAAATCACTGGAAAGTTTAGAGAAATACTGGAAAGGATTTAGATTTGCCCATTATAAATTATGATAATTACCCTTCAAGAAAGATTTCCTGTTTCAATTTTTGGTCTGAATTTGTACATTTGCAAGTCAATTTGCAGCCATTTGTGCTTGGGTTGTTTTTCTTGGCTCTTGTCTCTGAGGGCAGTCTGCACAAGACGGAGGGAATGAAACCCAATATTGAAGGGAATCTGCAGGATTCAGCTCAACTCTCAGCTCAGTGACCAGATGAAGAGCTGTTAGGAATTTGTGGAAAGTTGTTACTTCAAGCCATTTGGTCCTTCCTAAAACTATCAAATAATAAATATCTAAAACAGAATGGAATTTAAAGGGTAGAAAGAAAATGTTTTATAGTGAAATATTTCAGATAAGACTTTTCCTACAATCCCTTTTTATGAAAGTTCCTAAAGTAAATCCTTGAAAGATTCAAATTTCAAGCTGAACACTTACATATAAGCATTAACATTTCTCTTAGAGATTTTTACTTTGCTTTTACTGCAGGCTTTGAAATAACAATAAAGTGGAACTTTTTAATTTCATTTTTAGAACATTCTAAGTATTAGTTTGGTAGAGAACCACCTAAGTGGGATGATTTAAGGAACCTACTCATCACCCAAAAATACATCTATATCAGTCTGAATTTTTTCAATAAGAGATTCTCACCATGTTTATACAATTGCTTCTGGAAGAATAGTATATTAGGCCCCCATTATTGTTTACTTTCCAACATGGTGGTGATTGCCAGGTAAACCCTGAGAGCATGTATGGGAGAAGAAAATAACAAATGAACCCTAATGGATACAACACTTAAGCAGCCCCTATATCAGCAGAAGGACCCAGAAGGTCCTGAAGGAAAAAGACTTTAATACTGTCCTGTTTTTATCAGTTCTTTAAGACCAACCCCTATTTATTAATCCATTCATCTTATCATTGGCTCATTCATTCTTTCATCCATGTACAAAATTTTCATCCATGTACAACTAGGTTTTATATTAGGTTCTTTAGGAGATGAAAAGATGGGTAAGTTGTCACCCTGGACCTCTAGCAGAGAAAACAGACAGCAAAAAAAAGGAATTTCTCATGAAATGTTCTAAGTGCTAAGAGAGATGTTACTTGTAGAGAGCACCAGGGAGAACAATGGTTAATTCTGTCTGTGGGAGCTAAGGGGAGATTCAGAAATGAGGTAGCATTTGAGCTTGGTGAAGAGAGGTTAAGTAAAGGGCAGTCCAGGCAGAGTGAAGACAACATTGCCCAGGTCCTGAGGTAACAAAGAGGATGGCATGGGGGGAGACTTTGAGTTGATGAAGAATGTCAAATTTCAGAAGTATAAGCCTATGGTGAAGAAGGTGTAGGAAATGAGTCTGGATAGGTAGGTATCCAGGTAACAAGAGTCCTTTTAGGCCATAAAGGAGAGTGGGCTCTATCCATGGCTCTGTGACACGTTTCTCTTCTCATTTTTCTATGTCTCTATAATCATTACATTCCATTTACTCTTTAAATATCAGTGTTTTTCTGGGTCTGGCCTTGGCTCTCATTCCTCCTCATTTCCTTGGGGAAACCCACGTGGTTTCAAGGCTATTGATGGCTGCCAGATCTCTGCCACTAGCCCCAATCTCTCTTCAGAGCTCCACCTTTCAAATGCTTCCTGATCACCTCTTCCAAATGTCTTACAGGGGCCTCAGGCTTAACTTGCACAAGCTAGGCTTGTCACAGTTTACTTTAAAACACGTCCTCATCTATGTTAAGAACCTCACCACACACCTAGTCACCCAAGGTAGTAAGTTCAGAGCTATTTTCAACTTCCTCTGCTCCCTGATTCCAAC
Source organism: Rhinolophus ferrumequinum (assembly GCF_004115265.2). Lineage (NCBI taxonomy): Eukaryota > Metazoa > Chordata > Mammalia > Chiroptera > Rhinolophidae > Rhinolophus > Rhinolophus ferrumequinum. The sequence goes on from NC_046291.1 coordinate 60,564,339, forward strand.
ATTCTGTCGGTTAATACATTCTGTCAATTCTACCTTCAAACATCGAAATCCATTTTATCATCCCCATTGACATTGCCATAGTTCAAGGTTCTTCATATGTAATTTTGACCATAGTTTCTCAAACTTTTGCTTGTATAAGCATCACATGGAGAACTTGTAAGAACACCATTTCCAGGGCCCTATCACCCAGGATTCTGAGTCAATGTTCCAGGGTGGGGCCCAAAGGTTTGCATTTCTAGCAAGATCCCAAATAATGTGGATTCTTTTGGTCCATGGACCACACAGGTTGGGTAGTACCTGTTTAACTATTCCGATTGCCTCTTAACTAGCCTCACTGCTTTGGCTTTACAAGCTCCAATGTTCTGAAGATATTGTTTCAGAACTCTGTTCTTACCAAGTTGCTTTTCTGCTAATATATTTTATAGGGCTACACATTAATCTCAAACTAATGCCCAAATGTATTATCTTGCAAACGTACCCTTGGCAATCTAGTTGTAACCTAGTTTTCCAGTCTCATCTCTCTCTACTTTTCCCCATACCTTATGAATAATTTGACTGCTGTCGGTGCTTCCTTGTTCCCATGATTTTGTAAATCCTGTTCCCCGAATCTGCAATGTCCATTCTCTTCATCTACTCCCTACCTCTTTCTCACTCCACAATGCAAAATTCCTACTTGTTCTTTAAGACCTAACTCAGATATGACCTTTTTTTGTGCTCCTATAGCTCTTTATACTGCTCTTGCAGGAATTACAATGTTTTATCTTGTCTATCTGTTGGTTTCTCCCACAAGAATGTAAGCTCATCAAGGGAATGAATGGACTTTGCCTTTTTTTAAAACTTTGTTTCTCAAATGTTGAACACAATACTTGGCCATCTCACACATCTATGATGTTTAAACTGAATCTAACCCTATAAGTTAATAATCCCCCAAATGTGTTCTATTGGTGCCAGGAAATTTTTCAAGAAAATGTTCTCTAGTCTAATAATTTGGTATATCATAAATTTTACATGATAGTATATACAGGCTCAATGAAGGAATAGTAAAGAATCCTGTTAAATGTTTTTACAGTAAATTTAATACAGTACTACCAAAATGTATTTTGAGTCCATGGATAACTCTTTGAGAAGTGCTTTGGAAGTCAATAGGGAATGGAATTGGTGTCTTAGAAAGATACTCTTTGCTGCTGAGTAGGGGAGGGAGTGGGCCAAAGATCTAGAAGAGCAGAAATACTGGCAACAAATACCAAGGGAATGAATTTAGGCACTGAAATAGGTGAGCAGAAGTCATAGCTCTGAGTGCTCCTTTATAATATAATAAGCAGGGACCTATGGGAAACTGGAGATAGGAAAGAAGAAGATATCGAAAATGACCATGAAGGTTATTCAGCAATTATTGTGTTCCATATCAGGGAAGAAAGTATCTGTTTCCATGAAGTGTTAGACACATTAGTAGTCTGAGAAATACATTATAGCTAACCACACATTTTTTATGGTCAATAAGCCGCCAATCCTACATTTCCCTCCATTATCCATATTAAGAAGGGGAGAGCAGGCATTTTTATCTTACCTTTTCATTTTTCTAGCTCACACACCAAAATTTAGTAGCCCTGTTTTTAGCAGCTTGTTAGATATCCACTGTGCACCTAGCACTATGCTGAGTGTTTGTTATGACAATGGTTCTTAACCAGGCAATTTTTTCCCTCAGAGGACGTTGGCAATGTCTGGGGACATTTTCGGTTGTTACAACTGGGGGAGTACTACTGGCATCTAGCAGGTAGAGGCCAGAGATGCTGTTAAATATTCCACAGTACCCCCCCCAAAAAAAGAACTATCCAGCCCAAAATATCAATAGCACTGAGGTTGCAAAACCCTGGTTTATGGGAAGTAAAATTGAAGCAATTATTTTCTGACAATTGAAGAGCAGTGGGGGTTTTGCCTAAATTATTAGAATAACAACCTCATTAATGGGCTTTGCTTTGTTAATATAGGCCTAGCCAGGTGGTGTTGAATAAGCATTAGTTCATGATTTAATCTTAGTTCCTTTCTCTTCCAGTGACTAATTATAAGCAATTTGAATTGCCATGTGTGATCAACTATGTAAAAGTAGGACAAATGCACCTCTAATGAGACTATATTAGACTCAAAACTTAAAGTTCTCCAAAGAGGTTGCTCTAGTAGAGGGATGAAGAGGGTATGGCAGAGGTTGCAGAGTTAGGTGTCCTGTGGTTGGATCCCAGCTCTTCTGCTTACTGACTTTGCAAATACTCTAAGTTTACTCTAAGCCTCAATTTCCTCATCATGAAATTTAACCGTAATTTCCTCACTAAGTCACTATGAGGGGTTAGATGAGTTAATAAGAAAGCCATATGTTAAACAAATATTTATGCTATTGTTACTGTGTTCAGGTCATATTTTCAGTGCTGGGGATACATTTGTGAATGAAACATAAAAATCTTTTATATTTATGGCTTTGGGAATGGTTGGGAGAAAGACAATAAGCAAGATAAGTAAAATGTTTAGGGTGTTAAATAATGATAAGCACCATGAGAAAATCAAAACAAGAAAGGAAAATGGTGCAGGGTTGGTGGAATTTTTGATGAGAAGGACAGGTGAGATTTTTTTTTGAATTCAGACTTGAAATGAGGAGAAAGTAACCTATACTGATTTCTGGGGAAAGAGCAATCTAGGCAGAGGGTAGAGGTATTGCAAATATCCTGAGGCTAGACATGCTTGGAGAGTTCAAAGAAGATCAGGATGGCCAATGAGCAAGTCAGAGGTGTGAGGTAGAAGAAGGATAACATGTTGCATGGGACCGCAGAGACCTTTGCAATAACCTTGGACATGCAAACACTAGCTCCTTATTATTACTGCCTGTAGGTAAAATGTTCCAAAGTGCATTATAGCTCACATAAGAGTTTTCTATAAACCCCTCAAAATTCTGTGCCCTTCTAAAAATGTTTTTAAAGATATCCTTCATTTAAGCAAAATGGCAAAGCGTCTAAGTGCAAAGGACAAAATTCTAGAATTCTCATGGCCAATCTGCTCCGTGGGTTCTTTTCTTGCGGCAGCCACCCACTCTGCCTTGGAGCCCCACCCAAGGGAGAGCAGAAAAAAGTTAACTCGGGTGCTTTTTTTCCCTCTGGGTTTCTACAATAGGAATAGCTTTTCTAAGCTTCCTGAGTATTTAAAGTACACTTCCCTTTGTTGTGCAGCTGCTCCAGCAGTGTTGTTCTTACAAATTCTCAGGGAGAGTTTGTATCCATCCTGAAAACATGAAAATTTTATTTAGACAAAGCCCTATTATCTAATCACTGAGTGGTTACAGATTAATAATTCCTAAGATTTTGAACAGAAATGTTTAAAAATGCTCTCAATTTCAAATCTCACTCTGTGCTATTTCATTTTCTGGAGCATAGAAGAGAAGGAGGATCCAGTATTATTATTTGCAGTGAACACACTTTTCCAATAAAACCATAAATAATAAGAATTTTTCTAAAGGACTCAAGCTTCCTCTATTCTCATTTGAACCTAAAATTAAGAAGAAAGGAAAGATCTTCTGTTTCAGTAATAGTTGTTGCTAACATATTTATCAGAACAAATTATTTTGACGTTATAGGTGAAAGTTTGAAACTGACAGAGAATTTTCACTTACTAAAATGATTTTGAAACCCAAATGTTTCTTCTGTTTCTAAAATGTATTTTTCCTCTATCAAAAAAACGTTTTCGTTTTCCTCCAAGTATAACAAAAAGAGTTCATGGTATAATAATCCAAGCTGCCTCTTTTATTCTGTGTTTTGGGGCCAAGGTCCTCAATAAAATTCCCCAGAGCTGGAAACATAAAACTGTAAACCAGTTAGAGAATTCTTCCTTTAACTGTTGAATTCAGCAAGATCGTTTAACTTATTCCCCCATTTCCTATATTTCATGGATTAAGAATAGACCCCTGCCACTGACCTGCTGCCATCACCATTTCTGTCTGTCTGTCTCTCTTGCTCTGTTGAGCTCTCATTCCCACTCTCACTCTTTCACTCTCTTTAAAGACTGACTTTTCTGTTCCAAAGGGTGATATGATTTCTCCTCACTTGAGGGAATTGATTCCCACAATTTTGTGGTAATAAGATTTTAAAAACAGGACTCACATTTAGTTGGAGAGTCGCACTGTCCCCTTATCATTTATGGGGCTGCCCCAATGTTAGGGCAAGAATAGACACAGAATCACTTCCTAATCTAGCACACACACTCTGGGAAGTTTACGTCCCAGAACACAGCTTAATCCATGTTCCCAGGAGAAGCACCTCTCTCCCAGCATGTTTATACAGGCCAAATATGCCTTCCAGGGAAAGAGGCAGCCTTATTGTGATGCTCCGTCCCTGCCTTCATTTTTAGGAAAAGTTTCAGATTTCCAAGTGACATGGGCAGGCATCTCCTTTTGCTACTAAGGTCACATTTCTGAATTACCTATCGATCCTAGAGGAAGAAAACTGGTGAAAGCTAAACCTACCCTTGATTCTGCAATTTGTATTCCCTTTTGTATTTCTTTGTTTTTTCATTCAATTTGTGGGATGGTATGTAATTTTTTAGACACCAATGGCTTTTCCTCCTTTGAGCTGCTTTGCCAGAAATCTTTAAAACACAATATGTAGCACTGCATTATACACAAACCCTGGCCATGTCTTAAACTATCGAGAAGGTTTTTATGTCCTTCCCTTGATGTTCTGTTATGAAAATAAGTAAATACACAGATACAAGTTCTGCCTCACAGGACTTTTGCAAACTGTTGGAAGTAGTTTGCATTTACATTTTGGGAATAATCTCCTTTTTTTGGTACGTTTCTTTCAAGTAAAATCCTGTTTTTGCTCTAACAAGGTCCTGGTTGAAAAAATATAGAGGAGAAAAAAAAAAAGAGAATTTTTTGCTGAAAAATTGCAGTTATATCCATGTCTTAAACTGTTCCTACCATGTTCTGATCAGCACACCATGTGTTTATACTTTACTGGGAGTGGAATTACTATTATGTCTGATGGAGCTTGCTGCCAAGGGTGCAAGGTAGACATTTAATCTACCCTGTGTCCCCCATCTCCCATCAGCACTTATAGTGAATCAAGTTGCTGTAAAAATATGGAGAAGACGTATTAAGGTAAATGTGAGACTAACTCGTAACAATGTCTCTACAGTCCTACGGAGGTTATGTTTCATCGCTGGCCCTTGCATCCGGAACTGGTCTCTTTAAATGTGGGATAGCAGTAGCTCCAGTCTCCAGCTGGGAATATTACGGTATGGAAACATTTCATAAATGTTGCTGTGAAAACATTTAACACATAATTACTTTATATTTGAGGTTGCTAGGAAAACAAATCATGCAGTAAAATTCACCCCAGAATCAGTGGGGAAAATATAATCTATAAACGAGTTTATTTATATGATTCATTACAATCATGTTGTAACAATCAAAGAAATCTTAAGAGTGAGGAAGGATTTTTCCAGAATCCAATATATCTTATTCTCTCCAGAACCCCTGCTGAACCAAACCTTTAAAAATCAGAGCTAACTCTGTGTTTTTGCAGGTACAATTTTGCAGCACACCTGGCTTTTAAACACATCTTATGCAAAGTCAGACCTAGGCCAAGTAATTCGCCTCCACACCACAGTTTGTAGCTGCCAGATCCATTGCTCCAGAGATCGAAGAATAAAAAAATTTGTTGGAGACGTACAGTTCCCCTGGCTGCCTATTTCTTATGACTAGCATCGATGCAGGATGATTATTTGGAATTAACTATAAAAATTGTACAAAAATTAGCTTTCATCAGATCCTCTTCGCTTTCCCTTTTGGGGAGTAGAAACGAGACAATTGTGACTTGTAGGGCATCTTTATTCAGGAAAAAAAAAAAAGTTTATGTATGCTAGGGGAGGAGCATTTGGGGGATATATTTCATCCCAGATTAAGACACCAGTGAAATTAATACAGGTGGCTGCATTTGTGATTTCTTTTAAAATAGAATGAGGTCATTCCACAGGGTCATTCCTATCTCAACATTCCTTCAACTGAAGTGCTTTGGGTAGAAATGAAAAAGCTACAAATCAACGCTTTCTAATGATTGTTGCTCCCATTTCCATAATCTCCTTCTCCATTACTTTTCTAACCCTACTGAGGCAAATTGCAGAGCAAATGACTTGGGTGGAGCATTACAGTAAAGGAAAGCAAAGACCTTCCTCAGCAGCTGCATGGGGAAGAATTGAGGAGGAGTTATCAATCTAGAGGGTCTCCTTGGTTAACGAGATGATACATATTATATGCAAATAACCTATTCTTATATATTTTATAGCATCTATCTACACAGAGCGATTCATGGGTCTCCCAACAAAGGATGATAATCTCGAGCACTATAAAGTAAGCATGTTCTGTTCTATTTAGGTCATTAATTTATCTCAAATGTGCAAAATAATTTTAAAGCAGTCATGCAACTTTTTTTTTTTTTTGGGGGGGGGACTTTTGCTAGGTTCCCAAGCAAATATGATGATCTTTTGTTAGCTGTAAAACACCTCACTAGAAACGAACTTACTCCTGTTGGATTTTATTCTCTCTTTTTCCTTCCTTCTTCCCACCCCCAAACCCTACACAGCTTGAGCGGGCATCATTTATGCCTAAGGTCTCACTCATATGTAACATATGACACAAAAACTTTCGGTTTTTCAAACTAAGAATCAGATGGAAGTAATGCAAATGATGAAGAAAATGTGTTGCTTTGACTCTTAAATATTTATCAACCAAAGCAATACATAATTTCAGTATTGGTGCTAAGTCCATTACACAATGATTTAGCTAGTGTTCTATTAGAACTTGCAGCAACTAAAATGTTAATTTTTCCTCTTTTCCAGAATTCAACTGTGATGGCAAGAGCAGAATATTTCAGAAATGTAGACTATCTTCTCATCCACGGAACAGCAGATGGTGAGGTTTAAGCAAGACTCTTACACATAAAAATACTGAGCCAGCATCACTTTGTTTAAGAAACATTAAGCTCCCTCCTATGCCTGTACTCAGGGTCAGTACCTAAGAGGCAGGGACATTTCCATAAACGAGTGTGATTACTCACTGCTGACAATGTCAACGGCATGACAGATAATTGTTGGTGTTCATTTCCAGGCAGTACATTGTCACTCCGTGCTTTCTGGTATTTAGCAGCACTCTAACTCTCTCTCTTTGTTGCAGATAATGTGCACTTTCAAAACTCAGCACAGATTGCTAAAGCTCTGGTTAATGCACAAGTGGATTTCCAGGCAATGGTATATAATTTTGTTTTACTCATGTTCTCGGCTTTAGAACCCTAAACTAAAAAGAGGAATCTTTTAATTAATTAATCAATTGATTTATTTATTTACTAAAACCTGACAAAGAGACTCTAGGGTAGAGTAGGCATAACATGAGCAAATGAATCTTGATCTTTTATTAACTCCCTGAAGGACACTAAGCAAGCCATGTCCCCTCTGGTGATTGCAGTTGAGTCATATCTGAGTATAAAATAAAGGCATCTACGAGATTCGATGATCTTCTAGCTCCCACATCCAATAGTTCTGTGACCCACTGTATGTAAGTATAGCTGGGTGCTAAGAGTCCCTACAAAACCTGGGCATCCCAAAGTAGCCAGAAGATGCCGTGTATTCAGTAAGATGCAATTGCAGAACGTAATCTGTTATCAGAGACCCCAGCAGCTCCCTGAAGTCACACCGTCCCACTCAGAGTTAGAGAATACTTTCACCTATATGTTCTCAGTGCCTGGCACATGCTTGGCCCACCACAGACGCAACTGTTTGTACTGAGTGAATGAATGAGCTAACTGTAAAATCCAGGTTGCATGAGGAGTGGGAAATGAAAACAGAGGAAAAGGCAGCAAAACCAAGGCAAAGGAGACGGTCTCTAATAGCTACCTTCCCTGCTCTTTGGGGAGCATAAATTACCCCTCACTTGCTTATGTTGAGCAAGAACTCAGAAAAGGAAACCCCCATCTTTTTGAAATTTGTGTTTTTTAGAACAATGTACAAAGGGTCGGGTGAGATTTTTCTGAGTTTCTATTGATTGTGACCCCCCCCAAAGTAAATACAACTTATAAGTTTATAGAGTTACATTATGACCACTAGCCACTTATTCAGTGAAAACAATAATCTCACTGATCTCTCTCCAACAATACAGTTTAAATCTATGATACCATATTCCTGTTTTTTTTTAATGATACTATATTTAACTCCTACAAAGGATGTTTATGGTTTTATGTGCTGTGGATTTTTTGCACCAAAGAGGAATTAGAGTCAGAGGCTAAAAGCCTCATGGAATGCTTATGCTAGAAGAAACCTTAGGGAAACTCAAATTCAACCCCCTCATTTTACAAATAAGGAAACCAAGCTCCAGAGAAGCAAAGTAACAGACCCAGCACATGAGCTCTGGAACCCATGCCTGCTTCCCCAGGATGATGGCTGCTGTGAAAACTTAGCCACCAAGAGCTAAAAAATAAATTGAAAGACTATGAAAGAGCAGTGAAGGCTAATTGAAGATCTTTAAATCTTCCTGCTCCAAATGTTTACATGTAAACTAATGTGTTTATTTGAGTGTTCTTAGGTAGAATTTCAACCATAATATTAGAAAAGTTATCAGGTCCTGAGAGCATGAAAAAGTCAAAGACAGATGCATTGTGTGGCTGCAGGAATAAAGCAGGTTTCTTCCCTTTGTGTTTCAGTGGTACTCTGACCAGAACCATGGCATATCCGGCCTGTCCACGAAGCATTTATACACCCACATGACCCACTTTCTAAAGCAATGTTTTTCTCTGTCAGACTAAAAACAATGTCCATGCAAGTCTGTATCACAATCTGAACACTTCAGATAAATGCCTCAGACTGTTTGTTTTTTTTTACTCTTTATGCTGTTAAATGTTGGTATAAATAAACAAAGGAATGTTGTTTGAACGGCTGGCAAAAAATTAGGAGGAGAAGTTCAACCAAAATATTGTTTACATTTTCTGGTACTCTGTGCAAGAGAAAAGAGAGTCATGCTTTTTGCTTTGGACATAATATTTTATCACCTGTTTGTTTGAGGGGAAAAAAACAATAAAGTCAGAAGTTAAAGTGCTATATTTTGTCTGTGTTCATTGATTTCAGCTTCCAGAATCTATCACAGGAAGGAGTGTGAGGGCTAGGCAAGTGCATGAATAATATTAGGGTGGTCATCCAGGAGAAGAATCTAGAAGCAGTTTGGGAGTTTTGTAATTAGAACTCCAAATCCTGGATCAAAGTACGCAACAGATTATTCAGAATTCAAATCTGAGATGCATTTTATAGAGACACCCTGATGTTTGCACTCCATGCTGTCCCTCCAAGAAACGTTTATTAAATTTCTCCCAGATGATGTCTTCAGCATTGCCAAAAGCATTAGATAAAGTCAGAACTATGAATTCAGGCTCCTTTCAAGAAATGAAGAAATGCTTCAAATTTGGAAATGTTCCTATTTTATGTCCCGTCTTAGAATTAGTAATGGTAACTGCTTTCAGATTGCTAAGCCATACCAAACGAAACAAAATGAAAAATATTAATAAATAAGATGGACATCCATAGCTGGAAAGGAAACATTTCCTATCTAAGAGATTTGGGAGAGAGGGGGTTAGTTCTACATTATAGAGTTTTATTTTGAAAAAGAAAAAAAAAGGCATAATGCCTGCAATCCCAAAGGTGATGCTTTGCCAGTAACTGTCCTCGCCAAATAGAAATTTATGGGCAGGTTGCCATCTCTGTTGTTCCCACAAAATTAAAAAGAGCCACTCCAGGTCACCGGAAACTATTTCTTAAATAAATATTGAAAGTATCCATGAAGCTACTGCCAAGGGGATTTTTCATTAACATCCTTCCCACCACTGATTGCCCTGGATTTCTCCCCTTCCCTAGCTTGATTCTTCCCAGGTGCAGGTAGAGACCCTCATGTCTTCTCTCATGCTCCATAGCCAGAAGAACCAACCCATGTATGGAACATTACAGCAGGAAGGAGCCTCAGAGCTCATAGACCACAGACTTCAGAGTTTTCAGACATTTCTCAGTCCAACACTCTTGTCATTACTGCTTTCTGAAATCATGCCTCCCACTCAGGCCACATAGTCCCACCTCAGCCCTCAGGAAGGAGTGCTTTGTGGTGGTCAGGGAACCCGGGCAACACCCACTCTCACAGATTCAGGACTGACCACAGCCACTCCTTACCACATCCTTGCAACTGCTGATGTCCTGTGGGTCCGAGAGAAGCTCCCACCTTCCCTTTCTGTTCTGCATGGATCAGCCTCTGATGCAAGCCCAGGAGATTTCCTCTTAATTTTCTCATCATTCACTCTCTCTTATGATGGAGAGGAGAAGAACCAGTCAATAGTCATTTCTTACTACTCTCTCAAGGGAGACAACAGGGCAATTAAAAATAATAAGAAAGTTGTGTTACTCCCACCCTCTTTCTGCCTTTGTGAAATGTGCAAAGCTGGTGTTTAATATCACCATGCAGTAAGTAGTCTCCAGCCTCAGGCCTCTGTTACCACCATCACAGAGGCAACACCTAGCAGACAAATCTAATTGTGTCATTTCCCCATGAAAAACCTCCAGTGATTCTCTATGATCCACAAAACAATGCTGTAGCTATTAGATGTAGAACGTCGCCATCATCACAGAAAGTGCTGGGAGATTGTGCTATCCTAGAGGAATCGTCACAGACCAATGTAACCCCTAGTAGAAGCTCACGGATTGGTGAATGAATGAATGTCTCTGTTCGTGGGAGAATCAGGTTTTCTACACTGTTGATAACGCCTTCCCTGACCCCTGTAGGTAGAATCATCCAGCTGCTCCTCAGGACTGTCAGCAGGTGTTTATACATGTATTCATTCATTCAACAAGCATTTATTGAGTCTGCAGACTAGACACTGTGCAAGACTTTGCGAATACAGTGGAGAAAAAGGCAGCAACTTGAGAGGCGGGGTTTTTGGTTTTGTTTTTTGTTTTTTTAACGTTCACGTTTTTTTGTTCAGCTTTACTAGATTCTTTCTTCTCTTGGCTTGGAAGAGAAAAGGTACATAAAGTACAAAGGGGAAAGATTTTAGTAGAAAACCAAACTACACAGAATGATAAAAAAAAAACCTCTTTCCTTTTATATTTGTAGGAAGCAAATTGTAATAACTATCTTTTACCACATTTTATTCTTGCACCTGAGATTTGGGGAGGAAGGTGAACCAACACCCTAATTAATGCATAATTCTCTTTCACCTACCATTAGCTTGAGATTTTCATTCATTCATTCAACAAATGCAATTTGCAAGACGTGAGAAATAAATACGAGTAACTAGAATGAAAGTTCAAATGAGATCAGTTCTCTAGGGGTGAGATTCTAGTATGTGTAAGAGGGAAACCATAAAAAATTATACCACCTCAATATAGTCTCAAATCTTAGTCCCACAATGTGGACCTTAGAGCTATTTTAATAGGTTTCAAAATTCTACGTGACCATCTAATATTTCTTAGAGTGAGAGAGAAAGAAGCAGCAAGAAAATGGGTAATTTGTTAAACTTAATACAAATGAAGGAATTTTGATTGAGGTTTTAATCTTTTTAAGATTTATTTCTTCAAAAATCCTTTTTGATATATCTATGCTGTGCTTGGAAGTACTCTGGGCACTGCAGGGGTTACACAAATGAATATATGTGACAATTTCTTCATTTCTGGACTGTTTCAGTAAAGGCGACTTAACGAATCTGATTTTCCCAACATTTGAGCATTTTTCAGAAACTGACAGATCTTTATGCAAATGTTGTTGCCAAGCTGTTTGTAATGGTGAAATTATACTTTGACAGTAACTCTTTAAAATATATTAAACCCAGCTAAGGTTTTTTTGGAAATGTTGCCAATTAAGTGACTTTAATGAGCTTCTTGATGGTAATGTAATTAAAATTCAGATGTTCTAATTGTAAAAAAAAAAAAATACAGTTCTGGGAAAGTTAACAGTAAAATAAGCAAATGTAAAATGAATTAGGGCTCATTTAAATAGTGATTATGTGGTTTTCTGAGAAAATTCTACCCAAACAATGTTTTCAATTATGTTGTTTGTAAAGAAGAAAGAAGGCACCTAACAAATATTTTAAATTTATTCAATAGAGCATATACTTTGAATTTATCCAATAAAACAGGTCAAAAAATTCTGAACACAGTAAATCATTCTCAGCTTGTGAAAGAACTGCTAAAACAGTTCTTTCCTTGGCATTGTGCACAGGTACTTTGGCAATTTGAAGTGGAATAATTTCTAATTCAGGGAAAAATAAGTGCCTGGACCTTACCAAGCTCTTCATGGGGAAAATGATCTGGCTCCTAGCAAAAGTCTTTAATAACCACCTGCTCAGATTATTGGCAGGCACTTCCAACATGCTCGTCATAAACACTTCTTTTTTGACACACAGGTAATATTTTTGGCAAGCTACAGTAGCATGATTTCATTCTATTGGCCACTAATTAATATTCCATTACTCTACTTAAAAAATTGCTTTGGCAGTATATGTTTTCACAAATATTCATTGGTACAGCACTACATCCTTCACTTTGTGGTTATACAGAGTCTGTTTCCTGTAAGAGGGAGCAGTAGCCAAGGTCATGCCACAATGGTTTGACAACTCAATTTTCTTTCGTAATTACTGTTCATTGACAAGCAAAGATGGGAGCATCTTTACTAGCCATTAAATATTGGAGGCAAGAATTGTTTTCACTGTTACAGAAGGTGAATTTTTGAAATAAATGTCTTAATTAAACATTTAAAATTATGTGAAAAGTATTTGTATGCTAAAAAACTACTACTCATTCACACATATTAGTTTGTTATTGAAACATCCTTTTAGATATTCATGGACATAATAAAAATTTTAGATGTGTCACAAAATTTGCTTATGTTACACTGACACTAAGATAAATTCCCAGCTTTAAGAGATGATAAAAAGTGATGATGCTTTAATATATACAAGTGCTTTATACAATAACAGGAAACAATGAGGTTCTCTCATTTTTTTTCAGAAGATTAAAGTAATACTTTGCAATATTGCAAATTCCTCCCATTTAAATGAAATACATAAGATTGCTTATATGTCAATGCTTTTAAATGTAATATGTCCATTATAGCTTATCTTAGAGATAGTGAATGCAATAAGTAAGGGCACAATTCTAAAGTCAGACTACCTGGTTCGAATCCCAGCTCAGTAGCATACAAGCTATGTGATTTTGCTCAGTTTTCATAATTTCTCTCTGCTTCAGTTTTCTCATCTGTGAAATGGGGGATAATAGTAGTTCTTACTCCCTTGGGTTGTCTGAAGGTTTAAATCAGTTGTTGTTAGTAGGGCTAACAATCTCTGGCATACAGTATTATTCTTTAGAGGGTCTAGAAAACATGCCACTTTTTAGTTAGCATTTTCAAGAAATTGTCAAGAAATTAACAGTATGATTCAGAAGCCAATAGTTTTTTTTTTTTTTTAACCATATTAATGAATTTAGTACAAGGGTCAGAATCATCAGTAACTTATAAATTAATCTCTATCTTTTTCTGAAACAATGTGGGCTTTTAGGAATAACCAATATAAAAGTCATGAGAGTCCAACAAATCTCATCAACCTTGAATGTTGTTCATCCTTTGACTGTTGTATCTCGATACCTAGCTGAGGAGTCAAATATTTGATAGTAGTGATGGAAAGACATTTGGGGAAGAAGGATTTCCAGGGAAATATGTAATTGAATTCACTCACCCAGCTTCATGCACAACCTACAAAGCATCACATAGGTGGTCTTCTCTGGCCCTATCTCCACCACTCTCCTGTTTTCCTCCCAACTCCAGCCACATTGGTCTCCTTTCTGTGTTTCTGTGCAGGCCAAGCTTATTTCTGTTTCAGGGCCTGGAATGTGGTTTTCTCAAATGTTCACTAGACTGTGTCCTTGTCACCTAGGCCTCAGATTATGTGTCCCCACCTTAGAAAATTTCTCTGTTCACTGGATTTAACATTGCTTCTACCACAGCCAGAGACTTCCAACCACATTAGCTAATGGTGTTTTCTTGATAGTACTTAAAAGCATTACAGATTATTTTGTTTATGTATGTGCTTGTTTGCTACCTAGTTCTGCCGTTCGAGTATAGCCCCCTGTGAGCAGTGACCCCCTTTGTCTTTCCCATCTCTGCACCCCGGGCCTAGGCAGTCCTTGGAATAAGTTAGGAGGAGTTTGATACATATTTGCCGAATGTATCCCCATTTTCTGTGGATGGGAGAGCCCATGAAACTAGACTCCTTCTGTGTGATCTCACGGGGGGAAACAGATCTCGCCTTTTCTGGAACTTAATACATAATAGGAACTTGCTGGCTCCCCCTCAAAGCAAAGAGAAAGAAAAATCCTTGAGCAGCAGGTGGCCACTGTCAGGAGAATGGTTTTAGGAAGGACATGAGTCTTAGCCAGAAATCTAAAAGAAGTTGGTCTTTTAAACAAAAATAATTTGGGGTCGGGAATGACAACACAGCCCATTGTGTTGTCCTACTTCTGATTCTTGCTGCTTCTAGATGAATCGCCAGGACAACACAAAGTTTAGCAAAAATATTGAGACTGGAAAAAATCAGATAAATCTCTAGAGTGCTATTGATTACTCTAGCAGCTTTTATTAAAACAACAACAACAACAACAACAAAACAGTTGTTTTTAAAGTACATTTCACTTAAAAAATATATTTCAAGTACTAACGGTTTCTTTCACATTATAAAACATGCTTTAACACTGTCATAAGTTCAAAACCAAAAGTTTGGTTGGTTGGTCCTTTTAAATTCAGATTATAAACTTGAAGATATCAAAAATAAACCAGTGACGAGGATGTGGAGAAAAGGGGACCCTTGTGCACTGTTGGTGGGATTGCAGATTGGTGCAGCCACTATGGAAAACAGTATGGAGGTATCTCAGAAATCTGAAAATGGAACTACCTTATGACCCAGCAATTCCACTCCTAGGTATCTATCCGGAGAAATCCAAAACTCTAATTTGAAAAAAATCTATGCACCCCTATGTTTATTGTAGCACTATACACAGTAGCCAAGACATGGGAACAAGCGAAATGCCCATCGGTAGATAACTGGATTAAGAAACTGTGGTACATTTATACAATGGAGTATTACGCAGCCATAACAAAGCATGAAATCTTACCATTTGCAACAATATGGATGGACCTAGAGAACGTTATGTTAGTGAAATAAGTCAGACAGAGAAAGACAAATACCATATGATCTCACTTATATGTGGAATCTAAAGAAAAGAATAAATGAATGAACTAATCAGAAACAGTCTGAGAGACATAGAGGAAAAACTGAGGGTTGCTAGATAGGAGGAGGGGTGGGGATAAGGGGGAAGGTGAGGGGATTAGAAAGCACAATCAGTAACCACAAGATTGCCAGGGTGATACGGAAGTCAGTTTGGGGAATGTAATCAATAATGTTGTAAAGATTTTGTAGGGTATCTGATGGACCCTTGTCTCATTAGGGAGACCACCTCAGGGATGATGTAGATGCCTGATCACTGCACTGTACACCTGAAGCTGAAGCTGAACAATAATGAATGTCAACTACAATTACATATATATACATATATGGTTACAAGAAGCAGAGTTCAGCATTATGAATAGAGACAGTGGAAATGTAATGGCTGTGTGTGATGTCAGAGGAGTAGTAGTTGAGGAGTAGGGGTGTTATCACTGTGTGAGGGATGTAAATGACAAACGTTTAACTATTACATTGTTTTGTACACCTGAAGCTAATTTAAAAAAAAAAGTAAGCCAGTAAAGGAGATATATATATATATATATATATATATATATATATATATATATATAATTTTTTCTTCTCAAAATAACTATCATCACCAACTCCACCCACTGTCTTCCTTGATGAGACTGATTTTAAATGAATTAAATTGATAGCTGAGAAGCTTGTATTAAACAAACGTAACGGATGCCTTGGAGTAGAGTTCCCAGTCTCAAGTAACTGCTGAGGCCAGCCAGGAAATCAGAATGAATGAAGCAAACCAAGGAGGTGTGGGGTTAGTCTTTGGTAACTTAACGGCGGGACACCGGTGAGCTGGTGAGCACAACTATGGAGATAACAACTACTGGTCCAAACTGTGGCCATGTGGAAACATGGCCCTATTGTTTTCCTGGCCCGACTTCTGCCAAGAGAAACAAGAAAACTAGATTTTCAAATGTGAACTCTTTCTCAATGTTGAATCCTTGATAGCTAATTTATGAGTAAAGAATACTCATCTGTGTGCCAGATTTGACCTGTGGGTATCAATTTCTATTTTAAGTAATAATTAAATCTTTTTTGGATGTCAGTTATATACCAAGTACTCCGTATATGTTGTTCCATTTAATTATTCAAACCCTGTAATTAGAAATTAAAACATGTGTATTTCTGATTAAGAAAATGAAGCACACATTATGGAATTTACCTAAGGTTCCATAGGTTTGGGTTTGTTGGACCACGGTCTTCCTACCACCATCATACCTCTGTATAATACAGGCAGTGCCATTTGTTAGGTATTCCAGAAAGAGTATGTGGAATGCCTTTTCAGATGGCTATGTCACATATTGCTGTCAATAATCAAATATTCAATATAAAGTAAAAATTAAAAAAAAAACACCTAGTAATAGGCCCTTATCAGACATTATTAGAACTTAAATACAGTTAATGAAGTAGCCATTAAGTGATTGCTTAAATAAACATTTGCAGGGTAGCTTTGGAAACAGAGTTTTGTACCTCCGTTTATAGCTTAGTGACTGCTACAGGGTTTGCATCTTGTTTCTGGCCCCAGCAAAATATTGTGTATGTACAGGCAAGCCATCCAATATGTAAATCCAATTCGTGACTGGACTCAAAATAACATTAGCTTTCCAATTTTCTATCACCTCTTCTCCACTCATCAGTATTTTCTCTCGATGTCTTCTCTCTGATGTTACTCCTGCTCTGTGTCTTCCCACACCTGTTCTCCTGCCAACTCCCACACCCTGGCCATGGAGCTACAGAAGGAGGCAGGATAGGGGGAAGCTACGAAGATATCATGCAAGAATGGTCCCCAAATTGGCATCGGGTGCATCTTCCCAACAGCACTCAGGCTGCCAAAGCAGCTCCAGAAATAAAGAACAATGAAAGTGTAAACCTGAGGTTTGATTCCTCCAGATTAGGTTTTTAGAAAAACAAAAAGTAAAATTTTTAAAATGCCATGTGAAAGAAAGTATTTTGTATTTCTTCCCTGTTTTTAGTTAGTGACTGTCAATGTATGTTTAAAAAAAAAAAACAAAAAAAAAAACACGTGTGCTTCTAAGTTGCCAAAGCACTTTCAACATATCCGGAGTACTTTTATTTACTTTTTCAAATTACAGTATCAGGAGCCATAAAATATTGTTTACACAACCTTCTTTGGCGAAAAAGCCGGGCCCAGTGAAACCTGCTGTAGGAAACCCAACTATCCGTTCCTTGATGTAGAGTCTTTTGCATGGTATTTCCTCTTAACAAATATTGGGAATTTATCATTACCGAAGTGTTAAAAATTTGTGGTAAACTTTATAAATCGCTACTTAGTATTCACATTATGCTTGTGTCATATTTCCCAGAAAATAAGTAGTCGTGGAAACATGAATGCAATTGTTAAGTTGTGTAATTTATTAAAATATTTGAAAAATAATTTAATATATATTATATTCATATTTTGTATATATGTTTCATATGTATAATACACACATCTACATATACAAATGTATATGTAAGTGAGTGTATATATATATATATATATATATATATATATATATATATTGCTTTTTTAACTTTATTTGTAGGGTCCCAGTACCTAGAATACATAAGAAACTCTTAGAATTCAACCACACAATTAAAAAATCGGCAATGGACTTAAACAGACATTTCTCCAAAAAAGATATACAAATGGCCAACAAACACATGAAAAGATGCTCAGTCATTAGGCAAATGCAAATCAAAACCACACTGACGTATCAATTTATACCTACAAAGATAGCTATGGAAGAAAAAAAGAAGTGTTGGCAAGGATATAGATAAATTGGAACGCTCATACATTGCTGGTGGAAAGGTAAAATGGTTCAGCTGCTGTGGAAAACAGTTTCGCTTCTCTTCAAACAGTTAAACATAGAATTACATATCACCCAGCAATTCCACTCCTAGATATGCCCCAAAGAATTGAAAACAGGTTCTCGAAAAAATATATATACAGGCATGCACCTAGCAGTACTATTCACAGTAGTCAAAGAGTGAAAACAGCCCAAAGGTCCATCAAAGGATGCATGAATGAACAAACTGATATATAGACATACAATGAAATATTATTCAGCCATAAAGAAAAATGAAGTACTGATACATGCTACAACATGAATGAACCTCGAAAACATGCTAAGTGATAGAAGCCAGACACAAAATGCTATTGTATGATTTTATGTGTATGAAATATCCAGCCATAGAGATAGAATGCAGAGTTTTGGGTGCCAGAGGATGCAGGAGGGGAAATTGCTTAACGGATAAGGTGTTTTATTTTGGAGTGATGGAAATGTTTTGGTATTAGATAGAGGTGGAGGTTGCACAACATTATGAATGTACTCAATGCCATTGAATATGTTCACTTAAAAAGGGTTGATTTTGTTATATAAATTTCATCTCAATAATTTTTTTAAAAAATCTGTTTTTACAGACTTCACTTGTAATAATTTTCAGTATAAGTAATCTATTATAATTATGGCATTATTTCTACAATCAGTAGACTCAAGCTTTTGATATAAAAATTTATTCCAGGAAATTAGCCTCTTGGGTGCTTTATAAATATTTATGTTGACCTATCCTCATTGCCAATAAATGAAATATTTTAACTCCTGAAGAAAAAATTAATATTTGTAATATTTATTTTAACCAGTTGTTCATGCCATCACACCTCTTAATACAGGAGACAGGAAACCCATAAGATTCACCTCCCTCAGTCATTACACATCCATACCTTACACGTCCTAAGCACTCAAAACGTAGACCTCTCAAACATCGGAAATTCCCTGTCTGGCTCTTGAATTATCTTCTTCCAATTTCCTGCTCAACTGCACTAGGCACAGCAGCTCTTCCAAAATAACTTTTTTAAATACCTAACTCAGGCTGCTCTTTTGCTCTCCCCCAATTCTGTCTTCACATCAATCTAGAGAAAACAGTAAGAATGGACTCTCCTTCTTGCCAAGACCTGTCCGCTCCTTTGCCCTACTCTGAATCCCATGCTCTTTTAATGTCGCCAGCTTCATCATCAGAAAGTGAAATTCACAGATGTTTGAAATGGTGAAAAGTCAGTTGTGTGACATATCCAAAATTCATGCATCTGATTCATTAAAAATGGAATCGCCACCGTGAATTTGGAAGGCAGCTTACAGTCCCTCAAAAGTTAAACAGTTATTATATAATCCAGTAATTCTATTTTTAGAATCTTTTTTTTTAATTTTTTTCCTCCCCCCCCTTTTTTTTTTACTTAAGTACAGTTAGTCTACAATATTATGAGCTATATTAGTTTCAGGTGTACAATATAGTGATTTGACATTTATACCTTACAATGTGGTCACCCCACTAACTTGAGTAATCATCTGTCACCGTGCAAACTTATCATAATATTATTGACTATATTCTCCTTCACCTTCTTCACCCATACTCCCATTCCCCCTCCTCTGGCAAGCATCCCTTTGGTCTCTGTTGCCATGAGTCTGTTTTTGTTTTGTTTTGTTCATTGGTTGCTTTTTTTTTTTCTCAGATTCCATAGATAAGTGAAACCATAAGGTATTTGTCTTTCTCTATCTTCACTTAGCATAATACTCTCTAGGTCCACCTACGTTGTCACAAATGGCAAAATTTATTCTTTTTTATTGCTTTAAAATTCTTCTCAAATTCTACTTTGCCTAGGAGAATTAAAAACATAGTCCAGTCAAAAACTTGTACTCAAATGTTTATAGCAACCATTATTCATAATAGCTGAAAAGTGGAAACAACCCAAATGTCGTTCAACTAATGAATAAAGTGTGGTATATACATATAATGGAATAACATTAAATCATAAAAAGGAATGGAGTACTGACAAAATTATGCTAAATAAAAGTCACATGCAAAAGGCCACATATTGAGTGATTCCATTCATGTGAAATGTGCAGAACAGGCAAATATATAAAGAGAAAGTAGATTAGTGGTCATCAAGGGATGGGCAGGGGGCACTGGGTACGGGGTTTAATGGGCATGGTGACTTCTAACGGGCATGGGGTTTCTTTTGTGGGTGATGGAAAAGTTCTGGAAGTAGACAGTGATGAAGCTTATACAACATTGCGAATATAATAAAAACCACTGAATCATACACTTTAAAAATAAAAGTTAAACTATAAAATACCTGGAATTGCCAATTGTTTCATCTCTAGATGTTTTGCTACCTTAGCCCTCTGGAAGCTATGAATGAACTTAGACAGTAGTCAAGGCAGGCTCCAAGGAAGTTAGAAGAGTTTACCTGGACTCCTACCACTACTTTGCAGAGTCTTGCTCTAAAAAGGCAGCATGTTCTGGATCTGATCCAGATGTGGCTTTAAGCAAGTTGGTTGCCTATTCTAAAGCTTCATTTCACTCTCTGTAAAATGAAGGCAGAAATATTTATTGGACCGTGTATCGTGAGAATTAGACAATAATATTCTCAGAAAGCATTGCCTTTAGTACGCATTCAATAAATGGTAGGGGACTTACTCCTCATCCCTGAAATGTAAAAAAACAAACAAACTTTAAACAATATAAATATCTTCTGTTTCATTAAAATTATTATTTTTTTTATATCTGTTGCTTATAATTGTCTCTCTATGAATTACAGGTGAAACATTTTTTGAAAAGTAATCACCTAATCAGGTGATTAGTACTATGTGCTCACCACTGGGATGAATGGCTATTACACTTTCATCCAGGGGTTTAGTCAGGTGTAGCCCCTGAAATTATCATTTATACTTGATTATTTTCATCAGTGTCAACTAGTGTCCAAAACACCATTAGGTGAAAATTGGTGCTTAAGAAATCAAACCAAATTTTAAGATATGCACGAATCATGTCTTTGGCTCTGCATTTTGCCTAATGTTTGAGAGGAAGAGGTGCATAAAAAGGTGTAAGAGGCATGTTCTTTGACTTCCAGAGTTTAGCTGATCCGTGTTTATGGAGGACGATGCTACTGACCATCGACCAGATTCATGAGAAAGAAAGGGACAATGTCTCTTTCTTCCGAATTAGGAAGGGCTCGTTATTAATACTCTGTCGTGCTCTAGGAAGAGAAAAATATTTGTGTTAAAATGGAAATGAAAAATCATTCTTTACTTCCTCTGACAATGTGGCAATGAATAAATGATTTACTTTTCAGCAAGAAAGAGTCAGGATTAGAACACAGTACTCAAGATTTCCTGGCCATAGAACTGTTTTTGAGTGCAGAATAAATTATTTTGGTAATTTATTATTAATGCAAAATAGAATTATAGAAATTCTCTATGTTTGAGGAATAAAATAGCCAAACAATACTTATAATAAACTAAATAAACCTCTACTTAAAAATATGATGATAGCATAGAGGACTGCAAAAATTATCCTCTACTCTATGTTTATATCATTTCTCTATCTCCAAAAACTGGGCATATCTTTACAATACATCTGATAAAATACGAGTTGGCAACAGTGAGCAAGTTTCAGGCAGGGGGCAAGTCTGATCACAAGGCATAATGTAAGAGAAAAAGTGCTCATAGCTCCATTTTGCATTTTTTGCATTTTAACGTAGATAGACTTCAAATTTTAGGTTTTCTAATGGCTGAAGTTACTTCCTTTTTCAGAAGCCCTTGAAATTTTTCAACTTTTTAAATTGGTTTCCATTAAAAATTCTTAGAAGCTTGAAGAAGAAAAAGTCTTTCCAGATGAGCAAGAGGTTGGATAAATGGAATGACATATGGTTTGTTTTTTATAGCTACAATATGTGAAAAATAGAAGCATAACACATGTATTCAATGATATATGTGTATTTATACATATAAATATATATTCTGCTTATAAATTATGAGATAAGATTATTTCATACAAATGTGATTTTGTTTTCTTTCTTTTTCTTGTTCCCTTTATGAATAAAAATAACAACTGAAACTTAGAACAATTTTAAACATCTCATTATACCAGGGATCTAGCAAAAGATAAAATCAACGTGTGCAAAGCCATGATGCCACACAGTCACCTGCTCAGACTTGTGAGGTCTCTGCAGGGTCTCAAAGCCTCAGGGCTGGAGGACTGTCCACTGAGCTTACTACTGAATCTTCCGCCCACCCCCATATTCCAGATGGATGGGTCACGAACTCTTTCATAAATACCACTCAGTAAGGATATTTCTCACATCCTCTGGCAAACTCAGAATTTCCCCTGAAAGTTCTTTTATTCCCCCTGGGTCCCTGAGCCCATCAAAGATCTCTTCACTCAGCAAGGTAAAGGGAGTCTTATTATTACATTCCATGTACTCAGTATTTTAATTTGCAAAGGCTAATGGTAAATGGTTCTCTATACTTTTTTCTTTAAAGCTAAAAAAATAAATCTCAATTAATATGAATTTTTCTCTCACGTGCTTACATAACTTTATTTACTTATTTTTTTCTTTTTTAGCTTTTGAAGGCTTATTTTCAGGAAACTTGTTATGGAGAAGAGTGTTCTAATCTAGGGAAAGCATGGCATACTGATAGGATTACCTCCAGAACTAAAAACGGACTTCAAAGTCATAAAAAAAAGTTTTCCTGATTGTTTCTAAGTCTCATGTAACAGAGCAGAGGCATAACCTCAGGACAGGCCTGGAAGAAGATTAAAAAGAGGGAACTGTAATCATTATTCCATTACCTCTGAATGGCGGCAACCTTGCCCTGCCTTCGTTGCAAATGTTTTCTATTACCCAGGCCTTGCCCTGTGCTACCATTTTACCTCCAAGCTCTGTTGCTACCATGTGTCTCCAAACTACATTTATTCATACTTTACGTTGCTCATACTTAGTAACTGATAGGTCAAATTCTTTAGCTTCCAAAGCAACTGATTAATTGGTGCTAATGCCCCACCCCACACTTATTTTGTTAGTTTTAATTTAATTTTTTACTTTGAAAATTTCAAACATATATAAAACAAACAGAATCACATAACAAACCCTGTTTACTCATCAGCGAATTTCAATTATCAATATTCTGCCATGCTTGTATTATTTATATCTCCACCCACACCCCTTTTTAATGTTTACTTTCTTTTTTCTTTTAGTTAAAATTTACATAAATTGTAATTTCAAGTCTTAGCTATACTTTTTAGACAATTGAACACATATGGGTAACACATACCCCTTTCACAATATAGTCTCTTTCCATCTCCCTGCAAAGTTCCCTCACAGACTGTCCTCACCCCTCCTCTTTCAAGACACAACCCCAGTTCTGAGTTTTTCTTTTGTTTAACCTTAGTTTTGCCTGTTCTTAAACTTCTATAAATTGATTCATCTAGTATGTAGTTTTGCGTGTGTGTCCAGCTTCTTTCACTCAGCGTAATGCTGTAAAATTCACCCATGTTGCTGCCAGCATCAGTTATTGGCTCTTTTTGTTATTGTTGTTCACTAGCATCCCATTGTATAAATTCTGTACCATAATTTGTCTCTTCTTTCTCTTGTTAGAGGATAGTTTGGTTGTTTCCAGTTTTTAGCTATTGTAAATAAAGCTCGTGTGGATGTTTTTATACAAGTCTTTTTTGTGGATAGTTGTTTTTATTTCTCTTGAGTATAATACTCTAGTTGTGGAATTACTAGTAAAAGGTACTTGCAGGTTTAGCTTTAAAGTTTAACCTACTCCCAGACTGGTTGTACTGTCACTGCTTTTTAAATTGCTTTTTTTTTTTTTTTGGTTGTTTTGAATGGGTAATTAAATTAAGTGGTCAAAAAACCCAAACAGCATAAGAAGTGTATGTTGAGGAGCATACTTTGCAACCTGTTCTGATCCACCCCACTGCTCCACACTGCCTCCTACAGGAAAGCATTTTCATTAGTTCTTTGTGCATTCTTCCAATTCCTAATGCAATTATGAATAAATAAACATATGTTTGTCCCCTTTCATCTTCTAACACAAAAGGTAGCCTAATATATATATATTAGGCTCTCCATAATGCACCTCCCTATTTTCAACTAACAACATATCCTTGAGTCTTTCCATATTGGTAAATAAAGAGCTTCCTCATTCTTTTTTTAAACACTGCTCTATTGATGGTCTCTTGGATCACTTCTAACCAGTTACTATTATACACAGTGCTGCAGGGAAGAATCTTATACCTACATCATGATATGTATATATAATAAATTTTCATAATGGTGCTTTAGCCTTAGCAGACCAAGGGATATAGGGATTTGTAATTTTGACAATATTGTCCAATTGTGCCCCAAATGACTCGTGACATATTACACTGCCATCAGCAATGCATGAAACCTCCGCTTATCCATACTTTTGCCACCACAGTGTACTGTGTACCTGGATCTGTGCCATTCTCAAACATTTCAACCTAAGTTGAACAGCTAAGAAAAATAAATATGCAACAACCCCAAACCCCTTGATGTTTTGAGGTGGAAGTACTAAGCAGGACTGGCTACATAATTTTTGGATACAATATAAAACTTTGGAGCCCTTGTTCAAACATTATTAAAAATTTCAAGATGGTAAGAATAGAACATTAAGCCAAGCATGGAGCTTTTCTAAGTATGCGGGCGACCCCATGTAATGGCACAAGCTGAAAGTTGTCCCTGGTCCTAAGCATCATGATAAAAGCAAAAAATCTTTGACTGAGTATCTTATTTGATCTTGAAATTATATAAATTTTGCGTTCCATTCCATATAATAATTATATTTTATATTACTTATATCAAATTGCATTGACCTTTCAGGATGGCATATCATGGCTACTGTGTGGCAATACCCCCGGTGACCACTGGCACCCCCACACAGTCTGATGGGAGAACTCTGGATGATATCTCTCAGAAATCCCCTGCTTTCAGACAAGCCTTTTAACACTAATCATAAAAATACAGGGTCACATTTTCCTTGCTTCACATCTAAATAATAAGTACCCACGATGGAGGGAACTGAAGGCCAAGTGGAGGCTGGTGTCAGTACAGCCATTGGAAAAAGATCTATAAGTTCAAAATTGGTGTTTGTCTTAGTTTCTGATAATACAATGCCCATTAAGAATCCTGATTTACCCCTCCTAGGATGGAACGCAGTGCCCTGTACCATGGGGTTCTTCATGCTTCTGCATTCTTAGAATGTTTGTCATTATGGTGTTGGGACCCCCAAGAGTCAGTGTTCGTGGGTTGAAGATAAAGCTAGAGGAAATTTTCTGAAAGAACTTGGGATAGTCACTTCTGAAATAATAGAAAGCAAGTGGAGTGGAGGGAAAGAAACAAGTTTTGAGATATTGGGATGGACATTTACTGAGATGCCAGATGTTGTGTTAAGGGTTTTATATCTTTATAGCTTATATCTTTACATCATCTGCGGAGCTCCCTTCTTAGGACTTCCCCATCAACAGGTAACATCTGAAAAGGACAGAGAGGCAGACAGAGACAGAGAGAGAGACACACAAAGAAACAGCTACACAAATAGACAAAGAAAAAAAGTAGAACCGGATGACAAACAATTAATAAAGTATAGCCAATATACTCATGAAGACTCAGGTGAGAGACAGAAACAATTTGATCGTATATTAAACTAAGTCACACTTTCATAGCCATAGTTATAAGTGTTCATCCAGATGGTCCTGAGTGCCAACATTCTCTGCTCTTTCACCCCCTCTGCTGGTACCACCAAGAAGCAGTCCTCAGGTCAAAACAGCAGCAAACGCCAGGGAGGTGATGAAAATGACATGGGTATTTTATGCAGCTGTGCTTCTCAAACCTCACTATGCCTGTGAATTGCCTGGGAATCTTAGTTAAATGCAGATTCTTATTCAGTAAGTCTGGGCTTGGGACAGAGAGTCTGCATTTGCAGCAGGTTCCCAGGTGATGCTGGTCCTTGGACCACACTTGGAACAGCAAGGCTTTCTACAATCAACAATCACCAGCACAAAAACTCCTTCTTGAGGTTTCCCAATTTCAAATAGAACTGATCTCTATGGCTTTTAAGGAGCTCTACATACAACAGTGGGTCCAATCCACGATTGAACAGTTTAAGTTTATTGGGAATGTTTCTCCAGTTGTATCAATGATTTACTTCTGTATAAGTCATCAGCTTCATCATGCCCTTGATGGTATAAGCATATTGAAATTGAGTGAGGAAATGTGGCAATGATGTTGTCATACAGTATCAGATTTTTATTTTAGAAAAGTCATTTAACCAACCCTCTCATTTTACAAATCAGGAAGCTGAGGCACAAAGAGAGTACATGACTTGACCACAATCACACAGCTTGTTGATAGCAGCTAGACTAAATCTAGTTACATGGACACCATCCTGAAACTGCCTGACCAGATTGCTTCCCATTTTTCTCTTTTCCAAAGTGACCAGACTCATATCTGCTAAATCTTATAAATCACTGAAGTCATCGGTGGCAGATCACAAAACTCAGGAAATACATATGACAGTATACATGGCATCTCGTTCTTTGTAAATCAGTGCCCAGCTCTCTAATAGTAGACTTGGCCTTGAAATATCCATTAAAAGAAAAACGAAATACCAGACCAATAGGTGATTCATCGCCTATTGGATCTTTAATCCATATTTGTATTTATCCTTTCTTTCTGACTCCAGTTTATCACAACAGGACACATCAGGTCTTCATTGATATTCTTTAAAATTCCCCACCAAAATAATACATACTAGTTACGTATAGGGGCGATGAGAAGATTCTTCCTAAGCATGTTTTAAGTGAATGATTTATTATTTGGGTAGATAAAAAAATGAATTGATCATCGTATTCAGATAAATTCATCATAACCAAATAGCAAATCAGAAGGACTTGTCAGACCTTCAAATGAGGCCACTCTCAAAGTGGGGTGAACCGTGAACTGTGTAATTTCATATCGTCAGCATCAAAATTCACTGTAGAGTACTTAAGTGATTTTCATGCCTGAATGAGAGTAAAAGGTGCGTTTCCAAACTGCCCTTTCCGTTCCCAACAAAAAAAAGGCATGAGAGTAAATAAAAAGTTTCCTGGCCGCTGAGGTCCCACCCAATGTAAGCGTAGAATGAGATGAGCAAAGTGAGTGAGCGAGTGAAATCAAATGTAACAAAAGCCATTATTTACAGATCAGAAATTTATATTGTCAGCGTAATATCTGTGAGACTAAACAGCGTTAGAGAGTATATAAAAGCAGAACGCTTTGGTGTAGAAGAACAGAGCTCAGGACACAGCACATCCACAGTTCCAAAAAGAGGGCTCGTTCTCTCTCTACCTGCTCTGCTCCTCGTCCAGTTGTCAAAAGGTAAGATTAATATCGAGTAATTGTAAGATTGTATTTCCTATTTTGGGTACAGTTTAGTACTTTTAAGGGGTCAAAGTATTATGAATTAAAGTATTGCTCTTTCATCTTATAGTTTACGACTAATAACACAGGGGGCAGAATGCAGACGAAAAAGTGATATAAAATGTACTTACATATACTTCAACATAGCGAAGCCTCAAAGTGAATCGGAGAAATAATTCCATTCTAAAACATAAAATAGAAAGAAAAACAAAGATTCAAATTAATGCACTTGTTACAAGATTTAAGTGTTATGAGAATTACATTTTTTAAATAATTGTAACACTTTTAAAAAGTATTTTCCTTGAATTTGATAAATGTGTATATTACTTGGAACAGAAGGCGCCTTTTAAATTCAGCAGAAATGTGTCCATTAGAGAGTCTATACAAGCAATTGCTCTTTACCAATGAAAACTTATGGTTTCCCAAAAGAGTAAATACAAATCATCTTTCAAATGTTCAGATTTCTGATAAGTCTATCAAAAAATCAAAGTCCATGAAATCAACTCTTTGTAAATAAGACATAGCGTATTTGGTACACAGAACAAATATCATCGATTATTGGAAATTCTTTGGCTGGAGCTCAGTAAAACCACAGATTAGTAATTATCTATTATGTACTTAGAACCAATAGTAATACATAAAATATCTATAATATCCACATTTTGAAATAAAATTTTTGTAAGTCTATTTAGAAGACAAAATCGTATATTCCAAAGTACCTATTTAAGCTCTTGAAGACAGAGAATGATTTTACAAAGATCCTCAATGGAGCAAATAATTAAGTGGTATGATTTTTCCACATATAAGACAGACCTATGAGAGTTTAAAAAGTATTTATTTGGTCTATAACACTAATACATTTAGGGATATTCTACAACGTCACCTTGCCTAGGTCTAAGTTAAGTCTTTCTAAAAGACTTCTTACACAGGGAATACTATTGTTATTATATTTTCCCTTTAATTTTGAGTGGAAATTATAGTTCTTACAAAACTATGGATTCTCCTTTTAGGCTACCTAAAGTGGGGGGTAGGGGATTAATTGGGAATTCTCTTATGGAATAAGATTTTGATACTAAAATAACATAAACATTTGCTTTCTCAGTAGTGGTATTCAAACAAGTTTATTCTTAAAATTTTTCACAATTCAATAGATATTTACAAATGAATAAATGAAAATTTAAAAATCAGTTCCTTTTTCAGTAGAACTCATTTCACTGCCTATAGAGGACACTCAGATCTGCGTGGCTGCTTCCTCTTCCATCAGCTCCCACAGCAGAATAGCATGTGCTCTAAGTCTGCCTCTGCAGCATGCAACAGAAGATTTTGTAAAACCTTTAGAAATTTTGCATGGAAGGAATTATTTAGGACTAAATTGACTTTACAACAGTGATGCAATCCTAAAACATAAAAAAATGCTTGCTTTATTTTTTTTTAATTCCTGAAAGCATGAATTTATAATTGAGAATTATAATCAGAAGACACTACCTACATATATGACAAGGCTTGCCAACTTGGTAAACTTAAGCATAGCAAAACGTCAAATTAGTAATTTAATGTTGATGAATGAAGAAGCATGAATATGTAATTCTTACTGTGTTGCTTTGTCTAACTGACCACTTGATCTAATGAAACTTACTATTTCAAAGAAAAAAAATATACCATTGCTGGTATTACAGTCTCCACATTTTAGTGCCAAAGATAGATAGTAAATATGGCTAGGATGTTAAAGAAAAGATTGATAGTTTAAAATGATAATATTTGTAAAAATCCTTATTTCTAACCAACTGCTATTTGCTAAAAATACTCATTCAAATTATTTACAGAGAAGCATAATCAAACTTGAATTGAAATCCTCACTCTCAAAGTAAACACGGTCTGACTTGAGTAGCAGAGAGAAGTCCAGGACAAATACTGGACTTGAGGTTTCTATTCAGAAAAAAGAGGTTGCCCTGTGGGAACATTCTGCCCCACGTTCATGTTGGTCCCCGCTGCAGCCCCACCCACACTGCATCATGTCCTTGGCATTCTATGGCTTCACAGGACATCTGCTTGGGATACAAGGACAAGCAACCAGGTGTATCTTATAACCAGGTCTAGGGTGTCACAAGCAGTGAATGACATGTCCTGGACGAAGTCCAGTCATAAAACAACATGGGGACTTCCAAGGCTTCGGAAGCAAGCATTAATTTTCATTATGACAGTGATCTCTTATTTCTTAGTTGTGATTGTTGAAGTTGCCAGAAGCATTAGTTCTTGTTGCAAATTGCTTGTCTTTAAAATGATTTTTTTCCATTTAATTTAGAACAGGTCAAAGCACCCTAAAATACCTCAAATCTGTTGGCCGCTTTATAATTACAAAGTCTAGACCAAGTTACACTATTTAAAATATAAATGAATAATACATCTGAACCGACAGCTGGTATGCCAAGTTGTAGCCCGAGGCTGCTTTAAGATGGTTGAAATGCAGTATAATGTAAATGCTTGGAAATGAAGGACTATTAATTGAAAGCCAGACTGATAGTGAAGGAGGTGGCATTATGGGTAAGGTGCCGTTCAGGCTAACCATATGTAGCATATCATCTACAGTGGATATTTTAAATGTTTATCATGGACATTTTTAATTTCAAGTCTGGAAATGAGCTTTCTAATTATTAACAGAAGTGTTCTACACTAATGAAACAGCGTAGTGGTGGTACATATCGTTTGTATCCTTTCCTGCCATCAAAAATATCTGGGGGAAAATATAATCTACTATTTGAAATGAAGCTGGAAATAGACTTAGAATAAACCTGATGACTAGTTTTTTATTTCTACTTATATTTTCTCAGTCGAAACTGAACTTATGTAGCCTGATGTTTAAATATGGTTGCTTGTCTCCCTCCCCCACCGCCCCTTGACAATGTGTTCCAACAGGCAGCAAAAATGAAAAGCATTTACTTTGTGGCTGGATTGTTTGTGATGCTGGTACAAAGCAGCTGGCAACGTTCCCTTCAGGACTCAGAGGAGAAATCCAGGTATTAAATCTTTAGACTTCAACTAACATAGCACTATGGTTAGAATATAGCCTGCAGAAACTATGACTAGTGAAGAGGTCTCAGTAACTTAGAGTAAATATTCTACACAATTTTCAAATGTTTAAATTATCATTGTGATAAAGTCGTTTCTGGAGTGTAGATCAGAGTGTGTGGTTTCACAACCAAAGGGGTAGGCAATGTTGGAAAATGTGTTACATGGGAAATTATAGCTCTTTGAAATCTTCAGCTGATCCTATCTATCCATTCATTACTCACACACTGCATAGCAGATTATTTCAATTATTCATACTAACTTTTTCTCTTTTTTATTCCTTTAAAAAAATAACACTGTTTTTTGCTAATTGTAAAAGTCATACATGTTGATGATAGAAAATATGCACAAAGTGTTATGTATGTACCGTATATAACTATATGTCAGATCATTATACAGCTTCGTATTATGCATTTTCTCTTAGCATTGTATTGTTAACTTTTTCTTATATCATTAAAAATATCCATTAAATGTATGATATTTCATGACTATGTACAATTTTAACTCATAAATATACAATATTTATTTAGCTATTCCTCTTCTATTGAATACCTTTGAGTTCTTTAAATTTTCCAAAAGAGAATACTGCAAATAACATTTCTCCTCACATTTCTTACTATTTTTCTGAGGGTAGATTTCTAGTAGTAAAATTACTGGTCAAAGGGTTTAAATGAGTTTAAATCTTTTATAATATTTTGCCAACTTGCTATCCAGAAAAGTCACACACAGGCACACTCCCGTCAGCATAAAGCAAATACTCCTCTCACAGTATCCTCTCCCATATTTAATCTTTGCTAATT
The DNA here is from genome assembly GCF_004115265.2 of Rhinolophus ferrumequinum. Lineage (NCBI taxonomy): Eukaryota > Metazoa > Chordata > Mammalia > Chiroptera > Rhinolophidae > Rhinolophus > Rhinolophus ferrumequinum. Next base: position 60,595,826 of record NC_046291.1, read on the forward strand.
TGACAGGTGAAAATAGTATCTCATTTTCCTTTCTCAGTATTAATCACATAGAATATTTCCCCATATTTGCCATGCCAGTCAACTGGTGATTACTGGCATGTGGATTGCCTACTATACGAGTACTTTCAAATTAGCAAGTGAGCTTTTTCTTGTCTTTCTTTGAGCTTTTGTCTGTCTTTCACTATTAGTTACCATGTACCCAGTAATGGAACTACTTTTTTTATATTAATACATGCAAAACAAAATCGGGAGCAGAAATGTGCTGAGATTCTTTACTCTTTTAAAATATTCAGTTCAAGTCATTGCTCTCTCTGTCATTATTAGTGTAATCATAAGTAGACGAATTAGTTGTAAAAAGATTTAATCCTATCTCAGAAAAAAAAGAAGCCATTTGAAAAATCGGTGACTGGAATTCAGAATCAGAGTGCATTCAACTCTAATAAAATTCTGGGATTCCCATGGCAAACAAGTTCTCTCTGAACTACCAACTGAAATACTCTAGGCACCTGCCTTTCAGCTACATGTGGTCCCATATCGTGTAGAGAAGATGCTCCTCGAATGAGTCTACTCTTGAGGAGAGATGTAGTTGCACCAATCCACTGTTGTCCACAGCTCATTCCCAGCTCCCCAGACAGACCCGTTCAATGACCCAGAGCAGATGAATGAAGACAAGCGCCATTCGCAGGGCACGTTCACCAGTGACTACAGCAAGTATCTGGACTCCAGGCGTGCCCAGGATTTCGTGCAGTGGTTGATGAACACCAAGAGGAACAAGTAAGGGTCTGAACCGAGTCCAAAATATGCACACAGATAAGTTATTTAAAAATATCCAAAGTGTCTCCTGACTTTCTTATCATGCTCGTCAAATAGTACCCATAAGCTTTCAATTATGATGGCTTTCAAGGTTGGTGATGCTGTCCTTTGTATTATGCCTCAGAATGTCCCATCTCTCATCCCTCCAAACCCCTTACCCACCCTCTAATTATTTTCCCAACTGTGGTCTTAGCAATATTTACTCCTGCCCATTTTCCATTAAAATTGAAAGCTGACTTGAATGGACCTGCAAGGTGAGGAATCTAATTTCTGACCAAAATATAACAGCAAATTCAACATCTCCTTGTAGGGTTCAAACTCATGACTATGATCACATTAAAGTTTTCCTAAGCCAAGTTAATCATGGTAAGGAATGGAAACAGATGCAGTCTTTTTCTTGTAGAATACAATCCAAGATACACACTTAAAATTACAACCTAGCTGCACTGCATATAAGGGAAGAAGGCAAATAAGAACGTGAGCCTATCGTTAAGGCATACATTTTAATGTTGGATTTTTGTTGACAGTGTTGGGTTTTTTGCTGCGTCTAGGCTACTGAAAGAAATCATCCACAAGGGTTTCACAGAGATGGTGGAATTTCACAATTTATTTGGAGGGTGGCCCACAACGGGATGGGAGTCATACATACAAACTAGCTGAAGAATTCTAAAAATCAGGCAAAGGGCATAGATTCGTCTGGAGAGAATGGAGATGGGAAAGTGACTGAGAGAGAGAGAAGAATGAGCCAGCAGGAAGAATTGGAGAGACAGGGTGGTTGACCCACAGTTCTTATAGTGGAGGTCACAAGAGATGGTAGTCAGGATCAGAGCAAATACTGGGAGAAGTATCTTCTGTTAAGGGCTACTGATGGGCCATGGGTGAAATGTGAGAAATCAGAAATTTGAAAAAAAAATGAAAACAGCTGCCCTCATTTCTAGAAAGGGAATGCCACCATTTGGTAAACTAATGTAAAATAGCCCTCTCTCTCAGGCAGTTTCTGTTGTGTGTCTAAGATGAAACCTCCCAGGGTTACTATGTGTTGGAGAGACTGAAGGCAGCGGGCCAACCACCTCCACAGAACACTGTACACCCTTGAGGGTGATATGGGGTCATCGTCTTAGCTTTCCTCACTGCTGTTCCGTCACATGTTTCCTTTCATCAATTACCATGTGTTTCTTTTGATGACACTTCAAGATGGTCCATTGCTTTCCCTTGACTCAATTAACTAACACTGACCCCACCCATACTAATGACAAAGAGCTGCTTTGTTTGCAAGTAGCACAGCCTGGTAGAGAGCCCACATATACCAAGACTGAAGTAAATGCAGCATTAATAGTCAATGGTACAGATAAGCAGGAGAGGTGACAATGGGTGCGATGGGTGGAGTAGGGGAAATTTAGCCCCCCTTAAATGATATTAGCCCTCTCCCCTCACCCAAGTAATTAAAGTAGTTTCAAGATGAGTCCCCCTCATCTAGCCACCCTCGCCTCCTGAATCTCCCTAAGCCTCTTGTACATAGAATCCTGAACCCAAAGCTGCCACTGCTTATAGGTGAGAACCATATTGCCAAAGAGACAGATCTTCAATTTAACTTTCACATTTCTTTCAGGAATAACATTGCCAAACGTCATGACGAATTTGAGAGACACGCTGAAGGGACCTTTACCAGTGATGTAAGTTCTTATTTGGAAGGCCAAGCTGCCAAGGAATTCATCGCTTGGCTGGTGAAAGGCCGAGGCAGGCGCGAGTAAGTCTATACACTCTGATTTAATTTTTGTTTTTGTGCTTGGTTCTGAAAACTTAGATTAGTTATCTATACATGGATCTGAATTACAGAAGCAATTAGTACATCTCACAAAGTAAGGAAATAACTCCTATTGGTGGGAGATAGTGTATAAAAGCCTAATGGGCTTTACTTTGGTAGCCAGTATTAATAACAGAGTCACACAGGTGACATTTTTATCCCTCTTTGTAGTTGTATTATAATTAGGATATTAATTTGTCAATCCAAGAAACTTTTGAGAATAGAGTGCTTTTGATAACGGCACTAGGACAACAAGCTTAAAGTAGGACTGTCATAGGAAAACTGGGGATAAGGAAAAAGAAGAAACAATAACGAAAAAAAGTTTGACTTGCAATATTTATATAGGAGATCAACATGTATTTACGTGTTGGTAAGTTTCTAGGTAAAAATCTGATGAAGACCAAAAGGAACTAAACTTAAAGTGTTTCGTGAAATGACACTCAAAATAGAAATATGTGGAAATATCCATATGAGCAACATACTCATTTTTTTAATGGGACTGTCATAGAGATAGATAACCATTAAATTATCACAGTTGAAAATGAGGCGATGATTTTTAGGTACTTTCTTGCATCTTACCACAACCAAACAGACCCCTGATCAAGATTTAAATTATGAGAAGCAGAAAATTTATGTTCAACTCAATACTTTTTAGTGAGATTTAAAACAAGGTTACTGAGACTTATTGTCACTGATTTTTTAAACATTAATGATTAAATTTACAAAATCAATGGTAAAATAGTCACATTTGAGTATATTTTCTGGTGTTTTAAAGGGATACCAAAATGTCTGCTTACTAAACTGATCAAATAGAAAATCTAATGTAGACTAAAGTTTAATCCCTTTATACTGCACTTTGCAAGGCTGTTCTGACAATCACTAGTTTTCCAATATATCATTTATTTTTTATGAATTATAAACAAATTAATAGTCTCAATAATAACTTCTGTGTTTCCAGTATACTAAGCAGATGAAAAGGGCTTGAAGTGATACAGTCTTAGTTTCACATCCCAGCTTTGCTCTTTACTACCTACAGAATTTCCATTCTGACATGCACCAGTTCATACAGGTTTCTATGAGGCTTTTCACAGTAGGCCCTCTGCAAACAGAAACATATTGATTCCTCAATGACCCTCACACATGTGTTATGTTTGATAGGCAATCAATAAGCATTTACTTGAAGCATTTAATCAAATACTGATTTTGCTCCTCTTTTTCCTAAGTTTCCCAGAAGAAGTCACCATCATTGAAGAACTTGGACGCAGACACGCCGATGGTTCTTTCTCTGATGAGATGAACACAGTTCTTGATAATCTTGCCACCCGGGACTTTATAAACTGGTTGCTTCAGACCAAAATTACTGACAGGTGACTGCATTTTAGTTCATTCTGCAACCATCAAAACTTTCGTAAATATTATCATACTGCTACAGATCGTTCCCTATGTGGGGGAGACAGTCTTTACCCTCTTGCTATATAATCAAAATTATGAATCATTTAAGAGTACATTATTATATTTGTTTTTGATCATTACAGTTTTATCCATTCACCCACTTATTCCAAAAACATTTCCTGAGTGTCGATACGGGACAGGGCATTAGATACATAAATAAGAATAAAAAATAAAAAAAAGCCATGGAGATGTTAAATCATTCACATAATAATGTCACATTACAAATTGTTGTATATGTTGAAATTTTATTTATGTTGAAAGTAAAATACCAGTATATCTTGTATTGTATACTTAATGTAATAAGCATTATAGTAAAAATCTAAACACCAAAATTTAACCACTTATCACGATGGGTTGTAACTGCTTTATAATTATTCATATACTTTATATTTCTTGATAGGGGAACTTCAGGATAAGTGATCTTTAAATGCAAATATTTGAAGAGTCCAAAAGACTAAGGATTTATAAGATGAAAATGTTAATAAACAACGTTTATCAAAATAAGTAGTTGAAATATTTCCTGAATAAGTTAACTATATCATCTGGGTAGTATACCCATGTTAAATCACTGTCTTATATTTTTTTATCTTTAGGAAGTAAGTATGTCACTATTGAAGATCATCTTCACCACATCACCTGCCAACCACGTGGGATGTTTGAAATTTTATGTTCTGTAAATTTAAGAGGTGTATCCTGAAGCCATATTGCTTTGCATGCCAATAAATAGATTTTCTTTTAATATTTATTGTGTTGCCAAAAGATTATAAATGGAATAAACCATTGTCAAAATATTGTTAAAATACCAGCTTTAAAATATAAAAGTGCAAAATTATCTCTTTTTTTCTTATTTTGGATGAAGCACCCTAAACTGATGATACTTAGCAATGAAATTGTTTTTCTATGATATAATTTGTACATATAAATTATTCCAATCACAACATTGCAATAATAGGATAAGGAAAGGACTGGTTGCTACAGTGGTGAAACTGGAAAAAGATTTCTTCTTGAAACTTTTGTCATAAAAATGTTCAGCTTTCAATATATCAAAAATAGACTTAAATAAAATTTTCAAGCTTCTTTACCATTGTCTGTTTTCTCTCTTCTTCGTGCTCCCACTCCTTCCATGCACCCCTTTTTCCTAAGCTGGTAGCCCACAAGCCAAAGCTGGTGCCCAGATAGTGCTTCATGTTGTGAATGGCTGCACAATGCTTTAACATTTTGAGCCAACATTGAAAACTCGTAGTATTTTATGTAAATATATTGATTTCTGCTTCTCTTGAAAGATTAGGACATCAGACAATATTAGACCCCCCAAAAAAATAAATTTCTTCTGGAGCTAAATACCAGCTGCCTCGTTCTGAAGAGTCACATGCTCTTGAGCTCACTATTGTGCACCACACACACACACACACACACACACACACACACACACGGGCACAGAATACACACCTGTGCATGCTCACATACCCACACCCACATAATGTACACACGTAGGCACTTTCCCCTGGCCCACTTTATTTATACATCTCACTTGCCTGGCACACGCCAACATTTAAGTTTGTCATGCCCTGTTCCCTTGTTTCCCTATCCTGCAATGTCCAGTCTGCCGATTGCCATGCCAGAGACTTCACTGCATACAGCATTGCCAACTCTCTTTCTCTATTTCTCTTTTTTATTGAGGTATAAAAAAACATAAAACATTGTGTACGTTTAAGGTATCCGTGAGCCAGTTTGATACATTTATATATTGCAATACAATTACCACCTTAGTTTTAGCTAACACCTTTATCAAGTAACATAATTATTATTTTGGGGGAAGGGAGGGTGAGAACACTTAATATCTAGTCTTTTAGGAATTTTGAAGTATATAATACTGTATGCTGTTCATTAGATCTCCAAAATTTACTCATCTTCTAGGTGTAAGTTTGTACCCTGCAACATCTCCCCAATTCCCCCACCCCCAGATCTTGGTAACCACATTCTACTCTGTTTCTATGAGTTTAGCTTTTTTAGATTCTACATATAAGTGGTATCAGACTGTTTCTCTTTGGCTTATCTCACTTAGCATAATGCCCTCAAGTTCTACCCATGTTGTTGCAAATGGCAGGATTTCCTTCCTTCTCATTGCTGAATAATATTCATATATATACATATATATATATATATATATATATATATATATATATATATATATATAGAGAGAGAGAGAGAGAGAGAGAGAGAGAGAGAGAGTAGAGAGAAATAATATATGTACATAGGTGTCTATATACCTGTATATCACATCTTCTTTATCTTTTATCCATCAAGGGACACTTAAGTTGTTTCCATATCTTGGCTGCTGTAAATAATCAGGTGAGTGCATATATATTTTTAATATCTTGTTTTCCTTTCTTTTGTGTGTGTGTGTGTGTGTGTGTGTATATATATATATATATATACCTAGAAGTGGGATTGATGGATCATATGACATTTATATTTTTAATTTTTGAGGAACCTCCATATTTTTTCCATAGTGGCAGTATGAGTTTATATTCCCATCAACAAGTACACAAGGGTTTCCTTTACTCCACATCCTCCCCAACACTTTTATCTGATCTTCTTGATGACAGCCATTCTAATGTGTGTCAGATAATACTTCATTGTGATTTTGGCTTGCATTTCCCTGAGAATTAGTGATGTTGAGGATCTTTTCATATCCTTGTTTGGGTATTTGGATGTCTTCTTTGGAAAAATATCTATTCAGTTCCTCTGCCCAATTTCTAATTGGGCTTATTTTTTGTTGTTGTTATTGACTTGTCTGAGTTCTTTACATATTTTGTATATTAACCCTTTTCTGATATACAGTTTGCAAATATTTTCTCCCACTCCTTAGGTTACCTTTTCATTTTGTTGATTCTTTCTTTTGCTGTGCAGAATCCTTTTAGTTTGCTGTAGTCTTACTGTTGATTTTTGCTTTTGCTTCTTGTGCTTTAGGTGTCATATGCAAAAAAATCATTGCCAAGATTGATGTTAAGGAGGTTCTTTCCTATCATTTCTCCTAGGAATTTTATGGTTTCAGGTCTTATGCTTAAGTTTTTAATCCATTTTGCATTAATTTTTGTGAGTGGTGTAAGATAGAAGTCCAATTTCATTTTTCTACATGTGGTTATCTAGTTCTTTCATCACCATTTATTGGAGAGACATCACCAACAGTAAATACAAAAATGTGAAAAACATGCCATTAAATAGACCACCAAAAAGACACTTATTTTAGTATGAGAGCTGAAACAAGAAGGCAGAGGATCACCTTTTTTGACCTCAAATTTTTACACTCTGTGTCTGTCTATGAATGAATGTGGAATTGCTATGATTATTGATTTTGAGGTTATAATAAATTTCAATGAGTAGGTGAATCTGAAAATACAAAATCAGAAAATAATGAGGATCAACTAAAGTTCAAATAGCAACCAGAGTAAGATGGCAGATACAATCCCAAATACACTAGTTTTACACTAAATATGAGTGAACTAAATATTAATATTGAAAACTAAGGTAATCCAACTGGAAAAAATAAAACCCAGCCAACTATTACAGAGACATATTTTACACATAACGACTTAAGTTAAAATAAAAGAACTACAAAAGTTTATAACATTCAAATACTCACACGAAAACTTGTGCAGACATATTAATATTTAAAGAAACTAGCATTGCTAGAGATAAAGAGGGACATTTAAAAATGATAAAGGAATCAATTCATCAGGAATATACAATAATCCTAAATCCTCATGCAACACAAATCATAGCTTCAAAACTAGGTGAGGTTTAAATGACCAAATTAAAAGTAGACAGTCTGCAATCAGAGTAGAAGACTTAAACAACTTGGTCAATAGCTGACAGAGAACACAGACGGAAAGTTCAGTAAGATCTGATAAAGTCAATCAACAAAACAAACCTAACATTTACAGAACATTACACACAATAAAAATAGAATTAATATTCTTTCCAAGTGTACATAGAATGTTTATCAAGATTGACTTTATGCTGGATCAAAAATCTTCAAAATATATCTTAAAAATTCACAACTGTTTGAAACTAAGCAATCACTTCAAAATAACCTATGGGTCAAAGAAGAAATCATAAAGGAAATAAAAAAATACTTTTGAACTCAATGAAAATGAAGATACATAAATATAATACAAACCAGAAATGCAACTAAAGCAATGTTTAAAGGTAAACTAAAGTTTTAATGCGTTTGTTAGGAAAGGGGAAATTAGAAAATCAATACCCTCATTTTTTACCTCAAAAAGCTGGGGGAAAAGAACAGCAAATCTCAAAAGTAAAAGAAAAGGAATGAAAAAGATAGGAAAATATAATAAAATACAAAAAAACTGGCAGTAAAAATGAACAAAGCCAAAAGTTGTTTCTTTGACTAGATTAATAAAATTAATAAGTCCCTGGCAAGACTAGGCAACAACAACAACAACAAAAAAAAAAAAAAAAAGAGGAAAAGTTACCAATACCTATAACAAAAGGGGACATCTCTAAAGATATTACAGACAAAAATATAACACGAATATATTGTATAAAAGTATATGCTTGATAAATTCGACAATTAGATGACATGGACAAATTCCTTTAAAAATGTTACTGAAATAGACACAAATAATAAGAAAATTTTAATAGCCCTCCATGTATTATAAAAGTTGGATCTGTTATTGTGAAAACTTTTCCAGAAAGAACTTCAGGCCCAGATGGCTTAACAGGTGAATACTTCTAAACATTTAAGGAAGAAAAAACACCAATATTACATAAACTCTTCAAAATAAAGGAAAAATAAGGAATATTTCTCAGCTCATTTTATGATGCCAGGATAACCTTGAGGCAAAAATCTGACAAAGATTTTACAGAAAAGGAAAATAGCAGACCAATCTGACTCATAAACAAAGGTGAGAAATCCTACACCAAACATCAATGAATCAAGTCTGGCAATATATAAGAAGAATATTACAGTACAGAAAAACAAGGTGTATTCCAAAAATTTCAGGGTGGCTTATCATTTTTTAAAAAAGTCAGTGTAATTCACAACATTAACAGAAATAAACAGGAGAAAATGTATATGCTCATTTCAATAAATGTAGCAAATACATACAATGAAATTCAAAACCAATTAACATTTTTTTAAACTCTCACAAGGAAATAAAGTCAAAAACAGCAAGAAATTAGATATAAAACAAAATAAAAATAAATAAAATAATAAATAAATAAATAAATAAAAATAAATAAAATAAATAAAAATAAATTATTACTATAGGATAATCAAAATTATGATTTGATAAAAAAGAAAAGAAAAACAGCAGTCAATTTAAGCAAGGAAAAAAGGACACAACAGTATATGAAATAGAATAAATTATGAAACAACCATTGAAACAAATAAAATTAAAACAAATATGAGACTATTCAAAGCATTGAACAAATATATTTGAAAATCTAGAAGAGATGGATAAAATTTTAAAGAAATTGTATTTTTTTAAAAAAATTGACACTAGTAGTAATAAAAAAACCATAAACAAACCAATTTCCATAAAAGAAATGGAGAAAAGTATCAAAGAACTATCTCATTAAAAGACAACAAATCCAGACGGTTTAGCATGGAACTGCTATTAAACTTTCAAAGAGTGAATAATTACAACGCTTCATAAAGTATTCCAGAGGCTAGGGCAAAAAAAGGAGAAGAATGTCCTAATTCTTTTAATAAAGTGAGTATAACATTGATACCTAAATCTGGTAAAGATGGAAGAAACAAAAAGAAAATTATTCACTTATGAATATAGATTTTAAAATCCTAAAAAATATCAGCAAATAAAATTCAACAACATATTAAAAATATTACTACACCATGACAAATGTATTCCAGAATTGTCAGAATGTTTCAATATTAGGAAATCTACTAATATAGTGTACCATATTAAGAGCTCTAAAAAGAAAAAAATCATTATTAGCTCCATACACATGGCATAGGCCTTGGATAAAAATCAACACTCATTCCTCATATAAAAATTCAGTAAAATAGCACTAACGCGTTATACACTAATATTAAATTTGCAAAATCCAACAGACTAAATGGTGGCAAAGATGTAGAACAACTTGAAGTCTCATACATTCCTCGTGGAAATATAAAATTGGATAACCATTTAGGAAAACTGTTTGGCAATTTGTTATAAAGTTAAAGTTAAACATCCGTGTATGTCGAATATACTCACACACACACACACAGACACACACAGACACACACACACATATACTGGGAGTGCCAAAAAAATGTATACAAGTAGACACTTTGATCAACGTTCCTCAAGCAGTAGTTTGCTGTAATCAGAAGTGTCCATGTTGATGGTAACTACTTTGAGCACCTCTTGTAATTGCAGAAGTCAAACTTGTATTCACCTTTTGTTATCACTATATATTGAATATTACAATTTTAATACAGTTTTCCATTCTTAAAATGTGCACACATTTTTTTTTGTTCCCTCTGTTGTGTGTGTGTATGTTAACCAAAAGAAGAAAAATGGAGAACTATATAACCATTAAAAAAATGTATGCATATGATTTGAACAAGAATGTTCTTAGCAGCTTTCATAATAGCCAAAAAATTGGAAACAACATAAATGTCTATCAACAGAAGAATGGACAGAAAAACTGGTATATTCATAAAATAAAATTTACACAGTAGTAAAAAGAACAAATTATTAATACATGCAGTAACATGGATACATCTCACAAATAACATGCTGCACAAAAGAAGCCAAATACAAAATAGAACATGCTACATGATTCCATTTATATGAAGTCAGTAGAAACTAAACAATGGTGGTAGAATAGTTTAGTACCATGTTTCCTCAAAAATAAGACCTAACCGGACCATCAGCTCTAATGCGTCTTTTGGAGCAAATATTGTCAGACGTCATCAAAATCCCAATGGAATTTTTTAAAGAAATAGAATAAAACATCATCAGATTTGCTTGGAATCACAAAAGACCCCAAATAGCTAAAGCAATCCTAAGGAAAACGAAGAATGCTGGAGGCATCACACTCCCTGACTTTAGCTTGTACTACAGGGCAACAAAATCAAAACAGCATGGTATTGACAGAAAAACAAACACATAGACCAATGGAATAGAATTGAGAACCCAGAAATAAAACCACATAAATTTGGACAGATAATTCTGACAAAGAAGCAAAAAACATACAATGGAGAAAAGACAGCCTCTTCTATAAATGGAGCTGGCAGAATTGAAAAGACACGTGCAAAAGCATGAAACTGGACTGCTGTCTGTCACCATGTACCAAAATTAATTCAAAATGGATCAAAGACTTAAGCATAAGACCTGAAACAATAAACTGCATAGAACATAGGTACTAAACTTATGGACCTTGGGTTCAAAGAGCATTTTATGAATTTGACTCCAAAGGCAAGGGAAGTAAAAGCTAAAATAAACGAATGGAACTATATGAGACTTAAAAGCTTCTGCACAGCAAAAGAAACCATCGACAAAATAAAGAGGCAACCAACTGAATGAGAGAAGATCTTTGCAAACAGTGCCTCTGATAGGAGGCTGATATCCAAAATATACAAGGAACTCATACAACTCAACAACAAAAAAACAAACAACCCAATTGAAAAATGGGCAGAGGACCTGAAGAGACATTTCTCCAAAGAGGACATACAAATGGCAAATAGACATATGAAAAAATGCTCAACATCACTAATCATCAGAGAAATGCAAATAAAAACCACAATGAGATATCACCTCACCTCAGTCAGAATGGCTATCATCAACAAGATAAATAGTAACAAGTGTCGGAGAGGCTGTGGAGAAAAAGGAACCCTCATACACTGTTGGTGGGAATGCAGACTGATGCAGCCACTATGGAAGGCAGTGCAGACGTTCCTCAAAAAAATTACGAATAGAATTACCATATGACCCAGCAATCTCTCTCCTGGGTATCTACCCAAAAAATCTGAAAACGTTTATCCATAAAGACACATGTGCTCCAATGTTCACTGCAGCTTTATTTACGGTGGCCAAAACATGGAAACAAACAAAATGTCCTTCGATTGATAAATGGATAAAGAAGTTGTGGTATATATACACAATGGAATACTATTTGGCAGTAAGAAAAGATGAAATAGGGCCATTTGTGACAACATGGATGGATCTTGAGATTATAATGCTAAGCGAAATAAGTCAGACAGGAAAAATAGAGAACCATATGATATCACTGATATGTGGTATATAAAGCAAAAACAAAAGAACAAGACAAGCAAATGAGAAACAAAAACTCATAGATACAGACAATAGTTTAGTGGTTACCAGAGGGTAAGGGGGTAGAGGGGTGATAGATGAGGGTAAAGGGGATCAAATATATGGTGATGGAAGGAGAACTGACTCTGGGTGGTGAACACACAATGGGATTTATAGATAATGTAATACAGAATTGTATAACTGAAATTTATGTAACTTTACTAACAACTGTCTTCCCAATAAATTTAATTTTTAAAAAGATTGATGTAATACCTGGTCTCATGTCACTATAAGACTGGGTCATATTAATATAATATAATATAATATAATATAATATAATATAATATAATATAATATAATATAATATAACATAACATAACATAACATAACATAATATAATACTGGGTAATATAATATAATACCAGGTCTTATATAATGTAAGACCGGGTCTTATATTAATTTTTGCTCCAAAAGACGCATTAGAGTTGATGGTCTGGCTAGGTCTTATTTTTGGGGAAACACGGTAGTTATCTCTGAGGGTGGGAGGTATGGAATTTGAGAAGAAATGGGCACAAGAGAGCTTTCTGGAGTGATGGAAATGTTTTATTTCTTGACTGAGATATGGATTACATGAGTGTATGCTCTTATCAAAAGTCAGCAAAATGAACCCTTAAGATCTGTGCATTTCACTGTATATAAAATTATGCCCTATGGTTCTCAACTTTTTCTGTCTGACTTATTTCACTTAGCATAATAATCTCAAGATCCACCCATGTTATATGACTTCACAGATATATGGGATATAAAACTGAAAGCAACAAAGAAACAAGGCAAACAATAAAGAAACAAAAATCCATAGACACAGACAATAGTTCAGTGATTACCAGAGGGTAAGGGGGGAGGGGGTTGGTAGAAGAGGGTAAAGGGAGTAAAATATGTGGTGATGGAAGGAGAACTGACTCTGGGTGGTGAACACACAATGTGATATATAGATGATGTATTACAGAACTGTACACTTGAAACCTATGTAATTTTACTATCCTATATAAATTTTAAATTTAAAAAAGGATAAAAATAATCGGATTAGAACATCACTATTTTTCAAACCAAAACAAACAAGTAAAATTATTACAGGAAAAGAAAATTTTAAAAAATTATGCCTTAATAAGTAAATTCAAATATGCAAAATAGACATGAATAAAACAATATAAGACTATACTGAGATCTTATTTCTAATTCCAAATCCTGACAATACATTCTGTTGACAAGGATGCAGGTACACAGAGTGTTCCAAACACTGCAGATCAGCCTGCAAAATGTCATTACCCCTTATAGAGGGGAACTGACAGTATACCAAAAGTACTTAAACATTTGCCCTTTGACTCAGTAGCCCCAGTTCTAGCCATTAAAAAAAGGGGGGGGGGAAGAATGTTCACAAAAATAGATGCATTTTTAAGTAGTATTATTGGAGCAATAATTCTGAAACTGTTAGGAATCAGATTCTCACTGAATGTGAAAGGAAAAACAAATATGGAATAGGAAAGATGAGGAAATACTACATAGATTTGAATTGGAGGTTTAGTAAATGTATATGTGCATGAATATACGTGTGCTAGTTTACATACATTTGCATGAATAATATATGTGTACATATATGTCTACATACATATATAATAATATAAGACACATATGAGTATAATATATAAACACACATCAAACACACATACATATACATACATACATATACATACATACATACATATATATATATATATATATATATATATAAGAGAGAGAGAGAGAGAGAGAAGAGAGACTAATCCATAATATTGCTGCCTCAGCATCCATTTCGTGTGCCCAAGTGGCTTGCAGGGGCCTTGAAATGACACTAGCCTCCCGCTAGAGTGCATGCCCAGGTAACATTTGCAGAGTCCTAAGTAAATATAAGTCCCTGATAGGACCCCCCAGCAGCCCTTGTGATAAACATTCCCCATGCCTCCTCAGGCCTTCCCTTTGAGCATCCCTTAGATAAGACCTCCCCATGGAGCTTACCAAAACTGTGCTCTTTTTGGTTTGAATTGACCAATCCATCCTTAGCCCAGAAACACAAAAACATTCCCCCGTTGGAGCCTAATAAAAATATGTGCCCAGGTCCATTCTCTCTCTCCCCCCCCCCTTTCTCTCTCTTTTGAATCTGGGCTCACCATCCCAAACATGTGGACTTTACTTACATGTGAATTTAACACACACACACACACACACACACACACACACACACTTTGCAATACCATTTCCCCTCAAAAATATCAAGAGCTCCCTGGAGAAATGTTCAATTCCCCTGAGGTACATAAAGTACAAGATGAGCTTGGAACATCCTGTGCTAGAAAACAAGGAAAAAATGCTCAGTGCTCATGGTAGTACAAATGTGACAAAATGCTACCAATTGGTGTACCTTGAATGTGAGGAGTTTGAGTGTTCATTATACTATTCTTTCAACTTTTTCACAGGTTTAATTTTTTCTATGCAAAAGACATTTTAAAATATTCATTATCATCGAAGATTGCTGGAATATCAACTCATTGCTTCAAAAAATGTTAAATATAGGGAAAGAAGCAGGCATTTGTTATATTTTTTTTGTACAAATTGTTCTCAGAGTAACTAAATAGTTGGTGAGTGAAATTTTTTTATAGAACTTTAGTTAAATAATAAAAAAGAACTTGTAGAATTAGAAATTCATCATCTGGCAGTCTTTAATAAAAATAACAGATCCAAACAACAATCATCATCAGAAGATACTAGAAGCATTAGGTGCAACTTTGAGGAGGAACTCTTCGATGCATGGGTCAGGCTAACTCCTGGACCCAGTAATCACACTGTGATGCAGCAGAAAGAATCACCCTGAACTAGTCTTGACTAAAGATTGAGCCTAAATCTACAAAACGTCTCAATCTAAATACCAGCTGATAAGAAATATGGGGGAAACAGTGAGCCAAATGCAAAATGTGAAACATTGTAGAGGACAGTAATTCAGTTTCTCTACCAGATAATTATATTGAGAAGACAAAAAAGGAAAGGGTCTTTTACGGAATAAAAGAGATGTGGTAAAGACATAGCAATCAAAGGTAATTGTGGACCTCATTTAGATTCTGATTCAAACTGTAGAAAAACATTTTGATAAAATTGGAATAATTTGAAAATAATTGGGGGGTTAAATAATATTAAGGAATAATTTTTAATTTTGGAGGGAGTAATAATGGATATATATATTATATATCTATATAATTTATATATAATTTAGGTATGCATATTGAGAACTTATGGGTAAAATGATGAGATTTGCTTAAATTACTTTAGCCTCCCACCCCAAATATAAAACAGGGAGGAAGAATAGATAAAATATCTTTGGCAAAATAACAATAATTATTGAGGTTGGGTGACAGGTATGTGGGAGTTTATTATGCTGGTCTCTCTACTTTTTTTGTGTTTGAAAGTGTCCGTAATAAAAAGAAAGAGAAGGAGAAGGAGAAGGAGGAAAGATAGTGGTTTGGCCAAGGATGTAGCAATGAATCTGAGATCAACCGGCAGAACTGAAATGTAATCTGGAGGGAAAACAGAACTAACTAGATGTGGGAGGATGAGCAGCAGCATGTTGGTAAATGTTTAACAGCCTGTTCTCTGGGGGCGGGGGTGCAGGGAGAGACCCTTGATTTTCAGTTATCCCCAATAGCCAATATTCACAGTCTGAGTACTCCCTCCCACAATGGCCAATCTCACTGGACATGGATTTGGGAAGAAATGTGCACTCTTGCCTTTCCCCAGTGTATGAGCACTCACCATCATTCCATGAGATAAGAAAAAAGTGACAAATCAAAGATCATTTCTTGCAGCACTATGCACAATAGCCAAGACATGGAAACAACCGAAATGGCCATCGGTAGACGACTGGATTAAGAAACTGTGCTACATTTACACAATGGAGTATTACGCAGCCATAAAGAAGAAAGAAATCTTACCATTTGCAACAACATGGAAGTACCTAGAGCACATTATGTTAAGTGAAATAAGTCAGACAGAGAAAGACAAATATCATATGATCTCACTTATATGTGGAATCTAAAGAAAAGAATGAATGAATGAACTAATCAGAAACAGTCTCAGAGACAGAAGGAAAACTGAGTGTTGCTAGATGGGAGGGGGGTGGGGATAAGAGGAGAGGTGAGGGGATTAGAAAGCACAGTCAGTAACCACAAGACTGCCACGGGGTTACAAAAGTCAATTTGGGGAATGTAATCAATAATGTTGTAAAGATTTTGTAGGGTATCCGATGGACACTTGTCTCATTAGGGAGACCACCTCAGAGACGATGCAGATACATGATCACTGCACTGTACACCTGAAGCTGAAGCTGAACAATAATGAATGTCAACTACAAGTTTATATATTATGTATATAGTTACAAGAAGTGGAGTACAGCATTAGGAATGTAGACAGTGGAAATGTAATGGCTCTGTGCGATGTCAGAGGGGTAGTGGATGGGGGGAGGGGAGTTGACACAGTGTGAGGGATGTAAATGATAAATGTCTAACTATTAACATTGTTTTGTGCACCTGAAACTAATTTAAAAAAAAAAAAAGATCATTTCTAAGTTATCTTCAACAATTGGACAGTGTAATTGAAATACTACATTAGGTGAGTGACAGCTATTGTAATTTGGACATTAAAAGTAAATACATATGGGAGTAAAAGAATAGCAATTTCAGAATAGTGGGTTACCTCCAAGGAGAAGAAGGAGGGACAGAGTACAGTGCTTCAGCTGTTGTGGTATTTGGAGTTTTATATTTTAAGCTTGGTGGTGAGTATGTCTGTTTTTTTAATTATTCCTCATATCTCTTTTGAGTGTCTTAAATGTGTTATAATAAATTATAAATGGAATGAAGATAAATTGAAAGAGAATGAGAAGGAAAAGCAATTGTGTTCCAACTTCCCAATAAAATATCTATGAAGACAAAATGATAAGAATAATGAATCATCCTCCTCATCATCATCCACTATTTTGTACCCATTGCTGGTGATTCTGGTTACACTTCTATAAACTCAGCTCCTCTCATCCCCATAGCAACTCCTATTGCAGAACATATATTCACATAGATTATATTTCACCTACTCATTCTCAATTATACCATAATATTCTGCGAGATGGGAGCAGGTATTTAGGAGAACACTAGTCTCTTAGGCAGTCACTGTGACCCTTACATTGTAGCCATGTCTTCTATCTAATTTCAATTTCTCTGACAATTTTCTTTATCTCTTTTGACCATCTTATTGCTCTGCGTGTCCTTTGCTTTAGGCACAGATATCTATGTCTCCTCTACCTGAGAAGTCCCTTCCCTTTTCTCTTTTCTGTGTTCTTCTTTCACCTGAAATAAAATACTAATCTCATAAAACAACTAAAGATTGGAGGGAAGCAGCAGTTTAGAGAGGACTTCAGTAATTCAGTTGAAAAATGATGACACCTTGAATCGAAACACAGAGTGAACGGAAAGGAAGAAGAAGGCAAAATATTGAGGAGGTGGCATGGATCGAAGAAGGCGGTATAAGGGTTACATTCTATATTTCTGATTTGGCACCTAGATGGTGTCATTCAGTGGAGTACAGTAATCCTCACTTAGTGTTGTTTTGATATGGTTCTGTGCCTTTAAGTGAAATAACACATAATGAAACCAATTTTACCACAGGTTAATTGATATAAACAGTAATTAAATTCCTATGATATCTCATCATCATTATAACAAAACAATGCTGAATTAAACATTGTTCAAGGACCTGATGTAAATACTGGAGGAGAAGCAAGTTTTAGAGGATAGAGGGGAAACAGTAGGTTTGGTTTAGGACATATAAAAGATATCCAATTGGTTTCTACACCCTTCCCTACCCCATAAAAACCCACTAAAACTGATCCCACAAAGGAATAACAGAACAGATTGAATTACGGTGGCTTGAGAAGAGACAATTAGGGGTACAGATAACAAGTGTAGACCATTTGTCATCTTTCAAGTTTTGCCTGAAAGAAAAGGTGGGGGGAGGAGGGCAATGCAATGCAGCTTAAGGTTGATTCTAGAATGACGTCAGAGCAGTAGGGTGGGAGGGGAGAGGACCTGACGCTGTATTTGCAAAACGTGCTCCATAAAATTGAGAAAACTTTCTGTTTGGATGGAAAAGGGGGAGGGAGAGGGCTAATTGGCAGAACCAAGGGTTTGTTTGTTAGTTGATTGAATACGTGTCAGTGGGTTTGTTCAGATGAGATGACTAGAGAACAAATTTGTACCTCCTCCCAGCCTGGGCAGACCACATGGAAAGCAGAGTTGGGAAAAGTTAGCATTCAAAGTGAAATTGTGCCCTCTTCTCCTCCAAACAGAGAACTGAGAGAAGTAAGAGGGTTTGCCTAACATGTCTAATTATGTAGCTAACAAAAAACAACTGAAGAATAAACAATTTCAAAAAACTTCATAGGTAGAATATGCACTTAAACCATAACCTTGCTGGACACTAATTCTGAAGGTTTACTCTTCAGAAATGTTATTTCCCAGGGAAATTACAGGTTCCTGCCAAGACAAAGAGCGTTCGTCCTTTTCCCCCAATGTTTTTGAGTGATCCCTCTCTCTTTTGTAACAATTGCAATTTCATTTTTGATGTTTGAAATCATTTCTATCTTACATCTGGAATAAATACATGCCATTTCTAGGAAACTAGCTCTGTTTTTCCAAAAAAGATATGTTTATACTAACACGTCTCCCTTGAAAATTGAAAAATTCATCGTGCTTCAAATTCTTTGTTTTATACCCCAGCTAGAGAAATTGAGTGCAGAACAATGACCGGTCAACATATTACAGAAAATCTGGGCTTTAAAATCAAGCTGACTGGGGCTGGAATGACAGCTCTGTCAGTGACAGTCCACGTTTCTTCACTTCTCCAAGCCCCAGTGAAATAAGCGTAATAATTCCTACCTCATGGTTTTGTTGTGACCCTTCAGTAAGATGGCCCATTCCAAGCTCATGGTGCAGTACCTGGTACATAGGACCCTTTCAATAAATGGAATCCTCTACTACTTAAATTATTTTCAAACAATGGATAAGAAGTTGAGGTTATCAATAGTCTAATAAACACCCACTAGTTTTGTTGTGGCTTTGGATGATGGGAACATAATACTAAGAAACCTTTAAAAATCTAAAAATGACTTGTAAAATAAAAACCATGAATTTCAAAACAAGTGCAGATGTTTTCATGAATCAAGCTTATTCATTTCTTATTGCTGCTGTACCAAATTACCATAAACTTATTGTCTAAAACAATACACTTTTATCACCTTACAGTTCTGCAGGTCAGAAACCCAAAGTGGGTTTCAGTGGGCCAAAATCAAGGTGTCAGCAGGCTGACACTCCCTCCAGAAGCTCTAGGGAAAAATTCATTCCCTTGCCGTTCCAGCTTCTTAGGGGCTGCCTGCATTCCCTGGCTTGTGGCCTCTTCCTCTGTCTCTAAAATGTATGTCTCCAATCTCTGCTCCCATTACCATATCTCTTTTCTCTCTGACCCTAATCCTCCTATTTCTGTTTTATGAGGTCTTATGAGACTTAACAATTAAGTTCGGGAACTTGTTGCAACAATGTTGCTAATCTTTTTTGATATCAGAGGGACTATTTATTATGAATTTGTACCAACTGGACAGTTAACCAAGTTTACTATTTGGAAATGCTGAAAAGGCTGCATGAAAAAGTTAGACGAACTGAACTTTTCACCAAAAATTTATGGCTCTTGCATGACAACAATGCACCAGCTCACACAGCACTGTCTGTGAGGGAGTTTTTAGCCAGTAAACAAATAACTGTATTGGAACACCCTCCCTACACACCTGATCTGGCCCCCAATGACTTCTTTCTTTATACGAAGATAAAGGAAATATTGAAAGGACGATATATTGATGACATTCAAGACATCAAGGGTAATACGATGACAGCTCTGATGGCCATTCCAGAAAAAGAATTCCAAAATTGCTTTGAAGGGTGGAGTAGGTGCTGACGATTGTCCAACCTCATATAAAGACACTGTAATTACACGGGTCTTCCTGGATAGTCCAAGATAATCTTCCCATCTCGAGATCTTTAACTTAATCACATCTGCAAAATCTTTTTTTTCCCCCATATAAGGTAGCATATTTACAAATCCTGGGCTCCAGGTGTGGACATCTTTGGAGGACCATTATTTAGCCTACCCCAAAACCCAAGAAATCACACAGATATGATGTGTACACAGTAGCAGTTTGACAGTAAAAGGCTTGAGATTTATTGTGGAACACAATCTAGGCCAGAAACAAAAAGGAAATGTTGTAATTTAAACAGCGAATGTGATACTGGGATAAGATAAGAAGAAAACTTTGCTGTTTATTTACAACTAATTAGAACTTGAACAGAAATGCCATTACCAAATTTACATAGTGAGCTATGGAATAGACTCTAAGGAGAATTTTTTTTTAATTCTGAAACTCCTTGTAGAAGGGGAAAAAAACAAATCTTTTGAAAAATAAAGGAATTAGAACTGTGTAGTTTCGGGGGGGGGGGACAGCATAAATCTTAATGATTAATTGCAACAGTATGGAGTGTGGGCCAGGGATAATTAGCAGGAAAGGTTGATCATGTACTCTCCATATTCACAGAAAGCTGAACAAAGAGGAAATGGGCCAAACTGCAATGAGAAGCTGGGCTTTTAAAAAAGGAAGTTCTTGACCATGAAGATCAGACTACCAAGGGAAGCTGTGTAATCTCCATCCTTAAAGAGCTTTAAAAATAGTATAAACAGCCATCTGCACAGATGATTTATGCATTGACCTTCAGGAGGCGGGCCCAGATCATCTCTTGAAGTCCCTTCCAAGTGTGGGATTCTATGATTTAATCAGTATGTGATTTTTCTCAGCTCCACATTTTGTGAGATAACCAGCAGATGGAAGTCACAAATTCCCCAACATCATACCAAAATCATGGTTCCTCACACTGGTAGGGCCCGGTCAAGCTTGCCAAATTGGCATCAGTTGTAAAAATCATTGAAGGACCCACCTCAAACATTTATTTATCTCCTTACGGGTGTCTGGACCACCCATGTCCACAAAATACAGATAATCCTTACATCGCTTTGTGTGCATTTAGCTTTGATTTAGCATACGGGGAACTTGCATATGTTAGAAGTATTTGTCGGGTTTTGAAATTTGAGGCAGCAGCTCTCAGAAATGTTATTAGAGATTTACAGATCCTCCTGTAAGTAGAAATGAGGCCGATTGGATACTTTGCTCTGAAAAGATTTACAGCTTACTTGGGCTTTAGTGTTTCTCACTTAGAAAACAGATACAGCTCTCCGTGTATATTCATTTGCTCACTGAACAAATATTTGAGTGTATTCTAGGTTGTGCAAAAAGCATTGGCATGCAACAGAGAGGCAGACTCTGTCCTTCCCTCATGAAGCTTAGAGTCTCCTGGGAGAAACAAAACAATAGACAGGCCATTTTGAGGCAGATAAAAGCTGTGATGGTGTTAGAGACATGGTGTTAACATAGGAGGAACTACCAATCCAGCTTAAGGGGACCCAAGAGGATTTCTGGAGGAAGTGATGCCTAAGGTGGGATCTGGAAGATGAACAGGAACTGCTAGGAGAGGAGGGTGGTGGGAGAGTATTTCCTGGAGAGGGACCAGCCTGGTGGAGAGGCTGGTAGAATGCCATGGTATGGCAAGTGAGAGTCTTTGGGTATGGCTTGAGCAAGGAAGGTGGAGACAGCAGGTCAGGAAGGAATGGGAGGAACAATAGCAAGACAAAGTCAGCAGTGAGGCTTGACAGATCACGAGAAGCTTCGTAGGCCGTGCTCAAGAATTCGGACTTGATGTGAGGGTAATGAGCAGCCATTGAAAGATAAAGGTCAGTTTTGTTCTTTCAAAAGATGCATTAGTACACTTTCGAATTCAAGGGACACAAAAATGTTTACATTTGTTTCAGCAAACGGAAGAATTTACCAGAGACATATTGGGAATATAAGAAATCCAAGGAGAAACTAACTGAACGTCCAAGCTGAGCAAAAGGCAAAGGTACTTGCTGGGAGCAGCAGGGTCAGGGATGGGAGCACAGTGGAGGTTCATTGCTCTCCCATTGCTGCTTCTTTGGGTTTCATCCCCTTTACTTGTTCTTTCTGTTCCTCCAGTTCCATTAATAGTCACCAAAAGCTCCTGAATTTTAAGCTTTCAGTCTTGATAATGCAGAGATAGACTGACCCAGTTCTCTCAGTCCTAATTCGAAAATGCCAGTGAAGGGGACTTCTAGGTCCGACTTTAGTCTAGGAGCAGAGGGACATGAGAACAGGGCAGCTGTGCTGCAACCACTGGATGGGAGGGAGGGCTTGTTCCCAGAAATGGAACAAGCTTCTCGCAGGTTCACCCATCTGTCCTTGCAGCAATTTAGATGGATTGATGGAAAGCAGAGCCAATGCAGAGATGGTTGTACGTGCGGAGCTCATACGTGGGGGCACTGAGGAGAGACCAAGCCTCCAGTAAGCCCAGGCAGTATACAGTCACACTAGTTAGAAGCTCTGGGCCTCCATCAAGCTCCATATTCCAGAGAGCAGGTTTCTGGGAACATGTTCTTATTCAAAACTGTAACTACTGGCAGGTTCTACTCTAATATAAGAATTTTCAATCAGTGTTATTTTATTCAAATTGTTCTTTTGTTTCATCACATTGCTGAAAACAAGTATGACTGGTTGGTATGCTTGTTTATGTGAATGTCTGCAACTGTAATTGATTACATTTTTATTTAGGATCATTGCATGGGCTACCATTTATAATATGCTCTGGAACAGTAAAATCATCTTATGAGTGATTTTCCTTAAATTAGTGCTGACGTATGAGTGCTGAAGTACAAATCTTTTTATTAATTAATAATTTACCTCTCTGAAGTCTCCATCCATTTTAAATTTCTGCCAATAGATGCTGCATTAAGCAATATGTGTGCAGTTATCTGTTTAACCACAAGATGGCACCATGCATCTTTCCTTCTAATTTTTTCTTGCACTAGGTTTTTAGCAATAGGATTTGTATTTTTGTTTGTTTTTGTTTACTGTTTTCCAAATAGTTAATGGTATTTTCGCATTGCTTATTTAATATTCTTCAGTGTCGTTACTTATTTGTCGCTACTGCCTTTAATCATATACTAAATTTCTATATATGTTACACTGTTTTCAGGAAATTTTGCTATTTTATCTTTCAATCCTTATTACAAAACCATCCTGTTTTAATTATTTTAGTTTTATAATACATTTTAATAACTATTATCACCATCATTATCCTCAGTTATGTCTACAATTTCAAAATCTTTTTTATCCATTAATTTATCCACATGACATTTAGACTCATTTAATCATTATTTTAAAATCCACTGTCACTTTTATTGGAATTGCCAATAAATATAACAGTAAATTTTTAAGTTAATTTGGGAGAAGATTACATCTTTGCAATATTTATTTCCTTGAGTAGAATGAATCCTCTTGAATCAGTGATGTACACAAAAACATATGCAGAGCTCTTGGCATGTGTATGTGTATGTGTGTGCATGTGTACAGAATAAATTAGTATATAGAGAGGGACATATTCAAATATTCTTTATAAAAATGGGGAAAAAACTCCTCATATCAAACTAGCAGATTGGCTAAATAAATTGCATAATCTCAATGGAATATTTACTCCACTACATATAATGATTTCAAATGATTATCAAATTAGAAAATGTTCGTATTAAAAGGTTAAGTAACTGTAGTAGATGTAAAATTATATATACAACATGATAACATTTTTTTAAAAAAAAATAGAGACAGAAGGAAATAGATAATGCACTAACTCATCTCTGGAAAGTAGAACTATAACTAATTCATATTTTCTTAACACTTTTGAGAATTTTCTATATTTTTCTACAGTGAACATGTACTCATATTGCTTTCATAATCAGGAAAAAATCTTCTAAATCTTTAAAACAAATGGGCTTCATGGAGATTGCAAAGATATACCATTTTTTTAATATATAGACACATATGTAGACATATCTATATAGATTAATGTATTGCTCAATTTTTCATAAAAATACTTATTAAAAAATACTTTCAGTATTATTCAAAATCAGAAAGCCTCCCACAGGAGTATGTTTCTGATACTTTTTTTTACATGCACTCCCCACTATTCTCTCAGAGAGATAATACTACTTATCTCAAATTAGGCACGATAGCTAGAAAGCTTGTTGTTATAGGACTCTCCACCTTGACATCTTTTGCATATATCCAACCTCTCAACCATTCCTTGAGAGCAAGTAATATATATAATTCAAAATTAAAACAGAAATTTCTAAATATTTATTTAATTCATTTAAAATAAAAGAATAAGAAGAGAGCTGACCAAGATGGTGACATGGAAAGATCCTGAACTCCTCTCCTCCCATGGACACACAGGATGTACAGCTACACATGGGAAAACTATCTATGAAAGAAATACAGAAACTACCTGAGCAACTCCTACACATTGGGAGAACAAGAAAATACACGGAAGTTAGTAGCAAGAGCTGAGACATACTCTCATCATAAACCCTACCCCTGGCACAGTGCATACAATTGGGAGGGTACTCCCAACTCCCAGCTTCTCCCTGAGGTGAAGGGTTTGGACCTAGCAAACAAATAAACAAAAAGTTCTTAACAGGCATGCAAGCATGAGCTGTATCTATCTCCTTAGGGCTCAGTACAGAGGAAAATCACCCATCTCCCTGTTTTTCCCTAAAAGGGATCTATCAGCAAACTTTGAAAGCTGCTGCCTAAGAGTCAGAGTCAGGCTTCTACTTTAACATACATCTAGGTACTGGCCACAGTCCTCCCCGGAACTTGCCCATTCTCACCATTTTTATTCAGTATAGTCCTAGAAGTCCTAATTAGAGCAATTATGCAAGAAAAAGAAATAAAAGTCACCTAAATTGACAAGGAAAAAGTAAAATTGTCTCTGTAGATGACATGATATATATAAAATACTAAAGACCCAACCAAAAAACTGTTTGAGTGAATAAATTCAGTAAAGTTTCAGGATACAAAATCAATATGCAATAATCAGGTGGATTTCTATACACTAACAACAAACCACCAGAAATAAATAAAGAAAACAATCCTGTTTATTATAGCATCAAAAAAATGAGATACTTAGGAATAAACTTAACCAAGAAGGTGAAAGATCTCTACACTAACAATAAAAGCTATTGATGAAAAAAATTAAAGAAAATGCAAATAAATAGAAAGATATCCTGTATTAATAGATCCAAAGAATTGATATTTTTTTAAATGTTCATACTAACCAAAGTAATCTATAGATTCAGTGCAATCCGTATAAAAAATGACAATGGCATTTTTTGCAGAAAAAAAATCCTAAAACTTGTATAAAATCAGAAAAGACCTAAAATTGCTAAAGCATTCCTGAAAGACAACAAAGCTGGAGGCATCACACTTCTTGATTTCAAACTATATTACAAACCTATAATAATTAAAACAGTATAGTATTGGCATAAAAACAGACACATAGATCAATAGAACAGAATAGAGAAATAAACCCATGCATAATGATTAATTAATTTTTGAGAAAGTTGCCAAAAATATATAACAGAGAAGGGATAGTCTCTTTAATAAATTATATTGGGAAAACTGGATTGTCACATGCAGAGCAGTGAAACTGGACTCCTATCTTGTATCATACACATCAACTCAAAATGGATTAAACACTTGAACGTATAACCTGAAACCACAAAACTCCTAAAAGACAACATAGGAGGTAAGTTCCTTAACATCGAATGTGGCAATGACTTTTTGGATTTGACACCAAAAGCTAAAACAAACAAGTGAAACTACATCAGACTAAAACATTTTTACTCAGAGAAAGATACCACCAACAAAATGAAAAGGCAACCCATGGAATGGGAAAAAATATTTGTAAACAACATGTCCAATAATGAGTTAATATCCAAAATATGCTAGAAACTCATACAACTCAATACCAAAAACAACAAGCAACCCAATTAAAAAATGGGCAAAAGGCCTAAATAAATATTTTTCTTAAAAAAAAAAAAAGCATAGATACATTAAGAGATGCTGAACATCACTAATCATCAGGAAAATACAATTCAAACTCACAATGAGAATCACCTCATACTTGTTAGGATGGCTATTATGAAAAGACAAGAGATAACAAATGTTAGCAAGGATATGTAGAAAAGGGAACGCTTTCACACTGTTGGTGGAAATATAAACTGGTACAGCCACTATGGAATACACCTTGGAGGTCCCCAAATAAATTAAAAATAGAGCTACCACATGATCTACAAATCCCACTCTGGGTATATATCCAAAATTAACAAAACCATAGGTCAAAAATATATCTGTACTCCCATGTTCATTGAAGCATTAATCACAATAGCCAAGATATGGATACAACCTAAGTGTTTGTCGAGGGCTAAAGGGATCAAGAAAATGTACTGTATATATTACAATGGAATATTATTCAGCCTTAAAAAAAGATGGAATTTCTGTCATTTGTGACTACATGTATGAACCTTGAGGGCATTATGCTAAGTGAAATAAGCCAGACGCTAAAAGACAAATATACTGCATGTTGCCACTTAAATGTGAAATTAAAAAAAAAAAGAGGTCAAACCCTGAGTAACAGGATGTAGAGAAGTGGTTGCAAGGATGTGGGCAAAATAGGGAGAGGTTGGTAAAAGAGTACAAAGTTTCATTGATACAATGAATAAGGTCTGAGGATCTAACATATAACATGGTGACTACAGCTGATAACATTGTATTGTATCATTGAAATTTGCTAAGAGAATAGAATTTAACTATCCTTCACACAAAAACAAAACAAAACAAAAAATAAATATGTGAGGTTATAGATGTGTGACTTAAGTTCATGGGGGAATCCTTTCACAATGTATACATATATCAAATCATCACATTGTAGACTTATGATTTTGTCAATTATACCTCAGTAATGCTGGGGGGAAAAGATGTTGGCTGAGAGCTCAGCCTCATCTGAGGTTCTACTTGGGAAGGATATGCTTCCAATCTCACTCAAGCTACTGGCAATTCAGTTTCTTGCAATTGGGGGACTGAGGGATTTGGTTTCTTGCTGGCTGTGGGTTGGAGGCCACCCTCAGCTCCTTGAGGCCACCTGTAGCTCCTTGCCACACGGGGTTCCCTAACATGGCCACTTACTTCCTCAAAACTAGCAAAGGAGAGAGGGAGCAACTCCAGCAAAAAGGGCACTACAGTCATATGAGAAAGAACTACATAACCAGCTATATCCCATCATATTTGGCATATTCTATTGGTCTTCAGATGTGTTCATGGAAGCGGCTGGCTGTAGGGTATTTTAGATAAATTATCTGATAGAGTGAGAGAAAGTCTTACTGAGGAGGGAATATTTTAGCTGAGACCTCAAAGGATGAGAAACTAGCTATGCGAAGATAGGAGGTGGAGGTGAGTAGTATTTTGGGAAGAAGGAACAGAAAGGAGGAAATGAAGCTATACCCACAGACAGAAAATAGGATCATACCGTTATAACATTGTGTTTTATTTGTTTCTGTGTCTGATTTCTCTATCATCCAGTGAGCTGTACAAATTATCTCAGAATCTTTAATATCTATTATATAGTAGACACTCATTTAATTTGTTTAATAAACGGGTGGATTTTAAAAAGAAAGAAAGAAAAGAACAGAATAAGCCCATTAAAGTTAACATGAATAACAATTTTTTATGGAAAAAAAAAACTAACATTTTCCAAAACAGAAAAAAGTTTTTTAAAAAGGTCAGTTTTAAATTTTTTGAAATCTCTTTCATTTCTAGCTTAATAAAAGACAGCTGTATTCTACTATTTTCTTCTGCACTCAATCTGTTGTGCTATCATACATCACGTAGCATCTAGAAAAATCCACCGTACATTCGTAAGACAAAAAGTGAAACTTGCAAATGACACTTTAGTATTATTATACAAATAGTTATGACCTGAAAAAGATCTTGGGGACCCCAGACCACATTTTGAGATTAGTTAGTTGGCTGGATTAAACTAATTGATTATCATTACCCCAAATTCTTTCATCTCTCTTTCTTTTCTAATAATCAGGTACTCAACTAAACCTAAAAAAAATAATGAGAATAAGAACACTAACATAACGTAATGACTCCTCATTGTCCACTTGGCTACATGGATCAGGAAGGAGAACATTTGAAGCCAGACCTGAAATGTCATTCTAGAGGTGACTGAGTTTGTTGAAGTCATGTACGCCCCCCGCTCACCAATGCCCTCACCACTTCTTGGCTATTCCTTGTTATTCTTGGAAGCTAGTATAAGATCCACTCTTCCTAACTCCACTTTTCTCATCTTTCTTGGTGAGTTCAATGTCCACATGGATGATGGTTCCCATTGTCTGTCCTCTCGGTTCCTTGCCCTCTGCTCTTCGAATGAGTTTGGTCTCCCCTTTACCTTGGCCACTCATTCTCATGGATATAACCTTGCATTTAATAACTGCAAGTCCTTGAAAATCTCAATTTTAAACAGCTTACTTTCTGGCCAATAACTACTTTTTTTTTTTTTTCCCTAGATCACTTTCTATACTCCAGTTCCAACAAATTCCAACAATTCCACAGATACGTCCAACCCATTGATTCTACATTTTCACTGGTTCTCCATGTATCTTCACTGACGTCCCCCATTATCCAGTTTAAATTCCATAGTCACTTATTATAACCACTTTCTTAAATTAGTCCCCAACTTCTTTGTCTTGTTCTTGCTTTATCAAACTCCCTTGGGTAAACCCCAATTGTGGTTAAATTCAACATTCCGCCTACTCTGTGCCTATTACCCACACAGATGAACACGTCTAGAGAAACATCCACTGATGACATCAATCTAGCTTCATGATCACCTACATTATGTGGGTAATTAACACTGTCCAGCAATTAAATTGTATTTCCCTAGATCATTTACTCTTCTATTGCCCTAAGAGATTATGTCTCACCTTCTCTCTCCTCAAATTCCAACACCTCCTCCACCCTCATTCTCAGAGGATGACTTTGCGTCCTATGTAACTAAGAATACTGAAGCAATCAGAAGAGCCCCTCCACACCCACCTATTCCCCTGAATGTGTGCACACGTGCCACTTACCTTCTTGCACTATTGTTGAGCTATCCATGCTCCTAAAGGCCAATCCCTCCAGTGATGCACAAGATCCCATCCCCTCTAACCTACTCAAGCCATTGCTCCAGCAAATCCCCCTTTCTCTCCTGCGTCATCAATTTATTTCTCTCTACAAGGTCTTTCCTATCAGCCTACATGTTTCTATTTCTGTGTTCACTGACAAAAACTCTCTTCATCCTATTTCTCTATCTATTGCCCACTCTTCTCCTTCCCTTAACACTCCTTAAGAGAGCTGTCCATAATTGTCTCTAATTTAGCTCCTTCTGTTCCCTGTTGAAACTACTATAATTCAAGTTTTGCTACCATTATTTGTTCCTCAAATTTGTGCCTATCAAGCTCACCAGTAACGTCCATGTTCTAAATCCAATGATTAATTCTCAGTCCTCATTTTCCTTGTCAACATTTGACATGTTTGCTCACTCCTTTCTTCTTACATCATATTTTCGCCTGGCTCCCAGAACACTTTGCTCTCCTGGTTTTTTTCCTCAGTAGAACTGCTATGAGGGCAGAAAAGAGAAGAACAGTGATTGAACTGGAATTTTACAGGTCTCTGTAGTCACTGGGAGATTGGGTTAGAGGAAATAGCCAAACAGAGAAAGCTCAGGAGGCTCATCTAAGATTGAAGGAGAGAAATTGACGCTTCCATGATGCAATAGGAGGACAGCAATCCTAGGGAGATGGTCCAGGTGGACAGGTGGATATTGGCATTCAGGACATCAGGTCCTGAGGATTAGAGATTCAGACAAAGCCCCAAGGGATTCAATAATGATAGATAAAGGTAAAGATAAGGTAATAATATTGGAATTCCCAACTCTATCTTAGTAACTGGATTGTACTACTAATAATATCATTCATATAACTTACACAAATTGTTTTCCTGTCTATTGTTTCTTCATAATATTCCTGGGCAACACAGCTATTTATATCCAAATTGAATGGATGAAGAAACTGAGGCTTGTGAAGGTTAAAACCATTGTCTAAAATTATCCTGAGAGTTAGTAACAGGGTTGAGACTAGATCCCAGATCCAAGAAAATGAAGAAAGAGTGCCTAAGCAGCAGCAACCAAGGCCCTAACACAGAAATCCTGCGCAGCAGTCAGAAGCTTCAGACGCTTGGTCTGGAAAGACCAGGGAATCAACATCACATATGGAGACTGGGTGCCAGGTATGGGTGGGTGTCGGGATTGGGTGGGAATAGGTAGCAACACTGACAAGCCAGCAGGAAGGGGCACTTCCTGGGTGCCAGAACTTGAGTAGAAATAGATGAACTGAGCTGAGCACAGGTGGAAGGAAACAGGTACAGGTTCACCTGACTGAGGGGGTGGATGGATGCAGAGGAAGCTGAGTCATTTCTGACAATGAATCCAGAGAATAAATTAATCCAGTTTTCTGTGGAATGTTTCTCTCCTTGAATCCTTTGGCTTCTGACCTAAAGAAGAAGCAAATATCTGGCATCTTAGCAGGATGTCTATTAGGTATGATTGGGCGCTGAGCAAGGGATGGGAAGGGCAGAATATTTTCCTGTATCTAACTAGATCATCATCCAAAGGATTTTGAACAGTTTATGGAAAAATGCATAATTCTTAAAAAGTGGAGTAAAAGAAGCAATTTGTTACTTCTTGATAACAGGAGGAGTTTTTAAAATTCACATATAACAGATATTGAACTAGCATGACCCATGATGAAATCACAGCACCTGTTTTTGTGATCCACTCCGCCTACACATGTTCAATGGAGTTGACCTTCCCTTACCCCTGGATGAAAACTCAGGCACAACCCAGGACTTTTCCAGACACCCTCAAGTGTCTATGCCAGGAAAAGGAAATCCTACAGTCAGTTCAGTTACAAATAGAGTTAAATTCAGTAATTAGAATATCTTACATAATCGGAAACCAGAACTTATTTAACACTAAATCTTCCCCTGGCCCCTTACTTGGGTTGCTTCTCTGTGGGTGGCTTATTCTCCACCTTCTGCTTTCTCTCCTCTCTCCCAGTTCCCTCCCCACAGCTTGCTAGCCAATGTCCAGGTTGGAGCCAGAGCCAAAAAAAGATAGAAAAATAAGGGGATAGGAAATGCCTGTCATGAACTATATTTGTTTAAATGTTTAAAATGTTTACAAATGGATCATTCTCTCATGGACACTTTCATAGGTGTCCTGCAGGGTCTCTCTTGGACCTGTTTCCTGTGATACCTGTGTCTGGGGGAAGGAAGCAGATGCATGCTATTCTATATGGGTTGTCAAGGGTAAGGTAACCAACCATCCCAGGCAGTCAAGGAATGTCCCTGTTTTAGTATTGAAAATCTCGTGTCCTGGGAAACCCCTCAGTCTTGGGCAAACCAGAATGGTGGGTCTCCCTAATTGAGGGTGCTTCTATAGCCTTTAACAATCTGGTAACAACTCCAACTTCTGGCTTCTGGTCTTTCACCCCTTTAGGGGCCTATTGGACAAAGCCCATGATAAACCCAAACTGATTCACTGACCCAAGTGACCCACATGTCTGGACCCCAGAAAATACTCCTTCACTCCTTTGAAATCTGAAGGTATAAGCCCTCCATCCTGCCTGACCAAATATTTGCAGTGATCATCTCCAAATGCACATAGAAAGTATCTCCTTGCACCTCCCTTTTCCTTTTGTGGGGAGAATCAGGTGTGCCCTAGACCCACTGGACAGATTCCTTCCTATCACCTCTGAGAGGGTTTGGTGATGTCCAGGAAGATACATGATCCTCATGGGTCTGCTACAGTCTGCATGTAACCCCTGCGATATGTATGGTGAACTCATAAATAACCCTAACCTGGGGCCATCTACCTTGTTTATTCTATTTGGTAAGATAATAAAGATCTTATCAATTAATTAACCTTCAAAAATTAATGTAATTTTAATAACATAATTTAAACATAAAACTGTTATTTTAAATAAAATGATAATAATAAATAACAATTTTAATAACATAATATTTTAAATAAAAAATAAGGATAGCACTTTATCCTATTGTCACTACCCTCTTTGGCTCTCCCAGGTATAAATTGGGCACTAGTCCTCTAAGAATCCCAACTGCAAGGGACATGGTTCAGACTCTCCACATGGACCCCTTGAGTCTCCTCTTACTAAAGTTGGGGTAAAGAAGATAATACCCACCACCATTCCATAGGATGGAGCAACTGCTCTTTCCAGGAAAATAATTTCAAAATTCTCCTCCATATGAATTCTTGCCATCCGAAAGTGGTTGAGGGGATTTAAGTGATGGAATGTAAATTTTGCATGTTGTGATCTGACTATGGAATAAATATCACATCAAGTGTATCTTGGCTCTATCACATCAAGTCTCTGACTTTAATGTTAACAGTCCATCACACAAGATTATCCAAAATAAAAACTATGCAGTAGGTGGCACCTGCAGAAATATACGTAGAGCATTTGTGGCAGATTGTATTTTCCAAAACTTGCCATAACAGTATTTATGTTCCCACTTACTCTCCCAGAACCTTGACATCCTGGCATCAAGAATAGAGTGAACTCTATTGTCTATTCTTCTCTCCTCGAATATGGGACACCTCAGTAATTCACTTCTAACAAATACAACGCAGTGGAAGTCTGACTTCCTAGACTGGGTTAAAAGGGCAATACAGCTTCTAGCTAGTGATTGATCTGTCTGTCTATCTATCTATCTATCTATCTATCTATCTATCTATCTATCTATCTATCTATCTACCTACCTACCTACCTACCTCTCAATCAGAACCAGCTATATAATTTGTGGGACCAGTGAAAACTGAAAAATGAGCAGAGCCTTATTCAAAAAATAAAACATTTCAAGACAATACCAAAGCTGTAACCCAGATACGGGGTCCCTTTGAGTATGCAGCCCTGTGTGGCTGCCCAGGTCACAAGCCCGTGAAGCCAGCCCTGCTGAAAACGCTTACCCCTGACTACCAGCCACCATGTTGAGGGAAAGCCCAGGCCACATGGAGAAGCCACGTGGAGCTCTTGCAGTTAACAGCCCTAGAAAGACCCTCAGCCAACATCCACATGTGAGTTTGCAAGAATTCAGATGACTCCAGACCCCAGCCTTCCAGTCTTTTGGACGAGACTCCCCAGACCTTGCAGAAACAAGCTGCCTTTACTGTGTCCTGTCCAAAGAATCCATGAATATATAAAGGTTATTTTTATGCCACTATGTTTTGTTGTTGTTACACAGCCGTGCAAGCTAGAACAGCATAATTCACAGACATGATTTATGAAAGACATGCAGGCCAGTTACACCTGCCCTCTATCTGCTACGCGAGCTTCTGCCCACTATCTACGCCCTTGGACACCATGTCCTCCCCAGTGCTGCTGAGAAAGTCCCAACACTCTGGACTGCAACCTCCACAACACCTTAGCGTCAGGACCCCACATCTCACTCTTTGCTTGAAGCAGTCCCTGCCTTTGACACCTGTGCCAGCATCAAACCTTAACTGTCCTCCACGTAAGGCTCTGCAGCTGCCTTCACAGGGCTCCAGCCTCAGGTCAGGGGGACCACTGAGACTGCCCAGCCCTAACACCACTGGTAACCGTTGAAGCACACACACCCTTATGAGACAAGCTGTCGACTTCAGATCACCTTTCCAGCGACCATGTACATTAAATTGGCCTGATGGGGTGGCTTCAGAACTTATGCATCATTTATATCAGGGTTTCTATGAAAATGAAGGTCTGAAACCCAAACCTCAAAGTGTTTGAAACCTGACCTTTTCATTAGTTAAGAACCACAATCCAGTCTGTAATCACATACAATCCATTACTTGACTTAACAGCTGTTGGAGGACGATGACTCTGTCTTTTTGCCTATTTATTTGAGTGCCTTTGGGAGCCATATCGCTCAGATTTTAAAACACTCAACCCAAAGCAATTTAATATGCCATACCATTGCAGAAAAGAACTACAAACACATTTTTTAGATTTTGCAAATTATGAAACCATGACCACTGAAAGAAACTCATCCATTATACAAAATGAGGTTATGAGTTATTTTGAAAAATACAGAAATGTTCTCAAAGTAAATGGGGATTTTACCATAGTAATTTTATTCCAGGCAACAATTTGCTGGATTATCTATCTGTTCTACTCTTGTTAGTTCCCAAATTTAGCTGTTCCTAAGTGAAGATTCCTTTTTTCCCCTGAAGTTTCCTGTCAGTCATATATTAATGCACGTACCATTTCAAAGCCATGTAAACATTAACTTACATAATACATACTTTAAAAAAAAATCTAAGTAGTCTCAAATCTTGAAAACATTTTTTACATTTCTCTTTGGTACCCAGTTGCCAAATAAACATAAATTCAGATTTCTATCAAACTTGTTTTCCGTACCCAAACTGCAGTCTGATTATTTGGAACACACCAAGCATAAAAATTAAAATTAAAAACTAAAATAAAATGACATTGTATCCTTCAGGGAATTTGTTTAATTATTGAAAAACAAGTCTGTGAAGTTTTTTTCTTTCTGTTTTCTCTTCTTTTTCCTGAACCATGTCCAAATGAAACCAAGACTAATCCTAAAGTAAGGTTATCAGAATGATTACAGTTAAGGTTCCCTAAGGGACCATTCATATTGTTATAATACTACAAGGTAGTAATACCAGTAAGCTATGAGGAAATGTGAATTTTTAGCTGGAAAATCCAAAAGCAGAATGTTAGAGAGCAACGGAAAGCTGCCCTGCCTAGTGGTATATATACAGTTAGAGAAATTGGCCAACCAAATTCTACTATGAAATAAATAGAAACATCATTTTTAAGCAATTTGGAATGTTTTCACAGTATTTGGCTCAGAGTAGAACTCAATTATAAGCTTGTTAAATAAAATAATATAGTTTATCATGTTTTTATCCTCAACAACCTTGCAAGATGAGTAATACTACCCACTATTACATAGAGAAAGTCCTGGGTTATACAGCTACTTGTGTACAATGTCCTTCTAATATTACACACATCTGACACTGTCCTCATTCATTCGTTTATTTACTCATTTGTTTATTCATTTACTCTTCAAAGCCAAACTTGTGGTTGATACATTTGAAGAGCACACAGCCCAACTAGGAACAGAGACAGGTAACTCAAACATTGCATTCCAGAGTAAATGTGGTACAACAGCGGTAAACTGTTGTGGAGTCAGGTAGGGCTCCCTGGAGGAGGAGACTTTTAGCTGAATCCTAGTGTAGAGATAATGTAATAAAATTGTTTCAATGCGTATTATCTAAGTCTGCACTTCTCAAACTATGCTTGAAGAAACACTAATGTTTGGCTTAATATCAATAAGTATTCTGTGGATGATGGAATATCTCAATTAGCAGCAGTTGCTCTGTGGTTTGACCTGGCACTTCATTCATTGTAAATTAGTTGGCCCATTGTTTCACCAATCAGCCTGCTGAGTTTGATTACTCAAAATTAGTCTGACACAATCTGGCTCCTTTATGCAATAAGACATCACAGGTGGTCTGACAGCTGAATATTCTGACCTGGTAGGACTAAGTTACAAGACCCCAGAATAGAAAGGACAACTGTTTAACACTCCGCAATACTCAGCCCTACTGTAGCTAGTACTCTGAGTGGGTATTTTCGTTTGTTGGGGTTTTTTTTTGGTTTTTTTTTTTTGCTTGAACATATATCTATTTTACATTTGTTTTTTGTTTTTTTGCTTGAACGTGTATATCTTTTTTAAATTTGTTTTTAATTACAGTTGACATACAACATTTATATACCTTATAAAGTGATCACCATGGTAAGCCTGGCAACCATCTGTCACCATACGTAGTTATTGTGATATTATTGACCTTATTCCCTATACTGTACATTACATGCTAGGTGGCTTTTCTTAATTGCTGAAGGAGAAATTGGACATTCTTTGAATGAATTTAATGTGTGTGATAAGAAAGAAATAATTTTAAAAACAAACTAGAAGTGATAATAAGCAGGATTATTCGATATTTAAGTAAGAAACCAAAATCAACTTATCAAAGGAGCCTTTTGAAGTTGAATAAGGCAAAATCATCTCTGCTCTAGGGTGAGACCGAGTAACACACACCTCGTACCTTGGAAAGCCACTCAGCACCCACATTTCCCCGGAGAACAAAGAAGAGAACCAGTGAGTTGTTTGTTTCAAGTGGGTAATCCGAGCAGAGTGATGTTGAAAGCTGAAGTCAGAATTAGGTTAGTTAGAAATATTGAAAGTGAGAAGGAGCCTCTCCAGGTATCCCCAATTGTACACAGCAAGTAGCGAGGCTTCAATAAGAACCTTGAGAAGAGCTGACCCCTTTGTGAATTAGAAATTTGGCAGCAACTAAGTAGGCCCACATTTTTTCAGTGTGTTTCATGTCGTTTTTATAGAAGACTCAAACGGGTGCTGGTAATTTCCACTAAAATTTCCCCTCAGGATAAAATTTGTGGTCATGGGAATAGTTTGTAGGAGTTCTAAGGTTTGTTGATTCTTGCCACATTTTGAAATGTTTGGAGCAGGATAGCACAAGTTCAGAGTGGCAAGGATGCCCTCTAACCACATGACAGGGCCCATCTCAGGGCTCACTCTTCTAACATCTAGGGGCTTTGATAGGCAATAGCACAAGATGTTCCTTATTTCAGATGAGACATCATCCTTGCAAATCGCCTCCATGGACATTGTGAGCTTGATGTTCGTGCCGAGGCTCCGGCATGCTGTAGTCTGAAGAACAAGGGGTAACAAGATTTGTTGAGCATTTGCTCTGTGCTGGCTTCTTCACCTTACTTATTTTCTGTCTTGGAAGATAAGTAAGATTTTCTGACTCTGAAGTACCAAAACTCTGATTGTCATGCCTACAGATTTGTCCCCATAACACCTAGCTCAGGACATATCAGGAACACACTTCAGTCCCTCAGCCAAGGTCCTGGTTCTTTTCTACAACTCATGGGAAGGCTACAGTTCTTTCTTATTCTGCCATGCTTCACGTGGAGGGTATTTTGTACTTTGGTTACAGAGGGAGGGAAAGAGTGGGAGAAAAGAGGAACAGAGCAAACACTGCTCTGCTTTTCATGTGATGGGTGTGATCGTTTCTTCCTTGCAGAAAGTACAAACTGTACCCGACTGTCCTGTTTCTCCTCTTTCTACATCTATCCTCCTTCACAGTTATTTTCTTGACTCTTTTTCTAAGACCCATCTTTGGTCACAAGATGGTAAAGAATATGGCTGGACAAAGAAAGTTTGAAAACATTTCTAGTTCTTTTCTTCCTATTTCAAGTCCCAGAAAACATGTAAAACTATAATTTCCCCAAATTCAATGTATCTACCTGAGCAACTGCCATAATTGCAATGGCTCCATGAATAGCTCCACGGTCACACCTCACCTGTCCTCCCTGTCCTGTCGCAGAAACATGAGCAAGGACACGGCACCATTTCCACAACCTTGTGTACAGACAATTATTATTTTTTTAAATTTTGGAATTTCAAAACAAAACTAAATTGTACTTACTTAAACACAAATTTCCCAAACCAAATAATAAATGATTTTGAAAGGAAATTTTTCAATCAGCCATTTGTGACATTTGGCTTTTACTCTATTTTCAAATACCAAATCAGTCCTCATTGATGCAGTACAGTAAGAAATGAGACCAAAACAAGAAAAAAAAAAAAAAAAAAACAAGAAACAACAAAATAAAAACAGACTATTTTTTTAACATACTAAGTATAAGGAAATTTTACAATTATACACACACACGTGTGTGTGTGTGTGTGTGTGTGTGTGTGTGCAAGTGATCTTGTAAGTTTATTTACTCATTTAACAAATGTTTTCCAATCATCTACAATATACCAAGTATGTCAGCTCAAGCTAGATGCTGAAGATACAGGAGTTAATATAACAGTGTTTTGATTATTTATTGCTGTGTAACCAACCACCCCAAAACTTAATGCCTTAACATTGTAATTCATTCTGATCTCTCATAGTTAGTGGGTTGACTAGGCTCCACTGGGCAGTTCTCACACAGGGTCTCATGTAGTTACCACCAGATAGTGGTTGGGACTGCATGACATGAAGACTTATCTGGTCTGGACGTCCAAGTTGGCTTATTTGCTCACACCTGGGATGGCTGGAACAGCAGAGGCTGGCCAGACATATCTATCTTTCTCTACCTCTATCTCTTTCTCTACCTCTATCTTTCTATCTCTCTCTTGATCTTTGTCTCTCTTATCTTACGGTCTATGCACAAAGCCAAGTTGGGCTTCCTTACTGCCAGGCAGCCCAGGTAGTCAGACATACGAATTACTTCAGAACAAAAAGACACTGCAAAAATGACCTAGCCTCAGAAGTCATGCAGCCTCACTTCCACTGAATTCTATTGGCTACACAGGACAAGCCCAGATTCACTGTGGGAAAAGACTACCCTAGGCCATGAATACAACAAGGTGTGATTTACTGGGACAGCTATCTTTAGAGACTAGCCAAGATAAACAAGCACGATCCCTAACCTCTAGAAGCTTATACAGTTAAATAAACATTGGAACAAGAATTGTAGTCCTAACTACTAATTTTTGTTTCACCATGTGGTTGTCAAAGTAATTTCACATTTAAAAACCAAACAAAAAAACTTAACTGAAATCCCTACTGAAGTAGACTTTTAGTGGTGTATACAACTCAGTACCATGCAGCAATTAAAAATCACGCTTTCAAAGAATATTTTGGATGAAAAGTGGTCAAGTTAAGTGGAAAGCAGAACACATAAGCAGTGTGTTTGCAGAATAGTCCCAATTTTGCTTAAAACACACATGTATACACACACACATATATATAAACATATAAACCCATAGAAATAAGACTAGAAAGAATCCAGTGAACATGGTTAATATGATTAGAATATTATTTTTTTTATACTTTCCAAATTTCCTACAATGAACATGTATTTCTTTTTTAACAAAAATTATATTGTAATGTATTTACAACCAACACCCTGAGAGAAAAGGAATGTAAACAGTTAATCTTCATATTTATTGATGGAACTTGAACTTTCCAAGACTACCACAAGAGAATGGCAAATTAGCATAGAATTCTAATATAATACTTGGCAAAAATGAAAATGAAGACTTCAAGATGGCTAGAGGTGAGGTTAACAGGACTACAATATTAACAATTTTATATAAGAGGAGCAATGCCACAGGATATTTCCTAAATCCCCCTATGGGCAAAAAACACATCTTGAGATAGGAAAGAGTCCAAGGTCCCTAGACTTCCTCCTAGAACACTGAGATTCTTAAGAAAGAAATGCTTTTGTTCGTGATACTTGTATGATACCATTTGACATAATTCTAAGAGACATGGTCCCAAGTTCCTAAACAGGAGTGTAAGAATAAAAGAAAGTGAAGAGTAAATATAATCAAATATATATATATATATATTCCTTCATAGTACATAAGAAAAAGAGATCAAGGCCATCCATTTGGAAATGCAATAAATTAGAATGATGGTGGGGAGATAGTGCTTTCCTGTTGCACAGATGGTTATGTAAATGGGAACAGGAAGGCATTTTAGAGGAAGAAGTTCATGGGTGGTAACCAGAAGTAAGAATTTAGTGGTGACTGCAGTGGCCAAATAAGCACTAAGCCATGGCTGATGTGGCTTAGCCTCAAATCTATGTCTCAGACAATGAAATACAGTATAGTAACCAAAACTTTATTTCAAAATAGCTTGTTCTTCATTTCTTAAGGACTGTTAAAAATGTTGAAGTATATAGTTCACAACCCTACCTCTTTTCCTTCTTGTGGGGTGTCTACTAGTCATCCATCCCAATATCCATTTTCATTTCCTTCCTTAGAAGTGACCCTCCTGATCTGGCTGGATGTCTAGCATTAAATAAGACATTTCCCAGGTGGGGCCATGTGACTAAGTTTTGGGCAATGAGTTTAAGGAGAAATATTGGGTGCAACTCATGGGAAATTTCCTTTAAGGGTGTCAGCAGGCCTTTTGTGTTCCTTCCTCCTTTATGCT
Source organism: Rhinolophus ferrumequinum (assembly GCF_004115265.2). NCBI lineage: Eukaryota > Metazoa > Chordata > Mammalia > Chiroptera > Rhinolophidae > Rhinolophus > Rhinolophus ferrumequinum. Next base: position 60,636,469 of record NC_046291.1, read on the forward strand.
AGCAATAATACAGATGATTTGGCTAGAAGTGAGACACCTGTTTTAGACTATGGGAGAACATGCTAAGGATGGTGGAATAAGAAAAGGATCCTGAGTCCTTGATGGTCATGGACCTTCCATAACACCAATGAACTACCTATGGTTTTGGACTTTTAAAAGTGATCAGGAAATGCTATGCCTAAAGATGGTGGAGTAGCTAAACACTGTGCTTTCATCCTTCTGTGAACATATTAAAATTACAACTAAATGATAAAAACAATCAACCTGGAGAACCATCTAAAGTCTAGCTAAACAGCAGTCCTATAACTAAAAATTTAAAGAAAAGCCACGTCAAGACTAGTAGGAGGGGCAGAGACACGAAATGGGGCCCACACCTGCGTGTGCCAGTTGAGAATTAAGAGGGTTATCTTAGTCGTGGAAGTTCCCCTAGAGGAGCAAACAACCCCAGCTACAAATCAGTCTCTCCAGCCCAGAGTACTGCTACCGGGAAGAGGAGCCCCTACAACATTTAGTTGTGAAAAACACTGGGGATTCTGATAGTTCCTATGGGACTAAAGGCAGTGGGAAACCCAGGCATCCTCTTAAACAGTCCACAAACAGACCCACTCACTCACAGGCACTCACCTTGGGCTTCAGCAGAGGGATGGTGACTTGGGGGCCTTGGAGACATACGTGGGGGGCAGACTGAGGTTTGTGTCTTCAGGAGGAGGACTGGAGGCCAGTCGGCATTTTCTCGGTAAGGGGTCTTTCTCCCATGTAGCCGGCAGGGGGGAGCCATCTTGCCTGTGTAGAGCCCGCCCTCCATAGGCCAAATCTGAATCTGATTGGCCCAGTGAGCTCTGCTGCTCCACCCTGCAGACTCAGCTGTGGCCTCACTCCACCCAACTTGCACACAGCCAGAAGTACTTTACCTAAGAGCAGCCAGCCCCACCCGCATTTCACTCTTTCTTTGAAAACTATTGGAGTCCGGCAGGCCACAGGCAGGTGGTGACTGGCCTCGATGTGCTCTGAGACTTTTGCTAAGTAGTTCAGGCTGAGCACTGGCACCAAACCACAATTTACATTAACCTGGTGACCACAATTCTTCCTATTCTAGTGACTCCCTGAGACCCTGCCTCACCCAACTTGTGTAACCATTAGGTAGCTGGCAGAGAACAGCAGGCCTCCAGATGTCCTGCCATTTTGAGGATTTACCACAGGCCTGGTACTGGTGACAGATGTTTTCAATTCACAGCGTGGCCTCTTTCATGCACCTCCAGGTCCAGCACAGGCAGCAAACAATGGTAGATCACTTTGTAGCTCCTACCGGGTAGCTCCCTGTTGGTCACAGTCAGTGGATGACCTGGGCCTTCACTGGAGCCCCTCCCAAGAGGCCCCAGAACCAACATAATTGGAGGTTGGCTACAAACCACAGCAGAGCACCACCCCACACACACCCAAAGGGTGCTCTCAACAAGCACCAGAGCCCACTGGGGTGAATCCCACTCAGTGTGATAAGCTCCTGCACAGCAGCTCATAAGTTATGGATATGGCCGAATACTACAGCCAATCAGCCTGAGGGTAAATACTACCCACTGACATGTCAATAGCAACCAAGGCTCAACTATAACAGCAGGGCACTCACAACCCACACAAGGGACATTCCTGGCTCACATGACCAGAGACACTGTGCCACTGGCCCCCACAGGGCACCTACTGCATAAGGCCACCTGGCCAAAACTGGGAGACATAGCAGATCTATCTCATACATAGAAACAAACACAAAGAGGCAGTCAAAATGAAGAAACAAAGAAATGTTTCCCAATCGAAAGAACAGAGGAAAATTTCAGAAAAAGAACTAAATAAAATGGAGCAAGCAACCTAACCAGAGACAGAGTTCATAACAGTGGTTATAAGGATGCTCAAGGAACTTAATGAGAACTTCAACAAAGAGATAGCAAGCATTAAAAATGACACAGAAGCCATAAAAAGAACCAGTCAGAAGTAAAGAATACAGTAACTGAAATGAAGAATGCACTAGGAAGAATCACCAGCAGAATAGATAAAGCAGAGAACTGAATCAGCAATTTGGAAGACAAGGGAGCAGAAAAGATCCAATCAGAACAGCAAAAAGAAAAGAAAAAATCCCCAAAAATGAGGCTAGTTTAAGAGATCTCCGGGACAACATCAAGCAAAATAACATTTGCATCACAAGGGTACCAGAAAGAGGAGAAAAACAAAGAATTGAAAACCTATTTGAAGAAATAACGACTGAAAACATTCCTAACCTGGCAAAGGAAATAGACATACAAACCCAGGAAGTGCAGAGTTCCAAAAAAGATGAATGCAAACAGGTCCACACCAAAACACATTATAGTTAAAATGGCAAAGTTTAAAGACAAAGAAAGAATCCTAAAAGCAGCAAGAGAAAAGCAGGTAGTTACCTATAAAAGAGTTCCCATAAGACTGTCAGCTGATTTCTCAACAGAAACTTTGCAGGCCAGAAGGTATTGGCACAAAATATTCAAAGTGATGAAAAGCAAGGATCTACAATCAAGATTACTCTACCCAGCAAGGCTATCATTTAAAATCAAAAGACAGATAAAAAGCTTCCCAGCCAAGCAAAAGCTAAAGGAGTTCATTACCACCAAACCAGTATTACAAGAAATGTTAGAGGGACTTCTTTAAGATGGAAAAAAAAATCAAAATTATGAATAATAAAACAGCAATAGTTATATATCTATCAAAAATTACTTTCAATGTAAATGGATTAAATGCTCCAATCAAAAGACATAGAAGGGCTGAATAGATAAGAAAACAAAATGCTTACATATGCTGTCTACAAGAGACTCACTTAAGATTGGAAGACACACACAGACAGAAAATAAAGAGACGAAAAAAGATATTTCATGAAAATGGAAAGGAAAAAAAATCAAAAAACAAAAAGCCTGGGGTAGCAATATTTATACCAGATAAACGACTTTAAAACAAAGACTATAAGAAGAGAGAAAGTAGGACCCAGTAATCCCACTTTTGGGTATTTATCCAAAAAAACCAAATCTACTTCAAGGGAACGTGTGTATCCATATGTTCATTGCAGCATTGTTTATAAGATATGGAGTCAGCCTGGGTGTCTGTCAATGGATGAATGGATAAAGAAGAGGTGGTACATATATACAATGGAATATTGCTCAACCATGAAAGAAAATGTGTTCTTGCTATCTGCAGTGGCATGGATTGACCTAGAGGGTATTGTGCTGAGTGAAGTATATCAGACAGAGAAAGACAGATGCAATGAAATTCCACTTATCTGTGGAATCTAAGAACAAAATTAACAAGCAAAACAGAAACAAACTCATAGATACAGAGCACATTTTGATGGTACCAGATGGGAGGTGAGTTGAGGGGGAGTGAAAAAAGGGGAAGGGATTGAGAAATATAAATTAGTTGTTACACAGTAGTCATTAGGCTGTAGGGTATAGCATAAGGAATATAGTCAATAATATTGTAACAACTATGTATGGTGTTAGATGGGTACTAGATTTGTTGGGGTGATAGATGGGAGGGGGTTTGGGGGACAGGGTGGAAAAAAGTGAAGGCATTAAGAGGTAGAAATTGGTAGTTACAAAATAGTCATGGGGATGTAAAGCGTAGAGCATATAGTCAATGATATGGTAATAGCTATGTCTAGGGACAGGTGGGTACTAGACTAGTCAGGGGGATCATTTCTTAACTTATATAAATGTCTAAACCACTATGCTGTACACTTGAAATTAATATAAAAGTCAAATGTAATTGAAAAATTTTAAAAGTTGTGGGGAGGAGAAAGGGAATAAGAGGTCCAAATTTCCAGGTATAAAACAAATAAGTCATGGGGATGAAACATACAACATAGGGAATATAGTCAATAATCTTGTGACAGCATCGTACAGTGTCAGATGGTTGCTAGACTTATCATGGTGATCTCTTCTTTAGGTATATAAATGTTGAATAACTATTGTGTACACCTTAAACTAATATAATATTGTATGTTAGTTATATTTTTAATAAAAATCTTTAAAAAAAACCAAAAAATCATCATGGGGATGTATAGTATAGGGATATAATCAATAACATTGTATAGGTACTAGATTTATCAGTGTGATCACTTTGTTAGTTATATAAATGTCTAATCACTATGTTGTACACTATGTTGAAACTAATATAATACTGTATGTCAACTGTAACTGAAAAATAAAACAATAAAATTAGAAAAAGTGATCAGGGAACAATAATAAGCGTTTATAATAAGCTACTATAATTCAGAGGTTTTTCTTTGTTTGCAGTTAAATGCAGCCTTAACTGATTCAAAGTCAAATCCCTTTCATTCCGCATTTCTTTATCCTCCTTTTCTAAAATCCTCTAGAGCTACTTCTCCCTAACTTGCTGTGTCCAGGATCCCAGCCCCAGGAGTCTTTTCTTTCCTTTCCTCAGAGAAAACCAACTCACCTCCCCATGACAGGGCTCTTATCACTTTACCTTCTCTTGACACTGAGGTACAACTGCTTGTCCTCACTCTCAAATTCTGCAACACATATTCCACATGACTGGTAGGCAATGGCAGGGCCTCTTTGGAAGGCCTGAGGGGAAGGAACCAAAACAATCATGGCCAAACTTGTCTTCAGGCGGAAAGGACAGGGGCCAAAAGCTGTAGGAAGACTCATGCATTGATCATTTTTGCTATATCACACATTTGTGGAAGTGAAACAATTAAGGAAAAATTTCAATGTTGACAATGTATGTTTTTTACATGTGCAAATAGCTTTATTGAAAATTATTTTTGTAATTATTTCCTGTATTGAATAAAGAGTTGAAGAAGGAAAAATTGCACCGCCTTTTAAGATGACAATATTTGAGAAAGAGCAATCCTGTGTCAGCACTCCAGTTCTTCTAGCTTTCACTCTTATATGGCATTTGAATGCATTACCTCATTTTACCTTCTAACCCTGAAGGGGTAAAATGCTACGGTCCTCCTCTGTACACAAGAGAAAGCTAAGACTCAGAGAGGTGGAAAGCTTTGCTCAAGTACACGTAATATGGCAAGCTATATTATTCTTCCCAAATATCGGCTGCCTCACAGCATGGTAGGATTAAACTTTGTCACATCTTTGACATCAGACTTGGTGATGTAACTTGCTTGGGCTGATAAAATGTGAGTAGAGGGCCAAGTGCCAATTCCAAACACAAGCTTTAAATGTGCTCCTCCTACCTCCTTTGCCCTGCCATAGACGTGCATGCCCTGGGTAGAAGCTGGGTCACTGAAAAAATATGTGGGGTTGAGTCATAGGCAATCCACAGTGGACAAGAAAGCCAAACAAGAAAAATGCATGTTAATTTGAGGGTCATTTATTCCTGTCATATAATTTAGACTAAAGTGAATGATGCACAAAGTCAGTGAGTGGAAAGCCTGGGGCTAAAAGATCATCCCATTCAATGCAGCATTTGCTTAATAGCTCCCCATATTCCAGCAAGACCCAAAGAGCTGAAGGAGTTGTAGGCAACTGTCCACTCCCAACCTCAATCTCCCTCTCCCATGGTGGAAAGTTCTCCAGTCTACTTGGACCTGCAACCATTATCCCAGGCCAGCATTGCTGTTTTCCCAGACAGCCTATTGTCAGGCCATCCCAGCTAGAATTCAACACAGTGCTGTTATTGGCTAGTGCCAAAAGTACCTGAGGGTCCCGTCTGCTGTAGGCCTTAGCTGGACAGTAGCTGCTCTACCCACCTATGAGCTCTCACTTTCACTGTCACCAAACCCCAGCTTCTAACCACAAAGGACTAGGAGAATTTCCCTGGAGTCTTCCCACCCTCCCCTCTTTCCTGTTCCAACCTCTCAGCATTGTAAAGGGGGAGAAAAAAAAAAAAAAAAACGCTTTGAAATTCGGTATGTTGCTCTAGTTCTAAGACAAAAGGCTTTCAGCAGTCCTCAAGGAACAGGTTACTCAGAGCTCAGCTGAATTAAAGAAGGGAGATCAACACATATCTTGTCAAGGTCCAACCAGGACAGTCATCACAGAGAAGGCTAATATCTAGGCCAGAGCTGCAGAAGGACATTAACTGTGGCTGCTGAGGAAAACCTGACTTCCCCAGATTTCACTGCAAGGTTAAGAATCAGCTTGGGAGCTGGGACACAAGAGCTTGGGGGTCCCAGAAATCTAATTGGGTGATACATAACTTGATCAAGGCTGGTATACCCTGAGAAAGCACAGTTGACATGTCATTTACACAATACACTGATCGTATTTGTCACAGCAGGTGCTTTCTGGACAAAAGCATCTTTCCACCACCAACAAATGCTTGGACTCCTTATGATGACTTGGAGCTGCATGAGCTTTCCCATGTCTTATCAATAGAAGCATTGTGAGTTGCTATGGAGAATAAGGGGGAAGTTTTTGACATCTACAAGGAAATGAAACTATACCAGGTACAGTGTTTTTTTAAAAAATTACTTATACTTTGGCTGGTTTTTAGAGCCATGATCATTTTAGTAACCCTCTTTAAAGTTTATTTAAAATCTCATTACCTACAAGGCTTATTATCGTACTCTTAGAAGTAAACCGGATGGAAAAATATCTTTACCACAGGGCAGGTGATGTGAAGAGATGTGGGGGAAAGCCAAGATAATTTCTGATGTGTTTTGAGGACCAGGATACCTTCTCCAGAAAAGTATCTATAAACTCACTCAGCATCGGTTCATCTTAGCAGGCCCACAATTTAGCTATTTGCCCCAGTCCTACATCTGAACAGGGTGAAGCCTGAGGAAAAATGAGGAGGAGTGGAAATTAAGACATGGTATTACCCAAAGATTCAAAGGAAGAACTTTTGGGTACCGTTTGCCAGACATGTTTGAATTTCAGTACAGAAGGGATACTGAGGTCAGTAAGGGCTATATTTCACTTTCTTTAGATCAAAATGTGTCTTGTAAATAGATCCATTTCTATGTTTCTGTATTCTGGTAAAGTCTTAAGTGTTTTTTTGTGAATGTGCCTATGTGTGCCTATGTGTGTCTGTGTGAGTGTGTATGTTTCCCAAACGCTAAGAGAAAGGGGCATTTGTCCTCACTCTGGCAGTTAGCTGCAGAGGTCTGTTTCTAGAAGCCATAAATCCCACTCACAGCAGCTGTTCCAACTGGACAGCTAGGGGAGAAACTCAAGAGAAAGGATGGGAACAGCTGTTATAACTGATTCTATGCCACTCGCCTCTCTCCGCAGATTTCTTTTAATAGCTGTTAAAGTCTTGTTTTCACTTTTTTACGTGATCTACATTTCAACAGTCTTTCCTCAGATGTTCTCATGGCCACTCGCTCAACTTCCTGGGGTCTTCCCCAGATGTCACCATCTTAGAGAGACTTCTCTAACCACCCCACTTAAATCAGCAGCCCTTCCCTCTCTAAACTGACATTCCGTATTCCCCCTTTTCACTTGTTTTCTTCATGGCACTATTTTATTCTTATAAAATGTAACCTTCGATACATACAGAAGAATGTACATAAAATATATGTAACTTATAAACCATACTAATAAAGTAAACACCTATGAAGTTTACCACAAAGTAAGAATGAAAGCACTTTAAATACCTTCTTCTTTTCCTCATCGTATCCCTGATGCATGTACCAGGAGAATGTTCATAGTAGTATACATAATTATAACAAAAAAATGAAAACAACACAAATACCCATTAAACAAAGAATGAATAAATGAATTATGATCTATTCATCCCACAGAATACTCATCAGTGGAAATTAATGAACTATAGCTACACACAAATGAGCATGAATAAATCTTAAAAACATAATGAGTGGAATAATTAAGTCCCAGAAGACCAAACAGAACATGATACCATTTACATAAAGCTCTATCTAAAACAAGCAAAACAATGTTATTAGCATGCATCTTAGTAAATGCTAACACTATGAAACACATTCATCATCTTTATCTTAGTTTATTATTCAGATACGACATTCCAACTTCAACATACATGTAAAATAATATCTTCTCAATTCATGCCAATTTAAAAAACTCTCCCAAAACACAAAACTGTATTTAGCCTTTTAAGTTAAAAAATAGGAGTCAGTCTTAACATTTGTTTCTTGCCCCAAATATATATCCGGTCACCCAATGAGGTAACTTTGCCCCTTGAATCTGTCCCCAGTCTCCATCCAACTTCCCCTCTACCACTTTCTTAGATCAGATCTTCAACCTTGAATTCTGAACAGTTCATAGTTCCTTAACCCACCTCCCCATTTCATTCTCTTCATTGTGTCTTTCTATGAGTTATCCACAAGACTAATTTTTTTATAAGCTTCAAATCAACTTAACATGATTTATCAAACATCTGAACTTAGCAAGATTTTATTTTTTTTCTCCAATTGCCATATTCATTTGTGCTAAGATGAACCCTTCTCTCCAGTTACTTTCAAATTACTCCCAGTCCAGTCCATTTTAATCCAGTTCAAACTTCATTCTCATAGACTTCCCCTCCCCTTCCCCCAGCTCCTTCTGCTTGGCCCATGGCGTGAAACCTGTAGGGCACAAGACGTGTGGTCCTCACTTTTCTATTAGTATTTTCCTCACGTGAGAATGGATAGGTGGTGGGGAATAGGAGTTATGGAAAGGGGTGATTGGGTCCTATTTAAAGGGTGCTGTTGTGGTTCTCTTTTGGCTACACTGGTTGTTTATCCACTCCTTCGATATGGCATGAGTCCAAATGCTGCCTCTTTTGAGTAAGTTCATTTTGGGGATGGTGTGTTCTTGTGGAGGGCCCACCTTCCCATATAGTTCTGGGTACAGGAGATCTGGTCCAGCTCAACTTATTCCAATCCCTTTATCCATTTATCTAGTTATATGCTGGAACCAGCTCATCCTGGCCAACTGTTAAGTTTTCAGAATTTTTGTAAGCTGGTTGTTAATCCATTGGTAGCTTGAAATCAGTTATGGTGGGAGAATTCACACTACACAAATTGGCAAAATCAGTTCTACTTTTTTTTCTTTTGGCAAGCCAGTTGTTAAACATTTACTTGTATTTACTAAAATGTCCACAGCTTTCATCTCCTCTCCCCAGTGATCTATCCCACAGCCTCCTGCGGCTGCAACTCCTCCATCCCAGGGGTACTGAAAAAATGGTTGAGGCCTGACTGCAAAGTGTTCAAGTGACTCAGCAGAAAATCATGCATCCTTGCCACCCCAAAGGGTGTGAGTGCCAACAATCGCACTGCTGGCTCTTCAATCTACCCTGTCATCTCTCTCCAAGTCTCTGATCTTTCTGCCCAAATTAGGATAGTAGCAGTTCAGCAATCAACTTCCTAACCTGACAGAAAGCTCAGGAAATAAATACTCATCCTCCTTGCCAAGGGCATCCATAATGTCAGGAAGCAAGTTTCCTGGAGTCTCCTTTCCACTCAGGGAGAAGGACGAACATATGCAAACAATAGTCCCAACGTCTTGTCTTTGATGATTTTCCTGGGGCAGCAGTTCCCCAAATTTTTAATCTCAAGACTCCTTTCCCTCTTAAAAAATATTGAAGACCCCAAAGAGTTTTTACTCATGGGGGTTGTGTCTATTGAGATGACTGTATTAGAAATTAAAATGAAGAAATTTTTAAACGTAAATACAGATACACACTTTCTATTAGCCATCAGAGTGATGACATCATCTTATCTCATGTAGCCTCTGGAAATCTCCACTGTACATTCATGAAAGAATAAGAGTGTAACAGGTAAATAATGTCTTAGTATAATTTTAAATATTTTGGCCTCATTGGTACCCCCATGGAAGGTTTTTAGAGTTTCCATCAGCTGTTGGAAGATAATTGTCCATGAGGCTCTTGTGCAATACAGGCACCAACCACCTTTGATCACTATCTTTTCAAGAATATTTGCATTGTAAACAACCGTGGAAAAATAGAGATAGTATCTTCCTCCCAAGAAAAGAGCAGGTTTGTTTACTGTCACATATAATAAAGATATTATCTCTCTGGGGCAAGGTTCATTATAAAATATTATAATGATGTTCATTATAAATGATTCTGTTTCCTCTCCTGTAACATAGTCCATGTGCAGATGTCACCTGACACTTCATGTTACCATATGGGAATTGAGGTTTGGTGAACTTGGTGCAAAATTGATAATACTGCAGCTATTGCTATGGTTGTAAATAACAAATTGTTCTTTGTTTCTGACCCAAGAGTCATGTCTTCTGCCAGCATCTATGAAACTGTGGCAGGTTAATATATTAGCCTGCAGTAGGATAAATCTCAAATCCTTCCCAGTTCTTGACATCCACATTTTGAGCAGGACAGTCCTAGATGTTCTCAATATTTCATAAACTCATAAAGCCGACATTAGTCATATGAGTACATGAATGCCATGCTGCTTCTCACAGTAACCCAAAGTCATGGCATTGAGATCACTGGGGCAATAAGCCAGAGGCACACTGAAAAGTCTCAGGAAGATACTGTCAGGTTGCATCTGTGTGAAGCTGGTAAGGGTATGTGGAAACTGTTTAACCCAACAGTGGCTGGAGAGGTAGAATGAGAGGATTTGGAGTGACCCACAGCAGTGTTCAGTGCTGGCCCTTTGTCCAGGATGGGTAGTCTGCAGCTGGCTGGTAAAGTACATAAGTATATGTCCAGATGGCAAAGCGCTACCTTGGCTGTGCTGAGCATGCGATATGGTGACAGAGTAACAAGGGCTATATGTTTCCCCATGGGTACCTCATGACACTCTGTCTTCCATGGGAAAAGAGAAAGAAAAGTCTATTGGCCATTTTTTAAGTCCTAAATGATGTACCAAATACCTACGCATAAGCCCTCTAATATGGAAGATACCACTCATTTGTCCTCAGATTTGGAACTTAATTGCCACTTAGAGCCTAAGGGAGAAAAAAAATTCCAGTTATTATTCAATAATGAGCATATTCTGGCCCATCCAGGTAACCACCAGGTAAACAAAAATAAGAAAAAAATGTGTTTTTAGTGCTCTCCATCTGTTTGTGTTTAATAAGATTAATTATCATAGTCTGTGGTAGTTTTAAAACGTGGATGAAAATTCTTTGACACTCCTGCCATCAAGACATGAGGTCCATGGCATCAAGTCCATGTCCTGCTCCCCTGAATCCAGGTGCACTTGTGGCTCCCTTTAACCAATGGAATACAGTGGAAATGACCTACGTGACTGCTAAAACGAGGTCAGAAAATCTGAGACAAGTTCTACTTTGTGAGCTGGGACACTTGGAAACTCTGAGTTGCCATGTAAGAAGCCTGAATACGCCGAGGGTTCCATGGTCTAAGGAAGCTGAGCTGTCTGGAAAGGCATGTGCTGGAACTCCAAGTCAATCACCCAGCTGAGGTCTCAGTCAAAGATCATCGTCATCTACCAGAGTAAAGAAGTTGAGTTACCTCTAGTCATTGAGTCTTCTCCGCTGAGCCACAGACAAGACAAGCCATTCCCACTGTTCTCAGGCTGAATTCCTGACTCACTGAATCCATAAGCATAATAAAATGGTTGTTTAAACAGCTAAGTTTTGAGGGAGCCTGAACATATTAAATGAAAGTCAAATGACTTCACAGCATATTGTATAAATGAAAGATGCACAACAGTTTGAGGAGCAAAAAGAAGAGGAAGAATTGAACCATCAAAAAACACAAGGTATTATAGTTATGTGGAACTCTTTTATGATTAATAACATGTACTCTTTTCATAAATTTATTTCAGCAAAACATAATCCTTCACATTAAATTAATGTTAATTTGAATTTTAGAATTCATATGGTTTTGTTTTTATTTATTATGTAAATTAATTTTGGTTCTTTAATTGCATAAAAGTATAAGCAAAAGGAATTTATATATAACTAGTTAAAGCTGACATATATAGGATACGTATTATAATAAAAATAATTTAAATTAACTTTGAAAAAGTCCTTAAAAATATTTCTATTAAAAGAATGCATGTAATAATCAGATTTGAGAAACACTGCTTTATACTGTTATTAGCTACCTTCTTCTTTAAAACCCTCCCAAATACCCTATTGCTATTATTGTCTTTGAATGAAGCCCAAACATCTCCATGGGAAACACAAGGCCCTTCACACTCTACCCCAAAATTTGTCTTGGTTTTTATCCTATGTTCCAGCCATCCTGAACTTCTACCTGATTTCCTCAGGAATTCCTACTCCCTCTAAAAGACCCAGCTCAAATGCCACTTCCTCTGTGAAGTCTTCCTAGATTCCCCATAGGATTCCTTCCTGTGTGTTCTGACAACGTATCAGTCAGGGCCTGGAAGGAGGAAAGCAAGGAAATAGATGGCACAGCCACATGAGTAATTTGAGGATATTTCCTGAAGTGAGCTGTGACTGGTCAGCAGATGCAGGCAGCCCATTGTGAAAGGAGCTGAGGAAGTCAATACTTTACCTCATACTTATCCCTTTGTCTGATGTGCTGCCAGGGTCCCCATTGGCTGAACCCAACCAGGAGCCAAAGAGCAAAGGAACCCATTGATACAGTCAATATGGATCAGCCTCCCCAGGGAAAAGAGCTCTGTGGAGAAGGGTTGAGAGTGACTATGAAGGCAGGCTGAACAAAAGATATTCGGCTTTATTTACACTTAATAACATTTTATTGCTATGACCTTTTTCCATGAGTGCTTTCCCACTGAACTCTGACCCTACCATCATTATCTCCAAGTTTTCTGCAATTGGCAAAAGATATGGGCCACAGCAGTCTCTTATTAATAAGTGCTTATTGAATTAATGAATTAATAAAGGAATGACAAAGATGAAAACACCAAGAGCATAACAAGTGTTCTTAAATGTTTCTCAAGTTTTATTTAAAAATTTTTTCTCTACAGTTGTTTTACTTCTATTTTTTGGAATCTAATCTTTTTTCTGTAGTAGGTTCTTGTGACTTTTTTTTCTAAGCAAAGCAGCTATTTGCAGTATATTTTTGTTTGTTTGAATCTTGTTACTGAGATTTTAGGTGTTTAGGCCAGTTAAAATTACATTTATTATAAAGCTCATTTTAATCTGTTTTACTTTTGGAGCAATCTAATTTATAAAATAGGACATATTTATGGCACATGGTTTAAATTTTCCCTTCAGTTTTATACTGATTTCCTAAATTCTTTTACACTATTTGTATGGATCTTGTCAATCAAATTTTATTCTGTATATGAGATTAATAGAGAACTATTACATTATAAGCCTTCCAGTTTCCTTGAATGACTTTTAGTATTCTATAACACTTTTTTGTAATTAAGGTTTAAATACCCAATCCCTCAAGAATTGCCATACAGAGAGCTGTCAATCAAAGAATTGGCAGGCTCTGTGAACCGCATGATGAAGTTTTATCCCTACTCTCTGATGCCTAGAAGACCAGCTTTATCGAGCTGATCCTTCATTTCACATGTCTTAGAACTCACTCACACTTCTTATGCTTGGAAATGTAACACACAAAGTGACAACCTAATCCACAGCTAATAAGTTAGCGGCTATAAAAATGAACATCCACATTAACTTGCCAAGCATGGAGGATGGAGGTGTTACACTGTACTCGTGTATATATGTCTGCCAGGGCAATAGTACATATGCCTTTGGAGAGGCTTCTAAGTTATGCAGAGAAACCGACAATAATTCTTGAACTTTGTTGTCAGGATCCAGTTTCATTTAAGAGCCAAACCAACAGCATCAAAACACTTGGCCATGATCAGCCACAACCCAGCCGGCAAAGAAAACATGTAAAACTAGCCTTTGAGTTGTAAATTTTGTGAAAATCAGGCTATCTCGTCACACTCTGTTGTGTCATAGTTTAGGGTATAGACTTCCACTGAGAGAATAATAGCAGTGAAAGAGTACTTAGATTTTCTTTCTGTATATCTCTTAATTCATTACTCAGCCAAGTAAAATGAATAATTACTATTATTTTTTAGAAAAAAATTTTATTTGAACTTTAAAATATAATTATTACCAAATATAAAAATATAATTCTATTATATTTTTAAATATACATTCAAAATTTAAAATTTTAAGTTTGTTCAGTTGCAAACAATTAATATTTAAATGAATGCATTAAAAAATGTAATAGCAGCCTAATGTTTGAACCCTACACCATAAAACTGAGCTCTGCCCAATGAAATCTATTTTAAATTTACTTATCCTATATAGTAAGATAGGATATTTGATATATAATGCTTTAACCACTTATAAATTCTTGATATATACATATTCTGTCAATGTATTATATTTAGGAATATTATGTTTGATAAATATAAATTCTCTTGCCCTCTTCTCAGTATGATTTTTTAAATTGTGAGCTTGTGATCACATACATGAGGGAGGAGCAGCTCCAGTCCACTGGAAATGTGAGCAGAGATTTGTGTTAAGTAGAAGCAAAACTGTGTGTTGGGAAAGAAAGGGAGCCAATATTTCCAAGTGCCTACTATAGAACATGTTTATTGTATCTTATTTGAGCACTTAAAAGAACCTCATGAGGGAGGCATTTTTTATCCCTATACTGATTCATATGGTAAGTTTCAGGAAGGTTGGAGAAATGACTCAAAATCACAGGGCTGGTAACTTGTAAAGCTGGGATGTAAACCCAATCTGAATAAAAATTGTGTTCTTTTTATTATTCCATATAGTCTCTCAATGTACAAAAAGTAACACAGACCATAAGCTCTTCAAAGATAGGAGCTCTGCCTAAAGCACCATTGTGTATCAGTATGCCTGTCTGTTTCTCTGTATTCATTCATTCATTCTTTCAAGCATCATTCAGTGTCTACTCTGAGCCAGGCACTGTGCTAGACCCTGGGAATACAATGGTGAACAAGACAGACAAAGGGGAGGGTGATGTCATAGGAATGGTGGCAGCCAGGTGGTCTTCTTGAGTTCTCCTTTGGAACTTACCAAAAATTGAACATCTATAACCCATCACATATAACCCATCTGCTCATCACATAGAACAGCTAAGAGACTCATAGGAGGAACAGCTAAGAGACTTGAAGGTAGGCAAATTGGGCGAGTCAGGGAAGAGGGAAGGGAGCGGAGGGGAGACATGGCCCCGCATCCACAGCTGCGGAGACGCAGGGGGGTCCCAGGACTGAACAGAGAGCACAAGAGCCAGGAGGTGGGCTCTTTCCCTACATCTCACAGCTGATCTCTCCCTCCGAGAGGGCAGCACATCCAGCATTTGAGGCAGTAACCTCAGCTGAGACCTCCAGCTGGGCCCTAGGTCGGACAAAGGACATAAACACTATACCTGGGCCCCTGACCCCATTCTCCCAATCCTACCCCCACCCTTCCAGAGATTCAAGCTGGCCCCTGAACTGAGGAGTAGTGTCAGATTACAGAGGAGCCATAGTGCTCAGGATCTGGGAAGACCTGGCTTGCAGCTCTGACCCAGGGAAGAGGCCGGGAAGAATGTGACACTGCTGGACTGGGAGACAGAAGACTACTCCATCCCCAGCCCCCACCCTTTCTGGCCTGCCTAGGGCAGGGCAATTACAACAGCGGAGACACTCCCAAGGGTCAGCAGCAGGTAGCAGAGGCAGCTCTGGGCTTTCAGCAGCTCAGAAATCTCCCACCCTCCACACACACACACACACACACACGCAAACACACACACACACACACACATACACATGAAAGAAGTGTCCTAAGACTCAGGAGACCTGGACACAGGGCTGGTTGTGTTATTCTCAGTATGCATATGTGCAGGCAGGAGCAGAAACTGCACTGACTTTATAAAAACTACCATCCAGACCCCTCAGACCCACTCATCTAAATCTGTAATCCCAGGGTCACTCTTGGCACCAGGTGACCAGCTCTGACTGCACAAGACGCAGAGGACTCTTTGGTTCAGCAGAGGACACCCTGGAGATTACTTGGTGGGCTAAGCCAAGACTGGCGCTGCATTTTTTTTGTTTTGTTTTGTTTTTGTATTTTGTATTTTTGCCTGTGTTGAGTGGGGGTTGTCGGTTGTTTTTACATGTGAATATATTTGTTTTTTTCTTTGTTGTTGTGCTTGGTGGTTTGCTTTGTTCCGAAATTGCCCTACACCAGGGCCCAGCTCAAGAGGCACAAGATTCAATACACCCAGAGGCCAACTCCAGACCAAAGCAGAGTACTACTGGGTTTGACCTACAAGTGACATACGCAGAAGAATTCTCTACAGGCACAAGAGCCCATGGGGCCCAAACCTCATCTGAGCGGTCAACCCTCACGCAGCAGAACATCCACTGTAGGCAGAGTGAAGTCTCACAACTAGTCAGCCTAGGAGTCAATCCCATGAACTGATAAGCCAAAAGCAATTAAAGATCAACGTTAACAGGACAACATATACAACACAAGAGCACACCCACAGGAGAATAAGGAAGTAGTGCAAGTCAAATATAAAGGTCCCATACTGCACAAGATAACCCAGCAAAAACGAAGAACCCTAGGGGATCTACCTAATACATCAAAGCAAACACAGAGAGTCAGCCAGAATGGGGAAACAAAGAAACATGTCCCAAATAAAAGAACAGAAGAAACCTCCAGAATTGGAACCAAATGAAATAGAGGTAGCCAACCTATCAGACACAGAGTTCAGAACACTGATGATAAGAATGTTTAAGGAGCTTAGTGATGACATAAAGAAGGATAGAGAAATCATAAAGAACAACAAGTTAGAGCTAAAGAATACAATAACTGAAATAAAGAACACACTTGAAGTAATTACCAGCAGGTTAGATGAAGCAGAGGAGTGAATCAGTGACTTAGAAGGCAAGTTAGCAGAGATCACCCAAGCAGAACAACAAAAAGAAAAAAGAATGAAAAAACAATGAAAATGGTTAAGAGATTTCTGCGATAACACCAAGAGCAACAACATGCACATCATAGGAATACCAGAAGGTGAAGAGAGGAAGCAAGGGATTGAGAACATATTTGAAGTAATAATGTCCAAAAACTTCCCTAACCTGGTGAAGGAAACCAATATACAAGCCCAGGAAGTGCAGAGAGTTCCAACCAGGATAAACCCAAACAGGTCCACACCAAGACACACTATAGTTAAAATGGCAAAGGTTAAAGACAAAGAGATAATCCTAAAAGCAGCAAGAGAAAGTCAGCAGGTTATATACAAGGGAACTCCTAAAAGACTATCAAATGACTTTTCTACAGAAACATTGCAGGCCAAGAGGGAGTGGCAGGAGATATTCAAAGTGATGGAAAACAAAGCCCTACAACCTAGATTGCTTTATCCAGCAAGGCTCTCATTTAAAATTGAAGAAGAGATAAAGAGCTTCCCAGAAAAGAATACGCTAACGGAATTTATTACCACCAAGCCAGCACTGCAGAAAATATTAAAAGGGCTTCTGTAAACAGAAAAAAGATGAAAACAATCTAACTACAAATTTTAAAAAAATGGCAATAACTATGTACCTATCAATAATCACTTTAAATGTAAATGGATTAAATGCTCCAAGCAAAAGACATAGGGTGGCTGAGCGGATAAGAAAGCAAGACCTTTGTATATGCTGTATATAAGAGACTCACCTCAGATCAAAAGACACATACAGGCAGAAAGTGAAGGGTTGGAGTAAGATGTTTCATGCAAATGGAAATGAGAAAAAAGCTGGAGTTGCAGTACTTATATCTGACAAAATAGACTTTAAAATGAAGAATATATCAAAAGACAACGATGGGCGCTATATAATAATAAAGGGATCTATCCAACAAGAGGACATAAGCCTAGTAAACATCTATGCAACCAATAGGAGCACCTAAACATATAAAACAGATATTGACTGACATAAAGACAGAGATCAACAGTAACACTATCATAGTAGGGGACTTCGACACACCTCTGACAACAATGGACAGATCTTCCAGACAGAATATCAATATGGAACCAACGACCTTAAATGACACATTGGACCAGTTGGATTTAATCGATATTTTCAGAGCATTTCACCCCAAAGCTGCAGAATACACGTTCTTCTCAAGCACACATGGAACATTTTCCAAGATAGACCACATATATATTAGGCCACAATACAAGTCTTTATAAATTTAAGAAAATTGAAATCATACCAATTGTCTTCTCTGACCACAGTGCTATGAAATTAGAAATCAACTACAGGAAAAAAACTGGAAGACACACAAATTCATGGAGGCTGAATAACATGTTACTAAATAATGAATGGGCCAACCAGGAGATCAAGGAAGAAATCAAAAGATATCTCGAGACAAACGAAAATGAAAACATGATGACCCACAATCTATGGGATGCAGTGAAAGCAGTCTTGAGGGGGAAATTCATAGCAATGCAGGCCTACCTAAAGAAACAAGAAACATCACTAATCAACAGTTTATCTTCACACTTAAGGTATCTGGAAAAAGAACAGCAAAATAAGCCCAAAGGCAGTACAAGGGAGGAGATAATAAAGATCAGAGCGGAAATAAATGAAATAGAAACCAGAAAAACAATACAAAAGATCAATGATTCCAAGAGTTAGTTTTTAGAGAAGATAAACAAAATCGACAAACCTTAAGCCAGACTCATCAAAAAAAGAGAGAGAGGACCCAAATTAATACAATCAGAAATGAAAGAGAAGTGACAACAGACCCCACAGAAGCACAAAAAAATTTAAGAAATTACTATGAGCAACTATATGCTAACAAATTAGACAATCTGGAAGAAATGGACAATTTTCTAGAAGCATACAACCTTCCAAGGCTAACTCAAGAAGAAAAAGAAAATTTGAATAGACTGATCACCACTGGGGAAATTGAATCAGTAATCAACAAGCTCCCAACAAACAAAAGCCCTGGACCAGATGGCTTTACAAGTGAATTATACAAAACATTCAAAAACGAATTATCACCTATTCTCCTCAAGCTATTCCAAAAAATTCAGAAGGAGGGAAAGCTCCCAAACACTTTTGACTAGGCCGCTATCACCCTGATCCCAAAATCAGACAAAGACACTACAAAAAAAGAAAACTACAGGCCAACATCTCTAATGAATATAGATGCAAAAATCCTCAACAAAATATTAGTGAACAGAATTCAGCAATACATTAAAAAGGTCATATACCATGATCAAGTGGGATTCTTTCCTGGTATGCAAGGGTGGTTCAACATCTGCAAATCAATTAATGTGATACACCACATTAACAAAATGAAAAATAAAAATCATATGATTATATCAATAGATGTAGAAAAACCATTTGACAAAATCCAGCAGCCATTTATGATAAAAACCCTTAAGAAAGTGGGAACAGAGGGATTATACCTCATCATAATAAAGGCCATATATGATAAACTCACAGCTAACATCATACTCAATGGGGAAAAGCTAAAACCATTCCCCTTAAGATCAGGAACAAGGCAAGGTTGCCCAGTTTCTCCGCTTCTATTCAACATAGTGCTGGAAGTTCTAGCCACAGCAATCAGACAAGAAAAAGAAATAAAAGGCATCCAAATTAGTAAGGAGGAAGTAAAATTGTCATTATATGCAGATGACATGATACTATATAGAGAGAACTCTAAAGACTCCACCAAAAAACTATTAGAACCGATAAATGAATTTAGTAAAGTAGCAGGATACAAAATTAATATTCAGAAATCAGTTGCATTTGTATATACCAAAAATAAAATATCAAAAGGAAAAATTAAGAAAACAATCCATTTACAATTGCTTCAAGGACTATAAAATACCTGGGAATAAATTTAACCAAAGAAGTAAAAGTTCTGTACTCAGAAAATTATCAAACACTGAAGAGAGAAATTAAAGAGGATACAAATAAATGGAAACACATACCATGCTCATGGATAGGAGGAATTAATATAGTTAAAATGTCCATACTGCCCAAGGCAATATACAGATTCAACGCAATTCCTATCAAACTACCAAGGACATTTTTCACAGAAATAGAACATATAATCCTAAAATTTATATGAAATCATAAAAGACCCCAGATAGCCTCAGCAATCTTGAGAAATAAGAACAAAGTGGGAGGTATAATGATACCTGACATCAAATTATACTACAAGGCAACAGTAATCAAAACAGCATGGTACTGGCATAAACACAAACACATAGATCGATGGAACAGAATAGAGAGCCAAGAAATAAATCCATGCCTATATGGTCATTTAATCTATGACACTGGAAGCAAGAATTTATGGTGGGGTAAAGACAGTCTATTCAATAAATGGTGCTGGGAAATCTGGACAGACACATGAAAAAAAAAAAAAAATGAAGCTGGACCACCTCCATACACCATATACAAGAATAAATTCAAAATGGATTAAAGACTTAAATGTAAGATCTGAAACCATAAAATTCCTAGAAGAAAATACAGGAAGAAACTTTACAGACATTACACGGAGTAAGATTTTTACTGATATATCCCCTTGCGTGAGGGAAGTAAGAGAAAAAATAAACATGTGGGATTACATCAAACTAAAAAGTTTTTTTCACAGCAAAAGAAACCATCAATAAAACAAAAAGGGATCCTACTGAATGGGAGGAGATATTTGCCAATGATATATCCAATAAGGGGTTAATATCCCAAACTTACAAAAAACTCACTTAACTCAACTCCAAAAAAACAAACAACCCAATTAAAAAATGGGCAGAGGATATGAAGAGACATTTTTCTAAACAGGACATACAGATGGCAAACAGACATATGAAAAAATGCTCAACCTCACTAATCATTAGAGAAATGCAAATAAAAACCACAACGAGATACTACCTCACCCCAGTCAAAATGGCTATCATCAATAAATCAACAAACATCAAGTGTTGGTGTGGATGTGGAGAAAAGGGAACCCTTGTGCACTGTTGGTGGGATTGCAGATTGGTGCAGCCACTATGGAAAACAGTATGGGATTATCTCAAAAATCAGAAAATAGAATTACTTTATGACACAGCAATTCCACTTCTAGGTATCTATCAGAATAAATCCAAAACTCTAAATCGAAAAAATGTATGCACCCCTATGTTTATTGCAGCTCTATACACAATAACCAAGACGTGGAAACAACCGAAATGCCCCTTGGTAGACGACTGGATTACATAACTGTGGTACATTTATGCAATGGAGTGTTACACAGCCATAAAGAAGCATGAAATCTTACCATTTGTAACAATATGGATGGATCTAGAGAACATTATGTTAAGTAAAATAAGTCAGACAGAGAAAGACAAATACTATATGATCTCACTTATACGTGGAATCTAAAGAAAATAAATTAATGAACTAATCACAAACAGTCTCAGAGACATAGAGGAAAAACTGAGGGTTCCTAGATGGGAGGTGGGGTGGGGATAAGGGGGAAGGTGAGGGGATTAGAAAGCACAGTCGGTAACCACAAGATGGCCATGGGGATACGAAAGTCAATTTGGGGAATGTAATCAATAATATTGTAAAGATTTTGTAGGGTTTCCGATGGACACTTATCCCATTTAGGGAGACCACCTCAGGGATGATGTAGATGCCTGATCACTGCACTGTACACCTGAAGCTGAAGCTGAACAATAATGAATGTCAACTACAGTTTTATATATATATATATATAGTTACAAGAAGTGGAGTACAGCATTAGGAATAGAGACAGTGGAAATGTAATGGCTGTGTGTGATGTCAGAGGGATGGTGGGTGGGGGGAGAAGGGTTGTTTGTAACTGTGTGAGGGATATAAATGATAAATGTCTAACTACTACATTGTTTTGTACACCTGAAACAAAAAAAACAAAAAGACAAAAACAAAATCTTAAACTGCAGCATCCAGAGGAAAAATTTCTAGTAGTAAAGTACTCAAGCATTTTAAGAAGGGGTTAGGGATCTTAATCTAACTTCTTATGATTGATACAAGAGAAGCCATTCTTCCCTCTCTAGTCAAAATTTTGCACTTTCTTGTTTTCCACAGGAAAAGATTTACTCCATGATTAGGATCTTGTTAGGTTCCTCCTTCGGTTTATGTTATACCACAATCCTTTATTAAGACTGTCTATTAGATGCACACAAACTGAAGAAAAGCATTAGCTCTTTGGCACAATTAGGAGTTGTGAATTATTGCTATACCTGGAATCAAAATATAAAGGGGGGGATTACATTTTAACATTAGTAAGAATTTTTTTCAACCCAAAAATGTCTCATATATTTCTGGGAATTCTCATTATAACAGTTAATTAAAATTATTGATAGTTTTTATTAATTAATGTGTTATTACTTTATGTGTTATTGCTGTTTATTCACATACAGAGTAGTTAAAAAACTTAAAGCATTACTTATTAAAATACACAGTCTTCAGTGAAATAAAGGAAGATTTCCTAAACCTCCTCAACACAATTCACCTCTGACTCAACCAAAAAAGAGTTATTCCATTTCTGGGTATTTATCCAAAGAAATCCAAAACACTCATTCAATAAGATATATGCACCACTATGTTCATTGCAGCATTATTTAAAATAGCCAAGATATGGAAGCAACCTAAGTACCCATCAGTAAACAATTGGATAAAGAAGATGTGGTGTACATTTATACAATGGAATATTACTCAGCCATACAAAGGAATGAAATGTTACCATTTGCAACAACATAGATGGACCTAGAAGGTAGTACACTAAGTAAAATAAGTCAAACAGAAAAAGACAAACACCACATAATCTCACTTACATGTAGAATCTAAAGAACAGAATCAACAAAGAAAAAGAACAGAAATAGGCTCATAGATACATAGAGCAAACTGATGGTTGCTGGATAGGAGGAGGGCTGGGGGATGCGTCAAAAAGACGAAGAGATTAAGAAATACAAATTGGTAGTTATGAAATAGTCAAGGGGATTTAAAGTATAGCATAGGGAACATGGTTAATAATAGTGTAGTAACTATAAATAGTGCCAAGTGGGTACTAGACTAATCGGGAGGGGTCATTTTTTAAATTATATAAATGTCTAACCACTATGATGTATACCTGAAACTAATATAAAATAATACTGAATGTCCAATGCACTTGAAAATAAATAAAAGAGAAAAATGAATAAATAAATAAATAAACAAATGTATGTATGTAAAGGAAAAAAGTTGTTTCATAAAATGTTATTAACTTAAATGTTTGTAGTAAACTAATTTTTTTATAATGATAAGGCAAATATTTAATTACTGGGTACAAAATATAATTGGATCTTCTTTCACCAATTATGGGACTATTGTAGTATAGAACATGGTATCATGTTCCTATTTTGCAGCTGTATTTACTAATTTTTAAATTTATATTCTTAAGTGTACTAGGTTACTATTCCAACATCAATTTTATATTTGACATAGTATAGAGTCGTTTTATGAATAAACCTTAGACTATATTAAATTGTCATACTGTAGGTCAAAAATTCTCAAAGATCAGCAATTTCACATGGTTTGAATCTAATCTTCATATACATGTTTTCTTACCCCTTTTCATTATCAGAGGCAGTTAGAAAATGGTCTCCCAACCGTAAGTGAATGCCTAAAGGAAGTAACATCTTTATAATATATATCCATTCACCGTTTGTAAAAGCAGTTCACCCATCCATAAAAATTAACTTCACACAGGGATGACTGGGTAGATAAGAGGTCTAGAAATCTGATTCTATGTATATTTGAGTTAAGTTCATGGTTTTCACTAAAATAATACCGACAAGTTTGTGTTACAGTAAATTCTGTGTTTGAATAATACTTCAAAGGGTAATTGCTAAGCATAAATGACCTACTTATTAATCAATGACTTTCAAAACAATAAGGAGGAAAAAAAAACTACTGAAAATTGCTCACCAACAATGCCTTTGATAGAATAGAGGAAAAACAGAGGCTCTTCTTTGGAAAATAGGAAGACTGTGGACTTCAATCAGAGAAACTGGTTTGTCCAGGCAATTTTATTTCACTCTCCTCGAAAGTGAGAATGCCTTGGTCACTTCTGTCTTGAAGCAGTTGTAAGGTCTGGAGAGGACAGCAGGACTTCTGGAGCAGATACATTGCACCCTTGGGCCCCTGAGATCCAGGGAGGAGGTCAGACCTGCCAGGTCTCCACAAGGCCAGGGGTTGCCATAGTTTGCTACTATGGGTAGAACTAGGTGTTACACAAATCATTGGGTAGAAAGAAACTCTTTCCATTTATACCTTTTATGAATTATATTTACATGAAACTCTACATGTGTTTAGCAATACAAGTAGCTTAAACTTCTGGATTTGTTTTATCCATATGTGCATTCTTAGTTCCTGAAAACTCTGAGAAAGAAAAAGAAAGTCTATAAATACAAATTAAAAGACATGATCCCTGCTCATAAAATGTGCACACTCTTTTTGGGCATAAAAGATGAACAAACATGAAAGAATGAGAAAAAACATCTTTTTACACAGTTCACCTCCTCCCTCAAGGCATTAATTATTACACTACACTTATATAGCCCCCCCCCTTCTTAATAGTCCAAACTCCAGCTGTGGAGCTAACTGTTGAATAAAGTACTTCCCACAATCCCCTTTTAGCTAGTGAGTCTACCTGGGAGACAATTTAGTCTCTTCATTCTAATCACAGGCTCTTCTGACTTTGTTATCTACCTAAGTCAAATTTTCTCACAGTAGGGCAATACTTCAGAAATCCTAGCTGGAAAATTAAGAAAAGAAGGCTAGTGAAAAATAACACTCCCATTTGTGGAGCTTACCATGTGCCTTTTATAAGTGCTTTACTTATTTTGTATACCTCTTTCATCCTTACAACATTGTTTGCAAAGTGGTGCTCAAAAAAGACAATGAGGCGCTGCCTCTGCAAAGAACTCATCCACGCTTTCTTTACTATACCAACTTGTCCCTCAAATGTTAGCTACCAAATAAGCCAGAAATTGGAACGTGAGAATTGTGTTTATTTGCATGACCATGGAAGTCTGACCTACGCCCCATCCCATCCCATCCAAAGTTTTCAAACTTTCTAGAGAAATTTTGCATTGCATTTGAAAAATCTATTGAGGTATTAAATCTACTAGAAAAGACAAATGCAAAATACACCTAGTACTCAGGAAATACCATCATTACTTGTGCACGCCCTTCCCCTCTGCCGGATCACATGGAACTTGAAGATATTCTTCTATAATGTTTTGCTGAAGCTCAGACTATCTTTTCCCTAGTAAAGTTGTTCTCTTGCCACTGTTTCAACTCCTCGAACAGCAGCACGGGCCTATTTTACATTCCTCTCCTCCATGAGAACGTGAACATCTGTTCAACATCATTCAAAACTGGAGCCTGTTCATGCATGGCTCTTTAGGGCACTGGAACACTGACCCACAGCTTTTTCTTATCCAAACTTGATCCTAACTATTTTTAGCCTTGTAGATTGTATTTTTCAACATTTTCGTCATTTTTTTTACGTCTCTGCTTATTCTCCTATTTCTCCATGTTGTGTAATATTCCTTTGAGTTTTCTTTTTCCAAGGAATTCAAAGAACTCAATGATTCCGCCCTCCACCCACACACCCTCATGAGGCAGGAGGCTCTCCTCCCTGCTTCTCTGAGGTACAAAATTGTTTGGCTCTGGTGTAGCTCTGTTTTTCCAGCTGTCAAGCAACAGCTGACCAGATTTTTTTTCTACACACTGAAAACTGACATGCAGCAAAGTGTGTTATGTTGTGGTAGGGTGGATGCAAGTTCTCTAAAAAAGCACAGAGGCAAAATGGAATCTTAGAACTCAAAGTGGCTATGAACCTATGCAGAGAGACAAGCTTAACAATTTTATTGTGTAGCAAGTACCAGGCTATTGCTGGGAATAAACTGAAAAAAAAAAAATCAGACAGACCCAGTCCCTAGCCCTTCAAAAGAGAGAAACACAAGTGAGTTAGCTTTTACTCATACTCTCTGGAAGCAGAGAGGCAAAACACCTCACTCAAACAGGTGACAAGCAAGGCTTCTTAGAGGAGATGGCACTGGAGTCTAGAAGGTTGACTAGGATTTAGCCAGGTGAAAAACAAGAGAAATGGAATATCAGGCAGAGGGAACATTGTGGTTGAAATTTTGGAAGTAAAG
Organism: Rhinolophus ferrumequinum; assembly: GCF_004115265.2. Lineage (NCBI taxonomy): Eukaryota > Metazoa > Chordata > Mammalia > Chiroptera > Rhinolophidae > Rhinolophus > Rhinolophus ferrumequinum. The sequence goes on from NC_046291.1 coordinate 60,662,512, forward strand.
GAGAGGGTAGCAATTCTTAGAAATGCAAGTAGCTTATCGTAGGTGCGGAAGGCTGGGGAGGAGCAGTGAGAAGGCAAATTAAGCAGAGACCAGATCATGTTAAAGAATGGACTTTATCCCACAGTGGGGGAAGCCACTAACTTTAAATGGGAAAGTAACAGAGGCTGCACTGGGGTGAAATTGCAAAACAAGAGGCCAGTCAGAAGAGGCTGGTGCAGTGATCTAAACTGGAAGAGACAAAAGCCTGAATAAAGGTGAAGGAAAGAGCTTAAAGGGATGTGGAAAAATAAAAGATATTAAAGAGGTCAATGTGTGGGATAAGGAATGAGTAGATATCAGGGAGGATTCTCGAACTGAGTGGCAAGTGATTCCTCCCACTGAGGTGGAACATAATGGGAAAGGATCACACTTGGGCTGTGTGGGAGGAGGATGGTATGAGTGGGGGTAGAGCCAGCAATAACTAATGATTAACTTACTCTTGGCTAAATTGCATTTGATAGGCCTGAGTCATCCAGGCCTGGACATCCAGGTGGTTCAGAATCCATCAGAGTGATCCCAATTAAAGAGATAAGTGGCGAAATCACCAGCAGGTGGATAAATTTGAAAGCTTCAAGGACTAGCTGATATTATTTAGTTATTATCTCATTAAATCCTCACAGCTCTGTGAAGTAGGTTAAAAGAAAAGATCCTCAGGCATATAATAATTGGATGACAGACCCAGGCTTGTCTGACTTTAAAATCTTTGTTCTTTTCTCTTCTCCATGCTGACTTCCGGGTGGTATGTTGAGTAGCTGGAAGAAACACTTGTTTCTGTGTTCGTGGCTTCGGTACATTGCCAAGTTTACTCCAGCCCAACACTGCTATAGTCTCTGGAAATACAAATATTAACAAAACATGTCTGCCACAGTCAAAGCAGGGTAAGAGAGACAGGAAGCCAACAGGTCATTTTGATATAATATGGGAAGAGCAGTCAGTGATGGAGGTACGTGCAGGATGTGTTTGGCACAACTTTTAAGAATCAGGAAGTGCCTCTGGCTTCAAAAGTCGGGATAAAATGCATATGCCATTCATGTCACCCTCTAATCAAGTCTGTTCATCAGAGTAGATGGAATTTGAGAGTGGAGAAAGTTGTGGAGAGGTGGAATCTCTGCCTGAAGGGACTGGCTTGAGGGGATACTGGCAGAAAAGAGACAATGATAAAGAAGAGACAGCAAGACCTGGGAGGGAAACAGAAGGCAGGGCACCTATAGGAAGGAGCCAAGAGGACTTCCACACTCTAAATATCAGATCCACAGCCCGAGTGCATTCCTGTGTCTTCTGGGAATTCTAATCTCCTCCCCCTAACCTCCCGCCACAAAAAGCATTTGGGGAGCCAATAAAGCCTAATCATGTCTGAGTTTTGATCTTGGGTTTGCTGGCAAGCTTGGATGGATTAACAATTATTCGTTTGCTTGTAAACATTACGATCCCAGTGATGGTCCTGACTTATTTCCAGTACACTACCTGCAAGTTCAAATCGCAATAAGCATCAACCCGATGGAATCAAAGCTAAATGTAAATGGACAACTAGTTATACTCAAAACCTAGTTTCTCTAAAAATTTTCTAAAATATGTATTTTACATAATTGATTTAGCATTTTGAAATTTTTGCTCTTCCATTATTAGAAGCCAGAGCCCTGAGCTGCCCGGTGAGGAGCCTCTGATTAAGTTTCTTCTCATCATTCATGACCATCATCTAGTTTCTATCTAAAAGACTTTGGGGGATCTTTTCATTGTTACTCATAACCACGTGACCTGGTTTAAAATCAATCTTCTAATCAAATTCACAATTCATCTTTCAGTTTCTTCTGAAAGCTTTTCTGGTTTATCTGCCAACATATTACTGTTTATACACTAGCCAATATAACATAAAGTCTTACTATAAGGAGACAAACAATCTAATGAAATGCTCAAGAAGTAGTCACTTGAGCACTGAGTCTTTTTCTGGGCAGCAAAAAAGTCAAAGTTAACATAAATGTTCAATAAACTCAATAATAGTGCTTTTATATGTATAAGACTCCTATTGAATGACTTACCTGAGTCCTTTAGCACCTGCCTGTCTGTCCAACCATCTTTGACTATTACGACTACTGTAGTCAAATGCCTGAAGAATGTGGACACGTCATTTAAATTGTTAAGGTAGTATGGCTGATAAAGTACACGATAAATAGTGTTGTAACAGCCTTTGGGGTAGTTGGAGAAACAGAAACCAATTAATGAGCTATGCTTGCTGCTAAAACACTGGAACGGAGAAATGATAGAATTATTACCTATGGTGTCTTTTTAAACATGTAAGGTCTTCCATGGCTGCATCCTCATTCCTTATTATGGAAATAAACAAAGACCACCCAAAGGAGAACAAGGAAAGGCTGTTTTTTCAGAGCTTAATATAGCAAGGGAGTCAGTCACCATAATTTGGAATGTGGACTTGCAGGCAGGCAGGGGAGTAGAAGTGCTTCAGAGTGAAAACAAGGGGGGCTTCAAGTATGCTTTGCCTGAAGATTATCTGTCTGGGGAAACAGGAGTCATCTTACAAGATTGGATTGGGGAGTACATTAATCTTTTTCTTATGGGTCCTGAGTTGGAAGCAAAGGCTAAAAATAGAGGGGCTGGCAGTCATTGACCAAGTAAATGAGAACTTATAAGAACATAATATCTTAACATATGGCCCAACATTTGGAATTTTGCAGCTTGAGCTATGAAGCTGCTTCAAAGTTTAACTTTGCCCTTTTGGGCTCCGAAACCACCTGCAGAGCCAGAGTGCCCCCTGTGCTGATTGTACTGTTTTGATAAATCGTACCCCCTGTGTGGTTGATAAGCAACATCCTCTGTACTGGAACTGCTCCACCAAAAGCCTTTGTTCTGTGAGCCTGAACCAAAACCAGGATGGTGATAAACCTTAATCATGTGTTACCCATTGTTCTTTCCATTAAAAGTACAGTTGCCCCCACCAGTCACTAAAAAAATGATGTAAGCTTATAACTTTATTTCCCTAGCAACCCTTCTCCTTTTAAAAAACTTGTTTCCACCCCCTCAAACCCCTCCCCCAAAACACACATCTCAGAAGCTCTCTTCAGTTTATACCAAGGGCTATGTTCTCTGATTTGCAAATCATAAATGAATAAAACTCTCTTCTTTTGGGATTTTTTTTTTTTTTTAACAACTTGGTCAACTCACTATGGCAGGTTGCCGTAGAGGTTGTAAGTCAGAATCCAGTTGTTGTATATGGTCTGGCCATTGTCTATTTGCATAGCCAGTCTCTCAATACTGAGATTTCGGATGTTAGCTTTCCCAGAGTGAACTAAGTATTTTTATCATTTGCTGGAACCAGTTCTCTAAAAGAGTAATGATATTCTGCTGATCCTGAGTAATTACTATGTTCATGCTGGAACTGTAGAGCATGCATTTGCAGTGAGGGCAATATGACCCAAAGAGAGGTAGTCGTTGGGGGCAAAAAAATATTACTCTTTTTATGTATGAAGCACAGATATATGTAGAACATAGAGTACATAACCAGACATACAGTACATCTGTGGGATTTAAGTTTCATGGGGGGTTAGTTTGAAAAAAATATATCTAAAATAGAAGTGGGGGAGTGGAGGAGGGTACAGAATAAAGCAAAACAAAGTTTGAGAAATATGCTATAGAGCCCATGTAAATATTTCTACCTAAAACTATACTTTTCAGCCAGGAAACTAAATAACATCTGACCATCCCACTTGGACTGCATTTGTAGTTTCTGGGATTTAAAACTTCTTCCCAGTTGGTTTATTTCTGTTTGAAATACTATAACTACTGTCCCTTCTTCTCTCAAAGCACGAGGAATATCATCAGAATAAAGGTTTTTGCATACTCCCATTGCAAATGCTCCTATGTGGTATGACTAAGAAGATACAATTTCACATGTCGTCATTCTTTTCCATTCCATCTCTTTTATGAAGAGAAACTCAAACAGCAGAAACCCCTCCATTCAACCAGTCACCCCAGACTCACACATGTACACCATTATCACCACATCTACCACAGGTTTACAGTTTGGAAAACACCAAGGAGGAGATGTCATCATAGCCACCGCCACTTTGTGAAAATATGGCTCTAAAGATCTTAAACAAATTTTCTCTTAAAGTCATACAATTATTTCTTAAGTCAGGGGCTAATATAAGCAAACTCTTCAAATTAAAAAACCCAGAGAATATCCAAAGAACACCAACAAAAGAACAGCAAGAGCATTGTCTCCCATTTTTTGGTGTCTATTCTAACAGGGAGCAAAAGACCTCTATTAAGTACTGAGTGTACAAAGAAACCCGTATTTGCTATTACTGGTAATTGGGGCAGGAAAACACCACACACTACAGCTGGGAAACAGTTTTCATAAAGTTATATGTTAACAAGTGTAAACTGACATGATTTAAATCATTTTATGACAACCCCCACTGAAAAAGCCACTGCCCATTTAATTTAGCAACATCAAGTTTATTGACTCTCATCCCACATTTACTCTTCCCTTTCTCATCTATCCAGCATACGCTACTGCCTGATTCTTATATCTAATGTTCATGTGTGATTGGAATCCATTCCCTGGCAAAAACTTTCAGTGATTCCTTAGTACATACTGAATATTGAATTTAAGACTGAAGAATATATTCATGACCAACGTTTATTTCTCAATACTCTCTAGAATACTCTATGTCTTAGTGAAACTGAATTAACAGATACTTCCTAAAGCTCCTCGGGTTTTCTCACTCAGCCTTTGTATATAGTTACCCTTTGGCCAGAAATTTCTTCTTTCCATATATCTCAATCCATGGACTTACCCAGTTACCTATCTGTCTATCATCCATATATCTCCTGGTACAAATGAATTTTCAGGTTCTACCTGAAGTGCAAGCAAATAATTTTTTTAAACTATGGTTAGTATGGAGAGCAGGAAATTGAACAGATGCAGATGGGATCAATGTTGAAGGTAACCAGGAAGAGCAAGTTTTGATCTGGGCTCCAAAGGTTGTGAGATATGAGGTTTGGCCTTGGGGCAGCAGGAAGTCATTCCCACGGGCAGAGCAGAATTCAATAACTAGGTAAAGGACAGGTGAACACTGAGAATGAATACATACATACATACATACACACACACATACATACATACATACATACATACATACATACATACATCTGTACTTCCTTTGCTTATCCTCCAGAGCTGAGGGCAAGGAGTAAAATCTGTCCAGCTCCCTCTCTACTCCCCTTGCCCTCACCATGCCATCCTCATTCTCTCCCTTCTTTCCATTGTGAGACCCCAGGCCTCTGGTTTCAGTCCCCAAGAACACAGAGTAAGATCTGATGTTATTTTCTTCTTCATTTATCATTTAATTTTTTTCATTTATTCAACCCACACTTATTCAATCGTTATGAGGAGACAGTTTAACAAATAATACATACTCTAATGGTCTTAGGCTGCTTATTTGGTTATTTTCCATTTGGGTCTTCCCATACATTCTTCACCCTTATGTTCTCTGTCGACTGCTTTAGGAGGCTAACCCTCGTAGATAGCATCGTCTATTGAGAAAAAATACGATTAAGAGGGTTCTTTTGTCCTCTGCTTTTAGTTGAGGTCAGTAAAGGGGAAGCAACCGGCAAGGTATTACATGCAGAGAGGAGGAAGAAACCTCCCAGGAGTTATTAAATACTGACCCTACGTTTATACTAATTTCTATGGAGTTAAACCACCATTGTGATCCTGTAGTGTATTGGTTTCCTTTTGCTGCTAACAAATTACTACAAATCTAGTGACTTAAAACAATAATTTATTATCTTACAGTTCTTGTAGTCAGAAGTTTAAAATGGGTCCTACCAAGCTAAAGTCAAGATATTAGAGCTGCCTCCATTCTACAGGCTCTGGGGAAGAATTAATTTCCTTGCTTTTTCCAGCTTCTGGAGTCTGCCTATATTCCTTGGCTCATTTATCTCCTGACCCATGGAGAGAGATTATGGTAGTAAAAGCCGAGTGGAAACCCTTGGAAACGTCCCTATGCATCAGTATGGTAAATCAAAAGCAATACTGCTTCCCTGGGCAACTACAGAGATTAGTGTCACTATCTAAAAACTTAAAATATGCATAAGTGTTGTTACCTTATACTCAATTAGATTTCCTGTTCAGCCTGTGCAAAGTAAGATGGACTACGTAAAATTACTGTGGAGTAATCTTAGCTGCCATTTCAGGTCTGGTAATTTTACTGGGTCAAACAATACCGTCCTAGTATCTGTGGCTATTAACCTGATGAACACTTTTTTTTTTCTTGAGTTTAATTAATAAAGACCATCTAAAAGAGTTTGCCTTTACCTGGAAGGGGCAGCAATGTATTTTTACCTCCTTATTTTAGGACTAAGTCAACTCTCTTGCTTTCTGTAATAATATAGTCTATCTTGATATCTCATAGAACATCACATTAGTCCATTACATTGGTGACATTATTCTAACTGGACCTGGTGTACAGTAAGTAGCATGTTCCTTACGTGCTTTAAATGTGGCCACAGGGTTGAGGATAAATCCCATGAAAATTCTGCAAAGTTTCAAGGTATCCAGTGGTTTTGACCATGTAAGAATATGCCCTCTAAAGTGAAAGTTAAGTCACTATACCTTGTATGCCCACCACAAAGAGGAACAATGTTTGCTAGAACTCTTTGGATTTGGGAGACAAAATGTATCACAAATGGATGTGCTTTTCTGACGCATTTTCTCAGTAACCTATAAGGCTGTCTGTTTTGAATGGAGCCTAGAGCAAGAGAGGGCTCCCCTGGTCTAGACGATAGTGAAAGCTGCCCTAATACTGGTATCTTAATGACTTAACAGCCAGAGATGCTGTATGGAGCCTCCACGCAAGTCCCAACAGGAATATCACAGAGGATATGTCTAAGGTTTAGAACATAACCATACCCTCTTTGCCAATTTATTAGCTATCTATTGATGTATAACAAAATACTCCAAAACTTTGGGCGCTCATCGAGGATGATGGCTACAACAATCAATGACTAGTCGCTGTATGAAAATCAGTTCCTCTTTCTTTTTATTTCAGGTGCTTCTTTTAATTTTTGAAATTAAAGTATAGTTGTACAATATTATATTAGTAATAGTACAATATTGTATTAATTTCAGGTGTACATAGTGATTTGAGATTTAGATACCTGATGCTGTGATCATCACATTAAATTTAGTAACTATCTATCACCGTGAAAAGTCGTTATGATATTATTGACTACGTTCCTTGTGCTATACTCTACATTTCCATGGCTTATTTTATAACTGGAAATTTGTACCTTTTTATTCACCTTCACCTGTGTCACCACCCATCTCCCCACCCACTTTAGCTCCTGTCTTTCTACATAGGGTCTTGGTAGAAACTGAAAGCATGATCATGGAACAGCAAGTATATTCATTTTCTAAGGCTACCATAACAAAGTACCACAAACTGGTTAGCTTAAACAACAGAAATGTATTCTGTCACAGTGCTGAAGGCTGGAAGTCTGGAATCAAGGGATTGGCAAGGTTGGTGTCATCTGAGGGCTGTGAGGGAAGGATGTGTTCCAAATGTCTCTCTTTGGCTTGTTGATGACTATCTTCTCCCTCTGTTTTTCACATCATCTTCTCTCTCTGTGTGTCTCTGCGTCCAAATTTCCCATTTTTATAGGGACACTCGTCATATTAAATTGGATAATGACTTCTTTTTAACCTGATTTCTTCTGTGAAGACCTTATCTCCAAAAAAGGTGACTTTCTGAAATGTTGAGGATTAGTACTCCAACATATCCTTTTTGAAGGGGCCACAATTCTACCCATAACACCAAGTAACTATACAACCTGAACTACCCCTAATGAACTGGTTGTTACCTGATCCACCAAATGATGGCTGAGCACATTCAGCGGCAACTCAGTTTTAAGTGAAAATGGCATCTATAAGATATAGGAGATGAACTAAAATGTTCCAGAGGCACAAGAATATCACATGAGCAGTGAATTTAGTCTCCATAGTGCTCTGTCTCTCTGCTTCAATGTCTCTCCCTCAACACACGCCTAAGTTTTCATGGGGAATACCGTATAACCAAGCAACAGAGGAGGGAAAAGAGTCGGCTCTATGCAAAGTAAGCTGGTACCAATCCTAAGTGGATGTCTGCTGCATCACAGCCCCTCTCAGGGATGCACTGAAAAGCAGAAGAAAGAGAAATATTCCCAACAGACAGAACTTTGAGTAGTACATCTGTTTTTCCATTTTGCATAGAAAGAGAGATGGCCTAATATACAATTACACTGACTCATGGGTGATGGCTAATGTGTTGGCCAGCTTGTTCCAAAATCTTGAAAAAAAGCAAGATTGGCAGACTGGTGACAAAGAGGTCAGGGTGGAGGAGATATGTGAAAGAGTCTTTTGAAGTGGGTACAGAGTGTGAAGATATTTGTGTTTCATGGCATACCCTCCGGAGAACAAGACGATCTATCCCACAGATGTCAGCCAACTGCCCTCCAGGCTCCCCTAGAGCTTGTTGGATATACAGTGCCATGGTGCAGGCATGGAGATTACGCAGAGGCTCAGGTGGATGGACGCCCCTCCCATGACTGGTAGCTTCTATCCTCCATTGCTGAGTGTACAGATAGCAGAGGCCCACACTAAGCCCCCGAGATGGCCCTCTGTAGTCCTTGTTGGATGGCCTCTCTTCACAGCTCTAGCTCACAGCTCCAGTAACACTATTGACTCACATTTATCAGCAGTTGGAAGAGGGAGGAGGGGATAGATTTGAGAGATATTTGTAAAGGCAGAATTGATGAGGAATTGGTGGCCAAGAAAATGTAGCAGAAGAGTGGAGAAGAAAACCTAAGGTGACTGAAGTTTTCAGTTTTTGTGAATAGTGAATGGGGACACTTTTAATAAAGAGAGTGGTGATCAGAGAATGGTGGAGTGAGGGTGATGGAGGAGATGAAGAGTTCAGTTTGAGCCTATGGCTGTGGGTGTGAGTGTATGGATGTATCATAAGCAACCAGTGGTCAAAAGGAGAGAAAATCTCTGAGGGCAAAAGCAAATTCTGTAATGGAGATAAAAAAATGGAAATTTGAATTTATTCATAATAATTTTTTGATGCCCCATAGGACTTTGCATTTTTAATCTTTTACCTCTAACTGGACAGAGAGGCTTGGCTTTTCAGTTGCAGTGAACAAACTAAAGAGGACTTTTAGAGGGTAGGAGTTGTACTTATCCTCAAAACAGGAAGCAAGCATAGACGGGCCATAAAGGCAAATATGTACCTATGTATTTTATACTGAAAGTGCCACATGCACAGGCCTCACCTGTCTTGTTCCATTTCTCTATCTTGGCATCTAGAAAAGGGTCTAGTACATTGTAGCCATTCAAATATTAGTGGAATGGATGGAATAAATGGGAGGATGTGAAGAGGAATGAATGCACAAACCCATAGGGCATAAAGGGGAGCTGGGGGAAGGAAAAGCCATACCTGACTTTTTTCTTTTCTCCAAATCCTTAACAGACTGGAAAATGAGAGACCATGTGGAGCAGTGGTTAAAAACAGACTCTGGGACTTCCTAGCTGCCTGAGGTGGCCAAGTGACTTAACCTCTCTGTGCCTAGGCTTGCTTCCTGTAAAATAAAAACAGCAAATGCTTCGAACAACACCTGTGGAAAAGTAAGTTCCACGCAAGTGTTGGTGTTATTTTTGGCATCTTGATGAGAAGGTAAGTCTGAAAGGCAAGTCGGAAATTCCCTGGAGTGTGTGTGTGTGGGGGAGGGGGCGGGGGGGTTGTCCAGCTACTTAGCCTCTAAGTTTCATTCACAAGTGAGCAATCACTTTTTCTCTGTCTCTGTCTTCCAGATATTTCAGTTCCAATTGCCAGTCCTCACTGTGTGAGTTTGCAGAGCCCCATGCCCTATCTGGGCCGGGTTCCCTAGCCTGTCCACGCGAGGTTGCAGGAGCTGAGCTCCAAAGCTCTTTTCAGCTAAAAAGACCTCGGGTGTCCGCATCGAATGCAGGGACCGGCTCACTCCTGCTGGGACTCGCACAACCACTCTCGCGCATCCCCGGGCCCCCCACATCCTGCGCGCCTCGGCTGTCGCCCAGCGCCCCGCACCACCCGGGGGAAGTGCCTCTCGGGCGCCCCCCGGCCGGGATGCCAGTGTCCGGAGCCTGCGCGCCTTCTCCCACAGCCTGCACCGGGGCCCTTTATACCGAGCGGGCTGGGCGCTCACTAATGTTTAACTCGGGGCCGAATCTTGGAAGCGCTGAGTGACTCCGCGGCGGTGGAGCAGGACGCGCGTCTCCGCGGCTCCTCTCACTTCTGCCTGCCCTCCCGCTCCGAACGCTCAGTTCCTAAGAGAAGCCGACGATGAAGGTGAGTGAGTAGCGCCTCTTCCGCTTCCCCAGCCTCAATGTCGAATTATAGGTGCCTCTTCCCATACTCTCCCCAAATTGTCCCCAAAAGTCCACGGAACGGTACCAGGGGCTTTCATTAGGCGGAAGCTCCAGGACCTCCCTCTGACAGGTGAAGGGACATCCCAGAGCTCTCGCCTCTCTGTTGGACCTGTGGCGTTTTGTGGCATTTCTGCTAGAACCCAGGCGCTGAGCCTTGGAGAACCCAGAGAGCCACCCATAAAACGCACGCCCCGAACCCTCACGGCTTTTGACGTGCAGGCGAAGAGAAGCAAACCGTAATGTGCTCAGATGCCACAAGTTCAAGAGCAACCGCTCTTGAAACCTCGGACTGGCTCACTCCAAACCCTCCCAGCTCACCGTACCCCTCTTCCAATGCGCGCCCATCGGCAAATCCCGCTGCCTCAGGTGGAGCCCAGGCCCCGACCCTTTTGCCCAGACGGGGGCCAAAGGGCTCGCTCTAACTGGACATGATCTGACCGGCTTGCAGACACAGTGGAAGGTTCTCCTGGGACTGCTGGGGACAGCTGCTCTCGTCACCATCATCACCGTGCCCGTGGTTCTGCTGAACAAAGACAGTAAGTTTGAAACACTTGAAAAAGATAAGGCAGGTGGAGACCAGGATCTGGTTCTGGTTTACCCCACTGAGGAAAACAAGCGATTTTGCTGGGGACTGGGACCAGTGCGCCAGGTGGTAGCTGAGGCTTCCCAGGCGCTGCTGCTTCTCGTGCAGCAGCTACATTCACTTCTCAGTCTCCAGTGTTCGGGCTGAGAAAACCTTGAAGCCGCCACGTTTTATGCGGGACAGATAGGTACTTCCTTAAATTAGGGGGAAGTCTTAGGGTTTCCTTTTATTAAATTTAATATGTTTTAGATTTAAATTAAATTTTAAAAAGCTTTCGTGCTTGTGACCTTCAAAGGAAAAGACGCAGGGTTTAAAGATCCCAAGCAGTAGTGGAAGGGTGTCATAATGGGAGGGAAAAAATAAGAAAGTAAGTCCCAAAATGCAGTTTTGAGAAAAGACAGTTCACAGGGCACCCAGGTAGTTTCCCTTCAGGGATGATGGCAACCTATCGGTTGGAGAGTCCAGTCCGGGTGCAGGAAAATAACTATAGAAGAAGTATTTCAGAGTTAAATCATAACGCTGGTGTACTGCGTGATAATATTCAGAGGGGGTAGAATCAGTGATGTTTGGTGGATTCTTTCATTTAAAGTCACTTCAGCTCTTGTAGCTCGGTCAACTGTTCCAGTTTAGCCCCAGCCCTTAATATAAAACATTCATATAATGGAATACACACTATTGGATGCAAGCAAGTGAGAATAACTAGTTTAAGTCTCTTCTGGCCCAATTTTCCTTTTAAATATTCCGTTCATTTCAGTATTACACATTCGGGACAGCTAACTGAAGCATCCTCTCTGGATGGTCTAGTCAACCAGGAAATGTGCAGACAGTGCCTATATACCAATGTTATCTTATCCAGATGTCCAGGTGACAGTTCAGAATTAGTTTATAGACCTATCAAAACCATGGTTGCCCAGCAATTTCAGGGCCAAGGCAAAGGTGCCAAAGGTTAAAAACTGAGTTTGTTGACCTACTGATAATTACTTTCAGTTACTTAAAGCAATGATTACCACCATTTTAGACTGTTAAACAGCAGGCATCAGTCCACTTATATTTGACCCTTGGTTGTGAATTGTTAAAATGTAACTATTTTCATAAAATGATACTTTGTATATTTAAACAACAACACACACAAAGCCAAAGGATGGGGCATCCATACGATCAATAAATATTTACATGGCTTACATCATGTTCCAGGTATTGTGCTAGTTTGCTGCAAAGACAAAGATCAAATTTTATAAATATAAAGATCTCTGACCTCAAGAAGTTTGTGGTAGTCTAGTGGAAAACAGATATGCAAGCAAGTCAACGTAACCAGAATAGCCTGGTTTTTCTCCAAAGCATCACTGAGGCATCACAACATCACTGGAAGGATGATGGGTAAAACCGTAATTATCAGAACTTCCCTTAAGGAAGGTTGGCAGGAACACTGTACTTTAATAAGCCACTTGTGATGCGCAGTGAAATGGCCTAGGGGCTTGGGTCATGCAACTGCCTTCCATAGGGTTTGGTCACGTTAACTACAGGGGTTTTATTTTGTTTTGTTTTGTTTTGTTTTGTTTTGTTTTGTTTTGTTGGGTGATGCATGAAGCCTGGGGAGGGGCTGCCTTGTCATTTTCCTAAAAGAGCACTTAATCTTCTCCAAATGAAATTTGAACAAGTATTTCAAGAGTGCCTTCTTGATGAGGACTTCCCAAAAGATTCACGTGTTTCCACCTAACTATGATTATGAGTCAGCAAGATCATTTCAAGTTCTTGAGCAAACTTCACTGGGATTTGGAAGGATCGCTTCTGGGAAAGTACAGAAAGAACTCTCATAAGAGGTTTCTTTTGAGGGAAGGCTTGAATGGTTAGCACCAGTTTCTGGAGATAAGATTATACTGGAAAAAAAGGTGAATACCTTGTGTGTCAACACAGAGATACAAGATCACATCCTCTAATCTGGGGTTATAAAAGAACTCTTAGCAAGAGAGGAGGGTGGGCAGCAGGAAAAGGACTTTGATTTTAACCTGTAGGTGACAGGGAACTGCTGGAGAATTCTGGGCATGTCTGAACTATTGGGCATGACAGTGAGAAGGTGGGTTGAAGTGGGACAAATCTGGAGGGGGAGCAAGGGAAGTGTCCCAGGAGAATGATGGTGCAGACCAGAATGGAAGCTGCAGAATTACTCAGATAGGTGAACGATTAGACTTTGATCTCTGGACACATAGAAAGTGAGAGGAGTGTGGCTAAGGATATCTCTTGGGCAACTGGGTGGAAATGTGGTTTCATTGTGTGCTTTCTTTACACCACCACTCAAGTTATTTGTCTCCTCCTATTTCTTAATTGGCATGTACAGTATGTATATTTGAGGAGAAAATGGAAATCATCTTGTTTCAACTCCTGCCTTGTTATAAAGGAGAGAGATGAAAGATCAGAAATGCAACATTTTCCTGAAATCAGCAATACCATTCCTGGGCTATGCCACTATAAGGGACAGCATTCTTACAAAGAATCCAGAGTCATTACCCAAGAAGTGTTCTCATATTGTTGATATAGGTTTAAAGTCGAACAAATGTCTGAAGGAAGTGAAGAAGGGAGGTGGGAGAGAGGAAATATAAATGAGAAGAAAGAAAAAAAGAAAAGAAAAGGAAGGAAGGAAGATTTTGATAGAAAGAAAAAGTCCTAGATTATGTGGAAAGCAAAGAAATAAACAGCCAAAAGTAAAGAGAAAGAAATGAGCAAACCCACGTTCATCCCCCGAGAGAGGGATGAACCTTCTAAGAGAAGGTTAAGTGTTTTCATATGAAGCAATGACTTCAGCAGAACTATACACACCCATAAAGGAGGGGGGTGTAGTATGAGAGAGAGAGAGAGAGAGAGAGAGAGAGAGAGAGAGAGAGAGAGAGAGAGAGAGACCTGCTTAATACTAGTCTCACATTTTTTTTTAGAATAAAAAATCCTTGAGATCAGAAATTATGCATTTCACCAACCAAAATTAAAAGTTCACTTCCTCCTTCTGTATATGTAATAAAGGATTGTATTTTGTTTTAAATTCCTCAAATATCCTATTAAAAAAAGGATATTGCATATTTAAACGTTCAGTTTTCCAGAGAATCAGCAATAAAATATATAAAAATACTTTACTCATAATGGAATTACAGTAATCCTCATGGCTTAGCAATAAATCCTCACTCAGTATTTATGATCCCCTTCTTTTCCCCTTTACATTATATTATAGGCTGAGTTTTTTTAAAAATATTTATCAAACAGTCTTATTATAACATTTTATTATTTGTCAAGTAGTTTTATTATTGAGTTTTATTATGGGATAGAAACTTGTTTGTTTTGTTCTTTTCATTGCTTTAGCAGTAAAATTTCAATACCTTCTTTCAGTGCATAGGAAATTTGACTGCTCACCCATCCATCAGTAATAAAAGAAAACCCAAATGTGAAGGAGACAGGAATAATCAGAGAAAGAAAAGATAACATCTATGAAGTTTGCCTGAGGAAGTCCAGGATCTATTCCAGGTTTAAAAGCACAGAAATGAACCTGAATGAAAGCTTTGTATATTTCAGAGGACAATTTCTAAACAGTGAGCTCTGTAAAAGCTCGAATTGACTCCAGCTAGCTCAGTTAACTATTGTCAACCTTTGTCAAGTGCTCATGAGGTCAGTGGGTTGGTCTTTTTTAGGCCAACTATTTTGGCTTTTGGTTCCCTAGCCATAGCAGGGGCCTTAAATTTTTCTCTCTTAGACATCTTACCTCCCATCCCAAAAGCAATCAGAGAGAAAAAGGGAAGACTGTTTGCCCAACTGATGGTTCGAGAAAGATGAAGTAAAGGGACTGACTAGCACAAGATCTGTATAAATGAAATGTTACGACTTACCAAAGTGCCGAGGCTGACGGACTGTGACTATAAATGCATGCAGGACCACCTTGCTTGTGGAACAGAAGTATGCAAAGGTGTAAACAACAGCTAACATGTCCTCATTCTGTGCCACGTGTGGGGTTGAGGGCTTTCAATATACTTCTCATTTGATCCTCACAACAACCCCTTGAGAAAGGCACCATTATCATCTCCATTTTTACAGACAATTTACAGAAACTTTGAGAAGGTGTTTTGGTTACTGGTTACTGCACAACAAATTACTGTAAAACTTAAAACAACAAACCTTTATTATGTCACAGTTTCTGTGGGTCAGGAATTTTGTGGTGGCTTAGCTGTGTGGCTTTGGCTCAAGGTCTCTCATGAAGTTGCAGTCCAGATGTCAGTCTGAAAACTTGGGGCTGGAGGATCCACTTCTAAGCTCTCTCACATGGTGGTTAGTTAGACGCCTCAAGTCCCTACCATGTGGGCCTCTCCATAGAGTGCCAGAGCTACTGGCTTCCCTTACAATGAAGGATCCAAGAGAACAACCATGCCGGAAGCTGCAGTGCCTTTTATGACCTGACCTCAGAAGTGTGACCAATGGAATACAACCATCACTTCTGCTGTATTCTATTGGTCACACAAAGCAATCCTGGTACACATTACACAAGGGCATGAACACTAGTGTGGAGATCATTGAGGGCCATCTTTTGAGGCTGGCTACCGAAACAGTTAAGGAACTTGCTCAAAGTTCCACAGAGTTGGGATTAGGCAATGTGACTCTAGAGCTGGTACTCTTAAACCCAAATCATTCTGTTAGTTTGTAATCAAGTATAAAATTAATGAGACCCTATTAGCAAAAATGTTACAACTTCCCATTTATATACCTATAATTTCATGACTGCGAATCCCTGGATGCTACCCGTTCTGAGGAGAAGCACCTGCTGCTGTCACTTCCTTTCTTATATACAGCTTGGGATAGGCAATACCTTCCAGCCCAGTACTGAGATCCCACACTTTTGACTGGTCTTATTTATTATTTTTAGTAGTAGTAGTAGGTCCAGATTTACTACTTGCCCTGAGTTACACTTGGGCTTTGTTTCTAATGCATGTTCTATTATTTCATTTGTTCTCCATGGAACAATACATGTCAGAGAGAGTCATTAATATCTTTACTCTTCATGGTAAAGAAATAGAAGCAGAGATGTTTAGGGCTTTGCGAGTCAGTACTAGAAGTTATCCAAGTCTTGACTTTGAGCCTTCCCCGAGTCAGCTGGTTCCCATAAATAAGTGTTTAAAGAACTGCTTTGGTGAGAGTTTTTCTAAGTTAATGATTAATTATTGCTTTACAGCTTGATGCTAACCCTTTCATTGTTGTAAATCAGAATCGTGTAAATATTTGTACCTTTAGTCATCACAGCTCCATTATGACCTCCAAAAGAGGGTGTGTCTCCCAATCTGAGAGGAAACTGAAACCACAAACTTTGAACGTCTGAGTTAGCTGTTTTATTTTTGCCAAGTACTGTGTTTGCACTTTTATATTGTAATTCAAAATTATAACTTCCTATGAAGTTTTTTTTGATATTCAATATTATTTTATATTAATTTCAGGTATACAGCATAGTGGTTCGATATTTGTATAATTTAAGAAGTGATCCCCATCTAATCTAGTATGCACTTGTCACCATACATAGTTGTTACCATATCATTGACTATATTCCCTGTGCTTCACCTTATAGACCCATGATTATTTGTAACTATCAATTTTTACTTCTTAATCCCTTCACCTTTTCACCCTGTCTCCCAACGCCTTTCCATCTATCACCCCAAATCGAGTACCCATCTGACACCATACATAGTTATTAAAATATTATTGACTATAATCCTTATGCTATACCCTAGATCCTCATGAATACTTTGTAACAATTAATTTGTACTTCTTAGTCCCTTCCCCCTTTTCACCCATTCCCAACCCTTCTCCCATCTAGCAACCATCACAATGTTTTCTGTATCTATAAGTTTGTTTCTGTTTTGTTTGTTTGTTTATTTTGTTCTTTAGATTCCACATATAAGTGAAATCACGTTGCATCTGTCTTTCTCTGTCTGACATTCTCCACTCAGCAAAACACGCTCCTGGTCCATCCATACTGCTGCAGATGACAAGAACCCATTCCCTTTCATGGCCGAGCAATATTCCGTTGCATATATGTACCACCTCCTCTTTATCCACAGGCTTCCTCTGCATCTTGGCCATTATAAATAAAGCTGCAATGAACATATGGATGCACATATCCTCTCAAAATAGCGTTTTGGGTTTCTTCAGATAAATACCAAGAAATACCATTACTGAGTCCTTCTTTGTCTCTTGTTAGAACCTTTGTTTTAAAGTCTATTTTGTTTGGTACAAGTATTACTACCCCAACTTTTGTTTGTTTGCTTGTTTCCATTCTCATGAAATAACTTTTCCATCCCTTTACTTTCAGTTTCTGTGTGTCTGTCAATCTGAAGTGAATCTCTTGTAGGCAGGATATGTAAAGGTTTTGTTTTCTTATCCATTTGCCCTCATGACTATACCCTTCCCACAAGAGCTAAGCTGCAGTGGTTTCTCTGACTTAACTCCCTTGTCTTACTGAATCTGCTTCCTTTCTCCACAGCAGGACTCAGGAGGGTCTTCTGCATCACATACTGAGCACACACATGTCAAGGTAATTCTCCAAGTCAGCAAATATTCATTGAGCATTTTCTACATGCTAGGCACTCTGTTGGTCACTAGAGATATAAAAATGATTGGCATGGCTGTTGTCCTCACATAATTCACATTATTAAGGGCAACATAAACATCAACTGCGATAAAAAGTACTATGAGTATTCCTAATAAATGATCAAAGTGCTAGGGAAGCACCTAAAGAGCAAATGATAAATGCTGTCCAGGGCAGTATGCACAGAAACCAACCAAGCATACAGAGTTAATCATTAATGGGCCTGAATACACACCGTCCTATCCTGGAGCCATCAGACTGACTCCCAGGCATGCAGTTCACCTACATGTGTGGTGCTCAACAACTAATTCTGTACGAGGACTGTGTCAGAATGTTTTTGGCTGCAACTAACCGAAAACCTGAGCAAAAGTTGTTTAAGCTATGGAGTTTTCTGATTGTATTTCTTATTATTAACATTTTCTATAATTGGAAGTACTGAAGTAAGGCAATTAACACAGTGATTCAACAACATCCTCAAGGACCCGTGTTCTTTCTGTCATTCAGCTCTGCCATTTTCATTCAGACTGTTGTTGGCCTTGGTTCTCAATCTTGTCCTCTCATGGTCAAGTGTGGTTGTTACAGCAACACATCATTTGCTCACCCAGCTACATCACAAAGCAGAAGGGGATGCTATTCCTCATTCATAATCTGTTCTATCGTGCAGGAAGACCAGTTATAGAAGTCCTTCAGCCCAAGGCAGACTTTCCCTCATATCTTATTGGCCAAATTTGTGTAACTTGTCCACTTCTAAACTGATTACTGGCAAGGGGAATGTAGTACCTAGTTAGGGCTGGATTAATCCAGACTCACCTTTCTGGGACAAACAGGAACCTCTTTCCTTAGCACAAGGAAGGAAAAGGTGGAAGAGAAAGGTTCATTGCCTAAGTTGAATTGAGAATTCTAAAAGAAAGAAATGGGGGAAGAGGTCTACACAGGCATATATTTTATTATTGCTCTCTTTTCAATACATTGGAAAGACTTCATTTACTAATGAAAGAAAATAGATGTCAAACCAGCTCCTATCTCCAAAGAATCTGACCATGGAACTCTCCTTCCCCTCTTCTCACTTTCTTTTCTAATCACCTTAGTTTATTGCAAAGCAGGGTGTTTTAATGCTGCCTTTCTGATCCTGTGGGCATTTTGAGCCCAGCACTTGCTTTCTCTTATCATCCAAAGTGATGACGAATAGGGAAGAATTGACTTTACAACATTTAAAATACAAATCTGAGACAATAGAATGGGTCAGGAACATTTAAGGGGAACTACTCTCCATTTTCTCACAAAAAGCACATGTAACCTATCATATTTTATCCAATTCATAACGAGAAAACGTGGCAGAAAGAGTCAACATAAAGTAAAATGAGCAAAGTTTAAAAATACTTGGTAAAAACTAGATCTGCAAAAGTTGGCCCAGGAAAGTAGGACTTGAAATAATTAATGGCCACTAAACAAAATAAAATAAGAAAATAAATAAAAACAAACAAAATAACCTCACAATATTTAGAAGCTATTATCTGTTCAATCTGACAGGCAAAAATAATCTAATTGGTGACTCAAATCTTTATTGTAAAATTCCTGGGGGGAGGGGGAATTAATCTGCATGAAAATAAAATCTGTAACCCAACATTAAGTGGCCTGGCAATCCTCCTATATTTTCCACCCGCTCACTTGTCCATTCCCCTGGTGGATTCTCTTATCAAGGGGATAAACACCCCCTCCCCATGCTCATTCCCAGCTGACGACTTTGCTTCCTATTTTCGTGAGAAAATGAAAGCCATCCCAACAGAATATAGTCAATTCCCTCCAGCCTGTCTGCACCTGCACACTCACCTGCACTGCCTCTCCCAAGGCAATGGACGCATTCTCCCAGCACTTGCCCAAGGCCATGCCTCCTTTGTGCCCTGACTTTTACTTACTCAAAGACATGGCTCCAGCTATTTTCCCTGCCTGCTGCATCATCATTTTTCCGCTCTATATATAAATGTGCTGTAATGCCTCACATCAGAAGGAAAGGAGGAAGAGAAGGAGGGAGGAAGGGAAGGAAGGGAGGAAGGAAGGAAGGAAGGGAGGAAGGGAGGAAGGGAGGAAGGGAGGGAGGAAGGAAGGAAGGAAGGAAGGAAGGAAGGAAGGAAGGAAGGAAAGAAGGTCCTCTCTGGACCCCATATCCCTGCCAATCTCCCAGTCTCCCAGTTGCTTTCCCTACTGTCTTTACCACAAAATTCCTCAAAGAATTTTCTATTATCACTGTCTGCAATTCCTGTCCTGGCTTCCTCTTAAACTCACTGGGTTAAGGCTTATCTTCACCGGGCCACTAAAACATCGCTGTTCTCATTAAGATCCCTAACCTCTGTGTTGCTAAATCCAGAGCTCAGTTTCCCCTCTGAGTCTCACATGACTTGTCAGTTGATCATCCTTCTCCTCCACCTCTCTCTAGGTTTGCCCTCTCTCCTAGTCTCCCTTCCCCCTCACAACATGCTCCCTTTCATTCTCTTTAGGAGTTCCTCCTTGTGTCCGACTTCTAACCATGAGCTCCTCCAGGCTCTATACTGGAACCTCTTCCGTCTCCACTAGGTGATCTCATCCATTCTCATGGCTTTAATCACCATCTATAACCTGACAACACCTAAATTTATATCTTCAGAACCCTCTCCTGAACCCTGATTGTGAAAACGCAACTAAGTGGACAACTCCATTGGAATTTTTTTGGCCTCTCAAGTAACATCCCCCAAAACTCTTTATCCCCCTAAGCCTATTCCTCCTTTGGTACATCTTTTCTCAGAAAATAGCAATTCCATTTTTTTAGTTGTAGAAGCCAAAATCCATTCCGTTCTCTTTAACTCTCCTCTCTTATTCACACTCAACATCCAGTTAGTGAGCAAATCCTATCACTTCTACTTTCATGTTCTTTCAAAATTCTACTATATCTCACCACCTCCACTGCTACCAACTGGTCCAAGACACCATCACCTTTAACTAGAATTATTGCAAAAAATCTCCCTATTTCTCATCTCTCTATAGTGTATTCTCAACAAAGCAGATAAGGTGATCATGGTAAACAGAATTGTAAAATAACTCCCAGAATTTCCTCCCTTCCCCCATATTTCTGCCTAATCTTTGAGATTGTGAGTATGATGGATTTAATTCTGATGATTATATATATATGCTATGGTGCAGTCCCCTTTAAGAAACAGAGAGTACCTGGGTGAGCCTGAACCATTTAAAAGCAGAGTTTATCTAACTGCTCACACGAGAGGTAGTCAGAGATTTGAGGCACAAAAAAGGATTTGACATATCACTACTGACCTGGGAGATGGAGGGGACCATATGGCAAAGAATGTGGGCAGTCTCTAGGAGGTGAGAGAAGCCCCTGGCTGGCAGCCAGCAAGGAAATAGGGCCCTCAGTCCTACAACCATGTGGAACTGCATCCTGCCAACAACTTGCGTGAACTTGGAAGCAGCTTTTTCCTCAGAGCCTTCAGATGAGAACTCAGCCCATCCAACACCTTAATTTCAGCCATGTGACCCTGAGCAGGGAACCCAGCCATGCCAGGCAGGACTTCCAACCTGCAGAACTCTGAGCTGATGTCTATTGTATTCAGCCACTACATTTGTGATCATTTGTTATGTAGCAATAGAAAACAAATACAGCGATCATTTTAAAATGTAAGTCAGCTCACATCCTCCTCTGCTCAGAACCATTTAAAGTCTTCCCTTCTCTCCCAACGAGGCCCATGTGATCTGAGCCCCACCATCTCACCTCTGAGTTCCTCCCCTACTCTCTCCCCTTCGCTCATTCATCCTGCCTCAGACATTTTATACTTGCTGCTCTTTCTTCCAGGATTCCTCTTCCCTGGGGCTGTCTGTTGTTCACCTCCTCACTCCTTCAGGTTTCTGTTAAAATGCCACATTATCTGTGGGACCTTTCACCACCAAGCTGTTGAACACAGCAGTGTCCCCAGACCTGACAATCTTATCCCCCTTCCCTGCTTTATTTTCTCTGTGGCATTTACCACCTAACGTATGGCATTATTTACTTACTACTTGTTTCTATGTCTCCTCCCTTTAGAATGTAAGCTTTCTGAGGGCCGAAGTTTTTCATGTTTTGCTCATTCTTATTTCTAGTGCCCAGAACCTTAAAGAAAACCACGGGTGCTCATATTAGTTTTCTAGGGCAGCTGTAACAAATTACCACAAACTCTATGGCTTGAAACAACAAAAATTTATTCTCTCACAGTTATGGAGGCTAGAAGTCCAAAATCAAAGTGTCAACAGGGCCACGCTTCTTCTGAAGGCTTCAGGGAAGGATCCTTCCTTGCTTCTTCCTAGCTTCTGGTGGTTAATGGCAATCCTTGGTGATCCTTGGCTTGCAGCTATATGGCTCCAATTTTGCTTCCGTCTTCACCTGGCTTTCTTCCCTCTGTGTCTCCATATGGTCCTCTCCATCTTCCAAGTCAGCAAAAGCATGTCTTCACACGGCCTTCTTATAAGGACCCCAGTCATTGGACTTCGGGCCAACCCTAATCCAGTATGACCTCATCTTAACTACATCTGCAAAGACCTATTTCCAAACAAGTTCACATTCCAGCTGGCCATGATTTGGGGAAGGGGCAGTCTTCAACCTAGTACAGCCTGATAAGTATTTGATGAATTAAAGGGGTTTTCTTAGAGCTCACGAGAAAACCTTTTTGATGAACTTTTTTTTTATGTTGCTTTAATTCTGATTAAAATACGTACATTCATAAATGTGAAGACAAGTCATCCAGTACTAGATCATGCTTACCTCCTGTCAGTGTAGTGCAGTGCTAGCAGCTGGTTAGTAAAGATAAAATAAATTCCTCCTTTCAGCTTACTTATAGCCAAGACAAGACTGTCTAGATTAAATATTTAAATGATATAAAGTTATTTGATAAATGTGCAAAATATATGGTATAGAAAATAAGCATTAAAGACAATAAGGAGGGAGAAATGAGTGTGGTGTAAGAAGTAAGGGGATCAAGAGGTGTAAAGAGCGATGGTGAGAATATGAAGGTCACAGATGTAGCCTGTATTATTTAAACATTTGCTAATAAATACAGGAAGAGAAATAAAAGATGGCTTGAGGAGGAAGCAGGGTGAGTTAAATGTTTTTAATATAGGTACACCTTGTACATGCTTAAGGCCGGGACAGAAGTAGGCAGGGAAAAGACACTGGAGATGCCGAGAGAGAAGAGACATTTAAAAAGGCTCTAAGGATCAAGAAGGCAAGGATCTGAGGCCCACTGTTTGCTCGGAGTGCTGAGGAAAGTGGTAAAGGGTGACAGGAGGGATGGGTAGCAGTGGAAGGCATGGTGGAAAATAAGCCCCTAGGGTGGCTTTGCTGTACAGAAGGAATCATTGAATCTTTTCATTAGACAACATCATACTCATTCGAAAATATGTACTGCAAGGCCTGAGTTGTTCAGGATTGTGTTATGTTTAAATCTAGGAAAACATTAAAGGAAAAAAAACGTGTTATAAAAGCTTGCATGTCTACTTTTTATGAGTTTAGCAAAAAGATGATGAGAATTACGGGATGTACCAGGGAAGAAGACAGAGTGAGGATGGTACAAATGTCTTTCCAGAAAGTCACAGAATTGCCATCCTTAATAACAGACCAGAGAGAAAATTGTAGGGTTCTCAGAAAGAATTGGTACCGCTTTGACTTTGGAGCACTAGAACAAATTATGTTCTAATGTAACCTACCAAGTCACCCAAGTCCAAATGATACTACCAACCTGCCCACTGAGATTAGTTTCAAACATTGAATTCAAACACTTCTATAAAGTCTGATTCATCCATACCAATTCACAAAAATTGCCAACATAGCATTTGCCCTGTGTAGTTACTCTCCCAGATACTTAGGTTCTTTAGAAGAGTGGTTATATGTACAGGCTTTGGAGACATATTGCCTAGCTCAGAAGTGGCTTTGGTGCCTACTAGTCATACGACTTGAGACCAGTTACTGTCCATGCTTATCTGCACCTCAGTAACTGTAAAATAAGTTTCTAAGTAAGTACAATGCCTAAAACAGCCCAGCACACTGGAAGAATTCTGTAAGCATTCGTAATTGTTATTCTTCATGGATTTTCAACTTATTTATTCTTTTAACAGTCCCAGAGGCAGGTACTATAATAGTGTCTCACACTCAAAAGTTTTGCCTGGCAAATACTGGAAAGGGCAATTTTTGTGGCAGTTTTGTTTTCCAATGATCATTTTTCCTTGTAGCGCAGAAGGCAAACACTTGTCACAGAGAGTAGCCTTTTTGATTATGCCTGTAAATCTTTCTGGAAAGTTCTTCAATGATTCAGTGTTAGAGTTTTTAGCTTCCTCAAATGCTGATGCTCTCTGATCGGTTTTCTTTCTAACATGAACTAAAGACTCTTAGATTTCATCGTAACACCTTCCATTGATCTCACTACAACTACTTTTGAGTATTGTTCAAGAGGAACTAGGCCTTTGCTAAAATAGTTGCATGTTTCATGGGCCTGTGGGTCATTTATCTTTACAGTTGAGAAGTTTCCGCCTTTCAGCTGTTTCTCATCACCTTGGATTATACTTATGTCAGTCAACACTGTGGGACATTAAAAGCCTTGTAAATATTAATTCCGACCATTATTGTACCAGTCTTGTTCATTCCCAAAAGTCCTAACAAGGAAAGAGAGAGTGACTATAATCAGAAAAAAAAAATAATAAAGCAATTTCCATTTCAAAAAAGAATGCAGAAGCCCTGGCGGCCCTGTTTGGTACCTGCTTCCTCTGTGCACTGAATCTCCTAGTTCTTTGCTAGGGCGAAGGCAAAGTGAATCAGGAAGTGTAAACTGGTGGTGCTTGAGTGGAGGGCTTACAGGTGTCAGTCCGGGAAAGGAACGTGATATTTAAATGAAGATCTGAGAAAGGTGAAGGAGCAGCAAACCTTGGGCATGTCTGAGAGGAAGAACATTCCAGGCAGAGGTTACAGGAAGTTCAAAGTCCCTGAGACAGATGCAGAAGCCAGCTGAGTGTTTCTGGGGAATAGCCAGAGGCCAGTGTGGATGGAGTAGGGTGAAAAGAGAGGAGGAAGAGGAGGAAGTTATGACAGAGGTTAGAGTCATGACAGACAACCCCCCTTTTCCATTAAGTTGTTTCCTTTTTTTCCAAATTGTTGCTATTCTGGGAAATGTGCATTGTACCATTTGGTTGGCCTTTCAGAGTACACCTTTGAAAAGACAATGATAACATTCCTAACAAAAGTTTGGTCATCTGACACTCTGATCTTAGGGTAAATGCTTAAGAGTATGCAGTCCCACGGTCTATAGCTCCAGTTGGAGAAAAATGCAATGCCAATGCATTGTTTGGAGGCCACTTGTTGAACCTTGATGTTTCTCTTATTAAGAAGGCAAATCTGGTGATTGTGATTATATGCTAATGCTTCCTACGTGTATGGTAACCAGAGAAATATTACTCTTCACACATCTTCCAAGTCCAACATTTTCCCTCCGTACTCTGACTCCCAGTATGGATGCTAGGGACGGTATTAGACATGGTGAAGGAGGAAAGTGATGTTCATCAACACTAAGCGAATCATTACATTGTACGTATTCCAGACGTTTCCTCAATGTGATACTCTTATGCTGTCTTATTAGGATCATTTGGGACATGAACATCGCAAAACTAAATGGCTATAATTTTATTGCAGTGAAATTCCTAATTTCAGCACCACTGCTAAGGACTCCAGGGGAGACACTCTTCTATTCATTATTGTATCCTGAATGTCCAGCATATGCTCAGAACAAAACAATATTAAATCGTGTAACATATCTGGAGGGCTCTCTAAATTTTAGGTCCTGAGCTAAGCACTTTACATATGTTATCTCGTTTAATCGTGGCAAATCCCTATGTCCTAGATGAGGCTATTATTTTCATTGTGTAGATTTAAAAAGTGAGGTTTTCAAAGACTCGGTAATTTTCCCAAGGCCCCAGTGGGAGAATTAGACTTGGGCTCAAATCCAGGCTCTCTGATTTCTTCTTTTTTTTTTCTTTTTTTTTTTTAAATTTATTGGGGTGACAATTGTTAGTAAAATTACATAGATTTCAGGCTCTCTGATTTCAAAGCCACTAGAGACCCAACCCCTTAATGGCATTTGTTGAATCAATAGAGCTGGGCGGTGGCCTGCATATGCTGCTGGATAACATAGGATATGAGGAAACTTCTAGATAATTTCTCCTTCTGCCTGCTTGATTTTTTTTCCTCTGTCCCTATGTCAAGACTGCTATTTTGCTAGAGCAAATTCTAAAGTAACACTCATTTTATTTCCCTAGCATCATTATAAAATGTTAGCTGATTTCCATATGGAAAACAAGAACTTTATAACCAGATATCTTTTTCCCATGTTTAACAACTTTATAAGTTTATGAGCTGTGAAGAGCACATTTCTTTTTAGTCACATTTCATTAGCCATTTATTTACAAAAGAAAAGAGTTTATCTTTGTGAAGTAGAAATATTATACGTCATATCCTAATACAGATAAAAAGTTTATTATGGAGTATAAAAGTATTCAACATATCCTGTAATCATAAAGTAACTATTGGTCAAACCAGGAATATTCCACGGACCTATGCTTCTCTCTTACTTGGATCTTACCATTCTGGAATTACTTGTACTCAGAAGGGCTGTTGCTCCTACAGCAAGGGTTCATTAAGATACCACACAGTTTTATGAGAATTTATTCTTAGGTTGAACCATCTTAGAAGCTGTTAAAAATGGCATTTTCATATAGTTCAAACTAATAGTTGCTCTCATCAAAGAAGTATAAAGTTGTTACCCTTTTTTTTATTTTAAATTAAAGAAGACGTGAATCTAAGAGTTTCTCTATATGCTGATGGGAAACATATGATTAACTCCTTTACTTGGCTAGCATAGTGCTTTGAACTCATAAGTCAAATGAATGACATGTTCCAGGCCCACCAGGAAAACCACACAGCAGCCAAAGACCTTCATCTGTCACCACAGCAGTGCCCTCTCAGTGAGAAAGTAGACAGGAAGAAGAACCGTGAGTGTGTCCTCTTCAGCATTTGACAGAACAGGTTGTAAGTTGGCAGCAAACTATTAACTTGTTAAAGGTCAAAACCTGGACTTGGCGTTCACATCTCACAGAAACTCTCTTATCTAGATGTTTCACAACTGTCTTCCAATGTGCGCTGCTTATCAAATGGCAAGGTGAAAAACAAGGAACATTTGTTGCCTACTTGTTCCAATTTAGCAGTGCTGTTCTGGGACTGGGTAGCCTGGATGTGGATGCCAACTTGCAGGGTCATTGTAAGGAAGCTGAGTGAACCTCACACAAGACAAGAGTGGCCTGGGCCTTGCACGGATGTCTTTGGCCATAGCGAGAGTGAGCTGTCAATGTCAATATCTGTAATATCAGCAGATGGCTCAAAATCCATTATGCGCAGAAAGGAGTGTGAGTGTGGTTGAGATGATGGCTTTAGAAAAGCTATGGCCTGATGAGAAAATGAGCCCAGCAGTCTCTGAAGAGGGCAAGAGAGGGTAAGTACTCAGTGAGGAACCCATCCTGAATGTGAAGAGCAGCACTCTGGGCAGCAGATGACATCACTGGGACTTTTGCCTCAATTATGCTAATATTCCAAGTGTGTGTTATTTGGAAAAATGTGAGCAAATACCCTTATGTGAGACAGCATTTAAATGAGATAACACTGTATGTGATCTATTACAAACACTCAGTTCATTCTCTTCTTATGAAATCAGGAGTCAGTGATAAATGTGTTGATATGTCTACTTCATTATAGATAGATTATAGATAGATAGACACATAGATAATCTTAGTTCAGGCTGCTATACCAAACTACCACAGACTGAGTGACTTAAACAACAAACATTTGTTTCTCACAGTTCTAGAGGCTGAGAAGTCTAAGGCCCCAGCAGATTCCATGTCTGGTATCAGGGGAGGGCCTGTTCCCTGTGTGCTCACCTGGTAGAGGGACGAGAGAGCAACCTAGAATCACTTTTCTAAGGGCACTAATGCCATTCATGTGGCCTCCACCTTCGTGACCTAATCACCTCCCAAAGGCCCCACCTCCTAATACCATCACATGGAGGGCTAGGATTTCAGCATATGAGTTTTGGGGGAACACAAACATTCAGGTCATTGCAACATGTGTGTGTGTGTGTGTGTGTGAATTGTTCTCTCTCTATAAGTCTGTCTAGATATATACATCAGCAGGTAATACTAGGACCGCGAATGTCTATAACCATTTATACTTTGAATTATACTAATTTTGGGATGTGTTTTATATACATTTTAGGCTAACAGGTCTTGATAGCAGGGTATATATCCTCAACAGTAATTTTCCGATAGTACTCAGTTTATAGCTATTTGATGTATGAAATGTATGAAAGGGTGATTGGATGAATACATACAACTGAGGGCATTTAATGAACAAATCTAGATTTGTAGCTTTGTCCATATGAGTGAAATAATATTTTGTGTTGCACAATGCTTTACTCTTATTTGAATGTTGACAAATCTAAGGGCTGGTTTTACTCCCTTGCTGTATGTCTGCTTACAAACACAAATATCTTACTAACTTTCAGAGGTGAAATGCAGGCCTGAATTGAAAAAAAAATTTTTTTTTTCAATTCTTTTACTTAATTAACAACTAGGCTTACACGAAAATCAATAAACTAATAAAGTGAAGTGTAGCAATTTCATCTATTGAAACTGAATGTGTCATAGGCAGAAACAAGACTGAGTTGTCAGATAAGATCCAAAGAAATAAAATATTAAGAACATATTTTGAAAAAGGGTTACCTGTAAGAGAGTTACCTTTGCACAGGCTGTAAAAACTTAACCAGAGAAGGTACTGCTAACGTCACAATCCCCAAAGCGCAAGCACTGCAGTTATAGGAATGTTGTGATGGTGGCAGATTTTGTGAGTGTATGTTTGTGTGCATGTGGAACAAGTAGAGAATTTGGAAAAAGACTTCAGGCTGTTAGTCATCAGTGGAGGGCCGGGGGTTGGGGAAGAGGAATCACATCGCCTGACTATGCTTGTTGGAAGAAAAATGATGTCAATCAACAAAAACGTTTTGTGTGCCTGCCTACTATGGCATAGAATGGTGCTAGGTTGGTGGGGAAAAAAACAAGGCCCTTCGTGACCTCGCTGCTAGCTGTGTAGACCACACAGGTAGGCAGGTAAGCACAGAAAAGTAGTAATCGACAGAAGTCATTGTGACCAGAGCCAAACAAGTAGTGTAGGGACAGAGTCAGAGGAGCAGAATTGAAGTCTTCATGAAAGAGGTGGGAGCTGGAGCGTAGAGGATTGTGATAGCTGAGGAAGCATTTGAAGACATTGCAGGGAAGTGGCTTAAGACAAGAAAGAGAAGTGTCAAAACCTCAGAAGATTGATTGGGTTCAGTAGGCAGGTCTGTGTAACGGTAAGAAGGTTCATGCAGGGAGAGAGCAGAAATGAGGGTAGCAAGGGAGTTTCGCGTCAAATTGTGGAGGCCGCAAGTACCTAAAGAGCTTGAATCTTCCTATAGGCAATGGGGAATTATTAAAAGCTTTTGAGGAAGGGATCACCAGGATGAAAGTGGCATTTTAGAAAACTCATTCTAGTGATAGTGCAGCGGAGGGATTGTATTGGAGAGAACCTGATGGCAGGGATACCTGGGAAAAAAGATTTCACAGGAAGAATCAACAGGATTGATTGGATGGAGATAATGGTAAAAGAGAAGGACACATCAAAAATGGTTTTCAGACTTTGAATCTGTGTCACCAGTAAAAGAATATAAAATCACACAAGTTCCCTAAGGAAAACTCGTTTTTGAAGAAAGACAATTATTTTAGACAAGGTAAATATAGGATTAGTGTGAGACAAGTCAACTAAAAAGACCCAACACAGCACCGGAAATGTGTTTGGGGTGTGGTAGGATAATGAATAGAGATTTTGTCATTTATTTAAATGGAAAATATGACTGAAACCCAGGAAGTCACATTCTCTGGAATTCTCTGGAAGGAATAATATATATAAAGAGAAGACCAGAAAGCTGAAGGCTAAATATCAAAGAATCTCTACCTTAGAGGTCAATGGAGAAAAATAGAATCAAAGTAGGAGACGGAAAAATAATGGTCAGAGAGGTCGGAGGAGAACTGAGGTGTCACAGTATCCAAGAGAAAGGTTTTATGAAAACTTCAACCAAGTTAAGGAAAAGTGACCATAGAAATAAAGATCCCTGAATTGGGCAATCAGCGTGTTATTACAGTTCTGTGCATTGTGAGAGAGCTTGGAAGAGGATCTCCGGGCCTCAAGAAACAATGACCTAGTTTCCTTTTGTCTACTATATGGCTACATATAGCTGTTGACTGGGAATGTGCCTAGTCAAATTGGTATATGCTGTAATTGTAAATTACATACCGGATTTCAAAGATTTAGTATGAAAAAAGAATGCGAAAGATCTCATTAATCGCATTTAAATATTGATTACACATTGAAATTATATTTTAGATACGTTAGGCTAAAATAAATGTGCTATTAAAATTAATTTGATCTTAAAATTTTTAAAATATGGCTACTAGAAAACGTACCTACATTATATTTTCATTGAATGTCACTGATCTAGACCTTCGTAATCCAGGTCACTAATATAACACGGTGAAACACACACTCCCAAATGCTTTAACAGTGAAATAAATTTTTACTCCACCCACCCAGTTCAAAATCTTTCAATATGTGTTTTGTATTTTGTGAGTGTAATTCTGTATTTTGTGGACCAGTGTAGATTGTAGAGTTTCATTTATTTTACGCAAAACCTAGGCTATTCCATCTTACTGAACATTTCGCTCTTTTTTTCAACCAGCAGATGATTCTACAGCTGACAGTCGCCGAACCTACACTCTAACTGATTATTTAAAAAATACTTTTAGAACGAAGGCTTACAACTTGCGATGGGTTTCAGGTAAGGATTTTTTAGGGGAGGGGGTAGCTTTTTATGCTTGTGTTTATTCTAGTTAGGTTGCGGGGCACTTTTATTACACTGAGAAGATATTCTTGTTTTTTAAAACCATATAGGAGAGTATCTTTTTCTACCTAGGATACAAAGGGAGTTAAGAAAGAAAGAAAACTTAGTAGTTCTTTGATATATACTACCAAAAATTAAATGTGAATTGAAACCTTGACGATAATGATGGAAAAATGAATGCATACTAGTGAGATAGTCATCACTTAATGTTTTTTCAACTTAGAAATGCTTATTTAGTACTTGTGTGAACTTGAATCTTAAATTTTTTATTGCATAATTTTTAGATGTTTAATAGCAGCTTGAAATATTGATCTAGCCATTTTCTCTCTTTAGACCATGAATATCTCTACAAACAAGAAAATAATATCTTGCTATTCAATGCCGAATATGGAAACAGCTCCATTTTCTTGGAGAACAGTACATTTGTATGTTTAATCACATAATTAATTCATACTTTAAGGAGATTCTGGGGATTTTTTTTTTTTCATAACCTTTCAAATCCTGAGTACTATCGTTTCATGCTGTTGGACTCTCTCTGCAGCATATGGCACAGTGGATCTTTCTCTCCTTCTTGGAATGTTCCCTGCCTTGGCTACTTTTTAGTCTCCTTTGACGATTCCTCCTCCTCTGCCCATACTCCTAAATGTAAGTGTTCCCAGGACTCTGTCTTCATTTGCTGGTCTCTCTCCTCACTTTGCATGCTTTCCTTCCGTGAATTTCATGCACTTCCACAGACTCAGCACTCTCCTTTCTGACCTTGATTCTCCAATACACCCTTTATACACTAACTTCCTCCCAAAATCTAAACCGCTATTTCCAATAGCTTGCTTGTTTCTGCACATATGTGGTCTGTGGGCATTTCTAACTTAGTATTCCAAGCTAAACTAGTATTTCCCCTTCCCTCTCCTAGCAAACTGGAAGCATCCTATAATCTTCCTGCATTCCCAGTCTTGGTAAATAGTGCTCTCCTCCAAATCACTTAAGCTATAAACCTCAGAATCCTCCGTGATTCCTCCGTCGTCCCCCACACTTAGCTACTCAACAAATGCTATCGATTCTCCCTCTGCAATGTCAAGTGTCTCTCAGATTTCATTTCCACTGTATTGTTCTGGTTCTAGGCCTTGTGTTAGTGAGTACTCTGTGTCCCCATGTCTATACTATAGACCAGACCACTGCATTGCCCAAGTCCAAGGCTGATACACCCCTCTTATCTCATCTCATCTCAGTCACTGTGTCACCAGAGCATCTTTATACCACAAAAAAAAAAAAAAAAAAAAATACAATTCTATCATCTCCATATGCAAAAAAATAGTTCATATTTCCACTTCTTATATTTAGGTCCCAGCTATTTTTCTAATTTTATGTTCTCTCACCTTATACTTTGTAGGATATACCCTATACTGTATTCAGGTTACACCTAACCTTTAGACAGTCTCTAAATATGCATGCCCTTTCCCACATCTGGGTTTTTGCTCCTGCGGTTTCCCCTGCTGAGAATGTTCTTTTTCTGTTTCTGACCCCCATACTCAGAACCATCTTTTCTTGGTTAGAATTAATCCTTCCCTCCTTGGTTCTTTAATCCTGACCTCCAACTACCTTACATCATGGTTATTTGTGTGGGGAAATGTGCCATCTCTCCTAAACTGGGAACACTCAAAGCATAAGCCACATGTCTAGATCCATACCCCCTACATAGTAAGTGGTCAATAAGGTAGTTAAATGGGATTGTTTAATTGTTCTTTTTTCTACTTGACTGACAGGATCAATTTGGACATTCTATAAATGATTATTCAGTATCTCCTGATGGACAATTTGTTCTTTTAGAGTACAACTATGTGAAGGTAAAATAAATGTTTGCTTACTGTCACCTTTAAAGAATCCTATGAGTATGTTATTTTATAACTGATTTCAAGGATATGAATATTTAAGATTGGCACCTAAGTAATGTAACAGGCACTAAAAACTCATTATTTCAGCATCAAAAGGAGAACTAGTTATTCTCATTCGTAAAAGATAAGTACATTAAATGTTTTAAAAGAAACTTATGTTCAATGTTTTCAAATACTACAAAGTAAGTAATATTCTAGATACTAAAGACCTATGTTAACAAAATAGAGCTTATAATTTAAAAGTAGATTTACATGTCTGACTTGTACATCCAGTAATATAACCCCTTATTTTCTTGGCCTCAGCTTTACATATAGTAAAACTCTCAATAAGTATTTGCTTCAAAGAGTTAAACAGCTCCTTGCCTAGAAGAGACTGCAGAGTGACCCAGACCACCTCCCAGCCTTAGGTCCCACCATATACAATCATTTTAAAGGGGGAGCCTCTGCACTGGTCTTCAACGTCCTGAAAGAACACTCAGCTTCCTCCAGTCACCCCGCCCAACATCAAATTCTCACACATGCAGGCAAGGTTAGAGTTTAATCATACATCCTCTTCATGTTTAGGATGGCTGCAAATCACGGTAACTTTAACTGCAGCTGTTTGGTTAGTTGTGGTGGATTTGACAACAGTTGTCAATTATAGGAAGTTTTGAGACCCATAGGAAAGAATAGAAACCTATGGAGATATTCTACATTGAAAAGAAAATACAAAGCTGGGGATCCCCACCTCTGCCTTTTTTTTCCTAGAATAAATAACAAATACCGAGTGACCTTATTTCACACACCAACGCTGCTGTACTCAGGCCAAGTAAACCATCTCATATTCCATTTCCCATTTGGGGATGGTGGCTCCCAATGATAATATTTACCCTGGATTCACTACGCTGGGCTCCATTTCCTGGACATGAAGACTTGATGGCTGTGTTCTACTAAACTTATCAACTATGAGCAAATCAGAAGCCTACGCCAACTTTAGCACATCTGTTACCAATTAATGGATTATTGTTTGTTTAATTCAATGGTTCCTAATGCTGTCTATAGATTAAAATCACTTGAGGAATTTTTAAAGTTTCCCAGTATGTTACTTTGTCTCTCATCTCGAGCTCCCATAGCAAGTAGACAAACTATCAATAATCACAGAAGCCTAAAATGTCTGTTTTCTTGTATAGAAATGGAGGCATTCCTACACAGCTTCATATGATATTTATGACTTAAATAAAAGGTCAGTGACTTCCTCATAAAACCTATTATGCTTTTCTAGTGTAATAATAATTTTTTAGAAAAGAAATCCCACTGTGATATATTCATTTGATAATGTTTCCTTTTGTCTTTTTTCCAGGCAGCTCATTACAGAAGAAAGAATTCCAAATGACACACAGTTGATCACATGGTCACCAGAGGGTCATAAATTGGTTAGTCAGTCTCTCCTATTGTCAGAAAAATAATGGCTCAAATTTCTCATATGCAGAAGCTACTAACCCTGATACAGAACAGACACTTAGGATATAAAAACTTCACTATCAAATACAAAGTTATTGACTAAAATATTTTACTAGTCTAACATAGTAAATGCAATTCTTGAAAGTTTCTGAATTACTATTAGGGAATTGTTTATTTCCTGAGAAAATGCTCATTAAGCTCTTAAATTTTAATTTCTGTTGTACTTAGGTTTTGTTGTTGTCTTGCTGTTGCTCTTTGTGTTTTCTTTCTTTGTTTGTTTGTGGCATGCCTGCTTTCTGCTAGTTCCACGACCTTCCCAGTGTCACTACAGATATATTTTCATGTTCTATAGTGCTAAGAATATGTTAGAAGTCCAAAAGAATCTAAACAGGAAGATAGTGTTTATCTGTAGTTGAACTTCTTCTCAGGAAGAAATACAAAGCATACATCATTCTGTAAAAGTGGCACAGTCTGCTAGGTTTTCTTATACACTTTAGCATCCAAATAGTAGTGGCTGTGAGCCTCTTCTTTTTAATATGTTAAGAATGTTTTTAGGATTACTTTGGGTTATATCTTGTATACTGATAATTTAAGAATATGAGGAGAAGGGAGTCAATGACTTCATTTGCTCAAATTGAATCACCTAAGGTAATTGTTACATTTGCATCCCAATATTATTTTAGGATAAAATAATTGGTAACTGTTTTTTAAACTTCAGGATAAAATATAACATGCTATTACTTATCGATATTATTTTTCATCTTTCTAGGCATATGTTTGGAACAATGATATTTATATAAAAAATGAACCAAATTCAGCAAGTCAGAGGATCACATGGAATGGGAAAGAAGATGTCATAAATAATGGAATACCTGACTGGGTTTATGAAGGTAGAGACTTTAAAGCTTTTGCAAATCAGAAAATATGTAAGTTTTTAAAAGTAGTCAAGCATTTCTTTAAAATGGGAGAAAGTCCATGGCATTCAAAACAGTTGCATTTTTTAAAATGTCATCAAATCTCTTTTAGCACTCAACACTCGGTATCTCCTAGACAAGAATTTCTTAGCAGTAGCTAGTACTGCTTATGTCCTCAATGTCCCTCAATGCTCCCATTGTCTTCAGACTACTGCTACAAAGGGCCTTTTTGTGTAGGTAGCTTTTCTGCTTTACCAGGACATAAAAGCCTCCAGATTAACATCAGATGTTTCTCTAGCCACGCCTATCTAACCCAGAAGTGACTAAGGAAAGCGAAGTATTCCAGCAACATTCGAACGATGACAACATATTGTTTGGAGGTTACGGAGTGGAGGGGGGAAAAATGCTTTCTATTTTATGCAAGATTTGTGTTCATTTGAACCTGGACAAATCATAAGTTTTTTTTTTATTTTAAAGATGGAAAAAAAATAAGTAGAAAGGCTTAAGAAAAAAATGGGTCAAAAACAGAACTGAAAATGAGAAAAAGAATTATTTTCTCTTTTAGGATAAAGTGTTTTAGAAAATATTAGAAAAACATTTTAGAAACTTAGACAATATTAGAAAAACCTTTTTTATGTCTCTAGTTGCCAAGGTAGCAGGCATTTTGAGACTGTTCCAAACGCTTCACAAAGTTTCTTTGTACTTATTAAAGCCTCCTCCTTATTTCATCCTATTATTTCTTCTTCATAGTTAAAAAAATTAATTTTTCTTCATTACTTAATGTTGGTTGTTCTCCAGCTCAAGTCAAGTTTAATTAAATGAACAACGTTATTTACAAAAAAAAAAAAAATCACTTTAAAAGAAAGCTAGATTCCCCTGGCCCAGAAATAAATTATTAAAGCTTACAATACAATTTACTAGCACTTGTTACAGAAATTGAAAAACATCTTCGACTCTTGATGGACAACACAGCACTGCCTCCACGATCCCCAATGTGAACCCAGTAAAGCCTATTTCCAAAGTTGTGACCCAGCTCTCCCTCCAAACAGCTGAGCATCTCTAAGATAAGGACATCCCTAACACTACAGTCCTTTCTAAGCTAGATAATAGCTGGAGGGACCTCATTTTGCCTGTTCCTGACTAAGCTATTCACAAGCAGAATGGCCTCACCGCTCCAATGTAGTGGGCTTCTTTAAAAACGAGACTGGTTCCTACAAGGATATTCCTTCAATTGGTTTTGTATATTTACAAATGATCCCTACTTAGAAAAGAGCACACCTCTTTCTCCATATGTTGGATCCACCCTCTCCACTACAGCCACGACAAGTTGCTGGGATCAAAACAGAGTACATTTTAAGAATTGCTAGTTCATAGGTAAAAGAAAAATCAAAGCTCCAAGGTCCATGCGCCACACGGTGGAGGGACATTCGCAAAGGAGCCTCCATTCTGGAACTTGTGCCCTCCATCTTACCCCATGACCCCAAAGAGCTTTCTCTCTCAGTATCTCTGGTTTTACTTTGTCTTATTTCATGATTTTCTAATTGATTATTACTTTAGTTATCATGTCTTCTTTTTTATAATGAGACTACTTTATCTCCTAGTATGAAGTTAATATATGACATTCACTCTTGAATATGAATATAAGTTACCTAACCCAGAGCTCAAAATGAGTGCAAGTGTGAGCATGTATGAGAAGGGATAGAGAAAGAAATAGTTTGGGAAAATGGAGCACTCCTTACCCTCTTGAAGTAGTACTGTTGACAGTGCGGGGTGTGGGTAATTCAGTGCAGTTCACACTGAGTGCTAACCATCTGCGAGGTGCTGTGCCAGGTGCTAGGGACACAAATGCTACTGAACTGCTACTCTCAGGGCATTCAGACCAGAGAGGGAAACAAAGATGCCAACAAATAATTGTCATGGGGTGACTTAAATGCTCTATTCAGGGGAGGACTCTAAGTCCAGGGAACACGTAAGGAAGGTCAGAGTGGCGGGATGAAAGGCATCAGGGTATGGAGAGGGACGTTCAGAGTGTGGGCGGACGGGGTACCAACAACCGTGCTCACAGACAGCTTTGTATCAGGAAGGGCTGGAAATCTTTTCTTCCCTGTTTTCTCCATCCTCCGTACCCATGGTCCCTTCATTCTCAGGACTTTCAGTTTGACCAGAAGTAGTTTTATAATAATAGTTTTAATGATCATTGAGATGGAGAAATATGTTCTGTGTTCCAAATAACCACTACTGCAAAACATAGAACACTATGTGCTACCTGTACTTAAAGGAAATTTTAAAAACTACAACCTTGCTGTAATTGTATTCACTTTATGTAATTGCGTCTTGACCTTAGACTAGAACCAATGGATAGAAGACACAAGGAGTGACACATCAACTCCGTATATGAAGAAGTCCTTAGTGGGAAAACCCGTTGATTTGGAATTGCAAGGCCTGTGTTATAGTACTTGTCCCTCGTTCACTCAATCCTTCTCAGCCTTAGTTGCTTTCTCTGTAAAATGGGCTATGAATAGACTCACTCAGGGATCTTTGTGAAGACTAAATTAAATCAACGTTTTGTAAATTCTACATTGCTACATAAATGACATAAAGCAGTCAAAGGGGGATCAGGCTGCGTTAACAAGTACAAGGTTTTCTGTCACTAGAAGTTCAGAAATAAGGCAGGAAGGGGCAAGTAGAGCAAAAAACAGGGACTCACACCAAACAAGTCTGGATTCATTCTTGGTTCTTCCAATTACTGTCCATGTGACCCTGGGCAAATTACTTATTATCTTTAAGCTTACCCACCTTTCTTTGCTCGTGTGTACAATGAGTTATTGAGAGGATTAACTGAGATAATAGATGTCAGTTGCTTATCAATGACTGGTGCATGGTTAGCATTCATTACATGCCACCTACTCACCATGATTATTATTACATTGTATTATTGTCATAATTATTATTACGGTAATTAGTACTACTATTGTTATTATTACTGAAAAGAAGCACTTGGGAGAGATTTGTAAGGAAGCCTCAAGAATCAGAAAAGTGATTTCCTTTTCTAAGATTCAAATAGATGGTTTCCTTTTCTAAGATTCAAGTTTCTAAGCTTTTGTTTTTACCCTTACACTCACAGATAAACGTGAGATTTGTGGATTAAATCAGCATAAAGGACTAGGAGTCTCTCTCTGTCTAGTCTACTTGAATCTTCCATTCCCAGTTGGTAAAAGAGGTTCTGGCATTTTAAGAGCCAGAGGTTGGGAGTCCCAAGAGTAGACTTCGTAATATGTATAGGAAGGAGCTACCTTTGCTGGAGATTGAGAACGAGTTCAACAGTGTTATAGAAAGCAAGACCTTTCCTTTCGTTTGTATCACTCTTTGACCCTCTTTCCTCACCCATCAGTTTATACAGCCAAGGAGGATGTTAATCCAAGGGAGTCTTCAGTTTTAGGCTAGGCAAAGAAGGTATTTCTCAATAGGGGTCTCATGGAGCTCCTTGCCATTCTAAATCCATCCTTTCTACACCTTGTTTATGCCAACACTAGTAAACTCTGGGCACCATATTGATTTAATAGCATGGAGCCACACACCACCCACCTAATATGCTGGCATGTTGACTGTTAGAAAATTAGAAAGGAGAATCAGCCCCTTGTGTGAAATTTACTTTTAGTGTGTTTTATGGCATAAATTTAGAGGCTCATAAGATAAAGAAAAACATATAGAGCTTATATTAAATATTGTGTGCTAAAATATTCTATAACAGTCCAATGGGTTACTTATTTTTGCAATCCAGATCTATCCTTGAAGATTTTATTTTTATTCATTTGTATTACTCTGAATTTGGAAGCCCAGCAAATGCAAAGTGATTCATTAGTTGAACTCTACTGTAATTACTAAAGCTAATGAGAACAATATTTTGAATGCCAAAGCCAATTTATCAGCTACTTCTTGTAACAGAACAATTTATGTCTTTTTTTCAGAGGAAATCTTCAGTACCCACTCTGCTCTGTGGTGGTCTCCAACCGGCACTTTTTTAGCATATGCCCAATTTAACGACACCGAAGTCCCACCTATTGAATTCTCCCTCTACTTTGATGAGTCACTGCAGTACCCAAAGACTATACATATTCCATATCCAAAGGTCTGTGCTCCTATTCATATAGTGGTTCTGTGATTTGATGGAAAAGAATGGTTTCATTTAATCCTTTCCTGCTAATGAAAATATTGTCAGTCTCTCTTCAACAGCTTGCTGTGATTACTCTTGCTGAAGTCAACAGCATCTGGCAATTTTAAAGTATTTTTATTATCCCAGGAAAGAGTGTGATTTAAGGTTTTGTAATTTCTCCAAAAACTTTGAGGAATGACAAGCCGAAAAAGATGGGGAAAATGCTTTTGAAAGAGGTAGGGGAACTGAAAATGTTTGAATGGAGGAAAAGAGAGGCTATAATTGAATCACAAGCTCATCTCATTTGTAGAAGTTGGAATGTGCCCTAGATGAAGTTGAAAAGCTTGGTTATGTATCAGGTTGTATTACTAATTAACAGATACATGACTAGTTTTAGTGGTTCTATTATAGATTTGGCACTAACGTAAATTTCACACATTCTACATTTGGAATAATAGTGTCATGTCTTGGTTTTCAAGGCTGTTCTCCCGCTCCGGGATACATGTTTATGAAAATTGAAGAGCTTTCTTAAGCAGTGTAAGCTGAAGAAGAAGGGAGTTTAGCAAGGAACCACGATTCTTCACTAGTATAATAATAACGGCCACAGTATTGTCCATAGGACAATCTAATAATAGAGAGTTTTTTTGCAATAAGAAATTTGGAAAAGGGGATTTTCTTTGTTTGTTCTGTTTACCAACTCACTCAATTTGTTTTACGAAAAGCTGCCATTTTAGGAAGACGGGAACAGGGAAAGTTAAAAGAAAAAAAGAGATCACAGACTAAATATGGAGATATATTTTCAGTGAAATGTTATTTTTTGATGAGTGAAACTGGCAAAAAAACAAATTAACCATAAATTGTTCTTACTAAAAATATATTATTTCTAACTAATTTGTCAGTCAGAACTATGTGTATATATAAAAAGATTTTATAGATTTCTGTCATACTATTTATTGTAAAGTTCCAACATGGTAAACCCGAATTTGGAGTGAAATTGATGGCTTCCTAATTATCATTGTTGGCTCTTCGTTGAGGGAAACGAATTTTCTTTGTGGACTGTGTCTTTGACTGAACCAAACGAATTCTTCCTAGTGGTCAGCCAATAGACTTCTTGCCTTCTGGAGTCAGGGTATATTTGCAAAATAACAATTGGTTTCATGAAATGCATCCTTATTTGCATGAAGTATATAAAAATTATGAATATTTATTATTTAAACAGGAGTGTTTGGGGCCTTCAAGTCATAAATATATATATATATATATGTGTATATATTATATATATATATATATATATATATATATATATATGTTGCAGAAGTCAAATGTGACTTGTATTCATCTTTTGTTCAGTATATA
Source organism: Rhinolophus ferrumequinum (assembly GCF_004115265.2). Lineage (NCBI taxonomy): Eukaryota > Metazoa > Chordata > Mammalia > Chiroptera > Rhinolophidae > Rhinolophus > Rhinolophus ferrumequinum. Next base: position 60,702,995 of record NC_046291.1, read on the forward strand.
TTGAGTATTACAACTTTAATAGTTTTTCCCCTTTCTTAAAATGTGTGTACATTTTTTGACACCGTGTGTGTGTGTGTGTGTGTGTGTGTGTGTGTATTTCTGCCTGAATATGGAAAGGTTATATTTCATGATTCTCCCTTATGTTCGTTTTATCAATATTAAATTGTTTGATTATAAATGTCTGAGTATTGTAATTTTATAATATATATTAATTTAATCAATATAGACCATATAATTAATTTAATTAATTTAATGTTACATACTACACTATTAAATTGATTAACTACATGGCTATAATGAAGACAGTTTTGTACAGTTTTAACCTTGTGCAATGATATTATATTTTTGGTCAATACCAATTCCATGATTGTTTTTTCCTAGGCAGGAGCTATGAATCCAACTGTAAAGTTCTTTGTTGTAAATACGGACAATCTCACCAGTGCAGTTCCTAAACAAATCGTTGCTCCTGCTTCTATGTTAATAGGGTAAGACTCTTGACCCAAATGCGTGGGTCATTTCATAACTCCCAGGGAGAATGTTTTAAAAATGAACAGCAGAATCAGTGGTAACCTCCCATGGTTTCACCCAGGCTGGCAGTCATTCATTCTTGTGCTAAGCCACTCCTTGTTGAGCACACTTCCTGTCGCTGTGCTGGGCACAGTTGAGTGATGGAGTTGCACAATAAATAGAGCAGCCAAAGTCCCTCGTGTCATGGAACCTACACTCAAGGTGGGGAGGGCAGATAACCACCAGGGAAACAAATATAAAATGTCAGGTGGTGACAAATGTTGTCACCAGGGCAAAGCAGGGCAAAGGTGATGGTGATGCTGATGCTGATGGTGATGGTGATGGTGATGGTGGGGGATGGGTCAGGGGACATCTCTCTGAAGAGATGACCTGTGAGCAGTGATGTGAAGAAAGAAGGGGATCTAGCCACACAGATCGCTGGGGGTACCATCACTGGGCAGAGAAAGAGCAAATGCAAAGACCCTGCGGAGGGAATATGCTTGGTGCCTTAGAGGAGGACAGGATGCCTGGAGCATCTGAGGGAAGAGGAGAGTGATAGGAGTAAGGTCAGATCACATGAGGTTTTGCAGGTGTTTATAAGAAGTGGAGAAATTCAGGGAATCTGTGGATTAAATTTAAGGATCCTCATGTTGCTGATGTGCCTCAGGATGTGCTTAAATAATCCTTGGTGGCTTAAAATTCTGCATTGAGCACCCTCGGCCCCTTGTTATTTTCCCGTAAAGATAATCTCTGTATTGCGTGCAATTTAGAGCTATCAAGTTGCTCCCTATTCATTTATTTTATTTGTGTTGGTTTTGTTGTTACTGTTAAAGAATAACACATATTGAACACTCACTGTGTGCAAGACACAGGGTATTATCACGTGTTTTATCTTTTTAATCTTTAAAGTAACTCTCTCTTTCAAATAACTATTATCATATGCCTGTTTTACAGATAATAAAATGAGGCCTAGAGGTTAAGAAAATGACCAAGGAGGAGTCTGTATTCAAAGCTGCCTTTCTGACTTGAGAAAAAGGGCTGTGAGCACTGTGCTGGGTGTCTCCCATTGTGTGAATTCAGCTAGTGCCCTCAGATTCTAGAAGCTGTCATCAGAGCAATATGGAAGCACCACTTTCTCAGGATTGCATTTACTATTAACACATCAGGCATGCTGTAGGCTTTGCTCTGTGGTTATTAATTCATTTACTTGGATAGAAATATTTACATTAACATATTCATTCTAGGGGGAGATCACTTATCAGTAAATTTAAAACTATGGTTTTTTCCTGAGTTTGTCCAAGGTTATAAACATTTACCCAGAGGTTCTAAAATCTGATGTTTGGTCTCATGCAGCCCTCTCTTCAATCAACATTGATTGAACACCCACTATTTACACACACAAGCATCCTCAGTGAGCTGCCCTTCTAGGACTTATGATCCAGTAGAGGATATAAAGCACTTCTATAAACTCCTCCAAAAGCAAACGTGATAGAAGTATAAACAAAGGCTGGAGGCATTCTGAGGAGGCGGGGAATGGGTTTTTCATGACCCCAGGGATCAAAGAAAGCATCCTGAATAATGGACAGATTGAACAGATAGGATGATCACAGCAGGGCACAATGGGGAGGAAAAGCACTGAAGTGGAAGGAACTCGGGGCATGAGAAAACGCATGGCTGTCCAGGAAAGAGCAGCGGGGCCAGGTGTGACCTCTAGGTCGACCACTAATATCTGTGTGCAGGAAGGATGAGTCATGAGCTCCTGCTCTGAAAACTATTAGATCTAGAAAGGCCTTTAGATCTCACCAGTGATTGACAGACTTTTTGTAAGGACCCACAAATCTTTGTTCAAGTGAGATGTCACACAGAAGTGCAGAGCCAGAAAACACGTGGGGAACACTGCTCAGGTGGCAGGCCCCGTCCTTGTCCCCTTGCGTTTCCCCAGGAGTCTCGGGAGATTAGACAGAACCTGCAGGGACTCCAGAACACATTCAGAACACCACTATGAGACATAGAAGAGAGAGTTGAGGTGCACAGAGGTAAACTCATTTGCTCAAGATCACTCAGCAAGTTAGCATGGGAGCTGGGAATGAGACAGTGGCCAGCAGCTGCAGGACCGAATAATTGAATAATTGAGTTAAAATGTACTCAGTGTTTCCTATGGGTGGGGACTGTGCTTGGTGTCTGCTCAGGTATCATTTATTCCCCCGACACTCCCTATGGTGTCATTTTCACAACCATTTCACAGATGAAGAGACAGAGTCTTCCCCACTTAGGAATCACTTTCCCAGGTGCAGTTGTGAGTTGCTGAGCTCAAGAAACTTACACAGTTCTAAAGACTTATTGTTCATCCTATATGAATGCATCGTTACGTCTTTGTGCTTTGTAGTTCTTCACACATGTCTCCCTCACCGGGGATATTTTGTGTAGAATGTATTTTACCAAAGAATTGTTCTCAGAAATGCCACAGGAATACGTTGTACAGGAAACTGCAAATCCAGCTCTGGTCTCAGTTAACACCAGTAAGGACCCAGCTTTTTTACAACCAGGCTCGAGGTCCATTTTGGGGGAAATCATTCTAACACCTGGTGGTGCTCCACTTCCTGGCCTCAGACAAATATCCTGCAAGACCAAATCAATCCTGGCACGTTCTGCCTCTTAGTCAACTGCCCAGCAGCCTCTGGAGTGTTACCTAGTAATTTGCTATTCCTGGAGCGGGAGGCCCTGCTCGGCTCAGCACGATTCTTCCTGCCCCTGCCCATGCGCCCATCACTAATTTTCCCATTAGGTCATGACCTCCCACCACAGAGCTTCCAGCAGGTGAAACCCTACAGGAGGATGAAGCTGCATTGCGGTTTGTTAGGCATGGGCTCCTCTGATAACAAGTGAGAAGGGCATCCAGGTCCCCGCCAGTGGCCCGATCCTGAACCTGAATCCGGTGAGCCTCCCGGCTGCCCTCACTGACTCAGAGCTCAAGTTGGTTCGATTTCTGAAGCTGTTTGTTTGTATTGGCTACACATACTGGGAATTTGAGAGTTCAAAACATTTGGGAGAAAACAACATAGAATGCAAAATCGTAAACCTCCTAACTGCTTTGTTTAGAGCACTGCTTCACATTGCTGGATTGAAGTAAGACATGCTCCCCAGGTAGGGGGTCAATCTTACAATAATATCGCCAGAGACTAGCAGGGTGCCTGGGACATGGCAACTGTCCAATCGATATTTACAGAATAAATGGACAAAGTTGAGGAATGGATGGAGAGATGACTTTGGGTGTATGAAATAGGAGTTTATATAGCCAGCACCAAAGATGGTCTTCAAAATGACCTTGCATAGCAATCCCTGTTTTCTGTCTTCTCCCAGCCATTTGTAAATTCTGTGGCCTAAAGGGGGAGGGTTGGGGAGGGTGAGTTCTACTGAGGTGACCCTACATGACATCTGCTTAATGGCTTCGGGGGCCCATCACACCCAGCTCATGATCTGTCCTTCCCTGATCTGTGCTGTCTCCTCTGAACAGTTGATGACCCTTGGTCTATAAAGAAGGGACATCAGGATATGGGATTGTCACACAGGAGATTAAATGAACTGGACTGAAGTACCCTGGAAGCCAGTGACACCTGCAAGAAAGGAGCCAGATTAGGAGCTCACATGCTAGAGTACTGATCCCTCAGATCTGTTCCGTGTCACCCCACCCATTCCTCTCCTCAGCGATCTGTCAGCGGCCCCGGGAGGGTTGGCATCCCTATCAGTGCAGAGGGTGGCATGGAGCCCGAGGCCAGCACTGGCAGAACGCCCGCTTCTTTGGGTGATTCACTGAATTAATCACTCCGCCGTCTGCACTAGCTCTTAGTAGCAGTTTTCTCTCCAATATTCTTTCTAGTTAGTAATGACTACCTTATTGTAAGTATCCTTAATATACCAAAAGAAACATTTATACAAATTAGGGGAATTAATGTCACTCAACAAACATTTATTAAGTGCCTACTGTTTGCAAGGTAACAGTCACTTTACAAAGGGATTCCCTGTAGTATGACTAAAAAGCGAGTCTCTCAATGCATTTAAATAGGATTTGCTTTATAAATTTCAATTCTTCAGTTTACACACCCTCTCTAGGAATAAACAGATTTCATACAGTGAGGAATTTTATCCTGAAAAGAAGCAAGAGGGTGGACCTAGCAATGTTTACCAGAGGGATGTGTAGAGGTTCTATAGGGAAGCAGAAAATCTGAAGCCAACTGCTCGGTTTGAATCTTGGCTCCAACAGTTTCTAGTACGTGACTTTGGGCGAGTTACTTAATTTATCTGCACTGCCATTTTTTTTGTCTGCAAAACGTGAACTCTAACTTTCCTACCACATATGGTGGTCATGAGTTTTATGTCAAGCACTGAGAACAGTTCCTGGCACGTGTAGGAGATTCCAAATAGGTGTGACCTATTATTATTAAATTACTGCATTGCTTTAGTATTAAAATCAACCATATTCCCCTGGGACAGACCCCTTCCAGAAGTTAGAAGAGCTTGTTTAATCACTATGTCTAACCTGGGATAGGTAGTCACTGTCTCAAGGGAAGGTCAGGCTGCCTGTACAGTTACTCTTCTACCCCTCCCCCAACCATTACATAGCTAACGTCTACTCAACAGTTGCCTGTTTCACAGAATGAAGTCAGCGTGTAGTGCAAAGTATAGTTGATAATCCTGCTTGTTGGGTTTTTCTGGTTTTAAATGGGGATTTAAACCTTCCAGTAAAAGGTACAATGGACCCATTGGTTTCCTTCCTTATCTTTTTCATGACTCATTTAATCTGTCCTGGCATGATCTCAGCTCAGGGCTGGGATATGCACCCTCCTTCTGTCTCCCCCTAATTCCCAATCCCAAATAGAAACTGTGATTGAAGAGAAGTATGTATATGCAAGAATTCAATATTTATTGTCCGCTATGCTGGTGAACCATCTTATTGGGCACTCACAGGGTACAGAGTACACCTTGGGCTATAGAGGATACAAGTCCATGAAGCTCTGATCGAGAAATAGGCAGAGGGATGGGCAGAGAAGATGCCAGATGCATGTAAGCTTTCTGGCAAACTTCCCAAATTCCATTACTCAATGTTTTCAAATGGGAAAAAGTTACTTTTCTATGGCTGATTTCTGAAACTGAAAGCATCATTTATGGCTGTTGGTAGATATAGCACTCAGCACCAGGTGACCCATTGATCATGTGTAAAGGTTTTCTACCCCCCTCAACTGTCCCATCCCACTACCAGGTTACCTGAGAAAAGGGGAAGTTCTTTTGCGAGGTTCTTAATGGATGCTCCCAATAGATGTATGTGTGGGTGCGGAGGTACTTTATTTTTCCCCTAGAGAGAGGTACATAATTTTCATCAGATTTATGAAGCGTTTTTTTACCTAAAATAATAATAACTACTGGTGTAGAGCAGAAATTAGCACACTGGTGACCCCTAAGCAAATACTTATCCCCACCCTCCAACCCCCAGATTATCTTGCATAATCTGCAAGTATGAATGGTTTTCACATTTTTTGAATGTTTGGGAAGAAAAATCAAAAGAAGAATCACACTTTATGCCATGTGAAAATTATATGAACTTCAAATCTCAGCATTTCATTGGAACCCAGCTGCACTCATTCGCTTACTTATTGTCTCAGGCTGTTTGTGCTGCAAAGGCAGAGTTGAGTAGTTGTGACAGAGAGAATGTGGCTCTCAAAGCTTAAAATATTTACCCTCTAGTACTTTACTGCGAATTTTTCTGACCCCCTGGTCTAGACAATTAACTTCAAGAAGTTTCATGTTCTGCCTTGCATTTCATTCTTGCATTCCCTTTGCAAGTATTTATTACCTATCTGATTTATTTGCCTTTCTATTTTCTCATTTAATGCTTCTGTATTGGGCATAATGCAGAAGAGTTAAACTAGATGGAGCACCCTTGCTCCTGGGCATGAAAAGAAGCTTTCCCACTCTCAGATCCTGTGGTGGCTGGCACCTCTTGATAAGCGCCATAAGACTGATGAGAGTGGTGCAGAAGGAGGGGTGCTTCCAAGAGAGCATCATGGATGGGGGTATCTGAGCAAGACCTAAAGGAGTTAGAGCATGGTAGCCCTTTCCAACTGAAAGACAGGTAGAACAAAGCCGGACAGCTGGGAAACCTCAGAGGGTGTTCATGGAATACCAGCCGTGCAGACTAGGTAAGCAAGAGAAAGGACTAGAGCAGAGAGGAGTCTTTGCTTGTGGGAAAGTGGTGCTTTGCTGCTAGGTGAAGGGGTTTAGTCTTCTTTTGGTGTCTACCACCTGTAGTGGGGACAGCCTGGAGGCCCAGGTACCCTGGGTGTATGAACACATTAAGTATCTCTAGCTATAAAAGGGAGATAGTGAAATGGTGAGGGGTTTAACGCACTTTATCCAGCACCTGATCCATCCTCAGTGCTCAATAAGCATTTCTTGTTTGATTTAGTGTCCGTGAAGAGAGTGGAGCTAGGAAGTGATCTGTTGACTTCTGAGGAAGGACAGAGCTATTTAGGCCCACAAAGAACAGGATAGGATTTTTTCCTTTCTTTAATTCTGCAAGCTACAGAATTTTAGTGAGTGCCTGTTTTGTGCCAGGTATTCTGCTAGGCCTTGGGGTTTCCTGTGAACAAGATAGCTTTGTCCCTGCCTCAGAGACCTTGCAGTCAAGTAAGGAAAGCAAAGTGACAAGAGGAGGAACAGGCACAGCCTGTGTGGGAAAGGGCAAGAGAGTGTTTTGGAGCATTTGGGCTGGTGGGAAGGAGGGAATACAAACATAGAGCCAGGCTGCAAAATGGGGGAAGAAGAGATTCCTTTGTAATCCTTCTGATGAAAGGAAGCAAGACTTTGATCAGACAGTGGATAAGAGTGATTTAAGAATAGTCGTACAAAAATCATTCCATGCATCTCACTACAAATCAAAATATAATTCCAAAAATTTTTAAAGTTATGTGTAGGCAGAGGGTGCACTGCTAGAGATATCTCTATTTGTACAAATTTATGTTAAAATACCAAAGGGTGTCTTAATTTCTTCAACATGATTCATGTTTTGACTCTTGAGAAAAGTTTTTTTACGATATAATTATCTGATTTTCAGAATGTGTAGAGATGTGAGTCAATTTTTTCCCCTTTGAAAATAAAGTTGAAAAAAGGGTCAGTTGTAGTTTTAACCGAATAAGAAGAATTTTCTAGAGAAGCACGTCAAATTACCAGAAAATACCTGAATCTCAGCCAGTGTCCCTAGCATTACAGTAATGTTCCCATAAGATAGCAGAAAAGAGATGGGAAAATGTCACTGTGGACTCCCTGGCACCACCAAAGACCAAGTTGAGGACTTGAAAAATCCTGGTGTTAATCACGTATGCTACACCCCTGTATGATGTTAGTTGCTTTTTTTCCCGTCAGATTTATTTTAATTTCCATTTGAAAGTAAATTACACTTTAAGCTTTAAGAAAAGGTAAAATATTATGGTGTCAATGTAAGGACGTCCAAACCTGCAGAGAATTTTTATAAAAATTTATTTGAGCCAAATAGATGATATGCCTGGAAGCAAGATCTCAACCGACTGAGAAAAAAATGCTTCAGACAATTGCTGTTTGCTGCTCTTTTTATGCATTTGGGTTAAGGAGGGAATGTATGGAAGATTGCATGAAGGTGGGAGAAGGCAAGGCGGGGATAGGATTACAACATAGCTAGCAAGATTGTGTGCTCTCTTGAGAGTGGTTTGCTTGTGAGGGGTCTGAAAAGAGGCATTTCAAAGGTGTGTCAACCCAGATGCACAGAAATAATGGACAGGGCTTGCTTTTAAGGCAAAGGTAAACCTTTTCTAAAGAAGTTATATGCCTGGGGCATAACCACCCACCATGACCTGTCCAGCTGGGAATGTGTGATCAGATCACCTTATGAAGTGACTTTCCATAGAGCCCCCTAAATGCTTTCAACAACCATGTAAAATTTTATCCCCATTAAGGTTCATTTCATTGAGTGAAATGTCTATTTATATCAAGATCTGGAAATAATTAATTAAATAATAATAATAATAATAATAATAATAATAATAATAATAAATCTCTCCTCCCTTCCTTCCTTCCTTCCAGGGATCACTACTTGTGTGATGTGACATGGGTAACCAAAGAAAGGATTTCTTTGCAATGGCTCCGGAGAATTCAGAACTATTCAGTCATGGATATTTGTGACTATGATGAGTTTAATGACGGATGGACTTGTTTAGTGGTAAGGTTGAATGGGATGTTCTGCTTCTACATGTCATCATCGAAGGGCTGTTTGAAAACAAGGAGAGAATGAGTGGTTGGGAATCAGGCAATGAAGTTTGAGTTTTTATTCTTTCTCTTTGTCTGACCCTGAGGCATAGGGGCCAGTCTTGACTAACTTTTAAATAACCTGCTACCTGGTGGGCCTTTTGTTTCACCTTCACTCACTAGTCATACTGTTTTGGTTATGGATACTATCACTTGGGAAGGGGGGTGATCAGAAACCCAGAAGATAGAATTTGATGTCAAAAATGAAAACTCCAAGAGAGCCAGGGGCTTCAAGATTAATGATGTGTGTTTCAATAGAGAAAATACAGGAAATGGGGAATGACTGGCTGAGTACATGTGAAACAAAACAAACATCAAGAGGCTACAAGTCTATTACGGTACTGTGACTATCTTTAAGCAGTAAACAGCTTTAGAATATAAATAGAGTAACTACTAGTCTGAGAGGTGGCAACAGTGAAGGAAATGCAAATGTTACATCAACTTTGAGGTACTGGGGGTGTTTCCAGCCAAGAGACCACAAGGTCCAGCCAGGATGGTGGATCAGAATTAAAGCCCCTTTGGAAGCCAATCCCTTCAGGAGGGGTAGAGCCTGGTGGAGATTTGCTGGCATATGTCAGAGACACCTCCACAAACTGCTTTTCTAGTAATGGGTCCTACGTACTTCCACTTGTTGCTCCCATCTCGATTGGGCACCAGGAAGGTTCTCACTTCAAAAAGTTTGGGCACCTTGTATCTTGATTCATTCATTTCTTTAAGCAACAAACATTGAATACATATTATGTTCCAAGCTCTATGCTAAGCTCTGGATTTTTTTTTTTAATTATATAGCATGCCTTTTCCCAAAATGTTTATGTTCTAGTATGGAATGCAATTATGAAAATCAATAATAATAGTTACCATTTTGAACACTCATAGTAGCCACATACTGTGGAGAATGAGGTTCAATAATGTTAGGGAGCTCGTTTAGCTCCCATGACAACCAGAATGCAAATTGCCATAGCCAAGCTCTGCTTCCTGCCAATTAAACCATCCTAAGTTCAGGGTATTGAGCCTTAAAAAGGTATAAGCAAGTATTAGAAATGTAGAGCAAATGAAAATGATCAACTCAACTGAGAGCAGACACAGTGGGATGGGAGACGATGTGGGAGAGACCTGGAGCCATCTGGCATAAATTTCCAAATGCTGAGCAGATAAGAACATAGGGACCCTGTGTGCAGAGGCTGCGCAAAGGTGTCTAGTGTGAATACCTTGAAGCATGCAGGGCCTAGGGGTACATAGGACTAGGCGGGGGGGAGTGGGATAATGGTGACAACTGAGGTTAGAGACATAGACTCAGAGTCAGGTGCTATTCTGAGGAGTTTGGGCTTGTCTTATAAGATATGGGGAGCTTTTCATGGTTTTAAATAGGAGAGAATCATGAGATAGAGTTGCCAAATGAGGTTGGCTGGGGTTGAGCAGGGTGGAGAGCTGATTGGAAAGAGAGAAGAGCAGCAGGGTCTCTAACCAGATCAAGCAATGGACCAAGGGAAGTCAGACTGGACATGAACGATGGCAATAGTGGTAGAGAAAGATAAGAGAAGTTAAAGAACTAGATCACAGGGGCTAAAGTGGGTGATTGAAAAGAGTAGGAGTCTAGAATGATTCCCAGGTCTCTGGCTTGGGTGAATTGGTGCCACTAACCAGGAGAAGAATGAAGAAGTTAAGAACAAGTTCATGGGAGTGGAGGAAAGATAACATTATCTTCAGCAGTGTGCATGCATTGAAATGCTGGTAGACTCCCAGGTCAGCATGTGGGTTTGGACCCAGGACAGAGCTCTAGGAAAGAGAGGTAAATGATGTGATTATGTAAAAATACTAACATAGATATAAATATACGAATAGAGAAAGTTTTCAATTATTTTATTATAAGTGCAATTTTACTTATATTACCACAAAGTGAGGCTAAAGAATTGAATTCATATCTCACTTCTCTTTGAAACACTGTCTTTTTCTCTCCATAGGGACGACAACACATTGAAATGAGTACTACTGGCTGGGTTGGAAGAGTAAGTGTTTAAGAGTTATGGGTTTTTCTGTAGTATGGATCAGATACTCAGAGCTCTTTAATATGTAGCTACACCAAAAAAGGGCCTGATGTTATTTGTTAATAACAGAGATATTAGTTGACCTATTCTTCAAAATATTTAAATTATCCTTTAGAGATACATTTTCACAGAGAATATATAGCATACTCAGTTGGAAAAAAAGTAAAGGGACAAGTAGAAAATCAAGGAAGTGCAGACAAAACAGAAGACAGCCTCTAGGCATATTGTAGCTCCCAGTAAGTTAGTTAAAAACTACCGTTGCTGAAAGGCGGCCAAAAGGCTGACTGTACTCATTGACCTCATATTTGCGGTTATGCGCTCAGAGGCAGAAAACACAATTTCCATCACAGCCTGTAGAAATGCATAAGGAGCTGTGACTATGGTACATCCAGCAGAAATTCAGTGGCATACACACCACACCTACTATGCATCTTTCTTTGGAGGAAATAATACTCATATGGGTTCACACTTTGATAGGTCCCAGATGTGGAGGTGTGTCCAGGAAATCACGGTGACCCTCAGAGACTTTCATGCTTCTCACTCCCACCTAGCTATGCCTTGGGCAGAATCACTGACCCCATTGCACTAAAACCATGCAACGAAGCAAGTTGATGAAGGAACTCCAGCCATCGTGGCGCCTCATGTGGAAGATGAAGACTGAATCTCACCGAATTTTTATGGCCACTTCTATTCAGCCCCTTTTAAGAGAGAATCAAAGTGAGACAAAATATGTCAAGATTTCACGTCTCCAGGGGTAGTGATCTGAGGCCCCTTGGTCTAGGAACATGGCCCCTTCCAGTTGGGGTGGGAGCTCCAATAGCATTCACACATCCCTTTTCTTCAGGCATTGATTGGGCAGAGGGGAGAGGTTTGCCAACATGAAAAGTGGTTTCCTCCGTGGCAAGAGACATGCTACACTTCCTCACGACTCTTTGAAAAAAATATGTTTTTTCCTCTCTGTGTTTAACCAGACAGATGCCACTTTTCACACATTTCTACTCGGCACAACTCCATCCAGGGGAAACAGGGAAATGTATTAAAAAGATAAGGCTGTGAACACAGGTCTGGAGAGGGGAATGTGATTCAGAGCTCTGTAATGAGAGCACCAAGTGTGCTGCACGCCTCAGCTGGCTCCATAAAGGAATTCGCTTTGAATCACTACATAGAACAGGGAAGCATTTTTCTTCGTTCCCCAAATGGAAGCTGATGAGATAAGAAACATCGAGGGTGAAGTGAACCAACAATTTTAAAAGACCATCTCCTCCCTGCTCTCAAATGTAGTAAGGAAATGGGTTATAAAGTGACATATTCCTTTCAGGCTGGGGTAGATACTCTTCTGCTTAACGTACATTATGTTCTGAGAATTATCTTTTATCAAACCGTAAAAAATGGAAATTCCGTTCTACATTTCCATACAACTATTTTTTTTGTAAACGGTTGATCCTATTTAGCAAAATGAAACGATTTATAATAAAATGATAACAATATGAAGAATGTTTCTGTACTGAAATACATGGCATATTCCGTGTGGTGTCTAGACCAGACATGGTTAAAGACTTTGTAAGTCTGATTTTCAAAAAGTGATATGTCTGAAAGACAGGGAGAAAAATGTCCCTCAAATTACAAACCACATCTAACCTAAAACAGTCAAAAATAATATTAGTCTGTTGCAAGAAAGCACATTTGTGACACCGAGGAAACTAAATTCTTGAAACTGAAAAGCTAATGCTAATTTTTGCACACTTATAGTCAGAAGTCATAGAGTTATCCTCCAAAGAGAGCTGTCTAAGAATAGCAGTATCCACTGCAATGTGTTGAGTATCCTTTGCAAAGTAAGCCCCTTTATGTTCATTCTCTCATTTACTCTTCACACAAAGATTCCCTAGGAGTTAGATCTTTTTGTCTGCCTTTTCTAGAAGGAGAATTTTCTTTTCAGACACTCTGGTTTCATTTGTCAAGTAAATGAAGCATGGGTGTTGGGAGGACTTTCTAAAACTAACATTGGTACCGAGATGAAACTAAAGTGCTTTAATGTGTTTTTTTTCTTTTCTATTATTTTCTAGTTTAAGCCTTCAAAACCTCATTTTACCTCTGATGGGAAAAGCTTCTACAAAATCATCAGCAATAAAGAGGGCTACAAACACATTTGTTTTTTCCAAGTAGATACAGAAGTGAGTATTCTCACATAATTTATTTCAGGTTGCTCTCCTCTTTATGAAACTAACTAGAAGTGGAAGTCATTTGGTAAAGTCGACCAGTGTGTTCAAATAGTCAGATTAATTCAAATTCCTCTGGGGGTATCTGGAGTAAAGTGAATGGCATGGGGAGACCCAAGAAAAAGACATGAGATAATCTGAATTCCTGATATGTGATTTAATCCTCCACTTAACTTTGACTAGAGAATCTAATCAACCTCTCTTTTAATCCCATCAGAATTGCACATTTATTACAAAAGGAGCCTGGGAAGTCATCAGTATAGCAGCTCTTACCAGTGATTACCTGTGAGTGCTCTAATAATTGATACCATGTTAACGTGCTTGTCGTAATAACACCCTCTTTGCCCAGAAATGGGGGGAAATCTCCTACAAATAAAGAGTAGTCTGTTTGGAATGTGTTCAGTACACTTTTTTTATTTTTAACATACGGAAGCCTTAATGATTTTCACATATGCTTAGCAGATTTGATACCCTGCCACCAAGCAGCAGTACCTCTTGCTCTTACCTGCTTTATAGCAGAAGAGCTGTAGCCTTTTTCTTAACCATCCTGGAATACTGAACTAGCACTCAGGGGCATTTTGTTTAATTTCAGCCGGCACTGAATTTTTGGAAGGCTCGGAGAGGCTATTTTATCTGTCCTTGTCTCAGCCTTACTCTTCGGAAAATGGAAAGCTTTGCAGGGGCTGTCAACTGCCATGCAGGGGTTGGTGGGAAAGGGAGTGTTAAATTTCATTAGAATCTTAAGCACATTTACAATGTTTTTATTGGTCTCCCCTGGAAGACGTTTGCCACCACCCAGAGCAGGTTTTGAAGGTTCTCTTTAAAAGTGGTTTCTGCCACTCTTAGGAAGATGGGCTACTGCCACCAGAAGTTTGTGTTACAGATCAGAAAATATGGAAATCCACAGAGAGAAATGGGGTCTTAACTTCAGACTAGTTGTCCCGTCATAGTTTTCTTACAAAAGACTTCTTTTGAGTTTTTACTTGTCATGTAAATTAAGGGAGCATTCAGATCTTTTAGTCTATTAAATAAAAAGAATCCCCTATTTAGAGATGATGGGGGAAATGGTTTCTGGGTATAAGGGTATGGGGAACAGTGATAAAAGAAGGGCACGCACTAATGCACACGCGTTTGCATGATCACTGATGCTTGGTGTTGAGTAAATGGAGTGTACTTGACTTTTCTTAAAAAACATAATTAATGTATATTTCATTTGTTTTCTTCCCAGATACTACATTAGTAATGAATATAAAGGCATGCCAGGAGGAAGAAATCTTTATAAGTAAGGGCACTATCGAGTTGTTGACTTGAGTCTTTTTAGCTGATGAATAATTTCTGGACTCTGTTTTTTCCTTGTCCTAACTCATATATTAAACTGAAATTGCTCTCAAATGCTTTTATTCCATTACAAATCAATCTGCATGTCAACAAAAACAATGACTTTATTAGATGTTTTGTAATATTTTCAAATAATCGAAGGTTTGAAGTTATTATGAATTAATTTGTGTGCTTATCCCACTTTAAAAGGTTTTTAAGGATTGCTTTGGCATTCTGATATTTTTGAAACTACAATATAGCATTATTCAACTCCTTTCTTTCGTTGGTCCTTTAATCAAGCACTTAATCTCTACCACTGGTTTTACAGAATCCAACTTACTGACTACACAAAAGTGACATGTCTTAGTTGTGAGCTGAATCCAAAAGAGTGTCAGTACTATTCTGCATCGTTCAGTAAAGAGGCGAAGTACTATCAACTGATATGCTCAGGTAAGGACAGGGAGGCAGAGCAGCGGCGCTGGGGACCCAGAGTGCTCATCCGCAGCAGTGCCCTGCATCCCCTCAGCTTTCACGCTTTCCCTTCCCTTCCACTCCCCGGCTGATGGTCCCTCCTCTCTCTCAACAACCTTCTTACCACCCTCCTGGCTCAGTGTCTTCATGCCTGAAGTCTCTCTGTCTGTGTCTAGTTTAGGAAACACTCTTTCTGCCCTGCTCAATTCTCTCCTTTTGAATCTGAGGAGTTCTTGAAATCATGTACGTTCTCTTCTCTTCACTCACATTTAAGTGGTGAGTTAATCACCCTTCCTTCCTATTTCAACCAAGAAGCTTGCTTTAGACTGAAAACACTCACCCCCCCAGAGCTTATGTATCTTTATCCACACACATAGTGCGGGTTTTTAAATTATTATTTTATGCACTTGCCCCTGTACATGAGCAAACGGATGTGGGCGGTGCCTGCCCCTCAATATGCTTACAGCGCTAACTTCTATTGCTATTGTTATTACCGTTTTCTTTATTATAAATGAAGAAACCTGGACAAGACGAGGCAAGGTGATGTCCACAGATCACACAGCAATAAAGGCACAACAGGATTCACACACAGGACTGGGCCTCCCCAGCCCTTCATTAAGCACTGTGCTAGACTAGTTCTCAAAATGACAGAAAGAATCTGGATATTTTGAACAGAACTGTCCAAAAAGAGGTCTCCAAACCAGTTATTTGAATCTTTCTTTACTGTTATATTTTTCTTTATGATTCTTTACTGTGGCTGTTTTCAGTCACCATTTCTTGGGCATGTGTTTTAATACTAGGCACTGTGCTAAAAGTTTTACATTCATGATCTCGTATGATCCTTAAGGAAACCCAATAATATCGATATTCTCATCCTCATTTTATATGTGAGGAGAGGGAAGCACAGATATGTTGTCCTAAGACACACAGCAGGTAAGCCAGATTCAAACCCAGGTCTGTATAATGCCTCTGCTTTTGTTCCGATCAAGTGTAAAAATTACTATTATTATCTAAACGCATCAAAATTAAAAAGCTTTTCTATACATCACCTCCCACTCTGCAATTCCACAGGTGGGATAGTGAAGATGTGTGCAGATGAGAAAAAACACTTATGTATGCCAGAAAGGAATCGCTTATCCAAGTGAAGCACTCTGCAGTTGTGCTGAGGGGCTTGGGACTCCACAGGATGAGGGCAGAGGGAGGCAAATACGCCCCTCCCCCTGGTGAGGCTGGCTCCAGAGCTCTGCCTTAAGGAGAGTGGGGCCTGACAGCTGGTATGGTTTTAGCAGGATTGTGGATTTAGACAGCCAGGAAGGACAGCAGCTCTCCTGGGGTCCCTATGTTTAGTGCACAAATGAGGACATTGGGCACAGAAATGATAACGTGCCCAAGGCACCAGCAGGGCCAGACGTTCATTCCCTGCTTCACTCTCCTGAGCCGTGTGCCTTTCCAGTAATATTTCCTACACTCAAATTACACTATTTTAAGGAAGGAAAAACAGCTAATACTTATTAAGTCCCATATCCACTCTGATATTTATTCTATCAAAGTGAAATGAAAATAAATGCTATTTTTGAAAAGTATGCTATCCTCTTTAAAAAAACAAAACAAAACCTCTAAACCATATTTTCCTCTGATTATGTTTACAGGCCCTGGTCTGCCGCGCTATACCCTGCATAGCAGCAGCAATAATAAAGGTATTTTCAAATATTTCACCCTTCATTTGCTTTTTAGGAAAATGTGTGCAGATAGGACCAACATGTACTTAGGATAGTGGGATTTTCTTTGATTTTAGAGTGTCTTAGCAATGACATTGAACATAAAGCTTGCAATCTGAATGTAAAATCCCATCAGTGAATTGCCGACTTGTTCCTTATAGCTTTGCACAACTCAAATTCTTCACATTGTAATGAATTACTGCTGTCTCAAATATTTGTTTAGAATTGAGAGTCCTGGAAAACAATTCAGCTTTGGCTAAAATGCTGCAGGATGTCCAGATGCCTACAAAAGAACTGAACTTCATTATTTTGAATGAAACAAGTAAGTTAAATTTTTCTGGGAACAGAACTTTTCATGGAAATACCAATAAAAATGTAACTATATGTGATAACTTGATCTGAAAATATGCATTTTATATTGTATATAAATCTAATTTAAGGTTATTTTTCCATGAAATGTTCTAAGAACTACTAGTTTTACATTCATTTGTCTTAAAATACAGTACCATTCATTCTATGTAAAATTTATTGTGTTAAGAGGAAAGTTATTTACAGAAAATGCACTATTGCTAATTCAATTTCATTCCAATAGTAACTGTTCTATTATTAAGTCTTACATGTGTGTTTAGCTTAATGATATGCTAATGTATTTTTATCTTTAACCCAAAGAGATCAAAAAATATTTGAAATTATTGTATAAAAAAAAAATAGGGTTGACTATAAGATGCTGAAACTTCAGTTTCAGGAGAGAAATCTTGAATTTAGCCTGATCTCCTATGCCTCAATAGTTAGCCTTGTCCCTGGCCTGAAGGCTGGATCATGGATTATATTCAGAGACCACTAAGAACAATGGGTTTCTTTGAGTAGGGAATCTTGTAATTTGTTTATTTTTATTTGTTTGCTTGTTTTTTTTTTCAATTAAGGACTGACAACTAATAAGGGAAGGGGGAATCCATCAGGATTTATTTTAGATTTATTGTTTTCTTAATATAAGATAGTAATAGGAAAGATTCACCTCATCTAATTTTAAAAAGCAGGAAAAGCACTGGAAAGTGTAGGGTACTTCTGAAGAACAGTTTAGAGCAGTGCTATTCAAACTGAATGTGCATATGAGTCACCTGGGACCTTGTTAACATGTACATTCTGGTCAGCATAGGCCCAGGATTCTGAGTTTGTAATAAGTTCCTAGGTAATACAGTGTGCCACTTCCCCCAACCCCCTTGTATCAGGCTTAACTGGCAAGGGCTTAGAGTTCTGGAGAGCTAATTGGACTGCCAGGTGGTGAAGGCACTGAATACTGAGATGTGGCATTCTATTTCAGTTGGTAAACAGTGGGGAGCTCCAGAAGGTTTTAGGGTCAGGGAAACCACAGGATTGGATGGATAACCTGATAGAGAGTGAAGGGTGGAGCTGCCAGAGTGGGAGGGTCCAGTTGGGAGGTGTTATACCATTCGAACTCCAGGAAAGGAGGGCCTGAGGGAGAGTCTGGGAGGAGGGAGCAAAGAGGGGGTTGGACTGAGGACTAGAAAGAAAAAACTGTGAGTCTTCAAAAATGTAGAACTAAAACACTCCCAATCAACTAATGCTGATTCAAACAAAAGAGAGATCAAATGGTAGATTGGACATATTCATTAAAAACATTATAATCAGGGAGAATTCTGGTCAGGATGGCAGAGTAGGTAAATACTGCTTACCTTCTCTCATGATCACATCAAAATTACAACTAAACTACAAAATAACCAGCACTGAGAATTGCCTGAAATCTTGCTGATCCAAAGCTCTACAACTAAAGACATACAGAAAAAGCCACATTGAGACTGGTAGGAGGGACAGAGATGCAGAACAAGCTGGTCCCACACCTGCATGTGTCCGTTAAAAATCAGGAGGAATATCTCAGCTGCAGAGGCACCCCCCTCCCAGGGAGCAAGGCATCCCACTGTCACACCAGGGTCCCCAACCCAGGGTCATAATGCCAGGCAGAGATGTCCCCATAATTCCTGGTTGTGAAAAACAGTGGAGATTGTAACTGAGTGAGACAGAGAGTAGCCAGGGTCCCAGGCACTCTTCCTAAAGGGACCACTCAAGGACTTACTCACCGACCGAATCAATGGCTCTGAGCTCCAGTGGTGGGACATCAGCTAGAGAGGTGACAGGGACATGTGGTGGGGAACTGAGTTGTCTGGCTGCAGGATGAGGGCTAGAGGGGCAGCTTTCTCCCAGATGGAGGAGCTGGCAGAAGCCACTGTCTGTTTGTTGAGCCCTTCCCCTTCCCGATGTGCAAACACAGATGGCTGCCATATCTGAGGCTCCATCAAGCTGGCTAACCCTATTCATTCACCACACCCTGGTGATTCTGAGACCCTACCCACCCAACTTTTAGGCACACTCTCAAGTCACTTCTAGTGTCATTTTAGTACAAACTGCCTGCCTTGGCTCATGCTGTAGATTCTCCTAAGGTGTCTCAAAGATTTGCAGAACCCAGACAAGCAGCCTGAGGCTTGAGCATGTCTTGTACTTCTGGCTGAGCAGTCCTAAGCCCAGCACTAGCAGAAGCCAACCTTGTTTCGAGGCTTGGCTCTTGAGGCACTTTCAAGCACAGTGCAGCCAGCAGCTATCTGTGGATTGCTTTGTGGTTCCTCCCCAGTGGCCCCAGGTGGGACACGGGATGAGACTGAACTTGACCTGCAGCGAGTCTCCTCACAAATGGTTCTGGGGCTGGCATGCCCAGTGGCCAGCTTCAAACTGAGCTGGAGCATCACTTGGCCACCTCCAAGGATAACGCACCCAAGGGGTGGTTTAGGCAGGCACCAAAGCCCTGCTGAGGCAGAGCCTGCTCTGTAGGGTCAGCCCCTGTACCACAACTCCTCCACTGTAGTCACAGTCCTTACAACCAATGAGCCCAAGGGTCAATCCCTCCAACTGACATGCAAACAGCAACCAAGGCTCAACTACAAGAAGAGGGCACACAAAACCCACACAAGGGACATACCTGAAGTGCATAGCTCAGGTGACCAGGAAGACTGCACCATTGAGCCCCACAGCACACCTACTACATAAGTCCACTCTACTAAGACCAGGAGACATAGCAGCCCTACCTAATACATAGAAACAAACACAGGCAGGCAGCCAAAATGGGGAGACAAAGAAACATGTCCCTAATAAAAGAACAGAACAAAGCTCCAGAAAAAGAACTAAACAAAATGGAGACAAGCAATCTACCAGACACAAAGTTTTAAACACTGGTTATAAGGATGCTCAATGATCTCAGTGTGAATTTCAACAAAGAGATAAGAGACATAAAAATGGAAATAGAAAACATAAAAAAGAACCAGTCAGAAATAATGGAAATGAAGAATACATTACAGGGAATCAGCAGTAGATTAGGTTAATCAGAGGATCAAATCAGTGATTTAGAAGACAAGGTAGCAGGAAATACCTAATAGGAATGGCAAAAAAAAAAAAAAAAAAAAAAAAAAAAAAGAGAAGAGTTTAAGGGGTCTCTGCAAAAACATCAAGCATACCAATATTCACATCATAGTGGTACCAGAAGGAGAAGAAAGAGAGAAAGAAATTGAAAGCCTATTTGAAGAAATAATGATAGAAAATTTCTCTAACCTGGTGAAGGATATAGATATACAAGCTCAGGAAGCACAAAGACTCCGAAACAACATGAACCGAAATAGGCCCACACCAAGACACGTCATAATTAAAATGCCAATGGTAAAAACAAAGAGAGAATCTTAAAAGCAGCAAGTGAAAAGCAGTTAGTTACCTACAAGTGAGCTCCCATAAAATTGTCAACTGATTTTTCAATAGAAACTTTGCAGAACAGAAGGGATTGGCAGGGACATTCAAAGTGATGAAAATCAAGGACCTACAACCAAAATTACTCTACCCAGCAAAGTTGTCATTTAGAATTAAAAAAAAGACAAGAAAATGCTACAGGAGTTCATCACCACCAAACCAGTATTACAAGGAATCTTAGAGGGACTTCTTTAAGACATTAAATAAATAAATAAATAAATAAATAAATAAATAAATAAATAAATAAATAAATAATATGAATAATAAAATGGCAATTACTATATACCTATCAACAATTACTTTTAATGCAAATGGATTAAATGCTCCAATCAAAAGATAGAGAGGCTGAATGGATAAGATAACAAGACCCTTACATAGGCTGCTTACAAGAGATTCACTTCAGATCAAAAGACATGCACAGACAGAAAGTAAAGGGATGGAAAAAGATATTTCATGAAAATGGAAACAAACGAAAATCTGGGATAGCAATACTTCTACAGACAAAATAGACTTTCAAACAAAAACTATAACAAGAGACGAAGAAGGACCTAGTAACCCCAGATGATTCTGGTTAATCATCTGAAGAAACCCAAAATGCTACTATGAAGGACGTGCTCACCCATATGTTCACTGCAGCATTATTTACAATAGCCAAGATACGAAGGTAATCTGGGTGTTACTAAATGGATGAATGGATACAGAAGAGGTAGTGCATATATACAATGGACTATTACTCAGCCATTAAAAAAAGAATGAAATATTGCCATCTGCAACAACATGGATGGAGCAGAGAGCATTTTGCTGAGTGAAGTAAGTCAGACAGCAAAACACAAATGTCATATGATTTCACTTATAAGTGGAATCTAAAGAACAAAATAAACAAGCAAATGAAACAGAAACAAACTCAGAGATAAAGAGAACATTTTAATGATTGCCAGGTAGGAGGGGGTTGAGGGTGAGTAAAAAAAGGGGAAGGGATTAAGAAGCACAAATGGGTTGTTACAAAGTAGTCAGGGGGATGTAGGGTATAGTATAAGGAATATAGTCAATAATATGGTAATAACTATGCATAGTGCCAGGTGGGTACTGTTGAATAACTATGATGTACACCTGAAACTAATATAATATTGTATGTTAGCTATATTTTAATAAAAATCTTAAAAAAGAAAGAAAGAAAAGCTGTCTCTTTCAGGTGCCAATGAGGCAGCCCCACGAATAAATTTTGCATTTACCATCTAGTGGGGTGCAAGAGCTAGCTCACAACTGCTCATGAAAGACAATAATTAAATTTTGGGAGATTTTGTAAGCTATTTGTTTAAATAAAGCCTTTAATTTAAAAAAATTATATAAACATTCAATTTAATAATTTATAATACTTAAAACTCACCATTTTCTAATTATCTTGTTACACTTTGCTATTCTCTAAGTGCTCCTGAGGTTCTTTGCATCTATTATATTTGCATAGTGGAAATATATAATGGAATGCTACTGTACCTCTCTTCCCAAATCCACATTCAGTGATATCACACTAGTGGCTTGAAATTGGCCATGATAGGAGTATTTATACCACAGTAATCAGCAAGTGCTACAAATCAGGGCTTTATACCTTGTTTTGTTGATTGTCTAAATAAGTTTTCTCAACTTTTGTTTTGTTTTGTTTCATTATTATCACCACCCTAAGGAGCCTTTTAGATATTTTTGTCTTAACTATTTCTTCCACATGAATATTTAAACCACAAGATATACTATTGTTTATGTACTCTATGCATATCTATGCTTTATACATACAAAGAGTATTATGTTTTGCCTTTCCCAAGAGCCAGTTTTTGCCTCCATGGGGCCATATCACCTCCTTAGAGAATGCATGATTTAAAAGTGATGAAAAAGGAGATCCAAGATGGCAGAGTAGATAAACACTGTGTCTGTTTCCTTCGTGAATACATTAAAATTACAACTAAATTACAGAACAATCAACCAGGGGAACCATCTGAAGTCTGGCTGAACAAAAGTTTTGTAACTAATAATATAAAGAACAAGCCACGTTGAGACTGGTAGGAGAGGTAGAGATGAGAAAAGGGCAGTCTCAAAACCTCCTTGCACCGGTTGAGAATCAGGAGGGATATTGTGGCCACAGAGGTTATCCCAGAGGAGCAAGAGACACCAGGCCCCAACCCCCAGATTACTGGTGCCCGGAAGAAAAGCCCCCACAACATCTGGCTGTGAAAAACAGTGGAGATTCTGACCATCTGGGTGGGACACAAGGCTTCAGGAAACCCAGACGTACTCTGAAACAGCCCACACACAGGTTCTCTCACTCGCAGGTACTCACCATGGGTTCCAGCGAAGGGACAGTGGCGCAAGGTGCATCAGAGGCACACGGGGGGCAGACTGAGGTGCGTTGCTTCCAGGGGAGGGCTGGAGGATAGTCGTCATTTTCTGTGTGGGGTCCTTCTCCAGTGCAGCTAGCAGGCGAGCACCATCTTGCCTGTGTTGAGCCCGCCCCCACAGGCCAAATCTCAATCTGATTGGCCTGGTGAGCTCCACTGCTTCAACCTGCTGACTCACTGGGAATGTGCCCTTCCCAGTTACCCCAACACCAGCAGCACTTTCTGGCTAGCAGCCAGCCCTACTCATGTTGCACTCTTTCCTAGAAAGCTACCAGAGTCCACGGCCCCCAGGCAGGTAGTTACTGGCCTCAGATACTTTGACTGAGCTGCTCCAGGCTTAGCACTGGCAACAACCAGAATTTACCTCAGGGTGTCCTAGCTTTTTATGGAGCTACCCCAGGCCCAGTACTGGTGGCAGCTGTCCTCGGTTCACAGCGTGGCCTCTCCCACATGCCTTCAGTGTTATCACAGGCAGCAAAAAACTGCAGATTGCTTTGTAGCTCCTACAGGTAGTCCCTGGCTGGTCACAGGCAGTGGGTGACATAGGCCTGCACCACAGCCCCTCCCAAGAGGCCCCAGAACCAACATACTTCAATATTGTCTTCAGACCACAGCAGAGCACCATCCAATTAACCCCACAAACAGCACACACATGGGGCAGTCTCAACAGACTCCAGAGCCCACTGGAACAAATCCCACCCTGTGGGGTTTGCACCCCTCACAGTAGCTCATAAGATGTGGTCACGACCAAAACCCACAGACAATCAGCCCAAGGGTCAATACCACCCACAGATGTGCCAAGAGCAATCAAGGCTCAACTATAGCAGGAGGGCACACATAAGGGAAATTCCTGGAGTACCCAGCTCAGGTGACCAGGGAAACTGTGCCACTGGGCCCCACAGGCCACCCAAGAATGGAAGATATAGCAGATCTACCTAATACATACACAGAGAGGCAGCAAAAATGAGGAAAAAAAGAAATGCATCCCAAATGAAAGAACAGGAGAAAACTCCAGAAACAACTAAACAAAATGGAAGCAAGCAAGCTACCAGATACAGAGTTCAAAACAATGCTTATAGGGGGCAGTTGGATGGCTCAGTTGGTTAGAGCACAAGCTCTTAACAACAGGGTTGCCAGTTCAATTCCCACATAGGCCAGTGACCTGTGCTCTCGACAACTAAAATGAAGATCATGAGCTGCCGCTGAGCTGCTGGAGGGGCGGCCAGATGGCTCAGTTGGTTAGAGCACGAGCTCTTAACAACAAGGTTGCTGGTTCAGTTCCCGCATGGGATGGTGGGCTGCGCCCCCTGCAACTAAGATTAAAAATGGCGACTGGACTTGGAGCTGAACTGCGCCCTCCACAACTAGATTGAAGGACAACGACTTGGAGTTGATGGGCCCTGGAAAGAAGCACACTCTTCCCCAATATTCTCCAATAAAAATTTTTAAAAATTTAAAAAGAAAAAAAAATGCTTATAAGAATGTTCAAGGAACTTAGTAAGAACTTCAACAGAGACAGCACGAATTTAAAAAAAAGACACAGAAACCATAAAAAAGAACCACTCTGAAGTGAATACAATAACTGAAATGAAGAATGCACTAGAAGGAGTCACCAGCAGACTATATGAAACAGAGGATCAAATCAGCAATTTGGAAGACAGGGTAGCAGAAAACACCCAATCAGAACAGCAAAAAGAAAAATAGAATCCAAAAGTGTGAGGACAGTTTAAGAGACCTTTGGGACTACATCAAGCATAATATCATTTGCATCGTAGGAGTACATGAAGGAGAAGAAAGAAAACAAAGGATTGAGAACCTATTTGAAGAAATAATGACTGAAAACTTTCCTAACCTGGGGAATGAAATAGGCATACACAAGGAAGCGTAGAGAGTTCCAAAAATGATGAACCCAAAAAGGCCCACATGTTATAATTAGAATGGCAAAGATTAAAGACAGAAAGAATCCTAAATGCAGCACGAGAAAGACAAATAGTAACTTATAAAGGAGTTCCCATAAGATTATCAGGTGATTTCTCAACAGAAACTTTGCAGGCCAGAAGGGATTGGCACAAAATATTCAAAGTGATGTAAAGCAAGGATCTACAACCAAGATTATCCAGCAAAGCTATCATTTAGAATTTAAGTACACATAAAGAGATTCCCAGACAAAAAAAAAAAAGAAAAAAGCTAAAGGAGTTCATCACCACCAAACCAGTATTACAAGGAATCTTTGAGGAACTTCTTTAAGATGGAAAAAAAAAAAAGATGAAAATTATGAATAAAATAGCAATAGCTACATATCTATCAACAATTATTTTCAATGTAAATGGATTAAGTACTCCAATCAAAAGACATTGGAGGACTGAATGGATAAGAAAACAAAACCCTCTTATATGTGCCTACAAGAGACTCACTTCAGATTAAAAAGTACACACAGACAGAAAGTAAAGGTATGGAAAAAATATTTCATTAAAATGGAAATGGAAAAAGCAAAACAAAACAAAAGGCTGGGATAGCAACACTTATACCAAACAAAATAGACTTTAAAACAAAGACTAACAAGAGACGAAAATGGATCCTGTAATCCCACTTCTGGGCATTTATCTAAAGAAACCCAAAATGTTACTTTGAGGTGACATGTGCATCCATGTGTTCATTGCAGCATTGTTTACAATGGCTGAAATGTGGATGCAGCTTGGGTGTCCATCAATGGAAGAATGGATAAAGAGGAGATGGTACATATACACAATGGAATATTGCTCAGCCATGGAATGGGATGGGTTTTTGCCATCTGTGGGTGCATGGATGGACCTGGAGGGTACTGTGCTGAGTGGAGTATAAGACAGAGAAAGACAGATGCAGTGTGATTTCATTTATATGTGGAATCTAAAGAACAAAACAAACAAAACAGAAACAAACTCATAGGTATGGAGACCATATCGATATTTGCCAGATTGGAGGGGTGTTGAGGGTGAGTGAAAAATGAAAAGGATTAAGAAGTACAAACTGGTTGTTACAAAGTAATCATGAGGATGTAGGGTATAGCATAAAGATTATAGTCAATAATATTGTAATAACTATGTATGGTGTCAGATTGGTACTAGATTTATTGTGGTGATAGATGGGAGGGGAGTTGAAGGACAGAGTGAAAAATATGAAAGGATTAAGAAGGACAATCTGGTTGTTACAACACAGTCATGGGGATGGAAAGTAAAGCTCAAGGAATATAGTCAATGATATGGTAATACCTCCAGGTAAGTACTAAACTAGTCAGGGTGATCATTTTTAAAATTATATAATTGACTAACCACTATGCTGTATACTTGAAACTAATGTAAAATAATATTGTCAAGTGTAATTGAAAAATTTTAAAAGGGGGGTAGTTGAAGGGGAATAAGAGGTCCATATTTCCAGGTATAAAACAAATAAGTCATGGGGATGTAATGTACAACATAGGAAATATAGTCAATAATATTGTGATAGCATCGTGCAGTGTCATATGGTTGCTGCTCTTATTATAGTGATCACTTCTTTACGTGTATAAATGTTGAAAAGTATGGTGTGCACGTGAAACTAATATAATGTTGTATGTTAGCTATATTTTAATAAAAATCTTTTCAAAAAATAAAAAAATTAAGTAAGAAAATAAAAGTGATGAAAAATGTTAATAACACAGATTAAACTTAAGTGTCTCATATCTGTAGAAATTGCATTGTGAATAGCACAACAAATTGAGAAATATTCTTCCAGTATTTGAACATTATTAACAAATTCATCAAAGAAGCTGCTTACTTCATTTACAAACTATTGAAGTTTCAATATGTCTTTGCTGTTTCATTTTTGTCTCATATGTTAATGTAAATTAAAATATCAATCAATGTTCATATTTGGTAGATACTCACTTGTCAATTGGAACTATAGACTGGCTTTAAATGCAAGACTTCAGCAAAAATCAACAAAAGTATTCTGTGAGAATCAATTGGCTGCATCGATTTACAATAAAGATTATTTTGTGTTATATTTTTGTTTGTAAAAAAAATGATCAACTGATAGTTCAAAATATAATAGACTAGAATTTTTGTTTTTATATGTATATTTAATCAGAAGGAATAAAATAATCAGTAAAATACCAATTGAAAAAAAATCTATATGAAGATTTTACTCCTCCTAACCCTTTCTTTTTTCCTTAACTAAAATATTGTAACAAAAAACAAAATCAAAGATAAACATAAGAAGAAGCAGCTCTAGAGATAGAGGTAGGGAAGTTTTTCCCTACGGACAATGGAAATAATCTTGTTAAAATATGGAACGACTCTCCTTTTTTTTCCTCTCTCTCTCTTTTAGATTTATTAGTCAAGTTCATCATCTTGAATTTGGAAACAAAGGAAACCAATTCATTATTTAGGGACAGATTTTATTAAACTGATGTTAAATCAAGCACAGAGAATTAAACAGATCTCCAGGAGGTCACGTAGAACGTACACAATGGTTTGCTCCATGTAAACCTGACTTACACACAACTGGGAGTGGGAACTCAGCTTTGAGGTGTGGCATGGCAATAACAATTACAAAAATGTTATTCAATCAGAATTTTAAAATATAATTGGGACCAACTGAAAATCCTAAGTATCTTTAAGGAAATTCAAAAAGAGGAAAACATTTTGGAAGCAAACTTAGAACATAAGCTATAAACAAACTAGATAAGTAGATCAAATGCCAAAAGAACAGAATTGTAAAAACAAAACATTAGCAATTCTAAAATGCATTTTTATTTTATGAGGCACCAATGTATTTAATAAATACATTAGTAACAACTTTATTCTTTTCATCTGAATTAGTATTGTAACCTAAAAGAGAATGTGTGTATTTCTTAAAAACATGCTGAATGAAGCAGTTCATTTTATTTTTTTAATCCTAATTTAACAAATTGTTAAACACTGGATATGACTTATCATTGACAAGTAAGGAACGAAAATCATGTGCTAATAATTGTTCTTAATTCACTAATTAATCTTTCCATTTGTTTAGAATTTTGGTATCAGATGATCTTGCCTCCTCATTTTGATAAATCCAAGAAATATCCTCTACTAATAGATGTGTAAGTATTCAAGAGGAGGGAAATATTTAGAAGTTAACCATCATAGTATTTTTTTTTCCCTAGTTTAGCTGACTGATAAATACAGCCAAATGCACCCTTTCTGTCTTCCGGAATCATTGTGAAGCAATTTTACTATTTCTTCCTTCCATTTTGTAACCATAAACCCAAACCTATGTTTTCTACCTTCTTTCAAAAAGAGAAGGTAGACAGTCTTCTTTCATCAAAACGGTATATGGATTTTGTTTCCCTGAATTCCAATAGAATTCCAAAGGAATTCTCAAGTCCCCATTTTCATTCTTTCACTGTGGGCGTTTTAATGAGCAAGAGATGGGTATCAACATTTTCCTTATCCCCAAACTTTGGTAAATGTCTCTCATGATTGCCTTTCATTCATTAGAATATCAGGTTTCTCTTTCTTTAGTTCCTGAAATATCCCTGCCTGGTATTTTCCATTCCCATTTTTGGTGAAGAGAACATATGTGACATAGGAAAGTATTCATTATAATCCAAACTTCTTCAAGTCATGGAGAAAGTTCTGAAATCACAAGTCTTTGAGCAGCAACTGTGAACTC
Organism: Rhinolophus ferrumequinum; assembly: GCF_004115265.2. Classification (NCBI taxonomy): domain Eukaryota; kingdom Metazoa; phylum Chordata; class Mammalia; order Chiroptera; family Rhinolophidae; genus Rhinolophus; species Rhinolophus ferrumequinum. The sequence continues at coordinate 60,731,461 of NC_046291.1, forward strand.
ATGTGAATTCTAAATATGGCAGCTTTGTAAAATAACTTTGATAATTATTAGGAATACATTTTACTTTAATCCTTCCAAAAGTGCTGACCTCACCCATAATACCACAATTCCAATCTTCCTGTTTTAGCATGACTCATTTCCTTTATTAAAAACAAAACAAAATAACAAATGTGCTAGGTGCCTGCTGTAGGCCAGGTAATTTGCCTTACTTCATTCACATAGCAAACCCATGTATGAGTCCAATTATATAGAAGAGAAAACTGAAGCTCAAGCTCAGGGGCAACACTTTTATGTTGTTACTAGCAAAAAAAAAAAAAAAGGAAAAGGAAAGAAAAGGAAATAAAGGAGGAGGAGGAGGGTTACAGATATTCGTCAGGCGCAACCTTCTTCCATTGTATTTCAAGTTCCATGTAAACAAAACATAAGAGCTCAAAGAAAGAGAAAGAGGTATTTTAGACTTCCAGATGTGCTATTTGATTTTCATTAAGCCTAGTTTTGACTTTAATGACATTAATTTTCTTTAAGCTTTAGCCTCCAGTCCCAAAAAAAGGATCCTTTAGAAAAGAGTGATATTTTTATCTTCTTTGACTCCCTAGTAAGTAATAATTAAGTCTCTCCTTCATTAGGAAAGTTTAAAAAAAAAGAGAGAGAGAAAAAAGGTAAATTTAGTGTCCATTTCTTTTCAGTGATTTTCCTCTTCATGTCCTTAGATGTCTAAAGTTTGTTTTTTATTTTTCAAAATAATGCCATTTAATGTTATGTTAACTACTATTAAGAGAAGCTGTTGCTCTACCAAATTTAATATCAAAAGGACCAAGGCATTTCACACGTTGTTAAAAAATGTTTACATGCCCAAGAAAGGCATGACTGAGTCCTTCCTTTTAAAGTTAGAATGTTACAATATTTAGTTGAAAATTAAAGTAATGCAATAATTTATTTAAAACGAAAGCTCTTTTGACTGCCATCCCTCAGGAAAGGGAGGAAAATGTTAGCAAAGGCATCCGAGCAGTCCTGCGGAGGGGACAGTGAGCAGCTCAGTAGGAGAGATGGGCTGGGGAGGGAAGAGTTATTGGAGAAGATCTGGGCCCAGGAGTCCTGTAGATGGTGCAAAGTCGATATATTTAAATGAGATGCAATGAACTATAGGGAGCTTCTCTTGATTAACAAAGGGAAATGAGATTGCTTGAGGGAGACTGTGCATACAGCTATGTGGGAGGTAGGTTGTAGCTTGTGAAAATTGTAGACATAAAGGAGTTAAACTTATTAATAAATAGAATGCCTAACAACATACCCATTTTCCAACACAGTTTACTTCTCCTTTGATGTTTTAAGGAATCGTGTTCATTCATACTTTGGCCCATTCCACAATGATTTGCAGAGCAATAGTGTGTAACATGATGCTGGGTACTGGGGGGAATGCAATGCATATCACACAACAGTCAAAATCTTTAAGAAAGATCCAAACTAGGAAACACACTTTGTAGTCTAGGAGTGTTTGTAAGCTGAAATGGAAAAATCTACTCAGAGCCGCATTTATTGTCATCCTCATTAACTTTTCATGACACAACTCCCCCTATCTCAACTATTAAAGAATTTATTTTTTTGATTTCCAAGGTATATATGACTTAGAAAATGTTGGTCTATAAAGTCTGTGTTTGATAACAGTCTTCAAAGATTACACTGATGGGTATCTTTGAAGGAAACACTCAGTCATTACAGTAATGTTGTCAAGTTTTAGAGAATCCATGATGAACACCTCAGATGGCACGGTTTCAGGCTCATGATGGGGAAAAATGCACACGTCTTGTCCACAGGGACAAGAAATATAAGCACTCCTCATTTGATTTAGGAAAACCACACAGGCTAACAATTTGGGTTTTTTCACAGATATGCAGGACCCTGTAGTCAAAAAGCAGATGCCACATTCACACTCAACTGGGCTACTTACCTTGCAAGCACAGAAAACATTATAGTAGCTAGCTTTGATGGCAGAGGAAGTGGTTACCAAGGAGATAAGATCATGCACGCAATCAACAGACAACTGGGAACACTGGAAGTTCAAGATCAAATTGAAGCAGCCAGGTGAGTGACTAGGAGATGAATTCAAAGGTCATCTGATTTTTTTTTCCCTCCTCAATCTATATTTTAAATTCATAAAGTGTAAAAAATTTCAAGTGTCCTCGGATGAATTTGTAATCTTTCATCTTTGGGGTGGATTTTTTGTGAAGATATCATGTTTAGATAAAAATGTACATCATTATGTAGATTTACATAAAGTTTTAAAGAAGATATTTCCTAAATCCCTTTCTGTATGTGACTCTAGAAAGAGAACTGACATATGTGCTACCACCTTCAAGGAACAGAGACTCAAAATTCATCAAACACGTGGACAAACTGAGGGATATATGTACCCCTGAGTAAACATCTAAGCAGGCAGACGATAGTAAGGGATCAGTAGAGGAGTCCAGTGTTCATTTACACCGGAGGCGGGTGAAGGCTGTGACGTCCTAGGAGTGGCTCTTACCACCGGCTGGATGAGGGTTACTCCTCATCTAATTCTGGGAAAACTATACAACACAACCTTTGTTGCTCACAATTATAAGGGCTTCGGAAAGTATCAATCTCATTCTTGTGCTCTACAGTTATGGGATTATAGATAAACATGGTCTGACTTGAGAAATTTTAATTATAAATGATGGTTACTCAATAATGTGCATGTAACTTGGGAAATGTTTTACTTGAATTGTCTTTGAAGCTGCACAGCAACCCTGGGAGGTGGATGTTTTTATCCCGTATTTCAGGTAAAGAAATAGAGGCTCCTAAGTCAGGTAATTTGCCAAGGTCAGTCAGGATTTGAATCCAGGTCTCACTCCAAGTCTTATATTCAACTGCATTCCACTGATAAATAGAAAATGGGATCTTTGAATTTCTATAACCAAGTGTGTGGATGTCTGCGGAACATAAGTAGGTGATTTAAAATAACGTTGTGAAATTCTGAGTGATTAAATGGGTGGAGGAAAATGCCTTTAAGAAATGGAACAACTAAAAAAGAGAAGATGGCAATTTATTGAGTATCCCTGAGACTCTTATACCAAAGTTCATGATTAACTATTTTCCTTAAAACTAAAAAAAGAGAGGTTTAGATTAGAGAGAGGATAAATTTGTTCAAGAGTGAGGTGTAATATTTTTAAATATTTTTTTATTTATCCAGATTAGTCCTCTGTGAGAAAGGACATAGTTTCAAGGGCCTCTCAGATCTGATCTACACAAGCCCTAAAGTTACAGAATTGAGTATCCACAATATACAACTCCAGTTAAAAAAGTAATGAGATGGGGGTGGCCAGATGGCTCAGTTGGTTAGAGCTGGAGTTCTGAGCAACGGGGTTGCTGGTTCAATTCCCACATGGGCCACTCAGCTGCGCCCTCCACAACTAGGTTGTAGAACAACTACTTGGAGCTGATGGGCCCTGGAGAAACACACTGTCCCCCGATTAAAAAAAAAAAAAAGAAGTAAAAAAAAAAAGTAATGAGATGTAGTTTGTTTATACAATGGGATAGTATTTCAGCAACTAACAACAACTATACACAACTACATAAACGGATCTTACAAATAGACTGTTGAATGGGAGAAGCCAGGCACAAAAGTGTACATTCTGCGTGATCCAATGTACGAGTATATATAATTAAAAACCATGGCACAAATTCCGGTGAAATTTTTATAGAATCCAATAAAAGGAAAACATTTTATTTTTTTCCTTTTGCAAAAGGAGAAATGATCCAGAGACTTCTGGGTGATAATAATGTACTATATCTTTGTTTAAGGATATGTTCAGTTTGTAAAAATTTATCAACTTGTACACTCGTGACTTGGTGCGCATATCTGTGGAGAAGGTATGAGTTGAAAACTACTTAGTTTAATTTTTTTTAATATTGCTTAGCTAATATTGTTTAACTCAGGGCAGCCTCAGACAGATAGCAGCAACTGAAAAACACAGATTCTCAAAGTCACACATAGGTTTCACACACTCCTCAATACAAGTTAAGTGTTCCCATTTACTAGATTTTTTTAAGTAAATAAATGACCTTTTGATGTAGGATTAAGAAACCGGTGCATAAAACATTTCTCTCCTTTCTTTACCTGGCTTTCATTCCCGAACACAATTTTGTGGCAAAAAGAGTTCTTCATCCATCAAGGAAAAAGTCCTACTCTGGGTGGTGGACACACAATGGGATTTATAGATGATGTAATACAGAATTGTACACCTGAAATCTATGTAATTTCACTAACAATTGTCACCCCAATAAATATAAAAAAAAAGGAAAAAAAAAAGAAAAAGTCCTTATATAATGACGCTGAACTAACTAATCAACATCCAGCATGAGAAGGGATTTATTTAGAGAGTCGTGTTTATGTTCTCAGGTAGGGGTCTCAGATACATTTCTAAGCCCTACCCAGATGTTCTGCATGCCCCTATATTTCTCCATGGCAGGGGCAGCCTCTCTTAAACTGTAAAACATCTGGAGAGATTTAAATTCAATTATGTAAAGAAAAGTGCATCTGGGCTGCAAATTTTTATATAAAGCTGTGAAAAAAAAACTGCCAGGATTTGTTTTCTGTGAAACACACACACACACACACACACACACACACACACACACACTTTTTATGGAGTCCAGCAAAAGTAAATCTTGTTCATCTTGCTTTTAAGTTAAAAATGATAGACATTGATCTCGGGTGTTTATTTGATTGCTGGCAGTAATATATCTTAGTTTCTAATAGAATGGAATAGAAAACAAATGGCAGGGCTTCACATTTGTGTATTCATCTTAGTTTTCTATCTACAATGTAATGCTAATTCATGGACTTCTTCCATGTATTTTAGGCAATTTTCAAAAATGGGATTTGTGGACCACGAACGAATTGCAATTTGGGGCTGGGTGAGTAGTTGTTTGGCTGATGAATCTATATGCATTTCTTAGTGAATATAACGCAGAGCAGGATAATGTATCTTTTGTATGTAAATATTTGGAGATGAAAATCATGTCTATCCTTTTCATCTAAGAAGGTTTAAATAAAATATCTTAGATCTCCGAGCAGTGAGTCCCTACTAGCCAGGCTTACACATTTGTTTGTTATGATGAGGGAGAAAAGTGAGGAAGGAGAGAAAGAGGGAGAGAGGGAGGGAAAGAGAGAGCAAGGGAGGGAGGAAGGGAGACTTTTCTCATGAGTCAAGGTCAGTGAAGATTTAGTGTTTATTGCTTTTACCTTTTCTGTAATTGGTATTACCCAGCAACTTTTCAATGCTTTTCCCTCACATCTACTAAGAAAAGGGACTAGGGCTCTGAAAATTGTAGCCTTTAGTACAGTCCAATTAAGGCCAATTTAAGCCTCCTCTACTATACTTTCTATCTCTAAAGAGGCATGGTATAATATATAAAGATGTGAGAAATGCAGAAACTGCGACTCGCTTACCATATGTCCTTAATTCCTTTACCTCCATAAAAATAACTATTTCCATCTTATAGTCATATGGAGGGTACGTAGCCTCAATGGTCCTGGGAGCAGGAAGTCACGTGTTCAAGTGTGGAATAGCCGTGGCACCTGTGTCAGCATGGGAGTTCTATGGTATGTAATTGTTATCAGGTACAAAGAGATACTGAGTGTTGACCTTAAAATTCCAATGGTCAAACCATTTCTTTTTGGGTTTCAGTGTTTCTACAGTGGATAGCTGATTTATCCTACAGGTACTTTATGGATACCTATAGTAAAACAATCACACTTATTCTGCTATCATAAAAGGCTGGATGGTATTATATGTTATCTGCACACTTAGTTATCAACAAATACTGTTTTCCAAATTTCAAAACATCTCCAATGCTACATTTCTGCAGATAAATCCTTCCTTATCTTTATTCTAACTTGAGTTTTGGGCTTCAATTATTAGCAGAATAAAAGAAGCATTTATCTCTCTTCTGATAAAAGTCAAATATAAATAGGTCTTTGCGTGGAAAGAGGAGAGTAGGGACAGGGGAATTCCTGGGAGGTTTGTTTTCTACCATTGCCTCTAAGTAAGTGAAAGCCACTCTAGATAATCCTCTTCATTATTCAGAAAATATTATTTTATAAGGTGTATTATTTTAAATATTCTTACATACACATGTAATTGCCAAGGGTATAGGAGTGAGCAGTGCAACAGTAGGTAGGCGAGAAGAGTCAGAGGTGGCGAGGGGATGAATTTTTTTCTGTGCCTCTGCTGACTCCATCTCAAGTCCTTTATGTAGTAAAGGATAGAACCATTGATAATGAATATGCTCATTAAATATTTTATGTCCTAACATATGGTAGTACCAATCTTGTGGAAATTGCTTTTTTAAAATCTTCTCCAAGTCAAGAGAAGCCAATGTAAAAAATACATTGCTATCTTTCTGCTAAAAAAAAAAAAAAAAATGGAGAACACAGTTAGGATTTGATCCTCACACAATGTATTTGATTTCATATGTAACACTTTTCTGCTTGATAGTAATTGTTCTATTGGATGGCTTGTTTTTGGAGACCTCTGGTGGTCAATGAAATAATAGAAACAATCTTTGTTTAGAAACACGTAATGAATGATAAGGAGAGAACTTCATTAAATGTATATGGATCAATCTAACACATATGAACTTTCTAGAATTCTCATATATGTGTAAATTTGAACAATTTTACACAAAGATTAGATAGAAGGAATATGTAAATGGTATTTGAAGGCATATTTCTAAAAGTTTACAACTTCATTATGCATTTTTAAATACTATTTTTAAAATTTCAGATGCATATTGTATATATATGATAGATAGATATGACAGATATCAAATCATATATGATATATGATTTAATTTTTGAAAACAGGACAAAAATATGTTTAATTCCCAAATTAACCAAACAAATAATACATGTTTTTCTGCCATATATAGATAAAAGAGCTTAAGTCATTTCGGCAGACAGATATTAATCTGTTTGACAATGCTCAACTGTTACACCACCAAAATCGAGGCCTCTCCACAAAATGAGAGAAAACAAATGTTTAACTTGCATCACGATGGAGTAGCTGAGCCAATATGGAGTTATACAGCAAATGAATGATAACTGAATCCTTTCTCTTTATGATAGTGAATTTCAACCTGCCAAAAAATATTATTTAAGTAAGCAACTAGTAATTAAACATTATTAGAGATTTCCAAACAGAAATAGCATATCATAAATTAGGGCGTATACTGTGTCAGGACCAAAAACCTTCAAGATGTTTGAGGCATTTAAGAGAATTAAGATTCTTTGAAAAGGTCAGATGCTAATGTAGAGTGCTTACCTTTTAGCCCTTCACATTTAACTTTCCTGCAAGTGGATTATTGATTGGATTTTAGATCATCTAGTTTGATCTCTCTCTGCCCTCATCATGAGAGCTACGTGGGGTTGGGCTAGGGCAGAGTGCAGAAAGGCAGGAGTCTGAGCTGATGTCTGGCTGTATTAACAAGCCAAATAAAAATGATCTGGAGGAGATACTTCTGAGGGTAACACTATAGACCTATGCACAAGTTAAGACATACCACAGCACATAAAATGACCCAATAAAAGGAGGAAAGGTCTTCATTATATGAATTAACTTTTTTCTTTTCTCTGTCATAGACTCAGTGTACACAGAACGTTACATGGGTCTCCCAACTGTAGAAGACAACCTTGGCCATTACAAGGTAAGAGATGAGGAACCAGATCCATTTCATAACCTATTTATAAGTGGTTTAAGGACATTTTAAAGTGTATCTAGTCTAGAAAATATATATGTTTTTATTTCCAACAAAATTCTTGTTAAAAAGAAATAACACAGGTGGTTTAAAGATACTCCAGTAGCTTCCCCTACTATATTCTGCATAATTACAGTCTTTATCGTATGCTATATAGGTCACAATATGCATTCATTTGGAAATACAAAGCAACACCAGATAATTACTTTAATTATAAAAAATTTCAGTTTAGAAAACATGTCAAATTCAGCATATTCCTTAAAGCCCAGAAGATTCTAAACCTTTAGCTATATATTAAAATTTCTCACGGTATTATCATAATTAAGATTTATGTACAAGCCTATAACTTTCTTATTCACAGCGAAATATGTACAGTTTTTTCACACAAGATTTGACTAAAGCAGGTGAGGAGTAGGTACAGTTTGGCGGTACTCTGAAAAGCCCTTGAACTCTAATTACTCAATAGCATCCAATAGTCTGATTTGCCTGTTGGGAGAACTGCAGATGGGCTATAACATTTGAAATATGCTCTGGGTGCAATTATCACTAGCAGCCCCATGTGCTAGTGTGGATGCCAACGCAAAGCCAGAGCCACGTTGATGCAGCTGGAAGTGCTAAGGACCCTTGTAGCACTTTGGCCCGTGCAACAGATTCCTGATTCTATTTGTCATATTAGTCGAGAACGCTGAAACTTACAGATGACAAGGCAAATCATCTGACGTTTACATTCTCCAAAGGAAATTCAAAATTCTTCCCAGGACAGTGAATTAAAAAGAAAGATAAACAAGAATAACTTAAGAGAACAACTTCTCCTTATCTGTGCCACAATGCTCAAGGCATGGGCTTCATATGAATACATTTCTCTGAGCAGTATTTGCACATTTTTGTAAGATGTTATCAGTACTATGAATTCTAAAGCCATTTGACCAAAACACAGTAAAACTCAAAACTTCTAGTTTTGCAACATAAGTATAGACAGTTTAGTTCTACTTCTCCCAGCTTTATTTAGCAAGGCGGGTGCGGGGAGCGGTGGGGATAGGGGATGCATCTTAGTTTGTGTCTATGGGTGTGTTTTCATCTCTGTTTTTCAGTCAAGATAAGAAAGTAGCAACCTGTACAGTGACATGCACAAACCATCCTCCACTACAAAGCGATCCCATAAGCAGGTTGTTCTCATTTCTGCTCACTGGCCCATGATACTTTGGACTCAGTCCTTCCCACTCTTTGTCTTCCACATCCAGTAAGCTGCTTCAGACATCCTTGCCCTTCTTCATAACCACAGTGTGACTGTCACATGACTACTCCCCTTTTACAACAATAACCCAATTAGATTCCCCTTAGCTTGTCTTTCCACACTCTTTCTATACCACATAGAGTTATTAGAACTTACCTCACCCGCAGCACTTTCACGGACCTTTCCTGCGTACTCAGCTGACTCCATTCCTCCTCATTCTTTCACCAGGTGTTCAACACCCTGTTTGCAGCCCAGTTTACCTGGCCTGTTCACTGTTCTCTGAATATTTCTGCACCTTTTCCTTTTGTGCCTTTGTCCTCTTTTCCCTCTGCCTGGAATGTCATTTCCTCTCCATCTCCACCTATTAGGAAAGACTTGCATGGCTCTCCCAGGGGAGAAGTAGCCCCTTTGGAGTCCTATACATTTTCCTCACATCTCTCTAACCCTCCATTTATCTCTCTTGGACTCATTGTTGGTTTGTACTCCCATTTCCCCTCTGCAGTATTATTATCTCTTCAAGGCTTTACTCAACAGTGTATCCTTCGGATTACCTAGTATGAAGTATAAGCCTTAAAATCTTCTCTGAGTTAATTTAAAAACTATTTGAAGGGAAACATTTTTATGAAAATCGTGTGCCTCCATCATGTCTCTCATTTTACAGCTGGAATTTTCTTGTCAATGACCTGACAGGGATGTTTAAATTTGAAAACCATCCCTCCTGTGGTACACTATATTTGATGAGTTGCCAAAGGCATTTCTCAGATATTCCAAATGTACTAAAAACTCCTGAAACATTGAAGGCGAACTGCCCAGGACCCTGTCCCTGACTCTGGAACCTGGTGGATGATGAGTCAAAAGTTCATTTAAAAAATCCCATACTGAAAAGTCTTTGAACCTGGACGCACAAGGTCAAGTCTAAACCCTGATCTATGAGGAAGTCCATGCACTTAGCCCAATTCCCAGACGAACACCAGCTGACAGGGTGTTTCCTCTTCAACCAGCCCTCCCCTTAGAGGATAATTAGTTTTCATCTGCTATTTCAACCTGCATCTTTCCCAGACTTTCTCACAGATTTGCATGCTGATCTTCCTCTTCCTCAACTCTACCCCCACCTCTGGTGGCCTTGTTCATCTCTCCCCTTAGGTGTTCGCTGCGTGAGGTAGTCGTGTAAACAGAAGCCACTTCCTACTGCCAATGGCAATACACGCACACTGGTTGCACAAAGTCACTCTTTCGTTTCACTGCACAGATGGCACCCGAGGACTGTTTAATCCTTCCACCGCCAGGAGTCGGGTTTTCTTGGCACAAAATTCACTGCTGGCAATGGACACATTAAAACTGCCAGTACCAGGGAGCTAAAGGTTCCCAATGTGTTACTCAGAGGAATTATTTGGGCCAGCAATCGTTAAGGTGGGCAGGAGAAAGGGAGGCAAATGCGTTACTGAACTGTTGCCACCCTGGTAAATTGCTTCCTCTCAATGTGGAGAACTGAATCTAAGTGCCTATATTTGGTGCACAGCAGGCTTTAGAATAAAGCTGCCCTCCTTTGTTTTTTAAATGAGCCTATGCTTTTGTCTCTGGCAAGAAAACATTCAAAGATTCTATTTTCCTCCAAGGCCCCAGCTGCCCCTCTGGACCCCATCTTCTTTTACTTTTCTTTCCCAGGTGGTTTATATTTTCTCTCTCTCTCTCTCTCTCTCTCTCTCTCTCTCTCTCTCTCTCTCTCTCCCCCCCCCCGCCCCCCACCACCTCCCACTCTCTTTGAAAAGACAAAGAACATAATTCTGCAGAGGCTTTCAGTGCCCTGTGCACTTGCTGGGTCAGAAGGAAATATTCGGAACATGATTCACATGATTCCCGTTTACTCTGGCTGATTGACTTTCGTCAGCACATCCAGGATCGAATGCCCAAAGTGTGTGTGTAATAAGCAAGACTCTGACCTTTGTCTACGTTTTCAGCTAATGAATCATCGGTGTAGTAGCCAGCATTGTAGCCTTTGGGAAAGAACACAATTTTTAATAAAACCGAAATGAGCAAAAGTATTCATTACTAGGTCATTGATAACCCATATTTGGAAAAATTGAGAGAAATCAACATTACCAAGAGAAGCACATTTTGTAAAATAAAGGTTCTACTTACCCTTTAGGAAACGGACATGTAGGAACCACTCTCAATGCCCATGGGACAGCCTGGGATGCCATGGACTGTCCCGCTGTGCACTGTTGAAAGCTAGTTTACAACCCATTCTCTGAGGAACTCACCTCTGGGACTACATCCAACCAGAAAGAGTCCCTTTCCTGTTCTTACAAAACTGCCGTATAAATTAGGGAACCGTGGAACTAGGGCTGGGACCCAATGCAGTGACACAAGCAGTGACTCCATAAGACTCTTTTTTTTGTAGACAATCACCCGCCGCTGCCAACGAGCACTTTTAAAAGATAGCAGGAACTGAAAGGGGAGGGAAGGAACATGTTCATGTCCCTAAAATTCCAAGGAGCTGGTCCCATGAGCTCTAAATGGGCAGCTGAAGTGGAGGTGTGACACCTCCGAGCTTAATAGGCAGTGAAGCTCTGTACACACATCTTTTGTGCAGTGAGCCTCAGTCCACAGCAGACAAAGGGTGACAGTTCAGAGCAGAGGAATCAGATAGCCAATGAAACAACCTTCACCCCCAAGAGCGATAAGCAAATAACAACGGCGGCCACACCTTGAGGAGTGGGTTCCTGACTAACGGGGACGAATGGTCAATCGTAGGTCTTTCAGTCAAACCTACAAAAGCTATTAACATGTAGTAGACTTTCATTCACCCATTTAAGGTGCCTGGTGTTCTAACTGTTCAGAAGTTTGTTACCTTTTTGGTGAAACAAAACATGCACACAAAAGTTTTGGAGATAAATAATAGAGAGTCGGTAATAAAGCATGTACTCAAATAAGACCAAGCGCCCAACACGTATGAAAAAGACTAGTGGTTTCCCAATTGTCACTGTGGAGCCCCAGGAATTTTGTACCTTCCAAGCATGTAGATGGGAGGTGGCCCATAAGTTAAGGTTTCACCTTCCCACCATTCATCTCATCCAGGGGGATCCAGTTTCATTTATTTCATTCTTCTTCTTTTTCTTTCATTTATTAAGTGCTTGCTTTTGTGGCCAGACACTATTCTAAGCTCTTTACATGAACTATTAGGTTCAATTCTCCCTCAAGTTCTCTGAGATCAGTGCTCTATCTCCATTTTATTGACACAGAAACTGAGGCACAAAAATGTTATATGCTAAACATATGGATACTGAGGAGTAGGAAAGGGAGAGAGCACATATCTGAAGCCAACTGAGAAAGATGTAGGAAGACGGAGAGGAAGAGCATAAATGCTTTCCATAGGCTGCAAACAGGGACGCGGCAGAGGAGCACAGGAGACACATGAGTAGCAGACAGAGCTGGTTTTCTGAGGATTTGTGAAGCACGTTCGGTGAACCGAGGGATAACACAGTAGAAGGGCTGTGAGGAGAGCAGGCCAAATGGGGGCCAATAAGGCAGGAGAGAAGACTGGGGAGGAGGGGTATGGATGTATGAAGACACATTAGAGAGGATATAAGATCAAGGGCAAGGGAAATGGGGCCCAAGTCCCGAGCCTGGTTGCCAGGAGAAGAGGGCAGCCTGGAACACACAGAAGGGACTGATTTAACTTGTAGAGGAGATTTATTTTGCATTTTGCTCAAAATTTGATAGGCTTTTGGCAAGTGTATGAAACAGTCATAGATTTGGCAGTCTTCTGCTAGCAGATTTGAAATGTTCAATCCTTAAGAACTGCTGCATCGTTAGGTTATGCAAAACAGGGTGCAATTTTGTAAATATGCCATCTTGTACTGATTTGACATTTGTTCTATTATCCCAGAATATGCCAAAGGGAGAGAGACCTTCAGATTTAAGCCAAACCTTAACTTGTTTGTTGAGTGCTGATAAAATGTTGACTGCTGTGTGATCTTTAAAGAAGCCAGTGTAGCTTGCTGAGGCCTGAGGTAGAGCCCCCTGTCGAGCTGATGGGACCTCTTTCCTTGGCAGCTCACGGGGACAGTTGTTTGATAGATGTAAACAAGTAAAACATCTGATACAGTGGGTTGAATTAATTTTTTTTCTTAAATATTTTCTGTGGTTTCTGTTTTCTGTGGCATCAATGGTGCTTCCCCAAATAGCATCATTACTATTATTTATGAGGCTTTCGTTTCAAGTGGGGGAATGCATAGAAAGTCGGAACACCCCAGGTAATATGTCACTGAAGTACAGGGCCATCCATTGGACCCGCGGCTGTTTGTTCTCTCTGTAACAGCATGGAAATGGTAATGAGTTGTCTGGCTGTGGTGTGAAGGGACAGGACAATGTGACGTTAAAGGGAATGGACTTTCAAGTTAGATAGTCCTGTACTCAAGTTCTAGTTCTAGCACTTACTAGTTGTATGGACTTGGGGAGGCTACTTAACCTTTCTGAACCTCAGTTTTCTCGTCTGGATAATGGGAGTAATCAGACCTACCCACAGGGTTATTAAAAGGATTAAATGAGATATATATGCCTGCCATGAAATAGGCTTTCAAAACATGGCAGCTGCCAACATTACCCTCAGGAAGCAAATTGTCCTTATGGTTCCTAGATGACACAAGAGGTGGCTTAAAAATTGTTAGACCTTCTGTTTCTCACAGTACTTCCCCACTCTTATCAGCTCTCTCTTTTATTTCAAAAATACAAAGATTTATTTGTTGGAAGGTAACTGAGGAACCAGCATGATCCAACGAGCAGCTACAGATGGTTCTTCTTAGGGCTTGAAGGAAAAGCTCCTTGCTGAGATGCTGTGGAATCGGCACTGCCACTGGACCAATCCTTCCCACTTTGCTTTGCCAGACTGTTGCTGGCAGCGGGGCTCTCCGGAAGTTTCTAGCCTCAGGAGGGTGCCAACTGCACCACCATTGCATCCTTGCCCATTTATCACTCTTAGCTTCCTTTTTAGTAGTTGGTGATAGACTATTCAGTGTCTAACTTAGTCATCCATTTCCTTTTTTATTTCTGTTTCCATCAACAGGCAAATGGGGATTATCCTATTTTGATGGGTTAAAATAACACAATTAAATTCTTTCTGATTGTTAGTCATACCTTAAATTAATGCATGCGTTTCTTTCCCTGGCTTCGGGTGTTGACTTTCATAGATTAAAGTGCACCATGCTGTGGACTCTCAAAACTCTTTCTTGACTGAGAAACCAGGACACTCAGTCTGGTAGGGAATGAGGCAAGGTGACACAGCTGCACCATTTTTAGGGAGAAAAAAATGTCGTCAGCAGCCTGAAAGCGGGTACATGCCTCAGCTTCCTCTCTCCCTAGCACAGCAAGGTCTCTCCCAGTGAGCAGTGGAAAGTGTGCTTTGCAAATGGCCCACTTATCTTGCAGTTGCAGGAGAAGCTTTTGTTTTATTTTTCTCTTGCTGCATTAAAGTATTTGTCTTTCTTTCTTTGTAGTGTAATATTGTTAATGTAAAACAATTTGCATCATGACACTTTTATCACAGTTTTCGTCTTTTTCTCAGTATGTTGCATTTCTCACCATGTCTAGTTCATCACAGCTACAGTGTGTACATCACAACATTTATCTTAGGCTCAGGGTTTTACTTGTTTATAAAAATTGTCTTCTTTCAGCCTGTATTCACTCCATTTAAGAAAAAAAAAAAAGGCAGCCAGAAACTGTTTTGGTCCAAACTCCAGTAGTTATCACATTCCTTGCTAACTGTCCTGTGTATTTATATGTCTCCTAACTATTACTCTATGTTTCAGTGACATTTCTCAGTTTTATGGTTCCTGGAGGTTGTAGGAGCAGCTTTTGCTATTCAAGCTGCCAAGCAAGGAGGGACTGTGAGGCTTTTGGAAGTGAGGTGAGGTGACACAGCTGTATATTTGGGTCAGGTCAAGGTGTTAAAGTTGACTGTCTTCCGCGAGCTGAGAGCTAGATTTAGTACAGGGAGAAAGAAGGTGGAGGACACAGCAGTGCCATCCCCTCAAGCTGAGAGCAGGACTCACAGAAAGGATCACCCAGGAGCAGCCTAACGGGGCACCAGGGCCTGGGGCTCAGATTATTAATGTTCACTGTAGGGGTCCAAGCCCCAGCTTCTCCTGTCTCCAGCTTAGAATCCTACACTGTCTTTTGGGGAGATTGATTTTGACGCTTTTTCCTCTCTGAAGGGCAGAAAATTGCTCAAGCTTCTTTTGCGGCATTAGACACTGCCTCCTCGGCGCAGTCAGAAAACATGCCTCACACATCTCTCAGGGCTGTGAGGACCGAGCTCTTCCAATTAATTCAGTCTAAGAAAGCCTAGGGACGCAGCAGCCAAAGGTACCCAGTGTATCTGTGTCCTACAAATCCCAGGACAGTTAATTAACAATTTATTTCTCGCTCCTCCATTGCTGGAAGACCATGTCATAAGCAGCATAGGAGGTAGAAAGGGTTCTGCTGTCAGACTTTTGTGTTCAGCTCCGTCACTTCCCACAGATGTAACCTGATGCAAGTTATTTCTAAATCTCGTTGTCTCCACGTAGAAAGCAAGATTGCTATGTATCTCACGGGAATGTTGTGAAGATTAAGTAGAAATAATGCTTTTACAAATGCTTTATGATGCTTACCACAGTGACTGACAGAGTAAACAATAAATGTTAGCTACTATAAATAATGACGTGACCTATGGGCTGCAAGTGGGCAAAACATATCCTAGTAAATCTTAGAATGACACTATTTTATTCCACCTACCCCAGCTGCCCCAATTTGGCCTCTGCAAAACTAGGATCAAATATAGTGAATAGTACAATATAAGTGCTTAAGTGTCTTTCATTTATTCATTTGATTAATATTTAGCACGGTATTAGATGCTACGAATACAGTGATGAACAACATAGACAAATCCTTTTTCTCATGGATCTTATTGTTTAGTGGGGTATGTGACAAATAAATATTAATTGACTAGATTTAAAAAATGAATGGATAGATGAATGAATGGGGTAATGTTGGGATGGATGGCTTTATCTGGGACATCTCACCAGATAAAACATTTCTGAAAAATGAAGTAAAATAAAAAAAGTAAAATAATTAAAAGTGACTTTAAATGAGTCCTAGGTATTTGTTTCTAAAGTTTGTGGGTAAATTCTCAGTGTGGCTCAGAAATGCAATATAAGCAGGACAAGTGGGAACCAGCCTACATCGGAGTTGGAGGGCATCTGCTCTGAACTTCCCAGGACTGTGTGACTTTGGGAGTGAGCCTTAGTCATCTGAAACATGTTGGGTGATGCTGTCCTGAAAGTTGTAGACAGAATCTCTTTTTTCCAGGAACATTATGTTATAGCATTCTCACATCGACATCAGCAATTCAATCTAAAAAAAGAAAAAAAAGGAAAAAAAAAAAAAAGCCATGTCTCTTGATTCCTATTCTTTTGATTCCTAAGAGGATTTATTCTTATTCCCACTTTACAGAAAACAAGGCCCAGCTCCCAGCCTGTCTACGGTTGCACAGCTCACTGATACTGAAGCTGGACTAGAATACAAGTTCTCCAGCCTTAGTCCCCTCCAGCTTCCTGCCAGACCACCAGGGCTCCCGTTAAAAATATTAAGCTGGCGTTAGCTACAAAGATATCTGTAAAATATAGACTTTGGCTTTCACAAAGTTGACTTTGATTCGCCAAGATGCCGTGGACTAGCTGTCTGATTTTAAACCCATAGGGAGGCTTCTAGCCCTTCCCTTGCCCAATCCATAATAAGACAATAGAAGTAGACTCTTGCTCATCCCCTCCCAAAGGCACTAAATTGTTTATGTGACATTTTTACCTTCATCCCAATTTTACTAAACATCCACAAAGTAAGATCAGATGGCCAGTTCCATGCTTTCAAAGGCTTTTTCATCCAAGACCTCACCCTCATTCTGGAAGTCCTATCTGACTGAGGCCCCTAAGTAGTCTTCAAAAAGCTGACCTCCCAATTTATGGTCCTATTTCCCTGGGTGATTTGGGAACGACTTGATGCAATAGCAGCATTTTCCCCAATACGGAATGAGGCAGACAACAACCCCTGATTTCTTAAGGCCGTTCTTGATCTTTTTCACCCCTCTCTCCTTCCATGTGTCACATTTGCTTCGGTTTTAAACATCTGTTCCAAAAGAGGCACACTTGTTTCTCCATTCAGAGCCTAGCAATGTGAACCAAAGTTCATATGACATATTGCAGAGTATGTTTCATTGCAAATACTATGTACAGGCTCTTTGAAATGTAGCATGTATGGCACCATGTGACACATGGTTGCCATGGCAATACACTTTTTGGCTGAACTACAGCATAAGCCCATGGAACATACATTGCTAATATGAGACTCTGCCCTGTGCTAATGCATAGGACACAGTCAATCTGGGATCTGGGACTCAAGGGGTTTTGCATGCAGCCTGGGTGGCAGGTACCCTCTTCCTGCATGGGCAGGGGAGATGCGGTACCCTCCCTTTCCAGTCCTGTCTCCCAGCACAGGGCATGCTATGCATTCTGCCATGCATGGAGACAGCATTTGCTTGAATATCGGTTTGCTATATTTTGTATCAAAGGGGGCCCCAGCTGAAAACATTTTATTTTGTAAACTGAAGTGAAAAATCAGTTTATGGCAGATCTTTTTTTGAATAATGACATTCTTTTTTCCCAATTCCAGAATTCAACAGTCATGAGCAGAGCTGAAAATTTTAAAGAAGTTGCGTACCTCCTTATTCATGGAACAGCAGATGGTGAGTTTCAGTTAATTAGACTTTTTAGTATCACAGACAGGTTTGCAATTTCACTACTGACAAAACAAAAGCATGAGGGGCAAGACTGTTAGATTTACTTCAATAAAACAGTGTTGCTTTCCACAACTCACTTGTCTTGGGCTAAATGGAATGCTGAGTCCTGGAACTTCAAATAGTCCTTTTCTTCTTGAGCTTTCCCCATCCTTCCATATCAGGAAACTGGAGCTATTAGTGCCTTTATGTTTCCTTTCTCTCCCCACAGATAACGTTCATTTTCAGCAGTCGGCTCATATCTCCAAAGCCCTGGTCGATGCTGGAGTGGATTTCCAGGCAATGGTATAGCAAAACTTTGTGGAAGGGGCGGGAACTTGCTGGGGAGGGGTCTGGTTTCGCCTCACAGAGGTCCCAGGAGACAGGGACTGAAGTGAAATGTTTTTTATGTCTCCAGTGAGAAGTTGGAGAAGTGATATCCTTGAGCCATAGACACAGTAATATTCAATGATATCATAGAGTTGGGGGTTGAGAAGCACAATATGCATATTCTGGGAGTGTCAAAACACTGCTCTCCTAGACATGTGAGTGTTCAGTCTCTCCCCGTTTTAATTCAAAAGTAATCACTTACTCAGTCGATGTGTGGCAGAGTAATTCTAAAGAAAAACCAGCGTGATAACAGTACAATTCGAATGTGAAAACCCATTTCTGTCTAGGATGTAATACTAGCCATTCTAACAACAGTGGGGTATTAATAATCAGCAAGCTTCAGGCTTCGTAATTGCCATGTTATCTTTTGTTGAACCACCACAGGCATTAAACAGTTAGGCTTGTTTTATAAAGTCGGAAATGGCTAGATAGAGCTGTTGTTGCCTATACAGAAGGAGGTTTCTACGTATTATGTTAAATGTTCTTTCTGCACTAGACTTTTTTTGATTAAGAAAAAAATTATATATACATATATAATTTTGTATATATGTATATATACATATATGTATGCACATATGTATATATGTATATATGTGTATATATAATTCTGTATGTTTATGTGTCACACTATGTTTTTGTGTAAAATGCTTTTTTGTCTGTGTTAGCTGAAAAGCCTGCTTTTCCTCACTCTCTTCTAACATATATACTTTATCTGTGCTGAGTTCAGACACTGCCTACTGTATACAAGTAGGACAGTCACTTGACACCCAGAAAACCTGGTAAATATCCTGAGTGTTAGATTCTTTTAAGAGGTTGAGGTTTATTTTTTCACTATTCAAAGAAAGACGTGCTACTTTAATTAAACAATTTTTAAAAGTTAATTTATGTCTCCATAATACATGTTTGCCTGGCAATGATTTCCCACTTGCTTAATGTGATATGAGTTGATAAATTTTTGCCTCCGGTCATCAGCTCTTTCTACATAAATGTCAGATATACAGATAAAAACAAAACTCCAGTAAAAAATCTAAATGTTTGTAAATAACACATTTGACTTTTGACTTCACTTATGTTAAACATATATGGAATACTGAAATAAGTGTTTCCAGTTCCTTAGTGATATATATTAGGAAAAACTGCCTTTTAAAAACTCATTTATTTTTACACACTTTATCTTACTACAGTGTAGGAGAAATTTGACACTTGATAACACTTAATTAAAACTAGTAGCTTAATGGGATAAACATTTGCTCATATGGACCTAAGTGTCCTTGGAGTCAAATTTAAAAATGGATTTGGATATTTTAATTAGAATAAACATATCCTGAAAGACTCCACAGTAAAGCCAAATTCACAATTAGTTCTCTGTCGCAGCACCTCCAGAGGACAGAACAATATGCCCTGGAAAAGCTCTGGGGGGACATTACACACCCTCTCTGATCACGTTTGAATTTATACACTGATTCAGGAATTAAAACGTCCTGTGTTATTCTGTGTGCTCGTGAGAACTCATTTGAATTGACTGAAAACCACAAGACAACTGACTTTCTAATTCTGACCTTTTTCTTTCTCCAGTGGTATACAGACGAAGACCATGGAATCGGCACCAGCACAGCACACCAACATATATATACGCACATGAGCCACTTCATAAAACAATGCTTCTCTTTACCTTAGCACCTCGAAACAGCATGTCATTTAAAGCTTATTAAAAACCATTTTGTTCTCATTATCTTAAAACTACACTGTCAAGATGATCTAAAAAAAATACACCCAAATCAAGAAATTTAAGGTTACTTTGTTCCCATATTTCATGTCTAGGACCCTAAGTGGGGACTTCTGTCTTCACAACAGATTATTACCGTACAGAAGTTTGAATTATTCAGTCTGGTTTGGTTTATTATTTAAAATCATTTCCACATCACTTGCTAAAACAACAAATATGAATTGTTTTTAGGGGAGCTTTGCATAGGTTTCCTGGGCATCATTTCATTTTTTTCCTAACTGGACTAGTCCAAATCTTGTCATCTTCTTTAAACGGATGGTAAAATGTGCACAGTGATACACCGAAGCAGGGGTAAGAAAAGGGGGTAGGGAGAGAAGCTAGCTGGGCCTGGCTGGGAACCCAAGTGCAAGCATGCTGACCCGACCAGGCTGCTGTCAGCTCCTCTCAAAGAAGAGCTGTTCACAGCCAGATTGGCACAGTTTTCTGAGAAAGACTATTCAAACTGTCTCAGGAAATCATATACGCAAAGCACTGACTTCTGAGTAAAACCACAGCAGTTGAACAGACTCCAAAGAAATGAGAGGGAAACTGCCAACAATGCAAGGCCCCCAGGTGCCAGTTATGGCTATAGGTGCTACAAAAACACAGCGAGGGTGATGGGAAAGCATTGTCAAAGTGCTCTAAAAAATACTGATGTTTCCTCCTGAAAGAGGCAGCTTGGAACTGAGATGTGAACACATCAGCTTGCCCTGTTAAAAGATGAAAATATTTGTATCATAAATCCTAACTTGAAAGAGTACTTGCATCAAATTTTCTTATTTCTCTGAGCATCTTAATTAAAAGAATATTTTTACTTCCTTGCACTTGTTTTTTTTTTTTAAATTGAAAATAAACCATAAAGTTATGTATTATTTTTCCCATTCTACATACTGTCAAATTTCTCCTGGTCATTTAATAAATTTCATTTTTTCAGAGGTAATGAGTTTTGTGTCTTGAATCAGACCTAAACCACATTGGCATATGGACACATTTATCCAGAAAGGCTCGTGTTTATTTTGCTTGTTATCCCAGACTGTCTTGTAAACATGGAGGGAGTTCAGTTTTTATAAAAAATAGATACATAGAAATGTGTTAAATTAAGAAGTTCATTGCATTTTCATTCAATACCTATACAATTTCTGTTATCATACATATATATGTATTACACACACACACACACACACACACACATCTTTTGAAAAACAACTTAAAATAATTTAGGTTATTTATATAATACATAATTTATCATTTTATTTCAGGGAACGATGATGAAGCTCATATTATAAGAAAAAATAGTATCAACAATATCATCTGGGTAGCTCTGATGGCTCAGGAAAATAAAAAAGAGTCAAGTCAATCCCTTAAGTGTTTGACTATTTTGGGTTGATGTAACTATATTAATGAAAGCATAGATTTCAGATGCTGACTTTAACCTCGCGAAGTAATGTCTAGATCACTGAGGAAACATGACTTTTTTTGCTCAATTATTTGTAAAATGGCCTCATTTTTTTAAAAATTGATTTTATGAACTTAAACTGAGCTTCAGAACATTTGCTGGAAAAAGTTATCCCAGACAGAGTGAGCTGCAGCTTAAAATGGAAGAAATGGGGGGAAAAAATCTATTAATTTAATATGAGGCTGGTGAGTCATGGAATGGACACAGGATCGTGAACTTCAGCTTCAACTGTATTTTGAGAGCATGGCACTGAGGAGCTTCACTTTAATTAAGTCTCAAATACTACTCATCCACCGGAACTATAAACTGACCTTCAAACCTGTAGGGCTATTGTCATAATTTTATTTCTTAATAGAGTTCAAGCATCATGAGTAGCTGGGCCAATCTTTGCACAGTTCTGTATCCAGAAATAGTAGTCATAGAGCATATGTTCACGTCCTGGACTAAATTAATAGTCACGAAAGCAAATTAAATAAAGATTTCCTTTTATCTGAACTGAAACCATATAGTGTGCAATTTCAGCTATTGTGCAGATATTAAGATCATTGACAGTATTGGATGTTGACAATACCAAATGCTGTGTAATAGTAGATGTACAATATCGGATAATATACAGATATTAAGACCGTTGTGTAATATCTGATATTGTACAATATCAAAACTATATGAATTCATTGTTCCTATCGTGTCTAAACACGATAAATGTTTTCTCTGGAGCCCAGAGGTAACAAAAAATCCAAGCATATATTTTTTGCATAATTAGGGTTGCAAATGGTAATGATATGACTGAAGTTAAAGATGTCATGTGACCCTCATAGAAGTCTTACTCTCTAATATGAGTTTTAAATTAGCTTGTGGGAAAGGTTAAAGAAACTGATAAATAGAGAAAAACTCAGAGGGCAAGTCTGAAACACACAGGAACTAATGACACCACTGAGAAGCTCAGACTTGTTGCCATTGACAGCTGTAGCCTCAGTAGGCACGTGGATGCTAAGATTCCTTTTGTAAACAACCTGCTAAGTGCACCAGCTTCCAGGAGCACATACACCAAAGGAAGGGAGAAATGGTCACATCTCTTGCATGGATACAGAGCTTGTTTTTCGAGTTTGGTCAAGATTTTTAGAAAATCACTTCAAAAATATTTTTTGAACATTTGGTGGTTGTTGTTGGAAACCTTGCTAAAAATGGTGATATACCTCCATGCTTTCTTAACGAGCAGGCATAGAACATAATTCAGTGCATCCTTGATCAATCAAGGCCACCACTATAAAGATCAATGATCACATCAGGCTGTATGTCATTCTAAGAGTTGTCTTTCTTATTCGCAGGTGGTCATTGAGGCTACCAGTTCCACCACTTGTCATTTGTTGCTTTTACTCTAAGTTGACGTGAGAATTCCAATTTATAAAACTACTAGATTTGTACAATATTTAAGATTTAATAAGCTCTAAATGAAAAACAAACGCAAACACAAGAATGGCTTTTTTCATAAAGTAAGATAATTTTGTTCTGCCAACTTTGTGAAAGTTCTTCTAGCAGTGTCTGACAGGATGACCTGGAGTGTGTATTCAGGGTTTCTGAGGGCTACATACAGATGGCTGAGAATGAGAGATGAACGTGGGAATAAAGCATACTATCACTACCCACAGGGAAACTCAGAGTATGGGATGAACAACACCACAGTCATGTTCAGTAGAAAGTGATCATTTTTACTCATGTCACCTTTCTATGATAATATTTAAACTCAAGAATTTGAATTAATAAAAAGATAATTTCCTTACTGTTAAACTGGGAAACGTATCTTCTCTGGGGTTACAGACTTTAAACTTCAACAAACTCAGTCAAAGGTCTTATTCTACATAATCTTTCATCCGAACAATCACCCCCAAATTTGTCAGATATTTAAAACACATGTATAGTTAGAAGTCTGACCCATCAAACAACCAAAACCCTATCTATTCCATTCACTTTCTCCTTTCCAATGTCATGATATTTGTGACTTGTAGGCAAAACAAAAAGTATTTCATTGGGTAGGTTTGGTTTCCAATGTTAATCACAGAAATAAGAGCGACAAAGAAAATGTTACATACTGAGAGGAAATATACCCGATTCGGATTGCATGAGCTGGAATGAGTGCCCTGCTAAATGAGGAAGGCAGCCGCACCTCGCCTCCTGCTGGAGACGCCTGGTACTGCAGCTGAGGGGGTTACACGGACCTTGGTTAGAATGAGTGCCGCCACTCACAGTGAGAAAGTTACAGTGGGTTTCCTTTGAGCTTCATAGAAGTTTTACTCTCCAGTAAGAGCTTTAAATTAGCTTATTGGAAAAGGAAGTTAAAGAAATTGACAAATAAATTAGAGAAAAACCCTGAGGACAAGTTTGAAACACACAGGAACTAAGGATACCATTTAAGATGTGCAGACTGGCCTGCCACTGACCACGACTTAGCCTCTTTGAACACATTTTGTTCATTTGAAAGAAGTACAGAAATACCTACTTCACAGAATTTTGCATTGTTGTGAAGAAGATACAAATAAATAAATAAATTTCATATATATATATATATATATATATATATATATACACACACACACACACACACACACACACACACATATGGTCTGGTATTGTATCTAAGCCTGGCATCTTCCTTTCCCATTTTCCCTACTCCTGTTCACAACTATTTAGTTCCTTCTCCCAGTGTGATGACTCCATCGATTGCACAGGTTCTCACCTGAGGCTTCTGTGTCCCCAGGTGCTGGGCACACCTTCAAGAATAAGTGTTTATTTTTGTTCCAGTTCTGACATGTCAGTGAGAATCTTTTTTGGATCTTTAGTCATTCTTAATAAATTAAGCAGCAGCATCTTCTGATATATTTTACTTATAATTCTGTCCACAGCCTTTGCTGGGTGGATAAAAAGCAGAACACAGAACTAGCCTCTGGAGAGTTACAAAGGAAGGATAAAACACTATTCCTACCTTTAAGGAACTTATAAACAAATGGAAGTAATAAGTCACATGGCAAAAACCTATGATTACACCCACACCAGACAGCAAGAGTACCTAGGTACAAAGCTAAGTCTATGGTAAAAATGGATGTAACAAATAGGATGAAAGGATGGGTGGGGGGGTTATTTCTGGACTCAAATGAGCCAGCCATTGGCTGAATTTTGTACTACACTTAGATTTCTTCAATAGTTTCAAGATTATTGTTGATACCATGTTTTCAGAACATGCTTTTCAAATACAACCCAAAACATATTTATAAAGGAATGCTCTACATAAAAGGATTTATAATAAAGCTATTGTGTCTGGAGTAATTTATTAAGTATGCAAGGACTACGTTTGGCCTGTTTAGTTTCAAACTTAATAGAAGTTTATAGACCACTTGCAGAGATTTTAGTTTGAGCCTCTGAGAGTCATGCTGGGAGCCGGATCCCTAAGGAAGTGATTTTTCCCACAATATTTTCTACTGTGCTGCCAGATTATCTTTCCAAACATTCATGCCTCTCCATTATTCAAAACTCTTAATGGAAAAAGTTCAAACATCATTTATAATGCTTTCAACTTATGTTTCTACCTTTTCTTACAGGTCTTCACTACCCTCCTAACACTCTACCACTTTGGGCTGTGTGCTGACTTCCAAATATGTCACATATCAAATATGTCAGGCCCCAGTTACAACATATACTTTAATTTTTTATTTCATTTGCAGTTCAATACTGACATGTGTCTGAGAATCTTTGCAGTTCTTGGAGTAGGTTTCCTTCCCCATTTCCATCCTAATTGATATGCTACTTCTTATATAACATTTTCCTCAAACTGTGCCCTACTCAAAGTTCCATCCTTAAATTATTCACTGCTTTAATTATACCACCAATTTAGAACGTATCACATTATGTTATAGCTATGTACCTACCCTGCTCTTAGAAATGAAGATCACCATCCCATTTTCAAAGCTCCAGCACAAAGGATAGTGGCCAATGCACCAATGGAAACTGAATTGGAGTGACAGTTGTATCAGTTAGCTGGAGCTTTCTAAGGAAAATATGCAAAGACATCTCTAAAATAAAGTAATAATCCTGAATACAGAGCTTCTTCAAGGGAACTGATTATAAGTAGCCTTTCAAAGTAGATATCTAGAGAATCATCATATTATCCAATTACGCTCATAAAAGTGTCAAATGGTTGTAACCTCATTTCATTCCATTGCATGAATATATAAGGTGGATATATTGGAGAATTTGGAGAGCAATCTTGCAATGATAGTAAAATAATCAAGTACCCAGGGGCAAACAGGCTAGATTTAAATAGAAAGAGAAGTAGAGGGGGCAGCCAGATGGCTCAGTTGGTTAGAGTGCGAGCTCTCAACAAGAAGGTTGCTGGTTCACTTCCCGCATGGGATGGTGGGCTGTGCCCCCTGCAACTAAAGATTCAAAACGGCCACTGGACTTGAAGCTGAGCTGCGCCCTTCACAACTAGATTGAAGGACAACGACTTGGAGCTGATTAGGCCCTGGAGAAACACACTGTTCCCCAACAAAATAAAATAAAAGTAATAATAAAAGAAAGAAGGAAAGAGGGAAATAAAGAAAGAGAAGTAGATTACTGCAGAGAAGAAAAAAATAAGCCACACTTTTAAGAGCCAAGAAAAATTCTGTAAGATCTAGGGATTGTGTTGAAATAATACAAGTTGCTTATAAATTGTCAGTGGAGAGTTTCTAGCTATGGATTTAAACTACACCAAGGAGATATTCAGATTAGATTTAAGAAAAAACTTCCCAGTATTAAAGGCTGTTAAATGGTAGCAATTACAAAGTAAACTCACGAGTCAAGAGAAAAATATTAATCCATATGTAGAGTTTTGAATGCAATTATCTCCCCGACAGACTGCCAGATGGCTACAAAAGAATAATGGTCCCACCTAACCTATTGCAACAAACAGAGAGGAGACAAATTTTAGGAAATGCCTTCCAACGGGGGTAAACACAGAAGTCTAAGGAGTTCCAGTAATGGGAAATCCTGTTACTGAAGCTTTTACTGGTCATAGGAGTAATGCTATTTGCACCCAAGTCACTGCTCTCTGGAAAATGGAGAGATACATTCTAATATAGCTCTCGAAGTATCCTGTTCATAAAGTTCAGATTGTGTGAATACTCTTGAATTGTCTGTATCACCAAGTTTTCTTTACGTCAGGGGTATCTAAATTTAAATATTATGTTTAAACAACCGAAGTGTTCTACATTGATTTACTGGTTAAGGAAAAAAAGACAAGACACTTGCATCACAATTTAAAATGTTCAAAGAAATTAGTTAGGATAAATATTTATTTCCACATAACATTTCTTAGTTGTGAAAAACACAATATCCTAGTCACATTTACACATTAGTTAAACTTTGCAATAAATTACATTCAAGATATTCACTAGTTTTGAAATTAGGAGGAAATATATAACACTACATTTTTCTTATATTTTATATGATTTCAAAATATTAGGATTAACATAGGGATATCATTAAAATTTACACAAGAACAAAATGACTATAAAAATACTCAGAAATACAGAATTTCATTGGATATGATTGTTTATTCAAATAAGTGATCATGTGAATATTTTAATTCACTATGATCATTTTTAACAGAACAGTTATTAATATAGTAAAACACTGGGAGAGGCTGCTTATGGAACTGCTAGTCTTAATCATAAAACAATGGGAATGTTTACGATGTAGTATTAGTATTATAAAATATACAAAGGCAACACTTGTGGAATGGAAAGTTTCTGTATTTTTTCCCTTGGCATTTATAAACACAGACTTTATTAACTGCATAGTCTCCCTATAGTTTTTAGGCTTATGTTCCATAAAGAACTGGCTCCTTAAAAGATTGTGAGGGAAATTTTTCAGAAGGTATCAAAATGTTGAATCTAATAAAGCCTTTGTTGTTATTTTATTTCCCTTATAAGCTTCATCACAGGAGGATTTTATTTTATTTTTTTCACTTTTCATGTACACTTATACACGGAATATATAATTAGTAATTTGGGAAAGCAACAGGGCTCTGCGTTATTATAAAGTTGGACACTGAAGGTTATAAGATTGATGACCACTGGTCATTCTTAGGAAACAAGAACACTATGAGATTTCGTCTTTATAAACTTCACCTTCATCTAAAATAAAAAGAAATACTGTATTTTTAGTAATGCTCAAAAATTCTTAACTTTTCTTCTTCTTTTATAAGCTTGGTAAAGATGGATTATTTCATACAAACTGAAATATCTACAGAAGCTTCTCAAAGAGAATCTGAAAATTTCATTTAAAATATTATTTTTCTACAACATGCATTTAATTAAAAAGTGGAAAAGAGCTTTGCAGAAAAAAGAAAGTTACAAATGGAGACCTGTCAGTCTAACATTAGAACATGATTCAGAAGCAGCATTAGCAGTACATGACCTTTAGCAGCAGAATAACTGTACAGGAGTGGAATTTCATATACAATGACTCACCATGTAGTATTTCATGAGTACGTGTATAATTGGTTTATTTGGAAATACTTGTTGTCAATGGGAAAGAAATTTAACAGCATATTTCTGATAAAGGGTTTTTTTTTTTTAAATCTCACAAAACTTACAAAGTTTTTCTAAAGTATTTCGTACAAGCCTAGTATTTGATCATGGAATCACAACTTGAATTTTAAGCAAATACTACTGGACTCTTTGCATTAGTGTCTGATTCTTTTAAACGAGTTGTAGACAGGTTGCTATATATACTTTTTCAAAGTAGTTTAAGTTTTAGTTACATATAAATTCTTAAGTATTAAATGTATCATATTAAATCAAGGAAATGCATAAATACAATTATTTAAAAAAAAATGCTTCCCAACTAGCTTTTTGATTTGGGACTTTTGAAATAAGTCACTAATGCTAAGCTATAAAAAATAAGCAGTAAGACTACCTTTCAAAATTCTTCTCAGTGAAATTACCAGATATCTTCAGGTCACTACAGTAGGAAAATACAAACTAGGTAAATAGCGACTTATCTCTCTAAGAAAGCTATTGCTTTCATAAAACTGACAATTAGAATCCAGTGCTTATAAAGGCCTAACATAGAGCAAGGAACACAGAGGTTCTTGCATTAGCTATTGTGTATGCTCACGAGGGTGTCTCACTGCTCAGAAGTTTAAACACAGAAATGAAACAAGGATTGCACTACTTACAGTGTGAAGGTGGATTTGGGATGAGAGACAGAATTTACAATGCATGATCAAAGCAGTTTTATTAATAATTGTGGCACTCTTCTCATATATTTGTAAAAAATAAATTGAAGATCAAGTCATAGACAAGTCTCCCTGTCAACACCTTTCCCTGAGTCAGCTTTCTTCTCTTTTCGGTTTTCAATGCTACAGGGGAAAAAAAGGAGACATTTATTACTGTGATCCAGCATGGTGACTGTGAGATCCACTTGCTCAGACACAAAAGCCATCAACCCGAAGCACCACAAGGGCCCTGAGGCATGGCTCTTTCGCGCTGAGAAACAGACATAGATAGCAACAATTAAAATCCTCTGTACTCAGTGAGAGAGAAACCAAGAACTGCAGAAAGGGGGAAATTCAAAAAACAGAAACCAAAACCCCAAACCAGACATTTTTTAAAACAGGTCCAAAAGCAGACAGTTCCAAAAGCATGCAAGATTAATACCATGGTCCTCCTCTGGGCAAATGAATCTCTGATGGTTATTGAAAATGTCAGTCATGCCCCATATCGTTAGTACTGACACTCTAAATGACACAAAGAAGATGACGCAGTAGGTATTTCTGGGCTCTGGGGCAAGTGGCCCATCCTTTGTGCACAGACTGGTCCCTGATCCTTGGGGAGAACTGTGCCGTGGTCAGCAGGACACATGTCTGCACTGGTCTGAAGGAAGTAGTCGCCCACACATCGCCCTCCAGACACCTGCGCTCCTCCTCACTCCTCCCAGAATAAACGCATTCCCAAGTGGTTTTTATTTTATCTAGTCTTCCATTAACTTTATCATTGGGCAAGCTGGTAATGTGACTCGCTCATTTTTGTCTTCTTCTCCTCCAGCATTTTTCTGATGTACACTTTTCCTCCTCTTATGTTGACAGTTTTCATGGAAAATTCAAATAATGGGATACCATGCATAAAGCCCACACCAAGAGCATGTGCTTCCGGAAGGACAGAAACTGCTCACTTCCCACTCCTGTCAGCACAGGGCAGAGCCCTCCATGTCTGAGTCCTCTCCATGTCCCGTTCTGCTGCTGACACAAAGGGTCACCTGCAGCTGGCCAGCCTCTGAGGCCCTGAGCTGGGAGAACCCACACATTTTTACTGTTAACTTTGGCCCTTAATACACATTTATGAAATAGTTGGTGGTGGGGAAATCCTTGGTTTTATAACCCTTTTCCAAGTAACAAAGTGAGAGTGAAAACCCTTTACTACTATGGGGCCTCCTGTGCAGCTTTCATAATGGTCAATAACTTAGACACATTCTAAGAGTGTGTTTTTTAAATTGTTTTTCCTCCAATTCAAGCTAGAAACAGCCCTTCTCAGTTGTCACCACCACCCGGCACCATCAGGTAAGAAGTGCCGGAGCTTCTGCCATCTGTGGCACGCTGCCAGTGCTGAGAGCTGGTGTGAGCGAGTGTCTATGGCACCCAGGTTTGTGCCTGCCACACTTCTCAGCACACACTACTTACAGGTCAAAGCAAAGCAACTTTTTTCCCTTTTCTTTTCTCCTTCCATGAGAGGAGATGACAGTGTGCACATGATGTGTTGAGAGCCTTAACTCTGTATTTTTAACTCCTCTATCTGCATGACTCACTTTCTTCTACTTTAAGTTCCGTTCATATGACAAGTGTCTGCTACCCCACTTTCTAAATTAACTTTTCCTTGGGCTCTACCTGGCTCCCAGTTTCTTCTGCCAAATCAAACCAATGAAAAAGGGCAGTATGAGACAGTGGAGGAAGCCCTGGGCTTGGAACTGGAAGATTACATCCAGTTTCCGGAAGCTAAGAATGAGCTGTATGACCTTGGGCTAGTTATTTAACCTCTCTGGAACTTTATTTCCCCATCTATAAATTAGTTTGGACTAGATGGCCACGTTCTCTGGTAGCTCAAATACCAAGATTCTGAGGCTGGTATTCCCAATTCCAATAAACTCATCTTTTGAAAGACAGAATACCATATCCTACCTGCAAGGACAGAGACATGCTGGTCTCTACACATGCACACTTCCTATGTGTGCAGTGTTCTGCTCCACAACCTTCTGATAAATGAGCGAATTCCCCACGACTACTAGTCACCAATCCAGAAAATAAAGATTCGGAACATCAACTGGCTTCACAGATGTGCTTCCTCCTGATGTCCTGCTTTGGTCGTATTGGTTGTTTGGTTACAAAACAATTGATTATGATTGAGGCTTTGCCTTTAAACCCAGTGGTTTTGGTATTAAATTAGATTTCAGCACATTATGAGGCAGAAATTTTATATCCAGCTCAAAACATCTATGAAAAATATTATCAACTTGAATTTTCTTACTGTAGGGCTATTACTCTATTCCTTATTACTCTGATTTTTCTTGTGGTCAATATGTTACATATATTTATTACATATATTTATTAAACATATACCATATCTATTATGTGCTTATTATAATAAACATATTGCATATCTATTATATGCCATATATGATATGACATATATTACATATCTAATGTAATAAATATACTACATATGTTGTATAGTAATCTGAAAAGACTAGGGGATAAAACATGGATGAGACAGTGTCCTTGCCCTTGAGGTGTCACAATTTAAAATATAAGGAAGTAATATTTCAAGAGAAAGCAAAACATGACCCACTACTTCCATGCTCCTAAGCAATCTCAAAACAGTTATTTTTCAACAACACCAAAAGAGCTGTTATGAACAACATTTACCAAGCAGTCATGAAAGGGCCTAGGAAATCAGAGCGAGAAGGAGAATCCAGGATAGAAGAAAGTGGTGGGTGTGGGGGGACAGAGTGGAGCAGGGAGGGTGGTCCCAGAGCCTATCCTCTGTCACCAGGACCAAACCAAGTGTTGATTTTCCTAATGTTGCCAGGTATCTTCCAAGAAACGCCAATCTTGGCTGTCAGTTTTATAAAACATAGCAGTTGCTTACCTATTCTGATGCAACGGAGTTTTTAATGAGACCTATTTCCACCAATCTATTCAATAAGCTGCAGAGGACTTGTCACATGTATGTACAGCATTGTTGAACTAGGATCAAATTAGACATCCCACAGGTGTCGTAGAATTTGCAGTTAGTTCTTAGATCCTTCTTTCAGTTAAACTGGATAAAATATTTTTGACAATGAAAAGTGAATGAAATAATAGATGAAATACAACTGTTATTCCAAACTCCACTAAGTAAAGGTATCTAGGCTTCTCTAGTAGGCATGTAGGGCCTATAACATGGGATACGATGGAAAACCAGGGATGGAAGTATCAAAGACTGCATAGAAGCCAGTTTAGGTCTCAAGAGATACAGACCCTGGTAACCTGGTCTATAGGCCTTTTCTTGCCAATGGATACTCTAGCAGGCACAAAATTTTTACTGTTCCTGGTCATCATACTTCAGTGCTTTCAACAGATACCAAGACAAAGCAGTGGTTTGGGGAGATATTGTTGTTTTCAGTATTGGTGGTTTTAGGATTTCTGGAAGCCACACTCATTGCCTCAGTTTCCACTGTTATGAAGACAAAAGACATTGACCACTAACTAACCAAGAGATATTTTCCACATGGAAAGCTTCAGATTTTATCACATATAAAGGTAAAGAAAAACAAACAAAAACAAGAAAGAAAACAAAAAAAAACTGGGTAAACTTTTATTTCACAATAGTTTTAATCTCATGTTAGTGGGAACATATGTTCAGAGAATAAAAAACAAGTGGTTATATCAAAATATAAAGGATGGTCTATTTAAAATTGGATCTGCTTAAAGCATATTACATTGTTCACTAGAGTTATTCTACTGTCTGAAGTAATCTAAATACATATTTTTAAAACAACTAGCTGGGTTTTTCTGGTGAAAAGCATCACTTGACTTTATTGTTTAAGGAATACCTAAAATATCATGACATAAAAGCTTTTGCTTGACAAAAAGAAAAACAGAGAAAGAGTTTGCACTATTGATCCACATAGCACAGGAAGAAAAGCCATCTATAAGTCTGATTTTCTCAAGTTCTCCAGAAATTCCCATGGTTGGTGTTTCATTTTGAGCCCATAAACCTGGAGTTCGTGTTTTAAAAATCAGAGAAATGCCATATTTTTAATGTGAAAGGTCCACAAGCACATATATCAATGGGTCTGAGATATTAGCCTTCTCATAACTCTGATTTTCTTCCAAGACTTCTAACAAAACTGAATTACTGTGAGGTTTACTCTATCAGACTGTAGCAGAGATCTCTGGGAAAGGAAGATAAAGCATGTTTTAGAATAAAATATGACTTTTGCTTGAGCCAAGGAAAGAAATACATGAAGATTTTAAAGTCCTGTTAAAAGACAGAAAACACCAACCCAAAGTCTGAGAGAGCCTATTGAGTAACTTATATTAACTACCTTTGGAGTGTTGGAGGTAGCTGACAGAGTGGGGTGGGGAGGAAAGGAGAGAAGGAGAGAGAATAAAGGAGAGAATGAGAGATAGAGATAGAGAGAGGGGAGAGAGAGAGAAAGAGAGAGAGAGAGAGAGAGAACTAACCCCCAGATTTCTGGGGTGAACGCTGCACATCCACTACTTGTCTTGTTTATGCTGTATGGGATCAAGATGACATAGAAGCAGCATGCCATTTTGGGGTGACAAAAACCAGCAACAAGAAATATTCTCTAAGTCTAATGTAACCTTTTTTTCTAGCCCATGTTTCCAAATATTTCTCATGAAGCCAGATAAAGCTTGTAGGTTTGGAAGCATGGTGGTGCATAAATGGAAGCTCCTAGCTTTGTAATCTCTTAATTCAAGGATAAATTTTCTTTTTCCAATATGGAAATTTGATGCCATTACTAAATACAGTTCCGTGAGATTCATTGATTTATATCTGATGCATTTGTTTAAGTCACGTGGAGAAGAAGCTTACTCAAGTTCCAAACCCTCTTACAGAGCTGAGTAGTCATAGGAACACCATTAACACTCAGTCTGATTATGGATCTAAGCCCACGGCTCTCCCTGCCTTTTGCCTCCCCAAAACTCACACAGAGAACATAGGCTGACTAGGTTTCTAGAAGACACCATTTAACATAAGGAAATACAACCAAGGAATAGGTTTGAGGGAGGGTCTTACCTTTGGGGAATCAGCTTCTAGAGTGATTAGGAAGGGGAGCTTATGACAAAAATGTGATATAAAAATTAAGTAGAAAAAGTTAATTTAAGGTCATGAAAATAAAGGAACTTAATAATTAAACACTGTCCCAAATCCCTCAATTGCTCTTTAATAAAAAGAGATATTAGCATAACATAGAGATTTTTCTTGAGATCAGCATCTAAGAAGGCTGATGGTTTGAATTCTTATTTATAAATTCTGGAAAATCAGTTGGAAATCCTAGGATGACTCTTGATATTTAAGGACACACACTTCCTCCAGCATGCATTTAAAACTATCATCCACAACAACAGGAGTTGTTTGTAATGTTTTCATACAGAGAAGTAGGAACGGGTAGAACTTTCTGGAGCTGAAAGTTTTAGTATAAGAAGGTTGGGAAGATTTTCCAGGGGTTGGAATAGGAGACTGGAAATATACAAAATACACAATCATCATGTCATATGCCATATGGGTTTTAAAAAGGAAAATGGGAGAGTGCAAATGTGGCCAGACATCTAAGGAGGTCTTGAGAAGTGAGTGATAAGGAAATACATTAAAATCCTACTGCAAAAGAGTAGGCCAAAATGAATGTCCAAAAATGTCACGCACTGGGACTCATTCATAGCACCACTTCTCCTCACTGTCATAGTTTTGGAGTGAGTACTTAATCTGAAAAGGAGATGAAAAACATAACAAATGTGATCATTTCTACCCAATTTTAAAAAGAATTTTCTGAAATATTTTAGATCTAAATTTAATGAAAACCACGACTAGTCTTTTGCTCATGGATTCATGTCATAAAAATGACTGGGATAAGCATAAAGACACATTATTTTAGAATTCAAACCTTTTAGAAGGAAAGCTTGACTCCTTGTCTTTCGAGTTATCGGCAGTAATCAGAAGGTTCCTCCACAAGGCAGTCTTTGACATTTCATCAGAAATATTGATCACAGATGGGTCATCTCTGGATAGGAGTTTACCCAAAATGAAATAATAAACATTAAATAAGCAACTGACGTTATCTAGCAATAGAAATTAAATATAGGACAGTCTCATGCCTTCCTATAGTATTTTTGATAATTAAAAATGAAGAAGTATTGAATAATTTCCTTAATTACTAAAAAAAAAAAAAAAATCTATGAAAAAAGATTCTAGTTTTATAGAAACTGGTTTTGCCTACGGTTTTCCAAAGTCATTTCACATAACAGAGATTGATTCTGCATATTCACTGCTTAGTCTCTTCCTCTAACTTTCATAGCACAGCAGATAACTTCATAGTACCTGTTCATTTGTTAATTTTCTGTCTCTTCCTGCCTCTAGTCTACTTGAATATAAGGTGCATGAGGATAAGAATTCTTGACCATTGGTCCACTGGTTCACTGCTGTCCCCCCAAGACCTAGACAGAGCCTGGGACTTCGTACTTACTCAATAAATAGTGTTGAATAAGTGAAGGCAGCCTGTGTATTTGGCAGAAGACTTTCCAAATGTCTAGGGGAGCCTGTAATATCAGCACCAGTACCATGCTGGGAGCTTTTTTTCACACTTTAAAAATGGCACCAATTAGAGGAGACCTTCAGAATGATCCAAAACATTCCCAGGGCCGGAAACACAACCAAATGGCAACAACACGGGCCAAGTCAAGGAAAGTTTCATTGAGTGAGAAAATCGCACTCTTCTTACCACACATAGAAAAGATACTCTGCTGTGAAAAAAATTATGTTCTACAGAAATCCTAGGCTAAACTCACATGACCCTCATTGGCGGTTGTTCACAAGATGGAAACCAATCCAGCTTTCAAGAGAAAAACTAAGGGTCTAGAGCAAAGCCTTGCATCTTGCAGGCCCTTCCCTTGCCCAATCTTTAATTTCTCTAATCCATCCAGCCTTTGGTAACTCAAAGCCTGAGATAAAGGATAATATTTCCTAAGATAGTGTCTTGTGGAATACAGGATTTTAATGATGTTATGTGACCGTCTTGTGAGCAAAAGAGCTTAGAACATGCTGTAGTAAACAGTTAAATTATTTTTTTTAATGCAGTACTATTTAGATTTTTTAATATGCCAGTGTGGTTTGTGAATTTCTGAACTGGCATACAGTATGGGACATTTTCCAAACTTATTTAATCACACAATCCTTTTGAAAGGGTACCAGGTGAGATTACAGGTATTCTACAGAATACATGGGGAATATGCTGATTCAACCGCACAATCAACAGGATTTTAAAACTTAAATATTGTTTAAGAAAAGATAAAACACCTTCTAAACTTGTGCTCACTC
Organism: Rhinolophus ferrumequinum; assembly: GCF_004115265.2. NCBI lineage: Eukaryota > Metazoa > Chordata > Mammalia > Chiroptera > Rhinolophidae > Rhinolophus > Rhinolophus ferrumequinum. Next base: position 60,767,521 of record NC_046291.1, read on the forward strand.
TTAAGTAGTACATAATTATACTTTTTAAATCTAGGGAATATGATTTTATAGTCAGACCCTGAAGATCCAGAAGATTCTCCCGTTTTCTTTCAACACTATGACAAATTTCCTCCTCATAGAAAAGTATTCTCTGTTTATTTACTGGTATTGCCTTAAATTATCCTAAGTACTTTGAGACCATACACATAATTTTTGGATAAAAACTTTCAGAAGTTTTTTATTATAAATTACGAGTTTACTTTCTTTTGCTATCGTGTTTCCCCGAAAATAAGACCTAGCCGGACCATCAGCTCTAATGCGTCTTTTGGAGAAAAAAATTAATATAAGACCCGGTCTTATTTTAATATAAGACTCGGTATAATATAATATAATATAATATAGTATAATATAATATAATATAATATATACCGGGTCTTATATTATCATAGATAATTATCATATTTTAGAGAGTTACATAAATATTTCCTAAAATGACTGGTATCGCTGAATCTTTCAATTCAGGAAATAGATTATCTCTTTGGAAGTGCCTTTTTTAAGGGGTAACCTCCCAGAGTTCAAACATTTACCTGTGATCAATTTAGCGAATACCTAGTTCATTTATCCCAGAATTGAATCTGGATCTGTCTTCAGGTGCTACTTTCAGAGGCTATGAAGGAGAGCTTTTGTATCCATAATGAAACATGAGAAGAAAAGACTTCAAACAACAGCTCCCTAACCCCCTTCATTTTAAGCTACTTGGCCATAATCGCACAGCTATTAGTGACAGAACTTAGTACTGGGACAAGATAATCTAATTTCTAGTTTCAGTTCTTTCTACTCTTACACAATCTCAGCAAACCTCCATAGGAATCCACACACTACAAAAATTTTAAGTAGAGTACATAACAACACATTTCATTCCTCAAATTGTTTTTATCTTACCTGTAATGCCCTTCCAAAGGGAGCTGTACTGTGCCCTCATCTTCCATAGCTAGCATACTTTGTTCTTCCTGGAGAGACAAATGTAAAACAGATAAAGTGAATCTGATGAAGCTCCCTTTTACAGTGAAGAAGGAACACAGATTAATGTTTCACTATCTCATTAACCCTAGGACCTTCCACTTTGTTTGCATTTATTAATGCTAGCACAGGTCTTTTCAATAAAGCATCAGCTACCAAGAACATAAGTAATTAATGAGAGTCTCATATCACAAAGTAATTTAAATGCTAACAACAATCTCCTTCATGTCACTCCATGTAAAACGTGGTTAATTTCCAAGCAGATTTTCTTTTTAAATTAATCTAAATTTCACAAGGACAAAAATATGGGTAATGTAATCATTTTCATTGTTATAAAGTTGAAATCATATTCCCAGAATGCTCTATTAGAAAGGAACGAGGGGGGTGCATTTAAAGCAGTGGTTCTCAAATGTTGGTTTACATCATGTGGAGGGCCTATTAAAAATACACACAGCTGGGCCCCACCTCCAGAAGCTCTGATTCAGTAGGTCTGAAGTAGGGCCCAATAATTTACGTTTCCAATAAGCTTCTAGGTGACACTGATAATGGTGATCTGAGGACCACACTTTGAGCACCACTGCTTTAGAGATCTGAGAGACTTAGAAAGAGACAGTAGAAGATATCTTCTTGTATGGACAAGAACACATCTTGTACGATGTGTTCTCCAGTTAGGGATGCATCTTAGGCTTTTGTTTTATGCTTCAGGTTTCTTCTTACAGAAATGCTTTATATATTTATTTCTTTACACATAACATTGTAAAACTATACCTTTGGGATGAAGATAATCTTATGCTACCAAACTGAAATGTCCTGGTTTAGTTTTCAATAATATTATCGTCAACTTTTTCCCATGCAGCAAAAAAGAAATTTAGTTATCTATAGATTATAGCTCCTCTTTAATGCATTTATTTTTAAACGGGTCCATTAGCAATGCTCATTATCAGAGAACTATTTGGGACCATTTAAAAATGTTAGAATTATTGGCTCAAACTCCAGAAACGGAAGTTTAAGTTGTACAGAGATGAAGAACTAGGTGACTCCCTGACCAAATGGGAACTGAAGAGAGAAAATAGGGATACCCCTAAAGGCTCATTGCCTTCCCTCTTTTAGTAGCTTAGCAGTAGCTTGGCTGATTGAAACCAGCTTCCAGAAAGATACATTTGGCTGATGTCATTAGTCCTTGCATGCAAGGCTGCAGACCTTGGCTCTCAACTTACATGCCATCTGGCTAAATAGCCCTAGCCATATTACTTAAAGAAATGGTGTTTTCTAAAGCTCCTTCACTCTTGGAGTGCTCTCTTACAGATCCAACCTGCTGACCAAAGCAGGCTCCCCTCTGCTGGGGCCTTCGCATGCTGTATAGAGAATATCGATGCCCAGCCTCCCTATGCTGTGGAATAACGGAAAGGCCAGGCAATTGCATGAGCTCTGCTGTTTCTTTGCTTATAAGCACCACCCCTTCCACCAAAACCCTATATCACATTTATACTCTCTGGTACCAATGACATGTGTCTGTTACTCCTTTGCATTACAGAAATTAACTCTATTCTCCTCTGTTGTTCTTTAAGGAAAAACTTTTACGACCCATCAGATATATTTTATTACTTATGCCTATTGCCCTTAGCATTTGGCAATACTATTGGAACTAAGTTAAGGTGAATAGATGGTACCACTAGTTTGAAATTACACATTTAAGCATCTGAGCAGAGCAAATCTGCAGCGTAGAATGAGGCATGCCTTGCAAATGGGTTAGTCACTCTACATGGAACATAATATATGTGTCATATATATATTAACCTACATGCACATTACTGAGGCCATGAACAGAACATATGTATCCTTTCAGGTAGATACGGTTACATACATTTTCTATAGAAAAGTAACTGATGAACAGGGAAGGACATAAAGAGGAAACATTCAGTGATCCCAATGCTATTTAAGAAAAACCAAGATACAAGCAAAATCCAATTCTCTCCTTGATAGTCCACTGAAAGGTGAGCTTGGTGGATCTATATATATATATACATATATCAAATAGATAGATAGATAGACAGATAGATAGATAGATAGATAGATAGATAGATAGATAGATAGATATAGATATATAAAGATATGTATCTTTTCTGACCAACTTGGAATAAAATGTCAAAAAGCCAGGTAGAAATGTTTACTAAAGAGTAAAATTCAAAAAAGCTGAAGAAATCAGACACTTAGGTTACCTGGCAGTAGAAAACTACGGCTCAAGATTCAATCTCACAACAGAAAGTTGGACCGATGCTTTGGGAACAATTTTGTTTTTTTCCTCAGATCATTTTCCACTTTTCTCTCAAATTACTTTCAATAATTATTTTGCACTCTGTGGCTGGTTAGCATGTGTGGGCTTTATACTAGTCATAATTCTATCCAAACAAAAACTCATCACCTCTAAAGATAGCATTTTCAAGCCATGCTTATCTGCAGAGAAGGGTGGCAGAGCAGCCGCTGCCTTCAGTGCCAGAAGGAAGCTGGGTGGGCCCCAGAGCGGGATGGAGGGCCGGCACATCCCAGGCTGCACTCCGAAGAAGCCAAAAACTGAGACTCTGGGGAGAAGCAGTCAAATTGGGCACTAGCCACCACGACAATCACAACCTAGTATATCGCAATCATACAGGGAAAAAGAGCAAGAGCATAAAGCTAACTGGATACTCGTCCCTTTTTAAGGCAGAAGTACCTTAAAATGAGTTCCATTCAGCACTTCATTTATACAAGGTCCATCAAAAATATGCTAAATTCTACAATATTCTGAATGTTAAAAGGATGATGATCAAAGTTGTTTTTTGGGGTTTTTTTTTATTAGTTTCAGATGTACAAAACAATGTATTAGTTTATCCAAGGACATTTTAAGGGTTTCACCAATTTGACTCAGGGATTTTATACTGTAATTTGAACACCATCTTTTGATAAAGGTAGTCAAAGCATTTTTCAGATACTGAACAAGTGGAGGACAATTAACGCTATATTCAGTACGAGGCAGGAAAATTAATGCTTCAAAAACTAACCTATTCAAAAGCATTCAAACATTTACTGAGCATGTAATATGTGCTAGACAAACAGTAAACAAGAAGAATAAACCAGGAGCTATTCATGAATCCATTAAACTAATATGTATTAAGTATTATATACATGACAGGTAGCCAGCCAGGTACTAGGGATACAGCAATAAAAAGAAAGATGTAAACCCACTCTCAGAGGATGAGAAGGATCACTGTAAAAAGCACAGCAGCAGAGAAAGTGATCACTGAGTCAGTCTTATCTGATCAGTTTGATAGTAGAAAGGAAGAAACCCTAGGCAGGAAGACAATATGTGGGCCACGGAAAGGCAGTTATAAATAAAATGTGTTTGCATGACAATGAACTAGCCTGGCTGTAGCCAAAGGCCTGTGCTGAGTAGAAGTGGAAAATAAAATTGGAGTTAAATTGTGGAGTGTTTTGATGAATACAATGTTATGCATAAAATTACATCATGAATTATATTTTGTGGTAGCATAAAAAATACAATTCATATACCATGATATCTAACAAATGTTCTACCTTCAGTGAAAGAGGAAGCATCTGTTACTGTATCCATTTCTCAGGTAAAGTCTGTATCTATGTAGGAGTCCTCAAATAGCCCAAAGTACAAACAGTAACAGCAGAGCCAAAGTCCACAAAAATGCTTAGAGTACTAGAGAAAATATTCAGCAGTTCTAGAATTCATAGATCCTAAGAAATGGAAGGGATTTCAGACATCAAGTTTAACCCCTTTATGTTATCTAAGAGGAAAAGAAGGCCAAAGAACATAAGACATGTTTACCATTTCCTTCCTCGATTATAAATAAAATAGGTAATGATGCAAATATTACGCATAGTGTTTGTGTATATATATGCACATAATACATTATACTCATATATACATATATGTATAATACTTTGAAAACCATAAAATGTTATATCTCTAAGAGGTATTTCTTAAAATTTCCAACAGACAGAAGAGCCAATACATAACAACTATTCACTTTAACAATGAAAGCCGAAAAGAAAAATGGGGCAGAGGAGTAGTACACACAGAATTGACATAAATGGATGGATGCGACATATGTTTTTCATCAGAATATTTTATTCAGTGTCTCTAAATGACTAAATTATTATAAACTACAAAAATTCTGATAGAGTCCCCTTGGATTTAGAAGATACATATTCTGTGGTTTTAAGAAAGATATTATCTCAAATTTCAGCACGCATCAGAATCACCTGGAGGTCTTGCTAACAGATTTTTGGCCCTATCTCCAGAGTTTTGAATAGAAGGTCTGGTGTAGGATCCAAGAATTGGCATTTCTAACACAGTGCGGGTGTTGGCTGATACAGCAGAGGTCTTGGGAGTACCCTTGGAAAACCCGCTGCTTGATAAAGAAGATGCTTGTCTCACTCTAAGGTTCAATGAGAAATAACATTTGCCTGTGTCATAATTAGGCCGTACTTCCAAATCTACAACCAATCCTGATCTTTCTTAGCAGTAAGGCATGCTCTGTAATTTGTTTAATTGCACTTGTTTTTAGATTGTTTTTGCATCCTCTCAGCCTTGCCCAGGACCCTGCTTCATACAGATCATAAGTTCCGTTGCCCCCATTTTGTTTTTTCCTACAGCACATATATTAGAGTGAATCTCCCGTAAAGCAAGAAGTGTCAATATCACAATCACTGTCCAGAGTTGAATTTCCAGGATTTGTCGAACATTAGCTGCCTTCTCCCCACACCCAGGAGCAAACATTCTGCTGGGGCTTTCTGCTTTTAACAGCAGTCCTTTTGTCAAACGTGTACGATGTCCTGGAGAATAAAGTAGGAAGGAAAGCATGTTGATACTCTGAGCACATTTGGACATCCAGAATTTGATTCTGCAGTCTTCCCTTTACACAGAGCAATGTGCAAAATGTCAGGGTTCCAATATTCATTTCTATCCTGATTATAATCCTTTCTTTCTAAAAACTGAAGCATATGCATATGCATATGCATGAAGTACATGAAAATTTGGAACAGAAGCTCTGCGACCTTGGACTGGCCTGTGTAGCTATTTATTCTGCTTAACTCATTATTGAATTTTAAGGTCAAACTAATGTTTTCTCAATGCCGTAAGACCAGAAGTGGGCTACTGATAGGAAAACCCTGGAGGATAAAAGTACAAGCTTGTAACTATCATCAAAAGGACAAGAGGTGAACCTACTTTAAATTCAAGTCTCAGGGAGCTGAGACATTTCTGCTATTTATCATCTTCCCAGATCACAATCACTCAATTAATTAGAGCAATTGCAGAAATGCAACATTTCTGGAGAAGTTGTCTGTATACCACCTTGATGCACAATCTCTGGAAAGACTGGGCCTTGGCATAAGATGCCACAGTAAGGTCACATCCTTCAGTAGAGTCCAACAGCCTCAAGAAAATGAAATTCCAAGATCCAGGAGACCAAGCAGAAAATCGATCAAAATTTAAGTTGTATTACAATCCTTCTTAAATCTTCCTACTGTCTATACTGATCATACCCTTTTAATACTAATTCCAAGTTAGAAAGTGAACATCTTTAAACTTCCTTTTCTCTCCCCAGTTGTTAGATGGAGAATTATCTTTTTCTTCATTGGTCAGACTCTATAGTGTTCAATTATGGACTTTTTTTTCACTGTATTACTGATTCTCTTGTTTCTTTTCTTTTACTGAGGATCACATGAAAGTATCATCATATGAATCTATTTTGAGATTTTAAAAGTCTGTAAACCTGGCTGATTAATGTATTGCAAGGCATTTTCCCCTACTTTTTCTCACATGCAGATCTGAAGGATACCGCTGTAAATTTGCCTCAATAAATCTTTAATCTATTTTTGTATCCTTTTGGAAAACATTAGTTCTAGGAAAGTTAGTACTATGTAATTCCTTCTAAAATCTTTATCTTCATAATCAGAAAACAGTAAACACCCATTGGAGTACAGTGGGTCTATAGTGTACAAAGGAGAGAAGCTCATTAAGTAGGGTCTCTGTCAATCTGAGATTAATTCCAGAATGGACATCTGGCACTTATGCATATAAGTATTATACATATGCTATGTGAATGGTTCTGGGAAGTAGAAATGGCAGATTCTAATAAATTTATGATTACTATCAAATTTGTTCTCTCCCACTTCACATACATATAAAGGGAGAATCTAATTTTTTCATGATAAAAGGGGAAAATATTAAACATAATTTGTTATATATACATATCATTTTTCATTTTACAAAGTTCCAGAAGGGTAAGAAGCTTCCATGGTATGGATGTGGCCTAAGGAGAATGCTGAGGACAGGACGATTAGATGGCTGGGGCAGTTGCTAGCTTTTTCCTACAGAAATGGTGAAGACATTTGACAGGAAATCAAAGCAGGAAAATAAAGCAAAATTACATTTGTAAGTTACTGCTTTAGTATACATAGTGGTATTCTCATTATCAGAAAGACTGAGGGGGAGCTCATGGTCAAGGAGTTTTGACTTCAAAATTGTTTTCTCTGGAATTTAAAACTTCTTGGAAATCGTTTTCAACCTGAATAATTTTAATTACCTCAAGTATAGATCATTTCACTTTAGAATTTCTATATTTTAGTGTCTATGTTATTTACATTTAATTTATACCAAATTGTGTCATAATTTTCTTGAATAGTGTCTGAGGATGATAGCAAAGGCTTATCTAAAAAAAGCCCAAAAAGCAAATAGAGGCTATCAAAATACCCTGGTTAAAGCATTATTTAAGAGAAACTCTCCTACTTAAATAAAAATGTACCAAAAAGAAAAATAAAGAAGTGATAATTTTATAAAATATTTTTAATGTTAAATAAGTATTATTAGAAGTACAAGTATAAATATGCCTCCTACAGTATTTTGGAACATTGAAATATTCATACAGTATTAAGATACATTGTTGTGATCAATTTCTAAATGTGGGAATCCATTGTCAGTGATAGCACACCATGGAAAAGTAAAGAAATGCCAGATAGTCACATATGAGATAGCCATATTTGTAGAAACATCTGAGCATAAAGCTCATTAGACTTTGTCCTAATCAAGCCCCACCTAATGACTAAATAAAACCTAAGCTCATTGAAATGTTTGCAGATTCCCCAAAGTAGAAAGGGATATATCCATGGTTTGAGAAAAGCACAATAGATAAGAAATTGAATACCTTAACTGTATTCGATTGTAGAAGAAGGAAAAGTGGAAAGAATAATGCACAATTCTCATCAAGTATTTTCTTTCATCTTCATTTCATCTTCACATGGAAATTTTGTTCCTGTTTTACAATTTGTGGGCTCAATCATTCTACTAAATGATGCACTGGTCACTTTTTCCATATCTACTCTTTGTAGTTTTTATATACTTTAAAAAATATTATGATTACTAACCTTCAAAATAGACCCAGATTTACACATGAACTTTAAATACATCATAAAACTTAAATTGTTTTAACATATGAAACAGAAAGGATAAATCAGTAGTCCAGGAAAGTTATTAAATCTCAAAAGTTGCTCAAACAACATTTACTCAATCTTAAATCACTTTGAAAGCAAATAATATCTACATGTTCTTCTTAAGCACTTCATCTATGTCAAGAATACCTAATTTTATCTTTTCATTAGAATTTTTTGATTCAAACTTTGTCCCCTAGAAAAATACCAACAGTGATAATGTCTCCTTTTGCTTCTTACACATTCCACCAAAAAGCAATCATTGCATGACCATAATGTGGAAATAACTAGGCATCAGTAAGTTTCTGTCATTCACAGGGGAAAATAAACTGTACAATTTAGGGAATAATGAAGTATAAAGTTATTTGCATATTTCACTAGGATTTGATTTCCTCGTATAACCTGTGCTCTCGCTCGCTTCACGTTTCAACTTTATGATTTTAAACATTAATCTTCCAAATATGTCCACCTGGTTGTTAGTAATCATTAACTATCTAAAGATAAACATAGTAATTTAGTTTTGCAAAGAGCTATTATATGCAAGTGCTCTCTTTGTATTTATTTTGCTCTGACTTACTTCTTTTTCAGCATCTTCTAGTTTCTTTTTCTTACTCTCAGGCATCAAATCATCCAACCAGCTGAGTTCCCGTTTGGTAAACAAAAAGTCCATCAACTTTCTTACAAATACCAGAGCTAACACCTGAAGTAAATAATAAAATAGTGTAAAACAGGGAAAACATAGAAATGAGAGATATAACTTTGTTTTTCAGTAGAAACACATCAATTTCAATTAGGGCTGAGACTAAAGTGAAATTTGAAGATACATACATACATATATATATATATATATATATATATATATATATGTATGTATATAAAATGGTCTGTACTTTTGCTTCCTTCATTTCTCTTTCTTACTACATCCTCAGAATAATAGCTATGATGCTACTCATTATAGGAGTCATTTAAACGAGCTATTTAAAAACCTATAAAATATATTTGACTGTCTTCTTAAATACGTGTAGTTAATAGTTTGCATTATTTAAAATAAAATTAAACCATTCTCATCTACGCTGATAATATTTTAAATGATTTATAGTCATTCAAATTCAGTATATTTTTTGAAATATTTGAAACTTGTCTGAAATACTTAATGAAACCTAATTTTAAAAATCCCCCTAACTTTTCAGATTTCCTGGTATATTTTTAAAGTTAAATATTTTTTAATTAAAGTTTATTGGGGTGACAATTGTTAGTAAAGTTACATACATAGGTTTCAAGTGTACAATTCTGTAATAATGTTAAATTTTGAAAGTTTACATTTTTCCAGCCAACTTCAATTAATTCAAACTACTACCAATATTCAGAATGATAGAGACAAAGTAATATGAATCACCAAAATTCATATATAATCTCAAACCCAATCATAGACACTTGTTTTAGTGGTTAAAGTTTATACCAGGGTTTCCACTAATTGTTAAAAATTACTCTGTTGTTCCAATTTCAGTTCACGGTTTCTAATAAGAGCAGAAAAATCACAGAAAGAGAAAAAGAGGTTTCATACCATCATGGGAAAGACAATAGCAGCTCTTGAAACTTTTATTATCCACAAAAGGCCAAGGCAACTCATCTGAATAACTGTGAAGAGGTGGACTTTTCGAAGTGGTACATGCCTTAGATATATAAAATCTGGTTGATGTTTTGCAGGCATCCAGAAGAGCTTTATTCTATCAAAGAACTGAAAGATAAACAAGACTAAACGGCTTTTTACAGACAACAATAAAAGTAGGATAAGTAAAGGTTTAATGTGGTCCAATATACGGTATATCTGAATTACACTTAAGTTGACATCTGAGCATCTGGACCAAAGGATTGTTATGTGTACACTGAAATACTACAGTTCCGGTTTCATAATTGCCCACATTTTCTTGACTATGGACACAGCTTGTAATTTAAAAGCAATTAAAACTAGTAAAGCCAATGGTAAATGTTGCTACCTGAGAGAGTATAGCCTTGAGAAACAGATGATCACATTATCCTCTTTTACGTTGTCACATCACAATCTCTTCCTTTATTTGCCCCTTAACACCAGGGCTTCCTGGACTCCCACTCTCTATCTCCTTCTGTCCTGGAATAGTTCAGCCACACCCATGGCTTCAACTTTCACACAGTTGCTAAAGAACTCCCGGACCTAGAACTCTACTTCAGCTCTATCTCCTGAGCTCTCTGCACACATCCAGCTGCAGAGTAGGATAGTTTGACCTTCTTATTTTGACTCTGCTGTTTTAGCCTTGCTCCTTTGATTCCCAACACAGTTTTGGGGCTGTTTTTACAAACACAAATACCTTACCCTTAAAGATGCAACCTACATGCATTATTGGTAACAAAGTATTTCCAGAACAAATTTTGTTAACTATTGACCAATTTCTTATACTACACTGTCAAAACATTTACATATTTTTCAGTTGTATTTTATAAAAATGATTTTCATCCGGATACATGTTATTTCTGTTTAAATTTTACCATAGAGACAGCACAACTATTTTTGGACTATATAATATTACTGTTATAGTTTTGACTCTGAGGCTATTTTTATCTACTAAAGCTAATTTTCTCAATTCAAATCTTATAGATTAAATTTTCACAGGAAGCTTAAATGTATAATCATATTTTACTTACTAACAAATTTTACTGCATGTCAGTTTTACGTGTATCATTTTGTTTAATATTTCTCAGGCCAAATTTTGCAGTTTTGAATGTTTCCAACAAGAAGTGATTATTTAGAATATGGTTTCATCACTGTCAGATCTTTCATGCCATTTCTACAGTAATATCTATTATGCATTTTCAAAAGAATAATATTTGATTTTATTTCTTAGCTAATTTCTAAGAAAATTGCAAGCAATTCTCATCCACTGTTCCAAAATGATTCTAATATGCCAAGGGGCAAGTGCCATGGAGTCAAGTGTCAGGGTCAAAATACCCTGTTTTACCAAAATCTGCTTATATGTATATTAGGAATCCCAAACTCAACATAAACCCATCTTTCCTTCTGTGCACCTGTCTTATGACATGGCAGGATCTTCCCTCAACCAGAATCCTAAACCAGAATCATATATAAGTTAGCTCATCTGCTGTTTATTTATTTATTCATATTTATTAATACCTTCCAAACAATTCATTGAAAACCTTCTATGCAGAGTACTAAGTGATGAATTTTTTCCTGTCTCATCCTTCTCCATACTGTCCATAAATATTTCATTAGGTCTTTTTATTCCTATCTCCTAAATATCTCTTAAAATTACATGTCATTAAACAAAATTTGGTACATGGTGAAGGTGGGACTATGGAATAAACAGAGTAAAATCTTCTGTCTTATAACTGAATGTTTCAGTTTCTACAGAACTCATTTTTCCCAGCCACCATTTCTCCATTTGTTAAGCTGTGTTATTGCATAAGTGTACTTCAGTGTGTGGGTGCTTCAATTGTTATAGTTTAAATGGCACATTTGCTTTACTTTGGAGTCCTGAAGTGTCGGAATGAATATAGATGTGGTTATATATCTGAGTACAGAAACAGCATTCATGAGAACATTGTGATCTGTTTTTTTCTGCCATGTTGCACAGCGAAAAGCCTAGATAATAAGTGTCTTAATATTGCTAAATAATCAGGTAAAATATATGTTCCTATAACATATAGAGTAACTAACTAACATGCTCCTTGAACTGTTGACATTCAGCAAATATTTATTACTACTTAAGTAATGACAAATGTATTCTGAGTTTTGCCTTTAGCTTCTATCTTGTCCTAATATCAATTTACCATTTCTGCACTGAATTAACCACAAAATTCCAAACCGGGATTTCAACTCCCTGAGCTCGGGGCTCACTTAAATTTTCACTAACCCTGTTTCTCAGTGTGAGACCCTGCTCGCTGTTTCATGTTTGCTATTTAAAACTCATTATGCTTTTCTCATGAGCCTTTGATAATGTTTTCCTCAAGTTTCATTTGAAAGATTCACACCCTACATAATTCCAAAACTTCACATTCTTGTTTAGTTCTAAACCTCACGAGTATAAAATCATGTGAGTGGAATTGGGGGTGGGGGGATATCGGTTGAAACCTATCAAAATGATTTTACTTTGTTTCTTAAACTTTTGCTGCTGTATTTATGTGCGCTTGGGGCCTAATAACAAATACATTTCACTGACAGATGAAATTAGTACTCGTGGAACTTTTGCCAAAGGCAAAAAAATAAATAAATAAATAAATCAATAGACAAACAAAACCTCTTCCGTACTCTTTCCTATTTGCCTTACCAAACCAATTCTTTCAAAATACACTTTTCATACATGAAATTAGAAATGACCCAATTAAAACTAATTTGAGTAAAATTAAATGCATCACACTTCTTAACTATCTCCCTCTCCCAAGTTCATTTTATCCAGGGTCAGGATGAAGAGTCATCGTGTCTATTTTGGGTGTTTGATGATCTTACAGTGACTTCATATTCAAGTTTTGCCTCAGTTCAAACATCCACTGCTGTCCTAAGGCCTAAGTGGTTTTCCTTCTTCTGGAGTCAGAAGGTGGCTAGTTGTTCATGCAGGAAAAGAGTCCCTGTGCTGCCTGCCCCTCAGTGTCAAGAGTCCGGCTAAGCTACTCCATGGTATCGTTGTCTCGGCACCATTTTGGTTAGCCTAGCAGCCTTCAGTGACCTTAAACTACACTAGCCTCTCACGCAATCGCATTTCCTAGATAGAAACCCACAGAGTCACAAGTAAATGTAAGTTCCTAATATGACTTCCCCAATTGCCCGTGTGATCAACAGTTTCCCCTGCCTTCCCCTTATGTACCTCTTAGATAAGACTCCTGTGGAACTTACCAAAACCCTGCTCCCTTGGTTTGAACTGACCAGCCTAGCTGTAGCCCAGGAACGCCAGTGCACTCTACCCACAGACCCTAACAAAAGCATGTGCCCCAGGTCCTTTCTTCCTCTCTCTGTCTTCACTTTGCCTTAACCTCCCGCTGTGGCCCAAGACCAGGTACTTCCTCCAGGATCTGTGAGCAATAAACTCTTCTATTTTAATTTCTGTTGTGGTCTGTTGTTGAACCGCAGCTCACAATCCCACGCCCTGTGTTCCACTTAACAAGTGGCAATTTGACAAACGCGTAACATTCCATCAGGTGACTTTTCTTTTATGTCTTTGAATAGCAATGAGTCAAGCTGTATCATAGCAAAAGCACCAATTTATATTTTCCTTTTAGTCAACATAAAAAAAACTGTAAACTAACTCTCAAAATTAGTCTCTTTGAAGAAAATTTAAGTATGTTAGATCAATAATGTTAAGCTAGAAAACAAGATTATTCAAATTTAAGTTGAAATCTGTATTAGTTTCCTAGCGCTACCGTAACAAATTTACACAACGTGTGGCTTAAAACAATACAAATTTATTCTCCCACAGTTGTGGAAGCCAAAATCAAGGTGCTGGCTAGGCCATGCTCTCTCTGAAGGTCATAGGGAAGAAATGGTCCTTGCCTCTCCAGCTTCTGGTGGACCCTGATATCCCTTGGCTTGTGGCAGCAAAACTCCAACCTCTGCCTTCATCTCCATGCGGTCTTTCTAACCTTCTTATAAATACACTAGTGTCCTCTCCCTTCTTATAAATATACCAGTCACTAGATTTAGAGTGGACCTTAAATCCAGGATGAGCTCATGTTGAGATTCGTAACAGATATTACCTGCGTAGATTCTATTTCCAAAGCAGTTCATATTCTGAGATTCCAGGGGGACATGAATTTGGGGGGAACACTACTTCAACCCACTACAGTAACATAAGTGGGAACAATTTGTCAACAGCCTCTGTAAAGATTTAGAATGCACTTGTGGTGGTTTTAAAACGTGTCCACAAATTCTGTGGTACTTTTCAAGAGATGGAGTTTAATTCCCTTCCCCTCGTGTGCAAGCCAGACATAGCAATTTGCTTCCAACAAATAGTAAAAAGTGGCAGTAACCACAGGCAACTTTGGAGACTAAGTCAAAAGGCACAACAACTTTCTCTCTTTCTCTCATTGTTCACTCTGATGGAAGTTAACTTCCATGTCATGGGGACACTTCAGTGCCATATGGAAAGGCCCATGTGGCAAAAAAACGAGGCCTCCCTCCAATAGCCAGGTGGGAGCTGTGGCCAATTGCCCACAGCTTTGTGATGAGCCATTTTGATCATGCCCCAGCAGCCCTACGCAGACCTTCAGGTGACTGCAGCCCTTGTCTGCATGGTATTGCAGGTATTACATGACACAACTTGAGCTAACACCACTGGTTAATCTGCTCCCAAATTCATGACCCACAGAGATCAGGAGATGATAAATGTTTGCTGTTTTAAGTCACTAAGTGTTACAGTAATTTGGTAAGCAGCAGGAAACCAACACAACTGTATTTATTTCACCAATACTTACACAATTACTAAGGTTTCCCTTATGCTTTGAAACTGACTTACCCTATACCTTTATTGTTAGTTTAATTTTTAAAATAATTCTATAAATACAATTATCATAATAACAGAAAAACAAACATAAAAGGAAAAACATCACCCAGGCTCTCACTATCTTAACAAATTGTTTTCATTTCCCCACCTTCCTTTTCAATCTGACCAACACACATAGATTTATAAACTTGTGGTAAGTACAACTTATTTTCCTACTTTTTTTCACTTTGCATTATGCCACAAACACTTTTACCATGTTACTTTTATTGTTACCATAATTATCACTTTTCAGTGAATATACCATAGACTGTTCAATTGTTTACTGAAGTTAGAGAATTGGATTGTTTGCAATATTTTGAAAGTATGTGCAACAACGAACACCTTTGTGCATAAAGTTTTTTCCTATTCTCATGGATATGCATAACCATGATTACATTATCAAAGATTAAAAGGACTATAAATCTAAACCTCTTAGTTTTAATATAATTATGGTAAATGAAAGTACCCTAAGATTATGAACTTTATATGCTGAAGAGGATATTCTTTAACTTTTATAAATCTGACCAGTTTGAAATAATTTAACTGTGGTCTAAAACCTGCTTCTTAGATGATGTCATTTTCTTAACTATCACATCTTAGCATCAATAGACCTTAAGATACGTCATCATGGATGCACCTGTGTTACTGTAATTTACCTGAATTCCCTTTAGAGATGAAGCACCCATATAAAGAAACACTCCATACAGCACTGGCATGGGAATAAACTGTAAAAAAGAACATTTGGAGAAAAGGCACAAGTTATTTTCAAATGTAATATGGCCATGCTATTTTGCACTTACCAAAGTAAAACATAAAAAAATAAATAAATGTTTTAGAAGCAGTACAGGGCAGAGCCAGTAGAGATTGTTCAAATCCCAGCTTTAACACTTTTTAGCTGTGTAACCTTAGGTAAATTACCTAAACTCTCTGTGCCTTAGTTTCCCAATATCTAAAAAGGAATGACAGTAATAGGATTGTTATGAGTATTTAATAGGTCAAAATCTCTAAAACTACACACGGTACATAATAAACAATAAATATTAGCTAGTATTATGCTACTTTAGGGAAACTTCAATTTTGTTTCACAATGGTAAGATATTTGGATTAAAGGTGAAGAATAGAGCTAATATACACATGTTGTTCCTACATTATACGAGATATTTGTAAACATGTGGATTGTTCAACTTTTATCTTTTTATTGGAACATCTCAGCATCATCCAGCGCTATAATTATTTATATAACATAGACATTAATTTTTGCAAATATACTTGTGAAATAATTAAATACAAGTAAACTTATAAATGATTAGATAATCGATTAGAATGTTCAAACTATAAACAATTAAAATGAGTTCTAATTTAAGATATAAATAACACACCTTGGAAATATCTGCCAAAATCATATGAAAAAATAATTACTCTGTAATGCTCTTCAAAATGGATTCATTATTTTAAATATAAAAAAATAAGTATACAAAATGATGATGTCCATGTAATAATTTTATGGAACATTTAAAATATAAAACTGCATATGTGGCCTGGACCATGACACTACTTATGTCTGTACCTCTGTCTTATACTAGGTAATGTTGATTGCAAATATCTGTCCACTGACAAGAAAATACAAGCTTTATTTTGTGTGGTCTGCAGTGAAATCAGGTCACAAATCAGTCAGAAATGAGTGACTCTTGCCCACAACTTTATCACCGTTTCAAAATTATGGTAATCATTTACACACCAAATTTTACTGTGCTAGACTAAATTTTTATGTCTGTAAGGATTTTAAAATATAGCACATCATTTCCCGAGTTCAGAAGTTATATAAATGTAGTAAAGAAATTCATCACTTTCATCATATGCCACACAAATATTTGCAAATTGATGGCTTAGAATCAAATGAAACTTCTTAAACAATAATAAATATATTCTGCCTTCTCTCATATCATAAAGACAGATTCCGTTACCTTCAGAATACTGGTCATAAACACTGATGAACCCATAAGAACAAAAATCATAAGCCCAGTAACCCTTTGCTCCCGAATGCCGAGAAATTTGGGTTGTTCTCCTGGAGCTGAACATTCTGATTCCAGTTTTAGGCTGTTGACGTGAGTGATGGAGAGAACTGTGGCAGCCACAAACCACGGCAAGCCCATGATGGAGCACACACCGAGCATGACAGCCACCATTAACAGATCCAGATGGTATCCACAACCTTTCTGTTAAAAAAAAAGAAATGAGGATTCTCATAGGAGCTGAATGTAGTATAGAGACAAATCACCACCACTACCATGAAACAGAAAGAATAGAAAGAAGATGCTATCTGTAGTTTTATACAACTGGTTCTAAAATGTAAATTTAAAGATAAAAAGGTAACAGTCTGAAAATATATAATCTACTTAAAGAGAAGTTGCAAACATTCCTATTGCAATTACGGTTATAGCACCTTCTATGTACTTTAATAGGCTTAATGTATTTCTAGGTTAATGTTACATTAATTTCCATTCTATTTCTAGGAGATAAGTAAAGTCATCATTAAATACAGTCATTTCCATAGTTTTCCTACATGGGCAAGTTCACTCGTAATTAATATTATTCACAATTCCTTCAGTATTAATTCATACCAAAAAATTATTGAGGGTCCACCTGTCATCAGGCTGAGAAAACAAAGTAAGGACTGTGTCAACAACAGAACTAAGAATGACCTGATGAGGGCTGGAAACTTCTTCGGGGCAATACCCACGAAGCCCTTCAGATAAGCTCTTCTAAAGAGTAATTCTTCTTAAACACTCAGTTTCCAATTGCCCTTTTTTCTGTCAATGGGTGACTTTTATAGGGAAAAATAATATCACAGAACCTAGGCTTCCTCCAGGCGTTACAAGCTTAAGTGTTTTTTTTTTTTTTGGACCAGACAGGAAATTTATGAAAGAGGGAAAATGGATGCAAATGGCATGTGGAAATGTTGGGAACTGGAGACTGCACTCCTTGACAGGGTGGTTAAGTCTCTCCAAGGAGAGACACTGAAAACGGGGAAAAGCAGTGTTACCCTCTCCCTCATCCCTGTTAGGATACTGACAAGGCAAAGCCTCAGAAACAGCAAAGGGCTTAGCCTAGTTTCCTTTCCAACTCTTAATGTCACCTTCATTAGAGGTAGTATAATAAAGTGGGTAAGGGTTTAGATTCTGGAGACAAGTGGCCTGGGATCAAATGCTGGCTCAACCAATGACCTTGAGTGAATCATTTAATCTCTTGTGCCTCTGTTTCTCTGCCTGAAAAATGGTGATAGGTAACAGAAGCCACCTCATCGGGTTGTTGTGAGAATTAAATTATTTGATTTTGCAAATCATTTAAAACAATACTGGGTATACAGTGTGCACCCGATAAGTGTTAGGGACTACTATATTCTAGCAGTTGAACAATGCATTTCTCTTCGGTCCTCATTTGTTTCAAGGTTCCTCAATAAAAACATGTTTCTTAAGGGCAGGTAACTTATATAATTTCTCAGTCTTTCCCACAGTTTTTAGCATAATCATTGGTACGTGACAAGCAATCAATAAATTACAGACTAACTTTTTTAAAAGGAAATATGCATCATTAAAACATCTTTTGGAATCAAATTTCATAAGTATTAACTTTAAAATAAATAGAGCTGTTAAATTTGTTATTAGGATCGTGAGCAGAAATTACCAATTGCCAGAAGAATAATTTTTGCTTTTTTGTAGGCAGGTTTACCAAAGTGTAAGCAGTTTGCAGTTATTATGAAAGCTCATGTAACTTGGAGTGAAACATGTTGAGTATTTGTTGCATATTTGTCATTGTAGTATTTTGTTTCTGTTATTTTGTTCTGTTAATTGTTTTATTAAGAAAACAACATTAAAGTCAGGTGTACTTCCTTGCCTTTCTGCTTATCTTTGGCAAATTATAAAAGTGCAGGAGACGACAGTGAGGAGAAAATGGGAGATGTACCACATAACGACTTTTGCCTCATGCACAGTCACCAATTCAGCGGTACCCTTCCTTGGGTCAGTTTAGCTGGGGCAATGCCCCAGTTCACTGAAACTCCTAATCTCAGTTTCCCTCATGAATATGACGTTAGGAATTTTTCTTTGCAAATAACGCAGGAAAGGTTTTCATTACTAAGATCCGGGAAGAGAAACACCCTGGTGTCCACCCAACCTTAGAAAGAAATAAACTTCACCAGGGCCATACTATGTTCCCGTGGGCCTTTTGCAGAACATTTTGGAAGATGTCATTGCAAAGACTAGAACTCAAATTTGGGTCCCTTGAAAGAATAACATCTTAACCAGTTGGAGGACTGTTTTGTCCTAGGGGCTCTGGAGTGAGAAGGCTAGAGAACAGTGAAGGACCTAACTTCACAAGCCCCTGCCTATGAGGGAGTACAGTGTGGATGGTCTGAACGGTTCCCCCTGGGGTTTTGCAAAGCTGTAGTACTGCAGAGAGAGAATGGAAGAGGTGCTGGCAGCGAGGAGATAAACATCAGAGCAGGGCGCAGGACCTAGAGAGCCGGCCTTGTGCTTTAGCACACTCTGGATTTTCCCAGGGCCTGCGTTCACTACGGCTTAATAATACAAGGAAGGCCTTCTTCATGAGAGCAATTTACTATCACTCTTATTTAGTGTTTTAAACATATGATACAAATGTAAACAGTGAGATTCTGGCTTGCAGGAAGCAGACAAAATAATGCTTTCAGAGGAAATAATTTCCTTTTCGAATTTAGAAAGCTAGCTTTGTAAAGTACATGTATATAATAAAAACAAATACACAATTTCTTTCCGATTATATTGCACAACAATGGGAGCATCTTAATTTAATGTGAATCAAAGAAATAAAGCAGTTCTGGCACTTCCACTAATTAATCATCATCCTTTTCCTTGCCTTTCATTTTAAATGACTTTAAAAACTCGGTCTTTGTAAGCAGCTTATTAGCTGATAGGCATGCCAGCCAAAGGGAAGTATCCCTTTGTCAGACAGAGAACTCTGCACCTTCTAACATATTTCTGAAGAATTTTGTCTGAAATAAAGACAGAATCAGAGCTTTTATTCTCACATTCATCCATGAGTCCCAGGAAATGGACATATGGGAGGAAAAGGGAGCATAGCAACAGGTGATGCTACACCAGACCCCACTAAAACCAACATGCAGCAAGACAAGAGGCCAGCCAACAGGACCATCTGATACCCAGATGCCACTGCTGAAAAAATTCATTTCAAAGCTTGGCAGCAATTTCCTGCATCTGTCAAGTTAACCACATAAAAGACTATAGATTGACATGAAGAACCAGGCTGACAAAGAGGGCAAAAAAGAACATATCAAATGCCATAATCATCAAGAGAATGTGGTGCCAAATGAATGTTGCAAATGCATTCATTTACTCAAGTGATCTGGGATTGTATTGCTGTTTATTAAAAATGATGTCAAAAGAAGCTTGAACTGTCTACAGAAACATGTAGAAAAGCCCACAGTTGTATCTGCACAGAAACTTTCTTTACTGTAAAATAATCTTTCTTTCTTTCCATTTTTAGAGAACACTTTTCTAAAAAAGCAAATATTTTTCATGTTTTTCAAAAGGATTCGTTTAACCTATGCCTATCCTACTTCTCTTGGGAAGAAACAAAGCAAAAAATGCAAGAGTATGGATTTATACCTCTATGTAATATACAGAGGGTGCTAAAAAATGTATACACATTTTAAGACAACATCTCTTAAAATGTGTATACATGTTTGTGGCACCCCGGTAGAATTTGCATTCTCAAATGTTTACATTTGCAGCTTTTAATTTTTTTATAAAAGTATAGTTGACATACAATATTGTATTAGTTTCAGTGCACTACAAAGTGATTCGACATGTATATAACTTATGATGTGATTACCATGATCGACTCAAAGGATTATGAGGTGCAGGTAGCTGGAGTTTTGCTAATTCCTCATTCAGAGGAAGGAGTAATTCACTTAGCCAGTGAGTTGGGCCTAGCTTCTGCAGCGCAACGCAGCTTTCCTGTGTACGCAGTAACAAAAGATGATAAAAAACCATTCTTAGTGGTATGAAGAATTCTTTTATAGGAAAACTAACTACTAGCTGTGGTAATGGAAATACAGAAAAAGTGAAAAGACCTAATGAAATGCTGAATTCCAAGGTGATTTATATGTGTGATGTAGACTTAGATACATGACGTGAAGTCTACCAGGTGCTTGATACAGAAACTACAAAACATGGTTCATTACACTATTTCTGGGAATCCTCCAACCAAGGCAAAAATGGGTTTTCAAATGAGAAAAAAAAATTAGTAAAAGCTGAAAATGTGGTTAACTTGTGGTCTGCAGATATATTCAAGAAACACCTCTGTTTTGTTACAATGTGGTTCAAGCCCAAGCCAGGAGACTACAAACATTTCAGGGAAGCAACAGGCAGAGAGAACGGCTATGAAACAAACTGTTCTTCTGGGTAAAGAATGTTCTGAGGTGTTTTTTTTTTTCTTTTGTTATTGTTAACAGGAAAATCATCAATAGAAGCAGACCACACTATACCAAAACTTACAGAAGACAAGGGTTATAACGCACCACCCCCCCACCAAAAGGAAGTGTTCAATGTAGATAGAATATGTCTTCACTGGAAGGAACTTGCTTTGCAAATAACCATATCCAAGGAGAAAGATGAGGTGTTCAGTCTCACAGTGGCCAAGAGCAGACCAGCTCTTCCACCTGGGGCTACATAGCTGAATTTACGAGTAAGCCAGATTTGCTCTATTGTTTACTAAAGACAGGCTGTTCAGGGGTAAGACTATGAATCTTTTGATTACATGGTCATTTATTTGCACAATAAAAAAACAATGTACAAACTATGTAATATAGTTTATTAATATAGCCTCAAGTTTATTCTGGTGATAAAAATATTAAATGCTTGTTTTAGATTTAATTCTATAAATGCAATTACTTGAAAGACCACATAAAGAATGCTTTATTATATTTCAGCTATGCTACATGTAAAGGAGGAAATACAGAATATTTGTTGATTTGGAGTTTCGGAAAGGCTGTGAACGTTAAGGGCCTACGATACGCTCATGAAGAACAAGGAGCAAATGCTGTGTGATTTATAAGGTGGAGAGACTGGGAAACACCAAGAATACAGAGTGGCCAAAAAGAAACTGTCGCCCTCAGCAAATCTTCACTTACTTCCACGTTTTGTTTTAATATGATTCTTTTAATACTTAGAAAAAATACTGCCTCCATCAGTTTAGCTGACAGCCTTGAAGGATAATTTTTCAGTGAAATCTGTGAGATTTCTGCCTAATTACAAAGATTAAAAAAAAAAAAACCTTCTTTTGAAAGAGAAACAATGATTATACAGCTTACTGTCTTCCTAAAACAGGAGACTTTCAGTTCATTTTTAAACATGTGTCATACAATGAAATATATATACCGCCATTTAAAATAATAATGCAAATTTATATTGTTGACATGGGGTGATTACCAGGATGATGCTCTTATGTGAAAAAATGCAAGCAACATATGTAGTATGAAAATATATATTTGGGTATATATAAAAATGTTAATGATGTTATTTCTAGGTAATGAAATTATAGTGTTTTTCACTTTTTGATAACTTTTTATAGTATCTGATGTTTTTTAAACAAAAATTATGTATTATTTTTAATGAGAAAAATAAAGATGTTTTCGGTTTTACAAAATAAATTGGTGTCTAGGAAAAAAATGTTTTTCTATTTCTTAGAGAATAGCAAACTAACAATAGTCAACATAAAGCACTACTTATATTTGCTTTATAGATTTATTTAATCAACTATGTAACTTCAATAATTAAGTTGTGATGGTATTTGCTTTTGTAGAAGGCTGATATTTTAAAAGCAAATAATATTTTTAAATGGTTGATATTAAATAAGTAGACTATGAAACTTGGAAATCTGAATTCCTTGTTTTGAGGGCTGTAAATGATTCAAAGTTTCCAATATTGAGTTACATAAACTGGAGCCAGCTTATAGGCTTATGAGAGCCATTTAATTTTCAAACAATTTTCCTGCCAATTGATGTCACACTGGTAGCTTGAAATGGGCCATGATGGGAGTATTCATACCATGAAAATCAGTAAATATTACAAATCAAAATTTCTCTCTTTTTATACGCAGATAACTGGTTGTTAAACGTTTACCAGCATATCACTAGTCTAGTTCCTAAGACTTTATGAGCTATTTTTGTAAAATATGTCCTTAATAATTAAAAAATTCTGACAAAAACACCAAGTGAGTTGAATGAAATTAAGGTTTTGAGCATTCTTAAGTTACTTTCTACAAAGAAAATAAAGAGTTCTCTTTGTTTTAAGAGATACGTATTTTCTCTAATATACACACAAAATTCCTTTTTACTAAGGTCTATTACAAAGAATTGTGCTTCCTCACATTTATGTCATTACTGTTTCCCTTTAAATAGTTCCATCAGAGCTTTTAATCTTTCTAACAAACATAAAATGCTATAAAGCATGGTTTCTGTTGCTCTACAATTAATCTTTTCCTAGAGTTTAAAGAGTATGTACCTCAGACCAGCACAAAACAAGATTATGCATGTTCTGTTTTTACAAGGTTTGATTTAGGTTATTTTTAACCATTCAATGATTTTTATTTTATCAAACATATTCCTGTAAGTGATTGTGTTCACATTATAGATCTGAGACAAACTACACAGCAGTGAACAACTTTGATTATTCACAGTTGCAAAATGGCAGGATCAGAATGTATTATAATAAATAAGATATATTCATATTTATCCTCTGTAAAAAAAAGAAAAATCATTGAAATCTGCCATAAAACTCAACAGAGATGTCACAATCTATAACATTTATGGCAGGGTTTTGTTGTCGTAAGCATTATAGACAGAGAAATACCTGAAGAAAATGAGAAATATCTGACGAAATAATTTGTCCCAATAGTGAATGTAACCTAATAGATACATTTAGGGTCAAAGGGAAAAATAGATGAATCCCAGATACAAAATAAATTGGTAAAGCTGCACTTCACCAGAACAGATTGTGATTTCATTAAAATATGTTAAACGTGGTAAAGAAAGTTAGAATTCTGGCAATTTTTTTTTTTTTAAAAAATCCCTAGAGGTTAAGTCTTAGAGTTTAGAGCTCATAAATAAATTAATTAATTAACTAATAATTAATTTTAAGTTCATTGTAAGACAAAGTATCCTGGATATAAACAATAAAAATTATGAACCTGAAAGCATTATTTTAATATGTTACTTACAAATGACTACAGAATATAGGCAAAGTATAATGAACATCAATTGATATTAGTTAAGTCATAATGATTTACATTAAAATGGATGTTAAAATATACCTTTAACTTATGCTCTTTTCTGTTGATGATTACAGCTGTAATCTGTTGGTCCATAAAAATTAGAATAGTACAAAGCAAAGCTGGAATAACAGCAGCTATTACTGTCCACCATGGATTTGGACCTACAGGTGTAATAAACCAACCACGATCATCTCTAGTGGGCTGTAAAAAATAAAAGAATGTACATAATTATTAACTGGATTAATTAATACCTAATGAATTAAGTCTTAACAGATGCTACCAGGAAAGCCCTAATTATAAACTGATATGCCGAGTGAGCTATACGGAGGTGTGATCAAAACCTATGATGAATGTTTAAATTTAAAAAAAAATTATTACAGTAAACGACACATTGCCATTAATCTTCCTCAAAATACACCCCCCTCGCTTCAAACACACTTATCCCATTATTCTTGCCACTTTCTGAAGCAGTTCTGCAAGTCCTATTTCGTGTCTTTAGTTGTGCTGTCATGGCTGCCTCAATGTCTTGAATCATTTTGACTTTGGGGAAGAGCCAGAAGTCGCATGGTGCCAGATCCAGTGAATAAGGTGGATGAGGACACACCGTGATGTTTTTTTTTTGACAGAAATTGCCTATACCAGAAGTGATGTGTGACACGGAGTGTTGTCATGATGGAGGATGATTTAAGGAACACTTTAAAACACACCTTCTCTCAACTGTAGCTCACACCCATCTGACTGCACAGAACAAGTTGAAACTTGTCACATACTGTTACTAAGGTTATCGTCGCACACTGTTACTAAGGAAATGGCTGTACCAGAAGCGATGTGTGACACGCAGTATGTCCATTGTGATCACAAAATATGGTGAATGCCACTGCCGAGTGCCATCCAACAGAAAGGCAGGGAACTTCAACACAGGAAATGATGTGATGAACCTTAGTAACAGGTGTGTGACAAGTTTCAACTTATTCAGTATAGTCAGTCGGGTGTGAACTACGGTTGAGAGAAGGTGTGTTTTAAAATGTGTCATATATCGTTCTCCATCATGACAACGCTCCATGTCACACATCGCTTCTGGTATAAGGCAATTTCTGTCAAATAAAAATATTACTGTGTGTCTTCATCCACCTTATTCACCAGATCTGGCACACTATGCAACTTCTGGCTCTTCCCCAAAATCAAAATGACTCAGGACATTGAGGCAGCCATGACAGCACAACTAAAAACACGAAAGAGGACTTGCAGAACTGCTTCAGAAAGCGGCAAGAATGATGGAATAAGTGTGTTTAAAGCAAGGGGTAGTATTTTGAGGGGGATTAATGGCAATGTGTCTTTTACTGTATTAATTTTTTTTTATTTAAACATTCACCATATAGTTTGATCACACTTTGTAATTAATACTAATGTTTACAAAGCATTTATAAAGTACCAGGCACCATTCTAAGTGCTTAAAATATTTTAACTCAATTTTTTTTCTTCACAACACTCTATAGAAGATACAGATAAAGAAACTAAAACCTAGGGAGGTCCAATAAATTGCCCAAGATCCCAGAGTTTGTAAGTGGTGGAGATAGGTTTTGAATTCTGACAGACTAGCTCAAAATGTGTGTTCGTAATCAATACCTATATTAAATAAAATAATATTTACCATTTACAGTTGGGAAGTTTATTTACATTTATAAACAGCATGTTGAAAACTGTGTTTAACTTTCATTTTAGATGTATGCACAGGCCATTAGTGAAAACAGCAAAAAGACGCTTGGTGACATCAGGGGCTCAAGGAAGGGTTCTAATCAAGGCTGGTGCCTGAGATAGTCCCAAAGGAAGTCATTTTGACAATAATTTTATGAGGAAGTCACCAGCCCTTTTGACAGGTGAAAAAACTGAGGCTCAGGGAAGTTAAGTAACTGGCCCAAGGTCACACTAATTAGTTAGTGACATAGTCACAGTTCTATTCCAAACTTATTTTTATTTGTTTCTCAAGCCCTATCCACTGTGCAATTCTGCATCAAGATAATGCATTTCCCTTAGTTTCGAAATGCTTCCTTATCTTTTAGGAGTATTGTATACAGATATTCCAATTGGAGAAAGTGACAGAAAATAGTTTCAAGTGGCCTCTAGGTTTCTATTTCTGTAGTTTCTTTTTTTTAATATTAGATCAAAATTATAGTCATGCTGTGGGCATTTTATTTACTGCTTATTAATCTATATTCTTTATATTTTCATGAAAATCCCAAGTACTAGGGTTATAGCCATCATGTAAGTGAAGATCAGACCTACAGAAATGGAGAGATTAAATAAATAGTAAATGCTTTTATAACTTCACCTTGAAAACACTTGGTACTTGTAGTTTTGGAGATGGGATTCCAATGGCATAGTCAATTAAAACCATGCACAGAATTGTAAGAAAGACAGCAAAGTCACTCACTATAGATCGAACCTAAAAATAATGAAAACATTTGTCACTGGAAGGAACTACAAAAGTGAGGAATACTCAGGAACATACTCGTAACCTACAGTCACACTTTATAAACACTTTACGACATAACATCATGATATATTTTATACATACTATAATGTTACCATTAGCTCTGTCAGAATCTAAATATGTACTTATGTACCTCTGTCATTAAAATGGATACACACTCAATCTTTCCAGAATGAGGCATTGTGGAATAGCTATAATGGTGATTGTGCTGTTTTTAATATTTATTTTTAAATATATATTATGAGCCCAAATGTGTGAATATTTAGAACACAGCATAAGGATGTATGGCCAGCAGTTGGCTCTTTCCCACACAAGCAACATTTTAACATGATAAACCTGAAGCACCATAAAATAAAATTATCATTTTTATTGATGAAGCACAATATTTTAGTTAGTTTATCTAGGATATAAGTATGGCACCAGGAAATGTGCACAACAGAGTGGGCAAATTTAAAAGTTATTTTATGTAAGCCAGTTTTTAAAGCCATTTCTCATTTATAAAACCATCTTTAAGCAAAAATCCTTATACAGTTATCAACAAGATCTGTCTTCTCGTAAGAAAAGATGAAATAGTGCCATTTGCGACAACATGGGTGGATCTTGAGATTATTATGCTAAGCAAAATAAGTCAGTCAGAAAAAGTCAAGAACCATATGACTTCACTGATATGTGGGATATAAAAGTAAAAGCAACAACGGAACAAGAAAACAAATAAAGAAACAGAAACTCATAGACACAGACAATAGTTCAGTGGTTACCAGAGGGTAAGAGGGGCGGGGGTGGTAGAAAAAGATAAAGGGGGTCAAATATATGGTGATGGAAGGAGAACTGACTCTGGGTGGTGAATACACAATGTGATATACATAGATGATGTATTACAGAATTGTACACTTGAAACCTATATAATTTTACTAACCATAGTCACCCAATAAATTAAAACAAAAAAAGATCTGGCTTCTTTATTAGGGTGCCTTTATGAAGCACACATGAAAATGCAGGAGCTTATTCTTTCAAGTTATAAAAAATAATGTAATCAAATTAAAATCTCAGGGGAAGGAAATGAATCTTCCACCTTAGTGAAGGAGATGGTGACAAAAACAGAAGTTTTCTGTGGAAGAAACAGTTCTTGAAACATTTTCTCAGGGTGGGATTTTGATTATAATCTTTAGCTCATCCTTAAAAAGCTCATTTTCTTGTTTTTTATTGGCTGAGTCAGACATTATAGGTGTTACTTTGCAGTGTTAAATATTGAACTAAGCTGTTTCTCTGTTTACTTCCCTTTCCAAATATGCAGATGCAAACGTGGTGGGTTAGGGGGAGGGACTGACACTTTAAAAATGAAAAAGAGAATAGTGTTCCAATGAGTTTTGCAGGGGCTTTCCCAATTAGAGAATGTAACAGTGGCTCCAACGAGGTATCTGTCAGGCTGGAATAGTTCCCACTGTTCACTGGGCAAGAAAGTGACAATCAGTAATGCAGTGTGTGCTTTCGATTTCCAAAATCATAAGTGGGAGTTTATCTTTGGGATTTGTGGTTAAGTAGAAAAGCCTACGGGGAAGAGGAATTCTAGCACCTGTATCAAAAATGCTTTCTTTTCATCTCCTGCCATCAAATAACTCCACTCCTAACCTGGCAGCTCACTCCCACGAAAGCCTTTTATCACAGCAATTGCTTTCTTTTGTCCCTAAACAGGAATGCTTTCATAACATGCTTTATGCAAGTTTACATTTTGATCGAGAAAACTGAAGTCTAAGTACCTTGGTGGGAAAATAGCGGCTGGTCTTGAACTGCTTCAGGGTGGCTGACAGAGTGACTGTGGAAAAGAACAGGATCACGGACCAAAACAGAACATCTGGAACATAGGGGTGATCATGGCCGCAGGCTGGCCCAACGTACTCTCCATGTAATGACCTGCATTCCTGCCAGAGGAGGTAAAACAAATAAAACTATTAAGAAAAAAAATGGACACATTTCTTTCAGAAATCTAACATCTGAAGATGGACTGCCATCGAGGTGCTGAAGCTTTTCATCAATGGCTCTCAACAATGATTTAAGGACAGCATAGTAAGCTGTACAAAGTCTATTTGGGTAGGTGAGGAAGTAAGCAGCAGCGAAGATTAAGATTACGTAAAATTTGGACATGAACCACTTTTTAAGTATTTGCCATCTTCGAATTAAATTTAAGTCTATGAAACAAATCGATTTACCAATCAATGTACATTTAACCTAATATCAACTAAGTTCCTAACACCAGATTTATTGAAAATATGTCATACTTGTTAGTGAGTGGTGACTAGGGCCAGACACTATGCCAAACCATTTAAATACATCATCTTAATTAGTTTTCTTATCAAACTTATAAGACAGGTAGATGTTATTATTTCTATTTCATATCTGAGGAAACTGAGACATAGAAGTTATTTGCTGTGGCCTCACTGCTGCTGGTGGCAGTAGAGCTGTGATACAAATATGGTGCCCATGATGGAAATATGATTGCCTATTAAAGAACAAATATTCTGTAAAATTATCTAGTCCAAAAGTTACCCAAAAGGATGAGAAAGGAAACCAGAAAACTATGATATATTATTACTGTAATGAAATTGTGAGTCAATGATGGGGTTCGAACTGAGATTACAGAACAAAAGAGAAAAAGTTACTACGTGAGCAAGGCAAAGCTCATAGTTACTATGACTCCTCCACGGTCTTTTTTTTTTTTTATTTCCTGGTATGTATTTTTATAAGCCCCTGAAGAATCATTTCTAATTACTGCTTTAGCCATGAGGTGGCAGCAAAGTCAAAAAAATTTTCTTTCTCCAAGAAAAACTGAGCATTTTACATATTAATAGTTTGTCATTGAAAACGTCATTTAAAATCATTTTGGTTTCTCTTGTTTTAAAGATTAGATTACTAAAGTATTTACCTTTTTTAACAGAGAAAAGAATGGTTTAAAATAAACTAGTGACCTCATCAATCCTTTAGATATTCTGGACCTGAACAGAAATTGAATTGTGCTATGGTACAGAGAGATCTTAAAAATATATATATGGACTGATGGATTGACCACCAACACAGAGTCCACCCAATGAACAAAGCCTCAGGCCCTGGAGTCCTTGTACAGCAGAAAATAAATACTTTCAAAAGATTCTAGAATAAACCACAGATAGCTACACTGTTATCCAAAAATAAACAACCGAACAGTACATCCACTTGGGGCAGGTAGGATTCTTAAGAAATATTGCTATTACCTTATAATTATCTAAAAGAGTTCTATTTCCTTTTCTCATCTAACTGCTATAACTTCCCTGCCAACTAAGGCTGAATTTCAGTTATCCATGTTAAGCTAATACAGAGCACAATAATTTGGCTAATCAAAAATTCAAAGAAAAATTCCCCAGGCCTTAATTATAGTTTTAATTTTTTTCCTCAGAACCCTGTAAAAATACGTAAAGTAGTAAAAACGAATGCTTGCCCCTTCTCTTGCCCCTGTTCAGAGACGCTAGTAGAGCAATTACTAAGCAAAATCATGGGCAAGCCGGCGGCTAAATGCAAAGCGAAGCTGGAGGCTCCATGGTAAACGCATTATCTATAGATTTGTAGTTATCGTCAGTCTTTCGTGCAGACATAAAAGTCTTCTAAATGTTTCTTGGACTTGGTTGGGTCTTGTTCTCAATTCTTAAGAACATAGATGCCATTTGCCATTTAAAGGACCATTTAACTGCCTTACAATCTAAAATAAATTGCCAATAGCTTGCCGAGGTACTTGAATTCAAAGCAAATTTGAAAAAGATATTTATTTTTAATTCCTAACATTAAAAAAAATGTTAATTTAAAAAAATTATAATCTACTAAATTCTACATTTGCTTTCTGGTTTATACTAACTGTACCCCTAACACACACACACACACACACACACAAACACACACACACACCCCACACATACACCAAGTCCTAAGATTTAGAAGTGAAAACTAAATCTAAATTCTGTTGTTTTATTTTGAGTCTGACAAATGGTTTCACTTACAAAATGAAAAATAATGCATCGATAAACTCATTTCTACTAATTATTCTTCAAACACATTCTAAGTATCAATAACTATAAGTTAGTAAAAATTAAGTTTGATAAAATAAGAAATTAAAGATGGCATTAGTGACCTGACCCTTCTGTATGTACTAGCTAAATACGTTAATCCTGGCACTGACACAATTCTTAACCAATTACTAGCTAAGTGCTTGTGAAAATGGTAAACTTTGCCTAAGAATTCCTTTTCATGGATGATTTTGAGATACTGCTAAAAATACATATAAAATTAGAAACCTAAGCAGTCTAGCCTGCCATAAAAGACCTGCATTAAGCACTATTCACAATAGCCAAGATATAGAAATAACTTCAGTATCTGTGGATGGATGAATGGATGAAGAAAATGCGATATAAGTATACAAAGGAATATTATTCACCCTTAAAAAAGAAGGAAATCCTGTCATTTGCAACAACATGACTGAACCTGGAAGACATTATGCTAAGTGATATAAACCAGACACAGAAAGACAAACACGGCATGATCTCATTTATATGTGGAATCAAAAAAACGTCAAACTCATAGAAGCAGAGAGTCAAATGGTGGTTACCAGGTTGGGGGAAGAAGGAGAAATGGGGAAATATTGGTCAAAGGGTCCAAAGTTGCAGTCATGCAGAATAAATAAGTTCTGAAGATCTAATGCACAGCATAGCGACTATAATAATACAGTTTTATATAGATGAAATTTGCTAAAATAGTAGGTTTCCATCAAAAAAATAAATAAATAAGGCAATTATGTGATGGATTGATATGTTAAATTAACTTGATTATGGTAATCATTTCACAATGTATACATATATCAAAATACTATGTTGTATACTTTAAATATGTATAATTATTGTCAACTATACCTCAATAAAGTTGAAAAACAAAATACACAAAAGCGAAAGACTTGTGTTAAATAAAAAATTTGTGATATGGGACTATTTTTCCAAAATAATCATTAATTATTTATGGAATACTTACTATGCACATAGATTTTAGGAAAATCAAAGAAAGCTAATTCATGAGGTATGTAAATATTCAATTTAAAAAATCTGTCTAATGAATAATATATAAAGTAAATGTTACATTATAGTAGCCATTAGCACAGCTTTATTAGTAAAATGCTTTTTGTGATACTTGTGATTATGCTAAAAAAAACCCAGCATAACAATTAAAAGAGAAAAAATGTTAATGATCTTCATTGATTTAAAAAGTACAAGACTTTTTTCATTATGTAGCATGCTCTTTGGTGATAAAGGCTATTTCTGGTCAAGATTAGCAATTATCCATTGCAAAAACTGCTATTAACTAATAAAAAATAACATGAAAATTTCTGCCAGAATGTTAACACCTAGTACAGAACTTAAAAATAAAAAACCCCACAGTGCTAGATGTGCTTTGATTGCAAAATACTTTTCACTGTACTCTGCTTGACCCTAAAACTTCTAATATCTAAAATTAACTCATGGCTAGGTATCCATATCCACCATTCTGTGAGTCTTTTAGAAGGTTATTATTCAGGATTTGGTACTATGTAGAATGAATATTGTTATTTTGCATTAAATTACACAGAGAATATAAAACACATAGAGTAAATTATCATGCTAAATAATTTAGAGATGGGATTATTTGGGTTTCTGCAGTGAAAGGAACACCAAATAAGGAACACAAGCAAGGGACTCTTTAGGCATAGGTAATATACTTATAGATTACAAAAGGAAAATATGAATAGAAGATACACTGCTGGATGGATCAATCATGTTATGGTTATCAGTGGTTATCCACTGAATAGATAACCATGCAATGTTATTTTTCTAGGGGAAAAAATAGACAGAACACAATAAATGTTGACTATAACAGAAGAAAACAACAAGAGTAAGTGAAGGTTTATTCTAGAGAAAATGACTAGGGTAAGAATAAAGTTAGTAAAATATAGGTCAACAAACCGTAAGTAATTTGGTCTGATTCTAAAGAAAACATTTAATGGGGAAAATAGAGAAAATAAGCAATAGGTCATGTTTATATTTGAAAGTTGTTAAGAGAGTAAACCTTAAAAGTTGGCATTGCAAGAAAAATAAATTCTGTAACTATGTATGGTGACAGATGTTAACTAGACTTATTGCTTATTGTGGTCATAACTTTGCAATATATACAAATATATATATATGTTGTACAGCTGAAACTAATATAATGTTGTATGTCAATTATGCCTCAATTAAAAAAAAAGAATCACATTTAGAGTTTTTATAATATTTGTACAACAAAAAAAACATTTCTTGCTCCACTAACTGGCTCACTTACTAAAATAATGTGTTTCATAAAATGAACTAGAATTCATATAGTTTTATGTTGATGGTTATAATGGGATGTGAGCTTATACAAGTAGGTAAAGTGGAAGCTTTGGGTTGTAACGTTTGTAACTGAGGAGATTAAAAAAGATACTAGGACGACTCAGATTTTTAAATATTTATTAAAAGCAGAACATTTTGAATTTTTCCAATTATGAGATTTGACTAAACAGAAGTAAAGGAAAAAGAAGACAGAAAAAGACATGCACAAACATTATAATAAATTAAGAAGAATGGAGAAATACAGCTATGAAGGAAAAAAAAGAAATCAAAGCAGAGAGAAGCAAAAAAAAATAAAAACACTTTAAAAGGTATAGGATTTTTAACCTTGATCAGTGAAAAATATGTTGCCATCCTGTTTCCTGAGTAGGAGATGAGAAAATGGAAGTAAGAAAGCCCTTCCTCAGGGAGGTGCCAGAATTTTGTTAAGAAAAGTGACTTTTGTTCTTCCCAAAGACTTCAATATTTACACTAAAATACTGACAAACATCCCCTCTCTCTCAGCATATTCTGAACAGCTGGAGAAGTGCTGCAGAGTAAAGTAAAAGCAGTCTGGTTTCTTTATACAGAAAGCCAACTTAGTTCTGCCATATGCTTTCATTTAGGTCAACACTACTCTTATTTAATGTGCTTTCAGTTAACCTAGTCATATTGTGCTGTATATTTGTGCTTTTAGAGCAATTCAGGCCTACTAACTATTAGAAAAGCAATAATGCAAGAAAACCTCAGTTTACTGAATACCTGAAACAAATGAAATTCAAATTAAAACAAAACTATCGCTTTTATAACAGCATGCATTCAAAATATTTTACCTTAGTGGAGATAATTCACTCACAATGTCAACAAAAGCCCCAAAAGAGTAATAAGATTCAAGATATGACTTGATTTTCAATGTTTCACTTACTGATACAGTTAGGTTCTCCCAAATTATGTCAGAGGCAGAAATATTAGATTCCCTCCATTCCTTCAGTGTGTCGTTGCTGGGATTATGCGGTTCCACACAGTTACACCTGAAAAGGTAAAATAGTGTAGTTTGTGAAATAAGTATTTCTTTGTCACTGTACTAAAAACAAACGTGGAATGAGTCCTTCTTCCCTAGTCACGACCTTCCTCCATCTAAGAGATAAGAGGTTAGGTAATCCTAAACTATTCCAGGACAGACTATTTCCAGAAAGCAGAATAGATATATTCCCAGGGCACTACACTACTCTACAGTGTTTCCTGGAAAGAGGTCATTCCCTCTCTGTCCCAGTCAGAGGAAATATTTTAAAATGCAGGTTAGAACACAGCGTTTCGGTGGCCTTTCAAACCAGGGTGCCTTCTAGAACTTCGATGACAATTTGCCCTTAAATTATACGCGAAAGTCAAGCAAAAAAAAAAAGATAAACATCAGATCGATTATTATAATTTACTGATTTTTATTAATATTGCGAAACCATATCACTTAAAGTTGGAGTTAATTCATATTCTAACAATCCATAATAACTTTGCTATGTAATTCAAAATTAAAGCTAGGTTGAAGCAAGAACCCTAGGTATCTCAGGATATACTATGCTTTGCTCTGAGTGATAGTCCTATTAAAAATCAAACACTCAATACACAAAACTTTTTGAGTACCTATTACATATAAGGAACCATAATGAATGCGGGGTGGGGGTAACAGCAGAGAGAATAAGAAAGAGTTGCGCAGTGATATTGTTATGTAATAAAAAATAGTTTCTGATCTCGTGTTCTTTATAACTTTATTAATCAATGAGAAGAAGACACAAGCAAAGATGTGTGATAAATTAACAGCTGTAGAAGTTAACTTCAATTTACAAATGATGTGTTTCTAAAATTCACTCTGGGTGGTGAACACACAATGTGATATATAGATCATGTAATAAGAATTGTACGCCTGAAACTTATATAACTTTACTAACCACTGTCAACTCAATAAACTTCAAATTAAAAACAAATTCACTCATAATCCTTCTATTTGTCCTTCAAAAAGCATTTTTCTTATAGAAACATTTTTTAAATGGTGGTTGGGCACCCAGATTGATCCACGTACACTACGTAACATGAATGTTAGTTGCACTGCTGTTGTAGTGACATTAATAGAACTGTCGGACTTAATTACCATTTCTAACATTCACTTTATAGGCCAACATCTTACAGTTTCTACTTGGTAAATCCTTCTGCCTAAGCAACAGTCACTCTTTTATCTTCTACATCAGGAACTTAATCCATTTTTCTTTACTACCACTCATTCATTCTTCAACGAGTTATTAAGTGTCTGCTCTTATTAAGTGTCAAGAAACTCTACTTGACATTGGCAACATGGACAGGCATGGTTCCTGCTATCACCAAGGGAGGTTAGAGGATTCCCAAGCTGGGCCTCTAAGAGGGCAGAGGGTTCCAGTGAGAAGGTTGGTGACAAGGATTTTAAGGGAGTGGGATATGGAAGCATTGGCTACTGGGTAGCTGCAGTGGCAGCCGAGGTAGGAGCTATAGCAAAAGGGAAACAAAAGTACCTGAGATGCAGTAATAGGTATTTATTCACGTAAGTTTTTCAAAGCTACAGGTTCCTAAGTTCAGATTGGTTGTACATAGTCAGAACACAAGTTTTAAGTCAGAAATCTCTGTCCTATACTGACTGTGTGGCCATAAGTGCAACTTATTCAAGCACTCTGAATCTTGGTTTCCCCATATGTAAAATGGGGGTTAAAACACGCAGTAGAGCTGTTGTGAAAAATAAGTAATTTGATATATATCAAGTGTCTGGTGTAAGTTTAGGCAGTTTTGAAATTTTGGCTGCTATCAACATGACGATCATCACCAGTATTAATTTCTGGTTCATTTTTCAGTCTTTCACAAAATGCAATAAAACTGTTAACTTTCACCTTGATATAACACAAAAAGAACAAGAGGCTTTCTCTAATATGCTGATGCTCTTTTCATTTTGCTCCCAATGCTGTAAAGAAACTTAAATTCTAACCAGCATTAGAACAGTTGTGCTACTATTGCTAAGAACCTATAGAAAAGAAAATTCCTGTTTAATTTTGGCTCTTGGTCATTAAATCACTAGGTAAATATATTATAGATAACATATGCATATAAACAGAATAATTTATTTTAAAAAGATACAAATTATTAAAATGAAATAAAACTAAAACCAATGCATCACTGAATATTGTCTAAAGTTAAGAATCATATCTGGCTTCTGGTTTAACAAGGAGAACTGAACTCACATATTTATTTTTTTTCATTACCTAGAATTCATTAAGCAAAGAAATAATATAAAAAGAGACAACGAAAGAGATATGTAAACCAATGAAATATGAACGGCAAGATATTTGAAAAAGCAGAACAGAGGAATAATAGCAATAGTAGTACTTTTACATATAATCCTTAAAATAGGTAGTATTGTACATACGAAAATATTGAGGCAATAAGCAACTTGGCCAAGGTTATACAACGAGAAAAGTCAGAGCAGGAATTTGCACGTAGGCAGTCCACTCTTAAACACCAATTAGAATAAACATCTTTTCCCAACTGCAGTACAGGAATGACTTGTCCTACCCAGTAGAATCCTAAAGACGATGTGGACTCAAAGAAGGGCTCATACTCAACAAAGAAATAAAGTAAGAGGTGGAGCTGAAAACACAGGAACTAACTAGGAGTCTGAATATACTATAGCTGATTTCAGAAATCCTCTATCCCCACACTACACACTACTTCAAAGAATGGCATCAGACTTTTCTCTCAGCAATACCATCAACTTTATGAGGCATAATTATTTTAAACCTAGAATTCTATAGAGTCAGACCATCAAATGAAATATTACAGAGAGTTTTAAAAATGTTGAATTTTGTAGATTTCACAAAGTTTTTCTTGCATGCATTATTAATTAGAAGCAAATTAATGAATAAAAAGGAAGATATAGGATGAAGGAAAGAGTGGTTCCTAAAAGATCACACACACAACCCCCCCCACACACACACACACAATGGTAGAAGTAATAAATGAATTCAGTAAAATTGCAGGATACAAAATCAACATACAAAAATCAGTTGAGTTTTGATACACTAGCAATGAACAACCTGAAAAGGAAATTAAGAGAACAATCCTATTTACAATCGCATCAAAAAGAATAAAATACTTAGAAATAAACTTAACAAAGGAGGCAAAAGACATCTACCCTTAAAATTACAAAACACTGCTGAAAGAAAAAAAGATACAAATAAATGGAAAGATATAAATGTGTTCATATATTGGAAGACTTAATGTTGTTAAAATGCCATTACTACTTAAAGTGATCTACAGATTCAATGCAATTTCTATCAAAATCCCAATGCCATTTTCTACAGAAAAAAAACAAACCTAAAATTCATATGAATCCACAAGGATCCCGAATAGACAAAACCATCTTAAGAAAGAAGAACAAAGAAGAACACAGTTGGAAGCCTTACACTTTCTGATCTCAAAACATATTACAAAGCTACAGTAATCAAAAGAGTTTAGTATTGGCATAAATACTTGACTCTACAGTGAGCAATATACTATAATTATATAAAGGTTTAAAATTTTTTTTTTAATTTTTAGAATCCAATCTTTAGACAAATTATTTAACACAACTATGGTTGTAGAATAAGTATGTTAACAACCACCACAATAAAATCAAGAGTGGGAAGAAAGAAGGTGGACAAGAGTTGGAAGGAAATACGAGACTTATTCATCTCCTCTTACAAAGTATGAAGTAAAGAGAACCACCTACAGATGATGGAATAAGAAATGGAAGTTTATATATGTCCATTGTGGTTATTTATTTATGGTTACAGAGGTTACAGGAATGATGGATTTTAAGATATGACATAATTATATTGGAAAGAGAGGTAGGTAGACTGAGAAGAAAAGTTGATAGTGGGAGTAGAAAGTGAGCTAAATTCATATTTATAAGAGCAAAAGTAAAATAGTCACATTTAACATTAGTAAATCAAGAAAAAGTAATATAAGCATATTACTTAGAGATAAGTAGTACCACCAAAAATTAAAAAAAAAAAATCTTTCTTAATAATATTGCCTTTGAGTGAACTATTGCTTTAATTATAATCTTTCTATACTATTTTCATTTTTTAAGGATGCACATGAATTATTTTGATAACAATAAAATGTATTTGAAAAAATAATTGGTTCTCCTTATGGCTGCTCTAAATTTACTTTCTTATTTCAGTGTGTACAAATTACCTCCCTGTCCCTCCTGGATATAGCTGTGTCTTTTTTTCTCTTTTAAAATTCAAAAATGTGCAATCATGGGGAAACATTCCAATGCTTCCCTTAAACTTATCAGACCCTGCTCCATTAGAAGTATATGCTCAAGATATTTGAATTACTTTTGACAGTAGAAGGCAACTTATTATGTCATCAACTAATTTTCAAGAAATTATTATTTTTGGCAATATCTGTCTCTAGCCGCTTTTAAAACAGTTTACTTCTCGACGTCATTTTCAATATAGTTCAAACTTTACTGCTTCTGTGACAAAGAAACATGTTAAACGTGCTTTTTGATAATTAGTTTAGTGTATCCATCCTGTCTAGATTTTGAGATAAACAATGCTTAAATAATCATTATCATTTCTTCTGGCATCTTGAAAACTGGTTCAAGATTCTATTTGTAATCACTAAAATACTGTCAGAGTCAGAATTTACTTGCAGCTGTAATTATTTTTCCACTTCAGTTTATAAAACCTGCCTCCTTTCTATTTCCATGTAGACTAAGCATTGTAGAAATACTGAAAATATGAGGATTGTTTGAAGTCATTTTACAAAATTCCTTGTGGATACTGAATGCATGATACTTTTGTGTTTC
Organism: Rhinolophus ferrumequinum; assembly: GCF_004115265.2. NCBI lineage: Eukaryota > Metazoa > Chordata > Mammalia > Chiroptera > Rhinolophidae > Rhinolophus > Rhinolophus ferrumequinum. The sequence goes on from NC_046291.1 coordinate 60,806,623, forward strand.
ACATATCAGACATTTTGTACACCACTTCAGTTCCTATCAGCCCCAGCTCTTCTGCACAAGCTTCAACCGGTCACTTCCAAGTCAACCTCTTGGTGTCTGGCTTCAGGCTGCACCAATTACCCCTTGATTGCTGCCTTTACACTGCTGCCACCCTTAACTAATGGGGGGGTAGGGGCTGATACATACATGTTTCTCCCTTAAATTCCCAGGGCAAACAGTTGTGAGTAGCATGTCACAAACCTTCTTAAAGATCCCATCAAATCAAGCATTAGTCACCTGTATTTATGACCAACTAGATTCCATATTGGCCTCATCTCCCGGCCTGTATTACTATATTAGTCTGCTCAGGCTACCATAATAAAATACCATAGACTGGGTGGCTTAAGCCATAGAAATTTATTTTCTCACAGATCTGGATGTTACAAGTCCAAGATCAGGGCACCAGTACGGTTGCATTCTGATAAAAGCTCTCTTTCTGGCTTACAGATGGCCACCTATTTGCTGTGCCCCCATGTGGCACATCTCTCTCTCTCTCTCTCACTTTGTGGGAGGCAGATCAGGTGAGTCCTGAAGTTCTAGAGCCAACACAGATGCCTGGTCTACATTATCACGTATATAAGATCTGCTTGTCACTCCAAGACCTGATTTCTGAATCCCAGATTGGAATCCAATGATAAATTCTAATATGAATAACCTTTCCATACTTAATGAAGACACCCAGGCACTGGTCTAGGGACTAAAATTTAACAGTGGTGCTCCTAGTAGCATGTCTATAGTCTGAAATAAGATGACTACTTATTAAAAAAAAAAATAGAACCTAAAGGACCTGCATTGATATTGGGTCCTCCTCCAAATGGAGGCTTAGAGATTATACTTATAACAGCCTCCAAAAAACTGTCAGTTGAGTCTCTAATATCCTGTCCTGAATCTCTTGCTCTAATTCCAGAATAGATGGGAAAAGCATTAGGGGAAAAAGCAAGGCTCACAGACCTTCAAATGTCTTGCTATTCTTCTGCTTATACATATTGGAACCTGCCAATGTCTGCCTGTAAGCCAGTTCACCAATAAGGGGAAACATGTCCCCATGAGGGGGAAATTCCCCCAACTTCATCTTTCTGTTACTTTACCTCAGAAAAAAGGCCCAACATTATAGGAATTTGATGGGAAAACATTTTCATACTCTGAAAATTTGGTGAAAGTCAATTTATTGATGATAAAATGTAATTGAAATGCAAAACAGGGAAATATGCCAAATTTCTCATAAAGGTAACATCATCAGAGAAAATTAGTATTATAGTAGATGTATATATCAAATGGGTGTGTATGTATGCATGTGCATGTACGTACATAAAACAGAATTGTATTTGAAAGGAAGCTGGGGACAATAGCCTTTATTAGCCCTTTGATCCCATTGGCACCAGGGGTAACACATTAAAGGAATTGAAAGGGCCCATTAACGGAGATTGGAGGTTATATTATTCACATGATCTTTAGCAAATATTTTACCAAACAAACCAGCTCTCCCAAGTAATCTTTCCAACCCAAGTAAACAAACAAACAAACAACAACAAAAAAAAGCAAATTGCTAGTTCTGACTTATTTGAATAATATGCAAGTAACCTTAAGAAATAACTGATTCTAAAGTTCTTAAAAGCTATAACTTAGTCTATGTTAAAAGCTCTACCTAGGTCTATACTTTGGTTTACACTGGGGAAAATTAATCATTATTTCAAAAGAAAATTTAGTCAGTGCTTAAAGATTAAAGTACTAACACATTTAAAAAAAAATAGGACAAATCAGGACGATGCCTTCTTCATCTTGCTGGGGGACTAATTGGTAACTTGGCTCTTGGGAACCAGTACCATACCATCCAACTGTAAGATTGGCCCATCCATCTTCAACAGCAACCTGACCAATCTGAGGGAAAGTACCTCTGGATGCTGGCCTCAAGAGCCAATTGTCTATACCTGGACATAAGTATGAGTATTTTATTTGAAACATCACCTTCGGTCACCCTGTGGTAGAAAGTCTTCAAAAGTAGCTAGCCAGGATCTTATCCTTGACATGCACAGAATGGTGTCCAGGCTGGAACAGTGGATAAAACCAATGGCTACAGTAGAAGCCAGTACATACACCTTTCATTTCAAGGATATTGAGAACCCAGGAGCTTTGATTAAAGACATTTGAGAGAACGGGATGAAAGCGGGACTTGCCATTAAACTAGGAACTACAGCTGAGTATTTGACACCATGGGCTAATCAGATAGATATGGCATGGCCTCGGTTATGCCAGCGGAACCTGGATTTGGAGGACAGACACTTATGGAAGACATGATGCCAAAGGTTCATTGGTTGAGGACACAGTTCCTGCTTTTAGACATAGAGGTTGATGGTGGACTCAGTCCTGACACTATCCATACTTGAGCAAAAACAGGGGCCAACATAATTGTGTTTGGTGGTGCTATGATAAGGAGTGAAGCCCCCAGGTCTGTGATCAATTGGTTAAAATACATTTGCTCAGAAGCTTCTCAGAACCATTCTCTTCATGGATGAACTCTCAAGGAGCTCATTGTTTCTGCTCATGAGATTTCTGTTTTACTGGAACACAAGAATGTTGACTACCAAGTCATATTGAATGAGGCGGTGCTGCTTTTCTGAGCAATTACTCACTCCAATGACTCAAACCTATTGTCAAAATGTACTAAGAGGTTGGAAATTGAAGTATATACCTACATTTTCAGTGATGGAATTGAAAGATTAGTGTGGTGAAATGCCCTGTTTTTACTGGGAGACTTGATTTTTATAGAGTAAAATACAGTAGTATTAAGATTATAAACAGCAATGTACGTTAATAGCTAAGGCAGGCATATGAGCTATTATGAAAATAATTTCTCTGCATTTCTGAGAAGAATTTTCTGTTGTTTCATATCTATTTTCCAAAAACAAAGGAAGTCCTTATGTTTTCCATATTTCATGGTATTTGTGGATACGCTTGTTAATATGAGTAGAATGGAACTTAGGGAAAAAAATCTAAGGTTGGATTTGGCTGGGATGCCATACCATATTCTCCTTTCATCTAAAAGATCTGTTTTTTTCCCTTTTTACTTTATACTCAACACATAAAAACCATTTTAAAAATGCATGAAGCCCAGGGGTTTTCAGGTGGTCTGTTCTAAAATATAAGCATTGATTTTATCATATTTTATCAGGGTGTTTTGTCAGTTTTGCTGAAGGGGCATATTATTCTGATATTTTCCCTTTTTTTATGCCACCTACCACTCTTAAGGATATTAAATAAAGCTGTTGCCTTAGCTCTGAGTAGAAAGAAAAGTAAAGCATCTGTTTGGAAGTAATATTAATATGAATCTTGACTCTGTTGCTGTCGACTTATTTGACCTTAGGAAATCACACAACCTCTGTGATCTGTTATTAACACATTTTACATTGAATACAACAGTTGTGCAGTTCATGTTAAGGCTTAAAAGAGGTTATGTAACTTATGGAAAGCTTCCAGTACTATTCGTAGAATTTAGTAGATGCTCAATATAAAGTAGCTTATCATATATAAGTTGTTATATGGTTATAAATACTTTGATATAATCTATAAATCATTAAATCTACAAATCACCCCTATGAGTGGTAGGATAGGTATTTTTATCCTAATGAGATACTAAAATGAGAAACTAAAATTAAAATGAGAAATTTTAATTTAAAAATGAGAAACTAAAGCTTAGTAGCAGACTGGTACCACGAAAAGCATCAGGATTTCTGATGCTTTTATAAATGGAACCCAGCGGACGTAGGGTAGGCAAAGGAAGCTTCTTTTACTTAACATTGTCTTATTTCCAGTCTAACCTTATTCTGTAGCAGAACCAGATGGCTAAGAATATTCTGGAACTATGGATCGTGGCCGCAACGATATATATTTTATTATTCCAAGAAAGACAAGGTAGGTTAGGAGATGACGGTACAGAGTTAATCCATAAACTATTTATAACCATGTTCCAAATCATAGTTAGGAAACAAATTATGCATCAACCATTTCATTATTATAAATACTCATGTAATAAATATGGCAAAACATGTTTTTTTAAAGGACAGGTATTTGCAGTAATTTTTCTGCATGAATTGTCAGAATTTGAAAAAAAATGAAAAAATAAGTCTTACAAAGGTTAGGCCTGTGGTCTCCAAGCTTGTGAGGAAGAGATAATTTCCATATTTCTGAAACTTTTAGATCCCTGAGGATGGTTCTGAGAATAAAGTATGCTGAAAGCTGTGAGGGGAAGGACGAAAATGCTATCTGCCTTCACATCCCCACTGCGGATCCCAACAAACTAAACATGTGGGAGTGAGGAAGCAGTCAGTAAATGGCTTGGAGAGCTGCTCAGAGATCTGCCAGGTAAAACCTCCAGGGTCCTTCTGATCAATGGTATCCAATCCATTGGCCAAGGACCCCTAAACTTAGGGACTTGTGAACATGTGTCCACTTTCTGAAATTGGCATGTGCTCTCTAAAGTCTCCATTTTTGAATCGTAAAAAATATATATATTTAATCTGCTACAGAGATAAGAATAATTATTTTAGATATTCGCCTAGACCCATATACGTATATGCTGTGATTCAGGTTTAAATCATCTGAACAAACCGAAGACCTGCCTCAAATCCTTACCCGCCTGGTCATGCATTCAAATAATGATAACTTTGGTGACTATTGCATAGTAGTGCTGCCAGAAAGAACACTGTTAAGAGCATCCATTAGGAGCAGTACTCTCTTTCTTGTTAAAGTAAATTAGTAATATATAGCCTGAATCTGTTATATCAAGTGGCAAACATTCTGCTTTTTAAGTAGCTAACGATTAGAATTTTTCAAGTTAGTCATTCTGCTCATTTACCGAAGGAAAAAAGACCCAACACCATAGTTTAATAGGAAATTATTCACATACTCTAAAAATTAGGAGAAGGTAAATTTATATAATATAAAAAGGAAACTAAAATGTAAAATAGAGACTATATGGTGAGTTTCTTACAGAAGTAATACAACGAAGGAAAGAGAGCACTACAGTAGATGCATAGATACATCTATGTACAAAAATATGTGTGTATACATACACGTTTCCACTAGCTACTGTATATCTATGCATATCTATATGATGTACATACAGCTACCACATGCATGGCAGGAGACATTTTGTTTTCTAGTTTGAGTTCTACATTTTATAGATGGAGGAAATTAAATGGTTGATAATTTACCCAAAGTCGTACTGACAATTAGATTTGAATCCAGGTCTGTTTCACTCTGAAACCTCTGCTCTTCCAGCTATAATATGCTTCCTCTACATGTAACTCTGAGCCATTACGATTAGCATAGCCAGATTAGTGAGATGGTTCCAGAACAAATGAAATAATTAATATTTCACTGTGTGGACTTCTTAGCTTCCTTTCAGGACCCCTCTCCTGTTATTCCCCCAGACACCCTGTATCCCTGCCCCTATAGCATAACAAGTATATTACCACTCAGATTCCTATTTCTCAGCCTCGTCTAAACCTGGCCACCAGCTGGCAGGACTCTGCTTGCTGTGTGTACACCATTCCCTCAGGGCCGGAGTCTCTGTTTTCCAAAGTGATTAAACTGTGTTTGTGAGGACCATGCAATAGTGGGTTACTCCATTCCCCAGAGTACATTTAAATTTACATTTCAACAGTGACGTTCTGAAGGTACTAAGAAATTTGGTATAAAAATGGCAAGATCATAGGAAAGACATTTTTTTTGTAGAGTCAGGTCTTTAAATGGATGTCAGTCACTTATACCTCCTTGTCAGGCCTATCTCTCACTAATAACATTCTTCATCTATAAATCAATTCCAAAGAGGAAAAATGCGTTTTTTAATCTAAAAGATTTATTTTATACGTCACAGATATCATGTATAGCCAACCGACAACCAAATCATGGTTCTTTCCTGAGTAAGACGAACGTAACAACCACTACACTATGGAAACAGATTCATTGCTCCTTCCTGAGTCTGCACCACTGATATTTGAAATCTCAGCAGTTAGTTCTCAGAGGCTGCCTGCCTGGACCAGAAGTTTGAAAAAGATCTCCCTACCAACTCTTGGTGGCTCAAAGAAGGCTCTGGCTATTTAGATTTTATGTTCTTAAATATCAAAAGCAGATTTTTCTAAATTAATTAATTAATAATAAAATGAAAAGAAGAAAAAAAACACCCACATTCCTGGTTTTCACCGAGGCTGATGAACTTAGTCCAAAGAACTCCAAAACTATAAAAAGAAGAGAAAAGCAAAAGAAAGAAAACTAGAAACAGCAATGTGAGGAGATAAAATACGAGTTTGGAATAAGTTCTTCTGTTTCCAAAATAATTTTTAGTGACTCTGGCCATAAGATGGAAGTATTAATGCCCCCCACCCCCCAAAAAAAATATTTAGGTGATAAGGCAGGCTGGTATTTTGAACACTGGACTTTAAACTCTTCAGCCAGGGTTCCTAAGCTCAGTGAAATCCAAGCTCTTAGCTGAGTGACTTTAGACAAGTTGCTTAATTTCTCTGTATCTGTTTTCTTAAAGTGGGGACAATGATGGTAATCAATCTCAAGGGGCTATTATGAAGGTAAATAAGTTAATATAGGTGAAATTGCCTGGAACAGAACCTGGCATAAGTAAATAGTAATTAGGTGTTGGGTATTATGATAATTGTTATTACTATTGTTACTACCACCAGCTCGTAGACTGGAAAGTCCAACAATCTAAAGGCAAAAGAATGGGCAGTACCCCTACTTTTTTACATTTTTAAAAACACCAGTATAAAATGCCAATATAATTTTGACTCGTGGTGTTGGATTTTTTGGCTTAAACTACACTCTTCACCAAACACGTCCTCTGCCTGTCTCACCCTCCCAAAGAAAAGTGTGTGTGCTCTGAGCCATCTTATTTATATAAATGGCTACAGAGTGATTAGATAAACATTATAATTAAATGTCCTCATCCAGAAGTTTTTGCTTTTGTTTCAAGGCTAATGGAGGTGATCAATCTTCTTTACATGAGAAGAGCCTGTGGCTGTCTTCTGGAAAACATAATTTGATAGAACTCCCTTCAACATTATTACTAATTTTAGTCCCTGGGTTGCAGATGATCTCCTTTTGTCTTGGTAGTTATTATTAGTACCTTCCTGTGTGCACTGAGCAGTAATGGTTTCTGACTCATTTTTTTTTTTTTTGAAGTTTCTCTTTATGGACTAAATTAGCCTGAGTGCTGTGTAGCAAATGAGGTACTAATATAAGGCATAAAATCAGAGAATGATGATCTATCTGTAGAAGCCAAACATGTCTTTTATGCTTATTCTTTTTTTCTATTTCAAAAGTATTTTGAAAGATCAAAATAATAAAACCATACTATAGAATATTTGTAAAATAAAAAACAAAAAAAAAATTTTCATAGTCTTTCCACCACAGTTACTGTAATTTTTTGACATAGTTCTTTCAGTAGTTCTTACTTAGTATGTATACTTTCAATATATTAATGAGCATACAATGTTTTAATCTTTTTTATATAGCACCATAATGTAAGCATTTTCTATGTTGCTACATTACTCTTCATAACCATCATTTTTAATGGACCTACTCATAGTTTACCTACTCATGCTTTACTGCTAAACATTGAATTTGTTTCTATTAAGATGAATTTTTAAATAATACCGTGTTAAGTCTTTTATGAATACATTTATTTCCATACTTTGGATTTTATTCTTAGGAGAGATTTTCTAGGTAGTTATTCTTTCTAGGAAATCATATCAACATATACTATACCATATTATGAAGAAAATGGTTTTTCAAAAATATTCAAAATAACTGTAAAACACCACCATTAGTAGCTAAAAATATGAATACTCTCTCCAATAAATTCTTCTTAATTTTTTCTCATCTGAACTTCATCCCCATTCATACAGCAGTATCCTGTCCTTGGTCTCTAAATACATAACTCTAGAAGTATTTCTCACTCGCATGGCACTCTGTGTCATATACTTGTATGTGATAGCACTTACGTCAACCATAATTATTTGTGTAATATTTAACATCTAATTCTTACAATACATAATATGCTCGATGGGGACAGAGCTCCCATCTATGTTGTCACTTTTACACTCAAGTGTCTGGCACACAGCGGGCAGTCTTGTTTGTTCATTTACTGATTTAACAGTTTAAAATTATTTTGTAGAGAGTACTAGCTCAGTGCTATGGGGGATACATAGAAATATAGGACAGTCTCTGCCTTTAAGGAATTGTTATAATAATAATAATCCTTTACTCTTATTTTAATTTTAATAGTCATAGGAGAAAGTCCATGGGCTTTAAAACCAAATTGACCTGAGTTTGACCTCCATTTACCATTCATTGGCTATGTGACACTGGGCAAATTATTTAACTTGTTGGAGCCTCAGATTGATCGTCTGTAAAGTAGGGGTAATACTTGTTCCACAGGTTATCACGAGGTTTAAATGAAGTAATGTATGCAGATTTTGCTATAGCTCCTAGGAATTGAAAGACATTAAATAATTACTTGTTGAATGAATGAATAAAGCCTTGCTAATTTTTGCTGTCCTTTCTTTTTTTTTTTTTTCCCCAGTTTGTTCACTTTCTTCCCTTACCATTGTCTCAGGCAATAATCAGGACTTAAACAGTCCACAGCTAGGTTATTGCTCCTGCGGCACTTCCTATCACCACCTTCTAATCTATCGTCACATAATTCTTCCTAAAGCTTTGTCATTATGCCCAATGGCCTTTTTACCAGATAAAACTTGTAAGTTTTAAGGTTCTCTGCCACTTGGTCCCAAGAATCCATTCTATCACCTGCTCTTGCAGAACTCGCAGATAGAATGAAGAGAGAACAATTTCTAGATATGCAATAATAATAAACTCAAGCGACAGATACAACAGAGATGGAGTAATAACTTAGGGTTATTTCTTCCATGAAATCCTTCCAGCTTCCCAGGGTAGTTTGTTACTTCTTTCCTGGACCATCATGCATATATCTGGTATAAATACTTACTACACCATGTGAATTATTTAACTATGTATTGCCTTTAGCTCCCTCCACATTTATTGATCCAAAATATTCTATGTGTAGCCACTATATACAAAGCAAATTGATAATCACTGAGATTAGAGAGTAGAGACCATATCACATTCATTTTGATACTATCAGTGCCAACACAATACAAAGAAGATCGATGGATTTTGAAGAAATGAGCCAAGTGAATAAGAGAATGTATGAACAGGATGGCAAATCTACTTATTATACACTAACATTTTGCTCTATTCTACCTTCGAGTTTTGTAGGTTCCTTTTTTCCTAAAATGGAAAATAAATTTGGTTACATGAGTACTGATTTGAAGAGTACCATTTGGCCCTAACTAGCTCGTCCTATGGCTTGTCATAGGACTTGAATTTCCCTCATAAAACTTATTGTTAGAAAGAAATTACAAAATAATGCAAGCACACAATGCCAGTTGAATACTTCAAAATATACAGAGAAAGCAAACATTCCTTTCTCAAAATATTTTCTGCTGTCCCCTAAGTACTATAAATTTGGTAGGTATCCTATTAGATCTCTTATTCTCTGTGTATTTCCCGTATACTTCCTATGTATCTTGCAGGGTTAGGACATTTTCTCTACAAGGCTGCTCTCAGGGGCTTACCCAAGGCCTCTAACTAGGATAAAGGTGTAGATTCAATCCCAATCTTTTTAACCAAGTTACTATAAGCTTCTTAAAATTATAAGATAAAGTGGTACTTCAATGAGACGCAGCAAAACTCATCCCTAGTCAAGATTTTTTCCTTTCCTTGTTACATACCTGTTAATGGGAAATTGTTATAACCAAAATAAGCACTTTTATGCTAATAAGCTCTAAAATAAAGTCCATTTTACCTCGTAAGCATAATATTATTCTGATATTTGTTTTAAATTCCTCTGTTTTATATCTATTTCTTATCAGTAATTCAAAACTGCTTGAAGATAATATTTAAGAGACTTAAAATAATAATTTATCTAAACTCTCCTGTATTCTAAATATTAATCATAAAAATTACTCTGGGCAAATCAGTGGCCTAGAATTTAGTACAGTGTCAAAAGTGTCCAACTAAGTGTTAGATGTCTTAGATGTTGCCCAAGTTCTCCCATGTGGGCAAGCTATAAACCTTTCTGAGCCTCAGTTTATTTTTCAGCTCTAAATAGAGGTGATAATCATTCATTTACGCAACAAATAGTCATTGAACATCTATTTTGTACCAGGAACTGATCTGCACCGTGGGAAGCAGTGATCAAAACAGACTAAATCCCCTCCCCTTATGAACCATTTACTCTAGAAGGGTAACAGACAATAAATTAACTGATAGCTGGAGGTACCACTGAACATAAGCACAATAGCGGTGCTGGTGCAGATGCAGAGCACGGGGAACTCTCATACACTGCTGGTGTGAATGATGTGAAATGGTACAACCATGTTGGCCGTTTCTCATAAAGTTAAAATATACACTTGACACATAACCAAGCAATCCTGTTTCGAGGTATTTACCCAAGAGAACATGGAAACAGTCTAAATAAAGACCTGCACATGCAGGTCTTTATTTAGCTCCAAAGTAGAAACAGCCCTCATCTACCGATCTGTGATTGGACAGACAATTTGTGGTACGTCCATACCATGGATACTACACAACATCAAAAAGGAACAAATGGATACATGCAGCAAAATGAGTAAATCTCAAAAGCAAAATGATAAACAAAAGAAGCCAGGCACAAAAGGCTACATATTCTATAATTCCACTCATGTGAAATTCTAAAAAAGGCAAAACTTTTGAGACAGAAATCATAGTAGTGATCGTCAGAGGTTAAGGTTGGAGTGAGAGACGGACTACAAAGGGGCATTAGGAAATGTGTTGGGAACTGTTCCATGTTTCAGTGATGTTATTCATTTGTCAAAACTCATTTAAGTGTACACTTAAAAGGGGGTACACTTAAAAGGGGGTATACTTAAAAGGGGTATATTTTGTTGTATGTAAATGACACTTCAATACATCTTACTTTAAAACGGATAAATTATGTAATATTTTAGATAGGAAAGGGAGAGAGAGGAGGAGTTGAAATTTTAGATAGACATTTTAGATAGAATCACTTCAAGTAGATGCTTTTGAAAGAAATGAAGGAACAAGCCACATGGATACCTGGAGAAGGGCATTCCAGGAGAAAAGAATAGCACGTGTGGAGGCTGAGGGGCAGAATCATGCCGAGTGTGCTTAAGGAAGAGCGAGGACATCAGGGTGGTAGAGCAGAGGGCTGAAGTAGGGGGAGAGACAGGAGACACACTGGGAAACAGATCACCTCACACCTTGAGGGTAACTGGGCAGCCATCAGCGGGCTTTGAGAAGCAGCGCGACAAGATCTGACTTGGGTTTTAAGAGAGTAATTCTGGCTGCTTCATAGAGAACAGTCTGTGGGAGAGTAAGTATAAAATCAAGGACACTAGTTGGAAGGTGACTGTAATTATCTAGACAAGAAATTATGGCGGTAAAGAGGGTGGTAAGTAGTGCTTAAATTCTATGTAGAGAGCCATTAGATTTGCTGTGAAGTCTGGGTGTACGAGACAGTAGTCAAGAATAAATCCATGTTTGTTTGGTTCTTTTTTTTCATTTGAACAGCTGGAAGGATGAGATTGCCATTAACAGGGGGGAAAGATGAGAGAATTTGCTCTTACAATTCCAAACATAAATAGGACTAAACGAAAAGCATTTGCTCAGTGTATTATTGGCTAGGGCTGCTATGCCAAAATGCCACAGACTGGGTGGCTTAAACAACAGAAATTTATTTTGTCATAGTTCTGAAGGCTGGAAGTCTGAGGTCAAAGTGCCGACGGGGTTGATTTCCGGAGACCTCTCCTAGGCTTGTAGATAGCCACTCTCTCGTGTCCTCAAAGGTCCTTTCAATGTGTGTGCACATCCTGGTGTCTCTCTATGTGTCCAAATTTCCACTTCTTATAAGGATACCAGTCAGATTTTATTAGGACCCACCCATATGACCCCATTTAACCATAGTCACCTCTTTAAAGGCCTTATCTCCAAATATAATCACATTCCAAGGTACACTGAGGAGTACGGCTTATACATACAAATGTTGGGGGAATACAATCCAACCCATAACACCATGTGATATGATTTCACAGTGAATAGGGCAATCCCTCCTATCCCTAAAATCTGCTTTTATAATTGGAAAAAAAAAAACTCTATCATGAGTACTCCATTCTTTTACATATCAAAATGAAAAATTTTGGAAGAAGTAAAATTAGCCTCCTAGTAATCATCTTTAAGGAAAGTTCTTATAGACTGTGAAGACACAAGGTACCTATGTAATGAAGAGATGAGCAACACAGTGGAGTGAGTAGAAGCAGCAGAACTGGCCTGGACACAAACTTCACTGAGACTAGCAATGAGCACTCATTTATAGAACATATTTTGTTGCCTTTCACATGATATTTGAACAGTCTTGCAGAGAGACTATTTATAAAGACAGTTTTTTTTGAACTGTGTACATACTTCTTCATTTGATGTTTCCCTGTTTGTTAAATAATAAACGTAAAGTGCATAAGCTGAACACCTTATATTATCAAGAATTGAATTAATAAATAGAAAAATATGCTAACTGAATTTGGCTATCTCTGTAAATATCTAGTAGACATAATGTTCGGAGTCATTAACATATTAATTTCCATAGTTAAAGAAAAGTGTTTCTTCCTCCAAAATAAGCTATTAACAATGTCCTTAAGCATTCATTTAGCATAATTAATACTATAAAATATGTAGCAGTGACACTTAAAATATCCAACAATGAATGATGTAGAAACATTTTACATGAATGAGAATAATTTGCTCAAAATTTCCCAATAGAAATAGCAGATACCCTGAGGAAAATGATCAAATCATATACAAAGTGCCAACAATGGCATTATACTAATCTCATAAAGAATTTATGGCAATGTACCCAACAGGTCATATAAAGTAGAATGGTAGAATGAGATCAGACCATCTAATAGAGCATAACATTGAGAAAAGTGGGCTCTACTCCGCGTTGCACTTTGTTTGATTATTGGTAAGCCATAAGTATTTAACTTGTTATATAAAATAGATCTTACCTGCTCCATAGGATTTCAGTAAATACAAAGTGATACATTTTAAAAGATTTTTAAAGAAAAAGTGTTACTTTCTCTGGTATCAGAATCTTAGTTTCAAAAATTAAAACTTTAGTGAACTTATTTTAATTGATATTTAGAAACTAAAATTGCTAGATAGTTGCTAGAACAATAGTTCACAGCGTTTTACAGCTATGTATTTCTATTTGTTCTGTCAAATAGCTATGCTTTTATTATTCATTATCTTTTTCATTTACAATGGGTTTATAGGATATAAAAATCCAGTGGAATATTTGGAAGAATATTTTATTATGAATACTTAATTTAAAAAAATCCCATTGTCTATTTAAGCTTTGTCAGCTTTTCTGTAATTATATGTGTATCAGTGGTTGAGAAACAGTGTTTTAAAGACATTTTTAAATTCCAGGTATTGGAAAAAATATTAAGAAGCTAGATGACCTCACCAATGACAGCAAAATTATGCTCCAATGTGTCTCAGAAAGGCAAAGATGAGGGATACCATTTTTTCAGCTTCACATACCAACATCTGTATATTAAACAAACATTTACTGGGAAATATGGGCAAAACAATTCCTGCATTTATAATTGAAAAAACAATCATATTGTGGGTGCTTCATTCTTTTAGATATCAAAATAAAACTTTTGGGAAGGAATAAAATTAGCCTTCTACTAATCATTCTCTCTGAGAATGGTAATCACATCTCAAGAAAATGAAATACTGTGTATTTGATATGTAGCCACAAGACTTGTGGCCATTCAGTGCATCTTAGAGAAGAAATCACCAACTCCTGCTTAGCACTCTTCCACTAATATTGGATGTCCATGTAAATGTCTGCCCTATCATAGCAATTGGATAAGAAAGTATGAAAGATAATTCTACTTAAGGTTTGCAAATCTGTAGTTATAGGGAAGGAAAATAGTAGCTAAAGGTGGATCTGAGAAATAACATTATTGAAAGACACCGAACAAAGGGCTACTGGTATCTACCCACCCCTGGCTCTCTGGAGGCAGAAAGATGAAGAGACATTAATCTTGTACACGAAAGACTCATAATCCATCTGGGACAGTGAGAATAAGACAGATAAATAATAAACTTATCCTGGATACTACTGCTACTGGAGATAAGACTTTATCATTAAAGTCAGAATTTAGTCCAAAAGCAGAAAGGGAAAACAAAGATAGCTAGTGTTTGTACTAAGAATCAACAATGAGAGGGTTACTGGAAGTTATTTACTGAATAATCATTTATGGAGTGCCTACTATTATATCTTTTGATTCTAAGATGTCAGATAATCCACGTTTTTAATATCAGCTTTAAGAGAGAAAAATCCTATGATTAAATGCGCATAATCAGTTGTAAGAAGCTTTTCAGAGATGTAAAGTGAACAAACATGTTCATTTTATGATATGTGCCAAGCACTTCGCAAGTACAGGGGGTACAAAAGGGTGCCTGCCTAATGGTCATCAACCTAGCATTATGAAGATTAATCTGGTAGAGTTACAGATACATTACACAAATAAATATATACATATAGAATTATAAAGTTACATTGCAAGCAATTCTGGATAAATTTAGACAAGTGCATATGCAGTAAAAAAATGATTTTTTTTAAAAACTGAAACTCAGGGGCTTCTCTAAATGTGACTTTTGACTAATGACTGCTGAAACGTCAATGAGCTATGACAATTTCCCTTTCATCTCGTTTCTCCCTACATCTCTGATCACCTTTTGGAGTTATAGTCCTGCTGCTCTTCATGCTTCTAGATGACTTCCCCACCACCTTGGCACCCTGTCTCAATTTTCAGTCAGAACTGGTTTCACAAATCCAGTTTGTATATTTTTATCCCACATTAAGATTCTCATAACATCTCAAGTTTGTTCAAAACTTCTAGTGGAAATCTTTAAGAGTAGTTTAAAAAATACTGTAAAAGAATACTTTTTACTTGTCTTTACTTGTCAATCAAGATCAGTCAGGTGATGTCAATTATTTTACAAAACGTTCATTTAATCCATATGCATTAAGTATTACTCCATTCTATATCATTATGATGGGACTATGAGGGATAAAATTGTTACATGTTCTCTACTTTAAAGGAGGTTCAAATCTAGTTGAAGAGCTGAGAAAAACAGTATTCTTCTATGAGTGTAAAGTCAGTCAGTTAATAACATTTATCCAGAACAGATCACTGTCCTGGGCTATGTAGAGGACTGGGGTGTGGGAAAAAGAGAGAAAGAGAGAGAGAGAGAGAGAGAGAGAGAGACGAGCGAGAGAGAGAGAGAGAGAGAGAGAGAGAGAGAGAGAGAGAGAGAGAGAGAGAAGAGAGAGAGAGAGACGAGAGAGAGAGAGAGAGACAGAGAGAGAGAGAGAGAGAGAGAGAGAGAGGAGAGAGAGAGAGAGAGAGAGATAGGGAAAAAAAAAACTTTCCAGTAAACTAGTAGTGAGATCACACTTTCTGACAGCTTCGTACTTGTTGGATATTATTAAATTTCTGTCTGCTAATATATTGGAAACTAGAGTAATAGACCCTACTCTGTACTTTGACCCAATCAACTGCAAAAAGTTAACACAACACTAATCTTTCTTTAGCTAGCCATCTTTGAGAGCTTTAGATTATTACAATATATTGAAGGAACATTTCATCTTACATAAGCAGAATGCTTTATTCTATTTTTACAATTTCTTAAAATCAAAGCAACCTAGAAAAAGTTATTTCCACAAACTCATTACTTATTGCTAACTTGACAAATTCAGCTTGATCATCTGGTGTAAAGTATGTATTTTTGAAACTAAATTGATTATCTTGACACTTGCTCTTGGCACAATGAAAAGAAAGCTTATAGCTTCAAATATAAGGTCTACATATTACCACATTATAAGATTAGGAAAGTGTTAAAGAAATCAAAGGCATTTTGTTATTTAGTTAGTAAAATTATGAATTTAAGGCAATCTGAATATAGGAGGCACAAGTATGAAGAATATCTGAAATGTAGATCCTAAATATGATGCCCCTTTTCTAGCATCTTACACCTAAGCCAAATATGTAGGAGCACAGTCACGTTAAGCTTGCAAAGCATCCTCACTTTGACATTTTCCATAAAAGCTGTGAAGTCATAAGGCCAGCAACATCAGTATAAAACTTTAGGTGAGCATCAGTATGACATTTAAAACTGATTAGGTCACAGTGACAAGAACAAGAAAACCATAAAAGCGTCATATGAACTTTGTGAAACAGAAAATGTTTTGTGCAAAAGTATGAAATTATACAATACATTAAAGTAGCCATCGTGGTTAGCAATAACTTTTATTGATTTTCTTTAATGCACGACTAAAAGTATGCTAATAAATATATGCATTATATGCACAACAAAAAAGATTTGTTTTACTTTTCCAAAAAGCAAATAATAACAATGCCTGATTAGATTCTCGCACACAGTGTGAGGGTATAGGAAACTGGGGACTCATTGTGTGGAGACTAAACAGAAGGCAGGGCAGTAACCACATTTCCCAGGGAGACTGTTATTCTCCATGTTTCTCTTACACCCATTTCAGGGCCAGAAGACACTAAAACCTCACTACACATCAGTGTGAACCAGTCTTTCCATCCCTCCTACTTCCCTCTTTTTTGTTGAGAAGGGCTCTTGGGCAATGGAACACACATTCCTGCTCAGCCTTTAAATATTAAGGTTTCAGATGCACACCCTGAGATAAAGCGTGAGTTTAACTTAACCATGGTAGGGATTTGAAAAAAAAAAAAAAGATGGAAACATTAAGAAAGTCAGTACCTGTGCCATTCTCCTCTTGATCACCATGACAGGCAGGAATCATGAACAAATCAAGCTACTTTTGTTCTCAAATTATCCTCTGAGCATTTGTCTTACCAAACCCCACAATTTGTCTTGATCCCATCACATTTTGAGTCCTAGATGGTCCAATTCCATGTATATCCATTCTGTCTCCATTATCTCTAATCCGTCTTTCATCTGTCTCTCTGCCCTCCTTTTTAAACACACATAACTCTTTTTTACCTAAATTATCATTCTTGTGATCTCATTGCCCTCTCCAGCAGGCACTGTTTTTCACTTTCTCTGATACTAAAGTGGCCTAAACATACTTTCGCTATTTCTTTATGGCCCACTGCCTTCTTAATTTTTTGCAAAGTAGTTTCTAGTCCTGCCTCCCTCCCTACCCAAATACTGTTCCTTAAAGTTACCAACTATCTCTTTTCCTTATGCTGTTTGATCTCCCTACCAGATCTCTCTAAAGATTTCTTGACATAATCTTGTCCCTTGCCATTTACAGCCTGATATTATTCATTTTGTTCTCCTTTTCTGATGCCTCTTTCTTTTTTTATCTATTGGTTACACCATTTTCATTCTTCTACCTTCAAGCTGTGACCATTACCTAGGGCTCAGTCCTTGCTTCTCTGGTCTTTTTTCTTTCTCACCTAGAGAGTTTTGAACTGTGTTCCTCGGTTTGAAGTACCTAAAAAGCTGCCACTGAGGGTTCAGAGAACAGCTGGAAGGATGGACAGCTGGTGCCTCCCCCCACTTCAAACAGAATAATTCGCTTTTACCTGTTTTTCTTGTTCCATAGTGTTTCTTTTAGAGAGCTTACTGGTATTCATCAGTGTACTGAAAATTACGTTACATTAAAGTCATCAAACCTGAGTCTAATTTCTTATTTATCACTATCTATATGACTTTGGACAAATATTTCAAAGCATTAATGAATTTCTTGCATCCAGGCCTATGCCATTCCCTCCATCTGAACCTCTCTCCTACCCTATTTCTCACACCTTCCTAACTCCCCCTGGCTTTTTGGCCCTCCTCCAGGAAGTCTTCTCTGAACCCCAAATCTGGGGTAGGTGCTCTTCTGATGTGGTACCATGGCGGTCTGCGCCAATCCCTCAACAGAGCACTTGTTTCACTGCATTGTCTGTTTGTCTCCATTCCCTATTAAACAGAAAGCTCACTGAGAACAGAATGTCATTTGTGATTACCCTAGCACCTAGCATAGTGTTTACCATGCAGTAGGTTTGAAAATCCAAGCAGAGATAAGTATAAATCCCACCAAGGATATCCAAATTAGGGGACACTGCTCATTTTTGAACGGAAGATAAGGGAAAAGTCAAGTATCACCATCGTCTGTCATTCTAATCAAACTGCTCTTCCATCTGCCTGCTCTCTGAGTGTCCCTGATACCTCCTTCATCCCCTTCTCAGCCCTCTTCACAATGTTCTCACTATTTGCTTTTATTGGGAAAGTTATTTTATGATTCCACTCTGATTTTGCTTGTCCAAAAACAGAGGTGTACTGTTTAAAGCTATCTCTAAAGAGCAAAAAAAAGGCAAGTACTGAAAATCATGTTATTTTCAACACTGCATCTTATATCAATCTGAACACAATTATAACATTGCACTATTTTGGTCTAATTTCAATAATTTCAACCTCTAATGAAAACAGATAAATCTTCAAAGGATTCGAGACCATATCTGAGCAGTTTATAAGAGCACTGGTGTTTGATACAGAGGTTAGAACTGCCTCATAAAGAACATATTGCTACAAATATTTGCTGTATAAAAATGTACAGATAAGTGCAACAACAAAAAAATCCTAATATTAAATCAAAGAAAGGAGTAATGGAATGTTCTCTGCAAACACAGCCTTAGAGAAATTCCAAACCTCTGGCATACTGAAACTAGAAATAGCAATAAGTCCAATCCATCGTCAGTCCTAATGTGTATATCAGCTTCAACAGGCAGTGTCTGAGTACTTCCATCAGAAATGTCATAAGTTCCAAAAGCAAGATTACACTTCAATTCAGTGATTTTTGTTTACGTTTTAAACAGATTTTCAAACATCAAGCTAACACAATTTAGACCCAATGAGTCCTTTTCCCTCATTGCTCTAAACCTGAAATCTTTTATTTTCACTATGTTTCTTTGTACTATAGTAAATTGAAAAGATTCTACAGGAAGACCAAAATCATATATATTTTGCAAAAACAAAATCTCTGTAGAGTAAAACTGATCTTGGTTCACTGTCTACTTAATAGGGAAATCCTGACAAACAACTCCAAAAAAGACATTCTTGGCAGTGTTGTTATATTGAGAACTCAAGTATCAGAAGAGTGGCTGATTAGATTACTTTTAAAAATCCTGTTCAACTCTGAGAGTCTAGGATTTAGGTCATGAATCAATTTAAGGCACTCTATCTGCTGAGTAAGTTCCTCATATTTCTTATAACAATAGCAATATTTGTAAAAAGAAAGGCCCCACAGCCAACAGGGGAAATGGTACTTACGAGTATTGTGTCAGCAGTTCCAAATCATTATGCATGTTGATTGGATATGCTTCACTGAGTTCAAACAACTTCTCTAGGGCTTCATAAATGAAAATGATGCAAATAAGAGAAGCAAAAGCTTCTTCAGTAAACCGGGTGATATAGCAGACCAGGGAGCTTGCATCAGTGGCCACAAGTATGATACACAGGGTTGCAGTCCAAAGTCCAATACTAGCCCTTAAAGATAGGTATGACAGCCCATATTCTCTAGGAGCAGAAAAAGAACAGGAAAAAGAAGGTCATTTAACAGCTTGCCACCATTTTAAACAGATGGAAATAAGTCTCATTCAGGAAGTGAAAGTAAATAAGCTTCACATCTCTCGAGGACCAAAACTCAAGACTTTGTCTAAAGGGAACGTCTAAGGGGATAAAAGTAAAGGGGGTTCTCAGTGTTGAGAACTGAATATAATTTTTTTACAAATATTACAAAACATTACATACAAATCTTTTACTTTTCCTCTATTTCCATGGAGAGACAAAAATGGCACACTGGATCAAATCATCCATTTCCACCTCTCCCAGCAGACCTCCAAATGTGATGTTAGAAGAAGAATAAATACAGGAGAGAAATAGAAAGGAGCTAAGGGCCAAAAGTCTGTAACACTTACTTGCAAAATTTAAACAAAATCTTTTCAAACACCAAAACTGGTCCTGTACTGCCTAATATGGTAAGAGGCTGTCCACCAAAGAGAGAATAGGCTATTCCAGTCATAGATGCTCCAAAGAGAGATTCGATTGCACTCTGTGTAGAGATATAAATGATTCCATTAGCTGAACTGTACAGGCTACCATAATAACTAGGGAGAAAATGTTTAAAATCCATGGGTATATTCTTTTTTCCTTCGCTATGTAAAGCCTACCAACCTTGGACAAGATGTGGGATAGGAGGATAAAAATAGGGGAAGGTATTCAGCAGAAAATAAACCATAGTGAATGGGGATGTGTCCTCTCCATCTTCCTTACCTCACATTTCTTTTGCTTACTAACAGTTTACATATATTCCCGATAAGTTGTATGGACAGAAGCATGGCCTACAGAAATGGGAAATGGAGCTCTTGTGAGGTAAGAACCAAGCCTAAAGTGAGCCTAGGCCTGGGGGCCAGGGAGGAGCTCAGAAGCTTGTGTGAGACTCAGAATTATTTGTTCTGAGATATTCCACTCCCAGATTACCAGTTCCACTACCCATCCAGGAAATTCATATGAAGTTATCTGTTAGACCATACATCAAATCTCTCCTCATAAAGAAATCCAAAATGAAATTCTCACTTATCTAACTATGAATCTTAAAGACTGATGAAGTTCAAAGTTCAGAGAAAAGCATAATACATACTATACGACCTTCGGTTGCTTCTCCCAGCAGTCCTCCAAATGTGATGACAGGAGACATACACGCGCAGTAGAGAAATAGAAAAGATGCTAAGCATTGCAGGCTGAGAGCATCTCTGAAGTCACTCCAGAAGTATGGAGCTTTTCTTTTGATATCTAAAATAAGTCCCCCAAAAATCCTAAGACGGGGGAAAACACAACAGTGAAATCCAAATATAAAAACATATAAATCAAAATGCTCATTTGCTTTGTTGCCAGATCACAGTATACATTTTCCATCAGTAGAGATGACACCCAAGAATCAACCTGCTATGTTGTATTATCATGATCTATAAGGATGACTTTGCACCACTATGTTTCCTCAATTCCTAACCAGATATTGTGTCAACAACCAAAAAAAAAAAAAAAAAAAAATCCAAGGTTCTTTCAAACAAGGTTCAGAGTTGTTCATTAATCAAATTTCAAATAATGAAATTTAGAATTACTCTATTTTCTGTGCCATTTCTGTATCAAACTAGTTCTAAACTCGGACCTACTACCTTCTATTGTTGGCAATATTTTCTAATTGTTTACATTTCATTTAGTGTAGCAGAAAGTGAAGGAAGGAGGGTTAACTGGCTTTGTATACTCCAATAGTGAACATCACCCTAGAGAGAAAAAGCAGTGTTTAAACAATCGCTTCAGTTACCTACTCTGCCAGAAAAATCCCTCACCAGGTATTGTTCCAGACAGTCATCTCAATGGCCTTATGAATGAGACAGTTGTTTTCAATTTTAGGTAACTAGGAGGGGGTACCTTATAACCATCAATTTTGATCCATTATTGCCTAAATATATCCCAATGTCTATCATTCACAAGACAATAATGACCTTACTGGTATAAATTCATTTATTTCAAATATATTCAAAAACCACACTGAAACACCTGAAAGAGGAATTAGGTAGGGGGGGATAGAATTAAACCATGAAATGCTGCCTAAAATTTGAGGACCAAAACTTTTGTAATCTATTAAGAATGAGAGCATTAATGAACAGGTATTCTCATTCTTCGAACATTTAGTAATAATATGCAGACTTAACATTTAATTACTAAAAGATCTTTGTGCTCCATGGAATAAAGATGTCATATTAAAATGAATAAGACTATGGTTAAGTTCCTACAGGGAGGTTAAAAAAAATCTATTATGTTCCAATATACTGCCAGTATGCCGAATATACTTAAATTATGCAAAAGTATTCAACTTTTTAAATTTATTTTCTAAATAGGAATATGTATTTGCAATCCAACAATCACCTAAAAAATGATTGCTCTCTTGAGAAACAAATTTAGTGTGCCTTAAAAAATGTACATCTTCAGTACAACTAGAAGTTTTTATTCTTATTTTTAATTTCCCTGATCTGCCTGACAAGCACACAATAGTAACATGTTAGTATATTACTATTATGTGAGCGATAGACTCACTCTGCTTTCCTACTGATTGCTTCCATCAAAGGAATATGGAGTAGAAGAGGTTGAGAGGGTAAATTCCCAATTGAAAAAAAGGACATTTAAAACTCAGAGACACTTGCAGAGAACCTGTGAAATTCATACACACAAAAAATCATCTTAGGTTCCTCTACCTGTGTTTTGTAAAACATGCATTTTTTTTTTATTTGGGGGATCATTTCTGAATGACTTGTTAACTTGTCAAAGTCACAATTCAAAGTAGATTTAATCTACTAGTTTATTTATTCATTGATTTATGATTTATATCCCACCTAATCCCTAAAAGAAGTTGAGGTGGTTATGAACTATTAATTAGTAGTTAATATTTATAGGTTTGATAGTATGTCCTAGTAGACCATTGTTTTACTCACTAATTACTTAGTAGAGTGTATATTAGTCTAAATAGCTCTTATATTACTGTGTAATAAATGTGCTTTTAGCAGCAAAAATCTAAATCCAGAAGTGGGAGATCATTACAGAGAACAGTGCAAGAGCAGCCCAGATGTACACCAGCAACTCCAGGAGAGCAGATGAGTAATGGATACTTCAAGCCATGTCAGCAACAGAATCTGTGGAAGAACTCTGGAGAAGCGAAGATACCGGATATTGGTGACCTGGGAGGATTTAGGAAGCAGTAAGGAAAAATGAACTTTGAAAAAAATCTAAGCTATGTGGCACGTTACACCTGAGAGAGAAAAAAATATCACCACCAAAAACAAAAAGATAGCATTTGAAAATATGAAAGCAAACAGAAGGAGTAACAAAGTGTCTAGTAAAGGGAAAAGGAAAAAATTGTACCATATCAAATTAGGCATGGAGCCTGAGGAAGATGTTAAAGGACTTTTCCTCAGAGACAAAACACAGATAAAGAGAAAGAACAGAGAATTAAAATGCAGAGCTGTCAGGAACTGGAAAGTCAGCTTAGAGGACACAGTGAAAGCAGCACAGGAAACGGCCTTGAGGGGAAGATGCACCAATCCTGCAAAGTCTTTGCAATTGCCTTCAGTTTTAATGGAGACTGTGTGCACATATTCTCGGAAGAGAGACCCACCCAACGGTTTCTGATTTTCTACTCACACATTGCTTGGAAAGAGACAAGCTGTCGAAAAACCATAAAGAACCAATTTAAGAAATAAATTGAAGCTTTCATCTCATCAAAGATGTGTGATTAGAAAAATAAATCATATAGCTCTTTCAAATTACAACCGTAAAAATAAAAAATACTATTATATACATCCTACTTGTATGTAATGAGATAGAGCCTATAAGATTGAGTTCTTGGTATTTATTTTTATTTCCATCTTGAACTTGAAGCTTTCAACAGACTTTTTGGAAGGGGAGACTGACAGTTTTCTTATTTATTCTAAGAATCTGTGAATGCATTTTATGTGCAGCAAAATGAAAGGCTAGGTAAGATAAAATGGAATGGTGTATATGCTGTTCTGGTTTAATAGTAATGGCAATCATTAGGAACTACAGAGAAATAAAGTTAATAGGCATTTTTACCCGCAAAGAATAGGTATTCAAAGTATGAAAAAGAATTAGACCTCAAAACAGCAATTCCTGACACACAAGAACGGTACATCACTGGGTCTTTGAAGTCCCATAAAAATGGTTTTCACCAACCTTCCGGTTCGCTGAAGTTCAGGTCCACTATGTCCTCCGTGAGGCTCTGCTTCCCCATGAGCTGCTGTTCCATTCGGTACAGCAGGAATCTTCCTCTTCTCCTGTGGGAAGTGTGTTTGTTTCAGTTTTTTTGTTTATTTGTTTTTTTTTGTTTTCAATTTCCGGGGCTGGTTGTAAATAACAAAAGCAAAATGTTTCCTTTGAGGCAATATGCTGAGTGGCTAAGAACCCAGGCTCTGGTACTCATTTGCTGCCTGACCTCTAGAATGTTCCTTAGCCTCCGAAAGCTTCACAGCTATCAGAGTGGCTGAAAGAATTAAACTGAGGTGATGGACCTTTATTCTTCATTTTTTCAACTAATATTTACTGAGTGCCTAGTGTGTGTCATTTATTGCTATGGATGCTAGAGATGCAAAAGTGAGCAAGAAAAAGCATTCCATTAGTGGAGACAAACAATTAACCTATGATGTCAGGTAGAGATAGAGCTATGAAGAAAAATGAAATAAGAGAAGGGGACAGAGAGACTGGGGGTGGGGTAGGTTAGGGTGAGTGGGTATTAGTTACAGTGGTGTTGTTATATGCCTGACATAGTTCAACTGTTCGATAAACATTAATTATTATCATTAACTAATTTTTAGGTGTGTTTTCCTCTTTGATTCTGGTTCATATCTTCCTAGCCAAGGGCTGATTTATAACATGGTTCATTCTGACTCATAGAGATCCAAAAGACCATTGCAAAAGGAAGCTTCTAATTGAGCCACTGACAAATTAACTGAGGTTTATTTAAGTATTGTTTTCCCATAGGTCTATTCTGCCCACTTTTGTCAGTGACAGAGATTTTTAAAAATCAAAAAAACACTACCTATTGGTGATCTGAAAGCACACCAAGGTATTCAAAATTGCTTAAAAGAATAATAAAAACTTTTTAAAGTGGTACAATTAAAAATTTTACTTGACTGCCATTCCAAAATAGTGTAAACATGTAAACATGAAGAATAAAAGCGAATTATCAAAGGATCTCATGTATGATGGGACATTTAGACAAAATCGTACAGGTTTAAAACATGGGAAAAACTAGGTTTTGAAATGCACAAAATATAGGAAAGTTCATTGCTTAATATATTTTACAATTTCCCAGGCATATAAATAGATACAAGGAATAGAAGTTAAAAGATTATTTAAAAAAAAAAAGAAGAAGGATGTGTTTCAAGTAACAAAGGAACTGCTTTTATAGGCAAATAATTAGCATACATTAGTAACAGGCTTTAAGAAAGGAATACCCTATAAACTACCCTATAATCACCTAGGGACACATTTCTTAGCTTCCGCAAGTCTCAGAAAGCAAGTGATATTATTTGGTCTTCTGGGGAATTATCCCTTACTGGATAGGTTAACTCATTGTTTTATAATGGAAAAGTCTAGGCACTGAAAAGGCAAAAGATAAACCCAAGAAAGACATTAGCCATTCTAAAGGATCTGTTCCCTCAAGGAGTGTTCCTTCAACTTATAGTAAGGAGAAAAGGTGTTTGAAAGAGAAGTGTGTATGAATAGTACTGTTGAATATACTGAGAAAAAATATAAAAAATATTTTTTGTTCAGAAACACACATATTTAGATATCTTAAAACAAATCAATTGGAGAGTAGATATTTGACTACTTAAATTATGTAATTTATTAATTCAATCAACAAATACTTATTGAGAGTTAATTTGTGTCATTTATTAGGCCCCACCACTATACATCAGTTAACCAATCAGGCCTGCTGGACTTACATTCTAATGGGTAAGACAAGCAATAAACAAATGAGTAAATTAATTCCATAATGTGTTAGAAAGATTAAAAGTGATGGAAAATTTAAAATTTAGAGCAGAGTAAGGAGGGGTTGAGATGTGGGGTGGGTGTTTGGGGCGGAGGGTGTGGCAATTATAAGTAGAGTGGTTGGGCAGGCTCAGTGAGAAAGTGTCATTTGAGGAAAATTGAGGGAGTCAAGGGAATTAGCCATGAGGATAACTGGGGGATATCCAGGCCGAAAGAACAGCCAGTGGGACAGTCTGAAGGCAAGAGTGGTGCTGCAGGGTTTAAAGAGCAGGAGTAAGGTGACCAATATGGTTGGAGAGGAGCGAGCAAGGAAGAGACTGGTGGGAGATGACCTCTGAGAGGTATAGGGAGGCCATTGTGTAGGTTTAATACACCATAGCAAGTATTTGGCTTTTATTCTCAGTGAAATGAGGAGCTTGTACAGGGTTTTAAGGAAAGTAGCATGATTTTAAGTTGGAATCACTCTGGCTGCTGTGTTGAGAACAGATTCTGGGAGCCAAGGGTAGAAGAAGGAGACCAGTTAGGAGGCTATTTCAGTAATCCAGGAGAAAGATGACGGTAAACTGAAATAGAGTAGTGGCAGTAGCAATGGCAACAAATGGTATAATTCTAGATAAATATTGAAGGCAATGCCAAGAGTATTTCCTAGCAGAATGGAAGTTAGGTAGAAGAGAAAATAAGAGATGTTTTTGGCTTGCTCAACTGTAAGTATAGATACAGTCAGCACCTACCAAGATGCGAAGGGTCAAATGGAACAGAAATTGAGAAAAGATCAGTTTCGTACATACTTCAGGAAGCATTATACTGCCTTGTCTAATACAAATGTAAAGAGGTGTACAGGTATAGAAATGAAAACAATCCGCAATTCAGTTAAACTTTGGACATGCTAAGTTTTAGGAATCTATAAGAATCCAAGTGGAGACACAGGATAGGCATTTGAAAAAATAACTGTCAAGTTCAAGGTGAAAAATCAATTTGGGAGAGGATTTAAAGCTATAAGATTGAAAGTATTACCAAGAGAATGAGTATAGATAGAGGAGAGAAATCAACAGAGGACTAGGTCTCGCATCACTTCAACATAAAGAAATAAGAGAGAAGATGAAGAACCAGGAAAAGAGATTAGGAAGGAGTGGCCAGTGAGGTACCAGGAAAGCTAAGAGTGGTGTTTTGGAGCCAAGCAAAGAAAAAGGTGTTATCAACTCTCAAATGCTGCTGATTGGTAGCCAAATAAATGCAGACTGAGACTTTACCATGCAATTTTAGCATTGTAGAGATCTTTGGTGACTTCACGTAAGCAATTTTAGTGAAGTGATGGAGGCAAAATACTTATTGGAGCAGGTTTAAGAGAGAATTGGAGGAAAGGAATTGGAGGCAGATAGTACAGAGAACTCTTCTGTGGCATTTGATTGCAGAGGGAAAAGGGAAATGGTTGAGTAGCTGGCAGTAGTAGCGGTATTGAGAGGTTTTTTTTTTTTAAGATTTGCAAATTAACCATGTTGTATGCTGATAAAAATGATATAATACAGAACAAAAGAATTGATGATATAAGGAAAAAGAAGAGAATTGGTAGTAATGTCTTGGAGTAGAGAAGAGATGGGATCTAGTATCCAGGTAAAGGCCGACTTTGGCTAAGTCATCAATACTACTATACGGGAAGGCAGAATATGTGGTGATAGCTGCTGGCTGGTGGATAGGTGTGGCGGGGAGAGTCTGTGGAAGTTCTCCTGATCATTTCATATTTCTCAGGGAAGTAGAAAGCAAGTCAACATCTGACAGTGAAGACCAGAAAGGATTGCTGAAGGTTTGAGGAGAGAAAACAGTGAAATGGCATCTAGAGGGAACGAATGGACGGAGGTAGTATGATGAACTGCAACCTTGAGGGCCCACTTGAGATACATGGTCAAGAATTATGTGAGATCAGTGCAATTACATGCTTTCCTTCAGCCACAGTCAGCTATGTCAGTGCAGGTACAGACTAAAGAGTTGAATTCACATAGGGTTGTGGTTTTGACAAGCAAGTAAATGGCATGACTGAAAAGTCAAGTTCAGGGTATATACAAGGGAGTGATTATAATGACTGCCACAAAGTTCTAATGGTATATTCAGGGTTATCACTTGAGGTGACTGGTTATTCTTCACTTAAATGAAAGAAAAAATATTTAAAATTCTGTTATTTACTCATTTCAAAAGAATAAAAACCATGGAAATGATCTCATGGTAGAAAGTGTTATTTGAATTAGTATGTCTGAAGTCAGAATGCTTAGTATATTTGAATTGATTATGGTCCATTTAAAAAGAAAAACATAGTTTCATCGTATCTGTTATTCAATTATAACACACGTTAAAATGTGAAGAAGCATAGAACATATCTCTAATTCAAACTCATTATATAAAACCGCGCTTTCTAATATGATAGCCACTAACTACATGCAGCTATTTAAATTTAAGTTAATTAAAATTGAATAGTCAGTTCCACAGTTGCAGTAGGCACATTCTAGTGCTCAATAGTGGCTTGGTCCATTAGACAGCATAGATAGGACACTTCTATTACTGAAGATAGTTCTATCGGACAAGCGGATTTGAACATCAGTACAGAGGGGTTAGGGCATCTGTTTAAGGTCATACAATCAGTAATATTAATAGCAGAACCTGGGTGTCTTGATTCTTTCTTTTTTAAGTAAAGTTTATTGGGGTGACAACTGTTAGCAAAGTTACATAGATTTCAGGTGTACAGTTCTGTAATACATCATCTATATATCACATTGTGTATTCACCACACAGAGTCGGTTCTCCTTCCATCACCATGTATTTGATCCTGTTTACCCTCATCTATGTCTATGACATTCTGACCAATGGGCAATGTTCCAGATACCAGCTGGGTGTCCTACAATTCAACTCAACTCTGACGCTATCTACCTGGAGAGAGCATCAGATGCCATTGGTTGAGGGCTCAGTCCTGCGAGACTGCCTCTCCCCCACCCCACCCTCACTTCAGAGGCCAGTTGCAAGCTCAGGTTGTCATTTGAACTTCTGACTGACTTGGGAACCAGAGCTGCCCAAGATGCCCTCTTTGAGTGTCAGCTAATTTGCTAGAGCGGTTTATAGAACTCAGAGTTTACTTACTGGATCACTGGTTAATTATAAAAGGATGTAACTCAGGAACAGCCAGATGGAAGAGATGTGTAGGGCAAGGTATGGGGAAAGGGCAAGGAGCTTCCCTGTCCCCTCCAGATGCATGGCTCCCCAAATCTCCTGTGCTCGCCAACCTGGAAACTCTCAGAACCCTGTATTTTTGGGTTTTCATGGAGGCTTCATTACATTAGCGTGATTGATTTAACCATTGGCCATTGGTGATTGAAGTCAATCTCCAGTCCCTCTGCCCTCCCTGGAGGTGGGAGAGTGGGACTGAAAATTCCAACTGTCTAATCCCATGGTTGGCATCACATCCTTAGGTGAGTTCCAAAAGCTGCCTCATTAACATAACAAAAGACACCTTTGTTGCTCTGGAATTTCTGGAAATTACTGGAAATTTCAAAGGTTTTAGGAGCTGTGAGCCAAAAACAGGACAAAGACCAAATATATATTTCTTATTATAAATCACAATATCACTAGGTTATAGTTCAAATCATTTGAATCTTTTTGATGGGTTATACTATTTTAGTACATGTATGTAAAAGACAACAAAATGATGGAATTATAAGAGTCTTTTCAAATATACATACCTGAGAAGGAACATTTTTTGGAGGCTCTATTCTAATGCTTGGATCCCATTCTCCAGGAGGGAGAACAGTAACCTGATCCAGAAATTCATCAATTCCTGATACCAAGTCATTACGATCTTTAGCTTTATAAGCAACATCATGAAATACCTATGGAAGGAAAAGAAATACCATGTATAGATTTAAAGAACAATTATAAATACTTAATGTGTTCAGTGTTTTCATTTTCTACTTATATGTGTTCATAATAATTTAAAGAAATAGGCAACTCTAAAGACATTTTTAATGTAAATTATCATTGAATTTATTTTATGAATGCACACAGATATATTTTTTGCTTAGAATTCTGAAATGAATGTTGAAATTTCTGGAGGTAAGAGTAAGGAAAAGGGAAAGGAGGATGAAAGGAATCTCATTAAACTAAAATTAACGGTTTCAAGCTTGGCAAAGGTTACTTATGTGTAGATAAATCAAATTTTCTGAAAGAAGCCCTTGCTTAAAAGTATAGATAAAAATTTATAGAGTAAATTAGAAATTTTAGCAATATTTATACCCTGGCATACATAAACTAATTTAAAAGGTTATTTTTGTTTCAATTTTTAAATAATAACATTGTAAATTAGTATTTTCTGGATATATATCATATCTATACAGTATAGAAAGTATATTTCCATTCAAAGTACACACACACACACACACACACACACACACTCACCCTGTGGTAGTTTTTTAAGCTATTGATAGACACTACCACAGATCTTCTTCTAGACACATGCTAAGATTGCGTTTCTTGCCTTCCTTGATATTGGGGTTAGTTGTGTTCTACCGTGTTTCCCCGAAAATAAGTCCCAGTTAAGATCATCAGCCAGATGGACACATTTCGTATGTTATGACGATGTTCCAGAAGATGACATGACTGTGTTTGAATAAATGTGGATTGTTATACCTGAAAAAATAAGATGTCCCCTAAAAATATGCCCTAATGTGCCTTTTGGAGCAAAATTTAATATAAGACCCGGTCTTATTTTTGGGGAAACATGGTATTAGTAACAGAGTGAAATGATCAGTCTCTCTGACTCCATCTTATTCATCAAGCCTGCCTTGCTCCCATGCTAATCATTACAAAAAACAGCCCCTCCCATTTTCCCTTCCCTTGACAGAAAAGAAGCCTGAACTCTGTCCTTTCTTAAAATGGATTAGATCTCTCATCTTCTGGGTTGAAGGCTTCTTTCTTGATCAATAAACTTTTCCTCACTCCAAAATCTGATGTTTTGAGTTTTGGCCTTTCAAAGCACAGGACATGTGGACTTTGGACGGGTATATATATGTCACTTTCAAATGGAAGTTATGGGCACTTCTGTGTGACTTATCACATAGCTTTCTGTCTGCCAGTGACGAAGAAAACACAGATGGAGATGAGCTTCTATGGGCCAGGGCACTTGAAAGACTGTAGTTATCAAGGTCTCTCTTCCAGCATATAACGGACACACAACATGATAAAACTAAATCTTTGTTGTTTTAAGCCAATGAGATTTTATTTGGTTATTCCTGCAGCAAACCTAATCTCTCCTAATTTACAGAGGAATGGTATATGCAATACAATAAGTGGGCAAAGTAACAACAAAAATGAATGGGAAATATTAATTCACACTAAATATAATATAAATAGTTCTTTTTATTTATATTTCGCATAGAATGAAATAGAACAGATAAATATTTAAGGTTTGGGATTACTGTATTATTCTTTATGCTAATCTATATTACAGTAACCAAATACACCAAAATTTACAGAAAAATTGTGTTTTCAAATATTCTATTTTATTTTTAGACCATTTGTTTTAGTTTCTGGTTTGATACTCAATCTAAACTGCTGATGAAGTGATAATAATTGTTTTCAAAGGTTTTTTTCTTTACCTTCCAACTAAGAACATTTCATTAAAAAATCATTGGGATGATATACAGTCTTTACTTAGGATAATATGAATACATCAAAGACATATTAATGGTTTAGTTGTAGTTTGACAAAGAAAACTTTTAAATATTGCAAGCACAGCACAGATTTCTTTGCCATAAGCCACTGAGTTCTAGAGATCTTTACTTGGCCATGAGACCTTATCTGAACATTTAAGAATTACAAATATTCTTAATTCCAATGAGAGTTTAGAATTAACTTGTTCCCTGACAATAGCAACTCTTGAAATCTTTCTTGATTTGATCTCATTTCATTTAAAAAATCTCTTCAAGAGATCAAATGATCCTATGCCTGCTTTAGATAAATGAATGTCTAAATTCGTCCAGAATAACTGATTCCCCATTATTTTAAAGCTCCTCAAAGATATAGGAGCTTTGTTTGATTTTAAAATAAAAATTTTATTTACTATTGATTTCCTATCACCAATTGCCCCAATAACTTAATTCTTTAAATTGCCTTTTCCCCTTCTCTTTGTTTAGCTAAACTTAACATTCTGATTTCAATATACACCTAACTTCTAGAGGTTTCCCTGATCCACTCTCACATAAAATTAGACATCTTGTTAATACACGCCTAACATCTAGTCCTTTTTTGATAGCTTTCACGGTAATTATAATTATTTGTTACAATTATTAATTATATAATTAGTGTGTATTGCCTTTTTCCTGCTAAAACATGAGTTCTGAACTTTCATTCGATAAATATTTATTAAACTATTTATGTACTAGGGATAGAGCACTGAACAAGACCAACAAAATCCATTCCCTCACAGACCTTCATTTTAGTGGAAGGGGAAAAGATGGAAAATAAGCAATATAAATGAATATTTTGTTGGGTGGTGGAAAATGTACGGGGAAAACAAAACAGGAAAGAGGAATTAGAGTAAAACTAGGGGTACTGCAATTTTAAACAGGGTAATTAAGGAAGCCCTCAATGAGTAGACATTTCAGCAAAAACCCGAAGGAGTTAAAGATGCAGCTATCAGAAGCAAGAGCTTTCCAGGAAGAGAGAATTGTCGGTGCAGAGATTCTCAGGTGAGAGAATGCCTGTCATATCTGAGAAGTAACAAGAAGGCCAGCTCCTTAGGGAGGAGTGAGCTAGAGGGGGAGGAACAGGAGATGAGGTCTGAGAGGTAAGGTAGAAGAGGCAGAAGGACATCTTGTAAGACTTTGTACATTATCGTAAGAACTTGGATGTTTAATCTGAATGAGATGGAAAGCCATTAGAGTGTCTGGAACAAAAGAGTGATTGCCACAGCTGTAATGTGGAGAACAGGATGAATGGTGCAAAGGCAGAGAGAACAAGCAGGAGTCTATTACAATGATAGGGTAATAATGGTGGGATGGACCAGGTGATGTGTGAAAGCCAGGTGAGAACAGTTCAGAAAGTGCGAAGTAGTAGGATTCTGGAAATATTATCAAAGGAAGATTTACTGACAGATTGGATTTGGGTGTGAAAGAAATAGAGAAGGATAAATTCAGTGTTTTTCCATGAAGCCAGTGACATGTCTTTAATTTCAACCACTTTATCGTCAGTATATAGTAGACAATAAATATATATATATTTATTACAATAACATCATGAAATATGTAGTATTAGTATCATTTCCAGTTTGAAGATGAGGAAACTGAGGCAGACAGAGTTGAGGTGAACTTGTCTGAGATCACGTATCTAGAAAGAGCCTTTCTCTTCTTTCTTTCCTTCCTTCCTTGCTTTCTTCCTTCCTTCCCTCCCTTCCTCCCTCCCTCCCTCCATCCCTCCTTCCTCTCTTCCTCCTTTCCTTTCTTTCTCCTTTTGAAAAGATAGGAAATTTACATCATCTTTGTAAGATGACAGAAATTATATACTAGGGAAGGAGAAACTGATCATGTAGGAGCCAGAGTGGATAATTAAGTAGCAAAGTTCTCATCAATGCAGTGAATGGGAAGAAGGAAGGATCCAGAAAAGGAGTCTGAGGAAAAGCATCAGTGAATTCATGTGTGTGTGGGGGGGGGGGCAGGGGGGTAGCAAATGTGTTTACTTTTTTACTTCAAGCCTGCTTTAACTACTTTTAGACCTCTGTTCTTCTATATACTTCTTAGGATAAGCTTATCAAGCTTCTTGATAAATCCTGGCGGGATTTTCACAGGAATTGCATTGATTTCTCTCACCATCATTGCTTGATTAGATTGTTGCAATGGCAAGGTAAATGTCTCTCTGCTTTTGCTCTTACTCCTCTAAAAGGGCCGAGCCCAGCAGTTTTTTTAAAATGTAGGATAAATCATGTCATTTCTCTGCTCAAAACCTTCCATTTACATCCCAACCCAACGTCCTTACATACCCTACACAGACTGGCGGCTTACCTCTCTGACCTCACTGCCTGCTGCTCTCTCCCCTGCTCCCTCCTGCCCAGCCACGTTGTCCTCCTTGCTGTGCCACAGATATTCCTGGCACACTCCAGTCTCAAAGCATTTGCTCTTGTTTATCTTTCTGCTTGGAAAGCTCTTCCCTCAGATATCTGAATAGCCTGTTCCCTCTCCTCCTTTAGGTTCTTTGATGAAACATCTTCTCAGTAAGGCCTTCCCTGACCACCTTATTTTTACTTGCAACTCTCCCCATCCCATCCCTATCTCCCTTCTCTGGTTTTGAGGTTTCTTCCATAGCACTTATTACCATATATCATATATTTTACTTATTTATGTGTTAGTGTGTCTTTCCACTAGAGTATTAGCTCAATGGAAAAAAAAGGTTTTTGTCCATATTGTTCACTGATATACCCCCAGCAACTGCAAGAGTGCCTGATAAATAGTTCACATTCAATAAATACTTATTGAATCAATTAATGAAGAACACAATGAGGGAGGGATCTGTCCTACTAGAGACCAAGAATCATTATAGTAAAGAGACTATAATTAGGATAGAGATGGCACAGATGGATAATTGTTTTTAAATGTAGGCATTGCTAACCATCAAATGAATAATCGACAAATCAACAAATGGTACTAAGTCAAGTGATCATGTAGAACTGAAATTGGATGTCTACCCATATTCTATACAAAATGTAGTTCTGGGTATATTAAAATCTTAAATATGAGAGATAAAGTATAAATCTCATTGAACATAATACAGAAGGATATATTTATGACCTCAGTGTAAGCAATACTACAAATCTCAAAGGTTTGGTGTCAAAACAAAGCACACAACTACTTTTAACTGTTCTTCATGGGAAAAAAAGAAGGAAGACAGGTTCAGTAATGTCAAATGCCAATGTGAGAGCACCTGAGACCATTTGTAAGTGTGACCTTACTGAACTCAGGATACACCATTTGTAAATGGTGACCTTACTGAAAGCAGTTTCAGTAGAGTGGTAGTGACAAAATTCAGATTGTAATGCTAGGAGATGAATGAAGCTAAGATATTCAGGGCCAACTAGAAACTACTCCTTCAAAGCTCTTGAGATTCAGATTCAATCAATTCTTCTTCAGTGGTAGATGCTATGTTAAGCAGTAAGAGATTTTATTTTATGAATGTGAAAAACCTGGACATTAATTTCATATGTATTTCTTAAGTAGCTACCAAATAGTCGGCATGGTTGCTGACTGAACAGAAAGAGTCACTGTTGACTTAAGATCTCGGTGACAGAGACAGAAAATAGTTGGCTCAAAAATCCAGAACAAAAAATAAAAACCACTCTTCTTAGTAATTTTCTTTGTTTTTTCCTTTGTTGTCATAAAACTAAGTTATTGGTTTGATTATTATATTTAAATGAATTCGTAAATACATATTTTTTAAAATTCTCAGTTTTAAGTTCTATTAATGATAAATAGTGGCATACTATCAACATAAATGAAAGCTGTTTGGAGTGTTTAATAATTTTCAAGAATGTGAGGAGATTAATACATTGCTAGTAGAGCTAATAAGCAAAAGCCATATGATTTATCTCTAGTAGTGTTCAACAGAAAATAAAATAAATGGTTGGATTGATTCAAGATAAGGTATTGCTAAAATGAAGCACACATTCAGTCATTCATTCATTTAAAAAAAAAAATTTGTTGAACCCTGACTGAGGGCCAGACACTATTCTAATTCTGAAGATACAAAAGAAAAAGACAGAAGTTCCCAGTTCAGGGAGGAAGCACAAATAGAGCTCAGTCAACAAATATTTATTTGAGCACCTGACAAAATCAGGGCACTAAAATGAAGTGGTGACCGCTCTCATGTAATTTAAAATTTGATAATCCAATTCATCATTTTCTTAATTAAATTAAACTTTATGAACCAACGAATTAAATTTTGTTCTTAATCAGTACAATTACCCAATAGCACTCAAAGCAATTAGATAAGAAAAAACAATTTTTCCACTTCTGCTTTGGAAAAAAAAAAAGATTTTCTTTTAAAAGTATTTAAAAATTTTTTTGATAATCAATGAATATACTATTATAACTGGAATGTCTTCTCATCTTTTGTAGTAACTTTCTGAGTTTCTGCTTCTCTATCCCACTGTTCTCAGAGAGTTACAAATTGCCCTAAAGCTAAGCTCTAAAATTTCAGGTCTAAACAATTCATGTTTGAGCCTTCATTAGATGGCTGATTAATCAAGGAACAAGATGGACATCCCTTCTCTACTCTGATTCTAAATTTAAAAATTTTAAAACACGGATGTTTCTCCGCTGTTCTATGTCCACTTGATTAGTTAAAAAAAAAAAAAAAAAAAAAAAAAAAAAAAAACTTTGGAATTGACATCTTTCTGTGAGAAAATCTTGACTCCTAAATAGGAGAAGGTGAGGTTTTGGAAGAAAGGTACCTTGAGTGTGTATGCACTTCCCATGATACAATATGCTCCTCTCACCATATAACATGCCCCATGCCATAGAGATATCTTAATGTAATGTCCTGATGTTAGATGTGGAAACATAACATGAAACATATGTGCACATGAAAGTGACAGTACTTAAACTGTGGAATAGAAATCAGTGTCTTTTTCTTTTTTTTTTTTTTGCCATACTGTGGAACCACTAAAAACAAAGATACTATGAACTCAAAAAGAGTTCTACTAAAGCAAGTTTTGGGGCCTCATGAAGCCCTTTTTATCACTCTCCTGTCTTCTCCCAGATTCCATCAATGAAATGTTAGTCATTGCAGTGGATAGAATAGTGTCCTCTCAAAACATACATCCATATGAACCTCAGAATGTGACTTTACTTGAAATAAAGATCTTTGCAGATGCAATCAAGATGAGGTCATCCTGGATTAGGGAGGGCTCTAAATGCAATGATGGATGTCTGTATGAGACAGAAAAATAGATGGCATACAGAGACACAAGGGAGAAGGCCATGTGAAGATGGAGGCAGAGATTAGAATTTTGCGCCATAAGCCAAGAAACACCATGAGCCACCCGAAGTTAGAGAGACAAGAAGAGGCTCTCCCCTAGATCCTTCAGAGAAAGGTGGCCCTGCTGACACATTTACTTTAGACTTCTGGCTGCCCAAAATAGGAGAAAATACATTGCTCTTGTTTTAATCACCCAGTTTGTGTAATTTTTTTATGGCAGTCGTAGGTAGCTAATACACTCATTAAGTTAGTTCTTTCTGAAACTGATGAAAAAGATGTTTTTCTCTAACTTTTGGTTTCCTATGTGTAAACATCAATAACTAATTGATATAAAACCATAAAACATAATTAATTATAATACATATAATAAAATAATTTCTATCAAACCCCAAACACAAGTTCAAATTTTCAGATTTCATAATCCCAGTTATATGTAATTACATATAACATGTAACTTTTACATATGTAAAAGTTATATGTAATATTAATTCACTCTTTTTTACAGATTTTAAAGTATCTAAAGTCATGTATTTCAGTAAATACATCATTAAATTATTTAGATGAGATTCTAAAAATGTATAATCTCATTTATTATTTACCACTGAATTTTGAATTTATGCTACTTCTGTGATCTTTGCATCTGCTCTTCTTTAATAATAATAACAGTAAAACAATAAAAACAAATAATAACAATAAAACAATAAAAACAACAATACCATAAGGTATTGGAGAATACAAAAAACAGTCAAATAATACTATTTTTTACATTCTTATTTTTATGACATTACATTTTGAGATATACACCTCATTGAGAAGCTGACGAGAGCTTTTTTCAGTTCAAAAAAATCTACATACAAATTTTTTACGTAAAAAAATTTGTGCTGTATCAGGGAGATCACAGGCCCCTTGAAATCCATCTACAGCTTTTCTAATGGTTGAAAGACAACCAGATTAAGAACAACTACTTACAGGCCATTGTAACGAGAGTTGATAAATGTTGCATGGATTTTAGTCTCATGTTTACTATTCATATAAACTGCCATTGGTTTTTCTTGACACCTTAAAATTATTTTGCCCAACTCTCCATGATTGCATGCAACTCTGAACGTACTGTACTCTTCAAATGGGTAAATTATGTGACATATGACTTATATCTAAATAAAGTTGTTAAAAATGTTTCCAAAAAGTTATTTTGCTCAAATGAGATTTGTAATAATATTAATAATGGTGCTCACTTTGGGAGCACATATAAGAATAATATTAATAAATATATTCTAAATGTCACTAAACAATGAATTTTTTTTAGAATATGAGGTTTTAAAACATGTTCATATGTGTCATTTTATTATCCCTTTTGAACAAATTTTGTAAGGAAGTTTTCTACTGGAAACATAGAAAGGGAATTCAATACGGAGAAAACTGATTCACAGTAAATTGTCATGAATACAGGAACGCCAAAAGTTACATGTACTTAGTAGGGAAAATGTTCCCAATGAACTTGAATAAATACCTCATCTGTCATTAGGGTTGCAATTGATCTGCCAATCTCATGGTACTGTTGACCCTTTCCCAGGGGTCCCAGAAGAATGAACAAAAATCTGTAATTAAGAAGAAAATAAAACACGAATGTTTCATGGTAGAATAAAGAAATAGTTTTAGTAGTACAGAATCACTCATCTCAAAAGAATTACTCAAATGGGGATTTCAATGCAAAATCCTTTTTTCAGTTTATTATTACTTTGGAACATTTTATAATGATTGACTCTTATGCTTAAGGTGTTTAAGCACTAGGAATCTGTGGTTATTTTTGATCTCAGTGTGTCCCCCATTTTGTTACCTGTAGAGCCTACACAGTTGTTACTGAGAATTTTAAGGATTCTATAATTCTTAGAGGAATAAGCTGAGAAAATTAAAATCAGATTAAACCATTCTAAATTGTAAGAAAGAGAATTCACTAACATGCAAATTGTAGAACTAGGTCAAAAGGGGAAAAGATAATATAGTTGTATAAACAAAGAAAGAACACATGGTCAAAAAAAACTAAGGTGTATGTAAATTTTACATTTAATAGAAAAAATATTCTCAGGAATCAAAGACCAGTTAGGCACAAAAATAAGTAAATAAATAAATAAATAAATAAATAAACAAAGGAGTTAATGATCTATTAATTCCAATGCTAGAGGAATAAAATTACCAGCTGCATTGTGATACTCCATCTAAATTAGGTTGAAAGTCTAGCAAACTCATCATCACAACTGGAGTTTTTGAAGAAATCAATACATGTTCTAACTTTACAGGACCGGTAATTGTCCTGTCTCTGAAAAGGTCAGTGCTGCAGGGAAATTGTGAAAATTTAAAAACAGCTCATATCCTACACTATAATTCAACGGTATTAATTTGCTAAATGGTTTCTGCTCTTAGGCATGAAGACTAATGGCCTTGTACGATATACTAAAATGGGCACTATAATTCTACCCTTCATTTAGTTATAAGCTTTAGAGAATGTACGGGTTTTTACATGAAGCATATATTACACAGTCTTCTAGGGTCTGATATTATTTTTTGCGTCAGTTGTAACTAAATCCTAGTCAATTTTTACTATACAGAAATGTCCACTATACATTTAAAACAGGAATAATTTCATGTGGTGGCAGATACTTTATCAACTATAATACTTTTAAGAAATTTGTTGACCTATGTACATCTTGCTATTTTTCAGGTTTCTATTGCATGGGCTATTTATAAAGTCCTGAAAGATTATTTTCTGACATTTTTACTATGTTTTGCTGTTATATTCATGGTGTGCCCTTTTGTCCTCCAAGAGAGAATAATTAGGAACCTTGAATGGCTTTCTGTATTCTATTTATCTAACTAATCTTCTTCTATTTTTCACCTTTCTTAACTAGTCCAGTCTTTTTAATCTCTCCTTATACAGTGGCTCTACTGTGCCCCTAATTTTTCCTCCATTGTTCTCTACACATATTTTGCTGTCAGTATGAAATGAGGTCACCTAAACCTTGACAGTTTTCAAAGTGAGGGTGTATTACCCCATTACAGCTTTTCTCCACTCCTGGGAATTTTTCTTTTCTTTCCTTTGCAATACAGGAACTATCATGGGCATAAATAGCCATCATTTACTCAGAGTTCATCAGACACCTTCTTAAATGGTGGAATAACAATATACTGCTTAGAAGACTGAAAAGGAATTTTAAACTACTAAAATAATACCTCTACAATGAGTAAGCTTGACATATTAAATTTGAATCCCAAATTCCCAGAGACTCTGAATAGGTTACAGATTGTGTATGGAAAAACACAGCTTTAATCAAATACAGTCAGATGCCACTTTATTGAGCTCAGTTTATCATTCCCCTTTTTAAATAAAAGTTGGTATGTATCAGAAGTCTCATTAGCTTTCCAAAAGGATGAACTTCTTTTCTGTAAGCTGAAGGATAACAGAGTTCCTGACTCAAACCACAGATTCAGGCATAGGTACTCAAACACTGAATCCCATTCCGGTTAGCTAAGCTCTTACAAAATGAGGCCTCTCCTGACTAAACTATTCCATATTTGGGGGATATCTTACCATAATTAAAGCACAGAGTGATGTAATCTGCTATGTTTTGAGTTAAGGACAAAGGTTCACAGAGGAAACATATTCTACAAACCCAGATGCCATAACGCTTGAACTTTACATCATTTTAACTTGGCTCAGGCATTCCATGTTTGGAAGAGGCGTCATACTAACAGCATCTGAAACAGTTAGAGCATCAAACAAAGGGTACCAGTCATGTGGAAGATGGAGCCCCAGAGAGAGATGTTTTGCTATAGAAATAGGATCAGAGTGAAAGGCTATCTTTATATAAGAATCACATTGGATGGAGGGAGACAGGAAGAAAACAAGGTGCCCTGGATGAATTGTTAGGAACTTAATGTACTGAAGTCCTTTTTTTACTTCACATTTTTTACATGGACAGTCTTATATCTATAAAATAGAGATAAATTACAAACAACATAATTCAGTTTGCATTATCCTTAAGTTGCTCGTTTTTACACATAGTTAAATAAAAACGAAGTTCATGTAATTAAATTAAACTTGTACTTTTGATTTGGATTTAGCCACAGTACCATGATGTTAGTACCAACGATTTTTCAGACTCTATGTGTGTGCCTTGGATTAAAACAAGCAGTGTATTAAGTGTAGGCTGGACTATCCTGATGACAGCACTTACACGTACTTTGAAGGCCGACTCATTCAATCATAAGCCAAGCCTTGGAACCTGATCAATCTGGGTTTGACCACATTCATATACAGAATCCTCTCTTTAGCCCACAGTCTAATACAATCTTGAGGAAAGCCTAGCACTTCATCACTTTTTACCAAAATTATAAGAAAGAATTTATATGGTGATATAACCCGGAGTATTCAGAGATGAGGAGCATGCCTGAAAGAAAACATAAAAGTTTGAGAGGAA
The DNA here is from genome assembly GCF_004115265.2 of Rhinolophus ferrumequinum. Lineage (NCBI taxonomy): Eukaryota > Metazoa > Chordata > Mammalia > Chiroptera > Rhinolophidae > Rhinolophus > Rhinolophus ferrumequinum. The sequence continues at coordinate 60,847,902 of NC_046291.1, forward strand.
GAAGGAAAGAATAATTTTTAAAGCACTGTTTCCCCTCCTCCACAAACAAGAAGAAACAACAGTGTTGTGGATTAAACATTAGTTTCTAGAAAAAATTCTCTCAGAGTAAATCATATTGGCTCTTTGTGTTTTTTTCCACACACACACAAAAAACATGGTTTAGGAAAAACACAAAAGATGCTCTTAGGCTTTTCACCTGGTTGGGATTGGAACTTCAGCCAGTCCTTGCAGCAATACAGCTGGAGACAACCTGACAAATGCAACTACAGTTCGATCCAAGAACTCCAATTCCCCAACTAAGATGTTTGAAGCTTCAGCACCTGGAGGAATCTTTTTCATAAAATGCAGATCAACCTGCAAGCATCACACAAGTAAAATAAGATAAATCAAAATTGGTAAAATTTGCTAAATCATATCCTAGGACAGTGCTTCACATATGGTAATCCATCAATAAATATAGTTTAAATAAGCTTTAAAAATAGTTAAACATGTCATTTGCCCTTTAGAAATAACTTTTTTTCTTGTGTATTTTTTAATTGGTCATCAAAAAGCTGAATACTCTAGTTTCTCTATTCAATATATTTAAAGAAGCTTCTTCGGTATCAACAATATCAAAATTTTCGGAGAGAAAAAAAGCGTATCTTCAATTAAATATACTTCAATCATAATTTAATTGGCATTTGCCAATACATTTCAATATTTTACACTACATTATCTTAATTTTGTGCACAATATATTTCAATTAATTAATACTCAAAATTTGCCCATTTCAAAAAAAATAATCATGTTTGTCCTTACAATATGAATTATGACCTTAGTCCTCATCTTTATTCTAGTTGTTCTATATCCTTCACAATCTATACTTGGTCTAATCATTCTTCAATTTTAATTTCTCATCAGAGAATTTAGATATGGCAGAGTAAACAAAAATAAAAGTATTAACATTTGGGGTGGCTGAAGAGCCATAGTTAACTATCTGATATGAGATGTCTGTGATTGAAATGAATGCAAAAGAAATAAAAGTGATCATTAACAAGAAGAAATGCTTAGAGTTAAGGGTGAAGTTTGAAAAAAATGAGTGTAAACTGTTCAGAGTAAATATCAATATTTAAGCACAGGGTCTCAGTGAAAACCAAGCAGTGACTTTAAAGTAAATTTTACAAGGCCTACTTCTTGTTTCTAATTCATTTGAGTTGCTTTTTATGGAAATCTGTTTGTAGAAACAATAAGATTTATCTGCCTGAGTAATTGGTTTTATGCTCTTGTGTTAATGAAATGGGGGCCAAAGATCAAAGTGGGACTAGCCAAGACAGAGAAAAGAGCTCTGTCAAAATAGGTGAGGCTGAGAAGGTTTCTTTTAGGCCAGATAGTTCTTTTGATGATTTACTATACAATTCAAGTTTAATGATTTGAGAACATTTTTTCCAAGAAGTTAAAAATGAAAAAATTAAAAATTTTAGGAGGAGTACCTTAGAAAGTCAATTGCCAGCCTCTAGGGACTACATTAAATACATTGCTTTCTGAAATCAAGACCTCAACACAGCTATTTAGAAGGTTTACAACTATTTAATTTTTCTGTGAAACAAGGGTGCCACAAAACTTAAAACCCATTATATGGAGGATACATTTTATCATAAGGATTCAACATAACAATAATTTGCAGTACTCCACTAAAAATATCAAGTAGAACCATTGTTTTATTTTTAAGAAAAAAATGATTTAACAAAGTAAAACTTCCTATAAAAGTTATGACAAATATTATAAATTTCAAAGTTTTTAACCTATAAATATACTCCCAAATATAAATTTTTAAACTCATAAAATTATACATTGAGATATTATATGGTAAATATTTTCTTTTTATAGAATTTAATCTTTTAATTTATAGGCCTGAAACTATTTATTTACCTTTTTAATACAAGGTTAAATTTCATGAGAATTATTGTCATGTTTTTGTATTTATTTTTCTGGCTAGGTGATACGCACACATTGGAAATGCTTTCGATTACTTACGCTTTACAGTTTCACTATAATGCATAAATTCTCAAGAAGGGAATAAAAGATAACCTCTACACTATTAGTCCTGTGAGAAAAATATAATAAATCTTCCTAAGTCTTTGAGAGTCTAAAAGAGTAAAAAATTAAGTTTTTCCCCCAATGGAAAAAACAATTATTCAATGTTAATACACTGGAAAAAAATTTAAAATAAGAAAATAGCTTTTTAAAGAAAATCTATAATTGATAAGCAATATGAGTCACAGTGATAATACCTGTTATAACTTTAATAAGTTTAAATTCCACCTGGAAAACTTTCTATAAATTCATTTATCGTTTGACAAATACCATAGTCTTGATTATTGAAGTCTGTGCCTCAGAAAGGTGGCAATTATACAAATAACTGCTTTAAGATACAATTTAATTAAATCAAGGAGTACATTGTATGCTAAAATAGTTTTAATTTTATAAAAGGAAATATATGGTCCTTACACATGATTTTATTTTGCATTATATAATCCATAATATATCATTAATTGATATCTGTTATTTAGAAAAAAACATTAAATATACAGAATTAAATTTCAGGAGCAGCAAATTTATCTTTTGTTTTTAAATATAATAAATTATAGTTAAATAATATATATCTGGAGTAGCCATTATATTATACTCATTACATTATATTATTCTTGAAGTAGTTATATACTTGGTGGGTAATAGATTATGTAATTTATTACCTAATTATTATATTTACAATTATATTTATATTATTCCTGGGGTAGTCCTGTATTTTTGTATTTGTGTTAATATACAATTCATAAAAAACCTTATTTGGCAATTTAACTACCTTTTAATATAACAAAAGATCATATGTAAGGACCACAGTTGAACCTTTTATAAAGTTACAAATACCTAAAAGGGCTCTGAGGAATTAGGTTGAATTACACCTCTAAGACAACCTTCAAGTAGACTCAAACACTTGGAATGGACAAAGAAACACTGGAATTTACTCTTCCTCTGAATAGGACCTTAAAGAAATCAAGCTATACTGTGATGGATGTGGATTTACATTCATTTCACTGGGTTCTCTAGACCTTCATGCTAAGAAGGGAAAGACGCTTTATTCTGGGCATTTGGTGCTTAAGCTGTGGGTGAGGAACAATTATATCTCTAGGGAACAAAGTAAGACAGAAGATCATAGTAGAACTGGAAGTGTCTGGACAAGCTACACACTGCGATGAGAAGGAAATACAGACGAGACTTTAGGGGAAAAGTTTAAGTTTTAAGCCCATTATAGAAAGTACAAGAAAATTAACAGGGATCCTCTAGGGAGAAATGGTGTTGCGACACTAACCAGCCAGTGACGTTGAGCTGCTCTCTTAATATCTCTGGGATTCAGCTTTCTCACCTTCTAAATTTCTAAGGTTTCCTAGAGTTCAAGGATTTAATAGTCCAAGTCTTTTCACATACTAAAAATTGATGCAGAAGAAAGTTTTTTCTACATAGAAAATAACGTGAAGGTTTCTTTTGAGTCATTTGAAATAAAAGAAACACCACCAACATTTGGGATATACTAAAATAACCAACCTCTACATGTCAGTTTAAAAAACAGTGATATAGAGTGTTTTGACACGTCTGCTTTTTAAAAACATTATAGGAAGCAAATACCTGACAGTTCAGATTATATTAAAAACATCCCTTAAATGAATAAATTTGATGGGCATATCCATTCATTGGAAGGGTTAACTATGTGTAGATTGAATGTAGATAGGATGTAGGATCGAGTCACGTGAAATGAACGAAGAATGTTTTTACTCTTAACATCTCAAAATTCTGGGGTTTGGAATCTACATATTAAAACTCAAAATATTTAAATGGACAAAATAACCTGGAGACTAGCTGAACTGTGATTAATTTACTACCTAACTGAAGTCATTAGGCTAAAAAAACCTCCTCTCATGTACCTGCAAAATTTGACACTAAAATTTGTTTCCACATGATGGATCACATTTGTTCTTTCCAAACTGTACTATCCTGCCCTCCCAGGTTATAAAGTAAGAAGTGTTAATTTAATGATTGTTCAAAAACGTTCTAGAACTAAAGGTTTAAATTATTTTGAATCTCACAGGATTCATTCAACAAATACATCCCAAATACTGTTCAAGGCACTAGAGATCCAGGGGAGACCAAAATATATTAGATTCTGGTCTAGTATTTCTTTTCGACAATAATAATAATAATAGCCACCTTTACTATTATGGCTATTATTAGGCCATAATAGCCATAGGAATGCCTCCTATGTTCCCAGAACTCTACCATGCATTCTTTGTATTATTTCATTTGATTTTCACAACGAAATTATAAATAGGTATTATATTCTTATTTTACAAATAAGAAAGCTGAAGTTCAGAGGACTTCTCCAAGATCAGATAGTTTATAAATGCTAGAGTTAGGATTCAAGATCTCAAGCTCTTTCTCAAAAGCCATGTTCTTTCCCATGTGCCGTGTTCTGACTGATGAATATAAATAATTGGCACTGAGTAGAGGGTGCTAGAAACTTAGCTTGCCTATTAAAAGATGAAATGGACAAGAGAGATTGAAAATCCAATAGAAGAAAATGGAAAAGAAGGAAAATCTGTTTTCAATTCTTCTATAGTTCTAATTGTTTGGGGAGACCTGAAGATAAGACTATATTCTCTCCACCTAGCAAAATTCATTTTCTTTCAAATGCTATGAAGCATTTTTGACGCTGCCAAAGATAGGTCAGTCAACTAAAAGCAAAATGATATGGAGATATAAAATTCAGTGTCAAGGGGGGATATCCTTAAAAAAAAGTTAAAGGGTAATTTATTGAAAGGATGTGACTTATTATCATTGTTTTCGAGAATGGTGAGTATGGCCGTGCTGTACTGTTAATACCTGTATAAATAAGTAAGCAACTTCTTATGTCACTGCTTTTAAGATATTGTTTCAAATGAAGAATATCAGAAATTAAATGTATGGCACTGTGTGACAATTTTATTCCAACTTGCAAATGAATGAATATGTAATGCTTTACAAAGATATTTTGGAACGGCAAATGGAATACATTGGAACTGGCTTAATACCGGTAATACTTGAATCACATGCCTCCATACAGTGAAATGAGCGTTGAACCACCGTAGAAACACAGCCCGAGTATGCCCTCACCTCTCTCTCTTGCTGGTGTGGAGGTCCTTTTTCATGCCTTTGTTTCATCCCACATGGACTGGTATGCCCCTTTTGATGGCCTCCCAGTCCCTGCACGCATAATTAACAGACTTAAGCTGGTACACCACGCTCCCACGGAGACTCGCACCAGAGGGAGAGCATGCACGTGACTCGACCGAGGCCGTTTCAGCATTGGCAGGGGCGTTGTGAAACAGCCATAAGGAGCTGATGGCTGTTCACCTTTTCAGAAGCTTGAGGCACATAACTTCCTCTGCGGCTGCCTCCCATTCCCACCTCCTCCTACTGTTACAATCATTGCTAGTGCTAAGGGGCTTTCTGAGAAAATACGCGCGCGCACACACACACACACACACACACACAAACACTCGAGTTACTACTGTTTCAGCCACTCAGCTAAAGAGAATTGTTGAGCTTCTTTACTTTTGGTCAGTATTTAAACTCCTCTTTCCTGCTCAAGTATCAGTTTGCCACATAGCCTACAATAGCACAACTGCAAGGTCAGGAATTTGCTAACCAAAATCACATCATTTTCACAGACTCATTTCCTTAGAATAATTCAAATAAACGATTTCATTTGAATTGTTTCCAATTAGATGTATCCCTCAACAGTAAATCTTTATTATGTTTTTACGAAAAACTGTTCAGTTCTATTGTGTTCTACTGTTTTCTTACACTAATGCCTTTCTCTGAATTCTGACAAGGAAACTTTATATTATTAATATATGATTTACTTTGCTACAAAGAGTGGAAAAAATTATTTTGAAAAAACCAGCAAAGTGTTAAACAATAAACTTCTGTTAAATTCTCTGTGAAGTCCAGTTTTTCTTTTTACTGGAAGAAATACATTTTACCAAGTGGCTGAAACCCAAAGACTAATACATAAAACTTACACGTTTGGTTTTGGTTTTGTGAATCATTTTGTGAATAAATAAAATGTTACATGTGAACTTAAATGCTAACATTACCTATAACAATGTCAAGCTCTGGCTAAGTAATAAAAAATGTACATGCAGAAAAATTTGTCAACACTTCTTAAAATGGGTAATAATTTCTACGAATAATTCAGCAGCTGACTTAAATAAAGAAAAACTTACCTTACTAAAATCAACAGTGCTGTTTTCTCTGCTCACGTCAGTTTTATTTTCCACACAGGCTGGAGTCGACTGTGGAGAAACAATCTGACCTGCTAAAAGAGATTGTTATTATAGAATACGGACAATTCCTTACATAACTCTAGACATATTGAGTGAATATGAATTAAATTCGACTAACATAGATTTCTAAATGAGTTTATGAGGTAAGCATGAAAGGTCAATATAAATAGATCTGTATAAATACAAAGATTCTTATTATATCAGTCACAGATAGAAATGGGAGAATTCAACCAATAAAATGTAAACCAATTCTCAGATTAAAAGTCCTTTAACTAAACCGTTACGTTCTATGAAGAAAGATCGCCTACAAAAAATATTTAAATCTATCATAGTTTTGAAACATCATTGATTTTTAAATTCATCTAAACTTATGATATATCTATTTACAAAGACAAGATAGCATCTATTATGATTTGCCTTACATGTATGGTTTTTTTAAATGTTACTGTTTATCTGAAAAGTACACAGCATCATATTTACCCGCTTCTATTGCATCCAAAAAAATAAACTAATGAGGAAAAATTCTTTGATAATAACTTTTAGAGATTTATAACATGGCAGTTCCATGAGAAATACCTTTACCTCACACAGAGCAAACTCTATGATTACGATTTTATGCTTGTCACTGATTATGATTGCATAAGCACACTGATATTGCTCTGCAGAGAAAAGATCAATAACTTGAATTGTATTAGTTTTCCATTAACTCTAACCAGCAACTGTATTTTGTCACCGTTCCCAATTTTAGGGGAAGATGATGATATTAGTTAAGTGTAGCTGGGAAAATGACAATGGCTGCAAAGTCCATTATTCACTAATTATGAAACATTTTTCTTTCAATTTATCTGTAAGTTCTTCCATATGTAGCAATTAAATGATAAAAAATTGTGGGGTTTGCTTAATTTCACTTCTCTCTCTCCTTCCTTAACCTCTCCCCATCCTTACTTACTACTTTTGCTGTGAAACAATGCCGACAACCCAGCCTTTGAAGCCTTGACCATATTTTATGATCATAATTCATTGACTCCAAATAACTGCTCTTATTCTCATCTTAACATCAGAAATACACTCTTGTCTCCGCCTAGTTCTTCTCTCTACCTACCTAAACTCCAACTTTATTCAAGTTCACCTGTAGTCTTGTCTTCCCCAATGACTGCAGTCTGTACTCATTTGAACTTCTCTAAACTACTGGCACATATACAAATAAAACCTGTTCTTTAAATTCTCTTCATGAAATACAGCTAATATTTTGTTATCTAGAAATTACCAAGTTTTATTTAAAACACTAATAACTTACTTTAAAATATTACTAGAATTTCCCTTTCTGAACTATCAATCCTCTCAGGCAGGGGTCAATTTATTAATAGATACAATTTTTCATGGTTTAAAATTTTCTATTGACAGAAAGTAATGGGCTTAAGATTCTTCTAGAACTGAAATATTTATTTTCTTTCACTAAACAAAGTAAAACAATACATTTGGCGAAGATTTTTTAAATGACTTTTTAAAGTAAATTCACCTCAAACCATGTACACAAAATCTGATTATAGCATTTTCAAGAAATATATATATAAACTTAGAGAAATGACCCTTAAAGCTGCATCAAGTGTGTTCATCCTCCCATTTCTAACTGCAATGGGCAGCTAGGACAGTGAACTGTTCATTAGCAGCCATTTAATTTATCATCTCCAAAATAATAACTATGCCAATTCAAAAAAAACCTTTTCCATAATGCATTTGTGCTACTAACAGATGTCTTCAATCACCAGTTTCACATCATTGCTCCATATTTTCATGAGTTAGAACATTAGATATATTTAAACCTAAATTTACAGAATGTTCCATAAAATCAAGTGATGAAATTCAAGGAATGAAAAAATTCAATATATCTGCTTTCTTATAATAATTTACTTTGTATGATATAAAACTACATGGAAGAACAATTACTTAATTCAATCAGCAAACACACTCAAAAAGAGTCAACCCAATGCAAAATCATCAACTTTGAATAAATTTAATTGGATAGAAAATATGCTATAATTTAAAAATTAAAGAAATTGAAGTCTGGGTTTTCATATATAAACTTTAAAAACAGAACATTCCATAAATTACATCCAGCTCTTGTAATACGTTTAAAACATTGGCACTGCATTTTATCTTGCACACAATTAATAGACTTGGGGATTTATTGTGCTATGGTATTCTTGTTATAATATAAAAATTTTACAAAATATTACCTCATATAGTTGATAATCAGAAAGGGATTTGAAAACTATTTTCTATGAACAGTTTAACTGATAATAGGTAATGCCCTAGTGGGAGAGTATTTAACTAGCAGGTGACATGCTAGATGACAGTAAATTCCTTGCTAGTTCTAGATTCTAGAGATATACATAGAATGTCTGCTGATGCAGGAAAAAAAAGCATTAAAACTACCACTTATGACATAGGAATATAAACCACAAATTTGGTATCTCTTATATTTCAGCAGTAATAGTCAAATAATAGTAGTAAATATTAGTAGTTGAATATATTTAATCACATCAAGTGTCCTACAAAGTTAAAGAGTACTCCAAATGTTATTTCTTAACATGTACATTAATTTGTTAAAATGAAGCAATACACATTATATGTGTATATCTTCACAGTAGTCTCTCAAACTTGGCTGGATACAGAAAAATGTACAGGTATTATTATTTAAAAATTAAACTAACAAGTTTGGTTTGGGTTATTTGGAAAAAAATAGAAACCTTTAAATAAAGCTTAAAATTTTGTTTTCTATGTCTATGTCTATATTTATATCTATATCAAACTAAAATCCACACATAAATTATAGTTTATCAAGTACTGGAAACCTCATGAATTAAAATAATTTTTATAATTCTATTATCAACTATAATCTTTATCTGTCTAACACTGATTCTTTAGTTTATTCCAATTATCACTGCCCTTCAGAAGAAGGTGATGGACTTAGATTTCAAAATGACTTTTATTAATTCAAATACGATTACATATGAAGAATCGGTACATTTAGATTCTGAAAGTGCATCCCTTATTTTTTCACTGAAGTCTAAACAATAGTAGTTCATAGAATGACAATTTTTAGGTATAGGATTTTAACTTCACCAGAAGTGAATATGTTTTCTAAAAGAATAACAAAGAATTTGCTAGGATATTTCTCCCTCCAGAACAACATAGTATAGAGGGAGGTATTTAGCAATCACATATATGTGTGGAAGCTTGTGAAATGCTAATTTTTTATGATAAGTTGTCTAGTAATATGCCACAATGTTTTGTGAACATACATGTTTTTGCCTACTTCTTTATATAACCATCACTTGTACAGTGATCACTGTCCATATTAATATATTTTATAAATAATTGTTATGCAATGTTTAATCATATCTGTTATGAGGCATACAGATGACTATCCCAAAAATTTTTTTCAAAGAAATATATTAACTCAGTAACCTTATTACTTTCAGGGTAAATTATTCAAAAGCTAATAAAAAGTGGACACAATTAGTATGAACTGGGAAGTGTTCATGACTATTGAAATATTTGAGAAACCTAATATTATCCTTATATATTTACCATATATGCTTATTTTTTCAACCCTTTAAACTCAAAGGGTTCACCACCTTAAATCCAAATTTCTAATATATGTTATACATCTTAGCAATTTAAGTGCATATTATAGTATTCATGTTAGCAACTGGTACTTGAATTAGTTTTCATTTGAATCATGAATTCATTTTTTTCCACTGGACCTCCATGTAGGGGTCATATATCAGTCAGATATGAAGTTATTATAGACCATGTATTTTTCCAAGGCAGATCATAAAAGATGTGGGACAAGCACAGGAGAAAATTGAGAGTAATCAAGTGACTACTAACTAGAAAATGGAAGCTCTGCCTTCCTACTTGGTAGTCCGTAAATTTTTCACTAAGTGTATTGTGAGACTAGCATAGACATTTCCCTCATCATAAAGTTGTGGGGGAGGAACATGAGATTATGTCAAAGTACTATTTTTTATTTTAAGTAACTCTGTATCATTGAAGCATCTCATTACTGAAACACAAGTGTAAAAACATGTTTTCAAAAAATCTGTTAAGTACCACATTCACTCATTTAAATCCTTACCTACAGTTTTCTTCTTCTTTAGATAAACTATGTACATAAGTATTGTCAAAGAGCAGCTTTTAAATTTCTATTTGGCCAAATTCAAATCAACAGGAGAATAACATATCACTTGAGTACATCATTATTTGCTACTGCTTAATCCACTGAAAATCATGTGTAATAGAAGGAAACTGGGATGAAGACATGGAGGTACGTTACTATGAACCTAGAGACCAAACTGGTTTACACTACCTCAGAAACCTTCAACGCATTTAGAGTACCCAAAGGGTAGGAGATGAGGGAGGTACAGAGATGAGATGAGCCTGTTAGAGACAGACACAAGACAGAGCAAAATAAAGAAATATAAAGATGAATGACAAAGTTACATACATGTGTAACAATACATTTATTCATGGGAATAGAGAACATGAAGAAAGAAAGGCTAAATATTTAGAAAATGTTGACTAAGTGAGCTTCACTTCCGAAACGTAAAAAGTATGCACAGAATTAAACCTGGAGAAAAATTATTATGCCTGAAAATAATTAATGTAATATAGGAAATAACAAATTTAAACACATAATACTAGAAATATTTTTGCTTTTAAAATCCAGTCTTGACATTACAAAACTCAGTAACAACACGACAGCCTCTGAACAGAAGCACCAGTTGTGTCACCAATGTCACGTAGATTTTTTTTTTTGGAACAATGGAAAATACCTTTATTATACAACGTTTAATTCTGTCACCTACATGAATCTTTTAATATGTTTTCTTGCAAGTATTTCTAAGAATTGTTATTCTAGCTTTTTTTCTTCAGAGGTAGAACATTATGACAGATAATTTTTAAACTCTATCTTACTTAGGATACCACAGTAGTTACAAAACAAGAATGCATATAAATTATCTAAATGAACATAGAAACATTATGCACTTGAAGACAAAAAGTTCAACATTTGTAAAAAAAAAAAAGTAATTATAAAGCAATAAAACTGATTTACAAAGGCCATAAATAAAAATAATTCACAATACATATGAGTACATTGTTTTAAGGGCTGGAATCTATGCAGATCTAATACACATATCCCATCCTTCTAAATCTAAATGTTCTTAAGTAACCTATGGTTTTGAAAGTAACTTAAAGATCCTTTGCTCTGTGACTTCTTTTGAGATCTTAAATAAAAGGTACAACTGGAAAGTATTCAGAATAAGGTGAAAAGGTATGTGAAGGAAAGGAATTAGATTTATTAGAAAAGGACACAGTAGAATGAAGATATCCTAGACCTAAGGAAACTGTCTTAAATTATTTTTAGTATAAAGTTTATCACAAGGGTAATAATATTTTATATTAGATTTGTAATCCAAATGTCTTAAAATATAATTGAGTGCATGACCTAAATGACAAATACAAATATTGATATATTTCTCTTTCTAGATCATTAAACACAAAAGGCTGATTTTTATTTTTAGAAAGTCTAGTTTCAAGGAATTATTTGAAAATTCTTGATGTATTTCTTTTGAGTACTTTCCACTCATATCCTTTTTGGTGTTCTAATGTTAAAGAAGACATTATTTTTCTATTATTTTTCGCTGTTGTTTTGCCAAATGTAACTGTCACTTTTTATTGAAACATCAGAATCAGACATTTAATTCTCACAGTTTTGATGCTTAATGAAAAGTGAAAGTTAAACACAGCATGGTGGCATTAAAAATGCATGGTGAATCCATAGCATTCTGCCTCTTAGCCCTTAAGAAAATGTGCAGAACACCAAGAAAAAATATATACAGAAAAGTAAAACTAGTGTAATATTTGGAAGTGAGATTGATAAATCACCACAAATCACTAAAAAAGTTATGAACAAAATAATTTGGACTTGGGAAGAGAGGAGCAAGGAAATCACTGTCTCGTAAGTGTAATCTATAAAATGGGGAAGATCCACATTTCAAATTCAGAATGTTTAACCCTTGGGAAGGTTGCATGCTAAAGGAATGAGTCAATTAAGGAAGTAGAAATCTTATTCTATATAATTCTTTTAAACTTCTTTACATAAGCATCAGTTGGTTTTTGAGGGAATTTCCATTGATTTGCCTCTAAAGTAAAAGTACTTTAAGCAAGAGGGGGCTTATTTCTATCCTATGCTGGGGGAAAAAATGTTTTCTGTTTTCAAGTTTATAGAAAATCCTAACTCTAATGCCTATTTTATAATCTTAAAAGAAAAGTCAATCTTTTTATAGGAACTACTCTACTGAAGAAATTTTTTTTAATAATTAGAATATTATTATTCCCTTTTGTATATCTTGAAATTCTTTTCCATCTCTCTGTACTACTGCACAAAAATATTAAATCTCTACAGCATATTTTGAAACAGAATATCAAATCTATGTTTATGCCTATGATTTTTAATGTTTGTTTATCTAGAGTTTGTCAGTTTTTAGAGTTCATAAGTAGATTGAGAACCTTAGTAATAAAGGTCTTTCACACTTTTTTTTACTTCTGGATAGATTTATTTCTAAACTGGTGAAATCTATACATATTTTCAGTATTCTCAACACACATAATTATGCAAAGTGTGTGAGGAAGCAAAACAGAGTCACAAGGAGGTGTTATAAGCCTAGGCTTAGAAAACTACTTCTGACAGCACAGTCTCCAACAATACTTAATTGGATATATAAATCTTATTAGAAATGTTTCCAAGTTTTTATTACCCTACTGTATGCCTCAAAAGGATCTATATGTGTTCAGATAAAGGCTGACTGTACAGATGGCAACAGAATAAGTTCAGAACTAATATTCCAGTTTTCAGAGAAACTAAGCAGTTACCTGGACAAGACAAAAACCAGGATCTCAGAAAACTTTATATCTGTATGTATCTATATGCAGACTTGTGATTCAAGGCTATAATTCTATTATGTCTTTTTATGTTTAACAGAAGTTTAAAACAGTAATAAATAGTGTGTCCATGTTTGCATGATATTACAATATAGAGCTCATCCAATAAAATTCAGTACCCTCTTACCTTCAAGAATAAAATGCATGAAAATTATTTTGTAGCAAACATTATCCCCTGTGGAATTTGAGATATAAATTATGGCTGGTTCATAGCCCAAGATCCTTGCATCTTTGAACATATCCTTGTTATAGATATCAGATAATATTTTATTATCTGATTTCCAGCAAAAGTAATGAAATGAAGGCAGAAGTTTATTTCTAAATCTGCTTGCATTCATAGAGAGTAAATTCATGGGAATATTTTAATAAGATCTTTGGAATCATGTAGACATAAATCCATAGTCAAAATTAACAACATCTCAGCCTACTTTCTTAATATCATCATACTAAATAAATACTAGTACTGCAAGCATAGTAAAAATACTACATTTATAGTAAGTTACATAATATAAGAGCCTCATTTTGATGTCATTATATTTTAAAGCAAATTGTGGTTCATAATATGAACATTTTTCAAATATGTGCGGGGATTCAAATCAAGTTATAAATTCTAAAGATGTTCCGTGGAATCTACAAATACAAATTAGTATAGACCATAAAGTGCTCATAATGTTTTTATTGAACTTAATATAGGCACAACTATAGGCTCTTCATATAACAATGACTTACATTAAGTCATTTAAGCGTCTTTAAAAAATCAAATGAGTATTTCAAAAATCATTTTGCCATTAAGAACTGGTTCTATGTTCTAAGACAATAGTATATCTAATCATCTTCATTGATTTATTAAAGCATTTATTCTACTTGTTTTTGTATATTTGATTCAATAGTATGAAAACTGCTAAAAATTCCCATATAAAGTGAAATCTGAAGAAAATTCACTTTCATGCATTTATATTTAAGGCACCTCTGAAGCTTTTGAAAATAGGAGTGAAATTACATAAAATAAATCATGCTGACAATACACATACTTTAGCCCATTTGTGGAATTCAGAGTCTTTCTAGTAAGGCATTTGAAATTACTTTTCATTAATATTTATCTTTTAAAACTGGAAACTTGTTAACAAATTCATATTATCCTCATGATAACTTCATTTTTCTTCACAAGACTAATGGAAAGGATAGATAATAATAAGAGATTCTTAAGCAACTTCCTTAGTATAAATGATGAAGGGTCAAAGGGATGCAAGGAGGAACAAAATACACAGGGAGGGTAAAACAGTCTGAGGCACAAACCACAGGGAGTAAGTCATGATTGCTAGGAAACAATGATTAGTGTCATCAGTGTTGGAGTGTGAAGGTGGTTAGTGTAGTGGCTTTATGGATGTTGAAAATGCAGCACTGCGAATAGCAATGAGCCTGTGACTTAGAAATCAGGCTTAGGCAAGGCACTAGCTGTTCTTTTCCATTGTTACTGTCTCATGGAATTGTTGACTATGAGCAACATGAAACGACTGTCTTTTTCTGCCAACACTAAATGGTGATTGTATTCATTTTAAGTAAAAGGCCGTAATCAAAGCACTGCATTACATTCTCAAGCTATGGGACAAAGGGTAGGACCTTGCACGGGATGCAGTTGATGTTCCATTTATGTCTGTTGCATTTGAGTCTAGAACTTTTTATTAGATAAAAATTTCATTTGCATTCTTTCATAAGCCTTTTAGGAAACTTAAACTCTTGTTAAAATTTCTACAATTTGATGCTTGATAATAAGACTATATGAATAAAAAAACAATTTTACTACAACAATCTTAATTTCAATAGATCATTTTAAATAAAACATATTTTACAGGATCTAGAAACGCTTTGATATTCAGACACCTATAACAAACATAAGGGTACAATAAAGAAACATTTACCATTTTTATCCATGGAATTTGGTTCTGATTGCTTTTTGCCGATATCAGCAAAGGAACGGACAATGGGAATTCTATTGGTGAGTTTTTTCTGATTCTGATGGTGATGCTGCTTCATCAATGCCTCATGGACCCTGTGGCGTACATCCTCATTGAGCTGACCTGAGCTCACTTGTTGGTCAAGGACCATATCTGAAGAGGGAAGGCACGAGGAAGATTAGAACAGCTGAAGTGTGGTGTGCCGGCACAGTGAACCACTGAGCGCAAATCACCGTACTCTACGTAATATTATTCATCTTAGAATAGGAATGAATCCTTTACAAATCTCTAAGTATCGTCTTACAAACAGAAGTTTATCTTTGCAGCAGTGTTGTCCAAGAAAGACTTGAGAATTTTTTTATAACAAACCATTCAAATTTAAATATGTAATGATCTTATAGAGTATTATTTTCCAAATGGACATAGTTGTACTGAGGACCAGGTGCTTCATACTTATATTTTAATTTGGTTTTTCTCCCTTTTTTAGTAGAGAATAATTCCCAGGTTTCCTCTTTAAGTGAACAAAAGTCCATCTGTAAAAATCTGATGCAAGGAGGCGTAGGCAGCTACCTATTAACAGTTGGTTGCATTTGGAGAATAAAGAACTGTTTCACATTGATATAAAGTCAGTCTTCTCAAACATTCATTAAAAGTGTGTTTATATTGAAAAGGTTTACTATAACCGTAAGACAAAGAATAAAAGGTGAGATTTCAGAAGGCTATTAATTAAGCAGATTAATATTTACCATATGTAGTGTCAGAAATGCCTATACAATAAGTAAATGAATAAAGACATTTCAAGTTTCTTGGTAATACAAAGGTCACCTCAACAAACCAGTGTAATTAATCTACTTTTAGATTATCAAATATTAACTCTACTTGACTGTTTGAGACACTAACTCCTTCTGTGAAGCACGCAGATAACAATGCACTGCCTTCCATTGCCCCACTGAATATACTAAAGGTTTGAAAATTCACAGAATTCTCCCTCATAAACAGCATTTTCCTTCGATGTACAAGGGAAATGGACTATGGAATCAGACTTGGGTCACTGTATCACATTCTAGCTGTGTGGCCTTGTAAAGTTGGATAATCTGAGGGTCCTTAATTGTAAATTGGAGATAATATCTATCTCCTGGGTCATTACCAGGACTAAGGACATAAGGCACATTATACACTGATTGGAATAAGAAGACCCCGGCAAATATTTCCCAGTACAAGATTTCCTTTGCAACTTCCATTAGGTAGGTTATGGGTCCCTGGTTTGAATTTTGTGGTTGTAGTATGATTTTAATATATCCATCTGTATTTTATAATAGTATATCAAGTGGAGGTAAAGCTGGGTTTATCGATAACAGAAAACCCAAATAAAACCATCTAAAACAATGAATTACATTGGTTCACATAACAAAAAGATCAAAGCTGGGCTGGATTTAATTCCCTTTCTCTGTGATTCTTCAGCTTTCCTTTCCTCTAGGTGTGAGCTTCAATCTCAGGCTGATTTTCCTTATTGTCATAAGGTGGCTGCCAGAAACAACAAGGAAATATATATTTTTGTTCATATCTTTGCCTTTTTGTGACTTTCTCATAAAGGAAAAGTCATTTTTCCCTTGCCCAGGAAAACTTTTCCTACATCCAGTCACTGGCAAAGATGATGAGTGCCCCTACGATTGGCTTAGACTAATCAAGAACTGCCCTTCATTCAGGAGTCAGTTCTCTAAACCAGAGGTAGACGAATATTTTCTGTAATGGGCCAGGTAATAAATATTTTCAGCTTTGTAGGCTATACGATGCCTGTCACAATCATTCAACTCTGCCTTTTTTGTGTGTGTGTACAACATGTACACAAATAAGCCTGGTTGTCTTTCAATAAAACTTTCTTTTGGACACTGAAATTTGAATTTCACATCACAAAATATTAATCTTATTTTTATTATTTTTCAATCATGTAAAATGTAATGACCATTCTTAGCTCATAAGCCTGACAAAATCAGGCAGAGGGCTATATTTGCACATAAAGTATAATTTGCTAACCTTTAATCTATCAATTAGCTGTTTACAATGGAAAGAGGTAGAAGGCAAATTTCGGAGTCAGCTGTAATGTAATGTTCACTATAATCACTTCCAAAGTCCCTTCCAATTCTGAAAATATATGATAATATAGAATATTTGATCTATATCTAAGTTCTTTGGAGATCAGCAGTTATAACACTCATGGATTAATTTGAAATAAAGGAAATGATAAATTGTCAACATATGTGACTTTACACTGAAAACTTGCTAAGATAGAAAATTATATATAAAATATGCATTATATACTTCATGATGGGAGTTGCAAAGTAGGTTATTAAAACACTAAAGGGATACCATCGTAAGGCAGTTTATCTGTAAGCCATGAGCTGTATTCCCATTTCAATACTCTAATCAGAATCGAAATGAATCATACAATAAACCATGTTCATGGTTATAATTTTTAATTCCTACTAAAGCACAGTAGGAATTTCCAGGCTTGAGCACTACAAAAACCGCAAGTCACTAACTTCACAGCTTTTCAGAGATAATGTCTTTATTTGAAAGTTACATAAGAGAGAGCAAATAGGAAAAAAAAAAAACACTTCTCTGCGCATTAGTCACACAGAAATACACAGTAGAGGTATAACTGCATCAAATAATACCTTAATGAACTGGAAAAGTTAATCGTCTTGCATAAGAATATGTCATACAGAGGTGAGATTGAAGCAGCACAGGGAGTCTGATTCACTAATCACATTGTTCTCTTCACCACTATAATACACTCATATGTTAGCATTAACCCTGAAGAGTAGGAAAGGATAATGGACCATAATGGCTTTGGGCCCAGAGTCAAGTCCCACAATCTCAGCAGGCTATGATGCCTAAATAATACAGTCTAGCCTGCCAAAGCACAATGCCAGGATCTGGATGATAAGAGAAGCTAGAAGATAAAGGATAAATAGATCACAGTCTTCTCCCACTGATCTGGCTCTGGAGAAACTAGTAGCATTTGTACACAAAGGTCTGCAGAAAATGAAAAATTATTTTGCATCTTAATCAGTCAATTACTTTATTATGATTAATCCATCTTGATGACTGAATAAAAACCCTCTAAGATTATGGGATTTTACAGATTCTATGTAAATCTCGGATCGCTTTAAAGATTATCTTATAAAGTCTTTGTTTTAAAAACCCAATGTCTTAACTTTAGAAGGTGCTGTGAGGAGTCGAAAACAGGATGGCTCTAAATTCTACAGTTTGGTTGACAGCACTAACAGGAGTGTGTATACTGAAAGTGTAAACTACGATGAGAATACTTACTTCCCAGACCAAGAACTTTAATACTACAGGCATGTTAGAAAATATATAACTATTCCGATACTCCCAAAATTACAAATTATGTTCAGTGGAACAACCTATGGATTTTTACTTCAATGAAAAGATTTGAGACACTAAAAGTTATTTTACTGTTGAGAGCAATGATTGATAACTTGCCCATGGTACTAACTTTGGTTTAGTTTTAATTTCTTACTCTCATTGACAGAATTCATTTAAAGGATACACACTGCAGAAAGAATCATGGAATTATTCATCTTTATAGTGCTGAATTTCAACGAGATTAACATAGACCAAAAAACAGCCTATGATTTATATGAATATAATTAAGAAGCATTTTAATGTAATTAATCTCCATATCAGAATAAATCCTCGTAAGAAAACATATCTGGAGAATTTTGGATATGAAAAGGTTAAGTAATAATAGTTTGAAGGAAGAAGTTTAAATTTATTCTGAGTTCCCTGAAACATTGGGAAATAGACTTTTTTAAATTAACTTTATCCAAAAGAAAATCCTACTTTAATTATACCAGAAATGCTTGACAGACCTGCCAGATACAAATGGGATTTTTCTCCTGCTAAGTCTATAAAATCTCTTTAAAGAATTATCTAAGAGTCTATTAAAAACATATCAGAACATTGATATAAAAATCCTTCATCATTTTAAAACAATATCTGGGTCATATTTCTCTGCTAGAAAATATCTAGAAAACATTAATGCTGCAGAGCCTGTGCATGTGCAAAGTACTAGGATTTGGAGACTTTAAAGACAAACAATTATACCTAGCTTTTGGAAAATTGAAACTAGGGACTAATAAGTTAGTAACTGCCTATCATGTAGAAAAATATGATAAGTAAGAGATAAAGAAAAAAATTCCAGATCTTATTGTTAATCACTATGGTCACAAATTACCATGATATAAAAGAAAACAAAATTTATAATTATAGATTAATCAAAAAATTATTCCCATCTCCACAAGTGGCACCTGTGATGTATCACTTTCTGTTTATCAGTTTATAAAATGGGGGAAATAGCTCCTCCCTACCTCATAAAGTTGCTTTGATAATAAAGTACAATAAATGGATGTGAAAGTACACTACAAAGTTAGAAGTCTTACAAATGTAACATATTTATTTAAAACACACTTAGTAATACAGCTTGTCACAAAGGAAAAATAGCAGTAAGTAAACAATAAGAAAATAATTATGACTTATAGGAAAAATGTTTACATGAAACTTTATTGAGGGTAGAAATAAATATCTTTGGATTAAATGAATCAAATCAAAATTACTCAAAGAGAGGGAATCTCTTTTTATTAATAATTGAAAAGGAATTTAAGGTCATAGTGATCAACACAAGTATTTGTAATCATATTTTTCTATGTGGTGTTACCTCTAAACTATTCACATCTTATGAATGACATTTTGCAGACTGAAAATGGGACATTCAAGTTGAGCTATTTTGGAAACAGAAAGATACAGACTAATTAGAAGAGCAGAAAGGATACTAAAAAGTTATTTGGGATATTGAGACTTCATTTGTAAAGATAGACTTAGAAACTATAATTTGCTTTTAAAAGCTGGATTCAACACAGCTTACAACCTTCACATATTCTACAGAATTGAGTTTGGGGGATGGAGAGGGTTAGGGGAAAGAAGCATAAATTTAGACAATAAAACTGAGCTAAGGTGATAAACAACAGAGTTTTAGTCAAATTAATGGGACAAGATTTTTTGGCACAAATAAATTCTTCAAGAAAGAAGTGGAAATTATATGCTTTAGGAAATGTAAAGCCTGGTGAAACCATGAAGGGTATTTTCTGAGGCTAATTTTGCCAGCTTGAAGAATTTGACAGCTTTATTATATGTAGTCAGCCCAACATTCATTTGGATTAATCCACTTTCAAAGGTAATGCCATCACTGACATAAGTAGCAGAAAGAAACTCATTTGGAGCAAGGCTTTTAACCTTCAGAATTTCAGTTTCTTTATTTATGAAGGATACCAATAACAATATGGATACCAAGCCCCAAGTTTGTTTTGAGTACCAAAAAGATAGTGTAAAATTACCAAAAAGAGCTTCCTAAACTGCAAAGAGTTTACTAACTATTTCAAAATGCTGAGAAAAGCCCAGGCATTTGATTCCTAATTAAAACATTAAAATGTTTATTGGGGAATTTCACGGGAGGTGGGTCCAAGATGACAGGAAGACCCTGAACTCACCTCTTCCCATGGACACACCTAACATACACCTACATAGAACTATTCCTTCTAAAGAAGAACTGAGGGCCAATTAAATAGCTTCTGCACAACAAATGATAGAGGGGACCACACTGAGAAGAGTAACAACAGGAGCCGACCTGCAATAGGGAGAAATATCACAGAAGGGCCTGTAAAGACTCGCCTGCCCTGGGGCACAGCAAACAAACAGCAGTTAAAAGGGAACCTAGACAAAGTGAAGGAAACCCACTTATTAACCTTAGTGTCTGTCAAGTGGGCAAGGAACAGCTAGAAGTCTCTCTAGGATCAGGGGCACCAGAGAATGCCATTTTTGACATTCCCCCTCCACCTGATAGGGTGGGTGGGTATAGTCCAGATGCGTGAGCCAGCCTGCAAAGGCTGCCCAAGTGCACCCCAGGTGGGGAGCTGTCCTACACCAGCAGAAGCTGTCCTGCCAAGGCATCCCCAGTGCTACACACCCCAGAACACCCAAGGCTAATGCCTACTCCAGCTCCATCTGTCTTGCTAGGATGACCCCCGTGCAACATGCCCCAGACATCTCAACCCATGTGCACTCCAACTCCATCATCCTATGAAGGCAACCCCAGTGCAGTGTGCCCCAGGACCCATACAACCCATGCCTGATCCAGCCATCCTGCCACAGTGGGCCTGCTGTGGCACACCCCAGGACCCCCGGCCCCCACAATCCCTAGCTCCAGCTGTCCTGCCAAGGCGGACCTGGCATGACAGTCTTGGGACCCCGCAGCCTGTGGCCAAAGTGGCCTTGCATATGCAGTCTGCATGGAAGTCGTTCCTAAACAAGGCCACTCCTTCAGCACTGGAAGAGGTAGTTGTTTTGCCTCATGCACAGAAACACAGAAAGTCAAACAAAACGAGGAGAAAAAGGAATACATTCCAAATGAAGGAACAAGATGGAACACCCCTTCCCAAAAGAAATTGTAATGAAACCGAGGTAAGTAATTTACCTTATAAAGAGTTTAAAGTAAAGGTCATAAAAATGTTCATCAAACTCAGTAAAAGACTGGAGGAACACAGTGAGAACTTCATCAAAGAGTTAGAAAACATAAGGAAGAAGCAATCAAAGCTAAAAAATACAATGAATGAAATGGAAACTACACTAGAGGGAATCAATAGCAGACTACATGATGTAAAAGAAGTGATCAGCAGTCTGGGATACAGAAATGTAGAAATCACCCAATCAAAACAGCAAAGAGAAAAAAGAATTTTTAAATAAAGGTTAAATTAAGGGACCTCTGGGACAACATCAAGTGTACTAATATTCACACTGTAGGGGTCCCAAAAGGAGAAAAAGGAGACAAAAGAGCAGAAAACTTATTTGAAAAAATAATGCCTGAAATCTTCCCTAACCTCAGGAAGTAAATATATATCCAGATTCAGGTATCACAGAAAGTACCAAACAAGATGAATCCAAAGAGAACCCCACCAAGACATATTATAATTAAAATGGCTAAAGATAAAGATAAAGAGAGAATCTTCAAGGCAACAAGAGAAAAACAACTAGTCACATACAAGGGAAACTCCATAAGACAACGAGATGATTTTCCAGCAGAAACTTTGCAGGCCAGAAGGAAGTGGCAGGCTATATTTCAAATGCTGAAAGAAAAAACTTACAAACAAGAATACTCTACCTGGCAAGGTTATCATTCAGATTTGAAGGCAAGAAAAAGAGTTTCCCAGATAAGCAAAAGCTGAAGGCATTCAACACCACTAAACTAGCCTTAAAAGAAATGTTAAAGGGTCATCTTTAAGCTAAAAAGAAAAAAAACATAACTAGAAATAAGAAAACGTAGGGGAAAAAATCTCACTGGTAAAGGAAAATATATGATAGTGAAGTAAAGGCAGTGGATCAGCCACTCAAAAAGCCTGTATGAAGTTTAAAAGACAAAACCAGTAAAGTCAACTATAACTATAATACGTACTTATGGGATACACAAAATAAAAAGATGTAAAACATGATGTCAGAAACATAAAATAGGGGGAGTAAAATTGCAGAGCTTCTATAATATACATTGGGGAAAAACAGCCTCTTTAATATGTGGTGTTGGAAAAACTGGACAACTACATGCAAAAGAATGAAACTGGACCACTATCTTACACATACAAAAATATGTTACACATACAAAAATATATTCAAAATGGATTAAAGACTTCAATATGAGACCAGAAATCATAAAACTCCTAGAAGAAAACGTAGGTAATAAACTTTTTGACATCAGTCTTAACAATATTTTTTGACCCAGTCTCCTCAGGCAAGGGTGGCAAAAGCAAACATAAACAAGTTTGACTACTTCAAACTAAAAAAGCATTTGCACAGCAAAGGGAACCATCAAGAAGATGAAAAGGCAACATACAGAATGGGAGAAAATATTTGCAATCGTATATCTGATAATGGGTTAATATCCAAAATATATAAAGAACTTATATATCTTAATATAAAACAAACAAACAACCCAATTGAAAAATGGGCAGAGGACTTGAATAGACATTTTTCCAAAAAAGACATACAGAGGTTAACAGGCACATGAAAAGGTGTTCTGCATCATTGATCATAAAAACAACAATGAGGTTATTGCTTCATACCTGTCAGAATGGCTATTATCAAAAAGACAAAAAAATAACAAGTGTTGGCAAAGATGTATATAAAAGGGAATGCTCATACACAGTTAGTAAGAATATAAAATGGTGCAGCCACTGTGGAAAACAGTATGGAAGTTCCTCAGAAAAATTAAAAATAGAATTACCATATGATCCAGCAATTCCACTTCTGGGTATTTACCTGAAGAAATGAAAACACTATACAAAGAGGTAACTGCACCTTTATGCTCACTGCAGCATTATTTAAAATAGTCAAATATTGAAGCAACCTATTGTCTAGCAATAGATGAATGGATAAAGAAGATGTGGTATATAAATACAATGGAATATTAGCCACAAAAGTATGACATCTTGCTATTTCAACAAAATGGATGGACCTAGAGGGTATTATGCTAAGTGATATAAGTCAGGCAGAGAAACACAAATAACATGATTTCACTTACATGTGGGATCTAAAAAACAAAACAAATGAACAAACAAATCAAAACAGTAAAAGACTCACAGGAAAAAATTGGGGGTTACCAGAGAGAGGTCAGGGTTGGGGCAGGTGGAATAAACAAAGATTAAGAGGTACAAATTTCCAGTTATAAAATAAATGTCACAGGGATGTAATGTATAGCATAGGGCACATAGTTAATAATATTACAATAACTTTGTATGATAACAGATGGCAACTAGACACATCATTTTATAATGTATATAAATATCGAATCTATGGTGTACACCTGAAACTAATAGGATATTGCATGTCAATTATACATCAATAAAAAAAAGTTTATTGGTTATTAGCAAGATCCCATAATGTAAGGCTAAGAAATTGAGTTGGATGGCTACTATGTAAACATTCACAGAAAGTTTGCTAATTTCTAAGTTAACCATGTTCTTTAAGTCTTGATTTAGTGTGACCCGTTACTGGGTCTTATGTTCTTCTAAAAAGTATACTATATTTAATTTTATACAGTCTTTTATGTCTAGTTATGTATGTATTTTAAAGGATAACCTTTTTGTAGGTGTTGTATGAAACTTAGAGGAGGAAGGCTGATCTTTCCTGTTTGTTTTATTTTTTGTTTTTGATTAACATTGTAAGTCAAGATATCACTCCATAATTTTCTTTTCACACATATGCAATTTATGCATGCCTATCAGCACCAACAATCAAATAAATAATTTTTAAATTAATCGAACTGCCATTAAAATATGGGCAACATCCACTGCAAGTCTACTCTTTTTTAAACAGTGGTTGTAGCTTAACAGGAAGAACGTAGGGCTAAAGTTAGAGGAACTTACTTGAAATCTGGGCCACAAAAGTTTCAGAATTCCTATTTTCTCATTCAAAAATGGGGATAACAATTACCTCACAAGGTTATTCAGAAGATTAAATTAGACACATTATTTTTCTAACACAACATTCTTTTAATTATGTGATCAGAAACACACAGGTTTTTCTTTTCTTTTTCCCGCATCTCTACATTATAATTAAGACAGTGAACTCCCCCTTAAATCTTTCTACTTCACAAATAAATTCCACGTCCACATGGAACTACTTCTTTATTTTTCTCCAAACTAGGAATTTTTAAAAACTGCTTGAGTCTTTGATTTGGTTTTATTTTTAAAACCTCCATTAACCATTTCATTTATACTCTTTCAAAAATCATTTCTGTGTTTTTTGTATGATTCTGTTTTTACTAAAATGTTTGTTTGACAGATTAAAAGATACATGAGTTCTTTGCTTCCATTTCTAGAATAACAGTGAGATGCTACCTAAATGCCACTGCTTGTGTTCTATAGCCATAATAGGCTTCTAATACAAATCATTCATTCCAGGAGCCTGTCATAGTATTATATGACAAACGAATCTCAACGGCATCGCTCGGCATCCTCTGGGATTCAAGCGTTTTAATTCAGTTTAAAATAAATGATCATACCTTTCTGTTCATTTCTAAACTAACATTTTTTCCCTTTCACTGAATTTTTTTTTCATTTGGTTATTTCACGTATTTGAATACTGGAAAAATCAACCTCTAGCTTTATGGATTTTTTTCTTTCAACTTTTTAATGGTGAAAGTTTAATTAAATATGATACTAGGTTCTGGTTCTAGGCTTGCACTAGACCAGTTAGACCATATTTCTCTGAGATTCAACTTGTTTTATCGTAAATAAAAGGGTAGAAGAAAATTATTTTTAAGGTCTCATATGCTGATCATGAGAATTTATTTTCCAAAGGTTATGCGTGTATAAAATCATAAGGAAAAGGTAATAACAAAAATCAGCTGTAGCCATAAGAGTGAAATAGGCTAAGGGGGGAAGAAAAAGACATACCTGCAATTTCTTCTAAAGTATTGGCATGCATGTCCAGCAACACAGTTCCATTCAGAATACAACTTCTCAACTCGAATAAGCTGTGCAGTGAAAGAGTAGCCACATAAGGCTTGCTCCACCTCTCTCCTCCATCTTCCACATCTTCTTCAAACTTCAACCACCTATGCAAAGAAATATTATCAGCACATTGTATATTTTATTGTACATCTATGATCCTTTATCCAAATAATAAAAGGTAGACATAGAAAGATATTCACATTGCTTTTAGGTTTCATGGGTTTTGGAAGTACATGAAAGCTAGCCCAAGTCATTCAGTTTTCATTTTAATTCCATTTAACAAATATTCTTTTTGTCATTGAAAGATACATTGGAAAAAACTCATATATCATTTTTATTAGTTTGTCTAGCTCTGAAAAATATTTCAATATAAATGTTAATCCGTGGTCACAGTGAATCTGTAGGAGAACTACAAAAGAGAGAGTATGCTTCACGGCGAAAGAATGGTCATTGAAACAGATACAACAGAAAATAAAAGAATACTTATTTTTCTTTAGAGGGAGGTCTTAACACTGAATATTTGAGTCTCAATAGTTTTTCGATTTGATTAGGAAGGCTAGTATAACTTGGGGCCTGTTGTATAAGAAAAATATTTATTAGGTCTGTTTGGATAAAATCAAGTGATTGCAGGCACCTCTGAGGACTAAACTGAGAACTGAGCTGGGGCCCCATTGCCTGAGCCTTCCTCCCAGGGATGGAGAACGGGGAAGAACCTTGGTATCACGGTACCAAATGACACACCACTGCTTTCTCGGAGTGAAATGAAGAGCAATATCTGAGATTGTGTCCAAGTAAGATAAATGGAAGGAATAAAGAAACCAATGATTTCACTGCTCTGGCACAAACACTGTCTTATTCTTTTAGGGACTTGCCCTCTAATCCTAATAGATAACCAATTTAATTCCACCATTTTTAATAAATCCTAGCATAAATTGCCTTTCCTTCCCCACACCCCGCCATTTTCCTCATTCTTTCTCACCTTAGTCATTTTTGCCCTAACTTCCTCTCTCCATGCAAGATCACTCAAATTCTCTATATGATATTATATTACTGTTTTATGTAATCAAACATTCCAACTCCAACAGAGAACAAATATATTGCAGTAACTAGTTAGGGAAACAGTGGATCAGCCAAAAATAACTAACCAAAAGGGCTAGTCAGAATGATTGACGTGCAGAGTTTCAAGAAAGATAAAGAAAGTTATGGATTTGTCCTCAGTGTTCAGGGAGCAAAACGTTTTCGGGAAGTGAAAAGAAAACCAATAGGGAAGAATAGCTGTGCCTGCTGAAAGTTTACAGATACGAAAGACTAACTCTGTCTATCATAAATGTATAAAACACCTGAAGGTCAAAAAAACTTACATTTAAGCCCCAAATCACTGACAGTATCTCTTTGGTGTTGCCAATTTTATAGCATATTTTGGTCTACACAGTTGGAAACTTTTCATATTAGTGATTTTTAATGTTTTTCAATTCTTAACAGGGCCATAATACCTCATAAATCATGTGATAGTCATAGTACTGTTTATCAACTATAATTACTTCTCTCTCTTTTCCTAGTAAAGAAGAGGATGTCACTACTTTAGTTCCCTTCTAACTGGGCAAGGTCATGTGACTGTTGACTAGCTCTGGACGATAAATTGTGAGCAGGAATTATGTGTGTCACTTCCAGACTGTAGTATTTAATGGCCAGAATAAGACACTCTGGAGCTGTCTTTTTCCCTGATGTGGCCACCAGAAGAGCTCAAGATGAAGGCCGCTCTACCAGCTGAGACCTCTCAGTAACTACAATGAACAGACATGCACAGCCGCCACTGATCCAGGATGGACATGTATCATAGGCCATAAAGAGCCATGTGATTTTAAGCCATTCAGACTGCAGGATATTTTCCTCTAACATAATTCAGCTTGTCCCAACTGATACAGATCACCAGTTTAGCTATTCATACCAGCATCAAAATTTGAAATTAAAATGAATGATGAGAGTAAGTATGATTTTAATACATATTTAAAAATTAGTATTTCTTGCCAGGTATAAACATTAAGGCCACAGTCCCATTATGAATGTCAATCTCTCAAAGGATGCACCTCTTGGCAGATCTGAGATGGGAAAGTGTCTTGGACTAGTTGGGAATAAAAAGAAGTCTAGGTTTTGTCCCTACTCTATAGCTAAATTGCCATGTGACCAAAGGAAAGAAAATCTTTTAATTTCTCTGGACCACATTTTTCTCATCTGTAAAATGATGAGACAAACTCAATACATGAAAAACTTGTCCAAGACCACCTAGCCAGTGACCTTGTCAAACCAGAGTCAATTCCAAGTCATTGTTATTTTTTTCCAGAGTCTGTGCCCATTTTCCATCACAATACAATTACTTTGGTTGAATTTATGGACTTTTTCAGCTCAAATAGTTTTTGTTAATGTCTGGAAACAACTGATTTAATATTTGATTTTCATCCTTGTCTAGACCAAATCTCAAGTTGAAAAATGTTCTCTGTTCTCTTCCTCTTTTCACTTTATCCAGATATGGCACCAAGAAAATAAATACAACTTTTATTAAAGCTTTTATCAACTTGTATACTGTTCATATATGATGTGGTTTTCAGGCAAAAAGAACAAAAGAAGGGAGTCTATACAACAGCACTTATGCTGGTGTTATTTTGACTGAAGAAACTTGTTAGATTTGAAATCTAGTTTCCAGTCTGTTGGGTGGTAAAGAAGACTTAGGGTTTTGAGAGGGTTTGATTGTGTTTAAGGGACTACAGATTTCTCTCAATTGGAAAATATCCTCAATTAATATTTGTACAGCTGTAGTATTTTCTGTCATCCCTATATATAAAATTGCTTCTCAGATGTTGTATTTAAAATTTTTACTCAAGTAAGAAGTCCTGAAAAGTGTTTATACATTACTAAAAAAATTACGTTCTTAATTATGTGTAAATCTATAAACTGGCCCACACAAAAATATTGGTTGTAAGTTGTCATAACACTAATAATAAATTCATTTTTAAAATACTCATGGGCTTCTGGTTCTACATAAAATGATCAAACCCTTTTTTATAAGAGAAATTATAGTTAAATTTTATACTTCAAGGTAACAGTGAAGATTATTAAATAACAAAGCGTCTATATCATTTTATCCTAGCTCTTTTGAAAGTTAAACTTTAAATTTTAAAAAACCTGAAAAAATGCATGTGGTATGGTGTGGTGTGTGTGCGTGCTTGTGTGCGTGTGTGTGTGCAGTTCTATGCATTTTTATCCCACGCATAGATTCAGTAACCACCACTACAATCAAGATACAAAACTGTCCATCATCACAAAGGGACTCCTTATGCTACACCTTTATGTTCTCAGTCCTCACCCTGTTTCTGTCCCATCTACCACTGATCTGCTCTTCATCACTGTATTTTTGTCAGTTTGAGAATGTAATATAAATGGAATCATATAGTTTACAATTTTTTGAGATTGACATTTTTCACTAAGCATAATGCCCTTGGGATCCATCCAAGTTGCTGTATATATTAACTGTTTGTTACTTTTTGTTGCTAAGCAGTATTCCATTGTATGGATATACCAAACTTTGTTTATCCATTCATCCAATTGACATGTTTTGGATTATTTATAGTTGCTGCTATTACAAATAAAGATGCTATACACATTCATGTTTTTGTGTGAACACAAGTTTTCATTTCTCTGGGACAAATGCCCAAGACTGTGATTGCTGGATCATATAGGAAATGCATGTTTAGTGTTATAAGAAACTATGTTCTAAAGTAGCTATACCATTTTCCATTCATCCCAGTAATGTATGATAGACCCAGTGTCTTCAAATCCTCAGCAACATTTGCTTCATGAGTATTTTTTAAATTTTAGCTATTCTATTAGGTATACAGTAATATTTCATAGTGGCTTATTTTGCATTTCCCTAATAACTAATGATGTCGAACATCTTTTTATGCAGTTATTTTCTTCATGTATCTCTCCTCTTTGGTGAAATGTCTATTTGTATTTTGCCCATTTTTCTAATTGATTGGTATATTTTCATACTGTTTGTTGAATTTTGAGAGTTCTTTATATGTTCTAGATATAACATTTTTGTCAAATATACGTTGTAAATATGTTTTCCCTGTCTGTAGCTTGTCTTTTCATCCTCTTACCAGGAGCTCTCATAGCACAAAGTTTTTAATTCGAGTGAAGTCCAATTTATGAATATTTTCTTTGATGGACTGTGCTTTTGGTATCATGTCTACCCCCAGATCCTGAAGATTTTCTCCTATGTTTTCTCTAAAATGTTCATAGCTTTTGTTTTATATTTAGATTTATTATTTATTTTCAATTAATCTTTATACATACTGTGAGGTTTAGATTGTGATTATATTTTTTTTACCTATAGATGTCTAATTGATCCAGAACAATTTTTGAAAAAGCAATGCTTCTTCCATTAATAGCTTTTGTCCTTTGTCAAAATTCAGTTAGCTTATTTGTGTTGGTCTTTCTCAGTTCCCTATTCTATTCCATTGATGTATGTGTCTATCTGAAAAGACAGTTTAAAAACAAATCCAAAAGATATATTCCTTCCTTTAGAATAATTTCCTTCAAATTAGGGGCTTGGTCTTTTAGAAAAGAAGAATGACGTTTCTGGGATTTCCAACCAGTTTGGTAGTTAAGATGACCAAATATAAGTTATATGCACAGATGGTTTGATATAGCCACAGGTTTTAGGAGCATTACAGGAGGAAGCAGAAGATACTTTTCATAAAAAGGAACCCACAAGTTACAAATATCAGGTTACTAAACATTTCAAGATTTAGTACTTCATGCCAGCTTAAGAATTATGGCAAAGGGTTTTAGATATTTAAATGAATATTATAAAAAAATACATTAAAAATTATGTATACACAAATACATAAGTATATCTCTCTTTTCTGTTTTTTTCTTTCCATTTCATACTTCCGAGATAGAAATTAATAGGTCTGGGAACACATCAAATCCTGTTTCAAGATTTGTAGTCACTGAATATACTGTCAGTTGCAAAATGCCTGATTGCAGTTAATGACCTAAAGTGCTGCAATTTATTCCAGTTTTCAAATAAACTCAGCTGACATTTGTTTGAATAGCAAATCAAAGCAAACAAGAGTCTCACAGGCATGAATAAGAAGCAATGGACAATGCAAAAAATCAAAATTATAGGCCAACTGCATGACATTTTCAATGAGAGAGAGGTGGATTTAAACTCTGAGATTATTTTCATTTCTTTCAGTATGTCTGGATCTGTTTTCATCCATGATTAACACACTGGAATCTCTTTGTACTAAACACCAACCTAATATAGGTGTTTCATGAATTCTTTGAGGATTAACTTGATAATAATCTCCTCTACAACACTCATATTGAAAAATCTACAAAATAGAATTCTTTTGCACATTAGAAATAGATGTTTTCCATAGAAATTAACTCTGTTTATTCTATTCCCATTAATTCAGTAGACCTTTCCTAAGATTTTTTATTATCTAATTCTACTCATACAGGAAGTTAAGGAGTTACTACAGCATCCAAAATTATAGCCTTGGGGGGAAGTCACGGATTCTCAGGAGAAAGCATCCTCTTTTGGGTAGAGTTGGGGACATGGAGGGACATGGTTAGGGTGAGGGCTAGAGAACAACACATGTAATCATAAAGTGCTTTTTTAAGGGGAAAACGGAAATGAAATATACCCAAACCTAAAGTTTATTGACATTAGCTGTTCTTAATCCATATTAACTTCACACATCACATTGCACTGAAAAATTTTGATGACTTGAACCTTTACTAATTTTTGAATATTGAATGCCTTCACAGCATCAGTAAAATCATTTTGAGGTGATAATCCTTTCTGCACTACCATGTATGTATCAGAAGCCTAACTGCTACCCCCTGCTTTGCCTCTTCTGAGCTTAGTTGTGGGAAGCATTTTTAAAGGGCAACCACAGTGAGTCAAGCATGTTGTCTCCACAATTGCACAGCTGTGGCATCTTTGCTCAGTTTTCTATTAATAACATTGTATGTTATTTATAAGCAGGACATTCTAATTGTGTTGATTTCATTAGGCCTTGTCATATGGCTCCTTTTAGGGTTTTTAAAAGTGAACAGCTGGTTTTCACAAACATTTATTAAATAATTATGATTCAAAAATGTAGCTTCAAAATCTAAAACTTTGCTCAAGTTTACTTGGCAACAACAGTGGGCATGAATTATTCAATATGTGATATATATTGACAGGTGCAATGTGCTGATAATATAACCTTTTTATTTCTAATATTAGGGTAGAAAATTATTAATCCCCCCTGGAATACTAATCAAAAGAGTGAAGTGCTTCAAATGGTTCTGATAATGATTTATTAGAATTATACTGCATTTGAAAAATCAGATGGAATCACGAATTAACTAAAATTAGCCTTTTTAAATGAACTAGGGCCACCAGAACAAAATTACTTCTGCTACTTTAAAACATTTCTAAGTCCTCAATAAATACATTCTGTTCTTCACTGATGTATTGTATCTCAGCCAAAATTCATCTACCCTCCTCTTCAATGTCTGTTTCTATGTGATTGCTCATCATATGTCTTCCTGAACCTCAAACAGCTACACCATGCAGAAGCATGGCTAAGAACACAGGTCCTATCTAATAATAGTCACGAATACCAATACTTAACTGGATCATCTATTTTATTCTTTATAAATAAATAGCAATACATTTTGATAGTCTGAGTTAAACATGTTGTTCAAGTCAACCCATTACAACATGATAAAAGTTTACCTGCTCAACTGACAGAGTGAAGGACTAGATGCTAGTGTGGCCCTGTCACCTCCTTGCTTTATGAGATTGGGCAAGTTACACGGAAGTTACTGGTTGAAAGGAACAGATAACTGTTTGATCTAGAAGGTGAAAAATCACCAACCATTTTAAGAATGAGGGAGTTACTCATGCCCAAACACATGATCCAAACTTACTTCTCAGCTCTACTATGTAGGATGAGAGTAAAGAAATATAAAAGAAATGTTTCCAAAAAGTGTCTCACCAATAGATTAAAGAGACTCTAAGTAGCGAGAGTTGTCTAATAATCATAACCACCAGATCTCCTTCCTTCAAGTCATCCAGGAACACCTGTTTTCTTATAACCAGATAAAGACTGAGACTCCTAGCCTTAAACAGGGAGATTTGCATTCTAAATTTCTTATCAACAAGTTGTATCAAAGGTTATGTCACTAATTTGTACTGAAGATTACCATATATTGTTTTTGGTCATAAAATAAAGAAAACTTTGGAGTTTTTTAAATACATAATAGGGCTGGCCGGGTGGCTCGGGTGGTTGGAGCACTGTGCTCCTAACTCCGAGGTCAGCGGTTCAATTCCAACATGGACCAGTGAGCTGCGCTCTCTACAGCTAAGATTGTGAACAACAGCTCTCTATGGAGCTGGGCTGCTGTGTGCGGCCATGAGTGGCCGACAGCTGGGAAGAGCTGCCGTGAGCTGCTGACTGCCTCAGCCGGGGGGAGCGCAAGGCTCATAATACCAGCATGGGCCAGGGAGCTGTGTCCTACACAACTAGACTGAGAAACAACGGCTTGAACGGGGGTGGGGGGGGCAGAAGAAAGGGGGATAAAAAAATACATAATATATGTATTATGTATAATACACATATTAGGTATTTTAAAAACTCCAAAGTACATAGTTTTTGATGTACTTAAAAGAAAAATATAACGTAGAAGGTTCTTAATCTTAAAATTTATCAGGTGATATAAAAACTATTTCAAATTTAATTAATACCATAATAGAAATCATCATAAGAAAATTGATTTAAATTATGTAGATTTTTTAATTAAAAAAGGTAATTCACACAAAATAACATACCACTTACTTAAGGTATTAAAAAAAGGTGAATACAGAAATTAATGAATGACTTTATATAAAACAGGTAAAGAAAATAAGCAGTAAGTTCGCAGGAATAAAATAAAAACATATGAAAAGATGTTCAATCTCATTAATAATTAAAGAAATGGAAATTAAAACTATGAGATTTATTTTTCATCTATAAAATTAGAAAAAAATGTAAAGTTTGATGATTTAGTGTGGCAAAGGTTTTAGAAAACTAACCACTTTCATACAATGTTAATGGAAATGTAAATTACCAAAACATTTTATGAAGGCAATTTTTCAATATCTTCTAAAGTTAAAAAAAAAGTCAGTTCTCTTTGACATATAAGTTCCACTGTTAGAAATCTGCCCTATATCAATACCTAAAACATGCCAAACGTGTAAAAGATCACTGCAGCAATGATTACAGCAAAAACTAAAAATAAAATGTAAAACAACCTAAAGCCCTATCAACTGGGTAAATAAATAAATGAAAGTTCATCCATATAACTAAATGTAATGGAGTCATTCAAAAGATGTCATTCTATATCTGTAATTTGGAAAATGGTCCATATATTTCATTAAGTGATACTGAGGAGTAATTCTGATTCCATCTCCTTCACCCTTGTGGTTTAAATCCTTGCTACTCGAAATGTGGTCCTCAAACCAAAAACACTGGTGTGAGATATCACCTGGAAGGTTGTTAGAACCTGACACTCTAGGCCAGAGGCCTGTTGAATCTACATTTCAGCAAGATTCTACATGATTTGTATTTGTGTTAAAAGTTGGGAAGTAGAGGGTAGGTGACAGTTGTCAGTGTCACTGGCCACAGCTCTTGTGCACACCTGTATCACGGCATTCATCATAGACCATTTACAGCTTCATTCACTTGTCTAAATGAGACTGTGAGATTGTTAAAGGCAGATTCTAAGATTTTTGTTGTTGTTAATGTTCTCTAGCCACTGTACCTGGCACATAATAGATACTTCATAAATACTTATTGCATAAATGAGCAAATGAATAAGAATAAATAAGAAGTAAAAGCAAAACTGTGTTTATTACCTTTTCACAGCAATTCACCAACTGCATGGCAATAAGAAATATTAATCACAAATGACAGAAAAAAATTTTTTAAGTTATTTGGGAAAACCACTATATATAAATGTATACATATCCTAGAAACACATTACAAAATATTTTTATCCTCACCAAATACCTAAAGCCTCTTACAATGCTTGCCCTTTCTTTTAAAAAGCCCCACACTCAAATTATCACATAATATCACTAGGTTGGACACAAGCCAGCAATTGAAAAGATAGAAATAAATTGCTTTTAGATTTCTATTGTTTTCCTGATGACACACAAATTATGCTACTGTTTGTCTCTAACACTGCAGCTGCTGCTGGTTCTGCATCACTATTTACTATAATTACTGCCTTCAGATTTCATTCTGACCCATATCCCATTATAGGCTGTGCCCAGGCCACAGGAGCAAATTTCAGAAATCAGCAGCCTTCATGGATGTTTGAAAAATCGTGGACTTAGAAATCTGTGTTTCTAATAGCACGGAAATTCTTTAGTATACATTCACCTTTCCACAAAAATCCTCACCTGGCTGTCTCTCGCCACTCAGCATCCTCCCCTTCCCGCCAGCAAATCTCATCCAGCTCTGTGAAGAGGTCATGAGGAATGTGCTCCTCGTCGTCATCCTCAGTGCCAAGAATAAACTGCACCCGCTGGGACGGGGTGTCTAAGGAGAATCAGAGACATGAACGTGCATTACCGTGACTTCCAGCTTAAAATGTCACCGCCTACATCACCACGCCAAACTCACACGTCCCCTGCCCCCACCGCAACACTCATCTAAAGTAAACTTGGGACATTAAAACTTAAGTTTAGCTTTACATGAAGTCTAGCATAATTTGGGAGCACAAATACGTCAAAGGTAAACATATAATGTATAGAGAGTATTAAAAATATAATCAAGTGTGATAATTATTTTGGATTATTTGTAACACTCATGGAAATTACTTCTACTTATCACACACACACTCACATCTCTCAACATATATGCTATATTTTATGGTAATAGAGCAGATCATGACAAAATTTACTTACACTAAAACTATGCTGAATATAATTCACCAAAGAACTCCCTTGTGATGCTTCTTTATAGTCACACCCACACACACCCCCACTAACTCCTGGCAATCACTACTGGTCTTCACTGCTTATAGTTTTGCCTTTTCTAGAATGTCACATAAATAGAAAACTAACTTTTTGAGTCTGTCGTTATTCACTTAACATAACACCTTTGAGATTTTGAGGTTTATCTGGGTCATTGAGTGTATCAGCAATTCATTGTTTTTATTGCTGAGTAATAGTCCACTGTAGAAATGTACCACAGTTTGTTTATCCATCCATCTGTTAAAGGATATTTAGGTTGTGTCCAGTTTGGGGCACTTTTGTATACAATTGCTGTAAGTATTCTTGCACAGGTTTTTCTGTTGAACATAAGTTTTTATTTCTCTAGGAGTAGGATTGCTAGGTTAAATGGTTAGTAGAACTTTATAAGACACTGCCTACCTGCTTTCCACAGCGTCTGTACTCTTCTGCCTTCCCAGCAGCAATGCATGAGAGCTGCAGTTGCTCCCCATGCTCACCAGCACCTGGTATTATCAACTGTTCCTTCGCCATTCTATGTAGTGATAGCTCGCTATGGTGTTAATTTATATTTCTCTGATGGCTACTGTTGACAATATTTCATGTGTTTACTTGTCATCCATTTGTCTTCTTGGATGAAGTGTCTGCTGAAATATTTTGCCCATTTTTAACTGCGTTGGTTGTTTCTTTACTCTTGAGTTTTGAGAGTTCTTTATATATTCTGGATACAAAACGTCTTTGTCGAACATGTGGTTTACACATATTTTCTTTCCTCCCTGTCTGTAGCTGGTCTTCACATTTTTTAACAGTGTCTTTTATGGAGCAGAAGTTTTAAATGTTGATGATTCCAATTTATCATTTTATGAATTATATACTGCCCCTCGCTACAAACACATTTATCCCATCATTCTTGCACTTTCTGAAGCAGTTCTAGAAGTCCTCTTTCATGAGTGTCAGCTCCCTTATTCACCAGATCAGGCACCATGTGACTTCTGGCTCTTCCCCAACTCAAAATGACCATGAAAGGAAAATGTTTAGATTTGATTCAGGACATCAAGGTAACCACAACAGCGCAACTAAAGACACTCACAAAAGAAGACTTCCAGAACTGCTTCAGAAAGTGGCAAGAACGAAGGGATAAGTGTGTTTGAAGCAATGAGGACTATTTTGAGGGGGATTGATGGCAATGTGTCTTTTACTGTGATAAATTTTTTTTTAATTTAAACATTCACCATATTTTTTGATCACATCTCATATTTGTATCTTCCTAATTTGTCTCTTCAAAAGACTATACTTTTCTGAATACAGAGCTTCTACTTTCCTAGTTAAATTTATTCCTAGGTACTTTGTTTATGCAGTTGGTGAGGATATGGAGCAATAGCAACTTTCATACATTGCTGGAGGTAATGCAAAATGATACAACCACTTTTGGAAGACAGTTTAGTGGTTTCTTATAAAACTAAACATACTTTTACCATATGATCCAGCAATCACACTCCTTGGTATTTACCCAAAGGAGTTGAAAACTTATGTCCACACAATAACCTGAACACAGATGTTCATAGCAGCTTTGTTCATAATTAGCCAATCTTGGAAGCAACAGAGATGTTCTTCAGTAAATGAATGGATAAATAAACTGTGGTACATTCAGACAATGAAATATGGTTCAGCATTAGAAGGAAATGAATCAAGCCATAAAAATACATGAAGAAACCAAAAATACATATTACAAAGTAAAAGAAGCCAATCTTAAAAAGCTACATACTGTGTTATTCCAACTATATAACATTCTGGAAAAGGCAAAACTATGGAGTAAAAAAATCAGTATTTGGGTGGGGAGGGGGATAAATAGGCTGAACACAAAGGATTTCCAGGGCATTAATAACGTACTTTGTATGATATTATAATTATGGATATATGTAATTACACATTTGTACAAACCCGTAGAATTAAAACACCAAGAGCGAGCCCTAAGGTAAACTATGGGCTTTGGGGTGATTATGATGTTTCCATATAGGCTCATTCTTGGTAAGAAATGCACCACTCTGGTGAGTGACGTTGGTAATGGGGGAGGCTCTGTATGTGTGGGGACAGAGGGTACATGGGAAA
Organism: Rhinolophus ferrumequinum; assembly: GCF_004115265.2. Taxonomy (NCBI): domain Eukaryota; kingdom Metazoa; phylum Chordata; class Mammalia; order Chiroptera; family Rhinolophidae; genus Rhinolophus; species Rhinolophus ferrumequinum. The sequence goes on from NC_046291.1 coordinate 60,885,973, forward strand.
TCTCTGTATCTTTCTCTCAATTTTGTTATAAACCTATAACTGCTCTAAAAATTAAAGTCTTAAAAAAAATCGAGCATCTCAGTTTTTGAATGTTAATTGTTCTCACCAATATGCAGCACTATATCTTATACATGATTGCATATATTTAAGAAATTATAAGAAAGAGGAAAAAGAAACTACATTTATACAGCATATTTGCCTCAGGCATTAGTAAGGTATTTCTTTGTTAGAATGTTAATAACATGAGATTTAGTTTTATTACCAAATATTTTAAGAAGCTTGTCAAACTAAATTTTACAGCAAAATGAACAAGAATTGAGTCAATAGCCAAGTCTTGTGCTTCACTACCTCTTCAATGCCAATTTCCTGAATGAAACATAAATGTTTATTTTGAAATGAGACTGATGAATTCCTATAAATATCAGATGTACTTAAGAAAATCAACAGTGCTACATAGACATTTCTGATTTCGTTTATCTGAAATAAGAACCTTATGCTATCTTTTTTCTAAAATTATACTATCTGGGAGATAGTTATCCAACATCTACTAAAGCTGATTGTTTGATCAGAGTCAAATGAAATACTTCTACTCAGTCTGTTACTTTTGTGGCTCGTTGTTCTGGACAAAAAAATAAATAAATAAATCAGTATTTTTGAGTAGCCACACAAAAAAAAGAACATAATAAACTGCAATTTTAGAGTTATACTAAAAAATCAATTAAATCTTTCCTTTGGACCTATCCAGTGTGAGCAGACAGACATTTTGTGTTACATGACAACCTATTCTAACCACTTGCTTGCTTGTCAACAACCACATCCAAGAGCAGCCCTGCTTCAACATGGGTATTATGTTCCTCACATGTGTGTTTTGTTTTTGTGTTTTTTAGATTTAAAACTTATTTTACTTTTTACTATTAGTTTCAGGTGTACAAAACAACATAATGATTAGACACTTACACACCTCACAAAGTGATAACCCCAACAAGTCTACTATCCCTCTGATGCTGTACATAGCTATTGGAATACCACTGACTATATTCTCTGTACTATACTGTACGTTCCATAACTATATGTTTTTTAAAGTATAGTTGACATTCAATATTATTTTATATTAGTTTCAGGTGTACAGGGTAGTGATTAGGCATTTATATAATTTATGAAGTGGTTCCTCCCCCATAAGTCTAGTATCCATCTGACATTATATATAGTTTTTACAATATATTTCCCATATTGTATTTCACATCCCTGTGACTATTTTGTAACTACCAATTTGTACTTTTTAATCCCTTCACCTTTCTCACCCATCCCCCAACCCCCCTCCCATCTAGCAATCATCAGTTTGTTCTCTGTATCTATGAGTCTATTTCTGTTTTGTATGCTCATTTATTCTGTTCTTTAGATTCCACATATAAGTGAGATCATATGGTATTTGTCTTTCTCGGTCTGACTTATTTCACTTAGCATAATATCCTCTAGGTTCATCCATATTGTTGTAAATGGTAAGGTGTCATTCCTTTTTTAGAGTAATACTCCATCATGTATATGTACCACATCTTCTTTATCCAATCATCTATTACTGGACATTTCATTGTCTCCATATTTTAGCTATTGTGAATTGTGTTGCAATAAAATAGAGGTACATATATCTTTTCAAATTAGTGTTTTAGATTTCTTTGGATAAATACCCAAGAGTGGAATTGCTGGGTCATAAGTTACTTCTATTTTTAATTTTTTGAGGAATCTCCATACTGCTTTCCACAGTGGCTGCACCAATTTGCAATCCCACCAACAGTGCATGAGAGTTCTCTTTTCTCCACAACCTTCCCAACACTTGCTGTTTGTTGATTTATTGATGATGACCCTTCTGACAGATGTGAGGTGATATCTCATTATGGCTTTTATTTGCATTTCTCTGATGATTAGTGACGTTGAGCATCTTTTCATGTCTATTGGCCATCTGTATGTTCTCTTTGGAGAAATGTCTGTTCAGGTCCTCTGCCCATTTTTTAATTGAATTGTTTGGATTTTTTGGTGTTGAGTTGTATGAGTTTTTAATAAATTTTGGATATTAACCCTTTATCAGATGTATCATTGGCAAACATCTTCTCCCATTCAGTAGGATGTCTTTTTGTTTTGTTGATTGTTTCCTTGGCTGGTCAATAACTTTTCAGTTTGATGTAATCCAATTTGGTTATTTTTTTCTTTTGTTTCCCTTGCCTGAGGAGAGATATACCAGAAATATAATTGAAGGTAATATCTGAAAGTTTACTTCCTATATTTTCTTCTAGGAGTTTTATCATTTTGGGTCTCACATTCAAGTATTTAAACCATTTTCAGTTTATTCCTATATATGACATAAGCATGTGGTCCATTTTCATTTTTTTTGCATGTATCTCTTCAAATTTTCCAGCACCATTTATTGAACTGACTGTCACATCCCAGTGAAATTCTTGCTTCCTTTGTCATAGGTTAAATGACAATATATACATGGATTTATTTCTGGGCTCCCTAGTCTATTCCATTGATCTATGCATCTATTTTTATGCCAATACCATGCTGTTTTGATTACTATGGCCTTGTAGTACAATTTGATATCAGGTAGAGTGATACCACCAGCTCTGTTCTTTTGTCTCAGGATCACCATGACTATTTGGGATCTTTTATCATATGGTTCCCTATAAATTTTAATAAAATTCCATATAAATTTTGAAAAATGCCATTGGTATGTTGATCCTTATCATAGAATCTATAGATTGCATTGACTCTATAGATTGTTTAGGTAATATGGACATTTTAACTACAGTAATTCTTCCTATTCATGAGCATGGTATATGTATCCATTTACGAGGTGTGATCAAAAAATATGGTGAATGTTTAAACTTAAAAATTGTATTACAATAAAAGACACATTACCATTAACCCCCCTCAAAATACTGCACTTCACTTCAAACACACTTATCCCATCATTCTTGCCACTTTCTGAGGCAGTTCTGGAAGTCCTCTTTCATGAGTGTCTTTACTTCCTCCATAATGACAACACTCCATGTCACACATTGCTTCTGGCATGGCAAATTCTGTCAAATAAAAACATTATGGTGGTCCTCATTCACCTTATTCATGGGATCTGGCCCCATGTGACTTCTGGCTCTTCCTCAAAGTCAAAATGACCATGAAATAAAAATATTTTGAATTGATTCAGGACATCAAGGCAGCCACAACAGCACCACCAAAGACACTCAATAAAAGAGGACTTCCAGAACTGCTTCAAAAAGTGGCAAGTACAATGGGATAAGTGTGTTTGAAATGAGGAGGATTATTATGAGGGTCAATAATGGCAATGTGTCTTTTATTGTAATAATTTTTTTAAAACATTCACCGTACCTTTTAATCACACCTCATATTGTGTCTTCCTCAATTTGTCTCTTCAATATCTTATACTTTTCTGAGTACAGGGCTTTTACTTTCTTAGTTAAATTTATTCCTAGGTACTTTTCTTATGTAGTTGTAAATGGGATTATTTTCTTAATTTCTCTTTCTGATAGCTCATTATTGTATATAAAAATGCAACTGATTTCTGAAAATTGTGTATCTTGCTACTTTATTAGATTCATTTATCAGTTCTAATAGGTATTTTGTTTTGTTTTCTTTTGGTACAATCTTTGGGGTTCTCTACATATAGTGTCATGTCATCTGCAAATAATCACAGTTTTACATTTTCCTTTCCCATTTGGATGTCTTTTATTTCTTTTTCTTGTCTGATTGCTGTGGCTAGAACTTCCAGTACTCTTGAATAAAGGTGGTGAAAGTGGACATCATTGTCTTGTTCCTGATCTTAAGGAGAATGTTTTTAGCTTTTTAGCACTGAGTATAATGTTAATTGCAGGTTTCTCATATATTTCCTTTATTATGTTGAGATATGTTCCTTCTATTCTCACTTTGCTGAGAGTTTTTATCATAAAAGGATGATGGGTTTTGTCAAACATTTTTCTACATCTATTGATATAATCATATGATATTTTATTTTTCATTTTGTTTATGTGGTATATCACATTAATTGATTTATGGATATTGAACCAACCTTGCATACCAAGAATGAATCCCACTTGATCAAGGTGTATGATCTTTTTAACATATTGCTGAATTGGGTTTGCTAATATTTTGTTGAGGATTTTCACATCTATGTTCATTAGAGATATCAGCCTATAGTATTCTTTTTTGTAATGTCTTTGTCTGCTTTTGAAATCAGGGTAATCATGGCCTCGTAAAATGAGCTTGGGAGTCTTCTCTCCTCTTAAATTTTCTGGAGAAGTTTGAGAAGAATAGGTGTTAATTCTTTTTGAAAAGTAAAATTTACCTGTGAAGCCACCTCATCCAGGACTTCTGTTTGTAGGGAGCTTGTTTATTACTGATTTGATTTTATTAGTAGTAATTGGTCAGTTCAAATTTTCTGTTTCTTCCTGCTTCAGCCTTGGAAGATTGTACACTTCTATCCGTTTCTTCCAGATTTTCCAATTTATCCATTTCTTCCAGATTGTCCAATTTATTGCTCGTAGTATTTTCTTAAAATTTTAGATATTTCTGTTGTGTCCACTGTCACTTTTCTTTCATTTCTCATTTTATTTATTTGGGTCCTCTCTTTTATTCTTGATGAGTTTGGTTAAAGGTTTGTCAATTTTCTTTATCTTTTCAAAAAACCAGCTCTTCAAACTAAACAGAAATATCCTCAGAGATATAGAGAAAAAACTGATGCTTGCTAGTTGGGAGGGGGATGGGGATGTAGGAGAAGGTGAGGGGATTGGAAAGCACAAATTGGTGTTCAAATCAACATGCCACGGAGATACGAAAGACAGTCTGGGGAATATAATCAATAATGTATAATCAATAAAACTTCATGGGGTGTCAGGTAAGAACTTGTCTTATTAAGGAGAACGTGTCATGGACGGTGTAGATGCCTGACCACCGCACTGTACACCTAAAGCTGAAGATGAATAATATTGATTGTCAACTATAATTTTATATATATATATATATATATATATATATATATATATATATATAGTCACAGGATATGGAGTACAGAATAGGAAATAGTGTCAATAGAATTGTAACAGCTATATACGATGTCAGAGGAATAATAGATTGGGGGAGGGGTTATCACTTTGTGAGGGGTGAAATGTCTAACTATTACATTGTTTTGAACACCTGAAACTAATAAAAAAACAAACAAACAAAACAAAACAAAAAACTAGCTTTTGGTTTCATTGATCTTTTGTATTTTTTATTTTTTTAGCCTCTTTCATTTATTTCCGCTCTGATCTTTATTATTTCCTTCCTTGTACTCTCTTTGGGCTTTGTTTGCTGTTCTTTTTCCAGTTCCTCTTAGGTATAAAGTTAGACTGTTTATTTGAAATTTTTCTTGTTTCTTGAGGTAGGTAGGCTTGACTTGCTATGAATTTTGCTCTTAGAGATTCTTTCACTGTATCCCATAGATTTTCAATCATTGTGTTTTAATTTTTGTTTGTCTCAAGGTATCTTTTGATTTCTTCTTTGACTCATTGTTGGCTCGTTCATTATTTAGTAGCACGTTATTTAGTCTCTACGTGTTTGTGTGTTTTTCTTGTAATTGATTTCTACTTTCATACCATTGTGGTCAGAGAAGACTCTTGATATGATTTCAACCTTTTGAAATTTATTGAGACTTGTTTTGTGGCCTAACAGGTGGTCTATCTTGGAAAGTGTTCCACATGCACTTGAAAAGAATGTATATTCTGATGCATGGGGTGAAATGCTCTAAAAGTATCAATTAAATCCAATTGGTCTAGTGTGTCATTTAAGGCCACTATTTCCTTGTTGATTTTCTGTCTAGATATGTCAATTGGTGCCAGTGGGGTGTTAAATTCTGCTACTATGATTGTGTTACTGTCAATCTCTGCCTTTATGTCAGTCAATATTTGTTTTATATGTTTAGGTGCTCTTTTGCTAGGACCACAGATGTTTACTAGGGTTATGTCCTCTTATTGGATTTGTCCTTTTATCACTACATAATTCCTTTCTTTGTCTCTTATTATAATCTTCATTTTGAAGTCTATTTTGTCCGATATAAATATTACTACCCCAGCTTTTTCTCATTTCCATTTGCGTGAAGTATCATTTTCCATTCCCTTACTTTCAGTCTGTGTGTGTCTTTAGATCTGAGGTGGGTTTCTTGTAGACAGCATATGTCTGGGTCTTGTTTTCTTATCCATTCAGCTACCCTATATCTTTCTACTGTATCATGTAATCCATTCACATTTAAAGTGATTATTGATAGGTACATAGTTATTGCCATTTTGTTATTCCTATTTTTGATCTTCATTTGTTTGGTTGTTTTCCCCCTTCTTCTTAAAGAATTCCTCTTAACATTTCTTGTAATACTGGTTTGGTGGTGATCAATTCCTTTAGTTTCTTCTTATCTGGAAAGGTCTCTATCTTTCCTTCAATTTTAAATGATAGTTTTGCTGGGTAGAATAGTCTTGGTTGTAGGCCCTTGTTTTCCATCACTTTGAATATTTCCTGCCAATCTCTTCTGGCCTGCAGAATTTATGTTGAGAAATCAACTGATAGTGTTGTGGGAGCTCCCATGGAAATAACTAATTGTCCCTCTCTCACTGCTTTTAGGATTCTCTCTTTGTCTTTAATCTTTATCATTTGAATTATAATGTGTCTTGGTATGGGCCTCTTTGGGTTCATCTTGCTTGCGGTTCTCTGTGCTTCCTGAGTTTGTATGTCTATTTCTGTCACCAAGTTAGAGAGTTTTCAGTCATTATTTCTTCAAATAGGTTCTCAATCCTTTGGGCCCTCTTTTTCCTTCTGGTACTCCTATCACGTGAATGTTACACTGATGCTGTCCCAAAGGTCCCTTAAACTGTATTTTTCTTTATTATTCTTTTTTCTTTTTGTTGTTGTATTCCTCATTTTTTGGAAACATTTTCTCTCATTACTGTTTTCAGTGACTGACTGTTTTCAGTTTACTTCGCATCAGTAACTGAGTATCTATAATATCATGCATCCATCCCCCAGAAAATTCAATTGTGTGCATGAACCTTACATTTAAGATTTATTAGTATTTTCCTAATAAAATAAAAGCTTGAGGATCACTCACTACACACCTTTAAAATATTAATTATAAAATAAACATGAGGAAAGAAGACCCTCACAGTTATAAATAATGAGGACTTGAAAGTCTGAGGTATGGTAGCAGGTTTTTAAAAGACTTCTCTAAGATACAATGATAACAGAAATAGTATAGGAAATTATGATTCATTCAAGTGGAATTATCTATTCAAGGAAAAGTGTTATTTTATATGGGTCAAAATGACATATGGCTTTCTGTATCTGGATTTTCATTCTTTAAAGTAGAATTGACTTTATAGGTATTATGTTATGCTCACAAGTCTTTTCACAATCATCCTACCAACATACCTTTAACATCTTAAACAGGGAATCAGATTATGTTTCGATACAGCAAATGTTTAAAATGTGTTATTCAGTGAATATTTGTTCATGTCTATGAACTTTTAAATTGTATGATAATTCATGTAAATTACAGTACCATCCAAATCAGAAAGAATTTTATAAGCATCAATATTTCTCCCATGTTTATAGGTATTTTACCTATTTTTAAGAAGGTATCCGAGAACATAGAGCATTGCAGTACAAACCATAGTCAAGAAAATGGCAGATCATGATAAGGGTCTGTTTTTATATTTACTAAAACACAATGGAAATAAATAATAGTGTAGAGGTAAGTGCACTAGAGAATAAAGATCTCAGTCTCTTAGCAGCCTCTTTTGGGATCTGTGAACACATCAAACGACACCATTAAGGCAGTGAAAAGACAAACCACAAAAGTGAGAAGATATTTGAAACATATAAATGCAACAAAAGACTTATGTCCATAATATATAAAGAACTTATACAATACAGTAAAAAAATAAACTACCCAGAAAAAAAAAATAGACTTAGAAAGGTACTTCATAGAAGAGGCTATCCAAATGGCCAAAAAACACATGCAAAGTTGCTCAACCACATCAGTAATCAAGAAATGTAAATTAAAACAATGACATGCCATTACACACCTTACCAGAATGGCTAATGTTAAAAGAATGAAATTGCCAAACATTGAGAAGAATATAAAACATTAGCCCTCATAATTTCCTGGTAAAAGTGTAAATATATACTCTGCTTTGGAAAATTGTTTGGCATTATCTACTCAAGTTGAAAATATGCATACCCTACAATTCAGCAATAAATAATTTCAAGGTATGAGAAATATACTTGTATACCAAGAAACATACAAAAATGTTCACAGCAACATTATTCATACTAGCTTCAAAATGTAAATGATCTAAATGTCCATCAATAGTGGAATGCATGGTGTATACAAGTAAATAAATACTACACAACAATGAAAATGAATAAACCAAAGCTACAGCCAAAAACATTGGTGAATCCTACTAACACAATATTGAGCAACAGAGCAAGACACAAACAAATACCTCCTGTAGGATTTCATTTATTCAAAGTTCAAAAACTGGAAAAAACACCCAGTGTAAGACAGGCTAGAGATCCTTTGGGGAGTGGGGAAAGTGTAGTGACTGGGAGTGAGCACAGGGGGGTTTTCTGGAGTGTGAGCCAAGATGGGAGTTACACAGATGTTTGAGTTGTACATTCTTTTATGTTTTTATGTTTTAACAATTATAAATACTTAAGTTATACTTTATATTAAAGTAATTTTTAAAAACACATTAATATTCTTATATATCAGCCAACTAGAAGTTAAACAGGAACAGAAAGCTATTGTCCATCAAAAAACAGCTTTTTGAAGTCATGTTTTCTATAATTGCTTCATTTTTCCTGAAGTGCGTGCACAATTTACCACAAGATTGAAAAAATCCTAAATGTAATCCCAGGGTTGTGCCAATTTATACAGTACTTTTGAGTACCATATTTTAAACAAACATTTAATAGAGTCTATGTTTTTTACATTTATTTCTATCGCTTACAGATTAACTAATTTAATTTACATACTTGTATCATCTCTCCTGTTACATTCTTTGTTGGGAAGCTGAGGATTAAATCAACATTAAAAGATTCTGAATTTCCCTCAGTATCTTTCATATTTTCACTGACTTCAAGTTTATCCTTCAAATGTATCATTTCTAAACAACTCATCCATGTTCCCAGTTGAAAATATAATTTCAAATTACACAAGATGACATTAAAAGTAACAAGGTGCAAAATTTTAGCAGGTTTTTGTTATCAGGGAAATGGGTACAATAGGAAGAAAAGTAATTAATCATCACATTCTTATACAAATGATTGTGTTTATTAACTGCAGTAATAAAAGTAAGTTGAATGTATTTATGGGCATCAAAAGGTTTTGTATAATCAAAGCATTACCATCACACTACCACACAGTCAAAAAGCTGAGTGAATCTTTGGGTTCACCCAGGAATCATATTCTAACTATGGATTTGGTGGCCTAGAACCAGCCATTACAGGCCTGTGACATAAACATAATCTCTTTTGACTTTTTCCTGGATGCAGCACTAACATAACCAGGCTTCTTTCTAACAACACTGATTAGGTCTTAAAATAAAGTGGGAATCCGCCCATGTTTCTTGTATATTAGAGAGACAAAACTTTTTAAGAGTGAGTTCCAAAATTCAAACATTCCCTCAAGAATCTTTTTGTTAAATTATGCTTACTCCAGAAATATGGGCCCAAATTATTCCAAATCTTCATAGATCCATACTCCAATTTACAATATAAAACCTCTAGGATCCCAACAGAGGGACCTATAGCTTCCTCACATCCTCCTCTATCCTATGCATCTTAGGAAGTTGAATTCTTAAGAATTTGAAGGCACCTGCAGGAATATCTTAAAAAGATTTTCTTTGAAATCCTTCCAAGTAAAATACGTATCCTAAGTGGTCAGATAATTTCTCTGACGCCTTCAGCACAGTAATTTCATATATTATCACTATGCAGAAAATCAAAGCCCAAATCAAGGGGGGTAGTGTTTATAACTTGGTTTCCGTCTCAGCATGTGACTGAGTACTTGATTATCAAGGCACCTGAACTGACTGTGGAATAGGAATAAAGGCAAATCATTAGTCCTAAAGAAGCACATAAAAGTAAAATCTAGGAAGTTCTGCTGCTTAGAGACCACCAGGGCACCAAGCATTTGTCCTTGATATAAGAGATCTTAGGTCTAAATGTCAATAAAGATACTCAGATGGTTCTGGAAAGAAGAAGGTTGGTGGTATCCAGAATAAGAGGCTGACACATCAGAGGGAAAATCTAGGCCACCTGACTTATTTCGAAGTTTCACCAAATAAAGAGGCAAATACTTCTTGGATCAATGGTTCTTGCTCCTAGATGGATATTAAATCACGTGGAATACTTTAAAACAATATCAGTGCCTAGGGAAACACCTAAGATTAATTAAATAAAAATCTTCGAGGGTGGAGCCCAGCATCAATATTTTTTTAAAGCTTCTCAGATGATACTAATGTGCAACAAGGTTTTGACAAGCAATATTCTAGAGCTTCTCAAATTTTAATGTACGCATAAGTTACCTAAATTATCAATATACAGGTTCTAATTCAAGAGGTCTGGGGTAGGGCCTAAGATTCAGCATTTTTAGCAAGTTCGAATGTGAAGTTAATATTGCTGGCTTGTGGACCACACTTTGAATAGCATGGTTCTTAGGACAGTGGATCTCAATCTTAGCTGCACATTAGAATCACGTGGGGTACCTTAAAAAAATACCTATGCTTGTGCCCCACCCACAGAGACTCATTGGTATGGGGCTTGGCCATGAAATATATTTTTTTAAACTTCCTAGTAAAGTCAATGCTGAGAACCACTGTTCTGGAAAAACTGACATAATGCATCCAGCTATGGGGGAAAAAAGAGGAAAAGATGACAGACGCAGATGGAACAAACTTATTTTTGTTTCTAAGATGACATGAATATGTTTTCTCAAATAATTTTCAAAATGATGAAAACTCAAAGTAACCATTAAATTTTAATCCAACAAATAATCCAATCCCAGAGTCTAAGTAAGAGGGGGTCTCAACAAACTATAAGCAGATGGAACTGGAGGGAGAAAAATCTACCCAATTGTCTCTTTATTACACTCCCAGATTCTACCTCACATAACACCTGAAAACATGGGGGACACTTTCACAGCTCGACTGTCCACCCACAGACTCAGAGACCACCATCTTTCTATCAGGCTGGTGCAGGATATCCAGAGTACTTTTCTTTACACACGCCTCACCAACACTCATTCTACCTCTGGCAGAAATTCATGGTATTTCGGGAAATTTGATGCCCTTAACTATACACAGTGATGGAGACAAGGAGCACTGTGATGGCAGTGCCTTTCTAAGCAATCTTAGGATACAGCTGGACCTATGTAGCACGGATAACCCTGCCCCATGAAAAGATGAGGAAAAAGGGAAAAAAATGAGAGGCTATAAAAGTACTACAAATCAACGGAAACTCAAAAAATCTAGATGGCCCAAAGGTAGATCATACCTCTGACAATTGTCTACTTCGGGATCAAAAGAAAATATCCAAAAATAGTGGGATTTCTCAGTAGACTATAAAAACATAAAAATATATGTACCCCTATGTTCACTGCAGCTTTATTTACTGTGGCCAAGACATGGAAACAACCAAAGTGTCTTTCGATAGATGACTGGATAAAGAAGATGTGATATATATATATACACAATGGAATATTACTCTATTCCTGCCTATTACTGCCACAAGTAAAGGCAGTAATAGGCAGTTTTCTTATGCCTATTACTGCCATAGAAAAGATGCAATAGTGCCATTTGCAACAACATGGATGAATCTTGAGACTATTATGCTAAGCGAAATGAGTCAGACAGAAGAAGTTGAGAACCATATGACTTCACTCATATGTAGGATATAAAATTGAAAGCAACAAAGAAACAAGACAAAGAAATAAAGAAACAAAAATCATAGACACAGACAACAGTTTAGTGGTTACCAGAGGGGAAGGGGAGGAGGGTGGTACATGAGGTAAAGGGGGTCAAATGTATGGTGATGGAAGGAGAACTGACTCTGGGTGGTGAGCACACAAGGTGATATATAGATGGTGCATTATAGAATTGTACACCTGAAACCTATGTACTTTTACTAACCATTGTCACCCCAATAAATTTAATTAATTAATAAATGAATGAATGAATGAATGAATGAACAAACAAACAAAATTTAAAAAAGACTCTTCCAAGCAGAAAAACAAAAATTAATTAGGAAAGAATAGGAGGAAATGTAAAGAAAATATAATGAGATAAGAAAAAAATGTAAAAAAATTAAAAATGCAATAGCAAAATCAAAATCCCTAATAGAAGTAGTGAAATGCAGAACTGATGCTCCAGGTAATCAAACAAATATGAGAGACTAACTCTAAGCTACAAAGGAAAAGGACAAAGAACAGATATCATAAATCCAACATGCAGATAATTAATTCACAAAGAAGAGACCAAAGTAAATGGAACAGAATCAGATAAAATAGAAAAATGTTCTTTAATGGAAAAATATCAGTGTAGGCAGATTAAAAAGTCTTTTTAATATACCCACCATTAGGCTTATCTTAGCAAGTTTTCCTAATTAAGAGGACACAGAAAAACGTCTATAAGCACTTAAGCTTAAAAGACATAAACTTAAAAAATGAAAAGAACATAGAGATTATAGACTTCTCAATACTTAAACAGATATTGAATAAAGCAATATCTATAGAGTATTAAAATTAAAATTGTTACCTCAAACTTCATATGCTGTTAACTTACTTCATATCGAATACAGCTGAATAGGGGGGTGTGGGTTTGAGGAAGATTGTGGGACTATTTGAAATAGGAGAGACTTTATCTCATTTAAAAGATAATGAGAATAATCCAGGTGAGAGAAAGAGGTCAACTAGATTATAAATTCTATAATTTTCCTGGTAGGAAACAACAGAACTTAAACACAACTGAAAAGTAAACTCCCTTATTGTATTAAGAGAAAAAAAGGGAAGTTGCAGATATAGGCATATATGTTTGTATATTTAACAGGAGAGAAGTCGAGTGAGTTCTTTCTCGTGATATATTTTCCTTCTGAAGTAGAAAACATCTGTTAAGTGATGGTGAATGGAGGGATGTTGGAGAATGGTGAAGAAGGTTGAAAAATACTTTTTGCAAAAATCAAAGAAATGAAATAGAATTGCCAGGAGGTGTTGAAGCTCCATTTGAGTCATGCATTTAAATAGTTACAATCTGCCCTGCTGAATGGCTATGCCCAGCAGAGACAGGGAGAAAGCAGGGACATGGAGAAACCCCAACAAAGTATGCTTTTTAAAATGGGGGTGAATGTATGATTAAAACTAAAATAGAGGACCTAAGGTATTTAGAATATGAGCAAAAGTGTTACTAAAATTATAGACTATGAAATCAGAGTAGGATAAGAAAATAAAAATTACTACATTGACAGAAAAAAGTATAAAGAGGTCAAGCAGTCAAGTAATTGCACAAGCAAGTAAGAAGAGAAGTTGTGGTCAGAGAGCAGGTGAGTGCATGAATGACTTCAGAGGTGGAGTAAGTATGGATGAGTAGGTGAGCTGGGTTCAGTGAAGGAGGAGGGCAGAGGAGATGGGAAGTTCGAAGAACTGGAAGCCTGGTTCTTGGTTATGTCAATCACAAATCTAAGGCAATTCTCACCTTCACAGAGCAGATGCACAACAGAAAAATAAAAATCAAACTTTCGCTCTCCCACTTCTCCCCAATCTGTTCAACCCAACAGACTTTATAAAAATATAAACAATTTTATGAGTATGAGGCATTACTGCTAATTATGGATCACACAAACAAGTACAATATTATTACAGTCATAAATGTAATTTAAAAAAAAAAACAAGGAGAAAGATTCTTACCAAAGGAAGGTGACTCCCTTCCATCCTCTAATCCCGAGTCTTTCTCTCTGTCTCTCTTTCTGTGTTTATGACCACGATGCCTGTGACGTCGATGGCTCTTTCTTCCTCCCAGGGGAACATGAACTCCAATAAATAGTGTCCGATGACCTTCATCAGAATTAAAAGCACAAATTAAACTCTAAATTACTCCAGAGCACAGAAGATGATGATTTACACGTAATGGAAACTCAATCTAATTCAATCCAGCACATAGTTTTTGAGTGTTTATGGTGTGTGTAAATCTTGGGGTTGGCACTGTATTTTGGTCCTTACTATACCTATATAAGTATATCACAGGTCTGTCACATACATTTACAATACTAATTATTTAGTTATATATTTTATAATCACCATTAGTTTATTAACTGTCTTAATAATCTGTGTTTACTCCCCCATAGTTTATAATTATACTCTTCTCATAAAAAAAAAATTGTTCTACTTCCTACCCATCTTCAACTAACCAGTTATTTCATCAGTTCCCTTCCCTTCACAGTTAAGTATGTGAAACAATCACTGCATCTAATAAACCAGAATTCACCAAGGTCTCCAGTAATGCCAAACCCTGTGGAGTTTTTTCAGCTCTACTGTTTCTACCTGTGACTGAATACCATTGACCATTCTCTTCTCTACGATTTAACATTCTTTTGGCCTTCTTCCCTCCTCCTTCGTTTTGTCCATATTAGTTTTTTCCTATTAGTTTTCATTCAAAGTTGGGACCCCCAGTACTGTCTTTGATCTCATGGTTTCAACCAATACACATAGACAGGTTTGATAGATAGATGACGATGATAGATAGATAGATAGATAGATAGATAGATAGATAGATAGATAGATAGATAGACAGACATGTATTATTATCTACTGTGGGCTCTGAGACCTACATCATGACACCAGATCTCTCTCTCTTTCTCTCAGACTTCAGATCTATATATCGATCCATTCACCTATTAAACACAATTACTTAGAGATCCTTCCCATAGGCATGTCAAACTCAACATGTCCATGGAATTCATCCTTTTCTTTGCTCCCCAAGTATTAACTATCTATCACCTATCTCAGTAAATGCACAAGCTATCCAGGCGTCTCAAAGCCTATCCAATTTTCACCAGATTCTCCTTTATATTTATATGACATACATGAGAATGTTTAAAGCAGCACTGCTTATAAATACAAAACACTCAAAACAACCCAAAATTCCATATATTAGAACCCAATAGAACCCAATAGAATATATTAATAAAATAGGGTGTACTCATACAATAGGATATATGCAGCAATAATGAAAAAACTACAGATATATACAACAAAGGTATATCTCACAAACATACTAGTGAGCAAAAAAAAAAAAAAAAGTATAATCTCCTTTACAAAGCTTTAGAAAAAGAACACCTAAAATATACTGTTCAAGGATACATACACAGAGAAAGAGCAATACAAAAGTCAGAATAATTGTTACTTCTGGCATAAAGGAGAGCCAGAGTTATGATTGGAAAGAAGCACATGAGGAGCTTCTGGGTGTTAGAAATGTTCTGTCTCTTGATATTAGTTTTTGCTTTAAAATATTTATTAAACTTTATACATTAGCATCCTGCACTTTTCTATATGTATGCTTCATTTCACAATTTAAAAAATTTAAAAAGAAAGCAAAGAAGGAGAGTTTCAAGAAGGGAGTAGTTACCAGTTAACATGCTATAAAAGAGTCAAACAAGATTAAGACTAAAACTAGCCATCACAGTTGAAAATTAATATTTATCTGTAACCTTCTTGAAAGCATTTTCAGTGCATGGGGAAATAAATAAAAATTGAGGACATTTAGACAATGAATAGCTCCTAGAGTTGCAAATAAAGGCTTTACAGAGACGGGGTTCTTGAGCTAAACCTTAAAGATTGCAAAGGTTCCCAACAACTACTGATTAAGGTAACCATTCCTAGACAAACAAAGATAAGGGGCACCATGGAACTGTCTGGCAAGTTCAGAGGGCCTGGTTCGTTGGGTATAGTGAATATTGCTTTTGTTTGTAGAATGTGGACCTGATGGGCAAGGGCCCAAAGTAACATCCTAAGAAGTTGCCAAGCCAAGGCTAATCTGAAACCATATTCAAACATAATCAGGTAAGAAGTAGATACCAAAACACACACAGCTGAACTGATGTATTGAAGGTATTAAATGGAAGGAAGACCAGGCTGACGGAATTTTCTGAGGCAGAATCTTTCAGGGCTGGTTAAAAAGTCAAGCCACATTTGGGTAAATAACTATGAATGTAATTGCTGGATCATATGGTAAGTTTATGCTTACCTTTGTTTGAAACTGCAGACTGTCTTCTAAAGTGGCGGTAACATTTTTCATTCCAACCAGTAATGAATGCGAGTTCCTGTTGTACCACATTCTTGTCAACAATTGGTTTTGTCAGTGTTTTGGATTTTAGCCATTCTTATAGGTGTGCAGTGGTAACTCATTGTTTTAATTTTCAATTCCCTAATGACATATGATGTTGAATATTCTTTCATATGTTTATTTACTACCTGAATATCTTCTTTAGTGAGATGTCTGTTCAGATCTTTTCCTATTTTGTAATTGGATTGTTTTTACTTGTTATTGAATTTTAAGAGGTCTTTGAATATCTTACGTAACAGTCCTTTATCAGATATGTCCTTTGCAAGCATATTCTCCAAGTCTGTGGCTTGCCTTTTCCTTCTTGTAACAGTGTCTTCCACAAAGCAGAAGTTTTACTTTTAAAGAGGTTCAATTTATCAATTTTTCTTTCATGGATTACGCTTTTATTTTATATCTAAAACATCATCACTAAACGCAAGTTCACCTAGATTTTTTCCTATGTTATCTTCTTGGAGTTATATAATTTTGTGTTTTACATTAGGTCCTATGATCCATTTTGAATTAATTTTTGTGAAAGGTATGAGATCTGTGTCTAGATTCTAATCTCAATACTTAATTTACTCATTAGGTATTTGCCCCAGTGAGTTCAAAACCAATGTCCACACAAATCCTGCCCACAAATGTTTCTAGTAGCTTTATTCATAATTGTCAAAAGTGAGAAACAACTAAGATGTCTTTTAATATGTGAATGAATAAACTGTGGGACATCTATACAAAGAAGTATCATTCAACAATAAAAAGAAAGGAACTATCAACCATAAAAAGACAGAGGAAATAAAAATGCGTGTTGCTAAGTGAAAGAAGTCAGTGAACAAGCTGTACTTATGTGGGATTCCAACAATATGGCATTCTGGAAAAGGTAAACTACTATAAAGACACTAAAAATATCAGAGGTTGCCAGGACTTGGGAAGAGGAAATAGGGATGAATAGGTGGAACACAGGGCATTTTAGCGAAGTGACACTATCCTGCATGATACTGTAAGGGTGGATAGGTAATGTAATACATCTGTCAAAACCTTGTATGTGGTTTTATATATTTCTGTATGTAGAAATATACAAAACAAAGAATGAACTCTAATGTAAATTATGGACTTTAGTTACTAATAACCTATTAATATTGGCTCATCAATTGTAACAAATGTACTGCACTGATGCGAAATATTAATAATAGAGAAAACTGTGTGCAGGGGGGAGGGAAGCATAATTGGACTTTCTGCATAATTTCTGCAAACTTAAAATTTCTCTAAAATATAAAGTCTTTTAATTTAAAAAAAAGTCAAGATTTGTAGATATTCATAAAACTGAGTAGCTAGAAAGAAATTTATTTTATGAGAAAGCAAAAGCATAAGCAAATGAGACATTTGTATGGGTGAGTATATTATATATAAGTCAGCAGAGGTCTAGCACTGTGTTCTCAGGGTCATATACTTTTGGAAGATTTGTGAATGGAAGACACCTTCATGTTGGGGAGCACTTGCGTGTCCATGGACATTTTGGGAAACTACAAGGACGTAGAGTTGGAGATATATTTACGTTGGTAACATATTTATGTGATTCACAGACACTTCCATATTTGAGTAAGTTATTGTTAGCTGTCCTGAAGTTGGAGTAGCTTCCAGGAATTCTCCTAGCATCAACTGTGCCAAACTAAAGGTTCACAATACGCAGAGGTAACATGATCTGCCCAGCACTGGAAGTATGTGGGTAGTGGAGAAGAAGCAAGGCTTCAGTTATATAGAGTCAAAGTTAGTCTCTGGAAAAATTCTTCCAAATCTTATAGGTCATATATGCCAGAAGCTTGACAGAAGTTTTGTTACATTTCAAGACCACCTTGAAATTTTTCATGAAATTGTCAATAAATTGTAAAGAAGAAAGAAACCTTTCTAGACTATCATTAATAAAAAATAAATTTCAATTAACCATGATAGAGGAAAGACTGCATTAATTTTCTATATTCTCAGCAGAAGATAATATTTCAAAATGCTTGGCATTAGAGGTCAAAATGTAGGAGAAAAAGTATTACAGAGATATGTCAGGCACTTAGTTAAAAATATTGCATTATTTTTCCAAATGTTATAATTTTGTGTTTTTTATCAATTTCCAAATAAGCATTTATTCTAATTTGTCCCATTGTAAAGAAACATTCACCTCTATACCTAATTGATATGCAAATTTTTAATGATTTTTCTTACAGAACCTTCAAAATTACATAAGCTTCGGGCCCATAAAACCTAAACCTGCCCTAATACCGTCTATGTGTGGGCAGCTGCCAATTTTGTATTTCCAGCTCAAAGCTCTTTCTCCAACTCCGATCTGGCATACCCAACCGCTTACCTGACACTGCCACTGCATGTCTAAAAGACATCTTAAAATCAACACCATCAGGACTGAACTCCCAATCTCCCTCATCCGAACCCCTTCCAATAAACCTCTCCCCTACAATCTTGTCCATCTCAGTTGACCACAAAACATTTTTCTACTTGTTCAGACCAAGAACCTGGGAACCATTTTAGACCCCTCTCTTTTTCTTAAGCCCACAACCCATCCAACAGGAAATCTGTTGGATAACTTTCAAAATATATTTAGAATTAGTCCATTTATCATTTCACTTCACCACTCTGGTCAGGGCCACATCATACCCAACCTCCATTATTGCAATAGCCTCCTGACGTGACTTTCTGTGTCTACCTTTAGACCCTACAGTCTGTTCTAAACACAGCAGCCAGTGTAGTCTTGAAATGCAAACAGACCATGTCATTCCTCAGCTAAACCTTCTAATGTCACCCCGTTTCACTCAGAGTAAAGGCCAAGGTTGTTCTAATGCTCTACAAAGCCCCCTGTGACCTGCACACCCCATCCCTGTTAGCTCCTGACATGGTCTCCTCTGCTGCCACACAGGCCTCCTTGCTAGTCTCACTGCGACCCTGGGAACCTCCCACTGTCTTTTTTCAGTGCCTGAAATATTCATCCTACTTAGCTAAAGCCTCACCTCCTTCAAGTCGTTGCTTATATTTCGCCTTCCTACAGTAAATACCTACTTCATGTTACACCCTGCTCTCTCTGACCCTTCGTGCCCCTCTTTCTCCTCTACTTTTAGTTTTCCTATAGCACTTACATAACATGTAAATTACCTATTGTGTTTAGTGTTTAATATCTTGTTTCTCCCCAAAGTTTTTAAATTTAAGAAAAGCAGCGATCTTTGATTTGTTCACTATTGTATTCCAAGTGTTTAGAACAGTGCTTGATAGTTCTTGGTGCTCAATAAATTTTTATTGAGTTTGTAAATCTTCATATAAATAGAGATGATATTTTAAGTAAAATATATAGATAACGGACATAACGATGCATTGTGCTACTACTAAACACGTTAAGAAAATTAAGAATGGAAACAAAGCTAATGATCACAAATTTCATAGTAACAGTACTGAAACTGCCACAATTGATGGTTATTAAACCATAGAGAAAATATTTTCATGTCTTTGCATGGTTAGAGACTTCTAAAGTGAAGAACACTGGAACCTAAGTTAAAGGACAAGCTTTGAAAGTTAAACATTAACTGAATTGAGATCTTCAAAGAAACATAGACACATCTCCCAGATTTATGTGTTTACATCTCAAAGATAACATAGCCCCAGAGCTACTGGTTTATACTCCAAAGAGATTTAAACTCGGGGCCTTTCTCTTCTCTTCCGTGAGATTTAGTTACATAAGGGAGGAAAGATTTCTGTCCCTCTGTCAGGAGAGGAAAAGCTAGCTATATAACAATTCCTATATAAATTCCCAGATTCACAATCTTAGGGCTCCCGTCCTGTGTCTATAACCATCTAGCTGGTTCTCATCACATTACCCTAAAGGGGAAGAATGGGGCATGGAGACAAATATAGCTATTGCTGTCAGTAATAAAATAGTCAGCCTCTGATCCAGAAACCTTATGTTTGCGTTTAGGACAAAATTAATAAACATAAATATTAAAAACTTATCAATGGGTTTAGGAGATAGTCTACAAAGATTATATGAGATAATAAATAGAAAATGTTGAACCTGATGTCTGTTATACAGTAGACACTCATACTTGTTAGTTCACTTTCACCTTCATTCTACTCTCCTTCAATGTTTTAAATGAATATGAAGGCAAAATAAAATTTTCCTATCTTATTTCATTGTCTTCCCCTTATCTCTATATTGACAACTTTTCTAATCCCCACTATAATAACCCTGGCTTAAGGAAATAGAGAATAATGTTGGATCTTGTGGAAAACAGTATGTAAATAACATTTCCAGGTTAATATTACCATAAACTTTTCCTATAAGATTATATCCAAAATTGAATTTTCCATCCTGGTAGATATCATGTAAGTAGAAAAAGAATTCAAGAAACTTAATAACAAATGTCATTGTTCTGAAACAACTTGACAATTATTAAAACTAATCTGAATTATTTTTCAAGATCGTATAGGGAATAATTTTTATTTTATGATAAATAAAAGCCAAAAATTTAAAGTAAGAATCCTTTCAAGTGAAAAGTTTTTAAATTAGTCAGATGGTCTATAAGAACTAACTTTATATTACATGAAAAATTTAAAAAGTAATAACAATACAGATCATTGAAATATGAATATATGTTGAAAACATTAGTAAGAATGGAACAGGGATATTAAAAGAAAAAAAATTTTGAGATAAGCACAGAACACTAAAATGTATTCAAATTTTACCTGTATGTCAGTTAAGGGAAAATACAATTTCCCCATTAGAAAAACAGAGTTCAATTAAAGTTAACATTGCTTTCTGAGCACAAATCTTGCTAACAAATCCTGGATTTTTGATATGTGAATTTTATGGATACTATCTTGTTGAGTAGGTCCAGAATTACTGCAAATATTTTCATCATCTAAGAGGTACCAGTACTGAAACAACTCTTGAAGTTGCTGTGCTCACAGTATACTGAGGGTTTATACTGAAACAACTCTTGAAGTTGCTGTGCTCACAGTATACTGAGGGTTTACAAAATGCAGTAAGGAAAGAGATGCATTTGGGGATGGAAAGGAACGTCACTCTGATTAAAAATAACACTGATAAAATACTCTCTTTTATTTAGCTGGTAGGGAATGGGCCAAGCTATCTACTCTTGAAGAGAACTGTGCTTTTTCCACGAAATGAATATAACACAGCTGATCCATAATTACTGAGTTGCTACAGCCATTTTATTTAGATGTGTCAATCAGGGGAAAAGGTCAAATACATTAAGCTGAATAAGCATGTAATCCTTAATTCCATGGAGACTCTAACAGTCAGAAAACACAACAAGGTATCCTTTATCATGATATATTCAAAAACTCCAAGTCCAACAGAAATTCTCTGCTGAGGAAAAGCAGTAGAGAGAAAGAAAAGAGATCAAGAGGGTGTGAGTGTCTCTCTGTGTGTGTGTGTGTGTGTGTGTGTGTGTGTGTGTGTGTGTGTGTGTGTGTGACAGATACTATTAGGCTCCTGCTCTCATTTCTTGTGTTGTTTTGCTGAAAGAAAAGCAAACAACGGCACTGGTCATAGTCACCTGACCTTAGGACCATATTTGCAATCGTTGCAAAACAAAGGCAGCATGACTGTAACTATTCTATATGGAAAATAGAAATCTTGAAAGTGCTAAAGTTGCTCGTCAAAATGCCATAGTTTGAAATTTACTAGTTTGGAAGATACTGTGACATATTTTCAAAAATGTATTTCTTAAAAGTTTGTAACACTGGCTTGAGCAAACCATAGCAACTAAATTACTTTGTGTCTTGAAATAGCAGTGTTGCTGTTTTTTTATCTTTGAACATAGTAAGCCTCCACATTTCTTGAATAAATGAATGAATTCTAATATGATTACATCAATAGATACAGAAAAAGTTTGACAAAATCCAGCATCCATTTTTAATAAAAACATTTGTAATAAAAAACTCTCAGCAAAGTAGATATAGAGATAACATACCTCAATATAATAAAGGTCATATGTGACAAACCCATAGCTAACGTCATACTCAATGCAAAAAGCTGAAAGCTTTTTAAAATCAGTAATAAGGCAAGGATGTCCACTTTCATTACTTTTATTCAACATAGTACTGGAGAAGCCTACCCACAGCAATCAAACAAGAAAAATAAATAAAGGCATCCAAGTTGAAAATGAAGAAGTAAAACTGTCATTATTTGCAGATGGCATGATACTATGTACTGACAACCCTACAGAATCCACCAAAAAACTGCTAGAACTAATGAATGAATTCAGTAAAGTAGGATACAGAACTAATATTCAGAAATCAGTTCCATTTTTATACACCAATAACAAACTATCAGAAAGATAGATTGAGAAAACAATTCCATTACAATTGCATCAAAAAGAATAAAACGTACGAATATTTAACCAAATTTAACCAAAGAGATAAAAGACCTGTACTCAGAAAACCGTAAGACATTGAAGAAAGAAAATGAAGAAGATACAAATAAATGGAAGTATATACCATGCAAATGGATAGGAAAAATTAACATCTTTAAAATATCCATAGTATCCAAAGCAATCTACAGATACAATGCAATCCCTGTCAAAATACTTATGGAATTTTTCACAGAACTAAAACAAATAACCTTAAAATTTATATGGAACTTCAAAATACCCTAAATATCCAAAGCAACCTTGAGAGAGAAGAAAAAGCTGGAGGTATTACACTACCTGGTATCAAATTGTTCTACAAGGCCATAATAATTAAAACAGCATGATATTGGCATAAAAAAAAAACAGACATATAGACCAATGGAACAGAATAGAGAGCCCAGAAATACACTCACTCCTATATGGTTAATTAATCTATGACAAAGGAGTCCAGAATATACAATGAGATAAAGGCAGTCTCTTCAATAAATGGTGTTGTGAAAACTGGACAGATACATGCAAAAAAAAAAAAAAACACTGGATCTATTTCTTACACCATATACAAGAATAAATTCAAGGTGGGATTAAAGGCTTAAATGTAAGACCTGAAACCATAAAACTCCCAGAAGAAAATATAGGCAGTAAACTCTTTGAGATTGCTCCCACTAATATTTTTTGGGCAAGGGAAACAAAGGAAAAAATAAACAAATGTGACTATATCAAACTAGAGTTTTTGTACATCAACAGAACAAAGAGACAATCTACTGAATGGGAGAAGATATTCGCCAATGACACATTTGATAAGGGGTTAATACCCAAAATATATAAGGAACTCATACAACATAACACACATACACACACACCAATCCAATAAACAAATGAGTAGAGAACCAAAATACACATGTCTCCAAAGATGGCCAATAAAAACATGCTCAACATCACTAATCATCAGAGAAATGCAAATGAAAACCACAATGAGATGTCACCTCATGCCTATCAGAATGGCTATCATCAATAAATCAACAAACAAGTGTTGTGAAGGATTTGGAGAAAAGGGAACCCCTGTGCACTGGTGGTGGTATTGCAGATTGGTGCAGCCACCGTGGAAAACAGTCTGAAGGTTTTCCAAAAAATTAAAAATAAAACTACCTATAACCCAGCAATTCCACTTCGGGGTATTTATCTGAAGAAATCCAAAACACTAATTGAAAAGATATATGCACCCCTATATTCACTGCAGCATTATTTACAATAGCTAAGATATGGAAGCAACCTAAGTGCCCACTGATGGATAAATAGATAAAGAATATATGGTACATATATACAATGAAATATTACTCAGCCGTAAAAAGTAAAGAAATCTTGGCACTGTGTATTTCCCTGCTGTCAGGATGAGGAGGCTGAGATCAGCATTAGGGGTCCTTCTGTGCAGGAGGCCCTGGCAGGGTCAGCTTCAGCTTTAGCAGCGGCAGCAGCACAGCTGGGTCCAGGCTCTTTCTGCCCCTCAGCTCCCCCCACCCCCACCCCTACCCCAGGGAGCTGGGATCCTGGCTTCCCTGTCCCATCCCCTCTCCCTGAAGCCCGCCTCCTGGCCATGGAGCAGCTGGATGGCTTCGCAGGCTGACATTTCTCTTCAGCAATGGGTAGCAAAATTGGAAAAAAATAAATAATAACGCAGGACTTTTACATGAACAGTAGTAGCTTGAGCAAGAATTTAATTAAAAGAGAGCCAAATTTAAAGAGTTACATTTGGCTAAAGAAGAGGATCTGAAGAGGCAAAATGCAGTGTTAAATGCTGCACATGGTGATTTGGGACACCTTCAAACACAGCTTTGGGAAACCCAGGCAGTGATGGAGCATATTAAGGCCATTGCCACAGTCTCTGAGAATACCAAGCAAGAGGCTGTAGTAGATGGAGCGAAAAGACAGTGGAGAGAAGTTGCTTCACTTCAGTCTGTTAAAAAAGAAAGAGTCCGTGATTACGAGCACCAGTTCCACATTCGGCTGAAGCAGGAGCAAACATAGTGGGCACCGTATGGAGAATCCGCACACAAGGAAATAGCTGATTTGAGGAGAAGGCTGTTGGAGGGTCAAGAGGAGGAGAATTTTAAAAATGAAGTGAAAAAGGTATGAAGGAATGTATTGATCTGTAGAAATATTTGAATCCAAACGCAAGATGCTTTAATATTATTATGGTAATGGAAGTTGTACTTTGATGTTCTTTTGTTAGAGGAATTATTTGGATACAAACCTAAATATAGTGCTAGATAATTTGATGCCCTTCCCCCATACATTTGTACGGAAAACTCCCTCACCTACTTCAGATCCAATGTGTCCTCGTGAGGCCTATCCTGACCACCCCATTTAACACTGCAACCTGCTCACTTGCGTCCCCCACCTGCCACAACTCTGCTGATCACCCTTATTCTATTCTAATTTTTCTTTTTCCATAACACATAGTTCCTTGTAATAAACAGTGTTTACTTATTTATTACATTTATTGTTTGCTGACTTTCTCTCCTTTCTAAAATGTAAGCTCCACGACGGCAGAAGTCTTGTTTATTTGTGTATCCTAAATGCCTAGAATAGTGTCTAGTACAAAGATGCTCAATAAACATTTGTTGAATGAATGTTGTTGCTTGGTGCTTTCGTTTTGGTTTTTAGTTTTTGGTTTTCCTTCTTCCACAATATACCGTGGTTCCTGTGTGATGAATGTACTTACTGCATATTATGCTTGAACATAGTACCGTGAGATGCCTGAACACAGATCAGCTAAATACAAGGTGAAACATTTTATCACTGAGAAAGTTTAAAAAGCTTTTGGCCAATTTGATTATATAAGCTTTTGTATTATTAATTTCTATGGATATATATTTTTCAAATTACACATTATATAAAAACATAATTCAAATTTGATTTTTCTTTTCAATTGGATTAATCAGAATCTTTGATTCCCAATTCTTGGTCCATACAAAGACTACTTTCATGATTATTTAATTAGTTTTTTTAAATAATGTAAAAATCTGAGAACTCAATAACCAAAATAAAAGTTTGAACCTTGAAGAATAGTTTTACCCATGCCCTCATTTCAGGAAAAGATTTTATCTCAGCATCTTCATGAGGTTATGACAATGTCTTCATCATCACTGGTCACTTAGACTTCTAACGTAGTTATCCAAACTAGACAGCCTTACTTCTCTCAAGCTGAGGTGAATTCATATTTGATGATGTCATTGGAAATTTTATTCTTAGCCACAACCACCCATTCACATGAGGATAGTTGCTTTTTCCATACTTCTAATATATTCATATTCATGATTTCCACAATCAGCTACTTTGTCTTTTTTAAAATAGAATTTATTTTTTAAAAGAGTTTTTAATCTACAAAAAAATGTGAAGATAGTAGAGAGTTCCCCTATACCCCACACCCAGTTTCCCCTATTATCAACACAATATGTTAATATGGTACATTTGTCACAATAATCCAATATTGGTTTATTATTATTAACGAACGTCCATTATTTGTATTCAGATCTTGTAAGTTATTTTTCTATTCCAGGATCTCATCCAGGATACCACATTACATTTAGTCATGTCTCTTTAGGCTCCTTTTGTCTGTGACAGATTCCCAGACTTTTTTTGTTTTTAATGATCTTTCTATCATTTGAAAATATTATCTTATAAAAGTTTGTTTATAATGTTACACAATATTTTGAATAGTAAAGTCATCTTTGCATTAGTAAATAACTCCATCAATTCTTTGCATTTTCCCTCTTTTCCTCTTTCCTGCTGCTTTTTATCAACAGATTTCTAAAGTATCTCAGATTAGCCCTCATTGAAGATGTTTTAAAATGTCACCTGTCTTTTCCAAGCAGGACTTAATGCAAAAGAAAATAAATGATGAAATGACTTTGTAAGGACTGGAAAACAAAGTGAATCTCTTTTCTCTGAGAGATTTGTTTTTTAGGGAAAATCTCCACTCATACTTGGGCATATATATTTTCCCTATCATGAAGAATTTAGGATAAACTTGAGCTCTTTAAATTTAGTAAATAAGGTGAACTTTCATTTTTACTACAAGGAAAAATGCCAACTTTTTGAGTCTTCTTTTGTTTCAGTTTATATATATATGTATATGTATGTGTATGTATATTATATATAATGAAAATTAATTTTCTCACCAATTTGAGAGTTTATGGATGTTTCCTCTTAGTCCATATTTTTGAGAATGAAGGATGCAATACAATATTATATTAAACAATATTATATTTTTACATACATTTGGTATGTTTCATTTAAATATCAAAAATAAAATGCTATTTAAGTACTCTGTTAAAAAATAAATAAATAAATCTTGCCATATGTGACAACATGGATAGACCTAGATGGTATTATGCTAAGTGAAATACTCGTAGGTCAGACAGAGAAACAAAAATACCATATGATTTCACTTATATGTGGAATCTAAAAAACAAAAGAAACAAACAAACAAAACAGAAACAGACTCATAGATACAGAGAATAAATTGATGATTGCCAGATGGGAGGGAGATTGGAGAGATGAATGAAAAAGTTGAAGAGATTAAGAAGTACAAATTGGCAGTTATAAAATTGGTCACAGGGATGTAAAGTACAGCATAGGGAATATAGTCAATAATATTGTAATAACTATGTATGGTGTCAGGTGAGTACTAGATTTAGTGGAGTGATCGTAAGTTATACAAATGTCTAAGAACAATGTTGCACACCTGAAACAAATATAACATGGTATGTCAAATGTAATTGAGTTTTTTAAATTAAATAAATAAAATTTATATTTGCTGATTTTTTTTTTTTTACTATGTCGACTCTACATCAACTTTCTTCTTCAAGAAAGTTATAGAATTAAGTTTGTGTGGCTTTCAAGAGACATGAAAAATTTATAGGACATTTTTTAAACCCTTCATTTATACAGAGTGAGCTGTCCTTTTCAAATTTAAAACTAAAACTTTTCTTGTCAGTCAGAGAAATGAAAAACTTCAAAGTATTTAAATATTAATCAAGGTTAACAAGGAATTTACATTTTAAGGCATACTCTAAAAAGTTTACTTAAAGATCACAGAATTTAATTTCTTTAGTTTTTTTTTTTACATTCAATATTATTTTATATTAACTTTAGGTGTACTGCATAGTGGCTAAACATTTATGTAATTTAAGAAGTGATCCCCTGGCTAAACATTTATGTAATTTAAGAAGTGATCCCACCTGGCACAATACATAGTTATTACCATATCATTGACTATCTGCCCTATGCTTTACTTTACATCCTCATGACTATTTTGTAACTATCAATTTGTGCTTTTAATGCCTTCACCTTTTTCACCCTGCCCCAAACCCCTCCCATCTATCACCCCAATAAATCTAAACCCCGATAAGTGAAATCACATTACATATATCTTTCTCTGTGACATACTCCACTCAGCACAATACCCTTCAGGTCCATCCATGCGGCCACAGATGGCGAGAAATCATTCGCTTCCATGGCCAAGCAATATTTCATTGTATATATGTACTACCTCCTCTTTATCCATTTTTCCATCAACAGACACCCAGGCTGCCTCCAGATCTTGGCCATTGTAAACAATGCTATAGTGAACATATGGATACACAGGTCCCCTCAAGCATTTTGGGTTTCTTCAGATAAATACTCAAAAGTGGGATTACTAGGTCTTTCTTGGTCTCTTATAATATCCCTGGTTTTAAAGTCTATTTTCTCTGGTATAAATTTTGCTATCCCAGCTTTTTTGTTTCTTTGTATCCATTTTCACGAAATAAAAAAAAATCACAGAATTTAGAGCTAGAAAATTCTTTAAAGGATCACCTGTCTTAAACCTCTCATTTTAACATGTGAAATAAACAGGAGTTGAAGAAATTGACTAAAAATTTCTAAAACTAAAAACTTCTAAGTAGCCATACCCAATAGGGCACTTTTAACAAATTAATATTAAGTTCTTTAAATAGCTTTTTTTACTCATACAAAATTTTACTATTTTTGAATAACATAAAATGATAGTCTATTTCATTTTCCATATAACAATCTTTCAAATACATTAAGTTAGCAGTCATGTTCTAACTATTCCCTTAGCATATTCCTCAACTAACATTTGTATGAGATGATCTCAACTTTCGTCATATCCATTTTCTTTCGTGTGTCTACCTTAGTTATATTCAATGTATGAAGGTCCACAGGACACATCTGGAGTTCACATGGACTCCTAAAGCACTTGTAGGTAGAAGTAACTTCTAGGAAATGAATCAACCAGGGAGAGGATGAATAATAAGAAGAAAAAAAAATCAAGGACACATGTGGAAACAAACCAACATTTAAAAAGATAGTTGAGAATTGTTAAAAGTTTAAAGAAGTAGATGGAATTTCTTACATTATGTTAATGCAGAATATTTCAGTACAATCATCTGGAAGATAGTATAAAAACGTATCAAAATTTTAACTTTATAACTTCTTGACCCAGTGATTCTTCTGCTGAGAATTATATCAGGAATGACAAGTGCACAGAGATGCACATACAGTCATGTTCATAGCAGGTTTGTTTAAAAGAGAAAATGAGAAATAAAATGTCCATTGATAAGAGATTGGTTAAATAAAGTATTGTACAACCATGAAGTGAAGTACTGAATACAATTAAAATAGATAATATCTATATTAATGTGGAAAAATGTTGATTTTTTAATGAAAAGAGAGTAGTTTAAAAGATAAAAATGTACCATAATTCCATTTATATGTAATTTAGTTATCATTATGTGTCGGTTTACAACACACAATTAAATTAATATTCTGTCTATAATATTAATTCTGTTATTATTCTGTTCAGAATAGTATTATTTCTAGGGGGTGGGCTTTTGGATTGTTGTTTTGTTTTGTTTTGCTTCCTTTTTGTACTTTTTTATATTTCTTGGATTTTTCTAACTGAATTTATATTATTTTAGTAACTTTTAAAACAATAAAACTATTTCAATTTTGGGAAAAATACAGACATGTCAGGCAGAGTAACAGGGGCCAGTAAATAAAATAGAAAAAATACCAAGGAAGACATGTTTGAGAAGAGAAGCCAAGGGAAGAAAGATTGAATCATAGTGGAAAGTTTCGAATGTAACAGAGGATTCAAAATGGCTGAGGACAAAGAGCCCCTGCAGTTGGCAATTAAGAGGGGTTTTTCTTTCTGTCTGACTTATTTCACTCAGCATAGTACCCTCTAGGTCCATTCATGTTGTCACAAATGGTAAGATTTCATTCTTTTTTAAGGCTGAGTAATATTCCATTGTATGTATTTACCACATCTTCTTTATCCACTCATTCAGCAACGGGCACTTAGGTTGCTTCCATATCTCAGCTATTGTAAATGCTGCTACAAATAATATAGGGGTGCATATGTCGTTTTGAATTAGTGTTTCGGATTTCTTCAGATAAATACCTAGAAGTGAAATTGCTATATTTCACATATATATGTGGAATCTAAAGAAAAAAAATAAACAAACAAAACAGAAACAGACTCATAGATACAGAGAACAAAATGATGGCTGACAGATGGGAGGGGGGTTGGGGAGCTGGGTGAAAAACGTAAAGTGATTGAGAAGTACAAATTGGTAGTTACCAAACAGTCACGGGGATATAAAGTATAGTATAGGGAATATTGTAATATTGTAATATATAGTCAATATTGTAATAACTATGTATGGTGCCAGGTGGTTAGTAGACTTATGGAGGGGGATCACTGCCTAAATTATATAAATGTCTAACCACTATGCTGTACACCTAAAAGTAATATAAAATAATATTGAAGCTATGTCTTTAAGTCACATAAATAGCAAATACCCCAAATACTGTACTGTGCCTTTGATAGGTAGAAAATAGTATCAAACAGAGCCTGACTTATAAGGACGATAAAGGGAGATTTACAGTATAGGTAGGCTCTTATCTAAAATTGGCTGCCTAAAAACGGACATCCTAAGCTAGGGAGGCAAAATGTATAAACATAAATTATGGTTTCATAAATCATGAAACCATAAATTTGTAGGATTTCTTAGTCACATATATCATTAGAATATATGTTACTATACTCATGCAAACACATGTCTATAACTACTTGTAAGTGGTCTAATAAATAATGAAGAAATTTAGAAAAATACTTTATATCTTTGAAATTTATAATATACTGTAAAAGCAGAGTATAAGGAACTATCAAATTATCACTTCAAATAGAAAATATGTCATGAATAAATTGTGTATCAAAATAAAGTGACGTGGGCCACATACAAAAATTATGTGGAACAATTACAATGAAGATACATGAAAATGATATATAACTCACCTGAGAGTTCATTTTAAGAATAAAGGTAAATTCCGTAATTAAAGACTTTATTATGAAATGTGGCAAAAATAGTTCAATAAGAGAATGAAATTTACTATTGGCTATTTTAGTCTTAAATCTTCAGTATTAGTCTTTCTGCCCATTTCCCATCCTTAAATATAAAAAATTTTTGTCATGGAAAGTGTACAATTTCAAATGGATGCTGTGTAATTAGTTAACTCTATTAATTATTACCAATGGACCGAATATGACTTAGAATTGCCACATCAATTGATATTGAGCCTGTATTAACAATACTAAATTGCACAAAAGTTAACAACCAATGATAAGGAATTAAAAAAGTTCTTTCATTTTCAAAGAAAATACATGTGGAATAAGGAAACGATAAGATTACTTACTTTGTGGTATAACAGAGACAAGAATTTAAAATATTAAAACACAAGATTATAATAAAACTAGTCTCCAGTGGGAGAGGCTTTCCTATTTGTGAGAATGAATTTGTCTAATGGGAATTTACTAACTATAAAACTTTTCAAATGTTTGCAAAATCATTTGAAAAACTATTGTGATATGGGTACTAACTATAATTCCTTATTGCTTCATAATGTGACATTCTCAACATTTTTAAATAGTTATGATCAAGTTAGTAAATATGCCCCAGTCTTCCAGTTAAAGTCAGCTTGCCCCATTCAGTCACCTAAAAAACAAGGCTCAGTATTATCTTTCATTCTGTAATATAGTTGTTAAAAGCCCAGATCATCATGGTTTGAATTCCTGTTCTACCACTTGCTAGGCATGTGTCCTGAGTAAGAAAGTCTTTCGTGTTTGTTTCTTTTTTTTTTTTTTAATTTATTTTTAATTTATTGGGGTGACAATTGTTAGTAGAATTACATAGATTTCAGTTGTGCAATTCTGTATCACATCATCCATAAATCACACTGTGTGTTCACCCACCCAGAGTCAGCTCCCCCTTCCATCACCATACATTTGATCCCCCTCACCCTCATCCCCCCCCCCCCCAACCCCCTTACGCTCTGGTAAACCACCAAATTACGTTCCCCAGATTAATTTTCAAACCCCGTGGCCATCCTGTGGTCACCGACTGCCCTCCAATCCCCTCACCCCTCCCCCCCCCCCCCCCCACCCCTCCCGCCCATGGAGATCATAATAGTAGTTACCTCACTGAGTAACTCCAAGGATCAATTCGTTTTCCACTATCTGACTTCCCTCAATGTTTAAACTTCGTCTCCAGTCACTTTTAACCCCCATGCACACAATCGCAATGCTTTTTAGCTACACCATATTTGCCATTCCAAGAATAAAACTGATCCATCCTTCTTTGCCTTCAGAACTCCCATTCATCCTTCAAAGCCCACCTCTGTCTCTGTGAAGCCAGCTTTGGTTTCTCCCAGAAGAATTCACTTCTTCTAGTAGCAATTTTTGGAGATAAAAGATTAGGAAGAAAAAGTACAGGCCTAATATCTGGCTTTTTCTTTTCCTTTTTTTTTTAAATTATTTTTTACTTTGATTACAAAATACTGTATTGTAATGATAAGGTCAGAACTTATAATTCTTGGCTTTTTAGTGAAAAACAATTTGGATGTTACAATGATTATGGTCAGAAAACCATTTTAGTGTTCTTAAGAGCTCAGGAATGCATTGGGTGAAATGAAGAAAGTGAGAGGGTATTACTGTTAATAAATCAGAGTTCTGTTGTATGATAGCTTTGTGTTAGATGCTTTC
Organism: Rhinolophus ferrumequinum; assembly: GCF_004115265.2. NCBI lineage: Eukaryota > Metazoa > Chordata > Mammalia > Chiroptera > Rhinolophidae > Rhinolophus > Rhinolophus ferrumequinum. The sequence goes on from NC_046291.1 coordinate 60,918,909, forward strand.
ATTACATTATCTCTGGACTTTGGGTCCATTGCACATTAAGTAGTTCCCAAAGAAATAAACAGTAAACCATATTTTTCCTCAAATGGAATGAGCAAAAGAATATCAAGATAGGGTTATAATTTTCTCTATTAAGTCCTTGACTTCAAAGTACTTTACTGTCTACTAAAAGCAATATAGGATAAAGAAAATGTCTTTTTCATTTAAATTGTAGGCCAACATTTAAAGATTAGTTCAATTTTTCCATTAAGGTTCTAAATTTATGAATTCCTACGTATCAGATTAAAATATAAGTAGATTTATTTACCTTAGTACAGTGCAACATAATTAGAACCTCCTATATTTACATGTTAAATGTTTGAAAGGTAATTAAATATTTGATGAGTGTTAATTATATACCTAATTACATTATATAAATCTAATTTCTTACATGATTAGTGACACATTATTGAATTATACTTGTATATAAATGAGATTCAATGCAACACATTTTTAGTACCTACCGGTATGTAGTTTAAGAAAAAGTGCTGGATGCCATGGAGAATGCAAATATGTGTAAGATGAAGATTTGTCCCTCAACAAGCTTATAATCAAATAAGAAAAATTATATGTGTGTATGTATATATAAAACATAAGATGTAAACTTGGAAAGAGAGGACTGGAGGAAGGAGATAATTATTCTTCAGGAGTGACAGGTAACACAATGTATGGGGCAAAATGGGCATTCTATTGCTGTGTGGAGGAAAAACATGAGATAAGAAGCCAACTGTATGGTATGGGGCAATATAAAAGGTTTTGAACAGAAAGCCTTTAATAACTTCCCTGAGGTTTTACTGCCTCTTCTATATTCTCAGACTATACAAAAACAGCAGGTATTATGTTAGAAATACTTGCTAAAAACATGGAAAACAGTCTCTCAATAAATAGATTTTTTTAATATATCAATGATTTGGGGCACAATTTAACCTGTGGGGAGGAATGCAAGCTCTAACAGGTGTAATGGTAGGCAAAAAAAAGGAATATGAAGGGCAAAACTACAGGCATTCTACACCATATACAGAAATTAACTCAAAAAGGATCAACGACCTGAACGTAAGGCCCAAAACTATAAATTAGAAGAAAACATAGAGAGAAGCTTTATGACATTGGCTTTGGCAAGGACTTCCTAGATATGACACCAAACATACAGACAACAAAAGTAAAACTAGACAAATTGGACCATATCAAAAGTAAAATTTTCTGTGTATCAAAGGATACAATCAACAGAGTGAAAAGGCAACCTAAAGAATGGGAGAAAATATTTGCAAATCATATATCTGACAAGGGATTAATATCTAGAATATATAAAGAACTCCTACAACTCAACAACAAAAACCAATTAAACAATGGGCAAAGGACTTCAACAGACATTTCTCCAAAGATGATACACAAATGGCCAACCAGCATATGAAAAGATGCTCAACATCACTAATCATCAGGAAAATGCAAATTAAAACCACAATGAGATATCATCTCACACCCATTAATATGACTACTACCAAGAAAAAAGAAAATCACAAATGTTGATGAGGATGTGGAGAAATTGGAACCCTTGTACACTGTTGGTGGGAATGCAAAATTGTGCATCTGCTATGGAAAACACTATGACAGTTTTTCTAAAAATCAAAAAAATAGAATTACCCTGTGATCCAGCAATCCCACTTATAGGTATATATTCAAAAGAATTGAAAGCAGAGTCTCAAAGAGATATTTGCATACTCATATTCATAACAGTACTATTCACAATAGCCAAAAGAGGGAAGCAGCCATGTCCATCAACAGCTGAATACATAAACAGAATGTAGTATGTACACACGATGGAATATTATTCATCCTTAAAAAGGAAGGAAATTCTAACACACGCTACAACATGGATGAACCTTGAGGACATTATACTAAGTGAAATAAGCCAATCACAAAAAGACAAATACTGCATGACTCCACTTATATGAGGTATGAAGAGTAGTCAAATTCATAGAAACAGAAGGAGAATGGTGGTTGCTAGAGGCTATGGGGAGGAGGAAATGGATAGTTGTGTTTAATGTGTATAGACTTTCAGTTTTCCAAGATGAAAATCTTCTGGAAATTGGTTACATAATAATGTAAATATACTTAACACTATTGAACTATACACTGAGAAAGGATTAAGATGATCATCCATCTTATTTAATTTTATGTTATTTATTTTTTACCACAATAAAAAGTGTTTTTTAAAAACGTTTTAGAAAAAAAATACAATCCAGTTGTTTGACAGTATTCCCTGGATTGGAAACTGATTAATTCAGTCAAAATGGCAAAAATAATAGCATACAGCTTTAGCTGTTAAATTTTCTTCTCTTTATTACCATGTAATTATTAACAGGACATACTATTTTTAATGACATCATTAGTTTACTCTTATGCTTGCAGAAGATACAATGATCATATCTGATATAAAATACTCATTAACTTTTTTTTTAAGGGCTGACATCCATTTTGAGAAAAGCTGGAAAAGGATGAACAATGAAGAGAGACTCAAGGTGAATAATGGTAACTTAAGAAGCACTTGGTTATTTTTATTGGGCCCATGTGGAAACTAACCCTATCCATCCATCCACTCTGCAGTTTCAGGCTCAGTATAGTGTTACCCACTTTTTCATGTGGTCCTTTAATCAGATTTGCTGGAAAACAGACTCTGGAATGCACCCGTCTTATCAAGGTCTCCTATATACACTTGCCTCTTCTTGACCATTTAATCAATAGTGAACCAATATGATGTTCTGCAGAACATCCACTAAGTCCAAATCTTTTTGGGCTCTATTAAGACAGAAGGAACGACAGTTAGCACAGCCCTTGAGCAAGACCATAAATGTATATTTTTGTGCTTCCCAAGGGCATGTTTACTTCTGGTACCCTTTCTTGATAGTAATTTTAAAAAATGCATTTGTCAGATCAACTGCTCCATACCATGTACCTGAGGTGATGTTAACCTGCTCTAACAAAAATTCCACATCTGATACATCAGCTGCAATTGATGCTACCCCTGGCTGAGTCGGCAGTAGTCCACTACCGTTCAGGATTTGAAAAGTTTCTGTAGTGGCCAAACTGGTCCATACTTCAGGTCTTTAAAAATGGCACTAATCTCTGCCATTTCCCATCAGATGCAATACTGATTTTCATTTACTCTCATGGCCAAGGCAAGTAGTTTCAGAGCCTCCTCACCCACAACAATAGCTGTCAACAGCACAGGCTAAGAAATCAATGTGAATGTCCTGCCAATTACCAAGTACGTCTGTTAGTACTGTTTAGGGACCAGAGAAATAGTCAATGAGTGGGTCAGCTTCCTCAGGAAACAGACTCTGAGGAGTGTTCAGGGAGTTTGTTGGAGAAAGCTGTCAGTGGTAACACCTGTGAGGGAATAGGGGCTGCAGCTCTGGGTAAAGGAAGAAGGTGAATGCTGATAAGTTACAATAAAGGCCTCAGTTGATTCCACAGGGGTCTCTGAAGCTGAGACAGTCCTTCAGAGTTGTACCAAATTGAGGCAAGGAAGCGAGGCCTTCCACTCCTTCGCTGATCATTAATTTCATTCGACATGCCCCAGGGGAGGCAACTCCCATAGGCAAGAGGCAGCTCCCTTCAGCTAAAGGTAATTCTGGGAAAGACTTTAGGTGTGAACCAACAGAAGGCAACACCTATGGCAACTGGGGACATCCGGGCCTCGGTCCTTAAGAGGGGACATTGGTGATTCATCATAACATCCACTACTAAGGCTGCCAGATTTAGCAAATTAAAAAAAAAAAAAAAAAGATTGCAAGACATGCCTATACTTAAAAGTTATTTATTGTTTATCTGAAATTCAAATTTAACTGAATATCATGTATTTTATCTGGCCACTCTACTGCACATGAAGTAAAGGGCAAGTAAAAGAATTTCCAGAGTATAATGTATTACTCCTTTAATAATCTTATACTTTAGACAGTACTAACCCCACAAGGACATGGGAGACCAGAAATAAAAATCAGTTAACCTCAACAACTTTTGCTCTACTAAAAATCCTGAGGTGGTCTAATTATAGGGATTCAATGCTGCTCACTACCATTTTCCCATTAGAAGCAGAAGTATGCTTAGGAAGAACACTCCAGCAACGTTAAAGAAGGTTGTTTGAGGGAAAGACATAGTATTCGTATACAGAGAGGGAAAGAATTGGAGCAGAGACGATGAGATGAAAAGGAAAGAATGAGGAAAGACAGCCCTGAGGTGGGTTCAAAGAATTTACTGAACGCATGATATAGAAACATACGAGGTGAACAGAATCTAGGTAAATTGTATGCTCTTGATTTTAGGTAATAAGAGAAAGAGAGAAAAATGGTATAAGGTATATGTAAAACAAAAGAATAAATAGGTTTAGGGGTGAAATTATACATTTGACATATCATTCATCAGAATGTGTAATAAATGTGAACATATTAGCTAACATACTACAGCCAAGCTGATAGTATTGGTCAGGTGATCATTTTCCATTAAATATATTTCACCTGAGATGTCACATGTATTTTATATTTGTTTTCAGCAGCAAGTTCCCACTCTATTTCATTAAAATAAATAACTACTATTGGTGTGTTTTATCTACATTACTAAAGAAGCTCTGAAAATGTGGCACTCTGGTCTTTTCCTTTAATTACACCACGGGAGGAACTACCACCGCTGTTACCACCGGTGATACTACCTTTCTAACTAGCGCTCTCCCACTTGCCCATTTTTTATTATGCTGCCAGTTGATTCTTCCCCAACCATGCCATCCACCACATTGCCCTGACATTATTTTCTTCTGATTCAGAGTAATTAATCTGGGAACCACTAATAGATTCATTCTTTGTGTGCATCACAGCACAATCCTTCACGGTGTCCTCAAATGCGAGGATGTTTACCAGCTTTAGTAGGGCCTGGGAGCACATATTTAGAAATTCTACATAAATCAGGTTTTTCTTGTTTTCCTTCAAAATTCTAAAATGTAGAATTACATTTGAATTCTATGATGTTAATTTCAATCACTGGTGAGGCACGATTATTCATTTCTGGGATTAAAATACCTACTATAGACATTAGTAAACAAAATAAAATCTGGCTTATCCAATTGTGTTTTGCCAATCAGAAAATTATTTTCGTAAGCATTGTACACTGTCACCTGTATTCTCTTACCATGCCCAGTAAAAGAAAATGAATATAATACATATTCATATGATAGTTAAAACGACCTCCTTAAATGTTCTTTTTGTATTACGTTTTTCCATCCAAAGAGATCATTCAGTGTTTTACTATAATTATTTGTAAATTATTAACTGTTACCTTCCAGTTATCTCTGTGTGGATTATCAATTATAGTCTTTAAACCCAAGATGGCTTTTCCCTAGAATTGAGTTTATTTTTAGGCAAACTTGATGGTTTATTAGGTTTTCTTGTGTGCATTTAGAGAATACAAGCATAACTAAGTCATAACATAGATAGGAAGGTAAATTTGCTGCTGAAAAAAAAATGTGATATAATGGCATTTCAAATCCAAGGAGTAATTATCTTATTATCCATTATCAGTCAGGTTTTTCCAAGTTTGTTCTCCTTTCAATTTGTGTAATGAATATTGATAGCATAGGCAGTCACTATGCATACCCAGCAAGTCTAACCTTCCCAGATCTGAGTATTATCTGTGCACCAAGCAAAAAGTCAGGCACAGAGTAGGTATAGTTGTCGAAAGTTGTCTCTAAATATTATATTAATTCTCCTGTCACTTTATTGTGTGTCTAAAGATAAAACCTAAGAACAATGAACTTAATTGTAAGTTAAGTGGTTACCTTACAATTCTTCAGGGGAATAAATCCTTACTTCTCAGCTATGGTGGATTATTAGGAACTATCTCTGATTAGTTTTACGTAAGATTACCTGGTTTCATTATTCGACCAAAATATGAACAATACCATATACCTTGTATACACCAGTAATACTTTCTGGTTGAAAAAAATAAAGATAAACTAATGGTGTGTGTACATTAAATTGTGGTGTAATGATTGTCAATACTTAAGTAACTCTTGTGTCAGTATCTTATGCCAGATATTATCCTAAGTGTTTTTCCCTTAATTCTCATAAAAACTTTAGGATATATATTCCATTGCTATCCTTATTCTAACAATTGCAAAAACTGAGGTGCAGAGAAGTTAACTGGCTAAAGTTTCCGTAGCAAATAAGGGGCAGAACTAGTATTTGAACCCAGTGTAGTTTGGTTTCAGAGCGTGTAGACTTAACTACAACTAGACCATACTACCTCCCTGCTGAGTTACCTGATCTTCTTCCTATTGAAGAGAACACACACATATATGGTGCCTCTACCTTTCTCTCATGTATATCTGAGTAAAACTAGAATACCATGTCTTTCACTCTCTTCCAGTGACAGCCTATTCTGACAACACAGGTTGGGTTAGATGTCCCTCCTGTCCTCTTCTCCCCTCTCATGTAATACCTAATGTGCTGGTCTATCATAATTTTTCTCTTTTCATTCCCCAGTTGATTGTAATTCATTGAAACAAGGATTACTGAAAGACTGGCACACAATACAGTGCCTGGAGTACAGGAGAGGTTCAGTAAATGACTGTTGGATAAATGTTCTCATTGTGCACAGGTCTGGCTATTGGCCTTCCAGACTGCACCAGAACAATTATATCCACCACCCACCACCACCATCTTTACTCTGATATCAACTTTTGCAATTCTCCACATTGTGACAAATTTCACATTTCTGTTTGAAACACTTTAAGAATAGCTATCCCAAGGAGGGGAGAAAAGTCTTACCTTCTAAATCTTCTTTCTCAAAGTGTGTTTTGAGAATAGAACGAGTTCCACCCCTATCCACAACGGCCTCTTCATCATTTCTCTGTAGAATGGGAAGAAAGGGGATTAAATGATAATACATACATTCTTCTTATTTCAAACTTTAATATGATTTAATATTTTAGGGGATTAATTCAGTCATTTTAACTTACTTGTACATGACTATTCTATTTCATTATCAAGTGCTAGTTTAAAAGAGGAAACCAAAATTAATTTGACCATATATTCAGAGAAGGAATATCATTTGATTTTCCATGAATCAAAAGAAGTGAAACATTCCAGTTGGCATCAGTTGTTAGGGAGATGAAAAACAGATAACAAAGTCATCTTGCCAATTTAGTAACATGCATTTTTATCTCTGATAAAGAATTTTTGTTAACAAGATGACATTTTGAACTATACACGGAAAATATGAAAATCATTAGTATTAACACCACTAATGCTATGGTAGGGTAAAATAATTCCACTGCCATTAAAAATGGGGTTGGGGGAATCTAATCCCTTGAAAGCAACTAGTAGCAATTATTAAGTAAACTACAATTCTAATTACTTTGCTTCAGCATTTTATTCAAACTAAACTGTAAATTACTATCCTGTACTTTAAAACTTCATTCAGTTTTTCTTTCTCTTTTTCTTTTTTTTAATCTATTTATAATGGCTGGGCAGAGGCTCTGTCTTCTGCATATTGTCCACGCTCAAAACAATATGTTCACAGTTTCAGTACTCAATAAAATAATGGAGGGGTGAGTATAATTCATTCTGACCATGCAGGAATTGACCAAATACAAAATACTGAATGAAATGAAATGCGCATTACTTCCTATTTTTATCTAATTGTGAATACCTATGTAAAATTGCCTTAAAAAGTGAACGCTAAGCACAAATGGAGAGATGAAAAGGTAGACTAACAGACTAAAGATGGGTGAATCTTTCAAGATCTATTTCTAAGTCTATCCTAGCATACAGCTATTAGAAAAGTTTTTTAATTCCTCAACATAATCTTGATAAAGATTTGGCCTCCATGTTTTACAAATCAATACTTTCAACTTTAGGATTAGAGACAACATATTTCAATCTAGAAAGATCAGCTCGGAAATGCTTCACACGCAGCAAAGTATAGAGTAGAAGGACATGTTTTTAACTCTACAGTCTGTTGTCTTTTCTGTAAACATTTGCTGAGCCAGGTCAGGACAAAGTGTTTGAAATCAGAGTTTAAGAAACCTACACTATCGATGAGAAAAAACATGAAGATAAGATCCAGAGCTTGTGGCTCTTCTATTTGCAATGTTTTAAAAACTTGTTGGATTGATCAATAATGGCCATAGAAAAAAACTAAAGATAAGATTTATATAATATTCCTGAACCATACAAATGCAAGTTTCAGCCTATTTAGAATCTGTTCTTGATACATTAACAAATCAAATGTATCCTCTGAGCAAGATATATTCAAATATCGTACTTCCCCGAAATTAAGACCGGGTCTTATATTAAGCTTTGCTCCAAAAGACACATTAGGGCTTATGTTCTGGGGACGTCATCCTGAAAAATCATGCTAGGGCTTATTTTCCAGTTAGGTCTTATTTTCTGGGAAACACGGTGTATGTCACATTGGAATGCACCTCTGCCCTCTGGGGTATTGTTAGAAAGAATGCCAAAAGCTAACTCATGCATTCATATTCAAAGATCAGAAGGAATGTTATTCCACTATGGTTCACAATGGCAGTCACTTAAAACAATTGCGAAATGGAAAGCCTTATATAGAATATATGAAGATCTTTTTCACTTATACAATAAAATGTTTAATTTTGATTTCAAGGATCTGAATGAATTTTCAACTTATACAAAATGGTTTTGCTCTATATAAAACATGGATACTGTTCACAGACAAAAGATAATTCTATTGATTATCCTATCTGAAGATATTGAGATAAAATGAAATTTTGCAACAAAAGCAGAAGGAGAATCTAAGAAATAATTGATTATTTAATTACTATAAAAATTGCAAGCAGAAGTGACCTGGTTTTAGTATTTCTTTGAAAGACAAAATCTAGAAACTAGAATATGAATTTAACTCAACATAGGTGACTTATTTATGGTTTCATATACATTATCTCCTTTAAATACTCACTGGATGTTCCATAGAAACATCAAATGCATGATCTTCTAGGTTGAAAATTCCCAAGATCCAATTAATACTAATAGATATACTGAAATTCTTCTACTTATAGTTTAAAGGATCACTTCAATATTATTCAAGACTTTTTAATAGAGTATTTGCCTTCCCCCTTATTGCCAAGAGCAGGCAATCATGGGGTGTGATAAAGAGAATACAGAGGTACATACGGCACTGGGTGCCGTACGTAATCCCTATACACCAGTAAAATAAATTTTTATCTCATTTTGTATTGTTAATCTCTTTAGATTTGTTGAACATCAAGTACATTAACATACGTTAATTTCCATATGTATTTACTCATTAGGAATAAACTTTAGCACTGTGTCTGGAGAGAACACATAAATGTGTTACATTGCCTCTCAGTACAAATTACCTTTGCTACACCATTGGGGAAAAGTTTAAGATGATTGATTCCCATAAATTTAATAGGACAATGTTTTAAATTTTTTTGGACATGACCTATAGTGAGAAATATATATCCCAATATAATCACATATTCATATATATATAATCACAACAAAAGTTTCACAAACCAATATTTACCCACTATTATAAACAATGTACTGTGATATTTTCTATTCCAGGGTATTCTATTTCATTTAAAAATACTAGTCACTATCCCTTAATTTATTTTAGGACTCAAGAAATAAGATGTGGCTTGCAATTTGAAAATCACTAATATAGACTATTGCTCTAGGACAGAGTAATGGTAACTAATTCACACAGAAATCCATTTATGTAAACCTCTAACCAAATGAACAAATAATAATATTTTACTTTTCAAATTGATATTTTTCAATTTGTGAAGTTTCTGTCATGTTAAGTTTAGGGATATATTACTGTAGTTGCATAAATCACATAATCTTTTGCTGAACTATTTTGACTTTGTTTTTCCTTATATCAGGAGAGTGATGGCTTGCTCTTCCTAATTCCACTGATGTACGTATCTCCCATGCATTCCCAAGAAAGAAAGGAAAAACAGTATTATCTATGATCCTCTCTACTTAAACCCTGGTTATGAATAAATTGAATTGTATTCAGGTGTTTAAAAGGCAAACTCCATGTGACTGGCATAACTCAAATGCATTCTATAATTTTCTAAAATTTGATTACTTCTAAACATGAAGACATCTTGTATTGTATATAAATGTAAATTGGGAATATATCGACTTCCAAAAAATGTTACTAAAGGGAAGAATTTTGTTGTTCTTGTTATTTTAATGGAAGAATTATTAGAAATAGAAGAAAAAAGAACTTTCTAACTCAGCTCTCACATTTGAAGTGACCTTAAACCAGTACACTCTCATGAAAGAGCAACTAACACGGGCCAGTACATTTAAGTGTTAAACTATTCAGATAAACACAATTTCTTCTAGAGTTGTTTGTAAATATCACTAAGCACTCTGAATATGTACAAATGCATTCTTCTGATTTACCATACTCTCCAGCATAAAACTTTTCTCGTTTTACAAGCCAAAATCTAACAGTAATCCTACAAGCAGGAAAATTCACTTTTTCATCTCCTTTTGATAATTCTCATCTCATTTGAGAATGGATTAATAGGGCAGAAAGCAATTCATTTTCAATTCAGAATATTCTTCCCCAGAATTATCTGTCATATCAATTTTTGTAGAAAGCAACCGCTTTTTCTGCCTTTTTATTAGGTGTTAGGATCATAAGCTGTACTGTATCGTCTCCTAGTCATAACAGATCATAACAGATCCACTTTCATCTCTTCTCCTCCATGCTCTATGTCTTTATGGACTGCGTCACCAGGTTATTTCCCTTCTCGCTTCCAACAGAGTTCAATTGGTAAGAGATAATGACAGAGGATTGGAGAGAAAGAGAAGATAGAAATGGGCCCTCTTAGGCCATAGGTTGACAATGGTGTGTTCCTCTATCAAAGGCCAAAGCTCTTATCATGTGACTCTACTACAGCTACAGATCTTCCCATTTGGCATTAACTGCTCCCACACCTTGCATCTTTAGGCCAAGTAGTGACAGTTTCTAGCTGTTGCAAGTTCGTGGGATTTCACTAACATTAGTTGATTTCCCTTTATCCTGCCCACATCTTTAAAAATAGTCCAATCATTAAACTCTTTTTATCACCCTTTGAGTGACCATGTGTTTCCTGCTATGACCCTGACCTACATATATATATATATATATATATATATATATATATATATATATATATGTCACTTTTTAATGGCTATAAATCCATAACATCAAATTTTGTAAATACAGCAAAATGGCAACCTACTTACATGACTTTGACTAACAAATATCTATCAAAAAATACTATTAATGAAAGGTAGGGGGAAAAAAAAGTGGGAAAGAGACTGGGTCAAAGAACTCACAATAACATGATTAAATCAAGAATACTTAGTTTCTGAAAGAAATGAAAAAGAGGGGATAAACTTTTAGATGTATGAAAGGGAATGTAAAAGAGTAACTAATAAAATATAAGTATTTAACAGTTGCAAAGAATGTTCCTCATATACTCAAGGAACATCTCTACATTTTTCTACCCCTGAGGCTCCATGAAGAAATTGCCTTTTAATTCAGTTTATAGGGGCTCTCAGCCTATAGAACTAATATCTTCATTAGTATGAAATAGTTTCCGGTACTGATTTAAAGAGTAGTAGTAACATATAGATAGACATATGTATTTTATAAACATGAACCGAGAGTAGTTTTAAGTGTTTATTATTTACAAAGGCTCCAAACTTGTCAATTCTCATTAATGTTAAAATATTTCACAGAAAGCTAAGGTTGATTTTATTCACTTCACTAATGTTAAACCAAATATTTTCCAAACTTGTAATATCTCACCACATTATATACATACTCTGCTTTAATAGTGTGTTGCTACTGTTTAAACAAACAACACATACAGAATTTTAACTTATTGGTTTTCTTATTCATCTTATTACCTTTTATTTTAAATTATGAAATTAAGAAATTGAACATTAACACAATGGCTTCAATGTTTATATTCAACATATTCATCCATTATTTAGTCTATAGGAGTTACCTTTTTTCATTTCTAAATAGATGCAGGATTTTAACTTCTTGTTTCCTTACTCATATCCTCGCTATCTTGCATTTTAAATTATGAAATAAAGAAAACTGAACATTAACATTTAGATTCAATGTTAATATTCAACATATGTATCCATATTTATTCTGGAAGCATTCCTTTTTTTTTCATTACCATGTAAGCTAAAGTATGATAAAAATGTAAAAGATCAACTCTTTGACCTTTAACTGTATTATGCTGTATTAAGTAAGACAATAGATGTGAAAGCCTCAGCTCAGAGATTACCATATTATAAGAGTTCAATAAATACTAGCTGAACTGGAATCTAAGCATAAGTCAAGCATAACTTTGAATTTCACCTGTATGTTGTATTTTCATAAAATAAATGAACCCTTGTATTTTTACTAGCATATTATTTTGAAATTAGGTATTTAAAATCTGGTATCAACTCTAAAATATGGATTATACCCTCTCATGGTAATACAAGTTAAATTTATCTATCTTATATACTGTATTAATTAAATCATATGAAACAAATTATACAGTTGCCCAGTAAACCACTCTTCCTCTTCCCTATATATTTTTAATAAAAGTAAGTGAATTCCTTTCTATAGTATCTAATTGGGGAGGTGGGAATTGGGTTTCATTTACTTATGCAAAGTAAATGTGTTATTTCATCTTTACACATATTTAAAAAAATAGAACAAAGAATAAGAATTGGAGAGTAAAACCCTTTATCATAGGAACAGTTCTAAGAAGGCAAAAACTAAATCATCACATAAAAACTTCAAGACTTATCTCATTTACTTGTAAAACTCTACCCATGCTAACTTTAGAGACCAGTTAGAGGACTACACAATTAGGTTAAGGAAGTCCACTGGTTCACATGAAATACTAGAGTCAAGTTCAGGTTTGAAAGGTTCAGGGGTGAAAGTCTTTCAATGCTAAACTAATTATGCCTCAGGATTAAATTCATCGCAACATACAGTAATAAGTACTGTCACTGAGACCTAAAGAATATGATGTCTTCTAGTGAGTCCAACATCTGATGGTTAAGGATAACAAGCGTTTGAGAAGTTAAGAACACTTGTAATTAGCCAAAAGTATTTTAAAGGTAGTGATACTTGCATAATTGAGTTTCTGCCTTGTTTACCCGCTCAATCCTCCAGATTTGTTTGTTTTCGATTCTGGACTTGATTCTTGTCTTGTTCTTAAGAATCCTTCTAGAGTCTCAGTTATACCTATGACCAAACTTGTACTCAGAAAAAGATGTTAACTGTTGCTACATTTCCTTACTGCTGCCTCACTCTGACTTTAGTTTCTTCATGTTGCCGGCTCATAAATACTCTATGAGACTCCATCTGTCTTAAGTCTTTCTTCATTTGTCCCACTGTGTTCTTCCTTAAGCATATGCCACATCCCCTTGAGCTCATTTCGTGTTCAAGTACAAGTTCTTCCTGCTCTGACCTATCCCTCTGTTGCTGCTGCTCCCATTTAGGAGGTCAACAAAAGGCAGCAGTGGATAAATGCTAAGAGGGTAATGTGGGGCCACATACCACCTGGATTCAAATTTTCTTTCGGTTAATTCATAGCTGCATGACTTCAGGTATCTTACGTAATTTCTCTGTGAATTAAGTGGCTTATTAATACATGTAAAGTTCTTGAATGTCCAAGCTTGCGTTAAGTCCTCAATAAATGTTATTTGTATTATCATTTGTACTATTTGAGCCACAAAAATAAGTGTGTTTCCTACCTTCAAAGAGCTTATAGACTTCATGTTAACTATAACACACAATGGTACTTGAAAGAAATTCATACAGGTGACACTTAACCATAAAGGTCATTATTTTTGTTCAAGAAAGACTCCATTAAAAGAGACACTTGAGCTGATTTTTTAAAGATCAATATATCTTTGCCAGGAAGATAAGAGAGCAAAGTGGTAGTTTGTCTTAAGAATCAAGACAAGAGCCTAGTTATTTGAATCAGTGAAAGACATTAGTGGGACTTAAAGCAGGACTGACTTGAAACTAAACCACCAGACTACTAATTTGGTTCTCACAGTCCAAATGCCTGGAAAGAAAACTTCTTCTAAAGGAAGAAGGACTGAAAAAACTAATGTGAAAGTAGAACTTCTAGAAATTAGAAAAATAATAATGTTATATATAATTCTTAAAATTAAAAGTTTCATTGATGGGTAAAAGAGTAGACTAAACAGATGTTATAAGAACTAGAAAACTGGGAATAAGATCTGAAAAAATTACATAGAATATAGAACAGAATAACAAGAACGTGAAAGATATGCAATAGTTTTTAAATGGAGGATAATATGATAAAGTCCAACACACACCTAACTGGAGTTCTAAAAAATAATAATAAAGAAAACGAAGGAGAGCATCGATTGAAACTAATTGATGAAAATGATAGACGACATGAATCCTTGGATTCAGAAATCACAAAGAATCGCAAACAGGATAATTAAAAGACAATTCATACCTACACATATCATGTGAAATTGCAGAATGACACAATATTAAAGCAGCAAGGGGGAAAAAAGTCTCCTACAAAAGAGTGACAAACTAATAAAAATAGAAGCCAGTAAACTATCAAATTATATCTTCAGAATACCAAGGAAAAATAATTGTTAATCTAGAACTAAATACCCAACTCAGCCAACATTTTTTTAATTAAATTTATTGGGGTGGCATTAGTTACTAAAACTATATAGATTTCAAGTGTACAATTCTATAATACATCATCTATCTACTGCATTGTGTGTTCACCACCCAGAATCAGTTCTCAGTCCATCACCATATATTTAACTCCCTTTACCCTCTTCAACCATTCCCTCTCCCCACTTACCCTCTGGTAACCACTAAACTATTGTCTGAGTCTATGAGCTTTTGTTTGTTTGATTGTTTGTCTTGTTCGTTTGCTGCCTTCAGTTTTATATACCACATATGACTTAAACCATATGATTCTCGACTTTTTCTATCTGGCTAATTTTGCTTAGCATGATAATCTCAACATCCATCCATGTTGTCACAAATGGTAGTATTTCATCTTTTCTTATGGCCAAGTAATATTCCATTGTATAGATGTACCACACCTTCTTTATCCAATTATCCATTAAAGGACACTTTTATTATTTCCATATCTTTGCCACCATGAATAATGCTGCAATGAACATAGGGGTACATATATCTTTATGGATAAATGTTTTCAGATTTTTTGGATAGATACACGGAAGAGGGATTCCTGGGTCATATAGTAATTCTATTCTTAATTTTTTTGCGAACCTCCATACTGTTTTCTATAGTGTCAGCTAACATTCTTTTTTTTTTCTGTTTTTTTTTTTCTTTTTTTTTTTATTAGGTTCAGGTGCACAAAACAATATAGTTAGACATTTATCATTTACATCCCTCACAGTGTCAACCCCCCTCCTCCCATCCACTATCCCTCTGACATCGCACACAGCCATTACATTTCCACTGTCTCTATTCCTAATTTATATTTATATTTATAATATAATTTATATATAAATTAAATTTATATATATATATAATATATAATATATATTAATATATATAATATATATAAAAATATATATATTTTTTAAAAAAAATATATAAAATATATATAAAAGATATATATAGATAATAAATTATTATATATAAAGTAAAATATAATTTATAATATAAAAAATATTATATTTATATTTATATTTATATTATATTATATTATATTATATTAATATTAATTATATATTATATATATTATATATATAATATATTATAATTATATATATTATATATAATTATATATAATATTATAATTATATATATTATATATATTATAATATATTATAAATATATTATAATTATATATATTATATATATAATATATTATAATTATATTATATATATAATATATATATAATTTTTATATATAAAATATATATAAAATATATAATAATATATATAAAATATATATAATATATATAAAAAAATATATATATTTTTTTAAAAAAAAATATATAAAATATATATAATAATATATATAATATATAATAAATTATTATATATAAATTAAAATATAATTTATAATATAAAAAATATTTATATTTATATTTATATTTATATTTATATTTATATTTATATTTATATTTATATTTATATAAAATTGTAGTTGACATTCATTATATTGTTCAGACTCAGCTTCAGATGTACAGTTCAGTGATCAGGCATCTACATCATCCCTGAGGTGGTCTCCCTAACGAGACAAATGTCCATCAGATACCCTACAGAATCTTTACAACATTATTGATTATATTTCCCAAGTTGACTTTCGTAACCCCATGGCAATCTTGTGGTTACTGACTGTGCTTTCTAATCCCCTCACTTTCCCCCTTATCCCCACCCCACCCCCATCTAGCAACTCTTAGTTTTTTCTCTATGTCTCTTAGACTGTTTCTGATTAGTTCATTCATTCATTCTTTTCTGATATAAGATATAAGTGAGATCATATGGTATTTGTCTTTCTCTGTCTGACTTATTTCACTTAACATAATGTTCTCTAGGTCCATCCATGTTTCAAATGGTAAGATTTCTTTCTTCTTTATGGCTGCGTAATACTCCATGTATAAATGTACTACAGTTTCTTAATCCAATCGTCTACCAATGGGCATTTCGATTGTTTCCATGTCTAGGCTATTATGTATAACTCAGCTAACATTCTTGAGAGACATTTCAGACAAACAGAAACTGAGAATTTATTACCACCACATTCTTTCTAAAGAAATTTCTAAGTATACACTTCAGGAAGAAGTAAAATGATCCCCCATAAAGGATGTCTGAGATGAAAGAAGGAATCCTGAGCCAAGAAACTAAAGAACAAACAAATATAAAGAAAATGAAAATAAAATGACTTTAAAAATCAACTCCATGATCTCTAAGATCCTTCCTAGTTAGACAATACTTTAACTTTTTTATACTATGCTGTTTTCTACTTCAATGTAAGGGTCATTTTTTGTTTGCATTCAAGTACTTATCCATACTTTAGCTTAAGATAATAACATTTATAATCCTCCCATATAACAATATCTTTCTCCATTCCTGCTACTTAAATCCTGATTTTTTTACTAATATATTCTAGACATGTAAGACACATAGGTATTAATTATAAGAAGAAAATAAAGGTATACATGTACATTTTTAAATTAAATTACCAATTTGTAACTTTTCCATCATGAATAAAACCTGTTCTTTACGACTTTGTAAGAATCTACAAAATTAGAGTACTACCTTAGTATTTAGTCTTCTCATCATAAATTAGGACAGTTCTGAGTTGGACTACATACACAATAGTCAATTATATAAATTATTTAAACTGAAAAAAGTCCATTATATCTGCACTTTAATGAGTTATAGGTGAATTGGACTTGAATATTCAATAATTTGCAAACTAAAGATGGAAAGAAGTTTCCCAACATAATAAAACCAACAAATCAAGACACAATGGGAATAGTGAAATAATATTTGTGATTAAATAAACAAGGAAAATTTCAAGATTTCTACAAAACTAAAATGGTGCTAAGGAGTAAGATAAATTAAACATTAGAAGACGAACTTCAATGATAAGAAAACAGCAGTGAAGAGGGATATTTCAGATATATGCTTAAGTTATGAAAAATATAGTGTTTAAATAATTAATATAAAAAGTAAAGTAAGCAGTCTAACTAGCTCAGTGATTTTTTTCTTTAACCTCAGTGATTGTTTATTAGTGATATGTTTTATCATATCATAAATAAAATAGTAGAAATCTTAGTCATGTAGTTTACTAAAATGTGGACTTCTATTACATTTAATAGCAACTTTAAGCAAAGTTATTTTCTTAATTATATAAATGCCAAAAGTGTGGAAGAAGGAATGGGCATAACAAAAGGCATAACTTTAGTTATTTTCTACTTAATAACTAAAAAAGAACAAAACCAAGAAAATAAGAAAAAAACCTGTGCTCTTATATTTTCTAATTATCTCAAACTTCAAGGGATATAGAGAAAGAAAATAAAAATACCCTAAAGAAGGGTTAAAATGGAATTACATTTGAAATGGCAAATGCGGAAAAAGGAAAAGGATGAGTGAAAACATACAAGTATATTAACATTCTTGGCTGACAACTTTTTAAATTTCTTCATTATTTATTCCTTTCACAAGACCAAAAACTATCTACTATTTAAATTAAATTTATGTATAATTGAGATGTATTTCTTCTACTACTTAGAAGAATCAAACTCCAGTTATTAGAAATATATGTGATTAATCTACGTAATAGAAACAGCCACGCCTAATTTAAAGCTAGTATTATAGCTATAAACAGTTCTCATTTATTAAATTCATACTATCAATAGGCACTAAAACTAAGTTAAGGTCCATAAGAGGAAGCAGAGTGATGGATAAGAAAATCTCTGAAACTAGACCACCGGGGTTCATATCCAGTTCTGACATTCACTACTTACTTGGCCATGTGACTTTGAGCAAGTTCTTTGTGCCTCAATTCCCACATATGCAAAATGGGTGTCATGCTATTTATATAGTTATTATGAAGATTAGATGAATTACATGTTGCTAACATGCTTAGAACAGCACCTCAGAGTTCTATATTAGTTACATAAATATACTTTATCTTATGAAATCCTCACAACAGTTCTAGAAGGTATACCGGTGGTGTCAAAAAAATGTACACAAGTAGACACTTTGGTCAACGTTGCTCAAGCAGTAGTTTGCCATAATCAGAAGTGTCTCGGGGCAGCCAGATGGCTCAGTTGGTTAGAGCGCGAGCTCTTAACAATAGGGTTGCCAGTTCGATTCCCACATGGGCCAGTGAGCTGCGCCCTCCACAACTAGATTGAAGACAACGAGCTGCCACTGAGCTGCAGGAGGGGTGGCCGGATGGCTCAGGTGGTTAGAGCACGAGCTCTTAACAACAAGGTTGCCGGTTCCACCTGTAACTAAGATTGAAAACGGCGAATAGACTTGGACCTGAGCTGCGCCCTCCACAGCTAGACTGAAGGACAATGACTTGACTTGGAGCTGATGGGCCCTGGAAAAACACACTATTCCCCAACATTCCCCAATAAAAAATTTTTTAAAAAAAGTGTCTGGACACTGATGGTAGCCACTTTGAGCACCTCTGGTAATTGCAAAAATCAAACATGACTTGTATTCATCTTTTGTTATCGGTATATATTAAGTATTACAAATTTAATACCGTTTACCTTTTTTAAAATGTGTATACTTTTTTTGGCACCCTCTGTATATATTTATCATCATTTAAAGATGAGGAATCTGAAGCCCAGTTAGGAAAGGCTAAATGACTTGTCCAAGATTATGAGTTGTTCAACTAATACGAGGCAGGATTAGGATTTGAATCAAATTTTATATGACTTTAAAATTCATGTTCTTTCTACCGTGTCACTCACTGCCTCATTTTCTCAAAATTTTAGCCATTTTTCTCCGAATTTTTACATACCCCATAAATAACATTCACAATAACAATAACAGAGGACACAGTCAGAAGATGGCCGCTATGAACCAGGAAGTGGGCCCTCACCAGACACTGAATCGGCAGGATCCTTAATCTTGGACTTGTCAGCCTCCAAAACTGTGAGAAATAAATTTCTGTTGTTTAAATCACCCAGCTTATGGTATTTTTTTGTTATAGCAGCTCGACAATTATGAATAATAAAAGTCATGGACAATATTAGGTGCTTTTCAAACATCATCTCACTAAACTTTACAGGCTATTATCCTCACCTTACAAATGGGAAGCTGAGGCTCAAAGTACTTAAGTAACTTACCCAAGATTATAGAAGCAGGATTTGAACTTTGATCTGTTTAACTCCAAAACCCATGTTATTTGTCTCACCAAAACATCAGAGAAGTTGAGCCAGGCTAAGTTTTGAAGACTAGATAAAGTTTTTGAAACGGTGAGGAGGATGGAAAATGAGGCAGTGAGATCAGCACACACACAAAGGCATAGGGGAAAAATTAGGCTTAATCAGGAAATTTCAATTGTTTCACGATTATTAGGGCACCAGGTACCCATCGAAAGTAACAAATGAAGCTAGAAAGTGAGTGTATATCTACATAATAAAGATTCTTGTGTGACTCCCATATTTTGCACAATATAAGCAAAGATTATGAATTATTTTACAATTTAATACATTTTAAAGAAATTGTTTCTCTGCATAGGAGAAATACTTTAAGCAGGATCTCACACGTATGGTTCAGAGGTGAGAAGTCATCTGATTTTCAACTACTATACCACATTTTGTTTGTCCATTCATCTGCCAGGGGACATTTAAATTGCTCCCACCTCTTGGCTATTGTGCATAAGGCTGCAATGAACATAGGTGTGCAAATATCTCTTCAAGACCCCGTTTTCAATTATTGTGGATGTATAGGATATTACGTTTTCTAAATCTCATCCTAATTGTTAGTTTATTTGAAAAGAAATACTAGTTGATTTTCAAAAAAGAAGGATACAATGTGTCAAGGGCCGACCTTTCACGTGAATAAGTTTTATATATGCCTTCAATAATTTACTATTTGGCTTCTGTAAGGACCTTTTTTCCTTGCCTAATGCTCACTTGAAGAATTTTCCTTAGAGGTCTCATGATCTTTGGTTCTGTTCTCGTATTTAAAAATACGAAACTAAAATACTAATTGAAAACGCTGAATATGGCTTGTCAACTTTGAGGATACTGTAAAGTGATTTGGTTTAGCTGTTTCTTTGGGGAACCCTAATGTCAATATGTCTGGGACATTCCTCTTGAGCTTGTTAGAGTCCAGGTGGGTCCTCCAACATCGTGTCTGGGAGATGAAGGCCTGGCTACCAGCTTTCTAGGAGCAAAATGGAGGAAAAGAGTTGAGCTCATAGCATTGTTACTGAATGCAGCTGCTTTTAATATAGTGCTTTCTGACCTTAGCTGTACCTGGGTTACCCAGTCCATAAAGATTCTGTTTAACCCTCTCCATAGAATAAAACTCCAGTCTACTGCTAGAGTAGAGGTGGGGTATTTGCCTGGTTGGCTGAAGTAAAGGAGGAAGAGGATCTGGAAACGTGACTGAATTTTAATGCAATCCCGTTTACTTTAGGAGCTTGATTCCCTCTTTTCAGAGGTACCTGGTGTCTTTTCATGATGTTTCAGTATTAATTGGGCTGATTCTCAGCTTTTGTCACTGCCAGTTTATAATTCTGTTTTCTCAGTTAGCCAAGTCACTTGATATTTTCTTTCTGAAATTTTTTGCTCACAAAAAAAATTTTGTTACTTTTTTTCCTCTCCCATTCTTCCCACTTTCACTTAGTTTTGGTACAGAGAAATGGTTAAAAATACCCTTCGTCCTTTTAATAAGATTTTGGGAGAAAGGAAAAGTAGCTGTGTGTATTCTATCTTATAATTTTACCTCAAGTCTCCTTATTTTACTTCACTTTTAATTATACTGCATTTTCAGAACACATCAATCAGGGTAATATATTATTATTACTATTATTCTACTACTAATATTCATTCTGCTACTACTATAGGTTACTAAAATTGTTAACACATGTTTTTAATCTCCTGTCCAACCTCTGAATGAGCTTCAGAAACATTTTTATGCTGACCTAAAGCACACTTCAGTATTCTTAAATTTATATAACAAAATCTATTTATTGAATCAATATTGCCTAATCATTTAATATGTGCCAGAATCTGTACGAGGTCATGGGGATACTGAATTAAAATATACACTGTCTTCTAGGAGTTCATATTTTAAGGGGAAATGATATACAAGTACATATTTTTTCAAATGTTATACCATAAGTAGGCTTAGTATTCTGAGGGATATATAAATGACTACCTAATCCCACTAACTGATGCTTAAATTGAATCTTACAGCACAAATAGGATTATCAAAGTGAGTAAGAAGAAGAGCATTCCAGGCAATTGGCACAAAAGCATGATGGTATCAATGACTTCAAAGGATATAAATCCCCACTCTTTTTAACTTGACAGGTTTTGGGGGTTTCATTTTTTAACACATCTCAAAATATTACAACATTCTGGTGAGGAAAGCATTAATATTACTGCTTTTACTGTAATTTTTTATATGAGGAAATGAAGATGCATTCAAAATTTATAGTGGGCCAATGGCAGAGCTAGAACTAGAAGTAAAATTTTGGTTTTCTGATTGCCATCTGAATGGTCAATCATTGAATAATTCCAACTCTACATTCTGAAACTGTTAACCCCTTAGCTGCCTGATTTTTCTCAGTATTGCATATAATTGCAGTAATAAAAACTAACATTCATTGTAAGGTTTACAATGTGCCAGGCACAGTGCTAGAACTTTACACACAGTCACTTATTAAAAATCTTCAAAACAAATGAGTATTCTGAGACTTAAAGAGGCCAAGAGACTTTCCCAGGAACCCTCAGCTACTAAGAGGAAGAGACTGACTTTGAAGGTAGGTCGATACTCTCAACCAATACCCTACCTTACAGAAGTATTATATTAGTTAAGCATAAAATCTGAAGTTCCTTAATTTAACTTTAAAACATTTCAGACTCTGGTCCAAGTCAGCTAATATTAATTCCTAATGATTACCTAAGTGACCGAAGCCATATTTTTTCCATGGACATTTCATGCTCATTCCCAATTTTGTTATTCAACAAAAAAAATCTGTTAAGTAGTTATCATGTGCCAGGCACTGTATTAGTGCTGGCTTTAAAGAAATAAAAGATACTGCCTTTGCCCTTAAACAGTTCATAACCAAGACAGGAAAATCAATGACTACAATACAATATGTACAGTGCTTTAATTAAGGTAAATACTGGAATCCAGGATAACATAAGGAAAATACCTAATTCTTTCTGAAGTGACAAGGGGATGTGTTCAAAAGGAGGTGATGCTGAATCTAAATACACCTTGAAGCACAAGGAAGAGTTGGCCATGAAAAAACAACAAGACATGAGGGGCCAAATTCATTATAGGTAGAGAGAACAGCATTGATAAAGGCTTGAGAGAGCCTGTCTCTCTCTAGCAGAATTTAGACTAACTTTAACTTAAGATAGCTAAGTTTAAGTGGCACTTCCTCATTCCTCAAATGTTATAGAACTACCATATGATCCAGTAATCCCACCTCTAGGTAATATACAAAGAAAATAAAATTACTACCTCAAAGAGATATCTGCACTCCCATGTTAATGGCCACATTATTTACAATATCCAAAATATGGAAATATCAAAGTCTGTCAATGGATATATGGATAAAATTATAAGTTTATACAATATTACTCAGCCATGAGTATAAAGGTCATCCTGTCATTTGCGACAGCATGGATAGATCTTGAGGGCATTATGCTAAGTGAAATAAGTCAGGCAGAGAAAGACAAATATTGTATGTTCTCACTGATCTCACTTTGAAAATTATCTTAAAAGTAATGAGGAACCTTAGAATGAGTTTAAGTAGTCAAACGCCTGTTTCTGCTTTCCGTTTCAGAAAGAATACTATGGCAACTAAGTGATGAGTAGGTTGCTTTGGGGATGGGTAATGAGAAGAAAAAGAAATGCCAATTAAGAACTGATTACAGTAGTCCAGCTGAAAAATGAATGTGAACTCATACTGAGGTCAAGACCACGGGGAATGGAAAGAAGGGATAAACGTTGAACTCCTTAGGAGAAACAATCTGCATAACTTGGTGAGTAATTGGATCTAAGGTTGCAATAAAGGAGTTGAAAATGATTATCAGGTCATCGTGCTAGGAAAGACAAAGAGGTTTTTAAAAAGAAAATATTAAGTTTAATTTGGGACATACCAAGTTTGAGACATTTATAAAATAAATGAGCAGAGATGTCTAACAAGATGCAATGTTTGGAACACTAGACAGGAGTTAAGATGTAGATTTGATCTATAGATTTAGAATTCTTCACCATGTAAAGCAGCAGTTCTCTATTCTGGCTGCCCATCAGATTCACTTGAAAAGCTTTTTGTAAATATAGGGTTTTATCTCCATAGACTTTATTTAGTACTTCTGAGATAAGCTTGGGGCATCAATGTTTTTAAAAAGCTATCTATGTGATTCTGATGCACAGTCACAATTAAGAATCACAATTAAGAATAATTTAAATCATGAGTATAGATTAGACTTGTGGTTTTCAAACAGCGTTGTACCAATTAGGGGACACTGAGAAGAAATTATCAGACAGATTATTATAATAACAACAACAACTATAATCTATTGAGCACCTTTGGCAGGAATTGTGCTAATGATTTTACAAATATTATTTGCAGTGGAAGAGAAAACAGGAAGCAAGAGTATAATGAAAGTCAATGAAAGTCATGTCATGCTTTTTCCATGAAGTCTTCCATGGCAATTTCAATTTTAACTGATGTCTCTCATCTCAATTTGGCATTTAGAGTATACTAATTTATACATGGGTATCTATTTCAGGTGTATATAACTCTAAGCGGTATAACATACTGGTTAAGAGCAAGAGCTCTAGAACTAGACTTCCTGGTTTGAATCCCAATTCATCCTTTCCTTTTCTGGCAATTTTGATCTTAGGCAAGCTACTTAATTTCTTTTTTAGTAATACATATATTACTAAATTTAAGCACAATGTGTGTATATGTATATACAAACATAAGTACTAATTATGTGTGTGTATATATAGTTTCCATATATTATAATGAAAGTTCCTTGAAGAGACAGATTTGTTTTATATCGTTTGTAGCTTCCTCATTATAATTCTGAAGATTAGCATATTATTATCCCCATTTTATGAGGTCAGACAATTAAGTTCGTGAACTCATCCTAGAAAAAGTGCTACATACCTCATTGCTGAATATCACTGTGGTCACCTTCGAAGTACTCCCCTTTGGAAGCTGGAAGCCAGTGCCTAGTGCACCCTTCAAAGCAATTTTGGAACTCTTTTTCTGGAATGGCCATCAAAGCTGTTATTGTATTACCCCTGATGTCCTGAAGGTCATCAAAATATCTCCCTTTCAATATTTCCTTTATCTCCAGGTAAAGAAAGAAGTCATTGGGGGCCAGATCAGGTGAGTAGGGAGAGTGATCTAATACAGTGATTTGTTTATGGCTAAAAGCTCCCTCACAGACAGTGCCGTGTGAGCTGGTGCATTGAGGTGATGCAAGAGCCATGAATTGTTGGCGAAAAGTTCAGGTCATCTAACTTCTCCTCACAGCCTTTTCAGCACTTCCAAATAGCAAACTTGGTGAACTGTTTGTCCAATTGGTGAAATTCATAATGAATAATCTCTCTGATATCAAAAAAGGTTAGCAACATCATTGCAACAAGTTCACGAACTTAATTGTCAGACCTCATATAGACAACAATACTGATGCAAGAGAGATTAGGTAACATTTCTTGAATAAATAATGTCAGTAAAGCAGAAGATATGGGATCCAAGAGCGTCCAGCTCTAGAACTCTAGCTTTTAACTATTGTGCTATACTGCCTGCCTCCATACTATTCAATAGGCTCAATAAATTCTTATTAGATTGATTAAAATTTGGGGGAAAAAAGGATAGGAACATATGGTATACATTTATATGCAGCATATTTTACAATGCACTTCATTGAAACCAGGCTGTGTTGCCTTTTGGAACAAGGAGCTTGAAAAAGGAATATTCAGTTATCTTTTTAAATTATTATTATCTATATTCCTGTATTATCATTTTTTTAAAAGGCTTAGGTGGGGAAAGGATCATTTCACTAAAGTTTTCTATCTGCTTTTTAAAGAAAAAAATGTTTAAATGTTTAAAAGTATTAAAACAACCCACAGCCCAGTGATCTCCAAGGTTTCTCCCAGGAATGACTGTGATTCTAAACATGTACTGAAAATTTGTGAGTTTCCTACCATATACTCGCATGTATGGCTCTTTCCCAGGCAATGTGAAGTCACAAGGATTAATAAGAATGACCTTACAAGAACTTCTAGAAAACGGGGTTTTTTAATAAAGCAGACTTCTACAGGAAGAAACAGAGTATTCTCTATTATATAGGTCTGCTATTACTCTAAATATAGAGCCAGAAGAACAAGTGTGCCTGATTTCATTTTTACTCATACTTGTGGAATTCCATACATTTTAATTCTGACATACTTTATATGGATAATGTACTAAATGAGAGTATTCAATTCCAATTTTTGTACAATTCCTATGTACAAATATCATCGTTCTGGACCTGGTAACAAAAGTCACATCCCAGCTGTCACATCTAAAGGAAATCTGCTCTTGGATGTCTCCCAGCTTTTTAACTAACCTCAGGCAACACTGAAATGCTTCTGGTGTATGGAGTAGATTTAAAGGTCATCTTAAAAGTATTAACAACGACGATTTACTTTATCATTTCTAAATGAACAAAGATCAAAGCTAAAATACCCCTGTGACTTCCATGATTATAAATAGCAATTTCTATTTTCAATTTTCCCTAAGACAAAGTCCTTATTATCCAAATATTCACCATAGTAACATGCATATTCATTGTATTAAAATGATCCCTCTGGATTGTCCTTGGTCTAGGAAATGTCAAAAATAAAGCCAAAGCTAAATCAGATTACCTACCAATAAAATAGAGTTTACATCAGGGACATGCAGGAGGTCTCTTAGGATCTGAAATCTAGGCCTTCTGAGTGGTTGCGGATAGGCTGAGAAATGCTCTCACGTGCAATTTTGATAGAGAATTTTATTAAAATCCTTCATTTTGTTTCTACCCCCTACCTTGTTTACTAGCTACTAAATCTACTCAGGAATTTAATTTTCATTTACAAAGTCTCAGGAGGGTTGGAGCTCTGAAAATGACTGTAAAATATAGGTACTGCTCTTTTGTTTTTCATTTTATTTTCTCCCAAGAATAAGTAGATCGACACAAAAATGTTTTAGATCAGAAATCATAATCTAACATTTAAGACTCTCCACTATCTGGTCCCAACAAACCTTTCCTGGGATAATCTAAATGACCCCACGAGGCGATAGCCAAAAATGAACTATTTCATAAAACTCCAACGTCTCATTTGCTTTCCGCCTCCCCACCTTTATGCATGTTGCTTCCTCTGCCTGAAATGACCTTTCTCCCATCTTGGCCAGTCTTCAAGGTCTACCTCAAATGCTTCCATACTTCCCTAACTCCCCACCTAGATCCTCCTCTCCGCTCCCCACTCAGCTTGAAATATTCTGCCCATTGACTCACAGAAGAATAATTTGTGCTTCTTTCCTCTCTCTTTTGAATCTCTATGGCACTCACTACTTTCCACATTCTGTTGTAGTCACCTGTGTGTAAGGTTTGTGACTCACTACCTGTGACTTCCTGAAGGAAGAGGACCCATTGGTCTTTACATCCTTGCCCAGTGCTGTGCTTAGCAGAACACTGTAAGGTTTTCTATGTTTGTCTGTTTAAACAAACTGCATATGCTGACGTTTGACCCTGCGTCAATGTTGGAGAAATAGCTGCACATTGACCAAATTGCTCAAGAAAAGACAACTAAAATGCAAAGAAGTCACAAAATGTAATACTTAAGCATTTAGAGTTCCTCCAAATATCAGATTACTCATTTATACGTCAGGGCTTCACAATTTTTAAGCAAATAGATGTTTTTACATTAAATAAACACAGCAATGCAAAATATTATACTCTATCAAATAAAAACTTGAATGTTCTATTCACATATAGTATTGCGTTTATAACATATTCCATCTTATTCTTTCATCTAGAATAAAAATATTTATTAAAAAATAAAATTACTGAAACAAGTAGTATTTAACTTTGAATGAAGCTTTGGTCCTGGATATTTTTCATGATTTAAAAAATAACTCAAATTGGAAAAAAAAGAAAAAGAAAGAAAAAAACCCAAATCATGAAATCTAAGCTATATAACTTGTCTTTGTTATTTTCTTTAAACCTTGATATTTACTCCTTATTTTTAATATTCAAGTATAACTAATAATGACCCAACATTGCTGCTAAATTTGTCCAAAGGCCCAGTAATCTTTTTGTCATAAATATTGTTGGTAAAATATAGGAAAGCAAAGTTCCTTTGCACATAAAATCCTAATAGAAGTTTAAATCAGCCTACCGTGTTTCCCCAAAAATAAGACCTAGACGGACCATCAGCTCTAATGCGTCTTTTGGAACAAAAATTAATATACGACCCGGTCTTATTTTAATATAAGACTTGGTATTGTGTTATATTATATTATATTATACTACACTATATTATATTATACCCAGTATTGTATTACATTGCATTACATTATATTATGTTATATTATTATTATAGAGTATTATACCGGGTCTTATATTATTTTTTGCTCCAAAAGACGCATTAGAGCTGATGGTCCAGCAGGTCTTATTTTGGGGGAAACACGGTAGTAAGCATATGCAAAAAAACTTCAAATACAAAAGTTTTCATCAAGTCACAATTCTCATAGTCAGTAAATATTAGAATTTAATTAGAGGTAGCATGTTTTTGCTTGCATTTTTTATAACCATCTTTATTTCAGTGTACCATATGTTTTTGACTGAATTCTTATTTGATAAGGAGAATTAGGGAGAGGGAACAAAACGAATCTGCATGATTACCATTACCAACACTTGCCAACAGCCCATTCTAGCTCTTAGAATGTATATAATAATGTCCATCAACAAATAATGTTGGCATTAATGTGCTTGGTATAGACCAGATAGTCTTACAAGTGCCTTATATATATTAACTCACTTGATCTTCACAACAACTCTTTGAGGTAGGTGCCATTACCATCCTTATATTTACAAATGAGGAAATTGATACCCAGCAAGGAGAAGTAACTTGTCCAAAGTCATACAACCGGTAAGTGGTATATCCAAGTGTGAACCCAGTGAATGGATGTTTAACACCATGCTATACCAGGAGAATTTGCAAAGCAATTTGCAAAGCTCTAATACAAGAAAATAGGCACGTTGGGGGTACTGTTTGGGCAGCATGCCCCAGTTTAGGGTTCTGGGGAAACAAGTGTTTTGCATATACTCTACCCACCTCCCCGCTACTTTCAGCCAGCCTGCGGGTACGAAACAGTAGAGTAGTCCCTAAATGCATACCAGCCTGCTGGCTAGGGCTACTTCCATCAGAGTTCTTCCCAGGCCCCTTTCTCCGGGCCTGACGTGAATCCTATCCCTCCACCCCATTTTATAAAAAGGACTCCGCAAATGACCTAGTTAGCATCAAACACTCCCAAACTTGCTGCTCTTTATTTCCAAGGTTCAATCTCTGGGAAGTCAAAAATCCCCTTCCATAATGCATAATTAACTATGCCGAGTCTGAATTAGACTGGATTGGTCACATCCCTGTTTCGAGCTGATTCTTGGGGTCCCTGCTTCTGCCTCCTGCTAATGAGTTCGAGCCAGCTTTTCTCTCAAAATAAATTAAGAACTATGGCTTATAAAACACACAAGGTTATTAAAACAAATTATGTGTTATAAAAGAATTTAACACAGTTTTCAAAATTATAAAACACTTGATTATCTTTTGATCCAATCTTTTATTTCTCTAATACCAAGAAATTTGTATGGATGAAAAAAAGTTATCAGTAACTAATTCTAAGATGAATAAGTTTATAAATTAAATTAAAACTGACTGTAGCATCCCACCTTTAAAAAGTCAATTCCAAATGTCAGCATAGCTCGTGTACATTTTCTCATAATCTCCTTGAAAGCAGGAAACAACATTTTCTTTTCTGTGTTCCTCACAACACCAAATACCATACTGTACAAATGATCAATTTTCACATATATTTCTTGAATTGAAAGTTACTCAAATAGTTGCTTATAGACAGTTTACCTATAGAAACCATGATGATGTGTAATGAAATGCATGTATAAAATGATACAGAGGCAACCATTGTAAAAAGAAGATGACCAATTATTACTGAGCAGATTTACAATCAATTTCTCCATTCAAAAGGTCAAGATCATCTTGCTGCACAGGAGAAAATGGTTGACATTACACCTAAATGTCCGTGACATTCTAACCAGTCTTTACTTTTTAATGTAATGTATTTGGACATAGTTACAAAGAGAAAAATTTCCTATTAGTAAAAGAAATAACAACTCCAAGACAATTTTTTTCCACCTTACAAAACTTTTGAGATATATCATCATTGGAGTGTCATTAAAGGAAAGTAACCAAAAAATCTTTATGGTTTGGTTCTTTTGAAAGGTTATAAATACAGTGAAAAATAGCAGAATGCTGTGAAACCAATACTTAGAGGAATCCCAAAACAATGCCAAGAAACAGAATGTACTCATAGTGACTAATACATGCAAATACTGAAAATAAATTCTAACAGATTAAACAGGTTTTGTAGCAACTAAAAGGTATATTCAAATCATTCCAAAACAAATCAAGCTTAAAAATTTGGCAATCTTCCCTACTAATAAGAATAAAAGCTGGCTAAGTAGCCTGAAAACATATAAATTATAGCCAATATGAGTAGGTATAATTTTTTTCAATGTGTTTTTAATTAAAAAGACGAATTGAATTAAATCACGGTTCCTGACTTCCACTTCAGTCGTTTGATAAATGTATTCATTTTTAATACTATATCATTTCACCCTGGTGAAGTCATAAATCATAATCATGCTACAGAGTCATGAAGACAAAACTATCTTTCTGTTGAGAAATGCTACAACATTTTATCTCTTTTTGCTCATTTTTATATGGAATATCTGCCAAGTTCTATAAAATTAAAGAGAAAATACATATAATAAAAATATGTATTTCCTTCATAATCTGCTTGTCAAATGCAGCCACAGTTTGTAATGACCCAAGCATGTAATTCTGAGGGCATGCTACAACAAACCACAGTTAAATGCACTACAACTTGAGGTAAAAATAGTTTAAAATAAAAGAGGTTCAGGATAAAATGGATATATAAGTCCAAATGCTTTGCTGTGATGATTCTTTACTCTTTGTAGTTAATGTGTTCAAATGTAACCAAGTCTTTTAATTTTGAAAATGAAAGTTAGCAAGTGCAGAATATCTCTGGGTCAAACACCTTAAACAAGCTTAAATGTCACAAGCTTTCTTTGAAACAAAAATTATAGTCTGCTTTCATCTATAAGCAATGCCTTAGCAAATACCTACAATAAGCAGACCAAAAGCATCATTATTTCAATAGATCTGAGACAGTATTAAAACCAATGCCATTTAGACAGTTCAGATACTGAAATACAAATTTCAGGAAATTAGCTTATATAGCTCAGATGCTAATAAACATGACTATTCATCACACTTGTGTTACTGTGTGCTGGCACACTACAATGGAAGCAATATCTATTTCTGTGCATAGGGAATGCCAGAGAAAACATTTCTAATATATCATTATATATAAGCAGCATATTAGAAAACATTTCTAATATGTCATTATATATAAACATTACATATGAAGTATCCTTATCAGTTTGAACAATGTATGTTATTTTTATCATTGGAAATAAACGATGCGGTTTGATTATATTCAGGCTTACTCTATAAAAATCTGTAGAGCCCCCAAACCTTGCTTTTAATCACATACAAAGAATCTTTTCCTTATTCTTCCATAAAAGCTAAAGTAAACACAAATTCAATAACATACACACACACACACACACACACACACTTCTAAAATTCATAGCTCAACTGGTGTATTACTATAAATATTACTTTTTCATATAGCCTAAGGAAAATTTAATAATAAACAATTACATGGATTAACATATTCTAAATGACTAAGAGTTAGAAAAAGCAATAACTCAACAATCTAATAGCTTCATTATAATTCATGAAGTCATACCTGATGACTTAGAGATTGAAAAGGCTCACAGGTTCCAGACTGCATGACCTTTCTATTTCCAGAAACCCCTAAAGATTGCATTTCCTGTCTTACGAAAGATAATCACAGCTATCTCTATGTTTCAGCATCTTCAGGGCTAGTGAAGAAAACATCAAACAACAGATCTGTCCGTATCTTTTTAAGCCATCGTGAAGATATCAAATCTCATCTACTGACTGCGGTCTCCCCTTTGCAGTTACAAACACCCCGTATTAAGGGAGGATGATACAGTTGTATTTGCTGAAGCTGCTACTGCTCTCTGAAAACGGTAGGCTTACTGCTTAGAGCAATTCTGCACTAGCAGAGAATGAGCTACATCCTTCAGGTTTCCGACTTCTGCTACTATAAAGATCTCACTTGCCAAGGAGACTTTGATTTTCTTCTTTGTCCGAACTTTAAAAATAAGCAATGTTCTATTTAATTAAATATCTGATGTGTCTGTTGCAAATATCATGCTAAAATTGCAATTCTTAATTATCAAGCAGTTTTCTCCAGACATGACTGAGCTTTAGTACAATAATTTAACAAGAAAAATTGTACTCTCTTTTAAAGGAATCTTCCCTCCAAGCCACGTGTATCATCACTCATCCAACTCATTAAAATTAGAAGTCCTTAAAACTAAATAATTTTTATTCTGGCAATCTTTGATAAATGTATACCACAGTAGGTAGATAAATAGGTAAATATGTATTCACTTTTAATTCTCAGGAACTTCACTTTTATTTCATATCTTCAGACCAACATGCTTCAAATCAAAATACCTTTTATATTTTTATTTAATATCTTCTACAGAGTTTAACACAAAAAAGACAATGTGCTAGTATCAAATTCCAAAAGAGTATGGTAAGTCTAGGAATGAAACCTATGTAAATTATTGACATTTTTATTATCATTTCTCACTGTGTCTTATTTGTGTTCATCAAAGTTCTTATAATGCTTTCTTTTACCACATCATAATAGAATCAGAAAAATTTAAGACTGATAAAGTAGTCTGATAATAGAGAACCAATAAACCCTAAAATTACACATGAAAATACTTTCTTTTTAACATGTCACAAAAGATTGTGTTTTAGAAATAAAACAAAAAATAGACTAAAACTATAATCAATTCAACTGAATTAGAACATCAAGTACAACATACTATCCTAAAACAGCTTTCACATTATGGATAGCCTAATTAATGAATGAATACTTTATTTATATACCTATGAACACTGTATATACCTGTGAAATAAACAAAATGAAATTTAACGATAACTAAAGTGGTATACAGAAAATATTTTAGATAGATGTAGACTAATAATAAATCAGTATAATTTCCCTTCTCCCACTCACAACATTTGATGAACATAATATGTATTATCATGAAGATTAGTAAAAATGAGTCAAAAGTTTGGGCTTCCTTAAGAGACTGGGGAGGTGGGAGAAAGGGGAAATATTGGTCAAAGAGCATAACGTTCCAGTTAAGATGAGTAAGTTCTGGGGATCTAACGTACAGCATAGTGACTATAGTTTATGAGAGACTGTATTATATTCTTAGAAACTGCACTATGGCAGTAAATATTTTGCTACGTACAAATGTATCAAATATATAAGTATTGAATCAATGCATGTACACTTTAAATTTACACAACGATATGTCATTGTATCTCAATAAATCTAGGGGGAAAAATTATTATACCTTAAAAGTATACAATTTTTATTTGTAAAAAATAAATAAATTGGGCTTCTTTAATAGCCTGATCCCCACTATCCCCTTAGAGAAATGACTGCCTCTAACTGTACAAGTTCAGGCAAAGAGTTCAGTATTTTGGCTATATGTATACAATGACACATCTGGATAAAAAAATCATATGTACAGAAACATGACTTATCTATGCAGTATTTATTCTCTTGTTGTAATCAAAATAGGTACTTATTCTTAAAGACCTACCTTCTCAATAAGGCCCTCCTAAACTATATCATCTCCCTTTCTATTAATATATTCATGTATAAAAAACATCTTCTATGTGTCAGATACTGCATAGGTGCTGTAGACTCCATGACAACACAAAATGTGCCATTACAAAAGCAGATGATTAAGCAAGTATAGTTTGTTATCACAGAAGAATCAATAGACATATGAGAGCATTAACAGGGCACCTGACCCTAATCGAGAAGTCAGAAAGGATCTCCCCAAGTAAGTACTGTTAAAATGGAGAAGATTCTGGGCAGGTCACATTCGAGGAATGATAAATACAGCATGATTAGACTTCCTTCCAAAGTGCAAGGAAGACCGGGGAGATGATGAGGCTAGAAGGATAAGACAAATTCCAATCCCAGGAAGCCTCCAAAGCCGTTTAAAGAGTTTGAGGTTTATCCTTAGAGAAATGAGAAGCCATCAGCACAGTTTCCTGGCTACCGTGGAGAGTCAACTGAGTAAAACAAAACTGGAGGAAGAGAGACAAGTTATATAGTTTTGGGCAGGGGATATTGATGAGCTGAACCAAATCAATAGATTCCAGATATGCTTTTTAATTAAAAGGGATAGAATTCAGGGATTGAATGTGAGAAATGAGGGACAGAGAAATGCCAAGACTGATTCCTAACCTCCTATTTTACACAGATTTCATTTTGACAATCAATATACATTCATCACATGCTCCCTTGTATTGTTATTTATACTTTTCATGTGCATATGTTTAGTTTTTATAAAATAGCCAGAAAATTGTGAGAAGACTCATCTTATATTCCTTCTGTTCCTCTCATAATGTGCATAACTTTAACAAAATTATTATAAATGAATAAAAAAATGGGAAATAAACAGAAAATTTGAACATTTCTTTCATATAGTTTGTCATAACATGAAAATAAACTTTGTTTTAATTAGTCTCTGGACATTATTGATTAGTATATATAATTTAAATTTCTTCAGTGTTTTCTTGCCAACACACTTAATTGACCTTTGCAATAAAAATATGAAACCAAGAGTACAAAGCAGTTTTTTTCCCTTTAGAATAGTCATAGCAGTTTAATTCATTATAGCAACTGACACAGAACAAATACCTATCAACAAGAGAATGATACGATCAATCTTATTATTAATGGATTCTGTATTTGTGAATTCATCTACTCATAAATTTTTTTATTAAATTTATTGGGATGACATTGGTTAAAGTTACAGAGTTTTCGAGTGTACAATTCTGTAATACATCATCTATAGATCGCATTGTGTGTTCACCACCAGAAGTCAAATCTCTTTCCATCATCATATATTTGACCCCTATTACCCTGCTCTACCACACACTCCCTCCTTACCCTCTGGCAACCGCTAAACTGTTGTCTGTGTTTATGAGTTTTTGCTTGTTTGCCTTGTTCGTCTGTTGTTTTCAGTTTTATATCCCACGTATGAGTGAAATCATAAGGTTCTCGACTTTTTCTGTCCAACTTATTTCACTTAGCATTATAATCTCAAGATTCACCCATGTTGTTGTAAATGGCAGTATTTCATGTTTTCTTATGAATGAGTAATATTCCATTTTATATATATATCTATATATAGGTATATATATAGATATATATATATAGATATATAGCTATATATAGATATATATATATAGAGATATATAACATAGGGGTACATATATATCTTTAGAGATAAATATTTTCAGGTTCTTGGGTAAACACCCAGAAGAGGGATTGCTGCATTGTATGGTAATTCTATTCTTAATTTTTTGAGGAACCTCCATACTGTTTTCCACAGTGGCTGTACCAATTTATACTCCCACCAGCAGTGTATGAGGGTTCCTTTTTCTCCACAACCTCTCCAAGACTTATTACTTGTCTTGTTGATGATAGCCATTCTAACAGGTGTGAGGTGGTATTTGGTGGTTTTGATTTGCATTTCCCTAATAGCTAGTGAAGTTAAGCATCTTTTCATGCATCTGTTGACCATTTATATGTCTTCTTGAGAGAAGTATCTGCTCAAGGACTTCACCCATTTTTTAATTGGACTGTTTGTTTTGTTGTTGTTCAGTTGTATAAGTTCTTCATATACTTTAGATATTAGCCCCTTATCAGAGATGTTGTTTGCAAATATCTTCCCCTATTTGGTTGGTTGCCTCTTTGTCTTGTTGACTTTCTTTTGCTGTGCAGAAGCATTTTAGTTTGATATAGTCCCATTCATTTATTATATTTTAGCTTTTACTTCCCTTGCCTTTGAGGTCAAATTCATAAAATCCTCTCTAAGACGAAGGTCCGTAAGTTTAGTACCTATGTTTTCTTCTATGCAATTTATTGTTTTAGGTCTTATGCTTAGGTCTTTAATCCATTTTGAGTTAATTCTGGTGTATGGTGACAGATAACAGTCTAGTTTCTCTTACACATAGCTTTCTATTTATTGAAGAGGCTTTCTTTTCTCCATTGTATGCTTTTGGCTCCTTTGTCCAAAAATATTTGTCCATATATATAGGTGGGTTTATTTCTATTTTCTCAATTCTGTTCCATTGGTCTGTGTGTCCATTTTTCTGCCAATATCATGTCATTTTGATTATTGAAGTCAGGGAGTGCAATACCTATGGACTTGTTCTTTTTTCTCAGGAGTGCTTTGGTTATTTCAGGGTCTTTTGTGATTGCATACAAATCTGATGATTTTTCCTTCTATTTCTCAAAAACATGCCATTGGGATTTTGATGAGGACTGCATTAAATCTGTGTATTGCGTTGAGTAATATGGCCATTTTACTTATGTTGAGTCTTTCAATCCATGAACATGGAATATCTCTCCATTTCTTTCTGTCTTCTTCAATTTCTTTTAATAATATCTTATAGTTTTCAGTGTATAGGTCCTTCATATCCTTTGTTAAGTTTACTCGTAGGTATTTTATTCTTTTTGTTGCAATTGCAAAAGGAATTTTTGTTTGCTCATGTTTGTTTTTCAACTCTTTTTCTGAAATTTCATTATTAGTAGATAGGAATGCAATGAATTTTTGTACATTGATTTTGTATCCTGCAATTTTACTGTATCTGTTTATTGTTTCTAATAGTTTTATGGTGGAGTCTTTAGGGTGTTCTTTATAAGGAATGACACCATCTGCAAAACCTGACAATTTGACTTCATTCCCAATTTGGATGCCTTTTATTTATTTATTTACTTACTTTTTCTTGCCTGATTGCTCTGGATAGGACTTCTGATACTATGTTGAATAACCGTAGTGAGAGGGGGCATCCTTGTCTTGTTCCTGATCTTAGAGGAAAAGCTTTCAGGTTTTTTACCATTAAGTATGATATTAGCTGAGGGTTTGTTGTATACAGCCTGTATTATGTTGAGGTACTTTCCTTCTATACCGATTTTATTAAGCATTTTAATCACAAATGGATGTTGTATCTTGTCAAATGTTTTTTCTGCATTTATTGATATGATCACATGATTTTTATACTTTATTTTGTTTACGTGGTGTATCACATTGATTGATTTGTGTATGTTGAATCATCCTTGTGCCTCTGGGATGAACCCCACTTGGTCATGATGTACGAAGGTCTGACAATTAAGTTCGCGAACTTGTTGCAATGATGTTGCTAACCTTTTTTTTATATCAGAGAGATTATTCATTATGAATTTGTACCAACTGGACAAACAGTTAAACAAGTTTACTATTTGGAAATGCTGAAAAGTCTGCATGAGAAAGTTAAACGACCTGAACTTTTTGCCAACAATTCATGGCTCTTGCATCACGACAATGCACCAGATCACACAGCACGGTCTTTGAGGGAGTTTTTAACCAGTAAACAAATAACTGTATTGGAAGACCCTCCCTACTCACCTGATCTGGCCCCCAATGGCTTCTTTCTTTACCTGAGGATAAAGGAAATATTGAAAGGAAGACATTTTGATGACGTTCAGGACATCAAGGGTAATACAACATCTCTGATGGCCATTCCAGAAAAGTTCCAAAATTGCTCTGAAGCGTGGACTAGGCACTGGTATCAATGCATTGCTTCCCAAGGGGAGTACTTCAAAGGTGATAGTGATATTCAGCAATGAGGTATGTAGCACGTTTTCTAGGATGAGTTCGCAGACTTAATTGTCTAACCTCATATAATCTTTTTAATGTATTGTTTTATTTGATTTGCTAGCATTTTGTCTAGGATTTTTGCATCTGTAGTCATCAGATATATTGGTCTGCAGTTTTCTTTTCTTATGTTATCCTTATTAGGGTTTGGAATCAGCATAATATTGGTTTCATAAATTAGTTAAGAAGTTTGTCTCTTCTTCAATTTTTTGAAAAGTTTGAGAAGAACAGGTATTAAATCATGTTTGAATGTTTGGTAGAACTCACTGGTGGAGCCATTTGGTCCTGGACTTTTGCTTTTTGGGAAGTTTTTGATGGTTATTTCAAATTCCTTGCTGTTGATCAGTCTATTTCAATTTTCTAGTTCTTCATGACTCACTCTAAGAAAGTAATGTATTTGGGATTTTTCTTGTTTCTTGAGATAGGCCTGTAATGATATAAATTTCCCTTTTAATACCACTTTGGCTGCATCCCAAAAATTTGATAAGTTGTATTTTAATTCTCATTTGTTTCTATGAATCTTGATCTCTCCTTCTATTTCTTCTTTGATGCAGTCATTCTTTAGTAGGATGCTGTTTAATCTCTTCGTATTTGTGGTAACGCTGAGCATAGCTGCCTTCTAAAGAAGCTCTTAATCTCTCTACCATCTAGTTAATAAAATCAGCTTAAACAGAAAAATTATTTATTTATAATCCATTACTTTACCTATATAATAATAATTTATTATGGGCTAACCAATTAAAACTACTAGGTATCTATTTTTATTCATACAATATGCTACTCGTAGCCATGTTAGTAAGGTATTCTCATAATAGTAAAAGCACAATGCCTCTATGTTTTCCCTAACAAGTCTATCTAACAAAGGTTTGATAAAAGGGATGAAGACCAGCCAAAACATAGCAAAAGAATCTCTTGGTCTGAATGAGGAAATACCAAAAGGATTAAAAGTATACATCAAAAGTAACAATCTGTTTAATGATTTGCTGAACATCAGAACAGCCCAAATAATAAAGGATCAACATCTCAAAAACAGCTAGAGTTTTATAATAATTACCACATTCTTAGCTCTTGCTTTTCATCTCAGGGACTATGATCCATTGTCATTTTATAGACAAGGTAATTGAAATGTAGAGAAGTTAAGTGACTTATACAAGGTCACTTACTAGTAGAACCAAGGCCAGAATTCAGAATTCCTGTCTCCTAGTGTCATGGCTTTCCGCAATATAAATCACTATGTCTTTTAATTACATCTTTGTAATAATATCCTCCATATTCAATAATTAAAATGAATTCCTTTTTTATATTGTTTCTTATATTTTTATTAGGTTGAGAAACAGTAAATACTTCAAAAATATATCCATGAACATAAAAAGTTTTTTATATTGAAGTCTATTTTTATCATAAAGTATTTTTATTTAAAGATAATTTATTTCACAGAATATTTCTAAAAATCTAATTTATTTTGTTTTATAGACTACTGCTTTAAAAAGTATAAATTAGTTCAACTTTTCAAAGTACTTTGGCAAAGTATATTAAGACTCTTAAAAGTATTCAGTTTTTTCTAGTATTTTCTAGTTTGGAGAGTCTATCTGAAGGAATAATGCACATTAAGTTTATACACAAAGGTGTTTGGTATTACATTATTAGAAGAGAAAAATAGTAACAATAGAGAAAGATTAATGAAATTATGATGTAACAAAAACTGAATGTCATGTGACCACTGAATATTACGAATGAAAGATGTTAATGATAAAGGAAAATGTATATTATCATAGAATAGAAATGAAAAACAACATCCCAATATATCTATGTAGTACAACCTCAACTGTCTAAAATATACACTGAAAAAAACAGAAAAATATTGAATTTTAAAAGATGGTCCTTAATATGACTCATCTTACAAATACATACCTTCAGAGTTCATGTTTTTCTAATAAAACTAGGAAAAAGTTTCTGAAGAACATTTTAATAGTTCAACTCCTATTTTTCATGTGTTTCCACTTTCCACTAAAAATTATGCTTGAATTTTTAGTCTTTCTAATGTTTTTTTCATATTTCTGCTGTAATTTCATAAAATATTCCACTTTAAAAATAATTCTATATGTGCCTTGCATATCATTTATGTGTGTATGATTGGTTATTTTCACAGTATTTATATTGTGCTGATACCAGTACAGACTGTTTTAGGCAAATTAGCTCTCACACCAGCTTCAATGTTATATTTAAAAAAAAAAATCGAAAGAATTTTTGTGTCATGATTTTGTGTCATTATTTGTCTAACTAGTGTCTGTGGTGTAATCTAAGTTGATTACTACGAACTGCAGGACAATGGGAAGCACTGAGAGCACTGCAGAGTACCTACCTCTCTTATATGAGAGATGGTGAAAACTGTCTCATTTTCACTTTTACAAGCAATATTCGTTGAACTTGAAGGTATAGGTCACTATGTGTATATAGTATACAGTAAACACGTCAGGAAACAAAACCTTCTAGATGGTGAGGAAACTGACCATTCCCATTGAAATCCTAATTATTATGATAAATACTCACTCCTGCCTGATAGTATAGATGTTGTGGGGTGCTGCAACACTAAATTTCAGTTTAGATGAAGTATTTGCACATTTAAAAAAATACGTTTACCTGTTCTAAATACCAAACTTCAATAATGTATCGTGTCTTTTTTTTCCTCAAGTTATTAACAGATAGCATTTGGCTCACACAATATAGGAAAATAACAATGATTTTGTATTTAATAATTACACCAGTTACAAAAGTACTTCATATCTATACAGACAACTTAGAATAAAACAAGATCAGAAAGGTGGGGGGATCACTCATAAAATTTCATTGTATAGAGATAACCATTATTGATATTTTATTTCTAGTTTCTAATAAACATACTTAAAAACTATATTGAACTATTTATCTCTACCAAGTATTATATTATGAATATTTCCCTAAATCAATAAATCAATAAGTATTTTCTATAACAATGTTTAATAGCTCAATGGTATTCTATCAAATAGAAAGAGGTACCATACTTTATTTAACCAATCTTCTGTTCTTAAACATTTTTTTCCATTTTTAAATATTATAAATTTTTAAAAATATTGTAAATAATAGTCTAACAAACATCTTTGCCAGAACCAGACATTATGCATCTCACAGACTTTATGCACAATAGTCTCAATAAGTAAATATGAAAATAAAGAAAAGTGGGCACATGTTAAGATAAAGGCTTAAATTAAAAATAATTAAACAAAATAGAGTTATCCAGTTTTCTAACAATAACAAAAACCTAGAAAAAAATAAACTTGCCTTGTTTCTATGCTTATTAACAAAGACACAGTACTGTTCCTTATGGAATACACCAAGGATTATAAGCAAAGCAACAACCTCTTGAACAGATAACGTCTCTATTAAAAGATGGCAAAGGAGACTAATTTAAAACGAACATGATTATAAATCTGATTATGCCATGTGTAAACACAATAGTTTTTGTGTAAACTTATTCTCGTAAAGTACCATTCATTCCTAAGTAAATGGGGAAGGGAAACATAAATACAAATTTATAATGTGTTTGATCTTTAAAAGCTTTCACTGTTTAAAAATACCAATAAAATAATTATCTTTATGAGTGTATTTTTCTGATAGACTTAACTACTATTAAAATGCAATTTTGACATGGATAGATCTTGAGAATATCATGTTAAGCGAAATAAGTCAGACAGAAAAAGTCAAGAACCATATGATTTCATTCATAAGTGGGATATAAAACTGAAAGGAACAAGCAAACAAGACAAACAAAAACTCATAGACAACAGTTTAGTGGTTACCAGAAGGGGGAGGAGAGGTGATAGAAGAAGGTAAAGGGGCTCAAACATATGGTGATAGAAGGAGAACTGATTCTGGGTGGTGAACACACATTGCAAATATATAGATGATGTATTATAGAATTGTACACTTGAAAACTATAAAATTTATTAATCAATAAATTTTAATAATAAATTTTAATAATAAATTTTAATAATAAATAATAATAAAATATAAATAATTAAATAATTAAATAATTAAATAATTAAATAAATAATAAATAATACATAATAAATTTTAATAATTTTAATAAATTTTAATAATAAATATTCGGCTTCGTTGAGCAGAATATATTTTAAAAAAAAATCAGGATGTAACACAAGTTCTATACAACAATGGCTTTGGAGTCAGACAATCTTTGATTAAATGTTAGATTCACCAATTAGTGACCCCTGAACAAGTTACTTAAGCTCCTTACCTCAGTTTCCTCATCTGTAAAATATGGGTAATAATGTTATCTTTTCATAATTTTTTTGAAGATTAAGTAAGAGAATATACAAAGGGCAATCAGCACAGTCTACTAATATATAAGTACAACAAATAGTATTTATTATTACTATTATTAGTATTATCATTATTACTATTGATTCAGTGGAGAGGAGAATTAATGGATCGTTTTAAAAGTTGATAAGCTAAAGGTAGAGGGGAAAGTACATAATGGAAGACGACTAGTTATTTTCCCCTTAACACACTCAGTGACTATGTCTCTGCCCTCATTCTCCTCAATTTTGGCAGCATTTGCTTCACAATCCTGACACAGAGTAACTACTGAATAAATGTGGTTGATATATTAATGACAAGCTAGTTACCAAATCCAGCAACTTTTTTTTGTCTTTCTAATTTTCAATCTACCTGAAACTATTGTGTTGCTACCTAGTCAAAAACTCTCTACAGATGTGCTATTCCAGCATTTGATGACCTTCATGGTCTGAGCGTGACACACCTACCCAGTTTTATCAACAGTACTCTCATTTAGTTGCCTGATACTCCACCCGAAACCCAATAGCTCAACATTCCCAATGATCATTCTGTACTTTAAGGGCCCTAGCTCTTCTCTTACCATTACATATCATCTTAGTTGAAATCTTGGTGCTGCCATTTATTAACTGCTGGACATTTTACAAGTTAGAAAACTCCTATGGGCCTATTTCCCAATAAGCAAGTGGAGATAATAACAGTACCTATCTACACAGTGTTCTTTGAGGATTAGATGAGTTGAACATATAAAGTGCTTAATTCACACAGTGCCTACGCGGAACATAATAAGTGTTTCATGTTGCTAGAATGCATGCCTTTCTCCCTGAGATCCATACGTCTAGGTCCTATCTATCCATCAAAATGTAACAAAACATA
Organism: Rhinolophus ferrumequinum; assembly: GCF_004115265.2. Taxonomy (NCBI): domain Eukaryota; kingdom Metazoa; phylum Chordata; class Mammalia; order Chiroptera; family Rhinolophidae; genus Rhinolophus; species Rhinolophus ferrumequinum. The sequence goes on from NC_046291.1 coordinate 60,962,201, forward strand.
TCTTCCGTGAACACTTCCCAGATCACATGCATAGTTCAAGATCATACAGCTCTTGAACTAATCATCAACGTTCCTCCCTAACTTCTATGAAACAGTTGCGCTTTCTTTTAGAGCTATATATGGCCTTTCCTTTTTCTCATTCTCAATTATTAAGCTCCTTAAGACAAAAAATGTGTGTATAACTCATTTTCTTACCACACCTAATACAGTTCCATGAACTTAATATGTACTCAAAAATATTTATGAAATTGGTGAAAGAATGAAGTCCAACTGTCATTTTTCAAGCCACTAAAGTACACATTTCTGTTTTAAATAGTTGTTTCAAAATTGGTACTCTTACAGCAAATAGAAGAGCAGTTTCAAAGATGACTCAAATAAGGGAAATATGATAAATGTCATGTAGCCATGGAACTTGCTGTCACGAAATGTATGTTCTGTTGAATTCTTATTCTCTTTAGAGCTTATGGTGGTAGAATGCTGGAATTAGCCTATGAAGAAGTTCTTAAATTTAATGAGTGTTCCTTAAGCCTGACTATAAAAAGAATTATAGTAATTATAAAAAATTTAAGTCTTGGGAATAAATTTTCTTAAAATATCCTAATGAATGAGAGCATAGAGATATAAGTGCAATGATGTTTATGGCAACAGAATATGTAATAGCAAAACATTGGAAAAAATCTAAAAGTTAACAAATAAATGTTTTGTTACACATAAATGGTTTTAAACATGTAGGTAAAAGTCTTCAAGGAAGCACATTAAATTGCTAACAGCTATTATTACTGGGATTTTAGATTGAGGGCTGGCCATGGAAGGACTTGTCTCCAAAATCATACCTCCTAAAGGATGAAAATGAAACTAGATACAAAACATCAAGAAAATGAAATTTTAAAATTACCAACACTATTCTCTTTTTCCCTCCAAAAACAACGACTATTGGTTATCTAACAGCAAATTAAGTGGTATAAACATCAACAAGAGTCACTTTGTAAATAATATTCAAAATAAATACTGATTATAGGTGTGCTAAAAATTGATTTCAGTCTGTGGCATAAGACAGAAAACTTCAGAAACACAGAGATAGGGAAGGAAGAAAAACAATCTCTTCTCTACTCAATTGACCTTAGGATCTTAATTTCTCTGTATTTGAAAGTTATAATATTTATTCAGTCTCCATTTTATTGAAGTCCAGACATCTTACTGTTATTACTTTGAGGACAAAAAGTAATTGCTACATCATATTCACATACGCAAATATTTTTGCTCAGTTACAATTTCACATTCAATCTTTTTGGTTATATAGACACATGGAGAATTAAATGGATTGACGAAGTGTAGTCTAACGGCCATAAGGACTTTTACTATAGGACACAGAGATGTAAACAATTACTCAGCATTGACATACTAAGATTTTTTAAACAATCTATCTCAATATCATCTACATCCCACAATAATTTTAAACTAAAATAATTACCTGTATTAATTATTATTAGTGTTTAAGCATAAAACACTGAAAAAATGAAATGTTAATATTCCTTCTAAGAAAAAGTTTGCAAATTTATTTTCCCTTGACTGATGGCTACCTTTTAAATTTTAAATTGGGTTAAGAAGATTTTAAATAGTTTTAAATTAATTAGGTGAACTGGCAAACTCATATCAAACATACTTCTTTCACAGGACAAAATCAAACAAGAATCTAAACTATTCTGGCCACAGGCACAAATACAAAATAGTTTGTCATGCCTCCATGTTTTTCCATTTAAGCCTTTTTCGGTACCTTATTCTTTCCCCCTTGTCCTTCTAATACAAATTCCTTTCTATAGAAAAGTTTCTACACAAAAACAGAAAGGTTCTATAGCTTTTTATAACAACCTGCTGTAGTTTCTGAATTTCATTCATTTTACAGTGTGCTGCTTAAATACTATGAGGCCTACAAGAAGTAAAATAGGGTCTCTGGCCTTAGGCAAATTGAAGAAGGTTTGGGGGGAAAGAAACCTGTACACAGATAAAAGTAGTGCAAATATATAAGTTGTACATCCAGGTTTTATGGGAGTTGGGTCTGAACCCTTGTGGAGTTTTTTATGGTTGATTTCTAAATTCAAATTATTTATTGTCCCAACCCCACAATTTTGATTTGTTTATTTACACTAAGCAGCCATGATATCATGTCATATGCAATCAATGATGTGTCTCAGAGTCACACATGTTCCAGACAACATTATTGGAGAATGTAAGTAAAGGGAGTAATAAAAAGAACGGCCAGCTATCTGTCAAGAGTCCTCAAAGATTGGCATTACCTTAGTGAATGTGTCAAGTTTTGAGTATTTCTCTTAAACTTGCACCCTAAGAAATACAATTTTGTTTGTTGACCAAGATTTGTTCATTTATAATGTATAACTGCTGAGGTACTACTGTCTCTTCATTGCATCACCTTGGAAAGCCAAACTGTAATTAGAAGTTCTTTTAGTGAGCATAGCATCAAACGTAGACGGGTTAGTTACAAGATTGGAATATTTGATCGTTTAAAGTCAAGATGTCCCATCTATACCCACATAAGTCATTAGAGGTGTGAGATAGGTTGAGCACTCAGTTCCCTGCTCTGGACTTGATGGACTCTGTTAGCATTTGCCCCAGTGACTTTCTTTATCCATGCTCTATTGGCTGCTGACTATTCCCCCAGAATAACAGTCTTTCTTTAGCAATGTTAATACTCAAATTGATTTTAATAAACTTTTTTAGGTTTGGGAGTCATTTGATCCCTTAAAGCAATGTTTCATATCTTTATGTATTAAGTGTTGGCTTTAAGGTTTGATTTTCATAAGGAACTCTCACTACCTTATATTCAAACACTTGGGGTGCAACTTGCCGCAACAAAATTATATCATAATGCAAACAAGGAATATTTTTCTCACAACGAAATGAGTCAAATGTGTACAATGGTCAAAATTTCAGCCCATAGGAAAATGCACCACAATAATTATGCTTATATATATTTTTGAATAATTATATAATTTTATATTACTACATACCTACATAAAATTTTTTAAACTCTCTGAAAAATGCTTATTTGTGAAAAGGCAAAGGACCACATTCCAATGTCTGGAAAAACATGTTTACAAGTCTCTCTTCCAGCATGTCATCCTCATAGGGTACACTGTACGTTTGTATAAAGTAGAATTTAAGTCTTACTTCATAAGTGAACGTTTCTTCAACTGCTCTGTACCTGGGAGACTACGCCTTCCTCCAAAGTTCTGTCATTAACCTCACTCATTTGGCAGTTAGCCTATGCAACTTCACATTGATATTTCCTTTTATGCATGTAGCCTCCAAATACACATTTTACTTGAACAACTATTATGCTAGTTTACCATTTACGAACTTGTTTCATTATATTCATGTACATGCTTCATCTCCTTAGCGTGTAAACACCTCAAGAGAAAGGATTTTTAATTTGCACATATACACATTTGATACATGTTAGCAAAACAAAAGAGTAAAAGGCTATCTGCTCAATAAGATTATAAACCCCCTAACTGTAGGAAACATAGTTCATCATTCTTTAAAATCATAAACTTGAGTGCATAGTAAGTGCTCAATAATATTTATTTTTCAAATGGTGACAACATTCATTACATATCTACAGGAACATAGTCTCTAACTTTTTTAACTAAATTCAGAACTTTCTCTTTTTAAGGAGAATAAACTATTTGGTGAAATCTATATAAATATGCTTTTTATTTTCTCAATGTACAACGGAAGGTTATACTTGTATCTCATTGCATTATATCTAATTGCAGAAAATAAAAGATATTTTACACAGTCTCTCTATACACACATATCTAGAATCTATGTTCACGTATAAATAAAATTAATAGCTATAATAATGTGGTCATGACTTCTTTCAAATTCCAGTTTAAGAGAACTGATGCTGTGGTGTTGACCTCAGACCTTGTAGTATACTACCTACCAAGACCTGCCATAGTATAAAAGGACACCAAATAAGCTGGGCTCTGTCTGAATGGCACTGGGGACAGAGCAGGCAGTTTGGGCAAGCTCGCACACTGTGATCTCAGACACAGGAAAAATGCCAACAGAGCCTGAAATTCTCAGCTTCAGCTGTCATTCCATATTTTACTGGATTGAGAAATTATGTTACTAAGGTAGAACTTTCAAATTCATTCTGAAGATTATGATATGCCACGGATCCACTGCTTTCTTCGGAGAACAAGAAAATTTCAAGTAGTCTGCAAACATGGGGCGCTCAGGGCAGAGCATGCCAAAAACATGCTAGATGAAGAATCTCAATGGAAATGCACCAGAAGAAAAGGCAAAAGGTCCAAAGATGCATTTCCTTGCTTCATGATTTTGCCAAGGGCCATCTGTACTTACTGCGTAGTTAAATTGCCCATTAAAGTGCTGATTTGACTAGAAGAAAACTTTGCTGCCCAAAAGCATTAATAAAAAACTATACTATAATATCTGGAAAGACCTTGCTTGGAAAAGACTTTGATTTCTAAATCTCAATTACTGGAAAATCAATAATCTGATGGGACAGCACTTTACTTATTTTCATACATAACTTTCCCTTTATTCCTTCCTGATTCATGAAGCCAACCACTAAATTACATTTACAAGCATTGTGAAAATAAGTTTTTCTTTAGTTGTGAGTGGGAGACTAATGAAAGGACATAAAACTGCCAAAAGAGATACTTTAGTCAGTTCCAACTCAATAAAATTGGTTATTTTCCATAACATCAAAGAAATAGTTCCAAAACACAATTTTTCGAAATATAACTTTGATTGTAAAAGTTTTAGTAAATAAATCTGAGTAAATAATTAGTGAAATGATGTAATAGTTGTGGTCTTAACTACCAAACCTCAGTGAGCACTAATGAATTTCAGATTCTACACAATTGATGTATTTAAAGACTCTATTTGGGTCAATAACTTTATCATCATTATTCTAGAATATACGTTTCATTATTCTAGAAACAAAAAAAATGAAGAAAATATTCTTTCTTTAAGGGTATAAAATTACAAAGTTATAAGCGATAGCAAAAGGTCATTAAGTCAAATGATTTTGCCTCAGTGAAGATTAACATCTAAGCCTTCTAAAACACATGATTTTTCCACTATTTTTAGACATGATAGAGAATGGAGAACTTTTCCTTTGTAACACTATTTAGTATTTACTTTGAAAACAAAATTTTTTAAAACTTTGTTTATAAGTAATTTTCTTACTATAATTTAAACCTATTTCCTTTTATTCTGATCATTGAATAAAATATATTATTATTTTTATGAATAAAAAGTAATTATATTGGGAGAAAGATGAACATTTCTTACCATATTTCTTAACATGTAGACATTGCTTAACAAATGTGTACATTTTCTTTAGAAAATGTAAATTAGAGAGAAAAATCTGTGAAATTAGGAAAGGCTACATTAAAGTTTTAAATTTTTATAATTCACTTAATTACATAAATGAAGTGACACTTGCTAAATTGGTTTATATGATCATCCAAATTTATAAATCCAAGATAGTGTTTTAAAATCATATCTATTTCTTTTTTCCCAATTGCTAAAATATTGTTTATTACAGAAACCATGGAAAACAAATAGCACAAAGAAGAATAACCTACCTGTAGTTTTAACACACTGAAACAAGCCATTGCAAACATTTTGATGTGTCACTCCAATACTTAAATACACACACAGAACCATACATATTTTGGTAAACTTTTCTTCTACTTAGGAATTCATCATGCATGTTTTCTGATATTTTCTTTAAAAGTCTTCTACAACCTAAAGCTAATGGCAGGACATCAATCAATCACAAGGACAATATTATTAATTAACCAACATGATTTGTGATATTTTGCTATTGTAAACTGTGCAGCAATATAACCCCTACATACAATTTTGCTCAGACTTTCGATTATTGTTTTTGTTTTAAACTAATTACTGGAAGTAAAATTTCTCTGACAGAAGTAATAAACACTCCCAATGAATGTTGCCATAGTATCCTTTAAGAGGAATGAAACTAATTTGTACTTGTACCTAAGTGGTAAGTGCCCTTTTCCCTATCCTTCCCTCATCAGTACTCGTTATTACAAATCTTTTAAACTTTAACAAATTGATATTTGAACAAAATGTGTCTCGATTTTATACCAGTTTGTCATTTCTATTACTATTGAGGCGATTTGTAACTTTTTCGAGAACTGCTTGTTCACTTTATTCTTCCACAAGGATGTTGGCAATGTGCTTTGTCAAGTCCTTCTCTCAATCCCAGTTTAAGGGATTTGATTTTAAGATTGTTTATAAAAGTGGCTTATATAGCAAAACTATCAACCCTTGCGTACCACATATGCTGTAAATCTTTTCCAAGTCTGCCATTTGGTTTTTAACTTTATTTATTCTGTGTTTAGTAATTTCTCCTTGAACCTTCGGCAACTCAGCTTCAACCAAATTCTCTCTTCTTCTAGCTTTCCTTTCTCCATCTTCTTATTCGGTACTAACTGCTCTGATCCTAGGTCCTTCTATTTGACATTATAGCATTTGATTTCCATTCTTACCATCAGACTATGACCTCCTTAGAAGGCAGGCACTGTGCCTTTCTTAATATTCAAACCTTTATAGTATATAATCTCCAGTAGATATTTATTAACTATTTACTGGATGAAAAAAAATAAAAGGATAAGCTTTTGCTCCGGTGCAATTTCCAGAGAGGTAAACTTCTTAATAGCACTATTACTTAAAAAGTACACTATTTAATGATATCATAACAGCCTCTCCAGGCTCAAATGTAACATCTTTGACCATGAATTATTTTGATGGATAGTACCTCTCTTTGTGGAAATGTAGAGTTCTTTAAATAAGCTTCCCTAATCAAAGAATGAATTAATGTAAAGCAAAATACTGATTCTTTTCTCATTTTTAAGCTTCCTGATTATATCTTTTAAAATTTAGTAATTGATAAACTTCTTGGAAAATCTGGTGTAAATGTAACTAGCATTAAGTCAAATAACCTTGAATGATAGTTATCAGGATATAAAGAAGGGAAATTAATTTTTGCGTAGTAGTTAAAAGCACAGTGAAATCAAAGTGCTTGAGTGAGCTCAAATACCAACTTTAGCACTTACTAAGTGTGTAATCATAGACAAATTACTTAATCTCTCTAAACCTCTATCTCTTCATCTATAAAAATAGGGTTGGTGTTAGTACATGCCTCACAGAATGATTGTGAAGATTATATGAAATGACATAGGTAATGCATTTAACATGGGGTCTAGAACATAGTGAACACTTAATAAATGGTAGCTATTATTAGTTTTTAACTGACATCCCCAGCGTTGCTTAGAAGAATCATTAACCATAACCGAATAAATAAATCCCTACTGGTAATCACCCTGGATCTAGCAAAACTGAGTTGCCCAGGTGATAAGCAGCTCAACTGGGAGTCAATGCCTGCAATTAGGCTGTGCCCTTGTCTGCTCGGTGGGGTCCACGTGTGAGCCTGCTGCTTATCGTCTCTTCCTACCGCATCTTCACTCACACAGCATGTCACTCCTTGTCGCAGAATCAGCAACTCTGGAAGATGACTTCCCATTTCTGCCTACACTCTCCTCAGACCCCTGAAATTGTGCAATAAACTCGTACCTTAAGTTATTTCATTGCAAGCATTTCACCTATATTTGTGAAAATCCACCATCCATGATTCAAGACAAAGACACATACCTAAACTCATTTTACTTATTAACCTCTTAAGAGCCAAGTACTCATTTAATCCTTGCAACAAAGCTGTGAGATGGATATTATTTCTACATTTTACAGTTGAGGCTCAGCTAGATCAAGTACGTTGTCCAAGGACACAGTGGCAAAATTGTTACCTTTTCCTTTTAGAAGAACCCAATCCCAGGTGAACATCATTGTCGCAATTACCAAAAAGTGGAAACAATTCAAATGTGTGTGTGCATACATATATATATATACACATATATGTACATATATGTGTATATATATATGAAGAGGAGGAGTTTGTTCAGTGAGTATAGGAATATAGGGAGCAAGATCACAAAGTTTGTGATCTAAGAAAAAGCTATGACTGTTTTGGAACATAGAAAATTAGGGTTAGGAAATAGATCTAATTAATAGAAAGCATAGTGGAATAAAATTCAGAAGACTTATAACTAACTAGCTGTGTTATAATAGATACGTCACTACATATTTCTGGCCTCTGATTCTCATCTCCAAAATGAATATGACCTGTATAGTCCTTTCTGGTTTCCGAATTTTGAGAGTCTCATTCTAGGTGGATTCATGAGACACGATGATTAAGTTTTAAACAGTACGTGACTGATGTGAAGTGCAGACGGCAAGGACTTGTATGACTCATGCGCATGAATATGAGCTGCCAACTGCAGGCAAAGAAAGAACATGAGTCCATTATGTTCTCTATGATACTTACAAATAGATTTGGGTTGATAGAAAATGATAATGAGAATTTTTAAGTAAGTCATCAACTTCACACAAGATGAAGGAGAGAGATGGCTGCAATTTGATATTCTTTTAAATATATATATTTTTTTCAATTACAGTTGACTTACAATGTTATTTTAGTTTCAGGTGTACAACATAGTGATTAGACATTATAAACTTATCAGGTGATCACCCCGATAAATCTGGTACCTATATGACACCATAAATACTCATTATCATATTATTTATTATATTCCCTATGTTATCCTTTACATCCCCATGACTATTTTTTAACTACCAATTTGTACTTCTTAATCCCTTCATCTTTTTCATATATTCTCTCAACTCCTTCCCATCTGGTAACCATCAAAATGTTCCCTGTATCTATGAGTTTGTTTTGTTTGTTCATTTATTTTGTTTTTTAGATTCCATGTATGAGTGAAATCATATGATACTTATCTTTACCTGACTTATTTCACTTAGCTTAACGATATTCTTTAAGTAAAGTTGGTTAAGCACACACCTCAAGTTTTTTACTGAACTGAGAGAAGTTAAAAGAAAATAACGTTATGTCCCAATCTATTGCTAAGTCATATCATATGTCCTTTAAAATATTACTAGTATCTAGCTCTTCCTTGGTATCTGCAGAGCCATTATTGTACATTATTATGTACAAGTTATTATTCTATTTATATGATAGGTTCAAGGCTCAGTTACTATATTTATTTTATATATGAAAAAACTGATACATAAAGAAATCAGTTGACCTGACATGATTTGGCACAGTTTGAATCAGAAATAAACCTGGATGGTTTCACTATGGCACACAGAGCATAATCCCTTTGTTTTGTCCTCCAAATCTATGATTTTTAGCATGGCAACAGAATGCTACTTTTAGAAAGTGTCCAGGGTTCATGGATGCAGGGTGGACAAAGGGTATGTCCTGAAATCATATGGTCCTCCCTTTGCCCCTTTGTTCTATTCATGTGGTCTCTCAATTTTCAAATGTTTACGTTGGGGGCATTTTTGTTCATTATCTTCACCCACCTCATTTTCTTGCTTTTCTATTCTTCACTGTGTATTTTAAAATGTTAACTTTATAGATTCATCTTTCCTTGTAACCTGGCTTATTTTTAGGCCCAACTGAATTCCTTTGAGGACCCAAATCTGTCCTAATCAGGATGATCAGCTTAGATAATGAATCTGGGGGAAATGAAAAGTGACTGAGTATAAAAAGGGGATAGAGCATTGCAATCAAGCTCTGGATACTTCTGAATACCTTCTAAGATATGGAGAATGTATTTTATTTACTTAAAAACTGGCTCACTTTTGCAATTTATAGAGAGGAAGTACTGTACTTCCAGATGCCAGATGCTCGTCAGTTTCTCTCAGACATGACTTTATTCAATATAGAAAAAATTGTTTTTATTAATGCCAAAATGAATGATTACACAGATATTTAAAACTGAGATATTTAACATAACAAAAGACCAAAAAAGGGGATGAATGACCATTATTTGTATTTTAAATGGCATTTTAGCATTTGCATCCCTGCTCTATGACGGAGCCCACAATCGCCGAAGGAACATGAACTGCTTATTCCTATCCACCCAGACCCCATGGTTATATCATACGGGCTATCAGCAGTCTCTTAAAGCAATACCTTTGGGTGACCTACCTGATGCACTAAGGAGTCCTTCATGGTCTCCTGTGATAACCTGAGGACAGCTCTGTGCTCACATAAATATACAAATCACATCCACAAGTGTTGTGCCTACAATCTCAAGTGATTCACGGAGCCCGTGAAATCTATTCATGGTCTCTGGCCCTCAAGTCCTAGGAGATTAGCATAAACGGTGTTTGCCCAACCTAGTTAGTTAAAAAATAAAATTCTAATTCTGAATAAAAATATGAAAGTAAAAAATACATTATTTCATCGAGGGTATCAAATACTTGTGACAGAAGAATCAAAAAATAGGTATAAAAGAGCAGAGCCAAAATTTCAAAATTTTATTGTGAAAATCTTTTAAATTAAACAGACCATGCTTACCTATTTTTTCATGTTTTTTTGGTAAAAGTGAATTGGAGCAGAAAAAAGCTATTTTATATTTAAATAAACAAAATGAGACATGTAAAAGAAAATACAAGGAAAAAAAGAGTCCATGGAATTATAGCATTCTTTGGGAGTTAAGAAGGGGCTTAGAAGAGGTCTAGGCAAGGCCTCTTATTTTATAGATGAAAAGGGAAAGCCAAAGAGGTTAAGAACCTTGCTGAAGTCACATAGCTAAGAAGTGTAGCATAGCATGATGATCTCAAGATCCATCCATGTTGTTGCAAAAGGCAGTATTTCATCTTCTCTTATAGCAGAATAGTATTCCATTGTGTATATGTACCACATCTTCTTTATCCAGTCATCTACCGTGTTTCCCCAAAAATAAGACCTAGCCAGACCATCAGCTCTAATGCGTCTTTTGGAGCAAATATTAATATAAGACCCAGATCTTATATTATAAGACCTGTCTGGCTAGGTCTTATTTTCATGGAAACAGGGTATCAAAGGACACTTTGGTTGTTTCCATATCTTGGATGTTGAGATTATTATGCTAAGCGAAATAAATCAGACTAAAAAAGTCAAGAACCATATGATTTCACTCATATGTGGGATATAAAACTGAAAGCAACAAAGGAACAAGACAAACAAAGAAACAAAAACTCTAGACACAGACAACAGTTTAGTGATTACCAGTGGGTAAGGGGGGAGGAGGGATATAGATGAGGATAAAGGGGGTCAAATATATGGTGATGGAAGGAGAACTGACTCTGGGTGGTGAGCACACAATGTGACACACTGCAGATGATGTACTGCAGAATTGTACACTTGAAACCTATGTAATTTTACTAACCATTATCACCCCAATAAATTTAATTTTTAAAAAGTATATATTATGGTTTCTTTACTTTTACATCTTAGTTTTTTAAACTCCTTTAACTGTGTTTCAAAATAAAAACAAACTGCAATGAAGCAGATTTTTTTTTAATTCTTAAAAAAAGTATTACTTGAAAAAAGTTATCAAAGCAAGACATGGGTCCTGGGAACACTTGTGTGGCCTGTCTGTGCCATCTGACATTCAGAACACTCTAAGCTGGGCAGACACCGTGTGAACAGGCTGCAGGTGCATCCTCTCTCTGTCAGAGAGATGTTCACCATGAAGGTCATCTTTGGCATGTAGGAAGGGGGATAAATATAAAATACAAAGATGGGAGAACACGCCTGAGGTTTCAAGATGGCCTCAAGGCACAAAGAAGTCAGTGGCCCAAGTGGGAGCTGCTCCCTCATCACAGGCTCTGGCCTCACACACCGTCACACAAGGTTAATTACAGCTTCAGTAAGCTGGTTCAACTGCAGCTTCACAGTGCAAACCTTGAAAAAGATTGTATTTTCTTAAGATCATTGAAATGGGATCGGTTTGCTGCGTTAAGAACTTTTTATTAGAAGTCTCATTAAGCTGCTCTAACTTGGAAAGAGAAATGAGTACTAGATGCTTGCCCAGAGAAATGTCATGCTTAAAGGTGTTTGATTTCTTTCTTTCTTTTTTAAATGCTTGAATTAACTTAACAAAATTAGTTTCCTTAGTTCTTAGTTATTTTTCTTAGTCCATCTTGCTCACTAGAATGTAGGCTTTTTAATAGCAGGAGACATTTCTGTCTAGTTCACTGCTGTATCCCCAGGACATAACACAGTAGCTGTGCCAAATAAGCGTGCAACAAAAGTATTTACATATTTTTAGAAGAGAGGAAGGGAGGAAGGAAGGAAGATAATTTTCTTTGCAAATTAGTGTATAAATGGGCTATGTATATATTTCTTCTCTTAACTACAATGTCATCTATTCCCAATTATATTATGAAAATCAAAACATTTTGTGATACAATTTTAGGTGATCAACTAGATGTCTCCCCTTTCATTAGAACTGTGTATTCAAAAAGGAAAGGAAATTCTTTCCCTTTGATACAGGAAGATGTTTATTCTCAACTTCTAGCACAGTGCTTAGCAGCAGCAGCAAAAATAATTAGAATAATTACCATCTATTAAATATCTGCTTGAATACACCATTCATTTAACACCTACCAGATATCAGGCACTTTAAGTGCACTATCCATAATCTTCACAATTCTGTGAAGCAGGAATTTTTATCCCATTTTATAGGTAAGGACACTAAGATTCAGAGAGGTTAAGGTATTTTCCTAAAGTCTCACATCCAGAAGCAGTAGATCTATTTGGGTTTCAAATTAAGACCTGCCTACAACCATGTTTCCCCGAAAATAAGACCTAGCCAGACAATCAACTCTAATACGTCTTTTGGAGCAAAAATCAATATAAGACCTGCTCTTATTTTACTATAAGACTGGGTCTATATTATATTACATTATTATATTACAACACCGGGTCTTATATTAATTTTTGCTCAAAAAGACTCATTAGAGCTGATTGTCTGGCTAGGTCTTATTTTGGGGGAAACACAGTACAACATTCTGCGTCATTTTAGTACAATGCCTTCTTAGTAACCATATAATAAATATTTATCCAGTTAATGATTCCTACAAGCATGTTTTTAAACCCTTTCAGCTGATACTAAATGTGATCATCTTGATGAAACATGTATTTTTAAAAATAGGTTCTATTTTTTCAAACATATCTGGAAAACAATGAACTTCTAATCCTCATTTAAAAAAATACATTACTAAATAATTGCTTTATTCTCAATATTCTCATGTTTTAAGGCAATTTTTTAAATTTTTATATGGCATTTTAATGAAATATAGAAGGAAAGATGCGTTGTTTGTTTGACCTGTTTGTTAAAGTAAGGCCATATTCATCACCGCTGGGAAAATCTGACCAAGTTGAACGTTTCATAGAATTTTGAAAAACGTTTATTCTTCTCCTCCTCTCTCCAACTCCAGCCATTTATTCAAAATTAATGTTAATTTATTTTTGTTTTTAAGTACTATGGACATTGGAAAGCGTGATTATAATTTCACTAAGGTATTACTTTAGTGAAGTACACCTTGACCTGATGAAACTGAACCTCACAACAAATTCATCATCATCTTGAATCAAGGCAAGGCCTCTTGTGCTTTATTTTAATGACAGAAAAGTAAAATCTCAGCGTCACACATGGTCAGTTAGGGAAAGGGTCCAGATACTACCTCAGATTCTCTCAATATCCAACCAAGAATGTTGTAGCTAATCTCATGTTACTAATTCCATTCTTAGTCATTCCATGGCTTCATAAAGAGTGTTAGCTGGACAGATTTGTGTATCAGTTAGTATACAATTCATTCCTCAGAGCTTATCCAAAGCAGTTCCCCAGTGCAAAAACATGCATTAACATACCCAGATGATATAAGCATTGGCCTGATAGAAAACTCCAGGATGGTTTGACCTTTATTTGATGACCTAAAATAACTGTCCTCATTTTCCGAGCTGCACCATGCCAAGATGTTCTTCTTTTACCTTGTACATTTGTAACATATTTTTTAAATAACCAAAATAATTACAATTAAATAAAAATGTCAAAAACCCATTCACAGCATTCTTTACACTTAGAGAAGCATAAAATTAGATATTCACTTTGGTATAATTTAGCATTGGGATTTAATACTGACAAAATTAGATCGATAATTTGGATCATGAAGTTAATGCCTGTTAACCTCAATTGTTAATGCCACAATTCACTTTGCTGAATTGTGAACTGATTTATGTATATATATTTATGTGTGTGTATATATATATATATATATATGTTTATATATATAGATTTATTTATATATATGCATATATATAAAATCTTGAAAGGACAAAAATACAGAGTGTGCCAAAAAAAAATGTATACACATTTTAAGAAAAGAAAAAACTGTAATACAATATATACCTATATTAAAATTGTAATACAATATATGTAATACAATACCTATATTAAAATTGTAAAATATTAAAATTGTAATACAATATATACCTATAACAAAAGATGAATACAAGTCATGTGTATATATGTTTTTGGCACCCCTGGTATATACATAAAAAGCTAAGTATTACAGCATAAAAGGTTTCCATATTGCTGATGTCCCTCAAAGTAAAAGACGATGCAGAAAATCAGTGAGGCAAAGAAAGAATTCAGTTAATCAGAAAAACTGCTGTCTCCAATTTGAAAAACAAGGAGGGGGTGTGGATATTTGTTACCTCATTGCTTATTAGAAATTTTGGAGTTTTCCAACATTAAATTTTGAAAGGCCCTCTTCAGATATTTCTCAAGTTTCCAAAAAATGCATAAAGCAGAAAAACTTATAAAATTAAAGTTTCCTTTTCAATCATGCAAATCTCATTTGTCTCTAAGAAGGTCACCAGGGCTGTCGTCGTGCTTGAGCAGTTTGGCCTGTGCTGTTTCACTTCTCAAAAGCCATCAGGTCTTTAATAAATGGATTCCAAACCACCAGCCTCACTTCTTAGGACAGCCCACCATGTGCCCTGCCTTCCCATCATGAGAGTTTGTCCACAGCCTCCTTCTCTTTCCACCAAATTCAGCTCAAATGCCACTTTCTTGATAAAGCATTCTCCAATTCACCCCATCAAAATTAAATAGTCCTTTCCACACGCCACCAAAGCACATGACCGCTTTTTAAGAACCTGTTTCCTTCTGCCTTGATTTATGCTTTTTTTCCCCTTTCTGAATTGTGAGTACCTTGACATCAAAGATTATTTTTATCTATCTAAATGTCCCACCCAGTACCCAGCATTACAATTATAATTGAAAAGCTAAAAATGTCCTTAACTCTGCAATGAAAAAATTTGAAAAGCTATGAAAAGATTTAACACGGTTCAATTAGTGTCAGACATTTTTTGAATTTATATTATATTTTACATTGAGATATATAGTATATAGAAACTATGCTTTGTGTCAACAAATTAAATCAACTTGTGTTTACTGAAGATTTATTATTATTGTATCTGTTCAGTATCAAATGCTTTTAAGAAAAATACAAAAATACTGAAATAATTCCTGTATTCAAAGGATACTCAGCAAGGACCACATAAGAGGCTCAGATAAATACAACAGTCTCTCAGAAGAGGAAGAGAGATCTTATACTCAGAGTGGTCTTGGAAAACTTTACAGAAGAGTGAGGATTGCTCTGGACCCTGGAGAAGTGGATTTCCTGACCACAGGAAATGCTATACTCAAGTAGAAAGAAGTATGTGAGCCAAAGTGTAGAGACAAACATACTCAAGAAAAATAAACAGGTAATTTTTGCAAAACTAATGAAGAGACGAGACATTGGGTTGGACTAGAGTCCAGGGGTGTCCAAACTGCGGCCCGCAGGCCAACTACGGCCCACAATCCATTTTTAATTGGCCCCCAGCAAATTCCAAAAATATATTTAGTTTACTTAAATAAACCAGGTGAGGCAATACGTACTTCACCTCGAGTGAGTGGCCCGGCTGTTTGTGTATTTTACCGCATATGGCCCTTGGGGAAAAACGTTGAAAAAAGTTTGGACACCCCTGGACTAGATTATAAAAACCTTTGCAGATAGAGTTAATCTTTGTTTATTATCTGAAAGCAAGATTTATAGGGAAGTAAGTTACGTGGACATAAGACAAAACCTAGCCAAGGGCAGAAAGGACTCAAATCTTAAAAGATAAGAAGAGTTGGGGGGCGGGGTCGTCAAAGATTCTAATACCCTGACCTCATTTATTCTGGAATGGCTGGACAACTCAAGCAAGTGCCCTTTTAGACCGACAAATTGTTCAACAGGGAACATAAACATTTCTTTCACTCGTATCCAATGCCCAGAGCATAATAAATGCCCAAGAAAGGCTTGTGGAAGGAAGGAAAGAAATAAGAGAGGGAGGGAAAGAGGAAGGGTTCTGAATAGCAGCAAGTTAAACGGCTATTTCTCAGAAAACTAGATACTGGGAAAAGACCCTAGAGTTCTGAAATAATAATGATAGTGATATTTATTACTACGTGCCAGGCACTGCTATAAACACTTTATATGTATTAATTCATTAAACCCACAAACTAAGAAGTAGGTACAATTATTGTAACAAATGTGTGGATTCAAAAAGTGAGGATGAGAGAGCCAGCAAGACATACACAGACAGTACAGACAGTGGACTCCAGACCCGACACTTACAACCTTAAAAAAGAGGTCATGGTTTACCTCAGCCTTTCGAGAATATATCAAACCATGGCTTCCAAATGAGTCTAGTCAGTTCTACTGCATCACCCAGTTGGAGGCCTGAATTCTGAGTTGCTAATCTACATTATAACGCACCACACTACTATGATATAGAGTGACACCAACAATGAGTTTCTGTCGCCTCATCTTTAAAACAAAAATAAGAGTAACATAAATTCCTCTGCCTAGTCTAGATGAACAGTGAGAATTAATCATATTTTAAAATATCAGCTGTGCCCTGTGTTTACATGTCACATGATATTCTAATTACCAATTTAATACAGTAAATCCTCACTTAACATTGTCAATAGGTTCTGCAACTTCAAGCAAAATGATATATAACAAAGCCAATTTTACCAGAAGAATTGATATAAACAAGAGTTAAGTTTCCACAGCATCTCGTCAACATTATAAGGAAACAACGTTGAATAAAACGATATTATCCGAGGACTTGCTGTACTATAAAATGTACCCATCATTATAAAATGATTTCTAATCCAAGTGTGTCACTTACATGAGCACTGCATGTAACAGTACCTGTATACCAAACCAATTGCACCAAAAGTAACCATGGCACATTTAATTACCAAATTAATCTGCTTAGGCTTGAAAAGGGGCAGTCTTTTAATAAAGACATTAATCTGTATTTTAATATATAACCTCAAATAAGTGAAAGATACCAAGTGCCTTTTCACTCAAATACAAACATGTTCCTGAATAAAAATGTTTGTCTACAAAGGCCACAAATTCTACCCAATCCATAATGCCAGTTTGGTAGCAAAGACATTGAATTTATCTTGTTTCTTCACAAAAATAAAAGACAGTCAACCTAGTGGACTAAAAATAAATTGCTTCATCTGATATAATGGAAATTGTTTTATAGTCATATAGTTTGTATCTGGCATTTCAAAAGATATTCAGAAGCTAATTTGTCATAATTACTGACAAAAGGCAAGCTTCAACCTGAAGCAGATACAAACTAATTCATTCAAAAGGGGGAACAGACCTTCTACACAAAATTCTTAACAAACTGTGAAAAGATAGGACTTGTGGCGTGACACAATGCTTTCATTTAATAATGAAGGATGGCATCTTGCAGAACATTCAAAGTGAAACAAATTGAAAGGTGAAACTGCAGCCTTACTTCTCTGTGCACAAATTAAATCTAGAGAATAAAGATAAATTCATCCATTTGGAAATCTGCAAGGACTCCTCTAAAAAGGGAAAAGTTATACATATCCATATTCTATGTGTATAAAAAAATCAAGTAAAGTGTTCCAAAAAACTATATTATAACCTGACTATATTCCAAGATATGGGAATTGAAACATATATAAAGAAAGTTATGGATTCCCTGCAGCAATAAAATCTATTTTGGAAAGGAAAATCTTCAGCTGTCATGGATAGAACCACAGGGTTGATAAAACACTGCCATCCAATATTTCAATTCCCTTGTCAATGTAATCAAGTTATCATGTGTTCTCTACTTGAATACTTCTAGTGATGAGGAACTCACTGCTTCTGAGGCTCCCTGATCCATCTGGGGATAAACTATTTCTCTTTATCACCCACTTCCTGGCTCTAGTTTTATTGTGTTGTGATACACAGAATAACTCTAATTCTTTTACATGTAAGCCCTTCAGATAATTTCAAATCCCTATCATGTTTTTTCTGAATTCTCTCTACACTAAATTTTCTTGATTCATTTACTCATTCCTTAATAGCATATTCAAGCTTCTTCCTCTCTTCTTCAACCCCAGCTGCCTCCACGCCTGCCACCCTTAAATGCAGAATTCCAAGTATATAGCAAGACCAGAAGAGGGCTAATGAAAATCTGACATTCCTTACTCTAATTAGTTAAACGTTTTGCAATCAGAGTCATGTATTAGTCAACTAATATATAAATACTGCAACTACAAAGTCCCTGTTACTTAAGCAACATATACCAGCATTGCTGTTACAATACAAAGTACTTTGATAATACCTTTCATGAAAAGGCCTTTAGAGTCAGGTTACAAGTAGAGAAGAAAAGTAGACTCACTTCCTCATAGTCACACTCTTGTTTGATTGTCGTATCTGTTATTTTATTATTATTTTTAAACAACAAAAGAAATTTTGTGCTGTTAGTCAGCTACAGTATTTGACATATTCTGTTCCAGATAATTTCTGGTTCTTTTGAAAAACTAAATCTACCCTCCCCTCAAAGCATGAAAATCTGTTACTACAGTCAAAACATTTGCTATAGGCCCTGAATAGAAGTCCAAAAGAGGAAGAGCAAAAACAGTTTGAATGATAGTAGTATTACTTGAATATATATAACATGGAGGGTGTCAAAAAAATGTATACACGTTTTAAGAAAGGAAAATAAACTATTAAAATTGCAATACTCAATATATACCTATAATAAAGGATGAATACAAGTCATGTGTATACATTTTTTGGCATATACCAGGGGATGTCAAAAAATGTATACAAGTGGATACTTCGATCAACATTGCTCAAGCAATAGTTCACCGTAATCAGAAGTGTCTGGACGCCAATGGTAACCACTTTGAGCACCTCTTGTGATTGCAGAAGTCAAACGTGACTTGTATTCATCTTTTGTCATCGGTATATATTGAGTATTACAATTTTAATACAGTTTTTTTCCTTGCTTAAAATGTGTATACATTTTTTGGCACCCTCTGTATATGTATATGTATATATATTTTTTTCTGAAAGTAACTGATATCCAGTCATTGTGGTAAATATATTTTGATATGTTAAAAAACCTACATTAGCTTATGTGTATATATTATATTGAACATATGGCTGAAAGGGTAAGTAGGGATTTTCACAATGTCTTCCTATTCCACTTTGTACAATGTCAAATTAGACCTTTCCTCTTGTTGCAGAACCATTAGTTAAGTGTTTGTACATAATAACCTCATTTATAGGCTTGTCATACTGTACTGTGATTAACTTCTCTTCCCTATTAGACTCTAAGCTCCTTGAGGGGAGAGGTTTTAGTTTTCATCTATACTTCACCAGTTCTTAGAACAGAATAATAATACTTGCTAATATTTTTAGTATTTGCAAAAATATCATCAAAAATTAGACAATTTCTCTGCTCTTTTTTCCCAGTAGGATGAAGAAAATTGGAGGAAAATAAATCCTAATATCCAGATTTTACCTGAAGGTGGGTTGCTGAAAAAAACTCAAGCCTAGTATACGCACAAATCTAATGGTAAATGAAATGCTGCACATAGATATAAATATACCAACTACATATCAATACAAATCAATTACCAATATTATTATGAATACTCTTTCCAACCTCAACAGTTCAAAAAGTCAATTTTTTATGAAAGAAATGTTTATTATTCACATCATAAAACTAAAAAACACTTTGCAGACTAACCCAATAGTCAAAGTAACAGAGTCTATTTATAGAATATAACTTATAAGCAGTTTTACTATTAAAAGATTCATTGCATTTTTAAAATCATTATCATGAACAGAAATATATTTACATAAATTATATTGTTTCTTTCAAACTATTGTTAACTAGAACATGCCTTTCAACAGATGCTGGAAAGAATTATATTGTGTTCAAGTAAGTATATAGCAAATCTTTAAGAACTCCTTCCATATAAAATGTTTTATATTCTTCATTATTTGTTATTTGAGAAATACTAGCTCATGAATTATTCATAGTATCTAGCCAGATCTGTTACATCAGGTGTCAGATTAATCTAGGAGGTAGAAAGTGCTTAGTTTTACATGAAGTATTCATTAAACTTGGTGAACTCATTAAAGTATGTTAATTAGGTAATAGACAAAGGAACTTGGTATTTGGTAGAGATTGGGCACTGTTAATACCTTGCTTTGTGTTAATACCTTGGCTGCAGTTTTTTTCCCCTTAATGAGCACAGGGAAAAGCTGATTATTCCAAATGCAGGGAAAAAAAAAATCACATGTGTTACGTGTTGGAAAAATTGCCCCAGGTGACAAAAGGAAATACATACCAAAGGAATTGGCACTCTAACAAAGAGTATCATTTCAAAGCTTCTAAAATTTTCTTTGGTACAATATTTGTCATGAGAAAACTACATGTTAATTTTGATATTCTCAAAAATATTTCATTGCTAGCAATTACTGTTTGATGAATACAGCTTTTTATCTCAATTCAGGTCTGCCTATATCACAAGTAAATGATGCTTGTCCTTTTTTATTATTTTGATTTTTTTTTTTAACATTGAAGTTTTAAATACCTGAGAGCATGCATGTTTATTTGCAGGTAAGGCCAAAAAAATCACAAATAGTGTCATTTAAATAAAACAATGTCAATAAACCAAATGATAGCTTTTCAGAGGCTATATTAAGAGCTTTACACAGAAAGACTTGAATTGGAACAAAGAAAGTGCAGACATTTGGATGCTCATTACACACCAACACACAAACTACACTGAAAAGACGGCCACTGGACTCTTTCTAGTTTGATCTAGCTACCTCAAATACAACCACTTAAATTACACAAACAAATTTTCTATGGCTCAATATTATATGTGAAAAATCCTTAAATTTTATACTTAAATTGCGGTTTACTCATAAAAATAAATGTTCCTTTCCATCTGTCAAATACCTAAGAACTTGGTCCTTTTTTGAGAATCTAGTTGTCCAAAGTATCTACTACCATATATTCAGCCTTTTATTGAAATCCCCAGATCCAACATGAATGGTGAAACCAATATTCAAACATGCTTTCTTTTTCATAGGACTTTACCTACCTTGTTTTCTATTTCTTCTTTCTGTGAAAATCATTGCCACTTTACACAATGAATTTAACTACATACACAAATAATTCAACCAGGATTAGAACATAGATGTCATATTTAGTTAGTGATACAGAGCACCACAAGTGGCTGAATTCAAAATACGACTTTACCCATGCCACGAGCCAGGCTAAAATATTAATCTTCTTTTGTCATCATTATAATACATAGCCTCTCAGATAGTATGTGATCCTGAAAAGTAAAATAAAATAACATCTTTTGAAAAGTTAAAGTGCGTGATTATTTCATTTATCATTAATTGCAATGGGAAAATTGCTCATTCTATGAACTTATCACAGCGGCATTTATCAAAAGCAGCTACTATGTTTGGATTAAACCCGTTTTGCATAGGATGCTTTCAGTTATGCTCCAATTCTGCTTACAGAAATACATTCTTCAGTTTTTGAAATAATCTGTATATTAAATGTCATACAATACTTTTCTAGGAATATATTTCAAATTTTCATTGTAGTATATTCATTAAAGTGAAATAAATGTCTAAACATTACATAGAATTTTTTAGTGTTGTGCTGCTTCTTAGACTGTTTCTCAAAACTTCAAACACATGAAAACAAATGTGTACACAAAGAAATCCATATGAACATGAACAGCCGGTCAGCTAAAAGACTTAACTTTGCCCATAAAAGCAATAGGGAACTTTATAATTTTCTAATGTTATAGTAACTCATTCCCCTAAAAAAAATTGAAAGACCAAATAGGGAAAAAATCACCACTAAATTTAGACAATAACTGTTTCCCATTTATATTTTCATTATCTTTCTACATTATGTTTTTAAAAGAGCAATATTATTTTTGAAAAGGCTGTTTTCAAATAGGAACTAAACATTTAAGTGATCTAATTTGGTCTAGCAATGGATATCTTAGCCTCTAAATATACTAGAGGGAGTTTATTTACACGAAGGCACTGTAATGGAATATATAATGGCTCTTTCATGCATCATTATCTCTGGTTACAAATTCTAAAAATGCTTTCCAATTGGTTCATTCATTAGATATGAAATGTCCAATTTTATTTACCTTGTACCAACAACATTCTACAATTTACACCAAAGTTTAAACACAAATGCTGTTCTGAATATTTGCTAGCCCAGGTAATGTTTAGGTATTATTTCAATAACACTGCTCAAATGTTTTTTCTTAATAGACATTTTTCATTTATATCCCTCAACTAGTCTGTTCATATTACTTCTTTCTAACGTTTGTGACATGGTCATATCAGTAGAGTGAATGTCTGTTTTCCCTCAAAATTCTTATGTTGGAACCTAATCCTCAGTGTGAGGGTAATTAAAGGTGGGGGCTTTGGGAGGTCATTAGGTGATGAATGCAAAACTATCATGAATGAGATTTAGTGTCCTTATAAAAGAGACTCCGCAGACCTCCTTGCCGCCACTGTCATGTGAGCACACAGCCAAAAGACAGCACTCTGAACCAGGAGGTGGGCTCTGACCAGGCTCTGAATCTGTCAATTCCTTGATCTTTGACTTCCCAGCCTCCAGAATTATGAGAAATACATTTGTGTTGTTTTTAAGGCACCCAGTCTATGGTATTTTTGTTACAGCAGCCCAAATGGACTAAGATAGTGACAGAGGCAGCCAAAACACTCATGTATTTTATTAAGAAAACAGTGTTACATGCAAGATCAAAAAAGAAGAATCAGATTTAGAGTTCCAGAGCTTCTTGTTTCCAATTTTTCTATGTCTAATTAGCGATAGCCACTACTAAATATACTTCCTGAATGCAGCCTAACATTTCATTAGTGCAATAAAGCAAATCGAACTGAGAAATGACCCTCAAGATCATGTTCCTTTGCCTCAGAAAATTTATTGGTAGGTTGAAAAGCAATGTTATAAGTACCTATTAATGAAAAATGTATACAATTACGAAATATACAGCCTCCACAGTTCTACATATATATCAAGGTCTCTTACTAAACCAGCAGCCGTCAAAAAAATTTGTATTACAGTATAGCAATAATTTCACAAGATTATATTGTTTTATCAACAACTCTGGAAACAAACTGAAACAACAATGATATGCAGATAAAACAAAATTTTATTACTTCCGCAACTTTGTAATGCCCTGCAACAGAGATAATATGATCACATATTGAAAGCGACTTTCCTGCTTCCCCTTCCGTACTACTACCTGCAGCCCACAGTTTCCAGGACTCCACCTCCTTGAACTAAATAGTCTTATAACTTATATTTTCCTCCACTTTATACCTTTTCTCCATGAATAAGGATTAAGTCTAGATTCAAATATGTTAAAAGAAGTGTTAGATAATGTTACATTTTCATGGGCTGCAATAATCACAATTTTATATCACAACTTAACAACATGGCCTTTAAAAGGTAAAGCAAAAAGTTGAGAACTATATGATTTCACTCACATGTGGGATATAAAACTGAAAGCAACAAATGAACAAGACTAACAAACAACTGAAAACTCACAGACACAGACAACAGTTTAGTGGTTACCAGAGGGAAAGGATGAGGGGAGATAGAAGAGGGCAAGGGGGTCAAATATATGGTGATGGAGGAGATTTGACTTTGGGTAGTGAAGACACAATACAATATATAGATGATGTAGTATAGAATTATACACTTAAAACCTATATAACTTTATTAACTAATGTCACCTCAAAAATTAAATTTTTAAAAATGAAAATAAAAGGTAAAGCAAGAACCCAAAAAGAACAAAAATGGTGGGACATAGGCACCTATAATAATCGCATAGAGAAAAAGAAATACTGACACCAAGCCACCAAAACAAAAAAGATGAGAGAGTGTAAGCACAAAATGAGCCAAGACAAACTTATTCTTCACTTCAGTTTTGGGGGATATTTCATTAGTGGGCACTCCTATTTCTCTTAAATTGGTTTACTAAGTGGTCTTTTTTCCTCTGGAAAACTTAGTTCTAGGATTTTAAAAATTCTTTCAGTCGCTTCAGAAATGAAAGAGCATATCAATAATTAAAACAAACTGACTGTTATAAAGAAATTCCTAAAAGGCAAGTGAGGTATTATGAGGAGTAACATGATATTGTATTCCTCATCTAATTTGCAACAGCAAAATATCAGATTAGCTACGGAGGCCCCACCGAGACACCCAGCGGAGCAGAGAGAGCAACACACTACCGAAACTACCAGATTCACACCTATCTTTCCTCTCAATTGGAAATTAAAGAGAAACATTCTGTGAACCTAAGAATTATCCTTATAAACTAGTCTTTCATTAATATCCACTTCAAAACACAATAGATACTTCCAAGAAGCTTTATTCAAGACACACACAGATAAATAATGGTTTGTCAGTTTAGGGACGAATAGGTAATTGTTACTGAGCACATGTTCACTGGTTCAATTCCTGGGTAAAGAAACTGGAATATGGATGTACTAAAGCCTAGAGCTAAATTTTAAAATATGCATATTGTTTTGAAAGATCTCACTGTGGCCGAGGCTACAATATACTGTTTCGATTTTAACTATACAGGCCTTCACCTAACTAGCAAATCATACAGAAATCTGATTAACTATGGGTCGAGATGTCCGTGGCGAACAATGTAGGGAGACAACAAGGAGATTTGGAAGAAAAGGAAAGTAGTAGGTTTTTACCACTACTATTATTGTTGTATTATGTTTGTGATACAGCCTACCTATTTTAACAGGGTAGAATAATTTCTAGTCACTGAGATTACTGACAGATAATGTTAAAAAAAAAAACTGCATCTCCTTAGAAAGTTCTTTTAACTACAAACTAATTATAATAAATTACAATTTTAAGGAGGCTAGAGAGCCACCCTGTGTTTGCTTCCTTGAAACAATGAATAAAGAGGTTATTTTAGTTAGAGGTTTTAAAAAAATGAAAACTTAAGCAATGTTTCTTACGATTGCAAAACCTATCGCTAAAACAGTTTAGACATAATCTACCCAGAGATAAGGAAAGAGCTTCGATCATCTCTTAGAGTCTCTTTAGCAAGTATCTATGATATCAAAAAGTATGTACCGCTTATCTCATATTAGGTCACAGCATTGGGAAGAAATTCAAGACTCCATAGAGTCAGGATATTATTCACTTTTAAAATAATTAATGAGTAGACTATCTCCATAAAGCATATTTCTTAAGATTACTTTTTTACTTTTTAAAAGTAACAGACAGGAGGTTCTGTGTTTAGCTTATGAATATTGAAAGTTTAAATAAAATTCTGTTGCCTGAAGTAAAGTATCGTAGTATACTAAAATATTCATTTATAGTGAAAAAACATAATTTGTTGCTGAAAGCTTACATTTCAACACTTCTACTGCCTACTCAGTTTTAGACAAATCATGTTAACTATGCAGTTTGAGCAATTCAATCTGAAAAGTGGGAATGAAACCAGCATATAGAAAGCCTAAAAATATTAATGAATTCTTCAGAGCTCCACAAACAAATAATGCTAAAAGGCATATTTCAGAGGCATTCTATGAAAATATCTCAGAAAGGTTCATAAAGCATTTTCAAACAGAAGTATCCAGACTGTCTTGAAGACATCTGAATCTAGTCAGAAGAAAGACTTCTACCTATTCTGTTTTATTAACATTGTCATTAAACGTTATTCTTATTTGCCTTTCTATGATTATACTAGAAGAGAAACTAATTAAAACATCCTAATGAGCAGCAATAAGAAAGTCATACACTATAAAGACAACATGTGATCTGGGGTGTTCCTGCAATCTTATTCAGAGATTTGTCCAAATTTAAATCAATGGAAATGGGTATTGAAGTATTTAATAAATACACAATGTACTTCTGTCCTTTACTTCATCCAAGAGGATTGTACCAGTTCTGACAATTAAGTTCACAAACTTGCTGCAATGATGTTGCTAACCTTTTTGATATCAGAGGGATTATTCATTATGAATTTGTACCAACTGGACAAACAGTTAACCAATTGGGACATTTGGAGGTGCTGAAAAGGCTGTGTGAAAAAGTTAGACAACCTGAACTTTTCACCAACAATTCATGGCTCTTGCATCACGACAATGCACCACCTCACACAGCACTGTCTGTGAGGGAGGTTTTAGCCAGTAAATAAATCACTGTATTGGAACACTCTCCCTACTCACCTGATCTGGCCCCCAATGACTTCTTTCTTTACCCAAAGGTAAAGAAAATATTGAAAGGAAGACATTTTGATAACATTTAGGACACCAAGGGTAATACGACAACAGCTCTGATGGCTATTCCAGAAAAAGAGTTCCAAAATTGCTTTGAAAGGTGAACTAGGCATTGGCTTTGGTGCATAGCTTCCCAAGGGGAGTACTTCAAAGGTGACCATAGTGACATTCAGCAATGAGGTATATAGCACTTTTTCTATGAGTTCACAAACGTAATTGTCCGACCTCATATACTGCTTTTGACCAAATATGGTAAAAGTCCTGACAACAATAATACTCTCACATACATCCACTGGTTCTTCCTGAAAATTAGTCAATACAGAATTACATTTTTCAATTTTGGATATCCATGCCTAAGCAGATGGAACATTCCACACAATAAAATGCTCAGAACAAAGTCAGGAGAGGGAAAGAGAACAGTAAGTAATTTAGTTGCATCAAAATGCTATTTTGCCATGCAATTTCATGTTTTTTAAAGCTTTACTGATATGTAATTCAGATACCATACAATCCACCCATTTAAATTGTACAATCCAATAGTCTTTAGTATGTTCACAGAGTTGTATAACGACCATCACAATTAATTTCAAAACGTTTCATCACCCCAAAAAGAAACCCTGTGCCCATCAGCAGTCACTTTCCTTCCCCTGCCAACCCTCCTCCCCTCACCAGCCCTAGGCAAGCACTATTTTCTGTCTCTATGGATTTGCATAATCTGGACATCTCATATAAGTGGAATCAAACAATATGTGTGTTTTGTGACTAATTTCTTTCAATTAGCATAATGTTTTTAAGGTTCATTCATGTTGTAACACACATCAGTACTTCATTCCTCTTTATTGCCACATAATATTCTATTATATGGATATATTACATTTTACTTCAGCTGACAGACTTTCTGTGTATCATGAATAATGTTACCATAATCATTCTTGAACAAGTTTTTCTGTGGGAGTACGTTTTCCTCTAAATTCCATTTTTGGAATGCTCATTTTAAAAAGGTATACAAATAAATATATCTTTTTAAAATACTCATTTTAAAAAGATAGTATTTTCTTAAACACAGAGTAAAAACATTTTATAAGTACCAATACCTTTTCTTAGTGGCTGTGATCATCAATAAAGTATAACTAAGTTCACCATACCATATGCAACTCCAGCTCTCCTATTTTGCTGATTTACTTCAGTTGAAATTCCTATCCTTTAAAATGATCATCAGATTTAAGTTTCAAAAGATGCAAAACCAGGAATGTTTCAAGAACTCTTATCTCCTGCTCTCTACCAAGTGAACCAAAAAGGCTAGAACCTATTAAAGAGCAAGGTAAACACTATCATTTGTTTCATACTAAATATTTTTATTCATCTGTATTTTTCCTTAAATTGATTTCTTTTTTTCTTCTGGGTCGAGGTTCTATGTGGAATCTAAAAAATAGAGTCAGTCTGAACATTCTAATGCAAAAGTTTCATGCATTCACAAAGAAGAACTCAAGTTCTTGTTCACAGAAGTTCTTGCTTGTTAACATTATTAACAATGAGAGACACAAAACTATACCAATACTATGGTAAGAATTGTAAGATGGCCCCCAGCTTTGTGTAATTCCCTCCCCTTGAGTATGGGCAGGACCTATAACTGCTCCTAACCAAATACGTGAAGGGATATAACTCCCATTATTAGGTTACATTACGTGGCAAAGGTGAAGGGATTGTTTTACATGTAATTAAGGTCCCTAATTAATAATAAGTTCATCAAAAGAGAGATTATTCTGGGAAGGCCTGACCTAACCTAGTGAACCATTTAAACGAGGACCTAGAGATGGGGGACTTGCAGCAGCAACATTACAAAGATGCCCAGCTTCTACTCAAGTGTTTATTAAAGACGTTGCTTGCATGTGCATGTGTGAGGACAAAATCCAACAGCAGATGAATAAATAAACGCTTGGATTTCTCAATAACTACCTATTATGCAGCAGAGACGTTAACCACTCTTTAGAATCAGGCTGAAGGGACTATCAAGCACAGAAGCTTCATTCACCTTATTGGTGACCCTTCTAATATAGTGAATATTTATTGAAAAACTGCCATGATTTATCCATGATGGAGAATATGAAGTGAGCAAGATGGGTTCCCATCTCATCCTTCAGACATTTAACATTTATTGGCAGAGTCAGACATATAGAGATAACTATAGTACATGGCATATAAACTACAAGAACATAAAAACAAAGTACCTCATAGTACAAATGAGGTAGATATAAGTAGTGAGCAAAGAAATGGAACCACAAAAATCGACCATGGAGCAGATTTCCAATGTCACTATGTGAAAGAAGGGGTTCACATTTATCACCTACCGTGTGCCAGGTGCCCCACGAAATTCTTCACATACAGTGTCATATTTAATGCTCACAATCCTAGAAGGTGCAGTACCTTATTTATATCTTTATTGTATAAATAAAACTATTTCTAATCAGAGAGATTAAGTAACTAGACAGACCGAAAGGGAGAGGGGAGTGATAGAACTTACACTTAGATCGCTAAGATTCTATAAATACTGCTTTTCATAAGTATTTAATGAGATGAAACTTTACATTTTATATATCTCTCAAAGCATTTTCAACAATATTTCAGCTTATATTAAAACAACCCCTAAAATAGTAGTATAGTTATTATTTCTATTATTATTTCTACTTTATAGCTATAGAAAAAAACTACCATTCAGAGGTTGACGTGTCACTTCATTGGTGAATGATAATTAGACCCTGGGTTTGAATGCCCGGTCTCCTACCTTTTCGACAACACTCTTCCCCACAACACTTCAAAGAGAAGCGAAGGGCCGAGTTTTGGAAGGGGGTAGAAAAAAGAAAACACATCTGTAGTTCTGACCGTGGCTTTCCTTTAACAGTGATGAAACCCCACTTTCTACAATCAAGCATCTAGCTACTTCCATAAGTCACAAATTCTCTCTATTCACTGTCTATGCTATCCTTTCTTTTTTTATACTGCTGAAAAAGTAGATGCAGTTTGCAGATACAGCAGCCCTGTAGGCTCCCCTGGCATATTCCTTTGCCTTTGTTATTCCTTATTCCTCTCCAGCCTTCTTCAAAAACAACACACAAATCTGATGCCCCCGTTTCTCTAACCTTCTTGCTTTTTCATATACTTCTGCTAATTATTGTAGTATCCATAGCTGTTTGCAAACATTTCTCCTCCCTGTTTGCTACATATTTTCTTCTAACTCCTCCTTCAGACCTCTAACACTCTTGTCCCTTTTCCCCTATAGAGATTCAGATTGTTCCACATAGTAGTACCTGGTTCTGAAAGCCCTCCTCAGAGCCATAGAAACCACATTATCCATATAATATAGGATTAAAATGTTTTTAACAAAATGTGATACATAGATGATGTATTACGGAATTGTACACCTGAAACCTATGTAACTTTACTAACCATTGTCACCCAAAAAAAACTTTCATAAAAAAATAAATACAATTTTAAAAAATGTTTTTAACTCAATATTTTTTCTGAACAAAAAAGGCAAATGTTTTGTTATTTTTAAAAAATGGGTTTTAGAGTGTTTAAATTACAAATATTTCCTTCATGCCTAAATATGTACCGACTAAGCTTTTATCAAATTACTGTCACTTGCTAGTATTTTCTTTTTATGCCTTTCTTGGTTCCCTACTCATTGGTCCCCACTGTAAGTACATAATATACAGAGGTACTCTGACCAGGGCAACTTGACCGATACTGAAACCCCTTCCTACACAAAATACTTCTCCCTTATTTGCCTCTGCCCTGTATGACCACCGGTAGAATCACTTCTGCTAATGAAGACAAGTGTAATCACATAAAACCCTGTTGAAATCTAAATATGTGGTAACAATGTAACCCAGGAATGGGAACAAAGGAGCACATTGGCAATAAATGATGAAGTTATAGTTAAAGATACTCTCCCTCTAAAAGCTAATGGATAGGATTCCCTCACACATCCATGTAAGGAAATATTTCTTTCACTCTTACTAATTGCACCGATACCTATAAATATTATAAAGTAAATTATAAAGTTATTTCTTAAAAATTTTAAAAACAAATACATTACTAAATACATCTTTTTATAGTAGTCTATCATGACTGATATTTTAGTTATAAGGCACATGGATGATTACAATGTCAAATCGAAGATGTAAAATCAAATTTTACACCTTGGATAAGAACTTCACTACTCTTAAGTCTTAGTAAACATAACCTAATTACTATAATGCTATTTCTGACACTTAATATTATTTTATCTTTTAAAAGTTTTGGAGCAAAGGAGATTTCAAATCTACCTCAAATTGTTAGACAGGAGTTATAAATTTTATTTCTATCAGAAAACCAGGGTCATTTATATACTCACTAATGCTTTGCCTTAAAAGTTAACTATTTACCATAAATATAGATTTCTGTAAAGCTTTAAATTTACATGTACTCACCCATTCAGACATTCTGAGCGAGAATAGAATTTCATTTGAACAAACAAACAAGCAAAAAATAGCCATAGGGATTTTTTTTTAATTTCCAAAAATACAATAAAATTTTGATTCTATGTCCATGTTTTCCTGCAAAGAACCACCTAATGATATATTTTAATTGCAATGCAAACAGGCATTGAAGAGGGACATGTACTTCTGTAATGGTGAACAAGGTAATTCAGACCAACCCTCCCACAAATAACTCTAAAATCCCTTATATGAACTTTTTAAAAAATCTAGGTGAACTATACCTAACATCTTTCTAAAAGCACAGAAGAGCCAATGAAACAGTAAGGAGTTATTGGGCAAAAACAGACTGAAAACCAAACAGGTGAGCGCAGATTAGAGGCCACTTGCTGTTCTGAGCTGATTTGATCCAGCTGAGAGACTGAACTACACTTCTGACAGCCTCTTGGAATTAGAGAGCACAATTTGGAGGACTTGTACTTGTGATTAAGATGTGAAAGACTGTAACCTAGATGTAAGGAAAAACTGGCGGTAAAACAGCCTTCACATTGACTTCAGTCATGCACTGAATTATCTGAATGTCACAAAATACCTCACACATTGAATTCGAATTAATATGACCCAGATTTGCTGGTTTTCTGGACGCCTAGCAGTAGCAGAGGAAAAATGCCATCTCAGAGGATTATAACATCATTCTAGACCTTAAATTATTTCAAAGGATAATTTTATAAACCCAAACTTCAGCACACAATCAAAGCTCACCAGAGACAAGAGCTATAATAACATGAATAAGAACCACCGTAAATAATAGACAACAGAAACAGACCCACCAGTTTCCCATAGAAAAGAATTAATAGAAACAATGTAGTCTTTTGTTTTGTTTTTAATTGCACTTACTACGGTATGGCAATAAAAATCAAACAAATCTTTCAGCAAGAAACTAAAACTATAAGAAGGAACATTGCATATTTATGAAAGCATCAACTAGATACTGGAACTAAATATAGAACCAAAACCTATCACGACTGAACTAAGATCTCAGTGGATGAGGGGTAAAAGAAATTATCAAAGGGAAAAAAAAAAACAACAAGATAAGGAGGCAACCTATATATAGATAATACAGGAGAAAGAATAAGATATCAAAGATATAATGAGATGGTCCAATTTAAATGGAATTGGAATTCCAGAACGAAAGGAGACAAAAAATAAAAGAGGCAATATATTTGAAAATATAATCGCTAAGAATTTCCCAAAACTAATGAAAGCATCAAGTCACAGAACGAAGAGGCCCAAACAGACTTTGAACAAGAAAAAAAGGTCAAACAACAAAGAACCTTACATCCTTGCAGAGATGGCAAAAGAATCTGTAAAATATGCTGAGACCAGAAAAACAAAAGAAAAAATCAACAATACTAAGAGCTGATTTTTCAAAAAGATAAACAAAATTTGACAAACCTTTAGCTAGACTAACAAAAAAGAGAGAAGACTCAAATAAAATCAGAAATGAATGCACACACATTACAACTAATATTACACAAATACGTAGGATCATAAAAGACTATTCTAAATAATTATATGCCAACAAATTAGATAACCTAGAAGGAATGTAAACATATGCTGAGGGGAGTGACTAGCTCCTCAATTTACAAGTCAGTTAAATCTACAACACACACATTGCTTGTAGGGAAAGAAAAAATATATAAGAAATCATGGCCTGAGCTTAGCGTACATAGAAAAAAGCCATTTTATTAACAAGAAAAATACTCTGTAATTTTCTGTCATTGCCCTGAGAGGGTTGCATCTTGGTCCCATGTTCACATCATTTCCTGTTTTACTTTTTTAAGGTAGCTCTTTAATTTTGTAGAAAGATCTTATTTCCATCCCATGTTAATAATCTCCAAATAATAGAAACAACTTTAACATATCTATCAAATCTACCATAAATGCCTATCTTTATATCATACATAATAAAAAGTGGGCTGTTATAATGTTCCCAGCCAATCATGAGCATTTGCCCCAATGTAAAAAAAATAACTCCGATGGAATTTTTGTTTTGATTGATTCTTTTTGCTTTTTAAACTGTTTTATTTACGATGTTTATTAAACATCTTTCCATGCAAGTTGATGAAACTTCCCTGCTGACAGAAAAAGTTATAGACTAAGTCAAAATGAAATCTCCAATGAGAAAAACGACAGAACACCAAAGGTGCACAGTAATAAGTACATCAAGAAAATGCAATGAGGGAAGTAGGAGGTTTATGATTAGTAACCTTAGCATTCAGGGCATAAGGCAAAACTCATCGTGATGGTCACGGTGCGGGGGGGATCGCCTGTAAGAATGAGCAGACTGTGCCTCAACTGAAGCTCTCTAATTTTCCTCCTTAGCTCTCTCATCTCCTCCCTGAACCGTTCCATATCACCTGCATCTCCATCAATCATGCCAATGTTATTGACAAGCCTGTTGGGCATATCCTCTCTAAACTCCCGGGCAGGTGGAGCCCAATCCCCTCTAATATTTCCTCCAGGCTCCTGGCCTTCACCGCCTCCCAAAGGGCAGGCCTCTTCATTCTGCACTGGAGCCTGCTCCCCTCCTTTGATTTCCTGGGGGACATTTTCCATGTTTAGGTTTTTTTTTCCCCTGCTTCTTGCTGCAGGATCAGAAGCCGTGTTCCTCTCTTAGCCTTGAAATCTGCTGCACCAACGGACCTAAACACCTGCCACGGATCGGGGTCAGCTTCTACTTCCTCCTCCTCAGGGCTACAGGCTCGCAGGCTTTCCAAGGCAATAGTGAGCCAGTGCCCAGCCACGAAGCCTCTCAGACGGCAACTGGGAGGAGAGACTAATCCACGCGTTAGCTCTAGGTCTCGTAAGGACTGTGTCACTCTGTTTTCATTGATTCCTTATAGGTGTTCATAGTGAGCTAAGTAGATCAAAATACAAGGAATATGCTATAAATAACTCTACTCAACTAATAGCTTAACTCTAAAACAAAACTGTATCGATAGACTATGAAATACTTTCATTTTTATAAATTTTATATGGTGCAGTAGAAAAGGAAGGAATTAACATTTGTGGATCTATTTTTCTGTGCCAACCTTAAGGCTAGATGTTTCTAACATATTATCTAGTTAATACCTACAAAACTATGCACACTAGGTATTAGATCTCTGTTTTTCAGATAGATAAACTGAGATTCAGAGTAAGCTAGTTGATACTAAGATGCCCTTTGTCTTTCCATTAAGTACCCATGTGGATTAATTAATAGCAAATAATAACAAAAAATATATTATTCAAAGGGGAAGATCATTTACTCTATAATGCTGCAAATTTTGTTATTGCTATTATTATTATGGCTTGCTATACTTATTAGAAAACAGTTTAATGATGACAGATCTACTGTTTGAAGTAGGAAGAGAAATCATCAAATCTCTTAAACATCATCTGAAAGGTTGTCTCTTAGAACCCAGAAAATTATAAATTTGCTGGTACATTGGACCACATAGCATATGTTCATGTTCAGGACCCAGTTTCAAGCCCATAACATTCTCAAACATATGTTATTCAATTACTCTTATTTTATACATATTGTTGGAATGCAATTTCAGAGTTTAGAGATTTTCAAAAAATTCTGAAAAAATAATTTTTGAGTAATGGTCACTTTTGTTTTAATATACTCTACACATCCTCACTTATTTAAAACCAAATAATTGTGCGGTTGATAAGCAACATTGTTTCCTATGTTTTATCTTGTTTGTGAATATTTTTAATTTAATTTACCAACCTTTATATATAGTGGACAAGTCATTCACCATTTGGCATTCTGTCACTAAAATATAATTAGACTGTAATAAGTTAAAATAACTTTATAAAGAGATTTGCCAAATATAAAACAATCCTGAAAAATTAAGTGTCCGATATATCACTGTGAGTCCTAAGTATTTCAAAGCAAAATGTCAATGTTAGGAAAATAAGTATATTTGTATATGCTATTACTTTTGAGCTTTTTTTAAATCAATGACATATATGTGTGTGTGTGTGTGTGTGTGTGTGTATGTATTTTCCCTTTAATTAAACATAATCTCTCAAAACAACAATAAAAAAATTATCAGGAGCCAATCTGAAAGTTCCCAATAGCCAAAGCTGGAACAATTTGAGCAGACAAAATACAAAACATATTATTGGATTATAACCTAATGTATAAAATAAAAGTGCATGAGTCTATATTGATATAATTACATGATTGGGTAAATAGCTGCATCTGAGAGAAGGAATAAATCTTTCTTACAGAAGCATTTCAGATCATGTGTGTAGATACTTCTTTCCAAGAGATGGATTTTCCTTACTCCTTGAATATGGACTGAACTTAATGACTTGCTTCCAAAGAATAGAGAATGGAAGATCAAATACTGTGGTAAATTCACAGGGGAGAAACCTGGCAGACATGACTTTTCTCAAGTGATGGAGGTTAACATGACCAGAGATAAGTCATGTTGCTATCATTACCACCTGATACGATGTAATGAGAAAAACATGTCACTTCTGTGGCGTACTTCCCCGAACCACATAACCCCAGTCTAATCACAAGAAAAACATCAGACAAACCCAAGTTGAGAGATAGTCTAGAAAATATCTGACTAATACTCTTCAAAACTATCAAGGTCATGAAAAACAAGGAAAGAGAAACTATCACAGATCAGAGGAGACGAAGGAAATATGAATATTAATGCAGTGGGATCCCAGAACAGAAAAAGAACATAAGTGGCTAAACTAGTGACACTTGAATAGAGTTTGTAATTACTGTTGAAATTAATTAGTTTTGACTCAAAACTAATCAAATATACAATATATGATGTTAATATTAGAGGAAACCAGGTAAAAAATATATTGGGATGCTGTATCTTTGCATCTTTTCTGTAAATCTCAATTTATACCAAAATAAAAAGATTAGTTTTTACAAAGCCTTTTGGTTTGAAATAATAAAGTCAAATACCAATCTTACAGCACTACAAAAAAAAGTCTGGTTAGGTTAAAGATCAAAAAAATATGCATATAGGAAAATATATTTATGAAACTTGAGTAGAATTACAAAAAGCAAAAATTGACAAATGAAAAGATAAATAAATTTGACTGCATCACAATGAAATACTTCTTTAGAAAGAACACCACAAATAAACAGATGAAGCCTGGAAAATAAAATGTGCAATGTTATTAATAGACAAATATTACAATCAACAATAATTCTGTAAGAATCTACAAGAAAAAGATAGACTTTTTTTAAGTGGACAGACAGTATGAATAGGCAATTCACAGAAGAAGAAACGGACAATAAACTGGAAATATATTCTAAGGAAATACACATTTCATTAAATAATCACATTGTTTTTTATCTATTAGATTAGCGAAACAAAATTTTTAACGATATCACATTTGTAAGAACACACGTGTTAAAAAAATGAGAGGCTGGATAAAAATATTCTGAGGAAAGACAAATTTTTACAATAGTAATTCTTTTTCATCCATTAGATTGGCAAAAACTAATTTTTTTGTATCATATCACATTTGGGAGAATGTGGGTTAACAAAAAATCTCAGACTGCATAAAATTGGGTCAGCCAATGTGGAGGGTAATTTTCTCAGCATCTATTAAAAAGTTCAGTTAGGCAGCTCAGTATCTACTTCAGAAAACATATATAATTTTTTTTACCAAGGCATTGTTTAAACAGGGGGAAAAAATGAAATCAACCTAAATTCCCGTAATAGGAAATAGTTACATAAACTATGGTACATGCAAGAGATAAACAATGACGTAGATTAATCATCCATCATGTATAGATCTCCAAAACGTATTGCTTAAATAAAAAAGGCAGTTTATAAGGCAACAGGATGGTGCCATTTTCGGAAATACCCACAGGATCATGTATTATCTGTGGGTATTATCTGTGGCATGTGTTATCTATGAAAACAGAGGTTAATTCTGCAGAGTGGTGATCAATTAAAACCTAAACCTCTGTATTTTTTACAAGTAAGTACATTATTTTTTAAAGCTTTCAGAATTTCTTGTTTTTAAGAACATTTTACTCCTATTTACCAAGTATTAGAGTCTCAGCAATAGCAATACCCAAATAAACATCACAATCATCCTTTCAAATTTCTTATGAAGGAAGTATGAAGCTTATGTGGGAAACTAACATCAGCTGAGCAAGTCCCTAACCTTCACAGTGGCACATACTATGTCTTCAATAAAAATGAGTGAGTGAATGAGTGAGCCAGTAACTACGTAAGTTACCCATTTGGGAAAGTGCACCCTCACCTGAAGAAATTATAAGGCAACGCTGCCATTGCACAGAGTAAGAGAAAAATGTTGAACAAATTAAGACTTAAGACATCTGAATTCTAGTCCTGGTTTTACCACTAACTTATTGCATGATAATCAAATACCCACCTGAGCCTGAATGTGTTGATCATTTCCTCTGGAAAATAATGCTGCCTTCCTTACCTTATAGAGATATGGGGGGAGGAGGCAGATGAGATCATAGGTACATAATATTTTGAAAAATGCATCGATGCTGTATTAGTAAAAAAAAAAAACTTTTGAAGAGTTTTGAAAAACCCATCATCGTACTGTTTCACTGGGTTTGTATCATCGCTCTGCCCCAAGAATTACTAATAAAGAACTGGACCATGACACCAGACTCACCAATCTAACCCTATCTGTCTGGTCTGCATGCTATCAGGATGATGGAAAGCAGTTTTATAACGTATAAAATTCAGAAATAGAAATTAACTGTATTCAAATTTTTTAAAAACTGCATCTTGAAAACAGAAAGAGGATTACTATAAATTTCAATAGGATACTAATACTTTCATTTTTAGCTCAATCAACCTAGGGTTCTCTTTTTTCTCTAAAAGGAACACATTAATTAGATAATTAATCACTCCCATAAACTATGTTGTGCTTTCATCTTTTTTCCAGTCCTTTTCTTAGACACATTAATTTATACATTCATTCTAAGCTGGCTTTGAAATTAATTTCAAATTTTGGTGGATGTCTACACTAGTTTAAAAATACAAATGACTTGGTATTGAGTATTCTAAACTATTGATCACATACATCAAAAAGTTACTTTTTATTACAGTCATGTACATAAAAATGAGGCTTGTACCTTGATTTGGACATATCATCTTGATTATCAATTAATATTTCAAAGTCTTCATGGTTTAATTACCTCTAATCTGGACATGAAAATAAATATGTTCCTTCACAATCACCCTGACAGACTTTGAAATATCTCAAATTGGTTTGTTCAATTGTTTGAAGAATTACACTATTAAACATGATAGGCAGATAAATGTTGCTAACTACTTGGTTCCAAGGACATTTAAGGAACCACCTCATTTCAAAGTTAAATTAAAGTGATTTAATTTCTCCAAATGAGAGAATAACCACAATAAATGTTGTTAACAGTCTTCAATTAAGGAGATCCTGTATAATTATTCCAGAAAAAGAAAAAGTTGATTTTTAAAAGCCTGTTCTAAAATCTCTGAGCATAAAAGATATGCAACCCCTACAAGAATAGTACCTATTTTAGAATTGTGAATGAGGAAAAAGTTAGAAATTACACTATCATAAAATTCTTGTTACATAACAAATGAAAATTCCAGAAACAATACATATGAAAAGCAGGGAAAAGGAAGGATTTCAACAAATGTGAAATGTTTTTAAATCATAGTGGCTTGGCTTTTGTCAATATATCAAAGATAAAAATATCTTTGGCATTAGTTATGTCTAATTTTGAAGCAACTAATTTACA
Organism: Rhinolophus ferrumequinum; assembly: GCF_004115265.2. Lineage (NCBI taxonomy): Eukaryota > Metazoa > Chordata > Mammalia > Chiroptera > Rhinolophidae > Rhinolophus > Rhinolophus ferrumequinum. Next base: position 61,001,186 of record NC_046291.1, read on the forward strand.
AGGAAGAAATCATTTGCTAGTTAAAATTTTAGAGCCTTATCAGTAGTGCTGATTATAAAATATATATTTACTTATTTAAACATTTGAAAACATGTCCTCAAATCTCTTAATTCCCACATAGAACTTCCAAATCAGTTAAATGGTCTGTACAAGGATGAATTTGAGCTCTAATGGGTAGCAATGAAAACTTCTGAACTACCTGGAATTAAAAGTGTGAAAATTATTAATTTAGCTTGATGTGTTCTACTTCACAAAATCAAATATTTCCTATATATTTGTGATGCAAAATTCAAACTAGTAAAAACAAGTTAAAGAGAAATATTTGCATTGTTTTATTTTTAGCATCCTAAGAATCAATTTGGTTCAAAGGAATTGTTAAACAAGCTTTAACTGCTCGAGTAAAGAACTTGAAAGAAATGTAGCTAGTCTTTAATAAGGGATTAAACAGAGAATACAATAAATTTTCATTATAAGCCATAACCATACTTTACTTTTATGCATCACAACCCTGATTGTGAACCTGACTCTTAAGGAAACAATCAATTTCTCTGTTTAGCTGCCTTATAAGTAGATCACAGAATTACATGAACTTTCAAAAACCATCCACTAGAACTAGAAGCTAGTTTATAAAACTAGAAGTTTTATAAAATTTTGGCAATAGCTAAATTTTGCATATAGTTAACAAATACATTCAGTGGAAATTTAAGTTTCTGTCAAACTTATTTTAAAGCTTGATTTAATTCATAAAGTAGTCGTGCATTAATAGAAATTGTCTGTATTGAATTATATTTTCACGTTTTCCTTAGGCTATTTCCTCTCCCTCATCCACATGTAAATGCTTACTAATATTAAAGGGAGTTTAGTATATAATTCAGGTGAACAAAAATGAACAAGATGTAAGAAATGTCCATACACATCGTCAGCATTGCTCTTTATTTTGACTGGCTCTCAGATTTATGTAAAATTGCTTTCCTTGGTTTTCAGTTTGAATGTTCAGCCAATACTAAATTCTTTGGGAATATTACATTTTTGAAAATCTTAGCTTCTTGAAAATATAACAAAGTCCAAACAATACAGTGTTTTCTTGTGCAGGCTTTATCCAAAATAATCAAAGGTGAACTCTTGTCTCTTTATTCACATAATATAAAACCATTATTATGGCTTATCGAAAAGGATATGTAGTCAGACAAACATGAAATGATCACTAATCCATTTTTTTAACTTGTATTAAATTTACTGGTGTGACATTGGTTAGAAAAATTATATAGGTTTCAAGTGTACAATTCTGTAATACATCATCTATATATCACATTTCGTGCTCACCACCCAGTCAGTTCTCCTTCCATCACCATATATTTGACCCCCTTTACCCTCATGTACCACTCCCTACCCTTGCCCTCTGATAACCACTAAACTGTTGTCTGTGTCTATGAGTTTTTGTTTGTTTCTCTTGTTTGTTGCTTTCAGTTTTATATCTCACATATGAGTGAAATCATTTGGTTCTCGACTTTTTTTGACTTATCACTAATCTACTTGTGAAAGACTGGGAAAGAAATCAGGGTGAGGCTAATGAAAATTAAATGTCTTTCCTATGCATTTCTCTCTATTAAGTCTTTGTATTAATAAGCTAATATATATTAACTATTGGAAAATATTATTCCAAGAGGTTGTGTAATATAAAAAATACTACAGGTGTATGTTCAATTTTTAATAAAATTTCCATCAAAGTCCATAATTTCATGGAAATATATAAATTCAAAAGAGACAATGTTATTGGGAATTCCCAAAATCCCTCTTATACATGGATGTAGATAAAGTGAGATAGTCACACATGGCCTGACAGGTACTCTTTTTCTATTTCCTTTTTAAAGAGAATTTATAGATTAGCACAGTATGTCCACTTCTTCTGTTTTTAATTAGATTCCATATTTGTCTCTTTAGCATCCATTCATCATTGGGCCAATTATAGTACTACTATGTGTTCTTACTTCTTGTGTTATTGATGCTCTAGCATTTGAAAACTTACAGACACAGGGAGAGACTGACGCCTCCAAGACTGGCTAAATCCTAAAGATGATTAACTTTCCCACAAACACGGCTTTCATATGCACACCAACAAATACCAAATCTATACCCCCCAACTTCCTCCTTCTCTAATTCACACAACCAAGCCAATAATTCCCTGCCCTAAATCATCCCAGGGCCAGGTACCTGGCAACTAGAGAACCCAATAGCCCAAAACCCAAATTATTCAAACTGGACAATTCTAAACTTACCCTGCCTTGTCTTTCCTTTAGGCTCTGTCCTAAACTTTTCCCTTGCTTCTGTCTTCTGCCACCTAACCAAAACTGGTGCTTCCGCTTGACCTTGTATGGCATGCAGTGACTCCCTCTCTAGGGACCCATAAGTATAAGAAATATGGTTTTCGTGAGCCTCTCTTATGTCTCCTCTTGTAGCCACACCCAACTGACCATTTTATACGAGAACACAGAACATAACTTTGCTTTTAGGAATAAAAAATAGTCCCTTCCAACTCTCAATTGCTTCAGTAGACAGACAGATAGATGAACACAGATATGTTTACTTCTTCTGTTTCTTTAGTGCTTAAATACAGTTTTATACCCCAAAGAGAATATAGATCTATTTCAACCATGTTTAGTCTGGAATTTAGTTTGAAGTAGTAGAAATAAGGATCTAAATTTTAATATCCAAAATAGCTAAGTGTCCTAGCCTCATTTATTTAATAATTTTTCTCTATCTCATTAAATTGCAGTGTCACATATAATCATATTAGTCAAGACACATACCTAATTTGGCTTGATATACTTTTCTTTAAACTAAAGTTTATTGGGGTGACAATTGTTAGTAAACTTACATCGGTTTCAGGTGTACAATTAATGTGTCCCCACATTATTATTTATATATATATATATATATATATACATATATATATACACACACACACACACAAATGTGTATATATATATGTGTATGTGTATATATGTATACATATACATATATATAATTTACACTAGATCTACACAACTTATTTTGCACAAGTGAAACTGTACCCTTTGACCAACACTTCCCTATTTCATCCTCTCTTCAACCCCTGGCAACCACTCTTCTACTAGCTGCTTCTATGAGTTGGGCTATTTTAGATTCCACATATAAGTGAGATCACGCAGCATTTGTCCTTCTATATTTGGCTATTTCATGTAGAATAATGTCCTCAATTGCTTCTGATTATTAAATTATTAATTCTGAAAAATCAAATAGTCTCTAACTCTCTCATGCCTAATCACTTACTGTAAAGCGTCGGATTAAGATCCATCCGTTCTTATCTTATTTTAACCTTATTATCATTTCAAACTGTAGTCCAAAAAGTTCTCAAAATGTTTCAGTAAGTAGATTGTCTTTTGTTTAGTTTGCCTGTGTGCTTTTCTTTGAAGAATGGTTGACAGGGATGGACCTCAGCTTCTCCTGTGTCTCCTCTTGTGGCTGCACCTGGCTATCCATGTCACAAAAGAAAACAAAAGATCACAGAACACTGAAATGACTAACCTAAAAAGATAATCTGAATTCTCTTTGAGCCTTATTTGTTTGTACTGATCTTACTCTCCCGTTAGCATGGGTCGTCTACACAAAGACATCATGATCAAAACAGTACAAAATGCTCCTTAAGCCATGATTGGAACATTTTACTGTATCTCTTAAGTGGGGGGAATTCTTGATGCATTTCTTAAAAGAAAGTAAATTTACTTCTTTCCCCCTCTGTTCTCACTGAACAGGAAGGCTACCGTAAAGGTAATCAAGGTAGACACATTAATCAAAATTTCAGATTCATCAAATCATCTGAACCATTCAGATATTAATGTTTATATTCAATTGTTCAATAACATCTTGTCAAGCACTCTTACCTCCTGCTTTTTAAATATGCAAGTACTTTTTTTAAGTAAATGGAAATATGTATATAAATTATTGAAACATAATCATCAAATTATTGTTTCATGGGAAATCTGATATTAAATAAACTTTGAAACCTTTCCATTCCTTCTTCAAGGTATTTTTCTGAACCAAGAAAAACATCAGGAAAGTATATTACTCCAAGAAAAACTGATTCTAATGTCAAAAGTTTCAATGTACCCATAAAAGTTAGGTGATAGAATTCTAAAATATTTGGTCTATTTAGCTAACTAGATATTTTGCTTTGAGATATATCAGTATCCTAGGGAATCAAAGATTCCTCTTTTTTTTTTCTGATGCCAGACCATGCAACTATCTCCAAAGGTGGGAGAAATCAGTTTAGATAAGATGTTAAAGACTAGGAATACTGAATTTCATAGCTAAGAGAGATAGTGAAGGTTAAGTATTTGGAAGGAAATGGAATAATGTTTTTTAAATCATAAAAGGGAACAAGTGAAATTACAAGCTCCCAAAAGTAATTTTGCGAAAGGTTGATCTTTTTAAAGCTGTATTCAACGCTGACTCAGTATGTATTAAATGAATATATTATGGTTAGCATTTCCTAAATTATAAGTAAGTTTCATGGACTTTTTAATGGACAAAGTCAATATTAAGTTTACTATTTCTGCATTTTTGTTCTCATAAAGATTTGACAAAATACTATATTACCTTACAGTACAGAAATACTGGAGAGTGCAACTCCTTTTATTAGACTGGCACTAGTAACTAAACAGTTTCAAATATCAGGGTAAAAGACTTGATGGTCAGGATTTGTTATTATTTATCTTTTATAATAACAATTGTAATGGATATTTATGTTAAAGACAAAAAGAAAGTACTATCTTACATTGCCAAAATAAATGTAGAGCAATTACTGTTACTAAATTATTTGATTTAAAATAGATTAATCCTAATTTCAGCTCTAAAGAACTAATTTTTTTCAAACCACATAAAGATAAAAAAATTACTAAATCAGAATTATAAGCTAGGTCCAAATCATCATGTTTTGAAGTAACAACATATAGGAAGGTCTAGAAATTTTACTCTGGTCAAGTTTGTCATCCGTCAGAATCTTTAGGTACTTCCTCAACATGGTTATGATGAAATGAAAGGTCCAGAATGGTTCAAATAAGAATGAGTCTCTTCTAAGGAGTGATAAAGATGAAAGTACTATATGTAAGAATCACCTTCATACAGAAAATGAAATCTGAGCGTCTATATGTAGTCTATCATAGACTAATAACAGTAAAGCTGAGGAAAAGGATAAAACACTGTAACACCTTGCTAATTGTAACTACAAAGTTACTTCGTAACTACCAATTTGTACTTCTTAATTCCTTCACGTTTTTTTCACCCTGCCCCCAACCCCTCTCCCATCTATCACTCTGATAAATCCAGTACCCATCTGACACCACGCGTAGTTATTACAATATTATTGATGATATTCCTATGCTATACCCTACATCCCCACGATTACTGTGTAACAACCAATTTGTACTTCTTAATCCCTTCCCCTTTTTCACCTACACTTCAGCCTCCCATCTATCTGGCAACCATCGAAATGTTCTCTGTATCTATGAGTTTGTTTCTGTTTTGTTTAAAACTGGGGAATTTTATAAATAGTTCAACATTTCCTTTGAATTGTCATTTTAAAGAAAAGAAACTACTACATATAACAGCACTAACAGCAAACAAAGTTGTAAATGGAATACAAAAGGTAGTGTTAGTAAAATGTTTCAAGCCAATTCTTGAAGTTTTTAAATACCACTGAAGCTTCTAGTAGAAGTAAAAACTGATTATACAATCTTTCTGGAAGGAATTTTGGCAATATTTGTAAGTAGCCTCAAAAATTAGCCTAGTGGCTCCTTGAAAAAATGACTGATTCCGGGGCTGAGGAATAGAAAATACATGACGATCCTGGGAAATCTTGTAGAGCCAAATACTAAGGAAATGCTCAAAAACGAATGGGAGCGTATTGGAAGGACAAGAGACAGTTGAAGGAGCTCCTAATGTCCAACGATGAAATCACACGACAACAAAATAAATACTGAGAGTACTGGAGTACGGTCCATATAAAAAAATAAGTATCTTCGAGTCCATACTGACACAAGCAATTGAGTAAATAAGTTAACAAGTGGAGAAGTAACAGCTCTTCTTTACAAAAAATTCTAATTTCTAAATGCAAAAATAAAGGGGAGAGAGAGAGATACAGAGAGAGAGAGAAATGGAAAAATCACTATTAGGCAAACACCTAGCAGGAAACAGGTAATAAGCAGGAAATATTCACTGCTGAATGCTAAAATTAGTGGGCAAAAGTTTGAGGAGAAGCAGGATATTTACATAATCGCAAAGTATCTCCCCCAAGATATTCATTATTACAGAATGGAAACTTTTAACTTTACAGTGGAAAACCCAGCAGACACCTCCCTAATCCTGGCTAACATCCCCAGAAATAAAAAACCATCTATCTCATGTGATGCTCTGAGAAGAGAACATCACTTCAGTGGTATTCTTGACCCAAAAAAAAAAAAAAATGCATAAACTCAATATAATTATGAGAACCTCAGACAAACACAAATGGAAAGGTAATCTACAAAAAAGAAAAAACCTAACCTGTACACTTCAAGAATGTCAGGGTCATGAAAGATAAGGGAAGACTAAGTTAACTCACATTGCAGATGATTAAAGAGACATGATATCGAAACACAAAATGGGATCCTGGAACAGAAAAAAGGATATTAATGGAAATACTAATGACACCCTAATACTGTGGCTTAATTAATAGAATTGTACTAATGTTAATTTCCTAGTTTGATGATTAACTACGGCTATGTAAGATGTTAACATTATGGTGAGGTACATAAGAATCACGTAGATAGTTCTTTAATTGCTTTTTTATTGGCACCACCTCTTTGCTATTCTAAGCCAATAAGCTTGAGTAAGGTCGGGAACTTGCATTTTTGATAAGCCCTCCTGAAGATTCTGATGCAGGTGGTCCTTGATTTTAAGGCTTTTAATAATCCCTTTGTTTAGGAGGAAAAAAATACTATTTTTTTATCTACTAGAAATGTCAACACAAATTACATGAGATGTAGTCAAGTAACATATTATACATTACTACATACAGGTTTTTTCCATTTTTTAACATTACTATTTCTGAGCAGATCAGAAGAGTTTGAATAGGCTTATTCCCAGTGCAGCTTAAATACCAACAGAAAATTACTGCTGCATTTATGAAAGAAGCAGTCTGAATCTAACAATAATGAAAGGAAATAAGCAGAGCTGTTTTGATTCCATCCAGTAGTTGTTATATACCTAACTACTTTTTATGGCATTTGCTTTCTGGAATTTGACTAGGTCATCATCTTTGTTATCAAAGCCTCATTAGTCAAAAAGAAAAAGATAGCCATTAGGAGGCAATAGCCTTCTCTAAAATAAGTTTTGCTTCTTAGGATAAGCAGGGGTACAAATAAATGTTGGAGGCAATCCAGCAACATAACGCATTCAATACGCAATGGGAAAATTCTTCTTAAAAAAATGCCTATTAGATTCTTAGACCATAATTTTCAATATGAATAAGCAAGTCTTGATAATACTGATACAAAGATTTTATCACTAAATCAAGACTATAGCTATAGTACATTCTCATTCTATCCCACTGAGTCAGTATATTAAACTCCATTTTCATCCTTTGAGAAAAAAGTCTCTTGGAGTCCTGAACTATTTGGAATTGGGCCTAAGCTTAATATAGGAACTTCTATACAAATGGCACTTGAGGAATTTTCATGTAATCCTTTATACAGTGCATAGAAATCCTCACTAACACAAATAAAATAACAAAATACTGCCACAAGAAACTAAAGATCTAAAAAGATGGAGAGACAATTCACATACATGTTTTGGAAGACTCAATATTGTCAAATGGCAAATCTCCCCAAATTGATCTGTAAGTTCAAAACATTCTCTATCAAAATCCTTACAGGCTTTTTGTAGAAATGAATAAGCAGATCTTAAAATTTATATGGAAATGCAAACAACCTCGAACAGCCAAAACAATTTTTAAAAAGAATAACAAAGTTGAAAGGTTTATACTATTGATTTGAAATTTTACTATATAGCCTCAATAATCAAGACAGTGTGGTATTAGGGTAATTATATGCAATAAATCAACAGAACAAAATTCAGAGCCCAGAAAAAACAACCTTATACTTATAGTCAATTAAATTTCAACAAAGCTGCCAAGAAAATTCAATAGAGAAAGGTGGTCTTTTCAACAAAAAAATGATGCTAGGTCAATTGGGTATCTGTATGGAAAAAAAAACTTAGACTCTTATCTCGCCCCACATACAAAAATTAACTCAAAATAGATCATTGATCTACACATGAAAGCTGACTATAAAACTTCTAGAAAAAAAAATAGGAAAAAGTCTTTGTGACCTTGGTCTAGGCAGAGTTCTTAGATTCAATACCAAAAGCATATTCAATAATAAAAAAATTTTGATAAACTGTACCTCCTCAAAATTAAAAAGTTTCATATTTCTTTTTTTAATTTTTTATTGGGGAACATTGGTGAACAGCGTGTTTCTCCAAGGCCCATCAGCTCCAAGTTCCAAGTTGTTGGACTTCAATAGTTGTGGAGGACGCAGCTCAGCTCCAAGTCCAGTTGTCATTTTTAACCTTTCGTTGCAGGGGGCGCAGCCCACCACCCCTTGCGGGAATTGACAGCAACCTTGTTGTTGAGAGCTCGCATTCTAACCAACTGAGCCACCCAGTTGCCCCACCAGGCAGTTCAGAGGCAGCTCCTTGCCTTCAGTCTAGTTGTGGAGGGCGCAGCTCACTGACCCATGTGGGAATCGAACCAGCAACCCTGTTGTTCAGAGTTCACGCTCTAACCAACTGAGCCATCCAGCCACCCCAAAAACTTTCATATTTCAAAAGTCACCATTAAAAAAATTAAAAGACGGGGGCAGACAGTGTGAACGTATTCACAAAATCATATTTCTGACAAGGAATTTGTGTCCAAAATACATTTTTAAAAATTCTTACAAGAAGAAAACAAATAACCAATTTGAAAAATGGGCAAAAGATTTTCATAGACATTTCATCAAAGATATACAAATGGCTAATAAGCACATAAAAAGATGTTGAATATCATTAGTGCTATAGACTGAATGTAATTTAACAAATTCTTATGTTAAAACCTAATCCTCAATGTGATGATATTAAATGGTGGGTGTTTGGGAGGTGATTAAGCCTTTTATAAGTCATTAGTACCCATATAAAAGAGACCCCAGAGAACTCCTTTGCCTGGCAGCCACGTGAGAATGAGAACATTGTTGAAAGATGGCCATCTATGAACCAGGAAGGGTCTAGTACCAGATACCAAATCTCCCACTCCTTGATCTTAGACTTCCTAGCTTCCAGAACTGTGTGAAAAAATTTCTGTTGTTAATAAACCACCCGTTCTATAATATTTTGTTACACCAATCCAAATGGACTAAGATAATTAGTCATTATGAAAATGCAAATCAAAATCAAAAAGCATATCACTTCAAGCTCTTTAGAATAGCTATTCAAAAAAAGACAGTACTTACTGTTGGCAAAAATGTGGCAAAACCAAAACCCTTATATTAATTGTACAGTTGATACATGTAAAATGGCACGACATCATTGAAAAAGAGTCTGGCAATTTCTTTAAACATTAAATATAAACTTACTACATGATCCAGCAATTCCCCTCAGGACTCTACCCAAGAAAAATGTAAATGTGTGTACACATGGAGACACATACATGAAAAATTTTAGTAGCATTAGCTGTAAAAGCTAAAAGTTAGAAACTACATAAATGACCATAAAGTATCAATAAACAAAATGTCAGACACCATGCAATGTAATACTTTCCACTAATAAAAAGGAACAAAATTCTGATACACACCACAACATGGATGGACTTAAAAACATTTCACTTAAATGAAAGAAGCCAGGTACAAAAGACTGCCTGTTGTATAACTCCATTTATATGAATTCCAGAAAAGGCAAATTTACAGAGACAAAAAGCAAATCAGTAGAGAGTAGATCAATTGTTGCTTAGGGCCGGAAGTGTGTGTTAAATAGGCTCGACAAAACTTTTTAGGGCAATGAAATGTTCTAAAGCAGATTGTAGTGATGGTTGCACAGCACTGTAAATGTACTGAAAATCACTGACTTGTATACTTACAATGGGAGAAATTTACGATATGTAACTTACATATGTATGTATGTATTAAGCATGGATATATTATACGTAAAACATCTCCTTAAGAAGTATAAGATCTTAGAAGAAACATACCATAATAATCAACATAAAATGTTTAATTCATATTTTCTTTGGAGTTTGACTTACCATACAGTAACATAAAACTTTATGAGGCTAGACCAATAATGACCTTAAAATAACGTTGTAAACACAAAATGAGGTTTAATTTTTTTTTTTAAGTAGCTTTTCAGAAATTTTGTTGCTTGATGTTCCTTATGTTAAACTTTAAAGTGTATGAAAGAAAAAATCCAGAAAGATGATTTGGAGTAGAAATAAAAATTTGAACCTAGTTAAATAGTTCCCTTCTTCTCTTATATATATTATATGCCACGTATTCTCAACTCAGCTTTGAAGACATATTCCAAAACTCTGCAAATAGTTTGCTAAAACCTTGACCAACCTCAGCATTATCTTTACAAAGAAAATTAATTTTGTGGTAGAGACTGAGAGTTGTGTGTGTGAAGTTATTTTTAATTTTCATGAATATTTTATTTTCCCTTTTCTTGATTCATATAAATATGATTGACATAAGGATTGTTTGAATCCTCAACTTTCTACCTGTTAATGATAACAATTAAACGATAACTTTTTTGCAATGTTTTTATTTAATTCATCATTTTGTAGCATACAATTCAATTGTTTTTAGTATATTCGCAATGTTGTACAACCATCACCACTATCTAATTCCATAACACTGCCATCACTCCAAAAAGAAACTCTATAGCTACTAGCAGTCTCCCTTATGCCCCAGGTTCTGGCAACCACTAATTTACTTTAGTCTCTAAGGATTTGCCTATTCTGGACGTTTCATATGAATGGAATCATGAAATATGTGGCCTGCAATGCCTATAGCACCTTGTATCATAGTACTTTGATTGTTGAACAGGCAGATGTGAAAGCCCATTTTACTATCAGATTCCTTTTTATTTATTTATTTTTTTAAATATTAAGAAGTAGTGTATAATTGTTACATTTTTAGACTTAATGTTTGGAGAATTGATCCCAGTGAAGGTGATACAACTTATTCAAATTCATTTGATTGTTAAATAAAAGAGCTGAAGAAGAGACAGTTATTTTGTAAGTAGTTCTTGGTGCAGCAAATGTCAGAATCCCAACTGTCTGACCTGGGGGATAGTAACTAAAATTGAGTGATAAAAAAATAGAGGCAAAAGCAATATCTGAAGGAAAATTTTGTCAATACACCAGGGAATCCTTTTTATTTTTTAATTGACTTTAATTAAAAAGAGCGAGCCAGGGAGGGGCGTTGTCACTGTGTGAGGAATATAAATGATAAATGTCTAACTAGTACATTGTTTTGTGCACCTGAAACTAATAAAAAAAGAAAGTTTAAAAAAAAAGAGCGAGCCAATTAGAAACAATATTTTCAAACCCTAGCTCCATATGTATTAGCTCTGTGAATCTAGATAACTTATTCAACCTTGAGTCTCAGTTTCTTATCTGTAAGGCTGGATAACATTAACAACCATTCAGGATTATCATGAAGACTAGAGACATTTTTGTTTAGCACGAGCCTGAGACCATATCTACTATTACTTCACAAAGATTACCTAATTATCATCACCATTTTGGCACCCAGCTGTTCATGGTAGAATAGGGACTATACAATAGCAGAAAGAAGGATGAACTAGGAATCAAGAGATTTGGACTCTAGGCCGAGCTCTGTCATTAACTAGTATAAACAGCATGCCCTTAAACACACCTCACCTCTTTGGTGTCCAGCTTCATCATCTGTAAATTAAAAAATCTAGGGACAGCCGGATGGCTCAGCTGGTTAGAGCGCGAGCTCTCAACAACAAGGTTGCCGGTTCAATTCCAGCATGGGATGGTGGGTTGTGCCCCCTGTAACTAAAGATTGAAAACGGCGACTGGACTTGGAGCTGAGCTGCACCCTCCATAACTAGATTGAAGGACAACGACTTGGAGCTGATGGACCCTGGAGAAACACAGTATTCCCCAATAAAAAAAAGAAATTTTTAATAAAAAATAAAAAAGTCTAAAATCTAGTCTCCAATTGATCTATACAGTTCTACTGTGAGCAAAACATACATGATTCCACAAAACAGATGCATTTTCTAAATAAGAACAGCACACCAAGGAGTATCTGAGACAATTCTTTTAAGTGGGAGAACATCTTAGAACTTTAATTTACATTTAATTTATCTAGAAATAAATAAAACAACAAATATTTACTATATAGATTGAAAGTGGTATCTTCACAGAAAGCCAAATAATCAAGTGTCATGTATCCTATGAGGCATGAGAAGGGAAGAGTGGAAGTTTCTCCACACAGAAGGGTTGAGAGTGGTACCTACATTTCTCCATCCACTTGAGGCATCTTGCAATGCATTGTAGTTGATCTATGACCAGTTTGACTTCTGAAGCAACTGTCATTCCAAAGTTAGAAAGAAATGATCCACTGGACGCGTGATTATTTTTCTGACCATGCTCTCTGACTCTATTTGTGTTCTAGACCTCGCCCCACATTATTTTCTAACCCTCTATCATAAACTATCCCACTTCCACATGTGACCTCAAAATTTTTGTCATAAACCTAATACTGGAGGCTTTAGGTTCTACCCTCATTACCAACTTTAGCATCCTATCCATATATTTTATTTCTACAGTCACTCACCATTGTAGAGTAACTATTCATGTGATGAAAGTGGAAATGAAAATTGATTTCTTATAGTGCCTTTTGCTTCCTATGTATTACCATATGTAGTGAGTATGTTTTCTTTGAATTCATACTATCATCTAAATTACAATTCAAATAAAATAGAAATACCAATATTACTTAGCCAACCTATCTTATCTTTTTGCTACTTTGACATTTTACTTCCATTTTCCTTTCCCTGATTTAATAACGTAGATTTTTCATAACTTTTTTTTCACAAATAAAACAATTCAATAAACTGAGCCATTTGGAAATCTGGAAAATTAGCATTTTAAAAGGTGCTAAATTCTACCATCTATCCTATACTACAAATTATCTTTAAAAAGTGATCTTTTAGGGAGACCACTTCATGAGCTGTGTAGATGCCTGACCACTGTGCTGTACACCTGAAGCTGAAGCAGAACAATATTGAATGTCAACTATAATTTTATATATATATATATATATATATATATATATACATATATATATATATATATATATGTCACAGAATGTGGAGTACAGCATAGGGAATAGAGTCAGTGGAACTGTAACAGCTATATATGACGTGAGAGGGGTAGCAGATTGGGGAAGGGGTTTATCACTTTCTGAAGGGTGCAAATGTCTAACTATTACATTGTTTTGTATACCTGAAACTAATATAAAAAAAAAAGTGATCTTTACCCTAGTTCCATACCTCAGCGCAGTTTCATAAGTAAGTTCATAAGTAAGTTTCATAAGTAAGTTCAATTTAAAATAAATTCCTTTCAGGACGTCAGAATTTTAGAAGAGATCCAATATGGACCCACTACATATCACCCAAGATTAAATGGCATGAGATAGAAATATTTGTTATAAAAATATTCTCTGAGAAGCCTCTTCCATGGCCTGGTAATTTAAAGATTGTCAAGTTACTCCTAGAAGCAAATTCAACACTGAATGTCAATGGAAAAATTTGAAGTCATAGTCAATACCCTAAGTTCCTGGCTTCACACTTTTAGATGATTAATTCCATCATTACTAAAGTGGTGTCACCATCATTACTATTACCTATAGTCCCCATATATCCCCATCTCAAAGAGCTTATAACAGCGATTAAATATTTGAGGAGAAAACAGTAGTCTCTCAAAAAGTTAAATTGAGCCCCTATCGCTGAACTAGCTGCATTGTGAGACCCATATGGACAGGGTTTTTGTCCATCTTGTTCTTAGCTGTATCCCCAGCATGAAGAACATGTTTGGCCAGTAGTAGGCACTTTATAAATGAACAATTCTTTTGAATATGGTTTGTTCTAATATCTTCACACATAACAGCCAGGTGCTATCAAAGCCAGACTGTACTGCGGGCCTAGAAGAATTGAACATCCTAACTCTTAGAGTGACGACTACAAAATGCAGCAATGCCTTCTCCAGTAGAAAAATAAAAAATAAAAAAATCATCAATTCTAAAAAGGACTGAGTAAAAGGGAAACATGTCAGGGTTTCCTATACACATACCCTTAGTATGTACTTTATATATACTAAATGAAAATAAACCTTGGAGGTTTAAAAACAATCTTTTCCTCCCTTTCTCTTGAATCAGAATTACACTTATTTGGCATACTTGCCTATCTTTTGATTTTTCTTTCTCTCTTCCTTCTCTACCTACCTCTGATTGCTTCTGTGCCACATTTAATCCTGGTTTTTAGTGCCTTTCTCATGAACTTTCCCACCATACTGCTATGTTTTCATAGCTATAACTAAAAACCCCACTATACAGTGCACCTCCACTATACAGTGTTTTACAGGGTCCATTTCCCCACTTTTCTTTCTTAGTAGATAGTACTGACATGAAGACCTGACACCTAGAATTAATCTCAATAACTATATTTCCATTAATAATGATAATAGCAGCTAACTTTTATTGAGCTCTTACTACTAAATGTCAGGTAATTGGCATAAGTTATTTCAGTTACTCATTATAAAACCCAAGAGGTATACCATTGCCTTTCTATTTTTCAACTGAAGAAACTAAGGCTTATCACTTTCCCACAATCAGACAACATGTAAAGAAAAGTGCTGGGAACTACTAGACTCTTTTTAAATATTGCCTCTCATATAATTATTTGCAAAGTCATCTGATTAATTTTCTAAAACAGAACCTGAAGCTATTTCTTCCTTTCTCTTCCAAGCATAAAACTCCAGTCTAGGACCTGATTATGATAAGCCTGGTTAATAATGTAATATAAAAAAAACTACTGCATTTTTTTTTTTTTCTGAACTACTTTTAGAAGACCTATATTCCAGTCCTGGCTTCATCACTATGTAACCTCAGACATGTTATTCAAACTTCCTGTGCCACAAATTCTCATCTTTAAATTAAGATAATGAAATCTG
Source organism: Rhinolophus ferrumequinum (assembly GCF_004115265.2). Lineage (NCBI taxonomy): Eukaryota > Metazoa > Chordata > Mammalia > Chiroptera > Rhinolophidae > Rhinolophus > Rhinolophus ferrumequinum. The sequence goes on from NC_046291.1 coordinate 61,016,496, forward strand.
CTTTAATTAACATGATTGTTTCAGAACTAAAATAAAAACCATAAAAGCAATTGAGGAACTTGAAAATATTATCCAAATATAAAAGTAGGCCAATAATTCAGCATCCTTTCTAGGCTCTCAGGCTTATTTTTCTTATAATGAACTGCTAACATGATCCTTTCTTGCCATTAAACTATGTAACTATTCTGTACTAACCATTATCCACATAAAATGCAAACTTCTGACTCTAAAAATTTCCATCAGCTTACTGTAGACTTTCTTTTCTAGTCAAACTTGTATTTTATCTGCCCTTATAAGCCACAAACTGATTGCCCATCTAGCTGAGGAATGTCATCCTCTTCTAAATTCCTCCAGGTAGTCTTCATTTGCTCCTAAACCCTTTAATTGTTCCCCACAAATGACAACTCAAACGCCATTATCAAAGTGACTTCAGACTGCTTTTCTAGGACAACTTCCAACCCCCTCCCCTAAAATGATTTTTCCCTATGCCTTAACCTTCCTTAAATCTCCATTCCCCAATTCTTGTGTATCGTTCTTCTCTCTCATCCAGGGAACAATAGTTCTGACAACTTGACACCCTTTATTCTGACTACCCATAGTAGCCTAATTTATGTATCCAAGTTTGGGAAGGCAGATAAGCCTTTTTCTTTCATTTTGTAAAAATAACTCCACTCTCATCGGCAAAGAAATGTCTCCACTTTTAAGCAGACAGGCTAATTGGCATGCTTTCCTTTTTTCTCCCTTTCTGACACTGTCCCTGCCTTTTATTTAGGCTCCATTCTTGGTGGTGACTTCTGCATTCTTCCCATCTCCCTGCTCCCTCTCTCCCTAAACCTGGCGTCCTAAGGAGAATTGGGCATGCTCAGTAGCCTCAGCGGATTCCGGGATGCAAACTGGAATCTTTTACAGATTTTAAGCCGGCTGGATAGGTAAGGCCCTAAAAAATACAGTGGCCCAGAATTTGCCCACTCCCCATGAGGTATTATCTGATGTAAAGATATATTCAAAACCTAGGAATGGACGCAGAAATGGACAGCTTTCCTCCAGTCCCTCGTCTGTTAGGTGGGTCACCAACCTGAGTAGCACAGCTGAGAACAGCCCCTCGCCTGGTTTGGTGCAGGGAGGAGATTTCTGCTATTCTGAGCTGTGATAGCGTTGATAGATGGCTGGAAGCTAGCTTGCATTTGGCATCTCTGTGGCGTCAAGAAAATACCGTTGGCTTGTTTTGTTTTGTTTTTTCCTTGAACACAGCAACATCAGCTGCTCCAGGAGGAAAGAAGATGTTGCCTGAAGGCTACAAAGTCTGTGAGCAGCCAGAGAGATTTGTGGAGAGGACAGACAAATCAACTACTTACCCAAGCATTACATCTAGGGAAGCCACTGAAAGACCCAGAGATAAACAGGCTATTTCCAAAGACAATTCAGGAACCTTTCAGGTATGCAAATCTGAATTGTGTGCCTATCACCAAAAATTCATACCTTCTTTGTATGTGAACCATGACACATTTCCCTTTGAGAGAGATTGACAGAAAACATGCACGCACGCACACACGCACACAATCCTTCTGTTCTCCTCTCCTCTGGTTTCGGCAGAGACTGAATCACTAAAGCTGTTACAGCAGCAGATTCCCTTTAGCTCACTGTCAGGGGGATGAGGCATGAGGAGGAAATTTATCACGGATGGAATTTGATAAAAAGGGGGCTTCTTTACAGGGGCTTGAAACACCACTTCACAGCCTGAGAAACAGAGAGTAGGCAATAACAGGCAGGGAAGAGACACACAGCTGCCCCTGCTGCTACAACCTAGCCATCTCTTCAAACAGCAGCAAACATGAGCCATTTCATCACCGTTAGTGCATCCATATTGAGAAGGGGGAAAAAATCATGTGCTTTGCGTTATGCATTTCACTCACCCGAGATGGGAGGAGACCCCTGTCCATATGTCGTGGGAGCTATCCACCACCCCAAAGTACACTCGCTGCCATCTAGCTAGCAGACCTCTTGCCTGACAGGATTTGCAGCAAACACAGTTAAATCTACATGACAACAGATTGTCTCTTACCGTAGGCAGCAGCGGCTCCATTTGGGCTCCCTGGTCTTTAATCTCCATGTTTTGTAATGCCGCTGGAATAAGCACCTTTCTCTGCAATGTCTTCAGTGTCTTACACTCAGCCCGGCACTCGCTCTGCTTAGTATTCGGATCAGGTAGCTCTGAAGCAGGAGGCAATTGCACACTCCAACTCACCAGAGTCACATGGCTCCTACTCACTCGGGCTGCTGGCCAGGTTTTGCACTGAATGCCTTGGATCCCTGGGCCGGTAAGAGAGATTTCCTAAGCCCTGTGTCACTGCCCACACCTGGCTACTGGTATAAAATACAGCCTGCAATGCTACAAGTCTAATGGACATTAAGAATCGCACCTAAGATGCTAACTTCTTATATACACTAGTTCAAGGTGGACTCCAACAAGCTCAGCCAGATTGTGATACTTTGAAGCAATTCACTTAATTCTCATAGGAGACATAATTAAACAAGATGACGTTAATACGGTTTACTAGTTGTCCTACTCTGACTACCTGGGGTCTTTAAAAACAGATATGATGACATCAAAATTAATTATGTCTTAGTGAGACTGAACTATGCACTAAAAAGAAATCAGACATTTGAGTCACTGTTGACTCAATAAGAATTGGACAGATACTTTCAATATTTTAATTGTGAGAAGCTTAGGTAAGTCATACAGTATTACAAATAAAATACATTTTTCTATGATTTCCAACAAAAATAACAGGGAAAGAAAGGAAAGTGTTTTGATAGTAGCAATACTGAAAATACTAAAGCACTTAGAAAAGATAATGGATCTGACAAGAGTAACCCAAGCATATACCCTTTTGCCTTAAAAATCTCAACAAAAGAAAGATACGGGATTCTCTAATTAATCCATGGAAGAAAAGGAGTCAGCTAGAGCAGGTTTTTCATAGGGAAAAGTAAGTGATAATAGTCGCTTATTATCCTAGAATTGATGATCGGTCTGATGTGGACACCAGACTAAGAGCATGGAGGTTTAAATGGAGAGGAGTGAAAGAGGATGACTGAAAATTATTAGGATAGTTTATCTTAAACAAGAAATTTTTCACCAGATTTTAAAAACCTTTCATCAGGAGGAATTAATATTGAATTATTTTCAGCAACACGCCAAAATTTTCCACAATGCTCATCACAGGTGGAATTATAGATAACTTTAATCTGTTTTCCTCCTCAATACAATTCTTTAAAATAAACTTCTATTGTTTTATGATACAAAAACATTTGTTTTTAAACTATAATGATTAACATAGTTGAGGGGCAATTTTGTGCATAGCACATTTTGATGATTCCAAGGACTTAAATAACAAGATGTCTGATAAGGAATTTACTAATTTAGGGCTCAACCTGACATTCTACCATGGACGGATGAATGAAATAAAAGCTCCCTTCCCATTCAAATGACCATTAATAGCTCATCACAAACAACTTGGTAGGATTAAAAATGATAACTTCTCTTCAGAAAGATTATTTTTATCTCTTTAGGAAATTCTAAGCCACCCAGTTTATATTTGTTCAAAAAGAATTGAACTATAACTAGGAACTATAACTAGGAAACAGTCTGACTCTTTATTCCAAGAGTCAAAAATAAGACAGTATTTTTAAATTACTTTTTATCAATATTTTCCTACAATATGTATTATTAAGCCATATAGGTGCTTTGCTGGAACAACCATTTCTTGAGTGCTTACTACCGTGTTTCCCCGAAAATAAGACCTAGCCGGACAATCAGCTCTAATGCATCTTTTGGAGCAAAAATTAATATAAGACCCAGTCTTATTTTACTATAATATAAGACCGAGTATAACATAATATAATATAATATAGTATAATATAATATAATACAGGGTCTTATATTAATTTTTGCTCCAAAAGACCCATTAGAACTGATTGTCCGGCTAGGTCTTATTTTCAGAGAAACACAGTATATGCTAGAGCTAATATTTCTACCACTGTAATAGAACTTAGCCAGAGTTTCAATAGCAGACGTTCAACTTGTGAAGATCAAGAAAGCCCATATCTCTAAATTTGTTTAATCTAAGATGTTGAATGCTAGCCTAGCCAAAAATAATAATAATAAAGCGAAAAAAGAGAAAGTGATCCTCATTTAACTCACTATCTCTATCTTACACCTCTAAAATCTTAGAATTAAGGCCCATAACCTGAGAAAATATAAGCATACATCCACACACGAAACAAGTCCCAGTGAAGAAGACAACTATAGATAATAACTGCTAGGAACAAAAGCATCACCATGTAGGGGAATTTTTACCAACAAAAACCATAGAATTTTACCAACAAAACCATAGATCCCCAAGTTGGGCCCTTGGGGATCAACTTCTCCACTGATTTTCAAACTCTGGAGGTGAAGAGAACAGAAGCTAGGGAAGAGGAAATTCAAATTGTATGAGCAGCTTTTTGTTCAACTATATATGTCTGTCTTGGAGATTCTGATATATCATTGGTGGAGGCTAGGGGCTAAGGATATGCTTTTTGGGAAATGCTTTCCAGATAACATATTTCTCCAAGTCCAAACCTCTTCTCACTACAGTCAAGTTTCCTTGATATTAAGTTGGTGCAAACGTAATTGCAGTTTTTGCAATTATGTTTAACCTCTTAAGCCGCAATTCCTTTTGCACCAACCTAAATGCTAAATGGTTAAAAATGGGTTCCTATTTAGCCTGCTGTTATTTAGAAATCCAATGAGGTTTCAGTAGTACAATTTGACAGCCATAATTTCAAACATCACATTAAGTATTAAAATACCGAATCTGTTCAAGGAACTAAATTTTCCAACGCCCCAGTGGAATGAGACAATAGTCTGATTTCATTCAGTCAGTCCTACTGTGTGTGAGACACTGTGCTGCTGATTGTATTTCCTGTGATACCCAGCAATATTACAGTGGAATTTTCCTCTCTGAAGAATGAATACAAGTAGTGATCGGCCACAAGCCAACCATACAGACAGAGAAGAATTATAGAAAGCACTGACAGAAGAGCCACCTTCCTCCCCAACTCCCCATGTTGAGGCCAGTAGGAAAGTAACACGGCCACCATGGTGAGCTTCCTTCCTTAATCTGTCCTACATCCTGGGACTCTTGCTGACCTCAATTTTTACTAATCCCCCAAGGATGCAAGTCAGCATGGATCCAATGTCTTTTCAGTTCCTACCTCCTTTTGCTATTTTAAGCCCCGGGGGTTAAGATGCGCACAATAATACAGTGTTTATCTTAGGGAAGAGACCATCTAATATTAATTGTATTTGAAGAAGACACTGGATTCTGAAGGTTATTGTCAACACTAATATTTCAAGACAACTCTTTTCAGTCCTGGTAGTGTTGGCTTTCTGGCTAAGATCTCAAAGTCCTTTGCTTTGACTCTTTTTAGTATAAAAGAACTGAACTTTAGGTAGGCAACAAGAAATATATTCTGAACGTTAATACTACGTTGGTGACCATATTACTAGCTCAAGATAAACATTTTTTAAAAACGACTATTTTTCACATGTGTAAATGTATCATACACAGTTTATATCATTTACTTACATGTTATCCCTTTGTACTTCTATCCTTTGGGACCTATACAAATGTTCTGAACAACTTAAAGCATATTATGTGGATTTGGCAGGTTTATTAACCCAAAAGTGTTTAAGTGAATTTGGCAAACTCAAGAAATACCAAAAGTGCTCTTCCTGACAGCTTAAAAAATGATGACATTTGACCACAAAGAAAAAGGGTAAGAATACCCACTGCCATACCTGGCATACAATAGGAAACCTCATTGTAGAATACTAGAGTTTAAAAGTGGCAAACATTATTCCTTTTTACAGACGCTCTTGGCCACCAACCTGATAAGCATGATTCTAGCCATCAATGATCAGAAGAGGATTATTTGAAATAAGTAATTAGGAAGCCCATTCCAATGTTGGGTAAAAGTCCAGATTAAGAGACCCTCAAGTCCCACTTCTCTTAGTTCATGATTCCCAATCTTCGGGATTGAAAAACCCAAAGACTTGATTTTCACTCTTTGCCCCAATTTACCCCAGACAGAGAAACCCATATAAGACCTATACTCTAGATTGAGTAGTAGATGGCAGTATCTTAACACAATTTAAGTCAATTCCATAATCATTTGAGTACCTACCATGTGCTAGTAACTATACAAAAACAAACAAGACATGAACCCTGCACTCAAAGAGGTCATAGTATAAAAATATCATTTGACAAGGGCATAGGTAAAAATATGTGCAAAAAAATAAAGGTAAACCAGAAGACAAAGTGATTAACTTTTAATAGCATTTTCTCACCCTTACTCTGTAGAGATTTAAAATCCTTAGGGTATTTCTTTTGTAAATAAATAAGTATGTATATAAATAAATCTAATTTTCCTTTACTTGTTATGTAAATAAGAAGTATATGCATGCCTCAATTTATTACTTCTCCAATTATCAGCCTTTAGGCCTAATTATCACCATCTTTGTTAAATGGTCCTGAATGTATCATTTCTACTCCTAACTTGAAAATAATCAATATCACACTTATTACAGAGTTAACCTTGTAGCGAAATAATCCTTAACTTGTCCTTTTTCTATACCAATTTATGAAGAATTACACTAAAATAACAATTACCCACAGTGCCATGTGTTAATTTTACTTTACATTCTCAAATGATGACAAACAAAAAAAAAATCTCTCAGCGTTTGCTGTTGAGTTTACACTGTCAAAGAAAGATGACAAACATCATATAGGAAAAAAGGGAGGAAAAAAACCAAAACTCTTCCTTATAGCAATTTCTCAGCTTCATCCCAAGCAGCCAAACCATCAGTGAATGGAGAGTTCAGATACATGTTATACATGTTGTTCAGATATATCTTATACATGGTCTTACATTACCTAAGAACTTGAATTTGTGTTCTAATTTTACTGTCATTTTCAGTTCCATAATTCATATGTCTTTCCACATTACTTACTTATAAGCAGCTTTCTTTTAACAGAGAAAATGCTATCTGAACCAGCAATTTGGGAAAACAATAAAATAATTTTTGGTGAATTTTTTATTAGTCAATTCAATAAAAATATTCATAAGCATGTATTTTGTGCTCTATGGTGGTATAAAGATAATATATGTTCCCTGTTTAGAAAAGAGAAGAGATGACTATTTCAATGCCCTGTGGTGATAAGAGAATGAGAGGTACTGAATATTAAAGGAGCATCAAGTAAGGATACGCTACCAACTAAGGCGGAAGGGGAAGGATGAGTAATGTTCACACAGGCAAACCAAGGTGAAAAAGCCATTCCATTCTGGAAATTTTCCACAATTCAGAGCAGTATAAAAAAAATGACATTCATAATCCCACCACCCAGAAATAATCACTGTTAACATTTCGGCAGGTTTTATTTATAGACTTCTTTTGAAAAGTTGGGACATGAGATGTCAATTACTTTCTATTTCTTATTTCAGTCATATTTTAAAGCAATGGAATTGTCTGTTATAAATATGAAATGGAAGTCCTGATTAGGAAAAACATATTCAAATAACCTCTTAAATTTGATCGTTTATTACTACAAAAATATAGCTATCCCCATATTGCATCAGGAATGAGGGGAAACTTTCAAAGCCCCTACCTGGGAATGGGACACAAATTATTCCTACTTTCAAATTCTATAAACCCATCTGAATTATCTGTTATTTTCTTTCCCCCACCCCCAAACCAGGGCTCAACTAATGGAGAAAGAGCACATGGCCCTTTCTCAAAGATGCATATTGGCCACTAAAGCTCTTGCTCCTTTCCAGTTCTTCCCCTCCTCCATTCCAGAGAACCTTTTGCTACACACAGCCTAGCATTTCATCTTTTCTTACAATACTGTAATTTAAAAACTGCGTCCACCTGGGTTTAGGCTTTGGAAACTTAAAGCTGGCTTTTCTACTGCATCTCTCATTCCTGAGGCATTAAATGCCAATGACCAAGCGAAGAAATATAAGGCAGGTAAGTAAATGTAGAAGGAAAAACTTGATTAAGATTTTTAAAAGATTATTGTACTTCAATATTAATAAAATAAGGCAAAACTGAACTGAAAATTGCTCTTTTATTTCTGGTAAGAAAATCAATTTTGATTTAGGTATTTTTAAATTTAATGCTGCTTTTCAAGAACACAATCATCTCATAAATCCAAAGAGATACATAAAAATTGATTGACTCATTTAACAGACATTTACTAAATACCTCCTCCAGGCCCAAAATTGTGCTAGACACTAGCAATCCAAAGTCCCTACCCCCAAGGAGCTCACATTCTGGAAGGGAGACAGACATTTCCATGAACAGTGTGACAGATATATGAAAGAAATAGAAAGGACACCTAATCCAGAGAGGTGGAGACCGAGAGATCAGAGAAGACTTCCCAAAGGAGAGGATATCTGAGATAAACTCTGAAGCATATGGAAGGGTTTGCCATATTAAAAAAAGAAAAAGAAGGAGAACATTACTAGTAGACAAATCATACACAGCATTACTATATTCACTTTGCATACATGTAAATACCAACTGTCACTCAGTGCAGAATTCAAGAACAAAGATAGGTTGGAGTTTGTTGCTGGGTTTGTGTTTGTTTTCGTTGTTTTTCTGTTTTTTGTTTTGTTTTTTTGCTTTTGTTTTGGTGTTCAAAGTTGGCAGTCTCTAAATCAAGATTAAATAATTAACACAGGCAAAGAAACTAAATACGTGAATTTGTTGCAAATAGTATTTAAAATTGGACATTAAACTATAATCAGAAACATGCTTTTTAATAAGATTGAAGAAAGAGTTAATAGAAATGTTAATGCAATTCTTATGACCTTGAAATCTCACCTAGAAAATACAGATGCTATAACTTCAAATACTCACAAATTAAGAAGTTCCCCCTTTACTACATTGTGAACATTAGAGGCTAAGTAAATTCAATATAAGTAACTTCACGTAAGAATGAGATATTTAAATCAGTTAACAATTCTCAAGAAAACACATACCTTGTAGATAAGTATTTCTTAAACTTTATCCATGAGCAATTTACACCAGAATAACCTTGGGTGCTTCTGAAAATACTCATATTTGATTCCTAGACCTTATCTCAAAGATTCTAATCCAGTAAATTGAGTTGAGGACTAGGAACCTGTATTTCTAACAAGGTATTCTGATACAGGTGGTCTGTGCATCACCTATTCCATGTTTGATTTCCATACTTTGTTACTTTAACTATAGCCCTTATCTTTCTTAAGAGAAAAATGAGTCGCTTAAGTATCTATAATTTTTAGCATACACTACGAAGCACTATATTAGGATGTATCTTAAATGAACTAACATGATATCGATTGTTTAAAAACAAAAACCTACCATTTATTTAGTGTTTACTACATGTCTGGTACTGTGCTAAGTATTTTACATAATTACTTAATGTACTCCTCATATCAACTCTGAGATGCATGCATTTGACTTCTATTTACATAGGCGATATCTGAAGCTGAGAGAAGTTAAATAACGTGTTGAAATTCACACTGCTACTAAGCAGCAGAGTCAGAATTCCAACCCAGGCTGCCTCCAAAGCACTTACTTCCTGCATCATGCCATAACTGATCTCTAATTTGTCCAGGTTGCCAGATGAAATGTTTGCTCAAATTCTAATTTCCCCAAAGAAGAAATAAGAGCACCAGATTCAAACTGAAACTTGATATTATTGTCAGAAATTTTTAGAAGAATGAAACTGGTCAAGTTAAACATGAAGTATTTCTATCACCAATGATACACACAGATGCCACTTCATATTTAGGCTTCTTCGAGTTCATTCAGTAAAAACAGCAGAAGGCATGTGATCCGATGCCTTGACAGAAAATAAGTGGGGTGATAGCTATTGTGTCGGGGTGATAAATCCCAGTGCTGATGCCCCAGTCAGGTGGTTTAAGTCTTTCTTTGGCCAAATAACACTGCATGCTTTCTCTATGCTATCTGCTATCTCTTCTACAGACATGCTAATTCACCAATTTCCTAGGAATTCTGGTTTAGTGTCAAAGAATAAAATATTTATCCAATTGTTGTTTTCTAAGGATAAAAAAGTTCATTAGTTCTTTAAAAATGTACGTATCAAATGCCTCCTGTGTGCCAGCCACTATGCTAGGCCCTCGACTAGAGCCAGATCCCTGTCCTTAAAAGTTCAGTCCAGAGGGGAAGAGACATGAGAATGATGGCAATACAGCATGACAGATCCTATCATATAGACTCAGTGAAAACACAGTAGAGCAAACACATTATTATTGTACTTTTTACCAAAAAATGATGGGCAATATCTTCATAAGGCTTACTATGTGCCAACTTTATTACATGACCTTATGTAACCTTCACAGTAGCCCTATGTTGTGGATAGTTTCCCCCATTTTACAGATAAGAATACTGAATTTTCCCAAATCACAAAGCTAGCAAATGGCAGGGCTGGGATTTAAGGCCAGGCAGGCTGGCTTTCCTGAGCTTCTTGACAACTTCTTACAGTAGGAAAGCATGGAATTGAAAATGTCTGTCCCTAACCGATTTCTGGAACCATGGACAGATTACTCACCCTGGTACTTTCTTTACTTTCTTTATTGGTTAAATAAGAGGATTGGAGTAAATGTGGTGTATTCTATACCTGCAGAACACTAAAATAGGTAAAATTGAAGACTTAAATTTAAGCATGGCACTAATCAGTTGAAAAACCTTAAGCAAGTCAGTCAATACTCCAAGCCTCAGTATCCAAACCATTCTACATGTTACCAGTAAAAAAATTCAGGGAAGCTGAAGTAGAATAATACTGAATGTCAACTATAATTAAATCTATACCAGGGGTGCCAGAAGAATGTATACACATGACTTGTATTCATCTTTTGTTATCGGTATATAGTGAGTATTAAAATTTTAATACAGTTCTTTCCTTTCTTAAAATGTGTATACATTTTTTTGGGCACACTCTGTATATACTCATATAGTCATGGGATGTAAAGTACAGCATAGGGAATATAGTCAATGAAACTATAACAGTTATATATGATGTCAGAGGGGTAGTAGATTGGGGGGGTTATTACATTGTGAGGGGTATAAATGTCTAACCAGTACATTGTTTTGCACTCCTGAAACGAATAAAAAATTTTTATTAATTGTGGAGTTTCTAAATATGCCATACAGTCATAAGCTTCCAATCAGGAAACTCTTCCAACTGCATACCTCTGTTTTAACCAGTCCAATCAGACAGCTGTCTCTCCTATTTTTCTCAACTACTCAGTCTTTGAAGAGCGTTCCCTCGTTGACAAAACCAAATATAAACCTTCTGATGTGGTGTTTATATATCCATCCATTTATTCATTGATTCAGAGCTTATAAATCAGTAGGTACATTATGTGCTATAATAAATGATAACTTATATTATGTGCTAAATAAAACTATATGAAGTAAGATATGCAGAATAGAAAGATAAACAAGACATAAACCAAACCTTCAGAGAGTTAACAATGTACTTAGAAGTGGAGAAAACAAACATTCACTTAACAGTCCATATGACAACTACTATAATAAATCTGGAATGGGTTCTCGGGGGAAATAGAGTGAAAGCATTCCAGACAGGAGCACCAGCATGTGCCAGAACTCAGAGACGCTCTAGATGGCTTAAACGTGGGATGCAGAAAAGCAAATGGCAGGAAAGAAGGATGAAAGTGAAGACACGGACCAGATTGTACAAGGCCTCGTGTGCCATACTCCAGAGATTGGACTGTATCCTATAGATGATGGGAAGCTGTCGCAGGATCTTAAGTAGAACAGTGACGTGACAATACGAGCAGTTAGAAAAATGTATCACGTGGACGATGCTGGGGCAAGACTGGAGGCAGAGACCACAGTTAGTAAACTGGTAAGAGATAATATGAATCTGAATTATGATAGCTGCAGTCATAATGGATAAAAGGAAACCGTTCCAAGAGACATACAAGAGGAAAAATAAATAGTCTTACTGACTATGCAGATGCAAGGAATGAAGAAGATAAACAGGTCTAGGATTCTGGCTTGACGGTAATATTCAACCACATTTTCCAATATGAAAAATGTAAAAAAAAAAAATCAGTTTGAGAAAACACCTACAGAATTTTATTTTGAAAATAAATACAGTGGTTAAAACATTCTTTGTACTCAGAATGTCATTTAATATCTGTTTGACCTTGGGCAAATTTCTCCAACTCCTCAAGTCTCAGTTTCCTCATCTATAAAACTAAGGGAATAAAAGAACCGACTCAGAATTGTTGAGAACAATGGAAAAGACTGAGGAGCAGCTGGAGTAACAAGAGAGCAATTATCAGACCCCAGGACGTCATGGCTCTACTCTGATTAAATCAGCTAACACATAGCAAGCACTTAGGACATTGGCAAGCAAATGGTCACTTCTCAACAAATAGTGGCTATTTTACCATTATTCCATGGAATGTGAGGTGGCTGGAGGCTGTCTAAAGGCAGATGATCAGAAAAGAGTTAGAAATATGGGTTTGGGACCAGCAGAAAGTCTGAGTATGGATTGTGTTTCTTTCAAAGGGTATGTAAAATTAGAACTCAATGAACGGATCTCTGAGGAAACCCCAACATTTAAAAGTCTCCCAGACTTTTCATTGATTCACTCAATATCCTAAATATTTCTTTCAACTATTGCTGAGCCCGTTTATAATTCTGGAAACTTTTTTTCCAACAAATCAAACCATTCCCAGCCCTTCAGAAGTATCCTTATATTCAATCTATTCTTGAAATTATTATTTTTATTTGTATAAATCTGTGTTGATTTTCTATTTGTCTATATTAGTTCCCCTAGAAAACTGTAATATCCTACAAGACCCCACAGGGCTACACATATACTTAAATACTTCTTCACTGACACACAAATACCACCCTTATATAATGGAAAAGTTATTGATGATTTCTATCTTTGTGTACAATGTTGACTCTTATTTAACAGCCAGTGGAACCAAGACACAGTGTTAGTCCCAGAAAAACATTGTGACCAAAAATGGTTTTGGAAAAGTCCTTGTCCATTGGCACCTGGCTGATGGCACTGCTTGCCGCAATCTCAGTCTCAGAGCTCTCTTATGTGCTAACCTAACAGTCTACCTTTTATCTTTAAGGTCATCATTTATTTAAATTGTCAAGAGGTCCTCCTCTTATTAATATTTCCTTTCCACTTTAGAGCAAATAAGAGAGGATACCAGAGCTTCCTCAGGAAACATGATGATGCGTTTTAGGCCTGAGGCAAGGGCAATCATGAAGACAGATGTTTACCCTCAAAAAATAATAATGATGATGCAATATTCAACAAATGAGACAATGAGAATAATGAGAAAAGACTGAGGAGCAGCTGGGCTAGCAAGTGCATAGTTATCAGACCTCAAGACATCACTACTCTACTCTGAGGCCTGCCAAAAATTTGTAAGATCAGGTGCTTGAACTGCACTATGCTATTCCAAAACAATTCTCACATTAATCAAAAGAAAGATCTAAAAATGAAACTTGTGCTATTCAAATACAAGTAAATTAAAATCCCTTCAAGAAAGAGTGCTTGAAACATTAATACTTTATTGGGGCGGCCAGTTAGCTCAGATGGTTAGAGCACGGTGCTATTAACAACAAGGTTGGGGGTTCGATGCCCACATGGGCCACTATGAGCTGCGCCTCCCATGATTAGATTAAAACAACTATTTGACGTGGAGCTGATGGATCCTGGAAAACACACTTAAAACAAATAACAGTTTTAAAAATAAGATTAATACTTCATTGTTTGAACGTATAATTTTTATTTTAAAATTACAGTTAAATAAGTAGTATAATATTCTTTCTCCCTCACAGTAAACTATGTCTATAGAAAACAAACCTATTCAGACTGTCACTGACCTAATGGAAAATTATCCTAGCTACAACAAAATTTATTCCTTTTCAACAAATTATTATTTGACTGAGTACATTATGTACCAGATACTTAATACACTCTGTCCTAGGAACTGGGGATATAGGAAAATAAAAAATTCAAAGATACTGGTTGGTGGAAGGGGAATGAGAAAGATGAATAAATAAGTATATGAGTAAAACATAGTATGTGAAATGATAAGTTCAATGAAAAATTAGAAAACAGGAATGGAGAATAAGGAGTGTCTGGATCTCTAATGTTAATTAGGGTAGCCAGAGAAGACCTCACTAAGAAGATGACATTTGAATAAAGACCTGAGGGAAGTGAGGTAGTGGACCATGAACCTATCTGGGTGAATCAGTTTTCCAGACAAAGAGAACATGTGCAAAGAATGGACAGGTAAGCAAGGGAGGAAGCGGAGAAACCAGATAAGCTATTGCAACAAGACAACCAAGAGATGATCATGTTTTGGACCAGATAAGAAATGGTAGAATTCTGGATATGTTTCTGAAGGTAGAGTCAACAGTATTTGCTGAAGGATGGAATGTGGGACGTAAGACAAAAAGAGAAGTCAAGGCTGGTGCCAACATTTTTGGCCTGAGCAAGTGAAAAGACAACATTTCCCTGACCTACGATAGATGAGGACTGAGAATTTTGCCTGGATTTAGCAACAAGGAAGTTACCTGGGACTTTCATAAGAGCAGTTCATGGAGTGCTGGGAGGCAATTTAAGAAACAGCAGGAGGAGAGAGGTTGGGAGTACAGACAATTATACTCCAGAGATTGGGAAAGAGGAACAAAGAATTAGGACAGGAGCTGGAGGGAGAAGTGGGCTCAAAAAAAGAAACTAGTTACTATTTACCTTGCAAACTAGACCAGTAAAGTGAAAATAAATACCTATCTCGTCTTTTAAAATTATTTCACCATATCCCATTTATGAGTTGGGCTTTGTTTTGTTTTTTGCTTCCTTCCCTGTGAGCAGCAAGTTAGTAAAAAAGGAAACAACTGGACTCCTTCAAGTCAAATTACAATAGTGTAACAATAACGCCTCAAACAAATCAACTGCAAGAACGTGTATAAAACAAGCAACAAATCTTTTTTATCAGAAAGGGAGGTGGAACATTTACTGGGAAAAGGGTTTAGTGGTGATCAGCAATAACTAAGAGTCATTTCCTTTATTAAAAACCCTGATTACATAACAAGTGCACAAATATTTTTAAACTGTATCATGGTATCAGTCCTCTCACCATGAAATTTTAATTCCTGTGGTCTGGTAGACATAGATCTGCTGGAGACAGGAAGCGAAGAATGCCATTCAGCTGAATGAATGAATGAATCATTAAGGTAAACTAAATATAATTTCCAGAGTCAGGTCAGGACATCAGGAATAACAATGTGGCTCTCTTCATAAGGACACGGAAGTTTTTTGTGTTCTGTTTTTTTTCCCCAAGAGTGAAAAAAGATATTGATTTGGGGCTTCATTCAAAAGATTCCACTAGAGTCTATGTTCCAAGACAGTATGGACTAAATCTGCCTTACTCCCTGTTGTTTTCCTGGGATCTATTATGGTGCTGAACACATAAATTCAGTAAATGTTTTTTAGTGGAAAAGTCAATTAGTGAAAGTATACAAGAAGTCGTTAAACGAATAAATGAATGAACAGCACCTTAACCCTAGTTAGACAATAAATCAGAGGTGGAGTCTCACCTAATAAAATGCTTCTACAATAAATAACCACACCTATCTCTACCTGTACCACATAAATAGAACACTTTAAAGACTACACATATGTTATCTATATTGATTATCCACACCAAATATTAATAACCTCACTGTTGTGCATGGTAAAGAAAAATTTAATTTGGCTTTGTTTGTTTTAGAAGTACTAAGGGCTTCTAGCAGTTACTCTTCTTAAAAGTAAGACTATCTTTACTTTGAGAAAATAAGCATGAAGAAATCTGTAAGGTCACCATAAATATGAATGCTGGCGTTGAAGGCACAGAGGTGCCTAAATAATATAAGTTGAGTGAATCTTTAGCCTGACTGTGCCCTTCTAAAATAATAGATTTCCTACATATATATTAATGTCTCCCATTTGATATCACTCATGACTAAATAACACAGACTTTTAGAAATATACTGTTCAATATTTTTATTTTCTTGTTTAAGTAATGGAGACTAGACCACACTGTGAGTAGGGGTGAGAATTCCCCTAAAACACATAGATGATTCTTTCTGTCAATCATCCTGGGGCAGGCCTTAGACTGGGCATAAAAAGGAACTTCTCTGAACTAAGAATTGAGAGATTGGGACTCTGGGCCCAGGACTAATACAGATTTCCCTTTGTTGGGGATTGAGCTTGCCCCACCACATGATGCCACATGGTGCCACATGGGAGCAAACTGATATGGAGAAAAATAGCTTGCATAACTACAAGACTGTCTTTATTCATCAGTACATCTCTAGAGTAACAGTAGTTCAAAGTGTGAACAATTGGTAGAGGACAGAAAGAACCACCAAGACATATTAGCAAAACATATAAAAATTCCTTTGGGAGCCAGCCCGATGGTTCAGGTGGTTGGAGCTCCATGCTCCTAACGCGGTTCGATTTCCACATGGGCCAGTGCCAGATGGCTCAGTTGGTTGGAGCACGAGCTCTCAACCTCATGGTTGCACGTTCGACTCCTCGACTTCCGCAAGGGATGGTAGGCTGCGCCCCCTACAACTAAGATTGAACACAGCACCTTGAGCTGAGCTGCCACTGAGCTCCTGGATGGCTCAGTTGGTTGAAGCACATCCTCTCAACAACAAGGTTGCTGGTTCCACTCGCAAGGGATGGTGGGCTGCGCCCCCTGCAACTAACAACGGCAACTGGACTTGGAGCTGAACTGCGCCCTCCACAACTAAGACTGAAAGGACAACAACTTGACTTGGAAAAAGTCCTGGAAGTACACACTGCTCCCCAATAAAGTCCTGTTCTTTCCCAATAAATATCTTTAAAAAAAGCTTCCTTTGGTATTCCCAGGCATTAATTGAGTAAAGGAAACTAGTAGAAAAAAATTTAACTACCCTACATCTGTAGGATGGAGGTTTATAGCTGTGTTTGGAGTATTATATTGGGAAATTATTGTTTTGCCTGTCAGGAATAGTATTCCTTTGTTTCTTCTGGAAAATGTCATATTTAACCTTTTGGCTAGAATGGATTGGTCCAGGGATAAGCATCTGATCCAATATGAGCCAATCAGTATCGGTATTTTCCCCCTGGAGTCTTAAACTTGATTATAAAACAGATCTAGTCTCCATGCCTCCATGGGGAGGAAATTTGAAGCTCTAGAGCTGATGGAGACCATGTCTCTCACAGTAAGAAAAGTACCTGGAGGAGAATGAATCTAAATCACAAAAATATAACCAAGGAGAGATGTCATGAGTGACAAATACCCTGAGCTTTAGATATAGTCCAGCACTTCCTGTGGTTTGATCACCAAAGCAAATAACTCATTTTTCCAAAGCAAATTTAAAGTGGATTTCTATCTCTCACAATCCTAAAACCAGTGTCCCTTTACTAACCACTACCCTATGCTGAAATTACTGTGTTATGGGCATCTTAACCTTTACTGGAATATTTATAAAATATCTTCAAAAGACTTGACAACTGATGGGTTAGGAGTCGGCAGATTTACTTTACCTAGCAAATGAGCTGAACTTACATAACTTATGAAGTTTCTATTCGACATAATTTGTTAATAAAAGACTTGTGGTACACCTCACACTTAACCTGGAAGCTTTTTATTCACTAAACCAATACTTATTTAGTGTGACAACTCTGTGAAGAAAAAAAACACTAAACCAGTGCTCTGTGCATATGAATCACCCGGGAAGTCTTGTTAAAATGCAAATTCTGGTTCAGTAAGTCTGAAGTGGGGCCCAAGAATCTGCACTTCCCACAAGCTCCCAGGTGATGCCAATGCTGCTGGTATGCAAAACACGTTTTGAGTGGCAATTAAAGCATATTAACCATCCTCGAAATGCTTTTAGAGTAGAATGGAATAAATATTATTAAATGCCATTTTGGTGTAAAATAAAATGTTGTAACAACCAAGGGGTATGTACAACAGGCATTTTTATCCCATCCCTGAGCCTAGCAAAGCTTAATTAAGTAGTGTTCAATAGCAAGGTACAGAATTGGTTAGGGGTCAGGAATTGAATGGAAGAAAGCCACAAGATAAGGTTCGTGGATGGATAAAAGTCAGTCTTGCTGCACATAAACTCTTAAAAGTACTTTCACAATTTACATACATCAAAATAGCTGCTTCAAATTGGCTACATCAAAATGTCCTGTTTCAAAGAAAGACATATATACAAGTAAGTATAACCATTTATCCAAGAAATATTTTTTTCTCTATGCTATGCCAGAAGCTGTTCTAGGCACTGAGGATACAAGAGAAGACAAAATGCACACAAAAAAAACAGACTATAATAAGTACCAACATTATTTAGTGTTTAGAACTCTGGTGTGTATGTATATAGATATAGATATAGATATAGATATAGATATAGATATAGATAGATAGATAGATAGATATAGATATAGATATAGATATAGATATAGATATAGATACGTATGTGTATATATATATATAAATTTAGAGGCAAAATTATCATTTCTGACTGAAATTATCAGGAAAGACTCCATGAAGGAGATGGCAACTGGTCTCAGATAGCAAGGGAATAAGATTTCCAAAGGTGAAAATTGAAAAATAAGTCATTTTAAGTTAAAGGGATGACCTGAATGGAGAAGGAGAGGCAATGTACAATTAAGGGATTGAAAAGAGCTCAGACTGGCTGAAAAATAGGGCAATTACATATGATAAGGTTTAAAAGATAGGGTTGAGTCAAATCATTTGTGCCGGGTTCAGGCCATTTGCAATGGCCAGATCTTTGACTGGCTTGCTCCTTCTCATCATTCGAGTTTCAAGCTAAAAGTCCACCAGACGTTTTCCCTGAACACTCTTTCTAAAGAACCCAAAATCGGAATTTACATTAATCACTTTTTTCTTGATTTATTAACTATCTGTTTCCCCTACTAAAATATAAACTCTACTTGCACTTCCAGTCATTGCGGAAGAGCAGTGATCAGATTTACTATCATGAATGAAACTAACTATAATACATAAAACCTGAACAAAATACGCGGCGCATGCGAAACCATCATTTTCAGATTTGACATCAGGCAATGGAAGACAGTGGTCCCTAAGAAAGGAGGCGAAAGTGAGCCCTCTGAACGCCCCAGCTTACTTACTGTTTAGGGAATGGCTGTAGCACAGGAAGGAAGGATCCCGGCAGAGCTTGATGGTCTCCTTAACTTGAAGAGATGAAGTTGGGAGCGCCGGCATTCCAAAAAAGGAAAGGGATGGGCAGAGACAGAATTTATAGAGCGCCCCCTCCAGTCTTCAGGTGGATAACGATTAGCACAGGTGTGTGAAGAACATCTCGGAGGCAAGACCGGAAACCACCTGAAAGGAATAGAGAAATAATTCTCAGAAGGCAAACAGAACCAGGAATACCACATTTTCCCATCATCCAGAATGGAAAACCTCATAATTCACAGGGCACTGGATAGAATATACAGAAATGTATTGCCTCAGGTGTGGGGCAAAATTAGCCCTAGTTTAAAGGTTGCTCTATTCCTTAGAAGCAAGGTTTAGAAGAATGAAGTTGTTTCTAAGTAACTTAACTGTGTCCTGGGGTGGGGGGGGGGGGGGAGAAGCTCAAGAATATTTACAGGAATTAAAAATAAAAAATCCATTACCCAACAAAGTAAAATTCACAATGTTTAGAAACTAATAAAAAATTGTCAGTCATGCAAAAAGGCAGGAAAATACAACCCATGATGAGTATCTAAAAATCAATCAAGCAAATCAGACCCAGAAATAAAACAGATAATCAGAATTAGTAGACAAAGACAAAAATAATTATTTTAGCCATATTCCATACTTTAAGAAGTTAGATCAATAAGCAATCATTTTAGCTAGAGACATGTACCTCACCATTGTCCTTTTAGAAATTTAAGGAATTATAAGGGAATACTATCAATATTATATTGGAATAATATGCCAACATATTCGATAACTTAGATTAAATGGACATATTTCACAAAAGATGAGCTATTAAAACTGAACCAAGAAGAAATAGAAAATCTGACTAGATCTACAACAAGTAAAATAGATTTAGTAATTTAATCTTCATACAAAGACCTAGATAGCTTCACTGTGAGTTCTACCAAATATTTAAAGGTTAATATTATTACAGCACAAACTTTCAGAAAAAAAGAGAAGGGAATATTCCCCTGCCATTATGGAAAAAAAATAATAATATGGAGGTTCCTCAATAATTAAAAACAGAATTACCATATAATACAGCAATTCCACTTCTGGGTATGTATCTGAAGGAAATGAAATCACTATCTCGAAAAGATATCTGCACCCCCATGTTCACTGCAGCATTACTCACAATACCCAATACTATGGAAACAACCTATAGATGAGTGAATGGATAAATAAAATGTTGGGTATACATACAATGGAAAATATTGTATTTTACTGTATTTTATTGTATAAAGTTCCATTGTATATAAGAAGGAAATGCCACCATTTGCAACAATATGGATGGACCTTAAGGGCATTATGCTAAGGGAAATAAGTCAGTCAGAGAAAGACAAATACTATATGATCTCATTTATATGTGGAATCAAAAAAGCCAAACTCACAGAAACAGAAGATGGAATGGTGGTTGTCAGGAGATGGGGATGGAGGAAGTGGGGAGATAATGTTCAATGGGTACAAATTTCCAGTTAATAATAAGTTCTGGAGACCTAATGTACTGCACGGTGATTGAGTTAACAATACTGTATTGCATACTTGAAGAGAGTAAACTTTAAATGTTCTTAACTAAAAAATATATATATATATGTTAGGTGTTAACTAACTTTATTGTGGTAATAATCATTTTGTAATATTTGTATATCAAATCATCACATTATATACCTTAAACTCATACATGTTAAGTATTAGTTTGGTGCAAAAGTAATTGCAGTTTAGAAGGTTGAAAATAATTGCAAAAACCGCAATTACTTTTGCACCAACCTAATATAACATGTAATATGCCAATAATATCTCAATAAACCTGGGGAAAATGACAAAGTAATAAAAAATAAGAATTTTCAAGAAAGAAAACATCTAGCCAGTTGATTTATTATCATACAGTGAATATCACTCTTGCCTATTTGAAATGATCACCTCTTTTTCATATAGTAAAACTTTGTTATGTCCAGTGGTTCTCAAGTTTTTGTGTGCGTCAGAATCACCTGGAAGACTCATTAAAATATAAATTCTCAGGCCCCACTTTTTCTAGCATGTTCCCAGTGATACTAATGATGTTGGTCTAGGGATCACACTTGGAGAACAGCTAGTATATTCTCAAATGGTGATTCAGAGCTCAGGTTTGGGTTTAAATGCTGACTTAACTGCCTTGGGCAAATCTCTAATGCTCCCTAAGGTTCTATTTTCTTTAAAATGAGCATGATAATTGTACCTATCTTGTTGAACTGTTGAGAATTAAATGGGGTAATATGTATGAAGCCTTTATTGTATTGCCCGGCAAAAATAATAGCTTCACAGCTATTTGTTGTTGTTGTTACTCTCTGTGTATCCTTCTGTCAATGGACATGAAGGTTATATATCCAGTTTTTGCTATTATGAATTTTGTTGCCATGAACATTTTTATACATTTCTCCTGGCACATTTGTGGAGAAGACTTCTAAAGCATATTCTTACAATGGAATGTGGAATTATAAAGTTCAATATTACTAGGTAAAGCTAAACTGTTTTCCTAAGTAATTGTTTCACTTTCCACGGCCAATAAAGAATGAAATTACTGTTGTTCCATATCCTTGCTAACACTTGGTAATTTCCATTAAAAAATTGCTTTGCCAATCTTGTAGTTGTGAAATTGTATCTTTTTATTTGTGTTTACTTCATTCCTAATAAGGTTAAGCAGCTTTTCTATATGTATGGGCATTTGTGTTCCATCTTTGAAAAAAGTCCTATTTGTTTCTTTTGCCTGTTTTTTAAAAATGGGGTTTTTATCTTTAAGTTGTTCATTATATCCTTTGGATACTGTTTTTTTTGTCAGGAATGTGTTTCAAATATTTTCATCAGGATTAATTGAGATTGGATGTGTGAATACAGTATAAGCAAAGAATTATTAGTAAAGAAAGTTTTCCCTCTGGAGATGAAACATTTCATTTCTGGGCTAAGTGCCTCCTCTCAAAACCCTGTGGTGACACAGAATCATCTTCCTCAAGTTCTACTTTGGTTCTCCCTCTAGCTCTTATATACATGTCAACAGCCATGTCTTCCCCTCTTCTTCTGCTCCCACCAATCGTGTGGATCTCCACTTTGTTTAAAGAACTATTATAGCTTTATCACAATGAAAATGGCCTGTATTCATGGGAAGGAAGGCAGGGAGCATATTTTCGCATACTTCTAACAGCCTCTAATTTACTGTTGATTAGTCTAGTGGTTCCCAAACTTTACTGCACTTTGGAATCACCTGGGATTTTTAAAAACTACTTCTGCCTGGTTCTCACTCTACTATATTCTGATTTCAGTGATAAACTCTATAATCTATACCTGGGATTTTAAAGTGCACTGGATTAGTCCTTGGGATTCAAAGTGTTACACATGGGCCATAAGCATTATTATTATCACCTGGGAGCTTATTAGAAAAGCAAATTCTTAAAGTGAAAATTATGGGATAAACCCTAAGATGCTTGAGTGTATATTAGTTAAGGTTTGAGAAACACTGGCTTGTCTACAGTCAGCTTTTGCTCCTATTGTTAACCTTGAGGTTAAAATTCTTTGAGGATGTTATCTCATTGGTATCCCTGAACTATACCTGCTTTGTTTATGGTTGCTCTGCTCTGATTTCTCCCTTTTTCTGATCCCATTAGCTTTTCAACTTCCAGAAAATCCTAAAATTTCCTCCCCGAGTGAGTGGCTCTTTTTCTGTTTCCTAGCATGATTATGGACTCATTCTTTTTCTTATGTATTTTCTCTCATTTCAGTTGAAATTATTTTAGAGGAAGAAGAGAGACATCCGTTAGCCATTTATTTCAGATTATTGAATTTTACTTTTCAAGGTGCTCAAGGAGTTTGAAGCTCAATGTGAGAAATATAAGGGAAAATTCATGGAAATGCTTTGAAATTTCTTATCCTCTAAAGTTTTGTGTCAGAGTGAGATAGTTATTAAATCTACATACTCACATGTAGTAAAATAAGTGTTTCATATACAAAATGATAATTGTAAATAATTTCAAAAATATATAGTTCAATTTGTTATAAAAGCACATTTGTATACACATGCACAATTTTACACACTATTTCAAAGTGTTTATGACTCCTTGATACTCACCTGTGAACTTCCTCTTATAATAGCACACAGTTATGCATTTAGAAACATTTTTAATTAAAAATAATGTATATTCATTATAGAAATCTTGGAGGAAAAAAAACAGCTCTTATTCCACTTCTTAGAAATAGTAACATTAGTTGCATATTTTTTCAGTCTTTTATTTTTGTATTCACACATTTTAAAAAAGGACGGTTCTATGATAAGTACAAATTTTAAACAGACTTTTTTCCCTAAGTAGTTCCAGGAATTAAGTTGTATCTCGCCCATTTGGGTAGTGTTTGTCAATGAGCTGGATTAAGAGTAAAAAAAAAAATAAATGTTCGTTTTTGAAAATATAAGAAATGAAAGCATAATGTAGAAAATAAAAATAAAAATAACCTGCAATTCCATCACCCAAAGATATCCATTATCAGTATTTTAAAATGTTTCCTTCCATTTTTCCCCTGTGCATAAGCAGATAATTAGTT
Source organism: Rhinolophus ferrumequinum (assembly GCF_004115265.2). Lineage (NCBI taxonomy): Eukaryota > Metazoa > Chordata > Mammalia > Chiroptera > Rhinolophidae > Rhinolophus > Rhinolophus ferrumequinum. Next base: position 61,040,445 of record NC_046291.1, read on the forward strand.
TTCTTCACATAATATCATTAACTATCATGGACACATACTTTGAATTAAATTTGTCTTCCTGACTTTATAAATGTTTTACTACAACCATGGCTAACATTTTATTATCTAGAACTGCCAAGTATGCATGACCAATTTTGACAACTTGTTATTTTTTTAACCTATACTGGCCAGCAGCCACTTTACAATTGTTTTGTCTGGCATTGGTATCAGGGTAATGCTGGCCTCATAAAATGAGTTTGGAACTGTTCTCTCCTCTTCTATTTTTTGGAGAATATGAAAAGGATTGGTATTAATTCTTTAAATGCTTGGTAGAACTCACCAGTGAAGCCATCTGTTCCTGGACTTTTGTTTGTTAGGAGGTTTTTGATTACTGATTCAAACTCCTTACTCATTATTGGTCTGTTCATATTTTCTATTTCTTCATGATTCACTCTTGGTAATTTGCATATTTCTAGGAATTCATCCATTTTTTCTAGGTTGTCCAGTTTTTAGCACATAATTGTTCATAGTAGTCTTGTGATCCTTTGTATTTCTATGGTATCAATCACAATGTCTCTTCTTTTATTTCTGCGTTTATGTATTTGAGCCCTCTTTTTTTTTTCTTGCTTAGTCTAGCTAAAGGTTTATAAATTTTGTTTATCTTTTCAAAAACCCAGCTTCTGGGGCGGCTAGATGGCTCAGTTGGTTAGAGCACGAGCTCTGAACAACAGGGTTGCTGGATCGATTCCCACATGGGCCAGTGAGCTGCACCTTCCACAACTAGATTGAAGACAACGAGCTGCCGCTGAGCTTCCGGAGGGGCTGCTGGATGGCTCAGTTGTTTAGAGCGTGGGCTCTCAACAACAAGGTTGTCAGTTCAATTCCTGCATGGGATGGTGGGCTGCGCTCACTGAGGATGGTGACTAGACTTGGAACTAATGGACCCTGGAGAAACACACTATTCCCCAATAAAAATTTTTTAAAAGAAGATAAATTTAAAAAAAAAAAAAAAACCTCTTAGTTTTTGCTGATATTTTCTACTGTTTCCCAGGTCTCTATTTCACTTATTTCTGCTCTGATTTTTATTATTTCTTTCTATAACTCAGCCTTATACTGTTCTTCCTTTTCTAGTTCCTTCAGGTGTAAAATTTGTTCATTTGCAATCATTCTTTCATTATGTTGGAGTTTCTCATTATCTCATTATACTTCTTAAAACTGCTTTTGCTGCATACCATAAGTTTTGGTATGTTGTGTTTCCATTTTTGTTTGTTTCGAGATATTTTTTGATTTCCTCTTTGACCTATTGGTTGTTCACAGTGTATTGTTTCATTTCTACATATTTGTGGATTTCCCTCCTGTTATTGATTTCTAGTTTCATATCATTGTGGTAGGAAAATATATTTGATACAGTTTTAATCTGTTTAAATTTGCTAAGACTTGTTTTGTGACTTTTATGATTTATCCTGGAAAAAGTTCCATTTCATTCTTGAGAAGAATGTGTATTCTGCTGTTGTTGGATGTAAAGTTTTATATATGTCTATTACATTCATTTGCTCAAAAGTATGTTTTAAGCCTAATGTTTCTTTATTGACTTTCTGTCTGGATGATCTATGAATTGTTGAAACTGGGGTATTGAATTACCCTACCATTATTATATTGTTGTTTATTTCTCTCTTCAGATCTGTTAGTATATGTGCTTTATATGTTTAGGTTCTCTGTTGTTGGATATGTATATAGTTATAACTGTTACATCTTACTGTTGAACTGACCCTTTTATCATTGTATAATGGCCTTCTTCATTTCTAGAGACACGTTTTCACTTGAAGTTTATTTTGTCTAAGTACAGCCTTCTCTGCTTTCTTTTGGCTACCATTTGCATGGGATATCTTCATCTATCCCTTCACTTTGAGTTTACGTATGTCCTTAAATCTAAAGTGAGTCTTTTGTAGGAAGCATATAGTTGGGTCTTGTTTTTTTTCTTTTTATGCTTTAAGCCACTCTATGCTTCTTTTTATTTTATTTTTTTTTATTTATTGGGGTGACAATTGTTAGTAAAATTACATAGATTTCAGGTGTACAATTCTGTAATACATCGTCTATAAATCCCATTGTGTGTTCACCACCCAGAGTCAGTTTTCCTTCCATCACCATATATTTGATCCCCTTACCCTCATCTCCTACCCCCCACTTTAGGCTTTTTTATTGAAGAATTTCATTCATTTACATTTAAAGTAATTTTTTGTAGGTGAGTACTAACTACTGCAATTTTGTAAATAGTTTTATGTGTGTTTTTCTGTGTCTTATTCCTCACTCTTCCCTTCTGTATGATTCCACTTATAAGAGGTACGTAGTCAAAATCATAAAAATAGAAAATATAATGGTGGTTTCCAGGGGCTGGGGGAAGAGGATAATGGGGAGTTATTGTTTAATAAATACATAATTTCAGTTTTACAAGGTGAAAAGTTTTGGGGATGGATGGTGGTGATGGCTGCTCAACAATGTGAATGTATTTAATACCACTGAAGTGTACACTTAAAAATGGTTAAGACAATAAATTTTGTTGTGTATTTTAACACAATAAAAAAAGAAAGCAAATGGCTGAAAACAACCCTCAATGATGATCATGTTATATGAAAATATAAAAAAATTAATATCATCTATGTAATTAGTTTAATATATATAAAAAAATTTTACTTTGTTCTTTACCAAGATACTGTTTTGCTGCAGCATGAAATTAGAACTATAAATCAGAACACAATAAAATAGATATAATTAAGATATATAGACAAGGAAATTTCACTAGTTTTTAAAATTTAAGATATGTGTTATGCTAGATACCATAGCTGTTAAAATTGTGAATCAGACAGTTCCTGATTAAAGCAGTACAATATACACCAGGACAGACAAACATACACAATAAACTAACTCTATAAATGTTACAATAAGCAAATTATGATGGAAGAACAGAAGAAGGTCGCAACTACTTCTATTATAGAATAAATGAAACGTGCGCCGGTCCTTGAACTTTGAGTAAGAACTTGACTAGCAGACAGAAAGGGAAATCATATTCCAAGCACTGGAAGCTATAAGAAAAATCACAGAATGGGTGAATGGATGTGAAACTAAGGCAGAATTATGTGGCTGAAAAGATAGATTATAATCATACAAAGAAGATCCAAAATTTCCAGTATACGGAGCTAGGACTTTATTTTTTCTGGAGTTAGTGAGGAATCACTGGTGATTTCTGAGTCAAGAGTGACATGAGACTTCTGCCTCCAGCATGGAAGAATAATTTCATAGTAGGATGATCCTCACACAGAGAATGACAATAAACTCTTGAGAGCATACTGAAAAAATAAAATCTGAAGGTACTGGAGAGTGAACAAAAGAAGACAGATTATGGAGGAGAATCAAAACTTGAAGAAGAGGAATGGCACAGAATGAAATTTTCCATTTGTATGACTTTTAGCCTACAATTTTTCTGGCCTTCAGAACCAGAGGGCAGAGTTCAAGGCCACCACTCCCACTAGACAGTACAAAAAATCTCCAAAAATAGAGAAAGTAGAGGTTGGGTTCTGTATGTCAGATCCGCCCAATTCTCTGGGTGCACACTGAACCTTATATACATGGGCAGACACAAAGCAGCCCACCAAAGATTTTAGTATATGTGCTGCCAAAGAGAGCACAGCCCACCAAAGATTTAAAAAAACTAAACTGAGATTTGAGCTGCCACTCAGGCAACACTGTACTTTGAATTCAATCAAGAAATTTGCCTGCTAAAACCAAAATAGCAGCACTCTTTAGAGCAATAGAAATGATCCATAATGCTACATTCACAATGTCCGGAAATTAATCCAAAATCATTCAACAAGAACCAGAAAAAAAAGTAACCCATTCTCAAGAGAAAAGAAATCTATAGCCAACTCCAAGATGACAGAGATGTTAGAATTAGCACATAAAGATTTTGATGCAGCTATCAGAATTATACTCAAAGATGTTAAGAGGAAATATGTTCACAATGAATGAAAAGATAGGAAATCTCAGTTAAGAAATGGAATTTGTTAAAAAAAAAATACATAAATCTCAAAAATAAAAATTGTAATTCCCGAAATAAAAATTAATTGCATGATTTTAACTGCAGAATGGTGATAATACAGAAAAGAGCCAGTGAAGTTGCAGATAAACAATGGAAGTTATCTAATCTTATGAATAAAGAGTTTTTTTAAATATTATAACAATGAACAGAGCCACAGAGACCTGAGGGAAAACATCAAAAAGACTATCATGTGTAATTGGAATCCGGGAACCAGAGAAGACAAACAATGGTGCAGGGGAAAAAATGGAAGAAGTAATGGCCAAAAATCTCTCATATCTGGTAAAAGATATAAATGTATAATTTCAACAATTCACCAAACTCCAAGCAATATAAATCTAAGCACATTATGGTCAAAATTCTGAAAACCATAAAGAGAAGAGTCTAAGAAACAGCCAGAAAAAAATGACAAAGTAGTTACTACAGAGGAACAAGGACTCACATGAACATTCCTTTCTCATCAGGAAGTATGGTGAACAGAAGATAATTTAATAACACAGGAAAGTTCTAAAAAGAAAGGTAAGATTAAAAGCATTAGAAATAGTAAATATCTCAATAAAGATTACCCTTATCCCTTAATTTCTATAAAAGAGAAATGACAACTGCAGCAATAATCATAGAAGGCAGGTAAATGAACCATTATGGTTGCAAAATTCTTATGTTTTAGGTGAAGTAGCACAATATTAATTCTAAAGAGACTGTAAAATAAAGGATGTGTGTTGCAATCAAGAGAAAATAATTTACGAGAAAAGTCATTTTAAAGTAATGAAAAGAAGTATATCTAAAAATCCAATACTAGGAAAAAACTGCAAGACATAAGAGTATGCCTGTTCTCAGTTCGGAGAAGCATTTATACCAGTGTAATATTAGCAGAAAAAATAAATAAATAATTTAAAGTTCAAAGAAGCAACAAAACATCAGTGCAATTTTCTTCCTCCTCCAAAATCAAATTCTAATTTTTTTTTTCAAACTGCAAAGACACTGGTATTTCCCAAATTTGGTCAAATGTAAGAACACACATTTATAGGTATAACTAAACCGTATTTAAAGATGCTGGAGTTCAGAACTAATACTTACTATGGGTATGGCCCACTGTGGGTGCACAGGAGCTTAGTAACATGAGCATACATACAGGTGCACACTGTCTGCAACTTTCTAAGTATAGGGCCCCACCTCCTGCAAAAAAAGAGGGAAAATATTCAAGAACAGGTTGCAATTAAGTTAATCATCTTTGGTAATTTTAACAGCAGTTTACTTCTTGTTTTCAAATAATTTGCAAATAACAGCACTAGAGTTTGATTAGACTTCCAGTTCTCAGAAGTAACTGGATGAAACTACTTATTTTTTCTGTTTGCTCAAGGTGCCTTTTACTGATTCTTTCTGCACTTTTCCAAAGCCATCCTCATGAATAGACCCCTGAATATTAGAATTTGAATGGACAATATTATATTTGTGACCTAGGCTTTAGTGCCACTCAGTGTTCAAATGATAGAATTGCAGCAAATCAAACCACCGAATCTGTTATAGCAACAGAAATTATTTCCTCTGGATTTAAAGCTATTCAATTCAAGGTCTCTCCTCCCTGCCTGCTTTACTCTGCCTGATAACATATAAGCAAAATGAGAAACTCAGCATATACTAGATATATGTTGACACTTTGATCAGAATTAGTGCCAGAGATCTTTTTTTTTTTTCCTTTCTGTTTGAATCATCTTGTACTGTGCCATGTCTCCAAATGTAAACTGACTTACTGAAAGCAGAGAGAAATCATTTGCTCAGGGTGAGAGGGAAGTACAGCTATTCAGGAACAATACCTAACAAGTAAGTCCCACATTAACAGAAAATAAAAACACTCATGGAAGTTTATAAACAAATGCTGAAACTAAACCACCAATTATTGAGAACTAGGTTACATAATCTTAATTCTGTTATATAATGTAAGATAAAATAAGCTAGTAGGTATCTTTCATTTATCATAATACATTCTATGCCAATTTTGCAAAATTTTCACTGTGAGAAAAAGATGTGAAAGATGAACACTAAATGACTGTGTTACAAAAGAGTAAACAGAAAAACAAGAGGCATCAGACAAAAAAGTAAGAAATAGAGATAAATATAAATGTGGAGAAGGTAAAGAATAGGAAAAACAGGTAAAAATTTAGCCAGCAAATGAGACAAAGAAAAATTCACATGGAAATTATGAATAAAATAATACCATTCAAGTTTAACCAGAAATAGCATTACTGATAACTATCCATTTTAAGACCAAAATAAGGATCCACATGTACTGTTCATTAGAAATTAAAGAACAATGAAGAGATCAAAATTTCCTTTTAGAAAATCTGTGACTATGCTTTTTTAAAAAATCTTATATGCAACATGAGTAATTTAAAAGAAATTTCATGGTAACAATTTTTTTCTTTAAAAGATTAAGATTCAACTGTGGAAAATTCAAAAAACTCAAAAAACTGACTGAAAATCCCAATGACTGGAGATAATCACTGTTAATATTTTGGTATAAACGTTTCCAATCTTTTATCAATGCAAAAATTTACACATTCTAAACCGAATCCTAATGATTTAATGACCTGATTTATTCTCTTAATACACAGTATACATATATATGTATATATGTATCTATACATGTATAGATGCATATATACACACATGTCATTAAAGAGTTCTCTAAAATGTCTTTTTAAATTACTGGAATTCCATTTTATAGATGCACACTAATTTTTTTAACCAATTCCCTACTGGACATTCTGACTGACTCCAGTTTTTAGCAATTATTAACAAATATTGAGTTCATAACCTTGTAACTAAATCTCATATTTACACAATTATTTGCTCAGGATAAAGAACTATGAATTGCAATGTTAAAACCATACAAAATTTTAAGAAATTTTTTTTTAAGATTATTTTCCCAAATAAAAACCACATTGAGGTATCACCTCAACCGGTCAGAATGGCTATCATCAACAAGACAAATAGTAACAAGTGTTGAAGAGGCTGTGGAGAAAAAGGAACCCTCATACACTGTTGGTGAGAATGCAGACTGGTGCAGCCACTATGGAAGGCAGTGTGGAGGTTCCTCAAAAAATTACGAATAGAATTACCATATGACCTAGCAATCCCTCTCCTGGGTATCTACCCAAAAAATCTGAAAACATTTATCCATAAAGACACATGTGCTCCAATGTTCACTGCAGCTTTATTTACGGTGGCCAAGACATGGAAACAACCAAAGTGTCCTTCAATAAATAGGATTGGATAAAGAAGTTGTGGTATATATACACAATGGAATACTATTCTGCCATAAGAAAAGATGAAATAGTACCATTTGTGACATAGATGGTTCTTGAGATTAAAATGTTAAATGAAATAAGTCAGGCAGAACAAGTAGAGAACCACATGATTGCACTGATGTGTGGTATATAAAACTGAAAACAAAAAGAGAAGAAGATAAACAAATGAAGAAACAAAAACTCATAGACACAGACAATAGTTTAGTGATTACCAAAGGGTAAAGGGGGACAGGGGTGGTAGATGAGGGTAAAGGGAATCCAATATATGGTGATGGAGGGAGAACTGACTCTGGGCGGTGAACACACGATGTGATATACATATAGATGATGTATTACAGAATTGTACACCTGAAATCTATGTAACTTTACTAACAATTGTCACCCCAATAAACTATAATCAAAAAAAATTATTTTCCAATGAAACGATTTATCAATTGTCTGATTTTTCTATATCTTGCCAATAATGAACATGACTATTTTTTTAAATCTCTGTCAGTTTGATAGACAAAAACGTTTTCTCATTATTTTCATTTGCATTTATTTGATTTCTATAAAGTAAAATTTTACATGTTTACTGTCTATTTTATGTGTCTGTCTGTGAATTGTCTGTTCATGTGTCTGGCCATCTATAGAATGAAGGGCACTAAAGGATAGTGGTTAAAAGCATAGCCTCTGGGGTTAGACCACCTGGGTTTGAAGCCTTAATCCATCACTAACACTACGACCTCTCCAAGCCTTACTTTTTTCACCTATAAAATAAAGATAATAACAGCACCTAGCTCTCCAGATGAAATGATGACCTGACATGTAATACACGTTCTTTTATATTTTAAGAGCTCTTTATAAGAAGAATTTTCACCTTTTGTTCACCATATGTGTTGCCCCCATACTTCCCAGTTGTCAGTTCCTTTCAATCTTGTGCATAGTGGGTTTTGGCAGACAGACGCTTTAAAAATTTTGTAGTAAAATCTATCACTCTTTTCTTCAGGATATTTGCCTCTGGTATCATGCTTAGAAAGACAACAGATTTAGAGGAGTAAAGATAGTACAACTTTTTCAGAAAAGCAAAATATAGCTAGCATGTGTATTGTGAATCAGATCAAAATCCAGCATTATTCTTCTCATACACCTCTACTAAGCATGCACAATTTTTAAATAACTTCAGTCTGAAAAAAGAAATGCACAAAAATCACAATGTCAATCACCATACTCAAAACTTCCAATGATTGTGGCCTCTCTATTTCCCCAATTTGGCTGAATCCTTTTTATAAAAAAGAATATTTTATTGACATTTAATATACATATAGAAAAATGCACATATTATTATAAATGGAGAGCTTAATGAATTTTCACAAACTCAGCACTCCTAGGTAGCTAGCACCAGATCAAGGAACAAACTTTTCCAGCACCCAGAAGCCCCGAGTTTGGCTGAATCTTGATCTTTGGCTTCAATAAAAGCTATATAAATTTATATAAATATAGACATATCATAGTGAATTAAATTAAGTTTTTCTTTTTAACCAATTTTCCAGGTGATTGTGAAAATTTTATAATGAAATTAATTATTCCATAAATCAAAGAACTTCCTAGAATCACTCATATCTGAGGAAATCTGGCTTGTGTGTGAAAGTTTCTTCACCCTGTCCTCAGCAAACGTAACATAGTTTCAAAGTTTCAAAATAAATCACTAGTAAGGCAGCAAGTTTCTGCTCATTTAACAGGATAACATTTTCTATCCAGCAGAAGACAGTACACCCGAACTGAGACACCAAACTGTGAACTGGTCATACATGTGTAACATAATAGCATTATTTATCATGGTTTCATTACAGAGATACTAGTATTAAATCAATTAATATGTCTGAATTAAAACTGTAAACAGCAAAATATAATTGAAATTGTATGACAATTTTTAAAATTCAGTTTATAACTAATTCAGTCTAATATCTAAAATATTTTAATATCTAAAGAATTTCTATGGCTGAGTAGTATTTCATTGTGCGATAGATAGATGACAGATAGATAGATAGATAGATAGATAGATAGATAGATAGATAGATAGAGATAGATCTCACATCTTCTTTACCCATTCATTCATCAACGGGCACTTGGGTTGTTTCCATACCTTGGCTATTGTAACAACTTTGCAATGAACATAGAGCTGCATATGTCTTTTCAAATTAGTGTTTTCATATTCTTCAGATAAATACCCAAAAGTGGGATAGCTGGGTCGTATGCTAGTTCTGTTCTTAATTTTCTTAGGAACTTTCTTATTGTTTTCCATAGTAGTTGCACCAATTTACAATCCCACCAACAGTGAATGAGGGTTCCCTTTTCTCCACATCCGCACCAACACTTGTTATTTCGGGTCTTTTTTATAATAGCCATTCTAACAGATGAGGTAATATCTCATTGTGGTTTTGATTTGCATTCCCGTGATACTCAGCCATAAAAAAGAAGGAAACCTTGCCATTTGCAACAACATGGATGGACCTTGAAGGTATTATGCTAAGTGAAACAAGTCACATAAAGACAGACAAATACCATATAATTTCACTTATATGTAGAGCCTTAAAAAAAAAAAAGAACTCAGATACAGAGAACAGATTGGTGGTTACCGGGAGGAAACGGGGTAAGGGGGTAAGGGGGAGGGCAAAATGGATGAAGTAAATCAATTGTATGGTAATGGATGATAGTTAGTGTATATCTAATTATCTAATTAGTGTAATTAGATATTTACAGTGATGAACACTATGTAGTATACACAAATATTGAATTATAACATTGTACACCCGCACTATATATAACCCTGTATACCAATTTTACCACAATTAAATATATAAAAAGAATTTCTGTAACAAGTGAAAGTACAGTTCAATATTATATTTTCATTTATAATTCATATAGAAGTTCAAACCAAAAAGTTACCATTGGCTATTTAAAGGGCGTGTATTTAATCACGGAGAGAAAAGGAATTCAAGTGAGCCACCTCAGGAATATTAACAGTAGCAATATATTATGCTGTATTTTAAAAACCCCAAATAACTATGTTTAGAATCTCAGAATTCCTATTATGCAGATATTTGGGGCACTTTTGGCCTCTTTCAGAACTATAAAATTGCAGTTAAAAATAAGAATCATAGAAAAGGCTATTGGTTTTCCCAAGGTTACAAACAAGTAAACAATTGCATATCATACATTTTTCTTAGTCTGCTACTCTATCCACCACAGTTTGTAATTTCTGCCATAAATATCTTAAAATATGTAAGAAGTCATAAGAATTGCTAATACTACTTTTCAGCACTGTCATATTTTGTCCGCTGAGCCAAACATACCAGATGTCTTTAAATAAAAGATTTAGACAGCATAAAAATAAAGTGTTATTGTATATGGGATTTTTTTTTTAAATACACCAATACATTGGGAATGCCATTAGGTTTAAATACGGAAGACGGGAAGAGTTTGTAGATACTAATAGGACCATGCCTGAAGACAGAGAGATCGTGACCATAAGTGTAAACGGTTAAGGAGAAAACAATGAAACATTAATGTGACACGCTGCGTGATAAAGAATATTTTATCTACTTTAGCATAATAAGCTAGAATCATACATTCCCATTTCTTGGAGAAAATATGGATTTTTCATTTCCTAAAATTAATATAGCCCAGTCCATGTACAATTCTACTAGATTCTAGGAAAAATCACTGTTGATAAATAAGTAGGCTGAAATGACTGTGAGGGGTGAAGGGGTAGGGAAGTGACTATTAGGATTAACTGGGTGCTGCTATATTTAAACACATACACTTACACTCACAACTAGTGAAAATGGAACTGTGAGAACAGATTTCAAACAATGGCTTCATCCTGAGCTTTACTTGTGCATCTGTTACGTTTACACATTTCTATCTAGTACCTCTCCGTGTCTAAGTGAACACTTCTCTCTCCTCTTTCTAGCCACAGATGATCATATAGGGGAAAGTCAAAGGGAAAAGAGAGAGGAAGGCCGAATGGCAAATTTTACATCCACACAAGTAAAAAGATATTAAAGGATATATATGGACATAAAGAGAAACATAACAAAAAACCATTATTTTTAAAAACTCTTAAATAGCTTAAAGATTACTTTCCATTGTTTGCAGAAAGTGTAATAAAACTTCCTTAGTATGACATAACATATTAAAGGCTTCCATAATTCGACCTAACCTTTATTTTCAGCTTTATCTCCCTCCATTCACTGATATGAATCCCTTGTTCTTCATACCAATGCTTGCCATTTTCCTAAACCCTCAAAATTTTATGATTTTGTGCCTTTAAAAAAGCCATTTCTTCTGCTTATGTCATCTTCTTCCAGTTTACCTAAAGAACTTCCACTCATCCTTCAGGATTCAGTTCATTTACTATAAAATGTTTGATGATTTGCTTATTTGGGTGTCAGGCTCCAATACACTAGACTTAGAGATCCTAATAGGCAAAAGTAATCTTACTTATCTTTGTATCCCTAGCACCAATCACACAGCCATGCATAGTGTTGATTTATAAATGTTTGCTAAATGATGAATGAATGAATGAATGAATGAATGAATAAACAAAAACACAGAACTTAGTTTTTTTTAGGAGTGGCACTATCTGTTTTCCTTTCCTTCCTCACTCAAAAACACTACAAATCAATCAAAATGGAATTCTCTTCCTTTCCCCACAACCTCAGCAGCAAATAAAAGTTCTTCTCTATTTTGAGACATTAAAAGACTTTTTTTTTTTCAGGAAGATGTAACAGAGAAACTTTTCCATATTTCCACTAGGCACAACTGAAAATCCTGGACATTACATACAAAATAAACCTGAAAGGTAAACAGAAGAAGGCAGACTGGCTAAAAACATCAAAACCGAAGGAACAACATAGTGGTGAGTTCCTGGATTTTCTTTATGCTCCTATGCCCCAGACTTGCAGCTGAAGAAGCCAAGAACCTGGAAACACCAACAGGCATAGACAAATAGCCCCAACAAAAGCTTGCTCTCGGACGTCATAGGAATGGCGGCAGCAGGGCGCACTATCTGAGTTCTCCTCCAGATCTTGTTGCAAACGGGAACTATAACCCATCGAGGAAATTTTCGCTCACCACACAATATTGTGGAGAGATTCGTGGATTGCTTGAAGCTAAGAAATTCTTGGGGGTAAGCTAACTGGACGGAGCAAGGAGAGGAGGAGGAGAAGCGGCGTGGGAGCGCCCGGCCGGCAGCGGCGGGAGAGCCCAGCCCCCAGCGGAGCCTCAGCTGGCGGGGGCGAAAACCGAAAACCACGGAGCCGGGCAGGCGCGGGATCCCAGGCGGAGTGGAGAGCGCAGAGACCGGGGGTAGGCCCTTTCCCTGCTCCCACGGCTGATTTCTCCCGCCGGGAAGGCGGCGCGCCCTGCGGCGGTCGGGGGCGCAGTCTCCATACCTGGGCCCCTCCCCCCCTGCCCTGCTCTCCCAATCCTACCCCGCCCTTCCAGAGACTGGGACTGGAAACCGTGGTGCAGCCCCGCTGTGCCGGGCGCGCAGAGCACAGAGACCGGGAGGCGGGCGCTTTCCCTGCGTCCCGCGGCTGATTTCTCCCGCCGGGAAGGCGGCGCGCCCTGCGGCGGTCGGGGGGCGCAGTCTCCATACCTGGGCCCCTCCCCCCCGCCCTGCCCTCCCAATCTTACCCCGCCCTTCCAGAGACTTAAACCGGCCCCTGAACTGAGAAGTGGTATCAAAAGCTCACGCTTTGGGAAGCCTGACGGGCAGCCCTGACCCAGGCAGACTGGGCAGTGTGCGTGATTTTGGCTGCGCTAGGAGAGAAGAGACGCCTCCACCCCCAGCCACCACCTTTTCTGGCCTGCGGGAAGAGGGCGACGCACGGCTGGGCTGGGAGAGTGAAGACCCCTCCATCTCCAGCCCCCACCCTTCCTGGCTTGCCTAGGGTGGGGTGGGTGCAGCGGCCGAGACACACCCGGAGATCAGCAGTGAGGCAGGCGCAGCTCTGGGCTTTCAGCAGATCAGAAATCTTCTGCCCGCACTCACACACACACACTGAAGAGGTGCCTTAAGACTCAAGAGTTTTGGTCACATATCTGGTGGTGCCACTCTCAGTGTGCATTTGTGCAGGCAAGGGCAGAAACTGCACTGATATTGTAAAAACTATCATCCAGACCCCTCAGGCCCACGCTTTTAAGTCTGCAGTCCCAAAGTCTCTCTGGGCACCAGGTGACCGGCTCTGCCTGCGCAATAAGCAGGGGGCTCCTTGGTACAGCAGAGAACAACCTGGACATTGCTTGGTGGGCTTAGGCCGAGACTGTCGCTGCTTTTTGTATTGCTTTGTTTTGTCTTGTTTTGCTTTGTCTTTATATCTTTGATATCTTTGCCTCTGTCGAGTGGGGTTATCAGGTGGTTTTTGCATGTGAACGTATTTGATATTTTTCTTTGTTGTTGTTGTTGTTGTTGTGCTTGGTGATTTGCTTTGTTCTGAAACTGCCCTGCCAGGGCCCAGCTTGTGAGGCACGGTCAGCAGATCAGAAATCTCCCGCCCGCACCCATACACACACACTGAAGGAGTGCCCTAGGACTCACGAGCTCTGGACAAAGGACTGGTGGTGCTCCTCTCGGTGTGCATACGTGCGGACAAGGGCAGAAGCTGCACTGACTTTGTGGAGACTATCATCCAGACCCCTCAGGCCCACGCTTTTAAGTCTGCAGTCCCAAAGTCTCTCTGAGCACCAGGTGACCGGCTCTGCCTGCGCAATAAGCAGGGGGCTCTTTGGTACAGCAGAGGACAACCTGGTCATTGCTTGATGGGCTCAGGCCGAGACGGTCGCTGCTTTTTGTTTTGCTTTGTTTTGCTTTGCTTGGTTTTGTTTTGCTTTATCTTGTATCTTTGATATCTTTGCCTGTGTTGAGCGGGGGTTATCGGCTGTTTTTTTTTTTTTTTTTTTTTTTTTTTTTTTTTTTTTTTTTTTTTTTTTTCTTTTCTTCTTCTTTGCTGTTGTCGTTGCTGCTGTGCTTGGTGATTTGCCTTGTTCTGGGACTTCCCTGCCGGGGCCCAGCTTGGGTGGCACGGGACTCGGCATATCTGGGGGCCAACTCCAGACCAAATCGGAGTGCAGCCGGGGTTGACCTACAGGTCACATACCTAGAGGGGGTTCTCGGCAGGCTCTGGAGCCCATAGAGGCCAAATCACATTGGGGTGGTCAACCCTCACGCAGCAGAGTGCCCTGCGGGGGGCAGAGCCAAGTCTCACGGCAGGTCAGCCCAGGAGTTGACCCCACCTGCTCATTAGCGGGAAGCAATTAAAGATCTTCTTGAACGGGACAGTGTACACAACACAAGACTCACCTTTGGAGCACACGCAGAGGAGGACGACGTGGTGCGAGTCAAATATAAAGGACACATACTACACAAGATAACCTAGCAAGAACTAAGAACTCTAGGGGATCTACCTAATATATCAAAATAAACACAGTCAGCCAGAATGGGGAAACAAAGATACACGTCCCAAATAAAAGAACAGAAGAAGCTTCCACAACTGGAACCAAATGAAGCAGACGTAACCAACCTCTCAGAGACTGAGTTCAGAACACTGGTGATAAGAATGTTTAAGGAGCTTAGAGAAGACATAAAGAAGGATGTAGAAATCATAACAAACGAGCTTAGAGAAAACATAAAGAAGGATGTAGAAATCATAACGAAAAACCAGTTGGAACTAAAGAACACAATTACCGAAATTAAGAACTCACTTGAAGGAATTACCAGCAGGCTAGATGAAGCAGAGGATCGAATCAGCGACTTAGAAGACAAGGTAGCAGAGATCACCCAAACGGAACAACAAAAAGAAAAAAGAATAAAAAACAATGAAGATGGCCTAAGAGACCTCTGGGATAACATCAAGCGCAACAACATGCGCATCATAGGAATACCAGAAGGTGAAGAGAGCAAGCAAGGGATTGAGAACATATTTGAAGTAATAATGTCTGAAAACTTCCCCAACCTGATGAAGGAAACCAACATACAAGTCCAGGAAGTGCAGAGAGTTCCAACCAGGATTAACCCAAACAGGTCCACACCAAGACACATTATAGTTAAAATGGCAAAGCTTAAAAACAAAGAGAGAATCCTAAAAGCAGCAAGAGAAAGACGGAGGGTTACATACAAGGGAACTCCCATAAGACTATCAAATGATTTTTCTACAGAAACATTGAAGGCCAGGAGGGAGTGGCAGGAGATACTTAAAGTGATGGAAAACAAAGGCCTACAACCTAGATTGCTTTATCCAGCAAGGCTATCATTTAAAGTTGATGGAGAGATAAAGAGCTTTCCAGAAAAAAATAAGCTAAAGGAATTTATTACCACCAAGCCAGCATTGCAAGAAATACTAAAAGGTCTTCTGTAAATAGGAGAAAGATCAAAACAACCTAACTACAAATTTAAAAATGGCAATATCTATGTACCTATCAATAATCACTTTAAATGTAAATGGATTAAATGCTCCAATCAAAAGACATAGGGTGGCTGACTGGATAAGACAGCAAGACCCTTGTATATGCTGTATACAAGAGACTCACCTCAGAACAAAAGACACACACAGGCTGAAAGTGAAGGGTTGGAGTAAGATATTTCATGCAAATGGAAACGAGAAAAAAGCTGGAGTTGCAATACTTATTTCTGACAAAATAGACTTTAAAATGAAGAACATACTAAAAGACAAAGATGGGCACTATATAATAATAAAGGGATCGATCCGACAAGAGGACATAACCCTAGTAAACATCTATGCACCCAACATAGGAGCACCTAAATATATAAAACAGGTACTGACTGACATAAAGGCAGAGATCAACAGTAACACTATTATAGTCGGGGACTTCAACACACCTCTGACCACAAGGGACAGGTCTTCCAGACAGAAAATCAATATGGAAACAACAGCCTTAAATGATACATTGGACCACTTGGATTTAATCGATATTTTCAGAACATTTCACCCCAATGCTGCAAAATACACCTTCTTCTCAAGCGCACATGGAACATTTTCCAAGATAGATCATATGTTAGGCCACAAAACAAGTCTTGATAAATTTAAGAAAATTGAAATCATACCAATTGTCTTCTCTGATCACAATGCTATGAAATTAGAAATGAACTACAGGAAAAAAACGGGAAGACACACCAATTCATGGAGGCTGAATAACTTATTACTAAATAATGAATGGGTCAAGCAGGAGATCAAGGAAGAAATCAAAAGATATTTCGAGATAAATGAAAATGAAAACACGACGACCCAAAATCTTTGGGATGCCGCGAAAGCAGTCCTAAGAGGGAAATTCATAGCTTTGCAGGCCTACCTAAAGAAACAAGAAACATCACTAATCAACAGTTTATCTTCACATTTAAGGGATCTGGAAAAAGAACAGCAAAATAAGCCCAAAGGGAACACAAGGAAGGAGATAATAAAGATCAGAGCAGAATTAAATGAAATAGAAACCAGAAAAACAATACAAAAGATCAATGAATCCAAGAGTTGGTTCTTAGAGAAGATAAACAAAATCGACAAACCATTAGCCAGACTCATTAAAAAAAAGAGAGAGAGGACCCAAATTAATAAAATCAGAAACGAAAGAGGAGAAGTGACAACGGACACTGCAGAAATACAAAGAGTTTTAAGAAGTTACTATGAGCAACTATATGCCAACAAATTTGACAATTTGGAAGAAATGGACAATTTTCTAGAGGCGTACAACCTTCCAAGGCTAACTCAAGAAGAAACAGAAAACCTGAATAGACTGATTACCACCACGGAAATTGAATCAGTAATCAACAGTCTCCCAACAAACAAAAGCCCTGGACCAGATGGCTTTACAGGTGAATTTTACAAAGCGTTCAAAAAAGAATTATCACCAATTCTCCTCAAGCTCTTCCAAAAAATCCAGAAGGAGGGAAGACTCCCAAACACTTTTTACGAAGCCACTATCACCCTGATCCCAAAATTAGACAAAGACACCACAAAAAAAGAAAACTACAGGCCGATATCTTTAATGAACATAGATGCAAAAATCCTCAACAAAATATTAGCAAACAGAATTCAGCAATACATTAAAAAGATCATTCACCACGATCAAGTGGGATTCATTCCTGGTATGCAGGGGTGGTTCAACATCCGCAAATCTATTAATGTGATACACCACATTAACAAAATGAAAAATAAAAATCACATGATCATATCAATAGATGCAGAAAAAGCATTTGATAAAATTCAACAGCCATTTATGATAAAAACCCTTAAGAAAGTGGGAATAGAGGGATCTTATCTCAACATAATAAAGGCCATATATGACAAACCCACAGCTAACATCATACTCAATGGGGAAAAGCTAAAACCATTCCCCCTAAGATCAGGAACAAGGCAAGGATGCCCATTATCTCCGCTTCTATTCAACATAGTTCTGGAAGTTCTTGCCACAGCAATCAGACAAGAAAAAGAAATAAAAGGCATCCAGATTGGTAAGGAGGAAGTAAAGTTATCATTGTATGCAGATGATATGATACTATATATAGAGAACCCTAAAGACTCCACCAAGAAGCTATTAGAGCTGATAGATGAATTTAGTAAAGTGGCAGGATACAAAATTAATATTCAGAAATCAGTTGCATTTGTATATACCAATAATAAAACATCAGAAGGAGAAATTAAAAAAACAATCCCATTTACAATCGCTCCAAAGACTATAAAATACCTGGGAATAAATTTAACCAAAGAAGTAAAAGATCTATACTCAGAAAATTATAAGACACTGATGAAAGGAATGAAGGAAGATATAAATAGATGGAAACACATATCATGTTCATGGATAGGAAGAATTAATATAATTAAAATGTCCATACTGCCTAAGGCAATATACATATTCAATGCAATTCCTATCAAACTGCCAACGTCGTTTTTCACAGAAATAGAACATATAATCCTAAAATTTATATGGGACCATAAAAGACCCCGAATAGCAAAGGCAATCTTGAGAAATAAGAACAAAGTGGGAGGTATAACAATACCTGACTTCAAATTATACTACAAGGCTACAGTAATCAAAACAGCATGGTACTGGCATAAAAACAGACACATAGATCAATGGAACAGAATAGAGAGTCCAGAAATAAATCCACGCCTATATGGCCATTTAATCTACGACAATGGAAGCAAGAATGTACGATGGAGTAATGACAGTCTATTCAATAAATGGTGCTGGGAAACCTGGACAGACACATGCAAAAAAATGAAGTTGGACCACCTCCTTACACCATATACAAAAATAAATTCAAAATGGCTTAAAGACTTAAATGTAAGGTCTGAAACCATAAAATACCTAGAAGAAAATATAGGAAGAAACTTCTCAGACATTACCCGGAGTAAGATTTTTACTGATATACACCCTCGCGCGAGGGAACTAAGAGAAAGAATAAACATGTGGGATTATATCAAACTAAAAAGTTTTTTCACAGCAAAGGAAACCATCAATAAAACAAGAAGGGATCCTACTGAATGGGAAAAGATATTTGCCAGTGATATATCTGATAAGGGATTAATATCACAAATCTATGGAAAACTTACTCAACCCAACTCCAAAAAAACAAACGATCCAATTAAAAAATGGGCAGAGGACTTGAAGAGACATTTTTCTGAAAAGGACATTCAGATGGCAAACAGACATATGAAGAAATGCTCAACCTCACTAACCATCAGAGAAATGCAAATAAAAACCACAATGAGATACCACCTCACCCCAGTCAGAATGGCTATCATCAATAAATCAACAAACAACAAGTGCTGGCGCGGATGTGGAGAAAAGGGAACGCTTGTGCACTGTTGGTGGGATTGCAGACTGGTGCAGCCGCTATGGAAAACAGTATGGAGGTATCTCAAAATTCTGAAAATGGAACTACCTTATGATCCAGTAATTCCACTCCTAGGTATCTATCCGGAGAAATCCAGAACTTCAATTCAAAAATCTCTATGCACTCCTATGTTTATTGCAGCACTATACACAATAGCTAAGACATGGAAACAACCAAAATGCCCATCGGTAGATGATTGGATTAAGAAACTGTGGTACATTTATACAATGGAGTATTATGCAGCCATAAGGAAGAAAGAAATCTTACCATTTGCAACAACATGGATGGATCTAGAGAACATTATGTTAAGTGAAATAAGTCAGACAGAGAAAGATAAGTTCCATATGATCTCACTTATTTGCGGATTCTAAAGAAAAGAATAAGTGAATGAACTAATCAGAAACTGGGAGACAATGAGGAAAAACTGAGGGTTGCTAGATGGGCGGGGGGAGTGGGGGGTGGGGGGGAGGGTGAGGGGATTGGAGGGCAGTCGGTGACCACAGGATGGCCACGGGGTTTGAAAATTAATCTGGGGAACGTAATTTGGTGGTTACCAGAGCGTAAGGGGGTTGGGGGGTGGGGGATGAGGGTGAGGGGGATCAAATGTACGGTGATGGAAGGGGAGCTGTCTCTGGGTGGTGAACACACAGTGTGATTTATGGATGATGTGATTCAGAATTGCACAACTGAAATCTATGTAATTCTACTAACAATTGTCACCCCAATAAATTAAAAAAATAAAAAAAAAAAAAAAAAAAAAAAAAAAAAAAAAAAAAAAAAAAAAAGCTTGCTCTCTCTAACCATAGGACCAAAAGAAGGTCAGCCTAGTGAAATAGAATACTTCTAGACAATATCTGCTCTACTTCAGTCAAATACCACAAAAAAACAACAACAACAACAACAACAAAACTGTGGCTTGACTCACCCATACCAGCAAAGGTCAAATGGGTAGCTTAGGACTTTCACCCTCAAAAGGCAGTAATGAGGTGCTTCACTACCATCACCAGACTGGTGTCAAATAGGAAGCTGGGACTTTCATCCCTGCTGGCCAGTAATATGACAGTAAAATGACACTCTCTTGAAGTGTCACCAGAGACCACATGAGGAACTGGACCTTCCTCCCCAAACCAGCAGGCACCCTCCCCACCCCACTGAGGCAGTGTCAAAGGAGGCCTAGTGCAGAATAGGACTTTCACCATCACCCAGGGTAATGAAGCCACCCCTCCCACAGTGTCAATGGAGACCCTGTGGGAAGCCATAATCCCCACTCCAGGCAGCAGTAATGAAGAGCCCCTCCCCCTCAAGTGTCAACAATCTAACTTCTACTCCACCTAATATTTACATGGTGGCACCTATATCCCTCCTTCTACTGCCAGAGTGATGCCAGAGAAAGTCAACCAAAAGGAAAGGTTTAAATAAAATTCGAAGCTTCATTATATAATAGGAAGAGAGAGACCTCTCTCAACTTCGCAAAAAGCACCTACAAAATCCTACCACCAGCTAACATTACACATATGGTGACTTTCCCACTAACATTAGGAACAAGGCAAAAATGTCCACTTTGAGCACGCTTGATTCAACAAAGTGCCGAAAGCTCTAGCCTTTGCAATAAAACAAGAAAGGAAAATAAAAGAAATAGAGATTAGAAAAGAATATTCTCCCTATTTGCAAATAGCATAATTATCCACATAGAAAATCCCAAAGAATCTATACCTACACACAACCAAACTCCTAGAGCTAACAAGTGATTTCAGCAAGGTTGCAGGATA
The DNA here is from genome assembly GCF_004115265.2 of Rhinolophus ferrumequinum. Taxonomy (NCBI): domain Eukaryota; kingdom Metazoa; phylum Chordata; class Mammalia; order Chiroptera; family Rhinolophidae; genus Rhinolophus; species Rhinolophus ferrumequinum. The sequence continues at coordinate 61,061,490 of NC_046291.1, forward strand.
CAAAATTAACATACAAAAATCAATTGTATTTCTATAAAGTAGCAGTAAATACATAAACACTGAAATTTAAAATACAATACCATTTATAAATGCTCAAAATAAAATACTTAACTGTAATTCTAACAAAACATGTCCATAATTTGCATGCTGAAATTTGTACAAAGCTGATGAAAGAACTCAAAGAAAGTATAAATAAATGAAGAGATAAACCATGTTCGTAGATTGGTAGACACGATATATTAAAGGTATCTATTCTCTCCAAGTTTTGATACAGTTCCTGTCAAAATCCCAGCAAGATTCAAAAAGCTAGAATACCTAAAACAATTTTGAAAAATAAAAATGAAACAGAAAGGATCCATCTACTTGATTTATGATTTATTATATAGTCATAGTAATGGTATTGGTAGAGGGAAAAACACATAGATCAAATTTAACAAAGAACAAAGAAATAGGCCCATAAAAATATGCCCGACTGATTTTTGACAAATGTACAAAAGCAATTCAGTGGAGAAAAGATAGACTTTTCACAAAATGGTGCTGGAGCAACTGGATACTCATAGGCAATAATTTGAACTTCAATGTAAGTTCCACACCTTATACAAAAAGTAACTCAAATTGGATCACAGGCTTAAATATAAAATGTAAAACAAGAAAACTTTTAGAAAAACAATGGAGAAAATCTTCAGGATCAAGGATTATGCAAAGAGTTCTAAGGCAATACCAAAAGCACAATACCTAAAAGGAAAAATTGATAAACTGAATTTCATTAAAATTTTTAAATTTTCTCTGTGAAAGACCTTGTTAAAAAGGTGAAAAGACAAGCTATAGACAGGGAGAAAATATATGCAAACCACATAACCAACAAAGATCTAGTGTCTAGAATTTAAAGACTCTCAAAACTCAACAGTTTTTTAAAAAATCAATTAGAAAATAGGCAAAAGGTATGAAGAGACATTTCACCAATGATGATACACAGATGGCAAATCAACACATGAAAAGATGTTCAACATCATTAGTCATTAGTGAAGTGCAAATTAAAAGCACAATAAGATGTCACTACACACCTATCAGAATGGCTAAAATGAAAAATAGTGACAAAACCATATGCTGAATATGCTGATGAGGATGCAGAGAAACTGGATCACTCATATATAATGAATGTAAAATAACACAACCACTCTGGAAAACAATCTGGTAGTTTCTTAAAAAAAAAAAAACACTAATCATGAAACTACCAAATGACACATCAATTGCATTCCTGGGTATTTATCTCAAAGATGTGGTCACACAAAAACCTGAACATAAATGTTTATAGAAGCTTTATTCACAATGTCCAAAAACTAAAAACAATCCAGACATCCTTCCATGGGTTAATGGTTAAATAAACTGTAGAGTAGCATTCTACCGTATGGATGTGCTACATCCATAAAACAAGGAACTAAAACAAGGAAATAAATTGGATGTGCTACATCCATATGGTAGAATACTATTCATCAATAAAAAAGAATGAATTATTGATACGTGCAATAACCTGGATAAATCTCTAGACAATTATGTGAAAAAAGTCAATCCCAAAAGGTTACATACTATGTGATTACATTTATATAACATTTTTGAAATGGTAAAATTATAGAAATAGAGAACACATTAGGGTTGTCAGGGCTTAGGAGCAGGAGGGAACTGGGTGTGGGTATAAAAGGGCAATTGAAGGTATCCTTGTGAAGATGAAAATGTACTGTGTGATGACTGTATGAATCTCACACAGATGTACTGTGTGATGACTGTATGAATCAATATCCTGATTGTGGTATTATACTATAGTTTTGCAAAATGTTATCATTGGGTAGTGTCCATGGGATCTCTCTGTATTTGTTATAACTGTATGTAAATCTATGATTATGTCAAAATTGAAAGTTTAAAAAAAAAAAAAATTTTTGCTTTAAGAACTAAAACAAGGAAATAAATTGATGAGCTCACTCGTCAACAAAATACATATGTTGTAGATCTATATTAAATCGAAGAATGAATGAGTTAGTAGGTAATTCCTATTGTCCTATGCTTCATCTAGTGGAGAGCCCAGTCTTGACCTTCTAGGTAATTAAAATCAAACTCAGCATCTTTGTTTTGTGTCCTCGTGAGCTATGAAGACTTAGCATATAAGGTCAGAAGGAACCTTAAAGGTCATCCAGTCCCACACTTTTATTTTGTAAAAGAAGAAATTGGGGATCAAAGAGATTAAAAATAATATCACGGATAAATACAGAGTTATAATAGTTATGGAACTAAGCTTAAGCTTCCATTCAGCAGTATATTTTTTTCATCATAGTAGTTTGATTAACATATCCCCAAGAGTGAAGACAATCTCCTTGGTAGTTCTATATGGAGAATCATTTAATGAATCTGCTGTACACCATCTGAAACTGCACTCTAACTGCACAGTCTCTGGAATACAATGGCCTCTTTTATACAGATGGCTGATCCCCAAACCCATACCTCAAAACCGTCAACAGCAAAAAGAAACATCAATAGCCTAGAAGATCATCATCTTTCCTAGACAAGCACAAAAGAGAGCCCCACAAGTAAGGGGTCCCCTTGTCCCTTAGAAACCAGGAAGGAATTTCACTTTACCTTTTCCCTTTAGCTCTACTCCAATATTGTGGCACCTACAAATGTTAAATATTTAATGGGTACTTATTAAATAAATGCCAGACACTAGAGACAGTGAAGGAGACACACAATGTGAAACTTCAAGGAGTTTGCCATCTGAGAGAAATAGACAATTACAGACAATTAAGGTTAAGATACACCCTGAGAACACAAGAGGGGCACCATCTCCTGCTGGGCAGGGAGAGAGAGTACAAGTGAGGTGCGAGGAGTGAAATAACCAGAGAGTGGAGAATTCAGCTAATTGTTTATTCAACTGAGAAAGTATCTAAATAAAACCATTGTTTTGGATGATACATGGTTTATTTTGAGGCTTTGGTAAATGCTTCTGTAAACCTCATAAGCACATTCTAATTTATCTGTTTTGTAAAGTCAGCTTTTTACATAATTGATTTACTTAAGAAAGACTTTTCATTACACTTGTAAAAGACAATTGTATCACCTCACCCCTCCCATTCCCTAAATCTGTTCTGTCAAAAGCACTTTTTTCATTGTATTTGTTTTGGTACTTAAAAAAAAATATATATATATATATATACACATATATATATATATATATATAATTAAAACAACATGGTTTTCATTTTTCCATGACTGTGGTGCCATTTTTGTCACACCCAATAGTCAGATATTTTCCACTCATCTCTCTGTTATATATGAAGCTGGCAGAAGACAACATTCTAAATTGCTTTCCAATTGCAGCACCTCAAGAGACTTAAGAACACACTAACTTCAGGCAAGGTATCATGCTTTAATTTTTCAGGAAAATAAAACACTAATTATTGTCCCAAAACCTTCCTTAAAGGTCAAAATTAAATCCACAAAGCAATTTTATTAAATGTCTGCAATGAAATTGAGAGAAAACCTAACCTAGAACTTAAAGGAATAAACTCTTGATCGTGGAGTAAACATTTTAAAACCTCACTATAATTTTTAATTAAATTTATTGGGGTGACAATGGTTAACAAAATTGCATAAGTTTCACAATTCCGTACTATATTATTTATATATCACTTTGTGTCTCACCACCCAGAGTCATTTCTCCTTCCATCACTATATATTTGACCCACTTAACCTCTCTATAATTTAACTTCTTATGTGCCATAGCACCAAAACAAAGGGGTTAATTAAGGACACAGTAATCTTTTGTTTGGGTTTTTTGTTGTTGTTGTTTTGTGGGGGTTTTTTTGCAGTCTCACAGATATAAGTGTAAATTACTTGTCTAGCTTAGTTACTTGTTCGTATTTCAAGACAATAGATATTTGCTTAGAAGAAGACAAGCATTTTGAACAGTGCTCTTAATTAATAATGTCTCCACAGCATTGTTATATATTCTTCTGGTAAATGAAAATCAACAGCAAAAGTGCCCCATTTATTTCAGTAGGACTAAAGAAAACTTAAAAATTTATGTAGTACAAACAATATGTGTGAGCCACCTGTTTGCTTTTTAACTAAATGGATTGGTATGGAATGACAGCTGCTGCAAAACCAACAACACTTCAAATACTATATATTACTTTGCCAAGAAGACAAAATTTTGGTATCATTTACTTTATTACCACGGGGCGTGTTAATGGAGATTCTTACAGAAGAGTACTGTAAGGAATATTTCTAGCCACTAAGTGTCACTCTTCAGTCAACATTGTTTAAACTGTCCTGACAGGGCCATGGTGACTTTTGAATCTTTTGAATGGGGTCAATCAGGAGGGGGGAGAAAAAGATTAGATTACATAACACACTCAAAGCAAAGCGTAGGCACTACCCCAATGTAAGCTGCATAAGAGGAATTCCTAGAGATGGAGGTGTTGCTCTCTGTGGAATGCCAACTGATCAAATCAGACATTTTGCAAGCTTAAATAAGGTTTGAGCTGCACTAAGCCTTGTAATCTGTTTTTACCAATATAAATGCCAAAACTGAATTGCCACTGTAAAGTCTGCCAAGTTTTTTTGTATTGTATGTCAGTATGCTGTTTTCCTTGATAGCGCCATCAATAAACATGTCGGGATCAACTGCTTGTGATCAGATATGCTACTTTCATTGTTTCAAGCTGAGCTGATACTCTAGGAAAAGCCAATGCCAGGGAGGTTCCATTCAGGCTTGAGCATTTGAGGGAAGAGGTGAGGCTGACTTCCCTCTACCCTGCACACAAAGATTTAGGTCAATGTTAGAATTCCCTCAGTGCTCACAGATTATAGAACTCATTTCCCTGACATGCATAAATTTTAGATAGCAGCATAATGCTCTGCCCTTTGCAGGTATTTTCTAAATAATTCAACAGACATATACTCAGAGTTTAAAACAACCATGTGTTTAGCCATACCACTCACCACATGTAAAAGTCTTGTTATGTCAGAATAGCAATGTTAGTTTTGTGGTTATGCCACCATACCATTAAAGGATAAAAATATATGTTGTTGCTGGAGTTTCATTGCAATTACAGGACCCCCTCAAGTATTTTTTTCCTCAAAATGACAACTCTATTCTCAGAGTTACTCAAAATCCCTATTTCTTCTTGCAAAGTAGACTGCTCCCATTTTGAAATAACAGTTTTTCTAGCTTCTATTAGTTCCATCAAGGTGGGTATGTTTTAGGGGCTTGTTTGTGTGGTTTGGTTTGGTTTTTGTTTTATTTGTTCAATCTTGAGCATTTTATGCTGAACAAACTTTTAGAAAAATCAATGATAGTAAAAAATTAACGCAAAAAATAAGTACTTCAAAAGTTCAGAGCTGAGAAAAGTAAAATTGTAAGGGTATAACTGGGTGTGTAAAATTTTATAAAATAGTATTTCTTTAAAAGTACACATTTATACAGAGAGAGAATCTCTTTAGACTTTAAAGTGGAAAGAGGGAATTTGTGTGAATGGAATGGTGGGAGCAAAGATGTTGACGTGGTGTGTTTTGGAGACAGTGAGCAGAGCAATCAGGGTAGAGTAAGGATTTCACATAAGGAAGTAGTAGATAACAAGGATTAAAAGACCTTTTGTAACCAGACTAGAATGAAAAACATGAAGTCAGTTAATTGTAACTCATACCAACTAAGTTAAGACAATGAGAACCATTAAAAGTTTCGAACACAAGAATGATATGAAAAAAATAGTGTATTTAGAAGATTCATCAGAAAGCAATGTGAAAAGTTTGAAGGCGGCCAATGATCATTTAAAACTTTTTTAAGAATATGTATTGCAGATATACGTCAAGGTTCTCAAGGCCGTAAGAAATATCTGAACTGAGAAACACAGATTTCAAGGAAGCAAATGCTGCCTCAACTCAGAAAATATTTCCTGAGGTTGAAAACCTATCCCTGAAGGACAGGAATGAAACACAGAATTGGAGCCTGAGTCTTCTTTCTGGACGTTACAACGGTACACCCCCACCCCCGTTATGCTCAGGAGTGGGAAAGTCATTTCTTAATAAGCCCAAGGGCCAAATATTTCCATTCTTAGGGCCTAGCTCAGGGTTCACACACACAACCTCTTCCCATTAATAAAACTGGTCCCAAGAGAGTTGGAATCAGTTGTAGATTCCGCTGCCTCAAAGATTCAGAACCGCAATCCCCAGCTCTACTATCAACACGCCCACTTCTGTTTCACTCCGTCAACCAGTCCCATTGCTCTCCCTCACTTACCCTAGTCAGAGACTCCTTACCCATCCTCAAAGGATTTCCCTAACTTCAGATCACAGGGACCGATGTCGGGATGTCTTTTTCTCATCTCTGTCTTGACACATTGCTAAGGGTCTTCAGGTACATAACAAAGGCAACCCAAGTGCAATACGATCTTCTTTAATACAACAGTCCTCCCTTGGTCACCACCCATCCCAAAACTCAGAAATAGCGAATTTGTAAAATAGCACTTTTTGGTTTAGTTTTGTATTGTTTCATCTTAATTATATAACCATAAGATCTTTTTCTTGTCAAAATAAATTTTATTTCTAAATCTTCCCAGTTCTCTTTAGAAGAAGTAATAAGTCCCTAAGCCACATCTGTGAATTCATCCCAATGGTAACAATTTCATACAAAAGAACACTTGTCCTTTTGGAAAAGTTGTCACCTTAACCAATTATAATTCTGTGATGTTGCTCCATAAGCCTTATAGGGGCCACAGAATTAAAGTGAATTTAAAATCTGCCATTTTCTGCCCACCCCCAATTACAATTTAATAAAAGACTAGAAAGCTATATTCATGAAATGTTTAGAGTTCCTCGACTAGAAATTGCTACAGAAAACCAAGAGTTGCTGTAAAGTGTAACAGTATGGATTTACAATGAAATTGTGGTAATAGGGTCAGCTTTTGTTTTCCAGAGTTGAGTAGAATAATTTGAGAAATGTGGCGGTTTATTGGAAGAAAAATCTTAGAAACATAGTTTCAAATGAAATGGGAGAAAGAAACAAAAATCCATTTTTAGTAAGCATTGCAGTACTGTTGAGATAACATCCTGAACCCAACTCAGCCCAACTCAGCCATTACCACAGATTAATAACACACATGATTAAATACTAACTTTAACAGCACAGCCTCATGGAACATATGTGCTGTCTGCACGGGAGGTCTGAGGGCTAAAGCTAAAGCATGCAGCAAAAAATGTGCGAAAAGCAGTGCACTTCTGAAAGATTTTACTGAATATTAGCATCCATTAAAAACTTTCTTTGCGTTGCACACAATTCATAACCTTTATCCATCTCTCCCCTCCCTCACTGTGTACTATCTGTATTTAAAAAAAAAATTGAGATAACTAAACAATCCTCAGATTACTCACTAAAAATAAGTCTAAATACAACTCTTTAGTAAGATGTACTCTAAGTACTTAGGAACTAGTGAGGCTTCCCACAAACCCGTAGAGAAGTAAGATTATCCTCAAGAGTAAAGATGCAAAGTCACCTTCAAAGACAAATGGAAGCCAATCCTGAAAGAGTTGGCTGCTATTTTATTAATTACATGATGATGCTTTATTAAATATGTCAGTCAAAGGGGGATTGGCCAATCAAATACATATAGATAATGAAGCCTCATAAAGCTACAATTTGGCACCACTGATCCAAACACTTGTACATGGAAGACGCTGTTTGGTCCAAAACAAAACACACTCTGAAAGACCAGTAAATTAATCAAACTCTGTCCTAATTAATGCTCTAAAAAAGAATATTATAACTTTAATTCCCATGTAGGTAGGCCTACAAGGAGAAGACAGGCAAGTCGTGTAGATTTGAGTGTTCCAGTTCTAATGGAAGTTATATTTCTTATTATAATTTGATATTTGGATTAAAAGTTGGCTTCACAAGTAACTTGACTACAAGTATCAGAAGTTAATCAGGCTGAGTTCTTAAGTATCTATTCCAGTTAAAGTCCTTAGCACAAATTAATAAGTATATTTTATGAGTTTAGTTGTTGAGAGTCACCCATGACATATGAATTGAATTGAATGACAAAATTAAGTTTGTAAGTCTGCTGAGCTGAGGGCTTGGTCCCAAGTTAATGAATGTCAATTTAAGTAATAGCTTGCCGCCATTCCCAACTGACAGAGATCAAACACACTATCATCCAAATAAATGACTTACTGGAACATCCACAAAGTGTTCCATAATTTTTTAATGATTTTGATATTTAAACCATAAAAAAAGATGACTTTTAGAATTTCAGACTTGGACACATTAAAATACACATGAAATTTCTTTACAGACAATAGTTATTTTTAAACATATATAAAAGAGCTACTTTCTAAAACATAGTTCATAATGTCCATCCCAAATATTTGAAGTTTTGAACTATAGGTGAGATATTTCAAATAGGCACTCATGCCACTATTTCTCCATCCCTACCTTTGGGAGATACCACATCACTCTTTCCTCTGAATCCATATGTAATCGTAGAACCATTCTTAACATAATCTTCTAAGCAGCCAGTTAATTAAAATTGGCATGAGATGAGACCTATTTGCCATCTCTGGTATAGACTTTAGGTTGTTTGGGATTGATATTTCATATTCTTCTCATATATCAAAAGTGTTATTTTAACCATCAACAAAACAAAAAGGCAAACAACCAAATGGAAGAAGAAATTTGCAAACAATATCTAAAACATGTAAAGAACTCCTGCAACTCAACAACAACAAAAAACCCAATTAAAAAAAATGGGCAGAGAACCTGAACAGACATTTTTCCCAAGAAGACATACAGAGGGCCAACAGATATATGAAAAGATGCTCAACTTCACTAGCTATTAGGGAAATGCAAATCAAAACTACAATGAGATACCACCTCACACCTGTTAGAATGGCTATCATCAACAAGGCAAGAAATAACAAGTATTGGAGAGGTTATGGGGAAAAACGAACCCTCATACACTGTGATAGGAATGGAAATTGGTACAGCCACTGTGGAAAACAGTATGAAAGGTCCTTAAAAATTAAGAATAGAGTTACCATATGACCCAGCAATCCCTCTTCTGAATATCTACCTGAAAATTTTAAAAACACTTATTCATCAAGATATATGTACTCCTATGTTCACTGCAGCATTAGTCACAGTGGTCAAGACATGGAAACAACCAAAGTGTCTTTTGATAAATGATTGGATAAAAAAGATGTGGTACATATACACAATGGACTACTACTCAGCCATAAAAAAGATGAAATACTGCCATTTGCAACAATATGGATGGATCTTGAGAATATCATGCTAAGCGAAATAAGTCAGACAGAAAAAGTCAAGAACAATATGATTTCACTCATACGTGGTATATGGAACAGAAAGCAACAAACAGAAAATCATAGACACAGACAACAGTATGGTGGGTATCAGAGGGAAAGGGGGTTGGGGAGGAGTTTGAAGAGGGTAAAGGGGGTTAAATATATGGTGATGGAAAGAGACTTGACTTTGGGTGGTGAACACACAATGCAACATACAGATAATGTATTATAGAATTGTTCATTTGAAACCTATATAATCTTATTAACCAATGTCACCCCAATGAATTTAATAAATTAATTTTTTAAACATGTCATTTTGAGTCAAATTGATATGGGTAGAGTGTGTTATGATGAAATTTCAGAGTAAAAAATCATTTTTCCAGAAAACTTGATAAAGAGTAAAAATGTTATGCTATTCACATTAGACTTGAGGTTAAACATTTAAAAGAAAAAATTAAAATTTGATCTTGAGTTGTTTTCCAATAGTAAGACTCACCTTCTCATTTTTGTTCAAACTTCAAAAGATTTCTTCCATAGTTTTGCATCCTATTCAATCTTCTATCTCTGAAGAAGTTCACACCAATGATACAGTGTGGCTACTTTGGAGATGAAAGGCACATAGCCAGCTGGCATAAAGCTTGGAACAGAACAGCAAAGAGCAAGAAAAGCTTAGTCAAGAGCCATGAAAGATAGTAATCCTGCTTTATTAATTGCATCTTACTTGCCCACAGGAAACATATATCATGTTACTATATGGTAGGAACTGAGTGATATTTTTACAACAGCCTTAAAACATGGGGAAATTTTTCATACTCAAAAGGACTATTCCTTTTTCCACTTCTACTAAATAACTAACAACAGGAATTAGGTTTAAGTTGCCTGATGAAGAACTAAAACCGAATACAAGGGAATTTTCTTCAATTACAAAATTGCAAATTTTCCTCATTTACAAAATTGCAAATCAGAGGGAAAACAGTCCCCTCAGTAATTGTGCCAAAGGAAAGTGTATTTTGATTGGGATGAAGGCTAAGAAGACAGGTGAGAAAGACCTTGGTAAAAGCATAGAGGATGCCCTGGCTTGGTGAGGCATCGAGGAGCCTGGCAGAAGCTGAGAATGAAGGGGGGATATATCCTAACTAAAGTCAGGAACAAAGCTCTGCTACTATATAAACTGCATGGGAAATTTTAGCTCAATCAAATAAAAATTAAAGGAAGAGGAAAATTATTATCAGGTAACATGGTGATATAACTGGAAAACCCAAGAAAATCAATGGGAAAAACTATAAGATAATTCAGTAAGGTATCAGCATAGAAAATTAACCCATAAATCAATAGCTTTCATATACACATTATAACTAATTAGAACATAACAGAAAACCCCTAAACTGAAAAAGAAATGTGCATACCTACAAGTAGAAAGCTATGAAACTAATTAAATACATAAAAGCAGATGTGACAACAGAAAGATATATCATGCTCTTAAGATTATCAATTGTGTTAAAGATTAATTTAACACAATCCCAAAAAAACATACCAAGAAGTTCTTGGATCTAGATATGTTAATTCTAATTTATATGTAAAGAAAAGTAATGGGAGTGGGAGTGGCTGGCCCTATAAAGAGACTAAAAACACTACAAATCCTCTATGATTTACTGACACATAAATAGACCGATGGAACAGATTATAATGTTTGAAATAGACTCATGTACATCTCATGATATACTCAAATTTTAGTATATCATTAAAGTGACATCTCAAATAATTGGGAAAAATAGATTTTTAATAAATAATGCTGGGACAATTGGATAACCATTTGGAAGAAGATAAAATTGAATCAGTACAGAATAAACTCCAAATGGCTCAGAAGTCTAAATATAAAAATTGAAACCATATAAGTACTAGAAGAAATTATGGTTGAACACCTCTATAACCTTGGCATGGGAAAGCCATTCTAACTCTGACTTAAAATCCAGAAGTCATAAGACAAAAGACTGACATGTTTGACTTTACAAATACAAAATAAATTTACATGGCAAAAAATACACTTATGTGTATGTACATATAGATATGACATATACAAAGTGGAACTAGAAAAATGAAGAAAATGACAAAAAATATATATAATAGAAAAATAATAGTTCACACACAAAAAAATCCTAATAAACCTTAACAAATTAAAATATGCTCTACCTATCTCATAAGAGAAATGCAAATCAAACTACACTGAGATTTGTTTTTTACGTATCGGATTGGCAAAAATCCAAAAGTTGACAGCACACTCTTGTGAGGATTGTGCAAAACAGGCACTCTCAAACATTTGTAGTTGGAGTGCAAATGATATGATGTCTATTGAGAACAAGTTGGTAATATCAAAAAAATATTACAGATGTGTCTACTCTTTAACCCAGCAATCCCACTTCTGGCAACCTTCCCTGAAGATACACTTTAGGAAATGCAACAACATATGCACAAGGTTATGAAATGCAGCATTAGTTGTCATACCAAACAACTGAAAACAACTCAAATATCCTTTTAAAATAACAGTTATAACCATGATACACCCAGCAAATAGAGATACCATCCAGCCACAGAAAAGAATGAGGAAAATCTTTGTACTACCATGAAGTGATCTCCAGGGCATATTATATGAAAAAGGCAAAACACAAAACATGCTACCCATTTTGTTAGAAAGGAGGAAACACAGAAATCTGTGTGGTGTGTGTGTGTGTGTGTGTGTGTGTGTGTGTGTGTGTGTGTGTGTGTGTGTGTTGGTCTAATTTGCAAAGAAATCTTGAAAGAATAAAGCAGAAACTGGTACAAATTGTACCCAAACTTTGAAGATGGATCAAGGGCAGGGGGAGGGGAGACTCGTTAAACACTAAAGACAAATTTTGCCTGCTTCACAACTTTGCCTAGAGCCAGCACACATATGTGTGTGCGTACACACAAATATATACACACTAAGAATCTCTTTACCCTTTTTCTTTGCTAATCTAATAGTCTACAGTACCCTGACACAATTAGAACTTGAGATCCACAATAAAGTCTAAACTATTTTTTTAGAGATCCTTAGGAACAAATTTGGCTCATATCTTGTGGTAATGCATTATTCACATCCAGTTATGAACGAAAGAACTGGTACCATATAAGAATTTGGTGACTGCGTCTCTGAACTATGCCTTACATCAAATGAACAGAATTTACATAGTTTTTACTTGGTGCCTACATCATTTCTGAAGACTTTTGTAATGATGCCGGGTCTGTATTTTATGGGGGGCGGGGGGAGGAACGTGCATCACATTATTATCTTGGGATTATATTCAAACAGTTTGTAAAACTACACATTTCTAAAATATGTCAGGTGAAAAAATCCTTAATGAAACAGTAAGAAAAGACTAATAAATATATTCTCACTGTTACCTCCTGCATAAAATTCATCCTAAGGTACTGCAGAATGAATTCTGTATGAAATACAATCCTTACCAAGTTTCAATCCAATGACCGTTAAAATATTTAAATCAGGTGTGGCCTCTCAGAGACCATTCCATTTCAGATGGCTTGGGGAAAAGGAATTAGGAAACGCACATTAGTCTATCCAGATGGAGAAACAGAATTGTCACCTTTTTTTTTTCAGTGAAAGAACTATTAAAAGTAGCATCATCTCAGCTATTTAGCTATTACAATACTTTCAATATCAAAGAAAAGGAATTTAAAAGGAAGAATATTATTTTTCATTCTCATCAGTGAATATTCATAAAGAAGAATGCAATTTAGCATTCACTAGAAACATTTCACATTCTTTTAATTTTTACTGTGATATATTTGATACATGATGCAATACAATATATGAGCCTACCACAAATTTTTAAAATGAGAATATTACTGATAGCATTCAAATTATCTTTGTGTTCCTCTGCCTCCCTCAAAGTAATCTCTATCCCACTTACTATTCCTCTCTTTAAAAAAAAAGTTTCACCCATGTGTATATGGATATATAGAATTGTAGTTGACATTCATTATTGTTCAGTTTCAGCTTCAGGTGTACAGTGCAGTGAGCAGGCATCTACATCATCCCTCATCCCTAACGAGACAAGTGTCCATCGGATACCCTACAAAATCTTTACAACATTATTGATTACATTCCCCAAATTGACTTTCGTATCCCCGTGGCCATCTTGTGGTTACTGACTGTGCTTTCTAATCCCCTCACCTCCCCCCTTTTCTCCACCTCCCTCCCATCTAGCAACACTCAGTTTTTCCTCTATGAACTAGGACAATTTCTTAATCCATTCTCCTGTCAAATAAGAATTGGCTTGTTTTCATTTTTGCTATTACAAAGAATGTTACTACCAATATTTTTGTTCATATATCCTGGGGTACTTGTGCAAGAGTTGATCTAAAACCTATACCTAAATGGAATTGGTGGGTTATAGAATATGTATGTGCTCAATTTTGAATTTAAAAGTTTTTTCCAAAGGGAGTGTACACCCATCAGCTGTATATAAAATTTCTTATTCCCCTGCATACTTACCAACATTTTGGACTGTCAGACTTACTTTTATTAAATTAATGGGTATAAAAATAATATTGCATTTAAATCAATGATATATTGTTATGATAATAACATATGATAATATACTATATTACAATGACATAACCTAATTTAGCATCTTCTCCGTAAATTTCCCTGGCATTCATATCTCCTCTGAAATGTTCAATATTTTTTAAATAGTTTATCTTGTCTTATTGAATTGTAAAACTTCTTTGCGTACTTTTGATACTAACACAATGCCGATTTTTGTCTTGTGACTGTCTTCTCCCAGGATATAGTTTGTCTTTTCAGTTTCTTTTTACGTTCTTAATTTTATTATAATCAAATTTATTAATCTTTTATTTTATATATGGTTAATATTCCTAGTTATGTTTAAGAAATTCTTCCCTATACCAAAGTCATAAAAATATTATCTTTTATTTTAAACTTTTAAAGTTATGCCTTTCACATTTGTCTTTTATGCACCTGCAGTTGCTTTTTATATATGCTATAAATTAGAGGCCCAATTTCCTTTTTGTTTTTTTTGTGGGTTTTTTTTGGTATGGTTAATCAATTGAGTCAGGACCATTAGTTGGACAGACCATTTGTTCCTAATGATCTGCAATATAATCCCACAAAAAGTTAATTGATAAACTAATTGCAGGACACAAGATCAACACTCCAAAATCAATTGTATTTATATACACTAGAAATAAACAATTCAAACAGAAAATTAAGAAATAATTTCATTTACAAGGACAGCGAAAAGAATAAAATAAAGAGGAATAAATTTAACCAGTCAGGTGCAAGACTTGTACATTTAAAACTATTGAGCATTGCTGAAAGAAATCAGAGAACACCTAAATAAATACAAAATAACATTCTGTGTTCATGAATTGGAAGATTTACTATTTTTAAGATGGCAATACTCCCCCAAAATGAACTACACACTCAGTGTGATTCCTAAAAATCCCAGCAACCATTTTTGCAGAAATAGAAATGCTTAGCCAAAATTTATATAGAATTACAAGGGTCCTCAAATAGGACAATCTTGAAAAAGAAAAACAGAGTTGGAGAATTAAGGTTTCCTGCTTACAAAACTTACTACAAAGTTATAGTAATCAAAACAGTATGCTACAGGCATAAAGACAGACATACAGTTGTTCCTCAGTATCGAAGGGGGGTTGGTTCCAGGATCCCTATGAACAACAAAATTTGAGGATGCTCAATCCCCTATATAAAATGGTACAGTGCTTGCATATAACCTACCACATCCTCCCGTATACTTCAAATCATCTCTAGATTACTTAAAATATGTAATACAATGTAAATGCAATGTAAATAGTTATTATATTGTATTGTTTAGAGAGTAATGACAAGGGAGAAAAGTCTGTCCATGTTCAGTACAGAGGCAACCATCATATGCCTAAGTACACAGCACAGGTCTGCAACAATAAAACTTCTGTTTTGATATTTTTGATCTGCGGTTGGTTGAATCCACGGATGCCAAACCCTCAGATAAGTAGAGCTGACTGTATACATCAATGGAATTGAATAGATGTATTCAGATATAAATCCTATCTATAGTCAACTAATTTTCAACAAAAGTGCTAAGACCATTCAATGGTAAAGAATAGTTTCTTCAACAAGTGATGCTGGGAAAACTGGATACCTACCAGGAAGTACAAATTGATGATGGAAATAACTTCAAAATTATTTAAAGTGAAATGTAATACAGTCTTAATGGCTTAAGGAAATTTGCAATGGTTTAAACCTAACCTTTTGAAACTGATATAAGAAGGAGAAAGCCTTCCTCCCCACAACATATCCCTTGGTTCTACTAGAAGAAACTAAATATTAGGGGGAAAAAACACATAAAAAAACAGTGGGCCAATTCCACAGCACAGTTTTTATATTTGTAAGTCACTATACTTTTACAAGTTCAATTTAAGTCTCCAGAACTTACTTTATCGCAAGCCTGTGTACAAAACATTTCATTGACAGAAGTGGCTGGGGGGTAGGTTTCCATTTTTAACAAGTTAGTTTCTTGCCTTCAGGATTGAGTTTGTTTGATAATCTTTCTGTATTTTTTTCTAATTATGTTGGTGCATCCACTAAAGTTTTGTTTTCATGACAACTACTGTTCACAGATACTTATTTTTGTTTTATATGAAAGGAAAACTGTAATTTAGAAACACAATGGTACATTTGCACATTTTAAAAATATTAATTTATAAATGGGCTAGCTTCAGACTAACGAGTTAACTTGGGGGAAAATGTTTACACTTTTGTTTCTTTTTAAAATTATACTAAAATTATTCAGAATCATTTATTTACTGCTAGGTTCAGAAAGCTTACATCTGGTGGTGATACAGGTATTACGCCAATGATTAAGCTCTTGGATTAGCATTGCTAATAATAATGTGTACACAGATGTTACAAAAAAATCTTCTTAGGCTAGTTATGCTTATTTTTATGTAACACACACACAAATTTGGGAGTTTTTTCCAAGTAAACAAATGACATCTACATTTTAAATCCAGTTTCTGGTTCAACTCCTACAAGTTGAAATCTACACTCTGTAATTCTATCTTCTTTTTAAATTAATTGACTACATTGTGTATAAAGAAGTTTTGTGCCAAATCACTAAACTTCTCAGAATACCCCTGGGGGGAAAAAGCGATATGTTCCATATATAAATTAAACAGTACAAATGAAGTGTTGGCATACGTTAATTCATTCATTCCCTAAAATAAAATCTGTTGCACATCTATTGTTTGTCGGGTACCAGGCAATCCACTAATAATATAGCAGAGAACAAATATAGTTCCCGTATTTAAGGAGATTACCGTGTTATTAGGGTATTGAAAATACTACTAAATAATTTTGAAAACCATAACTAAATAACTAAATAATTTTGAAAACCATCATGGCATGTTGCTTTTCGTGTGATCTTTTTTTAATTTCAAACATTTTAAAATTTACTTTGTAAAGCCATTATAAGACATGAAACATTAGGATTAAACTGAGCTACCAGAGTTTTTTAAGATTAAAGCTTAATGTTTGATAATGCTGCCAAGATTTTGGATTAAGCATTGTAAACATCAATAATATTTATGTGAACCTGGGGAGCGCTCAGCAAAGCTACATTAGTTAGTGCTTTTTATGTTGCAGGGAATATAGCTGCACTGGGGTGATACAGATTTACTGCAAAAATACGCAGGGAAGAAAGAAAACTCAGGAAAGAAACTGACTCAGCTGCTACACAACCAGACAACAAGGACAAGTGTAAAAACAGCTCCTTGTTGTTCAGGATACAACGACGATTTTAAAGCCCAAATAACAGCTCCAGTAACCAACGAGTTGCCTTGATGACATGCTTATCTAATGATCTCCCCTGTCTCAGGTATATATTACCTGTCTTACACTAACTCTACCATTTTTTAAGTTATCCTTAGGTCTTGTCTTTCTCACATGCCACAACAAAACCATTAGCAAATCCTGACTGCCCTGGGTTCCAAATATAGCCTGAATCCCACCACTTCTCATGACCTCCACAGAGAATACCAGCCACAACCATCTCTCCTGGATGACTGCAATCAACTTCCACTCTTTCTCCCTCAGTCAATTCTCCACACAGCACACCAAGCTCTTACCAAAGTGTGTACCATTTCATGTCACTTTCCTGTGCAAAACCCTCCAGTGGCTTCCCACCATATTTAAAATAAAACAAAGTGTCTCACCATGGCTTATAAGGCTTTATATAATTTGATCCCTGTATATTTCCCAATCTCATTTCCTACCTCCCACTGCTCCAAAAACAATGGCCTTCTTCTTGCTGGTCCTCAAACAGGACGGGGATAGTCCTGCCTCAGAGCTTTTCTCTGCCAATAAACACTCCTCCCCCTGAGGCTCTCATGGCTTTCTCCCTGGTGTCATCTAGGTCTCTTTATTCAACTACCTCCTAAGAGAGGCCTTTCTTGACCACCCGACCTAAAAAAAAATAGAAGAAAAACTCAAGTCCCTTCTCTGATTTATGTTTCTTTCTGGATTTATCATTACCTGAAATAATATTAGATAACTACTCTTTATTTATTGCCAGTCTCCCCAACTAGAATGTAAGCCCATGAAGGCAAACGTCTGTTCACTCTGACACCTTAGAATAGTGCCTGGCACATAGCAGATATTCAATATTTGTTTAATGAACTAATTACTTCCTGTAACTCAGTGTCCCTCTGTCTGCCTTTCTCTCTACTGATTCTCCTTCCGTTTGTCCAGAATTCAAAACTCCGGAGAGGACTCTCCTTTCCTGAGTTAACCACCATTCAATGGCGTGTCTATTCAGGTCAGATCACACAGCAGGCAGCCCGATGGGTGTCTTGACTGTCAGAGCAATCCCTGGTCCCAGGCTCTTATAGCCACAATATCAAGTCACATGGCCAAAAACATAAAGCCTTATATTCAAGTAATCGCCTGTGGCCATGTTCCTCAAGTTGTGCAAAAAAATCATAGGAACTTAGCTTCTTGGACTCCTCTCTAGTATAAAAATAACAAAGTAGGTTTTTTTTTCTGTGATTATTTTTCTCCTCTCCTTCTTTTCCCATTAAGGATTACAGATGTTCATACCACCTATCTAAGGTAACAAATAGGGCCAGACTTGCTAGGGAATTCCTTTCTTCTCCCCACCAAAGTGCTTATGATACCTCTCCCCTTTTTCCCCCCACCCTCATCACTCCCCTTCAATTTTTATGCGGGAAATTTTCTGATGTATAAATCTGTGTGCTGTCATGGACCGCAGGTAATTTATTACCTATTTCTGAGGGTTTTAAAATAAATAAATAACTAAGGAATTGTATAGAAAGCAGTGCCTTAACCCATCGCGAGAACCTCTAATGTGCAGTGTTAGGGCAACATGATGATCATGGGGATCAGAAATGGGAGCAAAATGGCCTTCGTAAAATCCCTCAAATGACTTCACTTGCATGACTATTGCTAGCCTACTTATGGAACTACCCCACTGCGTGCAATTCTCATTCATTCACACATTCATTCAGTAAATAGTATTGAGCGCCTGCATTGGCAAGGCACCACGCAGTGTTCTTGGGTCACAGACACAATGCCCCCAGGAAAGTGGGCTTTCCTGTCAGCAGAAAGCTATCCCTCCTGATAGTTTATGATTAGATGTTTCTGGGAATAAATATACTGCTGAAGCATGTTTTACCAGCAGCAATCAGTGTGGATCACTCAGACTTCTTTATTATGGAGCACTTGATTGTAGACAGTACAGGTGTATTATGAAATTATGAAACTTATGTGGGAAATATCCTAATGTGCTATGGTGTCACTGCCAACTTATTCAAGAAAACTGCATTTTCTTCTGCATTCTACCCAACTTGTTCTACAATACGTTTTATTTTATTTTTTTATGCTATAGCTATACCAAGCAATATTTAGAAAAGAGGGGAGTCCCGTGGTTAGGTATATAGCGGTTATACAGATTTACTCAGAACAGGTACAAACACTTACCTTAGACTTCCATAAACATCCATGCCATCCATTCATTTGAGCAATATGGGCAAAATGTGTTTTACTTCATAAATGAGTCAACCATTTCTAATTTTGATACAAAGGTGATATCTTTATCAAAGATAAAGATTATTTGAAAGGGTTTATTTTCACCAACTTTAAAATCATCTCTTTAGCCAGTTTTAAACCCTACAATATAGACACAATACATTACATTACCATCTGCACTAAATGCTATCCTCCCACTCTGCCTTGTTATTCTTACACCTAATCCTCTTTGTAACCCTTACACCTCCCACACTATCTATCCTAACTTCATAATTGTCAAAAAGGAAATGATCATTTCATCTCACACACCATCGTTTTCAGCAAATTTTCTCATCCTCGTGATGTGGCCTTTAATTCTAGCCAGCTGACTGTTTAAGACCTTTCTTCTCATGCCATCAGTGGGATGACACTGATAAATTCTGTACTTCTATTTCTCCAAATAGATGATTGCTATGTTTTGCTTTGACTCTTAGACATATTTAACATATATAGCACATTCTAATAGCCTCATGTTCACAGACTTTTTCATGTCTCTGGCATTTTTATCTTCTCCTGTAAGGACATTTTAAGATCAAATATCTAAGCTACTTAACTTAAGAGAAACATTCTGAAAATTAAGCCAAAGGTGTGGATTCAAGTGCTATAATAATCAATTAGCTGAAAAAAAAAAATCTGCTTTAGGGTCACAAACTACAGTAGTCACCATTATCCACAGTTTTGCTTTCCACAGTTTCAATTACCTGCAGTCAACTGCAGTCTGAAATAGTAAATGGAAAATTCCAGGAATAACCAATTCATAAGTTTTAAATTGCACACCGTTCTAAGTAGCATGACGAAATCTCTTGCTGGCCTGCTCTGTTCCTCCCGGAATGTGACTCATCCCTTAGTCCAACATATCCATGCGGCATGTGCCAGTCGCCTGCTGGTCATTTAGCAGCCGTCTTGGTTATCAAATCAACGGTTGCACTATCACAGAGCTTGTGTTCAACTAATCTTTATTTTATTTAATAACGGCCTCAAGTAGCACGTGTAGTGATGCTGGCAATTCAAATATGCCAAAGAGAAGCTGTAATGTGATTCCTTTGAGTGAAAAGATGACAGTTTTCAACATAATAAGAAAAGAAAAGAAAAAAAACCCACATGCTGAGGTTGCTACAATCTATGGTGAGAACTGATGTTCTATCTTTGAAATTGCCTAATTTGTAAATCAAACTGTATTAAAGGTATGTATGTATGTATAGGACAAAACATAGTATATGTATATAGGGTTTGGTACTATCCACAGTTTGAGTCATCCACTGGGGGTTTTGAAATATATCCCCTGCAGATAAGAAGGGCTGTTGTATATCTCAAAGGTGGCTAAAAGGCCCAACATTTCATCAATATCAGAGGAGGTGGTCGAGGTGTATATATGCCCCACCCAGATTCCCCTTCTAGAAAGGACTTGCTGCCCAATAGAACATGGAGTCCTTAAGGGAAATTACATGGGAGCCAACAGGGGTACTACACAGCTTGCGTCAAGAGAATAATTTAAGGACAGGTAACTGGAGGCTGAGAGTGACTGAGCACAAAAAAAAAAAAAAAAAAAGAAAGAAAATTAACAAGTCCTAACCCAGTTTTGGGATCTGAGCCAGTTTTCCAATGACTGAAGAGGTGGCCAGATCCACAGAATGAAGGACCCTGTAACATCATGGCAAGTTATTCACAGAAATGATTTCCCAAGTCCTGCTCCAAAAGGATCTATGGGCACTTCCGTGGGAAAGCACACATTGGGAAAAGGAGCATACTGAGACATTTTGAGGACTACTGGACAGAGTCTGATTCACATTAATACTTGAAGTCCTGAAACATCATCATGTCTCCCCCGTCAGAGCCGGGGCGTATGGGGATCAGTGCAGTCCTGGGCAAGGTCCAACCTGCAGTGGATCCACTAGGCCCACAATCCATCTAGTGGTCATTTCCCTGGTCTCCAGATGTATAATTAGAATTAAAATATTTGGCAATTGGCCAAGTCCCCACATTGGTCCTTGGTATAAAAACTAGTATAGAGAGGAAAACCCAAATGGAAGCCTCTGAAACTGCTCCCCGCTCTCACAGCCAAAATAGTAAATCAAAAACAATATCACACCCCAAAAGCATAGCAACTTTAAAAGTGTAAAAGAATGGTGGCCCATCATATGCCATTTAACTCACCAGTCTAACTCCTGCAGAAAATGAATGGATCCTAGATGATGACTGTAAACTACCACAAACTCAACCAATGAACAGCCCCAATCACAACCACTGTGCCAGATGTGGTATCTTTACTAGAGGTAATCCATCCTGAGACAGATGATATAAGCCACTGATATGGTGAATGCATTCTTTTCTATCCCAGTCAGAAAAGAAGATCAGAAACAGTTTGCATTACATGAACAAGACAACACCATACACTTACAGTTTCGTTCCAAGGCTATGTTAACTCACATTCTCTGTCCTAAGTGGTCCATGACATCAATGACATTATACTGATTGAGCCACATGAGCAAGAGGTGTCTAGGATGCTGGAGGCTTTGCTAAAACACATTCACTGGAAGATTAACCTTAAAAAGATTTAGAAGACTGCTCTGCCAGTATAATGTTAGGAGTCCAGTGGTCAGGGGCAGGGCCAAAGTAAAAGACGTATTGGTATATTTTGTACGTTCTGCCAGGAAGAAGAAAATACAATAGTTGGTGGTATTTTCTTCAGGTTCTGGAGATAGCGTATTCCACACTTTAAGAATACTGCTTCCGCCCACATATGGCACTGGGTAGCAGGGTTGAGTGGGGCCCAGAACAAGAAAAGGCTCTGCAACAAGTACAAGCCGCAGCTCAAGCAGCTCTGCTGCTTGGTGCATATAATCCAATGGTGTTGAAGTATCAGTAGCAATAAAAGATGCCATGTGGAATTTGTGTGGCCTCAAGTGGGAGAAATTGCAGTTCTTTGGAATACTAGAGGAAGTCCTTACTAACTGCAGTAGAAAAGTGTATGCCTTTAAACAGCAACACCTATGTGCTACTGGGCCCTGGTAGAGATGAAATGCCTAACTTTGGAACACCGGGTGATCATGTGGTTAAATCTGCTCATCATGCGTTGAGTCCTTTCAGACCCACAAAGTTATATGGTCAGGTGGGCCCAGCTACAATCATCATAAGATGGAAGTGGCATATCTAGAATACAGTACAAGCAGTACCAAAGGGCACAAACAAGCTTCGTGAGCAAATAGTTCCAGACCACCCTGGCATTTATCACTCTTGTATCAGGTTCCCTCCCTCAACTCACAGGTGTGGCCATATGGGAGATCCCTTAACACCAGTTAAAGGAAGAGGGAAAAGCTCAAGCTTAGTTTATGGATGGAACAGCTCAGTAGACAAAAATGGATGGCAGCTGCACTACAGCGTCACTCCAGGGTCCCCTGCAAAGACAGCGGTGAGGAAAAACCTCCCAATCAGCAAATTTGGGCGGTATATGCAGTTACCTACTTTGTACAGAAAAAGAAGCCCAATGTTAAAGTATATACAGACTATGGCTATTGGTGAATGGGCTGGCTGGCCAATCAGGTGCCAAAAAGGAGAAAGATTGGAAGATCAGGAATAAAGAAGTCCAGAGTACAGAAATATGGATGAACCTATGGGAGTGGACGTAAAGTGTGAAGATCTTTGTATCACATGTTAACAACAATCAGAGAGCATCCACACAGAGGCACAAAACAAGTAGACAAAATGGCTCTGTCAGTTGATGCCATCAAGTCTCTATTATTGACCACCCCATTGCTGGCACAAAGGGCGCATAAATGAAGTGGCCACAGTAGGAGAACTGGAAATTGTACATAAGCTCAACGACCGGCACTTCCAATCAAGGTCCGACATATGCTGCCACTGACTGTCCAGCTTGCCAACAACGACCGGTGGGTGCTGAGTCACTCCTCTAGGAGACCAACTACCCTGTTTGTGGCAAATTAATGACATCCGTCTTCTTCCATCCTTGAAGGGCCAGTAGTTCATTCTCAGAGAAGCAGACACATATTCCAGGTATAGTTTTGCCTTTCGTGCATGCAGGACCTCATCCAGTACATTAACTGCGGCCTTATGGTATGTTCCATCCACAGGATCACAGGTACTATGATATCAGACTGGGGGACCCAATAAACATAGACAATGTCACAATAATAATGCAATTCACACAAGTTGGAGGTGGTAAGCCTGGAGAATGTAAAAGAGAGCTAATAGTCTCACTTTTCATAGCACGGTGTCAACTAATTCTGTCTAAAATGAAAACATTCATTAGATAAAATAAAATGCTCCAACTTCTTAGGTTTTTCACAATCCATTTTTACCATAAGAAGAATCTTAAATAGAATAAATTCTGTGGTAAGAGTAATTTCTTTGAAGTTCAACATTGCTTTAACTTCAGCCTCTTTTACTTCTATTAACTTCACATACAATAAAATTTAATAGTTTATTTAAAATAGAATCTACAATATGATCCACTTTTATAAAACTATTTTTATATCTTCCCACCTACATTATTTCTTTATATCTACAGTTCTGCCTATATATTGATATGTGTGTATGTGTATGTACAGTTAATCATATAGAAAGATATCTGCATAAAGTTCTGCATAAAGAAAGACATCTGAAATAATATTCTCGTAATGTTAATGATGGTCATTTCTGAATGGTGGAATTTGGGCTATTTTTTACTTAATTTTTGTACTTTCCCACATTTTTTGACTTATTTACAATGAGCATATGTAATTTTTCCAAAAGCAATGAAAAGAAGCAAAGTTCAAATATTAAAATTTTGGTTTGCCATCCTAATGCCACAGATTTTTTCATAAATTTGTGAATATCAAAGGTCTTGAACTATTTTGAGCCATAAGAATAGGTGAGATCTCCCAAGAAGACTAGGAAAAGAAGAGGAGAGAACCGAATACATGTAATTTTTATTCCTGAGGAGCAGGAACAAAGAGAAGAGAAATGCATGAAGAAAATTCAGAAGTCGGAGTGGTGAGAAGAAAATCAGGATACCATGCTATCATGAAAACCAAGAGAGGACACCATGGTCAGCATTTTGAACGCTACAGAGAGGCCATGTAGACATTAACTGAAATTTATAAACAAGAAATAACTAGTAATCATGAAAAGAATGCTTTTAATAGTGTGATTGAAAGTGGAAGCCAGATTGTGGTAGTTCAGGAGTGAATGATTTATAAGGAAGCATATACTGTTCATTCCAGGAGTTTAGATAGAGGGAAAGAAAAGATCTCAAGCTGCTGTAGTTTAGAGAAAAAAAGAGATTTTTAGGTTATTATTTAAGATGATAAAGACTTCAGAATGTGCATGTGATGAAAGAAAAATGTGTATAGAAAAGATGTTGAAGATAATTAGAAAATGAGGAAGTATCTCAGAAAAATAAAAAGGCATGGATTCAAAGCACAGAGGGAAAAGAACAGACAGCATTTTGAGATGAAAGGAAAAAAGCTAAAAATAAATCCAGATAGAAGTTAATTCCATGAAAAAGAGGAAGCTGGAAGAATCGGTATGTTCACCAACTGCCTCATTTATAATACTTGGGATTCAAAGGATATCTCTTTAAGATAATACATCACAATTTAAATGTGAGCATATTTAACATTATAACAGTAACACTTAAAAATTATGTAATTAACTAAAATAAGGTGATGAAGGAGTGTGAAGAAAAAAAGGAAACACACTAACATTATCATTGCTCAAAGTAGGGAAACAATAGCTACTATTTAAAGTAAGGGAACTAAACATGTTATATAAACATATAGTTATAAAAGGAACTTAGAATAAAAATATAAAACTTCTATAATAGTAGAAGAATTATACACACAACA
Source organism: Rhinolophus ferrumequinum (assembly GCF_004115265.2). Taxonomy (NCBI): domain Eukaryota; kingdom Metazoa; phylum Chordata; class Mammalia; order Chiroptera; family Rhinolophidae; genus Rhinolophus; species Rhinolophus ferrumequinum. Next base: position 61,086,825 of record NC_046291.1, read on the forward strand.
TGGAAAAGAAAAAACAGAATAAAGACTTTTTGAAAAATTTTTAAAGTAGAAAACAATATGAAAATGATAGGAGAGCAAACATTTGTTATATTAGTAAATGAAAATGAGTTTAATTTAATCATTAGAAGATTTTCACAATGAGTCACAAAGTAAAACCCAATTCTACTACATTGCATCAATTCTCAAACTTTTTGGTCTCAGGGTCTATCCACTCCCTTTAAATTCATAAAAATTATAGAGGACCCCAAAGAGTGTCTGTTTGTGTAGATTATAAACTATTGATAGTGTTTTGGAGATTATAACTGAAATTTTTATTTATTTATTCACTCATCCATTCATTCATTTATTATATAATAAATACATTATTAAAGTCTATATTAATTCATTTAAAAATAATAAGCCATTAATGTCACTATAAATAACATTTTATGAAAAACTATATTTTTCATTTTTCAAAACAAACAAAAATGTAGTGAAAAGAGTAGAATTGTTACATATTTTGCAAATATTGTTAACATCTGGATTGTCATAAATGCTTTTACATTCAGTCTGTGACTCCCAGAAAACAGAAATAAAACAATAGTCTGACCACTCTGTGATAATACTGGAAATTAACAAAATCAGAAAATAAAAAGTTGCCTCCATATGGAAGTTTTAAAACTCTCTGCAAAATAACTGTCAGGTCAAAGAAAAAAAATAAACCAAAGTAGAAAAATTTTTAGAAAATAACAATAGTCATAACAATATGTATTCAAATAGAGTTCACCAAAACTGAACCCCAAAAACACAAAATCTTAACAGACTAACTTTCATAGAAGCAATTGGAAAAATTGCTAAAGAGCATACTGGCCATCCCCACGCCCCCAAAAGAACAATATTTTCCAAGAAGTTTATGAAAACTTTAAGAAAGATGGTCCCAATGCTACTTAAACTGCCCAATTACATATAGTAGAAAGAAAATGTTCATACATTTGTAGGAAACAATAACATTAATACCAAGCCAGACAAAGACAGCACAAAAAAGAAAACCACAAATCAATATCATTTAAGAAAATTTATGCAAAAATCTTCTTAGTAAAATATTGCTAAACATAATCCAGCAGCACATTGAAAAACTAATACATAAAAACCTAATAAGATTTGTTCCAGAAGTACAAAGATGGTTGGAAATGACCGAGGGGGATTCATGTCATAAATGCAATAGTTCAAAACTATTAATATATAAATATTTTTTAGTTCTAATAAAAACTTTATCTCTAATGTGCTGAAGAAAATTTGAAAAATCTGGTTTTGATTAAAGGAAAAAAACTCAATGGAATAAAAATACAAAAATACTTCCTGAATATGACAAAATATTTATGTTGTGGCCCCAAAGACTACATCGTGTTCTATCAGAAACATTTATAAGTATTGATATTATAGTCAGGAAGAAGCAAGCTACTATAACCACTATTTTTTAGTGTGGACTGAGTGTGCTACCCAATGCAATCATATAAAAATGCAGATGATTTGATCGAACACTTAGGGAAAAAACACACATATATTTGGATATTGAATATTTGGAAAAAAAGAATACACACACACTAGGTCTGACAATTACGTTCGCGAACTTGCCACCGTGTGCTTACATTGGCAGCACTGTACAAACAGCTCGGTAAGGTTTCATAACCTTGGTATATAAGTGTCTCACAGCTGTGTTCGTGTCAACATGTGGCGGTGTCTTGCTGAATGATGTTCATTATTGTTGTTACGTGTTTTTGTGTGCCGTCGCGACAATGCATGAGCTTGAATTAGAGCAACAAACAAACATTAAATTTCTTGTTAAACTTGGCAAGAGTGGAAGTGAAATCAGGAACATGTTAGTCCAAGTTTATGGGGATAATGCCATGAAGAAAACGGCAGTGTACAAATGGATTAAACGGTTTTCTGAGGGGAGAGAATGTGTCACTGATGAAAAGAGTTCAGGGCGGCCAGTAATGAGCAAAACTGACAAAAACATTGCAAAAATTCCACGAATTGTGCGTCAAAATCATCTGCTGACTGTGAGAAACATAGCAGGCCATCGATAGAGAAACAGGAAAATCTTAACTGAAAATCTTGACATGAGAAAGGTGTGTGCAAAAATGGTCCTGAAGGAGCTCTTGCATCACAACAATGCACCAGCTCACAGGGCACAGTCTGGAAGGGAGTTTTTAGCCAGTAAACAAACAACTGTATTGGAACACCCTCCCTACTCACCTGATCTGGCCCCCAATGACGTCTTTCTTTACCTGAAGATAAAGGAAATATTGAAAGGAAGATATTTGGGAAAGGAAGATATCAAGGGTTATATGTCGACAGCTCTGATGGCCATTCCAGAAAAAGAGTTCCAAAATTGCTTTGAAGGGTGGACTAGGCACTGGCATTGGTGCATAGCTTGCCAAGGGGAGTACTTCGAAGGTGACCATAGTGATATTCAGCAATGAGTTATGTAGCACTTTTTCTAGGATGAGTTATCGAACTTAATTGGCAGACCTCGTACGATATGAAATGACTAGTCCTGACTCTTCCTAGACAAGACTTTTAAAAAGCAGGTATGTTGTTATTTTTCACACTCTTTGTATCTTTCTCCTGACTAGATGCAGATGACAATGAGGTTCTGTTGGAATAGTGAAGCCAAAAGCTGGAAGGAGCCTGAGTTGCTGAATGTAAGTTCTGAATAGAGGAAAGCCATCCGCTTACCAGGGCTTCTTTTATTGAACTGTTACAAGAGTGAGAAACAGACTTCTCCTGTATTAAGCCACTTTGAGTTTTATTCATAATACCTATTGGCATTACCCTAATACTGCAATAATTTTAAAAGTATAGCATGAGTGTACAAATAGACAAACATATGAATGAAACAGAATAAAAAAGATACAGACATAAATCCAAAAATAGTGAATAATTTAGTATATGTTCAATGTGGCACCTAAAGCTAGAAGGGACATGATGGACTATTTGGTCATCTTAGGAGAGGGTGATCACCTGAAAAAAATATATATCCATACCTCACACTGTATACCAGTATAAATTTAAAACTGATCAAAGATTTAAAACCATAAGCCATAATAGTACCATGGCTCAAAATCCAGAAGCTATGGGAAAAATTAAAATAAAATAAAAAAATATTTTGATTGGTGCAAAAAATACCATAAGAAAAGTCATTAGATGATGACAAACAGGTTAAAAAGTACTTGCATCTCATATCATAAACAGTGGGTTAATCTCACAAATTCATAAAGAGCTCATAAAAACTAGTAATAAAAAGACCAATATCCAATAGCAAAAAAAGCAAAAGCTATCTTAAGATCAGATAAGTGACAGGAAAGGAAATATAAACGGTTTTTAAATACACACGTTTCCCAACCTCACTCAAAGCAAGATGAACCAATTAAATATACTAAAACTATACTCAGATTCCATTTTCATCTACCAGATTTGGAAAAATTCAAAACTATAATAAAATCATTGTTGGGAAAAATTGGAAAATAGAGGTCCTCATATAACACTGGTGGAAGGAGTAAGTGGTATAATTTAACAATATTTATCAGAATTACAAATACAGATACCCTTTCATTCAACAATTCCACTTTGGGTATGTAGCCCACATATAAACTTACATATGTGCAAAATAAGTTTTGTACAAGTTGACTTATTACACCATTGTATGTAATAGCAAAAGATAAAGAACAATTCAAATATCCCTCTATAGAAGATTAGTTTTTTAATTATGGTACATCTACATAACGGAATGATATTTAAAAGAAAAAGAATGACACCTGAACTAATGAAAAATAATAATAATGATGATAATAATAATAATAATAATAAAAGAAAAAGAATGAGAAAGATTTTTACTTACTTCTATGGAAAGATCTCCAATATCTATTAAGTTTAAAAACGTAAGTGCAGAAAAGTGAATATAGTACACTACTGGTATATATTTTTTAAAGAAGGCAAAACAAGACTACATATATATCATATATGTATGTATGGTATATATATGTATATATATACATACATTTGTTTTTATTTGCATAAAAGTAACTCTGGAAGGAAATATAAAAACCAGTTTAAGTGGTTAACTATGGTAGAAAGATCACTGAACAGATGGGGTAGGAGATTTCATACTCCATACCATTTTTGAACCACGTGACCGTATTATCTATTCAAAATAAAATTTTAGCATAAAATTATTTTCACATCCATATTTTTCAAAGGAAAAAGTTTCCTCTTTTAGTAATCCTGGAGTATATTTCTCAAATACCTTCTTGTGAAAAGTATACCAGATAGCAGCAATGCTCTGTAGCAATTTTCAAAGCTAGGCATTCTACTCTATGGGATCTTTACTTTTTTTTTTTTTTTTTATGGCTAAGGAGGCATCAGTTATAACTTTCTTAAAAATTTCCAGGCTAACATTTCTTAAAAATTTCCAACATAACATTATTATGTTGTATATCAAATAGCCTCTTGTCTGTATATCAAATAGTAACAATAAATCATAATCACATTTAAAAGTGGACTTTTGGCCATGCCTGTGAGTACTCCCACAGCTTGCCTTGCACTGGGGGTGGCCTTCTCGTCAGCCGTGTATCTATATTAGGCAACTCAACTTTCACAAGAGGATATCAATCCTACTTCCAATTCAACTGTCTGTTAAAGCATATGGGTCTTTATTTAATTGGCAACAGACTAGCAGCACTCCAGGTAGTTGTCAGCAAATACAATCTTGAACTCACACTGTCCAATACCCATCAAAATCTTGGCCAAGAAAAACAATATTTAGGGAGGACTGCTTGAAGGATAGAGTAGACATTTGCTATTTTTGGCACCTCAATATCCAAATACCTTTCCTATATTGGGGAAATCCCAAGACAGACGAGAGGCAGGGTCCTGCTTCCCCTTGCAAACATCAAAGAGCACTCTCTAGGAAGTAAAAGTATACATATGATGTAGGCTTGACCAATTGAATGATTTATTATCCTGGGACTTTGTATCATGAGAAAGTGAAGCCAGATGCAGAGACAATTTAGATTATTTGCCACAGTGGTGGCAACAGAAGTGAGAATCAGCAGAATGGAGACAAGAGTCTATTTAAGGGCAGCAGTACAGTAAGTGTCCTTTGCAGATTAATCCATATGATATCCTTCCAATGAATTCTTATTTTTTCTTTGAAGTTAGAGTTGATTTTGTCTTGTTTACAACCAAGAATGCTGAGTGATAATAAGATTATTCCATGGGTTAAATTAGGTAAATTGATTACGCTATTGTACCTAGATCATATTATGCAGGTCCCCTTAAGTTGAATTTATGGAGGTAAACTTTAATGTGATGTTTAATGGAATGTAATATATGTTGCAATACAGCTCTATAATACTCATTTTGTTTACAGTATGTCCCATAAATTATATGTTACTCTCTTTATGTAAAATTTAGAACAATTTTTGTCTTGGCATAATATCATGAAACTTGGTTTTCCCTAAGAATTGGTTGGGTTTACATTATAAATAAAAATAAGTGTGTGCTATTATTATTAATGATAACATGCACATTTCTATTATTTTTAATACTAATAGTCATTGTTGTGATTATTTTTTCCAGAATCTCTCCCATATGTTGAAATAGAGAAGACAGGTTTTTGGATTGTTCATGATCTGAGGTGGTAAAGATTGGATATAGTGAAATGAAAAATGGTAGGGAAGTTGAGAGTATTGAGAAGAGACAACTTGAATTTATGTACCCTGGTATCTAGGCTGGACATTAATACAGATAGAAAGGTGCTGATACTTGGAAAGAAGATGGAGCTTCAAGGACTCTTAAGTATCAGTGAGAGCCAAAAGAAGCATATGTAGAAATGTGTAAGAACTAGTAAGATATGAAAATATTGTAAAACAATATTAAGATTGGAAGTTTAAGATTTCAAATCTGGGCAGTTCAAGTTTCATGTATGACTATAGGCAATGTTTTTGAATCTGAAGGGCAGATTAACATCACTGAAGTTGAGAATATCCGGATAAGATTTTGACACTGAAGTTTCTAGAATGATGACAAAGGTTGCGATTTAGAGATAACTCTGAGCCAGGTATCAAAATCATGAGTTGTATGTGAGGTGAGGAATCAGGATTGTAGGAAGAATCATTTTCTCTTTTTCTTCAACATTCCTGCCTTGACCCATGAAATGAAATTTCTGGCCTCTCAGGAGTATTGTGCAAGAAGCTTCTGCCCTTTGTCCATTACTCTTTAGTATTTATCTGGAAATATGCTAAAAGACTTATATCCCAAGGTCTATACTCCCCTTCTGAACATGATTAATATGATACACCTATATAGCACAGACATTATTTGGCTCTCTAGTTCAGAATTACTTACCCACCCAATGGGTGTTGTCTCTGATCTTGCCTCATCATTGTGATCAGCCCCTTACCTACTTCTCTTGGAGTAAAAGACCTACTCATCTAAATGTAAAAGTATGAATAAGAAATAATATACTGGGAGGACAAGAGTGAAGAAAAGTATATTAGGCAAAAGAAATGGTAGTTACCAAGGCAGAAGTGCTTAAGAAAATAGGTTGTATGTGGAATCCCAAATAGAATGTCTTAAACACAAGATGCATTTGGGAAGATAACAAGAGGAGTTAGTGAAATGACAGGGACATTAAATACCATACTAGAAATTTTACATATTAGCTTGGAAGGACAAAAGTCCAACATATTATTAAACACTTCATTAATAACCCACAGAAGGAAACACTGTTGTCCCTTCTTCAATTCATGGGTTTGCTACTAGTAGTCAAGTTACCCCAAAAGCTGTGAGCCCTGATAGTGAACATGAGTAATTTGTTTTAAAAAAAGTAATAAGTATTTAAGGGAACTCAAACAACTCATGAAGAAATAACAAACCAAAAATTAAGGGGAAAAGCTGCTAATGAAATAGAAATATTGACGATAAATACCTTTAACATAAAAATAAAAAATAAAAACCTTTAGATGATCCCTTTGAGTTTCTGGCTTGAATACAAATTTGTGTGCCCAAAGAATGAAACTCCACAATGTAAGCAAAGAACAACTGTCAAGAAAAGAACAATTTTCATATAACTGTGAGCTAAATGACTCTGACTTCACCCATGGCGGCAACTTTTCAAATTCCTATCAACCAAAATGAAGACATCATATTAGAAATATGAGTCATTCAGTAGAGAGGCTGAAAAGAGTATGGCTTAGTACTGAGGCTAAACTAGCCCTAGTATAAAGGCTACTCAAGACCAACCCTAAAAAGATTTAAAAATATGTCTCCCAAATTCAATTCAAGAATTTCTAAATAATTTAACTGCCTGCCAGAACAAGGTCCAACACTTTTTTAAAAATCCATCACTCATAACATAGAATTCACAATTAAAAATTATTAGTTTTGGTTCTGCTATATCCAAAAATAAGGCACAGAAAAAGACTAAAAAATAATGCATAGAGCATCATTGACCCATGGGACAACACTAAAATAGTCTGAAATACATGTAACTGGTGACTCAGAAAAAGAGGATATGGTAACACAAGAAAAATATTTAAGAAACTATGGATGAAATTTTTCAAAAATTGATGAAAAATATAAACTGATAGATCCCAGGAGCTCAATGAACCGTAAGCAGAATAAACACAAAGAAAACCACCAAACGCATCATAATCAAATTGTTGAAAACAAATTATAAAGAGGAAAATCTTAAAAGTATCCAGAAAAAAAAGACACATTACAGAGAAACCATCATATGAAATGCAGACTTCTTGTCAGAAACCACAAGCTAGAAAAGAATGGAATTACATTTCTTACATGCTAGAAAGAAAAAAAAGTCAACCAAGAATTCTGCAGCCAGAAAATAAAATTTGAACAATAAAAAAGGAAACAATAATGTAATAGACATAAAAAATGAACATATAATGTAGAAAGTCAATGAAACCAAAAGCTGATTTGGGGAAAGATTAATAAAATTGACAAATTACTGACAGGACTGAAAAAGAGAAAAACATAAAAATTCAATATCAGAAATGAAAGAAGGAACATTGTTATGGATGTTACAGATATAAAAGAAGAATAATGGATATCATAAACAAATTTATGACAATAAATTTGACAACTTAATTGAAGAGGACAAATTCTTTGAAAGACACAAATTACCAAAACTGACACAAGAATAATCCTGATAAGGTGTGAGTTACCAAAATTACCAAACTGACATAAGAAAATCTTGATAAGGTGTGGGTTACATGGGTATATACATTTGTCAAAACTTACAAATCGGTACACTTAAGACCTGTACATTTCACTGCATATAAATTATATCTCAAATTTTAAAAGTTTTAAGAGCTTATTTTTAGCTTAGGAGGAAAAATACAAAAAAAAAAGAAAAAAGAAAAAAATAGAAATCATGAGTGAAAAGCTTAGAAACTTGGAGAACAGATCCAGGAGACCTAAGATATGAATAATAGAAATTCCAGAAGGAGAGATTGGAGCATGAATGAGGGGTAATAATTCAAGAAATAAAAGAAGGAACTTTCCCTGGAATAAGAAAAGATTCAAGCCTACAATTAAAAGAGTTCACTGATTAATGAGGGAAGTGAAAATGGGAAGGAAGGAGGGAGGAACGGAATATACCTAGGCATATCCTAGTAAAAGTCCCAAATTTCAAGTATAAAAAGAACTATATAACAGGCTTCAAAGCTAAAGAAGTTATTTATAAAGGAAAAAAATCAAATTGGCATCAGCAACATTGGGAAATAGAAAGAATACAACATTGACAGACTACTGAGAGGAAATGCAATTCAAAAATCCTATACCTAGCCAAGATATCATTCAAAAACAAGTTATTTACAATGGAAAAAAATTACATCATTCACTTGCCAAGCATAATAAAGATGCTTGCAGATATATAAGAATACAGAGAACATATCATCAACATAAGCCATCCAAAGGAAAAAAATATTCAAGATAGTACTCTAACAAAACAACACATGCATCAGAATAAGGACTTTAAGATATAAGAAAATGAAGAGATGAGGAACAGAGAAGCAATGAACCTTATAATACAAGGTTTCTCAACTTTGGCATATGTCGTAGATCATTATTTGTTTAGAGGAAGGGGTGGGAGAGCTGTGTATTGTGGGATATTTGGCATGACACTGGCTTCTACCCACTAGATATCAGTAGCCTCTACCCTAGTTGTGAAAATCAAGAACATCTCCAGACATTGCCAAATACTCCGTAGGGGGCAAAATCAGCCCCAGAGTGAGAACCACCGATATAGTTTATAACTATCCATTTAGATAATAGCAAACTGACAAAAATTTGTAAAGTAAGGAGTAAATAAGAGTTTTTGAAACAGAAGAGACATACTACTGTGAAAAATCTAATAATAATTTGAAACTAAAATAGAAAATATGTCAGCAAAACTGGCCATTGGAGGTAGGTTGTGACTACAATAAGAAAAAATAAATAACTGGTAAGGAAAAGATAAAACGATCATTTTGCTGATCACATAATTATATATCTAGAAAAGATAAGAGATTCTTTAGATTTTGTATTAATAATGATTTTGTATTAATAACAGCTTTTTAATACTACATTTAAGGAGGAACATATATAAAAATCAGTAACTCTTCTCTGTACTACCATAACCGTCTAGAAATGAAAATGGAAAAAAAGCTATTGATAATTATGACAATAAAACAAAATATTTAAAAGCACATTTAACAAGGACCATATAGGACCTACATGAAGAAAACTTTAAAAACTTGCTAAAAGACAGAAGCAGATTTATTGTAAAACTGAAAAAATCTTCCTTAGTTTAGGGCTCTGCACTGACCCTTATGGGAGGCTGAACAATGGCTCCCCAAAGATGTCCATGCCCTAATCCCCAAAATATATGAATATGTTAAATATGTTACTTTACATAGTAAAAGAAAGAGATATTGCAAATTTAATTAAATTAAGGACCTTGAGATGGTAAATTATCTTGGAGCCAGATGTAATCAAAAGCCCCCATATAAAAGGGAGACTTGAAGAAAATATTGTATCACTGGCTTTCAAGATGGAAGAAGGGGACCAGGAATCAAGAATGTTGACCGCCTCTAGAAGCTGAAAGGGCAAAGAAGTAGATTCTCCCTTCTCCCATAGAGCCTCCAGAAGACATGTAATCCAGCTGACACCCTGATTCCAGACCAGTGAAACCTATTTCAGACTTTGAACCTCCGCAACTGTAAAATAATAAATTTGTGTTGGTTTAAACACCCAAGCTTGTGGTAATTTGTTACTGCAGCAATAGGAAATTGATACAAACGCCTTCCAAATTCCTGGAAGATGTTTTAACAATGGGTTCACATGGTAACATGATTTTGTAAAGTTTGCAAAAGTAATATATTTTAACCACAATCAACTAAGACCACTGTCTTTTCACTGCAATGTTCCTCCGCCACTCTTCTCATGTTGGATAGTGCTGGAATGGCTGCAGGCATACTGAGGATCCTGCTAAGGAGCATTTGCATCAAGGACCCATTTACTTTTGGTTTAGTTCAATAATATATGTGGTCAGTTCTGCAAATTATTGCTAGCCACCCCACTATAGGAATGGCTTTCAGAAATACTTCTACTCCATACTGGTCCAACTCGCCCAATGAAGGCACAGAGTCTGAGGTCACATAGCATGATAAATGTGGACTATAGCACCCACAGTGAAAATATCTGAGGAATATTGAAGGAAAATATCTGAAGCCATGTATGGAGCCTGAAGCCAGTCCGATGGAAAATCCCTCTAATTGTTAGCCATGTAAAACATCAAGGAAAGATTTAGTACTCATTGATTACTAGTCAAAACTGTCAATAATTTTTAAGTGTTCAATTAACCATGCTAAAAGTAAAAAATCAGATGCCTTCTTCTGATAAACAATCCTCCCTTGTACCAAACCCTGGAATTACTAAGCATGCTTAGTAAAAATTTTGCAAATGGATCATTACATGTAATTGCAACAAGCACAAGGCTCACCTTTATCAGACCTGTGTATTCTTGTTAGGGAAAAACAATACCATATATTGTCACTGGCCCCTTCTGTCTTCAAAGTCAGTGAGGGTCTGTTGAGTACCTCTCACATTGCATCACTCCAACCTCCTATTAAGCTTTTTGCACTTTTAAGGACCCTTATGATTACTTTGGGCCCACCAGTACATATGCAATGGGATGTATCCTAATTACATATGCAAAAAAGTACATATGCAATGGGATGAAAAGAACTGTAAAGAAATCTTAAACTATTTTCAGTGGTCATATTGTTGGTAGCACTGTTGGTATTTTTTACTGTGAGACTCTTGTAAGTATATTGTGGGCGGTGGCGAATCAAATAATTAGATCACTGAGGGAGGAAACAGATTTTCAGCATGAGGGGTAGACAATACAAATTTAAGACCGAAGATAGTTAAATAAAAACTCTAGAGTTCTGTATTGGAATTGGAAATATTAGTATAAACCCATGATGTATTTTATAATTTTATGATTTGTGCATGTGTGTGTGTGTGTGTGTGTATGTGTGGGTAAAATTCCCTAGCACAGTCCCCTAAAAGGACCAACCCAGTAGCAATGAGCACCAATAGCATCCAGACAGTGATTTCTAATTTCTATTTCATACTAAAATGAACTAGAGCTCCTTAGAGAACTAATTGATTCCATGTAAGGGGTGGGAAATGGAATTTAGATAAACCATTCAGAACTCAAGATGAGGCTGAAATATCTTGTTATACAGAAAGGGGAAAAATACTATCAAAGTCTACATAAGTCCTGTCAAAAGGACTCAAGATTTACACTGAACAAGCCATCAGGATCCAAAGATGGGAGAAACTGACAATAACTACAATGGATTATAACATATCAAGTAAGTTTAAATCCATGTGTCTATAATGATAAAAGAAAATAACTAATTGGTCACCTTTGGAAAATACTAGGTAGCCAAGTTATTATTTTGAAAATTGGCAAATAAAGGCATTCATTTACCTTGTAACCAAATAGGAAGGGTGATGCTTTATATAAGTATTTTAGGTAATAAATGGAAGAATCATAGAACTTTAAAATTCCATTTTGCAAACTCTAATAAATAGTTCTAGGCAATAATCATCCTGGCTGATAAAGAGACAGAAAAGAGACATCCCTTTTTAGAGAAGGATATAATATCACATTTAAAGTAGTCTTACCACAAAACTCCATCCTAAATCTGATAAAGCCTCTAGATCTATCAATGGATGGATAAAAGGGAATTCATTATACTATTATGAAATATTGACATTTTCTATAATAAAAAGATTTTTTTCATTTTTAGAATATATTTTTTAAAAAAGGGGGAAGAAGGCAAAAAGTAAAATACATCATAATCAACTAATTTATTATTCTTTCCTTTTAAATCTTTTGGAGCTGTTTAAAATATACTTTTTTTTACCATAAGAGAAAGGTTCCCATAAAATCTCTAACATAAGCATTGCCACACAGAATCAAAACAGAACACACATACTATATAAAGTACTGGAGCAGCTCCCTGCCTGCCAGAAAAATCACATGAGTTCAAAGCAGGACCTTTGTTTTCAGTTTACCATTATGATTTTCCCGCTATATCTATTTTCAGGATCAAGAAAGAAAAATGTATATTTCCATAGGTGGATGAGGAAGTGGAGCTGATTACAGTTAAAGAGGTAACAGGATAGACATGGAAGAATACTTAAAACTTTCTTTCTAGTTTCTAACCCTTCACTATATAACTAACTTAAATAAACGACAACTAGGGTATCTAGCTCTTCTGATACAATGTCTGGACAAAAGTCGTCCTTCATCCTTAGGTTTCTGCAGTGCTGCTTTAATTTTACAGAAAAGATAAATGGCATAACAGAAAAGGAATGAAATAATGATGAACTCTCTAGAGTTTCTAAAATACATAAGACGTAAGCAGCTGAGATGCAATGAAAGGATATGAGTGGGAAGTTTGTGACCCATGAAGTGGATACTGCTGGAAGTTTGAATGAAAAGTTGAAAGGCTTTATGATTAGGCCAGACTAGATAGATAGTGAGGCAATTAGAATCATTCATTGCTGCCAAGGCATCAGGCCAACGTGAATTACAACCCAAACTGAATGAAGCAGAATAGAAAATAGAAAAGCCTTTAATGAAAATGTTGGAGAACCCACAAGGGATGGGGAAAGTGCCAAATAACTGGAAGATGGCTAAGTAAACTAAAAGGTCTATTCTCCCATCAATGCATAAGGGATTTACAAGTTTAACTCTCAGTGCTGTTAATAGGAATTCTATGTGTGATCCAAGGGTGTACTCATGGAGAAAATGCATCTATTAGTGTCTCGATTGGCCTCTCTTGAGCCAACACTGGCAAATGTTCCAAATTGTGTGGTAGTTTGGTGACAAGGACTAACAGAGGCTAGAATGAAAACCACCAGCTTAGCTTCCCCTTGTAATCCTCTGATAGTACAAGATCCCTTATGAGTGAAGAGTAAAATATATTCTATGCAATCATTTATAATGTTTAATTTGGAAACATTTAGAAATTAACTCCCAGCAAATTAAAGTACATGAAAAAGTAAAAGGCAGAAATTCCTATTTAATTGAAAAATGTGTCTTTGAAAAAGAAAAACACATCTTCCAATCATTTTCTACCGGAAAGGAATCCTTTGGCTATCTAATCTAATCATAACAGTTGTCATATCTCCTCACATGTCCAGACATTGTATCAGATGCTTTACTAAGGGTTCTACTTAATCACAACTAGTTTATGAAGTAAGTAGTATTATCCCTATTTCACAGATAAGGACATTGAAACAGACATTAAGAAATTTCCCCAGGATCACCCATCTCGAAAGTGGCAGATTCAAATCCAAGTCCATCCAGTAGCTCCAAAGCCCATGATCTTTCCTCCACGCCTCACTGCATACCTACTGTAACACGGCAGCTGCATTGCTCCACTGGGTCACTCTGGCTTAACATAACTCACTTCCAAACCAATGCAAAATTTTAAAAACACTGAACCTCCTCTTAACTTGCATTTTCATACTTTCATAAAATTATGTTTTCTAATAGTATTCCTCCATAAAAGAAAAAAAAGGTAATATAGTAATTTTAATTTAAAGTAATAAACAGTTTTATACTAGATACATAAAAAAAGTTCATTGAATATTTATTGACTCGATTACGTACTACGGTTTCTATTAGACTCGATATAAAGACAAATACAGTCCGTTCTCTCAAGATCAGTTAAGTCTAATAGGAGACACTGATATAAGCAGCTCATTAAAATACAATCTGCTACAGGACAGAGGAAAAGTAGTACAAAGTACTGTGGGGGCACAAATACCATTTGTGACTGTTGATTTCTCAATAATAAATTCAATATCTTTATAACATTTTATTGAAGGATTTCAACAAAGCTTTACTGAAGACTCAACAAAATTTTATTTCTGGAAAATCTTCCTTCTCCAAATCCCTGTAAAGTACGTACAGGGCAATCATCATTATTTCCAAATTTCTGATGGAGAAATAGTGGTTCAACAAAATTAAATGACTTACAGAACTCAGAAGGAACTCCCAGTACCACACTCTACTTCCCCCAAAGTAAAATTAATTTGTCTACAAAAATCTTACTTAATCCAAAGTAATATAGACTTTAAAGACTCCTCAAATGAGCTTAATTCCTCAAGGATGAGTTTGAACAGGTTCAGGTTCCATCAAACAGTCTAAACAATCTTAGTTCAACCAAACAGCCAAACAATTTCCAAAACCATAGGTAGGTGCTGGATACTGCTTTCATTTCAGTTAATTAAAAGTATTTGATCCACTATGGTGCATCTCAGTGTAAGATCTTTAAAAGAAAACAATCAATTAATCCATGCAAATTTCAGATAACACCTAATCTAAATGCCAGAGCTTGTGACCAGACTTAATCAAATTCTAGATATTATTTATTGACCTATCCTAAAAAGATGGGTTTTTTTTTCTTCTACAAAGGTACTTGAATAATGAATAAGCTATCAAAACCAGCATAAACTCTCATTATACAATGTACTGAAATTTTTGTGAACACTAGGTTAGGAATAAACTAAATCAGAATAATTTGTGTTATTCAAAATGCCAAATATTAAGAGAATTAGTAATGCAGGTTCTTGGGGGAGGGAATAGATGAATTTTACCTTGTTTTCTTCATGCCAGCTACATGGGGATGACAAACACAAATGAAGCAAATTCTACAGGTTTTTAATAGATACACAATTCTTAGGCTCTCCTCACTGGGTCAACAGCAATCCCATTAGCTAGCCTTATGAAAAAGTTAAGGAGGCATTATCTATGTACTCTGAACTTAAGGATACCAGAAAGGCTCCAGGTCCAAAATACCTTCTTCCCACCCTGTCTGCTGATTCCAGAAGGAAGCATTTCATCCTTTAACTCAATGGTCTCAAACCTGGCTAATAATTAGAATTACCTGGGGCATTTCTTAAAACATGGATGCCCTAACTTCAGCTCCAGACATTCTTATTTTAGCCTAGGCAACTGTATTTCTTTTCTTTTTTTTTTTCTTTTAAGAATGATAGGTGATTCCAATGGGTAGCCATGATTGTGAAGCACTGGTAGGATATTCAAGCAAATTTGAATAAATATGAGAAAAAGCGAGAAGATATGAGGTAACTGAGAAAGGAGAGCAGCAATACATGAAATAGAGACATAGTTTGGGGAGACTAGGGCAGTCAAAAAGGAGGGTTACAATTTTGCCTTTAGCCAACAAGGTAAACCTAGGATTTGTTCAGAGGGACCCTGCTGGGGTGGGAGGAGAAGGAACAATGCTGCTGGGGAAAAAAGTGCATAAATATCGAGTTTCAGATCATTTTACCACCACTGACATAGAAATGAGGTTTTTGATTTGTTTTGTTTTGTTTTAAGGTATAGCGGTTTTTAGTTTTCTTTTTCAGTTACTGTAGACTTTCAATATTATATTAGTTTCAGGTTTACAGCATAGTGGTTAGGCATTTATATAATTTACACAGTGATCCTCCCAGTTAGTCTAGTACCCACCTGACACTCACTATACATAGTTATTACAATATTATTGACTATATTCCCTATGCGTTACTTTATATCCCCATGACTATTTTGTAACTACCAATTTGTACTTCCTAATTCCTTCATCTTTTCACCCAGCTCCCTAACCCCGATCCTGTCTGGTAACCATCAGTTTGTTCTCTGCATCTATGAGTTTATTTCTATTTTATTTTTTCATTTATTTTGTTCTTTAGATTCCACATATAAATAAGATGACATGGTATTTGCCTTTCTCAGTCTGATTTATTTCACTTAGCATAATATCCTCTAGGTCCATCCATGTTGTCACAAATGGTAAGATTTCTTTTTTTATGAAAATATTCATATATATATGAAATCACCTAGGAATAAATTTAACCAAGGAGGTAAAACACCTGTACTTGGAAAACTATAAGACACTGCGATACAAATAGATGGAAGCATACACCATGCTCATGGATAGGAAGAATTAACATTGTTAAACTGTCCATACTTGTTCATTTGTTGCTTTGTTTTATATGCCATATATGAATGAACTCATATCGTTTTTGACTTTTTCTCTGACTTATTTCGCTTAGCATGATAATCTCAATATCCATCCATGTTGTCGCCAATGGCAGTATTTCGTCTTTTCTTATGGCAGAGTAATAATCATAGACATAGACAACAGTTCAGTGGTTACCAGAGAGTAAGGTGGGGTGGTAGAAGATGGTAAAGGGTGTCAAATATATGGTGATGAAAGGAGAACTGACTGGGTGGTTAATACACACTGTAATATATAGATGATGTATTTATTATAGAAATGTACACTTGAAACCTATATAATTTTACTAACCAATGTCACCCCAATAAATTTAATAAAGATTAAAAATGTCCATACTATCCAGAGCAATCTATACATTCAATTCAATCCCTATCAAAATACCAATGACATTTTTCTCAGAACTAGAACAAATAACCTTAAAATTTATATGGAACCACAAAAGACCCCGAATAGCCACAGCAATCTTGAGAATGAACAAAATTGGAGGTATCATGCTACCTGCTATCAAAGTATACTACAAGGTTATAGTAATCAAAACAGCATGATACTGTCATTAAAACACACACAGACCAATGGAGCAGAATCGAGAGCCCAGAAAACAAAACTATGCTTATATGATCATTTAATCTAAGACAAAGGAGGCAAGAACATAAAGTGGGGTAAAGTCTGTCTATTCGATAAATGGTGTTGAGAAAATGGTGCATGCATGGACAGATACATGCAAACAAATGAAACTGGACCACCCTCTAACACCAAATACAAGAATAAACTCAAGCCAGATTAAAGACTTAAAGGTAAGACCTGAAACCATAAAACTCCTAGAAGAAAACATAGGCAGTAAACTTTCAGAAATTGCTCCTAGTGGTATTTTTCCAGATCTATCTCTTCGGACAAGGGAAACAAAAGAACAAATAAACAAATGGGACTACATCAAACTAAAAAGTTTTTGCACATAAAAGAGTTTTTTAGAGTTTGTCTTCACAAACAGGTTCAATGAGTTTTTCCATAATAAGGTATAAACTTAACTATTAAAAGGTTACTAATGCAGAAGTTATTCACTCCCTTTTACAGCCTTCTTACTTTAAAGTGTAGACCATAAAATAAAAGGTCCTGCATAAAAACACACAAACATTTTTACAGGATGAGAAAAAACATTTCTCAATATCCACATAAATATATTTAATTGAAACCCAAAATAAGCCACATTAAAAAAAAATGCTTCATTACTATTTTTCTCTTTTGCATGTCTTATGTGTTCCCTTTTTTGTAGAAATTGCTCCTTTTTTAAGAAAAAGAGAAGTAGGTTTACATTTTAAAATAACAATATAAAATATATAAAATATAAAATAGAGGATGTCCAACTTTAGAACAAAAACTGTTACCAAAAAAGACCAAACTCAATCTCTAAGCTTAAATACCCAATGATTAGGCCTACCATGTGTTCTATATAATTTTACATTACATTTTAGTAATTTACATCTACTACATTTTAGTAGATCTTGCGTTTCAATGAAACATCAAAAATCTACCATTTTTTTCTTTCAAATGGAATAATAGATAGTATGCTGTTTGTGAATCTGCTAAACTTTTCCTCTTTATTCGTTTAAAAACAAACAAAAATAGTATCTCAGACACCATGATAAATTAAAATTTTTTTCATTTTAGCAATACCATTCAAAGTTTCTGACCATTATTATTGCCCAAATCAGGGACTAGATGATTCTGCATGAACTTACCAAGCTTCTGATTAATTCTACAAATACTACCTTTTCTTTAAAAATGTATAATTTTATTGGTAAAAATGTGTTTTTTCTAATTCAAAATAATGTTTATTTTATCAAACATATTTTATTTCTGTTGTACAAAGGAAGTTATATAACAAAAATATCACTGAGACACGGATAATTTTGATCAAAAGCTGAAACCCTTTCAGTTCATGATCTATAAAACAAGCTGACATAGCTGAAACTGTTTTTAATTTGACTTATTAGAGACTATAAAGAACCATGACATAAATAAAGAGGAAAAGTTTAGCAGATTCACAAACAGCATACTATCCTATTGTTCCGTTTGAAAGAAAAAATGAATATTGTATACCTGGAATAAAATCATAATTCTTTTTTGAAAAATGCATATTGTCCATTTGTTTTGTTCATATAAATATACTTAAATAAAATAAACTTCTAAAGGATCCATTGCAGATTTCCTTTCTTTCTTGAGTTCTTAACTCCTATTTGATCCATTTTTTTTTCCTTCGCAGTGACTTTTGTAGTAGCAGTTCTGAGAGATCAATTATAATCTCATTTTATCTTAAATACCTTTGCTAGTAGTCATCACCCTAAAATCAGATTGCCTGAATTCAAATCCTTACTCAACTGCTGTTTACTGTCCTTAAGCAAATTACTTAATCTCTCCATCCTTCATCTGAAATATGGGAATAATAACACTATTTACTTCACAGGACTGTTATGAGAATTAAGTTAGTTAATATCCATTAAAAAACACCTTAGAGCATGTCATAAAGTAAGTATTCAATAAGTATTTATTATTATCACTATAATACTTTGGGTATTTCAAAACAAAAAAGTCCCCTTTCTTTCAGAGTTGCCATGGTGTCTGAGATACTATTTTTGCTTGTTTTTAAAAATCTGAATATTAGTTGATTCTTAAATACTTGATTTGAATGTACTCCATTTTATAACAAACTAAATCCAAGTGCATTGGTGTGAGGTAAGAGTTGGAGGCATGATAATAATAATTTGAACAGAGGCAGATTTTAGAACTATAAAATCAAAATGCTGACAGGATTCTAGAAGGTCATTTGCATTTCTTCTTCCCTCTCTTCCCAGTCTTCGACCCTACCATCTCACGTCTATATCAGGGAGCTTCATCCTTCCAAGACTATATGACAACATGTTGGACTTTCAAATACTTTAATAAAAGTAGATTCCATGTCCTCCTGATTAAAAATTTGAGGCAACAATGCTGAAGAGAGCATGCTTCCAGGCAAAGGCAAATCTGGAGTTAAATTCTTGCTCTAATGCTTACTAATTGCATACCTCTGGGAAAGATACATTAAATGTTTTGTGCCTCAGTCTCTTTATCTATAACATGATGCCAATGCCCATCTTGAAGGGTTGTTGTAGAGAGAAGGTTATAAGCTTTATAAAGCATCGGAATAACATCATAGCTGTAGATAAAGACATACACGTAACAACAGTTCTCAGAATTATGTTATATAATCATAGCAGTGACATATGCATTCTACAAGGAAACAAATGATAAGAACAACTAATTTGAGCTTAAAATGCTATTTAGAATAAATTAAAAAATAACTGGTGACATGATTCATTTACAAAAATATTTCTAAGATATACCTATACTTTGATTTCTAACTCTAGTAGATAAAAAATGTGGCTTTGAGTTTTATTTTGACTTGAAATTAAAGATTTTGTGATGAGAACTATATTTTTTAAAACCAAAATTTGTAATTTTCTTGTCAAACCTCTCCATTATAGATGAGTAGATGGTGATTAGCAGGTAGAGGTAGTAGTCCATGAAATTTTACAAGGGTTCTTAGATTATTACCAGCTAAGAAAGAGTGCATTAAAACACAACTAAATAGGGAATTATCTACTTGCTTGTTTTGTGTTAAATCCCTGAGATTTATTCCAGTGAGACCAATAAGCAGAGAGAATGAAATAAAAAAGGCAGAAGGCCAAAGTGTCATAAATGCTGTTAAAGTATTCGATAAAAGCTATTCACTTGAGGCTCATTGCAACACATTGGGAAAAATGATCTTCCCATATTTAGACAAAAGCAATAGCAAGCCAAACACTCTGAAAAAGATGTGATACTGTTATACAACACACAGAATCATATTTTTATTATGGCTACCTATGTGGCCTATAATGTTAGTAGGAAACCCGATGTGATGTACATGTATAATGTTTGGAAGCTGCTCTGATTATTCTACCCTAATTAGCAGGATGTCTGGGAAAAGTCAGCAAACAACATAATCTCTCACTTTGGTACTAAAAACTAAGTCTTAAAATCTCCACAATATTTTTAAAACAAACAAATTAGGACATGAATGCTTTTTTCCTGGATTCATCTTTTTCAAAAATTTCCAAGG
This sequence comes from Rhinolophus ferrumequinum, assembly GCF_004115265.2. Lineage (NCBI taxonomy): Eukaryota > Metazoa > Chordata > Mammalia > Chiroptera > Rhinolophidae > Rhinolophus > Rhinolophus ferrumequinum. The sequence goes on from NC_046291.1 coordinate 61,107,618, forward strand.
TTCTTTCAGTTGCTACACTAGATAGGGTACATATTGTCAAGGATAAGTTGTTAAAGTGAATATGAAATGTGCTTCTCAAAATATCGTTTACACATTTACCAGATGGTAAAATAAACATGTAAATTGTTATCAAGTATACACTAAGTTTGTATTAAAATTTTATGCACTGTAGGAAGGGTGTAAAAATTATCACATATTGTATTACTTGTTCACTTAATAGTTTATTAGCATTTCATAAATATTTTCTTTAAGAAAAACGTTATTTAAATGGTCAGAGGATTCATATGGTGCTGATCAGAACTAAGGAAGCTAGGAACTTCATTAGAAAATTGCAGAATAACCATGTTTTCTCTTATCCATTCATTAGTCAAAGGTGAAAGAATATTTTTTAAAATTATAATTAAATCCATAAGTTAATAGTTAATGTGATACCTTTGTGAAATGTGGCAATAAGGAAGAAAGTTGATTTGATGAACATGTACCCTTTTATACTGAGGATTATCCAGAACATTCCAGGTTATATAGAGTCCTCTGCTCATCATTGTCAATTACCACAACAATTTAAAATGTTTATTAAAGAATGTTGACAAAAAAATAAAAGAAAATTAAATCTCTGTGAAGTTTCTCTCCGGGTTCATACTCCGTGGACAGTTTTTGAATGTCAACAGGAGCACTTTATGGCACCTCCAATCTCCTTTGGATTTAATCACAAGTTTTAATGCACAGCCTAGCATTACTGACTTTAGTCATCTGCCACATGTCATCACTCCATGCTATGGGGCCAGCACTATCTACAGCATGTTGATCAAAAGTGGTATTATAATGTGATATTTAAGGCAGAATTTCTGGAGTAAATCTACCTTTAGAATGAATCAATGAGGCAATCATCAAAGCTTACTTATCTCAGAAACACATGATTATTATAAAGGAGAATATTTATCATAAAATTTAATGACTTCTTTTTTAACTTCCCCACCAGAATAATTATTTTGGTTGAGCAAATTCTAGAAGTCAGGAGCAGACTCCAAAGCATCTAATCCACATACAAAATTTCCCTGAAGACACACATTTTAAAAGAAATCCATAGAGAAAGGTTCAATGATGAATCACAACAGGAACGTTCCTTGACAGTTCCTTATTTATTATTATGCTTACCCACCTCATGGAAATCAATAAACAATATGAAAAAATGAAGTTCAAAGACCTATTTACTTCAGCCAAGAAACCTAGAACCTAAAACCGTGGGTCTTTAAAATTTCATATATCAATTCAAACTTACTCTCTTCCGAGAATAAAGCAGAGTATGAAGTAACCCGTTAAGTAATTTGGGACTTTTCCCCTGGTGTCTCCTAAAAAGCAGTCACACCAGAATTGCCTAGGAGAATACAGTTCCTGCATTGTGTTCCCAACAACCTAGATGTTGGAGGCACCTCAGATGTCACTGGAGTTGCTGAGGAAAAGAGCCCTGGTGACCATACGTCCAGAGGCCTCACACTACTTCAACAGAGCAACTCCATGTTCACATGTTTTATGTTCTGAATATCACTGCATTTGAAAAAAGAGTTGTGTTGCTAAAAGTTTTTAAAGAGACACCATCCTCCTTGAGATCCTTAGAGAGACTGAAAAGTCATGATCATTGGTTAGTGCTTCTTGCTATTGAATGTGTTATCTCATAAATGAATTAGCCTCTATTCCTTCCGTTCATCTACCTGTTAACAGAGTAGTGTGGATACATAGCGAATATAAATCTACCAGTCAAGACAGTAGTGTAGATTATGTGGTAACTATAAAAAAAGTATTTGATATCTGCAAGTTTAAAAAAGTTACCTTTTGGTGAAGGTATTAAGATGTACAAATTACCAGTTATAAAACAGTCACGGGATGTAAAGTACAGCATAGGGAATACAGTCAATAATATTGTAATAACTATGTATGGTGTCAGATGGGTACTGAACTTATCAGGGTGATCACTTTGTAAGTTACATGAATGTCAAATCACTATGCTGTATACTTGAAATTAATATTATATTGTATGTCAACTGTTATTGAATTTTTTTAATTTTAAGTGATTATTTTAATTAAAAGCAAAATGCATAGAAAAAAACAAGTTAAATAAATTTATTTAAGGCCATGTAATCATTTGCTTACAACTTGAAAGGAAAAAGGAAGAGAAGTGTTAAATAATTTTTACTCTATAATACTTTTTGCTATGTATTTGCAACAATTCTATCAGAACATTTAAATAAATAAATAATTTGCCATTCCTTTTTCTTATATATTGGTGGTTTGGTTGAGCAATGAAGAGAGATTTTATGTCTTATAATAGGTTGTTGCTTAACTCAGTAATAAAATTTGTATAGCACTTCCCAATATGCACAATGCGATCATGCACATTACTTAATGATGAAATAAAATGAATGTTCATTTTTATTAATAATAAATCACATATGAGTATATTCTACATTCACCCTTCAAATTTTTCAGCTTGTGTTAAATTGAAAATAACATGTATTCCTCCCAAATCTTTAAGTAAAACAATCTAGAAAGGCATGTAACATTATTCCTGTAAGTTTTCTCTTATACTGTCACACATTTCATACCCCAGGATTATACATCCTTCAAAGTTATATGTTCTCTAGTTAATAGATACCTTCCTATTTTAGATGCCAATTTCTAATTTCATAAATATGATCAAATTTTTAATTATGTCAAGACTGACAGTTGGAACTAGTGAAAGGGTGAGGAAACAAATTCTCATATACTTATGGAGTAACTATAAATTGATACAGCCTTTAGCCCAGAAATTCCATATTTTGGAATTCATCCAATAGCTATCTAACACAAGTATACAGAGATAAATGTACAATGTAGCATTTTTACAATAGCCAAAAACCTAGAAACAGTTACATGTACATTCGTAAGGACTAATTAAATTAGGTATAGTTTATCCATACAGTGTTAATAGTAAATATGTTTTAAAAAAACAGGATCAATATGTACTGAGTTATAAATACAGCCTGAATATATTGTTAAATGAAAAAATAAAGCTCACAGCAGTACACATGGTTCTTCTAATATAATTCATAGTAAATCAGTTAAATTTCATCAGATTGAGTTATTTCCACTTAATCAGCAGTCTAATTTATCTTAACCTGACACTCAAAATTTTCCACCCAGCCTTTCTTAATTTTCCTTTCGATTAACCTCATTTACCCACTCTATTTCCCTAGCATCAAAACTATTACCTATTTCCCAATAAGTCTCTATTTCTTTACCTCCTATAGTTTACTTCTGACTTTTTTTTTCCTGTCGAGAATGCCCTCCTAACCCCTGGACTTCTGCCAGTCCAGGCTCAACAAGTATCACATCCATAAAGCCTTCCTCGATTCCCTCAGCTAGGTGTAATCGTACCCTCCCCTATGGTCCCAAAGGATTTTACCTGTGCTTCTCTTCTAGAACTCATCACTCACCATTTTTTATCTTGTAACAGTCTTTTAACAAATCACAGAGGATCCATAGTCAATTCATCCTATAATCTCCATGGTGTCTTATATAAGGCTCAATCATAGTCAACAATCAACAAAGGCTTATTAAATTAAAATAATCAGATCTATACAGAAAGTTTGTTTTATACCAGTTTGTCTTAGATAAAGAATCCGCACTCTTTCTGTGAAAAGGAGCTACTTTTCATTTCTCAAAGTCATGAGTGCAACAGAGTAGTAGGAGAGAAAGGAATACAGCCTAAACTTCAAATAACCCTAAAGTACGATAACCCTAAACAGAGACATGAAATGGTGGTGTACCGCATCCATTCTTACTCTTCTCTCAGCTACAAATCCACAGGAAAAAAGAGTAGTCAGACAATCAGTGTGGAGATGAGTCAGGAAGGCTTTCAAAATAATAGCAGAGAAATCCTGAGCTTCGGTTCAGGTCTTCCTAACCTAGAAAGTTCACCTTGGTGGGGACACACTTACTAGGACATCTATGAAATGAACTATTAAAATGTTGCTTTCAGTTTGTGAAAAAAATAAACTAAAGCCATTCATTTAATTGTAGTTTAAGACTACAAAAAAGAGCAAGGATAAATAAAATCCATTAGTCTGAAGATTTCATTTTAGAAATATTTGTATCCTTCTTCTTGCCAAATTGCATTCACTGATAAACAGATTTCATTTTTACCATAAACTTCCCTTTTTTGTTATCTAGTAAAAATAAGGAGTAAAAGTAATCAAAAGATTGGCAGATGGAAGGAAGCAAGTGAGAAGCAATATACACAGATAATTTAGAAATAGGAAACATCTGAATTTTTTTTAAATGGACTATATGTCACTTCTAGAAAGTATGTAAATTGGACAAATAAAAGAAGTATAATTTATACAAATAAAACTTGGAGATCTCAAAAAATTCTAACACAATCTGACGTTGCTCTCTTCAAAGGGTCAATATAGTATGATTAGAACAATGAAATCTAGTTTCAAAAAATATATAAAATCCAAAACAAGGGGTAAACTAAAGACTGTGCCCTTATTCCTTTTACCATTTTTCAAGTTGGGAGCAATTCTAAATTTAGAGGTGAGCTATAATAATCCATGGTCAGATAACTGCCAAGTTTCTTCAACATTAATAAATACTTAATTCCAGCACAGATTAAATATTTCATTTATAGAGGTGAGTAGTAGGCAGTGTAAAAAATAAGTAGAATCAGTAACTTCGACTTTTCTTCTCCTTGGTTCTCTTTTATTTTGAAATTCCAGTACCTGTAGATTTCTAAATATTGGACAAATTAAATTATTGTACATAACAAAAACTCTATGACTTTTCTAATACTTTAAGCTTAGCAAATCCCAAAATATATTTAAGTAAGCTTTTTCCTTTAAACCTTTTAAGGTTTAACTGTTTTGAGTCCTAGAGCTGGTGAATTTTCATATTCTAAAAAATATTTCTCAGCAAATACAGAGATCTCATTTCATCCTATCCTCTAATTATAATATAATGCTTTAACATACAAATACTATGCAAAACACAAACAGATCAATTCATACTAACTTATTATTCCTAAAGATAATAATGGAAAATAATAACTCTCCACACTTTCATAGATTCTGAATCGAAATGAAACAAAAAGGCAAAGTTTCTACTATATTTCTATTGAAATAGACTGAATACAACAACTTCTCAAATACGTAAATTAATTTGTTTGCTGGGTGATGTTCACATCATGACTCAAATGTATTCCACCACTTAAAAATGAATGACTTGGGGGCTGGCCCGGTGGCTCAGGCGGTTAGAACTCCATGCTCCTAACCCCAAAAGCTGCCGGTTGGATTCCCACATGGGCCAGTGGGCTCTCAACCACAAGGTTGCCAGTTCAATTCCTGACTCCCTCAAGGGATGGTGGGCTGTGCCCCCTGCAACTAGCAACGGCAACTGGACCTGGAGCTGAGCTGCAACCGACACAACTAAGATTGAAAGGACAACAACTTGACTTGGAAAACAGGCCTGGAAGTACACACTGTTCCCCAATAAAGTCCTGTTCGGCTTCCCCAATAAAATCTTAAAAAAAAAAAAAAAAAAAATGAATGACTTGGGAGGTCGCCATGGCCCATGAAGCTACCTGAGTATGCTGGTGTCTGGCCTATATGCAGGGGAAGAACTTTTTCCATCTAACACTTTTTGGAGGTAATCTCTCCATACCAAATTGAAATATGATATATGGCTGGCATTGCTATTTTGACTTCCCACCCTAGAATTCTGTATTTGTTCCACGGATTAGGATTATTCTGGATACACTGGCATGTACTCTTTTGAGGATGACATCAGATGTCAAACATGCAATGCTTGCAGAGGACCTTCCAATTTTAGTCCATCCAGATAAAGGCTACCTCAGGGATGACTGTATAGTTTCCAGAGACAGCACTGATTTAATCATGATAAGCTGGAGGAGGAGTATAAATGGTTCTTCTATACAGAAAGTGAGAAGACAGTGTCCTTTAGGTTGCTTTTATCTGATAGTCACGAAGATAAACTCTGTTCTAAAACATGACCATACTGTCACAGTGTTTAAAAAAAATAGAAAGTTGGCCCTTGCTCCTTCCTCTTTCTCGGCTCCATCTTCACGGTAGCGGTTGCGGCTGCAGTTCCGTCGCCGACACACAGGTCTTTGTTCGCGCCCAAGGTCTACACACCCTCAAGGTGACTGGCCAAGAGACGGTTGCCCAGATCAAGGCCCACATAGCCTCGCTAGAGGGCATCGCTCCAGAAGAGCAAGTCGTGCTCCTGGCAGGCACACGCCTAGAGGATGAGGTTACCCTGGGCCGGTGTGGGGTGGAGGCTCTGACCACTCTGGAAGTAGCCGGCCACATGCTTGGAGGTGAAGTCCATGGATCCCTGGCTCGTGCTGGGAAAGTAAGAGGTCAGACTCCCAAGGTGGCCAAACAGGAGAAGAAGAAGACTGGCCAAACCAACCGGCAGATGCAGTGCAACCAGCATTTTGTCAATGTTGTTCCTACCTTTGGCAAAAAGAGCCCCAATGCCAACTCTTAAGTCCTTTGTGATCCTGGCTTTCTTCAATAAAGCCACTTATCCCCCACCCACCCAAAAAATAGAAAGTTATTTGAAAATAGTTCTTTTTAAATCTATGTACTTATTTTTGTTTTTAAGAAAGTTTCCATTATCAGTTTGCTACCATGGTTAATAGTGACTAAACTTAAAACAACAACAACAAAAACACCTCTACTTTTTCTTTCACTACAGAAACAAACAAACAAATCATACAAAAACCTAGAGGACTGGCTCCCAGATTTTGTTGCACCTTGGAGTCACCTAGCAATCTTTAAAAAGCACTGATAAGCGGCTCTCACCACCAGACATTCACGTTCTTATTTATTTGGGATGGGGTGGGAATCTGGGCAACAGAATTTTTAAAAGCTCCCTCGGTGATTCTGTGAAGTCCCTGATCTAAAGGATGTGAAAGGGGTGGCTGGTTAGCTCAGTTGGTTAGAGTGTGGCGCTGATAACATCAAGGTTGCCCGTTGGATCCCCACATGAGCCACTGTGAGCTGCGCCCTCCTTAAAAAAAAAAAAAATGGGTAAATATGAGAAGTTACTGTTATTCTCCTCCCTCCACCCAGCTGTGCCTTAGTGTCAAGAAAGAGCAAGGGGAAGTTCATGTAAAGTACCACACCAGCAAGTATGGGCCTGCTTATCCCCAAAACTAGAAGTGACCCAGATTTCAATAAATCAATGTGCATGAGAGAGAGAAAAATGGAACATGTCTAGAAAAAAATAAATTTAAGATTAAGTCTTAAATAAAATATAGCAATCTCAGAGAGAATATAAAGATTTTTTTCAATGCAGATCATAATAGAAAGAACATTATAAAGGACATTCTCTCGGTCTTTATACCCACACAACCCTTACGCTATATACTCAAGTAGGTTATTTAAAAAAAAGTGATTCACTCTATTTTGCTAATATGTATATTCTGCCATTCTACAAAAGAAATATTAAAATGTAGAGATATAAGAGGAAACTGAGGGCATTCTAGGCTAGTCATGTTAACAATGTCACTACGCAATGTTTTTCAAACTGAGTCACTGTCTATCAGAGAATCATGAAATAAATTTACTAGTTCATAACCATAATTTTCTTTTCAATGAAATTGAACATAAAATAAAAAACTATCAGAGTATATTCAATGTGGTAAAGGAAAAACATTTTGTGAAATGTGTGTGTGTGTGCGTGTGTGTGTGTGTGTGTACATATTTATTACTGTACCGGTTAAAAACTTTGAAAGCCATTGATCTAGCTTAGAACATCTGATCTCAAACTGCATAGAAAGGCAGAGGTCCCCAAAAAGCAAAGTTCTTCTTTAAAACTAGAAGATACATGAAAGATTTTATTATAATTTTATTTTACAAACGAGGATATTGAAAATCATAGAAGTGTCCGGTGTTTTCTCCAGTGTTCCTCTGAGACCAATATTTTCAAAACAAATTTTATGCAGGTATGTTACATATAAATTGCCGTGGAACCAATTACAAATTTTCAGTTATATTATGTGAACATTTCTTTGACATGGTGGCATTTTCTTGCTTAAACGGAAATTATACTGTGTGCAAATTAAGTGATTAATATAAAGGCTCTTGATTCTAGTACTTAAAAGTAGACAACTATTTTCATAGTTAAGAGATTGTTAAAAGGGTACTTCTTCATGCTCCAATCGGAGCTCCTTAAAAAGCACATAAACATGATAGTACCTAGGGCAGCAGAATGCAAGGAGTGTCAAAAATTCCCCCACTCACTTTTCTTTTTTTTTTAATTTTATTAGGAAATATTGGGGAACAGTGTGTTTCTCCAGGGCCCATCAGTTCCAAATTGCTCAATCTCTGCGGCAGCTTGTTGTCCTCAATCTAGTTGTGAAGGGCGTGTAGCAATTGAACCTGCAACCCTGTTGTTCAGAGATCGTGCTCTAACCAACTGAGCCATCCGGCTGCGTGCGCCCCCCGACCCCTCACTTTTCTTGATTTTATGTTCTTGTTCTCCATCTCATCATGGTATGATACACACATGCACGCACACAGACACACTTTTATATTTTGAAAGATTACCATAGAGCAGAAGAAAAATTGAAAATGAAATTAAAATCTTTTTAACTTTAAACTCAGGAACAGTTTCCTAAAGAAGTGGTGATGCAACTAGACCTGTTTCTCATGATCTATGAGGCCTGCCTCGGTTAGGTTTGGTACTTTATTTTTTTGTAGCTATGTAGAGAAAAGGCTGATAGCGATGTCACTAATATGATATAGTGCACGCCAATTCATAGCCATAAAAAAACCCTTCTTTCTGAATGGTGTCGGCATGTGTGCACTTCATATTGCAATCTCCTTAAGGCATTAAATTGATATTAACTAAAAATTAAATTTTAAAAAATTCATTTTAATTTTCATTATGTTAAACTTAAGTTTAACATAAGTTAAAGGAGAAAGGTTAAAGAGAACATGAGTTGGTATCAGATGGTTCAAGGAAGAACAAATAGAAAAACCCAGCATGTCAATTAAAATGTATCAGGCTACAAGAAACAAGAAACCATCAAGTAGGTGAAGGCAGTTAGGCAATGAGTGGAAGGAATATATTAAGAAAACTACTACCAGATCTTCTTTCTCCCACCCCCATTCTTCCGTCATACATGTCTAGCAAATTTTCTTAGGACAGGTATGTGAGGACACATCCTGTGATAAGCAATCCTATAGAAACCTATAAACTGCCTAAATAAATAAGCAAGCAAGCAGAGAGAACCATGAAAGAAAAGCTGGAAGAAGGAAGGGCAAGTGAAGTACTTGCAGAATCCATGATTCTGAATCACCCAAAGGGCTAATTATGACTTTAAATAGCTAAGAGAATAAAGATTAGTCTGTAATAAGGCCATTACATGTGGTTAAGAGCACACTGGTAAATGTAGTAAGAAAGATTTTGATGTCTGTGCAAATGAGGAAGCTGAATTGAAAAGGATCAAAGAAAGCATTGGGTCCCAAGTACAAAAGAGAACAGGGATAAATGGAGTGCCTCACATAGCTAAGAATGTTATGGGTAAAGAAGAAAACAGAAATACCAGTAAAAGACAAAAATATTTAATAAGTTGTCTTTTCACAAACACACACAAAAAAGATAACAGAATAAAGTGAATATTGAAAGATGAAATGATTATAGAAGTATTTAGGGAAAAAGCACAAAATTAAAAACCAATGTGGGAGAGGTTAAATAAAAAGACATATTGTATCTGATGTTTGTCCTGAAAACTTTACAATTGTTTTTTTAGGGAAAGCATAAAAATGCTGACCCGAAGTAAACAAACTGATGAATCAAGCATAGATTTTTACAAAGATTCAGGTTCAGGGAGGTAGCATGAGAAAAAAAGAGTAGGTTAAAAAAAGTTGTTGGCAAGAGAGTCAACAAGGGCAAAATGAGTGTCAGGGAGACAGCAGAATTGGAGGAGGAAAGAACAAATTTGTTGAGGAGGAAGTCAGTATGTTTCTTTGACTTTCTCCACAGGAACAAAGCAGAATGTGAGCATAAATTAAGAAAGTGAATCCCTTAAGGTAAGTGAGCCCTAAGGATTATTAAGAACACAATTTTTAAAAACATATAGCAAATTAAGACAGGTAGGAAAAAAAGATTTTATTTGAACAAAATATATAGCATTCAATGGTAAGTAAACTGTGAAAGAGTAAATCCTCATTACAGCTTCTGTTTACTCAAAGGAAGACGCTGAGTAGTAAACATTGCTATTATTTGGTAAAATCATGGCCAAAATTATAAAATTTTTAGTTAGAAAAACACATCAGGTTATAAAAGTACTAACTACCTTTGAAACATTTTTAATTAGAAATAATGGTTTGGACTTTAGTGAATTCCCAATTGAGCAAGCAATTCAAAATAATAGAAATCTATGGGATAACAGAAAAGTTCTCAGAAAATGTCATTGTTGATTGCAGATGGCCTAAACTGAATCTATATAACATATATGTATATTTTATTTATTGACGTTCAAGGACGTTAAACTTAAAAATATATATGTGATAGCTTAATATTGTTAATACAAAGATAAAACTATTAAGATAGTTATAATTCCACAAAGTAGCCTATAATTTGACAATATAACAAAGAGGAGATGATTTTGCTAATTCACATTTTAGATACAGTCAAAGAAAGTAGCTCCTTATGCAGAGGGAGAACAAAACATCCACATCCCGGAGCCTATAAAGAATAACCTTTTGTTGATAGAAGAGAGCAAATATCTGAATGTTCGTGGGTGTGCATATCATTGTTCAAAGGATACTTAAAATACATAATTCAAATACACACATCCAAAACTGTAGTGCCTTCTATCAACTTTCAAAGGCAGCCTTACTTGTGCCCACAAATGGCAGCCCAGCAGGCAGACATCATCAGACCTAGAAATGCTGCGGCCTGTATAGTATGCAGTGAAGTGCAGTGCTCTACTTGTTTGCAATGGTTTTATTTTTCGACTAGTTTTTATCACACTTGGCATGCACAAGGGAACATGTGCTTTGCTAAATTTGAACTTTTAAGATGAAACTGAATTAACCGAGAACCAAAAAATTGCTTCTGAATTATCCTAAGATTGAAAAATGCCTTCCCTTTCATACAAGGAATGACAAAATAAAAGACAAATACATCTTGGAAAAGTTGATATGTGAGCTAGGAAGATCCTGTGGTTTGAGAACATTGTTGACTTTTTTTCTTTTTTTTAGGAACCTGAAATAAGATTGTAACGAAAAGGCTTTTACCCATATAGTACACTTTTGCTAACGTGAAGATATGTACTAAACCAAAACCTAAATAAACTTAATATAAGCACTAAACCTAATATAAACAAGATTTGTTTTGTTCAAATTTTCAGCCAGAAAGTTCAATTAACTTGCCATTTCTTAAAACTTAGTAGAACCATATAGTATATAAAACCTGTTATATTACATATATACTAAATATGTATATATGTTGTGTGTGTATATGCATGTGTGTGTATACATACATATATATATATATACACACACATATATATATACTAAGTATAAACCTTGCCCCCAAAATTACAGTTAATCTTATATTCTTTTTTCCTACTAGTATTGGAAATAACTACATTGGCTAAAATGACCAGAGACATATCTCTACAGATGTTCTCTCCCCCCTAAATTCACTCTTCCTCTTCATAAAAATTGTGTCAAGATACCCAAGATAAATGCTTTGTATGTAAACGAATGCCCTGTCATGCAGATATATTTAAAGAGTTGAAAGCCAAAATAATTTTAATATAAAATTCAAGTTATAAATCACAGGATATGTTTTTAAGGAATCTAATGATAAGTAATAGGTTAAACCTGAAAGAATCAGCTTGTGGTACAAGCTTCATTGCATTAATAATGTCACAGTTAGTATGTTTATTAAATTAAATGTTACCAGCAAGAATCTTCTAAATGACATGTTCCTAATACTAGATTACATGTTTATTTCAGACTTAGCATAGTAAGAGGGGGATCTATCTATTAAGAAGGTCTATTAAGCCATATTTTTTTTATTGCTTTAATGGAACTATTCAAATAAAATTTTTCACGCCATGCCTTGAACACTGCTACAAACCATACTGTGGGTGTAAAATACATGCATGGTGGATATAATCAGCTCAGATGAGACCAGTGACTTGTACGCCATCAAGTTTACTTGATGTGAAAGCAGTGGGGTTTTCTTTCAAGTGAATATATTTTTAAATATGTTGCAACCTAATTCACAAGTTGAAGACATGCAACCAGGAAGACACACAAATCTCTAAGTAATTGAATGAAACCAAACATCATGCCTGAAACCTTACCTAGTTTGTCCCTGTCTTCCCTGAGAAACTCTTATCTTACCTTACTGTTCTGGCAAAAGAAAATCTGAGGGTCCAAAAATAAATCTTGCACTCAGATTGTAATGTCAATAGGTCAATCACATTTGAAGTGCATAAAAAGTCTCGGCACCCTTTTAAAAGGCTGATTTTACAGATATTAGGCTAAAAATTTACTCTTTCAAATATTAAAGTTCACCAAACAATTACCCACATACCAGAGTAAATTAAAAAATTGAATGTTTATCACTGGTATTTAAAGTTGCTGACTTCTTCATAAGTAAGTTTATCTAAAAATATTAATTGCTGCTGTTTCCTTTGGGGATTTAGATTGGTTTGTTTTCACACAGGATCATAAGTTCTACGTTTGTTTTTTCCCTATCCCCATGACTAAAATGCCTACAAGATAAAATAATACACACACAAAAATAGATGCTGCACCTGAGGACAGACTGAACATTTTATAAACGACCTATGAACACTTTAAACACTTCGCCCAAATATCTCCATAGAGAGATTTTAACTCTCTTGTAATTATAAATGGCCTGTATTCAACAAAGCTTTTGTTTCTAGCTTGCACCCTAAACAGAAAAGTAGAACATCGTTGACAGCTTCAGTGCTAAAAAGATGAATACTTAACATCACAAAAAAGGTGAGTCACAAAGAGTTTTAGCAGTAGCATTTATAAGAAAAGGTAACTGCAGGAGGGAAGAGGGATCAGAAAGTTCTCTATAGACTCTAAATTACTACGGTTCAAGACTTTGGGTGATGTAAGTCAGTGCGAAAGAGACAGGAACAACCTGGTCGTTCAAACAAACTGTTTTGTGAGTTTCTGCTAGGCCCAAAAACGCATTCACGTCCTAAATCCTAGTCGGTTGCGTGGCTCTTGAGAAGCTACCCGCGGGAAGGCCGCGCCCTCCTGGGACTAGAACCGCCCAGGTGGACTTCGGGCCTAGACCTGGGCCTGGACTCCCCGTCTGCACTCGCGGCCTGGATTCCTTGCCTGGACCCCTAACCTGGACGCCCGGTCTGAACTGGCGGCCGCGACAGCCACGTTGCAGCCGCCCGCACGCCCAATCGGGGAAGCAAGAGAGCCTCGGCCCAGGCTCGGCAGCGGAGGCCAGGCTTCCGCAACGGCCCTACCCCGAGCCGGGCTCCTGCAGACTCCCGTCGGCGCTGGCCCGGGCTCAGGGCACCCAGACGGCGCTAGGCCCGGACCACGCGGCGGCCTCGCCTACCGAGCAGGACCCACCTGCCGCCTGCGGCCGCAGCCCTGCACCGCGGCGCGCTGGGTTCCCGCCCCTCGTCTATACCGCCCCACTGCGCCCGCCTCGAAGGCCGAGAACCGCGGGAGCAGCACCCTTCCTTCCGCTCGAGCAGCGCCAGCCGGCTACAGCGCTCAGCCCCAAGCGGGGGGTTGAAAGCGAGTTAAAATGGCGCGGACTGTGAGTGGTGGGAAGGCGTGAGCAAGAATAAAGTGCTAGCCGCACGCTCGCCTTCTTTTTCCTTCCTTTTTGAAGCTACCCTTTGGAAACCTGAGGAAATCTGCAGTTAACCGGGAGGATTCGTCATCCCTGTCGGTCCTTACCGTGACCCCTACCCTCACAGAGATAAAAAGGCAACTCGAAATCTAACCCCGGACGCGAACTTTGGTTCCCACCGGCCCTCCCAGATCCAAACTCTGATTTCCTTGGAACAGCAGCAGCTTTTCTGATACATAGACAGTGTCACTTCACTCGACACCCAAGACTTCTTGGAAGCGAGGGGAAATAATCATGCTTGAGAGGGACAGGAAAGCACACTGCCTCCGAGAGCAGCGCGTAGCTGCAAATTTACCTCACGCTGACTCAGTCCACACAGCAGATGGTGGCAGAGCTGCAAGGGAAACGACCTCCCTAATTTTCTAAATACTTCCTAATAGCAGCTAAAGTGCGTCTTTTAGTACAAGGCACTGCGTTCCTGTGAAATCTATCCTCGGCTTCTAAGAGCTTCGCTTCCGCACATGACACCGACTCCTTTGCTCGCAGTGACTCTGGCCCGAGGGCGGCGGGCCTGGCCCGGCGCCGCGCTCCCGATCCCCGGCGCCCTCCCCACTGCACGTGCGCCTGTCTCGGTGGCACTGGGCGGCGAGGTCGCAGGAGCGCAGCCCCAGTAGGAGGTCACAAGAATACACTGCTCGGCTTCACTCTCTACCCAGGCACCGTGTTTTGTACTTTTTCGTCCTCTTGTTTAGTTCTTAGGTGTGGGAAGGGAGAAAAACACAAAGGAGAATCAGTCATCGCTTTTCGAGGTGGCAGACAAAACTCCGCGGAACGCCGTCTAGTGGCGAAACTGTCCAGGAAAGGCAAATCGGTTTTGTTCCCCGCCCCCTCTAATTTTCATTTTAATTGGAACTTTGAAGCCTCATACTAGCATCTGTCAAATTGCAAAGGTGACACAGGACAATCCCTAGGTGATGGTAAATTTAGTCCCGTGGCCTGAGATTGGCCCAGACTAAGCAAGAATGTGGAACCATTTTCCACCTTTTTTCCTGGATCTCCTTCCTCTGGGGAGACAAACGTACAAAATTCTCTTCTCCACGCACGAGGTAAAGGCAGAGCTCTGCAGACTCCTGGAGTGAGACGCAGCAAACTCCCAGCTGGGATATCCACATTTTCTGCATTTGTTCTCCAGGGATGGGGATCTGGGTTGGGCAGGACTGGCACAGGGATTCCACTGTAGAAAGGATGGAGTTGCGCCCCCACATACGCCCCAACGCAAGTTTTAAGTTCAGTGGTTAAAAACTGACCTTTCACGAGTTGGTCCTTCCCTGACTCCAACCTCACCCAATCCACCCCGCCCCCCAAAGCCATCCACTTAAGAAATGTAGGTCATTCTGTGTTTGCATTTACGGATTCGAAACTCGCCTCCAAGGCCTCGTATTTAAAGGCCGGAATTTTTAACTTATACATAAAGCTGCGGTCAACGGCCTAATTTGATATGCGTTTCAATTACACCCTACTCTTGCCCAAAGCCTCACGCCTTACTTTGTGAAATTTAGAGAAATGCGTAACTCCTTATTAAAGACCCTCCTTTTTCCTGCTCGCATTCTTTCCAACTTCAGAAAGATCAGACATATGATGAGGAAGTGCATACATTTTCCTGGGGGAAAAAAAAATGAGTGTAACAAAGTGAAACGACTTACAGGAAACCAAGTAATTGTAAATAAAACGCAAAAAGAAATTACTAGTAGTGCTATAAAACAAATTTAAGGGGAAAATGGGAGGTGGTTCCCATTAAACAGACGGCCTCATATTGAAGTGGGGATAGGCTATTTTTCCTTAACCCTTAAAAGTAATCGCCTATAATAATTATTTTCAAACTGTAAACTGCGTTCAAACACCATAGTGTTTTACCAGATTTATTTTACTTTTTATACACAGACAATACAAACGAGCAAAAAACAAAACGTTTCTCAATGGAGTGTGTACTTGTATAAATTATTCAGTTCACAGACAAAACGAAACAAATATAAAAATCACAACATTAGATTTACAGAAGAGCCAAAATATACACACGTTTAGACCCTGAATTCCTATTAGGAAAAAAATCCCCCTGTGGACTGGAATCTAGATTGTATATTATATATGATGCATATTTCACATTAACTTTAAAATACAAAAAAAAAGTATAGGTTTGCTACACAACATTAGAAATCTTACTAATCTATTTCCAGGGGGGTTAATGCTCCTTATCAAATATAACAAGACTTGGTGGGGGGAGTCAGTCTTACTTGCATTAATGCTAGTGTTTTCCCAAAGAAGTCAAATTTCAGCTGTTTCTAGGTGGTGGGGAAATCATTTTCAAAACTAAAATGCAGTAAAATATACAACTCACACAATTCATCTTCACTAGACTACACTATAGTTACCAACAATTCAGTCATCTATATCATTAGTGGAATATTCATTACAAAGATTTACAGCATATAAAGGTGGAGGGGGGTACTGAAAAGATATTCAGAAACAGTTTGTCAGCATATTTGGCACCTGCACAGACCAGTAATGAATTTGGCACTTTGGGGAAAAACAAATAAGGCAAAATAATATTGCTATGTTGAGCTATTCTATTTAGAAGGAATGAGGGGAAAACATACAACTCCAGTTAACTTTGCTTTGCAGGTATCATGCCACTTAATCGACTTGCCTACGAACAGACACCTATCCTTTACAGGTGTTTGGTCGGATTCTCCTTAGCCGTTTGTGTGCACTGGGGCACTGAGTAATTATTTCATGCAACGGATTGAGAAGTGAGAAGTCCATCATTATCTATCAAGTATTTCAGGTTTCCAGAGCCTCTTAGGAATATTGTTAGTTATCTCACAATTTTTAAAAAGGGGAAAGGGGGTGGAGAAAAAGTCAAAGAAAGGAAAATGAATGAAAAGGTAAGCATGAACTGGTTTTGTGCCTTGACGATGAGATTAAAAACTAGCCATTCGTTACAGTAAATTAACACTATATACAATCATTTCACAGGCTTTGTTCCACTGAAATTATTAACATCCCTACCATCCATCCATCCACTCGGGGATAAGAAAGGACGCGCTGCATGGGTCCAGGTTCTAGAGTCAACATCCTATGGGTAATGGGGAGGCCGAGACTTGGCGGTCGGAATCGCTGCTGCCTGACAGGACTGCCCAAATCTCCTGAAGGTGAAGAGTTTTCTTTACAAGAAATAGAAGGAGGGGGCGAGAAAACAACGAGGCGGGGCGTACTGTTAGCTGTATAACTTCACAGGAGAATAAGTAGGATAACCAAACGGTTTACAGCAAACTTGAAGGTCGGTGCGCTAACTGCAGAAACTGCTGTGCAAAAAAATGTTTAAAATCACTCTCGGAGACCTGTACTTATTCGCTGCAGACGGTAATCGAGGGTCAAATGAAAACGGGGTGTGTGCAAGGTGGGGTCTGGGTGGAGGAGCTGGGTAAGAGCTGAGGGGCTGGCGGGGTCCGGGCCGCGGCGGGCGCGGGGCCGGCGGGCTGGGCCGGCCTAGCTGTGAGAGTAGAAGCCGTAGTAGCCGCCTAGCTCCTTGGCGCAGTTCTTCTCGCAGTCCCGCTGGGCCAGCACCTCGCTCTTGAGCGGTGACGAGCTCTCGGACACCGGCGTGTCAGCGGGCGAGATCCGCCTCCGCTTGGCCTGCTCGTAAATCCCCGAGTCGCTGGAGTCGATGGACTTGATGGAGGAGGGCGTCTCGATCCAGCTGGAGTCGGACAGGTCCTTGGGCTTGGCGTCCTCGGCGGCGCCGGGCGGCAGCGGCGATCGCTCCGCGGCCAGGCCCTCGGCCTCCTCGCCCAGGTAAGGGTTGGCGCCGGCCATGCGCGCGGCGGCCGCGGCGCTGTTGGGCCAGCAGGGCAGCACCGAGCCTGATTTGGCGCCGCAGTACTGCGGGGGGCTGCGCGCGCCCCAGCCCGACGGGTCGGCGTAGTAACCCAGCGGGCGGCCCGTGCAGCCCGCCGCCTGCAGCGGCAGCGCCTTCACGCCCGCCGCCGCGTAGGAGAGCAGGGTGGCAGCGTTGCCGGCGAAGTCCGTGGCTGTGTCATAGGCCGAGGCGGCGAAGTCCAGCCGGTTGTTGGCCGGTGTCACAAACCAGCGCTGCGGCGACGGCGCGCCTGGGTCCTCGGCCTGCTGCGGCGACAGCAGCCCGTTGGTGTGCGGCACGCTGCGGTCCGTGCCTGGCCCCGGGCCCGCGCCCGCTCCCGGGTGGAAGCGGGCCTTGGCGTAGTTGCTTACGAACTGGTCCTGCAGGAAAGAGCCTGCCATAGCGTAGCGGGCCCCGGGCACGATCTGCGAGCGCGGGGAGTCGTTGGGAGAGGGGGTCAGGCGGTCCATGTCACAGCCAGTGTAGATCCTGCCAAGGAAGGAGAGAGAGAACCGAGGGGTGGCGCAGAGGTCCCTTCGGGGGACAGAAGGAAAGGCCATCACTTTTCTCCCACCCCCCAAACTCGCCATCTGTAACTTACTGTCCAGTATAGAGACAGACAAAAGGTCACAGACCTGCATCCTCCCCTAAGTAATTCGGGAAAGAATAATGGGACCAATTTGTCTACTCAGGGACCTAAAAATGATACAGATCAAAGGAAGCTTAACTGGTCCCCGCTCTCACTCGCCAAGTGTACAGGGGACCACGAGAGAACAGCAGCAAATTCCCATTCCACGTCTCCAACCAATGTACACCTTAAGGAAGATTAACCCAAGGACTAAGGGTTTATTTGCTCAGCGGGCCTGTCCTCTGGGGTGAGAGTTTCTAAACACGGCACACATTCCTCCACCCTTTCAAGACAGTTTTCTTCCATTTGACACGCGCGTGCACGCGGCCATCCAGGTAGTAATCAAAGACTGGCCTTCACCAGTCTTCTGAGACTGGAGTGTTGCGGCTGGAAGCTTCCACAGTACTGACTGACTGGTTTCCCATGTGTGACTCTTTCACCCCGACCTTTACCAATACAAACTAGAATTACTACTTAGAAACAAAGTCACTAACCAATAAAATTCTTTTACAAAGAAAGAGTATTCTTGACTTACACCTTCTCTTCCCAGCTTTTGATCCCCTGCCAGTAAAAAGAAGCTTTGAGGCAAATTCTTAGTGCAGTTATCAACCTCCTCCAAGCAATCTCCCACTAATAATAGCTAACCCTTACACAATTTGACTATGTGCCGGGCACTGTTGTCTAGGACTGTACAACTGTGATTTATCTAAGCATCACAACAATCCTTGGAGTTAGGTACCATTATTCCCCCCACTTTACAGATGATGAAACTGAAGCAAAGGGAACTTAAATAACTTGCCCAATCAGTAATTGCCCAGACAGTAATTGTGTTACTGGGAATTACCTTAAATAGGATAATCAAAGATTAACTCTAGACCCTGGGCCTAGAAAATCCCATTAGAATTGAGCGGGAACCGAGATTGGATCAAGATTGGTAGAAGTGTTTTCTCATACACATACACACATGCCTCTCTTTTTATTTAGCTCACACATAAATGTTTTAATCTTTAATCAACAGACTGTTTTGAAAGAGAGCCTCAGTCTTGTCAGACCTTAATCCTTTGGGGAGGAGATTCCCTGGTGAGTGGCCAAACAATTCTCTAGTCCCCGTGAACTCTTACTGCTCTCCCTGTTTCTCCAGCAGTGAGCCATGTCCAAATAACCAACATAACAGTGGAAAGGGAGAATGTAACAAACCATTCTACTTTTCTCTAACCCCTAAAAATCTAAAGTATCCATTTGTGTAAGTAAAGCAGCTTTTTATAAAAAAAAAAAAAGTGATTTAAGAATCAAAGGGAGGTGGCTTTTCCAACAAAAGTCAGCCAGAGGAAGGGCAGGTTAGGGTTACACTGAAGCTGCTCAGGTACATTCTGATTACTGCACAAAATTGCCCTCCTGAAACTTAATTCCAATTTCAAATAAGGTTAATAGAAGGAGGCAGGAAGGAAAAATAACCAGCAAGGTGCAAATATCTTTTCTGTTTACCACCACAATATTTTAAAAGAAAAAAAGTCTGCAAAGGATGCCCATCCAAGTCCCAACCCACTTGGGATTACCAAATTGATTTGTGCAAAATAAAATGCTTTGGAACAGATGTTCACAACAGAATTAAAAGCTCAAAATCTACAAGACCCCATAGTACAGAGACCAATAACTCTGGTCTCCTGGGCCACACACTTTCCACTGTGCTGGGTCCACCTTTTCGATTGTGAGGACTAAAGGAGCCAAGTTTTTATTCTGGGGAACCACTGGTGAGGCTTGCTTCCTTTGAACTACTTCTGGGGATGCACATGATAGTTATAGGCAGTAATGTCAATGGCTCTCTTTTCAATTTGTTATAAAAATTACTGGGAGGGAAGGTTGGTATCTATATGGAGATGGAATAGAGGTGGCCATTTGTCTCTTCATAAATGTAATGTATGTCTAGTTAAAGACATCTTCAACTTTGTAGCTCTATTCCAGGCACTTAATGCAAGCTGTGAAATTAAAATGTATGTGCCCTTCCCTTTTATGGTCAGAAAAAAAAAATCGGGGCATCCCATAGTCCAGAGGTAGATTCTCCTGCATAACACTGTCTGAACTCTTAGGCACTAAACTTGGACTCTGAGCAAGAATGCTAAGACAAGCCCAGAAAGCACTCCATTTACACCTACTGTTGCCCCCAGAGAACAGCATTTTGATAGAAAAGAAATGAAGATAGGTAAGGGAGGCTTGGAGAACAGGGAACCAACACATTTAATTAAAACACCCCGAAGAGGAAATATTTTTCTCTTAAAGCTTATAAATAATACACAGCAACAGCACCTGGGTCCTTCCCAAAGCCTGAAATGATTATAACAGCAGCTCTGTTCATGAACTTGACTGTGGTGGGTGCACATTTTTATTCAGTCCGTAGTAAACTTGCATAGGAAACGCTATTACACAAAACTTGGAAATGGGTAAATAAAAGTCACATATGCCAAGGAGACTGTAACAACTGCCAGAGCCACATGCACTTTCAGGCAGAATCCGGCGGTTTCAGACACAGACAATCTGAGCTGAGCATCTGCAGTGCCACAGAAAACTCCCGCACCCGGGAACCAGGGCAGCTTCGCCAGCCAGCCAGCCAGCCAGCCCCAGAGGCCCACCAACAACTTTGTAATTCATAAGAAAACTAAAAATAAGTGGAGGAAACCTTTGACCAAAACCACTGAAGTACTAAGCCAGAAGGTCACCAGAGAGAAGGGGAGCTGACAAAAGGGAAGGAAAAACAACACTATCTTCACACATTCTAGCTTCCAAAAGCCTTGTACACAACAATCCACCTTTGACCTGAAGCCCAACTGCACAACTATTTGAGAAAGAAGGTGCAAAATTACTTACGTGTCATAATTATCCCGAAATCCTTTTGCAAAGGGGTTGTGATCTATTTTCAGTTGTGTAATCTGGGAAAGAGAAAAGAAGATTAATATGGCCTCACCTTCCATATAGAAGGATTGGGTGTTTGAGGATATATTAGCTGCCACTTTTTACAAGAGTTTAAGGCCTACAGTTTCCTCAAATAGCAACGTTTTCATAGCAGAAAAATTTGAGGGAGTGGATGGAAAGGAGGGAAAAAAGAAAGTATCATGAAAGTTATGATGAACATGTTTAAATTAATGTTGCCTAAAATTAAAGCATTGCTTTCAATTAGCTCTCCCATGTGTTCTAAATTGGGTTAAAAGCACATTTTAAAAATGCTTGTTACACCCAATGCACTCATTCAGACAAAAGTCTTTAAGAGACACTTGAATTAATCAACAAAATTGCCTATTTTTAATATTGTTAAAAGTTGGTCGCTTCTGAGTCACAACCTGAAGAACCTACAAGTGGCATCTTAAAATCAGTTTTGGTTTTTGCAAACTTGTAAATGCTGAAGGGGTTCAAAAGCTAGAAAACTCATTCTATAGCCCACAGTACTTTGATTTATTGTAGTTTTTACATGTATGAATGAGTTTGCTCTTTTGACCACCCAAAAAGTGATGTTTGTTTCAGTCATCAGTTCTTGAGACTTAATTTTTTTTTTCTTTAGATGATGGCACAGCTTGCCAAAAATAAAATGTAGGGGGAAATCTGCTTGTTTTCTAAAGGGAAGAGGACTTCTTAAGAAGGCAGATTCAAATCTGTTCTAATTTGAGAAATAAATTAAAAATTCCAAAGAGAAGAAGCCGTAGAAATCCTAGGCCCTAGAAGGCGGCCCGGATGACCCGCGACGGAGACGAATAGGAAGAGTTTTTTCCCTTGGCGAAGTATTTAGGGAAGATGCTCAGCAGGTGCCTACCCCTGCGCCTAAAAGGCTCGGCAGAGCCAGCTGTGGCTGCTGTCAGTGCCGGAGCCGGGTCGGTTGGGGGGATACCCGCGGGTGCCGGGAGCAGCGGACGCCGCCCGCCGCGCGCCCAGCCCCCAAGCCTCCTTACATCGGTGTTCTGGTAGGCGGTGACGGCGATGAACTGAGTCTCGGGGAAGGTGAATGTCTGCACACGGCCGGGCTGGCTGGTGTCCTCAGTGCCGTCCTCGTTCACTTCCACCACATGCAGGCGGGGCTGGTACTTGTGTAAGGACTGTAAAACCACCATCTGTCCGGCGGAGAGAAAAACGGAGCGCCCGGCTGCGCGTTAACGCGGTCGGTGTGCGCAGAGCTGCGCGCTGCGTGCCGAGCGGAGGCCGCCAGGAGCCGGTCCCTGGGCTGACTGACCCCCGGACTCGCCTTGCTGGTGACCCGCTAGCTGGGACCGACCAGCGCGCGCTCCTGTGGGAGTTAGGATCGTCCGAGTACCGGAGAAGTACAGAACCCAACCGCCCGAGCCTCAGGGCCCTTCTCCTAGTCCTCCTAAAGCGAGGAACAAAGATTTTCACAACCTGCAGATCCTGTGGGTTTCCTCCTCGAAATCAATCAAGTATTTGTACTTGAGAAGGTCGGGAACTCAGGAATTGGGCAGAGGGCGAGGAGAACAACTTTACAGATTATTTAATATAATTTTGGCGGGTGGAAGTAGAATTTTTAAAAGTCTTTTTAATTAAGCAAAGAAACATGTATCCAGTTTCTCATGCTGATTTAAACGAACGAACTGAACGTTAGGAAGGAACGTGTGTGAGTGTGTGTGTGTGTGTGTGTGTGTGTGAGAGAGAGAGAGAGAGAGAGAGAGAGAGAGAGAGAGAGAGAGAGAGATATGAGCGCTTGAGCCACTGACCTGCCCATTGTTGTTTGAAGCTCCTTTGTTGTTTGTAAGTTTTAATTTTCCAAAAGAGATTTCTTGGCGCATCCAGTGAGCCCCCGTGTTAGGGGAATCCGGATGCATGTAGACCCGATTTCCTAGAGAAAGAAATACGTTGTTTACATACGCCCCGGGCACTGCCCAGTCCCAGCTCCTCACAATTTAGGACACGGACACACACACACACACACACACACACACCTTATTCCATTGTGAGGCCCATTAGCTGGGGCTTTTTTAGGCCGCGCTCTCTTCCTATTAACGGGAGGATTAAAATAGCTTTTGCATAATCCTCCCCCTTCTCGCCGCTCAGTCTGTCCCCCTGTCCCCCTCGTTTCCTTTTAGAAGTCATTGGCCGATCGTTTTAAAAGTCGCTCGAGCCAGTCCACAAAGGCTTTAATTAATCATTCTCACCTAAATAAGTGTCAGGAAAACGTGTTAATTGGAAGGACTTGCCTTGCACATTGGTGTCCGCTTTGCCGCAAGGAACCCATTTGCCTCCTTGAAACCTCCAGTGATTGGGATCCGCCAAAATCACATCCACAAAAATATTGTAATGAGCCGTGGGATCGAGACCAGAAATGTTAAAACTTAAAAAAGGAAACATGCGCCTATTTAAATTAAGGGGGGGGGGAGAAAACAAGGGGGAAAAACATAAATGTTAAAGATTAAATGCAAGAAGCGCGGCGCCAGATAGCAAAGCAAAACTTGTTCTCGCAGCGTTGGTAGCGAAGGTTAGCTGCGTTAGAAAAGGGGTGGTGGGGGAGGAAAAGAAGTGGGGCCGAAGTAGGAGAAATCGGACGGTGAGCTGGAGTGGGGAGTGAGCAGGTTATCACTGCCCAGGTAGAGAGCAAGGTTGACGACCCGCATTTCCACCTGTCGTGCATCGGAGCGTGGATGCGTCCCTTCCATTTCCCGCCGCTGGCCGGGGCTCTCCCTCTGTCTCTCGCCTTTCTCCGGCCACTGACTGGTTTTCCGACCATCTTTCTAAAGAGGGATCACCCCCACCCCCAACATCACCGCTGTGATTTCTACCTTCCACTTCCCCCGTTTTCAAAACCAGCCAACTCTAGGGCGCACCAGAGCGCCTTCCACCCGGCTCCCGACCCCAAATCATCGCGGCCGCGGCAATCACAACCCGGGCGCTCTTGCTCCCGGGCGGCGCTTGAAGCAGCGGCAGCCGAGAACGTAGCATTACCTTCCCTGTTTGGTGATGATCATTTCCGTTTGATGCCGGTGAAATTTCAGCCAAAGGGGCCTGTTGCACAGGTACACCTGCGCTTTGCCGGGCACGAGCCCGGGCTGTGTGGAGGAGAACTGGTAGAACGGAGCTCCTTGGTAGGAGTGGCCGTACTGCTGTGGGTAGGGGTAGCCGGCCGCGGGGTAGCCCTGCGGCGAGGAGTTGGACAGGAGGCTGTTGTAGGCTCCGTTGGTGATGACTGGGTGGTGGGCCATGTAGCGGCTGGGGCTGCCGATGGAGAAGGCGGGGTGCGCGGGTCCGTGCTGGCCGGGATACGGGAACATGGCACTGGGAGCAGTGGCCGCAGACTGTGGCTGGCTAGACTGAGAGAGGAGGTAGCGATCTGCAGCAGAGCCATCGAAACTGTGACGAAGCTCAGAGACCCCGTCCAAGACAGGAGAGAGTTTACTTCTCTGGACGTCCCCTGGTGAGTCCTTGGAGTCAGGAAAATTGTCTGTATCTGACTGATTCGTCATCCCCCTGGTAATTTTTTTCAAAGGTGAACTTCTCTCCAGGTTGTCAGTGGTCGAGATAATGGGATGATCGTGCAAGACAAGCTCAGATCCGCCTGAATGTGGGAAACTGCTGTTCACATTGAGAAATTTCTTGGAGAGCATGATAGAAGGAGAAAGGCAGTGCTCCAGCTGCATAGCTCTAGAACCTGAACACTCACCCTCCTGTCCCTGGTTTTTAAAGTCCTATTTATCATAAACTAGAAATCCACAGACCCCCTCACTAGACAGAAAGCACTTCAACTAGCAAATGCTTCTCAAAGGTTTGATTTACTTTTTTTTTTTCCCTGGGAGAAGAGATTGGCCAATTGACACTATGCAGCAATCAGAAAAGGCTCACTTTTGATCTTGCTGCTTGTGCAGCCGATGAAACGGCTCCTGCCATTGGTTAACTGCTGACAGTAATTTAATTAGATAGACATTAATTAGGATAATCACCTGGCTCCTGGTCGCGACGATCATGGCAAATTGAAGGGGATGATTTTATTGTTGGCTTGGGGGGTGGGGAATGTGTGTTGGTTTTACGTGAGCACTGTTGTGTCACCTTTAAGCTTTGTGACCACTGCTTTAGGAAGATTCAAAGACGTGCAATTTAGTAAACATTTTGCTACCTTCCCCCCACTCCCCTCCTTCTGAGCTGAGGGGAGGAGGAGGAAATTCGACTGTGCTAGGAGACTTTTCGGATCTGAATGAGCCAAATATTCAGTTGAATGTAACGATTTCAAGTGCAAAGTATACAAAGCGCGAGCCGGTGGCCTCTTCTCGCCCTGTAAAAGTTCCAGAGTCTGTCTTTTTCAGTTAATACAGAAGCACACAACACCTGAGGCAGTCCTTTGTGACCAGGTCCTGCGTGTCCTCGGCGAACCCCCCCCCCACCCCAACACACACCTTTTTGATAAATAAATCACTGCTGCTGAGAGCCACAACGCTGAAAGTGGGAGGGAGGAGGGAGAAGTGGGGGCGAAAAGCAGCAACTCACCCACCCATCCACCCACCTCGGGAAGGTTCGGTTTCTTGGGTGAGCACAGAAACAGTGACAATCTAGGATCTTCTTTTTAAGTTTTGAAATAATCATAAGCTGTCGGGCTGAAGTGCCTTAATGTATTTGCAGTGGTGCTTACGAGGTCTTAACTAAATATTTTATCAGCGAGCTTGGTTGCGTATTATCTGAAGAGCATCTAACTGGGGGCAGGCGTCCTGCATCACTCGCGTCCCACTGCACTTTCTTCTCTCTGAGGTACTGGCTTGGCGACAGGTTCAAAAGCCTTGCCAGGAAGAAAGGACCAAGTCTTCCTGCAAATGGGTTAGCTAGAAGCACTGATCTGGGGAGACAGAGTGGAAGTGGTGTCAACGCAGTGATCGTTACTGAAGACGTGTGTGTGTGTGTGTGTGTGTGTGTGTGTGTGTGTGTGTGTGTTTGTGATGTTTATATAATCTGGAGAAGAGGAAAAGAATCCATGCCAGTAATATTAAAATGAGAAAGAATCTAAGGAGGAATAGAGAAAAGAAGCAATTTAAAAAGATGTTGGCACAAATAAATAGCACGAGGTCCAAATCGACCCCACGTGTAAGAAGAAAGCTCGCAGCACGGGTTCTACAGAGGAGCCAGCCTTCCACCTAGACCAGAGGGCCAAGAGCAGCAGAGGTTTTATGAGCCCAAAGCGGCTTCCGGTGGAGCGGCACCTGCCGACCTGCCCTGCTGCGGCTTTCCCCGGGACGCCGAGCGGTGCGGCTGCGAGGGGCGCCGCGCCGGATCACTCAGCCCCGCGAGCGGGCTGACAGGCGGGAGGCTCTGCGCTGGGCACTGCTGGAGCTCGTGGCGGGCGAGGCCACCTCCCCGCCCCCGGCCCCGCGCCCGGAGCTCCGATCAGACCAGCCATCCGGCTCTAGCTCATTGTCTAAGGCGCCGAGCGGCCCTAGAGTAGGCTTCCCAGCACCCTGGCGATCCTGAGGGAGCCGCCGCCCGGAACACAGAGGGAGCGCCGGCGAGCCGCGTCTGGCGCAGACCCCGGGGCACACACACTTCCCGCGCGGGAGGCACGGCCGGGCACCTCCGCCCGCTGGGGCCTGTGCCTTGGAGAGAGCGCGTCTGCCCCCTCCCGGCCCCAGCAGCTCCGAGGGAGAGGGGCGCTTGGGACATTGGGTGGGTCCTGGGCATGGGCAGAGGGTTAACCAGACTCGACCTACGCCTAGGAGGGCGCAGTTTTAGAGCGGGGCCTCGGTGGGTCCATCAGTCAGCGCTGAGCCCAGACTGC
The DNA here is from genome assembly GCF_004115265.2 of Rhinolophus ferrumequinum. Taxonomy (NCBI): domain Eukaryota; kingdom Metazoa; phylum Chordata; class Mammalia; order Chiroptera; family Rhinolophidae; genus Rhinolophus; species Rhinolophus ferrumequinum. The sequence goes on from NC_046291.1 coordinate 61,134,786, forward strand.
GCCCCGAGGCGGGCTGGGTACCTTGGCTGTAGAGGGCACCAGCTGTGGCCTCCAGCAGGACGCCGCGAGCAAGGGCCGGGCGCGGGCGGCCCTGGGCTGGACAGGTTGATGACCAGATGTCCCAGACTCAAGCCGAGTTTTCCGGGAGAAAAATACAGCCAGACCCATTTTTCCTTTTGGAAGCCAATCTCAGCTCCTGGCCTGGAAGCTTCATAAACAAGCAGGGCCCTAGCTGTTGCGGCGCAGGGGGCAGTAGCTATGACACTATTTGATACTAGGTTTTTCTGCCCTTTACCTTCCACGACAATTCTCATGAGAGACTTTTGCTCTACTTTAAAGTGCATGTGAACCGTGCCAGGATTATTGATTCTGACTCAGGTCTGGAGTGGGGCCTGGATTCTGTATATATAATGAGCTCCCAGAAGACCCAGGTGCTTCTGATCAAGACAGATCACACTGAATATTGAGGCTGGAGCTTTCAATGCTCCCATACTAGTCGAAGAGGAAAGGGAGGACATCTCGATAGCAGAGGCAAGAACAGTTTTGGTTCCAGTGCTGCTTTAACGTTGCTTAGTAGATTGGTAAAGATGCTCACATAAGCCCACACACCCCTGAAGTGGCTTATTAAACATGTGATTAAATAGGTCATTCCAATGCCTAACTGGGCCTGGATCATCAGGCTGCTGCTTAAACAGTGCTACATTCTAAGACAAAGGTGTCCATGAAGCCTCTGCTTAGGGCATTCTAATTTTGATCAACTCCAAACCTACAAAGAAAACGTAGGTTTCTGCTAGGAGGGATTTGGTGTGGTTTTGAAATTGGGGATATGTCCAACATGAACCAAGAGGGAGAAAGTGGTATGTGGCTGGGGGAGTCCAGGAAGATTAGGTGATCAAATCAGAGCAAAAGCAGGAATTATGTAAGACTAAGACTGTAGTCTCAGGAGATATTTCCAGGGGACTAAAGTGAAAAACAAAAAAGTATTTTCAAACAATGTTGAGAAACAGACCTTGGATTACTGAGGCATTCTTCTGTGAGTATATTGTATGAAAAAGTCTTGACTAGCTCTAATGAACAATATCTGTGAAATCAGTCATAGAATCGTATTTATGTAAAGGGAAAAATCACGTAGCCGAAAATATAGCCGGCACAAAAGTTTAAATTAGTCAAAAGGAAAACTTCTACTAACTTCAACTTATATTTTAATTGTAAATGATTAGTTATTATAATCCCAACAATTAAAATTAATACATATTACATGTCCCACATAAAACATACTTCACTATATTTAAAAGGAGAAACCCCAGGAAAGGCAAGAAATGCTTAGAATATTTTATTCCACCAAAGAGACTGTGAAACACTAGAAATTTAAGTCATCTTCAATTTTAGTTTCTGGTAACTTCTCATGGAATCTGCAACCAGTAAGAGCCTAGAATTGTTCAAGGAGGACAGGCCAATTCCTGATGTGTTTGGTCTACCACATCAGTCATACCACCTCTAGGAGAGGTTAAGTCTAAATTCTAAGTCCCCAAGTAAAACCCTTCTTTAATGAAGCCTTAGAAACATTCTTGCCATATTTCACAAAGGGTACAGTTAAGAATTACATTTTTGTCTCCATATGTTTTGCCATACTCCTTGGTATACCCAGTATGGTGCTATATCATGAGTGAGTATTAATGGGGGCTATACTTATGTGTATCAGGTTAGAAGCAGGTTGCAGGATGAGGTCATCTATGAAAACTGTCATTAGTCAAATTTTTGTCATCAGAAAACTGGTACTTCTAAGTTGATTTGGAAAGATGAGAGAACAACAAAATTATTGCTTATGTGCTCAGTATGTTAAACTCACATTTTCTCATTTTGCTTTGAAGACATTATAAATATCTTCTATGGCTCTCTTAGTTGAAAGTCTAGTGAAGTTTGCAACAGGCAACTCCCAGACAATCTCAACACTATTGGTGGAATGCACTCTTTTAAAAAAATGATAAAGTCTAAATTAAAATTGCAATTGCACCCTTTCTTCTTAAATGCACTCTTCTGAAATCCTGAACGTATGTTAATAACATATTGAACATACAATATTAACTTGTGACAAATACTTTTAATAAAATACATCAACATTTTTTTCTAGGTTACTAATGAGGTAGCCACTCATTAATGGCAATCATATTTGTAAAGTTTTGTTATCATACTGATGTTTTATGTGTTACAAAATTTGAAAATGCAAAAGGGAAACATACCTTTCCGTGAGATTTCTAGGACACTGTCAAATGTTTTTCTGTCAATTCCACCCAGTGCCAAAAAGACCTCAGGAGACATAGATTGTAAATGTATTTTATTTTGTAAGCAACAATCAAAATATATTTGTGTGACTGATTTCTTCAAATATTAAATGGGATCTTAACAAAATTTGTCCACGTTGATGTATTCTTTCTTATACAACTTTGGAATCTGCAAAGACCCTGACTAAAGAAACAGAAGTAATTGCACAATTGAGACTGAAGGTGTTACAGTGCTGCAAATGATGCCAGATGTCTTACAGTTAACGAAATACACCTTCAGAGGTCCCTTCATTTTGAGCATTAGGAACTATATAGGAATATACACTGAAAGTATCATAATTGCTTTTTGCATTGCTTTATTTAAATACGACAGTATCCAACATAGCTGCTAAACACTGGACAATATTTGAAGTCATAAGTACATCCACATGTTCCTCCAAATGACGTTTGGGGTCCTAAAAGAAAAAAAAAATAAGAAAAAGAGAAAGAACCATATTATTGGTAGACAAATTACTTAGATTTGTTTCAGTAGCTGATGAAACTAGTCAAGAAAGCCAAACCTAAATTTATATTTTACAATTTAACTTTCCTGATATATTGTCACATTTTAAGGATTTCTAAAGCTGTTAAAAATTTAACTGATAAAATAATAGATTACACAACAAAAGATTGATTTACACAATCAATGGTATGACTCCATACCAGAAATTTTAAAAAGTAACAAGAAATTCTATACAGCCTGAAATCATCTGATTAAAAAGTGTAAGAATTTATATGTGTCTATAAGCCTGAGTATAGGTGTCTATTTTCTGCCATTCACATATATTCATCGTCTGAGGGGGTACTTTACTCAAAGCAGACACACCAATAGGTAAGAGTTCAACGTGGATTCTCATCACTTCCTCTATAATTTTAATTTAAATTAATTACTGTATAATTTTAATATTTTAGGAATAGTGCTTTAAATGATTCAGGAAATAGTCTTGGATCAAAAGTCACTATTAGCAGTTTAAAAATTTAAATACAATTTGTATCAATTCTAAAATATTAATAAATCTTTCATGCAGCTGTTTTTTAAAAATGTGTAACAGGAACGTGTATAGGTACAATCCTTTAACTTACAGCTGATCAAATCTATATTTGAAATGTCTAAGTTAAAAACAAGGCTTAAAATTGCATTGTAATAAAGGAAGTTAAATTAAAATGCTTAATTTATCTTTGTTTAATGCTGAGCTGAATGAAATATTTCAGCTAAATTTGAAAGCTTTGAAATAAAGGATATATATCACACATAACAAAAAGCTTTCAATTAAGCATTATTTACTTATTAGTATTGCTAAAATATCCAAGACTCCTTACTTTAAAAAAATGTTCATCACTGGAATTATTTCTTGGCTGTTCCTCAACTAATCTACAATTTCAATATACTTGATTTCTTTAAACAATCCAGAGATACAACATACTACAAATAATTTCAAGTAACTAGACTACAATATTAAATTTTCTTTGTTTCAGAAATAAGACTTCGGGTGTTTTAGGTGAAAGAGCCTGAGAAAGACTGGCAGGAGAAAACGATTATTGGTCTAATTCCATTATAGACAGTTTTGCTTTTGCTATGCAATAGGCCAAACCAGTGAAGTAGTATATTTTAGAAATGATTCTGATGATTATTAAACTTTGCCAATTATATATTTTTCATTTTTATTTTAATTTAGTCATTTTATTTGCTGCTAATTGTTAAGTAAAACCTACATCAAGCAACTACAAATACCTTCAGAGAGCCATTTATTGCAAAATAGCTACTGAATTTTATACAGTACAAGGCTCCATGTTGGTGATCTAGTATTATATATTTGATGAAAATAAGTAGTGGGAAAAGACAACGGGGTGACTATACTGCATTGGATGAGAATAAGATGAATTACATTTCCTTTTGGTTTTGGAGGGTTCTTGTTTTTAAACTATAATGTTCGGAATGTAGTGAGATTTGATTTCATCAATTGTAATATTTTTAAGGCAGACCTTTGCCCTTATTGCTCTATTGGAGTAACTGGTTTGTAGTGCATTGGTGACACACTTCCCTCAGTTATCTACATTACTTCTTGTGGCAGCTGGGTGATTCTTAGAGATTTCCCATCCAAGAATGGTCCTGGCCCAAACCTACATAGCTTGTGAGATGTGATGGGATCAGAGCATATGGTAGGATGGCTGAAAGCAAAGACAGCTTAGTGTCTTGCATCTGAAATATCAAGATTCTGCCAACATCAGCAATATGATAACCATGTTCCATGAAATGAAAAAAATGTAATCAACATTCTTTAAAAAACAGTCTAATTAATCTGTAGATTCTTTTAATTGGTTGGTGTGTTCCCCCAACCCTCAGAAAATAGGAACTAAAATATATATATATATATATATATACATATATATATAATCTTGAAAAAGTAAAAGAACAAATACTTAAATTAAAACCCTCTCTCTTCACTCAGTATAATCCAATAGGGCCCTAAGCTTTCTCAGGAACATTACCTACATAGTGCTAAACTGTATCATTGAAAAACTGTCACACATGAAATAAACCGACAATTCTATTATCTTCACTGATAATAATATTTCAAGTAGAAATCATACTTGAAAAATTAACTCAAGACACAAGTTTCCGAATTTCTTTCTCTCACAGGTATATTTGTGATTTACTTCTCTGTAGATGGCAGAGAGAATTTGACATCAAATAATTCAGTGACCTTTAAAATTAGCATCACATTTATATGACAGAAGAAAAATGTACAGTGAACAGACAGGGGAAAAAATACCACACGGGCCCCAGAACAGTTTTAACTGTACACGAGCCTGTTGCTGTGCGATGCGCGCAGCCCATCCCCGTGCACCTCACCTGCTTGCCGACATTCTTTATTGCCAGCTGCTCAGGTGTCATCTTATCTTCTTCTTCTACAGCCTGTGAGTGAAACACAAAGGACGGAGTTTCAAATTCTAAATTTACTTTTCCCACTGTAGAATAATCACCAAAGATAATGGTGATACTAATTTTCATTCACAAAACCTTTTATTCGAGTCATTTATTGAACACAAAAGATTTTATACAGTGAATCTTCAGAATTCCTTCAGGGTAATGAAAACTATAACCACCATTATTTTGAAAACAGACTTGAAGAAATATGTAAAAGGCACTGAAAAATCCAACTGGACCACCCGTTAACCATTTGGAAATGGTTCTGGAATTCTTTGAAGGATGGCTAAACTGGAAGATAGAAGTGCCTGCGGTAGCGGCTATTGACACCACTGTACTAACTAGTCCAATTCTGCCTTCTTTTCCTACTTGCATTATAATTCTCCCCCGACTTTCCATTTCTTTGTCTCCTTTTTCTTGTCAACAGAACCTGTTCATACTCAGTATCAATTTAACTATCACTAGCACTTGGGTTGAAAATTTTGATCCATTTAACAGATTATATAGTTTTCTCCCTCAATAACTTCACATATTTAAATCTCTAAAAATAATACGTTTTCAGAAAAAACCTGACTTCTCCACATGAATGACCTTTAGTAACCACGAAGAAATACAGATTAATTTGAAGTTTTCAACATCAAAAAAAGATTTGAATTAAAAGCCAAATCAAATAAAAACGAAATCAACAAAGCAGACAAACCACGTCCAACTATTTTCAGTTAGCTACAAACTCTTATATGTATAATCATAAATCTTCTAGTAATTTTGAAATAATTACAGCATTTAGATTAGCTACCACCACTGCCCAGTAATGGTACCACCACAAAACCGTTTTATTGAGAAGTCTAAGTTTAAGAACCATCCTTAACAGTTTGGGTATGTTATTGCCTGAAGCTAGGACTCTGCGTCAGGTGAACTCCTGGTCTATGATTTAGTCACAGCATCTGATAAACAGACAACAAAGGAAATTTAAGGATCACCAACCTTAAGAAATAACATTTACCACAAATATGGTTACAAAAGGGGATGAAATGCTGGTGGCAGAAAGCAGGAAACCAAAACACCAGTGAGGGTTAGATTTGGATACTCTAAACTTAATAATCTTGCAGCTGCCAAGTTCTTCATGTGCGAACAATGAACATGTAGGAAAAGCAATCATCAGACATTTCCCATAAACTGGGAAGTTTGGCTGCATTTCACACCTTCTTAATAGTTTTGTAAACAGAGAACTTGAAAATGAGCAAAGATGGCAAGTGTCTAATTTTATAAATGGACAAACTATCTAGAGAATTTCCCCAGTAGAACCTGCCTAAAGAGAAAAGATGGTGAATAAGTATTGTACCTACTGATTATTAGAATATACTTATTTACAACATATCATTAAGAAACACATTTATGATTTATAAAACTGAAAGAAGGAAAAATCAAGTTAATAATACTCCAAATCCAGAATTCCCTAGACAGAGAATATGTTCATTTTCAGAGTCAGATGTCACTATTATTCCCAACTAGTTAAAAAAGTATTTCCTGACTGGGAAATTGCTTCTCTTCTATCTCAATATTTTCCATATATGGATATACTGTAACACTTTAAAAAGTTTGTCTTTCTAAATTACTTTTACAAATTATTACATTATATTTTACTGACTGACTTGAACACATATTCGATGAATGGAACAATTCACGTTAAGTTTGTACTCTATATCCGGTGTTAGTTGTTGCATGTACATGCCAACAACAGTACTTTACAGTATTGGAAGGAGGTAAGAGTTTTGGAATTTGGCTCAAAATACCAATCCATGTACAAACTAGTTATTATGGACTATTTTGGAGTATTGTAAATATCAAAGATAGAAGATATGCAAAGATGAAAGTCAAACAGCATTTAACGCGCTGACCTTATTTGAAAGGTTAAACAGAATGTCAAAAGCTCTAACTCAATTTTTAAAATCTTTTATATCATTTAACCACTTTACCAATTAGTTTTTCCATTTCCAATAATTAAAAGAGAGAGTTCACAAACTCTTTGAGAAGTGCAGATGGTAAAAAGTACTCCCAGCCATAGATGCCATCTGGAAAATGAGGAGCAGCTGTAGATTTAGGCATATACTAAGGTTGCAAACCCCCACGACAAAAGAGTAAGCAAATCTCTTACACTCTAAGATAGACCAGATCAGACCAGATCATCACATCAAACCCCTAAATACTTTCACCATCTACCTAAGTTACCTAGATCTCATCTACCATCTGGGCAAGACCAGCTTGTCTTCATTCATAGTTCTAATCTGGCTAGTCACCAGGGAAAATTAAGAAATGGTAGCAGCAGAAACAAATAAAATTCAAGCATAGGCAGTGTCCTCACTAGGGGAACTTCTGTGTTTATGGCAACTTCTGTGATTTGGCATCAAATTTTGCTTTTGCATTCGTGCTCTTCGGTTTACTCAACCAACAAAAAAGCACTGAAAATGTTTGTGGCTATTCACACTAGAAACGTTTTTAACAGTTTATCAACAAAGACCCCCAGATGGCTGTCCCATCATGCACGGTCTGCACAGTTCTAAGAAATTCCTGGAATTTGGTCTCTTATGTTATCATAATCCCCTCAGACATACCCCCTATCTTAAAGAGGCTTTTGCTAAACCCATTAATCTCGTTCTCTTTTTTCTAGTAATGGTAACATTTCTCAAATGGAAAACTTGTATCTCAAATTCTACCATTTATTTACCCCTTAACAAACATGGATTATATCCTTGGCACTTCATTAATAGTCTTTTAAGGATCTTACCTGGTGAGTTCCAATGGACTCAGTTTTTTTGAACTGTCAGAGCACTTTAAAGCTATTCCAATATCTGTTTTCTTTTCTAATCTTTTCTTTAACCGTTACTTTTGTGACGGTTTCTTATTCCGCTTCATATTTCTCTGACTATTCATTTGGCTTCTTTTTTTCCCTTTGACATGTTAAATTAGTTCACTCTATAACATGCCATACTCGCATGTAAAAGCACGTGCTTTCTAAAATGACCTATATGGTATTTTTTACCATTAAACAATCTCTGCATAATTGCTAGCGAATTTCAAGATAATGTATTTTACTTCTTTCTTGATTTTTATATCAAGTCAATGTATTGACTATTAACTAGAAATCACATTACGGGTTTGGGGGTAGAGAGTAAGTTTACAGAAATGGCTTTTATAAAACATACTTGGGAAAGCAAAATTAACAAACATAAAACAATTAAAAAACTATCCAAGAAAGTATGAGGTGTGAGTATGGAGAACAATAATATTGGTTGCCTACCACTACCAGGAATTAAACAATAACATACACACACTTTACAAATATTAATTTACTGAATCCTTAAATCAGCCCAGTGAAGTAGTTAATCTACATTTCACATATGAAGCTATTAGGCACTATCTTATCGGGGGAGTCGTATGTTAATTCTAGAAATACTTCTATAAAATTTTTTTTTCCAACTCTCTTTTTGGAATAGCTTGTAACATTCCAGTATATCCCATGCATGTAGTAGAATTTTTAACATTTTACATATTCAATAATCACTATTAAGTACTCTAAGAAGGACAGTTCTTGCTCTTCAAGGAGCTCACATTTGGGCTTTACTTGCCTGTAAATCTAAAATTGTAATTCCGTATTAAATATATATATATATATTTAATACAGAATTACAATATATATATATATATAGGAGTGTGTACAAAGAATGATGGGGACACATATAACCATACAACCAATAAGCAATGAAACTGACTTAAACACAATCCTGTCTCCAAAGAGCTTAAACAACATTCATAGCAATTCAGGAAATCGTTACTTTTTCATGGTACATCTTGAATAATAATAAAACTAAATCCATGATTAAGTGGCCCTGAACAGCATAAATTCTTTCTAAATATCTTACATGGAATCCAATTTTAAAATGTAATTACATGAAATAGGGATATAAAGATCACGTGTGCGTACACAAGTGTGTATGTATGTGTATAACAGAAATTGTAGTTCAGCTTGTTGAAAAAAATATCTATGGCAAAGCCACTGGTTGCCTACCCAATATATATCTTCCCGCTCTTCTTCTGTAATATAACCCTGATTTTATTAAAGGCAGCAATACTCCCAGGTAAAGACTACATTATATATAGCCTTTCTCAAAGCAAGGTGTTTTCACTTGACAAAGTCCTGCCAGTGAGACAGAATCAGAAGTGCTGGAGGGACTTATGGAAAAGGATCCTGAAAGAGAACTGATTTAGCTGGGACATATCCCCCTTTGCCCTTCCTCTTCTGAGTTCCTGTTGCCTGGGAACTCAGATGGGATGGCTACAGCTCTTGCAATCACCCTGAAATCGTGAGGAGATCTAAAGGGTGGAAGCCAACATAGGAATATGGAACAAAAGGTTAAAGGATTGTGGGTTTGCGATGACCTCAAAGTTTTCTACATGCCTTGAGTTGCAAGATACATACATTTCTATTTTGTTTAAGCCACTGTCACCATAGAGATGACACTGCTAACAACGTAATATATTGAGATATATGTGAGACAGGTGTCTTTGAAAAGGGGAGGAAAGGAAACATAATAGGGACTTTCCATATTGTTATACAGTTTAATTTTTTACACATAACAAGTTGTAAATATTTTTCTAAGTTAGTACTTGTACAATTTTATTCATCATGATAAACCCTTAAAAGAGAACCAAAAAAAGAACATGTTGGTTTAAAGAGTTATATGTATTTAAAATTGGAAGATAGCCTCCAAAAAGTTATATCACTTTACTTTCCCACTAGTGGTACATTTTACCAAACCTGTTCTTTTTTTAATTTTAAATTAAAAGAAATTTTCTACTTATAATTTAAAACCTTTTCTTTTGACTACTTTATTTAGTTAATTTATTTTTAAAATTTTTATTGGGGAACAGTGTTTTTCCAGGGCCCATCAGTTCCAAGTCGTTGCCCTTCAATCTAGTTGTGAAGGGCGCAGCTCAGCTCCAAGTCCAGTTGCCGTTTATCAATCTTTAGTTGCAGGGGGCACAGCCCACCATCCCATGTGGGAATTGAACCGGCAACCCTGTTGTTCAGAGCTCGTGCTCTAACCAACTGAGCCATCCGGCCGCCCCTTTGACTACTTTATAAGGTTGAATTTTTTTTCATGTTTACATGCCATTTAGCTTCAGTGAGTTTTCTAGCTTTTTTGTCCAATTTATTATTGTTTTAAAAACTATTTTATAAGAATTCTTTGGATATTATGAATATTTTTGGATACTATCCCCTTTCTGTGTCTTAGGTACAAATATTTTCCCCCAGTCTGACTCATAACGAACATTCAATAAATGTTATTATTTTTACTGCAGATAAACTTTACTATCAAATTATCAAAATTTTAAAAGCTCATCGATGGGGTGGCCTGTTAGCTCAGTTGGTTAGAGCACGATGCTCGTTAACACCAGGGTTGCCGGTTCGATCCCCACATGCGCCAGTGGGAGCTGCACCCTCCACAACTACCTTGAAACAGCTACTTGACTTGGAACTGATGGGTCCTGGAAAAACACAATTAAAATAAAAAAAAGTTCAAAAAAAAGAAGCTTATTGATATTATTACTAGAATTGAAGTAATTCTACATAGCTGGGAAGTTCAACATAGCTTTATAACACTGAGATTTTTCCACTCAGAAACTAGGGATTTTATTCACAAATGTTTTTTACTATTCAAATAAGTCATATACATTTATATATTTATATTTCTTATAGTAGTTATTCCTAAGTATTTTATAATTTTGGATGCTGTGAACTGATTTACTATTATATTTTTCAACTGGTGTCAGTCTATGTAATTGCATGGTTACCAGCTATGTTTTCGATTACAATAGTTCTAACAGTTCTCTAGTTTAGCCTTTTGGATTTCTCTGTTTGGTTGCAAACATATTCTACCATACTTAAATAATGATAATCTGATTTTTTCAGTACATACATCTTATTTTGTTTTTCTTTTCTTATTGCACTAGCACAAAAACCAGATTTTCCTATTTAATACAGCTACTGTAGTAAACCAAATATAATCATATAATTACATATTTTATGTATAATCACATAAAAGATACATCCAAACTTTCTTTCAGGTTCTAAATAGGCAATATTTCTACCTGAAAAGTAAACTGTTAGAACTCAGAATTTGTAGGGCTACATGTTTGAAAACAAGGCAAATTCTGTGTTTCTATGCTAGTCTTAAAATGCTCTTTTAATAATTCATTTTTGCAGCTGCACATTCATTTATAAATATCCAATCAAATATTATAAATATTTAATAAATGATGCATGATGGCAGGCAAAATAAATTAGGAGATTTGGAATAACAGAGTTGTGTATGTTGCAGTTCAGTAATTAGAGAAATCAAGGACTAATAATCAAGCAGAATGTTTGTGTGAAATTCAGACTTGAAATTGAAAGGTTAGAACAAAGGAATTTAATCATCTTCTAACCTCCTTTTACTTTAGGAGCTAACTGGCACCTAACAGTAATTACCTTAATTTAAAACACTAACCAATTAAAAAGAATACTATGAAAAATTGGTAGCATGGGCCTTCCTTTTTATATTTTAAGTGTTACTAAAAACTCCACTGCATTCTCTTTCAATCACAGAGGGAATTACATTCCCAAATTTGGACTCCTTCATATCACAGCTTACACATTGTTTTCATTTTACAACCAAACCTTACAAGTTTTTGAGTACTACAGAGATTTTTTAAAACTGTAATATAGCAAAAACTTCTGTGGATGGGCAGCAGTAACCATAAATAGGTTATTTCCTGGCAGTGGTACCAATATGAATTTACTTAAACTCATAATGTTACAGAGAAATGAAAACCATTCCTACACTTTGCTGAATAATAACTTGCCATAACTTTTTAATTTATAAAAGGTTAGCTGTTTTAAGTATAACTATTCTTTCTCTTTAATCGTCACAGCATTTAAACATATACTAGAAAGATACAAAAAATATTCCCTATCATCTAGAACCAATGGGGATTTCCAGCTGGAACACTATATATAAATCAGGGCATGCTCTGCAAAGCCAAACAATTCTGCTGGAATTTAGTTTGTATGGGTCCAGAAACTTTTTTTTAAAGCTCAAGTCTCTCAAAAGACATCACTACACTTGGCAAATTTCATACAGTGTTTTGGTTAATATTTATTTTGGTAAGATGTGTTTAATTTAAAGATAAATATTACTTTTTGGTGTGACAACCAGTATCAATTTTAACTGTCTCCAAAATCTGAAGCTCTAGCACCCACCATTAATTTTCAGTCCCACATTTCTAACTGCTTATTTAAAATGAAATTCTTTCTCAATCCTTCCACTTCTATCTACAGTGGAAATGTTAATAGTACCAGCATACGTTTATAGTCATCTAGGCAGGGAACCTTGAATTCATCTTTGATACCTTCTTCTTTCACTTCATCTATCCTGCTGCCATGTTTTATTCTTTTGTCTATTGATGCCTCCATTCCCACTGCCATTGCGATAATCCAGACACTTTTAGTGCCTATTGTTTATATAACAGCAAGCTCCTCCTAAATAGAATCTACACTTAAAACACTCCTTCTAAACCACAGTTGAAGTCAGGCTCTTAGGTTCCTAAAAGTCAGGTTCTGGATATATCATGCCCTTGATCAAAAATAACTCCATCCTGATATTCCAAACCTTCTTACTTGACTTCAATAACTTTAAAAAAACTTTATTCCCCATCATCACCCTCTACCCAAACCGTTCCCGAAACAAGTCTTTGCCTTTTCTGTCTCTCCTAGTCTTTGCCCACGATGTTCATTTTGCCTAGGGTAACATTTCTCTGCATGTCTAAATCTTATTTATTAGGTTGGTGCAAAAGTAATTGCAGTTTAAAAGGTTAAAAATAATTACAAAAACCGCAATTACTTTTGCACCAACCTAATAAACACTTTAACGTCTAGTTCAAATGTTGTTATTCTCCAAGACAGTATCCTGAGTCTCCCCGCAGCTGAAAGCACGAGGCTCTGGACTTCGACCGTTCTTCACACAGCAGTGTTCTCTAACTTCTGAGTTGAATGAGTATACAGATACCCTGGAAATCTTGTTAAAATGTAGATTGCAATTTAGTAGGTCTGAGAGTCTGCATTTCTAAGAAGAGTCCAGGTGATACTAATGCAGCTGGTCTGTGGACAGTTTGAACACTGTGTTTCCCCGTAAATAAGACCTAACTGGACCATCAGCTCTACTGCATCTTTTGGAGCAAAATTAATATAAGACCTGGTCTTGTATTATTATAAAACTGGGTATATAATATAATATAATACTGGGTCTTATATTAATTTTTGCTCCAAAAGACGCATTAGAGCTGATGGTCCAGCTAGGTCTTATTTTCGGGGAAACAGGGTACTAAGGTATTATGGAACACACTAATTTTGGCCTAGTACTCTGGTTATTTATCAAATTTTCTTACTGCCCCCTTTTTCCTATCAGTGAAGGAAGGATACCTGTTTTCCACTGCAACTTGTACAGAAGAGATTCAGTAAACAACATTGTATAATGTATATATTTTACAAATTCTAGACTTTCAACCCATTAATGGGTTATAAACCATATATATACATATATATATTTGTGAATAATACTTATGTATATAGTTGAAACAGAATGAAATTGAGTCAAATGAAAAAGAAAATAGTATATATCACTTGTAATAAGGGTAAATACTGTTTCATAAAACTTTTGTTGCAATTAGATATGCCCATATAATTTTGCATGTACTGGGTCAAAATGTAAAAATCTCTTCTTTATGTGGTTTTGGTCAAAAAGTTGAAAATACGTGTTAGGGGTTGAATCATGTTCCTCCAAAAGGTATGGTGAATCCTAAGCCTGGTTAGAGATTGAAGTTATGCTGCCACCAGCAAAAGAATACATGGGACTAAGAGAAACTGAAAAAGACAGAAGGATCCTTCCATAGAGGCTTCCAAGGGAACATGGCCCTGACAATATCTTGGACTTCTAGCCTCCAGAATTATGAGGGAATAAATTTGTTGTTTTAAGACACCCAGTTTATGGTAGTTATGGCAGCCCTAGGAAACTAATACAACACAAAAGATACATTTTAGTCTTAACTCAAGTATTTTCTTAATTTCAAAATTGTGAAAGAACATAAAACTGTGAACAAAACATTATCATGGCCACAGATATTTAGCACACAATAAACATTTTCAGGAGATTCTGCAAAATATAACTTTAACATCTTCACAATAAAGCAGTCTCACCTAGTTACTCTTTTTTACATCATCCTGTTTATTTTCTTCATGGCACTAAATCACAATGTATTATGTTTATTTACTTTCTGTTTCCCCTACCAGAAAATAAGTTCTGTGAGGACAGGTCTTGCTTCTTACCATATCCCCAATGCCTGGCACACAGTATGTTTTCAATAAATACTTATTAAATAAAAAAACAGAAAAAGTTACAAAATAAATTTTATTTAGCAAGCATTAAATGCTGCTGCTGTTGTCTAACATCTCCTTGTTCCCCTTCCCTTCCAAGAAAAAGTCCTCTGAATAATGAAGAGATTTCAAATGTACAACAATTTTAATTGGTCTCCAACAGGAGTCAGCAAACTAACCCATGGGCCAAATCTCGCCAGCTGCCTGTTTTGGTATATAAAGTTTTACTAGGGACGTAGCCTCACCCATTCCTTTACCTACTGGCTGTGGCTACTTTTACACAGAACTAAGCAGTGTGACAGACTGGATGGCCTGCAAACCCTAAAATATTTATTATCTAATCTACAAAATGGGCGACTCTGTTTTTAGCTATTTCTATTTACATAAAGCTTGACATCTAATCAAACATATTCCAAAGACTGTAAGAAATAAATGTTGGAAGTAACTGTTACCTTATTGTAATTCTTGGCTAATTCCAACATCTCTTTGACCACTGATTCATTGTGTTTACAGTGTTCACTGTAGTCCTCAAGGGTCAAACCTTCCATCCAACTCTTCTTATGCAAATTTAACAACATCTAAAAAAATAAATAAAAAGTAATTATTTTCTGGTAGTGAGAGTATTTCCTTCACTTGTCTTGAGAAATAACTTCACAAAAAACTTTTGGAATTCATAAATTTAAATTTAATTTTAACTTAAACTCTAGTAAGAATTCTAAATGTATATCAATATAACCCAAGTAGTATTCCAACCCCATGGTCTTCATGTACACTGTCCTTCTGCCTTGAGGGTTATTTTCCTCACCTTTGCATGACTTACCTTCCTCACTTCCTTAGAGACAGATACCTTCACTCGTCATGCTATATTAAAAAGTCACCCGACACTATCTTAAACATCTTTCTTCCCTTACCCTGTTTTATTATTTTTATAATACCATCAACACCTGAAAAATTTTGTGTTTACTGCATTTCTCTCACTGAAGAGAAATTAACAGGGCAAGGACCTTGCCCTGTTTTTCTTTTTTTCTTTTTTTATTAGTTTCCGGGGTACGAAGCAACATAATAGATATTTACATCCCTCACAAAGTGGTAACTCCCCTGTCCCCCAAGTTACTAACCCTGTGACATCTTATATAACTTTTACAATACCATTGACTATCTTCCTTATCAAGATCATGAGGGTCTAGATTCTAGAACAGTAACTAATGATATCAGACACCTGTTGAATGAAATACCTGTTGAATGAAACTACTATGCTACACACAAGCTCTCTAACAGTTCATATAGCTCAGCTTTCAAATGCCAAGATAAAAAAGTAAATGCCCCATTTACTGAATAACTTTGTGTCAATCTTTCTGAGCCTCAGTTTAAATGATCTGAGGGCTTGTATTAAATAATCTCTAAATTTCTTTCAAATTCTAATATTCCATCCGTAATTTTAGAAATTAAAAGTTTTTTATTGTCAGAAGGAAGAGTTATGAAACTGGGAAGGAAATCACAAGTTCATCCAGTTTGCAATCACATCAGTAAACTGGGATCAGACCCCACTGGTGATCATGAAACTAACATCTTAGTTCACTGTTTTGCAAATCGGACTCCTAGTTCTGAGTATACATTCCTGGAAGTTCACAAATTTTCAAATTTAGAGTCTAAAGTTGCAGACTATCATTGAATAAGAGTTTTTTTTACATGATTGATACAATTATGCAGCGTGGAAAAAAATGGTGGCTACAGAATGATTGTTGTTGTCTTACCATTAGAACCAGTATACTTTAAGTGAGATCTCTGAGTCACGAGGATCTGAAGACATAGTTGGAAATGTCCGAGTTTAGCTTAGAAACATTACTTGTTCAGACGTTTGCAACTACTGACGGTACAAAGTTTTTCTTAGGCTGGATGTCAAAAACTACCTATGAGATTTTTCAGGACACAAAAGCTCCAAATTCCCCCATGCTATTCCTAGGGTTCATGGAGCAAGAGTAGTTTACGGAAAAAAAGAAAAAAGAAAAAAAAATTGGAAAAATCCTGCACAAGTAGCTCCAATTTCTTTGATTACTTCCCATCTTCGCCACTGACAGTATTTTAGAAAATACATCCTTAGGAAATTTCGGTGCAGCTGTAACTACTTGTGCTATAAAGCAAGCTACTTATAATTAAGTGTTGAGAACTGGATTTTCCTACCACTTCAAAAGCACAGGAAGTTCCCACAGAGCAGCAGGAGGACCATGCCTGGACTAGGAATCCACTGGGACTCTTGGGTAAAGCTTGAGGTTAAGCATACAGGTTGATGGGATAAGAGGAAAGGGAAGGTTTTTGGTAAAGAGAAACCACCTGAACTGAGCTACTAAAACATAAACATTAATTAATTTATGTAAATATTTTGTGTATTTTTTATGCCAAGGATGGTAGCTAAGTTTAATGGAGTACCAAAAAAGGGGGAAAAATGTTGATGTAATCAGCTGGATATTTCCAAACAGTTGGATGTAAGATATCAGACTGATAAAATATTTATCTACATGAATGATTTTTTTCAGTTTGTAATTCAGTGGTGCTCCTTTTCACAACTGGTACCTATTCTGTGTAAAATTAAAAAGAAGTGATGAAAACAGACTTCAAGCTGTCAACTAAGTCGACCATAGCAGATAATACCAGATACAAACTTTTGGACATGAGCAAGCAGCTGTAATAGAGCTTTGGCTCTGTGTCTCCCCTCAGGCCAAGGAAGAACTAGTCCCCGGAGCCCTTCATGACCATGCTCAAGCACCTAAGACCTTCAGGTGAGTTTATTGGTGGTTTTGACCTTTTTAAAAAGTGGTTAATCAAACTTAAAAAACAAACAAACAAGCAAACATAGAATTCTTCTTTCAAAGAAAATCTTATACAGCACATCCTCCCCACAATATATAAATGAGAGTAAGAAATGAGGCGATCTGGTTGAAAGGGGATAGTATGACAGCCCAACTTGCTCCCCTTCGCACTCACCATATGTGCTAGAATACCTTTCTAAGGTACCTTTGTGCAGGGAACAGTTTCAACTGGAAGAAAGGTCTTCTTTACTACTGATTACTTATCATGTTTGGACTTGAGAGTGTAGATAGGAACCAAACTTAACTGGCTATCAATAGTAAGTACTCAGTATTCTTAAATATTTTTTGTCTTTCTCAGAGAGAAATACAAGCTAAGTTGAAGGCCGAGTAATTGTAACAGTAAAGAAAAAAAAAAGCAGTTTAGATTGTAATTTCAAAAAGCAATATGCAGGGGAACCTGCGAGGCTGGAGGGCAGTGCCCCGGGGCAGGGGTAACTGCTGGGAGCAGTCTGGGAGTGGGTGGGCATGAGAGCCAGTCACCTCCCGGGCCCCGCCCCCAAGAAAAAAAAAAAAGCAATAGGCAGACTTAAACATTTGGCATTAGTTGAGAGAAAAACCACACTTGAGATAATCCTAAAATAGTAGAAACAAAAGAATGCTAATCACTAAGACGCTATGTAATTTTAAAAGTAATCAAATTTGAAAATTGCTTAGCATAAACAGGGTTAAGAATCTAGCTCTACATATCTGAAAACCCCAAATGGCATCTCCCTTTCCACTCACTTTTACCCTAGGTAAACATGGTATTTTTTTAAAAGTATTACACAATTACAATCTAACTTATTCCTTTCAAATTTAGAAAGGAATAAGTAATTTAGTAATTTGATTACAAAAGGTCATTTTCTTAGACAAGGTAAATTAATCAGAAAAATCACAGAACTAGGATAAAGACTTTTTCAATTTATCAAACCGGAATGTTTGTTTCCTACTTTCTTTCCTTCTTTACCACCTACCAATAAGGTATAATGTCTTTAAATATGTCCAATAAAACACTCTTTTATTTATACTGCAATTCACCAGGAATAAAAAAGTATTTGGAGCACATCAATGAATTCAAATTCACATACACCAGGTAATAGTTTAAATGGTCTGAAAAAGATCTTTTCCTCCTCTAAGATAAAAATTTAAACTTACCTTCTGTTCCAGTTCGTTTTTCCGATAGTTAATGGTAATGGAGTAATAATGTCTGTTTAGTCCATGAATTAATGCCTGCAAAGAAAATGATTTTAAAAAGGACAAATTAATATTTTCCATCTATTAAAATAAATAGTTCCAGTTCATTTTTCTGATAGTTAATGGTAATGGAGTAATAATGTCTGTTTAGTCCATGAATTAATGCCTACAAAGACAAATGATTTAAAAAAGGACAAATTAATATTTTCCATTTATTAAATACAATTGTCTGAAATTGTTGACATATCCTGTAGAGAACACTTTTATCACCTTCTAAAAACAGGCTTTTTATCTTAAATAAAGATTATTTTTGAACATTCCAAAGAGACGTCATCAAAATGGCAGCATGAGGTGAGCCTCTGTAAAGCTCCCCTGGAATTTACAACTAATCGAACAACAATAACTCCACAAAGGACTCCCGGCACAGCAGACAGGCAAGACGAAGAGACTCACTATTGAATTCACCTAAAGGTGGGCGAATCACGAGGGGGGGGGGGGAAGGGGAAGGGAGAAGTGCGGAGATGGAGCCACGCGGGCGCAGGACGCAGACCTAGCTCAGTGCTCCGAGCTCGCTGCATCCCGGAACTACCGCAGCTGTGGGAGAGGGAAGAACTCGGACTGCTAGGGCTCCGCTTATGGCCCGCAGGGCAGCGGGGACAGCATATAACAGGGCTGAACCCAACGGAAGCCTTAGGCACTGAGACTAGCCGCCCACTCCCTACCCTCCCAGAGCTCGCTCCACCCCCACCTGGCCGGTACTAGAAGCGGAACAGTAGCAGTGTCAGGTCAAAAGAACAAAATATTTGCTGTTCTGAGAACTGTGGACCACAGACACAAGATTCGCAGCCCAACTAGTTCCGGCAAAGGGGAGGGAGCTGTGGAAGCAGGACCAGCTGTGGTGGTGGTCCCCACCTCTCACAACTCACCCCGGCCCTGGCCCCACCTATCTGGGCGGATCCCTGCAGGAGTAAACAGCACTGCTGAAACATATGGGCTCTGAATCTGCTGCAGGAAAAGCTTTGGAACTTCAAAAGCTCTCCGCATACCCACACGGACACTGCGTCCTGTGACCCAGGCGAACTATTAACAGAGGAGAAGCCCATCTCCCGGGGAATCCCCCCATTGTGTGAGAAGCTGGAAGAGTGCAGAGAAAACACAGCACTACTGTGTGAGAGAAAAAAAAAAAGTCTGCAGTCGGAGAGAGAATAAAACATTCTACCAACAAGTACTGGAAAACAAAAGAAAGACCTCTTCCTATCAACCTGTTGCAGAAGCCACTCCTGTAGATGTCTAGGAAGAGAAATAATAAATAATTTCTCTGAATAACCATGAAATAATTGCCATGAATAACCAAGGCAACAAGACAGCTCAGAAAGAAAGTGAAAAGTCTCCAGAAAAGGAACTTAAAGATATGGAAATATGTGACTTAAATGACAGAGAATTCAAGATTGCAGTTATGAAAAAACTCAACAAGATGCAAGAAAACACAGAAAGGCAGTTTAATGAACTCAGAAACACAATCAAAGAACAACATGAGCATTTTACGAAAGAGATTGAAATTTTAAAAAAGAACCAAATAGAATTTCTGTAGATTAAGAACTCAATAGAAGAAATGAAGAAGAAATAACCAGCTTAGGTAGTACAGTTGACCAGATGGAGGAAAGAATCAGTGACATCGAAGATAGAAACCTGGAAATTACACGGACAGAACAAGAAAGAGACTTGGGACTTATAAGAAATGAAAGAACTCTACAAGAATTTTCTGACTCCATCAGAAAGAGCAAGATAAGAATAATGGGCATACCACAAGGAGAAGAAAAAGAGAAGGGAACAGAGAATATATTCAAAGAAATCGTCGATGAGAACTTCCCAAATTTGTGGACAGTACTGGATCCTCGAATCCAAGAAGCAAATAGAACACCTAATTACCTCAATCCCAACAGGCCTTCTCCAAGGCACATTGTATTGAAGCTGTCTAAAATCAACGACAAAGAAAGAATCCTCAAGGCAGCCAGGGAAAAGAAGACGATAACCTACAAAGGAAAGCCCATTAGATTATCATCTGATTTTTCTGCAGAAACTCTACAAGCCAGGAGGGAGCGGAACCAAATATTCAAACTATTGAAAGAGAGGAATTATGAGCCAAGAATAATATTTCCAGCAAAGATATCCTTTAGATATGAAGGAGGAATAAAGACCTTTCCAGACATACAGAAGCTGAGGGAATTTTCTAATACACGACCCGCACTATAAGAAATACTAAAGGAGGCTATTCGACCACCATCAACAGGGACAATTTGTGGCAACCGAAACATAAAAAGGGGGAGCGTAAAGGCCTGAACCGGAATATGGGAATGGAGAAAGTAAGCGTGCTGAAGAAAATGGAATACTCTAAATATCAAACTTTCTTTTACATAAACTTAAGGGTAACCACTCAAAAAAAATCCAGAACTGAAATATATACTGTAATAAAAGAAGAAACAGAGGGAAACATCATAGAATACCACCACACAGAAATAATAGACAACAACAAAAAGGCAAAGAAACAATGGAGACACAGCCTTTCCAGAAAACTAAAGATAGAATGACAGGAAATCCTCACATATCAATAATCACCCTAAATGGAAATGGACTGAACTCATCAATAAAAAGGCACAGAGTTGCAGATTGGATCAAAAAAACTAAACCCAACCATATGTTGTCTCCAAGAGACACATCTCAGCTACAAGGACAAGCATAGACTCAAAGTGAAAGGGTGGAAATTGACACTCCAAGCAAATGGTACCCACAGAAAATCAGGTGTAGCCATAATGATATCAGATGAAACAGACTTCAGGGTGAAAAAGATAACAAGAAACAAAGATGGACATTTCATAATGGTAAAGGGGACTATACAACAAGACATAACAGTCATCAATATTTATGCCCCCAATCAGGGAGCACCGAAATATACCAAGCAACTACTAACAGAACTAAAGGGAGAAATTGACCAAAATACAATTATACTAGGGGACTTAAATACATCATTGACAGCTATGGATAGATCATCCAAACAGAAAATAAACAACAAAATAGCAGCCCTAAATGACACATTAGATGAAATGGACATAATTGACATATATAGAGCACTTCATCCTCAAACATCAGACTATACATTCTTTTCTAGTGTACATGGAACATTCTCAAGGATAGACCATATATTGGGACATAAAATCAGCCTCTGCAAATTTAAGAAGATTGAAATCATACCAAGCATATTCTCTGATCACAAGGCTTTGAAATTGGATATCAACTGCAAAAAGAAAGCAGCAAAAAACACAAATATATGGAGATTAAACAACATACTTTTAAAGAACGACTGGGTCAAAGAAGAAATTAGAGGAGAGATCAAAAGATACACAGAAACAAATGACAATGAAAATACATCCTACCAAAAATTTTGGGATGCAGCGAAAGCAGTTTTAAGAGGGAAATTTATATCATTACAGGCCTGTCTCAAGAAACAAGAAAAATCCCAAATAAATAACCTCATGTTACACCTTAAAGAACTAGAAAAAGAAGAACAAGTGAAACCCAAGGTCAGCAGAAGAAAGGAAATAACAAAAATCAGAGCAGAACTAAATGAAATAGAGAACAAAAAGACAATAGAAAAAATAAATGTGACAAAGAGCTGGTTCTTTGAAAAGATTAACAAAATTGACAAACCCTTGGCTACACTCACTAAGATAAAAAGAGAGAAGACACTAATTAACAAAATCAGAAATGAAAATGGGGAAGTTATCATGGACACCACAGAAATATAAAGGATCATCCAAGAATACTATGAAGGACTATATGCCACCAAATTCAAAAACCTAGAAGAAATGGACAAGTTCTTAGAAACATATAGCCTTCCGAGGCTGAACCACGAAGATTTGGAAAATCTAAACAGACCGATCACCAGTAACGAAATTGAATCAGTCATCCAAAACCTTCCCAAAAGCAAAAGTCCAGGACCAGATGGCTTCACTAGTGAATTCTACCAAACCTTCAAAGAGGATCTAATACCAATCCTGCTCAAACTCTTCCAAAAAATTGAAGAAGAGACAGTACTCCCTAACTCATTTTATGAGGCCAACATTACCCTAATACCAAAACCTGGTAAGGACAACACAAGAAAAGAAAACTACAGACTAATATCTCTGATGAATACAGATGCAAAAATCCTAAACAAAATTCTAGCAAATCGAATATAACACTGCATTAAAAAGATTATTCATCACGACCAAGTGATCCCCGGGGCACAACGATGGTTCAACATCCGCAAATCCATCAACGTGATACATCACATAAATAAAATAAAGGACAAAAATCATATGATTATATCAATTGATGCAGAAAAAGCATTTGACAAGATACAACATCCATTTATGATTAAAACACTTAATAAAATAGATATAGAAGGAAAATACCTTAACATAATAAAGGCCATATATGACAAGCCCTCAGCTAATCTCATAATAAATGGTGAAAAACTGAAGCCCTTTGCTCTACGTTCAGGAACATGACAGGGCTGTCCCCTATCACCTCTGCTTTTCAACATAGTGTTGGAAGTCTTTGCCAGAGCAATCAGGAAAGAGAAAGAAATAAAAGGCATCCAAATTGGGAATGAAGAAATTAAATTGTTACTCTTTGCAGATGACATGATGCTATATATAGAAAACCCTAAAGACTCCAACAAAAAGCTATTAGAAACAACCAACGAATACAGTAAAGTTGCTGACAGTAAAGTTGCTGGCTACAAAATCAACGTACGAAAGTCCATTGCATTCCTATATACTAACAATGAAATCTCAGAAAAAGAAATACAAAAAATAATTCCTTTTGCAATTGCAGCAAAAAGAATAAAATACCTAGGAATAAACTTAACCAAGGATGTGAAGGACCTATATGCTGAAAACTATAAGACATTTTTGAAAGAAATTGAAGAAGACACAAAGAAATGGAAAGACATTCCATGCTCATGGATTGGAAGAATCAACCTAGTTAAAATGGCCATACTACCCAAAGCAATATACAGATTTAATGCAATCCCCATCAAAATCCCAATGGCATTTTTTAAAGAAATAGAACAAAAAATCATCAGATTTGTTTGGAACCACAAAAGACCCCGAATAGCCAAAGCAATCTTAAGAAAAAAGAACAGTACTAGAGGTATCACACTCTCTGACTTTAGCTTGTCCTACAGGGCAACAATAATCAAAACAGAATGGTATTGGCAGAAAAACAGACACATAGAACAATGGAATAGAATTGAGAACCCAGAAATAAAACCACATGAATATGGACAGATTATTTTTGACAAAGAAGCTAAAAACATACAATGGAGGAAAGACAGCCTCTTCCATAAATGGTGCTGGGAGAATTGGATAGCCACGTGCAAAAGAATGAAACTGGACTGCTATCTGTCACCATGTACCAAAATTAATTCAAAATGGATCGAAGACTTAAGCATAAGACCTGACACAATAAACTGCATAGAAGAAAACATAGGTACTAAACTTATGGACCTTGGGTTCAAAGAACATTTTATGAATTTGACTCCAAAGGCAATGGAAATAAAAGCTAAAATAAACGAATGGGACTATATGAAACTTAAAAGCTTCTGCACAGCAAAAAAAAACCATCAACAAAACAAAGAGGCAACCAACTGAATGGGAGAATGTTTTTGCAAACTGTGCCTCCGATAAGGGGCTAATATCCAAAATATACAAGGAACTCATACAACTCAACAACAAAAAAACAAACAACCCAATTGAAAAATGGGCAGACGACTTGAAGAGACATTTCTTGAAAGAGGACATACAAATGGCAAATAGACATATGAAAAAATGCTCAACATCACTAATCATCAGAGAAATGCAAATAAAAACCACAATGAGACATCACCTCACCCCAGTCAGAATGGCTATCATCAACAAGACAAATAGTAACAAGTGTTGGAGAGGCTGTGGAGAAAAAGGAACCCTCATACACTGTTGGTGGGAATGCAGACTGGTGCAGCCATTAGGGAAGGCAGTGTGGAGGTTCCTCAAAAAATTACGAATAGAATTACCATATGACCCAGCATTCCCTCTCTTGGGTATCTATCCAAAAAAATCTGAAAACATTTATACATAAAGACACGTGTGCTCCAATGTTCATTGCAGCTTTGTTTACGGTGGTCAAGACATGGAAACAACCAAAATGTCCTTCGAAAGATGAATGGATAAAGAAGTTGTGGTATATATACACAATGGAATACTATTCGGCGGTAAGAAAAGATGATATAGGGACATTTGTGATAACATGGATGGATCTTGAGAGTATGATGCTAAGTCAGATAGAAAGAGCAGAGAACCATATGTTTTCACTGATATGTGGTATATAAACGAAAAACAACAAAAGAACAAGACAAACAAATGAGAAACAAAAACTCATAGACACAGACAATAGTTTAGTGGTTAACAGAGGGTAAGGGGGGTGGGGGTGGGAGATGAGGGTAAGGGGGATCAAATATATGGTGATGGAAGGAGAACTGACTCTGGGTGGTGAACACATAATGGGATTTATAGATGATGTAATACAGAATTGTACACCTGAAATCTATGTAATTTTACCAACAATTGTCACCCCAATAAATTAAAAAAAAACCAAAAACATTATTTTTTCCTTAGCTACAAGTTTAGGAGTTTTAGAGGTATAAGTCACACATTCTTCAAAGGATGATGTAGAACAGCACAAATTCAACAGTTTCAGTAGCTCTGCTCAGCTAGATACAGGGTTTGACTTCATCATCATCCAAATTATAAATTAATTAATAATTTATTTTATATAATTTTTATATAATTTACATAATAATTTAATAATTTGTTTATAATTTATAAATAATACGTAATTTATTAAGTCTAATTTTATGATGTCTAGGGAATGATTTGTTATTTCAAAGGAAAAGTCTAAGTCATAATAAGACATATTTTTTCACTCACAACATTAATCTGGGATTTCCCTTTTTATTAATTCAGTTTTCACGAATTCAAATAATTGTGTCTGCACGTCTCCAAATTAATAAAGTGGAGTTAGTTCTTTACTGGGTCTGTTTAGCTCATGCTCTAATCCAGTGACAAGACAATTTCACTAACCAGATATTTTTCCCACTGCACTTGATCTCCAAGACAAACAAATTATAATAAAAATTTAAGCTAATGGCATGGCTTTATAAAGAAACAATAACCCTGCAGGGGCTCGAATCCATTCACAACTGCTCAAATATCTAACTCTCACAAAAGAAGTTTCAAAGAGGTTCAGAATGGTATCCTGGGGGACCCTCTGTCAGCCTAAGACATAGAAGTACAGAAATACACCTTGGACATATTTTCAACAATAAAAACAAAGAGGGCTTTGGGGTTAACTCTCAGGAAACTAAAGATAAAGCTAACCAAAACAATCATCACACACTCCAATTATTGGATTTTTACAGTGCAGGTGTTAAGGTATTAAGGTAGAAGCAGGGGTGGAAAGGAACCATTTAATGAGCACCTAGCATCTGCTTTATTCATTGTCTTCTAATCTTCACAACAACCCAGTAAGGTAGGCTGGTTCCCTTTGTATTTTGACAAATGAGGAAAATAAGACACACACCTTAATTTGTCCCAGTTTTATCGCAAGTAAAAGGCAAAGCTGGCATTTGAATCCAAGTCTTTCTGAATCCAAAGCCCATGTTGTTTCTACCATGCTATGCTATATATTAGGAAATTCTTGGATTAAGTCTTTGTATTTTGAGGATCAGGATGAAAATAAAACAGTCTTATTTTTAAGCTTTGCTAGCAAAAATCACCCCACCAAGTACTAAAACATTTTAGACAGGTACTGTAACAATCCATTCTTATATTCCTAACTTCTGCTATAATAAAATAGTTGATATAGAAAAATAAAAGTCCTAAGAGTATCTATTGAATCCTTAGGCATTTCAATAATCATCAGGAGCAATGAATTAAATTTCAGTGCATAGAAATGTTGTACTGTATAGATCAAAAAGTGGAACTAATCAGAGCCTCCCTTAATCCATACTCACCTTTATGCAAATCAGGAAGTGCATCCTCTGGTGGAAGAATTAGAAAAAGGTGCCCAGTCCTCCAGGCAGACACAGCCTGGCTCGAGAGTAGAGCTTAGACTAGATTTCAGGTGCCAACTGCCTCTTTATCCAAGTGCCTTTGTGCAATGCCCTAACTACAAAATTATACACAGTGGCCATATAGTTAGTTAATAATAGCTATGGCCAATAAAAAGAGAAGTCAGCCCATGGGCCCACTGACAGGTCCACATTTTGGAGATTATAGTGCTGAAATACACAGTTTGGTATTTGAAGACACTACCTACTCTATTTTCAATTGTATTGAAAATAGATAAAAGTAGCAAAACTAACACAGGCAGCATGAAAGATTAGCGGGTATAATAACAAAACGTTACAAGTTTAAATGCAATGCTATCCTCAAGCAGTCTTCTACTTTCACTTACTCACCTGCTGTGTACCCCTAGTGCATTTATCATAAAGCGTAAGTAAATTGGCCATGTGCAGTCCTCTTTCTACATGAGCCCAAAACCACAGCTTCTTT
The DNA here is from genome assembly GCF_004115265.2 of Rhinolophus ferrumequinum. NCBI lineage: Eukaryota > Metazoa > Chordata > Mammalia > Chiroptera > Rhinolophidae > Rhinolophus > Rhinolophus ferrumequinum. Next base: position 61,162,178 of record NC_046291.1, read on the forward strand.
TAGCTCAATGAATAAATTCTGTCAAATTAACCAATCTAGGCGACACTGAATTACAAGTTGTGGCAGCATACGCCAAATGTAAGATTAGTTTTACCAAGAGGGAGACTAACCTTTTGAAAGGATCAAATTGTAAACTGAACACAATATACTAGCAAATGCCATAGTATGTCAGGCAGATAAAGAAGAAAGTTATAGAGCCAGGAAATGTCTTAAAACATCAGTACTTAACTTTTTAACTTGCACTTAAAACATATGATGGACCTTGGAAAAATTAGACAATTCTTCCTTAAAATAGGGTATGTTCCAGAAGCTCACTCATTAATCAGCCATTTGAAATCTGCAACAGTTTCTCACAGGCGCAGTGTTATAAAACATGGTTCCATGTTATACTGTGTTTCCCTGAAAATTAAGACCTAGCTGGACCATCAGCTCTAATGTGGCTTTTGGAGCAAAAATTAATATAAGACCGGGTCTTACATAACATAACATAATATAACATAATACAATACTGGGTCTTTAACATAACATGACATAACATAACATAAAATATCGGGTCTGATTTAAGACCAGGTTTTATATTAATTTTTGCTCCAAAAGGTTCATTAGAGCTGATTGTCTGGCAAGGTCTTATTTTCGGGGAAACACGGTAATACATATTACGGGTTAAATAAGCTTTCACTGGCTGGCCTAAGAAGATAACCAACTTTTACAGCATTGTTTCTAGTATAATATATTCTGGATTTACCAAAAGCACTTAGCTTACGTGGTTCTTGGATATCCTGACCCTTGTTTTCTTTGCTCTAAGCCTGCCACCCTTTCAAAGAAGCAAGTTCCACCTGGGTGAGTACTCAGCATCAGTCTAAGATGCTATCTATTCCAGATGAAGAATGGTTTGGAGGAGGAGCTAGACAAGGGAGTTTTGAGATCCTGCTGAATAACTTGCAGGTTATTTCTAAGCTTCTTTAGTTAATCTTCAGAGTAGAGCTTTATAATTTTGTTGGTATGACAAATTCAAAACAAGTACACAAATAATCATCACAATGAAATGAAGTTCAATAACAATCACGATTTGAATTATTTATATTTCATATTCATTTATTCATGTGAATTATTAAACTAAGGCACTAGAAATGTCTGCAGGAGAACAGGTACCTGATCCCAATGAATAATTTTGACTAAACCACTAGAGCTTAAATGATAAGAAGGAAAAGTAATAAACTTGGAATTGCAGTGATGTATGTGCAAAGGTGGTAGAAACTACGGAATAAAAATATACGCAGTTTATGAGAGGCGGTCGGCTACTAGGTTGGGTAGAATTGTGTAGAACTCTATTTTATGTAGAGAGATTGTTCACAACAGTTCCTAAAATAAGACCCTCTGCTTAAATGGCTTCCTACATAATGACTATGTCAGATAAGTAAAAGCAACTAAAACCCACCCTAATCATACTTCATTGCAACTGTCCATGGAGACATTGTCCACTATGGAGAAGAGGTTAGAACTTATACTTCCATACCGTCACTGCTCTGGGAAAGCAAGCATATTATAAAACACACAGTTTATGAACTATATAACGTATTTACAGGTTCTTGATAGGTTAAAAAAAGTTTCACACTCTTAAAAATGTAAGGCATGTTTATTTAGATCTGAAACAAAATGTGTTTTGTCCTTCCCTCTAGAGTGGAGAATGCAGTTGCAGAAGGCAAAACTAGACAAAAGAGTTTTTGCTAAATACCTTTTAGTGCCTTTTGAATTTTGAACTGCATACATATATTACCTATGCCAAAATTAATTAATTAAATTTCCAAGTATAGAATAAAAGAATGAGGAATCCTAGTTATAAATACCAGTTCCTATATTAACTCACTGGATATCCTATATTAACTCACCTGGGCAAGTCACAAACTTTCTGGCCCTCAGTTTCTTCACCTAGAAAATGACCATAATCGTTCCTTCCAGTGCAACTGTTTTATAACCGTTTAACAACTACTGAAAGCAATGTTTTTCAAGTAGCTTAACTCTATTAGACAATGCAATTGTACTCAGGACTATACTTAGAGGCTCATAGCCCTAGCACAATGCATATATGCACCAATATTTACTAAATTTCCATGTGGTTGACAACCAGTCTTCACATAAACTGTGGCTCTTAAGGATCTGAAATGTCACTGAAGATTTTAGTGCAATAGCTTAAAGTGTTGAGTTATTAAAATAAACATTTGTTAACTCTCAATTCTATAAAGTTGACAATAATGGTCAAATGTTCTAAGTACTATATAATACAAATCTCATATATTAATATAAAAGTCTATAGTGCATGCATTATACTTCCCCCTTTCTACCAGGATTATTAATGACTTCTCTTATTTAAAACACGAGAGTTAATATAAACTTGGTCTATTAGTTTTGTCTTGTGGTAGATACTTCAATATTATTATTAGTGCTTTAAAAATAACTTTTCTAAAAGTAATACATGTTTCACTGTAGAAAGTTTAAGAAATATTTGGAAGAAAAAAAAAAACACAAGAGAAAGATTCCATAATCCTACCACTCAGAGGAAATCAATACTAACATCATGGTGTAACTATATAGGCACAGTTTATAAAATACATGTTTGCAAAGAGTAGAACTTGTTTATCTTATTTTATAATCTTTTACTTACTTAACATATTTGGAACTTTCCTCAAATTATTAAATAATAGTCTCCAACAGAATCACAATTTTTTTACCACTACTTTAAGAATAATAGTTAAAAAAACAAAAAATCAGCATTAGAAATGCATAGTAACGACCAGCATGAGTGCTGATGGTTGCTGTTAGGTTTCTATCCCCACTATAGGAAAGTTAGTTTAGGAGCAAGACTCATCTCAACAGGAACTAGTTTTCCTTCAAAATAAAAGGCATGGCCTTTTTGAATGGCTTTTGATCCCTGAGTTAAAAATTCTGCTAACATATATTAAAATTCTATTATGGATATTACCATTCACTTCAGGTTCTTCTGGGTTGCTTTCTTTGTAGCTTGTCTTAGAAAATTAAGAAACTGCTTTAAGGTGTAGCTTTGTTCTGTCACTTTTTGGCTTGATCCCATTTGGGTGTTTTAGTATTGAAATCGTCTTAATACTGTAAAGCACCCAGATAGATGTCATTCTGATGGGCGCTATATAAACTGTGAAATAAATATATTTACAGATTTTAATTGGAAGGCAAAACAAACTAAAATAAGAAAAAACAATGATGCTGTAGCTATTATATACTATATACACAGGTCGTTTTAACTTGGGTTTGGAACCTGCTTTATAAGGTCCATCTTAAATTACAGACTATAAGGTAGGACCAAAAAGTACAAAGTGGACTGGTGTAGGAAAACAACACATTTTTAATACTGATTATACTCAGTTCTTAAGGTTAAAAAGCAGTGTTTAAATTTAAAAACTGAAATCTGCAACAGGTGGCTGCTGACTTGCAATTAGTAAAAACTTCTGGCAGAAACATACCAGAATAATCACAATGATCTTGGTTGTGAGAAGCTACTTAACCTTTTGCAAAAAAATAATGAAGTAGTATGATGCTATGGAGGTTTATAACAAAGGTCATTATCACAGCCTAAACAGGTCCAATAATATATTCTCTTGGAACATGCAAGCATGGGCATGTCTGTACCCAATCATAAACACTGGTAGCTTATTTCATACTCATTATATTCTGCAGTTTTCCCTGACTTACACATTTTTTGTTTTCAAAAGGAGCACACCTCACTCAAATCCTTTGAAACAAAACATTTCAGCTGAAGAAGATTTCAGACGAGTGACTGCTACGAAAGTACATATCTAAAAGTATAAAGTAATCAAAGTGTAACCAAGGCTTAACCATGGTTTACTGTCAAAACCACAAGTCCCCAGAGACAATGTATGACAGAGCAAGGTTTCAGAAGGGGAGCAGCAATAGCTACTATAGTCTTTGTCCTATGTGTTTTATGTAACCAAACATGGTATTTTTGTCATTTTAATTAATCTTCAGAGAAGCAATTAACTATGTAGGCACAGGCTGTGGTGCATTTAAAAACACATTTAAAATAATTTCTGCGAACAATAAAGATTTGTGTTAAAACAATGTGGCATGTGAATGATAAAAAGAAAACATTAATCACTCAGGAGGATATTAAGTGTCTGAATAACCGTAACAATGGTGGTAGACATCACTTGGAACAAGATATAAAATTTAATCAAAGGTAATATATAGATGTGTTTTGTAGGTGGGGATTCAACAAAAAGATAGAAAATGTTTTAAGTACTATTTAAAAACTGTTTCTGGGGATCTCATAAAGTTTACATCAATTTTCCCATTATTTGCTGCTATGAGAAATATCTACTAACCAATCAAGAATCACAGAGCCCTAATGCACTCCACCTGAAACCCTTATTGGTCCTTTACTATTATAAAATGCTAACGATACAAAGCCATAAGGCTATCTCAATACGAAGCCTCTACTAGTCCCCCAAAAAGGGTGTCCTCAAACTGTTAGGAGAGTTTAAAGACTCCACTATAAACTGACTCATATATGAGCAAATCTAACGTTTGCAACAATACTTCCATAATCATCTTTGAAAGCACAAGAAAAATTAATTGTAAACAAAATTAAAATGCTAAATATTAAATCTGAGAATGGACACTTATAACAGTTTTTAAAATGCAAAACAGAGTTTTAAACACATTATCAAATATAGGCATTACCTGGATAGATGGCTTGTTTAAGTGACCCAGATTTGAGGTTGTTTGTCTTGGTTCATGTCCTAGGACCATCATATTAGCATTGATCAATCTGAAGGCATCAATAACAACCTGTAAAAACAAGGTGTCAGGTCAATTCTTTTTTAAAAAGCAAGTGATGATGCCAAGCAACCCTGGACAAGGCATGATCAACTTGCATCTGTTTCTGGCCTAGTTCCAGAAAATCATTTAATTATAATATTAATAAAAAAGAACCTCCTGCTGACTGTGCCATCAGCACACCACCCTCAATCTTGTAATGTAAGGTGACACCAATTATTGCAATTTTCATGAAGCAGTAAAGGAAAATATTAACTTTGCATCTTTATTATTGAAATACGTCATTATGACACTTACACCAAACAGCCTTCACTGGTGTGCATATGTTTGTCACCTAAATTTTACCTAATCAAAATGAATGACAAAGAAACTAAAACTGAAAGTGAGCACGAGCTAAGGGACCACATCTAAAGCCCAGCCCTGTCACATCAATTATACCACCACACGACTTGAAATGACAACAAAATTACAACCAGCAAGGCATTTGCTCCACGTATTCTCTTCTAGTCAGATACCTTTTACTTCTTGTGACTATAAAAGACTTTATACCTTGTCTGATGGCCTTAACTGTCCAAGCCACTGTCAAGAATAGGAAGCACAATACAAGAAAACCAAGGTCGTGTGTGCTTTAAGCCAGGAACGTGGCATAGAATGAAAAGGCCTTAAGTACACAGTGAAGAAAGAACAATAAGTATCCTCTTTGTGCTAAGTGTATTCAATATTTCTGTACAGAAAGACTTCATATTCTTACATGATACAGTATCATCTGTTAGCTCTTATACAGTAAGAGATTTAACGAGAATCACATACTATCCTATTGCTTTCTTCTGTTCATTATCATGGATTTGAAAGAACTCATTAAAGCTTTTAAATGTTGTGAAGTTTTAAGTAAAGCACTGGGACTTTAAGATAGATGCCTCTTCCAGGGAATTGAAATCAATAACCTAGAGAAAAAACTCAATACATTTGTCACGTAAAAAACTCTTAAACCAGGATAATATAGTATTTCTAAGTTTGCCATCGATAGTGTTAACTGAGATTTATCAATGTTTTAAAAGCTACTGCTAACTAGACTGGTTCTCATTTGTATAACTGTTTGAGGATACCAAGAGATTAAAATAAAATTTATTTTCAAGTTAAGCCAAATGAAATCTAATCAAGTCTGAGAAATCTGTTTGTAATAAGTGTTAACTACATGCTGTATGCTAAAGAACAAGATTTAAAGAAAGAGAAAAAAAAATCACCCTTTTTAAAAGGATGCCACAAAGGGTCCATATTACCAAAGAATACAAACTTATACCCAAAGCATTGCAAGTGAATCAATCTAGGGCCTCTGTCCACTCTGGTAGGCCAAAAATAAAAAATAAATAAATAAATAAATAAACAAACAAAAAACCAACAACTTTGATTTATGCTTTTATTTCTAACAGTTTGAATTTCCCCAAAGATTTCTCTTGCCTCAAAATAAAATCAAGTATCCTCAGAACACACATGACTTAATAGTTTGTGAAAACTATTTTCTTTTCATACAGTAACTGTAATCCGGACTTAACTTTCACATTTATATTTAAATAAATATGGCCGAGGTTGATACCTCTTCCTTATATTTAAAAAAAATTCTAATTATGTTTTCCCATAAAGCAATGAGTACTAATATCAAACATGCTTTAATCAGATATAATAAACACTTTAAAAGAGTTGTTAAAAAACATATAGAAGTAAAATTTTCTACTAAGAAGCACACATAAAGTAAACCTAAAATGTAGGCAAAAAATTGTGATCATTTTGAAAGATAACTGTACAATTTAAAGACAGAATTAAGAATTGTCACCCTTACTGTTAGTGCTAAGTACTTAAGAGCAAAGCACCATTTTGGTCCAATTGTTCTTAGAATCTTCCATTTTAAGATTTCAGTAAAATCATCTGTAGAAAAAAGACCACTCTATAAAACTACGAAAGTTCCACTATGCATCACAACAAAATGCCTATATAACAGCAGACAGCTAGCTACTTTACATGCAAAAAATCTCTGAAATACTTCTCTGGATTATTGTAAGTAGGTGTGAAACCTCACAAAAAGGGAATGAAAATACCAGATTAGTAGATATCATAACCAGTTAAAAACATCTGAAATAAAAAATTTTAAGCTCTATTAAAAAATTGAGAAACATTCAAGAATTTAATATACTGTTCAACTAATAAATAATGGCCTATGTGAAATGACATGCTTAGATTGACAATTCCTGAGTAGAAATATGATAGCCAATACAAAAATGAATACTTTACACCAAGTTTAAAGGAATTTGCTGCCATCACTATAGCAACTGTCCTAAGGAAACTAACATTTTCAGCAACCTGCAGACCAAAATTAGATTTAGTACGCAATAAAAATATAAATATGGCAGTATAGCCTACATTTCCATTTCTGTACAATTTTATAATTGCTTTTTGTGCTGTGAGAATAAGTGGGTTCCTCCTTTGGAGCAAACTATCAAAATAGACTCATTAATGTCCTGTGCACTAATGAGCAATGGGTAAAGAAGGTGTTAATTATGCCACACTAAGATTCAAGAAAAAGCCCTAGTGAGCACTTGGAGGTGTGTATAAACTGAAGGAGTTTCTCCATGTTTATGTATTTATAGCATGATGCAACAGAATGACAGCAAAGTGGTCACTCCATGGTTAAGAATGGAAATATTAGATACGATATGCTGAACAAAGAACCTCCAAGGATTAATTAAGGCATTGGGTGGGGGGCAGAGGAAATAATCCAATTTTTGGATCTACGTGATTTTCTAAACAGTTTGTTTTAAAATATATATACATTAAACCAGTTCCGTTATGCCTTATAAATCCAAATAGTAATTTAACCAAAAAACTTTACACAAAAACTACCTCCTTAACATGTAGTAACAAAAACTTGCAAGCTAGAGTATGAAGATTTTCAGGAATATGATGCTCGACGTTTATAATCCCTTTCCATGCTGAAGTCCTACATACCACACTGAATCTCTATTCACCAGCCTGACCATTTAATTTTTTCTGGTACAAGTGCCTTGAGACTTTTCAGAGGTCACTGCAACAGTAGACAGCTTATAACAAAACCATTAGCAGTTTGGTTAGCTTAGGGAAACCTCTTACTTTCCTTTTTTGTTTATTATCACTGCATGAATCTGCAGCATATGATAGTTTATAATTTCTCAGGCTTGTTAAATTCATGTTAAAGGTCTGTTTTCTTGTTGAATAAATTTTGTTCATATAATGCTGCCTATTTCATACACTCAGTCTTTAATAGCACCTTTGGTCTATGCGCAACTCACAGATCAAAACAGAGGACTAAAATAGGGGCTGATGATGCTATTTACATGTGTGATTCCTGCTGTCTTCTTGTTAGTAGCTTTAATATAATAGAAGACCTTGTCTGTTTTGTAATTAACACATCTTTACTGGAGAGATATTTGGAAGTGATTGCTGTGAATATACTGGTTAGTAAAATAAACACAATCACACACCACTTTCTGTTATCAGACAAATTTGTGAATTGTACACATTATATTCCAGATCAACAAACTGTGATATAACAGCCAAGTAGAAGACACATATTTATATAACCCTTTATTTTTCTGAAAATATGTATTCACTCTGACCCTGCAAATATAATTAGCTTGTGGGATGTGCAGATTTCAGTACCATGGTTGCTTTACTAATTGCAACTCTTGGAAATAGATACTAAATATTTGGAAGCTGCCAATACAAAATAAAAACTGCATCTTTTTTGTACATCTGTCTCAGCTTATAAAAGCAAAATAGTTTGAAAAACAATACTGTGTTCCATATTTATTCCAAGCACACCCAAGGGTCAAGGACCTATCATTTCATTTTAATAACGAATTTGGTTTAAGACTCAAAACTGTAATTATTTTTAAATTCAGTTTCATCTATTTTCTTTTTTTTTTTGGCTTCTTTCATAAGTATAGTACAGTTTATCCAATATGCTATTTATTTTTAAATTTGTGTTTTCATATCAACTGCTAGATCACTAAATTTCTAAAGCACCACCCTATAGTTCGCAATTTTTAAATTCAAAGGAGGCTATTTTTTAAGTAAAGCTCTTAAGATTAATTTAATACAAAGATACCTGAAAGAAAAATGCATACGCAGGTCTGGCAGAAGTTACTATAATTCACAGTCACTCTCTCATTCTGCCCCTCCTCTTTTTTTTGTTTAACAGTAGCTGCTGCCTTTGGCACTTCCAATTGCACCTGTATTGAAATCAATGACTATGAGAAGTGTTTACATGTAAAATGAACTAGAGTAAATTTTGAAAAGCTTGAAAAAAATTTTAAGACCTCAAAATCAATGTCAAACATCGAAGAGGAAGAGTTACAATTCAGTTACCAGTTAAGTTACATATTTAAAATCATATAAACCCACCACCATATATAGTCTCTAAATGACTATAAAGGCACTAGGTGTGGAAAGGAAAGCAACACCCCGTATCAAATACCCTTTATCACCTAGAAATGACCTGTTATCAACTGCTTAGGTTGTTTCGAGATTCTTTAAAAATTAAGGGTTCATGTGACCTGGGACGTACTGCTGGGCTCTGTGGCCATTTTGTTACTTCTGCAGCCATGCACTGCCAGACATCTACCAGAGAAGAACATCTTATGTCTCTTGTAAGCCCACAGCATAAAAAATTCAAAGAAATCTTACTTTTTTATGCCATTTCCAATGAAAAGCACTAAGAACTAAAACTGACTCATGCCAAATGCATATCACCGAATTGCTGTGATTTCTTAGTCTCAACTTTGCAACACGGAAATTATTTATAAAATGGCAATTTTAGCTCTGGAAAAGAAATTCCTAAGTGTGTGTACGTTTTATTTCTTCATCCTTGGAGAGTTGCTTACTGTAGCTAGAGATGTGTAGTACAACTTCAATATATTGGGAGACAAAAAAGGGGGGACGTGGTGTAACTGGCATAATGCATTTTTTTTGACAAGTGAAGACATGCATCAAAATTCAAACAGTAAAGCCACAAGTTTTGAGCGTGTATGACTTAATGAAAACAAATTGATCTTTAGAAACTAGTATGGCAAAAGGTAATTAGACAGTTTTAGATTCATGAAACTTTGTAAAAAACATAGTTAAGTCAAAGCTTGGCAGGATTTTTTAGTGTATGCATGTAGTCAGTATGGTATAGGTGTTTAAATGCTTGAGACACTCTGCTGTCAGAATCCTTCCTAAGTTAGAATTCTGGCTCTATCACTTGCTAGCTAAGTGATCTAGGAAGTTATTTAACCTCTCAACGTCCCATCTGCACGTGAATGACACCTCACAGAGTTGGTGATATGATTAAATAAAATACTACATGTGTGCCTGCCTCCACAGTTCATAGTGTTATTAACTGGGGCAGTCATGGGGTTGCCCAGTTAAGATCTCCTTTCAGTAGAACCTGCTGTGGAGAGCACAGCTGACTCACAACCTCCAGATGCTATACCCCTGGATCCTCTGGGGTTTTACCCCAGGTAACCCTTCCCTGGGGCTGCTCTCAGGCAAGGACTGAGCACAGTAGGGGTCCCAGGACCTCGCCATTCTTGCCAAATAAGGAATCCCTCTAAAGAGAAACTGTATCAAGGACCCCTATCAGCCTGGCTGAAACTTTGTTAAAAAGCATGTCTGACGCATTTCCTACCCAATCCTGCCTTCCCTTCGCAGTCCACAGGATCAGACCTGTACTGATGTCTGCAAGCTCTCCCCTTTATTCATCACAGGTTTCCCCCTAATAAATCTCTTGCATATCCAACTCCATTTTGACATCTGCTTCTTAGAGCCCCAAACTGACAAAGTAAACAAAGCAGAGGACTGCTACTGTAATATACTGTTAAAGTTAGAACAAAGCTGCCCTAAAAATTAAACCAGAATTGTAACTTTGGCATCCACAAACACTTGGCATATGAAAACATCAAAGGAAATTAGGGAAGGACATTTAAAGACATATTTCCTTAGGAAAATTCCTAATTAAAATAATGTTAAAAAACATCCAGTTATACTGAGTATTATCTTTTTTTAAAATGACAAATGCCTAGAATCTTGATACTCCCGTAAGATAGGTATTTCTAGCCTTGTGTGCGACAAATAGTGAACTTAAAAACTGAGCTTCTCAGGGGACTGTTAATGAGCTACAGAAGAGCCTGTCATCTCTGGGTCACTGGTCTGAATACACTTCTGTCTGGTGGCTACTCAGACAGCCTACATAAAATGAACAAGTGATTTCAGATTCCTTTCTAGTAGACAAACTAAAGCAACACAACTGCTATGCTTATCAACAGCTCCACATAAAGTAAAGGAATAAAAGGATCTAGAGACTAAAGGCTGGGGCTTGACCATGTCAGTGAGGAAGTAGGGAGGGTGGATGAGGGGAATAAAGGACTTACATAGTTCTGGTACTTTAACATCACCTTCAAAGAAAAATGCAAATACATTCTCCAAACTGCCATCTCTCAATAGGCAAGGTCATGTTCGTAAAACAAAATATATAAAATAAAGGTCAATTCCTTTTCTGTGTATCACTTTTATGTATTTTATTGGGCTTATTAATTAAATGAGTGTGTAGAAAATATCTCGTCTAATCTCTCAACAACTAAAAGTAGGTATTAATATTCTCAATTTATAGATGAGGAAACTGAGGCTAGGAGAACTTGAATAAATTCAGTGAGATGACACACCAGCAGGTGATACCATTATGATTTGTATGTACACAGCATGCCAAAGCCAGTCCTGTTCATCACCAAGCTATTTGATGTAACAGTTATTCTAACACAAAAGCAAGAAAAAACTTCTATTAGATTCAGTTAATTGACAGCAAGTTTAACGTCTTATTCACTATTGAATATCCATTCCCCAGTAGAGTACCTGGCACATATAATTTGATGCAGGATAAATATCTATTGAAATGAAAAGCTCCAAGAAAGCATTTTTGGATACTGTTTTATATAAAGTTTTACCATTCATGTTTATTGTCCCTTTCAAAAAATAAACCATTTATTATCTATAAAAATCTGATCACTAGGCTTTATAAAACATACACTTCCCATTTCCTTACCACGGCTCAGTTTTGAATTCATGGAAAACTCCATGGCACGCTGAACTGAAAAACACCAACATCACAAAGCACGAACTTGTGTTTAACTTGGAATAAAAACTGCACATAATAAAGCTATCTGAAATGTAAAAAAGTGGCAGTGGGCATCTACTAATCAGCTTACTTGTAGTCCAAGAATGACCACTGAAGAATCAACTACGACTTAGAAGAAAATTTACCACCATAATCAATTCTACCCTCTTTGGGAAATCACAATAACATATTAAACCTGACAAAACTAAGTCCCAGGTGCAGAAACAGCCTCACAATTAACAAGGGCTAATGACAAATCATTTGAATATGATCTTAAACAATATATATGGGCGATGAAAAGGCCTCTTATACAAAGTCATGTTTCCATCTGTTGGCAATAAGGACAGGGAGCAGACCTTACTCTTCTCTGTTTCCAGTGTATGCCTGGCATACAGTAGTGGTCAGTAAGTGTCTGTTGAACGAATGACCAGGGATCATTAGACTGGGGAAAGAAAAGCATTCAAGAAGCAAAAGAGTCAATAAATAATATTCTTATAGATAATGGGACACAGTTTTAAAGGTTTTCCTGTATCTTTACAGAAACAGCTGGATTCAAACTAATCCAGCTATTGAAGCACATCTATATCACTCAAAATGCGTAGCCAGTACTAAACAATAAATTAGCTCAGAGATTGTATTATTAATATAGAAGCTCTAAATTACAAGAACCACACTAACAACTGTTAATTTTATGTAAGATTTATGCTTTTTAGAATTGTAAACATAAAACTGCTTTAACATTCCTAGCTGACAATTTCTGATTATATCAGTTAAATAGTATAAACTATTAAATTTGTCTGTCAGGGATAGTATAAACACATTAGCACCTGTAATATTTTCTTAGATATCCTCACAGATTAAATCTAACAGTGTTATAAAACTTCAAATTGATAATAACAGTGAAAAACAGGAAGCAAACAAAAGATAATATAGTAACTAAACTTGTTCCAAGAGTTGGGTGAGTATGCTCACAGTGCTATATTAAAATATTAAAAGTGGAAATAGAATTTTTTGTGTCCTATTTTCTATTTTCCTCTTTCAATGTGGAAAACTAGATGAAGAAAAGGGGTGTGTGTGTGTGTGTGTGTGTGTGTGTGTGTGTGTGTGTGTGTGTGTACAATTTGAGATTAGGACTATCCAGCCCTAATTGACCCTTATGGGATAATGATCAAAAGAAAATCTGAATAACAGCTATTCTAAATCTTTTACTACCTTCAAAAGACAAATGACATGTTAAACTTGAACTCTAGCTCTGATTACATACAATTCAAATTCATCAAGGCTAATGTCCATGAACTGGCTCACTGACCTTATGAATTTCATGTATTTAATAAATGGCTCTAAGACTGCTAACATATGAAAATTACTTTAAAAACCTCACAAAATTAACTGCAGTTTTTTTTCCTAATATGCTGAAAGCCAGAATTGATAACAGGTAACCAATGACATTCATTCCTTGATTTTATTTTATAAACAGATATTTATGAAGAAAACTACTTTTGCCAGACACTATATAAATTCCAAGAAAATGTTTCCCCCAAAAGAGGCCCCAGTCTTGCAAAGGAGACAACACAGACAGATGAATAAAACACAAAAAATGGTTTTAAATACAATATATTAATCATTTCAAAGGACAAAAGTTTAATGTAATATATTCGTTTTCCTCTTCATCGCATGCCCCAGAGAAATATGCTGGAAGATAGTAAGTGCTCAATAAAAATTAGCTGAATCAGGAGAGTATTCCTAAATTAGTCAGGATGTAGAAAATACATAAGGGAAAGTTTTCATTTCTTTTGTAGTCATTACCTTCATCTTCCTGAAGTAATGTGAGCAAGTTAGTAATTAATTTATAGACTTGTTCTCAACAAAATTTTCAGAGGTATTCATTTAAAAAACATGCTAGTTGTAATTTATTTTAAGCCCCAGAATAACAAAGTGCCATTTATTGCACACCTCCTATTATGGCACATGCACTGTAATCATTACATATACCATTTCATAATACTCTGAATACTATGAGATAGTTAAGATGAGAAATCTGGAGCTCAAGATTAGGTAACTTGCTCAAGGTCATGCTGTAAAGAGATAAAAATTCTAATGTAAATCTGATTCCAAAACCTGTGTTCTTCATTACTCTATGCCCTGCCTTATGATATTGGGAGGAGGGAAAAAAAGAATAGCTAAAACAAAACTATTATTTGAGCAGTTTAAAATCTCTACCATCTTAAAACTTTCTAATACAAAATTTCTTGAAAAAATAAAATATTTGCCCCCTTACCCTGAAAAAGACATAACCTTCTAGACATCTGAAAATAAAAGGTAAGATCTTATAACATTCATTCTCTAACTCTTTTCTCCTTTATTTGTATTTATTCTTCAGGGTCCCATCTCTTTTGTAAAACACTGATTTAAAAAAAAAAAAACAGCAAAAACTACTTACATTCTAATATATCTGTGAAAGAAAAACGAACAAAGAGGTAAATACCACCTGGAATGATATTGTTTCTATATTCTTCCCCTGAGATACAAGCTCGTCTTTTCTGAGTGATGTCCTGTCCACCCATCAAAGCTCTGTCCCAGCCTCATCTACTTTGTGCAGCCTATACCGATTTCTCCCTTCTTCTAATTTAATTTGCATCTACTATGTTTGCTATACAAGCACTACTTTATTGCATATTGGCATATATAAGGTTCTGAGTAAGTGTTGATTTATCTCTAGCAACCAACTGCATACTTAGTTACAGGAAAAAAGCAGTATCAGTATAATTTGTATTCTATCAGTATGCCAGGTAGGATGATTATCATATAATTAGCAAAACGTTATCTGGCTCACTAGCAATATTAAATGTATATGATTTATCTTCTCAAAGAGACAAAGACCATTTTTTCTTTATTTTGTATCCCAGAATCGTTAGCACACAGCACATCAGATGTACCTACTGATGAGTTGATTTGTAACTAGATAAACATCATGTTTTAAAAATCCATCGAGTATTTCTGATCAGATTAAATAAAACATTTTCAAGATAACCCAGCCAATGTTAATATTTATTTGAACGAAAGGGTTATTAGTGTTGTTTATTTTTTATGTTTTCAAAATAGAGAACAGACACACAGATTGATGGGAGTTAGCAGGTAACATTTGAACATTTTACTGACAGGAATTCTGACAAGAAAGTAAGTTCTCAAAAGCAGTAATAGCTTTATGCTAGTTTTATGACTTTGCACACAGTGATCATTCTTTTTGCCCTAAAGAAGTATAGCTATATTACAAGTTGAATTAACTTCTCAATTTGCTGCTGGATCAAGTCCAAGTTGTAGGCTGAATATACAAGATAACAAAACATTAAGCAAGAGGGTGTCACTGTGCCACTTGTGAACTGAAGTTTAAAATATTTGAATATGTGTATTTTACAAATAAACTAAAACAGAATCTTAAAAACTACTTCACTGATAAGTTTGGAGCAGAGCTCACTGGTAATTTCTATGAGCTTACTCTCCATTTAAATTATGAATTTTATTATCATTGATTTTCACCTATAACATTTTAAATATTTATAGAATTATAAAATATATGGAGTGATATGGACTTTTTATCATATGGTATATTTTATTATTTACGTCAGTCTCAATGTGTGGTACTAGGGATGTCAGAAAAGCTGACAGGGATGAGTCTGTAAATTGTTTTTTTATATTAACAGAACAAATATTACATGAGAAAAATCAATTAATATATAATACCTATTATAAATAGTACAGAGAACTATTGAAAACTTAAGAGAAAATGTGTAGCTCCTTCTTCTGACTTATGCTGAAGGGCGTGATACCTATTCCTAAAAGTTAAGAAAGGCCTTGCGATGACCTCTGATACTCATTTTCTATTCCTGAGTTACTGTAATGATATCGTTCATAATTGTCTAATATTAAAGAGCCAGTAAACCAGCTTGAGCTCTGCAATTTTATAAACTTAGATTTGTACCCTTTTAGACTGCTTAACAATGGTATGATTTTATGCAAAGTAATCTCTTTGAGCCTAATATTTTTGGTCTCTCATTGATAAATGGAATAATAACAGTGCCTAACTCCAGAATTACTGAAAATAATAAATAAGACAAATGGAAGTGGCTATCACAATAATATCTGGTGCACAAGAGTAATTCCATAAAGATATAGTCAAGTCACATAAAAGGAAATCAAGCATTATACATTGAGATTATAAAGAATCCACGCTTATCTTATCATTCAAAAACAGAGAAAATAGTGGGATTTATAAAAATGGAAACATAAAAATATATAGGAAAGAGGTATAAGTGAACAGAGACTCAACCATTTTCATACAGACTGCCATTTTAACTCTTGATCTAATCATTGCCTTATTAAATATTTTAACATCTTTGAGAAACCAAGTACAAGGAAGAAGGGGAAAGTTCTATGTTATTCTTCAATTTTTACAAGTTTATATAGTTAAGTTTAATGATTTAAGTAGAACATTGGCCATGGATTTACTAGCATTTAATTTGCTTCATATTTTTGAGAAGTCTTGACACTGGGAGAATCCTAAATTGTAACCAAACTCAGACACTTTATAGATGAAGTTATATAATTAACAAAGAACTGGATCTTTTGTCAGGTAATATAATTGTATGAATCTATATGTTAAGTACAACAAATGATATGAATCAATGATACATATTTGTAACAACATTTTTCAAAAATATTTTAATACTTGTGATGTCATAATTTTAGATATATTATTTTTAAAGCACATATTTTACATGACAGCAGTCATGTGATACAAGTGTATTTTTAAATGCAATACATCCTTTTAATATGAATTATAATTAATTAGAAATAATGCAAATTCCAATGTTATATAATACTTAAACTAAGTTTGGAAACTAAAACTATCATTTAAAATATTATAAACAAGATAATCTAAAATAAAATATATACTAATTTATTTACATTTTGAGAATGCTTTTATTGGATTTAAGTTTGTATTTTCCTTTTCACAGTGGCCACCATCACATGAGCCAAGTATCATTAAAAAGTAAGTCACATTAATACAAAATGGAACTCTAATTATATTTAAAATTAAGCCTCAATTATTATTTGTAAATACTGTGGTAGGAAAACTTCATCGGATAACTCTGTTACATTTCTAAAATAATAATCATTATGTAAATGGGTTTGTAAAAAGGTATCTTAATAATTAGAGAAATTGAAGAAGTATTATATTGTACTTTAATTCATAAAACTAATAATCAAAATCAAGGATTTTAAACTCCTTTTATCTGTATCAGTTACATAACAATACACTTAGTAAAAAAGAAAGTAAATAAATTGAAATATAGGTATGCAGCAAGCATCAGAAGTTATCCATTCTGAATTGCCTAGTATATCAACTATTATTGTTGTTTTTGTGGCTAGTTTTTGTCTCTGAAAAGCTAAATCACATCTAATAGGATCATGATTTAGAGAAGACCTCAATTTTTATTTACCATAATATGATGTCAGAAAGTGTTCGACTTCAAATTCATGACAGATAAAAATTCCATGTTTTAACAGCCATATTTAGTTTGTTTGAGCTGGTGAGCAGATGTAAATGTAATCTGCAATACAATTAAACCTCAGGTCTGACAGCAAGCTGATATTTACTTTTAAGTGCTCTAAAAATTATTTGTAAAAGCTGCATAAAAAGAATTCCATAAACGTATTGTGATCTTATGTTAACAATTATTCTACACTACAATGGAAGTACATGCTCAAACAAGACACTCAGCAGTATTTTAAAGCAGTAACCACCTAGCCAATTTCTGTATGTTCTGTAGTTTTTCTAATCCACTCTCCCTGTGGTTGAGCAAAATCGAATTGCCTCTCACATTTGCAGACAGCTCTGTGAAGGTGATAATAGAGCTGCTCCCTGCTGTCATGAGGCAGGAAATAGGAAAATGGCATATGGGGCTAGAAAGAAAGAAATAAAAAAAAAGGGGGGGAAAAGAAGGAACGAACAAACGAACAAAAAAGAGAAAAAAAAACTAAATAAGAACAAAAGATTTCAACAAAGAACTATAACCCAATGTGCTTTGCAAGTTAATCTCTTTTCAGAATCATTTAGCATATTTAATCATTCATCTGTGTCCTCACTCCAAAAATGCGAATGATTGCTACCAAGTCTTTGGGACAAGTTTTCATTGTCTAAAATATTTGGAACACACAACTCCAGAATATGTCCTGCCACAATGTCTGCAAAACAGAGCTCTTTAACTAGATTTTAAAAATGTGCCAATCCCAAATTCACCATTTTAAAATAAAGGTAATGCTTATTAAAATATTAATGAAATGTGTATAGCAGGCTTTTAATATGGTTTAACGTTCCTAAATCTATGAAATAAAAAAATTAAAGATAAACATTTATGATTAGACAATATCTGAGTAATCTCTAAATACCAAGACACACTTACCGACTTACACAGTTTTTTTAAGTAAACGGGTTTTGTGTAATTAAGAATACTGCTTTAAACAAAATATTTTTATTTAATGTATGTGTAAACAGAATGTGGCAGTAGATGTTAATAAAGATAGAATCTACTCTACCTTTCCTTTTACACTCTGAATGGGATCCACAACCACTGCCACAGCTCTCTCTGACAAGGCTTCAAAGCTCTGCTGAGTGTTGATATCCACACCAGAAAGCCAACAACCAAAGCCAGGGTGACTGTGATACCAACCAACAACCATCTCAGGCCTGAAACAAAGAGGGCATTCAGCGGCTCAGAACAAAACAAGTAATACATTTATGATATGAAAAGAAATAACACACTAACAGGGTATAAATTAAGAAGAGATGAAAAACACACAGGTGTGAAAAAGCACCATTAGAAACACTGAAATCATGCACCATATTATTCAGAAAACATGGAAATGTATAAGTGTGACAAAGGAGTGGTATCATTAAGAGATGCACATTAGCAGTGGTAGATAAGGCTTTCAGTTTTTCACCTTGTTACCACACTTTCTCAGAGCCAGTTTTTACTCTTTCAGCATTCAAGTAAATATCTACTCTTTAACTCCTTAGCTCTGGGAGTTGGATTTTCCAGGCAGAGTACATTTTTAACAATGGACACCAGGATCCACTGTTGTGAAAGGATTAAATATCAATTAAACCAGCAGTAGAACTAGGAACTCAGTCAAAAACCAATTTGCACTGTTCTGCTCAGCTGCTGAGCCTTTTGCTAACATTAATTTTGAAGTTTTTTCCACAGTAGAAGAATTTGAGCAAGAGAATGACAACTATTGAGAGATTTAATCTGAGAGAAAAAACTTGAAGAATATTTAGATTCTGCCTGCCGTTTTTAAAACTCATAATGCCTATTAATATAATTAAATATTCAGAATCTTATTCAGTTGAAACTCTCAAATACTTGTAACAGACAAGCTCTTTCAATTATAAGTGAGTAGAGAGTAACTCCGTATGCTAAAGAGAGGGAAGTTACAGCCCAAGCTTACTATGTGATGGCTGAGAATTTTAATACAAAACAGTTTTCTGACTGGCAAAATTTCTTTGATTCTAGATGGAAGAGAGACTAGATAGGTGGGGCACAGCACTGATAGTGATACTGTACATGAACTACATGGCATTTTTTTCTAGGAGAGATATTCACAAACATTCAAAATTTTGAGATATGTTTCTGAAAGTATTTTCTATTGTCCTTTAAATGATCGTCTAAAATACTTACCTTCCTGTCTGCTTCAACATATCCAACATTTTGGCTTGGAATACTGGATCAACTGCCTCCACACTGACACCCTGGTTTAGAAAGAAATAAAAAATGGTTAGCTTTTATAACTATGAAAAAATCCCACAAAACTATATATTACAATGTAAATGAACAAAAAGCTACCCAAAAAAACAACCTACGTATATTACTTTGAGATGCCAAAATAATTTTATAGGTTTTGATACCTATATTTGATACCTACTCTTGTCATTCAATTATAAACCAAACATCAATAAAGCTTCTAAAATTGACAAGTACCAAACTGCTGTGAGCTAATAAGACGATTTTCAGGATCCTTTAATAGGTTATGGTTACATCTGTATATATGTGTATATGAAATACCAAACAATTGAATCAATTATTTTTTGGTTAGGCCTATCTAGACAAGCATACTTCCTAATGCCATCCTTTGATAACTGATAAGCATCTCACCCAAAGTTCTATAACTATTCATCTATAATCATAATCAACAATTTCAATTCTTTTTTTTAGTAATGTGAACACTTTGAAGAAGGAAAATAATTTATTAGTTTCCCTGACTTGTTTTGGGAGTGAGTGGGTTGGAAGGGGAGGAAGTTTAGTGCTTCGGTTAGGAGTACTTGGTAGATTAGGTGGCTGGAGGGAAATAAAGACTTTTGAATATTAAATATAAAAAAGCATTCACAAAAAATTCCCCACTAGAGACAATCTACAGCCAAAATTTTAAATGTTGCATTATTTTGCTAGTTCAACCAAAACAAGATTTTAGAACATGGAACTATTAAAAGCATTCATATCATCTCTTCAGTGATAGATCACTGTCATTACAGCTCCCACAAGGCTTTCTTCTAACATCAGGAATTTAAGTCTAATCTACTTAAACAAACCAGTTAACATAAGCACTTTCTACCCACGAAAACAAACAGTATTTCAAATTCTAATTGACAATGCATGATCAAGAACAGGGGTATGCAATCTGCTGCCTACAGGCTAAGAATGTTTTGTTTTTTGTTTTTTCATTTTTAAAAGGTTGTTAAAAAAAAACAAAACAAGAATATGAGAGAGGCATACATCTTCACAGAAAAAGTTTGCAACCTCTTGGGCCAGAAGAAAAACTTTTTAATTCTACTACACAGAGTGAACAAAGGGATCAAAATCTTCTATTTTATACTGTCAAACAAGCATTTTCACAGAAATAATGATATTAAAGCTTAAGAACCCATTATTATAATAGATAAGCACATAAGGACTACATGTAACAAATAAGTTAATTGTATTATGTATTATATATTCTGACATGAAAAGACAGATGCAAATAATAGTCTAAGATTCAAATCTAATTTTATAGTTAATATGTAGTACATTTCTCTATGTCTACAGTACAAAATAAATATAAAGGATATTCAGGTGGACAAAATCAGCAGATCCAAATTAATTTACCTCAACAAACTGGTCTATTGAAAAAGTTACATAGTTTTTTATATTTTGCATCATTTACAAATAAACTGTATTCTGTAGCAACAACTCCATTTAAAATGCTTATTACAGATACACAGACATATGTTGACTTATTTAAAAACAAAATTTGTTTCTCTAGCATCTACTTTACCAAAATAGGAAAAAGCCTCAAACAGAACAAACAGCTTTATAAAAACAATTTCTTTAATCCAGATATTTTATAAGGTTCAGTAAGTGAAAGGTTGCATATTAGAGAAAAACATCCATCATAAAGATAAACATATTATATTTTTCTAGGCAAACAGATGAGAAGGATATGTGTGTTGTTTTTTGGAAAGTAGGTAGAATAGTCATTGTTGTTTGTCCATTTTCTTTAAATCTCAATGTACACACCTATCTACACAAGTCCAATGCATTAAATAAAATAGCAAAACAAAACAAAAACTTCCAGAAAGAACCATGGTTCCAAACAGACAGAATAGATGACTTCTGAAATCTTTATGAAGTATGCTTCTTCTATTAACAAATTACCATACCAGGGCAATGAGAATTAAAATTTATCAGAGTTTTTTGTGTTTTCAAATTAGGCATTTTGAATAGGAGAAGCTTCAGAGCGATTTATCACCTTGCATAGAATATTTTTCAAAGGGCCATATTTCAAAATAACAGGAACAAAACATGAGGACTAGATAATGTACGGAAATGAAAATCTAATTATGAAAGTCTCTGAAATCTTTTGAACCAAGTGTTCAAACTAATCAAACTATTTTAGGGTAACTAACTTATAAATCCAGTATGCTATCCCAGTTTAAGCTGAAGTGAAGGTACGAGTAAAGGGATATAACGTTAGCATCATTCATTTTGTGGGCCTACAGGGAATTCATGATGCATTTGAAACATAAAAAATTTAATTCAATACAACCTAGATTTTTCTATCATTAATCTTATGATGAATTTTTCCTATCAGGAAGGGAAAATATAATATGATGAAAGTTATCTTGCATAGGAAAAGAAAAGAGAAAAGAAACACATTTGTTTGCAGGAGGCAACCAGAAAAGTACTCACTGTTCCTGACTGAGGCATAGCAAACACATCTATCACTCTGACGGTGTAATCATCAACAAACTCTCCAAGCATCAGACCCATAACTTCCATTGGAACTCCAGCACGACCATGTTTTAACATCTATAAGAGGAAGATATGTGGACACAAAGTTTTGAGATCTTTGTTCTTATTTATTTACCTTTTAACTAAGAACCTAATGTCGTTTCAGTGGAAATAAAACACTCTATTTTACAAATGTGCCTAAAATAATAGCTATTGTCTGAAAGGGTTAAGGTGACAAATAATCCAAAGTAAAAGATACACTGAAAGCAACAGAGATCCCTAAAGCAAGTAACTCCATTCAATACTTACCTTTAACAGTGCCAGGGAAGAGATATAGACTTGTTCTGCTGTGTCCACTGCTGGAGCATCTGTAGGTGGCCCCTAAAAACAAGCACATCAATTATTATAAACTAAGAGTTTATGAGTCTAAAATTAAAGTTACATGTTACAGAAACTCGCTTGCTTTCAGAGAATTTTGGGAAAACATGTCAAGTACCCTTTTATTCAGGTACAACACACATAATCAAAACAAGTCTGATATATTAAACCTGTACAAAACAGACAGAACTTAGTACTCAGGCAAGTATCCAATGGACATCAAGCTTACATCTTTCAGCACTGTTAACCTACCTCCACTCAAAATATCTATAATGCACCAAATAGCCATGTTTCTTACCGCAATGTGAACGTAAAAAGCTACTGGATTAGGATGAGTAACTGAAAGAGCAATACATACAGCAAATTCTCTGAGCTTGATTTTCAGCTAAAGACAGCATGTAGATTAGGGCTATGGGATCTCTTTGCAGATAGTAGGTGTAGTGGGAGGAGGCGAGCAGAAGACTTCTAATCCCTAGGTGAAAGAGCTGTGAACAACATACACTGTTCCCTTCCCCCTACAAACAAATTTAACACAATTAACCCAGGTGTGAACAAACTGGTTGAAACTGATGCAGCTAACATGAAAATACTTCCACATTCTGACCACTACCTCTAAAACAAATATTACTATTAATCTTATTACAAGCTAAGGAAGGCACTATGTTTCTCCCTAAGGATTCTATGTTCGTCAAAAGCAGCAAACCTCTTACTATAGCATTCTGCAGCACATAGAGTCCTTACCCTCAAGATGACTATAATCTTATAAATGTCATTCTGCCCCAACCAGTGCTCATAGAACACTTCTTTTTTTTTAAATACTGGGATGTCCTTTTTTTTTTTTTTAATTAAAATGAGATGTGACTTATAATTGCCAGGTTCAGTTTTGCTTAAAGTCCCTTTTCTTTGACAATAATTCTGTTACAAGTTATATAACAAATATATTAGCTATCCAAATTATGTCAATATTCTATCTCGCCCGCATAGGTTATTTATGAAAATTACACAATTGCTTTACTCATTGTGTTTCACACTTACAGCTCTATGTGTCTGTGTGCTTCTTCTTGTCTATTTACATGCTAAATTCTGTGATTTTTCTTGGTTTTGTTGAAAAGCTCATTAATATTTACTGGAAGCATTAACTATAAAAGGTTCTATAATATGTTTTCTCTAAATACAAGAACCATACAAAAACTACCTTTGTTTCCTTACGTACAAAGTTGTAAGAAAAATCAAATTTTATTTTTATAATAAATGTCGGATAATACATTTAAAAACCTACGGAATTCTTCATCTATTATAACCCAATGCAGCTTTATTGCTTGCCTTTCAAATAGATATGAATCTCAGAATGAAAACTGTAAGGTAAGGCACAGTGCTATCTACCACACCAAAATATTTGCTGAGGTCATCTTATACAACATAATAATTTTGTTGATATGATCATTTTATTCCTCTAAGAAAGTTAAGAAAATTTAAGAAGAAAGGTGAGGACAGTAGGAAAATGTAGTGAGAGGTTTTGAGGAAGAAATACTTTAAGGTCAGGATAGTGAACGCTGTATAAAAATTATTTCCTGGATCCAGAGCAACTTAAAAAAATGCATATGGAGAAAGAATTTAAACTGGCATCTAGACTATAGTTATTAATATTTAGCCTTTTTCAACTTCTCAGAAAATATTAAGAAAAAACAAACAGGGAAATACAACATCACACCATCACCAAAATGCATTACCGACAAAGTCCAGAAACTATTTCTGACACCAAGAAGAAACACTGTTTTTGTTCAACGGTGTATATAACCAGTACCTAGCAAAGTGCCTGGCACATAATAATAAGGGAACTCGATAAATATTGGTTGAAAAAGAATGAATGAATAAACTGAGGTACTGCAAGCCAATGGGACAGAAATGAAAAACACTCACCATTTATTCTGTGAGAGAGAACAAGCCATATATAAATAGATATGAAGATTCTTAGCTCCTCTCACTATTTTCTTCTGACTCAGAAACATACTATCAGAAAACCATGCAGCTGTTTCTCTACTGTATGGGTGCTGGTTTTTGAGATAGCAGCCAGTGATATTTCCTATTGCCCCACTCACTCCATGACTATTCGTTTCTTGATCTAGTCAGACTAAATTTTCCAGAAAACTTAGGGACAAGCACAGAAGGATTTGTAGCAGTGAATTGCACGAAGGAAGGAAGAAGGAAAGGGAGGAACGGAGGAAGGGAAGAAAGAAAAAGAGTAACCCATGGAAAACACTGTCTATGGGACAGATGAGATGGTAAGGACCTCTGCTGGAAGTGAGTGTCTAAATCTGAGGCTATCGTTTTTCTCAATGTTCACCTGTTCAGAATAGCACACACCCAGCCAATGACGGAGAAGAAAACCCCATGTAAAGACCCTGGAAATTTAGCTAAGATATGTAAGAACTTATATGGCTATAGATTAAAGATGACCCAAGATGAAACAAATGTGGGGCTGTGGACAATTTACATACATTATCTTCTGGCCAACATTCCTGGGGAATATAAATAACTAAGTTCCAAAAACGCAGATATTATCCAAGTAACTATACATAAGGCAATGGAGAGAAATGAAATATGCTAAATTCTTTATATTACTTATAGGAGGAGAAAAAAAGATCTGTTCAAGTGTTGACTTTGACTATTATAGAAATACGGATTAAAGAGTTTTTTGAACTACTTTAAAATAACCATGATAAACATTAAAACTGAATGTACACCTTGGCAAATCACTGGAGAATAAAAAGCAAACACAAATAACACTGACAAATGAAAGAACAGTAGGGCACCATAAAGGGAGCAAAACAAAAATAGCAAACAATATAAGGTAAGATCAATTCTACTGTGATGGAAAAATATAAATAAATGAATTAAAGTCCCTTCTTAAAAGTCTCCCATAATGGGTTTAAAATGGATATTCATGTATATGCTGCTTACAAATAACAAAACAAAAAGATTGGTGAGATTTGTCAATCAATGATATACCGACTTCTTCTTGTAAAAGAAGCCACAATAGCCACTATGTTTTACTCACCCTGCCTTTCTTCAGTGATGAATTACATAAATAGATTTTGCAGTATTAAATGACCTTTGTACTTCTGAGATAAACTGTTCAAGTTTCATTTACTACTTTTTTTTACTTACGGTTTTTGTTTCCCTGTTTATAAGTGAGATTCTGGCTTTTTTTTTTGCTGTTAAATTTGTCAAGTTTTGATACCATTATGCTAAATTTATAAAACAAACTGAAAAGTTTTTTTATTTCCCACTTTCTATGCTCTAATAATATTTATATATACTAAATTATCCATGTCTTAAAAATTTGGAAGAATTCATTAGTAAAATATTTGTCTCTGAAGCTGACTTTGGAGCTTTAATTGTTGTAACTTTTTCAGTGGTATTAATAAATTCAGATTATTTATTAATAAATTATATGTCTTGAGACTGGATGGACTATTACATTATTTCAGATACTTCATTTGGTTTAGATTTCAAAGTAATCACCATAGAATTGAACATATTCTATTTTAATTTTTAATTGTTTCATACTAAAAATATGTAAAACTGAACTGGTTTCTCCACATCACATTATCACCCAGAAAGATTGATTTACATTTAAAAAAAATCAAATCATAATAAAAACTATGCTAATAATATTGAAGGGAACACTTCCTAATCCATTCTATGATCCACCATTACCCTGATATTAAAGTTAGATAAAGACAGAACAAGAAAAGAAAGCTACAGAAAGAGAGCTAAAGTAAGTCTTCTGAAAACTGGTGCAAAAATCCTCAACAAAATACTAGTAAACAGAACTCATGAGCATATTAAAAGGATTATACACATAACCAAGCGGTATGTATGCCTGCAATGCAAGCATGCATGGTTCAACGCACAAAACTGACCAATGGAATACACCACATCAATAGAATGAAGGGGGAAAAAGTGTACATTGTCATCTCAACTGATTCAAAAAAAGCCTTTGACAAAACTGAACACACTGTCATGATAAAAATACTCAACAAACTAGAAATGGAAGGAAACTACCTCAACAAAATAAGCCATATATGAAAAACACATAATATTCCATGGTAAAAGACTGAAAGCATTTCCTCTAAGATCAGGAACACAGTAAGGGTGCCTGATTTCACCACTTCTATTCAACATAGTACTGAAAGTGCTAGCCAAAGTAATTGGACAAGAAAAAGAAATCAAGTGCATCTCAATTGGAAAGGAAAAAGTAAAATTACCTCTGCAGATGATCTTATATATAGAAAACCCTAAAGATTGCACTAAAAAACGTATTAGAATAATTAAATTCAGCAAAATAGCAGGCTACAAAATCAGCACACAAAAATCAGTTGCCTTTCTATATACAAACAACCAACAATCTGAAAAGGAAATTACAAAAACAATTCCATTTACAATAATATCAAAAAGAACAAAATTCTTAGGAATTAACTTAAACAAGGAGGTTAAAGACCTGTACAATGTAAACTACAAGACACTGCTGCAAAAAATTAAAGAAGACATAAACAAATGAAAACACATCTCATGTTAATAGATTCAAAGACTTAATATTGTTAAAATGTCAATATTATCCAAGGCAAACTATAGTTTCAATTCAATCCCTATCAAAACCCCAATGTTTTTGGTAGAAATAGAAAAAAACTCATCCTAAAACTCATATGGATTTTCAAGTGACCCTGAATAACCAAAACAATTCTGAAAAAGAACAAAACTAGAGTACTCAGACTTCCTGATTTCAAAACTTATTACAAAGCTACAGTAATCAAAACTGTGATAATGGCACAAAGACAGACATATAGATCAATAGAATAGAACAGAGAACACAGAAATAATTTCTCACATGTACAATCAAATGATTTTTAAGAAGATGCCAAAACCATTCAATAGGGAAAGGACAGTCCTTTTCAACAAACGGTGCTGGAAAAACTAGATGTCCACATGCAAAAGGATGAAACTGGAACCTTAGCTAATACCAAACAACAATTAACTCAAAATGGATCAAGCACCTAAATGTAAGACCTAAAACAATAACAGAAGAAAACACAGGAAAAAAGCTTCATAATATTCATTTGGCAATGATTTCTTGGATATGACACCAAAGGCATAAGTAACAAATGAAAAAGTAGATACTATGGACTTTATGAAAACTAAAAAATTTTGTGCATCAAAATTTTACTGTCAGCAGAGTAAAAAGGCAACCCACAAAATGGGAGAAAATATCTGCAAATTATATATGTGGAAATTATAGAGAACTCCTAAAACAAAACAAACAAACAAAAACAAAACAAAACCGACCAAACAACTTGATTCAAAATGGGCATTTTTTGAATAGACATTTCTCAAAAGAAGATACACAAATGCCCAACAAGTAAACAAAACGATGCTCAACATCACTAATCATTAGGGAAATGCAAATCAAAACAGTGTGTGTGTGTGTGTGTGTGTGTATACATATATATGTGTGTATTTATATATATACATATACACACACACATATATACACACGCACATATATACACACATATATAATCGATCTCTGATCTGGGTTAGGTACAAACCCAACTGAACAAAGAAAACAATATAAAGCTGACAACATAATCTAAAATTTCTGAATACTGAAAAAAAATAAAAAGAAAAAATACCTAAAAAAGTAGTTACCCCATTTATGATTAAAAAAATCAATACACAAGTCAACAAAATACTAAAACATTAATAGAAACATGGGCAAAAAATAAATTAATTACATAACACACACATGATGAAATAAATATGAAAATTGTCCAACCTCACTATGAAATAAATATGAAAAAGTCCAACCTCACTAGTTGACCTTCTATAATTAAGAAATGCCAATTAACACATTAATTGTTGTTGTTTTTCTATAATATCAAACAAGCTTTACAATGCCCAATTTTGGAAGAGGGTACAATAAAAGAGACACTCTCACCACTGTTGGTGGGGATGTGAACTGGTATACTCTATCAGAAAAGCAACTAAGCAATGTGTATCAAGAGCCTTACAACTGCACAAACTTCCTGACCTACTTTAGCACTCCCAGAAATAAATATTTAAGTAAATAAGCAGAGATATTTCCATGAACCAGGGCGTTCATGGTAGTTATTTTTAAAATAATGCAAATAAACCTAGGAACAAAATAACCAATAATTAAAGAATATTGTTGAAAGCTCCTTTTTCTGAGATCTCTGATGACGGTAACCATCTTAATCGGCAATGTTACCATCAGTTAAAAGTATGCCAGCCTGCTGCTATACTGAATATTTTAAACTTCCAATCTTGAAGGAATTCTCTAACTTAAAAATAAGGCTAAGACCAGGAAGACGGCTGCTACGTACATTCACATAGAAGCAGACTGCTATCCCTTTTTGGGGGCTATGGTAGTAACAGAGGTAAATCAGGAATCAACCCGTAAGGCAATCGCATAGACTTCAATGTTTACCAGTGTAAAGCATTTTAGAGCTAAAGCACTTAAGAATACAGCCTTTTTTTGGCCAGTTCTTAACTGTGTGTAAGGGATTCCACTTCAGAAATTTCTACTCTGAAAATCTGAGCTATCAGTGTGGAAAAGTGACTTAAAATCTTGATATATAGGAAAGGCTCAAAAGAACTTGATGTAGCTTGGAAAAGATTCAAGGTACAAAACAGCTATCTTCAAATATATGAAAACCTGTGAGACCAAGTTCAAACTAAGTTCTCAAAGTGCAGTTCCAGAACCAGTTGCAGCATCAGCATCATCTGGGATTTTGTTAGAATTCACATTTTTACTGAATTAGAAATTCTGGGGGCAAAGCCCAGAAATCGGGATTTAAAAAAAGCCCTCCAGGTGATTCTGA
The DNA here is from genome assembly GCF_004115265.2 of Rhinolophus ferrumequinum. Taxonomy (NCBI): domain Eukaryota; kingdom Metazoa; phylum Chordata; class Mammalia; order Chiroptera; family Rhinolophidae; genus Rhinolophus; species Rhinolophus ferrumequinum. Next base: position 61,191,790 of record NC_046291.1, read on the forward strand.
TGCTTGCTAAACTTTGAGAACCACTGATTTTAGACTATATAGTCTGTAGACCTATGGCTAATAGGATGAAGCTATGGAGTGATTTGGATTCAATGTAAGAAAAATCTTGTATTGGTCCAAGCTGTCTAAAGAAGACTTAAAGTTAATGAGTTCCCCATAATTGGAGTTATTCAAACGTAAGTGTTCAAACGTATGAAATGGTATAGAAGGGGTTCAAACATTCGGTGACTGATTAAATCAGGATGTGTTTTTAGGTTCCTTCCTAACTTACTAATGCTACCAATCACCATATTGTCTACCATGTGAGACATCTCAAATTGAACATCTTCAAAAATCAAACTCACCACGTTTCTCTATAAACTAATTTTCCCAAATTATAATAATTCTAATTAATTATCTTGAATCTCAAACTAGAAACCTAGGCAAAATTTTTGTTGCCTCTCTTTTAATTCTTATATTGAACACATCATGAAGTTTTATCACTTCTTTGTTATTCTTCAATGTGACAGAGGTTTCAAAAATATTCACTTTTGGGGAAAGAGTTTCAAGAAAATACCATCCAAAGAGTTCACTCCTAGTCAAGTAAGTTTAGAATATACTGTATATCTACTCTACCCCTCAAATTTATGATGCATGTTAGAATATTAAAGCGCTAAGAAAAATTCTGGAGTGGAAAAAAATCTGTTTATCTTTATTTAACCTCAAGTTCTACGAATCATTCCATGGCCACATGATCTTCTCAGAGAAAATCTGGAGCTTGTTTTACAGACTGAAATAATTTATCATTTTTTCAAATGTGAGGGAGTGATCAATCCCAGGCTTCATCCAAATAATAGTTAAGGGTATTGAAGTAATGGGCACAGAGTCCCAGCACTGGGAGGTGCTACTCGGCAAAAGAGACAAAACAATGGTGTTTATCCCTCACCCACAGAAAGTTTCCAAGTACCTCTATCTAGCTCTACCCTCATATCTCAAATTTACAATCTTATGATTTCAAGAGAAAAAAAAGATTTCACAGGTAGAAACTGATAGAAACTTTTTAGACTTCAATTAACTATTCTTAGGCTATGTTTATATTTAACTAAAATGGAAAAATGGTGATCACATGTAATGACAAATTCTACACGTCCCATGCATAGGATGAATAAAAAGCTGAATAAGTGTACAGAATTTAATTACTTCAATCATCTTTCATTTACTGAGAACTTATTATACTTAAGAAACTAAGCTAAATGCTGGGCAAACTAAGGTGAAAACTGTACGATATAAATCAAATGAAAATATTTTTTGAATTTTTAAAATTGGCCTAGGTTGTTACTATTATAAAAAATAAATAATGGACAAACTGTTTTCTTTCTGGTGCTTAATCAACAGCATAGCTCTAAAATTATCAGCTTATGTAGTGGGTGAACTATTCAAGTTAATTCTACTAACCTTATAACAACTATTTTACCATCATAGTAAGTACAGAAAGTCATTTTCTTGGAGATTGAACATGATGTAACTTAAACTTCAAGGTCCTTTAATAACAACTGTTAAAATAACTGAAGGTACCAGTATAACTAAAGTGGTATTCAGCAAAAAATAAAATAAAATGAAAAACTAAAGAAAACTGGTATTTCACACAATGCCACTATAAAGTAGAAACACACACATCACTCACAACAGATAAGCAAAATAAGAAACATCTGAATATTCTGCAACTTTTATAGTCTACTGTTATAATAGAAACTTAAATGAATGTTACAATTTGAAAATTGGAATACATACTGCTGTAAAAAATGGAACTAAATGCTATTGAAATACTTATTGAAATAGCTATCGAAATAATTATTTTTGCTATATAATTTCTCAATACTTCATTCCTATAGGCAACTTTGAAAGCTCTTAAGTAAGTCTGACTCTTATTAAAATAAGTTCGTTTTAAAAGGGGAGGGAAACCCCATTACTTTAAGATTATAAATCAGCTATCTAACAGAACTGTGGTGTAAACAGGTGAGCCACAGGCACAAGCATTGCAACTGACCTTTACACATATATGAAAATCTACTCAACTGGTGATATAATACCTATTATGGACTCTACAAAGACATGAAACTTATCTCTGCTCAATGAGTTCTGATCTGCCACATTTAGTAAAAGAGAAATTATTATCTAGGTCCACAAATTTTAAATGTAGTTAAATTAAATGAGATACGGGTTGGGTTTTTTTTGTTGTTTTTTTTTTCCATTTAGAAGGTTAAAATCTGATCTAGCATAAAAAGCTGTGACTTTTACTTGGGCAACCCTTGTTGACTAAGTGTTAAAAAAAAAAAAAGGCATTTGCCATTATAACAAGATAAAAACTAACGCCTCAAAGTGTTACCTACTCAGGCCTTTTAACAAATTTGTTAACACATATTAGTTACATTACTCCACCTTTCTCTTAGTGTGAACTGGTATCAATTATTTAGCCAATTTTATTATGTTATTAAAATACCTGCTGATTAAACATGAACCAAAGTGTCACTTGAAAGAAATGTAAAATAAAGAGTATCAATGAACTTCAACAATCCAAAAATATCTAAAAATACAAAGTTATCTTAGAAAATGACATAAAACATTTCAAATTTGTAAAAAACTTGTTGTAGGAGTAAATATTACATAGGACTTACTTTCATAATTGCTGTTAAAAGGTATATATTTGGTCCTGCATTATAGGATTATGTTAAATGTCTATTAAAATATGTATTTTCAGCAAAGAGAAAATAAACTTTATAAACAAACAAAGGTGATTATTTTTAAAAATAAAACATAAACACATAATATATTGAATAGCTGACAAAAAAATAATTCCTTATTTATGGCATCCAATATAATCCTTAACAAATTGTCAAAAAAATTAAAATTTTTATGTAACTAGCACCTTCAGTTTCCTTAATTAGAAATCCCTTAAAAAAAACAAAACAAAAAAACAACTGAACAAAAAATAAGTGAATTCAAACATATACAAATAAGGAGCACTGTATTGTTTATCTCTTACCCGAAAGGTAAGAAACAACCTTTTAATACTTTAATTTTGTGAGTATTAAACAACTAGTGTGAAAAACAAGCTGCATGTAAACTATTTCTACTGCCTGAGCTTCAATGACTAGCTGAGGCAACCTGTTATAGGAGGTGTTAATTGGCAATAGGAGTACAAGTCAGAAGTATGTTCCCCATCGTCCTAACCCAGCAAGGCTAGGTCATTAAAGTGGAAATGAATTCTTTCATGTCGACTTAACCCTTTCAATGCATGATTTCAGCTGTTTCCTCTCAATTAATTTTTAAAACTTGTTACTTTTTAGAGTTTAAAAAAATGTTCCAAAAAAAGATCCTTTAGCTGACATTTCCAATGAGTATATTATTCAGAACAGAGCAAATTAAGTGCAATGTATTACTGCAGCTCTCCCCTATGAAAAACAAACTAATTGTATTTGCTTATTTTAACACTGAAAAGAAGATATAGGATACAACTGTTTAGATATAGCTTGGAACCATTTAGTCACATAGAGTTTTGATTTACATTTCTGTTTAAGGATCCAACTACTGTCCCATGATGATAATTTAATCACCTTAACATTGGAATATAGTAGTACTACCCTGTTTCCCCGAAAATAAGACCTAGCCGGACAATCAGTTCTAATGCGTCTTTTGGAGCAAAAATTAATATCAGACCTGGTATCATATTATATTATATTAATTATATTGTATTATATAAGACCCAGTCTTATATTTTAGTAAAGTAAGACTGGGTCTTATATTAATTTTTGCTCCAAAAGACGCATTAGAGCTGATTGTCCGGCTAGGTCTTACTTTCGGGGAAACACTAATTTTTTTTATTCTATTCCCATAATGTGTCCATACAAGAATCCCCAACATAAAAACATTTTGAAACGTATATAAGTTAAAACATTTTTCTAATTATGTTTCATTATTCTGATAAGGTGCACAGTCACAGCATATCCTGATGACTGGTTGCCAAAAAGCCAAAATTCCTGTTATGGAGTGATCTCAGGTTTCCAGATGGCACATTAATTCTTAAAAAAAAAAAAAAAAAAAGACAAAAATAAGAAAAATAAGAATGGAAATGTCAAAATAATGATGCACTGCTTCTGAAATGCTATATTTATAAATGCTAATATTCCCATATATTTTTAAACATTATAGGCATTTAAACTAAAACGCAATTATATAAATAATATTCTAAATAGTACAATTAAAAAATTAACATACATATGCTGCATCATTCATCTCGGAGTAATCTTGTAAGTATTTCTTTAATAAAAATGTCAGAGTAAGAACCAAAGATTAGAAAACCTGTTATAACACTATGTAGCTTGTGATAGATCAAAATTACCAACACGACAACAGAGATATAATTTCACCCACTGTTGTAATATAGGTAGGCTCATGAGTAATTATAAACATCAATATGCTTATTAGAAATTTGATCAGTGAGGGCTTAGATAATAATGGGCAATATAATGGCTCAAGGATGTCAAAAAATGGGAATTATACTGTTTTCCTACACCCTAGTCTACATCCCCTTCCCTATCTCACCCATTCCTTCTTTCAAGTCTTCCAATTATTTGACAAATTCAGTCCCTGCTTTTCTGAAAACTTTCTTTCCCTTCACCTACTGAGCTCCTCCAATAGAGCAAACTTAAGTGGCTGCTGTGGAGCCAATATTTTAAGAATACAAAAGTTTCAGTGGAGAACTGGCAGTGGGATGAGCAATGTAATATAATGGAAAAAGGAGAGATGACACCATTACCTGGTTATAAAGACATCAGATCAAAGCAACATAGCTAGTGGCCTAGTGCACAGTGACCAACTGTGACACGTCTTTCTCTTTAAGACCACCCTTGATAGTCACTTTGAAGCAATTTTCATCTACTTAAAAATGAGTATGTATGTGTGTGTGAAATATGCCGTAAGCACCAATCACGTTAGACATCCATAAAATCTGTCTCACCAGAATAGGAACTGACCATCTCCCCAAACTGGGTGACTTTCATTCTGCCCCACAATGCTTGGCTACCTTTGTTATAAAGCATCATCATTTACAAGGATCGGTTAGGCAAATTTCAGAAACCTTAAGATAACCACAGATGTTTAGGAGTGACTAAAACACACTATTTTTTATAACTGGAAATAGGACCCCAGCATCAAGCATAACCTTGAATGTCCTACAACAGAACATTAAGGTATCAGAACTGTTCCATAATAGGCCCTATCCTATCACTGGCTTTGACTTTAAAGTTCTTCAGTCACAGGTGGCCTCTTTTTCTTTTCCACTGTTCAACTACAGTACTATTTACTTATATATTTAAATTATAAAACATGTAAAATATAGTCAGCCACAAATGAACTGGTTATTATGGGAAGCATTCATCATTCATTAATTAGCCCATCTTCTAAATTATACTATGCAAAGCCAAGTATGGAATGGCACACACGTATACAGAATGCATGTTTTTATTTATTCACTCAACAACCACAGATCTGAGAGCTCAGTTGCCATATACTTACTGGCTACATGAAGGTAGACAGGCCCCTGCCCTTAAAAGGTTTATAAACAAGAAGGCAGACAAGAAACAGAAAAACTGGGGCCGGCCCAGTGGCTCAGGTGGTTGGAGCTCCGTGCTCCTAGCTCCGAAGGCTGCCGGTTTGATTCCCACATGGGCCAGTGGGCTCTCAACCACAAGGTTGCCAGTTCAATTCCTCGAGTCTCACAAGGGATGGTGGGCTCTGCCCCTGCAACTAAGATTGAACACGGCACCTTGAACTGAGCAGCTGGTGAGCTCCCAAATGGCTCAGCTGGTTGGAGTACATCCTCTCAACCACAAGGTTGCCGGTTCGACTCCCACAAGGGATGGTGGGCTGCGCCCCCTGCAACTGGCAACGGGCAACGGGCAATTGGACCTGGAGCTGAGCTGCACCCTCCACAACTAAGACTGAAAGGACAACAACTTGACTTGGAAAGAGTCCTGGAAGTGCACACTGCTCCCCAATAAAGTCCTGTACCCCTTCCCCAATACCCCTTCCCCAATAAAAAAATCTTTAAAAACAAAACAAAACACAGAGTTCCTTTAAAAAAAAAAAAGAAAGAAAAACTGTAAATGTAACAGTAGATTAAGTGCAAAAGTAGAGGCATGTATACAGGGCACAGAAGTCAGAGCAATCTATTTGATAAAATCTTCCCTTATGCTAAGAATTGAAGACTACGCAGAACTTTTCCAAGCAAAAAAAGAGAGAAGGGAGTGATGGTAAAGGAATTCCAAGAAAAGAAAATTACACATTTAAAGGCACAGAGACAGGAAACAGCAATCGTCCCGCACATTACCATTCAAAGCTTTTTAAAAAAATAGGCTGTCTACAGCAGGGACTCTTAAGAAGTCAAATATGAGTTAAACTGTTTCAATTTCAATGGGTGTTTTTCTGAGGATGTGACTTTTTTATAAAGTCAATTTTAAAAGAAGTGCTTTTTCTTACCCACTTTTGCCTTTATGAAAAATATTCAGCACTTTAGAATATAAATCAAACAGTTTAGAGTGCTCTGAATGCTTAAAAGAAATAATTTATAAGACAATAAAAGAGATGAGGTGCTTTTCCATACACAATGTTGTCTTACAGTAATATGTAGTGATTCTTTGGTTTATAGTTTTTCCATAATTATATCTGACTCCTAGGCCAGGGTGGTTTCCTTTTAACACATAGTTCTCAAAACAAAATATCCTTTCAACAAATAATATGAAAAGCTGATTATCTGACATCCAAGCAATGGGTACCACTGGAAGAGAAGACAGTTCAAGTCTGGGATTAGCTGGATCACTGATCAAAGGAGCTGAAGGTTAAGTGGATGCTACTGTGATCAGCTGTTAGACACTAAGCAGCCCTGAAAGCCAGGCCGTAGAGGTGTGAACAGAGAATACTAATAACCTTGCCTGTTTATCTTGCTTTATATTTTTTCAAATACATTACATTTGCATCTTGTGTTATGTTTTTCAAATATGTTATTTATCTCACCTAGTGAAAGAAGACAAAGGAACAATACATAGAAAAAAGAGCACCATGCAGAGGAGAGGGAATCCAAAAAAAAAAAAAAAGGGTGACTATGGGCATGGCTGGAAGAAAAAAAAAAAGACTTGGGAAAGCTCTGCAATGCCACACACTATGACATACACTAGGTATATGATGAATTAGAAGGGGGGCTAGTCCTTAATATCTGTCTCCAAATTTCTCCTTTAAATGAAGGAGATGAACGATGAATGAATTAGATGGGGGACTAGTCTTATATGTAAAAGACAGATAATACAAATATAAAAATGAGTATATAATTGTTACTTGGGTTTGGTACCAAAATAACAGCCTTGGGACATAATAAAAACAAGGCCGGGCCGCGCCGGCCCGGTGGCTCAGGCGGTTAGAGCTCCGTGCTCCTAACTCCGAAGGATGCCGGTTCGATTCCCACATGGGCCAGTGGGCTCTCAACCACAAGGCTGCCAGTTCGATTCCTCGAATCCCGCAAGGGATGGTGGGCTCTGCCCCCTGCAACTAAGATTGAACATGGCACCTTGAGCTGAGCTGCCGCTGAGCTCCCAGATGGCTCAGTTGGTTGGAGCACGTCCTCTCAACCACAAGGTTGCCGGTTCGACTCCTGCAAGGGATGGTGGGCTTCGCCCCCTGCAACTAGCAACAGCAACTGGACCTGGAGCTGAGCTGCGCCCTCCACAACTAAGACTGAAAGGACAACAACTTGAAGCTGAACAGCACCCTCCACAACTAAGACTGAAAGGACAACTTGACTTGGGGGAAAAAAAACAAAAAAACAAGACCTTTTCAAAAAGACTCCTCAGAAAGCAAATAAGCGATGAACGTGTAAGCCAGCAGTTCTTAACTCTGTTTATTCTTCAGAATCACCTGGAGAGCCTAAACAATTCTGATGCGTGGGCCCACCCTCATATTCTGATTTAAACTGCTCTGAGGTGAAGCCCAGGAATCTTTTTTATATTTTAGCATCCAAGTGATTCTCAAGTACAGCCAAAGTTGAGAACCATTAACGTAAACTTATAAAGCAAAGGATTTAATTATTGTGAGATTAATGAAATGATTGGGGTGAGTTTTGCCCAGCCAGCCGGGAAGGAATATCAGTCTAGAGCCAATTGCCAAATGTATATACAGAGGTTTTACAAAGTGTCATATCAGTATGAAATAAGGAGAGATTAATCAAGTTTGAAGACATCATGTGTGATGATTACTGCTATCCACCAAGTATTTCTGGTCCTTCTCTCCAGCACATAATAGAACTGCACTTCCTTGACTGACCTCTCAAAGTTAGATGTGAACATGTGCCTTGCTTTAGTCAATGAAACAGAAGCAGCGGTGACCGGTGATGTTCAGTCAAAGCTTTCTGTTAAGAGCCAGTGCTCAGTGATAGAATTCTCTCAGCTTGAATCCCAGAGTAAGGATGATACCATAGAAAACACACCCAGCTGACCCATGACAGACAGACAGCATGCATGGAAAAAAAAAGCTTTGTAGTTTTAAGTCTTGAGATTAGGAATTGTTCTTGAATCATAACCCAGCCTCCCTGACTGACACACCATTGAAGACTTCTGGGGAAGGGGATTATTTCAGCAGTCTGGAAGAAAAGTAAGTAGTAATTCATTAGACAAACAATGGAGGCAAAGGGCACTCATTTAGAGAGAATGCCTTACACAAAGTCCTAAATGAATGAGCAGAGTGACATGGGACACCTGAGGAGTTACAAAATAGTATAATATGGCTAATTTAGGATATGAAAAGATTGGAGCAAGAGATGAAGCTGGTAAGAGACAAATCATGAAGGATGGAAAATCCAGACATATCAACTCATAAAAGGGCCAAAGGGGCCATTCCATAAAATGGTTCATACTAGTCTTCAACCTTCTTTCTACCCTCGTATGTCTAAGTGATAAGACCCACTCTCACCAGCAACAACGGCATACTACTCCTACACGTATCATTTTAGAAAGCTCCCAGTTAGTTCAGATCATGTCCTTCAAAGAGATGGTCCTCCCTCCCTGTCTCCTCAAGAATCATTACACTTTGGCCTGAGGACTGTAATTTTTATCCTACAGTGAAGATGACTGAGGCCTTATGAAGGATGAAGGAAGGCCTTATGAAGGAAGGCTTTATTTATCCTTATGAAGGATAAATAATCAGTTCCACATTTTAAAAAGGACTCTGGCATTTCTGGTGGTAGGAAGATTTTAATAAGGGAGATTGGTGACCAGGAGGGTCCAGAAAAAGATTATATAAAGGCCTGAATTAAGCAGAGGCAATGACAGAAGTTTAGAAATATATTCAAGACTTTTAGAAAGTAGACGTCATAAAATAATACTTGGGGAGTAATTATGTGGAGGAAATCGAGAAGTATACAGTGGTTACATGTTTTGCCTAGAGCAGCTGGGTAAATATCAATACCATTAGTCAAGATAGGAAATACCTTCAGGTCATATCCCAAATCTCCAGAATCTGACTGCTTCTTATCACCTACATACATTGTGGCCCTCTGGTGATAACCATTAACCTTACATGGAAACGAAATCCATTTATACCTCATTCTAACTAATTATGTTTTTTACTCTTACTAAAAATGATATGAGATCTTTCCTTCCTATTACCTTGATTAATCAAGACCTGACAAATTTGAACCTGAAAGTTTACATTTAAACCAATGTAGCTGTACTAACATTATATCTAGTCTGTCTGCAAATGGCAGGTTAGACCCTGTCCAACAGGAAAAATTTAAGATTATCGAAAACCATAATAGCAATCAGTTATTCACTCAAAATCAAACATAGTAACAACATCTAGTCTTAAAGGAACTAGTTTTCTTCCTTCTCCGTATAGACCACTAAAGTTCTACAAGTAAAATTGCCAGATAAAAATGTGATACTCCAGTTAAATTTGATTTTCAGATAAATGAGTATTTTTTAACAGGTACGTCACATGCACTATTTGGGACACATTTATATTTAAATTTTTTTCATTGTTTATCTGAAATTCAAATTTAACTGAGCATCTGGAATTTTTATTTGCTAAAGATGGCAACCCTATTCCCAAGTAACTACAAGTACTTTCCATTCTAAGTCCATATTCTAAGTCTCTTTTCCATTTTACCTGTTCTGCATAGCTTAAGCCAAAGGCAGCTTTATATTATTATACAAACCCATAACTTACTCAAAACCTATTGTTATTTCTATGTCTTTAAATAATACTTTTAAGACTACAGTGCCCTTGCCAAATGGTCACTCAATTCCCTCTTATAAAAAGAGCACAAATGAAATTTACATCTTAATAATATATGTGTGTGTGTGTGTGTATACACACACACACACGTATTTTTATTTTTGTTGGAAATCAGCATCTACTTTGAAACACCTCTTCAAATGCTAACCTAATCATTCATTCAGCAACAGATGTCTTACTTTAGGCAAGACAACACTCACCATTCAGAGCACACTGTGCATATGGCCCTGCTGGTCCCCGTCCTCGGCCCCAATCTAGCTAACAGTGGACTCGCCATGCATGTCCTGAGCAGCGCTCTTCAGCTGCACTAGATTTTCTCTGCTACACACTTTTCTGTCCATCATGTCATTAAACTCCCCATTAAGTAAGACACTCTGTGAGGGCTCAGCATTTCCTTGTTTGCAACTTCACGCAGCATCTGGGTCAGTGCGCTGCATACTACTGTTGCTCCCTGATAGACTATCTTAATAGAAAAGTCAAAGAGTTAAGAGAAAGCTACTGACATAATTGAAAGAATTCCATACTAGAGGAAGATTATCTAACACACACAAAAAGATGCTCAATAAATAACTGTTCGATCTCTTTATAAATAAATGCAGTTTTAGCTTTTATTTTTGATCGCTATCTCACACTCATACATGCCAAGCAGGCATTCTGATGCCTCCTGAGCCAAGCACACATGGAAATGCCAAAGGCAACCCTTTGCTTGTGTGGTCTCCATTAAGAACTGTAGTATTCCTTCTCCCAGATGGATAAGTATATCCAAAAGGCAGAATAAACGAGAGGCTAGAGAAAAGGAAATTAATGTGCTTGAAGTATACCTAGAGAATATACTTCTCTAGGTATAGTCAGTTACTGAGAATACTGAGATAGTCAGTTAGGCTGCAGACTGGGCACAAGGGTTTTTCATTTAAGCAGCTGATCTGTTCTTAGGCCTAAGAGTAGAAAGTTGCCTTCCTGGGAGTGAGAGAGGCCAATGAGTCAGGTAGGTTAAGAGGAAGATACAGCCAGGTGACAACTATCCACAGAGTGAACAACTAATATTTTTTCTAAATAACCACTGTTAGTTTCTTTTAAACTTTCTCTAAAACTTATAAAATATTTAAGCTATACAGAAAGATCTAATAAATAATAAATATACTACCCAGCTTATGAAATAGAACATCATGAAACACTTCGGCTGAAGCTCCTGTGCCATCCTCCCTGACTGACCATCTTCTCCAGACGCCCAGTTGTAGACACTATTCATATAGACTGTATTATTCCTCCACTTGATTTTTTCCTTCATTGTGTTAGTATGGATTAATCATGTTGATATGTGAAGATCACCTACTTTAAAAAGTTCCACTGTTAAGTAAAATTATGGACACATTTCCCTACAAATGGACAATTCATTTTTTGATATTATGTCTAGAGATCAGCAAACTATGACCGGTAGGCAAGCCAGCTGATTGCTTTTGTGAATGAAGTTTTACTGGAACACAGCCAGGCCCATTCATTTTTGTATTATGTACGGGCGCTTTAACACTATAATGACAGAATGCAATTGAGTAGTTGCAACAGAGACCATTTGGTCCACAAGCCTAAAATATTTACTATCTGGCCCTTTAAGAAGAAAGTACAGCCCCTGTTATGAATAATGCTGTTATAAATGTCCTTGTACCCACCTGGGAAATGTTCCATACGGAACATAATTGGGAAAAGATCTGCTAGGTTGTAGGATAGGCAAATTATTACCATTACTAGATTTTAAATGTTTTCCAAAATGGTCGTGCACTACACTACACTAGTTTATACGTGTTTATAGACCATTCACGTTTCTTCCAATGTTCGTATATGTTTTGTCCATTTAAAAAATATGTCTTTTTCTTACTGATTTGTAGAAGCTGAAGATATATATATTAATAACTACTGCTGTGTCCATTATATGTTAGATATATCTTTCCCCATCTGTGGCTGTTTTGTTTTTTACATTTCTTCATGCCTCAGGTGCATCTGAAAAATGAGGATAACAACCACCCAACTTTATACAGTTGTTGCAAAGATTACATGAGTTAATATATTTAAAGTACTTAGAACAGTGCCTGCACATGTAAGGGCTCCGCAAATGTTAACTGTTTTATAATGTTTTTAAAGGAAAATGAATTTTAAATTTCAATGTAAATTAATTTATCAATTTGCCCCTTTAGTATTTGTGCTATCTATATTGTATAAGAAATCCTGCCCTACATAGTTAATATTATGTGTCCACACAACAATATCTATCTTATTTATTCAGTACCTCTGAATACTAAAAATAGCACATTCTGTTAATTTGGTTTCAATTCACTATTCAATTTCTGTATATTTTCTTATAAATCTAAGTACATTTTTAATACTGATCTCTCTAAAGTTCAAGTAGAAAAGAGAATTCCATCTAGAATATCCAGTCCACCACAAAATTTTCTAATTAAAAAGTAAATAAAAGAGATATATGTTTTTGTCCAAGACAGAGTAACAGGAACTAAATTGATATTCCCACCTGAAACAAACAAAAACCAGATAAAACTATATGAAAGAGTACTTTGTACAACACTGTTGATCAGGCAACAAAAGACGGTGATCTTTGAGAACCAAAAATAATGTACCATGTTTCCCCGTAAGTAAGACCTAGCCAGACAATCAGTTTTAATGCATTTTTTGGAGCAAAAATTAATATGAGACCTGGTCTTATTTTACTCTAAGACTGGGTATAATATAATATAATATAATATAATATAATATAATACTGGGTCTTATATTACTTTTTGCTCCAAAAGACTCATTAGAGCTGATTGTCCGACTAGGTCTTATTTTCGGGGAAACACTCATTGCCTTTAGACAGTTTCTAGGCTACAGTCTGGGGGAAGGAGCAGGCAGAGTACAACGGACTTCCTGAGTTGAGGTGATAGAGCTGAGATGACTGGGAAACCAAAGCAGTGAGAGTTATCAGTACAGTGTACCAGAGAGAAAATAGCTGCAAAGAAAGAAAATCTTAGTGATCTTCTGAGGGTCCTCCTTGAGTATTCAGCTGAGTACTAATCAGTGCGTGTGAGAAAACTACCAAAGGCTGGGGTAAACAACCACCCGAAAGGATTAAAGAGTAAGTACCTACCTCTCACAGAGCACTGGAAATAGTGCCTGCTCCCACCAGCTAAACTGAAAAAAATTCAAAATGTACAAGGCATTGACTGGCCATCACATTCAGCAGCTAGGTATAATACATTTCTACCCTCACAGGAAGTTCTATTGGACAAGACGGATATAGAATATCTTTGGAAAGACAGAGAGAAAATGCTAACAGTGATTGTTTCTAGGGAAGGGGACAGAAACAGCGAGGACACTTATTCAACATATACACAGTTATAATTTCTGAACTCTGTAACATGTCAAATACTACTTTTTTAAAAATAACTATTTACTTATTTTAAAATTCCTTGTTTAGTTCTCCAAAAACTTGATTAATGCTAATTAGAAGTAAAAAAAAAAAAAACTCAGAAGATCTGGGGTATAACAGAGTATAAAGAATAGAAATCACCTCTCCAAGATTTCCTAGAAATACTCCTGACTACTGCCCTCAATTTATGAAGCATTCATCTAGTCACAATACTATTTGGGATATTATATGCAAAAGATGAGAGTTACTATTTCTGAGGAATTAGGGAACAGGGACAGAAGAAGTAGAAGAAACATGCTTACAAAGCATAAAACAGTAGCTGTGGCCAAAAGGCACAGGAGAAAGTTCTATTCTTTTGGGAAGGAAGGCACAAGGTCACACTGTCACATCTATTTCTCTTCTTATACGTACTCCCGTTTTATGCTCTACAGAAGAGCACTTAAAAGCAACATAGTCTTTCCGTTCTGCTCTGAAATCACATTTTTTTCAAACGTTATTAATACACTGAACAAGTTACTTAACTGCTATAAGCCTCAATGTCCTCATCTATAAAATGAAAACCTGTTATTTAACCAATGGTATATACTAACTATTGGCATTTTTGCCTAGGAGAGGAAACAGCCAAACCTTTGAGAACAAAAAAGGCACAGTAGTCAGGTACCATAAAATAACAAACAATAAAACATCTGAACAGGTACTTTTCTCACTGGAAGATGGTCAGCTCTGGGAGGTGGAAGGATCTGGGGATGATGCTAACACATGAAAATCTACCCTGGAAGAAAAATGAATAGGAACAGAATCCCAAACCACCTGCTTTCCTGCCCGTGAACACTGCATTCTCATTCTCAGTTCCCGCTCCAGGGATCTCAGCCACTGTTTGGATCTAGTCTAGCTCCACAGCAGCGCCTTTCACTGTAGCCCAATACACACTGCCTTTCAGAGAGCTTGGGCAGCTCAGAGGTCTGTGCCGGGCAGAAAGAAGGCCAAGCTGGTGTCTACAAAGTGACAAGGGCACAGACTAGTGACCAGGAAGCCTGCCCAAATTTCAGGAATTCGGGTTTGTAGGGAAACAAAAGCATAGTACGGTCCTATCAGATAGGAATGTCATCCAGGGACTCCACTACCTAATCATATCCACAATCATTCAAGGAGGTCTACTTACTAAAGAAAACATCCTACAAAATGTAAGACCCAAGAAGGAAGCTGTGGCACAGTGAGGAAGAACATGACAATGATTTCCAGAAATGTTTATTTTCAAGTTATTAGTAAACAAATTTTAAAATGTAGTAATGACCGGTAATTTACATCCTTAAAAATGTATAGGGCATGTGTTAAATTCATTTCACACAATTGCTACATGTAGAAATCTCTTACGTGTGGCCTTAGACTACCATACGTTTATTGAAGGGAATGAGACATTTGAAAATGAGTTTATACTAAACGGGAAAGTGCAAAGAAACTTACCCATGTGTGCCAGCTCTGTGGCCCGCAGGCAAGAGCATCACCTGCCTGTGCCAGTCAGACAACCAAACGTTACTGTGAAAGCCATGAAAGAAGCTGTTAACACTCTGGTTTCATCTCAGCACAGGCCAGAGCAGCAGATTAAACAGAACTTTACATCAGTGGCAGGTCTCCCAAGTTCTCTTGATGCCACAGAATTCATAAGTGGGATCAGTATGTTCTGAAAAAACATGGTACTGCAAGAGGAAATAAAGGTTCTACCGCATCAAGCAGTGTAATACTTGAAACCTCATCATCAAAGTGACAGTTTTCAAGTGCCATTTATGATGCCCTAGTCTGGAAACATCCCAGCTAACCCATCTGATCAACAATTTCACAGATGGAAGCACTTGATGGCTAATTGGCAAGTCTATTATTCAAATAAAACAGCTCTCTGTACCTCTTCTTCCATTATTACAAGTCAAGGTACAACAAGATTGGTCATTCAGATTAGCTTAATAAGAGAAGTCTCTTTCCCAAAATAATTTTTTAAATAGAACAACATATTTTGGCAGAGTACTAATCAGTTTCTGAATAGTAAGGGAAATGTTTTATAAATTAAAAGGAGTAAGAAATGTAAACCTTCATTAAAAAGTTGTACTATGTGTATCTTCTACCTTTATCAATATGTCAAGATATACATTACCATAGGGAATAAAATGAATGAAGTATTGATTCATTCCTTAAATATTCTTAAAATATGGACCAAGTATTACATGTCAGAATAAAGAAAAACCCTTTCAAATATTTTGTTTCCTAAAATTTAAAAAGAAAGCATCTTACTCTTCACCTACATTTTGCATTACAAATTTCCAGACTATTTAAGGTTTTTAAATTTATGAAGCAAGTAGCCAGTGACAACACTATAATCTGAGGAAATGGTGTTGATGAAAAATAGGCTTTGGCATTAGAAAGGCTTGTGTTCCAACTCTAGCTCCACTTCTTGTTAGTTTTGTGACTCGACCCTACAATATGGAAATAATTATCCCTACCCATGTAGGATTGTTGTGAGGACTAAATGAGAAGATTAAATACACAGACCACCTCTCCCATCAAAACATGGGAGGCACTCAGCATTAGTCCATTTGGCTCTCACCCCCTCCCCCACTCCACCTCCATAAATTCTAGAAGGGAATCCTGATAAAATTGTCAAAATATGTGGGTTCTTTTTACAAATACATACATTTGCTCTAGATCCCACTGATACATAATTACATCCCCTGTTCAAAGTATCTGGCTATCTCCCTATATTACTAAAATTCTCATAGCCCCCAAGGAAACCCTCAAGAAAGAGCCTTATAGAAAGACTGAGTTATAAAATATTCAAAGATCTCATTTAGTCTACAAAATAGAAATTAGGAAATGTGAGTAGTAACTAGAACCAGCAAATGTGAAAGAAACAGTAGCCAGAAACTATGCAACCAGATGAATACTAAAGTAAAATAAAAATTATCTCCCTATAGCGACAGTTATATAATGGTAACAAAAAATGTATTCTGCTAGGAAATGAAATAGATTCCCATGAAATTAAAAAAACAAACAAACACCTTTTCAATAAAACAGAGGGTTGCTTCTCCAAAACAAGGTTGTGTCAGTTTACTATCTACTTCTGATAAGCATTTTGCTTCCAATTACTCAGTCTCTGGTGTTTACAACACTAGGGAATAAAGAACTATTTAACAGAGAGCTACCATAGGCAGGTAGGAATGCAATCGAGTAAAAAGAGGAGAAATGTATATACGAGTAAGAGAAAAGTATAACTACCATAAAAAAAAAAGTATAACTACCATAATTATTAATTTACTCTTTATTGTCCCTAAGCCCCACCCCCACCGTGCCCAACACACGTGGCATTCGGTCTCCTGGAGGGAAGAGCCTGTGAAATCACTGGAGACAGTTTGAAAAGCAGCACTGGGAGGCTGTCCAGCGGAAACCACTGCCCTGATCAGGTGGCTTGCTTCCAGGGCACTCAACCCAGATAACATCCCACAAAGAACCACCTTGAATGTATATTGTGGGAGACACTGCTCATGTCTGCCCAGATTTTAAAAGAGTATGATATCTACAGAACTGTCCAAATGATAATATGAAAAATTAGAAGTTATGTTATACAGGTTTCAGACAGGAAACCCACAGATCAATGTATCAAATGAGTAATGTAACCAGTAAACCAAACATGTAAAACAATGTTAAGGGCAGGGAAAAGAAACAAATTGAAGTGTTATGATCATAACATCCCCATACATTTGGAACACTGAGATTATATTACAATCTTAATTTCCTATATTAGACAGACGTATCTTCTCGTTTCTCATCCCATATATCCTTTTCTATCAAAAACGGTATCAGCTGTCATAGATCCACCATATCCTTGACTTCAAATTTAAAATCTTAACGTTTCATTTTCCCTCATAATTTTGATTTCCTATTTCATCAGAATGTATTAATTTTGGAAGACAATTTCACTGTAACTGAAAATATGTCACTGCTCCCCTTATGTTCTAAAGAATTCAAAATTATTTAGGGTAATTTCATATCAAAATTGAAATTTAACAATCACAAATATCAAAGACCTTTGTCCTTGACAGACCAGTCACAACTAGAATGTTCAAACAGAACGACACAGATTAACTAGAATGCACCACCAGGAATCTGTTTCCCCTTTACTTATTTGAGAACTCTTAAGAATTGATTTGAGATCTCTCAGGAGCATATTTTTCACGGGGTTTAATATCTATTAAGAACAACGCTACAATGACAACTAGAAAGCGTATGCTGTAATTAGCTTGCTTTTGACCTGACCTCTTTAATTTTCTACAAAAGAAACATCAGCTCAATATATGAACACAATGATTAGAAACTATACTTTTAAAGGCAACTTGTATTTTTGCTTTGTTTCTAAAGCAAAATCACTATCTGTAGTTAAGCACAGAAGAAAAACAATTAAAATTTCTTGACCCTTCCCTACTTCCTACTAGGAAGAAAAATGGCCTAATTAATATACCAATGTTTAGGAAGGTCTTTGTAAATGTTCAGAGGATCACATCAGGATACCTACTCAAAGAACCAAAGGGAAAAAGTGGTAACCAGAAGCATCCATCAGCATATAAAAACTGTCAATACAGACAGGTTACAGAGCTCAAGGAACATAAAGAGAACTCATAAAAAGCCTTTTGTAAAAGCCTGCTCATTTTCATGCTACTGCCCAGTGGTAAATAAATGGTTTTATTTCAAATGTGACAGGTATAAAGATTCATTATACACATTAATCCATGTTGGCTCAAGACCCGTCAGAATCTCTCTAGCTGGTAAATATACGATAAAAATAAACATCAAAATCTGTAATTTAAAAACAGTGTTGTAGTAGCTTCATGTCTCTGCTTCCATTCTTGCCTTCTCACATCAATCCAGAGTATCCAGGTTCTTTAAAAATGTTGAGTCTGAAAAGCATAATTCCTTTGCTCAAAAATCTGTCATGATTTCACAACGCACTCAGGAGACTCTTGTACGAGGCCCTAGGTGATCTCTGCTCTGGCAGCCTCTCTAGTGTGTTGTCCTCTTCAACTCCACTGAGGGAGAATATGGAATGCTTAAGCAAGGCATGAGAACAAGCACTGAACAATAAAAGGAATTTCTGATTTTATTTTATTTGGTGGTTTTTAAAGAAAGTACTAAAGGAAAATATTATTTAACATTATTTAATGTTATATTGACTTGTTCGTTTGTTTTTGTTTGTTTACTAAAAACAGAGAACATTACGTAAGAGTAGAAGTTCCTTCAGGCTCCCTTCACTCTCGTGAATTTGGTGTGGGTTACTAGGCCTGTGCTGTACGAGACGATAGCCACAGCTACATGTGACCACACAAATTTAAGTAAAACTAAAAATTCAGTTCTGCGGTCATACTAGGCACTTTGCATGGACTCAACAGCTACATGTGTCTATTAAATTTAAATTTATCAAAATTAAAATTAAATAAAACTTAAAACTGGATTCTTTAGTTGCTCCAATCACATTTCAAGGGCTTAAAAGCCACATGTCCAAAAAAAAAAAGCCAAATGTGGCCAGTGGCCACTCTATCAGTGGAGATATAGAACATTTTCATCATTGTAGAAAGTTCTACTGGACAGTGCTTTTATTCAAGAGTTATGCACCTGTGGGGACAGAGCCCCAAAAAGCAGTTTCCAGGCTCTCAGCCTCACATAGAAAGGTGCTGGCTCAGGTAGTAAATGGCCATCGACTGGGATCAAATGGCCATCAGCTGTGGCTAGTTGGCCGTCAGCTGTAACCCGTGAGCCATTGGCCACTAATATAACTGCTGTGGCTACACTAGCAGAAAAAAATGGGAGCTAGCAAAAGATGGTGGCTGAGCCTGCAAGCGGCGCAGTGAGGGTTGGGAATTGTATGGCTCCTGTTTCCTGTTTCTCTAACCCAGCTGCCAGCAAGAGGATAGTGGTGTGACTCCCCTACCTATGGCTCCGTGGGTGTTCCTTTTTGGCCTCATCATGTCCTGCGTTCTTATGTGGGGAGCGGGACCAGAGACTCTGCATGACTCCCTGCACGACAAATGGTGCAGCGGGCAGGGTCTCCTGCATGACAGTACCCTTTAAAAAAGTGTTATTTTATGTTTTTTACATTAATGCTAATGCTTTCATACTGCATATAACCCTCTACAACCTGAATTTTCCTCTTAATATGTTTATAAGGTCTATTATGCATACTGATATACAGAGTCTAGTTTATTTTAACTGCTGCATAATGTTCCATCATGATACATTTTGCCAGATAGATGCTTAAGTATTCTGCATTTTTCAATGATCCAACCAATGTAGTAATGAATATTATTAAACATGTCTCCTGATACACATGTGTTAAGAGTTTCTCTAAAGTGAATACATAAACGGAATTGCTGAGTCATAGAAGTCAGGGCATTTTCAACTTTGCCAGAGATTGTCAAATTGCTTTCCAAGTGATTTCAACCATTTATATTCCACAGTTTGTTCATTCAACATATATTTATGATCTTCTATTTGCCAGGTAATGCTCCAAGCACTGAGATACAATCATTAATCAATTAAAACACCCACACCCCACACCAACCCACCCTAAGGAAAAAAGTTTACATGAGAATTTTTGCTTCCCAAAATCTTCGTTAACACTTAATACAACAGACTTCTGTTAAAAAAAAAAAAAGAGCTAATAGTTGTTTTAATTTTAATTTCCCTGATATACAGTGAGATTGAGTATCTTTTCATATGCTTGTTGGCAATTCTTATTCTACAAATTTCCATTTCATGTTTTGTTTTTATTCTATAAGGTTATCTTTATTGTCTTACTGACTTAGGGTTCTGTTAAATGTATTGTAGACAAATGTGTTGCAAATTATCTTCTCTCTATTGCTTGTCATTTTAAGTTTGTTTCTACTGTCTATTGAGACAAGAGTTAGTAATGTATTGAGGTAGTAAAATTATCAATCTTCTCTTTAGAGTTATGCTTTCCTATTTTGAAGTCATAAGGACATAAAATTTTCTTCGAAAAAACATTTGAGCAGTTATCTACTGTGTGTGTCCGACATGTTCACGTCTGAGTTTATTTTATCCTTATGAGAACCATCTAAGGTAGACATTATTGATCTCATTTTAAAGATATAATTGAATTTTTTATTGTGGTAGAACACATTAACATAAAATTGATCATTTTAGCCATTTTTAAGTATACAGTTCAGTGGCACTGAATACATGCACATTGTCGTGCAACCATCACCACTATCCATCTCCAGAAACTTTTCATTTGCCAAAATGAAACTGTACCCAGTAAACACTAACTCCTTACTCGACTACGGCCCCCAATCCCTGGCAACCACCATCCTACTTTCTTTCTGTCTCTATGAATACGACTTCTCTAGTACCTCATGTAAGTGAATCATACAATATTTTGTCCTTTTGTGACTTGCTTATTACTTCACTTAGCATAATGTCTACAAGATTCATCCATGTTATAGCATGTGTCAGAATTTGCTTCCTTTTTAAGGCTCATAATATCCATAGTACGTATACATCACATTTTGTTTATCCATTCACATATCAATGGACACAAGTTGCTCCCACCTTTTGGCTATTGTGAACAATGCTGCTATGAACACTGCGTACACACACCTGAGTTTTTTAATTCCCAAGGTATATACCCAGTAACGGAATTGCTGGATCGTATGGTAATTCTGTTTTCTGCAGAGGTCACACAATTTTACATTTCTACCAGCAATACACAGGGGTCTACCCTCACCAACAGTTGTTTTTGTTTTGTTTTGTTTTGAATTAATAGCCATCCTAATGGGTATGTCCTCCAAAATTATAAACTTTGATTTCTACTGTTAGGTCTTCATTTAGTATATGCACTTTCATGTATGGAATAAGGGAAGAATCTAATATTAGCTCTCCCCCCTCAAATAGAAAACCCCTTGCTTTTCAGCATCGTTTAAGGAACAGGTCTCTCCTTCCCCACTAATTTTTAAGACCATCGATTATTACAAATTAAGTTGCCATATATGTACATATCTATTTCTGGGCTTTCTATTTGACTATACTGATCTATACCAATATAACACTCTTTGAGTCATACAGCATTAACATATATTTTGATAT
The DNA here is from genome assembly GCF_004115265.2 of Rhinolophus ferrumequinum. Taxonomy (NCBI): domain Eukaryota; kingdom Metazoa; phylum Chordata; class Mammalia; order Chiroptera; family Rhinolophidae; genus Rhinolophus; species Rhinolophus ferrumequinum. The sequence continues at coordinate 61,213,661 of NC_046291.1, forward strand.
TTGGTAGAGCAAGTTTCATTTTCCTTTCTAAGAATTTCTTTGCTATTCTTGGGTTGTTTTCTCCTATATCAATTTTAGAATCGGTTTTCTAATTCCATGAACATTCTGGTTGGTATTTTTATTGGAACTACACTGAATTTATGACTAATTGAAGAGAATTGGAATGTGATATTAAGATGCCTCATCCATGAAAACGGTATTATTTCTTCATTTATTCCAGTGATTTCCCCCATTGCAATGTTAAATTAATCTTTTTTATAAAACATTAGACCAAAACCTAAAAGACAAATAATTCAAAGAACATTTCTACTCCAAGACCTACAATAAGAAACCAAAATGGTTATTAGTTATATATACAAAATCTATATACTGTATGAATTCATGAGTTATAACAAAATAGATCATATCCAATTCATGAAATTATTTTAAGTCTAGCCACCTGAAATAATCCTTCAAAATATAGCTTACATCTCACCCCTTTCAGAAAGCCTTCTCTGATTACTCATCTACATACAGTATTTTCCCTTATTTTTGCATCTGGAAATTACTGAGGTCTGTATCAGAGATAGAAACTGATCACTTACAGGCAACACGGGCCTGTGTATGGGTTTAGTTTGGCCTACACCAGGTTTCTTAGAACAAAAACTAGAGACCAAAAAGATCAGGGCATTTCACCCAAAAATCACAGGACTTCTGACTTGCAAGTTGTATGTCATTCTCTCTCAGGGTCCTAGCTATGAAGGTTCCATCTCCATGCGTCCTTGATAACCAGAGTAGGCAATTCACGCACTGATTATCAACGTTTCCACCTAAAAGTGACCTGTTAATTTCCAACTCACATTCCATTAGTCAAAGCAAAATCATGGTCAGGCTACTTCAAAAATAATGGAGAAGTATAATCCTACAATGTGCCTGGAACATAAAAAGTCAGAAATATTTCATATCATTGATGACTTTGCCTTTAATCTCTTCCCCTCTACCTATAACCCAAACTACCACTAGAATTTTCAAAAACACAAACTGAGTTATCTCACAACTCTGCTAAAAAAAAAAAAAAAATCTTCATGAAACTACAATGTCTATATGATAAAAAGTAAAAATCACTAAGCGTGACATTCAACATGTTTCATAATCTACTCCAAACTCTTTTACCAGCTTCTCTCCCCATTATTTCCCCTTACATCGCCTATTCCCCAGCCTTTCTGAGTATGTCTTGGCATATATTCCAAAATTTACCTCAAACATCACATTAATTCAGGCCCATTGTTCCCTTTTTGTGGAAAAAATTAAACACTACACCCACTATATTACAAATCACATTTATAATGAGCACTAGTATCCACTCATTCAAAGTAGTTAACACAAGCCAGACAGAATTGCCACGTATCTACTAGAATTTAAGGCCCCTAGATTAAGATGTTCTTGTTTACCTTTGTATTCCCTATAGCATAACACCAGATACACAGAAACTCAAAATATTGGCCTAACAAATTCAATACAAGACAAGATAGATGTCACTCACATTTTACTTAAGTTTCATTGCCTCTTAAGCTTACTTTGTTTCTAAAGCTAAACTGGACCCAGAGACTTCAACTAAAACTTTTAGAGACTGGAGACTATGCTTTGGCTATGCCCATCTCTTGGGTTTTACCTTCACTGCCTTTGGAAAGTTTAGTTGTCCAGACCTCGGTAGGGGTAAGGACAATCAGGTAGTCAAATTATAGCAGTAAATGCTTTTAACACAATCATCTCACATCTTTTAGTAATTTCAAGTTAGTAAGCATTTTGGCAAAATAAATTAAAAAAACACATTTGAAATTTAAAGCTATTAGTTTACAAATTCTAATAGTTCTAACAAAACATCTGTTTCAGCGTCAGACTAATGATAAGTCATACTGAGGTAGGAAACTGCACCAAGTTAATGATTTTAGCATACCACTGTTCAAGTATTAACATTTAAAAATGTAATATTAAAAAAAAATAAAACTTTAAATGAAATTATTTTGGAGGTATGGACACCATAATGAAGAATTAGGGGGAAGTACCATGACAAAGCTAATGGAAGAGAAAGTTTTAAGAAAGACATTGTAAATAGTGTGGAATACTGAAGTCCAGTTAGAAGAGAACGAAAAGTAGGCAAATAGACTTGGCAATTTGAGCAATTACAGTACAGTAATGGAGGAGGCCAGAATATAATCTCAGGAGAGTCAGTGGAGGTAAGGAAGTAGAACTTGTGAATATAAGCTATTATTTCAGGAATTCTAGAAATAAATGGAAGAAAAGGTTTAATGGAGGGATGCAATTAAGTTTTGTTAATTTTTGGATACAGGAGACTTAAACATCTTTGTAGGCAGAGAAGGGGGTCAATGGAGATGAGCAAGGTTTCAAAAGAAGTGATGGGATCAGCGAATACACAGAAGGATTAGCCATGGAAAAAAGAAAGGTTACCTGTATTCAGAGAAAGCAGAGTCCTTTGAATGGATGGAGAACCCTATTTTGCTCTCATTTCCATGTTTTAAAAGGGCCTCTGCAAATTTACCAGCAAGTTTTGTGGAAAACTATTTATGATGAAATCCTGCCCTTTCCATTAAATGGTAAGACAGTAACACTGATTTTGGGAGGATAAAACAACTTATGTCACCTTTTCTACTTTTATTGGCTACTATGCATTACCCAATGGCAAGAGTAGCTATTATGAATACAAAGATCTTTGACTTCTTATTAAAAGCAAACAATACACTTAAAATTTTATTCCTGTTTATTAAAAGATAACACACTTAACATTTCATGTTGCAGAAGTAACATCATAGGTATATGTCAAGTTAGTCTAGAACAAAAGTAAAATAAAGTTCTAGGACAAAAATGTAATCATTGAACACCTAGCATTTGATAAAGGAGATATCACAGAAATAAGAATCCACAAATGATTCCCTTAAAAGTTTGTCATCTGATCTAATTGGGAAGATGAAACACACACATGAAATGACAAATTCTCAAGTAACATATTTTTAAGTTCAAATAAGAATACAAACTGAGGACACAGGGGCTGATTAAATTGTTACAAACCAAAGCGAGGTTAGTGAACAAACACCTAGTTTTCCACTTAATGCAAAGGTCTGCAGTGGTCACTGAGATGTGATGTAGCTCAATTTGTGGTCAGTAAAACCATCATTTCATGTCCAGCAATTTCCCAGCATGGATATATAATTTATTGCCCCTAATGCTTAAGGAAAGTTATTTCAGTATTTAAATTTGATGCAACTTCCCTTAAGAATTCTAAGGTAACATCCTTACCTAATTTGCAGATAAATCTGCAATATCTACATATCAGCTCAGCTCACTTCAGACACTTTTATATGCCTTAACATTGTTATTGCCATTTTCAGAATAAGTTAGGGAAATTCTAGACGCTATCTAGAAAGCTTACAAAAGTATGACAGCATCTGTGGAAGAGTCAAGTTCAGAGATGCTCAGGCCTCTTAAGAACATGGATTACATCTTATAAAACTGAAAAATCATGAAGAAATAGGATGACAGTACAGGAACATGAGAACATTCAAAACTAACAAAAGTAAACAAAAAATAACTGAAGGATACAAGGATGCAATGTAGAAGCACAAAATGATTTCCCCTTTCTAAAAAAATGTATTAGTCATAAACCATGAAAGACCTAATGAAATAATTATTGTAAAAGTGCCTCTAAACCACTGAAAATTTCATAAAATCTCAAGCAAAACTGTTTCTTACACAAAATACAGACTACTTTGAATGAAGGAAGACAAAGTCATTGACAGTGATATGGGAATGATGGAAAGTTGATAACTAAAAGGATTCTAAAGGTGGGTTATAAAAATATTCTCAAAATTTGGTCATAAAATAATGCATTACATAAATCTCAGGAAAGGAATGACAGTCATCTCTTTTGTTAATTAATGGAGGACTATAAAGATAATCTGTACAGAACTCAAAAGAGGCAGAAATTTCTTCTTTAACAGAAAGCAGATAGAGTATCCTAAGGCAAATCTATAGAGTCCATTTGCCCAACAACAACATGGAACAAGATAAATGATATTAAAACAACTGAAAACTCATTTAATTTTAATAAGAATGTAAAAGAAACCATATATACCAAATTTAAAGAAACAGATATTACTTATTAATTCATCCAAATCTTAATTACTAGCAGGAATTTATCAGTGTTAGGATGGTACATACAAACATTTTAAGAGTCAGTTTTCTGTATCTTCCCAAGAGGATGCCATGTTTACTTTTTCATGTGTTACTTCTAAAGTCTACATTGTACACCCAGAAATAAGACAGTTTTAGTGCCTTTTTTAACTAAATATCCCAAAATTTTAAATCAAAGCAAATAGCGAAAATTCTTACTCCCAGGACAAAATTAAATTAAGATAATGTTATTTAGTGTTGCAATACAGCAACCAGCAATAAGGTTATCTATGAGGTGATTTTCTTAGGAGTGATTTCTTTCTCTTTGGATAGAGAAAAGCTTGCAATTTACACACAAAGAAATACTGAGAGTCTATATACTAACCTGACCCAGTCCAGGCATACCGCCTCCAAGTCTAAGAAGTCTGTCCATATTTCTAGAAAACAGAAACAAAGGAAAACGTTCCTAAGCACAAAAGTGTTTACTCAATTGCTATCTATATAATTCACCTTCAGTCACTCAGTATGTCAAAAATATTGGTGGTAATTACAACACAACATCAGACTTCCTGTTAATTAACACCACATATTAATTCAAGAAGCTGTCTTCCATGCTAATTAAGAAACCTTATTTTACTTGCTTTGGTTTTGGGATATCCCTAGTTTTAAAGACAAGCAATCTTAGCATACTTTCAAAACTTTTCTATCATTAAGTTAATTTATTTTCTTATTGTTAGCTAATAAAGTACTTGAATGAGGAAAAAGTGCCTGAAATGCTTATCATATGTATGATTGAATTTCCTTCAATTTGTCCAGAGTGTACAAATAAAAATCCTCACTTTTAAATTAAATTTTAACATCCTCATTAGTAAGTTCTGTGCTAATTAACTTACAGCTTGTCAGTTATCATCAAAACTACATGCAAAAGACATTGTGAGCAGATTATGGATCTCTGAATTAGCATCAAAGGCTTTTTAAAAATGAACTCATTATACTAAAAGAAATATTATAAACATTAAGTGCATTATGATAGTGCTCTAGAACCTATGCAGATATTTTGTGTTATTTCAGATGCTGTGGATGTGTTATTTCAGATGTTTCCTTTTTTACTAAGGAAATTCAGCTATGTTCTCAATTATAATTTTAAGAGTTAATACAGAGAGGATTAACTTCGAAATATCAATCTGATTTTTTTTTTTTTATGTCTGGAATAACTACAGAAGACCTTCTCATACACCTGAAAAAGTCACAGAAGAAATCAAAGGAAAGAAATAGAAAGGGTATTAATATGACCTCCAATATATAAAAAGGAGCAATTGAATCATAAAAATTAATATCCAGTACAACTAAATACTTTAAACATGAGAAGGAAGCATTTTTTCCTACTTGCTGCTATACCTTAAAAGTATTCTCCTTTCTAAGTGTATGCTTTAGAAAATGGTAATACTACAAAGAAATTCTAAGTTAAATACTAACAGATTAGTCATTTGTCCATGTTGTTTTAATAGTTAGAACTGCTATACAAAGTAAAACTCAATAATCTACTTGTATGATCATTACACTACTGCCTAATCATGTTTGTTGAATCCTGTTACCAATTTAATCCTTGAATATTTAGCAACATTAACATTGCAAACTTTATTCAAATCTAAATATAGAAAAGTACATAAATGATACAGCCATGGAATCTTCACAAAGTGAACATACCCCCATAACCCACACCTAGATGAAGAAAAAGGACATTATCAGCACCTAAGAACCCTCTCATGTACACTTCCTAGTCTCTACCACCCTGCAAAGGTAGAATTCCAACTTCTAACAGCATAGATTAGATTTTTGAATCTTATAAAGAATAAATGAAATCATATACTTTTGTATCTGGCTTACACTCAAAAACTTTGTGAGCTTCACAACGGATAAACTCATTTTAAAAAATGAAAAGGCACGCAAGAAAACTTGATAGTCCAGGTAAAATTTCTGCTTTACAACCTTAACTCATGTCCCTAATAGCAACATTTACGTATAAAATCTCCATCAAATTCTCATTAAAATTCCTCAACTGAACATTCAAACATAGCACTTTTGAAAGGTTGTAGAGAGAAAAAAGAAATCTTTAATTTTAAAATATTAAAGACATTTCTCTAGAATATATTAATAAAAAATTTTTTTTTCTTGTGGACTATTTCAAGCTTACAAACTTAAAAAACAAATGGAAAAAAAAACTTAACATACAGTATACTTTAGACATTATATATATTCCAGGCCAAAGTCGATTCCCAGCTGTGTTCAGTTTATCTATTCCCCCTGTGTTGTTTCTGATGACTTCACACAGACTCCAGATGCTGTGAATATATATGAGTGATGTGGGGAGCAGAGGGAAAGAAAATCTGGCAGGTCAAATTTCTGTTTTTAGCAAAATTAGACGTCTCAGCAAACAGGAAAAAATATTTAACAAACTAAAACATTTAAGATAAGATCATTGGATTTAATTAAAAAATGCTAATTCTGAAAACGAAATATATTTATAAAAGTTCCAAATAACACTACTTTTTTGGAAGCAAACAAGAACCAAAATAATAGTTACCTAAATGACCCTTAAACCTGGTTATCTCATTTACAATTTGGTATGTTAAAAGTGATATATTTTTATAATATCTTTATATCATCTCGTTAAAGAATAGGTAAGAATAAAATACATTTTTAATTTTCACCTGATCAGTAACTACAACTCGTGTGGTGTTAAGCTTCAATTTGTTGACGCTGACAAATTTCTTCTTGACTTCAGCGTTAATACTGGCAGGTATGGTTTCTCCCAAATATTTTTTTTCCTCTCTCTCCTAAAAAAAAGTAAATAAGACATAATTATGTTGAGAACTAAGGAGGAAAAGGTGCCCAAGAACTTTAAAGGAAGCAAAATTCCTAAAAACGAAATAGAAATCAAAATTGATTTTTAATCACCATTTCCAAAGAGTACAGAATGAAATACCATCTCAAGGAGCCACAGAATACAGTGATTACAATGAGGACAGGTCTCACAACAATCCCAATAGTACTATGTGGCTCAGCTATAATTTAATGTGATAATAACACAAAAAGCATCAATTTAAACAAAAACTGTGACACAACTACATTTGGAAGATGGAAAAAGGACAAGTGTATGCAGATGTGTGTGCAGAAAACTAAATGTTAATTTCCTAGAGTATGAAATTAATAAATAATATCCAAGTTGCACAGAAAAATAACAGAAAAAAAAATCACATTATTTAGAAATTTTGAATTAAAACCAGAAAAATCTGCTCAAAGAGTTGAAAATAGTTGACTCTGGGAAGCAGAACTCTGGGGTGGGGAAGGTGATTTGCTAGTTTTTATTATAAGCTTTGTGGCATAATTCAACTTTTTAAAATATGGACATATATTACTTTAATAAAATTTAAAGAAGAAAAAAAGAACCTAGTGATTTACCTTGGATCCAAGTTTTGCCTGTAAGTTTCTTTTTTGAGTTCTACTTATATGTAAAAATTGACATTTCGTGATTTTTAGTCTTTTGAGAGGTGTTTCAAAGAACAAAGAGAAAAGTTAATCATATTTTAAATAGAACAAATTTCATTCAATTGTGTAATTACCATATAGGTCTACTGCAATATTATTACAAATCTGTATTATGGAATCTTAGTGATGTTATTTGTCCTATGTCTTGAAAGTTTGTTATTTCATTATCCTAGGAATTAGTTCATCATTTCATAACCAATTGTTCCTAACTATGCCAAAAAGATTAAAATAAGAAAACAGAAGAATGATATCCAAAATAATGCAATAGTGAACTACATTACAGGTATTGCATTATCCTTTAGTTTTTACTGTGCTGCCCAAATCATTGCTTCATTTTTCAAAAAAGATATAAAAGACTAGAGACACCATCTTTGTAATCTTTTTGTTTTCTTTTAGCTTTCACTGAACACACTTGAGAATTCAGAATTTTCCATATTCCACCCATAATGACAAAGAGAACTGACAGAAAAAAGGTTTGCTATTAGAGAATCACAAGGTGAATGTAAAGAAAGAAGTAACAGCACTTTAGTCTGTTGATGACAATAACAGTGATGGTATAAGCCAGCGTTTTTTGGGCACTATTGACATTCAGAACCAAAAAATGTTTTGTTGTAGGAGGCTGTCTCGTGCATTATAGGATGTTCAGCAGCATCCTTGGCCTCCACCAACTAGATGCCAGCAGCTCCCACTCAGCCATGATACTCGAAAATGTCTGCAGGGCCAGCCCGGTGGCTCAGGTGGTTGGAGCTCCATGCTCCAAACACCAAAGGCTGCCAGTTCGATTCCCACATGGGCCAGTGGGCTCTCAACCACATGGTTGCCGGTTTGACTCCTGCAAGGGATGGTGGGCTATGGGCTATGCCGCCAGCAACTAAGATTGAACACGGCACCTTGAGCTGAGCTGCCGCCGAGCTCCCGGATGGCTCAGTTGGTTGGAGCGCGTCCTCTCAACCACAAGGTTGCCGGTTCGACTCATCCAAGGGATGCTGGGCTGCGCCCCCCGCAACTAGCAACGGCAACTGGACCTGGAGCTGAGCTGCGCCCTCCACAACTGAGACTGAAAGGACAACAACTTGAAGCTGAACAGCACCCTCCACAACTAAGATTGAAAGGACAATACCTTGACTTGGAAAAAATCCTGGAAATACACACTGTTCCCCAATAAAGTACTGTTCCCCTTCCCTAATAAAATCTTAAAAACAAAACAAACAAAAAATATGTCTGCAGACATTACCAAATATCCCGAAAGAGCAAAATCACTCCCAGTTGAGAACCACCGATATAAGCAAAATCTCAGATTATGCATCTTCAGATGACAATATCCTAGATTCATTTTCTCAAACTTAAGAACCAATGTATGCTGGAAACAGTATGGGAGGTCTTCAAAAAGTTCAACATGGAATTACCACATGATCCAGCAATTCCACTCCTAGATATACATTCAAAAAAAATTAAAAACAAATATTCAAAACAAGTACATGTACATGCATGTTTATAGCATCCCTATTCACCACAGCTAAACAGTGCAAACAGCCCAAATGTCCAACAAAGGATGAAAAGATAAGTTCTAGTACTGTGTACACAAACAATGGAACGCATGGAATACTATTCATCTACAAAAAGGAATGAAGTAGTGATACATGTTACAATGGCGATGAACCTCAAAACATTATGCTATGTGAAAGAAGCCATGCAAAAAAGGTCACATGTTGATTCCATTTACATGAGATATCCAAAATACATAAATCCACAGAGATATAATGCATATTGGTGATTGCCAGGAGTTGGGGAGGGAGTAAAATGGAGAAACAGCTTTATGGGTAAAGGATTTTAGTTTAGAGTGATGGAAATGTTTTGAAACTACATAGAGGTAGTAGCTGCACATTGTGAATGTACTAAATGACAGTGAACTAACTATTCACTTTAAAACGGTTAATTTTGTTATGTAAACTTCACCTTAATAAATTACTTCTTAAAAGGATCAATGAGTGAACAACAATATATTTCTAAGACCAAAAAAGAAACATGACATTCTCATCCAGTTAGGTCTTCAGCAAGGACTTCATCACACAGTTTTACAACAACCTGTTTTGCTGAAGAGATATGTGACATATTCTTTTATCTTTTATGATGTTGACAGAGTTCATATGTGAACAATAATGAAGTTTAACACAAAAGTGAGTAAAAGGAAATAGGTATGTAGAAATAAAAAAAGAAAAATCACTGGACTAACACTAACTGGTGTTTATAAATCTAAAACAAAAATATTTTGTAAGCAAAGATGATGACCATCAACAAAATTATGAGCTGTCAATGTTTTCAAAAGTATTGCAATTGGATAGATGAAAAAGTTCTGGAGTTCGATGGTGGTGGTGATGGTTGCATAATATACTTAATGCCACTGAACTGTACACCTAAAAATGATTAAAATGGTAAATTTTATGTTATGTACATGTTAACATACATACACACATACCAAGTATTGCAAGTGCAAGGAGAACCAGAACATATAATAAGGTAGGGCCTATTAAAGATGTATTTGAAATGTGAGCTGGTGGATATGGTTCAGGTTTATGCATAATGGATGATGAGCAGTTAATTACATTCAAAGCATGTTGTCCATTTTACATACATATACCTTCCAAACCAGGGAAATACAGAACATAAAGTTGTATGACATTTTTAAAAACATTATTTTCACACCCGTAAATTATTCATAAAATGACTTAAAAGTGTAAAAAAATTTAAAACGTGCTCTGGAACCAGATGGCAAATGGTGATTACCATTTTTCTTGGTACATGAGGGTGAAGAGCTATGACTGCAGTCCAAGTGCCAGGATTCAAATCTGGCTCTACCACTTAACACTTATTAGCTCTGTGTCCTTGGGTCAGTCACCTCTCTCAACCTGTTTCCTCATCTGGAAGATGGGGATAATGACAGCATCCACCTCACAGAGTTGTTTTGAAGATTAAAGATGACAATAGACATAAACAATATTTAACACCATGTTTGGCATATATTAAGTAAACAATGAACGCTAGCGGCTGTCATCAGCATCACCGTCTTATGTGCATAAAGTTCATCCAACAAAGATTTTTCTGCCCACATAGTTTGCCGTTTAGTGAGTTTCAAAGCACGGGGCATATTTCACAGTACTACATGAATCACAGTGGAGGAGGGACTTGAATTTTGCAGAATTTAGCAAAGGGGTTCATAAAATGAAAGTGTTACCCTATAACATAAAAGAGAGTACTTCCAGTTCTTAGAAATTAAAGCAATACAAGAGGTCTATGGACCGAAAACAAGCTTTTACACCTATCTAAAAGTGGAGGGCTCAGATGCTCATTCATGGTTATGATCAACTTTACTTAAAACATTACCAGAAAACAGGAATAGTGTTTAACTATATGCAATATGTCATGCATACAGTAATGTGTCCTAATTGGTAAAAACAGTACAAAATAAATATCAGTACTTTCAAAAGGTTAAATGATTTTCCACTTTTCCATCTCCCAACTGAGTTAATATCTGAATAGAACCTGACAAAAACACAAGTGGTTCTTGTTACTGATTTGCAAACATGAGTTCTGAATTTAGTACTAAACACACCGTTTTACATGACAAAAAAAAAAAAAAACACACACAGCATGAAAATATGTCAGAGAGGTTAAAATCCCACTTTTCAATTAGAACAGCAATATATTATTTTCTAAGCAACTGGGGAGGGGGGTAAAAATCTCCCAAATTCAACAGGTGAGACTTCACTGAAAGATCATGACTTCAAAAGTTTTCTTCTGTTGGCCAGATGTAATTTTGTTCTAGAACAAATGAAGGGTAATATTCAGGCTTTTCACTAAATTGTTCTCTATTGATACTTATTCCTGTTTTGAAAAACTTCAGAGTGGACACAGGAAACAAGGGAGAGAGAAGAAAATTAACTTTCTCACTGAACGAATGTTTGCTTTGCTACTTGTCCTTCCCATAAGCCTGGACCTTTTTTCCTCTTAGTGTCAGGTTTTTAACTTCCTTCAAAAAACAAACAAAACCCCCAGAGATTCACTGGTTTTTAACCTGACAATCTTCAAAACAAAGTGTGGCTATTCCTGCTACACCTTCTAATTTACTTTCAATTTGTAAGTTAGAAGGCATAAAACCATCTTAACTGTAGCTAATTCTGAGCCATTATGTATTGTAATCTCTTCAAATGCACAATAACCCATACAATTTGTTTGAAACACATATAATTTGGTAGGCTTAACATGACACAAGTCACCATTGTGTTAACCATCTCCACTAAAACTGTATTCAGTTCTTTTTTGTTATTTCAACATTATCCGTGAGTGTCTTACTGTTTTACTCATAAACATTAAGTCAGCAGTCGTAAAAACAAACTTGAGAGCAGTAAAAAAAAAAAAATCATTTTCACCCTAGAACTATATTTCCATGCTAATTTTTCAAGCCTCTTTCCTGCCTTACCCATGAAATCTTTATCAACTTTTTTTGATACCATTTTAATTTCAAGAATTTTTCACTCGGTCACTAGATTTATAATCAGACTCTTTCAAAAAGTTGTACATTTTTCTTCTTCTGACAGAAACGAAGTCAAGTCCCCAACAAAATTAAGTCCCAAGAGGTAACACACGGTAGCAGATTTCTACTTTACTGAAAACAGAAAATGTTATCAATTTACTTACAACTGCTCAATTCGGACAAATTGAAAGCAAGTTAGAAGGCATATCAGGAGTAGCCACGCTTTGTTTTGAAGATTTTCAAGGTTAAAACCCAGTGAATCTCTGGGGGTTTTGTTTATTTTTCGAAGGGAATTGAGAACCTAACACTAAGAGGAAAAAAGGTCAAGGCCTATGGGAAGGACAAGTGACAAGGCAAACAGTCATTCAGTGAAGAAGTTAATTTTACGCTCTCTCCCTAGTTTCCTCTGTCTGCTTTGAAGTTTCAAACCAGGAGTAACTAGCAAGAGAGCACAAACAGAGGACAGAAACACGGGTTATCCCTGTATACGAAGGAGAGATTCCCAAAATGTGAATTCAGCAGAGCGGAAACACCAGGAGGATGGAGACCACATCCAGACCTAACTCCACCAGCGAGCCCGGTAGCCGGCGAAGATGAAGGAGCCTGGGCTCCTCCCTCAGGGCCCGGGCCTCCAGTGGCAACTCCGCTGGGCAACGTGACTCAGGAAAGCCCGGGGCTGGCGGCGGCCTAGCGCGCCTGTCTCTGCGGACCTCCGGGGCCTGTCTCCCCAGTCTTACCTGAAGGCGCGCGGGGCGGGGGACCGCGGTCTGGAGCCTGGTCTTCCAGCGGCGGTGACGCGGCGGCGGCAGCGGCTGCAGGGGATCAGACTCGGCCGGGTCTAGCTCTGCGAACCGGCGATGAATCAGCCCGATTCCATTCAAAAGAGTCGCCCGGGCCACCGCCGCGAAGCACTTCCGGGTTCACCGCTCTGCTTCGGCTTCCGTTCTCCCGACGGCCAATTGAAGAAGACTCGGGAGTCGGGCGGGCAGCCCAAGAGGAGCGCCCAGGACAGACGGCGCGGGGCCGTCCCGCTTCTCCGTTCCCGGCTGGGAGGGCGGGGCGGAATAATGCGGAGCCCGATCCCGCGCCTCCGACGTCCTCCCTGTTCTCCTCCCCCACCTATTCCTCCCCACCTCCGAACGCCCAGGCTGCCGCCCAGATCGGGACGCCGGCCTACCCAGCCCGGGAGGTGACTGGCGAGGAAATGAACTGCATTGTTGCCGAGATCAGAATCCCTTTCGTTCTGGTATTCACCGCGGCCCTACTCGAAAACTAGAAGGTTCACTTGAACTAAACTTGGTGATCTGAGAAGCAAAAGAGAAAACGGAGGGGGGTAAAAAGAGGGGGAATCGGTCAGATGTTCCTTCCCATAGGGCCCTCTATCCAACGTCTTGGCTTGACCGCTTTGCCAAGATTGGATTTCCAGGAAAACCAACGTTTACCAAATGTTAAAATCACCCATCTTAAACTCAATTTAATTTACAGGGCATAAGGAGTGATGTACTCAAGTTTCTCCGTGTAACGTGCATCAACAAGTTTTATCCATTATCTGCTCTGTTTTAGGTTTTCAGAGAGAACAAAAGCGCCCCCAAAAAAGACTATTGAAAGTTTATTAGCACACTTAGGAACAGGCTCTATTTAGGGCAGCATGTTTACCAAGTCCACTCATTTTGTCAAATACATTGCAAATAATAAGCATCTTTAAAATATTCCTAAACCAAGATGGTAATGAATCTAATGTGTGGCGGGGAAAGAGGAATTATAGTATCTGAATCCAAGGCTATTTGAGTAGGGCAATTACACAGAATTTCCCTCTCAGATACTCCATCTCTATCTAAAAAATATATAGGTTATTTAATCATAAGTAATACTAATTGCATTTGGATCTTCATCTTTATGTTTTCCCCCAAACCCGCATCTCCTCTATTTTTCTTTTCTTTCTTTTTTTTTTTCCATGAGTGACCCCATTCTTCAACTACTTTACCTAATCAGACCTGAGAGTAGATGCTTCCCTCTTATTCACCTGTTCCCACTGGCCTTCCAATTAATCACCTTGTAAATCATGAAGTTTCTAATCTGTAAAATAGCTTTCCCAATCCACCACTCTCCTTCCTCCATTCTCTCTAACCATCACTCAGGCCTTCATTGCTTTTATCCTAGAATGTTGTAATAACCTCCTTGATCTCCCTGTCTCCAGTCTGTCCCCCTTCAATCCATTCTCTACTTCATAGACAAAGATTTTTTTCCTGCTATACAAATACAGTCACACCCCTTCTTTCCTTAAATTTCACCAGTGTTTCCTTATAACATTCAATACAAGGATCAAAAATCCTTCAACTTTGGAGCATCCTTGCTCCAGCCACCCTAAAGTATTAAGCTGGGGAATAAGATGTCCACAGGGACTTTTTAAAAACTCCAACATATTCTTGGGATCTAAAAGGTAATATGCATGCTTAGGGTTGTATGAATACCTAGGGCTATGTGAATGCTCAGGAAAGACCTGAGAAAGCCCTAAGCTCTCACCTCTAGTTGACCTTAAAGTGCTATTCAATCAAGAAGTGAAGGCTAAGGTAGAGTTGTAAATTCCCTGGCTGAGTGTTGAAGTCATGCCCCAACACACATACTAAGACCCTTGGCAAAGACTGGGAGACTTATTAGTTGAACATGTTTAAGGAAATCTCTGTCCAGTCATCAGATGGCCACTAAGCCAACTGAGCAAAGACTCCAGTGGTCACTCATAACAAAGAATAAAGATGTTAAAAAATGAATTCAGAAAAGTCACTAAACCAACAACTACTACTACAAACAGAAACTCTGGGGAAAGGGTAGAATCTGATTTCCAGAGTTGCCACATTTTATTTGAATGTCCAGTTTTCAAAATTAAAAAAAAAAAAGTATGATACATACAAACAAACAAAGAATGTAATACCCATACACAGGAGTAAAACAAATCAATAACAAACTATCCCTGAGGAAGCCTATATGTTGGACTTACTAGATAAAGACTTTAAAGTAAGCTATTTTAAATATGTTCACAAAGCTAAAGGAAACCATGTCTTAAAAATTAGAAGAACAGGGCTGGCCCGGTGGCTCAGGAGGTTAGAGCTCCATGCTCCTAACTCCGAAGGCTGCTGGTTCGATTCCCACATGGGCCAGTGGGCTCTCAACCACAAGGTTGCCAGTTTGATTCCTGGAGTCCCGCAAGGGATGGTGGGCAGCGCCCCCTGCAACTAAAAATTGAACATGGCACCTTGAGCTGAGCTGCTGCTGAGCTCCCGGATGGCTCAGTTGGTTCGAATGCGTCCTCTCAACCACAAGGTTGCCTGTTCAACTCCCGCAAGGGATGGTGGGCTGTGCCCCCTGCAACTAGAAACAGCAACTGGACCTGGAGCTGAGCTGCGCCCCTCACAACTAAGACTCAAAGGACAACAACTTGAAGCTGAACGGTACCCTCTACAACTAAGATTGAAAGGACAACAACTTGACTTGGAAAAAAGGCCTGGAAGTACACACTGTTCCCCAATAAAATCCTGTTCCCCTTCCCCAATAAAATCTTTAAAAAAAAAAAAAAATTAGAAGAACATATGAGAAGAATGTTTTGCCAAATAGATAACATCAATAAAGAGAGAAAAATTGTGTTTTTTTAAAATAAATAAAAATTCTGGAACTGAAAAGTAAAATAACTGAAGTGAAAATTTCAGTGGGGGGAGCTCAACAGAGATTTGATTAGGTGAAAGAAAAAATTAGCAAATTTGAATATAAGGCAGTTGAGATTATCCAGTCTGGGGAACAAATATAGGCATACCTCTTTTTATTTCACTTTGATTTATTGCACTTTGCAGATATTACATTTTTTACATATTGAATGTGTGTGCCAACCACATGTTGAGCAAGCCTATCAGCACCATTTTTCCAGCGGTATTTGCTCATTTCATGTCTCTCATTTTTTGGGAATTCTCACAATATTTCAAACTTTTTCATTATTATTATATTTGTTATGGAGATCTGTAATTAGTGACCTTTGATATTAATTTTGTAATTCTTTGGGGGGCACCATGAACATTAAAATATCAACATTATCAGGAATTTGAAAGTTGATTCTGACCCTCGAGGATGGCTTTGAGGGGTTAAAGAGTTCAGTGGAGGAAATAACTGCAGATGTGGTGGAAATAGCAAGAGAAGTAGAATTGGAAGTGGAGCCTTAAGATGTGGCTGAATTGCTTCAATCTCATGACAAAACTTCAATACATGAGGAGTTACCTCTTATGGATGAGCAAAGAAAGTAATTTCTTGAGATGGAATTTACTCCTGGTGAAGATGCTATAAAGATTGTTGAAATGACAGCAATGGTTTAGAATTTTACATAAACTTAGTTGATAAAGCAGCTGCAAGGGTTTGAGAGGACTGACTCCAATTTTGAAAGAAGCTTTACTGTGGGTAAAACGCAATCAAACAGCATGAAATCATTCATGAAAGTAAGAGTTGACTGATCCAGCAAACTTCACTATTGTCTTACTTTAAGAAATTGCTACAGACTGATCCGTTGCTACACCATCCGGATCAGTCAGCAGCCATCAACATCAAAGCAAGACCCTCCACCAACAAAAAGATTATGACTCATTGAAGGCTCAGGTGATGGTTAGCATTTTTTAGCAATAAAGTATTTTTAAATTAAGGTATAGACATTTTGCAACCTGATAGATTACTATATAACTTTTTTTATATAACTTTTATATGTTTATAATTACATAACTTTTATATGCGCTTGAAACCAAAAAAATCTGTGTGACTCACTTTATTGCACTGGTCTGGAACTAAAACCGCAATATCTCCAAGGTATGCCTGTAGAAAACAGAATAAAGAAATATAAACAGCCTTAGAAGCCTATGGGACACAATTATGCATACTAAAATATATATAATGAGAGTCCTAGAAGGAGAGGAGAAAGAGAAAAGGGCAGATATATTATTTGGAAAATAATGGCCAAAAACTTTCCAAATTTGATGAAATCAATCTATACATCCCAGAAGTTTAAAACTCCAAAGGGGATAAACAAAGAAATCCACACCTGGACATATTATAATCAACTTGTTGAAAACCAAAGGTAAGGGGAGGATCTTGAAAGTGTCAAGAAAGAAGCCACTCATCACAGAATTCTTAATAAGATCTACAGCCAAAGCTATGGAAGCAGAAAGCAGTGGGATGACACATTCAAAAGACTTTCAAGCAAGAATTCTATCTCGAGGAAACTATCCTTCAAAAATGAAGAAAAAATTAATACATTCCCAAAATGTACATATAAACAAAATTAGAATTTGTCACTAGGAAACTTGCCCTATAACAAACACTAAAGGGAGTCCTTCAAGTGGAAATGAAAGGACACCAGACAATAATTCAAATTCACATGAAGGAATAATGGATACTTGTAATGGTAAATACGTAAGTAAATATAAAAGATAGTACAAATATATTTTTTGTTTGTAAGTCATTTTCTCCTCTTATATGATTTAAAAGACCACTGCATAAAGCAATATTTATAAATCAGTGTTGATGGGCATTTTATGTATAAAGATATAACTTGTATTACAGTAACAGCAAAAAGGAGGCGGGAAAGAAGCTATATAGTAGTAAAGTTTTTGTGTACTATTGAAATTAAGTTGGTATTACTCTGAACTATATCGTTATAACATGACGATGGAGCTACCACTAAGAAAACACTAAAAAATATATAACATTAATGCCAAGAGAGTTAAAATGGTACATTATAAAATAAGTATTTAACACAAAAGGCATCAGTAATGGAGAAGAAAAAAAAGATGTACATTTAGAAAACAAATAGCAAAATGTCAGCTGTAAATACTACCTTATCAGTAATTACATTAAATGTAAAGATTAAACATTCCAATTAAAGGGCAGCAATTGGCAGAATGTGTAAAAAAAAAAAAAATCCAACTAGATGTAGTCCACAAGAGACACAATTTAGAATCCATGACACAAATAATGTTAAAACTAAGAGGATGAAAAATATATATATCATACAAATAGTAACTAAACTGGTAAACAACTTTGGAAATTGTACTGGAGCTTTTTTATAAAGTTAAAAAATTCAATTACTATTTTATCTAACAACTCCACTTTACATATTTACCAAAAATAAATAAAATGTATGTCCACACCAAGACTCACACAAGATAGTGCATAGCAGTTTTATTAATAATAGCCCTAAACTGGAAATAATCCAAATATTTCCCAACTGATAAATAGATAAATGTGATATGTCCTTACAATTTAATAATACTTAGCAATACAAAGAAAACTAGTGATATATGCAACATGGATGACTTTCAAAAACATCATGCTGAGGAAAAGACGTGAGACACAAGAGAGACCATATGCCATTTAATGAGTCTAAACAAATGAAATCAAACACACAGTGACGGAAAGAAGATCAGTGATTATCTTGGGGATTCAAAGGGGAGTTAGGTGGCAGGATTGACAGTTTGGGATTTGAGAGAACTTTGGGGGTTGTTGGAAATGTTCTATATCTTTATTGTGGTGGTGGTTTGTCAAAACTCATCAAATTGTACTTTATGCCTCAGAATCTTCAAACCTCTTGTTTCTCCTATCTGAAATGTCCTATTTCCCATCTCCTATCCTCACATTCCACCCCACCTTTTCGGAGAGTGGTCAGTTAATACCAGTCATGGATCTTACCCTATAATTGAACTCTGTCATCCTTGTTGTACTTGTCTGCCCTCTGATCTAAACTTTAGGCATCTTGAGAACGGAGAACACAGCCACTGGCCATAGTAGATACTAAAAATTGTTATTGAATATTAAAATAGTACTTGTTTAAGTACTGTGCTTGCTCAGAACACTAAAAAAAAAAAAATCAGGAACATTTTAAATCAAGATACAGCCCCTCTTGAAATAATCAATTCTTTAAAAATAAATAACCAAATTTATGTAATTTAAATTGCTACATGTCTGATATGAATATTACATGCTAATGCTTAAAGCATTTGTGGTTTGAGTAATCCCAATGTGACTTTGGAGAACACTATAGTGTACAGAATTGTGAAACATTTGGTATGTTTCCTAAAATCCAAAATTACCAAAAGCTCACATTATTAAATATATAATATGCCATTATGTCAAAGAGAAACTTTCTTGCTCATTTGATATCTTCTGAACTTGACAGTTTTTGCTAAATGAATGTATTATCTCTGGCAAGTAGTATTACTATATACCATTCAAAATGCATTAACCTTATTATAAGAATTTCTTCCCGTTTGTAAAGAGCATTATATGCATATACATATAATTCTTTTCATATACAAAAATCTGACTATATGTCTCATAAAAAATTGTAACAGTAAATTTTCAGATAGCCCAGCTTTATAATTATGAATATCAGAAAAGGGCTATTGCCATTTGAATTTTTAAGAAATGTTTGGAATGTATTTAAGAAACATTGTTTTCTGTTCAAAATTCAAAATCCATTTTAATTGTTATACCTAATTATAGTTTCTGAATTATGCAGTTTTTGAGTATTATAAATAAATATAGATCTAGCACAAGAAAAAGGAAAAATAGGAAAATATTTACTTTTTAAAGTACAGTGAATTAATTTCACGTATAAGGCCAATAGAATGACTGTTACTTCTGCCAGATGGTATTTTACATTTTGATAAAAAGATATATTCTTAATCATATATGTCAAGGAAAAGCGACCATATGTTGTTAAACACTTCCAATTTGTCATTTAATTTAAAAGGAACCACTGATATTGCCATAAAATTTTTTAGTGATGTGGCCTAAGTATCCTTGGTGTCAATAAAATTTAATCTTCTCAGATTATCTTCCTTTGACTGTTTAAGCAAATAATTCAATGAAGAATTTTCTTAGGATCTACAAAGAAGAAATAAAAAAAGGATACATCAGAATCCAGAGTCTATATTTAAGTTACTACTAGGTGAAAAGCAAAACTTCAGTTTTCAAGAAGCCTCCAAAATGTAATTTACTGTATTCTAGCAAAGTAAATAAAATATACAGAATAACTCAAATGATTCCAAATTGTGTGCTTTAACTTCAGAAACCCAGTATATTCTTAAGATTATAAAAGAGGGTGATTATATAACAAAATAATTTTGCACATTACAAAAGGGTTTCTAACTGAAAAAACCTTACAGGAGACACAGAAAGCAGCATTCAGTATATAATGGGAAAAGGAAATTGATATTAGATGATTATTGAAACAAAGGTTTTACAGTAGTTCCCCCCCACCCCCACCCCTTATCCGTAGTTTCACTTTATGTGGTTTCGGTACTCCTGGTCAACAGCAGTCCAAAATATTAAATGAAAAATCCCAGAAATAAACAATTCATAAGTTTTAAATTGCATGCCATTCTCAGTAGCAGGATGAAATCTCTTGTTATCCTCTTCCGTCCTGCAAAGGATGAGAATCATCCATGTTTCCAGTGTCTCCACGCTGCATATGCTACCAGCCTGTTAGTCGTTTAGTAGCCATATAGTCAACAGGTCAACCATGGCCTAATGCTACATCGATGATAATTTAGATTGCATAGCTAGGCAAATATACAGGCTTAGCCATCCCGAGATTGGAATGCTGCTCCAAGCAGGCTAAAACCCATAGGGAACCTTGAGAAGTCATAGGTCTGTTCATTGTTTTGCAAATAACAGAGGAAATTAGTGAACAACTATCCTGGAAACTCAAATTTGGGGGATGAAATAGGGGAAATGTGTAGTGTAATCAAGATCCCCAGATGAGTCTGATTTTTCTACTCATTGACATCTGTGTACTCACTGTGTAAAGTGATTGAGAAGCAAAATCAAAATAAACTGTATTTTTCATTGTTTATCATGAGTACCAGGTGGCACACAGATGATTTTAGACAGACCAGGGGCATTTGCTGCATTAATAAATATATACTTATTTTTACATATATTAGAAAAATACATAAACAGCATATCTGATCTGTAACTTAATGTCTATTATTTTTTGAATTTTTAAAGCATCTATTTAAAGAAAAAAATAAACAATAACACAAATAGTATGTGGGGGAGAAAAATTGTGAAATCGATGCAGAAATGACCAAAATTTGGGAAACACCGGACAATGATTTTGATCATAGGTAAATCTGGGTTTATAAATTGACTCTATCACTCCTATTTGTGTGAACTTGGGAAGTTATTTACCTTCCTTGGCTGAATTGGTTGGTATATTGGTTGCTTTAGCAAAGACCAAAATAGTAATGGCTTAAACAAGTTACATCATTTCTTCCTATCTCACATGAAAGTTCAAGGTGGCATTGCTTCATGAGGTTGTCCAGAACCTGGGGTCCTACCTTGCTAACCCATCATCTTCTCGATCCATCATCTTCTCACACTACAGCATATGGAAGGGGAAAGAGGAAGTAGAGGGCAAGCAGCTTTCTATTAACAGCATGAAGTAGAACTTACACATATCACTTTTGTTTACATTCTAATGACTAACTGCAAAAGAGACTGTCATCTCTACTAGGGAGGAAGGAAACAATGGAACTTAAGACATTAGACATTAAGAAACAAAGGGAAATGAACACTAAGAGATGGAAAACAAACGAGGAGAGCCCTCTAGCTCCTCCAGTCGTCCCAGCTTCCTGGCTGGAGAAAATTTCCAAGCTTCAGCACAAGAAGGGAGAAGCCAGAATTCTACCTGAGTTGAAGAAACAGAGGTGGGAGACTGGGGAGCCAGGCTGCCAGAGTTCACAGGGTAGAGAACCAGAGAGGAGAGAGATGCAGAGGGAGAATGCCAGGGATCTTCAGAGAGACCCCCTTGAGTATTCAGTTGAGTGGTGATCAGTGCAGTGTGTGTGGCTGGGGGAAAATCCATGTGAGAGGATTAGAGGAAATGGTGACTGGCTCCTAGAGGCCAGGAATAATACTTGTTCCCAACAGCAACAGACTTGAGGGAATAAACCCCTCATAACTGAAGCAGTATCATTAGAGCACCAAGTAAGGTATGCTTAGGTAGTGGGGAATAATTATCCCAAGACTAAATGCAGATCTGGTCCTTCTTAAAAACATTAAAAGCAAGACCCCAAAGGATCAAAGTGTTTCTATGTAACCAAACCAGATTCAGTATTAAGATATCAATTCTCCCCAAGTTGATTTTAAAATTCATATAGACATTCAAAGGACTTAGATTAACCAAAACAACTCTGAAAAAGAAGAACAACATTGAAGGATTTACACTAGCTGACTTCAAGACTTATTATACAGCTACAATAATCCAGACTGTGCTATTGGATACTTCTAGAATCAAATTCCAGTTCCATCTCTTACTTACCTTGGGCAAGTCACCTAATCGCTATAAGCTTCAGTTTTCTTATCTGTAAAATCAAAATAATAATATTATTATTATTATCCTACCTTGTAGGATTATGTGACTACACAAAATAGTGTATATAATACACCGAGCACAGTACTGGACCTGTAAAAAGAATGTCAGCTTTTATTATCCACTCAACCCCAGGTTCCGCAGGACAGGGCTGCCCTGCCTTGATTATCATTGTATCCTCAGGGCTTTAGAAGGAAATTGAAGTTCAACTGTCTCAAGCAGAGTTAATAAGAAATGAGTTAATTATCAAGTTAAGGAACTTTAGATATTACCAAACTGACAATTAGCTTGTACTTTAGGAGTAAAAACATTAGTGATTCATTGCTTCAGACTTACATAAAGCCCCGAACCTTTTATAAAAGAAATTTGATCCACTTATAAATATGAGAATTAAATCAAAATGTGTTAAGTATCAGAAAAGATTGCTTCAGTTAAATTTCAAAAGCTTTCTTAGCCTTTAATGAGGTAGCTTAAACAAGATCATCTGTGTTGGATGAGATTAATTGGGTCTATAAAGAATCGTATTATTAGAGTATAACTATTTTTATAATGAACTTACTTGATTTGGAGATTAGTTCACTATAAACCCTTTTAATCTTTATATTACTTTTCTTGGCATTTTGTGATTTGTTCTATAATTATTGTGTATTTAATACATTAAGCAATAACCTTAATGCTTTAAAATGTTAGTGTAATAGATGAATTTCCTAACAATTTGGGTGAAAATGAGCCCTTCATGAAGAAAATTTATTATTCATTCACATAATGACAAGGTAGATGGTAACATTTTATTTATTTATATATTTTTATTATTAGTTTCAGGCGTACAAAACAACACAATAATTAGACACTGACATCCCTAACAAAGTGATAACTCCAACAAGTCTACTACCCATCTGACACTGTATATAGCTATTACAATATCATTGACTATATTTCCTATGCTGTACTTTACATCCTATGACTATATATATATATTTTAAATTATAGTTGAAATTCAATATTATTTTATATTCATTTCAGGTGTACAGCATAGTGGATAGGCATTTATATAATTTATGAAGTGATCCCCCTGATAAGTGTAGTACCCATCTAACACTATACATAGATTTTACAATGCTATTGCCTATATTTTCCCAAACTGTATTTCACATCCCTGTGAGTATTCTGTAACTACCAATTTGCACTTCCAAATCCCTTCGCCTTTCTCACTCATCCCCCTCTCCCATCTAGCAACCATCAGTTTGTTCTCTGTATCTGATATGAGTCTATTTCTGTTCTGTTTGTTCATTTATTCTGTTCCTTAGAATCCACCTATAAGTGAGATCACATGGTATTTGTCTTTTCAGTCTGACTTATTTCACTTAACAGATGTACTCTCTAGGTCAATCCATGTTGTTGCAAATGGTAAGATTTTGTTCTCTTTCTTTTTAAAGATTTATTGGGGAATACTGGAGAACAGTGTGCTTCTCCAGGATCCATCAGCTCTAAGTCATTGTCCTTCACCAGTTGTGGAGGGCACAGCTCAGCTCCAAGTCCAGTTGCCATTTTCAACCTTTAGTTGCAGGGGGCGCAGCCCACCATCCCATGCATGAATTGAACCGGCAACCTTGTTGTTGACAGTTCATGCTCTAACCAACTGAGCCATCCGGCCACCCCTCCAGAAGCTCAGCGGCAACTCATTGTCTTTAGTCGTGGAGGGCGCAGCTAACTGGTCCACGTGGGAATCAAACCGGCAACCCTGTTGTTCAGAGCTCGTGCTCTAACCAACTGAGCCACCCGGCTGCCCTACGATTTCATTCTTTTTACAGCAGAGTAATACTCTATTGCATATATGTACCACAATTTCTTTATCCAGTCGTCTACTGATGAGCATATTGGTTGTTTCCATATCTTGGCTATTGTAAACAGCACTGCAATAAACATAGGGATGCATATCTTTTCAAATTAGTGTTTTGGATTTTTTTTTTTGGATAAATACCCAGGAGTGGAATTGCTGGGTCATAAGGTAGTTCTATTGTTAATTTTTTGAGGAACCTCCATACTGTTTTCCATGGTGGCTGCACAATTTGTAATCCCATCAACAGTGAACAAGGGTTCCCTTTTCTCCATGTAATGACGAGCGGGGAAAAGAAGGAGGAGGGACACATGCTAGAATGGGGCTAATTGATTATTTATGTAATATCTAATAAATTTATTTAGCAATATGCAAGAGCAAAAGACAAATGCAATCAGCAGAATATGTTAATGTCAGAAAGTAAAGGTGGTTAAGACTAAACTATATACATTGATAACAATGTCATGTCAGAGGAGTACACATACATATAAGTTTAAGAGATCCCAATATATGTTTACTATTGATCAAAAATCACTTTGCTAAATACACAAATAGCATCAGTAAGGAGTATCCAAAAGCAGTAATAAGCTCTGTAGGATAGTAACTATTACAGTAGATGTCAAAAGCTCACCAAACCAGGGGAGAACAGCACTGGAAAAGCCATAAATCAAAACCTTGCCACGTCTGTAGCTGAGAGAAACTCAGGCATCTGCCACACTGCTGTTTGCTAGTTCCCAAGAATGCTGCTGCTGTTGGCGTTGTTGTTGTTGTTGTTGTAAGTTAGAAGTCAAGGTGTCCTCTGATGCTATAAGCTGCAAGCTGCATATAAGTTTTCAAGGTGTTAACAGTCTGAAGAATGTTGCTATTGTTGTCATTGCTGTTGTTTTTAGAAGTTAGGACGTCTTCTGATACTGCAAGCTGCAAGCTACATACGAGTTTTCTAGATGCTAACAAGTTCTCAAGAAGGCTAACTATGAGAGGCCAGGAAACAGCCAGCCCTCACCAGGTTCATGGCTGAAAGTCAGGATATCCCCTGGTGTTGTAAGCTGCATGTGTCTGGAAGTCTTCAAAATGTTAGAATGATAAAAAATCACTAATGACAAATGACCAAATGACGAAATAATAATTTCACTGCCAACTAAGATCTGTCTTATATGTTTTCTCAGATGTACCTTAGATGTACCTTATATGTTTTCTTGTTCCTGCCGACCTCCTCCGGGAATGGCCAGTTCTGGGAGGGTCCGGCAGTTACTGATATGAATGCTGTCCATCCAGCCGAAGGGCCAATTCATCCAGATAAGCAATATCTACTGTTATTGCTTGGGACCATCAGCCCAAGGTCTTCCAAAGCCTGGCAACGTGCTTGTCACGTCATCCTGATATAACTTAGCTACTTCTTCACTTCATCTGCTGATGTGGGCGAAACAGACAGAACAAAGAGGGAATTCTCTCCACCCCTGATCAAGAATTTCTTTAACCCAAAGCTAACCATCACCTCACAAGACAGACAGAACAACAAACATAATCTCATATCTCCCCTATTTGAGAGAATGAGACCAAACAGAAAACTTCATGTCATGTCTCCCCTGCTCGGGAGAATGGGACAAAGGGGGAATTTACTCAATCCCTGATCACAGCACAGAAATCACCTCACACACAGAAACAGATAAAAGCTAATAGCCAAAAGCTCATTCACATCAACCAATGAAGGCAAATTTTCTTCAACACCTTCCCTACACTCTACATCCTCACCAACACTTGTTGTTTGTTGATTTATTGATGATGGTCATTCTGACAGGCATGAGGTGATATCTTATTGTGGTTTTTATTTGCATTTCTCTGATGATTAGTCATATTGAGCATCTTTTCATATGTCCATTGGCCATCTGTATGTCCTATTTGTTGAAATGTCTATTTGGGTCCTCTCCCCATTTTTTAACTGGATTGTTTGGGGAGGGGGTTTGTGTTGAATTACGTGAATTTTTAAATAAATTTTAGATATGAGCCTCTTATTAGATGTATCATTGGCACATATATTCTCCTGTTCAGTAGGATGTCTTTTCATTTTGTTGGTGGTTTCCTTTGCTGTGAAAAAAACTTTTTAGTTTGATGTAGTCTGGTTTGTTTATTTTTTCTTTTGTTTCCCTTGCTCAAGGAGATATATCAATGAAAATATTATTAAGGGTCATGTCTGAAATATGACTTTATTTCATATATTTTCTTCTAGGAGTTTTATGGTTTCAGGTCTCATATTTAAGTCTTTAATCCAATATACAAGAATACAAGTTTATTCTTGTACATGGTATAAGAAGGTAGTCCAATTTCATTTTTTTGCATATATCTGTTCAGTTTTCCCAGCATCATTTATTGAACAGACTGTCTTTACCCCAATGTATATTTGCTTCCTTTGTCATAGATTAACTTACCATATAGACATTCCGCATCTTCGCCCCTATTACCACTCTCAAGGTGGCTTCTTCTGAATGTCCTTAGTTGTAGGACTTCTGTTCAGCTAGACATAAGGTGATTCTCAATGATGGTTGTTCTGTAGTTCAGTTGTAATTTTGATGTGGTTGTGAGGGGAGACAAGCACAACATTTACTTACTCTGTCATCTTGGTTAGAAATCCTATTTAATTCTTAATCAAGTTATTTGTAGTCTCAGAATTACCACTTTTGAATTTTTCATGCAATGGCTGAGATTTATTTAAAATGTTGCCATCTAGAAGGTCCATGATGATGGATTAGGCAAATGTGTATCCCAGGATCACATCAAAATTACAACTATTATAAATTGTAGAACAATGAACCTCAAGAATCATCTCAAG
Organism: Rhinolophus ferrumequinum; assembly: GCF_004115265.2. Classification (NCBI taxonomy): domain Eukaryota; kingdom Metazoa; phylum Chordata; class Mammalia; order Chiroptera; family Rhinolophidae; genus Rhinolophus; species Rhinolophus ferrumequinum. The sequence continues at coordinate 61,240,974 of NC_046291.1, forward strand.
ACTAACTAAACATAACCCCTGTAACTAAGGACATAAAGAAGGGGCCACTTTGAGGCTGGTAGGAGGGATGGAGACATGAAACAGGCTGACCCCAAACCCACATAGTAGCTGAACACCCAAAGGGACACCTCGATGGTAGAGGTCTCCCCTGAAAAGGAAGGGGTCCTGGCTTCAGCCTCTTTTCTGACCACAGTGGTATGAAACTAGAAATCAATTACAAGACAAAAGCTGGAAAACACAAAACCACATGAGGCTAAATAACATGCTAACAAATAATGAATGAGTCAACAATGAGATCAAGGAAGAAATTCAAAGATACCTTGAGATAAACAAAAATGAAAACAATGCAAAATCTATGGGACACAGTGCAGGCAACACACCCAAAGGGCAGATTCTGCAGGCACCAGAGCCCTGCTAAAGCAAATACTGCTACATAGGGTCAGCCCCTGCAGAAGAGCTCCTCCACTGTAGTCACAGTCACAACCAATTAGGCTGAGGGTCAACTCTCCCACTGATGTGCAAACAGCAACCAAGTCTCAACTACAATAGGAGGACACATACAACCCACATAGGGATACACCTGGAGCACCTAGCTCAGGTGACGAGGGAAATTATGCCACCTGGCCCCACAGGGCACCTACTGCATAAGGCTACTCTACTAAAACCAGGAGATATAGCAGCCCTACCTAACATATAGAGACAAACACAGGGAGGCAGTCAAAATGGGGAGACAACGAAACATGTCCCAAATGAAAGAAAAGAAAAAAGCTCCAGAAAAAAAGCTGAACAAAATAGAGACAGCAATCTACCAGATGCAAGGTTCAAAACTCTGGTTATAAGGATGCTCAATGAACTTAGGGGAAGAGTAGATGAATTCAGTGAGAACTTTAACAAAGAGACATGAAAATGGAGATAGTAAAATAAAAAAGAACCAGTCAGAATTGAAGAATACAGTAACTAAAATAAAGACTACATTGGAGGAAATCAACAGTAGAATAGATGAAGCAGAGGACTGAATCAGTGATTTAAGAGTTAAGGTACCAGAAAACACCCAATCAGAACAGCAAAAAGAAAAAAGATTAAAAAAAATGAAGATAACATCAAGCGTACCAGCACTCGCAGCAGTGGGATACCAGAAGAAGAAGAGAGAGAGCAAGAAATCGAAAATCTACTTGAAGAAATAATGACAGAAAACTTCCCTAACTTGGAGAAAGAAATAGACATGCAAGCCCAGGAAGTGCAGAGAGTCCCAAACAAGATGAACTCAATGAGGCCCACACCAAGACAGATCATAATCAAAATGCCAAAGATTAAAGACAAAGAAAGAATCTTTAAAGCATCAAGAGAAAAGCAGTTAGTTACCTACAAGGGAGTTTCTGTAAGACTGTCAGTTGATTGCTCAATGGAAACTCTGCAGGCCAGAAGGGATTGGCACGAAATATTCAAAGTGATGAAAAGTAAGGACCTACAACCAAAGCTACTCTACCCAGCTACCCAACTCTACTCTATTAAAGCTATCATTTAGTATTGAAGGACAGATAAAGAGCTTCCCAGATAAGAAAAAGCTAAAGGAGCTCACCATCAAACAAGAATTACAAGGAATATTAGAGGGACCTCTTAAAGAAGAAAAAGAAAAAACCAAAAATATGAATAATAAAATGGCAATGACTACATATCTATGAACAATAAACTTTCAATGTAAAGGGATTAAATACTCCAATAAAAAAGATAGGGTGGCTGAATGGAAAAGAAAACAAGACCCTTATATTTGCTGCCTAAAAAAGCCTCACTTCAGATCAGAAGACATATACAGACTGAAAGTAAAGGGATGGGAAAAGATATTTCATGAAAATTGAAACAAACAAACAAGCAAAAAGCTGGGTAGCAATACTTATACCAGACAAAGTCGACTTGAAAACAAAGGCTATAACAAGAGACTAAGAAGGACCCAGTAATCCTACTTCTGGGTGTTTATCCAAAACCAAAACACTACTTCGAAGGGACATGTGCATCCATATGTTCATTGCAGTATTATTTGCAGTAGCCAAGATATGGAGGTAACCTAGGTGACTATCAATGGATGAATAAACAAGAGCTGGTACATACATACAGTGGAATATTACTAAGCCATAAAAAGAATGAAATCTTACAATATGCAACAACATGATGGACTTTGAGAGTATTGTGCTGAGTGGAGTATGTCAGACAGAGAAAGACAAATGGCATATGATTTCATTTGTAAGTGGAATCTAAAGAACAAAATAAACAAACAAAACAGATATATAAACTCAAAGATACAGAGAACATTTTGATGGTTGCTAGCTGGGAGGGAGGTTCAGAGGGTAGGTGATAAAGGGGAAGGGATTAAAAAGTACAAATTGGTAGTTACAAAATAGTCATGGGGATATAAATTATAGCATAAGGAATATAGTTGATAATATTAATAACTGTGTATGGTGTCAGTTGGGTACTAGATTTATTGGGGTGATCACTTTATAAATTATATGAATGTCTAATCCCTATGTGATACACCTGAAACTAATATAACATTGTATGTCAACTGTAATTGAAAAATACAACAATTATTTTTTTAAAAAGCCCCCCAGAAAAGAATTAAATAAAGGGCAGGTTATTATTCTTTACTGAGAGATTATTTTTTATGTTTCAAAACATAATTGGACCATAAATATTTAACAGAGCAACTGAACTATTAATCGCTCTGACCAAAAACATTTTAAAATATTCACATACAACACATCAAATCTTTTATACAGGTATATCTATATGTATCTTTATGAGATAGCATGCAAAAAAACTTGCTAGAGTTGTAATACTAACTAACCATGGTATCCTTCCTATGGAATTGCCTCAGAGATAACATCTCCTCATGATAAAATACTGTGGAAATTTAGCATTGTGCCAAATTTCATTAGGTTATAAAATAAAAGTTAGTTTCTAATAAATTTTTAAGTGTTCGGAGGAATTTAATAATGACTCTAAAACACCCATTGTGTATTTCTTCGAAAAGTTTATTCAATTTTTTCTAATATGCACAATTCTAGATTCTACAGTGCTGTAAGAAGTAATTAAATAATCAACAATGGGACATATGCAAAAGATTTAAAACCAACTAAAACTACTAAGCACTGAACAAACTGAAAAAGTCAATAGGCTATTTATTTAATTACTTACTGCAAAAGAGGATTTATTTCAATGGCTAGTGCACTGTTTCATTTAGTTTTTAAAAAGGGATAGTTAAAAGAAAAAAGTACAGTCTGGATGAGATTATGCTGCTCACTGTGTGACTTTAAATCATTTAACTGCTCTGAGCCTGTATGCATGACAAGAGAGTGGTTTTCAACGTCTTCCTTTTCTTTTTCTTATTCTAGCAAAACAGCATTTTGTCAAGTGCAATCTTACACGGAGCACCAAATACAAAACAGAAAATGCAGAACTGCTTTGTTGAGGGGGTGGGTGGGAAAACTTGGAGACTTCTGCAGATATATTTATGCTATTTTTCACTGTATAAAAGTTTCAGAAAAAATTTGACGATTTTGCTTTTGCTTCTAGATTGTATATACTCAGAAAAGGATTTCACAGCATAAAAATTGTTAAACAATTACATCTTCCTTCTTTGAAGACTTTTACATTTAAATCTTGATCTGTCTGGACTTTATTTTCATGTAAGGAGTAAGGTAGATCTCCAAATTCACATTTTTCAATATGACTATGTACTAATTGTTTCTCCATTTGTTAAGTAATTTGTCTTTATCCTACTGATTTCAAATGTTATCTTTCTCCTATAATAAATTCTCACATGTCATCAAATCTATCTCTAGTACTTTCGTTTTAGGGATGCTTCTATCTCTCCCCATCCTTCTCCTATTGCCAAGACAAATATTATATTATAGTCTTGATTTTTTTAAATTATGAAGACTTTCAGTTCTGTGTACTAATTGTTACCACTTTGCATACCTTTCATACCACATTTACTATTCTTTATTGCCAACTCTGTAAAACATATTGACATATACTGCAATGGTAACCAAATAAGACATATATAAAACACTAGCATAGTGGTTAAGAGCATGAATTCTGGAGCCAGAATGGAGACACTCATGCTACTTATTCAACAGAATTGTTGTAAGGATTAAACGACTTAGTATTTGTAAAGCCCTTAACAAAGATTATGTGTTAATTATTATTAAATTATTGCATATGATCTAGGAATCAATTGAGCTTGTACATTACACATTTAATCTTTTTTTAGTCACTACCCGTAAATTTTAACATGACTATTTCACTTGTCAATGTCTAAATTTAGTCAGTATCTGTCTCATTTCTCCCAAACCAAAGATCTTAGGATGCCGGAACTCCAATAAACTCCTGTTCCATCTTCCATATTATTATTGTCCAGTTCCATCGTGCTTCAAAAACTCCCACAATTAAGCACTATATTTATTTTTTCATTTCAATGTTAGGTTTATCCACATCGTTATCTATAATCAATATTCAACAAAGTTTTTTTCTAAAACTATTTGTCTTTTTCATTTTATACCTCCCATATCTTTACTATTTATATTGACCGACATTCATCATCTTCAACTTCTTCCTCACTTTGTGATCTTCATTAGTCTCCATTCTTTTGAAATAAAATAAATAATTTTCAGTGTGATCTGTACAATTTAAAATAGACAGTTATTTTACGATTTAAACAAAACCTCTGGATGTAACCAGCTCCACCTTGTCCCAATCCAAAGACAAAACAATTACCCCGAAACTACCGCTTTTTGCCACGAGATGGCGCCTATGTCTAAACAACACAACCTCTATTCTTTAAGTTAAACCATTGGGAAATCTTTGTCTTCCTTTGAGGTAAATCCTGCTAATGAATGTTCATGATAGGTCAAATTTCTCTCTTTAAGATTTAAAGAATTGTTTATTTTAGACAATTTGGATTAAAATCTTTCTCAATTGAGCTATACATTTCTCTCCCTTCTTAAACTAGAGCATGTAAACCTGTTTCCTAATGATTGACCGTGATCATCACAAACATCTACAATACTACACAAGCATATACAGATTACTCTAGTGTTTGACCCTACATTAAACAGCTCCAGATAACTGTGCTTTTTGAGCTCACTCTTTACAGCAGTTTAGTCTAGTATTTGGGGGCTTGTTTTGTAATAAGCATTTTTTTTCTCTTTTTTCCAGATGTTACTTTTTAAAAATAACTGCTAGGAGTAAATGTCTTCTTTTACCAATCTGTGTTTTGAAAATATTGCTACCTCTAATGTATTATGATCAAATAAACCGGATAAAGTTATTAAAATTAATGTATCATGATCATATAAACCAGATAAAGTTATTAAAATTGGGTCACAATAAGTCCTATTGATGGATTACATGGACTTTGTTTTATGGCATCTGTTTTGAGTATTCTATGACGGCAGTTTTGAGTACTGAGATGTTTTGATAGTTGAAATTGCTTAAAAAGTGCTATATTTGAATATATTAATTATATTTTTAATTAATAATTGAGATACAGAGCACTCAGAAATTTGAATGTTATTTAGTGTATTAAGATTTCCTTTTGGCTTCTTTCTCCTTTTCATTTTAGCATTAATAATACCATTGATTCCATTAAGGTGACTCCAGGTCTGAGAACTTATTTCACATAAGTAATTTCAGGTCTAATTTTTACACTTTGCATATGTATTTTCATATGTCTATTGAAAAAATAATTTTGTTTATAAAAAGAAAATATTTGAAAAAATTGTGAAAACATGGATATTAACCAATAAAAGCATTCTGAAGCTGTAGTATGCATCAGAATCAAGTAGAGAATTTGTTACAAATGTATACATATAACCGGGCCCAATTCCAGAAATTGTGTTTCAAGTTGGTAGAGACTAGACTCTATTTTAAATAAACATCCCAATTGATTCTTTTACCTCTCTGTGTTTCTCAAAATTCTTAGCTGACACTAAAGAAGAAATTCTCACTTGAATGGATATCAAGTTGAGTGTTTTATTTTGGATTCAAAATTCAGGTGTGTTATACAACTGTAACTTAAAGGAAGGAAATTAGTTTTCATATCAAAGCCTTTTCCAAAGTAAGGCAATACTGATAATTCCATTTAATACTTCTTTTCTCAGTAAATAATGTTTGGGGACATCTCTTCCCATTGCAAATCACATCAGAAGATGGTAAACTAAAGGCCCTGAAGATTATGTTAGTAGGACTTTCTAATATGCAATTATGAAAAATTAATTAAAATTAAGGTAACAATCTCATTTTCTGTTACACCGATCCTTACTTATTTTTAAAATGCTCGTTCTAAAAATCAACCTTTGCCCTCCTTACCTTGTAGTAACACTTTTCCGTTCCTTTTCAGTGACCCTGTTTTGAACAGTGTTAACACTTCAGAAAAATCTCCAGATCTGTGTCATGTATCTTTTGGTCTACTTTAATAACAAAACAGAGTCTCCTCGTTATCCTCACTTGCTCAATCAATGTACATTCTTGCCCCTGTGTTTATACAGTGCATTCATTAGTGGTTTTTACTTGTCTAGTCTTTTGGACCATAAAACTGGAGTTTATTATCCTCCAGGTGATGAATCTTCTTATTTACAAATTAATTGTAGATCATGTGTGCGCAGCATGATTGCTGATCCTGCCTAACGAATACATTTAGTGTTTAATTTCTTTTTCTGTTGCTATTTTCTAATTTGAAGTGGGTAGACCAAAACCAATTAATTCTATTCCAGTTTTTCTGTGCTTTGCTGCATGCTTCTTCTGTCACTACAGATGCTTATGACTCTTAATGTATGGCTTTAAATAACATTGATATTAGAGATGTGCTGATATTAAACTACATGATCCTGATAACTGCATCTTTCAGGTAAACTAGAGCTGCTAATTACTTTAAGAAATTTTAGGTCACACACTCATAAGTTTAATTAATTTATCTTCAACAAAACTACTTATATTCAGATTGCTTTAATAATAATCATACAACTAGAAATCTTTAAGAACATTAAAAACATAGCTCAAAGACTCTAATACCTAGTTGAATGTGATTTTACCAGAGGGAAGTTTTGTAGGGTTTTTAATATCTGAATCTAAAATTAAGATATAGACATGTAGATATTTTAGATGTAGAAGTTAGTAGGTTTTTGTACTTCTCAATATCCAGTCAATAAAGGGTATGAATGAAGTAGAAGAGCAATCGCGCATTTGTGAAGATAAGCATTTATTGAGGCTATCATAAGATTCCAAAATTTGGGGTGATTTTTATAGTTTATAACAGATTTTTGCATTAGTGACTGAATGGGAAGGTGAATTTAATAACAGATAAATATTTATGTAAGTATATCATGGTACAGCCATAAACCTAACACCAAAAGAACCTACCATATAACTAACTGTCTTTATTTTTTTTCACGTTAAAAATTTTTGAACTGGTTCTATGTCATATTACACTAATGACACTTCAGTAACTCGCAACTTAACATAATAGCAGACACCCAGATATTCAAATAACCATACGACATTAACTAGCACTAGATACGTACTTGAAACATAAGTAGTGAGTGTGATATAAATGGATTTAAATACAACTATTTTTAGTATGTATTGTATTTCTACCACTGTGCTAGGTATGACTGCATAGCTTATGTCATTTAATTTAATCCTCAATCTTATAAAATTTTGGCTTATGAAGAAACTACTTTATTCCTGGCTTTTAGGTTTCCTGTTGCCAATTCTACATGCTCCAGCAGAAGTAAGCATTACCATCACTAGAATACGTATTCATGTTAAGGCTGTGTAAGTAGTTGAAGAGATTCAAGCATCAGATGGGTGTTTGAACTGGATACATTTAAAATTCGTCCATCCCTGAGATTCTCTACATTTATGTAATGCTGCTCTGTTTTAGATCTTGGAGAAGCCTTAAAAAACATACAGCTAGGGCACACAAAATTATTAGGGTGATAGAATTATGAGGCAGAAACCATGTTCTGATGCTCGTAGGCCACATTCATGGCAATCTGTCCAGGAGAGTTTGGATCCAATTATGTATACAGAATTAATGATTTGTCCTTCATTGTCTACATCATAGTAAAATAGTCACCTAATACATAAAACAAGAGAATTGGCTAGAAAGGATGCCCCCTTCCACCCCAATTTTTTAAGCAGTCAGCTTTGCACTCTCACCTACAGCATGAGCTGAGGTTAGAACATTCTGATTCTATTTCTCTGTCGGACACCAAAAATAGAAGCAGCTTGCATTGAAATAGTACTGTGACTAAGCCTAGCCTCACTGTTGCATGTTTCTAATTGCATGCACTTCAAGGTCTGAGTTTTTTTAGAAAGCTATTAAAAGGTGGGAAAGTAGGCCCTACAGTATGACTTAGAGTTTGCTTTCAAAAATTCAAGTACTTAAAATTCATTAGTATTTAAGGCAGTGTTATTTTTCACTTCTTTTTACTTTATTCTTTTCATTTATATAAATAGTCATGCAGACAAGTTATATGCTCATGTGCATGGGCTTTAAAAGAATAAACTGGGGGGAAAAAGATGGCCAGTTAGAAAAATACATAGAGGAGGGATTAAAGAATATTTAATAAACTTTGTATTACTTTATTATCTTTCGGCTACTTTACATGATAATTTGTGTTTGAATGAATTTCAACGACAAACAATTCTTACATGTTTGCATCAATGAACTGCAAGGAAAGTTGGGTTTTTCTGCTTGATGTCTCAAATATGTTTGCATCCTTGCTGTAGTATAATTGCTTTATTGGTGGGGCAAGTAGATTATTAGAGTCTACTGTTTCATTCAAGTTAATCTTAACACCTATTTTTAAAATAGTGGTAAAATATTGATAACACACAATTTACCATTTTAGTCATATTTAAGTATACAGTTCCTGTGTTATTAAGTACAATCACATTGTTGTATAATCATTTTAACCATCCATCTCCATCCATCTTTTTTTTTTTTTTTAATCGTTATTGCTAGAGATGTAGAATTGGGCCATTGCTGCAGTTTTTCTGATCCCCACTTTACCTTCCTAGCTGGTTTCCACAAGATAAATTTGCCAAAGATCTTCTAATCTAAAAGGTCACGTTTGCTTGTTTTTACTACCAAAAGATACTAATAGTATGAAGTAGCTAGGAAAAGTGTTGACCTTAGAAACTGGACGGGCCAAAGCAAATTATGAGGAGTCATAAGGATGCTTGCAGGCTCAAAGATGTTTTAAATTTTCTGTAAAATTACAATTACATATTTGACATAAAGAATTTTTAAAAATCTCTAAAACTAAAAGCTAGTTTAAAACTATCAAATCCTGTAGCATGGAATATTTCTTCAGAATTGAAAATGCAGCACACAAGATATGAATTTATATGATATGAGGGATAAAAATTTGTGAAAATGTCAATTCTTTGTACATTAATTATATATCTGAACCTATTACTACATATATTGAATCTCCAAAATAGCTTCATACAGTTGTTTTCAAAATGTGTGGGTAATATTAGGCCAAACTCACTCTTCCAGTAAATCTATTCATTCCATAATTTAGTTTTCAATTGAGCCCGAACATATATCAGGTGAAAATAAGATGATCCAGATCTGTTAGTATTGATGTACATGTAGGTGGTTCCTTTATTATAATTTGCAAAATGCTTGCAAACTATCTTGGTGAGGGATCTCACATGGAGAGAGATAATCAAGATACAAGATGGCAAAGGTCAGTCAAGTTGTGCAGTTTCAATGAAGTGATCAAGTACAATAGGTTTTAAACAAACAAGGCAAATTGTTGGCCTATTCAAAGCTGAGGTGCTATAGTACAGCATTTTAGTGCAAATGATTTGATATCTGAAAAGCTATTTCTTGTTATTTCTTTTCAGTCTAAAGTGACTGACAACACTTCTGAAATCACTTGCTTCCATTTGAGTGGCACGTCATTAAAAATCCCAAGCTTAGGTCCCTCTTATTCCTTTATTAAGTACTGCAGTCTACATCAAACTGTCTAAAACCGTAAGTTGTTTGTATTTGCCTTTACGTTAACTGCTTTTCGATTGTATGAGAAAATTACTTTGGTTTTTCAATTACTTACTGGATTCTAAAAGAAACAGTTGTCAGAAATAAGTTTACAGTGGTGAAGGGCTGCCTCAATAGGTGTAAAATCAATTTGTAATTCTTATTTAAGAAAAGGGATCTGCCAAACTATCCACTGTTCCTTTAGTTACTGATTTTTGATAGTGATAGCATACCTAATTCCAAAGAAAAGAATTTGTTTTTTTAAAAAACAAGATGAGGTACTTTACCACAAAATCAAGCCTATTATGAGCTATGTTGACATTTTGCAGGAAATATTTTTTTTCAAACTTCCTTCTTTATGTCCTAATTTTTCTCCCTGAAATGATATCATCTCTTCATCTTATAAGGAAATCTATTTCAGAATCACAGTTCACTGTGAAGAGCCAATGGTTAAATTTATTTAGTGTTAAGATGGAAAAATGACAAAGACTGCAGAGAAAACTAAAGGACCAACTATGCAAATAGATGTTATGCTAAAAGGCGGCTTGTAATTTTAGGGTTTTTCACCGTTTCCATTTCTCTTGAGGTCAACTTCTGCACTTGAAAATCAACAACTAAATAGCATAAGCAAGAACAGTAGGTAGATATGTTGTCTAGTAGGGTTATGTCGATGCCAATCCTCATTTGGGGTAAAAGAACCATTGTCAATTTGCAAATATTGGCCACATAAGTGATTTAGGTTCTTGCTTAAGCACATCAAACAATGAATTTGCCACGTGGAAGATTTTCATACAAATAATAACTAGAGCAGTATAGTGCTTGCAAATACTCAGAAAATAGTTTTAAATCATACAAGGCAAAATATTAACGGCCTGCATTAGAAAAAAAAATTGTTGCGTTGAAGTGTAGCCAACAAGGCAAAAACAATGGGGGGTGGGGGGGAGAATCCGGTCAAAGATATAAGTTATTTTGGGTCTACCTGAGGAGGGACAAAGAGAAGTCATTTGGAAGCAGTTCTGCTTTCTGCCTCTTTTCGTTCTTGCCAGGGTGCCCATTTTTAAAGTATCCAAACAAAGAACCACAAACCGCCAGTCACACCATAATACCAGCTTGTGTTTACATTTTCAGCTCTCCGGATCGTGATCCTATTCAGTGCACACAGAGCGAGTGCTCGTGTACACGCGCCCGTCCGCCATCAGGAGGACTGAGACTGTAAACACAAGCTGGTATTTTGGTGTGATCGCGCTAATATGGCGGTGTGTGAGGTCAAGGGGTGGGAGGTGAATCATGGATCCAGAATTGCCTTGCTTTTGTCAGTTTAAGTCAGGCTGCTTACGCAGCAGCTGCTTCTCCAACGTGAATACCCCAGCTATGTTAAAGAAATGAAGACCTACCTGAAAGAATTCGAGGGACTACAGCGGAGAGTTGTCTTCCCAGGAACGTAGTGGAAGCTGCATTCCTTGGAACCTGCAAAATCAGGCGGTGGAAGGCACGTTCACCGTCTTGTTCGGAACATGACCATGGGTTCGTTAGTCACTGCACAAGTGTTGGGTAAAATAACCCAATGTTTCTATTGGACGTCTCATCTCAAAGGAAAACCATTTAGGTGGCCTGTTTTACTATGGAGAGGCCATTTAACCACGAAAATTTGGAAAGAAAAGTGTTTAATTGGTCAGTGTACCCTAAAGAGAAATGCACCAAGTTTGTGACATAATTCAGAATACTTTTCCCACTTTGTGGTTGAACAAAAATTTACTTTTGCACTTTGATTGCAGGTAGGTAATAATATCTTTAATCAAAGTTGTGCTAGATGGGATCTTCAAGATTTGGATTTGGAAGTACTATGGAAGTATCCTCAGTTCAAAAAGGAAAATCAAAACACGGCATCCCAACTCACCCCAACAAGGACAAGAAAAAGATTACTAGAAGCAGATTTGTTGAAGCTTGATTCCTATAGAAACATAGACTAGCTAATAAAAGATAAAATGAGTTTTACAGTGTCATTTATTCCTTCCTACAGATACAGGTAAATGTAACACTTTCAGCCTGCTTATTTTTAAAAAGTACCATCTTACTGAATCATCAGTATTGGAAAGATAAATGGTGGTTTCAGTAAATGGGATGCATTTATCTTGCTCTTGGCTCTTTTGAATGAAGGTTACATGAGGACATTCATATTTCTAGTAATTTAAAATTTCTGTTCCTACTTACAGCAGACATTTCTTTCCATGTGTATTCTTTAGATTTGTGTGAAAAATAGTCCTAAAGTAGAATTCAGTTATCAAACTGTGCTTATTGTGTGTGTGTTGTTCTGTGTATAGAAATGGAATACAGAAAGAAAATTTTCTTCTTCCCATATAAAGTTATTTTCGGTTCCTCAAAATTCAGTTCAAAACAAAGTTCAAAGAAATGAAGTTTTTCATCTTAATGCAAATAGGCCAATAATATTAGGCTGGTGCAAAAGTAATTGAGGTTTTTGCAATTATTTTTAACCTTTTAAACTACAATTACTTTTGTACCAACCTAATAATTGCATATAATTATTATTATACACATATTTCATATATATATATATATGTATACACACACATATACACACACCCAGAGGGTGCCAAAAAATGTATACACATTTTAAGGAAGGAAAAAGCTGTATTAAAATTGTAATACTCGATATATACTGATAACAAAAGATGAATGTAAGTCACATTTGACATCTATAATTACAAGAGGTGCTCAAAGTGGTTACCGTTAGCATAATTTTAATACAGTTTTTACCTTTCTTAAAGTGTGTATACATTTTTTTGGCACCGTGTGTGTGTGTGTGTGTGTGTGTGTGTGTGTGTGTAGTTAGTTGTCCCATAGAGAACAATCATTCCTGTGACAACACTGCAATTTCCAGAAGTAAAAAGTTCAGGTAGTCCTTCAGTCTGTTATAATCTTAAAGCTTTCTTCAAGCATGTAATTATCAGCCATCCATATGTTGAAATATGTGGAGTCTGCTTCCCTTAGAAGCCATCTCTGATTAATACAGAGCAATTGCCCACTTCCTCCCTTTCATGTGCATGTGTTCATATTTAATAATGTGTAATGGATGCATATAAATATTTATATAATAAGCAAACCCACAAATAAATAACTAGAATAACTAAATAATCCATATTAGCATATACCGGGGATGCCAAAAAAATGTACACAAGTGGACACTTTTGTCAACATTGCTCAAACAGTAGTTTGCCGTAATCAGAAGTGTCTGGACGCTGATGGTAACCACTTTGAGCACCTCTTGAAATTGCAGAAGTCAAACATGAGTTGTATTCAGTTTTTGTTATCGGTATATATTGAGTATTACGATTTTAATAATTTTTTCCTTTTTTAAAATATGTATACTTTTTTTGGCACTCTGTATTAAGTGAATTCATTTCAGGCTTATCTTGTCTTTCCTATTAGAACATCAACTATTTAAAAATATGAACTAATTTAAATGAAAATTGTAGCTCCCAGAGCATCATTTATTCTGCTCATCTCAGTAATGATGGCAGTACTGATTGAAAATGGAGGTGGTGGGAGGTGAGAAAATAGGATGTAAGGAGAGGCCAATGTCCTGAAGGACCGTTAAGATCTCGATGGGATTTTCCACATTTTTTTTTAATTAAAATTTATTGCGGTGACAATAGCTAGTAAAATTACATAGGTTTCAAGTGTACAAATCTGTACTACATCATCTATATATCACATTGTGTGTTCACCATATCATTAACATATCTTTTATTACTAGGTCTGCAACAATGTCATAATTTTCCATTGATTTTAGAAATACAACTCTTTTACAAAGAAAAGGGAAGTGGATTTAAAAAAATAATGAAAATAATATGAATGATTAAAAACAAACAAAAAGCCATACTATTTTTTTGCTGTATTTTCCTGCTTTAGGTTTTAACCTGCCTCTTTCTTCCTTGGAATGATTTAATAGAAAAATATATGAAAGCAGTTTTATTTTCTACTTGTTTAGTTAAAAATTTTCCTTTGGGAAAACTGGTGGCTGTTTCTGAATTTCAATAGTTAGAGCAGAAGGGGGTAACTATGATAAGATTTTGTTTCATCTGATTAGTATAATGCCTTTTTATTTAGAAAAGATCAGTAAGTTCTATGAAACGATTATTTGGTTTATAGTTCTTATACTGACCAGATCAGATTCTGTGGAGGCTAATGGGACAGGCTAATGCTTACATTTTCTTCTTAGTCTTATGTTAGAAGTCAGTTTAAATTGGCATTGAATGAGACAAACTTGGGCTTCAGTCATAAAAATTTTCTTCTCTTTTCAAGAAAGAAATCTGTTCAGATTAAATTAGTCTTCAGAGGAAATAATTAAAGACTTGGTTTAGATATTCAGTTTTGAAAAGTGTACATCAAAACTTGTAGCTGAAATCTAATTGAGAGTTTACATATAACAAGAAAGTTTAAACATTTGTAACATTTTAAAAATTTACTTTGTTTTGGGGGCAATTTTTCATTTTATATCAGCATTTCTCTTTCTTGTTCATTATTTAAAATATTTCTCATATTATAATATACATAGAAACAGGAAATAATTTATACTTGTGTTAGATTATATATAAGTCTATGTAAAAGTAGAGAGTAAGAAATAACAAGAGACTAGTAATGCTTTAGTAGTTCTTACATTTGAATTACAAAGGCATGGACAAGACTTAGTCTCAGCAATAAATAATGTCTGTGTGAGGTAGACAAATAAATAAAAAATAATATATCACAACAGAACATACATTAATAAATATTAATACCTAGTGTAATTAAAGCAGTGTAAGATGTACTTAAAGAAAAATGTTAACCCAGTCAGATACTATTCAATGTAAGACAATCGTATAAAATGCTAACATGGGGTGTATCTATTCATTCAAAAGCACTGAAGAACTCTTCTATCTTTAACCTTTGGTAGAAATGATCAGCTGTGTCTTCCTGCACAGTTACTAAGAGAGGCCAAGACTCAGTGGTGGACTCTGTACCATGTGTATGAATAATATTCACTGGGTTGAACAGAATTTTTTTGTCACTAAACAAAGAGAGGGACATAATCTGAATGAGGAATTTTCTCGGTATATCTTTTATTTATTTCCCTTTTTCTGTTTTTTTAGAGAATTTGTTTGCTTTTTGTAGCTGTGTAATGGGTGGGATGTGTGAAGAGAGGAATGACAGAAAGACAGAAATGTAGAGAATAATTATAAATATTTCTCGTCATACTTTAACAATTGTTTCCCAGGGAAATTTTTCTCTGTGTAAATAAGTAGTGTTTTTTTAAAAAAAAATCACAGGTTTTAAAAAATTATTTAATACATAAATGTATGTTTGTTGTTAAAAATTAAAACAATACACCAGTACAATAGAGTAAAAACTGAAAGCCCTTATCAGCACTTTAAAACACATAATTTTATCATCAATATACATTTCTATCCCAAAGGTAAATAAAATTAAAGTGTAGTGTCTATTGTTTCAGAACATAGCGTTACGCATTAACATCACATACATTTGTTGGGGAGTTTTCTTTTTTAACTCAATAGTATATCTTGGAGATATATATATATATATATATATATATATATATATATATATATATATATGGCTACCTCCTTCTTTTAAGAGTGCTGCATAGTGTTCCAGGTACCTCAATTTATGTAACTATCTGCCAGTGATGAACATTTAGTTTCTTTCAAGTATTTTCTATTGAAAACAATGATGCAACGCAGTAGCCTTGTATACCTATCTTTGTGGGTGTGTTTGAGTATTTTATAGGATAGGTTCAAAGAACTGGAATTGTTGGGTCAAATTCATGTGTATTAAATTCTGATGAACACTGTCAAATTGCCAGCACAATGAATGAAAATGCCTGCTAAGCACTTTTAAACTGTAGCTTTAAAAACAGCAAAATTATTAGTTCAAAGTACCAAAGGGCCAGTTTTGATACTATTATATTACATTATCAGTTCATCCAACCAACAAACAAGTATTGAGTGCTGCCATGCCTCACATGCTGTTTAGTAGTGGGACAGTAAGTTACAAGGTACAATAAACGCTCTCCTAACATCAAGATCATAGTTAGTTCTGACAGCAGAACCCCTGCATGCAATTTCTCTTTGCTTTACAAAAAAGGAATGAATATTTGAATAAAATACAAAATAATTTAAAACTAAATTGATTTTTGAAATTGAAGTAGACAGCTGAAATTATTTCCAACCTGTGCACCTCTGTGCATGCATTGGTGATTTTATGACCAAGAAGGCAAGACTATCCCTTTTGATCACATTCTTTCAAATGGATTGATCTCTCTAGCTTCGATGCAAAGAACACTTTAAGGGATATTCAAATTAATTAATTCAGAACTATCAAAGACATCAACACACTTTGACAGCCTATTGGTCATGCAAACATGAAGTTATCAATAGTTGATATAATGCAATTTTTAAAATGTGGAACTGATGGGAAGGCTTTCTAGCGGTGAAGGCCGTTTAATCAGGTAAACATGAGTAAAGCAGACAAAAATTGAGAACACGCCTTTACTTGAGTCAAAAGGAAATTAGTGCCAATAATATCAGTAGTTTTGAAAGAATATTTTTTTTAATTGGGCAGATTAATTGACCCATTTATAATATGCAAATGCACTGCTGTCTTGCACAAAGGTCACACCACTGAGCCAAGAGTTGGCAATAAACTAATGTGCTTTCCACATATATACACATATTTTTCAGAACCATTGGCAGATTAAATTTTAAAAAAACCACTTTACTTCATTCTTGCTTTCCACCAAAACACATTTCTTATGATTGGATCTAAATTAATTGACAGGTTTGTGTTATATTTTTGAAAACTGACAAACTGATATTTATTCTTTCTTAAAACTTCTCATTTCATATATATATATATATATATATATATATAAGAAACAATATATATAGAAGATATATATAGAAGAAAAAATATATATATATACACAGAAGAAACAATCGGCCTCATAAGACTGAAAGCAAAGGATATTTCAGCTCCTTCCAATTGCCCTTTTATTGGGAATTTCTTGGTTTTTAATTTTTATTACAGACCCCTTTTAAAATGCATTGAAATGCCCACTTTCAAAAATCATGTCTTCAGAATTAATAAATAACACTGAAAAGAGCATTTTAATTCCAAAACTTGGGTCTTTGGAGAACAACTTAAAATATATGGCACTAAAATTAAATCTCAATGTAATGCTTAAAAGCACATTTAAACCCGGAGTTTTTTAGTTATAATCAAGAATGAATGGATAGGGGCCGGCCCGGTGGCTCAGGCGGTTAGAGCTCCGTGCTCCTAACTCCAAAGGCTGCCGGTTGGATTCCCACATGGGCCAGTGGGCTCTCAACCACAAAGTTGTCAGTTCAAGTCCTCCAGTCCCGTAAGGGATGGTGGGCAGTGCCCTCTGCAACTAAGATTGAACACGGCACCTTGAGCTGAGCTGCCGCTGAGCTCCCCAATGGCTCAGTTGGTTGGAGCGCGTCCTCTAAACCACAAGGTTGCTGGTTCGATTCCTAACTCCTGCAAAGGATGGTGGGCTGTGCCCTCTGCAACTAGAAACAGCAACTGGACCTGGAGCTAAGCTGCGCCCTCCACAACTAAGACTGAAAGGACAACAACTACAACTTGACTTGGAAAAAAGTCCTGGAAGTACACACTGTTCCTCAATAAAGTCCTGTTCCCCTTCCCCAATAAAATCTTCAAAAAAAAAAAAAAAAAAAAGAATGGATATACTTTTGACAACATTTTATTGGACACTTATGAATAATCCCAAAATGACCCAAATGTATTTCTAATATATCTATTGCTATTTAAGAAGAAGTAAGTGCAGTTAGACCACTGTACTCTTTTGTTTCATGTTCAAAATGTACATAAATATGTCAATATATTTGTATGATGAAACTACATAATAAATATTTGAATTAATTTATTAACAATACAAATTAAAGTTTGAGGCAACTTATTTTGAGATAAATTCATAGGATTGCAGTGTTAGAGGATTCATCTGGTCTGTTACTGACTTTCAAATGACTATTTTAATGAGACTGATAATTGTCTATTCTCTTACTTATAAAATAGAAGTATTTCTCTTTCCAGAAATTTAAAAATCTTTCAGGGCGGCCAGATGGCTCAATTGGTTAGAGCGCGAGCGCTGAACAACAGGGTTGCCGGTTGGATTCCTACATGGGTCAGTGAGCTGCACCCTCCACAACGAGATTGAAGACATAGAGCTGCGTTGAGCTGCTGGAGGGGCGGCCTGATGGCTAAGTTGGTTAGAGTCAAGCTCTTAACAACAAGGACAATGACTTGGAGCTGATGGTCCCTGGAGAAACACACTGTTCCCCAATATTCCTTAATAAAATAAAAAAATTGAAAAATCTTTCTTGAGATTTATCTTTAGTGTCTCACTGACCTCACAATCAATGCTTCCTTATAAAAGTCACATAAAACTGTTTTACAATAAAACTTTTTTTGTTCTTATTTAAACACAGAATCTCTGCTTGGCATCTTTTCTCTGAAAATACCGTAAATCTTACAGTTGAATACTAATCAAGTCACACCTTAGCATTTTAATACTAAATAATGTCAATTCCTTTAACTTTCTGCAGGGACCTAAACTGGATCTCTTTGGCTATTTTTCGGTTCTTTGAACTCTCCTCAATTTCTCCCCATTTTTAAAAAATGTAATCCAACAGGAAGTAATTTTGAAACAAAACTTAAATACATGATACAGATGGAAAACTGTCCTTTGCCTATGTAACGTTATTTCGGAAATCATAAAAATTATGTTTTCTGCCACATTGTTGACTCTTTGTACTTTGTAGATAAACCTTAAAGTCTTTTTCTTCTGTCCTTTTTGCCTAGACACTCTGTACAATCCTATGTTGCACTGAATGTTTATGAGTGCAACTTGCCTTTGCTTTTTTTGACCATTATTTTTTTATGTGATCATTATCCTAAATTGGATTAGTTCCGTTTCTCTAGGATCCTAATCACCTCAATTAATGTAATACAATTTGAAAATTTGTGCAATACAGTTTTGACTTTTTTAAATAAACTGAAAATATGTTGATTGTTATGGGTCCCAAGAGTAACCCCTCAACCCGCTTATGGTAAGGCCGTGCTCATCATTCTAGGTATTATACTAGATTGAGAAGGTATTTCCTTCAGTGATTAATGAGATGAACATATATAATGGAATGAAAAGTCTATTTATTCACTTGGGGAAAAATGGTCAGAAAATTTCTGTGAATGAAAAAGTGATAGGATAAGAGCCACTCTACCCTCCCATACATTAAATTATTTCTCAACGCTAGAGTATTCTGTGAGGAAAACAGATGCACAGTGATTGAATTACTAGATTCCAGATATAATGTATTTGACATTTATTATCTATATCATTGAATCTTTACAATAATTATATTTTTAACAGTGAGGAACCCGAGACCTACAAAATATAATTCTCAATGTGACAAATAGTATTGTTTGTTTATAAGTCTCCATTTTCTCCAAGCCTGTGGCATGCCTTCCCTGTATACTTTCCTTTCTCATTCACTTTTTAGGGCTTGGCTATGTGTTCTTCTCAGACCAATGGGAGTGTGGATGGAAAAGAGAACGGGCTGAATTGAGATTTACAAAGTGTGGCCAACTTTTCACCCGCCCTGTTAGGGACATCCGTCATGTGAAGAGTATGTTCTAGGGAGCTGTTTTTACTTCAGCCTGAATAAAAGCTCGTGGAACAGTCATAAACCTGACCTGGAGCCAGAAGCAAAGTCCATTTCTGTCCAGCAGGATACTGCAATGACACAGTTGACCCAGATAACCATGGGAGAGGAATAAATGTTTGTTGTTGTAAGCTACTGAAATTTGGGGGATGTTTGTTACACAACACTACTGCAGCAAAACCTGACTTATATTCTCAGAATCTCACTAATACAGATCATGCTAATACGGATAAATGAAACAAAAGATAAAATCTGAACCTAGATTACAATATATTCAAAAACTTAATGGAGAAAATATAGATTGCTCAAAAATGGTATGGGAACATTAACTAACAATCTGGGGAAAAACTTGGGTAGATCTCTACTTATGTCTTAAAAAAAAAGAAGGTCTAGATAGGTTAAAGATATAAATACAAAATATAAATATAGTTAGAATAAAACATAGAATTTTTTTCTT
Source organism: Rhinolophus ferrumequinum (assembly GCF_004115265.2). Classification (NCBI taxonomy): domain Eukaryota; kingdom Metazoa; phylum Chordata; class Mammalia; order Chiroptera; family Rhinolophidae; genus Rhinolophus; species Rhinolophus ferrumequinum. Next base: position 61,261,264 of record NC_046291.1, read on the forward strand.
ACTAATCTTATCATAGAGAATGTCTTTCTAAGAATGATACCAAAGACACTGAATTCAGTGATAACTTGTACATTTGATTACATAAAATCTCTGTGTGGCAAAAATGACACAAATAAGGTAAAAAGACAAAAGACTTACTGAAAGAAATATGTATCACAAACAAAAGATTAATATTTTTAATCTTTAAGGAGCCATTTATAAGTCAATAACAATAAGATATATATTTCAGAATAAAAGTAGGAATAGTGTAGAATAGTTAATTCACAAATATAGAAATAACAATAGATCATAAACACATGAAAACTCAATAAACTCCATCAGTAATCAAATTCTTGAAATTAAAAGAACAATGAAATACCATTTCCCACCATCAGATTATAAAAGATTTTAAAAATAATATCAACACTCAATATTGAGAGCAAAAATCACTATGATTTTTTTGGAGGACAATTTGGCAGCATTATCAAAAGTCTCAAAATTATGCAAACTCATTGATCTAGCATTTTCATTTCTCAGAGAAATAATGTGTCAAATGTAAAAAGATGTTTTAGAATATTCATTGTAAAATATTGGAAACTACCTAAATGTTAATCAATGGAGAATTAATCAAATTAATTATGGAACACCATGAAATAAAAAATACATTTCAAAGGTAGCTATTAAAAATTATGAAGATCTGTATTTATGGACACTAAAAGACAATAATGATTATATATTAAAAGAAAAAAGGAGGCTAAAAAGAGTATGTATAGTATGGTGTCATTTTATAATTATACGAAATGTAAATGAATACAATTAATTCTTGAAGAATAAGCAAAATAGCATTTTGGCTATGGTTAGATGGCAAGGTTATGGCTGATGTGTATATAAAAAAGTACTTTTATTTCTATAATATTTGAATGTGTTTACAATGAGAATATTAAATATTTGTACTCAAGAATAACAGCAATATGACCACTGCACTGCATGCCTGAAGCTGAAGTTGAATAATATTGTATGTCAACTATAATTTAATATATATAGTCAGGGGATATGGAGTATAGCATAGGGAATAGAGTCAATGGAATTGTAACACCTATATACGATGTCAGAGGGGTAGTAGATTGGGGGAGGGGTGTTATCATTTTGTGAGGGGTAAAATGTCTATTGCATTGTTTTGTACACCTGAAAATTTAAAAAATGTAAAAAAAATGAAAAAGAATAGCAATAAAACACTTTCCTTTTTGAAAATAAAAAATATGAAAAATAGCAGTATTTTCTACTACAAATAAGGAAAAAAAGTCTACAGGATTCAAAATAGGTTATATCTACTGTTGCTTCCTTGTCTAGATTCTCATAAATTGTTCGTGGAAATCCTATCCATATTAATCGTTATTTTTATTCATTATTTCTCTGCATTCCTTTTCAGAAAATGACAGGTATTATGTCATTTATATTTTAGAATACTCCTTATAATTGCTATTCTCTTAAGCCATGTTTATATGATTCAAAAAATCATATAAATAAAAACCATTACATTGAGTAAATTTAAAGGATTTCTACATAAACCATTAATTTACATCTACATAAACCATAAATCTACATTAACCATGCGTAAAGTTGAACTGATCAATTTGAACTGATCAATTACTTTAGGATTATTTTTAAAGTTCCTGTCAAGAAAATTTAAAACTCAACAGTTTCCCTCAATTATTTAAAGAAAAAATCCAATTAGAAAATAGTCTTCAATAAGACAAATTTTAATTTTACAAACATAGCAATTATGCAATGTGTATTTATAATATTACATAGCTACATTTCTGTATATAAATCTACAGATAGAGATACATAATTTACATATATTTATAAATATATAAATACAGGGATAAACTAATAAACTATAGAACTTGTGTAGCACCCATCTGAAGAAAATTACAAAACTTTACTGAGAAGTATAAAAGTTTTTGAAAAGTGTTCCTATATAGAAAATGACTATATTATAAGGATGTCTCAATTTGTTTATAAATTTAATATAATTCTGTTTTGAATTTCAGGTGAATTTTAAAATCCAAACTGCCTAAAAAGACTGCTTTATAGCAAAACAGCAAAATTTCCTCTTCCCCACAATGTCCATTCCCACTCCCCAAAGGTAACTGTAGTTACTAATTTTTTTGTCTATTCTTCCAGAAAGTTTGTGTGTATCTATAAGGCACATACTTACATACACATGGGCATGCACACGCACTTCTATGCCTTTTCTGACTTATTTATAATTATAGGAGGTATAATGTCATACATATTGTTCTACAATCGGCTTTTTTCACTTAATATATCTTGGGCATTTTTCCATAGGAAAACATATGTTCTCAAGTGAATATTTTTAACTTACTAAAGTAATTCTGCAGTATATAAAGAATAAATGGGAAAACAAATGACAAAGAAAACTTTGGGAAGAAAAAGACTGCTGAAGAGGGACTTGCAATACCAGATGTAAGAATGTATAATTAAAACATTGTGATAAAGGTGGGACGACAGAGAAATCAGTGGAGCAGAAATTAATCTCAGGATTGGACGTTGGACTATAAAAGCTTTCAGCATGATTCAAAGTATTTTTAAATCAGTAGGAAAGAAGTATATTATTCACTAAATATTCAGGGGCAATAGCTTAACAACTGGAAAAAGGATCACATCCTCACTTCACATGATAAACCAAAATATATTGCAGAGTAATTAAAGCATTAAATGCACAAACTATGTACATATGTAAGAAAATATAAGTGAATATCTCATCTTTGTAAGAAATGTTTTCTAAGTGTAAGCAAGGGTAGAAATTTTAATGAAAACATTTGAGAAATTGATAATTAAAAAATGAAAATGTCAATAAAAATATGATATTAGCTTGGAAAACTACTTGTAAAATGTATAGCAGAGTGTTACTCTTCTTATATGAAGAACTCTCCTAAATTAATTTAAAAAAAACAAACATCTCAATAGAAAAAAACGAATCATGTAGAAAAAAGCAAGCCATAATGAAACAATATAAATAGCAAATAAATGCATGAAACACATTAAAGTTTTCAAATAACCAAAGTAACAAAAACTAGAACAAATTTTTTTCAAACATCAAATTACAGAAGATTAAAAACATTTAGTGCTGGTGAAGATGTGGATAAATGGACATTCATCCACTTCTATTTTAGAAGACCCTTTGGCCTTATGTTCAAAATTTGTAAAAACAAAACAAAACAAAACAACTTTTTGATCCTGAAATAACCCTTTTAGAAATTTGTGTGGAGGAAATAATTATAGACGTATGCAAATATTATCCACAGAGATGTTCGTCATAGTATTGTTTATAATGTAGGAAAATTAGAAACCACCAAATATACAGTGTTAGAAAACTTGTTAGATAAACTATGGTATACTACATAGTAATTAAAATAATTCTGTTGACAAGATTTAATGACATGGTAAATATTTGTGATATGTTTTAAATGAAAAGTGTAGCTCACAATGACAGGTGTCATGTATTCAAACTATTTTTAATATATATTATTGCATAGAAAAATATGCTGTAAGGATATTTAACAACGGTTATCTCTAACTGGCTGAATTATGGGTGTTTTTTATTTTATTATATTATTTCCATAACTTCCACAACAAACAATAGTTTTATAATCAGAAATAATGTTATAAAATAAAGTACTTTAAACAAATGTTTATGATACGGACATTGAAATTTATGTTTTTCCTCAAGTGATGGTTGTTTTGGGTTCCTTTGTGCAGTTTAGGCATAATCCCAGGTCAGATTCTAATAAATCATTAGAATAAAATTATATGTTGATTTTGTAAAAAGGAGCAATCTTTTGGTAGACAAAAATCACAGAGCTAAAATACGATATTTTTATTTTAAAAAATGAAACAAATGACTTATAATTTTAAGAATTCAATTATCATTATATGCATTTGAGATTAAATGGTTCTCTCCTTCAAATTATATAATCCAGCTACATTTTTTGGCTTAATGAGAACACCAAAAAGTATAGTTTTATAAATTTAGTACTCAGAATTAAATAATTTTTAATAAAAATTTTTGAAATAGTTTTCCATATACTATCCCTAGGGAACAAGTCATACCATAAAATATGGCAAATAATTTCTAGGAAAAGTCTTCATTTGTTCTTTCTAGAAAATGCTGATTTGTTGATTTGGTGGCAAACATATGTGCACATATTATATTGAAAGTAAAATAAATGTGAACTTAATGAAATATTAAAATTTTGACATGTAAAGCAGTTAGTTAAAACTACCTTCTTGTTCATATATCCTTTCATTTGCTATTTATGTTAGTAAAGCAAACTTTGCATAATCCTCAAATAGTTAATACAAACCTTTAAAAGACTTCCAAGTAACAAATATCTTATGTGATCTTCTTTTAGGATCTGATTTTAGGCATAACTAATCTGGCTGGCAGTATAAGCAACAACCTGAATGACATGTAAACAGAAGGGGGTAAATTCCAAGTGCTACTCATTTTCCATAACCCAGATGCCTTTTTAAAGCATCCTTGCGTGCTCCATCTAAAACCGGGTGCTGTTCCCAAAGGAGAAAACACTGCCCTCCAGTGGTCGTCATTGGAAAAAATGGAAATAATTTCAGGTACCATAATTGCAGCATTTATATGAAACACCGTGTATTTATCTAATCTCATTTCTAGCGATATTTCTTAAGCTGAAACCTATGTCTACAACCAAACATAAGGACAAACCCCCCAATTCAATTCTAATCTATAGATAGTTACTCCAGTTAAACAGAAACATTAGCTAGGAGAAATGCTTATGGCATTCTGACCCAAAAGCTGACCATTTATTTAACTATCATAATTGAATGATGCTAGCCACCTATAGCTTCTCACTTTCCAGATAAGGAAGAAGAGATTTCATGTCTATGTTTCCCTTGTTGGCCAATTTTTTAGCTAAAAGACATTTAAAATTGTACAGCAGGCAGAACCCCAGGGGACCGAACAGTGTTCCAACATCCTTAAAGGCTTCCCATCACTTGAAAAACCAAATTCTCCCTCCTGTTTCTTAAACTAACCAAAGTAGGCAAAAGCAATTTTAAAAAGTCTTTGTGTCTAGCATTGGAACTTTCTCATATTTCACACCATTATATAAATGTCACTCTAACCTATATGTATCACAAATGCTACGCTAAATTAGGGCCAAATTTGCAACCTAGTTTAACTGGGTTTCCTCTTTTTGCAAATGCAGTTTTTGTGTCTGCATTTAGCAATGCATACAAAACTGTCCGTGCAGCGAACTGCTTCGCATTGCTAAAATTGAGGTTGGAGGTGTAGATCGCCTGAGTCTTTCTGCATGTGCCAAAGCAATCCTGTTTCTAGTCCTATAAAGATTTCCTAATCAAAAGGACCTCAACTACACTGCTAAAGTCTTGGACGACTTCATTGACTCTTTCTGATTTAGTAAAGGAAAAATGGAGTTTTAAGAAGGGAGATACGGTTTTCTAACCTCCATCCCTCAATCCTTCAGACACCAGGGTGGAATGCCTCACATGGTAAGGGAGCTCCACATCCATAGGGGCTCATCCATTACTGGCTATGTGACTTCAACTTAGCCTCATTTGCCCCATTAGTAAAATAAAGACAATAATGCTGGTCTCAGAAGGGGGTTATTACGATTGAATGAGGGAATACGTGTGAAGTGTCTATCACAGAGAAATTACTTAACCAAGAAATTATTATTATTATTCTATCACCATCGCTTCTTAGACTATTAACCCAATGACCAACTAAATATCCTAGAGGCATGACTTTCTAAAAATATTACCCTTTCAACATCTGAAGTAAAGGCTATTCATTCAGTTTACTATTATATAGAAAAATGTCCTGAGTCCTCCAGATATATTCTTCAAAACAAATGCCCTGTGCTAAGATAAAATATTTTAATATCATATTGCTCAAATATAACACATTTAAATATGAATCAATTTTTTCTTCTTTTCACTTCTTTTCACAGAAGGTGGTATCTATTATATATTCATCTGGATTCACAAAGTGCTTTAGAATTAAAAAATGACAAATATAAAAATTATAAGTATTATGAAAGTGGTATAGGAAATAGACATATATGCATATACTGTAGTGAATTATAAAGTCTCTGGGCTTGAGAATGTAGAGTTTCAGAACCACACCTCTTCTGGTGATTTAACTCAACTTAGAAAATGTATACTTCGGAAAAGAAATATTGTTTCCTTTAGGAGATTAATACACACTCCCTTCAGATGAAGAAAAATCTACAAATATATTGTAATGAATACATGGCTTCCCCTTTCTTACTAACTGTGGTAACAAATTTTTACTGAGCCAGTGTCCCACATCTTCACCTCCTCCCACTGTGTACACCTGCAGCGTGATAAAACGTAGTCACTCTCTGGATAAGTTAATTGAGTGCTGTCTTCACTATCCATGACATCTCACCAATCACCTCATGATACTTTGTGTCATTCAACATAGAATCTTTGATTAATCAAAATAGTTCTTATAACTCAAACAGTTTATGATTGCAAACAGTAGAATATATTAAATTGAGACTATAACAATGCTTTGATAAATATGCAATATTTATCCAACTTTAGACAATTTTGAGATGAAGTTCCAGTTACAGATGGAACAAAGTTAAGTCCAGCTAGAGACTGCAATAGTGGATATGTGTTCTTTGAAGCCCATACATAAGTATTATCTATGCATCAAAAAATGCAAAGAAAATAAACTTTGGTTACAACAGTTATAGCTAATCTACATTAATCTGAAATTTTGACAAGAAAAAATGAATTTGTGACAAAAATTTTGAATTTTTAAAAATGGCATCATATTTGTAACAGTACCAAAATAATCTAAAGTCAGAATACTTTTTCTGGGTATAATTATATTATTATAATTCTCTACCTTGACAGATGACAGTTTTAGAAAACTCTAAATACAATTTCTAGTATATGCACTAAAATAATATGTAACAGATAGACAACTCACCATATATAAGTAACACATTCGAATTTAGTGATTTATTTTCCAGGTGGAAACGAGGCTTCTTGGAAGACTTCAAACTATGCCAAATGGTCTGATTTTACCACAGAGGTAGGCACTAAAGGACTAAAGTTACTTCTGTGTAATCTTTGTTAACTACATTTTACATGCAAATGTCTACATAACCATGTTAATGAAGTTATAGAGAAGGAAAGAAAAGTGGCATTCCCATTGTTCTGTTTTATTCAAAAGCAACTTCTCAATTGACTTGCTACATCATTTTAAACCACTTTTCATTTAGTAACGAGAATAAAGAAAAGTCTAACAATGCATTCAAATCAACCACATATCAAGAAAAATAATACTTACGAATAAAATTTAGGCTTGACAACTTTTCTCTCATTCCTTATAATCTTCAGAACATAGAATACTTCTGGAATCAGACAAAAAAAGTTTTGTTAATCATAAATATTTACAAAAATGCCATTTACTGACCCAGAGTTGGTTATTTAGAGGAAGGGGTTCTGGTCCTTCTGATTAGGGGGCTCAAATCTCTCTGTACTTCAAATGGGACTGGATGCTTAATGGACAGTTATTTAAAATCTTTTTCCCAAGAAATATAAACAAATATATTTAAACTCCACATGGATGAATTTCCTATTAAAAATTTGATATTCAAGCTTCAAAACCTATATTGGCAATGAGAGTATATGGTATCCTTTCAACCAGAATGTTAATAACCCATAACTTGTCTTTGATTATAAAGTATCCCTAGGGTGTAAGAAAAAGAGTGTTTTGAAACTAAAGTCACACTTGATTTGCAACAAAACTGAAAGTAATAACGCCAGAAGTGTAGGTGATAAAAGGAGAAAAAGGCAGAAATAATGGTCAAAACTCTGCATTTATGGTACATGTTACAGCCAGGATTGATACAATCTCATCCCAAAACATCTAGAAAAATAAAGCAAAATAAAACCTCCTTCACTCTTATACATTGAAGGGAATCAGGATCCTGACCCAAATTTCAAACTCCTGGAACTTGGAAATATCTGTAAAAACCCCCACCATCAACGTTTCTGAAACCTACCACATCCCAGAATAGGCAGATCTTCAACCATGGAAATATGACTATTAAGAATTCACAGATTTTCTGAAACAATTGCTAATCACCCCACTCCCATACTAAAGGGAGAAGAAGACTGAAAGCATTAGGGGAAAAAAGCCTGCTGTGAAAATGCCAGGCCCTTCTTGGGGTTTAAGTTGTTAACCTAATCCCAGCCACAACTATGGTGTGACTGTATCAGGGAAACAGTGTACCTGTGTGTAAGAACTGGGGTGGGGAGTGGGGGGGACTAGAATGTTAAGAAATTTAACAAATTCATGTGATTTTTTTTCTTTAAACATTTGAGAATGTTGTGTTTATACATGCTGGGCAACAGAAACCATAAATCTTGCTGGATTTCTGCAAACTGCTGCCTGAAGCCTACAGCTTCCCTGTCAATGGAAGAGACAGACAGAAATCAAGAGAGAGTTAGGCAGCACCCCCAGGATGCAAAGCTTGTTTCTACTGTGAGCTGTAGTGGAAGGAGATGATGACATCCAGAACAAAATGTCTTCTCCACCAGGATGCTAAAGCTCTTGCTTTGTGACCTCTGTGTATAGAATGAATGATCAACGGAAAGAACTTAATCGCCCTCTTTTCTGGAACCAAAATATAAGAGCTTTTTAGTTATTTTTAAACTTCTTCCTGTAGAGTCCATTGTTGTGTTCCATGACACAGACAAAACTCAGCAAGACAACAAAGACTTGATCTGCAGGAGAGAAGGAAATAAAGAGCAAGTCCTCTCCAGAGGGTAATTAATCCTTAGTTATTCATCCTAGAAGTCCCAGTTACTGTTAAGGTTAATGTTCAGGTAGCTTCTTTCTATTTTCTTTAAAAAAATTTTTAACATTTTTTTCCCAGAATGTTATACTATTAATTGCCAATTTGCATATGTGTGCAGCTGCTGTTTTGGCTCTGAACTCAATCCGATAAGCTTGCTGGAGGTATCGCAGAGCACTTGGCAGCTTTCCTATTTGAAAAGAAAGCCTCTCCCCACTACAGAACAGCTGATCGTCTATCAGCGATAGACCCTGATGGCGTGAATTACAATTACACTACTTTTCACACTAAATCTGGGTGATAGCTACTTGGAAAGAAGTTTCATCATTTTTTACCACAAACTGGAAAAAGAATTACATGGTCATGCTGTGCTTTTAAAGGCAGTTTGGTTCACTTTTGTCTATTTAACACCTAATTCCAAGAAGTCCATAGGCATCCAGAGATCTGAATGGCGCGTAATGAATTCACTGTTTAGATTGAAGATTTTAAAAATCTACCTCAAATTACATTTATTAACAAGGCGACCAGGAAGTGTTAAAGTTGTTAGACGCTTCATTTATTAAATAATTTGTGGGTATTTTCAGTTGTCATATCTAGAGTCATGGGGTTTGCTTATTTTTTTTTTAATTAGCAATCCAAAACAATGCTACTGCAATTTAACAATTCATCACATAATCTTGGGCTCTTCAGTTCAGCTGTGACTGTTAGATAATTCAGATTGTTATTTTGATCTGTTTATAAGTGATTTGGGTTGCATTGTGCTGCGAGGAGAATTGCAGCAGCCGAGGCAGACCTTTCTCATCTGTCTTGAATTGCTCAGGAGAGATGAGGGGCCTTCCAAAGATGCATTTTGGGAGTTTAGCGTCTAGCAGGAGGGAACAAGTGATTGGGGCAGGGGACACTAATAATTACTTGATTTATTATCATTACTTCGTTAACTTCCTTATTAATTTACATTTCCTGTCTGCTTGGAAAATTGCGGAAGGACCTCTTTGCCAAGTGCATCTTATTAGAATCCTGCATCTCTCTTTTTCTGGGTCGTTAGAGCGTACCTTCTTTCCTCTTTTTGCAAGAATCCACCAATCACCAGAAAATGTAAGAGGCCCCCAAACAGCCCTCTTCTTTCTCTCACTCTTCCTTCAGATCTCTTCCCCTCCCATCTTGACATTTAAATACATTTGTTTAAAAAAAAAAAAAAAAAAACAAGAGTTAAACCCACCTCAAGCAGCGTAAGTGGAACACACTCATCCTGACGTAGATAACCTAAGAGAAAAATAGATTTTGTTTTCCTTTTTTAGTCGCTAGCTTTATTAGATTTCTCACTCTCACAGATTATCCGAAGACTACCCATTGATTGATCGCCCGTAGAGCTGCATTTGGTGTAAAGAAAAAACTCACAGCTTTATTGGCTCCCAGGAGACAAAACAAACAGAACAAGATATTCATATTAATGCAAACAATGCAACAACTGAGGGGAAGAATCGCCCGGCTGAAGCGCGGCGCAGCGCGGCGCAGCCGGGGGCCAGGAAAGGCCTGGGCGCCCCCCGCCCCGGAGCCGAGGTTTCCCGGCCTCCGCGACCCCGGGCGCTCGGAGCAGTCGGTGGCCCGCGCCGCTCGCCGGGCAGAGGGGTCCGGGGCCCGGGCGCCAGGGCTCGGGGCCTCGCCGGCTCCAGCAGGCAGCGGGCGGGACAGTCCCGCGAAGGCGCCGGCAGGCGGCCTCCAGTCCAGGCCTCAGGGAAGGGCCTGTCTCAGGCCCTCACCCCCGAGAGCAGGGCTGGAAGGGCCCTAAAGCCCACCGTGCTTTCGCCTTTCCCTAACGTGCGCCTCCCGGGGCTCAACTCCCGAGTCTCGGTTTCCCTTTACACCTGGGCCCCATGTGGGAGTGATGAATTCCCGGAGTGTCTCCTGACTCACCTGAGGCAGCCTAGGAGGAGAGGCAAGAAAGACGCCAGGGAACTCTGTGGAAGGGAGGGAGCGGTGTGATACGCATTCCCTCTCTTTGAAAAGCTCACATTATCATGGAGGAGACTATATAAACACATTTAAACACAATACAAAACATTGTATAATCAAAAGCTAGGGGAGTAGTACGTACAGCGAATGCTGAGAGATATTTTAAGAGGCCCTGAGACTTTCCCTGCAGAATGAGAAACGAAGAAAGAAAATTCCAGACACAAAAAGGGATATTTGCTCTTCACCTAATCACTGCCTCTACAACCCTTCTCCCCAAAACCCACAAAAAGCAAGAAGCTGTTAAGTAAGACTTAATTTCACGTCTTGATAGTCTGATATATTAAAAGTAGGGTTGCCAAATATTGCATAGGGCGTACCTGGTAAAAAATTATTTGTTGTTTATTTGAAATTCAAATTTAATTGGGCATCCTGTATTTTTATTTGCTAAATGTGGCTATCATAACCAAAAAAAAATACTTTATTGAAGAAACCATACAAGAATCAAGGCTCATTCTCTGATGTATATCAGGAAACTCGGGACATTTTTATTGGGACTTTGCCTTTTAAAGGAAATGAGTCACCCCCACAGCATACTTTTCCAAGCACATGTAGGATGGAGGAGGAAGAAATGACTGAAACGCTAGGAAATGTCCTTATATTTTGTAGGAAGTGGCAGTGTCATTGTTGTCTAGAAAACGGACCAGCGTTTCTTCCCTGAGGCTGGCTCCTTTCCAAGCTAGTACAGTAGATGGTACCTTAGCGTGTCTGAAAGCAGAGTGGCCATTACTATGGTACTCCTATGTCAGGATTATATATTTTTTCTGAACTCTTACTATGGAGCCACATTACTCATTGGTATTTATTATATTTTGAAAGAAACAAAGTTGGGACTTGAAAACTTCCTAGGCGGAAGGACAGAGCAAAATCTGCTTTGAAGTTCATCACATGCTCTAACCCACAAATAGATCTCATCCGGGCCTTGTAGATGCTGAAAGAAAAAATTTTCCAAGTGTCAATGGTAAAACCTCAGGAACAAACAAACAAAACAGGGGTCTTTGTATATTGGAGTGCGAGTTTTGTGTGTGTGTGTGTGTGTGTGTGTACGAGTGAGCTGCTTAACTGAGGAAATCTGCTGCAGGCATTTCTTCCTCTGTCCTGGTTAAAGAAGCTTTTTCAAGGAAGCTTTATCACCCTTTCTGATTCTTTGGACTCCCAGGGAGCTTGGTTCCTTTTGCTTGAAGTTGTATGAATACACCCATACAGGATGCCCCTTTCTCACTGGCGATTACTGCAATCTAACAACTTTAAAAAGGAGAGACTACTTGTCTAACGAGAGCTGCTTTCAGAGTGCATTCACCAACAGTTGAGGAAAGATAATAATAATATAATGCCCAGACCTCCTGAGGAGCCTCAAGGCTGTCGCAAGACAAGTGAAGGCCAACTCTTCTTGAACCAAATGAAATCTTTGTTTGCTTTAGAGAATGCTCTAGTTCCAGTTTAATAGTTTTAGAAAATACATAGGCGCCCTTCCAGTTCATACTGGTTTACTTTTTTTTTCTTTCCCATATAACCTTTGGTTTAGAATCTGGAGTGTTTAAAAAGTTAGCATTGTGTTTTCGGTGTTATGGTGAGGCTTAACTCCATGCTCTAGAGGTACAAATCTTTTTTTTGCCTTCTCTCTGATCTTGGTTTGGTGTCTCAAGCTTCAAAAATAAGTTCTAACACTGGCTGTTCCCTCATCGGGGCACGCAGTGAGAAAGGCTCAACACTCAGTGTGCTAAAGTGCTACTTCCTCCCAGCAAAAATGTTTTGGACCCTTTTTGGGGGCTGATAAATTGATAACCCATAAATAATACACCTCACTGGTCAAGGAATGTCAGGCTCCCTACTGTCTCTTTGGTTTAAGCTAATGATTAGTCTCTCTGTAGAAAAGACTTCTGATACAATGATTGAGGCTTCCTCTGAAGCCAAATACAAAGCCAATGAAAAAGTGTATCTTTTTGAAGTGAGGGATTATGATGGAAAAAATAGTGGATTCCAAGGCACAAGAATTTGAGTTGGGTTCTAGCTATTTGAGTGGGTTTGAAGGACTCCTTCTGTTTTATTTATTTGTTTGTTTGTTTGTTTGTTTTTAAGGAGGGCGCAGCTCACACAGGCCCATGCAGGGAAACAAACCCGCAACCTTGGTATTAATAGCAACATGTTCCAACCAACTGAACTAACCGGCCACCCTGTGGACTCATTCTCTTTAGACCCAGTTTTGTTTTGTCCACGCAAAAACAACGTTGGATTATGTGATCTTTAAGATTTTGATATTTCTAAAACAATTATTCTTTGAATTAATTAATAAGCGACAACTCATCTTTTGTATATTGCTTCCAAAGGATACAAGCAAGATATTTTAAAGGCTTATTTACGATATAGCCATAAATAACAAAGGAAGCATGGGCACACTCCAGGTTATCCAGGCATTCCAGATTCCAAGGAGATGTTCAAATGAGGGATACCAGTTCAACATCAAGGGGTTCCATAATCAGGTGCAAATACTCTGGAGAAGTGTGAGTGACCTAAACACAAACAACCTTGTACAGATAGGACAAGGAAATAATGTATTTGAGAACTTATACTCCTGTTCTATTTGGGGATTGAGATTTCAGAAAGAAGAGGACTGCAATAAAGAGAAAGCTAAAGCTATTAAGTAAACATCAACGTAACATCGTTCTGAATATTCTAGTGTTTGCTGCACTTTGTACCAATTCATTCACAAGGAACTCTGAGGCGGGAGGACGTTAGCAATCTAGTTGAAACTGGTTCTAGAACTGACCTAAGAAAATTGCTTCCTTATATCTTATCAGTGTTATAAGGTGATGTGGCTTTTAATGTGAGGCCCTCCTTGAATTGTAAGCTCCAACAAGCTTTCGCTAAACAGACTTCATTCACATTCTGAATCTGGTTTTTGTCTCACACATATTAAATTTTACAAAACAGAAAGAAACAATAGAGCTTATTAGGAAAAACTTGTTTTGAATAGTAAATTAAGCTTAATGGAAATAGGCACATGTTTTAGCACGGGTTTTCCCCCCTTTTTTACCAATTGAACATTTACATCTTTTTCAATGTGCTGTGATTTTCCCCTTAAGTCTTAAGCTGGCACCACACACTTCCAAGAGACTTGCATCACTTGTATCTACTGAGAGAAATCATTGTAATACTGTGGATTCCAAATGCATAGCTTTCCAAAAAAGAAAAAAAGAGAGATTTAAGCAATCAGCCCTAAACTGTATTAATCAAATCACTGTGGCATTCTAAGAACCCAAGGAACCACCTAACTTCAAAGACAGTGTAAATCAACTGTCAGTTCTGACTGGGTTCAAATTATGCCCCTTTCTTGGAGAATGGAAAACTGTTCCTTCAGAGATACACCTGATTAGACGGTTTGTTACTAAGAGATATGCCCCAGGTGGAGGCATCTTCAAAGCCAATATATTTTCTTTATAACTGGTGTCAAATTGATGTATATATTAAAAAATCTTGGAAATTGATCTCAAAAAGGAAGTAACAGCCCAATGAGCCATATGTTCAGGGAACCTAACAGGTTTCCACTGGGACCAAATTTCACTTCACCTTTTTGTCCTTATGTGCAAATAAAAACTTATCGGTAAATACACCATTAAAACCATCATGCAAATTTGTGCAGTCTACAGACTGAGAAGAAATTACACTAAACCCATAACAACCCAGTTGTTGGAAGGTAATGAATTTGATTAGATATTAAAAAGTACATAACATAACATAGAATTGAACTAAATTTATTTGAACTCTATAGGTTCACTGCTTCAGAGAGATACTTTGCTTCTATAGAATTGGTTAATGAAGAAAAGGCTGATGAATAGTTAATAAATTGCTTAATTTTGATGCTGATAGAGCATGAGTCTCCAAGTTTACATTAATAAATGTAAAGTTAAATTTTTTTCCCTGTTAGATAGGTTGTTATTTTAACAGATTCACATGCCAGAGAGTTTTCAAATGCCAGACGATACTCCAGCACTGGAAAGTCTGTGATGCACTAAGGGCAGAGAGGCCTACTTAGTGGTTTCTCAAAGAGTGGAAACCAAAAAGCATTAACATTTATCTACACACAATTCTTTATATAATGCTTTTAAGAATTCTCCATTTAAAAACTGTTAAACATTCTGTACTATTTTAGTAGGTCCTAACAATTTTACATTCTGCTGTTGTATTGCTATGCCTGGGCATAGTCTAAAAGCAAAAGATGATTCACTCTGCGTAGTTTTTCATATGATTAGATCAATAATGATGATATAAAATATCAAAATTTACTCGTGATTTTTATTTTCTATTTTGTGCTGCACTTTTATTATGAAACATTGCAAACAGGAAGGGTAGAGAGAATATCAATGAAACCCTCATGTACATACGAAGCTTTATCAAATCTTCACATTTTAAATCAATTTAAAGGAATGATTGGGTATTTAAAGTTATGCAATGATAAAGGTCAGAAGGAAAAAAAATCCTATAGCATGGATTATTTTTCAGCTGCTTTCCTTTTCCATCTATGGCTTGGGGGAAGGAAGTTTTATGTTAATTTAGACACCTGGTTAACTAAATAGCAGGGAACCCCGTGAGAAGGAATTGTATTCCCATTCAGTCCAAATTCCTACCAGTTCTCTGTAGCTGTGTTCCCTTTAACCTACTTAAGCCACAAGAACCTTAATGTTTCAATGTATTTTAATTTCTAAGGGTAGTTCATGTAAATCTGTAATAGTAAATGTAGGAATAAAGTGTATTTTAAGCAAAAGCTTTAAGCTTAACAAGCACCTTTTAAACTCAAAATGTAGGAGGAAATTATATCCAAAACCTCAGGTCGCGCAGGCCAGCCTCAACAGGTGTAGGAGACCTTTTCCAGCAGAGACTCGGGTTCTGGTGGATTCTGTCGAGGAACGGCCAAAGCCCTGCTGTTTTGATCAACTTCTTTCAAACCAGAGGACTGAGCTGAGCAGCCAGGCGGGGTGCAGTGCTGCCCGAAATGCCCCGGCCCCCTCAGGCTTCCAAGTCTCTGAGGTAGAGGGTGGGGTGGCCGGTTTTTCAAAGGCTTTCTCTTACCCGCCACCGTTTAATGGTGTTTCTCTAGGGGTCCAGAAGCCCCTTGGTCTAGTCTTGGGGTCAGGAGGTTAAGCCTTGGAAGCACAACTAATGTTAAGGCCCTTTGTATTCCTCTCTGGGCTGACTAAATCATGTGGTATAGTTCTGGCCTGGTGGGGATGGAAGGGTGCTGGAGTCTGCGGGGCTCAACGAGCAAGGGAGACTTTGCTACAGGCTGCTCCCAGGCGGGCTGCCGGCGGCAGGAGGCATGTGAGGTGGCAGCCGCGCTACGACCGGGTCCGGGGATCTGCAGTCCGTCCAGGGACCTTCTTTGCCTTTCTGGCCCTGACTCTCCTAGGCCCCTGGCCATCGCTCGCCCTGCCTGAATTCGCTTGGGTTCCCGCTAGCTGCCCAACGCGTGCAACCCGCCAGCAGAAAGCAAGTGGCC
Organism: Rhinolophus ferrumequinum; assembly: GCF_004115265.2. NCBI lineage: Eukaryota > Metazoa > Chordata > Mammalia > Chiroptera > Rhinolophidae > Rhinolophus > Rhinolophus ferrumequinum. The sequence continues at coordinate 61,277,671 of NC_046291.1, forward strand.
AAGAGAATGTATGTTCCCTGGCTTCTTCTCGAAGACCTGGAACCGAGAACGCGGGCCCTCAGTCATGCCGGCCCCCGGGGCGCACCAGCATGGGCGGTGCTCGCTGCGCGTGCGGCCTGGGCCAGAGACGGGTGCCTGCGGGGGGCTGCGCGGGGACCCCCGGCCAGAGAGGGACGCGGTGGCGGTGGCTGGGTTCCACTTGCCACCGGCGGGAAGGACACGCGGGAAAGCAAGGGAGCAGGCAGCGGGTGGCGGCGGGCCCGCAGGAAAGGAGGGAGCGCCGCAGGCGGGAGGAGGGAGCGCGGAGGAGGGAGGCCGGGAGGAAGAAGAGAGCGCGGCAGGCAGGCGGAGGGAGGGCTGATTAGCATGCAGCAGCGCTCGCGCGCCCGGCTCCATTGTTTTAACACCTCCCCTCTCCTCCGCGCCAATCTGTCACCGTTCAGCAGGCGAACGCTGCTGCCTCAAATGCTGCTCTTCTCAAATGAGACGGATAATTAGTTGCCCCGCACGAATGCCGCACTCTTCTCACCCCTGATTGCTATCACCTTCTTGCTCCTGGCAGTTTTGACACCTCGTAATCAGCCTGCTGCTTTTCTCTTTTCTTCCCGACTTCTGCGTCCCTCCCCCCTTTCCTTCTTATTTATTTATTTATTTATTTATTTATTTATTTATTTATTTATTTATTTATTTATTTATTATTTTAAACGCAATCCTGGTTCCTATTTGGACGAGGCGTCCGCGGAGTTAACCTTACACGTATACTGCATGCATGTATGTGTAGATGTAAAATAGTGTAGTGCGTGAGTCGGGGGCGGGCTTGCAGTTTTGCGGGAAATACTGCTTCCACGCGGAGAGAATTCTCTTCTGAAGATATTTTTGGGAAAGGAGGAGTTGGGGAGAGTGACGGGAGGGGAGAGTTAGGGGACCTCAATTAATGCTTTAAAGATCTCTTAGAAATTAACAAACTGGGGAGTCTTGGAATCTGCTGTCAGAAGCGTGTTTTCCCCTCTCTCCTCTAACAAGCACTGACAGTCTAATTACTGTAGCTACAAGCAGCTGTCGAGGCAGCAGCCCGGGAGAGAAGGCGCCACAGGCTGGGCGCACCCGGTCGGCTTGGCTGAACCGTCGGAACCTGGCCGGACCCCCGGGAGGATGGAGAGAAGGGCGAGGCCCCGCACCCGAGAGCCCCGCGAGCAGAAGGCGGGCCTAGGAGCCGGCAGACACGCTTATCTTTTCATATTTATAAAGTCTTTACCTTGAAGGTTAAAAGATGTGAAGGAAAAAGGAGGGGACGTGAGGGAGTGGGAAGAACATCTCTTGAGCTTCCATCCACCCCTTTTCTACCTCCTCGAGCTCTCCCTCCCCCCGTGTTGGTAAAATAACCACGCAACCCGGGCTGAGGGGGCGGGGTGAGCCAGGCGGGAGTGTAAGAAAGCAGATGTCCCCGCTGGCAGCAGCCTCAGCCTCCGGGGAAAGCTGCACCGGGGGGCCCTCCCGAGGACATTCACCTCCCACTTCTCAGGCATCCCGCTCACAACTGCCTCGCCTCGGCGGGGGTGGTTTTTTCAGACTCAGCGTTTCGCGTGTGCAGTTTTACCTGGGAGCTGTTCTTACCCGGCCACGCTTAGCAGATGCCAAGAGGCAGCCCCTGCACGACTCAGTAATAAAAGACAGAGGCAGAGACCTGCCTGGTGCCCACTCCACATTTCAAGCTGCAGCCAGCGCCACCTCTGCAGTGCGGGACAGGAGCCTGTTCGTATGACTGCCTCTCCTGTGGCCCAAGAGGGCCTCCGTCCCACGAAGTTGGAGCTTAGGATAGCACTGGAACCCCAAAGAAAACAAGAGTTCCCTGCCCTTACTAAAAGTGGTAGAGTTGGGCAAAGAGTGTACTAGAGAAGAGGGATCCGCGATACACTAATTTGAGTCACTTTTGGGCTGCAGTTTCTTTTGGTTCTCAGCAGGCCAGCACCGGTACATGTCAACTGTGTGAGAGGGACTTTTCCTCTTGTAGAAAAGAAGGAAAAGGAATCCCCTTTTACGAGATAGGTACAGTGGTATATTCTAGCTGGTACATGCTGGGAAGTTGTTTTTTTTTAAGAGTGTGTGTGTGTGTGTGTGTGTCTGTGTGTGTGTGTGTGTGTGTAGTAAGCGAGAGGGGAGGCTGGGTAGGTGGAAGGTGGGGGGGGGAGAAGGGAAGAGAATTGGGTAATTGTCTAGGCATTTCTATTCAGCCCCAGTGGCAATGAAAGAAAGATGTACATGCCTCAGAATCCTTCACAGTGAATACCTAATAATCGCTATGTCACCTCGGTGAGGAAGACGTCAATGTGATGTGCTTGGCATCCTGAGAAGTTGAGGCCACTCTCATTCTTCCTCAAGTTAAGGGTCTTCACTGTGGCACAGGGGTCTGCTCCAATTCCCTCATCCTAGACACTCCAGCTTTTCAAAACCCTTGCTCCAAAGGCTTAAATTTCTGTTCTGAGAGTTACAAATCAATGTTTACTGCATAAAATTGAAGTCATGCCTTAAATATTTTTAAAAATCAGGGGGAAGGGGAGAGAAACCTAAAAGATAAGAATCACAGGGTAGACAAATGAAAGGGAAGTGTCTTTTTAAACAAAATTCTGCAGCTTTCCTCTCTCTTATATGTCTTCCAGTGGCCATCCATGAGGCTGCTAACAATGAATACCAAATTTCTCAACAAGAGTGTGACTATTACTAATATAAATTAATAAATATGAATATAGCCTTTACAGGGTTTTAGATTTGCTCCAATTAAATATAAATATGATTTTTAATAAGTTAGTTTAAAAAATAATTTAAAAATTCAAAGTGATCTACTAGTTGTAATAAAATTATCACCAGATCTGGTATCACCCTTCTATCAAGTTACTGGAAAGAAAACATGAATTTTTTAAACTTCCCCAAAATGTGATTTATTTCCTTTGTATTTTTTACTTTAGGAACAAAGAACACATTAATGATCACAAAATAAGTAACTCTTAATATTTAACTCATTCTATCACATAGCTATACACACAGTAAAAATTAAAACTATGTATATCACTTAAAAAAACAACCCAAAGTGTTCAAATAATTCTACCAGTGATTTTATCACTGGGCAACAAATGTCTTAGGTTTGGTATTTACTTAGATGTTTATATTGTCTGTTATTCTCTATTACAGGTTTATTCAAAAAGAATATCACCTATAGCATAATCTAAATTTTTAAATGAAAACAAATGAAAAAACCCTATAAACATTTGACATTACCAAACTCAATATATCTAACTAGAAATCCAAGCAATAAGCTTAGATATTTGAAACGAACATAAATTATGGTTATATAATTCTGTAAGTCACATACATAATTTTGAATTACAGTAATAAACACTGTAAACATGAATACAATGAATAACAGTTTTGTACAGAATGACCTTTTAAAAGACAATAAAAGTTACATATACATTTAGAAAAAATTCAATTAGCTGTGATGTTTTAATAAATGTATTAAGTTTGCCATCAAGTATTTATAGTATCACAAACCCCAAATCATCATATAGAACTTGATATGTCTGCTTTCAAATTCGTCTTAAGTCTTCCCATTAAAGTGTGAATTAAGATGCCGGAAGAAATCCCCCCTGGATGTAATGGATGGTGGGAAAACTGCTTGACAGAATTCACATACTTGAGGTATATGCAGTTCTGAGCCTGTGCCACTTAGTACAGATAAGTCCCGGTCTTGATTAGGAAAGGGCTTCCAAACAGGCTGCAGGAAACAAATAAACAAAAATATCTTACGTTATTTATATTTAAAATCAACTTCATTGCATTTCAAATTCAAGTTTTTTGAATGGGTTATGTACATATATATGAAATTCCCTAATGTGAAAGAAAGTAAATTACCTTTCCATAGAGTTAGTATGAGACATGACTCAATTCTCTTTTTCATAAAGGGCATAACTAAAATTGATTAAGAATAACTTAAAATACAAAGCCAGGCACTGTATCTTCACATATTTAAAAATCTTCCAGATTAATACTAGCCTATTTTAATGCATGTTGTCACAAAAGTAGTAGTTTGGAAACAACAGTCAATAATTGAGATGTTAAAAGAATTAAATTCTATCTTTTCAATTTTACAGTAGAAATTTTAAGTTATAGGGCCTTTATTAATACAGAGTACACTGAACACAATGTGTGTGTACATGCATGCTGAAGAGCAATTTAAATTTCACTATTTATAAGCAAATACACAATGAATAAATCATGTAGGAATAAGTGTTTTGATTTTTGAAAAGTGTTTTCTTTGAAAGTACTACAAAAATTCCATTGTTCATTTGTTTCTTGAAACCTTAAAAATTAAATTAACCATTTAACAAAATCTAACATCGATGCATTCTTTTGATTTCTTATTTTGCTCCTGTTACATAGTGCAGAGTCTGGCCTTATTTATTCCTTCTTGTGGCAAAAAGAAGTGAAACCTGTCAATAGTTGCTCAATTAAAGAAATACAGAAAATCATAATTCAATAGAATTACCTCCATTATAAGCAGTACATAAATACTTTAAATAACTGAATTTATTCTTAAAAAAAAACATGTAGAACGGCAAGAAAAAGCATTTAGTTCCATAGTAGGTGCTCAATAAATATTTGTTAACTGGAATAACGTATTTTCCTAAAATGCTGCAAACCAAATTATTTTTTAAATTTGCTTTCTTACCTTGACATAGGTAAATTACCTTGACACAGTTAAATTCTGATACTTTGAGGAAACACGCTTCAAAAAGTCAATTGAAAGAGACCTTTTTGTGCTCCTATTAATAATGTTTTTAAAGTAAAAGCCGAGTCCAACACCTGATATAGTTTTGGTTTTCATTCCCTTGCATTCTAGTTAACCTATCATTTACATAAACAGTATACATATTACTAATTGAAGCATTTGGGTTTCAGGGCATCACTGTCTTCTTATAAACATTTTACTGGACAGCTATGTACAGTTAGTTGGTGTAAATATACCAAGTCTGTCTAAGCACTGAGATACATTCAATTATCAGTACAGAGAGCTTATAATAACACTGTCTCAATTCATTTTGTGAGAAGTGGTAATTTTATTATAAGAAATAGTAATATTTAAAATATGTATTTTAAAATTTGGGGTAAAACAATTTTTAAAAAAATCTTTCTTCCATGATAAAAGAAAAGCAGTAATAGTGAATGTGTAAGCAAAAAAACCTAGTTAGTTAATTAGATTTAAATTTTACCACTTGCAGTTAAAACAAAAAGTACAATTGATTAATATGCACCACTCTAATGGGATATTGATATGAATATAAATAAAAGATTATGTTAAAATAATTCTTATTTAAGATGTATAAAATAATAAGAAAAAGACTTAGAAGCAACTTAGCTTCTAAATTTGGTGAACCAATCTGTCAATTTATCTTCAAAGTCCGTATTTATCCTTCTTTATTAGGAACTATTCAGATTTGATCTCCTCATAGAATTCAGCTGGGATCCCAATCACTGACTCAGCAAAAGTAGGAAGAAAAGAAAATCACACAGAGCAAAAATAAGCAGATACATTTAGATTTGTAATGATAGCTGACTGTATAAAAAGTATTAAGTAGTAATGATTAATAAAAAGTAAAAATTTGAAATATGTAACCATGATTTCACTCTTTATTATCAACTCAAGAATTTTGTATTTATTATAACAGCTTTATTAATATAAATAAAATAGCAAAATATGAAAAAAAACCATTTTAAGAAATATTCTTTCAATCCTAAACTGTAACATGGCCTTCAAAACAAGCTAATTTTGCCTTTTCTGCCAAAATATCAATTATCTAACCTTATGCCCCATGTCTTGTGACAGCTCAACACCAATGCTCCTGCATTTTTTAAGCTGAATACTTTTCCATCAAGTTGTAATCACATACCAGCTGTTTCCTTTGCCGTGGCACAGAAAGCAAATGCACAATGCAGGGTGCCATCTACTGAAACATGAATGCACAGACTAACTAGTAAAAGAACAAGCAAGAGATATAATGGAGAAAAAAGTACCAAGCATTAGAACTGATGCACTTCACAGCTCCACAGGAATTCTACTTGCAATAAATGAAATTGTTTAATTTGCTTCATTTAGTAGCAACTATAACTGAGATTATGATATGAAATAAGGTGCAATGTAAGAGACAAGTAAGTTTATAATTAAAGCATATTGTCAGAGATGCCTAGTTTCCCCCACTACTAAAATATACCGCAGCTTGACTACTGTCTCCTCTGTATGCTGATTTGAAAGTCTGCAGCCTATGAGAGTACTTATAAAGCCAAAGGGTATTCGTCAAGTTGTTTTAAGACAAAGAGAAATCAAACAAAAAAGTTACATTGACACATACACCAATCTGTACTTTCCTGAGTTTCTGTTTATTTTAACAATTATATATTTTCATTTGCCTTCGGGCATTAAAAAATTTTTTAAAACTGAAAGAATCATCCTGTGATAGGACCTAAATAAAAGGGATGGTAGGAGTGGACTGGGGGGCTGTAAGTTGTCTGTGCGCTTTAGGAACATTAAAGTATTTGATTAAAACCATATATATGGAGAGATTTAAAAAATATATATATTAGGCTGCATGTTTAGTGCCAGGTTAGAAACCAAAACCAAACCCTACAGATCTATGTACTGTATCACTGATAATGTAAGAGTATTACATTATTAGATGTAAGACAGTATTAGTTGAAAGACAGGTCACTTATTTTAAGAAATAGGAATATACATGTGATTACTTAAGAAACATCATGCATTCTTATAAAGATGAATATGATCTACACAAACTTTTTAATAGAAAAATGCCATTTGTTTCACAGTATGAAATTTAATACAGAATCCTATTATAACACTGATGGTAAGTAAAAGAGCTTTGAATAAGGGACTAAGAAAGTGACACAAACTACCTAGATATGGGTAAGGCTTACATGTATTTTAAAATGTGCCATAAATTTTAAGGTACTTTATAATAGGGCTTTACCATATTCATCTTTTGTAATTTCATGTCATTTATTATAGGGTTTGGATCTTTTATTGCGAGCTTAACTTTGGCTAGTCATTAGTTTAAAAAAGATGTCTGATAACCTGAAAGAGATGCATATCTGTGCATGTCTGGCAAAATGTGTGTTCACACGTAATATATTTGTTAATACAAAACAGTTACCTGCTGTGGTCCTCGGATAGCTTTTCCTGGGGAATCAAGTGAAGGAAAAGGTGCGTCAGACAGGTCCTGAAGTGGGAATGTATTTACATAAAATGTATTATGGTCTCCAGGTGGCAAACACGGAGCTCTATCCAGCGTTGTCCTGTTACAAGTGTTCACAAGATTTGAAGGTTTTGTTTTTTCAGTTGTTTTAAGGTTTTGTATAGCTGAAGCTATGGGGTCAATTCCCTGAATTTCAAATAAAGTTTCTTCTGTTTTAACAAAGTTTCCTGGATTGTCTCTGAGCTCCAAATTACATTTTTCCTGGCATGCACCCTCAGATGTGGCAGGACCAAGGAGGTTGGGTCTTTCTGGAGTGCTGTGTAAGAAAGCAGAGTCACTGTCCACAGGTGGAAACTTGACATTGAATTTAGAAAGTGATTCAAAAGAGGTGTCTTCCTCCTCTCGGCCCGGTCCTCTTGGTGTGACAGATGTGATGCATGGTGTACCTCTATTTATATCATCTTGAGCCTGAGGCTTAAATAGCACTTCTTGTTTATCTATTTTATCTGTACACTGTATAGGCACTGAGCACTGTGTTTCTACAGGGAAAAGAACACAAAAGGAAAACAGTCACATTCCAATCACTCTTAACAATCTGAATGTTCAATTAGCTTTGGACAGATGAGTATTATTTTTTCTATGTTTTTTTATACAAGCTGATCGCAATTGGGACTTGTTACATTTGCTAGTATCTTACACAGAAATATCAGCAGTCTCCAATGGGTGAACTAGAACGTTTATTAGTCACAGTTTAACTGCTTTGTCTTTTCCCAGGTCTTTTGCTGTAAGCTTTGTATCTTGTTCACAGCTCCACTGCTCCACACTTAAAAAAACATTTGCTTGTAGTGTATACATTTAAACATTTTGTCAGTAATGAAAGCTGAAACTGTGAGATTGCTTAGACAAAGAAGTTGTTAAAAGGGAAAATACTTACTAGGCATATATATATATATATATAAAACAGGTTAATAATCTATATGAATTAGGTCATTTATTTCCCCTAATATCACTGTGTGACAAAGTATATCACCAATCAATTTAGCCACTGTCTACTCTCAATAATCTATGTGAGGGAGTGGTGGTGGTGCTGGGGTTGAGGAGAAAGAAGACAGTGGAGGCAAAGGAAGGATGACATTTTGGGATATATATTCAGAAAATTATGTGAATATATGATTTTCTCATCTTACAGATAAAAAAAAAAAAGGCCTCTGCAGATAACAGGTAGACATTAGGTAGATACCAGGGCCTCTGTAGCTCATTTATCTAGAAATCACTGTGCAAAAAATCCAGCTCTCTAAGACATAGGCAAAAGCTAAAAAGTAAGTAAACAGAGCATCTGAGGAGTCACAATTGGAGCCATAAGCTTCACAGATATATACATTTTGCTCTTATACTCATTATAGATTTATTGTAAAATTTGATGATGTTTCTCACCAGCTCATAGCTCATACCAAATTAAAAGGTATGGATATGAGTTGTTGAAGGCAGATATATATATATATATATATATATATATATATATATATATATATATATATATATATATATATATATATATATATATATATCAACAAGAGCTGAAAGCAGGAGAGGAGACATGAAAAACAAAAAAGCAAAGATAAGAACTCAGAAAACACTACAGTCTAGTGTTGGGCCAACAAGGGTTCCATTTCTTAATGCAAAAACCCCCAATGATCAAAGCACTCCATGTTGATGAGCCTGATACCAGAAAAAGCTCAGTTATGCTCCACAATGGTACTTGAAGAAGGCAGTGAGGTTGGTAATGTGTGTATTTTCATTAAATTGACAAACGGTAAAAATTTTAAAAAAAAGAGCACTCTAAAAAGGTAGTCATCAGTGAAGCTGTACATTCACAAAATTTACCAAGCATGCCGATTTAAGCAGACAGGATAAACACAGCACCTTGCAAAGTGTCTGTCCAGGGTAGTGGGCACTTACTGTCACTTCCTTTCCCTTCCTCTGGTTGTTGCAGTCTCATGCCATAGCACGTTCCAACACAGTATTTTCTTTTTGGACATGATGGTAGCACAATGCAACCAACTTCCTTGGTTCACCCTGTTATATACTCGCTGCAGCTCTTTAGTACATACCATCTTCTACTATTGCATTATTACAATAGCCTTTGAACTGCCTCCTTGACTCTAAATTTATCTCATATTCAATCCATTCTCTACATTGCTTCTCCCCCCACCCTCCCTCAGTTTTTCTAAAGTACAAGTCTGGTCGTGTTACCTTCTAACAAAACCTTTTCATGGATCTCCAAGGCCTTCAGCCCTCAAGTCATATAAAACTGTTCATGATTGGCTCCTGGTCACTTCTCCATGCTCTCACTTCTCACAATACTTGTTTCACTCCTTCCTCCAGCGATAATAAACTTTAGTAGAATTCTCCAAAAGAGCCAGGCTTTCTTGTCTTCGGGTCTTTGCACATGCTGTGCAGACTGCCCGAAATGTACCCTCCCACTACTGTTTGCCTAACTCTTATTTGTTCTTCATTTCTTGGCTTAAACATTGATTTCTCTGGCTGGCTCTCTCTAGCTTCCCAAGACTGGTTTAGGCACGACTCTTGAGTGCTCCGCGGACTAAATACTCTGCATTGTATTTGTAAGCGTCTCTCTTTCTCCCATTAAAGTAGGTGGCTTGAGGTCCACTTATTCCCAATACCCTGCCCAGTGCCTGGCACATAGTATGCTCTCAATAAATGCATCCTGAATGAATCTGTATTCTCTTCCCTACAGAGCTTAGTATAATAATGTATATTTACTAGATAATCCGGGACTAGGAATGGTACAGTAATTGAGAACAAACTCAATTGTTTTGCAGGATTTCTTTGTACTCTGAGATGCTTAAAGTCCATTAACTCTCAAGTAGTCATTTTCCTAGTAGTAGATGTAAGAGTGGTAAGAAATCCTATAAAATAGCCAGAAAAACCAACTGTTGAGGTACTCAAATTCTGTAACACCTGAGAAGGAAGAAACATTTATCAAAATGATCTTCGCAAGGAGAAAAGGGTAAATGTAGAAGAATCTGCTGCTGCTGATAATGACAACTATTAATGTTAATAGCACTTCTATGTGCCAGGCACTATTATGATCATTGTATGTGCATTAATTCATTTAATACTCAAAATATTCACGTGGTAGGCACATTATCCCCACTTGACAGCTGTAAGGCTGTATAGCTAATGAATGAGTGGTACCGTGTTTCCCCTAAAATAAGACCTAGCCAGACCATCAGCTCTAATGCGTCTTTTGGAGCAAAAATTAGTATCAGACCCGGTCTTATTTTACTATAATGTAACATAATATAAGAATGGGTCTTTTATTAATTTTTGCTCCAAAAGATGCATTAGAGCTGACTGTCCAGCTAGGTCTTATTTTTGGGGAAACACAGTAGGTTTCCCACAGTAGTACAAGAACCCAGGCAGCCTAACTGTAGAGCCTGTGCCCGGAACCATTATGCTAATTTGAACATGATGCTTTCTGTACATAGAGAAGAATCCACAAAATGACAGAAATGTACTTTGAATTCCTTTTCCAGTAGTTGACATATCTTCCCTGTGAACAAAACATGGAAACCCAAACAGCTGTAATAAAGCAGATATTTTCTTTCACGATAGCTAGCTGGCATACCCCGGCTACATTAAAATCTTCTGAATTAATCTGCTCAAGCAATGGGAGTTACTATCTACCCTCCCCCTCCCACCAAAAAAGGCCACTAGAAATCCAAGCTTAGAAAACTTAAAACTCAGACGAGGTGCTGTAAGCACTTGTCATCCTAACACTATGCTGAGAACCATGATCAGGTAAGCAAATTGCTTTTCTATTTTGTTTATTGCAAGAAAACTTATTTTTGCAAGGAAAAACAGTAAAATGAGAAACATTTTTAGATTTTTAAATTTTAAGTACAGGCTGCCCACTTAAACTATTTTACAATTTAATTACCTTGTATATTGACAAAAGAAAAAGATTTGATGGTTGTTTGTAATCTCTAATCCTATATTCTTTTATCCTGACCACCACTGGAATAGGACCCTCTTTTATAAACCAAATACTGCTTTTTTTTTTGAAGCCACATTTGCTTTAACATACATTTTGTCTTTATCCCTTCTCAAGGCTATTATGTGGATGAGAAGAAAAAAGAAAGTAATAAAAAAGAAATGTACAATTCTACTAACTCAGCAATTTTCATGAATTACATCTGTTTATTTAAAAGTAAAAATCAAATCTTATCAACAACAAAAAAACCATAAGGACAATAATGTTAAGTATAATTTTCTCAGATGTATTTTGCTAATCACAGTTGAAATAGTTCCTTTATATTTTCATTCAATGTAGTGTTCATCCCTAAAAAAAACCCGCACAGTCATCTTTTTCCAAAATATTTCTTTTCCTTTCTTTTCCCTTTTGATTTACTACTGTCAGAAGCATAATAGTTGCTATTTTGGTTTCTTTTTGTACCCAACAAAACTTCACTGGAATCTGTAGCACAACAGATCTAAAACATTTCAAGAATAATGCTGTATTTATTATTTGTGACAGTGAATATAAAGCATAAGAAAAATGTTAGGAAGCAGTTTCAGTGGGGAAGAAATTGAAGTCAAACACTCAGTGTTCTAGCTGACAGATACATACTCAGATTTAGACTTGTGCAATTTAAAAATGGTCAAAGTATTAAGCCATTGATAATGGGGTAGGATCAATGAATAATATCACCATCCAATGTTCTGATAAGATGCTGATGTTCAAAACTCTTGTTTATGAAATCTAGGTACTACATTTCTAAAGCTAGTATATTTTAAATAAAAAGAATTGTTTTACTTCAGAAGTACTTAGTGTCTTTGTTCAGCACAAAAGATCAATCTGTAATGAAAATAACAAAAATTAAGATGGAAAAATTGGAGTTCTTTTTGGAGAGGTAGGAGGAAGGCAGCAGAAGCAATAAATTGTGTGTATCTACAAAGATTGTTTTGCTCTTCTAACATCACATTGTGTACCTTTTCTGAAAATAAAATGGTAGTAGTAAGAAAAAAATGAATTTACACTATAGAATGATTTTTAAATAGCCTAGATATAAGAGCTATAAGGAATGGAAAGTGATCTTTAATTAAAGGGGTGTTAGCACTGCAGCAACATCTTTCAGAGTAAAAACTGTTAGTCACATCTCTTGGGAATTTTATGCAGAATATCTCAAATCACAAGGGTAAATGAGAATTTATCCTAAGTGATCAGTTTACCTTCTTTTTGCTTACAGAAGTCTTTGGTAGCCAGATTCAATCCTGAGTATTATGCCATTCATATGGAACTGATGCAAACACCCGGAAGAGTCTAGGATTTTAGGGAATGGTGGAGCTTTTAAAGAATACACTATTAACACATGTGTAAAACAGATGTTCATTTTAAGTTATTTTTTTTACTAAATTTGTACTTTATGCCTCCAACAGAACTGGCCTCGTGAAATGTGTAATGTTTATGTCTCAAACCAAATTACAACAATCTATCCATAGTGTTCAATTATTTTTCAGGCAGAAGTTAAAAACAACCTTGATGTTATAATTTTACTTAGCTCATATATGGTAGTGCAGCTTCAAGGTTGGTTACTAACATTTTAATTTATGTTTAATAAGACCCCAAATAGCAACTGAAAACTTTTGAGAGATACATCCTATATTTATTTTGTATTTTTTCCAAGGTGAAACTTCTCATTAAATTATGTCATTCAATTCAATCTATATCTTACCACACACAATAAAGAGAGACAGGAAAAAGCCATTAATTATATAACTTAATATATTACACAACTTAAACAGCACTTACCAATTATAAGTGGTGTGAGGTACAAGTTGCAGATCCTTGGCATTTAATAAGCATTTAGAAATATTTTCACAATCAAAAAGAAATCAATTTCAACCAGTAAAATTAATATTACATTAAATCAAACCTTACCATTTCCAGTGGCTGGGATACTAAGTTTGCTTAAGTGGTCTTTCTGTGCTTTTGCTAGCATACATATTCTATGAAATTCTTCTTTCAGGTCCCAGAAAGTTTTCTCTAGATAACTGCTAAAAATAAATCAATATTTAAAAATGTAAGGCTATATCTTCAAACATTTTAAAATCATAATTAAACTTACATAGCACTTTTCTTGTGTACCACAAAGTAATTATTGAAAGATTTTAACTTTAGTTAAAAAAAAAAATTTTTAATTCCTAGAAAATGTTAAAAAAAAATTCTAATGTTTGGAGAGCCAGGTGAAAAATTAAAAGTTTTAATACATGTATGTAGCACAGACTGGCATATCTACTGGCATATCTACTTATATATCACACTTATGCTGGCTCTCTCATTCTCACATTAGGTATTTCAATGTATTGACTTTTGTTCACTGTGAGCCTCTTAAGAAGAAAATTTAGTGTTTTTCCCTTCAATAAGGTTCACATTAAGAGCTGCCTGTATAAAACAATGCGGCCATAATACTAGGTCTATTGAAATATTAGAGCGTTAGAGAATTCCGTTTTTAGATCCATTTCTGTTATTAACTGTATGACTTACTAGGTCATTTTAATATGGAGGAGGCTTGGGTTGGTCTTTTCTAGTTCTAAGAGGCTGCTCAATTTTCTTACAATTGCTAACATTTAAAATTATGTACATAAGAATGTATTTCAAATTTGGAATTTTCAGAGTTGGCAAAAAAGGATACAGAAAGAACTACCTTTCATGGAATAAAGGAACACCAAGATTCCTTGGTGAAGTTTCTTTTCTAGGAGAAGAAACTTCTTGTCTTCTTTCCTTAAAGATACAAAAATGATTACCACTTTAAATTGCTTCTAAACTCAAATGAAACTGGGTTAACAGAGAACACAATGGAAAATTTATATTCCTCATTGAAAAATAAGTTTAGGTAGCTTACAGATATATTTATACATACACATACACACACACACACACACACACATATATAGATATATACATACATATATACACACACATATATAGTACAATAGATGTTTTTTCTTTAAATGAGAATCAGGGAAAAAGAAAAATGAAGGTAGAATAATAGGATGAAGATATGAACTATGTCTTCAATTACTATTTCCAATACTGATAATTCAAGGAACTTCCTCAAATTCACATATTGATCAAAATTGCTCCTCTGATCATCAGTAGCACCTGATATGATCAGAAACTAGGAAAAAAAATATATTTGTGTGTTTGTACCTCTCTTCCATTATTGGCTTAAACATTTAAATCAATGTCTTTATATTTCGTTAGAGATTCTCTGCTGAGGAATGCAGCTGTATTAAGAGGAAGAAAACCAAGCTACAGTATTAGCATTTAACAAGTATTTTAGAGATAGTGCCAATTAGGGATTTAAGCTACTTTAGCACAAGTTCTTGCCTTTCACTCCCACCCTGTGGCTTACACTGGTATTACATTTATTCTGACATTTAAAAGTCAACACTGAAAAACATGATAATCAACTGTACGGTTTAGATTTTTAAAAAATCTTCAGTATACCTAGAAAACTCTGTTTACCTAAAAAAATCTAAAAATCTACAAATTCAAAGATTTTAAGAAATTCTAATATTATACACTCATAAATTATAATTCAGCCCAAACTGTATGAGTCATATATATAAGTTGAAATTCAAACCAGTGGACATTTATATTTACATAGTAACTTTTTAGATTTTATTCAATTAAGGTCATCATAGCTATTATTAAAACGAGTGACTTTACCTCATTGTTTTTTAGCATCTGAGACATCTCCTTTTAATCTTGTTTGAAATTGAAAAGTTCTTTCAGTTTCTTAGGAGTCTATTTGTTCTTTATTAAGACTTGATTCCTGTTTGCTTTTCTTAAAATTAATATATTTTCCAATTTATTTCAGTTTATTGCTATACTTTTCCAGCTTTTTCTAATGTAGCTTTTCTAATATGCTTTCTAACATAATATGGTATTTTCTAAATACCAGTGTTTGGTTTACATTTTTAAAATAGAGTATGACTTTACAGTAATTAATAAAATAAAATCTTGGCAACCCAAACAATTTGTGATTTTATAGCTTATGTTGTCAAGCTAAGGTAAAATAAAGATAATTTGCTGCTGCAAACTTTTTATTTGACAAACATTTAGGCCATGTCTTCTTCTGGATTACAACTGCTTTACTGGGCTTATAAAATAGGAGTCACATCAGAAGACATTTTCACATTCACAGTTTGTTTTTAAAAGTGGTAGACAAAGTATTTCTTTAGTGTCATGTGCAGTTAGAACACTCAATGGCTTTTAGTGTGGACTAGGAAGAAAGGCAACATTTTAAATCTAGCCAACCATTCAGGAGGTACAAGTATGAAAATGAACCTTTAAAAGATTATATTATATTAAATCTATATCAACAGAGGTAATATTAGGAGAATAGAAACATTTGACAATTTAATATATTAAACAAATCATAAAAAATAATTAAATGGAATGATTAATCTTTTTAAATTTTACTACTAGAAATTCTCAATATGAAGAAATATTTATTGGAAGCTAGAAAGAACCAAAAAAAGAAGTACTCTGTAATTTTAGCCTAAAAATGAAGACAGTTACAGAATGTAATAAAGACTATTCTAATTTTCAAAGTACTGATTTTGACACAAATTAGGAATGACTGCTTCTGATGTTAAACTGTAAAAACTAAAACGTCGGAGGTAGGAGGTAAAGGGAAAGGTAATAAACCGTTTGGCTTGGCAAATAACACGTCAACGTATTTCTGTGACGTTTAGATTTGATTATTGGTGTGAGTGCATTTATGTGAAAAAGATCCTTGTGGGTACTGGTCGGGAGTAAAGGGAGGACTCATTTATTGAAGAATTTCTAGGAAGTATCTAAGGTCTTCACCTTCTTTGGGACTAGAAGTACAGTTCTGCTTATTATTATTTAGCTCTGCTTACTGTTATTATTATTGAAGAAAAGTATTAGTAATTGTAGTAAGCAATACATTGCATCTTCTATCATTCATACCAAATAAATCTGTTGATGTATTCTGAATAAAAATTTTAGGTCTCCATCATCCCAAGAAAAAATTTCAAAAAGGGACCTTTTAACATGTCAGTTCCAAAAACAAAAAACAAAAAACAAAAACTTTGACAGACATTTTGAAGTAAGGTTTATTTATAAAAGATGTATCATGTTAACGCTGTTTTCCATTTTAGCAATCTAACACCTTTCTGAAAATGATTGTTTAATTTTTGAAAGAATTTAGGATTACTGTAGTCAATGGCAACTCCAACACTTTTCCCAGAAACTAAAACTTTCCTTTCAATGCAAAACTTTCCTTTCAACTTTACTTAATGATGATTACTCAGTTTGTTGAGCATCCCAGAGAGTAAGTTAGCATTAGAGGAGATAACTTGTATTTTTTTTTTTTTCTAGTCTCAAAATTATCCTGGTGGACGCTGTGCTGCAGGGAGTTGAGTTATTGCAACTCAAATAAGAAAGCAAGGAACTTTGAACATTATATTTTAGGAGATTTTAAACGTTAAATCATTCAACAAATGAACTTATATTGAGGTACCAAAACTTAAAACACTTAACATTATAAACTGTTCCAAGTACTAGTTTGGAAATGCCGAACTTGTGGAATGAATACTGAAATAAGAGTTTTACACATCGTACTTTTCATTTACACTTCCAGTATGGCGCTGGATAAATCATTCAACTAAATCATTAAGATAAACCCATTTGAAACAGTTGGAAGATGTTGTGAAATGATTTCTTAAATTTCCTTTTATGTGAAATGGGAGAATTTTGTTTTAGTATATGTAAATCAACTTAAGCTTAATATATGTAAATCAATTTACCCATCTCCTAGATGAATATTATGAAAAAATATATATTCAAGGGCTATTTGAATAAGCAATCCTATTTAAGGAGAAAAAACAAAAACTGGCTAATACTTCATTAGTTCAAAGCCAGATTTATTCTTAACACAAAGGTAATGGAAAATATTTTTGTGTTAGAGTCCAGGATCTGTTGGGTATCAACATCCCAAGGAAAGAAATGTGTATTTTCCCTAATGCTTACCTTTTAAAATATTTGGTACTATAAGTGGAAGTATTTTATTCCTTTCATAAACCAATCTGAAAAATACAGAAATGATTCACAACAGTCAAGATATGAACTCAACCTAAGTGTCTATTGGTGAATGAATGGATAAAGAAAATGTGATATATACACACATATATGGATATTAAATATATAGGAATATTTTAAGGCTATATCAACCTTAAAAAAAGAAATCTGTCACTCAAAACCACATGGATGAACCTGAAGGACATTATGTTATGTGAAATAAGCCAAGCACAGAAAGACAAATACTGCATGATCTTACTTATATGTGGAATCTAAAAAAGTCTAATTCATAGAATGGTAGTTGCCAGGGTTAGGGGTGTGGGGAAATGGGGAGATGCTGGTCAAAGAGGACAAAGTTTCAGTTACATGGGACAAATAAGTTCTGGAGATCTAAAGTGCAGCACTAGTGATATAGTCAATACTACTATATTGTACACTTGAAATTTTCTGAGTAAATCTTAATGTTTTCATCACATTAAAAAAGATAACTATGCGAAGCGATATATTAATTAGACTGTGATAAGTCATTTCATAATGTGTACATATGTATCAAATCATGCACACTGTAAATATATACAGTTTTTCATTTGTCAATTATACTTCCATAAAGCTGGAGGGAAAAAAAGAAATGCGATGAAAATTGTAATTCAGAATGTTTTTCTTAAAAATATTAAGCAACAAAAGTCAGCAAATTAAATTGAGTTATGAAACTTTTGAAGATAATACTAAATTCAATACAATGTATATTCTCTCATATGGAAGGAATCTAAACTTTAAAGCCTAATACTGAATATAGGTGGTAAGTGTTCAACGAAATGTCTTTGACCAATAGCAATGACTATCACATTATTCCAGTGTTCATACCGTGTTTCCCCGAAAATAAGATCTAGCTGGACAATCAGTTCTAATGCGTCTTTTGGAGCAAAAATTAATGTAAGACCCGGTATTATATTATTATATCATATATCATATCATATCATGTCATATTACATTAAAGACCCAGTCTTACATTATAGTAAAATAAGACTGGGTATTATGTTAATTTTTGCTCCAAAAGACGCATTAGAGCTGATTATCCAGCTAGGTCTTATTTTTGGGGAAACACGGTATCAAAGACTGCCTCTAAACTTTAGCTGAGATCCTTGCATACAAAAGGAATAGTTTTAGATAGATTAGGCACCCAAGTGTAGCTAATATTTGATTTTATTTCTGGATAAGGCTTAATAGAATTATGCTTTTAAAACAAAAAAAGAGAATTATACTCCTTTCTGCAACAATGTAAACCAAGAAATAAACTGAGGCGAGATGAGATGAATTAGTAAAGGGAATATAAACTGTGGAATAGTTATAAATACCAGCTTGATAAAATTTACTATGGCAAAAGGAAAGAAATGAGCAGTGGAAAAAGAAAGTGAAAATAAGGATTCACTTATGACTTAGATTTTTAAAACTAAGACTGAAATGTTAAAGGAGAAACAGGTTGAATATTTCCTAACCAGTTTTAGACACATTGAGACAAAGATGTTATGCTTAAATTCAAACACTGAATATGGTTGAACTAGGGAGAAAGTGAGAAAAGGGCTGAGACATGAGGAGATTAAAGTAGAAAGTAGAAACAGAAAATAAATACAAAAAAGAGATTTGATAAGAACAAATATAAAAGCACAGTAAAAGGAAAGTTTGAGGACAAAACGTAAATTTAAAAAATATAAGGCAATTGCATTTACAAGAATTTATGGCCACGTGAAATCTGTGCTTCTCTCACCCTCATTACCATTACTGAAAATCTAGCAAAGCAAGAGGAACACAAATTCTAGGAGTCTTGTCTGCTCTGCACGAATGCAGTGTGCTAGGCAAACCCACTGCCAGTTCGGGAACAATTCCAGGGCAAAATGGGATCCATCCCAGAGTTCTGAAGGAAGTGGCAAGAAAATAAACAATATAAAAATAAAATTAAATACTCCAATTACTTCCAAGTTCTTTACAGGGTTCTGGTTTAATGTAAATCCCCCAAAAGTCTCTTATCAGTTCAATGTTACAATAAAACATTCTTTAAAAAAAAAAGTTAAAATCCTTTACCAGTATTGCCACAATTACTATAATTTTAATTCTAAGAAGTTAATTTTAAGCAGAGTGAAATTAGTACTTTCCCACTGTCTGTCTTTTGAGTCTTTTACTCTGTGTTAGGTTCCTTTTGCATGTCTTTCTGAGTTTATTTTCTTAATGGGAAGAAACATCTAATGGTGGGGATGTTTTTTATGCAAAATAGAAAGTGAATAAATTAAATGACCAATTAAAAAAATAAGGTTCCCATTGGCCCCTCATCCCTTCTCCAAACACTACATTTGAAATGAACTGATCTGTGAAAATCCTTTCCATTAACCACACATTTTGTTATACCATTACCATGGTGAACAGAAAATATATTCATGAAAATAGATATTACTTAAGCAATTTGCATGTATTATTTCACTTAATCCACATAATCTTGTGAGTTAAGTACTTTAATTTGATTTTAAAGTTTGCTATAGTAAATAAGACTGTGGAGAGGTCAAATAATTTGTCTACAGGTCCAGTTGTTGGAGTAGCTGCAATTGGAACCCATGCTCTTAACTTCGCAGGCACAGGGGTTGGTTGGCTATTAGAGAAGCGAAGCAATACAGTAGGTTATCTGGTAAGGTAGCTATAGAAGGGTAACATTTACACATTGCACCAGTGCAAAATAATTTTAAGATTCTAAAACCTGTCTGCCGTAAAACAAATATATTTCTTACTGAAGAGTAGTTGTAAGTTCCAATCTTTGCTGTTTAAATATTGCCTAGGGTAAAAACCCTTTGGTATGGCTTGTTTTGTGCTCAACAATGTACAAGTAGAAATTTACATCCAAAAATAACATAGAAAGATTTCTCAAGTTCTGCCAAACCAGTTCACTTGACGACATAGGCAATTTGGCAATAGTTTCTTAACTAAAGTTTCACAGTCTAAGTATTTCTCAAACTTGCTATTAGAAGTTAACCATTCCGTAACTCCTTTCCTCGCCTCCATAACTATCCTCTAATAGAAGAGTGGGCATAATTATAGTAGCTGATTTAAAATCCTTGTCTTGCAGTTTCAGTATCTGGATCATCTCAGGGTTGGTATCTATTCCCTTGAAAATGGGTGCTATTCTCGACTGTCTATATGTTGAATAATTTTGGACTGTACCCTTAACATTGTGAATATTATGCTGTGGAGATATTACATGGTGCTGTAGGGTACTGATGTGTTTGTAAGCAATTAAGTTGGTTAGGCTCAGACTCCAAACTGTCACTTCTTTGAAGCACAGTACACATCTCAGTTCAGTCCTTTAAGCCTCTGGCTATCTATACTGTGAACCTACACATCCATGGGTTCAGGGGATAGCCAGAGACTTCGGCTGAGTTTACACACAGAACGTAGGGTTTTCCTCTGGCTCTCTCCTCTCTGGGGCTTCTTTCCTCACACTTTGGTGACCATGGTTATTTTGGGCTCATTCTCCTTCCTGGTTCTTCCAGCCAGAAAGATGGTGGGGCTTTGTATTGGAATTTCAGCCAACTGTGGCCACCCTTAGGGAAAAAAAATCACAGAAAACTGGGAATTTACCCTGAGCTCATACTTGGTCCACATTTTGATTCCCCTCCAAAATGTGCGAAGTTCAGTCTCCAAAGTCCTCACGTAGTTAATTTTTGTATGTTATTACTGTTAATATATAGAGTTATTACTGTTAGTTATAGAGGGTTGATTTGTTCGGTATCCATTCCTTTAAAACAGAAACTGAACTCCCAAACTCAGGTGTTTTGTTTTTTTAAATCCCTCCATTCTTCTGAAATTTCACAATGATTTTCCAGAGATGACAATCACCAATCCAATCGCTTTTCCCAAAGCTCTCATTCTGTTTAATGCTCATTTGACAGTATTTCACTACTAGCCAGATTCTCCTCCTCGAAACTTTTTTTTTTGGCAACTGATATATTTAGGTTTTCTTCTTAAGTTTCAGTATTTTTATTGGTCCCTCTTCTTTGCAGTCCATAAATGTGGACAGTCTATAAGGTTCAGACATGGGCCCACTGTTCTTCCTTCATTAGACATCCTTGTTATCTTTTATGCTCATGTCAAGTCTATTGATATTCATCCTTAGAGTCTGTATCTTCATGCTCACCCTCTCTCGATAGCCACTCTCAATTCTCTTTTGATCCAATACATTTTCACTTGTTGTCTATTATAGACCATAAAGTTTAAAAACATAATATAATCACCTTGCCCTCAATATCTGGTTCACATTTCTAATCTTTATTCCCATTTTTTAACGTTAAGGCCATCCTCCTTAGCATCAAAAAATACTAAGGCAAGATAAAACCTTAAAGAAACTGAGATTAGACTTTCCTGGAACAGTAAAACCCAAAACAATCTTTTTATTTTGCCAAAAAAGAAGTTAGTCAAAACAGCTAATTGCCAAGATCTAATATATTTTTCTTGTCAAAAAGGAACAGACATTTATCAGAAAAGTAGGGAGACAGTTTTAGATTCAGCTTTATAAAAATGTAATCACTTCGTCCTCAGGATAAAATGAGAAGCAAGAGCTAGGGACAGGAATGGCTGCAGCACGGGGAAAGAGGAGGAGATAATGTTCAATCAGTAGTGGCAAGAAGGAAAAAGATTTACTGTGGCCATTTTGCCATCCAGCAGGAATACATTCCAGATGACACTTTCAGGGAAGATGGACAAGTCAGTAACCCCCTACAGCATTATTTGAATGAAATGAACAGGGAAATATGCTGTCCTTAATGTTAAGCAGTGGGGAGCAATTAGGAATAAAAATAAGAGTGGGTAAACCCATCAGATATATAATTACTTAGATGAAAACTTAGTTGAAATACAAAAATCACTCCACTATTGATAAACACAATGGGAGAGAGAAAACAAAAAGATACCCATCTCAGAATTATTTGGTTTTCCAAAAGGGATTTATTAGGAAAGAAAGAAAAAAAAAATCACAGGGTAATGACATACAGAATGCCTGGGATATACTTTACAATAGTTTAATTAGAATTTTGGGGCATATCTGTTTATCTTTGAGCAAATTATCAAGCATATGGAAAGATGTATAACTGACAAAGAAAAAAAATCTCTCAGGGAAAAAGTCAGCTTTCATAATATAGCAAGACTACCTAAACAAGCAATAGAGAAGTTTAGAGAGCATAACATATTGGTGCAAATGAAAATTTAGGTGAGCCTTCCCCTCCATTCCCCTGCCAAATTCTAGCAATATCTTAGGGAGGACTACAAATCCAGTAAGAGGTTGTTAAATACTATATTGGGAAAGTGCTAGCTAGAGATTCTCTGGTTAAAGGAAGTTAAGTGGTTTTCTTACTGTTGATTTCAGATCCTATAATACATACTTGTGCCTTTAAAAATGAACAGAGTACACAGTATGCAGGCACCACACTATGTTTTAATAGATTAGAGTGAAAATTCAGAGTTTGCTCTACACGTAACATAGCAGGTATATAGATAAGTAACTGGGAATAAGTTATAGGTATCGTGATTTAAAGTATAAAGATGTAAACATGTATTATCCAATAAATGTAAAATGACTGATGAGCAAGCAATATGACCTCTATGTAAGAATGAGGGTTCCTGAGGAGATACCAGAGTATTCTTAGAGCATGACATTTTTTAGTAGGATGAAAAGCAAATAATTTACTGAGAAAAAGGCAAGATGACTTTTCTAACAGGACATTACAATCTGGTAAAACCAGTGGTTCTTAAAACTTGATCTAGGATCCCTGGAGGTCTTGAGATCCTTTCAAGGGATCCACTGCTGGGAGAGAGAATCTGCAGAGCCCCTGAGTACCCCTGCATACTTTTGTAGTGCATGTCAAGAATACAAGGCCTGAGATATTTCTCAGGGGTTATGCTTGTAGAGGGAAAACTTGAAGAATGAGGTATCACGTCTCCCTCTCAGATAATGAACAGGCTGCTTACTACTTGCTATAAAATGGTGAGGTTCCCAAGCTCAATGTTCTTCTCCTTTAACGCAACCACTGCATGTTCATGCATCCATCTGGTCTACCATGTCACTCCCTAGGTGGCACCAATGCAAATATAATGATCTTGTTGCCTGCTGTACTATGAATAATAAAGACTTTTTTTCTCTGATCTAGGAGTCGCATGTCTTCTTCCAGTATCCATGAAGCAGTAACTGGTTAACGTATTAGCCTGTGAGTAGGGTAAAATAAAATCCCAGACCCTGACATCCATGAGGTCAACCACTGTCACAATACTATTAGATATTATTTGTCTTTTTTACTGTGTTGGCACTTACACTGATGATACAAAAGCAATGGAGAGTAAAACTGCTGGTGCCTGAGTATGATCAAGGCCATGGTACCAAACTATAGTCACTGTATTCTTCAATGCCACAATCCCAGTAAAAAAAACACACAAAAAGCCAATGTCACCCAAGAATGTCCTTGATGAGGTAGTAACAATTATTAATTTTATGGAATTTTGATCCCAAGTTATATATTAACATATTTTAATATTCTGTATGACAAAATGAGAAATACACACGAAAGGGCTTGCATTTCACACTGGAGTAGAAGGGCTGACTTGGGGAAAAGCACTTGTCGATGGTTTGAGTTGCAAGCTGAACTAGCCAATTTCTAATGGAACACCATTTTCACTTGAAAGAATGACTGACATGCAAGCTTGGTTATTCAGACATTTTCTCATAAGCAAATGAAGTTAGCCTTTCACTTAAAAACAAAACAAAACAAAAAAACAACTGACAATATTTGATATCCATGAAAAAATGTAGGTTTTCACCTGAAAATTAAAATTTTGGGACATCTGTACCCATTACAATAAACTTGACAGCTGTCCAGAACTTCAAAGACTTTTCTACTAAGATCAGTAATGGTGTTAAATGTGATTAAAAAATATATGATGAACTAACTCAATATGTGGAAGACCTGCATAGATCAGTGAACCACTATTTTCCAAAGGAACAATTCATGATGCTACAAAATTATGTAGAGGAAAAAGATAGATTCAAAGTACCAGACAGATCAATGGCTTTTAATGCAGCAGACAGTTCATTAGTTTCAGCTTTTATACTGCAGGTAACACTTAAGCTACTACTTCTTAGTTTTGGTGTAGTATCAAGAAAAATAACTACTCTTGAGTGTTGGTGTAGTATCAAAGAAAAATATCCACAATTTCTAAAAAGGTTATTAAAATACTCTTTCCTTTCTCAACTACATATCTGTGTGAAGCTGGATTTTCTTCATATAATTCAACAACAACCAAAAAAACAAAAAACAAAAAAACCACCCACATTTTGTAATACTGAAAAACAAGTATCTTCAAAATAGATTTTGAAAACTTTTAGGATGACAGATTACAATATACTAATAAGAGAACTACATTGGATGGTTTTGGATGGCTAGTCAACTTATTGAGGTTGAGAGAATAGCCTCCTATGCCTTGGTCAAGAGAAATAAGAGCTAAATAAAATATACAAGCTCTGTTTTGCAAGTTCTAGAGAAGAGTAGAAAAAAGAAAAATGGGAAATGTGAGAAAGAAGAGTTGGGAAATAAAGGGAAAAAAGCCACACTAGAGATACTCAAATTTGCTTAGAAGCCAGGGAAAAGATCTTAAAAAGTGACATGCTACTTCTCATTTTCCTCCCCCCGCCCCAAATTATTCCAGTATTATGACAAAGCAAACCCTTAATATGATGTATTGAATTAAAAAGCAAGAGACACAGAACAGGAAAGGGTTAGGATGAATTAATAATTCAGATTCAGAAACAAAATTTCTGCAACAGAAATTTCAATGTAAATATCAAAATGCTTTGGATATCAATATATTTTTTCTTAGAGTTTGTGATACATTTATTATGACACTTTGCAAAAAACTCTGAACTTTAATTAATGAACTGGTTGAAGATATTTTTTTCCTTCTAATTATTCTACTAGAGAGTCTACAAAGACTAGTCTCCAAAGAGGAATAATATAGAACTGTTACATACAAAAAGAAGGTATATTTGATCCATTCTCTAGAAATAAAACCAGGGGGAATGGGACATTTGCTCTGACTGAAGAAGGCAAAGTGACACACACACACACACACACACACACACACACACACACACACACACACACACACACACACACACACCCCTTCTCCGATCTTCTGTAAGCCCTAGCATAGGTTAACATGTGCCAATGTATAGTGGGCACAGTCACCATTTCTACCTAATAAAAGATGATGAAAAGAAGGAATTAAGCATTAAAGGAATATAGGGGCAATTTTTTTTTTTTTACAAAGTTGAGTAATGAACATAAACAGTCACATTTATTTCAATTTCCTCTCTTAGAAAATGTACTGTGTTTAGATAACGTAAACCAGATTTGACTTTCCACAAAAATTACTTGGTAATTACATATCTTCACCAACCGTCTAATTTCTAACTTTTGTTCAAACGACGAAAGACATATTTACCATATAACCTGTATACGATCCTCTGTTTTAAGGCTTTATAATATATATGAAACCAGATACCTAGACGATATACAGCAATTTAACAAACACATGAATACTGTTTAAGAGACTCGCAATTGAGAAACTATCTAGTGTTGAGAGAAGCCATGAGGGCCTAAAACTAGATGAGGACCCCTAAGAGGAAGCTTCACCCGAAGTCTAGAGTACATGACGTATGAACAGTTCAAGGATGGGGATACCATCCAAGACCTAGACTTCTGTTATTTTATAAGCTACAGAAGGCCGGAAAGCAGAACAGGGTTAAAGTTCATACATTGTCTGCTGGAACTCGTACATAATAATGAGAACACACCGCTGGTAAATGCCTCTCCCTGAAGGACTAGCATAAAGTAAAAAAAGGGAGGGAACACTCTCTCTTCTGAAGCCATGATTATGTCACTTAAAAAAGATTATAGTAATTTCATACTCCTCAGTTTTAGCTTTCAGTTTACATAATGCTCTCCAAAGTGGCCTGGAATAATTCTGGTTCCTGTCTAGGAATTATTCTTTCTCCATTAAAATCTTGTAGACAATTTAAGTTTATGTATCTATGCACAGCAAGATACGTACAAGTAAGAATCTGTTTTCTTTTCCCTACTTGAACTAAATGCTGAGCTCCTGCTCAAGCCTACCTTGAGCTCACTGGGAATTGTTATTTTTAAAATAAGGTCCTATATGTTTTATTTGCACCATAAATTATAATTAGGATTTCATTTTGTCATATTAACTTGGACTTCACATTGTCTTATAATGCTTGCTAACTGCTTTGAGTCTCCAAATCTTTGTTTCTCCAACTGAACTGAGTACTTCTCTAATGTCTCTAAACTGTAAGCAGAGTACTGAAGGTCATCCAACGATACGGGCTCTGTCTTGACTTCTGGATGTCCTTTTAGAACTCAAAAGATTCTGCAGGCTGTTTGTGTAGGATTAGCATGAACAGAGGCTGAACTATGAATTCCATGTTTTCAAATAAAATTTTCTAAAAGGGCCTCTTTCCCCTCAACAAACCCTCTTTCCTCTACTGTCTCATTCTCCAAGGCAGCCATGGTTGCCATTTGCCAAAATGTCCATGGGTCTTTTCCCTCTCAAATAGTTTAACCAAGTCCTAAGCAAAATAAACAGTCTAAAGAAAACAAACCCTCAAACCACCCACCAAACAGAAGGAGGAAAGGACCGTGGGTGGTTGGTACTAGCTTCCTTCTGTTACTGGTTCAAAGCATTTCTATTAATTTCCTAATTCATTACAGAGGCTCGGATAACTGATTGGGAATGTGATTTCTAGAAATCAAGTCATTTTTGAGAAGACTAATAATATAAAAATATACTGAAAATAGAAAAAAAAATATACAATTATCTTAGCCATTTCTGTACTCTGCCTTCTAGTTCTTGTATCATAGATACACACTTTTACAAAATTGAAATCAACTAACATAGAATTTTTTTCATCTCAGAAAACCCTAATATATCTAAATCATTCAAAGGTCTTTAGAAAAGGATTTTACTTGTATTACCTAAGAGCAAATTTAATTATAACTCAGTAAGTATAGATCAACATAGGCCAATGGAAAATATTTTAATTTCAGTACTTGATTGGGCAATATTTTTCTAAATCAGGCTTAATATTTTACAACGAATATACAGCCAACTCTCAAATACTCAATAATTCACCTTATCCTTTTTAAGAATATATTTCCCTTTCTCTTTAATCCCTTATATATCTGGTGCTCACTGGCACTTTGGTTCTGGATATATAAAGGAAGATGAAAAAGCTAAAATTCAAGACAGTTTATTTTTAGAAGACTGAGTTGATGAGTTATTAAAAGTATTATATATGTGGCTGTCACATAAATCTTTCCTCTATTAGTAAAGATAATTAAGAGAACTCACTAAATTCAGACTCAGTTCTTACGAAGAGCTCTATCATTTTTCCTCTTATTGTCCGTCCACAAATGAAGCTAAAATTGATGTAACATCAGTAATTCTTGGAAATAAGCTATCTCTGACATTATTCCTGTTACTTCTACTTAATTTCAGCCTAGATATCCAAATATATATTTTATAGATAAAAGACATCCTACAAAATTAAAACAAATGTAATTAAAAAAATAATTCTGTTGAGGAGTTCCTTTGAACACTTACTGACTGAAAAACAACTCTAAAACTTTCACAAATAATGACAATTATCCAAATATAAAATAAACTAAATTATTAACATATCTTAAAAGTCTTTCACATCATCCTTTTTGTTCTAACCATGACTGCTATTTTCAAAAATACTGTCTATATATTTTGAACCGGATATGTTTTATTATCTTCAAAGAAATGTTATAACTGGAATATAAGAATTTTGATTAAAAATTAATAGTAAATAATGACATTTAGACATCCTTTAAACAGAAAAAGGGAATGTAATTATTGTTTACTTAAGCACTAAATTTCTGTCAGGATTTTACAAGAGGTCAGTGATTTTGTAATGTACTATAATAGACCCAATAAAGAAACTGTATTCTAAAAGTCAGAATCATTGTTTCTGAATTTCGTCTCTTGCAAAATAAACCTGAACGTATTCCAGCACCATGGTCTCTTGTGTTTATCAGCATTTTTAGATAAAACAATAATTCTGAATTAAAAACTATGAACTGGGAGATAAAACCCACTGAAACCCAAGTCATCTCATTTAAAGAATTCCTTTTTAGGGGACCCAATACAGGGGATGCCAAAAAAATGTATACACATTTTAAGACATGTCATCTATACTCAAGCAGTAGTTCGCCATATTCAGAAGTGTCTGGACGCCGATAGTAACCACTTTGAGCACCTCTTGTAACTGCAGAAGTCAAACGTAACTTGTATTCATCTTTTGTTATCGGTATATACCAAGTATTACAATTAATAGTTTTTTCCTTTCTTAAAATGTGTATACATTTTTTTGGCACGCTCTGTATATGGTGATGTATCACAGAAATGTACACTTGAAACCTACGTAATTTTACTCACCAATGTCACCCCAATAAATTTAATAAAAAATCCCTTTTTAAACATAAATTTAAATAATTCAAAAAAACATGGGGAATAATATACATCTATATAACCACTACCCTGCTTTAAAAAGTGTTAATATTTTGCCAATTTGCTCTTTTCTCAGAATCACAGTCTCTTCTCTCTCCAACTGTAGAGGTGATCATTTTTCTAAAGGTGTGTATACCCTTCCTATCCACGTTTTTATACTTTACGACATATTTATGTTTTTATAAAAATTCATGTTTTATACATCTAAAAATTTATATAAATCATTCCCATTTTGTCATTTTTGTAATTTCCATTTTTTACTCAACATATCTTTTGAATCTAAGAATATTAATATATGTTTAGTTTATTTTAATTTTTCTAAAATGTTTTATTGTAAGCTGTACCATTCTGCTATCGATGGATGTTTAGGTTGTTTCTAACCAATGTAGCATGAATATTCTTTTATAATACTTGTCTTCTTGCAGATATGGAATGTTCCTTTTTATATTGCTTCAGTGAAGACTTTTGCATCAGTTGGTTAGGTGGATTTTTTTTTTTAACTTAAGCACAGGCAATTGAGGAAAACTCTAGAATGCTCTTTCCTAATCCAGAATTATCTGGATCTTACTATCTACCTTAACTTAATCTTTTATTTCTTTGTTAAATCTTTTATTTCTTTGTTAAATGCCTGTGATACAGAAAAGAAAATACTAGAAAATATGAAACCCAAGCCTTTCTTTTACTTGAAAATATTGCTTCTATTTAGGAACATGCAAGTCATTTAACTGTATATACAAAACTTCTGTTTAGACTTCTAGTGGTGGATCCACTGCAGGAAAATGAGGAAGACGTGTTATGTATCGACATTTGAATGTTGCTTTTTGCAGAAGCAATATTAGTGTGGAAGAGAACCTTGTCCACTCTCTCCCCCGTTTCTGCCCACCCAAGTTATTATAAAATACTGACGAAATCATCCAGGAAGTCTGTGCAACCTGATTTCTCATTTCCTTTAGGGAATAAGCCAGCAGAGCAGTCTACCTTTGATTCTTTTTCTCTTGGTATTCCTGATTTTACTTTATCATGTGGCTGGTCAAGAGTCAAATTATTCTTCCTTGCTTCACTGTCTTCAAGCAGGGGAACACAGCCATAACTGTTATCTGTAAAACAAAACCCTCTTGGACATAAGTAGGAAACCCTTGTTTCTGATACTACCTGGAAAAGAAAAAGAATATAAATCCATACCCCTAATGTTAAAGAGCAGAGATTTTAAACTATGAATTTTTAAAAATTCTTCAGAAAATAATTACTTTGACAATTTAGATTTACCCATTTAGATTTTGGCATATTTGCTTCATATTTGTTTTTTTCGTTCCCACTAAACATACAAAACCCTTACTCTACCAAAATCAGTGGTGTATAAAACCTGTAGAATTTAGAAAACTAGAATTATGCTCTTTGCAGCTGAACCATCAGTAATAGCTATTAAACTTTTATATAAGTCATATTTTCAAGTATGCATTTCTTGTTTAAGATAATCATTTGCATAACTACTCCATGATTACAGAAAAATTTTAAAAAGCATACATGCCAAACAGAACAACAACAAAAGGCTATCTATAATTTTTATCACCTGTCAGTTATTCCTATTAACATTTTGGTTTATATTTTATCAGGGTTTTTTTTTTCCCCTGCACATATCACACAAAAATCATTTTGTTGCATAAATAAAATAAAATATTTATTTTTGTATCCTGTTTTGCTTATTTTGCTATATATTATATGTCATGTAAGTTTAATGTATTATCATCACTTTTCTTGGCTACATAGCTATTCTTTATATGGATGACTGTAATTTAACTGTTGGACATTTCTTTATTTCTAGTTTGTCATTATTAGAGTTATGCTGTGATGAGCATGCTTGCATACATATCTTCGAGGACTTGAACAAATATTTTTTATATTCCTAGAACTTACACTTTTGGTTTAAAAGGCACTGACATTTTAAAAAGCTTTTGTTATTTATTGATAAATTGTCTTCTAGGAAGTTTTATCAATTTAGAGTTCCACCATATAGGATATGTGAATGTCCATTTTCCCATATCCCGCAAAATTCATTGCTTAAATAAACATAATATGTAACTGCATCACCGTTATTAAAATATCAGAACTAATGAAAAACAAAGGAGTAATAAAATAGAAAAACCTGACTTCCACCTTTCTTTTCTATACGTGGTTCAAGAAATACATAAAAAATCAGCATGAACATACCTCGACTGGAATTCACAAGAAGTAACTGTGATTTTAGCTTGTCAATAATAGTTTGTTGAAGTGACAGCTGTTCCTGTTGCTCACGTATTCTCTGCTCATAGTTCTCAGTCTGCTGATATAAAAACCAGTTAGTTTGATATTTACTGAAATATCTGTACATACATTTACTGTCTTATTAATAATTATGTGTACATAGGAGTTGCCCATATCACTATTTCCCAGGTGTTGAACATTTATTTGTGAGCTAAAAACTGGCTCCAGCAATGTATTTATAATCATTACTAACATCTGTGGATTCAAAATACTTGAAACACTGTAAAATTTTAAAAATCTTAAAGAAAATTTCAGTTAAGAGATCAACATATGGTTTCTTGGTTCTGCAGTTAGGACACAAATTGTAATTTAGAAGTTAATCCTTAATAACAAGAAAAAAAGGCTTGAATGATAAAATGAATGCTATATTAAGTTATTCTATAAAAATATCCCACTAACTTTAAAAAAGGTAAGATTTCATGTCTTTTTATTAAATACACTTTTGAATTATTTTAGAGGACAAAACCAAAAAGGAAGTGTGGCTATAATTAAGATACTATGAAAACTAAAGGGACATGTACAAATTATAAAATCATATTGATCTTCAACTTTTCTAAGAAAAGTTTAAGAAGTCAAGAGAATGCATGATTAATCTTTAGCAGATATCTTAAATACCACAATTTCTCTTATATTTTTAATCCATTCATCTTGCTATTATAGCAATGCCTGTGAGAATTAAGTAATGAAAGAAGACACAGTTTGCATTAGAGTAAACATAAAAGCAAATTTGAACATGTTACATTAGTTATCAAATTAGTACAAAGTTTTACAAATATATTACCAAAAAATAAGAGGATTTTTAACCAATTTCTTTCACTGAAGGAACAAATAAATAAACGATTAAATTGTAAATTTCTTGAAATATGAAATGGAGTCCTAATAATCTCAGCATGTACTTCAGTAGATACTAAATATTTGATTGTGAACTGATTCATAATCAAAGTTCAAAATCAGTAAAGCTCTATTTCCGAGACCAGTAAGTCTAAAGTTTTATAGACCTTTAGACCATTAAGTCTAAAGATCTATTTCAAAGGCCAGTAAGTCTAAAGTTCTTTATAAATTACACAGTCGTTCCTAGATTCCCAAAATAAATTAGCTTAAGAAATTAAAGCAAAATACCACATCTTCCCAAATAAAAGTTGAAATTTTATAATCCCCTTCAAACATGATAACTGACAGAACTGATAAATAACTCAAGTGATATGCCATCTTTGCATGTTGCCTGAGTGTAGTCTTATATAACTTGATATTCCCAGAGAGCTCTGCAAAGTCACTTATACATAGGAGGCAGTCAGTACACGCTTATTGAAAAGACATTTTTAAAAATTAAAGGAAATAAAGAATCCAAGTTAAAAAAAAATCCAAGTAAGTTTTATTATTACGAATAGAAGAGTAAGTCTTGTGAGTCTGTTTGGACCATATGTCCTATAACTGTGAGTATCAGAACTAAATCTTAAGATACCAAAATTCAGTCTAAGGCCAATTTTCCCAGAATGTGATGTCTTATTCCTACATAAATTTACATTCAAGGCCCTAGAAAGAGTGGGTAGGTTGACTGAAAGAAGGATTCAAACGTCTACAGCAAATTCTGTAATACCTTAAATTCACCTGGGCTACACAGAGCCACCGGGGCTGAGGAATGAGCAAACAAGTCGATGTTACAGACTTCTCTATCTATGTCTCTGTATTCAGAACTTTCTCCAAGGAACTCAAAGCTCTTCACAAACATTGACCAGTAAATGCCCATTCTTTACTGCTATTCAGACACTAAGTAACCAGTACCAAAAAACCTAGCAAGTTAGAGACACGCCCAGAATAAATGTGTAACTTACTCAAGCCTCATTCTCCATCTACTATATATTTTTTCCCCACATTAATGAAAACCAAATGACCTGTCTTTTCTTTTGGAACCAACTCAGAAAACCTCTGCCAAGTAATTGTCATCTAGTTTCTGGCTTAAAATCACACTTCAGCACATCTGCATGTAACATAATAAATCAACAATGCTGAAAATATCCTCATTACCTTAGAAAAATCAATAGATCAACAATTTCAAGTTGAAGTTTTGAACCATTTCTTAAACCACTTAATAAAGTACTTTATAAACTCAAGCAAATTTTGTAATAACTTAAAAACTAATACTTTCAAAGTATAGCAAGGAACTAGAATAGCAATGGTCCATGTTCTTTCACTGCTCTTTCCACATACTGACATTATAGAAATTATAATATTCTAATTGTCTATATATCTGATTCCCTTTAAACTATGACCTCCTCAAGGGTAGAGACTGTTTTCTGATATCTCCAGAATATAGCAGAGTGTCTGGCACATTACTTGAATACATAAACTACTTTAAGTTGATAAAGAAATATCATAGAAATAGATATGCCTTCAGAAGTGACCTGAAGGAATGGAGAAAAGGCTTTGCTTATATTTCTATAAGGGAAACAGGAAAAATGGAGACAAGGTCAGTGCGTGAATAAGACAAAAGGAAGTTAAGTTTGAAAAAATGGACGCAAAAAAAAGAAAAACAAGAAGCAAAATGTTTTCAGATTTTTTGGGTAAGTCAGGAACCATATGATTTTACTGATATGTGGTATGTAAATCTGAAAACAACAAAAGAACAAGACAAACAAATGAAGAAACAAAAACTCATAGACAGACAATAGTTTAGTGGTTACCAGAGGATAAGGGGGGAGGGGGAAGGTAGATGAGGGTAAAGGGGATCCAATATATGGTGATGGAAGGAGAACTGACTCTGGGTGGTGAGCACACAGTGTGACATATAGATGATGTGATACAGAATTGCACACCTGAAATCTATGTAACTTTACTAACAACTGTCACCCCAATAAACTTTAATTAAAAAAAAAAAGAAAAAATGGATGCAAAAGATAGGCAATGTTTTAAGTTTTTTTTTTGGGGGGGGGGAAAGGGAAGCTTATACCATCAAAAAAAAGGGTACTAATTTGAGAAAATAATATAAAGATTTTGACCACAGGCTATGAGAGGGAAAGTCCAAAGGATATATAAATTGGGAAATAACCAGTAGAATTTAGTTTATTTGCTGTATTTGGAAACTAAAAGAAATAAGAAGTGTTTTTTTTTCATTAAATGATTTTGTTCACTGAACAGATCTGAATAAATTTATAACCTGAAAAGTCCATTTAAAAGGTCAGATAATTACTGCACAGTCACAGTATTTTTTAAAAAACAGTTACAAAGCAAGTAAATTTCAGCACTATCAAAGACCCCACAAAACAGAAAATCACTAACAACCACATTGAAAATGTACAACAGCAATGTCTTGTCAACACTTCTGTACAGAGCACAGACATGACAGCTAAAACAGACAGAAGAGAAGATGCTTTTGACAGCCAGTGTGTGTGAATGATTCTTTGAGTCAGATGGCAGCAACAAGTTACCAACTAAGAGATCTGCATGACAACTAACCATCCATCTGTATCAAACACCATCTGGCCAAGATGACTCTGGCTTCTGTGTATTTGACACTCCTTCCAATTCTAACGACTAGCAAAACAAGTGGTCCACCAGCATCTAAAGAGGTAAAACAGGTACTTAGGTACTTGCGCCATAATGTACTTTGTATTCTTTCTTAGTCTTCAGAAGCAAAACTTAAAACAATGGTGATCATATAGTACACATCTTAAATTTATTTAAAATTGCTGGCCATACATCCTCTCGACTATCATAAATCAAGCAAAAGCTTAAGTAATGTCCCTTTATCTTTATCCAGGCAAAATTTCTATCCCTCTTCAAAACTAAGGTAGCATATTCTTTATAATTTTGGACATACAGATGCTCAAGTTTTCGTGAGTTTCATAAATATTAAAACAGAGCTTTATAAATTGAATTTTTTTCCTATTGTTGACACTGAAAATTCTCCTTTTTCGTATTTCCAAAGCACTTATTTCCTAGATGGGGAGAAAAAAAGTTTAAGTGTCTTTAAGTCATCTATAATACTTTAAAATAGATCAAACATTAACTCTTATCTCTTCTCATCCTCAAGAATTAACCTCAATATTCTGAAAAATACCATTGTTTTCCTCTAAGTATAAAAAGAATAAGAATTTAATAAGTGTTGAATGGATTAAAAAAAAGTCTCAATTTAAAAACCTTTCAAACTGTGCCAAGATTAATATGAAAACAAAAGCTTTCTTGAAGAATTTGCTTGGCTACCACAAATGTTCTCAATAGGAGCTCCACAGTTCATGAAGGAAGATTATTAAATATTAATTGTCCCAATACATAGCACTTTAGACACAAAATAATGTTTTGACACTCTGGTAAACTAAACATCAACTTCAATTTTAAGTTAAAAAAATGAGGATGTATAGGCTTAGCAACTCAGAGATCCTGGTTTACACAGCTCATGCTTCAACCATTTTCTGCTGAGTTTGCTTATAACTAGGTTATAAGTCCTACCCTCCCTCACCCTCCCAATACCAAGACTTATCTAGGAGGTCTCCAATTTGACAGATCAGATTATCAATCTGATTATCTATTAGTAGGTGACAGGGCTGCCACCGATTTCGCAGTATGTCAAGTGGTAAACTAAGAGAAACTATTTTTGTTTTACAATCTTGTGTTTTGGTCCTAATTCAATTAGTCTCTGTAAGCCTTGGTTTCTTTCTCTTTGAAATGAAAATAATATTTAAGTGAAGGATTGAAGGAGATTGCATGTATAAATTATCTGGTACATAATAAACTCTTTGCAAATGTTAGTACCCTTCCTTTAATAATGATCAAGATATCTACATAACATCTACTACCGTGTTTCCCAGAAAATAAGACCAGGTCTTATAGAACCATAGCAGGTAGTGTACACATCCATTAACCAAAGCTCTGAATACCATTGAGCAATTTGTCACCAGACGTACCACACAACCACCCCCTGCTCTAAGCCCGATTTCTCAGTCTTTCTTCTATTAATAGTTCATTGTAACCTAGGACTCAGAAGTTTCTTTTTGAGAAATCATTGTGGTATCTCCAATGAATAAAAACATTCTGTCAAGCAAAAAAAACAAAAACCCTGGTTGTTCAAAGTTTACAAAGAATGTTTATAAAGTCTAAGAAAAACAAGGTCAAAATAATTAATGGCTGTTAAAAATTACAAAAGTAGCACATTTATTGAAAAAAGGCAAAGAATAACAAAATGTCCACCATCACCACCACAATAAAAATCCAGATACGTACAAAGTAAAAAGTGACAGTCTCTTCCTTTACTTTAACTTCCATTCCTCAGCAGGAATGAAATAAAGATGCTTCTGGCTCTTATACTTCGGTATGTGCCCTTTCAGAACTGTGTAAATGTACATGTTACTTCTAAAAACTGCGAACTCTTCTGTATCTGTTCTGTAACCCAATTATTCAACAACACATTATCATCACATGATTATTTCACTGAATACTTATGCACCAAAATCAGAGAGTTTATTTTATCTCATTTAATCTTTACACTAACCTTCTGAGGTTATAGATGACACTCTGAGGCACACAGAGGTAGAGGTGGGAGTTGAATCCAGGCTTTGACTACAAAGCCCAAACCCCTAAATAACCACTAAGGCATATCATCTGAGTGTATCTAGCTCTACAAAGGTCGTCCTTTTGCTCCATGTGTTCCCCTTAGGCATTCTCATCCCTGGTGGCTGGTTATATGCCAGACTCTCAAATTTCTCCTTCTAGCCCAGACGTTTCCTCTAAGCTCTGGATCTATGCAGCCAAGTACTACTGGAAAGTACTTCAAATTTTACTTCTTCAAAACTGATGATCTCTTCCCTCCAACTATGCCATTTCTTGCTCTGCTCGATGCAAAACTGGGTCCTTTGCTAGTATTCCTTCTCTCAGTATATGGCACCACTACCTATCCAGAAAGCTATAATCATAATTGACATCTACTTGTTCTATAGCCAATCCATTAGCAAGTGTCAATTTTAATCTTAGGTATCTTAAACCTGTCTACTTTTTCATCTCCAATGTAGTCATCACAATTCAAGCCATCACAACCTTAATAAACTACTGCAATAGCCTAACTGTTCTCTTTAAATCTACCAATCCATTCTCTACTCTCTAGTTATTGAGTTCCGTGCAAAATGCAAATCTAATCATAACAACCACTTTCTTCCCACCCCTTCCCACAAAAAACTTTAAATTGCTTGCCAGTGCTCTTAAAGAACCAAAAATTCTCAATATGGCCTTTAAGACCCTATATAGTCTTGCTCCTGACTTTTCTCATTGCACTATTTCACTTATACTTTCAATTCTTTTAGGCCAATGGGTCTTTATAACACAGGCCCTTGTACCCAGAAAGTCCCAACCCAGGTCTTTCAAAAATCACTTCATAAAGATTATTCTCTCTCACCTTCAGATTAGGTCAAGTGCCTAACAGACATTCTAATAGCAGTTTACCTTTTTTTCCTGATACTTATCAGACTTTGAAACTTATTTATGAGATTGTTTGACTAGTCTCTGCTTTACTAGACTGTGCTACTGTTCCACGAAGCAGGGAGCATAGTTGCTTATCATTGTAGACCCAGTACTTAGAGCAGTTCCTGATACAATATATTCAATAGGTGCTCAAAATAGTTTTGAATAAATATCAGAATTTAAATATTCCTAATTATTAATGGATCTTCTTGAACCTAGCATACCTGTCTAAAAGTTCTGACAGGACATATTTCTGGAAATAAAAACCTGGAACAAAGGATACAATCATTCCAAATTCTGATAGGTGGAAAATGAGTCAATGGCAAAGTACTAACAAGTACAACAGAAGAAATAAGCCTTCGATTAGAAGCATCTTTATTCTAATAAGAGTAGTTTTAGTAGGAAAAAACCAGAGTGAACTGCTCTATTCTCACCACAGAGATATATGTTTTGGGGAACAAAGAAAGGAAAAAAAGGGAGGTAAACAATAATAAGGCCATTTACATCTTAAGTAAAAATAAAGGAATTAAAAAAAAATAGTATATACAATAATGGCATTTTATGCCTTCATGCAATCCTTTAAAACATGTTTTACAAGGTTTTAGAGGTAACATAAGCCTTCAGGCTGAGAGTTTACATTTCAGATGGGTCAAGATTAGCTCTAGAAAAAAAACAATCTGACAAGACAGTCCTTATGGCTTTACATTTATTGTCAGAAAAAGGTTTGGATCTGTAATTTATTATAAAAAGACAGAGCACAGTCAAATTTAGTCTTTTTTCTTATTTTTAAAAAATTTTATTGGGGAATATCGGGGCACACTACAGTGTGTTTCTCCAGGGCCCATCAGCTCCAAGTCATTGTCCTTCAATCTAGTTGTGGAGGGCACAGCTCAGCTCCAAGTCCAGTTGCCGTTTTCAACCTTTAGTTGCAGGGGGTGCAGCCCGCCACCCGATGCGGGAACTGAACCGGCAACCTTGTTGTTAAGAGCTTGTGCTCTAACCAACTGAGCCATCCAGCCAACCCTCAGGCAGTTCAGCAGCAGCTCATTGTCTTCAATCAAGTTGTGGAGGGCGCAGCTCACTGGCCCATGTGGGAATCGAACCAGCAACCCTGCTGTTCAGAGCTCACGCTCAAACCAACTGAGCCATGCAGCCGCCCCTCAATTTAGTGTTATTTGAGGCCTTTACCTTAGACTCACTGGTTAGTCAAAAGGCTCTCTGCTTAATAAATGGGATGGTTATAAATATTCTGTATCCTTCACCTTTCTTATCAGTACAAGAAACAGTAATTTATACAGCACAGCACCTGAAATGACTGAAATCATACAAAATATCTTTTCTAATCACAAGGAGATGAAACTAGAAACCAATAGCAGAAAGGAAACTGGAAAATTCACAGATATGTGGAAATTAACACACTCTTAAGTAACCAATGGGTCAAAGAAGAAATCACAAGGGAAATTAGAAAATATCTTGGAGACAAAGGAAAATGAAAACACAACAAAACTTAGGGGACGCATTGAAAGCAGTGCTAAGTGGGATACTTTTAGCTATAAATGCTTATAGTAAAAAAAACTCAAATCAATAACCTAACATTTCACCTTTAGAAACTAGAAAAGGAAGAACAAACTAACCTCAAAGCTAACAGAAAGGATATAGTAAAGATTAGAGCAATGATAAACAAAATAGAGAATAGAAAACTAATAAAGTCAACAAAACCAAGAGTTCTTCAAAAAGATCAACAAAATTGACATACTTTTAGCTAAATTGGCTAAGAAAATAAAAGTCTCAGATCCCTAAAATCAGAACTGAAAGAGGTGACATTACCACCATATTAGCAGAAATAAAGAGTTATGAAAATACTAAAAACAATTGCATACCAACAAATTGGATTACCTTCATAAAATGGATGTATTCCTAGAAACACACAACCTATCAAGACTGAGCCATGAAGAAATAGAAAATTTGTATAGACCTGTACTTACTGTGTTTCCCAGAAAATAAAACCTAGTCGGACCATCAGCTGTAATGCGTGTTTTGGAGCAAAAATTAATATACGACTGGGTCTTATTTTAATATAAGACCGGGTCTAATGTAATGTAATATAAGACTGGGTCTTATATTAATTTTTGCTCCAAAAGACGCATTTGAGCTGATAGTCTGGCTACGTCTTATTTTCGGGGAAACACGGTAGTAGAGATTGAAACAGTAATCAAAAAGTTCTTAACAAAGAAAACGCAGAACCCAGTGGCTTCATTAGTGAATTCTACCAAACATTCAAACAGTAGTTAACACCAATCTTTCTCACATCCTTCCAAAAAAATTGATCATGACCGAACACTTTCTAAGTAATTCTGTGAGGCCAGTGTTATGCTGATACCAAAGCCACGACAAAAATACTACAGGAAAAGAAAACTAGACTGATATCCCTTATAAATATTGATGTAAAAATCCTCAACAAAATACTAGCAAAACAAATTCAGCAGCACGTTACAAGCATTGCACACCATGACCAAGTCAGATTTATTCCTGCAATGCAAGGATGGTTCAACATACAAAACCAGTCAATGTAATACCACTTTCACAGAATGAAGAGTGTGGGAACAGAATGAAGTAGGGGCGACCACATGATCATCTCAATTGATGCAGAAGAAGCATTTGATAAAATTCAACACCCTTTTATGATAAAAACAGTCAACAAACTAGGAATACAAGGAAACAATTGCAACATAATAAAAGTCCTATGTGGAAAATCCACAGCTGACATAATAGTCCCCTGTGAAAGACTGAAAGCATTTCCTCTAAGATCAGGAACAGGACAAGAATGCCCCCTTTCACCACTTCTATTCAACATAGTCCTGGAAGTCCTGTATGTTTCAAGTTGGCTCCTGAACCCCTATAGTGAAATTTTAAATTTATTTATTGTCTTTTTCAGGTACAGAATTTCTGTTTGGTTCTTTTTAAAAAAAATTTTTAACGTTGTTATTCTTATTTTGTTCATATTATTGCTTTCCTGACTTTCTTTAGTTTTTTGTGTTTTCCTTTAGCTCTTTGAGCATATTTACAACAGCTGTTTTAAAAGTCTTTCTCTAGTAAGTCTGATGCATGTGTTTCTTCAGGAACTATTTCTGGAAATTTATTTTGTTCCTCTGAAAGGGCCACATTTCCCTATTGCTTTGTATGCCTTGTGATTTGTTGAAACTGGGCATTTGAATAAACAGCCACCTCTCTCAGACTTTATAGCCTGGTATGGAAAATCTTCACTAATTAGTAGGCTCTTCAGCCTTGAAACTAACCCAAGGTAAAGGTCTTCTCAGGTATTTTCTAGGTGTGTACCCTGTTTGGGCCTGTGCGTGTATGTGCTTTTTATTTTTCTCCCTGATTTTCCTGGCTGCTTGGAAGTGTCTTAGTTTCCCAGAGTCTTATCTCAGCTTCTTCTCGGGGCCTTAGATATCTTCTTGTATTCCTCTTCCTGCAATCTCTTGTGCCCACATGTTGACTGCAGTCCTCTTGCAGTTTCCATGCGTTATGATACCCGCCACTGCCTTCTACTGCTGCCAGCCTGAGACCCTAATTATGTGCCAATTCCCAGGAATCGGGCTGCTTTCTCCCAACTGCACCAACACACACTAGGGTAGGGGTCAGGGGAGAGTAGAAACGCCATGAAATGTCCTACTGTTTTTTTTTTTTTTTTTAATTTATTTTTAATTTATTGGGGTGACAATTGTTAGTAAAATTACATAGATTTCAGGTGTGCAATTCTGTATCACATCATCCATAAATCACACTGTGTGTTCACCACCCAGAGTCAGCTCCCCTTCCATCACCATACATTTGATCCCCCTCACCCTCATCCCCCACCCCCCAACCCCTTTACCTTCTGGTAACCACCAAATTACGTTCCCCAGATTAATTTTCAAACCCGTGGCCATCCTGTGGTCACCGACTGCCCTCCTGAAGTGTCCTACTGTTTTGAATATGGCTTTTTCTTGACTAGCTGTTCACTTGGTGGTTCTAGATCACTGACTGATTTCCAGAGCTCCTATCAATGTATTTCAGTCCGTCTATAGCTTGGCATTTTTGTGGAATAATGAGGGCCTGGAACTTCCTCGTCTGCCCTCTTACTGATGTCACTTGACAGACCAATTCTTTAAGTATAATGTTAGGCAACTAGGCTTATTCACAGCACATCCTTTGGGGCCTTTTCAGTCATCAGAATGACAGGTGACTTCTCCAAGGTTGTCCTCTTGCTTCTCCTCTTACTCTGTTCTCTTTTCCCTTGGTACCTCCTTCTCCTATTACTTCAAATATCATCTCTACAAAGAACCCCCAACTGGTACCTTATTTCCAAAGATCCACATTTCAAGTGCCTGCTGATCATCTTCCCCTGGCCAATTTTCTATCACTTGAACTCAAAATATCCAAATCAAATCAAATAATAACTTCCTTTCCCAGAATCAGCATTTGCTATATTTCTGTGGTTGCATCATCAGCCTTCCAGTCATCCAGGCTGACGATCTTGGAAATGGCAGAAATCGTATTTAGAAACTCAGTTGTGACTTCAGAGCCTTTGCTCTTCTTATCCTCATACTAGAAATTTGAGAACTTGTACATCTCATCTTATTATTAAAGATTCTAAGTAAGAAATACCTAGCTTGCTTTATTGCAAAGTTCTACCTCATTTCTGGGAGTAGACATATGAGGACAGATTAGTGATTTACACTTGGTACATGTGATTCTGTAATTTCAAAAACAATAAATGTTCCATAAAATAAAATCCCAAGAAACGTCAAAAGGAAATACAAATGTATTCCCACAAAAATGTTTTAGAAGAAAAGTGAATTTAAAAAATATAATGAATAAGATCCAAGTATAAAACCCAATGTTAGAACTCTTATTTCATTATACTACAGGCATACCTTGTTTTATTGCACTTCATTTTATTACACTTCGTAGATAACTGCATTTTCATCAACACTGAGGCAAGACCCTCCACCAGCAAAAAGATTACGACTCACTGCAGGCTCAGATGAATTTACTGAATAAATCTGGCATGTACCGTTTTGAAAGTTTAAGGTGTATGGTGTGTTACTTTGATACATTTATATATTGTAATATCATTACTGTTGCAGGGCTATTTATCACAGTACAGAATTATAGCACAGTATCATTGTCTATATTCAGTATATTCTGCCTTAGATCCCTATGGCTTATTTACTACTTGTTTGTACTTATTTACTACAAATGTGTACCCTTAAACACCATCAAGCCCTGGTTGCCACCATTTAACTTTTTTTACAGATTTGACTTTTTTATATTTTACATATAAGTGACACATGATAACCCTTCTAACTTCTGGCCAGCACCACCTCCTATCTGCAAACTTATCTTCAGTTGTAGCTATTTTCCATCTTGTTCCCTGCAGTCTCAGAGCAATAGGTGTTTCTCCTCTTGTTCATAAATTTCTTAACCTATTTCTGAATCTTCAGTGACCACTGGTCGACCTTATTTCCTTCCTCTTACCCTTTTGTCCTCCAATTATTTCTTTACCCTATACACTGTAACCCAGAAATGTTATCCATATTCAAGCTGTAATAAAATTTGTTGTTCTATAATCTGTACCTACAATTTGCAATTCAGAACTCTACATTGGCTGCTGGATCCATATTTGCAACCATCCATTGGATATTTTCACCTGCATGTCCCACAGATAACCAAACCTAATAACTAATACCTAACTGCTCACCTTCTTTCCTTATCCCCAAATCTGCACCTTTTCTCCATTCCTGGTTTCAGTCATCAGCACCGCCAGTAATCCAGTCTTCTATTCCAGACACTTGGGTATCGTCCTCGCATCTATGCTGCCACCCTCAGAAGTGGCCTCCATTCAGTTGCCACCTGCTTTCCATTCTATCTCCTAAATAAATCTTAAATCTCTTCCCTATTTCATCCCTAATACTTAATTTGGCCTTATTTTGATTGTTTGAAATGACTGCCATTCATTTTATTCTTTTAAAAATATTAGTATAATAGGTAGATATATATTTAATATATGTATACAATAGATATTTGTATATAATTATTATTAATACATATATTAAAGTGCAACTTGATGGTTGCCACTGATTTTTCCATTCCTGGATCTTAGAACATTGCTTAGCATCAATATATGTTTGCTGAGCTGAATTCCACAATTGTTCTCTCTCCTGTCTTCTATCCCATTATCAGGAAGACTTTTCTAAAGCATGTACTAATCCTTCAGTAAATTTTGATTGAATAAGAATATAGTACAGACTACTTAGTCATACTAATCATGACCAGGGTTCTAATCTACCTCCACAGCTTCTTTTCCTGGACTGCACTACAGTTCTTTTGGAACCATAGGACCACCTTATGGTACAATGTGTACAGGCATAATTTTAAAAAGCTAAAACTTCTGGTAAGTCATTAAAGATTTCACTGAAATAGTCTATTTTTAACTGTTATGGTTAGAAAATGGAAGACTATTATAAATTAATTAACAAATTTAGTTCTAGGTATTTTAAAATTTGTACTATCTTCCTGCCAGCCAAAAAACAATGTAAAAACCCCCAAAATAAAACTAGCTGATACTTCTAGAGGTAGAAGACAGTGATACTTCTACCTTTCAGTTTGTCATTTTATTTAAAAATTATTTATGAAAGATAACATTTGTCATCTTTCCTTAACACAATCACCCTAAAATGAACTCTTCCCACAGGTCTCAACGTTTTTAAAAAAGACAACAAATAAAAATCTCAAATTTTATCCATTAACACATCCTCATGTTTCAGTAAATTATAGTTCTTCAAGGCAGTTTCTCACAATATAGTCTTTTTTGAGTTGCGAAAAACTCTCCAATTCCATTTAGCAGGATAAATAACTTTCACAACAAAACACACATACCTTTTGTTGCAGTTCTTTTATTGCAGAATCTCTATCCATGCATGCCTGTCGGAAGGCTTCGTAAGCTTTATTGAGTTGCTCACCCATGTTTTTATCCATTCCTCTCCGTCCTGT
The DNA here is from genome assembly GCF_004115265.2 of Rhinolophus ferrumequinum. Classification (NCBI taxonomy): domain Eukaryota; kingdom Metazoa; phylum Chordata; class Mammalia; order Chiroptera; family Rhinolophidae; genus Rhinolophus; species Rhinolophus ferrumequinum. Next base: position 61,322,488 of record NC_046291.1, read on the forward strand.
AGCATCACTATAAAGGATGGAGTAAATGACAGGTCTGGAAAATAATCAGAACAATATATAGTTATTAAGTTATATAAGTCTCCTTTTTAAAATGCATCTTGAAGATAGTTCTATATGGTTTATTATGAATATTATAGCACCAAATACTATAAAGGTTTATAAAGGCATAAAAGTCTCATCTAAAATCCTAATAAGACTGTGAAACCTTAACTTCTATAATTTTTTTTTTTTTTTAATTGGGGAAGGGTAACAGGACTTTTTTCTTTTTTTTTTTTATTGGGAAACAGTGTGTACTTCCAGGCCTTTTTCTTTCCAAGTCAAGTTGTTGTCCTTTCAATCTTAGTTGTGGAGGGTGTCATTCAGCTTCAAGTTGTTGTCCTTTCAGTCTTAGTTGTGGAGGGCGCAGCTCAGCTCCAGGTCAGGCTGCCGTTGCTAGTTGCAGGGGGCGCAGCCCACCATCCCTTGCAGGAGTCGAACCGGCAACCGAACCGGTAACCTTGTGGTTGAGAGGACGCGCTCCAACCAACTGAGCCATCTGGGAGCTCAGTGGCAGCTCAGCTCAAGGAGCCGTGTTCAATCTTAGTTGCAGGGGGCGGAGCCCACCACCCCTTGCGGGACTCGAGGAATTGAACTAGCAACCTTGTGGTTGAGAGCCCACAGGCCCATGTGGGAATCGAACTGGCAGCCTTCAGAGTTAAGAGCACGGAGCTCTAACCGCCTGAGCTACCCGGCCGGTCCTCTATAATTTTTTAATATTCTTTTTAATGTTTAAGAAGCAAGTGGGGTTCCAGTTCATAAAGATGCTACTTTTAAAATAGTAATCTATAAGTGCAACCTAAAAATGGAGAAATAAAAACGACCATTTGTTATTAATACTTTTAGAAATGTACAACAGGATTAGTGACGTGGGAAAGGGTTTATTTTTACTAAATGGACAGTTACTCCCACTTACAAGGTGAATTCTTGCTACACTGAAATTAGAGGAAAATTAAATAGATAATAAATGTTTGTGGATGGAGTTCATGCTGTTATCGCAGAGCAATTAAGATGTGTGAAAATGCTCTTGTTTTAGCACAAAATCTAGGAAAAACTGCTGTTGGATTGTACATTAAAAAAGAAAAATCACATCCCTTCAAGTCCCACCTCCATTCCCTATTAGTTTTCCAACCTCCCTGTTGTTTCTGAACTATAGGTGATTTACTCAGTGAAGGTAATTTGGTTTTATCATCTCAATTTACATAACATCTCTAAACATTCCTGGGCTCTGAGCAGAGGGTCATCTAATGACTGATTCCTGCTGTCCAGCTGTAAAAATCACACCACAGAACCTTTCTCTTAATCTTCTGAAAGCCACAGAATAGACAGTTCTATATCAGGTTTTTTTTTGGGGGGTGGGTACCAAATTATTTAGTTTCTTTATGATTGGAAATCCTTCGTAATCTCAGTCTCTAATCTTTCATAAGGTCTTCCATTTTACCTTTGGGTACATAATGCTCTTAAAAAATTTTAGTATTTTACATAATTAGTATTTTTACATAATTACATAATTAGTATTTAGTACAAAATATTAGTATTTTACATTAAGATATAATTCACATAACATGAAATTCACCATATTGAAGTGTACACCTTTGTGGTTTTTAGTTTGTTCACTATGTTGTGCAACCATCACCATTATCTAATTCCAGAACATTTTTATTACCACATAAAGAAACTTGTACCTATCAGCAGTTAGTCCCAATTCCCCTCTCCCCCGATCCCCTGGCAACCACTTATCGGCTTCGTAACATTATGGATTTGCCTATTTTGGACATTTCACACAAATGGAATCATACAATATACGACCTTTGTATCTGGCTATTTTCAAGTAGCATAAAATTTCCAAGGTTTATCCATGTTCTAGCATGTAAGAGCACTTCACTGTTTTTATGCCTAAATAATATTTCATTGTGGATATACCACGTTTTGTTTATCTTAGTCCTCAGTTAATGGACATTTGGGGTGTTTCCCTTTTTTGCTTATTTGGAATAAAGTCACTATTTGTATAGATGTATTTGTGTGAACATATGTTTTAAATTCTCTTGGATATATACCTAGGAGCAGAATTGCTGGGTCAGATGGTATAATAATTGTGTTTAACTTTTTAAGGAACTGCCAAAACTGTCAAAGAAGTCCCATTTTATATTTCTACTAGCAATGTACAAGAATTCCAATTTCTTCACATCTTCATCAACATTTACTGTCCACTTGAAAATGATATGCAGCCTAGTGGGTGTGAAGTGGTTCCTCACTATAGTTTTGATTTGCATTTCCTTAATGATGTTAACCAGCTTTCCAGTGTTTACTGGTCACTTGTATATCTCCTTGGAGAAGCGTCTAGTCAAGTCCTTTGCCCACTTTTTAATTGGGTTATTTGTCTTTCTAATGTTGAGTTGTAAGAGTTCTTCGTATATTATGGAAACTATACCTGATAAGTGTCTAGTTTCCATAATATACGAAGAACTCTTACAACTCAACATTACAAAGACAAATAACCCAATTAAAAAGTGGGCAAAGGCCTTGACTAGACGCTTCTCCAAGAAGATATATGTGTATGTGTGTATAAAATTTGCAAACATTTCCTCCCATTCTGTAGATTGTCTTCTCATTTCCTTGATAGTGCCCTTTGACACACAAAGTTTTCAATTTTGATGTAATTCAATTGATCTATTTTTTCTTTTGTTGCTTGTGCTTTTCATGTCACAGCTAAGAAACCATTGTCTATTCCAAGGTCAAACAGATTTTCACCTACGTTTCCTTTTAAGAATTTTATAATTTTAGCTTTTCCATTTCAATTTTTGATCCATACTGAGTCAACTTGTATATGGTAGGAGGTAGGGGTCCAGCTTCATTCTTTTGCATGTGGCTATCCAACTGTCCTGGCACCATTTGTTGAAAAGCTATTCTTTTCCCACTGACTGGCCTTGGCACCCTTGTCAAAAATTAGATGACCATAAATCACAGTGCTCTTTTAAATACTTAGGTAATATTTCAATCCTATCAGCCAGTTTTTCAGTTTAGGAAGTTTGTTTCTACTGCTACCTCTGATAGATGGAAAAGATGAAATACTGTTAGAATAATTAACATTGCCAGGATTTCTGACATGCCACAGACACTTTGGAAACATAAGTAATTAGCATTAATACAAAGTATCACTTCAAGTACTTTATTTATATACTAAATCAATCAAAGCAGGATTTAAGGTGGCTTACATACAAGATTAAAAATAAGTATACAAAAAAGGAATGAAAAATAAGGGCAGCTACAGGTACCATAATATACAGTGATATGCTAATGTAGAAATTGGAGGTTTTAAGTAGCTAAGTTATCTATCACTCTTAAAAAGCTGCACATGTCAAGACAACTGTCAATGTAAATCTCACCTATATTTTAAAATCTGGGACAAACAAGAGCCTTGACTAGGGAACCCATCTAGTTTCTTGCTTTGTTCTATCACTATCTGATCCTGTGACCTTAGTTCAGGGCCACTAATCTTTTTGGACCCAAGTTTCTTTCTCTCCAATATAAAAAAAAAAAAAAAAATTGGAATCAATTTCTAAAAATCTTCTTTGTTCTACAGTTCTTGAGTCTGTGAGTCTGAAAATGCATGTCTGTTCCATCAATAAGGTGCATTCTTGTTTTTTAAAATGTAAATGCAGAATTAAAAATAGCTGCATCATATGCAAGTAAATTATGTGAAGCCTTCACTTCAGGTCCTCGAATTAGATCACACAAATGTCACTAAGAAGAGTTATAGAGTAAATTCCACATGGATGCATCGTATTTCCTGAAATAAAAATGTATGCTGGGGAGATATAATTCAGGTCAATAGAAGTAAATAAATAATACATTCAATTCCTATCTCACCACCAAAAAGAGAATTGGGTGTTAGATCCGTGACACTGACCAGAGAAAAACGAAAGTCTCTGGGACCCAGCTAATTAAATTGGACAGATTTCAAATATTAACACCCTGAACTTAAAGCCACTTGTTCCTCTATTTTTTAAAGCATTTGTTAAGTGTAAAATTAATTTCACAATTTGAGAGGCAGTCACATTTCAATTACATTTTGGCATGTCTTCTGCAAAACTTGCCAGGCTCCAGGGAAATGACTTTATTTATAGTAAACATGCTCAAACCCAAATCTTATGCCCATTCTCACTCTCCAAAACCAGGAAGTCCAAGCTTGAGCAAAGTCTGCCTTGGAAATACTCTTGTAGTTAAGGTTTCACTCTGTTAAATGTATTTTTAAGAAAGCCTTCCACTGTAATTTATTTCTGGGTCTGGTTTGCTGATTGCTTCCATCACACTAGGAAAAGATTAAAGGTAGCTGGGGAGATAGAATGCAAAGCACTGCTCGCCTCCCCCACCCCCCAACCAGGGCAATCTTCCCGAAGCCAGGACAGTCCCCACCCACCCACATCAGTAGTTCCTTTTTCCCCCTGGGTGATTGCCGCTAGAAGGAAAATGGAAGTTAGCAAGTTCCTGCTCTGCCTCCCAGGTCTTCCCCAGCGGGGAAGCACCAAGAAAATCCCTGGGCAGCACGCTGCTTCCTCTTTCACTGATCCCTTGGCTCAATGATGAAACTGTCCTAGGGTATAGGAGAGGCAGCCTGCACAAGGGAGATAAGTTTATCTTCCCTTGGTATAGTTTCTCAGCTCCAACAAAGATATGTCAACAGCTAGCGCCAAAATTTTATTTTAATAAAATATATCCCATTACTATTCCACTCAATTACAAAAAGTATTCGTTTGCTTACTACATTGTAAAGCACTGTGTTGGGTGCAGCAAAGGGCTTCAGGGATAGTACTGCCTTAGAGCTGTGTTCCTTTTACAAAGTTTTTTCACAAATTCTGCATTTCTTATTATTCATATTCTCATTTGACTGATAAGGCTCAGAGGAGTTAAAATAGTTGCTTACAGCTACGAATTCTCAGTTCCAAGACTGTTCAGGAACGTGTGCTGCGAAGTATTCTTCCAAGGTACCATGGTGGATAGGCATAATATATGCTAATTCACTACATTTACTAAGTGCCAACTATGAACGAAGCCTATGCTGGGCACCACTGATGGAGTGAGAACAAACAGACATGGAACCTATCCTCACGAGCGCACCATTAGCTGCAACTTAAAACATACACCGGGGGCGCCAAAAAAATGTGTACAAGTGGACAATTCGGTCAACGTTGCTCAAGCAGTAGTTCGCCATAATCAGAAGTGTCTGGATGCTGATGGTAACCACTTTGAGCACCTCTTGTGATTGCAGAAGTCAAACGTGACTTGTATTCACCGTTTGTTATCGGTATATATTGAGTATTACAATTTCAATAGTTTTTTCCTTTAATAAAATATGCATATATTTTTTGGCATCCTCTATATATGACTACACTCAGATATCCAAAGGCTATAGACTTGGGAAAGTGGCCACATCTATTTATGAGGTTTAGGGAAGACTGTGGAGGTAGGTGACATTTGAATTAGGTTTTGAATTATTGGTAAGAGTGACCTCACCCATTCTTTTGATTATCAAATAGCAGTCATCCTTTCTAAAACAGATTCCTGAGAGCTGTAACAACGTTTTTAGTGTTGGATAATATCCATTCTTCACTAAAACAGGCCAGGATTACATGCATTGTTCACCTTAATTCTCCTGATTAGGAAAACTCTGCAAACCTGAGACAATTCTCATGTACAACAATAATGGCTACTCATAGAAATGATTGATTAGGCTAGAGCTTTTCCTATGACGCTTGAGAAGTAGGGGTGGGAATGAAATAAAGAACAAATCTTGTATTTTCTCTGGACCTCAATTTTCCTTGCTTTTAAAACGAAAGGGTTCAATGACATAATCCCCTTGAATTTTATGATTTTATAGCATTTCCAAACAAATAACAGAATAGAAGCTTTTGCTTGGCAAATATGGTGACTTATTTTTCCTCATAAATGATGTCATAGATTTAAAAGGAGTAGACATGTTTCAAATTGTATTACAAACTAGGCCTTGGTTACAAACTGGTCGATGACGCCATTTAATGTCAAGATGGTGAGAAACATGGAGTAAAGTTATATAGGGTGTCCTAAAGGAGATGATATGATACTGTGAAAATATGTGACATGAAAATGTGCCATAACACTGTGAAAATTAATGACTTTATTTATTTAATAACATTTATATATTCCCTCCTAACATTTTACTAGGTAGAATGAGAAAAAGTGTAACCTTTGGATTCAGGATCTCCAATCTGTAATTTTCTAGCCCATGCAGGAGACACTGTTCCGTGACGTGACTGCTGCCTGTCCTGCAAGCTGGACCCAGACCAGGCGAGAAGTTACTTTCTGCAAACCCCGAGACTGTCTGATCACGTTCATGCTGACGTAAACTAGAGCTCCTCCCTTGTCTCCTGCTGTGTGCTGGTTCCTGTTCTCACTGCATCGGTGGTGCCAGCACAGGCTTCCCTCATTGTTGCCATGACATGGTCCAGCATATCATTTCCCACACATGGTAACATTCATGTACTAGTACCTGAGACTATCCATCGTCGACCCCCCCCCCCCCCCCCCGCCGGCCCCTTACCCCTTACCCTGTATTATTCTTTGGCACCTGCCAAGCAGCAGGGGGATCCAGTTCATTTTGCAGCATCCCAAGTTTCCCTCAATAAACTATTAATTACTGGACTGGAGCGGCCAGTCTCTTTCTTCAGTCTTTCCCTGCTCTCCCCTCACGGAGGTTGATTTTCAGTCTGGGGGCTTTTCCTGAGTCTGCGTGTACTAACACAGCCACTTCCTTAGCTTCGCTTATTACTAGTTTTTTTATCACAGCTTGCAAGATTATTATGAATAAATGAGATCATACATGAAGCATGTATGTCATCTATTCCTCATATCTGTTCTTTTCTAGTATTCCTGATTTTTAGCTGGTGTGGTCATGTAGTCACATTTTCTGGACATTGGCAAGTAAATCTAACTTCCAAGATGAGATCTCTTCACCTTTTTCCCTTTCCCAGTGGGGTGGAATGCTGGGTGAGTCACCCAGCACCCCGTGGTGAGGGGACACTTCCGGGGTGGGTGAACAAGGGAATGGTGGAACAAGAATGGAGAGGCTTAGGTTCTTGACATCATAGAGCTGCCTGGTCAGCTCCAGATATCTTAGACTTTGAACTGTAATAATGTGAATGGAATAAAATGTCTGTCTTAAGCCACTGTTTATGGGGGTGTCTTAAGAGAGGAGCTGAGCTGTATCCTAACTGGTACAATATTCAAGACTGGTTCAGTGCTGAACACATAGTAGGTGCTCCTTTTTTCCCATGGGAAAGAGACAATGTCATAGTCTTGCCCTTTCTCCCTAATTAGAGCTTGTTAATTTCACACGTAGACACACATGAAAATGACTGACCGTACCAGCAGATCAACTTTAATGTGTAAAAAGGTATGAGCACGTCTTGATAGGGGAAGCACAGGTAGAAGTATTTGTAGGAACTCACCAAATAATTCACTCAAGATTTGTGCATTTAATCGTATGTAAGTTTTACCAAAAGAAAAAAAAAAAGATAACTGTTAAATAAAAGGTATAAGCAGGATAAAGGCTCAATAGCAGGAACAATAAAAAAGAGAGTGGTTGTGGAAGACATCGGAGAGGATTTGACAAACTGGGCCCTGAAATGTGAAAAGAATGTCAACAAGTAGAGAATCCGAGGGGAAAGAACATTCACTATGAAAGGGCAGAGGTAGTGAGAAGTCACTAGTATAGTGCAATTTAGGGACTGGAGGCGAGTGCTCTATCTATGGAAGTCCAGTGTATGTGCAGAGAGGACAGAGAGGGGCGGCTGCTAAGACAGAGAGTCAGGGCCACCAGGCATGACAAAAACCTGCACGGCAAAACCCCGAGGGGCACCATTGATATAGACCACAATTGGACCAGAACCCCCTAGAGAAATAGAAGGTACTAACTACATAAACTGCATGCAGCAGACTCAGTTATGACCAGACTGCAGTACATCTTGAATGTCACTCTAAGAAATTTAGACTTTACCCTGCTGACAGTAAGGAGTCATGAAGGATTTTCAAGCAGGAGATGGACATGTTTTAGAAAGGCAAACTAGATACCAGCACGGAATACAATCTAATGAGGGAGACAAAGTGAGGATATCTATTGGAAATGACTGCTGGATTCTGGGTGAAAGATAAGGGCATGAACTAGAGAAGGGGAAGTGAAAGATGAATGGATTCAAGAGATATTTTAAAGGCAGAATCAAGAGGATTCACTGGCCAACTGGATCTGTATAAAAGACAAGGCAGCATTCACGTCTCTGCAATTCCAAATCAGTTGGCCTAGGATGGGCTCCTGGAATGTGCATTTTGATAAGCGAAATAATCCAGGTGATTTTGTTGAAGATGGTTCACCAGCCATATTTTTCAAAATGCTAGGCCGACAGAGATGACAGCCAGACATAAAGAAACAGGAAGAAAAATTTGAGGGAGATATTTAGTTCAATTTTGGGCAAAAGTGCTTGAAGAGACATAATTTGCAACAGGCAGGAAAAACGTAGCAACCGTGTGATAACAAATCTAGAGGAAAAAATGGAGGCGAAATATGCCTTCCCTCCTGCTTATATTCTTGAAGTCCTGTTTTGAATATCCAGTGTTCTGTGGTACTGGTAAATCCTTGGACAGTCAACCATACCAAAATCTTTGTACAAACAAACAAAGAAACAAAAAAGGGCAGGAAAAAAAATACATTTTTGAAAAAAAAAATAGCGTAGCGATAAAGAAGCAATACTCATTACTGTGCCATTTTGTGTCACAAGATGTACACTTTTTTCCTCCCAAATGTAAATCAGAAAAGAGAATCTGGATGATGTTAGAAGGAAAACTATGAAATGCATAAAGCAGAAAGGCATTTTAGCAGAAGTCTGTTGTCTTATGTAAAGAGACTGCAGGCTAAACAGGTAGGAATGTTATCTAATGCTCTGTTCTGTTAATCCTTACACACCAGGAAAAATAATTCTCTGGTAGAGTGTCTGAATGTGTGATTCTTCTTAAGTCTCTTCTACTCTACGAAATTTATGACAATAAAATAGTATTAATAATGATCTTGCACAACAGTAGGACACTGTACCTATCTTCTGGTCTTAACCACAAAAGTCTGAGAAATAAAATAACTGCAAGTGATCTTTAAAAAGGTCCCCCCAAACAGAAGACAGTGAGATGTCACAGGTTGCACCAGATTCATAAATGGGCCAGTTGTTTATGAAAAAGTAGTTAAAATCTCATTAGTTAACAAATTAGGGTCCCCTCCAGCATCTCTTGAGTCATTTACTGTATAAGAACAAAACCATTTATGAAAGGAGAGAGCTCTTCTATAAAGAATGAAACTTCAGGAGACAGAGGATCTTTTCACGATAGGCCTGTTTTCTCTTAAATCACAGTTTAAAGTGCTGAGCAGTCATTCAGCCTTGCGAATACTACCAGCGATAAATGAGAACAGGCAAAAGCCCACTAATTATAAAGCTGTACTCTGTGCTCTTAACCACTGGCACAGGACTCGGTAACTCTTCATACCCCTGCTTTTCATTTCCCTGAGGACACCTAGAGGCTGCTGGGCAAATGCTTGCGAGTCACAACTTGTTTCATGATAACGAATTTTGAGAACTCCAATAAGAAAATACATGAGGTTTCGGAGATTTCCAGATCTCTATTTCCAGTCATTCCCAAGATGTTTAGGGTATGACTTTAAATGCATAATACGATAAAAATTTAAAACCAGATAACAGTAATGTTTTTACACCATGCAACACACTTATCTCACTCTAACTGTTGAATACTCCTGAGACGGGACCCAAAGAATCCTTGGGTAGTGTGACAAACCAACCTCTCAAACCTGTATTTGTGCCAAAATTACCCAAGTTTCCACTCTTCAGGGCCACACCGGTTTTTCTCAAATATGAATATTCAGATCTAGTAAACCCTAACACTTGCTGTAGGGAAGTAAAAGTTTATCAAAATTTTTGATTTGCTGTTTCACTTCCTTTTGTATCTAGAAAAAAATAGGAAGATACTATAAAGATTCCAAAACTTAATTTTTAACTGAGATCACATCTTGTGTAAAATGTATTAATTTCTCTCTTATGACAATTTATAGATTATAATCAAAATTGAAAAGCCTAGTCAACCAAAGGTAAAATCAGAGTTGGCATATAGAATACATGTCCAGTCTAGATATGCTTGCTAATGGTATGAGTGAGCAACTCATTTAACCTTTCTTTGGACCTCAGTTCCCTCCTCTGCCCCCCATTTAAAATGTTAGAGGTAGAACATGCTGTAGCACATGGGTTCCCAACCTGTCAGTACATTAGAATCATCCAGGGTGGTTAAAAAAAAATAGATCGGTAAACCCTGTCCAAGACTTCTTGGATCATATTCGGGGGAAGGGGAGGGAGGGGCAGCTGTGAAACAGATTTAGAATCACTGCCATAGGGGGTCTAGTCATAACTGGGAAAGCTGTACCGTGTAAAACACTACACAAATATGCACCAACGCAGGGGAACAGGCTTTCATAGTGTTCTTTTGTTCCATAGTGATCTGCTTTTTGAATTGTTCCAGAAGTGTATAGCATCCAGAAACAAAAACAGCAGTTGCTAAGGTAGAAAATGTTCTTCAAAAAGAAAAAAAAAAGGTATTTTAATACTTTGGCAGATGGCCGAGCAATAGGACTCTAAAGATCTTGGTTCCATAAAATTTCCACAACTCAAATCAGTCTATATGACAGATGTTCTATCTATTAATGGAAGACACTCCATTAATGGTATTTGCACTGAAGTTCATGTTGAGAGAGAAATGTGAGTGTGACCACAGCTCTCTCTCACCAAGCAGCAGTGGCCCCTTTACCAATACTCTTATCATCTGAATTTTATTTAAATTCTCAATCGACCTACAGATAGGTGAGAAAGGACATATATCCCAATGACAATCCTTCAATCCAAAGAGGCAGAGGCATCCAGCCATGGACCAGAAGGACAATCTTAGTCTTGTACCTAAATGGCAAGCTTCTCAACAATGAAGGAGGTGGTTCCTTATTTTCTCCTGGGAAACGCTAGGGACAGGGGTAGGACTGACACCTATTGAGGTAATATCACTTGCCAGGTGTTTTACATCAACTGCCTTATTTTAAATATTCCCTCTTCAGGAGCATATATTATCTTCCCTTTCCAGACAAGGAAACTGAGCTTCGAAAGTTTAAGTCAATTCACTAAAGTCACAGATTTAGAAAATGGAAGATCCATATAAATCCAGGTTTCTCGGATGTAACAGTGCAATCTCTAGCTTATTTCACCCTAATTTAGTTATTTTATTTTTAATCAAAGCTATACACATCTATATTTTAATTAGTCAAATAGCTTTACAAGGCTTAAGAAAAACCGTAGTCCCTTGCTCGCCTCTCCCCCCTCCCCATTTCCTGCTTCACCTTGGCAACAAATTTTCAGCACTTTTGGTTGATTCTTTCTGATATTTATCTCTGGATTCTAGATAACACGCTAATATTTCCACTATTGATTTTTCAGTTTTACTTGTCTTCCCACTACGCAAAATAAGAATAAAGCTGTCTTTAACAACCACCCTCCCCACTTTATATTGTCCCTATTTTCCCAATATAGTTAGTTATGCCCTATTTTTGGTTAGATTCACATTCAACTTTTACTTTCCTGTGAGTATGTAAATGTTATTCACTGCTGAGCCATATAATATACTATGGCTCCTTTTCCTTTCCTGAAAAACTTATTCCCTGAAAAAACTTGTTTGCTTTAGTTCTTAGCATCACTAATACAACTCTTCAATCCATTCAGACACCTCAGTTATTTTATCAATTTCATCTTCTTAGAAGAATCTCTCATGAGTTTTCTGACTGCTCCAGTCTAGAGTTGTTTATTTCTATGCCTTGAGGAAAGCCTTCATCTTGATACCTTCTTTCACCTTGAATTTGAGGATTCCCTTTGTTCATCCCTCTCTAGTTGGTTTCCTCATTTGCAGTATCCCAAATCTTCATTTCTTGTTTTACTCTCTCATTTGGTGAACTAGCCCTCTAGTAGCTTCCTGAGTGTGTGAAGTAAATTTTTTGAGACCTTGCATAACTGCAAATATCTTTACTCCATCCTCTGACTCAACTGATAGTTTGCCAGGTTAAGAGGTCTAGGTTGGAAGTAATTGTTCTTCAGAATTTAGAAAGCTTTGCTATGCTCTCTTCTAGCTTCCATTTGTTTTTGTTGAAGTCCAGAGCCATTTTGATTCCTGATCTTGTACTTAACCCATCTGGAATTTCATCCTTCACTTCTCGGAAATTTTTTTGAACTGTTTTTTTTGGGCAATTTCATTCCTTCTGTGTCTCTTTCTCCTACTGTAGAAATATTGAATCTTCTGAAGTGGTACTCTAATTCCTCCAGCTTCCTTCTCCTTTTTAAATGAACTTCTTTTCCTATTTTATACATAAAATATCTTAAGCCTGTTGTCTTTTGACAACCAGTATTATGCTGCCAAATGATAGTTAACCCATCCTGAATCAATGAATAATCAAGGTAAGTAGCAGTGCTTCTAGAGCCCCACTGAGGCTGAGAGTGTGTGAGCCAAACAATGTTCCACCACCTATTGTCCAGTTCAACTAGAGTAGCTCAACTTTGATATTCTCTCTCTCTCTCTCTCTCTCTCTATATATATATATATATACACACACATATATATACGTATATATGTGTGTGTGTGTATATGTAAGTGTGTATATATATATATACACATATATTTTTTTCCCCAAGATTGAAAAGAATCACAGGCTTAAAGGTATATTCCCATCACCTTCTCCCTAGAATGATTTATAAGTCTTTAATAAGTTCTACTTTTTGTGGGGTGATAGGTAAGTGTGGGTGACTTGGGGAGTAGGAAAGGCCCTGCTGCTGGGTTTTTCCCACTACTGAGACCACTGTGCTTCTGGGTAAGTGTTTTGCCAGTGTTTATGCTCGTGGTGAGAAGCCAGTTTAAACCTAAGACAGTTTCAGGACGGAGGACGACATCACCTTGAGTAACTGCTAGCTCTTCCTCCTTGCCCTAGAAAAGAAAGGCACCTGCTTCCCAGTCCTTTGGGGTATGAATAACAACAGTTCAAATTCTATTTCAAAAAGCCGCCACCTCAGCAAACAAAGAAGCGAGTGAGAGCTACATCCTGTCTTTTCTGTATCTTAGTTTTATGTTTGCCTCATCACCCACAAAAAGCATCAAAAGCAAACAGCAGAAAATAAGTCAATAATGTACATACACATAAATAGAAGGACATCCTCTCTCTTAGATAGTTAAGGTAAACCCTTAAAGACAATATATGTGTGATTTCCTTACTTGAAGAAAGAAAATGGAAGAGAACTGTCATTCCTAACATTTACTCATGATCAGTTCCCACCTTTAAGAGAGCAAGCAAATCGGTTGATAACTAGCAACCAATTCCCCAAAACGATAGCTTGCATTTCTAGTCTCACTTTCCAGGTTGTAAACTTCAGTTATGGATATATCCATAGCACAATGCACTATACTGTCCCAATCAGCCAGCAGAAATAATAGAAACTCAAATATCATAAATCCAACAGTGGATTCTGCATATTTTCCATAAGCTGGTTGGCTAAATACATCAGGATAAACAAGGTAAGGCAATCCCAAAGATCAAACCGAAAGCTCCCTAGGCCAGGTTCTCCATTTTTCTGAACGTTAGAACTCCGTGAAACTTTTTGTGCTGTCTTCTAAAAGACTTCACAGCCAGAGACCACACCCATGAGTCCCAGTTTTGCCTCACTTACTTTTTTGCTCCCATAGTACTTTCTTTCAGACTGTTTATCAAATTCTATGGGTTGAACTACACAACTAAACAATATACCAACCAAGGGGAAACTGGACATGTGATATTCTACCTCTCTGAGGCAAACATAAACATGGCACTGCTCAGTTAGCTTGCTCAGCTACGTAAGGGGTATCCTCTCTTCTGAGTAGGGGCCATGGTAGAATCTGGAGATGGGTGTGGGGGAGGTTATGCAGTTTGAAGATGGCTATGTAATATTAAAAATCTACTATCATATAGCATATAAAATAGGGCTCTGCAGAATATTTTTGGATGAAGAAACTACAAGAGAAAGTTTATATTCAGTACGAGAAGGTGTGAGAGAGGACTGTGGGGAAGGAGGCGACATATTAAAATCTCCTAGGATTTTTGAGATTTCAGTGTTTATCAAAAGGAAATATGAATTTTAAAAGGTTGAGAAACATCAATATCAAAGCAATGGCATTTCTCGTTTAGGGATAGCAAATATAGGAAGTCATGAAATTACATCATAGTAAATATCACATAACAAATGGTTATGAATAGCAAAACCATTTAAATATTCCCCAGTAACAGTTGATTTTCTACAATTTAAAATAACATATTATCTTGACGTGACCTGAGCCCCTGATTTCTGTTCTTTCAGCAAGTCACTCTCCATAGCAAAATTACCTGATTTGTGCTTGTTCTGCAGCTCAAGACAACCTCATTCTACACAAATATTTCAAGGATTCTTGTAACTTCAAACTTACTAAATAACCATCAAAATGAAACTCGTATTATTTTTCCTTAGTACACTCAAACTCCAATAATTCCTTACTGTAATGACTTGAAAGACAGGCTTTGTTTTCACTGTTAAGCTACTTTCAGCAGACACTTCTTTTTTGCAAAGGAAAAGTACTGGTGGTAAGTGAAAGCTGTTGCAGATCGGTGCTCAAACTGTTTACTCTTATAATTTAGAACTGACAATTACCCTCATAGAAAGTATATTTCTGACAGTAAAAGAAAAAATAATCAGATTACTGTATAGGACATTTCCCCCATGAGACAAACAACTACCATATTATTTAGTTTCCAGAGCTTTTTTCCTTAAAAAAATAAAGTAAGTCTCTTAAGACATCTTTTTCTTGGTTGTACAACAATGTGAATACATTCAACACTAATGAATGGTACAACACTTGAAAATGGTAAGATGGTTATGCGTATTTTACCACAATTAATGAAAAAAAGGTTTCTATAGACTAGGGATTGAAAAACTATGACACATGTATTATATAGGTCCCAAAGACTTGTTTTCAGTTGCAAAGGACCTGGTGCCAATCCTCTTCAACTTTTCTGAACAACTGTTCAAATACTGCACCTAGTTCAAAAGATTTTGTACACTAATTAGCCACCCACCCACGAGGCAGTTCATTCCATATTCTCTGTTATCCTTTTTTGAAGATGACTTAGAATCTTGCTCCTAGACTATAAAGAGATTTCTGTTACCTTCTAGATAATAGCCTCGTCTTTCCCTTTACCTATGATAGAAAACCATAATAGCAAGCATAAAAGATAGTGGGGGGAAATGGCAGCCAAAGCATAAATCCTACAGGAAGTAGAAAGTAAAAACTGGCCCTTAATATAATTAAAAACAAAATGAAACAGTAATTTTCATGCTTATAAGGTGTTAGAAAACAAAATGGATAAATAGTAGTAACAGCTAATTAGCTAAAGTATTATATCAGAGTAGTTAGAATAATGAAGTTTTACATCAATAGACTGTTTTTCTTTACCATTTACTTTTGGATAATGGGTACGGTTTTAAAACACATGTAGTCTTTCTTCCTTATAGGGCATGCTCCCAAATCATGTCAATTGTTTTTTTTCTAAATTAACAGATGGTCAATTAAAATACTCAAATATTCAAGCATTCATCATAGAATGACTGCATCCCTCTGTAAATAACACTTATAACAGTCTTGAAGTATCCTCCACAGTTCACAAATGTATGTTGCTAAATTACATTACCTGCTTAAGGTCATATTCTTGAAATTGATCAATATGTTTGAAATAATCATTGATAAAAGTTAGTAATTCTACCAAAAATTAAATAACACACTATTATCCACATATTAACAGTGTATTAGTTGAGTAAAAAGGTGGGCTTTGGTTAGATGGTTTGTATTCCTTAAAAGCCAGCCCTGCTCTATGTGTGCACACAACACACACATAACCTGCACTCTAATGATTTCCACTTCATATTTAAATAAGTATAAACATGCTGAGTTTGTGTATTTTCTCACCCACTCATTTTGAAACCACCCTATGGGATTTGGCTACAGTAAAATTTCAGGTTGGTTATTACTGTTAAAGTAAGAAATTTCCCAACAAAAATGGGAAGGTAACAACAAGCTGAAATTGATGCTTTTCCAGTTGAGTTTCATTCCTGTTTCCTTTTAGGGCATAGAAGAACTAACCCATGTAGAAGAGGAGAGAAAGAACAGCAATACACTTTATTATTAGCCTCAGCCTACCTACTGCATTTTCCCTGACCATGAAAAAAAGTGTTTGGGGGTAGGGAGGGTAAACAAATGACCAGGATCAGTACTGCAGTTCTTTGTTCACAACATAATTGGTGCTTTCAGATTCTTTCATTTATTTCAAACTACTCTCAGGAGTTTTTGTTTGCTTTTTAAAATTCTGGACCTTTTGCTGAATATTATTACTGTTTTAAGAACAATGCACTTTTAGGCCAAGATGGTTACATGAATGAATTCTTTCAGACCTTCAAAGGACAGAGAGCTCTTATGTTATCCAGACTACTTCAGAGCAGAGAAAGAAGGAACTCTTTGCAGTTCCTTTTAGGAAACCAGCATGATTTTGACATCAAACTTTGGCAAAGATAACAGAAAAAGATGACTACAGATGAAACTCAATTATTGATTTTAAATATGGTGTTTCAGTATTACACCATGACCAATTACAAGCTTCGTTCACAACTGGAAATTTGCTAAAATAATTCACCACCCTAACAGGTCAAAGAAGAAAAACATATGATAGGTCATGATGGATGCCAAAAAGTCATAGGACAAATCCATTCCTGATAAAAATGTTTACTTAAGGTAGTAATAAAAAGACATCGATCATCCTAAGAACAAGAAATAGACCAAATGAGCAGCCAACGTCTATTATTTAAAATTGCTTGTCAATGCAAACAGACCAAAAAAGCCAAAGCACTTCAGATGCAATCCAAAATCCATTCTTTGCAAAATCCTAGTAAGCTAAGTCACTTCCTTGATAAACAGAATTTATTGGAGAGTAAATAGTTAAACGCTCCAAAGGATTATTTTAATGAAACATGAATAGTTTGCTTTAAATTTTACTTGAAACAGAATGAAATAATACTCTAAAAATGTTTGAAAAGGTTAAATGAAGAGGGACTTTTTTAACAAATTACTAAAAAACAAATTCCATAATCAAAGAGATTAATATTTATGAGAAGAGACAAAGAACAATACAAAACAAAAATACAAACAAACAAACAAACAAAAAAACCCCCAAAAACAAAAAACAGAAAGCAACAAAAGAAAGTAAGACTCAGGTACACCTGGGTAGTCAGTTGGGAAGGAATTGGTTTCTAAAAATGATTGCAGGAAAAATGGCTAAATCCCTACCTTAAACAATGTAAAAAAATAATGTTTAGATGTTTTAATGAGGAGTGTATAAAAAACTATAAAAGAAATTAAGACAATATAGGAAAATATTTTAATAATTTTTGAGTGAGGATCACCTTTAGTATTACAAAAACTGGGCATTAGACTAACAGTTCTTGAAAATATTTGCCATATTATTTCACAAAGGATATCTGTATCCTAATGAAATATAATTTTGAAGAATAAAGGGCAAAATATATGGAAAGGCCACATTAAGAGATGGTTACCTAGGTTATGGTACATCCAGTCAAAGGAATACCACTCTGACAAAATAAAGTAGAGCTACATATGGCACGATTTCCACCATATATTTTTTTTTATCTGAAAAAGCAGATAACGGAATAGGATGCATGTATAATCTCATTTTTATAAGAAAGCGAAATAACATGTTTATGTACATATAACAGAAATGTGAAAGGCCTTTGAGTACCTCTGGTTGGGGGCAGGGCTGAGAAGGAATGTCATTTTCTGCTTTATACATGGTTGTATCATTTTAAGGTTTTCCTCCCCTCCCAAAAGATGGGAACAAAATAGTTTTTCAATAAAATACAGTGCTTGTTTCTCTGCTACCTCTCATTTGAAATGTGTATTCCAACAGTAGTAATTTTCTTTTCTTTCACTTTCATGTCATTCGCTTCCTTTACTACCTTTTCTCCCTTATGATAACTTTGTCAAAAGTATCTGGGAAACAAATGATACTTTCCATAGCAAAGCTGCTCTATTTTTGCTTGTTACAGCATAACAGTAAGAGACACAACTACTCTTTGGTTTGAATATCTTCACTTCTTAACAAATGTCGCTTTTTTACACTTGTAACTCGTTCCTAGTCAGTTTACACCGGGTAGGGGGACTCCACTTAACACCTGGGTTCCCACTAGGGGCAAGGTTTGCTTTAGCTCTTTCCGCCTCAGACACCCATTATCTTCGTGACCCTCGGGGAAGTTACCCAACTTCTCATTGACAAAGCTATGATGACACCCCACAAGAAAGCAGAGAATTGTGAAACAACCTTGGATAAAACAACTGAAAGAATCTATTAAGAAATTTTCGAAAGAGTAACCACGATAGTACAAGCTTCTGGAAGGCAGCCCGTCCCGAAGGAAGCCTGTGACACGCCGAACGCGGTCCACTGCTCACCCTGACATCCCAAACCCTGCCGCCCCAGCTTCCAAGCGAAGAAGTCAAATCAGCGTGGGGCACAATCCCTCCCCTTGCACGTCGCTCCGGGGGACGTCGGTGCTGCGCTGACGTCGCGGGCCCAGAAAGCCCCTCCCGGGTCCGCACCGGGATGCAGACCCGGGTGGTTTCTCTTGCACAAGTCCCACCCCATTCTGAGAGCTGGTTGTCTCCGCAACTCCTCAGCTTCTCTCCCTGCGACGCGAATACTGCCAACGCATCCCTCGCACACAAACAAGTTCTCCGTCGCAGTGTTCGCAAACACCAACTCGGTCACGAAGTTTCTTACTCACAGTTCAGGGATTCCAGGCCGGTGTCTCACGCTTCGAGTCGGCAGCACCCGGCAGACTGACTCCAACCGGAAGTTGTTTTCCGTTCCAGTTCAGAGGGCAGCGCCTGCGCGCGGAGCCATTAACCTATCCCTCTACACCACGCCCCGGCCGGGCCGCACCCCTCCTGCCCCGCCCACCCAAGCCCCGCCCCGCCTCGCCGGGGAAACTCACTGAAAGGCGTCAAATGTCAAGTTTAAAGGTCAATTGAAAGAGCTAGATTTTTGCCAAACAATGAATACCTAGATCTAACATCACCCTTTATGTGAGTTAGCGTGCATCTACAACTTGTTAACGGTGTAGATTCTTCCAACTCACCCCCATAGATTCCTAGAGTTCGGAGCAACTGGATGAAGACTAGCAACCTATATTTTCCACAGATCCCCCTGTGAATGTGATTAAGGTAATTAAGGTCCATACTCTGAGAAACACTATACTACACACACACACACACACACACACACACACACACACTTGTTTTTTCCCCAAGTAGCAACACCTTTCACTAAATGTTATTTTCTAAAGTTGAATAATTGTTAAATGTAAGTAGACCTTTATTAGAAAATTTCCCATGAATTAAGACTTCCCCACTTTTCCATTTCCTAGTCATGTTTGAGTTGCTTAACCTAATGAATCTTATTTTTTTTAATCTGATAAATTCAGACAATGATAACATATTTCACTGGATGGATAGTTGGGAGAATCAATCTGATAATGTAAGCAAAAGCATGTGGTAAAGCTTAGAATGCTCTGCAAATGAAAAGTGTTGTCTAGAGTTACTCATGTCATGCTGGCTTCTCCCCGCTGCCAACGTTTTTTTCTGGTATTCCTTTCAGGAAAAGAGAGCAGTCAAATCCACAGCACATGTGGAAGTTTCCTGAGAACACCGAAGGCTGGGACTCTCCACATTGACTGGATTGATTGCATCTGGCTGAATGTATGTAGCCCTCTCAGAAATCTTCTATGGTGATGACTTATTTATTTAATTTAAAATATTTTTAAGACTCTCACTGCTTTTGCACGTGTTTGACATGGGTTAACAGTGTTTTCACCACCAACCACAAGCATACTAAGGATGTTGAAATAGCAATTTGATAGCCAAGATTAAAATGACCGTGAATATTATATATTTTTGTCAGGCGGAGCCTGCTCTGGAACATAACTTTATATCCATAGGCTTGAAAAAATTTCCGAAGTTGAGAATTCTCCTGTTCTAGTGGTGTTGGCCAAACCATGACAGAACACGACTTCAGCCCATAGTTTTTTCTTCATCCTGAAAGGTTCAAGCCTAGCTTTGGAGTTCTTGAGCTCCTTTTTTTTTTTTTTTTTTTCTGGTCATATGGTCCATATAACTTAGAAGCTGTTGTTTCCGCAGGGGAGTCCAGCATCTTGTGATAGTATCTTTTCTCTTGGTAGAGCAAGAGGATCAGGTTCTGGCTGCCCCAATTTTTACCTGCACTTCTGAACCACGGACGTTGAACTTCTTTCCTTAAGCTGATAAGTCCAACAATTTAAAAACTTACCAAGTTGCAATGCATTTATAAAATTGGGCTTACTTTTAAAAGTTAAAGCCAAGACATAGTTTTAAAAACTTTTTTTTTTTTAGCACCTTGTGACCAGATGAACAGTTTTCTTGTAATAAGTAATTAAGTTAAACGTGACAATGCAGACTGCTTTCTTAAAGAATTTATTTTTTTTAGAGTAGTTTTAGGTTCATAGCAAAGCTGAGAGGAAGCTACAGAGATTTCCCATATACTCCCCTTAAGTCAACACATGCATAAGCATCTTCCATTATCAACATCTCCCATCAGAGCAGTACATTTTGTCACAACTGATGAACCTACATTGACAAATCATTGTCATTCAAAGTGCATTGTTTACAGTAAGGTTCACTCTCACTGTTCTATGCACATATATTCTGTGGGTTTTGGCAGATATATAGACATATGTCCATCATTACAGTATCATATGATACTAGACTAATTTCACTGCCCTAAAAATCTTCTGTGCTCCACTGTCTATTCATTCCTTCTTCCCCTCAATCCCTGGCAACCACTGATCTTTTTACTGTGTCCATAGTTTTGCGTTTTCCAGAATGTCTCATAGTTGGAATCATACAATATGTAGCATTTTCCTATTGGCTTCTTTCATTGAGTAATATGCATTTGAGTTTCCTCCACGTTTTTTCACGGCTTGATAGCTCATTTCTTTTTAGCATTGAATAGTATTTCATTGTCTGGATATACCACAGTTTATCGACCCACCTACTTAAGGACATCTTGGTTCCTTCCCAGTTTTGACAATTATGAATAAAGCTGATATAAACATTAGTGTGTAGGTTATTGTGTAAACATAAGTTTTCAAATCCTCTGGGTAAATATCAAGGAGCATCATTGTTGGATTGTATGGTAAGAATATGTTTAATTTTTGTAGGAAGCTGCCAAACTGCCTTCGAAAGTGGCAGCGCGATTTTGCATTCCCACTAGCAGTGAAAGCTTTTCTGTTGTTCCACGTCCTTGTCAGTATTTGGTGTTGCCAGTGTTCCATAGTTTGGCCATTTAAGTACGTACGTAGTGGTATCTCATTGTGTTTTTATTTTCATTTCCTTGATTACATATGATGTGGAGCAGCTTTTCATATGGTTATTTGCCATTTGTATACCTTCTTTAGTGAGGTATCTGTTAAGGTTTTTGGGTCGTTTTAAAACTGGGTTGTTTTTATTTTCCTATTATCGAATTTTAAGAGTACATGGTGTAATTTGAATAATCAGATGTATCTTTTGCAAATATTTTCTCCTCCTCTGTGGCTTGTTTTTTCAGTTTTTTGATAGTATCTCATGCAGAGCAGAAAATTTTAATTTTAGTGAAGATCAATGTATTCAGCACTGGTTTGGAGAAAATTGAAGGGGCTGCTTGATGATTTCTAATTGAAGTAGTAGAATTTCATAATACTCTTAGAACCTAAAACTGAGTGCATAAGCATTTTGAAACATGGAAGTGCTGAAAACTGTGAATAAGGAAGAAAAAAATTAAACATACACATTTCTGAAATATATATATTTTCTCTTTCCAATCACATGATGCTTTGTTATGAAGAGAAATGGCTGCATACTTCTCCAATGTGTGAAATAGTCATGCATACTGTGGTAGATGGATGAGTTTTGTGCTAAAACAGTGTCAAACATTTTCCTTCTTCTATAATGATGATGAATTTTTTAGAATTGACATGCAATATATTTATTAAGGTTAGGAATTGAGTTAAAACATTTATTTGAGGAATAATCTTTTAAATGAGTGATATAATTTTACTCCAATTTTCCTTTCCTTTACTCATATTACTACATACCTTAGGTTAGCAAGTGGTACTGTAAGGTAGGGTGGGATGAAAATGGGAACGGCAGTCTTATTAAAAATATTTTAGGATCTAAAAAACTGCTTAATATTTTGTTGAGTTCTGACTATAAATCTTGGGATTAAGAAAGCTGCTGGTATAAACACTACAACTTGGAATGTCAGGTATGCAGTAATAATCTCACTCAAATCTTTGATGTGAAATATCACTATTAATAGAATCTGGATGACTTTTGATTTAGGATGACATCTGGACTAGCTGTTTGTGTCTCAGACTCCCTAAACTAAATGCCTAATGAAAAATTAGAAAAACATGAGAACTCATAACAGCATCAAAATGTAAGATTGATTACCAGTCCCAGTGTGTATGGCTCAGCAGGCTGTGCTTTGTGCAGGGCACCCACCTGACAGACATGCTCACTTGCCAAGGTTTACCCCCATGGGCTTGAATCTTCCCCAGAGGGATGACTTTTCCTAAGTCACAAAAAGGCAACAAAAGAGTAGCTGTAACCCTGCTGACAAGGATCCTAATGACAAAATTTGACAGGATTTTCCACCATTTGCAAGGACTGTGGGGCTGAAATGGACATGATCTTTGTTGTATGCAGGTGAGCAAATCTGCTGGCCTGAAAAATATTAAGAAAGCTATCTGCCTCAAAGTACCTACTCATGAATTGGACAGTAACTTCACTACTATGTGTTACCCACAAATAGTATTTTACACCTCCTTGCCTCAGTGTCCCTCATTTAGTACTTCTCTCTATTTTCCACTTTGGAGCTATAGTTTGGAATATATCAACATGACCCTAATGGCAGTGGATAGATGTAATTCTCCGTATTTAAGGATATGTGAAGCCAACAACGAAAGGGGCGAGGCAGACAGAGAGATGTATGTCTGTCTCTCCCTGGGAGTTTAATTTTTCATATGTGGTTCCTATCAAGGAAAAGACCAATGATTGTTTCTGATTAACCAGGAATTCTTCTCTTCATAGTAAAATAACCAGGTAATATAGGTGAAGGATCTCACCACAGGCTAATACCCATAGTGACAAAATTAACAATGTCAGCTTCAGGTCAAAAATTTACTTGTGAACTATGCATGTTTACTTGTCTCTCAGCTCAAGGAACAAATAGAAATCTGGCAGCTCAGGAGAAGAACTAATAGAAATCTGACAGATAATAAGAAGAACCAAGGAAAATCCATACATCTGGTTAGTAAAGGATACAGAAGGCTTAGAATGAGTGAATAAATGACAAAGTATCCCTTTGAAAAGATTATGCTGCATCAAGAAGGACAGAGTCTTCAAAATGCAGAGAAAGTTGGAGAATGGTTTACCAGAAGCATAAGTAAATGGAAAGGATCTCCTTTGTATTTTCTATGAAAGAAGAGATGAAATAAGATGTTAGAAATAAGATAAGGAGGGACCTAGTTAAGAGGCAGGGAGAAATAAAAACAAAGTTGAGTAAGTTAAGGCTGTAAGAGCATAAAACATGCAATGGCAAAATTCAAATATTATTTGAACATAATCAAGGATGGAATCAATATTGCAGAACCTTAAATCAATGATTAGAGTAAAAGTATGCAAAACTCTCTCAAAATGTAAATGGAAAGGACAAATAGATGAAAACCATTAAATGTAATAGAGGAAAGATAGCTCTCCAACTTCTTCCTGAAGATCAGAGTAAATTAAACAGAAATAGGAACCAAAGATATATCAAAAGATGTCTGAAATAATACTTCAATGCAAAGTAGAAATGAAAAGGACTCAATGAGTTTTGAAACATATTAAAGGGACCAAATACCTATCCTGATAAAGAATTTGATATTAAATGATATATCAATTCATTCATTTAATCAATAAATGTTTTGTGAGTCCTTGATATCTGCTGAAAGTTAGGAATATAAAGATGACCAAGACATAGCTCTACCTTAAAAAAAAACCTTAGTGCTATTGTGAGTGACCCACAAGAAGCAGGCAATTACTACACAATGTAGTAGTACAATATTATAATAGAAGTAAGTGTAGGATACTCTGAAAACACATTGGAGAGGCCTTAGTCCAGGCTTGAGAGAGTGAGGGAAGACTACCTGTGTCTAAAGTATGGAAAAATTCAACAAGAATCTGGGCAGAAAAAAAAATTACTCACAAAGGAAGAAAAATAAAGAAAAGTAGACTTATCTTCAATATGAAACTTCAGAAGCTGACTAGAATAACATCTACAGTTGCCTGGAAAGTTTTCACTCTCAAATTCTATACTCACCCAAGTTATCATTCATGTAAGAAATGAAAACAAAGACATTTTTAGATACCTTAAGGTATCTAATATACCACTCATTTCCTGAAATAATTGAAGATACACTTTGTTTGGTCATGAAGGGAATCACAATTAAAAAAAACAAAGGCAAAATTCTGATATAAAAGAAATATTTGAAATAATTTAAATATTAGATTAAGAAAAAACTTGTTGCAAATATAATGAGAATATTAAAGGGAACTTTTAAAACATGAGGTATAAGTATAAATAAATAAATAAATTAATTAATTAATAATAATAATTCTAAACTTCCTGATTATAACAATAAAAATTCAACTGGGTGAAACAGAGGTGGCAGGAAGTAAAAAATGCTAATTTACTCATTTTCTTATCTTCTGTGTGGAAATAAGGAAATAATAGTTAGAATCTCATTTTAACTATGATAATTGAACATATGTTATTTTAGTTTCTTTAAATGTAATGGTAAGTAACTACAAGTAGATTTAAAAATTGTATCTTCATTTTTGTCTTGTAAATATAGGAAGAATGAACACATTGCCCATATAACAAAGATATAAAACTCTTACTTCCCGACATTTAATCAATCACCCAATAAGGTAACTCATGTGAATACTTCTTCGAATACATTTCTTGCATGCACATATTCTGTGTCCCTATTGTTACACGCTGGCCTCGTGGCCACTGTGTTTCTATTGCCTTGTTCAAGCCACCATAATTCATATTTACCATACAAGCCTCCTCACTCTTCTCCTCACTTTTACTATTGTCAAATTCTAAGTGTTATTATGTTCCTGTGTCATCTAAAATTTCTCATTGGTTTCATATTAGCATAAAATCCAAAGTCTAAGCATGGGAAGAAGCTTTTTTTTTACGTCTCTAGACTCATAGGCTCCCTCTTCTTCCTGATAATTTTGGGCTTCTATCAATACCTCAAATGCTCCCTATTTTGTCCTTTTCAAGTGTTTGCCAATGTGGTTTCCTCATCCTAGAACATGTTTCTTTTATGTTTTACTTGGTTTGTTGAGACCTCAGAAGAATGGTCTGATCTAAGCAGGACATCACTTGACTCCCCTTCCAGGTTAGAACTGTGGGTTCACCTGTGGACTCCTATTTCACTCTGTCCTTTCTGCTTTATGACATGCATCTCGCTTGAAATTCCAAGATGCACATTTGAATGTTTTTGAAATTAGGATAGCTATTACAATTGATATTAATGAAACGTGCAACCACCAGTCTGAGACCTATTTGACAAAAATGAAGGAGAAATTAAGACATTCTGAGATAAACAACAGCTGAGGGAATTTGTTGCTAGTAAACTTACCCTATAAGAAATGATAAAAAGAGTTCTTCAGGCTCAAAGAAAAGGCCACTAGACAATAATTCAAAGCCATACAAAAAAATTAATTCTGGTAAAGACAACCACATAGGTAAAAATAAAATTCAGCATGATTGTATTTTTGGTTTATAACTCCTTTTTCTACTTCCTACATGATTTAAAAGACAAATGCCTAAAAATAATTATACATCTATGTTAATAAGAACACAACGTATAAAGATGAAATTTGTGATTACAATAACGTAAGGGAGGGAACCAAGCTGTGTACAAGTAGAGTTTTTATATATTATTGAAGCTAACTTAGTACTAATTCAAATTAGATTGTTATAAATTTAAGTTGCTAATTTTAATCCCCATGGTAACCACTAAGACAATATCTTAAAAATAGAAGAAAATGAGAAGGGAATAAAATGGTACATGGCAAAGAATTAATTAAACACAAAAGAAGGCAGTAATGGGGGAAGTAAATAACAGAAAAATGTTATGTCAGAAATCAGACAGCAAAGTGACAGAAATCCTTTCTTATCAGTAATTACCTTAAATATAAATGGATTAATCTCTCCAATCAAAAGGCAGAGCTTAGAACCATGAATAATACAATATGATCAAACTAGATGCTGTCTATAAGAGACTTACTGTAGATCAAAAGATAAATAAGGTAAAAGTAAAAGGATGGATAAAGATTCTCTATGCAAATACTAACCAAAAGAGAGATGAGGTAACTATACTAGTATGAGACAAAAGAGGTTTTAAGTCAAAACTGTTACAAGAGACAAGGAAGGGCATTATATAGTGACAAAACAGTCATTTATCAAGAAGATGTAACAATTACACACATATATACTAAACAATGAGTCCCAAAATATAAGAAGCAAATATTGATGGGATTGAGGGGAGAAATAGACAATGCTACAAACAGTTCGAGATGTTACTACACCTCTTTTAATAATTGATAGAAAACTGAAGATGAAAAAGGAAAGAGAGGACTTGAAGAATAGTATAAACCAGCTAGATCTAATATATGTGTGTGTGTGTGTGTGTGTGTGTGTGTGTGTGTATATAAATAATATATGTCACTCCACTCAACAATAGTAGAATACACATTCTTTTCAAGTAGATATAGAACCTTCTCCAGGATAGATCAAATGTTAGGCCATAAAAAAGTCTCATTATATTTAAAAATATTGAAATCATACAAAGTATTTTATCCAACCAAATAAGAATGCAGCCAGAAATCAATAACAGAAGGAAAACTGAAAAATTCACAACTATGTGTGAATTAAACAATATAATCTTAAGCAACCATGAGCCAGAAAGGAAATCACAAGGGAAATTATATTTACTTAGAGATAAATGAAAACCAAATCATACCATACTAAGACTTATGAGATGCAGTGTAAGAAATCAATAACCTAAGTTTACACTTCAAGGAACTAGAAAAAGAAAAAAAAAACTAAATACAAAGCTAGCAGAAGGAAGGAAATAATAAAGATTAGAGCAGAGATAAATGAAATAGAGAATAGGAAAACACTAGAATCAATGATGTCAAAGTTAGTTCTTTGAAAAGATCAACAACATTGACAAAGCTATAGCTAGACTTATAAGAAACAGGAAGAGAATAACAACTAAAGTCAGAAATGAAAGTGTGGACATTACCACCAACCAAATAAAAATAACAAGGATTATAAGAGAATACTATGAAGAGTTGTATGTCAACAAATTAGGTAACCTAGATGCGATGTACAAATTCCTAAGAAACACACAAACTACGAAAACAGAATCTAGAAGAAATAGAAAATCTGAGCAGACCTATAACAAAGAGATTGAAGCAGTAATCATACACCTCCCAACAAAGAAAAGTCCAGGACCTTCATTGGTGAATTCTACCAAATATTTAAAGAAAAATTAACATCAATCCTTCTCAAACTCTAAAAAAAAACGTAGAGGACGAGGAAATACTTTCTAACTCATTTTGAGAAGCCAGGATTACTGTGATACCAAAGCCAGACAAAGACACCGCAAGAAAAGAAAACTAATAATCAGTATTACTTATGGATAAAGATGCAAAAATTCTCCACAAAAATAGTAGTAAACTCAACAGCATATTAAGTAGGTTATACATCATGACCAAGTATGATGTATCTTTGGAATACAAGGGTGGTTAAACGTAAGAAAATCATTCAATGCAATATACCATATTATAGAATAAAGGAAAAACACTCTACATGATGATCTCCAGTGATAAAGAAAAGGCATTTGACTAAATCCAACACCCTTTCATGATTGAAAAATAAAAAAGACTCGGAAAACTAGAAATAGAAAGGAACTTCCTTAACATGATAAAGAGAATGTATGAAAAACCCACAGCTAATATAATACTAAATGGTGAAAGACTGAAAGATTTCCCCCTAAGATCAGGAAGGAGTCAGGATGCTTTCTTTCACCACTGCTATTCATCATTGTCCTGAAGTTCTAGCCAGAACAATTAAACAAGGAAAAAGAAATAAAAGACATCCAAATTAGAAAGTAAGTGAAAAATGTTTCTGTTTGTAAATGACATTATCCTACATATAGAAAACCCCAAAGAATCCACAAGAAAGGTACTAGCACTAATAAGTTATTTACCAAAGTTTCAGGATACAAGACCAACACTCAAAATTATCGGCTATGTTTCTATACATCAGCAATGAACAATCCAAAAATAAAATTAAGGAAACAATTCCATTTACAATAGCATCCAAAATAATTTTATATTTTGTGATTTACCTCAATTTTTTAAAAAGAGGAAAAAAGGAAAAAAATTAAGGAAATCTGAATAAACTATGGACTAAATTGATAAAAAGGTATCAATATTGGTTCCTTAATTGTAACAAATGGACCATACTACTGTAAAATATTCATAAGAGTGGAAACTGTGTATGGCAGGGGTAGGCAGGGAGGTATATGGGAACTATTTGTAGTGTTTACTCAGTTTTTCTCTAAATCTAATAAAATCTAATAACTGAATAACTTGGATTAAAGAAGAAATAAGACTGCAATTAAAAAACCATAAAATAATTATTATGTGAAAGTGAGATGTGAGATGTAGTTAAAATGGTACTCAGAAAAACTTCCTAGCCTTAAATACTTTAATTACAAAATAAGAAAGAATAAAAATAAATGAACTAAGCATTCAATTCAAAAACAGAGAAAAGGAAAAGTAAATTGTTCTAAAATGAGTCATTAATAAAATAGTAATAAAGATGAAAGCAAAAACTATTTTTAAAATAACTAAGCATAAAAATGATACATCCAAGAGATTAACCCTTTGACATGTCCAATCAGAAAAAAAAAAGAGAGAGGGCGAGAAACATAAATGGACAAAATTAGTAATGAAAAAGAGTTATCCACATAGGTATGAAAATAATTTAAAAAGTGTAAGAGAAAACTATGTATGCTAATACATTTGAAAAATTTGTTGAAAAGGATCATTTATATACAAAACGAATAACCTAAACTGTGTGAAAAAATAGGGTAAAACCCAAACGGATCAATAAAACAGAAAACATTAGAAAGCTTTTAAAGAATTACTTCCCAAAGTGTGCGTCAAGGACAATCAGTGTTAATTTCCTCTTTAAACGTTTCAAGGAGCAAATAACACCCATTAAACTTTTTTAGAACATGGAAAATTTTGGTATTTTTATCAAAAAATAAAAATACAGATTAATTTTACTTATGAATATGAAAGCAAAAATTCTCAGTAATTTACAAACATTTCTTTTTCAGCATACATTTTCTTAATATAAATTAGTACAAGATTAACTCATTGACACTCATTTTGCATACCACTGTTGGTTGTAACTGAACTGAAGTCTGCAAGTAGCCCTGTCATAATAGGGAGAAAGCTTTTTGCACAAAGTGTAGGAACAGCTGCTTTGTTTGAGTATCTGGTTGCTCTGCCTGGATAAGGTGTCTTGGATATGTCACATTGTTTTCATTCTTTTCTGTTAATTTGAGTTGTGAAACGAATTGTGAAGTTGAAATAATAGAGCAGAGGCTTCTAAGCAGGTGGATTGAAGAGAAAATAAGGAAATGTGTAGGTTTGGTTTGGTTCGTTTTAACCAACCAATGTATTATTTTAACCAAAGCAAAAACAAAATATGCTTTACAGCTATAAACCTTCCTTTATTATGGAGGCATGATTGTTGATAACACGGAATTTTTAAAAATGCAATTACTGTATTGTGTAACAGCAGAGTACTATGTAATTTAAAGCAACAAAACTATTCAGTTGTCTTGAATGATACTAAAAAGATATTGAATACGGGTTAACATGAAGTCTTGATACAACTTTAGTAAACTAGGGTTAGAAGTATATTTGGTAGTTATTTGGTTTTTTGATGAGTTTATTTATCTAAAGCCAACAGCCAACGAGTAGGGAAATTCCCACTGAGTTCAGAATAAGACAAGATTGGCTGCTATCGCCTCTGTTATTAAACACTGTTTTATAAGTTCTGGCCAATGTAAGAAGAAAAAGAGGAGACAAAATTATATTTTTCCCATCTAGGCATCACATGTGAGTTACCTAGAATAATTTAGAACAGATAAAGGATGAATACAATGGCTGGATATAAGATGAAATTACAAAAATCAAGAACTTTCCTAAATGCCAGCAATAATTAGTTAGAAAATATAGTAGAAAGAATGTCCCTGTCAAATAACATCCCTACCACACAGATAGAGTATAAAACAAAATATATTGGAATGTATTTGACAACAAACAAAGAACCTAATTATTTCCTGATCCCTTAAGTACATGGAAAGAAAGAATGTTGGCAGACAGAAAGTTTCTCTACGGTAAGGATGATCATTTTCCTCAAATTAGTGCATAAGTTTCATGAAATTCCAACCAGAACTTTTTTGGAGAAATTTAATAGATTTATTTTAAATCTTCCAGTTGGCCATCTCTTTCATTGTCACAAGTGTTTAAGAAAAATAATTAGACATTGCTCTAAGGTCCTAGTTGGCTGCTAGGAACTTCAGTCAGGTCGGACGTGGTATTACAGCCCTGTGGCCACCACTGCATGAAGACAGAGTCATGTATTCACCTGTGCACAGGTAAAAGTGCACCCTGGAAGTAATGAGGAGATGGGGTAGGCGAGCGAGGAGAAGGGAGACCTAGGAATGACTTCTAAGCTTCTGTGAGTGACTTGGCTGCTCTGTGATTTTGGCCAAGTCAGCTTCTTCTTTTCCTTATCATTTTGCATTTGGATACAGCATCTTAAAATACTGTTTCAATATTGTAAGAAGGGAGGGCAGTGATAACAGAGAGCCATGGAAAAAGAAGTGATATGAATTCATATTTAAGCCCGGCTCTGCCACTAGCTGGAAGATACCGTGATTGTTTTCCTCCGGAATACACTCAATAAATGGCAGCTTTTACTATCACAATAACAGTAATTCTTTATATTTAATCTTTTTGAACTATCAGTGTTTCCTAGGATTATTCTTATGAAAATACTTAAGAAAATACTATATAATCTTTAGTATTCATTTCTGATTGTGAACATAAAAGCCAATTGGTAACAGAATAAGACTAGATTGCTCTAATTGTGTAAGTTTAAATGTTTCAAGATAGGAAATGCAAAGTTATCTATAAGGTTAATATTTTATTGTAAAGATATATTCATTAACACATGTTTCTTAGGAAATGGAAAAGCACTAACCTTGAGTTAATGTTTGAATGGATACACTGGATCAGGTCTGAACTGATCTTTAAAATTTTAGCCAAAAAGAAGTATGAATATATACAGTATTAGTGTCCTTTTCAACCTAGTAAGCTATGTGCAAACTAACTCATGCCAAATACATATATTTTAAGTCTTACATTATGTTATAAAAAACACTCATTAGAGAAGGCTTATACTCTAGATATAAACTTAAAAAAATAATTTCAAGTAGAGACATAAATTCTGTCTTAAAAGTTAGGAAACATGTAAAAATATCACAGTATTGTAAATTTTCCTTTAGTCTTAGCTACGGACCCCATTTTTCACAGGTCAAATTTCCAACTATGAAAATGAATACAAAGGCATTATTGAATCATGTCATAAATTACTCACTTAGCAGCAACCCCTCAGGTTAAGACATCCAGGACACCTTGCTAGGTTGAGAATCGGTGGGAACTCCTGAAGTTTTGGTTACCTCTTTTCCAGGTTACAAGTCTTCCTTCACAGACTATTGCTCTTTAAAGATGTGGGCAGTTACAGAGTTTGGAAGCTTTACCTACAGGCTGTAGCAATGCTGCCTAAACCTCACTGAGCTCTGCCTTGTGTTGAACTGGGAACTTCCACTGAGAAATCCCCTGACTTGAAGACTTCCTTATTTGTAGCTATCAACAGCCAATCGTGGCAAGATACTGAAATGAAGCAGACTACCAGAAAATGTTCTGTAAACCACCCGTGACTTTAGCTCTGACTTCCTTTTGAAGAAAAGACACTTTACTTGACTACTTAGGGCATTTTAACAAAAATCCAGAAATTATAAACACAAAAATATTTTGGATTAAGCACATTTTCATGTAAGAAAATTTAAAAGTTATTTTATTTGATGGCTTTTTTTTCTTTTTTTAGCTTTTAAGAAGTCACATTTCCCCCTAATCTATTTATAAACAGAAGACAAAGACGATATTTGAGTATAGTCGTCTGCTTCATGGCCAACAGAAGTCACTGGAATGAAGTGTAGCGTTAATGTTTACAGTGGATTCCAGAGCCTGACCTCAGGTACTTAGAAAAGAGCTGAAGAGGTTCTTAAGACAGCTTTTCTCCTTGGGAGCTAAGGTTTATTGTTCCTCTGGATGAGCGTATGTTCCAGTACACTGGGGAAATGCTTTACAAATACATGTGTTCTTCTCAGGCTACTTGGAGCAACCTATCAAGTTTTACATGCAAATAGAAGGTAGCATATGCAACACAGGCATTTTTCTTTGTTATAACATTTTAGAGCTGGAAATGTCCTTACACACCATCTGTTCCATTTCCTTTTTATTCAGATGAGGAAATAAGAGAGGGTAAATGCTCAAAGTCACAAAGAAAGTTAGAGGCAAAACTCAAATTAAAATCTGAATTTTTTGAATCTGAGTGCATTTCTTTTTTTAGTGTACTACTCTCAGTATATGAAGTTATTAAACAGGAAAAAGACTGTAACGAAAAAAAATTGAGAGTCTCTTTCTTGGTTCAATCCCTACAGTTTACAGATGAGGAGTCTGAGACCTTCCCCGAAGTTCCACAGTTAGTAAAAGGATTAGAATTTAGAAATTCCGATTCTTAGTCTAGTTTCCTTTTCACTTTGAAACACTGCTCTCTCTTAAATTAGACGTGAAATAAGCCTGAGATATTTCTACCCATGATAAAATTATTCTATAAAAAGGATTTAATTTTGAAAGTATCCATAATGAAAAAGCTTATGATTAAAAACATTCCATTTACTCATCTGACATATAATGAAGAGTTAATTTCCTTCCGTGCCTTGTGTTTTATAATTATCTTACTGATATCAAACATTAAACTTTCTTGTGTGCAACGGAAAAAATAAAGCCTAACTGATACTGTAAATACAGCAAAATAAGAAAGTGTGATAGCCACTAGTGGAAGGAAAATGTTCTTCTCAAGAATTTACATTTTTGAATGAGCGGGATTTTAAAAACATGGCTCTTTTAAAAAGCAGTGCTGATGTCTTAACTGGGAAATGCCCCTTTGGTCTCTCTGTCGGTGCCCCTTCCCTTTTCTGTTTGCTTTGGCCTGTGAGCTTGGCTGATACCAAGCTCCAGCAGAACTGGCTAGTCCTGGGTACCAGTATTTGGCCTCAACCTGGAAGGGTACCGCTTGCAAGAGGGTCCTGAGGCCAAGACAGGAAGCTATAGTTAGAGATCTTTTTAAGGAAATTCTGCCTGAGTGCATGGAATTTAAAACCTATGCCACGGACCTGTTCTGGCTCTTGGCAAAACATGTGAGGCAGATGGAAAGTTTTGATCTTTGTTGTCCCTAGTGGTTCCCGTCCCTATCCCACCCCCACCTCCTACCCCCCTGACCCCCACCCCCACCCCCTGCCTGCAGAGTCATAAACCATGTGACCAGGGCAGATAGAAATGCAGAGAGATTCCTGGAGGGGAGGAAGGAGTAAACTGGCACCAAGCCAGGACTGGGAAGGGTTAGGGTACAAGACGAGGGTAGAAGGAGACTTGAGGAGGGTGCACTAAGCCCAAATTTGAGAACGGGAGGCAAAAGTCAGGTTCCCATTCAGGCAGAGGTGAATGATGGCCAAGGGGTTGCTAATCAACGAATGAAGAGATCACCACCATGGGCAGCAGGGCTCCCAGGGCAGGTCTGCCCGCCAGGCCTCCCTACGAAGCACCCCCGGGAAGCGGAGTCTTCCCTGAGGACAGTGGAGGGCAAGAAAGCCAGGGCTCTTAGTTGCTGACTGGGATTCAAGGATGGGCTTCCTCCTTCAGGAAGGGACCCAGGTGCCTGCAACTCGGGCCAAGAAGCTAGTTAGGCGGCCGGGCTGCATGGGGTAGGTGTTTGATTGAGGAACTTTGTTCAGATGATCCCAGGGACACCTGCAGGATGAATCCATGCTCCAGACAAAGTATTTATGGGAGCAGCTGAAGTTTCTAGCCTCTACTTGCCAGTGAGCTGATGTTCCAGGATTTTATTGGCCCATGGCCACAGCAGGGTGGGACCTGCGGTCATGATGGTTACTCTTTTTCCAATACAGCCCCAATCTCTATAAACTGCACTGGGGGTTAATAGCTGATATTACTAATTTGCAACCTAACATAAATTTATGCCAAAGTATTGCTTTTTCATTGGGGATGCTTGCACTTTACGTCTTAGAGAGTTGTAGATTTAAAGGTGTCTTCATTTAATGGAATTTCTAGCCAGGGAATGGGGGAAGGGGATTTAATGCATGTAGGGATAAGGTCAGGAAGGGGAAATGCCTTACTCCTTACAATTTTTCCCCTTAAAGTGTAACCTAAGTTCAGACTGGTCTTACATCAGTAGGAACATGCAGTTAGCATGCTTGCTCAATTTTTTGTTAACAGACATTTATTATCTATTGTGTGTTAGGTTCTGTGCTGGGTGTAGGGATTATTAAAGTGCTTTTTCTTGCCCTTGAGGAGCTCATGACATTAAGGAAGAGACAGACAGGCAAACGACATTTTGCTCTACCCATTGCCAAAGATGAGAGCAGAGATCTATAGAAGGTGCTGTGTGGGCAGAGAGGCAGTTCTCAGCTGGAGTGACTCATGAAGAGATGCCTAGACATCTACGAACTGAACAAGCAAATGAGTCAAGGGTTAAACATTTATTTTATACTTTTTTCCATATTCTCAGTAAATTCACTCTGATTTCTTTTAGGCTAAACCGTGGCTTTTTGTTCATTTCTATAGCTTGTAAAAATCTCCTAAAAATCTTAATTTGCTTTTTAATATTGTAGAGGATTATTTATATTCTTGATGATAGTTAGATAGACAACATTTTAGTGTTTGTGTTATTTATCCTTAGAAAACAAATCTGTGAGGCACACAGATAGCCTGAGCAGTTAAGAAGTACCTTAGCCTATTATTTTGGAGACGAGGAATAAAAGTAGGACTCTGTTTCCCCAACACTTTGTCATCCTCGTTGTATGCTGGTTACATGTTTCTGGCTATCAAAGGCAAGAGGATGATAAATGATGTATGATGAAAATAAGGTTCATAGAACAGAAATACAAAAATATCTTGACAAACTCAAGTTATATAGGCTGATGCCAACGTGAAATTTAACAGGAATAGTTACAAAGTTGTTACTTCCATCCTACATCCTACACCATCCTACAACCATCCCACAGCCATCCACCATCCTACAAACAAACAAAAGACAGGAAAAAATTGCATAAGTCCAGAAAGGGAATGATGAGATGCAATTTAGTGGCAGTCAAAATTCAGTGGCAATACAAAAATGACTTAAGAGTTTTACTTGATGTGGTAATATGGGGATGTTAAAAAATTTGAAAATGAATAGGAACTTAGAATTCTTGCTAGAATGAGGAAAACACTAATCCTGCTTTCAGACCCTCTTTCTGGGTATCACTCTTTGAGAAGACCATAGTCAGACTAATTATTAAATACGCGTCCACATTATGTGTATATGATTGTAGGAATAGAGGATGTTTAGCCTAGAGAAAATGAGAAGAAATAACAGTATTCAAATATCAATTAAATTCTTTTATATAGCTCCAAGGTGGACCTCAGACCTAAAAGGAAACTAAAAGGAAAACAAATTTTGATTCACTATAGAAAGTTCAACATTCCAATAGTAGGAATAATACTAAATCACTTTATGAGCTAATGAGTTCCGTGTTCCTGGGAAAAATCAAGCACAAGATTAATGACTGCTGCTTGGGAATGTTGAAAGAGTATTAACATTTCAGATGAGATAATAATGACAAATAACCCATATAGCATTTACTGTGGTCCTGGCACAATTCTAAGTATTTTACATGTATCACTTCATTTAATCCGTATAAGTACCTTAAGAGAAAGGTGCTCTTTTGTAGATACAAAAGCGAGGCATAAAGATGTTAACTAACTTAACCAAGTACATGTAGCTAGTAAGTAGAAACCAGGCATCTGTCTCCAAAGCCCATGCTCCGAACAACCTGACTACAGTGTAGCTGGGATGTCCATTACAGTGTGCTTTACCAAATACAGATTCCCTCATTCACTGATCGCATGGAATTTTAGAGGAGATGAAAAGAAATTCAGATGTTTACCCTGCCACTTTTTATTCCGTCTTATGCCTGGTTTTGAAATCTTCCAGCCTGACAAGAAGTTAATAAGCTGATAGGATGCCGCCTCCAATCGTTGCCCAATATCTGCCAGTTTGGTCTTAGGATGGGCGTGTAAGAGTTATATTGTTGGAGACAGCTAGAGGTGGGAAAGGAAAGGGAGAGTGGTACAGAAGTGGGCCCTTGTGGAGAATGGGAGGAGGGAACTAGACTTGCTGCCATTTCTCAAATGCCAATTTAGGAAAACAGGGCGGCCTTGGAGCAGATTCAATGTCATTACTTAAGGAAGATGACAGTGCACATTTTGTTTTTGCAGATTTACTTATCCTTCAATTTTTTATTTTCCAATCTGTTATGTATAGCTTAGTAAGTCTCATAAAAAAATCAATGATATTTTCTTCAGAGTACAAGGCGAACTATCTAAGGCTCCATAAAAAATTTCTGTAAGTTGACAGAATTTCATCAGGGAAGAAGGCACCTCACCATAGAAAGGTCTGCTTCAGGTGTTATACATTCCTTCTCTTTTAGTGGCCAAGGTAGCAATACATTTAGTTTATTGCCAAATAGCCCTTTTATTTTGATCTATGTACTGGGATTTCTCCTGTCTAAGGTTAATGAGAACCGCCAACCAAAAGAATGAGTCTCATTTTCTTTGTAAATTGAGAAACCCAGAAGAGTGGTTTAGATATTCACATAAGAAAATAGAAATTACTTGGCTCCCTCACAGAGGTCCAGAATTTATAAATGGTAGAAAACAAATTTGCATTACCTAAAACATATTTCTTTTGGATTTATAAATTCATGAAATTGAAATTGCTGTGAGATGCTTAAGGTCATCAATAATTTTCTATGTGAATACACGCAGTACAGTAATTTAGTCCTCATATAGTTTCTAATATTAGGATTAATAGTTCATACTTGTAATTTTCTATAAATAAGGAGATAAAAAAAACATGTGAGACCATCTATAGCAATGACAGCGAGAGAGAAATTAGAGAAGAGAAGAAAAAGGAGGGAGAGACAGAAAGGATAATCCATAAACTCTGAGTTTTTCTATGACTGTAATAAAATAAACCAGACTTTCAAAGAGATTTGACCTTTGAACACTGTTTAGCTTGACTCCGGGGAGGTTGGGAGGAGTCAGTAGCTGAAGCTCACAGAAAGGTTTCAGGAGTCTTCCTGTGTTGTTTATTCTTTGATTTACCAGTTAAGTAAGATTCCTTTTAATTTGATCATATTTGGAGGGATGCCAGAGTCATGATGAAAGATTTAATAAACATTCGTTCCAAGTGAAATCATAAGTTATTGTTTGAGGGAGAAAAATTGAGGTAGTGCTGGAAGTGTAGGAATAATTATGTGTGTGTGTGTGTGTGTGTGTGTGTGTGTGTGTGTGTACATGCTGTTCTTTAGATAATTTGGTTGAATCCCTTCACTTCAAAGAAGAAGAAACTGAGACTCGAAGAGAAAGATATTCTTAATCTCAAATAGCTGATTAATGGTGTTAGCAGATTTCCACTGGCATTAGAGATCCTAGTTCCAAAGTCCTCGATCATCTCCGACTGCTGTGAAGGTTTGGAAGCTAAGCGGGGTGTGATTGGAGAGCTTTCTCCAATTATTCTATTAGTGTAAGGCTTGTCTCTTCCCTTTTCATTGGGTTTCAGATTTTAAAATATTGTTTGAATGGGAAAAATAAACCTTCTAGGAACACGTCTTTCCCATATCACTCATTTATTCATCAATTGCTGTACATTGACTACCTCTTGAAGAGGATGCCATAGAACCGAGCTCCGTGGCACTTTCGGTAGCACATCGGGGAATTAAAAGTTACCTTTTTGTTGAGAGGCAGTCTAGCAGAAGGGCTAGGCACACCGGTCCTGGAGCCATATTGTCTAGTTTCTAAATTCTGACTCCATTCTTGAACAGCTCCTTGCCTAAACCTTGTGGTAGTTTGAGGACTGAATGAATAAGTATATAAAAGGCATTTAAAACTCTGAGCACATGCTGAGGCTATATAAGAAGTTTTTTGTTGTTGTTCTTTATTCCTTGTTATACTTTTATTCACTGTCTCTTTAAAGTCATAATGTGAATTTATACAGGTATTGCAGAAAAGCTAGAGAGAGGGAAATTAAATTATTTGAGCAAGATACTTCCAACTTGGTCTGTTTGTGACCTATTTTATGCTAATATTTTTGCAGAAAACAAATGGAAAAGCCTAATTAGTCCCTCATCTCTTATTCCCCAGATAATTTTTTTTTGTAGGTAATATAGAGTTTAATTTCTTAAAATTTTTAAGCAGTTACTTTTTTTTTTTTTTTTTTTTTTAGTTTCAGGTGTACAAAACAATGTAATAGTTAGACATTTACCCCTTACAAAGTGATAACTCCTCCCCCAATCTACTACCCCTCTGACATCATATATAGGTGTTACAATTCCACCGACTCTGTTCCCTATGCTGTACTCCACATCCCTATCTATATATTGTTATTGTTGATATTCAATATTATTCAGCTTCAGCTTTAGGTGTACACTGCAGTGGTCAGGCATCTACACCGTCCATGAAGTGGTCTCCCCCCCAGGTAATTTTTAAAACTATATACAGAAGATACTCATTTGGGCACAGCAATACTGACCTGACAATTGAGGAAGGCTCTTGTGTATTTAAGTTTGAACTTTTTAGTTTGTTTGTTTATTTTGCTTTATTCTATTTTTAGTTGCAGGTTTATGTGCTCGCTTCAGCAGCACATATACTATTTTTAGTTGCAGGTTTAATATGAAAATCTATTTTCCTAGGATTTGAATGCTCACTGCCTTTTTTTCTCCCCCTACCTTACTTATTGTAACCAAGATATTAGGCTCATTTGCAATAGATTAGTCTGGCAGAAAGTCAAACTCTCTCTCTGGTTGTTCACATACTTTGGGTTTTTAAACAAATGTTTATTTGCTCCGGAATAAGATCTTTTCTCCCCCTTCTTATATCAGTCAGGGACCAATCAAGAGACAGACACCATATAGTAATTTGAATAGGGAAATTTTAATAAAAGATTTATTAACTAAAACAGGTGGTGATCTATAAAGGCGTAAAGATAACTCAGAAGAATACTCTAGGGCTCAGGGAGGGTGCCCAAAGAAGGAACAAATATGGAAAGTGCCCTCCTCCTTGTGTGGCTATGGACTATTGGATTGCAGAGAATTTTGCTGGGTTGCCTGGGCTAGAACCGATCCACAGATACTGGGCAAGCAGGAAACCCCTTCCAAAGTGCAGGTGGGCCAAAGCGGGAAAACTGACTTCTGGGATACCTGTGGACTTATTGGGAAGACGTCAATAGGGATGGCACAGAAACTTGAGAAGCCTTCCGTACGTATGCTACTGAAACTTGACAGTGGGGAGTGCCACTGGATGAACCCCATACATGAAGCTGGAAGCCGGGAGACAGGAACAAGAAGGAGCAAATGGAAAACACCAAAACCAGGATGAGAAGCCCTGTTCCTCTTGTAGTATCTCTCTAGTTTCCTGTACTGACAAAGCTTAACATCGTGCTCGCTGCAAAGGAGAAATATTTCAAGCTCCATTTTTTTCAGGGCAGACAACAAAGGGTGGCTTTGGAACTGGGAGACCATACATTTCTCACTGG
The DNA here is from genome assembly GCF_004115265.2 of Rhinolophus ferrumequinum. Taxonomy (NCBI): domain Eukaryota; kingdom Metazoa; phylum Chordata; class Mammalia; order Chiroptera; family Rhinolophidae; genus Rhinolophus; species Rhinolophus ferrumequinum. The sequence goes on from NC_046291.1 coordinate 61,362,974, forward strand.
CACACTTTTAAACATGAGAGATTAGTTTTCATTATACCCTTTTATGTCAAAATCCAATAGTAGCTTTTATTTTAGTATATTATCTATATTACTTGAAGGTTGGTAAAGCAGGTGTTAACTATAAAATGTCTCTTCAGATGTGGTCCCCACAAATTCTTGGCCTCCCCAAATCCTCCTTGACTGGTATCTGAAGTAGGTTAGACCTTTATTTGTAATATAAGACTTTGACCCCAACTAAAATGTAACTACTTCATGAAGGAGAGCAATTATACTGTTAGGGGCCGTTCAACCTCAAGGTGACTGAAGACTCTAATGATAACTATTGATAGGGGACATGAAAAAATTTGAAGGAACTAGAATGGGAATATTCACTGAAGAGGAATGTGGGCTAAGAACGAAGAGGCTAGGAGTACAAAACACAGTTTTGTCCATTTCTCAATCAGTTTATCTAAACTGATCAAATGGAGAAGAGGCAGGGGAGAAGATTCTTAAGGATAAGGGAAATTTATCAGACATACAGTTACTGGGGACTTTGTATATGATAAGGTATCTAAGATATTTTTAAGTGAAATAATGAATGACTGAAGACAGTAATGGAAGATGAAAAAATCCTTGACTGTATACAATGAATGAAGGGAAGGGTAACTCTATGATGTCTAAAATGCCATCCAGCACTAACCTACCAATAATTCGTGATTCTATTGCTTGCCGTGATTGAACATCTTACACATAGCTTGCTTATGAGGGGATAGGACAAAGGAGAAAATTGCGAAGGGAAGAAAGTGGAGTGGGGTAAATGTGAGCGAAGGAAGGATGTGTGCAAGGATGGTTGCATGCAGGTGCACTGCACAGAGATGGGCTCTTGCCCAGTGTGCATGGCTGAGGTTGGGGTTCTTGCAAAGGAAAATAAAGTTATCCAACTGGGAACAAAGACAATGTATTTAGTATTTGATGACACATTTATCGTGGACGTGCTGTTCCTCCATTAGATGTCTTTTTTTTTTTTTTTGGCCCTATGAAACTTTCCCTAGCGTTAATCTGAAGACTTTCCGGTCTCTTGAACTTTTCTCGCATTGAGACTCTGAAACACACAGTTTAGCTATATCTTTTACATCCCTTCATTGTTGTAAAATTACTCCTGTATTTTGAGAGCGGAGGCAATGACTGGAACATAATTTGTCCCCTCACAGCATCTAAAAGTGCTGTACTGGGCACTTAACAGTTAAAGATATATCTAGTATATGAAGGAATATGGGACTGAGGTTTGAGATGTGACATTTCCTATTACTACTGAATAGATGGCCATACAGGGTAAGTTTATATTTCTGAAGGAAGAATTTCCTATTTGGCATTATAAGTAAAGAAAAACTTCCTACAGTAACAAGACTCTTATTCAAAGAAACAAGAAGCTAAAGGATTTGGGCATTCACTCTTCTTTTTAGTTGAGTCCCATCCAGAAATTTGAGGAAACTACCCAATTGAATACCTTGGCCCTACCCACTTATACAAGTTATAGTCCAAGGATTTAACAAAGAAACTTTATGACAATACTCAGTACAAGCTAAAGTTATTATTGGAAGGACTCCAGGCTTTCTTCCAAGATCCTCAAAGTAATTCAATGTACAAGATGAGTGATTCAAAAATAAATACTAATAAAAAGATAAAGAAGCATATTTATTAAGTAACGTTATTGTGCCAGGTACCATAATTGCTGCTATATACCAATACATTGTCTTATTGAATCTTTTCAGCCCCATTGTGGAGTAGATTTTATTCTCATTCTACAGATGAGAAAACAGCGGTGGAGGGTCACACAGTTACTAATGTGGAAAAAAGATTTAAATTGGCACCTATAACACTGGAGCCCATGCTCGTTCTACACATTACACAGTCTTTCTTAAGAAGAGAATTTATAGTAATCAGAATGAGTGAAAAATTCACTTACTGAGTTTAGGTCCATGACCTGGGTCTCCTCTAAAATCAGAGAAATTTTTCATGGGGACTGAGTTTGTAGCTTTGAATGAAATTAGCTAGAGTGGAGTGAGGGCTAGTCAGAAAAACTGCGCAGACAAGAACCACAGTTTTAGTTCAGTTGGTGGCCCAGTAGGGACAAGGTGTGCTAGTAAAGATTTTCTCCAGTTGGGTGCTCCATGCCAAAAAGAGGGGGTATGGTCAGAAGCAGGTGGTGTCCAGCTGGGGTTGATTTGGAGTCCTTAAATACTTGAAGATAAAAGCATCTTAAATATTCATTTTTGGGGGGTTTCCCATTACATTTTTATTTTTGATTTCTGTATACACACACTTTTCTGAGACTTTAAAGGAAATGGTCATTTAATAGTTGAAAGCTCTAATTGGGTAGGATAAATTACTTTGTACTACTATGTGGGATACAGAGAGGTAGAAAACATTATAATCTAACCTAATGAAGAGAGATTAGAGGAAGGGAGATCAGTTAGGAATAATTATTTGACTGTAAAATTGGCAGAATATGAAGACTGATTAAATATGGGAAACCAAGGAAAGGAAGTTGCTGATGATGCTACTGGTTTCTAATTGAATGACTGGCAAGTGGGTCATGCCTGTGACTGTGAGCATAACCACTGTGACAAGCGCCGTTCTAGCTGCTGCATAGAAAGCTGTTATTTCACTGAACCTTCTCAACAACACTGGAGCCTAGATGAAAGGGTGTAGAGAGGACAGGACCATGGTGGTGGAGCAGAGATGTGCAGTTTTATAGACGTGATATTCAGGAGCCGGTAGAGCATTCATGTGGAGAAATCTAAGAAGTCGTTGGACGTGAGGTCTATCAGGATTTCAGTTCACCCATAAAGTCTTAGGGCAGTAAATATGTGCTACCAAGAGTCTGAGGAGAAGACTTTAACTGAAGCTCTGTGCCTTAATCACTATTCCTTTTCCAAACTTTTCAACAAGTGATACCAAACTGAGCTCTCAGAACATTCTCTCTCCTTTTCTAGCTACAGAAACATGATTAAAGCCTTGAAGGTAGCACTCCTGTCTAAACACAAGTTTATGTTAATCAGAAAAGTTTACCTATTTTATGTCGGGGAAATGGTTTCTTTTTCTGACATGTAAGAAGATGCAATATGAGGCTATAATATTTCAGACATTATGTGTTAGAAGATTTGAAGATAGAGAAGTTCACTCCTAGTAAGATGGTAAAATTTCTAAAAAGATGCTGAATTGAATTCCAATGTCACTTGTTAGGTTAATTTTAAATTTGATAGAGGTATAGTTTAGAAGTTTTGTGCGACTATAAGATATATAGCATTTAAGTTAACAGCAGAAAAATTTTTCCCTCCATTAAGTGGTTAATTAGATATATTAGTTTGCTAGGGGTGCCATAAGAAATACCACAGGCTAGGTGGCTTAAACAACAGAAATTCGTTTTCTTATAGTTCTGGGGAAAACCTGAAGACCAAGATCCAGGTGCTGGTAAAAATGGCTTCCTCTGAGGGCTCTAGGGTTTGGTTTAGACCTCTCTCCTCAGCTTACAGATGGCTGGCCTCTTGCTGCCTCTTCACATGGTGGCCCCTCTGTTCATCATGCCTCTGGTCTCTTTGTGTGTTGACATCTCTTTCTATAAGGACACCAGTCAGGTTGGATTAGGGCCTATACAAGGCCTCATTCTACCTTCATCACCTTTTACAGTCACATTGTGAGGTACTGGGGATTAGGACTTCAACATATGAATTTGGCGGGACACAATTTCGCCCATAATATTACATAAACTGAACTTGGCATGGTACAAGCAGAAAGCAACTTCATTTCTTTTCTCACATTTGCCTTTCACCTGTGCTGTGTGAACTTTCCCCTGACCCTTGATGAAGTCTAGGGAAATTCCAAAATGTCTCCAGTCCCCTTGCTGTTTTTTTTTTTTTTATAAAGATTTTATTGGGGAAGGGGAACAGGACATTATTGGGGAACAGTGTGTACTTTCCAAGTCAAGTTGTTGTCCTTTCAATCTTAGTTGTGGAGGGTGCCATTCAGCTTCAAGTTGTTGTCCTTTCAGTCTTAGTTGTGGAGGGCGCAGCTCAACTCCAGGTCCAGTTGCTGTTGCTAGTTGCAGGGGGCACAGCCCACCATCCCTTGTGGGAGTCAAACCGGCAACCTTGTGGTTGAGAGGACGCGCTCTAACCAATTGAGCCATCCGGGAGCTCAGTGGCAGCTCAGCTCAAGGTGCCGCCGTGTTCAGTCTTAGTTGCAGGGGGCGCTGCCCACCATCCCTTGCGGGACTCCAGGAATCGAACTGGCAACCTTGTGGTTGAGAGCCCGCTGGCCCATGAGGGAATCGAACCGGCAGCCTTCGGAGTTAGGAGCATGGAGCTCTAACCGCCTGAGCCACCAGGCCGGCCCCCCTTGCTGTTTTTAATGTGCAGTTTTATTTCAAGTTTTAAAAAGTCTTGTTCTATCTAAATAAGTACTAATTTTTCTCCCAACTTGGGCCTGACCTGTGCTTAGAACCTGCAATGAGGAAAGGGGCAAAAAGGGGACATAATAGGCCTCCCCGTTCTTTTCCTGCCTTACTTTTTCACTCCTGCATTCCCATCTCACTATGCTACCTCTGTACCTTCCAGACATGGGTGCGAGGTTGTGAGGATGGAGGAGAGTTATGGGACAGAAGGTGTTTTGCTGGTTGGCTGGCATGTTCATCGGACTTGGAAGGGCTCTGTATAGGACAGACTCCCACTTGTTTGTGAAATGCTTGTCCTGTCCCTGGAATGAACAATGCACTCCCCGATTTCATGCTATTGCTTCTCAGCCCCTGCTTCAACAGTATATCCTACACACTCTTTGTTTTGGGACCTGGACTTAGACTTGGTTCCCTCCCATGGTGTCCACTTGGACCACGAGAAATCCTGTGTCATTGCTCTGCTCAACTGTAGAAGTGTGGGCACTTCTATAAAAACCCTCTCTCCTTGCTCTGTTTTCAAAGTCAAGTCCAGGACAACTTCTTGCCTTTAAACTTTTCCAAGTAAGAGTCTCTGTATCTTACCCACTTTAGTGGACACAGGACAGACTTTCTCTCTCCAACATCTGGCTGGATGCATTGTGTGTTTGTGACTGCTCTCCCAAATTCTACAATGAAATGGTAGAGAAAATGCCTTATATTCTAATTACTCTCTGAACAACTCCCTATTATAATCTTGTTAGGATTCATCACCTGGCCTCCTTTTCTTTTTAGGGTTGAGTGTCTGGATCACCTTTCTGGGTGACTCCTGAGCAAATTTAAGGATAATGTGAGCTCTTAATACTGTTCTCTGCTCTGGGGCTTCAGGTGAAAATCAGAGGCAACAGGAACAAGTCTATTTATACTTCTACAAACATCAGTAATTTTACTATTGAGACAATTTAAACACAAACTTAAGATTCAAGCTATATCCATGAACAGAACAAGATGGTTTAATTTGCAGACTTGTTTTCTCAAGGTATTGCTTCAGTCTATATAGTTGGACCAGTTTGGTGTGTTCAATTAGTCTCTGAGACTTTCATCATTCTTTCAGCGCGGTTCCCACAGACAGGCAAATGGATGGATTCAGCAAATGGGAGTTATTATGTAGGCTAAAGATAACAGAGGGGAAGATTTCCAACAGGTAGATTTAAGGTCTCTTCAACCTTCTTTCACGGAAAGCCTGAATTAAGACGCTTCACTTAGCATTCATCTATCTCTGTTTTTTGTTTGTTCCTGATCCTCAAATAATGACCTAATTCTGATCTACTGTATTACTAATTTTGGCATGATCACCAGACTCCAACAGCCTGTGTTTCTGTGCTATTTCTGCTTTACTCTATTTTTAAAAAGAATTTTATTAAAAATATAGCTAATATCCAATATTATATTAGTTTCAGGGATACACCATAGTTATTCAACATTTATAGACCTAAAAAAGTGATCAACATGGTAAGTCAAGCAACCATCTGACACTCTACTATGCTATCACAATATTATTGACTGTATTCCCTATGCTGTGTATTATAGCCCCATGAATTATTTGTTTTATACTTGGAAATTTGGACCTCTTATTTCCCTTCCCCTTCCCCCTCTCTTTTTAAAATTTTTCAATTATAGTTGACATTCAATATTATATTAAATTCAGGTGTACAGCGTAGTGAGTAGATATTTATATAATTGAAGAAGTGAACCCCCTGACTAGTCTAGTACCCACCTAGCACTATACATAGTTATTACCATGTCATTGACTATATTCCCTGTGCTTTGATTTACATCCCCATGACTATTCTGTAATTACCAATTTGTACTTCTTAGTCCCTTCACCTTTTTCACCCTGTCCTCAAACCCTTCCCATCTATACCCCAACAAATCTTGTACCCATCTGACACCATACATAGTTATTACAATATGATTGACTATCTTCTTTATATTACCCAACATCCCCATAACTACTTTGTAGGAACCAATTTGTGCTTCTTAATCCCTTCCTCTTTTTTCACCCAGCCCCCTCCCATCTGGCAACTATCAAAATGTTTTCTGTATCTATGAGTTTGTTTCTGTTTTTCTTTGTTAATTTTTTTCTTTAGATTCCACATATAAGCGAAATTACATTGCATCTGTCTTTCTCTGTCTGAAACTCCACTCAGCAAAATAGCCTCCGTGTCCATCCACGACACAGCAGATGGCAAGAACTCATTTCCTTCCATGGCCGAGCAATATTCCACTGTATATATGTACCCCCAGGTGGCCTCCACGTCTTGGCCTTTGTAAAGAATGTGGCAATGAACATATGGATGCACATGTCCCCTCAAAGTAGCGTTTTGAGTTTCTTTAGATAAATACCCAGAAGTGGGGTTACCGGTCCTTCTTTGTCTCTTCTTATAGTCTTTGTTTCAAAGTCTATTTTGTCTGGTATAGGTATTGCTACTCCAGTTTTTCTCATGTTTTTTTTTTGTTGTTGTTGTTGTGGTTTGTTTGTTTCCATTTTCATGAAATACATTTTTCCATGCCTTTACTTTTCCCGTCTCTGTGTCTTTCAATCCAAAGTGAGTCACTTGTAGACAACATATGAAAGGGTTTTGTTTTCTTATCCATTCAGCCCTCCTATGTCTTTTGATTGGAGCATTTAAGTAATTTACATTGAAAGTAATTGTTGATAGATATGTAGCTGTTGCCACTTTAATTCATAATTTTTATTTTTATTTTTTTTACCTTTCCTATCTTAAAGAAGTTCCTCTAACATTTCTTGTAATGCTGGTTTGGTGGTAATGAACTCCTTTGGCTTTTTTCTTGCCTGGGAAGCTCTTTATCTGTCCTTTGATTTTTAAATGATAACCTTGCTAGGTAAAGTAGTCTTGGTTGTATGAGGCCTGACAATTAAGTTCATGAACTTGTCACTGTGTGCTTACATTGGCAGCACTGTACAAACAGCTCAGTAAGGTTTTATAAACTTGGAATGTCAGTGTGTCACACTGTGTTTGTGTTGACATATGGTGGTGTCTTGCTAAGTGGCATTCATTATTGTTGTTGCGTATTTTGTGTGCCCTCACAAGAATGTCTGAACTTGAATTAGAGCATTGAACATTAAATTTCTTGTTAAACTTAACAAAAGTAGAAGTAAAATCAGGGACATATTAGTACAGTTTATGGGGATAATGCCATGAAGAAAACGTCAGTATACAAATGGATTAAACGTTTTTCTGAGGGGGGAGAACACATCACTGATGAAGAGAGGTCAGGGCGGCCAGTAACAAGCAGAATATTGCAAAAATTCATCGAGTTGTGCGTCAAAATCATTGGCTGACTGTGAGAAGCATAGCAGACCAAGTACACATTGATAGAGAAACAGGAAGATCTAACTGAAAATCTTGGCATGAGGAAGGTGTGTGCAAAAATGGTACTAAAGGAGCTCACAGATGAACAAAAGCAAAGGAGACTTGAAGTTTGCTAAGACCTTTTGGAGAGGTATGACGATGATTTGGGCCATGTTATCACTGGTGATGAAACATGGATATACCAATATGACCCTGAAACAAAGTGTCAAAGTGCACAATGGAAGTCAGCCAATTCGCCATGACCAAAAAAGTTCCATCAGTCCAAATCAAGAGTCAAAACAATGTTGCTAACGTTTTTTGATATCGGAGTGATTATTTATTATGAATTTGTACCAACTGGACAAACAGTTAACCAAGTTTACTCTTTGGAAGTGCTGAAAGGTTGCATGAAAAAATTAGATGACCTGAACTTTTTGTCAGCAATTCATGGCTCTTGCATCACGGCAATGTACCAACTCACACAGCACTGTCTATGAGGGAGTTGTTAGCCAGTAAACAAATAACTGTATTAGAACACCCTCCCTACTCACCTGATTTGGTCCCCAATGACTTCTTTCTTTACCCAAAGACACAGAAAACATTGAAAGGAAGACATTTTGATGACATTCAGGACATCAAGGGTAATACGACAGGTCTGATGGCCATTCCAGGAAAAGAGTTCCAAAATTGTTTTGAAAGGTGTACTAGGTTCTGGCGTCAGTGCATAGTTTCCCAAGAGGAATACTTCAAAGATGACCATAGTGACATTCAGCAATGAGGTATGTAGCACTTTTTCTAGGATGAGTTCTCCAACTTAATTGTCATACATCATAGGTCTTTGGTTTTCATCACATTTCATATTTCATGCAAATCCCTTCTGGCCTGCAAAGTTTCTGTTGAGAAATCAACTGATTGGTTTGGTGCCAATGCTAAGCCTGGAGTGACTCACCAAAAGTCACAGAACACACTGAGGCCAGTTGCCGCCCACAGATTATGTTTTCAGTGAAAGAGTGCAACTCGGGCAGGGCTGGCTGCTCAAAGAGAAAGTGCCTCTGGCTGGCATTGGGGGAGTTGAATGGTGCGGGGTCCCAGTGCGTCAGCAGGGTAGAGCAGCGGAGTTCACCAGACCAATCAGATTCAGATTTGGCCATAAGGGGGCAGGCTCAACACAGAAAAGATGGTGCCCGCCAGCCAGCTGCATGGGAGAGGACAACTCACAGGGAAAATGGCAACTGTCCTTCAGCCCTCTCCTTAAGCCACACACTTCAGTCTGCCCCCGTATACCTCCATCTCCCCTTACTCCCCCCCCCCCCCCGTCACCATTCCTCCTCCAGGGCCCAGGGTGAGTGCCTGTGAGTAAGTGAGTCTGTGCGTGGGTTGTTTAAAAGGTCATCTGGGTTTCTCACCGCCTTCCATCCCACTGTTTTTCACAGCCAGATGTTCTGGGGGTTCTTCTTCCCTGCTCTAGTACTCTGGGCTGGGAAGGCCGGTATGGGGCTGGGGTTTCTTGCTCCTCTGGGAGGACCCTCCGAGGCTGAGCTATCCCTCCAGATTCTCAACCACCACATGGAGGTTTGGGGCCTGTTCTGCATCTCCACTCCTCCTATCAGTCTTGAGGTAGCTTCTTCTTTATAATTTTAGTTATAGGACTTCTGTTCGGCTAGACTTCAGGTGGTTCTCCAGGTTGATTGTTCTATAATTTAGTTGTAATTTTAATTTTAATGTGTTCATGGGAGGACACAGGCACAGTGTTTATCTACTCCGCCAGCTTGGATGTCCTCTTTGTGCTTTCCTTTTTGAGTTCAGTGTTCATATTTCCCACGCAGGCCTGATTTCTACTCCTACTCTGTGGCCTTGAATTTGCTTCACTATGATTCATCCCATTGTCATGATTGAGAAGGAAGTATCCTGCCACTGTTCTGAGTAATAAAGATTTCAAAAGTTAGTATATCTCTAATTCCAAAAGTCTTTTCTTTGATTTCATCTCTACTGTGATTGAAGTCACTTTTAAAACATGGGAAAAAACATAGTTTTGTCTTCTTTTCAAAGCCAACACAACTTCTTAAAAATGGTGGCAGAATTAAGTCCTGACAGAGACTCAGAAACTTGTTTCTTTTCTAGGTATTTATACTGTGTGGCCTGCTCATAAGTGGGCTCATAAGTGCAGCCCACTCAGTGTAAAGCAGTCTGTGGCAGCTTGATGGAAATTAGAGAGTCACATTCTGGAATAACTGAAAAGTTAGTTTTGTCCACAGCATGGCATTTCCTCAATAGATTGGAGAGAGGATTGCCACAACTTGAACCAGCAGGTAGGAGAAGGAAGCTGAGATGGAACAAATAGAAACAGAAACTGGTCTTCCAGGGATAGCTGGGTGTCCACTGCACAGAGCACAAAAAACACGATATGCACAGGAATAATTTACCAGGTACTGATTCTCAAGGCTGGTTCACAAAGAGCCAATTCATTTTCTGACCAAAGCTCCTAGTGCTTGTTGGTAAGGAAAACATTATCTGTTGTTAAAAATTCCAGTTACTTAAGCCTGTAGTACTCAAAGGAGCACGTATGGACTGCTGTTTTCATCAGATCATGTGAAATGAGGAGGATAATGTAGTGATTTTTCCTCTAAAGCTAAATTTATTCACTTTAAAGAACTCTTTATTCTGAGATTAGTTTCCTCCTACTTTTTTTTTTTTTGGTATTAATATGTGGGTTTACAAAATTAAACAACAGTGTTAGTCATTCGATTTGACATCTTTGCTTAGCAAATTAAAGATTAACAACCTTCCACTGGTCCCCAAAATGTTTTTGACAGTTTATAAAATCCAGACATTTTGGAAGTTCAGATTTAAGCCACAAACTATACAGTGATGTACCATTTGACAAAGAAACAAGCAACCTAATGAGGAAGAGACCATGTTCTTTGGATGGTGGCAAACAGATTGTGGAAGAAGAGTGGCATCAAATTGCAGACCGAGTTGTCTAAGTTAGCAGCAGGAGCTGAGCCCATCATAAATGTCACCTCTGGGTTTCCTCTCAATGCTACTTCTGAGTATCATTTGACATAGTTGTTGTTTTGTATTATTAATAGTATATCAGGAAGATGGAAATCAAGGGTTTCATGAGCAGTATCGAGAAAGCACACATTGTAATTACATAGTTACAAATCAAATGAATATTTAATGTTATCTTAAGTGTGTGAACACAAACATTTTAGTTTATTATCACTGGCAGGTTGGTATCACAAAGAAAGGAACGCTACTAAATTGTCTGGCCAGTCTGAATCAAAATCACTTCCTTTAGGGAAATGCTCCTCCTTGGAGTTCATTGTTTCCTCCTCTGAGCTCTCATCACATTCATATCAGAGATGCCCATATTGGACATTGGGTAGGTTGCTGTGTTGGGAAAGATTCGAAGGCTAACTCTGGGCTCAAAGAGAAAGAAATGTTATGAATCGTCAGTCACTGAGATCTGCCAAGGGCTCCAGGGAGGAGATAGCGGGACCTACTCCTGGTGGTTGAGTATTTGCTATCTCTCGTCAGTACCTTCATTTGATACTTAGTGTGTGCTGCTCCAGATGTAGTTATTAGTTTGTTTATACTGGAGACTCTCCATTTTCACCATGGTGCTTCCTGTAAACTGGATACAAAAGTGGGTTTTCATAAAGTGGACTGTGCTTTTCCATAGGAGTAATACTTTAATTGTGGGATGCATTTCCATCCCAAAACTCAACATTAAGTATACTAGAAATGGCAAACAAAGAATGTCTCACAGAAGAAAAAAGACCTCAAAATGGTAGAATTGTGTTCTAGCCTAGAATTTAGAGACGAAAAAGACTCTTACTGTCCTTGCTACCGAAGTCTGGTTGGCAGATTAGAAGCATCAGTACCATTCGATGATTAGAAATGTAGAATCTCAGGCCTCTGCCTCTGCATTTCTCAACTTGAATCTGATGAATCTGCATTTTACCAAGATCCCCAGGTGACTCTTGCTCTCTCCAGGAAACCAGGACCTGCAGAACTAGCAGACAGAAAATTCCATTATAACCCCAACCTGGGGGGCATTCTTAGCACAAGGCGAGGAGAGAAGCCCAGTGGAGCAGGAACACCGGGCCAGGCCAAGTTATCTGGAGGGTTGAGAGGAACAGCTGCATCAGAGGAAATGCTGCCTGGCTGGGTCTGGAATGTTACTGCAAACTCACCTCTTCCTGGGAAGAGATGATGTGGCTCTTCTAAAATCCCAACCAGTCTCTTGGCTGCAGTTGGCATTCAGAGATTAATCATTGAGGAGCAGGATTCTGAGGTGGAATAAACAAAAGGGGAGAGAAGTAGTCACATTTCCTCCAACCCACTTCCTTCAGGCTGCTCATTAAAATTGTCTGAGGAGCCTTAGAAACCCTCCAGTGCCTGGTACCACCCGAGAGATTCTGATTTAATTGGTCTAAGGTTTGTCCCAGCATCAGTATTTTAAAAATTTCCCCAGTTGCTTATTATGTGCAAACAACATTTCAAAGTCTGTAATATTTTATTTCTTTAAAGACCTTAAAATAATGACCTACAGGGGAAAAAAATCATAAGTATTTACACTCCATAAAAAAGCAGCTGTACTACAGCATAAATGTATGCTATATAAATTAATATGAAAACTAGAGTAAACATTTAATTAGAAATATCTTTTGATTGTGTTCGAACCTAGAAGGATGAGGAGGAGTATGAATTTGAAGAGCTGTATATATTTTTTAAAAGTACAAATAAAGTGTTTTAATTTTATTTAAATTTTCTGACACAACAGATAGAGGTATCATTTGGGATTAAGAACTGGGAGGCCTGGGTCTGCTCTGTGACCTCCTGCTAGAGAGATTAGCCCTTGTTGAAACTGATGAAGTGTGGGTGAAGGTGAAGAACAGGTGTTAATTAGACTGTCTTGAAGTGGAGCAGCTCCATAAAAGGCTAATCTTGGAAACAAGGAGATTCTTTTTGTTACCCTCGCATCTAGTTTGCAAATTCTTGCAAAGATAAGGAGCAAGAAGCTAACTTTTACTGGGTGCCTATTCCGGGCTGAGCTAGGATTTTTTCTTCTCATTTCCACAGCTACCTTGTGAGTTAGGTATTTTTCAGAGGGTATAGCAGCCTAAGCGAGAGTAACTTGGACGTATTAGTGAATGGCAGATCAGGATTGAATTCAGGTATGTCTGTGTCCAGGGTCTCGGGTCTTTGTGTGGCACACGTGCTGTTCCCCAGAGGGCAGAGAGCCTGTCAGATCATGTTTCTTTATATCCATCGATTTCCTACACATGATAGATGGCTGACAATTATTTCTTTAAGAATCAACAATTGTGTTGCATGTGAAACATAGTAGGTAGATGTGTACAGCTGTGTCGTACATTGTGTGAGTGGGCTGTGATCTGGCTCCCCTCACTACTCATTACCTCCCATCATTCTCCTTCTGTTAAATCTTCAATTACTTTCATCCTGTGTTATACTTCTTCTCTCCCTGTGGGGCTGAAGAGCCAAGTGCTAGCCTAACTCCCAGACTATAAATCCTGTCGCTGCTGGTTCTGGCCTGGAAGTTTAGTGGGAAGGTCAGATTGGCCCAAGCTTGGAGACACCCAAGATAATTCAGTGAGCTGCATGGTGCTTGAGCCTTGATTTGAGTTAGGCCCAGGTGAAACTGGGAGAGACTTGTACCCTCAAACACTCTAATTCAGAGATTAGTTCAGGTTCACACTCAATGTCATGGGTTTCTGAGACCCAGTTTATTTCCAAATTATTGATGGACAGAATAAAACTGACTGTTCTCAAAGGTTCATTCTGGGGTTTCCTCTTCCCTATAATTTGGCGTGTTCAAGGCTTCTTGAATCACTAGAGCTGAGCTCTTGGGAAATTTTTTTTTGGTAGCAAGCAACTCCACAAAATGGACACTAAATATTGAATACTAATTGAAATGAAATCTGTCATTTTTGCTAGATTTAAACTACAGAAAGTGCTAAAAATGAGCAATTCTAAAAAAAAATACCAGTGACTAAGGAATTAATAACAGTTGTAAGATGGGCTTGGTGGTAGAAACAGTCTTGTGGTGGTTTGGCACAGCTGTGTGGGCACATGACTGTCACAAGTTATGGTTTCAATCCTAAGTGTGTTACGAACATTAACCTGGGTAAGGGTTAGCTAAGCAGAAAATACAGTTTTATAACTAGTCTGAAACTTACCCAGTGCATTACTTAGGGATCACCCCACCCCTAATTTAATGCTTGACTAATTTCCTCTTCACTTACAGTTAAGATGAGAGAAACAATAGTGATAATATTTATGATTCATTAGATACAAAACTGTGCTAGGTTTTGTGTTAGGCACTTGTGTACATTAACTCTGAAGTGTAAAGTTCATAATAGAGAGGACTTATGGTAGGTACATAACGCCACTTTACATCTTTTACTTCGTATCCTGAAGGAGCTATGCCATTTTCAGGACATAAGCATCGTTATTATTGAGCTTCCCTTGAATTGTGCTTGGATGGGACAGGTGCTACAGTTGAGGATTACCCCCTTTAGTCTGGGAAATATGTACAAGTTCAGGAGTCTGTGTGCCCTGAAGAAATCGAGCACTAGGAGTAGTCTTGCCAGGGTCTGCTCCAGCTCCTTTGTTTCCCAGTATAGTTAAAAGAGCAGGAAAAATAAAAACACTAAGAAAGGGAACAATTTTGTATTCACAGGTTGTCTATCATATTGAAGCTCTTCCTGGGCAGGCATTTTTGATAGGGTGAAAATCATGGACTCAAGTAGCTTTAAAAATATACAAATATATGGTAGATTTCTTCTCCCAACAGAGAATGTACAGCCCCTTCCAGGTGTTACATCAACAAAAGAACAGATCTGGTGAGCAGAATTCTGGCTGGATGTTGGCTGCCACTCAACCTGTTGCCTGAGCTCTTGTGCAGTGCACCTCCTGAACAACTTTTCGTGGCATCCCCGACACAAGATTTTATTTTATTTATATTATTTTATTGCTTACAAAATAAGGGGATGGTTTAATAATAGTATTTCATCTTGAGATTCTCAATTTCATTTTCAACTTTTAAGTAGAGGGAAAAATTTCTCTCTTTGTAAGTTGAAACTCTAAGAACAACTTCAACCAAAAACCAAATATTTTCAATTTTGACAGGTCACAGTCAGTGACATTCGCACTGCAGAGCCGAATTTATTGTGAATTCTAAGTTTGGCTAGATGACCTGAGAATTTCTAGAGAGGGGAAATGCAGGTACTTTCTGGAGGATGGGTCTTTATGCTATCCCTTGAGAGAGAGTGAACAGATGCTGGCACTGGAGGCCGTTAGAGGAAAGAGGAGAAGAGGGAGAGTATTTGATTTCTAGTTTGAGAAGTGAGTAAAGCAGTCTTGATAAGTGTTCGCATATTAGTAGCAAGATGGTGGAAAATGAAAAGATCTTAACATGGTAAAGTGAAATTTATTACTGATTTCCTTGTTTCATAGTAGTTACAAAATAGGGTTGTTAATCTACTTGGTAGAATTGTAAGAGGCTGTATTTGGTTTCCCAAACTCTATTACAATCTAAATTTTGCGAAAATACAACATTAAATATATTTTTGAAAAAAAAAATAGAAGGAAGGGACTCACCCATAACCTGACCTTTTCTCTCTTAGTTTTTTCCCAAATATATACATTTAGTTGTAGTCATTATGTACATGCAATTTTGTGCTCTACATTGTGTTTATTTTCTTATAGATACTTTTATATTGCTTAATAGTTTTCATAATGATCATTTATGACATCTGCAAAATATTCCATTGAGTGGATGTACTCTAGTTAACTATTTTCTTATGGTTAGATTTTAAACTTTTTAGACTCTGCCTTTTAATAAAGAAGATCAGGCTATGTATGTACTATGTTATTAAGATGCACTTGGTTTTTAGAAATCATTCTATTTAATTAAAAAATACTGGTTTTGTCTCGCTTTTTTTTTCCTTTTAATGAATGTCCTGTGCTTCTGTCTTACATTCTAAAATTTAGAAGAGAAAGATAAATATTGAAGTTCTATTGGTGATTATATTAAAAGAATGGTTCTCAAACTTAGTGGCTATGAAAATCACCTATGGTACTTGCTAAAATGCATATTTCTGGGCTCTGTCCTCAGATCTTCTGATTACTAGATCTGGGGTTGTGGGCTGAGGCATTCTCTTGTAAAGGTTATAGAGCACATATGGTAAGCACTGTCTTCAGGGAAATCTAGGACATCTTTTCACGCAATTGCTGTAGAATGAACCATACAATGCTGGAGGTTCTATATTTAAATTTAGGTAAACGTTTAAAGACAACCCACATAGTCTAATGATTCTTGTATCTATAAATATAAAGTCTAGTTTGGACTTTATGTCAAAACTCACTAGACAGCAGAGAGGACGTTGAGACAGGGTCGGGGGGAGCACAGGGAGGACAAAGAGGAGATCAGTGCCACCTAAGCTGGGGTAGAGATAGGGAGGCAGTCCTGCCAACGGTGTGTGTGAGATGATGAGGGATATGGGGAAGATGTTGGAAGGAGGACTCCAGGATCACAGATCAGTACTCTTTTCCAGCTACAAAGTGACGTGATGAGACAGCAAACCTATTTGATTTCTTAGGAAGTCTTAACAGTGATTTCAGTAAGAACAAATTGTTTAAACGTATCTAGTCAGCTTTATAGTTTGATGAAACTGATGGCTTAAACTCATATTTACCATTTAAAAAAATCAGTATCTCCACCTTATTAGAATAAATATCTGTATGTTTATCACACTTCCTCCTGAGGCATCAGGGAATAAAAGTGTGATTAGAACCTAGCATGTTTTTTATTTAGTGTCTTCTGTTTTCGAGTGTCCATCAGGAAACTCAAAGCATTTGTCAGACTGTTCTTTTTCCTTTATTTCTCAAAATAAGCAGTGAGTGGGAAGGTATCATTCCTATTTTATAATCACAGAAAGGGAAGCACTGAAAAGCAGATTTCTTTGCTTATAATCCCACACTAGCTAATTGATCTCCTTTTACTGGATAATCGGAGGGTTGAGGTCCTGTTTTTTAGCCTCTGTGCATGTTACAGAAAGCTTAGCACACCAGGAAGATAATTTTCCATGTTTCTCATGTTTCTGCATGTCTTGGGAGTGGAGACATGAACTGTCCTTTGCTCTGGAATGTCTTTTCAAGGATATTTGAATAACAAGCAGTTTTTGAAGACAGAGATGATGTTTCCCTCCAGAGCAAAAGATAGGCATACTTGCTGCTCAGTATAAAATATTCAAGTTCCCTAAGCTCAAGGCTTCTTTTCTGACATGTAAGCCACTGCATGTGCAGGCATCCATCTGGGCCTATCTGCATTGCCTCTGTAGACTTGCAGACAAGGAAGAACTGAAAGAAATATGCTACCCATGCTGTGCTATGAGTAATAAAGTCTTGTGTCTTTGAGCAACAAACTGTGGCAGGCTCACTTGTTATCTAATCAATAGGATAAAACTCATAGCCCCCACAGTTCTCAACAGCCACTAAACGGCATTCAATTAAAAATTGTGGAATAGAATCAAGACCCAAGTAATAGACTCTAGGTCTTCTGACCATAAATTTATGGCTCATGGAGAGGACAGCATTTTTCAAGAAATAACAGCGGCCACACGTTCCCTGGGAGAAAAAGACACCAGGCTGAATGAACTGCTAGCAAATGTGGTTCATTTACTTTGTTTGTATTCGAAACTGTTGAATTTGGAGTCACAAACTAGTGTGATCAAGAAATGTCATATTCCTTTATTTTCTAGTAGGAAATCCAGTGTTGGTTATTATTGTGCTCCTTTTCCTTCCTTCCAGAGGATTAAATTTGCCCAGGTCATGGGGCACATGGTCCATTATGGTCCCTACTGATATGCTCTTTGTCTCAGCCAGTGCGCTCCCCTTGAGGCAGCCGGCTCTGTTCATCCTGTGACCACCTGATCACGGAAATCTTTGCTGAAGCTCCACGTAAGGGGGAAGGTGCAGGTTGCAGGCTCCTCACTCTCTCCAGGTCAGGTCAACTTCTTTCTCATCATCCTCATAACATAATACCTTTCAGGAACTTACACTTTTTGGAAAACAAAGTCAAGAGGGAAATATTTGGACTCCGGGAGCAAAAAAGTCCCATGGACATGGTCCTTTTTCTGGAGAGGGGCTGAAGAGAGAAAAGTAATTTGAGAATAAAGCATGATTTCATATCTCAATGAATTATCCCACTACTCTGCATTTTATATCTTTTCTTTCTTTACATTCTCCTTGGATTCTTCCCCCTAATGAAAGTAGATGATGACTTTTTAGAGTGTAAGTTCCAGGACAGTTGCCTAGGGGTAGGTGTGGGTTTAAGGCAAGAGTTGCCACATCCAGAGAGCCACTAATGAATAGGAAACCTGGAAGTTCTTTCTTAGGCTCCTGCCTTCTTTGTTCTCTTCCACTAGTAAACTTTCCTCCATCTATCAGGCTCTCAAGGTAAAATAAATCAGCAAAATGCCTGCTTAGCCAACATTTTTACATTTGAACACTATGTAAAGGACAATAAAACACTGTCAGTGTGTGCAGATTCTCTTGCATACTAGATTCAGAAAGGAAAATATAGTCTGTCTTAACTCTCACTGCTGTCAAGTGTTTAAATTGCCCTTGGAGCATATATTTGAAACACATTGTCATTGCAATGTTGCCAAACAGTGAGCAAGTCAATGTATCTGAGACCACACAATGATTGACACTTTATAAGTCAAACAGGGAGACAGGGAACCTCATCCCGCCACTGCTCTTTCCAGGACTGCTGATATAGTTTCTGATGGTGTAGAGAGATGTGTAATGTTGGTTCACAACCAGAAGCTGTAGAGTCAGAAGGTAGCCTGAACTCCTTGGTTGTTTGGTTGGCATAGGTTGCACCTCGAATGGGGGAGAACAGAGGCAAAGGGCAGTGATGTCGCTATCACATTTCCAAGCAGTTGTTCTTTTTCGTCTGAATGGTGAGGGTGTTTTTTAATTTTGTTGTTTTGGGTCTTTTACTTTAATTGAGTTTGGAAAAGGTGAGCATATCTGGATTACATGCTCATGCAGGACCACTTATAGGATCACAGAGCAAGCCAAGGGAAGACGTGGGCCTTCTGGGTCACATGGTCATATATGGGTGAACAAGGTCCTTGCTCTCAATTCAAATCATTTGCTAAGTTTCTCACACATCGTTGGAAGAATTCAACTAAGAGTCAATTTTTAAAAACGGGATTTGTGCCTACGATGTAAGATCAGACTAATCTCATTAATTAGAATGAAGTTCTACCTAAGCAGCTGCCCCAACCACCACCTCAACTGAATTAGAGTGAAACATTTTTTTCACCCCCAATTGTGAGCCATTGCTGAAGGCAGAAAATACATTTTTTTTCATCCTTCTATTGTAAAAGTATATAGCTCAGTGCCTAGCACAAAATACATGTTTGATAAATTATGTCAAATGAGTGGAGGAACAAATGCCAACAATTAAATAACAGTGCAAATAAAATAAGAGCCTTTCAGGTTTCCTGGGTTTTGTTTTCTGAGGTCACTTTTTCTCTGCCATTTTTTCAGCTCTAATGACTACATCTCATTTTATGACATCTTTTATTTTTTTCTAATTAAGCTTGCTATGGTTCACAAACCCTGTGAAAACAGCAAGGTTATCCACTAAAGAGTATTTCTTGACCTTCATTGCCTTAATAAGCATCCCTGGCCATGTTTTTGACTTCCCAAAAGAGTTGTTACATAGATTTCATACTATTTAGATGGAGAAAGAAGAGAACAACATGATCAATGAAATTAAGACTTTTGCATAATTAGGGGAAAAAATACCCTTTGCCTGGCACAATTTCAATCTTCTTTTTCACCAGCTGCTAAGTCATTTTCATACCCCTGGCTGATTCCTCCAAGTGCAAACACACCTGTTCTCCCAGCTCAGTACCCGTTTTATGCTGGCTCCATGTGAGCAGGAGATGTGAGTGTTTTGATTTGAATAATCATCTTGTTTTGAGCTGAATAATCATGTCTTTATTCTGGGATGACAATGGTCCTCTTTGGCAGAAGTAGGTGGCTGAGTAGCGGTCATCTTCAGAAATTTTCTCCTGAGACTATGAGCAGGACAGTTCACTTAGTAAACCATTTCAGGTATAACTACAAGCTTGGATTTCTTTTTCTGGGCAATTTCTTGCTCTATCAATCTGGGAAAACCCCTCTGGCCTGCTTGTACCTTCTGCAGTGGCCAGAGCTCAGTGTGTGGTGGCCAGTCCGGAAACAACCAATCTTGTGTTTTCACATCAGCTGCAGATGAAGTCACCAACAGATTGGGGGACTGGCAGCCAGTGGCACTTTATGCTCTGGCACTTAAGGAAGCAGCTCAAAAGAATGCATAAAGGCTGCACAGCATATGTGTTAGCGGGAACAAAGCAAAAGCTAGTGTCAAAGATGAGATTAAGAAAAGTCAAATGTAGAGCCATCAGTGTGCTGATTGGCAGTGATACTTGGCAAAAGTAGGGGCTGCTCCACCTCTGCTGTTCCTGTTATACTCCCGTTAGGCACAGATGATTCCATTGAATTCAGGAGTTTATGTCCTCAGCATCCTTAATGCTTTTTACCCCACAATGTTCAAGAGTGACGGACTCATTTTTTTTGTTTTATTGGGAATTGCTTATAGGTCTCCAACCACATCTGATATATAATAGTTTCCAAAAATAATGGTGTCATTCTGAGGATTTCTTTCTATTGTGCCACTCTGTATTTCTCCCATCTGGCTAGTACACCACTCATCTTAATTAGTAAAATGCCATCCTGTCTGATTCCTCCTTGCCAGCAAGTCATTCAGTTCCCAAATCACTTCTTCACCTCCATCATATAGTTTAGTATTTTGCAACAAGAAGACTGTAACATAACTTCCCTAACAGGGAAAAGTGAAATTCATATAGCAATACTAATTAAGCAGAATTTAACACTAGCTTTAATTTAAAGCAGCCCTCCTGAGACTTCCTAACATATACCCAGTGTCATAAAATATGAAGCCACACTCCTTCCCAATTAGCATCCATTTATTTGGGAACAACACCACGCAGCAATAAACAGGCACAGACTGTTCCTTTCTTTCTTATTCTGCCCGGCAGCAGCCTACTCATTGGAGACTTGCTTCGTCAGCAACTTCCTTCAGGAGGCTGGGTTAAACCACACTGGGGCCAAATGAAGTGTCTTGCTGGCATCTCTTTCTCAAATCTTAGACGTGTTTTTCAGTGTAAAGGTGCATCATGACAGTGAGTTAACTGTTGAAATAACTTGTATTAAAAGAAAGACTAAAGCACACTCAAAATGGAATTAGTTTGGCCAGAGGTGATTTTAAGCAGAACGAAAGCTGGTGGTAGAGACTGCTGGGCATGAGAGTGTGGTTACCTAGGGTCCATGAATAAGGCTGTTTTTTTTTAAAAAACCTTTTGTATCCCTGCTGTCACATTGCCACCTGCCAGATCTAACTCTCCATCCTTTCCTCTTCTCCTGTTTCTGGGTGGCCAATGCCTACATTACTGCATCTTTCTAATCCCCCTCCTTTGTGGAACTGTAAATGACTCTTGTATCCCTGGTCTGTAGTTAATGCTACTCTATTAGTTTAATCTGAAGTGTTCACATTAAACCTCCCAGATAAGCATTTTTAGTATAGGTAGAACTGTACATTTTTTTTCTTTCAAACATCAAGCACCAAAAAAGAATGTGTTAAATGGAAGAAAAAGAAGTCACAATCCATCCCCTCACCTACGTTAAATCCTAGCGCATCCCTAATTGCTTAATCCTACTGTGTCAGCTCTTCCTGATGATGAAAACTCCATGCATTTACAAATGCACAGGAGTAGCACAGTTTAAACTGCTTGGATAAGGTGATCTGCACAAATTCAAAAGCCCCAAAGCAGAAGCCTTCTATTATTTTCTTGTTAGGTAGATTAGAGCTAAAATTTTAATAAATAAGAAAGGGGGAACGAGGGAAAAATTCCAGGGGAAATATCAGTAATATCAAATGTCTTCTGGGCCCCCTCTATTGCATAGCCCATTAGTTGAGAAATTGCAGAAAGCCCTAATAATACTACTTGTGATGTAAATAATACCTTTCACACAAAGAGATTTGCCATCACTAATTGTATCTATTTTTATAGCATCCTTATAGGGTAAGGGCCTGGGACAGGTATTATTATCGATGTTTTATAAATAGAAACCATGGCACAGGGTTTAGTGATTTAAGCAAGGTCACACAGTTAGCCGGGCAGATAAAGGGCATGTACCAAGTGCTTTAACTATGCTATACTTTCACAGCAGCTACACTGTTCAGATCTGTGCAGACCCAGACCCAGAGCAGGCACTCTGTAAGCAAGTTGTGCGCTAAGATCAGATCCTCTGCTTAAGGGAATGCTGGTTGCGTAACACTCATATGTTCTCTGTAACATAATAAATGTCCTCTGCCTGGGTGAAAACACGGAAAGGTCTTTCTTTAGCAGAAATTTGATCTTTTGATAGAAATCAATATTTATCATAGCTTGAGTTCAGTTGTGCGTGCCATGTGTGTGTGTGCGTGTGTGTGTATTTAGGTGTAGAACTTTTTGATGTGTTCGTCCAATATGAGCTACTCTTATGAGAACAAATTCAGACAAAATGCAGCAATACATCTGTTCAGAGATAAATATGTAACCAAATTCTGTAAGTCTTAGATGCACTCTAGCAGGTTTCCTTGGGGTATGCATATGGGTGTCATCTTCTATTAACAGAAAATATTCCTAGTTGGAGGTCCAAATACACTTGGCTGTAGGCAAGACCCTGCTTCACAAGAAAAATGATAGGGAGAACAGTAGATCCTTTAATATTTAAGAAATATTTACTATTTCGGAAAAGAAGGGCAAGTATAACGTTTAAAAATGTTCTCTAGATTTCTCAATTTTTCTCATTTTATAGCTCTAGATGCAAGTATTTGGTAGATTTAGTCAGTTTGTACATCAACAAATATGAATTAAACTCCTACTATGTGTCAGATCTTTATGTAGGAGCATGGAACACGGCATCCAAGGTCTACATCGAACTGATATTTAATGGGAGAGATAGATAATAAGCAAGAAAAGAGTGGGGTCTACAGAAAATGAACACACAGAAAACCAAACAAAGAAATGAGATAGAGAGGTTTAAAAAGTGCTCTGAAGGAAATAGGGTAAGGATGGATACACACACACACACACACACACACACACACACACACACACACTCAGAAAGAGAGAGAAACTGGGAGAAACTACCCCTTTAGACAAGGTAGTCAGGGAAAACTTTTTTAGAGAATGACATTGAAGCTAACTTCGAAAGGTGCTGCTCATATGATATCTGTGTTATTTATGTGTTCCTCAGTCTCTGCTAGTTCCCTTGTGCTGGAAAAGAACAATCTTTCATTATCAATTACATTGGAATAAAGCTTGCAACACACCACTCATCTTGGTTCTCCTAGACCAGTGGTTCTTAGGATCCCTTTACACTCTTAACAATTGTTGAAGATCCCACAGAGCTTTGCTTTATGTGGATTATATTAGTGTTTGCCATATTAGTAATTAGAGAAATTTACACATATTTATTTAAAAACATCATGTGATGAATGTATTACTGATAACATAGGTAATGTCATTTATATCATATATTACACATTCATGTATAAATATAATTAGTTTTTTGAAACAAAAAAATTCGTGAGGAGAGTGGTATTGTTTTACATTTTTGCAAATCTCCATCTTTTTTTGGCTGAATAGAAGACAGCTGGATTCACATGTTTGCTCCTGCATTCAATCTGTTGTGAAATGTTGTTTTGGTTGAAGTGTATATTTTAAAAAATCCAGCCTTACACAGCTTCATAGTTGGAAAAGGGAGGACCTCATGCCCACTCTGAGAACCCACTGTCACAAAATAGCTTTTAGCTCAGTGTGTCTCTACTACAATTCCAGGAAAAGTGAAAATTATTCATGGGAAGTAGATATCTGATGATCTTAATCATCCTCACATTTATTACTTTCACTGTTACCGGCATGCATGGGGTTAAACTCAGGTAGCAAGAAGACTCAAGCCTGACTTCCAGCAACTTACTCCTTTTTGAGCAATTTACAAAGTGACGTTTAAATCTCTGAACATGGAAAAGGTAGCAGGTGGCAGAAATGTACAAACTAAGACTCATATTTTCACTTTATTTTCTACAACTGATTTTGCTGTACTGTGGAGACCCCATTCCAACTGACAGGGGACCACACTGGCCACGCCAGGAACACAAACCTTCATCTCTGCAGGTTCAGAACAGTGTTTTGAGCAATTACTCAGTTTCTCAGGGTCTCTTCCCTTTCTCAGGTGAATTAAGGGAAGCTTATGTTTCATGGCCTCTCACTCACCTGGGACCCTTTCAAGGTCCTGGGAGGGGCCCTAGAAATTTCCTATTTATAATTTTGTATTGTTTTTCCAAAAGGTGAGTCCTTAAATTTTATAAGCTTGGGGCACTGCAGAATCTGGACTTGTGCCTCCCTTCCCCTTCTCAAAGGTCCCTCCCTTCTCCTTTTTTCTTCTCAAGATGGCATCTAGGGGACAGGACATGCTGATTATCCTTTTGGCGATGGGAGACGGATGTCTGCCCTTGTGCTGCACTTGGATTCTTGCTGAATGAGCTGCTGAAATGCCCTTGGCCCCTGTAATGATGACATACCATTCTTTGTTGACGTGGCCCTCACCTTAGTTACAGTGAGAAAAACCTTCAGGGGTCTGGCTGCAATCCCTGGCTTAGCCGTGGCCCCGCTACAGTCTTCTCACCCATGATCTTGGTGAACTTCTCACGAGATTGACAATGAATACCCTGACCAATCTCTGTGACCACCCTGTCATGGGCTGGCCCTGGGAAACAAGGGACTTTCCTAGGCCCATCCAGTAAGGCACCTTGTCTAATTACTTCTCTTCTATTGCTCAGGTGCCGTGTGCACAAGGTCCCATGTGACTGTGGGGCTTCTGTGAGAGGCTTCTAGCGCGTCCAGGAGAAATGCTCCTGCTCTGGGAGCCTGCCGTCCTCAACCATCCGAGTGTGTCTACCACACGGCCCATGTGAAGTTTATCGTGGAGGATGGAAAGGGGAAGTGAGCTAGCTCAATGATCTGACTTCTTGTCTTCTCCTCCTCCTCCTTCTTTTTGAAAAACCATCTTTAACCATTTTGAAGTGTACTGTTTAGTAGTGTTAACAGAACTCCAGAACATTTTCATCTTGCAAATCTGAAACTCTGTATCCCTAATTCCCCCTGTCCCTATGCCCCAACCCCCTAGCAACCACCATTCTCCTTTCGGTCTCTATAAATTTGACTATTCTAGTTACCTCATACAAATGGAAGTATATACTGAGCATCTTACTGTGACTGGCTTATTTCACGTAGCACGTCCTTAAAGTTCATCCATGTTGTAGCATGTGTCACAAGGTCCTTCCTTTTTAAGGATGGCTAATACTTCATTGTATGTATTTTGTTTATCCATTAATCTGTGTTAGACATTTGAGTTGCTTCCACTTCTTGTCTATTGTGAATAGTGCTATCATGAACATGAGCGTACAAATGTCTCTTCGAGACCCTGCTTTCATTTCTTTTGGGTATATACCCAGAAGTGAGGTCGCTGGATCATATCCTTTTTTTTTCATTTTTTGAAGAACCTCTATACTGTTTTCCACAATAGTTTGCACCATTTTACAATCCCACCAATATTGCACAGGAGTTCCAATTTCTCCCTATTTTTGCCAACACTTGTTATTTTCTGGTCTTTTTCTTGTTTTCCAGTAGCCATCCTAATGGGTGTGAAGTGATAATCTCATTGTGGCTTTGATTTGCATTTCTATGATAATTAGTCATTTTGTGCATCTTTTCATATGCATGTTGCTTATTTGTATATCTTCTTTGGAGAAATGTCTATTCTAGTCCTTTGCTCATTTTCCTTTTCTTTTCTTTTTTTTTTTTTGCTGACATCTCCTCCCACTTTGTGGAAGAAGTCTTCCTTTTCTGGGTCAGGAAATTACCAATGCAAATACTTTTATCTCCCCTACACTGTTCTTGGAAAAGAGTATTCAGTAGGGTACCTTAATGTACTCATTTCCTACTCTCCACTCTACCCCAACTTAACTTCCATTTTCCTGCTATGATTGTAGTTCAAGCTCATATCATCTTTCATGTGAACTCTTGCAAAGTCTTCTCTTTGGTTTTCCCACCTTTGGTCTTGATCCTTTCAAGCTATTCTGCTCCCTGTTGCTGGAGTATTGCCATTTATAAAGCATAATTTTGGCAATTATTCTCTGTTTAAAACTTTTCAATGGCTCTCCTTGCCTACAATAAAAAGTCTAGATTCCCGAGTGTAGAATAAAATGTTACTTATCATCTGGGTTTTGATTACCAGTTTGTTTCTCTACCATATCCTGAATACCTTTTTTTTCCCTCTTAACATTGAATTGCTTCTCCTATAGTAAATCTCTTGAGGACAGAGTCCTGTATTAGTCACCTTTGCATCCTTATATCTTACATAGTGTCTGACACAAGTACTTCATAAATATATTTCAAATTAATGAAGGCAAATAATAGTTTCTAATTATCCATTTTATTATTTTGAATTTTATTGCATTGGCTTTTTCTTATGTTGGAATACACATATATGTAATTAAATTGGCTTTTCCTAAAACAGAAATATATCCCATTAAGAAAATTAGTATAGGGATACATAATATTGTTTTATTATTAGTTTCAGGTGTACAAAACAATGTAATAGTTAGACATTTATACTCCTCACAAAGTCATACCAATCTACTACCCCTCTGACATTATATAAATTTCTGCTGTCTCTTTGTTTTATTATTAGTTTCAGGTGTACAAAACAATGTAATAGTTAGACATTTATACTCCTCACAAAGTCATACCAATCTACTACCCCTCTGACATTATATAAATTTCTGTTGTCTCTATTCATTATGCTGTACTCCACTTCTTATGAATATGTACATATATGTATTCATTGTAGTTGACCTTCATTATTGTTCAGCTGCAGCTTCAGGTGTACAGTGCAGTGATCAGGCATCTAACATCTACCTGTGGTCTATAATGGAAAATGTTCCATGTGAGCTTGAGAAGAATGTGTATTCTGCAGCTTTGGGGTGAAATGCTCTGAAAATATCAATTAAATCCAACTGGTCCAATGTGTCATTTAAGGCCACTGTTTCCATATTTATTTTCTGTCCGGAGGACCTGTCGCTTGTTGTCAGTAGTGTGTTGAAGTCCCCTACTATGATAGTGTTACTGTTGATCTCTGTCTTTATGTCAATCAATATCTGTTTTACATATTTAGATGCTCCTATGTTGGGTGCATAGATGTTTACTAGGGTTATGTCCTCTTGTTGGATCAATCCCTTTATTATTATGTGGGGCCCATCTTTGTCTTTTAATATATTCTTCATTTTAAAGTCTATTTTATCGGGATACATAACATTTTGAGTTAGTTCCTCCATCTTAAAAATCAACACTGAAAATAAGATTTGGAGAGTAATCTACATCCATAAGAAAATTTTAATTGGCTGACAATTTCATATCAGAGTTCTAATAAAATATCCTAAATAGCAAGGAATTATTCCACATTAATTTCATCCCCATATGTTTTAAAACAGCTGTCAATTTCTTCTTGTCTCAGACTAATGATCCAGGGCTTTAATCATTTTGGGCATTAAGATCTCCCTGATATTTAAGAGATATCCTTTCTCATTTTACTATGACTTAAATTTGCATGCTGAATCAAACACAACAGAATCAAATAATGCATTATGTACTGTGTTTACAAAGTTATTTGTTTACCTAGGAGAGTATCTATCTTTGACCTCATTTTCACCCCTTCTCATGGCTGACCATCAGAAAGCATTGTTGTAGCTGAGGCTGAAAAAGCCCTTTCAAATCCTCATACATTCCCGGTGGAATGTAAATTGGTGCAGCCACTATAGAAAACAGTATGGAAATTCCTCAAAAAATTAAGAATAGAATTACCATATGGTCCAGCAATCCCTCTTCTGGTTATCCACCAAAAAAATCTGGAAACATTTTATCTGTAAAGATATATGTACCACTATGTTCATTGCAGCTTTATTCATGATGGCCAAGACATTAAAATAATTGAAGTGTCCTTCAAGAGTGATTGGATAAAGAAGATGTGGTATATACACAATGGAATACTACTCGACCATAAGAAAAGATGCAATACTGCCATTTGCGACAATATGGTTGGATCTTGAGATTATCATGCTAAGCAAAATAAGTCAGATAAAAAAAGTCGAGAACCACATGACTTCATTCATGTGTGGGATATAAAACAGAAAGTAACAAATGAACAAGACAAACGAACAAAAACTCATAGATTCTGACAACGTTGTAGTGGTTATCAGAGGGTAAGAGGGAAGGCAGGGTGGTAGAAGAGGGCAAAGGGGGTCAAATATATAGTGATGGAAGAAGAACTGATTTTGGGTGGTAAACACACAATGCAATATATAGATGATGTACTGTAGAATTGTACGCTTAAAACCTATATCATTTTACAAACCAATGTCATCCCAGTAAATTTAATTAAAAAAGAAAAAATAAATTAACAGTGAATAAGAAAAAGAAAAAGCCCTTTAAGCTGCACTTCACATGTTCTTCCCCAAATGTTCCTATGCCTCAATATTCTACGGCCAGTGTTTAGTTGGCAGAAAAATGGGTCTCATCTCTTCTGTGTAAGTGTACAAAGTTTTGCACAACCATAAGGCTGTGTCATTCTTCTGTTCTCTACATCTGTGCCTTTGACAACTGGCTCCTGATGTACCTGGGGATCAGTTGCAGATGTTTGTGCCACCAGCAGTACCTTAGGGCTCAGTTTGAAAATGGGCATGTCCCCTTGGCCACCAGCAATAGGTGTTTCCCACATTTCCTTTCTTTATTGCATTTCTTCCTGTTTCATTATGTATTTTCCAGAATCATGATTGTCTATCATCTATCTATCTATCTATCATCTATCTATCTATTTATCCACCTATCTAGCTATCATCTATATATCATTTGTTTATTTATTTTTAAGCTTCCTCTTGTACCCTTAAAAGGTCCTCAGAACTGGAGTATGACCTTAGATTTTGGGAATCTGGGATCTGTGCAGGCTCTGATCCTAACTGAATAAATTTGGGTAAGTCATTTGACAGAAGTCTGTTTTTTCATTTATCATATGGGTTTATTTTCACCTCACAAAATGATTTCTTTAAAGCTTCAAAGGGATTATGTGTGAGCAAATATATATTGCATTGTGTGTTCACCACCCAAAGCCAATTCTCTTTCTGTCACCATATATTTGACCCCATTTACCCTCTTCTGCTTTATACCTTGAACGGTATAAATTGTTGTACAGCTTTGACTTGGTATTATAATGATGTATATTTACATCTGTGGCTATCAAATTTCTGCTGGCAGTTATGTGGATGAATCTTTGTTATATTATAATAACCAGTCATTTCACCTAATTCAGACAAACATCTGGTCAAATCCATTATGATGTTATTTTGACTGAATTGGTTAACAGGCCTGTGTAGACAAAATCCAAAATAGCCTGGAAATTTAACTTTGCTATTTAATAAAGAAGCTTCCTGTTTGTCTTGTTAATGACACCTGTATGACTCACTTCTGAGCCAGATGTTGTGCTTCATCATTTCATAACGTGTCATTTTTGCGCACTGACTTTCTTTTCATAGTTCCTGAAGCAAAATCTATTTCATCCATCACCAGGATATTGTTGGTGACAGCTGCAACACCTGAATAGGTAGCTTTAACTTTCACATGGACATAGATGTGGAAAAATTTCTCAGAATGGAACCAGCAGGGAATGAAACATATGGCAGGAAGTGGAAGAAATGAAGACTAGTTTCTATAACAAACCTCTGCGAGTTTTGACAAGGCTCTCTGATATACTGTCAAATCACCCGAGGGCTGAGATGCAGGTAACTCTTCTCCATCTCTAGTCCGAACACTAATGCTTGCCTGAGAAAAGAACTTTCTTGCATTGTAATCCAAAACAACTGTTGGAAGGTGGTGAGTTCTTCTTACTGGATATAATAAATAAAAGGTTTGTAACCCTAGATGCTCATCAGGTTCACCTGTATAGACGCTTAGGACTCCTTCACCCCACATCCCATCCTTGGATATTTTAATTCAGTCGATCAGGGATGGGCTCAGGCCTATATATTTGTAAGAAGTTTTTCTAATGTTTTGGAGGTGCAAAAAGCTAAGCATAATTGTATTGGAGAATTTAATTACCTAATGGATGACTGTTTTAGAAGATGAACTTTAAAGCCCCGCCAATGTTGAGTTTCTATGAGTGTATGAAAGTAAATCTTCATTTGCAGGAGTCAAATCTGGAATGTATCCAGAGACTAATAGGTCAGGTGAATGTATGTAGTGGCTCTGTGAAACATAATAGATAGTGGTGGGGATTCTGGCAAATTAGCTAGTGAATCTCTACTGAAAAGCACTGTAGCTAACAAATACATTAGGACAGATTTGGCCCTTGGGTCTGCAATTTTACCTATATAAAGCCTTCTGGGGAGTTGAGGGAGTAGGGGAGATTCTTCTCGTGCCTCAAGCTTTCTTTGGTTTCTCCAGTGTGAAATACTCAGTACGGTTTTCTTTTTGAGATTTTTTTTTTTTAAAACCAATGTTAAAATATTTAATGTAAGAGGTATATCTTGTGTATTGCTTTTTACAAAGATGGAGGAGAGGAATATGATTAAAATGGATCCACTTCATTCTCTCATTTTGTCCCCCAGCTTACCCCATCTGACGACATGTTTAGTCCAAGTTTGAGTTAACTGTGGAATAAGCAGAGTATGGGGGACTTGACATTTCATTTATATTGATTTCTTCTGCTCCTAGATCCACTCCTTATCCTGTGAGACAATGATAAGAAAATCTCAATAAAATAAGAGAACTATCAATGAATAAAAAGCACTTCAAGAAGATTTAAAGAATTCTTTTAAAGTTAGAGGTATTTTAGGGGCATCTGCTGAAAATGTTGCCTTAGTGTGTGTGTGTGTGGTTTTTTTTTTTCACTTTGGGGCAATGAAATTTTATGAGTCACTAAATACATATTTTGACATCTGGCTTCACTTTTTTTTTCATGAATGCTGTAAATTTTCATCATAAGAGTTTCCTTCTTGTCAGTCTTGTGGTACTATACTTTCAATCATTTTCTGGGTGATTTACAGATGGTTGTACCTAATTACCTAAGGTCTTACTTTCCTATGAATTCTCTAGGCTAGGGTAAGGCATGGGGGCAAGAAATATAAATGTTAAATTTTATTTAAGGACAGGCTACGTTTTGGCCTTCCTTAATTGTGTAATTTTTATCCTGTGCCTGTTTCATTTGTTAATGTAAATTCTTATATCTAGCATTATTTAGACATGATTTCTTAAAGATCTAAAGATTTTCTTGCCTTAAAATTTCATTCTGATACCTCTAATCTTAATGACAGCTACCAGTTTTGGAACTCTTATCCATGTGAGATTCTGAGATGTTTTAATTTTGAATTTGTCTGTTGACTTCGTTTTGTAGAGAAATTAATTTTAGATTGACATAAGATAATGAAGGCTCTTTTCATGAGTAAATTTTAAAATTCTAAACTAGATATTTATGATAAAAAAATTTTAATTACTATAACTGAGGAACTATGTCTACACTGTTTCATATATGGGTTTCCTGGCTCTGTATTTGTGGACTCATGGTTTGATCTGTGAATTTTTATATCAAGAGCTAGGAGATAAATAGGAAATGACTATTGACAGTACACCATCAAAACTGGTTGCCTAGAGAGTGTGTATGAGGTCTGACAATTATGTTCATAAACTCATCCTAGAGAAAGTGCTACATACTTTATGGCTGATTATCACTATGGTGACCTTTGAAGTACTCACCTTGGGAAGCTATGCACCAATGCCAGTGCCTAGTCCACCCTTTAAAGCAATTTTAGAACTTTTTCTGGAATGGCCATCTGAGCTGTTGTATTAACCTGGATGTCCTGAATGTCATCAAAATGTCTTCCTTTCACTATTTCCTTTATCTTTGGGTAAAGAAAGAAGTCACTGAGGGCCAGATCAGGTGAGTAGGGAGGGTGTTCCAATACAGTTATTTGTTTACTGGCTAAAAACTCCCTCACAGACAGTGTCATGTGAGCTGGTGCATTGTCGTGCCGCAAGAGCCATGAATTGTTGGTGAAAAATTCCAGTCGTCTAACTTTTTCACGCAGCCTTTTCAGCACTTCCAAATAGCAAACTTCGTTAACTATTTGTCCAGTTGGTACAAATTCATAATGAATAATCCCTGTGCTATCAAAAAAATTTTTGCAACATTGTTGCAACAAGTTCGTGAACTTAATTGTCAGACCTGGTATGTTTTTTCCTCTGATCCTCCGCTTCTCAAATTTTATAGATTTCTCTAGTATTATTTTTAGAGTTTCATTAAAACCTGATCGTCTTCATGAAGAGAAGGACCTGTGAAGCAGTAACGATTAGGTAATCTCTTGAGGAGATACACAATGAAGGTGCTGGGGTGAGTCTGCAATCACATGTGCAGGGAAATTGAGGAAAACGTGAAGTCCCAGCTCTCTAATAACCATTTTGAATAGTGAAGCTGAGAAAATGTGATGGAATCCCTACGCATGTATGTATGCTTTAGGAAATTAGCTCAGGATCCCTCAGGAAAATCGTAACATCCGAGATGTTACGACACAAAGCCTTGGAGGTCACATTAATTCCTTAACTGATATTGCCTAATCATAGGCACTGCTGCCTGAGTGTGAAACAATGTGTTTTGGGTGGGTTTCTCTTTGTAGTTGTCAGCAATAGTTCTTGCGGTGTCTAGAGGCACAGAGTTAACTGCTAATGCGAACTATAGGAACTCAGAACTACAAAGTTCTCAGGGCTTCAGTAAGAAGCTTAGAATAGGGCATCACCCTGAGTTGCTAACTGTTCCCAGTAACTCTGATTTCTACTTGAGAACAACTGGAGAATAGCTTTTACTTTTTGTTTGACTCTGCTTTCACTTTTGACCTTGGAATTGGTGAGGAAGATTTTGCCAGCCATGGATACAGTCCTAATGGCCCAGTATCACCATCAGCGTCATTATTGGGGTGGTGGACATTCAACCCATTGGCCTGAGGGTAAATGACCAGTTGTGTTTCCCCGTCTTTGTTAAAGAGAACTGCTTCATTATGCAGCCTAGCTTTGGCCAGTTAATAAAATCGAGGTCCAATTTTGAAGGGCAATTTTGAGCGACTTGAAGTCATTTATATTTTTTGTTCCTTAGGTTGCCTCCACATCACTCACTGAGTTTTAGTCTCACTCACATCACATCACATATGTCAATCCCATAACATTTGATTAAAATATTAGAATACGTTTTTATTTTATTATCTCTTGCATCTGAGCATGGCTCACCCAGACAGCCACATGACAATGAGCACATTATTGATTATTCGTGAAGATACCCTAGGCATTGCAATTATTAGTTTTTCCTGAATAGGCTTAGTCATATAACTGAAAAGATTAATAGGAGCAGGAGCAGCAAATGAAACTGAGAAGGCCAACTTGCAAATCTGATTAAAATGTCTAGTATATTGAAATTGAGGAGAAGATGTAAAATTAAGAAAGTTACAAGCAGGAAATGGCAAACACCAGCTGAGGCGATAGGGAATGCCATATGTTATATGTTCTTCATGCTTTTTTTCCCCCTCTTGCTTTTTTCAAAAAAGACTATATATAAAACACACACATTATATATATACATGCATACATTACCCTGGCACATGTATCATTAAGGATCTCCTTGGAAAAGCAAGTTGATATATTTATTTTTTGGAATAAAAAATCCAAAGCTATTTTCTGCAACATCAGGTTCACATTTATACCAGTAATCCCACAACTCTGTTCATTGTTAAAGATTTAAAATTCTAGTCAGTTTTCTTTTGATTTTCCTGTTGGGTTTTATCTGTCCAAGTTCTGAGCTCTGTTGTCTCTCTGTTTCTGTTGATGAGGATCCAAGGAATGCTTTTGGAGCCTGTTACCATCTATTCTTCCCACAATATTTGTTTAACACAGGATAAACAACTGATCACAAAGAATAAACAATGATAGAATATTCTTAATCTTATCGTATTGGGGCCATGCAAATCTGGGCAGCATTTATTACATGAAGGCAAATGTGAGTTTTATTTTATTTCATAATGTGGAATTAGTTTTTGATGTCAAAAGGAATGATCCCATTTGTATTCCCTGTTCAGATTTATTTTTAAAATTTGACATTCCCCCCCCTACAATTCACTGTTCTGCATATTTATATTCTTTCATTGTATACTGCTATAAACAATAATCAATAAAGCATCTAATAAAAAGTCTGGAACTGGTAGTTGTTAAAATCAACAGCTTCACAAAAGGAGCAGCTATTCATCCTATTGGCTCATCTACATTTCCCTAGGCCTTAGATGTCTTTGACCTCCCTACTTTGCCTTCCAGATGGCAGTAGCAACTAACTTTTCTCTGCGTGTTCTGTATTCATTATTTCATAGAGCTTATCTTAAAAAAAACAAACAAAAAAACTCTTAGCCCTGGTAACAATTTATTATCAGTTCACAGATTTGCAAAATTTACATCAAGAATTCTCTTCCTCTCCATTACAAAACCAAAACAAAACCAAAAATAGCAATTATGCTTTCTACTTTAGAAAGAAGCCCACCACTTAAGTGACTGGGTCTTATTCCATGTCTTAGCTCTCTGTCATTCTGCTGTCCTGCAAACTGTGGGGACTGTTCTCCTTTTGGGGAGACAATGGAAGTAGGCTCTACTGAAACAAAGAATATGTTTCATTAGCGCCACACACTCCATTCTGGACATGCCTTTCTCTTCTGGAAGATCCACTGGCTAGAAAGAAAGTGTTCCTAGTTCAGTCAAAACTTGGCAGTGACCTACTATGTCAGCTTATGCTAAAAAGACTGCAACAAAAGTTCTTTTAAAAATATTTTCTAGACAATGATGACTTTAGCTAGCACAGTTCCCTTGACCAACGCTTTAAAGGGAATTTACTGGTATGGATGCAAACGTTATAATAATTCTTCATTCAGAAAGTCAAAAGTTCTAAGACCTAGAGAGCATAAAGGGTTAGGGATTATAAAAAGGTATGTCTACAAACACATCAATAATCTTTCTATTATTCTACAAAGTCCTGAGTTACTGGATGTTTCAAGTCAGTTTCTCCTTCTCCTCTTCCTCTTCTTTCTGTTTCTTTTTTTAAAAATAAGTAGCTTATTTACTTATGTGTTAGTTGTCTATTGTATTTTATATTGATAGTTTAGGTCAGGAAAAAGGAAGCTGAAAATAAATAAAAGCTTATTCTTTTTATATTATAAATGAAGTGCTAGTTATAAGTAAAACTCCCAGGATAATTTGACTGACAAATATATCAGACATACCTGATTCTTTGTCTTGGTCTTTACAAAGAGAGATTTATAACAGCTGCCAGGGATCACTGTAATCTATGCCTCTCAGGGGAGAAAGAAGAAAACCTGAAGGAAATAAGGACGATGCTAGGGCAAATGCTTAAGAAATTACAACATTGTGAAATGTAAAAGAACTGTAGCATCAGGAGAACAATTGAACGAGAAAATAAATTACTGAGAGTAGAGCAGTCAGTAGGTTTTGAAAGTGGGAAGGCGAGAAAGAAAGAAAACATTTTGGAACCTCAGTGTAAGATGAGAAGTAAAATAGAACAGTATTTCTTTCTGTCATTGTCTCTCCCCCACTTCCTTCCTCCCCACCAAATCATCATGTTGAAGGTCAGTGAAACCAGTTGATCTGGGCTGGTTTCACATGTATACCAGTCATCCAGGATATCAGTATTCTTTATGCAGAACGATTGCGATAAATATGCTTAAATAAATACACATTCCCATTTCAACTGAATCATTTGATGGGAATCACAGGGTAAAATGCCACTTTATGAATCATATCACTAGTTCCCTGGCAAAGTGAAGGTGGAGTTTTTGTACTTGTTTAATACATATATATATGTATATATGTGTGTGTATATATATATGTATATATGTGTGTGTGTATATATATATATATACACACACATATATATGTATATATTTACAATGATATTTGCATTCTGTGTGATATTCAGATACTGAGTATTCCAGGGGTAGAAAGATAGATGAAAGGGTAGGCAAGAAGGGGAAAAGATAGGAGAAGTATTTTACAATTTTGTAATGTTTCCAGAGTACTGGTGCCTACTTTTTTTTTCTAAGTTTGCTTTTATTGTTTTCTCTCTGGCGTACATGCTCCTAAACAGAGCTATCCTTGAATGAGATGTTACCTTATGGTAGGATTTAAGAGTTACCGGGAGAATCCTATTCCTTCTAAAATATTTTAGTTTCTTATTCTTTCAGTTTCTGTGGTTTAACTATTCCAAACTGATTTCTTCAGGTCCTCAAAAATGTCCCATTGAAATGTAATTATACCAGGGAAGACTTTGCAACAGTGGAAACGTGGGTGAGTAGGTGGGGGTGGACTTAGTTCAGTGAGATAAACCTGCTCGACTGTGATACAAGCTAAGTGTGAGGATAGAACGGACAGCAGTGTTCCAAGAGGACAGCTGAGCAGGGAGGTGAGAAGTTGTTATGTAGAGAGGGAGAGTTGTAACTTGCTCTGAAGAGAACTAGTTAGCAGTTGAATATACCTTCCATTTTACAATTGAAGAGAGAGTTACTTAAAACAGTTGCTTTGGGGGCCAAGTTGAAGAATCTCATGTCATTCACAGTTTTACTGAAAGTCATACGCAAACAGGTTTTCTTTCTATTTTAAAACAAAGAAAATAGAGGGCTCTGACAGAAGTATACTGTAATTGTGACCATGTGTGAAACCCAAATATAGGCCATAACACCATTTCTACCTGCCCCTGCAGGAACTAAGACATTTGGTGAACTATTTTCTAAAACTTCTAATAAATTACTAAAAAATTCAGAAAATATAAAGAAAAAAATTGCACATAGTTTCATCTTCCAAAAACAACTGCTGAGAATATTTTATTTATTTCTAGTCTTTTTTTCTTTAAATTAATGTTTCTCATTATTTTATGAAGGAAATAGGTAGCAATTATACAATTCAGAATGTTCCCTATCTTGGAGAATCCATGTGCCCTTTGGAGACTTCCAAAGGGGTACTCATCAGGACGCACGAGTGTTTGTTAACTTGGAGGTTAAGAGCTAACGATCCTTTGGATTTAGTGGGCATCCTTACAAATAAACTGATGGGACCGAGGGGAAATTTGCATTTATACATTAACATTCCTATGAATATTTTATACATTTATAAATACTCTAAATATTTTAATAAATACTCTATATTAATTTTGGCAATAACTATATCATTGACTATTCTTTGAAAATATGCTCTTTAACAGTTATATAATAATTATCATTATATGGATAGACAGTTACTTACTGAACATTTTAGTTGTTTTCAATTTTATGAGAAATAATTTTTTTTTTAAAGATTTTATTGGGGAAGGGGAACAGGACTTTATTGAGGAACAGTGTGTACTTCCAGGACTTTTTTCCAAGTCAAGTTGTTGTCCTTTCAGTCTTCGTTGTGGAGGACGCAGCTCAGCTCCAGGTCCAGTTGCCGTTTTTTCTAGTTGCTGAGTTGCAGGGGGTGCAGCCCACCATCCCTTGCGGGAGTTGAACTGACAACCTTGTGGTTGAGAGGCCGCGCTCCAACCAACCAAGCCATGGGGGGGGGGGTGGCTCAGCGGCAGCTCAGCTCAAGGTGCCGTGTTCAATCTTAGTTGCAGGGGGCGCTGCTCACCATCCCTTGTGGGACTGGAAGAATTGAACTGGCAACCTTGTGGTTGAGAGCCCACTGGCCCATGTGGGAATCGAACTGGCAGCCTTCGGAGTTAGGATCACGGAGCTCTAACCGCCTGAGCCACCGGGCCGGTCCTGAGAAATAATTTTTGATACATGTAATTTTTGTTTACTTTGACTTAATAATTTTGTACTTTGGATGAAATGCTAGAAGTGGAGTTACTGGGTCAAAGGGCATGTTCATTTTAAACATGCTTGATGTATTTTGGGATTAATAACTTTGACCACAACTGTGAGGTGCTACGGATGAATCCTTGAGTCTCTTCCCAACAGATAAATTATACATATGGCAGCAAGGGAAGGGATCATGTAATGGTTGTACAAGGATCACGAAGAGTCCCTCATTATCAAGAAATTATGCTTGGTTTACGCTCTAATATTTCCATTAGAGAATACAGCAGGACTTTCAGTGCACTGAATAAATCAAGAAATTTGAGATTGATATCACCATGGATCTTGGCTTACATAACATGAGACTCCTGTACTCTCCCAATTTCTGCTTCCGTGGAGGTGATAAAAAGGGAAATAATCTTTTCCCCATTTAAAGCAATTACCCGCTCACTACCTTGGAGCGTGGCTGTAGTCTGAAGTCAAATGCTTCCCTGGCGTCCATTCTGAAAAAGAGTGGCCATCCAGAGTGGGCCTCCAACTGCAAAGTATCTCATCTTCAAGAGAGGCCTAGAAGTTGTGAGGTATTATTTGAATATTGTTTACTGCTGTATGTATTAGGGAATGAAGGAAGAATGGAAGCGTTTGGCTTAAAACTTCTGTTTCACTGTGATGGGAAAACCCATCAGTGAAACTCAGCTCAGTGTGGGGGAAGCAGCCCTAGTTCTGCTAGCTCCTAACAACTTCCGTGTTTGGAGGCTTTAATTTCACCGATATAATCTATATAGCCTGGGGAAGGCATTGCTGCTTTCATTACACAGATGTGCCATTTGTTCCTACTCTAAAATCTTTCTCCTATTTTAGATTACAATTTGCAGAATCAAATTCGATATGAATTTCATAATGAGGTTTTCTAATCACATGTCACAAAAAATTATTTTTCTATTTTTATTTTTGTTAGGAAAAGTCCTGGTAAGTAAGACTGTATTATTCCGATTACTGTAAATCCATAGTGGGAAAGGAGATGACTTTCTAGCACGGTTGTATGTCCTAGGAAATGCACACCAGAGCTACAGCGTAGTGTGCTGTCAAATTCTCCACTTCCTCCACTCCAGCTTGATTTATAATACCATTTGAATTCATAGGATGGCACATGTGTTTCCTCTTTGCTGTAGAAAGCAAGGCAATGACCTTGGTTCCTTGCCTTGGTGGTACAAACAGGAATGTAGTTTCTCTTAACCTGATGATCTTTGAACGGCAAACATAATCCTCATCGTCTGTCCCTTCTCACGTTCACTTGTGTTTCCCACTAGCATTGCAGTGGCAGGACCAATGTACGCAGACTTACTTGCAGCCTGTAGTCTAGCTAAGAGCTGATTTCCTCACTTGCCAGCAATTAGAGGAGAATTATATCACATGCTTGGACTGGCTAGTGAATTATTGGCCAGGTTCAACTCTGAGTGCTAGCCCTGCTGTTCCACAGAAACAATAAAAAGAGAGGAAACTAATTACAGTCCATGAGTCGAGGTCTGCAGTCCATGATACCTCGTTAGCAGGTACTAGTCTCTCATTGTCCATTTTTTGCTGCATTCCTGTGGTCAGAAATCTTGCAAAATGATACTGAAGTTCATCTTGGGGTTGGGGTAGAGAAAGGACAAGGGAAATGGTGAAACAAAAGAGTAATAATGGGGGTTGGGGCCAGGAGTGGAGAACAGCCACACCAGAAAATATAAGGTTATAGCAATGTAAAAGCTTTGAAACTAGACGGACCAATGAAATCGAAATGGGAGTCCAGAAATGGACCCAAATGTGCAAGGAATTTAATATGTTAATATTTCAGATTAGAGGAGCAAATAGCCATTAATCGGCAAAAATGTTGGGGTCTGGCTAGCCATTTGAAAAGTATAAAGTTGTATCACTAACTTGCTTTATAATTGAAATAAATTGCAGACAAATCAAATATTAAATGTAAAAATTGAAATTGTAAAAAACATTGGACAAAAACATGGGCAATTAAGAAATTGTGAAGAAGGCAAAACTTTTCTAAGCATGACATAAAATCTAGAAATCATAAAGGGAAAGACATACATTTGATGAGCAATAATTTAAGACTTCTGAATAGAATAAAACTACACTATTAAAAGTCAAGAGGCACATACTAGGAAAAATAACTTCAGCGAATGTGGCCAATAAGGAACTAATTCCTTCAATATACAAAGAATGCTTAAGAATCAATAAGAAAAAGATGCCCAATAGAAAACTAAGTGATAGCCATGAGCAGTGGAGAGTCACCTGGGATGATAGAGATGGGAGAAAAATGGGTGGAAATGAGCTTTGAAATAGTTCGGTGGGACCCCAGGTGAAGTGACTGGACTTCTGGGGATCAGACCGAGAGTAGCAGTCACCAGATCAGGCAGCAGCAGGAACTTCCATGGGAGTGAGCTAGTGTGGACCGGCTGTCACCATCCAGGGAACAACACCTGTAGCCTGTGCTGAGAGACTGTTTGGCTGTTTCTGTATTATTGTCCTGGTGAGGGTCTGGCATGGTATGTGGACTGTTTGGCAGTTGTGCCCCTGGCTGTGACCTGGTGCTTTGGCCAGCCCCATCTGATGGCTCCATATGGTTTCCTCCCTCCTAGAAATGTAGTACAAGGTCTTTGATGTCCAGAAGGACACTAGAAGTCAGGAAGGGCAAGCCCATCACATGTACTTAGGCAGGCCTGGCCAGCGACACAGCTCAGCCTTCTTACATATAGGCTTGTATCGGCAAATATGCTTTCTGGAAAGATACACAGAAAGCGAAGTGGAGAGTTCTTTAAGAGTACTTTATAATGATTAATATATTTTATAATAAAAATGTGTTGAAATAAAGTTACAAGGAACCTCCCCACAATTCTACTTTAATGTAGTTTAGGAACTGTCATAGCAATGTATTATTTATTACCTGCCATCAGGTGATCTTAGTTATTAAGGTGCCTTTAAGCCTTGGGGATGCTTCAAAGTCACAAGATTGAAGCCACCATACGTACTTCAAGATCAACTGCACGGTAAATAAAAGGAATTATGTTGAGTGCCTTGCTCATAGATGCACCTCCTCCTCGTTAAATAATTCTGAGAGTTAATGTTTTTTCAGACTCAGTTTCCTCATCTGTTAAGGGAGAATTATAATAATACTTATTTTTCTGGGTTGTTATGAGGGCTAAAAGAGATCAATATGAAAACATTCTGTAAGCTGTGAAGAGACATTTAACTATTAATCATGAATAACAACAATGCATTCAAATGGAAGTTTTTGTTATTATTCAGAGCAATAGTGTAGGAAGTTGTACTGTGGCTCATTGTATGACTTACTGGATGGAGATTATTTGAGGGACAAAGAACGCTCTCTCCACAGGTGACCCAGGTCACAGTCTCTAGAGATCCAATGTCCAAAAATGAAGGGCTGACAGCTAGAGTAACCGTCATGTCTGGGACAGAGTTTGGATGCAGGTTGAGGTTTATGGAATCAAGGATTTGAGGACCAACGTAAGAAGAGATCAAAGTGAAAGTTGATAAGGAAAAGCAGTGGGGAAGGCAATTTCCCTTCATCACTGAGAAGTTTTGACTGCTAGTCCCAGTGGCATGACACAAAAGCTGCTTCAAAAGGGGTTGGCTCATACAACTAGGAGCTAGTGTCTTCAGCATCTGTGGCTTTAGCTGTTTCGGTGTCTCTAGGATCGTGATGTTGTAAACCAGGCACTCATCCTGGATGGGCAGCTTGGCTGAACTGAGAGTTTGTACAGACTGTAAGTCCGCTATGCAAGAGGCACCTAAGAGTACTCACTGGATCCTGGCTGAGACACTGTATTTTCAGTGACAGCTTGAATGTGCAAACATCAGAGGATGAGCTAAGTGGAAGAATTTCAGCACTTCTGTATCTTTTTTACTTTTTAACTTAAAAAGATTGAAATAGAATATTAGTTTTTTATGGTTCTCAAAAAAAAAAAAAGCCGAAGTTTGCTGAACATTTGCCAATTTTCATGATAAAAATATTCCCACCACTGGCAATTTCAAACTACCAATGTGACACCACTGAATGTAGAGTTGTGAAGAAACGTACACAGTTCATAACAGTTGTTATGAACTGCTCCAAACTAATGCTAGTAATCCCTAGACAGATGTCAAAATCATTATGTTGAGCAAAAGAAGCCAAAATACACACTGTATTTATTATTTCATTTATATGAAGTTCAGGACATAACAGAGATATGTTCCTTTTGATTGCTGAGTAGTAGTCCTCTGTATAAATGTACCACAATATGTTTATCCATTCGCCTGTTGAACATTTGGCTTATTTTCAGTTTTTGGCTATTTTAAATAAACATTCATGCACAAAACTGCTATGAACATTCTTGTACAAACCTTTCTCTGGATATATATTTTTCATTTATCTTGGGTAAATACCTAGGAGTGGAAATTTCTGGGCCATAGAATAGGTTTACATTTAACTTTACAAAAAATCTCCACATCATTTTTGAGACATTAGGTATCCAAATTGAAAAAACGAAATGTGGAACCAGGGATGTCCAGTGTCCTCTCTTTAGACTCTAGTTTCAATGCTCCCGGTATCCACTCTACCCAAGATTAGAAGAGAGAAAGCATGACAATTTGTTCATTTCATCATTAGTTTGTTCATTCATTAAAAGCTATTTACTGAACACTTACTATGTACCAGGCACTGTGGTACACATAGGAAATACAATGATAAATAGCACATGGTTCCTGCCCTTAAAGAACTCACAGTCTAGTGCGTATGAAATCTCCCTTGGACCTCTCGGCTTCTGCCGCATTTTTCCTCTGTAAAAGGGACAATTATAAAGCCACTCCATTGGCTTCTGGGACAGATAATTTCATGGAGAGTGACTGCCAATCACAAAATTCAGCCATATTTGAGGGTTGTCAACAATGTTGATTTGGACTTGCTTAAGGTCACTTTTGCTCTGTTTTATTATCTGACAGAGTGTGTACCTGTTTGGTGCCCTCAGCAGTCTGGGCAGAGTGAAGACTCCACAAGATCAAAGTAGCCCAGAACTGTGCGTCCTCTGACCCAATTTAGGATGACACTGTGGGATGACCTTATGACAGCGCTTCAGGCTCCATTCTATTCCCATATAAAACCGAGTCTTGCTCTGCCACAGTTATCTGCTTTTATGTTTTATTTCTTACTGTGTTAGTGAGCCTACTGAAAATTCCCATGCAGGAGATTTCCTACACTGCAGTTGAATTTGCCAACAGGAAGACAGTATTTGTTCCATCCAATGCTCACCCTCTTGTTGGAGAGAGAGTGTGGTGGGTGTTGTATCCTCTCTCCGTACAGAGGCAAATACGTGATAAGAAAGTATCCCCCCAATACTCATGATGTTGTTGCAAAATGATCATTTCCAATTTGAAGATGAGGAAACTGAGGCTGAGACCAATCTATGCTACACAACTTAGAGGACTTGAACTAGGGTCTATGTGGTGGCAGGGTATATAGGGTCTGCACATCTTCCTGACTCCGTGGTGGATAAAATATTGAGAGCTAAGCAAATGGGGAGCTTTGGGTCTCCTGGGAAATCCCATGGCTTAATTTTAAGTGTTTGCCCCTTTGGAATTCTTAAAACATTAGGAAAAATTGACTGGAAGTGGAGTCAGCCCCCTAAAATTTTTGCCTCATTGCTGCTTGCTAAAGGCTTGCCTGTATTTTTCTTGTTGTAGTTCTGCCAGCAAACAAAGGCAAAACCTGCTTGCCTGTTTGCCTACTTGACGAAATTGCTGGGGGCTGGCCCTTGATATAGACTGCCAGTATACAGAACCTAACTTGTGGGCCTACCAAGTTATAAATGGTTAAGACACAGTGCCTGAATTTTCTTCTGGAGGAACTTCTGTGTGGACGCCTCTGTTTGAGAGAGAGATTTGGGTAGTGTGTGTAGCATGGAGGAATTTGCCTTGGTATGAAAACTCTGCTTGAAGGCATAGCTCACTGTGCCAGAGTTTTCTGCCAATGTGTTGCTGAGTAGAAAAGCTGTGTAGTTTCTTTATCTCCCCCTATCCCCTGAAACAAAGCTTTACCTGTAATCACAAACCAGATGGATGAAAGAAAAAACCTGAAGAGCTGAATGCAAACACTAGCAGTTATTTTGAAGGCAAGTGATTAACTGAACTTAACATTTTCCCCCAGCAACAAGTTTTGGTGTGAAGACAAGACTTTGGATAAGAGCAACAAATTTAAGAAGCACAGAGTAAAGGAGAGAAACCTACTTTCATTTGGTTAGTTGTAATTACTCAGTTCAGGTTGTTCTATCCACAGATATTTTGATTCAGTATCTTACTTTATATTTAACCTTACCCGGACCAAAACAAGGATGTGAGGCAGTTTGGTGTTAAAATATGAAATATGTCAGTCTACACACATATGCACATATACTACACAACCATTAGAAAGTGGCTTTTTCTTGTTCTTTAAACTTTTCTGTGTAAATTCAACAAAACAAGAAAACACAAGGAGGTTAATTCACCATATTTATTCCCATTGCACAGAAAGTATCTTGATTGTTTACTTAGTAGGTCTGCAGCAATTCTATGTTTTCTTATCTCATTTCTACCGTGGTAATTAACATATTTTTTTTTCCTTTAGAGGAACATATGGCATCCTTACTTGTAAACAAACCCTGTAAACCTCTTTCCATATTGTTGAGATCTGAACTGAGCTGTAATTTTATCAAGTCATAATCCTGGAAGCACAATGCAGTCCAGAAACAGTAGAATGTAACACACAGACATAATACGTAAACTGTGAGGAACTTGCCTAACTTGCTCTTTTATTGCCAGATGATTCAGAGTGT
The DNA here is from genome assembly GCF_004115265.2 of Rhinolophus ferrumequinum. Taxonomy (NCBI): domain Eukaryota; kingdom Metazoa; phylum Chordata; class Mammalia; order Chiroptera; family Rhinolophidae; genus Rhinolophus; species Rhinolophus ferrumequinum. The sequence goes on from NC_046291.1 coordinate 61,407,752, forward strand.
GTACAACGTATAGAATTAAAGGATGAAGTGAGGACTCCTAATTGCAGCAACTGCTGCCTGCAAATAAAGCTAGGAAAAATGAAAGGCCAGACAGAAATAGAGAGCTGCTGTGTTTCAACTAAAAATCGCGGTTCAGTGCTCTTCAAGGAAACGAAAGTTGTTCTTTAAGCAAAACAGACTTGGGCTAAGAAGATTCCTGTTGTGTGAGATAAAGGGGCCTAAACATGAGTTTGAGCTACCTGCTTTGTCATAACTCAATAGAAAAGGGGTGGTTACGTATAGTCACATTTTGGAATCTGTGGTCTGAAATTGTACATGGAAATTTTGCTTGACAATCTTTGTGTCTATAATAATATGCTTATCACAATTGCGGCACAGAAACAACATTTCTCTCTACTTCCTTAAATGTGTAGGTGTAAATGTAGCCATTCTAAGTTAAAAAGTAACCCACAACATTTAAAACTTCTGGCCCTGAGTTTGAAAGGCCAATTGTGCAGAAATCATAGTGAATGTTTATAAACTGGTCACGAGAAAAATGCTAACAGGATAATTCAATATACTATTTTTCTGTACTGTGACACTTTTGTATACCCAAAGAGAGAGCGTAGGTGACTAAATGGAGAGGTTGTGTGGGTGCTTGTCTTTCTGCCAAAGGAATCATTCTTGCACTTTGAAGCTGTTTTCTTATGGCACCTTATAGAAGATGAAAAGAAAATATGAATTGCTCATATCAAAGAATAGAGGGAGGAGAGAAGGTGAAGATTGAGAAGTGTCTAGAGAGTCTCCATCATTCTCCCCTTCTCCCCCAATCCTTCCTTGAAGCTGCTGTGTCCTGGACTTTTCTATAGGCTTCATAGAACTAAAAAAGCCCAGAAGATTCACATCCATTTACATCCATCCACCCTAGCTGACTTCAGCATCTCAGGGGTAGAGATGATTCTGCGCCCTCTCAGGAATTCTGAGTTAAGTGGTTTGGGACTAGGCTGAGAAAAAGACAAAAAATGTTATAAGGTTTGTCTGGACCCCTGGGATAACCTCAGGACTCCCACGCAGGGGATTGAGGATGCCGGCTGGGATATGACAAACACCACAGCTGACCCATGAAGAAGGTAAGAGCCAAAAACAGTTGGGTCTCCTGGGGTGGGGGGAGAGTCATTTCATTAATTATTCCCACAATTCCTGGCTCTATATTGGTCAAATAAACACAATAAGCTCACGTGCATCACGTAAGTACTTGGGATAAATCTTTTATCAGTGGGTTTCAGTTTTGGCTATATATTAGAATTACCTGAGAAGCCCTAAAAAATACTGATGCCTGGGTCCTCCTCTTAGAAATTGATTTAATTGGTTAGGATCGCAGTGCAGGTTTTGGGATTTTTTTTTTTTAAAAGCTCTCCAAGTGATTCTTATGGGCAGCCAAGTTTGAAATCCACTGTCTATAACCTTCATTGAGTCCATTTAGGTCAAAACATTAAAAATTACTTTCTTTAAGAGGGTAAAAAAAATTGATTTTAACTTTGCACTAGTATTTTGGGGTTCAATGGCTACCAAGGTCTAAGAGTTCAGCAATGCATGTTTGAGACATAGTGACAACCCGGGGTCCAGCCTTGGCATGGTGACGCTTGCCTGCCCTTTATTTCAAACGCTCGCAGTAATCCTGTGTTCTCTCACTGGAGCCTCAAGACATTTGACAATTGCAGGTCTGCTTGCTTATCATGTATAAGTAATGGGTAAAGCAGAGGTTCTTAGGAACCAAAGATAACTATGGTACCTTATTATCTGTAAGATTACTTGATACTTCATTGAATCATTTGGGTTTTTTTATTTGTGTGTGCGTGTGTGTTGTTGTTAATGCTTTGCTTTTCCTTTTCCAGAAAAATAATGATTTATTCAAAATCTGTCAACCAAACATAACTGAAATATTTTGCTCAACAGATATATTGCCTCTGAGGATTTAAATATGGATGAGCTAAAAGCTTTGAAAACCTGGCAAGAATAAAAATGTCTGGAAAACACTTGGTTGGCCCTGTGTGATGTTGTAAAAAAAGGGAAGAAATGGAATCAAATGATTTTTAGTTGTACTATCAAATCATCTTGAATGTTAATATGAGTTGTCTTATGATAATTTCTAAGGGTTTTTTGTGTTGTTTTTATATCACTGACTCGCACTACTGGTATTTTAAATGGACCCAGGACTCCTACTCCCAGTAGAGACCAAGCCTCTTGAAGGCCATGCTTATGAATTTTCTCCTCAGATTATTTGCATAAAAGGTATAAGGAGGAAAGCTGTAATGGTGGAATAAATGAGGTGCAGTGGAGATTAGGGGGTCTATCCTTATCACGTCACCTGGGTGGCTGACCACCCCACTACTTCCAAGTTCAGCAGTGTCTAAACCTCAGAATCTGCTTGCAGAGGAAGGACTACTAGCTTCTCAAAGAAAGACAACTTGACTTGAAGAAGACTGTTAGCTGTGTTCACAGATGAGATTCTACAACATTATTTACTGAGACCATTCATCGGTTTGCAAAATTCTTGTTCTACTTACAAAAATGTTGTTGTTGTTGTTCTATTTAGTGGAAAGGGACTATGGAGATCTTGTCATTTGGACAGAGAAAACCAAAGCCCAGGGAAGTTAAGATACCGGAATCAACACTGTGAGTTCGAAAAAGAGCTAAGACTAGAACCTGGCATAAGCCCCGATTCCATGGCTCTTTCATCCTCCCAGGTGGTTACAGTTTCAGAATGAAATGAAGAACCTCGCTGGTCAACCTCACAGTTTAAGAAAGCTGATCGGGGACTGTGAAAATGTCAAAGACGACTTGTTCATGTGGTACTTAAGGAGGGAAAAACACAAGTCATTTACTCTGAGCTAGATGGTTTTATAAACTAGTGATGTGACTATAGATTTGTACATTCTAGAAATAAGCATTTGGCAATATGCACTAAAAGTTTTAAAAATATTCATGGTAATTCAATTTTGGAGATTTTTCCTAATAATCAGAGAAAGGCACAAAGACTTATGGTCATAAATGTTTACCCAGCATTTATTTCCATTATAAAATATTGAAATTGTGCACAGAAGTGGGGATTGCTTGCTAAATACTGTTTCTAGCATATAATATGGTGAAATGTAATTTGTCCATTTAAACAATCATGTTCTTGAACCACACCTAAAAATATTGAAAGATGGTCCTGATGAATGGTAAACAAAAATCATGTTTACAAAATATTAGATAGGATAAAATCCCCATTTATAAAAAAACAATACCGTGTTTCCCCGAAAATAAGACCTAACCAGAAAATAAGCCCTAGTAGGTTTTTCAGGATGACATCCCCTGAACATAAGCCCTAATGCATCTTTTGGAGCACAACTTAATATAAGACCCGGTCTTATTTTTGGGGAAACATGGTATATATATTACATGTAGACATAGAAGAAATATTACAAAGATACATAACAAAATGTTAACAATTGTTATCTCTGGGTGGTATGATTATGATTCAATTTTACTTTCTTTATACTTTTCAGTATTTTCCAAATTTCTACCATGAACCTCTATACAGCATAAATATACAAAACAAAAATATCGTTGAAAACATAGCTTAGATAATCTTCAAAAGAAGTTATAGCCACGTTCTTTAGACAGAGGAACATTTGTCTCAAATAGGGAACAAGACCTAGATTTTCTGCCCTCCGGAAGGATTTGAAAAGAGGGAAAAAGGGCCTTGTTATAAAGGACAGACCTGCCAGAAACACCCTGAATCCAATATAACTGAGGTTGTTAAGGCCTAAGAAGAATAAACATTTTAAAAGTGCATAGGGATGGGGCATCTGAGCCCAAAAAAAGCATTAAGTTTAGATGCTAAGCATTATTTCTAAAAACTAGCCTTGGTGTCTAAGGCTATACATTTCTGAAGTTTACAGAGAAACTTTAAATGTCAGCATCATTTTTAGCCCAGAGCTCTTTTCTTACACAACATCTAAAAATATCTATTAGTTTAAGTTGTCAGCATGTAAAACATTTGCTATGACTTTTTCTCATCGTATCACTCAAATCATGTCAGAGCTGGAAAAAAAAATGCTTGGATAATCTGGCAAGTACTAATATTATTTGATGAGATTTTCATGGGGATATTCAATAGCAATTTAATAATGTTGATTATAATGATAAGAAGCCTAACCAAACAGTACTATCTACTGCCCATTTCCACTTAGATGTTCCATAAGAACTCCAAATGCACAATGTCCCAAACTATACCCATGATCTTTCCTCTTATTCTCCATCTGTGTATAGCACCGGTATCCATCTCATTGCCTAAACCATGAACTCAAATTATCCTCTCATTTTTGGATTTCTGCTCTGGTTTACTATAAAAGCATTTAAATGGTCTCTCTAAATCTTGACCCCCTCCAATCCATTCTCCCCTCTGAAGAGGGAGCGGATGCTCAAAAAAGGAAATCAGATTATATTATTTCTTGTTTCTAAGCATTTATTGGAGTCCCATTGCCTTCAAGATAAAATGCAAGCTTCTTAGCATGCCCTTCAAGTCTTTATATGATCTCTATTCTGCTTACCTCTGTAGCCTCAATGCTTTCGAGTTCCCCAGGTATGCCATGCTCTTCATGCCACTGGACTCACTCCTCAACTTTCAGAACGCAGCTCACATGTTGTTTTCTTTGGGACTCAAGGCTGTTTGAGTGCCCATCCAAGGAGCCTCCTTGGCACCATGATGTAACACACTCTATCTGTTTACGTGTGCATCTTCTCTCTTAAAACTATAAACTTCTGGAGGAGAGAGGCGAGGTCCTGTCCTCAGCATTGATCACAGTGTCCGTTACTATCTTTAATTAAAAAAGAATCTTCCCTCTTCTCATGTCATTAACAACATGGAGGGTTGGAGCAGAAAAGATTGCCTACGCAACATTCATGTCACGTCCCACGCTTATCCTCTCCGCTGCTCCTGCCTCCACACCCATCTTCCTTTTTCATAACAGAATCTAGACTGTGGTCACATATCCATCCTCCAAATGTTTCAGGGGAAGCCCACCCCAAGCCTGATTTGTCTATGACAGTTATGTGAATCCCCTGCCCCTTGATGTTGGTTTAAAATGGCCACATGACCCAGTTCTGGCCAAGGAGGTTTGTGGGGTAGGTAGTCTGATGAGGGATCCTGTGAAAGGGTTCCTTGCTTCTAAGAAAGAAATGCATGAAGAGATGGTCCGAGTTATTCCTCTTGACATTTTTTATGACTAAAGCCGCTGTAGCCTTTTGTTCCCATGAAGGGAACCAGCCTGGGAAGAAAGCCGACACATTAACAGTGTCTGAGTGGAGAAGCGTAAAGGACTTGGGCCTCTTTTGGCATAACTAAGCCGTTGATTATATCACTTGGAGCCCACCCAAGCTCCAGACTTCTTACGCAGGATAATAAATTTCCTAATTTTTCCAATAAATTTGAGTTAGAGATCTCTGTTATTTGCAGCCAAATACATAGGAAATGATTCAAAGATGAATTGTAAATGGGCCTTGTTCTACTGAGAATTATTATCCTGGTATAAAAAAGTACGCTTTGTTCTACTGAGAAGTATAACACTGCACTCAGCGTAATTGTACAACAGTCAGATCTGGAATGGCAAATTATTATTGCCTTACATTGGCATATATCTCATTTAGATGCTCTTGTTGGGTTGTTTGGTGGCTCATGTTGTACCCTAAGGAAAATATGACATTTGATTTTTTGCGAATTTGAGACAGCAGCGAGAACAGACTCTGCATTTGAAGTTGCTGAAGTCAATATTAACAGAGTTGGATAAGCCATAGCTTAAGTATAAACTAAAATACAACAAAACAGCTTTTAAACTATTTTATGTATATCATTCTTTTATTGAGGTAGAGGTAGATATAAAGTTTCCTAGATGCCAACAATCATGGGAAAATTGAAAAATACAAATAAATGTAAAAAAGAAAGAGTAGCATATAATTCTACTATATGCAGCTAATTTTAATACTTTGATACGTTTCATTTAAATCCAATATGTATAGTATAATGAGTATGTATTTTTTATTTAATACACTTATGTATATATATGAATACATAGATATATAAATAACCTTGAATCATATAATTTTCACTTAATATTTTTTCATGAACATCTTTCCATGCAATTATTTGTTTGTCAAAATTATGCTTTTAAATGATTATATAATACTCCATCACCTAGATAGATAAGCTATCATTGTTTAATCACTCTCTTTGGATGGCTATTTCAGGGTTTTCTTAAGATTTTTGTTATTTAAGGAAATAGTAAAACATATATTTTCGGGTACAAAGCTTGGATTGCGTCCTTCGGGTAAATTTTAACTTATGCTAGCCTGGCTTTGGGTCATCTGTCCTGTTTCATTGATTTTTCTGCCTATTCTTACATGAGTTAGTATCACTTCTTAAAAATTATTGTAGTTTATGATATATGTCAGTTTCTAAGAGAGCAGTTACCCATACAAATCTTCTTTTAAATATATTTCTTATCCTCATGTTTTTTTCTTCTAGATAATTTCTTTAAAAAATTGGCCAAAATTCCAAAAACTCTAATTAAACTTTTTATTAAATTGTATTGGGTGTATATTGATTTGGTAACAATTAACATCTCTATGGTATTGAATCATTTTATGTAATTTCCTCATATCTCTCTCCATTTACTGAAGCTTCTTTAGTGTGAGAAATATTTGCAGTTTTGCGTGTTTATCACTTTTTAAACATTTTCCTCCACATTTCTTTAAAAAATTTTTTGTTGCTATTGTAGGTGTGTGGGCAAAATTCTTAAAAGTATCTTAGTGAAAGCTCTGTCCTTTTATTGTCAGGTTATTTGTCTTAAGATATTTGCTTTGGCATTTTTCTGGTAACAAAATGTAACTTCTACTAAGTGTGAAGCAGGAATAGTAGCATGTTCGAGGTCCAGTTCTGTCACTAATGGTAGCAATTTATAAAAAGTGAATCCCTTATCTCATCAATCTAAACATAAAATTTAATATGCCTTGAACATATGCCCTTTGAAAATTTCTATTATTGCTTATAAAAAATTAAAACTATACTCTAAAAAAGGTAAGTTATAAAACAATAAGATTTTCCCTCTTCTTCTTTACATATAAAGCAATATAAGACCAATTGCATTTGGTTTTAGAGACTTGATGGCTAACATAATTATGCAGAACTAATTAATTCAAAATCTGTTTATCAACAGTAGTCTGTAGCTACAGCATTTTCTCCCGGAGGCATTAACAAAGGCTTATCACCTGCTTTCTGGTTGCAGTTTTCTCAAAGGCAAATCAATACGAAAAATATAAAAATGCTATTCCCAGAACTAACACTTCCAACAACTTACAAGAACTTTTATTTTCTGATGCCAGTTAGTTTTCTTAGCTTAAATTAAAAGTTTTATTTAGCAATAAAATGTGTCAAAATAATAAGGATTTTAAGGCATAATAAAGTGTTCTCGAAGATTTTTTTTTTAAATTTAGGATATATATATGTGTGTGTGTGTGTGTGTGTGTGTGTGTATACAGACATACACACACACACACACACACACATATATATACAAAAAAATTTTAATCATATTTTTTCAGGATAAATAACTGTAACAGATGGTTGAGGACAAGAAGATATAAAAGAAAGCTATTATATGCCTTACAGATCAAACAATATAATGTTCCTTGCACACACCCACATATAGTACATGCGTATAGAAATAAAATTATCTACATTATGGGCAATATCTTCCTTTGCATATGATCAGCAAAATAGCAGAAATGAGTTATCAATGATTGTATGTGTCTTATTTTTTAGGGTTTTCTGATTAATTAGATTCCTTCAAGCTTTAATTCAGTTACTACATTTCTGGATAGTCATTTGATAAAACACTGGTTAGAATAAAATGTGTTTTGGGTTAGAGAGCCACTATTTATTTTTTAAAACAAGAAAAAAGACTTGCAGAAATTAAAATTCTCCTCGCTCCCTGTTTTTCAAAAGGTGCATTTGTCTTTTGAAAGATGAAAAGTGCTCCCTGTAAAGTAAGTGAACTTTGGGTAGTGGAAGCCTGTTTTTATAGTTGGCTTTGCAGGCTCAACGAAAGGGTTCACATCAGGTTCTGGCTCATTAGCATCAGGATGCCTGAGGATTTGAGCCTTGGTCTTTTTAAAAAAATTAAACTTAATGGGTGATTGTCATGCGGGGGACCCTGCTCGCTGCGCCATGTGTCATGCAGGGTGTCATGAGGGGTCTGCGGTCCTGCTCCCCACACAAGAACGCAGGACATGGCCAGGCCAAAAAGGAACACCCACGGAGCCATAGGTAGGGGAGTCACACCACTATACTCTCGCTGGCGGCTGGGTTGGAGAAACAGGAAACAGGAGCCACACAATTCTCAACCCTCACTGTGCCGCTTGCAGGCTCAGCCACCATCTTCTTGCTAGCCCCCATTTTCTGCTTGCGTAGCCACAGCAGTTATATTAGTGGCCAATGGCTCACGGGTTACAGCTGACGGCCAACTAGCCACAGCTGATGGCCATTTGATCACAGTCGATGGCCATTTACTACCTGAGCCAGCACCTTTCTATGTGAGGCCGAGAGCCTGGAAACTGCTTTTTGGGGCTCTGTCCCCACAGTGACATTGGTTAAAAACATATAAATTTGAAGTGTACACTTGTACAACACATCATCTGTACATTGCATTGTGTGCTCTGTACCCATAGTCTAGTCTGCCTTTGTCTATTCTTTTTGCAACACAACTCAATGGACTGTTAGGAGTTTCCCTCTGCCAGATCCAAAATAAATGAGAATGCTGCAACATTCCAAACCAAGTGCCTGCACCTCATGGCTGAGATTGTTTATCAAGTAGTGATTAACCCGCATTGATGAGAGGCAGCTGCATCAGGGAAAGGGCATGAGTCCTAAACCCCTGAGGCGGCTGCATGACTAGCTAGGTTTAAAGCTGAAGGTACCCCAGAACTGATGGCTTCCTCGAGCTGAGTGGGTCTGTGTCCACTCAACTTCCTCTGTCATCGTGACCATGTGAGTCCCCAGTGTATAGACACTGGGACATTGGGAGTTGTGCCTGGCAGTCGTGAGGCTTCTACTATATTGTCATTGTATACTGCGCTGTTACTTGTTCTGATTCTTTCTTCAAACAAAGTAAATTTGGAGATGGGTGAAGTTTTTTTGTGTCTCATGAGTTTGATTATTAATCTGAACCCAAGTCAAGCAGAGTGGGTGTTGCAAAGCAAATTTCCACAGCAAGAAATTACCCTCTGTATTCTACCTGAATCCTTCTATCCCCAATCTCTAAAGCCCAAAGTGTCTAAAAAGGGGTAAAAGCTACGTAGTGAATCGGTAGGTGGTTTCTCAGTATAAGTTAGATGTCCCTCCAGCATTAGCTCAGCATCTTCAGACACCAAATTGTCAATGACAGCAGTGATTTCCCGAGATGGTAGAAAGTTTAATAAAGAGGTTAAAAACACAAAGGCTAAAAATTCTATGAAAAAAATGGCATGAAAATATTAGCCCCAGATTCAGTTTCTCCAAATCTCACACTAAAATGCCTATGAAACATTGACAAAAGGCAAAGCCTCACATTACCTCACGCTGAAAACTAACACTGACAGATAATCTATTGCTAAAACCTGGGAGGAATGTATCCGTTACTGCAAGCCAAATAAAAATAGATTGAGAAAAACAATTTGTGACCTAACTAATCTTTACCTCCTGAAATAGAACAGGCTAGCTAAGTTGAAGGAAGGTTAAAAAACAAACAAACAACAAAATGCAACTCATGTACTTCTGTATTGACCCCTGGTGAAATGATGCAGGGTTTAGTACACTTGGGAAAAAACAGGATGGCACAAGAAGTACGAGTACTTTTCAAAGCATATTATTTTCTGTCATTCCCACTTTCTACATCAATTCATTAACACCCTGGCAGGAAATGAGATTGGTGATGTGTCATGTATCTGGGGAGATTTGGTTCCCACAAATAAAGCACTGTTGTTGAGAACAGTACTTAAGAACCAGATAGATTTGCCACTTACCAGCTGGGTGACTTTTTTTTTTTTTAATTTAATTTCATCATCTGGGTTGCTATAAGTATTAAATAAAGTAATGAATGTAGAGCTCAAAGCACAGGGCCCGAAACAATCCTTTGTTCAATAAACAATAGATATTTTTAGTATGACAAAGGCAGAAAATGGGAAAGTTCTAACAGTTCTAACCGTGTGCATATGTGTTGTAGATTTAGCTTTGTTTTATGCCCTGTGTCCAGTGTACCAGAGAATCTAGCCATGGGATAAAAGAGGGGTCTAGTTCAGTCTTGCACTGTTACATAAGATGAATGTGTGTTGGATATTGGGCACGGCCAGGACCTCTTCACATCAGCCAGATCTCCAGCTGCATAACCAGTGAGGGGGTCACACCATTGCTGAAGTGGATAGCGCTGTGCAAGCCACACACCTTGTCTTTTGGTAAAAGACAAAAACTCACACTGCAACAAAAAATTAACCTGGGTTATGGGTCTATGGAAAAAAAAAAGCAAAACAAATAAGTCATGGGTCTGTAATTTGCAGCATAGGGAATATAGTCAATAATGCTGTGATAGCATAATATGGTATCAGATAGTTGCTAGACTTATCATTGTAATCACTTCCTTAGGCATATAAATGTTGAACGACTATGGTGTACACCTAAAACTAATATAAGTGTATTAGCTATATTTTAATAAAAATCGTTAAAAAAAATGCAGAAGAAAATGGTTTGGAATCCTAAATAGAAGACATGACCTCTATGAAACAGCGGATTAGTCAGTTTCCTTATTCACAGCAGCGTTTAGTCCCTCATTCACCCTCTTCATCTCTACCTTGCATTCTACCATCCTTCTGAGTACCTTTAGCCTCTTCCAGGGTGACCCATCTCTTATACGCTGCACTGTGTCCTTCCAAGATTCATATGTTGAAGTCCTAATCTCTGGTTAGTCAGATATCAGTCCTAATCTCTGGGATCTCTACTTAGAGATAGGGTCTTCAAAGGGTAAAATGAGATCATTGAAATGGGTAATACAATGACCAGTGTCCTCATAAGGAGATTAGGACACAGACATGCACAGAAGAAAGACGATGTGAAGGCACAGGGAGAAGACAATCACCTGTACGTGCAGGAGAGAGGCCTCAAAAGAAATCAATTTTCCTGGCACCTTGGTCTCAGATTTCTAGCTTCTAGAAGTGTAAGAAAATAAATTTCTGTGGTTTAAGCCACCCGGTCTGTATCACTTTGTTATGACAGCCTTAGTAAACTAATACACCATCCAATTGCCTGGGCTCTCAATTTCTTTATTTTCTCGTCTCCATAATCTTCACTTTCATTCCTGTTCAGCCCACTCTCCCTCCTTCCTTGGGCGGCATCCTGATATTGTCATAATCCAGAATTGTTCACTTCTGAAATATTATATTCAAATCTGTACAGTTTACTAATCTCTGACCACAGTAACACGGCTTTGCAAACTTCTCACAAGGTTACTCCCACATTATCTGTTCTTTAAACTCACTGACATCCCCAAATAAACCCCACTTTCTCTCTTCTACCCCCCCTCCTGTCTTCTTCCTTCTCAATTTAATCTAGACATTATGGTTTATCACTTCATCCTACGTCTTCTCAGTTTCTTCAGACTTCTGTTTTTCTTCCATTGTAACAGTCGTGCAAGCCCCCTGCTCCCCGTCGTGCTGTCTTCCCAGTGTCCATACAGCATTTCTGAGCACCGCTGCAGGAAACTACACAACCACATCACGCCTGCTGAGCCACAGTTAAGTCATTTAGGCCCTCAACACTGTCCATCAGCTCTCCTCTTCTCCACAACTAGTACTTTCAACTTCCTCTATTCGCTTCTTCATAACCACTTCCACCCTCATTACCAGCAGATGATTTCACTTCCTATTTTGTAGGGAAAATTGAGGTCACCAGAGAGAAATTTCCCTACATCCCATCAACAAACCTATAAACTGTATTCTCACAACCCTTTCTTTGTTACTTCATGTTACGATGAAGATGTACCCTTGTTCCTTCCTAAGGTTAATTCCTTAACAACTGCTTAGAGCTCTGTTCCTCTCAGTTCCTCAAGGCCTTACTCTTTTTATCCTTCTTTATTTTTTTTTCATGCTTAATTTTCTCTCTCCCCTTATCTGTTCTTTCTGCTTACCACTTAAATAGTATCAAAATATCTCAATAGCCCGTGCTACTGCCGGGAGTGTGCCTTGTGCCTCCATGCTGGGGCAAAAAAAGAAAAAAAGTTTGAGATTAGTGCCACTGATATGAAAAGTTTTCAGGCACAAAAAGCAATGACCCAACTATTCAGATTGAGCTGAATTTTCATTCAAGGGTGAAAGAAATGAAAAGATATTTGTCACGTGTTGGGAGGCTCAGAAAATAAAACACCCCCCCACCACCATCATCATCAGTAGTGATGATGATATAATTAGCAAGCACAGCATTTCTTCTGTGTCAGGCATTGTTCTAAGTGCCTTCCATATTTCTATTCACCTAACACTCAACAAAGCTCCGAGGAAGGTCCTATTTTTATCCCTATTGGAGAACTCAGGAAATAAACCATATATAACAACACCAACAGAAACAAATATTTCCATGGCACTACTATTATGAGTGCTTTACACTAATAACTCATTTATTCCTTATATAAACTCTATGGGGTCCATACTATAACTATCTCTGCTTTGTAGTGTGTGACTTTTAAGCTCTTGCAGTTGGTAAGTGGTAGAGCTAGGATTTGAACCCAGGCACTCTCAACATTCTCTATGTGCTTGTCTATATGTACGTTTTTGATAATTACTTTATGTGACCAAAAGCAAACAACCATTAAGAACTGAAGACGGAGGAAGTCACCAAATAAAAAGATCATGACTAATTTATGTCCTATGAGTGAAGGCTCTAGAAGCAGTCTTCCTGATTTTAAGTACCAGTTTGAATATACCAGTTCTGTGACCTGAGGCAGTTTACTTAACGTTTGTGCGTCTCAATTTTTTCATTTATGAGAAGGGGAAGAGTAAGATTATCTACCTCACTGGTAGTTGTCAGGACTAAATGTAATAATGCACGTAAAATGCTTGTATTGGTACTTGAGAATATATGTACTAAATAGTACTATTTCTATGTTATTTTTCTTACATATCCTCAGCCATGAATAATTGATGATAAACAGATAAAGTGAAAAGGGGGCTGGCAAAATCTCTCCCAAGGAATCTACAGAAGTGGCTTAATGTCTTTTGCAATGCCCTCACCATTGCTGCGATGGATCTTCAGCAGTACAGCTCTTAGCCCAGGCCAAAGGGGCCTCTGCCCTGGTTCCTTACTGTAGAGGTGCCTTGTATTACACATAAAATAAAGCCCTTAAAGAACACATGGGTGGCTCTGTCACTTGGTGATGCTAACCATTCATTTTCACGACTAAATGTTATTCAGGCCCCAGAGAAGCACATCTCTAAAATCTGCCTGATGTCCTCAAAAACAAAAGTCAACTGTTCAGGTGAAGGGATTAAGAAGTACAAATTGGTAGTTATGAAATAATCACAGGAATGTAGAGTACAGAATGGGGAATATACTCAATAATATTGTAAAAACTATATACAGTGTCAGGCGGGTACTAGACTTATCGGGGGGATCATTTCATAAATTACATGTCTCACCACTATACCGTATACCTGAAACTCATATAAACTAATTTTGAATGTCAAATATAATTTAGGAAAATAGTAAAGTATTGTCAATAATATAATAACTATGTATAGTGTCAGATGGGTAATAGACTTATTGGGGTTATCACTTTGTGAGGTATATAAATGGTCTAATCACTATGTTGTTTTGTACACCTGAAACTAATAAAAAAAAGTCAACTAATAATAAAGGTGTGTAGGCTGAATCACCATTGATGTTGGAAATACACACTACTTTCAGTCCAGGAGTAATTAAGGAGTGGAAACACTTAGGTAAGCCAAAAATATAAATATATTAACTTGTCAAATTCTTCCTCTTAATTAGCATGAACGAAATAGACTCTTATATGATAATGTTTCCCAGTAGTACCGAGAGTCTATTTTCTTGCTTCACTTCTTGTTCCAGTTTGTGGTTCCAGAAGTGCTCATAAATTGGTGCAATATTTGAAACAGTTGCAAAAGGCTATAGAAATTCTGCAATATTAAATAATTTACATTACTCAAATGTGTATGTATATAGGTATAAACTTAAAATGTATGAAGCATGTAAAGAATATTGATTCTTTACATGATTGAATGGTCTACATTTCACTTTAAAGAGATGATAAAAGTTGTAACATAAGCAATAGCTATGCAAATAGTGAAATTAAAAACATTTTATAGTATTCTCTGTAATAACAACTTGTCATACATGATTCTATTACGTTTGAACAAGATATGTATATCTTATTCATTTCTACATCTACTGCATTAATAATTTGAAAATTCCTGTGGCTTGTGCCTCAGCAAAGCTTCTTCAAACTGGAGCAAACAAAAACCTACTTAATAAACAACAATGACTCAGGACAGATTGTCTAATATGGCATTACTGTCAATAAACCACAATGTGAAAGTCTTGATTATAACAACAGTATTAGTGATTCTACTGAAATTAAAACAAGAAAGAAAAATTTTATGGAACAAATATACAATAATTTACTAATTATATGTGTCCTCATTTTATTTCTCATTTGACCATCACTGGCCTACCAACAGATGTGCATGATAAAAATTAATTCAGTCAGTTTTAGTATTTTTGACAAATCACAGTTGTATAAAAGTCATAGCTTGACACATAATTTTTTAAAATCATTATGAAGATGTATTTGTCAAGATAATAGAATAGAATATGTTTTAGCTAAGTGCTTGTTAGCTTGCTTTCTATTTTTTAAAAATAAATCTTATTGGGGAATACTGGGGAACAGTATTCCAGGGCCCATCAAACTAGTTGTGGAGGGTGCAGCTCTGCTCCAAGTCCAGTTGCCGTTTTCAATATTAGTTGCAGGGGGTGCAGCCCACCATCCCATGAGGGAATTGAACTGGCAACCGTGTTGTTGAGAGCTCGCTCTCTAACCAACTAAGCCATCCAGCGGCCCCTTGCTTTCTATTTTTAAAGTAACCGGATGTATGGAATGTGGGCTCCCATGTGTACAGTTGCCCTGGGTCCTGCAAATGTAGGAGGGGTGGAGCCTGGGATCAAGGGCTGGGATTGTGAGTTCAGAAATTAAATATGCATCTCTTGAGAATAAAAGTTCATTGTGCATATAAAAATAACATTTTTACTCATTCAATATATGTGCTCATTCATTCAACAACAATTTAGCTCCATGCTGAAGATAAAGATAATCACTAACGAGTTGGGAAGACAGACAGTCTTCCCTGCACCAGCAGTGTAGGGATGGGATGTGCTCAGGCATCACTTCATTCAGGGAGTTTTCCCTGACTGTAGGCTGAGACTTCGCTGGGCTTTTTCTTTCCATTCGCCCTATTTCCATGGAGCAGAGTAGCACAGTGAGAGAATTCCCTGGACTTAGTCAGAAAATCTGATTATGAATCTTGACTCTGTCACTTATTGCCTATGAAATCTTGGACAAATTAATCACTTAGATGCACTGAACTTCAATTTCCATGCCAATAATGTGGCATTAAGAGAACTTGTCCTGGAAAATGCAGTATTGTTGCATGGACGTATAAATACAGAGAAGAGATACATGCAAGATAAAGAGCCTGAGAAAAGGCAAATGGAAGAAAGTACTCTTCAGATTGTAAAGTGTTATAGAAATGTGGCATGGTGTTATCCTTAGAATCCAGTTCTGTTTTTCCCCAAGATTTTCTCTGCTTATAGCAATTTACTCCAGGGATGAATGACCTCTTCTCTATATGGTTAACATGACAAACTAAAGAATTATAGAGTGCCATGTGTAAACAATAACAAAAATGGAGCCACTTTAAAGTGGAGAGGGGCTGCCGTGCCAGAGGAATTGCCTTGCACATCTTGTGCCTCGGACCTCTGGAATGTTAAAACAGGGCAAAATAACCTTTGGGCTGGGAAAAATAAAAATAACCATGGGCAACATGATGTCTGAAAGAACTGTTTGCAAAGATAAGAAAATAGTTATTATGACTACTGGACTGATGACTACCAAACTGAAAATGTAAAACATTGAATTAGCATCACTATATTATGTTATCTGTGTCAATAGAGATGCCTTTTTTCTATTGATGTAATTTTTCCCCTTCTCATAAATACCCATTGCCTTTCTATCTTAATCAGAACACTGTTAGGGCTTCTGCCTGAACCAGGGTGTCCAGAATAGCTATTCTTATGGATCTCAAATAAATGCTTATTGTCTTTCACTTTGAAAGACTTTTTATTTTTAAGTTAACACATGAAATTATATAACCCTTTCACGTGCATACACAATTTTCTACATAGCACTTTAATAAAATCTGTAGCTGTGCTAGTTATTTAGATACCACTTTTCAATCTTTTTTTTTTAAAGGGAATTCCTCAACAAACTTTAGGAGGGAGGGAGAAAGAGAAAAAGAGACACTGTGTCTCATTTCCTTAGTTTCCAAATTTGATAATTTTAACACTTTCCAGGGAGGTAGTAAAAATCTGTGTTTGGGAAAAGGCCTTAATGAGCAAGTAAAAATTGTTTTACAAAACTAAAGGGGGGAGAAATCAAGCATACAGTTTAACAACTGCACAGTCATTGCTACCTGTGTAAACCCGAAGGCCATTCTGAGTCATTTGTGCATATTTCCCGTGTCTCCCATATGTGTCAGTAGCGAAAGGCTGGGGTATACTGTGGTAACAAATAATCCCCAAATACCAGAGGCTTAAAACGACAAACGACATTTCTTGCTCACATAGGTTTATTTCCTTCTCCAGGACCCAGGTGACGGAGCATCTGTTATGAGGAAGGTTGCTGATCTGGCGGCAGAGGGAAAGAGCTCTGCGGGGTCTCACATTGGCCTAGACTAGCAAGTAAGTGCTAGTCTGCGCTAGTGTGACACTAGCGCTGAAGTGTCACACATCTCACAACTCATCGGCCAGGAATTGTTACATGGCCACACCCTGCAAGGGAACCAAGGAATAGAATCCTACCTCGGGCCTGAAAGGGGAAAACCAGAACTACTTGGTGAGCATTACAAGTGACTCGTGTGACCTTGCTGCTTGCACAAGGTGGTAATGTTGTGCACTGACTCGGAGGCTAGGTGCTAACTTGGCGGAGTTGTTGGTCTCAGGCTGTCTTCTCTCATTCATCCTCCTCCATCTGTCCTAAAGCCTATCATTCCCTCATCAGAATTTACTACTTATGCTAATTCTAAATAATTTTGTATTCTCTTTTAAAATGCGAATAAACAGTAAGTCTACTATAATTTTAGTGTATTCATCTGATGGTTTTGGAGAGCTGGTTGCTACAGGGCTCTTGAGGGTGGAAAAACTGTTTTTGAAAGACGAGAGCCCCTTTCCGTGAAGGGGAGAAAGGATGCGTGAGGGTAAGTCATCCACTTCAGTATATGGCCCAGGGTGGATTCTGACCAACTGTGTGGGGATTTACAGGACTGTGTGCCGTGTATGGCTCTACAGTTGCAAGCCCTCAAGTAGCCATGGGATCTATTCTCATCCACTTTAGGAAACAGGCCTCAGGGGTCCCAGGTTTGGGATGCTTCCCACAAAAAATGACAAAGTGAATGCTGAACTATAGATTCTCTGGTTCCCAAGACAAATAGAATCTTGCTTTTCTTTTTTGATAGATGTCTAGGAACTAAGACATCTTTTCTCCTGAACATTTAAAAATGCTTTCCATTATCTTTAAAAACATCTTAGAGAAATTATGCAACAAAATCACTCTCAGTTCTGGTATGTTGGTTAAAAGTTAAAACAGCTTGTATTTGAATACAGCTATACACATTCAACATTCAAAAGCTGTTTTCATCATGATAATTAGACATTAAATTGTGACTTATATTGTTAAATACTGATTTGGAGTTAACTAAGTAACAGTCTGGAAATTTAGACATACTTTAGGATATTATGTTACAGTAAAGTATGTCCATAACGTATCACATTTCTTTTTTTCTCTCAAATTTAATGGATTATTTTAATTTGCATCTTAAAATATGAGTAGGTAAGACGTATATGTAATACAAATAGGTAAGTTACAACAAGGTTTTATAGTGAAAAGTAAGTATTCTCCCTGTCCTTGTCCCCTAATCCTTGAATTTCCCCCTCATAAATAAACTCAGTTTATTTTGTTTCCTTCCAAGATGTTCTATATTGCTATGAATTTTCAAGTGTGTGTGTGTGTGTGTGTGTGTGTGTGTGTGTATGTGTGTGTGTGTTTGGTTATTTATTTGCTTTACACTTTGTTTTTCATTTAGTATATCTTGGAGATGTTTTCACATCACTATATACAGAGCTGCTTTATTCAGTTAACAGCTATTCCACTGTATTGATCTATCATAATTTATTTACCTGGTTCTCTGTCAATATACATTTATGTTGTTTCAAATCTTTTGCTATATGGAAACTCCTGGAAATGATATTCTTATATTTAAGTCTTTATGTGTCTGACTTGACTGTAGAACATAATTCTAGAAGTGGAATTGCTAGATTAAAGTCAGACTTTCTTAATAAAAATGTCATTAGCATGAATTAAATTTTAAACCGTTTGACAGCATAAAATTGAAAAAGTTTTGTACTAAGGTGAAATATTTGTTCACTCTATTGTCCAAGTCTGGCCTAACAGTCAAATAAGACATGGTTTCAGACCTGAAGGGACTTAAGTACTATAGATAAAATGGTAGCTGTTTTGAAATTATGTACCTTGAAAACTGTTCTTACATTAGCCTCATAAGATTTGTTTATCAACCATAAAATTCAATCTAAGAGATATTTAAATATTCTTATGTACACATCCAGACTATGCAAATTTCTTAACTGTGAAAAATTATTATACTATTTCTCCTTCAAAAGGAAATGCATTTTCAAATAATGTTCTGGTGAAAATCTCACCAGGAGTAATAACACTAAACCTGTCTTGGAATTTCATAAACATATGACAAAGTCACAACAGTGATGTGCTTTTTTAAAGGGCTCACTGAGAACTTCTTTTAACTAGAAAATTCTCTGCTCCAGGCTTCCAAGAAGATACCTGGACTTTTTAGAAAACCTTGCATGATTTGAGCTGATTAAAGAAGCCCTAAGTAACTCACTGGAAAATGTCACAATCTATTTCCTAGAGAAGAAAGGGTGTGGTTTCCCAGAGCAGCACAGAAAGGGTTAAGCTATCACTCTTTCCTGATTATTTCATATCACTTGTATAAGATTGCTAAATGTCAAAAAGTGTTTATTTTTTTGCTAACAGTATAAAACTGAACATACTGTGAGACATAAGGTAGCAGGTGTCTTGGCTCTAAACTATCAAGTCTGTGGGCATTCTGTTATAACAGGTGCTCCAAAAAATTTGAACAGATTTTAGCAAGAACTGTACGGGCTTTTTAATTAGCCTGGTTATTCCGCATGTGTAAAAAGCATTAGGTGTATGCTTAAAACATCATAGGGTCTAAAAAACAAATGCTTCACATAGTCACTCTCTCTTTCTGACTATTACATTTGACGTATGTGTTTTCTTTTATCACAGAATTTACTCCTAGATGAAGTAGGAGCACCCCAGAGAATGACCACAGATAATAGTAATAGAATAGAGGATCTAGAAAACTGTTCCGAGTGTCACACAGATACTCTGTACACTTTTAATAGAGCTCAAGTTTGGGACATATTAGGAGGCAGCCTAACCCTCTCTGGACTAGCCTCTTTTAAAAAAGTCATCAGTCTCACAAATTGACTATTACCAAAAGGACTTTTCACCGGTCTCTACAATATGAAAAGATGAGCTCTTATTTGGGATTCATGTTTAGGATTTTAGGGATAGATAACAACAAAAACAAACTTTATTTTGTCAATATTTTAGTCACTTTTCTAGGTCATTAGGTTAACAGATTTTAATTTGAGACTACTTTTTTCCTTTTGTTTTTGTGTGCTAACATTACATTTGATCTTTGGGATCCAACAGTGCAGCATTACTTCATTTATCCAATAAATATTTACTGAAAATCTATTATGTTGAGTGTGTGTGTGTGTGTGTGTGTGTGTGTGTGTGTAGCACAGAGGAATAAAGCAGAGTTCTCATCCTTAAGGTATGTAAAATCTATATAATTTATAAAGCTGAATGTGTTTGACAGCCTAATGGTGTATGGGGGTAAAAGGATGGGGATATTTACATGTGGTGAAAATAGGGAAAGTTTCATGGAAACAGATAACATCTGATCTTGGTTTTGAAAGTTGGGTAGAATTTTGAAGTCATGATAGATAGCTAGCATTTGGGAGTTAGTCCACATTCCAGGCACAAATAACAGCACATTCTATATAGGGCACACAGTCGTCGATTATAATTATTGTTACTATGATCAGTATTTTGCTTTTTAGATATACAGATGTAAGGCACAGATTTGTTTTAAATTAAGCAAATAAAAAGTTGTCAATTATTGATTGCTTACCAGGTGCCAGCCCAGTGCCAGGGGCTCTACCCACTTTGCCTTACTTGCTGTTTACAACAACCCTGGGAGAGGTATCATCACACCTGTTTTACACATAAGGATGTGTTCAATAACTTATTCAAAGTCATGTAATATGCAAGTGGTAGATTCAGGATTGGACTCGAACACATCTGCTGCCTGGGTACATGCACTTTCTTACAGC
This sequence comes from Rhinolophus ferrumequinum, assembly GCF_004115265.2. Classification (NCBI taxonomy): domain Eukaryota; kingdom Metazoa; phylum Chordata; class Mammalia; order Chiroptera; family Rhinolophidae; genus Rhinolophus; species Rhinolophus ferrumequinum. The sequence goes on from NC_046291.1 coordinate 61,428,603, forward strand.
ACAACACCACTCCCTGTTTTAAAACTAGAAGCAACCTTCTGGATCCTTCTTGTGTATATAATTAATGCATTTTATTGGGAGGCAAAAACTGGTTCTTAGGGTTCTCCAGAGAAACAGAAACAATAGTATAAATAGATAATAAAGGAGGAGATTTATTATATGAATTGTCAGATGTGCTTATGGAGGCGAAGTCCCAGGATCTGCTGTCTACAAGCTGGAGAAACAGGAAAGCAGTGGAGGAAATCAGTGTGCGTTGGAGGCCCTGAGAACAAGTAGCACTGATGAATGAACCGTGGATGAGGCAGGAAGTCAAGCACGGAGAATACATTCACCCTTCCTTTGCCTTTTTGTTCTATTCAGACCCTTAATGGGTTGGATGATGCCCGTCCTCATTGACGAGGGCCAACTTCTTCAATCAGTCCATGGGTTCAAATCCTAATGTCTTCCAGAAACACCCTCACAGAGACATCCCAAAGTAACGTTTGCCCAGCTCTCTGGGCATTGCTTAGCCCCGTCAAATTGGCACATAAAATTAACCATCACAGTGTTGATAAAAAAGTTCTCTCTACGTATAAAGCACAGATACCCATACAGTAAATAATACACAATGTGAAGTAGAACTGTGGTATCAACATTTTGTGATGAGGGTGATTGGTGAAAAAGAGTCTAAAAAGGCTCCGTCGGGGGGTGATAATAATGATAAAAGGTTGAGGAACACGGTTCTAACTCAAGCTCCTTTATGTTTCAGGAAACAGATGAGGAAAGTCAGAGAGTGAAAATGACTGCCCAGTCACACAGCTAGTCAGTGGTGTATATGCATGTTTTTACTTTAAAAAACCCACTATTTTTAGTGACAAAAGGGCTTAAGAACCATTTATCATGTTGCCAACCTCAACGATCTCCTTATAATGTCTTCCTCTTTAACTTGATTTCTTTCGGTGTTTGTAGGGTGCTTATTTACACTGTCATCTCACCCGTAAGCTATAAATAACTAAATTCTCACTTCTTGGATGTCAGCAACAAGGAGTGAGCTGACCCTGGGGTGTATATCGAGCTTGACTCTAGAATGTAAATCATTCAAGTTGCTGTGTTTTGGGGGTGCTCACGAGCTGTCTGCTCATGTGCTCCTATAACAGCACCTAACATGTAGTAGGTGCTCATAACTGTGAATGAATGTGGCAGCAGAAAGAATAGGGCTAAGAAGGATGGAGAACTGTTCATCTTTTAAATTATTTAAGTACTGTATTAAACTCATTTCACAAAGAAATAAGTGACACTGACTTATGTGCCAACTCTTGGACATCTGCTCATGCAAAAAGGGGCCTGAGGTCTTAAAGAAAGGTTGGACACTCAGCAGAGCTCTCATCTTGGGGTTAGGTACCCTACTGGGTCTCAAATTCTGCTACTGTTAGTGTGCTGACAAGCAGTATCCTTACTTTGCTGGGGGCAGACAAAGGGTTTGTCAGTAAGGAATAAGTACTGCATGGCCCTTAAACAGTTTTACTTACACTCTTCCTACACATTAACACACAATTTATTACATTTGTTGAAGATAAAAGAGAGAGATTTTTAAAACCTACTTACATAAATGATTCTATTACATTTAATTTTTGTATATGTGATACTCTCATATCATATATCTCACCACCTCCCTAAGAATATAGTGAAATGTTTTCTTCCCACAATCTGACTTTCCCATTAACCAATTTTATCACTTTTTTGGGAAAGCCTTCTAGAGGTTCTTTATGTTTATAAAGCAAAAATAAAAACATGTTTTTCTGTAACTATAAAGTGGCATATTATGTACACTTCTGTATTTTATTTCAAGTAATTTATCTGGGAGGTTGCTCTATATTGGTACATGGACAACTTCCTACTTTTTAAAGATATTTTTTTTTATTAAAAATATAGCTAACAAACAATATTATATTAGTTTCAGGGGTACACCATAGTTATCCAACATTTATCTACCTAAAGAAGTGATCACCAGCAACCATCTGACACTGTACCATGTCAGATGATAAGTCCAGCAACCATCTGACACTGTACCATGCCTTCACAATATTATTGACCATATTCCCTATGCTGCATATTACACTCACATAACTTATTTGTTTGATACCTGGAAATTTGGACCTCTTAATCCCCTTCACCTCCCCCTGCCCCGTTTTAATATTTCAATCACAATTGACATTCAATATTAGTTTATATTAATTTCAGATGTACAACATAGTGGTTAGACATTTATATAAGTTAAGAAGTGACTCCCCTCCCCTGCCCCGACTAGTCTAGTACTCACCTGGCATTAAACATAGTTATTACTATATCATTGACTATGTCCCCTATGCTTTGTTTTCTCATTTTGGCTGCCTCTCTGTGTTTGTTTCTATGTATTAGGTAGATCTGCTCTGTCTCTCAGTCTTGGCCAGGCAGCCTTACATAGTATGTGCCCTGTGGGGCCCTGGCATAGTCTCCCCGGTCACCTGCTCCATGTGCTCTAGGAGTGTCCCTTGTGTGGGTTGTGTGTGCCCTCTTGTTATAGTTGAGCCTTGGTTGTTGTTGGCACATCAGTGTGTCACATTGGCCCTCAGGCTGATTGGCTGTGGGGTTTAGCCACATCCACAGTTTACAGGTGGCTATGCAAGGGGCTTACCCCACTGAGTGAGACTTGCTCCAGCAGGCTCTGGTGCCTTTTGAAAATGCCCTTTGTGTGTGCCCCTTTTAGGGTGGTGCTTTGAAGCCTGGGTCTTCTTGGGAGGGACTCTGGTGCTGGCCCAGGTCACCCCCTGCCTGTGACTGGCTGGGAACTACCTGGAAGGAGCTACAAAGTGATTGAGGTTGTTTGCTGCCTGTGCTAGTGTTGGAGACATATAGGAGAAGACACCCTGTGAACCTAGGATGGTTGCCACCAGTACCAGGCCCTGGTGAGCTCTGCAAAGAGCCAAGATACACCAAGGCCTACTGCTACCTGCTGTTCCCTAAAGGTTCAGCCACTGATAAGCCTCACGTGATATGTGAGTTGGGTGAGGAAGAATCTCAGATAGTCACTTGAGTGGGAAGAGTTGTTGGTCAACAGGTTAATGTAGACTCTGATTTGGTGCCAGTGGTAAGCCTGCAGCTACTCAGCAAAAGTTCTCAGAGCACACCGAAGCCAGTTGCTGGCAGCCGGGGGCCGTGGACTCTGATAGTTTTCCAAGATAGAATTCGATGTGGTTGGGGTTGACTATTTCTGAGAAAGTGCCTCGGGTGTTGGAAGAGTTGAGTAGGGCGGGTTCCCAATGAGTCAGCAGGATGGAGCAGCAAAACTCAACAAACGGAGCAGATTCAGATTTGGCCTGTGGGGGTGGGCTCAACACAAGAAAGATGGTGCCCATCTACTGGCTGCATATGCCTTCAACACTCCTTGAGTTACTGTCCCTCTGCTGGAGCCCTCATATGCCTTCAACACTCCTTGAGTTACTGTCCCTCTGCTGGAGCCCTCATATGCCTTCAACACTCCTTGAGTTACTGTCCCTCTGCTGGAGCCCTCATATGCCTTCAACACTCCTTGAGTTACTGTCCCTCTGCTGGAGCCCTCATATGCCTTCAACACTCCTTGAGTTACTGTCCCTCTGCTGGAGCCCTCATATGCCTTCAACACTCCTTGAGTTACTGTCCCTCTGCTGGAGCCCTCATATGCCTTCAACACTCCTTGAGTTACTGTCCCTCTGCTGGAGCCCTCATATGCCTACAACACTCCTTGAGTTACTGTCCCTCTGCTGGAGCCCAGGTAAGGGTCTGCAAATTATAGAGTCTGTGCTTGGGCCATTTAAGAGGACGTCTGGGTTTCTTACAGCTTTCTGTCCCACCCAGATGGTCAGAATCCTCATTGTTTTTCACAGCTAAATGTTGTAGGGGCTCCTCTTCCCGGCACCAGCACTCTGGGCTGGGGAGCTAGGTGTGGGGCTGGGGTCCCTCTCTCCTTCAGGGGGAACTTCTGTGGCTGAGATATCCCTCCTGATTCTCAATAGCCACATACACATGGAAACTGGGGGTCAGCCCGTTTTGCTTCTCCACTCCTCTTACCAATCTCGACGTGTCTTCTTCTTTATATCCTTAGTTATAAAACTTCTGTTCAGCCAGAGTTCAGATGGTTTTCCAGGTTGATTGTTCTGTAATTTAGTTGTAATTTTAATGTGTTCATGGAAGGAAGCAGACACAGTGTTTATCTACTCCACCATCTTGGATCTCTCCAGAACTTCCTACTTCTTTAACAGCTGCATAATATTCCATTCTATAGATGTACTTTCATTTATTTAACTGTATTTTTCTTGATTGACTTTTAGGGTGTTTGTAATTTTGTGCAATTAAAAGTAATTCTGCAATTAATAACATTACATGTATATCATATTATGTGTTCAATCATGTCTGTAAGCTATATTACAAGACATGATATTTGCCAGGGCCAGGAGTATATATATTTGTAAAGTTGATAGTTTTTACAAAATTGTCCTTTCTAGGAAGTGTGCCTCAGTTTATATGTATACCAGAAATGTTGTAAGAGTGCTTGTTTCTTCATAACCTTGTCAAGAGAGTCTCAACAAAGCTTTTAATTTTTGCCAACTGAGAGGTGAGAATGATATCTCAATGTACGTTAAATTTTCATTGCTCTTAGTTTGAGTGAAGTTGAGCTTCTTTTCATGTTTTAACTATGTTTTTTTAACATATAAATGGTCTGATCACATTCCTTGCCATACTGAGTTGCTGATTTTTTATTGATTTCTTACAGCTCTTTATTTATTGTAAAGAGTATGAGATTATGGATGTTTATTCCCATTTTATATCAATGATATTTAATATGGAGTAATTAAACAAAATTTTATTTCAAATTTTATTAGAATGATGAATTAACATTGTTGACAAAGATTGTTTAATATAATCAATCACACAGTATTTAATTCTCATTTTAAAAGCAAATAAGTAGGGCATTTACAAAAGTATTACATCTCTGAGAGAATTACAACACCCCATTTAGCTAGGATAGCGATAGTTTTGCCATTTATTTGGCAAATGCTCCTAAATGAATAAAAAACAGACCTAGAGAAGCCGGCTCTTTGTAATTAACAGCCAATTGAGCAAGAAACATAAGTTTATGTTTAGAGCTTGGCAAAAATTATCTAGCATTTAGGGCTTGAAAAATGTTCATTTGTTGTGTTGAAAACTTTTCATTGTAGTTGCTAGAATAGACAGAATTTCCATTATTGGACAGTATTCAAAGGGCTCAGCCAACACCATAGGGGCTGGCAGAAATTTCCCTGGCTTATCTTCATATATTACATTAAACTGTACAAAATTGCCATTTTTTAGCTTAAAAATGGTTGACTATCAGCAATTTTATATGGTTCAAACTATATCTGAAAGCCTGGTGTAGTTAGAGAGGATTTAGCTCTCACAGCAAGAGGCTCAAAGCTTCCAGCACTCTGGGCAGACTGGAGTTCCTAGTATCTCCACAGGTCTGTTTGTAGGAAGTTGTCCGGTATTTTCCAGCTCTCCAGCCAGAAGCTAGGACTGCAGTATTCAGCAGCCACCACAAGAGGGGGCATTTCTCTTGGAAATGGGAAGATTCTGACTGGTTTTCAGAATAAGTAATCGCAGTGGCAGGCTGGGGGTGTGCCACCAGGACAGCAATAAACATTGTGAGAAGGAGGGGTGGGCAGTGATTACACGTTTGCTCCTTGTCTAGCTCAGAGGAAACCCCAGCAGTTTGCTATCCTGAAACTTAGCATTAGTAGTGTTGGGAACAGGCAAGCCAAAATGAAGGGAGACCACAGCAACGGCAGGTCCTTCTTTGGTGGCCTAATTGCTGATCTGGTAGCCAGAATCCAAACATCAAAAATGACAAGCAGAAAGGATTGAAAGTACGCCTCTCACACATTAGAAAATAGCAGCTGCTTGGGAAAGGTCAGGATGAGATACAATACATGCAGCGTTTCCCTGCTGCCCTGCACGTTCCTTGTCTGAAATTCTCGGTGCCTTGCTAAAAATGCAGTGCACGCTGGCAATAGTCTCCTTTGCACAGATGTTACATAGGCCCTTACACTAGGCATATTATGCAAAAGAAATTTTTTTCTTTTGTATCGCCACAGCTGTTAGTATCTTTAACTCAAAGACTGTGGAGCCCTTGATTAACAGGAGGCTTGTCCTTTGATCAGCTCCAGAATTTGCTCTAAATGAGAGAGACTCTAGGCAGCTGCTCACTTCCTTCTGCAATGCCACGTGGCAAATGGGTGCAGAACAAGGGCAGTCTTGCCTGGCAGGGTTGGCTTTTACGATCAATCTCCAATTGACACAGAAACCTTGCAACAACCAAGACCCCTCAATGAGAATATTAAGTGACCTTAAAGAAGTTGCTCAACTAGAGGCATTCTTGTGAGAAAACTACTAAACAGAAAATGAGAGAGAATTTATTGGACAATTTGTGGCATATTCTTCTGACATTCTGACTGAATGCAGTCCTGACCAGCCTTCACTGTCCAGCGTCTGAGGTCAATTAGAATTCAGGTTCTTGAATTCAGCTAGTGATTGGTCTAATTTGATTGAGAGATAATAAATAGGTGATTTATTTCCTGTACCTCTTCTGTCCTCCAAACCTGCACAACTATCCAAGCTAACTGAGGGGCTTTTTTTTTTTTTTTTTTTTTTTGCTTTGCTGGAATTCTCTCTCTTCCAGCTCCAAAACAAGCTGTCATGTTTTCCATTTGTTATTCTGAGACAGAAACATGGTTGTTGTATTTTAAAAATGTGAGCTTCCACTTGTTATTGGGGATAGGCATGGCAATGGCTGTTTGATCCATTGCAGCAAGCGCAAGCTGCACTATCTCATGCTAAAAGGCAGCAAATTACCAGCAACGCTGGTGCCAGATTGAGATTCCCACTGCATCTCAAGTGAATTACCATGTCTATAATTTTCAAGAAGAAAATAAAATGGCAAATAAACAAAGCCAAGAAATGTAAGAAGGGGGATATTGGGCCAAGCTTTGGTAAAAGGTATATAATTCACTTCTGAGATAATGGCTGGCTAGACTGCCCTGTTTCGTTCCTAAAACAAAAAGATTCTGCATGTGAGCTGTGCACAAAGAATTGCAGATTGTTCTTAGGGGTGTTTTGAGTTCTTGTAGCACAGTGATGAGCAATATGCAGACCGTGGGTCTTGCATATTTTGTGTGTATGGTCTACAAAACCACATGTGGAGGGTAACATTTTAACATATTTATCTGGCGTAATAAGTGCTTTATAAATCTGTTTTTAAACCAACCAATGAATTAAAGGGGACAGTTCTTAAGCAATTGTACTATATATATCTTATGAAGTACATCACATACCGTAAAGACAGTACCTACGGATTGAAATGTAGATGGAAAAAGATGGTCTGTTGGGGAAAAGTGTTTGCGGGGAAACAGCTTGTGTGTTATTCCAGCTTAGAGCCCTTGAAATTTGAGCCATGGCTTCCCTCTCCCCAGAAGCCCCACTTTAATTCCTAGAGCAAAATAAGGGAATAGAGGTACGAACTGGAAGAAGTGGAAAGGAGAATTTATTAGGGTGCAGAGAGGGCAGGGTGATGGAGAGACAGCCTAGGAGTATTGGGAAGCTTTAATCCCAATCCTTTTTGGGAGATTATCTGACCACATTTGTTCAGGATGCCATTCTGTGAGCAAGGGCAAGAAGCAGTGCTTCTGTGACAAAGGCCTACCTGGGGCCAGAGCACTAGCAAGTTAGAGTCCAGGTGGTATGAGTCAACAGGTGCTTTCCGTTATTCTAGTTATTCTAATTCAGCCCTCACCTGCAGCCAGGATTAAAAGTCCCTCTGTAAGCACGCACCACTGAGAGAGAAATAGAACATCTGGACTTCTATTTGTTTTTCTTATCTTGCTCTTACATTTCAAAGTGACCTTTTGTTCCAGTTCCCTTGAAATGGAAACAAGTTTTAGTTCAGGGCATTTCTCTGTGGTTATTTGTATTTCCCAGGAATGTGGGCCTTCTTACAAGGAACTCAAGAGTTTCAGGGATTCTCAGGTCTTCTTGACAAAGATAAGCCATCTGAGTCAATAAGCATTTTCCAAAAAGACGTGGAGGAAAGGGGAGAGGAGTATGTTCTTCCTGATCATATAACTCATTGTTGGGTCACCGTCAGGCTCAAAATCATACTAGTTTTCTGGACAGGAGATGGGAGTGGGAGGCGGCTGAGACTATTTAACGTTCCTTCATTTTGTGGAGATGAGCCTCTCTTGGATGCTGATGAGGAATACTGAGGTCCTGGAAAGAAATGGGAGACAGGTCTAGATGCCTGTAGATGTATCTTTTTATCCCTAAGTGAATTCCAAGGCCTAAAAGTGAATCATATTCCATAACAGACCAGTCCTTAATGGAACTCTTATGAGAACCCTAGGTTTCAAGCTCAGCGGTCAGGCCGTGGCGTTCCTGCCCGTGGATCCATAGCACTGAGATTGAGCCTAAAACCAGGACATGCCATTGTGTTCTAGCATCACAGCCATGCGTGCATGTTCCTGCTGAGCTAGAGAGGCTTCTCAGATGTTCAAGAAGGCTCTACTTTCGGTATTTTTTCCAAACATTCTCCATATTTATCTGGCAATTACTTTGCCCATGCATCAGTCAGTTTTTAGCATTCTTCCACCATCTATTTTCTAAATGTTTTGGGATTCTTACTTGATGCAAAGTTCCTGCCAGGATGAGGAGAGCTTGCAGAAAAACTGAATTCTCATAAATTTTCTAAGGACTATGGTGATGTGTTTCCATGAAGGTCCAGTCCTTTGGAGGCTCTCGTCAGGCTAGAATATTGTTCTCCCTCTGAGGGAACCAGAGACACATGGGGCCATGAGGAGGCTTTCCAGAGTCATAGGGGCCAGACCTGGAATACAAAGACTGCGGTTCCTTTGAGACCTAGAGAGTTCTAGGAGGACTCTGAACTGACAAAGCTTCCAGGTCACCTCCTCTAACAAAAATTAGAATGAGAACAGGACTGTATCCTTGAAAATCTCCCTTTCTTTGGCCAGTGTCTGAGCCCTGGCCTCTGCCTGCTCTGATGTCAGGCCACTTGAACCCAGGTCCTAGTACTTGGCTTGACTAACTCCAGGGCAACCTCTTGTCGCAAACGGTGTCCAATCTTCTTTGACTTATTACGAGCCAAACCCCTGTGTCACCCATAACCATCCTGGGTCTCTATCTCTCCCCACTGCCTGCCTCAGGCAGGGCTAGCAGTTTGCTTCCCTAAATCGTGTTTCTATTTCTTTCATTTGTTTCTTTCGAAAAAATACACATTGTTCAATGTTAGGAAAGATGATATTTGAAAATCAAAACCTAAAATCTGATGAACTAGGCAATGCTCCTTGTCCTAGGTGGGAACAATAAGCTTAGCTGACCAGTTGAGAATTCAAGGTGTGCAGCAGTAGCCTGACAATGGATGGTAGGCCAGGCTGGTGCCATTGGCCAGCTGGAGCAAGGGTCCTGACAGCCTCAGGAGGAATTCCTCGGAGTTAGGGCTTTATCTGGAGCCTGAGGCAGCGGCTGCTCTTTATTCCTGGTCACGCAGGTCTTTTCTGATTTATCTGGAAGGCCTAAAAGCACGACCAGGATACGTGTTATTCCCTTGGAGAAGAAATCTTAGAGCCAAGCATTCTTGGTTTCTGTGTCTAAACAAGGGTCACGTCGGCTCTTGGCTGTGTTAAGCTTCTGGGGAGTCTGATTCTTCTCAGGAGAATGCACACCCTGGACTCTTCCTGAATGACTAAATAACATTAAGTCCTCACCATGATCCAGCCACTCCGGTATTTTGCACACGCTACCTCATTAAATTCAGTTCTACAGCATTCCACTAATATGTTGGGTTGTTGCCATTTTACTGTTAAGGAAATCGAAGCTCAGTGAGGTAAAATAACTCACCCAAGATCCCAGAGTCAGTAAGAGGTAGAGCTCGGTTTGAACCCAGGTCTCTCACAACTCAGAACTGGAAGACACATTCTCGAAAGGGGATCTCGATTAGGTAGGATTATTTACCCCAGGAAAGGTTTTTTTCATGCACACACACATTAAACACACAGAACTGCCCTAAATAGAAAATCTATTAGTGAATTTCAAAGATTTCATTTTGAAAAGATCAAGATATGCCACTCTACCGGAAGTGCCTTGGTGCATAAAGCAAGCTACAACTTGCAACTTTTGCATGTCTGTTTTCTTGGCACTGCTCGAGAATGTTTTTTCTTCACTTAATTACTTTCCATCCTTTTATTTGAGTTGCTTTATCCTTCATTTCCCCACACTACTATCTTAATTAAGCTTTTTCAAATATGATAATACCTTTTCATAAATTCTTAGGAATACACTGTTTACACCACTATGCTTTTTGTGCTAGAAACAGAGAAATAACGCAACTAATTTTGGATTCACGAAGAGGCTTTGAAATACTGTAAAGAAAAAGCAGAAACTCCAAAATAACCGCAGGACACACTCTTCCCCGCGCCTCCCACTTTGCAGCAGCCTCCTTTTCAGCAGGCCTTATGGGCAGGAGCCACTGCAGGCGCCCCTCTACCTAGGACCCCGGTGCATTAAGCCGTTAACAATCCTTTTGTTTCTGTTCCTGCTTCCACAGAAGAAAATGCGTATTCATCGATAACCTTTACTCCTCTCTCTTTTTGTGAATACCGCAGACTGAGTTTCATGTTGTCACACAGACCGTGATATTGGCTCTTTTTGGTGACTGATGTGAAATTGCTCCATTGTTATCAGAAATTAACAGGGCTCAAGACTACATCTAGGCAGCAGCGCTCCCTTTCTCTTAGAATTTCAGCTGTCCTTCCTAATAGCTCTCAACTGACCCACTTCAGCAAAAAGCTGGCCAAATCCCTGTTCTGTTCGCTTGGGGACATACTACTTACCTCTGGTTTATCTAACAAATATCTTCCCAGATACTGAATCCTCCTTTGGAATTACAGCGGTCATAGCACATCCTTTCTCCATCCCCTCTTTAATCATCAGCACCCACAAAATAAAGCTGAGACCTAAGACCTACAACCACCCTTTTAATTGACTGGGCCTCTTCTTCAGTGTTTCAGGAGCAGGGTCCTTGGTGAATGAAAATCAATGTCTTTTTTTTTTTTACACTAATACAGCCCTATTTAAAATGGTTGCCATGTCTTCTAAATAGCCACATATAGCCTTCTAAATTTAAATAAGGACAAAATTAAATTTCAGTGACAATAGCCACAGTTCTGGTGCTCACTGGCCATATGTGGCTAGTGGCTATTGTGCTGGATACCCCAATGGACATTTCCATCATTTCAGAAAGTGCTGAGTAGATAGAGCTGGTCTAGTAATAATAACAGCTAACATTTTTGAGTGTGTGTTATGTGCCAGGCACTGTTCTCAACATTTTTTTACTGGTATTAATTATTTTATTCCTTACAACAAACCTATAAATTAGGTACTGTTATTTGCCCCATTTACAGATGAGCAGACATAGACACAGAGAAATGATTTCTATCATAAAGTCACTTACAGCACATTGTTAACATGTGGAATAGACAAGACAAATATGGGCAGATTGGTTCCAGTGCCCAGACTCTGAACCTGCATGCTGAATTGCTTCTCACATTTGATGCTTTCGGAAGAGGCTGAGCCCCAACCATCTTTGATTTAACCAAATGTTTTTTACTTAAAAAGAATGAAAGATCATAATCTCATAATCACCACTACTCTGCTCTCCCAGCCCCCACCCTGTTCTCAGCTGATAGTCGACCTTCTGTTGCACAAAAGGAATGAGGCAGAGCACCTGGCTCCCTCAGCCTCGCTCTTTTCTACTTAAATGTTGCCCTGTTTCTTCATCAATTTTTGTCTCATTGCCTCTTGTCTCTTCTTGGGAAAGGCAAATTCCTTTACTGGCCTGCTTGATCTCGTCCTTTCCTACCTCACGCAGAACCAAGCGGCCATTACTAACCCTCTCTCTTTCTCATCAATTTCTGTTTTTCCCTCCTGTAAGAGTCTTTGTCTTTGCAGAAAACATAGGCAGTACTTTCTCCCCCACTCCTTGATTGACATATGCCAAGCTACCTCCTAGTCTTTTAAGACTCAAAGGCAGCACCTGTCCAGGAGGTCCTTCAGTACCATCTGGTAGGACTCCTTGCCCCCAACCTGGCGAATGCCCCTCTTTGGTGCCCCCACAACCTTCTGCCTACCATGAATGCAGTACTTACCACACTGTGTTGAGCGTTGTCTTTAAAGTTCTGTTTTATCCACTAAATTGTTTACGGTTTGAGGGTAAGGATCAAGTTCTACTCATCTTTGGATCTGGGCAACTAGCACCAGGGCACAATGTAGGCACTAAACAAACAGGGATTAGAATATAACCTAAAATATCTCAAATGAAAAAGCCACAAACACCTAAATAAGTCAACTTTCTTTTGACCCTATTCCTCCTCTGATATTAGCTTCTGGAATTTTTATCCTTAAACTTCTTGAAAAATTCATCTACCTTCCTTATTTATTACCAGTTAGTATTTATCCCTTTGCAATTTGGCCTCTGTGTCCATTGAAGAAAACAACCTTCTAAACACAGATACAATGTCTGTGCTTTGATTATACATTTTTTGAAATTTGCAATATTTGATATTGGTGATGCTTCCATGAAATCCTTTCTTCCTTGAAATCTGTTCTCTTCAACATTTAAACTCTCATTACTCCTTTGGTCAAATCCCTTCTTCTTGGTCTCAGTTTTTTTTGTTAGCTTCTATCCTTCTATTCACCAATTATGGACATTACTCAAGCTTTAAAATGTTTTCTTTCTCCTTTTGTGATGTTATAAATTTCTGTGGCTTCATTTATTTTCTCCATGGAATTATTCTTACATTTATATTCCAATCATTTCCCTTTGTTTGGCATTTTTACTTTATGTTCTACTGGTTCTGGAAACTTAACACTTGTAAGCTAATTTAATCATTTTTGCTGGTAAACTTGTTCCTCCTCCCGACTTCCCAAATTCTTCCAATGGCATCGCTATTTCACGTTACCATATTTTGATCTCAAATTTATCTCTGATGCTGCCTAAATCTCCAATCCCATATACCCAATAAGTCATTATAGCCTACTGAGTTTTCCTTTGAAATTGCTTCACTTCTTTCATTCCTTTCCCACGCCTTTCACATGGCTGCCTTCCTAATCAAGACCCTTATTTAGCTCTTGGCTGTACTATTGGAATAATCTCTGAGCATCTAGCCTCCTCTGCCTTCTAATACACCCTTCATACCACTGCCAGAGTAATCTTCCCAAACAACTCTGATTATGTCTGATTATGTCGTCTCCTTATTCAAAATATCCTTAATGACAGCTCCATACCTATTTAATAAAGCCCATATCATTTGCTTGACAGGCAAGGACCACATATAACAATTTTTCTTTTCATTTTTATCTCCCATTGTTCTCTGGCACATACCCTGAATTTCTTGTTTCCCAATATACTTTATAGTCCTTTACCTCCCCTCCATGCTTTTTTGTTTATATCTACATTCTCCTTCTGCTTAAGTTGCCCTTGCCCTTTTCCCTGCTCTTCTCTATCTCCTATTTAACTGAAGTACTTTCTTTTCACTGCTCTGTCCAAATGCCATCTGCTCTATGAAGCCTTTCCTGCTGACTTCAGTCAGGAATGATGTCTCTTGTCTAACCTCCCATAGAATCTATCTGGGCCACGATGACACACACTGCCTGGTGCTTGTCAGCTGCTCACATGTCTTCAATGAGATGGTCGCTCCTTGAGTATGAATGCATGTTTAATTCATCTTCATAGTCCTCAACATATTTTTCTATAGGCAGATGCTGATTCAGTATTTGTTGACTATGGGAAACCCCTAGTTTTTCTTACTGTGCTCCTTTTGCCCAGTAACTAGAATGAGCATCTTCACTATGAGAACTTCAGCAGGAATAAGAGAAACTGAAAAACTGTCATTTAAATAATGGTAAGAAGCTCTGTGGTGTGTCTGTCATTTAATCTCTTTTAAATTCATTTTGGATGGTAACAGAGTATAGATAATAAATAAAGACTTGAGGAGAGGAGAGTTAAATTTTGATCTTGACTTCATCACTAGACTTTCTGTAACATGCACCCGTCTTTTCCATTCCTTCTTTTCCTCGTCAATGGAATTGGCCTCACGGTGCTACCTCAAACGAGCCATAGTGATAATGGCACATTTGTTTGACACTTTAAAGTGTTAAGGCCATGACGCCATCACTCCAGCCTGTTGTGCTCTTTTCTCTGAATTTCCACAATTCTGTTTGGATACCCCACTAATTTAAACGCTATTGTGATTGGATGGTGTCTCTGAAAACATGTCTATACCCTAATCTCTGGGACCTGGGAATATTACCTTATATATGGTAAAATAGTGAATATTATCTTTTATGGCAAAAGATGAGATTAAGTTAAGGATCTTGAGATAGGAATTTATCCTGGATTATTCTGTTGGCACCAAATGCAGTCACATCCATCTTTATAAGACAGACACACAGAGAAGACTGACTCAGGGGAGAAGTCAATATGAAGATGAGGCAGAGATTGGAGTGATGGGGCTATAAGTCCAGTAACACTAAGTACTCCCAGAAGCCACCAGAAGCTCGGAGAGAAGCATGGAAAGAATTCTCCCTTCAGAACCCCTATATGAAGTGTGGCCTGGCATCTTAATTTGGGGCTCCTGGTCTCCATAACTGTGACAGAATCAAGTTTGTTTCAAGCTACCACATTTGTGGTAATTTGTATGGCAGCTATAGTAAGCTAATATACCTGTCCTATTTTGTGATCCATCTTATACTGGCGTTTAATATTTGCATCCATTCTTTGGCTTTCTTATGAGCTACTGAAGGTGTTACTCAAGGACAGCCACTGAACTTGAAACTATTTCATTCAACAGTTATTCATTGAGGCTCTACTATGTGGCAGGTACAGGTTTTTGGTCCCAAGGTTACAAAAATGAATTAAGATCTAATTTTACCCTCAAGAAAGCCATAGTCTTTAGGGAGGTAAGGAAGTCTAAGTGGGGAGGGCAGTAAGGAAGGCTTTGGAGGGGTGACATTTAAACTGAAGTTTAAAAGTTGCAGTGAGGTTCTCTAAGTTGGGGGGTTAGGAGATAAATCTATTTTAGGCAAGGAGAACAGCATGAAGAAGTTCATAGAGGCCAGCGCTCATGATATATGTCCACGTGTGAGACACTACAGAGTTGTTGGAGAGGTTGCGGTCAGGAGCTGAGGGGAACCAAAGCTGGAAAGTTAGAGAGGAGCCAGATCAAAGAGGGTTTCCTATGCTAAGATGAAGGGGAGAGACCAATGAGTTTTTATCCTTTAGTTAAACCCCACATGATGGGTGAGAGGTTTTAACCATATGCTAAGTACTCAGTAGGTGTTCCCTGAATAACTATGTATTAAAATGGACACAATTTATAATAAAAGCTATTAGCATTACCATGAAAAAAACATGTTTTCTTACTAAATGGGTGTTGGAACTTGTTGGTTATCATCTCTGAGAGTGTGATGAGGATAAATGTGACATAGTAAAATTTACAGGTTCATGTTTTTAATTACAGGACAGTATGATGAATATTTTATAACTTTCTACTTTTTTGATTGCTTTTATGAGGTCCATAGGGCAAGTTTGTTCAATGTATGTGTATTAATTAAAAACCTCTTAGTATCAAGACCAAAACTTAAAATTCTCTTTATTTACGAAAACTGAGAACTTATTCTGGAAAGGAAAGCAAGTGTCATTGTTCATCTGGCATATCTACTGCAATGGAAGTGGAAGATGTTTGGCAATGAGATGCAATCCTGATTTCACGAAGGTAGATGCGCTGTCCACATGGTGACTTTCATGCTGTTAGCACTAAACTCACTGGGATCAGGATGGAGTGGAAAAGTTGTCATCAGACGACGACTCTGTCCTGGTAAGGAATTCCCTGCTGATGGAAATAAATTAAATTAAGTGCTTCCTGTCACTGGATCAGATTTGTTAGGACTCTGCACATCTGATATCTGGTACAAGCTGAAATCAACTCTGCTGAAATATATATATATATATATATATATATATATATATATATATATAAAATAAAATATAGTAAAAATATATAGAACTATATATATCTACATACATATATATATGTATGTGTGTGTGTGTGTGTGTGTGTGTGTGTGTATATATATATATATATATATATATATATATTTGCCAATGGCTACTGTTGTATTAGATTAGAAAATACCCTACATGTAAAAATCTCCAAGTGGGCATTTCAAAGCGAAATGAGCAAGTTCCTAGGAAATGTTTACTGTGCATCCATTGTTTTGTGCTTTGCCAGACAAAAAGGAGACACGATTTTTGCTTATGAAGGGCTTAAAGTTTGGTTGGAAAAATAATGAGAAGACACTTGAGAAAAACACAGAATTACGTGAAGCATAGTGTGACACTAAGTGGAAAGTCCTGTTGGGCAATCAGATTGAAAAATGAAAGGGGTGGGACTTGGGTCTGACTCAGCCTTAGAAGACGGGTTTGAGTTGGACTGGTAGGTGAAACAGGCTGGAGTAGAGGGACAGTGGGGGATTGATAGCAAATGAACATGTTCATGGACTGCAAGACCAGGTTGACTGGAGCAGTGGCTTCATGTTTCAGAGCAATGGGATGTTTTGGGTACATAAGTTGGATCCAGATTGCTCAAGGTCTTGTATTAGTTTTCTGCTGCTGTCATAATAAATTACCACAAATTCAGCAGTTTTAAACAACACAAAGGTATTGTCTTACAATTCTGTAAGTCAAAAGTCCTGTGGGCTTGACGGGTTTCTCTGCTTTGAGCCATAGGACTAAGGTTAGGTGTGGGTGCGGTGGGGCTGGGGGAGAATTTGCTTCCAGGCTGATTCAGGTTGTTGGCAGAGTTGACGTCTATGTGGTTATAAGACTGAGGTCCCAGTCTCCCCGCTGGCTCTTGGAAGGAGTTGTTCTCAGCTTCCAGAGGCCACCTACATTCTTTGCTTGTGGTCTCCTTTCTCCATCTTCAAAGCTAACAGTGGCAGTTTGAGTCTTTCTCACACTTCGAATCATTCCTCACTCTCCTGCCATAGCTCTCTGATTCTTTTGCCTTTTTATTCCACTTTTAAGGGCCTATGTGATTATAATCGTATAATTAAGGATAATCTCCTTAACTCTCTATTTTAAAGTCTGTAGTCTTAATTCT
Source organism: Rhinolophus ferrumequinum (assembly GCF_004115265.2). Classification (NCBI taxonomy): domain Eukaryota; kingdom Metazoa; phylum Chordata; class Mammalia; order Chiroptera; family Rhinolophidae; genus Rhinolophus; species Rhinolophus ferrumequinum. The sequence goes on from NC_046291.1 coordinate 61,445,858, forward strand.
ATTTACAAAGTCTCTCAGGCCATGTAACGTCACATATTCATGTTCCAGGGATTGAATGCCAAAGCTGAGGAGTTTGAATGGCATCCAAAAAGTAACTGAGAAACATTGTAGGTCTTGGAACAGAAGAGAGGTATGTGGGCCTACAGGGTAGGCTGATGACATGGCACTCCTTCAAAGCAATATTGTTTAACTATTCATGCAATATTGATTTAGAGGAGAGGCTGAGCAGGGCATAGGGAAGGGAGGGGGAAGGAGAACCACTGGTGGCTGTTTTTGGCCTCTCTGAGTTAGACCCAGGCAATTCTGCTCTGACCCAAACTTGCAAACTCTACTCGGTAAAGAAAAGCCCTGTAGCTAGTTGTACTTACTCTGCTTAGAGAGCAGTTTATCTAACACCTCCAGTGGAGGGAGGGCTTATCCTCGCTCAGTCCCATGAGGTTTATCAAAGTATTGTTTTTAAACATTGGCAGGATTTTTCTTGAGAGGAGTTTGAAAATAAATACCGTCCATCTCATTACCTTTCCAGTGATAATTGTACCCTTCTTATAAATTGACACCTTAGGAAGCCAGGGCACTCTGCCCCACAGCCCTAAGCTGGCTCTGCTGAGAGTCATTCATTTATTCATTCCTGAGCACTTGCTATCTGCAAGGACTGCTCCAGGTGCTGGAGTTGTAGCAGTGAATACAGTCCCTTTGCTCATGCTGCTGACTTTCAAATGGGAGAGGAGAGTCAAGAATCAAATATATATCCAACGATTCAAATACGTAGAAAACAATTAAGCAAGTTAGAAAGCTAGAGGATGATGAGTGAAGACGTGAGGTAACATTGAGCAGACACTTAAAAGAGGGCTTCTGTTATGTGGCTATGTGGGCTAAGGTAAGAGTGTTTTGTGCAGAGGAAATAGTCGGTGCAATGACCCTGAGGTAGGAGTGTGCTTGGGACATTCATGGAAAGTAAGCAGGTCCCCATGGCTGCAGCAGAGAGAGTGAGGGCACGGGACTGTTGGGAAACGAGGTCCGAGAGGTGTGGGCAGGGCTGTAGTAAAGTCATCTGTCACCAGTCTGCACCAAGCCATCTTCTAAAATCGAGCCTGTAAGCTCTTAGACACTGTTTACTCCAAGATTTTAGTATGATTACTATACAGAAGGATTTATTTGTCTCAAGAAATTTGGACCAAGGAACAAAATAGCATATTTCAAGTTCTGGGTATGAATTGCTGTGAAAAATTAACTTGTTATATGCATTTATTGACTATTGTTTATGACATAAACAAAGCTGCTCTTCTTCTATAATAAGAAGAGTTGGTAATATTGTACCTTTCTTATTTTCCACACTCAACATTATTATGCAATAAGGAGCTGAATATATAATATACTGCCAAGAGGGTAATGAGCAGGATTCAATCACACATTTAAATGAATTAAAAAAAATCTGAACCATGTCCAAGTTCTTCCATCTAAGCATCACTTAAGAATCTGTTTGTTCAGTTGAGTTTCATCTCTGCAGCTGCCAAGCCACTTCAGTTCTGCCAGCTCGACTCTCTGATTGCAAAATACAGGGTGGTCACTTAACAGTAGACGTGCAAACTAAGAGTGTTCTGTGCAAAGAACGACATTATGAAAAATCCTAGTGAGAGAAAACTGGAGGCCTCCCTCCTAGGCACCCCCTTAGCCGGAGGGGATGGATGTTGACAGGTATTCTCACCTTCTCCACATCTAAGCAGTCTTTGGCGGGGTGTGTGCTTTCCGAAGATGGATGTCCTTTGCTGCAGCTTACATTCCTAAATATTTCTGTAGTGTAATAGGTTGTCAAAACAAATCTGGATTTCCCATTTGTGTGTGTCTGTGAGTGTGTGTACATCTTTTTGTCCATCTAGAGGTAGAGCACAATACTTGACTTTCCTCCTAGTGGATTTTTCTGACAGTATAGATGTGTGCAGAAGTGAGTCACAAGGAGTCGGGTACAGACATGGCCACGTGAGCTGTGGGCACAGCGCCTTTGTCTGTGTCTCCCCTGGAAACCCGTGGTTACTTCTAGGCATTTGCAATTGGAAACTCCACCTGAAGCTTGGCATCCCCACACGAATGACCTGTGCAGGGACAGTCAAGGTGGTCTTATGGACGACAAAATCGTGCCTGTGAGGATACGGCGTAGTGTTCAGAGCACAGGCGTCGTTGCATGCCTTTAAAGTCAGGGAACAGACAGATCTGGGTTGGTGTCCACCAGCCTCGTTACTGATTCGCTGTGTGACCTTAGGTGGGTTCCTTAACATCGCTGAGCCTCCGTTTCCTGCTTTGTAAAATGAGACTGATAATGCCTACGTCCGAAGGTGGATGTAAGAATTACATGAGATAATGTAAGAAAAGTGCCTAGTGTAGTGCCTGCACCTGCTAAGTGCTGTATAAATGGTAGTCGTTTTTATTATCATTTTTCTTTGGCTTATTTCATTTTGATGGCACAGCATGTAGAGTTGGCATGAAGCAGCCGTCTTCTGGTGCATGGAAATGTAGGCCCCTAGAGGATAGCACATCAAACCCTGAAACTCAACATGTACCTTTCTTTGCATTTTTCATAATATTTTTCTCTCTTCGAGTAAACCTGGCGAAAACATTTTGCTGCTTGCTGCCTGAATTGGCCAGCAATTCTAGTTTCCAAGGAGATTGTCAATGGATGTATTTGTGTATGCTGATTTGCCTCAACTTCAGCAGAATTCCTCAGGGAATTCTTCAAAAGAAACAGAACATAATGGAAATGCTTTTTCTTCTTCCATAAGCCATAAAAACTGTGTGTGTATGTGTATCCTTAGTGATCGAAAAGTTACTTAGAAGTGGTCAGGCAAAATGGAAAGATTTGCTAATGAAAGATTTATCTCCCTATGACTGCAATTTTATATGTCCTTTCAAATGAATTGATCTGAGGTTGTTGCTATTGAGAAAAGCATTTAGTGCAATTTGGTATTGTAATTAGGACATTCTATACCATCAGCAGTGCTTGATGTAATTCTCTAGCTTTACTATGGTTACATTAGAAGGAGGCTGGAGCTGAAATCTGTTCTTCTACTGTAGAAAACCCCAAAGCACCGTGCAGTGTCTATCCTAACTGGTTAATTGACAACAAAGGTCTCCTTCTGGTGCAATTTCCACTAGTGCATGGGGCGAAGAACTGTACATGAGTATTTGAAAAAATATGGATTGTTGAGAAGAGAATGCAGCTGTCAAAGGCTCTAGGTTCTAATTCCAGATTGACACCACCAGCCTATATGACACTGACCCAGGCCTCTCTTAGTCTCTCTGTTTCCATTCAGTCAATTGTAAGATGGGATAATAAGATAGATATGCGTTCCAGCCTTGTAAGGGAAATTGTTCCTGTGCAGTTTTTTATATACCTTAATGCTGAAAATTTTAATTAGAAACCAATGTCATTCTTTTCACAGAACACTCCTATTTTTCACATCCGTGTTTAAGTGACCACACTTTAGTTTGCAAAGAGCTGAGCAGGCAGAACGGAAGGTGTGTTGGATTAAGTATTAGTAAGGAGTTTGTTGTCTCAACTACACCTAAATAGATGAAATGGCACATTAACGTGCTTCTCATTTTATTATCTTTAATGTTTTTAATTCAAAATGTATGCAACGCATTGGGAGTGCTGGGGGACGTACCCAGGCCCTACAAGCAGATTCGTTACCACCCCATCTGCCACCCCAAATGCTAAAACCCAGGAACACCACTGCTTTGCAGTATGTTATATTTTACAAGACTTTGAGGAAAGAGAAACACAGAAAGATAGTGACAATCACTGCAGGGCTAGAAAGACAGAGAGCATAAGGTTAGAGCTAAAACTTCTAAAAAGCAACTGGAGTGTTGGAAAAAAGGAACAGAGGGAGGAATGGAATACACTTACCAGGGAATTAATAAACCGGCTCAGAGTATTTAGGCAGAGAGCAGTAGAAAAGGGGGAAGTGAATCATGGAGGAAGGCAGCCAGTATTACCATACAATTTATTTCATCTTGAGAAGTGTGTGTGTGTGTGTGTGTGTGTGTGTGTGTGTGGTACATACACACATAGGTGCACACACACAAGTTAACCTTTTTCATAGTAGAGGAAGAAAAAGTTACTAAGTCCAGTCTATACTACATGAGAAGAAAAAGGTGTCTGCCATGAGGTTTTATGATGGTTCATGTGTTCTGCAGTGCTGTATCTAAACTGTATCTTATAGGGGAATTCTTCAGTAATTATAAAGAGAAAAATAGAGCGGGGGAGGGGTTGCAGAGAGCTAAGATCTGTAAGAATATGGTAATTGCCCTCACTTCCTGGCACTTTTATTGCTGCCCCCCCACTCACTTCCTGCATTCAAGATTTGCAGTCATGCCAAGTGATTGGTGTTGCCAAAGTCCCAGTAGTTTCTGGTATTGGTATCTCTTGCAAGGATTACTGTAGAGGGGAAATGGGAGGTTTGGAGACAGTGTACTTTTCAGAAGAGTATGGCATGATAGGTTTGTAAACTTCCGCAACTTGGGGCTATAGAGATAGATAGGGAGGGGAAAACAACCTTGTCCCTAAGTGTTTCTGATAAAGAATATCTGTGTCATTAAATGTAATTGTAATATTTAGGACAGAGCTAAGGGGAACATGTGGAACAAGTGAAGGTGGGGAGAGATAAAACATGCGACAGGAACCTGAGAATGAACAGAAGGAAAAAGTGTAGGTGAATAAATGACTGAACCTGGCAGATATAGGAACAGGCTCCGAGAAGGTGGGTCTGCATGAGGCCAGAGGGTGGCGAGGGGTAGAACTGCCATGCCAGTGTACAAATGGGAACCACCTGCAGTGAGAGCTGAGCAGCCAGCACAAGGCCAGGAGTCAGAGCAGTGACACCTGTGTTAAGCTTAAGGGCTAGAGTTGTGTTGCTCTTGCAGGAACAGAGTCTGGAACTGTACCTCCTGGCGGGGTGTTCTCTGCACAGCCACCTGAGCAAGCCAGCGTTCCAGCACTATGCTCTGCTCAAACTTTGTGCATGGAAATCGTAAACGAGCCCAGAGCCTTGAAAAATCTCCTGGCCATAAGGAGTTCATCGCTACAAACCTCTAGATGTAAAGCGAAAACACAATCAAAGAAAGAAAATGTAGCAGTTTTACCTGCTTTAAAATGTCAGTATATTTAATAACCTGAAGATAAAAGAGTGGTAGTATCTATAAAACAACAAGAGCTTATATGGGGTGGCAGGTTAGCTCAGTTGGTTAGAGCGTGGTGCTAACAACACCAAGATTGCCAGTTGGATCCCGCATATGCCACTGTGAGCTGCACCCTCCTTAAAAAATAAAATAAAATGGGAAATTATTAAAAAAGAAGAAGAGCTTACAAAATACAAATAAGATACAAACAAGAGCAAAATACAAATAAGAGCTTACAAACAAATAAGATGTTGTGAATCCAGAATGGGATATTAGGGAAGAGAACCAATTAATGAAAAATAAGATTGTTGAAATAACAAAACTAAACATAATGGACTGAATATAACTGAAGAATGAATTAGTATATCAGACAATTGAGCTAAAGAAATACTAATATAATCTAATATTTATTGAATACTTAGTACGTGCCAGGCATTATCAAGCATTTAACATGTATTATTTCATTTAATCCTTGCAAAAACTATATATGTCCATTTTACTGATTAGGACACCCAGGCAAAGAGAGACAAAGTAATTTGCCAAAAGTCACACAACTAGTCTTAAATTCAAGGAGAGTCCTTGTATTTATCACTGTACTATAATACCAACTCTCCAAATTTCTCAAAATAAAGCACAAAGAGACAAAGGAATGGAAGAAAAGTTAAAGAGATTCGAAATAAATCCCAGGCCTTGTGAATAAAATTATGCATTTTTAACAAATCCCCAATTGATTCATATGCACTTTAAAGATTGAGAAGACTGCTTTCGTCATTAGTACCTGTCAGTGGTGCTGAAACCAAAATGCTTGGGCAGAGAAAAAGTTTTTCTCAGTGAAGTTTTGAGGAGTCCAGGGGAAAAGTGAAAACTGCAAAGCCAAGTGCAACTCTTTACTAAAGTATGTGTTAATCAGGGGAGCATGTTTTCCCCAGTTTATGTACACTGCAGTTAGCCTAAGGCCATAGGTGCCTTTTGTTCAGTTATCTGGTAGCTTTCTGAGGAAGACTAACACTTTATGGGTAAAAAGAAGGAGGGATGAGCTTCCTCAGGTGAGAACATATAGAAGTGGGGTGTGTGTGTGTGTGTGTGTGTGTGTGTGTGTAAGTAGATAAGGGCTGTGCTTCATTTTGGCCTTGCCCATTGAGGTGTAGCTACAGATTTACTAGTCTATCTCTTTCTAGACTGTGAGCATGTTGAGAGTAAAAACTGTTTTACTCTTTGTATCTGTAAAGAATAGTACAGTGCCTAGAACACAGAAGCACACATGTTTTCGTTCTTGTTGAATGCTTGAATAAATTATTCCCAAGTCAAACCAGTAACGAACAAAGCCTTTCTTTCCTCTTCCATTGGGTGTTTCTCTGAACAACGACTCGGATTCTGGGAGGATGGGCACATTAAAACATTTGAATGCCAACTCCAAATGATTGGTGGTGGTTGCCTCCAGCTATGCTGAGAAGGATTCTGAGGCTGCATCTGGCCACACCAGGAGAGAGCACTGTAATCAATTAGTGGTGTGTGCCAGGTGCAACAGGATGGGAGGTAGCAGCATGTGTCCACATATTTGCCCTGGAGAGAGCCCCATCTGTCAACCATCTCTGGAATCCAATTAAGGATAGGGTTGGATGGGGATGGGCAGTCATGAGGGCCAGTCCTTTTATAGAGATTTTAAATGATGGGTTACCAGACTTTCAGAAGAATGCCTATGCTTTGCGATGACATTAGAAAGTCATGTTTGTATCAACATGGACTTGGGACCTTCTTACATTGAACTATACCTTTTTATTCCAAACCCTAGTGCGTAAGAGAGCCGTAACGAGACCAGCTGATCCGGGGAACCTCTGCTCCAGTTTGAACTGGATTTCTGACCTCCTAAGATCACTGTTGACAGGACAGGAGTCTTGAGAATTGGTCAGCATTCATACTAGCGTGTGGCATTGAGGATTACTATGAGTCTGTTGGGACTTTCAACATTGTGGCCTCGTTCCTCATTTCTTCCCTACTCTTCTCGAACAAACCTACCATCTGGGACTGAGACAGCTTTCAAGAGACTGCCCCCGGGGCCTGTCACCCATGGCAGGCAACAGGATGTTTTTCCATCAACTATTTTACTCGGACAGTTACTTTATTTTCTTTTGGTTTTTCTAGAGTGTTTCTATTTCCCAAGATATTTAAACATCTCTAATGTTTTTTCAGCAAAGTCTTTCTATGGGCAAATATTTGTTATTGGCGAAAAATTAAAAGGTCTGATAATGCTAGACATGGGGTTTAAAGGATGGAATTCTGGAATCAGAGGTCTATAATGAAATGATACCATGGCTTTCACTGGATGAATTGCCCTATCAGAAAAATCATGAACTTTAATATTTGACAGCTCTAGGCAGAATTTTGACTTTTCATTCCAAAATGGAAGAATTTGAGACAGACATTGTTTTCTCATCTATAGTGAGAACATTAATACTTACCTCACAGTTTGAGTGTGTGAGTGTGTGACACTATAATAATATCTCAACAAAAAACTGCATGTTAGTCTTGCTCCTATTTTCTGGTTTCATTGCACATGAGACAATATTATCAACCTTAATTTTAAACATCAATGTTTTAGTGTTCAAACTCCCAATTAGGAAATTCTTTCTTACTCTCTCTTGCTATCCAATCCAAATCTCTCTTGTCTTAATTGATGCTGTAAAATGTGTGCAAAGCTGATTCTCACGCTGATGAGGCTGCCCCTAAAGACCCACATGTGGAGACTGAGAACCATTAAGCTCATGCAGAGTGTTGTGAGTCAGTGCACTTTTTTTTTTTTTTTTTTTTTTTTTTTTTCCCTCAAGATAAATTGCACTTGCCTGCTGAGCTGGAGCGGGGAGGTGAGGTACCCCTGATCATTCTCATCTTGATTCTGAACCCAACTCATACTGTCCTCACAAGAGGGAGTGCCACAAATGATGAGGAAATGCATCATTGTCATGGACTAAAAGAGAAATGTCCTGTATAAACAATTCTTGCATTTGTAGATACTGTAGTTTCTCAGGTCCGATCTTTTCTAGTCTATTTGCCCTGTGAGAAGAGGAAACTGAGGCACACTCAGCTTGTCAGACATGGAGCCAGGAGTCTTCATGGTCTCCTGATTCCAAGTGATTCCAACGTGTTTGCCTCTTGGTTGCCTCTGAGGCAAAAGCACAAAGGATTTATGGGCAAAATCATCCCTTTGTGTGGTGCTCCCAAGGCATCCAGCATAGTGCTGGCATCTAGAAAGTGCCATGATGACTGATTATGGTTGCAGAGAGCTGCTTCTATAATCATGGTCAACCATCACAATTTAGGAGTGTTTGGGTTTGAGATGGAGTCTGCTTTTCCCTTCTCTCCTGAACTTGATCTGGTCAGTATGAAAGGAAACTTGATTGCAATGCCTAGTTAAGGAAATCTTCCATAAGAAGACATGCTATGCAGACTTCAGCACATGATGGAGTCATCTTCACAAAGTTGATAATTAAGGATAGTTAAGGATGTGGGAACTGGGAGGTGGAATAATTGGAGCAAGTTATGGCCATTGCGAATCCTTTGGTTTTGATTGTAGCAAAGGTGCAAGTAAGACCAAACCAGTCACAAGTATCTGTAGTGGACCCATTATTTGCAGGAAACAGATTCCAACAAGAAAGCCTTGATGCTAATAAAGTGACAACCACGGACATTTTTATATCTACTACATTCTATCAAGTAGCTTAGTGACACCATGAAGACCCAGAGACGCCAGCCTGAAGTAAAAATATTTGCTAAGAGCTGGTTCATGGTCTTGACATTAAAGGGAAGAAAATATCTGAAAATCAAGAGATGAATCCACTAGATTAGTTAATGAGGTCAATTAACTCCTTTTGGGACCAAAACAAAACAATAAACAAAACAAAACAAGAATAAAACACCATGCCTAGAAAGTAGAACAAAAGAGAAAACATGGGTGTGTCAAGGGTGTGTGAAGCTCTGGAGCTCCTTGGGAAGGAAATAATAAAAAACATTACCAGCTAATTACTAGGCAGAAGGTGCTGACAGAGTAGGGGAACAGCACCAAGGAGTGTGGGGACAGAGTTCCAGAGAGCAGTTTCCAAGCTCTCGGCCTCACATGGGAAGGTGCTGGCTCGGGTAGTAGATGCCCATCAGCTGTGACTAGTTGACCGTCAGCTGTTACCAGTCAGCCATTAGCCACTGATACCGTGTTTCCCCGAAAATAAGACCTAGCTGGACCATCAGCTCTAATGTGTCTTTTGGAGCAAAAATTAACATAAGACCCCGTATTATATTAAATTATATTAGACCGAGTCTTATATTAATTTTTGCTCCAAAACACGAATTAGAGCTGATGGTCCAGTTAGGTCTTATTTTCGGGGAAACACGGTATAACTGCTGTGGCTACGCTAGGGGGGTTGTTGGTTGGTTGGCAAAGAAGCGGATGGCGGGTTGCAGATCGTGTGAGTCCTGCTTCCTGTGTCTCCAACCCAGCCGCCAGCGAGAATATAATGGAATGACTCCCCGACCTATGGCTCTGTGGGTGTTCCTTTTTGGCCTCACCATATCCTGCGTTCTGGTGCGGGCAGCAAGACCAGAATCCCCACATGACGAGGAATCAATTTCCCCTTCGTGACGTGCTCATTGCAAAGCCTGGATAGGCCTGTGATTTCTTGGCTGTGGACAGGTGTGTGGCTTTCCCATCCTTTTCCACGCTGCTGTCAAGCTCACCCCACACTCTATCTTTAGGTGTCACCTGACAACATCATGAACCTGAGACACCTGAGTTCACACCTGCTTGGACAGCCAAACCGGCTTAATTTTAGATTGAATGTTCAATTCTCACTTCTGAGCCTCCATCTCCTGGATCAGACACTGCCAGTCTTTGCACCTTTCCCTGCTGTTCCTGGGCACCTTTGTGCGGACAGGCTTTCTTGGAGCGGTGGGGTGTCAGCGTCTCTGCTAAGCTGAGCTCTTGTCTCTGCAGGATAACAGGTCAGTCCGGCAGAGTCCCCATGTCACTGAGCTCACTCTCATCAAACATATACGCCTCACGCCACAACACCAAGTGACAAGACCAACTCATCTTTCTCCACAATTGGGGAATGAGGACGTAAGGGATGTGTAGGGCACAAAAAAGGATAGGAAAACTTTCTTTTCCTTAAGTTTCTCATGGCTATCAGGGGATCACACAGGTTTTGGAGTCAGGAAACCTGAGCTCTAATTCTGGTTCTGCTACTCACTTATTTGAGAGCCTCACTTTCTTTAAGTGCAAAAAAGGGGGTTTCCTGGATGATCTGTAGGGTGTGTCGTAGCCTTAATTGCCTTTAATTATCTGTGAAAGGGACTTGCAGTCTTTAGGCTTCAGGCTTTGCGTTTCTGGCTCATGCTATTGTCCTTTCTTGAGTTCCTTCCTCTCTCTCTCTACTGAATCTTCATAGCATAACCTTTATGGCATTTATCATATTCTATTTATCGCAGTTTGAATTCTCGATGTCTCATCTCCTCTAGATAAGTTTTGGGACATCAGAGATGGCATTTTATTCACCTTGATTTTTCATCAAAGTACCAAACTAAGTGCTTTGTGCATAAATAGTCAGTGAGTTCTCAGGGTCCAGCATGGGAACCATGAAAAGCCAAGAGTCTCCCTCCAGGCAGGTGCCTGGTGTCTGGGACGATTCTCAACGCTTTGGTCAGGTCACATGTCTCAGTCAGCATCGTAGCCTTGGCTGGCCTCATGAGTGATAGTTGCAATCTTTCATTTTAAGTTGTTCAGGATGAAAGTGTATATTTTGTGTTCTTCTTCAGCTTTTCTTTGGATTATGGACCTTGGGATTTTTTATTATTTTCCTTGTATTTTTTGCCCAGCACTATGGTACTAAAAATACCTTACTCCGACTGCTATAATCTCAGCAGTCTTGAAAACAGGGGGATTTGGTAGGAAAGATTTGAGGTTTAACTGGACAATCACTATTAAGGTGTCTGGTGTGCTACCAGGAAGCCGTCACTTGGTTAATGGACACAGAGACATTTTTTCCCTTCTGTTATTTTTTTCCCCACTTTGCTTTAAAGTCAAGGGACCGTTGCAATTTATAGAAGTTATAGTCATCTCCTTTTGTTCTAAGTTTATCAGTGAATTTGGAGACTGTTTTGAACCCCTGTATTGCCAAAGGGGCAATTAGCTGATTAAATTAGTCCCCAAAACATCACTTTAATAATTTGTGATGTCAGCAAGTCCTTAGGGTTTGATGGCGCTCAGTTCTGAGAAAGATACTAAAGAAATGCCAGCTATGGCTACAGTAGACATTTGTCATGATTTTTGATTGCTCAGTACCTGAACACGCGGCCTATGTTTGGGGGAATTTTCATCTTAGGAGGTAAAGTTTTCCTATCATCACAGAAGGTGAAAATGCCAATATTTGCTTTCCTTGCAGCCAGAGCATGAGCACGTGACCTGGCACTATGGGCCGAATGTTTGTGTCTTCCCAAATTTTGTATTTTTATTAATAGTTGCATTAACATAGTTGCATTAAAATTAGTTTTTGTCATTGCTGTGCCTAACCTAGGATAGAATAGACCATGATAACCGGTCTCTTTTTTTCCAGCCCCTTCCAGACAAAGCATAAGTAACACTTACTTTCCATGGTCTGCATTCAGAATGCTCACTATTAAAATGAAGTGCTCCCGGGCGGGAGCAACTTCGGACAGCTCACTCCTTCAGGATTGGGTGGAGTTAGGAAAAGGATTCCATTTGCTGTCTGTTGGCCACTCCATCACCAGCCAATGTGCCCAGACCTGTAAGACACAGCCTATAAGACAGGTCTCAGGGACAAATATGGCTAAGAAACTGATTAAAGTATGCGAATATGACCCAAAAATGATTATTCTGCTTATACTGTTTTTTTCAAATGTTCAGAAAATCAATACAAAGAAGTTCAAAAAAATGTTTGGCTTTAATGTATACTGACTTATATTTTTTTAAAAAAATGTTTCTGAAATAAGTTTTGAATAGAACTATTTTATAGATCCATGGATAAATTTTTAAAAAGTGTGTTGGTCAGTAAACCTTTTTAAAATAATATGTATTTTACTTATTTTTAGTGTTCCTTTTCACATTCAGAATTACATTATTTTAGATAATAAATTATAAGGTCACCGTATTTGTTTGCATTTACTCATTTAATCCTCACAACAACCCTCCAAAGTCGATTTTCCTTTTTAAATTTCTATTTACAGTGGAGGATACTGAGGACCAGGGATATATAGTAACATTTGCTTAAAACACTTTGCTAATCAGTAGCAAAACTAAGATTTCAAACTTGGGACTCTGGCTCCAGAGTCTTTGCTCACAGCCATCATTCAAAAATAGGTTTCAAGGAAGAAACAGGATTCCTGCCCTCCTCCTGCCATCCAACCTTGAGCCATTCACTTGCCCTCTCTGAGCTTCTCATTCGTTACCTGTAAAATAAGGGTACTAGTGACTATCTCATGGAGTTGCTTAAAGGATTCAATGAGTTAACATGTAAGAAACTGTTTTTGTGAGCTGAAGATGCTGTACATGTTAAGACCGTCTTGTGTGGGCCTTTTACGTAAGTCGAAGGCAGTGCAGTATTGTGTGTGTGGGATGATACCTTAAACCAAAAGTCGGGGGGCACACTGGGGGACAGGCAGTGACTCTCCGTTGCTTCAATTTCTATCTCCAATTGAATAAAGTAGAACATAACACTTCAGCTGTGTGTAGAGAAACATCCTGTGGTCCTTCTATAACAAGGATCCTCACACTGGTAACATGAAGCATATGTGTGTGTGGTTGAATGGTCCAGGGTAGACATAGATTCGCAGGGTCAAGGGATCTGATAGATTTAAAATCTGTTCTATTACTTCAGAAGTGGCTGCCAGCACAGAAGAGCCATTTCTGACTTGTGTCTCGGATATCTTAGACTCCCACTGCCTAAAATCTAGATGCAAAGAGGAAGGGAAAAAAACACACAACACATCCTTATAGCTGGTTGATGGGCTTTTAATGATCCCACGTAGGGAACATGATGCTTTCCTGTCCTCATGGCCATTGCTTAGGTCTAACCGCTCTCGTCTGGACAATGACACGAGTTCTAATTGCTTTGAGTCTGAATTCCCTCTGACTATTTGCTTTACAGCTGCTGCACAAATCTTTTCTGAAATAAAAATCCGAGCTTTCCACTGCTCTGCTTACAATCAGTTAATGACTTCCTTTGTCCTTAGGATAAAGTTCAAAGCGCTTTGAGTAGTTGGGTGAACATCAACTGTTTTTCCTGCCCCCTTCTCACTCCACGTAATTTGGGTGGATTTGACTAAATTCTGTGAAACTAAGAATGGGCACATGCCGCAGGGCTGGCGAATCAGAATCTTAGAGATCGGTTCAGGGATGGGCATAAGATCTAATTCAGGCCAAGGGGAGTTTGGCCGGGAGTGGAAGAGATTCCTGATAGCACCAGCTAAGTCCTATATCCAGCTATGCCTGGAGACTCATTGACCTCTTGAGCTCCTTAGTAACGTGAGTCATTGTATTGCAAATTTTGTGGTTGAAGCTATTTGAGTTGTTTTCCTATGACTTAAAACCAAAATAAATTCTTAACTAATACACTAATATACAAAGTTCTTCATGCTCTGGCCCTGGCTTGCCTCTTCTGACTCATCTCCATATCCTCCCAATATACTACGTTGCGTTCCCCGATACCCCGTGCTAGCTTATGCCCCTGGGTCCTTGCACAGGCTGTCCTCTCTGCCCACAGTGCCATTTAGGGTCCTACTTTTCTTCATTCTCCTGCCTGATTCTATTCAACATTCAAAATACCACTTGAGAGTGATCTCTTCGTAAAAGTCTCCCATGAAACCCCAGTCTGATTTAGTCACCCCTTCCCTGTCTCGGGACAGTTACTCTGTACTATAACCACTCGTCTATTTCCCTGTCTTCCTTTTTGTATGATAAATTCCTTACAGAAAGGAACTGTATTTCACTGTGAATCCCTACCTGTTAGGAGGCAGTGTTAGGAGGTGTAATACATGTTTGTTAAATGAATAGACCCAATTCACACTTGGCTGAAGTAATCTCTAGTCCACATAATTTGGGGCACACTAAGAAATTGACCAAGTTTAGCAATGATTTGGGTTGGTGGGGAGTCCTATGCCTCTTCTAGCCTGATTCCATTTAGACTAAATTACTATTTAGAGCAAATGTCTTTTCATTCTCGAGTATCTTCAAGTTACTTCCTCTCCAGGACACAGACAGTCTTCTGTTCAGTGAGTCTGAGAGTGAGAGTCCTCATTTGCCTCCAGACAGGTCTGGGCCAGGCTGGGCTCTGAGTGAGTGGCTGGAAGAAAGTCTCAGAATGGACCCTGACCAGCTGGTTTGGGAGTGGTTGGATTTGAGGAGCTCAAGATGATGCTGTAACTCATAGTATTTCTAGAGTTACTCACCTTCCAGTCATTTCTCAACCCAGTCTACTGACTCCTGCCCCTTCCACAGAAATAGCTCATGCAGAGGTCACCAACACATGATTGCCACAAAGTGACAATCATATTTTGGTCCTTGTTGGACTGGAATTCTCATCAGCCTTTGCAATGCTGACTACTGTTAACTATCTAAGACACGTTTTTTCTCCTGTCTTCTGTGATTCCCAGCTTTACACTTACCTTTCCTGGTGCCTTGTTTCAGTATCTTTTTCAGGTTCATCTTCTTCTACAAAGGCAATTGGACCCGCAGGCCTCAGTCCTGGCCTTCCTCTGTTGACATTGTACATTTTCATCCTATGAGATCTCATCTATATTCATGGCCTCAGTTATCCCCACCATATACATAACTCACAAATTTGTATCACTAGCCTAACTTTGATTTAAGCATCCCATTTGTATGTATAATTGTTACCTAATCACTCGAATTAGATGACACTTCAACCTCAACGTATCTAAAACCAGACTCTAGATCTTCTGTTCTCAGCTTAGTCCTCAGCGTGTTCCCGGCCATGATGTAGAACACCATCTCACAGTCATTTACTCAAGCCAGAAACTCACGTGTCATCTTTGATCTCTTGTTCTCCCTTGTATTCAATCTATCTCTAAGGTCAGCTGAATTTCTAGAAATATCTTTTGTATCTTCTCATCTATATTTATCACTACTACACCAAATCAAAGCCTTTTTCCCTATGAAAATCGTCTCCTAAATGATTCCCCAACTGTATTCCCCCTCCAATACACTATTTTCCACGCTGTAATGATAGTTGTCTTTTCAAAGCATAATATAATTTAACATAACACAAATTTGTTTTTTGTCAACCATGCTGTTTAAAAACTTTAAATGACATCCCATTGTTCATGGACAGAGGTAAAATCCCTTATCTTGACCTTTAGGAACCTACATAGCCTGTCCTCTGCCTATATTTCCTGTCTCTTCTTATAGCTATATCTTTGGTTTCTCTGGATTTCTCTTCTTTTTGCCACACTGGCCCTATTCATACTTTCCTTTTTGCCATGCTCCCTCCCAGGATAAACATTTTTACACATTCCTTTCACTCCCTTCTTGAGCTGGTTAAGTCCTACTCATTCTGTAGGTCTTAGTTCAGCTGTCATTTTTTTTTCAGGGGAGACTTCCATGTGTGGTCTCATTGCTGAGGACCTTGCCTTCATAACACTAACCACAGTTTTAACTTTACCTTTATTTGTACAATTATTAGAGTATAGTCTGTCACTTCTTCTAAGCTGTTTGCCCCAGGAGGATAGGGCAATGTGATTTTGCTTGCTTTTTTTTTTGTTGTTGTTAGTTAAGTAATGCTACATAATAGACCACTCCAAAATTTAACCGTCACATGAAAAGATGCTCGGTATCATTAGCCATCAGGGAGATGTAACTCAAGATTACAGTGAGGTACCACTGCACACCATTAGCATGGCTACAATTGTAAAAAATGGAAAATAAACACATGGAGAAATTGAAACCTTTTACGTTGCTTGTGGGAATGTAAAATGGTTCAGTCACTGTTGAAAACAGTTTGACATTTCCCAGTTTGACATTTCCCCAAAAAGTTAAGCATAGAATACATATGACCTTACAGTTCCACTCCTAGGAATATACCCCCCAAAATTGAAAACAAGTACTCAAAGAAGTATATGTACATGCATGTTCTTAGCAGCATTATTCACAACGGCCAAAAGATGGGACTAGTCCAAATGTCCATCAACAGATGAATGGATAAGCAAATTGTGGTGTATACACACAATGGAATATTATTCAGCCACAAAGAGGAATGAAGTGCTAAAATAAGCTATAATGTGGATGAACCTTGAAACCATTATGCTAAGTGAAGAGAGCCATACACGAAATGCACAGAGTACCCCCCACCCATGGGGGGTACGTTCCAACACCCCCAGTGGATGCCTAAAACTGCAGATAGTACTGAACCCTACATGTACTATGTTTTTTCTTATACATACATACCTATGATAGATAAAGTTTTATTTATAAATTAGTCATAGTACGAGACTAACGACAATAAATAATAAAATAGAATAATTATAACAATATAGTGTAATACCAGTTATGTGGATGTAGTCTTTCCTCCTTTTTCAAAATGTCTCATTGTAGTGTACTCACCTTTTCACTTAAAGAAGCCCTTCATGGCTTCTCTTTGGCGTATCCGAATTGTCAGCATCACTACTCTTACGCGTTGGGGCCGTTTAAGTACAATAAGTGTTGCTTGAACACAAGCACAGTGGATACGGGGATAGTTGATCTCATAAGCAAGATGGCTAACAAATGACTAAAGTGCAGGTAGTGTACACAGTGTGGATATGCTGGACAAAGAGAGGATTTACCTGCCAGGTGGGGTGGAGTGGGACAGTGGGGGAATTTCATCCTGCTGCTCAGAATGGCATGCAATTTAAAACTTATGAATTGTTTATTTCTGGAATTTTCCCGTTTAATGTTTTCTGACGGTGGTTGATCATAGTTAATTGAAACCACAGAAAACAAAAGCATGGATAAGGGAGACTACTGTATATTGTGTGATACGATTTCTATGAAATATCCAGAATAGGTAAATCCACAGAAACAGAATGCTGATTAGTGGTTGCTAGGGACTGCAGGGAGAGGAAAAATGCTTCCTAGCTTCAGAGTTTCCTTTTGGAGTGACAAAAATGTTTTGGAACTAGATGGAGGGGGTGGTAGTACCACACTGTGAATGTTCTAAATACTATTGAATTGCTCACTTTAAAATGGGAACTTTTATGTTATGTGATTTTCACCTCAGTAAGTTATTTTTAAAACAGCGTTAATCATTTATTATTTCACAAGAATCTACATGGTTGACTTGACTCAGTTCTGTTAACCTTGGTGAGCCTCACTGATCTCAGATGGGCTCATTCGTGGCTTTTGGTTAGCCGTGGGTCACTTGGGAGCTGGATGGTCTGGAATGACTTTGGCTTGGATGTGTTGGCTCTGGTCCACGGGGTCTCTTGTTCTCCATCAGGCTACCTTGGGTTTATTCTCAAGGCAGAGGGAGGGGTGAAGATAGCAAGACATCTGAGACCTAAGCTCAGAATTAGCACACTCATTTCCTCTGAATTAATTGATCACAGCAGATTTCAAGTCCCGCTCAGATTCAAGGGGGAGGGAAATGAACTTTATTTCTTTATGGGGAAGCTGAAAAGTCATGTTATAAAGGATGTGCATAAAGGGGGTGTGAAGGATTTGGGTTATTTTGCAACTGATCAACCTCAGTGTTTATCCTCATGCTTGGCATACGGTGACGACTCAACCAATATTTTTTCAGTTAATGAAGAAGTCATTGAATTCAGGCCAAAAGGGAAGCTGGGGTCCCAAATCAACATTTGAGATTATGAGCTCTCATGGACTACAAGGGGAATAACAAGATTCCTAAGGGTATTTAAGACGAGGGCGGGGGGTGGTTCAGAGAGAGCCACCTCAAGACGTGGTATGTAGATTATTTTGAGCAAAAAGCAGTTGAGACACTTTGGGCTCAAGAGAAACTTCTGTCTACCCCCTAACTTTCTAGAGGAATTTGAATTAGTAGCCTTGCCCATAATAAAAGATTATCAGAGATAATCTTTAGTTTTTGTTTTTGTTTTTAATCTACCTATAGGGCAGGGAAAACTTCTATTTACTAAACATCTACTGTGCTTAGAATGTCATGTATACCCATTTTCCCTTTCTGTCTTTGAACCTCTCATGTATGTGGGGTCTCTGAGTCTCTCATGTATGCAGTGTTCCCATGTGTATGTATGTATTAAATGGGTATTTTCTCATATTAATCTGTCTCATGTCTATTTGATTATTAGACCAGCCAAAAGAACTGTGAAGGTAGAGGAAAGTTTCTTCTACCCCTACAGTACCTTCTCAGATGACACTAACTTTTGCAATCATAAATTAGCAGCCCTCCCCTCACCTTGTAAGGAGGATTGGTCCAGCTCCCTTCTTATAAAACTTGTTTTGGTCAGGGTTTGGAGGACTTCGTAGTGTTAGAACTCTGAGCTAAAACAAGTTTAATAGGTATGCCAGTGGTGTGCTGGTAAACTGTCTCTCTTTAAAAAAAAAAAAAACAAAACCCACAAAACCTGATTTGTGGTGTCTGCTGATTTGCATGGTGTAAATACCTCCACCGTGGCCAATGTCAAGCCACCAGCTTAAAGTCACTGAATGCAGACATGGGAAAAGATGCACACATCTGGCTCTTGAGAGTCGGTGGGAGCCAACTCCAGCATATTGCTGGTATGCCTCTGTTTCTCAGGGCTCAGCAACACCTCGCTTGACTTACCTCCTCTTCTGTAACCATCAGAGTTAAGGATCTGTTCAGTTGTTGTCCTGCCATTTAAATTTTTCCTTCCATTTATTCACTAAACAGATAATTATTGCGTAATTCCTATGTACTATTATGTTAGGCTCTGAGGAAAAATAATGAACAATCGTACTTCCTCCTTTCCAGAGCTCCCATTCTCCTAAACTGAAGCAGCACATCCAGGTCTTCCTGAGGGAATTAATTCTGTGTCTCTGATGTTTTGCTCAGTGATGCCCTGAGAGGGTGCTAGTGTGGCAACACCTCAACCTAGAGGAAAAAGATCCCCAGTTTTTCTTCAGTTTATCTAGGATGAAGATGTTCTCACACAATTATCATTTGCCACAGTATTTCTGGATTAGAACAAAATTCTCAATTATAGCTTAACTATATAATTCAATTTTGATAGCATCACTTCATCACAATCTGAGAAATGATTGGTTATTTTAGCACCAAACAGAACCAGAAGAAATCAGAATGCCTTCAGTGGTTACTGTATCACATAATAGTCAACATAACGTAATCAATACATAGCACTCTGTATAAATAAACCATTTAGATTCTCACACATATGAAGGAGAAAGGGCACCATTCCCGGAAGTTCTTTCTTTCCATTTGTTAAACCATAATTCACACCTTTGGGGAATAAAATATTAATTTAAAGTCAAATATTAAGGCTAGTGTTATCTTTTTTCTTGCTTCCTTTTCCCCTCAGATGTATGTAGTTTTCTTTGATATACTATTAACCACGGACATATGTTTTTTATTTTATTATGTATTGTTTTTCTTCCAAGGGAGGGGGTGCTGGGTTGGTGGGAATAATCAATATATAAAATACAACAGCTGTAGCAAAACATATATGTATTTTTAGATGACTGACTAAAATTCCTAACACAAATTATGCCTTAGTGAACAAAAGAAAAATTTGTGATTTATTTACTGTGTCTAGAACCCAAACATAAAGCTTAATGTAATCAGTCACCTACAGCACTCACGGCTTTAATATTAATTGCACTCGGAAAAGCAGCAGCAGAACAACCTTTGGATGGGACAGAGCAGCCGAAAGGCGTATTTTAAGAATACAAAGTGGCTGGTTACCCTTGGTGCATGTAGGGAGATGAACTTGAGAAACAGTAACTCATCCCAGGAAAAGAATGCACTTCACTCAGCAGCCAAGGTCACAAAGCCAGGCGTCCTAGAAAAGTACCTACTGCTGGGGCAATTTGGTTTAACAAACTGTTATTTCCCCATGCAAAAGACATTGCCAATTTTCATGAGCACGTAAAGAAAAATAACCACTCGTACCAAATGCTTTGGGCAGCAGTGTCATTGTGGGCTGTGAATGATGGGTTGCAGTGAAGTCCTGTGGGGGGCCCCCCAGGGACACAGAATAAAAAAATCTGTGTTTTGCTAAATTCCATGAGAACTGTTGTGTGTCTTCAAAACAACTCGCTGGCCAGCCTCTCCATTTGGAGGAGGCTTATGGAGAAGTGAGCGAATGTTTTTATTTGGCCTAGAACTGAGGGTTGGAAGTCCTGATGTTAACTCTCAATGTCAGAATCTATTCCTCTTTGTTCCACGTTCCTATAGCACATGATCCCACTTTTAGCGGAGCTTACCCTCCAGGCAGCCTTAACTGAGAGTCCCTTGAGGGTGGAGACCATCCTGGTTCACCTTAATAGAGCTCTGTTGATAGGTGTGGAATGAACACCGGTTCAGAGGACATGAGAGAGAATTAAGTTGTCTCACAGACTTTGCAGTTCCACAGCTGAGAACACATTTTCTGTTTAATTAATGGGGCCTTCAGTGAATCTGCTGCCATGCCACCTCTGGTACGCTAGTGCCTCCTGGGTCTCTCCTTTCGGTAAGGAAAGAATCATGCCTTCTCTATTTGACAGGGTTTTTTTGTAACATCAAATCTGAGAACATGTAGAATTCTGAAGATTTGAGAAAGAACTTTGAGCACTTGTAGTAGTTCATCCAGAAAGCCCCTTTTTCATCATCTCTACCCCGTAGTCCTTTGGCTTCTGCTTGGGGGCTGCTAGGGATCCCAGTGGCCACGGTGTTTTAAAGCCATAAAGTTAGGTCTACAAACAGTGTAACTGTTTTTTGTTTGTTTCTTAGTAATTGAAGACAATTCTTAGAGACAGCAATGTCTCTCTTAAGTCCCCATTCTACCCAGTGACAGAAAAATCAATCTAGTCCATTCCAAATTTCTTAGTCATTTCAGGTTTCAAATTTGGCATTTTAGTCAACTCCATCTCTCTGGTGGCAGCTTTGAGGCCATACAAGCTTACATAGTATTAGAGCTTCTAGGAGGTGTCTGGTACTGCAGAATATACTGGCACCCATTGCAATACACAGTCCTGCCAGTCCGGAAAAGGGTACAACCCCTTTTCACATTGGTACCCGCTATGATGTCCAAGTCCCCATTTATCCCAAGTCATCAGTTTGGGCCAGCAGTTCTCAAACGTTTGGCCTCAGGAGCCATTTACACTCTTAAAAATTATTGCAACCCCAGTAACTTTGTTTTTGTGGGTTATAGCTACCAACATTTATCATACTGATAATTCAAATGGAGAATTTTGAAATATTTATTTATATATTAAATAAAAGCCATCACATGTTTACATAAATAACATTGTTTACAAAAATAACTGTAATTTGCAAAATAAAAAATTAGTGAAAAGAATAGTTTAAAAAACATTTCTGCAAATCTCTTTAATATGTGGCTTAATAGAAGACAGCTGGATTCTCACCTGTTTCTGTATTCAATCTGCTGTGATATGCTGTTTTGGTTGAAGTATATAAAGACAATCTGGTTTCATGCAGATGTGTATTTGGTAAAGAGAGAAGTGTTTAATAGTTTTTTCAAATGTCCATATTCTTCTTTAATACTATACCAAAACTCAACAAGTGGTAGTTTCTTAAAGGTTAATTGCAATGTGGAATCTGAAACTATAGCAATAAGTTTTTCATATTCTGTCACATTAAAATCCATTGGTCTGTCTTATATTTGGAGTGAATCCTCTACCCACACATGGTTTCATAATATCATACATTGGTCGGATTTACTGAATAATGCAGCTCTTCTAAATGTTGACATATTTCAGTATACAACGTGAAAAACTCAGTTCATTAATATCATTACCTAGTTCATAAGAAGAGTCTTTAATCACTGAGTAGCTGTCAAGTTCACAGGGGTAAATACGAGTTTTCCCAAATCCTACTTTTTGTTTGCAAACTTGAATTGTGTGATGGGCAGCAAATTCTGTCATTGTTTTAAAGTACCAGGCTCACTTGGTTCATGTTCAAAAAAAATACTCAAGCCTCTGAAATACTCAAGTCTGAATAATCATAATTTGTCTTTCAGTTTTTCATGGGAATAAAAATGACGTTCCAAGAAAAAGGTAGCTAGTTCCATAAAAAGGGGCAGCTGGTTCAGCTTGTACTATGCTGTTCCTGGACACAACCATTGTGCTTTGAAATGCAGCAGAAAGGCTTGATGCATTTTCCATTTCATCACATGGAAGATTAAAAACATTTATACTCAAGGGACTAGATCTAACAAAATTAATAGCTTATAATGTATCATCAAGGACATTCTTGAGTAAAACTGGTATTTAAAGAAACATGAGTATGTGGTGATGAACATTACAAAGACAACTAGTACTGTTTGGTGCCACTGCCTTGATTTGTGCTAAGGTACCAGCCTTTTAACTCACTATGGCTAATGCATCCATCGGTGCAAATGTCAACACAGTGAAAAAGGCAAATGATATCTTAGTATTATTTTGAAAATAGTTTAAACCTCACAGATGCTCTGAAAGGGTCTCAGTGACTCCCAGGAGTCTGTGGACCCCACTTTGATAGCTGCTAGCCTAAATACACAGTGTTTTCTTCACTCTGTGAAGCTTCCATAGCCTTTCCAGCCCTCTCGGAGGTGCGTTCAAAGACTTGGCCTTGGGGAAGGCATTGGTTTGTTCCCCATGCTTAGAAGGGGATACGAGGAATCTGTAAGGCTGCCTGAGGCCCTGTAGGGTGCAGGCTCTATCCCTCTGTTGCTGTTGTAGTGCAGAGACACTGTGAAGGCAGGACTTGTCAAAATGCCATCCTATCAACTCTCAGACCCCTAGCTTTGTGTATGAGTAGGTTTGTTTTCATCAATTTCAGAACTTGGTGGGCATAAGATACCCTCTCAGGGACACTCATCAATATTCTTACATTGAACCAAATCTGCCTCTTATTATATTCACACTTTGGTACAAATCCCATCTTTTGGATTTACAAAGAACAATTCTGTTTTTTTTTTTTTATATGACAGTCCTTGTGATTCTTTCAAAAAGGGTATAAAAACCTTCGTATCATTTTTGTTCTCTAAAAATGATATAATGGGAATGTGACAGACTGGGTATAAGTTTTTGCGTTGTCACTTATGAAGTGTGACCTTGAGCAAGTCATTTCATTTCTTTTATTTTAGGTTCATCATCTGTAAAATGGAAATAATAATTCTTGCCTCAAAAGATTTAATAAGTGTTGAAGGAATCAAATCAATACCCGGTCCTTAGTAAGCATACAATAAATGTTGTATGCTTCCTTCTTTGGAAAATGTCGTACATAATTGCTCATGACTTCTCTTAAAATATAAATGTGTTTTGAAAATGTAATAATAATAAGGTATTATTAATCATAATGGCACTAGGATATCAGTGGTTTTATAACAACTCATTGCTGTACTTCCACCTTGATTTTTAAAGTCTATAAATTTGATCCTAAGAACTACCAGTTGTAGCTGCAG
This sequence comes from Rhinolophus ferrumequinum, assembly GCF_004115265.2. Lineage (NCBI taxonomy): Eukaryota > Metazoa > Chordata > Mammalia > Chiroptera > Rhinolophidae > Rhinolophus > Rhinolophus ferrumequinum. The sequence continues at coordinate 61,469,645 of NC_046291.1, forward strand.
AACACTTAACTGTTGTGATATCTATAACAATAATGGTCAATTTGGGGCTCCTTTTTTTCTTTTTGAATAAGAGAATAAAAGGTTGTAGAAATAAATGTTCAGGGATCTGAGACTGAAAACTTAATATTTACTTATATAGTTGGTGTCTCCATAAGCAAAAGCGAGATGGATGCCTCATATTTCACAAAGAGAATTAAAGTTAAGGAGCAGATGTGGGAAATACCCCTTCTTGTATCACCAAAAAGAATAAATGGAACCAATAGCTTTCTAATTTTATAACAAACAATGGACCAGTGACATGAAAGCTGGGATTACAAGAGCATAGAACAATGATCTAATTACTAAGCTCTTGTAAACTTGAAGTTCATAAAAACAAAGTTGAGAGATGTGGAAATGTATCACTACAGGATATCATGGAGTCTTAGAAGATGAAAAGATCATTAATGTCTCCCAGGACCAGTCTAGCCAGTCACAGGGCGGTGATTGGCAAAGGTCTCTTACAGCTTTATGAATTCCAGGACGCGTCATTTATCTCGAATTATGTTTCAGAGGAACAAGCTGTTTCACAGAAATAAAAAAAAAAGTCAGATAATTAAATTATATGCCTCCAGGAAGTATAACTATTTTTTAATTTTAAAATCGTGATTTATAAACCAGGGTTCATGAACCAGATCTATGGATTTCCTGAACCGCCTAAAATTATATGGAAGATTTTGTGGGTGTTACCTCACATGCATTTTTCTGAAGAGAGAATTCATACTTAGAACTGTTTTATGCAATTCTTGAAGTAATTTTAAAAGTTGATCACTAATTCCCTATTTTATTGGCTACCTATTGGGAAAATGACACATTTAGTGATATTGTTTCCCTATTAATTTATCCAATTTTCTATAATTTTGATCTTGTATTGCCTTTTTATGGTATTTCTGTCTCCTTCTTCCCTGATGCAGTTATCTTCTGTCTCATTACCAGCAAGTTTGCTTCTAGTAATTTCTCCTTGTCTACTGTAAAGTGGCTGTCAAATTTGACAACGGAACTTGTTAGAATAATAGTAAATTGACTTTTAGCCAGAGTCTCTCCTTTGAATAAAGTGTGCAGGTGTGAGTGCACAGACTATGGGGCATCTCTTCTGGTAAATCAGGGACTAGCTTTGCCTTCTTCCGATTCTTCACTTGGGGACTAGATGACCAAGCTCACCAGTTACATGATTGCCTGGTACTTGAGAGATAAATGTATTGTTTATACAATGTGGAGTCCACTAGGATGTAAATTTTACTTTGTCTTATTAGGCTTTGTATTGGTCAACTACACCACAATCACGCCGCACAACAAACCACCCCCCAGCTAAGTGGCACACATGAATCAGCATTTATTTTCTGTCTCTGCAGGTCTGCTGGAGCTTTGCTAATTCAGGTGAGTTTAGTTGGATTTGGCTCAACATGGAGGATTGGATACAGGACTGCTCTAAGATGTCTATTTGAACCACAAGATAGGAAAACAAGAGGAGTGAGCAGAGACAGGGTACTTCTTATGGCCTAGGCTTGGACCTGGCATACTCCTCTTTGCACTCATCTCCTAGGGGCCACAGAAAATCACAGGGTCAAGCTCAACAACAACAGGGCAGGGAAGTAAGTACATTCCTTTCAAAGAGAGCTGGTGGATGTTTGCCAAACAATAAACAACAGCTTCTTCTAAGTGAATTTGGATATTTATTAAAAAATAAAAAATAGCAGATCATCTTGCCCTGTTTTTTAAAAAAGGCAGATTAAGCATTGCAGTATGATTCAAAAACTTCCAGAAGCAATGAGTCTTTGTTGTTCATCTTAAGAGTATACGTAATGTACAAAAAACTCGAAATCAGACGCAGCAAAAAAATATTGAAAACTCAGTTTAATAACCAAAAGAAAAAAATATCGCCAATATTCCCTCAGCCATGAAATTTCAAATCCAATTCTGGATCATAGTTTATGGATATTGCTGTTGAAGCAGCTTTTTTTGAGCTCCCATGATACAGGAATCCCACAAGGGGCAGTTTGTTTGTTGTTTCCCACAATACCATCTGCTCTGAGCAGTGTCTATCTGAAGTCCTTTTCTCTTCCATTATGACAACGTCTTTGTGTAAGTAGAGAAATTTCACCTTCATAACTTATTCATGGCTAGGGAGAAGGGTCCAAACTCGGGGAGAGCACTGCAGAGAGGTTTTATCAGTCCTTTTCCCTTCCGTAGGGACAGCTCTCATTCACCCTTCCCTAGGATCAATGAGAGTCGCTTTCCTTAATTTAGAACATCTGAATAGACTTAGTGGAGAAATGCTGACGTTTGTATGTACTTCCTGGCTTTTTATTCTTTCTTGATGTAATTTTCTCTCATAAAACAGGGACAATACGGCCTATGTCTCTAAGATTTAATAAACAAGCAGCCAAGGGCAGGATGTGGAGCAACCTTGATGAGAAAGACACAGAGCTTGGCCTCAATTAGCCCAGGCTTGAATTCTGATAGCTATTAATGAGCTGTGTGTCCTTGGGAAACTGACATGACTTCCCTGAGCCAAGTCTCATTATCTCTAAAGAGAGTAATACCTATCTCACAGTGTTGGGAGTTTAACACAAATTAGTCCATCTATTTACAACATGGAAGGTATTCATTAGGTTACATTAACAGGAGAACTGAAAAGAACTTTAATTCTAGAAAGCTTAAAATCCATGGAAGAACCACCAAAATAAAATGAAGAATGCCCTTTGAGTCTAATCTTGGATGGCATGTGAACAAAATTAGAAAGCAGAAGAGCAGAAAGGAGTGAGTTTCCAAACACCTAGATGTTATAACAATTGTTCACAGTCATTGATTTTTCATATTTAAGTCTTATAAGCTTCAAAAAGGTTAATTCAGACAACACACTATTCCCTCTACTGATGTTAGATGGATGGGAGGAGTGGGGGAAGGAGAAATAAAAAACCAAAGAAGGACAAATTTGCCACTGTTTTCAAATTTCTAAATATTAGCTTTTAATGGAGAGACTAACTGTCATGAAAACAATTTCACTTCTGAGCAACAATGTAGAAACAACCTGTCAACAAAACACTAACTGTGTTCTTGTTTAATATCAAAAATCATGTTTGTCTAAGATGGATAATTCTGTAATAAAGATAGTAATGACTACTTTTAAGGCTTACATGGTATGTAAGGTACTATGAAAAATGCTTCATCTCAAAGACTTTATCTCATAGAGTTTAATGAGGATGAATACTAGACTTCAATTAAAAAAAGAGGCATTGAACACTGAAGTATTTAGAATGCTGATGTAATCACCTTCTAAAAGCGAAAATTGTTTCCTTTGTGTAGTTATCCTAAATAGGAAGAAATAACCACGAAATAGCCAAATGAAACAAGTGGGAATGGAAATATACATATAGCTCATTGTGAAAGAAGGAAAGACCACAGCATCAGTAGCTATTGCTTAGTTCCATAAACATATTTTTACTGGCTTAGGAAAGGACGTATTTTGTCTGTATATTTAAAAATCAGAGACATCTTGAATTATCAAAGAAACTTTACAGAACACTGAAATGTACCAAAAATAAGCTGATGAAGTTGAAAGAAAAGCAACATTTGACTGCTGGTTAAATTATACAATGCTGTCATATCCTCAGCAACTGAAGGACATTTCTCCTTTGTGTCAAGAAACCTCTGCAGTATTTCCAACAGTCAAGTTGTAGGTTGAATGTGTAGCTGAAATTTTTCACTAGGGGGCAGCCTCTCACTGAAATGTGAGAGGATACTTTCTCCATCATCTGATTTCAATAAGAAACTGGCCCAGGGAGGCACACATTCTCGGCACAGCTTCTGAAGGAAAATTTATGCGTCTATAAAATGTTGAATCAGCACAGTCACTCAGTGGAGAGTAAAGAAAGGAAAAAATCTTGCATAACATGAAAAGCCCAGCATAAATAGATGGTTAGCCATGCAAATGTTGTGTGTTCTGAACACAAAATCTTTGCAGGGTGTACTGAGCATGTGAACACGACTACTGACAGATTTTTTTACAAGAGTCATAGTTTAGCCTCCTCTCTCTCTCTCTCTCTCTCTCTCTCTCTCTCTCTCTCTCTCTCTCTCTCTGAAATAAAAGCCACCGAGCAAGTAAACATTTTACAATAGGGCATCAAGTAGAAATTGATTAATTCCTTAGGCTTTTAAACCCTGGTTTTAGCTGTGCGGAATGCTGTGGCTAGGTTGTTCCTCCACCGCTTCCTGACTTTTCTTTGACCCTATATATCCACCTATTGTTTTTCCTCCTTGCCACTCTTTCTCTTGCGTTTCATATTCCTCAAGTGATCTCACCTAACAAAATCAACAACCCCAGCCCCGAGGAGAATTGTGACTGTGTTTTTTTAACCGGGCCCTGAATGGTCTCAGAACATTATGCAGAGGCAATATTTGAAATGTGATACTGCCCAGTTCTCTGGCAAGCCAGCAGGGCTGTCAGGTCCTATTGTGTCTGTGATTGTAAAAGGCATCTGAGAGCTCCCACATCCCTGAGCAACTGGTGTGACCTTGTGTGGTCTTGGAACCGGAACAGAGCCAGGGTGGCCTGGCAAATTGTCACCTAGGACCCATGTGCAGCACAAGGTGGCCATGGGGATGCTTGTGGAAACTTGGGGGCCCCTCTCAGAAGCCTGTGATGCAAATGGAGCTTTAAACCCAGGAAAGAAAAGAAATGCTTTAGACCAGAAGTGGGCATGCACAGAAACGGAAGCCCATGGAATCAATAATTGTTCAGTAAGGTAGAGGCTAGAACTTGTGGCAGTGGAAAGCATGGCTGGGTGTGGGCTCTCCAGCCAGACTAGGGTTTGAATCCCAGCTCTGTCTATTGATAGCTGGATGACTCTCGGAAATTTCTTAATTCCTTTGTGCCTCAGGTTCCTCTTTTATAAAATGAGAGCTTACAACAGTGCGTGACATATAATGAGTTCAGTGAAAGTTAGTATAATTCTTGTTGTTATTATTGTTAGAGATGCAGAGATGAGGGTAGAGGATGTCATGAAAAGTCTGTTTCCGCATCTGTAAAGTGGGCATAATAGTAGAACCCACTTCATAGAATCCCAAAATTTAAATGAGCTACTCTATGTATATGTGAAGTGCTTAGGATAGTAGTTGGCAAATAGTAAGTACTCAATAAATTATCTTTATTACTAGAAACCTCGATAGAGATAATGTTACTTTCCACTCTAAAGAGCTAAAAGGTTGTTGTGAGGAAGGAATACGTGTTCATTGCACCGTAGTCACCCAGGATGTTCAGTAAATGTTGATTCATTTTATTACTTAGCTTGAGAATTCTGTTGCTTAGGTTGTTTAGTGTCCGTGTGTGTATTGACCCCAGAGGGAAAATTAATTTCAGCGATGGGGACCTGAAGTTTACATATAATCAGTCCTGTAAAGCAGTGGGTCAATTATTTTATGTCGTGGAGCCTCGTTGATAATCTGAATATATCTACGGATTCTTAAGCCAGAAAATAGCCTATACAAGCACACACATGCAGAGGCTTTGAAGCGTGTCTTGAAGAACATCCAGGGATTCTGTAGAAATTCATGGGCCTGAGGGCTAAGAATTCCTGCAATATAGAGAAGAATGCCACTGGAAGGGGGTAATTCTTAATATAGATTTCATTGGCAAGAATAGGGTTAGGAAGATGCCCAAAATATCAGCACGGGCCCTTAACCAGTGGTTCTCGAGTTGGTGGTTGTGGAGATATAATACTAATCTGGGACATTGATTAAAATTCGGATCTGTGAGGTATTCCACCAGACAATTGAGTTTAATAGGTCTTGGGGATGGTACAGCCCAGAAAAGTGAATTTTAACGTGTACCCAGCTGATTTTGATGTAGGAGACTCTTAAAACACACTTTGAAAACTATTTCTTTAGTTTTTGAAGAATTTTCATCAGGTCTTAAAGACATTGGGTTCTGAGTAAAGTAGAATTATTATTATTATTATTATTTTTAAAAGATCATGTCTATCTTAAATCTCAAAATACCATTTACCTAAAGTAAGCGTCTCAGGCAGCATGAAGAACAGGAGTAAAACTTCAGCTCTCTGGAAGGGCCTGGAGGAGGGCTGGGTTTTGCCTGAGAGATGCAAGTTATAGCGCCAAATAATTAGATGGCAGGAGGCATTTTGATGATCTCAATCTCATTCTTGTTACTAACGAGGTTGGAGCTAAGGTAGCTTAGCTCCAATGGTGTCAGCCTCTGCTGTATTATTTTGTATTTCAGGGCATGAATTTATTTATTCCTCCCAACCATATTATCTGATTATGGTTGATTTTTCCAGCCAGGTGGCAAACCTGAGGTCGGGAGCCATATTTGATTATTTATCTGAATTCCTCCACCCAGCGACCTTGTAGAGTGCTCAGTCGACACCGTTTTATAGGCTCAATAACTGCTTACTTCACGTATAATGTAATATGCTGGAAAGGCACTAATATGGAGTTCAGTGGTCTTCCTGACTATAATAATGACCACGCTTCTAGCCGTGGCAATGTAGGAGGGCTTCGTGGTAACGTGAACTCCGATTTATTTAGATCACGCTTCTCTCCTAGACATACAACACAAAGGACAAAAATCAGCTCCTTTAGGCTGCATTCCTGTTGGGCCATTCTAATGTGTTGGGAAACATTCTCTTTATGGGGCCCTAGCTTTGGTGGGCTCACTTTGTGCAAGCGCTCCTGACTGGTTAGATGTTCCTCCTTCCTCCTTCCCTCATGTTACACTAATGGCAGAGCTAATTGCCAACTCTAGAGAGAGCAAGGGCTAAGTAAATATTGTCCTCTGATCCTGGGAGGCAGGTGGGTGACAAGGGCCTCTGTGGTTGCTACAGAAACCCAGAGAGTGTCTGCTGACTGAAAGCCATCAGCCCTCAAAAATCAGGTTTGCAGGGGCCCAGAGCTGAGAACAGTTATTCACCGGGGTTTGTGGCTCTGAATACACTTGATGTTGGAGATACTATTTACATCTCAAACTGATGTTTTTCTTTTCTTAGAGTCACTGTCAAATGAGCCCCTTTCTTTGTCACCGTGATTCTTCCCTACCTTGCATCCTCCTGTGGTGGAGGCCTCTTTGTAGGAATATTCTGGCGGTGCATGAAGCACCCACTACCAAGGCCACACCTGGGCAAAGGTATCCCAGGCCAGCACGTAGTCCAAGCTAAGGCTCCAGGCTCATCTGCCCATTACAAAAAAAAAAAAAAAAGTATTAAGACGAAAACAACAAAAACAGTTCACCCATTTTTCTTCAAACTGTTATTTCAATACCATGAAAAGGATATTTGTATGAAGGAATTCTCAAGCATTTAGGATCTGGCCATGTTTGGAATTCCCATAAACCTCATGACTTCTGAGCCTCAAATTCTTTTCTCCTACCTGAAGGCAATTGCTGGAGAATTTTTTTTTTAAAAAAACATTGTCTTTTGTTGGTGGCTCTTTTTAAAATGGGCTTTAAAAGGTCTGGATTCTTAGGAATGTTGCACAGAAAGATAGGCAAACAGCAAGGCAAAGGAACATAAGGCAATGTTTTAGGCAAATATATGGTAACAGAAGGAAAGCTTAAACATGAACATTGGTGGTACCTGGCTGTGCACAGCCTATATTTCATTAAACCCCAAACATCTGGAAAACAATTTTTGGCATTCATTACCTTGAACTCCCAGAAGACCCTGCCTTTTTAGAGGAAGTCTCTTAGAAGTGTTCCTTAGAAGTGACAGAAAACATCATCCCCGTGCCTGTGGGAACAGCTATGAGCATTCAGCAACTGGAAAGACAAAGATGAGAGAGAGGGTGCACAGAATGAGGAAACTCAAGTCATTTTGAAAAATGAGCAGAGATCAGGTGAGCTACTTTTATTGCCAAGAATTAAAAAACCTTTTTGAAAATGTGGTCCTGCATCAATAATAACCTAGTAATAAGGGAATCCAAAGTGTCTTTAAACAAAAGAACACAAGTAAAGTCTTATACACATAACACACGTGGTCATACAAGCCTCCCTCGATTCTATTGTCTGTTTTTTGTTTTGTTTTGTTTTTTAGTGACACCAGTGAACCACTGAAGATACCTAAAGCAGATTTATTGAATTGAGCAGAAGCGAGTCACTGTCACACAGCTTTGTTCTGAGGAGGGCAGTTGTCCAAGTAGGGAGAGGGACAGCTTTACACGTTTGTCGCTGGTGAAGTCTCTCAGTTCAAAATAGTCACCAGGAGGATGTGTTTTTTGTTCCACCAAAGCTTCTGATGTTTCTGAAACGGGCAAAAATCAATGGGCTTCTATCTGAAATTTCTAGCATTGCCCTTCTCAACCCTTACCACAGAAGTATTACAAGTTTTAGTAGAGGGCTTGCTCAGTGGAAGACACACTAGAGCAAGAATTGCAGGCACCCAAGCAGCATTTCTTTTATTCACATATTCTTTCAGTTGTGGTCAGGTGAATATTGTGTGTGACAGTCCAGATCCCTCCAGGAAACAAAAGGCACCCTCCAATGAGCACAGGCTTACAAGTCTGGGAGCTGGAGGTATGGAAGAGGGGCTGCATAGAATATAGACATTGCCAGAACCCTGAGAGGGGCAGAGGGCAGGGGAAGTAGCAATCAGTGTCTCGCCTTACCCTCTGATCTTGGCCGGTGACTCCTGTGGGTCTGACCCACCTGGAAGCCAGAGGGAAGGCAGCCAATGATCTAGTTGATCCACGTCAGCCTCCTGGGGCAGAAAGCCAGACAGAGAATAAGGCAGAAAATGCATGAGGAGTGGCGAGGAAAAAACTAACCAGTGCAACCACACTTCAGGAACAAAAGACCATAACAGCAGGTCTTTTATATACCATAACAGTATATATGTGCTATTTTTTACAAAAGCAACTTGTAGTAAATCAGATATATATTCCGTCCCTTCTCTATAGATCCTCATAGTACATCTTCACTAACAACTCTGCTGAAGAATCTTAAGCGTGTGGGTTAGGACTTATTTCTTCTAGTTGCTTTACCTGTCTTCTACCACTTGTGTGTAGAGCACAAATACATAGACATATCTTTAGACTTCCCTGTCTTTTGGTCTCCTCTGATATAAATCCACTGGTAGCAAAGACTAAAGAGCCGTACATTCTGGTCTTTGCTAGGCAATTAGCATGTTCTCCATAATCACAGTTAATGATATTTGTTGTTAAGATTTGCAACCAAAACTTATTCATTGGTGCCCTATGTTAGTGTCTCAGAGAGGATTATAATCTTGGACTTTGTGTAGGAAATAGGAACAGGGATTTCAAGGCTATTGTGGCAGTAAATAGCTGGCTACTTAGCAGAAGATTCACTAACTGTTCAAAAACCACTTATGAACCCCTGCTCAATGCTGGACAGTTTGCTGAGTCCAAGGAACACACAGATATCAGACATAGGAAACAGACAACTCCAAGGCGTTGCGATTTAATGGGGTAAATGTTTTAATAGAGAAATGAATAACGCCCTGGGATACTATAAAGTAGAGTGCCTGGGAAATCAAAGGATTCACAGAGACATTCAGAGGGTCATTAAAAAAGAGGAGGGATTATTAAGGGCATGGACTGGGTAAAGGGCTAGTGTGGGTGCTATTGATGTGTTGGGGTGGGAGAGAACGTCAGAGACCAAACAACTGGGAAAAGCTGGAAAAGCCTTCCTTATCTGCCACATTTTGGTGTTTCTTGAAGGTTCATTTAATTTAAATATAATACATGATGGGGTTTTGATCTTCATTTCCAATCTCTCCTCATTCAGAAAATACATGTAAACATCTTTCATTTTCTTTGGTCATTCTAGTCCATTGGTCTTCTCAGCTCCATGCCAGTGTGCGTAAGAATTTAGTATTAATTTTGTAGGTAGTCAGTAATTGCTCAATGTTTCGACTTGGATCTAAGCTTAGTTAAGACTTCATGTATCATCTTTCCCTTGCTCAAGCTACTGCTGTCACCAATTTACTGTTGCACGGATTTAAGCAAGGCTGGTTTTCTTAAGAAAGTTTGCTTTTCTTCAGAACATGCTCTTCAAATTGTAAGCTGCTGTTGCCCACAGAAGATTTGTCTCTAGGTCTCTTTTACTTTCCTCTCTATGATTATGCTTTCCTTTGTTTTAGGGACAGGCTGGGGGAAGAGGGACTCTTGATTTTGATGGAAAAGAAAGCAGTTTTCAGATAGTTTGGTACCTGAAAGTAGAAGACAATATTTTTGCTACTTTTAAGAAGTGGTTTCCCTTTCACTTTATCATACTCTCATGACTCACATGGCCTGGAAATTTTTCCTAGACCATTTCATGCTCCTATGATAGGTTATGACAAGAATAACTGTATATTGGATTCAATTTGTATTTTATAGCAAGCAAATACACATACAAAAGGATCCTAAGGTACTCACGTAATTACTGCCCTTTTTATCCAGTTTAGTTATGGGCTAGCCTTTAACAGGGAGAGAAAAAAATTACAGACCATGCCTGAAAGGTGGTGGATCTTAGTTGACACAAAGTTTCTATGATGAATGGACAAATTAAAGTGACACTTAGGTTATCACTAGCAGGAGTCACAAAATGGGGTCATAAAGTATTTCAGTACAAGGATAACATTTTTAAAACTATAGCTCATTGGAAAAGTGTAAAGCAATATTTCCCCAATATAGTGAATTCCAACAACTCTATTCTTTAAAGAATTTTTACTCTAATCTCAAGCTAAGGAGGCATTTATTGGGGATTTTTTAATATTGTCAAATCTGGGCAAGGGTTTAAGCCGCTTTCGTGACGTGATCAGCATGGACATAGCTACTCCTCTCCGTCCCATCTGCCAACAGTGAAGTCATAGATCAGGCAACAGGATATCAGGATTAACCAGATCCTCCAGCTTGTTCCAGTTGCCTCATGTACGTGGGTCTGAAACTCCCCAGAACATTACTGTTTCTAAGACTAAGTCTCAATAATGCTGCTTTAGGGAAACAATGAAGACGAATACATAATCACATTTCTGTACCGTGTTAGAATTTTTATTTACTTATATGTATTCTGTGAAAAATTGCTGACTAAGACTGGGAAGGTGGTTAATTCGGTTGACTCCATTTCTATTATGAATGGATTTGCAAAGCTCTGAGGCCTGTAACATGTGAAAAATACAATCTATGTGAATACATTGTTTGATTTCATTTTAATCCTCAAGGGATCCTGTGAATCAGATGGTGCAGTTACTATTATCCCCATTTTATAGATGAGGAAAATGAATCCCATAGGGCATGAATCCCACTTGGCCAACATCACACAAGTGAACAGCGCAATAGGAACTTGAACTTTGTTCTTTTGACTCCAAGGCCATCACGTTCTTTCCCTAGAATACCATGGAATAGATGTGGAACTCCTGGTCCACCAGGAAAAGGGGCACGAATGCTGACCTGTTTCTCCAGAGGTCCTGTGTTTGTCAGGATCCAGTCACACCCTCTCCTGAGGCTCCTGGTGACCAATGGCCGACAGTGGGGCGTGCACTGACTTTATTAAATTGTGGGCTGAAGTAAAGAAACAGAGGAGAGAGTAGATGAGTCAAGCAACTGCCAACACGTCCCTGGTGAGTATGGAATGTGGAAGGAGGTGAGATTGGAGAGAGACAGGGCTAGATAACAAAAAGGGGTGAACGCCAGATTACGTGTGTACTTTCTTCTCCAGACAAGAAAAGGGAAGGCTGCTCAGGTTTTCTTTTTCATTAATTGAGGCAAAATTCACATTACATAAAACTAACATTTTGAAGTATATATACAGTTCAGCGACATTGAGTACATTCCTCATACTCATTTCTATCACTTCTATCTAGTTTCAAAACATTTCATCACCCGAAAAAGAAATCCTATACCCATGAAGCAGTCATTTTCTACCCCCTCGCCCTCTAGTCTGCAACCACTAGTCTGCTTTCTGTCTCTAAGGATTTACCTATTCTGAACATGTCATTTAAATGGAATCTTACAATATGTGATCTTATGTGTCTGGCTTCTTTCACTTAGTATAATATTTTTGAGGCTCATCCATGTTACAGTAGGTATAAGTCAGTACCTCATTTTTTTATGGCTGAGTAATATTCCTTCATATGGAAATACCACAATATATGTATCCATCCATGACTTCATGGACATTTGGGTTATTTCCATCATTTGGCTATTGTGAATATTACTGCAATGAACATTTATGTACAAGCTTTTGTTTAAATACCTGTTTTTAAATCTCTGGGTATACAATTAAGAGTGGAACTATTGGATCATGTGATAATTCTATGCTTAACTTTTTGAGGAGGTGTCAAATTGTTTTCCACAATGGCTGAACTATTTTGCATTTCCAACAGCATGTACATGGGTTCACATTTCTCCACAGTCACAACGACACTTGTTCTTTTCCATTTAAAAAAAATTATGACCACCTTACTGGGTGCGAAGTGGTATCTTATGGTGGCTTTGATCTGCATTTCCCTAATGATTAGTAATATCAAGCACTTTTTCATCTCTTGTTTGGCTATTTCTGTATCTTCTTTGGAAGAATGTCTTCTCAAGTCCTTTACTATATTTTAATTGGATTCTCTTTCCGTTGTTGAGTTGTAGGAATTCTTTATATATTCTGGATGCTAGGCTCTTATCAGAGATATGATTTGCAAATATTTGCTCATCCTGTGGGTTATCTTTTTACTCTGTTGGTAGTGTCCTTTGATGCACAAAAATTAAATTTTGACAAATCCTCAGCTAATCTCATAATTAATGGTGAAAAACTGAAGCCCTTTGCTCTACGTTCAGGAACATGACAGGGCTATCCCCTATCACCTCTGCTTTTCAACATAGTGTTGGAAGTCCTTGCCAGAGCAATCAGGCAAGAGAAAGAAATAAAAGGCATCCAAACAGGGAATGAAGAAGTTAAATTGTCACTCCTTGCAGATGACATGATGCTATATATAGAAAACCCTAAGGACTCCACCAAAAAGCTATTAGAAACAATCAACGAATATAGTAAAGTTGCCAGCTACAAAATTAATGTACAAAAGTCCATTGCATTCCTATATACTAACAATGAAATCTCAGAAAAAGAAATACAAAAAAAAAAAAAAATTCCTTTTGCAATTGCAGCAAAAAGAATAAAATACCTAGGAATAAACATAACCAAGGATGTGAAAGACCTATATGCTAAAAACTATAAGACATTTTTAAAAGAAATTGAAGAAGACACAAAGAAATGGAAAGACATTCCGGGCTCATGGATTGGAAGAATCAACATAGTTAAAATGGCCATATTACCCAAAGCAATATATATATTTAATGCAATTTCTATCAAAATCCCAATGGCATTTTTTAAAGAAATAGAACAAAAAATCATCAGATTTGTTTGGAACCACAAAAGACCCTGAATAGCCAAAGCAATCTTAAGAAAAAAGAACAATACTGGAGGTATCATACTCCCTGACTTTAGCTTGTACTACAGGGCTACAATAATCAAAACAGCATAGTATTGGCAGAAAAACAGACACATAGACCAATGGAATATAATTGAGAACCCAGAAATAAAACCACATAAATGTGGACAGATAATTTTTGACAAAGAAGCAAAAAACATACAACGGAGAAAAGAGCCTCTTCAACAAATGGTGCTGGGAGAATTGGATAGCCACGTGCAAAAGAATGAAACTAGACTGCTATCTGTCACCATGTACCAAAATTAATTCAAAATGGATCAAAGACTTGAGCATAAGACCTGACACAATAAACTGCATAGAAGAAAACATAGGTACTAAACTTATGGACTTTGGGTTCAAAGAGCATTTTATGAATTTGACTCCAAAGGCAAGGGAAGTAAAAGCTAAAATAAACGAATGGAACTATATGAAACTTAAAAGCTTCTGCACAGCAAAAGAAACCATCGACAAAATAAAGAGGCAACCAACTGAATGGGAGAAGATTTTTGCAAACAGTGCCTCCGATAAGGGGCTAATATCCAAAATACAAGGAACTCATTCAACTCAACAACAAAAAAACAAACAACCCAATTGAAAAATGGGCAGACGACCTGAAGAGACATTTCTCCAAAGAGGACATACAAATGGCAAATAGACATATGAAAAAATGCTTAATATCACTAATCATGAGAGAAATGCAAATAAAAACCACAATGAGATATCACCTCACCCCAGTCAGAATGGCTATCATCAACAAGACAAATAGTAACAAGTGTTGGAGAGGCTGTGGAGAAAAACGAACCTTCATACACTGTTGGTGGGAATGCAGACTGGTGCAGCTGCTATGGAAGGCAGTGTGGAGGTTCCTGAAAAAATTACGAACAGAATTACCATATGACCCAGCAATCCCTCTCCTGATTTTTTCTCCAAAAAAATCTGAAAACATTTATCCATAAAGATATATGTGCTCCGATGTTCTTTGCAGCTTTGTTTACAGTGACCAAGACATGGAAACAAACAAAATGTCCTTCAATAGATGAATGGATAAAGAAGTTGTGGTATATATACACAATGGAATACTATTCGGCGGTAAGAAAAGATGATATAGGAACATTTGTGACAATATGGATGGATCTTGAGAGTATGATGCTAAGCGAAATAAGTCAGACAGAAAATGTAGAGACCCATATGATTTCACTGATATGTGGTATATAAGCCAAAAACAACAAAAGAGCAAGACAAACAAATGAGTAACAAAAACTCATAGACACAGACAATAGTTTAGTGGTTACCAGAGAGTAAGGGGGGTGGGGAGTGGGAGATGAGGGTAAAGGGGGATCAAATATATGGTGATGGAAGGAGAACTGACTCTGGGTGGTGAACACACAATGGGATTCATAGATGATGTAATACAGAATTGTACACCTGAAGTCTATGTAACTTTACTAACAATTGTCACCCCAATAAAGTTAAAAAAAAAAGAGACAAAGAAGGACCCAGTAATCCCACTTCTGTTTATTTACCTAAAGGAACGCAAAACACTACTTTGAAGGCACATGTACATCTATATGTTCATTGCATCATTGTTTACAATGACCAAGATATAGAGTCAACCTGGGGGTCCATCAGTGAACGGATGAATGAAGAAGAGGTGGCTAAGCGAAATGTCAGACAGAAAAAGTAGAGAACCATATGATTTCACTGATATGTGGTATGTAAACCAAAAACAACAAAAGAACAAGACAAACAAATAAACAAAAACTCATAGACACAGACAATAGTTTAGTGGTTACCAGAGGGTAAGCGGGGAGGGGGTGATAGATGAGGGTAAAGGGGATCAAATATATGGTGATGGTAGGAGAACTGACTCTGGGTGGTGAAAACACAATAGGATTTATAGATGATGTAATATAGAATTGTACACCTGAAATCTATGTAACTTTACTAACAATTGTCACCCCAATAAACTTTAATTAAAAAAAAATTTTGATGAAGTCCAATCTTTTCACTCTGTTGGTATGTTCTTTGACGCGCAAAAATTTTAAATTTTGATAAAGTCCAATTTACCTATTTTTGTTGTTACTGTTTCTTTGTGCTTTTTGTTTCATGTCTAAGATTGATTGCCAAAGCCAAGGTCATTAAGATTTTACCTATATTCTTTTAAGAATTTTACAGTTATGGCTCTTACACTTGGTCTTTGATCTATCTTGAGTTAATTTTTGTAAATGGTGTGAAGTTTAGGATCCAACGTCATTGTTTTCCCTGTTGATATCCAATTCCCTTGTCAAAAATCAGTTCACCATATATGTAAGGGTTTATTCTTCAATTCTAGTCCACTGATCCTATGTTAATCCTTATGCCAATACCATATGGTTGTGGTTATTGTTGCTTTGTGATGGTTTTGAAAATAAGAAATATGGCTTCTTCAACATTGGTTTTCTTTTTTAAGATGATTTTGGCTATTGCAGTTCTATATGGATTTTAGGAACAGCTTTCCCATGCCTGCAAAAAATGCTGTTGGGATTTTGATAAAGATTGACTCTATAGTTCAGTTTTGTGAAATGTTTTCCTGGTTTCCTTTAGTTCTTTGCCCACCATGTCCTTAATGTCCTTCTGCATATTTAAGACAGTTGACCTAAAGTCTTTGCCGAGTAAGTCCAATGCCTGTGCTTCCTCAAGGACAGTCTCTATTAGTTTCTTGCTTTTTATCCCCCTGTAAAAGAGCCACATTTTGTATATGTGTGTGTGTGCATGCTTCACAATTATTTTTGTTGAAAATGGAAATTTTTAATATTATAAAGTGATTATATAATAATTAATATTATTATGAAAAAATAAGATTCTCTCCCCTCCCTGCGTTTTGTTGATGCTGCTTGTTTTGGGTTGTGGTTTGCTTGTTTAGTGGCTTTTCTAAACTAGTTTTATAAAGTGTGTATTCTTTGTCATGTGTAGCTCCTGAAATCTGTGTTCTAGTAGCTTGGTGGTCACCCTGTGTTTTGACAGAATTTCCTTAAATGCCTGGAGACAATAAAAGAATAAGAAAACTCTTCCAGTAGTTGCAGATAGGCTCTGTGTGGGGGTACTTCTTGAATAGTTATTTAGCCAGGCCATTTATAACTCTGTTTTATCCTGCTTGCTCAGAGCCTGAAGGTCAGTCAGAGGTGAAAGCTTAAGATCTTCCCAGGAGTTTTCTGAACATTCGTCTAGCTCTGGGTGTTATCATTTCCCCAGTATATGTAAGAGCTTTTAAAGGCCTTTATCCTCCTATGTATCTCCCTTCTCTATCTGCTCTTTCCCAGGCATGTCCTGAGCACTATCCCTTGCTCCAGGATCCTGTGGCCAACACTTTTGCTTTTAAATGCTTTCGTAAATGCTGCCTGGGAAGTTGCTCCAGCCCTAGGAACACTCTGACTATAGCAAAACAAAGCCAAGCCCTTGTGTTGGTCCTTTAGGAACCCACCAAAGACTTTGAAACATATAACCACCATTCTTTGAGACTAACATTGCTTCCTCTGCCACTAGCAACCTATAACAGGAGTGCATGCTACCATCTTCACGGCTGCCAGTGCTCTGGGGAATGGGGGATGATTGATGGGTAATGCAAAATGCCGCAGTGCTTTTATCACAGTGTAGCAGCTTCTTGCATCATTAAGTTCTACTAAAGTTGATTCTAATAATTTTTGCCAAATTATTACTTGCTTTTTTTCTCTTTCGTGTGTTCTTTAAATTTTTTTGATTGTAATAAACATACATAACATAAAACTTGCCATTGTAACTATTTGTAAGTGTAAAATTCAGCGGCATTAATTACATTCACATTGTTGTGCAACTGTCATCTACTATTAGTTGCTTTTATGAATTTCCTACTCTGCCATTTTCAGTGACATCCCTTTCTACTTCTGGTTTTGAGAAGGGAAATCATGTGGTGTGATCTGTGTTAGAAAATTTAGGGTTAGTAGCTAAAATATTATTGATGATAAAAAATATATGTTAAAATATAGGATACACTGAATCTCTTGGTACTATTTTTGCTACTTCCAGTGAATCTACAATTATTTTAAAGTAAAAACTTTTAAAAATATAATGAATAATGTATTTCAAGAATATATATCTAGATATATAGATAGATACAGCTACACAGATCTTAGAAGGGAAAAAGCCTAAATTCAAAATAGCAGAGACAAAGAAATACAGAAAGAAATGTTACACATAGCTTCCAAAGACAATTCTGGGATCATGCATGCCATGGCACAAAAGAGCAATCAGGAGATAATCACGAGCACTGAACAAGCCTGGAAGAACATTTGGCTTGATTTGAAGGGGGGAAAAGAAGTTGAATTGGAATGGGTGTTAAAACAAGCTCTCACAGGACCAATTTGATTACATTTTCACTTGTCAGCCAGGTTGGGCTTTTTGTAGTAAACAAAATATACTTGGACAAAAAAAAAAAAATTAACAAGAACCAAGGAAGAAGAAACTAGAACTGGAAAATAAATATCGGCTAGAGGAAAGGGATCAGAAGCCACTCTAGCTATTGTAAGGAAGGCAAAACCTTTTTCCTCTACCCTCTTATGTTTAGGGATTGAGCACCTGTGAATTAAAGTGACCAAAGACAGAGTAACAGGAGTAAAGGCATACAATTTTACTTGATATTTTAATTTTATGTGTACATGGGGCTCACTCAGAAAAGAACGTGAACATCTAAAGAAGATGTTAGGCTTGAATGCTTATATACCATGTTAACGAAACGTGATACATTTGTGGAGAAGTGACAAGACAAAGGAAAACTATTTGGGTTTCTAGGGGTGGGAAATTGTGGGAAAGTAAATATATGAGGGAAAACTAATGGAAGGTGAGGGATATTTCAGTAAGGTTTCTTTGTGCAGATTCAAGTCGGTGCTGTCTCCAGTGAGAAGTGTTTCATCTTCCTGGTACTAGAGAGGAGAGGGAACACTTGGACAAAGGGAAATTTATATCCTGTCTTTAGGCATAAAGGGGGAGAGCAGAGAGCTTTCTCTGCATGTACTATTTCCCAATTACCTCCAGCTCAAAATAATCCTTATGCCAAAGTAGCATATTTTGGGGTGGAATATGCTGATCTCTTTTAGTTATTTTAAGGAAAAAGTGATCTAATACAAGGAGCTAGATGCCCACAAAACCATTAGAACAGAGGAGCAGGCTCTAACAGGAGATGAGTAATGACTTCCAGAACACCACAGATATGACCCTCTCAAGGTGCTGCAATCTCAACCGCAAAATACAAAATGGGCTTAAGAAAGCCGGCTTAGGAAACCACAAACACTGCTATCACAAATGCTTCTCGACCACCCCCAATGGAATGTAGTGACTAGGCCTGGAACACAGAGCGTGGTATTCACCATCCTCATAACGGCCTGCTGCCCTATGAAACTGTGACTGGACACTGGCATTTCCGTGACATTCTTTCCCAACAGCTACAAAAGGCACCAAGGCCATTTCTGCTGCATTTCCAACTTCAAAATCTCATGCAAATGTATCTAGTTGTGGAATCTCATTCGCACCCGGGACCCTAGCTGCAAGACTGCATCATGCAGTGTTTAGTTTTACAACTTTACAGTACGGAAAGGCACACGAGAAGGAAGTGGGAATGGATGTCAACTGCTTATTGAGAACATTCAGCTCTAGTAGTTGAGATAGTCCATTTTCCTCTATTCCTTTGGTTGGCAGTGCTGTTACACCAAGATCAGAATGAGAAAAATTACCTAATAGATCATTTCATGCTAACCCTATAACTTTGCAGATGAGGAAACTGAGATCCAGGAAATTTAAGTGACCTGTTCTGAATCCTGCAGCTAAATAATGGCAAATCTTAATTCCTGGTTTAGGATCCTTGGCAGACATTTAATTTATTTATGTATACTCTCCTTTCCAAAGAGAATTTAAAGTGGCTTACCTATATAAAAAAACAATATGGCAGAACCTAATTCTTAAGAAATAAGTATGAAATATGAGGCACACGATAAGTGAGAAGGAGTAATGGAGGGGATCACTTCAAGGAGCCAGGACTACAGCTTGTGCAAGTCGATATCAGAGCTCTGAAGAGTAAGCAAAGACTCTATCTCTGATTCAACTTAATTTTGAGGTGCTTGGTTCCTTTGATCTCAAGTTTTCTATGTTTGAAAGAGCTCCTTTATATTTTACCACACACATCCACAGAAAGTTCTTTAGTCAAAAAGAATAGTGATTTCTTAAAAGCTATTTCTTCAAGACACAGAAAGCCCCAAAGGCTGAAAGGACTCCCTGGAAAGTTTAGGTGGCTCAGACAGAAGTGATTTATTTTGCGGAAGGGGTGACACTACCCCTAAAGGTTAGGAAAGGAGATGTCAATATCGGATTCCCTGTAAGTCAACATGTCACAGTCGGGGGCTATCTGCGCATGTCACAACTGTCAGCTGGGGCTGCTGAGATGATTTGGGGAGAGAGCTGACATCCGAGTAGCAGTTTGATTCGGTGATTACCTTAGAAAGTGGTAAATAAAATTGCCCCTCAAGAGCCAAATAACAAAAATACAATGAACACCAAGTTTTTATTAGCTTTGTGTTTTTGCAAAATGTATTTTGGAAATTAATTTTTTTTTTTTCTTCTTACCACCTAGCTCATTTCCACTACATTAATTTTTTTTTTTTTTTTTTACCAGAACACAATTTGATGTTCTCTCCAACTTGTTCCTCTAATTGCAATCAAACTCTGGGGGAGTAATCTTTTCAAATGCCAGAAAATAAGTTAGTGTCCAAGGGAATGACAAAGCTGGAAATGTGATGTGAGTAATCACCAGACCAGTTTTTTCCGCTCCAGAATAAAAGAAGGGCTGGGAAGATGGGATCACCCACAATTCTCAAACAGGAAGCCCTAGTGTTTATTTCCCCAAGAAAATAATTGTTCTGTATTCTTTGGATTATCTGACAAACTGCTTCCTGGTGTATTGATTTACTGCCACACTAAGAAAGTAATAAATCAATAACCAGCTTTGTTGAGAAAGCAGGGAAAAGTGGTGTTAGCTTGAGGAACCACATAAGACTTCAAAAGTGGAATTAAGTTTTTGGAATAAAAAAGTAATGTGTTTGAGAGGATCTTTAAGGACCTGAAAAAAGCCAAATCACAGTTGTTGAACAGAAACTTAACATCTGATTAGTCCTATGCCAGTCTCATTTTGCATAAGTTAGTATTGTAGGCAGGAAACTAAGAGTCCCTGGTGATACTGAAGAAGTAAGTGGTCCATGAACCAGATAAGATGGTCAGACATGAGCACTTGGGTAGGCATGTTAGATTCATGGAAGACACTGACATAAAAAAAGAAGTTGCTTTGGCATCAGAGAGACCTGAATCTGAATCCTAGCTGTCACTTACTGGCTGAGTTTGCCTGGGCAAATTACTTAAAGTCCTGAGATTCAGTTTCTTCACCTGTAAAACTGGAATAACAATTTTTCCCTCCATAGTGCTCTTATAAGGATAAGATATAGGTCTCAAAAGTGATTGGTACATTGTAGTTGATAACTAGTAGCTATTATTGTTAAGGAGGGGACTTTTGGGGCCCTGAGACTAGATTAGGAAGGACGAATATTAGGAACTGCTTTACATTTTTTTAAAGATGATAGAGCAGTTTCTGAATTACAGAGAAACCAACAAGTTAAGAAAAGCATATGAGTCACTGGAGGTAATTTGATGCTAAGTCATTGAAAGGAAATCAGTGATTTATTTGAGGAAAATGATGTCCAATTATCAGTAGAAAGCTATTTGACATTTGTGGGAAATGGGAGAGAATTCAGGTCAAAATATAAAAATGCAGAAACCATTAACTGGATGAAATGGAATGCTTGCTGGTATGGGAGGGAGGGGACAGTGTGAAATAATTGGTTTTGATATAATTGGAGGAAGATGGGTAACAAATGGTATATTTAGGCTGGAGTTCAGGGAGTTGTATCATTCTTTGTGAGGTAAAGATGCCACTAGAGAAATCGCAAAATTTTTTCTAAGCCAGTATTCTCTCTGAAATCTATGCCAGCATAAATATCATAATTAAAAAAAATTAAAAATAAATGCTAAGTGAAATAAATCACACTGAAAAAGCAGAGGACCACATGATTTCACTGATATGTGATATATGAACCAAAAACAACAAAAGAACAAGACAAACAAATGAGAAAAAAAGCTCATAGACAAAAACAATAGTTTAGTGGTGGCCAGAGGGTAAGGGGGGAGGGAGGGTAGATGAGGGTAAAAGGGATCAAACATATGGTGATGGAAGGAGAACTGGCTCTGGGTGGTGAACACACAATGTGATTTATAGATGATGTAACACAGAATTGTACACTTGCAGCCTATGTAACTTTACTAACAATTGTCACCCCAATAAACTTTAATTAAAAAAAAAATTAAAAATAATAAAAACGGGAAAAAAGTGCCTGAGCAGGGTACTAACGATCAGTTTCCCAAAGAAACTGGGGAAGCTGAAAAGTTAGGTCAGATAAGAAATTAAAAACTTCAGTTATTTACATGTCAGTTGTTAGGCTGTCTGATTCAGGATGAAATACAGAGATGAGCTTTTTAGGATGAGACAAATGACTAATTCTACCAAAGCAGACTAACTCTGTATGGCATAGAGTGTTTGTGTAATGAACAGGAACTAGTTTAGTCAGGTGCTTATGAGTGATCCTTTATGCAATCATAGTGCAATCAAGTCCAGTGTTTTAGCAGGTAGGCTAAAGCCCCCAAAACCCAACTAGATAAAATTTAAACACTGATTAGGAAAATTTGGTTGAAATAGATTTTAAAATAACTTTTTAAAAAGCTCAGGCTGATTTAAAACATTATTGTGAACACTGAAAATTGTTTGCCACACAGAAGTAAAAAAGCCCAGGTATCAGGGATGAACTAGAAATTAGGGACTAAATAAATAATTCTAGAAATTGGTGACTAAATAAATAATTCTAGAACATTGTAAAGTATTCTAAAATGAATATAACAAGATTGTTTTTAAATACATCAAATCAGTAAGCAATGTAGGCACGGCAAAGTGACGTGTAGATTTAAAAAAAACAATGTAATTAATTGAATTACATTACATTAGCCCCATACATGTGTTTTCTATCTTTTTGTAAATTTTGTACAGAAATGAGACAGTACTATTTTGGAGTCTGTATTTTTGGAGCCTGTATTTTTCACTTAAAAACAAAATCTTTCCATGTCAATAAATGTAGATAAATATTATTTTTAATGTCTGTGTTGTCTGGACATTATGTAATTTAACTAATCTACCTTTTTGATATATAGATTATGTTAAATTACATAATTTGAATAAACACTTTACTTTTAAAGTCAGTTCAATATTTGGCTCTCAGTATGTTCTTTATGCACATTAATCCATATACATATCTGAATTATATTATGCGTTCAGACTCTAGTATTATGCTCTGTGCGTCATGTAGCACATCAGAGAATGATCGAGTATTTTTATCCATTCACTAGAGGGGATTTTAGAGCTTCAGCTCAATATTTCACTATTAAAACAATGCTAAGCTGAACACTCTTGCTTGATTATTTCTTAGAATAAATTTCTAGAAATTGAACTGTCACCCCAGAGGAGATGACAAATTTTTAAGGCTTTTGCTACATATTGCTAAACACTGACCTCTTGAAAGGTGATCATTTTATATCCATGCCTCATTTCCCCACACCTTCCTCAATGCTGTATAGCATCATTCTATTTAACCTTTACAAAGTTGATAGGTTAAAAAATGGTATCTCACCCTAATTTGCAGTTCTTTAATTGCTAATGAGGTTGAGAATATCTTCTTATAGCTGTTTATCTGTCCTCTCTCTCTCTCTCACTCTTTAGGGATTCTAAGTATGTGTTCTTTCTGTGAAATTCCTGGGGGAGTATTATATGTTATGTGGTGCAAACAATGGGGGAAAACACTGACTGTTTATATTTATAAGCTTATTAAGTTTCTTGGAGGCCAAAGTTTTGTCAGTAATGAGTCAGCCTCCTGGATTCACCACTGACTTGTGTGAAGGATTGAACTGTAACTTGTAGGGACTTGCTTGACATCTTATACATTATCAAAAAAGAAAGGTACTGTAGTCTTAAAATGATAAGCTGTTGGGACTTGAGTACAGAAATATCTGTCAAGGCTATGTGATGAGCTAGAAAAGTGGCAGCTAACCCTAAATGTTTACTTGCAAAGTATTGCAGTGGTGGCTGGGAAATGTTTACTTTATTAATGAGACTTTCAAAAACTTTTTACTTCTACTCAAAGTTTCTTTTTTTTTTTTTTAATTTTTATTGGGGAACACTGGGGAATAGTGTGTTTTTCCACGACCCATAAGCTCCAAGTCAAGTCGTCTTTTTTTTTTTTCAATCTAGTTGTGGAGGGTGCAGCTCAGCTTCAAGTCAAATGGTTGGGGTTTTTTTGTTGTTGTTGTTTTGGTTTGTTTTTTTTTCAATCTAGTTGAGGAGGGTGCAGCTCACTGGCCCATGTGGGAATTGAACCGGTGACTTTGGTGTTATGAGCACTGCACTCTAACCAACTGAGCCAACTGGCCGCCCCAAAGTTTCTTTTTTTTATAAAGCTAACTAGTCAATATTTGTTTTGATCAGGTTAAAAAAAAAACCCAAAATTATTTAGCATACACTAAAATTGGCCTTTTGGGATGTATAATTCTATGAATTTTAACACATGGGTAGATTTGTGTAACCATTAACATAGTCAGGATGTGAAACAGTTACATTTTCCTCCCAAACGCCCGTATTTCCCATTTGTACACAAGCCCTCCTCCCACCTCTAACCCCTGGCCACCACTGAAATGTTTCCTATCACTTTAGTTTTTTCTCTTTGAGAGCATCATATAAATGTAGTCATACAGTATGAAAATTTTGAGGCTGGCGCCTTCCACTCAGCACAGTGCCTTTGAGACTCATCCAAGTTGTGTGTTTCCGTAGTTTGCTCCTTTTTGTTCCCAAGTAAAGTAATATTCCATTGTATGGATGTCCCACAGTTTGTTTAACTACTCACTTATTGAAAGATATTTGGTTGTTTTGAATCTTCGGTGGTTATGAGTACAGCAACTCTTGTACATGTTACTGTGTGAATATGTTTTTATTTTTCTAGGACAAATATATAGAAGTAGGATTGCTAGGTCACATGGTAAATTCATGTTTAACTTTGTAAGAAACTGCCAAAAACTGTTTTTGCAGAGTGGCTGTATCATTTTTACATGTCTCCCAGCAATATGTGAGTGATCTAGTTTCTTCGAATCCTTGGTAGCACATGGTGTTGTCAATATTCCTATTTTAGCCATTGTAATAAGTGCCTGGTGGTATCTCATCACGGGTTTAATCTGCATTTCCCTGGTGACTGAACATCTTTGTTGAACGTCTTTTCATTTGCTTATTTGCCATCCACATTATCTCCTCTGTGACAAAGTATCTGTTGAAGCCTTTTGCCCATTCTAAAATTGGGCTGTTACCTTACTGTTGAGTTTTGAGAATCCTTTATATATTCTGCATAGAAGTCCTTTGTCAGATATGTGATTTGCGAATATTTTCTCCTAGTTTGTAGCTTGTCTTTTCATTGTCTTAAGAGTGTCTTTCGTAGAGCAAATGTTCTTAATTTTGATGAAGTCTCAGCATCAGTCTTCACTACTCTGTGTGGATGCCGGTTGACAACTCAGTCTTGCAACCTCCCTTTCATCTCATTCCCAGATATTTGGTCTCCACACCCAATTCCCAGGGCTCTCCTCTCACCTCACCTGCTCACAAAAGTCCATTCAAATGGCTTATTATATAAGGTAAATAAATACTTGATTTGCTTTTCAAATCAATTTAACATTTGGCATGTTCGTTTATGCACTTTTATCGATGCACATTTCCAAGTCATATACCCAGAAGGTAGATATTTGGTCTTTTTTACCTGGCTCTGAGCCACACCTAGCATATGAGAAGATGATAGAGCATCATGGCTGGAAGGGATTTCAGAGCACTGGTAATAAACATGTGGGTCATGGATCAGCAATATCACCATTACCTGGGAACCTGTGAAAATTCCGACTCTCAGACCCTACCCCAGGCCGCTGAGTGAGAATCTGCATTTTAATGAGATCCCCAGGTGCACATTAAGGTTTTGAAGCACAGCTGCACAGCTCATCTAGTTCTTACTCTTACTTTCCAAACAAAGAAGCTGAAGTTCGGAGGGAGGAAGGATGGTCTCAAGGCCAGTGGCAGCAGAGCCGAGATGAGAGAGAACCTGGCGCTCTTATTCCAAAGCCAGTGCCTTCTGCACGCACCATCCTACCTCCAGCATTCTGGATGACAGTAACCGCCTAAACTTCTCCGATCTCATCCTGGGCCGTGATAGCATCAGCATTTGTCTTCATGTGGTCTTTCTCTAAAAAATCTCCCCTCACTCCTTATTCCTAATACCCCCTACGGATAGCCAACTTTCAAAATGCAAACTTTCAAATTTTCCTAATGAAATAAGCTAAACACTCTTTGGGGGAATAAAGTGATTTTTTCCCCCTTGCATTTGTTTACTTCTCTGTAAGCTCCTGAGATGGCTAACATGCTAGTTGTTAATCACACCATCTGTTCAAGCAGCACTTCTGCATCATTTGATTCATACTTTTCTTTTTAAGGATTTTTTTTTTTTCAGAACAATATGTTTGTGTCTGTGTTATTCCCATCATTTGGCAATGCAGTATGAGCTGTTTAAATTTTCCTATTTATTGTAAATGGCTTTTCAATCAGCAAATATTTTTTTTTAATGTGCACACACCACAAAAAAAGCTGTGTCTACTGACTTTTCAAACACTGGAAACAGTAGAAAAATCTGCTCTAGTCTGCCTGCTGTCACATTTGTAACCATCTGATTATATTTAAATGAAGTATTTAGGAAGATAATTTATCCGACTGACACTGAGAAATTTTCCCCACTGGTCCTGAAGATGGCAGTGCTGTGCAATTTAGTACAACCCTGCATTCCCCGCCACCCCCCACCCCCCAAATGGAATTTCTGGAATGGCAGAAACTGGGGGAGGATTCACTGTCTGAACCTTCTAACAGTTAGCATAAACCTCTTCTGAACCCTGGGACAATTTGGTTTATCTTTTGGTCCTTTGTTTTTGTTTAAAGCTGTAACCCCATGCGTTTCCTGTTTCCAGCCAGGATCAGAAATGGAAATAGTTTAAAGGTTATTCTCATATCATGGGTAACCAGGAAGTGCCTATATAGTTTACTGAGAAGCTGGTTTTCACAAGACCTCTTGGCTTTTTTTTAAAATCCTAACAAAGGCTCGACCCAAGATAAGCTGGAGCTAAGAATACGGGGAGGTTTTGAATGCCTACTGGGAGCACGTCTCTGGGAGCTTGCCTCTCCTTGTTTCCTCTCCTTAACAACAGAATCCTGCAGCCTGACATTCTTTAAATTTCACCGCAGGATCTGGAACGTGGGGCTTAGTGGGACACATGCTTAAGCCCCAGGCAGTAGAAACCAGAGAGCAATTTCTTGGTCCTGTCATTGTTAAGGTGTGGGCTCAAAAATGGAGGGGGTGGGGGAGTGTATAGCTACACCGAACTTTTGAGACAGTTAAAAGTTGGTGACAATTGAGCTAGCCAGAAAACATTTATTGAAGACTTAATTATGTGAAAGGCATTATATTATGTACTGTTATAAATAATAACCAGCAATATTTATGTGCTACGAGCTAGCCCCTTGCCAAATGCTTTAGTAACATTTCATTTCATCTTTACCAGAACTGTGTGAGGTAGGTACTATATCCATTTTTTTTTTCAATATCAGAAAACAGAGGGACAGGGAGGTTTGGAAATGTGCCTGGGGTCATGCAACTCATAAGTAGAATTGTTGAGTTTCAAAGTCAAGTCTTCTAACCCCAGAGCCTGCTCCATCAATTGTTGTCTTGTATTTTGTTTCATAGATAAAAAGGTCATAGACATCAAACTCTCAGGTTGGAATTAGACATATTTGGTACCCATGTAAGAATGCCAGAGCAGGAGAGATGTAGATCCCAACACTTTCCTTCTGCCAAGTGCTACATCGTTGTAAAGAAGTCAGGCCCTCAGCGAACACGTTTGTCATTTGGGTGGGGGACCTCCATGTGGAACAGCATACCTAAGTGACCTAAGATGTCTTTCTCCGGTATGATCTATTCAGAGAATTTCTAGGGCACAGATTTGCTAATAAACTAGGGAGACCAAAGATATCCGGTTGGGAGTACAGTTTTGGATACCCAGGGATAAAGTGCACCAAAGTTGCCAGGCTGTTTTTTCCCCATGTGTAGTACCATTTCTCAAGCTCAGAGGACATCCCGAGCTAATTCTGTTTAATGCCCCAAATTCAAATATGGGGGCTTCTCTTTCATCTGTGTCACTAAAATACAGGTGTATAGGATCCCATTTCCCTTCTCTGGGCTTATGAATGTCTCACAACAGAGCCTGGAGCAGTGATTCTCAAAGGGTGATTCCTAGACCTGCATTATGAGCATCCCCTGGGAAACTTGCTAGCAATGCATATTATCAGGCCGGATCCCAGACCTACTGAATCCAACACTCTGGGAATGGAGCCTGAGCATTTGTGTTCTAACAGCCTTTCAGGTGATTCTAATGCAGATTAATGTTTGAAAACCACTGGACTATGCAGTTGTCTAGGTGTAATTTAGAGGGAAAAGATGGAGCTCAAGTGAGTAAATGGCCAAAATGTTGAATACTGTGGAACGGAAGTCCGTTCTAGTTGCCATGGGGAAGGACAGGAAGCACAATCCCTAGACTGGGCTGATGTTGACCTTGGTTGTACTCTGGTCCTAGAGGGGTCATTGGCTCCAATGCCCTCTTCCAGGACCTTTTTCTCACATCTCTTCCATCCCGTCTAGTTTGCCACCTCTTCCCCAAGCCTGGGGAATTCTTTTCCAGCTTGGAGAGGCTTGAGGGATAGGAAACGGAAGTTTGGAGGTGGACAACTTCCTAGGACTCATCTCATTTTCTTCTAAATCTTTTATCTAGGCTTTTGTAAGTCAAAAGTCAGGAAAAGACTCCTGTCTTTTCTACTTTGTGCGATTATATTCTCTTTCTCAGGCAATGAGCTTAAAACAGCTGGTCTGGGAGGTGAAGAAAGGTAAAAAAAGGAAGGGAAATATATTAGTTAGTGTTGCAAAGTTATTATGGCAACAGACTGGAATGCAAACTACTAGGTTTTCTATATTTCTCCCCCAAATGCCTTGGGCAGCAATTTTATCTCACAGAGATTAGATGTAGCTCTGTAGCTCTGGGTTGCTGAAAAGTAATTTGAGAAGCTCCAAGGACGTCCCCTCAGTGGGAAAATGTCTTCTCCGTCAAGGATCTAGTGTAACTTAAGTTTCTTCTTAGAAGTTTATTTTTATGAGTAAAGCTTAGATCTATTTGGGCATTGATTCCTTAGGATTCAAATACTTCCTGGAGAATGTGCCTTAGTTTGTCAGATGCTTGCCAGGAATATCTCTCCCTCAGGGTCTGTCTTAAGTCTAAACTACTCTTTCAAATATTCACTGATCACTCCAGCCGATACGGATCACTCCTCTTCCTCACCATCCCAATACTTACACCTTTAGTAGTTTGTTCACTTTCAGGTTAGAAACCTCTTTTATACTGCCTTGTTTTATTTTCCATTTCAAGTCAGGTTTCTTCACGTGTAGGTAAATTTTGTCTCCTCTAAAACATTATAATCTTACAGGAGATGGGGAACACTTCAGTTTGTGAGGAAATTACTTCCTCTCTGTCACTTCACTATTAAGTAAATGCTGAGGTTATTATTTTATATTAAGATGGTGTTATATCATGGATCTATATTTGGGACAGGTCATACCCAAACCAAGGATCCAGCCACAGCTCAAAAGTAAGGTTAAGTCTAGTATCTGTCACTTGAGGAAGGAACATAAGTATTAGATCAGCACTGATGGTGCAGGAGAGAGAAATGGAGTATTGCCTTGGTTTTGACTTTGAAGGAAGGGTTGGGATGTTGGAGATTTTGTGTGTGTGTGTGTGTGTGTGTGTGTGTGTGTGTGTGTGTGTGCTCATGAGGTATGTTAAAGATAGTATCTGCTACATGGAGGTCTTTAGTTCAGGTTGTTTTGAATGATGCTCAGAGACGCGGTAGGGTTCCAGAGAGGAGCCTCCCGGGTCTCCTTGGGATGCAGGTCAGTGGTAAGTAAGGGCCCAGTGGATTGATTGTTCCTCCTCTTTGTTTACTAGAGCAGTTCCAGGGTTTTTGTGTTTATCTGTGAGATCTTTGTGTAAGAGTCTGTTTGAAATACAGGTTTTCCTGCTGAAAAATATTAGAGAATAAAAGGTCTTCTTTGTAGCCTGGATTGTTTTAATTACTGTGCTCTCAGTGTCTCTTTCCCTTATTAATTCTTAGGGACTTGAAAACCATGGTTGAAAGCATCTCAGCTGGGCTATGGGGAAAGTTTTTGCTCACACGGAGATCATTCCCAGAGCTGACCTTGGCGGTGATAGAGAAAACCAGAGGGAAAGACTTACAAGGTGAAGGCAAAACCTGGTGAGAAGGGCCAGAAATCAGGTCAGGAGGCATCTTCTCCCCACTCGTCTCCCTGTCCCAATTTCTTTTTTTTTTTAATTTAAGTGTGTTTTGCCAGGACCCATCAACTCCAAGTCAAGTAGTTGTTTCAATCTAGTTTTGGAGGGTGCAGCTCACAGTGGCCCATGTGGGTATTGAACCAGAAACCTGTTAAGAGCACCACGCTCTAACCAACTAAGCTAACCACTGTTCCCCCTACCCGCCACCAATTTCTTATTCCAGTGATAATGAGAGTTTATTATGAAGATGTTATTTTTTAAAGTGATATTTTTTTCTCCAAATATCTAGTACAACACTGAGTGCTCAGTAGGTGCTCAATAAATACTTTTTGAATTAAAATAAATTACGAAACCTGGTAGTGTTAAAGAAAAGAGATGCTGAAAGTTGAAGGGAGACTATAAAGAAGGAAAGATCATTGAAGATGAAGTTGTCTTTCTTTATGGATGGTTACAAGGAAATACCAAGGTCAGAAACGGAACCTCCCCCTGCCCCCCTACCTTTCCCTCCCCTTGCTCAATATGATATTTGGCTTATCTTATTAAGGATTGAGAACATATGATGCCACACTGGGTCCCAGAATTCTGATTTTGGGCCTTATTTTCAGGGAGTCCATTGGTGCATGTGATTTCATTTCACTCTGGTTGTCTCTCAGACTGCTGCAGAAAATAGCCTTTGGGCTGTAATGTTATTTTCTTTTCTTTATGCTTTAGGAAAATCTCTTCTGGCTTTTCTAAGTAAAGAAATAAAAAATGGAAAGGCATTTTTGCAGCAGTCACAGGAGCAGTAGTGGCCGCAGTGGCAGCCACTACTGGCCCAGCTGCCGCCATGCTCCATAAAACTATCTCAGATGGGATGAGCGCATTTAGCAGAATGATCAATCCACTGCTGCCATATCACTTCTATTTATAATCTTGGCAGAGCTACAGATTTCAAGGGTTTTCGGAGACAGAGGAACTCTGCTACATGAAGTGATTTCAGCTCTCATCTTTTCAGAGTTTGAATCTGCAGGAGTGGGATCTTCCAGCCTCTCAGGGAACCGAGGTTCCTGCAGAACTAACCCAACGAGCTTCCTGCTCATGGGAGGTGATTTTTAATACAGGCAAGGGAAAGTCTCAGAAGGGCCTTTTTTCTAAGGAAACTTTTTACTTTTTAAGGAGTTTCAAAGACAGGGATCTATTTCATCTGTTTTTGTATATTTATCCGTAGATAATAGCCTTAAATCACCTCAGGGTTTATCTCACACATCTCTCTCTGCCTGGCCTCAAATTTTTCATTTTCAGTCCTGGCCTCTCTGTTAATTAAATGGTATGTCTATGGGGGCATTTCCACTTGAATGATAATTAATGTGTTTTTTTTCCCCATCCAGCTGCCCATGAACTCTTGGTAGATAAATTGTTTTGTAGCACATATTTGTGGCTGGGCTTGGATAATGATTTTTCTGCTTAACTAAATAATAATAATAATAATAAGATAAATAAAATAAAATTAAAAAGTAAACATCCAAAGCACAAGATCTCTTCTCTACCTTTTGCAACTTGGAAATATGGGGAGAAGAAGAAAGATACTTTCTATTTCATAAATAACAGCACCAAAGTACCACAGTAACCGTGATGGAAGCTACACTGACCCTTTTGGTTAATTTTGATAGTTATTTGATATCCTTGCCTACGTCCCTGGTGGAGTATAAGGCGGATGGTTTCTGAGACTTGTATACATTAAGAGTAGGTTATTTATCTTTTGGTCCAGAGATAGGTTAAAATGGGACACATTTGCTTTTTAATGCACAAAGTCTTCTTTTTCGTTTGATTATGCTCCTAATGAGTTTTTTGTGAGAGGCAGAATAGGTCATAATGGCTCAAGGTTTAGGCTCTGGAATGAGAGGTACGTTTGAACCCTGATTTCACCTCTTGGCAACTAGGAGACCTTAGGCAAGTTCTCAACCTCTTTTTACTTTTCTCATCTATGATGTGAGAATAATAATAATTAAACACTTCCTCATAGGGCTATTGGGAGGACTAATAGCATTATCTATGTAAAACAAAATGGAACAGTGTCTGGCGCATACTAATTTCTGTATTAATTTTTAATCACTATTTACAAAAGAACATATTTTAACATTGAAACAGATTTATTGGAAAAATTGGAAAAACTCGTCTAGTTTTATAAAACTAGGCAAAAGTCTTAACTGAGAAATGTCTCTGAGAGTGTAATTGTAGCTCAGAATACAAAAACTTCAGCAGGTCTATAGTATGGGCATAAATTTATAATTTTAATGAATATGAACCTCAAAGATAGGAGGTAGAATCGAAATGGCAAGATAGGGGAGAATTGGCCCACCAGACAGGTGAGGGTCTAAAGGTGAACAACATCTCACAGTAAAGAGAGGAGAAAATGCCTTGGGACAAAACTCCGATCTGAATACCTTGCTGAAATAAACCTTTTATTCCATGTACTCAATTCAGACTTTGCCTTTCCTTACCCTCAGCAAAAATGTTATATATTAAAAAAAATTATATAGTTAGGGAAAAGAAAATTAAAAAGCCTTTGGCCTTACAATGCCTACTCTTGATTTAGAATGACAAGATTAGAGAAAATGAGATATCAAAACTGCATTACTCCACGAGCTGACGTCAGCTATGGTTAGAGACCATAATCTGGCTTGATTCTTGATCACAGGATCTGAGGTGGGGGTGGTTTCCAATCCGAATGTTAACATAACTCATAATAAATATCTAGAAAGGAAGTTGGTATCACCACATTTAGGGAAATGTTTCTGATGAAGGTTTTAGAGAGAAACAGGTCAACTGGAACTTTTTGTTGTTGTTGAAAAAATTGTCTTCAGATCTTAAGAATGTTGTTAGATGGGTCACTTTTTTCCATGCTCCCAGATTTGCCTGAAGGAATTAGGAACCTACAGATGACATAGCTAATGTTTATGAAATACTTCTGACTGCTGGGCACTGTGTTAAGCACCTTAAATGTTACTTTGTGTGATGCTGTTTGCCATTTTAATTAATAATTTCCCATTTAGAAGCTGACGAAGCTGAGATTCAGACACACGGCTGGTGAATAGTAAAGCCGGGATTCAAACCCCGGTAGTCTGACTTAAATCCATATGCTGTTAGTCTTAACATTATATTCCCTTCTATGATTTCCCATAAAGTGTTAAAAATGCAAGAGTTGATAAGTATCTATAGCTTCATTGCATCAATTCTAAAACCTAGAAAAGATATCCTCTGAGATTTCCATAGATATTAGGAACATTGCTGACAATTAGACTAAAATGTCAAATAGCAACTATTGCAACATTTGATAATAATAGTCTTCTCTAACAATTACTGAGATCACTTTTTTTTTTTCCTGTGGAAGAAGTGAACAAATCCCACAGATAGAGCTAGTTCTAAATGGAGGCATTTCATTGATGCCTAGAGAAATATCACAGTGAAACCCCCGATGCTGGGCACTGCTGACGCTGGGTGCTGCACCGACTTGATATTTGAAATGGTGAGCTTCGCAATCTGCCTAATAATTAAAGCAATTTATCTTCAAGTGGATCTAGGCCATTTCGTTATTTCAACATGAAACTCTTGGGGAATAAAGATGACTGTAGAGAATCTCTATTGTGCAAATACTAATATGAAAAGTAAGGAAGTGACTCTTTGAGAAGCTATCAACTATGTGGCCATCAGAACCTTGGCTGCTGAATTGATGCCACTATATCTGGCTGGAAGAATCTTACTCAGAAATTGGCAGCAAGGTAACTGAAGCATCGCCACCATCTTGCAGGACCGAGAATACCGACGAAACGACAATCAACGATACAAGTCTTTATCCTGTTCCAATGGCCAAATGAAGAAACAAATGTGATGAAATAGTGCCTGTGAAAGCCAATGAATTCTGAAATTATGTGGCAAGTCAATTGAGTATAGATTTGTTCTATCCAATTCGATACCCACTAGATAGTAGTAGCATGTGGCTACTGAGCAACTGAACTGTGGCTAGTCCAAATTCAGATGTGTTGCAAGTATAAAATATAAACCAGATTTAAAGACACAGTATGGAAAAAGAATGTAAAATATCTCAATAATTTTTTTATATTGATTATGTGTTGAAGTAATAATATTTTGATATATTGGCTTCAATATAATATATTATTCAAATTAATTTCATCTGTTTCTTGTTACTTTAAAAAATGTGGTTACCATAAAATTTAAATTGCATATGTGGCTCACGTTGTATTTCAACCAGGCAGTACTGGTAGGTATTCTACACCAGAGGCAGCTGAGGAATGAGACAGCTTTATCCTTCGTCATGGACTCTGAGGAAGTCTTTAGGAGCCAGATGAAATACTTTGATGGCTTCCCCATCTCTATTGATTCTGTTTTCAATTTCATTAATTTCTGCTCTTTTCTTTAATAATATCCTTTCTTCAGCTTTCTTTGGGCTTATTCTTTCCCCTCTAATTGTCAATAGAATCTTCAGCTCATTTATTTTTCAGTCTTTCTTGCTTTTAATAAATTCATTTAAGGCTAAATTGTTGCTTTAGAGACATCCCCAAATTTTGGCATATAGCAGTTTTATTGTGTACAGTTATATTTTTAAAAATAATTTCCTCATGTTGTTTCCTCTTTGAGTACTAGGTTATTTTTATCATATAGATATGATCTAGATTCTTACATATTGCTTGAAATTTTCTTGGTGACTTATGTAGTCAGATTTTCTGACAGTAGAATTTCTGCTTGAAAAGAATATGTATTTTCTATTTGCTATGTGCAAGCTTCTACATATGTCTTTTAAATTAGCTCTTTAATTATGTTCAAATATTTTATATATTCTTAATCCTATGGCCACATAGTTTTTTTTGTTTTTTTGTTGTTTTTTTTTGTCAGCCTGATATATCAGTTTCTGAGAAAGTGTATGAAAATTTTCCACTATGATTGTGCATGTGTTAATTCCTTCTTATAATTATGTCATTTTTTACTTTATGTATTTTGAGGAGATGTTAAGTACATACAATTTCATGACTGTTTTATTTTCTTGTTGAGTTGTTCTTTTTATCTTATGTATCTGTGTTTCTATCAATGACTCTTGGCTTAATACTCCATGTGTGTGATGCGAATGTTGCAACACCAGCTATCGTTTTTTTGATCAATATTTGCTCAGTCTACGAGTATTTCTTTCTGTATCATTACATTTTGCATATACCTCGCTAAAAATAGCTGGATGTTATTTTCTTTCTATAAAATCTAATTTGAGGTGAATTTAAGTCATTTCATATTTATTATGATTCCTAATATATTAATGCCTATTTGTACTATCTGGTTTTATGCTTTGTGGATTTATTTTTCTTTTCTTGGTTTTATTGAATTGATCAAGTCTTTTCTTAAAAAGATTTTTTTATTAAAATACAGCTAACGTACAACATTGTAGTAGTTTGAGGTGTACATCACAGTTATACAACAGTATCCACCTAGCGCTATACAGTGTTATTATCGTTATTACCACATTATTGATTATAGTCCCTATGCTAAAGAAGTGATCACCATGACAAGTCCAGCAACCATCTGACACGATACCACGCTATCACAATATTATTGACCTTTCCCCCCTTTTAAAATTTTTCAATTAGAGTTGACATTTAATATTATTTTATATTAGTTTCAAGTGTGTAGCATAGTAGTTAGACATTTATGTAATTTAGGAAGTGATCACCCTGACTAGTACCACCTGGAACTATACATAGTTATTACCATATTATTGATTATATTCCCTATACTTTACATCCCAGATCTAGTCTTTTTTATTCCCTCGATTTCCTCTCAGGGAATAATGCATTTGATAATTGTAATTATCATTTGATTTTTGGTAATCATGCATTTGATTTTTATTCTTTTTGGTAGTTACTCTTTAAGTTTCTAACATGTATATCTGACTTAACAAAATGTGAAGTTAAGCGAATCATCTATATTCCTCCTAAACAACATAAGGTCTTAGAATGATTATTTCCTCCTGTATTCTAAATTATCATCTAGTATTTTAGTTTTTTCTTGCATCTAAACCACCAAGTTAGTTAATATTATCATTACATTCAAAGTTCATTTTGATTTACCAACATGCTAAGAAGCTTCTTATTCTCATCATTTTCTGCATTCTTTTAGATTTACCTGAATGATGTTAATTTTTTGCTGAATGATGTTAATTTTTTTCAATAAGCTTCTATGACTGGTAAACTCAATATTTGTATTTATTTACTGTCACTTGGCATAGTTTAATTGGGAGATTTTAACTTCCTTTACCTGTGAAAATTCTACTCCATTGCACTGTGGCATCTTTTGCCACAAATGTAACATGTTCTTTCAGTCTATGTCGTCTCTCTGCATACATGGAATGGCATTTTGAATCCCTCTGCTTGTGATAGGTCTAAACACCCTGCTCCTATTAAGTTTTATAGTATTCATTAAGGGTATAAACTATGAGCTGCTTTGGTTTTAAGTTCCTATTCACTTCCATGACTTGGGTTC
This sequence comes from Rhinolophus ferrumequinum, assembly GCF_004115265.2. Classification (NCBI taxonomy): domain Eukaryota; kingdom Metazoa; phylum Chordata; class Mammalia; order Chiroptera; family Rhinolophidae; genus Rhinolophus; species Rhinolophus ferrumequinum. The sequence continues at coordinate 61,506,244 of NC_046291.1, forward strand.
GTCTTTTCACATTCAGAGATTTCACACTCTGGATTTGAAATTTGGCTATGTATCTAAGTTTTATGTTTGTAGAGTTTAATTTTTCTATGTGGGAGGGTTATTTTCTGTCAGTTCGGTCTGCCATATTGACTTGACATTCTCAATGGTCTCATTACTGCTACATTCCACAGCCGATGAAGGTGGCAACCTGAGAGGATGATCTTGGCTCTAAAGTCTGGAAGTTAGAGTCATGGAGAATTCATGATAAAAGTCCAAGACTCAGGGCTCGTATACTTGCTGAGAGAACTCATCACGTACTCCCCTCCCCTGACCGGGTTCTGCTGTCAGCCTCTTACTCCTGTGGTCCCTTCACCTTGGCAGTCTGCTCTTAGGCAGACTTCCATTTCTCGTGCCCCCTGCCTGGCATTCGGATCATGGGCTCTACATCTGGTCCCTGGGACGTGCCTCTTTGTCCCAAATGTACTTCTTAGAGAGAAGTATATTTATGACCCAGCTACTGCTCAATCTATGCTTCCGTGGGCTGCTTGAAGTTCAGGTAAGTCTTGTTCCATTCAACTAAGCCTTCCAAATTCAAGGAACATATGCCTCTGAGAGGTCCTGTTGAAGCCCCTAGCTCTAGTCCTAGAGAGAAGTGTCAGCAACCCCTTCTGCTGGGGGAGGGGTAGGACGATGGGAACTCACACCTCAGCTTGTGCCAGAGAAACCTCCTCACAAAATTCCCTCTCTCTGCTCTTTGCCCTTTCATAATCTTCCTAAAGATTAATAACTGGAACTTTCCTCAGCACCTACTTTAACATTTTCACATGATTCCATTTCCTCATTCTCTTTATTCTCACCTCTTTTTATTCACCTGAACCAATATTCTGGTGTTTTATATTGGGGCTCAGATATCTATCATATTTTAGTGGCTGTTTAGTAACAGTAACTTGTGAGTTACTTATTAAGGATTTCTAAAATTTATTATCATTTTTCATGAGATTTTTCTTCAGTCTTAGTTGTTATGGAATATTTCTCTGTTTTGGAAAGTGGAAATGTACATATATGATCTGTGGTCCCCTGTGTGGGACATGGTAAAAAAGAAAAAGAGTGAAATTCTTCTGGGAACAGAAATTACGTTTGTAGTGGTCATAAATGCTAATCCGAACTTTGATAGATTATCTTTCACATGGTAGACATTACATAAATATTATTGAATAAATGAATAAGAAAGAAGCAACCCAAGTCTGAAATACTTGCCCTTGAATTACAGAAGTACTGGAAAGCATTGAAGGAATTGTTACCTCTCAAATTTCAAACAGAAGCAATACCTTTTTGGTGTGCTTTTTCTGAATTCTAAGCAAGCATATTCTCTTCAGTGTGCTTAAGGCATTTTACCTATAGTTGGCATGGTGGTTTGTCTGCCATATTCTTTCCTGAATTTTTGACGTTATCTTACTTTAAAATGCTTATCAAGGATGCTCGCAGGTTACTGTGATACAGTGGGACTGGATGAAATTTAAGGTCTTGTACAACCTAGAGATTCTGTAATTTCTTTCAGAATTCTGGCACCGTCTATTCTCTTCGTACTAGTGGTCCAGCAGAAGTGAGTTATGCAGGGCAAAGCGTGGAGCCTGTGGAGCAATTACTTTCCCAAACATCTTCACTGGCAATTGTATGCTGCCATATGGCTAAGTGTAGCATGCGGGTGTCACAGATGAAATCTTCCAGAAGCTTTTGTGGCCTCACAAAGCCAGTTCCCAACTTGCTTTGGGAACACTGTGTACTTTGTAAGGAAAATTAGATTTTGGTCCACATGTGTCTTAAGAAGCATGAATTATTTCGAATGAAATAGGATATATCTATGTAAAGGAACATTTTGTTTCTTCTTAGCGTTGAGCACAGTGATATATTGAACAAAGTATCAGGTGTAGGCTTTTACATTCTTAAAGTTATTTTCCCTGAGAGTTTACATTTTCACCCAAGTTTGTTACAGCTTTCTCCATCTGTCTGCCTATGGAAAGAAACATATGACAGTAATAGGAGCTTTTGAGTTCTATTTATTATCTTATCAATTACCATATGTAACAACTTGTTTCAGTTCTTTGTAACTCACTTTCTCTACAATGAGGAGGATACTTTCTGTTCTCCAAAGCTGTATGTATTATTTGGTTGTAGAATAGGCTCTAGAAGGACATGTTTATGAATACTAACAGGTATCATCTTCTCTCTTAGCTTCTATACATGTTTAAATTCCTATGGCTGAATACAGTAAATAGGAAACAGGAACACGTACACCAACATTCTAACTGATTAAGAAAGAAAGTGATAAACAAGACCACATTTAGCAAAGCATTTTAATTTGTGGAAGAAACTGCACAAAGGAAAGAAAAAGAACCTCAATAATGCTGCACTTCATCGAACTATATTTATTAGCAACCATATTGTGCTTCCAGTAAATATAGATAACATCTTGTAGTCTACAGAATAACTCTCATCTATGTTTCCACTTATAAAAATATTCTAAAAATATCATTCTGAATTATTGAAAGCAGAAATCATTGATGCCAGATGATTGTGTGCACTAACCTTAGTAGATCTATAAGTATGCACGAATATATATACACACACACACGTGTGTGTGTGTGTGTGTGTGTACATACATAAAGTGGTGGCCCCTCTGAGACTTTTTAGCTGCTGAGAAACAACAGTGAGTTGTATAGGCATACACATTTGAATATAATTAGTAGGAATAAGAGGTTGAAGGAAAAACTTTTAAAAAGGAAGTCTCCTGGAATGAATTATGCTATGTAGTCCAGTAGAGGCAGTTGGATAGATTGCGCCTTCTGAGAAGAAGACAACAGAAAAATTTCAAGAAAATCTTGCTAAGAGCACCTTAGTGACCTGTGGCATGGAAGAGCTCCCCCATAGACCGGCCTGCCAAGTAGCCTTTTCAGCTTATGGTTCACATTTTCATAAGAAATAGCCAGCTAGCTAGTCAAAAAAAAAAAAAAAAAAAAAAAAAAAAAAAAAAAAAAAGTGGCAATAATTGTATTCTCAAGTGGGAAAATAGGAAAATGAAAAACAGGATAACTTAAGTAAGACAGGCAAAACTCACTTTGCATATTCTGAAACCTTTCAGTTTGAAGTAAAAACTAAACATCTTGTTTCTCTTGGAAGCAACAAACACTTTTTCCCCCTTTATAGTGGAGCATTATCTCCTACAAAGAAAAACACAGCAGTGCTGTTTGCATGCTTAATGTTTAAAAAAAAAAAAGAGAGAGACTGGTAGTCACCAGAATGATGGAACAATGGATAAAGAGCAGACACAAAGGTTTCCTTCCCCGCCATGGCCCTCCACCCTGTGAGTTTCCCTAATGAGGGGAGAGCAGAAGCAAATCAGAGCTGGGAGGATGGAGCTCTAGAAAGCCATCCCCTGCTCTTTCAGAGTTTGGATCCTAGGAGGTTGATTGCAGCCACACTCTGGCCCTCTGGCTATCTCTGGAAAGAGTCCAGGAACTTCTTTAAGTCAAATGATTTGACTGCCAAAGATCCTGACAAGAAATCTTTCCGTGACCTGGGGCAGGCTGTAGAAGCCAGGAATGAATTATCTGCAGGAGCATGGACATTTCTGCCTGCTCTAATGCCTCTTCCCTGAGAGGTGCTGTACTTGGAATCCCAGTCACATTTTTTGGGTCAAGCCCTGGTGCATTCACCTGTGCCACCTCTGTGGAAGAACATAGCCAAGTCTCCTTCCAGCTCTGCCTGTTCATCCCAAAAGGAATCACTATGTCGTACCTGGTTCAGCCAACCTTCCCCTATAAATCTACAAATCTGTTCTGCTTGGAGTGAGGCATTCTAGGCAGGCAATGGACGAGAAAAATCACAGAGGTACTTGCTTCTCCACATGAGGCTAAACTCTTCAACTGGCAGCAGGAAAAGCATGGCTCCCTGCCTGAAGGGCTTTGCTCAGGTTGATTGTGCAATGAGTGTTGAAAAATCAAATCATCTTAAATGGCTTTAAAACTGCAATCAAGTTTGTTATTTATATATTAATGATGTTACTTCATCTTTATCTAAATAGAGTGACTATAATTGGGATACCGGAATATTGCTTGCTGTGCTTGTATATATATAAGGTTTAAGTACCTACCTTGGAGGAGGAAAGAAACTGGGGTTTCATTTCCCAGCTGGGGATGCCGCCTAGTGTTCATCAACAGCACTGGCCTTGGAGACTGACTGGTTTGGGTATGAGGATGGACCCAGCCACACCCGGGGATGTTGGCTTTGGCCAAGTTACTTTCTGAATAAACTTCCTGAAGTTCCATTCCTTCCTCTATAAAATGGGGCTAAAGATAGGGTATGTACGTCATAGGGTTGTTGTGAGGTTTAAATAAATAAATCACGTAGGACAGGACCTGGTACATAGTAACTGGTCAAGAAATGATAACTATATTTAAATGATTAAGGTGGAAGACATAAAGCATTAAAAATAGAAGGATTTAAATATCAACAGGTATTCTTAGAGCTATGAGATTATGGGAAACTATTTCTCTGTCATTGTTCTGTTTATTAAAAAGTCAGCAAGATCAATGAAGTTTATGGTATTGATTTTCTACATATAGCATATCTGTATCTATCCTTCTTTTTCTACTTACACATACATATAGAGATTTGAATGCATGCATTAATTCAGGCTGAAATGAGTGCTTGCTCTGGAGATTTAACTAGGACAGCAGCAATAACACGCCTGCATGGTGAGAGGACCCTGGTATGGGCTCAGTGTCCTCTGAAAGCTGGTTGGGATATTCCCTTCAAGGTAGCTGGGGAACTTTTGGCTGAGTTCCATTTTTTCCTTCATAAAACACCGTGATGTTTTATGATGGGAGGCCACGATTTTGAAAGTCTCTTTGTGCTCTGAAGTGATGTGATTCTATGCTGATCGTAAGGAGAGCAAACAACCACTTCCACCCTTCCAAGTCCTGCTCAGAGTCCGGAGTCCATGCATAGAGGGAGAATATATGCTTTGAACTGGGTTTCACACGGAGAGAATTATTCCCTGCAAATTTCCTGTCTCCGGGCTTATGGGAAAGGAAGAGGAAGCTCTTGCCGTGTGACTCTGAGGCTTCTGATTCTCGGGTCATTCATAATCACACAGCTGCAGCGGGCATTTGGTCAGTGAGCCTCCACATTGACATTTACCTGGTAAAGGATGGTTTTGCCTTTTTGTTAAGTAGGCGCCTGCTCTGCTATTTCACTGAACTAATAAATCATGAATACTTTCCTTGGCCATGTAAAAGTCATTTCCTCTCATTTTCCCTGGGCACCAGAGGCAATCTTGCACATGAAGACTGGTGTGTGTGTGTGTGTGTGTGTGTGTGTGTGTGTGTGTGTGTGTGTGTGTGTGTTGATTGCTGCCTTCAAAGTAGCATATGATAGCAAACAACTGCTTGGAGATTTTCAAGCCAAAATTTATCAGTGACCCAAAATCTAACTGTGTATTCATCAAAAAGCAAAGATGTATGACTTGTATTACTTAACCTTTCCAAGCCACCTGCTTTATATTATACTTTTTATTTCATATTCAACTTTTTATTTGAAATTCAAACATCTTATTATGATCATGTGTATGCTTTCTGAAGTGGAACATTCTAAAATCTGGTGTTTCATGTATAAAAATTGCTTTTACAATAATTCATCTATTCAACAAATATGTATTGAGTGCCAAGTGTCACACAGTTTTCTAGATACTGGGGATATGTCAGTGAGCAAAGGAGAGGATAATATCTGCCCTCATGGAGCTTAGAATTCTAGTGTGTCTGGGGTGGGGGGTGGTGGTGAGGAGACACAGTGACAGACAACAAATAACTAATATTGTATATTAGACTGTCATGAGTGTTATGGAAAAAAAGCAGGGCAGGTAGATGGGACGTTCCAAGGGTATGTGTGTGTGTGTGTTGCAGGGAAGGAGGGTTCAAATTTAAATAAAGCTATTAGAGAAGACCCTGCTGTCAGGGTGACTATTTTTTTTTAACCAGAAACAACATTTATTTTACACATGTGTTCCATCTCTCTCCTTTTTTTGTCCAAGTATTTTAAAACTTAATTTATTTTCCAATTACAGTTGACATACAATATTAGTTTCAGGCATACAGCATAGTGATTAGACATTTATGTATCTTATAAAGTGATCACCCTGATAAGCCGAGTATCAGGGTGACTTTTGAACAAAAATCTGAACAGGTAAGGGAAAGAGCCATGGGGATAACTAATTGAGAAGGGGTGGCAAGTGCCAAGATCCCAAGGCTGGACCTGCCTGGCCTGTTTGTGGAACAATGAAGAAAGAGGTCCATATAACTGGAATAGAATGAGTGGGGTGGTAGATAAGATAGGAGACAAAAGGTGGCCAGATCAGAAATACAAAAGTATTTCAGAGAGGAAGAAATGATCAATTAGTATAATTATTAGGCACAGGGGTAATATCCATGAACAAACCAGATTAAAAAACCGCTGCTGCTTCTGGAGTTAACATTCTAAAGAGGGGAGATACAGTTAAAAAACAAAAAAAGAAAGAAACCAAAATAGAAAAGTAAATTGTATAATATGCTAGAAGGTGATAAATGCAATGGGAAAGAAATGGGCAGGGAATGCTGGGAAAGGGTGTGTGGGTGCCTGGTAGCTCACTATTACCTGGAACAATCTTAGAATATAAACTCCTCACGACCAGAGCCTAAACTCTTGGTTCTTTCGTGTAGTTATCTGTTTCGTAGCACATCATGAGTAACTAATAAAAATCATTGCAGGAGCAGCTAGATGGCTCAGTTGGTTAGAGCGCAAGCTCTCAACAACAAGGTTGCCGGTTCAATTCCCACATGGGACGGTGGGCTGTGGCCCCTACAACTAAAGATTGAAAACGGCAACTGGACTTGGAGCTGAGCTGCACCCTCCACAACTAGATTGAAGGATGATGACTTAGAGCTGATGGGCCCTAGTAAAACACACCGTTCCCCAATATTCCCCAATAAAATTAAAAAAAAATCATTGGAAATGATCCTGCTAAATTATATTCATGCAACAAGTATATTTTGGTTATGTTCTGTGTACCAGGGAGTGTAATAGGTGAGCAAAAAGAGACATAGCCTGGCTTTGTGGCATTTATAGTTTGGTGGTTGCGATAACATCAATCAAATAATCACAAAAATACATGTAAAACTGTGATAGTGAAGGGCTATAAATGAGAGGTATTTAATTTTAGAAAAGCATGTAATATGGAGAGGAATGACTAGACATTATTCTGCTTTCAATATTTTAGTAGTAACTTCGGCTTTCTCACGCAAAGTGGCTTTGTGTAGTGATGGTGAAATGGGCCCTAAAAATAGTGCAAATGTTTCTTGTCCTTTTTAAAAATATACTGGAAGCTACCCTTCTGAGAGGCAGTAATAGTGTCTCCAGAGTTGTCTTGCAAAATTTGCTCAGTTGAAATCTGTCTAAACAGCAATAGCTTCTTGCCAGTATAGTTCGAACCATAGGGAAAAGCGGAGGTTCTAATCTAAAGCTGGGTGAAGTTGACTCATGATCTGGAAAAGGACAGGGGGGACCTTGGGTGTTTTTAGGGCGAGGCCTTTAATAGATTCGGGGATGGAAGAAAGAAAGATACTACGTAGTCAGCATTCTGTTTCTTACATGAGGCCAGCACGTCTGACTCCAACTCAATAACTCACTTTAGGTAAACCTATTTTCAGCTTTGTTTGGAGGATGTAACTCTTGGTCATTCTTTACTGTCCATTACTTTAGATGACTAGTGTATTTCTAGCAAAAATTGAGCCAGAAATATATTCATTCACTAGCAGCAATGACGTATTTTTTTCTGCATTATACCCGTCCTTGGCAAAGGATGCTTCAGCTGCTCCCTTTGCTGCCTTGCTGTCAATATGATAAACGGACAAGCTTCCTTCCCAGCAGAGTTGCTGTGGCTCCAAGTTGCAGCACTGCTCACTTCAGCAGTCTGCAGGCCATTGTTCCTGCCTCCACTGAACGCGCAGAGGCCATTCCGAGAGCAACAGGCCATTCCAAAAGATGCTCAGGCTGACAGCATAACACCAGTACAAGGAGAAAATAAAGTTTCGTTCTGTTCTGGTAAGTGTCACTGCCAGACTCTACACAGACATACTGCCAGAAGAATAAAAGGGAAGTTAATTCTGTCCATTGCACAGAGCTATTTTGAAAATGGATTGCCAGCACCTTGCAACAGATATATTTGTATATTCTAGCTTTTCCTTCATGCATTTTTTCTAACTCAGCGATGATTCATTCATGTATTGGATTTTTAAAAAGGAGAACAGAGTAAAATAGTGTCTTGATAAGCACAGTTTTCAATGAGAATGAGAATGAAATAGGACATGCCAGATCATAGAGACTACAGAAAGTTTAGCTAGAGAAAACCAGTCCTGTCTAAGCATTTCTACTGAATCGATAACTTTGGTTTTGGGAACAGACTACGGATTGATGATGTTGAACCAGGTGCTTCTCTTATGTGTACGCTTTTTTGTACTCTGCTTTAGGCTAAGCCATGACAGTAATAGTTACGTTTATGTACTCCATCTTCCACAGCACTTACTTTCTCCCTCATATTCCCATCCTGGCAAGGTTCCTGTGGGGAAGGTGAGGATTTGGTTCACCATTTTACAGAAGGGGAAACTGACACACAAGGAGATCTAATCCTTGGGTCTAGTTCACCCAACGAATGGCGGTAGCACGGGTTTGTTCGAATGCCGTGTTCCTTAAAGAAATAAGTAAATAAAAAGTAGGTAAGAAGTTGAGAATTTTTCATTATAGAAAACTGAAAGTTTCTCTATAAAATTAAGCATATTGAAAAAAATGGGCAGACGATATATCTTAAGTTTGGTGGAGGAAGCACAGTTTTTTCCTATCATTATTATTTTTAAGCTAAATGTGTCATATATGTGTGTGTGTTTTGTATGGATGTGTGTTTCATGATGACATTAAGAAATAACAGGATGGGAAGAGAACTAATTGGTTTTTCATACCTACCATGTCCGTGGCCCTGTGGTAGGCCATTAAATATGTAATCTTATGTTTTTAATATTAGACTTATTCTAGTTTAAGAATTTTTCTTAACCATTATAAAATTTAGTGATACATCACCCTTGTAGTTAGACTTACCTATGCATTTTACTGGTTTCAGTAGTCACTGCTGCTTCTCATATACCACGTATTCCATTTCATGGAGTTCTTTTTCCAGTTTCCTCTGGTTTCTAGACAATCTATGCTATTGTAGGACTTTCTGAAACCATACATGTCTGAAAATGTCTGTTTCTTGATGTTACACAAGGATAGTTTGACTATGGAATCATAGCATCACGTTCTTCTTGCTTAACTCCTTTCCAAACATTATTGTTTTCTAGTGTTTAGTGTTACAGACGAGATTTTCAATACCAATCTTATTTTCTTTTTCCTTTCCAGGTTATCCATTATTACTATTGTCATTATTTTCTGCCTGGAACCTTGAAGGATTTTAATCTTTATCCTTGGGCTTGGGCTTTAGAAAATTTACCAGGATACATTTAAGTACTTGTACTTTTCTCCAGTATGCTATCCCAGCTCTAGTCTATTTCGTTAGATATTCACAATGATACTTTTTTTAGGTTCTTCCAAAAAGCAGAGCCTGAGACAATGCCTTGGTGTAGGTAGTTTATTTGGGGAAATTATCACAGGGAGTAAGACTGGGGGGAATGTGAAGAGTGAAATAGAGAAAGAGGAAAATCCAATCTCAGGATGCATGGGCAAAGAGGGCTCAATTTATGTGGGGCTCTTCTGAGGAACTGTGTAGGCTGCACCTCAGAATTATCCACCCGAGGTAAGGGGAGGGAATTATGCACTAACTTCCTCCCCCCATTGGCCAAAAGTTGCTCCCGAGAGAGTCAATTTCTTCGTATTTGCTGTTTGCACATTTATCCACAGGGTTTGGATCTCTTAGTTTTACCTTTGGTAGGCTGTTGGCTGGTATTGCATGGAAGCATCAAGAGAAGCCCCAGTGAATATCATGGGTTAGAGCCATATTTATTCTTGCCACCACTCTGTAGCAAACACCTAATTTCTTGATACTAACCAGGGTCAGTTGCCCCACCAGTGTGGCAACTCCTTTCTTTGCTTGTTGGTTCATCAGTTTGAGGAGGCGCAAATGACAGAATAATGGACATGGCTTTAAATTCAGTAGAACTCCTTCTGCCTGTGTTCTCTGGCAGAAGCTTCCTCGCCCACCCTCCAGCTTCACCCCCAGTGCCCAGACTCAGCACTTTGAATCCAGCAAAGCCTAAGGACCTAGGGATGGGGAGCACACATCCTGGAAATGGGCCATCAGGCGTGATGAGGAGATGGGCCAAAGCTACTTCCACTCCTTGGTTTTCAGACCCATGTATTCTAGTTACACGTCACCACAGATTGGCTCTAGGTTCACTGCAGAATCCAGGAGGATAGCTCCCAGACTTGCTGAATGTGGTCCGCAAGCTGGCTCCTTCACTAGGCCTTTCGTAGGTGATCCCATCATTGTACTAAGCTGGCTTCTTCAGAATGATGTACCATATGGTGGGATCTGAGGATTCTCTAGTCACATACTTGTTTCATTTACATTCACTGTAAGTGTGTCCCTCGGTCTGAGGCAATTTTTATTGGGATCCTATGTTGGTAAATCATACACACATATGTCAAGCCCTCAGGTGATGCTGGCTACGGCCCCTTGTATAGAAAAGGCAAACTCAAAATCAACGTCGGTGTGAATTCTGGCAAGAATATATTGCTGCCCTTCTAGGATGTCACTAACTTGTCACCCAGTGATTGGCTTTCTTGAGGTATGTTTCTATATTGAAGTACCATACTGTGTCTCTGCTGGCAGCTTAGGAATTCAGCAGTGACAGTAGCTAGATGAGCCTTAGTGAGAGAGAGACCATGCTGTTGGGTCTCTCTATGCACAGCCTCCATACCTGCCATTAAGGCTGCTTCATTCTTGGGACTATTGTGCAAGCACTGGGGTGGCTGAAGTCAGAGGCTCACTGATATCCACTGGACAAATCAGCCTATTTGCCTGATGGTCGAGTATCTCTCCGAATGCTCTCCAGTGAGGATTAACACAAGACACAAATATCTATACATGCTTTGGTATCTCTGCCAAAGATTCATCCACAAACCTGTTTCTCAAATTTCCTTGTCTCCAACCTCTACCTGTGCTCCTTTCAGGACCCTGACCAATCAGCAGAGCCCTCTGTGAGCCCAGTAGTCTGTGCATAACTGTACCTTAGGCAATTTCTCCCTGCATATAAGGTGTGTAGCCACATGTGTTGCTCAGAGGTATACTGGGAAAACTTCCCTTTTCCACTGCCCTTCAGGGCCACCTTTGAGTGGGGCTGTATTTGGTGACAGTCCGTTTTCAGCTATCATAAATATTTTGAGCTAATCCACCTGTGACCATGCAAATATTTCCTCCTCTATGAGTTGGTCATAGGAAAGCCTCCATGAGAGCATGGGTGTAAATTGAAGGAAAGGCATCCAGGTAACAAAGGAAAGTGGAAGTTGAGGCCACCTGCTTATGCAACTTACCTCTGGACCTGCTCAGCCTAATCCTATATGTACTGTTTCTATCATACAGTGGATTTCTTCTGTTTCTGGGTGACCTTATGACTTTGCATATCTCATAATCCCAACACATCAGAGGTGGCTCCAGTCAAACAGTCATATTTGATGTCCTAGCCTCTACTAGGCCTCAAAAGCACGCCAACAGCTGTTTTCAAAATGTACAGTAGCTCTCTCTGCCTTTGACGGTTTGACCTTGTTCTAGAACTCAGGGGTCTGTGCTGCGACTCTCATATTGAGGTTTAACAGAGACTCTACATAGCATCCTGATTCACTAAGGCGTCCTCTGGCACCATCCCTCTTCTAGCTCATAGAGCCTGAGCATCAGGGCAGCTTGTACTGTAGTCTGGACCTACTATAGCATCCTCTCTTTCACTGGGAAACATATACCACACCTAAAAATGGCAGCCTTTCAAGGCATTAATAAATGGTTCACATGTGTTGTATGAGCTGATGCCAATATCTGAACAAGTCTACCAAGTACAATGCCTCTTTCTTAGTGGTTTGAGGTGTAGGTGCAACTATTTGTTATTTATATTAAAGAAGATTTTCCACAGGTACCAATCGGACCTTTAAAAACAATACCCATGTGGTAAGTCCTTGAAACTGAGGGTTTTATCACCTACCCTCTGGCATGTATGTGTCTTACTGGGCTTCTTCCCATCAGATCCAATGACGATGATGTCATCAGTGTTGTCAACCAGTAATCGTGATGATTCTGTGGCATTTTGAGACAATCAAGGTCTCTGTGGACTACACTGTGACAGAAGATTTAACCTTGTCTAGGCAGTCAGTGTATGCTATTACCTGTTCTACATGATGGCAAACTGCTTTTGATACTTATTATTTATGGGAACTGAGAAAAATATATTTATCTGCTCAAAAGCTTCATATTAAGTGCCAGGAGCTGTGATAATCTGTTCTAGTGAAATAATACACCTGGTATAGCAGTTGTGTTTGTGGCTACCGCTTCGTTATGTTTATTTTGGTCCGGTCATTCACCATGATCCCGCGAGTTTTTGCAGAGGCTCAAAGGTGAATTGAATGGGGGTACCCTTTCATCCTGCAAATCTTTGATAGTGGTGCTAATTTCTGCAGTTCCTCCTGAGATGTAGCACTGCAGTTTTAGGGACTTCCCATTGTGCATTTGAAACACAGTGGCTCTTATTCCATTGGCCAAGGAACCAGTCTTGATTGCACTAAGAAAATGGGCAACAACTGCACTAATGGTCTTTGAACCCATTGGGCCACTGTTAGAGGGCTGTGGGTCAGGATTCCATTCATTGCCTGGCTTATATGAACCTCTCTCAAATGAAGGATCACATGGCATTTTGGATTCCTTGCCATCAGATTCAACTGAGACCCTGGACCTAAGAGTCCTTGAATGATCTGGATAATCTCCTTTCCCCAGTACGTACTTATTCTGATAACTAGTTTCTGATTCCTTTGGGGAAGAATCAGGGGATGTTTATTATACATTCTCATAGTGGTGTTATAGGATATACTTCCTGAAGGGGACCTAACCTCTTCATTAGTCAATAAACTCTGGATGTAAGACTGTGTTCTGGGTCTGGGAGTTGAGTTATATCTAGAAAATGGGTGAGTGCTTATCATTTTCCATTGTGGTGGCTGACCCCAGTTTTTTGCTTGCCAGATTTCAACTTCTGGTTATACAGATTGAACAAAACTCCAGTTGGCTCCCCATCTGTCTTGCTCCCATGACCTATTAACAATTGTCACAGATTCCTATGGGTCAAGGTACTCTGTCACTCTGGCCTTGCTGCCCATTTCAATAATTATATCCACCCTGTTTTTTTGTAAAGACAAAGGGCCTCTGCTTTTTAGAATCCTATCAACTCCAGTAATAAAAGGGAAACCAGTTCAAATATAGTATCTCACACTGTCTGCTTCCATAACCAAGATTCTCCACAGTATTGCTACTTCCCTTCACCGTGCATGCCTTATTGACTGGGTGGAAATGTTTCCTTGGGACCTCCTCGGGGAGCATAGACAGGTGTTGGGTTCTTGGATCTATCATAATAAAGCCATTACAACATTTCCACCTCCCTGTGCCTTCCAATCTCTTATCCAATATTGTGCTAAAGCAGTTTTATACCTGATTTACACTGGTAAGGCTCAAGTATCAAGGAATGATCCCAGCAGTGTATTAAGACTAATTTTGTTTGTCCTTGCTAAGACATTGAACCCATATCACAGGAGTGCTTCAATATCAATAAACTCTTCCCTCTCTAACCTCATACTCTAACCTCGTGTATGAGCACCCTCAAGATCTACTCCTATACTTGTTCCCCTGGTTTCTGTCTTGCAATTCTTTAGCTGTGTTGTTTCCTCCCAGAGCAGAGAGCATATATCCTCGGCAGTGGTGCTGTGACCTAAACATTCCTAACATTACCGCTCTTACTCCAGGATAGGAACCATGGTTCTGCCTGCTGTTTAGTATATGCACTCAGAGAGCAAAGAAATAACCTTCTGATAGCTCCAGTCTGGAGCAGTGAAGGGGAGGGGGTCTGAACATGACGGGGAGGAACATATCTTAAAAGGCATCTCCCTAGGTTCTCTGGGTTCTCTGGGTCAGGGTTTTTCAACAGCGGCACTATGGGGGCTGTCTCTTGTAAGTTGTTAACAGCGTTCCTGGCCTCTAATGCTAGGTGTCAATAGTACCTCCTACCCTCAGTTTTGATAATCAAATCTCCCTGGTGAGAACCACTGCTTGGGTGATAGGATCCAGACTCCTGCAGATGTCCCTCGGGTGATGGCAGGATTTCTCAGGGTGTGGCTGAGGGTAGGTGTCATGAAGCTATTTGTGTGCGCATGTGGTAGCTGCAGCCATGGCTGGAGCAAAAAGGGGGCTAAAAAGATGGAAGCCAGGGCATAGACTGTGTGTGACACAGAAGTAAATAATATGAACTCATTTCACAGAAGGGAACACTGAGGCTCGGGAAGGTTAAAACAACTTAAATTGATTCATTTAAGTCTGATGTGCTGGATGTAAAGATGAAGAAGACACAATACCTCCCCTCAAGGAATCCGCAGTCCAGCAAACTGGGAAATATTTTATAATAACTGCACATGAGCATTCATGAGGTCATACAACCAGCAAGCAAGAAAGCTGAACATGGAATGAGGTTTATTTGATTTCTGAATGGATATTCATTGTAGTCCATAGACATGCCTCAGGATTTTATTACATTTATTATATGCTAGAATTTTTGCTAAATTATTTGCATACCTGATATTTAACATTCGTAGAAATCTAAGGTAGGCAGTCTCATCCCCATTTTTCAGATCATGAGGTGGCCCTTTCTTGCACACCTTCATATTCTTAAACACATTATGCTTAAAGAGACATGATTTGTAGAGGACAGTGACCTCAGACTGATAGGATCAGTGAGGACCAGCATGGAGATGCAGGCTCAAGGGAATACATCACGTGGCGAGACACAGCAGAGCCCAGTGGCCTTTTGCATCAGCTCCATCTTCATCCTCCCACAGTGTGACTAATTAAGACATGGGCCGGTATTAGGAAGCTCAGCTCTTTCTAACAGTGGCGTGTGAAACTATAGATGCTATCTGAAAATATATAACTAATGTGAAAGAAATAATGTTGTTACAAGGGAATTGACAGCCAAGGATAACAGGAAGGAGACGGAAGAGCCAGTTGGAGCTAATTACCAGGGAAAGCCCCCTGACACCGAGGATGGTGAGCCAGGATAATGGTCTCCTGAGGGGAGTGGTAGAATCACCATCAGTTAGTACTTTAAAAAATAGGCAACAGAGCACTAGAAACAGGACTGCTGGGAATAATCTTGCATTAGGCAGAAAAGGAGGTAATTGACTGAGTGACCTAGTATTAAGAGGTTTCTTTCTCATGAATTTCTCAAATTCTAAAAAAAATTAAACTTTATAGGCTGTATACAGAAATTTGGGTACCTAATGACGGAAGTTACCTACCTATAGCCCCAAATTATTCATAAATGGAAAATGAGAGCAGCCGTACCCCCAGATGGAGCATATACGAGGGTCAGAGGAAACGTAGGAGGTGGACAGAGAAAGGGGACGCATTGTCGGCAGTTGGTCTTCTCTGATGCATGCAGGTGGGGCTGTGCCCAAGTACACTGAGCTGAAAGAAAGCTGAATTAGTTATGTGATGACCCAGATGTCTCCTTTTTTCTTTCAGTCCTACTCTATCACGGTGTAAGGCAGAATTTGCAGACACCAGCCGCCCTGTGGACTCCTACATTGTCCTTACCTTCCAAGTCTGTGCTCCCCGTCTCTTAAAACTGGTGAGGGGCGGGAACATAAACCACTGTTTCCCAACTCATCGTCCAAAACTTGACTCTCAGCCACGGGGAGCGTGCTAAAAATGCAGATCTCAGCATCCCACTGCAGTTCCATGGAATCTGCATGCCTGGGATGGAACCCATAATCTGCATTTTTAAAAAGATTTCCCTAGTAGGTCTATACACTCCATTAAGCTGGAGAAGCTCTGCCTAAAGGGCATAGTGGCTAAACCAACAAAAAACGGCAGGGGAGGGAAATGCAGCCCAACCCTCCTCCCTCTTTCCTCGTTTGCTTTCCCTGATTTCCCTTTACCTCCAACCAATGAGATCGTTACCTTCCATACCACTCTCACGCGCATAAGTACGCATCTGCACACCTGCATTTATATTTTACCTACTTTTCAAAAGACTTCAGTCTAATTTTTTTTTACATGTCCCATACACTAATTATTATTTCTGTGCTTTGGGTGGGGGTTATAGACAAGGGTTAGGTCTTTACCATGTTTCTATCCTTCATAATTTTGTGGTAAAAAAATGGGTTTTTCTTTTCAGTGCAACGAAGTTGGATCTGTAAAGAGTAATAAAACCGGGCACTAGAAACCCAGGGTTTGTCAGCTTTGCCAGCGTGAGAAAGCACAGTCTGGAGGCTGAACACTGCGCCTGATGTCAGGACCTGCCATTTGTTTCCAGCTCTGCCGACAATCACATACGCAAACTTCAGCAAGTCACGTGGCCTCCCAATTTATCTCCCTGTAGGCAGGGATAGCAATCGCTTTCTTATTCTCTCACAAAGCAGCTGAGAGAGTAAGCATGATAATATCACTGTTTAATATCACTTTTCACTTAGGAAAGCTAAAAATGACATCAACGTTATCAATATCGTTTCATAATCTACAAACCATTGAACAGGAGTTCAGTCTGGGTTCCCTGGAGATAATTATTTTCCCTCACACCAGGACATACGAGAAAAAAATAAAACAGTAAAAAACAAAGATTCCAGGCATTATGTCTAGTTAAAATGTATATCAGTAGTCAATCTTTTAATTCCCCGGATAATGCTAGGTCTCAGGACAAGGAAAATAATTGGCATTGTTTAATTTTTGACATGCTACCTAATGAACAGCTAACCCGTTTTCATAGAAGGCAAAATTACAGAGCTGCTGCTGGTATGTGGCTACTATAGCTAAAGTTAATTGGATTTTCCATTATGATGAGGCTTGTTTTTCAGAATTTAATCTCTCAGTCTCTTCCAATTTCTCTGAGTCGATGGTGAGACAGGAGATATATAGGGCACGTGGAGTGACTCATGGGTTGGGGAGGGACCTCATTAGGTCAAAGAATCCTCAGGTATATGGAGGCGTTACGATGGACAAACAGGAACTAGGATTTGTGTAGAGTACGTGACTTCTCAAAATGGAGTTTTTCTGGATGGAAAACAGACTTCTTGTTATTGTAGTTTCTCTCTCTCTTTCTCTCTCTCTTTCTCTCCCCCTTTTCCCTAAACAGTGATGTGTTATAGTTCCATTAGGATGTTGTGTTATCTGTGCCGACGGGAACAAAATAGCCATACCAACTTTTTTTCTGGTCTGAAGGATTGCTCTACAGATTACCTAATTTAGCAACAGCTTGTTCTTTCTGGTGTTTTGAAACATGAAAAGAGCTTTCAAAGTGAAGGAACCAGTTTGAAAAAAGCTTCAGCGCCACTGATGGGCCAGGAGACAATGGGGCTTTCCCAGTTGTGAAATAGCAACTCGCACTGTTGTCTGAAAGCAATAATGAAAAAGGGCACGGCTGCCTATATGCCTGACGACCTCAGCGGCCCAGAGAGTGGGTCCTTGGGGGGGATGGAGGGGTTAAGCAGCCGGACCAGTGCACTCAGGTCCCCCAAGGGGTCAGGACAGCCACTTGGCCTCGGCTTCCACACAGGAAGGAACTTCAGTTTAGAGTTTTGACATCTCTATGAAAAAAAAGGACAATTCATTAAGTACTTTTGGGTTGTATGACCTTATCAACTCTATGTGCAATTATTTATTAATATAATATTTCACAGTTTGCTGGGCTGAGAATTCCTTGAGGGGGGAGCATTATGTCTCATTCATCTTATACACAGTGTATCAAACTGAAGTGTCACAACTTAATTTGGTATCTATTCATGTGGATTAAGGGCATTCATTTGTGAAATGTAAACATTTAAAAAAAATGCCATAACTCTGTTAACCCTAATACGGTATTTCTAAATGTTTTAAGTCACTAAAAGTTTAAAAATAAAGTGACCATGGGCCTATCTAGACTTCCAACAGCCCTGACCACTCGTGGAGACTGCTGGAGCCACTGATGTCAGTGAGACGTGCTTCTGTCCAGGCTCCTTCGAGATATGGGAGGAAGCTGAGAGAGACAAGCTAGGCGGATGGCTGACTTCACAAAATTCTAGAATTTTTTAAAAGCATTTCCCCCCAATATCTGACTTGTAAGGTCCTAAAAACAAAAATGTTGCCTCTGTCTACGTCAATTTTTCCATTAAACTTATTTGAGTATTTGTTCTAAGGTCGTATTGAAGAAATAGCACAAGAACATTGCCTGGCCCTTGAATGACTTAAAATAATTAAAGAGCAAATTGATGAAACTGTAGACCTAATTGACAGTGGGCTCCAGAAACTGAGCACTGCAGTTCAATCACGATTCCTCTTTCATTGCCAAACTCAGTTTAACCATGGAATAGTCACAGCACTTATATTTAGATAGCACTTTGTAGTTTGTCAAGTGTGTTCACATATATTGTTATTTCAAGCACCCCCAATAGAAGAATATTACACTCTGCCCAGAGTGACACAGTTGGGCTTTGTTTTGAGGGACAAAATTGTCTTGCAATGTCTTTGGAGATTGATAATTTCATACCACAGATGGAAATCTGAAGGTAGAGTTCAGAACTCCAAATCCTGTGGAACCTAGAAAAAAACCAGACTAACTTCACAGATGTCACGGTACACTCTGATACCAGGTTATCTAATTCCAGCAAGTTCAGACAGTGATTTGCCGAGGGCTGCCTGCATTCTGTGATTATAATCTAGAAGCCAAACTCAAAGCAAGGAAACCAGGTGACTTTCTACTCTCCCTGTTCATCTCCGGTGGGTCCTCTCTTCCCCACGTCAGGGCCTACTGCCCACCACGCGCTTGCAAAGCTCTATTCTCAATGTTTAGGGAAACCAAATAGTTTAAACTTCTCCGAATAGACACTTCTAGAAAAATCTCTTCCTTACAGTTTAATAGATTTAAAAAGATACTTCCTGTCCGTTTAGCATTGTATTTTTGGAAAGTTTCTCACTTCAGATTTGAAAAGTGACAAGGATAGCTCAGTAGTTTTCTAAAGTCTCACAAAAAAGTTCTTGTAGCCTTTGCATGTCTTAATTGCTTCCATCTTGTCCTTTGCACTTTGAAAGTCACACACACCAAAAAGGACATAATTATTACATTTCGACACTCTAATCCTGTTGGTCTCTAACAGGAAAGTAAATTAAGGATATTAAATCTCCTCCATGTTCTCAAAATTCTGAGAAGTAAATTCAAGATGGCAGCATGAATGAGCCTGGGGTTCCTCCTTAGGTACTCAGGTATTGAACCTAAGCAACTCAAGCTGCTTACACACCTGCTGCTTGAGGTTTTCTCACTCCTCTCTTTATTTGTCATCCCACTGCCATCTCTTCCCCTCTCACATACCCTCTTTGGTCCTGGATTGCCTTTCTCAGGCCTAGTTTTACTTTCAGGTCATCAGGCATGCTCTCAAATCTTATTAAAGTAGCACTTGATAATTTAACCACTTCCAGAAATCCTTTCAACTAATCAGAGGAGAGAGGGTTATTTTATTCAAACTGCACATTTAAAAACATACACCTACTACTCTTCCTGTCTACTTCTTTTTGGTGTAATGGAAATATTTGTGCATGGGCCTAATTTTTATCTTTCCCATTAAGAAAACTTTCTTTCCATTACCTCTGTTTTTTCCACATTCGATTGTTCTACATTAAGTAAACATCTTTTTGCAGTTTTCCCAAGGGAATCTTAGTTTTCCTGGTTAAATATTCAACTTCTTATTCAAACCTCTAGATGACCACCATACCATGACAGGCAAAGTGTGGTGATTCATTATCAATATGTATCAAATATAATTGTCAATATGTATTTGTTAGCAACCTCCTACCTTTTAGTAGCCTCATTTCGCTGTGTTGTCCACGCCTAAATGGATCTTAGCTAAAAATGAGACATGGTAACCATAAGAAAGGTCTAAAACCAGACTTCTCAAGTGTTTCCCACTCAACACACTCCACTGGGAAAGATAAGTATGGAGGACAATACAAAGTGGTTCCATAGCAAGAGCTCAAGTGAACAATCAGAAAATAGGTTGGTAAAGGGAAATGCTTTAAAAATATTGGGGTACAACCTTAATTGCGGCAGCATGGATATTTCATTACCTCAATCAGCCAACATTTACTGAGCACCTAGGGATAAGGGCACAATTCCTGCCCCCCAAGGATATCACATTTTAGTAGGGAAAAAAATTAACGTAAGAAACAGATATCTAGAATCTTCTAAGGCATTTCAGAAAAAGATCATTCTTCCTATTTTGCGTGGAAAGAAACCAACTAAATCTTAGGAAGAGTAAGGGACTGTGCCAGGGTTATAAGACTAGTACATGGCAGCAAGTTGGCCAGGATCCGTACAGAAAGAAGGGAGATGAAGGGGAAGTGCTTTTCAAAGTGCTTAAGAAGGAGAAATTAGTCACAGTCTTCCTCTTATCCACAGGAGATTCTCACAAGTTTCTGATAATATTATTAATACATAAAGTTGCATTTTTAGTCAGACAACTGGAAAATAATTATTTCTTATTGAGCAGCTGAGTATTTTTCCTAAAAAATTAACATGAAAGGAATATAACACAGTCCCTAACTATTAAAGTTCTCAGAAAATAGTAAATGATAGTTGTTTTTCGGTGGTGGTAGTGGTTTGTGTGTGTGTGTTTGTGTGTGTTTATGATAAATCAGTATTCCACTTATTCTGAACATCTTGTTCCTATATCACGTGTGATATGAACTGAGACTCTTAGTCAAAACAAGTCCTGACAAGATAGTAAAACACAAAGAACTCTGTAACAAGTGCAACAAGAAAAGCACCTTTTCTTTCTTTCTTTCTTTCTTTTTTTTCTGAGCACACCTTGATAAATGCACAGTGAAATGCATAGTTCCCAGGTGAGTTCTCTGCTTTCCTAGGGGAGTTCTCTAAACTGTAGTCTTATTTATCAAAAAACAATGTCTTGGTGTGTGCTCTAGAATTAAGAGTTTAAGTACACCAGCATGAAAGCCTTTGCATTTAATGGGCTAAATTAAATAGGTTATACACTTAGAATGTTATTTCTCTGCCTTTCTTTTCTAGTTCATCCCCTTGAGCACAGTTCACATTCACTTAGTATTTATGGGTGATAATCCCTAGCAATGTTGGCAAAGATTTGAATGTCATATAACACAAACAAGAGTAATATATCATGCATCAGCACATACACTGTTTACCTGCTGAAGTCGTGTCTTGAATGGATTGTGTACTTGGAGAAAATCGCTAGCATTAATGACTCATGCATCACCTCAGCATGCATCACCATTCATTCGTTGACTTATTCACTTATTCAAGTATTTATTGAGCTCCTATGTATGTTACAGATACTCTTTTTGCCTACTCAGCAACAACTTTTCCCTTCTTCTATATGGCATAGTTCAACTTTTGTCCTAATATCTACTCTTGCCTCACATGGTTCAGCTAAAACCCAACTGGTTTAAAGCAATCTTGATCTTATTTCCCTTGCAAAGGATTGATTTCATGAAGGGTATAAATCCCAGCACTGGTCAATGAAAGTTGCGAGAAAGTCTGTTCGGAGGCTTCTGGGAAATTTTTCTTTGCTCTTATGAGTTGCACAAGTCTGTGATAGTTTTGTGTGTCAACTTGGGTAGGCTATAGTATCCAGTTATTCAAGTAAGTGCTAATCTAGGTGTTGCTGTGAAGGTATTTTGTAGATGTGGTTACCATCTACAATCAGAATTTAGGTAAAGGAGGTTATGTTTGATAATCTAGGCGAGCTTCCAATTAGTTGAAAGATCTTTTGAGCAAACCTCAAGCCTGCAGAATCAGCTTCTGCCCAAGAGTTTCCAGCCTGCTGTCCAATCCTATGGATTTCAAATTTGCCAACTCCCACAAATGCATAAGTCAATTACTGTACTTGAAATTTCTCTAGATAGATAGATAGACAGATATATAGGTAGATAGATAGATAGATACATAGATAGATAGATAGATAGATAGATAGATAGATAGATAGATAGATAGATAGATAGATATCTTTCTGGTTCTGTTTCTTGGAGAGCCCTGACTGATACATTGTCCTTTTGTCAGTCTGGAAATTCAGATGAAAGAGTGAAAACATGGAAAGAACCTGGGTCTTTGATAATATGATTGGACTTCTGAGTTAACCAGGACTGAAGCCTCCCTTATTTGGAACTCCTTGTGATGAAAAAAACAAATCCTGTTATTCTTTGAGCCATTTTGAGTTGAGTCTTCTGCTATTTGAAGCTAGAAGCAACGATACTGATACAGAAACCATCAGAAAACAATTGGTACCATATATAATCACAATTAGTCAACACCAGAGAGTTTAAGATGAAGACATATTGGTATTTGGGTCATTTTCTTTCAGATAACAAACAACTTACACTGGCTAGAAGATCAGACTAAATGAGTGCATTTAAGAGTCCAGATAAAACTAGGAATAGAGGTGCAGTAAAGAGATCTCCTCCTGCAGTAACAGGCTGTTTTATTCTATGGAAGGAAATCTTGAAAACATTATTCATATTCAGAAAATAATAAAAATGTGCTCAATGTTTTTACAAATTACTTTTGGAAACTACCTCGTTCTTTATTTTACACTTTTGAGGCCTTCCTAAGAAAAGATCATCACCCGATTCCTTATTTTAATGTCTAACTAACTATTTTAGTTCTGTCTCACACCCAGGACTATAGTTACAGTTAAATTACAAACAGCTGTGATTCCTGCCCCAAGAATATGTGTAGGTGTGCACAAAATGCTTCATGTCATCTTCAGGAGCAGGTGTTGCCTGGGCAGTATATGCTGGAATGAAATAAATTTACTCTTACACTGAAGCAATGTAATCCAGTTGCTAAGATTTGGGTTTTTGAGTTACATAGGAAAACAGGTCTACAACAGAAATGCTGAAAGATTCTTAAAAAGAGAAGCTTACATTTTCACTCTGGCATTATCTTCACACGCTAATCATTTCTAGGAAATTTCAGTTCCTTTGAACAACAACTACCCAGAAGTACAAAACAGTAGGTGGGAGCCTGAGAGGAGTGACAGACAGATTTGCAGGGTTCCCTTTCCCAAGGGCCCCTCATTATGCTTGAGGAACATTGCAACTGTGTACAATCTTAAAAACTTGTGCGAACTTTTGTTGGGTTTGGTTTTAAATGGAAGTTTCAAAGAAAGTTTTTTAAAAGAACATTTTTTTTTTTGCTTTTTTTTCTTTGTAACACGTACCAGACTTTATAACATACATTTAAACGGCACTAATTTTTCCTTTCTGTTCAGTAGTAAAATGGTACCTATTGACGTTTACTGAACACTTACCATCTACTCCATGTGCTGGTACTAGGGATACAAAGATGGAGAAAACTCAATGATTTCCAGTGCAACAGGATACTGTAAAAAATTAAAAACTCTTTCCTATGGAGTGACATTCTGTATAATTTGTTTAAACAAATGCATAAGGAAACATAACATTTCAGCCACAGTCTCTTTTCTGGGAAGATAGGGTCCTATCAGAAGCAAAGGAAAGTTTCAGAGCCCCTTTCCTCACAAAACTATGCCTAGTGAAGAGTCCTAGCAAAAATGCAAGCTCTGACACCAGTCTCCAAGATATGCAAGTCACTTGGGAAGAGGATCAAATGTCTTCTTTCCTGATGGTTTAGTTTGACCTTGCTCCTAAGATCCTGCGCATGATAAGGGGAAAGAACTTGATTAAGCTCCTGGAAATAACTTATTAACCTATCAATAAATTAACATATCTACCTCAGTATTCTCAAAATGTGGTCCATGGACCGTGTGCATTAGAATCTGTGGGGTGCTCAATAATGCATCACATTGCTGCATGCACAGGTTCCCACAGATGACTCTTATGGTCACTGAATTTGATTAATAGATAACCAGTGACATTGGGCCTGACACCTTCTCCATTCAAGTCACTGACCCGAAAAGCTGACCTAGATGGACTATGTCAACTAGGATCTCTCCCTATCTGCCTTCTGATTGGCTCTGGCCACTGGACCTTGGAAACTGATTGGAGGAAAAGAGGGACATGATCAAGGTTTTATTTTCTGGGCTTCCTCTTCTGTGTTGCAGTCTCCTGCAACCCACAGGACCTTCTCTTTCCCACTTCCTGCAAAGACTCTCGCCTCTTGTCCCTTTGGGCCCAGATGCGGTAACAACTCCTCTGATGTTACTTGCCCTGGAGTATTGCATTGTTCCCTTGCCCCTGCCTCACTCTGTAAACAGTCCCTTTGTAAATAAACTCTCCTCCAATGTAGTGTGAGCATGCCATTTGCTTTCTGTAAGAGTATTGACTGACACAGATCCATTTAGTAATATTTTATGACTAATCATAGTTTATGTTTAGCAAATTGCTTTTATATTTATTTTTTGATTTTTACAACAAAATATGATACAAGTAGATTTTTTTTAAAATCATCATTTTATGAATAAGAAAACTGAGGCCAAGAGAAGTTAAATACTTGTTAAAGTTTACCCCACTGGTCAGTGGGAGAATCAGAGAGCAAGTCTAGTTTCGTGACTCTGAATTTAGAGCTCTCTGCACTGCATCAAACTGCCATCCCCCTTCCTTCCTCAGCACATGTCACATAACCTAATACCATTACCTGATACAAATGCAATTGAAATGACATCTTTGGGGTAAAACTGAACAATGAAAGAAAGAATTAAGTGTAATCCCTGCATTCATTTCACTTGAGGCTGAGACGCAGGCACTCGGAGTGGGAAAAGAATTTTCTCAGAGGAGGTGAGCATCTCCACAGTTGCCCATGTGGTCATGACAGCTGGCTCTGACACAACCTGGTCTCTGAGGATCTTTCTGTGCAGCAGTGACTTAGCCACCATTTCCTTGGCCTCCTTATTCCTCTCTATGCTGAGCCAGCATCTCTCAGCATCACCAACACCTTTTCTGTTTCCAGCTCTTCCTTTAGATTGGCAGCTCCCTTAGGACAGGAACTGATTTGTTTCATTTGCTACCATATCTCCAATTTCTTGCCTCGTTCTGGGAACACAGTAAGTATTCCATAAGTATTTGTTGACTGAATAAAAGAGAACTATTTGTCGAGTGCCTTCATATATCAGCATTATTATGATGACATCTTATAATTTCCTAAAACTTCTTCTTGTTTTTGTCTGTGCTGATGGCAGCTTAATCGTTTAGAGTCCAGCTCTGATCAACTCACTCCTCATCAGACTTCCAATGACTTCACATCAATAGTTTAGAAATCCTCGTGCATCATTCCCATGCTGAGGACCGGGCTCTGTATTTATTTTCCAAAATATCCTTTTTTATACTCTAGGTTTGAGCCGGCCCGAACTTTGTCTTGTCTCTGTGACTCCTGGTTTCCTCCCTGCTCCATGCCTTTGCTGATATGGGTTTAACACCTGAAATACCTTTCCTTGTCTTGTGTATCTATCTACAATGCTATGCTAAGAAGCTATTTGTTCCACAAAATCTTCCTGATTCTGCTTTGTTCATCTTTTTCAAAATTACTTTTTTTTCTGATTTCGAGTTCCCATATCACCTTATCAATATTGTTTTAGTGGCACTTAATACTTTCTGTATATTAGAATTATTTGTTATTCCTCTACATCTTACCCTTCTACAAGATGGTAAGATCCTCAAGTTCAGGATATATATCTAAATTATTCTTGTACTTTTCTTGTTACATATGGTGTTTGTACATAGGACATATCACTAAACGTTAATTGAATGAATGTGTATAATTACACAGGGAAAACATGGACAAAAACTGGGGGACTGGGATCAATGAAAGGTAATAGATTAGGTGATGCTGAAGACATGAAAAGAAATCAGAGGGATGTGTCACTGTGGCAAAGACAGAGAACAAAAGAAACATATGTACCTGTACTACTATTGAACACTCGAAGAGGCCTCACTTACCTGAATAAGAGATGAGAATAAGGGACACTAAACATCAGGGAAGAAAACCCTGAGCTCAAGGGGAAAACTGACTTGGACCAGAGGGTGATGGGCAAGCAGTAAAATTGTTCTTCATGACAAAATGACAGAAATCTTTGCAATAGACAGAAAGGCAAACAAGAGGGAAAGGAGTATTAAAGGTAGAGATTACAAGGGACTATAATTAGGTCCTGAATAAGACTAAAAAAGGATGTGCAACCAAAACTGGCTGGACTTGGGGACCAATGGTCAGTTGACATGTATGGATGTTGGTGGGATATGAAAAAAGAGGAATCGGAGGCAGGCAGAGATACATCAGAGTGAGATCACTAGGCTGACCTTGGGGAAAAGCTGTTGACACCCAAGATGCTTTTGGGCCATTAATATCAGAAATGGTTAGTAGCAGCACTGACTTGGGGTACTGAGGTTGCCTCCAGACTGGAGAAGAGGTCAGGGGAGATGTTCAGCCCTGTTAAAGGACTCTGAAAGCTCTCATGGAATTCTCAGAAGCCTCTTCTGCCAGATGAGACATGTATTGGATACCCGTTCCAAACGGGAAATACTGGTACTCTAAGTAGTTTGCCTAGGTTATACTTACGGTTCTAGCTGGGTTACAGCAAAATTCCCTTCTTACTGCAATGATATGCTGAATATCTGATTCCAAATCTGCGAGTAATTCAGCATGGAGAATGAGGCATTGGGAACTCCTGGATTCTTTTTCTAGGCTTTTAAATGCCTTACTGAACAAATCTAATTGCTCAACTGCTCTGCTGGAATTTCATCACTGTTTAAATGAATTCAGTAGTATTCACTTCAAAGTGGAGCTTAATTAATGAATGTCTTATTTATAAATCCTTGTAAAGAATTGTTTTACTTCAAACCTTCAGGATGAAACCAATTTGAACTTGAGTCTTTTTTGTGTCAATAACTTTTCAAAGAAATGGTCTCATTCTCCCCATGGAGAAATCAGCATAAACACTGTTGGAATTTATCTAAACCAAAGAATGGAGCATTTTCATCATTCCACAATAAGATGGAATTTTTCTTGGAAAGGAGGTGTTTTCTATTCAGTGTTCAATTTCTACTTGATTTTACCTCCTCCCACTGCCTGTCAATTATCTAGGGCTAGGGAACATTTAGATTTAAGTGGTGAGCAGAGTTTACCCAGGGAGACAGAATCAGGGCAAAGTTGCATATTACATTCATCTTTAAATTTCTGTTCCCTTGGCTGTCTGTGGCCTGTAACTATAGCTACATGGTCAAATATTGTTTTTTCATATCTACCTCTCTTGGGGTTTGTGGGTAAATGCCAAAGAACAAAATAGCTGGAATAATAGTTTTGAGAAATCTCTCCACATTTTTAAAACCCATTCATTGTATGGGAGAGATGACAAATCTATGTAGAAATCTTGTTTGGTGCCCATACAAAAATAACCCCACGGTTTTCTGTGGTATTTGGCACTCTCTTGTTTTTTAGTTTGTTTTAGGATGAAACAAAGTTAGATAAATCACAAGCACCACTATACTGGAGTCAAGATTACAACAAAGAAGGAAAGAGTTGGTGAAGGTCAAAGTCAGTGGTTGTTGAAAACAGAAGGGTGTTGGGCTCTAAAAATGGGAGTTTGGTTTTGGCAAAATGCTGAAGCAGGTAAAGACTGCCTTCCATATTCTCTCCTTTTTCCTCTTCCCACATACCACACACCTCTGCTCCTCTCCTCCACTTGAAGCCCAGTCTCCACATGGTTCACTTGGCCTCTGTGCACTTAGATTTCAAGAGAACCTGAAGTTCTATTGCTGAAGTATTGGCTGATGCTTGATAGAGAATTTTGGGTATGGTAACTGTGGCTTAGGATTATGCAGAGTTGATTTTGGGGCTCCTTATATAGATAAAAATAGGGGAAGTAGCTTTGGCCCTGTGAGGATGGTTTTTTGGGGCGGGGGTAGGATCCTTGCTGGAAGTGGGTGAGGAGTGACTTTAAGACGCAAATGGTAAAACTTTAAGGCACTGTACAAGCTAGTAAAAGAGCTGTCTTTGAATCCTTTGAATCACAGAATGTAGAGAGTTGCCTATCCTACTTCTTCTGAAGGCACAGAACAATAGATTACTAGAGCTGGGGGAAAAATATCACTTGGTTGGCACAACCAACGGCCTTTGTACCTAGCCCCAAGACACTACATCTGAAAAGAATTAAAATCTGAGTTTTTGCTCTGATGGCGTTATAACTTCTTTTGATTTTCCATCGCTAGAACTTTTAAAAAGAGTAATAGAGTGGCAAATGCTTTTAAATTATACTATTTACATTCTGTGAACTTATTATGTGTATAACTTATTGGGCCATTTTGTAAGGAAAAAATTTTTTTAAGAGGATATATATGGCTATATCATTATCACACTGTGAAGAACCATGAATTGAGAAAAATCAAAAAGAAAATAAGAAAAAATAAATTTCTGTTTTTATCTTACAGGGCAAATAAGTATAGGATTTCTCACAGGAGGCCTATAAAGTATTTTATAAGCAATAAATCCTTAATCTCCTGAGGAGGCAGCATGCTATGTTAGAATAAGAATCAGAGAGCAGTTCTTCCTCCAACTAGCTCTATAATATTATGTAAGTGTGGCAAGCACTCTCAGTTATCTCCCCAACCACCATTCTTCCAGGCTAATAGCACCACTCGTTTGTCCACTCTCTTACAGGTTGACAAAGCTGCACTTCCAAGGAGGCTGGGTTGTTCCTCATCCCCAGGGATGGAATCGTGATTATTCTAAGCCAGTAACAGAACACCCCTCTCTTTTGTCAATGAGCAGGTTAGCAGTGACCATGTGATCCATTCTGACCAATAAGATGAGAGGGGAAGTCAGCTGGGGCCCGTTTGGAAAAAATTGCTTGGCATTTAAAAAAGGAACAAAAGAGACGTCACCATAATTAAATGATCCAGCCTCGTATCACCAAAAAAGGGGGCAAAGTGATATGACGAGTCTCCTAATATGTTGCAATATAAAGTATGTAATGGGTATTCTTTTTTTTTGTGAGCGGGAGAGAGGAAGAAGAACAAGACTTTATTGGGGAACTGTGTACTTCCAGGATTTTTTCCAAGTCAAGTTGTTGTCCTTTCAATCATAGATGTGGAGGGCCCAGCTCAGCTCCAGGTCCAGTTGCCGTCATTAGTTGCAGGGGGCGGAGCCCACCATCCCTTGTGGGAGTGGAGGAGTCGAACCGTCAACCTTGTGGTTGAGAGCCCACGGGCCCATGTGGGAATAGAAGGCAGATTTTGGGGTTAGGAGCACGGAGCTCCAACTGCCTGAGCCACCGGGCCAGCCCCCGTAATGGATATTCTTGATAAAAATATATAACTTGAATCTATTCGTGAGGAAGCAATCAAATCCAGATTGTGAGACATTTTATTAGACAACTGGCCTGGACTCTCCAAGACTATCAATCTCATAAAAGGCATTTCAACAAAAGGTAGAGCAACTGTTCTAGAGCATAGGACGTCAAAAATGCATAATCCTTGATTGAATCCTGGATCAAAGGTGGAAAAAACTGTTCTGGAAGATATTTTTGAGACATATGAGAAAATTTGAATATGAACTATATTTTAAATAAGACTTTTTAAAATAAATCAAGTTTCTGGCACATATAATAGTATCCTGATTATATAGAAGAATGTTACTTGTTTTTTTAAGAGTTATGCTGAAGGATCTAGTGGTGAACTACCATGAGGTTTGCAACTTGTTTTCAAATGATTTAAGATAATGAGAGAGAGAGAGAGAGAGAGAGAGAGAGAGAGAGAGAGAAAGAGAGAGAGAGAGAGAGAGAAATGACAAAGGTAAGTAACCAACCAGTAACATCACCTGGGAATTTGTTAGAAATGAAGACTCCTAGGTCCCTCCACAGAACAACTGAATCAGAATTTGAATTTTAACAAAATTTCCAGGTGATTCCTATGCACACTAAAGGTTAAGAAGCACTACTCTAGGCATCTAGTCTGGTCAAACAGCCATGTTTTTATATGTACATGGACAAATGCATGACCATAGTCTACAGACACAAAGAGGAAAATAAAGTCGATGTGTAGAGAGAAACAGAGAGGTAAAATCACAGAGCTCTAGACAAACACTGAGAGTGGTCCCATCACTCTTGCTGCACAGTAGTGAAAAGCAACAACAATCAATTATTAATGTCTCTCACAGTTCTGGGGTTAGCTGGGTGGTTCTCCTTGGAGTCTCTCATGTGGGTGCAGATGGACAGTATCCTTGGAATTATCCTGAGAGCTTCCATACACACTTGTCTGTTTCCTGGGCTGGGAAGACTCAAACAGCTGGGGGCTGGTTGATAAATATATTGATCATATATTGATAAAAATATATAACTTGAATCTATTCATGAGGAAGCAATCAAATCCAGATTGTGAGATGGGATTCCCTGAGCATCTCTCTATCTCCATGTGGCCGTTTCAAGTGGTCTCTCCCACACGGCAGCTTCAGGACAGCTGTACTTCTTACACTGGGGCTCAAGGTTATAGGGGCAAATTCCAAGAGAGAAAGCCAGGCAAAACCTATATCACCTTTTATGACATCGCTTTGCATCTAGCACTTTTTCATCATGGTCCTTTATTAGTTGAGGCAGTCACAGAGGCCCGTGCAGTTTCCAGAGAAAGGGTCATAGATTCTAACTCTTGGTGCAGGAGTGGCAAGCTTCAGGAATAGCATGTGAAATGCAGAATACTGTTGTGGCCACTTGGGGAAAATACAGTCTGCCACAGAAAATAACCTCAATTCTGGGCTATAAAGAGATGAGGTCCCATTGTACTTCTTTCCCTTGTATTTTGTTAGATATCTGGTATCTTTCCACAAAACTCACCTTCTCAGTGTGTGTGTGTGTGTGTGTGTGTGTGTGTGTGTGTGTTAAAGTAGGTTTCTGTTGTTTAGAATCAAAACAGCCTTGACTAATGTGTGTAAGTAATTATTTCAGACATTCTTCTCCAAACTTGACATCTGTCTTCAGAATGAATCCATTTTAATCCTTATTCTAACAGGTCATGATTAGATTGCTGAAAAACACAGACAATCCCTTTGATTGATACCTAGAAAAAAAATAAGTGCAATGTGATGGCCTGGTTGGTAGGATCCTTGCTACAGCCAGACAGCTAACAAGGCTGGCCAGACTCGGTGTTGCATCCTCAGTAGCAAGCGCTGTTAGTGATTCTGCAGCTGACAGCCTGCTGCAGCAAGCCTGATGAGTGGTGCTTTTCTACATGTAGTTCAGGAATTGCATGCATTTGAATGACATGGGAAGCTTATTAAAATGCAGGTTCCCGGTCTTTATCAAATCTCTAGTGTATGGAGCTCAGGAACCTGCATTTGAAAACCTCTTCTTTAAATCTGTGCTTCTGAAACTTCAATGTAAAACTGGGATGGGGTGTGAGATTCTGCATTTTTAAGGAGCTCCCCAGGAATGCTGATGCGCTGGTCAGCAGATCACACTTGGAGACCTCAAAGTGTGGTTCCTGCATCAGAAGCATCGACATCCCCTGGGAATTTGGTAGAAATGCAAGTTCTTAGGCCATACTCCAGACCCACTGAATCAGAAACTCTGAGGGTGAGACCCAGCAGTCTGCAGTTTAACAAGCTCTCTAGGTGATACAACTTGGTGAAACACTGCCCTAAGGAACATTCGATTGATGGAGAGAAGTGGTTCCCAAACATGGCTAATCAGAATCAGCAGGGGAGAAAGGGGAAATGAGCTTGCTATGGGTTTTTAGACACCCGCAGGAGATTCTAATTCTGTATGTCTCAGTTGGGCCCAGTAATTCTGAAGTCAGCCATGGTAGGGAACCACTGGTTTAGAGTGATTAGCAGGACACTGATCCAGAGGAAAGGCTAATACCATCTGGGAGAGGAAGCTAGCGAGTAAGAGACACAGGGATCAACACGGGGAATTCACAGTTACTTAAGCAATTACTATGTGACAAACCCTGGGTTAGGGATTTTATACAATGTTATTTAATTCTCCAAAGTGCTCTAAGCAGCAAGTACTATTACATCCATTCAATAAATCAAAGACCAAAGATAAAAATTGTCAATAATTTGTCTGAAATCACACTGCTCGTAGTGGAACAGAAAATTAAAACCAAGCCTCTTACTTTACATCTTTTTTTCATTTTACTCTGTAATTAAAAAAAGACTTTGTAAGGTGGCTGAAAGGAAGTCTGGAGATCATGAAGAAGGGGGTGGAAGGAGACCACCACGAGCAGTGCAGTATGTGGTTAATGGTGTACAAGCCAATTTCCCCACCTAGGTTGTGAAGCCAGGGAGACATCCCTGTTATCATTTCTTTATTCATTGATTCACTCAGCAAACTTTCCTGAGACTCAACAAGGTGCTAGATGCTATCCTAGGTGCCAAGGACGGATACAGTAGTGAAAAAAAATGTCTTCGGGGAGGTTATAGTCTTATTTGTCTGTTTCTCAGTACCTAATAAAGCAAATGTCACACATAAATACTCTATAATTATTGCCTTATGCATTATCTGTGGATGGATAATTTAGAATTAACTGTAGAATTAGTCATAGTTGAGCTATTGAGCCAATGTATTAGCCAGGGTTTAATTACATAAGGCTCTAATGTCTTTTCCTACTCTGTTTTATTGGGGGGGAGAGGCATGTTGATGATAATTAATAACAGAACCAGCAGACGAAGGAAGAGAATTTGTTACTTAGCAGCCATGAGGAAAATCTTCTAGCAAGAAAGGTGAAGTAAATTCAACTGAATTGCTATAAATGAGTCTTGGGAATCAACTAAAATGTCATTGATCTGAGCTTTCTTACAGTTATGTGGATAATAGAGATTGCTGAACATCTTTCAAGTGTTTCCTTCAAGCATACTTTCCTGCAACTCTTTCCAGCAAATTTTTAACTGCTCCTGGAGTGAAATTAGACACCGTCAAGAACTTTTAAAATGAAGATATAATTAGGAATCATGAAAAAAATATACTTTTTAAATATATTTATTTAAAAAAATTATCTGTGAAGGATTTCATTTGCCTTACTAATGAAGTGCCTAGAGAATACTGCTGGTTACAAACATTTACATTGTCGGTAATTACTAGTGGATGTGGTCATGGATAGTATTATATTAAGATTCTCCTTGTTTGAAAAAGATAATCATAAACCACTGATATTCCAGGCTGATGTTTTTCAGTCCACTCTATGCCTCACGCAGGAAGCTCTTGAAAAAGAAATAGTGTTGCTGTTGTTTAGGTTTGAAAAGACTAATGGGCAAACTATTAGCCATTTAAGAATCTTTGCAGCGTTTGCTTACACGTGATGGTTACCAACCATTGTCCAAGTAGGTTATTTATAAAAACTTCAACATGCCAAGGGTATTTTCAGGTAGGGGATAGGCAGAGAAGGGATGGCCTTTCTGGGCACTTTGACATACGCTATCCCCACTAAATAGCTAAGGGGCCACCACACATATTAAGTAACGTTCTCAAGGCCACTCAGCTAATCAGCGTCAGCTGAGGATAGCCTGACTCTTTAGCGCGAGGCCATCCCGGAATATCTGGAGGAAGAATTCTTCGGAAAGAGAATTTGTTACATGTGAATGAGACACAGGAAGATTATGATAGTTCCTATTCAAACCTAGAATAGATTCTAATATATCTGAAGTAATCCTTATGTTCCAATGTTTCAGTCTCCCCCTCTTCCTGAAAATGAAGGAAATGATAAGAATCAGACTTTGGCATCAGACCCATGTGATATTTGGGACTGTAGAATGTAAAACTGGCTTCTATGTGAAACCTTTCCTGACTTTCCTCTGTGTTCTCTGTTTGCACAACTCCTGTACATGTGTTTTCCCCATTCAATTGTAGCTTCCTGAGAGCAGGATGGTACTTTCTTTATCCCTGGATCCGTGGCAGTTGGGGGGAATAAATCCACAGTTTGTTTTCTGGAAATACTTTGATGATGAACAAGTTCTGTCTTCTGGTGGCAGATTAGCAATGTTTTCAACAAAATTTATCGAGCACCTCATATATGCCAGGTGGTGTGCTAGGCACAGAAGACAAACCATCAGTGAAAACAACAGCACATCCCAGGGCTTCTTTGCGGCAGAGCGCCGGGGGTACCAATCACACCATCAGTTCATGTGCCCAGTGCAGCCTGGAGCTGTGCCACCCAGGCTGCACGGCCGTCAGGGGGGGCCTAATGTGATCTGTAGCTCAGACTGCCACAAATCGTGTGATTTTTATGTACCCAAATAGACAAACGTGCTGTGACTGTGCTGTGCATGCGATTCGAAGGCTGAGCATGTGTTTGACATTACCTTCCCATTCTGTCTTCAGATTCAGAGCCATCTGACTTTACAAACTGCAGTGGTAAGTTTAGTGAAGCCATAGGGGAAGGACGGGAGGACATGTCCTCACAAAGCATTATAATCAAACCCCGCCCACCACCGCCACCAAAACATTGTCATCTCATACAGCATAACTTTTTAATTTTGTGATATTCTGAACTTGCAGCTGTTTCTATGTAGTTTTTCTTCCTTCTCCACGCTGTTCTAGAAAGTAGAGAACACACTGTCCAGACTCCACGTCCTCAGCCATGTGAGCCAAATGCCAGAGACCTGTGTCCCTACTCTTCCCTCCCTTCTCTCTCTTTTGTTTACTGTTCCCTCAATAATCTTTCATAAAATGTCTTAGACAATATCGTAGCAGGTTTCTAGTGGATCCATATACTTGTGTTTTCAAAACAACATTTTACCTCTCTGACTCACAGGCAGAATGGAAAAAAGAAAGAAAGAAACAACCACACCAAAACAAACCCCTACCCATTCGAGATAATCCACAAGGAAAGCCTGCATTGGAAATCATATTGCCATATAATTATCCTGTTTACAATCTCTCATACATCTTTTCTCATAGAAAAATGCAGATTTGGAAACAAAGCTGGAAAAAGATGCCAGAAAACCCTGGCAAGGCTCTGACCACTGCCTGCTTAGGAATGGCCATGGAGGGGGAGAAATGTGTTTGCAATTAGGCTGCCCAGAGCAGGTCCGATTACATCTGCACGCAGCCGAGCTGAAGAGATTTCCAGAGTGAACTTGTCATGTGGACCTAAGTGGATAAAAGGCAACCTAGGCTAGAGCCATTACAAGGAAATAAACGGGGCCTCCCACCTCCCACTCTCGTGTTACCCTTTCCGGGCTCACTCCTCCCTCTTGAATGAAGAACAAAATCACCATCATTTTAGGCCCTCTTATGTTGTAGTTCACAAGGTTTTCATATATTTTTCAGCAATAGACAAAAAAGGAGAAATAAAAGGACTGTTGTGAAGTGCTTTCCATGCGGGTTGTGACTTACAATGGCGGGGGGTGGGGTGGTTTGGGGGGGTGTTGAAGACATCTCAGCAAGACCAAAACAGCTAAAGGCTCACCACTGCATCTCTCTGCTCCAGGGAACAGCGTCCATGCTTTGTTTCTGGGCTTTAAAGCTACCACTGACTTCAAGCCCACATTGATCTGGTAGAACCATTAGCTAAGCCCACTCTTAAGGGCAATGCAAGAAGAAGGGCATTCTCTGTAAAGAATTAAAAGTCAGTAAGGTTTTTCTCCTTTCCCACAATTTTCTGACACAAAAACACTCCACCAAACCTGCTGCCACTCCCTCAATAAAAGAACAAAAACATAAGACAAAACGGTGTTTCTCAAGAAACTGTGCCTTGATATATCTGTTGGGTTTTGGTTTCATTGTGTGTGCACGTGTGTGTATGTATGTACGTTCTGTCCCTCACAGATCAGTTCTATATTTGTCATGAGAGAGAATAGATGGCCTGCCAGCCATTCAGAAATGTATCCCTTTCCCTCGTGTTCCAGACATCCCTTTGCTCATAGTCTTTGCAAATGAACCTTTGTTATTGTTTTTTAAGCATTTCAAATCAAGTATGACAAGCTGTAATAATACTACTTTGTATGATATCTTAGAGACCCCTAAAGGCCTTTTAAGAGATATTAAGGGTAATTTCACACACGCGCGCTCTCACATGCACACACACACACACACACACACACACACACTATGCACCACTACCACTACTGCCCAGTCCAAGATGAAGAAATTAAAACAGCAATTTTAAAAGGGTCAACATTTCTCTAATACTTTACCTTTTATTGCCAATTAATTAGAGCTGGTTCTTACTAAGAAGAACATATTTTAACTATCTGCATTGTGTTTCTATATACAAACAATTTTTGCGTGTGTGTACATTTTTCAGTCAGAAGATCATTTTTGTAAATAGTGTCTTTCATAGGACACCGAGATAATACAGAACCCAAATTGGGATATTTAAGTGTAATGAGGCACTATTTATAGTTATTCTGGAACCGTAGCCATAAACTGGCACTGTCTTGGGCAAATCAGTTTGCACATTCTCATTCTTAAGTGATTTGTGTGAATTCACAGATCCATAGTCAACAGGGTTCTCTGGATAGTACAACTCTTATTTTTTTTTACACAGCCTTCCCTATCCTCTCCTGTCTGCATCTGACATGGTTGTCCAGGGCCTTTGCCTAAACCTGTAAGATGGAAATGATAAAGAGGGATCCTGGGATTTGGGACCTGAGCCTCTCTATTTGTTTGGAGCACCCTCATGGTTTCCATGGTGGTCTAGAGAAGGTATCCTGGACAGTCTCGAAAAAATATTGACAGGGTGATGTTAGGGAGCT
The DNA here is from genome assembly GCF_004115265.2 of Rhinolophus ferrumequinum. NCBI lineage: Eukaryota > Metazoa > Chordata > Mammalia > Chiroptera > Rhinolophidae > Rhinolophus > Rhinolophus ferrumequinum. Next base: position 61,543,191 of record NC_046291.1, read on the forward strand.
TTATTATATTATCACTGAAAAAGGATACATTTCAAACCTCAGGGACAGCAAGAGCCCTTTGTAAGCCACCTTTGGCCCTTTCTGGAACATCTTGTTGGAGTCAATCATGGATGGGACTAAGAACTGTGCATCTTAGCTGTGGACAAATCCAGACTTCCCAATTAGTTACTCCAACCCCTTACTTTCTGGTGACCTATTCTTAGGAAATCAGTCCTGTGGAACATTCCTGACCTGATGGCCAGCTGGCTCAGATGCCATGGCCTTGCTTCTCTCTGGACATATGGTCCCCATCTCTATTTCTATTTGACTTGTCAACTCAAATCCTTTCTCTCCCTACACAATCAAATGTGATAATGTCTCTCTCAAAATCTGTTTTTGGAACATAATTATCTTTGCGACTAGTTTCATTCTCATACAAATTCAGAATTCCACCAGCATTAGTTTTGCTAGAATTCAGATTAAACTTTTTTCCTGAAGTTAATGTTCATATGGGGTCAGACAATTATGTTCGCGAACTCATCCTAGAAAAAGTGTTACGTACCTCATCACTGAATATCACTGTGGTCACCTTTGAAGTACTCCCCTTGGGAAGCTATGCACTGACACCAGCACCTAGTGCACCCTTCAAAGCAATTGTGGAACTCTTTTTCTGGAATGGCCATCAGAGCTGTCGTCGTATTAAACTTGATGTCCTGAATGTCCTCAAAATGTCTTCCTTTCAATATTTCCTTGAACTTTGGGTAAAGAAAGAAGTCATTGGGGGCCAAATCCGGTGAGTAGAGAGGGTGTTTCAATACAGTTATTTGTTTACTGGCTAAAAACTCCCTCAAAGACAGGGCTGTGTGAGCTGGTGCATTGTCGTGATGCAAGAGCCATGAATTGTTGCTGAAAAGTTCAGGTCATCTAACTTTTTCATGCAGCCTTTTCAGCAATTCCAAATAGCAAACTTGGCTAACTGTTTGTCCAGTTGGCTCAAATTCATAATGAATAATCTCTCTGATATCAAAAAAAGTTAGCAACATCATTGCAACAAGTTCACGAACTGAATTGTCAGACCTCATGTACCATGGGTTTAAAAATTGTCTTCTTTAAATATGGGATCATTTTGGAACAATCTGCCCCCACCTCACCCCGGCATTCTCCCACCTCACTAATCCAAAATAACTTTTTTCTTCAAGATTTTGTGCCCCTTTGAATGTTTTCTCAAATGAAATGTTCTTCAAGAGCTTATAGTATCTTGATTTTGCCAGACATATTTTGCTGGACTAAGAATTTCCCGTAGTCTAGCCGAAAGACAGGGATTAGTGTACCCCTCTATATTTCTTGAGTGCTATTATAGCAATGCCAGTAATAAGTGAAGAATGCTGTCTCTAACTGCCTCTTGCAGACAATTTTCAGGGACTGCTTAAATATTTGCATGATGTGGCTGTAGTTGTGAATAATGTCTGAGAGGTCAATGAGGAGCAACCCAACTCTCTCCCTTCCTTTCTGTGCCCGATGAAAAGACATTCAGCATTAAGCTCAGTAACAATGTAATACAAAGATACAATATCTTTCCTCTAATGACTCATTGCTATCTATTTTAAAATGTAAGTACATTTATATAAAACGATAATGTCATGGTGTGTCTAGCCTTTTCACATGATTGCTTCCTTTTCCCTTGCCACGTAGCCATGCATTAATTTCTAATGGAGATTCAAAAATCAAAATGTTATCAACTCAATTGCCAGCGGTAGCTCTGGATATTTGATTCCAGTCTTGTGGCAATGGTAAAGAGGCAGAACAGGGAGGCTCTTCTGGAATGCCAGAAAAAGTCTGATGAAATGTGGTGGGTCCAACCCTCTTTGATGTCTTGCATCATTGCTTCTTGTAACGACACATCATTTGGTTGACAACATGTATGTGACGTGTTCCACATACACATGTAACTGGAGCTGACTCTTTTGTGCCAATGCTTTTATTTTTTAAGGTAAGCGTGTGGATGAAAATCTTTCTAAAATAGAAAACAGTTCCTTGCCTTCTTTTTTTTTTTTTTAAGCTGAGTTTATCCTTCTATGCAAAGCCTTACAATAATCAAAGGAGATAGGGGATAGTGATGTCATGGTCCCTCTCTCAGAGGACTGGAGTAGGGTTTGTTTTTTTTTTTTTAATTTTTTTTATTGGGGAAGGGGAACAGGACTTTATTGGGGAACAGTGTGTACTTTCAGGACTTTTATCCAAGTCAAGTTGTTGTCCTTTCAATCTTAGTTGTGGAGGGTGCCGTTCAACTTCAAGTTGTCCTTTCAGTCTTAGTTGTCGAGGGCACAGCTCAGCTCCAGGTCCAGTTGCCGTTGCTAGTTGCAGGGGGCACAGCCCACCATCCCTTGCTGGAGTCGAACCTTGTGGTTGAGAGGATGCGCTCCAACCAACTGAGTCATCCGGGAGCTCAGCAGCAGCTCAGCTCAAGGTGCCATGTTGCAAGGTCCCACCATCCCTTGCGGGACTCTAGGAATTGAACTGGCAACCTTGTGGTTGAGAGCCTACTGGCCTATGTGGGAATCGAACTGGCAGCCTTCCGAGTTAGGAGCATGGAGCGCTAACCGCCTGAGCCACCTGGCCGGCCCCCCTTGCCTTCTTAAACAGAGCAAAGAAAGTACAAGTGATATTTTCTTTTTGATCCAGGGATATCTAATCGTGCTATTGACCCTAGAGCAAAAAAGTTTAAGTGTATGTTATTTATAATTTATATCTGACTTACACCTGAAAAGAACTCGAGATAAAAACACAGTAAAATTGCACACAATGGGCCAGGTTAAGCCCTCTGATAAGTGTCTAGAATGTAGATGTATTTTGTATTGAAACCAGATGCATATACTTTCAATATCAGGCAGCAAAAAGGACATCTTATTTTAAAAGACACGGAAGTTAGCTTATTTATTCCCCCTCTGTTGGAGTTCTACCTTGTATCAACATGGATGTGATCTGAGAGAGTAGTTTGCTAGAGCAGCTATGAAATTATCTACAGCTTATTCTATCTGGAATAGCACTGTCACCCAAGCCCAACACCCTCTCTAATAACAACGGTCACACTCCCAGAATTCCCTCTCTTGTCACTGACTCCTCTGACCTTCCTCTCAACGCTCAGACTCCCTCATCTTCCTCTGAAGACTTATGTTCTATTGCTTCTTCCATGATTGCATCCTTTCCCCCATCTTCTCCTAAACTGGACATTTCTTTGTCCTGTTTTATTTTAGGTAAACACCTCTAATTCCTCAAGCTTTTCTTCTACCCAGAAGCTGTATAATTAATTTCATTCTTGCTTCTAATTAATAAAAGGACGACAGCCAAGTTTTATTTGAAGAGATTTGATTTAGTTTAGTAGATTAGTGGATTAATCAGTGGATTTCGTTGAGTTAATAGGTCAGAATACTCAAGTGAAAGTAAAGTATCAGTGCCATTAATGGGTGTTAAGGATTTTTAGTAGTCTCATTAGGCAAGAAAAAATTAATTGCCGGTTACTCTAATTATCTGAGAATAACAGGTATGCATAAGGATAAAAGCACTTGGTCATGACCATCTGCTATCAGAGATTATGTAACCCCCACGAAAGACAACAACAAGATGGAAGATGGAGAGCCATTCATGGATGGCTGAACCAAAAGAAAGGGAATTGTTCATCTACCATTGCTTAGTCCTCTCTCTGGATATGATAATCCATGTTGATTTGGTTCCCTTCATGTGACCACTCTCTTGTTTGTCTAAGGGTGACTTTAAAATTGTTTTCTTTTTTTTTTAAGTTTATTAGGGGGGACGATTGTTAGTAAAGTTACATAGATTTCAGGTGTACAATTCTGTAATACATCATATACATATATATCACATTGTGTGTTCACCACCCAGAGTCAGTTCTCTTTCCATCACCATATATTGGATCCCCTTTACCCTCATCTACCACCCCCTTCCCCCTTACCCTCTGGTAACCACTAAACTATTGTCTGTGTCTGTGAGTTTTTGTTTCTTCATTAGTTTTTCTTGTTCTTCTGTTGTTTTCAGTTTTAGGTATCACATATCAGTGAAATCATATGGTTCTCGATTTTTTCTGTCTTACTTATTTTGCTCAGCATAATAATCTCAAGATCCATCCATGTTATCGCAAATGGTACTATTTCATCTTTTCTTATGGCAGAATAGCATTCCATTGTGTATATATACCACAACTTCTTTATCCAATCATCTATTGAAGGACACTTTGGTTGTTTCCACGTCTTGGCCACTGTAAATAAAGCTGCAATGAATATTAAGAGCATACATATTGGAGCATACATATCTTTACAGATAAATGTTTTCAGATTTTTTGGTAGATACCCAGGAGAGGGATTGCTGGATCGTATGGTAATTCTATTCTTAAGTTTTTGAGGAAACTCCACACTGCCTTCCATAGTGGCTGTTCCAATCTGCATTCTCACCAACTGTGTATGAGGGTTCCTTTCTCTCCACAGACTCTCCAACACTTTTTACTATTTATCTTGTTGATGATAGCCATTCTAACTGGGGTGAGGTGACATCTCATTGTGGTTTTTATTTTCATTTCTCTGATGATTAGTGAGGTTGAGCATTTTTTCATGTCTATTTGCCATTTGTATGTCCTCTTTGGAGAAATGTCTATTCAGGTCCTCTGTCCATTTTTTAATTGGATTGCTTGTTTTCGTTGTTGTTGAGTTGTATGAGTTCCTTATATATTTTGGATGTTAGCCCCATATTAGAGGCATTGTTTGCAAAAATCTTCTCCCATTGGTTGTTTGCCTCTTTCTGTTGTCAATGGTTTGTTTTGCTGTGCAGAAGCTTTTTAGTTTGATATAGTCCCATTGATTAATTTTAGCTTTCACTTCCCTAGCCTTTGAGGTCAAATTCATAAAATGCTCTTTAAACCCAAGGTCCATAAGTTTAGTACCTATGTTTTCTTTTATGCAGTTTATTGTTTTAGGTCTTGTGTTTAGGTCTTTGATCCATTTTGAGTTAATTTTGGTGCATGGTAACAGATAGCAATCCAGTTTCATTCTTTTGCGTGTGGCTTTCCAATTCTCCCAGCACCATTTATTGAAGAGGCTGTCTTTTCTCCATTTGTATGTTTTTGACTTCTTTGTCAAAAATTATCTGTCCATATTTATGTGGGTTTATTTCTGGGTTCGCAATTCTATTCCATTGGTATTGGTTTTTCTGCCAATACCATGCTGTTTTCATTATTGTTGCCCTGTAGTACAAGCTAAAGTCAGGGAGTGTGATACCCTCAGCATTGTTCTTTTTTCTTAAGATTGCTTTGGCTATTTGCGGTTCCATATTTGTCTTTTGCGGTTCCATACAAATCTGATGATTTTGTGTTCAATTTCTTTAATAAATTCCATTGGGATTTTGATGGGGATTGCATCGAATCTCTGTATTGCTTTGCGTAATATGATCATTTTAACTATGTTAATTCTTCCAATCCATAAACACAGAATGTCTTTCCATTTCTTTGTGTCTTCTTCAATTTCTTTAAAAAATGTCTTATAGCTTTCAATATATAAGTCTTTCACATCCTTGGTTAAGTTTATTCCAGGTATTTTATTCTTTTTCTTGCAATTGCAAAAGGAATTTTTTTTTTTTTTAATTTTTTTTTCTGAGATTTCATTGTTAGTATATAGGAATGCAATGGACTTTTGTATATTGATTTTGTAGCCAGCAACTTTACTGTATTCGTTTATTGTTTCTAATAACTTTTTGGAGGAGTCTTTAGGGTTTTCTATATATAGCATCAAGTCATCTGCAAAAAGTAACAATTTAACTTCTTTATTCCCAATTTGGATGCCTTTTATTTCTTTCCCTTGCCTGATTGCTCTGGCGAGAACTTCCAATACTATGTTGAAAAGCAGAGGTGATAGGGGACAGCTCTGTCATGTTCCTAAACATAGAGCAAAGGGCTTCAGTTTTTCACTGTTAATTGTGATATTAGCTGAGGGTTTGTCATATATGGACTTTATTATGTGAAGGTATTTTCCTTCTATACCCATTTTATTAAGTGTTTTAATCATAAATGAATGTTGTATCTTGTCAAACAATTTTTCTGCATCTATTGATATAATCATATGATTTTTGTCCTTTATTTTGTTTATGTGGTGTATCACATTGATCAGTTTGCATATGTTGAACCATCCTTGTGCCCCTGGGATGAACTCCACTTGGTCGTGATGTATAATCTTTTTAATTCATTGTTACATTTGGTTTGCTAGAATTTTGTTTAGGATTTTTGCATCTGTATTCATCAGAGATATTGGTCTGTAGTTTTCTTTTTTTGTGTTATCCTTACCAGGTTTTGGTATCAGAGAAATGTTGGCCTCATAAAATGAGTTAGGGAGTATTGTCTCTTCTTCAATTTTTTGGAAGAGTTTGAGTAGGACAGGTATTAGATCCTCTTTGAATATTTGGTAGAATTCACTCGTGAAGCCATCTGGTCCCAGACTTTTGCTTTTGGGAAGGTTTTGAATGACTCATTCTATTTCCTTACTGTTGAACAGTCTATTTAGATTTTCCAATTCGTCATGATTCAGCCTAGGAAGCCTATATGTTTCTAAGAACTTATCCATTTCTTCTAGGTTATTGAATTTGGTGGCATATAGTCCTTCATAGCATTCTTGGATGATCCTTTGTATTTGTGTGGCATCCGTGATAACTTCCCTCTTTCATTTCTGATTTTATTAGTATCTTTTCTCTTTTTAGCTTGGTGAGTCTAGCCAAGCATTTGTCAATTTTATCAATCTTTTCTAAGAACCAGCTCTTTGTTGCATTAATTTTTTCTATTGTCTTTTTGTTCTCTATTTCATTTAGTTCTGCACTGATTTTTATTATTTTCTTCCTTCTGCTGACTTTGGGTTTCATTTGTTCTTTTCTAATTCTTTAAGGTGTAACATGAGGTTGTTTATCTGGGATTTTTCTTGTTCCTTGAGATAGGCCTATAATGATATAAATTTCCCTCTTAAAACTGCTTTCACTATACCCCCAAAATTTTGGTAGAATGTATTTTCATTGTCATTTGTTTCCATGTATCTTTTGATCTTCTTATTTCTTCTTTGACCCAGTAGTTCTTTAAAAGTATGTTATTTAAGCTCCACATATTTGTGGTTTTTCCTGCTTTCTTTTTGAAGGTGATATCCAATTTCAAAGCCTTGTGATCAGAGAATATGCTTGGTATGATTTCAATCTTCCTAAATTTGCTGAGCCTAGTTTTATGTCCCAGTATATGATCTATTCTTGAGAATGTTCCATGCACACTAAAAAAGAATGTATAATCTGATGTGCTAGGATGAAGTGCTCTATACATGTCAATTATGTCCATTTCATCGAATGTATCATTTAGAGCTGCTATTTCATTATTTATTTTCTGTTTGGATGATCTATCCATAGCTGTCACTGATGTATTTAGGTCCCCTACTATAATTGTGTTTTGGTCAATTTCTCCCTTTAGTTCTGTTAGTAGTTGCTTGGTATATGTCGTGCTCCCTGATTGGGAACATAAATAATGATGACTGTTATGTCTTCTTGTTGTATAGTCCCCTTTATCATATGAAATGTCCATCTTTGTCTCTTGTTACCTTTTTTTATCCTGAAGTGTGTTTCATCTGATATCAGTATGGTTACACCTGCTTTTCTCTGAATACCATTTATTTGGAGTGTCAGTTTCCACCTTTTCACTTTGAGTCTGCATTTGTCCTTGTACCTGAGATGTGTCTCTTGTAGGCAGACACAAGGTTGGGTTTAGTTTTTTGATCCAATCTGCTACTCTGTGCCTTTTTATTGGTGAGTTCAGCCCATTTACATTTAGGGTGATTATTGATATGTGAGGATTTCCTATCATTTTGTCTCTGGTTTTATGGTAGGATGGTGTCTCCTCTTGTTTCCTTGCCTTTTTGTTGCTGTTTATTATTTCAGTGTGGTGGTATTCTATGATTTTTTTCCCCTCTATTTCTTCTTTTTTTATGTTATATATTTCAGTTCTGGATTTTTTTTTTGAGTGGTTACCATTAAGTTTATGTAAAAGAAAGTTTGATATTTAGAGTATTTCATTTTCTTCAGCATGCTTACTTTCTCCATTCCCTTGTGCCAGGTTCAGACCTTTACTCTCTCCCCTTTTATGATTTTGTTGTCGCAAATTATTCCTATTTATGCTCTGAATTGATTTCTGTGCTGCAGTAGCAAGTTGTCTTTTTCCTCTTTTATTAAGTGTGGGTTTTTTTTTCCTTCTTTACCTTGTATGTTATGTTTAAGTGTATGTTGTCCTATTTGGTGTAGAGGTTGCCATTTTCTGCTTCTGTCTGTTCATAATACTAGTCATGGTTTTGTATTTTTTGCTTTTGTGTTTTAGGTCGAATAGCCTCCTTCAATATTTATTGTAGTGCAGGTCATGTGTTAGAAAATTCCCTCAGCTTCTGTATGTCTGGAAAGGTCTTTATTCCTCCTTAATATCTAAAGGATATCTTTGCTGGATATATTATTCTTGGCTTGTAATTTCTCTCTTTCAATAGTTTGAATATTTGATTCCACTCTCTCCTGGCTTGTAGAGTTTCTGCTGAACAATCTGATGATAATATAATGGGCTTTCCATTGTAGGTTACTGTCTTCTTTTCCCTGGCTGCCTTGAGGATTTTTTCTTTGTCGTTAATTTTGGATAGCTTAAATAAAATGTGCCTTGGAGAAGGCATGTTGGGATTAAGATAATTAGGTGTTCTATTTGCTTTTTGGATTCAAGGATCCAGTTCTTTCCACAAGTTTGGGAAGTTACCGTTGACTATTTGTTTGAATATACTCTCTGTTCCCTTCTCCCTTTCTTCTCCTTCTGATATTCTCATTATTCTTATATTGCTCTTTCTGATGGAGTCAGAAAGTTCTCATAGAGGTCTTTCATTTCTTTTAACTCTCACGTCTCTCTCCTCTTCCATCTGTGCCATTTCCAGATTTCCATCTTTGATGTCACTGATTCTTTCCTCCATCTGGTCAAGTCTATTACCTAAGGTACCTATTTCATTCTTCATTTCTTTTTTTTTTTTTTTTAATTTATTTTTAATTTCATTCTTCATTTCTTTTATTGAGTTCTTAATGTCCACAAATTCTATTTGTGTTTTTTTTAATAAAATTTCAATCTCTTTGGTAAAATGTTCATTTTGTCTTTTGATTGTGTATCTGAGTTCATTCAACTGCCTGTCTGTGTTTTCTTGTATCTCATTGAGTTTTTTCAGAACTGCAACCTTGAATTCTCTGTCATTTAAGTCACATATTTCCATGTCTTTAAGTTCATTTTCTGGAGACTTTTCATTTTCTTCCTGAGCTGCCTTGTTACCTTGGTTATTCATGGCAATTAATGAATTATTATTTCTCTTCCTAGGCATCTACAGGAGTGGGTTCTGCAACAGGTTGATAGGAAGAGATCTTTCTTTTATTTTCCAGTAGGTGTTGGTAGAATGTTTTATTTTCTCTCCAACTGCTGCCTTTTATTCTCTCTCATGCTGTAGTGTTATATTTTCTCTGCACTGTTCTGGCTTCTCACACAATGGAGGGATTCCCTGGAAGGCAGACTTCTCCTCTGTGAACAGGCCACCAGGGTCACAGGGCACCAGCTCCGTGGGGGGATGTGGAGAGCTTCTGAAGTTCCAAGGCTCTTCCTGCACCCGTTTCAGAACCTGTGTATTTCAGGAGCTCTGTTTACTTCTGCAGTGATCTGCCCAGATAGGTGGTGGGGTGGGTTCTGATAGGTGGCTCAGAGCAATGGCGGCAACCACCAGCACAGCCAGTCCTGCACCCAAGCCTCCCTCTGCTTCGCTGGAACTAGTTGGGATGTAAGTCCGAGGCTGCGGGCTGCAGTTCTCAGAACTACAAATATTCTGTTCTTTTGATCTGACACTGATACTGTTCTGCTTTTAGCACTAAGAAGGTGAGGGTTGGGAGAGCTCTGGGAGGGTAGCAAGGGGGCGGCTAGGCTCCGTACTTATGCCTTCCGTCCTCTGCTTGGAAGTGAGGGCTTAAACCACCATTTTCATCCTTCTCTCCTCAGTCTTTGCTCCAAGGTTTCTGCTGTGAATGTTGGGTTCAGCCATGTTATATGCTGATTCCCTCAGGCAGGACGGTGGGCCATAAGCAGAGCACTAACAGTCCGAGTTCCTCCCTCTCCCACGACTCTAATAGTTCCCTCTGTGCTCTGCGGCCTGCACTGTGGCCTGCCTCTCTGCACTTCTCCCACCCCTCCTTCCCGCTTGCTCAATTTGCCCACCTTTAGATGATTTCAGTTGTGCATCTCTTAGTCTCTCCTGTCTGCTGCACAGGGAGTGCTTTGTGGAATTATGGCTGTTAAATTTGTTGTAAATTCCAGCGTAGATTTCAAGAGACTCACTTCACGCAGCCATTTTTGTGATGTAAAAATTGTTTTCTATTTCCGTTATAATTATTTAATGCTTATGACTAAAAACAACAACCTACTTGAATTGGTCCTTACATAAAGCCACATTTACTTATGGGAAAAGTGTTTAGCATGACTCAAATTTTGTGTCAAGAATATTTTCAAACTTGTGTACATAACTTCAGGAAATTCTGTGAAGACTGTGAAAGTCTTTAGAGGTCCATGTCATTCTATTTATGAGGCCTCCGTTCTTTTTGTGAGGGCAGAAGTGGGGAACAGCTCCCAGCTCAGTACTTGGGTCCTGAATAATTGAAAACACTTTTAAGGAAATAACAAAATGTTATCTTTCAGGAAAAGACTAGAGATTCCTGATACATGCGATATTTACATATGCAATACTTTATTATTAGTTTGGTGTAAAAGTAATTGCGATTTTTGCAATTATTTTCAACCTTTTAAACCACAATTACTTTTGCACCAACCTAGTATTTACTCAGTCTTCATAGTGGCTTGTTTAAAAGTGAGGTGTTCTATAAATTGTGTGTATGACAGGAGGGAATTGGGTAATAGGGGAGTAGCAGGAGCGCTTAACACCCACATATCAGTACTTATAATATTCATTGATTATTTTAATTCTTCCTATCCATGAACATGGTATGTGTTTCCATTTATTTGTATCATCTTTGATTTTTCTCTTCAGCGTCTTATAATTTTCTGAGAACAGGTCTTTTACTTTTTTGGTTAAATTTATTCCTAGGTATTTTATTGTTTTTGAAGCAATGGTAAATGGAATTGATTTCTTGATTTCTCCTTCTGATAATTTATTATTGGTGTATACAAATGCAACTGATTTCTGAATATTAATTTTGTATCCTGCTACTTTACTAAATTCACTTATGAGTTCCTATAGTTTTTTGGTGGGGTCTGTGGTGTTCTCTATATATAGTATTATGTCATCTACTTATAAAGACAATTTTACTTCCTCCTTTCCAATTTGGATGCCTTTTATTTCTTTTTCTTGTCTGATTGCGGAGGCTAGAATTTCCAGAACTATGTTGAACACCTGAAACTAATTTTAAAAGACTTCATTGATTAAATCAGTCAAACAATATGGCACTTTCCACAGACAATGATTTTATACCTATTAATTCAGCTGATATAATTGCTTGAGTGAAGTCTTTTTAAACTAGGTTATCATTTCATTACTATTTTATTAGGTACTAGTGCCATTGATTGATGAATGCAAGCAACATTAATTGAATAGTGTGCTCTATGTTAAGCCAGGGTTTACCAAAGATGGAAAAAAAAGGAGTCTTGCTGTCAAGTTGCATATATTCTAGCAAGAGGAATACAGCCAAGCTAACATTAAAGCACAGTAAGATAATTGCTATAAAGGGCAGTTAGTATTTGCAAGACATCAAATAACTTAACTCTTCTTCTCTCCAAATGTGAGATAGATCAATAAATAAAAGGGGTCAGATAGGAATTAAACATAGGCTTTCTTATTAGTAATGGGTTGGAGAATATGGCATGAACCAGAGACCAATAAGCTTTACTTCCCCAGAATCGACCTTGTCTGTTGGTGGGCAGAGCAGCTGCTCTGGTTAATGTAGACAAGGCAGTTGGAAGCAAAAAGGAGAATGTGGGTTAATTGTGGACAGTCAGGTCCAGAGAGCTTAAAAGAGGCTGGGTCTCTAGTGTAGAGTATGGTCTTGTGTTCAGTCTTACCAATCAGATAAGTTGCCCTCTTCCCACAGGAACAGAGAGAAGGGATGGAAGTAGTCCTCTAGTACTATTCCCTTCAGGATTTTAAATATTTCCTTTGATTTGAAAAGCTGGCCTTTGGGTGATATGTGTATAGTGCTCTACTTGTCAAATGAGAAAGAGGGGCAAAGTAGCTGGTGTGCCAGAAATGCAAATGCAGAGGAAGAGAGAGAACATGCAAGAATTCCTTTTGATGCTCCCGGGGCCTTGGTAGAGAAGTGGTGGGAATGGAGTAGGTACACATTGCATTTTCCAAATAGGAACCTATATAAATCCTAGGTCCCTAGTTGTATGGCAAATAGGAGGCATTTGTTTGTCTATACCCTCAGTGGATGTTGCTCTGCATCTGTGCCTTCAAATAAAGAAAGCATGCCTATCACAGCAATGACTCCGGTAACTGATCTCACATTTATGCGTACACAGTGTGATGCCTCATTCTTTTGTGGGGAATCCACATGATCCTTTTGTGAAAACTGTAAAGAATTTTATTCTAAAGAATGAAATCCTTTATATGTAATTTTAGATTGAAATGCAGTAATTTATCTGCAAAAGACTTTTGCATATATGATAGTGGCTGCTCCAAAATAAGTAACAGATGTGTAGGGCCCCATTGAAACACAGATATGTGCCAGGCATTCTTTAAATATGAAAATTTGCCATTATAAGAGATGTGTCAGGAATTTATCCTTCTATGTCTGTCTAGTTTCATTTAGTCATAAGCAAAATATGATAGAGAAAGCCCCAACGAATGTCTCAGCTCAAGTTTGGGAGGCAGTGGTCCGGATTGTCTTTTGGAAAATGCCAAATGTGAACTCTGAAACAAATGTAGGCTACAAATAAATGATGATGGCCAAATATTAAGTAAAATACTGCCGTAGATGCCCATATGCATTCTGACTCTACTTTTTAACCACTGAAATTGTTTAACAGTGTTAGGAACCTGGGCAGCTTACATACTGAAGTCTTCTATGTATACAACCAACCTTAACTAGTTAGTTCATTGGCAAGAACAAGTATAACTGATATTAAAATCAGACCTCAAAACACAGACTAATCTTAGAAATATGATTATTAGAGATGTTTAATAGAGACCTAGTCAATATACTAGAAATGAGACTTTAGAAATCTCTGTCCTTATAAAACTAAGTTTCTTTAATTTGCCTCTTCCAAAGTTATAATGTATTGGTAGGTCCACTTTTGTATACAAGCATATGTAGGGAATATGAAAACTTTATTATTTTTTATTGAAACAACTGATTCGTCTGCACAAATGTGCACTTGAATTAGTACTTTTCAAAATGAATTGAGAAAGCATAATTTTTGGAAGGAGTCAGCAAAACTTTATTTGTTCAAAATACCTGTAATAGACATTCTACTTTCTCATTAAAATGCCTCTCCTTAGTTCAGTTTAGTGAAATGATCTGCTGTATTGACTATCTTGAAATACTGATTGATAGTAATTAATTAGAATTCATTCCTTGTTTCTATGTGAAAGAAACATCAATGTCAGCTCTACTAAAACCCAACCCCCCCAAAAAAAATTTGAGATGTTGAAATTGCAGAGTTAATTGTGTAATATCTTTTCACCATATTTTCAGATTGTTCAGCTTCCACTGTGGTTCAATTTAGCAGCAATACTACTCAGATGATGAGGATTAATTTTTTGTGGCGCATTTTCTTTAACCTTTATATGATCTTAAAGATTTTATTTTTTTTTTGGTGTGTCTTTTCCCCTTATTCTGCCTACCTTCTACCTTGCACAGCCACGGGTAACTTCTAAGCAACTCTCTGTCTGATACTAGGTATTACTGCATGGCTATTCATCGCTATTCATTCCACTATACAAAACACCATTTCCTTATAAACATTGTCCCCCAAAATAAGGGCAAAAGGAGTCATTAAAATGTTTCCCTTGTTTTTCTTAGCAGGGGAATGTTTGGAAGAGGGAAATTGTGGATTCTTTACATGCAGTAGCATATTTTCTGTTAGCTATTTATAATTCACATTTCTCCCCGTGTACTTGAGATAAAAGTCACTTTACAAAATAATGGCTATAACTTTAAAGCTGAAATCAATAGTCAGAAATCACTGCAAATAAATTAGGGCAGATACTTCATGGCTTCTTTTTTGCATTCTCTCTCCATGACCCATTTTATTTTTAATAAGTGCTCCAGGATACTTTTCACAAGTCTTTCATTCTTTCAAAGCTTATTATTTTAACACTACAACACATCTACTCTAAATGTAATGATGACACACACATAATGTACACATCGGTCATATGAACAAGACCTAAGAACGTGTTTAAAGGTAACTTTAATTTAAATGCCTACATACATCCATATTTGCTAAGTTGTAGGTTAGTATGTTGAAAAAAATGAAACACTTATAAACACTGAAAAATAACATAAAGCTGTAGCCAGACTGAGTTTTAGACATGGATAATCAGAACAATCTGTAGCCCGTCTGTGGCTAATGGGATGTTTCTCCCAGCTTTGTCACCATGGCAAATACTTTATAATACACAAACATTTGTAGTGCTAAAAATCCACCCACTCTTGTTGAAAGATGGCCAGGTTTTGTAAAATTACATTCCAGCTAGTGCTACCCTGCTGATTTTTAAGATAAGTCTTCTGTTTGCCATTCATGTGTTTAAAAATACCAAAGGGGGAAATATATATATATCATATATATATATATATCATATATGTATCATATATATAATATATATGTTTCATATATATTTATAGATGGTATATATATAGTTTGTAAACATACATTACATTTTCATAGGTCAAGTACCTTATAAATACATGTCAGTCGATTTTTGTGATGGCCCAACTTGGGGCAAGGGGAGGTGCATTTTGCAGTGGCGGTGGTGGGGAAGGCGATCTCTAGGCCTTTAATCCTCCCCCACAAACCCTATCATTCTCCCCAAATAAACATACAATCAAACTAAAAACAGTACAATTGTAGAACAAATACAGCTTCAAGGCTAGAGCCTTTGTCCTCTCCACAATCAGATGTCAGCCCTTAAGCAAGTAGAGAAATTGTCTGTCTTTAGCACGAATGCTGCCAGGGCTAGTACTCCACGGAAGCTGTAGCCTATTCTGACTTCCTATTTAGCGTCTGGAAGCAGGGCCGGGAATACCACACTCACAGTCAAAGAACATTCCTGGTGCTTTCCTGACCCTCTTCCTCTCTTAACAAAAAAGCGAAAAATAACACATAACTCCAACTCATTCCTTCACTTCATGGGAGGGGGAAAGAAAGCCTTGGTAACACTCCATTGCAGATCCAAATTAGAGCGAACTGTCATATGGCAATGCCAAAAAAATTCAGAATACATGTGACTGGGGGTGGGGGTGGCGAGGAAAATGTAGGCAAAACAGTCTTTCCCATAAATGGGTGGAAGAGGACGAGTCACAGTTTTAAAAGCATAACATAGGTGCACAGTGCCAGAAAGGGCCAGTCCAAATATTTACATTCAATAGTGGTACACGAGGAAAAGCTTAACAGAATGCTTGGGGAGAAAAAAGAGAGAACGGGAGTGTTACTAAAAGCTCTAGGCACAACACCGGGTTTGTTGGCGACTTGTTTGAGTTTTACAAGCCTGTTTATACTGTCTGTTACCCCAGCATCATCCTGTTACATCATATGGTCTTTCCCGGAATCTCACAGCATCAGGCAGGAGAAGACAAGGGCTCCAAACCGTTACAATTGTGAATGCCCATTTAAGGAGAGAAACCATCATAGCAATGGTTAATTTTAACGATTATTAAACTTCAATAAAACCATGCACATTTATTTCTAAAAACTCAGTCTTTGTAAAATCAAAAGATGCCCTTAGATGTGGCAGTTCAAAGTAACAATTATTTGCTTTAGTTTTAGTTTGGAAAGCATTTGGATGCTAATTCAAAATGTGCATTATTCAGTCATTGCTACTGCTTAAGACAGTGGATACGTGAGAACATCAACCAACCTTGCAATCACATTTTCCCTCTATAAAATGCTGCATGTAAAATATCAACCCCGAATGGTTTTGACTGGCAGCGGCTTTTTGACAAAAGAAGGAAATTACCTTATTTGATTTCACACTTGTGGGTAAAGTTTTGTCCTAATAGTCATTAGCATAATGAAGACTTCTTAGGGGAGATGATTCCGGAGTTTTTTTGTTTTTTTTTCTTTCAAGAAAAGATATTATCATAAAACAGGGAGTAAGTCTTGGTAAATAATAACAATTTTGCTGTGAGTTTAAATATTTATTTTATCGCCCAGGGCAAAATATCTATGTTCTTGATATTTCTAATCAGTTCAATACATACCCAAACGAGATTCTATGCAAGCAACAACTGGCAACTTAAGTTGCCTTTTTAAATAATAATTTTAACAACTCTCAAACACAGGTAGAAATACTACCTTCTATTTTGTTTAAAGTTCATTTCCTGTCTCTAAGGATATTCACTGACCTTTCCATGTTGGCCATTTTGCTTTTTACCTTTTCTGGTGAGTCTTTTTCCAGTTCTCATTGACTTCATTCCATTCCTGACCTCTTTTCCCCTCAAGAAAATTAAATGCAGCCAAAACATATTGGACCCCAATTAGTTTTACAGCTCGTCTTACCTTCCTACTAGTTCACTCTTTAGTTTGTTACAAGTCTACTGGCTGTACGCGTTCAATCTTCACAAGCATGTACATTCACATATAAAACAAGACCTATCTTATATAGATTGATTTTTGTACATTTCTTACTTGTAAAATTTGAAATCCCTGTAAGCTTATTTCAGAAATCTCTTGGTAATCCTTAATCACGTCAATTTTATGCAATATCATTCAGTTCCTGGAAGCAATATGTGTTCTTATGGATATTTTTCTATCATATTTTTATTAAAACCCACAATAGACTCTATTTTATCTTTTCCTTAGATAAGTGCATTAAAGAAGAATGATGTAAATAAAAAGGATATTTTTATGGGCCATGTCCTGGGAGCATACATTGAGTGACAATAAATAAGCCACATATGATTCCATTTCACCTAAAGTGTTAAAGAGGACAAAGCATTCTTATCTGTGTGATGAGATAATTTGTAATCTTTTCTTTTTCCTTAGGGCAACTTAGTGCATGTGTAAGCTTGTTTGTGCTTCTAGAAATGTCTTTAATATTTCCCTGAACTCCGCCACAACATTTCAGTGAAAAATGGCTCTGCAGTTTGTTTCATCATGCTAATTGAAATGAATTATTATACCACACAGAAAAAGTCTTCTTCTCTTTTAAATTAGACTTTGCAGATATCTCTGATTTACCTGCAATTGGATTACAAGAGCAAAATGATGCTTCAGAATTATCTAGTTAGAAAAGGAATATGCATCTTAGCAAAAATAAAGTGAATGGCAGAAAGGAAGCCTTACGAAAATGATATAAGTTCTTTCTTACATTTAAACAAATCAGTTAGGTCTTAATTTGAAACAATTGTATGATTCATATTTTCAGCATTTTGTGACATTAAAGTAATGGCTGATTAAATTAAGCTACACCCCCCTGACGCATTCTACATGCATAGGCCTCTAGCCAAAGAATGTGCTCTTTTTGTTCTTGTGATTTGTATTACTCTGAGGAAAATGAGGCTCTACAGTTCCATAGTTTGTATGGTACTGTTCCTTTATTAAAAATAACTTACAAGTTAAATACAGAAAATTGTCCCCAGGATTCCTTAGTTGGAATTTGGGGCTAAAAATCAGGGCCATTCCCTATGTCCTGACCCCTTGTCCAGGCTTGTCTTTATCTAAGTGTTTCCCACTCCTCATGCTCCAAAACTCCTCCAGATTCTTTCCTCCCCGAATAGCTCCTTCAAATCCTCTTGGGCCCATGTATAGGCAGCATGACCAGAGACTTTTAAAAGCACACGCAAACAAAAATAAAAATAAAACTCTGGATGGGTTCCACCCTGAAAATCTGGAAGAGTCATAGACAAATTTTGACCGCCAGTGGATACTGGTGAGTGTTTTTTATTTCCCCCTCACTTTTCCCCCTCACAGAGAGTTAAGCTTAGAGAGTTAAGGGGTAGCTTAACTCTCTGTGATACACCTTGTGTCATCTTCCGCCCACCAGGCCCTCAGAAAGCGTCTTCCCAGGCTCCTCCCTTCCTCTTCACATTCCAATCACCCCACGGCTTTGCATCCCATTTGAAGACTTCAGCCTCACCCACTTACAGTAGCTGCTCTGGTGAAAGCAATTCATCAAGGTCATAAGATCCTGGAGGAGAGTTTTCTAAACTCTGACTCTCTATGCTTTCGTGGTTTTGAAACCAATATTGTAGATCCCAATCCACTTGTTATTTTTCAACTTTTTGTTTTGAAATCATTACAGATTCACAAGAAGTTGCAAAGAAATGTAGAGTTATACACCCTTCACTCGATTGTGCCCAGTGTTGACGTCTTGCATAACTATAGTACGATATCAAAACCAGGAACTTGACATTGGTATAATCCTGTTATTCAGGTTAAATTACACATACATTTTAATTACATTACAGATTTAGCAATACATGCACTTATTTGTGTGTGTATATGTGTAGATCTATGCAATTTTATTACATGAGTAGGGTCATGTAACTACCCATGTAACCAAGATAACTACAGAAATAAAATTAGTCTATACACAGGCAACAGTTTATTAGTTACTAGAGGGTAAGGAAGGAGGGGTGGCAGTAGAAGGGGGTCAAATATATGGTAATGGAAGGAGATTTGACTTTGGATAGTGAACACACAATACAATACATAGGTGATGTAGTATAGATTTGTACATCTGAAACATATAATTTTTTTAAACAATGTCACCCCGATAAATTTAATTTTAAAAATTAGTCTAGAAAATATCACAGCTAGTAAAGGTAAAAACTGTTCCATGAAGCTGTTGTTTAAGTTTCACATCCATGTATAATTGTATTCACACATATATACATATGCATGTATATAGAATTATAACATAAAATATATAAATATAATGTATAATATAAAATGCACTTCTTACTGTGAGTCATGATCAACAAGTTTTAAAAGCCACTGTCCTAGACCTTTTCTCTCAATATCGTCAATGCATCAACAGCATCAGTTTTTTGGGAGTTTGCTAGAGATGCAGAATTTCAGGTCCCACCCCAAACATACTGAACCATAATCTTCATTTTAAAACAGGATCCCCACGTGATATATGTGTACATTGAAGTCTCAGAGGCGCCACCTTGGCAAAAAGCTTCACTGAGTCTGCATGATGAAAAAATATAATCTCTGCATGTCAGTGAGAGCTGGGAATGAGGGCAATGACCTTTGCAAAGTTTGAATAGAGACCTGGCATCAAGGTTGTTTCCCATTGCCTGCTTTAATAAGAGGGACCCTTGTCAGAATCCATAGGGCATGGCTGCCACAGATACAGTGACAGAGTTTACATCAGCAAGTTCTTCATTCTTTCAGGATTTTGTAATGTTTTCCATTAGCAGCTAGGATAAAAAAAAAGACAGGAAAAGAAATTGTGGTCCTTTTTAGTTTCTACAAACTAGTGATGTCTGGGGAGGGAGTTTAGCCCATAGTATTTTCTGCTTCAATAAAGGTGGTTGAAAGCTCATTGTCCCCACCTGCTCAGTGCTACAACCACATAGAATGTCATGTTTTCTTCTCTTTTCCAGGTAGGCAACCCAAAGAATATGTTATGAGGCAAAAATAAGAGAAGAACATGACCTTGCTTATTAACATTAGAATCCTATATTATGTATCTATGATTCCTGAGAAGCTCTTATTTTGTGAGCCTCATCATTCTTTATGAGAATAGTATAATTATTGACTGTTATTTTGTAGTGTCTATGCTTTCATCAGGAGCATAACACATATGATAGCAATTCCAAGTGAGTAGGGCTTTCTAATATCCTGGTATTTTTGTAGTGGGAAAACTGAGGAGGGATGAAGGTAGAGGGAAGAGAAGGAGGTTTTTGAATGACAGTGATGTACCTCAGATTCATTCTACTAACTCCTAGCTACTGTTCTTGAAGTAAGGCTAATTAATGTAATTAACACATTTCAGGAAAAATAGCCCACCCAAATATTAACAGAAAGGTTTTTATAAGAAAAAAACACAAACTGTGGTTCTGTCATTTTAATTCTGCTTGAGGAGGCAATATTATGAAGGAATGTGAAATCCTTTAATTAGACACAATTTAAAAGCCAGACAGAAAATTGAGATGCTGAGATTTCTACCTAGAAAAGCAATATTCACACTTCAGAGCATCAGACAATGCACCACACACAGATGTTTTGCAGTGAATTAAGATTATCTCATCACACCAGAATATTACTCTGTTATAACCACATTAAGATGCACTTCTATCAATCAAGTTATAGCTTCATAATGAGATTAAAAGTTTACCCAAGTAGATGCCTGAAGCTAGATTTAAAGAAGACATTCTGAATTTTTTTTTCCATTCTAAGCACTTCTTGTATGTACATACAAGGTATGATTAAAAATTATAGTGAATGTTTAAATTTGAAAAAAATATTACGATAAAAGACACATTGCCATTAATACTCAAAATATACCCCCTTTCTTCAAACACACTTATCCCATCATTCCTGCCACTTTCTAAAACAGTTCTGGAAGTCCTTTAGTTTGTGTCTTTAGTTGTGCTATCGTGGCTGCCTCGATGTCCTGAATTGATTCAAAACGTTTTGTTTTCATGGTCATTTTGACTTTGGGGAAGAGACAGAAATTGCACGGTGCCAGATCCGGTGAATAAGGTGGATGAGGACACATCATAATGTTTTTATTTGATAGAAATTTTCATACTAGAAGTGATGTGTGACACGGAGACTTTCCATTGTGATCACAAAATACGGTGAATGCTTCTGCCAAGTGCCATCCAATGGAAAGGCAGTATCTTCAGTACGGGAAGTGGCATGTTGAACATTAGTAACAATGTGTGAAAAGTTTCAACTTGTTCCGTGCAGTCAGTTGGGTGTGAGCTACGGTTGAGAGAAGGTGTGTTTTAAAATGTGCCATAAGTCATCCTCCATCATGACAATGCTCCGTGTCACACACCGCTTCTGGTATGAAAATTTCTGTCAAATAAAAACATTACAGTGTGTCCTCATCCACCTTATTCACCAGATCTGACACCATGTGACTTCTGGCTCTTCCTCAGTGTCAAAATAATTCAGGACATGGAGGCAACCACAACAGCACAACTAAAGACATTCACAAAAGACGACTTCCAGAACTGCTTCAGAAAATGGCAAGAATGATGGGATAAGTGAGTTCGAAGCAAGGGGAAGTATTTTGAGGGGGATTAATGGCAATGTATCTTTTACTGTAATAAATGTTTTTATTTAAACAATATTCACCATATTGTTTGATCACACCTTGTACATTTTACAGTTAAAAGAGAAAGCAGGTGTTAGTAGAAGGATGAAGCTAAAGCTGGCCTCTGAGGGAGTGCAATGACCATGGAATTAAGAATGCACGTGTCTCTATACTTATTGTGGGGCATTGGAAAGAACAGTGGCCAGGGAATCACTGACTTTTTTTCTAGGTCTGACTTTGCAATAATTACCAGTGCTATCTTGGGGTAGTCTGTTCCCATTCTTGGCCCTGGTCTCTTTATGTTCAAGACATAGAGATTGAACCCTACAGTCCCCAAATTTCTTTCCACTTCTGATATTTTGTTATTTTAAAATGCTGCATTGTTCCCAATAATGTGAAGAATACAGAATTTTAGGGTTTCCAGGTCATCCAGGGTTCAAAGACCCTCAGGCCATGTGACCGTTCAGTTTTGCTTGAACATCCAGCACTCACACCCTGATTACCAGCCCATCAATGAACTGGATCTCCTATCCCGCAAAGTCCTACACCACTGAGACCCACATTTAATGCCTGGACTCCCAGTTAGTGATTCGAAAAACTTCCCATAGTCTTGTTAATTATAAAACAAACATCTTGAGCATCTACTTGCCCTCCTTCCTACACCACCCACCCCAGCTGCACAAGCTACGTGAGAGGTATTTAAACCTGGGTCCTTGTTCCCATCCCCCACCTTACCTAGATGTGTTAAATAAAATGATTTTAGGCTTTAAACCTTTAATTGCTGGCAGAATTGACTAATTTCCAACTAGTCTCAAATCAGGGTTTAATGACATTTTAAAAAGTAAATGTGGGACTTTTTAATTATCATCTGCACTGAATTTTTCTTTTTCTGGAGATTTTTCTCATGTTTTCTCAACTACATCCCTCCACCCCAATAAACAGATACTATACCTACAAATTAGGGTGGAATTTATAAGATCCTACTTGACTTTAATGTGGCATCCTCATAAATTAATGATATAATTATGATACTTGGGGCCATCTTTGTGAATTATTTGGAAAGAAAAATATTTCAGGATTCTGCCTTTCCCTAAGAGATTGCAGCTTATAAGTCACCCTTTAAAATCTGTCAGGATTTATTGTCTTTTGCTCAAGAACCTGTGTTGGGCTCCATTGTGCAATATTATGAACTCTGGGTATTCAATAAAGAGCTGACAATGATGAATGAGGATGAGTTCATGAAATACTTGGCGGCATTCTGAAGCACCAAATATTATCCTTTCTTAATGCTGGAAACTTAAGTCAAATTAAGGACAACCTGTTATACCAGATTTTTACAGCTCATTTTAAGGACTACAGATTAATCTCTAAGATAATTATGCAGTTACCAAAGGAACTCCCAAGTAAGGATGATATAACGGGACTCAATGTACCTACTGTGTAATTTATGAACTGGCAAAAAGAGATGACAAACAAAATCTGGTTACTAATACAAAAGAGGATGCTGAAAAAAACAAAAGTCAGTGTTTGGGGCAGTACTGGAGGATGGGGAAAAAATAAGCATTAAAATATACCTCACCTCCTCATCCTAAACATACCTACTTACCACCACTATTTTGGGCAGGACAAGAGAAAGGAGTATCAGGAAGGAAAGAAGACAGAGAGAGGAGCAAAGGAGAAAAATGAGAAAACAAGCTACCTGGGAGGTATTTAAACCTGGGTCCTTGTTCCCATCCCCCACCTTACCTAGATGTGTTAAATAAAATGATTTTAGGCTTTAAACCTTTAACTGCTGGCAGAATTGACTAATTTCCAACTAGGAGGAGGGACGGCCAGGAGGAGGGATGAGGTTTTTAATCTTAAGGAGCATAAGCCATAGTGTGTGTCTAAAAGAGAGAGAGAAAGAATGCAGTATTCCCTCTCGTCCACTGTATCCCAACATCCTTGTCTTAGTTCACTTGGGCTCCTAGACTGCCATAGACTGGGTGACTAAAACAACAGACATTTATTTCTCACAGTTGTGGAGGCTGGGAAGTCCAAAATCAAGGTGCTGGTAGATCCTGTTTTTGATGGAGACCTGCTTCCTAGCTTGCAGATGGGTGCCTCCTCCATGTGTGTGTACGTGACCTTTTCTTTGTGTTCACATGGAAAGAGAGAGAGAGATTTCTTTCTGTCTTCTTGTTCTTATAAGGGCACAAATTCCTTCACAAGGGCCCCACCATCATGACCTCATCTACCTCTACTTACTTCTTGAAAGTTTCACCTCCAAATGCCATCACATTAGGAGTTAGGCTTCAACATTAATTTTGGGGGGATACATTCAGTCTATATCAGACCTTTTTCATCGCAGTCATATAGCTCCATTCAGAGGAACATAGAACATCTGTGGAGAAAGACATGCCAGTCATATGAAACTGAAGGTTACAAATAACTATTCTGATTTTCTAATACATCCTTTTAAAAAAATTAAAATAGGGAAGAAAATTTATTCCTAAAAATAGCTATCATATTGATTGTAAGGGTGAATCATTTTGCTTAGTCACTAATAGTCTCTACTTGATCAAAATGTATCTAATTAAATACTAAAAATATTTATAATTGTAAAATATTTCAAGTATACAAGCATAGTGAAAAGTAGAGAAAATAACATAATGGACACCAAAAAATCAACAGTAAATTTAAAAGATGTTAGCAGTTAGCCATATTTGTTTCAGATCACTTTCCAGTCTTTTTTTAAGGATCCAATTAATGTTCCACTCCCCTCTATCCCTTTTTCCCATAGCCCAAGGTAAACACTATCCCGAAGTTGATGTGTGTCATGGACACTCTGGTACCTCATGCCGATATGATGCCCTATCCTGATCGCCCTTCAGGAAAGAATTTGTTCTCCCAGTTATTGAAAGTGCTGTGGAGAAAGTGCTGTGTCAGCTCTCCTTGGGGAGACAGGGGCGTGGGGAGGTAGGCAGATCATATAGGGTCTTGCAGGCTATGGTAAGATATTCGGATTCTTTTTCTAATTGCATTAACCATATCCTGCTGGTTTAGCTATAGGAGTTAGTTTGGTTGTGGAACTCACCTGAAAATTTTATATTCTGGCTCACAAAATAAAATCTCACCTTTTAGCTAGAAATTTGGAACCCCTTGTGAACCCCTTTTTAGTCTTTCCCACCCTATCACCCACTGTCTCCTCCTTCCTTGCCCCCACACCTGTATCTTCTGTCAGACTGGTCTGCTGATCGTGCTCAGAAGACAACATACTTCATCTTGCTTTTGCTCCTCCCATTCCCATGGCTTGGAATGCCCTCTCCCTTCCTATCAACTGCCCTAACCCCTCCCTGTAAGATGCAGCTGAGGACCCCACTTCCATGAAGATTTCCTTGACCATCAAAACTCTCAGTGATTTTCCTTCCTTTGGATCACTACTCTTATTTGCTATCTGTCTTAGTAATTTGTCTTAGTAGTTTCTAGTCCCAGTGGAACGGGGCAGTGATACGTTTCTTCAAGAGTCCATGTGGAGTAACATGGGCTGACTTGCTCTAGGAGTACGTGACTTCTATCACTGTTCTGTTGGCTTAAATGCTAAGAATTAAGTGGGTTGAGATAGGTCAAGATAAGGATAGAGGCAGATAAGGTTTTACATTCCTAGAATGCAGGAGCAATAGTCAGTGTCCCTTCTTTGAGAAGATGACCTGTTCAGAGCATGTTAAAGATGTAAAAACTTGACACAAAACTCCAGTAGAAACCACTAGCTCTCAGGAACAAGTGGATGTTGTGCTGGAGCTGGGCACTGCGCCTCCTGACAGAGAATGAATGCCTTGTCCACAATTTGTGGATGCCCTGGCTAGAGCCTGAAATCCCTGATGCTGCCTGGGCCAAACGCCAGTGTTGGAGCCATGTTGTCAAGCAACATGGAATATCAAGCAAACAGAAAAAGGAAGCCCCTTCTCCCCTCCTCCTGCTTTCCAATTTTCCTTTGGTGCTGTCGCTCTGACACCTGTTGGCATGTTAGAATGACCTGTGGGAGATGTTAAATGCTGATATCTAGGCTCACCTAGACCACTTGAAAACAAAACTTTAGGTATGGGCCCAGGCATCTATCATTTTCAAAAGGTCCTCAGGGTATTCTTATGTAGAGTGATGGTTGCAATCTACTGCTTAGTGCTTCCTTAGGCAGAAACAGGTGGCAAAGTTATCTGGGGAAGGTGTTTATCAAAATCCTAGTCCCAGCATCAGTGAGCAGAATACAGAAGGATGGATTTGAATCTGACGAACAATAGTTAAATAAATGGTATAACATACCTCTAGATACACAGAAGTTTATGTTTTAGTGAAAAACCCAATTTCCAAGACATGATTCAGAAGATCTGGAATCAAGGAAACTGGATACTGTGCGCGCGCGTGTGCGCGTACACACACACACACACACAGCCCAGGTTCCTGTGCAAGAAGTGCAGTGTCTAAGGAATTTTTGCCTCAGGCTTCATTGATGAGAGAATTGTGTAACAGTTATGAGAACACACTATGAAATCAGCTACATGGCTTTGAATGTCAGTCCCATCCACTTACTATTCTGAGATCTTGACATTATTTAATCTTTTTGTCCCCTACTTTCCTTATCTGTACAAGGAATCAAGAATCAAAACAATCACATTGGGTTGTGAGACTCCAATGAGATACAGAATGTAAAGCATTTAGCCTAGTTCATGGCACCCAGATGCCCTGGAAAGTGCCAGCCACTCACTATATGTTTACAGAAGGATGAGGCTCTGAGAGGAAAGCAAATGTCTGAGGGCACATGTTTGTGCTCACAGTGTGGGGTAATTCTTCTACTTCCTGGCTGGAAAACTTAGTCTATGGGTGGAATTCATGGCTAGGATTCTGGGATGGGAAGTGTGGATGTCATGAAGAGGGAGAGGTGTGCTGGAAGCACATGGAGCAGCAATGAGTTTTAGTTGGAGACAGTGCTGGTTGCATGCAAAGGGAAGGACAGCATAGTCAGAGGTGCTATAGAGGGCCATTCTCACATTAGGGCCTTTGCACTAGCTGGTCCCTCTGTCTGAAATGCTCTCCATAGCTGCCTCTTTCTCGTCATTCAGGTCTTAGTCCTAATAGACCAGCTTACGAAGACGTCCCTAATCATCTTACTTAGTGTTAACCCTTATACCTATATTTTTATCTTCTGTTTTTCATTTCCTTCATGGGATTGATCACTAAATGATATTTTATATACCTATCTTACTACACTAGATTTTAAACTGCATGGAAACAGACTAGAACAGTGCCTGCAATGTAGTTGGCACTCAATAAAAAACCCAAACTAGGAAAATCCAAAGCCTTTCCGAAGGTGAGGGAGAATATCAGGTACTCAGAGTGGTATGAGATGCAACTCAGCATGAGTGATAGTGGGTGATAGCAACAATTATGTCCCAACTACATATAGACACATATAGACACATAGTACTGGTGTTGGTGGCAGATGGCAGCACAGGCTCCCCAGAGTGGTTGTGATGTCACTTCAGCCAAACACTAATAACCCAGTGGCCTATTCTGTCACCAAGCAGGTATAGCTTTCCTTTCTGGTAGGGCACCATACTTCCTGTTGTCAAGGCCATCATTTTTACCTCAGAATGGCCCCACTACAGCAGTACAGGCTTATCCAAGGTCTAGGCCAGGGGTGTCCAAACTGCAGCCTGCGGGCCAACTGCGGGCCGCAATCCATTTTTAATTGGCCCACAGCAAATTCCAAAAATATATTTAGTTTACTTAAATAAACCAGGTGAGGCAATACGTACTTCACCTCGAGTGAGTGGCCCGGCTATTTGTATATTTTACCTCATATGGCCCTTGGTAAAAAACATTGAATAAAGTTTGGACACCCCTGGTCTAGGCTGTTCTTCCAGCCTTCCTCATGAATCACTTAGTTGTGCTAACTCACCCCAACCAATTGGTCCTCTAGTAGTCTTTGCGGCCTTCCTGAAACAGTGCTATAAATCTAGGCTATTTCTACCTTTGGTCCTGGGCTAGGAATGAGAAATCGATGGGTTAGTTCCTGCTGGAACAGTAGGTGAATGGTGAAGCTTACTACACCACTTGGAATGAGGCTATCAAGCACGTAGCCTAAGAGAGGTAAGAAATCCAGAATAATCTCTCTTGAGGAATCAATACACTGAGACAGGCCACCCTTGGGCCATATATTCAGGTTTAGCCATGCATTCATTTATTTCTTCAACTGGCATTTATTTATTAAGTACCTACCAGGTCCTAGCCCCTGTATTAGGTACTTGGGACCCAATATTAGTTCATGCATTTCCCTAAGCTGAAGCTTATTGCTAAAAGGGCTATGATTTCCTCAAATACATTGCAAATGTGTCTGCGCATACGCTCCTGGGACTGAGATCTAGCCTTTTTTTCTGTTTGACTCTGTCTTTGGCAACATCTATTCTGCTGCTCTGAGCTTTCTGCGGTCCTACGCACATTGCCTTGGTGCTCTAAACCTAAGTTAGTCCCTTTTTACTGGCTGCCATTGTGGAAAAAGTCATATCAACCCTCTGCTTTTCACATAAAAAGTAGCTTCCTTTTTGGGATATAAGATAGAAAACGGACGGGGCAGACATGATTATCATGATACTTCTTTGTAACACTACCAAACACCACCTGCTCGATGAGCACATTAACATTTTAAGTGTATTTTCTGTTGTAGAAGGATATTAAGTCTGAGATATGATACAGGGGTTTGTGTTTCAGTTATCTATAGCCCTTTTAGATAGCCAATAACTGTAATCATGAAAAAGAAAAACTTTATACTTAGAAAAATCATAACCCATAAAACTAGACAATCAAAAGAATGAAATTTCACTCAGCGAACCTTCTAGAAACTGATGAAAGCTATGACAAAGTATTTCAATGAGAATATCAGAGAGAACAGTAATTTCATTACTTCCATTTAGGGTAAGTGGAATGAGGCAGTTTCAGCCTGAAGAGAATGAATATGGGCTGTCTGATCACAAGGAAACTGCCTCCTGGGAAAAGGTACTGGGAAATGATTAAAGAAAAATGCATCTTTGACTTTCATAATATACAGATCTGCACTGTTTAGTGTCATGCAGCGTGGTCATGGTTATATACAACTAGCAACACACAGTGTAGACATAAAATTGTGTTGATGAGACGGAAAAACTTAAAAACAAGAAGCAGCAAAGTGCATGCAATTCCCTGACCTCTCAATTATTTCAAAGCATATTCCTGGCATAAATATTCTGTATCCACCACGGACAAGGTCCCTGCAGAAAGGGGCCTGCCTTGGCCAGCAGTCAGAGACCACAAATGAGTCCCACCCCCACACCAGGTACCTCTTTGTAGGTTAGCTTAGGAGAGGTTGGGAACATCTGATTTTTCTAAGTTGCAATAAATGTATCAAGGGACTGCTAAACATAAGAAAAGCCCTGGAGGACACACATCTTGAACTCTGGGAAGAGCCTTGCCTCCCCCTTTTGACGTTGACCGAAAACTTTGCTCTCTCTCTCTCTCTCTCTCTCTCTTTCTCTCTCTCTCTCTCTCTCTCTCTCTCCCTCTCTTCCTCTCTCCCTCTCTCCCTCTCTCTCCCTCTCTCTCTCTCTTTTTCTGCAGGCTTGAGCCAGGCCAGCTAAGCCAGCTCACAGCTAAGCTATTGGAAGAAAGAAGGACCTCTAAGGCCATCTACATTTGTTGCTCTTTAGTGGAAAATGGATTAGGAAAGCTATTACCAACAACAAAATTATCTTTATTTATGATTTTATAAAGAATTCTGGCACCTTACAGTTGATTGTTTTGACAACCAGACTGAAATCTTAGTAATTAACAATCACTCTAAGGAAATCAGGAAAAAAGATTATTGCGTTTAAAGCTTCAAAGGCAAATATGCCTTGGAAGTTAGAGAACAGTGTATAGCTTTGGAGAAGTTAAAAACTTATCTGCACTGGCACCATTTGTTTACATTCCAGGATAGTGAGGGAAAGATAGAGGTCTTTCTCTCTCCTCTCCAAAGATTATTTGTTTACATTCCAGAGTAAAGGTCTCTCTCCCTCTTTGAAGGGGAAGTTGTATAGATGTGTGAGCAACTTATAAAAGTTCTGGGTTTCCTAAATTGAGGGTTCCTCTCTTGCGGTTCAATTCCATTGCATGTGCAGGGTGACATCAGACCCTCACTGAATTGCTCCATGGGGATTGAAGCTCATGGCTAAGATGCTTAGTGAATAATAAATGGTTTGTCCTATGATCCAGAGATCTTGTGTTTCCTGTAAAAAAAAAAAGCATATGCATGTATGTGTGCATAAACCAGGAGTGCCAAAAAAATGTATACACATAACTTGAATTCATCTTTTATTATCGGTATAAATTGAGTATTACAATTTTAATACAATTTTTTCCTTCCTTAAAATGTATATACATTTTTTGTACCCTCTGTATATTATGTATTACACACACATATGTACATATTACCCAAACAGAACATCACCATCATCTCTTAGATTGGAAAGAATAACAATCCTTAGAGATAAAGTGCCTCATGAATTGAAATAAGCAGATGGCCCATTTCCTGATGTGATGCTTAATTTTATGTGTCAACTTGACTGGTCTACCATGTGCCCAGATATTTGGTCAGACTTTATTCTGGGTGTGTCTGTGAGAATGTTTTTGGATGTGATTAATGTTGAATTCAGTAGACTGAATAAAGCATGTTGCCCTCCCTAAAGTGGGTGGGCTTCATCCGATCAGTGGAAGGCCTGAATAGAATAAGAAAGGCTGAACCCAAAGCTAGAGAGGATTCTTCCTGCCTGACTGCCTTCAAACTGGGATGTTGGCTCTTTTTCTGTCTTTGGACTCGAACTGAAATATTTGCTTTTCCTGGGTCTTGAGTCTGTCCACCTTTGGACTGGAACAACACTATTGCTTCTCCTGATTCTCAGGCATTTAGATTTGGACTAGAATTAGACCACCAGCTCTCCTGGGTCTCCAGTTTGCTGACACCCCCTCCAGTTTTTGGGATTTGCCAGCCTCCATAATCACATGAGCCAATTCCTTATAATAAATCACATATAAATATATCCTATTGGTTCTGTTTCACTAGAGAATTCTGACTAATACAACTGCCTTGAAATAAAACAAATCCAAACAACAGCAGGCTTGCTTGCTTTATGCTGTGATATCCCAGGTTCCACATACATCTAGAAACTAAGGAACACATACAAATATAAGAATCCTCAAGGAAGTTGCTCATTCTCTGAAACCTGTCCACAACTCTGTAAATAGTTCATTAAAATTTCTTTATTTGAACCATCTTGGGATAACTTCTTCTGAGCCATGATACATCTCACTCTAGAACTTAATGCCACAGTTAAAAAGAAATATCTATATCTATCTTTCTAGCTATCTATCTCACTCTCTTCATATATATATATATATATATATGTATATATATATGTATATATATATATATAAATGCTATATATATATGTATAAAATATATAAATGCTCTACCAAAAACCATAAAGAGAAGACTGTTGCTTTCATTTAGAATGTACAGTCTCAAGAGAATTTTATTTCCATTCTAATAATGAAATCTAAAAATGTCAAATAATCTATAATATAATGTGTAGCAAACTGATCTGGTAATAAAAGTTGCCTTTATGGAGGGATGTGGAATTGGTAGTAAAGGGAAACTTGAGTTTTACAAGTAAAATCTAAATAAACTCTGTATTTTGTAAATACTATGTTACCAAAGTTAATTTCTTATTTTTGACAAATGGCCCAGGCCCATGGTTGTTTAAGATGTTAACACTAAGGGAAACTGGGTAAAAGGTATGTGAAAACTTTCTGTACTATCTTTGTCACTATCCTACAAATAAAAAGTTACTCCAAACTAAAAACTTTATTTAAAAAAGACTGAGCAAATAAAATCATGTGATAGTTAATGGAATTTTTAAAAAGTGAATTTGATATGAGAGGGTTATTACCATATGGAATCACATTCCTAGTTATTGCAATACCTTTATCTGTCCAAATGAGAAAACAACTTCTGGAAAACTTATAAATCAAGGCATTAAAATTACAATAATAATCAATGAAGCATTGACTGTTTCTCTTCCGTATAAAAACATACTTAAAATGTGAAAAATGGAGGCTGTGGGCCTCAGTTCCATGGACAATAAACTTAATATTAAGAAAAATTATCTTTTTTTTCTAATACTTAATGGCAATCTACTAAATGGAAAGCCACGAGAGGAGTTTGATAAAAGTTCTTTATGTCAACTCCTGGTTCAGGTGAGGTTGTGATTTAGCTAGTGACAGGCATATCAAACAAGCAAAAACACAAAAAACAATTTAGAAAAAAAATAACACTAATTTTTGAAAACCAGTAAATAATTTGGAAATTATCAGAATGACTTGGTGAGTAATTTGTACTGCATCTGCTGTCATTTAATTAAAACTAATTTTACCATAAGTATGGTTATATTTTTTAAAAAGGGGGTTATATTTGTAATTGTGTTATTTATAACTTACAGCACTGGTTTCTAAGTATTTGGAATATCAACTCTGAATGGTTTACAACCATTATATCCATCTCTCTAAGAGTTGGAAATAGGATTTCTAACCCTAGTTATGTGACACTTTTGTTTGTCACCAGAACCTCAAGGGCTGTGAAGAGAATTACAAAAATATTCTGATAACAAAATTGATTTAAAAATTTAAAAATAAACCTATCTTAGACAACAACTTTAGCAAGGAAGATTACCATGAAATAAAATAGTTAAGTATGAGAATCAATCTCCAAATTTTGGAAACTTGGGATTAAGGGAAGACAGTGGAAGCTCTTCAGAAAACACGGCACAGCAGGAGAAATTTTTCTGCTATAAAATCAAAGACAGGAAGAATGAGGAAATAATAATGATATTACAGTGAAACCAATTTAAATTTCTTTTAATAACATTTTGTTACCAAAATCTTCAGGTCTAGGCTTCAGAAATGGCTCTGGAAAGTCCAAGATAACAAAGCAAATATATATATATATATATATATATATATATATATATATATATATATATATATACACATACAGGTATATATATATGTGGGTGTGTATATATATATATATATACACACACACCCACATATATATATACCTAGCACTAATTTCTTTCCATTCAAAAAGACTAGCAATTTTATATATATATATATAATATATATATATTTTATGTATATATATACATAAAATAACTATTATATTGTGATTTGCTAGTCTTTTTGAATGGAAAGAAATTAGTGCTAGAGATGTCTAAACGAGACCATCTTCTATGTAAGTTGTAGAATAATAATTTCCATTTTTGTAGTAACTCTATGGATCTTTAGGGAATTAAGTATTTCCATTTTTTTCTAATAAAGGGAACTGATGCTGTGAGAAATTAGTACAAAGTTATACAAGGCAACACAGCTAATAAATACAGAGACCTGGGTTTGAACCCAACTTAGCATGACTCAGAAGCTTGTGTTCTTTCCTCTACCCAATATTTTTAAACTGGCTTAATGATACAATCAGTTAGAAAGCTTTTAAAACATACTCATATTTATGCCTTACCTCAAGATTCTAATTAAATTGGTCTGAGAGAAGAGCCCTTTCTCATTTTGTTTTTGTTTTTTAAAACAGCGCTTTAGCTGTTGCTCCTGTCTAGCTAGGGTGAGAACCGCTGCTCTTTATGTGCTGACTCTCAGAACTCAAGAAGTGTCGAAAAAGTGACAGTAATATCATGGGCGGGCAGTATTCACGTGTGGACATATATTATGGAAGAATCAATGAAATAGCTCATTTTGATCAATACAAATTCCTATATTGAATTGAAGGATTTTCTTCGTTCGGAGCTCATGCATTCAGTTAATCAAAGAAGTTTTTTCTTTGTCAGTAATTATGAGGTTATAGTTTAAGTAACAAAAAGTTTAATCATTGCCCTAATAGGCTGATAATGATTAAGGGCCAATCTAACACTTGCTATGGATTTTTCATCAGAGATTGTCAATGAATACTATTAAATCCACAACTAGAACAGGGCTTCTTGTGAAATATTCCGTTCAGATTCAGAATTTGACCCTTATAGAAGTATATATAACATGTAGGTACTATTTACTGAGACCTTACTTGTTGTCAGACTGTATTAAGCATTTTAGAAATTACTTCTTTAATCCTCCCAGCATCCCTGTGAAATACCATCATTACTTCTGTTTTACAGATGAGGAACTTCACTCAACTTGCTTAAAGTCTCAATCTCTAGAAGGTGGAACCAGGATTCAACCCCAGGTCAGTTTGACTTGAAAGCCAGTGCTTTTAGTTTTGTTTTTATTCTGGTGAAATATGAAGCATGATATGAAAATAATAATAATCCCTTGCTGAAATTTAAAATGTGAGAACGTTTGTCCGTCATCCCACTTGGCCTGTCCTAGCTCCATGTAGCTGGAAGAACTAAACTTTCCACCTTTAAGAGAATCAGCCTGGAACGTAAGGTCAGGAATCGCTCTGCCATCCACGGCCAGAATCCCAGGTGAGTCCCCTGGGCTGCTACTACCTGGAACCCAGCATCAATCCCACAGAGGCCCCTAGAATGTGGATGAGGCCACCTGAGCCTGAGCACAGATAGGCAGAAGCTCCATCTTTCCTACTCTTCCGTCCTGTCTCTGCCACCCCACCCCCACCAGCTCTACTATCTTGTCTGTTCATATGAAGTCAGGTCTCATCAAGAGAAACTTTAGCCCTCAGGCACCGTGATTCATGTTTCTCTGGGGGGCAGCTAGCCCTAGTCCTCTTAACTTTGACAAACCCAGCTAGCTCTCTCTCCCACAGAGCTATTAGAAAATCCCAGCATGCTTAGGGCTGGTAGATAAAATACAAGTGGCCCAGTTAAATTTGAATTTCATGTAAACCAGAATAATGTTTTGGTTTAAGAAGGTCCCGAATATTGCACAGGACATAGTTAGACTAAATTTTATTTGTTATTTATCTGACATTGTAATTTTAACTGGAGAGCCTGTATTTTTATTTACTTATCTGGCAACCTTAACAGGCTTAGTCACCAAGATTAGGCAGGTCTGAACATCAATGTGGGAAAAAGGGGATGAAATATCCAAACTCTTATCATAGCAGACTATATACAATAACGACTCTAACAGAAAACTTTAAAAGAGTTTTCTTGTTTCAGTGTCAAACTTTTATAAGCATCAGTGAATATTGGCTTAATTACCTTGAGGTAATAAAACATGCCACAATTTGTCTCCTTTATACCTTGATGACACTCATAGTAAAATTGCTTTACTGTATCAAAAATGCTTCTCTTGTGCTTTTCTCTCTGACTGCAACCTCAGATGAGTCTTTCTTTTCTTTTTTTTTTAAACACTACAATATGCAGGAGGGTAAAGAACAAAAGTCCCTGCCAGTGCCATTATCAAAATACAACAGTATTTGTGATAATGTAAAATAATAGTAGTGGAATTTGTTGTCCAGAAATGCCAAACAATTTTAAAACGCTTTACTAAGTCTTGCAACACTGCTTTGAAGGGATTATTACTGCCTGGATTTTCCAGGTAGAAAAATGTAAGTTCAGATAATTACCTTCTTTGTGAAAACAAGAAATTTGGGCCACCATGTGTTAGCCATAAGCTCCCTACACCTTCCCCTGACCCAGCGATTCAACCCGTGGCCCCCTAGCTTCAACAATCCTGGTCACATTGCCTGGAGTTACTAAACAGTTAAAGGAACAGAAAAATAAAAACTGAAGAAAATTCTGGTAAGTTATTTTTAAAAAGTGTCAAGGAATATCACAACTATTTAGTAACTCATCAAGTTCCCAAGGGGAGGAGGGCAAGAGAAGAGCACATTCAGCACTTCCTCAAAGCTCAAATATAAAATGTGCCTTGCCCTCAAGTGACTCGTGAAAAATAAAATTAAATCTGATATATGTAAACTAGCTCTGGTTGTTCAGGCTGGGTAAATTGTGATTTGTTTTTCCTGACACTGTATTTCTCCATCTACTGCAGTGCTGCTAATGTACACACATTCAATATGTGAGATGGTTCCTGTATGTCATTCAAACATGCCTATTTGCCTACGTGGGCTAAGCGACTTTAATTAGTCTTCATACTATCAATCTCTGAGATGGTTAAAGACTTGCTTAAACTCTGTGTGTGAGGCTTTTGCTACGCATGAAGTAGTGTCACAGCCAGAGCACAGCGTGTGCGTGTGTGTGTGTGTGTGTGTGTGTGTCTGAAGTAGCAGGGGCACCTTGGCGGAGGTGGCAGCCTTCATTCTGTTTAACTAGGTGACAAGTGGTTTGAACATCCACACTGTGTTTGAAAATGCAGTCATGTGAGTATTTCTACTGTTCTAAAGTGCAAATGTCCCTAAGTCCATCAGTGTTTCACAGTGAATTGGGGCTTTTATCAGGGAGCAAATGACCCAAATTGGCATGTTTGTGAACATATTCCATCTACACAAACCCTTTAATGAAAGAGGACTTTGGAGGTGCTGGCGGGTTGATGATGGAGGAGGGCACCTCAGACAATTTACTGTGTAAGCATGAGTCTTTTCAGCAGAATCCCTGCATGAGAATTACCCTTAGACGGAGTAAATCCAGAGATTAGTCTGGAGTCTCTTTTGTGCACTAAAACGCGGCACATTTTGTCCGTGCCTAAGCCCTTTCCTGAAAATGGGTTTCTAATATTATGTCTAAATTCCTTGTTCACTGAACCTACAAGGAACGTATGGAGCAATGGAATTAAAAGATTAAACCTCAAGCCACTTGTGCTAAGTCTTTAAATGCCTTATGGAGCACAGTTTACATAGCAACCCAGTCCACAATGGGAGTTGCACGACTCAATTGCTTTTAGAGAGTCTTAGAGACTCAGGTGTAAGGAGAATTTTTTTCTTAACTGTTTTCCTACTGTAGCAATAGGTCCAATGCCATTATAATTCCTCCTGGTGCACACCATGAAGCTCTCACATATGGTTGGATATATTTATGTTGAGTACAGGTTTCA
This sequence comes from Rhinolophus ferrumequinum, assembly GCF_004115265.2. NCBI lineage: Eukaryota > Metazoa > Chordata > Mammalia > Chiroptera > Rhinolophidae > Rhinolophus > Rhinolophus ferrumequinum. The sequence goes on from NC_046291.1 coordinate 61,579,751, forward strand.
CTTTAAATGTTACCAGGTGACCTCATGTGATATCGGCTCGGAGATTAGGTCCTGTTTAGACATCATGTTTAGCGTCTTGAGTAATCTCATCTCACAACTCCTTAGAGCTGGATAGCATTTTAGAAATACATACCAGCTATTTTTTAATAGATGAGAAAAATAAGATCAAGGGAAGCTAATACCACTACTACTACTACTAATGATTAGGAATGGCTAACATTTGTTGGGTACTTTCTATATGCTGGAAACAACTGCTTTTCATGCATTACTTCTTTTATTCCTCACAGCAGGTCTGTGAATTCTGTACTAATATTTTCCTTACTATGTGCTTTTGTATCGTATCTTTCCCCTCTTTCCTGTGGGAGCATATTCTTCCCTCTCTCTCCTACATCGTCAATGTTTAGCTGTCTATTAGATCATGTCCATCAGAAGGCAAACGGTGTTGATTCTGCCCTTTTAAAAGACAAAACAAAAAAAAACAAAACAATAACAAAGCCTTCTCCTGACCCTACTGCCCTCGCTGTCTACCATCCTACCTATGTGTTACTCCTTTTTGCAGAAAAACACCTTGAAATATCTCAGCCAATTCCTCTCACCCCATTTCTCCTTCAATCAGTGTTTACCCCTACAGCTCTGGCCAAACTACTCCCGCAGATCACCAATCATCTCCATGCAACTAAATCCACTGGCCAATTTTCAGTCCTCCTCTAATCTGACACTACCAGCAGCTTTCAACACAGTTATTTCCTTCTCCCTGAATCACTGTTTCCCCAGACATTGCACTAGATTTTCCTCCTACTTCTCTTGCTCACCAGCCTCCCTCAGCTCCTGTTCGCGTTGGAATGCCCCTGGCTCAGCCTTGAGTTGTCCTGGTTCTCTATCCACATATACTTCTTTGCGGACCTCATCCAGACTCATGGCTTAAATAGCATATATGCTTCATATTTTCTATTGGCCTTTCTAGAGTTGCTCTCCACCCTGCTTTCCTGGAGGCATAGCAACTTGCTCCCGTGACCTTTAATTTTCATTTGGGTTTGGCCCATGGGAGGCACTGGCAGGAGATAAGAGGACAGAGGAAAGCCAGGTTGGAGTATGTAGTTCCTGCCAGGTTGCCACAGATTTGCCGCATTCCTCCATGGAAGGCCGCTCTCCTGTCAGGGCTCTCCGCCCACACAGTCACCCTTTTCAGGACTGATGGGTGCTCCCTCCACTCGCCTTTCACACCAGGGATGTTAATGCCTCAGGAGTACTCTGCCAGTCCTGTTGTGTTCTCTAAACCCTGCCCACACCCTTGTAAATATTTCCTTCGCAATCACTCAGTTTGCATATACCTTCTATTTCCTGCCAGGACCTTGACTAATATATGGTCCACCTGCTGACTCTTCCAAGCCCAGACCGCTCTTTCTTGAACATCAGTCTCCTATATCCAACTGCCTCGTCCCCGTGTTTATTATATCCAAAACTAAACTCTGCATTCCCCTTTCAAACCTGTTTAACCTGCAGCCGTACCATCTAATTGATAACTCCAGCTTTCCAATTGCTCGGACTTAACACCTTGAGTCATCTTCTACTCCTTTATTTCCCTACAGTATCTCGTCTAATATGTTAGGAAATTTTGTAGGCTCTTTCTTCTAAATGTATTCATAATGCTACCAGTTCTCACCATCTCTGCTCCTACCTCCCTGTCCCAAGCCACAAGCATTTCTTCCCTGCATTTATTGTAATAACCACCTGCATTACCGCTGCAGCTTTCTTATTGGTCTCCCTTTTTTTGTCCTTATCACCTATAGTTTATTCCAGAACATAGCATGACACTCCTCTGACCAAAATCCTGAAATGGATCTTGAATCACTCAGAGTAAAAGCCAAAGTTCTTTCAGTTGTCTGCAAGGATTACGTGAGGTGGCTACTTGCTTTCCTCCTCCTATGCTCCTCTCTCACTCTGCTCCAGCCACACCGACTTGTTGGCTATTCCTAGATCATGTGAGGCAGGCCTTCACTTTAGGAACTCCGAGCTAGCTGTTCTCACTAGCTCTTCCTTCTGATAGCTATTTGGCTAACACCTTCAAGTGTTTGCTCAAAAGTCCCCTTCAAAATAAGCCTATTCTGACCATCCAATTGCCAGCTCTCCCAGTTCCCCATACTCTGCTCCATTTTTCTTCCTGGTACAAAGCGTGCATCACACACTAAGTCTCTATGAGAATATTATTTATTTAATATGTTTATTGTTTGCAATCTCACCCCCACCACATACGTACTAGAATATAAACACCTCAAGGGTAAAGATCTTTTTCAAAGAAGAAGACACACAGCAAATTGGAAAATATGTTAAATTGAATGAACATGAAACCAACACATATCAAAAATTGTGGGAGGCTGATACAACAAATATTTTTTGAGTTAATACTATGAGCCAAGTACTGTCTCCGTCTTTGACCCATGAGTTAAGTAGAAGTTTGCAGTTTCATTTCCAAATATTTAGGGATTTTCAGATAGCTTTCTGTTATTGATTTCTAGTTAAACTCTGTCAGAGAACACACTTGGTATGATTTCTACTTCTTTGATTTTTTTGAGATTTGTTTGATGGACCAGATTATGGTCTCCCTTGGTGAATGTTCCATGTGTACTTGAAATGAACGCATATTAGTTTTAGGTGGAGGGTCCTATAAGTGGCAATTATGTTGAGCTTATTGATACTGTTGTTCTTCTATACTCTTATTGATTTTTCTGTCTCTTTGTTCTATTGATTACTGAAAGAGGAGTGTTAGTGTTCAGTTATAATTGTGGATTTATTTGTTTATTTCTCCTTTCAAATCTATCAGTTAATGTTTCATGTATTTGAACTCTGCAGATAGATACATAAATATTTAGCAACACTATGACTTCTTGATAATTGACCCCTTTATCACAATGTAATATCCCTCCTTACCCTTGATAGTATTGCTTGTTCTAAAATCAACTTTAATATTAATATATGTACTTCAATTTTTTTAAACAAGAATATGTCTTTTTACATCATTATACTTTTAACCTATGTATGTCTTTATATGTAAAGTGGGTTTCTTGTATAGTATATAGTATATAGTTGGATATTGTTTTTTAGTTCAACAATCTCTGCCTCTTAATAGGGGCATTTAGACAATTTATATTTAATGTAATTATGAATATGGTTGGATTTAAATCTATCCTCTTTCCATTTATTTGTCTTATCTGTTCTTTGCTCCATTTTTATATTTTCTGTTCTTTTTTATTTTAAATATTTTTTATAATTTCAATTTATATCCGCTTTTCAATGGCTTTTAGTGACTGCTTCAGGGTTTATAATATACATCTTTAACTTATCAGTCTACTTTCAAACATTATACATCTTCTCCTATAGTGTAAGAACCTTAAAACATTGTATATCCTTTTCTCACTACCATCCATTTCCTCCACCCACGGTTATTGTTGCCGTACATTTTATTTCTACATATAACCTATTCTACATAGTTACTATTTTGCTTTATATCGGGAACAGTAAAGTTTGATCTACAGACCAAATCCTGCCCACGGTCAGTTTTCATATAGCCTGTGAGCTAAGAATAGCTTTTACATTGGTAATGGGTTGTGTAAACAACAACAACAAGGGAGAATATGCAAGCGGGATGTATATGGCCTGCAAAGCCTGAAATACTATTTGGTCCTTTACAGAAAAAGTTTGTCCACCCTCTCTTAATTATCTTTGAAAAATATTAAAATTAAGAAAAGTATCTTTTATATATATTCTTATTTTTACCATTTATGATTTTCTTCCATTTATGATTTTTAAATGTAGATCCAAATTTCCATCTGGTATAATTTTCCTTCCATGTGAATAATTTCCTATAACATTTCTTGTTGTGCTGCTATGGTTGCAGTGAATTTTCTCAGCCTTTGTTTATTTGGGGAAAAAAAAATGCCTTTACCTCACTTTCATTGTTGAAATGTATTTTCATCTGAGTCAGCAAATTTTTTCTTTCAGCACTTGGCTCATTTTCCTCTGACTTGCAAAGTTTCTGATGAGTACTATGCTGTAATTCTTTGCTCTTCTCTATGTAACGTTTCTTCTTTTGCTGCCTGCAAATATTTATTCCTATCTTTGGTTTGTAGCAGTTTGATCAGTGGTGAGAATATTTGTGTCTTTGAGTTCATTCCACTTGAGCTCCGGGCCACTGGGTAGATGTTTAACATGTTGCCCTTTAGTAATTTTGGAATTTTTGAAGACATTATCTCCTCAAATATTTCTTTTGCTCCATTTTCTTTCCTCTTTCTGGGACTCCATTTTCAGGTATGTTAGAACTTTAATGTTGTGTTCAGATTTTGTATAATCCATTCTTTTAAAAAATTATTCTTTTTTTCTCTTTGTACTTAATTTTGAATAATTTCCATGGATCCATCTTCAAGTTCACTGGTATTTCTCAGTTCCTCTTGTCTGTGCAAACGATGGGGTCTCTCCATGCTCTTGCCCCTCCCGTGTGGCTGACGGCTGTTGCTTGTTGGCTCACTGTTAGTATCACAGTGGAGACAGAGGGGTTCTCTTTTCCTGGTCTGAGTCTTAAGCAGGCCTATTATACCTTGTCTTTGGGGGTGATGATTTTTCAGCATTCCTGCCCTCCTCCCCTGCTGCTTGTGCAAATTTGACCTTCTATCTGTGATTGGTCTTGGGTTGGATAGAGTTTTTTGCTGAGCCTTCATAGTAGCCAACTTCTGTTTATTGGTGCAGGATTCTCAGGAGCAGAGGGTTTACCTCCCCTAGCAGCAATGAATTCATCCCTGAGTTCCACACACAAAGGGACACAGGTCTTGTTTCTACTTATCCCCTGGAAGCAATGGTGTTTTACTTGGGCTTTGGGGATGAGAGGGTTTGCTGCCCTCCTCCCGGTGGCTTCATAGAGGAGAGGGGTCCAGAGGAGCAAAGGATAAGGATAAGGTTATTTATCTGCCAACTCCTGTGATTTGTTGAGGCCTAATTTAGGGAGCATTAACTCCCTGGCACTTTTGGCCTGCCACAAGTCATGCATCTCCCTGTAGCTGAAGAGAGCCTTCTGGAAGAGAGTTCCAGATGCTTCCAGTAGGATTCATCGGACTATAAGGAACAGTGGGTGCTCAAAGGATGTGGTCAAGGCACACTCATCGGCTACCACACATGGCCTACCAGGTGATAGAAATGCCCATTCTGTTTGCCTCTCCCAAACCCAGCTCTTGGTCTGGGCATCTGCAAATCATATGATCATGCTTTGCTTTGATCCAAATGAGCTGTAGTGAGCCAAAGTCAAAAATTCTGGGCAGAAGAAACACTTGAAGCTGAAAAGCCGGCAAACACCAAAACCTTCCTGACATATGACAATGGGAAACTATGACTTTTTCTTCTTTGCTAAGTCTCAGACAGATAATGAGATTAGGAAATAGTTCAAGTTTTTCTAAAGAAGAGCTGGAGCCAGCAATGTAAAAATGGCATGCCCACGTTAGGAAACGTGTTGTTGGTTTGTAGTAGGGCTATGAAACCACGTCTACATAGGAATGGTTATTACTGCTTATAGCACCAGCTTCAAATACTATAAATGAATTAAAGAGCAGACAAGGGAAGAGAGAAAATGTGGCTGGAGTTAAGGAACTACACTACACCAACACTGACTCTTCCAGGACAAGTGAACCCACAGCATATCCTGGTACTGTGGTGAGTTACAGGTGGGCACGAGAAGGGCACAGAAGAAGCAGGGCTGAATTTCTTTCTATAGAAAAGCACTGCTTATGATCCAAGGATGGAATCCTGAAGGAGTGGCCTAGTTTAGGGGGAGTACACTGTGGGGAGAGTACATATCTGTTCTTTTTGCTATCCTACATCTATTTACTCAACTCCTTATAACAATGCTTGCCTTTCTCTTTGAGAAACAATTGTCAGATCATGAGCTTCCAATGGAGTTGACTTTACCCTCAACTCAGGAGTTGACATGTGGCTCAAGCCTGACAATCAAAACATTACATTCTCTAGTCACGGTGATTTGTTTGCAGTTGGACACATGATCCAATCAGAATCAATGAGGGGGAATTAAATTTTGCCATGACCCTTGGAAAGAGGGCATACTCTCTTTTCTGGTGAATTTCAACCCAGAGGATATGAGCCTGGTGTTACAAAAGGTTGTGACAAAGGGCTTTAGGATGAAGCCACAGAGCAGGAGGCAGGGGCCGAGAGATTAAGCAGAACTGATAACATCAGTCCCCACCTCTTTTTTTTTCTGGAGTCAGTACAACCCTGGACTTTGAGTTAAGTGGACCAAAAAAGTCCCATTGTTGTTCGTTGTTTCAAATTGAAAGTTCTGTCACTTGGCACCAAAAGATTCCTTCCTGACTGATATATTAACTCAGGTAAACCCTCTAGGGTTCACAGGAGAATGGAAAACAAAAGTGTTCACCTGGAGCTTTGTGTTGATGTGCAAAGCATAAGACTAATTTTCTTAAAGAAGCCAAGTTAGTCAGGTTACCAAAGAAGCAACTTTAAGGCAATTAAAATTTTTGGTTTTGCTTTTAATAAACTTTTTATTTTGAAGTAATTATATATTTACAAAAAATTGCAAAAAAATTACAGAGATTTCCCATAAATTTTGCCTTGTTTCCTCCACTGTTAACATCTCACATAATCATGGCACGTTTGTCAAAACAGTGGTACATTCCTATTACCTAACCTACAGGTTTTATTTGGATTTCACAGGCTTTCCCACTAATGTCCTTTCTCTGTCCCAGAATTCCATCTAAGATGCCACATTGCATTTAGTTGTCTTATCTTCTTAATCTCCTCTGATCTGTGGCAGTTGCTCAATTTTCCCTTGTTTTTCATGACCTTGACAGTTATGAAAAGTACTGGTTTTATATTTTGTAGAATGTTACTCAATTTGAATTGTCTGATGTTTTTCTCATGATTAGAATGAGATGATGGGTTTGGGGGAAGAACACCACAGAGGTGAAGTAGGGTAAAATGCTAACAGTTGATTAGATGATGAGAAAATGAATACGCTACGCATATCACTGAGTTACAGATGCCTCTGAGTGTGGAATATGGTGGTCCTCCTAGGGTTGGCTGTCACTCAGAATCATAGTGCATTGAATATTAAGCATGGAGCTCTGTATTTCAAAAAGACAAAAGTGCATAGTGATTTGCTGTGAGTCTTTTTATAGTCATTGTAAATTTGAATGAGTTTTTACTTTCTGAAAAATTAAGACACAAAGATATCAATTCAATTCAATAAGTAAAAAGCCAGGCCTTCCGAAACCAAAACTGGAAGAAAGGACCCCATTATTCCTTCTTACTACTATAAGAAAAGCACCTTCATTTTGCAGGGACCTCTGCTATAGGAGTCCTCTGATTGGATGTCTGTGCCTCCAAATGATTTTTATAAAATGCTTCAAATAGAGAATGTTTTAAGCCAACCCCCTCACCAATTTGTATGTTGAAGTCCTAACCCCCAATATGATAGTATTAGGAGGTGGGGCCTTTGGGAGGTGATTAGATCATGAGGATGGAGTCCTCTTCAGTGGATTAATGCCTTTATCATAGAGACCCCAGGGAGCTCATTCCCTGGCGTCTCTATGAGCCAAGAGGTTCTCACCAGACACTGAATCTGCCAGCACCTTGATCTCGGGCACCTCAGGCTCCAGAACTGTGAGAAATAAATTTCTGTTGTTCATAAGCTACCCAGTCTGTGATAATTTGTTATAGCAGCCCGAATTGACTAAAACCAATAGTCATCACACACACACACACACAAACACACTCACATGCCATTGTCAAAGGTTATATGGTTTCAAACAAATGTATTATTAAATCATCTTGCTATATTACCATGAAATACCCACTTCCTCCTCTCTACTATTCCTATAATTATTGAGGTAGTTATTGAACTCACTGGGCAAAGCATTGGGAAAAGTCAATTGAAAAGACACGAAGGATTCAGTTATAATCCAAATGTCTTATGTTCTAACACAGATATTAATCATTATGTCCAAATTAGGTCAGGTATGTGAAGCATTGTAAAGCATATGTAACAAAGTTGAACATTTAACTTTCGATGAATTCTCCTGCTGAAGACTCATTAGAAAACAATAAAACTTATTTTCCACATTCCCTAACCAACCACTCAGCCTCTGTTCTCGAGGTATGGTGAACTTCCCTAGATTCCAGTTAGGAGTAATTAGCTTTTATTGTTTGTTCATTTGTTTTTAAATTCTAGGGTTGGAAAGTAGAATTTTCCAGAAAAAAAAATTGTTTTTCTTCATATATATGTGCATTTAAAAGATCTAGGTAAAAGGTTTTACAATGGTAGCCCATTGACTACAGGTGCCTTTTGTTCAGTTTGAAAGGCATTTAAAACTACCAATTTCTGAAATTTGGAAGAATTCCTCTAAAAGAGTATACTCTTGACTTCTCTTGTTGAACCAAAAGACTTAGTATTGCTGGGTAGTGCTGAACCTTATAGAGAGTGTATGTAGTTCCTAACTTGTCGGTCTTATACTTGGCCAGCTTACTCATTGCTTTCAAGAGCTGGTCAAGAAATTACAATTCCTGGTCTACACTTATCCAAATAATTCAGGTGGATTCTCTGGAAGGGCAGAGGGAATGGAGGTTTTTGCTTTGAGGGTAAAGAAAGAAGTGGTTTAACCCCAATGGAGTTGCAGCCTCCAGGAATGGAATAGGGGCAAGGAGGAGGGTGGTAAAGAACTTTGTGGAAGGCAGTTCTGTGAGATGGCCAAATGCAGAAGGGGCAGGAACCTGTGAGCCCTGTGAATGAACTGCTCTCTCTGCCTTGATAAGAGTCTCCAGTAACTGAGCCTGCCACACAGGGCTGGAGCCATTACACAGCTGTCGTCTTTTTTTAGTTCTCAGGTGCTCTGCAAAGTAAAATGGCAGCAGCAACCTCCAAAGCTGAGACCCAGTCATGCTCCCAATTTCTAGAATCTATGTATGCCCAAGAGAGAATGGGAGTCCCAAAAAAACCACTGACACTGGAATTGGACTTTCTGCCAATTTTAGTGGGCAGAGAATTGGAGTTAGATTTGATTTGTTTAAGAAAAATTTAAAAATATAACTTTACCTTTCTCCTGAGGTTTCGAACAACTTATTCTTGTGCATCACAATATAAATGTTGCTTTTTCTTTAAGAGAACATAGATTCTTGATTTAATAAGAAGCAAGGAAGCTTAGTAAAACGTTAGTGTCAAACTGATTACATTCGACTACATACACAATTAAGTTCATATTCAAGAATAAGTGGTTGAACTAGATTGTCTCCAAGCTCTTTTTTAGATTTGCAATACAAAATTTTGGTAGTCTAAGGGAATATTCAGAATATAGTTGGTGAATGGAGGTTGAATTACGCAGGCTGGCAGGTAGAATAATTTAGCAACCAGGCATACAAGGATGGAGATGCAGATATCTATCTTCATTTTGAAGCCACTGTCACTTAACAGACAAATACATTGCACGGCAAAGATTTAAATTTAAAGGAAACGGTGGTTCTTAAACTAAAATTGACATTTTAAGTTAGAATTTACTACAAGCCTCTCTTTGCAACTGTGAGTAATTTTATTTCTTTCTATCCTAATAAACAGGTTTTATTTTTGAGCTCAGGAGTGATGTGTACAACTGCCTCCTAAACAATTCCCCTGGCAAGTCCCATAGGCACTTCAGACTCATGTGATCAAAATGTTTCAAAACCCCCCAGCTGTCTCGAAGGGCCCCTCCTCTCTATTCCCATTTACTAAGTTACCTGAACTAGACAACCTGGGAGCCACTAATGCATCATTATAATCCCTTGTCTAGTTAGTTATCTAATCCCTTAGATCCTGTGGTCTCTGTATTAACTCTTCAAGGTCATGAAGCAGCCATCTAGCCTCCCCGCAGCTCTTTTTTCCAGATAGTCATTATCTCTGGCCAGAACCATTGTGAAAATCTCTTATCTAAATTTAACCTCCAGCTTTTAATCCTATTAACATCTGCACATGGGCACCAGAATGACCTCTTCATAATTCATTAAAGAATGCATTGAAGTACGTTGAAGTACGGACACTTTAGAAGACAGGTTAGCAGTTTCTAACAAAGTTAAATATAACCTTACCATACAGCCTAGCAATTATGCTCTTTGGTATTTCTGCAGATGATTTGAAAACTTACGTCAACATAAAAAACTGCACAAGAATGTTTATGGCAGCTTTATTCACAATTAGCACAAACTGAAAGCAACCAACTTGTCCCATGACAAGTGAATGGATAAACAAACTGTGGTACATCCATTGCAATGGAATACTATTCAGGGATAAAAAGGAATGAGCTTTTAGACCTTGCAAAGACATGGATGAATCTTAAATGTGTTTTGCTAAGTGAAAAAAGCCACTCTGATAAAGTTATATATTATACGATTTTATTTATATGACATTCTGGAAAAAGTAAAACTATAGAGGTGGTAAACAAATAATGTTTGTCAAGGATTCAAGGGTTGGAAAGAAGGAAGAGTTGAATAGGTGAGGCACAAGAGATATTTTAGGATAGTGATATGTATATGGTAATGTAATTGTGGACGCATGACACTATGCATTTGTCAAAACCCATAGAACTTTACAGTGACTGAATATTAATGTATGCAAATTTTAAAATCATTTAAGAGGTCAGCGAATTTTCAGGATGGAATGCAGACTGTGACAAAAGAATCTAACTATATTATAAATATCTGAAACAACCTCGCTGAAGCGGGTGAAGGAAAAGGTGCTGATTTAAGTAGTTTTGGAAATGATTGCAATCTGTAAGATTTAAGGCAAAAGGAGATGTACATACGCATTGTAATCTAGTTAATGAAGGTGTTTCCCGTGGGTGTATGGGTTAACAATTCTGAAACCACTCTACGTGTATAGCAGAACTGAACAACTAAGTAAATGGATGTCAGATGGAGGGAGATGGGTTTCTCACTGTTGCAGTGGGAAGTTACAGATGAGCAACGGGGAGGAGGCCAGAGTGATTTTTGTGGGAATGGATTAAAGTTGGAGACATGAGTATGAACTCATGTTTAGCTTGATATGGATATAGATGGTCATATATAAAAATATTTATGGAAATGTATATAAACAAGGGTTAGTATACAAAAGCATTTTCTTGCTCTCTTAGCTGAGAGACCTGGAAGCAATAGACCCCTGGTAGCAATGAACAAACCTAGTGCTCATATCTTGGTTTCTAATCTGATATTCCCTTAAAAAGAACCAGGCCCCTGAAAGTAGCCAATTCTAAGACGTGGGCAGGAAATATACATGAGCTCTGAGTGTCTTCTCATGTGAGAAAGTACGGAAGTGAGGGGAAAACATATACGTACACACACACACACACACACACACACACACCCCCCACACACACACTCAGTGACGGCGGTATTTCAAAGGGACACAGGAGCTAACTAAAAGATCTCCTAATGGCCAAAGCTGGAACAATTTGAGCAAAAAGATTAAATAAAATAGTATTGGATTATAACACAAAGCATAAAATAAATAACCATCAGTTACTACTGGTATAAGTAAATTATTAAATAATAAATAATAATAGACAAATGTCTCATGCAGAAACAATCCATATAATTTATGCAGATACTCCAACCTCAGGAAGGTAAAACATAAATTCCTACTCCTTATGTGTGAGCTATGCAGTGACTTCCTTCCAAAAATATAGTAGTATGCAAAGCACCAAGGAAAGCATAACTGTATAGTGGTGAAACCTGACAATACTACCTTAGCCAGGTGAAAGGTTAACATCAGCAGTGATTAGTCATGTTGATGATATGAATCCTTGATATGATATAATAAACATGATACTTTACTTTGGTGGTCTTCCTCCCCCAAACTCATAACCGCAATGTAATGATAAGAAAATCATCAAGCAAATATCAATTAGAGACATTCTACATGACCAGCACTTCTTAAAACCCTCGTTATCAAATACAAGGAAGATCTGAGAAATAGTCAAAGCAAAGAGGAGCCTAAGGAGACATGATGACTAAATATAATGTGATATCCTGGAAAGGACCCTGGAATAGAAAAATAGCATTATATAAAAATGGAAAAATCTGAATAAAATATGAACTTTAGTTAATAATAATGTATCAATATTTACTCATTTATCATGGGAAATGAACCATACTAATGTAAGATATTAAAAATAGGAGAAATTGGTTGTTAGGTATATGTTAACTCTCCATTCCATCTTTGTAATTTTTCTGTAAATCTAAAACGATTTTAAAATAAAAAATTATTTAAAAAAATGTAGTGTCTACTACGTGCCAGACATTGAGCTAGGCACCGGGAATACAGATGATAGCCGCTGCACCCATGAAAATTATTATCTGGTCAGGGAAACAGGCATTATTAGTAAATAATCATATAAATATTATTAATTTTATAAAATAAAATTACTGAGTGATATGATATTCTAATAGAAGACTTACCCTAGTCTGTGGGTTATGTGAATTTTCTCAGTAAGGTGACATTCAAACCAAGCAGGAGTTACACAGATGTGGGTGGGGAAGGGTCTGGGGAGAAGCAAAACACTTAAAGAAAAGGAATAGCATGTGGCTATTCCTAAAGGATGCAATGCAGGAGAAACTTCACGTTTTGGTGGAGCAGGGAAAAAGGCCATTTTTTTTTTTTTTTTTTTTTGAAATTGAGTGCAAGATGGGATAGGGGGAGACAGAGAGAGAGAGAGACCAGATACTTGAGTGGTTCATAAACTAGAATCTATAGATTCCCAATGGTCTGAGGGGTAGAACTTTTCATTTCAACAAAATTGGTTTTCTTTATAATCCTGTGTATTTTATTTTACGTATTTAAAAATACATTCTCAGAAGGGGCCATAGGTTTTAACAGGCTGCTAAAAGGGGCCAACACAGAACCATGTTAAAGATATTAAACTTTATACCAAGTGCAAATTAAAAAACATTTGAGACATTTTAATCCTTCATTGGTTAAAGTTGCCTATAGGATAAAGTCCAAACTCCTTAGCAAGTCTTGCAAGACTCTCCAAGAAATTGTCACCACAGACTTTACCAACTTTTTTTGTTCAGCACTTGCTTCCCAATTATCCATCTTGTTCTATACAGAAATCCTATCAAACCTCTTGAGGTCATCAGACAAAACCCACTATTTCCTGTCTTCTTACTGATGCTCATGCTTTTTCCTGTGCCTATAAAAGTCTTTCTTTTCTACTCATGTTCCTAGACTTGGGTCAACAATAACATTTTCTATAAACTTTTTCCTTTCCCCCTATATTGACATAAATTTCCCTTCATATGTGGTCCATTATACCCTAGGTGTGGTAGACAGAATAAATGCCCCCCCCCCCCCAAATGTCTACACCCTAATTCTAGGACCTTTGGAAAATGTTAACTTACGTGGTGAAAGGGACTTTGCAGATGTAATAAAGTTAAAATTTTTGAGGTACAAAGATTATTCTGAATTATCTGGTATGCTCAATGTAAACACAAGAGGTCATTATAAGAGTTCTGGAAGCAGGAGTGTCAGAGTGAAAGGAGATGTGACAATGCAATCAGAGGAGAGAGGTGGGGTAGGCGGAGGGAGAGAGATTTGTAGATGCTACACTGCTGACTTTGAAGATGGAGGAAGGAGTCCCAACCAAGGAATGTAGGAGGCCTCAAGAAGCTGAAAAAGGCAAGGAAACATTCTCCCCTAGTGCCTCCAGAAGGAATTTCTTCCAACACTGATTTTAGAACTACTGAACTCCAGATCTATAAGATAATAAATTTATGTTATTTTAAGCCACTACATTTTTGGTAATTCGTTATAGTAGTAATAATAAGCTAATGTACCAGATATACCTCCACCTGGTTTCTTACAAATTACTATATTTATTTATGCCTCCCAATTAGGCATTGAATTACCTATTGAATTACCTATTCCACAACAATTAATGTGTTGAGGGCCGTCTCTCGGTTTGGTACTGTTCACAGTGCTAGAAATACAATGGTGGACAAAACAGATGGAGACACTGATCTCATAGAGATTACAACCCAAAGTCTGGCACATAATTGGTTTTTAAAAACATTTGTTAAATGAATCAATCAAGGCAGTTTTATAAATATGGACACTTGCATCACTTTAAGTAACAATTCTACAGAAAATGGTGGTGGTGTATTTCCTCAGAGATGGTAAGGCCATAAACAAATTTTACACCAAAGTAAACTTTGTGCCACTGCTTCTTAACAAGGAGGAATTCATCGAGTTGAAATTCTTATTATTAGTTTTTCACCTCCTAGAAAATGAAATGTACACATCAGGGTAAATACTATACATTTTACACATGTAGTTGAGCCAAGGTGATGATATTTGGGCTGATAAGATGAAACGTTGTGCCATTTGATTTGCCCAGTAGACTAGTCATAACCTGAGAACAAATTCCAAACAAGAAATAATTGGGTGGGCCCTCACAGATTCTTAGAAGCATGTTTAGGGGTTGACACTTTTCACAGTGGCCGAGAAATACAACTAGTGTACCAACACTATACAGTAAACACAATGAATACATATTTCTTCTATTTAGTTTTCAGTGACAAACCTAAAAATCTTCCAGAGACTATCCAGAATAGGTTCTGCGCTGCTAAATGACCTTCCCTTTCTTCTCCATGTTGTGCCTACCAAAAGCTAAAAATCAAACTAATGACTAAGTCCTTAGTAGACATTAATCATCTAGTTTTCCACGAGGCTCCCAATCTTGAGACTCAAAGTCTTCTCAGATTCCATTTTAAGGTCAAGACCAATCTGTATGAGCTGTAGGCAATTTGTAGAAAAGCAGATATAATAGGACAAACCACCATGGAAAGTGAGTAGTGAAATAATATAGACTTGGCTATGGGGTAATATATCTGATTACTAAATGAGAGCCTCTTAAGAGAGTTGAGAACCAACCCACATCCCTTGAGGACTTTTTAGATTTTCAAGTAGGAATTTCTATTGAGTAAGACTGACTTTAAATAGCATTTAGCACAAATTCTTCTGTGACCAGAATGAAGAAGAAAACATGGCGTTGGAAACTTAGAAAACTTTATTTGGACTCACAGGAGAGATGATTCCAATAAAGATTTTCAGGGTTCAGGTAAAGATAATTTATTTTCCTTTCAGCCCCTCTCTAAAATGATAACACGGAAGAAGAAAAGCACGAACTCATAAAAACAAGAGAAAGGAAGACATTACATTAGTGAATATGAGTTTTTTGTATTTAATTTACTTTGCAGTGAGAATTAGTTTAGTATTTGGGACACTACATATACATCACTCTTTTTTCTCTAGTTCACATACACTAACCTAATCCATTATGTCTATTCATAATAGAACAGAAATGCTGACTCCAAGGACTGAACTATAAATAATTCTGCTTGGTCAGCCTAGGATCCTCAGTCCTATTAGAGCAGCCTATCAACTGCTGAGGCATCCAGGGCACATGTGAGATTTAAAGCAGTCAAGTTAGCAGATGGAGGTGTGGTAACGGAGCAGCTGGAGGGGCCATGATTTATAGTGCTACAGACAGGAAGGCTGGACAAAGAGAACAGGTTGGCACGGCAGAATCAGCGGGAAGCTCAGAGTTGGAGGGACCAGAGGTGGAGATAAGGCCCCAGATGGAACAAATAGAAACTGAGTTAAAGATACTATACAAAACTTCCATCCCCAACACCAGCCCCTCCACACAGACCCAAAGATCGATGCTTGATGCTTGTCTCCTAATACTCCCAACCTTGCCATGCAGGAGGAGACCCGAGCTTTATTCTCTTGAACAGAGGCAGACTTACTGGGAATGTAATATAGCTTTAACTTCAAAGTTCCTCATCTGTGTGGACCCCTTCTAAGAGAGAGGACATGGAATGGGCCCTACAATGTGTTCACATGGCCATATGTATATATTTTTAATTTTACAAAGTAAAATATTTTAACCATAATTATTTAAGACTGCTGTATTTCTAGTTCAAATTCTTCTTCATCATATTTTCTCTCATTTCAGACAGGTTTGGAGTGGCTATGGGCATCTGGGGGAATTGTCTATGGGGAAGTTGAGTTGGAGATGCATTAATTTGAATTCAGTGGGATATGTTTATGTGGTTTGCAGGTACTGCTATGTATAATTAAATGTTTGTTAGCCATCTCAATGTAGAGGGGCCACCCATTGTATCAACTACTACCTATTGTACCAACTAAATCTGCATTGTGGCCCAAAGATTCGAAGACAAATGTTATACAATGGTATGAATGTGTCATTCATTCCAGCAAAGGGAATAAGTAAATAATGGAGATAAACAAGCTAGTCTATGGAAAACTCTTCCAATCATCAAACTTACAAATAGTAAGCAGAAGGTTCCCATCAATGTTTGGTCAAATAGAAATTCTCTTTTGTCAGAGACATGCTTGATAATGCATCATACATAATTTTATGGGATTGCACAAAATGGAGTAAGTCATAATTCCTGTGTGTGGGCACACAAACACATACACATAGCAAGTGTGTATATGTGAAGTCAGATGACTTAGGTATTCCAATAAATCAGCTTGCTATCAAGGCCTAAAACAACAGGTGGCTCTAGTGTCTAAACTCACATATATATTTGAGAATAAAGCAAAATATGTAATATGGGTATTTACTTAAAACTGAAAGAAAGTTTAGATAAGGGAATATGAAACAAAAGTTAAACAGTGATAACTAAAATTGGTAGATTATTCTGAGATAAAGAAGCAACTTGAAACAAGCAATTTTCAGATTATTCTAAGTCAGTTCTAATGCAATAATTCTTTAAGAGACAGAGAAAAAATAAAAAGAAATAATGATTTTGAAATAATTTAATAATCTAATAAATAAAAAAGTGAGAATCATGTGAACACATTGGAACCAATTTTAATTTCTAGCTGTTTTACATGAAATATTGACATTGTAAAGATAACATGAAACTCATTATATGCCACCATGAAGACACTGTTGACAAACTGATTAATGAATGTCATCAATCTAAAGATGTTTTAAGACTAGTCATTATACAAGGCACCTTGAAATTCCCTGAAATATTAGTTTACAATGGAAGAAATGTAAGAGAGGCCTCCCCAAATTTGGCAGCAATCTTAATTTATCTCACATCACCAATTAAATGTGAAGATGAAAGAAACATTCTAAACTATCAATATTTTTAAAAATTCCAATCAAACTAGAGGAATTATTTTCCTAGTTTCTGTACAGAAATGACATTATACAATTGTTACATAAAGAGGCAAAGAGTCCATAGCAAAAAAAAAAAAAATGTAAGAGAAAATGTATTACAGAGTGCATTAATAAAATTATCATTTCCCTGGATTTTGTGACATTTGTGGAATTTGTCAGCTTTTTCAACTGTGCTATTTTTTTGTAACTTTTTTTCTCAGTGTAAATAGTGACTTTCATACTAAATTTGGACTCTTGGTTTGGTATGCTTTTCATTTAAGGTTAGTTCCATATTGCAAAAGATTCAGGCTCCACAAAAGCTTGTATCTGTCCTTTCTCAAGACATCCTAAAAGAGACAGCCTTGGGGCTCCCCAGGAGATACAGAGCTGAATGGAGGATCAGCTGGAAATCTACAGATTTGTCTGCACAGACCTCTGTCCAGTCGCCCAACAGGGAAGGTGCAAGTCTGCAGGCCTTATCCACAAATGTGGAGTTCTAGCGAGGTCTTTAATACCATGATTAAAAAGAGAAAAAAAGTGAAATGTGTCATAGAGAATTGCAGAGAATACTATGTGTGAACACATGGGACCCAGACTAATCAAATATACTCATATGAACATTTCCCCTATGCTCTTTGGATATATTTTCTAAAGAAATAAAATATCACACTTATAGTCGAAGTTCCCTTTGATATCCTTTTGTTTCCCTCACATCCCACATGCCAATTTTAAGCATGCTTGTTGGATTTGATTTTCAAATATATTTCAGATCTGGTCACTGCTCCATACCTCTATTGTTATTACCACGTCCCAGGCTACTGTCACCTCTCACGGAGATTAGAACAATAGATAGCCTCATAACTGGTCTCTGCTTCTACTCTTCTACTTCACTTCCATTTTTCTACTCTCGTCAGTTTTCTGCACAGCACAATGATCTTTGAAAAACTTAGATCGCTTCATTTCTTTGTTTTAAAACCTTCTGGTGGCTTTCTGTTGTAATGAATTTTTTAAAAAATCCACATTCTACAAGAATCTTCATGAAGTAAGACCAGGAACAGGCCTACTCTGGGAGATCATCTCTCATCACTTCTTCACCAGACACCAGTCACTGTGACTATTTCCAACAAGCCCAGATGGTTCCACCTTGTGCCTTCTGTCCCCCAGATCCATCCTTAGACCCACTGGTCCTTATTCCGGTTTCAGCATAAATGGCACACCCTCCACCCACCCACCCACCGCTCACATGACTGTCATGAAGCAGCATCTCCACTCCCACCCCTTTACGCTATCTTATTTTTATCCTAGACTTTTCATAATCTATTATTCTCTTCTTTATTTGTTACCTTTTTTGGGGGTCTATTTTCAACACCAAAATCGAAGCTCTATGAAGGTGAGAGATTTCTTTTCATATTGCTGTATTTCAAGCAGTGTCTATTATATTGCAGGCAATCAATACATATTTGCGGAAGAAATTCAAATTAGATTCCTCAACAACATCACTGAATGTTAACCAATAATGGAGCAATGACTTCAAAAATCTGAGAGAACACTATCTTCAGCTTGGAATGCAATATCCAGCCAAATTATTAATCAAGTGTGAGGGCAGAAAAGGACATTTCTGACATGTTGGAGCTCAGAAAATTTACTTCCCATATCCTTTCTGTGAGAAGCTGGGTAGGTTCCAATTAAAAGAAGTGCTAAACAAAACAAGAGGGAGACATGGGCTCCAGAAAGCAGTGTATCAAACACAAGAGCACAGGAAAGAGATGTCTCAGGATGACAGCAGAACAGCCGGCCTAGGCAGCAACTGGTCCAGAATGCAGCCAGAGGACAGAGGTTGTGAGAAGGAGGCCACCAGGAAAAAGACCATCTGATAAGAGAGGCTCCTTGGAAAAACAAAAGAAAACAAAACAAAATAAATGGTTGGAAGATAAGGCACTTTTGGAAAAAAATTAGAAGTAATATTTGCATAGTCATAAAATATAAACCAAAAATAGCTGTATAATTCTATTTAGAAAATGGGTTAAGGGAGCTAAATCTTCTGTGTAAGAGGAGGAAGTTAATGTTTAAGATCAACAAACCGAGGACAAGCAGTGTACAATTATTTGGAAAGAAGAAGGTAACTCTGATGGAATGACTATGAGAATAAAACATGGCTGCCTTTGGTAGGTTGAGCTGGAAAGTTAGGCAATTTGAGGACTGCAGAAGGGGAGTGTTGTTTTCCTTGTCGGTCTTAGGTCTGTCTGATATATGACTTTGGTGAAAATAAAAATATCAAAAATTTTTAAAACTATAATTTCTTCTGATAACACTGATGATAACTACAGCAAAAACAAATAAACCCTTTAGGCTTATCCTGGTTCCATTGTCTGATTTTGGAAAAGTTGTATGAGTGTCCTGGAGGTCTTCCTACCCATTTGTGAATTATATCCATTCATTCTTTTGGGGCACACTGGCTTAGATAACCTTATATATTTAACAGCCAAATTATGCAATGGACTTTTCGATGCTGCATGGTTTAGAAATGATATAGCTATGCCCAGAGAGAAAGAGAGAGAGAGGAGAGAGAGATGTTTTTGGGACATGTCAGTAGATATGGTCGAGAACAAGAGAAACTTGAATTTTTCCAGTACACTTCACAATTGGCCTGCAGTGGTACTGCTTATGGGAGATCACATTTATGCATGTGGTAATGTCTAAGACTTTGGAAAAAACCTTTTAAATATTAGCCAGACTCTTTGAAGTGAATTCAAAGTACTGCAAAATAATTTACAAAGAATGTCCTTTTGGAAGTGGGGGGTTACACAAGGATAGGAATGGCTTTCATTTTCATGACTGCTTTTGGAGGTAAATAAGCATATTTTAAAATAAAATATGAAAAGATTATAGTTGGAGTTTTGTTCTCCTATGGTAATGGGGAACACAATCGTTTTTATTTTTTATTTTAAACAGCAACTTTCAAGCTGTCTTTTGTCCAAACCAAATAGAACTTAAAATGTAAAAGTTTTAACATTTGTAAAATAAAAAATCTTTGTACTTTTGCATGATCCTAAATAGTTCCCCATTCCTAACTCAACAATTGTTAGTAACACAATACTAGGTTGCATCATTTTCACTGTTATTGGGCAATGCAGCCTGGGTACATTCAACTATTTGTTGACTAGTTCTTCACCCACAGGAGTAGATTGAACCAACCTTTTTCTCTGTGGGGAGGGAAAATTGTTCCTAGGACACAAAAAAGCTGGCAACCTTCTACCAAGACTCACTTCCTTCCTGAGTCATTTTTATGCAAGCATCCTTGGCTTCATCTGAGAGAGGGAGTATTAGAACTCTATTTGGATTTCTCAAAAATCACAACCACTATTTGGTAGTCACTGGGAAGGATGTTTAGTCCTTTAGTTTTCTGGGTTTTGGGTGAGAAATATAAAAATGGGAACAGACAGTTTGAAATAGACAGGGAGGTGATCTCAAGAGCTCTGTTGGCAGTGTTACCTACTTGATAGGACAATTCTGGGAAAGGAAGCCATGCCTGGTGCCACGGCCAGTAAAAACAAAAAAACAAAACAAAGCAAATAAACAACAACAGTTTTTGTATCTTGCCAGAGTCTGAGATCAAGTCTGGCACTAAGCAACCTCATGAAGTAGAAAATTCATTGTGTATGGTTCTTCACTTTAACTCACTTTCCCCTTACTTCCAACTCCTCAGGTAAATGATACAGACTTTTTAAGCACAACTTACCCAATCACAGTGAGTCTGCCCACTCATTAGAGCAGGCCTGGGAGCCAAGCTGTTTTGTTTGTTTGTTTATTTGTTTTTGAGCTGGAGTTGTGAGGCTAGCCCTCTTTCTTCTTTGGCTGTGCTGCTTTAAGAAGGTAAACTAGAGCTAATTGGGACAATTGTTCTGGCCTCTTGGGGACAGCCAGTTTGAGAGAATAAAGCCAAAGAAGAACATGTCAGAAATTTGAATAGGAAGGATGGGGAGAGAGAGAGAGAGAGAGAGAGAGAGAGAGAGAGAGAGAGAGAGAGAGAGAGAGACTTTGATGAAAGCAATTGGGAGTGTTAGAAGAGAACAGGACAGTAAGTGACTGCAGTCAAGCACAGGATGTGCCCCTGAGGCCATTTCCAAGTCTGTTCTGTCTTTGGTTTGGTCAAAGAATTCCATTTTTTAATTTAAGATGTTTCAAGTTAGATTTCAAATTGGGTTTGAAAGATGCAGCCAAGAGTCCTGCCTTGAGAGATAGTACAGTAGTCCCCCTTTATCCATGATTTTACTTTCCACTGTTCCAGTTACCTACAGTCAACTACAGTCCAAAAATATTAAATGGAAAATTCCAGAAATAAACAATTCATCAGTTTTTAATTGAGCACAGTTCTGAGTGGTGTGATGAAATCTCAAGCCATCAGCTCCATCAGCCCCAGATGTGAATCATTCCTTTGTCTAGCTTATCCATACTGTATACACTCCCCACCCATTAGTCACTTAGTAGTCTCAGTTATCAGATCAACTCGTTCTGGTATCACAGTGTTTGTGTTCAAGTAACCCTTGTTTTACTTAATAATGGCCCCAAATTGCAAGAGTAGTGATGCTGGCAATTCAGATATGCCAAAGAGAAGCCATAAAGTGCTTCCTTCAAGGGAAAAGGTGAGTACAGTACAATAAGATATTGAAATAGAGAGACAGAGAGAGAGAGAGAGAGAGACAGAGACAGAGAAAGAGAGAGAGAGGGAGGCCACATTCACATAATTTTTACTACAGGGTATTGTTATAATTATTCTATTTTATTATTAGTTATTGTTGTTAATCTATTACTATTGCCTAACTTACAAGTTAAACATTACCATAGGTATGTATGTATAGGAAAAAACAATATATATATATATATATAGGGTTTGGTACTATCCATAGTTTCTGAAATCCATTGGGGGTCTTGGAACGTATCTTCTGCAGATAAGGGGTGACTACTGTAATGATCTCAAAGGGAATGAAAGAGTCATTGGTGAATTTTTGGGTATTGTAACACCTGGGCAGAGGACATTTTGAGCATGGACCCTTCAGCTTTTCCTCGTGACATACTGCTGCTGCTACTGAAGGGAAATGTGGCAATGACTGGGCACTTTTAAATAAATTTTTTGAGTTTCATTGAACCACATGTATTTAAATGTACAATTTGATGAGTTTTGATATATTCATATACCTTCGAAATCGTCACCAAATCAAAATAATGAACGATCCGTCACTCTCATAAGTTTCCATGTAACCCTTTGTAATCTCTCTAACCACATTCTAACCTTCCACCTCCATCCCCAGGCAAACAATGATCTGCTTTCACATAAATGGAGTTATCCTGTATGCACTCTTTTATTATGTATTTATTGTAGGTCTGGATTCTTTCGCTCAGCATTATTATTTTGTGATTTATCCACATTGTAGTGTGAATCCACTGGGGTTTATTTTTCATTGCTGAGAGTATTTCGTTGTGTGGATATACCGCAATTTATTTATCCTTTAAACTGCTGAAGAATAGTTAGATTGTTTCTAGTTGTGGCTATGAAAAATAAAGGTGCTATGATCATTCATGTACAAGTGTTTGTATGGATGTGTTTATTTCTCTTAGGTATATTCAAAGGAACGGGATCGCTAAGTCGTGATGTTTAACTTTTTAAGAAATTGTTGAACTGTTTTCTTAAGTGATTGTACCATTAATTCCCATCAGTGGTTCTAGTTGCTACCCATCCTCACCTATGTTTTGTATTATCTGACTTTTAATTAAGCCATTCCAATGGGTATATGTGGTTTTAATTTGCATTTCCTTAATGACTAATGACATTGAGCATTTTTTAATGTATTTACATGCCATCCTTATGTCTTCTTTGATCGATTATCTGTTCAAAGATTTTATTCATTGAAAAAATCCTAAAAATTTTAAACAGCTTTACTTAGGTATAATTTAAATATTGTAAAGTTCACCCATTGTAAGTTTGCATGTCAATAATCTCTAATAACTTTTATACAGTTGTGTAACCAGCACTACAGTCCACTTTTAGAACATTTCCATCACATCAGAAAGTTCTCTGTATGCATTTGCAGTTAATCCCTGCTGCACTCCCAGGTAACCATACATCTGTTTTCTGTCTCTGTAGATTTGTCTATTCTAGAAATTTCATATAAATGGAATAATAAAGTATATAGTTTTTTGTATCTGGCTTCTTTCACTTATCATTATGTTTTTTGAGGTTCACCTAATTGTTGCATGTAACAGTAGTTTGTTGCTTTTTGTTACTGAGTAGTATTCCGTTATATGGATATACCATATTTTGTCTATTCTGCAGTTGATGAACATATAGATTGCTTCCAGTTTTTGACTACTATGCATAATGCTACTGTGAACATTCCTGCACAAGTCTTTGGGTAAACATGTGTTTTCATTTCTCTTGGGTAGGTACCTAGAAATAGAATTGTTGGGTTGCATGATAAGTATATATTTAACTTTTTAAGAAACTACCAAAGTGTATTGCCAAGTAACTGTTCCATCTTACATTCCCATCAACAAAATATGAGGGTCCCAATTTCTCAGTTTCTTTCTATGGGATTCAAGCTAAATAATGCCCTCATGCTGGTACAAGTGACTTTCCACTTTGGAGGGTTAAGGCAGGGGTGGGCCCATGGCCAATGGGGTTTCTGACATGAAAGCTCTGTCCAGGAGAACTGATGGAAACTAGCTGGGAAATCCTCTCTCTGGGCAAATTTGACATAAAGAGAGAATGAAGTGGTTAGTGCAAATAAGCAGAAGAAAGTAGAGATACCGAGGCTGAGTCCTGTGTGGGCAGAACACCTGAGTAGAGCTTGGTGAATTGTTTTAAGAGGGCAGCCATGAGAGAACCTGGTCTGCACTGGACCTTGATGGGTCTTCTTTCTGACCTAGCCTTTCCCGCCCTCCATCTGAAACCTTTCCACTCTGACCTTTAAAGTAGCCCCTCATGATCAAAAAATTCTCCCATATCCTCACTTTCTTCTGCCTTCTCTAAAACTGACTCTGTCCCTAGGAGTTTCCTCTCAGATTGAGGTGGCTGATCCTCTCACAAACCACATCCATTAAGGTAAAGAGGAAAAGTCAATGCTCTCCTCTCTCTCATTGCCTTCACTACAGCATGCCTTCCTGCCCCAGGCTAGATCTCTACTCCTTTGTTAACAAACAAACAAACAAACAAACAAACAAACAAACTTCTGTTCCCATGAGAGTCAAATCATTTGGCCCCACAGTTCAGTCTTCCTCTCCTCAGACTCCCTGCACATCGGCAACACACTCCACCTCTTTGTTTCTGAATTCTTGGAACTCCTCATTTCCAATGCCTGTCTCCTCCATTTTATTCCAATCACGTCTTCCAAAGTCACACTTCAGAACTTGTCATCACTACCACTCCACCTCTGAAATTACTGATTTTAACATTCCCCTTTACGACAATAACTTCCCAAACTTCCAATTTGTTTGGTAAAGTACCACCTCTGCAAGTGTTCTTTCACCTCATCAAAACTTCCCAAACATTGATAACTATACTCTCTCTTAATCTATCAAACTCCTCTTGTCTTCACTTCCTTCTCTCTACAGCTCAGATTCCATGTTCTATTTCAAACACTCCTTTTTATGTACTATAATTTCCCATACCTTGTCTTTCCATCACATTCACCTTTAAAGAAAAAAAAAAGGCAGTGTAAAGAGCTCCACCATTCATCCTCTTCATGCATATGCCCAGGCAGCTGAGAATGCAGTGATCACTATATATTCATGGTTTACAAGTTAAACCCTGAGTATATGGGTTTTCGACCCATCCAGGTAACACTTCTTTACCACTATCTTCAACAACCACCTCACAGGCTTTTCTGCTCTCAAACATTTGACCACTCCTCAACAATATTTGCCTCCCTCCTCTCAGCATATGACTTTACCTCCGGCATCACAGAGAAAGTAGAAGGCTTTAAATACTGAGTTGTTGAATTTACTATCCACCAGATGTACAGCTCTGCCTCTGAGGCTTTTGCATCTACTTCTCTCCTCCCCACTGCAATGCAGGAGGCACCTTTCCCTCTGTACTTTCTTGTGTTCTCTGGACCGTACACATAGCCACTTTCTCAGAAACTTAATTTACCCTGTGCTCAAAAGTATCTCTGATTTAAATTTTTTTCTCTTTACTGAATTTTTCCAAGTAGCATTGAAAAATACTGTAGGCTCTTCAGTCTTAAAGGAAACCTTTCCTCTTTCATTCCCTTAAAACAAAACAAAACAAAACAAAACAACAACAAAACACAAGAAAACCTCCCTGGACCCCACATCTTCCAATTGCTGCCCAATTTCTTCATCTTCAGAAGCTATTCTGGCTTCTGTTCCTCACCATGTCACTAAAATTGTGTTTACTAAGGTCACTAAGACATTCCACATGGGTAAATCTAACGGATTCTTGAGGCCTTTCTTACTTGACCAGTTAGCCCATTTGATATATTGTCCATTCCTTTATTTTTGAAACATTAGGCTGGCCAAGAGATGGAGTGCATAGCAAAGAGAAGCATTACAACTAGGGAATGAATTCCTTGGTTCTCCGCATCTTTTCTCTGACACCAGCCTTTCTGCTACCAGATCTCTTACATCTCTGGGCTTCAGGTGTCATTTAAACTGAAGAGAAGACTACAAGTATGCAGAAGTAGAGGTTGACCAGATGGCTTCTTGAGGTCTTTTTATTCCCCGGAATCCATGGTTGCTGATTTTGAGTCACACATGAGTTAGCAGTCACATTTATATGCACGGTTCAGCATTCCCATCTTTGAAGTGAGACATTTCCTCTCACTGCCTAAATTACTTCTAGGTTATAAATTCACCTTTGGAAGCAATATTAACTCTTTCAGTTCTCCAGTATGCTGCTTACTAATACTGGATTTCTAGAGAGGAATAATTAGTCAATTGAAATATCAAACTGGCTCCTTCAGCATGTTAAAGATCGTTAAGATATTTAAATTCATAGAAATAAAAGTTTGCTCTCTGGTCAAAGCACTAAGGCAATAACATTTTCTGCCCCAAAGACTAGAGCTATCAGGAAGACATATGCAATGTTTATACTGTGCTCAGTACTATAACTACTGCTTCTTTAGTCTTAGGACAGAAAAATAGGCTTATAAGAAGCCTTGAGAGGAAAAAAGCAGCATAAGTAAAAGAAAGAAAAAAAAATAAAGTTTTTTTTTTCTAGACTGCCCAATTACAGTATAGTAGGAAGAGCATGAACCTAGAACTAGAACTAGATTTAGACTTGGTCTAAACACGAGTTCACTCTGTGAAACTGGGCAAGCCACTCCCAAGTTATTCATCTGTAAAATGGGGAAGTGAGATACTTATTGGGCCTCCCAGCATGACTGTGAGAATCAAATGAGCCAAAGAATAGAAAATATTCTAATAAGTAAAAAGTGCTCTATAACTCAAGATATTTCCTAACAGAGTAACAATGTCCTAGTAAGAAGGGTCTATTGGAGCAAGGGACCCCTGAATCCATTTCTAGTAGATAGGGTATTAGATTAATACTTCAGTATACTCAGGTATCAGAATATTGATCTAAGTTTTTGGTGGGGAGAAGCAGATGAGAATTGTTGTTTCCAATCTCCTCTCTGAATGTTGACTTTTTAGCTTACAGAGTAAAGATATAACTTGAAGACGATTTCTGACTTTTCAGCCATAAAAATCCCATTTTACAAAATGGGTTATTCCTTTTCTTTTTTAAAGGAACAACCAGAAAAAAATACAACTTTTAATGGAATAAAATAGAAATAATTTAGATTTGTTAATTCCTTTAAAATTTTGATGATTTGGATATGGGCCTGTGTCTCACTGGTATGTGCCAGGAAAAAAAAAAATTTTTCCCCTGGTCTTAAGTTTCTGTACCTACAAGACACTATAGAAAAGAGAGGTAGAAAATCCTCCAGTATATGTGGTTTTTACTCATCTGAAAGACAATGTGAAATTCAACCCACATATATTAGAGTGTGAATTTAGCTAGTTACTTCCTTTTTACTTTATTATATCTCCTCATATAATCCTACACATGGAATATCCAATAGTTAGACACATTATTTATCCGTAGAAATTTACCTTTCTCCATCTGTTATTCATGATTTGAATTAGGGCCACCTAAAGGTATATTGTTTTTATCCCACTCCCCATTTTTTGCACGAACTTGCTGCTCCAGAGATGGTTAAAGGTCTGCTAAAAACAATGGTCTTGTGAAAAAATTATTAAATGATTTTATGAGTCATCCCCATTCCATCCAATTGAGGAAATAAAAATTGGTCTCAAGAATTAGCATGCTTTTTTGGCATTCTGGAGTATGAAGAAAATAAAGCTCTCTATAAATACATGGAATATTCTACTGTACTTGTATTTGTAAGATTCTTACTTGCATATAAAAAAGAACAGACCTCACTGAATCTGAGAACCTTCAGCAGGCAAGCAATGGAATTGAGTTAAATTTTAATTTGTTGTTTTGGTCTCACTGTATTTATTTTTATAATTTACTTTTATTCATCATGTTGATTTTCCATTTTCAGGTCATGATGTTTCTTTTAAAATAAAAAAATTCAAATGAAAAAATGAGACAGTAGAGAAAATATTAAATATATAACACATATGTAGTAAGCAGATATAGCAAAAAGTCATGAAGGTGGAGGGCAAATGATTGAAGTCTCAGAAACACTGCCTTATGGAATGTTTCTGACACTTTATATATGGCATGTTAATTTTCTCTTGTTATGTCCTCAAATTTTAACAATCCCATAGGACAGTATGATGGTTTGGTAACAGAGAGACCTTGGTTCAAATCCCAGTCCTTCGACTGTCTGGCTTTGTAACTTGGGGCAAATTATATTTAACTTCTACCTGAGTTTTTTCATTTGTAAATTGGAGATAACATTAGCTTACAGAACGGAGTGAATTATGGGGATAATGAATATAGACTGCCTCACTGTGTCCAGCACAAGGCGTAGGTTCAAAAATGATGTTATTATCAGAAAGGGAAGATATTAGGCATCTTATTTGACAGGCGAGAAAATTCAGACTCAAAAGTTACGTGACTAGGATGCCGTTGACTGTTACCTACCTTGGGAGCAATCATTTCTTGAGTATTGATTCAAATTTCCAAAACCACATTTCCTCACATTCTTGATGAAAAAGGAGCTAGGAAAGCATATGCAAAGACTTCGACTCCATTGCTAACTTGGTACAGCCTTTTATTTTAATTCTAGTTACCTTACATAGTCGGACCTCAGTACTTATGCTGCTATGTGTGTAAACTTGATTCTTGAGAGATCCTTTCCGATTTGCTTTCTTCTGTGACTACAGAGTATAGTTATCATTTATCTAAGTGCTGTTGGTGACAAAAGGGACTGAATGAGAGGGTGCAATGATGAAAATTAATCTTCACTACTAGAAAACAAAACTGAAAGTAGAAGCAATTTTATTTGTTCCCTTCAGTAGTGGAGCCAGAGAAGCACTGGTTTTAGGAGTACCAGTTTTGGAGTAGTCATTCATACAGGTGTAAAGAGACCAGACATCAGGACTGGGGGTCATATCAAAAACAATCTAACCTGGAATTATTATTATCTCACGAGGCTACAATGCTGTACAGCCTTTCTGACCAGGACAGATTGGTACATGAAACTGAGCTCACAATCTCTTGACAAATGTAGGGCTGACAATCTCTAAGTGTGAAGTTATGTCATGTATTTCTGACATTTCTACAATAAGAAATAATCTGCTCCATAAAAAAACACACGAAACAAATAAACAAACAAACAAACAAACTCACGCCAGAATTAAGATCAGACTATAAATCAGTGGGGAAAAAAATTCAATGAGGAGCTTTAAAATCCTGCTAGTGCATGTGCAATCTTAGGCACGGCCACCCCACCCTTGCTCACATACGTACTCAATGTGGTCTACATCTATTCAATAATCACATTCATTTGCTTCCCTAAGTGACCATGGTATCTTATTGTAGTATTTATCAGCATGCGTATAAAATGCATGGTTCAGTTGATGAATTTTTAACTCTTAAATTAAAGTGTGATTGTGTTTGTATCACATTTTTCTTGAGCAATTCAATAGTAATTCACTGCATTCTTGTCACAGAGATGATTATGCAGTTGCATAAAAGTATTGACCATGACAGTTCCACGTGGAAGTTCATAAAGATGAAAGTTTGAAAGTCACAAAATGTCATCAGTGTAAGTAATTGCAATTACCCCTGAAGGCAAAAGATTAAATCTATTTTACATGAGTTTTAGACCAACATTCTAGATTGCCTTTTATGTAGTTTGTGATCTGATTTCTTGACAAATTAGACATATAAACAGGAAATGGTCTTAATAAAAAACAGTGGTGATGTATTTGTTCAAAACTGCCTGAGATTGCTTAAAAAGTAAGATGTCTATGAGAAACACATGATTCTGGTACAGGGCTAGGATCCCTATACCAGAGAAGCCAAGACATTTAATAAAAGGAGGGGCTTCAATGTGAACAGTGAGGCAAAGTGTCAAGTTGCCCAGGAGAGATGAAACAGGTTCATAGAGATGTTCGCTGCAAGCATCTTGATTTGTGGCAAACTCATTTACCCCAGGAAGTCGCTGACAGTGGGGGAGCAGAGGGAGTAGATACTGTAATTGCATCTAGCACTGATCCAGACAAAACAGCAATCAAAACTCAGGAGCTGACATTCAATCATTACAGATCCCAGCCATTTGTACAGTGGACCTACCTGGCATTCAAAACATCTCAAAGAAAGCAGAATCTCAATTTCCCAAGCAAGGAAATAGAAAACTGCAATGTCTGAATGGTTTTATCTAAGCTTAGATTGGAACCGTAATAGCATTAAAATAGAATGGGTTTAATAATAAATCTTGGCAATATAACTGCGATCTACAGAATAGTAAATTTTTCAAGTTCATTTGTTCCCCCTCCTTTTAAACAGGATACAAGTGTACTATGTATGCATATACAATGATGCCATTATATTGTGGCAGTAGTGGAAGAAATGTCTATGGCATGATTAATTGTAGAACAGAATTACTTGACAGCAGAGCTGTCAAATATCAAAACACTTGCCAGGTTTTTAACTCAGACAAGTTGAAGAATGTATATTGTTGCTATAACTGAAATCAATCCACAATTTGAGTAAAAATTAACTCTTTATAGTTCCTCCTTATCGGCACAACATAAAAAAAACCCCCAAAAACTAAAAAACAAACAAACAGACAAACAAAAAAAACAAATCAAAACTCCCTCCACAGAAATGCTTACATGTAGACAGGCATTCAAGACTGATGACTGATAAATAAATAAAGTAGCAGCATTTGTAAGGCTTTTTGAAGTTTGCAGAGAGCTTTCATGTATATTCTTTTGTTTGATTCTCATAACAACACTCTGATTGATGGGGCAGGCATTTCATTTCATTTTTCACTGAGGCTTACTCTGGGCCAGGTCTCATGCTAGACACTTAAGATAAAAAGATAAATTAGATGACATCCCTGTAGCCAAGAAATTTAATAAATGAGGAAACTGAGTCTCAGAGAGATAGAGATTGTCTAGTAATTTTTACTATAGAGCCCTAAAACCTATATCTTTGGACTCAAAATCTGATGCTTTTACCCTTTTCCTATGTACCTCTTAACAGAATGAGGTCAAATTAGTCAAGAGAGAAACACATTTTTGTTGAAAGCAGGTTTCCAGAGCACTCTAAATTTCATACAGCAAAACCAGCTTAGCAGATAACTTAATTCAAAGATCAGCCAGCCGCCTATTAAAGCAAAGGTTTTGGACCACTAATTTTATTTCCTTTAGGAGCATAGGTAAATAAACTTGCATTAAAACAATGAACTATTCTGATTTGACATGTAAAGACCTTGGAAGAATTACTCCTAGCCTTAAAACAAGAAAAAGGTTGAACACACTGCGAATCAATGACTTTTTTTGGACACATCAGAGAACTAAGTTTGCAGGGCAAAACGCCACTCAAAATCTGAAGGGACAGGTGCAACCAGAAAGACACGGCAGAAGAGAAGCCATGAGAGCCATAAACTGGTAGGAACACATAATGATAACATTCTTGAATTGCTGGAGGCTGAATGAAGACCATCTGAGACTTAAAAACTCCTGGAGGCCCAGTCTTAGGGGGTGAGGGGAACCACATTTTCAGAAATTTTATCACTAGGAACCCTACCAGGTTCTCCTGTGAAGATTGGAGAAAAATTCCTTTGTTTTGGGCAGGGACAGGGCAAATGTAATCATTTTGAAATATCCCAGGGGAAAAGTATATAAGTCATGTTGATAGTATGTATCCTTGCTATGATGTGATGAGAAGGACACTATCCCTTTGACATTCCCTTCGTGGTCTTCCTCTCCAAAAATTATAACCCCAGTCTAATATGATAATAATATCAGACAGACTCTAATTGAGAGAGATTTACAAAATGCCTCACCAGTACTTCTCAAAACTGTCAAAGTCATCAAATACAAAGAATGTGTGAAAAAGCGTTACAGTCAAGAGGAGCCTAAGGAGACATGATGACTAAATGCTATGTGGTATTCTGGATGGAATACTGAAATACAAAAATATATTAGGTAAAAATGAAGGAAAGCTAAATAAAGTATGTAATTTAGTTAATAATAATAATGTATTAATGTTGGTTCATTTATTGTAGCAAATGCACCTTACTAACCATAGGAAAAATTAGGTGTGAGATATGGGGATACTCTCAGTACTATCTTGGTGACTTTTCTGATTATCTAAAACTATTTTAAAACAGTGGGGGAAAAGGAAAATGTAAATAAACAGAATGAACTGGATTTTGAAATAACTTTTTAAGCTACTTGGGAAATATATGTGTTGGGAAGTAGAGCTGACTAGGACTCATAGTACAATTCTCTGTCTTGGGAGTTCTCCTTCTTCGACTTCTGTTTTGGGTGAGACACCCGAGGAGTTGTGAGGGAGAAAGTAGTCCCCCAGTTAGTCACCCAGATTGATAAATCACCCCCAAAAATACTGGAGTGACAGATTTTGAAGTAGAAAATGCTTATTGGGAATAAAATCTATCACAAAGGAAACCAACTTCTCTGCACTCATAGAACGTGAACACTCGAAGGGACCACAGATGCCCTCAAGTCCCATTTTCTCATTTTACAGATAAGGAAATTGAGGCCCAGGAGGAGACACATCCATGTTGAATCCAGGATTAGAACTGTTTCTTTTCGTTGCCAATGTTTTATTATGAAAAATTTCAAACACAGATTTAAAATTGGTACAGTGAATACTCTATACCCACCACTGAATTCATTAACATTTTGTCATATTTACTTCATATATTTGAAAACTATTTAAAAATAATTTTTATACCTTGTGACACTTCATCTCTAAATATTTCAGCAAAGGGTTCCTAAGAATAAGGACATTCTTCTACATATCCACAATACTATTATCCACAATACCGTTATAACAATAATTAAAAATAATTCCTTAATACAGCTAATACCCAGTCCATTATCTAATTTTTCCATATATCTCCAAAATGTCTTTTACAGGTCCCTTTCCCCCCAAATCAGGATTCAATCAAGAAAGTGTATTGCACTTGGTTTTATCTTTATAATCTCTTTTCATCTGGAACATTCCCCAAACATTTCTTTTTATGATACTGACTTTTTAAAAAATGCCTCTCATTCTGGAATTGGGTGACTATTTTCTCTTTATGTCATTTAATTTCTTTCTCTCTCCACTGGATTTTCTAGAAAGGAATTGAGTTCAAAGGCTTGAGTAGATTCAAATACAGAGCTTTTGGTAAAAATGTTTCATGGTTGACGCTGTGTCCCTCATATTGCATCACTAGGTGGCTCATCCTGTCAAGCTGTCCCCCGAGGAGTGATGCAGGGTTTGATGACTGGATTAAGGTGGTGACCTCCAGCTCTCTCCAGTGGAAAGATGCAATGTTTTTCTGTGTTACTAGCGAGTAATCTGTGGGGTAATGCTTTGGAACTAGACACATATCCTGTTTCTCAACAAACTGACACCTAATGGTTTTAACATCCACGGGTGCTGCTTGCCTGAGTCAGTTACTCCATTTCAGGTTGCAAAAGGGCGAGTTTTCTAGTTCTCTCATTCCTTGTGCTTATGTGTGATGGGATTCTTCTGTAAGGAAGAGGGGTGAATGGCTGCTACCCCTGAAAAAGGACATGGCAAATGCTTAATTCACTTTCGTGTGTTCCTTATTTTCAGAGTAATGAGTTGATGTAAGACTTTACGCAAAAATGGCAAAACAGTTAAAAGAAAAAATTTTTTAAACTTTCTTTTTTCCCTCCCACCCTCTTCTTCTGCTTCCTCCTACTCCTTCTTTCTTTTAGTTTCACTGGGGAATCATTGGTTATTATTTACACTCATTATTCTTTCTGCTGTAAGTAATAACTGATAACTCCCCATTGACCAGTGAAAGTTTCTTCACTGTGGGGGGATTGCCATATCCTCACTATTATGTTAGAGTCTCCTTATTTTCTAGCAAAAGGTATTCCTGGATCACTTTATATTTGCCTCCAATCTTTCTAAGATTTTGGTTACCTTTTGTGGGAAATGATATTTAGAAACTGAAGTCTGGATGTTCGGATATCACAGTGCTCTTGGGGGTGTGTTTAGTGAGTGAATAGGAAATATATTTTATAAAAGGGTTTATTTGAAGATGAACTGAGAATATCTCTGTAAGCTCAGAGCATAGTAGACAATGCATTGTGGTATAGTCGGTGTCATTATCATTTTATCAGATGAAAAATTAAGTCTCAGAGAAGATAACTTACATCAGCTTACATAGCACATAAGTCACCAAGCTGGGGTTTGAACCCAGGTCTCCTATTATAGCATCTATAGAGCAGACTTCTATCATGTATATGTTCATTCAGCACCCTTACATGTTTGGGAATTTCCACACTGTGATTCTCAACCCCTAAGTGAGAAGCCAGAATTCACATTTTCATTCTCCCTTCCAGCTAGGGTGCAGGTACCGTCAAGTAGATGCACGCAGTAAGCCCCCATTTGATGAACAGTTCACATCTGCAGGTACTATGCAGGTCCATTTTGGTAGAGGAGGTGGTGAAGACATCTGGTTTTGCTGGCTTCAGGAAAAGAGTTTCTCGCATCCAATGCTCAGCATCTAGAGTATAAGCAATGTGATCCCTCAGTGGCAGAAGCAACGGGGTCTTGGCTAGAGCACTCTTTCAGTGTAGATTGGCCATTATTCCTGGTTGTATTCTCCAAGCCTGAGTGCTGCCCTCCTGGAGTTTTAGCGAGTTTTAATAAATTCCTTTTCTGCTTAAACTAGCTAGAGTGAATTCTGTTGTTTACAAGCTAAAAACCTTGACTGATGCATTATGCCACTTTCCCCAAACAGTGCACCATGGCAGACTGATGAAAATGGGCAGCAGGTGTGTCATGATTCTGGCTTGTTTCTGAACCAGTTTACGTCTCATGATCCAACTGCCCCCACAGTAAGTGGGCTGCTCGCCTTCTTCTGAGCCTTAGAGTGTTACCTCCATACTCAAACTTAGATATGACTCTTGACCTTACTTTACAAATAACAAGGAGAGTGAGGGAAGGGGATGAAAACACAGCTACAGCAAGGGAGAAGACGCCAGACACCATCAAGAAGTCAGCGTTGCCCGCAACAGTGGAGGTGGAGACAAGATGGCCCTGCGCCCAGATGACAACGTGCTCATTGGAGCACTATTTACCACTTACTACTACACATGCCCTTTCTTAATATTCCCAACAATTTTGTGAGGTGGTTTTTTTAAATCACCATTTTATGGTTAAACAACCGAGGTTCAGAGAGAATGACAAATTAGAGGAAAACTTATGTAGTCATTCATTTTAAATATAGAAATTGCATGATTCAATTTGTTTGTTGAGCACACTTTGGCAGCAATGAGGATAATGGAGAGGCCTCCAGTTAGAAGGTTACTGCAAAGCTCCAGGGAAGAAGTGACTAACTCTAATAAGCAACCAGTCTGTAACTTCTCTCTTCTGGATTCAAATGCACTTTTTATAGAACCAAGGATTTCTGCTACGTTGGCCGCCCAACTTCAGATCATTAGTCACCATATGTTTTAGGCATACCCCCATCCTACTGTGCTGTAGTGCTCTCCCGCATGTTCCTGTGGGGGACTTCACCCCCTCCTCTTGTGCTGGTGATAGAATGACATGCTCATCGCAGCCAAGGGTTGCATGGCAGGGCCCATTTTCATTCATTCAACAAATGCACATTAATGTATGTACCATGCGCTGGGAAAAGGGTGGTAAACAAGGACAGTCCCTGCCTGTCCTCACAGACAAGGAAGGACATAGTAATTCAGTGCAATTGTTTCCCTGGTGATAAGAATCACATGCTAGACATAAAGTCCCAAGTCCCAGCAAGACTCACTGAATCTGAATCTCTAGAGGAGGTTCCTGGGAGCCTGAGTGTTTAATAAATGCCCCGAGTGAGTCTATCGTCAGGGAAGCTTATGCACATTAGGTGACGTGCGAGCTTTGATGGGAACTCCGAGAAGAGGCATGTGACACACTTTAAGACCAGAGAAAGTTTTCTCAAGAAAGTGACAGTTAACCTGAAATCTGAAGGTGAACAAATATGTATGTGTCAGTCAGGTGAAGAGGTAGGGGAGAAGGGAAAAAGTTTTCTGAGCTCCTGTTTCTCTCTTCTGGCCACACCCCAGTTGTCAGAGGCCCAGCTGGGATGGACTGCTTGGGGCTCCCTCCATGGCAAACAAATAGTCACTACGCTACAAGAGAAAGGGACAGTATTCTTATTATCCCAAGTACACTTGCAGTTAAAAGTAATAACTTTCTTTTCTTTTTCTTTTTTATTTTATGATTTTTATTATAATATAGTTAACATGCAATATTGTATTAGTTTCAGGGGTACACCACAGTTATCCAACATTTATCTAAAGAAGTGATCACCATGATAAGTCCAGCAATCATCTGACACCGTACCATGCTATCACAATAGTATTGACTATATTCCCAATACTGTCCATTACATCCCCATGACTTATTTGTTTTATACCTGGAAATTTGGACCTCTTATTCCCCTTCACTTTTTCCCCATTTAAAAATTTTTCAATTTTTCAGTTAACATTCAATATTATTTTATATTAATTTCAGCTGTAGAGCACAGTGGTTAGACATTTGTGTAATTTAAGAAGTGATCCGCCTGACTAGTCTAGTACCCACGTGGCACTATACATAGTTATTACCATATTATTGACTATATTCCCTATGCTTTACTTTACATCCTCATGACAATTTTGTAACTACCAGTTTGTGCTTCTTAATCCTTTCACCTTTTTCACCCTGCCCCACCTTTTTCATCTATCACCCCAACAAATCTAGTACCCATCTGGCACCATACATAGTTATTACAATACTATTGACTATATTCTTTATGTTATATCCTATATCCCAATGATTACTGTGTAACAACCAATTAGTACTTCTTAATCCCTTCCCCTTTTTCACTCACCCCCCAACTTCCTTCCCATCAGGCAACCATCAATATGTTCTCTGTATCCATGAGATTATTTCTGTTTTCTTTGTTAATTTTGTTCTTTAGATCCCACATATAAGCAAAATCACATCGCATCTGTCTTTCTCTGTCTTACAATTAGCACAGTACCCTCCAGGTCCAACCCTGCTGCTGCAGATGACAAACCCCATTCCCTTCCATGGCCGAGCAATATTCCCTTGTATATATGGAACATACCTCCTCTTTATTCATTTATCCATCAACAGACACTCAGGCTGCCTCCACATCTTGGCCATTGTAAACAATGCTGCAATGAACATGTGGATGAACACGTCCCCTCGAAGTAGTGTTTTGGTTTCTTCAGATAAATGCCCAGAAGTGGATTATTGTGTCCTTCTTTGTTTCTTGTTATAGCCTTTGTTTTAAAGCTGTTTTGTTTTGTGTAAATATTGCTACTCCTGATTTTCCATTTGTTTCAATTTTCATGAAATATCTTTTTCCATCCCTTTACTTTCCATCTCTGTGTGTCTTTCAATCTGAAGTGATTCTCTTGTAGGCAGCATATGTAAGGGTTTTGTTTCCTTATCCATTCAGCCCTCCTGTGTCTTTTGAGTGGGGCATTTAATCCATTTACATTGAAAGTAATCGTTGATAGACATGTAGCTATCCTCATTTTTAAAATTCTATTTTCCTTTTGCTGTTCCGATTGGGTGTTTCTGCTACCTTGTCTTCCAAATCACTGATTTTGATCCTCTGCTTCATCTAGTCTGTTAGTGATTCTTTCCAGTGCATTCCTCATTTCAGTTATTGTATTCTTCACTTCTGACTTGTTCATTTTTGTGGTTTCTATTCCTTTTTTTATGATTGCTATCTCTTTGTTGAAGTTTTCACTAAATTCCTTGAGCATTCTTATAACCATTGTTTTGAATTCTGTCTCTGGTAGGTTGCTTGCCTCGATTTCATTTAGTGTTTTTTTTTTTCCTTCTGGATTTGTCTCCTTTCATTTGGGACATATCTCTTTATTTCCTCATTTTGGCTAACTCTCTGTTTCTATGTATTAAATAGATCTGCCAGCTCTCCCAGTCTTGACTGGGTTGCCTTGTGTAGTAGGTGTGTGTGACCCTGGCACAGTCTCCCTAGCCACCTGCTCTGGGTCCTTTGTATGGGTTATGTGTGTCCTCCCATTATAGTTGAGTCTTGATTGCTATCGTCATGTCAGTGGGTAGGATTTATCCTCAGGCTGCTGGTCAGTAGGCTTACCACACTGAGTGGGATTTGCTCCAGTGGGCTCTAGTACCTGTTGAGACCACCCTGAGTGTGCCATTTGTGGGACTAATTGGATGGTGCTCTGTTGTGTTCTGAAGCCAACCTTCAAGTACTATGTTGGTTCTGGGGCCTCTTCTAAGGGGCTCTGGTGCAGGCCCAGGTCACCCACTGCCTGTGACCAGCTGGGGACTACCTGGTAGGAGCTACGAAACAATCCACAGTTGTTTGCTGCTTGTCCTAACCCTGAAGGCATGTGGGAGAGGCCACGCTGCAAACTGAGGACCACTGCCACCAGTACTGAGCTTGTGGTAGCTACTCAAAAAGCCAGGACACCATGAAGCCTTCTGACAGCCCCATAAGGTTCAGCCCCCGATAAAACCTCATGTGGTATGCAAGTTGGGTGAGGCAGGGTCTCAGGGAGTCCTAGAATGGGAAGAATTGTGGTCAATAGATTAATATATAAAGTCTGAGAATTATGTTTACAAACTTGTTGCAATGATGTTGCTAACTTTTTTGATATCAAAGGGATTATTCATTATGGATTTGTACCAACTGGAAAAAGAGTTAGCCTAGTTTACAATTTGGAAGTTCTGAAAAGGCTGCATGAAAAAGTTACATGACCTGAACTTTTCACCAATGATTCATGGCTCTTGCATCATGACAATGCATCAGCTCACACAACACTGTCGGTGAGGGAGTTTTTAGCCATGAAACAAATAACTGTTTTGGAACACCCTTCCTACTCATCTGATCTGGCCCCCAATGACTTCTTTCTTTACCTACAGAAAAAAGAAATATTGAAAGGAAGACATTTTGATGACATTCAGGATATCAAGAGTAATATAACAACAGCTCTGATAGCTAATCCAGAAAAAGAGTTCCAAAATTGCTTTGAAGGGTGGACTAGGTGCTGGCATCAATGCATAGCTTCCCAAGGGCAGTACTTCGAAGGTGACCATAGTGATATTCAGCAATGAGGTATGTAGCACTTTTCCTAGGACGAGTTCATGAACTTAATTGTCAGACTTCATAGACTGGTTTGGTGCCGGTGCTGAGCCTGGAGCTTCTTAGCAAAAGTCTCAGAGCACAGCATGGCCAGCAGCTGCCTGCCTGGGTCCTGCAGACTCTAATCTTTTTTAAAGAAAGAGTTCGATGTGGGCAGGCCTGGCTGTTCTGGGAGAAAGTGCCTCTAGTGTTGGGTGAGTTGGGTGGGGCAGGGACCCAGTAAGTCAGCAAAGTGGAGCAGACCAATCAGATTCAGATTTGGCCTGTGGGGGTGGGCTCAACACAGGAAAGATGGCGCCTGCCTGCCGGTCGCATGGGAGAAGAACCCCACACAGTGAAAGTGGTGACTGTCATCCAGTCCTTGCTTTGAGCCACACACCTCAGTCTGCCCTATCCCCACCTCCCCCGCCCGTATGCCTTCGATGCTCTCTGGGTTGCTGTCCCTCCACTGGAACCCAAGGTGAGTGCCTGAAAGAGTCTGTGCATTGGTTGTTTAAGAGGACGCCTGGGTTTCCCTCCGCCTTCTGTCCCACCTAGACGGTCAGAATCCCACTGTTTTTCACAGCCAGATATAGTGGAGGCTCCTCTTTCTGGCACCAGTACTCTGGGCTGGGGAGGCTGGCGTGGGGCTGGGGTCTCTTGCTCCTCCAGGGGGAGCTTCCATGGCCTAGATATCTCTCCCTGTTCTCACGGAGGTTTGGGGCCTGCCCATTTCACGTCTCCACCCCTCCTGCCAGTTTCAATGTGGCTTATTTATATCCTTAGTTATAAAATTTCTCTTCAGCCAGACTTCAAATGGTTCTCCAGGTTGATTGTTCTATAATTTAGTTTTAATTTTAATGTGTTTATGGAAGGAAATAGGCACAGTCTTTATCTACTCCGCCATCTTGAATCTCTCCATAGTAACTTTCTTTTAAATGACAGTATATGCAAACAAAAATTCATGAAGATCCACCTGGATTGGGAGGGAGGTAATCCCTTAACACCCTTAACAGAGATTACCTGTTAAGGTAATTAGGAGAGAAGGCTCCTGCTTTTGCATGGAGACACCAGATACTTCCCAAAGGGTATTCTGTCATCCTTGACTGTGGACTTTTTGAGAGTTGGGACTGCATCTTGTTCACGGTTTTATTCCTGGTGACTTGCAGCTCAATAAATGTTAGTAGAATGCACAAGTGAGTTATAAAATCGATTGAATACTATTTGCCTTTCTGTATGAAATATGTTCTTGGGCATAGCTTCAGTCTGTTTTCCTTCTCCCGACCAGGTGTGTTCACTACAAGCTTCCACACTAAACATTCTCTTTCATGGTTGTTCTTTACAATGAAAAAAAAAACAGTACAGGAAGTATCCTAAAAGAAATGTGGCACTGTTCTCAAACTATTAGAGCTTGTGAGAAACCTCCAAGAATATCTAGATGCTGCCCTCACTTTCTGTGAGTTTTGAAGCAAAAAGACATGAGTTCCCATACAACCTAGGGCTAGCGATTTTTGATAACTTGTTAGCATTCTTGTGCACACCCAGAAAACTGTGATTTTCTCAGGTCTGAATCAAAATCATTGGTGCCCTAGGTCCAGAAATTATTTGGTACCCACCCATCTATATTTAAATCAAAATTAAACAATAACACACTGTAAAATAAATGCAAAGAAGTCCAACAAATTTCTAATTTTTTTCTCATGATAATTTCTAATGCTCTTTTTTTATTGTGGTAAAATACACATCACATAAAATTTACCATTTTCACCATTTTTAAGTCTGCAGTTCTTTGACATTAAGTGCACTCACATTGTTGTGCAACCATTACAACTATCTACCTTCAGAACTTTTTCATCTTCCCCAGCTGAAATTCTCTACTCTTTGAACACCTAACTCCCTGTTCTCTCTTCCACCCAGCACTTGGTAACCACCATTTTGCTTTCTGTCTGTTTGATTACTTTACTGCTCTAGGTATGTCATATAAGTAGAATCATACAATATTTGTCTTTTTGTGTCAGGCTTACTTCACTTAGCATCATGTCTTCAAGTTTTATCTATATTGTAACGTGTCAGGATTACCTTCTGAATTATATATATATATATATATATATATATATATATATATATATATATATATATATATATATACACACATATACATATTTACACACACGCACAGGGGGTGCCAAAAACTGTGTACACATTTTAAGAGATGTTAACACTTTGGTCAACATTACTCAAGCAGAAGTTCGCTGTAATCAGAAGTGTCTAAGATGCTGATGATAACCACTTTGAGCACGTCTTGTAACTGCAGAAGTCAAACATGACTTGTACTCATCTTTTGTTATCAGTATATATTAATATAGTTTTTTTCCTTTCTTAAAATGTGTATATAGTTTGTTGGAGATTATATTTCAATATAATATTTTGTTTATCCATTCATCCGTTATTGGACATTTGGGTTGTTTCCAGTTTTAGAATATTATGAAATTATGAATAATGCTGCTATGAACATAGGTGTACAAATATCAGTTTCAGTCTCTGCTTCCAATATTTTTGAGTGTATACCCAGAGGTGAAATTGTTGGA
This sequence comes from Rhinolophus ferrumequinum, assembly GCF_004115265.2. NCBI lineage: Eukaryota > Metazoa > Chordata > Mammalia > Chiroptera > Rhinolophidae > Rhinolophus > Rhinolophus ferrumequinum. Next base: position 61,621,406 of record NC_046291.1, read on the forward strand.
TAATATGGTAATTCTATGTTCAATTTATTTGAGGAACCAGCATACAATTTTCCACAGCAGCTGTGCAATTTTACATTCCCACAAGCAATACACAAGAGTTCAAATTTCTCCACATCCTCACTAACACTTGCTATTTTCTGTTTTCTTTTTTCTTTAATAATAGCCATCCTAATGGGTTTGAAATGGTATCTCATGTTTTTAATAGACTTTATTTTTACAACAGTTTTAGATTCACAGCAAAATTGAGCAGCGAACATAGTATCCCACATAACCTCTGCTCCCACACATGTATATCCTCCCTCACTATTAAAATCCCTCACCAAAGGGTATGTTTGTTATAACTGATGAACTTACATTGACACATCAGTATCACCCAAGTCCATAGTGTACCTGAGGTTTTAGTTTTGGAGTTGTATATTCTATAGTTTTGATAAATGTATGATATGTATCTACCACCATTATATATAATGTATAATACAATACATAGAATAGTATGTAGTAGAAAATACAGAATAGTTTCACTGCCCTAAATGTCCTCTGTGCTCTGCTTAATCGTCCATCTCTCCCCACTAACCCTTTCTAACCACTGATCATGTTACTGTCTAGGTAGTTTTGCCTTTTACAGAATGTCATATAATTGGAATTATATAATATGTAGCCTTTTCAGGTTGGCTTCTTTTGCTTAGAATATGAATTTAAGGTTCCGTGTCTTTTCGTGGCTTGACAACTCATTTCTTTTTAGTGCCAAATAATATTCCATTGTCTGAATGTTCTACAGTTTATTGATTAATTTGTTTACTAAAGAATATCTTGATGGCTTTCAAATTTTCACAATTATGAATAAAGCTGCTATAAACATCCACACACAGATTTTATGTGGACATAAGTTTTCAACTCCTTTGGGTAAGTACCAAGGAGCATAATTGCTAGTTTGTATGGTATGAGTATGTTTAGTTTCGTAAGAAACCGCCAAACTGTCGCCCAAAGTATCTGTACCATTTTGCATTCCCACCAGCAATGAATGAGAGTTGCTGTTGTTCCACATTCTCACAAGCAATTTGTGTTGTTTGTGTTTTGAATTTTGGCCTTTATAATGGGTATGTAGTGGTATCTCATTGTTTTAATTTGCAATCCCCTAATGATATATGATGTTGAGCATATTTTCACATGCTAATTTGCCATCTGTATAACTTTGGTGAGGTGTTTGTTGAGGTATTTTCCCTTTTCTAAATTGAGTTGTTAGTTTTATTGTTATTGAGTTTTAAGAGTTTTTTTGTATATTTTGAATATCAGTGTTTCATCAGATATATTTTTTACAAATATAGTCTCCCAGTGTTTTGCTTGTCTTATTCTCCAAACAGTGTCTTTTGCAGAGCAGATGTTTTAAATTTGATTTAAATTTAATATAAGTTTAGTTTAAAAGTCCAGTTTATCAATTTTTTTTCATGAATCATGCCTTTGGCATTACATTGAGCACGTCATCATTATACCCAAGACATCTACATTTTCTCCTATATTATCTTCTAGGAATTTTATTATTTTGCATTTTATACTTTGATCTCCAACCCATTTTTAATTAATTTTTGTGAAGGGTGTAGGTCTGTGTTTAGATTCACGTTTTCCTGCATGTGGATATCCAGTTTTTCCAACACCACTTGTCAAAAAGACTAACTTTTCTCCATTGAATTGCCTTTGCTCCTTTGTCAAATGTCAGTTGACTATATTTGTATATAGTTAACCGGACTCTCTAATTCTGTTCCGTTCATTTCTTTGTTAGTACCCACACTGTATTGATTACTGTAGCTTTCACAGTAAATCTTGAAGCCAGGTTGTTCCAGTCCTCTGACCTTGTTCTTTCTTTCAATATCGTCTTAGATATTGTGGGTCTTTTGCCTCTCCACATAAACTTCAGATTCAATTTGTCAATACCCACAAAATAACTTGTTAGAATTTTGATTGGGATTGTGTTGAATCTATAGATCAAGTGAGGAAAAACTGACATTTTGACAATATTGAGTCCTTCTATCCATGAACATGAAAAATTTCTTCTTTTTGTTATTGTTTGATTTCACACATCAGAGTTTTATAGTTTTCCTCATACAGATCTTGTACATATTTTGTTAAATTTTTATCTATTTTATTTTTGAGTGCTAATATAAACTATATTGTGTTTTTAATTTCAAATTCCGTTTGTTCATTGCTGGTTATAGGAAAAAAATTGACTTTTGAATGTTAACCTTGTAGTCTTCAATCTTGCTATAATCATTTGTTAGTTCCAGTAGTTTTTTTTGTTGTTGTTGTTGGTGTTTTTGGATATTCTACGTAAACAATCATGTTATCTGTGAACCAAAACATATTTATTTCTTCCTTCCAAATCTGTATACCTTTCATTGCCTTTACTTGTTGTTTTATATTAGGAAGTACTTCCAGTACAATATTGAAAGGGAAAGGTAAGATGGGACATCATTGCCTGGTCTGATTTTAGTGGGAAAGCTCAAGTTTCTTGCAATTAAGAATGCTGTTAGCTGTAGATTTTTTTGTTAATATTTTTTATCAAGTTGATGAAGTTCCTTTTTATTCCTAGTTTACTGAGGGTTTATTTATTTATTTATTTTAAGAATGGGTGCTGGATTTTGTCAAATGCTTTTATACATCTATTGATATGATCATGTGATTTTTTTTCTTTGTAAGGCTGCTGATGTGATGGATTAATTTTTAATTGATTTTTAAATGTTAAATCAACCTTACAAACCTGGGATAAATCTTACTTGGTTGTGGTATATGATTCTTTTTATACATTGTTGGATTTTATCTGCATTATTTTTTTGAGGATTTTTGCATTTATGTTCATGAGAGATATAACTCCCTAGTTTTCTTGTAATGTCTGTCTGGTTTTGGTGTTAAGGTAATGCCAGACTCATTGAATGATTTGGAAATTATTCTTCCTGCTTCTATCCTCTGAAAGAGTTTATACAGAATTGGTATAATTTATTCATTAAATGTTTGGTAGAATTCACACATGAATCCATCTATGCCTGGTGATTTCTCTTTTGGAAGGCTATCAATTATTGGTTCAATTTCTTTAATAGATATAAGACTATTTATATTGTTTATATCTTTTTGTGTGAATTTGGGCACATTGAATCTTTTAAGGAATTTGTCCATTTCATTTAGTTTGTCAAATTTGAGGGCATAGAGTTGTTCATAGGATGCTTTATCATCTTTTTATATTTATGGGATCTGTCGTGTCTCATTGTGGTTTTGATATTCATTTCTTTAGTAATTAGTGATGTCAAGGATCTTTTCATGTGCCCATTGGCCTTTAATGCTCTAAAAATCATATCAAATACCTGAGTCTGGCCAAGAATTGTGTTCTATTGTGTGCCCTAAGCAGACGTTTAGTGTCCTAATGAGACCATCTGCGTTGGCTTTACTTCTAGGAAAGGGAGAGAAAGTGACACAGTACCATATGGCAGGTACTTTACCTCCATAATCCAGGTACTTACCATTTCACTAGGAAGACCAGCCTATTGGGTTGAAATGCCTCCTTGAAGATAAATGTTTAATAAATTAAAAACAATGCAAACATTATATTCAAAATCCTGCTGTCACACTGAACAAAGACTTGGAAAATGGTGAGCTCAGTTCATCTCCAGGAAGAACCTCGTCTTCATTGGAGCTGACCATGAATATATTCTGCGTCCATAGCACAGTTAAGAATTATTCTTCTGTGCTAGCCTCAACTAGTCTTTTCATTGCACTATAGCCAGAAAATCCCCCTGCTTCTTCCTTTAATTCCTCTCTCAGGGGGTATGCAGCTTTAATCTGCCCCTGTGACTTGTAGTAAACTCAGTAAATCTCCCACTGCCCTAATCTCTCCTTTCTTCCTCTCTCTCTCTCTCTCTCCTTCTTCTTCCTCTCTCTCACCCCCGCCCCATCTGCCATCCCACCCCTTCCAAGTTCATCATTCCTAGTGCATGCAGTGGGCTCTTAGTCTCAAAGCTGCAAGAGAATAGTCAGGAAGTCCCACCATGGCTCATTTAAATTAACTTAAAATAAATGTGCTCAAAAGAGAATAATGGAGACATATTTCTTGCCATGTTGATTCTGGGTTCCAGAGAACTACTTTCCTCCAGTAGAACTATATTTAACATAATTGGAATTATGCAATAAAAGAAAGGTACCCCCCATCCTGAATATATGCAAAGTTCAGGAAATGTCATCTATGAAATGACTGCTTTTGCAAAAATTTCATTTACAAGATGAGATTTAGAGAGACAGCTGAATTCTTTTACTCCTCCCACACCATCCACATATAGAAGAGCTTCATGTGTTCCTAGATTCAAGTGCAAAAGAGGACAATTTCTTTCTTGTTTATTCACAGGGCAGAAAACCTGGGCTCTGATAAAGCCTGCACCTCCTGTTACTAGTGTAGCTTTTGCTTTCTTTGAAAGCCTCACAATCAAAGAGATGACTGTTGTCTAGCATGGCCTTATATTTGAAGCATGACTTTACCTACGGCTATTCTTAGCTCTGAATCAACAAATATTTACGTTCTTTAAAACCATAGTCTTTTTCATCTATTCGAGATCCTCCAATACCCTATCATGATTTGTAAACTTCTACAAAAACATAAGAAAAAACAAAGCATGGGAAGAAGCTGAGCATACGATTCAGCAGAAATTTCTGGAAACTTCTGGCATTAGTTAAGATGACAACAGAATTTTCTCTTTTATCTGCAGGGTAAACCTAGTTTCAGAAGAAAAAGGCACATGGAAGAGAATCTAGACGAGGCTCATAACACCTGTCTGAGTCCATACTCCATTCCTTGGCAGCTATGTGGACTTGGTCGTGTTGCCTAACTTCTCTGAATCTTACTTTCCTCAACCGGTAGTTGGAGACAGCATAGATTAAATGAAATGATTGACATTACAGTGATTAAGTTTTAAGCTCCATAGTGCTACATAAATGTGAAACAATAGTCAGGTTAATATAGGTTGCTATTTCCCTCAATTTCTCTTCACTTCCTGCTCCAATATAATTTATTAACTTATGCAGTTGATAAGACATTTTTGTAACAGCCTGTAAGAATATGCTCATTCCCTATACGTATTAGTTTGCTCATTGGCTTGTTTTCCTATTTGATAATGATGAGGTTTAGATCAGTACACAGGTAGCTAACTGGTCTTCTTTGTAACACTGGCTCACATGTATTAAATGAATCGCGGATGTTTGTGTGTTTGATACAGGGCTCATCGAGGGAGAGAGGCCTCAGTCTCGTCTTCATTAGTGTCTGTGTTAGCCTCTCCACATTCCTGCTAGTATACCAGTCAAATCAGCTGTGTTATTAAGATGCTGAGGTTTACAGAAACATTGTTTTTCCTCTTCGCACTTTCCTTGTGCCATGTAGACAGTGACAATGGAAACAAGGAGTCAGATAATACTCATCATGTTTCTCTAACAGGAGCAGCCAAATGTGGCAGGCTTGTCCTGGAGTACCTCAGGGCTTAGACAAATCGACCGTTTTAGCACAAAATAGCAGGGCACAATATTGCCTTTGTGCTCAATTCTAGGCTGCTCTGGGCCTAAGCTTCGGGAATGTGCAGTGTTCTGAAGGCTGTTGAAAAGCTTACACAAAGAGATGGGTCCTTTATACCATCCTGAATGGTTTCGGGTATACGCCTTTCCTGGAAAGCAAAAGGAAATTCTCACCCTGATTCCTGGTGAAGAAAACCCTCCCTCCAATCTGAGACTATCTGTTAAATGTGACTAGAGTGTCGAAAACCATGTATGCAAGAACCTGACCATATATTTCAATACCTAGAGTGTGTGTGGGGTGTGTGTGTGTCTGTGTTTGTGTCTGTGTGTCTCTGTGTGTGTGTGTGTATGTGTAAGAATCATGATCTCTGTAAATGACATCTTTTTTTTTAAAGTTAAAGATTTGTCATGTGATTTATTGGGGAAAATGGATGTAACATTTAGTGTTAAGTTTGTAATCGTGTACATTATTTTTATTATGAGAGTAATACCACAATTTAGAAGAAAAGGCTAAAAAGTTACCTAGGAAACATTTAGCATCGTAATATATTTCCTCAAAAAAAGAAAATATAGTAATATGTATAGTTTTATATTCTGCTTTCTTCAAAGTTTCTGTATAGGTTTCATAATCAAGATTTTAAACACTTGCATACTAAGGCCATCAAATAAAAATAATATAACTTACTTAGCCCTGCTACCTAGCTGTCCACATTGTTGCTGTATTTTATTTATAGTTATTTCAATGAATATCTTTTTTTAATATACAAAAAGATATATTTTATAGGAATACATCGAAAGAAAAAGAACTTGAAGATGCTAAACAGGAAGCACAGAGAAATATTTACTTTTCGCCCCCACCCCAGCATCGCCTTACCCCTCGTCTCCTCCCAGCAGACAGCTGTCTCATCAGTGCAGAGAAGGAATATTTTGGGCACAGGCCCTGAGCAATCTGAACTTAGGTGCCAGCTGTTTGGGGGAGTGCCTGGGAATATCAGTGAAGTAGGACCCGGGAATCCGTATATCACTTTGGGAAGAATTACTATTTAACAATATTATGTTTTCCAGTCCATGGAAAAAAAAAAAAAGAATCATGATCTCTGGGGACTTACTTTGTACAGAAGAAGAAAACTCTTTTTCTCTTTTGCATACTGGTAGGGAAAGCATTCTGCCTAAGAATTTAATTATATTAGAATAGAAACTGGAATTTCAATTTTTCTGCTGATACTTTGTGCTGCTGAAGGCTAGAAATGATTACCCTTTGTCTAGCAGAGTTTCCCAATAGTTTTTGGAAATGCAAAAGTAGACTAAAAATATATTGGAGGTTGGGGGAGTGTAGACACTGTTAAATTTCTCTGTACAAAATGTTAAGTACATTGGAAAACTGGATGCTAGAATATCTTGATTGGAGAAATAAAGACCAGAAAAAATGGCAAGCTCTGGCCTAAGGAGTTCTGGCTAGTAAGGAATTCCCTTGGCAGAGAAAGGATGCTGACATTTTATGACAGTGATGTCTCATATTAATTTTGAAGTTATTGCTTGGAATATGCTGTGCTATTTCCCTCAAACTTTGGTAAAACTTGATTCACACACAAGTGTGTGCTGGTGGTTCCCTAGGAAAATGAAGGGCTCTGGGTCATACCAACAAGGGGAGGGAGGAGGTGGAAGAGGAAGGACAAAGGGTACAGAGGGTGAGTTTCAGATCAGGAATAAAAGTTCAATATGAGATATTGGAATCAGAGGTAATCAGGAAGAATATCAAGCACCCAAGAATCCTTACAGATTGGGGAGAAAGAGGAAAGTTTGAGCCACTTTACTTGAGCATTAAAGACCAAAAGGACCACTGAAGTTGAAGGACTTGAGAATACCCAGGTGGTTACATTCGGGAGGTACTAGAAATACGTACACACACAAGCGTCTTTCCTCTGTATGAATTTGCATATAAAACAAAATGATGTGGTTTCAGTGGTGTGTTTCTGCCAGTGGAGCATGTTCTGCAGCAACGGGGCCCACAGAGATAATCCTAGAAAACCTAGTGGGCATTGGAATAGGATTGTTGCAGCTTCCGAGGAATTCACAGCTGTGGGCACACAGAGAAAGCAGTTTTTTCCTCTGCCTGGGGAGGATGTGAAAGGGAGAATGAAGGAAGCATTCATCCACAAGGTGATGCTTGAGCTCTGATTTGAAGGCGTCTACCCAGAAAAAAAAAAAAATGAGAAGTAAGATATCCAGGGCTGAGGGAACAGTATGTCCAAGGACCCAAAATGTAAAAGAGCTTGGTACATTCACAGGAAATAGCTTGCATGGGGTTGACAGAGGGGAAATAGGGGATGGGAGGTGGCAGGGGTGGAGCTGGGGGTGGAAATAGATAGGAATCATATCATAAAGAAATAGGCATGACAGGTTAAGAATGTGGACTTTTGGAAGAGTCACTTTTATTATTCCAAGATAACCATAGAAATTACTGTATTGGAACAATCAGCAGGGTCTTGTTTTGAAGGGGGAGGGCAGGTCTGCAATAGCTGAAAGAATTAGACTTACACTCAGTTACTGCTGCCACCTTATATATTCCAACCCTCACCTTGATTTTCTCTCCTCTGAGAGCTGTTGCCCTTGACTATTTTTCCCCAACATCACCAATACCTACTAATTGATGTTTTAAGCTCTAGGTTTATTCTTGAAAGTTATTTTAACCAGATTCCATCTGGGTAAAATGTTACTACAGGCAGAGACACCCAAACAGCATGGCTTGGTCCAAAACCTTCTATTCCATATTACTTTTATTCTTGCCATCATTTTTTTTAAGACTTTTAAAATTTTTTTAGAGCAGTTTTAGATTCACAGCAAAATTGAGCAGAGTAGGTAGAGATTTCCCATGTGCCCCTAGCCTCAACACATGCATAGTCTCTCCTATTACCGACACCCCTCGCCAAAGGGTACATTAGTTATAATTGATGAACCTATATTGACACATCACAGTCACTCAAAACCCATAGCTTACCATAGGTCTCATTCTTGGTGTTGTACTTTCTATGTGTTTAGACAAATGTGTAATGACATACATCCATCATTATGGTATCATGCAGAGTGTTTTCATTCCCCTGAAAGTCTTCTGTGTTCTACCTAATTATTCCTTTCCACTCTCTCCAACCCTTGACAACCACTGATCTTTTTACCATCTCTAAGGTTTTCCCTTTTTTAGAATGTCATATAACTGGAATCATACAGAACATGGTCTTCTCAGATTGACTTTTTTCACTTTGTAATATGCTTTTAAAATGTCTCTATGCCTCTTCATGGATTGAAACTCATTACTATTTAGTGCTGAATAATATTACACTGTCTGATGGTTCAACATCTGCAAATCAATCACTGTATTAATAGACTGAAGGATAAAAATATGATAATCGATGCAGAAAAAAAATGGACAAAATTTAATATTCTGTTATGATAAAAACTCTAAGCAAATTTGGTATAGAAAGAAGTACCTCAACGTAATGACCATGTGTGACACCCACAGCTAATGTCATACTCAGTGGTGAAAAACAGAAAGCTTTTTCTCTGAGATTAGGAACAAGACATGATTGCCTAAGGTGACCACTTTTATTCAACGTAGTACTGGAAGTTCTAGCCAGAGCAATTAGGCAAGAGGAAAAAAAAAAAGCCATCCAAACCAAAAAAGAAGGACAACTATCACCATTTTCAGATGACATATTATGTACAGAAAACAATAATGGCTCCACCAAAAGCTGTTAGAACTAATCAAGAAATTCAGTAAAATTGCATGATATAAAATCAATATATAAAAAATCAGATGTGTTTCTATATACTAATAACAAACTAGTGGAGAAAGAAAATAAGAAAGCAATTACATTTATATATCATGAAAAAGAATGATATGCTTAGAAATAAATTTAATCAAAGAGGTGAAAGTTCTTTACACTAAAAACTATAAAAAACTGATGAAAGAAAATGAAGAAGTCACAAATAAATGGAAAGCTATTCTGTGTTCATGGATTGGAAGAATGAATATTCTTAAAATGTCCATACTACCCAAAATGATCTATAGGTTCAATGCAACCTTTATCAAAATTCCAAAGACATTTTTAACAGAAATAGAACAAACAAATAAAAAATGTGTATGGAACAACAAAAGACCCCAAATAGTCACAGCAGTCTTGAGAAAGAAGAGCAAAGCTGGAGGCATACATAAACTGATTTCAAAATATATTACAAAACCACAGTAATCAAAACAGTATGGTATTGATATAAAAACAGATACATAGATTAGTAGAAAAGAATATAGAATAGAGAGCCCAGAGATAAATATATGCATATATGGGCAATTGATTCTCGAGAAAGGAGGGAGAATATACAATGGGAAAAGGGTAATCTCTTCAACAAATGATGTTGGGAAAAACTGGATTGCCACATGCATAAGAATGAAACTGGAACTCTATCTTATACCATCCGTAAAAATCAACTCAAGATGAATTAAAGACTTCGACATTAGACTTGAAACGTTAAAACTCCTAGGAGAAAACAAGGTTATAAGTTCTTTGACATTGGTCTTAGAAATAATTTTTTGGACTTGACACCTAAAGCAAAAGTAAATGAGATATATAAAACTAAAAAGCACGGCAAAGGAAACTATCAATAACATAAACAGGCAGGATATGGAATGGGAGAAAATTTCTTCAAATCGGACCGCGTTTCTCTGAAAATAAGACCTAACCAGAAAATAAGCCCTAGCATGATTTTTCAGGAGGACATCACCTGAACACAAGCCCTAATGCGTCTTTTGAAATAAAAATTAATATAAGACCCGGTCTTATTTTCGGGGAAACATGGTATATCTGATATGGGGTTAATACAAAATATATAAAGAATTCACATAAAACAATAGCAAAAACAACAACAACAACAAAATAACAAAAAACCCCACAACCTAATAAATGGACAGAGGAACTCAATAGATATTTTTCCAAAGAAGATGTAAAAATGGTCAACAGGTATGTGGAAAGCTGCTCAACATCACTAATCATCAGAGAAATGCAAATCAAAACCACAATGAGATATCACTTTACAACTGTTAGGATGACTATTATCAAAAAAGTCAAAAAAATAACAAATGCTGGTGAGGATATGGAGAAGGAACATTTTTTACATTTTTTGGTGAGAATGTAAATTGGTACAGCCACTATGGAACATAATACAGAGGTTCCTAAGGAAATTAAAAATAAAACTACTATATACTCCAGAAATCCCACTTCTGGGTGTATATTCAAAGGAAAAGAGATCATTATCTCAAAGAGATATCTGTATTCTCACATTCATTATAGCATTATTCACAATAGCCAATGTATGGAAACAACCTAAATATCTGTTGATGGATGAACAGATTTTTTAAAAAAGCACGCATGCACACACACACACACACACACACACACACACAATGGAATATTATTCAGCTTTAAAAAAGAAGGACATCCTGTCATTTGTGACAACATAAATGAACCTGGATGGCATTATGCTAACTAAAATAGTAAAATAAGCCAGTCAGAGAAAGACAAATATTGAATGTTATCACTAATCTGTAGAATCTGGGAGTGAAGTCAAGTCAAACTCATAAAAAGAAAAGTAGAATGTTCTTTTGCCACTCCTCATAAACTTTAGAATCAGTTTGTTGATATCCATAAAATAACTTGCTGGGATTTTGATTGCAACTGGGTTGAATCTATAGATTAGGTTGGAAAGAGCTGACATCTGATATCATTTTTTGTGCTTAGGATTTTCATCTCTTTGCTTATCTTGCCCATCTGTTTTTTCATGCTATCTACTTTATCCATTAGAGAGTCCTTATCGTATTAATCACAGTGGTTTTAAATCCCCAGTCTGATAATTACAACACCTCTGCCATGTCTGGTTCTGATGCTTGTTCTGTCTCTTCAAATTGTGTTCTTTGCCTTTTGACATGCCTTGTAATTTTTTTCTTGATAGCCAGACATGCTGTATCATATAAAAGGGGCTGCTGTAAATAGGCATTTAGTAATGTGGTATTGAGGTGTGGGGAGAAGGAAGTGATTTATAGTCCTTTGATTAGCTCTCAGTCTTTTAGTGATCCTATGCCTCCGGACTGTGAATGTCGTAAGCGTTTCTCAGTTTTTTTCTCCTCACTTAGTTGTGAGGGGGATGGCTAGAGTGGGCTGGAGTTGGCTATTTCCTTTCCCCCAGTTCTGCTTGGCTGTGATAATACCCAGCAGGTTAGGCTCTGGTTAACTAGTTTCCCATGAGGGCAGGCTTTATAAGAAAAATAGCATGCTGTGGCATATTTCAAAATGATTCCTTTTTTCCTTCCCCCTGCCAGAAGCTCAAGGGGATTTTTCTCTCACATTTATTGTGGGAACCCAGTCAAATTCCTGGAGGTAAATCTCACAGTATTCTTTCTCCCCTCCATGATTGCATTCCCCTGGAGTTTTTAACTCTCAGAATTGTCCACACTGAATCTCCAGCAACTCATCAATTACAGTTTGGGTTTTCCTACCTTGGCACTAGTTCTCACAGTTGGTTCTGGTGACTCCTGGATTTACCTGTCTTTCTCTTCAAAATCAAGAGCAGTGGTTTTTTCCTATAGTTTCACATCACTTATGGATCCAAGAAGAGTTGTTAATTTTTCAGGCTGTTCATCTTTTTACTTGTTGTCAGAATACAGTGTTGACTTCTAATCTCCTTATGTGTAGAACTGGAAACACAATCTTTTTTGGATGTTTCAAAAAATAATAATACAGGCACAGAAGAACTGGACTATAAAATTGGGTTGAAGTATTATTAGATCCACAGTGATCATTTGTATCAGTGTGGTCATCCTTAAATCAATAGTGGTATTTCAGAAGATGAAAGAATTGATTATTTGTCAAGATTATTTTAAAGTTGAAAGTTTTTACAAGTATACAAATACATTTGGAGCACAAAATGCATAAATTTTCTTTTTGGTAAACGAAAATGAAAAAACCCTGACATTTCAAATGTTTGTTGACTTTTTTACTTGCAAATTACGGTAATTGAAATGTGTAATTGTTGCAATTTATATCTTTGGTATAAATACTTCCAACAAAAATGAGAAATACTAAATATACTAGTTAGGGGTGGATTTGGTGGCAAGTAGCAAGCACCAAAACACAGCAGTTGAAGCAACATGAAAGTTTATTTTTCTTCATGTCGAATTCTAGAAGCAGGCAGTTCAAAGAAGGGACCCTTGGAGAAACAGGTGCCATTACCAAGGTTCTTTTGGCTGTATCTGGTCCTGCCATCACATCTGCATTCCATCCAGAAGATAGGAAGGGTAAAGAAGAAAGAACAAAAGGTACACACTAGCTCCTTTTTAAGGAAGATTCTCAGATGTTGCCACATGTTACTTCCACATACTTCTCACTGGCCAGAACTTAAACACACTGCCACATTTAGACAAAAGCAAGGCTGAGGAAAATAATATTTGTTCTGAGTAGCCATGTTCCCGATAAACATCTGGAAAAAAAGGAAAATTTGTATTGGTGGATCATTAACCACCTTTGCTACATTGTTCTATGCTTTAGAATATTATTTTTTCTGGAACTCCTACCAATTTTGGTGTTTGCCTGTTTATTTTCTATATTGGGAGAAAGGAGGCAAGAATGGAAAAAGTGAAGTCTTCAAAGGAGATTGTAGGAATAAAAAAATGGTGTGATTATCATAAAGAAGAGACTATCAAATTAGTCTCTCCTTTTTCTCCTGAATTTGTTTTTAGACCAAGAATGCTATTTTATTGGGCTTAGTGAAGAATGCTAAAAGTCTAGGTTTGAGAAGAACTAACACAAGAAAATGTGTCCATTTTATAAATATGTGTTTTGGGGTGCTCATTCATCTTAAGGAGAAGAGAACACACCAGAGGAATATAGGGTTTTATTTAAGACCCTGGTCTGTGAAGCCAAGAAAAGCAAATGGTAACCAAGTCACAGCCACCACAGTAGCCTATGAAAAGAGACCTCTGGTTCCCTCCAGTTTGTAGTGTTCCTTATATCAGCCGATTTTTACTCAGGCCTTGCATTCTGAGTTAGCAAAATCTGATGTGAAAATAAGTTCTAAGGAGCCCGCAACATCAGACTCAAATTCACTAAAACTAGATGAGGGTGTTCAAAAATAAATGTAAGCTATATTTTCCAACATGATAGAATGCAAGAAAATGCTTTTAGGGGCACATTCATTAAACTGCTCGGTATGCCTCACTCTTCCATGCACAGGGACGGGATTACATTTCAGACAGGGTGATAAGCTTTCATTTTTCAATAGCTCCATTTTTTCTCTCTCAGAGAGAACTTAATCTCTTCAAAAGCACAGTAATATTTAATCTCTTCAGTGTACAATGATTTTTAATCTATCAGGAAGCAAGTAATTATAAAGATATTCTAGAATCTAAGGACTATAAAGCTGGAACTACCTAGAAGTCGAAATCCTATTTAAGCTAATCTGTAGCATATATATATAACTGTGATTGAGATCAATCGAATCTAATGAAGTGTAAAACACCATTTTTATGTGGAATTATGTACTTTTTATAAGTCAGATTTAGTGACTTTGAGGTTAACTAAATTTTATGGCACCGATATTAAGCCAATTCATCTCATTACAATGCAGCCGACTTTTAAATACGCCAGGAAATATATATATATATATATATATATATATATATATATATATCCATATCCTTTTTCAAAGGCTTTTTAAATTAGTTGCCCCTTTGGAAAATTAAAATATTGAGACACAAAGAGATTAAGCAAGTGTCCAAAGTCAGGCCAGAAAATCTAAACAAAGTAAGACTAAAAGATTATATAGAAATTAAGTATCTGCAACTAAAAAGAATTCCATCTCTCACACTAAGGCCATAATCTTTATCAAAATTTGTTCTTAAATTAGACAAAATAGATTTAATTACAGATAAAATTCCATGAAGCAAACCATCAGTAGAGAGTGAAGAAAAACTCTCAGGTGGTTCCCTTGGCAATGTTGGGTCGGACCCGTCCCAGACAGGGATGGTAAAGAAGGAATATTTTCTTCCGAAGACACGGTGTTGGTTTGTTGCAATGCTCGAGCAAGAGAGCTGTTCTCAGAGTCATCTGCACCCAGCCAAAATGTATGTGCCCTCCACCACTTCCTGGACCAAAATAGTGGGATAACAGCCATAGCTACATGTTAATAGTTGATGCTGGGACAAATTGCCATAACATAGCATCATGTTGGTCCATAGGCACTAGTGGTGTTGCAGAGTAAAGTCTAAAATTGAACACTAAATGTCAAGAATTTACTAGTAAAACACTCCAATCAATAGGCATTGCCTAACCAATTTTTCATATATTTTGCAATATCCTTTCCTAAAATAGTCTCATGAAAATGTCTAAAATATGCACATAAAACACACCTTATCAAATTTAAAAACATAGGAATCATATATACATTGTATACTATCAGACCACAATGAAATTAAACTAGAAGTCAATAATAGAAAGATAGTTGGAAAATCCTCAAATACTTGTAGATTAACAATACATTTCTAAATTGAATGTGTTAAAAAAAAAATCTTAAGAGAAATAAAAAGAAAATACTTTAAATTAAATGAAAATGAACACAGAACTTACCAAAATTTGTGGAATGAAGTGAAATCAGTGCATAGGGAAATATACAATATTGAATACATATATTAGCAAAGGAGAATGATCTACAATCAATACTCTAAGGTTCTAATTTAAGAAACTAGAAAAAGAAGAGCAAATTAAATCCAAAGTAAGCACTATAAAAGAAATAATAAAAAACAAAAGCAGAAATCAATGAAATTGAAAACAGGAAATCAAGAGAAAAGAAATGCAACCAAAAGCTTCTTCTTTGGAAATGTAAATAAAAGTAATAAGCCTCTAGCTAAGCTAATTAAGAGAAGACACAAATCACTAATCAGTCATAAATGGAGGGGACATCACTACAAATTCCATGGACACAAAAGAATGAAAAGAATAATAAAGGAGTACTATGAAGAACTCTGAAGACATATTTGATAACCTAGGAGAAATGGACCAATTCTTTGAAAGTATAATCTGTTAAAACTCATACAGAATAAATATGTAATCTAAATAAATTTATTTAATCTAAGTATATAATCTAAATAAACCAATTCTTTGAAAGTATAATCTGTTAAAACTCATACAAAAGAAATATATACTCTAAATAAGCCTATATCTATTAAAGAAATTAAATCAATAATTAATAACCTTCTACAGTAGAACAAACCAGGCCTGATAGGTTCACTTGTGAAATCTACCAAGCATTTAATGAAAAAATTATATAACTTCTATATAACATCCTTCAGAAGATATAAACAGAAGAAATACTTTTTATTAGTTCAGCATTATTCCAATACCAAAACCAGATAAAAATATTACAAAGAAAGAAAACTATAGATTAATATCTCTTATGAACATACATGCAAAAATCCTTGACAAAATATTAACAAATAGAATCCAACAGTATAAAAAATAAATTATACTGCATGACAAACCTGGGATTTATCCCAGGTATGCAAGGTTGGTTCAATATTTGAAAATCAGTTAATATAATCCATCATATCAACAGGCCAAAGAAGAAAAATTACATGATAATTTTAATATATGCAGAAAAAAATATTTGACAGAATCCAACATCTGTTAATAATAAATGTTCTCAGCAAACTGAGAATAAAATAGAACTTCCTCAATTGGATGAAGAACATTTACATAAAACCTACAGCTAACATTATTCTTAGCAGTGAGAAACTCAAGCAAATTTATGATCAGAACAATGGCTGCCTCTTGAAAGAGGAAATTAACCTGAAAGAGTATGAAGGATATTCCTGGATTGTTGAATACACAGGCATGATTATTTTAAATGTCATTTGGTTATGCACTTAAAAGCTGTGCATATTATATGTAAATCATACTTGAACAAAAAGTATGGATGAAAGGAAAAAATACTCTCGCTTTATTAGAAAAGACAAATGCAGCCCTTCATTATCCCAACAGTTTGACAAAAGGCCTAATTCATTTTTAAGTACTCTTTTCCTACTGAAAGGAAATTGGAACAAATTATCTAATGGGTTCAGTGTTAAGATGGTATTTGTTGATGTTGATATCAAGTTATGGTTTTAAAAATAGGAAGTCCAAAGAAACTGATTTGAGAATTTGTTCTCAATTTACATCAAGTTATAGCTTTGAATTAAAAAAAAAAAAGTGGAGCATAAATATTTTTATACATATTGCAGAAAAAAATGGATAGCATTACTTTATGAAAATGTTATTCATTTTCAGCTTAATTTCAGCTTCTAACTTCTTACACTTTTGCCTTCTCTTGAACAATCTATTAAGAAAGGAATTCCAAGCTCAAATTCTGATTCTACCCTTACCCATTGGAATGTTAATAAAATTCTTGGTTTGCCACGGAGCAACCTGCACAACCTAGAGAAAGAAAGCAAGATCCCTAGTACCCATTACAAATTCCCTCCTTTGCCTTTACTTTTATTCTAATACTTTATTTGTTTGTTTGGGTGATTGATTGTTTGTTTGTTTGTTTAACTTCAGGAGGCTCTTGTCCAAAGTCCTTTTACTCCTTCATGTATCAATTAATTCAGCAAACATTTTTATCCAGTACAAAGGAAAAGTAATTATTTCTGAAACATTCCATGTTATTTCAACCAAATTCCTCTAACCTGGACAATCCTGACAGCCGTGTTTTAGAAAGTTTGATGACTCTTTTTAAACTCCTTAGAAAGGAGGCTGCCAGATGTATTGCTGTGTTCACATATGTCCATGCATGAGTGAATAAAGTAATTAAATGATCCTTAGGTAGTTTGCTAAGTCCTTACAGAGAGACTTTGTTAGAAAACTTGGCATCTTTACCTAGGCTACTGATGTTGCTTCCCTATTTGCACCAAAGCATTTGGTTTCTAAAAATTATGCTTTGGAATTAATTTACCTTATGCCAACTGATGAGTGAGATTTATCTTAATTTGAATAAACTATAAATGTCCATTCATCAGTTATGATCCTTGTTAAGGCAGGCTGCCAAGAAATACAAGGTGTCTGGGCCAAAGTTTACTCAAATATAAGATGAACCCTATTCCTATGTTTGAAAGCTTTGAATCCTCCATTTGACTTTGGGCCAAATATTTAATTGCTCCGACTCTTGGTTTTCTTGTCTGTGAAGTAAAAATGTTGGTTATATGGGATGTAAGTTTTAGTTCTACGATTCTGTGGACATATGATTGCTAGCAAAGAGAGGGAATATTGATACCATTAGCACAGAACTTGACTCAAAACTCAGTGTGAAAACATAAAGTTAGAGCCAAAACTATGTCGTAGTGATGTATCAGAGTCTTATGTCATACTATAAAAGTAATTAGGAAAATGATCCTTATCTTCAAGAAACTTGTTATCTAAATTGGTCCATAAGACAATCATAAAGAAATAAAAACAAATGGCAATACATAATAAAGTGTAAGAATAAACATTACCCAAATTCTAAGGGTCAGAAGAGTGCACTCAGATTATAACTGACAACTAACAATGCCATCATGTCTCCCATGATTTTTCTTTGCCCCTGAGACGTTGGTATAATTTAGAACAAAAATTATCAGGACCAAATAGAATTATAGTGAATAGAAAATATGGCCACCCAGTATTCAATGATGATTCATACTTTAAACTACTCTTTTAACTAATAGGAAAAAGAAGGAAGGATTTTATTATGTAAGGCTAATATTTTCTTTTTTCTCCATTTAAGTTTCATGCATTAAAAATGGTGACTGACAAGCACCATTTTACTTTGTTGATTCTGTTCTACAGCTGAGTGAAAAAGAAGCCATTAAAACATATTTGGCATAACATGTAATATTTATTACCTGTGGGATTACATGACAGAAGTAGATGATGGCTTTTACAGGCGGTGCACAAGTTCTAGTGAAGGAGAATGCCTTACTTCTCCTTATTGGGGGTACTTTTGGTCAGTAGAATGCTGTATTTATTTTTGCTAATGCAAAACAACATGAAACATTCTTTGTTTTCAGTCACTTCAGAATAATCCTTTTTCCAATTTGTCCTATAGTTTGATGCTTTTTGGGGGGTGGGGGGACAATCATTTTTTTTTTATTATGTCCTTTGACCTTTTTGTTAGCATGCATGTGTAGAAATAAATTCTTGCTACACTTTAAAAAGGTATTTTATTAGACAATGTTTTTAATTTGTTAAATTTTGAGTTCATTCTAATATACTTCATATACATCTTCATCCATCAATAGAATCACTAATAGGAAGCAAGCAAGGAAGTCTTAAAGTATCTTTCTAACTTATGCTTGGAGTAGATTCTGCCTATACAACAAATGCTTTCTATTTAAATTATTAGCTTTTCTATTTAAATTATTAGCTTTTCTATTTAAATTATTAGCTTTCTATTTAAATTTTTTTTTCCTCAGTTGATTTGACTTATTAGGCTAGTGGTCAGAAGATGAAAGAAGGCAAATTGAAAGGAAAAAAAAACAAGCAAAAGTAACTGAAAAAAGAAAACTCACAATATATATTTTAGTTCTTTGGAAAAGCAAATTCAGAAACTGAAGTTATCATTTGTCTTTTTTTTTCCTTTTGTAAAATTTAGGGTAGTTGTCGTGCAGGAGACCCTGCTCGCTGCGCCATTTGTCATGCAGGGTGTCGTGTGGGGCGGCCTGCGGGGTCTCTGCTCCCGCTCCCCACATAAGAACGCAGGACATGGTGAGGCCAAAAAGGAACACCCACGGAGCCATAGGTAGGGGAGTCACACCACTATACTCTCGCTGGCGGCTGGTTGGAGAAACAGGAAACAGGAGCCACACAATTCTCAACCTTCACTGCGCCGCTTGCAGGCTCAGCCACCATCTTCTTGCTAGCCCCCCCTTTTCTTTTTGCTACTAGCCTAGCCACGGCAGTTATATTCATGGCTAATGGCTCACTGGTTACAGCTGACGGCCAACTAGCCACAGCTGCTGGCCATTTGATCCCAGTCTATGGCCATTTACTACCTGAGCCAGCACCTTTCTATGTGAGGCCGAGAGCCTGGAAACTGCATTTTGGGGCTCTGTCCCCACAGTAGTACACAAAGTCTAGCACTATTTTTGATCCTGCACTATATTTAGAATGCACTTACTCAGAAGCACCTCTAATACAATAGATCCTAAAAGCTTTCTTTTAAAATTCAGTCCAGGTTTTCTGAAATTGAAATGCACATGCAACTCATTTGTAGGATTGAACATACATCTTACAGTACATACTGGCATTAAATTGAAACCTGAACGATGAGAAGTCATTTGTGTGGGCAGGAAGCCAAACCGTTCCTGGAGTTCTACACGCAGGCAATAATTTACATCGACAGGTAGAAAACATGTTATGTGCTTTTGGTACAATGATGCCGAAGAGCTTGGCAATGACTCATAACTCAACTATCATTTTAAAATGCTCAAAAACATGGGAAAATGAATGAAAACTTGTTCTTGTCTAAATCTGAAGGCAAAGGAGTCCTTGGGAGCTGACAAAGTGAATTATGGAACAGAACCAAAAATAAATAGATAGATGATGGATAGATAGATAGATAAAAATACAACATTATGTTTTGAGTTTTACCTCCCTCTTATTTCTATTACTATAAGGGATCTGAAAGAAGAATTAATGACATCTGTTTTTTCTATTCATTTTCTCATTTATTTAAGATAAATGACTTTTTATCCTTTCCATTTTTTATCACTGTGATTGATTCCATCATTTTCCATTATCTTCTCCCCACTTCCCATGGAATTGTCAGTTATGAACTAAAAGAATATAAGCCATTTCCCTTAAAATTAGTAATATCTATGTTCTTCTGAATCAATGGGTGGGAGCAGGATAGACAGATTGAATAAAGAACAAACCCCTGCCTGGGGCCCTCCACCAGTATTGCTGTGGAGTTATGACAAATACCAATTTTCCAGGACCAAACTGCTGGATTTTCCTGTATAACAGGGAATAACAGTTGATATTCTTTTTCCTTGAACTTGCTCCACTCGTATAATCATTTTCCAAAGAATAAAAATGTCAACCCTCACTCTAGTTAACCAACAGGAAGTGAACAAGAGCAGTCACTGAACACATCTAGAATGGCCACATCTATAATGACAGTGGCCTCAAATCCGACAGCTGTTTCCCATCCAAGCACATTACAAGGGTGCTGCCATTACTCCCAAGTAACTGCACACGTCAGTCATCCTGCTGTGGTTTGGGTTCCAGTGTACACTGCAAAGTGAAATCAGGCACATTCCATCTTGTTGACACAACGCGTCTCAGCTGCTGGTATGGAAAGCTGCTTCTCCCTGAAGCTGGGCCCAGAAATGTCTGAATTTTGGGGACAGAAGTTCTCAGCATTATTTTTTTGGCCATGCTCATCTCATCAGCTCTCATGTGACTAGAGGAAAGTTTAAATCTTGAATTCCGACAAGTCTCAAGCAGTAACATTACAAGTTTCAACAGGTGGTACTGTTCAAATATTCGCACAAAGTGCTTCCTTTGTCATTAAAGCCTAACCTGTAATCTCTTTGGACTCAAAACGGTGTATTGTTTTTAAAATGCTGGCATGGATCATTCCTGTAGCTAGGACAAAGAGTTCTTTTGTCTGGTCAGGCATGGGAGAGTCGTTGAATAAATTTGGTAAACAGTGAATTGTGAATAAGGGAAAACATGAACAACAGATGTTACTTAATTTTCACTGCCAGCTGGGTTTAACTGTCCTCTCCAAGGTGTCTGTGACTGTGAAAATCACACAGAGAAAATTATTTTCATTATCTGAAGTATATAAAAGTCTTAGAACCATATTTCTGTGTCAGCATTTTTCTCAGTACCTAGACTAGTTCTAGGTACAGAACAGGCTCTTAAATATTTGGTGAAGGAATAAATGAAGTACAGGATGAATACTTTTGTGCTAGAATCAGATCTCTTGGATATTAAGTACTTTAGTAACATGCCTTGCTCTCTGAACGTTATACAAGCCCTTACTTCATTCACAAATGTTTGCGGTATACCAGGAAATAGTACCCAGTGAGCTCCTTAACCATACCTACCAAAGAAATATTTCACACTGTGTCACAGACTGATCTCTATAGCAAGGAACCCACCTATTGTCTATTTATGTTGCCAAGTAGTTAAAAAGTAAGATTGATGCCATTTACAACAGTATTTAGGTAGACTTATTTCAAAGGGACACTGAAACTTTGACTCTTCTTTTCACATGACAATATATATCCCCCTTTTTTCCCCCTCCCTTTAATTCTGTGATTTCAGTCTATGTTTTTCTCATTCTTCTCTGTTAACTTTTCTGACAAGTTTTATTCACATTCTTCATACTCTTTTTTACAAGATATTTAAAAGTTTTCTGTTGTTATCAGGTAAGATAATTAAGGAAACAGACTCACCTCAGTGTCTTGCAGATTGGTATTTCTTGCAAATTCACTTTGTAAAACCACTCTCTCTAGTCTCTTATCATCACTCCCTGGAGAGCTAAACCAACCAGCTCAATTTGAATCCTCCACATAATAAAATTAATAAATTGAGGTTGTAAGGGAAAGAGTGGAGAAAAGACAAATACTCTCTTTGTACATAGAGGTTTACACATAGCTTTTGCATACATCTGTCCTCTGCCTCATCTGACACCAAAGACCCAGCAGGAGATTCAAGCAGAAAGTATACCACGCAGAAGAACAGGTAAATATGTTTATTGGCTCCCCTCTGGCCCCCTTGTATGCTCTCCAGTAAGGGCTATACACACTAAAAAAGGCCATTTTCTCTTCTATGTCAAGTCTCTTCAGATACTGGGGGTGCAAAAAAAAATGTATACAAGTGGACACTTTGGTCAATGCTGCTCAAGCAGTAGTTCACTGTAATCAGAAATGTCTGGATGCTGATGGTGACCACTTTGAGCACCTCTTGTAATTGCAGAAGTCAAACGTGACTTGTATTCACCTTTTGTTGTTGATATATATTGAGTATTACAATTTTAATACAGTTTTCCTTTCTTAAAATATGTACACATTTTTTTTTTGGCACCCTCTGTATGTTGCCTGGGTACCTATCCTAGGACTAGTGAAGATTTGTAGAATGCCAAGGATGACATTTGGTTTGTCGTTAAGATACAATCAATAATCAAGGTAAGGAGATAAAGGTAAGGAACAAGAGACAGGAACAAACAATTTCAAAGAATATATAATGAAGTATAATCCAATGATGTAATTAGGGTCTACTAAACAATTTATTGGGCCCAATGCTAAATGAAAATGAGGGGCGCTTTGTTCAAAAATTAAGAATTTCAAGATGGCTATAGAAGTGTATGAAATTAAGTCAATCAGTGGCATTCAACTGATGAATGAATTGGTCTGGAATGTCCAAGAGTCCTTCACTCAGTTGTCTGGTGCCTTGGTGGGATGGCTGGAAAGCTGGGCTCAGCTGGGACTGTGGCCTTGAGTGCCTACAATGGCACCTCCAGCACAGCACCTTCAGGGCAGTTGGACGTCTATGTGGTGGCTCCTGGCTGCAAGCGTGAGGAAGCTGCATAGACTTTCATTAGCAATGGAACCATCTGGAAGAATGGCAATAAATACTCAGGGAAGCACTATTTAGTTCAAGATGCATCTTGAATGCTGGTATTTTAAAAAGAAGAATACTTTTCGTTAATAAAGTAACTGTTTTGAAAAAAATGCAGGAGCTAAAATATAGACAAGGAAGGCAAATGACAGATCTTTGCTTTGACCCAAACAACTATTTTTCTGTGTATTTGCTGGGCCCTGGGCACCAAAATACCAATAAGTACAGCCTTCCTCTTACAGAGAACACAATCTATAGTGAAAATAGACTCCCTAACACTAACTTAATAGCATGTGATGGATGTACTATATGAGTGCTAATGAGAGGAAGCATTGCATACCCTGTTTCCCTGAAAATCAGACCTAGCCAGCCCATCAGCTCTAACACGCCTTTTGGAGCAAAAATTAATGTAAGACCTGGTATTATATTATATTAGATTATATTATGTTTTGTTATGTTATGTTATGTTATGTTATGTTATAAAGACCAGGTCTTATAGTAAAATAAAACCAGGTATATTAATTTTTGCTCCAAAAGACGCATTAGAGCTGATGGTCTGGCTAGGTCTTATTTTCAGGGAAACACAGTAGTAGCAAAGGATGCAGTCACCTGGGTCCATTTTGTGGCTCTGCCATTTACTCGCTGTGTGACCTGGGCAACGTGTATAACCTCTCTGTGCCTTGTTTTCCTCATATGTAAAATAAACATAACAGCAATACCCATCTCAAACAGTTTTGTGCAAAATTAAATGACTTAATACTCCTTAGAATAGCCCTTTGCACATAGAAAGTGCTTGATAACTGTGTGAAATATTTTTGCTATCACCATTATTACAGGCACAAAGTTGGAGGAACAATTCATACTCCTGGGTAGAAAAAACGAGAAAAAAAATCAGAGAAAGTGACAAAAAACTGAATCTTAAAGGTTAATTAGAAGTTTACCAAGTGGATAAGACCTTATTTAGGGACTAGGAGAATGCCATTCTAAACTGGAACTTTGCAAATCAAATTTATCCAAAGGAACTTCACAAGTGATATATAAATATGTTGATAAAAGTTTTATATGTTATAAAAAAATGACTTCAAGTTAACTTCAAAGTTGGAAAAATTTAAGAGAAGAGCTTATCTCTTAAGAGCTGTGGCTCTTTAACATGTAAGAAGTTGAGCCTTTTCAAAGGCAAGGACATGTGTTGGTCATCTTTATGTTCACTTACACCTATTGAGCAAAATCAATGTGAACTTCATGTTCGTATTATCTTAGCCATTTCCCCTTGACACACTTCCTGCCAGTAGTGAGCAGGAGTCACCTGCTTGCAGCTGCATGCAAAATTCATACTGCCAGGACTTTTTACTTCTTCTCTAATAATCCTGAATGCTGTGTTTTAGAACAATCATTCACTGTTGCTCAGGGAACAATTTCTACACTATTATTTACTGCACGATCCTGATTGATGACATTTTTCACTGAGTCAGGCAAATCTGCGTATTCAAGGGAATGGACTCAGGAAGTTATTGGAGAAATTCTTTAGAGGCCAGAAATTGGCTGACTTTGTAAAGCACTGTGCAACACAGGAGTTTATCATAAGTTACAAGCATTTCATTTTGCCCAAATAGATAGAATCAAGAGTAGCTTCTTATTCTAAAGGGGATTTTGGCCTTAAAAACATGAGTTTATAAAATCAACCTTTACTTGGTGGACAGCACATTCTGATACAATGGATTCCATGAACTAAAGGATTATAACAAATTCCTCTATTTCTGCTTCAGCATTTAGCACTCTCCAAATTCCCAACTACCCTATTACAAAGGCGTTGGTGTTTTAGGATAAATGCAGTGGAGTTTGATACACCCCAAGTCTGAACACAACTTTTCTAGTGTAGAACAAAAGTTCTATTTCAACTACTTGTATCTCTTTTACTGATTTTAGGTCCTAGAAGTTTTCTTGATAACTCATCCACTCATATATAAGAGAATAATTTCTCCAATTACATGATATCTCTTTGAAATGTTTTCTGAAATATTAGCAATTTCATTCATCCTAATCGGCCTGGTGACAGGTGAAGGTGAATTGCCTTGTGTGGATATCCATATACTGTGCAACAATTAATTATAACAACTCATCCTTACAGATATTTATTTAAATTTTTAAAAATCTGATGCCTACAAGAGAAATTTTTAGAAATAAGTTAACATATTGACTGCAAGGAATTAAAGTGGTTGAGAAAAATAATCTGGTTCTTTCCAAACAACTTCTTGGTGCCTACTCATTTAATAAGTATGTACCATTGGGGAAAAAATAGAAAAATTGACCTTTATGGGATCTGTTACTCAGATATCTAAGTAACAGAATCTTTGATCTTAACTAATAATGAATCACTGATAAACACTCTTTATTAACCATGGCCAAGACATGGAAACAACCGTAATATCCTTCCATAGATGATTGCACAACGAAGATGTGGTACAATACACAATAGAACACTGCTCGGCCATAAGAAAAGATAAAATACTGCCATTTGTGACAACCTGGATGGATCTTGAGGTTATTATGTTAAGCAAAATAAATCAGACAGAAAAAGTCAAGAACCATTGTCATATGTGGGATGTAAAACTGAAAGCAACAAAGGAACAAGACAAACAAACAAAAACTCATAGGCACAGACAACAGTTTAGTGGTTACCAGAGGTAAGGAGGGATGGTGGCAGAAGAGGGTAAAGGCGGTCAAATATATGGTGATATATAGATGATATATTATAGAAATGTATACTTGAAACCTGTATAATTTTACTAACCAATGTCACCCAATAAACTTAATTAAACACACACTCTTTGAGTGTCCTACAAGAACATATTCTCTATATTTCTTATCCCTCCCATGACAAAACTGAGACCCAAATTGAATCTTCTTAGTTTGCTGAGATAATTCAAGGCAGAGGGAAAACTTGAGCAAGGTGTAAAGAAAAAAAACTCCCAGAGGTCAAAAACTTCTGGACTCTACAGACAGAAAAAGACAAATACCACATGATTTTGCTTATATGTGGAATCTAAAAAAAAATAGATGAACAAAAAAAGTCAGAAACAAACTTACAGATACAGAAAACAAATTGATGGTCGCCAGTTAGGAGGGGTATTGAGGCGATAGGTGAAAAAGGTGAAAAGGATTAAGAAACACACATTGTCAGTGATAAAAATAGCATAGGATAGTAAAGTACAGCATAGGGAATATAGTCAATAATATTGTATAACCATGTATGGTGTCAGACTTATCACTAGTATGGGTACTAGACTTATCACAGTGATAACTTCATACGTGTGTAAATGTCTGCTCACTATGTTGTGCACCTAAAACGATATAATATTGTCTGTCAACTTTAATAAAAATAAATTTTAAAAATTGCTAGACTCTAGATCAAAACCAACAAGTATGTATGTTTTCAATTTATTTAAATTTAAAATCAGGAGATTTCATACAGGAATATGGATTTCTAGTATCTCTGCAATTCTGAAGGGGAGGCAAGAGCCTGCAGTTCTACCTTAAGATCATCAGTAGGGGGAGTTGTGCTGCTCTCTTTGGATCAAGTATGGATTCTCCAGTTGCTACCGTACTATTCAGAGGTTGTATGAAAATTAAGTTACACCTGGTTCTGCTTCACTGGTGTACATTTCTTTTCCAGCCTCATTAGTTATTTGACTGGGACAGGGTATCAAAAATGGAAGTTCCTTAGTCAGGTATACCATAAATTTACTGTATGAGGTTAGGCATTTTCCTGCCTGTGTCTTAGAGTCTTCATGTGAAATGTCCCTGGTCTCAGACATTCTGTCCAAGTTTCTTTCATGCCCTAACATTCTATGATTCTGTGGCCAAGAATCTCCAGTGTGTCCTCTCATTTGTAGGGTTTGTAGTTTTTACAGAAGAAAACAAAGTCGGCACAATTTTCAGTCCACAGACTGCAATTCTGTTTGGTTAGGTTATCTGATGGTTTTTGTTTCCTGATTTCCCCTATTTGGTATTAAAACAATTATTTTCAGTCTTGAGATAATAAAAAATGATAATATCTGACACTTAATTTCAAAACAAGTTGACTTTTTAAATTTGTGTTGTTAAATGCAAAAAGTAATGTCCATTGCTTTTTTAAAAAAAAGCACTAAGATATAATTCATACACCACAAATCCATACATTTAAAGTGCATAATTCAGTGTTTTTATTATACTCGTATATACAAATCTATGCAACTATCATTGTAGTCACTTTTAGAACATTTTTATCACCTGAAAAGGTAACGCCACACCCTTTAACACCATACCTTCCTGTCATCCACCTATCCTTTCATTGCCTCCATGCCTAAGCAGCAACAAATTTACCTCTCTCTATATAGATTTGCCTATTCTGTACATTCCATATAAATGAAATCATATAATATGAGATCTTCTGATACTGACTTTTTTCACTTAGCATGTTTTGAAGGTTCGTCAATGTTTTAGCACACACACACACACACACACACACACACACATATATATTTTCTTCCTGACACAGATCTTCTAAAACCATTGTAAATAGGGGTGCTAGGAGAATCTTTTGTTCTTACATTTAATCTTTGACCCCAGTTCCTGCTGCAGAGTTCCTAAAACGCTTTAATTTCCTGGGTGATAGCCATGTTTTTTGTTCTAATAAAATGACTCTTGTTGGATTCCTGGATGATGGAGTATAATGACTAGAAAGACCAAGCCATAATTAGAAGCTTGGAATTTTCAGGTCCCCCCCACTGCCTTTCTCCAGAGAGGAGCGAGGCGTTGGAAATCGAGTTGGTAATTGATCACGCCTACATAATGAAGCCTTCATAAAAATCCTATTATATGGGTTTTTGGAAGCTTCTGAATTGCAACACATTCACATGCTGAAAGGATGGTGCACATTAACTCCAGGGGGACAGAAGCTCCTGGACTCAGGACCCTTCTGGACTTTGCTCATTTATCTGTTTATTCATATTTTTTCTTATATCCTTTATAATAAACCAGAAAATGTAAGTAAGTGTTACTTTGAGTATTGTGAGCCATTTTAGCAAATTATTGAATCCAAGGAGGGAGTCATAGAAACCCTGATTTATAGCTGGTCAGTCAGAAGTACAGGTGACAACCTGGGACATTCATTTGACATCTGAAGTTGAAGGAAGGCAGTTTCATGGGACTGAGCCTTTAACTTGTGGTTTCTGACATTAACTCCAGGTGGATAATGTTATAACTGAGTTAAATTATAGCACACCCTGATAATCACTTGATGTGTTGAAAATCTATACACATATGATGCCAGCAGTATTATAAATGCATGAGTAAAGGAGAAACAAAGGAAGAGCTTTTCCTCTATAAGTACTTTCAGCTTTTAACTGTTATACTCGTATTGAAAGTGATTTACCCACAACTATTTCAATAATTCAGTATTCTGTGTTTGTCTATGTATTTACCTTTCACAACTTTCATACTTCCTTATGCTATTGTGTTGCCATTTAATGCCTTTTTTTTTTTTTTCAACTTGAAAAATTCCCTTTACCATTTCATGTAAGGCAGGTTTAATGGTGATGAACTCCCTCAGCTTTGGTTAGTCTGGGAAAGTTTTTATTTTTCCTTTGTTTTTGAAGCACTGTTTTGCTGGACATAGTATTCTTGGTTGGCAGGGTTTTTTCTTTCAATACTTTAAATATGTCACCCCATTCCCATCTGGCCTGCAAAGTTACTGCTAAAAAAATCCACTGAAACGATTATGGGTTTTCCTCGTAGGAGGCAAGTAATTTTCTCTTGATGCTTTCAAAATTCCCTCTTTGTCTCTGACTTTTTACAATTTGATAATAATGTGTCTCAATAAAGATTTATTTGGATTCATATTATTTAGGGGGCTTCCTGGATCTGTATGTCTATTTCCTTCCCCAGATTTGGGACTTTTCAGCCATTATTTCTTTTAATAAGCTTTGGGTCTCTTTCTTCTCCTTTGGGACACCCATAATGTGTATATAGGACCACTCAAAGGTACATCAGAGGTTTCTTAAGTTATCTTCACTCTTTTTAAATTCTTTTTTTTCTTTTGGTTCCTATGACTAGATAACATTCAATAACTTGTCTTTGAGTTTGCTGATTCTTTCTTCTGATTTATCTAGTCATTGAAACTTTCTATTGAATTTTTCAGTGCAGTTATTATATTCTTCAGCTCTATAATTTCTGTTTGGTATTTTTTAATATTTTCTATCTCTTTGTTGAAATTCTCATTTTGTTTATACATTGCTGTCCTGATCTGTGAGTATCTTTCTGGCAGTTATTTTGAATTCTCTATAAGACAAATTACATATCTCTATTTCATTAAGGTTGGTTTCTAGAGAGCTATCTTTTCCTTTATTTGGAACATATTACTTAGTTTCTTCATTTTCCTTGTCTCTCTGTGTTGGTGTCTGCATAATAGATAAAACAGACACCTCTCCCAGTTCTCACAGACTGGGATCTCTGATTTGTCTTTTCCCCTGACCACACTCAGATTTTATACTCCACTGATTTTTCTATTGTTTGCAAAAATTCCCTGGGGAATAACTTGGTCCACATACTAAACAAGTAAAATTTAGGTTGCTTTGAAAAGATTGTTCTTGAGTCTCTTTCAGATTTGTTCTGACCCGAGGCAGTCTCATTCCAGTTATCTCTTTCCCCAGTTCTTTGGGGGAAACTAGCTGGTCTATAGTTTAACCTCTATTTGTCCTATAAATATACCAGCTTTTTAATTCCTCTCACCACAACCTCCACTGTTTTTAAGAATGTCTTTAGGCTTCTCCATACTCTGCGGCAAATGAAGTCGATTCTTTCTGAAAGGAATTAGAAACTATCTCTTTTATGTCCTCTTCTCTTTCCAGCCAAAATTTCTGAACCTCAGTGATGACACCGAAGATGGGGACAACAGCATGCTTCTCTTTGAGGCATATCCTTGCTGTAGTAATGGAGAGCTCAGTAGAGGGGGCCCAGTATCCTCATGTCTTCTTAGTTTACGTCTCCCAGCACAGAATCAAGGGCAATTGGGATTCCAGTGTTCTTAGCAGTACCATGCCCAAGCTAGTGCCTCATTCCATGCATGGGGGGCTGGGCTAAAGAAGGGAGTTATTAGCCTCAGCAACAGGTAGCTGGGGGAAGAATGACAAATGCCAATTTTCTGTCCTCATGAAAGATAGCACTCTAAATTGGAGCTGGTGGAGCTGTGTTTTTAGCTGAACTAGTCTGGAGTGGAATTTCCATCTCACTGACTTAGGAGAAGGGAAATAGAGAGCAGGTCTTATTTCAAATACCACAAACTCAGGCTTGTTATTGCTGAATTTTAGATTTTCTTAAGTAAGTATTTATTCATCAGCTATATGTCCTTGGAACCATTTCCAGAGATTTTAATGGTTATTTTTATATATAATTTTCACCATTTTCTCTGGAGAGCAGATCCACTGTGTTCCTCAAGCTGTCATGCCAGAAGTTCCTTCTTTTTCATTGCTTTTCAAAGTGATGTTTTCACCAAAGCTTGACATAGAAAAGTATCACTATGTCAAATATGTGAAGTACATTGAAATGATATTATTTTTGTTAATTTCAGGAAAAGGTAAACATGAATATACTCCATGCCAATAAGATGTCAGCCTTCTAACTTATTAGTATTCTTGTGAATTCAAATTGCATTCAATCAAAAGTCACTACTTGTCTATAAAGCCAGCAGGTATTGGGGAATGAAGGAATAAAATTATATATTATAAACTATATTTTTTAAATTATAAATTTAATTCTACTTACAAAGAAATTATCTACTATCACTTTCTTATGGGAATAAGTGGATCATCCTTGCTAAACCTGTCCTTACATTTCTATACCTAATATGCTAATATAATAAAATATAGTAAAAAACATCTCTTCTCACTTTTCTTGACTCTTATCTGCTAGTGTCTACAGAAGTATGTACATGAAGGAAAATGTTACTTATAATAACTTACATATATCACTGGGGTTTTACTCATCTTGTAGAAAAGTCGTCACAATTATGAAAAGACCTCTATCATTTGATCTTTTCTAGGTCTCTCCTCATCCTTAAATGCAATGCTCTGCCTTTGCATATATGGCTTTGTAGTTCAGGTCTGCCACTCACATTTAACATAAATTTTCTGCTATTTCTAAATGTAACAGTCCTGTTTCAAAGCATGAGAATTACCTATTAGCATTATCAAACCTTTAATAATAATATACAGTAACTTCAAAGCACGGAAGGTTTGTTGCACCAGTGTGGCCTAAGTAAGCAATCAGAACCTTTGCCTTCCACTTATCAAGCTGACAGTACAGTCAACTCCTAATTATGTAAGCATTTTCCACACCAAACTTTGAATATTATTTTCCAAAGCATTTTTGTATCATCCTCTCTTGCCCATAATTCATGAAATATAAATAAATTTTAATAATAATATTAAAGATATAAAATTGTGAGGATTTGCTCTCCCTTTCCTAAAATAGTCACATAACTTATTGCATAAATATAGAAATAGTTTTTGGATTAGCCTTTACCATTTAAAAACTATACTGCTATACCTACTATTTTTAATCAGGTTCACTTAGAATTTATGTGTATCAATGAAATGTGAAAAGGGGGGCTTGTCAAATATTTGTAGAACATAAAGATATTTTTAACCTAAAAATTAAATTTTATAAAGAGTTATTTGCTACCATTGTAGATTTTCTTATATAGCAAACTAGTTTGGGCTAAGAACATATCAAAGAGATTTGATGAACTGATATCTAAATTTATATATTGCTCAATTACCTTTTTCAAGTAAAGTTAAGAATATTTTTACGAGAGTTGTGCTATATTCAAGGGTGGTAGTGAACTTATTTCTACCACAGGATTTTCCTTATAGTTGACTTTTACACTAAATTACCTCTATTATTTTTAATTGGGTACTACTTGAAGGTATGGTTTATGCTTTTATTTTATTTTATTTTTCTTATCAATGTCATGCCCAGCATCTACTGCAATATTTTACACGAAATGGGTGAAAAAATGTTTGATTACATTTTTTAGAGTTTTTTATTTGTTAAAATTGAGATAAGTTTTACGTACAGGTAACATGCACAGATTTTAAGTGTATGGTTCAATGAGTTTTGACAAATGTCTATATCCATGTGAATATCACACCAATAAATATAAAGAATATTGTCGTCACCATTAAAGTTTGCCTTATGCTCCCTTCCTGTAAATATTCACCATCAAAAGATCATCAATGTCTTTTACCACTGTACATTAATTAATTTTGATTTTTCTAGGACTTCATATGACAAGTCATGTATGTTTTCTTTTATGACTGGCTTCTTTTGTTCACCATGATGATTTTGAGATGTATCCATATTCTTGTGTATATTACAAGTTTATTCTTTCATTTTCATTGCAGAGTAGTATCCCATTGTATAAATATACCACAATTTGTTTATCCATTCTCGTGATACATATATAGGATGTGTTCATGTTTGGGCTATTATAAATAAAGCTCCTTTGCGGGAGGAGGGTACATGTGTTTTCACTTCTTATATGCAAAAACCTAGGAGTGGAATTCATGGGTACATGAAGATCTGTTAAAAAACTACCAGTATTTCAACACGATTGTACTATTTTATAGTCTCACCAGAAGGGTACTGTGTTTCCCCGAAAATAAGACCTAGCCAGACCATCAGCTCTAATGCAACCTTTGGAGCAAAAATTAATATAAGACCCAGTCTTATATAAGATCTGGTATTATATTATATTATATTATATTATATTATATTATATTATATTATATTATTATGTTATACCTGGTCTTATGATAAAATAAGACCACGTCTTATATTAATTTTTGTTCCAAAAGACACATTAGAGTTGATGGTCCAGCTAGGTCTTATTTTCAGGGGAAACACGGTATGAGAGTTTCAATTGCCCCACACACCTTTGCAAACACTTGGTGTTCTCAGTCTTTTAAATTTTAGCCATTCTAGTGGATGTGAAGCAGTATCTCATTGTGGTTTTAATTTCTATTTTTCTGATATTAAAGATATTGAGCATCTTTTTAGATGTCATTTGTATAGCTTCTTTTGGGAATTGTATTTTAAAGATTTTTGCCTATTTTATTAATGGGATTTATTATTATTATTATTATTATTATTATTATTATTATTATTTACTTGCTAAGAGCTCTTTATATATTCCAGACTTATATATTCTGGGTATAAGCCCTTTACCACATATATATGTATATATATGGTATATATATGTGTGTGTGTGTGTGTGTGTGTATATATATATATATATATATATATATATATGTATATATATACTGTGTATATAAATACATGTATATATATACTGTGTTTCCCCAAAAATAAGACCTAGCTGGAAAATAAGCCCTAGCATGACTTTTCAGAATGACATCCCCTGAACATAAGCCCTAATACATCTTTTGGAGCACAACTTAATATAAGACCCTGTCTTATTTTGGGGAAAACACAATATACATGTATATACCGGGGGTGCCAAAAAAATGTATACATGTGACTTATATTCATCTTTTGTTATTGATATATATTGAGTATTACAATTTTAATACAGTTTTTTTTCCTTTCTTAAAATATGTATACATTTTTTTATCACCCTCTGTATATATAGTATTGCAAAGATATTCTCCCAGTCTTTGGCGTGACTTTTCATTGTCTTAATGGATCTTTTGATGAGTAGAAGTTTTTAATTTTGATGAAGTCCAGCTTATCAAATTTTTTCTTTTACGATTAGTTCTTGTTGCATCTGAATACATCTTTGCCTACCCCACAATCACAGTTATTTTTATTTTTCTAGAAACTTTATAGCTTTAGCTTTTTCATTTAGGTTTATTATCTTAAATTAATTTGGGAGTATTTTCTTATATCATGTTTCTTAGAACACTGACTCTGAAATGGAGATTTCAATGTAAGAAGCTTATTTGGGTGTGCATACTTCAGCACCCTGTACAGTTTGCCCCTTGTATAGCTTGGATCCACTTACTTCATATAGTAAGGAATAACAGTTGTAAACCTTCAGATACTGCTGCTGGCTGAGGTCCTGCATGCAGGAAAGGCAAACTCGGGAATATGAACTTGCTACCAAGTGGCTGCTTGGTCTTATCAAGGGGTAGTATCATAGTAGGGGCTCAGTACTGGTTTCTGTTGCTGCAAATTGAATATTCAACAGTGTCAGTAGCTAGATAGACCTTGGTGACTGGGGACTCATGCATTTGATACAAAGATCTTCATACTTTGTGTCCACTCACACAAGTCTATCTACATGCCTGAAACTAACTACCCAAATCAGCCATTCACTATCCACGAG
Source organism: Rhinolophus ferrumequinum (assembly GCF_004115265.2). NCBI lineage: Eukaryota > Metazoa > Chordata > Mammalia > Chiroptera > Rhinolophidae > Rhinolophus > Rhinolophus ferrumequinum. The sequence goes on from NC_046291.1 coordinate 61,656,005, forward strand.
TTCAAATACATTCGTATCTTTGGCCACTTCTTTTTCACAAAGTAGTTGATCAGGTTCACTGCTCAACTTTACCCATTGGAAAGATTTCCCCTCCTTGTTGTATTCCCTTTATCTTGAATGGGACTATACTTCAGCTGTTGTTCAACTTTGGCTTGCATTTACCTGTGAACCAAGCTTGGTATTTTTCTTCCTCTGTCTGCTGGTCATAAAGAATGCCCAAAATAGCTACAGGTGTCAGCAGGGGGAGAAATAACAATGTGACATTATGATCTGTCCCATCTGTTTGTGCAGCTACCATGGGCCCGCTGTTCCTAATTGTTCCCAATGCCAATGTACCACTTACCTCTACAATGGATTACCATTGGACCTACCTGATCTAATGACTTGCAGATTCTGACAGAACCCAGCTCAGGATGGGCAGTTCTGACTGCACAGTCACTTGATATCTCATTATCAGGTGTTCTATCTCTATCAGATCCCAATAGCATGCAAAGGACTATTTTTGTAATGGTGTAAACTTACCCCGTATAGATGGTGCAACTTTGCTCCAAACACATAGGTGTCTAAATTTGATTTTCATTTGGGGTCTTGCCATAAACTCATGATTTTTTATTCCCATCACAGATAACTCCAGTACCATATTATTTGCTTGCACTGCAGTTTGGACCTGCTGTAGGAATCTTTTTCAGCTCTAAGCCCCACTCAAAGCTGCTAGTCTTCTCAGTGACTTGGAAGATGAGCTAGAGTATTCCCACGTGTGGAATATGCTGCCTCTCAGTGGTAGCAGGGACAACATGTAATAATTTGTTCTCTACTTTGGAATGAACATGGCACGCCACAGACCAAAGAAGCCCTAAAAATGTCATCGATGTAGTGGTCACTTGAATCCATGTAGAGTTTATGACCAATCATTTGCAGCATATGGAAATTAACATGGCCTCTAATATACTTGCCACTTTTTGTTCATCTGGGCTGATTAAAGTGATACCACCCATACAGTAGATCAATACCATATTCTGTAGAAAGTCCACATAGTCAAAATCCTTTATTACTATGATATGACAGATGGCAGGAGAGTTAGTTAATACATCCCTGGAGAAAGACTGTAAAGAATGCAGTTGTCCACCCTACATGAATGCCAACTTTTTCTGGTCTTCCTCCTGATAGGAAGGGAAAAATAGGCATTTGCCAAATCACTGATCCCATAAAATGTACATGAGTCCATATTAATCTTATCTAGAAAGTATCTTTATTTGGTACAGGAACCACAAATAAGGCTCTTACTTGGTTAAGTTTGTTTAGTCTCTTATCTTCCTTCCAAGATTTGTCTGATTTGTGTAAGGGCCAGATTGCTGAGCTAAATGGAAGGATTATGGAACTCCCGCCTGCCCCTAAATTCCTTAAGTCTTTAGGATGGAACTGATATCTGTCATTACCCCTGTGATGCAATATTATTTTTTTTATTGACTGTCTTGGTGAAGTGGCAATCTCAGTGGTTTCCACTTGGCCTCCTATACTACTATAGCCCATACTTAACAAACCAAGGAATCAATGTGGGAGTTTAGTCCACTACCCAATATCTTTATTTCAAATATGCAGTTGGGGACTGAGGCCTGCAGCCCCAGTGGATCCACTGTGACCCAGACCTGGGTCTGACTCCATCTATTTCTGACCCTATGTGCCCTCACTCTAAGAAAAGGACTATGATGATATTTTGAATTCTGTGTATCATTGTCTGCTTAGATTCTGAGTCTCAAAGCCTTCAAAAATGTCAGAAATGTATGATTACTGCCGTTTCCCTAATTCACGGTTACCTGAGTAAATGTCTGTAATGTTCCTTTGGAGAAGAACTAAGAAAATCATTATGCTATACATTGTTTTGATGTTGTTGGGCCCTTTCTTCTGGAAACACAGTCTCCTTTATTCAATGGATTCTGGGTCTAAAGCTGGCTAAGATCAGGAAATGAATTGTAATTTAAAAAAAATTGAAACAGCTGTTCTTAGTTTCCTGATCATCCAAATTTGTCCATTAGAACTTCCTGTAGTGATGAAAATGTTTTATAGCTACACTGTCCAATATAGCGTGCTAGCCACATGTGGCTACTGAATACATGACATGTGGCTAGTGAAATTGAGGAAGTAATTTTTTATCAATTTTATTTAAGTTTAATTGATCTAAGTTCAAATAACCACATACAGCTACTGGCTATTGTACTAGAGCCTGTAGGTATATATTTGAGCCATATCTTTGGTACCTGGCCACCTATCTCTCCCTCTAGGCTACTCTTAATATATTCCATTAATCATCTCCATACCCTCTCATTACAATAATTGCGTTTCTGAAGTTTAAATGACACTACCTTGCTTTCATCATTTCTGAATCCTATCTTCCCTGCTGATACCAAGAATCCTAGTTCTATAACATTATCTCCTACCATTGTCCCTGGCCAACAGAGAGCAGCTACCACTGAGCTCCTCAGTGCTGCTCGTGCCTCTTTTTGTAAAGGGAATGTCTCTGACCTAGCAGTTAGCTGGTAGCTTCACAGTGTGCAATAGTACACTCACTCCAGCATACCGACTTCCCTAAGCCTTTTGATCCCTTCCCCACCATTTGCCAAGGTTCTGCCATTTCTACATTATTTAATGCATGACGTCACTTTTTTTAAATCTTCTAAGAGCTGACCTATAACAGTACTGTCTCCCACGATACTTGCCAAGATGTCAGATACTGTATCATGAGAGAGTGCTCCCGTATCAATAAACTCTCCCTTTTCAAACTTTATATTCTGTCTCCTTTGATCCAGTACATTTAGGATCCAGTCATATATATTCTTCCACTTATTGCTGATACATGTAGGCTAAATGTTGCAGGCGTTTCAGCATACTGTTTCCTACCATCCTTAGCTGACTCGACACTTTCTCAGCTGGGTTTTTTCTTTGTGAAGAACCCTAGTTATTAGCCTCACAGCCATGAAGGCAGATGGGAAATAATTGGAGGAAAAGGGAGGCAGTGCATCTTGTCTTACATAGAGGTTTCTGCAATGACTGGAAGCAAGTACAAAGCACTAACCTTTAACAAGGAGGAGGGCAGGCCCTTCTGCAAACCCAGAGGGTTTAGGGAATCTAGGATTCCAAGGTGCCTGAGTATACTGACCTGAATGTTGTATTTCAAGTCTCAGGATTCCACTCCTTCTCAACTGTAGTTCCATGAGCTTAGCAAAACAGTCCTGCCGAGGCTGAGAAGTCAGTGCTCTCTATAGTTCAGTCCTAGACCTGTTCTTCAGCATTTATCATCTTTGGTGCAAGAAATAAGAGTCTATATGTTTCTAAGTAGGCCTTCTGCCTTTTTGATTAGTGATTAATTACACTCAATCATTCATTCTCTTTCTCCAATGCATTTAATAGCCCTTAACAACATCCATCACATTTTATTGTCCTTATAATTACTACTTCCCTCAACCTCTCAAATGCCTGAAATACTGTACCCGTGTCCCCTCCCCAGTGCATTCCTTTCCAATAGTATTACATTGCAATTCACAACCAGTAGAAGTACAATTGCACTGCTGCAGCAGGAACATCTATACTTCACCTCTAATTAGTAATGGGATATTCATGAACAGTCTGCTAGTGGGTAACCTAGCTTCAAAATTCCATTTTAGGATTTGCTTACAACTAGTAGCATTGAAACTGATCTGAGACAAAGAATTGTATGCAGAAAGCTGTCCTAAATGGAAACATGGGAACAGGCCTTGCACTATCACAATATTCAGTCATTGAAAGCAGGCTGCTTTCTGAGCAAGAGCATAAATTATTGTGGGAAAGCACTCTTCAACTGAATGCAATACTTGGGGAAGAACTCAGATGTCAGCCATCAATAAGCAATTGATAACAAAGCACCAAAGTCTGGGTGGCTTAAGTAACTTAAATTTATTTTATCACAATTCTGGAGGCTAGAAGTCTGAGATGAATGGGTTGGCAGAGTTAGTTTCTTCTAAAGTCTCTCTCCTTGGCTTATAGATGGCCGCCCTTGTATCTTCACATGGCCTTCCTTCTGCATATGTCTGTGTCTTAATTTTCTCTTCCTATAAGGATATCAGTCATATTGGATTAGTGTCCACATCAATTACCTCATTTAACCTTAATTACCTCCTTTAAGACTCTATCTCCAAATTACAGTCACATTCTGAGGTACAGGGGATTAGGACTTTAACACACTAACTTGAGGGTAGCACAATTCAATCCATAACAGCAACACTCCCAGAATATATAAGAATGAGTACTTCAGTCCTGAAGGAAAATGTGGGCTGTGTACCACAGCATCTATCTGCTACATGTGTGGTGTGAGATAGGGGTCAAATTTAACTTTATTCCATACACTTATTCAGTTGCTCCAGCACTTTTTTGTCCCCATGAATTACCTTGGTGCTATTTTGGAAATCAATTGATATTATACGTGTGGGACTGTTCCTGGTCTCTCTATTCTGATCCATGAATCTTTTTTGTCTAGACTTACTCCAGTATACTCCAGTACTATTCTATCTTAATGACTGTAGCTTTAATCTAAGTCTTGAAATCAGATAATGTGAGCCTCCTGATGTTTTCCATTTTTTTTGTCTTTTTTTTTTTTTTGGTCAAGATTGTTTTGGCAATTCTGAGTATTTGCATTACCATATAAACTTTAGTATCAATATGTTAATTTCTCCAATAAATAGCGAGAGGGGGGGGGAGAGAGAGAGGGGAGGAGAGGAGAGAGAGAGGAAGGAAAGAGAGGAGAGAGGGAGAGAGAAAGAAAGAAGAGAAAAGAAAGAAAAAAACGAAAAAAAGGAAAGAAAACAAGAGGAGGAGAAAGAAAGAAAGAAAGAAAGAAAGAAAGAAAGAAAGAAAGAAAAAAGAAAAGAAAGAAGAAAAGAAAAGGAAAAAAGAAGAAAGAAAAGAAGAAAGAAAGAAAAGAGAAAAGAAAAAAGAAGAAAGAAAGAAAAAGAAGAAGAAAGAAAGAAAGAAAAGAAAAAAGAAAAAGAAGAAAGAAAAAAGAAAGAAAGGTCTGCTTGAGATTTTGGTTTGGGGGTGAATTAAACTTACAGTTCATTTTGGAGGAAAATTTATATCTTGATTATACTGGGCTTTTGATCCACGAACATGGTATAATCTTTCCATTTATCAGCTTTTTAATTTCTATCAGAAATACTTTGTAGCTTCCTCCAGTAAGATGGTGTTTTAATGGTTTCGATGTTATAGCTGGTATTTTTAAAATTTCTTTTCCAACTTCGGGCTGCTAATATATAGAAATACAATTAAATTTTGTGTGCTGACCTTTTAACTTTGTGCTTTAACTAATTCTTTATTAGTTTTATTACTGTTTTGCCAGTTCTTAAGGATTTGCTATATAAAAATTATTTTGTATAAGAATAAAGACAACTTCATTCCTTCCTCTCCAATTTAGTACCTTTACTTGTCGTTTTGCTTTTTGTTTGTTTAATTTTTATGTTTGTTTTAGACTATTAAACATGCTGAGACCTCCAGTATAATGCTGAATAGAAATGGTGAGAGACGATAGCCTTATATTGTTCCTGTCACTAAGGTAAAAGTGTTCGCTATTTTACCATTGAGTGTAATGTTAAAGGTAGCTTTTCTGTAGATGCTTTTTATCAGATTGATAAAGTTCCCTCCAATTCCTAGTTTACCGAGAGCTTTTTATCAGGAATGGATGTTACATTTTGTAAAATGTCTTTATTTACATTTGTTGAGATGATCATATGTTTTATAGCCCTATTTTTTCTGTTAACGTGGTGAATTACATTGATTGATTTTCAACTGTTACACTGACCTTGTAATCCTGGAATAAAGCCCACTTGATAATGATGTATTATCTTTTTTATTTATTGCTGTATTTTATTTGCGGATATTTTAAAAAGATTACTACATATGTGTTCATAAGGGATATTGGACTATAGATTTCTTGTAATAACTTACAAAGTTTTGGTATTAGTGTTATGCTGACCTCTTATAGAGGTTATAGAGCAGATAAGCTTTGTTTGCCCAGAACAAATCAAGAAGTTTTCCTCCATCTATGTTTTCTGAAAGAGCTTAAGTTAGATTTATTAAATTGATGGTTTGCAAACATTTTGTCTTCAAGATTCATTTAAATTTTTAAAAATTATTGAATCCCCAAAGAACTGTGTTTATATAGGTTACATTTGCCTATAAACTGCATTAAAAATTAAAACAGAAAAATTATAAATGTTTATTTGTCAACTATTCAAACATAGTAAATTTTAATAATGTATTTTTATGAAAAATAAGTAGTATACCTTTCAAAAAATTCTTTGTAAGAAGAAAGGTGTTGTTTTATCAGTCTCTTTAATATATAGCTTAATAGAAGACAGCTAGTTATCACATCTGCTTCTGTATTCAAGCTATTACAATGTCACACATTATGTAGCCTATGAAAAACTCCACTTGTGAGAGACTAAAAGTAGAAAAAGCAAAGAAGTTTTTAGTATAGTTATAGGAATAATTTTGGCTTTGCAGGCCCCTGCCATTTTACATGATCTGTTTCTTCTTATGTCCATCTTTGTAACTTGTGTTGTTTAAGGAATTTGTTCATTTATGTAAGTTGTCAAATCTATTAGCATAAAGTTGTTTGTAAAATTCCGAGATTATCTTTCTAATGTCAATGGGATCTGTAAGATATCTTCTGTTTCATTCCTGCTATTGGTAATTTGGATTTTCTTTATTTTTCTTAATCTGTCTATTTCTGGTTTATCAGTGTAATTATTATTTTCAAAACACTACTTTTTAACGAAATGTTGAACATTATGTATGATACATTGTAGGGAGTCCAGATTATATTGTCTTACTTTAAAGGGTGTTGAGTTATGTTCCAGTAACTAACTAAATTACTTGTGGATTCTTTGATCCTGTCAAGCTTAACATTATTCTTTGTTAGTTCAGCTCTATTTTGGTTTTTGCCTCAGTCCCAGGTGTGGCTCTTACTTTAGAGTAAGGTTTGGTCTTTATAGGGTTTAAACTGAATATCTGAGGTGTTCAGTGGCATCTCTCCACTGTCACTGTAGTGGGACTCCAATGTTCTTTAGCACTGCATGACTTCTGGTGTCTTCTCTTAGCTGTCAGCCATGCAGGAACTTCTTCCAGTCACCTCTCCTCCCCACGCAGCTTCTTCCTATCAGGTAATTTATCCTGTTAATTCTGATCACTTCAGCCCTCTCTAACTCGGATGTCAGCCTTTGTAATTCAGGAAAACGGCCCTCTCTGCTTTGTCTCCCTCAGCTTGTGCTAACTGGTAAGTGCCACCAGGCAAATTACCATGGGGTCTAATTTATGTGTTTTCCTTCTCTCAAAGTTCACAATCCTGTGGTCCCTATGTCCAATTACTGAGAACATCCACCTCATGTATATTGTCTCCTTGTTTATGGCAGGATAAGTCTGGTACTCTGACATAGCTGTAAGAAGAGTCCCTGCACCCCTGTTTTTAAAAAGTACTAGTTCACAAATAAAAATTTATATTTAGTGTCATCCTTTTATCACATGAATGAAATTTTTAAATGCCAAGAAAATGAAATTTTGCATGCTCAAACAACTGTAAAACAACACCACATTACTTCTCTGACAAGACAATCAACACATAATACAGGAGTACCAGATTTTTCCAATCCTAAATCTTCTCGTATCTGATTGAATGTCTTAGAACTTTCCAGCAATTTTAATGAATGTTTTACATTTTCTCCATGTTCAGTTAGCATTATTTATTATCATGTTATCCTATACTTTCTGCATTTTCCCTCTGATTATCCCTTTCTTGTGAATACCATTTCCTCCCTAAAGTCGTCCATAACATCCACTCTTGCCTATAATATATAAAACTGAAAGACACACACACACGGCATTCACTCTATGCCAAGTCCTGTGCTAGGTGTAAATAAAGCAAATCACAAAAAATATGATATCTTTGCTCTTGCTTTTATGGAACTCATATCCTCTAGGAGATGTCTTAATTAAGGTTCACCTGAAAGCAAAGCATGACACAGTCTTGTGAACTTATTCCTCGTGGTAAATTTGGAAGTGATGTCAGGAAACAGGAATGAGGGGGAGGGGAGCATGGTATGGGATAAAAGAAACAGCCAATATTAAGGTTGCTGCTGTGGGAACAGGGGCTTGATTTCTGCTCGAATCTCCTGAGGAACTATAAAAGGCCTGCCAGCCTGGTCCACCTGAAGACTGGGAGACTGTAGCATTTATTAACTGATTCCCATTGCCCGCTGGCTATACCTGTGCTTGTGGTGGAGCAAGCACCTGTGAGCCCAGAGAAAACCATAGAGCAGAAAGTAGAAAGACAAGCAGCGGATGCTGAGAAGGGTTGCTATTAGGGAGGAAAGTCTGAGCTTGCAGGGAATTGTCTATCACAGCTGCAGCTGGAATCAGGGTGGGCCAAGGGGATGTGACATGTCGCCCCAGAGGCAGCTGACCTGGGTGGAAATATTACAGTAAACACAGATATTCTCTGCAAAATATAAGTACCGTGATAAAAACCCGGCAATAGGCTAGAGTGAACGAGTGTGTGTGCACGTGTGTGTGCATGTTTGCACTTACATGTACTTGCACACAAACAGATACAAATTCAGACTGGGGGGTTTGGGAAGGACTCGCTGAGGAGGTGGCATTGGAGCTGCTACCTAGGAATAGGATGTAGGCAGCTTGCAGAGGAAGAAGATACAAGGCAAAGAAGGTGCAAGTACAAAGGTCCTAAAATGGCGTGAGTGTAGCATGTTTGAGAAGTAAATAGCTGGAGACTCCTGAGAGCAGAGGAGGATGGTAAGAGATGTAGGCAGGGACGAGACCATTCAAAGTCTGTGCAGCCATGATAAGGAGTCTGTAATTTTTTTCTAAATCCTTTGGAGAATTATTGGAAGGTTTTATGCAGGGGAGTGTGATATGACCTTATTTTTGTTTTAAATGATACTATGGGCATATAATGATTATTTTATTTATACATGTCAAGTATTCCTGAAGGTTTAAATGCAATTACAGTAGCTAATGCTGGAAAATATTCCTCATTTTGGTTTTATGCCCAATTATTCATAAATCATAATCCCTTGTGTTTCACTACAACCAATATAATACTCATATTTCAGAGTTCATTGAAAAAGCAGTAATAGCAACTAATGGATGTCCCAGCACTCCTAGCTGATGAAGATTCACTTATTAAAGTAAGTCATGAGAAAAGTCGGTGTAAAAATTCATCAGTTGAATGGTAACTCACCAAGATTATTTAGGGCCACATTTATTGCTAGTGGAAAAGTTTTATTAAATGTTAAGACACAAAATTCTCATATAAACTCTTTAGGTTAATGCAATTTGTTTTTTCACAATCAAATCATTTTTATTGGTGATCTCATAGTCTAACAGACATCCTGAACTGGGACATGGAATACCCAGCTCTAACATTAATTTGTTCTGTGACAATGAATGATTGATCCCCAAATGATCACAAAATATTTATTAAGCATCTTTTGTGTATGTGCCTTATAATATATTGTTCCCCTATATTGTTCTGGGAGTGATGGGTTACAAAAATATAAGATATGCTCATGCCCACATGGATCAAAAAATACAGTTACTTCAAATTTCATTAGAAAAGAAATACTACATTGACACTCTTTGACACATGATTAGTTAAAAAAAGAAAGAAAAGACTGGGTTGGACGAAGCTCAGAAAAATGTGTCCTATCTACAATCTATGCAAAAGTTAAAAGTGGACTTAATATATTTTGAAAGCCATAAATCATATTTCCAAGGGTTAAGATTTTTCTGCTTAATGGAATTCTCTTATTGAAGATATACTACCCTGTTCCCCAGATATTCCACCACTGATAACACTTACTTAATGGTCCATCTGTCTGAAGACAGCTCTACCCTAACACTTTCTCTAGAATTGCAGGCGACAGTGAAGACGTTTTCATTTCCTTGTGGTTAGTTCTCCCCTGATTGAGTGCTAAATGTGATTTTGGTCTGACACATTTTCTTCCTGGGCTTGAAAATGCATAAACTCAAGTAGTCAGAATGCCCAGATCCACATATAACATTTTTATTCTTCTGAAGTTTCAGGTGATGTTTTTTTGTTTTGCAATTTTCACTGTCTTCAAGTATATGTGATCCATTTTGGTCCCTTTGATTTCTAAGTCAACATTTTAAAAGGTGTAGCCATTAATGTGGGTGTCTTTGCCAACCTCAGAAGGAAGATTACTAGAAAAAATCTGTGACTTAACAAGAAGCAATCCTTTGATCTGGGAATAGAAATTGCCTCTTATAGGAAAAAGTGATATATACATTCTTAGATAGCTACTGATCTTGATGTATTTAAGAGAGGTTTTACTTTTCCTTTATTATGCACTTCTCAGAACTCAGGAATTATTAGATAACTACATCTAAATATATATATGCTGATGGTTTTTTAAGTCACTCTGTAGTTATGTATCACTATTTGATAAATAATCTATTTTATAGACTAAAATAGCAGGTTTATAGCACAGTTTATTACCTACTCTTTATGTTAAGGTCAAGTTCAAACCTTTCTGTATGCAAAAAGGGAATTAGGTCAGTGCCATCTTTTATAGAGATAGAGCTAAGGTTTGAGTTTGGGAAGCATAAAGAGAAATGGAAGAGTTTACTTGCAGGAAATGCCTCAGGAAGCACTCATAAAGCAGAAAGGACACAACTTGGAGATAACTCTAATGCATTTTAAATTGATGAATCACTCACCTCTGAAACCTCCTAGCATTGTCAGAGCTTTAAAACCTTTATGGTATCAGATAACATATATTTCAGTGGAAGGAACTTGAGAAAAATCAGAGGGAAAAAAAGTATTTTGCCCTACACGGATTGCAGAAATCTGTTGCCCTAGTTCCCCTCCCCCCAACAGATAACCAAGTCAGAGTGAGTTTTATGGGAAAGAAGAAAGGTCACTCTTAAAGCGATTCTTGGAGAAAACAATACAAATTAGAACAAGAGTAGGGGAAAGTTGGGCCTCACCTGGCGACTAAAAAAAAGTGCTGAAAGAGCTACCACTTTTTCTGGAGCTCTCTGTAGAACAAACTGAAATCTGGATTTCCAAGGGAGGCATTTCAATGATCAAGAAAATAAAAGGAAGAGGTCAGGAGAAAACTAGAAGCTAATGAGCTAAGGATTGGGAACAAATATTAACATGTGAGGATGGGCCAATCTGTTTGCCAGAAAAGCTGACTGTTGGCTTGAATTACCCAGATTGATCACCTGCTCTGTCTATGAGTATGCCACAATCAGACAAACATGAGTGCCTGCCGAACTGTATTAGCAAACTGACTCTAGCTGTTGCATGGTTTTTTAATTTCCAATTGGAAAATACTCACATTTGTGATAGTTATTAGATGCTGTAAACTCTTTGCAGGGAGTGGGAGGAAAAGACATTTTTCTGTTACATCCTCCAGAAAGACACTAGCGTCAACATTCATTTAGGCTTAGCATTTCAGCACATGGTGCTTCCCTAGGCACAGTCCCAACCATGTAAGGACAATTGAATTCAGATGCACTTTCTAAAAATCCTGTCTTGTAGGATGATGATGAGGAGAGGATATAAGGCCTATTCGCTTGCAACTTTTATGTGTGCTCACAATTTCAGAGAGCTACAGGATATGGTTCAGTCATTGAAAAAAAGTATCTTAATATGTACTTAAGTACATTAATTTAGCTGTGATGACAATCCTTATTTGGGATTGAATTAGCAAAATCATAGAGAAAATATGCAAAATCTGTTTCCAAGTCACATTACATACTTGGATTCCTGGCAATGTACGTGTAATTTGTGACTGTGTAATGCATGCATTTTTCTGCAATGTAAAAAGGTAATTTCCAAATATACTTGCAAAACCACCTGATCATGGAGTGTGCTGGCTGTCTCTTGACATAATGGTAAATAATACTTTCAATTACATATCAAGAGAAAATTGTGAAATATATTAGATTTTTAAAAAGAATAGAATATATAACACCATTAATACTATATATTATATCATCAAGGGAACTAGTACCTATACTCAAGATTTTTTCAAATGATCCCTTTAATATTAAATAATTAGTGAACAGAGCTTTTTTCAGACCCAATCCAAATAGACAAATTCTATGAGAGTTTATAATTTGTATTCAAGAATGAAAGCATCTTTTAGAATGTTTTAATAAAATACCCAAAAATGACTTTGGAATTTTAAAAATATATCATAAATATACTAATCTTTGGAATGGTACCATGGTGACTTAAAGAGTAGATCCAGCAACATGACAGAATAAGATAAGTCAGAGGTTTGTGGTTCAATTGAAAGCCCATTGAAATGATGCATATATACATAACATAATGTTTAATTACAGACCGGGGTTTAAAAGCAAGAAAATGACAGATATAAGGAGTCTACTGAAAATCAGAGTGGTGAATTCAGGAGCTAGTATTCCAGCCACCAACAGGAAATTGCCCAAGACTTAAGTCTCTGGGAATACCTAAAAGTGCTTTAATGTTTATTGAAATACAGAAGACAGCCTTTGGGCTCACACAAGGTGGGAGGACTAAAGTATAACACTCTACTATAAATCTCAGAAAATGGAAGGGCTATCTTCTCAGTGAAAGGGGATTGGAACACTTCTACCTACAGGTACAAGAAAGCAAAAAGGAAACTTTGGGATTTTAAGGAAAGAAAAAAAGAACTCATCTATGAAAAATACAAACTCCAAGCCTGTCCAAATTTCTGTTATCCATGTGTGTCAACATGCCAAATCTGAGAAATTAATAAAATTGATCTCAGTTTGGTGAAATCCCTGGAGCACCAAGCAAAACCGAATACAAAACAATTCCAGCAAGCACTGCTGTAAGTGCAAGTACGCCAACAAGAAATCAAAACGAAGCATTCTTCTGTTAAATGAGCTCTCACACACAACTAAATAAATACCATCAGGGAAAGTAAGCACACAAAATATGTATGAGGATTGTATAATCCACTCTCCCCTCTCCAGTCAAACATAATATAATAAAAAAAAAATCTGAAATAACCTATAAAACCAAACAATTAGAGTGAAAAAAAGGACTAGAAATAAGTCTCTAAGAAAATAACACAATAAAATACATGGTAGATTTAAAAAAGAAAAATAAATCTTTAGAAATGAAGAAAAATCTTTGAAATTAAAAATTCAATTAACATAAATAAAGATTAGATAATTTGAGAGAGAATTAGTAAACTGGAAAGCTGACCTAAGAAAATTACCCTAATGGCAGCACAGAGAGATAAAAAAAAAAAAAAAAAAGTCCAAAGCAGAGGTTAGACACATGGAAGATAGGAAATTCAGCATATGTTGAAATAGGAGTTCCAGAAGGAAAGAAAATAGAGAATGCAGACAATATCACATTAAAAGAGCAATTCCCTGATAATTTCTCAGAGTTGATGAACGATAATGAATGCAGATTTCAAAACATCAAAGACAATTAAAAAAATATTAGAAGCAACCAGAGAGAGAAAACTGATTATCTACAAAGAAAGAGTTCACCTTTGGCATGGAGAAAAGACGGAATTGGAATAAAGCATTTAGTTATATTTGTAACATCTTATTTCTTTAAAAAGTGACCTCGGCTTGAAAATTAATCTGGGGAACTTAATTTGGTGGTTACCAGAAGGTAAAGGGGTTGGGGGGTGGGGGATGAGGGTGAGGGGGATCAAATGTATGGTGATGGAAGGGGAGCTGATTCTGGGTGGTGAACACACAATGTGATTTATGGATGATGTGATACAGAATTGCACACCTGAAATCTATGTAATTTTACTAACAATTGTCACCCCAATAAATTAAAAATAAATTTAAAAAATAAATAAATAAATAAATAAATGAGGAAATCAGGATGAAGTGAATATAAGGTTTGCTGGAGGTTTTCTGTTTGCCCCTGCAGACCCAGCCTCCGCTTTTCTCCATCCTGCTCCCTGCCCTGGGGCTCTGCCCTTGTGAACCACCGCTAAATCCCTGTTGGGTGATCTCTGTGGGGATGGCCAGCAGATCAGAGTGGGAGGGTGTTGGTTGCTTTGGGCAGACTGTGTCTTTCCATAGAAGACACTAATCCCCTCAGGGTGACCTTCTCAACAAGGCTCTTTCTAGACAGGTACTGCTCCGTACCCCCAGACTAGGACTGATAAACTCCATTGTCAGTGGCCCCTGGTCACTTTGGATTTCCCCTCCCTCCAGACCACACTTCTATAAAGGCTCCCATTATAAATAAACTCTTTTTGAATAACCCTAAAAAAAAAAAAAAGTGACCTGGAGCAAATATGAAAATATTGACTATCATTAAGTCTATGTGATAATCAAAAAAGTGTCTGTTATATTATTTCCTACTTATCTACCTGTTTAAATTATTTCCAAATTAAAAAGTAAAATTTGAAAAATTGAAAAAAAATACGTTATGTTTATTGATAAAATATCAGTTTATCACTATAATCTCCATCCCCCTATTTCCATGTACCAACTCCCCACCCCAAGCAGTAGTTATAAATAGATGTGAGAGAGCATATACTGGTGTTCAACTTGGAAGAGGTTTAGCAATTACCATAATGGTGGCAATATTATTTAGATGAGGGAGAGGCAAACTACGACCCTGAGACAGCTACTTGTTTTTCTAAATAAAGTTTTATTAGACCACAGCCATGCCCATTTTTTCTGTTTGTTTATTTGTTTGTTTGTTTGACGGCTGCTTTGACTCTACAACAGTGCAGTTGTATTGTTGTAAGTCTAAAATATTTATTATCTAACCCTTTAAGAAAAAAGTTTGCCAACCTTTGGCTTAAATGATGATGCTTCTTATTATATCCCTTTAGCAAATTAACAGTATATTTTTTAAATGAAGTTACAAATCTTACATAGATATGAAGATAATAATTCACTAAGTTTAATGGTCTTAGATTTGTACACGGGGAAACTTGAGGTAAAAATAAATACTGCGAAAGTCTAAAATATCTGAGTGTTTATTTAGTTGAATTTTCCACCCTTAAGATTCTCCATAATCAAGCAAAACTGGTTTAGGGAACATGAACGTTCAAATCCGTCATCTGATTCTGCAATACAACCTAATTAACCTCTTGTGTATAGCAAGTTTCCCATCCTTAGCCAAAGCTGCATTAATTTTATATTAGCTTAGAAAGCAGAAGAAGAAAGCATTTGTCTGGGCCTGCATTGTTTAAAACTTCCCTTTCCATACATATGTTAGTTTCCTATGGAAAGACTGAGAGTACTGGCTCTTCATATATTTAAGATGCTTGAAAATCATGTTATGCTCTTTAATATATATTATGATGTTGGAAGAGAATAACTGATCACTTAGTCATGGCTGAAAAGAGTGACTGGCTTTCTCACCTAAGTGTTGACTTAAACCTCAGGAAAGTCGGTTCTTTTTTGTTTTTCATTGAAGACTAGAGATTGTGCTGATTTAATCACTTACATCAATAAAAACTGTAATAGCTTCTTTGAAGACACAAGTTACTACTTGCTGCAAATACAGTAAAGAAAATTACCCTGTAACGTCACTACTTCAAGTTCTTTTGTAACCAGGCTCCACCTTCCCTCTCTGATCATATTTCATTCTTTGGACTTGCTCTTCTCAACCACAGCCTACTCTGTTCCTCCCCCGCCCCCCCAACAACACATCCACCCCTGTAGTCAACACATATTTAGGTGTTTCTTACATATCTTGCTGAAATCCAGCTCCAATCTCACTATCCTTCATAGTTGTTTCATAAGTGAATATTGAATGAATTATTTAATCTTTGACAAATTCTTGTAACCTAGAATGATCTTGCCCTTCTCTGAATTCCTGTAGTTCTTAATTTAAAAAATAAAACAAACATAAAGAGCCCTGAATTGTTTTCCATTTGTTATTATGTAAATAAGATATTATATTTTCAATAAGATTGTAAATCCTTTAAGATCAGGAACAATGTTATACATGTCTTTTAAAATGGCATTTAAAAAAATCAAATGAGAGTGAGAGAATGTGTGTGTGTGTGTGTGTGTGTGTGAGAGAGAGAGAGAGAGAGAGAGAGAGAGAGAGAGAGAGAGAAGAAGGCCTTTCTGGGTATCCTACACAATGTGGTGAGGAACCTAGTAGTATCTGCTTCAATACCCATTGGCTTTCCTTTATAGGTGCAGATATAGATATATAGATATTTATATTACAAAATATATATTATATTTATAAGAAATATTTCACATATTTGCTATTCAAAGAATCAACATTTGTTCTATACAGTGATTAAAAAATCATAGTACATCAGTGAGATATACTTTGAAATCCATTAGATGAATTTGTTAGGGTCAAATAACATTTGTTTAAACACAAACCAAGTGTGGAAAGGAGCAAAGGGCAAACAATGCATTCCCACTCAAATTCCAAGTCAGTCCATTTTCCAAGGTGATTTATAGTTCGATTTATCCTTTAAGGGCTTACAGGAGAATTAAGCCTGAAAATAGGTAGGACTGCATACTTACTCTTTTCAAGCCAGAAACTATTTTTCTTTCTCTTTGAAGGTTAAAGTCAGAATCAGTAGATTTGTAAACTTGCAACTTAAGCCTCTTTACTATTTTCCCTTCTCTACTCTTCATTTTATCCATCAGATTTTCTGAGAATTCAGTAAGAATTCATGGGTAATGTGTGCCTTAGCCCTGAGCTAGATGTTGTAAAGGATACAAATATAAGTCAGATGTCCAGCTGTCCCCACAGGCGATTTCTGTGATACATCACACCCACCATTAAATAAAACTTAGTACATCTGACCACCTAAAATAGAATCCACTCCCACTCAGCTCCTAATGAGCAATGTCAAATGGATAATTTCCAAAGAATGACACCAACATCCCCAAGTTAATAAATTAAATTGTAAAATTACCTTTCTTTACAGAAAGCTCATAGATTTTCCCAAAGCCCTCCATTGTACTTCAAGACTGTCTACATCTACCCTTTTGCTCTCCATTCCTCTTTCTCCTCCCCTGCATAGAGTCCTTGGCTCAGTTTTGACCTGTAAATGCCTAGCTTTCTAATAGCCATCACTACACACTGGCTGTGCTTTTCAAATAAGTGGATCTGAGTGTTCCCCCCCCCTTTTTTTTTTTTTGCAAAGTGTCCAAAAACTGCTTTGCCTTTTGGGCAGGATATTGGGGGACGTAGATGGAAGGAGAAGTTGAAAGGAAACGAAGGGATGAGAACGACGACAATCAAGTATGTGCTTACATTGTGGCATATACTCCTACCTTCCCAGGATAAAGAGAAGTATATTTAAGGGTTTTCTTTGAAGAAAGAAGACCAGTGATATACTAACGTCATAGCAAGTCTGTTCTCAACAAGTGAAACTAAATGAGACTTAGGTATTTTCCATGGAATGACTCACCAGTGGTTCATACTGAAGGAAGAGTGTTGGAGACAGAATAATGACCATAATTCGTACTGAGACTTCTTTGAAAACAAGAACCCCATTTTTTCATCTCTGAGTCTGCAATAACATAAATATTTATTGACTGTTTAAATGAGTTTGATTTTCCTGGGCTTTTGTGAGCAACACCAATAGTAAATTCTGTGAGTGTTCGACTATATTAGGAAAGCCATGCTGTCTGTCTCTCTCTCTCTCTCTCTCTCTCTCTCTCTCTCTCTCTCTCTCTCTCTCTCTCTCTGTATATAGTAACCTAGAGGTACAATGAATAAGGAAATAAATGAATATGAATAGGTATGCTTTGAAGCAGAAGCAATTTCATCCAGAGAGCACAGGAAATAATTATCATTGATTACTAATCCAGGTGCCTATCATTTATTTCTGCAATCATTCAGTAAGAATTCGGTGGGTAGTTAATGTGGCTTAGCCCTGAGCTAGATGTTGTAAATGATACAAATATAAGTCACATGTCCAACTGTCCCCTCAGGTGATTTCTTTGATATGTCACCCCCACCACGAGATAAGACTCAGTACCTCTGACCACCTACAAATAGAATCCACTCCCACTAAGCTCTTAATGAGCAATGCCAAGTTTACTGAAGATCCCATCAGAGAGGCAGAGAAAGAGTTTATATTGCACCCACCACAGCCCACAGCTTTGTATAAACCCCACTTGACATGGTTCCCCTCCCCCCGCCCCCAGTTTTCTACTTCCCTTGGGCTTTTCTTTCTATTGTTCCACTACACAGCTTTGTGCTACTCACTCGCCTCTCCCATGACTTCTCTGGAGCAAATATGTTTTCTTCTTGTCTCAGGGAAGAGCAGCTCCATCTGTTTTTCTCAGTCTTTGGTGCCATTAACTCACTGGCCTGGAAAGCAGGATTCTTGTGCAACTTTTTTCTGTATCCGTTTTGGTCTGGGTCCTCCCAGAAGCAGATCCTGATTTTGAAGGATTCAGTGCTGGTAGCTTATTTGGAAGGTAAACCTAGAAAACACTGGTAGGGGAGACAGAAAAGTGTAGGCAGCTGATATGGTCTGAATGTCTGTGTTCCCTGCAAAGTCCTATGTTGAAATTCTAACTTGCAAAGATGAAGGAAGGTATTAGGAGGTAGGGCCTTTGGGAGGGGCTTAGGTCATGAAGCTGGAGCCCTCATGAATAGGAATAGTATTCTTGTAAAAGAGACCCCATAGGGATTACTCACCCCTTCAGACATGGGCATGGTGAGAAGGCCCCAGCTACGAACGAGAAAGAGGGTCCAGAACTTGACCAGGCAGGGCACCTTGATCTTAAACCCCACCTCCATAACTGAGAAGTAAATTTCTGGTTTTTATAAGCTACTCTGTCTGTGGTATTTTGTCACAGCAGCCCAAATGGACTAAAAGAACAGCCAATGAGGTGTTTAATATCAAGTTACCTCTGGTAACTGGAGGTTAATTTTGCTGGGATTCTGGCAGCCAGTGCAGAACATCCACCTTAGCTACATCACCAACGGCTGAGGCATTTATACACCAATACCATCCGTTTTTCATAAGGGCTACTCCCGGCTGCTGAGTATTAATCCTCTAATATTTCTGGCCTGCCATATGCACAGGCACAGTGGGATCTGGCAGAGTAAGTGCCAGCTGCCAAAGAAAGCCCTTAGGCAAAGAGATAAGATGCTGGGTTCTGGAGGCTGGGCCTGCGTGCACACAATGGTGAGATTGGAGGAAAGAGGAGCAGGTCACTGGTGGCACCTGTAAGATATCATTAAACAAAGATAAATATATTTTCCTTTCTTAAGGAGTTTCCATTCTGGTTAGGGGGACACAACATTATATAAAGAATTAAATTGCAAAACCAGATAATCTGAGGCACTGTTTTCAGGAGTATGAGGTATGGCATCATATTCCACCAGTAGCTGCTGAGAACCAACTATGTCCTGGGAACTGGGATAATTGCTGTTGAAAAAGGTACATTCTCTGCTTGTAAGGGGCCTGGGGTGAGAGGCGCAGAGTCAAGTGTTGTGACAAGAAGAGCCAGCTAATTGGAACAAGGGGGAGGGAACTGAGACAGCTTTGAGAGGCATTCTAAAGAGAGAGAGAATAGGATTTAGGCATCAGAGAAAGAAAAGAGAGGATGGTTGATCCAGGCTGGCAGCCAGTGAAAGCACATAGGCTCCAGAAAGCAGGCTGCCTTAGGGAAACAGTAACTGGCATAGCAGGGAGGGAGGTGTGGCCCAAGTTGTCTCCAACGTTGGCTCAGTCTGAACGTGCATAGTCGCTCTTAAGATGGGATGTGCTATTTTCTATTATTTTTATGCTCTTTTGGTCATAACCACCAGGCCCACTTGGATTGTAGTAGAATTGACACATCTTCCCGTCTTTGACTTCCTGTTCACCATATTCACCATCCGGGAGCAGACACTTTGTTTTTGTTGGAATTATTAACAGTGATAATAACAGCAGATAGTATTCCTTGAGCATTTACTAAGTGCCAGGCACAGTGATAGTTGCTTTAGATGAATTCACTCATTTAATCCTTTCCTAAACCTGGAGAGATAGGGATGATCATTGTCGATAAGGAAATTAGGTAATAACGTGCCCAGATCACATAGGCATGGGTGTTTGAGCTGGGATCTCACACAGGAGCCTAGCTCCAGAGCCTGCACTCACTTGGAGAGATCTGACCCACTCAGCCCCGGCCTCCTGACTTTCCCACACTATTTGGAGAAGGTGGAGGTCAGGTATATTTTAATAAGGATGTGTTGGATGGTTGTGTCCACCACCCTCTGAGGAATGGGGGTCAGGTTGATTCTAAGAGAGTTTCAGACATGACACTTATCACCCTGTATTCACTACCTCCCATACTTTTCCACTATTTCAGAAGGGAAAAAGAAGTCCTAAATGGTTGCCTTGTGGAGATGGACATAGACAAGGGTAGTTCTACAATTTTGCCTTATGTTAAAAAGTTTTAAGAGCCTCTTTCTCCTGACGCAGGGCCCAAAACATAGGGCTAGGCCTGCAAATATCTGAATGTTTGTGTCCCCCCATGACATTGTAACCCCCAATGTGATGGTATTAAGAAATGGGGCCTTTGGAAGGTAATAAGGTCATAAGGGTGTAGCCTTTGTGAGTGGGATTAGTGCTCTTCTAAAAGGGACCCAAAGAGCACTTTCATCCTCTATTTCTGCCACATGAGAACACAACTAGAAGTTGGCATCTGCAACCCAGTCTGTACCCCAGGAAGGGGCCCTCATCAGAACCCGACTATGCTGTCACTCTGATCATGGACTTGCCTACAAAACTTGAGAAATACATTTCTATTGTTTATAATCCACACGGTCTACGGTACTGTGTTATGACAGCCTGAAATAACTGATAC
Organism: Rhinolophus ferrumequinum; assembly: GCF_004115265.2. Classification (NCBI taxonomy): domain Eukaryota; kingdom Metazoa; phylum Chordata; class Mammalia; order Chiroptera; family Rhinolophidae; genus Rhinolophus; species Rhinolophus ferrumequinum. Next base: position 61,676,861 of record NC_046291.1, read on the forward strand.
AGGGGCCCTGAATGTAATTTCACCTGAGAGAACTTCTTGCCCTCTCTCCTCCCTGGCCATTCTGAAGACAGGGAGGGGTGTGATACCCACACATTGCAGGAATCTTTCTTGACATTTCTCTTTTCAACTGAAGAGCTGTGATTTTAAATTAGAGAACTGCCATTTTAGACTTATTCTCCACCTTCCTGTAGTATTTTTCTTCTCTTTATGCAGTAACTTAGAGAATGTGCTATTGCCTGGCACTTATTTCCTTGTCTCTCATTGGAGCATTCTAAAAGACAGATGAGAACATTATTTCTACTCAAACTGATATCTTCGCTCTATCCTGGGAAACCTATAATCCCTTCCTGCCTCTCATGACCCTGGAATTTGACCTGCACTGATTGAAAAAAAAACAACAAAAAACAAATGTTAGGGAGTAAACATTCTTCTTTGCATTGTAAATTAAGCAAGTTATAAATTCTGCCTCAACACAGTTTGGGGGATGCAGGAAGGTTATTACAAAGAGAGGAGGTAAAGAATTCTTCATCAGCTTTCTGATTATACATAGTAGAAATTATTTTTTCTGGACACTTCCTGCACTTCCTGCCCTTTCATGTGGATACTGATTTATTTTTCTCTAAGTGAATTTAGGTAATGAGAAAGGTGTCTACTTGACATCTCCAGAGAATAAATCCTTCTAATTATCCACTAGAGAAGAGAAACAGAAGAGCAGTCATAAAGCAAATGCCTCCTAAAATATTTTAGAAATATATCTCAAGTCTGAACTGTGCAGAAAACTACTAAAAATTAGGAAATTACTCAGACTGAGTAACTTAGGAAAATCCTGTCTATTCTGACAGTTAGTGGTAAATATGTCAATTAACATCACTCATGATGGCTGCTGGATGTGAGCAGTTTTTAAAAAGTAAAGACCTGAAGCTGAACCACCACTTCCTGTTGCTCAAGTCTCCAAGCAGACACTGGATAGTTGCAGATAGATATACTGTATCCCCTTACCCAGAGTTTCTCTGCCACAGCACTATTGGCAGCTGAATTATTTTTTTGTGGGAGTTCTCCTGTGTATTGTAGGATACTTAGCAGCGTGCCTGGTCTCTACCCACTAGATGCCAGTAGCATCTCTTGCCCCCCTGCCAAGTGTGAACATCAAAATGTCTTTAGTCACTGTCAAATATCTTCTGGAGGTGGGGTGGGGGGGAATCACCCCCAGATGAGAACTGCAACCAGGAGAAACTTTGGACTCACCACTTCATGCGCTGGGACCTACCTATGTCCACACTGTGTTGTCTAATGTGTCTTTAACCTAAGCTCATTTCACTTCTCTTTAGGGATATTGCTTTCTGAGTTTCTCAGCTGTATGATGCCAAGTAACCCAAGACATACATTTTTTTCACTTCTTTTTATTCAGATACCAGTGTGTTTAACCAGTACTTTGTGTGGTTTCCAGGATTTCATAATTACAAATAATGTGGCAATTTATGTATTCCTTAATCCAACAAAAACTGTTTGAATGTCTACCATTTCCAGCAACTAATAGGTGCTGGTGAATAAGACAAACAAACAGTAACCTTGTCCTCATTCAGCTTACATTTTAGTAAGGATGAAAAATACGTAGATAAATAACGTGATTGCAGATTGTAAGTAGACACATATTTTAAATGATCACGTAAGGATAAATGTCATGAAGAAAATTAAGGAATGAGACAATGAGAAACTGGTGAAGCCAATTTAGATAAGGAGGTCAGGGAAGGGTTCTCTGGATGGGAGACATTTGCTTCAAGGATGAGAATGAGCCAGCTACGTATCTGCAGAGCAAGACCATTCCAAGCAAAGGGAAAAGCAAATGCAAAGTCCAGGGGAGAGAAAGGGTTTGGGGTACTTGAGGAACCAAAGCGAGAACAGTGTGACTGGAATACAGAGAACAAGGGGGAAAGTGGGTGATGATACGTGTATTGTGTTAAGAGGGCCGAGTAGACCATCTTGGGGAAGAGTCTAGATTTTAATCTAAAAACAATGGGAAACTCTTTAAGCTCTCAAGGAAGGGAGTGGCATGATCTTGTTTATGATTTAAAAGATTATTCTGGCTAGAAAGTGAAGTATTAAAAGGGAAGAATTGAGTTAGAGGAACCAGCTAAGGGCCCTATTTAAATCATCTAATTGGGGTTTGATGACTCCATTGATGGCAGTGTAGATGAAGAGAAGTGAACAGACTCGAGCACAGTAATCATCTTGGTAAAGGATTGAATGAACAGGAAAGAAAGGCGGATGTGTAATGGATTACTCCTAGATTTGGGAGGACGATGGTGCCATTTACTGAGATGAGGAAGATTGGGCAAAAATGAGTTTGACCCAGCTAGGTATGAAGAATGCCATTTTTAATATATTAAATCTGCTATGCCTATTGGATAGCCAAGTAGAAATGGCAAGTTGGAAGTTGGATGTATAAAACTAGAGCTTAGGGGAGAGACAGGGATTAGAGAAATTAGGAGCACCTACATGGCATGTAAAGCCATTAGACTGAAAGAGGTCATATGGGGAAAGAGATTAGAAGGAAGGGATCAGGTCATGGGCAGAGGTGTGGGGCCCTCCTACATTTAGAGGGGTGGAAGAGGAGGCAGAACCAGTGAACAAAACCAAGAAGAAATGCCAGAGAGGCAGGGGAAACTCGAGAACTGTGGTTGCCATGAAAACAGGGAAATGACAGTGTGCCAGTGGAAAGGAATAACCAATGGGGCGATGAGAATATTTCTGTGCCTTTGTTTAAGTCTTTTAGAAGGGTAATTTCCTCAATGAAATTACTTGATTGAAGATTATAAATGTATTAAAATTTTAATAGCTATTGCCAACTTTTCTTCCATAAAGCTTGAATTATGTGCAGGTACAATAATGACGTTTTTAAATGAACTTTTTATTGAAGTATAACATAATACAGATATGTAAATAACTCATAAATGTACAGAATTGAATTTTCACAAAGTAAACAGAGCCATAATGTATCTAGCGCCCAGATGAAGAAACAGCATTACTAACTCTTCAGAAGTCCTTCTTATGCCCTCTCTCAGTCACCATCAAGGTAACCACTGTCTTGACTTCTAACACCATAATTTTCTTTGTCATTTTTTTGAGCTTTATATGAATGGAATAATACAGTGTACTATAACTCTTTTTGTGGCTGTCTTTGTTAAACACTATGTTCGTGATAGTCTCCATATAGTTGCACATAGTGATGATTTAACTATTTTATTGTTTTTATATGATTCAAATTATTTGTCCACTCAAATGTTGATGAACAGTGCATTGTTTCCAGATTTACACTATTACAAATACTGCTGTTAAAAAATTCTTCTACAATTATTTTGGTGAACATATATACAGATTTCTTTTGACCATGTATCTCCAGGAGTAAAAATTGTTGATACTGTGTTTCCCCAAAAATAAGACTGGGTCTTATATTAATTTTTGCTCCAGAAGATTCATTAGGGCTTATGTTCAGGGGATGTCATCCTGAAAATCATGGTAGGGCTTATTTTCCGGTTAGGTCTTATTTTCGGGAAAACACGGTAATAGAGTATGCTTTTGTCCAAATTTAGTAGATGTTACTAAATTATTTGTCTACCAACAGTTATGAGAGTTTCAGTTATCCATATCTTTGTTAACACTTGATATGATCAATCTTTTACATTTCAGCCATTCTAATAGGTGTGAAGTGGTTTTTCATTGTGGTTGGGATTTTTTGTTTTGTTTTTGCATTTCCCTGATGACTAATAAGGTTAAATATCTTTAACATATTTATTGGCCATTTGTATATTCTCTTTTGAGAAGTGCCTGTGCAAGTTTCTTGCTCATTTTTCTAATGGGTTGGTGTATTACTTTTTTTTTACTGATTTATTGGGGTTATCTTGTATATAAGCTCTTTGTAAGTTTTACATATTAAAAAAAATTTTTCTCCCACTTTGTTCTTTGCCTTTCCACTATCTTAATGATATCTTTTGATGAAAAAAATTGGTAAATTTAATATAATCCAATTTTTTAAATTATTCCTTTATTATTAGTGCTTTCTGCATTCCATTTAAAAAATATTTTCCCTATGTTTTCTTCAGGAGTTTTGCAATTTCAGATCTTATGTTTATATAAGTCTTTGATCTATTTTGAGTTGATTTCTGTGTGTCTATTTTTGTGTTTAGTGTGATACAGAGGTCATGATAAACTTGTTTTCTTTATGGATAGCCAGCTGACCTAATGTCATTTATCAAAAAGACCATCCTTTCCCCTCTGCACTGCAGTGTCCCTTTTGTCACGAATCAGGTAATCATGTGTAAGGTGACAGATATGTGTAGTTCTGTTTCTGGGAACTCTATTCTGTTCTGTGGACTATTTGTTTATTCTTGCTGTAATACCACACCGTCTTAATTTTGGTAGCTTTACAGTAAGTCTTGATATCTGACAGTGAAAGGCGTCCAGCTTTGTTATTTTTCAAGAATTTCTTGGTAATTCTTGACTTTTTGCATTTCATATAAATTTTAGAGTCAGATTGTCATTTACACACACACACACACACACACACACACACACCTGTTTAAATTTTTATTGTGATTACATTGAGATCAATTTGGGGGAAAACTGACACAAAGACTTCCAATCCATGGACATGGAGTTATTAATATGAAAACACTTTTATACTCAATAAAGAATTCAGTCAAGGGCAGATTTTATGAGAAATGGTACGTGCTGACTATGATCTTTTTGTTTTGTTTGATTTGGGTTTTAAGTGGAAAGGAATGTTTTCCAAAGCTTAACTGATCACCAGAAAGGTGCACTTGAAAAAATATCAATCAAGGTAACTCATTAAAGACTGGCCTTTAATAAACCAGTAAAAATTTGGAAAATTTCACTAAAACACGTTCAGCAGGATCAGTCTTTAGCTCTTCTTTATGCCAATAGCTAGCCAGCAGGAAATAACATATGCCCTTTCCTGCCTTCCAACGTAATACGTGGCTGTGCTGACCCAGCCGTTCCCCTTCATTATGTCCATGCATTCAGTATTCCATAGAAAGCTTTGGGTTTTTCCAGATGATACCGTTTATTAATAATTAACAATAATGTTTCTTATGAATCATTTCCATCTTTTAAAAATGTCTCACTGACTAATAAAGTCAGCTTCTATAAAGTAACTCATTTTAAACAGTTTTAGTGTTCTTCAAGCGTTCTAGAAACATGTTCTCTGTGTATATTCAGTACTCAGTGGATCATTTAACCATCAAATGTCATATTGAATATGCTTTCCCATTTCATATACAAGAAAAGGCTTAAGGAATTTATTATAATTTCAGTTTATAATTTTTTCCTATTGAACTCATTGTAAGTCTACCTTGAAATTCACCAGTGGTAAACATGATTGATAACAATATTGTTCATTGATTAAATATTTAAAACAATTATGTGTAAACCCTATCATTTATGACTGTATGGCATCAGAGCCTTTATATTTCATTTCAAAAGTCAGTTCTTAGTGTGCTTCTATGATATTAGGTTAGTGCAAAAGTAATTGCGGTTTTTGGAATTATTTTTAACCTTTGAAACCGCAATTACTTTTGCACCAACCTAATAGACTGAATCTTATCTAGATAATTTACTTTAACTACCTCAGGATAAATTCTGAAAAAGACTAAACATTTCTCAATCTCAGTCTTTCCCATTTTTTCCCAGAATCTCTAGGTGTGCTCTACATTTCTACTTCTTGGTTAACTCTCAAGATTTTTTAAAAAGATAACCACAGAAATCCCAGAATTTGTGTATAAAACTTCATGCTTCTAAGATTTCCTAAGTAGGTATAAATCTTTTCTCCACAGGGTTCACAAAACTCAATACAAATTTAATTATCCTTCACACCATAGCCATAAGGGTAAAAAAAAAAGTGATATGAAGTTCAGACCAAGAGAGAATAAAACAAAACAATAACAACAAAACATAACCCACAATACAACTGTGTTCCCAGGGTTAAAAACAAAAGCTTTTAAGTTATGTTGGAATTAATCATTCATATTATTGTGTAATCTAAAAAATATTTGTAGTCATATACATTGCAAAACTAAGTACTACCAGAGAGTATATAGAACCATCCTTAGGAAGACACCTACATTTATTGAAACATGTCCTTTTTTTTAAAGGACATTCTAAATTGAGCCAACTAGTCAAATAAATTTTAACCCATATCATTAAAAAAGAGAAAGTATAACCTATTTATTCTCACAGATATAGTTTTGGAGCCAGACAGATTTAACATCTCAAGATGTTCTTCTAATATTCATGGTTGGTTCTCAGTCATGTCTGCTCTAGTGTGTTCAAGGCCATTGTCAACATCTGTCAAGGTGTCTCATGAATTTTCAGTTGTGAGGGTTATTTTCCATTTGAAAATGTAACCTGAGATGCTGTGTGCAGTTGTTTGATCCGAGATCATCAGGTGACCACGTGCTGTCAGAATCTGTGAACATTGGTTTCCACGGGAACCAGACTTTGTCCAGCACATCCTGGGCCACTATTCTTTTCTCTATCATAAAGAAGCTGTTTTTCTAATAGGGATGTAATGCTATTGCACATGTTATCCTTGAAATTGTCTGCTCTTTGAGAAAGAGAAATGTTTTCACTCTTCTGAAAATTAAAAAATTTTATGATCATGGTCTGTAAGCCCAGAAGCAGAAAGGAAATACTATCATTATTTATTTAGTATTGACAAAACTTAGTGCTTGAGATACAATTCAGAGTATTCATCAGCTGTCTAATGGGCTAAAAGCAACAAGCAGTAAAAGTAGTAAAAGTAGAAAATGCTCTGATGGAAGCAATTTGGCTCAGAAAAAAATTATTGGATATAAAATATAATTTTTCTTGATAACCTTCTCCCAGGCCCTACTCTTACGCTTTTATTTGGTAGTTTTTAAGAACTTTAGTTAGCATATTTTAAACGAAGCTTCAGAAAACATAAGGGCATGAAGATAGAACTTGTAGAAAAAATTCTTTTAACTTTGGGACCATTGAGTCATGGATGTGGAGTTGAATGGACCTTGAATCTTCAGTCTCATTCTTCTTTTTTCCAAAAATGAAGAAACTGAGCAGTATTAAGTGGCTAGCTCTACATCATGCTGCTATTTCTTGGTGTAACCAGGAGGCACAGATCTGCTTTATACATGTTTGTACACGTGGTGCTGTGGTGTACCTGACCGCCACAGTGTCCAGTACACATGATGCAGAAATCATGTTCTGCAGTTCGTAAGTCAGAAATAATGAGTCCTGCTAAATCATGTACGCTTATGTTCCAAATATTTGTTTTGAAGTAACTTATTGTTTTCTATGGGAAAATGAGTTCCCCTACTCTCTCCTATCTCAAGTCATTGAACATTGCCATTCAAGAATGCCCAATTCCCCTTTTATCAGACAATGCCTCTGCCTTAATTAATGCATTGTTTGTTAACTTGTCCATGGCATAAAGCCTGCATAGGTGAGTTCTTCCTCATTGTACACTTCTCCTCACTCCAGTACTTCCTTCTTCTACCCTTCCTTTCTGTCTGCCTCTCTAAATATGTGTCCTTTCCTTAATGTAACTTAAAAATACTAGTTCGTATGTTCATTGCCTAGGATTGCTTTTACATGTAATTAAATAAAAGCAAAAATAACAGTGACTTACACCATAAGGATACCTACAGTTTACCTAAGCAAAATCTGGAGGTAGGACTGTGCCTGGGAGACAGCAAATCAAATTAGACCCAAAGCTGTTTTATGGTTTCTGTGGTGGCAGAAACCAATCCGATTACTGTCAGTCTGGGCTGAGTTCGTAATTGAAAACACCTAGCTAAAGTGGAAGATGTGTGGGCAGAAGAAACCAGAGGGCAGATCATGTCAGAATTGGGGAATGACACATACCAACCTGTTAAGATAAAAAGACTTTATAGAAGACTTTGCAACAACTAGGTCCCACAGAAATAACAAGCAACAAATTTGTTTTCTGTGAAAATCATATGGAGTATTGGGAAAAAGGACTGTGAGTAACTTTTATTCATTCATCACACATTATATTACTACCTGCTATCTTCTATCCTGTTCAGCCTTAGGAACTCAGGATATTGATGATTAAAGACTGTCCTTGTCCTCAAGTTCATACTCTGGCTGAGAAGGCAGACATATAAATAATTACAATTCCATGTGATGATTTTTCCAATGAATATTATGTAAAATGGTATGAAAACCACAACAGACAACAATTAATTCTGCGTGAGAGGATCAGGGAGGCACCATGGAGGGGTTAGCTTTTAAGCAGGGGAAGAGAGGAGTTCCAAAGACCACAACAACATACCAGAAACATGAATCCAGTGGCATGAAGAAACACAGCATTTTCAGTGAATAACGAGAAGGTTTATGTAGCTGGAATGTATTGAGCACATGGGTAAAACTGGAGGTGGGAAGTTGAATCTAAATAAGAGGGTTCAGTTAATCTATTTGACGATTTTCAAGGTCAGAGTACAAGGTGATCGAGGGGTTAAGAGAATAGATGAGGATGCAGGGAGCATAATTAACTGATCAGCAGTGGATATAAATATGGAGAAAGTAACATCAAATTGGGGGATACTCACGGCTGCAGGTGTTGATAAGTTCAAAGAGTAGGTTTGGGATAGTTAAGTGGGGGGAATTATTCCATAGGTTTGTTCAGAAAATGGAATTCTGAAATCTAAGATCTCAAGTTTGAAGCTATACCAGGGGCTAAGAGCTGGTTCATGACTTTAAAGACCAAAGCAACTGGGCTACAAGAACTCTCATATGAGCCGAGGGCAGTATAGGAGGTGGCCACGTATACATTGAAATAACTCTCTGAAGTTAGGTTCCCCTTGAAATAGATCCTGAGACAAGGATTTGAGTGTAAGAAGTCTATTTGGGAGGTGATATCAGGAAGCAATGGCAGAAGAATGGGAGAGTGGCAGGGGGAAAGGAAGGAAGCCATTGTAAAGCTGCATTATTGAGCAGGTTACTATGAAAAAAATGGAGCCACTTTAAAGTGGAGCTGGGCTGCCGTGCCAGAGGAACTGCCTTGCACATCTCGTGCCTCAGACCTCTGGAATGTTAAAACAGGGCAAAATAACCTTTGGGCTGGGCCTAGGGCAACATTGCGTCTGAAAGAACTGTTTGCAAAGGTAAGAAAATAGTTATTATGACTACTGGACTGATGACTACCAAACTAAAAATGTAAAACATTGTTTGAATTAGCATTACTATATTATGTTATCTGCATCAATAGAGATGCCTTCTTTCTATTGATGCAATTGTTCCCCTTCTCATAAATACCCATTGCCTTTGTCTCCTAATCAGAACACTATTTGGGCTTCTGCCTGAATCAGTGCATCCAGGATAGCTATTCTTCCTGATCTCAAATAAATGCTCTTTTTTGCCTCTCACTTTGAAAGGCCTTTTTATGTATAGGTTATCATTCCTACTGTGAGCAACTAGGGCTGAATCTTGTTGGGTAATTCTAGGAGAAAGTACAGAGCACCTGTCATGGTGATCCACACTCCTCCTAGCAGTAAGAAAGCTGGGGTATTTCTTTCCCAAACTCCCTTTTGTCATTGACTGAAGGCAGTTTCTGGCAGCACTAACTTCCTGGCACTTCTGGCTCTAGACAAGAGTCATAGGTGCTTGTAGTAAGCATTACTAGTGGATATTAGAGCAGTGAGTGCCAAGAGATAGACTTGTGGCACTGACAGCATCTGCAATGTTTACCCAAAATCATCTTAGGAGTTGAACTAGAGAGAAACTTTATAAGCTATGCATGAGAACCCTTAGTGGGGTTGGGTGAGTAACATATTGGCTAGGAGATGAAGCAAGAGTCTGGAAATAAAGTGCTATTACAGATCACAAATTCACACACTGTGGGCAAATAGGAAAAATGCTTGATAAGACAGCTGGAGTCCCTCCTAAAAATTCCACTCAGTCAGGGGCTTTTGGGTATTACGGTAACTGAAGGTAGGAAGCACACTTGTGGCTGACATGCGTTTAGGATACTGTGTCATGAAGTAAGTTGTAGGCCACCCTTGCTTTACTGTTAACTGATGTCAATTGATGCTAAGAAGTCAATAGAGCTGCCTTGCTCAGAGCTATGAAAAACAAAATGGCGTGAGAACACCGTATCCTCTACGGAAGTGCTTCCTCGCTGCCCTAGCTCTGCTTGATTTCTCTCCTGCCTTGCGACTCAGGAACATCACAGAGGGGCCCCTACTGTAACTACTTCTCATATGTCTCTCAGACCCTTGTTGAATTACTTTTATGGTTGTGTCTGTGTTTGAGGAGCTGATCTCTGCTTTGGTGAAGAATACTTCAAGAACACTAGACCTCTGTATTGTAGTGGCCTTTCTTTTAACGTCTGTTACTCATTCTTTTCTTAACATTTGCCGTTTTGAGCCATCAAGCTTAGATCATACCTTTTAATGTCTAATAGAGCATTTTGACAATCTCCAAGTTACAAAGGAGTCGTATTCTACAATGGACTATCTGTAAGTTGGGATTTCAAATATCAACCCAACATAATTCTGATTTTGAAATGCTATGTTTTTATGTACCAAAATTTTACCAAATTTATCTACCAAAAAAATCCCAAACTTAACATCACAATGTGTGTATATGCCTATTATTTAAATATGGTTTATTATTTATTCAAAATTTAAAATACAATACCACATATTTTATCTCCTACTATGTTGATGGATGTCAGTGGATGTACCTTCAGCACTTATTTCCAAACTCTTCGGTCAACAGGAAAAAAGCCAAGTTAAAAAAAAAAAAGTCCGTTTTTGTTCACAGGAAGACTTTATTGAATTTTCCTTTATGTTAACACAAAAGTGAGACACATACATTTGAAATATAAGGCTTAATATGTAAATGAAAGCAGGAGAGACTATATTATTCCTCGTTCTCACTACATAATTGATAAAAGTTTCTGCATCTGACTCCTGTTATATCTCAAATATACCAATATAACTTCATACATTTGTAACTCAAGTGTTACATAGTCATACATAACTACATATGTTTGTTGTTGAAGAATTATATTCTAATTATACAACATGTATGATCTCTCCTCCTATATCAAGTCATTAACTACATAACAATGATATTTGTTCTACTTTCTGTATTTTCTATTTATTTACAGAAACTGAGTAGTGGATACAGGTGCTTCTTGTGGGCTGCTTGGCAACCTAAATATTAATAATGTTTGCTTTAGGGAGTGTGATAAAGGAGAGAATACTAAACCTGGGAAACTGAAACTCTAAATTAGTTCAAACCCTGGTCACTCCTTCTAAAATACAAATCAATTTCTTAATCGAATTTTATGATAAGCATTCTTAAATATCAAATATCGTTTTCTTTACTATCAGTGCTGTCCCCTGAGAACTTGTAGTCCTTGTTTATCTTTCTGCTTAAGGAATAAAGCTGTCCCTTTAATGCACCTATCAGTCATGATAATTAATATGTGGCACACCCTCCACTAAATCTTTAATGAAAACTCTTTCAAATAGCTGGTGAGAAGAGCATTTGTTGTCCTATGTTGGCATATGTTGTCAGTTTGGCTCAAATAAATTCATAAAAATTCAAAAAACCATAAAACCAAACAAAAATTAGCTGGTGAGAATATATGGGATTGCAACCCTGTGCAGGTGGATATCTACATCATAGCTTCTGGAGATACAGAGCTCAGCTTTGTTCTGAAGTCACGCTCAGCTTTCTTGGTACTCACAGCTCTGTCACATCAGCCTGCAGGAAAAGTCTGTCAATAGCCTTACAACTCCCCTAAGGCCACTGCTTATCTAAATGGCCAGCCCTTCAGGAAAATGAACTCTTTCTGTTTCCTAGGTTCTTCTTTGACCTATCTTTGACCTTTGACTTCTTGGGACTGAGGATGACTTGCATTTATTCATCCATTAATGTTAATCCTTAATAACCAAACAGCAGCCATATGACATACATACCTAAAATGCTAGTAGTATAAAGAATTAGTCATTTTGTAACATGCAATGGGGCGCGCCATTTCCCCTACCTTTAGAAGCATAATCTTAGAAGTGGAGAAGAAAGGCTTACAGTGAAATTAAGGAGGATCTTGAACAAAGCAGCATCCTTTCCATTCTTGCATTCACCAAAGGCCATCTTTGGATTAATGCAGTTTCTCAACCTCAGCATTATTGGCATTTGGGGCCAGATAATTCTTTGCTGTAGGGGTTGCCCTGTGCCTCACAGGGTGTTTAGCAGCATCCCTAGTCTCTACCCTCTAGATACCAGTAGCTCTCCCAAGTCCTGACAAACGAAACTGTCTCTAGACATTTCCAAGTGCCCTAAGGGGCAAAATCTCCCCCAATTGAGAATTATTGGATTAATGGTAAGATGGAAGGATACGTAATAAAACTCATGTAAGTAGTAAAACTCACACAGAATTCCTGCAGGAAATAAACCCATGCAGCAGAAAGCAGACTGGCCTTTTTCTTACTCGTCCTAAACACCCTCAGGCCATGTTCTAGATTGCTGCTTGGATATTGACAGTGAAGTCCATCTTCTCAATAAAAGGAACTAAAGGGGGAAAAAAAGCCACTGAAATGAAAAAGGATATGGGAATGCACAAATATCGACTGTGGGAATATTACAAATACTGCTACATTAGTTAATAACCTACAAGACTTTCAAAATGAATTTTTGTGTAGGACCCACTCACTATTTAGTGTATTTAAAACAATTCTAGATAAATGTCTTGGTTTAAAACCCCTACCTACTTAAAATAAAAATGATTCTTTAGTTTTGTTTTTCTAAATAGAGATGGAAATCCATCAACCATAGACCTGATCAAATGAAGTAATTCATTTTTCTTTTTTCAAACCAGGAAATAGGCACTGAGTTTTTCATTCTACTGAACAGTTACTGCAGCCTCGAATGTGGCAGTGTCTGTTTTCTCTGCCTGCAACTGGGCTGGCCAGTTAAGGTCACTTCAATGTCAATAGAAATGGAGGAATTCTGCCGTAGACGTTGCAAACAGTATAATTCTGCCATGGACATTGAACATGGTATTTTTTTCACAGTCATTTCCCACCCTTTGCTTTCTCCCCCTGTGACCCCACCCCCTATTCAAACATATGCTCAATACTTTCAGGAAGGAAGGAAAGCTACCCAGGAGGTATAAAATGAGCATGATTCAAATGTTTTGTCAGCTGGAGTCCTAGCCAGCAACCAATTTTCACAAACTCTTGTACGTTATTCAAATTATCATAATATTATTCAAATAATCATAACACAGCATCGGGTCTTTGACCTATTAATTATCCTTTCATCCATTCCTTCCCTGCTGCCGAGTTAATTAGTCAGATGGTGGGGTCTCTGCTTTATGTACATTATCTCAGCCACAGAAAGCTACAAAGTTGTGTCAAGAACTGTAGTTAGAGTCATCATTTTCCGTCCTAATAATCATGTATGCAAATTATTTTTTAATCCTTTTCTTTTTGTTAATAACCTTACTACTCAGAGGAGAGCAGACTTCCCGTCATCCTTTTTCCACTGTGTGTCTGTATTTTTTTTTTTAAGAAGAAATGAGTGGTAGCCAGCCACCCACCAGACTAATTGCATTCTTGCCCTAGTTTTCCCTCTCCTTCAATAGAGGAAACCACTTATTAGACATGTGGAATTCTCTTTATCCTGTCCTTTGTGCCCCAAAGCCATGATTGAGTATCCTTGATGGGCACTGGCAATGGGATATGGTTCTGTCCTTTGCTGCACCAACACCACCGGGCTCATCATTCAGAAATCTAATCCTTAGCAGTTCACAGAGTCGTTTCCTGAAATTCCCCTGTCAAGTACCCGTACAGCTCACCCTATGACATCAGTCTCAGTCAGTAAACATCGAGCCAAGTATTTCATGTCAGAAATGCTATGACGGTGCTAAATATCTTAAATACACCTCTAAACAAATGGAATGGCTTTTCTGTCAAATTTTTTATTTTTTTTAAGGAAGCATCCCTTTCAGATTGTTATGGAAGATAATATTTATGAATGCAAAGTTGAAACTAGCATAGTTTTATTTTCCATTCTATCAGTGAAAGTTAAATCAGCAAAACAGAATCTACTGTAGATATTTCAAATAGAGGAAATTCAATATAGTGAATAGATTACACAGTGATGGAAGAACTGAGATGCCAAATAGGGAATGGAGGCAACCCAGAGATTAGCAATAGCAGAAAGCCACAAACACCCCTACTGAGGAGGGAGTGGTGCTAGAATCCAGAAGTTGGGCCTCCAGCTGAAGCTGGAGCCATGGAGGAGACTGCCCAAGGCTGCTAAGATTACAGACTTCAGGAAACCACGCCATGAGGCAGAAATAGAAAGGGAAAACTAGCATGGCCGCTTCCTTCTTCCTCTGTCTAATCTCTCACCACACCTCCACTGATGGGACCTAAGTAGAAGCCAAATGCAAGGAAGCTTGGAAAACATTACTTGCAGGAGAAGAGTGCGCTATCAATCTGGGAGTTGTATCCATCTGTTCCCCAATAGTTGAGTGAATGCAGAGCTAATTAGCATCAGTTAAAGGACAGATCCATAAGGCCGTATAAGAGCACACAGAAATAAGTTCCACTCACCTAGAATTAATGAGAACTCACAAGAAGTTTACCCAGTCTACATAATTAAAGAGTAAGCTAAGGAGGTTAAAGGAATAAACAAAGCCAGCTAAGAAACTATCTATTTCAAGTATTCTGGTACCTCTGGGATGTTGTGGTTGGCAGAATGATGACCCTTGGGGGATGCCCAAATTGTAATCTCCAGAACCTGTGAATATATTGTTTTACAAGACAACAAGGATTTTGCTGATGTGATCAAGGTTAAAGTACCTTGGGATGGGTAAATTCTCCTTAATTATCTGGGTGTGTCCAATCTAATCATGTGAATCCTTAATATTGGAGAATCTTTCCTGGGTGCAATGAGATAGAGATGATGGCAACAGGTGTCAGAGAGGTGTGAGGAGGACTTACCTACTCTTTATGGTTTTGAAAATGGAAGAAGGAGCCAGGAGCTAAGGGATGTGTGTAGCCTCTAAAAGCTGGGATTGTCAAAGAAACAGATTCAACCCATCCCACCTATAGCCATTTATCAATTTTCCCACTCCCCACTCAATCCACTACTTCCATCAGCATACAAACATGTTAGTATTTCTTCCATTTTTTTTTTTAATAAAACCTTCTTGTGACATCAATTCTCCCAAAGTTACTACCCCATTCCTTCACCCTGTTGTTGCAGTAGGGCCTTGAAATAATTTATCTACATTTCTTTGGGTTAATTCCACATTTCCTATTCTTGCTTAAAGTCACGCAAATCAGGTTTCCTGCCTCCCCCTCCCCAGTAACGGTCAATTTTCAGTCCTCACCTTACTTGACTTAGCAGCAGCATTTGACACAGTTGATCACTCTCTTTGATACTTATTTTTTTTCACTTCCCTGCTGGAACACCAAGTTCATTTGGTTTTCCTTTTGCCTCAGTGATCACTCTTTCTGAGTTTCCTTTGTTGCTTGTTCCTCTTCTCCCTGACCTCTTATTCTGTGTCACTCTGGAAGCAGACTTTGGCTTTTTCCCCTTCACTATCTACATTTATTCCCTGGATGATCCTACATTTATTCCCTCCTAATGAACTTAAATGTCATCTAATATACTGATGACTCCCAAATTCTATCCCCAGTCCCGAATTCTCTCCGGAGCTATGGACCCACATATATAACTGCCTACTTGCCATCTCTACTAAAATGTTTAATAGGCATCTCATGGCCAAACTGAATTCTAGATTCTCCCTCCAAACCTACTCCGCCTCAGCCTTCCCCATCTCAGTTCATGGTAACTCCATTAGTTCAGGTCAGATACCTTGAACTCATCTTTTATTCCCCCCCCCACCCCCCGCCCTTTTTTTCCTCACACCTTCAGACTCTACCTTCAGAACACATCCAGATTTCAAAAACAATGAGCGTATCAATAACTACTTACCAATTGTTTTACTAGATGGAATAGGGATTCTAGAAGAAATAACTGACTGATTTAGGGGTTGAGCTAAGAAAGTACAAAATGGGCCTGGATCATCTTATTGTGCCAGAAGTAAGAAAGTGCTCAAATTATGACAGGGACATGTCAGAAGGACACAGAACCTGGCTGAAAAGGCTCCCACTGACCCAATTTGAGATGATTTGAGCATCTAAATAGTTGTAAATATGTTTTCTAATGTGGCAAAGGGAATTAAGGTTGCAGAGGGAATTAGGGTTGCTAATTAACTGACTTTACAATGAAGAGATTGTCCTGTATTATCCGGGTGGACTCGATATAATCACATGAGCTCTTACAACAGGAAAACCTTTCCTGGCTGTGGTCAGAAAGAGATGTGACAACAAGTGAAGGGGCAGAGACGTGATGTTGCTGGCTTTGAAAGCAAAGGAAATAAACTACAAGTCAAGGAATATAAGAAGCCCCTGGAATCTGGGAAAATCAAGGAAAAGTCTTCTCCCCTAGAGCCTGCAATGCCTTGATTTTAGGAGTATAGGACTTCTAATCTACAGAGCTATAAGATAATATACATTATTTTAAACCACTAAATTTGTGGCAATTTGTTAAAGCATCAGTAGAAAACTTATACATACCTAAAATGACTATGACTCCCAATTCTCTATGCTCTTCCTGTGCTGTATTTTTCTTCATAGCCCCAGGCATTGCCTGCCACTTTGCTGTACTATATTTATTATTTGATACCTGTCCCCAATAAGTTACAAAAGGCAGGGAGTTTGCCTTATTCTCTACTGTGTTTACAGTACCTAAACATGTACCTGAACAGAGAATACTCAATAAATGTTGGTTTACAAAATATTGAATTTGCAAGTTTATAGCAGCAGCCATTTCTGAAACTGCTTTTATGCTATCAACATAAAATAGCAAATTTAGAATTTGCTGTAACACCATCAGTATACTCTTTAGAATCTACCCTTAAACAATTTCTATATGGGTGACTTTCATTTTCCTGTGATAAAACTCACAAAATAGCAATAAGTCGATGCATCCAGGGCTGATTTCTTTAAAAACAAAAAAAAAAGCAACCCTCCCACTGATCAGCAGGAGGAATTCCTGAACCCACTTTAATAAATGGATAACATTTCACCAATTTCATCTACTGTTTAGAGAACCTCCTCCAGCTGTAAATCAGCTCTATGACCTAAGAACAGGGAAGGGAATTGTCAAAGTCCCTTTGCTGAGTAATTCCAGAAATGCCTTAAAGCTCAACAAAGGAGTGATCTGACATTAGAAAGCTGGAATTTACAACCTAAAGAAAAGCCCCAATTGGGCAAAACAAAACATCAGGCTGAAAGCCCCAGGAGACCTTTGCAGTCTTTGCTTACAAAAAAAAAAAGTCTTTATAGCTCCATGAAAGATTTTTTTCAATGAAGCAAATTAATCCACTAAAATTCAGCCTAAATTATAACTGTGACTGTAAATCTTTGCCGTGATTTTTTTCTAATGGTCCAGGAGCTAATCATATAAACAAACTGCTGTAGGTCTGTTTGGCTGAAAAGCACAGTGAAATGACATTCTCCTGAGGACTTGACAGGAATCTTTGGATGCCATTGGTAGAGAGCTCAAGTCCCTTTATGTGACCTGCGAAGTGGCATGAACTGCCTGGGTACACACCAAAAACGGTGAACAGACTTTTAAACATGGCAAGGTGTTTTCAAGCACAACTTTACTCAAGAAGCTATCTTGGATTCATAATAAGAATGTATTTTTCCAAGAACAAAAACAAGAATGGTTTCTTTTTATATACATTATTTAGATTTATTACTTTCATCAAATGAAACAGTTGAAGATTTTGATCTGTTGGTTTATTTTTTTCTTTAGAGTAACATATCTTAGCATCAGGATTCCACCTAATTAAAATCAACACTCTACAAATTATTGCTGCAAATCTGTACAAACTGTTTTTACCCAGCCTATAAAAGTTGCTTATCCAAATTGCACTAAAATTGAGTATATTTTTCATTGCTCGTTTGCCAAATTTTAATTTACACCAATATATAGGATACTATGTATATCCACTGGATAAACTCAGATGTGTGGCAGACAGGCTCAGGTAGACTTTAAAACAACTGAAAACATTACATGAGGCTAACTCTTGATTTAATAAACTGAAATGTTGGGTTATAGAGCACTGAGCAATTACACAAAGATTTATTGAACCATTAGTTCTCACAGACAAAAGTTTTCCTTACATAAAAATATCTTCTACAAAATAATCGTACTCTCCTTAAACTTGGCTCTTCACATATCTACTCACGGTCTTTTAGCTTTGGAGAAATAACATTTCATATTTGTAAAGCAGGTAGAAACTGTATGTTTTAACTTCATTAATGACCTGTTTGAGGAAATAGGAAACTCATTGATTTAGCTGATGTAGTCACCTGGAGAGACAGTCTATTCCTTAACAGATGGGATTGGAATTCAAAATGACCTTGCTAAATTGCAGAAGCAGATAGACCTAGGTAGAAAAACACTCAGAATGATAAGCACAACGATTACTTTAGAGTAAAAATAGGGCAAAAAATATGTCGGAAGAAAAAAGCAAAGCTGTTAAGCAAAGGTGGGCTTTAAAGAGCCTGAAAGCTGTTGAGCTGAGGCTAATTAAATAATAAAATAAATGAATAAAGCAAGCATAATATGTACTACACGTTTATGTCCATATGTGAAAGAAGAGTTGAAGAGAGATTTAAAAAATCTAAGATTCAGAGAACAAAAATGAGCAGGATGAAAGTTTTACAAGAAGATTGTTTTAAAAAAGGAAATATTAATTTATTGGGCACCTACTATATGTTAAGTAATGGAAATAAAAAGTATTTCCCAGTTGATCTCAAGGAGCTGTGAGTCTAATAAGAGAAATATAAGTAAGCAAACAATATAACAAACGAGGGTTTAGGTAGAAGATTGACACAGTATCTAGCAATAACCTTTACACTTGTATAATAATAGTAATAATAATAATAATAATGATAATAATAAGGAAACTGAGGCATAGAGAGACAAGAATGGTGCCCAAGTTGGTAAGTGGTAGAAATTAAACCTGATGCCAGACCCATGTTCTTAACCTCTCTACACACTGTCCCCTAAGGGCACAAAAATTAAAGGTTGTAAGGACAGTGAGTTAGTGACTACAGGTGTCTGACATCTAAAACTCAAGCTTAGCAAGCCAATTTCTACTGACCTCTACAAAAAAAGGCTGGCCAAACTGTGACCTGAAATGAAGCACGTCAATTCCACGGGTGACATGGGACTCCACACTCAGAAGCCATCTTCTCTTGTTACCAGACATGTTCTTTTTCTTGGTGTAATTTTAATTTTGGAGGAGAGAAGAAATGGGATTTATTTAAGTGAGCCCAAGTAAAGTAGGAGTTTATCCTAAGAGCAGAAATAGAAATGGGTTAAACAAGAACCTCTACCATCAGGGCCAGGCCTTCTTGGAAACCCTTAAAAAGATGAAACCCCTAGCCTGTAGGGGAAAACAGGAAATGTGGAGGATCAGCCTCAGACAGATGAAGTAGCTGGGAGTTCATATCTATGGCAGCTCTAGGCAGCTGCAAGAGTTGATGGAGTCTCTGCTTTCAGAAAGGCTCTTTGGGCGTTGCTTTTCCTGGTCCTCACGCTGCCAGCCCAACCAACTCACACTCTCTTCCCTTAATTCTCTTGCTGTCTCACAGTTTGTGCCAGCTCATAGATTCTGCTTCCACATCATGTCAAAATATTTCTGACTCTGACCACCTCAAACCCTGGCTCTTTAGCTCCTGCTCAGTCCCTCTGTAAATTTTCATTTCAAGTTTTTTACTCAAACAGGTGCCAATTGGCCACGCTGAACTCATTGTCTCTATCTGAAGAGAGCTTTTTACACCAATTGACTGTATAGGCCTGTAAGTCAACCCGTTAAATGTCTGACATTTGCTTGAAATGGCCTTGTGTGTATAGCGATGTGTGAAGTTTGCACAGGGTGATGAGAGACGTGAGCAGCCTGGTAGGCCGATGTGGGTCAGACATTGGCCACTTCTGTTCAAGGAATGATACAGGACTGTGCCCAGATGGAAACCAACATTTGTTGATCTTTAGAATGTTCTAAGTACATACATCTCATTTAACCTCACAGCAACCATAAGAGAAAAGTATCACTGCCTCCATTTTCAGGTGATGAAAGTGGTTAAGCCCCTGTCTGTGGCAGAGCTTAGATTTCAATCAGGTTTACCTGACTCCAAAGGCCTCGTTTCTCCCACAATTCCATGCCACTTCCCATCATTTCACCCCTGCAAGTAAGAACTGAGAGAACACTGAAGGCATCATAAACAACTTTTGAACATACTCTGGGACGAAAATCTAGATAAAATCGGTAATCCCATGTATTCAGTTTCTTTGTTCCATAGAGAATTTTAAGAAAATAATGGGCAATTAATACCCTCATCTTGCTGAAAGCAAATGTTGCTCAAATGCAAATACATGAACCAGATATAAGAACAAACATTTGTGTAATGCTTTCTCTGGGCAAAACGCTTTCTGTAATGTATATTTAACTACCTTAATTCTCACAACAACCTCATGAAGTAGGTACTTCACTATCTCCATTTTACAGATGGGAAAATTGAGTCAGTATGTGGGCAAGTACTTGCCCAAGGTCACCCAGCTGTAAACAGCAGAGCCAGGACTCAAATCCAGCCCATTTGGCTCCATAGCCAGGGCTGTGCTCATCTATTATTCTGTGATCGTCTTGAGTGTGTGTAAAAATATTTATGTTTTAGCTGTCCTCTGAAGAAATGGGAATAGTTTTATTTTCTTAGATTCAATTTTTGATGTTTTGCTACAATGAAAAAAAAGAAAGATGTCTAAATCTACCATGTGTAAAAGCCTGTCAAGATTTTTGAAAAGCAGCTCTGTCTACCAATACTTGAATTATTATTTAAGCCTCATGGAATCCCTCTTCCATCCGTTTGGGACTGACACGTGAAGAGCTATGAGTCTCGAGGAAGTCTGCAAACAATACGATATCAAGCATTAGTTGTATCATTTACTCTTGAAAAAACATGGTTCCTGAATAGTGAAGTGTTCTCATTGTTGCTATAACAACTTCAGCTTGCTATAGCGAATTCCTGTGTTCAAAGTGAATGCTTATGTTTACCAGAACTAAGGTTCAGGAGGTTTAGAAATATTATGTATCTGTAATGCATGTCACTTAGCCAGTTCATTTATAAAGGAAAATAATGAGCAACTGGCAGAAGGTAATGAATGAAATTCCTCCAGAAATGAGCTCAGAATGTAGAGTGAAGCATGTTCTGAATAAAGCACTGTCTGACTATGGCCATGCATTATTCCTACAGCAGAACAGGCAAATTTTGAACCAAGACTCAGTTGTTCTGCACCAGTTGTAAAACCACCACCCAGAAGAATGCCTGGCACAGCCATTAGCTGAATAATGATTTTTTTTTAAATGTAGAATCCTCCCCTTCAAGGTCACAGACAGTCTCTGGTCTCTTTAGTTGATCTCCCATTGATATCAAGTAGAACACATGATACTTGCCTTACTTAGAAAGTCAGGTTTTCTTGGTGTTTGAATTCTTGCTTTAGTCTTGATTTTCCTGCATAGATATAATTAAACACTGTTTATTTACAAGTAATTAAACACTGCTGAACTGTTAATATTCAAGGAAACAGAGACCAGAATTCAAAAAAAGTGATGAGTTTTTTAAATTATAGAGGCGTTTTAATCATTATTGCTTCCTTCAAATATAAATGATTCTGATCAGCAAGAATGCAAGGAGCAAGTCAAAGGCATCTAGAAAACAAGTATACAGGCAACTTAGAGACATTCTTCCGGCAAAAGAGATGTTCCCAAGGTGCTGCTGAGTGTATTCAAAAAGCCCATACCTTCCTGCCCCCTAGTGTGACAGCTGAAATGCCAGCAGACACTGGGGTAGGGGACAGAGGTCTCCAAATTTTCTGCAAGAATTTTGCTCTGTGATCACTTGTAGATCCCACGCAAACTACAGAGACAGGGAATATAACAGGACCCCAAACTGCAGGCAATAAGGCCTGCCAAACCCTGTGGGTATGGATGAAAAGGAACTAGCCAACCAGCATTGTCAACCCTTCTGTCTCACACATGCTGCACTTGATGGCAGGTGTTCAGGGTCATACTCTGGGGAGAGCAGGGCACACCTGCCGGCATTTTTTGCCCTTCCACTTTCTCCTACATCTCCTTCTCCACTATCAGCTCCCTTACCCCCATTCCCATACACACTTATCCAGTAAAGCATGTCAAACTAGAGCAAAAGGTTGAAAGAAGTGTGTGTGTGTGTGTGTGTGTGTGTGTGTGTGTGTGTGTCTGTGTATGTGTGTGTGTATTGCATCATATGATATATTCTTATAGGGCGTCCTAATCAAATCCAAAATAAGAATAGTTCAGGATATTTGGAGGTCATGAGAACAATACTGGAAAATAGGGCTGGGAACAAAAAAATACACTAGTCAAATAACTTTGTGAGTCTCTTGGAAGAAAAATATGGTAACTGGAAAATTATTTTTGGAATATCTAGAGCCTGATTCTAAGCCATCATAAATTGTATAATTCATCATAAATATAATAGTAGCGTTTCAGGAGGGAGAAGGCCCACAAATTAATTATGTAAATATACACTTTTAATAACTGACAAAAGCATTCATACATTCATATAATTATAGATTAACTTTTTTTCTTCAGTGTAACAGGCAAAGTTTGAGTCGAAGATTTGTTCATATATGTTGTTTAAAGCATCTTTGGGTTCACTTTTACCCTTTGACAGATACACCTGGCATCATGGTGACAAACTGTTTCTCATAACCAGTGCTCATCATTTTGGTTTCTTTAGCTCTTGAAGATTGACAGTATAATTTTGAGGGATATTGAAAAATATTAGTGTTTCTTCTACGTTTCCAATGCGGTTAAACCTAATAGTTCCATATTTTTTCCTTCATTAAATTACACATCAACGAAAATTAAACAGCTTTTCGTGAAAATCAGCCTGAAGCTTTTGATATGAAAGTTGAGCTTCTTCACAGTCCATCTTGGCATCTTGTCACCTTCAAGGGAAAACCAATCTTAATGTCTAGAAATAATCAAAAAGCAATTTAAATCTTTAGTTCAATCTTTTAAAAATGCCAGAAGAGGATTTTATATATCTCTCTCATAAAAAAACATATTCAAATACTCTTTCACCATCTCTCTCTCTTACTCATTCCACCCACTCTGTCCCCTACCAAACAGGAAAAAACAAAACAGCTCCCTAAAACTCTGTCTAAAGCCCATTCTCTGCTGGCTGTTCTCCTCTCTCTTCTCTTCACTCCTGCTTTCTGAATCTCTTTCTTCCACAAGAAACCCTCTGCCTTTCTCAGTGTGAATTAACCTAGTTGGTTGTCTTCCTCTCATCCATCACCCAAGCGCCACCACAAAAAAGACAGAAATCAAGGGAGTCCAAAGACTTCTCCATGTCAGGGAAGGAGAGTCAAAGTCTTATATTGTTTTATTAAAGGTAGATATTCAGGGCTTAAGTAATGATTCTTCAAATACATCAAATGATGAGTCCCAAACTCCTAGTTTTGAAACATCTTATTAATGCAGGAATTGGCGATTTCTTCTGCCTCAAGTTGAATTGCCTGCCAGGTATCAGTCAATCTTCTGTGTACAAAAGAGCATGAGAGCATTTGAATCAACAAATCTAAGTTTAATTAAAGGTCAATATTAATTAACTCAATGGCTAATTTTGTATATTTTATACATTTGTAGATAATAACTACACCAAAACTTATTGATCTGCATGCCACCAGCAATTTTGTCTTTGAGTATAAAAAACATCTTAATTTCAGAATGATTATTTAGTTGACAAAAATGGTATCTGGGATCGCCTAAGGCTTCTGTGGGTCATATATAATTTTAAAAAGAAATTGGTTATTAAGGAACTGAGTCCAATCTTTTCACATTTTACCTAAAAATCATAAGTTAGTGTATTTCTAATTAGGTTAATAAAGCACCTAAACCTAAACAACCTTGTGTTTTTTCCTCCCATTTAAAAAATTAAGGTATAATTTATATACAGTATTAATCACCTATTTAGTGTACAGTACTGCAATCTTTGACAAATACGTATAGTCATGTGACTACCACATCAGCCTAGTATATGAAAATATGAAACAGACCCTATAATTTGCCTTTCCAGAATGTCATATAAATGGAATCACACACTATGTAGCTTTTCATGTTTGGCTTTCATTACTTATCATTGGGCATTTGAGTTTCATCCAGGTTGTTGAGTGTATCAGCAATTCATTCCCTTTTATTACTGAGTAGTAATCCATGTAATACACCACCATTTGTTTCTCAGTTCCCCGTCTGAGGGAACTTGGGTTGAGCAACTTTGTATTGTGTGTCCTGAGAGGCGTGAGGTCCATGCTATCTAGATCATAACTTTCAGACCCTAGTTCTCAGTCCAAAGGTCCCCATATAGATTTTAGTTGGTCTAATATCATTCTAAATAACTACTTTCCAGATTTCTCATTTGTTAATTAGCTTTTTTTTAAGGTTTTGTTTATTTTATTTATTTATTTATTTATTCTTTAAATTAAAGTATATTGGTGTGACAATTGTTAGTAAAATTACACAGATTTCAGGTGCACAATTCTGTATTACATCATCTATATCTCACACTGTGTGTTTACCACCCAGAGTCAGTTCTCTTTCCATCACCATATAACAGACCCCGTTTACCCTCTTCTAGAGCCCCGCTCCCCCATCCCACTTTACTCTCTGGTAATCTCTAAACTATTGTCTGTGTCTATGAGTTTTTGTTCTTTCAGTTGTTTGTCTTGTTCTTTTGTTGTTTTTTGTTTATATGCCACATATCAGTGAAATCATATGGTTCTCTACTTTTTCTGTCTGACTTATTTCGCTTAACATTATAATCTCAAGATCCATCCATGTTGTCACAAATGGTCCTATTTCATCTTTTCTTACCACCGAATAGTATTCCATTGTGTATATATACCACAACTTCTTTATCCATTCATCTATCGAAGGACATTTTGTTTGTTACCATGTCTTGGCCACCGTAAATAAAGCTGCAGTGAACATTGGAACACATGTGTCTTTATGGATAAACGTTTTCAGATTTTTTGGGTAGATACCCAGGAGAGGGATTGCTGGGTCATATGGTAATTCTATTCGTAATTTTTTGAGGAACGTCTGCACTGCCTTCCATAGTGGCTGCACCAATCTGCATTCCCACCAACAGTGTATGAGGGTTCCTTTTTCTCCACAGCCTCTCCAACACTTGTTACTATTTGTCTTGTTGATGATAGCCATTCTGACTGGGGTGAGGTGATATCTCATTGTGGTTTTTATTTGCATTTCTCTGATGATTGGTGATGTTGAGCATTTTTTCATATGTCTATTTGCCATTTGTATGTCCTCTTTGGAGAAATGTCTCTTCAGGTCCTCTGCCCATTTTTCAATTGGGTTGTTTGTTTTTTTGTTGTTGAGTTGTATGAGTTCCTTGTATATTTTGGATATTAGCTCCTTATCGGAGGCACTGTTTGCAAAAATCTTCTCCCATTCAGTTGGTTGCCTCTTTATTTTGTCAATGGTTTCTTTTGCTGTGTAGAAGCTTTTAAGTTTGATATAGTCCCATTCATTTATTTTAGCTCTTACTTCCCTTGCCTTTGGAGTCAAATTCAAAAATGCTCTTTGAACCCAAGGTCCATACATTTAGTACCTATGTTTTCTTCTATGCAGTTTATTGTGTCAGGTCTTATGCTTAATTCTTTGATCCATTTTGAATTAATTTTGGTACTTGGTGACAGCAGTCCAGTTTCATTCTTTTGCACATGGCTTTCCAATTCTCCCAGCACCATTTATTGAAGAGGCTGTCTTTTCTCCATTTGATGTTTTTGACTTCTTTGTCAAAAATTATCTGTCCATATTTATGTGGGTTTATTTCTGGGTTCTCAATTCTATTCCATTCGTCTATGTGTCTGTTTTTCTGCCAATACCATGCTGTTTTGATTATTGTTGCCCTTTAGTACAAGCTAAAGTCAGGGAGTATGATACCTCCAGTATTGTTCTTTTTTCTTAGGATTGCTTTGGCTCTTCGGGGTCTTTTGTAGTTCCATACAAATATGATGATTTTTTGTTTGATTTCTTTAAAAAATGCCATTGGGATTTTGATGGGGATCGTATTAAATCTGTACATATATTGCTTTGGGTAATATGACCATTTTAACTATGTTGATTCTTCCAATCCATGAGCACAGAATGTCTTTCCATGTCTTGGTGTCTTCTTCAATTTCTTTTTAAAATGTCTTGTAGTTTTCAGCATATAGGTCTTTCACATCCTTGGTTAAGTTTATTCATAGGTATTTTATTCTTTTTGCTGTAATTGCAAAAGGAATTGTTTCTTTTATTTCTTTTTCTGAGATTTCATTGTTGGTATATAGGAATGCAATGGACTTTTGTACATTGATTTTGTAGCCGGCAACTTTACTATATTCATTGATTGTTTCTAATAGTTTTTTGGTGGAGTCTTTAGGGTTTTCTATATATAGCATCATGTCATCTGCAAAGAGTGACAATTTAACTTCTTCATTCTCAATTTGGATGCCTTTTACTTCTTTCTCTTGCCTGATTGCTCTGGTGGGGACTTCCAACACTATGTTGAAAAGCAGAGGTGATAGGGGACAGCCCTGTCATGTTCCTGAACATAGAGCAAAGGGCTTCAGTTTTTCACCATTAATTTTGGTATTAGCTGAGGGTTTGTCATATATGGCCTTTATTATGTTAAGTTATTTTCCTTCTATACCCATTTTATTAAGTGTTTTAATCATAAATGGATGTTGTATCTTGTCAAATGCTTTTTCTGCATCAATTGATATAATCATATGATTTTTGTCCTTTATTTTGTTTATGTATGTATCACACTGATGGATTTGCATATGTTGAACCATCCTTGTGCCCCTGGGATGAACCCCACTTGGTCGTGATGTATAATCTTTTTAATGCATTGTTACATTTGGTTTGCTAGAATTTTGTTTAGGATTTTTGTATCTGTATTCATCAGAGATATTGGTCTGTAGTTTTCTTTTTTGTGTATTATCCTTACCAGGTTTTGGTATTAGGGTAATGTTGGCCTCAGAAAATGAGTTAGGGAGTACTGTTTCTTCAAATTTTTGGAGGAGTTTGAGTAGGGCAGGTATTAGATCCTCCTTGAATGTTTGGTAGAATTCACTAGTGAAATCATCTGGTCCCAGACTTTGCTTTTGGAAAGGTTTTGAATGACTTATTCTATTTTCTTACTGTTGATCAGTCTATTTAGATTTTCCAGTTCTTCATGATTCAGACTAGGTAGGCTATATGTCTCTAAAAACTTGTCCATTTCTTCTGGGTTATTGAATTTGGTGGTATACAATCCTTCATAGTATTCTTGGATGATCCTTTATATTTCTGTGGCATCCATGATAACTTCCCTTTTTTCATTTCTGATTTTGTTTATTAGTGTCTTTTCTCTTTTTATCTTAGTGAGTCTAGCCAAGGGTTTGTCAATTTTATTAATCTTTTCAAAGAACCAGTTCTTTGTCACACTAATTTTTTCTATTGTCTTTTTGTTCTGTTAACCAGCTTTTAATAACCATTTTTTGTGTAGAGTTGTGAGGTGGAACAAAATATATAAAGGAAAGTATGGAATTTAGAAATTTAATGACCTGGCCTCAAATTTAATATTGAGTGTTTTATTTAGTTTCTCTAACCTTCAGCTTCCTGGTTGTAAAAAAGGAATAAGCACATCCATTGACAGTCTTGTGATGATGGAATGAGGTAATACATCTAAAGGCATCAAGCAGAGTGCCTGGAACATAGAAAATACTTGACAAAATTAGCTTCCATTCACACCTATGCTCCCAATCTGATTGTGTTATTTTTGAGATTGTTATTTACTGATTTTTAAATTTTGTTTGTTTGGGTTTTTTCTCCTTCTCTTTCAGTTTCTCTTTCCCTTCCTCTCTTTCAAGCATGGAGTTGTCTGTAAGGAAAATAAGTGGCAGAGGAGAACATTAACTCTCCCTGTAAATCTTTCTCACATTTGTTTTACTAAAACCCACAGACTGAGTGTCTTGGGGGAAAAAATGTAGAGAAAGATCTTCCCTCTTCTCGATAAACATCTTCCTGGAGCTGGGGGAGTGACAAGAGGAGTGAAGGATAGTGCCGAAGAGGCTGGGTTGAGAGAGAGAAGTACATCCAAACAAAATCACCGGGATGGTGGCAAAGCCCCACAGAGGAAGACCCCCAAGGGGAAAGGGAGAAGGGTGCACATGTAGCATCCTTACCCCCAAATTTCTGTGCCCCAAGCACAAGCCAGGCTGCCTGATGAGGCTATGGGACTGGATGAGGGACATCGCGGCGAATAGGTTGCAGCCTCCCCACAAAGTCTGAGTACTGTGGAAGCTCCCAGAAACTTAACACAACCCCAGGAACCAAGTCTGGAAGGATCCCAGCAAAGATCTAGAGTTTTCTTCCTCTTTTTGCCAACCTAATAGAAAGGATGCTCAGAGCCAGAAAGAGAATAAGAGACTATAAAGAAAATTTTATGTCATGCACACCTGAGCTCATAAACTCACTATAGTTGTAATTACACACATAGAACACACATGATTTTCCCCCTTATGTTGTTTTACATGTTTATGAAACTATATACATGAGGGTACAGAGTGGTTATGAGGTGCATAGGTACTATCCTCAGGTACGGTGCGCATAATCAAACTGATGAAATCCTTATAATCCTAAATTAGCATTTCCAATAGTCATTTTTTTATGAAAATGCATTACCAAATTATATTGCCTTAGTCCCTTGGAAAAGAAGCACATTGGAAAATTGTTACATTTTTTTTTATAACATTCTCTGTGTAGCCCAGGCAAACACATTGAAAGGAAGACATTTTACCAGGCAGACAATTGTTTCCCTGAATATCTGCTGTCATTTTTTACTTACTTATTTATTCATTTGTTCGTTCACTCACTCACGAAGTGCCTAGCAGGTTCCAGACGCCATGGTCAACACATTAACGTCATCTGGACATGTGCAGAGTCTTTAAGTACTCTAATCTGACCCTTCCTTTATTCTTGACATGTATCTGACCTCCATTTACTGAGGATAAAAATCAGGCCCAGGGAACATGCCTAAGTCCCTGACAGAGTTCAAGGGTTCAGCCTCCTTTCATTAGGAGAAAAGAACTCTAAATGGTGAGAGCCCCACTGTTAACCTACAGTGAATTCCCAGAATCCTACTAAACGCACTTTAAAAAAACAGAGTTTCTGCAATAATGGAAAGACATACTAACACTGTCATTCTACTTATACTGTGAGGAGCCCCTGTAATAGCACAGGCTGACAAGTCTATTTAGATAAATTAAGAACCACCTTGAAATAAAACTGACAATTCAAACATTTGAAAAGAAAAATGCCGCAAATATTTAGTGACTGTTTTCTCTAAATTAAAGACATCCTTTATTTACAGGCATCATGGATGATTAAAATAAGAAATTTAAAATATCTAAAGAGTTCTTGTTTTGAACCTTAAAATATATTTAGGAAGATATTTGAGACAATTCCAATATTCATTATATTTTTATTTTTTTAATTTTGGATTTTTTTTTAAAACCAAATCAAACTGACCCTGAAGTTTTTAGGCCTTTGTTAATAAATTTGCCTAGAGAAGGTTGGTCTGAAATGTCAGTTGTGCATTGCCACGTTGTACTCATTTATGCAAGTAAATTCTCCTAGCTGGAAGATAAGGTACTCAGAAACAAAGAGAATGCTAGTTTCTCAAAAAGGGATCTAAATTGGAATTGGCAAATACAATTTGGAAAACTTAATCAAGAGTAATAATTGTAAGATCTGAAAATTAATACAAGAATGTTGAGAAGTAGTTGAAAAAGAGATTAGACACATGACGCACACCTCAAGTTTGGGATCTTATTTATTATAGTATAGGTGGGGACCCCTAACCCATAGCACAAAAAGCAATTTCTCTTTCCTGCTCATAGCCACTCACAAGCATTAATCTATGTACCTGCTGGGATGGGTTTTACTAGTGAAACAATTACAGAAACAGTAAGAACAAGGAAAACAGGATCTGATATATGGAAACTGATCCATGTAGCTCTTGGTCTCAGATTCCTCATCTGTGAATTGAGAGTGTTGAACTTGATCTCATCTAAACTCTATTCTTGCACTCAATCCAAATCATTGATATGTTGGGACACAATCACCACATGTGAAGAAGGAATCCTGTGTAAGTTTAAGAAAAGCTTTCTGAAATGCAGTATTCTTTTGTTTAGTAGTTTTATCACCCTGGACTCTTCTGTCCCCTTAGCCATATAATCAAGTCTCAACCCACGATGTGTAATTCTAAATAAGTGTTCCTAAAGTAAGTGACTTTAGAAAATGAATATTGTGACTCTGAGAAAATCAATGGAAACTGTTCACAAAAATGTTCTGTTACATTACATACAATCCAATGATTATGTGTATTTCAAGAAAAAAGCGAAAGTGTTAAAAAAATAAATCAGCTGTATTGATTAACATAAGTAGAAAGCTATAAATATATTGATAATACATATAGTCATATAGATACATTGAAAAGATATAGATTATATGGTGTCATAATAAACCCACTTTAAATATAAAGACTTAGGTTAAAAGTAAAAAGATGGAGAAAGATATTAGTAAACACTAATCCAAGGAGAACTAGAATAGCTATATTAATTTCAGTCAAAGTAGATTTCAAAATAAGGAAGACTATTAGGGATGAAGACGAGCACTGCATAATGATAAAGGAACTAATTCTCCCAAAAGACATGAAAGTCTTAAATGTGTATTGATCTAACAACAGACTTTCATGATACATGAAGCAAAGGACTGATATATCTGAAAGGAGAAATAAACAAATCCACAATTAGAGTTGGAGACTTTAACATTCCTTTCTTGGGAATTGGTAGAAGAAGTAGGCAGAAAATCAGTAAGAATGTACATGACCTGAATAGCACAATCAATCAACTTGATGTAATTGATATTTATAGAACATTTCACCTGATAACAGTAGAATACATATGCTTCTCAAATACACACGAAATATTCACTAGGATACACCATATTCTGGGCTATAACTAAACTTTAACACATTAAAAATAATAGAAATCATACAAAGTATGTTCTTAGATCACAACAAAATTTCACAACAAAGTTAAACTAGAAAAAAGTACTAGAAAGATATCTAGAAAATCCAATATTTAGAAATTAAGGAACACACTTTTAAATAACAAATGGGTTAAAGGAAAACCTTGAGGAAATTTAAAAAATATTTTGAAGTAAGTGAAAACTCAAGTATCAAAATTTGTGGGATGAAGCTAAGCAGTAGTTAGAGGGAAATTTGTAACATTAAATGCATATATTAGAAAGCAAAAATATCTAAAATAACTAACATAAGTTTCCAACTTAAGAAACTAAAAGGAAGAATAAATTAAACCTAAAGCAAGCAGAAAGAAGAATATAATAAATATACCATAAATCAATTAAATGTCCCCTGACATCAAGAATAAGACAAGGATGTCTACTCTTGCCATTTCTACTCAACTTTGTAGTGGAGGTAGAAGCAGGGCAATTAAATGAGGAAATGAAACAAAAGACATCTAGACTGAAAAGGAAGAAATAAAATTATATCTATTTGCAGATGACATGATTCTGAATATAGAAAATCCTAAGTAATCCACTAAACCATTAGAACTAATAAACATGTTCATCAAAGTTTCAGGACACAAAATCAGTATACAAAAATCAATTTAATTTCTATGCACTGGCAAAGAAAATCCAAAAATAAAATTAAGAAAACAATTGCATTTATAATGGCATCAAAAAGAATAAAATACTTAGGAATAAATTTAACAAAGAATGGTAAAACTTATACTCCAAAATCTACAAAACATTGTTGAGAGGTATTAGAGAAGACCTAAATAAATAGAAAGACATCTCAAGTTCATGGATTGGAAGATTTAATATTGTTAAGATGACAATACTTCTCAAGTAGATCTATAGATTCAATTAAATTCATATCAAAATTCTAACTGTATTTTTCCAGATATTCACAAACAGATTTCAAAATTCATATGGAAATTCATAACCAAAATAATCTAGAAAAGGATAAAAAAGTTGGATAACCAGAATTCAAAATTTCAAATTTTAATGCAGTGCTACAGTAATCAAGACTTTACAGTGCTGTCAGAATAGTCAATTGATGTTCAACAATTGTACCAAGATAATTAAATGGTGAAAGAATAGCATTTTCAACAAATGGTGGTGGGACAACTGGATAGCCACATAGAATAGAATGTAGGTGAACCCTTTCCTCACATCATTAATTCACATTAATTCAAAGTAGACCATATACCGAAATGTACGAGCTAAACCCATAAAATTCTTACGAAAAATATGGAATAACTCTCCCCATAAGTAAATGTCAAGACTGTGACTTAGCAAATCCTTCCTAGATGTGACACTAAAAGCACACACACACACAAAGAAAAGGAAGGAAGGAAGGAAGGAAGGTAGGAAGGAGGGAGGGAGGGAGGGAGGGAGGGAGGGAGGGAGGGAGGGAGGGAAGGAAAGAGAGAGAGAGAGAGAGAGAGAGAGAGAGAGAGAGAGAGAGAGACGAGAGAGAGAAAGAAGAAGAAAGAAAGAAAGAAAGAAAGAAAGAAAGAAAGAAAGAAAGAAAGAAAGAAAGAAACCAACAAATTGGACTTTATCAAAATTAAAAACTTTTATGCCTGAAGGGACACTATCAATAAACTGAAATGACAACCCATACGATGGGAGAAAATAATTGCAAATCATATATCTGATAAGGGTCTATTATCCAGAATATATAAAGAATACTTACAACTCAATAATAAAATTAAAAATAACCCAATTAAAGACTGAGCAAAAAACTTCAAAAGACATTTCTCCAAAGAAGATATACGAATGGCCCAAGAAGCACATGAAAAGATGTTCAACATCATTGGTCATTAAGGAAATGGAAATTAAATCCAGAGTGAGATACCATTTCACACCCACTACAATGGTTTGAACCAAAATGAATGAAGTACTGAAACATGCTACAACTTGGATGAATCTTGAAAATTTCATGTTAAGTAAGTCAGTCAACAAAGGTTACATATTATATGATTTCTTTAAGGTGATGTATTCAAAATAGGCAAATCCATAGAAGCAAAAGTAGATTAGAGTTTATGAGAACTTGAGAGAAGAAAGAAATGAGTATGGGGTGTTTTATGGAGTGAAAAAGTTCTCAAACTAGAGATAGCTGGTTGTTGCAAAACATTGTCAACATACTAAACACTACTGATTGTTCTATTAAAATGGTTAATTGTATGTTATATGAATTGTACCTCAATTTTAAAATATAAGACAAGTTGCAGAGAGCTACGTATAGAATGAAACCATAGAGCACTCAAACAGTATATGAATTGCTTAGGAATACATATATATTTGGTAAAAGCATAAAAGTATGGAAAAGAAAAACTAAAAAATGAGGTTAGTAGTTACCTGAAGACAGAAGGAGGAAATGTACTCAGGTAATGATGCATTTTTTTGTGACATTTATTTCTTAAGCTGGGTAGTGGGTATATGGGTGTTTTGTTTGTTACATTATTCTTAATATCTTAATGTAAGTCTAAAATAGTTTAAAATGAATATAGCTTAAGTAAATCAACTTTTACATTTAACTAAAATATTGGCTAAGAAAATTAGTATAAACTTTGATGAATTTTCACAAACTCAATACAACCCATACCTAGATCAAGGAACATAATACCATCGGCACTCCCGCACCCTCAACCCTTGCAACACCACCAAAAGGAGGATATTTTTAATAATGAACACCTCCATTATGTCAGACCAGGTGAGGATTTGGGATGGAAAATTTCAACTTTTCATTTTATACCTTTCTATATTGTTTCAATTTTACTTTATATCTATTTTTTTCCCCCATAACTCTGTATTGACAAATCTCAACACCTTTGCTTGAAGCTTTCTACCTGCTGATTCTTGATTTTTACCTCTAGGCACTCTCGCTTCACATTGCCCTCCCCACATCCCAGAGCTTGTCATCGCAAAACACTGTACTCTTGCTTTGAGGTACCTTCATTCCAGTGTCTCATCATGACCAATGCTAGCTCCCTTGGTACTTCCATTTTCTGGGCCTCTAATCCTTTCTTTTTCCAGTCCATCAGTGCCTCTCCTGTTCAAACACACACACACACACACACACACACACACATGCACGCACGAGTGCACGTGAATGATGCTAGTTATTATTGATAAGCAAATAGACAAAGAAAGAGACCGATATGACAAATAACTCTGATAAAGGTAAGCCAGTCAGTGACCAAGGTAGGTTTCCTGGAGTAAATCCCATCCCTTAGGGGAGAGAATGTACTTCAACCTCTCTCTAAAATCAGTAAGACCAGATGAAGGAAAAATGATACGTTATGCCTCAATATACCGCCTAGTAGCAGATATCATTGCCCAATTACTTCAGATAAAATCATTGCGCCATGTTCTGAGATCTACAGCATTTTATTTCTGCTAACTTTGTCCCCCTTTCTCCCGTTTCCCCCATCCTTCCTGGCTAACCCTTTTCTTTCAGGTAGTTTCTCCCATCTCTTCTTCATCCTAGTTGGCAATGCATGCTGGCCCCTCTGGGTGAAACATTCTTTTAGTAGTTCTCATTTCTCCATGTTTTCTTTGTAGAAATTGCTCATGTAACTTCCCCATGCCTGCTCTTAGACAGCTGATCCTTATCAGCAGTGAAAACCTGCCCTGATGTGATAAATACCATTTCATCTGCCTGGCAGTGTATTACGCACAGGGAAGTGCCGGGAAAGCTGCTAAAAGGCACATATTCCATAGGTTACTAGGTTAACAAGCAATGATGGGAGAACGAAACATAATGCAAATTGGATAAATGCATTCAGAGAGAGAAAAGAGACTCGATGTGTGATAAATTGTAAGAGATGTAGGTTTTGGGAAAAAAATGGACCGAGTTTAATGAAGAAGATAATAAATTGCTTAGATGTACTAACTAGCATCTCTTAAAAACATAAAAACAAAAACATTTCTTAAACTTCCTACTGAAAAGCTTAAATCATGACAGTATTATTTCATTGATCTTTACTTAAGCAAAAATTAGCATAGAAAGTTTTACCTTAAAAGACCCTGTTCAAATAAGTCAAACAAAGAAAGACAAATATTGTATGATCTCACTTATATTGGAATCTGAAAAAAACTGAACTCATGGAAACAGAATAGATTGGTGGTTGGGAGGTGGGGGTGCAGGGACTGGGTAAAGGAGATCAAAGGGTACAAAACAAACTTTCAGTTACAAGATGAATAAGTTCTGGGCATCTAATGTGTAGCATTGTGACTATGGTTAACAATACTGTATTGTATACTTGAAAGTTGCTAAGAGAGTAGGTCTTAAAAGTTCTCACCACACACACACACACACACACACACACACACACACACAGGCAAAAGGCAACTATGTGAGGTGATGGATGTGTTAAAATCCTCACATTGTACAGTAGTCCTGCCTTACCTATGGTTTCCCTTTCTGCTGTTTCAGTTACCTGTGGGCAATTGCAGTCTAAAAATATTAAATAAAAAATTTCAGTAATAAACAATTCATAAATTTTAAATTGTGCATTGTCCTTCTCTGTCCCACCTGGAATGTGACTCCTCCCTTTGTCCAGTGTCTCCACGCTGTATATGCTCCCAGATGGTTAGTTACATCGTGGCCCTCTCGGTTATCAGATTGACTGTGACAGTATCACAGTGCTTGTGTTCAAGTAACCTTTATTTTACTTAATTATGGCCCCAGAACTCAAGAGTAGTGATGCTGGCAATTCGAATATGCCAAAGAGAAGTTATAATGTGCTTTAAGTGAAAACGTAAAAGTTCCTAACTTCATAAGGAAAGAAAAAATTCATATACTGATGTTGCTAAGATGTATGGTAAGAGCAAATACTCTATCTGAAACTGTGAAGAAGAAAAAAGAAATTCATGCTAGTTTCGCTGCCACACCTGAAACTGCAACAGTTATAGCCACAGTGTGTGTTAAGTGTTTAGTTAAGATGGAAAATACATTAAATTTGTGGGTGGAAGATGTGAACAGAAAACATGTTCCGATTGAGGGCAATGTGTTACACTAGAAAGCATGGAGCCTATATGAAGACTTTTGCAAGGGATCCTCTGAAATGAGTGACACAAAGACATTTATTGCAAGTAAGAGATGGTTACAGAGATTCAGGAATAGGTTTGGATTGAAAAATATAAAAATTACTAGAGACGAGAGAGAGAGAGAGAGAGAGAGAGAGACCACATTCACATAACTTTTATTTCAGTATTTTTATAATTGTTCTATTTTATTATTAGTTATTGTTGTTAATCTCTTACTGTGCCTAATTTATAAATTAAACTTTATTATAGGTATGTATGTACAGGAAAAAAGATAGTATATATAGGCTTTGGTACTATCTGTGGTTTCAGTATCCACTGGGGGTCTTGGAATGGATCTCTCGTGGATAGGGAGGACTATATACCTTAAACTTGCACAATGTTATATGTTAATTATATCTCAGTAAAGCTGAGAGGGGGAAAACATGTTTTCAGAATCGTTTGTTCTCTCACTTATGCCTGTACTAATTGGTGCTCTCTTTCGGCAGGACCTTGGGTCTGTTCTGAGCCACATCACTGTGCAGATGCCCAGAAGAGAAAGGTAGGTGGTGTTCTGACACCATTCTGCAGTTGCTTATGTTTGCGTGCGTACACTGAGTCTAGAAAATGTCTATGTCAAATGGTACTGGAATCCGAGAGTCAATTTGGATACAATGACTCCAAAGGAAGGAAGGCTTGGAGGGTAGACCCAGATATGCAGAGCAGGAGCCAGGCAGTCTTAGCTCCCCTCTTGGTGGGAGGACCTCAGACTTTGCCAGACCACCCAGAACTGCAAAGTCCTTCACACCTCACCCCTAACCTGGGTCTGAACTACCATGCAGGGCAAGGGTCATGGCTTCCCAGTCACACTGGCATTCTCTGATTTGCAATATCACCCACAGCCTCTGTGTTGTCATTCAATTCAGAGAAAGCCTTTCAAGGAGGCCACAAAGGTCATGGAGATGACTTGAAGCTCTGGGGAAGGCGGAGTTGCCCATTTCCTGACTTAACATCTGCCACTCAGTTTGAGGTTCCCTTTCTTCCTCTTAGCTTGAAAGAAGAAAAATTATTGAATAGCCTGAGGCGAAGGGCAGTGAAAAATCTCATTACATCTTCTCTGCTATCTCCTCTCAGAATGCATTTCCAGTCAATATTCTTGCAACAAATCTCTTTTAATTTGAAAGTCACACTCTACCATAAAATGTACACAAATATTAGGAGGCTAGGAACGGAATTGCTATGCTAAGCATATTGTAAATACAAGAACTGTTTCCCTAATGCAAGAGGAATAAATTATCAATTTATCTTCCATGGCTGTCTCATCTGGTTATAAATGATAGCAGAGCTTTAACTAAATATAAATATTGAAATTCATTAAATAACTAAAATTTCATCCAAAAACAAAAACAAAATAGTGGAAAGCTAGAACTTCTGTCACATCTCAGTAAATATAAATAGGGTACAAATTGGTTTAAATTAAACAAAGTCATATTTAAATGCCGGTGGAAAGTTGATTTAAAAAATAAAGTAAACCTAACAACTTGAATAATGATGAAAATGACTTTTGACTTTTTTCTACTCCATTGCAATTAGAAAGGGAAATGGTTATTTTCTTGAAAATAATTGCTAAGATTCTATGAAGTTTAATACTGAAAATTATCAAACATTTGTACGACACTTATAGACTAAATTAAGAAGATGAAAGTTTTGTGTGTGTGTTGTTTTGTGTGTGTGTGTGCGCGCGTGTGTGTGTCTACTTACAAAAACCAGTCTGAAAGATAACCCATGAGAGAGTTTGGATAAAGGGGGATCAGTGTCTTACATTTCTGAATATGAGTGTGAGTGAGTGTGAGTGCATATTGCTGGATGCACTTAAGTTAGGTGTGGGTGTATATAAGTAACAGCACACTTTCAGTTTTTATTTTATATATTTCTGTATAGTTTGAACATTTTAAATTAAATATGCACCACTATGTAAATGAAAAATATCTTTAGTATAACCTGTCTGCAAATCATTTTGGAATTTAGAAGCTGGAAGAGATCTTAACAATTTTCTCTTCTTCCCCCTATATTTACCTATTAGCCAAACTCGCGCAATGTCCAGTGTAGAACTCAGGTAGCCACTGCATGATGCGACCTTCATGGTTCAGGTTCTCATCGCCTCTTTTTTTTTTTTTCCTTTTTTAAATTTTTACTTAACATTTTTAATCAAAAGGAAAGTGTAAAATCAAAACCAAGTGGAATCCCCATGAAAGAAAACCTGACGCACACTTGCTGCAGTAAGTTACAGATCCTTTGCCCTCGAGTGAGCATCAGGGACTACGCTTTCCTGGAAACAACAAAACTCAGTTCAGAGAGTCCCACATTTTAATTGACTTTGAACATCTTAAAGATGCTCGATGTGAATACAAAGTAGGAGGGTCGGCAGAACCCTGGAGGAAGAACCTTAATGAGAGCTGGAGGATCTCAGGTGAGTTCTGACCACCCCAGGTCTCAGATTTCTTGTCAATAAAAGGAAAGGATTGGAGTAGAAAATGCCATGTGGGTTATTTACCCTAGGCCTTTATGGAAGGCTGCACAATCAACCAGCAAGGATCAGTTACAGTCGAGGAAGAAAAACTGAAGGATCAGAGACAGAAAAGCAGTTCTGGGTGTCAAGTATGAGGGATGAGGCAAGGCTATAAACAGGCAGACAAGTCAAAGGGTCGTGAAACGGATGGAGGGAATCGCTTTGGGAGAGAGAACAAGAGTCTTGATTTTGTGTGGCCCCGGCTTCGTAGCACAGAGGTCTCATAATATTCTCACCAATTTCCACATCCTCTTTGAAACCTCTGGCCAATATAAACTATAACAGAGTTTCCCAATAAAGGCAGAAAATACTGACCTTAGGCTCCTCTGATTCACATACAACATACGCTGCTCTGGTCTTTGATCATTCTGTGTCTTGGCTATATAACATTTCCTTTGTGAATTCTTTGTCTTTCCCAATTGGGGTATAAGTAAATTACAGATAAAGGCTACATTTTAAACTGTGCAACTATCAAGTTACCTAATAAAGCGATTTTATAATAGGCACTTAATTATTTCTTTATAAATTACCAAATAAATGAATGAAATCAAGACTATTGCAAGATATTTAATCACTCATCTAAAGTTCAATCCTACATTTATTGTGCACCTACTATGTGTCACCCGTTGGCTTCGATGCAGAGTATAAAGAAATAAACCAGAAAAGAAAAATCCCTCTCCCAAGGGTCTCACTCTATGTGAGGTGCACTGCCAAGAAAACACGTCATGATAGTACCATGTGACCAGTGTCATACCTGGAAGCCATAGGAATGGAAAACAAGGAGTGTCCAGTCTGTTCTTGGTGAGACCAGATGGAGTTGTCAGGGAAAGCTTCAGAGAGGAGGTAACATTTTCCCCCCTGAGTTTTAAAGGACAATTAGGAGTTTTCCAGGAGGAGGATACGAAGGAGAGGAATTGCACGGTGTAGAAGTACGTGACACAACTCATTAAATGTGTCTCCATTCCAAAATTCCTGTGGTTAAAGTGGTGAAGAGTGAAGCTGGAAAATAAGCAATAGCCAGACTAGGAAGGGTCTTAAATGCCATTATAAGAAGTTAATCATCATCTCACAGGGCAGTGATTCCTAGACTTGTGGATTTTACAGACCAGTAAATTTCAAAGACATCTTTACATGACCAAGATTTTATTTTACCTAACTGAGTCGTTTTCTTTTTCAAACTTACATTTGCAAATACCAGCATTTCATAAAAGAAAGGACTTTTTTTTTTTTAATGCCAAAAAAAGTAGAAAGGACACAATCCCAGTAAGAAGTTTGTTAAATGAATGAATTTATTTCTATGAAAAAAATCCCACTAATTTTCTTCATTTTTTTTTTTTTAACTTAGATACATTAAAACTTTTATCCCAGACGAGTGCTTATTTCATGAGTTTGAATCTTGGATGTAGCCAAGGAGGAACTAATGAAAATTTTCAAGAAATTCATACAAACTTACTGTTTTAAATAAAAATAACTCTTCCATTCCACTTAAAACGTTAGCCACGTGTTCCATAAACATTTTCCTATTTCATAGAATTGCCTATCTCATTGCTTTAGCAATGTGGGGACCTGGGGTGTCAAAGGGGCAGGAAGCATGTGGTGATAGCTATATGGGGGGAAGCAACCACAAGGCAGATCATATGTGGCTTCGGATTCCACATTTGCTGCCAAATTCCCTCGTTGAGGCAGAGTAAGGCAGTTCAGGAAGTCACATCAGACCCTGCAGACAATGCTACTTAAACCATGCTGAAAATATAAAATTTTAAGTGCAAGTTTTAGATTTAAATCTAGATCATCATACTCAGAGGTCAACTTGATTTGTTCATTGGTTTGTTCATTTCTACCCTGTTAATTCCACAGAGGAACCCAAGTGGCCATACTTCAAGGGATCTTGTATTTTTATGATTAATGGTGACATATAACCTCAAATCAAAGAAATGCTAAATGATGGATGAAATTCTAAAGCTTTGCAAGTTCAGTCCACTTGGAATTCACGTCAAAATGTACAGAGGCATATCCCAGACTCATGCTGAAACTGCTAAATTGGGCAGTAAATCTCATGAGACTTTAGAACATGAAATCTCTGGTATTTCCTGCTTTCAATTTGTCTAGAAATAGTTCAAGGATAGCTTTTCTTATCATA
Source organism: Rhinolophus ferrumequinum (assembly GCF_004115265.2). Lineage (NCBI taxonomy): Eukaryota > Metazoa > Chordata > Mammalia > Chiroptera > Rhinolophidae > Rhinolophus > Rhinolophus ferrumequinum. The sequence continues at coordinate 61,717,964 of NC_046291.1, forward strand.
TTTCTGAACATGCCCTTGTAAAACAGAGACACACAGAAGAAATTTAGATTGTGTTAATAAGGTTGTTTCGAATTTGACTCAAGATTAGTTGTTATATTACTAAGACCAATTCATGTCTCCCTTAACCAAAGGGAAAATGGAGAACTCTTCATAAATAGCAAGAAGCTATTTGGTAAGGCAATAAAAGTTATTCTTTAATTAAAAGAGAAAAGAAAACTATTTAAAAATCCAAAGTTACAGCATGTAGCAGAAATTCACAGAGACAGAAATACCAATTTCAGCTGGAAGAACTGAGAAACTATCCCCCAAAGTCACCAAGCTCTTTATATTCAGCTTATAATGTTTTTTTTTTTAATTCTTCCCCACCCCCATTCTCCTTTTCTACTTGGATACCTAAAATGTCAAAAGTCACTGACCTTGCAATTCATACCTGGTGCCCCAAAGCGGTATGTGCACATTTTTCTTAGTCCAGTGGTTTATTCCTTTGAAAGAAAGCATCAGTAATCTGGACGCATTCAAGGAGAGGAAAGAGATAAGAAATGAACCATAAAGAATTTCAGTATTCATGTTGATAATGTGCTTGACTAATTAATAAGCCTCGACTGCCTTTTTTTTTAAACTCTGTTGGGGGATAACTTGGGATTTGGCAAAAATGCACTGTTTTTTTCAATATGTCACTGGTGCTGAGACTAACTTTGCTTACAAATTCTTTCCATCTGCCCTCTCTAATCTTAGAAAAGTTTTGAAAGTCAAAGTGTGTTCTATCTGTGCCATGACTGTTTTTGATTTTAAAGGAAATTCTATTTTCCTGTAAGTACTGCTCCACTAAATCAATATCTTTTGTCCATAAAACTAAATGCAATGATTATTTTTCTTAATATTCTTATTCTTATCCCAATGATTCGTTGACACTTGAATCTCAGTTCAGTCAGTTCTATAGGAAGTCATTTATTTTGGTTTTAGGAATATAATGGATCAGATTACACTGACCAAACTAAGTGACTACTTCTCAGGCTAAGATCTATTTGCATAAATTAGCATCAGTGGTTAAAGGGAAACATTGTCAGTCACATATGGAATCTCATAATTTTCTTTTACAAGTAACAAGACTTAACTAACTCAAGAAGACTCTATGATGATTTTCATCCTTTACAAGAGCCCAAGTTCAGAACTTAGTTTTGGGACGGGAGTGGGGAAAGCAGACACACAAACGCAGAGTAGAATTTTTATAAAACTGTACTTTTATTTCAGTCAAGCACACTGGTATACTTTCTATTTGTATAATGCAAAATAATGCCTTATGCCCCTACCTTCATCAGGTTCCTCTCCTCCTCAGCAAAGATTTTGCCTATAGTTCCTAGTTTGCCCCAACTTAATTTATATTAAAGGCTGGAACTTGCCCAGGTCATGATAAATCTTATTTTTATAGCCATTTCAGGTGCTCAGAGAAACTTGCCAAGCACATCAACCTTCTGAGCTCTGCTTTCCAGCACCTTTGTTCTTTAGATTTGAACCACAAGATGTTATAACAGGTTACTGGAAGCTAGACCTTGTCTCTAGTTAATTTATTAGCTGTTCTATAGAAAACTTATGTCAGCCTGTTATTGTCAAATAATAAATTTCTCGGGGAAATAAAGATCTAATGGACTTTAGACTGGGCACTTTCATGTTTTGTGGGATCTGAAGCTTACACAATTTGGAGGGCCACTTTTAAGAAAAAGGGTATAAAATTTAAAACACAAAATTAGGTACAAATTAGGTACGCTTTAGAATAAGAGAAGCAATCACAAGAAATTTGGGAAGTCTTGGAGACGTTTTTCTAAGATCTCTTGCCAGAAATGCTTACACGAAATGCTCCCAGATTGTTATCTGGCTTTCTCTTCCACCTTGAACACAACTAGCAGCTCCCAGTATCCTCTACAGCTCCTGCAAGTGAGGGGCCCTTTATTTTCCTATGAAGAAATCTTCAGGAATACTAGATTGTTTGCAGTTCTTCCTGACTTTTGCAAGCCTTTGAATTTGGGGATGGGCCAAACTACTTAAATTGAGAGCATTGACTATTGATGCCTCTTCAGAATTTTGCGAGAATACTACCCACTTCTAGGAAAGGATGGTAAGAGAGCTCTCCTGACTGGGCATGTAATGATTGCCCAACAGGGAAAACAAAGACAGATATTGGTTCTCTACCGATATGATAACCGTTTTCTTGTTGCTTATCCAGCTTTTGCGGGCGAACTTCCTGTGAGAGAGATTCTAAAATCAGTATTTTTTTATACCTAGTAATATGATTTTAACATGAGAGTCGAGTGGTGACTTTAATTAAAAAACTGGCCCTGCTATGCAAATATTACCACAAAGGACCTCAATGATTTTAAAACCTAAAATCACCCATTCTTCAAGCAAAATTATATATATTTTTAATACTTCTCCCCAACTTGTAACTGACTTATGGCTACTTATTTCTACATAGCAAGTCTCTCCACTTAGTTACTGTGGAATATGTTTTGCAAAAGATTTATTTCAGAAGATATATCAAGAAGCAGCAACTGTATTTCTGGGAACATAGAAAACAGTCAAAATGAGCATTGGATACAAATTATTGTAGTTTTGCAGAAAGGGGTTCGATTTTAGAAACATGATTATCCATTTGCGCATTGGGGTAGATTCAAAATTGATTTTGATAAAGTCTCAATTCTGTTTGTGACAGTCCCTTGGTATCATAGGTGACCATGAATTCAAGCATGTATCTTTGTGAGACCCTTAATTTTCATAGAAAGAAGTATGCTCACTTGTAACACACACACACATTTTCTTCTTCTAAGTTTGCTTTTTCTCTTATAAACAGATAATTGACCATATTTCCCTCTTCCTCTAGTCATCTAGACATCTTAGAAACAAATATATGGCCTGTCCATAGAAAGTACATAGTACTTCATAGTGTGTACTTTTTGTATTAAATACATTCCTAGTTCTAGTTTATGTCCCTGGCCTTGTTTTCCCTTTGTTTCTTGTTTGACACTTACCTCTCATATTTATTCTTCTATCATTTAGGAATTAAGTTTGACAGGGGGCATGAGAAAGTCCTCAAACAGGTGCTTATACAAGTAGTCTCATTTTGTTCACATAACAATGAATCTTTCCTTCAGGAGAGAAGGAGATTTTCCTTCCCACAATTGTCTTGTACTCTCAAAATGGTTATTCTCCTCTAGCACTGAATCCTCATTCCAGGAATGAAGAAGAAACACAAATGTCAAAAGACAGGTACCATTTCTGCTTATTTTCATTAGCCATAACTTGATCATATGTCCCACCCTAGCTGGAAGGGACACTGGAAAATATAATTTTTATTTGTTTACTTATTTGTTTGCTGGACCCATTGCCACCTGGACAAAATCAGGGTTTGATCGATAGCAAGAGGAGGAGAATCACACACAATTAACTTCTGATATTTTATGTTATCTTTATAAGCCACTTGAAGTCTCTTGGCCTGAGGAGTCATAATAACAAACTAAATGCATGAATAATAGGCTATTGCAAATGGTTCTCAGATAGTTTCTAATGTGATGCGATTACAACTCAGGCATCTGAAGTCTAATTCCTGACTAACTTGACTTTTAATTCAAAATCTCAAAGCTGTTTCATTGCTAGAATTTGGGGGACTCCAGAAAAATGTACATATACTTTCTATTCTTAGTTAACTGCCGAAGAAATAGATCCAATTCATTATTCATGTTGAGTATTTGCCTTATGCCAGAGAGTGCAGTGAGTTCTGAGAATTTGAAAATTAACAAGTTGTAGTCAGTTCCTAGCTCCAAGATAAGTAGCAAAGCCCCAATTGTCACAGTGTTTGATATGTGATTTGGTAGGTGCATACACATGGCACTATGCATGCACAGAGGAGAGCCCATGACCTGCCTGGGGTGCGAAGGGTGGGAGACATTCTGGAGGAGGTAACACTTGACCTTGAGGATGATTTGGATTCGCACACATAGATGTGGTGAAGAGGGGATTTCCAGGCTGATGTACATAAGTGGAGAAGTTGTAAGTAGCTCTGAAATATGCATGAGGCAGCAAAGCAAGAGACGATATTGAAGAGTTCTAGACCCCAAAAGGCCTGTGTCTAAGGAATTTGGATTTTACACTTTAGTCAATGAGGAAAGTAGCAAAAGTTTTTTTTTTCTTTTATGGAAAGAAGTCATATCCATATTTTTTAATATTAAAAGTGCTACTGTAGATCAGAGACAGGAAGAATGGTTGGAAGGTCATTACAATGGTCCGGGTAAGCGAAACTGAGAGGCTGAACTAGGGCAGTGTCTCTGGTGATAGAGATGATGGGACAGATTTGAAAGCTGTTGTGTTTGGAGACTTGTCAGGATTTAGCGACTAATCACACGCAGCAGGTAAGTGTTACTAGGAGTAACCCCATCTCCATGTCCGTGACTTCCTAAACTAAGCATCCTGGTCAGTGGTTTCATTTACTAGGAAAGATAGTACAGGGTAAAGAGCTGGGGGGGTGGGGGTCGAAACCTCAGAAGTGGGATATCATGAGGGAAGAGATAATTTCCATTTTTCATATGTTGGAAACAGCTCTGGAAAGCCCATGTGGAGTTGCCTAAAGGTAGCCATGATTGCATTTCCTTTTGATTTGTCTAGGAACTTCGTGTGGCAGTTGTTCCCTCTCCCTTCTTTATTTCCAACCTCATCTTCTCTGTGAGCTCCTTCCCTGCAGCCTGGAGCCACATTCCCGGCATGGTTCCCACCCCCATTGCTAGCGTCACTCACCCCTCCCCACTTGCTCTGCTCTCCAGCCACACTGCCCTTCCAGTTGGTTCCAGGTATGCGCCATGCTCTCTCCTACCTCCGGGCCTTTTCATAGGTTTTACACTATGCTTGAATGCTCTCTTCACTGTACTCCATTCCTTCACCTAGCCAACTCCTATTCCTCCCTCCTCAAACCCATAGGCAATCCTGTTTTATATTCCCAGAGCACCCGATGCTTCATGGTTTATTTTCTTAATTGTTGTGCTCACTTCGGCAGCACATATATTAAAATATTTTCTTAATTGTTGAAAATTATCTGTTTATTGTCTGTTATTCCCAATGGACTATCACCCCATGAAAACAATGGCCCTGCTTTGCACAGAGATTAGCCAAAGTATTCAGTAGATATTTACTGATTAACTGATAATGCACAAGTCTTCCCCATCTTAAAATATAAAAATAACTTCTGTCCAACCCTACATTCATGTTTAGCCTCTTCCATAGCTTTCTCCTTTGTTTACCATCAAAGAGCTTGAAAGATGTTCTAGCGGTTGCCCCATAAGCATTGGTGAATCATGCAGACTGGGAGCTAGTCAGAGAAGGCAAGCACAGACCAGGCAAAGAAAGGATGAGAGATGCCCGGACACTCCCCTGAACACAAAGTGTGCTACATTCACTATTTTCATAACATCTACCATTTGTCCTTCAGCCCACTGCTATCTGGCTTCATACCTCTGTCCCTCCACTGAATCTCTTTGTGCAAATGTACCTCATGAACCTATCATTGTGAAATCTAACAGTTGAATTTCAATTATTCAGTTGATTCCTTGGCAGCATTTCACACCATGGACCTTCCATTCTTTTGCTGGCTTCTCGAACACCTCTTCTCCCTGGATCTGTCCCTCTCGGACAGTCTCTTCTCTAGTCCTTTACTGTCTCTGTTCCTTTGACCATTTAATAAATGTCAGTTCCTGTCCTTAGTCCCCTTCCCTTCTTGCTGTACAGTGGAGCCATCTCACTCATGTCCAAGATTTTGGCTGCCATCCATAAAATTTCCCATGGCATGTTCTACTTCTTCCCATGAAATATGGATTCTTAGAAGGATGAGGTAGGTGATGAGATGGAAAAGGTTCAGCATAGGTGGAGGTAAGTTTGTAGGGTGGAGGCTTAGGAGTTTGCCTCGTGGCTCTGCTAACCTTTGCAAGGAAGGTAGGAGGTTTTCTCCTGTCACTGAGTGTGGGAAATGTAGAGTAATGAGGCAAGAGGTAAAAATGTGGAGATGAGATAGCGGGGATTGAAGGAGCAGCTGACCGGGGTGTGTACTGCTCTGTTAAGGTACTACTACTCAGTCACTGAGGAGTAAGCCACCGCCTGGCCAGGAGAGTTTTCTCTAGTGGCTCCTGGGAGCCAGCTTGGCTTAGTTCAGAAAGTGACAAGGGCTGGATCCACCCAGGACTGGAGGTGCGTGCCAGGATTTGTGGTAAAACAAGGGGTAAAGGGAAATGACGGAGCTGGGGAGAGTATAGGTGAGGGTATAAAATTCCGAGCATTAGCTGCAGAGGTAGAAAGAGGAGCTAGAAAGGCATGAGTACATTGGGAGAAAATTCATGACTAACAATGTCTAATTCCTGTCAACCTAAGGCCTGCTCTTAAAGGATTTATCTCCAGAAATAAACAAAAAGGAAAAGGCAGCCAACTCTCTTCTTTTTCCAACTTTAGCTTACTGTCTCCTTCTTGATTGTCCTCTTTATACACCAGAATCATAAGAAGAATTACACCATGACCACCAGCTTTGGAGTCATACACGTCTGGCTCCCCTTCTTACCATGTGACCTTGGAGAAGATCTTCAACCTTTTTAAGCCTAAATCTTCTCGACTAGAAAAAATGATAATAGTCTTTCACTCATACAGTTAATGGGGGAATACAGTGAGTCAACATGCAAAGCTTATCAAGGTACCTGGTACATAGTAAATGCTCAGAAAAATTAGCTCTTATCATTACAAACACCTGTAGACTTTAATATTTGCTAAAGATTACTTTCTGAACATGAAAACTTTTCAACAAATTGTAGATTCTAATGGGGATTTTCTACCCTGGGAGGATATCCTTTGCTGAATTAGCAGAATATTTGAATTGGTGGTGACTCATTGCTCCAGTCTAGGTCTGATTCCGTAATACCCAACTGGGCTTTTAGTTCAACCTGGGAATACAGAAAGCTTGAGATTTACGAACTAGTAGGGGGATAGGCAACTCTCTTCTGAAAGCATACTTCCTGGCCCAAGGGTGACAATGTACACTCCTCATTTGTCAAATTAATGTCCCTAGCCTCCTCACATCACTTCACTGTGACTTAAATTGGAGTTTGGGACGGATAAGAATTTTCTTGAGTGAACTGTTTTTGTCAATCACTGGAACCAAGCAATTTCTGAATTTGCCGCATCAGCATGACACTGTATTCAGTTGTCATTCTTCATAACCCTGTGAGCAGGAAGGCAGTTACCAGACTGGGTTTGGGAGTCAGGCAGAGCTAGTGTCTAATTCTGGCTATGCCCCTTCCTGGCTTGTGATTTCAAGTCATTTTCATAATCTCTGTAAGCTTACTCATCTGTAAAATGGGATGATAATAAGTGCCTCCTTCATAGACTTCTGGTGACTATTAATACACGCAGTGCCTGGCACAGTACTCAAAAAGATTATTAATGATTTTTTTTTCATCAAGCTCATTTGTGTTGTGTTATCCACCCAAGTGAAAAAGCTGTTGGAAAAAAAAAAATGCTAGTAGAGTTCTATGATTAATCTTACCTAAAAAGAAGTGTGACTGTCAGTATTAGCCCTCAGGCTAAAGACTTCAGTAGTTTCAAGTGAATTATCAAAATGGAACATTTATTTTGCAACAGTGTATGAATGAAATGTAAAAGTGTCACTCTATGTCATGGATCAGGCAGTGCCATTTCTGTACGTGGGTTCAGCAGTCTTTGTTGCGGGGTGGTTGTTGCTGCCGTGGTGTTGATATTGTTGTTGATGTTCTGTGTCTGCACCAGAGTATAAGAATCATGAGGCTGGGGGGGAATCCAGAGGACAAGCCAATTCTGTCTCTATACTGGGGGGCAATGTCCTTTTTCTGGTCATGTCAGTCTCAGCTGACCAAGACTGGGGACAACAGCATTGGCTGATAAGTCCTCCATCATTGAACAGTTCTTTTTGGAGCAGAGTGATGGGTTTGTAGTCCATCTTCCCAGCCTGGACCTGGGAACTGATCCAACTTTTAATATGAAAAGGATATTCACCAGCATCAGCACTTGCTAGTTAACAACTCTCAAGGACAGGCTCTTCTGCCTTGTAATTAACTATAATCTCTCTTCTAGGGGATTAAACTGCTTTCCTTGTTCTTTCTTCAAGTAGACACGGAGGGCAGAAATATGGGTAGGCTTGAAGGAGCGTGCAGAAGGGTAGCATATCAAAATAATAGCCTATATCTTATGTTTTGTACTTTTAGATATTCTCAAATCATAGTGTGTTTTCCAAAATGTCTAAGTCCTTGATTTCCTAAGAATTATTTTAAAAATCAATAACTTTGGTATGTATCAGCTCTAAAAGTACTCTTTTGGAAAAATTACTAGGTTGGTGCAAAAGTAATTGCAGTTTAAGGTTAAAAATAATTGCAAAAGCTGCAATTACTCTTGCACCAACCTAATACATGCAGAATATATTCATTATAACTGGAGAAGTGGTCACTTTCAGAGAGAGAGAGAGAGAGAGAGAGAGAGAGAGCGCTATGGATCCCACCTGACTAGATTCCATGTACTGTTCTAAAACGCAAACTTGATTTTTTTGATGTATCTAAATAACTGCTTAATGTCACTGCAGGTAAATTTATAGTTAGGATTTCATGGACCAAATCGTATTTGATTGCAACAGTAAAAGAAAGTTATTCTAAGAATCTGTTATTATCTCAGCTAAGTAAAATATTTATGTAGGCTGGTTTCTGCAGGACACAAAGTTTTCATTGATGGCTGCCCACTGTTTCTTCTAGGTCAGTAATACTTTAAGTGACGCTACTCAATGGAGACCAAAGTTCTATTCATCATGCACATTTAGTCCTATGGATTTAATTTCACATTTACACTGGCTTGCTAAGCAGCAGAAATTCACCAAAAAATTACCAACTAAGACTTGGAAAAAAACTTCAGTTCATAAACTAGTATTTGGGCAAAATTTAGGCAGTGCTTTTCTAAGCACAGGGAGTGGGAATCCTTTTATCGACACCACCAAACTCAACCATCCTTATTACCAGAGTCAGGAAAATTCTAGACTCAAAGCATGGAGAAAAACAATGTGCCTCTTAGATCAGAACACTTCCCACTTCTGAAATAGTAAATTCAGTCCAGTAGCACTCACTAAGAGAGCGAGGCCTCCCAAGGTTAAGGTGGCACATCTGCTTAACTACTAATAGGCTATCATTTGTCCTGTTCTTCCTGTATAAATTATGCTTGGTCTTTTATTTGCAAACCTTAAGGTAAGGCTGACAGCTGAAAGCGGATTTCACAGTCTGCCTCCAGAAAACTCATTGTAGTTTCTAACTAACTCGACTGTACCAGGGATTCTTCTTTGGATCTAAGCAAAATCCTTTGAGCAACAGCTTAAACCATTTCTAAGAAGTCACAGCAATAACCCTGAAGACATATAAGCCACATGTACTTTGGGTCACAGCTCTCCTTTGCCTTTTTCTCTGAAGTTCATTTGAGTTTAGGAAATAAGTCCTAGGGTTTCCACTGCAATCAAGAGGGCATGATAAGTAGATCAGAAAGTGGCGCCAACATCTCTGGTCAGAGTACAGCTGTTCGTACCTCCAGGGGACATGCTTACCATTTAAAAAATGTTTTTGCAAAAAAAAATTTTACAAGAGAAAATTTTTTTTTTAATTTATTGGGGTGACAATTGTTAGTAAAATTACATAGATTTCAGGTGTGCAATTCTGTATTACATCATCTATAAATCCCATTTTGTCTTCACCACCCGGAGTCAGTTCTCCTTCCATCACCATATATTTGATCCCCCTTACCCTCATCTCCCCCTTACCCTCTGGTAACCACTAAACTATTGTCTGTCTCTATGAGTTCTTGTTTCTCATTTGTTTGTCTTGTTCTTTTGTTGTTTTTGGTTTATGTACCACATATCAGTGAAATCATATGGTACAAGAGAAAAATTTTAAAGGTACACACACACACACACTTTTTCCTGTTTCCAGATAAATTATTTTCACTTTATTATGTTCTCATCAAACACCGGTCATATGTGTGGCAGATTGTTTTATTGGAAAGTGGCTGCAGCAATATCTTCCATTCCACCTGCTCTTCTGCCTGTGTCTGTGTCACTTCCTCATCCAGAGGTGGAATCTCATTGACCTCTCTTGAATCTGGGCTGGCCTCGGGGACTCACTGGTAGTCAGTAGAATGAGGCAGAAGTGGTGGCACATGACTTCTGTAGCTGGACCAGAAAAGGTCATGCAGTATCCATCTGGTTCTCTCGGAATGTTTACCCTCCAGATGCTCCCTCAGAGGATGTCCTCTCTTACGTATAACCCAACCAACATGCTGGGCAAAGCCCAAGCTACATGGTAAGACCATGCATAGGACCTGCAGTCCATAGTCCCTGTTGAGCCCACCCTTTGCGTTCTCCCATCCCAGGTGCCAGGAATCTGAGAGAAGTTTCCAGATGATTCCAGGCCCAGATAATCTAGTCACTCTCAACCATTCAAGTTTCCAAGCTGAAAACCAGATATTATGGAGTAGAAACAAGACAACCTCATTTGCCCTGCCTACTTCCTGGCCTAAAGAATCTGTGGGCATATTAAAATGATCGCTGTTTTATACATTGAAGATACCTGCTACTCAGCAATAGGTAACAGGAACAAAATGCATGTGTGTTTTTCTTAGCTATAATCTATAGGAGATATATGATTTGATAACATTCATTTTTTTCCACTCATATTTTTATTGATTACCAATAGGCCTGTTATCTAAAGGGTAAGTTAAATAATAGAGAAAGAGTCCATATTTTAACCTGAGTATTTGGACATCTCAGTCAACCGAGAGACACTACTTATTTATTCCAAGCCTTAATTTCCTCATTTACAACATGGTGATAATAATACTTATCTATAGGGATTATTGTGAGGATTAAATAAATCCTCATATAATGCATAACAATGTGTCACATAACAATAAGTGACATGATGCTTAACACATAACAGATATTTGGAAATTTTTTTTTTTTACCTACGTAGGCTTCATACCTATCACTTGGTTGGCTTCATTCTTTTTAAAAAAATATAAAGTTTAAAAAAAAAGATATATTGCCAACTTTGACCATTCAGTAGAATGCCATAAGAATAAAAACTTTTAAATATTTTCTTAAATGAGAATCTCAATTCTTTTCCCCCATATAAGTTGAGAATGTATCATTCTACATTATATATGTGCTTTTTATTTCCCTCCAGTGTTAGCATTTGAAAGGGTTTAGAATGCTGACTAGTTTCTGATGAGTGCTATAGAAGTGTTTAGCTGTTGTTATTATTACTTTATACTTATTTCTATTAAGCTGTGTTCTCTTAGTTCTCTGACTAGTGTTCAACTTTATCAAAGCAAGTTTGAAATTTGAGTTTCTAGGCAAAAATGTTTCTATTCATAACCTCACACCATTCGGTATTTCCATGTGCTGGCACTCTTATTCTCCCTATTAAATATGAAACTAGGTGGTCCATCACTTGGCCCCAAGCCCTGCCTGATGGACCACTTGCCTTTCAGAACCATTCTGGCAGTACAGAAGCCTGGGAATGCAATCTGTGTTTTCAATTCTATTTTGTAATCTAGATTATTAATGAAAGTGAAGCGCTAGTCTAGAACCTAACTCTCAGTAGTACTGTCTTTCAGATTATCTTTTCCTATGCATTTAAATTATTAGGAAGAATTCCCCATATTCTCCCAGTGTCCCAAAGGATAAGCCTCCATGATTTTTGATGGATGCATATTTTGATGTTTCTCATCTAGATAAAAAAGATTTTTCTCATCTTTAACTGAAACCCTTCCTGCAGCAGATGAAGTTTATTTTCTCCTTAACAAGTCATTCAATACAATGACACATTTCCCAAAAGCATTCGCCTAATATTCCTGCAACTCCTTAAGGACCATTAACTGCCCCCAGTATTTTATCTATGAGACATGTAAGAAGCTGGTTTTCAGAGCTTAAATCATTTTTATGTCCCTCCAAGTGGACAATGAACTATTAATAACAATTCTTTAATGTATTCCATGTATCACCTTGATCAGTGTCTGTCAAAAGAAATATGTCAGATTAACTCACTTAAAGTTTATCTGGCCAAATCTTTGATGATGATTAATTTATATTTTTTTTTCTGGTCATTTCAAAATATATTTTTAAATAATACTTTCCAATACATTCTCTAGATATGGAAATTAAGTTTATCCTTGAATGTTTTTCGGCGTTTTCTTTTAAAATAACACAATTACTTTCCCGACACTCGTATTCCTCTCAAATTCTAAAAGTGATAATTAGGATATATGTAATGATATCAATAAATTGCTGCAAATAGTTATCTGATGCAATTTATTTTGAAATTCTTCATCAGTTAATTCCTTGTCTTTGTCAATGTCCTGATTCCTTCTTCCTTATTGTCTGCATAAATAAGTGTGTGAGTGTGTGTGTGTCCTTTTTCTACTATTATCTTTTCCTCAGTTATAGAAACAACATACTCCTTGACATTTTTGTCCCTGATTTGTTTGTTTATATTTTGAACTTGTGCTGCCTAATAAGAAGACAAGTCACCAGTACACTTTTATGTCAGATCCCCTGTCCTTCACCTACAGTGGCCAGTGGTGATGCACTATAGCAGAGCCAATATTCACAGAGCGGTAAACAGGGATTTTTCAGATACCAAGATGGCAGAATCCCCTCAATAGTTGAGGGAAGTCAGTAAGTGTCATGAAAGAGGCCTGAATACTAACAAAAGAATGTATCTTTCAGAAAAGTGTGTTAATATAGCAAGCAGAGACTTTGAAATACATAAAATTAGTGTCCAAGAGATTTAAGAGGACAATACATCTCTTGAAAAAAAAAAACAGAAAATTTCCATAAATTAAATATTTAATATTGATAATATTAAAACTGTAACATTTAATTTGAATAGGAGAATGTTTACAACTAAAGAACCCCATTCATCTAGAAGATCAATCCAAAGATTCTCTCACAGAGCAGCTTAAAGAACAAAGCTGTGAGAAGTATGAGAGCTTTGTGAGAGACATACATGATAGACTCAGAAGTCCAACATCTGTCTAATAGGAGATTCAAGAAAAGAACAGAGAAGATGGAGAGCAAGTAATCAATAAGATTATCAAATAAACTTTTAGCTCAAGAAAGATGTGGTTTCTCTAATTTAACGAATCACTGAGAGCTAGGCAGAAGAATTACAGAAACCTAACAGCTAGAAACATCATGGTGATATTTCAAAGCTACAGAGAAAATCCTCAAAGTTTCCAGGAAGAAAAAAATTCATATTAAAAAATAACCAATAAAATTGGTAGCAGATTTCTTATTGTCAATACCAAGTGTGAGAAGACAATGGAGAGGTTTATCAAAGTTCTGAGGAAGAAAATATTTTGAATGTAAAATCTTATATTTTAAAAGCAACTTTGGAATTGTTAATACCAGACAATATCAGACAAAATGGAATTCTAGGAAAAACAAATTTTTATAATGAGAAAATTATATTTTCCATTGAGTAAAGGCACAATCAAGAAACTTCATACAGCAAACAAGGAAGATTTAACTATGTTACACAAAAGATGATAGAACTGTAAAGAGAAATTGACAAATATTCAACTATGTTCAGAGATTCTCGTATACCTCTCTCACAAATCAAAATATCAATAGACTATATATCAAAGGACACAATCAGCAGAGCACAAAGACAACCTACAGCCCGGGAGAAAATATTTGCAGATTATATATCAGATAAGGGGTTAATATCCACGATGTATAAAGAACTCATACAACTCAACAACAAAAATCAAATAGTCCAATTTTAAAAGTGAACAAAAGATATTACTCCAAAGATATACAAATGGCCAACAAGTATATAAAAAGATGTTCAACATCACTAATCATTAGGGAAATGCAAATTAAAACCACAACAAGATACCACTTCACACCTATAGGATGACTGCTATGAAAAAAACAAAACAACAACAACAAAAAAACAGAAAATAACAATTGGTGATGAGGATGTAGAGAAATTGGAATTCTTGTTCATTGTTGGTGGGATTGTAAAATGGCATAGCTGCTATGGAAAACCATATAACAGCTCCTCAAAAATTTTAAAATAGAATTACTATATAATCTAGCAATCCCATTTCTGGGTATATTTCCAAAACAATTGAAAGCAGGATCTCAAAGAGATATTTGTACTCCCATGTTCATAACAACTTGACAGCACTATTAACAACAGCCAAGAAAGAGGTAGAAGCTATTCAAAAGTCTATCGTAGAATAAATGGATAAGCAAAATGTGGTCTACACATACAATAAAATATTATTCAGCCTTAAAAAGTAAGGAAATTCTGACACATTCTACAACATGGATGAACACTGAGGACATTTTGCTAAGTGAAATGCGCCAGAAACAGAAGGACGAATATTGTAAGATCCCACTTTTATGAGGTACCAGAGACATAGACAAGACATAGAATGGTGGTTGCCAGGGGCTGGGGAAGAGGAGAATGGGGAGTTAGTGTAAAAGAGGTATGGATTTTCAATTTGGGATGATGAAAAAGTTCTGGAGATGGATAGTGATGATGGTTGCACAACAATGTGAGTGCACTTAATACCACGGAATTGTATCCTCTAAAATGATTAAAATGGTAAATTTTATGTTATGCATATTTTACCAGAATAAAAATAAATAAATTGTGAAAAAGAAAGAAGCCATATATAAAGCTGGGAGCATCTAGGAACAGAAAATGTTTTTTTGTTTCCCAGGTAATAGTCTCATTCCCCACTGGAAAGTTAGGTGGAGACATCGCACAGAGGTTCTTCCCCATCGCATGTTTCCACAGTAGAATGGAAGCAACATGGAAAGCCAAAGCAGAGAGGAGCCTAAACTAGTGTCTCCCCTAGTCCTATGTGAGAAGTAGAAGTTCCAGAGAGCCTCACTGGGTAGCACGTTTGAAGTCTCTGCATAGCAATTAAACTATCTGTTACTTCTCCAGTTTATCTCTTTGTGTATTTGTTATCTAGCTCTTCCCACAGACTCTAATCTTCCTGAGAACAGGCAGTTCACTATCTCCAGTGTGTAGAACAGTGCTGGCCCTAAACATGGGCTCCATGAATGTTGTTGGATGGATAAATACCTTGCAAATATGATTTGTGCGTATGTACAAGAATTTCTATAGAACAGTCTCCTGGAAATGTAACTGCTAGATCAAAGGGCATATGCATTGCACATTTTGGTAGCTATTAGGATGGTCAGCATGTCCAGACTGTTGGATGTGCTTGAAGTGGGCGGTGTGTCTGAGAGATCAGTGTGTTTTGGTTCACCCATGCATTTCCAGATGGTTCCAATGTGCAACAAGATGAAGAACTACTGTTTTATACCATCTTCCATGTTCTAAGAAATACATTAGGGTTCAGCTGGATTTGTTTTCTACATAATTGCTCTGGCCAGTTCACCCACAATTATCTACTCTAGCGATTCATGAAACCAGTCTTTTATTTATAAATATTGACAACGGCACGTAAGAAGCAGGGAATGATTGCTTACAAGAAAAGTGTGGTTATCTAATGTTTAATTATTTAATCTTGAAATGAAGGTCGTAATTGGTACAATGTGTAATGTTAAACACATGTCACCCATTTTGGTCTTTAATTCCTCACACATATGTTTATATAAGAACTGTGCTTGCAACCTACACTGTCACAAAGAAGGGTTTGGGCAAAATCTGCTTTTATGGTTCAAAACATGTATTTAGTTATGGACAAGTTAATGCCTTTGCAAGCATCTTATCTTTGTACTTAAGTGCATGACTCCAAAGAATAAAAATTTTAAATGCCGTTATAATGAAATGTGAATAAATAACCAAAATGTGTCAGTGTTTTATTAATAAGTTTTAAGTGCAAGAATGGTATGTGTCATGGTAGGAGAGTTAGTAGAGAAAAAGTAGACCACATATAAAATGGACAAATAGCCACAGAGAATAGGGAGCCAAGACACAATTTATGAAAACTGGAGTTTCCTGAGCAAGAAACTAGAACCAACAGTCAGTGGCAATAGTAAAATAAAATATGAGAAAATGTTCCTGAGAGAAATTAATGTGTACACACACACACACACACACACACACACACACACGCATTTATACCTAAATAAATTCTGGAAAAATGTCTAGATGACAACAAGAAAAAGCCCCCATAATTTTCAAGGATGCATAACAATATCAAGTTATGTATAATGATAAAAATTAGCTTAGTCTCACAGTTCTCTTCAACAACCAAGATACAACTGTACTCTAAACTTAGAACTCTCAGGTTTGTCATTCATGCACATAGGTAATAGACAGTCCTAGATATACAAGAGCTTAGAAAATATTTCATGCAGGTACTCTTCACACACACACAGACTACTTGAAAATATACTGTAGCTGACCGAGCAATTAACAAAATTAATAACTGTAGTTTTTAGCCTATAAAATTCACAATGATCAAAAAGTTTGATTGTACAGAGTATTGGCAAGGATGGAATAGGAAACAGACACTCATTTCTTTTTAGGCGTGTGAATTGGTTCAGTGTCTTTTAAAGGCAATTGGAAATATCTAGCAACGTTTGAAATGCTTATATCCTCTGGTAGCTAGCAAACTGCAGTCTGCATGGAGGAGGAGGCATAGGATTGTCATGGCAATATCCCAGGGATAGCTGGGAACACCAATATTTGCACAAAAGATGGTGCTTATGCGGTAGAACATTTGATAGTTGCAGAGACCATGGGAATTTCCTGACAACTAATTTGATGCTGAGAATCTAAGAAGATACAGAATCTAATGCTTATTGAGAAGGGTAAGAAAATAGTAGCTGGCTTGGAGAATAATGAGAAACCAGGCTTAATTGCAACGTCTCCTTCATGGAGGCCTCGAATCAGAGAAAGGACATGAATGAAGTTATATTAGTGAGATCCTACTGTACGGGCATCAGAGATGGAGGAGGGTGGCACTGACTAGGAAGAAGAAGACACACTGGACATTGAGGCTGTCTCCCTAACATCCTGTCTCCCTGCTCTCAGCTCCTGTCATTTATGGTAATTCCATATCTCTTGTCTGATTCAGGATCCACCTAAACCATTGAGAACAGTCATTGGTTTAAGAATGGAGATACGACCAGTGAGAGATGAGGGGAGGTTTGCTGGGGTCTTCTGAGAAAAGTTTCGACTCAAGAGAAATGTCTGAAAGATGTCCTCTCTTCCTGCTCTGGGTGTTGTTCTGTATACATGCCAGGCACATCTGCAGCATTTTCTGACTCCTTGAAGAGTAATGACAATCAAAGGGAGGCAAGATGAAGCATAACTTAAAGCCTACCCTACTCTAGGACTTTGAGTTAAATGAGCTAATCATTTCTCCCTGTTTTTTTATAAACTCGTGTGAGTTGAGCTTTATCTCACAAAACACTAAGGCCTCTTAATTGATACAGAGGATATTTGTGAGACAGGCAAGCTGGTCCTTCAAGCCACCCTCTTGGCCAAGCCTAAGTCTTTATGCAGTGGATAAGGGTAAGGTCAGCAGTCTATGCCCACTTACCAAAGTCCTCCAGAAAACCTTTTCTGATTAAAAGATTGGGGACTTTTTCTGACAGTGTAGACCCCAGGTAAGAATAGATTGAGATGTGAAAGAAACTTGATATAAGAAATTAACACTTCAAGTAAAATTTCTTCTGGATCCCTATCTCATACATAGTGGGAAACCCAAACCCTCTTCCAAAGTCTCTGTTGTGTGAGTGAGTGTGTGTGTGTGTGTGTGTGTGTGTGTGTGTGTGTGTTGGTGGGGAGGGGGCGCGGGCACATTCTTACATTTTTTCTAGTACCTTCTGGTTTCAAGTACTTATTACTGCTGCGTTCTTCATCCCCAGTGTCTCTTTTCTGCATTGTATCACGCTTCATTGCTGGACACTGCCTAATCTCTTCCCTCCCTACGTTTGTAAAGCAGACTCTGCTGCAGGTGTGAAGCCACAGAAAGTGTTACATGGCAGCAGAGGACAGCCAGCCTCAGACACCCCTCTCCTGACAAAGTCTCCTTTACTTCTGGCTGTCTTTTTCACTTGGGCGTCAGTTTCCTGCTATGCTGCTAGACCTCCTCAATCTTTCAAACTTCTTCTCTCCTCCTGAGCTCATTTACCTTCTCCCCCCAAAATCTTATTTCTTACGAGGAACAGTTTAGCTATCTCTTTGACTCATTCAGTGTATTCTAGCTACACTCAGAAAGACTTAACAATTATCTCTTAAAATAACATTTTTGTCTTTCTTGACACATTTATAACAGTAACTGCCAAACATTGGGAAGAATATAACTGCTCAGACACAGGAGTTTAATTAAGCAAATTACAGTCCATCCATATAGTGGAATACTAAGTAACTATTCACATCATGTGTAGTCTTCCATTTCAATATGGCAGACAGCATAACCCAAAGTAAAAACAATAAAAAAAGTGTGAAAAAGAATAAGTGCATAACAGTGTTATGAAGGAGAGAAAGAAGCATC
Source organism: Rhinolophus ferrumequinum (assembly GCF_004115265.2). Lineage (NCBI taxonomy): Eukaryota > Metazoa > Chordata > Mammalia > Chiroptera > Rhinolophidae > Rhinolophus > Rhinolophus ferrumequinum. The sequence continues at coordinate 61,736,540 of NC_046291.1, forward strand.
AGGCAACCTGAGATTTTGATAAATCTCTGGAAGAAAGTAGAATGGACACGGAAAAGGCTGCCTGAGGAGTAGTAGTGATTTTCCTCAGCAACAAAGCCAAGGAGAATCTCCAAGCTTGGAGACTCTAAAATAGAAAAGACAAAAATCTAGACGATTAATTCAAGGGTTATTTACACTGCAGCTATAGAATTTGGTCCCTCTTTAACCCTATCCTACCTTCCATGGGACAGTCATAAAGTATGTTTTCAGGATAAAACCAAAGAACTAATATCTAAAGAAATTGACCAATAGGCCTGGAGAGAGTAAAGCCACTGAGGAATGGAAGCACTCCAGGACAAAGCCTTCCTAATGAGGCATGAAACGGGATGGAGTTGGTTTATTTGCCTGCTTACAATCTGATCTTATTCCCTAAATGAAGCTTTCCTATACTCACTTTCTGCTCATATTCTCCATGAATGGGAGAAACTTGTTGGTTAAACTGGTCTCGACATCTACAGAGGAAATTCAAACCAGTTGCCTCTGCTAAGTAAGCTTTTCTTCTTGTCTTTTATTCATAAATATGATGAAGAAATAAAATAACTAACCAAAAAAGAAATAGTGATAATTATGGGAACAGACAATAACTTTCAACTTTAAAAATATTAGAGAACTTGAATGTCAACTACAATTATATATATACATATATATATATGTATATATATGTGTTTATATATATATATATATATATATATATATATTTATAAGAAGCAGAGTACAGCATTAGGAAGAGAGACAGTGAAAATGTAATGGCTGTGTGCGATGTCAGAAAGGTAGTGGATGGGGGTGGGGGGGTTTCACTGTGCGAGGGATATAAATGATAAGTGTCTAACTATTACATTGTTTTGTGCACCTGAAACTAATAAAAAAATATTAGAGAACAAATTGCATATAGAAAACAAGAATACAATGCTAAGAAAAATATGCAAAGAATACTAAAGAGTTCTTAGAAATTAAAAATAGCATTGCAAAATAAGAAATTCAATAGAGACACTTAATCTTTATTCTCACCTACTTTCTCATTAGAGCATGATTTTACCTCTTTTTCTCCCACTTTATACTCTTAATTTGTTTTTAGTAGTATATTCTTTGGGACAGCACACATGTAGTGACATAGGACTACATGTCATATTTTCCAGGGGAAATTTTTATCTTCCATTTTGAACTCTTCTGTATAGTTTGAGATTTTGTTACCATGTGCATATGCTACTTACAAAAAGTATTTTTAGGTATTGCTGAAAAATATTTATAAATATTTCTCTAGAGGATAATTTTTGTCAAGAAAAAATATACTATTTTTAATAAGAAAAAAGATGTGCATGGAAACAAATCTTTGGTTTATAAAATTATTGATGATGTTTTTCTCTTCCAAATTTTCTACACTGAAAACTAAAAGTAGCAATAAGTGTTATTTTTTTTTAATTATTATCTTCTCAAAAATAACCAAAAGTTAAAATTTATCAGGCAGATCATATCAGAAAAATTGAAACATTTTGTAATGGTGCAATGCTTCCATGACTAACTTCGCAAAGCTCATATTAAACCTTTGTGGATTAGAAGTTTACAGTTAGATCCATTTTTATATCAATTTTCATTTTCACTTTTCAGTGCTTTTAATCCTGTATATCCAATGTGTAGCGAGAGCTTCTGGACATATGCAAATATAGAATCCATTTAATATCTGCCCCATTTAAAATTTGAATGGAAAAATGTTGAAACTAAAACATCTTCTGCTTTTTAATTAATATTGAAGAGTTTTTGTCATGATGTGACTTTCTTGTTTTCTATTTGTTCATTTTTTGTATAGAAAGGTGTATGTCAGCATTTAAGCCTTAGAATTTTGCCAGAGACAAGAGCCAACAGAGATAATGACATAAAATGCAATTGATTGGTATATACTTTAGTTACCTCTTAGCATCACTCACCCACCTGGACATGGAGAATGTATAAATCCGGTAGGAACTGAAGTAAACTTTAGTTGAGGAGCAGGAAATGAATTGCTAGGTATAAGATAGCAAAATATTTCAAGCCAAAGAGGAAGCTTAAAGGGAGAATATGAAACAGGATAGGAGAAAAAAGAGGTGAATGTTGAGTTAATTAATTCTGTCATATTGGTTTTGGAAAGACAAATTGGAACTGGACCCAAAGCATCTGGTAAGGTACTCGAATTAAAATGAATTAAAAATCAGGAAAAAATGTTTTTCACAAGACACAAACAGGTTTGACTCACTCTTTCCAAATATCCTTTCCAAGTAACACCATTCTAATAAAAGTTGTTTGTTCTTGCATGGTTAGAGGTCAATAGGACAAGTCATTTCTTGGTCACCTTGAAATAAAATGGCTCATATGTAATAAAATTGGTTTTTAAAGCCTCAGACTATGAGCAGTGTATCAGCAGCACCAATATGCAGGTTCAGGCTCCAACTCAGATGTGTGGGAAAACGATATAGGGTGGCTGATGAGAAAAGGCTGTGGAATCACCATCGGGACAGAGAACCACCTCAGTCCCAGCAGGCAGTGCTACCACAAAGCAAGGCCTCTAACAAAGTCCCAACATTTAACTATACAAATGGGGAGTCACAATGATGAAAAAAGGGGGAGCTAGGAAGATCTAGAAAGAAAATCTAGGGGTGCACCTAACATTTAAAGAAAAATGAAAGTGAGAAACAAAAGACATAAGAGAAACAGAGGAAAAGAGGAGCAAGAGAATAAAAGAAAAGGCGGAAAGGAAGAAAGAAATGGGAGGGGATTAAATAGGGGTGCACCTAACATTTAAAGCAAAGCCCAGGGCAGGGGGCCAGGAAAGAAAGCAGCACTGCTCACTCTCTCCCACCATCCCTGAGGTATTTCCTTTAGACCAAGTGACAGACTCCCTGCTGTGTTTCTTGAGCTTTAGAGAGCCCTGCACTGGCTCTCCTACATCCTATGGGAGCCAAGGGAATGGGGTCAGGTGGACATGGTCACTCAGAGCCCATATTCCCACGTCTAGATCTTATTCAGTAAACTTTAGACCCTAGAATTCCTATGCAAATGGCTCACAGCTGCCATGTAGGCTCCCAAGATCTACATAAGCACCTTCCCTGCATCATCTTCTGAAAGGTGAGCTACACCTCTGATGTTTGCACTCCTGGCCCTGAGAAGCAGCAGAAGAATAGTCACTTGCAGTATGGGATGATAGCTGAGGTTTGGGCACAGCCTGGGTTGTCCATATGTGTGTGCGTCTGAGGTCTTTCAATATGTTTGATAGTGCTGGGGAGGGGAAGAGACAGGAGCCAGTAGTCAGGGGCACTTTCTCCCAATCACATAGCACCTGGAGGATTCCAAAATTCTAGTTAAAATTTGATCTTCCAGGTTATTACAAAGAAACATTTCTCAAGGTAAGAAAATAAAAATGATTCCACTTAACATGTTGCTAACTTGATTTGAAGCTATTAAATATTTAAATATCTGATATGGGTCTTTCCAGCTACACTCTTGTTCCAGGCCTGTGCTGGGTACAGGATAGACAGATACTTTATTTGTATATAAATAGAGGAGAGTTTTTACACACACACTCACACACACACACACACACACACACACACACACACAAACAAAAACCACTAACAAGCATTTTTAGTGCATCTCTATGTAATATCATGGTTAAGCAGATCTACCATATTCTTTGGAACATAAAATAAATGTGACCGTTTTTAGTGTTAGAGTAAGATGCTTCCATATACAGTTATCCAGTTTAGTAAGTTAATAAGTATGACAGGTAGTGGTTTCCAGAAATGACCACAATAATACTCCTTATCCTAAATGCTCTTCCAGAATCTTGCCATTCTCCCATCAAGAGTCTAGGTCTACTAATACAGTACATCAAACAATTAAGAAAATAAACCATGAAGTATCAAGTGCTCTGGGAATATAAAACAGGATTGCCTATGGGTTTGAGGAGGGAGGAATAGGAGTTGGCTAGGTGAAAGGAATGGAGTACAGCGAAGAGAGCATTCAAGCATAGTGTGAAACTATGAAAAAGCCCTGAGATAGGAGACAGCATGGCGTATACCTGGAACCAATTGGAAGGGCAGTGTGGCTGGAGTGCAGAGCAAGTGGGGAGGGGTGAGGTGACTCTAGGAATGGGGGTGGGAACCATGCTGGGAATGTGGCTCCAGGCCGCAGGGAAGGAGCTCACAGAGAAGATGAGGTTGGAAATAAAGAAGGGAGAGGGAGCAACTGCCATAGGAAGTTCCTAGAGAAATAAAAAGAAATGGAAGTATAGCTGAAAAGAAGTCCTATAACTAAGGACATGCAGAAGAAGCCAAGTGGAGACTGGTAGGGGGCAGAGACACAGAACAGGCTCATCCCAAACCCACTTGTGGCAGTTAAAAATCAGAAGGGATATCTTGGCTGCCCCCTGAAGAGCACAGAACATCAGCTCCACACCAGTCTCCCCAGCCCAGGATTCCAGGGGAAGAGAAGTCCCCACAACTTCTGGCTGTGAAAATCAGCAAAGATTGTGGCTGAGTAAGATGAAGGAAACCTGGAGTTTCAGGCATTCCTCTTAAAGGACCTGCACACAGACTTACTTGCTGATGGACTCACTCGCTCTGAGCAAAAGTGCTGGGGTAGCACCATGAAAGGTGCCAGGGACATATAGAGAGAAATTGAATTGTCTGGCTTCAGGGAGAGGGCTGGTGGTACTGGCAGAAGTACTGGCAGAAACCATTATTTCTTTGTTGAGCCATCCTCCCCCCCAGCCACCACCCAGCATGCACACATAGGTGGCCTTCGTATCTGAGTCTCCATCCCCCTGGTGATTCCCTGAGACCTTGCCACATCCAACTTGCAGTCCCGCCCAACCTACTTCCAGTGGTTTTTCCATTCTTTGCTCATGCTTCAGACTTTCTTAAAATCTCTCAAATGTTCACAAACCCCACTCAAACAAGCAACATCTGGACTTGTCATGCCCCATACCTCTTGTTAAGAAGCTTTAAGCTTGGCTTTAATGGCAGCTGGCCTCAGTTTGCAGCTTAGCCTCTCCCATGTACCTCCAAGCCTAGCACAAAAGGCAACCATCTGCAAATCACTTTGTAGCTCATGCCAAGTGGCTCTGGGCGGTTCATGTGTAGTGGCTGATCTTGGCCCTCCCAAGAGGCCCCAGAACCAACACACCTGGTGGCCAGCTTCAGACCACACCAGAGCAACACCCAACCACCTCCACAAATGACACAACCAAAGGGCAGATTAGGCAGGCACTGGAGCCCTGCTAAAGCGAGCCTTACTCTGTAGGGTCAGACTCTGTATAAAGCAGGCAGTAGCTAAAGCAGGCAGTAGCTATGTAGTACTTTTGCCTTTGTTCGGTACTATTATCTCTTCCTGACACAACCAGCCCCTGCACAATAGCTCCTCCAGTGTAGTCATGGCCAGTCCTCACAACCAATTGTCCTGAGGGTCAATCCCTTACATTGATGAAGAAACAGCAACCAAGGCTCAACTACAACAGGAGGGCACACACAACTCACATAAGGGAAACACCTGGAACACCCGGCTCAGGTGACCAGGGAGACGGTACCACTGGGCTCCACAGGACACCTTACTACATAAGACCAGTCTACGAAGACTGGGAGACATACCAGTTCTACCTAATATATTGAAACAAACACAGGGAGGCATCTAAAATAAGGAGACAGAGAAACATGTTCCAAATGAAATAACAGAGTAAAGCTCCAGAAAAAGAACTAAACAAAATGGAGACAAGCAATCTACCAGATGCAGAATTCCAAACATTGGTTATAAGAATGCTCAGTGATCTCAGGGACAATTTCAACAAAGACATAGGAAACATAAAAATGGAGACAGAAAACATAAAGAAGAACCAGTCAGAAATGAAGAGTACAGTAATTGAAATAAAGAAAACATTAGAGGAAATCACCAGTAGATTGAATGAAGCAGAGGATCAAATCAGTGATATAGAAGATGAGGTAGTTGAAAACACGCAATCGGAACAGCAAAAAGAAAAAAAAGTCCAAAATAGTGAGGATAGTTTAAGGGGCGTCTGGGACAACATCAAGTGTACCAACATTTGCATCATAGAGTACCATAAGGAGAAGAGAGAGAGCAAGGAATTGAAAATCTGTTTGAAGAAATAATGAGAGAAAATCTCCCTAACCTGGCAAAGGAAACAGATATACAAGCCAAGGAAGGGCAGAGAGTCCCAAACTAGATGAACCCAAAAAGACTCACACCAAGACACATCATAATTAAAATGTCAAATGTTAAAGACAATGAATCGCAAAAGCAGCAAGAGAAAAGCGGTTAGTTACCTAACCGCTCCCATACATTTGTAAGCTGATCTCTGAATAGAACTCTTGCAGGCCAGAAGGAATTGGCATGAAATATTCAAAATGATGAAAAGCCAGGACATACAACCAAAATTATTCTACTCAGTGAAGCTATCATTTAGAATCAAAGGACAGATAAAGAACTTCCCAGACAAGAAAACACTAAAGAAATTCATCCACCAAACCAGCATTACAAGAATGTTAAAGGGACTTCTATAAGAAGGAAAGAAAGTTAAAAAATATGAATAATTAAAGGCAATAACTGCATACCAATCAACAATTACTCTCAATGTAAATGGATTAAATGCTCTAATCAAAAGACATAGGATAGCTGAATGGATAAGGAAACAAGATCCTTCCATGTGCTGCTTACAAGAGACTCACTTCAGGTTGAAAGACACCACAGACTGAAAATAAAGCCGTGGTAAAAGATATTTCATGAAAATGAAAACAAACAATTAAAAAAAAACTGAGGTAGCAATACTTGTACCAGACAAAACAGACTTTAAGAGAAAGGGACAAGAGAAAAAAAAAAGACCCAGTAATCCCACTTCTGGATATTTATCTGAAAAACCCAAAACACTAATTCAAGAGACATATGCATCCATGTTCATTACAGCATTATTTACAATGGCCAGGATATGGAGGCAACCTGAGTGTCTATCAATTGATGAAAGGATAAAGAAGAGGTGATACATATGAGCATACACAATGGAATATTACTCAACCATAAAACAGAATAAAATCTTGTCATCTGCAACAATATGGATAGACCTAGAGGGTATTGCACTGAGTAGAATATGTCAGACAATAAAGACAAATACCACATGAGTTCACTTATATGTGGAATCTAAAGAACAAAATAAATGAACGAAACAGAAACAGTCATAGATACAGAGAACTAATTGATGGTTGCCAGATGGGGGTGGAGGTGAGGGGATGGGTGAAAAAGGGGGAGGGATTAAGAATTACAGATTGGTAGTTACAAAATAGTCATGGGGATGTAAAGTACAGCATAAGGAATACAGTCAATGATGTAAGAACTAGGTATAGTGTCAGATGGGTACTAGATTTATCGAGGTGATCCTCTTGTAAGTTATATAAATGTCTAATCACTATGTTGTGCACCTGAAACTAATATAATATTGTATGTCAAGTGTAATTGAAAAAAAAATTAAAAAAAAAAAAACTGCATATACATACAATGGAATATTATTCAGCCTTATAAAGGAAGGAAATTCCATCACTTGCTAAAACATGGATGAATCTTGAAAACATTATGCTAAGTGAAATAAGCCAGCCACAAAAAGACAAGTACTGTATGATTTTACTTACGTAAGAGTAGTCAAATTCATAGAGACACAAAGTAAAACGCTGGTTGCCAGAGGCTGTGAGGAGGGAATAGTCCTCCTCATGTGTGAGGAATGAGGAATAGTCCTTAATGGGTATAGAGTTTCAGTTTTGCAAGACGAAAAGAATTCTGGGGGATGGTTGCACGACAATGTGAGTGTACTTAATGCTACTTATCCATTCACTTAAAAATGGTTAAGGTGGTACATTTTATGCTACGTGTATTTTTATCACAATTAAAAATTTTTAATTTATCACAATTTTAAATTAATTTTTATCACAATTTTAAATTAATTAAGGGCTTTTTTCACTCCGTGGTTCCAGAGTTTCCCCCAGTCTTATTCATTCTCATATCGTATAGACATAGCCAATATTTGTTATAGAATAAAAGTCACAAGAATTTTCTCCTAAGTTTGCATAAGCATCAAATTTGGTGGTATTTTTGTGAAATTTAATAATAGTTAGGCCAACAAACTGTGGCCAAACAGGGAATCTGACACTGATTTCATTGGTTTATTAATAATAATAATAATGCATTTCATAAACAATATATTGTGGCATGTAACATTTTTTTTAAGACCGATGGTCAAGGCTCTGGTCAGTGTTTGTTTCTATCCAAGTTCAATAGTCAATTATAATTCATTCATATTTGATGTGTCAAGCTTGAAATATATACAAACTGTTTGATTCATACAGTTAAGTTCCTAGATGTGACCCATTAATGTTTGTGGTAGACAATTACAATTTTCAAAGTGTAAAACATGCTTGCTTCATCCTTTACAGCAAATGGTTTAGCTTTCCCATTTTACATTGCTGAACAAATTGAAAATATCTGCAACTGCTTTGAATTATTAATTTCAAAAAAGAAAATGTTTTATCAGTATTTCTTTGGGGAATTGTAATTTCACAAGCTACAGTCCAACAGATGGATTACTTTTTTTTTTTTTTTTTTAAATAATACTCAGAAGCAGAGTTGATGTTTGGGGAAAAAAGAAAAGTCATAGTAAAAAAAAATAAAATCAGTAAATTATTTCATGAAAAAAATTCATAAAAAAATTATAATATACTGATTAGAACTTAAAATTCTTCCCAATGCCTTTCATTTGTTTACACTGGATGGGAAGGTCACTCATATCAGAGTCACCTGCCTGATGACAGCACTGAATGAGAGTGTTTTGACCTAAATAAATTGTTGACATTTGTCTTCTGCCTTAATATTTGGGTATCACACACAGAAGAAAAAGAAAAGATTTTCTACTCAACATTCCCCAAGTTAAGATTATCTTTCCAGGAGGAATAATTTCAAGTATGTCAAACAATTTTTTAATAATAACACTTTTTTATTGTTTATAATACCATGACCCATATGGTTCATATCCCAGAGTAGTATTGGTTTAAAATATGCAATTCCTTCAGTCTCACAAAATATGCAATTCTTACAAACAAATGTAATTGCAATTTCAAAATAAATCAGGTCCTTTTCTTGTATTTTCTGAATAGTATGATAAGGATACATGAGTCCCAGCAATTCTTCTTAAAACTCTCTTTTTTTCTCCCTTCTCATCTGTCACTGTCATGTATATGATCTATTCCTGGACATTTCTCCTCAAATCCTCCAAAAAATCTCCTCTACCTTCAGCTTTTTCTACTAGTTTCGACAAGTATACTGTTTTCTACTATTTTCAACTTACCTTCCCTCTCATGGACCCTCATTATATAAATTGACATTATATATAAATAGGACATTATATATAAATGGACACTAAATTGTTCTCCATCCTCCCAGTAGTCTCTATTCTCCTATTCTCTCTCTCCAAAGCCAAGAGAACTGGCAAGACACCTTTTCAGGGGGAACAAAATGACCCAGCAAAGCTGAAAAATCTCTTGTAAGTATGAGAAAGAAACTAAAACTCTTTATACCACCAGTAATTTTTAGTTTGTTACACTCTAACAGCTACAAAATTTACTGAGTTTTCAATGAAAATATAAAGCTGCTCACGAAGAATCTCTAAACTTAAAATTCTGAAGCCGCCTTCATTGCAGACTGTAATTTAAATAACATCAGCAGCAAGAGCCTAATAAATTCACTCTGTTTTTTAAGTACCTCAAGAGCCTCAAACCTAGAAGAAAAGATGGTTAGTCTGTTTTTGCTCCACACATTTCTGCTTTAGAGAGTTGCAGTGACCTGAGTTGAAATTTTGGCCCTAAGCACCATGAAATTCCTGCCGGTGATGTGAGTCCCGAGAAACATCTGGGGTCCTTGCGCAATGAGTCTCTAAATCTTCATTTCCCCGTGCGGCACACACACAGGTTGCACACTATGATTTAATCAGCTGCCTTGGAAAAACAGGCGCTTAGAATTCTAACATACTGCAAACCAGTTGTGCTGTTTTGAAAGTCACAGCAGGACCACGCTCACACCCTAGGACAGCACTCTGTCAAGAGTACTTTCTGTCACAGTACTTCTCGTATAAAGTAAACTTTTCTTCCTTCGGTCAAAAGGACAGCTATCGACATGAAAGCACAGTTCTCTTGCCTCATGAATCACTAAGTGACTTGGTTCCACATTAGGTCACCGTAGAACACACACTGTAACAGGAACACATAAAAATTCTAAAAGGGGAGGGGAGAGACGCTGTTCTGGAATATCGTTGCCAGAGTAACATAAACCTTGTGTGTTTTCACCAGGAAATGAGTCACTTGTTTCTGTTGGCTAAAAGTCTGTTTTCTTTAATTTCATATTTTAGTTGTCTAATATATGCTGGAAAAGCCCAGGGTTTCCAGTCTTCAGATGAAGATATCTTGCTAATGAAAAAACTCAACAGAGGGTTTGCATGGTAAATAAACAGAACTGGATAAAAGGAACACTCAAGCAACCAGGAGCACACAGGGCAGGCACGGGTGAGAACACTCCAACGTAATCAGTGCTTCAAGAGGGAGCCCTGGGGGTGGGGGCAGGGGTGGGCTCTGCACATTGAGATAATTCAGAAGAAAACAACAACCAGAAGTAAAATGTACTGAACCCAATTTCTTTGAAAAATAGACAGTATACTCAGAGGAAGTCAGAATGTTTACCTTGAATTATTGGGTTATGTTAATGTTTTTTTCCTTCTTTTAGATGGTTGAGTATTAGGAAGTGTTAGTGCAGAAATTGCAAATGCAAATATGCACATGGTTCAGGCTGGCGGGGGGTTAACAGGGAGGAATGGGGACTGTGGCATTCAAGCAAGACGTTGAAGCAAACAACACATACCCGTGAGCCAGATTTGGCCTGTGGGGTGGTAGAGCAAGACCTCTATTCCAGAGTTCCAAGAAATGCATTATTCTTCACTTGTATTTGAAGACTGGCTTTCTTTTAAATGTATGCACTAATAAAAATGTCAATGCCCAGTCCAAAAAAATGCTTTCATTAATACAGCTGTGTACACTAAGCATCACAACACTTTGTTTTAGGACTCCGGATTTCTCCTTGCCTTTGTTTCCCAAAATATATGGCCATTTGGTCATACTCTGGCTAAACTTTTTTCTCCCTGCTTTCCTTGACACCTCTTTAAGCAAGTAGTCAATACTCCCTGCCTCTAATGCAGAAGGGCTTCTTCCCCACCATCCCAGAAACCTATCTTCAGCGGCCCGCTTTACTGGCACTGTTGACCTCTTAAGTACCACATCTAATGGACTTCTTTAGCCCTATTCCTTTGGCTTCCATACGGTGTGAGCCATTACTGAATGGGGCCACTGCCTGCTGGTTGTCTCTCCTTCATCAGCTTCCCCCTCAACCAAACGATGTTAATTTCCCTCTACATCCTTCTGTCCCTTGACGACTTCATATTTAAATTATCCAAGTCGGCTCTCTCTTCCTAATTACTTCTAGAGATTTTTTTTCTACATCCAATGTACCACGCCTGCACAACATTTTAAAAATCAAACTCCTCCCCTTCCTCCTCTAACCCAGCATCTCTTCCTGCGTCCATTATTTCTATCAATGACACTATCATTCTCTCTGCAAGACAATCTCAAACCCAGGAAACATCTTTGATTGTTCCCTTTCCTTCCGTTCTCCTACACATCTGACTAGCAACCATGTTTACTGGTTCTTGTGAAGTAATCTATTTTCTATCCATGCCTTCCTTTCCAACCCTACAGCCACACCCTTGCTCAGAATCTTAGTTATTGCTTCACACCTAACTTATTACAACAGTTTCCTAATTGGTCTCTGCCTGTCATCTCTCAGTGCTGCCATCCTTCCTGCTCACTGCAGCCGGATATATTTTAAAACCACATTGTGCAGGGTTCATCCCTGCTCCAAGAGATTTCAGTGACATTTTGTGCCTGTAAAATGTTCAGACATCGCAGTCTAGTGTTCAAGTTCTCCATAATTGTGCCTCCTCTTATGCTCTTACTTTATCGTCCTCATCTCTCCCATGGAGCTCTTCCCTCTGGGCTGATCTTTGCATTGTCTCATTCCCTCCCTTGTTCTTTCCCACTGCTCCAACAACACACCTCGTTTGGAAAGGGTGCCCCTTCCCATTTTACTCCTACTCATTCTCTTGACCCACCTCATTGACCATGTCCTCGCTGGAGCCTTTCCTGATCATAAGGACCCTCCTACCATATTTCAGCTTGTAGCTATTAAATTTTTCATGTGTTTGGGTCTTGTACTTATCAAGAATTCCTAGCCTTCTAAAGATAAGAAGTATGTCTCTGGTTCATGTATACTGTAGTCACAGTGATATAGCTGCAGTAGGTTTTCTATAATTATTTCTTGAATAAAGATTGTAATTATCTTAATGTCATCCGTAGCTACTAGGTTGTACTCTGAGTTGAATATTTTTAATACATTTTAATGAGTGTGTTTTCAAGATTTTCATAACTTCTTTTTATAAGACATCATTTGTTCAACTTTCATGCATGTCTGAAAGATTTAAGAGCACTAATTAAATGTCTAATCGATTTACATCATAATTAACTTCATCTAAATCCTTATTTAGCATCCATGTTCTTTGTTTCCTCTTAGATACATTTTTTTTTCTTGTCAGGAATATTTTTTTCCTGTATTTATATTTATATTGCATATGCTTTACTACTTCTCATTTTTATTATTTTATTTTTAAATTATAGTTTTTAGAATTCAAACAAAAAATGTAAAATGTATATAGTGTCCTATTTTTTCAGTTCCCTCTTCTTTCCAATGGGTAACCATTTTATTAACCCTTCCAGAGAATTTCTAAGCATGTGCAAGCCCATATGACTTCTTTTTCCACCAGCTTTTCTTCACATTTCTTTTACATACTCTGCTGCACCTTGCTTTTTCCAATTTACAATGTATCTTCAGTTCGAAAAAGTCTTCTACATGCTTTTCAACAACTGCCTGGCATTTCATAATATGATATATAATAATTTATTTAGCCAATTCCCCATTGACAGACATTTGTTCCAATCATTTACTATCACAGAAGGTGGATTGTGTACTTGTACATAAACTTTTTGCACACATGCAAGTATATGACAAAGATAATTTCTGAAAAATAGAATTTGGGGGGTCTAAAGGTGTATGCTTTTGTAATTTGGACAGATACTACCAAATGGCCCTCTAATACAGTGAACTATTTTATACTCACATAATGATACATAAGAGTGCATGTTTCTCCAAAGTCTTATCAATACAAGTGCATTATCAAACTTTTAAGGGTTTACCAGTTTAATAGGTGAAAAATTAATTGAGGGTATTTTAAAATCACCTTTATTGAAGTATAATATACATAATAAAATTTAAGTGTACATAATACAGAACATTTCCACTACACAGAAATTTCCTCATGCTGTTTCACAGCCAGTCACCTACTCCCAGCCTCAGACCCTAACAATCATTAACTTGCTTTTAGTCACTATAGTTTTTGTCTCTTATACAACTTCGTATGAACTTCATGTAGCATGTACTCTTTTTCTATATTTCTTTCCCTCATCAAAATATTTCTGAGTGTCATTCATGTTGATGCATGAACCAATCTTTCATTCCTTTTTGTTACAGAATAGTATTCCATTGTAGGAATAAACTAAAATTTGTTTATGCATTACCAGTTGATAGACGTTTGGGATAGTTCCAGCTTGGGGCTATTATTAATAAAGCCACTATGAATATTTGAGTGTGTGAATATGTTTTCATTTCTCTTGGATAGATAACTAGAAGTGGTATTTCTGAGTTGTATGATGTCTTTTTAACATTATAAGAAACTGCCAAATTGTTTTTCAAAGTTATTGTTACATTTTAAAAATTACCATGAGCAATGTATGAGAGTTCCATTTGCACCATATCCTTACCAATACAAAATATTGTCAGTTTTAAACTGTAGTCACTTTAATGGGTATGTGATGGTAACTGAGGTTTTAATTTGCTTTTTCCTTACGACTAATGATGTTGAGCATTTTTCATGTACTTGCTTGCCATTCATATATCTTCTTTGGTAAATGTCTTTTCAAATATTTTGTCCATTTATAATGTTGTTTTCTTATTATTGAGTTTAAGTGTTCTTATATATTTCAGTTAAAGTCTGTTATTAGAGATATGTTTTATAAATATTTTCTTCCAGGCTATGACTTGCCTTTTATTTTCTTAACAGAGTATTTGGAGAGCAAAAGATTCTAATATTTAATTCTAATTCTAAGACCAATGTAACAATGACCAATATAACAACTTAGTTTATCGTTTGTGCTTTTGGTTTCCTAACAAATCTGTGCTAACCAACATCAAAAAAATTTTCACCTGTATTTTCTTCTAAAAACTTATTAGTTTAGCTTTTATATTTCTATGATTCATTTTGAGTTAATGTTTGTGTATGATGTGAAGTAAGGGTTGAATTTTATTTTATTTTATTTTTTTTTACATATAGATATCCATTTGTTCTACACTGTTTGTTGGAAAGACTATACTTTCCCTGTTGAATTACCTTGACACTTATATCAAAAATCAAATTACCATATATATGAGAGTCTATTTCTGGATTCTATTCTGTTCCACTAGTCTGTGTGTCTATCTTTACACCAATATTACACTGTCTTAATGACTTTAGCTTTATACGTAGTAAGACTTAAATTCAGGTTGTGTAAATCCTATAATTTTGTTATTTTTCAAAATAATGGTGGTTATTCTAGGTCCTTTTTATTTCCATATACATTGTAAAATCACATTGTCAATTTCATAAATACTGCTGGAATCATGATGAAATTATAGACCAGCCTGGGAAAAATTGACAATATTGAGACTTCTAACTCATAAACATGGCCTTTCTCTTCATTCATTTAGCCCTTCTTTCATTTCTCTCAACAATCTTTTATAGGATTTGTTGTACAGATCTTGAATTTTTAAAAAAACTTATCTAAAATCTTCTTGTAAATGATATTTTATTTTAATTTGTAGTTGTTTGTTGATAGCATAGAAATACATTTGGTTTTTGTATATTGAGCTTATATCATGAATCCTTGCTAAATCCACTTAATTTTCTAAATAGATGGTCATGTTATCTGGAAACAGACTTACTTCTTTCTTATCTGTATGTTTTTATTTCTATTTCTTGCCAAATTGTCCTGGATAATATCTCCAGTACAATTTTGGGGGAAAATAATGAGAGTGGACATGTTTGCCTTTTTCATAAACTGAAGAGAAACCTTTGGTTTTTCATCATTAATTGTGATATAAGTTGTAGTTTTTTTGTAGATGCCCTTTATCATATTTAGGAAGTTCCTTACTGTTCCCAGTTTAATGAGAGTTTTTTTATAAATGAAGGTTGAATTTCTCAAATGTTTTTAATGCATCTGTTGAGATGGTTATATATGGTTTTTGTAGTCTGTTGATTTGGAGAATTCACTGAACTCTGCTTGATCCTGATGTATTATCTTTTTAGTTGGTGGTTATTACTTACCAAAATTTTGTCAAAGATTATTGCTTCCATGTCCATGAAGATTACTGGTCTATAGTTTTCTTGTCTTTTATGGGTTTAGTATCAGTGTAATGCTGGCCACATAAAATGAGTTGGGAAGCACTCTTTTTTCATCTGTTTTCTGGAAAGAGGTTGTATAGAAAAAAATTTTAATTAAATATTTGGCAATTAATCAGTGAAGCTCTTTGGACCTAGAGTTTTATTTTTGGAAAAGTTTTTATCTACTATTTCAATTCGTTGACTAAATTTAAGACTATTCATGTTTTCTGTTTCTCCTTAAGCAAACTTAGCTCATTTGCATATTTCATGGAATTTGTTCATTTTATCTTTATGTCAAATTTAATGCCATAAAGTTGTTCATCAAATTTTCTTATTATTCTCTTAATACTTGTAGAATCTGTAGTAATTTCAACTCTCCCATTCCTGATATTGATGGTGTTTTATCTGTTTTTCTGATCCATCTGATTTGAAGTTTACCCATATTATTGATCTTTTTAACAAATCTAACTTTTTGTTTCATTGTTTTTCTGTCATCTTTGTTTCCTATTTCAGTGACTATGGATTTGTCTTCATTAGCTCATCCCTTCTGTTTATATTAGGTTTAATTTAATTTTCTTTTTCTAGTTTCTTATGCTTTAAGCTTGCATCATTGATTTAAGTCTTTTCTCTGTTTTCAATACAAGCACTTGGTGGTATAAATTTCCTTCTAATAAGCACTGCTTTCGCTGTACCTCACAGATTTCGTTTGAGCATGTTTTCACTTGCATTCAGCTTAAATATTTTTTAATTTACCTTTGCAATTTCTTTCTTGAACCATGGATTATTTAAACATGTGTTTACTCATTTTCACACATTTAGGATTTTCCTTTTGTGTATCAATTCCTAACTTAATTGTTTTTTGGTCAGAAAACATACTTTGTATGATTTCAATCCTCTTATATTTATTGACACTTCTTTTATGGCCCAGAATATGGTCTATGTTGATAAATGTTCAGTGTTCATTTGAGAATGATGTTCTTCTGTCATTAGAGGGACTGTTCTATGTCAGTTAGGCCAAGGTGGTTGATAGTGTTGTTTGAGTGTTCGATTAATGTATCATTTCTGAATTTCTGTCTGCTTGTTCTGTCAATCACTGAAAGAGTAATGTTAAGATCCCTACCTAAAATTATGGATTTATCTATTTCTTCTTTAAGTTCTACCAGTTTTTGCTTCATGTGTTTTAAAGCACAGTTGTTAGCTGCATGCACATTTCGAATTATGTCTTCTTCAAAAAGTGACTTGTTCATTATTAAATAAATGTTTCTTTTCCCCATTATTGTTCCTTGTTCTAAATTCTACTGTGTTTGATATTAATAAAGCAGCTCCAGCTTTCTTACTTAATAAGTGTTTGCATGGTATAATTTTTTTCTTTCTTTTACTTTTAACCTATGTCTTTAGATGGATGGGGTTCTTATAAATGGTGCATCATTGGATGATGAACTTTTATCCAACTGACAATCTCCTCATTTTAATGGGGCATTTTGACTATTTACGTTTAATATGATGAACAACATGATTGAATTTAAATGTGCTATTTTCCTACTTCATTTCCTCCTATTTCCTACCTTCTTTTAGGTTAACTTTTTTTTAAAAAAAATTATCTCATTTTTGTCTCCACTATTAACTTATTAGGTATACCTTTTTGTTTCATTTTTGTCAGTGGTTGCCTTAGGGTTTGCACTTTACATCTTCAATTTATCTATCTGCTTTTAAATATTTTACCCTATGTATATTTTACTACACTGTGTATAGTATAAGAACCTTTCAACAATATCCATTTCCTCCCTCCCGTACTTTGTGTCATTTTTGTCATCTTTTTTTTAACTACTATATATGCTATACCCCCACAATTCATTGTTGATATTTTTGCTTTAAACAGATAATTAGCTTTCAAAGAGATTTTTTTTTAATTTCCACTGTCTCTATTCCTAATGCTGTACTCTGCTTCTTGTAAGTACATAAATATTCAAAGAGATTTTTAAAGTAAGAAAAATATGCCTGTTATATTACCCCTGCATATTCCATTTCTAGTGCTTGTCATTCCTTTGCACAGGTCCAAATTTCCCTCCAGTAATGTTTATTCTCTCTCCCTAATACATTTTTTTAAATATTTCTTGAAGTACAGATATGCTGATGATTTTCCTTCAGCTTTTGTACATCTGAATGTCTTTTTTTACTTTTCATTTTGACTGGTTAAAGAATTCTAGGTTGAAAGATTTCTTTTCTTTTAGTACTTTAAAGATGTCTCTCTATTGTTTTCTGGTTTGCATAGCCTCTGATAAGAATTCTTCTGTCATTCCTATCTTTGTTCCTTGTGCGTAATGTGTCTGTATTCTCTGTCTCCTTTTAAGACTTTTTTCCTTGTCAGTGGTTTCCAACAATTTGATTATGGTGTGTTTTGTTCTGGTTTCTGTATGTTTAATCTGATGGATTTGTTGAGCTTCTTGGATCTATGGGTTTGAGTTCAAATTTGGAAAGTTTTGATCAGTATTTCCTAAAATAACTTTTCTATCCCTACTTTGTTTTATGTGCTCTAATTATATGCATATTAGAATACTTAATCACGTCCTATAGGTTACAGCTACAGTTATTTTATTCATCTTTTTTTCCTGTGGTCTTCATTTCAGATAGTTTCCATTGCTAGATCTTCAAGTTCATTGATCATTTATTCTTCAGTAACTAATTTGATATTAATCCCATCCAATATATTTTATTGCAGATATTGAATTTTCATTGGTTTGAAAATATGAAATCTACTTTATACAAGTACATTTATTTACTGTTTGTCATCCATTTCTCTTCTCATACTGCTTATGTTTTCTTAAACATGTGAAGCAAATTTATAATAGTTGTTTTCACATTCTCGTATGCTAGTTCCATCATTGCTGTTGCTGTGTTTTTTCTGGCTATGGCTCATAGTCTCTGCATTTTTATATGCCTGGTAGTTTTTTGGGGTTTTTTTGACATTATGATTTTATGTTGTTTGTTGTTGGATTTATTGCACAATTTGAAATAAGTGTTATTTTATTTTTATGCACAATTAAGTAATTTGAAGTAAACTGTAATATTTCAAGGCTTGTTTTTCAACTTTGCTAAAATACGTCCAGATCAGACTGTAGTCTAGGACTAGTTTAGCCCCACTTCTTAAGACTCTGCTCAATATCCTAGTATTAGATCTTTCTACTCTGGATGATATGAACACAAACTTCCCAGCCTTGTGTGAGATCCTGGAATTTGTCTGCCTACTGATGTTCACCAGTTTTTAAACCAGCCACAGCTAGTTTCCTCTCAAGCATATGTAGATTAGTAATCAGTGAAAGACTCAAGGGACCCACATCCTTTTACCTCTCCAAAGCCCTTTCTCTGAGCCAGTCCCTGCTTTCCAGGATCTGCCCCACAATTTCTAGCCTTTGGCCTACCTGAAATTCAATCTCTTTCCTTCTCAGTAAAATAGCTGAGCTCTATTTGGTTCCCTCCCTGGAAACTGTCTCCAGATACATTAAACTAGAACACTTATAGATCTGGTATTTTGGGTTTTATTCCCCACAAACACACACCTTTTTTTTTTTTTTTTTTTTTGCTCAGGCATCGCAGACCTGGGCTGCTTATTATCCAAACTCTGAAAACTATTGCCTCATATATTTTGTCTAGTTTTCTACACTTTTAAGGCTGACGAGTAAATTTGGTCCCCTTACTCTGTCTTGGCCAGAATCAGAAGTTCCTATTATTTAATATGAATCTCTATTACTATGAGTGAGGTTAAATATCTCTTCTGATGTTTGAGATGCTTTGTATTTCTGTCCCTGTGAATGAGTTTATATCCTTCATTCATTTTTGTTGTGTTGCTGGTTTTCTCATCATTTTCAATAACATCATTTAATGCTAGAATTCTGCTTCACTGATTCTTTATAGTTCCAAAAGTAGTTTTCCTTACCCATTCATATTTCAATGGCTCTTCCTAAAATAATTTGTAATGCTGTTCTACTGGTGTTTTAAAAGTTCTTTTTTCCATTTTTATATTTACATATTTCTACATTTCCAGTGCAAACATCAGTTAAACAAAATTTTTTAAGTGTTTAACACCCACATATAACTATTCTAGAGTAAAAATGGAGCAAACCAAGCAAAAGATACATTTTTATGACCTGAAAGAGCTTATTATTTAGATGGGAAGAGGGAATATATATATCTTTAAGTTAGGTGGGGAGAGACAAAGCCAAAATTATAAAATGGGCTAAGATTAGTCATGGAATTCTCTTGGAAAAAATTAGTTTTGAGAAAAATTCTGAGCAAGGTTATAAAATCTAAATATATTGGGAGAAAGCAGGCAAAGTGAGCTTTCCAGAGTTAACTGAAAAGAAACAGAAGGAGAGAAGAGTGGAATGGGAAGGAAACAAGCCCAAGGGGTGGTCTCTGTGGGGCTACAGCCTCCAATCAATGAGACTCCACGTTATATCCTTTCCATTAGAAGAAAGGGATGGACTTAAAAGAAGCAGAAGTTCAAATTCACAGAGGCCTGGGAGGAGATGGTTTCAGAGACTTGGACCACCTCATAAATAGATGAGAACAAGATTCCTTAATTAACAATCTCAATGTTTTCATGGATACTGGTGCACTTTTAGAGTTATATTTGTGAGTTCATTGCCTCCATGTTTTACTTAAAAAACATGAGACTCAGTGATAAGTTTAATTGTTATTTTACATTTGTATAAAATTCTGGTCATTTTTCTTGCTACTGATCGTTAGGCTTCCCACTGTAGAGTGACTGACCAATTTATATTTTCCAACCTCATACTTCTCAACATTCCTCTGACCACCTGGCCACATGAACCAGATGCTTTCTCCTAAGGCAAACCCTGAAAGACCTAAGGAGAGCAGTTCTGTCAAATCAGATTAATGGCCTCTGTGCTGATCCTCCTCTACATTTGTAGCAGATGACTCTTAATCCCAGTTTCGGACCTCTGTGGCTTGCCTTGTGTAGCTACCCAATGAGGGGAGCGGCACCATCACTCATTTGTGTTTTTCTGCTCTGAACGTCTTCACAAATGCTACCATCAGTGTGTGCCTACTTTTGCCCATTAATGGCCCAAGCTCCTGAAACTTTATGAGAGGGAAGAAAAATATTGCCTCTTGAGGTGCATAATCCACTTAATAATTGACCAAAGGCCTTGAGATTTTGCGTAGTCCAAAACTTGGGTTCAATCCAATAGATAAATGTGTGCTTGATGAAAAGGGTGATGAAAGGGAAATACCAATGGTAGAATAGAAATATTCAAGAGAACTTCTAACTTGACAAGGGACATGAAAAAATGAAAAGTACCTGGATTTAAAAAGAAGAATGAGGGCACAACAAATTAAATTGTATTCATTAATTAAAACAGATGAAATAAAACCAAGTATATCAATTGTAACACAAAATGTAACCAGACTGAATTTTCCTATTTAATGACACTGATACTCTGGTGTATATATATATATATATATATATATATATATATATATATATATAAAATAAATAAATATATATATATATATAATAAATATATATTTTTTTTTTTAAAGGAAAAAGAAAAAAAGCCTGAGCTACATGTTATTTATAAGAAACATACTTTCAACAATGGAATTTTTTTAAGGGCTTAAAATAAAAGGGAGAACAAAAAATACTAGACAATTACAAACAAAAATAAATAGCAGAGGAAATAGTAATATCATATAAGTAAATTTAAGGTTTTCAACATTAAATAGGGTAAAGAGATTATGATGATAAAAGTCACAAGTCATAAGATAAAAATCATCTCTCTTAAGGACAATAACAGTCGTAGATCCATATGCACAAAATAGCACATAAATGAGAAAAATCTTTAGCAATGCAAAAAATAAATAAAATATAGAGGGATATTTTAAAAATACCTGTTCAGATGTGGGTTGAAAAGTAAGAGTAAGAAGAAATAAGCAAGAAAAAAATGGACTAAGTGATATAATAAACAAACTCATAATAATATATGTAGAGATACTTCAAATAGACATATTCTTTTTCTTCCTTACATGCCCGTGCATATTTACAAAATCAGTTATGAAATGACCACCAAAAAAATGTCCTTAGTAAAATTTTAAAGTAGAGATTTTTATAGGTCACATTCTGTAATCATAATCCAATAAAATTACAGTAAATAAAAATACCCAAGCCATTCTACCTACTTGGAAATTAAGACCCATATTACTAAATAACCTTTGGAAATGCAAGCAGCTGCTAAAAATAGTTTGAAGTAGAAGAGGCCCACATATCATGGGCACAGCCCTCTATGAGGAGACAAGAAATCATCCTTCACTCCCATCTGTCATTTTTATGTTTAGCAAAGCAGTTACCCTTTCTCATCCTATATGCTGGTGTGTGTCTGGGATTGCTATTTACTGGTTTATTTATTTATATCACTGATTTGTTATGTTAAAAGTAAATCAGTAATTCAAGAACAAATTAAAATGCCCAACTTTTAAAAACATAGACAGCATGTGAATAGTTTTGGTATTTTCAAACATGTGGTTAATACAGTTTTATACATTGTTATTCACATACATTCATGTAGGTGTTAATAATGCAAAACACTTAGGATAGGACACAGAGTGATGTGTCACAGATCCAACGTTAGCTATTATTGTTTCAATACCCGAGCTCCTACCTGCTCAGCTTCATAGAAAGACCTGCCTCCCTCTCCCCCTGCCAGTCCACAGGTTCCATTTCTGAGTGTGCTCAAAAATCTCCCATAGCACTTCATCCTCTCCCCGGGGTTAATTCTCATTACTCTTGATTGGTTGCTGGAGGTAGAACTTGGACATCTCTCCCTGAAGCTGGAAATATATCAGAGAAGTTGTAAGAGGAGTTAGAGATGTCAGTGTAGCCCTTGACCCGGTCTCCGCCTTCCTGAATGTGCCTGCTTCCTTCCCCAGTTCTCTCTAAGAGAAACTCATACCTGGCCCTTCTTTCCTGCTTTCTGATAAATGAGCAGGAATGGAAAAGTGTGGCCTTCTCTTTCTCAGCAGGTTCAACTGCCTGCTCCAGAGTCCTCATGCATGTGGGCCTCATGCAAGTTGCTTTCTAATGGGGGCAATAGAAAATAAGCAAGTAAAGCGATAGCGTTATAACTGGTAGTGATAAGGGCTATGGAAAACATAAAGCAGGATATATCAGTTAGGATCCAGCCAGGAAAACAACAGTAACACAGAATTTAATATGGGGAATTAGTTGCAATGATGTCAGCAATGCGGAAAGAGGAACAGGTGACAATGAAGCAACCCAGAGATTTGCAATTACCCTTCAGGCTGAAGAATAAAGGAAAGAAGTGTTACCGTGTTTCCCCGAAAATAAGACCTAACCAGAAAATAAGCCTTAGCATGATTTTCCAGGATGACATCCCCTAAATATAAGCCCTAATGCATCTTTTGGAGCACAACTTAATATAAGACCTGGCCTTATTTTCAGGGAAACACAGTATTATTGAAACCCAGAAGTGTTATTATTGAAGTGGACAAGGCCACTTTGTAGATGCTGAAACCATGCAGGAGATGCAGTCATTTCTGGAGATGCCACTCTGAAGAGAGAAAAGGGGTAAAATTTCCTGAATTCTGCCTCCCTTCCTTCCTTCTCCCATCCCCTCCCGCAAAAGACAAATGTCGCTCAATAACCAAACTTAGCAGGAAGCCAATTGCAGAAGAGGCTGGCAGATGTAATTTGTAGTACAGAGAGAGTAGAGGAAGGAGGGGAATGAGTCTAGGATGAAACAGACAAACACAACTCACTGCAAGAAGGATTCAGAGTGACAGATAATGGGTGGGAACTATTTTAGAGAGGGTGGTTAGGAAAGATATCATTGAGGAGGTGACATTTGAGCAGACACCTAAATGAAGTAAGGATTAAGACTTCTGAAGATCTGGGGAAACAGTGTGCCAGGGAGAAGGAAGAGCAAATATAAAGACTGAGAAGGAAACTAGTTGGGCCCAGTCAAGGAGCAGCAAGGAGGCCGGTGTGAGTGGAGCACAGTGAGCAAAGGGTAATCCCACAGAAGAGGGTTGGGAGTGAGAGAAGAGGATGCAGGGCCTTCCAGGCCATTGGAACTTGGCGTTGGTGCTAAATGTGATGGTAAATCATGGGGACATTTGAGTAGTAGAATGATGTGATCTAATCAACATTTTTGAAACATTCTGTTACCTTGAAAACACATAACACTCAGATTCTGATCATGCATATGTTCCTATAAATCTCTGCTGTGTTTCTGCCTCCTGTCCTACGCTTCTGGTGCAGAACATCCCATAGGACCATCTGGGACTCACAAGTCTTGGTACAATACAATTACCTTGAGGTGTAATGTTATTGTTTCCAGAACAGCCGTATCACCATTGTCTTTTCAAATCATTCAGATGGAAGCAAGCTTGAGGAGACAGTCCCTGAACTGTCTGGGTTGTGCTGGTGCTGGGGCTCTATGCTCGCTGAGATCAGGGAGATGAGAAGGGAGACCTGCTCTTAGTGAAGAATACAAGCCCTTGGAGGGGGATGCAAGATGGTTTTCTTCCATATGGGCATTCGAGCTACTAGGATTCACTGTGTTCTTTACAATAAGCTAGTTAGAGGGAAAACATAAAATCACAAAATATTATTATTGTGATTTCCTTCCTTAAGGAAATATTCCTTAAATATTTCCATCAGTATTTAACAGTATAAAAAATCATCAGTGCCAGACAAAAACAAGCAGTGGGTCAGATGTGACCCATGGGCTTCAGTTTGCCAACCCCTGCGCTGGAGTACTGACGAATTCCATCCCCACCCCCCACCCACCTCATGAAGCTTCCAGCAGCTTATTTAAATAGGAATGGAAAGCCAGAGACCACTAGAGAGTCAAGAAAAGTCTCTAATGGGAGAGTCAGAAACCAAAACAAAGAAATAGAAAAAAAGAACTCACAGGGAACAAAACCAATGCAGGGAGTAAGAAGAAACCCACACCAAGGCACATTGGTCCTAAAAGGGACTCATGAGATAAAAATGGGAGATTATCACATACAGAGGATCCAGAACCCGAGTACCATTGGATTATTCAATATTAATACTGGAAGCTAGAAAACAACAGAATAATTACTTCAAAATGTTGAGCAAAAATTATTTGTGACCTAGAATTAATTCTCTCAATCAAGTACGATGATAGAACAAAATCATGATCTAAGAAATAGGAGATCCAATACAAAAGAGAAGCACTAGAAATCCTCAGGATGATGGCAAAACCAAACAAACAAAAAAGCTCACCACTGGGCAGCTGTGTAGCAGGCCTTGAGATTTACCAGACTGTACTGGAGTATGTATTAACACTGGGGGTCTCCACTTTTCATGGAGAAATAAGGATGGATTAGTGATAGGTGTATCTATGCATATCTAAGCAAATAAAAAACAATTATCATCAGGGGAAATAAACAAGAAGGAACTATACGAATAGTATGTCACACTGTATACCACACGGTACAGTATACCAGCTGTGTCTAAAACTCATATTTAGAGCAATACAAACTGAATTTCAATCTAACTCAAAATTACGATATAAGTCGAATAGGAAGATGGGGTTAAGACTAAGAAGAAGGAGAGGGGTGTTTAAGAGAGCTAAATTCTTGTCTTCCCTGGTAAACAGAAAGTCAGAAGATAATCTCTAAAACAGAAAAATCAAGTAAAAGCAGTATAAACATGCAATTTAGAAATATAGAGGAAATACCCAAAGAATATAAAAGGGTAGAAAGTTATTACCTCTGGGGACCAAGAATGGAGGATGGGGAGCAGATAGTCCTTTGTTATTTCTGAGTGGGTATCATAAAAATTATAGAATGGTGACGCTTTGAACTATACACATGTACAACTTTGGTGAAAATAGAAATTCACACACACACACACACACACACACACACACACACGAGATCACATTGGTTGCTCCACACACAACTGATTGGAAGGATGCAAGTGAGAAAGCAGGAGGTCCGGTCAGGGGTTATGTCTAGGCAACAGACAGCAATCGAGATAAAACTTGACTGATTCAAAATGTACTTTGGAGGTTGAAGCAAACACACTTGGGAATGGGTTGGCTATGAAGACAAAAGAAACAAAGCTGTTGAAGGCAATTCCCAGGTTGCTGGCATAAGCAGCACATGGAGGTATCATTTAATGAGATGTCAAATGGGTTCAAGTTGAGCATCATGAGAAATTTTCAGCTCTCTTGTGAGAAAATAACTTTCTAATACTGCATTTTAATGGTGACCAGCTTCTGGGATTTTCATGGGATTTTTTCCCCCATGTATTAATCTAATTCTGGAAAACTCCTCCTGTGAGATTAAATTCCCCAAACAGCAAGGGGAGTCACTTTGTCATCCCTCAGACAACCGTATAAATGGTTTACAGCAGGGTAGTCAGTGCAGCACCTGTACGGCGCTGTCAACCTGCCTCACACTTCCAACCAGCCCCATATTTACAAACTATAAGATAAAATTCATAATGAGTGGCTCTGATTTGCTGAAAATATATTCGTCTTTTTATGGAATAAGTTGTTGCTCTTTTCATTTCATTTGGCAAATAATTTTAGAATAAGTCTACTACTAAAAACCTAATAAACTGAATGGAAGCATTTAAATATGCTCTAAGCCAGGCTAGAATCCAATACTCGCTCAAGTATTCACATAGAGAAGAGCAGGAGCTGAGGCAAATCCTCATCTTAAACCACTTTCTCAGGAATGGTTTTGGGAACATTTGCAGTACAAACCTCACTCCTCCTCTCAAAAGTTCTGCGTTTACACCTGAATCACATCAGAGTAACCAGATGCTGAGTCTCTGAGGACCACTGAAGAACAGAGGACACAGATTTAGGTCAAAATAGTCAAAGGAAACCAAAGCAAAGAAGCTACATAGCCAGAAAACTTGTATGGAAAAAAGAGTCATATAAGAAGAGACAAGCGAATCAATTCAAAGCACCAAGCTGACGTTGTCTCAGAGCCAGCATATGCCTGCAAATGCAAGTTGCCTCACCCTTGATCAGGAGTTGAGAGAAAAGGAGGTGGCACTGAGGTCAGAGTTGAGTATTTTGTTGTTGTTTTTTTTCAATCTCCATTTTGTTTTGCTAGCACCAGGGCTGTGTAGCTTCTCTGGCCCCCACATGAAGGAACACAGAGCCAATCCACAAGCTACATGGACAGTATATGTCAACAGCTTAACAGGTATCAGCCTGTCAGGTTTTTATTGCTTCTAACACAAACAATTCTAAATACCAAAACTTCAGGAGAAGTGATAAGCTTAGATAGGTGGGTTAGCATTCCTTCCTTTCTTTCCTGGAAGCCTTTTCCTCTAGCACTCGGGCCTTCTTGGCTGGGCCCAGCATCAGGTTCTTCAACAAACAAAGACTCTTTCTTGTTCAACAATTAACTAGACAGTGTCTTTTTGTTAGGTGCTTCTCGATATGTATATTTTTATCTTTAATTGAATAATCCAGTGCAATTTACCACCTGAATAGACTTTGTTTTATGTCTTCCTCACTCTACCAGATCAACTGTTTGTTCTGAATTGACTAGACATGTGCAGGTAGGTAATTGTCCTGTTCTTGTCATTGCACTAGTGTGTTATTGTTCATGATTGGCATATCATAGCCAGGAATGTGAAAAGGAGTGTGATAGGCACACCTTACCACACACACACACACACACACACACACACACACATGCACCCCCACAATACTTGCGGAAGCAGACAGCACTCATGTATTGAAGCAGGTATTTTAAAGACAGCCTTCCATTGAAAATTAGACATCTTTATTAGTAAACAGCCGAATTAATTTAGAATACTTCGATGATTAGTTTTAGAAATGCTTACGGTGTTAAATTGAGAAGACTAGATCATGTCTATTGAAGTCTAAATAGGCACCCGAAGGCCTGCGGTAATATAGGACACAACTAAGCTTACTCTGCTAAAGGATATTTGAGAATGTCCTGGTCATTCACTAACTTTTGGTATCATTTAGAAACAAGCTCAGTTTCTCCTTTTATCAAATGGCAAGAAATCTTCCTACCAGCCTGAAGGAACAGTAGTAAAGACTTTTGTCCAAGAAGCCAATGAATTTTTTTTGAATACCAATTCTGAATTTCAAAATAAATATGGGTAAGAATAACCTATGGAACTAATTCCTTTAGGGCAAAGGTTATGCAGATGATAGAAGACAGTATCCAAAAACACTAAATAACTGTGTTCATTTGGACTATACATATATACATATTCATTGCTCAGGTTATTAAATTAATTTCATCTTTTAGATTACTGCCTCCCCCAAATTGGCCAAAATCACTCAGGAATTATTAAAAACCACAGATTCCCTGCCCTTACTCCAAATGGCAATGTCCAGGAGTGAAGTCTGGGCGTGTATTTTTAAAAAGAGCCCCAGTGATTCTCAGCCAGGTTTGGAATCACTGGCTTAAGAATGACAAGATAGCTGGCTCTCAATTTGTAGTGTCTGGTTACTTTGTCTGGCTTAAGAATCGATATATCTGTCATCTGGTGATCAGTAATGTACGGTGGTTGGGTCAGTCAATTATTCATGCAAAAATTTCCTAAACTGGAACCTTGGAGAGGCCCGTTTATGATTCCCCATCATGGAAACATTGCTTCTTACAAAAAAAAAGAGACTTCTCTCTTGATCTCTTAGCTCAGCCCGAATTTATTGTACTATTTATTTATTTATTTATTTATTTATTTATTTATTTATTTGCTAAATTTAATTTACTTTCAGGACATAAGAAGACTGGGCAAATAGTTTTAACATCCACTGGATAATTTAATGTAGCCCTGTTAATAATTTTGTGGCTGGATAATAGTTTCATAGATTATTTTATAGACCTTTCCTAATTATATTTTCTATCTTTTCTCTCCCCAATCCACCTGTATTGGGCTCTCCTCCATTGTTTATGGTTTCATTGCCTGGTGGGGAGAGATGCAGACACAGGAAACCTCCCTTCCTGATGTTTTCCAAAAGTCTGATCCCTTAGGACAATTTATAAGACTTGAGGAGAAGGTAAAAGGCATACAAGTTTTGAGAAAAGAAAGAGTATTCTGGACAAGCAAGCCAAAGAAAGGAGCTACCTCCTAAAATAAAAAATCTTCTCCGAGCTAGGAGACACAGTGAGGAAGCCTTTCTCCTCCTGGGCAGTGCCCCAGGATTTGTCTGAGCCTTAGCATTGCCACTTGATCTCCAGTGAAGAGATCAGAGGTTCCCACCTCCTAAAATGTACCTGAGTCCCAAGCATGGTGTACAAACATCAGGGACCACCAGGCGTGGAGGTGTCGTGTGAATAGAGGATGATGGCCAGCTCAGCATTTATCTATGTGACCAGAAGACCAGAGATGACATGTCCTGACACCCCATTCTGACATCTTGCTGGTATAAGGCCCTGTATTCATTTCCTAGGGCTGTGGTAACAAAGCATCACAAACTGGATGGCTTAAAACAACAGGTATGTGTTGTCTCCCATTTCTGGAAATGAGAAGTCTAAAATCAAGGTGTCGGCAGGGATATGCTCCTGAAGGGCAGAATCACTCCTTGCCTCTTCCGGTTTCTGGGGGTACCGGCACTCTTTGGCATTCCTTTGTTTGTAGATACACCACTCCAATCTCAGCCCCCATCATCACATGGCTGTCTTCCTCCTGTGTGTCTCCTCTTTTTATAACAACACCAGTCACTTTGGATTAAGAGCCCATCTGACTCCAGTATAACCTCATGTTAACTAATTACATCTGCAATGACCCTATTTCTAAGTAAGGTCACATTCTGAGGTACTGCGGGTTAGGACGCCAACATATCTATTTTGGGGGGAACAATTCACTCCATAACAGGCACCAACAACTCAACCTGACCCCAGAGTGAGAAAAAACCTCAAGGATTCCTGAGGTGAAACTTTCCACAAACTGGTGGGATCAGGACTTGGATACCAAATTAAGCCAAGTGAGAGAAAGTTGAAAGAGTAAAAATATGTATTACATACCTGAATTTGTAGACTGAAAATCTTGTACATTATCATTTTCATCCAAAGGTTTAATATGTGTATGAAGTGCTTAGTATTTTAACAATCTGTTGTATACACTAGATCTGGTAATTCTCTCACAGGCTCCGTAGGCCCACCCTCAGTGTTTCTGTTTAGCACAGTGTAAGTACCTGTTAAACATGAAATAAAGGAATAAATAAGTTTATCACGGAGGATTCCAACAGAAAACATGCAATTTACTGGATATTATTAATACAACCTGACAATTTTCTTTGAAGGTATCAAAATGATTTATAATAAAATCAGTTTCTGCTTTGATTTCTGAACCTGATGTTACTATTAAAGCCATTTCAGTTAAAGAAAATTAGGTTCATTTAGAATCTTTAAAATTTTCAGTGACTTTTCCCATAGTGTATTTGATTTTTTTACTCCTTGAAAAAGTAGATCACTGAGGAGTGGCAATCCCTCTAAAAATTCTAAATGTAAGTACAATATTTAAAGCTCATTTGATTCAAATTATTCCTTGAAACCAGTGGCTCTTTGAAAAGGTTCATTTTCTTCTAATGTAGTCCGATTTTTAAACCAGAATGCTAGTGCTCCAGTAGCTATATTTATTTCAGAGATGTCAACCAAAAATTCACTCTTGTAACCAACCAGGAAAATAACAGAACACATGTCACTCTTGAATTGTAGCAAAAAGAAGACCCAATATATTACATAGAAACATTTTCAAAAGATAGGAATTTGACTTAACTGACACAACATATTTAGTGACCTTGTTTCATGGATAAAAATAGGCAAACTTTCCCCTGTGTCCTTCTCATCTTTTTGAGGAAGAAACATAAGGATAAAGTCAGATGTTTGCATTGTTGGGTTTGAGTTCCTCTGTAGGGGGTATTTAAAGCTTTTTCATAGGCCTAGAATTCAGAATAAAAGATTTATTTTTTTAAAAAGACTGTGTGTGTGTGTGTGTGTGGGTGGGTGGGTGTGTGTGTGTGTGTGCAGAAAAAAATGTTTGAGTTAACATCAAACCAAAAGACACAACCCCCTGATCTCTTACTATGAAGGAGTAATTAGCTTTGATGTTACTGCAAAAGATTTCCAGCTGTTCAAAAACAATTCAAGGCCGTTAAGCTAGTTTTAAAAATTAAGTCCTTATTTTTGTAATCATAAACATAAATGGAAACTATAGCCCACAAATAAATATCAGTTTAATTTTTAATATCTACTCAATTCAATATCCATCATACCACTATCATTTACATATTTTAGTATCATTATGTTAGGACTTGAAATACTTAGAATCACAGAAAGGTAAGTTTGAAAAAATCATTTATTCTATCTCTCTTCAAACTGAGCTTTTCTTAAAGTCTCATTAGATAATGAGATTGGAAGTCTTCCTAAACCATTGTGTATGTGTATTTTCTTTTGAGGATGAAGAGTTTGGGGGAACCAGGAAAGTGTAGTTTAGAAGTTGTAGCAAATTCTCTACCTTAGAAATGTTGACTGGGCAGAGAAATAGAATAAGAGGAACCCACAAAATTTGGCCTTATTCTTGACAGAACATTGAAAGAAATGCCAGTGCCCCAGCCTTGACATAATCCGATTTGACTTAAAGAAATAGAAAAGATTGAAAGAGGAAATAACTGAAAGATTGAAACAGGGAAAAAACAAAACAAAGCAAAACATTATGGTGCTAAATCAGAGCAGAGTTCTACAAGAACTAAATTATTTATTAGTTTGGTGACTAAGATCACCCCCTTTAGCAAAATAAAGAGACTCTAAAACCAGGCTTAAAACTTTTATTTGCCCCAGTCTTACTGTAGTCGGTAAGAACTTGGTCAATAACCTGAGTTACAGACTCAAAAATCCCAATAAAGGTATAAGGTATAAAAGAGGTGGTTGTGGCTAGCATGCTATTCCTACTGTGAAGATAAATTAAGAATAATCTATATTTAGAATACCTTGATTTTTGCCCAAAACTTTATCAAGCTTTTTTGAAATAAGAAACTTTGTAGGGGGGTTGGGGAAGGGGGCATGATCAGATGAACTTTTTGAAAGTCAGACTATGAGGGAAGATTTGAAATGGGCTTAGAATTAGCCATCTATGTCTTTAATAAACAAATATGTTAGATGCTAATAGCTCCAAATGCTTTGCTAGGTGTTGGGCATACAAAGACAAAACCTGTCTTCAGAGACCTTAAAATTTAATAGAATTTAACAATAAATATATTAAGTGAAAGAAACCAGCCACAAAGGGCCACAGATTGTATAACTGCATTTGTATGAAATGTCCAGAATAGACAAATATATAGAGACATAAATTGGATTATTGGTTACAGGGATAGGAGGGAATGGAAAATGGGGAATACCTGTTAGTGAATATAGGGTTTTGGTTGGAGGTGATAGGATAGATTGTAGTGATGGTTGCACAACTCTGTAAATATACTAAAAAAAATTGAATTGTACACTTAAATAAGAAAATTTTATGATATTTAAATTACATCTCAATAAATATGTCTTAAAACATCAGTAGTGACAGACACATTCTCAAAATGGTATAAATGACATAGCTCTATGCTAAAAGTGATGAAAAAAGGAATAGGATGCATGGAGAAAGGAGCAATTGATTTCAAACACAAGGCAAGAATAGGAAACATGTGAGATCAATAGTCACTAAATAATAAGTGCATGGTCATATTAGGACATTTTTGTGTAATTTACTCAAAAAGAATTCTACACAATCATATAAATAAGTATTTCAGAACTAATATGACACTGAAGACCCCAGGTAAAATGGCAGATTGAACCCATGCAATTATCTTTAATCATCACAAAAACTAAAGTTAAATATGTTTTAAAAGGTTAAAAAGTTACAACATCAAAGACAAGAAGTGATAATAATGGAGAGTAATATCAACAAATTGTTGGACTTACCAGCAGCAACATTGAAAAATGAAAGACAGTGGAGAAATGTTTTCAGATTTCTGAGGAATAATGATTTCTAAATTAGAATTCTATATCCAGCCAAACTATCATTCAAGTTCAAAGCAAGAAAAAAAATCTCAAAAATTTATTCTCATAAACCCTTCCCCTGAAAGCTAATGAAAGATGTCTAAAAAAAAAAAAAAAAAAAGTAAAACAAGAAAGAGAAAACGTGAGAAACTCAAGAGAAGGATAAAGCGATTTCCCATGATAGTCGTTCTGGAAAGTAAGAAAGTACCCAATCTAAACAGAAGCATAAAAATTAAGGACTGTAAGAGAGAGTTTCTGGGCGTGAAGTTAGTTGTGGTCAGGGATGAAACTGACAAATTATTTCATGTTCGGCCACATTGGAAAGAATTTTATAGTTTTTTCTTTTTAATTAGATATAGAAACAAAGATAATTTTTTAAGTGAGGTAATTTTTTTTTAAAAGATTTTATTGGGGAAGGGGAACAGGACTTTATTGGGGAACAGTGTGTACTTCCAGGACTTTTTTCCAAGTCAAGTTGTTGTCCTTTCAATCTTAGTTGTGGAGGGCGCAGCTCAGCTCCAGGTCCAGTTGCCATTTTTTCCAGTTGCAGGGTGCGCAGCCCACCATCCCTTGATGGAGTCCAACCTTGTGGTTGAGAGGACGCACTCCAACCAACTGAGCCATCTGGGAGGCAGCTCAGCTCAAGGTGCCGTGTTCAATCTTAGTTGCAGGGGGCGCAGCCCACCATCCCTTTTGGGACTCGAGGAATTGAACTGGCAACCTTGTGGTTGAGAGCCCACTGGCCCATCTGGGAATCAAACCAGCAGCCTTCGGAGTTAGGAGCATGGAGTTCTAACCGCCTGAGCCACCGGGCCGGCCCTAAGTGAGGTAACTTTTAACTGTAAGAAAAAGAAAAAAGTTGTATAAGAAATGAATTGTAATCATAATATACTACTTAGTGAATGATGAACAGTGTTTATATAAATACAGTAATATATAAACCCCAAATATTTACTTTACCAAGTAAAGTTTGGGGATAATAACAGAACTAAATTCTCATTTTGCAAGAATTAAAAATTCAAGAAATATTATTTATAAATATTGAGTTAAGTAGCTCAACAAATACCTACAAGACCTGAATGTGTTTGCCTCTGAGTAATGAAACTAAAGGAGAAGTGGAAAGAAAACTTCCATTTTTCATCATAAGTATTTCATCACAATAGTATTTGACATTTATAACTTTATAGATGTATTTCTGTCATAAAAAATAATATTTGACAAAATATACACAGCACTGAAAATACCGCCAGGTCAAGAACATGTTTTAACAAAGTGACATATTTTATTCTTCTCTGAGGTTCCCTCACAACACTGAAACAGTGCCTTGACTATATTAGGAGTTCAGTAAGTATATGCTGTTTAATAATAACCACTCAAATGTTAGTTTAGTGGATTTGGCAATGGATTCTGTGGGAGATAATCTGGAACCTAATTTTCTCCTTTTAAAAAAGACCTAGAGGTCATAACAAGCTGTGCAGTCCTTTGTCTTGATATTGGAAAGAATGGTTGGATGACAACTAGAAGAATACAGGGCTGGTCATGATTACTATGCAACATCTGAAAAACTGTAGGTGCTCAATCAAGTGAACAATACCTTTCATTAGCCAGTCTAATTTAGAGATCTGATAATATGAGCAAGTTACTTCTAATGTGCCACACTTTTTATACCCTCTAGAACTTTGTATCCTGTTTCCAAGGTGATCAAAAGGATTCTCTTCTTTCTTAAAAATTAATAGATTTAAGATGTATTTGTTAAGAAGTTATCAAAGATGACAAATATATGGAGCTCATGTCACCTCTCCCAAGTCATGTATTGCCATCTAAAGGACATGCTAAATTAGTGGAAATGGCATGGCATTTTTTCGGGCACCAGGAAGTTGATTGCCTGGACTGGAGCTGAAGTTTATGTATTAAGTAGCAGGAGGTGAAAGTGACCACCAAAGCAGGAACAATAATGCTAAGCCTTGGATATCTAGTTGAAAAATTTGAATATGATTCATTAATAGTGATAAACCCCTTTGAACTGGGATGCAGCATAATAAATGATACAACACACAACAAAGAGGCTCTGAAATTCTAGCTATGAAGACATTCATTTGAAGGACAGTGTAAATGAAACAGAGATAGAAAATAGAGAGATTAGTAAGGAGGAAGAAAAACAATTTAATGAATTACTAGATGTACAGATTAAGGAGAAGGCAGAATTGTAAATAAGGACTAATAATAATAACTAAATTTTTTAGCATTTACTACAGCACCAGGGTGCTGTGCTAAACACTTTCATATATTATTTATTAAATCCACTGAAGTAGACTTTCTTATCACCATCATCATCTCATCCTCTAGTTGAGGAAACAAAGGCAATACAAAGTAACTTCTCCAAAGTCCCACAACAAATAAGTTATTACATCCAATATTTAAACCCAATCAATATGTTTCCTAGAATGGAGACCTTGGGATGGGAGATTGGATATCCAAATGGAAACAATTAGTAGTTAGTTAGAAGTATGGAACAGATTTTATGTGAGAAGTTAGAATTTAAGACATTGGGGAGAGTCACTACATTCTGATGAAAGTATTTATTTTGAAAATGGATGGATACAGGTTTAAGAACAAAGCCTTGAGTTAATGGCTAAAAAGAGAAAAGGGAGTCACCAAAGGAGAGAAGAGTTGAAGAGGTGAGGAACGAAATCAATATTATTACATAAACAGAGCCTTGGACAAATTTTTAAGGAAAGAAAATAATCAGTTGTGCCAAATACCCCAGAGAGATTTAATGTGATAATAAATGAGAAAATGACATGGGGCTGGTAGAAAAGCACAAAGAAAAATTATTTCAGTGTTTGGTAGGAGTGGAAACCAGATTGCAAAGGCTTAATTTGAGAATGAAGAAATTGAGATGATGAAGAAATTAACACAATCAATAAATACTACCTGTTCAGGAAGTTGGCAATGAAAGGCGGTTGTGCTGACACAGCTGTTTGAGAAGACAGTGAAGTGAAGCAAAGATTTACATTCTAAGATAGGGGAAAACCTAGACAGAGTTAAAGGCAGAGAGAATAAGTAGGGGACTTGGGGTTTTCTTTTTTTTTTTTTTTTTTGGTTTTTTTCATGAAGTCAATCTTAACCGTAAAGAATATACCTCAAAACACTGCAAAATCCATTAAACTTATCTCTGCAAATGTAGTACTCAGCCAACATTTCATTCCTCCCAGATAACCCTGGGCCTAAAGCCAGGTAAAGTGCATTCTTAAGATCACTAAGTGATTTGCCTCCTACTCCCTGCTACTCATCTGGGAGAGAGTTGCCTGCCAAAAGGGGCCTTTTGAACATTCAGAGGAGGTAGCTGATTCTGCCAGCACAGGATCAAGGCCAGGAAGCTCACTCTTAGGATTAGAGCAAGGTCAGGGAGGAAATGAGTGTCAGGGGGTTGGGTGGGGAATGGATCAAATGGAACACTAAAGAGGCAGACATTTCACAGACATTTGAGTGGGTGTTCATGTCATCACTTGGCAAATCTCATGGCAGAGTCAAGACCCAGGTGGCAGTCTGTTTCCACTGACTAGGCAAGGGGACTCCCTTGAATGACAAACAGCCTTGCTGTCAATACCTCTTATATCTATTAAACCAGTTAAAACAAAAAAACAAACTCTTGTAATCAGTCTAAGTGCCACTAGACACACAAGCTAGTGCTTTTCCAGACATTCAAACCTCCCACACACCTATGAGGTAAACGGGAAACAGATTTGTCTTTATCTTTGATTATGCTAGAACTGAAGGAATCTGGGAAAATCAAAGTCCCGTACTCCAGGGTTCCAAGTATGACCCTAGTAGAAGTGAGACTAGAATCCAAAATTCTTGCTTCCCTGCTAAATATTTTCTCATTAGCTATGCTAAATCTCTGCTCTCTCTAATGAGTGATCCCCAATGCAACCAATTTAGTTATTTGACATTTATTATATTTTCAATTGGAATCAGAAGCTACTAATCCAGAGTTAAATCCTTAAGTAGTAAGTTTGCCCTTTCTAAGCAGGGTTGGTAAAAATTCTCACCTTCTCTGAATGCCCAGAGCTAACAATTAACTTTCCATCTTTATGTCTACATCAAATATGTCAAAAAGAAAAATCAAAAACATCCTCCCTGGAACACAAAATTCAAAAGCTGAAAAAAACATCTTAAGAATTAATCTTTGTACCCTATTCTTTGGCTGGCAGGTTAAAAACTGAATTTGCATAAATCCATAGCCGTCAGCCCTCTCTTGTTTGTGAGGATAAAAGAGGTCTTTGCATGCTTGAAGGGGAGAGGGCCAGACATGCTGTTACAAAATTATGGGAAAAAATGGTATAAGAATGAATGCAGTGATATGCTTTAACTAGGAGCCTGGGGGTAACTGTAAGACAAACACCTGCCGGTTGATAAGAGAGTGAAAAAGTGGTTAGACTACTACCCAGCGGTATATATGCCCTTTCTAACCCTTAGATGGAGGGGACGGGAAAAGAAGGTTGAAGTTCACAAGGGAAGTTTATCTGGAATTTATTAAACCTGGCCTTGGTTGACAACCTCTCTGAATATGCATGCAGTAAGTCGTTCTGTCTGTTCCCTCCACCCAGCATAATATATCCTAGGCTGATGGACACCTGTAGAGCCCAACACTGACATCTGTGCTGATTGGTTGATGTCATGTCACACCATTAATGAATGATTAAAATCATTCATTTTAATATCACCCCTGGGTATATCCAAAACTAGATTCATCATCTCCTCTTAAAAGCTGTCCTCATTACTTCCCTTCCTAAAAATGTTCTTCTTATGTGCTTTCTTTCTGCCATGCCACATTCCTAATCACCAGTTAGCCTCAGTTAGCTTTTTGACTTTTGTCCCACATTCGTCTCCCTGTCCCTCAAATCCAAGAAGTTTCCAAATTCAGTGGATTTGTCTGTTATAGATCGAGATTCTGTAGGGCACCACCAGTGCCTACTAGAGAGGCAGGAAGATCCAGTGGTGGGTGATTAAGGAGAGGAACAAATGCCTGGGGACGTATAGTAGCTAGTGGCATCTACAGCCTGCAGTACAGGCTTCAGCCTGGTAAACAAGTGTGAGATCAGTGGTAAAGAGTTCTCTAGCTATAAACCAGGTAGTCTGCAAAGAGGGGAGGGAAGTAGGAAGAGGGGACTAGAATGGAGTCATAAGGTGTCTAGAGCAGGTGATACTTAGAAGTTATCACATAGTTGGTCACATGGTTCATGGTTGGTCTA
Organism: Rhinolophus ferrumequinum; assembly: GCF_004115265.2. Taxonomy (NCBI): domain Eukaryota; kingdom Metazoa; phylum Chordata; class Mammalia; order Chiroptera; family Rhinolophidae; genus Rhinolophus; species Rhinolophus ferrumequinum. The sequence goes on from NC_046291.1 coordinate 61,774,535, forward strand.
TCAACAAGTGTCTGTGTGGGCTGCAAATGCCATAGAGTTCAGCCAGGGTCCTGACAATGGCAGGGGAGGGAGCAATAAAACAACGCAGACCAACAGCCCTTGAATATGAGTGTGTTACTGAACAGTTAGTACAAGAGAAATTCAGAAACAGGGATGAAGGCAGGAAGTCAGTTGTAAGAACTGTGTTATGAGGCAGAGAGGGTAGGGCCCAAAAATAAGGCAGAATCTTTGATCATTCAATAAATATTTACTGACTACCTAATATGGGCCATCACAATGGATATTGGGAAAGAGTTTAAACAAAAGTGCAGTTCAGTACGCTAAGAGCCTAATCCACTTTCAGACAAGATTCAGAAGAGTCCACATGAAAGGGTAGTCAGCTCTACTATCTAGAGGAGTTACACGAGGCTTCTTAGAGGAGAAGATGTTCATACAGGTCCTTGAAATGTGCTTAGGCCCCAGCAATGTGGAGAGGGAACTTCAGAAGGAGAGCATAGGAAAGATGCTGAAGATGGGGTGACCAGAGGACTGCAAGTTGTTCCAGCACATTGCACTAGCAGCAAGGGTGGTTGAAGGTTCAGCCATCAGACCATGTTGTTGGGGCTGGATACGCATCTCCAGAATCAGACTAGAAGAGGCCCTGGATATTCAGTCAGGAATGGCCTCAAATATCAAATTAGTTGGGGTACAGAGGAGTGCAGCATCCTGGATATATTGAGTTTGACACTTCTGCACCCATCCCCTCTCCATTCTCCTGGATACTCCACTAATTCAAATTGCCAAAACCTCGTAAGTTTATCTCAAACAATGTAATGTTTCTCTGACCAGTTTCACCAGTTAGACTCCTCTGCATCCTTCCAATCTACCCTACACCTATTGCCTTCTTAATCTCCCTAACACACAACTTTGAACATGCTGTTCTCCAAAAAAGAACTAAAATAAAATAAAAATTCCTTCAGTGGCTCCCTGTCACTGGAATAATTAAGATTTTTATTTGTATTTTATATTCAAAGGACTACTATACAACTCCATTAAATATTTACTTGTACCACACTCTGAAAATAATACAAAAATTTGCACAACACAGCATATCATTGACAATAGAGGTGATGGATTGGAGGTAGAAACAAGGACAGTTCAGTGGGCTAGAAGCCATAGGCTGCCCTGTCCTAGTCTTCTGTCCTTCCACTCCTTAGCAACCCTCAGTCTCTGGAAGAGTGAATAGAGAGTCAAGGAGCCAGACCTGATGTGATGAGAACTTTGAAGCTTTTGTCATACAATGTTCTCTGTGACACTGCCTTTGTTTTTCGGGTTTTTATTTGTTTGTTTCTTTGTTTGATGACTTCGATCTTATAAGTTAGAGCTAAATTTAATGAGTATTTATCAATGTGGATTCCCAATGCTGAATGTGTTTTTTGTATGCATGTAGAATGAAATATATTTTGTTTGTAAACTTCACAAGTAAATAAAAATAGATTTTGAAAAATATTGTGAAGAAATGAAGAAAATGAAAGAGGTTAACTACTATTTTTATAATGTCAACATTTAAAATTTTAAACCAATGAGGTTTTAAGTCCAAAATGGTAAGGAATTACTAATTTTAAAACCTTCACGTTTTTTAATGTTGAATGTCATACACACAAACAGTAACTACAATAATATATGATTATAGAAAGTCAAAAGTTATCTGTGTAAAACAGAATCAGTCTAAATCAAAAAGCAATTTGGTGTAGTAAAAATTGAAAGGAAAATGGACAGACAGGATCAACATATCTTCTAATTTATTTTTGACGAACAGCCCCTGTAAGTTTCCCAAAATAGTGTTACATCACTTCATACCTAGTTACTACCTTGTTCATAAACACATCCCCTTCCATCACAGTGTAGTCTGAGGGTCTGGGCTCAATTTCAGATAATTCTTATAATAGTGAAAACAGTTTATCTTATTTAGGAAAAGACCTTTATACATAACAACATTCGCAAAGGACATAAATGCCTCTACCTGTTAATAATTTGCTTTCAAATTCTATTCCATTCATATTACTGAAGGGACTATAATTCATATAGGCTATATTCAGAGAAATAAACTTCCCCAAACATCTGTCTACTTATGAAGCTAAAAGCTCTGGAAACCACCATTGGCTCCAAACCTGAGATTTTGTTATAAATGACACCAGGAATTTGGCACAGGAAGGAAGCAGGGTCAGTCTGCCTGATCAAGGCTGGCAGCAAATTCCTGCAGCTTCCATGAGATAGAGCCTGTTTCCAAGGACAGCTGACCACAACTATGCTCTCTGCCACCTCAGGAAGAGCTCAAACAGCACATCTTACTACTCTGCCTTGGAAGTGCCCAGCCACACCCCCAGGGGCTCCGTTCTCCAGCACTGGAACACCAGCTAGGATGCTCTCAGCTGAAAAAAAAAAAAAAAAAAACACAAAAAAACAGAAGAGCCAACTAATAGCGACTGAAACAAAAAGCACATTTATCACGTTACAGAGCAGGCAGGCTGGAAGCAGGAGTGGTTCCATAACTGAAGCAAGAGTTCCACAATAGCACTAGGACCCAATTCTTTTCATCGTTCTGTTCTCCTTACTCAGACTTTGGTTTTTTTCCTCAGCCTTTTTCTGTAGGGATTACAAAATGGCTGCCTCTATTCCAGTGTATTATATCTTGACACAATCACTCCAAAATGCAGAAGAAAGACAGATTTTCCATGCATCTCTCTTTATCTGGACAGAATAACTTTCCCAGAAGCCTCTCGTGGACTGCCCTTCGGGTCTCGAAGTCCAGATCTGGGTCCATGTTCAAGCCTAGGTGTAAGGGTAAAAAGCAATATTGGTCATTTTCTTGTCTTTCATTCTTGTCTAACATCATGTAGGGTTGGGCAGGAAACAGGAGAAATCACAAGGTGCAACTGGGTGGACAAACAACAGTATCACTGACAGAAAGGTAGCTACTTTTAAGGTCAGCTCCTTTTAAACATACATATTTAAAGTATGCTCCTTTATACTTACATATAACATCTCTTACCAGCATGCATTGCTATATTTGCACACTCAGGTTATAAATGAGAGGCATAGCCACCTTCCAGATGATGATGATGATAAATGCATAAAATACTAACATTTGCAAAGTATATTTCTAAGTAATGGTCAATAAAACTGGGAATTTATAAATGGTTAATTTATCCCCTTTAGATATCAATTAATTCTTTCAGAATCTTAAACCCTATGACTCAGTGTCCTCATCTGTAAAAATGGGCATAGCATGAATAATACATGGAGAAGGTTATATATTCTTTTTTCAACCAAATGAATTTTTTTACTGAGAATTATTTTTAAACTTGGATAAAGTAGGATTGATTGTGTCAATTACTGGATCTCTCCCCAAGGGCAGAGTTTGCCTGAGGGTTGCCGTGGGAGGGCCCCAGTTGGTCTTCGGGAGGAAGGGTATAATAATCACCTCACCATTTCACTGAGCTCTGTCAATATTTGTTAGATTTCCCAAAGCTGCAGTACTGCCTATTAACAGCTCAAGTGCACAAAAAGTTAATCAACATTTTCAACAGGAATACTGTGCTGGCATCCATAACCCCCTTTTAAAATGAAAGATAAGCTCATAAGAGAAGAGAATTCATTAGCCTGTTTTAGAAATTTTGAAACTACAGTGAATTATTTTATTTCCTTGATAGAGTCCTACAGGCAAATGATCATTATGACACGTGACTTGACAGTACCGAAAAGCTTCCTTCCCACCCCCAACCTTTCCCCTTATCTCTCCTCACTCACAAATATTACTCCCTCTTCACAGCTGAAAATTATCACTGAACTCTTCTTTATGTACCTAGAGGTGGTGGAAAGCGGAGACAAAGAACTTCAGAAAACCACGGTTAAAATGCAAATCAGGAGTATCTGTAGTTTTTTGTTATCACAGTAGCAGAAAACATGTGTTTGAGTGAATGAGACTGAATTGGGGGAGGGAAAAGGAGTCAGCAAGGGAAAGTGATAGAAAGATAGGACCTTGCTTCTCAAAGTGTGATGCAGGAACTAAGAGGTTGCAGGAACTAAGCCTGGGAGCTTATTAGAAATGGAGAATCTTGGGCCCTACCCCAGACCCACTGAATGAATCCGGACTTGCATTTTAATAAGACCTTCAGGCAATTCCTGCACAGGTTTACATCTGAGAAGCACTACTCTATGCAGAGGCAGTAACTCCAAGGAATAAACCCTGGTAAAATACAGGTGCATGGAGCCCTGACAGCTGGGGGGCCATAAGTGCTGGAGGTGAGTGAGAGGTTAGCGGAATGGGACAGGCAAGCTCAAGAGAGGGAAGAAGGTACCAAAAAGGGAACAATGACAAGCTTGGTGATTGCTTGCTTTAATTAGACACTAACTATGGCACACACTAGGTAGTGCTTTTCGTTCATTGTTTCTGATCTTCAAAATAACCCTGCAATGATGACAGCATAAGAAAACGGAAGCTCAGGGAGGTCAACTGACTTGCCTAGGTTTCTAGTGCCAAAAATTGACAAAATCTGGATCAATTTCTGGACTTGGGAATTAGAGAAACCTGAGTCAAATCCTGTCTGTTCCTTACTAGATGCGTAACTTTGTCAAGTAGGTTCCCTTTCTGTGCTTCAGTTTTCTCCTTGGGAAAATGGGGGGTAAGAAAACCTTTTCTAGGATATTGTGGGGTTGAACTATTATCTACATAACTAGATGTGCTTGTCTTTGTATAACATGTCATATGTAGGCATTAAATTATAATAGTATATATTATTGTTACTATTTCCACTAAGGAGGGAGTCTTCAAAACCAAAGCAACTTAATTTTGCCCATGTCGGCCTTGTTTCAGCAAGTCTACGTGGGACAGGCACAGTGAGAAAGGCAAAATGTGTATGATGTGTTCATTCAGCTTTCACTCCTGTACTAGGTGTTCATTCACTAAGAGAACCAGTCGATTTAATCTTTTTTTAAAAAAAAAAAGTATTAAACATTCACCATGTGCAAATACAAAAAAATGAGATGCGAAGCCTTCTTACTGATGGTCCCTGCCTTGAGGGTATGTTTGCTGCAATGAGGCAAATGCATAGAGAAGCATGTTCTGCACGTGTGGAGAGTTAGGGGAACAGAGAAGGGCAAGTGCCAGGCACTCCAGGGAGTCAGGGAAGACGTCGTAGGGTGGCTGCTCACTCCTCCATGCCTTCTGCAATGATTTATTCCTCATGTTAAAGGATAATTTTTAAAAGTTTAGACAACTCTCATTGAAATGCAGAATGAATATATGTCTAAGTTTGTATTTCACTTATTAATTAATGAAGGAAACTGGGAGATGTTAAACCTCGTTCAAATGAGCATTGGAGGAGCAAGTGTTTATCAATCTCATAAAGGAATGTCACAATAAAATTGCTTGGTTATATACAAAATTGGTTAATGTCCTACAGGTTAATAAACTGTAACCTTTGGGATTCTCTTTTTTCCCTGGGTGGAATTTTGCCTTTCTACCATATTTCCATGAGTGGTAAAAGGGAGGAGGATTTCCTGGTTTCCCAGCCTTACCACTTTCTAAAGAGCTGGAAGTAAAAGAGTTAGTTTTAATTATTCCATATTCTTTGGACTTTCCTTTAACAGTAATTTTAAAAATCAAATAAAATGTGAGCTTAGAGAAATTCAGACTTATCTGGAGTCATGCTTCTGAGTATGTAGTCTTGGTTCTAGGGATGCTCCTAGCATTCACTGAAGGAGGAAACAAATTACTCAGCAGCTAGAAAGTGTGGTAGAAAGGAGCTTGGCCTGGGAATAGTATGAAACCTGGATGTACTCGAGCTCTGCCACTAAATGGCTCGGTGACCTTCCACAGATCATTTTTCTTCTCTGAGCCTCAACAGTCTCGTCTGAAAATGAGGAGATTGATTAGACGGCCTCACAGGAAGCGAGTCTCAAACTTTAGTGAGCATCAGTGTCACCAGGGGAAGCTTGGTTTAAAAAAACACAAATCTCCGATGCCATACCCAGAGATTCTGGATCAAAATCCAAAACCTACTCAACTGGGTCTCAGGACTCTGCTGCTATTAGTGTACTGTTGTTCTAACAGCAACCCAGGAGGTGCCAGTGAAGGTGCAGACCACAATTTGAGGTCTCTTCCAGCTTGAACTGTCTACCATTTGCTATCTGATGTGGCCCTGTGCTCAGGGCATGGAAGCCTGGGTTCAGCCACCAACTGGTTCTCTTGTCGGGAAGAGGTCATGAGTATCCATGGGGATTTCTTTTTTTTTTTTTTTGGGTTACCTATTTCCTCTCAGGATATTGTGAGGATTGATACACCAGCATTGGCTCACATTTAATAGCTCTTAAAAATAATGTACTGTTATTGCAGAGGACCTTTCTGGAAGGCTTTTAGGTTGTAAATTATTGAGCTCCAATTTGTTGTTTTACTTACATAAGACTTCTAAGTGGTAAATCGGTATATACGTTATTACAGTGTGCTATTTTCTCAGCAAATAGTAAGAAGTGGACTTTTAAAAAATCTAATGCAGCTGAACATTTACAATTTTCTGAGAGCTAAAATCATAAACTGTCTTGAGTGGGTTTGCATTTTATCATTGGTTATATTTGTAAATTGACTCTTTTAATGTAGCCATTCAAGTCATTTAAGTATGTATTAACAACGTATAAACATCAGTATTAGACCCAGATAATCTTACATATGTGGCTATAGTAAAACAAGTTTATTCATGTCATTCTTTGTTTCTGCAAGAAGCTAACAATGACTTTCAGGGGACTTATACCAGTAGAAACAAGATTTAAATTGACCAAGAGATTAAGAAAACTCACATTTTGTACCTTATATATACTGGGAACATTTTTATGATCAAAGAAAAAAGTAAAAAAAATCAATATCTTCCTGTGTTACCAGAGTATATGTCAACTCTCTCTCACCTTTCCCAATCACATACATTAAACAAAACAAAACAAAACAAAAAATCAGATTGTTTAGGAGAAAAAAATAAGCTAATGGTAAAAACTCAGTGATGCTTAAAAGTTACAAAAGCTTATTTTTCAAAGTAGAATTTTGGCTTTCTTTTACAGTCTAATTAGCATTTGTTGGTATTGTGGCTAAAACACAAGTGTACTTGGAAAACCAAAATAATGGAATATGTAAATTAGCTCTTCATCTCCTAGGAAAGACACAATCTCCCTAGTGTAAAGTGGATGGGCGATGAACAGATAATCGATGTTAAAATGTGGGTTAAGATTATCTGCCCCCCTTCCATCCGCTTTATGGTGGATGGTTTCAATCACTTCCATGACTGCTTTGAGGAACATCCCATTCTCTAGACATCAGAGGCATCTCCAGCTGACTGCCACAGAGCTCCAACTAACAGTGAAAACATAAACTGCTTCAGGCAGAGCCCTCACCTCACCCAGGAGGCCTCTGTCTCAAACCTGTTTTTCCCAATAACACCAGTCTTCCATTTATCTGGAATTCTCTTTGTCACCCGCCTGATGATGACCCATTCTCTTACACCAATGCATGCACAGGTTCTGTAGGTAAAGGAAGAAAAGCTTTTGCTACCCATCTTCTCTTGGTCTGCTTATTGGAAAAGACTCTTTTAAGTCAATCAAGAGAATTGCTCTTTGGTTGAGCACATTCAGTAATTTGTCAAAGAGCTTCCTTATAGTCTTTTAAAGTAAACTTTGTGTCAAAGTACAACAAATCCTACAAAAAGTACAAAAGCAAAAAAGTACAAAATCCTACATGTGCAGAGCAAATGCACCTGTGTACTCAGGACGAGGTCAAGAAATAGAAAATCACCAGCACCCCAGAATCATTCCTTGTGTTTGCTTTTAGTCACTACCTCTCTGAAAGGAAACCACTGTCTTTGCTTCTAACACCATATGTTAATTTTTCTTGCTTTTGAAATTTATGTAAGTGAATTCATGTACTGTCTATTCTTCTCTGTCTTCTTTAGCTCAATATTGTTTGTGAGATTCATTTAAGTTTTGTGACAATAGTTCATCTTCATTTCTATATGTCATGCCATTTTACAAATACACTGCAATGTATCTATCCAGTCACTCTTTATGGACATTTGGTTTATTTTTAGTTTGGAGCTATTATCAATTTTACGTTATGAACCATCTTTGGTAAACATAAATATGCATTTCTGTTATAGATATACCCAGGAGAGGAATTGCTGGACTAGCTTTAGTAGATACTGCCAAATGGCTTTCCAAAATAGTTATACCAATTTATATTCCCACCACCAATTACTTCAAAACCTCATTTGAGTTATAGTATATATCATTATTGCTTAATATGTATTTCTCTGAAGTTTAGTGAAATTGAGCACCTTTCCATATGTGTTTGGCAGTTCAGATATCTACCTTTATGAAGTGCCTGTACAAGTCTTTTGCCCATTTTCTATTGGACATTTTTCTTAAAGACAGCCTCTATTCTTGGAATAAACCAAGAATACTTAGTTTTACTGAACTATCAATTTTGTATATTATGAGATTTAATTTGCTCTTTTGTTTAGGATTTTTGCTTCTAAATTCATGAGAGATTGGCTTGTAATTTCATATTATTGTAAGCTCCTTTTCAGTTTTCAGTAGCAGTTAATAAAATCTTAGAAAAAGAACTTTCAATTGTCTAAAAGAGCAGATGATTTTATTTCCTTATAATCCTTAGACCCAAGTACTTTTTACAGCAATTACTAGTATGTGGTAGAAATGGATCACCTCTCACAAAGATGGGGAACTTAAAGTGAAATTCTATCTACTCATTTATTTCCCACTGCATTGACCCTTCCTTTCATCTATAAGCAAAGGGAATCAGTTGCTTATTTCAAGGTAGTCTTGAAAATAATTTAGGCATAATTAAAGTTCGCAATATCCTGTAAGTAAATATTATATTCTAATATTTTCTGCCAAGAATTGAATTAGCTAGACATGACACATTTATTGCTGGCAGTAGATGTACCAAAACGTACCAAGACCAGGAATTAATAAATACCAAAGCCCTCCTATGGAGCAAGTTGCATGAATATTTAATAGGAAATGCATGATGAATTTCTTGCATGATTATGCACAAAAACATTTGGGAATGGTTGCAGCTGTTACATGAACTAGCTCAGACTTTTTTCCCCCATCTCTTTCAATCTTTATCAATCTCAATATTGTATTTTAAATTCAGCAGTATCTCCAATGATGAGTATTGCAGACACCTGTCAATATTTTAGGAACTGTGTGACTCTTTACGTATGCTATCTCTGTGTGTGTACCTTCCAGGTTTCAGTGGTACATTTTGAGGGAACAACTGAGAGTTTCTTGGAGAATAAATAGAAGAGCCATCAGGGAAATCTGACTCAAAAGAGAAGGTGAAGGAAGCTAAAAGAGTAACAGCTGCTACTCTTAATGGGTGTGTCAAATTTTCTCTGACAACACCTTTACATCTTCACCCAAGCCTGGTGAAAATACTTTCCAATGTAAATTTAGTGTTTGGGGAGGGGGGGTGCAGACTGATGTTTTTGGTGTTACAGAGATTTTTTTTATCTCCTTTCAAGGGTATTAGATATACCGGGGGTGCCAAAAAAAATGTATACACATGACTTGTATTCATCTTTTGTTATTGGTATATATTGAGTATTACAATTTTAATACAGTTTTTTCCTTTCTTAAAAATGTGTATACATATTTTTGGCACCCCCGGTATATCTAATACCCTTGAAAGGAGAAAAAAAAAATCTCTGTAACACCAAAAACTCTGTATTTTAACCCTACCCCCAACCCTCTAAAAAAACCTGTGTGCTTTTTCAGCAGGTGAAATATTCCTTTAACATTTTTTAAGTTTCTGCCATATTCATAAGGTTGAAAGATCATAGCACAAAAGGATTTTTTAAAAATCAAGAGCGATAAACAAAAAGTCATTGAAATTATGAGAGCAGTGAGATCAAAGCAACAAATATTGAATACCAGTTGGTTTGGGTCCTTCAGTGCTTTAAAGGACGTATTTCTGAAACAAAAGCCACTCTTTGGTTCCATTCAAACTTCCCACTTCATAGTAGATCTTCCGTATCATGTTCCTATGAAGTGGGGATTCCGGAAAAACCTCCAACTCTGGAATCTTCATAGATGGAACACAATGTTATCAAATTATTGCAGGAAGCTCAAGTGTGCTGTTTTTGAAAATGGCCCATGACCTGCTAATGAATTGAGGGTGACACAAGGTTTCTGTCCCCTGAAGCAATTCAGTGCTTACTAGGTGCCATTAAAGAGTTGGCACCCCATAAATTATCAAGTGATAAGTTTGTTCTTAGCTTTAAAACAAGAAGAACATTTTCCTTAACACCGTTCCCCAAGTATAGTATTGAGATGAGTTGCACATTCTAAAATAAAGACTTTATTGCCTTCACAGTTTGAAATCCAGTTTTGGTAAGAGCTCGTGGTAGTGACTCTGCAGTCACATAGGTAAGGGCATCTTCACAGAATCACATGTTTCTGTCTAGAGAAAGTTTAGACTAAAGAGGAGACAGTTAAAAGTCCCAAAGCTGTAAGATGTGCATCCAGGAAAAAAAAGAAAGTTATAAACAATACTAGAAAGCAACTTTTTCCCCCCCCAAAAGTTAAAATGTCACAGTGAAGCAAAACAACTGATGTCTGGCTTTCCTGAGAGTTTCCTACCGAACTCCAAATGTCTAATATGTGAGCATTCCTGGAAAAGTCCACCAGAAAAAAGATATAGAGACCTCCCACTATTGAGGACGTTCAGTGCTGCACTCCGAGACCCTAGAAGCGCATACAACCCAGAACGGCCCTGATCCAATGCAAAGGACATGCTCCTGTCAGTGAATGAATGTCCATCCTTACCCATCACAGACCCTTCACCAGCAACATAGTCCCTTGGGGATAAAACTCAAGGTGATCAGACTCATATCACTTCCTTCTTCCATTTTGCCTATGCCTAAAATCACAACCAATTCTTAGGCAAAAAATTGAAAAGAAACACTCATCATATGCTGAATTAACCTGAGTGCTCCCTTTGTAGGGATTCCCTTTTGGTGATTTTAGAATATTTACACGCAGGCAGAAGTATGTGTATTCAAAGGGAAGAAAGCTAAAAGGCTTTTGGTGTTCTACAAAGAGATGACTGAAATACAATTTAGTCTGATGATTAGAATATTGTTTATATTGGATAAAAACTTGAGTTTTATAGAAGCAGAGAGCAGAATGGTGGTTGTCTGGGCAGGTGGTGGGGTGGGAGCAATGGAGAGATGTTGGTCAAAGCATATAGATTTTCAGTTATGTAGCATGAAGAAATTTTGAAGATCTAATGTACAGCATGGTAACTCAGTTAATAATACTGTATTGTGTACTTGACACTCGCTAAGAAAGTAGATCTTAAGTGTTCTTGCCACAAAAGATAAAAAACTTTATGATGATGACTTAGTATAAACCTCAATTAAAGCATCATTGTGGAAGTGGCAGAGAAGAGAAGTCTAGTCGTAATGGTCCTAAAAGACCTTTTTCTTTTTTAAATTTAATTTAACTTTATTATTAGTTTCAGATGAACAAAACAACATAATGCTTAGACATTTACACACCTCACAAAGTGATAACCCGCTAAGTCTCCTACCCCTCTGACACCGTACATAGCTATGACAATACCATTGACTATATGCCCTATGCTGTACTTTATATCCTGTGAATACATATTAATTATAGTTGACATTTAATATTATTTTATATTAGTTTCAGGTGTATAGTGGCTAGGAATTTATATAATCTATGAAATGATCCTCCAATAAATCTGATACCCCTCTTACACCCTACATAGTCTTTACAACATTACTGACTATATTCCCCATACTGTATTTCATATCCCTGTGACTGTTTTGTGACTACAATTTGTACGTCCTAATCCCTTCACCTTCTCACCCATCCCCAACCCCCTAACACCATCAGTTTGTTCTCTGTTATCTATGAGTCTATTTCTCTTTTGTTTGCTCATTTATTCTGTTCTTTAGATTCCATATGTAAGTGAAATCATATGGTATTTGTCTTTCCTAGTCTGATTTATTTCACGTAGCATGATATCGTCTAGGTCCATCCAGGTTGTTGCAAATGGTAAGATTTAATTCTTTTTTGCAGCACAGTCATATTCCATTGTACCACAATTTCTTTATCCCATCGTCTATTGATGGACATTTTGGTTGTTTCCATATCTTGGCTATTGTGAATAGAGCTGCAGTAAACATAGGTGTGCATATATCTTTTCAAATTAGTGTTTGGATTTCTTTGGATAAATACCCAGGAGTAGAATTGCTGGGTCATAAGGTAGTTCTATTTTTAATTTTTTGAAGAATTTCCATACTGTTTTCCATAGTGGCTGCACCAATTTGCAATCCTACCAACAGTGCATGAGAGTTTCCTTCTCTCCACATCCTTACCAATACTTCTTTTTTGTTGATTTATTGATGATAGCCATTCTGACAGGAGTGAGGTGGCATCTCATTGTGGTTTTTATTGCGTTTCTCCCATGATTAGTGACGTTGAGCATCTTTTCATATGTCTATTGGCCATCTGTTATGTATTCGTTGGAGAAATGTCTATTCATGCCCTCTGCCCATTTTTTATTTGGATTGTTTGGGATTTTTTGTTTTTGTTTTGTTTTGTTTTGGAGCTTGAGTTATATGAGTTTTTTATAATTTTGGATATTAACCCCTTATCAGATGTATCATTGACAAATATCTTCTCCCATTTAGTACGATGTCTTTTTGTTTTGTGGATGGTTTCCCTTGCTGTGAAAAAACTTTTTAGTTTGATGTGCCATTTATTTATTTTTTCTTCGGTTTCCCTTGCCCGAGGAGATATATCAGTAAACATATTTGTAAGGGTAATGTCTGAGAGTTATAAGATCTTTTTGTTAACCCACCATGCTCAGTTGTAGTTAATAAAAATGCCAAAAACATTGGTATTCACTCACAAAGTAAAAAGTATTGTAAGGAAATAGACTTTTTTTCTTTTTGTATCTTGCAGGTTAGTTCAGTTTTACCTCTCACATGAATGAAAATCAATAAATTTTCTTTCTAAATGAATAACGTTGTTTAGAGCAGATCTGCCATATATTTGGAAACTGACTTGCCCCACCTCACACTTTCTCTAAAGGTGTCCAGTTCAAGCCAGCTACTGGGAAGGGGCCAAAACACAGCCACGAGCTTCCTGTTGCCTGGATGTTTTATTACATTGGCTCATTAAAACTCCTTGTTTGTATTTGCATTTTACTCTTGGGCAATTTTACAACATAGAATAGTGATAAGCTTGCAGACTGATCCTACTCGTTATATTTGATCATAACTACAATAAGGGAGATTGTCGCATGATGCCTCTATCTCAAATACACTGCAGTGATTTTAAAATGAAATCAGTACCTTACAATAGCCTTGGCACAAGCTCTGTCTCTCTTTTTCTTCAAGATGAGCTCTTGAAACATAAAATAAAAAGCATACAACAAACTTGGAGAGGTCTCCATTTTTTATTAGAATGGATGATTAAAACTAGGGAAAAGCCTTGTGGGAAAGCAAATGCATGTGTGTGTAGAGAGAGAGAGAGAGGGAGGAAAAGAGAATGGATGAATATCATTAAAGGGTTAGCTGATCTTCTGTGACTGCACCACACATCCGTGCTCTAAGAAATCCATCTTAGTGTGCTCCAAGAGGTCCCCCATATTGTTTTGGGTTGGTCTCCCGCATACTAAGGTTTATGTTATAGTTTAACAGAGCCAGTGCTTCAGTTTCTGGCATCAGTTACTAATTTTCTTATGCTAATGAAAAGCACACATCAGCTCCTTGAAATTCCCCAAAGCAGCATCAGTTTTGCCCTAATTGCAGCACTGTTGGGGCAGTGAAAGGAGATGGGGAGTGATTACAACAGCAAGAGCTGGGAGAGGGCTCTTTGCTCCCTGAGTGGTCCTCTAACTGAAAACATTTGAGACTTGCCCCTCCTGGCCTTGAGTTCTCATGAATTTTAAGGAATTGGAAGCTCCCAAGAGCAGTGGAGTGTGATGAAATAGTGGAACTCTGGTCTAGGAGATATGAGGAAGAAAGTCGGGCTCAAATTTTAAACCCCAGCGGAAGGGAATTTGAGACATAACCATTTGATCTTCTGTCTCATCCTGACAAGATACTCCTCTTCAGGGCCAAATTGCACTCATACTGGCTTCTCCGACAATGACACCTTATGCATGAGAATATTCTAATGAATCTGACAAGCACAAATCTAAAAAATTGGTTTTCCATGAAACATAATTTTCAAATTCTCCCAAATTCTCCCAAAACTTTGGGAAAATCACCAGAAGGTTTTTTTCTCCCCTGAAAGCTACCTCAGGTTTTTCTAATCCTAGTTAGGAATGCATAAACATCAGCTTTGCTCAATAAAATTTGTTCTATAGATAAAAGCAGAAATGTCCCAAAAGGGTTGAAGACCCCATTACATGCAATACCTCAACTTGTACATATTCAAAACACACATGCACTGCAGATATTTTATTTTAAAATTACTTGCTGCAAAGCATGAACCAGGCAGGAAGCCGATGCACAATGAATTGATTCCCAAGTCTTATTTGTGGCTGATTTGAGGTTAGAGAGCATTTCTGTGCTGGGTGGAGTGGTAAAATGAATGTTTATTGTTTAGGATTTAAAAGGCCCATTATCATGCAGACTCAGTAAGGTTCTGCCACACAAAACTGAGTGCCAGGCCAGCAGGCAACTGATTCAAGTGACAAGAGGTGAGCTGCAACAGCCTTTCCATGTTAATAAAACATGTCCCGGCACTCTAAGGAACCCTAGCACAGTATGAGAGCAGATAGAACTTATTAATCAGAACTACTGTTAACTCTAATTATAGGCTTCCCCCAAATTACAAAATAAATGGCAACAAAGCAATGTTTTGTATATTGAATCCTGTATTTCCATTGAATCCTCTTATTGTAATTGAAAGTGAGGGTTTAGAAGGAAAAAAAAATGTCTAATCCCTTGAATAGGGAGACATCTCACATGAATAGTGACTGTTAGATATCTCCTTATTCAATTTTCCCCCTTTAACCTTGTAATCTTTAGTTCTGGTTGAAGTGGCTGTCCAGAAATCAGGAATTGTGATGTAGGATCTTAAGTGAGACAGTTTCCTCATCTTCCCAAAGGAAGGTGTTGGACTAGATAAGTTTGGTGCAATTGTTGGGGAATCACAGACCCACATGAGTATTTTTGGAAAGCTACGGACCCTCTCCCCAGAAAAATACGTGTACACACATTCAGAGGACTTGTGGCATACAATATCAAGAATCAATCAATAAAAGCTATTCAAGAATCCCAGGCTTAAAACCTTCTATGAATTTGGTTTCTTAACCAGCTTCCACATGGAGATCATGGATTATAGACATTAAGCTTAGATGCATTCCTGGGCTCTCCTCTTGGCTGACCAAGATGAATGCTTTCCCCTTTCTTCATGTCAGCCGCCTCTACACAGAATTGGCAGATTTTGCTTTAAGGAACACATATTCTAGTACATAGAATACCAATCTGTACCACCATGAAATAAGGTACAATTACCTGCATGAACAGATCAGAACTTCAAAGGATGTAAGTGGAGTCCTTGCTTCCACCATTTTGAAACTTAAAAACAAAAACATTTGACATTCCACCTAAAAATAATTACTCTTATAGCTTTTAAATTTCAATGTAATATTCTTTAAAACCCTCATGCTCATCTGTGACACCCCCTTCATCCTTGATACTATAATCCTTACCTTCAATTTAACCTTAAATAGAGTTTTGCCACTTATTGTAGGCGAGGATGCGAGAAGTAGAGATAGAGTAAGGGTCAGGATGAAGAGGAGGCTCAAGGGTGGAATACAGCTCAGGAATGGGGTGGTATTTGTAGCTGACTTTATATTTCAAGGTCACTGAATCCTCACACTTTTTCTTCACTCTTACTAAAATTTGAACTCCAAGAAGTGGTTTTTAGTTCTTGTAAAGTCCATATATATATATATATATATATATATATATATATATATATACACACACACACACACATATATATGTAAGAAAAAAAAAAGAACCTTGAGTAAATCAACCCAGAATTACTCTGGGAAGTTTAATATGCCTATTTATGATACACAAAAGAAGATAAAGGGGTAAGTAAAGTCAATGTGGCATCTGCCCAACATTGGACGCTGAAATCAGCTCCAGTATTGAAGCCACCAACCAAATGATAGAGCAACATTACTGCAGTGAGAAAAGATATTTATGGCACATAAAACCAAATCTATCCAGTCTTTACAAAGATTTCTACAAGTCAACAAGAAAAACACAGACAACTCAATGGAAATATGGGAAGAGACTTGACACACTTCAAAAAGAACATACCCAATGGCCAAAAAAATATAAGAAAACATACTTAATCTCATTAGTCATCAGGAAAACGCAAATTCAGATCTAAGTAAATATCAGTATCCACTAGAATACAAAAATGAGAAAAGGCTGACAGTAACAAATGTAATAAAAGATGTGAAGCAACTGAAACTTTCATGTACTGCTAATAGGAATGTTGAAGATAAATTTTGGTCACAGACATTGCACTCCTAGATACGTACTCAAATGAATTGCATGCACATATACCCCAAAATTGTGTGGAAAAGTGTGTTCATAGTAGCATTAGTCATAATAGCTCCAAACTACAAGCAACCTACATGTGCATCCATAGTAGAATGGATGAACATGCGATAAGTACATTCATAAAATGGCACAGCAAATGACAGACTAGACTTAGATGCAATAAAAATAGTGAATTTTATAAACATTCTCTTGGGTAAAAGAGCCAGCTATCAAAAAATATAACTAGGGATCCACGTATATGAATTTTCAAAAGTAGGCAAAATTAATCTGCGATTTTAGAACGTAAGACATGGTTACCATTGAAGAAAATAGAAGCAACAGTGATTGAGAGAGGATTCAAGAGAGGGGTGCTTCTGTGATTTTTCTGTTTCTTGACAAGAGTGATGGTTTCACCCATGAAATCATTTTGTGATCATTTATTGTGCTATACATGTACAATCTATGTACTTTTCTAAGCATATCGTACTTAAAGACAAAGTTAAGAGAGACCATAGGAGCATAGACTGAATCCAAAAGGTTGAACTCTTCATTTCTCATTTACAAACTGTGTGACCTTTGTTAATTTGTATAATTTCTCTCAGCCTCAATTTTTTATCTTTAAAATGAAGATAATACTTATTAGCCTTGTATTACTAAATGGGAAAATTCATAAAAATTATTAAGTACAGTAAATAACAATCTATTCCATCCCCTCAGTTTACAAATGAATAAACCAGGAGACAGAGAAGTGATGTGTCTTGTTCAGGATCCTTCAGTTAGCCCGTTGCCAGGCCCAGAATTCAGGCTTATATTGGATAGCACTCGAACCAAAAGCAGCTATTGTATTGTGAACTCAAAGTGAATGGAAGACATACTTTGAGCCATTTTGTTTGCTTCTTTTATGTATGTCAAGAATACAACACAAGACAGAAATTTCTTTTTCACTTTCTTCTTCACTGTATCCTGGCTATAGCTACAACTCAGGCAATCTCTTTAGAGCAACCCTGGAAAACAGATAAGAAAAGAAATCAAATAAGTAATTCCGTCAATTCAAAAATATTTACTGAACACATACTATATGCCAGACACCATTCTACACCATTAGAATTCCTTAATAAACAAAAGAGACAACATGTTTGGTTTCCAATTTATCCTAGCAGATACAAGGCAGAGAGGGAAGGAACTGGATAGTGAAAATTAATATGATTAAATAACATATATTGTTTTTGATGGTAATCGGTGCATGTAGGTTTGAAATGTAGGTTTTATGACTATTTTGATAAGGTGAGGCCAACAGATCAGGGGATGACTTCCATTGAAAACATAGTTGTTATACTCACAAGTCACAAGAGGAGGGGGGATACCACCACTCCCCAGGGTCCACACGGGGAAACACTAGGGTCAATCAGGAGTCAGAAGAAGAAAGAGACTCTATTGTATTTTCTGCAAGGAGAAACAGGTGAGACAGGGTAAACAGGCTTAGGACTGGCTGCTTGAATAACTTGAATAATTTGGTTTGAATAATTTCAGCAGGTTCTGGGTGTAGGTACCTGGCCCTGGATTGATTAGGGCAGGGAATATTGTTCCAGAGTGAGTAGTTGGGCACATGGGCTCTGGATTGGTTTGTTTGCACATGAAAGGTGCACTCATGGTCCAGTTGTTTACGCTCTTTAAGAACTGGCTAGGCCTGAGAGGGGCAGAGTCAGCAAGGCACCAGGTGTCAAAGCATCAGACACACCCGGTTAATACAATACTCTGAAACACAAAGGGCAGGGGATGAGAAATAATAATGAGGAGCTAGTCACCATCGCCAAGTTTAGAACATTTATCAAATGAATCACCAAATGGGCATCTGAATCTTTACTGGACTAGATTTATGTGTTTCCTTTCACTTTTTTATTTTAGTCCTTAGCTGTCAGTGCAGAATTGACTGACATACAGGAGAGAACGTCTTGCATGTGAAAATTATATCACATTTTGTGAGTAAGCACAACACTATAAAATAAGAAATGATTGTTTGTGTTACCTACCATTGCGTAGCACAGAAGCCTCCCAGACAGATATAAGCTTTAAGTCATCATTCTGCCAAATAGTTGCTTACTTCATGCTTACATTCTCTGCACTCAAATATTAATCTCATGGTCAGGTCTCCTGACCTAAAGTATCCCCACATAACTATAGTTTTATGAAGATACAGCACAGAGATAACAGAACAATTTATTGTTATATGCAGTTTACTCTACACTGTCCTAAATAACGAACAGTGAAAACAATACAACAATTCTGGCACCAATTTCTAATATTTCCTCACTATGAGATAATTACCTTCAATCAGTTTGGTTAAGAGAACAGTTCTGATCTAGAACAGAGGATCTATGCTTAATCCTCTTCACTGTCGATCACTAAGAAACAGTAGCTGGTAGTAAGGCAGACCGTACCAGAGTACAGGAAAGCAGAGCAGAGGACAATTAAAAGTTAACAAAGTAATAAGTGAGAGTTACAAACGATTAATCCAAGAAATAAATGACAAGAAGGAAAATGCTTTTGCAAACATTTTTCAAATGCTATTATTTTACGCGTAATCAAGGCAATCACAACTTGTCCTGAGCACATAACACTTCTGAAGAGAAGGCAGCAGAGACTGGAGAGTTTTAAGAGGCCCCAGAGTGGTTAATGGGGGAATTAGCACAATTCAGAAAAGACAGTAATTAGGTCGATCTGCAGTTTTGAAAAACTTTAGCGCCTCTCCAACACTATTAGTGAATTAATGACCTCAGTTACTGAACAATACACAAAGATTAACACAAAAATCTGGGCTGTTTAAAACCGGCTTTAAAAGGGAAGTTCAAAGAGAAAGCTAACAAAGTTGGAAAACTACAATAAGAGTTAACAGAAGTGTGTTTGTGAATTATAAAAACAGATATACATGAAATAATGGATTTTTTAATAAAGAACACCCCAGCACAAATGTTACAACTAAGAAGAGAATGCCCAGTGATAATGAGCCTAAAAAGATTGTGTAATTTCTCTAAAGAAAATATTTAGCTTGTGTAGAGTATGAATTTGCTCAATAATACTTGGTACACGAAGCATCCCAATAATTTGTTGATCTTTAAATTAACTCTAGCACTAGTTTCTTTCATCAGGGTGGGGTGTCATATTTTTAGGAGCCTCTCCTTTGAGCACTACAGAACCCAAGATATTTATATAATACCTCAGATCAGGGAAGGGACCTACCCTTTAATTTCATGGTGGTTCCCATGGTCGTTGCTCCTTCTGCTATGTACAGTAGTCGTCCCTGGTCACTAGCAAGCAACGCTGCTCCAGAAAGGACAGAGTTTTCCTTCACAAAAGACCCACCAAAGACCACAGAAACACTTGTGGGAATCCTACATTATCACTCAACAGGGCCTCACGAAGTGCAGAACTTTTATCAGACGTTATAATGTTTTGCAATCATGTATTGTAAAATAACACTTGATTTGTTATGCAGATACCTGGGAATTACATAATTCGAAATGCTACTGGTTTCAAAATACAGGATACCATATTCAACAAATGCTTCTGAATTTTAATAATCACTCAAATTTTGGTTGTTATACAACAATCAATAACCAATCAAATATCAAGATTTTTTTGCTCGCTTTTTAAAGGAAAAACCAATGCCTTTGGCATATTTTGCCAATCAATTTAGGATGTGTTACATACACTCTCCTTTACAATAATATAAAAATCTGAATTCATTGTCAAGAGCTAAAGCTTCTACCTCCACACAAATAACTTCTGAATGTATTGTTCTAAATAGCGTGACTGAAAAAAATATATATATAATGATCATTTTCTATGATAACTGTCAAGTTACCATAAAAGGGATCCTTCATGAATAACAAAGCATACTGACTGATTTGAATTCCCCAGGAGGGTTTTCTACCTCCTCCATATCTATTTTAAGATTTGCTATGTGGGATTCACCACAGTTAAACAATAACAGAGTTTGATCAGCTTTAGCACATGGATCAGGGAAATCTTCTAACATTAGAATTTCCACTGGAGGTGGCATAACATGACTGGGAATCTGGAAAGAGAAAGAGCTGAGGGCAAAGACATTTGATGATGTTCTTTCAGATTTACAGACAAGTTTGCAGTAATAAAGATTAGACAAGAGATTCTAAACTTCTTTAGAGGGACATAATTAAATGGTTTGTTTTCTTTCTAAAAGAGAAGCTAAAGGAGACTTACAATCATCACAAATTTTAGTGGCACCTTTAGTGGTGATTGTAGAACTTCTCAAGAGCAGGAGCTTTGTAATCAATTTCTGTGTAGTTCTGCTTTACGAATTGGCACTATTCTTGAATATTACGCAATTAGTGCTTTTGTGCTTCTTTGCACTTGAAACTTGACCGTGCCCAACCCCAACACTGTGAGGTGAAGTGTCAGAAAAAAAAAAAATTGTGGGGTTTGATCACCTCAATGTACTAGTCATACACTAATGTTGCAATAAGCCCTGCAAATTCATCAGTTTGCCCAAGTGTCTTGCCTGGTTTTGCTCACTTGGGACACCAAAACATCAATTCCATGGTCAGGTAGATAAAACAACTCAGGAATCACAAGTAATGATCCCTGAAGGGTTTTGAATTCTAATTTGGGATTGTATGGAGAAGACAAAAGGACTTATTGAAAATAACTAAATCACATGCAGTATGAAAATCTGATTTCATTTACTTCACACACTTGTGTACAATAAACTATAAAAAAGAAATAGTGATTCTGGAATCAATCTCCAGTTCTGTCTCACTATGGAATTGATGATAACCTTTAGCCAGAGTGATTGAGAGACTATAGCTCTGGTCCAATGTAGATCTCTTTAGAGCCTTGCTTTGCCCTCATCTTATATTTCCTGGCACGTGCTAGTCTGCGGGTCTAGTCAGTTCTGTGCTAGTCTGCGGGTCTAGTCAGTTCTTGAGAATGACAAAGTAATGCTGCAGCTCTTTGTCACCATGAGAGCTCTGCACTCGAGGCAAGGAGCATAAAAAGTGCTCTCACTTAAATGGAGATTAATAAAAATGTAGGTGAAACAAAAAGAGGGAGTGGGAAGAAGCTGTGGCCTCATGGGACACCGAGGAGTCTCCAGACCTGCAGCTCACTGACCTTGAACTTGGTTCTCTCATTCCATTCATCTACGTTCTAAAGGCAAGAGGAGAAGTCACAAGTGACAAGAAAGGGCTTACATTTTTACAGTATCTCGAATTTTTATCTTGCTCTTGCCAGTACTGCTGTGTAATCTATGCTCTCTGTGCAAGGGTGGCCTTCTTTTTTAAGCCGTAGCAATGGGAATATTGAAACCCCTGTGGGTAAAAAAAAAAAAAAGGACACTGATAATTTCTATGTAACACTAATAAGCATCTCCCCCAGATAACAAGGACCCTCGGAATTCCCAGTGGGTCACTTCTCACCCAAAACTGTGAGGGTTATGACACCACACGCTCAAAAGCTTACGGATAATTTTTGTATTCTGGAATGTATCCTCGTGCTTGGAAATCCAGAATTATTGGATTCCTTTTAATCTGTAAAATTGAATAGCTCTAGGAGGACCGCATTCTTGCTTTATTTGTAGCCTGGGCCTATCACAGATTCCATTTTGAATTCTTGCCTGGGATTAATGCTAGTAGTTTCTGAAGGTGATACCAGATGTTCCTGATCACTTTTTTTTCCTGATTGTTAATTACCACAATGATATGAACCTGTCTAATGTCTATGAGTTTGCCCTCTGTCAACTGCAAAACTAAGGAATCACTAAAATGAGGTAACACATTTGAGTTCTAGAAATCAGTACCTGTTTGCAGCATTAAAGGAT
The DNA here is from genome assembly GCF_004115265.2 of Rhinolophus ferrumequinum. Lineage (NCBI taxonomy): Eukaryota > Metazoa > Chordata > Mammalia > Chiroptera > Rhinolophidae > Rhinolophus > Rhinolophus ferrumequinum. The sequence goes on from NC_046291.1 coordinate 61,797,041, forward strand.
CCAGGAGTGATGACTAGACATCTGCAGTGTTTACATCCACAATCTTGGGCAAGAGCCAATATTGAAGACTAATTCCTGACAGAACAGTGAGGAGCTTCCTTACCTGTGTGTGCTGGGTTGGGGGCTGCTAGGTGCCTTAGATAGCCATCCTACAACTAGCCAGTTAAAGGATTCCTTGTTGATTCTAGCTGAGGTCATCATATTGAAGATTTGAAATTTTCAAGGAGAAATGGACAGTAGGAAAAAAAAACAAAAAACTAATGTGTAATGACTATTTTCCATGAGCCAGGTGCTTTGCTAAGCATTTTACAAACATTATGCCACTTAATCCTTCCTACAAACCTGAGAGCAAGAGTGACTTTTATAATACTCCACAATAATTAGAACACTGGCAGTGACAAATCAACTTAATGGACACTTAACCGAGCCATACCCCTCCAGCCTTATGCCATACCAATGTGTACTGGCTGAATATTAAATCACATTGTACAGCTGAGAAAACTGAGGCTTAGGGAATCTAACCTGCCCAAGACATACAGCTACAAATTGGCATAGTCTGGATTTGAATACAGATGTGCCTGATTCCAAAGCTTGAGATCCTTTTCTTTTTACTATACCATGCTTGCTCCTGTTAGAGTGACCAGTTCCAGACCAAAGGGGCCTTCGGTGATCATTAAGATGCTGGCCGACAAGTTATCAATGAAGAAACCATGTTGAACACTCACAACATTCCCTATGTGAGCACTGTGTTTTTTTTCTTTTATATAGTACCACCCTGGAAAACATTTTTAAGGTTTCTCCATTGTCTACAGACTCTAAATTCCCTGGTTATGGCCTCACAGCTTCATAACCCATGGTAAACTCTACCAGTGGTGTGTATCTTATACTCCAATCACTCTCAGCACCAAGCATATTCCTCAAATATACTTGAACTTTCCTCTGTCTTTACCCTTGTTCGTGCTCTACCTAAGTCAGAAATGTCCTCTCACCATCACCTAAGGCTAGAAGTACAGTTAAATCCAGTACCTCTTTCAATGATGAGTTAAAATTTGCCCCCATACTGGGCAGTTAATTTGCCTGCCCCTATCGCAATCCCTGCAGGGAGCAACTCAATGGGCCATGTGATCCCAGCTTTCTGCACATTCATGACCCTCAGCTATGGCTGACCCAAGGCCAGCCTGTCCATCAGCTGATTAGTAACCAATCAGGTTCCTTGCTAAAGAGACTGTGGTTAAATGGTGCTGAACACCCAAAAGGTCCTGTCAAGCGAGGGCTTACAACACTAGAGGGTCAAGTGAAAGTAGAGGAAATCAGTAGAAACAGGGGATGAAGAAAAGCAGAGATAACAGGGTTCAGAGACTACTTCTGCCATAGTTCATCTGCCTTAAGTTCCATTCCCCACGAAGCTTGCGGTGTATTTTCATTTCATATGATCGTCATGTTCTTTAAACAACCACTCCTTTACCTGAATTACCTTGAGTAAGTTTCTTCTGGAAAACAAGAGTCTTGCATAGAAAACAGGTTTCTCTGCTCACTGTTTAAGATTTAATATCTTCCTGGTTGGCATTTACTAACCCTTTTATCTATACTTCAATTTTGACACTTTTATCTCACCTTCAATTCATGTTAATTATGCATGTATCTGTCTCCTCACTTTTCCTCCAGACCAAGTCCATTCATCTTTCTCTCCCCTAGCACTCTGTGGAATCCAGCACATACTAGATTCTAGAATTGGGTAATGCTTAATGATGTCAATAACCATATCATTAACTGGGTCTTATGAAACTATATTATTGACATGCACAAAAGGTTTTACCATCACTATCACCCCCACACATGAGGTACCTGCTCCTAAAAGGGAACAAAGAAGGAAAGGGGAGTATAGACATTTAGCTGATCACTCCACATGTGTGTTCCTTTCTTTCTACAGTGTAGAGTTACTGTTAAATAGCTTCCCAGCCAGGGGCCACATTTTCCAGCCCCCTTATACAGTTAATGCATAGTTCTTCGCAGTAGAATGTGATAGAAGCCTCCTCCACACCAAAGTGGATAATAAGTGATTATGTGGACCACGCAACATGGAAGGCAACTGAGTCCCTGAATGTGCCACAGAAACCTTTTAATGGACTGTGACCAGAGCAAGGAGTAAACTTTGATTGGGTTAAATAATTGGGATTTCAGGGTTTATCTGTTACAGCAATTGTTTTTCAATTAAACAATTAAGAAGAGCACTGTCCCATTTTCTCTTTAAGGTTGGAGTATTCCATTTCTTCTAGTCTTTTGCTATCTCTTACAGTATCAATTTGATTGATTGATTGATTGATTGACAAAGTTTCTTCATCACCATTTTTTACTTTCAGTGAGCCCTCTTTACATTTATTTCTACATATTCCTTTATTATATTTTCATGATGTTTACCAAGACATCTTAAGAGGTGAAGGGAGATGAAGCATAAGAAATGGAGCCAATGAATTTGATTCAACTCCTAGAGGTCTTTGCTGGCATGTGGATAATTAAGATTACCTGACTCAAGGTGATCTGAAATTCTAACACAGTTTCTGGATGTCAGCCTGATGAAAACCAACCTCCATGTCAGAATCTGCACGCTGCATCCTTGATTCATCAAGCAGAATATGGATGTTGCCTTTTTTTTTTTTTGCCTTTAATATGTTGATTTTGATTCAACCAAAGAGGCCTCCTACATATACAGGGCAATCCTACAATATGTCATCAAAAGCAGTTTACAAAATTGTGGTTTTAAGACAGATGGTGCAGCCACGTAATGTAAGTAGTAAGTAGTAGTGCCCTTGTCATGAAATTCATTTTTGTGAAATTTAAATCTTCAAATGATGATTAAGGGTGCTGCAGAGAAGCATGCTTTGGATAAACTCCCAAGTTTATCAGATGCTTTCATGCACCGGCATGTGTCTGGATCCCACAGATCATTAGGAACAGAGTGTGCTTTGGTTCAAGGCTCTTATTTGGTTTGCAGTTAAACCACAAAAAATGGCCCTTTGCATATTAACCTAAGAAAACTCATTTATGGACATCTCACTCAATAATATGCCTCAATATGACCCAAAGCCATGATTTTAAGCACTAAGTTGGCTTTATTTCTCAGATGAAGCAGATATTCAGATGTTCCCTGGTAACATTTGAGCATAGTAATGATAATTAACATATATTAGGCCAGACTATATAGCAGATTTTATGTTAAGTAGTTAAGTAGTTTCCATTTGTTATCTAATTCTCACATTAACTGTATAAAAGTGTCCTGCAATCACTGCCAATTCAGAGCTGAGAAGAGCAAGGCTTACAGAGGTAAATAACTTGCCCAAGGTCACAGTATTAAGTCAGGATGGGAACCACGGACCAGAACAAAAGCATTCTAAGTCCAGTGCTATTATTATCTTTAAAAATAATAATATTGTATTAATACATAAGCAGTACATATGTGGTGTGAAAAATTTAAAATACAGAGAAGCACATGTGAAAAAATTAAAGTATTATATTCCTACCACTTAGAAATCACCACTATAACATCTTAGAGCAAATACTTCCAGATCCTATTCTATATACACATATTTATTTTTATCAAAATCAGATCATACCGTCACCTAGTACTTAAATCTGCTTTATTAATCAATAGGTATTTCAGTAAATTTTCTAATCTAACCCTGAGACTGTATTTCCCCAATGACCCAACAATGTCCTTTACAGTTGATTTGTTTAAATGAATATCTAATCCAGGAACACATACTGCATCTGTTTATATGCCTCTTAAGATTCTTTTAATGTAGCATGTTTTTTGTTTGTTTGTTTCTTATGAAATTAGTTTGTTAGAGAGACTAGGTCAGTTGTTCTATATAATGTCTCGTGTTTTGGATTTACTGCATGGTATATGTTATTTAGCTTGTTGCTTTCTCCCTTGTTAGTTTTGAATGAGAGATCAGACATCGTAACGAGAATTAGAATTTCAACATATGACCAGTTAGGAATGTATCTTTAGATAAGATATTTCACTTTATTGAGTCTTGGTTTTCTACTCAGAGGGGATTGTGAATATTAAATGTGAGGTTGAGTGCCTACCATCAAACTCAACAAATATTAACTAGTATTAGGGGACAGTCACATCAGGGTAGTACATAGTAAAACAGAATTTGTCTTTAAACCATTGACATTTATTGGATTGATTGGAAATGGGTAGAAAAAGAGCCTCCAATCAATATGAACCTTTATAATAATCTGCTTGCTTAAGGCAAGTGCTTGGTTTTAAAATTAATTCCACAATATCATTTTGTATAGGGCCACTCAAATTTTAAAAACACATACATTTAAAGAAAAACAAGAGTAGTAAACACCTGTTGGATTGTTGTCTCATCCCTCTTCTCTAGAATCTGCCTGCTCTGTTCACTGGCTAGGACTACATCAGGCATGTCTGTATTACCACAGCTACTTGGCTGAAGAGCAGATTCCTACCCAATCAGATTCTCTCCTGAGAGTGTGGAATTAGAATTAAGGAATTCCAGGCTGGTCTGGGCTGATCTGATGACTAAAGATGTTAAAGATGTTAAAACTCAGGAGCTCTGGATGCACCATTTTCTGCCACATATTTAGAGTAGCAGCTAAAACTATTTTGCAGAAATGGAAGAATAAGGCAAATCTCCTGAAAGAAGCAAAGACTAGAGATGAAGAAGATTTCCTGATTTTCTAATCCATTTCCTTTTATTTTGTTGTCATTGTTTCTAGTCTCTTCCTACACTTTAGGGTCTTTGAGGTGTCCCTGAATCGTTATAACAATGCACCCTTTTTGTTTTATGGTATTTGTTACTCATAACCAAATACAACAGCAAATGTCCTTGAGACCATTGTGAAAATACATTTCATTCTCTAGCTTGATAATACATGGTTACCACTACAATGTCCTTTACAACCAACCCTATTTAAACAGTTATCACATTTTCAGATCTTGGCTAGGAAAAAGTCAGAAAATGAAGATGATATAAGCTAATATGTTTATTTCAAAAGAATGTTTAAATTGACACAAATTTTTATTAACAAAAAAGATCATTGTATATGACATAGGAAAAGAGCCAAGATATAAAAAGGTGTTCTCAGATACAAAATACCACGCAAGCACTATGAAAGATTAAAAATAAATAAAGTCAGTACTTAATAAGATGGAATAATGCCTGCTAATAAACCTTCTTAAAAATAATTAGAGAATATTAACATCTAATGAGTAATATGAGGCCAAGCACAAAGTTTTATGTTTTTCTTAAAAGAAGCAGAATTGTAATACTTCCAGGGAGGCAAATATCAAGAATATCAAATTTATATTTTTCTACAAATATATAATTCAAATGAAAAAGCAAAATAGTATTAAAAAGTTATTGACTTGGAGATTCCTGGGATGAAATGTTTCTAACTAAGCATACATCCATACACTTTATAAATTTTTATAAATTTGCAAATTAATACACTTCATCTTTTCTATCAAAGCATTATTCATAGCAGAGTGGTTGTTAAGAAGAGCTTGTGAAAAGAAAGGAAGTTTTCAGGCATGATGGCGCCTTATATAATACATGCTTTGTTGGAATACTACAATATAGTATCAATCCCAAAAGCCTTTTGGGGGTTTAAGAATTAAGATTTTTGGAAAGTTATTTGAAAGTCTATAACTATAATTTTGGATAAAATGGCATGTAAATATATTAGGAAAGCTAATGCCAAAATTCAAGAAAAGTGTTGTTAGCAAAGCCACCACCCAATCACTCCTCCTCAACTGCTTTCCTAAAACTGTGATTCCCATAAATGTTACTGTGTCATGTGGTAGATATGTCCACAAAGATAATTATGAAGAGTAATTCAGTGTGTTCATTATATATATAGATATATAGACCTATATATCTATATATATATATGGCATCTACAATGTGCTAGGCAAATGTTCAAGGCACTGGGGTTACAGAAATGAACAAAAGACACTAAATCCCTGCTCTCGAGGAGCTTATATTTGAGAGCAGGAAGAGCAGGTATGTGAGCAAAGGATATATGTTAGTGATATGAACTATGAATAAAACAAGGCAAAGTAAAGCAGATAGAGATGTGGAAGGAAAAGTGCTATTTTAGCTCCAGTGGTCAAGAAACCCGCCGTGATGAGGTAACATTGAGCAGAGATGTGAGAGGTAAATAAATGAGTCAGGTATCTGCCTGGAGGCAAACTCTTTCAGGCAGAGTGAACAGAAAATGTGCAGGTCTTGAAGTGGAAAGTTTTCTGTCATCTTTTAGGAACAGTAAAGACAAACATGGCTGTGGTTGAGCACACAAGAGGTGAGTGAAGAAAATGAGATCAGAAAAGTATCCGGGGAACAAATCGTAGTGGTTTTACATTTGTCTGTAAATTCTATGATACCCCTCCCTTCAAAAAGAGGACCCTAATTCTTCTCCCATTAAGTGCGGGCTGGATGTAGTGACTTGGTTCTAATAAATAGAGTGTGACAAAAGGGATGTTATGTGACTTCTGAGTCTAGGTCATAAAAGTATCAACTTGCACTTATCCTCTCTCTTAGATCACTTATTCTGGAGAAAACCATATATCATGTTGTGAAGACACTCAAGCAGACTAAAGAGAAGCATATATGGGAAGGAATAGAGGCCTCCCACTAAGAACCAGACTATATATTTGATCCCTTTTACCAAATATATGGTGATGGAAGGAGAACTGACTCTGGGTAGTGAACACACAATGTGATATATAGATGATGTATTACAGAATTGTACACTTGAAACCTATGTAACTTTACTAACAATTGTCACCCCAATAAACTTTAATTAAAAAAAAAAAAAAAAGAACCAGACTGAAATGCCAGGCATGAGACGGAACCTCTTTGGAAACAGATCCTCCATCCTCAGTCAAGCCCTCAGATGACTACAATCCCAACCAACATCTTCCAACATCTTAACTGCAACCTGAAGAAAGGCTCCAAAGCACAACCATCTAATTAAGATGCTCTCTATTTTCTGACCCACAGAAACAGTGAATGATAATAAATTTTTATTTTTTGTTTGAAGCCACTAAGTGTTGAGATAATTTGTTATCAGCAATAGAAAACTAATAGATAAATAATACAGGGTCTAGTAGGCAATTGAAGGACTGCCAGTTTTATTCTAAATGAGATATGGAGGCACTTGAGTGTTTAATATAGAAAAGGTACATGATCTGACTTTTTAAAAATATCACCCTGGCTGCTCTGTGAATATCTTGCAGAGGGAAATTGTGGAAGAAATTAATTGCAAGAGTTCAGGTTAATGAATATGTTGGCTTATATTACAGCAGTAGCAATTCAGGAAGTAGAGAGGTATTTAAATTTCAGATAAATTTGAAAGTAGAGAGCTGACTGGATTTGTTAATACGGTGGATATGGTGTGTGAGACAAAAAATGAGTCAAGTGTGACTCCAAGGTTTTTGGCCTGAGCATCGAGAAAATGATGAAGTTGAACTAACTGGGATTGGAACAGTGGGGATATAACAAGTTTGGCAGCTTTTTTTTTTAATGTGTTAAAATTAGATGCCTATTAAAAATCAAGTAGAGGTGTTAAAAAGGTAACTGGATATGAAGTTTCCAGATCAGGGAAAATATGTAAACAGACATTTTGGTATATTGAGGGAAAAAGGAGTTATGGATGTGGGTGAGCTAAATCAGCTAATGGGTGAAGATAGAGAAGAGAAGAGGATCAGCTGCAAGCACTGGGTCATTGCAATGTTTTGCTGTCTGGGCAAAGAGAAGGAATTCTCAAAAAAGACTGAAAAGGAGAACTAGCAATGAAAGAGAAAAGCATGAGGGAGTGGTGTCCCAGAAACCACATGATAAAAGACTCAAAATAGAGGGAGAAGTATACGGGATCAAATGCTGGTTGAATAAGATGAAAATTTATTATTGGATTTAAAAATCTGTGTTTTCTGATAAGTACTTCCAGTGGTAGAATGGGCATACAATCCCAATTAGAGCAGGTTAAAGAGAGAATGGAAGAGTTAAAAGGTGTATGGAAAGCCCTAGAACAACCACTAAGAAAATAACTTAAAATATATTTTAGAGAAACAATTAAAGGAATTAAAATATTATACTAAAAATATTCACTTAATGCAAAAGGAAGTAGTAAAGAAGGAATAGAACAAAAAAAGTGAGGCATACAGAAAATAAAAATTAAGATCGCAGATGTAATAATAATAATATTAAATGTGAATGGATTAAACAATCAAAAGGCAGAGCTTGTCAGACAGACTGGATTAAAAAAAACAAAAAGGTCCAGGATTCAAAACCAATATGTGAAAATCAATTATATTTCTATACATTAGCAATGAATAATACAAAAATCAAATTAAGAAAACAATTCCATTTGTAATAGCATTAAAAAACAAAATATTCGGAGAAATTCTAACAAAATAAATACAAAACTCATACTCTGAAAACTATAAAATATTTTTTAAAGATATTAAAGATCTAAATAAATGGAAAGACATCTCACATTAATGAATTGGAAGACAACATTATAACAATGATGATACTCCTCCAAATTTATCTATAAGCTCAAGACAATTCCTATCAAAATCTCAGCTGGCTTCTTTGCAAAAATTAATAAGCTGATGCTAAAATTTTGAAGAAAATTAAAGAGACCTAGAGACAAAACATTCTTGAAAAAGGCAAAATTGGAAGACTCTCACACCCCAATTTCAAAACTTAAAACAAGACAGTACCGTGTTTCCCCAAAAATAAGACCTAACTGGAAAATAAGCCCTAGCATGATTTTTCAGGATGCCATCCCCTGAACATAAGCCTTAATGCATCTTTTGGAGCAAAACTTAATATAAGACTCAGTCTTATTTTCAGGGTAACACGGTATGATACTTGCATAAAGATAGATATATAAAGTAATGGAATAGAACAGAACTGAGATTCCAGAAATAAAACCCATACAATTGATTTTCAACTAGGGTATGAAGATAATTCTGTAGTCTTTTCCACAAATGGTGCTGAGACAACTAAATATCTTTATGAAAAAGAATGAAGTTGGACCCCTACCTCACACCATACACAAAAACTAACTTAAAATGAATAAAAACCTAAATGGATCAAGAACTATAAAACTCTTAGAAGAAAACATAGGAATAAATTTGATTGGATTAAGCAGTAGTTGCTTTTACATGACCCCAAAGTACAAGCAACAACAATAAAAATTAGATGAATTGGACTTCATTAAAGTTAAAAAGTTTTGTGTTTCAAAGATCATCATTTAAAAAATGAAAAGACAACCCACGGTATGGAAGCAAATAATTGCAAATATATTTGGTAAGAAACTTGTGTCAAGAATATATAAAGAACTCTTACAACTCAATAAGAAAATGAAAAATAACCCAATTAGAAATTTGGCAAAGGATATGAATAGACATTTCTTCAAAGAAGATATACAAATGACCAATAAGCATATGAATGATGCTCAAATTCAGCATCATTAGCCATCAAGGAAATGTTAATCAAAACCATAATGACATACCACTTCCTATCCACTAAGATGGCTATAATAAAAAGACAGATTACAAAAAGTGCTGGCTAGAATTGGAGAAACTGGAACTCTCATACATTGGTGATGGAATGTAAAATGATGCAGCCACTTTGGAAAACAGTCCGGTAGTTACTCAAAATGTTAAATATAAATTTATCATATGACCCAACAATTCCTTTGCTAGGTATGTAAATCATTTATCCACAGAAAAACTTGAGAAATGAAAATTTATGCCCTCGCAACAACTTGTATATGTGTATGAATGTTCATAGTAGCATTATTCATAATAGCCAAAAAGCAGAAACAACTCATATGTCCATCAACTGATGAATGGGTAAATAAAATATGTTATTTCCATACAATCAAATGTTATTTGGCCATAAGAAGAAATGAAGTAGTGATACATGCTTCATCATAGATGAACCTTAAAAATATGCTAAATGAAGGAAGCCAGTCATAAAAGACCACATAGTACATGACTCTATTTATATGAAATGTCTATAATAGACAAAACGGTAGGGACAGAAAGTAGAAAGTGTTGCCTAGGGCCTGGGGGTGACTTGGAGAAAATGAGGAGTAACTGCTAATAGGTATAGGATTTCATTTGGAAGTGATGAGAATGTTCTAAAATTGATTGTGGTGATTGTTGACAATTTGGTGAATATGCTAAAAATCATGTAATGCTTTAAATGATTGAATTGTGTGGTATGCAAATAATATTTTCATAAAGCTGAAACTGGAAAAAGGGAGAGAGAAAATGAAAGGAGAATTAGAGGACAGTGCGAAGACCAACTCTTTGATGGAGTTTGCTATAAAAGGGCAGGGAATGGGACAGAAACTGGAGAGAAATTGGGGTCAAGGTATGGCTAGTTTCTAAGTGGAAGATATTACATACATTTGCATTTTAATTGGTGTTCCAGTGGTTGGTGATGCAGGAGAGAGAGCACATTGTAACTGGGCAGGAAGTGATGAGATCCTCCGCAGAAGCAGAGGAGTTGGTCCGAAGTCAAAGCTCCACCTTGCAATTCAGTCCATCCATTGCAGTGGGGCGGGCAGAGAGTACAGTTACGGATGCACAGAGGTTGGAAGATTGGTGCTGTGGGCATGAGGAAAGTCTTTGTGAAAGGGAAGAGAGAAAGAGGAACCAGGGAGAGAGAGAGAGAGAGAGACAGAGACAGAGACAGAGAGACAGAGAGAGACAGAGAGACAGAGAGAGAGAGAGACAGAGAGAGAATCTGGGCAATAAACCTAAAGCCTCTGGGTGGAGGAAATGGCACCAGCAGGGATGCCCTGACAACGCAAGACCATGGCTCTTGCTAAGCCCTACCTGTGCCCAGATTCCCAGGGACAGTGCTTTACTCTGTGAGTGAACAGATATAAATAAGAGGTGGCCAAGTTCCCCAGGTCTAGGCCAGCAGGCCCCAAGAGGGGGGTGAGATAATAAAGGCACTGCGACCGTAGTCTGTAGCCCCATGACATTTCGACCACATTTTACTTATCCTGGTTTTGCTGTGTGCTTGGCGCATCATCCACCCTCTCCCTGTCCCACCCCTATCCCAGCAAGCTTGACCTGAGATTTATCCACATACTTAGACATTTAGATCTGCACTTGACTTTGACATGTCTCTGCTATGAGCTCACTATCGAACGCCAGCCTGCCTCGACCCTGCTGTCCTTTCACAGATGCCTCCCTGCTCCTGGCTTCTGACCCTGGCCCGCCCAGTCCTTGGTTTGCGATTCCCAACTTGGCTCTGACAATTCCTAGTGATCTCATTCTGCTGTAGAGCCTAGATAGGACTGTTGTGTTCCAAAAGGTCACCAGTCAATGGGGTGTTTGGCATGCAAAGAATTTCCCGATAGAAAAAAATTAGGATAAATAGCAGTATGGTTCCCAGGCCAACCCACAAAGGCTTATTTAACCAACTATGGTTCTGGCATAACTGTCTTAAGCCACTGGGTCCTCTCAGTGTAGCAAGGTTGATACAGAGGGGAAAAAGTGGCAAAAAGTGGAAACCCTTGGCAATTTAACAGTTCCCATGGAAACATGAGAGAGGAAATTCCAGGGCCAGAGGAGACAAGATAGAGAAGGAACAGTACCTCAGAGGGCAACCAAGCAGAGTGAAGGTTGCAGAACAGAAGGCACCCCTGCCCAGAGAGGGCTCACAGAGGAGGGTCTACGACAGGCTGGGAAGAGCCCAGAGGGAGGGGAGCAGGGACCAGCCCTCTAGATCCTTCATAAGCAGAATAACATTATGGCAGATCTCCCTTAGCTGCTGAGAATCTTCCCTCCAGACAACTCTGTCTCCCTCTGCCCCTGTTCCTATGAAGTTCCTGATTCTTCTCTGGCCCTTTGACCACCCACCTTAGCCTGCTTACTGGAGGACCACTGATTGCTGGCTCTTCTCATAGTGAGGTCGACTTTCCTTGGTTGGCTTGCTTTGGGGTTGAGGGAGTCGTTTGTTTTGACTGCCCCACATCTATCCATGTGACATCTTTACTTTCAGTAAGCTCCAGCGAGTTCATTACAGGAATCCTTCTCTCCCATTGGACATGGTTTGGGGGATTGCGGATCAAGGTGCCATGCCCTCTCCTAGCCAGGGAACTGCTAGAGAGAGTATGGGCTGTGCCTTCAATTCCTGTGGGGCTGGCTCACTCTTCAGCCCTTCCTCAACCTGCAAGGGGCTTGCTAGCTTTTCAGTAAATTGCTCTGTGTTTGAGTCTGCCAGATGGGTAACCAACAGTCTCTAATACGTGCAGGATATCAGAGTATTCTGTTCATCGCTTGTTTTACACTTCCTAGTACACTCCCTGTCTTGGCCTCAGTTCACTCCCTACAATTCCTGATACCCCCAGATCACCGCTGCCTGGGCCCTACTGTGACCCCTGCTGCCTTTCTTCTTCCCAGCAATGTTTGGGATGAAATAAAGGCCAATATCCTTAAGGTCGCCTTCTTAACCCCTGTCATGTCTCCCCCTTCCAATGGCGCATCCCAGCCCTCTAGGCCCACATATCTCAGAATCACCTGAGTGACTGAATAAAATGCAAACCCGCAGGCCCCAAGCCCAGGAATTCTGCTTCCGTTGGTCTGGTATGGAGCCAAGGATCTGCATCAGTACAAGCATCCCAGTGACTGAGAGCCCGTGGTCTGGGAAATGAGGCCGTGTGGCGCCTCCCGCTGTTCCCACACCAGTCAGCTTCGCCCTTCACGGGAGCTGCTCTGGCTGGTCCTTGACAGAATCCTTCGGCCATGAGACGTCAAGGTTTTCAGTACATCTTTCTTTCACTTTTCATGGATAGTGAGAGGGACCCAAATAGAGAACCGGTAACAGGAGTAAGAACAATTTCATTCCCATGAATCAGTTGGCAAATTTTAAAGTTCTTTTTTGCCAAGTTGAATCTCGGTAAAAAAAAAAAATTTTGAGTGGTGATGCAGGAGGAAATCTGCATATGGATAAAGTGGCAGATATGTTGGTCAAAAGATATATACACTTACATCCATTCCGTTTTTGTCTTCATTCGACAATCTGAAGAATAAAAACCCTCATGCACAATGAGCTAGTAGCTGTCCCAACCTGCGTGATCGAGGGGAACAGAAGTAAAACTCAGAGGCTCAGATTTATAAGCACTCAGTATATTAAAACTGTCCCAGAAAAGACTTTGAGCATCAGACTCTGAGGAAGAGCTCTGCGTCAAAGGCGGAGGAGGGCCCGTCACAGAACACAAAAGGATTTGCTAGCTCTGGTTTCTGTCCTTCTGTGCAGTGGAAAATAGCGGAAACTTGCCAGCCATACAAAGCAAATGATCTTTCAGACTTTTGAAAAGTATTATATTACATGCAGCTCTTAATAATATCTAGCATTAATCTAAAACTAACACCCACGGCCAAGTCCACAGTGTGTTTTATGATTATGAAATAATACAACATTCTCAATGTCTGGGAACAGACATTTTGCATGGGAGGTGGCCGGGATTGCTAGTGAAGAGGCTTGTTTTTCTTTGTTTTAGCATTTTCTTCTCTAACTTCCTATCACTCCCTTCTCTAAAAAAAAAAAAAGGAAAAGAAAAAAATTTATTTGTAGTAGCTGCTCCAGTTTCTGCCCTTAGAAATCTGCTCTATTTATTAACTACTCCTCCGGTGAAGAAATTCCACTGAAATTCCTTCAGGGCCTGGCTGCCTTTCAGCTTCTCTTTGCACATTCCTGCCTCTATGTATGTCACCATCTTAAATAGCTGAGCCTTCTGTGCTTTAATAAGGTTCCTCTGTAATCTCTTTCTTTTTTTTTTTAAGAACACAGACCTAGTTTTGCTAAGTTTCTGAATACCTCAGATTGTAAAGCCCCCCTAATACTCTAATTAATTTCTGTTTTACCTTCTCTGTGTCCTCACTGGTCAGCTAATAACATAAGGGCCGGAACTGACCTCATTACAATAACTTCTTACATTTCTTACATCGTAATCAAAATGTTCCCTCCAGGCTGGTATTTGAATTACATCCTCCCCACCCCACGCCCACCCCCCACCCCCCTGAGGTGCCATGTTAAAGATTTACATGTGCTTTCTTCATAGATTCCAATTTTCTGGGTTCCAAATTTGGGGTACTGAATTTTTAAAAAGGCATATTCTTTTTCGCTAAGTTTATGACATGTTCAAACATTGCACTGTCTGCATAAAAGAAAATGAAACATCGCAAAACATGGTTCTGGTTACTATCAGCCAGAATTTACAAAAAAAAAAAAAAAAAAGGAAGAAAACTGCAAATATTGTTTTGTCTTTCTTATGACAAGGGCTTTCTGGAAAAGAAGCTTCCAGAAGCTCTTAGGAAGAGCATCCACCCTTAGGGTAGAAGCAGTCAGCAAATATTTCATCTTGATTTTACCCAGATGGAGGCTTCGAAGGTGTGGTCATCTTAGAGAATCTCAGAACTCTCTCCACACATTCAGATTAATGAAGTATTTCATAAAGGCATCTCCCCGTCCTTTCCCGCTCCAACCTCATTCCCTATCTCAAGTTACACTTGATTGTTAATTGTAGCAAAACCCAGCAATGGAGCACAGAATTTCCTGGCTCTTTTTGCTAATTCCTGAACAAGGTGAAAAGTAACTTTGTCGCTTGTTGAGACACCTTCAGTTTTTTCCTCAGGTGGCCTTCTGACATCTCCGGTGGAGCTCTGGTGCATTCTCACAGCAGTAGGGCTCTGTACCAGCTGTATATGTTGCCATCCTCAATAGTAACATATCCAGTGCTAACTGGGGGGTGAATTGCAGACGGTGCAACATGGCCCTCCTCTGGCTCCTTCGGCTTTCTCCCTCCCAGGGGTGAGGTCTTCCTGTACCTGTACAGAACATACCGACTACCGGTGATTTTTAATTTGTGGGTTTGCATAGTCATAAAGCCTATATGGCTTGAGCAGCACTGTGATTTTCTTGCTGAATTGTGTTCTCCAGGTTACACACAGTGCACACTGTCCCCTTAAATCGTGTCACCAAATAAAAACTGAATGTTAGGGAGAGACACGTTATTGGAGGCAAGGTCATGTTTGAGGATCTCCCTACCACATTGGGCAGTGGCAGCTAGGGTTTGTGTCACATAGCATGATTCTCCGTCCCCTTTGAAACACAGCCCTCTTTCCTTGTTCGAGGAGCTCCTATTCTCCCAGTGAACCCAGAGGCAGAGCTTCACCGCTACCCTTGAATCACGGGGCATCGTCAGCCCTGAACTAGGCCAATTATGTTATTTCCCTGAGAGAGACACTCAGATGCTGGATGAAAGAAACCCTCTTGATTCAGGAGTTGGACACAATGGGAAGATGCAGACCTGGAGCTACTAGTGATGGCTGTCTCCTCTGCCAGGTGGAGACATCCCAGCTGCAAACTGAGGCCAACCAGAGGGAAGAGTCCAGAGATTAGCGCCCAGTTCTTGTTCCTGAGGCTGTGGTGCCTGAAGTTCTTCTGTGAGCTACTGTATCTTCTTCTGTGAGCTCACTTCTCTCAGCCTCCAGTATCCTTACAATCTAATATATTACTTTATGCTTAAGATCATTTGACTTGGGTTTCAGCCACTTGCAACCAAAGCACTCTAAAACCTCTTCCCTTGGGAATGGTGGAAATGTTCTGCAGCCTGCATTATCCATAAGGCCATTCCAAGAAACAAGAGAAAACGTGGCTCTCCTCTAATGATGGAGATATTGGAAATGACTTTTAGTCACAAAAGGACTAAAAGCTTCTAGGTAAAGGAGTTAACCACAAGATCAGTGACTGCACAAAATGGCTGACGCAGAAAACGAAGAGAGAGAATGAGAGGCAGGAGCTACAGTATTGAAAAGTAAAGTAGGATAGAGCAACCAAGCAGAAAAGATGAAAATAAAAACCAGCTGTGGGTTTAATCTGTAATAACAATAGTGATCGTCCACATACTTCACAGAGTTATT
The DNA here is from genome assembly GCF_004115265.2 of Rhinolophus ferrumequinum. Taxonomy (NCBI): domain Eukaryota; kingdom Metazoa; phylum Chordata; class Mammalia; order Chiroptera; family Rhinolophidae; genus Rhinolophus; species Rhinolophus ferrumequinum. Next base: position 61,813,032 of record NC_046291.1, read on the forward strand.
GAAAGGATTCAATGAGTAACTATATAAAAAGAGCTTTGAACAATACCTGATACACAGTAAGTGCTATAAAAAATGCAAGCCATTATTGTTATCATCCCAGCTGGCTTGGGAATACTGGAGTGCTACTTGGCTATAAGGTAAGAGAGCAGGCTAGATTTTAAAATTGTTTCCCAGAAGCAGCTCCTTATGGCACAGTGTGTTAAGAGGACAGCTTAACCCTAGAACTAGAAAATATCAGCCACATCTTTTCATTGCCCCACCCCTCCTGCCTCAAAAACATCACACACCCCACTCTGCCTCAGTGATTATTTCCGAAAACAGTTTCAAATTTTTTAACAGCAGGACTTCTTTGTTTCAAAGGAACTCTGAAATGCAATTTCCCTTCAGTATAAAAAACGGTAAGTATTCTTTTATTCTCCTCAGCATCCCATTTATTTCTAGGCTGTGTTTAGTTGGTTGGTTGATTGTTTTGCTCATTCATTGGTTTTATAGTATCAAGAAAATCCAGATTACCACAGGTAACTATTGCAAATGGTACTTTTTATTTTAAGTAGCTTATCTTGTATTCTTAGGAAACTCTTCAAGCAAGAGAAGTTTTATGCTGAAATCTGCACACAAATTGTATATAATAAACTTGAGAATGTGTTACTTCTATCATGAATTTCAGTTAAAATGTATTTTAAATAAATTCTAATCCAATATTTGAGTACCCTTAATCTACCTCTATAAGTTTGTGGCAGGCAAAATTCTAACATGGTCTCCAAAATTTCCATTCCCTGTTGTTCACACTCTGTATAACCTCCTCCCTTTGACTGTGGGAAGGACCTGTGAATATTATGGAATTTCACTCTTATAATTAAATTAAACTATATGGCAAAGGTGAAGGGTTTCTTTAAATATATATATATATACACACATACACACACACTTATATATTTATTTATTTATATATTTATTTTTCAATTGCAGTTAACACACAATATTATATTAGTTTCAGGTGTACAACTCAGTGATCAGACGTTTATATAACTTACATAGTGATCACCCCAATAAAAGGTGATGGGATTTTGTAGATGTAAAAAAGGTCCCTATTCAGTCAACTTTGAGTTAGTCAAAAGGAGGTACCATCACATCAAAAAGTATATAAAAGTTGAATCATTGGGTTGTACACCTGAAACTAATATAACGTTGTGTGTCAACTATACTTAAATTTAAAAAGTGGTACCTTGGGTGGGTCTAATCAGGTGATCCCCTAAAAGAGACTCAAAGCAGCAGCAGTGGCTGCTCTCCACAGCCCTTGAAGAAGTAGCTGACATGTTGTTGGGAGAGAGCCATGTGGCTAGGGCGTGAGGGCAGCTTCTAGAAGCTGAGAGCGACACCCAGGCAATAAACAGCAAGATAATGGGGATGTCAGTCTGCAAATCACAAAAAGACTGAATTCTGGCAAAAACAAAAGAAAATAAAGACTCATTGATCTTGGAAGAGAATCCCAAGTCTCAGATTCAGCCTCAGCCAACACCTTGAGAGACCCTGAGCAGAAGAACCAATTAACCCATACCTGCATTCCTGACCCACAGAAACTGTGAGATAATAACTAGATGTTATTCTAAGCCACCACATTTGTGCTCATTTGTTATTCAGAAATAGGAAAATAATACAAACTCCATAGAGGACACCATGTGCTGAATATTGGAGGATGCCCACCTAGTGGTCACAAGATTCTGGGAGACCTTCCTGAAGTTGATATGGGTATCTTCAGGAAAAAAAAAAAGCCACTGTTCAGAAAAAAGAAATAAAAAAATTTGGCAAAGCCAGCACTGGGAAAAGGAAGTCTGAGGAACAAAAGCAGTGTTTTTAGCCTAGAGGCGAGATAAGTGGCTAGGAACCTAGTAGAGGTATCAAAAATCCCTGCTGTGAGTATATGGCAGGAAAAATATGGGTCTAGAGCATGAAAGAGGGCTACAAGCTTATAAATAACATTTATCTTTTGATTCTGATTATGAAAATAATACATACTCACCGAAGAATATTCAGAAATGAATAGCAAAGCAAGTATAAAAGAAAATACATATTTTTCACATAGTTGTAAGCACACATATTTTGTATGTTACTTTTTTAAAACCTAATCAACCTGTATTATCTTGGGTTTACATCATCTGAAACTCATCTATATCATTTTTAAAGACTGCGTACTATTCCAGCTCATGGTATGTGCTATGGTTATGATTTACTTAATCGTTCTCCTATTGTTGGAATTTAGAGTTGTTCTTACTTTAAAAATATTGGTTCTGAACTTGGGAAAAACCTTCAAGCATCAAAATCTGTAGAAAATAGTATTTGTTCATCGAATGTTTTGCCCTGGCATTTGACTACGTTCCCTACTTTAAAATAGTCTAAAATCAACCTAGCAGAGGTTCCTGCTGTGTAAAATCCTATCTTATCCTTAGAGTTTCCTCTGTCCTTGGGTACTCTTTTTGTTCAAACATGCTTTGGCTTGATCCAGATTACTTGTTCTCATTGCAATTTCCTCCCCTGGGAAATCTGTTCTTTTCTGGTCTCTCTCTCTGTCTCTTTTGTAAACATTAAGGTATGATATGAGATTTGTTCTAAGTAATGTGTACTTTCTCCTTTAGTAAAAGGCATCTTCCATCTCTGTGAAAGCCATGTTGTCACTTTCACTAATAACTCATTCCCTATGCATATGCAAAATAAGCCCTACCAGCCTCCAGCGTTGCTCCCACCCTCCCGTCCTGTGACTTCAATTTGTCATGTTTTCCTTGCACTCTCTTACATTTACTTTGTAATCTCTCCAGCTTCTTTCTGTCTGTACTGTCATATTACACTCAGCACAGAGAAGCCACAACCACTAGTGGATAATGGCTTAGTCTTGAAGGCAGGTCTTGAGTTCTGGTACATCTTTGATGGGTGACCTGCACCCCAGGTGGAGAGGAGCCCCACAAGGGACATGCCCTGCCCTGTATCTCTGGGAGGTAACGTAACACAGGTTTTACAGAGTCTGTCTGTCAGAGTCAGACATGAGGTGAGGTGTCTGTGGGTGAGGTCTTGGTATCAATACTCTTCAAAGCTCCCAGGGGATGCTGATGAGCAGCCAGCACTGAGAACGATTATACCAGCTACTGTCTTGTTCCAAGGCAAGAAGGAGGAATTGACAAGGTGTGAGGGTCTCTTATATAACTAGATGCTTTGGTGGTCCTGCCTCTGCTGGCTTTCACTTCTTTTCTGGTTAACATCGAACTGTCCTCAAACTCCCGAGGCTTCTTCAAAGACCATCCTTGGGAGCTCTTCAGAAGACTCTAAGTGCTTCCCCACTGTCCTGCTGTGAAGATCCACTCCTCGCTGACCCTCCTCAGCTCTCACCACCAGCCTTTCACCACCCCCCGCCCCCCCCCACACACCATCACCTTACTGTTAGGAATCCCTCAACCAGAAGCCCTCTCCCCTGGGTGGAGCAATAGCCTAAAAACTCCAGCCTAATGATACTGGTGTACCATTCCTGGCAAAACGATGGCAGCATAGGCTCCTCTGTTGCATGCTCTGTCTTGCCCTGCCATCTCTGTCCCATCCTCTTTTGCCCTGCTTGAGCAGAGGATGGGTAAATCAACAGGTCCTCTGCCTAAGTAGATGTCCACCTGGGGTTTTCCTGCAGGCCTGTGGTGTCTACACAAAGTGTTAGAGCCCCACCTACCCATTTAACTTGGCAGAGGTTGTGTAGGAAGCACCTTTTGGTCATGGTGGGGAATAAACTGAAATACTGGGAACTCCTACTCTCATTCTCCTATCTCTTCCACGGTACTTTGCAGGTATAATCTGTTTTGGGGTTAGGAATAAGGCTGTTTTGTGGCCTTAGAATAAGCCTAGGGACAGTGTGTGGTACGATTTTTCAGAAGACCTTTTTAGCATTCAAGTCCAGCTGAACATTAGGTTCATCTACAACATTAGATCCATCTCCAAGTCCAAACCCTAGAGACCATTTTTTTCAATTGGTCTGTGGTAAATCTCAGACTTTTTTACTTTTTTGTTTCCTTTTTTAGCTTTTTTAGGGGGTGTTAAATGTTTTTGAGATAATTGTAGATATGCATGCAGTTGTAAAACATAAGGTAGAGAGATTCTACGTACCCTTTACCTGGTTCTCTCTCCAAAGATAACATCTTGCAAAACTATGACACAACGTCATACCCAGGATATTGACAGCGATAACAGTCAAGATACACAACATTTTCATCAACACAAGTTGCACGAGTTGAAACTACAAATCTTTCCTCTGTGTACGTAATTTGTCATTTGAAGAATGTAAATGGAATCTTGCAGTATGTAATATTTTAAGTTTTTCGCTCAGCATAATTCTCTGGGGATTCATGCAGGTTGTTGCAAATATCATGTATCAAGAAGTTGTTCCCTTTTATTTTTGAGTAGTATTCCATGATATGATGTACCACAGTTTCTTTAACCATTCACCTCTTGAAATTCTAGGTTGATTGCTATTTGGGGCTATTATGAATAAAAGGGCTATGAACATTCATGGATGTGTTTATGTCAACATAAGTTTTCATTTATCTGGGATAAATGCCCAAGAGTGCAATTGATGGTAATTGCATGTTCAGTTTTATAAGAAATGCATTGCTTCATGGTCCAATATAGTTCTTTGAATTCCAATGATCATTGCCTGAATTCCAGATAACAGAAAGGAGGAAGGGCAGAAGGGAAAAGCATTCTCTCCAGTTATATAACTTTTCTTTATGCAGTTTTTCCAGAAGTTATAGACAATACTTCCACATATGTCTTACCACCAGCACTTGGTTATCTGACAATACTTCGCTGCAAAGGAGTCTGGGAAATATTATCTCATCTGAGTGCATTGCCACTCTAAATAAAACCAGGATCCTATCTATCAGAATAAACTAGATTATGTTGCAATAACAAACAATCTCTAAATCTCAGAGGCTTAACACAAGCAAGGTTTATTTTTCTCTCACATTACATGACCATCCTGGAGTGTTAGGGCTCTTATCTATGGTGTCTTCACTCGGAAACCCTGAACCGCTGTCAGAAACATTGCCAGTCATCAGAGCAGGGTGGGAGTTCGGGGGATAGGAGGACATGAATCTCACTTTGGTTTTTTAAAGTTCACATTTTATTAGCCAAAGCAAGTCACATGGTCACATCTAATTACAAGGGGCAGGGAAGTAAAATTCTACCATTTATCAAAAGGAGAAGAAACAGAAATATTTGGTTAATAAGACTAATGACTTACCAGAGTTAAGAAGAAAGGGGAGAATTGATGTTGGGGTAGGAAGCAGTTTCTGCCGCAATCTCAATCTTCTATGTGTTTAAACTGTTTTTGTAAACTGATTTTCTGTAACCTGCTTTTGCTCTCTCATGTATCGATGATCCTAGGTTTTAATTGTCATCACCTAAATATGCTATGCTACTTCATTACTTAGTCCATATATTAATGGAGTTTGCTTCTCTTGGAATGTTCTTCCTGCAATTAACTCCAAAGTTCTCGGACAACAGCTTAGATATTTTTAAGCCCACGTCCCGTCCCGCAGCACCTTATCTATGCTAACCCATTACCCATAGTCCTGAGCTAGGATGGCAGCTCTGTTTCCCAAAGTCATCAGGCATCCATGGTCCTTCTACTTTGTGTTCTGTCATTCTTTGCATATCACCTCCTGTCCAGTTAGTTCCTTGAACTCCAACCACCGTGTCTTTACTCCAGCCCACAGGAAGAATGAGAGGTCAAAGAATGGCACACAACTCCCTTCCAAAGATCTTTCTCATTAGTTGCAAATGATACTTCTACTACGTCCCATTAAGCAGAACTTAATCACAGAGCTATACCCTGCTGTAAAGGATATCCGGATTCAGATCTTGGCCCTGCTCCTGGCAATGACATATTCTGGCCTGATGATCTCTATGACCTCATTAGACTGCTATACCCAGGCTTTCTCTACAGGTCTAGGCAGGGACCCTGATGCTGGTCTGAGGATCTCTGCTAGCCATCACAAGTCTAGGCAATAAAGAAAACTTTTCAAAGAAAGAGATTAATGAGGATGGGGTTTAATTCAGATGGAAGGAAGGATCACAGAAAGCCCTTTGAGGGTTACAGGGACAAGTATGGCTGGGTACTCCCTTCAGTGGGGTAGGGGGACAGGTACTGATCACCTACTTGTGTCAGCACTGGGCTAGGTACTGGGATTCAAGGGTACATTGTCTGAGAGAGTCAGGGAAGGATTCACATAAAGACAGTTCTTCAGCTGAGACTTGAGGCATGCACAGAGATAACCAGGTGAGTACAACATACAGGGACATTCCAGGGAGGAGGCATAGCAAAGCACAAGTGTGTAGATAACATAGCATCGTCTATTGAGGAACGGTAACATGTGGAGACTAATGTAGAGGGTGCCAGAAGCAGACATCAAGATGTGAGACTGGAGAGCAGAAGAGTATCTGAATATGGAGGGCCTTGTATCCTGTAGATAATGGAGAGCAAGTAAAAGATTTTAAGCAGCAGACTGAGATGAGAATATCTGTATATAAGAATGAACTTCCTGAAAGTAATGGAAAGTAATGTGGGAGATTTGAGGGCTTGAGCCTGGAAGCAGGGAGGCCAGTCGTTGAATGAGTCTACATAAGAGTAGGTGAAAACTGAATTTGAGTACTGGTAATAAGATTCAAGTTATTTAGGAAGACACAGCCAGGGAGGCAGGATGGACACATTTTGGGGAATAATTGAATGAGAGATGTGAGTGACAGTCAGGGGTCAAAGATGAATGCTCACTTGGTGGTAAGTGCTATTGAATGATGCCAATCACTAACTTAAGCAATAAAGGGAGAACAGCAAGTTTGGTAGGAAAGATGATGAGTTCGTTTTCAGACATGTTGAGTCAATTGATTTGAATGGGCAGAAAGCAAGTTGACTTTAGTTCCAACACATTTCTATTGCGTTGTGTCTTTACTGTAGTAAAGGGTAGGAGTAAAGGAGATTAGCAAAAAAGAAAGAGATCAGTGAAAGAGAAACTAGGATATAAGAGCAAGCAATCACACTGCTATAAAATTTATGGCTGTCCATTCATTATTCATTTCACAAATATACACAGAACACGTACAATCTCCAAGGTAGTATTCCATAGAAATTATAAATATCACTAAGTTACACACACACACACGCACACACACATCATAAGCTTTAAATATAACAGAAATGTAATACTAATATTCAATTAGTTGTCATACAGGGCTACAAAAATGCCAAAACAAAATGCAAAGGTGAAAAATACCCTTACAATTGACTACTTAAATGATGTACTAGTCATATTCTTGTCTAAGTGTAAACATTTCGTCACTCATAGTGGGATATCCTGTCACGTTGTTTCTTGATGTGACACAATATGAAATAAATAGCAGTATCTATGGAATATTCTTGCCAAAAGATTTTGACTTGAATTTAATCAAGACTTTATTCTTAACTTCTTGATTATAAGTAATGTAAGGTATTTAGGAATAAATCCAGCAGCAACAGGAGAAAAAAATCAGAAAAATTTAGAATGTGGAATGTTCTACAAGACAACTGATCTGATATTCTCAAAGAGTCAATGTCCTCCAGAAGATGCACAAACATCTCATTGTGTTTTTCTCCTAATAAACCAAATAATTACACCAGAAAAAAAAAAAGTCAGTGTCATGGGGAAAAAATGGTGGAATTGTTCCAGATTAAGAGAAACAAAAAGACATAGCAATCAAATGCAATGAGTGAACTTTGATTGAATTTAGTTTGAAGAAATCACTATAAAAAGTATTTGGGGCACAAGTGAGGAAATGTTAATACAACGAGAGTATTAGATATTAGAGAGTTATTAGTAATTTTCTTAGGTGATAATAGTATTGAGGTTGATAGAAGAATATCCTTATTTTGGGGAGGTAATTTAATTTTTTTATTTTTATATTAATTTTTATATTATTTTAATATACAATTAGAAGGTTTGTGATACAAATTCCCCCACTATTTTCCCATTAGTTTTTTCTTCATGTTACACTTACTTTTTAAAAAAGATTTTGATTAATATATAGCTAACATACAATATTATATGCGTTTCAAGAGTACACCATAGTTATTCAACTGTTGTATACCTAAAGAAGTGATCACTATCATAAGACTAGAAACCATCTGACACCGTACCAGTCTAGCACAATATTATTGACTCTATTCCCCATGCTATATGTTATATCACGATGACGTATTTGTTTTATACCTGGAAATTTGGACCTCTTATTCCCCTTCATCTTTTCACCCCTTTTTTAATTTTTCAATTACAATTGACATTCAGTATTATTTTATATTAATTTCAGGTGTGCAGCATAATGGTTAGACATTTGTATAATTTAAGAAGTGATCCCCCTGACTAGTCTAGTACTCACCTGGCACTATACATAGTTATTACCATATTAGTGACTATATTCCCTGTGCTTTACTTTACATCCTTTACATCATGACTATTTTGTAACTACCACTTGGTACTTCTTAATCCTTTCAGCTTTTTCACCCTTCCCCCAATCCCTTCCCATCTATCACCCCAACAAATCTAGTACCAATATGACACCACACATAGTTATTACAATATTATTAACTATATTCCTTATGCTGTACCTTACATCCCAATGATTACTGTGTAACAACCAATTTGTACTTCTTTTTTTTTTTTTTAAGGGGAACAGGACTTTATTGGGGAACAGTGTGTACTTCCAGGACCTCTTTTTTTTTTTCCAAGTCAAGTTGTTGTCCTTTCAATCTTAGTTGTGGAGGGTGCCATTCAGCTTCAAGTTGTTGTCCTTTCAGTCTTAGTTGTGGAGGGCGCAGCTCAGCTCCAGGTCCAGTTGCCGTTGGTAGTTGCAGGGGGCACAGCCCACCATCCCTTGCGCGAGTCAAACCAGCAACCCTGTGGTTGAGAGGACACACTCCAACCAACTGAGCCATCCGGGAGCTCAGTGGCAGCTCAGCTCAAGGTGCTGTGTTCAATCTTAGTTGCAGGAGGCGCTGCCCTCCATCCCTTGCAGGACTCGAGGAATCAAACTGGCAACCTTGTGGTTGAGAGCCCACTGGCCCATGTGGGAATCAAACCGGCAGCCTTCGGAGTTAGGAGCACAGAGCTCTAACCGCCCGAGCCACCGGGCCGGCCCTCAATTTGTACTTCTTAATCTCTTCCCCCTTTTCACTCATCCCCGAACCTCCTCCCATCTGGCAACCATCAATATGTTGTCTGTATCTATGAGTTTGTTTCTGTTTTCTTTGTTTATTTTGTTATTTAACTTCCACATATAAGTGAAATCACATTGCATCTGTCTTTGTCATTCATGCCACTCAGCACAGTACCCTCCAGGTCCATCCATGCTGCCGCAGATGGCAAGAACCCACTCCCTGCCATGGCCAAGCAATATTCCATTGTATATATGTACCACCTCCTCCTTATCCATTCTTCCATTGACAGACACCCAGGCTGCCTCCACATCTTGGCCGTTGTAAACAATTCTGCAATGAAGATATGGATGCACACGTCTCCTCGAAGTAGCATTTGGATTTCTTCAGATAAATGCCCTAAAGTGGGATTACTGGGTCTTTGTCTATTGTTATAGCCATTGTTTTAAAGTCTATTTTGTCTAGTATAAGTATTGCTACCCCAGTTGTTGTTGGGTTTTTGTTTGTTTGTTTGTTTCCATTTTCATGAAATATCTTTTTTCATTCTTTTACTTTCCCTCTGTGTGTGTCTTTCAATCTGAAGTGATTCTCTTGTAGGCAGCATATGTAAGGTTTTTGTTTTCTTGTCCATTCAGCCCTCCTATGTCTTTTGAGTGCAGCGTTTAATCCATTTACATTGAAAATAATTGTTGATAGATATGTAGCTGTTGTCATTTTATTATTCATAATTTTGACATTCCCCCACCCACCCATCCCCCACCACCCCCGGTCTTAAAGAAGTCCCTCTAACGTTCCTTGTAATACTGGTTTGGTGGTGATGAACTCCTTTAGCTTTTTCTTGTCTGGGAAGCTCGTTTTCTGTCTTTTGATTTTAAACAATAGCTTTGCTGGGTAGGGTAATCTTGGTTGTATGTCCTTGCTATTCATCATATTGAATATTTCATGCCAATCCCTTCTGGCCTGCAAAGTTTCTAATGACAAATCAGCTGACGATCTTATGGCAGCTACCTTACAATTTACTAGTTGCCTTTCTCTCGCTGCTTTTAGGATTCTCTCTTTGTCTTTCACCTTGGCAATTCTAATTATAATGCTGGGCCTGTTTGGGTTCATCTTGTTTGGGACTCTCTGTGCTTCCTGGACTTGTATGTCTATTTTTTTCACCAGATTAGGAAGATTTACAGTCATTATTTTTTCAAATAAGTTCTCAATCCCTTGCTTTCTCTCTTCTCCTTCTGGTACCCCTATCATGCAAATGTTGTTATGCTTGATATTGCCCCAGAGGTCTCTTAAACTATTCTCATTTTGTGGGGGTCCTTTTTTTCTTTTTTGCTGTTCCAATTGGGTGTTTTCTACTACGCTGTCTTTCAAATTGCTGATTCAGTCCTCTGCTTTGTCTGGTTTGCTGGTGATTCCTTCTAGTCCATCTTCATTTCAGTTATTTTTCACTTCTGACTGTTTCTTTTTCATGGTTTTCTACGTCCTTTGTTATGCTTGCTATCTCTTTGTTGAAGTTCTCACTAAGTTTTTTGAGCATCTTTATAAGCACTGTTTTGAAGTCTGTCTCTGGTAGGTTGCTTGCCTCCATTTTGTTTAGTTCTTTTTCTGGAGCTTTCTCCTATTCTTTCGTTTGGGATGTATTTCTTTGTTTCCTCATTTTGTCTGCCTCTCTGTTTGTTTCTGTGTATTAGGTAGATCTGCTATGTCTCCCACTTTTCGGCTGGGTGGCCTTATGTAGTAGATGCCCTGTGGGGCCCTGGCACAGTCTCCCTGGTCACCTATTCTGGGTGCTCTGGGAGTGTCCCTTGGTTGGCTTGTGTGTGCCCTTCTGTGACAGTTGAGCCTTGATTGCTATGGGCACATCAGTGGGTGGGCTTGACCCTAAGGCTGATTTGCTGTGGGGTTTGGCCATGACAACAACTTAAAGGCTGCTGTAAAGGGCGCTTATCCCACTGAGTGGGATTCACTCCAGTGGGTCTGGTGCCTGTTGAGACTGGCCTTTGGGTGTGCCTCTTGTAGAGCTAATTGGATGGTGCTCTGCTCTGGTCTGCGCCAACCTCCAAGTATGTTTGTTCTGGGGCCACTTGTGAGGGGCTCCAGTGCAGGCCTCAGTCACCCCTGCCTGTGACTAGCAAAGAGTACCTGATAGGAGCTACAAAGCAATCCACGTTTGTTCACTGCCTGTGCTAACCCTGGAGGCCTGTGGGAGAGGCCATACTGTGAAGCGAGGACGTCCATTACCAGTATTGGGCCTGGGGTAGCTCCACAAAATAGTATGGAAACTGGGTGATGTGGGGTTTCAGGGAGTCACCAGAATGGGAAAAACTGTGGTTAATAGGTCAATGGAGACTCTGGTTTCGTGCCAGTGCTAAGCCTGGAGCTACTCAGCAAAAGTCTCAGAATACACTGAGGCCAGTCTCTGCCTGCCTGGGGCCTGTGGATTCTAATAGTTTTCCAAGAAAGAGTGCAACGTGGGCAGGGCTGGCTGCTTAAGGAGAAAATGCCTCTGGTGTTGGGGTAGTTGGGTGGGGTGGGAACCCAGTGAGTCAGCAAGGTGGAGCAAGTGAAACTCCAGATTCAGATTTGGCCTGTGGGGATGGACTCAACACAGGAAATATGGTGCCCGCCTGCCAGCTGCATGGGAGAAGGACCCCACACAGCAAAAATGGAGAATGTCCTCCAGCCCTCACTTCAAAGCCACACACCTCAGTCTGCCCTTCATATGTCCCCAACACCCCCAAAGTTACTATCCCTCCACCAGAGCCCATAGTGAGTGCCTGCAAGTGACAGAGTCTGTGCGGGGGCCATTTAAGAGGACATCTGAGTTTCCTAAAAACCTCTCTCCCACCCAGATGGTCAGAATTGCCACTATTTTTCACAGCCAGATGTTGTGTGGGCTCCTCTTCCTGGCACTAGTACTCCTGGCTGGGGAGAATGGTTTGCAGCTGGGGTCCCTTGCTCCTCTGGGGTAATCTCTGTGGCCAAGATATCCCTCCCAGTTTTCAGCCATCACATGGAGGTTTGGAGCTAGCCCATTTCACGTCTCCATCCCTCCTACCAGTCTTGATATGGCTTCTTATTTATATCCTTAGTTATAAAACTTCTTTTCAGCTAGACTTCAGATGATTCTCCAGGTTGACTGTTCTATAATTTGGTTATAATTTTAATGTGTTCATGGAAGGAAGCAGGCACAATAATTATCTACTCCACCATCTTGGATCTCTCAGAATAGCCTTATTTTTAGGAGAAGCATGTTGAAGAATTTAAAAGCTGTGTTATTTAGAATCAGGAAAACAGAACTCACAAGAAAGAGTTTAGAAGATAGGATGCAATACAGGGAACTGGTCAAAAAAGGTGTTGGAAGAGTTAAAAGGGCAAAAAAGGGACAAAGAAGTGACTCAGAGATTAACAAAAACAGAAAGCCACTGCCATCCCTTAGGCTGGAGGGACAATTGGAGAAGGTAGTGTTACAGAGCCCAGGAGCCAGGGCTAGCTATTGGGAATTGGCAGGGGCTCCCCAGTGGAAACCTGGACTATGAAAAAAGGGGATCATTTACAGAAATAAACGAAGATACTGACAAAGACACTTCCCAAAGCACAGCCAAGAGCAGTAGAAATATCATGTCTTCTTCTCTCTTAACATCAAATCTCCAGCAATGGCTTCCTATTGGCCAAAACTCCTATTGGCCAGAACCTAGTTGCAAGGGAATCTGAGAAATGTATTATGCAAGCAGCAGCTCCCTGAGATACAAAACAATGTAGAGGAAAAACAGGAAATGGATCAAGCAGGCAAATGATTGACTCAAGAGACAATTGTCATTATGCTTGTAATTTACTTTCAAATAGTTCAGAGAATAAAATACATACATATAAGTACAGATAAAGCAAATATGATAAACTGTTGAATCTACGTGGGTATATGGATGTTCATTATACTATCATTTCAGTTTTTCTATTGAAAAATGTTTAAAATTTTTCAGAATAAAACCTTGTTGAAAAATCCATTCCAATACTCTATAATACAAGGTAACGACAATGGGAATGGAGAGAGGGAATACTCATTCTGAATTTGGCAAAGTTTCTTATTAAATCCTTGTAACCAAGGTGGAAAAATGTGAACCAGAGCAACATTTATCATTTTTCCCCACAACTACACATTTGAAAGTTGAGTTTTCTATTTGTCACTCTCCCAAGGACATAGCCACAATTATTTCCATGCCAGCTATAACCCCTACCTTATTTATCACATTCAAGACAGTCTGATAAAATAGAAGTGAATGAGAGTGACTTTAATTTGGTGGTAATATTTAATCTGCCCTATTTTTTTAAGAAACAAATTAGTTATAAAATACCTCACAATGAATTACAACACACCAGTGTTGTGACATCAGAGCTGAGAAACCTTCAGCTAGAAAAATAATATAATTATAAAGCCACATACATGGTTTAGCACTTGTATCCAAAGTTGTTGATTAATGGACAGATATCAGCCTAGAGTGTGGCTCCACATGGTGCACGAGAGGGTCTGTCTTAGCATGGCCTGTCCAGCTTTACATTTTTATCAACGTCTTGGATGAGCTTTAGAAAGTATTATAGGATTACAATTGCTAATAACATGAAATCGAACATGAGAGTGAACACATCAGATGTCAGCTTAGGATCCACAATAATCTGGATCAGAGTGATAAACCAATACAATATAAAAACTAATAGAAATATGTGACTAGACTTTTACTTGAGTCCAGAAAAGCAAACTAATTATGAGATATCTCTTATAGACTACTAGAGAGCTTGAGTTCATTCTCTGGTCCTGCCATTTATGAACTTTTTCAACTTCAGTAAGTTACTTCATCTCTCCTTAACTGCCTCAATTTCCACATCAGTAAATTGGAATAATAATAATGCTTAACTAATAGTAGCTTGAGTTACTATATGTAAAGCAGTTGAATAGTCCCTGGCACAGAGCAACAGGAAAAAAAGTTAGTTGTTATTACTGATGTGTGTAGGGGAGTGCTGGTAGCAACATTACTTAGTAAGTAGCTATGAAAGAGATTTAGTAATTGATATTCAATAGATTTCAGTTGTGGGACAGAGTTGTCAAAGCAGTCCATTTAATTACAAACCCACTCCCTGAAATGAGGCTGATGACGTCATGATTTCCCCTGCTCTGATCAAGCTGCAACTGGAGCAAGGGGTTCAGAACGGGTGCCGTAGTCACAAACTATCCCAAACAAATTGGAGTCTGCTCAACACAGAGCTGGAATGCAGTAACTCTTGACAGACTTGGAGGTGTCAGTCTGTCTTTAGAAATTCAATGAGCTGTGGAATTGAATTTTGAACTTGTTTTGTGTGGTCACTATTGATTTCTCCTTAACCAATGAGTAAGAATTACCATGGCACAGATTCTGAGTTCGCATAAGGAAAGCTCTTTTGTGGTCAGAGTTAGGGAGAACTGCTTTGGGGTGTGCTGTGTTCCCTGTCCTGCAATGATCAGGCATTATACACCAGGTTGACCAATGATGGTATTCAAACCCCAGATGGTGATTGGATTAGGTGTTTTGTGAGACTGACCCCCAGAAATTCTGAGGTTTTATCCAGTGCAATCTGAGGATTCTAGATTTGTTTTTAATTACATACTTAACCGCTTTCCCAAATGGCTACCTCCTAAGCTCTTACTGGGTTTTTTCAGGCTCTGGGCCAAAGGTCTGTACTCTTTTTTTTCTTTTTTTTACAACACCGAATAAGTTCAAGTACTCAGTGTGTTCATTTTTTAGGAAACGATGTTGAAATGATTAAACAGGAAATATGCACTTAACTCCTAATGTTAGCTACCTCAAGACAAAATCAATTCCATTTCAAATGGAATGCTATTGGAGAACTGTTTAGAAATCTGTTGGTAGGAAAGAAATATTGAAGGTGAATACACCAGGGACAGGAAGTGAGAAACTTAAAGATATCTTTAATGCTAAAAGACACTCTGTCTTTCCTGTCCTCAAAACCTTGAAGAAATCTTTCAAATGCTCTGCGCATTTGAAGCATAAATATGATGGGCTAAAAGCCAAAGACACCTGGATAAAGAGCCAAAGTTTTCTCTGCTAGATCCTCTACAGAAATTCAAAAAGTTCAGTTCTGAAGGTGCTCAGATTACTGACCAGACTGACTCATTAATACATACACAATGGGAGTGGGGGACAGAAAATTCCTGCTAGTTCTGGTACTTTTACATAAATAAGCTGATTGCTCATATCCCACATGGCTTCAGTTTTCCGTCGATAAGCATTCTTTTTAAGCCTGAGAAGTAGCATTCACACATTGTATGGAGCAGTGCCTCATTTCCTTCTCAATAACTGGCTCTGCTGCTTGGCCAAGGGAACATTCTCCAACTCTGTCAGTGCAGTTAAGAGGTTTACACCAAACAGTATGAATTTTTCATGTTGGTGCCACAGCTTTGTGGTACCTAGGCAATTGCCCCTAGCTTTGTGTGTCGTATTAAATAACCAAAAAGTATGTTCAGAATCAATGACCTCCAATCAAAGATGAAGGTGGAAGCATGAAATCTAAGTTGAATATGTTATATCTTTACTCTGCGTTAGGTTTTTATGTTTTACCAACAAGAAAAAAGTCAAATATATATTTTAAAGGGTTATCTTAAGGGGAGGGGATATTTCTTAATCTTGAAGTTTAATCAGAGAAGTTCTTTCCAAATTTCAGAACACAGACTAATTTAACATAGCTTCCAGAAACCAGTATTAAATGAAATTGACAACCAATAAAACTTTGACTGTAGTAGTTTAAAATCTGATGTTCTCATGTGAGAATTTGGATTCTTTGTTTTCCAGCACTCTCATTTTTCTCCTATCGATCCAAAACTCTTTAGTTCACCACATCCTGGACTCGATGTCCAGCTTCCTGGTTAGAAATTGTCTAAGCCTTGAGGTCTAGGTGCCATTATAACAAAGTGAGAAGTGCTCCCTCTACTATTATATTAAAGATATGGGATGTTTCTGTCATGTTTTGTTTTACTAGAAATTCCATCAGAGGTGAGACGGAACCGGTCAAAAACAAGAATAAAGCAGTATTAATAGAAATAAAACAGTGTATATCACCAAGTAGATCTGCTTTGTAGAAATTTTGTTGGTCAAGAAGTAAGTATTGGCCAGGATCTATTACAGTGAATAATTTCTCTGTGGCATTATTTTAAATAGGAAAATAATTTTAAAACAGATAAGTGAACAAGAATAAAAAAATCAATCCAAATTATTTTTACCAAGTGTATATAATAACACTGGAAATTTTAGAGGTCACCTTGAAAACTCTTACTACCTCTTTGAAACTCAGCTTACACCTTAAGGTGATAACATGGAGAAAAACTGTCGTATAATTCTGAAATGGGTGGTTAACAACTTTAGCCCTTTCTTTATCTATTAGTGTGCGTCATCAGGTTTCTTGAAAGCAAATTATAGATGTGGACATAGTCCAAGGCAGAATGAAGAAACTTCCCTAAAAAGAACATTTTCGTACCCTTAGAAAACCTTTCCAGTAAAGTGCTAGTGATAAGTTTGCCTACTTCCTAACTTACCCCAAGTTTCCCTGTCGATATCATCCAAAAATTTTTAAAAAATATTTAATAGAGAACAACTTATAATTCCCAAAGGTGACCAGCCACAGATTTAAAACAGCCTACTCTTCTAGAGAAAATTAGGGTCTCTTATTTACCTCAATCCCGTGTGATTTGCTACAGAGTGACACTCTATGAATGTTTAGGGAATAAATCGATGAAACAAACAAATGAATAAAAAAGATAAATGGGAGAAAAGTGGAAATTCCACATTTTGAGAGGCTAAAATAAACTGAATTTTCAAAATGTAGAATTTTGTAGATGACTGTAATGTAATAGAGGCAAAGAGCTATCATAATCCCACACCATTTTATTTGCTAGGTTTTCTGATTATCTTTTAATTCTATGCTTAATGAGCAAATACTGCCACGTACGGTTATTCTGCAAAATCAATACTTAACAAGTTGCATAACCTTCGACAAGAAACTTTACCTAATGGAGACTCAATTTCTTCATCTGCAAATTGGAAATGACTAGTGTAGGAAAGTTAAATGATTCATAGAAAGCACTTAGAACAGGGCGTGGCATACAGTAAGCATACAATTATTAGTTCAAATTGTGATTGATTATCAATCTTTGTCATCCTCAGCAGATTCTTTAGATGCAGATATAATAATAATAAATTCATTTCAAAACATTTTAAAACTCAGATCATTTTGTAAAAATGGTTTTGTGCTAAATTCAAGTACATGATAATGGAAAGGGGAGGCACATTTTTTCTCTCCTTAAGAGTCAAGTCTATACAGCATTTAGCTTTTTACCTCTCATTGCATCTTACAAACTCTTTTTCAGTCCCAGGTCTGCGGCAGTCAAGATGTTTGTGAAATAGATGAAAGAACCAATAGAACAAATTAATAATAGACTCTCCTCCCAACAGAAGTTGACATCACCAAAATTTTGTTCATGAGGCTTTAGTTTTATATACCTTTTCAGCAACTTCTAGAATTTCTGTTCTATGTAAGAGAATGCTGAGTCAGTCTTCTTGACAGTAATGAAAAAAGGGGGAACTCGAGAGCTGGAAATAGTAGAGGAAGGTAAAGTACGTGACAGAACTGCAGTAAAGAGTTTTGCAATAAAGATTTTTTCAAAGAAGAAAAGAATGTAGAGAGAAAGCAGACACCATGCTTGGAGCTACCCATACCTGTCTGTAAGGAGGGCAAAAATACGATACTAGTAAAAGGCTATAGGCAATCTTTCTGAGCTTTGGCATAAATAAAGGTTCTTGCCAACATTCATTGAGCCATTACTATGCACCACACAGATCAGAGCATTTAATTTTTGGTCATGGCAATGCTACTGGAGAGGCAGTTAGCCTCATTCTAAAGATGAAGGTGTTGAGTCATAGAAAGGTTTAAAATGTGCCTGGGGTCACAGCTAGCAACAGGCAAGGACAGGATTAAATACGGGCAGTCTGACTCCAGAGACTGTGGGCTTAAACCGGGTATGACATTGTTCTCTCTCATGAGTAAATCTATGTAATTCTCTGTATTGGAGCAGGGAATGAGACATACTCAATTGGCTATGCCGAAAAGGTTAAATAAAGGTTTCTTTATCTGAAGATTTCTAGTTATTCTTCATCTCTGGGCCCAAAATGAGGAGAAAATCAAAACTGAGTCAAAAATTAGAAAAGTATTGATTGTTTGAGAAAAAGATAAGGAACAAAAAAGGGAAAAAAAGGAAGCCTCTTTGTATAAAGGTTATCCATTGCAGCAGCAAACAAACTTAATAAGCTTCTTATTTTGAAACGCTAAAGGAGGAAGAGTCTAAAGATTTCCCTAACATATCTTAAGACAGTAAATAGAAATCAAGTGCACACACTACTCAGTTTACATACTGTAGCTATTGCTTCCTTCTGCCCATGGTATATACTTGTCTTCTGAAAAGACTCCCCTGGTTTTCTTTTGAGAAACCATCCTCCCCTGACCTTAGGGCAAATTCTGGTAGAACTGGCTCCATTCCCAGCCAGGACCCGTGACCAGCATCCAGCTCCTCTGCATTCCTCTGGTCAGTGTGTGTGGGGAGTCTATCAGCAATAGGATTTCCACTGGAATTACTGGGAAAGAGACGGATTCTTCCCAGGGATTACCAAACTGATGTGCTCTAGGCCTGGACTTGATGGTGGCCATTTTTATGCACTACTGGGAAAAGCCTGTCTGAAATGAAGACAGTGCAGGGGACATCAGGGAAGACAGAATGGGAGGGACACAGAGCCCTGAGGGTCCCATGTGTGTACGTGAATCAAACTGAGAGAACCAACTTGACTTTTCAGTTATGTAGACCAATTTTTTAAAAAGTTTTAAGATTTCATGTTCTCTGCCCATTTTTCAATCAGATTGTTTATTTTGTTGTTATTGAGTCATCTGAGTTTCTTATATATTTTGGATAACAACCCCTTATAAGATATATCATTGGCAAATATATTCTCCCATTCAGTACTTGCCTTTTTGTTTTGTTAAAGGTTTCCTTCGCTGTGGAGAAGATTTTTAGCTTGACATAGTCTCAGGTGTCTATTTTTGCTTGTGTTTCCCTTGCTCAAGGGAACGTATCCAAAAAGATAATGCATAGACTGGTGTCAAAGAGTTTACTTTCTATGTTTTCTTTTAGAAATTTTATGGTTTCAGGCTTCACATTTAAGTCTTTAACTCATTTTGAGTTTATTTCTGTATATTGTGTAAGAGAGTTGTCGGGTTTAAGTGTTTTTGCATGTATCTATCCAGTTTTCCTAACACCACTTATTGAAAATACTGTCATTACTCCAGTGTATATTTTTACCTTCTTTGTCATAGATTAGTTGACAGTATAAGTCAGGGTTTATTTCTGGGCTGTCTGTTCTGTTCTATTGATCTGTGTCTATTTTTGTGCCAGCACCATACTGTTTCATTATAGCTTTTTAGTATAGGTTTGAGATCAGGGAGCATGATACATCCAACTTTGTTCTTCTTTCTCAAGATTGCTTTGGCTATTCAGGGACTTTTGTGGTTTAAATTTTAAGATTATTTTTTCTAGTTCTGAGAAGAATGACATTGGTATTTTGATAGGAATTACACTGAATCTGTAAATTGCGTTGGGTAGTATGGTCATTTTAACAATATCAATGCTTCTAATCTATGAACTCGGTATATCCTTCCATTTATTGATATCTTTTTTAATTTCTTTCTTCAATTTCTTAAAGTTTTCAGAATACAAGTCTTTCACCTCCTTGGTTAAGTTTATCCTAGATATTTTATTATTTTTGATGCAATTGCGAATGGGATTATTTTCTTCATTTCTCCTTCTGATTGTTCATTATTAGTGTGTAGGAACATGACAGATTTCTGTATATTAATTTTGTATCTTGCTACTTTATTGAATTCTTTTTATTAATTCTATTAACTTTTTGGTGTATTCTTTAGAGTTTTATATATATATATATATATATATATATATATATATATATATATAGTATCATGTCATCTGTAAAAAGTGACAGTTTTACTTCTTCCTTTCCTATTTGGATGTTTTTTATTTCTTTTTCTTGTCTGATTGCTGTAGGTAGAACTTTCATTACTATGTTGAAAATGGTGAGAATGGGCATTATTGTTTTTTTCCTGCTCTTAGAGGAAAAGCTTTCATCTTTCCACAATTGAGTATGACGTTAGCTGATGGCTTGTCATATATAGCCTTTATCAAGTTGAAGTAAGTTCCTTCTATACCCACTTTGTTGAGAGTTTTTATCTTAAATCAATGTGGAATTTTGTCAAATACTTTTTCTGCAGCTATTGAGATAGTCATATGATTCCAAAAAGACAGTTCTCCAAAGAAGACATACAGATGGCCAACAAACAGGAAAAGATGCTCAAATCAAAACCACAATGAGATACCACCTCACGCTAGTCAGAATAGCTATTATAAAAAAGTGAACAAATAATATGTGTTGGTAAGGATGTAGAGAAAAGGGAACACTTGCATACTCCTGGTGGGACTGCAAACTGGTACAGCCTCTATGGAAAACATTATGGAGATTCCTCAAAAAACTAAAAATGGATATACCATACAAACCAGCAAGTCCACTTCTTTGTATTTATCCAAAGGAGACTAAACACTGATTTGAAAAGATATATGCACCCTATGTTCAGTGCAGCATTACTTACCATAACCAAGATATGGAAGCAACCTAAGTGTCCATTGATAAACGAATGGACAAAGAGGATGTGGTGTGTATATATACAATGTAATATTGTGAGGTAATAAAAAAGAATGAAATTTCGCCATTTGTGACAACATGGATGGATCTGCAGGGTATTATGCTAAGTGAAATAAGTCAGGCAGAGAAAGACAAATACCGTATGGTTTCACTTATATGTGGAATCTAAAAACAAAACAAACAAAATAAATCAAAAACTGACTTATAGAAACAGAGAACAAAGAGGTGGTTACCAGAGGGAGGGGGTTGGGGGATGGGTGAGAAAAGGAAGGGGAATATAGTCAATAATATTGACTAGTTTGACTAGTGATTAGTTTGCACAGTGACAGATTATTATGAGAATTAGTAGGGTGATCACACTGTTTGGTATAAAAATTATAAAAATACTGAATCACTATATTGTGCACTTGAAACTAATATAACCAATATAAGATTGTATACTAACTATACTTAAATAAAAAAATAAATTTAAAAAAGTTTTAAGTCGGTTTGATTTAAATTTCTGCCACTTAAAGCAGACAAATTCAAAGTAAAACACTAATATGAGACATGTAAAATGCCCAATGATAGTCTGATAGTCTCTTTAATTAGTGAGATATCTTTATAATTTTAATTTCATGTTTACACAAAGATATGTATAAAACTATAGTTTCACATAAGATGTAAATCTTCCAACCTCTTTATTCCTTTAAATTCTAATATTTCTTGGTGTAAATTCTCCTTCTATGGTGTTTTTAGGAACCTAAGCCTCACAAATTGGGTGGACTATCCTAGAGCCCATTACATATTTACTCATACAGCTGTTTTATTAAAGTGTTATTAATAAGTGTAAGAGGTCGAAGACTTTGTTAACAACTTAATGTTATAAAATTTTTTAAGCACTGCACTAAATTATTTAGAAAATTTCTTTTTAAAAAGTTAGCATGCCTAATGGAAATCTGAAATTAATGAATGTAGGTAGGAAAGTGGCCCTCAAATTTTAATGTACATAAGAATCCCTTAGGAAGCTTGATGAACTGAAGATTCCAGTGTCTCATCCTCAAAAATACCGATAGAATATTTGGGCTTCAAATCTAAGAGTCTAACTCTTTGCTAAGCTCTTGAAGAGACTGTGATATAAGTAGTTTCAGACTAGCCTTGAGAAAATCTTGACGTTCTCATCAGCAAAGACGTTAGTTTGAGTTTGTAAATTATGGAGCTGTGTCTCCAGACAGTCAAAGATCACTAAGGATAAACCTGAAAATTTTCCTAAGGTTACTTCCTTGTAATCTGGTCAAGATTAAACGATACAATGCCCATAAAAGACTTCATAGAGTTAGCATGCTGAGAGTAATTCTTTTTCACATGATTATTATACTAGAACTAAAAGACAACAGACTTAAGCATCTTGGTATACGTAGAGTCCAGTTCTCTTTTCTCTAAAAGTGTTAAGGTTTGAGAAGGTTAAATACAGTATTCCCCCCTTACCTGTGGTTTCACTTTCCATGGTTTCAGTTACCTGTGGTCAGCCATGGTCTGAAAATATTAAATGGAAAACTCCAGAAATAAACAATTCCTAAGTTTTAAATTGTGTGCCATTCTGTGTATAATGACGAAATCTTGCGCCATCCTCCTGTGTCCCGCCCAGAATGTGAATCATCCCTTTGTCCAGTGTATCCACGCTATAGTATAAGCTCCCCGCCTGTTAGTCACTTAATAGCTGACTCTTGTTATCAGATCGACAGTGACTGTATCGCACTACTTGTGTTCAAGTAACCCTTATTTTACTTAATAATGCCCCCCAAAAGCACACGAGTAGTGATGTTGGCAATTTGGATATGCGAAAGAGAAGCATAAAGTGCTTCCTTTAATTGAAAAGGCGAGTATGATAAATAAGGTATTTTGAGAGTGAGAGAGACCACATTCACATAACTTTTATCACAGTAAATTGTTTTAATTGTTCCATTTTATATTAGCTATTGATGTTAATCTCTTACTGTGCTTAATTTATAAATTAAACTTTATCACTGGTATTATGTATAGAAAAAAACATAGTATGTATAAGGTTCAGTACTATTTGCGATTTCAGGCATCCACTGGCATCACCCAAAGATAAGAGGGGACTATTGTACTTTGCTGGTTTTTAAGCTTTTGTCTCTCAGTACCAAACCTGTGAATCTCTGGAATCAGAAGAAAATATATACATTTGTGGATGCTTCTGGGACTGGGACTGAATTTAAGGAGTAATTAATACGCCTACAAATGAACACCATGACCATCCCCATATTAAATATTGGACATGTTAAGATATTATTTAATTTGACTATTGTGACTTCACATCTCTCCTTTTTGAGGAGAAGGTGAAAACAACATCTTTCGTCTGAGGGGTAGTTGCAAACATTTTTTATGATTGCTGTATAGAAATTAAATTTGTTTAGAAGGGTACATATGGATGCCAAGTTGCCCACAGTTTGGACTGTGCCCATTTTTCAGCTGTTGCCTCTCAGCTGCAAACCCATCCTTCTATCCTCTGCTTTGGAATCTTGTCGATAAAAATCTGCAAACCATGTTCCTCCTTTGCATCTGGCTCCCTGCTAGTTCGATTAATAGAGGGCATTAGAAGGAGCTAGGTCATCTAGAGGAGGGAGAAAGGACTTAGTCGTCCTGTTTGCTTGCTGTTCCTGTCTGTTGGCTCCAACAAAATTGCTCTTCATCCTGTCAACAGCATTTGGTTCTACTCTGCCGTTTTCTGACGCTCCCAGAATCAACCTCATTATGTCCCCTCCAATATACCAGCTCCAGACAAGTAGTGCCACCTCTTTACAGGCTTGAATTCCAACCCCTCAAGGTTGGGTCTCTGTCCAATTTTCTAGGTACTAATAATTCGAAACTTTTCCTTTTGTTCTTCCAGTCCCTGAGTGGGAGTTCTTCCTATCATTACTCCTTCTGTCTAAATGCAGTGTCCCCTTTTTGCTCTTTGATTCTCTAGCAATTATTTAACCAAGGTCCTAAATTAAATTCTATATAACACAAAATATATAATAAATTCTATATAATATAAGATAAAATATAAACAGCGCTATTGGCTTAAGATGACATTTAGCATAGAGTTCACCTATTTAAAGAAGCTGAGAATACCAGTCCTAAAAAGTCTACTTTTATAATACAGGTCAACTAGCCTTTATTTCATGTTTTCAGGACCAGAAATGTTTCAGAATTCAGAATATTTCAGGTTTTTAAAAAATAATAGTGTATATACATTAAATTGTGTAATAGCTCCAATGGGGTGTGAAACAGTACTTCATAATGAAACGCTGGAGGGAATAAATATTTCTTCAAATCAGTTCAGGTGAGCTTTTGCCACCAAATGAGTTGCAAAAAAAACCCGAAAAGCGTATGGCTTTCAGAATTTTTTAAGTTGGAATTGTAGGTAAAGCATTTTGAACTCGTATTAGGAAAAACCACCAGAGGACTAATCAAAGAAGCATTTTTTTTTTTAATCTAAGATTGAATTAAAGGGTTTTCAGGAAAAACTAAGTAAAGCTGGATAGGGAAGTTATGTCTGACTTAACATAAGAGAAGTGACAAAGAAAGAGACTACTCTGGTAGTTTTCAGGAAAAGTTGCTTTCATTTACCTGAGTCAATGAATCAGTTTTATGGTGGAAGGAAAAATCTACTCTGACAGCATGCCTTAAGGAGTCTGTATTTAAGATTAGGTTAATGAAATTGCATGCGCAATTCAGACAGTGCAGCTCTATCAGAGGAATAATGACAGCCCTCCATGGAACAGGTCCTAACACGCCAATTTGTTATTTGGTTTTTTTAATATAATGCAAACATATTTAAATACATTGCTGATAATTTAAATATATCAAGCTAATTGCCAGAGGACCTCAAAAGAGAAATAGGTAAAATTGTTTGCTGCTGAGCAGTGGGGCTGAGAAAATTGGAAATGGGGAAAGGGCAGAGAGATTTTTATTTAGGCTTTTCTGCCTTATTTGATTTGTAACTAGGTGAACATGTCAATTTAATAAAAGATTTTTAATTACTGCTCTAAAACGTATAGACTTAAAATGAAACATGTCTCTGAGCTGTGAAGAATAAGTGCTTAATTTACAGAAAATAAACACATGGTTTTGTACTTTCTGAATAACAATTTAAATTTTGATTTAATAAAATCAATTTATGTTGAGTTGATTCAACTTCTAGTTCTATGTGATCTGGTAAAGATATTTCTACCCCTCGGTGCTCCCTGAAACCAACCTAAACAACAAGAAGAATGATAAAAACAGAGACAAAGACTGTATCTCTAGTAAAGCTGTAGAATAGCAACAACCTCAGACCACAAATTATGAAAACCAGCTGCCAAACGACAGCAGATTCTGGACCAGATTGAATGAGGCCTGGAAGAAAGACACCAAACTGACAGGTCTTGTGCAGAGGCCAGTTTCCCCAAAAGCAGCATGTGGCCCTGAAGGGCTCAATCATTAATTTCTCCAGTAGAATAGCAAAGTTTTGCAGTTGGCCCTGAAATATCCCTGATGCCTGCTAGCAATGGGGGATGTGGGGCTGGGTGAGAAGCACTGACTCATGACATTTGTACAAGAAGTCTGCCCATGTGACAGGATGAAGAAGAGATGATAAGAAGCAATCAGATTTTAAAGCAGGTGATCACAGTGAGTTTTATTTATTTTTATATACACACAGTTCTTGCCCTTTGCCAGGAACTATTCAAAGTTTACAAATTTTAACTCACTTAATCCTGATAACCCAGTGAGGTCGGTATTTTTGTTATCACCATCTATGGGATGCTGAGGCACTGAGAGGTTAAGTGACTGGCACAGGGCCACAGCTTGCAAGTGACAGAGCCTGAATTCAGACCCAAGGAGAATGCTTCGAGTTCAAGCTCATAACCACTAAGTTATTGTGGTTGAAGAGAAATGTGAATGAGTGAGAAATGAAGGAAGTCAACATCATCACACACAGAAACCTTTGTTGTTATTAAAAAAAAAAAAGCCAACCTGTCACCCAAGGAGGCTACAGAGAATGCTGAAACTACTGCGAAGAGCCATGTGCACAGGCAGAGCCCTTAACAAAGAGTGCTAGAAAGCATTTTGAGACTTTCAGAGGTTCCCTAAACTCTAAGATTTCTCAAATTACTGTTACCGGGGTTTAGTCCCCTAAGTTGAAATTGCCTGCTGCTTCAACTGGGTTCTTTTCCTCCAAATTATTAAGGTCATACTAGTTATGACCAGATGATCCTCCTTCAAAGATGAGTAATAATCAGAAATGGAACCATGAGCCCAATAAGGAGGATAGAGACAAAACACAGACAATTGATAGACTGCAAAAAGACGTATAAAGTGAGCAGCTGAAAGAAAATAAAACAAACACAGAAAATAAGCAGGGGAAAAAAACACAAACATACACTTCACCATACTTAAAATAGAATCAAGGGTATGAAGGGAAAGAAAATCTAAATCATACACACACACACTCTCACACACACTCCACATGTCCTGTATCACACAGGACTTCACTGTGAGCCAGGGAGAAATCACACTATCTCAGAGACAATTAGGGCCCATGGGCAGTGTCCTAAGGAAAAAGCTCCCAAAGATTCTAAGATTTCTCGAATTACTGCTACCACAGCTTAGTCCTCTGGTTCACCCCTTATGTGTCTCCTAAAAATAGTTTACTCAAAAAGAATTCCCCTCATTTAGAAATCAGTAATTTTCAAAAAGAGAATCAGCTTAGAATCTACACAAAAATGATTCAAGTAAAAGAGCTAACAAAACCCAGATGAAGTACACACATACGTTTTTACCATAAAATAAGCCAAAGAGTTCACCGTTAAATAAGAGAGCTTAGACAAAAACAATGATCTTCATGGAACAAGAAGTCAGAGCAGATAGCTAACATTTACTGAGTGATTATTAAGTTCCAGGCACTACTCCAAGTAAATTATTTAAGCTTAAAAGACTAAAAAGATATTCCTGTGAAAGTCCAGGCAATAATAGTAATAAAATCACCAAGAAGGATTAAAAAATAAAAAAGGTCTCCACTGCAGTACTCAACTCTAGAAAACAATGGTGGAATGTCTACAAAGACCATAGGAAAAACACCAGACAAACACTCATCCAAGTATAAGAACAACAGCTATTTTCAAACATGAAAGATTTAGGAATATAGTTCATCTACATCTTCTTAAATGAAATTTCAAGAACTTCACTAACCAAGAAATAAATAGAGGAAATGTGATTAAAATACCGCAGTACTCTTTAAATTGACTTAAATGTAGAGCTAAGGCTAAACAACATTAGGATTACAAAATAAGATGTAAATGTTATGAACCAGGGCAATATAGAAATAATATTACTCAAAAATCTGCAAGTCGATGGGTAGAGATGAAATCAGCTTTCATGGAAAGGAGGCATTGTCAATGATACTGTTTGAGAACCAATGAAGTTTACAGCTTATGTTGTATTTAGTGATGAAAGACTGAATGCTAAAAAAGAAAAGAAAGACTGAATGCTTTCCCCTTAAGAATGAGAACAAAGCAAGTCCATTTCCACCATTCCTATGCAATATTGTGTTGAAGGTTCTCGCCCAAGCAATAAAGCAAGGAAAAGAAACAAGGCATGCAAAGATGAAATCCACGATGCGATGAGCCTGGAGTTTTATTACCAATAAAGCAGAATTCCTTCCTCCTGCCCTGCCCTCCCCTTCCCTCTTCTCCCACCCTTACCCCCAACACTGCTATGGATGCTTATTTTTTAAAAAAGTCGTGTTAATAAAAACTTAGAAACAAAAAAAGAAGAAATAAGGCATGCAGATTGGAAAGGAAGAAGTAAAGCTATTTTTATTTTCATTCTACATTACCCTTTCCCCCATAATCATCCAAAAGCTATGAAACATTAATGAAGGAAATCAAAGATGTAATAAATGGTTATATATTCTATGTTCATGGATCAGCAGATCCAATATCATTAAGATGTCATTTCTACCCAAATTCAGCTGTGGATTCAATGCAATTCCCAATCAAAATGCAAGAAGACATTTTTGTAGAAATCAACAAGTTGATTCTAAAATTTCCATGGAAAATCTAAGGTCCTAGAATAGCCAATATGATTTTGAAAAAGAAAATTGAAAAAGTTGAAGGACTCATACTATCTGATTTCAAGACTTATTATAAAACTATCATAATCCAGAAGTGTGATATTGGCAAAAGGGTTGACTTAGACCTAAATATAAAACTTAGAACTGTAAAACTTCTAGAAGAGAAGATATGAGAAAATATGAGAGAAAATATTTGGAACCTTGGGCTACTCACTTCTTAGAAAACATACAAAAGACACAAACCATAAAAAAAAAAAGTTGTAAATTCGACCTATATCTTATACAATATACAAAAATTAACCTGAAATGAATCTTTGACCTAAATGTAAACCTAAAACGATTGACAAAGATTCTTTGCTTGACCAAACTTTAGTCAGGTACCTTTTCTAGGCCCAACTGTGCCTTGTAAAATCCAGTTTTAGCAAAAATTCCACTATGTCAGTTTAATCAGAACCCCTACCTTCGATATCTGATCACCTTCAATATCTGATCAAGTTCCTCACCCTTCGCCATCTCCTGGGTGATGTCTGATCACGTTATACTGTCTTCAGCAAAAATTCTGTTGAATTGATTTAGCCAGAATCCCCCTTACCTCTGATATTTCCTTTTAGTAATTTCTTTCCACTGGCTATAAATTCCCACTTGCCCATGCTGTAATCAGAAGTGAGCCTGGTTCTATATAAAGGTATCTTTCCCTTATTGCAATAGTCCTAAATGAAATCAGTTTTTACCATGTTAGCTACTGTCCATCTCTGGTTTTTCTTTGACACTATAAAACTTTTAGAGGAAAAAAAGAAAATCTTTGTGACATTGAGCTAGCAAAGATTTCTCTAATAAGACACACAAAGAACAAATATAAAATAAAAAATGATAAATTGGATTAATATCCAGAACACTCTCAAAATGCAATAATAAGAAAAACAACCCAATTTTTTTAAAAATGAGAAGATTTAAATACTTTGCCAAAGAGAGATTCAAATGGCAAACAAATACATGAACATATGTTCAACATTAGTAGTCATTAAGGAAGTCCAAATTAAAGTCTCAATATACCATCATACACCTATTGGAATGATGGTTAAAGTTTTAAAAGGTGACAACATTAAGGATTGACAATGAAGCAAAACATTGGATCTCTCATACATTTCTGTTAGAAATGTAAAACAGTATAGCTGCTTTTGAAAACAGACCGTTTCTTATGAGGTTAAACATACACTCAACAATTGACTACTACGTATTTATCCAAGAGAAATGAAAACATATGTCCACACAAAACACCTGTGTGCAAATGTTTAAAGCAGCTTTATCCATAATCCCTAAAAACTAGAAACAAGCCAAATGTCTATTGACCTGGGAATGAATAAATAAATTGTGACACATCCATACTTAACAGCATAAAAGGAGGAACTACTGACACATGCAACAACATGGATGAATCTCAAAATTATTACGCTAAGTGAAGGAAGGCAGACACTAAAGATTACATAATGGATTGCTCAATTTATATTACATTCCTGAAAAGCAAAACTGTAGGGATAAAAATCAGATCAGTGGTTGCCAGAGGCTGGAACGGGATAGTGGATTGATTACAAAGGCCTAATTTTATGGTGTGATGGAAACATGGTGTGATGGAAATATTCTACTATATGTAGATTGTGATGAGGGTATTTATACTACCATATACATTTGTCAAACTCAGAGAACTATACATCTAAAAAGGGTGAATTTTGCTCTATGTAAATTATACCTCAACAAATCTGATGTTCAAAAAGAAACCAATTTATATAATTGTGTAAATTATATCTATAATGAAAATTATGTAATTAATTAAAATTAGAGTTGGATAAAGGGTGTGTGGAAGTGGACAGGAATTAGTTTTCTTTTTCATAGTAGGAAGGCACGAGGTAGTGTCAAAAGTTAACGTATCAAAAAATGTAGAGCTTAAGTATATTATTAAAAGTTGTAGGGTAACCACTAAAGAGCTTAAAACACATTATAAATCTTCGGAACTATCAGATGGAAAACTCACATTTTGTTTTTAAAGTATTGTATAGACAATTTAGC
Source organism: Rhinolophus ferrumequinum (assembly GCF_004115265.2). Classification (NCBI taxonomy): domain Eukaryota; kingdom Metazoa; phylum Chordata; class Mammalia; order Chiroptera; family Rhinolophidae; genus Rhinolophus; species Rhinolophus ferrumequinum. The sequence goes on from NC_046291.1 coordinate 61,843,207, forward strand.
AAAATAAAAAGTAAAGCAACAGAAATCATAAAAGATAAGAATTAAAACCAAACCTAGTTGCATAATAATGTTTGTAAATGAGACAAAGCCACCTATTAAAAGAAAAAAATTCTCAGGTAGGTTTAGAAAACCAAACTCAACTATTGGTTGCATGCAAGAGAAACATTTCAACCAAGTTTAAATACTGGAGATATATATATATATATATATATATATCTCCATATATGCAATTATATATATATGCAATTTTATATATATATATGCAATTATATATATATATGCAATTACTGAAAAAAGGCTAATAGAGTGATTACATTATTAAGGTCAAACTAAGTCGAATTCATAGCAAAAAAGCATTAAATAAGACAAATAAGTTCACTTTATAATGATAAAAGAGTCAATCTAAATGAAGATCTGTCATAACTCACCAATACCAAAGATCCAAGCATGAAAATTCTCAAAGCAAAAGCTGCATAAGATATAAGGAGAAATACAAATATGGGAGTAAAAGGGAAACTTCACTCACTCTCTTGATCCATGACAAATCAAGTAAACAGTAAAACGGTAAAGATATAGGATCAAATTCTATAATTAGTAAAGTATCTCTAAAATTTTAATCTCTCAAAAAATACATCACACCACACTTTACCCTGAAAAAGAATACTCCATCTTTAACTACCCAAAGAATATTCACAAAAATTTAGTTTATGTTGGACTGCAAAATACTCTCAGTGTATTGCAACAGTTAAAAATAGTACAGATCATATTCTCAAATTATAATGTAAAGAAAGTAAAATTGGTTTTTTTCAATAGGAAAAAAATCCCCAACTGCCTAAAAATTAAGACTATTTAAAAAAGTTGACTTAAAGGCAATATAAATGGAAATTAAAGAATATTTAGAAAATAATTTTAATGAAAGCACTGTGCAACCATGTGTTATAGCTAAAAGCAATGCTTTGAGGAACAATTCCAAGCCTTAACCAAATTATCAAACAGGAAAAAAAAATGAGTTCATATTTAAAGCAAGAGGTAAGAAAAAGAATAAGAAAATAAATCTAAGGAAAGCAGAAAAAAGGAATTAAAAACAAAATCATATAGTAATGATTTTTAATGACGTGGAAATAAACATAAGAACTAATCACTTGAAAATTTTCAACAAAATGGATAAAATGGTAGCTTGTCTCATGTTTTTAAAAGGATGTATAAGGAAAGCATAAACATAAAATCTGCAGTTAGAATGGGTTAAAAGGAAACCAAAATAATTACAAGAAAATATTTTGCACAAAATTGTGCAAATACATTTGATAATAAGTGCAAATTATCAAAATTGACCCTACGAAATATTTTTTAACAGACAATTACTAGTAAGAAAATTGAGAAGATTATCAAAGATAAAACCCCTTACAAAAGTACCAGGTCCCATCAGTCTCACTAATGACTTCATTCAAACTCTAGGAACACATTGTTTCAATCCTAAGTGGTCCCTAAGCATGGAGAGAAAAGGAAAAAATGACACTGGCATTGAATCTGACAAATAAAGCCCAAGAAAAGAAACTACAGACCAGTATGTAATTTATAAACAGTGCAAGAGTGTTATAAAGTATAAGCAAGTTAATAGATTACTACACAGTGATCAAATGGAGTTTGTTCTTGGAATGCAAGACATAGTTTAAAATTAGAATATCTATTAATCTATTATTATCACATAATAGGTTCAAGGAGAAATCCTATTTCACTATTTCATCATCTCAATAAATGGTGAAAGGGTATTTTGCAAAGTTGGACATCCTTCCCTGGTTAAAAAGGGAAGTTTATATATTCACATATATGTACACTTGTATTCATGTATATGTACATATACATATATTACATATATATATGTAATACATAACCAAAATCTAGCATCCTACGTAATGAAGAATTATTAAAATCATTGCCATTACCGTAAGAAACATGATGGATAATGACAGTTTGCTTGAGAATAGCACTGGAGTGAGATGTCAGGGGAAGCCAGTGGCAGCTGGTAGTAATGAGAACAGCATCAGAATGGGAAGGACATTTCAGTGCTAGCCACTACCTGTGTGCCACACAAGAACAATGGCATATGGGGTGGCAGGGACAGCTTGGCAGGATCAGGAAATTAGCTACATACAGGTGACTGGACAAAGAAGTAAATATTCTAAGGATAATGGGTTCTCTGATACAGAGGAGGAATACAAGTATGGAAAGAATGACGATAGAATGAATCCTACAGTAGTGAATTGGAAGTGAAGCTATATGTACTCAGGGAGATATATATGTATAAAGATTTGTCTACGTAGCTCCTGCTGCTCCCACTGAGAGGGTCTGGGATCATGACCTTCAATAATCATGAGCACAGTTTGCACCCAAATTCTGGTTTCCAAATAACCCTGCCCACTCAAAGGAACTGGACTTCTTGGAGAAATGTCTAAGTCCAGGAGTGGTCAGGAAAGGTACAAGATGAGCCTAGAATATCCTGTTAAGCCAGAAGTAAAAAAATGTTAAAAGAATGATGGAACATGTCAAAAGGACACAGAAGGCAGCTTAAAGGGGCTTCTAATATTCAAATCTGCGACAATTTGCACATTAAAATAAATATAGTGATGGATTACAAACTATTGAAAAAAATAGGAGCCCTGAATTTACACGGACATAAACAAGTAAATAAATAGAGAGAAGTGAAAGAGCTTTCTTACTATAGAAAGTAAAAAGAAAAATAAATGTAGAAGAAATGAGGGAATTAGACAATCATTTGTCAATAGTCAGAGAAATAATTCGGATAAGAAATATCAATGGATGCTGAAACTAGTGGGTGAAAATAGAATGAGAAATGGAATATTTACATACTCTCAAAAGTATCTCTTCACAAAATACTAATTACAAACGGAAAGAAAAGTAACCTTACAGTTGGAGATATCTAGCAGACACCTCAATTAATTACTCAAAGTTAAAATCATGAATAATGGGTTCAAGTGGACTTGGTGTAACACCAGATAGCATGCAGTGAGGAGAACGCAGCATCACTTTTGTGATATTCCTGCAAAAGATAACCTGGGTCCTATCATGAAAAAACATTGAAGACAAATACAAATTGAGGCAAGTTCTAAAACAGGAATGCTCTGTAATCTTCAAAACTATCAGTGGCATGGAACTCAAGGATAAACAGAGAGAGTGTTCCAAATTAAGGGAGACTAAAGACATGACAATTGGATGCAACACATAACCCTGGAATGGATCCTCTTGCTGGAAAGGACATCATTTGAACTTTAAGTTGATTTGGTTAAGGGTTGACAACCAGATTCATTTATAGTAAAAGCAATTTTGTTTCTCCCTTAACAATTAGCAATAAGGCAATATTTAGGCACCATAAGATACTTCTCAAAAACTACATTTCACCTACTGGTTTTAACTTTTAGCATCCATGGATCATCCTGGCAAAAATCAATTATTTCATTGAGAATTGCAAAATGATGGTTTTTTAATTCTCTCATTTCTTCTACACTTATTAGCTGACATTCTTCTATAAAGAAGGGATTTCACTTATCATTTTCTAAAAAGACATGGTAAATGATTATTCTTTCTCTTTAATTACAGATTTTCAAAGTGAGGGTTTGAAGTAAAAGTCACCTTCAATGTGACAAATGAGGCGTGTGCTCTCTCTCACTATGGACTTAGGAATTATAATCAGTTATAGCTGATACACATTTTAGTGCTGAAATTGTCTCAAATTTGGCCAATGGGAGCCTCTTCAATATGGTTCTTATACGGTATACTTTTGTCATTGGCCTTTTAGCACTTCCTTGCTTTGTATGACTATAAGACATCCCAGGCTCACTTTGTATTTTTCCTGTCACATGACTGAGAATCAGCCGTTTCTCCAAGGAGATGATCCCTTTCAGCTCCGAAGTATTTATTTACAAAGATGAGGATGTTAAGTATAACTGTTGCGACTGAGTCATCATTGGTTTTAGACAATTTCAATGGGTAAAGTTTAACATAAAACCAGGATATGTTCAATTCAGATTTAGTGGTGAGAGGTGTTTTTCCCTTCTTTATTTTTTAAATTTTTATCTGCTATTGCTTACATTTAAAAAAATGGTTCCTAATAATATTAAAAATTATTGTATTTAGTTTACCCTACTATATATAAAAGTTTCAACATTACAATAAATTATTACTGTTAACAGTAAAACTACGGAGTTAAATTTAAGTTTTCTTTGCAGTTCTATTTGTCTTTAGAATATCCTACCAAGAATGTCTTTAGGGAAATGCAAATCAAAACTACAATGAGATAACATTTTATATCCACTAGAATGGCTATAATAAAAGGCAGATAATAACAAATGTTGACTAGGATATGGAAAAAGTGGAACCCTCATACATTGCTGTTAGAAATGTAAAAAATGTTTCAGTCTCTTTGGAAAACAGTCTCGCAATTTTAAAAATGTTTAATGTAGATTTACCATATGACCCAGCAATTCCACTCCTAGATATATACCCAAGAAAATAAAAACATATGTCCACCCAAAAACTTGTACATGTAATTTCATTGCAGCATTATTTATAACAGCCAAAAAGTGGAAACAACCCACTGATGAATGAATAAATAAAATGTACCATAAGGGAACATTTAATAATGTTAATTACTATTATTATTTTCAGCAATAAAAAGGAGTGAAATACAACTTAGATGAACCTTGAAAATATGCTGAGGGAAAGAAATCAGTCAAAAGACTACGCACATTGCATGCTTCCATGTACGTGAAATGTCTAGAATAGGCAAATGGGTAAGGACAGAAAGTAGGTTGGTGGTTGCCATTGGAAGGGCTGGGGACTGGAAGAATAGACAGAGACTGCTAATGGGTACAGAGTTTCTTTTTGGGGTGATGAAGATGCTCTAAGATTTAGATTTTGGTGATGGTTGCCCCTGTGATTTTATGGATTTGAATTATACCTCAATAAACATTTTTTTGTAAATAAAAGAGAACCTCCTCAACCTGATGAAGGATATCTACAAGAACCTCAGATAACTTCATATTTAATAGTAAAATACTGCCTGCTTTTCCCTATGATCAGGAACAAAAAAAAACATGTCTGCTTAAAATTCTTTTCAACACTATACTGGAGGTGCTAGCCAGTGTCATAAGGCAGGCAAACAAAACCAAACAAATTAATAAATAAAATATTGAAAGGGAAGAAGTAAAAAGACATGATCCCCAAAATCCTACAAAGGAGCTACTGGAACTAATAGGTGAATTTAGCAAGGTTGCTAAGCATGAAGTGAATATATAAAGATCAAAGATATTTCAACATATAATCAATGAGAATTGGAAAATAAAATTACAAGAACAATTCCATTTACAATAGAATCCAAAACTATGAAATGCCTAGAGATAGCTTTAATAAAAATATATGTAAGATCTCTATATTGAAAACTGTGAAAAGAAAGTAAGGATATCTAAATAAATGGAGAGATATGCCATATTTCTGAATTGGAAGACTCGGTATGGTTAGGATGTCATTTCTCCTCAAATGGATCTACAGACTCAATGCAATGTGAATCAAAATACCAGCAAGTTTTCTGTGTAAAAATTGCAAAGGTCTAGAATAGAAAAAACAATTTTTGAAAAACTGTTCTGTTTTGAAGAGCAGAGTTGGAGCACTTATATATATGGCCTCAAGACTTATCATAAAGCTGAAGTAATTAAGACTTACTATAAAACAAAAGAAAGTGTGGGTATTGGCAGAAGAAGAAAGGTATAAATAAATGGAACAGAATAGGACCTAGAAATAGACCCACACATATATGGTGAATTGATTTTTGACAAAAGTGCCAAGGTAACTGAAAGAGAAAAGCAAAGTCTTTTCAACAAATGGTGCTGGAACAACTGGCTATCCATAAAAAGAAAATCAATCTTAATATTTCCTTCACACTATACATATACACACCAAAAAAAAAAATCTCTAAATGGATTATAGATCTACATAAAAGCTAAAATTATAAAACTTTTAGATGAAAACAGAAAATCTTTGCAGCCTTGATATAGGCAAAGATTTCTTGGCTAGGGCACAAAAATCACAAAACATAAGAGGAAAACTTGATAAACTGAACTCTATCAAAATTAAAACTCTTGCTCTTCAAAAACACCATTGAGAAACAAAAAGGCAAATCACAAACTGGGAGAAAATATTTCTTGAATCTAAAATACAAAAAGAAAACTTATTGCTCAATAATAACTTTTAAAAATAGTCCATTATTTTTAAATAAGCAGATTTGAAGAGCTACTTCACAAAAGCAGATATATAAACAACCATTAAGCACATGAATAGTCAACATCATTAGTTCCAAGGGAAATGCAAATTAGAACCACAAAAAGATACTATGACACATTCATATTAAAGTGGCTAAAATTAAAGATTGAAAAAATTGAGCGGTAACATGTAATTCTCATACTTTGCTGGTAGGAATGCAAAAGGCTACAGCCAGTTTGCAATCACACTGGCAGTTTCTTATAAACATACACTTACCATGTGACCCAACAATTACATAAGAGAAATGAAAACATAGAAATGTAAATTATATATATAAATATTATATATAATATTTATATATTTTTTAATATATTATATAAATATATATTATATATTATTTATATATATACACATATATATGTATATGTGTGTGTGTATATATATATATACATATATGTGTGTGTGTGTGTATATATATATATATATATATATATATATATATTCTCCTAGCAGCTGGTTATATCAACTTTGAGTAGAAAGAGAAGTGGCCCAAGGTTGGAATATATTAGGTATTAGGTTGGTGCGAAAGTAATTGCGGTTTTTACAATTATTTTTAACCTTTTAAACCGCAATGGCTTTTGCACCAACCTAATATAAGATTCAGAGACTGTGGCAAATGGCCTAGCTTTTTGACCGGAGGCTAAAAAATGGTCAAATGTTCAGCGACCTGAAAAACAAAAAACTGGAAGATTAAGTACAATGAGGTCTAAGGTAGAGGCATATGGATAGACATATGGCAGTGGGCACAAAGTGTGAAGATCTATGTATCACATGTCAGCACCCACTAGAAAACTCCCACCAGAGAAGAGACACTAAGCAACCAAGTAGGCAAAATGACTTGGATAGCTGGTATCAGCAATCTGTCATTGACTACATGGGCTCTTCCATCTTGGAAGGGCCAGAGATTTGTCCAACGAGGAATAAACACATACTCCAGGTGTGGGTTTGCCTTTCCTGCCTGCAGGACCCCACCCAGAACCACTGAAAGCTAACAGGGTGTTCGGTCCACAAGCATAGGAGTGTCCCACACAGACCAAGGGATCGACTTCACAGCAGACCACCTGCCCGTCTTTGAAGCTATGGGATCCACTACTTGTACCACATCCTACATCACTCACAAGTAGGGGCTTACTGGGAGGATTTTCTGCACAATACTCTTTCAAAGTCACTCCTGAGTTCTTGGTTTGTACCCCCAAATTGAGCAGATCCACCTATAAGTCAAGCTTAGCTTATTTCTTCTTACATCGGCTGGTTATAATGAATTCCCGGTGGCCATAGGTGTCAGCTAAGGTGCTTCTCCAGATGTGGGGTCTGGGCTTTCTGCTTGCTTATGAGCTCTCGTGCTACTTGTGTTCACCCCCACGTGTGTCACTGCCATCGCAGGCTGGATGGCTACTGGGCCTGCCTAATCTTATGACTTGCTGGAACTGTCAGAACTCAGATCCTCAGGGGTAGTTCCAAATGCATGTTTTCTTAGGCACTCCATCTCTACCAGGACTCAATTTCATCTTTAGTAAGATGACATTTTCCATGATTTCTATTTTTTCACAAAGCAGTTTTACTATGCAGAGTCCAATGTCGGTTTCTGCGCAGTCCTGAAACAACACGTACAAAAATGAAAGTCAAACAAAAGATACATTTTTTTAAAGGGTTCTGGTTCTCAAAAATCAAAAAGCATAAACATCCTAATCTCACCTCACATTTGAAACATAATCTTGTGCCTTGTTCCTATTAATTTTGGTCTTGAAATTGAAAATGAAGGTCAAGTTCCAATATGACCAAAGATTTCCATTTTTTTCTGCTTTATGGTTTGTATCTTTGTCTCTATTTTATTACGCATATGGAAGGCCCCATGATTAATATTAACACTTCTATTTTTCATTAAAATTGGGGCAAAGATCAAAGTAAAATTGTCAATTAATTGCCCAATTCAACTAACTGACAAAAATGTCGATGCTGCCAAAACTGAATTATTAATTAGTGTCCAGCAGTCCTACAGAAAAACTTGATATTTACTGATCAGCTAATGTACCAAAACAAATCTCAATTCAATAAGGAGAAGGGTTTTAGGCACTTAAATTTGTATATATAAATAAGGATTGTCCAAAAAGTTAAACACAAAAATCTAATACCACCTATACTTAATTTAATTTAAATTGAATACTGCCCTAATAAAAAAATGGTATTGGACAAGCCATGAGGCCTACACATGAAAAGCCTTTCTAGTGGACAGTGGCTACAAGCAATGTCTTAAATGTATAAGGTGTGATCAAAAAATATAGCGAATGCTGCTACTAAATGCCATCCAATGCAAAGGTGATGTTAATGGTGTTTTTTTGACCTTGATGGAGCTATGCGAGCTGAGTTTGTACCCAGGAACACTATGGTGAACTCTGAATATTATAAGGGCTTATTAGAGAGTTTAAGAAACCACGTGCGTAGAAAAAGGCCAGAGAAATGGGCAAATGGTTTCATTCTCCATGACAATGCTCCATGTCACACATCGCTTCTAGTACTGCAATTTCTGTCAAATAAAAACATTATGGTGTGTCCTCAGCCACCTTATTTACCAGATCTGGTACCATGCAACTTCTGGCTCTTCTGCAAAGTCAAAATGACCATGAAAGGTAAACGTTTTGAATCGATTCAGACATTGAGGCAGCCACGACAGCGCAACTAAAGACACACAAGAAAGAGGACTTCCAGAACTGCTTCAGAAAGTGGCAAGAACGATGGGATAAGCGTGTTTGAAGCAAGGGGGAGTATTTTGAACGGGATTAATGGCAATGTGTCTTTTACTGTAATAATTTTTTTTTAATTTAAACATTCACGGCATTGTTTGATCACACCTCATAGGTACTGAGTGCAATAAATGCTGCACTGTCCAGCTCAGATCCCTCAGGCCTAACCACTTCAGTGAGCTGAAGCACTTTTACTGCTGATTCAACTACAGTACATCTCTTGGCCCGAGGGTGTGAACACTGGACTATGGAAAAATGAACACCCCTTGTCTACCTCCCTCCCAGCAGACCTCAACTAGTGATTAAAGGCAGTTGGTACACAAACACTCCAGCTCCCTTGCTCCTCATTGGGATAACACTGGGGCATGTGTTTTATGCCATTTTCCCAGATTGCGGGAAAAACTCTAGTCACTTTAATGCTTGTGGGATTAAACTTTAATGCTTGTGGGATTAAACTCTAGTCACCCACCATGCTTGATAATGCACACTTTACTAGCTGCCTTTCCTTCTCTGTCCCACTTCCCCACTAGTGTTTTCTATACTTCCCACGTAAACTGTGTGCACTGGGATCCCCAGTGTGCTTGGCCTCACTTGACCCTACCACCACAGCCACAACTAATTGGAACAGCAGTTGGTTGACCAGTGACCTCTGAAGTGACCTGTTTTGAGACCTAGAGGGGAACCGAATACTGAATAGATTGATAAACACAACCAATCCTCTCTTGGGAAGTTTAAAAGTGAAATCATTGGTAGCAGTTATTCATGGCAACAGAAATTCAGAGACACACTGGCAAGCAGTAAGATGATAAGAGGCCTGGCACAAAACATCTTTGACTCTGTGGAAATCAAGATGCATCAAGGTTTTTTATTTTACTGTAAATTAATCTAGAATCGAAACTAATATCTTCTGCCTTTAAAGTATCTACTCAACTCAATATATTCTCTTCTATAAGTCAACAATATCTAATATAAATTTCAAATCGATTATTCAAGTATCATCATATCCCTAAAAAAATTTTATTCTGTACCTGAAATCCCAAAGGTTCACTAAAGTGGGTTAATTCTGGTACTTTGTCAATTACCCAAAAGGCATTAAGCCAAAAGTTTTCATATCTCAGGACTTAAAAAGTATAATCTTCCTCTTCCTCTTACAGCTGGCTTCTTCCCACATTTCAGGGTCCACAAAAAGTTCTTCAATATATCAGCATTTTACATCTGGTTGGAGGAAGTATAATTTACATCTTTCTCTGAAGATGACTTCCACAGCCCAAGTCATAACTGAAAACACAGTTCTGCAGTTTGAAAATGGAAAGAGATTTTTGGGTTGTACAAATGATGTTTCTTAAAATAATTTAAAAGGAAATACATGCCCCTTTGCAGCCTTTGGAGTCCAAGATAGATAACAATAAGGCATTAGAACTTTTAAGAAGTTTATAGCCATTATCTTGTGTTCTCCATACAGGAATCCATGAGATAAAGAGGGTAGATACACGTTTTAGTACCTCGTAACTGAAGGATGAGGAAACGCGGATACTAAATGTTCAGTTAATTTCAACCAGGTTCAAATGACCCAGTGGTAAGGCCAGGCCCTCAGCCTCCTGGCGGTGCTCTTTGTTCTCCACCCCTGTGAGGTCAAGTTATCTGTCATGTATGATTTTAAAATTGTGAGTCTCTTGCGGGGAGGGGTCCCATCTTCCAATTTAATGACTTACAACAATGTGATACATCTGGAATGCCCCAAATGGACATTTGATGATCATTTATAATATTTCTAACAGGCCCAGAATATGTTAAGAGTCTTTGAACAAGAAATAGTCCTTGAAACTCACAACCAGGTAGAGAGAGTGGTTCTGATCTTTTTAAGTCAAAAACTTCCCTCACGATCAGTTTCTCTCTTCATATGTTCCATTTAATACTTTCTTTAAAAAAAAAAATCTAGGAAAGCAATTTTGATAAAGAAACAAGGCTTTTAAGATTTCTAACTAATTCTGGCAGCATTGCGTCCCATTTTGTCCCATAATATTGCTAGGCATTATTATGAAGATAATAATGACTAGAAGTATTATTTTAAAAGTTATATTAAAGAAATGTGTATCATAGTTTACATGATTTCATACTTTAGAGCCTATTTGTTCTATTTGGAACATAAATTTGAAGTTTTCTTTGGATACATTTAAATACCTAGCATTTTATTTCCATACCCATTAAACAGTGGAGAAGAAGTAGAATGATTTCTACCAATGCTTCCTTTCAAGGAAAAAGTTTGTAAATTGAAGCATAAGGCCTCTGCTACCCCGTTCCTTCATACTTAACTCAGGACAGAGACTTCTGGCTGAACTGTGAGTTAGATGACCTTTATTTCTAGCTAACAGTGGCATGGGAGCTGAGGAATCTCATAATTATACCCTGTGGACCAGCTCCAGAACCAGCTTCCAAGGAGGCCGCTGGAGAGCCATTTTAATGACAAGGCAGCAGGAACCAGCGCTCCCTTTTACGACAGCTGAATCTTCTCATTGCCCTTGGAGGCTTATTGGCAGATGCCAATCTGATAGCTAGTCTCCAGATTCTCCAATATTTATTGCTGACATGCCAGCACTTTGAACTGTATTTTCAAAACCTCAAAGTACTCAATCTAGTAAAATCCAAAATTCTTTTCATCTTAGATTTATTCTGCCTATCTTTCTAGGCAGTGTTTCTCAGCCTGTCTTCCCCAGTGAAGACTACTTCCCCATTCTCACCAAGGTCACCTTTAAAGCCGCTGTGGAAATTTTTGAATGTGTTTTGGGTTTAGGCTGTCAAAGTATATTCCTCAAATCACAAATCATTCCTTTTTCCTTCTCCTGCACAATTTCTAGAGCTCAGAACAAGTTACATTTTGAGGTGAGAATTTTTGAATTAACATTGATTTTCAATATGGGCTTAAGATTCTGAGAACTGAGAACAAATTCATTTGTGAGGGGTATTAGCAACCACTGACAATACTGTTTCTTGAAAAAGGCTGATAATAGCATATTTAGATGTGACTCTGATTCATAAAATTCTGAACTTCTTGCCGTGTGTATGTGCTTTACTTGAACATTAATATACTGGTTTGACAGAAATGAAATCTAAGGAACACATCCTGGATAACTTAACCAATGGTTCTTGTTCAATTGCAGACACATAGGAGAGATCAATAAATGAATAAACAAATAACTACATAATTAAGAGAAGTCACTTAACCCCACCACTCTTTAAGTACATAACGTGTTACAATGAGTATATAATAGTATCTGTTGAACTTTAAGATGCCATTAAAGATAATATCTACAAGGGACTTTGGTCAACTCTGTTTGGTATCCATCCCTCCCTCTTAAATGCTTAATTTTCCTAAAGATACCTCACATTTCAGAACCCAAATGACCAAGATCCCCTCCCCCCACCTCATTACAGCCAGGGGACAGGCATGTGACCAGCCTCTCTCTGGACTTTGAGTACCATGTCAGGAATTAAATTATTTTGAGGGTTCAAGCCTATTTCAAGAGCAGAAGCATGTGAGCCAGATCAGCCGCTGTGTGACCTTAATCGTGGCTGCTGTTGCCTAGCTCTCAGACCTTGCTTTGGCTCTTGCCCACTCTATAAGCCTGGTTCTCAAGCTTCCCATTAATTCCCTGCACCCTGATATCCTGCCAATCCTCCTCTTCCTTCTTTTTAAAGAAGAGGTACGTTGTTTTCTGTTACTTATGCAAAATAACCCCAGTTTACACTGCACTGCATCAGTCAGTATCCCGGGAGAAAAGAGAATTCCACCTACACAATTCACCTGCAGAGATTTTAACGAAGAGACAATTTACAGAGGTGTGGGCAGGGTGAAAAGGATCAATGAAGGATGTTGAGGCACCCAGAGATTAGCACCGTCACCACCTCTAGGCCTGAAGGGGAGAGGACAGGAAACGGTATTTAGTACTAGAGCCCAGCAAGAAGGAAGGGGCTGCTCAGTGGAGGGGAAGAAATACTCCAATCTTTTTCGTCTCTTTCCAAAACTCTGCTGTCTATGCCTCCCATTGGCTGAGCTCTACCAGAAGCCTGTGGACGAGGGAGAGTGGGTGAAGCGGCGTGCAGGGGGTCAGTCTCCCAGAGCACAGTCAGGATAGAGAAGGGCAGAATATGGATCCGAGTGAGGGAGTATCAGAGGACAAACAGCATAAGCAACGCAATCATAACAGGGAAGCCTGGTCGCTTAAATATTTCTATATCGCCCATAATTATGGACATACAGTCCCTAACATTGTCAGCCACATTTCTTATGTTATTGATTGTAATTTTTATTTTATTTACCAAAAGTTTTTGTGCCGGAACATCTTTCTGAAATTCACACCAAAAACAAATTGAAAGCAGCTTTTATAATTCCCCAATATTAAAATTTTATTTTATAAACCCAATTTTTAAAAATCATCTTAAGTTTTCATATTGTTTATTTTCCATTCCAAACCTATATTTTGAGATCAAACACAGGAATATATATAAATTTTATAAAATAATTCTGAAAATGTAAAATAGGTGGACCATGTATATAATGTAACATGATTTTTAAGAAAAAGATTATATTACCAATATTGGCTTATCTCAATTGATTTTAAATAAAACTAAAGTTATATGGTGCAGCCAAATGATGGGGTCTTATACATATGTGAAACTATTTCAGGAAAATTCAAACAAAAAAGAAAGCAGTGCTTACAATATTGATATCAGTCAAAGTAGAATTCAAGGCAACAAAAATACATTAAATGGGATAATTACATAATAACAAAGGGACACTTTATATTAACAAAGAGCACAATCAATAAAGATATTAACAGAAATGAAACTATAGCTTTCAAATAATAGGTAAAATAAGAAAGGTAAATAAACAACACAGTAAATGTGGATGTCAAATATCTGTCTTCTTGACATATTAATCAAAAAAATTATGAAGTTGAAGGGGTGAATAATGTAATTAATAAGGTTGACTTAATAACTACAAATTGAACTCAATATTGTACAAAAATACATTTTCTATTTTAAAGAACTATGGAAACTTTGTAAAAATAATCATGCATTAAGTATAAAGAATACTTCAATGAGTTCCAACAAAACAAAAATCACACAAGGCATATTCTCTGAACACAAATTTTTGTAACTAGAAATTAATTTCAAAAATGTAAACTGAAAAACAAACATTTTAAAATGAAAAAAGAAGCCACCAATAAGTAGCTCTTGGGCAAATCTGAAAGTATAAAGTACTAAGAAAAGAGCAATAATGAGAACATGACAGCAATATCAATGGGACATGGCTAAAGCACTTACTGAGGCAAACTTAGAGCACAACACAAAAAGTGAATTAAGTGTTTAATTCAAGAAATCAGAAGAGAGCAACAAACCAAATACAAGGAAAGTAAGGAGAAGGAAATAATTTTAAGAGAAATAAAAATGATCTGAAAACAGAAAAACAGTAAATAGGCAAAGAAATTTAAAAGCAGCTTATTCTTTGGAGGAAAAGATACAATACAATAGACAACCCATTATTTGGTCTAATAAATCAAAAGGCAGGTAAAATATCGATACATGAAGATAATAATAATAATAATAAGAGGATATAACCACAAACATCCAGAGAGATTTTAAAAATTATAACACTATATACAACTCAAAGAAATACATTTTTAAATCCCAAAGAAATGAATTAGTTTCCAGAAAAATGTAAATGACTAATACTGACTCGGAGATATATACAATCTGAACTGACCACTAACATGGAAGATATATGAAAAGCTATAGAAACATTTTCTACAAGAAAAGCATAGGGTCCAGATAGTCACATGAGCAAGTTTTTTTGAACCTCAAGAAACATACAATTTCCATGCTATCCAAACCATTTTGGAGCATTAAAAAAATATACATTTTCCAGATCCAAATTATGAAATGTAAACCTTACAATGGGAATAGGGAATGGATGGATGATGGATGGATGGATGGATGGATGGATGGATGGATGGATGGATGGACCAACAGATGGGTACACGGGCAGGCAGGTGGGTAGATGGATAAATAACTCTCATTCTTGAATACAGACACAAAAATATATGCATAATCTGACTACTTCTCATTACTTCTGCAATAACCACTGTGGTTCCAGCCTCTATCATCTGTCTCTTCAATTACTGAATAATCTCCTACCTGGTCTCTCTGTTTCTGCCCTTATACCCTATGGCTCATTTTTCACACAGCTACCAGAGAGATCTTTTTAAAACATAAGTTATAGCATGTCATTCCTCTGCTCAGATCCCTCCAATAACTTGCTATTTTCTCAGAGTAAAAACCAAATGATCTGTCTCTAAATATTTGCATGATATGCCCCCCTCCATACACATACACTCACCTCTCTGACCTTTTCTTCTAATACTCTCCTTACTTGCTCAGTCTCAGCCATCCCAGCCTCCTTGCACTTCCTCAGATATGACAGGCACTCTTCCACCTCAGGGTATTTGCACTTAGGGATCCCTCTGCCTCAAGTTCTTACCCCAGATAAAGTTCTCACTCTCTGATCTCCTTCATATTTCTGCTCAAATGTTGCCTACTTGGTATGTCCTCAGAGGACCCGACTACAAACACATTTATCCTTGCCTGCTTTATTTTTCTCCATAACACTTATCACCATCTCACCTACCACATATTTTATTCATATATTTATTATCTATCAGCCCGTTATTAAAATATAAGCTCCATAGAAGTAAAGTTCACACTTTGTTTACTTAGTGTGTGTGTTCCTTACACTTAGAACAGTACCTGGAACATATTAGGTTCTCAAAAAAAATATGACAAAGATTGAAAAAATCAGTAAACAAATTTAAAAAACTAAAAAAAGAATGAACACTCCCCACAAGATGAGCACTTTTCTAAAATAAAGGAAAAAAACCATAGATATTCAATAAATGTATGAAAACATTAAATTTACTAATGTTCAAATGTAAATTTAAACAGTGAGATTGCACTTATTACCCATTAAATTACAAAAAAACTTTTAAAATAATAATAGCCAGTGTTGAGAAAAATGTAGAGCAAAGCATATTATCAGACATTGCTCGTTGTACTTAAATTGAACAACCAGTCCAGAGGGCCGTTTGGCAAGATTTGTGGAGAGTCTTTTAACAATATTTTTGCCTCTTTTGTCTCAACTTCTTGAAAATTTGTCCTAAGGAAATTAATTAATAATATTCACAAAGATTTGGCTACAAAAACAGTTATCATTGCCTGGTTTATAATAATATCAAGTATGAAAAGATAAAAATTAACACAGGTGTCCCTCTCCTTTCCCACCTGTGATGAGGGAATTCTGTCTTTGTTACGTCGTGTACTGGGCTTTAGAGTAGAATCTGTAAAATGGGTAGAAACAGAATTGGAGAAGGAAAACATGGTGATTTTAAAGAGAACAAAAAGACTGGAAGTTAACAATAATAACCTTGCTGCGATGGGATTGTGGTTGATTCTTTTTGTGTGTGATTTTTCTTATTTTCCAATTTATCTAATAAACTGGATTTTTCGGTAAACAATGACAAAATTAGTTTTTTAAAGAAGAAAATTGAATGATACCACTCTTGTAGAAAGATGAAACAGAAAGTTGGTGGAGAAATTCAATTGAATATTTTCAGTTAAGGAATTAAGCCAGAATTCAGACTGCAAAAACTTTTTTAAAAATTGGGGCTTTTGGTTTATAATAGTGACTGAGCACATGTGTTTACAACTCATTCTCCTGAGGTGAAATTAAAGTAAGAATGAATTTTTAAAAATAAGTATAATTGCACAAGAAGGAAAGAGGAAAAGTGGAGGGGGTTTTTAGTTGACAAGAAATCGCTACATATTTCTGGATGATGAAAAGATGATGGAAAAGTATGTATTCATGAAGCAAAAAAAAAAAAGGAAGCCCCATTTCAGAACATATGTGGAAGGAAGTGTATCCAAGGAACCCAGCAAATGTTCAGCCAAACAGGACTGAGGGTGAGGGATGAGGGCTATGGCTAAAAATTGGGGAATCATTTCTAGATTAATATGCTTCACAATTAACCCATCCCACATCACTTCCCCCCTATAAAAGAGCTTGATGTCAGGCACTTAATGCAAAGCAAAATAATTTAGGATTCTTTAAAGAAATCGAGCTGATTATCTCGGGAGATCTAGAGTGTCATCGGCAAAACAATGATTATCCAACTCATATCAGAATTCTCGTCAGCAACTCAAAGACTTAGAAGAATGCTTCAATATTTTAGAAGAATCTTTTTTGTTCTCATAAAAATGAGAAAGAGAGAGAGGTATTTTAAGGAATTGACGCATGTAATTGTAGGCCATGGCAAGTCTAAACCTTGTAGGGTAGGACAGCAGGTTGGAAATTAACTGATGGGCTGAGACTCATTCACATTATCAGGGAAACCTTTACTTAAACAACTGTAAATGTTAAGGGCTTCTAAAAATACCTTCACAGCAATACGTAGATGAGTTTTTGTAATAACTGGATATTACTTATTCTAGCCAAGTTGACAAAATTAACCAGCACAGATGCCTACTGTAACCTCCTCTGCCATCTTTTTATTTTTTCCATTGTGGTAAAATACATGTAACATAAAATTTAACATAGCAGTGTTTAAAGGTTATAATTTCTCCATATCTTTGCCAACACTTATTTCCTGCTTTTCCCCCAGTGACCATCCTAGTGGGTGTGAAGTGGCATCTCATTGTAATTTTGATTTTGATTTACATTTCCCTAAAGACTGATGACACTGGTCATCTTTTTATGTACTTTTTGGCCACTAGTATATCATATTTGGAGAAATGTCTATTCAAGCCTTTTGCCCATTTTTAAATTGAGTTTTTTTCCTTTTTGTTGTTGACTATAAGTTCTTTACATATTCTGAATACTAGACCTTTATCACGTATATGGTTTGAAAATATTACTTTCCATTCTGTCTTTTCACACTTAATGGTGTTTCATGCATAAAAGTTTTTAATAATTCAATAAAATCCAATTTTTTGTTACGTGTTCTTTTAGTGTGATATCTAAGAAAACCATTGCCAAGTTTGAGGTCATAAAGATTTACTCCTAAGTTTTCTTCTAAGAGTTTTATGGTTTTAGCTCTTATATTTAGGTCTTTAATTTATTTTGAGTTCATTTTGTATATGGAGTGAGGTAAGGGTCCAACTTCATTCTTTTGCAAGTGGATATCCAGTTGTCCCAACACCATTTATTGAAGAAACTATTCTTTCTCGTTAAATGGTCTTGGCACCTTTGTTGAATCAATTGACTGTAGATCCGTGGGTTTATTTCTAGACTCACAGTTCTATTCCACTGATCTATATGTTATTCCTATGCCAGTATCACACTGTTTTGATTACTGTACTTTGTAATAAGTTTTGTGATAAGTATTTAGATCAGGAAACTTGAGTCCTCTAACTTTATTCTTCTTTTTCAATATTGTTTCAGCTGTTTCGGGTCCCTTGCAATCTCATATGAATTTGAGGGTTAGCTTTTCCAGTTCTGGGGTAGGGTGGGGGGAACAGCTATTGGAATTATAATAGGCATTGCATTAAATCTGTACATTACTTTAGGTAGTATTGCCATTGTAACAACATTAAATCTTCCAATCCATGAACATATTATGTCTTGCCATTTATGTAGGTCTTCTTTAATTTCTTTCAGCAATGTGTTGTAGTTTTCAGTGCATAAGTCTTTCACCTCTTTGGTTAAATTTGTTCCTAAGTATTCTATTCTTTTGGATGCTATTCTAAATGGAATTGTAGTCCTAATTATTTTTGTATTGTTCATTGCTAGTGTATAGAAATAAAACTGAATTTTGTGTGTTGCTCTTGTATCTTACAACTTTGCTAAATTCATTTATTAGTGCTAATAGTTTGGAAGACTTCTTTAAGATTACCTATGTATAAAATCATGTCATCTATTTTACGTCTTCCTTTGCCATTTGGATGCCTTTTATTTCATCTTCTTGCCTAAGTGCTCTAGCTAAAACTTTCAGGACACAGTTGATTAAAAATGGCAAAAGCAGACAGTGTTGTCCTATTCCTAGTCTCAGGGAGAAAACTTTCACTTTTTCACCACAGAGTAGATGTTAGCCGTGGCATTTTCATAAATTTCTTTTCTCATATTTTGGAAATTTTAAGGGAATTTTTTTGCAACCTATAATTCAACACTCAGTCAAGCTCTCAATCAGAAGTGAGAGCAGAATAAATACATTTTCAAGCTTGTAATGTCTCAGAACATTTGCATCCCATTAATCTTTTGATAGGCAGTTGCTTGAAAATGTACTACAGCAGAAAAAAAATACAAAGTAATCAAAGGAAGATGTAGGACACAAAAATAATAGCTCCATCCAATCCAGGAGCACAGTAAATTTCTAGAATTGCATCAAGTCTAGAAATCAACTAGTCCAAATTTTAATACTATTAAGATGAAAGGATTCCAAAAGGGAGTTCTAAGGTAAGAGTTGAGAGTGGGAGTAAGTACGAAAGTATTGGTCCACAAATGAAAAAACTAGACAAATTAAAACGTAAAGTCACGAGTCATAAAGAAGAATGACATTGATCCAAGTAATAAAGAGAAGAAAGAAACTTTTTAGATATATAGTGGAGAAAGCACCATAATAAAACTGTCTGAACTAGACACTGTGAAACAAACTAAACCATGGAATGATTTTAAGTAATTGGTAGCATAAGAAAGACACCTTTATTTAAACTTACAACAAGAAACTATCCTTGAAATGACACCAAAGCCATGAAATTGTACCATTGAGAAGCCTTTAAGTGTCTCGTATTTACATACTCATAATAATTTTAAAGCTGCTTATTGCTTCTAAGGGTTGATAAAGGAAATCAAAGAAAGTTTTAACAATGCTTATGATGGGAAGACAAAAAAGTTTAGGATTATCCCTTGGACGAGAATTTTTTTCCCAAGTGTCTCTTAGTCAGGTTGGGTTCTTTATGGAAGCAGACTCTATCAACAGGCTCTTCCAGATGTGTGGGAGGATATGGCAGGTTTACAAGGCAATGTGAGGATTAGTGGCATGAAGTCCTAAAAAGGATATGAAGGAAATTTTTCAAAAGCACTGGTTAAAAAAAAAAAGAGAGAGATTCTGTCATTCTTTAGGGAAGAAAGATAGAACTGGTGATAATTAGTATATTTGAGGTGGCAGCAAAGAAACTTCCAAGAGAATTTGCCAGATTATTCTGAAAGTTCCATCTCTATTTAACTAGTTTCTAACTTTTGCCTGAAAACTGAGAATGATATATCACATCCAATTCATTTTAAGCATAAATTTGAATCCATGAATAAAGTTTTTCATTTTTGCAGACGCCACACCCTTTTCCCGTCCTCTAGTTCTTTTCAATTTTGTTCCATCAGACAATTGTGCCATTATGATCCGTGGAAACCATTCCGCGCATTCTTGGCATTAACTTTTGGTCCTTTTTGGTGTCTATAACTCCTCCTAGTATGAATAGGCATGACATCAGTATCAAAGAGTCATTTAGTTTGGCGTACACCATGAGATGTGCTCATAATGAATTATTTTCTGTGCATGTAATATATACAACTCAAAGCTACCCAGAATATAAATAGTTCTTGAACATATTCTGTCCTTTTTGAAAAGCAATGCTGTATTTATATGCATAAATCCCATGATTCCTTCTAGCCATTTTGGACATATTATATGTGATTTCATCAGAAAAGAAAAGTGGAAAGTTAAGCAATTATCCAGTGAATGTATTTAATGGAGACAGACAGTCTGGACCACATAAATAGTAAAACGTTTTCTCAAAACCCCTTTTCGAAACTTGAGTTATCAGTACAGGCACCTCCACCGCTCAGTTACTTGGAATGGGGATATTAAATGGCAATATTTTGCCTACTTTTATAGAAAAAGAAGAAATTGACCCTGTTTAAATAAATTTTAAGACTTTTGAGATAGACATTGGCAAATTTAATTTTTTTCAATGTGGTAAATGATGTTTCATACGCTCTGTCTGAATTATGAAGGTTTTTGCTCTTCCTGCGGGCCTCCTTCAAATACAACTTTACCTAAAACACTAGAAGTGGAAGAGGAAAGAGAATAGACTCCCTTAGAGATTTCAGTCACTTATCTTAAATGTTCTTTTACATGCATAAGTACTTATAGTCAAGAATCCTGGGGGCTGAAAGTACCAATGTGTAAAACATATACACTACCACCTTGAGTCAAAAGCCAAGGTATGTTTTTTTAACAAGTACTGAAATATGGATAAACAGTTCCTTCCACTCTTTCGCCCTCTTAGGGTGGTCCCACAGGAAGCAGAGGGGAAGAACTCTTTGTTTTCCACGATCTCCAGCCCTTCTGTTCTGTCCTAGGCAAAGGCAGCTCACTGGAGTTATCCCAGAAGATATGTTACACCTGAGAATGAAGAGAAAGCTGCTGAGAACCAGGCTTAGATCGCTTCATGTTTTCTGGAGCATGGCCTGGGTGTGCGATTAACACTGAGACGACATCAGTTATAAAAGATAATATACAAATTCACTAAGAATTACATACAAGACAAGGCGAAGCAAATATCCATTTAGAAACAGATCTATCACCTGTGTTTAGAATCAATGGGCAAAATAATGTAGTTGAGAAATCTCTGCTATAACCCATTGATCTCTAAAGTGTTCTTCCTTGTTTCGTGGGGGAACTTCAGTCTTCCTCAGTGTGTGTGAGCATCTTCCTGTACCACCCCCAGCAGGACCCTTCCTAATGCTTGCCATCGTCTCTCCATCAATGAATTTGCTATTTCTCCCCAAACGATTCTCTCTCTGATACACATGAGACTATGTACTTCAACCTCCAAAGTACTCTGTCTCAAGAATCTCTACTTTAAAATTCCCCATTTGACATCTCCCCATCCATCAGCACAACTCGATCTGCGTTTGGTTATCACCGAAACTGAAATACCTGAGCCACCACCATGCTTTCAGCTTTCTATCTCTGACTCTGTCTGATCCAGCATTTAAAATTTATAATTTAAAAAGTATTTTTCCTTTTTTCTACTTACAGAAATAAAACATGCTCACGAACACCTCACTCTTTAGCTGCACACTATTTCATAGTACAGCTACATCTGTAAAATGATTCACTATTTCAATAATGTGTTCATCTGGAATCACTTAAATATTTTCTGTTTCTCCAACCACTATCTTCCCTCAGTAGGTTGTGTTCTGTTTTCTCCCTTTCCTGCTCCCAGACTGATAAATATTGTTAGAGCAAGTCACAAAAATCTGTTGATGGAACCCATTTCTGACTCATGCCTTCCAAGCTCACCTAGATCCTTCTTGATTTTTGGCAATATTTGAATGCCTTTCTTGCCAAATAACTATTTGAATGTCAACAATGACTATTTCTTACGTGTTTCACTTTCTTTAACTCCCAACTCTGACTTTGATTTCCCTCTTTCTGGGAAGATGATTTAACATCACACTTCATGGAAAAATTTAAGATAATCTGGTATGACATATCCCTCAGAATTCCTTGTGGTCTTCACTACTGCTTTGCTTTAGTAAAGGCAAACCTGAGCCTTTTTTCCCAGGCTCATGCTTCCTTACTTGCCTTGAGGCCAACATTCCTCTCTTACCTGCTCTTCCACAGAAAGATTGAATAACTTGCCCATATTTGCGTAGCTTGTAAGTGACAGAGCTGGACTTCAAACACAAGCAGCCTGGCTGCAGACTTTTGTGCTTAACCACTATACTATCCTACCTCTCACTTATGCTACTGCCTTTTCTCTTCCTTTCTCTCCTAATTTCCTGAAAGAATAATCTTTGCCCCGATTAAATCCTTGCCATTCATTCTTTAATTCTTTGCAATTTCCCTTGTGACCCCCACCAGTGTCCTGAAAATACTCTCTCCAAGATGTCATCATTGAAAGACTCTTTCTTGCTTGTGTCTGTCTGAACTTTTCTAAAGGATTTGAATGTATTGTTAGAGAGAAAGGAAATGGGAAGTGAACTCACATTTACTAAGTAGCTATTAGGTATCAGAACCTTTGCAAATTATCTACTCTAATTGAATTTTTACAACAGCGCTATGATTATAAGTAATATTTCTTTTTCGTAGCTGAGAAAAAATATTTGCAAAACACATTCACTAAAGAATTTATTTAAATCAGAATTTATTTTAAAACAAAACTAACCTTTTAAGATTTAGTAATAAGACCAAAAACGAAAACAAAAAACAGTTTTGAAATGGACAAAAGATTTGAACAGACATTTCACCAAAAACCAATAAATAAATAATGAAAAGATGCTTAACATCACTAATCATTAGGAAATTGCAAATTGAAAAGATACTAGCTATACACACATGCAAACAGCCAAATTTAAGACGACTGACAATGCTAAGTGTTGGCGAAGATGTGAAAACACATTGCTGGTGGGAATATAAAGCCACTTTCAAAACAGTGTGGCAGTTTCTTATAAAGTTAAACTTACATCAACCATACAATCCACTAATCCCACTATGAGGTATTTACCCAAAGAAGATGGAGATGTTGTTCACACAAAGCTGTGTGCTCATATGTTTATGACAGTTTTATTCATAATTAGAAAAAATTCCAATATCCATTCAACTGATGAATAGATAACATATTCTGGTGCATTCAAAAAATGCATAACTACTCAACAATAAACAGGAATGAGCTAAGATATCTGTACCAACATGGATGAATCTCGAAAGCATTATGCTAAGTGAAAGAACCAAGGAACAAAAGACTACATACAAAAGACTAAAACTCTAGAAAAGCCACCACTACATTGAGAAGAGGCAAATCAGTTGTTGCTAGAGGCCAGCAGAGGAAAGAGGGAAATCTAGTATAAAAAGATATGAGGGAATTCTGGGCAGTGATAAAAACATTCAATTAATATATCGTGATTGTGATAGTAGTCTCACAGCATAAACATTTATCAAAAATCACCAACAATTTCACATAAAGTTGGCGAATTTTTAATATACGCGTTATTATTATATATTACAATAAAAATATAACAAAGTAAATAAAATCATAAAAATTTAAATGCATTATATTTTAAGTATACCTCAATAAAGCAAATAAGAAATATAAAAGAGGGGGTGAGAAAATTTGAAAATAATTAGCAATTAGAAAAGTGGCATTGACCTTCATTATGTTCTTTCTCCTCTCCCTCATCATTTCTTCTGGTCCCTCTATATTATTCTAGAGTCTTTTTTCTAGCCCTCAAAGTTTTATTTCCACAACAAGGGATTATCTCTACAAATTATTTGGTAATTTTTTATCATAGAATGTGACTGCTACACAAACAGGAAAGGAAGACAGCCTTATGGCATCATCAGTGTGGAGTTTCTCATGACTAGATAAGCAAAGCTCTGTTAGAGTGAGATGTGGACATAACTATGTTATCATAATGATGGCTGCCAGGAAGGCAGAATCAGATTTGATACTCAATCATAGCAACTCTATTAGCCCTTGAGGTTGACATATTTGCTTTCTCCTCCTTTCCATAGTTTTGATTGTCTATTTCACCTTCGTCATCCTTATAATACATCTGCTCTTCTTCACAAGCCACCTAAATTCCTTTTGAGAAAGAAATGGAATATAAGTAAGGGAAGTAAAATTATAATAATGATGATGTGTATGGTAATAGGATTATCCTAAATATGGAAATGACTGTGGTGGTTTGTACTCTACTTATAGTTCTTTTCCCAAAACACAGAGGTGATTAGTAATTCCCAGTACCAATGTGTAGTGGTCTGAAATTACAGAAAAAAATGAACTATGTTCTCATTTGTGTTTTACATACATAAAAAGCTAACCTTACTGCTGCACTTGTGAAAGCAACCTCATTTGATCCTCTAACTTGAGAACGTTCCTGTTCCTCCTCAAGAGGGGTCACAGCCCGATATGCAGGATGTTTTCTGTTCGCCCCTTCAGATCCACTCTCCACCCTTCTCTTTTATGGACTGCATCATTAAGCATCTTTTTCTTTGAGAGTCCATTTTGATTTGGCCAATGAGAGGCAAGAGCAGGAGGGTGTTTAAAACTGGGTATTTATTCCCCCAGCTTTTTTTTTTTTATGTCAGTCCACATGCTAAGTGAAATTCTCTTTCAACAGCCTCAGTGCTGTCAGGTGCCTCCCTCCCCACCCGACAGTTACAGCTACTGGCTGCAGACTCCACTGTGCACTTCTTCCCCTTTCCCCTGCTGTCCTAGTAAAGAGGGCTTCACTGTCCCTTGTTTGTTTCCCACAATACTGCTGTAGTGGGCTGAATGGTGGCCCCTAAAAAGATATGTCCACGGTTTAACCCCTAATTTGGAAAAAAATGATCTTTGCAGATGTAACTAAATTGAGGATCTTCAGATGAGGAGATCATTCTTGACTATTCGGGTGGGCCTCAAATCCAAGTATCCTTATAAGAGAAAGGCCAAGGGAAATGTGACATACACAGAAGATAAGAAAGCAATATAAGAACGGACACTGAGATTGGATGATGTGGCCACAAGTCAGAGAAGCCAAGGAATGCCAACAGCAACCAGAAGCTGGAAAAGGCAAAGAAGGACTCTCCCCTGGAGGTTCCGAAGGGAGTGCAGCCCTTCTGACACCTTGCTTCTGGCCTCCAGATTGGTGAGAAAATAAATGTTGCTTTAAGCCACCAGGTTTGTGGTAATTTGTTACAGCAGCCCTGGGAAACTAATACACCTTTGTAAAAAGACCCTATTACAACTTGCCCGTTACCCAGTTTGTGTGTGCCACCTATCTTCTGCCAAGATCTGCTGGATATATCTGGCAATGAGTGAGTGCCTCATTATTATAACTCTGAACTCCAGCAGTATTCTGGTAACATAAATGCAAAATGGGCATTTATAGTGCTTATTCTTATTAAATAGTATTGAAAAGTGTATACCCTGGAAACTTTCTGTTCAGCATAAGTTATGTCTAGATGTATAAGATATGTCACAAAGTCCTCAAGTGACCTTATTGTGGGGTTGTTTCTCTTGTAAGGTAGTTCTGCAGTACGGATTGCAGTTTTTAAAACGTTCTATGAAACGTCCTGTGCAGGGGGAGTTGATATCTGGAAGAAGAGACTGTAACTTAATTTCATCAATAAGAATTTTCATACCTAATTTCCAAAACTCTGATCAAACCAAGAATAGAGTCACTAGGTAAGCTACTAAAACAACCCCTGTGGGAGAGATTGGGCCAACAGACAGTTGTGTGAATGTTGTTTATAGAGAGGTAATGCCATGACACAGTCCAGGGAAAATTAATCAGAGAAGAGCCCTAAGACAGCTCTTTGGGGAGAACCTATATTTAAGGTGCAAAAGTTTGAAAAAGAGACAGAACAGTAGTTGGAAGTAAAGGAGGAAAATGAGGAGAGTGAGGAGTTTCAAGGTACCTGAAAACATGGAGTAGTGCTGAACCTTAGAGGTTCAGAGGAATGAGCACTAATAAAAAGCCATTAATTTGGGGACTTTCAAGAGAGAGCCTGGGCTCGCAAGAGAAGGGTCTGCTGATTGCTGATAAGGGTCCACTGTGATGGGTCAACTTTCAAACGGACAAACAGCAACCATTTGATGGCGACGGCTTACAGTGTCGCTGTACATTCTAATCCCTAGGGAGCTTTTAAATACCAACACTGGGGGCCCCTCACAAATCAGTCAAATCAGGATTTGGGGGAGGGGAGTTCAGCCAATTCCGTCAGTTAAAAGCTCTTGGGTTTTTCTAATGCGCATCCAACATTGAGAATCACTGCTGCGGAGGGGTCCACACACTATAGCCCCGGCTCAAGTCCACTATGATGACTGTTTTTATAAAGTTTATTGAAACACAGCTGTATCTATTGTCAGCTGGCATGGTGTCAGTGGCTGCATTCATGCTGTTATGGCAGAGTCGAGGAGTTGTGATGGAAAACTGCATGGCCCACAATGGTGAAAATATTAACTAATTACCCCTTATAGTAAGTTTGCAGACCTCGGTGTAGGGCAGGGTTCTCAGCCTTGGCAGTGTTGACATTTTTGATGGGATACTTCTTTGTTGTGGGGGCTGTCGTGTGCATTGTAGGAAGTGTATCAGCATCCTTGGCCTTTACCCACTATGTGCCAGTAGCACTCCCTCCCGTCCTTCACCTTCCACTCTGTTATGACTCTCAAGATGCCTCCACATATTGCTATGTGTCTCATGGGGTGCAAATCACCATGATTGAGAGCCACTGCTATAGAGTATAAAAGAATATACTCTTATATGTAAGGCAATTCTTGTCATTCACAGTAGTTATGTTCTATAAAGTCACTGGAAGCTCTGAATTAGTGAATACTGAGCTCAGTGTTATATTATTTATATTCTTTGATATTCTATACTGTAGCACGTCCTGGAGCCGTCTCCACTACAGACTGGTAAATTTCCTCTTCCTTTTTCTGGATATACAATATTTTGATTCATTAACATTGAACTCACTGCTAAGAGCACTATAACTCATGCCTAAACAAAGCTTATCTAATACACGTATTTTCTCCATGAGGCACATCACAGTCTTGCATGTAGGAGCACTAGAAATCATTTCAGTACTGTACTTGGAGCCATTTTAAGCAGCAAAATCACCAAAAAGAAGCACACAAACTCAAAAACATGTGGCAACAAACAGACGGCACAAAGAGCACTACTTACAGTATGAGAACTGAAATAAGAAGGCAGAGGGTTGTTCTGTTTGACTTTAACTGGATATGTGCCTAAAAAGGGACTAAAACTTTTTGCTGCTCTGCGTTATGTCCACTAATAAACACAAAAGCATCATAAGTATTGATATTTTAATTACAAAGAACTGTTAGTGAATAGATTAAATAATCATGAGGATCAGCTATATAAGACATCAACACTAAACTATCAGAGTGTAAATCCCATATGGACAATGACCATGGTTTATTTATCCTTATATTTCAAGTGTTTAACACACGCTAGTGTTCAATTCATATTCATCTACTAAATTCATGAATACTAGAAATGAGACAGCATTTTAAATTGCTTGTAGTTCTTTTAAAAGCAAGCAATTCTTACATATAACAGGAACAATAGTGAGAATTTACGAAAGATACAGTGATTTTTACTGACTGTTCCAATGCCATGTAAAGAAGTTTGAAACTTGGCAACTGATTACTGAAATGTGGAGAATACAGACAAAACTTGGAGATAGCACCATGGGGCAAGAAGAGAGGGTGACAAGTATGAAGTTAAGGCAGTTTGCCTTTAGCCTTAAACTAAAGGAAGTTTGGAGTATGGATCCTCATTCGTCCTGACTGGCTCAGTTCAGGCCAGTTCTGGACATCTCAAGAAAGTCATAGTTGCCTCATGACTTTTCATGACAGTTAACTGAAACATAAGATTCACTTAATCACAAAATAGTGGTAACTTTGCTCAGTAAAAGGTAAATTCTTTTCCTCATATTTGCACATAATCCAGATAGTTACTGTGCTATCTGGAATTTCTATGAAGAATTCCTAGTCTCTTGGAAATCATTTCCAAAATCACACCACAATTTTTGCTAATGTGCAAGATCAGTATAAAAATTGAAGCAATAAGATCTTACATTTTAAAATTAGTAATAATAGCTAATACATATCGTGTTATAACTTACCAGGTTTCCTTCTCAGTGAGATTTATACACGGTGTGATCAAACAACACGGTGAATGTTTAAATTAAAAAAAAAATTATTACAGTAAAAGATACATTGCAATTAATCCTTCTCAAAATACTCCCCTTCACTTTGAACATACCTATCCCATCATTCTTGCCACTTTCTGAAGCAGTTCTGGAAGTCCTTTTTCGTGAATATCTTTAGTTTCGCTGTCGTGGCTGCCTTGATGTTCTGAATCATTTTGA
The DNA here is from genome assembly GCF_004115265.2 of Rhinolophus ferrumequinum. Taxonomy (NCBI): domain Eukaryota; kingdom Metazoa; phylum Chordata; class Mammalia; order Chiroptera; family Rhinolophidae; genus Rhinolophus; species Rhinolophus ferrumequinum. Next base: position 61,872,212 of record NC_046291.1, read on the forward strand.
CTTTGGGGAAGAGCCAGAAGTCATACGGTGCCACATCCAGTCAATAAGATGGATGAGGACACACTGTAATGTTTTTATTTGACAGAAATTGCCATACCAGAAGCCATGTGTGACATGGAGCATTGTCATGATGGAGGATAATTTACAGCACACTTCAAAACACACCTTCTCTCAACAGTAGTTCACACCTGATTGACTGCACGAAACAAGTTGAAACTAGTCACACACTGTTACTAATGTTTGATGCACTGCTTCCCATATTGAAGATCCCTGCCTTTCTGTTGGATGGCACTCGGCAGCAGCATTCACTGTATTTTGTGATCACAACAGAAAGGCTCCATGTCACACATCCCTTCTGGTATGGCAATTTCTGTCAAATAAAAACACTAAGGTGTGTCCTCATCCACCTTATTCACTGGATCTGGCACTGTCCAACTTCTGGCTCTTCCTCAAACTCAAAATGACCATGAAAGATAAACGTCTTGAATCAATTCAGGACTTCGAGGCAGCCACAACAGCACAACTAAAGACACTCACCAAAGAGGACTTCCAGACTGCTTCAGAAAGTGACAAGAATGATAGGATAAGTGTGTTCGAAGCGAGGAGGAGTGTTTTGAGGGGGGTTCATTGCTATGTGTCTTTTACTGTAATACATTTTTTTAAATTTAAATATTCACCATATTGTTTGATCACACCTCTTATATACATGAATAATGTCATAATATTCATACAATATGAAGACATATATATTTATTCATAACAAATTTAACACAACTTATGAGTAAGAACAATTATCTTCCCCATTTTATAATAAGGAACTTGAGGCTCACAGAGGTTAGGTAATTTGCCCAAGGTCACACAGCAATTAAGTGATAGGGGAAGGTTTCAAATCTAAGTTTATCTCCTGAATCCCACCCACCAAACCATGTGCATGTATAAAAAGACTGTACTACAATTTGATATGATCAGCAAATGATCTTTGGCTACATTTTCTGAGTTTGCAGACCTATTAATCACTAAGTAGTATTTGTTGAACATAGACCTACCAAACACTGGTAAAACACAAAATTTTATTGCAATTGAGAGGTTTGTAGGTTTTTACCAGAGCTTGATGAGAAAGATATCTTGTTTTCTGCTTTGTTTTGTTATCAGATTCAGATTGTTGTCTTCTTTTTTCTTTTTTACTGATGTGACTTGCCCCAAAAATTAGTGATAATGTGAAAAATAAAATTATGTCTCTGTCATGGGGATTTTATAAATCATGAAAGAAGATCAGGACAGCCTGTCAAAGTGATATCAACCATTTTCATAAGGATAAAAATATGATCCTAAAAATTCAGGAGATACTGTAGCATGAATGGATGAAAACAATTGTTTCAACTAAGACCATACTCTATTTTAGTACACACAAACTAAGATGATTTAAAGCAGAAATAACTTCACACAGAGACTGCCAGAGGAGCCTTGAAAATACACTCTGTTTTGCCCATAACAAAATTAATCATGTGCAGAATGGCTGAATCTGATAGAGAATTCTTATCTAGCTCTTACGGCCTCATATCAGCCTTAGTGCTAAAAAAGAAAGAAAACAGACAAAAGAAGATGGAATTAAGAGGGACTGTTTGCTATTGTTTCCATTCTTCAAAACAGAAAATTTCTAAGAAAAAGAAAATGAGGAAGCCAGGTCTATCAGAACGTTGCTATAAGAAGAAAACAAGCAATCTATCTTTGTAGAAGAAATTTATAAAATAAACCAGCTAAAACTATAACAATAACGCCTGATGCTTTAGGAAAGCATGTCCTAACCTGTGAAGAAAGATTTCCATGCAGTGCCAGGCAAGCAGGTTGGGTGTGTGGAAAATGTAAAAGTAGGGATGTTGATGGAGCCATTCCGGTCTTTGGCTAACCTTTGTCTTTTAAGTCCCCTCAAATTTTTCAACTTCCTGATATTGAAAAAAAAAAAGACCTAAATAAAAGCTTATGGGAGGCAATTAGCAGAATACCAGCAGAATGGTAAATAGTGATTGTCTCACCCCAAAACAATCTAACCTCATTGAAAAAACAAACAAACCATATTTTGTGTGTGTGAAAGGAAATAGAATGGTTTTCATAACTGTGTGTCTTAAATATAATCGTGTTCAATATACATAATCTCATTTAAATATAATCTCAATGAATAAGAATAAAATATTTGAGGGTGGGGTTAAGAGAAAGGTATATTATTATCTACTCTCTTAAATATAATCATATATTCCTAGTTAAATGTCTTAAGATATTTAAAATACGTATTTACACTTACAGAATTTAGGATTTTTAGGAAACATTTGCTATGGCACATCTTAACGTTATAACGTATGACATTTTACTAGCATATCTAAAGTCACAGACAATCTAAACTACATTTTGTTTTCTATTTGCCGTATTTATTTTCTCCTTAATTTTAAAATCATGAAAAATATCTCGTATTAGATCTAAAGTGGTAAGAAGTACGTGGAGACTCTCTGTTAACTGTGTGAAAATTGAATCAAAAGTGTGGAAAAAATTTGAAATAGAGTTATTGAGGAAATGAAGAATGCTCCCAGCCCCTGGATCTTGTTAAAAATAAGACAGAGTCTCATCCGTCTGGAGTGGTTTGGGTGTGGTCCCAGCTGGAAGCAGGAGGATGGACTAGAATAGACAACCGCATGTAGTCCCTGACATTCTGCGATTCTAGAAACACTTGGACTCAGGACTGTGGAAGTAAATGAGGGAAAAACTCAGAAGAGTTTTTATTGAACCACCAGGGCCTGAGATGTAAACACATCCTTCATTCCTGTAGGTTTCTGTAATTGAAAAACACCTAGACTATAAACACCTAGCCTCATTTTACCCAATCAATGTATTAATCACGGTGGAGCTAAGAAAGGATCTCAGAAATTATCCAGTCTCGGGCAGACCTTCACAAAAGTGTGTAACTCTTAATTTAAAAAAACTGAATTTCCTGGGAATTCTGGGGAGCATGCTATTAAAAGGAATTCTGTAGTAAATCCTTTCGCTAGGAAATATTCATCCTCTGTTTTGCTTTTTTTGTTTGTCCGTAGTTCTGGTGTTCCTACAGTAAGGTGAGTTTGTATTGTACTGTCTCAATTTTCACTACTATATTGAGAATGTTTTTTAATGATTGAATATTTACTGACTGTATTGTTGTGTGGCTACTAAAATTTTAACTATAAAAACTATACAATGTAGAAAAATGTAAATGAAGGGTTACACGAGAAAGGTGTAACTTGAAATTGTGCATTTGCTATGATTACAACTATATAAAAAATATAGTTATATCTGAATTAAAATGAGAAGGCGCTTTTACAAGATAGGAGTAGATAAAAACAATGTTACAGAAAATTTACATAAATGTGCCTACTAATTTCAAAATTAATTATAAAATTAATTAACTGAACTATTCATATCTTCCATTGGGTCTTTGCTTAAAGTGAAATAATGAGGCAGAATGCATTCAGTTCAAATCCTCCACTCTGAAGCCTTGGGCAAGATGTAACCTCACAGAGTCTTTGTCTTCTCATCTGCAAATGCAGATAGTAACCTACAAAGCTGGGTAATTGAGAGGATTAAGTGAAATAACATTTAGTACCGTGTTTCCCTGAAAATAAGACCTAGCCAGACGATCAGCTCTAATGCGTCTTTTAGAGCAAAAATTAATATAAAACCTGATATTATATTATATTATTATTATATTATATTATGTTATGTTATATTATATTATACCCGGTCGTATAATAAAATAAGACCAGGTCTTATATTAATTTTTGCTCCAAAAGTTGCATTATTGCTGATTGTCCGGCTAGGTCTTATTTACGGGGAAACACAGTAAGTAGCTGACGTTGTGCAAGAGCTATGAAGTTTAAAGGATTCAGAGAAATTAAATGTAAGCATGAACTCCAGGAAGCCAACTGAAAAATGGCTTTTTATGCAAGATCCCAGAGGTCCAAAGGTGCCCTCACCTAACCACACTTTGCTCATTCCCCACAGGCAATCTAGTCGCCCTGCACAACATTCATTAAAGGTGTGGACTCCACTCTTTGAGCACAAAAGAGACCCATCTTTCAAAGAGTTGGGATGTCCTAATGATTCCACAGCAGTAGACACCACTGCCCTGTAATCGCATTAGCCAGGAGTCTAACTTACATCCTTCTAGACTTCAGGGTACAGGAACTGTTCTTCTGAATGCTAGATGAGATTTCCTCCCCCCGCTCCCCAGGCCAGACATCTTCTGAATACAAGGAAATCCATCTAAAGCATCATGACAGCACAGGATGACTCGCATTTCATTACTGTTGATGTGTCAATCACAATAGATACCAAACATAGAAAGTCCTGACAAAGATTGGATGGCTTACAATCACTGCATTCTGCATTGGATATGCAGGAAATGGAAACAACTGAGGTTCATGTGAGCTGGAATTTAGTCCGCCAGACAGATTAATAGCCTTGCTTATGCTCCAATATCCATTAAAGTGGGAAGGTTGCAAACATAAAAAGGTGCATGCAATCCTAATAGTATAATATGACAGAGAGTAATGTCCCCCCAAAGTTCAGGTGAACAGCTTAGTGTCAATCTAATTGAAAGCTACCACATTGGGGTGAATTTTAGGTCCCCAATGTTGTTCAATATTCCTTATCAGTGACAAAATGGAATTGGGGAAACTCTCAGTTCTGGTATGATAACAAACATGACAACATTATTAACACTTTTAAAAAAAATACAAAAAGAAAATTGAAAGTTTTCTTTATAAATTAGAGATACGTACAAAGAATTTCGATAGAAAAGTGTAAAGGCATATTAATTAGCATATGCCCTAAAATTAAAATATACTCTGTTGACATAATAGGAAAGATGATAATCTAAACCTAAACATCATTGGGTTTGAGATTACAATGGAACACAAGTTAAAGATACTGATAAATCAATAGTAAATTTCTCCTGTTCTTTTTTATAATAATAGAACATGATACTATCTTAAAAGAAGTGTAGACTGTAAGTTTGGTAGAGCACACACTTTATTGAGCATAAAACAGTGCTTTGCTAAACTATCCAATTGAATCATGATATATAGTAAATTACAGGAGACCTAGAAAATGCATGTAAATATTAGAAAATAATTAAAGGAAAGATGAAAGCCTTGAGGTTATTTAGTCAACAGAAAAGATGCCTGAGAAGTTATTTATAGCATAGAACACTGAATAAACATTATCTATCTTCCACAGGGCAGGGTATGATTTCTTAATGTCATAAATTGCAATTTGAGCGTCTAGGAAAAAATGGGATTTCTTGATAATAGGAATCACTAAATTCTTGAATAAGTTATTGAAGGAAGTTATGTGATCCTACAAAGTCTGTGGAATTTCTGCTTCTTGTAAGCTAGTTTGATGTTTAGGTGATTTAAGGTGATAGACCAGAGCATGTCTAGAGGTTTTAGCCAGGTTTACATGCCATAAACATTGTGATTTAATTCCCACCTTTGGTTCCTGCTCTTTTTTCTGTACATGTTCTCCTTAGGATTTATAGTGTGTCTCTTTTGAGATTAGGTTGTAAAAGACACTGTAGCTTCTGTTTTTGTTGAGCCGCGTCTCTCTCTCTTTCTCTCTCTATGTCTCTCTCTCTCTCTTTCTCTCTCAACTTGAGGTGACTAAAGTCCCAACTGACAGCTAATTCTCATGAGACCCTGAACCAGAATCATCGAGCTAAGCCACTCTTGAATTCCTCTTAGAAACCATGTGAGATAATGTTTGTTGTATAAGTTGCTAAATTTGGGGTAATTTGTTAAGCAGAAATAGATAACTAATACATTTATTAAAATTCAACAGTAATCGTGGCAATTATTTGGAACTTAGACCAACAAAAGATTTTTGCAGGGAGGAGTGTTTTATTACCAATATTGTTTAGTGGTAAAAAGGGTGCATAGTGGTACTATACAGCATATTGACTTTTAGTTAGCTTTCTTATTATTTTTCAATTCTCCACAGACAATGTACCCCCTCATTGCCTGCACCCAGAATGGACTGCTCCCCTGCTCTTATATATCCTGGCTCTAGTTTAAGCCATTGTCATTTCTTCCCTGGAATAACTGGAATTTCTGATTCTAGTCTCCCCTATCCCCACTGAATCTACCTACCATACAGAGGACAACGTAATCTTTCTAATCATAAATCTGACCTTGTAACTCAGATCGTATAAAACCCCTCAATAATTCACTGGTGCCTACAGAATAAAGCCCAGATGATTTTAAAGGCTCTTTATGCTGCCTATGTAGAAAATACTGAGAAATCCCACTTATTGCGCAGTAGTATTCTAATAAGATCGTCCTGATCTGACCCCCACTTAAGTTTTCCAGCCTCCATCCCTACTCACCTCTTCACGTACTTGGAGTTGGAAGTCATCATGAAAGATTTGTAGTTCTCCAATCATACACATATTCTTTTGCACATTCTGATATTTTGCCTGCAATTTTCCAATTCTCCAACTCTAGCCCTACCCCAATCGAATCCTTATTTACTTGGTGAATTCCTTTTTTTTTTTCTTTCACAAACTGTAGCTAAAAAAAGTCTCTTTTAGAGAAGCTTCACTGGACTTCCGCAGTCCAAATGACATGCTTCTTTGTTATCCGGCTCACCATACATTAGGGCAATTAAATGTGTACATGTCTGTTTTCTCTACTAAACTGAGCACCCCTCAAGGACAGGAACTATATTCCATTTGTCTCTAGTGCCCTATTGATTAACAGTATCAGGCCACCCAGAAGGCATTTAATAAACAATGAAATAAATATTGAAAATTAAAGCGACAAAGCTATCCACTACCACAACACCCTAATTCCCATACTATGGTAATTTTTACACAAGTATTTCCATGGTTTTCTAGATAATAATTTTATATAAATTATCAATTCCAATTCATAGCATTAACACAGTTTATTATTCTGCATTTCTTTTCCACTTTGGATTGCATCTATTGCTATCTGTTCAAGTTCACTCATCTTTTCTGCAGGATATAGCATGCTGTTAACCTTTTCAAGCATACTTTTCATCTCAGGCATTGTTCTTTATAAATAAGTAGAGATCATTAACTGCAAGTTAAATATACAGCATAGTATGGTTCTCAGCTAAATTGTTTCCCTTCATGTTATAATACATAAATCATCCTTTCCTTTCCGTCCTTCCCTCCTTGCTTCCTTCCTCTTTTCCTAGCTCATCACTCCATTAAAAAGAAATTTATCAACATAAGTTTTTTTCAAGTTTGCTGTCAACTTAGTGCCTCATGCTAGTGTTTCTGGTGGTGATGTTGGTGGCGCCAGTGGAAGAAGAGGTGGCGAGGGGGATGGCAGGGCTAGGAGAAGGACGAGGGAGAGAAGAGAAAGGTGAAGGTGAAGGTGAAAAACATATGAGAAAAAGAAAGGGACGAAAGGGGGGAAAAAGAATAGGAAAGAATCTTAAAGGAAACTCAATCTAAGTAGGAGGGTAGTGCCAAGCAATATTAAAGAATACGGCCTTTAGCATCAGAAATCTGGGGATTTGCCCTAGATTTTTAACTTGTCATAAAGAACTACCTCAGGCCAAATATCAAATATCTCTGAACCTTATTTTTTTCAAACATAAAGCAACTAATGAAAATTAATACGTTTATAGTGCTTACTCTTGTGCCAAGCTCTGTTTTAAATCCTTTACATATATTAACTCATTGAATCACCTCAACAACCACATTTTACACTTTCCTAGCGAGAGAGTGGAATGCCCAGCTTTAAACTTAGGCAGTCAGACTCCAGAGTCTGTGCCTTTACTAACAATCTCTGTAAAGGCAATGGAAGGATTTCAGTGAGGGTCAAATGAGGTAACTTATGTGAGAGGGTTTTGTCAGCTAAAAAGTAATTACAATGTTAAAACAATTTTCAAAGTTAATTGTGATGGCAATGATGGTGATAAAGTCCAGATAACAGTACAGGAAATCTTAAGAACAAAAACAAAGTATTGCTGAGAATTCAACTATAATTTAGATTTGGAAAGTTTACGAGTGCTAAAGATGCTAAAAAAGATGCTTCCTTTTCGCGTTCTTTCTTTTCCCCCCAGCTTTCTAATTCCACAATAGCATCAATTAACAGACTTACCAATGCCTTTCATTGTAGGTATGATAATCTTGGTTAATAATCTATAATGTCACAGAATCCATACCCTGATGGGTGAAAATTAATAGAATTTATAATCTTGGGTTTTAATTTTTATTAAACATTTGTATTGATCTGGAAATACATGTTATATCTTTTCATTTCAGTGCTGCTCTGAAGAGTATGTGTGCATATACAATATATATTTGTATTATATTATATATATTATACATGCACGCTCACAGGTTAAATCTCAGCTTTTAGAACATTGTTCCATCTCATTTTAAAATACTTTTTAAAGAAGTCTTTAATAGCTAAGAATTGAAACTTCTAGATCATTACCTTTAAAGTTGCTGTTTTGAAAGAAGTGAGGAAAGGCAAAAAGTTCTCTTCTCTTTGACTCTTCCTTAACTTTTGAAAATCTTGTTATTTTGGGCTTTGATGCCATCAAAGGTTATAATAATGCTTATCAGCAACCTGTTTACAAATACATTCATAGGATCAGCTAATGAGTACAAACAATGGAAGCATGGCAGAGTTTATGTCTTTACTTGCTTTCTGGAGGCCATCAACAAACAGTCCCTTGCGTGTTGATGGTGCTTACTAAATGCTCACTGGATGAATGAATTAGTTACCGAGTGGTTTCACTCATCCCTTTGTGCAGATGATCATCTGGGCTAAGTCAGTTAGGGTATGGTGATAAAGAGGTGAAACTTGATTTTGGACTACTCATCTGAAGCAGCAGTGATGAGGTGGGGGCGAGAATTAATGTATATCCTTAATGGTCAACTGAGGCCTTAGTTCCACCACATTCTTAGAGAGCAGCATCCAAATCCATGCATTACTTGCTTAATTTAGGATATAGTAGTCCACCATCAACATGACTAAGTATTCACTGTGACTGAGTTTCTCAATTTTAGTCCTCATTAATAAATGTATCAAAAAAAATTTTAAGTCATGTATACTTTTTGTCTATTTCATTTCTTGGTGGAATGTTTCCTAGAGTTTAGTACCTACTGTTTGAAATTTGTGTTCCTTTGATTGGCCTAAAAGACACGGGGGCAGGAAGGGATGAGTGTGTGGTCATTACACAGTCACTATTACGAATCACAAAATCACTGAATTCTAAACTGGAACGGAACTTGGAGCATTTAAACAGCAATTCCTACCATGAATTCTGGAGGATGCCTAGTCTTGACACTTTTCTACGTGCCTCCAATGACTTTGCACACTAGTTGATATTCGGAGAGAGTTTCAGACTGTGTACCGTGGGAGGGGCATGCAATCCAACCTGGTAGCTGAAGGAAGTCTTGATGGAGCTGCGTCTTAAGGAAAGAGTAAGAGAGGACCATGTGAAGAAAGGTGAAAGGTGCTGTAGGCAGGTGGACCAGAAAAAGTCCAAGCTAGTTGGAGTTCTACAACAATATGATGAGGGTTGGGAGGAGCCGTCATAGAGGGGAGGAAAGAAGTGCAAGCCAAGAGGTAAGGTAATGGAAGGAAATGAATCTATAACGGGATAACGGGAAGGGTTTGGTCAGGAAGGGAGTTATGAACGGTAATAAAAAGTGTGAACTAAACAGTGCTTCTCAAACTCTGATAGGGGATAGGGACACAGCCTGAGAATTTCTAAATTTGTGTTTCATTTGGATAAAAACGTTTACGTATATCACTACTTATAAAGATAGTAAGATTTTAGTTTTTTTAGACAGGGCTCCACAAAATATGGCCTGAGGATAAATATCTAAGGAACATCAGATTAGAAGATTTATACATAACCTTCCCTAAAGACTGTAAAACAATTCTATATTTATGACAGAACTTCATTGTAAATTATAACCGCTTGTTCCCTTTCATCTACATTCTTATTTGTTTAACCATGTAACAACTCCAACATATAGGCAAATGCCAGCCACAATCACACCTTACAAAAACTATCTAGCCTTTCTGACTTAAGTGTGCCAGTAAATATATTACAGATATCAGCTACTTACCTAGTGTGGAAGTAAGAATACTCAACCATCTGTAATTCTCCAAGTTCTGCATTCAGTCTTTCTAATGAATCTAAATCCCATTTCCAATTCACTGATACCCATTTCTAATTCACTGATTCTCTAGGCTTTTTGTAGCAACATTTCTAATTTTATCCTTCAATTATTTCAATACTCCTAGGCAGATGGCAACAGAACAAAAGCATTAATCAATGCTAATTTGTTTGGTCCACTCCTGATTAACTGTAATAAAAAAGTTTACCTTTAGCTATAATTGAAACCAGATTGGAGATCTTGGATGGGACAAGTCTTTAACTTGCTGCTGCTTCTACAGGGAAACAACCCCCTACCTTTCACCTCATACAAGGTTCTAATGGCTGACCCATTACCTTTCATCGTGTCTCCTCTAAGTGGTTTTCCCTACTGAAAATGTCTAACCTAACTCCCACCAAGCTACTCTCCTCCCATTATCCTGTTGCTTTCTTCATAGAGTTTATCACAAGTTCTCATTGAGAGAGAGACAATCTCACTAGATCATAAACTCTGTGCAGACAAATACCAAGTCAAATGTATCCCCAACGTCCTGCACATAGAGGTTGCTTCTTAAATGTTGGTGAAAGCACAAATGTGTAACTTCTATTGCGGAAAAATCATTCAATGGCTCACACTCTCCTAGGAGTCATTTTGGCACAAGTTTCATTAAGAATCTTTTGTGAACTTCTTCCTTCAAATGTGATAAGTATGAAAAACACATTTTAAAGAATTTGTTGGTATTTAAACAAATTTTTTAAGAGCCAGCTGATATAGATTTCTTTAGAGAAACAGCTGATTCAGGCTTGAACATGAACTGCATAGAACCTGGGACAATCTCATGCCAGAAGGCAAAAAATCTACAAAAGACTATTGGGGTCTGGTAAAAAAAAGACATAGGAGCCAATTCAAAGGATCTCCCGTTGGCTGAAGATGAGACAATCTGAGCATCAACAAGAATAATGACTGTGATGGATTGAAACAAATCAAATATATGAAAATGCACAAGTTCAGAATGTTACTTAAAACTGGTTAGCTTTGGAGTTTCTCCTATGGCATCAACTCATTATTCTGAAAATTGGTAAATGGGGAAATTTATCGTTTTTTTCCTGTGCTAGCTGTATTTCAAGTTAAAGACTTGAAGGGAGAAAGTTCTTCTCCATACACAATTTCCAACTAACAAGTGCAGAAGAAATGACAAAATTATAAAACCCACAATTTTGTAACCTCTAATGAAATAATGGATTGAGGTAACACTCATGAATGACTGTTAAAACCATGGACATTTTTAATGGATAAATCAGACCAATATTATTTCAATTTTCGGTACAGCTTAACATTAAAAGTGAGACAACCAGTCATTATGTGTCTCCTGATGTGATGGGAAGCACATCATGTCTTCATATCTCCTAGCATGTATGTACAGCGCCATCTATGAAGTATTCCTTGCCAAAAAAGTGAACCTGCATGTAATTAAACCTCTGGAACTAACCATCACTTTTAATGACACCATAAGGTTGTAATCAGCCATGTGGGAAATTCTATAGGACAATTGACCTGATTTCTTTAACAAATAAATAGCAATTTAAGAAATGAGTGGTGTGAACTTTTATATATTAAAAGGGGCTTAGGAGATATATCAATCAAATTTAATATATGGGCATTGTTTCATCCTGATTTAAACGAATGAACTACAAAAAGTGATTTTTAGATAATGGGAGAAAGATGAACAAGAACTGGGTATTAGTTGATCTTAACAAATTATTGTCAATTTTGTTAGATGTGATCGTGATATCGTGTTTTTTAAAAGTTCTTATTTGTTAGATATTAACATAGTTGCAGGTAAAATGATACGTTTGGGATTTGCTTTAAAAACTCCAGAAAAATAAAAATGTGTGTCTGTGTGTGTGTATGAAACACGAATGACAACATGTTAATACATGCTGAAGCTGGGTGTTAGGAAGAGAGGGGTCATTATTTTAGTCTCTCCACTTTCGTATTTAAAAATGATCATGATTAAAATTAAAAGCTGAGTTTCGTTTTAAAAATGTGTTAGTATAAGGTACGGCAAACGTACAGAAGAGTCTATGAACCACTTAAAGAAAAATATTGAAATATACTTCTTTGTATCCATAACCCAGTGCAAAACATGAAGCACTATCATCTCTACAAGTCCCCTTCCATACCTCCCTGAATGTCTCCCTTCTCCCACAGAAATAACCACTAGTTTGAATTTTGTGTTATAATCTCCTTATATTTCTTTATAGTTTTTTTACTGCTCCTGTAGTTTTGCACAACTTACTCTTTAGTTATTTTTTGTTTTTCAACTTCATACAAATGAAATCATGCTTTATGTTGACTGTTTCTTCAACATCAATTTCGAAATGATCCATGTTGATGCTTTCAGCTGTAGTTTATTCATTTCACTGCTGCAAAGTGTTCTATTGTATGCATAGACTACAGCCTTTTTATCCATTTTACAGTCGACAGACATTTGAGTTATTTTCAGTATATTGTGAATATTCCTGTACACCTCTCTTAGTGCACATATAGAAGAAATTCTTTGAGGTATATACCCACAAGTAGAATTACTGTGTCATAAAATACATGCAAATGAAATTGGGTAATGTCGAACTGTTTTCAAAGAGGTGGTTGTACCCATGTACACTTCATCCAGTAAAGTGTTTTCGAGATTTCCCCCTTTCATACATCTTCACCTACTCTTAATATTTTCAGAGTACTTATTTTTTGCCAGTCTGAGGATTGTGAAATGGTATCTTATTTTAATTTGCATTTCCTTTAATACTGAGTATGTGCGTCATTTCATATGTTACACTTGTGCTTCCTCCTCTGTCAAATACAGTCATTCTTTTGCTCATATTCTAACAAGTTGTTTTTCTTTTCCTTATTGATTTCAAGGAGTTCTTTATATATTCTGTATATTAACTTTTTGTAGTTCTACGGATTACAAATAAATATGTTGTGGCTTGCTTTTTCACTTTCTTTATAGAATCCTTTGATATATCAGTGTTCTGAATTTTAATATAGTCAAATTGATCAGTCTTGCACTCTTGGTCACCTTATTAAAGAATCTTTTCCTACCTCAAGGCTATAAAGACATTTCCCTATATGGTCTTCTAACAGCTTTATAGTTCTGTTTTTTACATCTAGGTCTTTAATTCACTTGAACTTTTTTCATCCCCTTTTGTGAGACAGGGCTCCAATTTCATTTTTTCCACATAAATAGCCAATTGACCCAGAATTATTTATTGAAAAGCTCATTCTTTCTCCACTGCTCTGCAATGGTATTGCTCTGCAATACCAACTCAGTCATAAATCAAGTGTCTACATAATTGTGGGTGTGCTTCTGAGCTCTCTAAAACAGGCTGAATTTTCATCAGCCAGAAAAAAATTAGAACAGTCTAAGTTTGGTAATTTCCCTTATCATCTCAAGCCTAGAACTTCTGAGGTTGTTCTTAACTTGTTCCCTTCCTTCAGTCACTTCTCTAAACCATCATTTCCTACTTCTCCTAGGTTCTTAAAGCACAAGTCAGTTTATGTCAGTTCTCTGCTCAAAAACATTAAAGGGTCCCACAATGAAACAGCATAAAGAACTATTTTAAGTTCCCCTAGCTAGACAGTTAATCACTCCAACCTTCAGACTAACATTAACCTCAACAGTGCCCAGGATGTAGCAGAAGCTCAGTAACAACTAGTGTCCATACAGCATTTCACACAGATTAACAGTTTTGTTTGTTTTAAAGAGAACGTGATTTGCCACCTGGCATATCCAAAATGTTCTGATATGAACTTATTTGTTTTGTCAAAATGTATAACCTAAAAATTTGTCTAAATCATATAAAGATTATAAAGGTTTTAGGTCACTATTCTCATGTTTGAAAGTATCTTACTAAACGTGGTTTGACTTGTAGTCATATAAAAATGTACTGTTTAACAAAATCATGCATTCCATTTGTTTGATTTACCTTTGTGCTGTTAAAGAAAACAGACTCTGAAACCAAAATGACAAGACAAAGTAATCAAGGTCTTTTTAATAACGAATGACTTTTTCATTTCATTTTATTAGATGTGCAAGACCTCCAAGGTGGAGGTGCTTTCTTACTTATCCTATTTGTACACGTTGGTATTATCTTTTTTGGAGCTAGAATATAAAAGTCTTCTGCAGGCAGGTTCAGGGACTAATTAACTCCATTAAATTACATCCAGTTATGGAGTGAACTGAACCACTGCTGTCTAGAGCTGTGACAATTAGGAGATGGAGAGACGCAGAAAGAGAGAGATTGATTTTTATATGTCACTGAAGCACACTGCAACAATATGCCAGCGTGACTTTCAAAATGGCCTTAAAATATTCCAAACTCAGGGAGTTTCCTTGCTCCTGAGTGGGAGTTGACAGACTGTCTGGCAGCATTAGAAAGAGGCAGAGAAAAGCTGATGTCTATATTGTGTCCTCTAATAATAACATTCTGGCTTTTAGCGACATCTCCCCTTTAGAAGGATCCCTCTATTTGTTCTGAGGTGTGTGTGTGTGTGTGTGTGTGTGTGCGCGCGCGCGCGCGCGCCCGCTACCGCGCGCGCAAGCTTTGCCTCCCCTTGTGCAGAGGGCATAATTTCACCTTTCACATCTGGGAAAACCAAACCGAAGGACACTAATCCTCCCAAGGTCACCTAGAAAATCAGTGTGGTGGCCTGGGGGTTGGGGGTGGGGAAAACCAAACCCAGGTGTCCCGACTCCAGCTTTGTGGTTGGGCACTAAACCATTTTCCTTCCCTTGAGGAAAAAAACAAAAACAAAAACAAAAACACTGGGCGGGGGGAAGTGAGAGATTAATCAGATTTCCTCATCTTTCCCTTTACCTCCCATCCCCCTTACGGAGACATAAACTCATGAAAGCAAACGAGGTGTCCACTCTGCAGTTCTTAAGCTGGGTCCCTCAAATCCACCCCCACCCTCTCACCCCGACACAAAGCGATTCCGGCTCCCAAGGTTCCTGCGCGTCCTACCGCGAGCCTGGGAGGTGAGGAGTGGTTAAAACTCAGCCCTCACCTCCAGCGGGTCCCGGCTCCGCGGCGCCCAAGCCCCGCCCCCGCCCGCCCTTCCCCCACGGCCTCGGCACGCCTGCCCCTCTCCCCTCTCCCAATCCGGCGCACCCACCCCAGATGCCGCCTGGCACCGATCGCAGCCGCCGCCGCCGCCGCCGCACTTTCCACTTGTATTGATTACCTCCCAGCCCCGCTCAGCCTGCTCTTTAGAGCGGAGCGGAGCGGCCAGCGCGCCAGCCCTTGGCAGCCCCGCAGCAGTCGGGCTCCGGGAGGCAACTCCTTGGGAGCGCCCTGTCCCGGGTGCCCTCTGCGCTCTGCAGTCTTTCTCTCTGCCTGGGAGGAGGAGAAGAAGAAGAAGGAGGAGGAGGAGGACGTCTTGTCCCGGTTGGGAGGTGGAGCAGCGGCAGCCGCCGCCGCCGCCGCCGCCGGAAAGGGAGAGGCAGGAGAGATCGAGACTTGGAAACCCCAAAGTGCCCGCGACCCTGCGCGGCAGGCTTCCTTCCAGCTTCATGGGCAAAGTGTGGAAACAGCAGATGTACCCTCAGTACGCCACCTACTACTACCCCCAATATCTTCAAGCCAAGGTAATGGGGCCCCGGGGGCGCGCGCGGCTCAGGCCCGGGGTGGGGCGCGCGGCAGGCCCCCGCTGCCCCCCGTGGAGTTGATGGAAGGTTGCTAACTATAGCGCTGGCCTGGGCAGAGCCGGGCGGCGCGCGGGGCGGCGGCTGCCGGGGAGCGGAGTGCGGGGATCGGGTTACAGAAAGCCGCGGGGGGAGAGACTAGACAGGAAAGAGCCGCCAGCCCCTTCCTGGCCCGGGAGGTGGGGAGGGTCGCGGGGCCGAGCGGCGCCCCTCGCGGAGCCCCTCGCCGAGCGTTGGCTGCTCGGCCGCCGACGCCTGGGGCCCGCGGCAGGACCCACTGGCGGCGCGGCTTTTCGACCCCTTCTCCTGGGCCTCGCCCTGTGAGCGGTAACTCTCGTCTTCCCTCGCAGTGGCGCGGAGCCTCCAGTCCCCTGGGGACGCCCCTCAGTCTCTGCGCGCGCGATGTCTGGGGCTTGCGGGGGTGGGGGGACGGGACATTTTACTCTCCGCCTCCGGTCCTGCGCGCCGCCCCTCTCCTTGATCTTTGTGGCACTTCACCTGGTTACTGATTTCTACTTTTACGCTGGTGTTTTGGGTAGAAAAGTGGCCAAAGTTCACTCAACGTTCATTGATGTCCCTTTTAATCTTCTCTGTAGCTTTTGCGAAGGAGGGACAATGGGCAGATTTCAGTGCAGAGAAAGAAGTGACTATTTCTAAACTAAATAGTTTAGAAAAATACTACCATTTATGTTTATCACAGATCGAGTTCCAGTGGTGCCTTCTCAAAAGTGGCCTTGGCATATTCTTAGGTAACACAGCTGATGACATGTAACCATACAAATTGCGACTGGCTTTCTAGGGACCCTGGGTTCTTGATTATTGGGCCTATCTTATTTTTACAAGAACTGAATGCCTCCTGAACTTATTAAAAAATGTATATTGGACCCACGAAGAGTGAGGATTTCACTGCTTTGGGAGCTTATTCCACGGTTTAGGAAGGTGGAAGTTGGATGCACCAGCGTTCTCCAGCAATTAGCATCTCTTATCACAGCTCCAGGTGCCCTTTCTAGATCACAAAAGAGTCAGGTATGGATGCAGTGCCTCAACTTTCTTTGGGAGGTTGTAATCATGCCCTGCTTGGTTGCAGAGGACATTTCTGGCCTGGTGCAAAGAATCTCTGATTCAACCTTGATAAGCTTACAGTGTGTGAGTGTGTGGTCCATGTTAAGGCACCTACAATATAGCTCTGTATTTGTCCATGTAAAAAGGACACTTGTCAGCATAGAGACCAGAAATTTCCTAGCACGCAAGGCCTCATTTTCACTCACCTAAATTCTTATTTTATTTTGGGTCACCAGAAAGCAGCAAGATGGTAGTGGCAAGGATACCCTTTATTTACTGTGTTGTCCCCATAAATTTGTTTTCAGGAACTGGAGGGAGGTGCATTTTTTTTTTTTTTTTGTGAAGTACATTGTAAATATAAGTTGTCTAAAGAATTTTGAGGCATAATCAATGCACTGCCTTTTAGATATCATATATGTTTAATGCACTTGTTTAAATTATGCAGCATTGGGTGGCTAAAGGACAGCCTATTCAACACTTAACTGTATGAATAATAAATACATACACTCAGGTGAAGAAGAAAAAAAGGCCATGGTTCTACAGGCATATCCACCTTAGTAATTTTTATGTACCATTAGTAAGTTAGAAACCAAGTACATAGAATTTAATATAGCTAATGCAACGCCATTTGGCTCTTTTTGCCCGGTAAATAATTGAAGAGAGAGACAAACGGCAAGAGCCTGCTCTAGTAATTAGGGTCGGATCCCAGAAAGCTTTAGGGCCCATTTTCTGAAAGTGTGCTTCCTGCATAAAGCATTTAATATTGATTTGTGTTACAGTAAATGACATTCTCAAAACATATCTTGCTGTTTCTACTATGAAATCTGAAATCCTATTACTCTGCATCTCTTTGTTTCCAGAGAAGGACACACATATTCACTTGACCTATATAACATTGTATTAAAGTTTGATAATTAAATCTAAATTCCCTATTGTAAAATATCTTGATTATCTCAGTAAGAGGCATCTCCTAAAATGTAAAGTGATTAGGTGCAGATTTTAGATAAGCACAGTTCGGAACATGTTAGCCCCCCTTTTTTTCTCCCTTACATATATGCTGGTAACATGGTAGTGAGAGTAATTAAAAATAATAGCATCTTCATTTGATTTGTAGTTAGTTTAAAAAGCAAGTGTGGCCTAATCGACCTAAAGAGTTAATAAGCTCACTTAGAATCTGTTGTCTACAGTGATGATCTTGGCTGTGTGTGCGTGTGTTTTAACCTTCTCGAAGTATGGGATAGAAAACATCACTCTGTTTAAAGTACGGTGATGTGTTAGCTAGTCAGAGTTGTTTTGAAACTTCTGTTTGGAAGCTGTATCAAAACTGAGGAATGACACTGTCGTTTACAAAGTGATGTTTGACTTAAACTTGTGATTAAGAGATGGGAATGTGATTTTTTTTAAATTGAGGAAGAATAAGCAGATGGGATTTCTTTTCATCAGAAGGAAGAGACACCAATTAACATGGCACTTAAAAAGAGTTTTGTTGCTATACTTTTAAAAGTTAACGTGTGTCAAATTATTCTTCTTGTGTTAATCATCCAATCAGAGTCTGTTTTGGAGAATTTATTTAGTAATTTTTCCCCATAAAAACGTATTAGTTACTTCCACATTTTATTAGCCACAACAATAAAAAAATCTACAGAGCTGTATTACCGTGTGTGACCATATTGGTATGCTTTCTGCTTTGACAGAAAGAGAAACTCATTAGAAATAGGAATACAGCTATATTAACATAAATTTAAGGATGCTTGTGGAAGGTCATGACATGGATGGAAATGAAGGAGATTGTGAATTTTTCATAATACCTTAGTGTAGAGCAACATAGATTTCAAGTAACCTGATTTTACATGCTTGTTGAGTTTTTTGTATTTCTCTGTCAAGATGGTCTTATCATAGCAGATTCTTTTTATCACCTGACACATTCATTCTAAGATATAGTTTGATATAGCTTCATACTCGTGCTATATAGGAGCACATATTGTTCTGAATTATATACAATGACATGCTATATTATGAAAAATTACATTCAGTATCCACTTTGAAAATACACAGAAAAAATTTTGATCATTTAATGTATTTTATTCTAAAGATTTGTATTACACATTTTCAAACAATGGCTGTATTAATTTCACTTGTTATAAAGGCAGCCCTTGAATCATGGTCTGTTTATTTCAAAGATACTACAACCTATCTTACTGCTAATGCATGCATGCAAATATTTATGGGTATTGAAATAATTATTCTATTTCTTTCAAAGAAAGGGAAAGACAAAATATTTTTTACATAGTTAGCTAATGTTTTGTACCAACTAAAAGCAATTTAATGCATTTGTGATCTATATTCATAGTTATCCAGATGTTTCTATAAAATATATATCATATTTGAAAGCTTGATTTTAAAGTTTTTATGTATACAACAGTAGTATCTTCTATACTAAAGAAATGTTTGTTTCTAAAACAAAGTTTGTATTAAAGCCAATTTTTGTGTAAGTGTATGCCAAAGAACATATCTGAACCAAGCTTCAAAATCTGGAAAATAAAGAGTGTAATTTTAGATTCTATTAATAAAGGCTACTAGAACAAAACAGTTTTTCAGAATTGAAGTTTTGGGTGCGGTAACATTTTGTTGAATTCCTTAACTTTTACATAGTTGTAGCTAAATGAATAGTGTGTCAATCTTTTCTCTAGGAATTAGGAGTCATGATTTGATACAAAGAACTACTGAGCATTTTAAGGTGAATTGGAGGTACAGAGGCATGATATTCAGACTTGGGGTGCTGTATGTCTGAAGAAGTAACCACATTTATGAGGTGAAAAAAGTTTGCTTACATGTATCAATAAAGTAATGCAATATTTTACATAGTGCATACACCTAATTTCCTTAGGTGAGTGGGATATTGTGGCTAGCTAGAAGACTCAAGGTCATGGATTTGTTAAAATGAAGATGCATTGTAATATTCAAGATGCAATATTGTAGCGCCTTCCCCTTAGAGAGCTATTTCTTTTGAATTGCCCAAAATATATATACGCATACACACACACACACACACATATACGCGTGTATATATATACGCGTATATATATACGCGTATATATATATATATATATATATATATATATATATATATATATATATATATATTTTATGTTGGGAGCCAAATCTTAAGCTACTGGAAGGGAAAAGGAACAGAGACATA
This sequence comes from Rhinolophus ferrumequinum, assembly GCF_004115265.2. Lineage (NCBI taxonomy): Eukaryota > Metazoa > Chordata > Mammalia > Chiroptera > Rhinolophidae > Rhinolophus > Rhinolophus ferrumequinum. The sequence continues at coordinate 61,892,348 of NC_046291.1, forward strand.
GAGGAAAGTATTCAATCATTTAGTATGGGGATAACTAGATATATCTTATATGTTTGACAATCTTGGCTTTGAATTTAAATTCAAATCTGGGCAATTTCCCTGTAGTACACTGTTAGGAAAAATTTTTTTAAAACTTTACTTATTTATTGCTTAGACTTTGTATTTTGTTTAATGGTTTATTAGAACTTTAACATTATCCCAGTTTACCTAATGAGTACTGAAATTTTAAATCATGGGTCTTTTACCTAAAGACAAAGGGATCTTTTTTCCTTTTCTTTTTACTCAGGAGGGGATTGCCAGAAAAGAAAATCTTTTTCCCTCTGTATCTGCTGAACCAGTAAAAATCATCTGAGGAGGATCTAGAATGGAAGGATAAGTGCTTAGTAAAAATGATATGGACACTTAAATATCATTCATTCATTTTAAAGATGAGGAATTTCTTGTCTAGTTTGTTTTTTATTGGATGCTCATTTCACAGTTTATTTTCCCCAAGCATGGTCTTGTTATTCCACTGTTAGTCTCTCTTCAAAGGATATCAACACCGCCCTAGTTTCTTGTTTGATTCACGTAACAGTAGGTGCTAAATAAATGCTTGTTGGTGACTATCATTATTCAGAATAAGTACCTACAAAACTTTTTTAGACCAGAATAAAACTATAGACCAAAATCTACAAATATAATGATCCAGCCTAATTTTCTAATGAAATCTCAATATAGCTTGATTTGTGTTTTGATTTATTTTGTTCCTATAATTAAAAAAAAACAAACAAAACTTTCAAATATTTTATGAATTGAGTAAGATCCCTAAGATGAATCACATATCAATTGGCCAGTGCTTAATTTATGGAACCAGAAATGCCCTTTTGTGCAGTCTTTATTAAAAAAAAAAAAAATATGATGCCAGGAAAAATCTCTCATAGTGTTACATCCAGGGTGGAAACGTCACATGTGATGAACTGGTAACTCAGCCTGTCTTTGCTTCCTATCACTGGCACCTACCAACACAATCCAAACTTTTTCTTGCTTAATTTTCAAGAAAATCTCCTTTTTTCCCCAGGGTATTTCAGACTTGGTAAAAGCATTTATTCATTTAATGGATAATAACTAAAATATAAACTATCATTGAGGTGTTTAGAATTACAGTTACCTCAGTCACTGACTGCTGCGTAACCTGATTGTATTACCCGAGTGACATTCAGCCATCTAGCTTTGTAACCTAGTCACTGGGATATTATAGGAATAAGCAGGAACATGTCAAGTTGCCCTTACGTGGAAATGTTTCCTTCAGTGCAACATAGCTTATTTTGAAGAAAATGTAGTAATGATATGTCATTGATTTAAATGCAGTGCCTTAATATTTGGTATGCAATCAGACCATATAGTATTCAAAATTGAACACTGGGCTTGGGGATTTTATGTGGAATGAATTGAAATGTTCTGGTTCCTCACCGGTTCATTTTAATAAATAAATCGTAGAACCTTGTGGAACTTGGCTGTGCCCCCTGAGGCTGCACTTGGACGACACAGACGGTTGCCACTAGGAGCTTGGTCAGATGATAAATAGCAAAATGTCTTCTTAGAACCATGTATGCAAACACATGCAAATTTGAGCGTACACACAAATTCGATAATAGGAACTAAACATTTCTTAATCGGGTTGATAGGAGGGGAAAAGTGTGAAAGGGGATGATGACAGCTAAGCCAAGAACAAACTGAACGTGTATCTCCCATAATCGAATTCCTTATTTTTGCTCAGTGCATCCAGTTTCTTTAACATAATTATATGAATATTTTAATTTTTCAAATAAGCACTGCAAAATAAGCATGTCAGAGATGATGGTGGGGTGGGGGGGAGGAAGGAGGAGAGTGGAAGATCCAGCAAAAATCAACATCCCAGACCTCCTAGGGGAGAAAATGTATAAGAGTGAACATTGTCTTTTAGCTAATTCTTAAGTGGATACGTTTGTCATTTTAGAGGTTGGAGAATCGTCTTCTGGATGGTGAATATGAAAACCTAGATTCTAAGGGAGATTAGATGCTAATATGAACAGTTAACTTGCTTACAAGTCTGGTACAGTAAACACACAATTCATCGTCTGGTTGATGATACCCTACGCTGGCTGTTGCGTCTGTATCCTGGAATTAGGTTAAATTTTAAGCTGGTGGCTTGTTGGAAAATTGCTGAGGCTCACAGAGGACTGAAATACTAACTAATCGATCATGTTCCCCGAGTGACCCCAGAGCACCATTCCCTGCTCTGGACATTGGGAATGGTTGGGGAGTGTAATATCTGGTCCCTGCTCTCCTGCCACCAGAATAGACACAACACAAGAAATAGCAAAGGTTATTTACAAAATAGTACAGCCAGCAAGGCAGCATACCAACCAAGGGTCTGAGTTAAGATCTATATGTGGGGGATTAAAAACAGTGCCATGTGTTTTGTGAGGAAAAAATAAAGTACTAATGAAAGCTACAATAAATTAGGGAGTTTTAGAAAGAATTTGGTCTTTAGATTGATGAATGAAAATTTCTTGAATTGATAATCAGCATTGTTTTGTATTTTTTCTGCTTTATAATCCTCTTATGAGTACTTAGAATTTTAAAGAATAACATTTTTTTCGTACTTTATGTTAACTGTTTCCCCTCAGATTTTCATATTCAATTACCTATTTTACATTATTATTTTCCCAGTTTTATGCTTATAAATGTGCATAGGCCAACAGGCTGAGAATGTAATCCTTAAATGATGACGTAATGGTTACACAGAAATGTTACTTTTATTGTTTTAACCCATTTGAAGTGATGCTCATTTCTCCTAATTCATTAGCCTTGCTCATGGCAAAGGGGAAAAAATAAGTTCGGAGTTTTGTTAGGCTACTAATTTGCTCTTGCGTGCCTGTAATCTACATACTGATAGTGTGTCTAATGTGACCTGACATGTCATCAGAAAAGAACAGATTTTTTATTGTTCCTGATCTTTTGTGGGTGTAACTGTTTACTCTCTTTATTTGGTCACTATCTAGCTTTAATTCTTTTAAAATAAAATAAGCTGTTACTTCTGCAAAAGAACTCAGTCGTCAGGAGTCATATTGTCTTCTGTGTGGCCTCTGTGTCAGACATGGAAACATCCCTCTGGCTGCTCATTGAGCAAGACGGGCTGTTGCACTGCTGGGTCCCAGATAAACAGTGGCTTCAGGTAAAGGTTTTGTGTAACAAAACTAGATCATTTTGCAGATATCAAAGATATTTTTTGCTGATGTTGAAGGAAAAATGCATCATCTTCCCGGCTCTGCAGGTGTGTAGGCCCATTTTACATAATACAACTCTTTATAAGTTGAAAATTTTAATAACTAGAATGGGCAGAATTGGATGGCTATATCATGGAATACTGTGCTCTTTACTTGAATTTCTTGGGAAGGAAAATCAAAATTGCCAAGAGGATGTTTAGGTGATAAATTTACATTCATATACTTAAGCTCTTCAAATGACACTATACTATTTTTCCTGTTGAATACTTTTTAAACATAGTGATTTTGAGAGTTGCAATTAGGAGTACATTTCTACTACCGGAGAACCTCAATCCTTTCTTACCTGTAGAATAACAATGAAATATTTTGTTTGTAAAGTAAAGCCTAGGATGAAATATTTGGTTATAAGGAAAAGTACATTTTATTAGAAATTTATAATACTGTCACCTTTACTTTTGTCTTCTGAACAGCAGCTTGGATTCATTACCAAACAGGCTTTTGACAAATGCAGACATTTGTAAAAAGAAAAATTTGTCAATTTTTATTTTCAGGTCATTAACTAGAATACTTCCAAGGCCCTCTATGCCTCCTACAAAGCACAGCTTTAATTTCATTGTTTAAAAAAGAAGTTTCCTTATCTCAGCCTCTTCATAGGTTCCATTCTACTTGATCACTTACACTTGAGCAACTTTTATTAACAACAACACTTTTATTAACAACAACAACACAGAAAGAATTGGCTACCAGAGAAACTGCTACCGGTGTAACAAAAATTCTAAACCTGGGCAGATGCTATTTTTCTGGAGCGCTGTATGATTTATTTAATCATTGGGCATACCATACTTTACAAGTGAGTTGTGTTTCAACAAGTTTTGTTCCAAAAAGTTCACTTGTCAGTTATTTGGAGCTTGAAACTCTTTTCCTATATTTCATACATAAGGGCCTGCAAAGTGGGAGTGGGTGGGGATAGAGCCCATGTGTTTGGGCAGTCTCCAACTGTGTTTTCTCCCTCCTTTTTCCTTTTCCCTCACTCCTTTCTTCTCCCTTCTCCCCCACTGCTGCCCTCAGCTGTTCTTCCTGCACGCTAACAGGAGTGCCACACTGAACTCACTTCTACAGGTGTGTGTGCTAATGGTGGATCTACGAGGGTGACTGTGACATACAAGCTACTCCCACTGCATTTGTCCGAATCTGGGACCAAGTGTCCCTGACTTAATTTGGCTAAAGAAATCTTTACTACCTCTTAACGCTACAGATGAGGATTAAGAATTTGCTAACTACAATTGACTCTTTGAATTGGATTTTCTTGCTGATTCCTTATCCAATTTTATATGGAAATTTTAAACAAAATTTTATTTGGTAATGTATAAGCGTGTTATAGACGCGCAGACATAATGTAATACTTTGAACAAAAGAGAACATAATTAGCATGATTGAAAGTGTTTTGATGATAAATGTATACGCTAATGAGATTGGAATGTAAATATGACAATGAAATGTTAAGATACATGTTTTTCTTTGCTCCTACTAAAATTTAAAATCATAGCCATTTTTTTCTGTTTCTTGAATATTTTACAAAACTATTCTTTATCTAAAAACAATCACAAATGTATTGTGTTTTTTTAATTTGCAAAAGACTAAAAAAACGTGTTGCTTACTTGGTAATAGTTCCTCATATTTTAATAGCTGAAATCTTAAATGTTGATTTTGATTGCTTTTTTTTTTTTAAGGATAGATTATATCTTAATATATAAATAAGATTTAAAATGCTAGTGGGTGGTAGCTGGTGTTCTTTTCTACCCCTCAGTCTCTATCACAAATTTCAAATTCGTGTTTCAGCAGTACAGGCTGTTCTTCAGTGCACATCCTTTGAGCGTTCAAAATTTGATTTGACTGTGTGGTCTGATGATAGCATGTTCAGATAAGTACATTGTGATAGTCATCTGTGTGTCTGGGCCCTAATGAACATCTGCTTTCTAGGGCGCCATAGCAGCACCTTTCTTTGTTTCCTCTTCCTTTGCCTTTTTTATTTAAATCTTGTTAAACCCTGCAAATGGGATTGTTTTCCAATATGCAAATGCTCCTGTGTCCCCTCTTTTGGGGGAGCAAAAAAAGCCAGATATTTTAAATGTGAATGCGTTGGGAATTTAAAAGGAGTCTGCAGGAAGCAGGCGCACAGTTATAGTTCTGCTATTGACAACGCAGACATATTGTACTAAAATCATCTGCTTAAGATCGTATAGTTGGGACTACCTGGCCAATTTAATTAAATTCAGCAAACACTGAGCATGCATTGGATGATGCAAATATGTACATAAGACATGATTTATGCCATCATGGAGCGCAATGGGATAATTTTATTACGTGTTTGTATATTTAAAATTTTTTATTGAGGTAGAATACACATACAGCAAAGTGCGCAAATTTTAAATAGGTAGATTGATATACTCATACAATGGCCACATAGGTCACTATAAAATTTTCAGCAGGCAAGGAAACACCCTCATGCCCTTTCCCAGTTTGTACTCCCCAAAGGTAACCACTAGCCGTACTTCTGTCTTTGTAGATTGGTTTCTCCTATTCTTGCGCTTCATAAAAATGAAATCCTATGGATGTATACTTTTGTATTTGGCAACTTTAGTGCATCATTATTTTGGTTTCATCCATCCATGTTGTCATGGATAGCAAACATTGGTTCTTTTAATGTTACGTAGTATTTTTATCACAGAATATACCAGTTTATTTATCTGCTTTATTACTAATGGGCATTTAGATTATTTCAGTTTTGGGATATTATGCGTAACATTGCTATAATCTTTTTTCATTTCATTTGGTCAACATATGCACTTACTTGCAAGAGAGGAAATGGTAGGTCATAGGATATGTGTATATTCAGCTTTGGTTGGTATTAACCATATACTGTCAGGCAAAGCATGAGAAATCTAATTGCTCTGCATGTCACTAACGCTTGGTATTATATGTCTTTTTAATTTTAGGCCTTCTGGTGGGTGGTATCTCATGATTTTAATTTGCATTCCCTGATGATGAATGATGTCCGGTACTTTTTCATATATTTACTGGCAGTTGGCTACCTCTTTTGTGAAGTTTTTCGGCTTACTTTTTAAAAATAACAGTGTTAACTGGCTATAATTCACATAGCATGGAACTTAACCTTTTGTTCACTTTTTTATTGGATTTTTCTTTTTATTGGCTTACAGGTTTTTAAATATAGTCTGGATACAAATCCTTCATCAGATATATGTATCAGAATATCTTCTCCCAATTTTCAATTTTCCCTTTCACTATCGGGTTAGTATCTTTTAATAAATAGAAGTTCTTACTTTTAATTAAGTCCAAGTTACCCATCTTTTATGATTATTGCCTTTTCTGTCTGTTTAAGAAATCTTCTCTTACTTTAAGGTCATGAAGATATGTTTGTATATTTTCTTCTAGAAGTATTTTACCTTTCACTTTTAGGTCTACGATCCATTTCTAATTAATTTTTGTGTTTGGTGTAGATACAGTCAAGATTTGTTTTTTTCCACATATAAATATCTAATTGATCCATCACCGTTTATTGAAAAGACATTTTTCATTTTCCTCTTTGAATTCCAGTGTCGCCTTTGTTATCAATCAGGTGACCATATTTATGTCTTTTTTTTTTTGTTTTGTTCCCTATGTATCCTTGTGTTAATACTATATGGTCTGAATTATTTTGGCAATATATCAAGTGTATATTCTCCAAAGTGGTCTTAACTGTTCTAGGTCCTTTGCATTGTTTTTATAAATTTTAGAATCAGTCTGTCAATTTCCATAAAAGAGAAATTTGATAGGATTATTATTGGAATGTTATTAAATGTATACACCAATTTTGGGAGAATTGATATCATCCAAATTGTAAGTATATCTCTTCTCATTTATGTGTAAACATATCACTTTAAAATAATTTATAATAAAACACAATGGAAAAGTATTATTGTTTTAAGTGCTCGTTTCTTAGAAGTATCCAGTGATTGCTTCGGGATCTGTAGTGTGATAGTTGGCATAGACTCTATTAAGAAAATAATTCTTTTGAACAGGGAGAGGGAATATTTATTGTCAGAGATCAAAATTAATTTTGAAAAGTGACTGACTCACTGAAACGTACCTTTTAAGAACAGACGACATTCTTTTGGTTTTTCTTGAATGAGTCTCAAAATATGACTGATTCTCCTTTATACTCTATTCTCCTTTCGAGGCTTTGTATATTTGAAGTTGTGACATCCCATCACCCTGTCTTATATATTTATAAGCATAATAATAAACTGAAAATTAATTGTATTTGGGGAATTTTTGACGTCCCTTGTGATTTTTCAATATGCCCTGGATATTGTGAAGACACACACACATTGGGAGTACTCCTTACATACGAACTTCTAGTTAATAGAACGTGCTGCTCTATGGGCTTCAGTTTCTTCAAACTTTTTCTTAGATATTTAAAAAATGTTATATGTGTATATATATTTCATGCTTTAAGGTTTTTAAGCTTTGATTATTGCTGAATTCAGCCAGCCAAAAACAACTCCATAGAACTTTCAAAGCTTATTAGTTCTGGCTAGGGTAGCTTAGGTTGAGTAGGAGGTTGAATAGACGACTTCTGAAGTTCCTTTCAACTCTAAATTTTATGATTCTGGGAATTTGTAACATCCAAGAATCACAGAATGTTAGAACGGGAAGGAACTTTAAGATAGTCTGTTCCAAGGTATTCATTTTACAGATGAGGAAAAGCTACCCAAAGCGAAGAGACAGAAGTAGATCTCCAGAGAGGCGGAGAGAGTTGGGCGGAGTGGCAGGAGGGCCAGAGAGTGGGAGGGTGAAAGGCTGACCTCACATAACTGGTTAGTACAGTGACCTGAGGAGGAAGGGAGAAGGGAGGCCACACACAGCTTTCGCAGTCGTTCCAGAAAATTTATCACAGAGGTTGGACGGGGGTGTGAATGGGACCAGCGTCACCAGCTGGTATCCAATAAGGAATCAGTAGTGGTCACTCTGAGGTCATCGACCACGTAGGGCTGGCCAGACTTCTGCATTTCCTTCTACTAGCATGGCCACTTCTCCTGGGCACAGAACAGTGTCCAAAGCTGATTCTGCTTTGTTCTCATGTTTCTAACTTTGCAGACTACTTGGGGTAGTCCATAGCTGGGCCCTGCTCCTCCTCCGTGGCTTCTGGCCTATTTGTGGCCTTCTTCTGCTTCAGGATTCTTCCTTTAATCACATTCCTAAGGGTCTTTGTTTTTTATAGCCCTGGGTCAGGGGCCAAAACCCTCTCGCTTAGTGGCTGGAGCTCTCACACTGGCAGGATAGACTCCAGACTACTTCATTCTTGCTAACTTGAATATTCTGCCATCACTACCTGCTGTAACCTGTTGGGTCACCAAAAAAGAAACCAAAACAAAACCAGAAACCAAAAAACAAAAACCCCCTCGAATCCAGAGAGGCTGTGATTAAATATCTCCTTTATTTGTTGAAGCCACCCTCTTGTTCACCACTCTGATGGGAACACTCCACACTAGTCTCTAGTATCTCTTGTTTTTCATGAGACATTTGAACACAGTTGACAGCCTTTGGCACTCATCACAGGATCATGCTTCAGGACCTCTGTTTTAGTCAATGAGGTGGAGAACCTCGGAAAAACACACAACAGGTGGCATCAACAAGTCCATGTGTCACTTGGACATAGTTTTTCCCTCATGCTGTTTGTTTGGATCATATACTCATTAAACCTGTCAAGGTGCCTTTTGTTACAGAGCAGTTGATTACTTGGGCCAGAATCATCGTAAACAACATGATGATCCCAAACATTTTGCTGTTAATGTTCGTGCATAAATTACTCTCCCCAGGCACTGCAGTAGCCCTGTATTTGGATTTCCTTTATTTAAGATTCAACAACGAAAGATGGGCATACTTGACACCTTAGAAGTTGTGTGCATTATTCATCTAAGTTAAAAAGGTACATGTTTAGCAGAGTGACTTAAAGTCTAAAGGGAAAGTTAGGGTTTAAATAAGCACACGAGTAATTATTATCCCGAGAAAACACATGGAATTTCCTTTCTGATCCAAGTTCACTTCCTATACTAAAAGTTTTTGGTTTTAGAACCTTTCATCTAACTTCCTCAACGTATTATGAAGCTTTTGAGCACAGTTTACCTACATTTTAAAGAATATACAGGCAAATTGAGGCAGATATATCAAATTTTGTGTTGGTTATGTACTCACTCTTAGGCAGCTTGTAAAATCTTGTTTTTAGGGTGTTTAAAAAATGGAGATGTGAGAGTTTACTGATTTGATTTTTCCTTTTATTATTATATTTAAACTTTCACTAAGTGGCATTTCATTTAGACTATACTATGTAATAAATTTACATTGTAATCTAATATAATTTACCTGTTGGGAGAGAAAATACTGAAAAAGTCAGAAAATATCAGGAAAGAAAAAGCATTATATGTATATTTAGTAAGTTTAATGCAGTTAATAATAATTTGTGTACCTATTGTCTCCTTTATAAGAATGTATTATTCTTACCGTGTTTCCCCGAAAATAAGACCTAGCCAGACCATCAGCTCTAATGCACCTTTTGGAGCAAAAATTAATATAAGACCTGGTCTTATTTTATTATATTATATAAGACCTGGTCTTATTTTATTATATTATATAAGACCGGGTCTTATTTTATTATATTATATAAGACCGGGTCTTATTTTATTATATTATATAAGACTGGGTCTTATATTAATTTTTGCTCCAAAAGGCGCATTAGAGCTGATGGTCTGGCTAAGTCTTATTTTCGGGGAAACACCATAAGAATAATACATTCTTGTGAAGGAGACCACAGGTACACAAATTACTATTAACAAAATGCTACATTAAACTTACTAAATATACACGTAACTTCCTGCTATGCTTTTTCTTTCCTGATATCTTTTGACTTTTTCAGTATTTTCCCTCCCAACAAGCAAATTATATTAGATTATAATGTGCATTTATTATATTTACATAATGTAAATATATATAATATATATTATATTATATATATATTTCTTAGGATTAGTAAGTGCCTACAATGTGCAAAGCATTTTGCCAGGCCTGTTGCTATCAATAATAGATAACATTCTAAGAAAATTAGCTACTGGGGGACTTGTATTTCCCTTTACATGATAGATATTGAAAACAACCAAACAGATGTTGACTTTAAATACTTTGAGGTGACATGAAGTAATCCAAAGCACCTCATTTCAAGTAAATTTGGGAAGCTTGGTCTTTAAGGCAATTCTGTAGTGCAGCTCTGTCCAGTAGAACTTTCTGCAATGATGGAAATATTGTACATCTGCACTGATAAAGTGGCTGCTGGGTCCCATGTAGCTATCAGGCACTTGAAATTTGGCTAATACAATTGAGGAACTGAATTTAAAAATTTTAGCCACATGTGGCCAGTGGCTCTCATATTGGACAGTGCACCTATGATATATTGTCAAGTAAACATATACTCCCTGATTGAATTTTTGTGTGAAATACATTTTGAAGTTGAATCTTGCATTTTCAGATTTTCTGATTGCTAGCCTCCATATATTCCTGGGAATACTGGTGACCAGAATGTGAAGAGAAAGGAAATCAAAAGCAGCTAAGATGGAGCAGATCCTAAGGCTTTGCCTACTGAAAGCAAAGCAAAAGACACAAGAACCCTTTTATGTTGTATAGTGTGTGCTTTACAAGTGTAGCTTGTATTTGTTTAGACTGAGTTATATTTAAAAATAGGCCACTTTGTCCAGCTTCTCATCATTAAACAGTCTACTTCAATTTAAAAAACAATACATTTCTTTCTATGATGTAGTTATTCTGGATATTTGATCCTTAATTACCACACTAGTTGCTTTTATGCATAAGCAGTTGCTTACAAAGAAGATTCTCAAAGAATGAAGATAAGAAATCTAATGTACACAGCTAGAAGAAAATACGACTGATGATGTGTTAGAGGCATATATATTTTCTCTTCAAGATTTTGATATTTAGTGGCTTCATTTTATGTTTTGTTTATTTTCTTAGCTTTATTGGATATATATATGTATTGCACGATCGCGCCACGTGTGCGCACGCATGTGTGTGTGTGTGTTCAGCTTTATGATAAAATCTGAGAGTTGTCTTGGTCCTTTTCATAATACTTTTTATTCTTTTTAGCTTGTTTTTAGAAATCTGCATTATCTTAAGTGCAGAATTTGAAAAAACAATCACTTGAAGTTTATAATTATTCCATAAGAAAAAACAGATTATCACATCATAAATATGGCATATTACCTGTAATGCAACTAACTGAAAATACTTTTCAGGGCATCAAGTTCATGATTTTTGTTTTCTGATTATTCTTATTCTATTCAAGTCTACTTTTCCACGTTATGCTTTATGTGATATGTATTTAATAGGACATAACAATTATATATGAGACTGTGCCTTTTAAAAGCTAACAAATTCTAAGTTTATTATGACAACTTTTTAAAATGGCTTTTGCTGTACAAACTCGAGTGTTTTTGTACATTGTGGTAACATATACATAGCATAAAATTTACTATTTTAAATATTTGTAAGTTTACAATTTTGTGGCATTAAGTACATTCACATTGTTGAACCACTCATGAATGTTTTTTAATCTTTGATATCGATAGTTGATTTTTCCAGTTTCATGGAATTTTTTTTTCCACTTCCAAGAACAACAAAATTATCCACAAATTCTCATTCATATCAGTAAAGAAACATCTGCTAAAATCCTATCAAATGGTATTTTAAAGTGAATTAAATTAGCAAAGCTTTTGTAAGCTTGTTCATCAACAAACAAAAAGAACTTTCTGAAATAATTTTTAAATGAAAATGGCACTTTAAATAGGAAGATGCAGTTATTTTTCTTCTTCCCATTTTGCCTTTGAAGGAATTTTGTCAGAAACCCAGCTACACTATAGGACAATGATATGGTATCTGAAGAAAGGTTGTGGTTGTAATGAATGGGATATGCCTCGCTTTGTGACTCACCTTCCTTTAATGTGTTTTTCAAGATTGTATAATAATATCCAGACTTAAGCTTCCTTTCTTTTGTTCATTTAATTGAGTTCTTGAGATGATACTAACACAACAATGAAATTTTAACTTACTTTTATGTGTGATAAAACACATAATTAACCCATAATGTTTTGTGAAAACATAAAAGTTAAAAAAAACACCCCAGCTTTCTTTCACAACACAGGTTAAGCCTACTTACCTGTTGCCATGGTAACCATGTAAACACTAATGAAACGAAATGGACATCAAAAAAGTTTCTCACCAATAAGTCAGACAGAGAAAGACAAATACCATATGATCTCACTTATATGCGGAATCTAAAGAAAAGAGTAAGTGAATGAACTAATCAGAAACAGTTTTGCAGACATAGAGGAAAAACTGAGGGTTGCTAGATGGGCGGGCGGGGGGGGGGATAAGGAGGAAGGTGAGGGGATTAGAAAACAATCAGTAAGCACAAGATGGCCACCGGGTCTTGAAAATAAATTTGGGGAATGTAATCAATAATGTGGAGATTTTGTGGAGTGTCTGATGGACATGTGTCCCATTTGGGAGACCACCTTGGGGATGATGTGGATGCCTGATCACTGTGCTGTGCACCTGAAGCTGAATGATAATGAATGCCAATTATAATTTTATATATATATACATATATGTATATATATATATATATGTATGTATATACTTACAAGAAGCGGAGTACAGCATTAGGAATAGAGACAGTGGAAATGTAATGGCTCTGTGCGATGTCAGGGGGATGGCGGATGGGGGGAGGGGGGTTCACACAGTGTGAGAGATATAAATGATAAACGTCTAAGTATTACTTTGTCTTGTGCACCGGAAACTAATAAAAAAATAAAATTAAAAAAAAAAGTTTCTCACCTAATTTGTGTTGAAAATTCTTCGAAGGAGCTTTAAAAAAGTATCTGGGTAGGGGAGAGAAGGAAAGATTCAAGTAATGGAAGAGAAGTCGAACTTTATTTCAATATAGAGAGTTGAAGGGGTGGAATCTGTATTACTGAGAAGAGTTTTCAGAGCAGACTGTTCTGTATTTTATACCAATTATGTACAGCTATTGCTTTGAATAAATTTTGCTGTCCTGCTGAGATTTCCTTTTTACAAATCCTGAAGCAATTATAAGATGGAAGTCTGGAATGTATAAACAATGTCCTTTGAACAGTAAATGAGCCTCATTCTTGTAAAACTCAAGGGTAGGAATGTACTACCTTTTATTGTATGGTTCTCTGCCTTTCCTTTCTACTTAATCATTGCGCAGAAACTAGTGTCTGATTCAAGTGTAGAAAAACATGAACTTTTTGCCTAGAAATACTTTAAAATAATTATTTCCATTGAATTAACAATTTCTCTCTTGCGATCACACGCTAACTAGTAAACTTAACATCTGTTCAATATAGCTATTGATTCTATATTTCTATATTTCCAACCTTAAGACAACAGTCTCTACTAGATTACCTTTATCCATAGACCTATAAACAAAACATCGTACCAAGTCAGTGTTCCTGGGGGAAAAATGACACCCTTAGAGCATAACATTCGACCGAGTTTCCAAACGTCAGCTTGTTTTATGTGACAAAGCAATCTGCACTAATCATGGCAAACAATATATAAAATCCTAAAGAGAAGTCAACTGTCACTTGGAGTTAATTGTAAAAAGTCTGAACTCCATTATTTTGCTGAACTTACAGACCTTATACAATGTTTACAATAAGATTTGGAGAGTTGCCTAGCGTTGGAATATATACAATTAAACAACACAGTTGAACAGCCCTTTTATGTCAGCTCTGCTAAAAGACCGCCATTATACTCACATGATAGTCATTCTTGGAACTCTTAACATAAACAGGAATAGAGAACATTCATTTGTAATTCTATCTAAGTGCATGCGGGATTTTATTTTACTTTATTCACATAAACCCCCATAGAAACTAAAGATAGCAATAATAAAGGGATCACTGAATGAGAATTATTTCTTTGACTGTCAAAGAATGTAATACTTTTATTTTGTTTGCAACTGAGCCTAAGCACTCAGCTCTTTGGACTTTTATGTAAGCTTATGTAAATAAGGGAGATTATGTTTAAATTTATTACAGAGTGAATTTTATTTGTTTGAAAATAACTTTACACTAGAAATTAATACAAAATGCACTTCCTGGTTCCCTCTTTCAGCCATTTTCTAAAGACAGCAAATGCAAAGAGGCAACAATATCATAGATTTAAATGAAACCAACCACAGGCTAAGTGTCAAGTCCACGTCATGTTTTGTTGAAGTTAGATTAGGCCAGTTTAATAGTAATAGGTCGGCCAGAAAGGTTGATCCTAGTTGTTGGCAACAATCAGAGTGAAAAGATACACAATGGAAGCAATTTCTTTTTTTGGAAAGTGGAAGAGATTGATTTATAGTTCTGTCCTTAAGCAATATAAATATATATTTATAATACAAATTTCGGGTTCTCGCTGTAGTATTTTCCCCCCTGTCAGTTTCCCAGAGATGTTTGGCTTTATCATTCTGAAAATTAGTTTACAGCAACACCGAAATAAAGCATAGTTATATGACTCAATACCGAGAGGAAGATTTGAGCTCAATTTAGGTCACTGGAGACAGTGGCTTCAGCTGTTTTTGCCTCTATTTTCTAGTCTGTTGTCTAAAATTTTGGAATTTGTTAACCATGTTCCTCGAGAGGTTTGAACTGTTTGACAGAAAGTTGACCTGTTACATGGCCAAAAAGAAAAAGGAAGAAAAAGAGGACTGTCAATGTGATTTATGAAAGGTTTGCAGCATGATATGTGAATGACTGTTAAGAGCACCTCAAAAAATTATAAGGTTATCTGAAATGTGATTTTTTAATAAAAAATGGAGTGTTCACCTCCTCTTGTTCCTGGCCTGAAACTTGTAGTTAGGTAAAGTCTTCAATATAGACAATTTCCCATCCTTTACTTTCTCTTATAATATAAATCCTTCTTCCCAGTTCTCAAAATACCCGGTGGGCCTCCACTTATATCAGAATATATGAAAGGTTATATTTGGTTAGACCAGAGGATTTTCTAAACATGGTTTTGTGCCCACTTTTGGAAATAAGGGAGGGACTTTTCAGAGCACTAGTTGTCAGTTGGGCAAAATCAACCAAATGCTCCAAGTACCCCTTAAATAACCAATGGATCAATCAGCTTTGAGTATGACCAGACCATTCTTGGATCTATGTATGTGGTTGGGACTCTGAGAGCAGTGTGATTCACACACATTTTTGAGTACTGCTGGCTTTGTTTTTTTTCCTTCAAAAAAATACATGTTTCAAATGTTTCCTCTATTCCTAATTTTCCATAATTTGAGGAATAAGTTTAGTAATGATTTTATAAACTTTAAAAATATCTCCTTTAAATTAATATGTTTCCAGACCGAAGAATCCTAATTTTAAAATTATACTTGCATGGAAATATCTCTTTCTTTGAATCATTGTACTTCTGCATTTAGTTGTTTTGGAAGGGCAGTAATGACGTCTTTCTAGAGCAACTTAGATGCACTTGGATTTTGTACATAGTAACATTCGTTTTTTGATTTTATTTCCATTAAAGAACTCTCCATGCCCAGTGTTTATTGCTCTTTTGCGTACGGTTCCTGCTGGGCTGCTACCTTTCAGGTAGTCCAAAATGACTCCCAAATGTTGTTCCAGTAGTAACTGGTAGTTTAGTGGGCTGTGCTAGGCTTGCTCTTATGGATGTAGAGGGTCATCTGCCTCCTTTGGACCCTCTTTCCCACAGCTCATGCTCATCAATTCAGTGTGATTAAAGCGTAGAGTGTTTTTTGTAGATGTGTTTTAACGTGTACTGCTTCTTTCATATACTAGATAAGAACGTGAAAGCAGACATGAGACCACTCTTGGAACTTAAAAGAATTACGTCATGAGTTTTATGTGTGTTTCTTGCTAAATTCCCTCCCAAAATAATGTTCATTGCACAAGTAGTCTTAACTAAGCATCTGAAGGTCAGAAGACGTACCCCTACTCTTACAGAGGGTACACCACAGCTAGGGGAAACCGTATATAAGTAACAGCCATTAACAACCCAACACGAGGGCCATTGCTGGCGTGAGGAGAATAGTCTACAGAGAAATGGAGAAACACCTCACTTCTGTGCAGGGAAGACCAGAGAAGCTCTGTGGATGGGACAACGTTTGCGTTCAGCCTTGAAAGAAAGACCATAATCATGATGGGAGGTGTTGGTGGCAGAATAGCCTTGTTGTGTTTGGGGTGGATGAAAGGAGCAGTGTGTATACGGTACTTATGGCAAAGCCATGAAGGAAGACTAGGCAAATGGAAAGTTCTTTCTTTATCCTTTGGGCAGTGGGGAACCATTAAAGGCTTTAAGCTGAGGAATGACAATATTTCAGAGAGATTATTCCAGTATTTGCTTGAAGGATGGGTTGGAAGTGAGGTAAACATGATAAGGCTTTGTTTGTGTGTATTTGAAAGTGGGTTCTGTGGGAACCTTGTCCCAGACTTCTTGAGCCCCCCGCCCCCCAGTATTTAAAAGAATACTGTCTATATCCTTTTAAATAAAATTAGTATTAAACAGCTCTTTTCACTGCTGACCACAAAAATATTCTAAGTACAAAATCAAATGTGCCTGTGATGTGTACAAAAGAGATCTAACCAAAGTGACTCTACAGTTTTTCATTAATTATTTGAATTTGGAAGCCTACTTTATAAGACTCAAGTTCTAGTAAATCCCTCTAGCAACCGCTGTAGGAATTTCCTCGCAGGTATAGGCTATGATATAATTAGAATTCATTATAGCAAGGTAAATTGTTATTAACAACAATGACAAAAATAATAATGATAACGATTATAGCTAACATTTATTGAATATTTACTATGTGCCAGGCATTGTTCCGAGGAGTTTATGTGTATACAAATCACTATTGTGAAAATATATATAGTTAAGTCTGAATGTATCTCATGTTAGAGTAAGCAGTGAAAAGGGAAGAGAACAACAAATTGATGTGCTTGATAAATAGAACAAATTTAGTCTATAAATGTTATTCCTTTTCATATAATCAAGAACATCCCTATGTACTAGGCACTGTGGGAAATGAATAATGTCACTGTGTTTTACTGACAAGTCTATAATGTAGTTAATTAACATATGCTAGAAAGTAAAAGAAATTGGGTGTATGTACAGAATAATATTTGGGGAGTGTGATGTGGAGCTATTCCAAGCAGAACACCAGCTTGGATTTGTTTTCCTTTTACGTCTACACCCGCACAACAGCCTCATGGTTTAAAAATATATCTGTGCAGTTTTATCGTCTTGGCTGTGGAGTACCACTCAATGAGCATCCCCGTTATCTGCATTAGGCTTCAGATGCTGCTAAAGCAGGCCGAACATTTTTTATTAAGAATCTTCTTTCTCATCACTCTTTTCAGACTTTTCATTGTCTTATCTATTCATCATGAGATCTGCTTTTCTTCTCTTTAACTTTCTTTAAATTTATTTTTTGAAATTTTTTTTTTTTTTACTCATTTGTGGAGTTATAATCCCAGAATGTGTACCTCCTATCATTATATATGTTGTCTTGTGACAACTCTCTCCATGCTTCCCCAGAATAATTTCCGAGTTGTTTGCATAAGCCTGTGGTTTGAGTGAGAGTCGTAGGGATACCAATAAGGTCCTGAGAGAAAACAGAAAGTCTGCATATAAATTCTGAGATTAGTGACTCCCTGTAGGAAAATGGTCAGTGGGTACAAAGGTGGGCACCAAGGTGGGCAATTAGAAACGTTTGGACAGTGATTGACGGAGGGCTGTCCAACTATGACAAAGCTGGAATATACAGGAGAAATGACGAGTTTAGAAAACAGCTGGGAGCTTTCACGGCCCTGCATCCCCTAGTTGCCATCAGGGGCCACATAACTTGTGGTAGCAGCAAAGACCCAGGGGATGAGAAACAGAGCCAGGCAAGAACCTCTGGATCCTTCACGTCTAAGGAGGCAGACAGAGAGGACTCTGGTTTGCATTAAGGTTAAGAATGAGGGTGAACTTGGAAAAGAGACTGAAAATGCCATGAAAGAAGGATCTAGTGTGTAAACGTGAGCCAGACCATGTGGAAGTTGAGGGTTTATACCTATAATAAATCTAATTTGTATGTAGTTTATTCCCTGAGATTCTTTTTATGTTTCCTTGTAAACAGTTACCAGTCAATCATGTTTTTCTATTTTAAATGACTTTCTGAACATGCAGTGCTGAAAGATTCAGAGTGGGGAGGAGGGCATTGTAAGGAAAGTACGAGGGCATGAAACCATGTGGCTCTGTCTTTGGAAGAGAAACCTGTATTCCTTTAGATGATGGTAATAGAACATTTCCCAGTAAGTAGCATCAAACAGAGACTTTTTTGTGTAAAAGTCCCCTGGGGTTGGATTTTGGCATATGTACATGTAATACTCCCAGCATGGGTAAATACTAACTCTGTCATGGCAAGGGCAGAACTAATGCCATTTTGTTCAATGAGCTGTCATTAAGCTAGCCCCATACCTCTTTTCATACAAAAGTTCAAATCTCTCTTGACCAGTAAATTAGATGTTCACTTTTCAAAGCTGAATTAATGAATGAAAGTTGCTTTCATGATGCCTTGCATTATAGTTTTCTTGAAAGCCTTTAGGATAATGTTTTCTCCGATTTTCCTGCCCAAGGTAGAAGTTAGCCATATTTGTTTAAGCTGTAAATTTTAGCTTGACCTAATGATCAAAATTGTATATCCTACATGCTGTACATGATTCTGTTAATTTGACAGTATATTGAAGGCTAATCAAAGTAATCAGAAAGTAGCTTCCATGTTTTATTGATATTGGAGGAATTAAAATAAGTTTACTTCTATTAAGCTGACTGTGTATAGGCGCTCTTTCAATGCTAGACCATAAAAAAGCAGAACTGAGATGGAGGTGTGTGTCTGCATTTCCCCCCTCACCATTTAGTGACAATACTATGACCATATTGGCTCCAACAATCCAAAAGTAAATGAGATAGAAACATGAATCTGTGTTCCCAGAGAGATTGTTAGTAAGCCGCTTGCAAGCAGGGGTCATGTCTTCAATTGCTGTGAAACCTCTGTTATGCACATACTAATAAATACTTGTCCAGTGACCCAGATCCATATATAATATCATCTTATTCTTTTTAAGGAAACAGCTGCTGCACTTCTTTAAAACCAAATGCATACATCCTTGAAATTGGAGTGCATTATATGTGTGTGTGTGTGTGTGTGTGTGTGTGTGTGTGAGTGTGTATACACACATAACATATGTATATGTATATATGTATATATGTCATGTTTGAGGGGACAGCAGCCTGGATTCAAGTCCAGTTCTTCCAGAGAGGATTTGTGAATTTGTGTTTACTTCTGATAGCCACCTGGGGACACTGCCAATCTGAGACCCCTTGAAATTAAATGCTCTGCTTGAGATTTTTTTTGAGCCACACTGGTTGTATAGATGCAGGGCCAGTTGGTAGTTCGAATTTCTCAGGGAAGTTTGTTTTTTTTTTTCCTCTTTACCCAGTCACAGGTTGAGAAATACACATTTCCTTGCTGTCTCTTTTAGCATGGTAAGTTTATTTCTTGTTTGCCCTTTCCCAAAGAATGTGTCCCTCCGATGTCTCAGTTTTCTATAGCGCTTTTCCATCAGATTCTTCATGTAGGAGCATTTTTTGTTTCTATGTGGTACATAGAATAGTAGTGTATCCTATTGTTGGTGGCATCTTAGATTGGATGAAATACCGTATTTGTTTGAGTTGCAGTTATCCAGCTGATCCACCACATTTGAAAGCCCAGACCGAGGTTCTGCTGATTGGCTGTCTGTGGGATCAGAAAGCTTATTTTGTATAGAAGATGGTTATGACACCCTTATAGGTCCAAAGGTATGAATCAACCTGGCAGACAATTAATATCTTAGCAGTGTGATTTCTGCTAAGCCTCTTTGGGGTTTGAGAAAAGAAGTCCCACTATAGTTACTTCATACAGTTCCTTGCTATGCCTGAGGTTGGCTTTGAGATGGCACTCAAGTGATACATCAGGAATCCAAGTGGTATTTAATCAAAAGTCCTTATTCTTCTCATTAGCTCTCACAAAATACCCTTTCTTTTCCTTTATGGCTAAGCTACTGTTTTACAGATTTATTGGTTAGCTGCGTCCCTTTTGCGTTTCTCATAGCAATTAGTCCATACCCATTTTTTTGATATCACATATGCAGACTAGAACACCTTCCCAAATTATAATCTCCACTTGTTAACAGACTATTTATTTCGCTCCTTCATGAGTGTTGCCAACACTTTCTTAATGCTTCTGTCCCTGAGTGGGTCTCTTTGGGAAAAGATAGGAGGAAGAGGATTAACAGTTATTCATCGCCTGCTCTTGTCAGGTCCTTTATGAAATCATTTTATTCAATCCTCACAGCAACCTGTGACAGATGATTATTGCAGATAAAATATGCAAAGTGGGTTTTTAAAAGTTCAATATCCCATTTTATATAAGAGGAAGACTGAGGTTCACAGAGGTAAAGGACCTGTCCACGGCCATACAGTTGAGCCAGGATTTGAAATTTGTGTCAGATTTCAAAGCCAAACTCTTTTCATTTTACCTCATTGTTTCACTTAAAGGCAGAGCTTCACCCAGTTGTTTCTTTTTCTTTTTTCTTTTTTTAACTTCAGCTCATTTAAGTGATTTATTCACAATAAAAATTCAACACACATATAAAATTCAACTAAAAGCAGATGCTGCTTCTGACTACATCATAGGTGTAGGCCCTGAAGCTTGAAATTTGGGCTTTCGCTTTGGTGTGTGTGTGTGTGTGTGTGTGTGTGTGTGTGTGTGTGTTATATACACTGGCTTTTGGTTACTGTGTTGACATTTGAGAAATTACTACTTTTACCTCAGATAAAAACAAAAGCGGAGGCCTCATTCATCTAATGCTAAAGTTTAAAAATCTTAAAATTAGCCTGACATCTGTGTTGGTGTCTCATATTAACATGGATGTCCAATTTAGAGTTTTTTCCTCTTTAACTAGGATTTGGCAAAGCATCAATTGAAAGCGAGCAATGTTTTATATTTACACTTAGTTATAGTTCAAGAATCTCTAAAACTTACTACAGTATAATTTATTGAGTAACTTTAATGTCATAAAAGAAAATGGTTTTAGAAACTTTTGTTTTTATAGGTATGATTGTTAGACATAATCTACCTCACTTGGGATGGCAATAAATTGCAATAAAATTATAAATAAATACACTTTGAGTGTATGTAGGCCATATGATAATAATACATGAATACACTTTAACAAAAACTTTTCTGTAAGTGTTAGAATTACCCAGAGAGGGAGGCTTTGTGGAAGCTAGATGACATTCATAATCACTAAGATTGAAATTCAGCTCTGTGTGTGTGTGTGTGTGTGTGTGTGTGTACATCCCTGTATCCCTACCAAGGCCTAATTTATTTACCTAGCCTCCTGTGTCCTACTGCCTTATCAGGCTTACTCCTAGGTTTGGGTTATTTGAACCAGCCTTCCAATCTGATGGGCCCTACTGTGAACTTTGATGATGGATGAGCGCTCTTTGGAGAGGGCATTAGAAAAAAGAGAAAGTTCTGTCCTGTCGTCCTCACACTTGGTTCCTGAGCCAAACCCGCTTTAATGATTCCACGCTGGGATTCTTTACTTCTCATACTGGCTGTGACCTGGTTAGTATCTGGCTTTTTCTCACCCTTAGACCTGGTCCCGCTTTGAAAGTAAATACTAGTCAGAATAGCCTGACTACAGGCCTGAGGACTGACAGGTGATGACTGAAAAAGTGGCGCCTTCCTTATCTTCAAATAAAAAATTTGAATGAAAAATGTAGGATTGAGTTGGACAGGAGCAATAACGTTGGAGGTAGGCAGCAATACTGGGACTTGATTTTTCCCCCCAATATAAGTGGTGATGTATATTTGTTGTGCACAGACTATACACAGCTACCTTAGAGACAAACAGGATTCAAAAGACTTGTAGTCTTGAATGTCTGCAGAATTGAGTCATAAGATATTGGAAGTGCTGTTGTAGTACTGTAGTGACTATGCCAAATTCAAGTTTCACCATATCACATACTGTTGTCATTAGCAGTGACAGGTTGGCCAATTAATCTGTCTCTTTGGAAAACCTTCAAAGAAAGATCAACGTATTTGACTTTTTGTCATTATGAGTGTCTGTTTGATAATAATTCACTTTGGAACATCTTCAAAACTCATTTGCTTCAGTGCCCTTTCAAAAACTCTTGGCAAGAAGATAGTTAAAGATAAATATTGACAATTATATTTTTGGAACTATAATAGTATGCTATTCTATAAATAAGCCCATTGCAGTTACTCTTGAGCGATGTCAAACTTAATGGAAATCCTTCCTGACTGTTATACTGAAATCCACATTGCAGGATGTGACAGGATTCCTAAAGAGGAAGTAGTCCATCTGTGTGGGCCTTGCAAGGGCACGGATCTTTTCTTAATTTTTATATCCCAGGATTAATGACACGTTCAACAGAGATTTGTTGAATTCTTGAATAGGTGGGAAATTGAATGAATTTAAGAAAATGTACACCTTTGAAATAAAAGGTATTCAAAGCTACACAATTTTAAAAATTCAGCATCTGGAAAACTGCAGAGAATAACATAAGAACCCACCTATCTACCTTAAAGTAGTAATCATTAGCACTTGCCATATATACTTCTCTTTCTTTTTTATTTTAATTCAGGAAATAAAATATTCCCTTCCATTCTTTCTCAAGGCAACTCACATTGTGAATTTTGAAACTACTTTTCATGTTCACGTCATTACACTTTTTTACATTTATGTGTATCAATGGAACAATTTATAGTACTGGATTATGTTTTTAAATTTATGTTTATGATATCATACTCTGTATGCTAGAGTATCATTCTGTAATTTTGTTAATTCAAAGTTATGTTGTTGAGAAATGTCCATGTTGATTACATACATATCTATTTTATTTCTTTGTAGTTTCCTGTCTTATACCACAATTTACCTGTTCACTTTTTGATGCATCTTTAGTTTGTTGCCAGTTTTTTCACTGTTATAGAAATGTTCCTGTGACTATCCGTTTGGAGTTTTCTGAGAATACCTTTTCTCCATGTTCTTTCAAAGAGGCTTCAGTATTAGTAAAACATGCTGTTTTTTGTTTTTTTTTAAAGTTCAAGGCAGATGACTTAACTGCTATTTAATTTTGTAAATTTCATATTCTTTTTCATAACCTTAGAAGAGAAAGGAAGACAGCATGCTAAACAAAACACTTGTGAATGAAAAAATGAAACAGCCATGGAAGAAAGTAGGAGACATTATGTGAAAACCCCTTGTGTTGCCCTCTATCTAGAGTTGCTGCTGAGAACACTGAAGTGTGTCTCATTCTGAGGGGTGGTGACTAAACGTCCTGACAACAATCCTGTCTGAAAAGACTACATAGTAATCATTTTCAGCCCTAATTACTTAGTCTTGTAGCAGCCTGAACTGATGCTTTTTGAGAGGCATATTATAAAACGAAAGTAGATATCTAATGAAAGGTTCTGGATTAAATAGTTGGAGTAAGAAACAGCTTACTCATTCTGACCACTCTGAACATCTTTTTAAACCTCTTTTTTTTTAAAAAAAAAAAAAAGGAAAGAAAAGATACCATCTCTTTTATGTGGAAACTATTGTTAGCAGAAATGAAACCCTGGTTTTGTCAGAATAAAAAATAAAGCATTATGACTAATTTTATGGATCATGTTTTTTTCTCTCTTTTCCTGACAGTGGGTTCTGTTTTCTCAGTTCTGCAGGAAGAGCCGGTTTCCTTGCAGTGCTTTCCTTTAATATAAAAATAGCAAGTGTCAGACTGCTTTTAACCTCAAATCTCTTCCATTCATCTCAGATTTTCATCCTTCATCTGAAATGTCCATTGAAATCTAGCAAATGACTATGGCTAATATGACTTTCTTCATCTTTTGCCCAAATTCTCTGTTCCTCTTGCCAAATATTTTTATTGCTGAGAATATCATTTTTACTTACCCAGTACTAGAATCTCAAAAATCACCTGGTGGTAAAGTCTTTCTCCTAGGTACCGTCACTGCCCTTTTCAGAAAAAAAACCAGTCTTTCCTCTTTCATCAGCCCCTTCCTTTCCTGCTGTAATCTGACCAGTGTGACATGTTAAATGATAGGTCAAGGAAAGGTCCCCTCGGGGCTGCTATCTTAAAACCCCTGGGCAAAGGACATGTGGGAGCAGAGGGCAGGGATCATGTCCTTGTTATTTCAGTGTAGTACTTAGAACATTTGTGAACTCAGAAAGTATTAAGCACAAACTCTCAAGTGTCCACTTGCCAGTTATCTGTGATAAATGGCACAAAACAGACTGGTTTTCCTCACAACACAATATGCTTTTAGGCCACTTGAATACCTTCTCCCAGATCAATTTGGTACCCTTCCAAATTTGAGACCCACTGGGCTAAGAAGAGAGCTTGGGAAGGAAATTGATGGGGGCAGGGCATGCAAAACAATAATAGCTAAAATAATAATAACAACAACTTGCGTTATTTGTTGCTCTGGGTCATCTGCTCTGCCGTTGGCCTTCTGTAGTCATAGAAAACTGAATATTGGTTGAAATTATTAAATGAAGAAAATGACAACGGTGATTCCGTTCAGCTGCCTGTAAGCCCGAGGGATTCTTTTACGGCTAAGCAAATGGCCACATGGCTAATGCCTAAAAGAAAATAAGCAGCAGGTCCAAGGGAAATTAAACTCTTCTTTCTCTGCCCCCTTTCTATTAGATTCTACTGAAAATTTGTATTTGTGAAGACTTTCTGAGCCATTTCCTGTAGGCAAATACTTGTGTGGGCCTAATGGAGTATAGAGCCGTGGAAACGGAGGTTATAACTCAGGGAGGAAGGCGGTGAGTGGCAGTGATGGATGGGAGCTAGGACAGGGTGTCTTCCACGGTCTTTGCGGCCCTGAGCAGTCTCCGCAGCCCCAAGGCTTTCTTGAAGTTGGACCAGCCATGGGGGCTCTCCTTCCAGAGGTGATGAAGGTGGAGCCTCTGGCCCTGCTGTGACCGTTGTGCTGACTTTACAAAACTAAAAGGAAAGGGACGGAAGTCACACACTGCCCCTCCACTTACTTGAATTAGAGTGAAGTAAGTTCTAGAACTGTGGACCAGGTCACAGCCACCCTGCCTCATTCTGATGTTTGTAATGCCACCATTTGTACTTTATTCCTTTCATCAGAGCATTATCCCTGGTTAAAATAAAAAGCACATTTTCTAAGCAGATAATAGTAAGCTTCGTTGCTCATTTAACTCTCATTGGTAGACTGGATGAAGAACAAAGAGAACAAGAGGATGCTGTATGTCTTCAGAAGAGCTCCAAAAAAGTTACCAGAAGGGGAGGTGGGGAAAGGGGAAAATGACCTTTCCTCAGGATGCTTAGGGACATGAGGGACCAGAGAGAAAATGTGCCTCCTTCCTCCCACCTCACATACCCACTTCATGTGGTTGTTACATTAGTGAAATCGGAATAAGCTCAGTCAAGATTAGCCTTAAAGGGGAGCAAAACAGCCAAAGAGAGAAATAAAAGCAGCAACTGTTGTCTGGTGGCCTGTGGTAGAGCAGAGAGGGACCACTGCTGCTGCTCTAGCAGTAGCTTCAGCACTTCCTGTCCCCCTTCCCCCCCCCCCCCCCGTAACTACCAGCTGACGGACCTGTGGCCAAACCCCAACAGTTCTACAATAACCTTAATCAAGATTCAGCCTCTGAATTGCAGTGTCCTCTCAACAAGTTGTCCATTGTGGAGCCCCTGGTTGTGGATTTCCTTACCTTATGGTGACATGCTGAGTGACGAAGACACGCAGGTCTGGTCACCACCTCCTCCTCCTGCTCCTCTCACTTGATGTCTCTCAAAATCATTATGTGGCCTCAATTTTCTATTCCCGTAGAACAACAGATGCACCCCAAAATGTATGACCAGAAGCAGGACACTCACTTTGCTTTGGGTTAAGGATAAAACAGTTGGGGGTCCAACTGTTTCAGGGAGATTCTACCTTCTATGGATCCAGAAATTTGTCTAAACTTATCTACAAGGTAAATGAGTTTAATCGTGTGTTAGATTGTAATTAAGCATTCTTTCCAATTAATGATGCTGGTGTAGGAAAAGCCACAAATTCTCCCATGGCTCAGCAAGCTTAGGCCTGAAGTAAAGTGGTGTTTAGAGGAAGTTTCTCTCTCCTAATATATGCTTTTGTGCACATTGGGTTCAATCAATATTGACGAACTGATCTCTTAGAAAGAAGATAAGTGCATTAGACCTTATCTATCCAGTAAGTCGGTTGCTATGCTTCAAGTATTTGAGTCAGGCACTATTCTGCAACTTTACTTTCCAAGTAATGGAAAAGTGGAATACATTATTTATTGAGGACTCTGATCATAAAATGCCCCTGATCACTTGAGGCATTAATATTAGCCGTATAATAAGTGAAATACATGATTTTGGTCAACAGTTAATAATGATAAATGCGTGGAAGAAAGAGGAAAATGTTCTAAAATAGGTCAGAAATGGAATGCTTATGTTGGTTCCTGTTTGTTTGAAATTTTTGAAGATCAGCAATGTATCATTGTCAGTTATTTGAAGTATAAGAATTAAGAATTATGGATTTAAAATTTCCCAAAAGTGCATTTACTCTTTTAAGCATTTGTGCTATTAAAAAGATCATGGAGGAGGATCAAGTAAAAGTATTTTAAATGTAAATCTTATACGCAGGAAGAACGGCAGCACTTTCTATGGCATCCTGTTTATTTTTCAAAGATGAAATTAAATGACGTGTGTAGGAAGTCTACTAGAGTTTTTTCAGAGGGGGACAACTTAGGAACCCTAAGAGAGTAGGTACTCATGGGAAATAGGAATAAATATGCCAGTGTTAGAAAGGAGCCAAAGAAAGCTTGAAGTTGCATGAATGGAAACTATGGTGCCATATACACTATTAACAGGATTGTTTGGAACATAAATGCAGACCAACCATAGGCCAAGCAGTTGCAAAACATAATTGCATCACAAAAACAGTTAGACCACATGGTGGGTATTAGGTCTGGTCTCTGAAGCTGTACCATAAAGGTGCTGCCTGAACTTCTAAGGAGCTTTTTAAGCTGATGTGTGTTTTGCTAGGATGCCTCTGATTTGTGGTTAAAGAGTCAAAGGAGCACATGAAAGCCGTGTGAGTCTAAAATGAGTGAAACAGAAGGGCCTGCCCCATCCGAGAAGCCATTTCTCCACAACTCTGACCATGGCAGTATATGTTATTGGCCTTTGTGTTCAAAAAGTTTCTCTGGAGACGTCTTTTTGTCTGTGTGTTCCGACACACAGGATCCCAAGATGTGACCAACAGTTCTTACTACACGTCTGAGGAGGTTCTTCAGGGTGTGGTTGCTGTATGAAGATCTCTCCATGTCATGTAAAGACTTAAGTAACTTTACTAGTAAATTGGGAAGAAAATGCTTTTAATGTAACATCATGTATAAACAACTTCTATGGAAAATTTCTCGATCTACTTTTAAAATACTTAAGATTTTAATGATCACGGTGAATAAATCAAGGTAGAAGTTAATCCAATTATAATCATTGTACCTAAGTGTTTGTGTATGGATATATATGTATGTATTATATATCTATAATATAAATATAAATATAAATATATAATATAAAATATATATATATAATATATACATATATACTATTAAAATAGTCACCTCTGTAATGCTATCATAATATGTAGCACGGAGTATTTGTAGCAGAGTATCTACTTACTATAATAAGTATTGGTTAAATAAATAAATGAATTTGAACAACCAGGCCGAAATAGAATTGGGTCTAAATAGGAGAGGTAAACAGGCTTCTGAGTAAGTTGTCTGAATAAAGTGATCAGTAAAGCTTTAGCATGATGATATGCAAAAATTGATACTAGCAATTTATTTGTTCTAAAAGATACTTAATGTGTATTAAAGGAATCTATATTACTTTCACAGTAGTTTTATTCTTATGTAATAATCTGCCTTGAAAGTGGTGATTGCATGCACCCGAGAGTGCCAGGAAATCACCGAGGAAGTCATGTGATGTATGAAAGGGTGACATTAAAGCTGGCACAAATTAATGCATAGGCCGCACTGCCCAGCTGACCATATATTGTATGTTGCCTGTTTAGCAATCTCTAGTCTATGATCTGAATCCTGTCTTATACTTTCAATATAGATTTGTGATATTATTCAATACTTACCATACATTAAAGACATAAAGCAAATTGTGGCTATTTCTTGAGACCATTAGTACTGCATGAAATTATTGTGTTTTTCCCTCCCATTTGTTGCAGTGAAACTTAGGAAGCAGAAAGACCATGTTCAAATCCTAGCTCTGCTACTTATTGGCTATGAAAGCCGAAGTGAGTTGCTTAATATCTGAGCCTCAGTTGACCTCCCTGTAAAATGAGGAGGTCACTACTAATTCATAGAATCGTCAGTCTTTTCAACCTCTGTTAAGCTAAAGTGTCCCTTGGAAATGGCTAGTTGAGGTTTGCTGAAAAGGAAGTGTAGTTTCCTTGGTTTGCTACCCTATCTTTGCTGTTACTGTTGATAAAATAGCCCACGGAGAACAAATGCAGGTCAACGTCGACTTTATAAAAATATATTGAATTGAACTGGATGGAATTCAGAAGGCAGTGGATGGAGCAAGAGAAGGTTGGAGAAGCAGCTGAGTTGGAGGCGGGGGAGGGTAGATTGCTGCTAGAGCTCAGTACACGGACAGCAGCTAGAAGTTGGAGTTGATAACCTGGCAGTGAAGGAATCAACAGAGTATAAAAAAGAAGGACAACTCAGAGAGCATTCAGTTCCCATTTGATGTAGGAACAAATAGTCCTTCATATCTTAATGTCTCTTGAGGTTACTATTAAGGCAGTACATGATAGCTAATGTTTCAAGTATGCTCGGTATACTGTGAACTATTAAGTGAACTTTAAATTATGCTCAGGATATTGTGTTTAAGAAAGAAGGAAAATCTAAAGTATGACTTAGAAAACTTTCCATTAAAATAGTTAAGGTAAAATTCTATATTGTATTTTATTTAAGCGTTAATTATCTAGATGGAAAAAACCAACAAACAAAAAATCTTACCTGAATTCATCTGCAAAAGCTCCAGTCAGAAAGCGCTGATTTCATATTTACATTTTAGCTTCCTGATATTAGATTTAGTACCAGTTTTCTCATCTTTGTCATAGAATTAAAATGACTACCCACCATCGAGCTGATAAGAGGTTTGAATCAGATAACCCAGGGAAAGCACTTAGCACCTAATACGAAGTATTAGCAGAGGAAAAAGTATAGCCCACACACGTACTGTAATATAAATTCCTTGCCCAAGCTTTCAATAAGCAGTGATTTATCCAATATGAAAACCAGTGTTTGGAAAATCAATGAAAGAAAAGGACATCCAGACCAAACAAGGGGAAGAAAGCAAGAACCTCCAGATAATGCATAAGGAGTGAGAGACTTAATGGTTGGAAAAAAAAACAAAAACAAAAAAAACTCTTGGAAAGGTAAAATAGTAGTTGTACATTAATAGAAAGAACACTAGTAATAAAAGCTAACTTTATTTAGCACATACTTTGTATTAGGTGCTTTTCTTGTCTTGGCTGGATGTTGGATATTTCTTTGGTGTCCTCTCCATGCATGCTCACTGTTTTCTTTCCCAACCTCTCAGCAGTTCCCATGTGACACTGCTGCTTGCCAGCCTCAGTCCATAAACTGAAGTGTACAAGTGTGTTCCTGTTAGTTTTTGTTCAATCTGCAACCATATTTCTCTTCTCCCTTCTTCTCCCTCTTTCAGGTTGTAACATTTCTTTTGGTTTAAGGAAATGTCACAAGAACATTCTAAAAAATGATACTGCTCTTTATCTCCTTTTTGTGACATAATTGTAACTTGAGTGAATTTGTTCTCAGCAGAGAGAAGGATTATGACATTTCTAAACAAACAGAAATAACAGCCTTTGCTGTTTCTTATATGCCATTCATAAAACATCAGCTCAGGTAGAAAGCGCCAACTCTTCAAGTGCAGTTAAAATGAAACATTTGAGTTTCAATTAACATCAGATACTAGTCGTTATCTTGACAAGAGGCTTTAAACACTTCGGGATGATAGCTCTGATTAAATGTGGCATTCTAGGAACCAGAATCTGTACTGTAACTCTGTTTACCTGAAGTATGTTATTCAGAGAAATGAGCCACAGGGGTGGTTTGGGTTTCACTTTTGAGAATGATCAGAGACAAATATTTGACTGATGGATGTTCAAATAACTATTATCCTAAATGTATTGGAAAATCAAATAAACAGAGATTCCCCCCCACACCTCCTTAGTAATTCTACCTAAAAGGAATTTCAATTCCTCACTTCGGAGTGGTATTTTAAAAATGTAAATCTGAGCCTGTTCCCCTTCAACCCCCACTCCAAGACTGCCTAACATCTTCAGTGGCTTCTGGATGCCCTTAGAAGAAAGGGCAGCCTCTTTCACAGAACCAGCATGTGTTAGAGGAGCGGCCCATCACATTCCTGCTTCTTCACTAGGTTCTTAGCAGCAAACTGATCGTCCTTCACCTTCTCATACATTCCCTGCTCCCTCCTGCCTCGGGACCTTTCAGGACATTTTCCCTCATTTGGAATGCTCTTCCTCCAGGTCTTTCCGTGGTCAATTCCTCCTCAGCCTTCCCTTCTCATTGTCACAGTTACTTTCTTAGCCGAGGCCTTCCCTCATTCCCCAATTTAAGTTGGAGCCTCAAAGTTACTATCTTTCCTAGTCTGTTATTTTCTCTTATGGCATTTACCACAATCTGTAACTGTATGTTTATTTGTGTGTTTCCTCAGCATCCATCTCACAAGTAGCTTGTAAGCCCCGTGAAGACAAGGATTTCATTTTATTTATAGCTGTGTACATAGTTCCCAGCACACTGCCTGGAAAATAGTGAGCACTCAGTAACTGTGTGCTGAAACGATAAATACTCAGGTAAGATGCCAGGAGAAGGATAAATAATTGAAATGGTTTGCATGTGTCATCTTTGCTTCTTTTCTATCTCTAATGTGTAAACTTCTCCCTTTCATGAGATTTCCTCAAAGACACCATTATAGTAATATTTTAATTGGAGTAACAACAACACAAACATGTACTGAGTTAGGAGCTAGGTGCTTCCGCACGCAAAGGTAATAGCGTCTGCTTTAATGAAACTCAAAATATAAGCAGGGAGATTAACAATTATCTAACTCTTTGGAGGGCATTATGGGGGTAATTCCCAAGGGCTTGTGTTTTGGGGAGAGGTGGACAGGATAGGAGAAACTTTCATAAAGGAGATGACACTGAAACCCACTGAGTTTGGGAGAAAGTAGAATTTTGTGAGATGGAGAACGTTGGAAGACTGCTCTTGGGAGAAAAACTAAAATGGGCGAAGACAGAGGAGCATCAAAGTACATGCTATGTTCAGGAAATTTGGTGAGGAGTTCCGTGTGGCTGGGACTGAAGTATAGAGAAGGGTGAGTGATGGAGGACAGTGGCAAGGAATGACCCTGGAAAGGACAGATTGGCTTTAGGTCCTGGATCATTTGGGTGCTTTTGCTAAGAAGTTTGGCTATTATTTTACAAGGTATAGGAGGCCGTAAAGTATTTTAAGCAGGCAAGTAAAAGAGTAGATCTGTGTTTTAGAAACACAATGCTGGAGTTCTATCTGAAGACCTTTCCAAGAGAGCTGTTTCAGTGGAGTGGTGACAGTTGCTGAGTGAGTGGGAAAGGACAGAAGGGGGCAATGAATAACAGCCAAACTTTGCCCAAGTTTGATTGTTATGGGAAGGGAAATAATGACGGGATCTTTTTTAAAAAATCGGCCTCTTTTTTAAATTATGAAAGTGATATATGAGTAATAAAGAGAATTTGGAAAATGCAGAAAATTATAAAAAAGAATAAAGATTATAATATGGTATCTCGAAGGGAAAGCATAGTCAAGAGAAAGTGCTCTTAGGATGATCAGGGTGAGGAGGAACTTTTGGGACGGCTCTAAAAGGATCTTCCCTCATAGAAATCCCTTAGTGTCTTTCTTTCTTTCTCTGTCCTTTTCTCTCCTTTTCTTTTTTTTTCTTTTCTTTTCGTTTCGTTTCTTTTCTTTCCTTTGCTTTTCTTTTTTTCCTTTTTGTATATCTCAACTCTATCCACCTAGAGGGGCCACAGCCTTTTGGATCTCAGGGCTTTTGCATGTATTTTTTCCTCTGTTGTCCCTCCTGTTCTCCTTTTACCTGGCTAGCTTCTACTCCTTCAGGCCAATAATAGTGGTAATAATTAGTATCATAATACTAACAATAATTGCAGAAACATATCGATCACTTGTCAGATGCTAGTCATATGCTTAGTTCTTTCATTTGTTGTCTAATTTAATCCTCACAGAAGTTTTATATGGTAGGTACTATTATTATCCTCTTTTACAGATGTAAGTCTTTGCCAGATTAAGTGATGAGCAACTGTAAATATTACTACTTATACCATATCCTCAGAGGAGCTGTCCACAGCCCTGACCAAATTAGGATCCCCTGTAATGTCGTCTCATACATCCTGATTTCTCCAGGTAGACCGTTATCACTTTTGTACTTACTTGGTAACTGGGGACTTTTCCCTGTTAGACTGTATGCCCTGTGAGGGCACATTCTATGTCTGTCTTGTTCGTGGCTGTACCCTCCAATGCTTAGCTCTGTGATTACATGGCACATAGTATGGTGCCCAGTTAACCAACAACTTGACAGTAATGGTTGCTACTCTTGTAGTAAGGTCATTCTAAGCCTGTGATGCACCAACCTAATAAAACCACCCACATTGGAAGGGGATACTTGTTAGCTGGGCTCCACGACAACCTGGGACCTTAGATATGAGGACTTAGGATTTCCTGGGGCTAAGACGCCTCTAGATCAAACCATACATCTTTTTTTCCCATTTTCTCCCAGTTCCCTTTATATAGAACCATCTCATAATTGATCTGATTTTCTAGGCCTTGAGCTAGATCCTTTTGCACGTCTAGACAACAGGGACTCCACGCCTGCCAAGGTTGATGTTCAAATTCTCCGAGCAGTTTCCTTTAAGGGTTCAAGTTTGCTTTCATTCAGGCTGTATGCATCTGATTTTCATTGAACTTTTAAGGCTTTAGAATTTGGACAGAAATTAGATGTAGATCATAGAGGGTGATTTTTCAAGATAATGCTGCATTAGAGTTTCATTTTCATATTTTGTCTGATAGATTAGCTTAAATTGCTTTGAAAATTACCAATAAAGAAACTGAGGTTTCTTTAATACAAAAAAGATAAATTGATTTTTATATTTTAATTCAAATGTAGGTCGCACTGTATATTCTAAGATAAATATATTTTTGGATTAGTTTTGGACCTGCTGCCTTTTTTTTTGTTTTGTTTAAATTTACCAAGAGATAAGAACTGTGAAGGCACCAGAAGGTGAACACTCTCACTTCAGCAGGTTAATCTTGGATATTTTAAATACAATAGCCAACATCCAAAGAGCAAATATTTAAATTAGTTTTGATAAAAACAAATAGATTTAATGATCCTGATTGTTCTTTAACAATTAATACAAAGTGTCAAGAAAAGAAGCACACATTATGAATTCTTTTTCTAGTTTTAGACATAGTTGAGATTTTTTTTTTTTTTCCTTAAAAGTTGGTTGCAGCAAGTAAGGCATTTAAGGCAGGTCAACATGAGTTTCATGAGTTTCAAAATATTGGCTTGGTATATATACTTCAGTTTTTATCTTTGTCTTCCTGTTTATTTATAGACTGGAAAAGGAAGACAGCCTTTCCTGCTTTTTCAGTTTCCTAATGCTGATATCTCAGTTTGTAATGAACTAATCCAAAGGAAGAAGGCATTCTTTCTGTATCTGCAGGAGAAGCCACCACTGTTAAAAGATGGGGGCAGGGTTGTCCACTTCAAATGGTTAAGTGATTTCCTTTTATTTAAAAATTAATCCAACTTTCTAAAAAAGTTCTTACCCCTAAAATCTATTAGAGGTGCTATTCTAAAAAGGATAATTAAGAATAGGCAATATTATAAAAGGATATAAAGATAATTGTTGTAAGCCATAGTAAAACTAACTCTTTTTGGCACCCACCTATAAAGTTGGCATTTCACAGCTGGTCCTGATATCAAATTTTGTTACTTTTGGCATGAAATTAAAGTTGATAGAGTCTAGATCTGATCATCCTATTTATAACAATATTTTATATTCACACATTCAACAGATACTTTCTAAGCATTCAGAGATGAGTAAGACATAGCTTGTCTTTTGGAGAGCTCAGAGTCAAGGGGAAATGGAGATGGCTTAATTATCAAGGGCCCCATCCAAGCCACTGGAAGAGCCACTGTAGCACCTCTGGATTCCCAGTGCTCAGAGAACGATGCTCCAATAAGTCTTGGTCTTTGGGTCTTCAAGATGTCAGCAAGCTAGTTAGGAATAGTAGGAAGTGTGGGCCAAGACTCTTTCATTAATCCATTCACTTACAAGTATAAACTGACATTTGTGGCAGGAATGTCTTGTGCTACATGCTAGCCATGTAAAGGTGAAAGCCACATAGCTGTGCTCAAGGAGCTTACAGTTGGGGAAACAAACAAGTTCAACATACATAATTTTCCCATTCAGTGTAGTAAGTGCAAGGAGACCAGTAACCATAGACTTTCATGGAGAACAAAGTAAAGTCATCAAGTAATGTAATGGATTGAGCAACCCTGTTTCAGTTTCCTCTGGCAGCTACATTTCATTTCCTGGCTGCTTTTGCAGTAAGGGGGTGACTGAGTTGTGGTGAGTGGAATGTGGGCAGAAGTGATGTGCCCCACATCTTGGCCTGGACATATGCTACACATTTTTGTTCCCTTTTTGAGATGGCCTTGGAGAATAGGTATAGCAGATGGCGGCTTTATCCGATAGAAAGAGCCTGGGTCCTTGAAGGATTGTATGCAGTTCACTCACCCACCTATAAATATTGCCTCTCCCAAACAATATTGGACTGTAATATCAGTGAGAAATAAACTTTCATTGTATCAAGTCCCTAAATGTTGAAGGTTATTTTTTATAGCAGTTAATCTCTATTGATTAGTGTAGTCTCTGTCCACTCTCAGGATACCTGCCCCTAGAAAGCATTAGTTACCTGAAGAGGGGGAGGAAGAATGTTCCAGGTGGAGAGCAGCACAGAGGAGGGAGAAACCTTGGAACTTTCAGGCAATAGTGAGTAGTTTGGTGTGGCCAGGGTGGAAGTCATTGGATGGGACTGAAGAGAAAAGTCAAGGACAGATCATTGAAAGCTTTGTGAGCCAAGCTAAGGGAGGAGAACTACCTGGACCTGAGGGAAAAGCAGCCTAAGGGATGGAATGTGGAAGGGTGATATTCAAAAGAAAAGGAGCTAA
Source organism: Rhinolophus ferrumequinum (assembly GCF_004115265.2). Taxonomy (NCBI): domain Eukaryota; kingdom Metazoa; phylum Chordata; class Mammalia; order Chiroptera; family Rhinolophidae; genus Rhinolophus; species Rhinolophus ferrumequinum. Next base: position 61,928,209 of record NC_046291.1, read on the forward strand.
CCCAGATTTGGTAAATGGTTTAATAATAGGAACAGTTTCTCATGATAGAGAAGAATTTTAGTAATAAACATACTTAAGTGAGTTTTGTCACATACTTGGGCTCCAGAAATTTGTGGTTGTAGACCCCTCCATTGATGCTAACGTGGTAATGGACATTGATAAAACATGAGAACAATGAAGGAGCTGGAAATGTTTAGCTCGAGAAGAAGGAAGTTGGAAAGACCATAATCATTACCTTCAAGTATGGCTAGCAGGTGGAAGAGTATTATACTTGACTGAGTGACCCCAAACGGCTAGTTAAGACAAACAGGTAGAAGGGTAGAGAGACAGATTTGGGTTCAGCATGAGGAAGAATTTCCTGTCATAATTGCCTGAAGTATAATTATTCAGTCCTGGAGAAGATGGCAACAAGTTTTATGAACAGGAAAGGTTGAAATAGACTGGCTTCACAGCTTGCAGATATTGTCATGAAGATGGTTCTCAAGTATGGATGAGGCTGGGACTAGATAACTTTTGAGGTCTTTGCTACCGTGTTTCCCTGAAAATAAGACCTAGCTGGACCATCAGCTCTAATGCGTCTTTGGGAGCAAAAATTAATATAAGACCGGGTCTTATTTTAATATAATATAAGACTGGGTATAATATAATATAATGTAACATAACATAACATAATACCAGGTCTTGCATAATATAATATAATGTAATATACTGCGTCTTATATTAATTTTTGCTCCAAAAGATGCATTAGAACTGGTGGTCCAGCTAGGTCTTATTTTTGGGGAAACACGGTAATAGTCTCATATTCTTTGATATTTATCTGAAATTTCAAATTTTATGAAAACTAACTTTACTTACATTCACTCTGATTTCACAGTCAAGGAACTGTATAATATAAGGTTAAAAAACTTTCAAAGAGAGAAAACTATGCCTGCACAAATGTTTTACCCAGAACTAACCACCTGACACATAATGTATACTTTCTGTTGGGGCTGATGAATAGGCATTTAGTATGGCTAAATGACCTTGCAATGATATCACTGAATTGTATCTCCAACAGAATGTCAGCCCCCAACAAGGTAGTGGGGTGAATGAAAAGGCAGATACTATCTTCCTCTGAGATGTTGGGGGAAGAAATTTTCCCTTAACTCCCTTATTTATCAAAGCCAGATAGCTCAGCTGTTCCTCTGAAACTGTCAGAATTTCTCTCATCGCTGCCTCTGAACTGATGGATGGGGATTGATTTGTCTTCCTTACCAAATGTGCATTGTAGCAAGACACAACTTTATTTAAAATACCATTAAGATGCAAACACATTATGGCTACTCTGAAGGCTTTCTCTTACAACATGAATTATTCAAATAGCTTCTTAATAATTGCATTGATTTCCACAGTTAAAAGCAGATCAGATTATGGAATCTGCTCAATACCACTTAAATGTTTATAGATGTTAGAGTTGACAAAGACCTTTTTAGACACTGATAATTCCTTTCACTAGATCAGAATGCTAGAGATCTAGCATTGCTAATAATGCTCTCTGATTATTTTTAATAAATCAGGAACACTATAACAGTCACCATTTAAGGCCTTCATTCTTATTCCATTTTACTCCGAGAGTCATTGCCTGAAAATCTAGTTATGCTAAAAATCCCAACAAAATCTTTTACATTTATATTGATCAGAAGCTTTTATGGTTCTTTTGCAAAGATCAATATAGTAAACATGTCTTAACCTACATGTATTGATGCATATATTTTAAAAATCTATGAATATTTATAGTAATAAAATCCAATAAGATCCCAGTTTCTCAGATGCTTTTAGTACCTGATGAAAGAGGGGCAAGTTTACTAGCATGAGAAGAAATTATAGGTGAAGGAAAAATTAGATCTTGTGTTCTTTTGAATCTCCCTTTACTTGAAAATTTCTGGAAAGATGATTTCCATAGTGTTTTAGTCTGCTTGGGTTTCCATAACAAAATACCACAGACAGGGTGGCTTTGAAAACAGAAGTTTATTTTCTCACAATTCTTGGAGGCTGCACGTCTGAGGTCAGGGTGCCGCATGGTTGGATTCTGGCGAGAGCTCTTTCCCTGCCCTGCACTGCAGATGGCTGCCTTCTTGCGCTGTGCTTTGATGGTTTATCCTTGGTGCTCACATGAGCATGGAGAGAGAAGTCATCAATCCTACTGGCTTAGGACCTTACCCTTATAACCTCATTCAACCTTCATTTCTTCCTAACAGCTCTGTCTCCAAGTACAGTCGCATTGGGAGTCAGGGCTTCCACATAGGAATTTGGGGGGACACAGTTCGTTCCAGAGCACATAGGCAGTGAGCTCTAGAATCGGACTGCCTGAGTGTGAATGTGACCTGGGGCATGTTCCCTACCCTCTGTTTCTCAGTTTCGTGCAAACTGAGAATAAAGATAGTAATTATTTCATGGTTTTATCATGTTGAATAAATGAGTTATAATATGCAAAGTACTTAGTGCATGGTATCTACTAAGCATTCAATAAATGTGAGTTACTGTTATTAAATATCTAGATATTTATGCCTTTAGCTAAGACTTGTAATTTTATATGTGTGATCTCCAAGTACTACTTCATGTTTACGTGTCAGATGATTACTGGCATTGGGAATTCACAGCATGCCTTGATAATTTTCCCCTTGAATCTCGATAGATGCTGAAATGTAAGAGAGCAGAATATATTTCATTTTTATGAAATTCTATAAAGAAATTGTTCCCATCAGTGTTGATACGGTCTTTCCCCATCCTCCCATCCTGTCCTGTACCCCAGTACTGAAGAAAGTCTGCTCTCCAGACTCAGGACTTTCTCTGTTTATCATCTAAAGATTTCAGGATGGCGTTGTGCACATTCTGCCAAATAACAAGGGCAGAGTAACTTTCCTCGCAAGAGAAGAAGGAATTCTCTACTCCATTTTCTACTTAGCATGCATGCGTGTACACACACACACACACACACACACACTCACTCACGCACAGAGTTTCCTACGAGCACAATAAAAAATAGTACACATAGTTGCATACCTTATTGCTGTGGATATCAGTGTTCTTCATGCATAATGAGAAATTCACTACTCTTTGGACTCCACCTATAAGGAATTTAGACTCTACCTATAAGGAATTTGGGGTCAAAGATATCCCCATTTGGTGTCTTGAAAGGTAAGTAGAAAATAGTTCACAACTTACCAGTAGCATTACAGGTAAGATACAGTTGCCTGATTCATTGGCCAGTATTCTGTTTCTTGTGTTAAATTGAATACTGACTGGAATTTAAATTGAATTAAAAGGGTGGATAAAGGGTACTTAACTGATTCTCACATAATAAATATTTGTCAAGATTTGCAACACACAGTGTCAGACAGTCTCCAATCCTTCCTGGCTCTTTCCAAGTCTAGAGGAGGAGCTCTGTTTTCTGTTGGCATCAATCAAGGTCATTTCTATTTGGCAGGCAGGGTTTAAAAAACAAAAGGAAGGAGAAAACGCAAGAAAGAAAATGCCCATGAGTTCTCTTAGCCCCTTCTTAGGAAGTTCTTTTCTTGCCTTTTGAATTCTTGTTGCAGGAGTTGGGCCAATTGCTTATCTCCTCATCCCATTTTGAGGACATGAACAAGTCATGGATATTTAACACTGATAAACACTTCATTCTAAATAGTTGTACTTATGAGACAAATTATAAGACTGTCTAAAATTAGAAATCCAAGAGTCTTTTTATATTTGAACTCCTGCTTTAAAAAAAAGTTAAAGTGAAATGTTTGTGTAGCACAGTCTTTAGCTGCTGTGATCTATCCTTACAATATTTTTCAGTGTTAAGATGGCCAGTCCTACTAGAATATTGAATGCCATGGAGAATAAAGTTGGCATGGTGTGGGCGGGTATGACTTACGTGAACACTAAGGGTTCATTAATTACATTTAAAATGTAACTATTTCCCAAACTACGGGAAAATATAGTATGTAAGAACAATCTCTTTGGGGAAAAAAAAATGAACTTGGACACATATCTCCATACAGAAAAAATTCATTTCAACTGGGTCATAGATTCAAATGTAAACTCCAGAGCCATAAATATTCTAGAAGACATTGGAGGATGTCTTTGTGACCTCAGAGGAGGCACAGATTTCTGGGGCACCACACAAAAAGCACAGATCCTACACTAAAAAAATTGATAAACTGGACATCATTAAATTAAACATTTCTGCTCACCAAAGTATATCTTTAAGAAAATGAATAAATAAGTATCAACTGGGAAAATATTCACAGCACATACATCTGACACAGGACTTAAATAAAAAATAAAGAGTTTTTACAAATCCCCCACCAAAAAGTCAGCTCAATTAGAGACTTGAACAGGTACTATAGAAAAGAAGATTTATTAATGACCAATAAACTTAACAAAGGTGCTCAACATTGTTAGACATCAGGGAAATGCAACTTACAGTCACAATGAAATGCTACTTAACATCCACTAGAATAGCTAAAATAGAAAACATTGCCAATGCCAAATGTTGGGCAGGATGTGGGAACACCTGGAATTCTCAGTCATAGCCGGGAGTGTAAAATGGTCTAACCAATTGGGAACTATGGGGCAGTTTCTTACCAAGTTAAACATACATCTCCCATATGACCCAGCAGTTCTACTCTTAGGTATTTAACAATGAGAAATATAGGCTCCCAAAAATACTTGCATAAGAATGTATATAGCAGCATTATTCATAAAGCCAAAAACTGGAAACAAACCAAATGTCCATTAACAGGAAAACAGATAAACATATTCCTTCATACTGGAATACTAAGCAATAAAAATAAAACACTACTGATTCAAACAACATTGACGAATCTTAAAAACACGCAGAGTAAAAGAGCTTTTCACAAAAAAGGGCCTTATTCTATGATTTCATTTCCATGAAATCCAAATACAGGTAAATCTCACCTTTGGTGATAGTTGTCAGATAGTGGTTGGAAAGGGAGGTTGACAGGAAGGGGGCATGATGGAACTCTTTCATGAATGCAGATGACTTATATCTTATTTGTGAGGCGGTTACACAATTGTATACAAGTGTCATGAACTAAACTCTTAAGATCTGTGTATTTTATTCTATGTTAATTATATCTCAAATAAAATAAGGATCAGTCTTCCTCCACAACAATGATTGCAGACTGGTGAATAATCCAAGATGTGAGCCTAGGGAATGTGAGAAAATGTTATAGGTGAGATTTCTTGGAAGAAGAAGAAATTGGTTGCCTCCAGTTTGGACAAATATGCTGGTACTGTGAGAGCCCCTTGAAAGAATCTGAGAGAAGGACCTGGAGGGCTAACGAAATGGAAATGGAAAGTGCAATTTCTGTACCAACAGATGTAGGGACATCACCGAAGAGGCCATTGTAGAGTGAATAGAGTTAGATGAGGAGTGGGAGCAGCGGGGACGGGCTTTGTTAGCAGTGCAGATGGTAACTCCCGGGCTTCATCCAGAGGAGAAGGTGGTCCCTGGACATCCTTCTGGGGATACTTCTCATGTTCTTTGGCTTAGGAGGCAACCAACCGAAAGAACAGTGAGCGGGTATGTTGAAGGTGGAGCTGAGGTGGAAACATCCTGAGGTCAGGGGTGCTGGATTGGTTTTAGGTGTCAAAATTGTTCAACTGCACTAGCTATTACGGAAATGCAAATCAAAACCACAGTGAGATATCACCTCACCCCTGTTACAATGGCTGTCATCAACAAGACAAATAATAACAAGGGTTGGAGAGGCTGTGGAGAAAAAGGAACCCTCATATACTGTTGGTGGGAATGCAGACTGGTGCAGCCGCTATGGAAGGCAGTGTGGCGGTTCCTCAAAAAATTACGAATAGAATTACCATACGACCCAGCAATCCCTCTCCTGGGTATAGACACAGACAATAGTTTAGTGGTTACCAGAGGGTAAGTGGGGGAGGGGGATGGTAGAAGAGGATAAAGGGGGTCAAATATATGGTGATGGAGAAAGAGAACTGACTCTTTCTCCAAGAGAACTGACTCTTGTGTGTGGTGAGCACACAATGTGATATATAGATGATGTATTATAGAATTGTACACTTAGAACCTATGTAATTTTACTAATCGTTGTCACCCCAATAAATGTAATTTAAAAAAATTAAAGCCCGTGATCTTAAAAAAAAAAAAAATTGTTCCTTGGACCTGGTTTCTTGATGCCAGGGATGTTGCGTTCTGCTTCAGACAGATCCCATCCATCTGGTGAGAAGGAGAATTCCTTTATATTACCAGTTACCTGAAAAACATTGATTCTCCAAAGATTGCCTTTCATCTGCATAAACAATGGATTTTATATAACTTGATTTCCCTACGGAGTTCCTTTTAATGATCTCAAAGAGTATTCTTGACTTCCGAATGCTTTCAATGCTGCTGAAAAGCAAAAAGGACTTGGGAAGTCAGAGAGGGCATCAACATCAAAGTAACTTCTTCCCTTCCTTCAGTGGTAAGTACAGCAGGACCCTAAGGCACTTCTTATTTCTTGTTCATGTCCTGTCAAAAATCTCAGCTGATCACAGAAGTAAAAGTGCTATGAACAAGATGAATCTCCTTCATTTTTTGAAATCAGTCTCTTGAAAACTTTCAGAGAAATTTTCTTGTTATCCTTAATCCCTTAAATGGGGAAGTATCTAATATGGCTATAATTGAAACTTGGTTTTAGAAAACCTGGGAAGGATTACTTGGGTCCGTTTAGTAACCAGTGCATTTGATTTTTTCTGAATGACAGCAATGTGTATTGCATGTGATAGGAACTGTTCTTTTGTACCTATACATAGCCCTCACAGTTTGAACATTTCACGTTATACGTTCTAAAGATGCAAACATATTGTGAGACAATGTCCACCAAACTCTTGAGAGGTTGACCCAGAAGGAAGCATCATGTTCATGGACTGCCTTTGTTCATATGGTTATAGACATTACAGGATTCACTTGTCAGCCACAAAATTGGTCACATTTCAACATCTGTTGCTCTGCACATGCTGATAGAAAGATGAAGATTCTGTGTAGTGAATATCGGATTGGAATGTTAGCATTTTTGACAGAACTGATAATTTTTTAGATTGGGTGAGGCATTAGATAGACTTTGCTTTATGAATTATATATCACTTTATTATTGGATTATATACCATTCTTGCTAATTGTTCTAAGCTCGGGGAGATTGCAAGAGAAATGAGAACAGTCTATGCTTTGTACCAATTCCTCCCTCCCCAGAGTACCTTTAGAAAGCATCAGGTGGAAGCCACAAACTAGACAAAAAGCTAAGAAGGTGGTGGTGATGGAGCTAAATGAGGTGTCACTACGGGTAATCATGAAGGTCTCGGATGACAGCTCTTTGAATAGTAGTTGCCAATTTCTTATTTGTTTTTATATGTTTTATCCCCTTTAACATCAGTGTTTTAGGGTTCGATCTAAGTGGATTGGAAACTCCAAAGCAGGTTTTACCTTAGAGAGTCTCCCCTTTTAGCATTTTAGACTTCTCTAGCTATTGGTTTCTTTTCACACTATTCATATTTATTTTGTCTATTAAAAATATTTTCCCAACATCATTTCATTGTCGGGAAACAGTCTCCTTTACAAGCGAGCTAGATTAATGTGAAAACTTAGCTCTTGTCTGCTTATGTTCTGTAATGATTTAAAGTTCTTATCCCATTGTTGAATTAAATATTCATGGTAAAAAAGAAAAGACAAGAAATAGAGTGGGGCAAGAGTAAGATTCTAGGATGTACTCCAGACATGGACAGCCTGGCTGTTTGATTTTTGTATTATCTGGCCGTTTTTCTTCATCACCCTTCAGATTTCAATTTAAAGCCTTAGCTGAGGATTCTATTGCTAAACACATTCTTTCTGAACAGTGTAAAAATGTATGCCACAGTTTTCCAGGAACCCATTACTCTGGTAAAAAGTTCCCTCTTTATTTTCTTTTCTTTTTAGTTGGTGGTGGCAATAAGAGCGAGACTATTGTAGCAGGAAACCTCAAAGATGAGCTTTCCATTTGGGTGGGCCTTTTCGGTGCCAGTAACTCCCTCAGAGATATTTGCGCTCAGCCATATTTAAACTTGAGTGAAAATGGACAACGGAAACTTCCAAGTTACTTCTTTTATTCAGAATAAAAAGTAGAAGTAGCAAGTTTGGTAATAAAGCATGGGCTGGATAACATAAATCAACGAAAACTTCATAGCTTAAAACAACAATAATTTATTATTTCTCATGATTCTGTGGCTCAGGAAATCTTGGCAGGGTTTGGCTACTCTACACCATCGCCTGGGGGAGTCCTGGGCTGTATTCCGCTGGGTTCATTCATTCAGCTGCATTCAGCTGGCAGCTTGAATGGGCTAGAAGGTTGAGAAGGTTTCATTTTTAATAGCTAGTGCCTCTTGCTTTGCACTTACGCTTCATCTCTCCTAAGTAGCTTGGCCTTTCTTGTAAGACAGTAGTCTCGAGATACTTGGACTTCTTACGTGTCGCTAGCTTCCAAGGAGAGAAGTGAAAGCTGCTGAGTTCAGCATCACTTGTACCACATTTTATTAGTCAAAGCAAGTGACCCTGCCAGCCCAAGTTCAAGATGAAGTGAGATGAATTCCACCTCCTGATGGTTGAAGTGGCATATGCGTACAGGAAGGGAAGGAACTGATGGTGGCTGTTGGAGATTATCCATCACAGTTACTTATATATGTAACTTAAATTGGAAGGGACCATTTTAGGAAAATTGCCAGTTTTATTTGTACCAGTGAGGTGGATGGCTACAATGAAGATTATGAAACCTTTCTTGATGGATTGTTTCATGGACATGACTTTATAAATCCAATAATGTTGATCAAAATTCCTCCCCCACCTCAGCTGCCTCTCAATTTATCAATGCTTATTAAGTAACACTGTGATTATCTGATGGAACCTTTATTTACACATTGTCACTAAATCCTTGGGATGCAATTAGGAATGCATTCTTGATTCTTAGGATATTCTTAAGAAATTTAGTCTAGTTCTGAAAATAATTCTAGATTTGCCATTATTGTCCTTCAGTTGACCATCAGACTCTTCTTGTTTTTCTTCCTACTTCCTGGAGGAGTGGTTTATGTCCATTTTCTTACCACCACTGATGATCTTGAAAATAAGTGCCTTTTTTTTTTTAGAATTAAAAATAAGGCTGGTATTCTAATGTAAAAATATCCCCTAATACAAAGATAAGACTATGGCTTGGTGAATAAAAAATTCTGTTCCTGTTGCATTCCAGTTACTAGACCATAACATATATTGCATGACTATTGTGTATTAAATGTTCTGGAGAAGGTACCATGGAATAGGAATGGAAAGGGTTGATGTTCTGGTTGCCTTTGGCAAGTCACTTAGCTTCAAGGCCTTTTCTCAATCTGTAAAATGAGGAGCATAATTCTTACTCCGCCTATCTCAGAGAGTGTTTGTGAAATTTAATGAATAAAAGTAATCAGGGCCACACATAAATTATGATAACTGGGTGATAAAAGAAGTGTTGTGATACAAAAAAAAAAACACGTGAGAAAGAACTCAATTAAACATATGTATACATTTCCTCTAAGAGGCCCAAGTCTCATTAGAAGGTATTTGCCGCAGGATATCTAGTTAAGGCATAGAAATAGTTTAAAATAATACCAGTCATTTCCAGAGAGAGTTAGCAAGACCTGACTTTCTTTTTAGTTCTGTTTGGTTCTGTTGGTTATGTAGGAAGTTTGGGTAAGCCAAAATACCAGTAACCTTTAAATGTTTCATTCCCTGGAAAAGCTAGGTAACATGGCAGAACACTAACCACAGGACTTGGGATTGGGCTTATTGTCCCTTCTGCCCTAATTCGATTCTTTCTGGCTTTCTTAGACAGTACTTTTACTTACTTGTGGTTAAAGATCCTTTGCATGACCAATGTAATAGATTTTAACAGGTCATTAGATAATCATCAGATACAAATAATTCTTCTAGACTCCTGCTGGCCATAAAATAATTGCTATACTTGCCTGATGGTATACAATAGTTTGCTTCATCGTTTTTCAGGAATTCAGTAAAACATAGGCTTTTGCTATCTAATACGGTGGCTACTAGCTATGTGTGACTATTTAAATTTAAATTTATATTAATTAAAATTAAAAAATCAGTTCCTTTGTCAACACTAGCCATGTCTCACGGGCTCACTGGCCACGTGTGGCTAGTGGTGACCACATCGGACAACATACATGCAGAACATTTTCATCGTTGTAGAAAATTCTGATGGGTGGCGTTATTATTGTAGGTTATTTTCTAACACATATGTTGTTTTTTTCTCCTGCTAGCTCCCTCAAAAGCTCTTTCTTTCATGCTTGTGTTTGTTTGGTTTGAGCAATGGGAAAGAAGAGACCAAGCTCCTGTCCAATGTGCGTTGTTTTTAGTAGTGTTGATGAATTTGTTGGTAACTGGATGGACTGTAACTATTGAATAGAGTGAGATTTTTGAAATACCTTTGCATTTAATTGATATCTCTTGCCTCAAACAGTGGTTTTAGAGGTGGCTATGGCTGTTTTTATTTAAAGTGGACTAGCATCATATGTTAGCTAAATACTTCTCACGAGCTAGTGACTACACTTTTCCTATTGAGTATTGTTTCATTACTTCTAAAATTTTCACTTTCTTGCAGACTGCTTTCCTAAGTGAAAATTCGGCCACTATGAGCATTCATATCTAGGTCATTTGAAGTAATATGTGCCCTTTTCTCAGTTTAAACAGAGTCTCTGTGATCCAAGTATGTTTGGATCTTGATATATGCCAATTAAAATATTGACTTAAATAAAAGAGTCATAAAAAATGTGAGATTAGGAGCTGAGTCCTTATCACATAACCCAAAGTAAATGAGGATTGCACAATTCTGTACACAGTTTAGTTGCACAGGCATGTTTCTGGATATTCCAAACTGTTTTTCAATTATGCTGCTTCATAATTTGAAAGATTGATATTTGAATATACTTGGGAATTAAAATTTACTTATGATGAATTGTTGCTTAAAAGACTTTAAGATAGCAGTTTGGAGATGTGGTATTAAAAAAAACAGTCTTCAGCGCCAAGCCTCATTTCTTCAGATCAGAACCAGAAACTTTTGTGTAAGCATTGTAGTTTACCAAACTTCCATTATGGAAGCCTGTTTTTCACCTTACCATTGACATAATTGATGCAAAACCAGGAAACAAAAGTATATCTTAAAGTCACTTAATGTTTTCTACATGAGCCAAATTTCAGTAATTTTAATTGTGAAATCAAAAATGAAGTTTTGTTGCTGAAAACTTGAATTCTGTGAACAGACTTGTTTTAAGCACATTTTCCAATCTTCACATCAAAACGATTAAGAATAGGTAGTCACCCAGGAGATCTGGCCAGTTAGCCGGGAGCTGTGAACCTCAGACGTTCAGATCATGGCTCATCTCATTAGACTTCCCACATGCTGTGAAATGCTTGAGGATTGGGCAATAAGGGTGATGATGCCCCAGGTCTAAGTCTGTTTTGTTCCAGGTAGTTGGGCTACTTAGCATATCTGTCCAGAATTCCAAACCATTAAATGCAATGCTTGTCATCACTGTTTCCCAATCATTGTCATGACACATCAACATATCACAAAGATTTCCCTGCAGGGTTGCAGCATGCCTAGCTTTCCTCAAAGCTCTGGCTCCTTCTTGGTCACAGAACCACGCAGGCTACCTGCATGGCCTGCATGCTCTCTCCCCACTCCTGAGCATTTTACATTCCTTGTTTCTGGATTTAGCGAAGGACTTTTCTTGGGCAGGGTTGGTAAATCTCCTTTTTCCTGTTCTCCCACTGTATATTATTTAGATCTCTATCATATTACTGCAGATCAAGTTCTGCTTTTCCACTTGCTCATTTGTGCATGTCTGTTTCTTATTGAAACTGTCAGATTCTTCTTTGTACTTTCAGAAGTACCTATCACTATAATACTATAGCATGGCAATATATGTTTGTATATAGATATTTATTTTTAAGTTACTTAAATGTAATAGGTTCATATTCAATAAATAGTACTGAGTACCTACTCTATTTTCACAAGACACTGGTGAGGAAACAATGAGCAAAACAGATATGACTCCTTCTCTCGAGGCAAGTTCGTCAGAGGATGGACATTAAATAATCATTTAAGTTGCAACTTGATGAGTTCAGAAAAGCAAATTTACGGTGTACTAGGAGTTAACCAGGCAGAGGTAGAGGAAAGGATTCCAGGTAGAGGGAACAGCATGGGTGAAGCATGGATAGGTTGCCTTGTAGATATGAAGAGCCGAAAGATCAGAATTCCTGGAAATTAGTGGGTGAGGAAGAGAATGGTGGAAGATGGTGCTGGAGGAGTAGATAGGCCTCAGGTCTTGTAGGGATTTGTGGGTCATGTGAAGGATTTGGTTCTTTAGCCTAAGATCAAGAAATAGTCAAACTGAAAGCTATAACGTAGAAGATGCTTCATCTAATATTTATTCAGTTAAATCCTAACACCCTCCGGCTTCCAGCTCTGTAACTTACATTTGCACTCACTCTCATTTGTACTTTGGCTGTTGGGGGAAAAGAGGAAATGGCATGACTTATATGAGTACTTGGAACCTCTCTACCAAAAGGTAATGAGATGCCTCCGCAGAAAAGAAACTGACTAGTAGGTTGAAGGACCAGCAGTGTGGATCCCGGGCTTTCAAATTTTGAATTTTATTCTGTCTTGGACACGGAGCACTCAGTTTATTCTGAAAAACTGATTTCTAGCAATCCTCTTCCTCCCAATTTAATCCTGGACAATTGCCTAGGTGAATTAGGCCTGTCATTCTTGAATTCTGAAACCATTCCCCCATCACACACAACACAGGCCTCCACCCTAAACATTTAGCTGTCAGAGGGAAAAATCCCAACGTTTTTCACTTGCTGGAGCTGTGTGTCCATATGAATCATAAGCAGTCTCATCTGGAGAGAGAAAGTGGGGTGGGGTGGGAGGACCAAAATGCAAAGTACTTGGTGCTAGGTGTCCAATCATTGTTTTGTTGAACTGGAACTCGGACAGATAGGAGAGTTGTGACATTTGTGAAAGCAGTGGGAACAAGGAAGGCAAGAATTTTTTTAAGGATCTTTTCAAATTTAAAAATCAAGTTTATAATATTGCTTGAAGATGCCAGTGCTTTATGCATAGAACTTTTAAATGATTAACATTTCTTAAATATCAACATAAAACTAAGGTGTGCATAAATAAAGAGGCATAGATCCAGAAAGGTTATTTTTGCTTTTTGAATCCGTAGGACTAATAGGGGACAAATAAATTGTTTAGATTAATCAGTTCTTACTGAAAAGAAACACCAGAAAGAAATAGTTTTTAGTCAATGCTTGATTATTTGGTAATCACTAGTATGCTAGATACAAAATAAAAAAATAGAGATACAATATTTTTTTATCAGAAACATCTCTCTTTTAAACGTAAACTTTGTATTTGTTTTTAGGCACTCTCAGCTCTTGGACAGGGTATTTAACATCTGACCCAGTTTCCTACTCCGTGGTAGGGCTATGGGAGATTGTGGATGTGACAGGGCTTTTAAAACTATAATGCACCGTACAAATGTATTTACTAGTATTTTTTTTTCAGTTATCTATTACTGAGGAACAAATCACCTCAAATTTAAAACAGTGATTTATTATTTTGCACAATTCCTTGGATTGGCTGGGATCAGCTGGGTGGATCTTCTGCTCCACATGACTTTGAGTCACTCACACAGCTGCATACCGTTGGGAGCTCAGCTGCAGATGGAATTTCCAAGATGGCCACACTCACATGCCTTGCAGTTGTCTGGCTCTTGGCTGAAATGCCTCCATTCCCCTCTACCTGACTTCTCAGTCAGCAGTACATCTGAACATGTGGGCTTTCTGCCTGGATAGCAGACCAGCCCAGACTTCTTTACATGGCAGTTGGCTGAAGGCTTCTGAAGACCTAGACCAGCAAGTGACTCAACAGTACTTTTGCATTCTTCTGGGCCATCACAGGGCCATCCTACATTCAGGGGTAGAAAAATAGGTTCCAACTCTTGTTGAAGAGGGCAAAGTCACTTTGGAGAAGCATATGTAGAATGGGCAGGATTGTGGCAGCATCTAATGGAACATTCTACCAAAATTATTATTAAGTAAAGCTTGGTAGATTAAAAGAGTCTATTCTCAATGACTAAGCAATTAGAACTAAACTCTTGGTTTACACTACTTCCAGAGATGAAAACTTTTAAGTTGTTTTAAATATAAATATGCTGTGCATAATAACCATCAAATACATTCACAGTAGTTATTCTATTTGAAGAGGGAACTATATCCCCCCAAACCTAATTCCTGATTTAATCTTATTGTTTAATATAAAAGAAATATACTACAATCATGCTTTTTATTGTTTCATAATTTAAATTCACTCTACATATTTATTGATACAAAGGGAATTTTGAACTCCCTCTAGTGGCAAAAGTTTTTTTCTTTTTTTTTTTTTCTTCAAAGAGCTAGCTTGAAATAATAAGATGGCTGACATATATAACAGAACACATTTTCAAAAATGACTGGTTCTTACTGAGATGTACACTTTCTCCTATGTGAGTTATTGTAGGATTCTTTCATCTCTTATGAGAAATGTTCACATTCCTAAGAAACACTGATCATATTACATGAAAAAGAAGTGAAAGACTTCCTGTTAACTTTTAAAGTATAAAAACTGCTAACTGCTCCCATCAGTCAAGCTCGAGTAAAACAGATTCTATTTGACAAGTAAAACATCCTGATCCCTGATTAAAAAGTAAATTGAATTTTTAATTTCTGTCTGAAGAACTTTTTAAGAACAGATAAATGTATTTCATTGCTAAAATCTTTAGAAAAAGAGTAATAGGTAGCTATCGGAATGTGAAGCTTGGAAAGCACTGATAGCCAAAATAAAAGTAAAAATAAAAAGAGAGAAGTGCCAAAGTGTTAACACTTTCCTCTTCTAAAAAAGTTCACGTTTGGATTTCCATAGCCAGTGGGGAAACAATATTCACAGTCCGCGTAGCTATCACCATCACTGTGGCCAAAAGGAAGCACAATGTCAAAGGGTGGGAATAGAAAAACAGCTACTATGGACTTTGTAAATGGAGTTTTCCTATCCCCACCCCACTATCAAAGAGAGTTAATAGTGATTATTAACTTACTCTGTTATCTGTCCATTTACAGACAGATTTATTCTGGTTCTTTAAAAAAAAAGGAAAGACATCAGGAAAAAACATTCCTACAAAATGCTGTTTTCTCAACTATTTGCTAAAGCCGACTCAAGTTACTTGTATTGCATTGTCTTGTCTGGCAAGCCGACGTCCTCATCCCCTCTCTTCTTTCACAGAGATAGAATGGCCAGGGATGGTGGTAAGAATCTATAGATTTATTTTCATTTTAAAACTCCAGAAAGTGGAACCTAGGATTATCAGAATAATTCCCACAGGTTTTGTTTTGTTTGGGAGTAAACTACGAACTAGTAAGGTTTCACAAAAAACTATTAAACCATCCAATGAAAAGTTATACTTTGTTTCCTTCAAATACCTCTTTTTAGTCCGACATGTATAACCAAGTATGTGTCTCTTGTGGTCTCGATTACATCCGGTGTTTTTAGCTGGCAGCATTTCCTTTGTGGAGGCCTCACTTTATTTGCCAGGCTTTATTTCTGTGAATATAAAGAGACAAAAACAAGTTGCATGAGAGAGTGAAATTTAAGAAAAAATTAAATGTTAGTCTAACGTTGATTTTTTTGAAACAAAAAACAAGACACTAAATTGGTTATAAACAAACTGGTGATCTGGTTATTAAAATATAGAGGCTGCAAAAGTGCATGGAAAGTCTTATAGCCGTCTTTTAACCACCATGCATGTTTTCTTTTGAATATTTCAAAAAACCTAATTTAACTAATTGAGACCAAAGATTCCCCTCCCATTTAGTTGCTTAGATTTGGAATAATGAAAGTGAATTTGCAATTTTTAAAATGGTGTTTTCTTTCATTTTTCATTCTAGTTCTCTTAGAAATGTTCTTGGAACAGTGGTCTGTGCTAACAGCTGTATTCAATCTTGAGTAAAAGTCACTTCCTGAAGAGAATGAAATTCAACTTAACATGCGAACTTGCCTGGAACGTAATCCTGTAGGGCGAGTGTACTATGTGGTTATGAAACTGGACACGGGCACCCCGTCGAGGGGATTTCTTGTAAATAGTAGCCAATAGAAACCTTGTCAGTGTTTTTAACTGAAGATTTAATAATCTAAAAACATTGCTTATTCATACACATAACCATCTTAATTTTCAAGAATTTTACTCTGATATTTTGGGATATCTATCTATCTATCTATCTATCTATCTATCTATCTATCTATCTATCTATACATACTCAAAGATAGATAAACAGATAGATGATAGATAGATACAAAAATATATTTATTTAAGCTTTTCAGAATTTTTAAATTATCATTCTCGAGTTTCAGGCAAAATTGATTTCTGATTCAATTTTATTCATCCATTCATTCATTCATTCATCGTAGTGAGCCTAATTTAGATAGAATTTTATTGCTGTCCTCATAAGCTTAGTTGATTGTGCGTATTATATGAGAGGTACAGCTTTAGCTATTTAATATCTATTTTCAAAGTATCTTTTAGGTAGGTATTACTGATTTTACTGTCATCAATATTGCACTTCTTTATTTTAAAGAAATAAAATATTGTATCAATATAACTTACGTATTACTAAACCTTAATGGAATCATGCCTTAAATGGAAAACTTTTTACTGGATCAGTTGGGGTTTTTTTTTTTTTTTTTTTTTATGGATCACTCTTCTTTTGTCTAAATAATGAATGCAGAGTTTTTAATCAAGGGTATAAAATTGAAATATAGAGAAAGTCTAACACATTAACCAGAATTAACAAACATACATAAAAATTGCAGCTTTCTCAATTGGTAAGAATCAAAACCATTTCCAGCTTTATTTTGGTAACAAAAAGGGAGCCAGGCTTTTTTTCATTCCTTGATCAAATCACTAAGTTGCCTTGAAGACCTTTGTTTATAATGTCTTCGTGCATTCTTTTCCTCTTGACATGCTCCCCTCCCTCCTGTGAGATACTAATTAAAGAAAAGCCCCTGTGACCCTAGGTTGTTTAGAAGTCACCAAGAATGAGGCGGCAGCCGCTCAAATCTGGACAGGAAGTGCTCATTCCTAAAATATAACACAACTCTTGAGACCATCTTATCAAAAATCTGTTGGCTTCCAGTAGCAAAAAAAAAGTGCCTCTTTTGATTTAAAACATGTACACTTAAAACAAAAACAGAATTTGTAAGTCATTTTCTTTAATTTTTAAAAATTTATTTTTCAATTACCATTGACATGTAATATTATTCAATATTATATTAGTTTCCGGTGTACAAAACAACATAGTGATTAGATGTTTATATACCTCACAAAGTGATAACCTCAATAAGTCTTATTATCCATCTGACATTGTACATAGTTATTACAATATTATTGACTATATTCCCTATGGTGTACTTTTACATCCCTGTTTTCCAATTATAGTTGACATTCAATATTATTTTATATTAGTTTCAGGTGTACAGCATAGTGGTTAGACAGTTATATAATTTATGAAGTGATCCCTCCGATGAGTGTAGTACCCATCTGACACTATACGTAGTTTGCAATATTATTGACTATATCCCCCATACTGTACCTTATATCCCTGCGACTATTTTGTAATGTAAGTATTAAACAATACACCATATATACACTTTTAAGAAAAATTTGCAACAAATAACATTATCTTACTCATATATCAAGTGATAGTTTATTTGAGAGACATTGAAATATATAAACATTACAATATTCTAAGTTTGATAAAGGACAGTCTAATTTGTATGTGCGTTTTTTTGGGGGGGAGGGGATGCCTATGTCTGGTCATTCTTTTTAAAGAATTTGAGACAGCTCAGATCGTATATGAGAAACTTGGTTTTTGTTGGACAACAGGCCACACTTTCATTGGGATGGTAAGAAAGATGAATGTAGTACCTACTGATCATTTAGGTGTAATTAAGGCAATTTTGTTAATATAATAAATGATTTGAAAGAAATGGAAATAATTTAGTAACTTGACTTAAATAAGCAGGTTGTGCTGCCTGACGTCAAATTATTTCCCTCTTGCAATGACTTAATGTTGCCAAGTGCTAACTTCCAAGAAGCAGTTTCTTAGACAACTGTGTTAGTGTTTGTTTAAGCAAAAGGCTGTTTATTGCAAGTAATAAAGACGCACTACTCTTTGTGTTAAGTCATGGAGGAAGGATTGTTCTAAGTAATTGCAAAAGTAATTGAGGTTTTTGCAATTTTTAACCGTTTAAACGGCGATTACTTTTGCACCAACTTAGTATAAGGGCATCAGAATCTCAGTTATGAGACCAGACGTCAAGGGAACACAGGAAAGCTGCCTTCCCAGGATTGGCGGGAATCATAGTGGCCCTGGGCCTCATGGGGACCAACTGGATGACTGTTCCCAGTTGAAGGCACAAATTCAAGATCTGGAATTTAGAATTTTGCCTCTTGAACTTCCACCATTTATGTCCCCCAATTGCTCTTTGTTTAGCTGGTTTCTGAGTCCGGTTACTTTACTTCTTGCTATATACTGGCGTCTCATTCCTCCACTCCTGTGAATCTCACAGTTGTCGAAAATCCCTGCCCTGTACATCACTATTACAAGTGATGGATGATTCCTCTGTCTCATTATTTCTGTTCCCTCCCAACTTTAGCTTAGTCATCGCCCCTCAGCGACCTCATGACCTCCCTCCTTTGCACAGTGCCCAACGCTTTGATTCTAGTAGGCTCACTGTAAATATTGGTTGAATGAATAGATGAGAAACACTGTTAGAGAATTTTAAAAGTAAGTTATTTTCTCTTGCAAGCAAACTGTAAAGGAGCGAATAGGACTTAAAAGAATGAAAAGACATCTGGAAGAGAAAAGATATTTTGAAAATATTGAGAGATCTGATCATCTCTCCTTGGGTTAAAAAGAATTCATTGTAATAGTAGTAAGAAATTATTTGTTTACACAAGCATTTCAGTGTATATGTTTAAAACTGAGAGTTTGGACTATCCCATTAAAATATAGAAGTGCCTTTAAATCCTCCCACTTCATGCTGCCCCATTTAAGCAGCTATACATACTACTGGGGATGGAGATAATTTAACTTCAAGTGCCAAGAAGTGAAGTAGTCATTTTGTTGACCATATTGCACTCAGGAACCAAGATTCAGGTCTGTAATATGGGTCTGAAGGCTCCTTTTTTTCAGCTGTCAGATCTTAATTCTTTGTGAATAGATAATCAATTTCTTATTATCTTAAGGCAATCATCTCTTTTACGTTCTTTTTTCTTTTCTTTTTTAAAATCTTCTACGTGCCTATAGCTAATCATCTTTTAGCTTTTGGTTGCTCAGGATATAAAAATAAACACCAGGAAAGACTTGAATTCTTCATTCCCTTCCTAGCTTCTCTCCCTCTCCCCACCCCCACCCCAAGATATTGTTATATCTTGAACAATATAAAAGATACGTTCAAGTTCATTCTGTAAAAATCTTTCCTAGATTCTGCCATTTGTATAACAGTTTATAAGTAGATGGCAGATATAATTAGACCCAAATGTATAATTATTCTTTTCATTTAAAAGTTTTCAACTAAAAATTGGGTTGAAGAAGAGCTTGAAAAACAGTTTGAAATTCAGTTTGCGAGCTTTCTCTCTTACAGCATGAATCTCCAGTATTTATTTCCCCCTTAGACCATGAATATCCCCAGTTAATGGGGCTTTCGTTCCTCCTGCACTTTGGAAATAATCAGCATTCCCAAATGCATTAGAGAGCATTTTCCCTCATTAGAGAAAAAGTGCTTCTCAGATCCTGAAGCCCTTCCGTGTGAAAATAAAACAAACTAGATAATAAAAGTGCTACATGAGTATGGGAAAATTTCTCTTTAATTTTATGAAAGTTGAACTTTGTTTCTTGGACTCATAAGTCAATAAATCTAAAATAACTTTTGCTTATAGATATGCAACTGTGTGTTAGGCATTGAACTAGATGCGCTAGGTCTTAAGAAGCTTAGATTTCAGTGAAATGCACAGATAAATATAATACCGTGTTTCCCTGAAAATAAGACCTAACTGGAAAATAAGCCGTAGCATGATTTTTCAGGATGCTCGTAATATAAAATAAGCCCTAATACATCTTTTGGAGCAAAAATTAATATAAGACCCAGTCTTATTTTTGGGGAAATATAGTAGGGCTTATTTTATATTATGAGCATCCTGAAAAAGCATGCTAGGACTTATTTTCCGGTTAAGTCTTATTTTTGGGGAAGCACAGTATAACCAAAGTACACTATAAGTGGCCATAGCAGGCTGCGTATAGATTTCAGTGGTGATGAGAGAGAGAGAGAGAGAGAGAGAGAGACAGAGAGAGAGAGAGAGATAGAGAGAGAGAGAGAGAGAGAGAAACAAAACAGTGAATGCTGACTAGGAGAAATAGAGGCTCAGGAAAGTTTAAACCATAAGTTTGGAGCCCTAAGAGAAAAGCCAAGATTGGTTCTCTTCATGTGGATCCCTGTGTTCAGGGTGATTACTGAAACACTAGTTGTGGGTGAACTCCTGTATGGAAAAGAATCTAGAGTAGGGGGAAAAGAGGGCAAAGGAGGACAACCAAAAGAGTAGACATCTTGGAATTCCATGAAGGTGAGTTACAGAACCAAGTCATTTTGAATGGGAGCCAAGAGGCACTTGTGGGTGGAGTGGTGGCGGCAGAAGCCAGATTACAGTGTCTAGAATGGGAGGTGAAGACCTACAAACTTCCACTGATGAATGTTCTTTTCAGAACTCTGATAGTGAAAGAGAGAAGGAATAAAACAGCTTAAGCAAGGAAGCATTTTCCATTTTTTTAGAAAAGAGAAGACTAAGCTTTTTTAGGATAGAGAAGACTTGTGGTTACTTTACAGGGGGGAAAAGTCATTGCATCTACTGTTCTTATTTCTAAAAGAAAAATGTTATTGTATTTTTATAGTAAAAAAAAATGTTAAGTAGCCAAGTAAAATGAAAGGGGGGGGGGGAGAGAGAGAGAGAGAGAGAGAGAGAACCAGTACAGATACTGGGTTGAAGAGATAGGTGAGGGTGATGGATACAGGAAGTAATAGAGAAATTCATTTGAAATCAAGAATAGAAATGTAAAGCTACATTCTTGAAAATAACCAGGAACATCTCTATTACTAGGTAGAGAAGAATGCCAAGAAACACACACACACACACACACACACACACACACACACAAACACATATTTGAGAAAGAACTGAGGGAAGTTCGTGCAAATTAGGCCAAATGATGTCTGCCTTATTATTTGGCAGTGAAGAGTGAGCTTGAGAGTTTGAGGGGAAAATGAAAATGTTTTGAATTCTGTGTGGGATGGGGTAAGGATCCACTTGGAAATGAGTAAAATGAATAATAGGCTTAAGTGAATTTTTAGGGAAGCCAATCTGCATAGTTATGATTTGCAGTTGTCAGCAACTCAGGAGGAGGAATAGAAAAACCTGGTGGTCAAAAGTGCTCATCTGAAAGAATGAAAGGATTATAGATCCTGTGTTCTAGAAGTAAGAAACTTTCATTGCCTGGTTTGGGGATTTAGATTGGTTGGAAGTAAGAGAAATGTGGGGAGGGGTTGCTGGTAGTGATGGTGGTGACTTGATAGAACAGAGGAATGGAAAAATAACGAGAAAGAAGGAAAAGCTTAAATTTCCACATCTGAATGGGAAGAATAATATTGGTATGAAGATTAATAAAACAATGCCTGTAAAATACTTATGTCTGGCACATATTGCATACTTGAAAAATGTTATCTAATAATTTTATTAATAAAGAGTACAGAATAGGTGGAAGAATGAGAATTTCAGAACTTGATACCTTGCAGTGATGTTAGTCACTGAAGTAAAGTGGATATGCAAGTTTTCTTGAAGTGGAGTTCAAGGACTTGTAGGGTTGGGTTTTCGATGAAATAATGTCATCTAGGAAAAGCTCTTAGCTATGTGCTAAATTATCTGAAGGTAAGTAAAGTGATGCTGAAAGTAAGTAAATGCTGGTGACTAATATTTATAATTTAACAAACTGAAGTGTCTTATTTGCTTCTCCCTAAAACTCTATAAGGGAGATACTATCATTTTTCCCTTTTTACAATTAAACAGATTTAGATTGCTAAACTAGCAAGTTGTTAGAATTGTCTTTCGAACACGGCAGTTTTTAATGAAAGCCAATGCCTGTCCATTACTCCATACTCTAAATGGCAATAGCAGTCCTATAGGTCTTAGAATGAGATGGAGTTCCTTTCAAGGGCTGTGTCGTTTTACATGGAAGAGAAACAAGGAAGAGGCAGCTGCCTATTGGTGTCGTTTAGACAGAATCGACCCTGAAGTTTCAAGTGACGTTGCATCATCAAGAGAAAGAAATTCTCAGCTGCTTTAATCATTCTAAAATACATTTTGATACCATCTTGGTTTATAATAAATACATGCTTACCCAAGAAGACATTTAATCATTCCTAAGTTCTCTTAGGTCAAGAGGCTGTAATTTTCATGTACCTTATAGCGAGGCTTCTTCCTCCTCTTCTTTTTTTTTAGCAAAGCGTTATCTATCTATAATATATGCACAATGCATCCAAGTGCAAGAGTGCTTATCTTCTCTGGGTTCCTGTAACTACTCTGTGGTTCGTTTGGTATAACAATGCTTTCAGACACGGATGGGAGTGTATGGTATGTCCTCATCACATCTGACTCAGAATAATCCTGTAGAAGTCAGACACAGTGACTGAGGGGAATATGTAGTATTCTTCAGTTGTGCTGGACTTGAAAAGAGTCTGAGAACAAGTGCTTCATGGTGAAGCCAGGTCAATGAGTACTTGCCTTTGATGTCCTCACAGGATGCCTTTCAGTGTAGTAAATAGTGGAGAGTACATGGTAAATCTTGGCCGTGGTTTCATCAGTAGAGGAGTTAATAACGTAAAGACACTAAGTTGACTGAAGTCAGGCATTAATACAGTCCTCAGAAAATATAGCGAGAGGTTTTAGAAAATAGATGAGAGTAGGAAAAACTCACAGGGGGTGGACCATGAACTGTGATTTCAACAGAGTCAGGATGAATGTGGTTTGGCTGATGGAAAAACAGGCTGTTTCCTGGCAAAACTCAGAGCCAGAAAAGAGTGAATTCATGGGCAGCCAAAACACAAACCGTAGCTGGAAGAGCGGTAAAAGGGGGAAGGAGTTAGAAAGTAGAGTGCTTTTCAAGTGATGCTTAGAAATTTGCATTTGATGTGGGAGTGCTAGGAAGTAGAATGATAACCAAAGAAATCATAAAAAATTATTTTGGAAGCATGTACACAACAATTTGGAATAAATAAGAACCAGTCAGAGAGAGAAATAGAAGAGGTGCCAGCAGTTCTAGTTTGAGGAAACTAGATAAAAGATAGGGAAAGAGTCAGTACGAACTATAGAAACACTGCTAATTTAGAAATAGTGCATTTTCCCCGTTGAGTATAGAAATTAGCTGACTCCTACCTGTTTAATCACTTGGATTTGTAGCATTTTCTGAGAGTCACTGTTACCTTTATACTTTCCAGACTAGACTCATATATCTACTTTTATTTTTTTTTTCATATTTATGGGTAAAAGGGTAAAATGTGCAGGTAAAGTAGTTATTTAAAAAGCAAACTTATAGGGTTGGAGCGCCAAGAATCAGTTTCCTTCAGTTTTTGGAATCCTCTGAAAATCCACCTCACAAGGTTTTA
Organism: Rhinolophus ferrumequinum; assembly: GCF_004115265.2. Lineage (NCBI taxonomy): Eukaryota > Metazoa > Chordata > Mammalia > Chiroptera > Rhinolophidae > Rhinolophus > Rhinolophus ferrumequinum. Next base: position 61,952,097 of record NC_046291.1, read on the forward strand.
GTACACTGCTGTCATAAAAAAATATATTAGTTGTGGAAATTTTCAAATGTACACTAAAGTAGAAAGAATAGTTTCAACGATTATCAACAATGTGCCCATTCTTAGTTATTGATACGATTTTTAAAATGTTGTGTGATAGAATGAAATAACCTGCATGATGTTCCATTACAAGAGTTTGTACTTCTACTTTAGAAAATTTAGATAATCATCAAAAACATAAATTATAATTTTTTTTAAATAAAGGGAAGAGACAGATATAGAAACACGGGAAAACAGTTTCTGCAGTGATTTGCAGTATTTTATAGACACGGTAAATAGCTTAAGTGAATTCTAAGACTTCTTAAAAGAGCCCCTAAAATAGAATATCTTTTCAAATCACTCAAGAGATCATGAATTACAGAACCTGGATTGATACTCTTTAATACTGAAGAAGTTTGGCTAATAAATTGGAATTTATAATTCGTCATTGAGTTAACATACCTCAAAATCATGAGCTTGTTTTACTTTTATGGAGTAATTATATCTGCTTGAATAGGACTTGGATGCATTTTGAAGATATTGTTTATTCTTTCATTGAACCAATATTTGGATGCCTGTTATGTGCCAGGTCCTGAGGTAGGGGCTTGGGTTATATTAGTGGTTTGATATGTTAATAATTCCTATGAGATAATCTTCAGTGTGAAATCAATTACAATTTTCTTTGATAACAAAGGGAAACATTACAGATAAATGAAATTCATGTATAACCTCTAATAGTCACTGCTTCACGTGTGAACCATTTACATGTTTTTCTATAATTGGGTCCTCTTACCTACTAACTTACTTCTTTTGATTCACTTTGTAATTTCATATCAATTTTAAGGATTGTGATAACCATTTTAGATGTCTTTTTATCTGACTTATCTGATCTATATAAAAATTACTTTTCTATTCTGAAGCCCTAGGAAGACTGAGAACTGGCAAACTGGCACTCCAGGTCCAGACGGGAATCTGTAAGACTCATGGGCTGGACTTGGTTCTGTGTGCCACACCAACACTCATGGCTGATCTTGTGAGTGTGTGTGTGTGTCCGTGTGCATATGTGCATGCGACTAAAACTTGCTAAAGAATGAACAGTCCAGGAGGAATGTTATCACGTTATGTTTGCAACTGACAACTGTGAAGCACCAACAGCAAGAAGGGTGGAGTGGAGAAATTTGATAAATACCTACAGGTTTACATTCATCTCCCTTTAACCTTTCTTTTTATATGAATGCATTTTATACCTAAAACACTATGGGTATAACTTGATGTGATTGTATGTGTGTCGGGGGCGGGCGGGTGAGGGGGGAAGAGCAAACAGCTCAGCTTGTTCCTTCGCGAAGGATGCCTTTGGGAGATGAGGGTCAAGTTTCTCATTCTAACTCGTGAAGACTGTGCCCACTAGTTATACCATATACAATTGTCCGGCTAGGTCTTATTTTCGGGGAAACACAGTAAGAGTCACTGTCAGATCTCCTTGGAAAAACTGAGTGTGTGAGATGTTTACTTGTAACCACTTAATAGATCTTTGTTCTTCAGAAGGTTAAAAATGAGTTTTTGAAAAAACCGCATTTCTCAAGCCAAGGCTATGAATAGGAAGAACATGTGTGTGCGTTTGCACGCATGTGTTCATGCACCTGTGTGCCATGCTGCACAGATTTGAAGACACTGTTTTCACATTTCACCATCTCTGAAATCAGGATGCATCTTATAATTTACGATGTCTTATAGTCAGTGTTGTCCATTTTTTCAAATGTTAACATCTCAATAATTGTCAAACATCTTATAATCGTGGTCTTGTAGATTGCACGGCATACAGTTTTTATCCAAATATCTATAGGAGACTGGTTTCAGAGAGATGAATAGGACATTTCTCTTTTCCCTAAAAAGTAAAGCAGGAAGATTTATTCTGACAGTAATAGTTGAGGTCAAGAGAAACCATTTGGTTGTGGAATCCCATTTCCTTAATAAGTCACATACAGATGCAAAATGCAACATTCATTACAACCCCTCTTCTGATCCTAAGTGATCTAAAGATTAGGGTGCAAATTCACCATGTTTAATATAATCTGTAAAGCATATTCTTTAAAATCTGATCACTCTGTAGCTTACATTCCCCTCTTTCTAACTTCAGATAATCATCGTTTTGAAAAGGGTGAAAATTATCATTTCTGCCATTTGTGTTTGTGTGTAGACAAAAGCTAACTTCTCTCATTCATTCATACCTCCAAAAAATGTGAAGAACAATGGGTTAAATAACCCATTAAAGATTTATAGGTTGTTTAATCTTACAAAATTGTTAAGGCTCAAATAAGACTCCCCCCTCACTTTTATGGGTGGGGTAGTAGCGAATACAGAGAAAAGCACTATATGATCTGCAGAAGACATAGACTCTAGTCCTGGGGTAGAACTGTGATAGATAGGTTCAGATTTAGAGGCATTTAACAAAGAACTTTCTACTTGATATGGCTAAATATGAATAGATGGGATGAATGTATTATTGCTCAAGGTGTGCATGAGAGACAGTAGCATTCATTCTATTATTGAAATATTTATTGACCTAGGGCAAGTTGTTTAACCTATCTGAGGCTATTTCACTTGTCCAAAAATAAGTGGAGAATGCCTGCCCTGCCCCCTTCCCTGAGATTTTTAATGAGATAAGATGTAATAAAGCATTTTGTAAATTGTAACTATTTATACATTCATTCTGCTTCCATGTGTTAATATGTGTACACATACAAAATATTTTTAAAAGTATGTTTTATAAATAGGTCTGAATATAAATTTATACGTATATAAATAGGTATGAAAAATGTCTTCAGAAGTTACCTACTTCTTCCTCCCGGCACCTTCTCCAACTTAGAAGAGTTTAACAGGATTTTAATGCTTAATAATCCCTTGGTTGAAACATCATCACATTTGCCACTAGATCAAGTATTAGATTGGCAGGTGAAAGGAGGGTGGTTCTGGGAGGGTCTGTGTAATCTGTTGTCAGCATTCTGGGAGTGTTCTTTATAGTTTGGAATTAGAAACTGCCGATGTCATGATCAGTCATATTGTCATGACAACATCAGAATTCCTTCACTCGCCTTCTCTTTGCTTGGGGAGTATCGATTTGCCACAGGTCTGTCATCAGTTTGCCCCATGTGTTAAGGGTATTAGATAACCCGGAACTAGTCAGTCTTAAAGACACTTAGGGTGGGGATTTTTGTAAGCTCCTTATGTGGCCCATTTCAGAATTCTGAACTAACTATTCTAATGTTGGAAAGTTTGCCTTCCTACATATTCAACTCTGTAGAAATTTATTTCTAATTCTATATTTTCTTGTTTGAACTTTTACATTTATAATTCAAATGGAGAATGAAAAAGAACTTTCAGCATCCCCATTTACTTAAAAAATATCGTTAATTATTTTATCATCCTCCTCGTCAGGTGAAATAGACCTAATTTAATGGTAAGCTTGGCAACTGAAGGAAAAGGGAAATCTTTTACTGTGGGTTTTTTTTTTTTTTCCTTCCGTGTTTTGAATGCTTTAAAACCTAACTTGTGCTATGGATCCTAGGTTTTGGATAGACATTGTCATTCTTAGTTTATATGAGGGTTTTATTTGTCTCGGTTACAGTTGTTCACCCTGTACTGTCAACGTTATCATTTGAACGGTTATTTTTGCTCATGGAAAGGAGATGGTCATTGGAGGTTTGAATTCTGTTTTTCATGCTTTAGAGATTTTTGGTTTTTTTGGCTCTAGTTTTCCACAAATTCTGTTGGTTTCCTAAGTACTTTTTGTCTTTTCCCAGGTCATATAGTGAGAGGTGGATGTGATTAGCTATTTCCACAGCACACCAGCCCCTCCCTTCGTCATGCCAGTTCTTGTCCTTTAGCCATAGTTTGCTCACTCCCATCTCTTTAGGTAAGCTGTCGTTCCAAAGATCACCTAATAATATATTTTTACATAATTTGTAAGTTTTACTATAATTCACAAAAAATTTATTGAATTATCTTGATGTATTCTGAAAATAAGCACTTCTTTTCCTATAAGCTTGCTATAGGAATGGAGAATACATGACAGCTCCAATACTAGATTTCCACAGTCAAAGAAGATAGAGGACTGAGGCATCTATCCGTAGTTCATTCTCCTTTATTTTGTTATAGAATTAAATTAAAAAATAAATTTTCAATTACGATCAATATGTCAACTATAAGTTTCACCTGTACAGCATACTGGTTAAACGTTTATATAATTTAAGCAATGAGCCCCTCAATAAGCCTAGTACCCACCTGGCACCATACATTGTTATGAAAACATTATTGACTGTATTTCCTATGCTGTAATTTACATTCAAGTGACTATTTTGTAAGTGCTGATTTGTATTTCTTAATCCCTTCACTTTTTTCACCCTGACCTCCCCACCCCCCAATCCCATCTGGCAATCGTCAGTTTGTTCTCTATATCTATGAGTTTGTTTCTGTTTTGTTTGTTCATTTATTTTGTTTTTTAGATTCCACTCGTAAGTGAAATAATACAGTATTTGTCTTTCTCTGTCTGACTTATATCATTTAGCATAATATCCTCTATTTTGCTATAGAACTTGATCTACAGATACAAAGTCAATGTAATGTAACCCAAACCAAACCAAAAATCTTGGATTTTTAATTCATATAACCCCCCTCCCGCATTTTGCTTTTTGGAACGAGTAAGAACCCATACACCCATTTTCATACAAAAACTTAAGAAAAATTTAAATTGTAGAGAACCTTTATTCTACAAATTTGAGTGAAATCTGAATTTTATTAACTATTCTACAACAGCAGAATAATAACTAATTTATGAACAGATTATATGCAAAAACTTTTTGAGTGTTAATTATTTGCTTTGAATTTGGAGGATGTTTTGCCATAGAGAAAAATGTCCTAAGTGGTGATTAGGATTTTGGCTGACCTATAAGCATCTATGAATCCCATAGTGAAGCTAATTGCTAATATGGTCTCCCACTATTTTTTGAGAAAAAAATGTGTTCTCAGTCTCAGTTCAGGTTTTGGGAAATACCTTTCAGCTAATACCGTCCCAAATTCTAGAAGATTGTTCTTTCTGCCTCTCTCCCAACTCCATCCCACCAACGATCCCAGAAAATAAAACTGGTTGCAAGAGAGAAGTTATACCTTAACTATCAGTTAAATGAGATTTGGGAGTGAGGTTGGGTCAGAATATATATCTGTACTATTAACTATATATTCTAATATTGGAGAGTTTGCCTTTATATTCAACTGAATGGAAATTTTATGTAATTCCATATCCCTTTTTAAGTGACTTGCCCAAGGTCACACAGATGGCAATTGATGAAACCAAGATGCCCACCCAGGCTTGGGCTCTTAAGTTTTCACCTATGGGGTTTAGACGTGTCCATAGGTAATAGTGGTGATAATAACTATCATTAGTATTATTAGAAGCAGGGGACTTTGGAGTTAGAAAGACCTGAGTTCAAATCTCAGCTCCATTAGATATGACCTGTGGCCTTAGGAAAATTACTTAAACCTCTGAGTCTGTTTTCAGTAAAATGGGATAATCATCATTTTCTCATGGGGTATGTGTGCGTGCGCGTGTGTGTGTGTGTGTGTGTGTGATAGAAACAGAGAGAGAGAGAGAGAAATGTGCTGAGAAAGTATGTGGAATATAGTAGTTACTCAATAAATGATAACTATGATTCATTAGTTCATGCAGAGAAGCACAGTAGGGCAAAGCCTATTTCTTCTGTTTTGTTCACAAGGGTAGATTTAGGAATCATCAGAATATTGCCTCTGGTAAAATACATCAGAATATGCCTATGTTGAATGCTTTCTATTAATATATACCTTCTAGGATATAGCAGCAGAGCTATAGTTTTATTATACTGGTTTCATTTTTATATACATGTGATTTTATATGTGTCTAGGGAGACTTTAAGTCTAGAATAAGAATCACAGACATGTTTTAAAAAGCAAAATAGTAAATAATAGAAAATATTTCTGCTACTTTATAAATAGGGTACTTTATCAACTCTATTTTGTACCACAAAAGAACAGAAATTTAAAGAATCTGCTGACCTCATGTATTTTTCTTTCTCTTTTTTTTTCTGTTTTGCTGGGAACCAGAGGCTTTGTGAGCCATTAAGACTCTAAGTGTAAATAATTTTTTAATGTGAACTACTTACAATAACCAATACTATTTGATTATATTGTATTCATTAAAGCTTGTAATTTGAAATAATGTTGGATGAATTTTCCTCTTAATTCCTTTCTATTTTTAATATGACCCAAATAGAGAAAAAGGGGGGGGGGGTGCCTGAAATGATTTAGCAATGATAGAGGGATAGAACCTGCTGTAGTTCTATTCTTTTGTTGATAGACGTCTCTATTCTTATCTCATTGGACATCTTCTCTGCCTCCATTTATTTTTATTCTTTTAAAGCTTAACTCCCCCCTTATACTTTGTAGTAATTTCATTCAAAGGCTCCTCTTATCTATGGGGCTCAGTAATGTGTGTGTTGGAATGGGGGGGTGCCCTAGCCTTTTGACTTTTCATCATCTCCCATCAGAGAGTTCATCGATTAGCAATGATTTCAGCAGTGATCACCCCAATTCTACATCCTCCCTCATCCCTGCCCTTTCTCTCAAGTTCTATTTTCCTAGTTATCTGCACAGTACTTCTTTCTGAATGTCCCTCCAACAAAACATTTATACAGCTGAGCTTCCCACGCCCATGTTATATATCCTGTATTGATCTCTCCCTCTTGTGGACGCCCTCAGCACATAATTGTCTAGACCACTTGGCTGGCACTTAACGCTTAATGTCTTGCGTTATTAGAGTACAGCAGCTTGGTTGCTGTAGGGGTTATAAGTACTCACCTGGGAATTAGAGCATTACTTGTAAGTCTTTTTGGAGACACAGTATTATAGAGTTGAAGGAGCACAGAACAAAGTCTTTGAACCTTAGCTAGGTCTAGGGTTAACACTTGCTAGCTACTTACTAGTTCTATGGTAGGTCAGTCAGTCTTATTTTTTCCCCTCTCCTCTGTAAATGGAGCCTAATAACTATTCCAGCCTTATAGGGTTGTTGTGTAAGTGAAATGAGATGTGAAAAGATTTACAACTGAAAGTCTCCTTTTCAAATTGTTTCTATGGGACAAATGTCTTCTAAATTCAGATTCTCAAATTCCAGTTTATACAAACGCTTGGAAGTTGCAGGTCTCAATCTCAGCCTAAGACTGCAGGCTTCTGCAGGTACTCACGGCCGCTTCCTCATTTTCCTCAAGCGTATACTCCTCCTGCCATGCAGAGTATGATCCCGATACTGCTCACAGTCTTCCCGTTCATACAGATACGGCCCGAGTCTAACACAAAACTTCTTTAAAGGAAAAGGGACAAAAACAAATGTGGGAGAAAAACTTCCATGCACCTAGGCTATTGAAACAGAGGGTTTGCCAGGCTTTTTTTTTTTTTTTGGTGACCTCTTAAAGTTACGTATGCGGTATACTCAGCCTTAAAAGGCATACTCATTTGGCTACTCAGCAGGTATCAGAAAGGCAGCCTTCCCTTACCTAAATTTGTTCTTTTTATTTCTTGACAGTTTCGACTACAACCTTGCTTCTTCTGCTCTTTAATGGTCAGCCAGACTTACTAAGCATCAGTCATTTACACAGTACACTCACTTAAATCTACAAACCACCACTATAAAACCTGGAAAAATAATAACAACAACTACCAGTTACTGAGTTGGGCACTTTTGCTGGTGTATTATATATATACTTAAGACAATCTTTGAGGAGACTGGGACTCAGAGAGCTTAACTAACTTGCTCAAAGCCGTGTGGCCAGGAAGTGGAAAGCCAAATGTGGAGCCAGATGTGTTTGGCTCTTTTAATTTTGTTCCTTGCATTGCAAAATCTAGATTCACTTAAATTATCTGAAGAAGTGGGGAGGGGGCTAAGTATACACATGGAAGGGTTGTTGTAAGTCTTAAGAGCTAAAGCAGCTTTATGGCCTCTGGCTCCCTCCATCATCTACTGGCCAGGAGCTCACCCGCTCCTGGCAACTACTTTACTTTCTGCTTGCTGCCAGTCAGCTTCCTGTTTACTCATAGTTTCTGCTTCCTCATAACCTTGGCTTGCATATGGTTTTGGCTTTTTGTGGCCTCAACTCTACCTCCTAGAACTCTTGCCATTTCTGCCCCTTTCCTAACTGGTTCAGCTCTTGGAGTTCTCTGAATCAAATTCCCGAGGGTGAGAAGCTGATTGGCTCTGCTCATTTTTTCAATCCCAGGCATGTCATAGGTCACTGGCCCATCTGTGGATTGGCTGCCCTTGGGTCAGATTCCCACAATTTTACCCACCAGCTGAACTGGGGGAGGAGGGTGATGTAGGGCTGTCTAGCAGCAAGTCTTAGTTTCCCTGTAAGGAGGATAAGCGTGGACAGGACAGATTCCAAAGCCCTTATTCTTACTGTGATAACTTGCAGTTTCTCTGGAGTGTTTCTTCACTTTGTCTTAAAATGTATTTGTTTCAAAGGTCAATAAACTTTTTCAGATGAATTGCACCAGGAATCTATCTGTGTAATCACTTACAACTAAGCACTTGTGAATATCTATAATTGATTATATATACACATGTGGTTTCATATTTCTGTTTTTTCTCTTATGTTAGAATCATATGGGCTTTAGTGACTTTATTACATTTTATAGTCTTTGATGGTGGGAAATCTATCTTCTCCTTTGTTTATAATGCTTTACTTAGTCAAGAGTATAGTACCTACCTAAGTCTGAAACTTTTGAACCCTGGCTGGTAGATATTGTTTTTAAAATGTATGCTTTGTGTTCTCTCCTTTTATGTCATTCACCATTATAGAACAATATATTTTGTTGCTAATTAGATACGCTTTTTATTCTTAAAGAGTTCTTTTAATATTCTTTCAGTATCCTTAGTATATTTTAGTATCTAATATAATAATTCTTTTAGTATTCTAATTTAAAATTTATTATCACTTAAAATATGGTTTTACCGTGAAAAGCTATTGCAAAGTATCAAGTCTTAGCATTCTAGAATAGCACAACATCCAAAGTATCATGACCTTAGAGCAGAGTCATAGAAAAATTAATCTACACTGTTCTTTTGTGGTTTACATTGTGGTTTCCTAAGACCAGTCATGATAACTGAGGTTGTATGTGGAATTTCTCCCATAGATGACAGATTGGAACCATGGGGATCTTGAGCACAAAGTTCTCAGGAAAAGGCACCTCTGACTTGACTTGAACAGTTCTACCTAAAATCTTATATTTTATACTTGTGGTTGATAACTTGCTGTAAAGGGTCCTAGCCAAAGGAGACAGCAAATGGGGGCACCCAAAACAATTGTAAATGCACAGAGTAGCAGGAAACAGTTCTAGCATATATATATTCTAAAATAATTCTAGCATATATATATGTACATATATTATGTATATTATACACATATACACATACTGAAAGTTGTGCTTTATTACATCATTTTACAGGACAGAGGTTTCTGTGACTTTCATCTAGCAAGTTCTTACTTGACCATTGTGTGCCTCATACGGTGCATAGAATAAGTTTCTTTGCTGCTGATATTTTTTTGTTTTAATGAAAAGAATTAGGACTTACATGTCTACTTTGTGTATTTGGTTGGTTTTGATTAGGTGAGACTTGCTAGGTCTAATCACTTTTGCCAGAGAATGTTAGGAGCACCTCTGAGTGTGGAGTCGGGACCACTAAGTTACCAGCAGGATATCTAAGATGGACATTGGTCAGTTCTTTGCTCCTGGACAAACTCTCAAATGGCTACAGCTTTGCTAGAAGACTCAATTTCCATAGGAGACACTTTGTTTTCCTTCTGGCAGCCAGAAGCTAAGAGCCTTCACTTCTCAGCCGAGTTAGGATTTTTTCATTATCAGGGCAGATGGCCCTTTCCAGGAAGGTGTTAGAGGCCAGATTCCAAGGAAGAAACTCTGTAATACTTACTGCAGTGATATTACCTTGTAGTATTCACAGTTGAACAGGCCAACTTGAAAGATGGCAAGCCTGCCCCAAAGGCCTATCCAGAGAAGGTGGGCTCTGCCTGTGGAACTTGCTGCAGATGCTTGCATCGTACAAGTTTTAGGCTTGATACACCAACGCAAAGGTGAGCCGGAAAAGGGGCATCTTGAGTCGCCTGAAATAATTTCAACTGGGAAACAAAGGAAACTACCTCTGTCCTTTGTCCCTTTTTTGCAGTTTCTGTGTCCCTTCAATAGAACACATCTATGTCTCATATAATAATTAACACATAGGAAGATGACACTGTTCCAATCTTCTGGAAGGCTTACCAAGCCGATGGCCTTAAATAATTTTCGCCCTTTGATATTGTCATCTTGAAGATAAGCTTGTAAACTGTGGCATAGGAATGAAGTACGGAACTTTATCGTGCGTATTTGCGGTGAGGGCGTGGGGAGTGGAGACCTGTTTTTGCTGCTAAAATTTTACCGTATGATTTGGGAGAACGGGGGGATTTGCAGAGGTTTGATGGAGGTTGATTCGTTGCCCGCACCTTTTCTGGGGGAGTGGGGGGATAGTTTGGAAGGATGAAGGAAAAGAGAAGACCTGGGATCAGTTGGCTTGCTATCCAGGTGTCAGAGCGATCCCCGAAGCGATGCCCTTAAAAGGGGTTTCGAGCAGGGGTGCAGAGCTGCCGTTGGTGCTCAGGCAAAGAGACGAGGGGGAGAAAAGAAAAGAGGAGGGGGTTGGCTACTCCAAGGAATGTGCGGCATGCGGGGAGCCAGACCCAACCATTGCACCAGAGCGGGGGCGCCGGCGGCTCCCCGAAGCGCGCGGCCCCGGCTCCGGCCCCACGCCCGGGAAGGAGCGCGCGGGGGCTGGCCGGCCCGCGGGGCTGCGGGCGCGGTGCTCACCGGGCGGGTGGGGAGGCGCGGGTGGGCCTGGGCGCGGCGCGGGGCGGTGCGCGGCCGCCTCCCCGCCCCCGGCCGGCGCGCTCTCAGGGCGGTGGTTGAGGCCGCGGTAGGTGGGGACGCGGCGGCGCTGCTCCTCCGCTGCCGCCGGGAGAGTCGGCGGCGCCGCCAGCTCTGCGCGCGAACTCCCGTCCATGGCACGCAGGGCGGCGGCCACCCGAGCTGTCCGACTCTCGCCCGCCGCCGCGCCGCACTTTTAGGCGAGTCCCGAGGTCGAGGGCGAAGGAGAAGTCCGCCCCGAGCTGCAGCCCCCGCCGGCCGCCGCCGCGCGGCGAGAGGGAGTTCCCAGAGCGGCCGCGGCCGGGCCGGCCCCCTCCCTGTGCCCTCCCCCTCGCTGCGAGGCTGCCCCGCGCCCGCGCCCGCCGCCCGCGCCCGCCGCGATGATCTTCCCCAGCAGCAGCGGCAACCCCGGGGGCAGCAGCAACTGCAGGACGCCCTATCGCAAGCAGGTGAGGCGGCGGCGGGGATGCCGCACGGAGGCCGGCGGCCCCGCGTTTACAAAGGGCGGCAGCGCTCGGCCGGGCACCGCTCTCCTCCTCGGAGGGACCGGGCTGGGCGGTGACCTTGTTTCGGAAGGAGGCGGCCCGCAGGGACGGCTCGGGCCGGCGACCTTAGCTGGGGAGATGCCCTCGACCCCGCCGGCCAGGCCGGGGGGGAAGTGGAGGAAGGGGAAGGGCGGAGAGGCGGCGGGAGTTGGAGCGCGCCGGGCGGGGGGCTTCGCCCAGCTCTGCAACAAGTTTGGGTTTTTTTTTGTTTTGTTTTTTTCCCCCCTGAAACCTTTGTGTGTAGAGGAGTACGATAATCAGTCGTAACGTTGGTTTGCAACAATCTTCACTTAGAATCTCAAAGAACCTGCCTGATTCGTAGGAAACCCGGAAGAGCAGAGTGTGTGTGTGTGTGTGTGTGTGTGTGTGTGTGTGGTTCGCGCGCGCCCCCCTCCTATATATATTTAAAAAAAAGAAAAGAAAGAAAAGAAACAGGAACTTCTACTGTCACTTTCTCAAGGTTTTCAGTTTTTAGAAGCACAGGGAAATCCTGTGACATCCTAGTTGCAGAGATACTTGGATAAGCCTGAGTCATACATGCCTTTCTTTATTTTAATACCGTTTCATACATTTTTTAACAGATTGAACTCGAAAGGCACTTTAGTGGTTAGATCAAAATCCCCTGCTGGGAAAAGGAGTGGAGCTAGGAACTTATACTTGCGGCCTTTTGTTTTTCATCTTTGTTTTTAAAAGAAGGTTACTGAAGCCATGTTGTGATAAATCTCCCAGAGCCTTTCAGCAGCAGGAATAACAAAACCTAGCTTTAAATTATGTAAAAAATGTGCAGGACTGTTTAGAAAAGGTTAAACTGATTTAGAGGTCAGTGGCAAGATGCTTGTTGAGAAAACAAAAACACGATTGCAGATATTTTTCTTCCATAATAAATCTCTAGTCTACATCCTTAGCCGCTGAGACAAATCAATTAAGTTATTATCCCAATAATGGTACAAGCGGACTGTATCCTTCCATGCAGACCACGGCTCTGTTAAGATCATGACAGATGACAGTGATGCCTGGTGGCTTTCCTGAAGGCGTTCACAGGGTTATGGATTACATTTTGTGCTTTTTGTTCTCAAAGTCATTATTTTGGGGGGGGTGGAGGGTATGTCCTAGGATAAGTATATCTGAAAGTAGGGCTAATTTTGTCAAACAGTGATGGTGTCAAAAAGTATTGTTTTCTGGTATTTGGTTCTCGTTAGCTTTCCCTTAAAAAGGCAGTAAACACACCCTGGTCAGTGTGCTTTTGCTGTCCCAAGTCGATGGAACTTTTTTACCAGGCTTCAGAAAAGCCTCCTCCTTTAATTAAAAATAAAATAAAATAAAATAAATCTGCATTTGTGACTTGGCTGAAGTAGATGCTGAAATTGTCAAGATTCAGAGCAGAGATCCCTAAATTCAGTTCATGTGGCCTCATTTAAAATAAATGCCCTCTGGTCCAGCACACTTAACATCAACTTCTTAAATGAAGCCAATTTACAATAAATATTCTTCTCCTGAACCCTCCTCCCCCACCCACCTCACTGTACCTGAAAAGATGGCTAATTATGTAAAGGCCTTGTGTATTCATTTATTTGTTGTCAAAACCCGGTGGGGCGTTAGCTCTGAAATGAGGAAAAAGCTCTGAGGGCAAGGCCTTTTGCTGTGAGGGGCTGGAGGTTTTGTGTGTGAAGGGGGACAGCCTGCTGGTCTGGAGCACGCTGATAAGATGCTCTTCTTTTCACTGGGCTCTCCTTAGATTCAGAGACTAAAAGGGCTGACTGAATCAGAAAAACAAACAGACTTTCTTTTTTCTATAGGCAAAGAAAGAAATGAATGTGTAGGCATTATACAGACACAAGACCCCGGGCACCAGTGGTATTTGAGTCAAAGGTTTCTTTTGTTAGAATTTAGCCATTCACTGGGAAAGCACACTTCCAGCACGGGACCTGGTTACCATAAGTGAGTTTGTGATCTCATCCTGGCTTAGTCTAAACGGGAAGTCTAATTAATGCTTTTTATAAGGTTTTGTGATGTTAAGCTTGCACCTTTTAGTTCATATTAGTTCATTTTGATGAAAGAATAGGTAACTTTTAGGTGGGTAATACAGTTTGATTTTTAAATATGCCATGTTTTCCCGAAAATATGACCTAGTCAGACCATCAGCTCTAATGCGTCTTTTGGAGCAAAAATTAATATAAGACTCGGCATTATATTATGTTATACCCGGTATTATATTATTATATTATATTATATAAGACTGGGTCTTATATTATCTTAAAATAAGACTGGGTCTTATATTAATTGTTGCTCCAAAAGACACATTAGAGCTGATGGTCTGGCTAGGTCTTATTTTGGGGGAAACACAGTAATCAGCTGTTAGAGCCGTTCAGATAATATGCCTGAAGAAAAAAAATTGTGTGTGAGGAATACTTAAAGATTACCTTTAGGGGAAAAAATAATGAGTCAGAATCACACTTGTATTGTACCTGTATAATAGTAATAACTAACCATCATTGAGCACCTTACCGCCTAGTGGTCACTGTTCTAAGTGCTTTCAGTGGATTAACTCATTTAGTCATCTTGACAGTACTGTGAGCCAGGTAATAATAATAATATCCCCATAGTAAAGAAAACTGAGGCATAGATTAAGTAACCTGCTCAGTCTATCCAACCCACAGCGCAGAGCCAGGATTTGGACCCTGGCAGCCAAGCTCATAAAAACCACCACACTGTAAGTGCCTGCTTACAGTCACATCTCAATAAAATCTCTTACAGAGCTCATTTGCATCACTGCCCACTGCCCTTCTAGTCTCAGAAGGACAGTTTAGGGATTCCTCCCACCTTTTTGGGGAGCCCAGGTGGAAGTTTTGAGGTTGGATGTGAAGGATGAGGTAAGTGGATCATATGGATGGTGGGCTCGTGGTGTTTGAAGCAGCATTGAAGTCAGAATATTGCGCTACTGAATGATTGTACAATTTCTTGTTAAAAACTTTATTTTACATGTAGTGGCGTCAAGCAGTTTCAGTTAAAGCAGAGGTGGGTGATGCTTGTCCCCTTCCTGCCCCACGTAGTGTTTTGAGGACATCAAGGAGCATTGATCTCTGGCATCATCTAGGATAAACAGGATTTTCCTGCCTCACAGGCCTCTGAGCACATTAGAAATACACCTGCTCGGCTCAGGTCAAAGTGAGAGGCTTTTGAATGGAGTGACACAACCCGGTAGGCAGTATCTACACAACGATGGTTGGTTTAGGTCTCAGTGGAGAAATGTCCTATTATTATTGACTGTGACTTTCAGATACATGGTATTCCTTAAGCAAATCCAGTCTGGTTATATGAAAGCAGCACCTCCCACAGCCAAACCATTTATCAGGACTTTCGTAAAGTTGTGAAAATATTTTAGTGTGTTTCTAAAAAAAAGGGTGTTTTATGCTGGAAAAATCTTTACAAATAGAAAATGAGTATTTCCATTTTTAAAAAATTCGTTTATTAGCTCTTTCTCTTTGTGTTTTCCATTTTGAACTGCTTTCTTCAGGTAATTGACTCAGTTGTGTCATACACTTTGGTTTTTAGCAAATTGTGGCAAGCCCTTTTTTGCTAGGTAATAATGTTCTGGTGGTTTACAATTGGGGCTTGTGGGGTAGGGGAGTGAATGCAACAATTTTCGTGGATGTGTATATATTTCTTGATCTTGAACAAATGATTTTGCCAAATAATAGCCGTACTTGTTCAGTGTTACTAACTTTTGATGAGTGCAGTACTTCTCTCCACAGTTTAAGTAGATTTCCATAGTTTGCTTCTTTCTTGAAATTAACTGGGTGTAGCTGCACGTGAAGAATTCAGCAGTGATTCAGTTAAAAGGATGACATCCAAAGCTGTTGATTAATCCTCTTGAAGCAGTTTCTGTTCACAGCAATTTATGTATAGTAGGTTGGCTTTTGTTAAAGTTTGAAGATTAAAGTTATGCGTGGAAATATTTAAATGAACACTGCACGTGCCAGCCCCAATTTGTTGTATAAAAGAAGGTAAACATACTTGAGCCACAGAGATTGGAGGTTTAGGGAAAATCAGCAGAAAATTAAATTGGTATGCATAAGTAAGGTCTTGTCCTGTTTTTGTAATAGGTTATCTCCATGTGTTTGTGATTCAGTAGTATTTATGAGTCAAGGTATCTATGCTTTAAATATGTATCCATAACTATCTGAAAAGTACAGAATTCTCCAGCACTGATAACCCAGTTTTTCTTTGGCATCTCACTGCGTTTTCCCTAGTTCACTTCAGGTGTTGATCACAGTTCTCAATTGTGTTCTTTCCTTCCCTTTGGAGACTGCTGTCAACTGAGCTTACCATGTATTGGTGATGTGAAGGAGAGAGATTGTCTTGTCCAAGTTACTGAGAATACATTTCCAAAGCACTCTGCCAATAAATAAGTATTTAAAGCTATATATGATACCCCCTCCCAATCTCAGTTATATTTAATCTTCACAACATCCATTGAAGGTAGAGACGGGTCAGCAATTTTGAGACAGTGGGTTTAAATGACCTAGTTGCTGAAAGCGAGGTCTCTGGAGTCAAGGGCTGTGTCTGCTACCAGGAAAAAGAGAAGGAAGCTCAGTCAAGAACAGCTGTAGCCCCACTTGCTACACTTCCCTTTACTTGGCCTCCCAAAGACATGTGGCACGCAGAGCGTCCCAGATTTCAGCTTTGGGAATTGTAGCTCTGTAATTTATTAATGTTTTTCTGTGTGTTTCATGAAGTCCTTTACTCTAGGGTTGTCAGATAACATACAGGAAGCCAAGTGAAATTGAATTTCAGATAAACAAATCGTGTTTTAGTAGTAATGTCCCAAATATTGTGTAGTCCTGTGTATTTTCGTATGTTAAATACAGCAACTTTATCTTTGGGGAACAAAAGATACTCAATTTTTAAAAATAGGTATACAAAATCATAATTATAAACCATATTATTCCTACTTTTCCACTTAATATTTTGCCTCTTAGCATAGTTCTTGAGCCCTGGTTGTAATGCACATTTCACGTTTTAACTTATTGAGCCATCACTCAGCTTAATTGAAAGAGCGTGGCTTAAGTTCGGACACTAGCAGTTGCTTGCTTTTTCACTTCACCTCACTAAGCCTCAGCTTCTGTGAAGTAAAGATAATCATGCCCACTCCACAGGGTTGTTGTTGTTAATCCTTCTAAGGTGTTATTATTAAGGTCCCTGCAGAGCAAGCAACAGCGGGTGGTACTGGGAGGCTCTGTGTTCCTGGGAGACCTTGCCCCAGCCTCTAAGAATGGACTGCTATGTTTAGAAAGTGGGGGCAGCCTCCAAAAGGGTTAGAACCTGAAGCTTGAAAACGAGAATCTCACCACATGAAGGAAGGGAGGAAGGGAGGAAGGAAAAAAGTTCATCCCACTGTATTTTAAAACAGTTGTATTGTGCTCTTAGCAGAGTTTGCCCTCTTTGGGGAAAGAAAACTTCCAATTCTCTATTCTTTATTTTATGCAAATATATGATTGGAGAAGGATAAAAAGAGCATTGATCACTCTTATTCATGAAAAATGCTGTCTTTTAATTTGCTTGAAAATGGACAGATTTGACTTTAGTATATGGGTGATGATTTCCTGAATTCTTTTCTTTTTGTCTTGTTTGTGTATTTGGTTTTCAAAGATGCCGTCTTTGTATTACTCAAATAAACTTTTTTTTTTTTTTTTTTTTTTTTTGGTCCGTGGACATCAGTAGGTGTTTGGTGGGTATTTGTTTTTAAACTCGCACCTGTAGAGAATGCTTTGTTTAACACATACTAAAAGCTTGGTAAATTTCAAAATAGGATAGACATACCATGAGGAAGGAAGCAAGCTTTTCCTGGAATTAGGACAAGGTGGAAAAATGGAGCAAACTAAACTCTATTAAAATAACGAATCAATGTAACTTGTTATTTAACACTTATTAAATGGCAGCAGCAACAACAAAACTTGGTATTATACAGAGTATCGAAGTACCCTAATTAATGGAAATCTATTTCGTCTCTAAACATACGGAGTTTCAAAACAGTGTAATGTAAACTAGGGAAGATTGTATTTGTTCACTGTAAATACAATACTGTCTCAAAATGCATTTAAAAATAGACTGGAAGAAAGTATTCCAAAATTTTAACAAGTGTTTTCCTCTGTTGGTAAAGTGGAATCTTAAGTGACTTATTTTTCGTGATTCTTTACATTTTTTCCCAACTATCTAGTCCCCTTTCTTCACACAATGTATGTACAGCCCTTTGGCTCTGAAGAAAAAGATGAAGTGGAAAAAATATCTGGAAAATTTTATTATTTTAATGTCTAAAAAGTGTGGTGAAAACCCAAGGGATTCGTGTCATTGAGAATTTCAGCAAGTAGCATGCAGGTGGTACTTGTGTCTGTACCTGAGCTTTGAGATCTTTTTTCCTATTCTTTATGAATTTCTATTATTTTTACTGCAAACTCCTATGGCACCTTTTTGGACATCACCTATTTCTGTTAGTTTTTATGTATATGAACTTAGTATTTTCCTATTTTATACAACATTAAGCAGGCCAGTGCTGTTCCAAAAAACATTTTTAGGACACTAATACATCTATATGGGTCAGTGAAGGAACACTGTAGTTACATATATGAAATTTCAGATTCTCGATTACTTTTCAGGAAAGTACTGGTATCATCATTTCTATTCTAAATATTGAAGAATTACCACTGTTGTTTCTGTTTTCATTGGACTTACAGCTATTTTGTGGACACATTCCCCCATATTTAATTTCTGTATTAAATGTGAAAAGAATGAGGCTGTTCTAGTACTTATGTCAGAATCCTTTGGATTTACTTTATGATGAATACTGGCGATTGTCCTCATCACATACTTCCTTTTTAGTTTTAGCTTTTTGAAAGGGCAGTGCCGTGGGAGGTGTGGCTTCTCTACAGGCATCTTTCGTTTATAATGGAACCGCCAAGGTTTCTGTAAGAAATACACTGCCCAGATAATGTCAGCACTTTGCAAGCTGTTGTGACTGTGTAATTGGGGGATTTTCAGTATATCAGGGGAGTTTTTGGTTTGCACCAGAAGGCTGCAAGACTTCAGTGAAAGGAGAGAACACTGAAGGGAAGAAGGAAGAGTTGGGGGTGGGGAACTGAGTGAAAGAGAAGGAAAGCAATATTGCCTCTTCAGTTCTCACTTTATTAGTTGGTGTTTCCCTTTACAAAATCTGTTAAAAGTCTCATTGTTTTGGTGCTGTGTAGGTTGGGTGCAGATATGTAGCCTCATTGTTTTCTATTATTTCAAAATCTTAAAACATTCCAATTTTTTCTTCATATGGTTCCCATCACCTAGAATTGCCTTTTAGCTCTGTTCTAAGATAAGATCTCTATTTCAGGGAACTGCCTAAAAATCACCCTTTTGGAAGACCATTTATGATTAACTTAACCTTACCTCCTCAGATATTCTAGAAATAGTTTTGTTTCTACTTTGTCTCTGCATTCTCAGTTTTGTAGGTCAGATGCATCAAACCAACTCCAAGGGAGTGGATATGTTCTTTTGTTTAACTGTGAGTTAACAGAGACTCAGAAACATTGTGTTAAATAATTATTGAGTGTGTAGCATACGTTAAGTGGTTTTTGGAAATAAGTGGTTTTTGGAACAGACATTCCCTTGGGAGTAAACGCAGGGAGTAAACGGGTGGCATGCAGGGGATATGCTATTGCCGGTCAGGGAAACCAGTTAGCTAGCTGTGAGAGCTGCAAGATGGTGAGGACCCAAAAGAAGGCAGTTAAATTGTGGGCATGAGGACCGGCCCAATTTTATAGACATTTGAGTCTATAAAAGCCCCTAAAATTGTATGTAAAATGTTGCATATATTAGCTCTTTCCTGGGGAGAGGTTCAGAGCATTCATCAGTTTGCCAAAGGGGTCTGTGTCCTCTTAAAGATTTTATGAGTGCATGTGGAAGGAGAGGGAGAAGGAGGACTTCAGGATGATGCCAGAATTTCTAACTCAGCAGACAGAATCGTCGGCTGCATCATGGAAGGTGACATTTCAGGCAGAAAGAACATTACAGCAAAGATCTGAACAGAGAAAACATGTGCTTTACTAGGGAAGTAGTGAGTGATTCCGGTTAGCTGATCTGCATAGTAGAGGTTGGAAGGTAGTGTGCCTCAGGTGAAGCTTGCAAAATGCTACATTCTGCTGATACTCAGTGTCCAGATACCAGGAATGCAAAAGGCCCTTCCTGTCGAAGTCAGTCTTACAAGGAAGAATTGTCCAGCCTAAAGCGCTAGTAGTAGCACCCACAGTGTGAACCACTTTAAGAAGTCATTTTGGGTCTGGGAGATGGTTGTAAATACTTCTTTACTGCTGCCCTGGGATTGCCTCAAAGTCATTGTAGAGGCTGTATCACCTGGGGGCATAGGTTTTCCTGTTTGGCCTGAATCCTCACGTTTTTTGAGTGGAGTACTTATGAAGTAAGTCTTTTTCTGTAGTGTATGTCATCTACATCTATATAGTTCTCTGTAACGTCTATAGTGTAACAAGTACATTGGTTATGTTAAAAGGTCTCCCACTTCGACAGGAGTATGGAAGATGGTGGGTAGGGTGGTGAAGGGCTTAGCATATTCATCCTGCCACAATCAATAGTTTCTAAGCAAAGGTGACAAGCTTGGTTTGGCCATTTTAATTTTGCCACATGAATTACACCTTACCGCTACCACCACCACCCCCATCCCAGACAGAAATTTCTAGCAAGCAGGTAGAAAGAACTGGAGCTCTGGGTAAGAAGCTCAGAATCTCCTCAAATATAATAGATAGATCACTGAAAGTAGATTACAGCATTCCAGGGAGAAAATGTGTCCACAAGAGTTTTGACAGACCGAGGGGAGCACAGATTCTCTAGTGGGAAAGAGGTTGATGTGCTTTTGGAAAAGGAGGGGAGGGAAAAGAAATGGCAAAATGTTGGGAGAATCCAGAGAGTGTTACAGAAGCCCAAGAACAGTTTCAAGAAGAGATGGTCAGCTCTGTTAAATGTTGCCTAAAGGCCAACTAATAGTCTGTTGGAAATACAATATACACCACCACCCCATGGTTTTGTTTTTTGTGGTCAACCGAAGTCTGAAATGTTAAATGAAAAATTCCAGAAATAAACCCTCCGTAAATTTTAAATTGTGCGCCTTTCTGAGTAGTGTGATAAAATGCCTCGCCCTCTCTTCATCCCGCCCTGGACACGAATCATCTCTTTGTCCATTGTACGCATTTTGTACAGCTCCCCGCCTGTTAGTCACTCAGTAGCCCTCTTGGTTATCAGCGTGGCTGTCTTGCTACCACAGTGCTTGTGTTCAAGTAACCCTTGTTTTACTTAATAATGGCCCTAAAGAGCAGGAGTGGTGATGCTGGCAGTTGGGATATTTCATGCTTGTTACGTAGCATCAGGTCAGCAGTAGCCTAACGCTAGTTCACAACGCCTACTTCATTCACCTCACTTCATCTCATCACGCAGGCATTGTTATCGTTTCACGTCATCACAAGAAGGGTAAGAAGGGTGAGTACAGTACAATAAGCTATTTTGAGAGAGAGAGAGACCACATGCACATAACACAGTATATTGTTATAATTGTTCTATTATTAGTTATTGTTAATCTCTTACTGAGCCTAATTTACAAATTAAACTTTATCCTAGGTATGTATGTATAGGAGAAACATACTCTGTTTCCCCGAAAATAAGACCTAGCCAGACAATCAGCTCTAATCCATCTTTTGGAGCAAAAATTAACATAAGACCCGGTCTTATTTTAATATAAGACCGGGTCTTATATAATATAATATAATACTGGGTCTTACTAATTTTTGCTCCAAAAGACACATTGGAGCTGATTGTCCAGCTAGGTCTTATTTTTGGGGAAACAATGGTATATATTGAGTTCGGACTATCCACAGTTTTGAGCATGCACTGGGGGCCTTGGAAGGGGGTCCTCCATGGATAAGGGGGGGGACTACTGTATCCATTGGGTGGTCTTCAGAGCCTTTGAAACGGAGGTTTCATTAGAGTAGTATGTGGGTAGTGGGGTGGAGGTTGGGGACGAGGATGGCAGAAAGCACATTGCAAAGGCTTTAAGGAGTGAAGGAGTGAAGAGGGTATGTCTCTAGAAAACTCAGGAGTCAAATGGAAAGAATGTCCCTTCAGACAGGCTTGAGGCCAGATAATTTTAGTATCTGACTGCAGAACAACGTAATAGAAAACAGGGAATAATTGGAAATTGGTTTTTCTTTAAAGAAGGATTGAGGCCAGGTTAGTCTTGCAGGGAAGGGATCTGCGAGTTGCCCATCCACGATACAGGAAGGAGGAGATTGGTTAGGCTAGAGATGTGGAGGAGGGAGAGCAATGACGCTCAGGCCTCTTTGAAAAGCTTACATTTTAGTTGAGAGGCTAGGTCATTTAAGACTGAAAAAGGAAAAAAAAAAAAAAAAAGAAGATGGGATTCTAGGCTTAAAGAGTGTGACGGAAGATTTGGAATAATTGCCCTTGGGAATTTGGTGAGCATTCAAATAGAGACAGTTAAAAGGATGACTAAGCTGCAGGAAGGCCCCTGGGAGTTTAGTGGTCTGAACTGGCAAGATATTTTGACCCTTCTCCAGCGGTAATTGGGGGGAAAGAATCTGGATGATGAGTTTTTGGAGGGTTTGGCATTGGTAAGCTGAACAGGTATGAAAATTGAGAGCGTTGTTATGAAGGCTAAGGAGACAGATGAAATCAAGAAAAGAAACTTTGAGAACAGGGAGGGGCATAGAGGGTCTGATAAGATACAAAGTCCCTGGGAGGGAGAGAAGGAGGGAGAGATCAGAGAGGAAATTCCACGGTCAGGACCTTGAAGGTGGAGTAGTTTCAGCATCTTACCTTGTAGAGTTGTTGGGTTGAAATGAGACAATACGTGTGTGACTATCGAGCCTGCCGTAAATGCTCAGTGGTTAAAATTATTAAGATGTGGCTCTTGTATAAGTTATGCCTCTCTATAATTGCTGTTATTATTTGTGTAAATAAAATCATATTTCAAACAGATTTCAGCCAACCACGAACCACAAACCAAAATAAAATATTATTTTTTAAATGAACCAGAAGCCCAACTTCAATTTTAAAATATACCATCAAACAATTTTGAAACATCTTAATTTACTCTTAAAGAAAAAAAGGTGGACACGGGTGTGGATCCCACCTTGATCTCTTATTATTTCTGTTACTATGAACACATTTTGTTGTTGGCATCGCTCCTTACGAAGTACTAGGGCCCAAACTTTCAGGCCCCTCCTTCATCTAAGAGTAGAAAATTGGATGAATTTCGGCGTTTGTCAGTGATACCTTTCTCATCATCAGACTGTTAAGACCTCTCCTCCAGGAGACTTCACTCAGCATTCTAGACACACTTATTTCTGTTTCTCTGCCCTTGGTTACAGTAAGCATCTTAGCAATTTTTCTCACTCTTTCTTCTCACAAAACCTGTAAGCTCTCTGGAAGGAAGAGGTTAGTATCTATTGAGCACTCTCTATTAACCAGGCATAGGCCTGGGTATTTGTACATCCATGTTCTCTCTGTTACAACACCTCTGTGAGATAGTTCCTCTTATCCCTGCTTCACAGATCAGGACAATTTAAATTGTTCACCCAAATCCCAAAGCAAATGGGTAGAGAGCCAGGATTTTTATCCAGCCTCTAGGGTCTATCTCTCTCCACTACGCTAGCAAGAATGATCTCATAAATTGCTTTCACAGAATAAAGGTGGACATGGTTGCGGATCCCAACTTCATCATTTAGTAGTTCCATTACTGCGATGAACACATTGCCTAAACTTTCTGGGTCATAATTTCCTCGGTGGCAAAACTAGATAAAATAGTTACTTAATGTTACTGAGATGATAAGATTGACACATTACCTGGCACAGGTGCTCTGTCAGCATCCCTCCTTTGTTGGGGAGTCACCTAACAAGTCAGTTTATATAAGAGAAGCGTGGGGGATGGAACAAGGAAAGCCTGAAATGATAATAGTGGTAGAAGATTGTGATCATTTTATTCATTAGCAGAAAGTACTTTGTGATGAGAAAGATCTAGAAGGGAAACTCACTTATCATTGGTAAAATGGAAATGATTCTTATATCCGTCCTTGATTTCCTAGAGTGAAAGGTCAATGAGTTTACGTGAGATAGAGTGCTTTATGACATGTAAACACTGCAGAGATGTTATTACAGTTTCTGAAATGGATGCCTTAAACTATTATGTGAGCATTTTGCCTCTTTCAGCGTCTGTTAAATTCATGAAGTTCATTGTTTAAAGCTGCTTCCCCAAATTGTGTTCACTAGGGTACTTGGGTTCCATTAAATGTTAAAAGTGTTCCAGGAATTAAAATATTCAGTGTGCAAAGAAACCATTTGAGAAACACTTATTTAAAGGAGCATTTTGCATTTTAGGGTTGGAAGGGACCTTAGAAATTAGTTATTCCAACCCCTTTAATTAAGGAAATGAAAATCCAGAGACATTGACTCTTTTGTCCGAAATCTCACAGCTTGAAAAGCCTAGGTCTTCTGACTCAGTGCTCCACCATCCTGCCTTAAAAGTCTTGGCTTTTGCAAGTGTGGCACACCCTTGCTCTAGTGTTTTCAGAATTGTTTTCATATGAGGTTTTTTTTTCCCTTTCATTCTCTGAACAAGTAGACTCTTAGGGATGGTATGCTGCATGTTATTTTTCAGACAAAACAAAGTAGTTTCTGTCATCTCTTTTGTTTTTAATTTCTCCTCTCCTGAGGTTAATTTCCCCACCTACTTTATTTTAAAGCATTTGTGAAATCAAGATGACTGACTTGGGAGATCAGTCTAGTTTTAAAGTATCAGTGATCTATAAAACCCACACATTCTAATTATTAACGAATATACTTTTGCCCTCTCAGTTGTTGTCTTTTTCATATAATTGACTGTGGGTAGATGAATTTGCATATTTTTAGCCCCTTCCTGCCTGACTTATTACAGCATACAAAATTTGTGCTGTGGTTTCTAGGTTAAGTTCCTGTATGGAGAAACCACAGTCAAGACTTGACGGCACTGCTGTGCTGAAGGCCAGTCCGCTATGTGTTCTTGAAAAATCTGAATGACCAATTGATTGCCATTTGTTATTAAGACAATATTTCAGGCACTAGTAGTTCACTTGGAGCATTTCTCTTGTATGTATTTTAAGGTTCTTAGTTGCTTAGTCGAAAGCAATCAGCTTAGTTGCAAGCAATCGGCTTAGTTGCTAATTCTTTCATGAAAATTTACCCTGAATGTTTTGAGTGAGGTGATATAAAATAATGTCTATTATATTATGTGTATCACAAAAGAAACAAAATATTAGTGCCAAAAGGACCTTCAGAGATCAGCTTTTCCAAATACTCATTTTGGAGGTGAGGATGTGTCAACGTCACAGCTTATTTGTAACAGAGGCAGGACAGAACCCATATATCCTGACTACCGGTGCAGTTTGGACCTTTTCAGACAATCTAGCTTGGATTGTGATTCCTTCAGGCAGTATTTTAGAGCCCATTATTGGCCAAGCCCTGTGTCAAGTCCTAAAGGGAATAACAAAATAATGATCCTATTCTCAACTTTATAGTCTAAAAGGGGCATTGGAACAAGTTTTCAAGTAACTATATTAGATAGAAATTAATCAATGCCATTAGAGGTACAGACACTTAAGAAGTACATAGTAAGAACATGTCTAATCTGTAGCTATCATGTTCCAATTGACTGAGTTTAGACTATTTTACTTCCAGGTGCATTTAATTTGATTCCAGGATGGAAACAAGATTCTGAGTTGGCTGATCAATTTTGTCATTGTATTTGGTTGTTACCTTAAAGTTACTGTATCCTTTAATTGACTGTATTCATCTGCTTGTTAGGGTACTAAAACAGAGTCGAGAAGAAAAGGAAGCATATCTTCCCCGTTACTGGCATCATTTCATTGTCAATTTGGGTTTAGTTCTCTAAAAGGAATGTGGAAAAACTAGAGAGCATTAAGAGAAAATCAAGCAAGAAAGATCCTGTTTCAGTTTCTAAGAGGATGTTCCTTCCTCTTCATGGTTCGCTAGTCCAATGTGTGAAGTAGGATTGGAAAATAGTACTTATGGGGTTGGGATTGCTGACAATCAAGGGAAGCGCTCAATATAAAGGTTTACGTAGGAATTGCTCATACGTTTCATAGACTGGGGTCAGCAAACGTTTTTCTGTGAAAGCTTGTTTTAGGCTTTGCAGGCTATAAGGTCTCTGTCACAATTGCTTAGCACTGCCTTTGTAGCTCGAAAGCAGCCATAGCTGAATGAATGGGCATGGCCATTTTCCACCAACTTTATTTACAAAAGCAAGTGGCAGATGGGATTTGGCCCGTGGACTGTAGTTTGCAGACTCCTGATCTATAGAGTCCTTTGTTTGATGGCTCATTTACCAAAAGGTGCACAGAAGGAATTAAAAAAAAAAAGATGAAACTCAAACCAGATAATAATGATATTTATTAGCACTATGAAAATAGGGTAGACAAGGAATAAAACCAAGTGAATGTAGGTTTGATTCATTGCTTTGATCAAAGAGTGTTGGATTACAGGCTCAATCTTGACAAGCTACTTTGTTTAGTTCTATTGGGGGAGGCATCCTTCATGGATCTATGTAATCAGTACTACCTTGGTCATTTTTTATATGTTGAATCCCTAAGACTTGCCCATAATTTGAAGGGGTGAGAAAGAGAGCCATGGTAAAATAGAGTAAAATGTTAATTTTTTTCTTTAAAAATTATTTTTTGGCTAAATTTGTGTTTTACTACTTACTACCGTGTTTCCCTGAAAATAAGGCCTAGCCAGACAGACAGTCAGCTCTAATGCGTCTTTTGGAGCAAAAATTAATACAAGACCCGGTCTTATATTATAGTAAAGTAAAACTGGGTCTTGTATTAATTTTTGCTCCAAAAGACGCATTAGAGCTGATTGTCCGGCTAGGTCTTATTTTCGGGGAAACATGGTATCAAAACAACCTGGCACCTGTGTATTAGTTTGGTAGGGCTGCTGTAACAAATTTCCACAAACTGAGTTAACAGAAATGAATTTTCTCCCCGTTGTGGAGGAGAGAAGTCCAAGGTGAAGGCGTTGGCGGGGCCACGCTCCCTCTCTCTGAGTGTGGCGAGGGAGAATCTGCGCCAGGCCTGTCTCCTAAGTCCAGTCGTCACCTGCTGTTCTCCCTGTGTGCATTGTCTGTCTGGATGTGTGGATTTTTCCCTTTTTATAAGGACGCCAGTCACACTGGATTAGGACCCACCCTAATGAGCTCATCTTAACTTGATTACCTGTGTAAAAACCCTATCTCTAAAATAAAGTCGTATTCCACGATAGTGGGTTTAGGACTGCAATGTGTCTTTTTCGGAGGACACATTTTAACCCATAACAACCTGGTATAAGACATTCATTCACCTTGGGTGAGACTCATCTTGGGCACCTTGATGGGCCCAAAATAAAGCTAAAATGCTTTGTGACTCATCCGTGGTCACATTAGCTTTCAACAGAAGTGTTATACTGGTGGCCTTGTTGTGCATAACGTAAAGAAATATTATCTTTTGTTATTGTTTTTAACCTGCAGGATAAAGGTTGTCTCTTTACAGACTTCGCTTGTACACGGAAACGGCTATGGAAGTGTTCATTGCCAACTGTCATCTTCAAGAACCTTGAGTAATAAGCTCCAACCCTGGTCTGCTTTGCCCAAGTCCATACCTGCCATGCCAGCCAAAAGTTAATTCCTTGCTTCCTGAAGTCTGCTTTTCCTTTCTCTCCTCTAAACTTCTGTTAGACTGTCACAGTTGGCCACAGAACTCTATCCTCTCGTCTTGAAGTTCACATTCCTCTCCTCTTTAAGTTGAGGTTCAAGGCCTGCCTGCCTCTTCCAGGAACGTGATCTCTGTGATCTCTCTTTTTGGTTGTTTCTGCTGTTACATCAGAACACGATTCTGATGTGATGATTTTCCATCAACCACAATCAGTGAGGGGGGGGGCAGTGAAGTGGAGAAGCCGTAATTCCCTTTGTTTGCGGTAGGGGATGAGCTGCGCCACTACCCAGTAAGGCATCAGGTTACCTCTGGGGACCTGGAATGGGAGTGAGTTCCTGTAGTTACTAGGTAAGCCCTTCAGAACAGGGAAAGGTTCTTGCCATTTGCCAGTTTGTTTTGAAAGCTGTTACAGAGCTGTAGTTCTGTAAGAATGTGAAGTGGTACCAAAGCATCTTGAGGCTTATACAGAAATTTAGAGATGTTCTTAACATTCCATTAGAGGTGCCTCACTTTTGTTACTCTCAACATTCATTTTCTTTCTCCTCTTCCTCGTCCTCCTCCTTTTTTTTTTTTTTTCCTTTGGAATGCTGAGGACATATCATGGGTGACACCATTTTTTTTTTTTTTTGAAAAACAGCCAAATTATTTCTCTACAAAAGAATTCCTCAGTAAGTATAATTGTTGCTTAATTGTTCTTTAATTTTTTGTTTGGGTGTGTTTCTCATTACCAGTTAGACTGTTTAATGTCTCTGAGCATTGGAGCCTGTATCTCTGCAGCATAGTGTTTATGTAGCTTGGTGTTTTACGTGTATATTTGGGCACAGTATTTGCTGGTTTTATTTTCAGGTTGTCTTTAAAAATCCTATTTCCTTACTGCATTTAAAACATGGATTTGCTCACGTAGAATTTTTCAGAAACACATCCAGTATGTGAAGTTAGGTGTGCTTATTAGTCACTATTTCAGCAAGAATCTGCCGTGTTTCCCCAAAAATAAGACCTACGCAGAAAATAAGCCCTAGCATGATTTTTCAGGAGGACATCCCCTGAACATAAGTCTTTTGGAGCAAAACTTAATATAAGACCCAGTCTTATTTTCGGGGAAACACAGTATCAGTGACTAGCAGTGCTGTGTGTCAAGGAATGTACCTTTCCGTCCAAAATGAGGTGTCTTAGGTTTACAAAAGCAGCTACTTTCTGACTTTTTTTCCATTGTCACGTAAACTAAAGTCAGGTGTGAGACAATCTGTAGAATAAACAGGTGTGGAATTGACTGCGTGACTCTGAATAGGAACAGATAGATCCTGTCTTGTCGCTGTATGGGAGGGGCACCGTGGAAGGCCTCTCCCCAGGGAACCATTCTAGCAGAGGCGTTTCTATTTGTTTGTACTCAGTGAAGTATGTAGAGTTGTTCACCTAGAGCTGGACACTGAACTCTCTAGATGTCGCTGAGTGGGAAGCCATGAAAATTGCTCTCTCACATCTGAAGGAGTGTTGGTAAGAATGATCAGATTAGGGAACCAGAATTTGCTTGGATCAGCTCATGCAAAAGAGGATCTGGAGGGTGTGGCCAGAGAGTGCGCAGTTTTAGAAGCAGAGACGCCTTTTCCTGCTGCCACGTAAAAGGACCAACTGTCATTTGGAAACGCTGCAAGGACAGACCTTGTGGGGAGCAAGGGACAAGATGGCGGCTGCCTTGTGAGTGGCGCAGTCACAGCCAGAGTGCTGAGGCGTGAGTAGGTGGGGGAGCCCCAGTGCCCTGCAGACTAAGCTCAGCTGTAGAGACCATAGAGCCAACTTTCCAGGGTAGAAGGGACACCAGGGTTTCTGTATTTCAAAGATGCACCATCTTGGTTCTACCCTTTACATAGGCATTTTCTAAAGTGTGGTCCCAGGACCGTCTGTATCAGAATCATTAAAAATAGAAGTTATTGGATCTCACCACCTCAGGCATACTCAAATACTACAGGGGCATTTTCACGTTCCTAGGTGATACAGGAACTCACTGAAGTCTGAGGACCACTGGGTGAAATATCCCTCACAGAAGCTCTGCCTGTTGGAATCTTTCAGTGATGAAAAATGAGCTAGCTTTTAAAGTAGTGATCTTTTAAGTCCGGGGGTGATACAGGCAGCAAATGTAAATGGGTGCCAAGTAGAGAATGACAAATTTATGAGTAACTGAGTGAAAATTGGGTCCAAAGAAAAACTGGGATACATCTCTTAAGAATGACATCAGAAAAGCTAAGAGCACATGTCCCTTGGAACCTTGGTTGGCCGCCGTACTGGACTAGCTGGGCTGATGTATTTGAGTCATTCTGAGTTCCTGTGGGAAATTGCAAATGGTTTCAAAGGTCAATCTGTAGATGTGCTGAGACAACTGAGACGCCAGGGCCAGTTGTAAACCTCAGGGACCAGGTGAAAATCTTTAAAAAGCTTTTTCTTTATTTTCTGTTGAATTTTTGATATGCATGTTTTCTACGCAACTGCCTGGGGTATATATATGTGTGTTAGGGGGAGGACAGGAGATGGATCCACGGCTTGCTCTGTGTGTGTTATTGGGGGAGGACATAGCAGGGAGGAAAGATTTCATGAGCATCTCAGAGCCCAGATCCAGTTCGTGATAGAGTGGATTTCCATTTTCTTTCTTTCACTCACCCCTTTCCTCACCGTCTGTGCTGTACACATAGAGCGGGCAAGACTGCCATTGGCAGCAGAGGTGGGAAACTTTCAGGGCTCACAGCATTGCAGAGACTGCCCACTGGCCTGTCTAGTCA
Organism: Rhinolophus ferrumequinum; assembly: GCF_004115265.2. Taxonomy (NCBI): domain Eukaryota; kingdom Metazoa; phylum Chordata; class Mammalia; order Chiroptera; family Rhinolophidae; genus Rhinolophus; species Rhinolophus ferrumequinum. Next base: position 61,982,229 of record NC_046291.1, read on the forward strand.
GAGGCAAGAGAAGGACTTGGAGGTGCCCAGCTTCTGCACATTCAAATACACTTCCTCTGCTTAGCCATGGTCTACAGAACTTGCCAGGTATTGTTCCTTTTAGGAAGCAACATTTAGTAATTAAAAGCTCTTGCAAAAATTTAGAGATTTATCCAGTTTTTATTCATTCCTCCTAAGGGAGTAGTGCAAGAAGAATCATTAGTATGAAAAGAATAATAAGAATCATGAGTGTAAAAAGAATACAGTAATCTCACTTGCCTCAGCTTTTTCTCCACCACCTCCTGACCCCATTACTGCAGCTAATGACAATGTTTTGAAATGTTTAACTTCTATATTGGCAACCATATGTAGGTCTATTGAATAGCCAGAGGGCAAAAGCAGCCAGGAAAGTCAAGAGGTGGGTTAGTCTTAGGATTTGAACCAGATAGTGAATGTCTTCTGACAAAATTTGTTAACAGAGACTTGTGCATTATGTAGAAAACATGCTTCTCAGTTCGTCATATGACATCCAGCTAGGAGGAACGGTGATCCACAGAGAATAACAGTTAGCACAGCGATACTAGCACAATGGAAGACAGGCCCAAGTTTTAACAAAAGTGGGGTCAATAGGAAGAAATAATCATAGAACCTTGCAGTTTAGTGAAAAATACTGAGGAACATTTACTATAACTAGGTATGTGAAAAGACCCATGTGGTAGGTTTGACCATAAATGAGTATTAGCCAACAAACTGATTTAGTTGCTTAGACCATTCATTAGTCTGGAGTTTTATCTACATTTAATAAAATTATAACAGATTAAGAAATGAAATTATCCTACTGCATAGATATTGAAAGTTCTAGTCCAAACGTTCATCTCTAAGTTGAAATTTTAAAAATCAGAACACCCTTTTTTCATAGAAACATTGTAACTGGTAGGTTGGTTCCTAAGTTTGCCAATTGCAATGTTGATAGTCGTTGTTCGAGTCCCAGGGTAGCCCCGGAGCCCGTAGTCTTCTAATGGAATTCTGGACCTGAGTGCCAGCTTCAGTGCTGAGTCTCTTACGAGCAGTGGACTGGCATATGGTACATTAGGTAGAGGAAGAAAACGCCCTTCTGTCTTCTAATAATGATAGTGGAAAATGTAAATTGGATGGCCTTTTGCACCCACCCTCCTCTCACTCTGAAGGTTGAGAATAACAAAAGTTAGGCACCTGTAATGGAACATATGCACACCTTTCAATTCCCTCGCTGATACTCATCTCTGTTGTCCTAGGTGATGAGTATTTTACATCATATCCTGGAAGTCGGGGGATTTTAAGGAGGGATCCTAAACCCAAAGCCTCTCTAGTTGGGATTTTAAGTGGTGATGCTAACCCAAGTGAAACATTCGCGGAACATGAAAGATTTGATCAGGCCAGCCTTTTCAGGGAGGCTTTCCTGGGGAATAAGCTCCCCCCAGTTTTTTTTGCCTTTTGCAGTATCTTCCACTTTGGAAATCCACAGGGTCATTTTCATTTGCTCCATTTTTTTCTTTAACTCTAAGTAGGAGGAGGGGAATTGCAAAGCTACTTACCTGTGTACGTCAGTTTTAAGATGAGGACTCGCAGTGCCTGCACTAGGCAGAGCCCTTGTGTTCGTCTGGATACCAAGTTTCCAGAGGGACATTGAGAAAGATGAACTCAGGCAGCTGACAGTCACAGAGTGCCTCCTACAAGCTTGGCATTTTACTGAAGGCTCAACAGTAATTAGCCTGTTCAATCTTCACAACAACTCCGTGAGCTAGGGGTATCACCCTCACTTCACAGATGAAGAGATGAGACAGACAGATGTTAAATAATTTGCCCAAAGTCATAGCGAGTGAGTGGCAGTGGTGGCGTCCGACTTCGGGCAGTGTGATTTCAGAATGCATCCTTTCTACCCTACTTGCTATACTGATATCCTCAAAAGTTGTTTAGGTCAAAGAAGTTGTTTGGATGTTGACATTTGTTTGGAGGTTTAAAGGAGTGACATGGGTTGGGAGGGTAATAGTTACTATTAAAGATTTAAATTTGGATGAGAGAAGGGGAGACTACACTTGTTATAAGTTGTAGCAATTGGAAATGTCTTAGAAATAATTTGGGGCATCTGCTGTCTTGTAATGATCCCCCACCTTCACCCCCCAATCTTTGTGCCAGAGAGAAAAATCTTATTTTGTATATGGAGCTGGACAAGATGCGCCTTAAGTTTGTTCTGGATCTTACTATGCTTAAAGAATTCATGGATATTATAACTTAGTGGATGCTTATGTAAAATAATTTTCTATACATATGTTGATTACATCACTCAGCTTTTCAAAAGTGAGATCAGGAGAGTCAAAAATTGGCCTTTAGAAAAAGCTACTGTGGTGGGTTGAATAGTGTCTGCCCAAATTCATGTCTAACTAGAACTTCAGAATGTGACTTAATTCAGAAATAAAATCTTTGCAGACCTAGTTAGTTAAGGGTCTTGAGATGAAATCAAAGTGGATTTAGGGTGGGCCTTACGTCCAATAACTGGTACCCTAATAAGCAGTGGATGGGGCCCAGACAGAGACATGGCCACGCGAGGATGGAGGCAGAGGTGGGTTGGACTTGGAATCCGAGGCAAGGCATGGCAGGGCACCCAAAACGAGAAGAGGCGAGGAAGGAGTCTCTCCCAGAGCCTTCACAGGGAGCACGGCTCTGCTGACACCTTGACTTCCGACTTGTGGCCTCCGGAACTGTGAGAGAATACATTTCTGTTGTGCTAAGCTGCTCGGTTTGTAGCCATTTATTTCCGCAGCAATTTTCTACTTTTTCTCCATTTATAGTTTAACTTTGGTATAGCTTCATGCACATACATAATGTCATTACTGTACACACTGTAAATTTTAGATTTCCTGACAGAGACTAATCACATTTATTTTGCATTTGGATGGCTATACTTACATTTGACTTTTTTTTAAAAAAAGAGATGAGGTGAATTTTAAGGAGTAGCGTTTTTTCTTTTTTCTTTAAAGCCATGCTGGAGTTGGGAGTGGGTGGGTTTGTGATTCATCTGAAAGAATTTTATCAGTCCACTCAGATGACTCCATTAAGAAGTTAGCCCTCTAAGTAACTCTCTGTCTTACACTTCTCTAAGGTTAAAAATCAATGAAAAGGATTGGAGTGAAGGTGTCATTTTTCAATTGAGAGTTTAATAAAGTGAATCCTGGCAAGAATGAGGAACAACTGTCTGACCAGATGTGGCCATTACCACAGGCAGGAAGATCCCGAAGTGATTAGATCTTCTTGAAGGTTTATAGTAATTCTGATTAATCTGTTTTGAAAAGACAGATACCCACCTATCTCATGGATCCAAAGGCAATAAGTTGAAGATTATTAGGACTCATACTTTTTTCTGAATTTTAATTCTCACTATCAATCATAATTTATCTAGTGTCCCTGGTGTTTTGAAGTCTAAACTAGGAATTTTAAAGTCAGAGAGTTAGGAAATTGTTCCAGAGATGCTTCTGTCTGGAGAGGAAATATAATAGATTTCCAGTGAAGAGTAGAGATCTTGTTGCAGCTCGGAAAATGATATGCATTTCTTCCTGGATGTCAAACTCCTAAAATACTTAGGCTCCACCATCATCTAGCCCTGGCTAACTTCTTTTACCCTAGAGCTGTTCAACATACATACAGCATTTTAACCACTGCATCAGTTACATGGTTTCTGATGCTTTGTGATTAACTTTAGCAACAGAAAATTAAAAGATATTCAGGGAGATTAATAGCTTCGATTTTTTTTTCTTCTTCTTGAGCAACAACTTCCTAGTCTAAACAAAGAATATTGTGAAATAATTTGAAGACTAAAAGAAAAAGACTAAAAGAAAAGCCATGTCTGATTTACGTAAATAGTGAAATCGTTTCCTAGATTCTGCTTACCGCAGAATGAAGTTCTACATCAGTTTATCTACCTCAGAAAAGATGAAGAAAGGAATGGACCTCGCCAGCCGTTAGACTGATTTGCTTCCAAGGTACCTAGGTATCCAAGGGGTGACAGCGCGGCTCCTGAGGGGATGACCCAGTAGTGCAGGGCTGGCTCCGTCAGAGAAGAAAGTGAGGAAAGTCTCTGGACTTTGGGTAGCAGTAGGTACTCAGTCTGAATATGCAGTATCAATCAAGAGAAATCTGACAGGTCAGAAAAGTTGTCCCTGAAAAACTGGAGACATGCTTCTCAGGTCAAAAGAAAAACAGCTCCCCAAGTATAGTGGCCAGCTGTTGGGAGCAGGGTTCACATAACTTTTTGGGCTTCTGAAGGAAAACCAGATGGTCTTAGCTAGAGTATTCGTGAGTATAGTCATTGTCAAGCTTTAGGATAAAAACCAACGCTGGAATACATGAAAGGAAAAGTCTTACAAATCGTTTTTGTTTGGTTTTGGTTTTGGTTTTGGTAAAGAAACTGAAGGTTGAAGACAGTGGGTGGGCAATTCTAGTGATTTGGAAGGTTTCTAGTCTAAACCTATTTACATTGTCAATTGACCCTGAGTGTACTTCTCTGACAGAAAGGCTACAAACTGCTACAATTAATCAGTTTGATTTTTGTATCTTTTTGTAGAGGGTACGGATAATGATTGTGCTATTCACCAATTTTTACTATAAATACAAAATTAGAGATGATAACATTCATAAGAATTTTTAGGAATTTTGAATTATAAATTTAGTAGATGGTGTAAGTCCCCCGCCCCCCTTTTTTTGATAAGCAAGAAACTAGACGTCTAGCCTAGAGATGGACACCCAAATAAGTCATCTAGATATACGAGGTGAATGAAATACGAGATGTAAAAGAGGCTGCACAAAATACATACTTTTTCTATGATGCCTTAACAGGACCAGCATGTAAGTTTTCCTTTTTACTCCTCACAAGGAAAACTTGGCATGTATCTTCATCCTTGCTCTAATCTTTGTAGCAAACAAGGGTTGGTACTGTTTGACAGCAGTGGTGGGAATGGAGACCTCGTTGTGCCTTAAATTAGCTCTGTGACCTTGGACACATATATGCTTTGACTTCTCTGAGCCTCAGTTTTCTTGAAAAGTGAGGGGTTGGATAAGATCAGTGTTTCTCAACATTTTAAAAGCCAAGCTCTCTTAGCCCACTTCGATAAAAATAAAAATACTGCCTCCACCTCCACGCCCTGGACCTGTCTGTCAAGATTCTGTTATACTTCCAGTTGAGAATTATTGGATTGTATGATCTTTGATATCTCTCTCAGTTTTAACATTTTGTGATTCTGAGCAGATCCTGGATTGGAAATCAGATGAACAAAGATTTTTATCTCATTTTGTGAGTAGCTACAGCGTGCTCCTTGTTAAAGCTGGAAAGGAACCTTTCTAAAACTCATCCTAACATACCAACAGTACTTAACTGCCTTGAGTCCTGCCTTCTGCATGGACATGGCGTAGAAGCTTGCTGGGAGAGCAGAGTCTTGGCTACCCAAATGGCTCAGTGGAAATCGGCATTTTTACAATGTAGGTGATTCCTCTGCACATCAGAGTTCACGAAAGGCAGCAGACCACTGTTTTTTAACCTGCAACTGGCAATATTAGTAGGAGTTCAAATCAGTAAGTTGCTATCAGCATTTCTTTTTTAATGAAATAGATGAGAAAAGATATTAGGGTACATTGCATATGGTAAAGGAAAATAACTCTTTCACAAATTTTTTGTCTCAGTTTTATATGACTGTGCCTCTATGTATACACAGGATTGAGATCTCAGGCAACAAGTTAATTTTTTAGGTGATCTCAGGCAAAAAAAGAGTTTTTTTTAAAAGCCATTGTGTTTTGTGTGAGACATATTCGTATATCAGAGACAACTATCTACTTACCTCCTCACACACAAGCCACACGCAGATATTTCCATAAAAATACACAGAGAAACAGAATAAAGAGCTCTTCACTCGTTATCTACGTTGTATCAGATGTAAGCTGCTGGATTTTATCATGAGAAACGTAATGGTTAATTTTTTGATAGTAACTCAAAACTTTTTCCTGTTGATGTTTTACTTTGATTGTATACAAATCACAACACTGTCAGATAAGTTTTCAGTTTTAAAAATTATTATGGGGAAATTTCCAGTACTTGTTCAGTTTCCTGAAACTACAGATAAAGCTTTTTTCTCTAGGGGCTAATTTGTGAAACCCATAATACTGTAAGTTCATTCACACTTTTCTTTGCATCTAAAAAAAATTAACTTGAATAAATTCATTTGGGTTTTGTTTTTTTGGGTAATCTGACTCATAATTTTTCTAACTTTAATGTTTAGTTAATCATTTTACACTACTTTCAATAAGTTTTATTGAATGTGAAGAAAGTGTATTTTAAAATAGGTTATTTCCATCCTGAGGACTTTGCAATCTCAGCAATAACTCTTTCTGTACAAGGAGTCCTAGGAGAAGATACAAACTGTACTGTGCATGGACTTTTAAAAACAGCTGGAAGGAAATTGTCAGCACTGGTAGCTTAACTTCACTGGGTGAGGCAGGAAGTTCAGAGCATCGCAGAGGTATTCTGAACTCCCCTGATAAAGGTAATGCTGTATTTCCCTTAGGAAGTTGTCTTTTTTTTTTTTTTTTCCCCAATTTATTTTGAGCAAAAAGGAAAAGAAGAGTTTGTTTTTGTTCCCTCCTCATAAGGCTCTATGTTGAGGAAGAAAACTGGTATGGATCTGAAAATTTCTCGGTTGGGGCTCAGAAGGAGGAAAAAAACACCCTCTACACACCTGCATTCCGAATCCAGAAGAGTAATTTTGCACCTGAAGTGAGGCAGGATTTTATGTTGACCCTGTTCTAAGAGCTGGCTGCTTGGGATGTTTTCACTTTTCTCTTAAGGTGATTTTGGAGCTATTACGTGGTCTTTTTGTATATAACAGATTAAACAGAATGTGAAATGCAAACTTTTATACTGATTACTACACATTCAAATAAAAAGATGCAAGGCTTTTAACCAACATAAAGTCTTGATAGATCTAAATTATTAAGGTAGTTCCAGCTATAACATTTTCACCTTACGAACACTCTGGTTTCAGGAACTCTGAATATTATTTTCAAAATGTCCCTTTAAGCTTTGCCTGATGTTAGTATAGCTTATGTATTTATTGTATTTTCTCATATTTTCTATGACCAAATGAGGAGTCAGCACCTTGGCCTAAGTCGGGTGGGGAAACAGGACAGCAGCGTGAGTCCTGCTGGTCTCCAGCTGCTCCATGAAATGGGAACCTCATGCTGCCATTTCTCTGGCTATTTAGCAGACAGATAAGAGTACCTGCCCAATGGCCTGGCTGGGTTCTGTCTTGATACGCCGTAGCTCAAGATGGCAAGAAGCGTTTATTCCAGTGTTAAAATGTGAGAGTTGGAAGGGAGCTTAGGAATCAGCCAGCCTAACCTGCCTGTTTCCAGGTGAGGGACTGAGCTGCCCAGAGATGACATTCCAGTTACTGGCCAAGGCAGGATTGGAATCTAGATATTCAGATTTTTCCATCCAGTAATTTTTCTTTTCTATATACCTTTTCATAGGAGGGGGTAGAATTTCCCTAGTTGTACGTTCCCTACAAGCTGTCCTCTTCATTTATCATCTTTAAAATCTCTTGTCTCCCTCGGAGACTGTAATCTGTGACGTCCTATCCATATTGTCTTTGATGTCTAGGTTATCCTCCTACCTTCCCAGTACCACGCCCCAAGCCCCCCCACCCACAAACCCCTTGTCCTAGCATACCCTCTGAACCTACCTCGATTGGCTTTCCACTGATTTCGTGAAGAATTGGTCCTTCCTCTCTTTGTATCTTTGTTGTCTCCTCCCCTGCTCTCCCCACGCGCCCAGCCCTTCCAGGGCTGCCATTCCCCTTCGTCTTAATGGTTTGCCATTAATATTCAGCTCATTCAGCTGTCTCCCCCTTCTGTGAAGCCTTCTGCAACCTTTCTGTCTCAGGCCCTTTCATCCCTGCTCTTCCCTTGGTTGGATTCTTGCTATTTTTAGAAACTGTACCATACCACGCTATTATGTGTGATGCAATTAAGTGGAGATAAGGCCAGGAGCCCACAGTTAAAAGCTTTTCCTTCCTAATGAATGTGTTTTCTGGTAAGGAAGTTTTGAACCCATTGCTTAATCCCCTCTCTTCCTTTCTTTGCCCTCTAGTTTTCTGGTGAATGACTTAGATTTCACTCCTTCCGCCTGGTATTTACATGTTGGGTTTTTAACATCCATATATAAGACTTTAGTTTTTTTTAAGAGCGTTTTCAGGTTTACCACAAAATTGAGGGGAAGATGCAGAGATTTCCCATGTACCCTCTGTGCCTACACATGCAGAGCCTCCTCTGTTCTCAACGTCACTCGCCAGAAGGGTGTATTTTTTTTTTTTTACCGAAGCTGAACCTACATTGTCAGGCGCATCATAATTACTCAAAGTGTCCTTGTTTCCCTTAGGGATCACTCTTGGTGGTGTACATTCTCTGAGTGTGGACAAATGTATAATGCCATGTATCCAGCATGATAACATCCTACGGAGTAGTTTCACTGCCCTAAAAATCTGTGCTCCACTTATTCACCCTCCCTCCCCGCGACCCCAGGAAACCACTGATCTTTTATTGTCTCCATAGTTTTGCCTTTTCCAGACTCTCGTGTAATTGGAATTATACAGTCATACGGTCTTCTCAGATGGGCTTCTTTCACTGAGTAATATGCATTTACGTTTCCTCCATGTCATTTTTATGGCTTGATAACTCATTTTTTAAAAAAGCACTGAATAGTATTTCCCTGCCTGCGTATACCACAGTGTATTTATCTGTTCCTCTATTGTAGGACATCTTGGTTGTTTCCAGGTTTTGGCAATTATGACTAAATGCTATACACACCCATGTGCAGGTATTTGTGTGGACATAAGTTTTCACCTCCTTTAGGTAAATACCAAGAAGCGCGATTGGGGGATCGTATGGTAAGGGTCTGCCTGCTTTTGGATATACCGCCAAAGTGTCTTCCAAGCGGCCGGAGCGTTTGTCGTCTGCACCAGCAATGAATGCAGGTGTCTGCTGCTGCTTGTCCTCGAGGGTAGCATTTGTTGTTGGTGCTGCAGACTTCGGCTGTTTTAATAGGTGTGTAATGGTGTCTTGTTTGAACTTTTATTTCCTGATGGTGTATGATGTGAAGCAGCTTTTCACAGGCTTTTTTGACATCTGTGTATTTCTGGTGACGTGTCTGTTAAGGTTTTTGGCCCATTTTTTTTGTTTTTAACTGAGTTGTTTCCTTATTGTTGAATTTTAGGTGTTCTTTGTGTATTTTGGATAACAGTCCTGATAAGATGTACCTTTTGCAAATATTTCCTCCCAGTCTGTGGCTTACCTTCTCATCGTCTTGATACTATCTTTTGCAGAGCAGAAGTTTTTCGTTTTAATGAACTCCACTTTATCGGTTGTTTTCTTCATGGATCCTGTCTTCGGTGCTGTGTCTCAAAGAACATCACCATCCCCAAGGTCATCTTCTGTGTTATCGTTTTGGAATTTTGTAGATGTGCATTTAGGTCTATGATCCGCTTTGAGTTAATTTTGGTGACGGGGGCCAGGTCGGTGTATAGATTCATTTTTTGCATGTGGAGGTCCCGTTTTTCCAGCACCGTTTATTGAAGACACTGTCTTTGTGCCGCTGTGTTGCCTTTGCTCCTTTGTCAAAGATTAGTTGAGTATATTTATGGAGTTTTCTTGTTGGTTTTTAACTCTCTCCCTTCTTAAAACTGCTGTTACACAAACTAGAAGGAAGAAATAGGACAAGAACTCACATGTGTCTTGGCTCAGAGTTCTCAGTAGGCACTTGGGGGAATCAGTGGGGTTCTTGGGAAGACCTTTGGGGAGAACAGAACAATTGAGCTGATATGCATGCTGGAGCCCAGAACCGGATGTTTAAAAGATATTTGAATGACAAAGAATCTCATTTCTTGGTGGGATCTTGAAGGAAAATATCTGCTTGCCCTTTCTTCTTACCCCCTTCACAACCACGACCTCCTCCCAAAGAGCTTGTCCAAGTTGTTTTAACTTCTAAGGGATTTTCCCTTTCATTTAGTTGAGCTTTGCTTCTGCAACATGGCCTCATGTCGTATCCAACTGATACTTATCTATTCAATGCGAATCTTAATTTTTTTTTTTTTAATCTGAAGTCTAAGAAAATGATACTCTATTCATGGACTCAGGTAAAGAGATTTCTATGTAGACATTGCAGCTTACATGCAAAGATCAGCGTTCTTTGGTAAGTATCTTGGGGACTATGAAGTATGAAATCTATTGGGATTTTTTATTTTTAGATTTTATTTGAATAGCTGACATAAGATATGGACTCCTCTCCTTTGACAGATGTAATCCAACCAAAAATATTGACTAGTCTCTTGCTCAGTATCATAGTCTTAGTGGCTGCAAAGTTTGTCTCCAAACAAGGGCCAGTGGTGATACGAGAACCAGTGTTATTAACTAGTTAGCCTTGTGATTCTAAGCTTTGCTATCCTAACATCAAATGGGATTAAATAGTATTTGCCCATTTGCCCTTCCTCCCACATTAGGGACGAGTCTATAGGGGCTGTCTTTTCACAGCCTGATCTACCTGGAAGAACATCTGCTTCCTGTCCAGTTTCGCATCTCTTACTAATTCTCCTCCTACTTCTTGCATTGTGTACTTTCCCGGCTCCGTGTTTCAGGAACTTTATCTTTCTCAGCTACGATTCCTAGGCCTCTTTGAGCCACTCAGAAGAAACAAGGGAAATATGATAACTGGGGTGAAATTGGTCCATTTGGATATTTTTTCATCCCTCCTGTTTGATAATTCCCTTAAATTGTTAAATTTCTTTTACGTCTTGAAAGCTTATTGAGAGGAACACTGTATGGAATTGGTATAGTATATGATATTTTTATGTGGTACTCAGTTCAGGCCAGGCTTGATATTATATCCTGGTGAAAGCTATGATGTCCCATCTGTTCTTAGGAGCAACTGTGGAGATTAGTTTGCTTCTGGATAAAGGAAAGAGTTAATGTGTTGAACCTTCCTAATGTGTGGGGTGATGGTGGTGTCTCTCTCCCTCTCTCTCTCTCTCTCTCTCTCTCTCTCTCTCTCTCTCTCTCTCTCTGTGTGTGTGTGTGTGTGTAGGGGGTAGCAGGATGGGGATGGGGAGTATGGATTATAACCTTGTTGAATTATAAGCCTTAAGGAAGACTTGAGGGTAATTAAAAGGCCTGTCCTAGGTTTCTTTTCCCTTTAAAATGTATATTAGAATTCTTAGGGAAGTTACTAAGTAGGGGGGAGGGGGAGAGGACAGCATCAGCGGTCAGATTGGTCAGAGCACTATTTTTTAGCCTGTTAGAAATAGGAAGGAAATAAGACAATACAATTTCTAATGACCAGTCTTTATTTTTTTATTGTCTTTGCCGAACAGAAATCTACAACACTGAGCATGATTACTCGTATGTTTTAGTTCACATATGGTTAAATTTTGCGGGTTTTTTTGTAAGAGACTTCTAGACTTGCAGCTATATAGAAGAGACTACTTAGTGTGCTGCTGGGGTGGGGTGTGATGTGATGGAGAGGGAAATAGATTTAGTGTGTTTGTGTGTAGTTGTCATGTGCCTGTTGTTGATCATCCTGTCTGTTAGTGTATGTATGAGGTGAATGGGTCTTCCTGGCAGGATGGAGGCATCAGTGCTTTCCACACAGGAAGTCCTCCCTGAGTGCTTTCCACACAGGAAGTCCTCCCTGATTGCTGACAAGCACTCTTCCTGCTGGTGCCCACACCCACTCGTGCAGGGAGTACAGAGAAGGCTTGCTAATACAGCCACCCTATTTATTTACCACCAGCTTAGTTTTTCTGTCGATTTTGACATGCAAATTAAGCCCAGATACCACGTTTCCCCCGAAAATAAGACCTAGCCGGACCATCAGCTCTAATGCATCTTTTGGAGCAAAAAATAAAATAAGACCCGGTCTTATTTTACTATAAGACCGGGTCTTTAATATAATACAATACTCGGTCTTATATTAATTTTTGCTCCAAAAGATGCATTAGAGCTGATTGTCCAAGCGAGGTCTTATTTTTGGGAAAACAGGGTAAGTGTTACCATGAAAACTGAATTAGCTTGCTTTCCCTGCCTTTGGATGGACAGCTTGGATAGGTAGCTTGTTGATCTGACTACAAAGCAGTGAAATCAGCCCAGAGAAGGCTGAGATAGGCTGCTACGTACTACTAGGAGAGTAAGCACTGAGCTGTGGTCTTCCAGCCACATAGTTCCTTAATTAGGTTGAACTTGTATAAATTAGCTATGAACTTCATCCAAGGGAGGGAGTGGTCTTTTCAGATTCCAGGGCAGCTTAAGGACTTTGAGAAGCAAAACGTCAAAGGACAACCAGTGATAAAAATGGAGTTTGGTAAAATGTCATCCTTTTGTAAGCTTTTTTTTCCCTTTGTTTCTTTAAGTTTACCATTTGTGCTATTAAGGCATAACTACAAAGTGTGATTGCTTTGAATTGATGAAAGTTCTGAAGTTGTTGTTACAGACTTATCAGTGCGTTTCAATCTGGGAGTGAGGGATTAATCCTTCAGTGGTTAAATGGAGCCTTCCTAAAATGCTGACTCTGATTTCAGCCTTAATATGCTGTAGCTTTCAAAAGTTGCAGAATTTTTTTGTTAATGAAAAGATAATAAGGTAGAATTTGAAAAACAACCTTTTTAAAGCTGAATTTGTCACACACACACGCACACAAACACACACAGTGCGCTCATTAAAGACTCCTTTGACTCTTTTTCATAGCCACTGGTGGCATTGTCACATTTTAGAGAAACCTGAATTTAGTAATTAAGTTGCAGGAAGATTGGGCACAGGAAAATGAAAGACTACAAATAGGACATTTAGGGTATAGTCAGTGTTTCGAGTGCATTTAGAGTCCTGTTTTAAGGCTCTGACTTGGTTGTCCTGCAGACCTGGGTTCAACTCCAGTGCTGCCACCTACTAGACCATGGCTCCTTACTCTTAACCCCTCTTGAGACTCAGTTTCCTAATCTGCAAAGTGGGAGAACAGTAATGTACCTGCCTCATTGGATTAAGTATGATAATGCACATAAAGCAGTTGGCACAGTGTCTGGCATATATTACACATGCAATACTTGACAGTAATTATGACCCACACTTTTAAAATTATTAACCCATTCTGAATATTGAGTAGTAATCAGTTTTATTGTGTTCGAATTCTCTTCTTTGAACATGTATCAGGACTTAACATTTTAATTTCAACAAACTCTAAAAACTTAATCTTTAATGTAAAATTCTCTGCACCAGGAAATAAAAAATTGACAACATGGAATAATTAATTGCTTCTCTCTCGCAGATATTTCTCTCTGTCTTCAGCAAGTTCTGAAAAATAGTTGATATTAGGTTAATATTTGAACCTGAATTTGTTCTGTATAGGATTCACCACAAGCCTGTCATCCTCCTCAGGGTACACTCAGGAACCCCCTTCTCCCACGTGGGATGGGAGTCCTAGGAGGTTTCTTTCCCCTTAGGGCACACCAGAGGAGAAGTGGGGAGGGACAGCCTGTATATGCTCCCTACCTACTTTCCAGAGTTGGAAAATATTACGGTAATAAATATGGAGGCCTATCAAAGGTAAACTAAATAGCTGTGTAAATTCTGAGATGTAAATCATGGTTCTACTTCTGCCGAAGATAAATACATAAATAAAAACCTACTACCTTCATGTCCAAATATCTCCAAATAAGTCATACCCACCAAAATGTTTCTTTTAATCAGACAAGTGCACACCCAGCCCTCTACCTTCCACCCCGGGGAAAAGCAGAGGGTAAGCTGATGCAGACTTGGAATGCCTCTTTGAAATGTGTGATGGTTCATCTGCTTTGTGTTGTATAATCCCACGGAGAGGTGGATGGACCAAGTCCACAGCTTCATTCAGACTTCTCTGGGTCTTATCCCAGGTGATGACGTTTCATCCCCCAACAGCTGCACTAAACATGACCGACTGGGTTGTACCATGAAGAACAGTGTGGTTTGTGGCAGGGACAGGTTCTTGGACATGAATCAAAGGTGATTTAAGAAAAAATTCCGTCTTGCCTAGCTTTGACTACAGCTACGGGCTCTTTGTGTAAATCAGAGGCTTGGGACCGGAAGGCAAATGTGTGTGTTACTTCCCAGCACCTCTGTTAACTGAAGTGAGAAATAGGGGGTGCCTGGCTAATTTCAGGTAGCAACTAGCAGATGGATTGAGTGACTCTGGACAAAGCACAGGCCTTTGTGTGGCACGGCTGGCTGGCTGAGGTGCGTGCCACCTGTGGCAGAGCAAGGGCCACGGCTTATCCTTAGTTTTACATCTAGAAAATAGATTCTTCATCCCTTGGAGAAAACCCAGGGATGAGAGGAAAGATTATGAGTTCAACCGCTTATTAAGGACATAAATCAAAGAGATGTGATAGGTTATGATCACAGGCAGGATTTTCCTTGGATTAAGCAGTACTCGTGTTCCCAGTTCAAGTTCAGCCTTCATTTATGCAATGACTGTTGTTAACCTTTCTTGCTACTTTCCTTCTAAAGGAGACTCTTTTGAGATAAAGTGCTGTTTGGACTCAGTGAGCGTAGCAAGGGCCCTGGGCAGTGCGACGAGTGTGCACAGTATAGGAGGAGGGCATGGTTACGTGCCAGCTCAGTGAGGGTCCTGGCGTGTTGGGATACCGGGGAATTAGGATGGTCGTGGCGGAAACTGGATGCAGGGCCAGGTATCTGTCGGGTTAGCCGAGAGCACTGACAAGCTAAACAATGTTACACTTACTGCCAAGGGGTGTTCTTTTTGAACTTTGCAAAGTGGAATTTAATTGTGTCTTAGACATGCCTAACTTTCTTGTTTGGGGAAGTCAAACATCAAGCTGTAAGATTTGAAACTTTCGTTGAATGTCTAGTGACTGTTTCATTTTATATTTTCAAACTATTACTCAATCTAAGTGACGTCCTTGGATTAGCATATTTATTATTTAGAAGATGTGAGATGAAAAAAAAACACACAAAACTGTCCTGATGTGAAACTGCTGAGCATTTGCTATGAGGATACTTTGGGGTGTGCTCACTTCCATCTCAAACTGAACCATTTAACTTCCTCAGAAGTCGTGTGTGTGGCCTAAGAACAGAGAATTCTGGTTGCTTTTGATTGGTTAACAGAGAATTATCTGGTTTGAGTACAAATTCAGATATGCTCCATAGGTCGCTGCTGGCTGAAACTTACACGAGCCCTCGGTTGCAGGCTTCACAAAAGTTATGTTGGTTGTTGCGAGACCTGGGAAGGTTTCCAGCTACTTCACGATTCTCACAGGGGTTAAATTTCACAAGGTTAGCCAGAGCGAAAGGCAGCATGCCTGTAAATCTTATCCAGATGTCTCAATGAAGCTGTGTGCCTGTCTTAGAACTAGGTGAAGTTTTCCTTATTTGAGCATCTTGATTAAACTCTGACTTTCTTACATGTGAAGAGTAATCTTTTCTTTTGTTTCCAAGAGTCATCTTAATAAAATTATCAGCAACTTTCAATCAAATGTTCTTCAGAATTTGAAAGCCTTTTCAAAAGTCTGGTGATTTTCAAATTACTGTATATTAAAATGGTATTATCACATAACTTCATGCGAATTAATTTTGAGTCTCAGTAGATGTGTTCCTTAAAATGTGTGAATAAATTAATGTTACATCAATTTAGTCATATTTAAAGTGCACAGGGAGAATATAGTCTACTGAGTAAAATGCTATTATTAGTTTCATGTTTGAGGGAGAGGGCTTTTTTTGTAGAATGAACAGATCTTTTTTTAAGGTGTCAGTTACAATTTATATATATTAAAGTAGTGTAAGATATTCCTTATTTATATCTTGGTAACTTCATTTTATTTTGGAGATCGAACAGCTTCTGAATGGTGCTAAGTACCTTCCACCTAGCGCTGTTCTAACGCTTGACCTCTGTTTTTCAGCAGTCTCTGGTCCCAGCCCACCCCATGGCCCCTCCCAGCCCCAGCACCACCAGCAGTAATAACAACAGTAGCAGCAGTAGCAACTCAGGATGGGATCAGCTAAGCAAAACGAACCTCTATATCCGAGGACTGCCTCCCAACACCACAGACCAGGACCTGGTGAAGCTGTGTCAACCGTAAGTAGCCGTGGTTCTGGTGGTTTTTAGCTGCTAAGTATTTCTTTGATCATATTGTAAAGTGGTATAAATTGTGTTGTAAGAGAGGTTCAGTGCAAGACAAATCTGTGAATCCTCATTCTTGACACAGTGACAGTTTTCAAGTTTTAAGTCCTTGGATGCTTATTCAGTCAGCATTAATGTCAACAGAATGCCCGTATAACAAAATAAATTGGAGCGTTTTCTCAGTAGAATGTGACTTTATGGGCAGATGAAAAGTAGAACGTGAATTATTTAAAAACTTACGACTGGATGCTTTTGAGGCGTGCTTGTTTTGTTTGTGGAAGCACCTGTAGGAGGCCAATCTATCATATTATAAGAGGAACTTTAGTTGTCATTGTCAGAAAGGTAGTTACCGTCAACGCTTATCCTCAATGCATGTGAAACTCTAATTCCAGCCAAGAAATGGTAGTCTGTCTTCATTAGCCACCCGTCCTTTTGAGGTAGGTTGTTCACCCTCATTTCTTTGGGAATTCTTATTCCCCAAATTCCTATTTCTAATCACACTGCTGACCTCTCTGAGTCTTGTGAAGAAATGTGCACATGTGTATGAAATTCCAAAGCAAATTTGCATTATATGCTAATGTTGTTGATGAATAGAATATAAATGTGCTACTTTGCTGCAATTACATTAACTAACTAGCAAGTAAGGAAAGCACTAATTTAAACCAAGGAGCCAGAAGCTCTGTACAGTACAAGGATTATTGTCTGAAAGCTTCTAATCACTTTGAGCTATAAAAACCTACACCTATAACAGCGTCTTTTATTTATCCAAAGACAGTAATGGTCCCTTACAAAAGGAATTTTACATAACTGGGGAAAAAGACATCCACTAGAGAATGTTCCCTGAAAAATATTCCCATTTCTAAACAGCTGATTAATAGTACTCGTTTCTGTTGTCCTGGGAAAAAGAATAGATTTGTTACTTCTTATTTTAAGGAAAACATTTTCAAAACTTACTTGGGCAATATTTCCAAGCTGGAACTAAAAGTAACGTCTGGCCTTCCTTCCATAAGGAGGTGGTGGTGATCTGGCTTTGTTTAGTTTTTTGGAGACGAGGGTGGGACAGTGGGTGGTGGTTCTTTAGGATCTAGAGAGCTTTCCATATGCAATCACTCTTAGCACCCTCCCTGTGCTTTTTTGTGTGCTATTCTTTTGATCGTCCCTCTTGGACTTCGTGGCCCTCTGCTTCCAGGGCAGTGAAATAATGTTCTGTGCTAGGGACTATTCTGAAAGCAAGTCCAGCTCTCAGGGTTTGTCTGCCTGGCTAGAGTCAGAGGGAGACTTGCCAGGCACACCCTGCCCTACTGCAGCTGTTCAAGACCACAAATAGGCCTCTTGCTATCTTGTCTGCTGCTGGCCTTTACTGGCGTCGTCTTCTGCTTCTGCAGCATAATTACAGGTAGATAGAGCGCCATAAAGTCTAAAAAGCTAAAAATATAACTTCGTCGGAAACAGAAGAATGAAGCTAACCCTCATATTCTTGAGGTGTAAGAGAAGGGCAAAAGATTTCAAAAGACAAATTGTTCCTCAGCCAGTTTTGAGTCGTGTAAGGTGAGTTTTAACATCAATGAGATAGAGTTAAATAACCAGGAAATAAGGGAGTAAAGCGAGGTCTTATATACAGTAAATGCGTACTTGAAAAATTAAACCACTAATTTTTTTTTATTACTGAATCAAATCACATTCCAGTGAAGTAAAAGAACATTTGCCATTTTTCCTAGAAAATTTGTTCCTTTTTTGTTGGTCTCTTTGATGTATACAGATTTTCTTTATGTGTGTAAACATTATTCTCTTTGCTCTTATCCATAGCACTCTCACTTTCTTCTGTCATTTGTGAAACCCCAGGTTTAATATCTAACTCCAGTGTTAGTTTTCTAGATATGTATCATACAGAGGCAAGCATATAGTAAGAGAGGACTCTAGGTCAATATCTACTGAAAATTTCCTTCCATTTAACACATGGCATCTAATAAATACCAGATTTGACTTGCTGGCAATTTTGTGTCTTAGAATGAAGAGAGAGAGCAAAAAATGGCATTCCTGTTTTGGACTTAATTGTTTCCTATAAAGAATAGCTAGTTGGTGACATGGAAGTGACAAGAACCTTATGGGAAAGTGACTCATCCTGGAGCTTAAAAAACCCAGTGGACATAATTAGAGATTTTAGAAAGGCAAGTATCAGAAACTTCTTAGAAAAGACAGGTGTGAATTCACAGCTCCATAAAAGAAAAAAATGTTGTAGAAATAAAAATTTAACACTGTAATTACAAATTGGCCTGATGGGGGTGGATTGCAGAAGGACGACATCAGAACAAGTAATTTGGGTCTCTCGGGGGGTTTGGATATTTTAGAGGGTTATCTAACAGAAAGGTGGGAGAAGATACCTAAGAATGTATATAATTGTGATCCCATTCCATACAAACAATGCATGAAGTCTAAAAGCAAGAATGACATGAAGACTTTGTAAACTGAGGAAGAAAACAAAAACATATTTTTAAAAAGCTATGTTAGGAGTAGAATGTACAGATGATAATAGTATGAAAAGAAATGACAGTGAAAAAGCTGATGTAATGACGGAAGAGATGACAATGGAAAAGCAGCCTCATCCCAAGTCAAAGAGAGATTCATGACACTGGAAAATGTAGATCAACATGGTTTAGTTAAGAGGAGAGGATGGGGACTCCAGTTTTAAGCTATGCAAGGAGGTAGCATCAAGGACCAGAACAGGGATGTGACTGTGATTATGGTGATAAAGTGACGTGTATTGAAAGGAGACAGATCTTCTAGTAGCATTTAATGCAAAAAGCTGACCGTGTCTGGTTAACTTTTAAATTGTGAAATGCGTATGAGAAATATTTTTTGAGACCTCATGACTACTCCCAGCTGCTGTAACTTTGCTTCCTATTTCTAAAAAGGTATCTACTCAGAAAAAGTACATCAGTCCAGTTAACCAGCACGTTTAGGAAATGGAATAATGTGGGAAACAGGAAAGTTTAATCTATTCCCCCCTGACCTTCAGACATTCTTCACTCTCCCCCTTCTATAAAATCAAGCCAAACATATACTTCGCTTGACTGTGTTACCATTTTATTTCTCTCATTCAAACTTCTCAGGTGAATTTTCCGGTCAAACGAGTTGAGGGATCTTGTTGCTTTCGTTTTCTTGGTCCTTAACCCTTTGCCTTTTGCATTCACGTTCTCAACTGAAACTGCGTGGGCATCTTCTGTCTCCCTTCTTTGCTCTAGCTTATTTTCACTCTTGTCCACTTTTCCTCCTCGACTCTCGGCTTTTTTGATAGTAGTTCTTTGGCCCATTTCTCTGTAGCCCTATCCTCTCATAAGGTTATTTTCCACTGTTAACACCTCAAATTCAACATAACCTCCTTCCTCTCTCTACACTGTCACTTTTCCGGATTCACTCTCCTCAGCTTGAAGCTTTGGAGCAGTCCTTGACTATTTCCGCTTACCCTGTTAGTCACCAAGTTCTGTAGCTTCCTCTTTGGACTTTCTTCTTCCTTCTCACTGCTTGAAGAATTGGGTGGTTCCTCCTTCCCTCCTGACACTGTGACAGGCGGGGACCATTTGCTCCTGCTGCCTCACCTCAGGTGTCTTCCCATTGCCCTTTCGTGATTCTTCAAGGCCTAGTCCAAGCTCACCCTGCCTCCTTCATGCTTGGACCACACTAAACGCTCCTTATTTCTGTGTACGTGTCACCACTTCTCAGCCAGCATTTCATTTCCATACAGTTCCGTTTTCCGAGTGCCTGTTACGTTCTTTAGCAGCCTGTCTTTGGCAGTGTGGAATGCTGACGGTACGTCATCTTCGTAGGGCTCGCACCTTCCCTGTAAAATGCATGGCCAGCTTTTGGTACCCCAGAGTCCTAGGCAAGTACCTGTTTCTCAGTGAAGAGCCTGTAAAATGGGGGAAACATTGCTCATGTCATGAGGATGTGGTTAGGATTCAATCAAGTTATATAAGGAAACACACTGGTCCGCTTCCTAGAACTCAGTCATTGAACACGTATTAGCCCCCCCGATACGTGTGCCTGTGCCTTCGCTCCTCAAAATCCTAACCACTGGAATAAACTTACGTAAACTTACGTAATTCTGCATGTGAAACTAAGGAGCCAAAAAATAAATAAATAATTCTGCATGTGAAACTAAGGAGCCAATAAATAAATAAATAAATAAATAAATAAATAAATAAATAAATAAATAACATTCTGATCTTGAAAGTTGAGAAAGCCAGGGAAGTCGGTGATGTCAACGTAACTGTTAGCCGCCGCCTCCTTGAGGTTTTGGGGCCGGGGGTACTTGCAAAAGGATAGTTTCAGCCTGGTGAGACGCCCTCCCCGATTTCTTTCTTGTCATAATAATAACTGTTGCATGTGAAATCTTTCATTGTATCCAAACTATCTTTTCTGAAAACTTAAAAGATTGTATACAACGTTTGGTTCCTAGTTCTTCCTAGGGTGCAGTGGGAGCAAATGTGCACGTCTCCACTGGCCGTGGGTAGGTAGCTTAGTGATTACTGTGGTATTGTCATCACATGAAAGGTCTAGATAACCTAGTGTATCAACAGCTTATTCTAAGGAAGAATAGTGTATTGACATTAAAACAAAATGAGGTATTTCCACCCCTCTTACTTTATATAGCCTTTCTCTCATTTCCACACCAATCTTGGTCAACCATTTTATTCCCCTTCCATTCAACAGCTCTCTAAGTTATGTCTGACTGCAGTAAAACATGATTTTAATACAAATGTGAAATTAAATCTAGCTTTATTATAAACTCTAGCAATATTTTAGCCTGTTACTAATTAAAAGGAAATATTTTTGAAATATAATGTTTCACTGGTTGTAATCAATACATTTTTAATTTCCTACCCGTTTGCTTTCTGTTCTGTGCAAGTTTTGCTTATTATTTTGAATACAATATAACTCTTTAAAAGGTGAAACAGAAAAGCAAGACAGTTTAGCAGACGTAGACATAAACAACCAACTATAATTTAGGGCAGAATAAAGTAAATATTATAATCAGTGCAGAGTTCTGTTCTGTGAGAAGTCAGAGGAAGACTTTGTTATTCTTGATAGCAGGTTATTGGGGTAGCTTTCAGTGAGGAGATGACATCTCGACCGTAAAGAACAGGAAGATTTCATGCAGGATGGAGATAATAGGGTCCTCCAGGCCCCAGAGAGAGCCAAAGAGGTGTGAGAGTGCTTGGATGTGTAAGAAAGCACAAAGAACCCTTCTTGCTGCGGGAATTGTCATTCAGCAATTGTTAGTTACCAGGGCTCGTGGAGAGCGTGGGTGTAGAAGAATGTGAGGCTGGCGGTTGAGGTGCAGGTTGGGGCCATATTGTTAGCACCTCGAATAATAACCTAAGAAGTTTGGTGTTTGTTCTTCAGTTACAGATGAGGAGTTAGCCCTTGTAGTGGAAGAGAAACATAATTCAGTGTTCTTTTCCCCCTCTCTCAGAATGATGATCCTGAGAGAACAGGAAAGTAGGCTTGGAGAAGGAGACTCCTAGGCCACAGGTGATGTAACCCTGACCCAGGGCAGTGATAGGACATGGGAGGAGAGAGGACGCTGAGCATGCATGGGGGTGCCTTGGAGATAGAAACGTCCGGACTGGAGCATGATTAAAAATGACTGTAATGTTTTAGCTCTGAATAAAGGGAAAATTTCACTTGCATTAACAGAGAGAGAAAGCACAGGAAAAAAAATTAAGGCAACTATCAGGAAAATGAACAACTTGAAGCAATTATATTCTTTCTCTTTACATCTCCGTTTATCTCTGCAACTCTAAAATTTGTACTTGCAGAAAGTTGTTCTTCCGTTTCCGTAGAATAAAATGATCATCCCTTTTACTCCAGAATGACAGGCTGCTTTTAAGGTAAAATTTGGAAGTGAAGGCATTCTAGTAAGATGAATGTTAATCAGCTTTTATCCAATTTGTGACGTTACCATCAATGTTTATTCTGAAAGTAACAATGGGCTCGCCCGACCCAGTATTCAGAAATCCCAGATAAATATGAAATCCTTTGAAATTCGTAGAAACTGCATGACATTAGAGGACCTTACAATCAAAACAAAACAATGATCCTGTGATGAAGTAAGAAAAATCATTCCACCCGAAAGAAATCTGGTTCTCACTTTCAAATTGAAGAGAGAATTTAATTCAGGGCTAAGTGACCCAAGGTCTTTCAGGTAGTTCCTAATGATAGTCCAAGAAGCCTTTATGGACCCAGAGTCACTACATTTATTTTAGAAAAGAAGCATACACACGGAAAGACTCCACATGGATTCTACACTGAGTATTCAGGTAGCTCTACAGACATGAAAGATTTTATTGTCTACATTCAGCATCATTCTGAAGTCAGGCTGTGAGTCTTACAAACACAAAGCTCTTGATGTAGGGTTAAATTTGAAGCTGATAAAAGGAGATGATCTCTCTTAAAGGAATAATTTACCCTTCAAATGTTGCCTTCCAGGCAAGTTGAAATAGTGTCTTAGTGTGATGGTGGTGGTAGTAGTGGTTGTTTATTTAACTCACATGCACCAACAATGAAAGACTGACAGATCATTTTTTCTTTGGTACTGACTGCATCTCTAATCACTGAGATTTGGACATTCTCAGCTGGATTGTATTCCAAAGCCATTTGAGTTTTTAGGTCTTTTTAAATTGCATTTTATAAGAGTACCAAAAACTGTATCTAGTGACTTTTTTTCTCAGGTTCCTTTGAAAGACAGGGAAAGAAAAAGTTATCAGAAATGTCGAGTAATAGAAAAATAGTTCTTTAGTGTGTGCCTTAAAAAAAACAAAAACAACAACAACAACAACAAAGTGTTCTTTATTGACTGGCATGTTTTTTTTTGAATCCTCCCAAAAAGTGAAATTGAGTTAAAATGATTAGTTTTCCACAGTTAATCATAGAAAATTTTTGTTTCTCTTATTATTATATAGCCTCTGGCCCATATACAGATTTTATTTATATTATAAATAGTAGGATTTCTTTTAAGTTCCAAATATGTTTGTTCTGTAAAGAATTAAGTTTTATCCTCTTATGAGTTCTTTCTTCATTGATCTAGAAGATTCTCAGTAAATAAAATGCTAATAGCAATAGTTTCTGGAACTTGGCTTTTCCTACCTGCTACTGCTAGCATAAGAGGATGACACATTAATAAATAACTCGGTGATGCTTAGACCAAGGAACTTGGGCATTTTGCTGAAAAGCGTGACCTAAGATGTGAAGTTTTTGGACTTTCAAAAAGGCATGCCAGGGGTGGCCGGATGGCTCAGTTGGTTAGAGCACAAGCTCTCAACAACAAGGTTGCTGGTTCAATTCCCACGTGGGATGGTGGGCTGCGCCCGCTGCAACTAAAGATTGAAAATGGCGACTGGACTTGGAGCTGAGCTGCGCAGTCCACACCTAGATTGAAGGACAATGGCTTGGAGCTGATGGGTCCTGGAGAAACACACTATTCCCCGATATTCCCCAATTAAAAAAAAAAAAGGCATGCCTATCTACTGAGTCAAAATGTTGAGTGACTAATTGTAATGTAACTCTCTCTTCATGGACAGTATTCCAGTAAGGTTCTATATAATAAAAAAGTATAAAACACGATGCATCTGGGACTGAGCAAAGTACATCTTCTTGGTGATCTTTGTTCTAAGAATGGAAGTCAAAGAAGATTTGAGAGTTTAGGAGAAACAGTGTATTTCACTAAATCTTATCCCTGTTCTTCTCTTGGATAAGCCATGTAGAATCATTTTTTTGTTCATGTTAATTGCTTGATTTCCCTTCTTGGTATGAAAGAATTCTGGCATGTTAAGAAATACTTTATGTACAGTAGATCTTTGACATACCAAGATATAGTCTGAAGACTTGGAAATCCTAGAATTTCACGAAAATAATTTTAGCATCAAAAAAATTCTCCACGAGGGGTGGCCGGATGGCTTAGTTGGTTAGAGTGCGGGCTTTTAACAACAAGGTTGTCGGTTCTATTCCCACATGGGATGGTGGGCTGTACCCCCTGCAACTAAAGATTGAAAACAGCGACTGGACTGGGAGCTGAGCTGCGCCCTTCACAACTAGATTGAAGGACAACGACTAGGAGCTGATGGGCCCTGGAGAAACAAACTGTTCCCCAATAGTCCCCAATAAAATTTAAAAAAAAAAACAAAAAAAAAAAACAGAATCTCCACAAATACCTACTTTCCCATAGGGAACCATCTCTTTCTTAGACCTTTCTTTGTTCTTTCTTCACTTTTATCATTAGAATTACCAGTTGACTTTTATTAGGGGGTGGGCGATTTTCAAAAATTAACACAATATTTAATTCCTTCTCGAGAGGTACTAATACACAGTTAGAGCAATGCCTTCTTGAAACATGGACCCTGGGTGGTGGTGGACTATGCTGCTTTACTGGATACCTGACTCACTTCTCTCTGCCTAAGAGTGCTCACGATTCAAACCCATACTGCAGTAAAATTTAAAATAATTAACAGGTGAGAGATGTTCAGTGTCATCATGAGTAGTTGAAATTACAGATGCTATCGTCAGGTACCTACTGTATGCATGCATTTAATATTTTGGCAGAAAAATCTCAGTCATGTCTGTTTTCTAAGTCATCCTCAGTGTAAAATCTGCCCGCAAACATGGATATTTAGAGATTTAGCCAACCCTCCTTATTGTCATTTGACCTTTTTCTTTAGAATTTCCTTTTGTTATCCCTAGGCATGAGGTAGAGCCATCCACCCCTATATTGTCCAAATGCTGCACAAGCTGTTGGCAAGCCAGTTTTAATATTAGCCTTAGGAGAAGTTCACCGGGAAGCCAGCACTGAAGACAATCGCCATAACCACAAGAATTTTTTAAAGAACATCTTCTCTTTGTCTGTGAGACCAGATGGAATTCACTTTATGTCCATTCCATGTTCTTTTATATGATCCTCACATTTCTGTAGCATCAGCGTGGGGGTGTTTAACCCTTATATGAAGGTGAAGGTAGCATCATCAGGAATAAAAGCCTCTAAAATTTTTATTTGGCAGTTGTGCTCAATTTGACTTAGAATGTCCTTCTTGGGTTACTGTGAGTCCTAGAAACTTACAACCTTTCTCTTCATCTTTCACCATCTTCATTCCATAATAACTGTATGTGCAAAAAATCCTGTAAAAATGTGTAAACACCTGAATAATACTAGCAGTTAACCTTTGTCAAATGCTTGCTATGTGCCCGTAACTTGCCAAGTATTTTATTATTTAATACTAAGAACAACTTTATTAGAAGTATTATTACCCCTGTTCTAAAGGTGCAGCTGAACAAGGTTTCTTTTTGCTCAGGATAATACAGCTGATGATGGTGGAGCCAGCGCTTGAACTCAGACAGTCTGACTCCAGAGCCCATACTCTAAAGCACTGTGCTTCTGCCTCCCCAGATACACTCGGAATGCCTGTTCGATATCCCCATCCTCCCCTCAGCACCTGCCGTTTTTCAGAGGCTACAAAAGGACTCATTTCGCCAGGGCCCTAAAAGGGATAGTCTGCCTTGATAGGTTGAACAAGATTTTGTTAGAAAAATCAGCTTTCCTTAAGTCCTCTTGAATAGCCAACAGAATAAAAAACTCAAAGGCAGGAGGATAGAGGAGGAACTCGTCTTCCCTGGCATCTGACAAAGCGATCCCTTTTAATGTAGCTGGTTACATAAAAGTCAGCTCCTGCTTAGCTATCGACTGTGCAGCTCCCCAAGATTACACAGCATAGAGAAGGTATGTAAATTTGTCACTCGCTTGATACCTGAGGGAGGTTAGTGCATATATAAAAAGAAACATTCTTTTCGGGATCACAGTCTAACAAATCCAAACAACATTGCTTTAGGAAGTAATGGGCACAACAATGGCATTATAATTTTACTATACAAGTGTAAATCTGATGAAAACATAAGACCGAGCCACTATTGAGGACAAATTAAGCAAGTAGAAATGAGTGGTGAATTCCATTATTTATGAAGCATCATCATGCCTTTGATTTTGCTAGACACTGCGCCAGACACATTTTCTGCCTACAAGGGAGGTTCTTGTATAGAAAATAAACTTCACATATCACGTAGACCAGAATGTGGCGTGTCATGTGAGAGATAGCAAGTGCTACAGAGATTACAAAATAGAGAGTAATTGCATGTGATTGGGGGCATTGGGAAAAGCTGGGCACTTGAATGAGTCTTCACACGGGTGAGCAGCTCAAGCTCAGGTCTGTAGGCCGAGCCTGGATGCCTGCCTTGTCTGGTCTTCACTAGGACCGTATCATGGGGGCCCAAGGAAGGCTTGTACTTCACTGGGAAGGTAGGTGAAACATACTGTCTCAGGATTTGCCCGGGATGGAATGTGAAAAGGGGTGGGTACAAGGAAGAAGAGGATTGAAAGATGAGTGTAAGATTTTGAGTCTAGAAAACTGGGAATTTGTACCATTAACAGATGAGGGGAACAGGAGGGAAAGCTTATTTTTATTCTTGCCTGGAAATTCTCACCCACTCTTAGGAAAGTTTTCAAATTGAGTGCTTGTTTGCTTCATGAGTTTGTGTGGTTTTGGTGTGGCTATTAAATGGAAAGAAATAATGAATGCATCAATTCCAGACTGGTGAATCTTCAGTGCAGAAGAGAAACTAGTAACGAAACATGTTTATTCACCAGCTGGAATATTGTACATTAGAAACTTTCAGTCGATACCGCCCTTACAGCCAACAATAAGATCTATATATTCCTTCAACATGTAATTGTTTTCTTAAATTTTTATAGTTGTTTTAGGGACTTAAACTTTTTCAGAAGTGTCTTTTTGTTGAATAAAGTGCCTTGCCAAGTCCCTTGATAGGCCCATTGGCTTCAGACTGGAGACTTTTGAGAAGAGATTTTGTAAGAGAGCCATGGGACTGAGTGGGAGGAGAGGAAGACGAGTTTCCCTAAGTGGGGGATCTAGAATTAGCGAGGAAGTACACTCATCACACAAACAAACCTGACCGAGTTCGTGACTCTGCCATGGGACATGGACTCTTTCTCCTTCTGGCCATCTGTGCCCTCACTGACCTGCCCATACCAGGCTTAACCTGGTCTGCATTTTCGATGGGACCAGGATCACTTGTCTTCCTCATTTTCTCTTTATGCCAAAGTATCTTACTGCCCCTGTTAAGTGTCAGATGTCAGTGAGGGAGCCTGTATGAAAAACCAACATTTTTTGGAGTATCAGCATTTATGTGCATCGTTTTAGATTTCCAGAGTTACAAAGGCCACTTTCTGAAAGCATAAGGACTGTTTCTTTAAAGATGAAACAAAGAGCCAGTCATTTGTGATCCTAGAAACAAATTAGACTGCTAGTCCCTTTGGACAGGACTATGGATCCTTTCCAAGGGTTTTTCCAAAAGACTTCATCTTCAGCCCCAAATCTAATCCATGAATTATGAAAATGTTATTGTTATTGCCCATTTAGAGGCATAGCTTTTGCTCCAGTACTTAATCTACTTAAATAGCCCTGTATACTCCTTCTTCTTAGCTGTCTAGATAACATTTAGTTTCTTAAATTATTCCTACTATCTGTTTATTCATTATCATTTTTTTGGTTTGTTTGTTTGATACCATGCACCTACCTGCTAAGAGCCAAACCCATTTAATTTTGACTCAGATTTTTGAGGCAAAAGAACTTCAGCATTTATTTAATTAAGAAGTTTATTTCACTTTTTTCATCTCCACTCTGAAGCACAGAACTTGACATCTCTTCTAGTCACGTGGCTGTTAAGGAGGAGTGCTCCCTGGAATTAAAATATGGGTGCCCAGGCCCTTCAATAGATTCTGAGCCAGAAGATGCAGAGAGAGATGTGTGGAGAGAGGCAATGTAAGAGGCAGTTGTACTAATGAGCACACAGGCTCTGGAGCCTTCCACCTGGCTCTGCCACTTGCTTGGGCAAATTTCATTATTTCATTATTTCTGTGCCCCAGTTTCTTTACCTGTGAAATCAGGATAAAATAGTACCTACCACAAGAGTTCTTGTGAGGGCTGAGCTAATATATGTAGAGTGCTCAGAACATTTCCTGGCACGTATTAATGTTACTGCCATCATTATGAATTTTTTAAAGCTTCCAGGAGGTTCCTGATGTTCGATCCCAGTGAAGAGCTTCTGATTGAGTCCCCTCGTGTTATAATTGAGAAAGCTGAGGCTCAGAGAAGGTTAAATGACCTTTTTAGAGACAAAATTAGGAGGTGGCAGGCCTGGGAGTAGATCCCACTGTCTCCTGAAACACCCACCTATCTTGATTTGCCTCTTTACTTTTCATGAGTGAATGTAAACTCTGCCCTCAATTCTGCCCTTAATCATGAGTATGAAATATCTGCACTTCAGTTTCTTGCCAAAGAACTTAACTTTGTCCTCTCCCCTGCCAGCTCTTGTCAAAGCTATTGGAAGAAATCAGATTTAGGAAGAATCGCCTGAAGGATTTGTAGTGCCTTTGTTCGTCACAGAGCTTCCCACCCAACCTTGTCACAGGCACACAGAGGAGAGGAGAACGTTGTGTTAGATTATATTGGGATTAGATGAGAGTAGATTAGATTGGTCAGGCTGCTCAGTGCTGGAAGTGACAGCCCCCGCCCAGCCTCCAGGGGTTGATGGGATTAATATCCCACGTTTATAACAGGATGACCCGGGTAGGGGGGGTGGGGACTGGAGAAATGTTTTAATAGGAAAGCCCTTAGTCAAATGAAATCTTAAAAAGAACCACATATACAAATATTTCCAAGTAGTGCTTTTAAATATATATTTTATAAATACAAATTTATAGCATTTATAAAATTCATCAGGGACCGTAGTGAGGCATTTTGATGAACTCAGACATTTGAGATTGGGACTTCTGGATGACAGCTGCCGAGCGCTGTTCACATACCTAGATTGTTTTAGTTGCACAGTATTAGGAAAAATACTTGTTTACATCCATAAGTGGTTGCAAAGGTAACAGGTTTTTTTTTTAATACCTCTTTTTATCTTCTTAGTATCTTCTTGAATTATTCTGATCTAGAAGCTAGAAAGAAGCACAGGAATTTTTTGTTTTGACATTGAATCCCAAATAATAGAGCTGTTCGCATGCATGCCTTGTGAGAGTTGTAAAATGCAGACCGGGAGCACCTAAAACTTACAGTCGGCACTAGTCTTAATGATGTCACTTGATCGTGACTCAACATGGTAGGCTGCTGCTTGTACAACTGGCTCTTAGGTCACGGGGAGGGTGTATGCCAACTAGTTGTACCTGCTCTTGGCCCGTAATTTGTTTGAGCGTGAAGTGTATGTAGGTCGTTTGTACAGTTTTATGTGAATGGACATGTGCAGACTTGCATTTCCAGAATACCAGGGTAGAGTTACAACTTTCCTAATCACTGACTCATTTTTAAGAAGTTAAAACGTACTTGAAGAGATGGCAGGGGTGCATTGGTGTAGCGTCTGCACTTGAAGTGACTTAATGTGACAGTGGTTATCAATGTGTTAAAATTTGTTGTACAGTACATTTGCTTGCATTTCCTGTTTGTTTTTGTATGTAAAGGCTAAGAAATTCAAACAAAAAATTGGTAGAACTCCTAAAGCACCTCTCCAGAACCTAACTTGATAAACACTGTTCTAGGGGGTGTGGATTTTATCCCTGGAAGCAGCAAGTTTGGCAGAGAGCGTTGGCTGTTAACCACATAGCTGTTCGCCCTTGTAGAGCTTGCACCAGCAACGGGGTCCTTGGGCCCCAAGTGGTCATTTGATGAGGCATTGCCTGTAGGGTGTGGTTCTCAGGAAGGCCACAGGAGGAAGCTGCTTCTGGCCTTAGTGCTGGATAAACGGAACTTCCCTGAGCCCCCTACTTGCTTTTCTTCTAAGGAGCACTCACTTTCGTAATTGTTGTATTTCCTTCTTATTTTGACGACTAGGGAGTTCTGAGCCAAATGTGCTTCCACCGTTGGCAGTTCTACAGGATCTTACTTTCTGGTTCACATATCTGTGTCATAACTCTACTCTTGGGGTGATTTTCCTTTCACCTTGAACTCCGTATCTATTTCTGTCGTGTGGTGTTGCTTGTATTTTTGCCAGCAGTCCCAATCAGTTTTGGAAAGTGGTATAAATAAATATTCTCGTGCTCCCTATTGGACTGCCCCTTTAAAAAATCACAGCAGATGGAACATTGCATGGCCGTCTTTTGTCATTTTGTATAGCAATCATTCTTATCAAAGTGGCTCGCTTGGAATGCTGGTGTTTTCGAGTATCTTAACAACATTTCCATTGCAAAGGAATATCTGGTCCCTTCTCTTCATGGACCTGTAAAGACTGAAGCGGCTGCACAACTGTCCCTGACTGTCAATAAACATTCAAATCAGCAAATACACAAAATCATGATTTCCAGCAACGTTTTGCTTAATCGACATCTTCAGTAAAAGGAAGGGTTTTTCGTTTTGTTTTGTTTTTATGTGCTTTTTTATACTCATTCTTTGTTGGAATTCACTTTGGCCTTGAACTAATTATCCCTCTCTTTAATGTATGAAGACAGGAAACATTCAGCAACTTGCCTGAATATGTGTTTTAGCTGCAGAAGTTGGTTTTACCTGTGTTTCAGTGGCTTAATGAATCACAATTTGAAATATTTGGTTCTAGCTTCTAAACCTTCTGTGGGCTCTGCATCTGCTTTATTAGTCTCTGTCTACTGTGAGTTCCTAATAAATTCCTTGATAAAGTCCCAGACTTGAACTTGAAGGAACATTCTTCTTCCGGAAGTAGGTCATCATGCCACGGTTGTTCTTTTCTTCTCCTCTCCTCTGCTTGCCTCTCTTTTCGGATGTCTGCTCTAATAGCATCAGACTTTGCTCAGTTCGCATAGACAGGAATGATATATTCGTGATGAGTTTTTCAGAATTGGCTTTATTTCTTTACAGGGTCCATTTATACCCCAAATCTTAGTATACAGATTGAATGGTTTTCTGGCTTCTGGTACTACTAAACCAGGTTTTTCTCTGTGGGTCCACCATTAACCAATGTCCAGGAAGAAGAACTTGAATGCCGCACTGAAGAGAAATGAGGAGGTGACACTTCATAAATGATCTCAGACTGTAGCAAGTTAGGCCACCCGTCATTCTCCCCTTGTACTGCTGCTATTTTCTAAATCTCCCCAGAAGCAGGATCTTAGGAGTGCTGCTGCCACACGTACACAGTTGCCAGGATATGCCACAGTCTGAGCAGGTCTTTACATGTTGTGGACTAATATGAGCCATAAAGATAAACTTCTTGGGGCGTGTGGCTGAAATCGGTGTACCCTGCTAATGCCCACATCTGTACAACATGTGCAGGGAGGCCCTGTTTCCAAAGACGGATCAACTCAGTTGTCCTGGCTTACTGACCCCAAGTGGCTTTTTCATTTTACATGTCATCCACAAATCTTACGATGGCTGCAAGACCCTGTATCATCTGTTCCTTCTTCCCTTTATTTTTCTGATCTTATCTCCCCTTACTCTCCTCTACCATTTCACTCCAGTCATGGTGGGCTCCTGGGTATTTCTCAAGCCCACCAGGCCTGCTTCCTTCCAGCCCTGCATTGGTTTTTTCCTCCTCTACCTGGATCGCTTCTCCTGGGATCCTTCTCACTCTGTCCCTCATGGCCTCCAAGGCTTTGCTCAGATGTCACCCTCTCAACAAGCCAACCCTGGTCACCTTTTAAAAATTTTAATCTGCCTCTATTTTACCTGGGCATTCTTAATCTCAAACCCCTTTCCTTATGCTGTTTCTCATCATACCACAGTATAACATACCATATAATTTGCTTATTTACTATAAGCAAATGTCAATAAATACTTTTTTGAATGAATGAATAAAATGCTTCTTTATATGGCACAAAAGAAAGCCAGATACGAGCCCAAGTGTCTAATTGCAGATGCGGTGTTTACTTGATAGCCCGTCTTCGGAACTATGCTGGCGGTGCATATTGGTACACACACACACACACACACACACACACACACAGATAAGCAACAAATATCAGTGGATATGGATTACTCAATACTAGGAAAGGCCATGGTGAAAAGGAACACTTCAGAATTTGCTGCAGGGACAAGCTTTATCCTCTCATGATACATATGTACACACACACACACACATACATATACATATACTACATATGTATGTATGTATATGTATGTGTGTGTATACATGTGTGTATATATATTGTTTCTAATCCTATTTTTCTCATCTTTATTATATTTATAATTAATGTGACATAATTTTTTATAATAAGGTAGGCTACAAATAAATAAATCTAAAAGAAATGGTAAATAAATAACCAACCACTCTTAACTTCCAGCTCCTCGTTGGTACCATCAACAAATTGAACTGAGATGAAGAATAAACACATAAGTGGCAACGTACCGCCTCATTTCCTCCTCCTTGGCAGAATTGCTTGTACATAGATGAGAACACTCTTTCCTGCTGGGCCTGGGCCTCAGAGTACTTCCCTACACTACATAACCACTGGCAGCTCATCAGAGTTGGCATGTGAGATGAAAGCTATTTGAAACTCTTGGCAGATTTCTTCCAGCGCTGTCTAAGAAAAAGGGAGAAATAAAGGGTTACTTTTTGTCTTTCTAGGGAACTGGAACTTTGCCTGTTTTATTGTATTTTAATTTATTTATTTTTGATATTTAATATCCTTGCATAAAGCATATTAATAAACCAGGGCTTTGTAGCTCCAAGTCACCAATAACTGGTCTATGTTTCAGTTTAGTCAAAAAAATAGCTTATATTAATTAATCCAGTCTTCCAGTTATAGAGTTTTACCTTATATATCTCATATGAATTGTCAGTTTTCATAGCAATAGGATACAAGGGATGAAGATCATGATTCAGGTTACACTTAACACTTGCATTTCAAAGTCATCATTAGGACCAATTATCATTGAACTATGATGGTAGTGAAGAGCTGTTTATGATCGATTTCTTGTCAATCAGGCGCTTGATCTCCAGGTCATTTGCTGTGTTTGATCAGTGCTGGTTGATGGTCATTAGACAAGCTTAGGCTGAACCACCGATGAAAAGTCAGGCACTTGAAATAATTGACCTTTTTGTCAGTAAGCCATTTCGCTCCTGCCTCATTTTCCCTTTGTCCTGTATTTCTTGCCATTGATTTTTACCTTTATTTTATCTTGTAGGGTATGCCTTTTTATAAGCCACCCTAAATCTTTTGTAGAACAGGACAGTCCATACATTTATATACATATATTCATATGTACACATATGTTTATATGTACACCCATATATACACATACATACAAGCATATATGTTTGAATGCATAAATAGATGGATAAATGTCATTTTTACTTTTATGAAGAAAATAATGAAAAATATCCACTAGAAATCTTTTCCTCTGGTAAGAGGATATTTAGAATGAGACACCTTTTGAAATGTCTTGCAGGGAACATTTGGAGTGTCAAATAGACTCTTCAAACAACAACAAAAAAAACATACCCAATATTAATTTGGGGTAGATTTATATATAATGATTTCCTTTCACATTATATTTTAAGTGGAATAGATGGCATACTTTAATTGGATCACAATTAGGGAAACTTATTTAAGGTAATGAAATTAGAAATGATGAGTCTGCAGGCCATTGTTCTGTTCTAGAATGGTCAAAACTCAGAAATACTACCCCGGACCATTTCTCCATGCAGTGGACAGTGTCTACTTTGATAGCGTTTATTTTAGCCTCCTTTTTCAGCCATGAACTCTAAATTAAGACTGAGATAATGAATGTGAAAGCACTTTGTAAAGTATAAAACAATTATTCAAACAGAAGACCAGAGATATCAGGTCCTCTGTCGGTGCGCTCCTGGACTAGATTTCTGATACGTATTGCCCATGGAGTACAGCAAAATTCCTTAGTTTAGAAATTTTATGATTCATGTGATAATATATGTGAAAGCATTTGTATATGCTGTTAGAGATCATAAAAATGTAACTCAAAATTGTTCATTCTATGGATGAAATTGGTGGACAGACCTTGGAAATGGTTTCACTCCTCGGGTTCAGAGTCGGTTATTTACGCCAGTCCTTTGTGACCTCCAATGAGGAA
This sequence comes from Rhinolophus ferrumequinum, assembly GCF_004115265.2. Classification (NCBI taxonomy): domain Eukaryota; kingdom Metazoa; phylum Chordata; class Mammalia; order Chiroptera; family Rhinolophidae; genus Rhinolophus; species Rhinolophus ferrumequinum. Next base: position 62,016,564 of record NC_046291.1, read on the forward strand.
ACCGATCAGCCCTACTACTGTTTTTCTTCACCACCATTCTGCTCCACCTAATTTTCCAGTTCTACAATCTCGCATCGGTCAAATCCATTCTTGTGACTATCCTCTTCTATCACTGGATATCACATGGATACTATCATTGGGGATAAAAATAATGTTTAAAAGTGCTGTTTAAAGAAGCACAGCATGGTATTATAAACGTAACATGAAAAATTATTGTTCAAGGATCTTGTGTTTATGCAAGGTTGTGTTCACTTTGGTGGTTATGTGGTTTGAAATGTTTTGCAAACAGTATGCTGGGTTTTTCATTGAATCTCTAATCCATTTGAATTATTATAGCTCCAGAGCCAATAAAATATTGCTTTAGTATTTTAAGCAATTAATTGCTGGCCCGTAGACAGGAAAAATAATTCATGGTCCCACCTCTGCATTAATACTAAAAGCGACTTTAGTTCAAAGTCACTCCTTCTTTCTCTGATATGCATTTCTTACATGATTTAAGTTAAAGAACAAAAACACTCTCTAACAGTGGGTTTACACTAATTTTTTTCACCGGCGATATGATCCCTTTTATGATTTTTTTTGGTAACCATTCTTGTGCAAAGGTTTTTTTTTTAAAAAAAAAAAAAAAAAAACTAGCTTCTGGAAGGTGGTTTTTTAGACGTGAGTCAGCCATCTTCCCTAGCTGCTGGCATCTAGAATAAAGGACGCTATTCTCCTCACCAATCCTTGTCACTGTCGATTGTTGGACTCTTGGGGGCGGGGGACAAGTGACACCGAACCTAAGTTCGGTAACACCCGAGACTGGGTCCAGCACTGGGGCTCCCTCCCTCCATTTGGGAGAAGGTGACCCCATCTCTAGGGGAAGATAGTCCTCTCCCCCTTGAGGGGGAGAGGTAACCCCCTTTGGGGGACCCTCCCCCTCTTGAGGGGAATGGGGGAATCCCCCGCTTTAGGGGGGAGCTGGGGCTCCCATCCCCTCTTTGGGGCTTACTCCCCGTGCCCTGGGACTGACGTCCCCCATTGCGTGTCCCCGCCAGCCAGATGAACCGGGCCTGTCCTACCCAGTGTTTGGGCCAAGTACCACCCAGTGCCGGTCCTTGGGACCTGCCCAGGAAACAAACAAACAACAACCAAAAAAACTAGCTCTGGCATACTAATTACATTTAGTTTATATTGATTAATGAACCCAAATGAAAAATAAGAGTTCTCCTTGATGTTTTTTGGAAGGTAGCGTTAAGAAATTTTGTTCAGAGCTCTGTAGTGTTTAGAGGATTTTGTTACTAGACATGAGACCACTAACTTCTTTTCTTTGGTTCTTTCATTGCATTGTATTGCCTTTGAAGTTTTTTAAGAATGGCATAAAACAGTCATCGCATTAATCATTGAGGGAGCTAATATGTAGCATCTCTTGCTTGCTGGCAGTTTTCACCCTTGCCCCAGGAAAGAACATAGACTATTTTACAACATGGCAAATCAGGTAAACTTAGGTTAAATTTAGAAATAGGTATAAAGGAGATGTACATATTTTCTGTAATTTGTATTTTAGGGGTATGATCTGATTCTTATATAATTTTGATAAATAAAATTTCCATATTAGGAAAACAGGAAAGCAGTTCGCCATTCTGAAGGAATGGTCAGGACCAGGAGCACCCACTGGTTTCTCTGCATTCTGATTGTTCGGTATCTGTGTCATAGTACCAGGAGTTAAATCCTTTTAGCATCATGTCTGCGCTGGCGTATCTGAGTTAAAGAGTACATTCTGATGGTGAATAATTGTAGCCCATCTCTGATAAGAACTGTAGACTCAAAGGAGAAGAGATCAGGAGCTGAAGCTCTAATTAAATGTTTTGGTTTTGTTTAGAATGGCCAGGCATGGGAGATATCCTGTGGTTGAGGAGACCTGGAAGTCGAGAAGGCTTCCTTCCCAGTTTTAGAGAAAATTTGTTTATTGAGTAATTCAGCAAATATCTATTGAGAGTGCTTACTACTGTATTTCCCCGAAACTTACCCATGGGGAACTTCCCTGCTTTTCTAATGGGATTTAAAGGCATACAATGTAGCTGGGCCGCCTTCTCAAAGAAGTAAGAGACAATGCATATGATTTGGAGTCAGTTTAGATGCAAAAGACCTATTTCAGGCCCTGGACCTACCAGTTCCTGACAAGAGTTGGTTATGGATAAGCCAACACTTAGGCAAGCACGAAATATTTACGTTTCAGTTTCTTCTTCTTAAAAATGGAAATGATATTATGTATGGAATATGAATTTCTAACCCCTACTTCAGGTTCCCTAACTTCCCTCAGAAGTAGGCCGTTTCAGGCCCCCCCTTAATCATCGCTGTGTCCCTGGAAAAACTGCTAACCTCCGTAGGGCTGCTCTTTCCTCCTCCTCCTGTATTTTCAGCTGCTCTCTGTAAACTGACTATTTCTAAGGTAAAAATGCCTGGGATAGCGCTCTTTTCTGAGCTGCTTGCTGTCTTATGTTTTTGTCTGCTAGTATGTAGGACCAAATGTTGTACAGGTTACTCAGGTTAGCATTGTGGGTTTTACAGTAGTAAGAGAAAGGAGTCTACCTTCTGTGGCAGTCTACTGAAATTACTGTGCAATCTTGGACAAATTTGTCTGAAACTTAATCTCCTTTTTAGTAAAATAGAATAGAATACTAACAATCTAAGGTTATTTTTAGGAGAGATAGAGACATACATATCCTCGCTGTCATGTAGACCACCTAAGCCATGGACACTCACAGGCGGGAGTTTCTATTAATATGATCATTGTCATTGTACTTTAAGTAAAGGCTTAATGCTGCATCACCGATCTAGTCTGGGGAGTCACTGTATATTAGGCTCGGTTTAATCAACTTTTATTTGAGCATCTACTGTGTGTCAGGCGCTGTACTAAGTGAGGGGCTGCTAAGATGATGCTGAACAAGCAGAGACCCCTGTAGCCTCTGTGCCTAACGCATACCCACTTGTGTATAATACCGGGTTTTCTTTGCTGTCCTCTCTAGTCGAGCATCTGGACTGAGTGCTAGCACATAGTAGGCACTTACTAAATAGTTCTGAATTGTCACTGTTGTGAAATGTTTTGCCATTCCCCTATGCCTGCCTCTTGAAAATTAAAATCAGGCCTCTTCGTTTTGAATAACTTGTTTGCATCATCATAGAGCACGTTGGTGTTTGCATGTATTGTTAGCGTCATAAATCAAAATGCTCGTCAAAGCAGACAAAACATCATAGACACGGAAAGGCATACAAAAATGTATCTGTCCAGGTTCTGCCTTTGAGTAAGGCTGCACCGAAAGTGTCTCAGAAAGGTAAGTGTTTGATCTGAGTTAAAATTTCTAGAGGAATGAACTGTTTGCCTTTTTAGCAATACCTGTTGCTCCTCCCAGTATTGCTGCTTACAGGATACTTCCTTTACCTACTTTACTGGCTATTGTGAGGATTACGTGAGATAATTAGTATTTAAAATATCAAAAATGCGTTCGTATTACTGATTTCATGTTGACTTTTAAAAAATAAAACTTGCAGATTAAAAAAAGCAAATGTCCATTAAATGGTGACAACCGTTTCCTTAATTCCAAGTTGTTTAGAGCTGTTGGTCAGCAAAGGATAGGATAGGCAATAAATACGTAGTTTTAAAACATACATTGGCAAGTCCTACAGCGTTATTTTAAATGTCACTCTAATTTCAGTCAGTAAATCCCGTTTCATGCAGCTCATGCTCTTGAGCTTTGGGAAGTGATACTGTATAAAGAATTTGCAGAATTAGTAACACACATGTAAATTAGAATAGATACCCTGTGGGCTCATCTTAGGAATGAATTATTTTTAGGTTCTAGAAAGGGGTTTAGGAGTACTTATTCTACTAACGTCCAAGGAAAAACTATAAAACAGTATTTTACAGTCACAGATGCCTCACAAGAAGCTATTTTATCTCATCCTTACTCCTGTTTTCTCTGGTTGATAATTACATTTTACTCCAGGTGACTCACAGCAGAGGTCAGAACTTCCTAGAATGGCAATAATGCACATTAATAACTGTGTGGTAGCCAGTAATACAGCCCTTAATTAGAACCAGTAATCCGATAGGTTTAATAACCAAGCAGGAGGCCCCGTTGAAGTTGTTCCATTTCCATATGCAGACCTAGGACAGAGCCACTGCTGTGATTTGGCTACAATAAGACAACAAAATGTGGCTAAGTCATTTTGATGTGGATTTTACAGTGTGTGTGTGTGTGTGTGTGTGTGTGTGTGTGTGTGTGTGTGTGTGATGACATTCAAGTAGAATATTCTGAAATGCTGAACGGCTATTTTTGAAGGTGCAAGTAACGGACAATCTTGACTTGACTTTTAGGAATATCCGCTGGAAATCAGGTTCTGTCTTACTTAAGATTCCGTAAAAAGAGAAATTCCTAACCTCATGAGAACTGTGCTTTGTCCCTCCTTGGATATCACATTTGATTGAAGTGAGCATTTTTAACTCAGGCAGTAGCCTTCTTCCGGATGTGGTCTGTAATGACAAAATTGCCTGGAATTATAGTTTGGTTTCATCAGTAAGTTTCCATGAGGTGTGTTGCATGCCTTGATGGCTTCGTAGGTCTCTTCCTCCACTTCTTGGTGGATCTGAGGAAATTTTTTCATGTCACTTAAAGATCCCTGGTTTGGATTGCAGTGGAGTGATGACAATGTGAAATTTTTCCTTAAAAAAATTTCTGTACTGCTGACTTGATATATGCCTCATAAGAACTCCGATATGAGCAAATGATGTAAATGCTTCAAGGTAGAAGGGATGTCTGACCGCTAAGAATGGGCTTTATTTCTACTGTAATGCTGAGTTAACAATCTGAAGAGGAGACTGCTGTATGAATATTTAAATAAATAGGCAGCTGGCACTATTAACAAATGAATGTAATGGCTTTCAAAAATGATCTCTGATTGGGTTTTCTTACTTGCATTATACATTTTGCATCTTTCAGTAACTGTAAGGGACACCAGTGATGTCATTTAGATGTTTAAACATATACAGGAACATACCTTTCAGGTGATCTTTTAATTGAGATATAATTGAAATATAACAAACATTGTGTTAGTTTGAAGTGTACAACATAATGATTTGACATATGTATATATTGTGAAATGATCACCATAATAAGTTTAGTTAACATCCATCACCACAAATTTACTTTTGTTGTGATAAGAACTGTTAAGTTCTCCTAGCAACTTTTAGATATTGTCACTACCACTGTACATTATGTCCACAGGACTTAGTTATCTTATAACTGGAAGTTTGTACCTTTTAATCACTCATTCTCAGAATATGATTTTGCCTCTGAAAGTTTCATGAGACTATGCCAAGCACTAACAGAAGTGATTTTCTTCCAGGAGAAAGGGTCAGATATGTAAGACAAATTTCTGTAAGTGACAGTAATAAAACAGCTGCTCAGAACTCATGGCATCTTAATTAGCCCTTTGAACAACATGTTACTTTATTTGATTTCACAGGCAATTTTTACCAGGTTTTAAGATCAAACATTAAGATTCTGAAATGAAACATATTGCTAGATAAAGCAAATGGTTTAATAAAGGTCTCACCAGGTTTACTGACCTCCTTTTTTGGTGAGTAAATTTTTTATTGCATTTCCTCAATATTAGTGGACCACATTAAGCATTTTAATTTAGTTGTACATATTTGAAAGCATGTAACTATGTTGAAGGTAAAAGTTCAACGTCAGCTCTTGCTCACATTCACCTACTCAACTATTTATTGTGAGATTTGGAATGGAAGGGAATTTGAGATGTGAGATAAAATTATTTGGACATTTGAATGTATCTTGCTGGTTCAATTTGAAACCGGAAACAGATGGTAGTATAGTTCAGCTGTCCTATCCCCTCCGCATTTAGGGAGACTCATTTCTAGATACTGCTAATAACAGGGAAAATGTTCTCAGGTATTATCTAATTAATGTGTCTCCTCTTGTGGCAGTGTAACTAGATTTATGGTTTGTTTTTCAGTTCTGATCTCTTTCTGGAACTTGAACTCTTCCCATCTCATGGTGAACATGGGATTCCCCTGCCCTCTTTGAGGTGTCAAGAGGGACACTTTCTGTTCTCGACAATGGTACCAAGTTATCAGCTCGTGTCAGAGCTCTGGGACTCAGGGCTCGGTATTGGGAGGAGGGAAGGTAGTGATGGGCCTGAAGTGATCAGTAAAAGATGTTGACCAGTGTCATTTGGAATGTGAAAAAATTGGAAACAACCTAAATGAATTTATAAGATGCCCATCCAAACGTGTTATAATCATTACAGATCTTATTTTTGAAGAATATTTAATGCCATACAAAAAAGTCTCACAATATAGCAAGCATTAAGTGAAAAAGATTAATACTTATTCAACATGATCCCAATTTTGTTAAAAATGTTGTCCATCCACCCACTCACATACACATTGTTTTAAAACTAATAAAATTAATTTTTCTAATTTTATAATCTTTTAGACAATGAACATTTTACAAAAGGGAAGAGATAATAGGAAAAATGAGAGTAGACTATGAAAATGATCTTAATCATTGGATTACGGGTCATCATTTGGGGCGTGACACTGTCATAGTTGGGTTTTTAAGTCAGCTTGAAAGGATTGCTCACACCTTGAAGACTTACACGTGTTTTAGAATAGCAAGTTTAAAGAGCATTCTGTGTATTTACTGACATACCTACGAGTGCCCCAGTTTTCTAAAAAATTGAAAGTTTCACCTTTTTACTAAGGAATGGATGGACATGTGCTACTTTAAAGTTGGAACTTTTTTTGGATGGTGGTAAGTTTGCCTCTCTTTTATAACTTGTGTAGCAGAAAATTCTGGTTACCTACTTTTTTTCATTGTTGAATTTGCACCTGGTTTAACTCTTTTCTGAGTTTCTGATACCTCACACTCTCAAGCCTGCTGTTACTTCTTTCTGTGTTTCCTTAGAGATCTCCTTTTTTCCCTCTGTTCCCCGATGTGCCCTGAGGTCAGCTGGTGTGTTTCTACTGTTACTAGATTACTCTTTAGGGAACCAGAAACCAGTGTTGGGCCTCCTGGGAGTATGTTTTGAGAAATTCTTACTTCCAGAGTCTCATATTCACAATAAGAACATAGCCCAGAGTTGTCCCTTTTGTAAGCTGTCAGTGGGATACAACAGAATTAAAGATGTTTTTAGATAATAGTCTCGTGACTATTTCAGTATTTTGGCTACCATTCTTTAAATAGTGTTGGTTATTTAATAAATTATAGCAAAGGAAATAGTATGTGTTAGTATTTTTTTCTCAAAAATAATACATGCTCATAAAAAACAGGAAATACACAAAATTTTAAAGAAAAAACTAAGACTCAAAAGTAATTCCATTGCTAAACAACCCCTCTCCACAGTTTATTTGTTGATTCTTAAAATATGTATACTTAGTTAACCTACACTGACTCATAAGGTCTGCACAACTAAGCATCAGATTTACATGAGAGAGAGAATGATTGATTGAGAGATGAGAACGGAAGCAGTACAGGCTCCTCAAGGACAGGGACGTGGGTTACTTAGCTGTCTGAATATTGTGAACATTTGAGGAGCACTAGCGATGGTTCGGATATCACCAATCCAAAGATAAAATAAATGCCTTTATAGATATTTCTATGTAGTAAGAAAAAAAAACCCATAAACTACGAACGAATCTAACTTTTACTCTCTGTCTATAACTTATTGCAGCTTACTGTAGTCACAAAGCCTAATATATACATACCTCTATACACATAATTTTTAATTGCAACACATGTCTGTAAAGATGTGTGCGTGCATACACCAGGCACATCCATATTTTCAGTTTGCTATTTTGGATACTTTACTACTAAGAACCTTATTTTAGGACAATCCACAGTGAGTAATAAATACAGCCTGTGTTTCAGTTCCTGGCATTTTGGGAAAAATTAATTGACAAATACCGTTCCCAGAACTTTTAGATCACCACAAGTAATTTTAGAGCATCAACATAGCTTTGACATCTGTTTTTTTCCAGCTACATCAGAAACACAGGAAAAACAACGGGTAACGAAACCATTGTTACCATAAACTTCAAAGACTCAAAATAAGTTGTTTTCCTCGAATTTTATATTGAATATTATTAAAGTAGCTTGGTCATCAATTGAGCATTTATGCTCTGATTGTGGTGCTATTCATAGTGAAAGTACATATACTTGTTTCAGTAGGACCGAATAAGATGAGTGACAGGTAAAGGAAAAAGGAGAAAGATAACTACTTGGATAATGTAGCACAGAATTTTCCGCCAGAGTCTGTACAGCTGGCGTCTTGGCTTTTTCTGTCACAGCTGCTCCCCCTGGAGCCGAGGGCGCAAGGGAGAGGGGACGTGATTTGGCACAGGCCTCGTTCAGCCCTGGCTCCTGTGTAATAGCTGATGGTCCTGGGCAGGTTGCTTTTCCTCACTGGGCTCGGTGCTCTCACTCCTAACGTGGGGGCACTGAGTGGGCAACGTATGTAACGTTCCTCCACCAGTGCTTGGGCATGGAACAAATAGTTTCTCTCTTTGCTTTCCACCTTCTATTTATCGAGTGGCTGTTAGAGATTCCTCTGTGTTCACACTGTTGTCTGTACCTTATGGCCACCACCTTTCCTTTTCTCTTCAGTTTAACTCTTTACATCAATCGATTCTACCAGCATTTATTGAGCACCTATTATGTGAAAGGCATTGTGGTAGGTAGCATAAGACATATAAATGAATAAGACATGGTCCTATCCTTAACAAGATTATAATATATATAAGAGGAAAAGTAGATAGAGGGAGAGAGGGATAGATAGCAGGATGTGATGAGTGCTTTCCTAGTATAGAAGGAATATCAGATTTGGTTGGGGAGATAAGTTTGACTTGAAGTTATTGTGCATATTCATTTAGACCCTATTTAGATGGACAGTAGAATGTACTGTAATGTGTTTTTACAACATGTGTACAATTAAATTGGGTATCTATTCTATATTCTTTTACAGTTGAGTTATTATAGTAAAGGAGGAATGAAAATATGTGATTAACAAGCTCTGGCTTTCCCAGTTATATCATTATATGGACTCAGAATCATTGATTAAGTATCTTACAAAGATTCATGAAAAACGTTTTTATTCAATTCATCATGTACTCACATTAAAAGCTGCCTTACGTTTGGAAGCTTTAGTTTCCAACTTATATGTATAACAACAGTTTTACTTTTTGAAAATCTGGATTTCTGCTCCTTATTTTCTACCTCACCTGTCCCTAAGGAGGGCTGTCACCATTTTGCAATATTTAATAAAGATGGCATTCTTGGTACCTACATATCAAGTTCATTGCTGTCTCCAGAGCTTGCTGCCCATGTCTGCTGTTGTATACCAGCTGGGAAATTGTTCACAGGACCCCAAGTTTAATTGGGGACATTGTCACCTACACAAGAAATGCCTGGCCCAGGAGGTGTGTAGGGCTGAAATCCATCTCACACTCAGTGCCTGAGGGATTTCCCCCTCCCATACAGGGTACCTTTTTCTAGTTTCCATGAAAGGTGCTTTAAAGGCTAGAGGCTGCCTGGGGTGCTCCCCTACCATCCTGTGGTAGCGCACATGGTTAAAATGCGATGCTGATGTCAGAGACAAGTAGAGGTCTCAGATCTGCAAGGCTGATTGGTTTCAGAGTTAGTCAGTTCCTTGTTTTTGACAGTGACAGAATATGTCCCACCCCCAATTTTTTTTCTTAAAATGAGTCTCATCGAACAAATGTACTATTCTGACATGCGCTCCTCAGTCATATATGTTATTCATTCCCTTCAAAGTATATGATTAAAGCTCATTCAAAGCCCCAAGAGTGGGGATGTTGAGGGTAGAATTATAGAATGTTCTGCTGTGTGCTGCAAGACTGAACATATACTGTGAGAGTAACCATAAGATCTTACCAAGTAAGTTAAAAGGAAAATGCTGTTGGAGCTTTTCAAGTATACCTTTCTGTTCAGATATTCTCAAAGATTAGCCCCCCCACCCCCAAGGTGAATAATCATTATCTCCCTTGCAGCCATAGTTAGGAAAATAACTTCAGAAGTACAAAAGTTGGATTATTGCCCTAATTTGTGCCCTCTCTAAAGCAACTGCTATAAGCAATCTGAAGTAGCAGTTGCCAAGGGCTGTAGCCATGATTTAAATGGTGCCAGGCTACCGTTTCCCGTGGCAAGAGACATGCTGAACTGGGCAAGAAGCAACAGCCCGTAAACATCTAGATGTGTGCAGACAGCATCCGCTGCATGTGGCTGGAGAGCGCCCGAAATGTGACTGGGCCAAACGGAGATGTGCTGGACGTGTGCAATACACGCTGGATTCTGGATACTTAGTAGAAAAAAATGTTAAACCTCTCATTATTACTCTCATATTGGTTGCATGTTGAAATAATATACTGGCTTAAGGAAAACACTAAAATTAATTTCATGTTTCTTTTTAATGTGGTTATTACAAAATTTAAAATTATGTATGTGGGCTGCATTTGTGGTTTGCATTCCCTTTCTACTGGACAGTGCTGGTCTAGGTATTTCAAGAGAAAAGGAGGGGTTAGAATGTGTATGTGATTTCTTCACAATCTGTGTCTCACAAAATACAAAAGCTTGTCCCCTCCCTTCCTTTGCCGGAAGCCTGGGTCATCGCCCCGCTGTACCAAGGACATTCAATATCATCGATGACATGGTTTTCCCATCCCACAGTTCTGCAGTTTACTTAGTATTTAGATGACTTACAATATTTCTATATAATCTTTGCCAGATAATTTATTCATAACCTTAATAATTCCCTTAGGAGAATTAGTCTTAAGCTACGGCTCCAAATTGCCCTCCGAGTATAACCAGCTTGCTCTTCCCGGAGGCATATGCCCCTTTTGCCATTTTCTTTGCAGACGGGGGGGGTTTTCATTTTTTTTGTTGTTGTTATCTATCATCTTTGCTAATTTGATAAATAGTGTGTGTTATCTCTATTAGAAAAGGAAAAACAACTAAATTTGACACACTGACGTGAGCAAGAGAGAATACAACAGAGAATGTATTCTCCGTGTAAAACAACAGAGAATGATGCAAGATAGCTTATCCTAACCCGCTTTGGATAAAGGTTTGAATTAATTTGTAGTCTATGCAGAAGCACATCAGACTCAGTGACCATTCCAAGTTATTTTTAATGACCGTCTCGTCCTCTTTGCCAGCCATGAGGACCCTAAGAAATAAATAATTTAAAATGCATGGACTACCTGGCAGGATGAATCTTGTGGGAACCAATCCAGACATGTGCCCTAGAAATGAAGGGGAACAGAGAACAGTTAACATTACCTTTGTTTTAGACGCGCATAATGAAGATCCTGGGGGAGAGAGTCCTTCTTGACTGGGAAGTTTTTAATTGGCATCGCTACATGGGATGCAGTTACATCAGAATTGCAAGTCCAATTAGCCGAGAGTTTACGAAAATCTGTTCTGTGCCTTCTGCACTTGAGAACAAATGAAAAAGCAACCCTGAACACATGTTAGCTTTCCTTCTTTCATTTAGCAAGAGTTGGAACTGGTGTATGTCAAGAAATTGATCGTGGGTGTTGTCTCTGGCACATTAACATTTTTCACACACAACAATTTGAACAGTTCCCTAGGAGGTTGCTGTCCTGTAATTGTCATGTCGTAGTGTGCTGTTGTAACAATGAGAGAGGCTCAGCCAGTTGATGAATTGGTTGCTCCTGGACATTTGTGCTGCCTTCTTTCTCCCTGCTACTCCCTGTCCTCAGTAGAGAGTCATTGTCCTGCTAATCCTTATACCTTTGCACATTTCCCCTTGGTCGATTAGTTTGATAATAAAATAAATACATTTACGGAGACATCCCCCGCCCCCACACTCCAAATAATGTCCGAAGCACTTGCTCATCCCCTTTTCAGGTGATGGATAGGTCACATGCTGTTTCTCCAGAAACCATTTATTTCTTTTTGCTGAGCTTATGTGTGTAAACCATATTCTTTAGATTCTAGAAGACATTTCTTCCCTTCTCTCCGGCATGCGGGTTGGTAGATTTTAATCCTCATTACTTTGCCATTTGTTATGTGATTAGCTGGAAGGGCTTTGGCCTTTTCTTTCTGAGATCAATATTTCCCCCCTCCCCCTCACTTGAGGATAAAGTCTTAGGTATACATTATAGCTTTTTGTTTGGCTCAGTCACTGTAGTTTGGGTTGTTTTTTTCCCCAAAAATCGTCTTGAGTCTTTACTTTTAGTAGTATAAACTTAAAACTTGTGCTTAAACTTAGCCTGAAATGGTGACTAAAGGGATGGATTTTGGGTTTATATGTTTCAGTTTCATTTTCCAGAAGAAGAAGGTTGTGTTGCATTATTTCCTTGGCCTGACACACTCTTTATGGCACAGGTCCAATCTTGACTCTAGTAACGATCTCCTATTTTAGCCAACAGTTTCCTTAACACGCATTGTCACTGGAAGTGAGCTTCAGGAGGAGCCTGATTCAGACTCATTCTTTGTACTGAGTACCTATTGAATAACCTGGTTTCCTTTTGTGACTCCTTTTTCTACTGTAGTGAGGTAGAAAAATGAGTCACTTTCCCCTCAGTCTTAGTTTCCTTTCTCTGTAGGACAGGGCTAATCTCCTTTGCTGGCTGTTTGTGAGGCCTGAACGAAATATATGTCTGAAAGCCCTTATGAAATGTCAGCTGTGACAATTCTATAAAGTTTATTGTAGAAGCTAAACACTTGTTAGAGTTTCTTTCCTGGTTCTTATGTTAACTGCTCACTTGTTCATCATATACTTGTTAGACATACAAACTCCCCATTCATTAGCTCATTTGTTTACTCAAAAATATTTTGTTGAGGACCTAAAGTACATTACTGCATTTTCTTTTCTGCAAAATCTCCTTGTCAGAGAAATGGAAATCTTCAGGTACTCTAGAGACTGTGTGAGTAGTAATGGAGGATTCTTCATAGAAAAGGATGAAAATATTTATAGAACTGAGTGCTCAAAATTAATCATTGCCAAAGTGGATTTTCAAATGTGGGCATCTCATTACACATGGCACTAGAGCAGGTGCTGTACCCCTCAAGTTTTCATCTATTTAAAATGAAAGTACTTTATATCTGTTTTCTTTAAGGGTCACTGTTTGTGCTCAAGAGTTGCAGGGTTTCGTCTTTCTGAACTATTTGTTGTTTTTAAAGAGGGTGGTTTGTTACAATCTTCCGAATTTCCATTGCAACTTCTCTCTGATTCTTCTGTGATGGAGCATCCACTTCCCCTAGAAGGAAATTTATTTTGTCATTTATGGACCTAAAAGTGCTTATTTCTGTCCATCCCCCCATCTCCTACTTCACTTGCCCTTCATTCCTGCCCTGTGGCCTGTCAATAAGGTGCTCGGTTTGGGAAGGGCTCGGAGTCAGGGCTAGGAAGTGAGCTGCAGCTTAAGGCCGTTCCCTGCTTTCTGATGAGGGCGGGTGTTTGTGAGAGGAAACAAGCAGGGGCTTGGAGCAATTAGTGCGCCCAGTGTAGGCCTGGGTGTTAAGGGGGCAATTATCACCTTCCTCTGGATACATTCTAGAACAGGCGGCGGCCTGATGGGGGTGGACCCAGGTAAAGGCAAAACAAATATTTTGATAAGCTGAGCTCTGAACAGTTAAGTAGTAGGAAAGGGTACTTAACTTCTATTTAGAACTTGGCCTTTATTTTACCTACATCCTAAAACGCATACCCTGTTCCTGACAAGAGAGTGGGAATTCGTGTTATTAGGATCATAATATAGATTACCTGTAATATGTATTTGTCAAATAAACACAGGAGAGAGAATCATGTCATATTTCTCCTTTTCACTCTCAAGCTCAAAGGAAGCTGCCCACCTGTGCTTCCCACCCCAACCCCCTGCCTGGGAAGAGTGAATTCACTTCACCTGGATTACCTTATATTTGAATCCCTTTTTAATGCCAGAGATGTTACACTTACCCCTTAATGTATAAGCACTTTACACTTTCCTCTGTGTGTGTGTGTATCTATGTCCACGAACAAGTGCATATAGGCATATAAAACTGTTGTGTAACGATGCTTTTTGGTTACTTCCTTTGACACTATGTCTTCAGTGATTTTCTAGTTTTACTAGGATCTTGGCTTCCTTTTGAGGATCCTCTTTTTGCAGGTTTTATGGGATCTTTCTAAGGAGCTATAAAGTGATGCATTTACATTCAGGACCCATTTTACCTTGGCAGTTTAAAACGTACAAGGTTAAGTAAGCCCTGAACAAAGCAGGAAGTTGGGTGAGCTGAGAATTGTGTTCTGCTAATTCAGCAGGATAGTTACAGGAAGTACAAGGAGGTATTACTGCTGATAACAATGCCCGCTTCAGCTGAATCCTGGAGAGAACTACAGGGAAGAAAGCTATTTAGAAGCCTCCGTGTTCTCATTTTTTTTTCTTATGTGTATTTTTATTGGGGAAATGGTCAATTCATATGGAATTTTATGGGGCTGTTTTCGTCCCAGTTTATAACTTGAAATTAAAATAAATGGAATGCTGTGAGGTGCGGTGTTTTTTTTTTAAAGATGTTTTTGCCATTATTCATTTACTTAATCATTCTAGCCACATAACCATTATTCTTAATGGATGTTGCTCTTGTTGGTCATCCAGTCCAGTCCTCCTTTCAAAGCAGGGGTACCAACCTCCCGCCCACCAACCCACCATATCTTAGTGGTTCTCAGATTTGTGGATTTTAAGGACTAGCACAGTAAACAAAAATAATTAGACTTAGGGATCCAGTCTTGAGTCACAATTTTACTGTGTCAAAAGGGACACACACTGAAACAACCACCATCTTTTATCACTATTTCATTAAAAGGCCATTTTAATAGCAAACTGTTAGAAGTACATCATTTTAGAATCAATTTAACTTTTTGAAAAATTCACTGCATTTATTTTTCTGTTTACCATCGACCGGTGGTGATCATGTCTCCCGAGGTTAGTTTTATGAGAACTTCTCTGCAGCCGCATAAGTAACCCAGACCGGGGTGGTCACCTAGCTCTGAGCACTACTAGGGGCGGCAGACTCTATGTCAGCTGTTCCTTCCTCATAGGACATGATTTCTAGATTTTTGTCTCTGGTGTTCACTCTCTTCTGAAAGAGCTCAGACTAGATTTTTTAAAAAGATGTTTAGAACAAACGTGTAACGTAGAAAAGCATCCAGTGAAAGCAGGCTGTCATTCATTTATTTACTCCTCTACTCCTTTTTTTCTGAATGTTGACAGTTTATTATTTGTCAGGCCCTGGGCTGGGGCCTGATACACAAAGCGGAAGGCAGTCCAAGGGCACGCGTGTCATGAGGACGCAGACGTGTAGGGAATGCAGCACTGTGCTGAGTGTTGCACTGAGATTCTGCGGGGATGCGCTGCGGTGGCCGTAGTTCAGGGGCAGGTCACAGCTCCACCAGGGAAGGTCAGGAAAGGCTTGCTGCTGGAGAGCACCATTAGACAGTCTTGCAGAATGACACCGAGCTTCCCAGGTAAAGGAACATCTTTAAGGTCAGAAAATTAAGATGAAGCAGGGCGGGCTTGGGGACTTGTATAGGGATAGTCAAGCAGGCTGGAGCTCTGTGAGTTTCTTGGGATGGCTGTGGCAAAGTACCAAAAACTGGGGGGCTTAAAACAGCAGAAAATAGTGTCTCACAGTTCCGGAGGCTAGAAATCCAAAATTAAGGTGTCAGCAAAGCCACGCTCCTTCTGAAACCCGTGGAGGAAAATCCTTTGTCATCTCTTCCAAGCTTCTTCTGGTGGTTTGCTGGCAATACTTAGTGTTCTGGTTTGCACCTGAAACCCTCTGCCTCATTCATCACATGGTGTTCTCCCCGTGTGTGTCTATATATGTGTCCAGATTTCTCTCTTAGTAAGGACACCTGTCTGCATTGGATCAGGGCCTATGGCCTCATCTTTACTGGGTTTTATCTGCAAGGACCGTGTTTTGTAAGATCACATTCACAGGTACTAGAGCTTAGGACTTGAACATATCTTTTTGGGGGACACAGGTCAACCCCTAATCCTGGGTGTTTGGGATTGTTGAGCCAAGAGGCCCAAGAACATAATTTCTATCTATGATCCAGATCATGTATTTTTCCAAGTGTAACTTAAGTCCGTTTTTTTTTTTCCAGAGAACTTGAACTTGTTCCTAATCAAAACACCCAGGTATTTTCATGTGAATAAGTCAAGGCTTTCCCTAAATTTATACAGTTGATTCCCTTACCCCCACTCCCAGCCCCAGAACATATATGTAAGACTTGAATGTTTTCCCTATTAAATATTAGAGATTGGCTTTGGCCAAGCATTCATTCTAGCTTGTTGAAATAATTTCAAAGTGGTAATTCTGACATCTTACATTCACCATCCTTCCTAGCTTTGGGATATTTATCTATTTAATAAGTGTACTATCACTTTCCTGATTTATGTCATTGTTTAAATGTTGAAAAAGTGCTGGCCAAGCGTAGAGCCTTGTGGCATATATCACTAGAGGCTTCCTCCATGCTGACTGACCACCCTGACGGACTTTAGCTGTCAACTTGTTTAACCGCTTACCCACTCATCCAAACCCAATTTCCTCTTCTCAGATGGCCACATCTAATCCATGAGCACATAATGATTTTTGTTTAGCTCCAGTCAGACTATTGTAGCATTCCCCAGCAGCCCTGTCTTCCTCCCCTGACGAGGTCATGGAAATAAGAAGCCCTCTTAGCCCTGCCCTCCCTTCACAGCCCCCTTCTTCGCAAAGGAGAAGCAGAACATCTGGAAAATGCAGTGAGTTCAAGCTATCTTGAAAGTGCGGCCAACTACCTTCATGTGGGATATGGGACCCGTAATTTTGCGAACCTGATACTAAAGCAACTTACAGCACTTCGTCCTCTTTAGTTCCATTCCTTCTCATAAAGGGAAGTCCTCCCTGACTTTCTTAAGTGTTAGGATTATAAATCATTAGAGCCGCACTGCTCTCTATCTTTGGAATAATGGCTTCCCTTTATCTTCAGTGTCTAGGGGACAGTCTTATTCAGGGGCAAACCAGGGGGAAACCAGTGTGGGAGCCCTGTTTATCCATTTCCATCAGACCCTTTCTGAGAGGTGCGACCATTGTCATGAATGACCCTTGAACAAAATATCTTAAGTTTAGAAACATTAACTGTGCCGGCAGGCCACCCTTGCTTCTACAGTCCAAGTGTTTTTTACTAGTGATGTATTTATATTATATCCCCAGATTTCTTAGAGCTGAAGTGAGTAAAATAGATATTACTTTCCTTTCCAGTCTGTTCTTCAAACTGGCCTTTCAAGGTCATGGGGCAGTCAGGATTTATTACTTTAGAAAAGGACTGACTGACTGCATTTGGAAATCAATACACTGGTGCCATGTTTTGGGTCAAAGCCAACATTAGCGTTCAGTCTAGGACATGTCCAGTTTTACTTTTTAGCTTGTTTCAGAATCAAGAGAAATTTCTAGGTAATTTGCACACTCTGTTTTAATAGTTTCAGATAACTCTGTTTTGCTTCAGAGAGCATGTTTACTTTTACTCTCTGTCACGCTGTTCTTGTTTTGAATGAAGCAGTCATTTATGGTTTTCAGTGTTGGAATTTAATGCATTCAGTTTCCACAGACTCTGACACAGTTTTTTGGTAGTGTATGTGTGTAAGATTTCCAGTTTTGATTTCCTTTAAAAAAAGGAACAAATTTAGAGACTTGAAAAATAATCTAGGAACAAAAATTCTTGTAGGTTTTCCCCCCAACCCCAACCTTTTACAGTTTTCTTTTTGGACCTAATTTTTAATTCTATGTTAAACTCTTAAATTACCTTGTTTCCCTCACAGGTTTTTATAAGCTAAATAAGGATAAAATACAAAGCCATGTCCATTTTCCAAGGCAAACTCTAGTATTTCCCATCTCTCAATTACTGCCGACCTCTCTTTAATTCTCCACACCAAGCAATTTAAGGTGGGGAAAAAAAAAAAAAAGACATATTGCATGTTTAGGTTTCATTCTTTCAACAAGTATATATTAAGTGGTTACAATATACAAAGTACTGTGCTGAAAAGTAACCATGAAAATGGCAGGTCTACCTTTTCTTAGCACTTTGCAACATAGGACCACACTCCATATTAAGCTAGAAAGGCAGTGTAGTTTAGTGCTCTCACATGGTAAGAATTAGAAGTGCCATTATTTGGAGGGGGCCGGAAAAAAGGATAACGTTTATTAGATACCGAGTACCTGTTATGTATGAAGCACTGTGAAGTAGATGTCATGGTGCCACTTTACAGAAGGGGTTACTGAGGTCACACGACTACACCAGAGTCAAAGAGCTTGTCATCGGCCAAGTGAGCCTTACTTGAGGAGAGGTCTCTCTGGTTGTAGCTCTGTCTTCTTTCCAGGATAACATTGTATTCCTGATGATACAGTAAAGCGAAGTGCTGTATAAACATGAAGGCGAGATTATCAAAGCAAAGAAAACACAGGTGTTGGTGGGAGAGGAAGAGAATTTAAGAAATGCTCAATCATTGTCAGTTCATAAATTCAATTCAGAAATAAAAGACCAGTTTCTGTAATCAAATTGCCTTTGTTTCAAAAGTTAGACATTAATCAGTGTTTGAGACTTTTAAGGATTCATTTTTATGATAAATAATCTACATTTTACTTGCAAAATTCTGGGTGCCGTTTTCAGCATGTGTTCTTTTCTTCTGACATATTAGTACTTGGGAGGACTAATTTGGGTCTGGCCATCTGTGACTGCATCCGTAAGTGCTACAGTGCAGTGACTTGTGGCAAAACTAATGTCATAAGATAATATAAATGACCCTTTGTGCTCTGTGCTCTTAAAAGACCATAAAATAGTATAAAGCTACTTTACCTTGATTGCAGACCATAATAGACTTGATACTAAACTGTAACAGCAAATCTGTGTAATAAATCAAATGCTTTGCAGAGCACTTTTTATTTAGAAGAGAGGTATACGTTTATCATAGAATGTGGCAAAAAAAATGCATCTTGCCATTTCTAATGGCATAGTTTTAATGTTCCATGTGAATTATTTAGCTCAAGCTATATATGCAATAAACAGCATCAGTTGTTACTTTTGTGTAGCATTTTTAATAGATTAGCTATGCCACCCAGAAATGTTGGAAAGGCAGATTAGCAGAAATGGTTTTAAATTTAGTCAGAAGAGGTTATGAATCCCAAAATCTGGGTGCAGATTGCCGCTTTTATTTGTATTCTGAAAGGGTGTGTTTATCTTAAAATTTTAATGTTATGAAATATTAGATATGTAGATACATGTTTTTTTCCTTGAAAAATGTGATACTTAGTCCCAAAGCTTTGGTAATTTATCCTCCATCAGCTCACATGCTGTAAGGCAACCAATCTAGACGAGGGTGAGACCACTTGAGGATGTTCTGAATTGATGCTAAATCGTCTCTAATCTGCAAGCTCTTGGTCTGTGACTGGGGCTGAAACTCACTGTCCTTTCCAGGACAGTTTCAGACGAGTGAATCGTGGTGGTTCCTTTTCTCCATCTTCTCTGCATTCACAGATACAACACCCTGGCTTTCCATAGCACAGATGCCATGGATGATTTTTCTCAGATGTCAAGTAAAGCATTCAAGGCTAGTTCAAAGAAACATTCTGTTTTAAAACTATTCTGTCCTTTAGAATGTTTCCACTTGTCACCTAGCTCTTCTCATCACTCCATTTTGATTTCTTGAACTTGAGTGTTATTGCTTGAGTACAAAGTTAAAAAAAAAAAAAGACAGTAGCATAAAATGACATCTCTGCTAATCCTAGCCGTAAGATGGTCATTAATCTTACTGAAATCTCGCTTTCATCATATCATTCTGCAGTTGCAAAACCTCCGCCACATTCTGTTCTCTGACTCCGTTTCCTGGAAGCCAAGGCACCATAGGACCTTTTCAGACTCAGCTTCCACTCTTCCCCCTACACACAGGTTGCATTAGACAGATTCTTCTGTTTATTCTCTTCCATAGCCCACCTGAATCCGGGCTTTCCCCAAAGTCTTTCTTGCTGAACGTGAACTTCGTCCTAAGCTTATGCCCCCTTTATTTAGCATTTTCTATACAAGATTACAATATTCTTAGTTATTTTTTAATAGTAAAAATTCCTTACATCCCCAAAAGATTGTCCATCTGATGATAGGAATAGCATCTTACATATTTTTCATAGGCCTTGTATGGTGAAGGGCACGCTGTAGAGGTGCTGTATATATTTGTGGCTCGATTTCTTGGTCTGATCTCTTTGTTGACTATACTTGTCTCTCCCGTGTTTCATTCACCTTCACCACTAGGTTTGCTTCTGACCTTTAAGGCTGTAGCAGCTTTTCCTGCCAAACATTTTCCTCCTTCAAACCCTGGCTCCAGTTCCAGCTGCATAAGTTGTCTCTTCCTGTTCCATCTCATATACCAGGAACTATTTATTCACAAAGGCACACCCAGCTATACAACGCAAGTGGAAAGGGGCAGATATCGAATATGAGCGTTAAGCCAAAACCACTGGAATGAAAAATAGAATATCTTTCTCTACTTTAAATATTTGGTGTTATAGAAACATTGATACTCTTCAGGGCCAAAAAGATAACGCCTTACAAATTCTGTTTGCTGTTGATTTCCTAATTTCAAAATTTACATGGCTTGTATCTCATCTTCAAATGCTTACCACTTCCTATACCAAGTAAGTAAAGCAATATAACCAACCAGCTGAATTTTTCAAGGCAGTGAGGATTCAGAATAACAAGAATAAATGACTCCTTCTACTTTTTTATTTGAGGCTTCATTCTCCAAGAAATATTTCTATTAGCAAAATGAACGTACGTACTTTCTTTCCTTCCCCTATTCAACCACAGTTAGGAGAACTGAAGGAAATTTTAGGAAATCCCCTATTCCTGGGAGGCCATTGAAAAAATAAAGCAGCAGAAAAAGCAAGTTAGAAAATTGCATATACAGTATCATCTTTGTGTGGGTGTACGTGTATATGTATTTTTTTCTTTCCCTCAACAAGTCTAAAATAACGAGAGTTTTGGCTTTTAATCCCCAATTCCATTCCCACCGAATGGATACATGGGTTACTCTTTTTTAAGCTTTAAAGCCAGTCCTGGGGCCTCCTCCTGATACTGTATATATGTTTGTTGGTGGGCTTCTTATTCCACATAGAGCAATGTTGTCCACCCAGAAAGTGAGGCAGCTCCTTTCTGAATGACACCAGCATCTGTCTTAGAGACTGTAACATACAGAGTCTACCCTCGTCCCCTCACTCGTTTGGAGCTAACTGTGCAGATTCAAGATGGGAATTGCTTTGAACCTTTGGAACAATCTGTGTTTAGTGACCAAAGTTTCTGCAGTTGTCAACATGCTTGGCCAAAGCAAACTTCCTGCCTCCCATTTTTGCTGCTTATTAGCTGTGTAACCTTTAATAGGTCCCATACTCACTCTGCTCCTCAGCTTCTCATCTACAGAGTGGGAGTAATACTTTACCTACTCAAAAGGTTGTGGTGAAGATTGAAATAAATGACCTAAGTGACTTAGCACAGGGCCTGGCATAAGATAAAAGCTGTTCAATGTAAGCTATTACTTTTATTAGTCCCTTGAATTAACTTGCTACGTGATGGACTTCCAATGTTGATTTGGATCCTGTGTAGCCACACACTCCGAAGTTTTATTTTCTGTTTTTCTCATTTCAGTCCCCTGTCCCTCCTTCTTGTCATTGTCATTTGCACGGGAACAGCATCTCTCACAGGATGTATGAGTCCCTCTTGTCCTGTTTTTGTGAGTAAACAAAAACAATCATCCTATATGCGGGAGCAATATAGGCCCACCCATTTTCAAACATAAAATCTTTTCTTGTTTACAAATGTACACTTCTTCTTACTGTTGTTTTCCACACACTCGTTGCTGTTGCAGGTTTAATGGTGTACATAAAATATTCCAGGAACACAAACACTGCAGATGACCCCATCATGCCTTAAATGAATTTAGAAGCTGGAATCACCAATATTAAAATAACTTATCAACAACCATTATCGCCATCTGTTGGTGGTGGGTGGAGTAGACGCCACTCTCCAGAGCCTTGGCTTGTAATCGGCAATGTTCAAACGCTGCAAATTCCCTGGTAGAGGAATGTGTGTGCCCGCACGCGTTACACTCACACTGGACAAAGTCTAGAAGGATATGCACCAATATGTTTAACGTTCATGTCCAGAACTACAGGTGATTTTACTATTTCAACTTACTTTTTTTCTGTGTCTTCTAATTACAATAAGTATACATTTCTTTTGTAATTGAGGTAAATTGAAGAAAAGGTAGAACTTAGGAGGGACTCATTGTTGGAGGCAGAGGAGAAAATTAAGCTTTATTTACTAAGTACAAACTAAAATATACTTAGATTTTCTATTACAGCAGATGAAAGAAGAGCTCTTAAATGGAAACGGGGAGAAATGACTAAAGCTTTGTTGCAAACAAAAGAAATTTGGGTAGATTCTAAGCAAAAGGTTTTATCAGCCAAGTTCACTTGGGCCAGTAGGTTTAAATGTGAGTTTTTATTTGTTATCCCCTCCCTTTGAAATTCTAATTATTCTGTAGTCACATCTCCTAGTTCCTCTTTATCCTTTTACTGTCAGAGCTTCCTCTGGAGTGGATTATCTCCTTAGCAAAGAACATTATATTCCGGGTATTCAGGGCTGTGGTCTGAACTTTGTTACTTTGAAGCTGGATAAAACCCAAAGAATCTGTATATTCACATTGTCCCATAAAATTCTACAGCTTGCTTTCTTGGGCATGCTTCTCTTTGGTGTTCTTAGAGTGTATCTGCCAATCAGAAGACCTGTTTCTCCCAAGACAATGTATGTATGTCCCTTTTACTTGATGATTTTTTTTTAACCAATAAAACCTTTTTTAAAGGTGTAACTAGGAACAAGGGAAGGTGAAAAGCTGGTTGCTCTGTGACTTTTGACCCCGATATCTCTTCCTCTCACTGGCACTGCGCATCAACAATAGCGTTGGACTAAATGTGAATCATCTGTAATGGCGTCTCCTCTCCTCGTCCCCATCCCTTGCCCCACCTTATTAAATCTTACTGTGAGTAAAAAGCAGAGGGAAATGGGGAGCACGCTGAACCCTGCTGCTCCTTTCCCCGTTCCTTGAGGTGCCGTTTCATAGACGGCTCTTCTCTGTATTCTAGATCCTTTCTCACATTATCAAAACTACTTGTTCTTGACTCATTCCCACAGCACAGTGACTGCCTCACCCTCTGAGAAGGGAACAGTCACCAGGGCCTGAACTTAGTCACCAGGCCCTGAGCGATGGACACTGGGACGCCGTCCGGTTCAGGGGTCTGTATTTTAAGGAGAGCCTGTTGTGGTGTGAGTGGTGGAACTGAGTGGATAGCCCCCAAAGCAAATATTTGAGGAGAGGGAAAGCCTTCAACACGCCCTCGGTGAGACAAGCATCTTCCTCACCCACTAGATTGCAGGGAGGCGAATATATGCAGGAGCTCCACGGAGTGAAAACTGTTCGCTGACTTTCTGGGAAGTCATGGGCTTTCAGTTTTAACCCACAAATCACGATGAAAACCACAATAGAAAGTAAAACTGGTAAATTTCAGAAACGTCTCTTCTCCTATACTCCCCCCCTTTGTTTATCCCTCTTTCAACCATAAGCTACATGTTTATTTCTTGTGTTTAAAACAAACAAAAACAACTCGGAAAATAAATCGATTCCAGTACCTTAATAGAGCTTCCATTTTGTTCCTCTCCTTTCATACTCTGAGTGTAGAAAGGAAATGTTTTTCAAAATTATTTCATAGATAAATTGCGGGAGAACTTAAAACACAATTCGTTTTTGAGCTTTGGGATTTTAGGTAAGATCTTAGGCTCAAAATTCCTATGAGCTTTTGTTTTTCCATCTGCAAAACTAGGAAAAATAGCACATGTCTCGTTGTGGAAGTTAATTAAAGAGTGTTGTGGAAGTTAATTAAATAAGATCATACATGCAAAATGCCTGGCACAGGGCCACAGAACATAGAACTGAGTTAATGGAATCCCCTTGCTGCTTTCTTATAAAACGGTCGAATAAATGGTTGAGGAGATGGTTTCACGGAAAGATAATGTTTGAACAGGTTCTTCAAATTCAAGCATGAGTAGAATGGGGTAATGGAGGGATGAGGGACATGTTTCAAGTGATGTTTAAGGTAAATGAATGCAGCAGACAGGATTGGAAGAACCAGAGGCTGGAGGCAAGGAGAACTATTATGTGCTTTTTGCATAGCTCTAGACATAGTGAAGGGAAGGAGTGAATATTAGAAACACGTCAGAGAAAAAACTCAAGAGTCATTGACTGACAGGATTTCAGGAATGGCTAAGTTGACGTCTAAAGGCCCCCATGCCTGGTGAAAGATTGAGAGTGTGACAGTGCTATTGAATGAAAAGAGACACAAAGAAATGAAGGGGAGATAGGGAAAGATGTGTTTGGGGTTCTTTGGGGATGGGGTTTAGAAAACAGCGGGCACAAGGTGACAGTAACTAGATATTTAAGTGTCTTAATAAGATACTAGGATATTTAAGTTAAAAAAAAAAAAAGAGGCAAACTAAAACGTTGATAAATTTAAAACAAAAACAAAAGGAAAAACCCAGAAAGGAGAAATGGGCATCATCAGAGAAGCTGCATGAATTAAATTTGTGTCATTGGGTGAATTTCTGAGGAATAGGAAGGGTTGAGGACCAAACTGTAAATGTGATGAAAGTACTTGGTTAAGGAGGGAGAAGAGGAAGCCAAATGGGCAAAGAACTGCTGACCGAGTTCCCAGGTGGAATGAGAACCCTCAAATGGGGCAGAGGCAGAGAAAGGTGCAGGAAGTGAGGCGTAATGTCCAATGTAGCAAAGGATCAAAGAGAACGCAAACCAGAAGAGAGTGTGGCGTGGATGGAGTATCTGTGCTAACAAGGTCCTTTCCTCTTTTCCTACTTCCCACATCTCCCTTTCTCCATGTCTATCTTTCCCATCATTAATGCAGAAAGCAGAAGGGTGGAAGGGTAGCCCCTGACCTTCCCTAAGTTTCTTTTCTTCTGGATGGTTTACGAAGGAAAGACCCTGAACTCTGCTACCTCAAGCAAAATCTCTTCGTCTCTGTGAATCTCAATCCCCTTATCCTAAATTGGAGTCATACCAATTTAGTCAACTTTCTTCCTTACTTTTGTAAAGGTGTGAGGCAGGGATGCAGTCTAGAAGCATTTCAGCTAAAACTTGTGCCAGTGATAGAGCACTGATAAATATCAAGCATGTAAATAACCTAGGTAGATAAATGGTGGCTAAAAGGTGGTCTTTAAATCACAATTTTTTTTCTGCTTTGCAGATTTTTTTTTTTCTTTTATTTTGTAAGCTTAGTGACCCGTGTTAATGTTGTTATAAATACTCAGAATCTCTACAGGGAATTAAAGGTGTTTGTGCCGCATTATGCTTCTTGGATGTAATTGTTATTTGGGCCTTAAATTATCTTTACTTTCATGCCTAGTTAGTAATCATTTGATTACATGATTACACAGTGAAATTTTACTGAGAGAGAGAGGTGGCTCAAGCCGTTTGTTTCTTCTAGATAAATATATTTCAGCTTGTTTAATGCACAAAATAGAAACTTACAATATTCACAATGGTTTAAAATGCTACACAAATACTTCCATTTCCTAAAACCTTTTCTCTTTACCCATATCAATATGGTTTTATTGGAATATGGAATGTAAACAGATTCCTAAAACTTTTAAGACTCAATTGTAGTCCTCAAAATCCATCATAAGAAAGCAATATTTAGAGAAAATGTGAAAATTTTAAAGTAAATATATAGAAAAGTAAAATTTTGTAATTTACCCTGTATAAATGAGGAAACAAGTCTCAGATGTGTGAAGTAAGTTATGTGCATTGCCCAAAGTCCCAATAATTTTTAAGAATTATTTTTTAAGGCTTTTTCCCCCCTCAGTTTTTAGAAGACAAGCATAGATAGCAGTGCTTTATATCATGGTGTGGTCACTGTGCAAAGCGTAGAATTAGTGCTTATATTTAAACTATACTGCCATTTCATCGTCAGTAGCAGTGTACTAAGTTGCAGTGTTCTGAATTTTTTTCCTTCTTCCCCCAACTTCTGTTGTACGTTAAGGAATTCGAACGCATTACTCACCCACACCCTCAAAATTAATGCTTAATTCCTCGTTCATTGTTTTGTGTTCTTGAGTGTCCGTCTCTTGCACACATGTGCATGCACACATGTTAGAGAGTATACTGTATAACTGTTATTACAGATATACAAACAGTTGTCAAAATCTTAGCTTTAGAAAAGACCCATTTTAAATATCCCATCAAATGTGTTAAATATATAACCGCGCACACACACCTTTCTGTGATGTTCTAGAGCCAGGCAATGCTGCCTGCAAAACCAAAATGAACAGAAATATTGCCGGCAGCTTCCCTCCCACGATTAGTTTTAAAGGCTGTGTGGATCATAATGCTTTCCTTTAATAATTCCATAGCCTTGCGTTAGGTGTTGTATTTGATCACGGACATAGTGTTACTAGAAGAAACTATTTTGTATAGAGCTCACATTCCTTTTTTTTTCTTGTCCCAAGATTGTCAGGCAAGTACCTGATTTCTCAGAGTTAAACGTCAAACTAATCCGAAGATACCAGTGGAAGGCCTAACCAGGCCCTTGTTTTAGTTTAGTTTAGAGTTTAAAATTCTCATTTCCTGTCCCTTAGCAAAGGACATTTTGTACTTTCAAGCTTGCAGATGTTTGAAAAGTATGTGTGTTTTCGGGACTTAGACGTTAATAAGGGTTCCTTGATTATAACTTCTTCTTTTTTATTTTCTTTTTGTCTTTTAGATATGGGAAAATAGTCTCCACAAAGGCAATTTTGGATAAGACAACAAACAAATGCAAAGGTATGTTTCCTGGGCTGATGATTTGCTAAATCGTAGCTTTAGAAAAATGATGGAATTTTAAACCTGACGTTTGGGTTTAAAACTACCTCCATTTTATGAAAAGCGAAATCTTATGTGTCACCCAGTTTCTGTCTTGCACAATGTCAGCATATTGCTTACGGTTGTCCCTGGTTGAGTTTTGGCTGGAAACCCAACAACGGCAGCTAGCAGTTTGCCAGAATCCCAGATCTGACGCCAGTGGAGTTAACATGCAAAATACTGGTTGGCATTGAGCCCCTACTCTTAAAAGAAGGGGTAAGAGTTAGAAAACAGCTTTTCTTTCCTGAGCCTGAGGAGATTAGAGCTGCTTACTGAAGACCGCTGGACTGTACTAAAGAACTGAAAAGATTACATATTGTGCAAATTGGCTCTATTAATTAGAATAGAGTAGTTCTAAGCAGTACTTAATTACATGTTTCAATACTCCCACTTGTTCTCCGCTGAATGCCTGTTGACAATATTGGCAGCAGGGAGGAGAGAACCATTTTCACTGACCAAATTGTAATAGGGAAGGGAGGTCATACACCCCTTTGAAATATGCTGCTGCATTAATTTGTTGCACTGACCTTCAGTTTTCCGTGTAATTAGGATGAGCTCATCCAGCTCCATGAGCTGGAAGAGGAGGCGTCTACAGTAGGCAGCGCTGATGCTCCGTGCCTCTGACTTTTAATGATCCAGCATCTTAACAACAGGCATGTGATTTCTAGGAAAGGGGAAGAATGGAGTCAGCTGACTTTGAGTCTAACTACTGACCCCTGAATTGAAATAAGGTTGACAGGAATAGGCAGAGAAGGCAAATCTCCTCGTTAATTAGACCCCGGTGTTTCACGTAGTGGTGATGGCTGTGGCTCAGCACCATCTGCAAAAAGGCAAAGAACGAAAATGAACCCTATGGTCGGGCCTCGCCTTAGAAGCCAGCCATTTCTTTTCATCTAGACTTGAAGTGATTCATTATATTTCTGTCTCTTCTTCAAAGCCCCTAAATATAAAGAAGCTATTGTCGCAAGTGTCTAAGCCCATGTTTAATCAACATGGGCCATTCAGGTGGTTTTGTCTTGGGACAGTGAATATAGAGCAGCTTTATGTAGAGCGGTACTCAAAAAAAAAATTTAAATGAATTAAGCTAGAGAGTTAAATTGCAGACTGAAATGTGTTCACTTATTTGCCAAGATTAGTCTTATTTAACATAATTATAAATGATTTGGGAGGACCAGGGACAAAGAAAAAAATCTTTTTTGGTTTTATAAAGAAAAATGGACTCTCGCACATAAAACAGGAAGCTGATCTCAAAAATTAGTTTCAAACCCCAAGAGAAATCACAGTAAACAGTGGTTTTATAGCTTTTTATAGCCTTACTCTCCCTTTTCACCCCATCCAAAAATTAAAAACAAAACAAACAGAAAAGAAATCTTATAAGGCAGACCAGTGTGTTAAAAAAACAGAGCTGCCCTCAGTGAGAGAGAGGACCCCCTTGTTCAATTCTTCTCCACACCCCTACACTGAAAACTATTGTACACTCTTCTTCAGTGAGAAGTTATCGCTAGAAACCAAAATTCCACAAAATGCTCCATGCAATCTAGAAAAAGTATAAGTAAAAAAGGCTAAATCTAATATATTATCATAATACAAACCCATAACAGTTGGAAAGGGTCCAAAGATAAGTGGAGAGATTTGGGGGGCTTTGAAATAAGGATAGGAAATTCAGAACCAGTTTTCAATGCAGCATGTATTGAAACCTTCCCCTGGAGATATTGTTTTGTGCCAATGGTCAGTGGCAGAAACCATGCAGGGCTCTTTGTCTCATGCAGGCCTCTTGAATAGATGTCAGCAGATACCTGTGGGTGGGGGTGGGTAAGCGAGGGGAGACAGTAAGCAAGAGTTAGTTTATAAAATCCTGGAAGCAAGAATGAGAGAGCTCCTGAAAAAAAGTTATTTTAGGACAAATGAGAAGAAATAATACAACATCTAGCTCATAATGAAGACAGCTCACATGGTAGCTGTGTTATAGATAACTTGAGAAGGTTGGTAGGTGGATGATGGATGGGTGAATCTAGATGCATACGAGATTATAAAATATTTGTGTAAATGAAAACTGCTTGTGTTGTACACTAATTTATTGAGATTGAACAGATCAGAGAACTTGATACCTGGAAATTAGACACCTTAGCGGTCACAGATCCTTTTTCGTCACAAAACATATTGTGGAGCCTCTATCCAAGAGGAGAAATTAAGCTGAAGGAAACATTGCTCTGAATAACATGTACCTTGGTTATTAAACTTAAAAATTTATGATTCAATTGCTCATCTACATGTCAGTTTTCTGTCAGTTTTTAGCCAACAACAGGTATTTAAACATTTTGGTACAGTAGTTGCCCCTTATCCATGGGAGAATACATTCCAAGACCCCTAGTAGATGCTTTAAACCATGGAGAGTGCCAAACCCTACATATACTGTTTTTCCTATACATACATACTTTCGATAAAGTTTAATTTATAAATTAGGCACAGTAAGAGATTAACAATAACTAAAAATAGAACATTTATAACATAGTGTAATAAAGGTTATGTGAATGTGGTCTCTTTGTGTGTGTGTGTGTGTGTGTGTGTTAACCAATCTGATAAGCGAGACAGCTACTACGTGAGTAAGGGGCAGGTTGTGTGTGCAGCATGGACACCCTGGACAAAGGGATGATTGACACCCCAGGTGGGATGGAGCAGGACACCATGAGATTTCATGGCACTACTCAGAGCAGCTCACAATTTAAAACTTATGAATTGTTCATTTCTGGAATTTTACATTGAATGTTTTTGGACCGTGGTTGACCATGGGCAACTCAAACTGAGGAAGGTGAAACCATGGGGTGGGGGGCAGGGCACTACTGTGTATACAGCAGTTCAGAACCCAAAAAAAGCTTACAAATGATTGATTGTGACACCAGTTGATTAATTACTAATGCTTACAGAGTTGCATATAAGACCAGAACACACACACAAGTAAAAATGGGTGAAGATAAATCAGACCAAAGGGGAAATTAGGGGTAAGTGTAAAAAACTTAAGGTTACTACAGAAATGGCCCTATGTTTCCTAGTGGCCAAAGCAAAAATAGAAAACCTATTCCCATGATTCATTTACCACAATATGGAGGAAAATCCAGGAAGCAGGAGTGCCATAACATTCCTGGTCCTGAGACCTGAGAAGAATCCTCCCGGGAATCTACACAGAGGGTGCTGTGTTAC
Organism: Rhinolophus ferrumequinum; assembly: GCF_004115265.2. Lineage (NCBI taxonomy): Eukaryota > Metazoa > Chordata > Mammalia > Chiroptera > Rhinolophidae > Rhinolophus > Rhinolophus ferrumequinum. Next base: position 62,046,832 of record NC_046291.1, read on the forward strand.
TTAGTGAATCCATCAATCCCACCTTCAAAAATATCTTTATACGTATTTGTTTAATGAAACCCATAGAACCTGTGTAAGTCAAATTTGTATATTACTTGAAAGTAATATAGAGGAAATGAAAGAGCACAAGTTTGCATGCTTACTTATTATAATTGTTTTCAGCAAATACTTCTGAAACAGTTGGAATGTGGCTAGAAAAGGCCAAAAAAAGGATGTAAACAGTTAACTAAAATGCAGCTATTATGGATTGTTCCTAAAACAAAATAACAAAGTAATACTAATAGGACCTGAGCAGATAACGACTTCACTATACTAACATCAAATTTAAGATCTGTTTATTGTTAATTTTTGACAACAGCAAAATTGGGGGAAAAACTTAAATATCCATCAGCAGGAGTTACATCATTTCAGTGTAGTGGACTGTTCACTTATGACCTGCTAAAATTGTGTTTGGTAATAAAAGATGTGTGCGCGTGAGAGTGTGTGTGTGCACGCCTGTGCGTCTCCATAGAGGATTGCACTAACAGCAGATTTCTAAAAAATACCCAAAAATATGTTCAACCGAATTTCTGACTGGGCAGTTGAGTAACACTCTGCTTTTACCTGGGTCAGCCTCTTCTTTCTTTTTCTTTCCAACCTGGCTGTTTTCTCCACTGTCTAAATGAAATTAAGCCTTATTTCAATCCAATTCCAAGTAATCCAAGGAAGCTGCTTCTTGTTTCAGCTTTAACACTCATCTCTCCTAAAACATTTATTTCTATAATAGATAATCTACTCCATTTCATTACAACTTATTTTGTTACCAGGCAATATTTTTGGTACTAATACTGCAAACTGACCTTTGGACTATTTCCAAGCTTTCTGTTTGATCTTGTTGATACATATGTCTGTTTTGACATGAGTCCCTTACACTCTAGATTACTGTTCTTTATTGTATCTATAAATAAATGATAGGGCTGGCCCCTCTTCTGGGCACCCTCCAAACACTGCTTTTCTTTTCCAAAATACTCTTGTTCATTTAAACTTAATAGGTTCGAGTTCCAAGAATATCTCTGTTGGTATTTTTGCCTGGTGCTCTAATCGTTTGAACAGCGTGCTAAGTATACTTTTAACCTTTTCTCAGTAACTTCAGAGGTATCACAGTGAAAAATCACGGGTCGCCTATTTGAATACAATGATGCTGCTCCTGGGATCAGTTGATTCCGGGGCTGTTGCTCTCAACGCTGTGCAAGTCCTGTTCTTCGTATGGTTTTCCTATTTTCTTGTTACTAGTTTTCACGGCTAGATACCATCCATATGCTTATTTTGTAGCAGCCCTACCCTCAACCCGATCCTCCTTTTCCCCCTAATTTCCTGCTTTTGATTTGTTTTGGCCAGGGAAAATAGCTGACCAGCTTGTTCAAACTGTTTGTAAAGCTGTGGATAAATAAGCTTTGAACCAGGGCCTCTCTTAGGAGATGATGTGCTTATTTTTTTTTTTTTAATATTTTGGTTTTGGACTTTAGGACATGACCCACGGAAACACCTATTTTGGGTATCTGGAGGTATTTTCCCCCGCTTTCTTTATTTTGCGGGGGAGATCATGATGAACTCTATTTTAGGTAAATAAATAATTATGTTTTCAACCAAGTACTAAAATTTAGATTATTTTATATTCTAGGCATCTAACTGTTGTAGTTAATGTATTTGAAAAATAAAGTTTAGTCTACAGAATAAACATAATTTTTGTCTATCATTTGTAAGCTCTGTAGGCTGGCTCTGTCTTTCTTACCAAATCATGAACAATGCTATTTCTCTCAAGTTGCTTTCCACCACCACCAGCTCCCTCCCTCCCCCCCTTTTTAAACCTTGGTTGGTAACTTAGGTGTCTTTTTTTTTTTTTCTTGTTTTTTTTTTAGTAAGTACAGAGCACCTGAGATCTGGAAAAGAGGAAAGCTGGGTTTTGGGTTTTGTTTTTGCTTTTTCGGTTTTTTGCTTTTTCTTCGAAGGGGAACTTGTCTAGCCAATGATAGACCACAAGGAAAGACAGCCAGAAAAGTATGCTGCACTGCAGCTGTTAAAAGCTTGAGACCTGTCAGATCACCCAGGTTTTCATTTCTGGTTGCCTACATCAGAAACTAAAGAGTCATTCTTTTCCTCTTTACATAATTATAAAGTAATGGCTTAAAAACTAAGTGTGTTTTGCATTTCAGGTTATGGTTTTGTCGACTTTGACAGTCCTGCAGCTGCTCAGAAAGCTGTGTCTGCCCTGAAGGCTAGTGGGGTTCAAGCTCAAATGGCAAAGGTGAGTCGAGAGCCAGTAATTACTTCTCTAGTCCTTGGCTTTGGTCCTGAAGCCCGACATGTTGCTTTTCCTATCACCATTCGCACTCCCGCATCCATCCCAGTTAGCCACGGCTACTTCTGGACACTTGTTCCATGTCTTCACATTCTCAGGAGTATTTCTAATGCAGTGTAAGCTATAGTTGCTATTTTTAATCTGTACAAAAAGTGAGACAGTTTTAGTCATTGTTTATTTATGAGATATAAATCTTCTCTTTAATATTTCTACAGTAGTTTTATCCAAGACTTGTTTCAGATGAACTTTTATTAATAGCATTCTAGATGAGGGGTATCGTTGAAGTGGTATTTATGCCCTTGTCTTTATTGCCTAAGTGTAAATTTGGTTTACATCACACCCAGTACATATAGTACATTTATTAAGACATTCATATAATTATGTACATTTTTTTTTTCCAATTGTGGTCCTGGAATTGCTATGGGAAATATTGTTAAGCCTGAAACTCAGCAGTTTATTTTGTGTATTCTTTACAAAAGATCAATAATTTTATGTTATCTGGCTTTTTGAAGTACAGAGGAAAGGGATTTTGTGCTAGCCTCTGCTACTTCTGAATAGTAGCACGTGATCATTCCCTGAGGAGCATTCATATTTCCGTAAGGAAGGACGATTTATGGAAGTTCAAGGACTCTTGTAAAGAGATAAGTTACCTGCTAAGAACTTACGTATACTGAAGGACACATATGTAGCTACCAGGATAGAGATTTACCTTGATTTAAAGGAAATAACATAAATAAAGATTTCAGGAATTAATGAAAGGTATCAGCTTTCCAAAGTAGTCCTTGATGTTTAATGTTTTGAAAGCTTTGGACTCATTCGGCCTTATTTTAGATTTCCTTGAACTCCAGAGTAAGTAGTTAAAATAAACAGGGCTATAAATATGAAGGACCATGATTTTCAGGTTATTTGTCCATAATATAGAGCTATTCCTTGTGATATTGTTGAGAGAAAGTGATTATGAGATTTTGAATTATGTAATTGTGACTATGCAATACTGGTATCATATATGACTTACAGACTGTTTAATCTACCTCTGTAAGGAATGGATAATTTTGTAAGGAGGACTTTTGTAAGTAGGACTTTTAAGGCACAAGCAGCTCTATTTTTTCCTCTGTTCTGTCCATTTTCACTCACACTTTGGAGCTCCCGCTTCCTCCTCTCATGGATAAAATCCAGGGCAGGTCCCGTGACTTTTTGGCCACACTCATTATTTTAAAAAGATCCTTTAATTGCTTCTTTCATTTTAGGTCTTTTTCTCCTTTTTTGGTAGAATGCCTCTTGATTTTTTCATATACAAACTTCATGGAACATAATTATCTTTCAATACATTTTCAGCTGTTTCTACATATATTTACACCAATCTCAATACAGTATTTTAACCAAGATGTATGGGGAAAGTTTCAAGTTACATTCCAAACACAGTTTGTAAAATGTCCAAATCATGTGCAGGGGTTTTCAAACTGAGTGTCAGCTAAAGGGATATATGTCTTGGGTGTTGCTAGTTCTCTAAGAAATCACAGTTTACAAAGCAGTTGTCTGCTAACAACCATATTGATTATTTGGTGATCGGGAAGCAATGTTTTAAAGGTTTACATCCCAACATAGCCGTTGTTCATGTGTGTACGCACACACACACACACAGATATGTAACATGTGTTTAGTTACATTTTAGTAAAGTAAATAGTTCATTTTAGGAAATTGGGATTTGTAGTCAATGTGTTATATGTTGTAATTTTTTCCAATTTGAGATCATGTGAAATGGGCTTCCATTAACATTTTGATGCTGAATGTCTGATTTTTCAAGAACGTATTACTGAGGTTAAATGGGTGATGCCTGTGATGTAAATGTCCAGTCCTGTCTATTTGACAAAATTTTGGGTACGTATAATGGTAAAGCTGCTCCCTCCTCCCAGCTAAGTTCGGCTCTGAGTAGACATTGGCTGGTGGTAATCCTATAGTGTGATGGGGGGATGGTTAGTTTCGTCCCTATTTCCCAAATTTGAGTTTTCCCCACGCTTCCATTGGCTCACTAGCTGGGGTTTAATATATGGCAATGTGAATTTTCCAAACTCTATGGTATCCTGATTAACTCACAGGAGGAAAGGGGCCGGTGATGGGTCCCCTACCCGCTCCAGGGCTGGAGCCATCGTAAAGGATGGGAAAGCTCCTTGACCTGATGGTGATGTGATCTGGCGTTGATTTCTCTGGCCAGACAGCGGAATGCTTTGGGAGTTTTTCAGAGCTCTCTTACCACTACCATCCCCCCAACTGATCTTTTCCCTGTGGTCCCTTAAGCTAGAGAATACATGTCCTCAGGCGGCTCGCCTCAGCTCCTGATAATCTAAGGGTCTGTCCTCAGCCCCTCTCTGCTGGGACCTCCTGGCCCTTCAGTGCAGCCTTCTTGAGAGGATCTAACACAACCCTACGCCTACTCTACCTTGTGTGCCCACCTCTGACCTACGTTTTTTGCAGCTATCTATAGGATATCTGTGGCTTGTTAGGACCCTTCAACCAGCTTTGTGCCTTTCAGATTTCTCAGGTTTAAGTCAGATGTTGCTCCACTGTGTGCACCATGCTCTGCAGGGCACAGATGAAGCCTCCTGAGGGATCTGTTGAAGCCTCTCTTGCTTGACTGGTGATTACAGGGAAGAGGCCCCTGTGGTGAGACTTAGAACATGTGTCTCCACTCTGCATTGCTCTCCACAGCTGTATGCATTCTCAGCCTCTCCAATCTCTTGGAGACGGACAGGACGTGGATGGTCAGTCAGGCATCCCACACCAGGTCTCAGCCAGCTCCTGTGCAGACTCCCTCGGTGGCCTGCTTTCTCACTCTGAATACAGGAGTGCCTGACGCCCATTGTTCTATGTCATCTGCTGACACACAGAAAGAGGCTTGTTTTAACAACCTGCTGCACATGCAGAGGCCTTAGTCAGAGTGGTCCTATGAGCACACAGGTAGGCATGTTTTCAATTCCTGTGCTATTAAGCAGCATAGTATATTAAATGTATGCTGTTTCGAAGAAGTCTTTACAATGCTTTTAGTCAAAACTGGACTGGATGTAGGTTGGCAGTGATATATGTCCTTCACCAGTGCACCTTGAATGCCAGCTTTCCCCAGAGTTGCTAGCTAATGAGCACTGTTCAAAGACCTCCTTAGGAGGCGTGGTAATGTGCATTGGCTAGGAGAGATGGTCCTTTCCTGCATCACCTGTAGGGAAGGAATGGTACACAAGTTCAGAGACCCTGGCGGTGTGCCAGCATTCTGCACCTTACGACTTTCTTCAAGTCTCTGTAGAATGAGTTTCCTGGACTAATTTCTTTTGTATTATATCACTGAAGGCATTTTAAATGCTAGAGGGTCTATTGTTCTCTAGCATAGAACCATGGTTTTGAGTATCTGGAGTTCACTTGGCCCCTTCATGTTGTTTGGGTCAAGAACACCTGGCACATGCTTTCTGTGGAGATAATTGTTAAAAGCAGTTCAGGTTTGGCTCCCATGGTTGAGTGAAAAGGGGCCCATGTCCGTCCACTTTTCTCTAGTGAATTAATTGGGTTTCTATAAGGTTTTGAAAATTCACATTGCCGTATAGTCAAAGCTTGCTTTCTTACATAATCAGGAAAAAATTAAGGGGCATTCTACTAGGGGAATCCTGGAGGTGAGGGAGACTATATCGTTGGACACATTGGCTACTGGGCTGAAAAAGGACTGCACATATACAAAACTGAATTGCAAAACTTCCAATAAAGAGCATTGGACAACAGTGATTGTTCCTTATTTATGTTTTAATTTTCAGTGCCTTGCTTGGATTCTGGCATATGGGAGATATTAAATGTTTGTTATGTTAATGATCAAAGAAGCCAATTGAGTGAGAAATATTTTCTTCCCAGCATGGACAGATACTGAGAATTAAGAATGGGATATTTAAAAAGTATATTCATTGAGCTCAGTCCATCGAGTACCTGATGAAACTTACCAGAAGATTTTCCCAAAGTCTCAAGGCCATTCCTGTTTATGTTACACTTGGCACTTGTTTGAAAATGTGTGCATTTTTAAAATAAAAGACTCAGAAGCTCTGAAAAGAAGAGAAAAATTCAGATAACAAGCTAAAAAGACGTAAAACGGAAATTGACTGGTGATATCTGTTAACAGAGCGATTTGTATAAGCCTTTCGGCAGTGCCTCTTAAGGCCTCCAAGGGCTCAGCAGGTCCTTGTATGTAGTTGGGCTGTTGGTAAGCGTGCACATTTTTTTCAGTAAATAGCAGTCAGTCAGAGGAGTAGGAATTGAATCCCCCTTCCGCACAGAGGTCCACCATGCTTCAGGCAGTTTGCATTCACCAGCCTGAAAGCAGCGATCTGCTGGTTGGTGAACCTATTCCCTACAAGAGAAAACAGATGTCAGGTCTTCCTGCCAAGTCCCTTTCTTGCATTTTAGGAACCATTCCACACGCACAGGGAGGTTTTTGTTAATTTCTTTCAGATGATGACTGAGTGCTTTACGCCATGCAGGGCCTGCGAGCCCCGCTTTTCTACTCAAGTGAACATTAGTAGCCATTTATCCCTCTCACAGCCGATGTGGGATCTAGTTTTCTACTTGTTAGGGAAGCCATTGAACGCTTTCCATGCCTAGGGATATAAAGAGGCCTGTTGGCCCCATTTTTATGTTTGGCCACCCGTAATTCACAGAATAATTGTTTTTTCAGACATAGCATTGCATGTAATAAAACAGAGTTAGGGTTGTCACTGATTTTAAGGAAACGAAATTATTCTCGTTCGGGAACCACCCTCCACTTACTGCAAGTATTGTATATTTTGTTCACTGGGAATGCATAACTTGCATGCATGGACACTTTGAGGTTTAGATATTTCTATGGCCAGTGCTGCCAGCTTGGAGTTTCTTCTGGTTGGTTGGTTAGGTTTTTTTGTTTGTTTTTAATTATTGCAGAATAAGTTGACCATTTGAAAAGAAAAATAAATGACATTAGTTCTAAGAATCATCCCAAATGAAGAAACCTAATTGAGTTGTTGCTATTGAAAACAAATGCATTAAAATCATAGAAAATATTTACTTGCATTTAGTCTACTCATCTATTACCAAAAAATGAGTGAAGAGCTCAATTTCTTTCTGGATTCTTATTTTAGCATTTATTATTTTTTTCTTCACTGGTAAACTTTCAAGTTGAATCAAGACTTTAAAGAATATAGTATTTTTATTAATGTTTTAATAATAGAAGCAACTGAAACACAGATTTAGAAAGTAACTTAGTACCTACATTGTCAACCCTTTTAACAATATTTCACATACGAAAAATTCTGTGAAATTCTTAACTATTAGCCATTTACATTTTTATAATTGTAACTTGAAAACCCACAATATTTATGATATGTTTATTATGTAACTTTTTTTATGCCATATCTTCACCCAAGAAGTGTTTAATGCTCTTTAATTATGGGGTTCCCAGCTTTATTCTGACTAAGCATGATTCAGAAAGCTTTGGAATGAGATAGAGTTAATCATATCATTCTCCTGCTTCCGTGCCTCCAGAAGCTCCCCATATTTCCGGGTGTGGCTTTCTAACTGCAGTACAAGGAGGGCAGTTCCTCCTTCCTCTTTCTCCCCCACACCCACCAGAATACGGGAAATCACAGGAGAAACATGGCTTATGTCTCTGATGTGTCAGTATTACTTGAAAGTATTAGGCCAGAAATAATGTTTCTATAGTAAAACAAACTTGAATAGTTAGGGAGTAGGTTGCAAACTTTACAATCCCCACCGCCCTTTTTTAAGCGAAGCACAAGGCCCCAGGAAATTTTGCAGCTCTGGCAAAGTTACTTTGGCTTTTGCTTACAGACTCTTTGGGATACATAATCATTCTCCCTGCTGTTAGCTCGGCTTAGGTGGAAAAGTTGAAGGAGCTGTGACTGACAAAATAAAATCAAACTCCTTATGTAGCCTTTCACAATCGGGGTTCAGCCCTGTGCCTTCTGCTTGCTTCTCAGGTTTCAACCCAATGTCGTGCCCTCTGAAAAGTCGACCCTAATCTATCTAAGTTCCCCTGTCTGTCCAGGCCCACTGTCATTTATGCACATCTGTATCATAGCATCCATTGCATGTTTTTATCTCCCCTACTTAACTGTAAGCTTTTGGAAGACAGGACTGGAGTTAATAGTTTATCATGAGAATCTGGGACGAATGAGATGTACTGCAAATGTCATTTAGCTGTATTAGGCTACAGGGCCCCTCAATACCCACCTTCAGACAGAACGGACCCCATCTGAGTGGGCCAATTATGGACCAGACTTCCACAGAAACAAATACAGACTTTTGCACTCCAGGAAAATTTCAGGACTTGGGAGGTTAGAGCCAGCGTGAAATGGCTAATCGAGGAGCTTTATAACTAATTGGGTAAAATTGATGGAGGTAGTGAATGAGGTAGAAATAGGACTTTATCTCTCATCCCACCTCAGAAGAATCTGAAAACTTGAATACATAAGATCATTTTGCTTCTTCCTGTATTTTGAAATGTTTTATCTATTACTGTTGCGCACTCATTACACAAATCATTTTTCAATTTTTATAAATTAAAGATACACTTTATGTAATTGTCAGCAGGAGGTTTTACTCATGTCAACAGGAGGTTTTACTCAGCGTAAGATAATCAGTGGTACCGCACTGAATCCATCTCATTTCAGCTAAAAGCAAAGATGGTGGCCATTTTATTTAGTCTGTGAAGGGTTAGCGAGGGTAACTGTTCAGCTTACTATTGAGCATTTGAAAAACTTTTCTTGGATACACCCTCACTGACACACCCCTTGGAGCTCGGGGTCACCCAGCCTGGGAACCTCTGCTCTATACCTGTGGAACTGGCCTGGTTCTGCCTTCTGTCAGAACCAGGAAGTTATAAGGACAGTACTTTCTGCCTTTAGTTGCTCAGTCTTTGATAACTTTAATTCTTGGGAATACCAAGATATTTGCCATTCCCTAGCATGCCGGGGAATTTTAAATCTCACCAGAAAAATCAGTTTACATTTTTTTCTTACAAATTATGTAAAAGGCAAAGCTTCACTTCAGGTTTAATTAGTGCTAGGATATACTGGAAAGTAAAGACTTTGTACGAATTCAAACATGCATGTGCTTCACGTATATTTTTAAAGTACTGTGCACTTTGGAAATCTAAAATATAATGAGTGTGCTATTCTGTTGCCTAAGGCTAAAACATCAATTAATGACTTTACTAATAGTGCCTATTAAAGAAAAATTATAAACTCGCGTAGTTCAATATGTAAAAATACAATTGGTTAATAAGATCAAAGCAAAGCCTGATGTAAAATTCATTAAGGCTCTCCTAATCTCATAGTTGCAGAGGTGAATTTTGACTTGGTCAGAAAATATTCCAGTGGCCGTATAAGCTTTTTCCCTGATGATGTCAACACCACACTCTTAGTAAATATACATAACAGTTGCTGATTCTCAGAAAATTCTGTTACATATCTTTGGTTTCAGCTGATTCCATATCAGCAAAAGAAAGATGAGTAGGGAATAATCTAATTATTGCTTCTTGAACTTTCATATGCAAAGGAATCACCTGGAAATCTTATTAAATGCAGCTTATGATTCTTTAGGTCTGGGATGGAGCCTGAGATTCTGCATTTCTAATATGCTTCCATTTCTAACATCCACCACTTCTGGCCCCAGGATCACTCTCAGTAGTAAGGATTTAGCAAAACTCTCCTCCCCATCTACTCTAGAGTTCACTTTTACCTAGATTCTAAAATTTGATCTACCTAGAGTTTATCGTTTTGTATGGCTTTGAGTTTTCTGGATTTTGTTAATTTAGATGCTTTCCTTTTCCTGATGGTGATCACAACTCAGCAGTAGTAAAGGACTCTGCCACAGAGCCCAGGAGGGGTTTTGGGGCAGAGCCCCAGTGGACTTTAGATGACTCGATCCAGAATCCCATGTGTATCTCTGGATTGAATTATTAGCCTTCTGTGCAATAGTGTGTCTGAAATGGACTCCTAAAAATAGTAGTAGAGGAGAGGTCGGTTATTTTTGGGAACACTGCAAACAGCTGAGAGTTGTGGTTCCATGAGGGCATCCGCTCCAACTTGAGTGGTGCCTGCCAACAGTTCCATTTCCAAATCTGCTAAGAATGGCTCAGTGGGACCGTGTTGGACCTGCCCAGATTGTCCAAGCTTCGGACCCTGTTGTCAAGTTTCCGTGGTGGTTTTGTAGTTCCCAGGATTTTACTGGATAATACTTCTAAGGACCTGAGCAAAGAGAGTGGCTAAATAAAAGTAGGTGTGTGAACAGAAATATCTCACCTTTTATTGGAGATTAATGGATGACTCTATTCTGTTTTAGCAACAGGAACAAGATCCTACCAACCTGTATATTTCTAATTTGCCACTGTCCATGGATGAGCAAGAACTTGAAAATATGCTGAAACCATTTGGACAAGTTATTTCTACAAGGATACTACGTGATTCCAGTGGCACAAGTCGCGGTGTTGGCTTTGCTAGGTAAGCACGCTGCCTTGTCTTGATTATGTTAACAACAATAGCTCTGCTACATTTCCTGGAAAATAAATATTGAGCAAAAATAGAGAAGTTAAGCCAGGATCATGAGAGGCAGTTGCACCATAAACTTAAATTTTGTGTTAGTATTGGTTGGCATTTTTCCAAATCTGTAGGATGTTCCTTAGGATTCTTGAACCTGAGGACATTAATATTTAGTGACTCAGGGCAAGGAAATATTACATGAGCAATCATCCCGAAAGTACATGTCCTTAATATTTTCATTAATTACATCAAGATGCCTATAACTTCTTAAAAATGACAATCTCAGGCTCCTTAATTTATGAAATTTATTAATTTCATACATAAATCAGTACGGTTTTCTCATTAGGTAGAAATTTGACTCAGCATCAATAAAGTCGCTGAATTAGATTTTTAAATGAAATATTTCAAACTTTCAGAAAAGTAAGACAATAAGACACCTACCCTTCGATTTTTACACTCTTACAACATTTTACAATTTTGCTTCAGATTGTTTTTTTAAGAAGTAAAATGTTACAGATACATCTAAAGTGCCATCACCCCTTTCACCTTACTTTTGTTCTTTCCTGCCTAGAAAGGATACTTCAGTGTAGTAGTTAGTTTGGTTTCTAGAGGAAAAATGTTAAACAGAAGGAGCTTTGGTTTGTGATATAGTTCTAATCCAAAAGCCCGTGTACAAAAATGATTTTACATGATGGGTTATTTAGAAACCTGTTATTACTGTGTAGTAACAAATAATGTCTACATGTTTTAACGTACTGGCTTTGATTTTGGAGGAAAAATTGCTGACATTTTTCTTTTATATACATTATCCTATTTGATGTCAGTCCCATGTACTACCACAGATAACAAAGCAAGCTTTGTTTCCTATTTTACAGGTAAGAAAATTGAGGCCAAGAAGGGGCTTTTCCATTGTCACTGGGCTGCCAAGTAATGAAGCAGGGTCTTCTGGCTTTTAGTCCATTGCTCTTTCTGTTAGGCTAGATAATTTTATAGTAAAACTAAAATATTCTGCGGTTGGGAAGTCATCACAAGGCTAGCATCTCCATGGTACACTCAATTGGTTAAGAGGATGTAGGGGACACAATGAAAAGCCACCAGTGCCATCTAAAAATTGTCACTTCTGTGGGTGTTCTTCTGAAAGCAGATCAGTTAATTTTATTTCTATATCCGAAGATGGAATCCAGTTAAATTCTGCTTTTCAAAACTATTACTACCCATTAAAATCAAGGTGTAATGGGGTAGTCTAGGAGTGCAGCCCATTTTTGAGTAGATTAGTCATTGCTTCTTCCATTAAAGAGAAATAAGTCAAAATAGTTTAATTCCCCTGATATGTTTCTCAAGTGTTTTTACCCACCTGCAGATGATGTAGAATAAGTTGTACAGTTAGGCCTCCCCCGAAGCAAAGATAAATAGGAAGGTACATAATTGACTTAAATTTAGTTTTAAACTTGAAGCCAATGTAAACACCATATAAGATACATCCTCTGATTGACACTAGGTCTTACGACTTTCGAGTTTTTCATTTCGGGACTATGTGAAAGGAAAGACCATCTTTAAAATGATGGATAGTCTAGCAAACACTAGTATTTTGAACTGTTACTTTTTGTGTTTAATTCATATGACTAACAAATCTATTGTGTATTGATTGTCAATTTTCCAACAAGCAAAAATTATACATTTGATATGCTTGGTATTAAACACTGTAGGTATAATTTATTTCTTTTTGTGATGCAGAATGTACTCTCCAGTTAATAGCTGTCATTTTACTATAGAAGTATACAACCAACAGTTAGATAAAAGATAGGATAAACCCACTTTTTCTTATTCACATGTTTGCTAGGTTTCATTTATATTCAATAAACCTGTAAAAATGTATTCAATGTACAGAATAAAATGAAAACTAAGAGATCTCTAAACATTTATGTGTTTTATTTTTATATAAATATAGGATGGAATCAACAGAAAAGTGTGAAGCTGTTATTGGTCATTTTAATGGGAAATTCATTAAGACACCACCCGGAGTTTCTGGTATGTTGTCTAAAATGTTATCAATAGTTTTGTTTGTTTGTTTGTTTATATATATATATATATATATATATATATATATATAATGTGTATAATTTTAGCACATGATGATTCGTATCAAAGAACCAACAAACCCTCGTTTAGCTCTTCAAAATTTATTTCTTTGGATGTACAAATATGACTAAAAAATTCACCTCTCTCCAGACATTGGGAGTTTCAGTATGAATGGAAGCTGACCCAGTGGTAAGGATCTGTCTGACTTGTAAAGCAAAAAGAAGCCTCTCTCCCTTTGATGTTTATGACATCCTCTAATCCTCCTTTTCACCATCCTCAGTAAATCTGTCATTCAGTCATATCATTGAAGACGGGGGTATTTTGCACCCCAGCTCCTGCCTTTGTTCTGGAAGATTTCGACACGTGTCACCCCTCGCCCCCTTAGAGTACCTGCACCTCAACTCCTGTGGCCTTTCTCTCCATTCCCCTGCAGCTGCGTGCTCCCATTCCTCTGCCCTGTGTTGTCATGACCAAGATCCCTGCGCCTCAGTAGCTTTTCATTCTAACATCCCGCTCTAACTCCCAGTAACCCTGATCTGAAATATGGGGGATCCTTCCATTTTCCTTCTTTATTGGTCCTTCTGTACCTCTTTCTTTCCTACCCAATCTGGCCTCCATTTGTGAGCACTGAAACTATTTCTGTAGCAGCATCCTGTGTCCTCGTTCTCCACCCCTTGGTCAAAACAGCTTGACAGAACACTGCACCTGGATGGATCCTACAGCGGTGCACACTATACCTCCTGTTACGTGCAGGCGGGGAAAGGCTGTCTCCAGCTTGGCCACACCGTCAGCATCACTGGCCCTCACTCAACTTCCTCACCCTTCCTAGCAGCAGTTCTCAGTTTTCACCATCCTGCTCAGTCCCCTCCCTGCCCCAGCCCCCGACTCTAAGCAGATGACTTCACTTCCTACTTGATGAATAACATCGAGATCACCAAGTGGAAATGCCTGCTTCCTCCCACAAGGAGACCGACAGCACTCCCATTTCTTCCCGCCCCCTCCCCCCAATCCCTAAAGCCTCAAAGACCAGGGGTTCAAAGCTGTGCCCTTGATCCCATCCCATCGGGACCTTGCCCTGCCAGTTATCCCCCCTTTCTCCTATCATTTCAATGTGTTTTGTTTTTATTTCTTTTTTTTCAACAAAGCCAAACACCTTTACTTTTAATTAACAGATTTTTCTGGCAAAACAAATTGGTAGAGAAATGGGAGAATATGCACAAATAATAACTAGGAACAAAAATTGTGAACATAAACTACAATAGACATTTTTAAAATCAACAGAATACAATGAACAAAACTATGTGGAGCTTTATGCTAATAAATTTTCTAGAAAAATCGATCCATTTGTATTTGAGATCATTCAGGTCTCTGTGGTCTTGGAACAAAGCACCCTCTAACTCTTCATGCAGACTTTATAAAAATGTAGTCTACTTTCTCACTTTCCATTCACACCTCAACTCTCTCCAATCTGACTTCTTTTTCCCCTAGTAAGCAACTGAAATTCCTCGTGGGGAAACTTACTGTATTAGTCTGCTAAGGCTGCCCTGACAAAATACCACAAACTGGGTGGCTTAAACCATAGAACTTTATTATCTTTGTTCTGGAGGCTGGAAGTCCAAGGTCAAGGTGTCAGCAGGGCTGGGTCCGTCAGGAGGGCTGTGAGGGAAGGATGTGTTCCAGGCCTCCCTCCTTGGCTTGCAGATGCCTGTCTTCTCCTCTGTCTCTTCACATCATCTTGCCTCTGTGTGCCTCTGTCTCTGTGTCCAAATTCCCCCCTTTTCTAAAAACACCAGTCATTGGAGTAGGGCCCACCCTAATGACCTCATTGTAACTTGAAAGACTGTCTCTAAATAAGGTCACGTCCTGAGCAACTAAGAGGTAGAACTCCAACTTCTTGTGTGTATGTGTGGAGGGAACGCAATTCCACCCTTAACACTCACTTCCTGATGCTCAAACCTGGAGGCGGTCCTGTCTTTTCTATGCTTTGTTTACCTGCTGTGTTTGGTACTGATTGTCCCTCACTCATCCTTGAAATGTGTCCTCCTCTGACGGGTATTTCACCTTTCTCTCTCTTCCCATCTTGTGTTAATGCCTTCTCTTTTGTGGATGTGTTTTCTTCTGTCTACTCCGTAATTATCAATGTTTCCCTGACTTCCAGTTTTGGCTCATGATTCTGCTAGATTTCATCTCCTCTCAAGGTTTCAACGTGAGAAACCTACTGCTTCCATTCAGATGACTCGTAAACAGTCATCTCTTATCGTGGCTTTTCCCCTAGTTTCAGGCTGCCTGACCTTAGCCACCGTGCGGTCATCGACTTCAAAATTAAGCTCATCCCCCTTCCCGTCTAATCCTATTCTTCTCTATGTTTTTCTTACCTCTGTTAGTGTAACCAGTATCCACCCAGGTACCCAAGCTAGGAACCCAGGACTGAATCATCCTGGGCCCCCAACCTCCCGTCCCATCATCTCGCACGTGGAAAGTCATTGAAGTCCTTACATTTCCTTCCTCATTATTTCTAGAATCTATCCTCTCCCCTCCATCTCTTACCACTGCTTAGTTTAACCCCTTATGTCTCGCCTGGCCATTACAGTGGCCTCCAAATTGCCCTATTTCTAGACCTTCCTGTCTCAGCTATCCCCCCTGCCTGCAGCCAGGAGACTTGGATCAGTAATAGGCCTCTGTGCTGCTTGACTGCTAAAAGCCCCACACACACGCACACACACACACACCCCACGTGAAGAAAGATCCAGGATTCCTAGAATGACATTGCCTTGTTGTTCAGTCTTGTGTCCCTCTGTTTCCAGCCGTACTGTTTATCCTCTTCCGAAACTGAACTACAAATGGTATGTCAGACATACCGTGCTGCTTCATTTCTCTTACGTGATTTCCAATTTCTCGGATCCCTTTGGTCCCTTTAACCTGGCTGTCTTCTCACCCTTCCAGACTGTTGAAGCTTGCCTCCCCCTTCAAGGGCCTCCTCCGATTCAGGGGTTACCCTCTCTTTGCATAGCACCCGGAGGACACTCACCTGTGTCATAGCATTTAACATGTTTACATGTATCAGTCTGTTAAACTGGAAGCTGTCTTGAGGCAAAAATTGTCTTCTCACCTTTCTATTTTCATGCCCGGCACCGTACTTAAACCATACTAAGCAATAGTAAGTGTTTGTTGGTTTTGTATGAATTTCACTATACTCTTCGCTAAGACAGTGCGACCTGTTTACAAGTTAGCATGCTAGTGGCTGACCGCAAACCGGAAGACGTTTCAGTTTCTCCTCCAGGTGCGAGGTCATGCATATATAACTAGTAGTCAGTACTTACTCTGCTAAAGCCCCAAAGTTCCAGGTGGCTGAGGATGATGATTAGGATTCACTCTAATTTTCTGTATCCAGTTGAGTCTCACTTCAAAGAAAACCTATTTGTGGGGACACGTGGTACCACAAACTGTATTCATTGGTGCAAAAGTAATTGTGGTTTTTGCAATTTTGTTAACTTTTTAAACCGCAGTTACTTTTGCACCAACCTAATACTAAAGCCTAACAGCACACAGTTTGCATTGACGGTATGTGAGCTTGAACTGCCTACAACACAGGTTTGGAGCATAAAATATCATACTTGGAAGTATACTATTCCAAGGCACTCAACCTTGCGGAAGAGCTTCCTTTTTGTTTTTCAAGTTAGTTTTGTTCTTCTATCAACAACCCTTGAGTTGAAAATAAAAGAAAAGAAAAAGGAATGTTTTTACCCTCCAACCAAGTAAGGACAAGGGAGAAATTTCATACAGGGGAACCTTCTGTAAACCCGGCCGGTGAGGCCTTCTGCATTAACCTCTGTACACAGCTGACCCCCGGGGCTTTCCTCACTTTCCTGTGTCATCCTTTGCATAGTCTGGGCCCCAGAGTATTCGTCCTTTCGAAGGGTTGCTCATCCACCCACCTGTGACCTCTTAATTTTCTCAGCTTATTCTTGCGTGCAACAAGGAAAGTTCGAGAAGGAAAAACATCCCAGCACACATTTGTTTTGATGGTTTATCAGCCTGAGATAAGATCTGCCAGTTCCCTCCCTAAGTGAAGCATATCTCAATGTATCTCTCGAATGGATGGAGGTTGGACAGTTTCCTTTTTCTCCAGAGGACTTCATGGTTGTGTCATGTAACTTTTTTTTGAAGTGGGTTTGAAGACTTGGCTGCACCCATTCAAGGACAAAAAGACCTTGATCTCCAAACCACACGTAAATGATTGTAGGATTCTCTGTACCTTGCAACTAGTAAAGAATAGTCTCTTTCAGATTGTGCCAAGTGTCAGACGGGGCCCAAGACACAGACGACTCCTTCCGTTGAGCTCATCATTGTCAGGGGGGTGGGCAGCTGTAAAGTGAAGGCGTTTTCTTTGTTCTGAATCAGAACTTAATTTTATGCCATTTTTTTTTGTTTAATGATCTTCCCTGTATGTTAGTCTGGTTCCCAACTAGACTGCAGATTCTTTGGCTGCAGGGGCTATTTTGTTTTTAATTCAGTGCTAGGCACAAAAAGCTTGTGTGTCGCCCTGTCACAGCGGAGCTTATCTAGTGGTGTCCAAGAGCATTTTTCACGTGGAGCTCATCACAATAATCATGGCAGTTTTGAGGGCCTTTTGGGATACCTTTTTGCATGTAAACTAGGTTGAACTGCTTTCAAGCACGGTCTTGAAATGTGCAAAGCGGGGACTTAGAATCACACTGTCCCAGTGAACTCATCTTTTCCCCAAAATAAGTCCCCAGTGGATTTGAGAACCCACAACAAAATTTGAGACAGTTTTCAACTTCTCTGGATTTTTATCCCTCTTTTTTGTATATTTAATATGAGAATTCTCTTTGACTATCAGTCTATTAGATGCTACTCTCTCCCTCAAATTACCCGAGTGGCTACTCCATGACATGGGTTTCTCCATCGATTGCATATGATTATTTTCAGTAGAAGCAGGTGAAAACAGAAATATTGTCAGGCAAGGGTAAATTGAATGAGCCTCCACTGTAGTGTTTAAATAATGTTGGCTCATTGCTAGGCAGACATAACATTCATAAATATAGTCAGAGGATGGTTTATTTAATGATGCAAGTTGTTTAACTAGCATAAGCAGAATTATCCAGGATGGTTTCTGTCAGAGTATTCAGATTCTTGCACAACTGGCAATTTGCCTGTGACATTGGAGCCAAGTTCGAAAAAGAAACCCACGTTAGATAGACACAGTCCCCAAGAGACACTTTATGAAAATTAACAAACTGAACAGTGGACTCATCTTAACTGTGACACTCTTCAGACAGTCTGTGGATGGCTAAGCAGAAGCCATCCACTATGCACATGTGTTGTCATATCTCATATGCCACCCACCCTCCTGCCAACGCACTCTGCATACCAGAGAGAGGTGGTTGGGTTCCCCCATGCCAGACATGGCCCCCCTCCGCTTAGGACATGGTACATAGTATAGTACATATTTATAGTTCTGTAAAAATCCACATTATAATTTTTAACGCAATCTGTTTTCTGAAATTGCTTTTCAAAAATCTTGTGCTTTTGTGTCTGGTGTTACCATATCTTCAAAGAAGCTTTACCTTTTTTTATAGCACATTCTTCTTTAGATGTACACTATAGGCTGTGTTGAAAAAAGTAATTGTTCCTAACAGGCCTTTCCTTCTGTCCTTCCCCACCCAGCCTCACATTTTCCTGAAAATTTGACACATTGTCCGTTTTTTGGATTTATGTTGGTTTTGAGTGCTAGCTGGTTTGTGATAAGTCAGATTTGCTTAGAAGGTTCCCAACTGAGGTAAAAGAACCAACAACTTCTTGGCAGAACAATCTAGATAAATTCGGTTGAGGTTTAAAATAACTATTTAATATTTGCTTGATAAAAATTCCATTATGGAGAATTAGTATGGTGGGGCTTTCCCACACAATGAATGTTAGCAACAGGGGATGGGAAGTTTTAGGTAGAGCTGATGTCCAAATTAGGAGACATTCCTAAGGCAGAAACAGTGTCCCTCATGGTCATGATTCAAGGATTTGTCTAAAAAATTTTCTTCCAGTACCTTCCTGGAAGAAAGTGCAGTCTCTGAGAAGACTAATGCACATGGCATGTTAGCTGGAACTCTGCTGGAGCTCCTTGCCCTGTGCCTGTTGTTTTTGCCTCTGTGGGAGACACACACACACACACACACACACACACACACACGCACGCACGCACAAAGGCCACACATGTGTTCACTTCAGGAGGCAATGTGATCACCCATCTCTCTTTCTGGACTTCACCATGACATTAATGGAGTCTGAATACGTCCCTGTGTGTTAAGGACAGAGAGTTAAAAAAAGAACAAAAAAGTGTTTAGTCACTGGATATGTGAGTGCTTGTTAGATTCTCAGTATTGTGCTGGCATCATTCTGCTGCGTTGCCCAAAGCTTGGTCTGTGTCATGGAGAAGCTCCAGTGAAGTGCATGTGTGACTGCTGGCCAACTCCATCCAAAGACCTCAGCTTGTTTTACATCTGCTTTCTGTGTTACTCTGACTTTTTAGATTGGGTATGTGCCCAGAAGGGCTTGAAAGCTGCTCTTACCCACATTTCATAATTCTGTGTATATAGGTGATATTATTAGGGCATCGTCCTATGCCAGGAGGCAGAAAAAGTAATGTTTAGAAGAAAAATTACGACTCTAATAAAAAGGTTTGGACATCTTTCAAGGGTTTTTATTGTCCATTTTGTTCCCTCAGTGTTTGTCTTAAGCATTGTTATTCTGTGAAAACAGAAAGTTTTGGCAGCTCCAATACAAAAGAAATGTGTGTGATGCACCTGGTACCGTAAGAACATGCGATCATCCCTTAGGGATTGTGATCTGCTCCTGTCTCCCTCACCTGGCGTGTACAGTGGAGCAGTGTCTAATTGCGCGTATTGTTGTGGTCTGGCCTCCAAGAGCTGTACACTTTTGAGCAGTCACTGCCACGAAAGCCAGAATGCTGGAACAGTCCTGGGCGGCCAGTGGGGTGAGGGCCGTCGTGTGGATTCCAAACTCAAACTCATTCTCCACCAAGGAGGGAACGTCTATTTTTTAAAAAGTGACAAGGGACCACAGCTGGAAAGGTGCCAGTGTTTTAGCTGAAAAAGCTTTGCGTGCCATGTGAGGCTTAGGCTGGGGCGGCCTTCGGGTCGTTGTTATCACCATCCATCACACCCAGCCTACAACAGGCTGTTCCAATCAGTTCTGCACGTTTTCACTATCCAGTTCTGCCAGGCAGGAGCAATAAATAATGGAGAAAAACTTTGTTAAGCCTAAGGGTCTTGGGTGGAAGATTGTAGGGGTAACAATGAAATAGTTTCCTAAAAGGCATTTGTCAGTAACTTCATCCTTAACTACAACTTGAACATTTCTGCATTCTGTGTGAAGCCAAGGCAGCAACCTAACCAGCTTATAAAATCTCACAGAATGAAGTCCCGTGGAAACAGTCCAGTCCCTAAAAATGTTTATACCTCCTGAACCCAAGTCCCTCTCCTGAGAATTTATCTTAATAATTCAAAGGCACGAAGAGGAGCCATATTTCAACAACAGGAGCTCATAATAGTAATAACAATAGCTAATATTCATTGAGCTGTTGTTCCAAGTACTTTCTATGTTGATTATAACAACCCTTTGAAGTAAATCCTATTACTATCTCCATTTCACAGATTATGAAATCAGAAACACTGAATAACTTGTCCAGAGTCACTAGCTAGTATATGGTAAAGCCAAATTTCAAACCCAGGAAGACTAATCTAGAGCCAGCGTGCTAACCACCAAGCAGTCTGACCCACCAGTAGAGCAGTTGGCACTGGGTTTGGGAGATAAATAAGATACCCACAGAGAGCTTCTCACAGTGTTATGACAAAGAAACTATATATGATCCCTTTTCAAATAAAACACTATGTAACCATTTTTTTTTAAATGATTCCATAACAAGATAGGGAAAGGTCCGCAGTGTAAATGGTAGAAGGAAAGGACCATCATTGCAAATATGAAAAGGTAAATACAGACTTAGAAAAGTAATAAATACAGAATATTAAAATATTTATGTTGGAGTGATGGGAAACGATTGCGTTTTTGTTTATTTATTTAACCTGACTTGAATGTTGGTAATCATTATTTTACTGATAGGTAAAGCTGTGTAGGAGATGGAAACACTTGATGAGGACCAGGAAAGGAGGAGAGATGGAAACCTCCCAGAACAGGCGTGGGAGGATAGACATCTGTAGGGAAAAGCTGTAGCCCTGAGTTGTGGTTGAGCAGGACAGTAGGATTTAGTTAGAAACAAAGAGGGCGCTAAAACGGGAGGGGACGTCGTGCACACACACAAAAAATGGATCATTTTTATTGGATCCTTAGGTTAAAATTTTTCAAAAAAGCCCCAGGTAGTTCCTTGCATGTTGTTAGGTAAGGAAGTTTAAAAGTAGGCAACATTGTCAGAAAGAAAGCTAATTGCATTTCCTGAGAGGGCTAGTTTTCCACAACTGATGGAGAAGCTTCTATCGAGGGCAGTTTACGTTTTATAGAATGTTGATGGGCATAAAATACTGCATAACTAGAAGAATGGGAGTTTGGAAGGAACAGTTTCTCCAGCTGTTAGAATACAGTGAGCCCAAGTCCACTCTGTTACAAACTACAGAGAACTCGAGTCCTCTGAAACACTTGGTTAGATATGTGAGGACGACTTCCAGGTCAAATCATAAGGTTAGTGCTTTGTCAAAGCGGGCATTCTAGAAGCGATGTTTAGTGTGCGTATCACGGGAAGACATCTGAGCATAAATCACTGTAGCATTTGAGATTCGGAAGACAGAAACTGCAGAGAGATGCGCAGTGGTTCTTACGGGCCTCTCCCAGATGGCTCGGTGGTGTGGTTAGTGCACAAAGTCAGGCGTTTGTAAAAGAGTGTCTCCCTCACAAATTCCTGTTGAAGGCACATTGGAGAACCAAGTAAAGCAGTTATCTCAGATGGCTCTTGATAAGTGCCCCAAAATATCAGAATCAGTGTTTGCATTTGTGGTGTTGCCCACGGATGGTTACACTACAGTAGTTAAGCTTTTGGGGTGGGAGGGCACCTGAAGAACTGGTCTTAGAACAAGCTGACATCATGTAGCATGTGCCACTCAATCTTAAACCTGGAACCTGTGTATTAGGCTCCAAAACGCACACTGGAGACTATTTCCTGGTTTGGAATAAGCCCCAGATAGGCCAGTCAAATAAGAAGCTCTCATTTTGTAACAAGCTCGTGCACACTGAAAAACAAGTGGGCCAGGACACAAATCTGCGTATGTGTGTTTGTTTTCGATTCAAAAATCAAACTGAAATCATGTGACCTTTGCTCAGCTTAATGGTAACATAAATGTCTTCAAGAAATTTTTGCATACTTGCTTTCCTGGAGCACATGGCACAATCTTCGTAATGAGTAAGACGAAGAACTTACAAGGTTGAGCTGTTTCTCCTAACGTCATCCAAGTACAGGAAGCAGCATCTATAAAAAGAAATACAGCTGTTGCTGTATCAGAGGTATTTCACTTCTGGGTGGCATTTTTGTTAAAAACAAATGTCTCTAAAAACACTGCTCTGTCCCAAAAATGGCTAAATGGGTTTTTATAAGATTGAGTACTCTCTCGTTCTCATTAGACTGCAAGCCTATTTTTATCCATTACTGTAGCCCTACTTCTTAACCCTATGTACATAGTAGACAGTCAATAAAAATTTCAACTGCTGAATAGACCAAAGAGAGCTTTAATGGAGGAAAGAAGGATGTTCTTAGAATTTTATATCGCTTCACATGGAATACTGGGGCACTCCTGTTTCCCTGTGACAGGGAGCCAACAACTGTCTAAAAGATGTATCATTTCTACAAGTTATAATCCTTTAGAATAAGAAATTTGTTTTCCTAAGATACAGGACACCTGTCGGTAGACAAACTTATAACTACTTACTTTTTTGGTTTTAGAAGGGAAAAATGTCTCAATGACAGCACAAAATCATCTAGTAAATATAATTCATTTTTGAAAGGTTCAGCTACATCCTGTTCTACTTGTTTTTTAATTTTAAGTGATACATTTACAAACACGTCATCACTCACTTGAAGTTTACCTCATCATTGTACGTTTTTAACAGGCTTTATTTTTGCCTGAGATTGCTTTTTCTTTGACAGAGGGTAGTCTAAATGAATGGAAATGGGTTGGAAGCACCTTACCATAGACAGGGACACTTGGCCTTTCAACAGGTGTGCCACTTCATTGCTCTCCAGGTATTGCTAATAACTGCCTTCATTCACACCTGCCTGCTTAGGCAGCCTATAGCATATTTCCAGAATGAGTCCAAACTGGTCGCCTTCTTTCTTTGGAAGAAGTGATGCTATAGGAGGAAAATGGTCTCTCTGCATTACTCTCCATGCCAAGCGAACTCTTAAAAAAATAAAAAGTTAAATTTCAGTCTAGCAGCTAGTCTTTATAATGCCTCAAGGTAAAAGCATCTCCTCAAAGTGACGTCCCACAAAGTGCCAGCACCACAGAGGTAATTCTCTCTCCCTTCCCCGAAGAGGTGATGGGAAGGCAAAATCCTAAAACCTCAGATCTCCCTGGAGAAAACCTTTGATGCTCTAAGGACCTTGCTAGGTCTGTGGTGAGTGAGACTTGCTTCTCTTTGTCTGAGTTGTCAATTTGTCCTTAGAAGTCAAGGTGAGACATCCACAGCTATAGACAGACAAGATACTCTCCTTACTCAGAAGAATTTGCCCTTTATCCCTTCCTTCTACTTGAGGTCTGTATTCCCTTAGCCCTAGTTTCCATCTATCCCTAAATACCCCAGTTGTAGAATTAAATGCTTCATCAGTGGTTAGAAAGCTCTCTTGCTTCATTGCATTCATTCATTTACTTTACCTTCTGGAATTGTAAAGGTGGCAATTTCCAAAAGTCAATGCTTTTTTTTCATTGTTTTTGAGAAGACAAAAAGAATAGTTCATCTGCAGTCTAGGATTTGGCCCTAGTCCATCTTCCATCACACCCAGTTTGCCTTAAATGGAAGTTCCTTGTTTGGGTAATTCTGGGGGGTGGAGGGAGATGGCATCGGAAGGAAAACAAAGGACCCTTTGTGAAAGGTAGGGCCAAGGCTATATTCTCACCAGACACCTCACACTGTTGCTCTCACTTCCTAGTCCCTGCAGTACAGAAGTGAGCTTACATTCCAACCCGTCCCTCCGGAGAGTGTCACACTAGGGAGAGGAGGAAAGAGTGCCAAACAACAGCCTAGCCAGCTCGCTGAGAAGCAATTGCCATTGGAGTTTTTTTGTTGTGTTGTATTTCTTGGCAGAGTAGTGTTGGGAGTCACTATTCCTTGTACCCTGTCATTAGTGGGTGGGTAATAGTGATATAAAATAAGAGATGAATTAGGATAATAAGAGGCAAAGAAGAAAGGAGTCAATTTTCCACCAGTAATATTTTTCTCTTCCTGGTTATTTAACTTTGAAACAGACCTTAAAAGTAGTAATCACGGTTCTACAGTAGACAAGGACAGAATGTGAGAACCAGACAGGAAGGTGTGACTGCCTTTACTACATTAACTAGAAGCATATAGAAACATGCACAGCTTCCAGGAACACACAGCGATTTCTATTATATTGAAGCAAAGGAAAGGAAAAGTCACAGGTAGTCTACTAGGCCATCGCCCCCACCCCTTTTTTTTTCACTTTTTTTTTTTTTAATGTGTATGCATCCATGTGAGATAGTCTCTGCGTCTTGTGCTTTTCTGTTAGTTTCTTGAGTTGTTCTTTGGATCATTTTATGATACAGACATAGAGTAAAGCAACACCAAATGGGATGATTAAAGGCACAGAACACCTTCAAATAGGGTGTTTTCAGCTTTCTCACAACTGCTACCTTCAATGCTGGATCCCAAAAATAAACAAAGGAGACCTATTTGATTCATTCATTGATTCAACCAAGATGTAATAAGTGCCCACAACATGCCAGCCACTTAGTCCCTGGGGGTAGAACAGATGTCACTGTCCCCATGGAGTTTACATTACACTCTAGAGGACAAACAGACACCAAACAAATAACCGTGCTCGCAAATTGTTACAAAAGCTATGACTAAAAATTCAGTGTGAGGGATATAAGGGGGACTTACTTTCCACCAGGGGAAGTGAAGGGCCTCTCTGAGGAGTTATATATGGGCAGCTGTGGGAACATTTTTACGTTGGGGGAGGGAAGGGTGACATGATCCTATTTACATTTGAAGATTTATAGAGGTGGAGTTGGAGAGAGCCTAGCATGAAAGGAAGTGTATCTGCACCTAAAGAAGTGGCAGAAGTGACTCAAAAGATTCCTATGTTTCCTCAAAAATAGCTCTTTAAATGTCTTCATTACATTCTGGTTTAAAAAGAATAACATACATTTTCTGTACTATATTTTTCACCAGTGGATAATCTTGTAAGGGTCTGAGTGAATTTTTGCCTGAAAGTGTTCTATCAGTTCCCTTATAGAGCGCATACTGTTCCTGTTAAAGAAATTCACTTACATTTTGTCATCCGTATGCACACATAATTTTGGTTTCGTATTCTTCCTCCCTGTTCTTTCAGCTCCTACAGAGCCTTTGTTGTGTAAGTTTGCGGATGGAGGACAGAAGAAGAGACAGAACCCAAACAAATACATCCCTAATGGAAGACCATGGCATAGAGAAGGAGAGGTGAGACTTGTAAGTTGTTTCCTGAATTTTTAGTGTGGGTGTGTAATCGTGAAGGCCTATGTGAATAGTTAGACAGGCATCATGTTAACCTGGCTGCCACTCTTCTGGAAGAGGTACCAGAACCAAAACTTTACAGTCCAGATAATGTCAAATTAAAACCCTTTCCAATGGAGATGGTGCTAAGAGAATGACGGTTTGCCAGACAGACAGATAGATGATGGAAACAGCTATGTTTGTTTCCTAGCTAACTACACATAAAGTAAAGGAGCATTTTAAATTGCTGTTAAGAAGTGCATGCTTTTTTTTAATGTCACGATTTCTTAGGTTTACATTTATAATTATTCAGAAATCATCCTAAATAACATTATTAAAATACATAGTATATTTGCTGAGGGTTTTTGTTTATTTCTTTGTTTTTTGCCTAATTCTTTCAAATAATGTTTAAAAATAGAAAACTCAATTTCTTAATAAAAATGTTGGACCTTCATTTCCCCATATTTATTTTCAATGAATTTTTATTTTTACAAAAAGTAGCAGACTGGTTCAAGAACCTCTAGGGAACTGCCATCCAATAGACGCATTCTAGAATCTGCCCAGTGATGACCACTAACTACATGTGGCTATTTGAACACTTGAAATGTAGCTAGCGGGCTGGAGGGACTCAGTGTTTCATTGAATTTTAAATAGCTGCCTGTGACTAATGGTTACTACAGATCTAGAGCTTAGTTCTCATGTTGAATTTATAACTGTGTTTGTCTAACAGACACTCCCAATTTTATCAAATGCTACTAAACTATCACTGTCTTATATTGCCATGACTTAGGAAATAGAATTTTTAAATCGTGCCTTTGCAGATGAATGTTTCTATTTCTTTTTCATTCCCATAGGCTGGAATGACACTTACGTATGACCCAACCACAGCTGCTATCCAGAACGGGTATGTCATTAAGATAAATACATAATGGCTTAAGGGAAAATGTGAAGGTGGAAAATGTCAGACGTTTGTTCCGTGAAATATTCTATTTAGAGGATTACTTAATAAAGGCTTTTGTGTTTGTTCTAGATTTTACCCTTCACCATACAGTATTGCTACAAACCGAATGATCACTCAAACTTCTATTACACCCTATATTGCGTCTCCTGTATCTGCCTACCAGGTTTGTACCATTAGGATTCATCAAGAATATGACAACTTGCTGACCATGAATCACTGCTACATTTTTATGCGTCTTAAAATTTTGAACATTTATCGTGAAATTTAAGTCATATATTATGCAGCTTGGATACCCAACTTAGAATAAGCTGCTTTTTATTTGACAGACTAATTTACCTTTTATGTAGGAGAACGTAAAATGGGGAAATGGTTGTCAGTTGTCAGTCCTTGAAATCATAGTACTTCAGAATTGAGGTGGACCCAAATACTTCTTCTACAACGAGTCCTGCTGTTGGACACCATGTGCCCCAGAAATCGAAACTTAAAGAGAATTGGCATCAGGTAAAGTACAGAATAGGTGTGCCCACTTGCCTTCGTTTATTCGTCAGCAGGAACTAACAAAAGAGCAAGTAAATATGCGAATACATACAGATATGTCAATATTACGAAACATTAAATGAGCAGTGGAGTGAGATCTGAGGCCAAAAAAGAAAGGAGGTGACTCCCTGTTAAGGTTATTTTTGTGAGGAAGCTTTACCTTAAAATAAATTACCTACTTAGAACCAAGATCTCATTAAACAGCTTGATATAATACTGATTGAATTTTATTGCAGGGTTTAGCTCCTGTTCTTCATGAACCTGGTGTTGTATATATTTCCTTAGCAAAGTGCCTCTAACAGGGTTACTGCCTGGGGCCAAACTGGAACATTGTAACCGAGTTCAGTTACAGACAGGAATATAGTTCTCTTTTTGTTGACTGTTGAGATCCTGTGTGACTAAACTAAACTTTTGTGTATTCTTGTTTTTAAAACAACTGAATTAGATGTAGCCCTGGTTTCTGGGGTTAGGGGATTGCAATATCTATTGACTGTATTAATTTACTTCTGTAAGCCTCGATTTCCTCATCTTTAAAATGGGGATAATAATAGTTTTTATCTCATAGGCTTCTTATAAGAACTAAATGAAACTATGTAAAGACCTTGGTACAATACCTGGCATATTTCGCACTCAACCATTGTTAGCTATGGTTATTATCATCATTAATATGCAGGATTAGCGGGCTGGTAAGAGTATATTCATTATACATTTTTAAATAATGAATTAATTAACAACAGTAATATCCTAAAGGTGGTTTTTGTCTAAAAACATAAAAGTAGCTTTCAATAACAAAGAGAAGTGGTTAAATGCACTGAAACTGAAGTTTTAAGGTAGCATTCACAGCCTTCCTCAGCTTTTAGGTTCTTTTCTCCTCCTTTCCCTGAGTTGTCTCTTCTTTTATCTCCCTGGGTTGTTATGTTACTTACACTGGTGCTTCAATCTGCTAGGCATAGTATTCACTTATTTAAAGCCTTTTAATTATTTTGGACTTAAGATTTCTGTTTTCCTTGCCTATGTAAAACTCAGTGAGATCTGCTCTAGTGTATTTTCCCTAATTAACAATTCCTATATCTGATATTGAAAGGTAGTCTTCTTTCTTAACTATCTGACTTGTAACCTCTGCCATTGATGTATATTCCCCAAAACAGGAATAAGTAAGCTAATTCTCAGGCAAATGAAAGATTGTGCATATTGATTTGAATGTATGCTGCTGTAGATATATTACAGCTATTACTGCGTCTTCCCCACCACTTCTATAAAAGCAATGAACATCTTGGTCGTACAATAAAAAAAAAATTAGGAGACCAGCATGGGTAACAGATATGCTATACCTAACTAGAAACAGCAATTCATTTCAAAGACGTGATTTCTTCTCCTAGGCATTCTGTATTTCCCTAAGCTACATGTAGAATTTCATTTCATTTGCCTGACACTCAGTGCCATAACCTCGAAGACTGATTCTTAACCCCATAACTTCAGGGACCCAGTAGCGTCAGCATATGAGCTTTAAATGATCTGTGATTTCCTTAACATGTTTGGAAAATGTTGCTTATGGGAACATTTTGGGGAAAATTGATCTGTTAATTGGGGGGAGGGGGTCTGTTTCTTTCATCAGGTTTTCGAAGGGCTCCATGACCCAAACAAGGGTAAAGAACCAATGGTAAAGAGTTCATAGAAAATAGATTATTATTCCCATTTTATAGCTAGGGAAAAATGAGGAATAGAAATTGACAGCAGCTGATTTGCTGCTTAAGAAAGAAAATTGGGTTAGATGTTATAGCTCCCTAACCTCATAAAACTGTATTAGATTATTAAAACCACTGAAGCATACAAAAAAAATGGGAGCATCTGGCCCAAATTGGGGTCTGTAGGGAGCGGCTTGCCTCCCCGTGATTTATTCAGTGAAGGCCTTGCACTCGTGTTGGAGTGAGCCTTTCTCCACTAAACCACCATATGCTTATACAATTGGATTTGAGAAATTGGCATCTGCAGGAAACCACCAATACCCCAATGGGGAAAGGCTGCAGTCCAGATAACTGAAATGTTAACAAGGCAGAAGCACTTAACTTTGGTCTGCCTTAGGTGGCAAAGGAAACCAGAGAAAACAAGTATCGGGGCTCTGCTATCAAGGTAAATCACAATACCTTCTTCCCCATATCCTCTCTATAGCACCTCTGAAGTTAACAGTAGGGGATAAGACACAGGAGGGTTTTGTTGTGAAGAATTAAGAGACTGAAACTTCTTTTTAAAAATTATGTAGTCTCAGGAGAGTTCTGGGCATCACGAAATGGACTGATCTGTTTTTTCTCTCGAGTGGCAGGCTGCACCTGCATTTTCTCCAGCCACAGAACCTGACTCTCACATCTGATTTCTCAATCCAGAGGGTCAACTGTGTGAATGCCCTATTGACTGTACATGTCAAGATGTAGTTACTGACGTCTAATTTGCTAAATCTGAATTTCAGATTTGTCTTTTCCACACTGACTAGAAACTTGACCACCAGACAGGATTTCTGAGACCTAATGCCCGAGGTATCCAAGAGGGATTAACTTTGGATATTCTTTTTGAATAAGCACGTACTTTAAGGGTTAGTTCCTAAAAAGATGTGCTGGAATTCATTCTCATTCATCTGTATTCCTAACGTACCTAGTTCATACTTTGATGATAACACTTTGCACTATTTACTTGAGTTGTTTGCCTGTTTATCTCCCTTCCTTAGACCATAAATTTCTTGAGGGTGGGGCCCATGTCTAATTCGCCTTTTTCTGTTTTCGGTGCCTGATACTCAGTAAATACTTCTTGAGTGGGCAAATGGAACTTGGTTTTAAATAATTACTTCATCCTATTCAGAGTGACCAGTTTGCCAAGAACTCTCAGTGCCTTAATCTTTTTAATCATTGATAGTATTGTTTCCTTATTTTCCTTCTGTAGATTTTAACATGATTAAGATTTCTAGAGAAATAGGTGGTATTCCAATGGAAACCAATGTTGCTTTCAAAATCCTCCCTTTTCCAGGTGCAAAGTCCTTCTTGGATGCAGCCTCAACCATATATTCTACAGCACCCCGTAAGTATTTCACATTAATGGCTTTGTGGTTTGCAAGTAAGCCGTGCATATGTTAAAACCAGTATCTGGGTTAAAACCATTTGCCAAAGATGGTATAAGCGTTGAGAATTTTAAGCATGGTATGTGAGAATGTACAAGCTCATTATAAAACTTCCACCCACCTTTGTCTTAAAACAAATTGGTAGTTGACATTAAGTTAAATTTGCAATCGATAAGAACTTAAAATTTATCATATTGGAGCCAGGGCACCCTTTTCTTCCTCATACCAGTCCTGTAGAAGCTCGTCAAATTGAGTTTTTTACTTTTTAAATTTTTTATATTGTAAGGTTTTTAAATTGTTAAATATTTAATAGTACTTGGGATGAAACAGCTTTCATTTTTTATATTCTGCTTACTGCAAATATAAAGTGTTAAAAATTGAGCTAGAGATTTTTATCAGTGTTACTTAGCCTCTCCGTACAAACTATAAATACAAAAGTAACACCTTCTTCAGTAAATAATGTGATTTCTTCAGTGACGTGAGCATTTGTTGTACTTATACTTTTTTAATTGAGTGAGTTTCGCTTCACCTTATTAGGTAGAATTTTAATGTGTTTTTTAAAGATAAATAAAACCTAGTTTGTTGAACTAAAGCTTGGGTTTAAAAAGTCGAAAAAAAAAAAAAGGTGGAGAACAAAATCACAAAAAGGCGGCAATGCCCAACACAATGACCTACATGCTTTCCATGAGAAGGCCACACGTTTGGCCCTAAGTTTTCTGGTAACCAGTGAAAAATGACAATCCTGATAAGCTATACTGGTCACAGTACGTATAAGAGAAAAACAGATCAGTTGCTTAGGAAAAGCACACTATTCTTGGCCTTAACGATGAAACAGGGGTTTCTCTCAAGGGAACCTCCAAACCGCCCAAAGAAGACACAATGCAGTGTAAGACCATGTGTATGAAACAGCAGTCCTGGGAGAAGTTCTGAACAGGAAGTTGCTGAGCTATCTTTGAAGAAGCAGATAAAACATGTTTGGTAGATAATACCGGAGAAGAGCTCTCGGATGATGTGTCTGTGTGTGTTGTGTGTCTGTATAAACATACACACGTTATGCTTCTGTATGCACACGTACATCTGCAAACTCACACATACCTGCTCATGGCAATCCATGGCCCTGGTACTTTGTGCTGTCCCGTTTTGAAATGCTGGAAGTGAACTCACTTTTCATTTGGGGGCTCCCTCGTTTAGTAGTTCCTGCAGATGAATGGGGAAAAGGAACAGGAAACTCCTTCAGCATATTCTGGGCATCTGAGTCATTTCCGTGTTACCACATACTTTTTGATGATGCACATTAAACATTTACAAAGGAAAAAATTTTCTCATGAAATGTATTAACAAATCATTTCTGACACACATGTATATCTTTTTGGGGTGGCAACTGTTAGAGACTAAGGCTGAGTATCTCAGTTTATAACATCTTTGAGGAGACAGCAGCAGTACATGTAGGTCCTGTCTGAGGATTCATTCCCTTTCCCCACCCAGATTTAGACTGCCTGCAGCCACAATTAAAGTGCCTATGCGTCAATCTCTGTCATCCATAGTGTATCTAATTATCAATAAATAACAGTGTATTTAAGGGGTAAGTTGGGGACAGTGATACCCAAAGTGTAACATTAATATAATATTTATAGGGTGTGTTAGAATAATTGTATTCTGATATTTGGGTGATTGCAAAAGTGAGAGGAATGGTATAATCCATAAGAATGTTATATAGGATAAATTAGAGAAAATGCAAAAATCCAGAAATTAGAATTAAATTAAATTTTGATTTATGCAATCAATGTACCATTAAGTAATCATTAAAAATGATAATACTTTTGGCTATGCAGTGAATAGGTAAATATTTATAATAGAATGTTAACTTAAAAGCAAAAATCCACAATATGAAATTGTTTATGTACGTTTGTTGCAACTCTGTAAAAACATGCCATGGCTAGTAGAATCTGGGCAGCAGTATTCTGACAGCGGTAACAGTGGTTTATTAGGGAGAGGTTGGGTGACAGGTGATTTTTTTTTCACCCCCTCCTCTTTTTTTTTTTTTTTTTGAACTATATTTAATTTCATTCTTAATGGCCAGAATTTTTTTCAAATGAAGTCAAAGAATCAGAAATTGGATTATTAATTATATCTGAATCTGCTCCCCTCCCCTGGTACCAAATTGTAGTTCAAAGTGCTGGGAAACAGTGAATGAAAACTGTGGTCTTAATCCTCACAGCTTGATCTTGAATCAAATGACTATACATATAGAACATTTTTGAACAAAACACTGTATTTATAATATCCAATGTAGTCTATTATTTTGTGGCTGCATAAAACATCAACTACATTTATTTAAAAAAATAATTAAGTCTTTTTGTAACCCTAGCCAGCCAAAAATAGTTTGCATTTTTTGTTACAGCTCCTCCTGCTGGACTAGCTTGCTTTATAGTTAAGTGAAGGTGAAATGAGAGATGTTTCCTACAGGGATTTCTGTGAAGTGAGTACTCTAAAAAGTCTCAGGAAGCGCACTCTAGATTTTTAGGACATTATTATACCACGTGCAAGTTTGAGGGAAGGTTATTTTTGCTTCACGTTCCTCAACAGACTAAGGCATTTCACGTGCAAAAGGTGATTACAGAATCTGAACTCCCTCCTTTGGTGTGTCTTATACTGCTCCTGTCTCCGACTTCCCAGGGCGCCGTGTTAACTCCCTCAATGGAACACACCATGTCACTACAGCCCGCATCTATGATCAACCCTCTGGCCCAGCAGATGAGTCATCTGTCACTAGGCAACACCGGAACAGTAGGTGGCAAATTAATATTATCTGTCTCGGCAAACAGAGGAGGGTAAATTAATGCAGTCTGTCTTCCTGTCAATCATAGGCTCTGTAATGTCAGCGGTTATATCTGACCCCCTTACACCCCCTTCCCCAAGTGCTTTCCTCATAGTAATACTCAGGTATTTCTTGATTAATTAATGAACTGTAAGTTGATCCTCTAGGTATCTCATCTTCACCAAACTAGAAAGCTCTCCTGCCTTTGGAAAAGAATATAGCACGTATATATGACTGCATCCAGCCCTAATAACCTGTGTCATTCATTCACACTGGCAGACCTGATCTCATGAATCAAAAGATGAAGGTGATACATGGTGTTAAAGGCAGGGGATATTTTTCCCTCACTTATTTCTTTTATGGAATTTGGGGGCATTGAATGGCAATCTTTGTACTGAATTATTTCCCCAGAGTCCAGGGGACTTAGTTGAGTATTGAGGTTGAGCTGATACCAGATTAACTTCCAGGGTTCATATTCGTGGTGTTTAGATGGTAAAATGGCCAAAGGCTTTCAATTCAGACTATGTCTATTGTGGCTTAAAAGAACAAAGGGCAGTGTGTTTTTCCTTTTCACATTCAAAACCAGCATCAGCTTCATGTGAAGCCTAAACCAGGACCACACACATCCAATGAGATCAACTAGAAAGCTGTCCTGCCTTTGGAAAAGGACTGCCAGTATCAGGAGAGCAAGGGTCCATTTTCTATTCTGCAGTGACCTATTAAAAATCTAATAAGTCATTTCCCCCTTGGGTCTCCATTTAGGGAAATAATTCTGGATACTAGCTCAGGGGGCTGCTGGAAAATAATGAGGTCCTTTGAGGAGAGATCTTCTAAAATAACACATTAGTGATGTTGAATTATTGAGGATGAGACACTTTAGTGATCTTCACGCAGGTGCTGCTTTGTTAGGAAAGCCAAAGAAAGGTTTTGACAAATTCAAAACGTAGAAAACCTTTACTTTGCCTTCCATATGATATGTTACGTGCACTAATAAACTTTTAGGTAGCCCATTTAAATTTTTTTTTAAGACTTCCAGATACTTGTCATCCCATCTCAAAATTGCCCAAGTGCTCAATTTTGCATGGCTCATCATGCCCCTTCCTGACCATCTTCTTCTTTGCAGTACATGCCTGCAACATCAGCTATGCAAGGAGCCTATTTGCCACAGTACACACATGTGCAGACGACGGCAGTTCCTGTTGAGGTTGGTACAGACCCTTCCTTGGCCATTCTGACGATGAGTCGTTTCAGAAATGGGTAACTTAGATGGAACGCAAAAATCAATCAAAGGTCAAATATTTGCATGAAGATTTGCGTTTAGAAGGAGTATATACCTAGAGTTATTTTCAACTATGAAATCTAATTCTCTGCATACAAATTAGTATAGTGACATCAAGGCCATGACCCCACGATTCTCAGAAATATTTTCCAAGCTTGTAATACATTTCATTATTTTGTCAAGTTTCTATCTTGTCTCTGTAAAATGGTATAAGCAAATTAAGATAAAGCTGAAGTTTGCAGTCCTAGTACCAAAGATTATATCAACAATAATAATTACAAAAAGAAATCAGTTATAATTAAGATACTTGAAAAGACTGATGTTTCGAAACTTTTAACAGGGATGAGGAACAAACCATACCTGTTTTTATAGAGGCTGTTAGTGTAGCTAAATAGCTCTTACTTAGTTCTTGTTACGGAAGACGCTGATACGATAATGGTAAGGAAGAAGTCTGATGTTTGAATTAAAATTGGACAGAAAGCATAGCTCTTTCTTGCGAAGTATCCTTAAAATCATCAACCCAATCAATCCCACCCACTGGGCAGATCCCTTAAGTTCCAGTTCTAGAAACAGACCTAGGACTGTGCTGGATTTGGCGGGGCGGAGGGATATATGAGGGCGGGTGTCTTGTTTGCTTTTGATTGATTTAAATTTGAGCAATTATTGACAGCCATAGTTATCAGAACCCATAATCTCTTATTTGCACTTCGGAAACTACACACACACACACACACACACGGTGCCAAAAATATGTATATACATTTTAAGAAAGGAAAACTGTATTAAAATTGTAATACTCAATATATACTGATAACAAAAGATGAATACAAGTCACGTTTGATTTCTGCAGTTACAAGAGATGCTCAGAGTGGTTACCATCAGCGTCCAGCCACTTCTGATTACGGCGAACTACTGCTTGAAAAACATTGACCAAAGTGTCCACCTGTATACATTTTTTTTGGCACCCTCAGTATATCATATATATATATCATATATATATATCATATATCATATATATCATATATATAATATATCATATATATATCATATATATAAAATAAAATTTCCCTCTGTAACTACTTTAGCAAAAAAAAACCTGACCTGTGACAAAACCCAACTTGAACTGTTACAACTTATTGCATCAGTTACCCCACTTGTGACACATATTCTTTACCCCACTTACTGCACATATTGATACCTTTCCATGTAGAACTGTTAATGTGTTTGATTATGAGGTACAGCCTAGACTCCACTGGGTATGTGCTGTGATATCCAGCAGATGCATACCGTATTTCAGATCCTAAAATCTGAAAATACTGAATTCCAAGTCACATCTGGCCCAAAGGGATAAGAGATTTGCTTGATAAATCGTAGCTTGGTTTGAAGAGACAACTCATACAAGTTGAGGCGGGAGGTTCTTTGAGTCTGTCAGACATTTTAACTCCTTAGGGAAATAATTAACCTTGAAAGCTCTACATGACCTTAAGAAAATCACTTTCAAAGAGTGCTCATTTTAAAGATGTTGGGCAGTCAGATGTGGGCAGCAGAGTTTGGATTTTTTTTGCTCATATGTCTCATCTGTTCTGCTTTGTTGTAGGAAGCGAGTGGTCAGCAGCAGGTGGCTGTAGAGACGTCTAATGACCATTCTCCATATACCTTTCAACCCAATAAGTAACTGTGAGGTAGGAGGAAACGGTCTCCATATCTGTAGGGCTCAGGTCAAGGAAAGTTTATGTTTGTTTGTTTGTTTGTTTGTTTGTTTGTTTTTAATCAAAAAGGTACTTAGAATAGCTCAAAATTTTATCACGCTACTTTAATCATGGCCCAGGAATCCAATGTCATCAAAATGTTAGAAGTAGTGATTTTGTGGATTTGCTCATTAAGTATCTAAAAAAAACAGTGCCTTGCATTGTAGTCAAATGTATATTTACATCCCCACCAAAAATCTGTAAAATATTAGGAAAGCGCACGTACCAAATTTGTCCTGCATTACAAGCTTCCTACATTATTTATGTTACTTTAATGCTCACAAACTGAAGGAAATGCAGCGTGACCTTGAATAATCTAGCATTACAAGATAAGCAATATCTTGACTGTGAATTTAATGTCAGTGTCCTTAGATAGAGAGGTGGCATTCCCAGCTCTCACTTGGACCACAAATCTCAAAACTTCGGTGATGAGCCTAGCTTCTTAGAAACCCCTAGATCTTTAAAATGAGAAAGATTACAAAGCTCTGTGGTGTATTATACCAAATATACAAAAGCATTTGTGCTTTATTTTTCTCTTCCAGATGTACAGAAGGGTGTTCTTACATGAAGAAGGGTGTGAAGGCTGAACAATCATGGATTTTTCTGATCAATTGTGCTTTAGGAAATTATTGACAGTTTTGCACAGGTTCTTGAAAACGTTATTTATAATGAAATCAACTAAAACTATTTTTGCTATAAGTTCTATAAGGTGCATAAAACCCTTAAATTCATCTAGTAGCTGTTCCCCTGAACAGGTTTATTTTAGTAAAAAAAAAAAAAGAAAAAAAAGAGAAAAAAAGAAAAAAACAACAAAAACAAAACAAAAGATTTTTATCAAATGTTACAATGCAAAAAAAAGAAAAAAAAAGAAAAAAGAAAAGAAAAAGGAAAAAAAAGAAAACTTCAATTTTCTGGGTGTGCACAAAGACCATGAAGACTTATCCAAGTGCATGACCGGATTTTTGTGGTTTGTTCATTTTGTGTTTAATTTGTGTTTTTTTTTTCCAGCTGTATGAAATGGGCTTTCTGACGTTTAAATAGTCCGACTTCACCCATGGTGTTATTTCTGTGCTTGCAGTGCGAGTGTTGCTGTAATTCAGTGTTGCCGTCAGTGTCCCTTTTCTCGCTTTCCGTTTTCCTTTCAACGTAGTGTGAAGTGTCTTACCCTTTTCTATGAATTCCAATTTGCCTTAACTCTTTTGATGCTGTAGCTGTTTCAGTAAAAGTTAGTTCAAACTAATGATGTAGAATGCTTTGACCAAATGAGCTGGTCTATTATGCCTTGTAAAACAGCAGCATAGGGCTTTTAAAAGGTAGTCAATAAAAGTTGCTGAAATTTTGGCTTTTTTAAATATGTAATAGGTGTTTTTAATGATTTTTCACATAATGTGTAAGGTAGTGAAATGCAAGAAGGGAAAAATGTTTTGTGTGAAACACATTTTCTGACTGGGGAACTTTTAATAGGGTAAATTGTTTGTAAGGCTGTATGCCAACAGTTTCCTCTGATAGTTTGACTGATTTAGGATATCTGCTGTATGATGCAATGTAAAGTCTTTTTTGCCTTTTTTTCAGGAAAAAAAAAAAACTAACTTGATGTTCTAGATTTAGTGTAGGTAGCGTTGGGACTGGGGGTGGGGGGCGGGGGAGGGAAGTCCCCGAATGT
Source organism: Rhinolophus ferrumequinum (assembly GCF_004115265.2). NCBI lineage: Eukaryota > Metazoa > Chordata > Mammalia > Chiroptera > Rhinolophidae > Rhinolophus > Rhinolophus ferrumequinum. Next base: position 62,084,669 of record NC_046291.1, read on the forward strand.
TTTGTCCTTCCTTTATACTAATGATAGTGCTTTAGAATGAGAATGATGCCTGAGATCTGGCAAACCGAAAAATGTTGCTATTGCAACGAAATGGCAAAAGCTAAAAGTAAGGATTTATCTTCAAACAAGCTGAGATATGAATAGAAGCGAAACGATTGGCTACTAGCTCTCTCTCTTGCTCTCTATTACGTAAATTTGAGAAATAAAAATTACTTGGCACTTTTAAAGGTAACTTCACCAAAGACCGAAGAGCCAGTAACCAGTAGCTCCAACTTGTCTCAGCATCACATCTTCTGTGCTCTTTATTTTTGCCGGACCAGTTTGCGGTTAGGAGAATGTGCCTTTTTTGTACCTTTGCATTTAGGTTTTATAATTTTAATTGATGTATGGACACACACAAACAAACAAAAAAGCATGAAGGAAGGTTTGGATCCAAGCAGTGCCACACTTTACATCATCACTACAAGTGTTAAGTGTAAAGAAAAACCAATTTTGAAACTATGAAATTCCTGATTCATAAATACACAGTTATTTCTACTTTAGTACATATAAGATGATTCACTGTTATTAAAGCTCTTTTATTAAGACAATTGCATACGTTTGAAAAGCAATGGTAAATTAAGTTGTCTTCCAAAACTGTGTACTTGTCTGGTCAACCGTGTGTGATCAGTTATCTACCTCAGAGTCTATTTTCTTTTGTGCTGGGACAGGTTGCTGGCCCTCCCTGTTTCCACAGACCAAATCCTCCTAGCTCAGGAGCTAGGGCTAAGCAGTTATTTCTTTCGAGTATTTTTTAGTTCTTAAATTTTATGCTTGTATTTGATTATAGATGTCAGTGACATTTCATAGTTTCAAAAGTCCTTGCTGCTCTGAGAAGTGTAGATTCTAGTGAAAATTACATAGTCATAAGAGAAATGTGTCTTTGTTTTTGTTTTTGTTTCCTTTTTTAAAGTTGTGGTATTATTGGTTCTATGCTCCCTGGAATATTACTGCTTTGTGAAAGTCCAGACTGAACGCAGCACCCTCGTACCTAGTACATTTATAAACCTGGGTCTCTCACTACTTGATATTTTTGCATTAGTTAAGACAGAAATTTGATAGCTCAGTTAGAGGGGAGGGGAAACCTGCTGCTAGAAATGTCTGAACTAAGTGCCATACTCGTCTGGGTAAGATTCGGGAAACATAACCTCTGTACATAAAAAATAAAAAAATAAAAAAATAAAAAAAAATCAGTTAAACATCACATAGTAGACAGCCATTAAATTATAAAAAAATTAATTTATGAAGAAAGACCTTTTGTACAGATTGAAAAAAAAGATTTTCATAGAGATATCTATATGATCAAGAGAGTTAATTTTTTATTTTTGTTTTACTAGTGCCACAAACTTGCCAGTGGTAACTTATTTGTCCGGTTCAAGATAACTCTGTAGTTTTCTTTCCTAGGACTTGTTGTTAAACGCCAAAAGACATTTTTGAACTGTACATTTGATCAGATTGTTAGCTTTTTCTGTTTTATTTCTTTTGAGAACCTTTGAATAAAAAAACATCTGAAATTTTATTTTTCCTGTCAATTTTTTTAAGTAGATTAAATATGTGAAAATTTTATTTCATTTCTGACCTCTTTCTTGAGCTCAGTAGATTGGTTTGAAAGAGAGTTGAAAATTATTTCAGATTTGCTATCTACTCAAAATAATGTTTCCTTCAAAAGAATTGGAGAAACCTTTCTACCCCCTTCTTTTTAGTTATTTGAATCTTTGTATAGGGGGACCAGAGACATCAGCCATCATCAGCTCACTACATTTCACCTCAGTAAAAGTGCACCTTTAGTCTATTCTTAAAGACCAAAAAGCCCATCCCTCTCCTCCTTCCTTCCTTATTGCTACCCTTTAACTGTGGCACTGTCATTGCCCAGCAAGGAGGACAGAATAAGTACACTATCCCATCAAGCAAGCATGCAGGTAAGGATTTCAAGATGCTCTTATCAGTGCCTCCTTAGTGACCTCATTTGGTTTTCCCAGTAGCAGGCAGTAGTACAGCATTCTAGGGGGAGAGAGAACTCTTTCCCACACCGACATGTTTTATGGGAGGCACTTAGTATAGGAAATTGACTCCTTGTACCTACAGCAGATTAAATGTTTTTGTGTAGCTGTACAGTATTTTTCTGCTGCCCAGTGGCTCTGTCATGGTGGTCAAAGGAGTGGGCAAGAAAAACATCCATACGGTCCATTTCAGTATGCCTCCCCTGCAATGTGGATGATGTGGAATGTGAATTGGGTACATGGGGTTTAGAGAACTTAACTTGCCAGAGCCAAGGTAGCCTGGTACTCAATGGCTCAGAAAAGGACATGCAGTCCTGTGATGATAACCAGTGCTTCAGAGAGAGAAGTCAGGGCCGAGGGAACCTGTGGCCTCATTTTCTGTCCCATCCTCACACTGTCCCAGTGCTCCTTCATAAGACCAACAACCAAAGGCAGGAAAGAAATGGTGTTCGGGCTGCTAAGTGCCTTTGGTTTTATTAACCTTATTTTTGTTCTCCTATTTTAAGACTTTCTGTCGCTGGAGTCCTGGGACATCAGTGGCTGCCTTTATACAGAAACTGATAAGTACTTTTTCGAGATCAGCTTTCTGTGCAAAAGGAATGAGCAAACCAACGTGATGGTTCCGAAAGAGCTGTCACACATAAAGAGGAACCGTGGCACCTTTAGGGACAAACACCTGGCTACTCAGGAGCCGGGATTTCCTACCAGCATCTGAGGTGGAATTCTTGGGTTGGAAGGGAGGGAGAAGCTCTGGCAGTTACTTGCTGGCATTTCTAGTCCCCCATGTTGGCTAGGATGAGGTAGAGCGCTGGGTGGATGGGCGAGCCCCATTTGCTCCCCACTATCCGTGCCCTTCATGGGCAGTGGCGCCGGGTATAGCCACTGGAGCCTGAATTCCACCGCCTCTTGAATTTCACAAATACGGATTGGAAGTGCCCTAGGTGAAAGGCAGTGCCTCCCAGCCTGAGTAGGAACTCAAAAGTTTCAGATCTGATTGATGATATCCTCATTCCCCTACAGCAGCTAAAGAGGAAAAGACCCAGCTCCCCGGGGGTAAAGGTTACGGACCTATCACCGGCACCACCCTCCCCAACACAAAACAAGCTTCAGAAGATGGAAAGTAGGCGAGGAGGGAGAAGAACTCCGAGCTCAGGGTTTAAGAAAAGCCAGACAGTTTCTTCCCCTTAAATAGCTACGTGATGAGATAACCACCCCTCAGTCGTCACGGAGAACGCTGGCGCCCCCACCGGAGGCGGCCCTTGCCAGATGGCAGCGGGGAGTGGGGGCCACGAGGTGAGCGCCCACGGCCCCGGCGGGGCCGTGTGCCCGTCCCTCCATGTGGGATGAACTCCGCCAGGCAGTGGAATTTCAACCCTGTGAAATGGCTCCAGAGTGTCTCTCTCAGGACTTTGTAGAGCCGGAGAGGGTTTTAACTTGAGCCACTAGAGGGAGGTTTTTGTTTTCTTCATCGTCCGCGGTGAGTTGTAAGCCGTAGTCCGGCCCGGCCCTCGTGAGCAAGGCCCTTGGAGGGGGCACTGCCGGTGGGTATGCAGACTGCCCAGGCGCACCCTGCTGGGGATCACAGCGTGCTTGCATTGAGGGCTAATTGTAAGAACTGATGCACAGATAATCACCATTAACCAATGCTGGCAGCTTTCTCATCGAAAGCATTGTTGCTCATACTGGGGAGCATCTTAAATGTGATTTTTAAGGTGCAAGGAAGCCAAAAAAAGCCTTGCCAGACCTCTTGACTCGAAGGTGCGTGAAATCACTGGCAGGTCTCCGAGATGCTCGGGATTGAAAACAGGTGGCTTTGGATTAAACACAAACTTGAACGCAATTATTCATTTTTTTAATGTGACTGAGATTTGATCTAGTTATCCATTGCTCGTTTACACCAGATACTGATCATAAACAAAACTCTGGAGGGATCTCCTACCCTCTAGTATCTCTGAAGCCACTTCCTGTGCTTGAATACTTCCACTGATGGGGCACTTCCCATGTTTGCTTAAGGAAATCAATTTTAAGGAGTCAAAATTGTGTCTTCGTAATTTCTAATTAGCAGCCTGCTTCTGCCACCTGAGATGCCACGGGATAAGCCCATCATTCCCATTCTTGAGAAAACAAAAACATAGTGACAGAAAACATGCCAGTGATTGCCAGGAGCTAAAGGGGTCAGGATAACACCATAAAGGGATAGCACAAGGAAGTTGGGGCAGGGAGTGATGAAACTATTCTACATCCTACTTGGTTACACAAATCTATGTGCTAAAATTCATGGAGCTGTATACCAAAAGTCTATTTTAATGTATGACCATTTATAAAATACATATATATTTTTTCTTTTTTTAATGAGATTAGTGAGTCATTGCTCAAATGTAGAAAACTGCTGGCTCCACAAATCTCTGGGTTGAACATTCTTCATGGTTTTATTCCTCATCTGCTCTAGCTCCACACTCCACACCTCCAGCTCACCCTTCAGATGCACCACATATGACTCAGGATAAAACCCAGAACCCCTGGAATAACCTGGGCCTTCACCTGGCCTCCCCAGTTCAGCCCACCCTTCTATTACAAGTGACAGGGTTTCCTTCTTGACTTCTCGGACACCACAGTTCTTAAAGCTTGTAGCCAATTCAAATCCCTATGTTGTTTTGTTTCTTTGTCACAATCAGTTACAATAAAGACATGATGGAATATTATGTAGTCATTTTTAAATGAAAACATTTTAATGGCATGAGAAATATACTCAGGATATAAGATGAATGGAAAGTGTTAGGTACAAAACTCTAGATGCAGTATGCTCATAACTACCATATTTCCCCGAAAATAAGACCTAACCAGAAAATAAGTGCTAGCATGATTTTTTAGGATGCTCGTAATGTAAGTCCTATCCCAAAAATAAGCCCCAGTTAAGATCGTCAGCCAGATGGATGCATTTAATATGTCCATTGCAACACGACGGATGTATTGAATTATAAAATAGTATTAATATGTAATTAAATATTATTGACATTAATACTTAAACGACAATATAAATTATAATTATTTGTAAATACCCAAGCAGCCACCTTTGGACGAGAGATAAACGCCTATGTAAACAGATGAACTCGAGACATTGCCGAATGACCAGTTGGAGTACAGACAACGCCTGAACAACGTGCACACTTGATAACTAACAGACGTGGTTGTGTCTAATATCAATCTTCATAGTTAAGTATGCCGTGTGTTGTAATGGATGTACTTAATGCACTCCTGGGAAATAAATGTTTTCTGAATTTTGGTGCCTGCAATTTTTCGTCACTTTTGTGTGGACCATCATTCTTAACTGTCATCATTTTTGTTGACACGCCTGTCTTGTAAGTCTTCAATTAACACTTGATTTAATGGTAGATTTAAAGGAAATAATATTTTGATCCCCAGACAAGATGAGTGCAAAAAGAAAGAGCTATTCCGTTGAGTACAAGAAAGGAATCGTGGAAGACTGCCAGGGCAAGAATCATGGCTTTCTGCAAAAAGAAGAAGTTGAATCTCTGAATGGTCCGAAAATGGCGAGGAGAGTACGATAATCTCAGTCAACAGGTGGATGAGGGAAATGCTAAGAAGCGCAAGTGTGGATCAGGTCGGCAACCTTTTTCCTGAGCTGGAAAACATCATCTATGAATGGACTGCTGACAGGAGAGCAAAGGCTTTGGTTGTGCGCAGGGCTGATATTCAAGCATTTGCCCTTGCAATGGCACCACAGTTAGAAATATCCCCAGAAGAATTCAAAGCATCGCAACACTGGTAGGATGGCTTCTTTCAGCGATATGAACCGTCTCTAAGATCGACAACACCGTTCAAGCTGGAAGATACTGAAGTTTTAAATGTACACTTGCATTCAAGTCCTTTGTTGATGGCATCGACTTTTCTAAATACCAGCTCTCCAACATGATTGCTGTGGATGAAACTGCAGTGTTTATGGGCCAAGGATCTCAAACAACAATTGATCAGAGGGGTGCGTGGTCGATCTACATTCCCTCCACTGGTTACGAAAGTGCACATGTTCCCTGTATTTTGGCAATTCGTCTGGATGGAAAGAAAGCCCCACATCACTATGGGCAAGAAAGAAAAGGTTGAACGTGTTTCAGGCATTTATGTCCTTGAAATCGAAAAAGCCTGGTGCACACAAGCAGTTAGAAGGAAGTGGGTTGATTTAATGCTGCCACTTGTTTTTCGAGGTGGCCAAAGAGGTCTGCTAGTCTAGGATTCAGCCAGCAATCATCGCGCTAAAGACATGAAGAACTTTCTTGCAGAGAAAAGAATAGATCAAATAATGATTCCCGAAGGAATGACTGCCTGTCTCCAGACTCTTGATATTGCAATAAACAAGCCATTCAAGGATAATTTGCACATGGAAATCAATGACTACATTGAAAATAGAATGGAGAGAAATCAATGTGGAAACTTTGTGAAGCCTAGCGAGCAAGAGGTCGTGACTTGGGTGAAGAATTCATGGGATAAAATCACTGACAGCTGTGTTGCCAATGCACTACAAGCAGGCTATGTGGACAAGAAGTGCTCATTTAAGGAGAGCTCTATTGCTGGACATGAGAGATTGGGGCCAATGGTTCTACAGGAAATGGAGTCACAAGAAATTCAAGCCGGAATTCGGGGTTTGGAGAGTTATGACAATGTTCCAGAAGATGACATGACTGTATTTGAATAAATGTAGATTTTTGTACATGAATAAATGTAGATTGTTGTGCATGAAAAAAATAAGACATCCTCTGAAAATAAGCCCTAATGTGTCTTTTGGAGCAAAAATTAGTATAAGACCTGGTCTTATTTTCGGGGAAATATGGTATGAAGCAATAGGTATGTAAGTATAAAAGATGAGCAGATACTTCAAAATGCTTGGCTATAGGTGGAAGGGTTATGGAAAGTGTGTGTTTTCTCATTTATACTTTGCAAAAAATTTCCTGGTTTTCTACAATGAAAATATTGTATAATCAGGAAAAAAATTAACAAAGAATGTTGTCAGATCATCCTGAAGTCATGCAAGTTGCTATGTTCATTATATTCCAATTCAGCATGTTTAGTTAATTTTTTTGCACTTAAAAGATACTGCACCAGACATCAGGAGACACAAAGGTAATGTAATGTGGTCCCAGTCCTCAAGGAACATTCTTGTGAAGAGAGACAAGCACATAAAGGACAGTATTGTAAAGAGAAGTAACAAAATATGATCCAAATGAAAAGCTTTGGGAGTTCCGTGAGGGGGCCAAGACAACATAAACACTCTCTCTTGAGATTCTTCTCATTTCCACATTACTAACCAGCTCTTTTTTTACTGATCAGAAATCACTCCGAAGCGGCCATTTTTCCTCACTTTTTGCTCTACCTGCTCAGAGATGAAATTTTCAGACAAATGAAGTCTTGGTCTTGCCAGAATGAAACTTGGAGCAGATGTCTAAATAGTTGATGTTCCTTTGTCACTACTGCTTTGAAAATATTGGAATATTGGTGATACAAAAAATGTATCACCTTTGTTCTGTTTTGTTTTATTTTGTTTTGTTTTGTTTTAATCAAGCATGGTATAGGATCGTTTCTAAAAACGTAATTTTTCTTGTTTTACCCTTGGTCAAATGTTCTCCACACACCAGACTGTGGATTTGCAAACGCCTGTGTAGTTTTCTGACACCCTCCCCTTTATCTTACATCTCATATTTATTACTGTCTTCATAGAAGTCTCAGCAGCAATCCTATCATATGCACTTTGTTACACATTGGGCTTTGACACATAGCTAAGACCATGAAGATTGTTCCTGGCTGACTTGCCTCTTATTTGCTCTTAAATGCTGAGAGAACTTCTTGACATTCTTGTTATATGCATATTTTCTTCCTAAAATTTAGTTTCATTTTATAGAGAAGGTTTTGCTTCCCTCAACTTCCAGGAATGTTGAGACATAGTCCTGTGTGGCCCACCATAAACACAAAATTTCTCATGTTTTCTCCTCAATAAATGGAAATTTCACCTTTACCTTATATCTTTCTCTTTCCCAGTGTGGCTGTGCCATTTTATTTATTTAAAATTTTTTTTTTAAGTTTGAAACACAGAAGTTGCAAGTACAATGCAAAGAACCTTTATCCTGATTTATTTGAGAACAACTTATTGACCCAATTCTCCATTATCCCCTTCAAACCAGGACATTCTCCTACATGATCACAATACAACCATCAAAATAAAAGGAACACCGATACATTACTGCCGTCTAATCCTCAGACCCCAGTTAAGTTTCGTCAATTGTTCCATGAATGTCTTTTGTAGTAAAAAGATCCTGTCAAAATCATGCATTGCATTTTGTTGTCGTGTCTCCTTAGTTTCCTTCAGTCTGAAATAACTCTTCAGTATTTATTTGATTTTCATGTCTTTGACACAACTGAAGATTATAGGCCAGATATTTTGCAGAGTGTCCTCAGATTGGTTTGTTGGAAGTTTCCATTGGTCTTGCATCTTTGGCAGGATTATCACCAAAGTGAAGCTGTGTTCTTTTTGCTGCGTCCCATCAGGAGGTGAATTATTTCAATTTGTCTCTTTACCGATGAGGTTTCCTTGGATCACTTAATTAAGGTGTTATCTGCCTGACATTTCCACTGTAAAGTTACTCTTTCTCACTTTTCAGTTATAAGTATTTTGTGGGGAGGTGCTTTGCAACCACGTAAATACCCTGAACTTCCTCAAACTTTGAATTTATTTATTTACTTATTTATATCAGTATGGACTCAGGATTTTCTATTTTATTTAATGGGTTCTAATCTGTTACAATCATTATTTGTTTTCATGCTCAATTGTCCCTTTTGGCCAGTGGGAACCCTTACAAGCCAGCTTCTGTGTTTTGTTAAGACATGTTCCCATTATGCTTTAAGCACTTCCTTGTTTTTTGGCACCACCAGATGTCCCAAGCTCATCTTGTACTTTCCCTGTCCCAGTTCTGGATTCAGCCACTTGTCCAAAGAGTCTTGGCTCCTTTTAGTGAAGAAAGGCTTCTAGAAGGGAAGATCTGGGCACTAGGTGTATATTTTACTATTGACGTGTCACTCTTCCTAAGCCCTGTCAGTGGACAGGGTTAGGGAAATGTGTGTGGTGCGAGTGTGCACACACATTTACCTCTGTATTTTGTACATTACCCGTAAATATGGAAAAACATGTATTTTCCCATCCATACCTCCAATTCCAATCCAACCCCGCAGGGTTCATTTTCCTTTTCCATATTTGTAATTCTCTTTTCTGACAGCAAGAAACCTGATTTCCAATATCCTTGATATATTTACTCCTTTGATCAGTTCCCCTGTATTTAACCAACCTCTCCTCTCTGACATCACCATCTTGGTCCTACAGATCCCTTAGCCTTGCTCCCCCTGCTCAGCCTCTCCTACTTTGCTCTGTGTGGGAGTCTGGGGATGGTGAGGATGGTTGTTCTCCTCCTGCTCTGCCCAGAAGGAGACGGGCACCGTATATCAAGGCACAGAAGTAATTCTGCCGTAACAGGGTAATGCTCGCCAAAGGAAGGGGATCTTTTGTGATCCCGTAAATTTACCAGATGAAGCCTGCTTCCCTCTCATTGTCAGTTGAAATGTGGGAAAAGGTTTGGAACAGAGAGTTGGAAAGCAGGAATGATGTGGAAGTGGAAAATCCAGAAAGGAGATATAAAGAAAAGACATGAGAGGATGGCAGAAAGGAGAGAAAGGAAATAGAAAAGAGACTTAGGAAGGGATATTGGTAGGAAAGCAAATATGAGAAAGTTTGAGTGGAGGAGAAAAAGAAGCTAAAATGAACTCTGTAGACTGACATCACCCTCCCAAAGCTTCTCCCGAGGGCCTGGTAAATATGCTGGTCTCCGGGAAGCTCTCAGCCACCAACTTTGGTGTGTATTCTGTTAAGGGAACAGAGATGTTTCTAAGATGTCAGCAGTGAGTTGCCATCTCTGAGGCCACAAATGTAACATCCCGCAGAAACTGCAGTGCACCAGCGTGCTGATATTCCCACGTATTTCCCCAAGGCCTCCCAAGCAGATCTAGTCCAACCTCACAGAGCATGGGGGTGCTCCCCTAACAGTTGAACCATCTCATTCCCTATGAGTTTATTCTGAAGTCTGTGAAATTAATGCCTTTGAGTTTTTGAGAGGAAAAAGAGCTACAACCCTTTATGGTCATGGGAAAATAATGAATTCAGCAATCTAAACCATCTCATCTGTCTTTTCCTCCAATTGGCCCTCTGCAGCATTGGTTAGTACTGCCAAACACCCTTGTCCCCACTCCCCTACGTCTCATCCCACCTCCTACTACTGCAATGTGGTGTCTGCTGCCAGCTCTCCACTGAACGGTTCCCACCCGGGGAGATCGGGGACCTCCTAGTCCCAAGTCAAAGGACCCTTCATCCTCATCTGAATGCCCTCTCTGCTGCATGTTGCTGTGGACAGCCCTCCTTTTCTTGAAATTTCATCGAGCCTAATAAGTTTAAATGCCTGGCTTCCCCATGACTTCACTGCCAAGGTCATGCCACCTCCAACCATACCCCATGTGGAACTTTAGAATGTCAGAAGAAGTCCGTCCTCTGCACGTTTGCCGCTTCTTATCCCACTCCTAGGATGTCCTCGTCCTCCCCCGGATAACTCCTCTTTGCCCTTTAAGATTCAACTCAGTACCTGATCTTCCCGAGAATTATTAGGCAATAATAACTACTTTCCTTTTAACATTTTTTAAATTGTGAAATAAACTTAGAAAAGTGCATAAAACATAGATGTACAGCGCAAAGTATGGTTGCAAAATGAGCACAGTGTGACTTCCACCCAAGCTGGGAAATAGAACACAAGCCCTCCCAGGACCCCCAGCAGTGCTTCTTCACTACCATAAACCCCTCCTTAGGCTCAGCAGGTAACACCACACAGAATTTTAGTGTCCACTTTCCTGCTTTTCTCTGTGATTTTACCACCTAACTATGCATCCCTAAAACCAAGAGTTTACTTTTGCTTATACTTGGACTTGATATAAATGAAATCGTGCGTTAAATATTTTATTCTGTCTGGCTTCTTTCACTCAATATTTTATCTTTAATTGTGTGTTTTTTCCATAGTCGTAATGTTTATTTTCATTATTGCATAGGATTTCATTGTATAAGTATGCCAAAGTGTGTCCATTTTATTTTTGATAGATATGGGAACTCTTTCCAATTCTTGGCTATTACGACATGCTCTGATGAAAATGCTCATGCATGTCACTCGGTACAAATGTCCATGTATGTATGCAGGATATATGCCCAGGAGATGAATTGCTGGATTTGGCAATATACCTAGCTTCAGTTTATAAGATAATGCCAAAATATTTTCAAAGGGGTAATTACAGACCTTAAAATTAGATGAAATAACTGTCTTTCTTGCAAAGAATATCTCTACTTGAGACTTAACAAAAAAACAAAAACAAATGAACACACAACAAAACCACACATAACAACAACAAAACAACAGTAGTAAGAGCTCTGGAGTGAGAGGATGAGTTTTGACAAAGATCAGCAGTGTGGATGAAAAACCACAGCTGAGGGGTTCTAGCCCTCATGGGAAGGAGAAGGTGCTAGGGTACCAGTCAGTATAAATGGCTTCCTGTGTAGAGTTGTATGGCTCCCCACTGTGAATACTGAAAAAGAGCTCCCGTCCTTTCTCCTGAAAAGAAGGAACTGAGCTTGGCTGAGCAAGGATGCAAGTCATTATTAGGTGGATGCTCTGCTCTCACAGATATTGTTTTCGTGGCTTCCACGGACACCCACGGTAGCTGTGAAACGGACCAGGCGGCTCCTGGGCCAGCCCTCCTTATCATCCACCCCCGTCCCCACTGGCTTCCATCCATCAGACTCGTCAGTTCTCCTCCACTCCTGGCCTGGTAATGGCGATCATGGGTCTCTCAGTCTTGGCCCTTTCAGCCCAAAGAATAGCTGCAGTGGCCTTATGTTGTCACCGCCTGTGTGGGGTGTGGAATGTTCTTCCAGATCTTTCACTCCTCATTCACAAACAGAACCTGAGAGGGTGGGGGCAGGTGAAGGTAGTACTCTGGGCATTACTCTGAAGCGGAGGCTGAGGGAGTACCTATGTGTCCTCCTGTTCACTGTGCAGACAAGTTGGAACCATGTCTTATCTTCATTGAGTCCTTCCTTTGCCCCAGCCCCACTCCAATGCCTCGCAGAGTTCCTCACACACATGGGTACTTAACCAGCCACTTATCAAAACAGCAACTTTATAGCAACTGTGGACAAAGGGGGTACCCTGTTCTGAGAATGCTGCACTGCCAAGTGCCAAAAAAAGTCAGAATGACCACACAAATCTACAATGATATGTGAATGGCACCCCCTGCAGTTGTGCAGAGCACAGCTTTCTCACCGGAAGGTGTAGTCTGTTTGATGGACAAATAAAATCCAATGCTTATAATCAAATCTCACGTTTGCCCATAACCCGACCCTCTTAAAATGGGATTACCAGAAATGCTAAGAAGGAACAAATATCTAAAGGAACATATATACTCTCTTTAGGTGGAAGGTCCACCAAAGAGTTATTTAAGTTCAGGTGAGCCAGAAACTGCCAACAAAAATGTATTGATCAATTTAATAAAATAGCCAGGGACAGATTTGAATTTTGCCATAGTTTAATGAGTTTTTTCCCCTGTGGAACCAGAAAGCTACCGGTTTGCAGAGGAGAGCAGACACAGCATCAAATGTTCTCCTTCCAGTGGTTCATGGCGAGGGGCTGAAAAGCAGACTATGAAACGGTGCAAAGCGTCGCTGCGTGTGGCCATGCAGGGTGTACTTGGCTGGAGAGGGCCCCAAAAGCACTGCTGGGTCTGGTGGAAGGCACCTTTTTCTAATCTGTCTGTCCACAGGGGATTTTTTTTCTAATTCTCACAAGCAGTAGTCCTGGGCAAGGTATTCAAACTGTTTGCACCAAGCCAAGCCTGGGGACCGCAGTTCTCTGAAACTAGTATCTTGTGCAATCCACAAAGCCAAACACCCTGACTTCTCTCATCGTGACTTCCTTCCTTCTTTCTCTGTTAAATTATCTGTAACCCTATAGGTCAACGAAACATCTGTATTCTAAGCTCAGCACAGTGATTCTGTGAGTGGGTGTTCTCTGTTTGCTCCTGCAGATCGCGCTTCTTCACTCAGTGTGTCTAGGAGACGGCCCTGTGGGGGATGGGAGACATCAAACAGGCTCCCTTGGCTCTGACTTCCATCTGGGTTTGGCCAGGGCAAGGCACCTGCAGACAACTGGCTGGCGGGCTGGAGGGAAGAGCGAAGCAGGTTTATCACCCACGCTTTCTCCCTGTGGGCCACAGATTGGCAGTGTCCCGGTCATGGGCTGAATTTGCTCCCACAGAATTCATATGCAGAAGTCCTGATCCCCAGTACTTCAGCATGTGACTGTATTTGGAAATAGGGCCTTTCAAGAGCTAATTAATTTAAAATGAGGTCATTAGGGTGGACCCTAATCCTGAATGACTGGAGTCCTTATAAATGGAGAAAATTTGGACAAAGATACATGCATAAAGGGAAAATGGTGTGAAGACACAGGGAAAAGAGGCATTTACAAGCCAAGGAGAGATACCTCACCAGAAACCATCCCTGCCAGCACCTTGATTTGGACTTCTGGCCTCTAGAATGGTAAGAAAATAAATCTCTGTTGTTTAAGCCACCCCAGTCATGGTGCTTTTGGGGGGCATTCTGAACAAACTAACACAGTCCCTCTACCTAAAATCACAGGACAGACCAGGCTCCCTCTCCCATCGCCACAGTTCTCCCTGGGCTTGGGGCACTGCTCCCCACTCCCCCACCCCCCCACTGGCCCCTTGATCCTAGGCTTAGGGAAAAGAAGGAAGGGCTCCCTCTTGTATTATCTTTGTAGTATTGTTTTTAGCCATGATAGTCACTAAAACCAGGTATTCAAACAAACTGTGCTTAGAATCAGATTTTTTAATTATACCACAAAGTGGTAAAGCAAGCTTTTCAAGTGAAGCATATTCAGTTACATATAAATATAAAAATTAGCATACAACATTAATAGCATAGGAAAAGCAAAAAGGATTTTTTGTACCATTGAGAAAATAAACAACTTAATATTGTTTCATCTTTTAAATTTTTCTCTTTGTGTGTTTTTAAATAACATAATCTATTAGTTCAACAGTACATTTATAAATAAATAACAAGCATTGAAAGTATCTGTTTAAAGTCTTTTACTGATTTTTGTGAGCCATGCCAAAGGCCTGGAGACCACTGAGCATTAAAGCATAGGGCTACAAAAAAATGTCCACTGTACCCAGAATCTTAGAACTTCAGAGTCATAATTCTATCTTGTTCAAACTGGTTTCAAAGGAAACAAAGGGGGAAATATGAGAGAATACTGTGACGGAGGGATAGCCAGCAGCTCACAGCCTTCCTGCATGAGCTGGTAGAGTATGCTCATTTGGTTGAACCGCTACCTCTAAGAAAGTTTTGGAAATTTTTGGAATGCAGTGGGAGGCCCAAGGGACCACCCAGTAGTATAAACCCAAATGAAAGTCTTCCAAAAACAATAGGGGGCAAACTGAGGGTCAGTTCCTCCTCAGCTGCACCTCCGGGCCAGGGCTGGGTGGGAGGAGTTCAGCCATCTTATCCAACTCTGCTTGCATCTTGCGTGCATTCCTGAGTGTCACAGAGGGTATGAGCCTTGGAAATCATGTTATTATAGTGTGCAATATTTGGAGGTGACAGAAAACACTCTGCTCATGTCAGAGAAAATAGCCATTTAGACTAGACTAGGGGAAAATGCCCTGGAGCTCTACTCAGCAGGCCTTTTCTCTAATGCTGCCAGCAAAACAAGAACCCAGTTCCCAGCAGAGCGCTGGATGATATGCATATTTATTGCTTGGCCCTTCAGGCAAAAGGCTATAAAAATACATTGGTGGTGTGGAGATTGGTGCAATGGATTTTGAAATCAAAGCTGCTTCATCCAATTTGTTTTCTGTTATTGTTTTTTCAGGATTCCTCACTGATTGAAATTAAAATCTGGTGACAAAACAGGGGACCTGAGAGACGTTCGCTTCTCTACATCTCCACAGATGAATCCTGCTGCTTCCAGCTTTTCTCCTTTGTCAAAAAACAAAATTCAGCTGTGTAAATTTGAAGATCTAATTGGCTTCTTTAAGCGATTCATGAATTGGGCAGCGTCCCATCTAGCAACTGTAAGGTACTCTGAGGGATTGTACAAAAGGGAAGGTTTTTATGGAAAAAGGGTGTGGTAGGGGAGTGATTAGCAAAAGAAAAAAAAAAAGAATTCTTTTAGATTAGGACATCTTTTGGAGAGCAAGGGATTGGCCAGGGTTTTATCATATACATTGTCTCTTCTTCCCTTTGGTGGTGGTGGTGGTTGGGGATGGTGAAATGGAGAGGCACCACATGACACATTACCTCATTGATGTTGACCAGAAAATTCCAGACTGGTTAATTAAGATTACATTTCTCGTTAAGTTCTAAACTGCAATTAGTTTACGTGTTAAGTCTAGATTTGGTATCATGTGCTTTAGCACAAGTGATGCGATTTTGGGGCCTGTGGTTTTTTTCTTTTTTCACCTTAAAGGCAGGATGAACCCAAGTCACCTTCTCAGTGCTGAAGGATGTACCAAAGCAGTTTCCTTTCCCCATAGAAACCTCTAGAGGGGAATAGCTGAATGCGTGAAGAAGCCAGCCTTCTTTGCAATTATCTAAAAGGAGTCACTGGCTGATGTTAACAAGACTTCCCTTCTACTACCCACATTTAGAGTCATTTCTTTGTGAACTAAATATTGGTGGTTTGTTGTTGCTTTGTTCTTTTTTTTTTTTGTAATTCAAATTCACGTTTTATTCTTTCATAGGTTTTTAACAACTATACACAACTTTTAACCTAGAGATAGTGAAATCTCAAGGATAAGCAGGCAATATATATGGCCTCTTTCTATTCATTCTTCAGGATGGAAGGACATTTCCAAAGGGTACAGTGTGTGAGAGAATCTCCATTAGGTTGAGGTCTGATTAGAAATCAATGGGATTTTATAATCTAGGTGAGGTCAGCCCATCCTTGAGTTTTGCTAAACCCCATTATTCAGCCTCCTGCTTAGCTCACAGGGGAAATTCTAAACCCCCAAAACCTCCAGCTGGGTGGAAACACAAACTGCTCTACTCCAAGCCACACTCAGTGGAGCCAATGCTGGCCGATGCTGCCATTTTATACGACTGTGACCTTCTTTTCACTCCTGCAAAGAATAAGAAGTCCACATAATCCCAAATCACATTTCCAAGTTGACCTTCCAAAGGGATACCTGGGGCATCCAAACACCCTCCAACTGGATGCACTTGTCATTTACTTCACACACCATACTTCAGCAAAACCGACTTCTCACTATAAAGAATGAAGCACGCTTTAATCCATTCAGCTTTTTGAAAAATGAAGGTGAGGCTTCGATTCACTGAGGTTTGCCTACCCTACTCTATCATGCCAACAGATTACTGGGCCTGTGGCAGCCTAGAGTGTCATGCTTTGTGGTGGGGGCCATTCCCATCTTGGCTGGAAAGCTAAAAGTGGAATTTTAAGTATGAATTTCCTTGTGTTTAATAGGCTAAAGTCAAAAGGCCACATTCTGCTTCAGATTTGCATGAAAAATTTTCACTGGAGTTAACTTGTGTGTATCTGAGTTTAGCTAAAATAGCTAAATACCCAGGCATTATTAAATAACATTCTTCTTGTTTAAAAAATCTTTTTAAGGTGCATGTGGGAGGGTGAAACAGCATGTGTAAATTAATTAAAAATGCACTCAGGTTGAGGAAACGTTTGGTTTTTAACGGAAAAAGCCAGTAAGACAGCCCTGCTCATCAATTCCATCTTTACACATACTAACCAGAGACTCTCCAAGCTTACCTTGGAGGCCTCAGTTTCGTAGACCCATCTGGTTATTTAAGGGGCAGCTGGTAGAGTGGACTGCACAACAGGCCTGGACCCAGAGGAAGCAAGGTCAAGTTCCAGCTCTGATAACAGTTGCACCGACTTGGGCAAGTCACTCAATCTTTCCCTGTAGCTATTCATCTGTAAACTGTTGACTTTGCAAAGTTAATGTGTGAATTCAATAGAAAAAGGGTGTTCAATTTGTGTTTATTTTTTTATTCAAAATTATTTTACCTGTTAGAGAAGGAAAAAAATGTAAACCAAGAAAAGCCCAATAATGATGGCGCTATGAAGGAGAAACTTACTATCAGACAGCGGTAGTACAGGTATAGGTTGGTGTAAGGCCTTTGGAAAGCAATTGCAATGCATACTGATAAGAATGAGTATTTAAAATTGTCTTCTTTGACTTAATAATTCCACATATGAGAATTTGTCATCGGAAATACAAAAAAATAATGAGAAACCTCTGTGTAACAATGTCCTTCATAGCATTTTTTATCACGGAAAACAAATAGAAACAACCTACATTTTAAGCAAATAAGGAAATGTTTAAGCACATTATTATAAGCACATTATCATTATTATTATTATTATTATTATTAGCACTTAGATGATGCTTAGATTAAATTCTTATAATGTTAAATGAATAAAAATGGGTTCAAAATACATATTCTATGTGATCACATCTTTGTACCAAACACGTAAGCATTAAAAAAGATTGGAAGGAAATAGAACAAAATTTTCAACAACGGGTAGAAGAAAACCAAAAGATGCCTTGAATAAAAGCGCTGTATGAACTTTTGGCCCTCTTTGCATTCCTACTACCTTGTGCGTAGATGACAGTACATATTAAGCGAGTTTTTAAAAGTATTACACCTTAGCACACTCTGCTCAACTAAGTTTCCAACTAATCAAAACTTGACCTTAATTAGCCCTGAAAAATCATTTAAAAATATTTTTTCCAGTGGTTTATTCTTACTTTTTTTTATCCAACTATCTATGAGATCATTGACATTCAGGACCTCGCATTTGGTCAAACAGCAAAAGCTTGGATTTAGCCCCTGAGTGTCACAAGGCGCAACATCAAAGGGATTTTCCAACATTGCTCCCTGAATACAGCCCGGCCCGTGTCATTTGATCCTCAAGAATGCTGAGCAGTGAGCAGCAGTGGGTGATGAATGCCCATGGCAGGGGAGCCAATGTATACATTTCCATCAACAGGAGAATAGGTACGAGCCAAACCGTCAAGGGGTGGCACGCTTTAAGTGTAGACAGCAGTTTTCAGAAAAAACTTGTCAGCATATTGTAGTGAATTGTACACAAGGAAGGGGATACAATGAATAAGACCTCATCAATTAACAGAAATAGAACACAGCATCCAAAATAGGCCACTACATGGACACTTGATTCTCTAACCCACTAGAGGTAACGTGGATTGCTTGCAGATGAAAGCTAACTTCGGGGGTTTTCTTTTGCGCTAATATTACAAAATACCCTTTTGTTTCTAGCGTGTCCTACAGGCCTCTCTGTGACTCACTTGTGAGCAGAGCGCCAGGCTTTGCACACTGTGGAGTTGTCCACCTGGGAAACAGAAGGTAGTCTGTGTTAGGACAACCCACTGAGGAAATGAATTTTACAGAGAAGGAACAAGAGCTCTGTGGCAGAAATTTAGTCAGTTCTTGAATTTCAAATAGAAGTGTTTTCTCACATCTGAGTTCACTTAAAGAGCAAAAGACCAAACCTGCACCTCAGTTGCAGGGAATTAAATGCCCCTCAAGGGCTTGTGGAATCACAGATTAGAAATGAAAGGTGGTTTAAAAATCTTCTACGAGTCCACCACATACAAGATACACATTCTTTACAGATGAGGAGACAGTTCAGAGAGGTTAGAAATTTTTCTGAGATCACACAGCCAATAAATGGTAAACTCAAGATTCAGACCCCGGTCTCCTGGCTCTCTGTTGCTCTTGTTTTTCTGCTACTCACATACCACAGGGTTTGTAAGCTGTCAAATTTCCACCAGTGCTATTTGTCAGACATTCAAGAAGTAGTGTAGCATGATCGAAAGTGTTCTGGTGTCAGTCTGGAAAGTTTAAATTCTAACTCTGTC
Source organism: Rhinolophus ferrumequinum (assembly GCF_004115265.2). Taxonomy (NCBI): domain Eukaryota; kingdom Metazoa; phylum Chordata; class Mammalia; order Chiroptera; family Rhinolophidae; genus Rhinolophus; species Rhinolophus ferrumequinum. Next base: position 62,103,790 of record NC_046291.1, read on the forward strand.
ATGAGTGTGTAACTTTGGACAAGTCAAGTAATCTCTCTGAACCTTAGGCTCATCTATAAAGCAAGACCCCACAGTGTGGTGAAAAGAATGGAATGAGATAACCACACCTCCAGTGCTGAGCCAGTGTCCTGGCACATCACGGAAACTCCGTGGACAGTATCCATTGTTACTATCATACCACTTACTTGAAGGCAGGCCCAAAGCCCTGAGCTTTCAGCCTCAACATGGAAAGGCAAATGTGGTCCAAACACTTCCCCCTTCTTCACAAAAGCTGTGTGGATGTCTCTGTCCTCAGCTGTGCCCAACCCAAAATAAATCCAATTCAATCTGGACTATTTAGTGCTTGGCACCATTTTTTAATACTAATCTCATCAGTTTTTATTTTTATTTCTTAGTTTACCCAAACAAGCCATTTTTACAGGCTAGTGAATTTAAACCAAAGCTGCCAATAAAATATTTATCTTGCAAACACCAGGATCCTTCTGAAGGAATGTAAATATAAACACACACACACATACACACACACACACACACATACACACGATACAGAAAAGTTTGAAAGGAGTTTGGTCATTGACTTGGACGTCAGTTGAACTCTAAACTTGCCCAGTACTATTTGGGGATATTAAAATCCATACGTGCTTAATATCCCAGCCACCCTGCCATCCATTAGGTTTGAATGTCCTTTATGGAATGAACTTGATCCTCCTGCTTTACTTTTGGTCTCTCTCCAGAGAAGCTAATGCGCTGGCATAGTTCTCCCATTTGTCAGCCAGAAGTCTGGTTACACATTTGCTCGTCAATCTAAACTAACCTATTCTCATACAAGCACTTGGGGTTTCGTGTAAATCAACCAGACGGTCTGTCATTCACCAGCAATATCTCTCTATAGTATTCTACACCCATGTGCCTTCATGAAATATTTCACTATGTTTGTGGAAGATATATTCAAATGAATGTGCTTTTTCAGGAATGGTGACACCAGAATGTTATAAATCTGTTCATTACCACAACAAGGATAAATGGTATTTCTGCCAAAGACTTTTGATAACCGGTACAGTAATGAATCTCAGCACTTTCTGAAATTAAAGGTCTGCCCTGAGAGGTAAGTAGTATAATGCATGACTAACAAACGCAAACCCAAATTTTGGAGCTAAGATTTCCTTGTCAGTGTAATTGATCGTTTCCGACAGACATGGCCTTAGGAAGTTCATAATGTTATTTATATTCTCTTGATATTAATGTCCAGGTAAAACTGACCCCACCATTTATAAAAGGGCAGGTCCTTGTTAACTTAGCATGCTTTATTGTGATTTTTCTTACATTGGAATTCACATATGTTTTAACAGTTGTACTTCAAAAATCTGCTATGGTTTAAGGACAATATTTCATAGGATTATTAGCTCATCATTCAGTCAAATATTTTAATATTCAGTTGAATCGTCTCTTGAGAAGCTTTTTAAGATACTCGTTTCTGATTATAGTGATTAATTGTTTAAAAAGTGTTTTTTTTTTTTAATAAAAGTAAGTGATTTGACTCTAGCCTTCACTAGCTCTTTTGGCATTTTCAATAGGCATAAAAGAACTTAGAAATTTGGAATTCAAACAAGAAGACTAAATATTAGTTCTCATTGACATGTGCATGACATTGGGCCAGTTAACTTCAGTGTTTCTGGATTGTAAAATGGTCTTTTAATATACAGCTAATTCATGAAAACTATGGAGAAAATGAAGAGGGGAGGGCGTCCAATCGAAATATCTACAAAGAGCACATTTTATTACCACAGTGTCTGAAAACGCCTGGTATCACTACTAGTCACTTTGAGAACTGGAAATATGACTACCAGTGCTGTAAAAATACAAAATCCAATATTTGTGAAAGGTTATTAATCCAAATAATATGTCCTCTAAAATTAAAGACTCACAGAGCGAGCTATATCGTACTGACTTTCAAAAGGTCCAAAACAAAAATACAGATTCTGGTCAGAGAGTAATGGCTTTGGATTCTGAACAGGCTCAGCAGTTCATTGTTAAAATTTTTTGGTACCGGGTTTCAAACATAAAGTCACTTGGCCATAGTATGAAGAGTAGTATCTACTTAAGTAAAATTCTGTGCCGGGTGAAATACACAAATGCCTTCCTCCTCAGCATTCTCTCCTCTCCGTTCCTGTTCATTTTCCTAGTAGCCTTTTTATCCTCTGTCTGAATTACTCCCTCTAGTGTTTACTGGAAGAAGTACAGGAACTAAAGCTCAATTTTCAAACAAAATACTTATTATTGCAATCTCTCAATAGTTTCCCGTTACCACACATTAAAGCAAACTTACCATCAGATGTGTTGACATGAACTCTGACTGCAAGAATTTTTTTTTTTGTCTGAGAGTCTCAAATGTAGATTTTGTATTCTAACCAGATCCCACCGGCGGGCATTGACCTCTACTCTTAGCGTTAGATACCTTCTCTGCTTTTGATTTCTTATATTCTATTTACTTTCATTGTGATATGCAGGAGGGGAACAGATTTGCTCATGAACTAAAGCATGCAAGCGGCATTTCGTTGACATATTTCCCAGGGATAGAACTTAGACTTTGATTTTTCTAAGTTACCCAGGAGGTTCAAGGTATTTTGACTCAAAAGAAAGCAATTGATTTTTTTTTTTTTAAAAATGGCCTATGGAAACTGTTGGCATGTGTTCTGCCACAGAAGCCCTTAGTCAAACCAGGAAGCGTAGCTCCTTGCAAAACTTACTGCTAATGGGCACTTGTTTACAGAGAAGAAAATTGTCAGCTGCCGTTGCTGCTACTTTGGAAACCAGCCACAGCTGATTGTGAGAGCTAACTATAGGCCGAGGTCATCTGGGGATCCATGCAGCTAACTCACAGTGATGGCACCCACACGTCACCCGAGCACATGGGCCTGCCAGTCCGCCAGGCCAACCCAGAGAGCTATTTTCAGCTGGAGTTCCCACAAGAAGGCCCTTGGCTGTCCTTCATGCTGCTGGTATTTGGTTCTACACTGAGCCATTTTGAACCTTAATCTTCTCTACACACTGACTTCTTCTCTCTTTCACAACATCTTACCTTTCTGAGACCCCAATAGGAGGTTAAAGGTATGTCAAAGGATAATATCAAACTTGATCTTTTGCTTAACAACACGACGCACACCCACACATACAGCTCTACTACATCAAATTACTTCAACCCGGTGCCTGAGCAGGAAACCTCAGGCTTGTTTAGCTTCCTTCTGAACTACAGTGATCCACCAACCTCCAGTCGTTGCCAGGCCTTGTGCATTCAGGTTCCTAAAGCTCTATTGTTGAGCCTTTTCTCTTCCACTTCCAGTGTCATTACATTTCATCCACTTTTGCCTAAACTGCTGTAGTAGCTTCCCAACCAATCTTCCTGCCTCCATTTCACCAATATTCTGCCATCAGTTACCTTTCAAAGTTACAAATTAGAATGCATCACTCTTTCTTTAAAAAATCCTTCCATGGTTCCCATCACCTACAAAATAAATGTCAAACTCCCTATCTTGGTAGTCGAGGTTCTTCAAGATCCAGAGACTCCTGCCTACTTTTCCAGGCTCAGCTCTTGTCATTCCCTTCCTGCCATCTCCCCATCCCGCCTTTCATCACACAAATATACCCTACACTTTGGCCAAACTATGTATTTATTCTTCTCCAAACCCCTCATGCTCTTCCATGTCTCCAGATCTGCCTAGTGACCTCAGCTACACAGTGCTCTTCTATATTTCTTCCACCAGGATTCAGTTTGAGCATCGCTTTTGATGGAACGTCCCCTGACATTCTTCCAAAGTTCCCCACCTTATAAACACACATACAGTTACTCCTGCTATGTCTGATGTTCTATAGATACTGTTCCCTTAGTTCTTATGTCACTGCACACACACACACACACACACACACACACACACACACACACACACACAGATTTTGGACTCTCCCATTAGCCGATGAGGTTTTTAATGTAGGAACCTTATAATGTTGATGTTTGTGCTCCCAATATCTAGAGCCATAGTTAAATTAGAACAGTAAATAAATTCTGTTGTATTAATTAATAAAAATAGAAATCTCATAAACATAGAAACCAGTTACATTCAAGGAAGTATATTTTAATCCAAGTCCTGTTTTAACCTATGCCCTTTACTAAACAGAACTTGACTTACCAGATTCCAAGCTGGGTTGTCGTCTAAGGACCCATATCTGCACTTCAGGAAAACAGATGCTTCTGCCAAGAAATGAGCTAGAAAAGTCGTGGGGACCAGCGAATTCAGTCAGAGAAATAGTCAGGAGGAAAAATGTGCTGGGGCTGCAGCTTGCTGCCTGATGTGCACAATCCAGTTCTGGAAGACTTCAGAACCAAAGGGGCTGTTCAAATTAAGATAAATACCATGCATGGCTCATACACATTATATGCCTCTAGGCTGTCTCTTCTCTCACTTATCTCCTTACGCTCCATGTTCGTCTGTGCAAATTCCCACCTTGGATGTAGGCTTAACCTGGTAACCTTGACTTCAAGCTTAATTAACAGTGCAGTTCCCACCTATGTCTTTCCAGGTTAGTCATTCCCCCGTGTTTTCCCCCAAGACAAACACTTCTTCAAAAGGCTGCCGAGGTTTAACTAATCTATTCCTACCTTAGGTGACATTTGGGAGCCACAGGTCATGACCCACAGTCTTCTCTGTCCCTCCTTATCACACCAAGTGCCCACCCTGCTCAAGTCTGCTCAAAGCTCGGACTCATACTGATCCCTCACCAGCTGTGAAAAATTGACTGCCAGAAAAATATTTTGATTATGAAACTCTTCTCAAATTTGGTTAGCCTCCATATATCTAAATTTCTCTTACTCTTCATCTCTCCATTTTTTTATTATCTTATTTTTTAAAAAGTTGCTGAACATTTGTGCCACACCTGGGATGGAGTCAGCGAACAAGACAAACACAGTCCTTCCCCACAAAAGCTTGCAGTCCAGCTGTTTTTCCATTGTCCCTCGAATCTTACCAATATATAGGAATCTGTATTCATCAAATATGATCTTACCTCTCGTCCCTCTGGGCCTGTCTGAATTCATATAACTCATCAAAGCTCCATTTAAGTCTCCCTACCGATGCCCAGTGATGTCTCCCTCTTAGAACAGGCTGGAATCTGAACCAGCCTGCTGGTTCATATCTGAGGATGCTGCATAGAGAACCAATGCTAATCTTAAGGAGACTTCTACTAGCATCTCCAAGGGCTCTGTCATACCTATAATTTGTATCAACTTAGGTTCCAAATATCCAACCATAGATTCAAGAGGTATTAGTTATCTCTTGCTACATAACAATTCACACCAAAACTGAGTGGCTTCAAACAACAAGCATTTATTATCTCACAGATTTTTTGGTTCAGAACTCCCGAAGCAGCTTAGCAGGGTATTTCTGGCTCAGGGTCTCTCATGTAGTTGCGGAATGTGGGTCAGGGCTGCAGTCTCTGAAGGCTTTACTGGGGCTGGAGAATCTGCTTCCAATCGGGCTCACTCACATGGCTGTGGCCAGGGGCCCTCTGTTCCTCACCATGTGAGCCTGTCCATAGGCTACATGAGCATGTTCAAGACATGCCAGCAACCTTCCCCCAGAGAGAGCAATGCAAGAGGGAGAAGAAAGTCACAGTACCTTTTATGACCTCGTCTCTGAAGCCATACACCATCGTTTCTACTTTATTTTACTCGTTAGAAACAAATCTCTAGGTCCAGCCTGTACTCAAAAGAGGGGAATGAGGCTTCACTCCTTGAAGGGAGGAGTTTCAAACATTTTGTGAACATATTTTAAAATAACCACGGAAGCTGCCAAAGAATCTTGAAGATTAGAGCTGTGGCCTAAATCTAATGCCAGGATGTGAAAGATATGATTTTGCAGTAGTCTGAATGAAAATTCTTAGGTGTTTTCGTCAACAGATTTCAATATGGGTCTGCTCCAAAAGTCAACGTGATCCTAGGCTACGTGAAGAACCAGGTGTCATCTGGGATAGAAAGTGAGTCACGTGTGTGTCCCTGTGTTGGGGTCCAACCACAGTGGACAGCTGTATTTAGTTTGGAGCGCCACATGGAGGGACACACTAGGGTCCATGTGGAGGACAGCAAATAGGGTGGTCAAGAAATTTGAAATCATGTCCCATAAATGGTTGTTGAAGGAACAAGAGAACTTTAGGCCAGAGAAGACTTACGGATGCTTTGGTTATTATAGTCAAGACTGTGAAGGACTTTCATGCACAGTAATAGACTTGTTCTGCTTTCCTTGTGCTGCATCCAGAACCAATGGGTCGAAGTCACAGGGAAAACCTTTGGATCAATGTAAAAACGACAGTTCTAAGAGTCAAAGCTGACCTAATATCACAGCAGCTGCCTTCGAAGGTCACTCTTGTTATCAGAGGCATTCACAGAGGGCTGACTTGGGACGTTGGAGGAGGGAACGGGTATGGTAGCCTTGCACAGAGTTTCTGTGATCTCATCTCACAAGTGCTCTTTTCATGTAGTTGTGTAGTAATCATCACCTTAGCGTGGAGTAAATTGAAAGCAGTTGGCAGAATCTGGTCTTCATTTGGATTGACCAGCAAGGCATGATCATTTTTTGGTTCACATTTCTGTGGTTAGAAATTTGGGCTGGGGTCAGCTGGTCGTTTCTTCTGCAAGTCTCATCTGGGCCTGATGGTTGGTCTGGGATTAGCCTCACTCACGTCTGTTGGTTAACAGGTTGTCTGTTGGAGTTTTCAGCTTATTTTCATGGTGTTTCTCATGGATCCAATGCTGTAGGGGTTGGTGTGTCTCAATGTGCCAGTGCTTTCCAAGCCTCTACTTGTATCATGGTTGCTAACATCTCAATGGTCAAAACAAGTTACATAGCCAGACCTAGAATCAAGGAGTGAAGAAATAGACTTCTTGATGGGGGTAGTGGCAGAGGCCAGTACACAAGGAAGGAAGGTATTTGTGGCCATTTTGCAATCTACCACAGAGACCTTTTCAAAGTTACCTGAATGACACCTGGATGTCACTTTGGAGATCCCTTTGCTTTAATCAAAACTCATGCATTGGTGCACTACTCGGCATAATTTTGACCAGACCATGATGAGGGTGTCTTCTCTGTCGGGGTGAGCCCAGCGATGACATGGAGCAATCACTGCCCAGCAGCCATGTGCAGAGTCCAGACCACCCCTGTGAACAAACAAGGAGAGAAAACCGTTAGCCTCGACAAGGAGCCTCCCCTCCACTTGGGGGAAACAGAAGGACAATGCAAACCGAAGGAAATCTAAGGCACAGAAATAGCAACATACTCCATGACATGTTTGGGGAAGAATAGTGTTTAGAAGGATTTGAAGGTATATTCTGGACCCCCATTTTCACTTAGCAATAAAGCAACATGACACTTAGTAAGCAGCTGCTCCCTTGTGACAACCCACAGCTCTCTCACTAGAGGCCACTTCCTTGTAACACTTCCTTGTAACACTTCCAACTGTCTCTTAACACTACACCTGGCTATCGGTTGCCATTTGAATCAGCACTTACCCTATTGTCTTATAGAACAGTTGAAGAAGATACCTTTTTTTTAAAGTTTATTGGGGTGACAATTGTTAGTAAAATTACATAGATTTCAGGTGTACAATTCTGTATTACATCATCTATAAATCCCATTGTGTGTTCACCACCCAGAGTCAGTTCTCCTTCCATCACCATATATTTGATCCCCCTTTACTCTCATCCCCCACTCCCCACCCCCTTACCCTCTGGTAACCACTAAACTATTGTGTCTATGAGTTTTTGTTTCTCATTTGTTTGTCTTGTTCTTTTGTTGTTTTTGGTTTATATACCACATATCAGTGAAATCATATGGTTCTCTGCTTTTTCTGTCTGACTTATTTCGCTTAGCATTATACTCTCAAGATCCATCCATGTCGTCACAAATGTTCCTACATCATCTTTTCTTACCGCCGAATAGTATTCCATTGTGTATATATACCACAACTTCTTTATCCATTCATCTATCGAAGGACATTTTGGTCGTTTCCATGTCTTGGCCACCGTAAACAAAGCTGCAATGAACATTGGGGCACATGTGTCTTTACGTATAAATGTTTTCAGATTTTTTTGGGTAGATACCCAGGAGAGGGAATGCTGGGTCATATGGTAATTCTATTTGTAATGTTTTGAGGAACCTCCACACTGCCTTCCATAACGGCTGTACCAGTCTGCATTCCCACCAACAGTGTATGAGGGTTCCTTTTTCTCCACAGCCTCTCCAACACTTGTTACCATTTGTCTTGTTGATGATAGCCATTCTGACTGGGGTGAGATGATATCTCATTGTGGTTTTTATTTGCATTTCTCTCATGATTAGTGATGTTGAGCATTTTTTCATATGTCTATTTGCCATTTGTATGTCCTCTTTGGAGAAATATCTCTTCAGGTCCTCTGCCCATTTTTCAATTGGGTTGTTTGTTTTTTTGTTGTTGAGTTTCATGAGTTCCTTATATATTTTGGATATTAGCCCCTTATCGGAGGCACTGTTTGCAAAAATCTTCTCCCATTCAGTTGGTTGCCTCTTTATTTTGTCTATGGTTTCTTTTGCTATGCAGAAGCTTTTAAGTTTCATATAGTCCCATTCGTTTATTTTAGCTTTTACTTCCCTTGCCTTTGAGTCAAATTTTTAAAATGCTCTTTGAACCCAAGGTTCATAAGTTTAGTACCTATGTTTTCTTCTATACGGTTTATTGTGTCAGGTCTTATGCTTAAGTCTTTGATCCATTTTGAATTAATTTTGGTACATGGTGACAGATAGCAGTCCAGTTTCATTCTTTTGCAGGTGACTTTCCAATTCTCCCAGCACCATTTATTGAAGAGGCTGTCTTTTCTCCATTGTATATTTTTTGCTTCTTTGTCAAAAATTATCTGTCCATATTTATGTGGTTTTATTTCTGGGTTCTCAATTCTATTCCATTGGTCTATGTGTCTGTTTTTCTGCCAATACTGTGCTGTTTTGATTATTGTAGCCCTGTAGTACAAGCTAAAGTCAGGGAGTGTGATACCTCCAGTATTGTTCTTTTTTTCTTAAGATTGCTTTGGCTATTTGGGGTCTTTTGTGGTTCCAAACAAATCTGATGATTTTTTGTTCTATTTCTTTTAAAAAATGCCATTGGAATTTTGATGGGGATTGCGTTAAATCTGTATATTGCTTTGGGTAATATGGCCATTTTAACTATGTTGATTCTTTCAATCTATGAGCACGGAATGTCTTTCCATTTCTTTGTGTCTTCTTCAATTTCTTTTAAAAATGTCTTATAGTTTTCAGCATATAGGTCTTTCACATCCTTGGTTAAGTTTATTCCTAGGTATTTTATTCTTTTTGCTGCAATTGCAAAAGGAACTGTTTTTTGTATTTCTTTTTCTGAGATTTCATTGTTAGTATATAGGAATGCAATGGACTTTTGTACGTTGATTTTGTAGCCGACAACTTTACTGTATTCGTTGATTGTTTCTAATAGCTTTTTGGTGGCATCTTTAGGGTTTTCTATGTATAGCATCATGTCATCTGCAAAGAGTGACAATTTAACTTCTTCATTCCCAATTTGGAAGCCTTTTATTTCTTTCTCTTGCCTTATTGCTCTGGCGAGGACTTCCAACATTATGTTGAAAAGCAGAGGTGATAGGGGACAGCCCTGTCGTGTTCCTGAACGTAGTGCAAAGGGCTTCAGTTTTTCACCATTAATTATGAGATTAGCTGAGGATTTGTCATATATGGCCTTTATTATGTTAAGGTATTTTCCTTCTATACCTATTTTATTAAGTGTTTTAATCATAAATGGATGTTGTATCTTGTCAAATGCTTTTTCTGCATCAATTGATATAATCATATGATTTTTGTTCTTTATTTTGTTTATGTGATGTATCACATTGATGGATTTGCGGATGTTGAACCATCCTTGTGCTCCGGGGATGAACCCCACTTGGTCGTGATGAATAATCTTTTTAATGCATTGTTGTATTCGATTTGCTAGAATTTAGTTTAGGATTTTTGCATCTATATTCATCAGAGATATTGGTCTGTAGTTTTCTTTTTTTGTGTTGTCCTTACCAGGTTTTGGTATCAGGGTAATGTTGGCCTCATAAAATGAGTTAGGGAGTACTGTCTCTTCTTCAATTTTTTGGAAAAGTTTGAGCAGGATTGGTATTAGATCCTCTTTGAAGGTTTGGTAGAATTCACTAGTGAAGCCATCCGGTCCAGGACTTTTGCTTTTGGGAAGGTTTTGGATGACTGATTCAATTTCGTTACTGTTGATCAGTCTGTTTAGATGTTCCAGTTCTTCATGGTTCAGCCTAGGAAGGCTATATGTTTCTAAGAACTTGTCCATTTCTTCTAGGTTATTGAATTTGGTGGCATATAGTCCTTCATAGTATTCTTGGATGATCCTTTGTATTTCTGTGGTGTCCGTGATAACTTCCCCTTTTTCATTTCTGATTTTGTTCATTAGTGTCTTCTCTCTTTTTATCTTAGTGAGTCTAGCCAAGGGTTTGTCAATTTTGTTAATCTTTTCAAAGAACCAGCTCTTTGTCACATTAATTCTTTTCTATTGTCTTTTTGTTTTCTATTTCATTTAGTTCTGCTCTGATTTTTGTTATTTCCTTTCTTCTGCTGACCTTGGATTTCATTTGTTCTTCTTTTTCTAGTTCTTTAAGGTGTAACATGAGGTTATTTATTTGGGATTTTTCTTGTTTCTTGAGATAGGCTTGTAATGACATAAATTTCCCTCTTAAAACTGCTTTTGCTGCATCCCAAAAATTTTGGTAGGATGCATTTTCATTGTCATTTGTTTCTATGTATCTTTTGATCTGTCCTCTAATTTCTTCTTTTACCTGGTCGTTCTTTAAAAGTATGTTGTTTAATCTCCATGTATTTGTGTTTTTTCCTGCTTTCTTTTTGCAGTTGATATCCAATTTCAAAGACTTGTGATCAGAGAATATGCTTGGTATGATTTCAATCTTCTTAAATTTGCTGAGGCTGATTTTATGTCCCAATATATGGTCTATCCTTGAGAATGTTCCATGTACACTAGAAAAAAATTTATAGTCTGATGTTTGAGGATGAAGTGCTCTATATATGTCAATTATGTCCATTTCATCTAATGTGTCATTTAGTGCTGCTATTTCGTTATTTATTTTCTGTTTGGATGATCTATCCATAGCTGTCAATGATGTATTTAAGTCCTCTAGTATAATTGTGTTTTGGTCAATTTCTCCCTTTAGTTCTGTTACTAGTTGCTTGGTATATTTCGGTGCTCCCTGATTGGGGGCATAAATATTGATGACTGTTATATCTTCTTGTTGTATAGTCCCCTTTACCATTATGAAATGTCCATCTTTGTCTCTTGTTATCTTTTTCACCCTGAAGTCTGTTTCATCTGATATCAGTATGGCTACACCTGATTTTCTCTGGATCCCGTTTGCTTGGAGTGTCAATTTCTACCCTTTCATTTTGAGTCTATGCTTGTCCTTGTAGCTGAGATGTGTCTCTTGGAGACAGCATATGGTTGGGTTTAGTTTTTTTGATCCAATCTGCTACTCTGTGCCTTTTTATTGGTGAGTTCAGTCTATTTACATTTAGGGTGATTATTGATATGTGAGGATTTCCTGTCATTCTATCTTTAGTTTTCTGGTAAGATTGTGTCTCCGTGGTTTCTTTGCCTTTTTGTTGTTGTCTATTATTTCTATGTGGTGGTATTCTACGATGTTTCCCTCTGTTTCTTCTTTTATTACAGTGTATATTTCAGTTTTGGATTTTTTTTGAGTGGTTACCCTTAAGTTTATGTAAAAGAAAGTTTGATATTTAGAGTATTCCATTTTCTTCAGCATGCTTACTTTCTCCATTCCCATATTCCGGTTCAGGCCTTTACTCTCCCCCTTTTTATGTTTCGGTTGCCAAAAATTGTCCCTGTTGATGGTGGTCGAGTAGCTTCCTTTAGTATTTCTTGTAAATGCATGTTGTGTATTAGAAAATTCCCTTAGCTTCTGTATGTCTGGAAAGGTCTTTATTCCTCCTTCATATCTAAAGGATATCTTTGCTGGATATATTATTCTTGGCTCATAGTTTCTCTCCTTCAATAGTTTGAATATTTGGTTCCACTGCCTCCTGGCTTGTAGAGTTTCTGCTGAAACATCTGATGATAATTAATGGGCTTTCCTTTGTAGGTTACCGTCTTCTTTTCCCTGGCTGGCTTGAGGATTCTTTCTTTGTCTTTGATTTTAGACAGCTTCAATACAATGCGTCTTGGAGAAGGCCTGTTGGGATTGAGGTAATTAGGTGTTCTATTTGCTTCTTGGATTTGAGCATCCAGTTCTGTCCACAAGTTTGGGAAGTTCTCATCGACAATTTGTTTGAATATATTCTCTGTTCCCTTCTCTCTTTCTTCTCCTTCTGGTATGCCCATTATTCTTATATTGCTCTTTCTGATGGAGTCAGAAAGTTCTTGTAGAGTTCTTTCATTTCTTTTAAGTCTCAAGTCTCTTTCTTCTTCCATCCGTGTAATTTCCAGGTTTCCAGCTTCGATGTCACTGATTCTTTCCTCCATCTGGTCAACTCTACTACCTAAGCTGGCTATTTCATTCTTAATTTCTTCTATTGAGTTCTTAATCTCCAGAAATTCTATTTGGTTCTTTTTTAAAATTTCAATCTCTTTCGTAAAATGCTCATGTTGTTCTTTGATTGTGTTTCTGAGTTCATTAAACTGTCTTTCTGTGTTTTCTTGCATCTCATTGAGTTTTTTCAGAACTGCAATCTTGAATTCTCTGTCATTTAAGTCACATATTTCCATATCTTTAAGTTCCTTTTCTGGAGACTTTTAACTTTCTTTCTGAGCTGTCTTGTTGCCTTGGTTATTCATGGCAATTACTGACTTATTATTTCTCTTCCTAGACATCTACAGGAATGGCTTCTGCAACAGGTTGATATGAAGAGGTCTTTCTTTTGTTTTCCAGTACTTGTTGGTAGAATGTTTTATTTTCTCTCTGACTGCAGCCTTTTTTTCTCTCTCACACGGTAGTGCTATTCTCTGCACTATTCCAGCTTCTCACACAATGGGGGGATTCCCTGGGAGACGGGCTTCTCCTCTGTTAATAGTTCACCTGGGTCACAGGGCACAGTGTGTGTGGGGATGCGGAGAGCTTTTGAAGTTCCAAATCTCTTCCTGCACCAGATTCAGAGCCCTTATGTTTCAGCAGTTCTGTTTACTCCTGCAGGGATCTGCCCAGATAGGTGGGGACAGGGGCAGGGTGAGTTGTGAGAGGTCACCCAGAGCAATGGCAGCGACCACCACCACAGCCGGTCCTGGTTCCACAGCTCCCTCCCCTTTGCCGGAACTAGTTGGGCTGCAAATCTTTGTCTGTGGACCACAGTTCTCAGAACAGCAAATATTCTGTTCTTTTGTAGTACTTTTTTTTTTTTTAATTTATTGGGGTGACAATTGTTAGTAAAATTACATAGATTTCAGGTGTACAATTCTGTATCACATCATCTATAAATTACATTGTGTGTTCACCACCCAGAGTCAGTTCTCCTTCCATCACCATATATTTGATCCCCCTTACCCTCATCTTTCTGTTTTTTTGATCTGACACTGTACTGTTCCACTTCTGGCGCTGGGCAGGTGGGGGAGTGGTGAGCTCTGGGAGGGTAGGCAGGGAGCATCTAGTTTCAGTGCCTAAGGCTTCCATTCTCTGCTCGGCAGTGAGGGCTTAAACCATCGTTTTCAGTCTTCTTTCCTCAGTCTTTTCTCCAAGGTCTCCGCCGTGAGCGTTGGGTTCAGCCATGTTATATGCTGTCCCCGCTGCCCTGTGGGCCATAAACAGAGCCCGAGCAGTCCGACTTCCTCCCTCTCCCGCAGCTGCGGTAGTTCCGGGATGCAGCGAGCTCGGAGCACTGAGCTAGGTCTGCATCCTATGCCCGCGCGGCTCCATCTCCGCACTTCTCCCTTCCCTCCTCCCCCGCTTTCACAATTCGCTCACCTTTAGGTGAATTCAGTAGTGGGCCTCTTCGTCTTGCCTATCTGCTATGCAGGGAGTCCTTTGTGGAGCTATGGTTGTTTGATTAGTTGTAAATTCCAGGGGAGATTTACAGAGGCTCACCTCACGCCACCATTTTGATGACGTCTCTAGAAGATACCTTTGTGTCTATCAAAAATGTGAAAATTAAAGATAGACCAACAGGGTTCTGATTTTGTGGCAGAATGAATATTCTTGTGTATTAAATATACAGCAGGTTCTCAAATAACATCCTTCTGTTCCATTATACATTGATGAGATGTCATTGGAACTTAACTGTTGTTCATATCCATGAGCCTATGGTAAAATTTGTTTTGTTATACATCATTTCATTGCAGTTCTAAGACCTATCGACTATGTTAAATGAGGCCTTAGTGTATAAGGAAAATGTATCTGTATCAAAAAAAATAAATAACCCCCCCCAAAAAAACCCCACTAAATATACCTGAAGATGCTATTATGAAACAGCTTCATTCCTTCCCTCATTCATTCACATGGCCCACTTGGCCCCTATAGCCATTTGAGTTTTTCACTCTTAATGAACTAATACCTTATTTTGCAAGCTAAGCCTTTAATAACTCGTAAGGTTTTACTTCTCTTTTGCATTTTTCACTTTGTGCAAAATGGGATGGGGGTGGGAGTTGTCAATAACTATTTGGTTGACTAATTGATAGCATGGATCAAGTTTCTGGGAGAGAATAAATATGAGGAACAGGGACCCCCTTCCTCATTTAGATAATATTTTGTCAAATGGCCGATTCCCATCTAATCATTGTATTTTTAAGCAGGGACAGCTGGAGCTTACTGCTTGCATCCTGCTCAGTCTTTATTCCTCCAATAAAGGCAGGAAACAGAAGGCTTCTGCACACAGCAGTCACAGACACTCATCAAAGACAAACCACTGACATGGGAACTTAACCAGAAAAGGCTTGCTGGCCCAGCGTTGGCTTTTGGGAGCCACATGCAGACACACAACAAGTAGCGCAGTAAGCAGCCTTCTCCCTTCGTCCTTTGGGGGTGGGGGCTGAGGAACAAGGCTTCCTCAGTTTTCTAACAAATGACCTATTTCAGTGAAATAAGAAAAGGATGGCAGTCATGCAGTCAATCAGTCAGTTATATGCCAAGTTGTAGTGATGTTAGTATTTCATGCCAGTAATTCTGTCTACCAGAGAGTCATCCTGGCTTTTTTCCATTCCTTTTAGCAAGACTGCAGTTGTAAATCAGCAGGAGTGTCCTGGAGGCTGCTTCAGGTTGGATGTCGGGAGCAGTCTGGGGGAAGAATCTTCAGAATAATTTAGAATATGAGTCTAACAGGGAAGGTCAGTTTTGCTATTTAGAATCAGAACCTTATGCCAAATTGGGCTTTGAAGGGATGCTCTAAATGTCAGCCTTAGAATTCGAATTTAGAATATCGAAAAATCACAATCATTCATATTTTTATCCCTATGAGACTTAGTTCAGTTTCTCAGCTCTGACCTCTGACCTTTGAGCATCCTTGGAACTGGGGAGGCCACTGATTAAAGTGATTGATAATAATCACTTTAGATTGAGGGTGTGTCCTCTCTGTCATGGTGACTTTACTCATAAGAGTAGTTTCATTTGTAACTCCAAGAGGAAAATAGGATGGGTGTCGTTCTCACCGGAGGAAGATTGTGTTCAGATCCTGGTCTTAATTTTTTTCCCCCCACAAACCTCTCTCTATGTCCCCCACACCTCCAGCCCCTGGTAGCCACTTTTCTATGCTATGTTTCTATGAGTTTGACTTTTTCTTTTTTAGAATCCACATATAAGTCATACCATGCAGTATTTATCTATCTCTGTCTGGCTTATTTCGCTTAACATAATGCCTTCAAGTTCCATCCATGTTGTTATGAATGACCGGATATCCTTCTTTCTTGTGGCTGAGTCCAGTGTATGTACATCCCACATCTTCTTTATCCATTCATTTGTTGACAGACACCTGGGTTGTTTCTGTATCTTGGCTATTGTGAATAGTGCTGCAGTGAACATGAGGGTGCAGGTATCTCTTCAATGTCCTGTTTTCATTTCTTTTGGATGTCTACCCAAAAGTGGGATGTCTGGATTGTATGGTGGTTCTAGTTTTAATATTTTTGGTCCTACCTCTGAATAATAGTGTGACCTTAGGCAAGTACCTTGAAGTCTTGGAGTCTTTCCTTCTTTAGCTCTAAAATTAAGAGAAAGATTATTCAGAGGAATAAATGAGAAAGAAGTTTGTAAAACATTAATAAGTTTGAGTTAGAAACCATGGTGCAGGGAGATGAAGAGCCAAAGTCACTCAAACAGCAGCTGTGGAATCAGGGCTCAAACCCGTTTCATGACTCATCACTTAGCCCAGCAGCAGCTGGCTTGCTAACTGAAAGCATACCTGTTTTCCTCTGCGGTCAGCCCCTCTGCACTGAGGACTGCAATGATATGAGGGCTAAATTAAGCAGAGCATGGAAGCTTGGATCTATGCACTTCCCAAGGCCCTGATCTGTCTACACTGCAACCCTGCCAGATTTACCTAACCCCGAGCAAATCACAGATACAAGCAGGACTCGGTTAGAATTCTTTGGTGGAAAGAATCTAGTGCAGGAATCTATTATGGCCCCATGTTTGGGAAGCAGGAGTAAAAGGGTGTGTGGGGACAGAGTCCCAGAGAGCAGTTTCCAGGCTCTCGGCCTCACGTGGAAAGATGCTGGCTCGGGTAGTAGGTGGCCATCAGCTGTGACTAGTTGGCCATCAGCTGTTACCGGTTAGCCATTAGTCACTAATATAAGTGCCGTGGCTGAGCTAGGGGGATGGTTGGTTGGCAGAGAAGTGGATGGCGGATTGCGGATCATGTGGCTCCTGCTTCCTGTGTCTCCAACCCAGCCGCCAGCGAGAATATAGTGGTATGACTCCCCTATCTATGGCTCCGTGAGTGTTCCTTTTTGGCCTCACCATATCGTGCGAACTTGTGCGGGGAGTGGGAGCTGAGACCCCGCCTGACAGGGGCACAAGAGGCTTTGGGAGCAATCCACGGAGATGGCAACAATCCTTAGATGTGGAATTCACTGCGACTCCCTGTCTAAAGCTCTCTGCTCTGGCCATGGCCTCATGTCCTCAGCAGATTTGCCTCTTCTTTGGGTGCCTATGAATGCTTCCCCTTCATTCAACAGTAGGCTCACTGTTGAATTACACCAAGGACACATCTCAGCCCCCAGCCATGATTTCTGCTGCACCATATCTCTAGAGAACTCCCATACTCTGAGGATTTAAAGAGGAAGAACACAGAGCCCTGGGTACAAAAACCTACGCTCCTCCCGTAAAAGCATCATTCTTGAACTGTCCCACACTAGCTTCTTCTATCCAAAGCCGCTGGGAAAGCAAGAAACACCTCAAATAATATTTAACTTCAATCACTGTTTGCTTTAATTATTAACATATGGCAGCCAAAGGTAACCACAGTACTCCACTCAGATACTTGAGAAAGAAAAAGGACTAGCTCATTCCCCAGCCTTTATAAGATGTTTGAACAATCATTTTGGACGGGCACATGCAGTCTTCACACATGCCAGCAGACACTCCAAAGTGTGATGACTGATTCACTCAATCTGCAAGTATTTATTGAACTGGCACAGTTCTAGGTGCTGGGAATACACCCGGGAACAAAACAGACCAAAATCCCTGTTCCTGTGGAGCTTAGATTCTAGTGGGAGATAGAGGAGGCAACGATTTAACAATAAACATAATGAATAAGGAAATGATATGGTATGTTAGGAGGTAAGAGAGAGATATAGTAGGGTAAGAAGAATGGGGATTACTGTGGGCCAGCGGGTCCCATTTTACATGGGATGGTCAATGTCAGCCTCATCCAGAAGGTGACAGTTTACCAAATTCTAAAAGAAAACAAGGGAGCCAAGTGGATCTGGAAAGTGGTGCTATCGACAGATAAATAGTGTGTGCAAGGGTCCGGAGGTAAGAGCATGCCTGGACTGTTGGTGGAACATCCAGGAAGCCTGTGTGTCTGGAATAGAGTGGTACGGAGGAGAGTGGAGGAAATGAGGTCGTAGAGGAAACGGTGACCAGATAGGTAGGATCCTGTAGGTGGGTGTGTACATTTTGCTTTCCTTTAGAGAGCTGGGGCCATGGGAGCCTTGGAGCCGAGGAATGACACAATTTGACTTAGGTTTTAATAGGATCGCACTCTGGCTTCTGTGTGGTGGTTTCGTTATATGCTCAGATAAGGCCACAGAGATAGGCCCGTTTCCACTTTTCCTCCAAGCTGTTCAGAGTTGGCGGGCTTCCAGGCTAGCACATCAGCGTCCCGCACCGAAATGAACTCTTCTGTGGCCTCTATCATGACTCCCTGCCACCCTGCAAAGTCCCACCGTCTTCCCTCCCAGCAGCACATGGAGATGGACAGAGAAAGGAAAGAATCTCTTCTTTCCCTGTTTGCAACTTCCCAATAATTCTGACTCCACCTTGCAAGATCCATTAGAGCTAATTAACGACCCTCCTTTCAGTAGGTGTCTCTTCATAATGATTAATTCTGGGGCAGAGATAGAAAGCTCATTCCATTATGGTTCTTTTTTAAAAATTATTATTATGCAGGTTTCTAATACTGGCATGAACTGCAGGTGAATTTCTGAAGTCATGTTACTTAGCTGTCACAACTAGTAATAGAAAAATTCAATTTATAAAGAATTAGGAAAGGCAGGAGAGACATGCTCTTCGGTTTAGAACAAAGGAGATCAATCCTGCCACAATGGCAGCATGACATTCGTGGACTTTGAAGATTCCAGGCTTCCTCTTCATTAATTAGAGAGAATCAAGAGTTCTGGTGGTTAATTATTTGCAGAAATTGTGCTCTGCAAAAGCAGATGCCAACTCACTCCAGCCGCCTCCAGCTGCAGCTCTGCATGATAATTAAACTGTGTCAGTCCTAAGCTCGATCCGAGTTGGCAAATAAACACTCGGATGGCCACTGGTATCCACTACCCTTCGGGTTTAGGCAGGGTCATGAGACTTCCTCACACAGGGACGGACCCCAGGAGACTGACACTGTTCTGAATGGATTGCCCTGGATAGGTAGTGCTTTTAAAATCCACATCAAGCAACATAAGATCAAAGTCATGTACAATCTGCCCTTACAAAGTATATGTTTGGTGGAGTTGGGGTATTTCCTATTGGTACTCTCCTGTTCTTGCTGCTGTCATTGTTATAGAGTTAAGTAATCAATTCTCTTAAAAGAACAACTGGAATTGTTTTTAATGACAAAAGTACTATATATCCTTTTATCCATTTTAAGCAATGCAGAAGTGTCTGAAGTGAAAAATGAGGGCATCTCTGTGCCCCCTGCTAACCCCACCCTCCTGCAAGAGCCATAATGAGGTCTGAGGCCAGTCCTTCCAGACTCTTCCTATGCTTCAGGTTGCAATCTTTGAATCCTTTTCTGACCAGCCAGATCCTGACATCTTAACATGACATCCTAGCGTTCCTGCTGTTTTTTCTGTACCCATGAGCCCCTCTACTGTCCTCTGCTTCTCTGCTTCCACAAGCCTCAGAGGCAGATTTAACGTGGGGCAACGGTGGTTTGGGAGTCTTGCCGTTGCATTGGATTTGATGGCAGGACTGGCATAAGAATACAGAGACATTGGTACTTAGTTGTACAAGCTTAATGTTTCCATGCAGCAGACAAGAGGTGAATCCGACAAGCCCAACGTGGTGGTAACAGTACATCTGTAACTATGTTAAATTCAGTCTTTGACAACAGATGTTGTTGGAAAGTAGAAGAACATGTGCATTACTAAGGCCATCAGCACTGCTGAAGTACACAGATGCTCGAGATCTGCTCACTCCTACTGGGGGAAGGGAAACAGGATCCAGTGTTGCTCTTCCAGAAATAACTGCTGCCGAAATTAGCCCAGAGGGTCATTTACCACAGGTAAGGCAGCAGACAGAGCCACGTCTCTAACCTGCCCTCCCAGGCATCGATTTCTTGAGGGATTTATCTAGATGACTTGAGGTCTAAAGCTGAGCAAGTCTGGCCTGTCTGATTGGCATTCAGGAAAAGCCACGGGCAACAGAATGAACACGGCAGCCTGGGCCAGCTTTCCCCAAATATCCACATTGCTTTGGATGTTTAGACATTTGCTGGCAGTAAGACCCTTTGGCCATTTCATAGTCCGTTTATTTAAGGTATTTGAAACTCTCTCCACAGAGCAGCTAAGGTTATAATATTAGCCCGGCTGACAGCAGACCCTCTCCGATTACCAAGGTCATTCTGCCCACTTAGGAGTTACCAACTCTTAATAACAGTAAGCAAGTTTTGTCCACATCTTGATAAATCAATTTTTATACCCATTTGTAACTGTCTGTCTACGAAACTGCCCCCAGCACTAGAGAGTTATCTCCTTGAGGACAATGAATGTGTTTAGCATCTTGGTGCTGCCAGCACGAGGCTGGAACTAGGGTACAAGTTTTAGGCTAACTCTGTTATACTGGACTTTTATTATGCAGTATTTGTTAGTTTGGTGGTGGCAGTTTTGTTTTGTTGTTGTTTGTTTGTTTGTTTGTTTTGTGTGTGTGTGTGACACTTTTGTCATCCAGGATAACATTGTACAATTATGCTCTGCAGAATTCTAATTTTTCAGGGTATTAATGGGTGCTTTGTGGGAAAAAACTAGTTCAGTGGTCAAAGAAACATATGAGTGTTTGGCTTAATGATGTTATACAGGTTTTTTGTTTGTTTGTTTCTGTGAATATAATTTGATACAGGATGTGATGGTTAATTTTACAGGTCAACTTGGGTAGGCTGTAGTACCCAGTTATTTAATCAAACACTAGTCTAGTTGTTTCTGTGAAGTTATTTTGTAGATGTGGTTTTTATCTGCAATCAGTTGACTTTAAATAAAAGAGACTACTTTCCATAATGTGGGGAGGACTTATGCAGTCAGTTGAAGCCCTTAAGAGTGAAAACTGGAGAAGAAACTTCTTCTCAAGACTGCAGCATCACCTCCTGCCTGAGTTTCCAGGCTGCCAGCGGCCCTATGAATTTTGGTTTGCCAGCCCCCACAATTGTATAAGCCAGGTCCTTAAAAACAATTATATATATAAAAAATACATATATATATAAACTTTAGAGGTATAAAGTTTAAAGGTATAAAGGAGATTTATAAAGGTATAAATCTCCTATTGTTTGTGTTTCTCTGAACACTGACTGATATGCATGATATACCTAAATCCATGTAAAATACACCATTCATTCGTTCATTCATTCATTCAGTTCACTCAACAAATATTTTTTGAGTCTCTACCATGTGCCAGATATTGTGCTAAGTACTAGAAGTAATGATAAAAGAGACAGTCCCGGTTCTCAAACTATGGTTGAAGGCAAGTCCAGGGCAGTGAATCTGCAAGAACTAGAC
Organism: Rhinolophus ferrumequinum; assembly: GCF_004115265.2. Taxonomy (NCBI): domain Eukaryota; kingdom Metazoa; phylum Chordata; class Mammalia; order Chiroptera; family Rhinolophidae; genus Rhinolophus; species Rhinolophus ferrumequinum. The sequence continues at coordinate 62,125,279 of NC_046291.1, forward strand.
TCAGACGGTGAGTCACCTGCAGCTGCCTTGGCCTGGAGCACGTCCAGTCTGGACTGGCACAGAGCCAAGAGAGAATAAAACGCATTTGCCCAGGCGTCCGGGGCATTCAGGCTTCCTGGTGCTAAAAGGAAAAGACACAAAGCTTGGGGGAGGGAAAGGTGTTCAGGGTGGTTTTTCTTGCTATAGGCAACCTTGAGGGTAAAAAAGCTTTTCTCCTGGCAGGCACCAAATCCCAAGAATTGTCCTTCCCAGTTTGATGGGATGACCTCACCATGACCTCACTTCCTTTCCAGGAGACTTGCAGATTCCTCAGCAGCCCAGAAGCTTCAGGGCAGGGCTGCCTTGTGCTCTGCCGTTGTACCTTAACACTTTGGCCCAGGAAAAGCCTTTGTTCTTTGCAGATTCTCTGAAACTGGCACCTTTTAAATTAACTTTAAAGGAATATGCTATCCTGATGTTTGTAAGTCTCTGTTGAAAAGGTATAAGTATATAGCACTGTTTTCTGTGCCTACAACCCATTCCCAGGAGGGGCTTTTTCCCTGAGCCCTTCCCCAGGCTTCTGGAAAGAGTTGCTGCAAAAGAGTAGACATATGAAAGCCTTAACAAGTGGTTGGGGGAGTGCTAATGGGTCCCCAGCACCATTTTAGAACACCAGCACCAATAGAAGGGCAATGTAGAGGTGAATCGCTCACTAATTGGGTGGTTTCAGATGCCAATCATAATTCTGGCTTCATAAGTTTACTGAGAACTTTAAATGAGATGATGTACACAAAGTGCTTGGGGCATAGAGGATGCAAAACAAATACAAATAGTTTCCTGCTCTTAGAAAAGTTTCACATAAACCCGAGTTACAGAAAGACCCATGTAACATGCATCACTAGAGTGATGTGGCTAAAAGCAGGCCCCTTTCTACCACTTACCTACCACTTCATAGCTGTGTGACTTTAGTAGGTCTCTTAACTTAGCTGTGTCTTGTTTCCCCACTTGTAAAATGGGACTGATGGTAATAGTGCTTTCCTCATAGGATTAAGTGAATTTTAAAGCAGTTCCAGGTATGTAAGGCATATGTTGACTGTTATTGAAATATGTTATGCTTCTGATGATTCTTTTATTTCAGCATGTGCATGAGTTACAATGTCATATTCAGTTCATTCCTTCATTTATTTCACAAATATTCTTACACACTTTTGTCATCCAGGATAACATTGTACAATTATGCTCTGCAGAATTCTAATTTTTCAGGATACTAATGGGTGCTTCGTGGAAAAAACTAGTTCAGTGGTCAAAGAAACATGTGAGTGTTTGGCTTAATGATGCTAAACAGGCATTTTTACTGAAGGACTTCATAGAACATTTAACATGCTGGACATACTCCAGACAGAAGTCTTTTCCCGTACAGACCCTCCTTCCCAGAACTGGTGTCACCAGGACATCCTTTGGGAAGTGCTGGCCTGGGATCAGGTAAAAAATAATTTGGATACACATCAGTAAGCCTCTCTGCCTGGCCATGGAAGCGTGTGAGTATTGAAGGCGAGGGCATATGGAAGGTGCTGCTGGGAGCATCAGCGGGCAGAAGCTCTACGAAATGCAATGCTGGGAAGATCTTGGCAGAACTTGCTTGGGAAAGACAAAGTTCACATTGCTGTGAGTTACCAACACCGAAAGATAAATCAGACTATTGCTAGTACAACTGAAAACATAAAAGTAAGGAGGCCAAGAAGGCTGTGTAGCTACCATGCAATACTTTCTTTCTCCTAGCTCTGAAATCAACTTTTATTGAGCATATACTATACCCCACACATGGTCCTAGACACAGGATGCCTTATGAGCCCCGGATGCCAGTGTGCTCACCAATGGAGCCAAGCAGATAAGGAGAAGTGCCCTATAGAAACACCAGAGAATAAAGAGCTCTAGGAGCCAGGGAGGAAACATGCTTCTGGTGGGGGACTTTCACTTGGAATGCTTAGAAAAGGGTGTTTGCTGAGCCAGTTGTGGAAAGACACATATTGTGTCAGGCAGAGATGAAAGGAAGGGCATTCCAGTCATAAGGGCAAACGTGGAACAATACTGGCTGGAGATGGGGACAGGTGAAGAGTCAATTTGATTAGGGTGTGTGGGGATGAGGCAGATGGCCCCAAGTTAAGGCTGGAGAGTATTGCCCCGACAAGACTTGGGAAGCCTTGAATGTCATGCTTATATGCTTCATTCATTCATTTAGTCAACAAATATTTAGTGCCTACTATGCACGAGGCACTGTATTAAATATTTGGGGATAGAACAATGACAAAACAAAGCTTCTGTTTTCATAGAGTTCATAATCCTGGTGTAGAGAGAAATGGTAAACAAATAAATATAGAGTACAATGTCAGGTAACAATAGGTGCTATAAAGCAAAATAAAGTGGGCTTAGAAAATGGTAAGTAAATGAAGTGCCATGTTAGGCGGGGTGGCCAGGGGTGGCTAAAAGGAGATGACACTTGAACAGGAAACTGACTGAATTCCTGAATGAAGTAAGTGGATCAACCAAGCAAATGTGCAGAAGAATTATGTCCCCAGCACAGGGAACAGTCAGCACAAAAGCCTGAGGTGGCAGTGTACTTGGAAGGTCCTAGAGCAAGTCCCAGGAGTTGCTGGTGTGGGCTGTGTGAGGTGCAGAGAGGACGGAAGGAAGTCAGGCCACGAGGAGCCAACTGGCTTTTGGGCCGCTGTGAGAACTTTGCATTTTATTTGAAGTGTGATGGGAACTTGGGCTGTATTTTACTGGGAAAGGGATGTTGAAGATATTGGAGCAAAACAGTGATAGAGCGATATGATGTGAGCTGTTGTTTTACGTCAGTGGTTTTCTAATTTGTAGAGCACAAAGAAATCTTACCTAGAAGCATCATACTTAATTCTAATAAACAAAGGATGCTCTGGCTGAAGTGAAAATGGGAGTTCAAGGCCACAACCATTGCCTCCTTCTGATGCCTTCCACAGGGACCCATGGGACCCTCAGAACTCTTTATTAGGGAGGTGCTTAGGCCAGAGGACTACGAGCTATAGACACTGGAGGTTGTCAGGAAAAAAGCTCAAGTCTTCTCTAGTAACCCAGAGGAGAGATACTGGCCCTGGAAATGGGCTCAGAGGAGAGAAATGGAGGCAAATTGATGAAGCAAATCTGGTCTGTTCTGCTCATCCCTCTCAGCTAGTGCATGCCTTTGACGTGCACAACCGGTATGAAATAAGAATATGCCGTGGAACACGCCAAAGAGATGACAATCTTTGGGATTTGCAGGGGATGTTTTTTTCTGGGTGGTGGTCTCTATGGAGATGAGGAAAGCTGAAGAGTAATTTCTACTTGATGGGAGAATAATTATCAGATGGTTGGAATACACTTTCTTCCCTCTCTCCACGTAGGACTTATATTAAATATTACCGCTTGGGCTTTATTAATCACCATCTTCCCCTTACTCTGCCAGCCTCTTTGGCTTCCTCCATTTTCCTTACCTGCATTGGAAATGTTCCTGCCTCAGGCCCTTTGCACCTGTTGTTTCTTCTGCCTTGAATGCTCTACTTCACATATTCCTATGGCTGATCCTTCACTGCCTTCAGGTTTTCACTCAAATCCTGTCTCTCAGTGAGGGCTTCTGTAGACACTTTCCCTCCTTGACAATTCCTAGCTCATTTCCCTGCTTGTTTTCTTTTCTCCTGAGCACTCTTTACGATATGAAGTACTATTTTTAAATATTGTTTACTGTCTCTCTTCTCCTCTTGAGAACATAAGCTCTTTGGGAACAGGGACTTCTGCCTGTTTCATATCTCCAAGGCCTGCAACAGTTCTTGACATAATGAGGGTTCCATAGAGATTTCTGGAATGAATGTTTTCCCTTGCATGAGCAACTGTCACAGGGTCTAGGATCAGTTCAATAATTTATTACAGAGGATTTGTTACATTTATTTTTAAAGCAGCAAAGCACATTTATTGTAGGCCCTGTGGTGATGTGACAGTAATTATTTTATTCCTTGATTTGTTAAAAAGATAGGATAAACAAAGGCATGGTATGTTAGTCCACGTGAGAATATGAGACTTCTTTTGGCAAATATTTCTATAGAAACCCCCAGTAACTAATGCTGTGCTAGGCACTGGGGTGCAGTGATGAGTGACCTTTGTAAAACACTTAATTCTAGTTGTCTTTTGCAATTTCTTGAAGCGATTCTAAGGTGCTTACCCTACATGCACAACTCACTCCCACAGGGTCACTGTACTTACAGACAGCCCCCCACTGACTCGCAGGTGGAAGACTTGTTTTTAATTCAGCGGGTGGAACTTGGAACACATTGTCTTACAGAATCCTCACGATAAATGGATGTGAGTGTCTCAGGCTGGCCTACAAAAACACATTTAAAAATAATGCAGTCAACATACCATAAATTCAAGATGAAAAACTGTAGGGAAAAAAATACTGTGGGATTACCAATGTCAAACAATAAAATATAAATTGAGTTAGAAATGTGTTGTTAGGTACTTTGGGTGACCGTGCTGGACAAAAGCATTGAAAAATGTTGAAAAGGATCCTTGAATTCCTTAGGAGAAGCTGGAAATCTGGATTTTAGTTTGGTGACCTCATATTTGGTGACTCATTCTGGGCCAGAGCCCTTGTCCCCCAGCCCTCCCCTCTCTCTACGTTTCTCTAATCTTTTCTTTGCCACCTGTTTACTTCATCTACCCCCACCTTTGCTTACAGTTGATACCTCTCTCACCTCTTTCTTGAGCATTATGGTCTTTGCAAAATTTTTTTCCCATCTCTCTGTCTCTTTTTTTTTGCTTAAGATAGAAAAAAGGACATAGGAGGAAAACCTGTCATGACCACCTGTCTGGCAATTTCTATCGAGAAAGATGTGGTCTCTTGTCTGGATTCCTATAGACAGAGGGGAAAACGTACCCATGTCATTCAAGGATATCAGGAATTGTGGCAAATTCACTGTTGGTTTGTTTGTGTGATTTGTTGTTCTAATCTAATCAATATTATAAATTATCTTTATGACTCAGGAGACAGGAGGTAGGACCAATCAGAGTATGAAAGTTTGTATCTTTTTTTTTTTTTTTTGCCCGCAGTCTATCTAAGGCAATGTAGTAATGTACTCTGTTGTGATGAGGTTCAACTCTTCTCAGTAAGGAAAACTAGAGATGCCTTCAATCCTCACAGCTTCAGATCTCAGACAAAGAACCCACATGTGACCAGGAGATGCCTGGGCCTGTCACAACCAAAGTGAGTCACAGAGTCTGTCTCCCAGGATTCCATTTCCTCATCTTTAAAATGTGAACAGTAAATCTGTTCTTCCATCCTCATTAGACTATTGACAGAAACAAATAGCATAATAGAAATACAATTGCTCTTAAAACTTAAAAGCCCTAGAAGGCATGGAATTATAACGTATCAAAAAGTTAACTCTGGCTATCTCTGTATTTTTATCATAACCTGGGTAATTTGAAAAAGCCTGGTCTTCTTATCTCATCCAGGAAAGTCCCAGGTTTGAAGTAAGTAGGGTTGAAATTACTCAGAATCTGATATTTGTTTTGCAACTATTATCACTAACATAAGCAGGAAGTTGAAGTCTCGAGCGCTATAAAATGTGTTTGCAAAGGAAAGCCAGACAGAACAAACGCTGTGTTGAGTGAATGCTAAACTTTATACCTGCATTTTTATCTACTGACTAGGTTGAGCCATTCCCACTCTAGAATTGGGAAAAGGGAACACATATTTAGAGGATGTCCCAGATAGAAATCTTTCTATGTCAACTGCAGAATAAGGAACTTTTTCTCCCTCTGGGGTCTGATTCAGGCGTCTAGAATGTAAAATAACAGGACTATTCAGCATTGTGATTATTTTTTTCCACTTGGGTTGTTAGGGGATTGCAGTTCACTCTGGGTAAATGATTATTGTGTGTCCTTGTGGAATAAACACTATGATGTGTGGGAGAGATTCACAAAGCATATCAACCATCTATACCGTTCCCCTAGCCAGCCACAGGCCAGTGTGGGCACAGCATCTTTTGCTCTAAGACTCACTTACATGCCTTGTAGAGTGTTTCAGTTCATAAAGATCCCTTCTCAGAGGCAAACTTTGGGGCAGACAGAAGACACTATTTCAAGGATCACTGGACAGAGACTCAGGAACCTAACAGTCTTGTCCTGAGTGAGTGACAGTGTGACTGTGGCTGAGCCACTGGTTCTCTCTGGGGCTCAGCATCTCATCTATCAGCAGAGAGAGCCTTCCAGCTCTACAACTGTCAAGAGACAATGCCAATGTTATAAGCATTACCTTCCAGTTTCCCACATATCTCACCGGGGGGCCTTGTATTTAGGTAAATAAAGACTTAAAAAACTGAGGCCAAGGGGGCCAAATAGAGCCCTAAGGCAGAATTTATGGGCCCTTTGTCATGCTTGTTAAAAGTTTTTATTTTGTTGCAAATCTTTGAAAATCAGAAGACATGCCATATGAATCTAGATTTCTGGCTGCTCTTGAAAAATCAAAAGATCTTTCCACAATGGGCCTAAATTCCAATATGGCAGCAATTAGCTAGAGCTAGGTGGTGGGTGTTCCCTTTGGATCAGGCGTATGCTCTTCAGTTTGCCACAGTCCCCACCACTCTCTATTGCCACCAACATCTGGTCTACTTTACAGTATCCTCCTGACCCCTAGAGTTATTTGAAATTGTGATCCTTACCCTAATCTCTCTCTCTACCCCAGATGTATGAACCTCTACTTTTAGTACCCTTTCTGAAAGTAGATTTTTATTTATTTTTTATTTTTATTTTTATGTTTTTTTTTGGTTTGTTTTTTTTTTTTTTTTAGAAAGATCCTTAATACTCTGGCATGAAATAAGTGAGCAGATCATTGCTTCCCAGACAGGAGGATTTGAACATCCTGCTGAGAAAGGGGGAAGGCCGAGAGGAAGGGCAAACAATTAGGTAGAGCTGCTCTTTACAACAGAAATATCATGCAAGCTGCAAATGTGAGCCATATATTCAACTGAAAATATTCTAGTAACCACGTCAGAAAGAAGTAATGAGAAATAGGTGAAATATTGAACGGAACATACCCAAAATATTTTCATTGCATCGTGTCATCAATTTAAAAATCATTAATGAGCTGTTTTACATATTTTTCCCACTAGGTCTCTGAAATCCAGCATGCATTTTATACTTGCAGCACTTCTCTATTCAGACTTGTCTATTTCAACTTCTCAGTAGCCACAGGTAGTGGCCACCGAGAGGGACACACAACACAGAGGTAGGGAACCACCTTACCAGTGTTGCCTAGAGCACTTTCTAGTTACTGGATGGGATTCAGAAGGCCCCACATTTATTGAGGGCTCACTACGTGCTATATGAAAAACAAATATAATTTGTTTTCTTTTCGTTTCTGTGTCTCACTAACAAAGACAGCTAGAGCAGAAGGTGAAGACCATTGAAATGGTACTTCCACTGGAGTTTTCTCATCTCTCAAGCTGCTAATAATTGTATTTATCTTAAAAGGTTAGTGTAAAATTTATAAAAATGCTTTATAAAGTATAAACAACTATACAAGTTTAACAAGAAGAAAAAGAGCTGTATTATAGTGAATGCTGATCTCTGAGCTAGGCGCTTTGCATATGTTGTCTTAACCTTTGTCATACGTCTATCAAATGGTACTACTATGAAGATTTTTAAAAGGGAGAAACTGAAGCCTATAGAAATTGAGGATCTCTGCAAAGTCACACAGGTAGTGAGTGGCAGAGCCAACCACAGCTTTGAAGATAGGTTGGATTATATTCATGGCATTATTCTGGTTAGAGAATGAGAATGAATCTTTCATTTTCTGAGACACGTTAGTAAGTGTTTTAAAGATGAAGAAACTGGGGCTTTATAATTATATCCAGGATCACACACGTGGCAAATTAATGGCCCTGGTAAATTTAAAATTGGACAGTCTCTAGAGTTGTCATTTTGGTTTTAAGTCCATTGAACCCTCTGAGCCAAAGGAATCTCATGATTATTGAGATTATTGTTTTTATTCCAGAAATGAAGAGCTAATCCCTTTGAGGTCGGATCTCTTCTCAGGAGGAAATGAATGCGTAGGACTGGCAGGGGAATTCATTACCATTTGGTGATTCTGTCCCTTCTTGGCTCAAATAACTTCAATACGTATTAGTCTATCCCAATTCTTCCCACTTCCTGGGAAGTGAGTTCCATTAATGAGATGATTTATCAACTTTTTTTAAGCTCCAGCCTGACTTTCGCAAATACAGATAAGAAGGATTATTTGTGGCTCAGTTCTTCTACAATTGCACAGACTCAGTGTGAGCTGAGGCAGTATTGCCCCCAAAAGGATATTATTTCTATCACAGCAAGGGACATGATTTGTGTTAGCCTACATTTTTTTCAATGTGCCCCCACCAAAGCTTCTCACCAGGTGGGCCCCCCTCTCAGCATGCACACCCTAATCCTCCCCAGCGCTGTACCTTTGCACATGCTGTTCCCACTGCCTAAGGTGCATTGTCTTCCCCCACCCAAAGCACGTGTGTCCCACAACGATCATTAGCTGAGGTCAGGAATCTGAAGATTTCAGGCTACATCTTTTCTACATCTCTGACTCCCAAGAACATATTGTTTATACCTCTCATGTTAACCCACCTCACATGCCACCTTCTTTTGTCATTGAACTAGTTCCTGTGTGTGTTTTTATCCAATTAGATAAAGGTTTATTGAATACAGGATCCTGGTTTCTACAGGGTTCTGCATTTCAGCAGTACTTAAAATATTTCATTTCTAACTGCTTGAATGTACTTATTCTGTGTAATGGTGTTGGGTTGATAATACGTATGTAATATCTGTTGAATTAAATCAACTTTAGATTTTGAAAACCACGTAGTTTTGCTAAAGATAACAAAGGTCTGACATGATTTCAAGGTTCTTATTTGATCACATCTCTATAGACTTAGAATGTAAGTTACTAAATCTTGCTGTATTTCCATTTTTACATCTGTTTAAGAGTACTTTGATAATGCTACTACTACTTGCAATATGTATTATTAATATCCTCAAGCAAAAGACTGAATTATCTTGCAAAGTCTATGATCAGAGTAGCACGGAAAGCGATAAAATTAATATGGATATAGAAAAACTTTGCTCCAGGTGAAACTGAAAAACTAATTGAAAACTATGACTCAGCCGTCTGCATTTTTCCTGGTTTAACAAAGCAGGACAAAATGTACGGTAGCCATGGATAAACTCTTTATGCCCTTCCAGGTAATGAGTAACCACGTGTGACTAAGGCAGAATTAGGAGAATGTCTTAGACCTTGGGGGACAGGGGGGAAAGTTCCCATAATTACCCTAGATACTCCCAGTTCTGGGAAGGATTATCATGCTGTAGGCTTGAGTGACATCAGTGTTTTTATTTGTCAATAAGAAGCTGTAAGGAGCAGTTATTGTCTTTAATTGAAAAATAAGTACAGTGATAAAATTCAGGGATCTGTAAATTCCTTGAGCTCCCAGAGGGGTCTCATTTCAGACATTTGCCCTTTTTCCAGGGCTTTTCATATTTCCATCAAGATGTGTTTGTGAAGTCAGCAAATATCGGGACACAGTGAATGTTGGCACAGCAGAATGTTCCTTTGGGGTCTGAGTTTTCAGGTCCTCAGAGAATAGACTGAGCTGGCAGTTTTCATGAGAACAGGTCCTCGGGTTTACCTTGAAGTAAAACAAATTAAATTCCAACGTGAAGACTGTCATCAGAAATCCCCAAGAGCAGTGCAGCTCCTAAGCTCTCCCTCCCACTGCTGTGGCTATTTCATCGGGGAAACACAACTATTGGCCACTTGAAGGCAGTCTGCCTGCCTTGGGCTATTTTAAAGTTTTTGACTGTCTAGCCTGTGCAATTGGCTATGGTTTGATTTCGAATCTGCTTTTTAAATAAATCTGAAACCAATCGATTCCTCTAGCAGGTTTTCTCCATGTTCCAGCAATACCTCTATGTGTCAAGGGTGGAGGTTGTGTGAGTGTGTGTGTGGGGGAGGGGGATTGGCACTGGAGTAAGCCACCCTCCAGATACTTTGATAACCACCTGTGCCCTGAGCTGGTGAGGGGCTTCTGATTTCCTCCATTGCCAGTCAGCAATCCTTCTGGAGTCTCATCATTTCCCCATTCTCCACATCCAATCAATCAGCAAGCCCTGTCAGCTCTGCTTCCAAACGCCCCACCCTGTGTGTGCTCTTCGGGTCTGATACAGTCACCTGATCGTCAGCCTCTCCTGTCTGTCCTCCATATCAGACCCCTGCCCGGCCTCCCTGCTGCCTCTCCTGTTCCACTGAAGTGCAGTCCTACCACAGCAGCCTATGATATCTTTTGGGGACATAAATCAGATTCTGTGGCTTCCCTATTTTAAACTCTAATTGCTTCCCATTACATTGAAAGCAAAAACTCGTATCTCCCCTGCCTTGCAGAGGCCTCCCCCTTTTGGGTCCTCTAGTGCCCACTGATGGAGCTCCCCTGGCACCACCCTCTCCTTCCCTCGATGACTTCTATTCTTGCCATCATTAGAGCTCATGGAGCTTGCCCTGACCACTTGCTCTGGCTCCCTCTGCCTGGAATCCTCTTTCCTCTGATCGGCACACAGATGATTCCTTACTCATTGTAGTCTCAGCTTGCAGTTAGCAACTCAGGGAGACCTGCCTTGGTGTTACACTCCACAGGTGACACCTAGGCACCCCCGTACCACATCACCCTAAGTCAGTTCTCTGGAAAACGCTTAATCACCATCTGGTGTTTTCTTATCTATTATTTTTAATTAATGTGTTTAGCATTCATCTTTCCCCACTACGATAGCATTCTCTTACTCATGTCTCCCAGGAGTAGAACAGAGCCTGTGAAAGAGTAGGTGCTTAATAATTTTCTTTTTTTAATGGATGACTAGAAAAATACTAATAAATGTCATGGCCAATAGCCATTCAATAATGGTTTAACCTTATATTACAGTGACACGACCAGTTTCAATTTAAATATAACTTTTACCACATTATCTCACATGATCCTTGTACGAAGCTATGGAGAAATCAAAGGAAATGGAATCAAAGGCTGCCAAAAAGCTATAAAGAATATGCATGTTAGAGGCTCAATGCTTTTCTTGTAGCCAGGCCAGCTGAGCCCAAGCAGAGGTCAGACGTGGTCTCCCAGGACCCACCCACAGTTTCCAAGCATTTATTTGCGTGGTTGGTCTGCAGCATCTTGTTTTTCCGCTGAAGGAGCTATGAAAAGTTTAATGAATGGGGGCACGAGGGGGTGGTGGAGACTTAGGGAGAAATGGGAGGGGTGGGTGTTGTTCAGGATGGTGGAGACCCAGCAGAGCTTGAGCCCGTAGTGGAGTGAGACCAGAGCCAGAAGCTGAGGAGCTGTTTGCACAAGAGAATGTTGGATCCTCAGAGACAAGCAGAGCAGCTTTGGGACTGAGAATATAAACAAGGGCACAGGGTGGGGTGAGGGTGTCGTCCTTTCCTCTGCAAGGAATGTGGTGTGGCTGCAGCATGAGTAGGAATAGCAGGGAACACAGAGCTCTGTGACACTTTGCAGGTGGCGCAGGGGTCAAGGGGCAGCTTTGCGGCCAGTGAGGGCAGCGTCCTAGGAGCATTTTCATCAGGGACATTGCAGTGCTTCACTCTGGGTGGCGCCAAAGTCCCAGTCCCTGAAATGCACACTCAGGCCACCAGAGGGTTCTGCAAGGCCTGGACCCCCCAAAACTCATGGAGGCCTCAGCCAGCAGCTCAGTCCCCTGGGCCAGGTGGGGCCGAGACAGACTTGGGCCCCACATAGACATATTCTCACACAGGGTACTGGCAGGGTGGCAGTTTCAAATGACTAACAAGCCATGTACCTCCAAGAGCTGCAAATGGTTTCTGAGCATACTTGATACATCCTGTGGACTCACCCTAAATAAGCAGAGACACTTTGGGAAAGGGGAAGCACAGAGAGCCACAGTTATGCAGGTGGAGCAACTGGCTAGCAACATTTGAGTGAAAATGTAGTCTAATTGGCCCCCACAGGCTGGGGAGGCCTGGAGACATCTGGTTACATCCCTGCCAAGGAGGCGCAGGAAACAGGTTCAGACCCACCCAGTTGGGAAGCAATTAAACACCAATGCCAACAGGGAGCCAAAGGCAGCCATGGGCAGAACAATGGCCCTGTTGTAGAGCCAGCCCTCTGAGGGCTTCTGGGAGGTTGCTCCAGCCCGCTGGCTGCACCACTTCTGCACTTAAGTACGTATAATTAATTAACAGGAGCTAATGGTAATCACGTCTGCCTTGGGGCCACCTTGTACGTAAATTTACAAAATATGGAAAAGAGTTTCCTGCCCTGCAATGACATTGTAACCCCAACAGAAAGAAGACCCCGATTGTCAAAACATCTGTGGCAAAAGCGTTCCATTCCCATAGGGAATTGGGTCTGTGAAGTTGTCTATTGAGAAGCTAACTATATATAATTGTTTTTCATATCACCAACAAAGGAATTTCACTTTGTCTATTGGGGGCAGGGACTGTAACTTGTGCATTCTTACATCCTCACAAGCCTCACAGGGATCTGGCACATAGTAGGTACTTCGCATCTGTTGCAAGAAAGAATCGAATTCCAGAGAGAAATAAGTGTTCTTTCTGACTTGGGAGCTCATCTTCAGAGGTGAAACCCTGGCATGTGGTGTGTCCTGATGACACAGAGTCAGGTCCTTTCTCCCATTAATGTTCCCAGGAAAAATAAAACAACTACTTAAACAGAGCTGAGTTCCAGGTAAAACAAGAAGTTACTGAAACAATCCTACCTGTTGCCGTGGTGGAGCCACCCCATCTCTAGAAAAGATCCACACTCTAGGTTTCATCCTGTCGATTGGAAAGCTCAGTGTGTGTCTGTGTGGATGTGGTCATGGGGTGTGTACGCCCATGTGCGTTTGTGCGCTATGTTAAAGAGGGACAGAAACCATCACAGTCTACGGCCACAATGGCGAGTACTGCAAATGCCACTGCTATGCAACTAGAATAAAAGTTCGTCAATGGACAGGGCAGAAACTTAAAAGCTGACCTACAAGCAATGGGCCATGGCTGCAGTTGAGTAGCCCAGGAGGCACTTGAATGGTCGTAAAAGAAAGCCCTGGGTTAGTGCATGGTTAGAGGGAGGCTGGTGTTGTGACTAAACAGATAATGGTCTCAGGATAGGAGATGTCTGCTGCAGATCCGCCTCTTTTACCCCTCCTTTGATGGGCTTCCTTAGGGCCACTCAGCAGACCAGCCGGTCACATTGGTCCCATGTGGAATCCAGGTAGCATTACCACAAGCTCTGGGAAAGTCTACCTGTCTCAGAGTTGACTGCACAAATGGATGGATCTCTAAGGGATTTTCAGGTGAACTAAGAAGGCCATGGGATCACAGCCTCTTGGGGCTGTTTGGTATACTCTAATCGTTCCTGTTGTGTCACTACAGCTGCTGTGACCAGGGAAGCCATCGGTCCTTTCAGAAATGTGTCAGTCCTTAAATGGTAGCCCACCCTTTTCAAGAATTCAGGCGGCCCCAAGATCCCGACTTCAAATTCACATGACATACGGCAGCCACACAGCCGGATTTCCTACAATACCCCCCTTTCAGCTATCTTGCTCCCTCGCTCCGTGAGGACTTCATGGGTAGCCCTTGTCAGGACATGCTCTCTTTGAGTTGGGAATATATCACTGCCCTAGTTAGAAAGTAAAACGGGGATTCTTTCCATCAACAGCTGCTTCTGAAATGATGGTGACTCATCTGTCCCCACCGCCTTCAGAGCTGAAGGTGAATCATCGAGGAGGCGAGAGATTGCTGTCCAGACCCTGAGGGCCTAGACTTAGGAATGAAAAGACCAAGTCAGACAGGACAGGAACAAGAAGTCCTTAAACACCCTCCCTGAGCTGAGCCATGTTAAGCTTTAAATAAATTTAATCCAGTTTTTCTCCCGCCACTTTTCATTTTTGCTTATTACTACCAGTTGCGCCAGAAGCAGAATGGTCAAAACATTTCCAGTGATGCTGAATTTTCAGGGTATTTACAGTTAGCCTGGAAGCAGCATGAAGTAGGATTTATAGATTTGTATTACCAGGCAGGCAATCTCTCAAGATTCAGCATTTGGACTGGATTTTAATTAAATAAATGTTCAGGCTTTAATGGGACGACATCTCTGGAACCCTGGAGGGTCTCCTAATAAATTGAGATAAGATCCTTAACCCAAAGGCATTTGCATTCCTTAGGGAACACCAACAGGTAGGCATTCTGGCAAGTGGGAAGGATGATTGCAGAGTGAAGTACTGAATCCCTGGGAGGTCAGCAAAGACTTGGCAGCCTAGAAGATTCTGTCACATCTACTACGAGAAGGAAAAGGTTCTTGCAGCCCGATGAGCTATTTCAGTAATGCTGAGGCAGTAGCCATCAGTGATAGAAAGCATGGTGCCTTCTGCTTGGGTTCAAATTTCAGCTCCTGATCCACAGCGGCCGACCTTAGATGCATAACGTGAATTCTCTTAGCTAAGCTTTCCTGCTTGTAGGGCAGGAATAACAATAGTACCTCCATCATAGTTTCCCATAAGCAAACCTCCAAAGGCTGCTGATTTAAGAGCCTTATCTGCATCCATCAAACCACAGTACGCCTCTGCTCCAGACTCTCTCATGGCTTCCTGCCTCCCGGAGAGGAGAACTCAAGTGCTCTCCAGCACCTTCCGGGTTCTGTTTCCCCACTAGCTCTCTCATCTTCACCATGGTCCCCGTACCCAGGGCTCTGGTCCCACTGGACGGTGTGCCTGCTCTGCTCCCGTCTCTAAGCCTTCACACTTGTTCCCTCCTCCTCCTGAAATGCTCCCTCACCCCATGTTGGCTCATCCTTTAGGGTTATTTGAGATACAATGTCACCACCTCAGAAAGAACCACCCTGACGACACTGAAATAGCCAACACTTCCCTAGCGTTCACTGAATATTTGGAGAATGAGAAGCAGCAGCTCTCAGCTGTCTCCCGAGGTCTCCCAGCTGTTGCTAGGTGTCTCCAAAGTCTGGAGATGCTCACCAAGACAGTGAGCATCTGTCATCCCAGGTGCCCACTGGTCCATGCTCCTTGTTCACAAAGCTGCAGGAAGACTCTCTGCCATCATCTGTCCTGGGGTGGGGCAGGCTTCCCGCCAAGGGGGCAGGCTACCCGCTCCCGAGACCTGCTGTTCTCAGGGGCCAGAAGAGTCCTGGGTGTCATGCAGATGGGATATGACCAGGTTTACCTGGGCCCTGAGGCAGTTCATTGACCACGCCTCACCTCACTGAGGTTTACTGAGCAGTTTTCATCTGCTTTAGCTATCTGCCCTGTTATCCGAGTTCAGAGTCCTCCAAGAGAGGTGAAGAGGGAAGAACTAGTCCCATCATCTTCCCCACTTTGTTCCCTCCTCCAGAAGCTTCTTCCCCAATTCCCTGTCCAAAAGGAAAGAAAAAAGCTCTTGTGCATCTAGTATGCACACATACCGATAGATGAAAACAGATACCAAGAGCAGGGGTACACACGCGAGGAACGGGGTGGTCCAAGTGGATTAAGCGTGCCCATGTGGTGCTTTATGCAAATTAGAAAGGAAGACACCCTTTTCTTAAAGCATTTTACCTCCCTCTCCTACTAAATTGTCATAATAAACAGACAAATCCACAATGTCAACAATGAGAGTTGCGTTGGCCCAAGGGCCCCTCTATGCAAGTTATCTGCAGTAAGTCAGGACCTTCATCCCAGGGCCTGGCGCCCTAAAGGCCAACTTCAGCTTATTCAAGTAATAATGTCCATCAACAGCAGGAGCACAGTGAGCCATCTGACCCGTCCCACAATTCTCAGGCATTTGCAGACCATCTGTCTTCCCAGCATCTCTCAATCTACAAAATTGGAGCAAGGACACTGTGAGTCCTGCCTGGTTCCCAGGCCACCCCCAATTACCTTCCAGTTGTCAAGTGATCATCTCACCCAGAGCCAGCTGGGATAAAAGAGAGGGGCATGAGGCAGAGGGCAGGCTGGGTAGGCCTAGTGCCGAGTCTGGCATTTTCCCTCTCCTCCAGGCTCTGCTGAGGAGCCAGCCAGGAGGGTTTGGAAGCTGGAGAGGGAGCAACTCACCTCCTCTCCCATCCCACTACGCCCAGCCTCACCCAGAGCACAGGCTGCTTCAGACCTGCAGGAGACTCCCAGTGCTGGAAACTGGCAGTGAGAGGTCAGACTGTTTGCGATGTTCTGCTTGTTTTGTTTGAAGAAGGGCATTCCAGCTATGGTGCTAAGCAAAACCACATCACACTGGGATGGCTTTCTGCACAGAGGACCAAGATTTAAAGCCTCTGTTTTCTTCCCAAACACACATGCCAAACACTGGGGTGCTCCAGGCAGATCCCACTGCCTGCTCATTCCTGCCAGGCTTGTTCTCGCCCCAGGCCACCCACTGTCCACAACCTTGTGCTCTACTTCTCTCTGCTGGAAGATGCCAGGAGAAGCTGAGTAGAGAGAACTTCCAGCCGAGGCTTTAAAGTGGTTCCTGAGACACCATGTCCCAAACTCTTGACAAGGCAGATGTGACAGTAGCAGCTGTCAAGTGAGCCATCGCTCTGGTCCCAGGCCTGGCTGCACTGAGGATGCCATCTCCACCACCTAACTCTCTGGGCTTTCCACCCTGCACCCAAAGGACGGGGAGAAGAGCAGTCTGCTGAGTGACGATGCACAGTGAGACACAAAGGAGAGGAAACCATGAAAGTGAGCAAGATAATGAGACTCAGAATGAAGAGATGGGACCAGTTATGACCAGTGCTCCTTGGTGAAAACGGGGTCTGAATCCTGATTTGAATCCAGCATGACCTTAAGCAAGTTACTTAATCTCTCTTATACGAAGCCTCAGTTACCTTATTTATGAAAAGGAAAGAAGACTATTTACCTCACTGTACCAGTCAGGGTCCCAGCAGGAGACAGAAATGACACCAGTTATTTCAACAGAAGGAATTACATATAAAGGATTGTTGACAGAGTACAAAGTTGTTAACTAGGCAACAGAAAGTGTAAAACGATACGTCCAAGGTATCACTGAGGTAGCACTGGGTGAGGTAGCAACCACCCTTGGGGCTGGAAGAGAAAAACAAAAAGGAAGGATCTGGAATTATTAAAATTTAGAAACTTAAGGAGGATTCCCGCAGGGCTGGAACTCACACCCCTGAGGAAGGCACTGCTGGGCTGGCACTGGGGTCTCTGAGTGGGCATGATGAGGCTGGTTCTGCGATTGTTGATAAGACAGCAAACTGGATTCGACTATGCTGCTGGAATGAGCTCCAATGCCAGGGCAAGGAGGTGTTGCTGAGGAGACACGAGAACAGGAAGCAGACAAGAAGGAGCAGGTCCCTTCTCCTTCCCTCAGCCTTGCAGCCTCCCTGTATTGCCCCTGTTGGCAGAGCCAAGCGCGAAGCAGCTGGCAAAGCAGCAATGTGGTTTGCACAGTCCCAATTCCAGCATCACAAAGCAGGGTATAGAGGGCTGGGTCTGGAGCTCAGAGACTTTAACTTAACAAATGGCCCACTCACAGTTAGAATTAAATGGAAAAACTGTGTATAAAATGCTTAGCACAGTGCCAGGCACCTAGTAGATGCTAAAGAACGATATCATCATCACCGTCATCATCATCATCACCATCCTCCTCCTTCTCATTATTATTATGATGGATTAGTGGGCGTGGCAATTAGACGGACGATAAGGCAGGCTCTGTAAGGGGTTGATTGTGAGAGTGGAGATTAATTTCTGGATTCATTTTTGGAAGGTTCACAGATTTCAGGCATAATGCAAAGGACACACGTGCTATCAAATAGTAGGAAGAATAGTAAATTAGTCCCATGAATTTGATCTCTCAAACATCCATCCACCCTCATTCCCCCGGGGCTGCACTAGGTCAGCTCCCCTTCACCTGTTGCTCAGATTCATTGATTCCCTTCTCCCACCTCTAGTCCATCTAAATCACTGCCATGACTCCAATAGTCTTTCCTACTGACTACTGTCATCTCATCAGACTCCTATGACCTACAGATCAAAAGCCAAATTCCTGTGACTAACATTTAACACACTCAGTGATCTGGTTTGGAAGCCGCAGAAATGCTACTTTCCATGGGATCTAGCGCCGCCCTCCCCTTTCTAGGGTTAAATTACAAATGTGAGGAGTGGGAAGGAAGTTAGTTAGGCCTAACACCTAAGGAATCTCCCTTCAGAAGCCCTAAAGTCAGCTCTAATTCAGTGTCAAGAAGAAGGTTAATGATCCCTTTGCCTCCTACCTATGTCTAAACCTTTACTGAGGTCCTCACCATTGCCGAGGTAATGTCCTAACGCCCTGAGCTCATGAGGTGCTGCTTTCCTCTTCCTCATTAAATTAGCAACTCCCTTCTCTCTCTTTGTTCTCTTTACTGGAGTCCTCTTTTACAGTTATCTGTGTCAGTCAGCTAAGGCTAAAATAAGCTGTGGTAACAAATAACTCCAAAATCTCAGTGGGTCACAATGACAATTTGATTTTTTATACATGTGAGTATTGGCTCTGGGTTAATGGCAGCTCTTGTTGACTTCCCATTCACTCCAGTATCTAGACTTCTGGAGCAGTTTCTCTGAGGAAAATCACGTTTCAAGGCAGAGGGGAAAGAGAAGATAGTGGGATCTTGAAGTAGCTCTTAAAACTTCTATTTGGAAGTAGCAGGTATTATTTCCACCCATATTTCATTAGCCAAAGAAAGCCACATGACTTCTTCTGAGTTAAGTAGGATGAGATGTATGATATTCATTAGGTTAAGGGAACTGCAAGTCATGTGACCAAGCTTGACATCAGTGGTCATGAATGCATAGAATGAATCTCTTGATCAATAAGACAATCTACCACACCATCCTAGTTGAGGATCCTATCACACCTGGATTATTAAATCCCAGGGGATGGTGAATTCTAGTGTAATCTAGCCTTGAAGGAAGGGTTCCCACAGATCCTTTCGGGTGTCCCTGCCTCGAGTGTCTCCATATTACACCAACAGTAGAGTAGCTGCCATGATGTTATTTCCTAAATGCTATTATCACCTTGTTCACAATGATAATACGCCAGTCTCTTGCTCAGAACCTTCAGCATCACCCTGTTGCCAATCAGTTCAAATCTAAGTTCTGCAGCGCGCTATTCAAGGCTTCCATCAACTAGTCTTCCCTTTCAAGTCCAACTGCTTCTTAGCCCCAACTCCTCAGATCCAGCCAGCAGTCATGCTTTTCTTCATAACTACTCCAAGATGTTGACTGATGTTAACTTTTCCTTGTGCTTTTTCTTGGCTCCTCCCCCACTGTCATTTCCAACCAGTTTATGTCCTTCAGTTTCTTTAAGAGTTGTCTCAAATCTCACCTTCAAAAATGTCCTTGAATAACTTTCTTCCACTCTCCACACTCCTCAAAATTCAGAATTAGAGCTCTATGCTTTTGTGTTTATTTTCTGCTTCTAGAATTATTTTGCATTGCTGTGGGGGAAAAAACCTTTGGGATTTTTCTATTCCACACACACCACCTCCTTTGAATTTAGGTATGAGAAAATTGAGATCTAGGAAAATAATGAGAAGTCACTAATTTATAGAGAGGTTAAGTTGGAAGGAGAATTAAGTCTCCTAGCTCCTTGTTACTATTTTTTCCCCACATCAATTTGCCTCTTTCAATTTATATCTATCTTTTGAGCTAGATGACACTCTGTTTTAGGGTAAGGATGCCTCATTATATTATCTGTTATACAAGATCCTTAACATATATTATTTCTAATTCTAACAACAACCTTGCAAGGTAGCAATCATTCTTATTTTACCAATAAGAAGACTAAAGGTTAGATAAGTCAAGTTAAAGACCCAAGGCCAAATAATCAATAAATGGCAAAGCCAGGGTTTATTGAATGCTTACTATGTGCATGAAAGTGTGCTAGTTCTCTCTTCAAAGAAATTAAAATACAATATTTAAAAAAATAAATGTCATGACTTCAGCATAGTTCATAATAAATCCTTAATGAGTAATATATTAAGGGCTATGGAAATTCATGTAGGACAGGCGTCATGGCCAAGGAACTGCAAAAGAGATTGGACTTAAGCTTGGCAGTTAAGGATGCACAGGATATGCATACTCTAAGTAGACGTGGTGGGTGGGTGCAGGCATTTCCAACAAAGATAAGGGAGTGAGCAGAAACTGATAAAAATGGATTGTTAGGAAATGGGGAAGAACTCTTTGGCAAAAGCCATAGTTCTTATAGGAGGGGCCTACACAGTAAATTACAACAATAGGGGCAAAGTTATAGAAGGCTTTGAATGCCAGGTATTTGGGATTTATTCTGTAGGTTATGGGGAATCACCACAGATGGCTCACCTATAAAAGTAGTGTTTTAGCCAGTTGTGTAATATGTGAGTAGAGGAGCGGAGAGACTACTTAAAGACTTCAGAAAGAGTAAAGACTACTTTAATCACCTACTCTTTAACTGAGAAGTCTGGCATGGGAGTGGACAGGTTTTGGGGGGATGGAAATCTTACTATTGGTACAAGAATTATTACTGTTGTTTATGGAAGTGGGAGTTAGAAAAGTGAAATGTAAATGTCTTAAGTTGCTTGTCCAAAAGCAGACAGTCCTATTTTCCCAAAAACTTATATAGAAATTAAGGATACAAAAGCTAATCAAAATTGAGATGGGAAGAGGGAGATTCTGTTCCGAGAGAGTTAAAAAGGTTTATACCCCCAATTCTATCCTACCCTTTACATGGTCTTCAGTGGTATACTTCTTATATATGTTCTTTAATTTTGTTCTTTTCTTTCATAAATTAATCCACAGTTTAGTGAGTACCCACAGCAGGCTAAATGTTTGCTGCTTTCAACCTAATGGTTACTAAGTTTATGATATCTCTTCTTCTCATAAATATTACCAGCAACTTTACTTTTTCTATCTGATTATTTGAAAAACTAAAATGAGTGAAATTTATTTAATTTCACAAAATATTCAATGTATTGCCCAAGTGTGAATCACCACAAGTTATTTAGTGATGTTAAACCTACAATGAAGTTAAAAAATATATGGGTTGAATAAAAGTTACATTTATGACATGCATAAATCAATGCATTAATCATATGTATAAAATTCTTTAAACCTTTAAGAATTTTTTATTTCCAAACCTGGAATTATTATTGGGACTCGTCTCTGGCCCATCTCAAAACTGTAGGTCTCCACTAACTTTGGGATTCAGAAAGATCTGGAAGTATTGGCCTAACCAACCTGAATGGTAGTCAAAAGTTGACCACATAACTCCTAAATACTACACTTTATTCTGGAAACCCCAGATCATGCTCATTTTACTTTCCATGGAGCCAACTTGTACATTTAGTAGGGTGATCCAAGAACAATTATATGGCCTACATCTGTGTATCTGATGTCTCAATCTCATTTCAGGGATAAAAGTATGAAGATGATTTCAATGGGTTTTGGAAGGTCTAGAAAAAGAATCTTCAGACTTCATAACTAGGGTTTTCTCTTACTTAGGGGTTCTGAAATTTTTTGGTATGGCATGAACCCCTTTGGCAGTCTAATGAAGCCTATGATTCCTTTTTAGGAAAAAATTTTTTTTTAAATTCCTAAAATAAAATGCATGAGATTAGAAAGAAAGCCAATTAGATTGAAACATAATTATCAAAACACTGAAAAACAAACTTATTTTATAGTAATATATGTACCTCTTTATTAACACTTTAAATAACAAGGCCCGTGGCAGGTCTACTGTCTTCTGTGATTTTGAGACAATGATGAATGTTCACATTTTGAGATATCTGTAACAAGTATAAAGTGATAATGAAAAATATGTGTGCTTTCTCTGGGTGAAAGTTACAGGTACCGCTAATATGACAGTGGTTTGTTGTCTACATTTACAACGGAAGGAAATATTTAATTTTAGTGTGGGATTTGTACAAATGAATATGTGATATTTTTCTCTTTCCAAGGTCACAGACCCACCCCCTTCCCACCAGGTTCTGTTAATAGATAGATAGACTTCAGGTTAAGAATATGTATATTAAAGGACTGTTTCTAAGTAAAACATAAGCTTTCAATGCTCAACGAAGATCATAGAAACACCTACTCAGGTAATTTGGAGGTGACCCACTGTTGCTCTGGGAAGCTGCCCATTGAGCTTGCTCACCATTTTACCTAGCACCTAGCATCATGCATTATCAGGAGTAGAGGTTCGGTGCATATTTATTGATAGACTGTATGAAGAAAGGATTGGAGACAATGGAGGGGACTGGACTTGGCTCACTAAAGGCTCCTCCTGTTGCCCTTACATTCTGAGACTCAATGACTTTCTGACAAATGCAGAAGGAATTCACTGAAGCCAGCTCAGAGTCCTGTGTCTGCCAGGAAGTGACCGCAGGAGACAGTGCAGGCAGGGGCTGGAGGATCCATGCTATTCAATGGGGGTGGAGTGGGGTGGGGTTTGAAAGCCCAGCACTGAGTTGTAACTCTGTCTCTGAGATAAAGATCCAGATCAGAACATGGGGGCCTTGTATCCAGTGACTACAGGGAGTAACCAAAAAGCAGAGAAACAGCTGAGGCCGCCCAGTTGTTTTCCCTGTTGCATTTCTGTTAGGATGGGCCAAGAAGAGGAAATTCATTCATGAGGACCCTGGCTCAGAATTCTTTTGATGAGAAGATCATTTGTAAGCTTAAAGTCCTTTTGTGTTTCTGACAAGTGTCATTACATGAAAGTGTTCGCTGACGATGTCCTACCACCTAAAAAAGAAATAAGAGAGACTGAATTCACACAGCCTCGTGAAGTTCCTGGTAGGACTAAGTGTTAGAAACTAAGACTATAATATAAAACAATTGTTATGTGAATAATAGTTATACAAACTAGACACAGATGAATACATTTATTTCAAATGAGACATTTACCCAAGTTAACCCTTTTGTATCAGGGGCCTCTTGTTGTACAAAAGAGTAACAACAAAAATGGCTGTCGTGAGTAACAACAAAAATGGCTGTCGTTTTTTAAACCTGCCCACCATGCACCAGATACCTATGTAATTTTACCTCATTTAATCCTGACAACAACCTGTAGTGAGTTGAATGGAGTCCCATGAAGAGATAGGTCCACCTGGAACATGCGTTCTTATTTGGAAAAAGGTCTTTGCAGATGAAATTAGTTAAGATCTTGAGATGAGATCATCTTGGATTATTGGGTGGACCCTCGTTCCAGTGACAAGTGTCCTCGTAAGAGGAGAAAAAGACACAGACAGAGAAAAAGAAAACTCAGAGGAGAAGGCCCTGGGAAGACAAGGCATTGGAACGATGTGTCGACAAGTCAGTGCCCCAGAAGTATATCTGAACACCAAGGATTAGGACAGAAACATGGAAGGGATTCTCCCTCAGAGCCTTCAGAAGGATCCAACCCTGCCAACACTTTCATTTCAAACTTCTGGCCTCCTGAACTCTGAGAGAATAAATATCTGTTGTTTTAAACCCCCCAGTTCCCACCAGGATTTACCCAAGGCTCTGAGAATCAGGGAGCTATTGTTCTATTATCGAAAGCTGCCCCTGTGAACATGGCTAGTCAGTAACTGGAGGGACCTGGGTGAGGTATACTCACTACTCTGCTACCTGAGCTGACAAATAACTTATGTAATTCAACTTTAAATAATTCTATTAGGGTAACAACAATTTAGTCCAAAAATCAACCACGTGCCTGGAATCAGACTGCTGGGACTTGAGGCCAACTTTTCCATGTAGTAACTATAAGACCATGGCAACTGATTTAACCTCTCTCTGCACCACATTTTTTTTCTTTTGTGTATTGGAGAGAATTCAAGAGGAGCCCAAGGACATGTTGTGGTAACAAACGTACTATAGTCTCCTAGATGGGATTCTTAAACAGAAAAAGGATATTAGGTAAAAAGGAAGGAAATCTGCATAAAGTATGGACTTTAGATAATAATAGTGTATCAGTATTTGTTTATTAATTGTAACAAATGTACCACACTGATGTAAGATGTTACTAACGGGGGTAACGGGGAAGACGGGGTGTGGGGCGTCTGGGAACTCTGTACTAATCTAAAACTGTTCTCAAATATTAAATTAAATATTTTCAGGGAAAATATCAGTACCTCACCTCCCAGTGTGATAAAGATTTAGAACAGTGCCTGGCACGTCGAAAGAGCCCTTGTTTGCTATTATTGTTTTAGGGCTATTATCAGAACCAAGGAATTTGTATTTGCAATGTTCCATGAACAGGCAAAATGTTTTTTTTTAAAGGCAAGCTGATGCTCTATCTGTAGAGTAAGGTTGTACAAAATGTTACCGTAACTGTGGTTTTGTCTCACTCCAAAGCTACATAAAGCCAAAGAGTCACTAAACATTCTTCCATACCTCAGTATTTCTTGGTTTTTAGATTTTCAAACTGTAATTCTGACATCGATTCTACTACTTAAAAGAAGTTCAAATGAATAATCTAGCTTGTTTACCTGAGAAACATGGGAAAAAACTTGCAAATATAGCTTTGAAATATCTCTTCATGCTTTTTTAAAACTCTTCTACTGGGCTCAATTTTTTAGACACACCCTGTATCATATTTTACCCTTTCCTTGGAAAAAATCAAGCAGAATGAGTTACGGTGACATTTTCTTTGCCATCTTGACATCCCATAAGGTAGACAAATTACCTGGTTTTATATAGTCACTTCAATTCCCATCTCAGTGAAAGAATACCGTGTTTCCCCAAAAATAAGACCGGGTCTTATATTAAGTTGTGCTCCAAAAGACACAATGGGGCTTATATTCGGGGGATGTCCTCCTGAAAAATTATGGTCTTATTTTCGGGGAAACACGGTAACACTTTCATTGTTAAAGAATGACATAAAAACCGCTCACTTCTAAGAAATGAGGTTTTACAAGAGAAGAGATGCAGATACAAGCAGATGATTCTCACCTTGCCTGAATCCCTGCATTCTAAGGGCTTGAGAAAACAAGTTTGGAACAAAATGTTGCATACTTTCTCATCTGAAGGGATGCTTCCTACCCAAAAAAGAGAATGCTGCTGTCTTAAGGAGACTACTCTTCTAGATCTTCTGGAAGCAAGACAGGTTGATTGATAGACAGACAGATAACAGCTGGAGGATGGGCTGTTGTACCAATAAGAAAGGAGCAAAAAGCAGACTCAAGCGGCAATGAGGCCCTCTGCCCGGGGGAGAGTGCTTAGAATCCATTTCACAAGGGAAGCCAACCTAGGTCATTCAGTGCTGAGACTGTAATACCTGGGCTTTCTAAGTCACCAAGTCAAGGCATCAAGTTCGGGGACTGAGCTTGGAGATTCTAATGAGTCCTCAGGACCCCAAGTGCTATCATCTAAACAGACCTGTCCTCTGGACTTCTGCAAATTTCTCCATGAAAATCCATCTTGTAAGGTCTTTGAATTGGATCATGCATTCAAAACGTGACAGGAAACAAGTGAATTCTCAACTGGATTTTCTAAAGAAATCTGGCTACAATTTTCAAATTTGATTCTTGCTCTCCTTGATAGCATAGCAGACTAGATAAAATTTCAAAAACTTTAGGTATATTTATTCTCTCTTCTAGCACTGCTGAAGCTATGTTAGGTGGAAATGGATCCAGGAATGCTAATAAGTCCATGAAGAAAATAAGTTCCTTCGAAGCAAATACTTTTTTTGTTTAATTGTTAAGCAAAGGAATGGAATTTTCTTCACTGTGTTTAACAGGTTCATGTGCATCATGAATTTCTGATAGGGGACATTAATAATCTGTATCAACTATACTATAAGAACATTTCATTATCAGGGTAAGGATTAACGGCTCTCTTCAGAACACAGTTTGGGAAATAATATTGATACATTGTTATTATCTGAAATCCATACTTTATTCAGTGCTCTTCCTCCAGTGACATACATAAAAATAAATCATTCTGTTGGTTGAATTAATATTTAAATCCTGTCTTCCTAATCTTGATTGCCTAAAGGTTAGACCGTAAACCATTTCAATATTAATTTACACTGTGCAACTAATGTCCAATAATCCACCAAGGTCTGGACTGAGCCAGGGCTGACAACTGTCTTTTCCACGCTATTGAGCATTATTCTATTAATGTCCAAGATATCATCATTTCATCGATGCGTAAGAAACTATTTGCCAAAAAAATTCCCCCAATTTTTGCAACTAACAGCAGCATTTTTCTCTATCAAAAGAGACACTTTAATTATACATGTTTTGGTTGAAATTTTGAACTCCTTGATATGAAGCAAATGATTCACTACTTCAGTAAATATGGAAACTACTGTTGAGCCATTAGCTGCACCAGTTGAAGCTGCCTGTTATACTCTCCTCAGCTACCTGGCATTGGGAGAGGACCACCTACAAGCACAGCTTCACCCAGAGTAGTGCTGAGATGACAAGTCGCAGGACAACACAGGCAGTTTTCATTCTCCCTCAAGCAAGTGTCTCATATCTGACAACTCATTGGAGCCACTTTGTGTCTGAGAGTGATGACACCCAGCAATATATAGATTCATTACTCCTGTTCTACAAAAATTCCACATCCCATCTCGAATTAGATACCAGCTGAATTTGCTTTGAAAGATTTTGCGTCTTTCTCCTCTTCCAGTTCTTGAGACATCACCAGGTGAACGACATTTTGAATGGCTTGTTAGAATAATGTATAGTTTAGCCTTTTTAACGATTAGGGTGTTCACATCATCCTCAATCCTTTTCCCTGTTTGATTTTGTGTAAACTGACTGATAAGATTGAGTGAGTGGGCCTCAGCAGCAATCAGAAAAGGCCATAAAATGGCAGGTGAAAGTAATAAATCCTCCACATAGCTCCTCAACGGTATTCCTCAGACATAACTTTTGGCTACCGTTTCTCCCAGCTTTTTAAAGAATAACAACCTTCCCTACGGTTGCACCTTTAAGGTCAAAAGAAGTGTGACATCCTTCAACTTTGCAAGGATTTTTTTAAAAAGTAAAATATACTGATCTCGCTTACCTTCTTACAGTGGCCTGATGCGGAATACATTTGTTAAAAAATCTCCTAGGGGAGATCCTTTTTCTACTGGAACTGACCCAATAGTCTACCAGTGCAGTTAGAGAGGACCACAGGACCATGGAACTTTCCAGGTTTTCTATTGCTTTCCAAATGCCAAGTCATGGAGAATTCCAGAACAGAGATGCCAGCCAATCAGACTTTCACTGGACAAATGTTAACAACATTTGTTAACAACACAACAATGTTAACAACACAAGCATATAGACAGTCTAACCATACAGCAATTGCTGGCATAATTCCGACCTTTCCTGTTCTGCTACAGAACACATTTTATACAGTTAAGACTCCATGTGACTTCATAGGTCATTAGAGTTGACTAAATCTTACTGTGATTTTTATAATGGGCAGATATCATACGATGTCTTTCTGACATGTCTGGATAAATTTGTGGATGATGGTGGCATTATCAAGTATTGGCCTCCATTACTCTTAGAGTCATCCCTGAGCCCCCAATTTCTCTCCTTTTCTACAATCAATTCATTTGTCTATCTTAGAAGTATACCCAGACTCCAACAACTTCTTACGACCTTCCTTTTCCAAGCCTTCATCATCTCTGGTCTCAAATGCTGAAATAATCTCCAATAGGTCACTCTGCTTCCATCCTTGCTGCTTCTACAGTCTGTCCAGAATGATTCTTTCAAAACATAAGCTATAGCATGTCCTACCAAAACCCATAAAAGCGTCTCTTAATTTTCAAACAAGATGGCTGTCATGCAGTGTCATATGGCGTCTCATCTCCCACTCCCCACACAAGAACGCAGGACATGGTGAGGCCAAAAAGGAACACCCACGGAGCCATAGATAGGGGAGTCATACCACTATAGCTGGCGGCTGGGTTGGAAACACAGGAAGTAGGAGCCACTCGATCCGCAACCTGCTGTCCTCTTCTCTGCCAACCAACCTCACTTGCTAGCTTCAACCTGCCGTACTAACTGCAATCTGCTGTGCTAACTGCAATCCGCCATACGCTTCTCTACCAACCAACCCACAATCCCTTGCTAACTGCAATCCGCGCTTGCTAGCTTAGCCACGGCAGTTATATTAGTGGCTAATGGCTGACCGGTAACAGCTGATGGCCAACTAGTCACACTTGATGGCCATCTACTACCTGAGCCAGCACCTTCCACGTGAGGCTGAGAGCCTGGAAACTGCTCTCTGGGACTCTGTTCCCACAATGGCAGAGTAGGTAAATGCTGTTCTTACTTCCTCTTGTGACCACATCAAAATGACAATTAAATTACAGAACAACCATCATTGAGAATCTTCTTAAGTGTAGCTGGACAGAAGTCCTACGACTAAGGACATAGAGAAGAAGCCACCTGGAGACTGGTAGGAGGGGCAGAGATGTGAAAGGGGCTGGTCCGACACCCGCATGTGGCAGTTAAAATCAGGAGTGATATCTGAGCTGTGGAGGTCTCTCATGAGGAGCAAAACTCCCCAGCCCAGGGCTCCAGTGCGAGGAAGAGAAGTCCTCACAAATTCTGGCTGTGAACACCAATGAAACGGTGGCTAAGTGAGATAGAGGGCTGCTGGAGTCCCAGGCACTCCTCTTAAAAAGCCCGCACATAGACTTACTCACTGAAAGACACACTCACTCTGAGCTCCAGCCCTGGGGCAGCAGCTCGAAAGGCACCAAGGACATATGGGAAGAAACTAAATTGTCTGGCTTCATGTCTAGGGTTGGTGGGGGAGAAGGGGACGGCAGCTCTCTTCCAGACAGAAGTGCTGGCAGAAGTCCATTGTTCTTTTGTTGAGCCCTCCACACTCCCAGTGTGCAGACACAGGCAGTGGCCATATTGAGTCTCCATCATCCAAGCTGACACTGTTTTCCCTGCCTTGGTGATGCCCTGACACCCTGTCCCACTCAACTTGTGAGCCCACCCAAGTGCTTCCAATGGCTTTTCCATACAAATGACCTACCTTGGCTCATGCTTCGGACCCCACAGCACATCTACTACATAAGGCCACTCTACTAAGAGACACCACACAGCTCTACCTAATACATAGAAACAAACACAGGGAAGCAGCCAAAATAGGGGGACAAAGAAACATACCCCAAATGAAAGGACAGAACAAAGCTCCAGGTAAAGAACAAAACAAGATGGAAATGAGCAAACTACCAGATGCAGAGTTCCAAACACTGGTTATAAGGATGCTCAATGATCTCAGGGAGAACTTCAACAAAGAGAAAGGAAACATAAAAATAGAGACAGGAAACATAAATAGAACCTGTCAGAAATGAAGAATACAATAACTGAAATAAAGAATATATTAAAGGGAATCAACAGTAGTTTAGGCGAGGCAGAAGATCGAATCAGCGATTTAGAAGATAAGGTAGCATAAAACAGCCAATCAAACAGCAAAAAGAAAAAAGAATTAAAAAAAAATGAGGATAGTTTAAGGGGCCTCTGAAACAACATCAAGCATACCAATATTTGCATCATAGGGGTACCAGAAGGAGAAGAGAGGAGCAAGGAACTGAAAATCTATTTTATGAAATAATGACAGAAAACTTCCCTAATCTGGTGAAGGAAATAGACATATAAGCCCAGAAAGTGTAGAGAGTCCCAAATAAGATGAACCCAAAGGGAACCACACCAAGACACATCATAATTAAAATACCAAACACTAAAGACAAAGAGAGAATCTTAAAAGCAACAAGATAAAAGCAGTTAGTTACTTACAAGGGAACTCACATAAGACAGTCAGCTGATTTCTCAACAGAAACTTTCCAGGACAGAAGCGATTGGCATGAAATATTCAAAGTGATGAAAAGCAAGCACCTACAACAAATATTAGTCTACCCAACAAAGCTATCATTTAGAATCAAAGGACAGAGAAAGAGCTTCCCAGACAAGAAAAATCTAAAGGAGTTCAGCACCACCAAACCAGTATTACGAGAAATGTTATAGGGACTTCTTTGAGAAGAAGAAGGGAAAAAAAATTAAAAATGTGAATAATAAAATGGCAATAACTATCTATCAACAATTACTTTCAGTGTAAATGGATTAAATGCTCTAATAAAAAGACATAGGATGCGGTGGCTGGTTAGCTCAGATGGTTAGAGCATGGTGCTAATAACACCAAGGTTGCCGGTTCAATCCCTGCATGCGCTGGAAGGACCCAGCAAGTCCACTTCTGGGTGTTCTTTTGAAGAAACCCAAAACACTACTTCAAGGGACATGTGCATCCATATGTTCATTGCAGCATTATTTACAATAGCCAAGAAATGGAGGCAACCTGGGTGTCCCTGAATGGATGAATAAAGAAGAGGTGGTACATATGTACAATGGAATATTACTTAGCCATAAAAAAGAATAAAATCTTGTCATTTGCAACAACATAGATGGACCTAGAGGATATGCTGAGTGGGGTAAGTCAGACAGAGAAAGACAAATGCCATATGATTTCACTTAAATGTGGAATCTAAAGAACAAGATAAATGAACAAACAAAACAAAAACAAAATCATAGGTACAGAGAATATTTTGAGGGTTGCCAGATGGGAGGAAGATTGGAGGGATGGGTGAAAAGGGGGAAGGGATTCAGAAGTACAAATTGGTAGGTTTACAAAATAGTCATGGGGATGTAAAGTATATTGTAAGGAATATAGTCAATAATAATGTAATAACTATGTATGGTGTCAGATGGGTACTAGATTTATCGGGGCAATCACCTCGTAAGTTATACAAGTGTCTAATCACTATGTTGTACACCTGTAACTAATATAGTATTTTATGTCAACTGTAATTGAAAAAGTATTATTATTATTATTATTATTTTAAAGTTCTCTTCTCAGAATACAAATGCAGAGTCCTGAACATAACCCAGAAGGATTTCCTGACAGGCTCCCCCTTCCCCGCTCGCCTCTCTGGCCTGTCCACAGTTCCCTCCCTGTGCTCACCCACTCCCTCCACTCCAGCCTCACCAGCCACCTTGCTTGCCCCCAAACACTCCCACTGGGGGCCTTGTACTTCTTTGTTCTTCGTCCAGAGCTGTATGACTCCCTCCCTTTCTCCCCTAGGGTGCCGCTGAATGCCACCTTATCAGAAGCCTCTCTTGCCATCCCACTTCGCTGACTTTTGACCATATTTAATTTTTAATTTTTGGCATTTATCACTTCCTGACATCTTTATTTGTTTGTGTGTTGTCTGTCTCTCCCATAGGAATGTAAGCTCATGTAAGCATGAGACAGAGATTCTTTTTTGGTTTTAATCAGCACTCTATTGCCAGAACAATGCCTGGGATATTGCTAAATGAGTGAACAAATGAATGAATGAATGAATCAGTCAATTTTTACTAGTAATGACACTGCCCATTGCAGTCTCAGAAGTCAGAGATGGTGCTTATCAGAAAAAAAAAGAAAAAAAAAAGTTTAAAACCAAGGACTCCTAACACCTAGTTAGACTGCTTGAATTATCTTTTTAAAAGAAAAGAGAAAATAATGCCTACCGTTTTGCAATCTGTAAATGAAAAAATCACTTTGTAATTGATATGTCCATTTGTTCCCATGGACTTCCTGTCAAGGCATACCATTTGCTTCTTAGATAAGGAAATAGGGGCATAAAGAGAGAGTCTAATTCTCAGAGTCAAGTTTGAATAAACTCACATACATTCACTGATATTTTATGGAAAATCTCATCTTTGGATTTATTCCACAAACTAAAGGACAGAAGGAGTCAGTTCTTTTAGACTTCAAAATAATTTCCGAAACCTGAGGTGAGTGTTTCTCAAGCAGGCCTAACATACACAATGTGTGTCAGGCTTGCTAAGTGAGAACGGTCTTTCTTTAACTAGCAGTGTGACTGATTACTGAGCTCCAAACTGGGTGAGGGTTACTGCATCTGGAGGACCAGGAGTTAATCCTGCGTCATCTCCCGGCCACAGGAAATGCCCGTGACCGCCCTCTCCTGGACTCAACCACAGGCCTGGCTCCCAGACCAGTGGTGCCACCTTCCCTTGAAGGGCTGGGCAACATGTTTTGTTTCAAGTGTGTTTTTAAGTGATTTATTCCAGGCTTAAATCAGAACAGGAATAAAAAAAGGATTGTATGATCCAGGACCACATTTCTGCCTCATTTTTGGTGGTGAATGATCCACAGAATGAACAACAAAAAAAAACCAAAAATGATCCAGAACTGGAACAGTTCAGAGTGCAGAGTGCAGAGCTGGAATTGGAACAAGGGATCTAGAGATTGAGAGACAAATTATTTAAAGTTTCCTCGGAGAGTTTTATTTCTTGCTGACAGCTGCTTTATGATTCTACAAACATCTCTTACCTACCAGGAGGCAGTTTGTATGATAATGCAGAGCTTGGGATAGAGGGAGCAGTCTGTTTCCAGGGCACTGCAGCCTGAGTCACAGTGTGACCTTGAGCAGCTTAGGTAGCTGCTTGTGCCTCAGTTTCCTCATCTAGTAAATGGAGGTAAAATAGTCTCTATTTCCTTGGGGTATTGTGCCTGGCGCATGGCAAGTGCTCAGTGAAACTGACTGCAATAAACAAGAATCCTGAGTGAAGTCAGAGAGGGGTTTGCCGTTACATGCACGAAGCCTCAGTTTAGGCCCCGAGCTTCCACAGGTGCCTTTCAGTGGCTGCGAGCTGCCAGGCAGCTGCAGGAGGGGATGGGAAGCCAGACTAACATCAGGAAGCATTTCTAGGTGACATTTCTAGTGAATTGCCTGGAGTGATATCAAGAAGAAAGGGCCTGGACTCTCTAAGCCTTCAGTAATTTGTAGTCATGGTTGTTGTTTTTTTTTCTTTTCTCATTTTAAATAGACACTTTCATACTAATTTATGTCCAATTTCCATTCCTTTTTTAAAGAGCCCCCCACCCCCAAATCATATAATCTTTAGGCCCCACAAAATCTGGATTTATCCCAGAATGATATAATCAAATCTTCACCATCATCCTGAAAAGTGATTATCCTCATTTCACGGCCTGGTAACTGAAGTGTTAAGAGGTTAATGCTGTCCCCAGGGATACACAGTGGGACCTGGCAGGGCTACAGTTTGAACCAAGGTCTCTCCACGTACAAAACCTAAATTTTCCCCACTTCACCCAACTTCCTTCCATCATGGGCATCATGAAGACTTTAAAACATAAGCTCCAGATTTGAACAGATATTTGCACACCCATGTTTATAGCTGCACTATTCCCAATAGCCAAAAGGTGGAAACAACCTACATGTCCATCAATGGATGAGTAAACAAAATGTGGTATATTTATACAATGGAATATTATTCAGCCTTAAAAAGGAATGAAATTCTGATACATGCTACAACATGGACGAACCTTGAAAACATTACGCTTAGCCAGACAAAAAAGGCATTCTTGTGTAATTCTATGTAGATGAGTTACCTAGAAGAGTCAAATTCATAGAGATAGAAAACAGAGTGAATGGTGGTTGCCAGGAGACAGGGAAATGGGACGTTATTGTTTAATGGGTACAAAGTTCCATTTTGAGATGATAAAAAAACGTTCTGGAGATGGATAGTGGTAAAAATTGCACAACTGAGTGAATGTACTTAATGCCAATGAACTATAACTTTAAAATGGTTGCA
Source organism: Rhinolophus ferrumequinum (assembly GCF_004115265.2). NCBI lineage: Eukaryota > Metazoa > Chordata > Mammalia > Chiroptera > Rhinolophidae > Rhinolophus > Rhinolophus ferrumequinum. The sequence continues at coordinate 62,158,971 of NC_046291.1, forward strand.
ATGATAAATTTTATATTATGTGTATTTTACCACATAATAAAAAAAAAGTAAACTCCAGACTAGAATATGAGACTTAGGGCACAAAAAACTTCTCTAGCACTTTGCATGTTGTGGGCATTATACACTAAGATTACAGGAAACTGTTATACATCCATCTTTAAAAGCATTTTTCTAAAGGTCTTGAATTGTGCAACAAAAGTATTGCTTCCAGATTCCATGCTTCCCAAGTTACACACATCTGCAAGTCAGCCAGAGCCACTACAAACAGCCCGCTGTGCTGTTATGTCAGGGCCAGGCCCAAAGACAAAGCATCCATTTCCACTATCTTCTTTTAGCTACTCTCTCAAAAAGGCTTTTACTGAAAGACAACTGGAGGTGGACTTGTCACCAGTACTTGAAATACTCCTAAAGCGGGTAATCACAGCAGGGCCATCCCAGAAGCTGGCAGTCATAATTCAGGTCCCTAGGGTTTAAATTGGCTCCCAGCCTGGTTGACTCAGTGTTTACTCTCCTAGGAGTGTTTTGAGGTGCCCTGGGGCTGGCTCTGCTGGGCCCTGGATTGTCTTTTTTTTTTTTTTATGTGGATGAGTGGCTCGGTCCAGGAAAGACCAAGCCAAACATAATGAATCAGATGGGTTCACGTGGCTTCCTGAAGTCAGAGCTTCCCTGAATACAGCCTGTTTCTAAATCGCAGAAACAAAAGTCCAGTTGAAGGGCAGAGCACAGGAGATGCTGTTTCCCTAGCTGTGAGGTGTTCTGTTGGTCCACCTTCCCTCAGCTCAGACCTTTTGAAGAGGGTCGGATCCCTAAATGGATGATGGGATTTTATCCTATGGGCCTGAGCAGCCTGTCTGAAAATGTAGATGGTGTGACTTAGGATCTCTTAATTAAGGAATACAGAGACCACCTCAACCACCCAAAAGAGATGGAATTTGTTATAAAAATGCACACGGCTCTAAAAGACACAGGATGCTGGGGAAACCCAGGAAGAGCCAGGCCTCAGAGAGGTCTGATCTGGAAGGGCGTTTGGGATCCACCGCAGCTCTCGGCCTGGGCCATCGTCCATCCCCTCAACAGCGTGAGTTTGTGGGTCAGACTCTAGTGTTCCTTAGCTCGCGTGGCTCAGCGGCCCTTCTCTGCTGCAGTTACTGCTGATACTCTCAACCCGCCACCTCGTCTGCGCATCATAGCTTTCCTTGGCCTGGGCTTCTGCCTCCCTGTAGCTGCGGATTCTTCCCACCACTGGCTCACTCCTGAAGCATCATGTTCCCTCCAACCTTATGTCCTCTCTCTACCAGCCGCAACTCCCGTTACCAAAGCCCTGATTTTTGTTTATATTTTCCAGTTCAAGTCATATATATAGACAGAGGGGGGGGGGAGAGAGAGAGAGAGAGAGAGAGAGAGAGAGAGAGAGAGAGAGAGAGAGAGAGAGAGAGAGAGAGAGAGAGAGAGAGAGAGAGAGAGAGAGAGAGAGAGAGAGAGAGAGAGAGAGAGAGAGGCAATTAATTTGATTGGCTTGGCTAAAAGGACACGGTTTATTCAGGACGTTTGATGAGTTGCGGGCCCGCTCATGGAACAGGGATATGATGGGTACTTTCCAGGAGAGGGCGCCAGGCACCACACCTTCAGGAAGCAAGAGTGCGTCCCTATGCCTTACAGCCTGAGTGGTGCCGAGGTGAAAACAGAGTGGACGGTATTTTCTTGTAGCATGGTGCTACTTTATATTTTCTCTTAAATTCAGCCGCGTTTCTCCAGCATGCATTTTAAGCCTTTTCTCAGTTTTCATCACAACCCAAGGGGGGGAACCTTTCCCCTCTCTTAATTGCATTATGTACCTTCTAAAACCATTTATTCATTTACTCATCTATTTACTTAATATTTATAGAGTACTTGTTTTGTAACAAGTACAATGCTAGACAATGAAGACATAAAATTCATCCATTTACTTGATAAGTGTTAATTGAATACTTACAAAATAGCAAGCATTATGCTGCTTGCTGGGAACATAAAGATAACTAAGGCCATCCCTGCCTGATACCTACTAAGAATTCAATAAATGCTTGTTGAATAAATAATTGTCTTGAAAGACCTCACAGCCTAGTGAAGGAGAGAGGCAAGGATTTAGGCAATTAGAAGCAGAGTAAAAAGGACTATCTTGGGGAAAGTTGCACAGAAGAGAGACCTGGAGAGAACAAAGTCGTCTTCCCGTGGGAAGCTCCAGTAATGTCTACACTGAGACCTGATGGTGAGTTGAGTTAGACAAGTGAGAAGGATGAGAAGGAGCCAAGGGCCTCCAGGCAGCACAAAAGCCAGACACAAAGGCTTGGAAGTGAAGGAGTGGCTGCAACTGGGAATTGAGAGCAAAAAAGCAGTGCAATTATGATTTTAGGGACTGGATGGAAGTCTGTACACGGGATAGTACAGGGTCCTTGATTTAAACACAGGTCACATTGAGCGTCTGGAGTTGCCCAGGACCTTGTAGTTGCTGAGTGCATCCAGTTAGCAGAGGAGCATGGAGATGGTCGGGCAGTGGTCCACACCACTCCCACTTATGTCCCTTTGGCAAGAGCTAAGTCACTAGGGTCCTCTGAAGTGCAAGACAGGTAGGGAGAAGTAGTCTACCTATGCTCCCAGGAAGAAGAGATTTTGATAGCGGCTAGAACCACAGAGAAAAGTTTCTAGGGAGTGGGCAGATGGAGAGTTGTGCGGGCATTCCTGATCCCAGCTCATCCTCAGTGCCTGGTGATAGCTTCCAGGGAGGTCTGTGGGCAGAGAGATGACTCAGGATCTGAGGAAAGCTCTAGAATCCAGGGCAACACTGGTTAGTCCAAGGCATTTCAGGCACTCTTGTGGGATGCAAGGTGTTATCTTCCAAAATGAGATTTTAAAATGTTCAGTCTATAGAAAAAGGGGAATTTCAAGAAGGAAATTGTTGAGAACTGTGAAGTGCTTGAAATTTTACTTGTAAGCTAACAAGTTAGATCATCACAAATTCATAGATGCTGACAGAGAAATGAGATGCCAGGGTCAGAGGTAAAGGACTTTAAAATTCACAGAGATAGCAGTGGCCAAAGAACCAGCATTTTCTTCCATCAGCATCCCAAGGCCAATTCCCACAGGGGAACCCAAATGGGAAGAGGTGACATCTGCACATGTGGTGGTCTGTGTTACAAGAGAGAAACCCTGAGCTTAGGGAAGCTGAATCTTTTATAACGGGCAGTAAACACGCCTGCTCCTGGTTCTGGAGGGTAACACTCTATCTTCCCAATATGTAAGAAAATCTGCTCCTTAGTCTGGAGGAAGACATAATCTCTATTTTCAAAGGCTGTTCACTTTACAAACATCCTTGAAAAGATAATCTGGAACAAAGGCAGTCAGTGCAATATTTGGAGAATTGTTTTCCAACAAAGGTACGTTCCTTTTTAGCAAGAAGGAGTGTTCTTTAAATAGAGGCTTTGTTTACTTGATCCTTCTCCTCCTGACTTGTAGATACTGGGCTGGCCCCAAGGCTCAGTCTTCAGAGCTCTCCCCTTTCTTGAGGATCTCATTCAGCCTAATATTTTTAAATTTTATCAGTTTTATATCTTTAAATTCATGCTGATGATCCCAAATTTACATCTGCTACTTTAACATCACCCTATTTGTACACTCAGGTAGCAAACTGCCTATATGACATCTTCACTTGGTTATCTTCTAGGTGTTTCAGAATTAACATGTTCTTGAGTCTCATCTTCCATACGAAACCTGATCCTTCCCCAGGGTAATCTCTCTCAGGAAAGTGTCGTACACTCAGATGCTCAAGCCAGGGAACTCGCTTTCTTCCATATCTACATCAAAGCACATCCTGTTTTTAAATTATATCCTGTCTGACTACTGTGTTTCCCCGAAAATAAGACCTAGCGGGACCATCAGCTCTAATGTGTATTTTGGAGCAAAAATTAATATAAGACCCAGTCTTATTTTAATATAATATAAGACCGGGTATAATATAATATAATATAATATAATATAATATAATATAATACCGGGTCTTATATTAATTTTTGCTCGAAAGACGCATTAGAGCTGATGGTCCCGCTAGGTCTTATTTTCGGGGAAACACGGTACCTTGCCTCTGTCCTAGACAATAACCATAAATTCCTAATTGGTCCCCCACCTTCCAATCTTGCCCCATACATTCTGACTGCTGAGGAAGCTAGACTGATTCTTTGAAAATACAGATTAAGTAACATCATTCTCCTGCTTTCAACTTCCCAGTGACATTCCAGTACATTTGAAATAAAATTCAAGGTCAAGAATACATAGGATCTGACCTCTGCCTCTCAATCTGACCTCACTTGCTACCACCCGCCCCCCTCCTGTCTTGCCCTCCACTGTCCTTGAAAATGCCCAGCATTAAGGTGTTTCAGGGCCTTTGTACTTTGTTGCCCAAGTCATTTAGGGTTTTGTCTGATGTCAGTTGAGCAGGGAAATCCTTTCTGACTATCCTCAATAAAATAACACACCCTATCTATCCCTCTTTCCTTTTACCTAGCTTTATAATTTTTCATACCTCTTATCACTGCCTGAATTTAAGAATCTGTCTCCCCACTACTGCTCCCCAACTTAGAATATATGCTTCACCTGTCAAGTACTAGGATTTGTTCACTGACATATTCTCTGTTTCTAGAGCAATATTTGGCACAAAGTAGATGCTCAATAAATATTTGCTGAATGACTGGTTTAATAAATGAACAAATGAATGAAAGCTAATACTGGATACAAAAATGGAGGCAATATCAGGGACACAGATACTTTGTGCCTCAATCTTTCTCTTCAAACTAAGTCAACTGATTTCATGTACTGTATTTTTCTCCCAAAAGGCACATTTCTAATTCTTTAATATTCCTGGTTTCTCTCTACAGGATTCTTACCATGTTCTTCCAGGTTCCTATGTATGATGGAGTTCAAAATTGAACATAGCCTTCTGAGAAGACCCTGAACAGTCTATAATTAATTTTCCTTTCTTCACAGGTTTCAAATGCTTGCTTAGAAATGCACTTTTAAACAATAATCTCACAGGATTTAAGCCCAGCCACAAAGAAGCCTATCTAAGGTCAGCTAGGTTGGAGAGGAACAAAGCGAATATTTGATTCTTACCTCTTTGTAGTCTCTGCAAATCCCAAAACATCCTCCTGAATACATTAGGAAAATATATGTAATCAATCTCATGAATTTCACCGTTGACTGTATAGATTTTAAGTTTGTCACTCTTTTGTTCAACAAATAAATACCTCCTATGTGCCAAGTGGTGAGCTGGAAGCTGGGACAGTACATGAAAAAGGGCACTTGGCCCCTGTCAGGAGGGATTCAGAACCTTGGGCACCACTGTTTCTGTTCTCTTTGTTGTTGTTTTGCAACTAATTCTGGTGAAATTTGATTTTAATATATTATATTTATTTCCAATATTGCTTTTTAAATAAGAATTCTGTACTTATGGGAAAATATCTTTCATCCAATTTGAAAAACAAGGGAGCAGAATGTTTTGCCTGCCTTCTAAATTGACTTTAAAATGGTAATTTTTATTTTTCAGGGTTCATTTCAATTTTCTGAAAAAGATTTAACAATGGAATACAAAAATCTCAGGTATTTTATTTTAGCTAATTTTTAAAATCCCCTTACATGTAAGTTATATATTTGTGTTTTATTTATCATCTTTACTGTTTTTATTAAATTCAAATGATTTTAGAAGCAACTTGAAATCAGATTTCAATTGCTCTTTTGACATTTCATTGACCAATATTTTACTAAAAGTATGAACTTTCTCTAGGATGCAGAGAGACTAATAGAATTTACACAAAAATTTCTACTGAATGAATTCCCCCACCTTCTTGGTGATTGTACACCTGCTTCCTTATAAGGAGAACAAGGAAGTAAATCATGTTGAAGTTGCTTTTAAGCACACCTTTTCTTCTTTACCTGTCCAGGTAGCCTCTGTTTTCATTTCAGTCTTAATGAAAACTTTTTCATTTACATCTCAAGTTTCTTTTCAAAGCAGTGTAAGTAGTATTTAAAATTTTACACTTCGAGAAAGAGACTTTTAACGATGTTCAGCTTTGGTCTTGTAATGCTGAAGGTAATTCATTTTTTTTTAATCTGTCTGCACAGCGAGAACTGAAACGAATGGGGATTGAACTGCTTTGCCTGTTCTTTCTATTTCTAGGAAAGAATGATCACGTACAAGGTAAGACCTAAGCTCTCAGAAATATTGCTTTCGTGGTATGCTTGACAAACCTGTCATTTGGTTCAGAAACTAGATCTGAAGTCATTTTTTATGTGATCTGTTTGATTGCTTTTTTGCCATTGAGCGAACACTTTAACAAATCGCAAGCAGACGCAGGGCTGTTCCCACAGCAAATGCTCTAGGCTTAAGGTAAGTAAATACAAAGGTTGTATTGGCATTTTAATGCAGCATTACTGCACAATAGAACTTCTTAATACCTTTGTGGGAACCATTTTGGTAACTTTCCTAGCTATTTTATTGTACAACAAGGACTTCCACTTAAGTGTAATAGCCTTGAGAGAGAAAAGGGATTTATTTTAAAAATAAAAATGCAGTACATGGAAGAGAAGATTTTTAAATGGGTGCCAATAATTTTTAAAAATTAAAGTAGACGATAATGAATGAGGATAATAAATATGATGATTCCATGTTTGTGAACATTAAGATACTTTTGTATCTAATATTTTAAGCAAAAAAGAATGATCCTTTCTGGGCAATAAGGCATACGTATTTTCAATGTGATAGATATAAAATACGAACTTTTCTATGAATTGCTAACATTTGAGGACTGATCTCTGAAGACTAAAATAAACTTTGATGTTGCTTTGCTCAAGTACTTTAAGAGGCATAAGTCTCGAAAATGGAGTGACTGAGAGTTTGCTGATTCTGTGTGTCTTGCTGGGTTTAAACACAGGTGGCTGTGCCATGGGAGGTGCAGAAACCTGTGAAGACTGCTTACTCATTGGACCTCAGTGTGCCTGGTGTTCTCAGGAGGTAAAACAAATGACCTCAACATGTTTGTAAAAACCGCAGTTACACTTCTGTTAAAGCCCCCAGTGGTGGCTCTGAAGGTGTCCTGCTTTCTATGGGTTTATAGGAGTGAAACAAATCTAGAAAGGAAAATGTACGCCTTAGTCACATCCGTGACTACTTTCGAAAGCAATTTGCAGAGGGAGTGAATGTCAAATTATTCAAAAATATTTAACTCGGGATCCTTTATTTAACCTGATTCCTCCTGTTATTTTAAAGCCATTTCTAACTGCTTACATGTCAAATGCCGAGGCTTGGGTCATCAGAGATCATGGAGATGATATTTTTCTAAAGCTAAACATATATTTGACTTCAGTATCATAGGTGTATTCCATCTGGGAGCCAGGATGCATTCTGAATCACTACTAGGTTCTAAGGGAAGTGTTGTAGGTTTAGGGTAAACTTTACTGTTCAAACATTATCCAGTTCTTTTAAAAATTACATTTGCATGTGCTTGCTGACTCTGTACGGTAACAATGACAAAGCCCGAAGCTGACATTCTTTATCTGATCAAAATGAAAACTATGTGAAAGTAGTGTAAGAAGACTGGGGCATGTAGCCTCCTGAGACAATATACAGCAATCTGTAAATGATTCTTGGTAAGAAAGAGCTGCCTTAGCTCTTTTTGGATTTAAAACAGTTCTCTACTGAATCTCACTAAGAGAATCCAAACACCAATCAAAACATTACCAATGCCAGTTTCAGCAAGGGCTGATATCATGCTCAAAAGGAACAACCTGGACACCCGACTCTGGACCAGGCTAGAGCTGTTAAAACCCACCTGCCAAGTTAAATGTGTATCTGTGGTCTCTCTGACCACAGAGCACAAACGCAGCTCCCTCCCCACTCCTGCCTGGACTGATGAGGCACAAACTAAAGTGAGACGGAATTTTGCTTTTCTTAAGCTCATGTATCAAAAGTTGGTTTGAGAATATAAAAGAGGGGGAAAAAAACCTATGTTTTTACAATGACTCGCTGAAAAAGGCAGTGTTAGTTTCATGCTAGAGACATACCACAACAAATCAGTCTAACATAATGCTTACTTCTGGAATTTTTATTTAAGTGCATTTTTTTAGCACTCATTTAAGAGAGTTTCTTAAGTTACTACTGATAACTTTACTTGTGGATGAAAGTCGGTAGCCAGTTGTCAAATTTTAAGGCCAGATTATTCTAAAAGTTCTCTCTAATGGTATTGGTTATATAAGTTGAGGCATTTGCAGCAAAAAGTAAATTAGACTTCTGCTTAGCGCAGACAGAAAATAAGTTCTATGGTTAACCCCAGCGCTGATCTTTTGGCAAAGACAGTGATTAAAGGTGGTTGCAGTGACACTGTGTTGAGAAGGATTCTGAGGCTTTCTCCAGCCTGTTTGCCTCTGATACATCAAGGGAAGTTACAGAGTTTGCTACATGTAGCCTGGGGCCACAAATATGCACAGGCCTGACTGATATATAACAAATTATATTCTCAAACATCAATTCCAGAAGGACTATATCTTTCCTAGTTGCTGAAAACAGCAAGAGTGACTTAGAATTCTAAGAAATGAGGAAAATGACGTGAACATTGGTTTGCCTTTCTCCAAGCATGAGAGACTTTGACTTTGCTTAGAGCCTCACAAGCTCTAGAGCAGCCTTAGCTATCAGGTAAGACAGGTATTTATATCACCACTCCATCTTTCTCTTCTGGGTATTGCAGGGTTGGAATGGCCACATCTCAGCCTGGAAACATTCATGTCGCTGCTTCCCGCTACCCAGGTGGATCCAAAGGGGACTGGGAAACTCCTGAGTCTCACATAGAAAAGCAATCTTCTACACCATGCTCTCTTTCCCTTCCTGTCCCCACCTCCAAAGCTTGGAGAAAGTTCTAAAAGACTTGAACTGAACACTTTAAGATGCCTAGTTTAAAGTCCCCAACAGGTTAACTTTAGTGAAGGAATGCTATTAACATAAGGATGACACATCCATGAACTAACCCAGGACAGAGAGCTAGACAAGGAGATGGCACAATCCTTGCCCTTTGGGAATGCATAGAAAAGGCTCTTTGTCACCGGATTTGGTAATAGGTACACTGATAGCTTGGACAGTCCTAGGATTCCCCAAAGCTACAGGTCATCTGTGACAAAATCACAGGCTGATATCGACTCTATAACTTACCTCTTTCAAGGATATGGTCATGGCACAGAAGATGCTTTAAAGAAATAAGCATTTAAAAAAAAAAAAACTTGTTAGGTAAATTTGATTGAATATAATAAAAAGAAGAATGCAATTTTACTCAGAATTTTAATGGCAGAATCCTGATTATTCTCCTCCGACTTAACTTGAGACATACATGTGATCAATGTCAGGCACATGCAATATAATTTACTGCGTATGGCAAAATGCCTCACCAGCAAAGCAAAGCAAGCAAAATAAAACTTTAGCTTATAAAGAAATGCAGATTTGTCTTCTTTTTCTCTTTTAGAATTTTACCCATCCGTCTGGAGTTGGTGAAAGATGTGATACCCCAGCAAATCTTTTAGCTAAAGGATGTCAACTAACCTTCATCGAAAACCCTGTCTCCCAAGTAGAAATACTTACAAATAAGCCTCTCAGTGTAGGCAGACAGAAAAATAGTTCCAGCATTGTTCAGATTGCACCTCAAAGCTTGATTCTTAAATTGAGACCAGGTATGTTATGATTTACATGAGCATTGGCTCAGTAAATAAGTCTAATGTCACACAGTAATACCGCTATTCCACTAATACACCTTGTAGCATATTACATATCATTGATTATTATCACTCTGATTTCCCATTCTTAAGGAAATAGAGAATTGCTAAGGCTAACACTTTTTTTTATTCACATCGGTCACTTGCACTCCAAATGTGTTACTAAAAAAGCCTTATCTAGTAGTAACCATTTGAATCGCTCAAATGTTGTTAGGGTTTACCTCACGTTTCTTCAAGAGTTGTAATGTAGCTTTAAATTCCTTTTTATTTTGCTCTCCTTTTCTAAAACCACATACAAAAAAATTCAGCTTATCTTCCATCTAAATGGATGCTAGTTCTCCCAAGGAGATATAAAATATCCTAACTCTTACCTCCTTCAGTAGCTCTAAACCCACTGCTGAAAGATTTTTAATGGGCTCATTCATTTATAAACTTTACCACACAGTTTATGCAATCCTAAGTATCTTCAGTAATTTCTTATTGAAATGAAATAGCCAGCTGAGCCAGAGACTGGCTAGTCACAAATAAGTCTCGATGCTTTTTTATGGATTTGCTTCTCTTTATGGTGGGGGCTTTGCAGGCAGTGAACAGACTCTTCAAGTACAAGTCCGTCAGACCGAGGATTACCCGGTAGACTTGTATTACCTCATGGACCTCTCGGCCTCCATGGATGATGACCTCAACACAATCAAAGAGCTGGGCTCCCTGCTTTCCAAGGAGATGTCTAAATTAACCAGCAACTTTAGACTGGGCTTCGGCTCTTTTGTGGAAAAACCCGTCTCCCCTTTTGTGAAAACAACACCAGAAGAAATCGCCAACCCTTGCAGGTAAGTAAATGATTCTCTGGCATCTTTGAACACCGATTTTCTGTAGAGATAGCCCTGCTCTGAGTTACACTTGGCAGGAGCTTGCTAACTCCTTGGCATTTCCCTCCTGTCTGGTTGGATCACAGCAGCTTGCTCAGTTGCCTGGGTTTTTCGGAACCAAGGGGAAGTCATCTTAATGCACGGTTCTAGCCTTGGGTGCTTGCAGCATCTGTCTCCCTGTGTAGGATAGGGATGTGGCAAATATGGCTTTGTGTTCTGCAGACAAGGCGACTGAGCCTTTCACTATAGGTCCCACTGACTTGTGCCCACCCTCAGCCCCTTTGAGACCTTCTATCCTCAATGACCACCACTTTCTGTGGCCATCGGACAGTAGCACTCACTTTCTCAGAGTATCTTTTTCCACACAATGACTTCTACTAAAATACACAGCTTCCTGGGGCATTCTTTGGGAAATGTGTGGTTCTCTTGTCTGAAGAAGGCCTTTGCAGCCTTCAGTGCTACCAAATTCAGTAGGAAATTAGACAGCGACTCCATTCTAATATACAATAATCAGCTGTAAACCCATATATTATCCAGCTGATGGCCAAGGGCGAGTGGCTTTGTGATGTCTTACCTGTCCAGTCAGTGACATGTTCAAAATAAAATTTAATATCTTTATATTGCAAAAGAGCTACCATTTGGTCTGTGCCAGACCCTATGCTGAAGGTTTTACATACATGACCTCATTCAGTCTCCATAATAGCAGCAAGTCAAAGCAGATTCCATCATCCCTGTACTCAGAGGAAGTAATAGAGGCTTTGAGAAGCTAGTAATTTGCCCAAGGCCACGTGACTAATCAGTGATCTGTACCAAGATCTGCGTTGCTCCAAAATCAAGCCCTTTCCTGCTATGATTCTAATATATATGAAATGACTTTCCAAACCCCCCCCATTGAGTTTTAATACTTGTATACACCCCAGACACCAGTCTCTATAAAAGGCAAATAGATTTTGTTTTAATTAAAATTTATTGGGGTGAACATGGTCAACAAAACTACATAGGTTTCAAGTATACAATTCTGTAATATATCATCTATTATGATTGCATTATGTATTCACCACCCAGAGTCAGTTCTCCTTCCATCACCATGTATTTGATCCCCCTCCCCGCTTCCCTTCTGGTAACCACTAAACTGTTGTCTGTGTCTATGAGTTTTTGTTTATTTGTTTGAAAAGACGAATAGATTTTGTAATGTCATTTTAAGACATTTCAGGGCGGTTCCCAACTAGAATCTGACATAGCCAAAAATAATTTGACCATGAAAGGAATTCATCACTGATTATAACTGTTAGGAATTGAGCTTGGTTGCAAGGATCAGAGATGGTGTCTGTCCTGCATCGCCTTTGTTTGAAGTATAATTGACATGTGCTAGAACGCACACATCAGAAATGTTCCGTGTGATGAGTTTTGACAATCGAATATAGGTACGAATGCAATCACCCCTTAAAACATGATGTAGAACATTTTGGTCACCTCAGAAAGTTTCCTTATGCCCCATTACAGTCAGTTCTACTTCTCTAGAGGCAACACTTCCTGGTTTCTGTAATGTAGCTTGGTTTTGCCTATTTGGGGATTTTATATACATGGAATAATGTCGCATTTACCTTCTGTGTCTGCCTTCTTTTGTTCAAAATATTTTTGAGATTCATCCATTATTTTATGTTTATCAGCAGTTTGTTCCTTTTTAAGTAATAGTCCATTGTATAGACTTACTACATTTTGTTTATTCATTCTTCCATTGGTGGACACTTGGGATATGTCCCATTTTGGGGCTATCATCAAAAGTGCTCTTATGATCACTTGCATATAAGTCTTTGTATGGATGCATGTTTTTACTTCCCTTGGATAGATACCTAGAATTAGAATTGATGAATTGCATGATAAGTATAATTTTAATTTTTTAAGAAACTATCAAATTATTTTCCAAAGTGAGTGTACCATTTAGCATTTCCATCAGCAATGTGTGAGGATTTTAGTTGTTCCAAATCCTTGCTAACACTTGGCATTGTCAGTATTTTTAATTTTAGCCATTCTAATAGGTATGTATCTCATTGTAGCTTTAATTTGCATTTCCTTAGTGACAATGTTGAGAATTTTTTCATGTGTTTATTTGCCATTCCAATATCTTAGTTTGCAAAGTATCTTCAAATATTTTGCCCACTTTTAAAAATTAGTTTGTCTTCTTAACATTATAGTTTATGAGTTCATTACATATTCTAGGTAAAAGTTCTTTGGTAAATATATGTTTTGTAAATATTTTCACCCAGTCTGTGGATGTATTTTTATTTTTCTAGCAATGTCCTTGGTTAAGCCAAAATTTTTAGTTTTGATGAAGTCCAATTTATCCACTTTTTATTTTATGGTTAATGTATTTGTTGTCCTAAAATCTTTGCCTACCCTAATGTCACAAAGATTCCTCCTATGTTTTCTTCTGGAAGCTCTCATGGTTGAAGTTCTTGCAGTTAGTTTTTGTATTTGGTATGAGGGAAAAGTCTAGGTTCATTTTTGCTTCCATGCAAATATCCAATTGTTCCAACTATTTGTTAAGCAAGATTTTCCTTTGAATTATCATGATGCCTTTGATAAAAAGCAATAGACTGAATATGTGTGAACCTAATTTTGGGCACTCTATTCTGTTCCACTGACCCATTGACTATACCCATGTAGCCACTAATGTCTCATAGTGTCGATTACTGTAGCTTTGTAAAAAGTCTTGACATTGGGAGTGTATGTCCTCCAACTCTGTTGTTTATTTGCTTTGGCTGTCTTAGACCCTTTGCATTTCCATAGAAATTTTAGAGTCAGCTTGTCAATTTCTTCAGAAAATATCCTGAGATTTTTATTACAATGGCATTGAAACCAGATGTCAACTTAGGGAGAATGGCTATGTTTACAATAGTGAATATTCCAGTCATTGCCCATGACATATATCCATTCATTTACATCTTGTCTCATTTCTCTCAGCAATGTTTCATCATTTTCGGGGTAGAGATCCTCCATACCCTTTGTTTGATTTATTCCCATGGACTTTTTAATGCTATTGTTAATGGTATTTTTAAATGTTTTATTTTCTAATTGTTTATTGATAACATGTAGAAATGCAATTGATTTTGCCTATTCACTTTGTATCCTACAACCCAGATAAATTTTCTCATTGGTTCTAGTCTGATTTTTTTTGTAGATTCCTTAGCATTTTTTATGTATATGATCATGTCATCTGTGAATAATAACTTCTGTGAATGACCATGGGAAACAATGGATATGGAATATTACCAGAGAAAACAATCAAAATTAATAAACTTGGATGGCTCAGCTAAGCTGGAAGCCTAGCATCCTGAACTAAAAATAACATCTGTCCTTAATCAGGCTTCTAGAAATAAAAGCAGTCTGGCTTTTTATAGCTTTGACTGCATTTCATCCATACATTCATTTATACACTCATCCATCTAACAAAAACTTACTGGGCTTCAACTATGGACCAAGCATTTTGCTAGGCATAGAGATCTCTGAAAGAAAAAATCTGGGCTCAGTTTTCAAGGAGCTGAAATTCTTTGGGGAGCAGGGACATGGTTTAGCATGGTAGTTAAGAGCGTGAGTTTTGGAGTCAGCCTGGGTTAAGTCCTGATTCATCCACTCTGTCACAATGTCACCTTAGGTGAATCATTTCACTTCTCAAAACTTCATTTTAGAATAACAGTGCTGATCACACAGAATGGTTGTAAGAATTGGGTGAGATAATGAAAGGAAGCATTTGGTAGTAGGCTTGACCTTGAAACTCTAAGTAAATTGTAGCTACCATTAACAATAGAGTGAGGTGAGGGGAACTGCACAGGATACAGTGAATGGGAAACCAAAGGAGGATTACGTATTTGATCTCTTTAAAGGTCAATATTTTTCTATTTTCTAAGGGTGTTTCTTTTATTCTTATTGGCAAAATTACCATTAGTTAAACTTATAAAGATCTCTTTTTTTGTTGCGACATTGTATTTTTTCCTTTCCCATTACATCCTTAATTCTCCCAGTTTCTTTGTCCAAATACCACGCTCCCCCCCCCACACACACATATACACACCAAGAACTCAAATACTAAACATAAAAGTCAATCCTTTGATCAATCCAAACCTTATAATTATGGAATAAAAATGTTATTTAGTAGGAAGGCAATAGAGGTAAGAGGAAAGAGCGTGGAGTTTTTCAGATCTGGGTTTAAATTATAACCTTGGACAAAAACTTACTCCCTTTGAACTTGGTCTCTACACCTATAAATGGGGACAATCGTAAGAATTGAACGAGCTCAGAACATAACAAACATTCAAAACAAGTATTGATTTTCTTCCTCTTATCAACATTTAGTATCTCTAGTTATTGTAAGGTAGAGGTCCACAAACTTTTAGATCTCAGGTTCTCTTACACTCAAAAAAATTAAGACCCCAAAGGACTTTAGTTTATGTGGGTTATATCTAGCAACATTCACTATATTAGAAAGTAAAACTGAGAAATTTAAAAAATAGTTATTGATTTAATAATTACAATAAGAAATGCACTGTATATTACTATAATAACATATCTTTATGAAAAATAACTATATTTTCCAAAACAAAATAAAAATTAGCAAGAGTGGCACTACTTTTTTTTTTCCACTGTTTTACATTTTTTTTTTTTACTGTTTTACATTTTTACAAATCTTTTAACATCTGGTTTAATGGACTCTCATACCCACTTCTGCATCTAATCTGTTGCAATATTTTGTTTTGGTTGATTCCATGAAAAAAGTCAAACTTCACATATATAGTTGGAAAAGGGAGAAGTATTTAACAGCTTTTTCTAATGCCTGTGGACATTCTTCTTTGATATTACATTCAAACAAAAGGCAACTAACTAACTGTTAGTTTCAATGTGGAATCTGAAACAATATCAATGAACTTTTCATATTGTTACATTAAAAGTCATTGGTCTGTTTTATACTTCAAATGGCTTTTATCAATGTGCAAATGGCTTTTACCAATGTGCGTGATTTTGTAATACCAAGCTTTGGCCATTTGAAAAATGTTGCTTCACTGAGTTATGCAGATCTTTCAAATGTCATAATACAAAATTTAAAAAAATCATATTTGCTAATATCACCAGCAATATTATCAGATAAGTCCTGATGTATTGGGAAGCTATTAATGTCATGGGTGGCAGATGAAAGTTCTCTAAAATTCTAATTTCCTATTTACCTCAAATTTTGTCACTGGCAACAAATACTGACAATTGTTTTCATCGAAGTGATAGGTTCACTTTCTTCATTATGAAGAAAATATCTAAGCAGTCTGCAAATATCTAAGTTGGAATAATAGTTTGGCTGTCAAGCATTCTTTCGGGTAAAAATGATATTCTATAAAAAAGGGGGGGGACAGTTTCAGCTCAAACCATCACAAAGTGCTTTTACACCATAAACATTGTACGTCAGTGTGCAGCAGAAATCCTCTATGCATATTTCTGATGTGGTCACACAGAAATTTTTTTTAAACATGTTTTCAAGAGTGTAGACTTAATAAAATTAGTAACTTTTACTGCTTCATCAAGGACAATCAAACGAAATTAACATTTTTCAAATTGTTATGGTAAATGCTTACTGGTAAAAAATATAAGGACAACTAAACAGTTTTGTGACATTGTCTTGATAAGTGCTAAGGGACCAACAGTTTTACTCACCACTGCTTTGCATCATCAGTGCAAATGCCAACACAGTGAAACGGACACTAACATCTTTCACTATCATGGAAAGGGTTTGACCTTAAGGACTGTCTGACAAGGTCTCAGGGACCTCCGTGGGTCTGTGCATCACATTTGTAAAACCTCTGTTTTAATTTAATCTGTAACACTTTTGGATGGAGGGTCACTAAAAATTTATTTGAACATGTAAGAAGTTTACATTTTGTGAAAGAAGTTTCCCTTATGCTGTTGTCTAAGATACAGCAACAAAAAACATACTTCCTCCATTTTCATGTTTGCAGATGAATTGTGATGTGCATTTAAAAATATGTATTAGCATAAAGGTCAACTTTTCTCTATCAAACAGTTTGAGGGATTTCTTTTTTAACATCATTTCATATATGTTATGGCATTTTGTTTTGTTTTGAATTTGACACCAACAATGAGGAATTCATCGTAGTTTTGCAAAGGAGGAAACTGAACCATGGGATGTTTAAATTTTCTATATGTACACAGATAAGTATATATGAGTATATGGTATAGTTTCTGATTGCGAAGGTAATGACAAGCCCATGTGAGTATACAGACAAAACGAAGAAAATGGAAATTGTTTCTAATCCTACTCAAAAGAAATGATGTCAACCTTTGGGTATAATAGTCTTATTCTACAATATTTAAAATGTTAATAAAATACGAGTGGTACTTTTTTATAGTGTTTCATAATTATCTTGCATTTTAGACACAAATCTATTCTTATCAAAATCAAGTTATGTGGTAGTGAGAACCTATTTCCTTCAATTGCCATGTTAAGAAAGTAACAACCAAATATGAGCATTTGTTAGAGGAAGAACCCTGACCAAACAGGGGCAGGCTCTACTCAGAATTCCCTGGCCTGACCTGACTCGGACTCTGTTTTGCTTTAGCTACATTGGTCTCCAAGCACATAAATATGTTTAGCGAATTAAATTAAAATTTAATTCCACTTTCCAAAAGCAGAGAGTTTTACTCTGTGCACTTACATGAATGGCTGAGAAAGTACTGAGAGTACTGACTTGCGGGTTACAAAGAAATGTTAGCGAGTAGGTGACCTTGCAGACCTGTAATCCATGAATAACGAGGTCTGATTGTATACCTCAAGGAGATGAACTTGGTGAACAGGACCCTGACCCAGAAAGAAGTACCAGCTTGTCTTGTGCTGACCACACAGGCTTGTGAACCTGCAAAGCTGCTCTTACAAGAGTCAACCAGCTCTTCCCAGACAGCACACCATAGCCTCACTCGGGGCTACACCTTTTTGTCTCTGTATTTCTGCACCAGTGTTTCTCAAGTTTTAGGACAACCCACGTTGCTGAGCCTACCCCTAACATTTCTAACTCAGTAGGTTGGGAGTAGTACCCCAGATTTTGCATTTATAACAAGTTCCCATGTGATGACCATGCTACTGGTCCATGGTCTACACTTTGAGAATGTCTGCTCTGTACGAGGACCTCTATTTTACAAATGGAAATCCAAAGCTCAGAAGTGTTGAGTAACTTGCACAAAGTCTTATGCACAGCTACTAACTGGCTTTCATAAAATGTGGCTGAGTGTATGATCAGCTCTTTTCTGTTTTACTGCAATATTTTGGGGGCAGATATCCTAACATGGCATTCTTCCCATGTGCAAACTGTTTTAAGTGGTGGTTTTATTCCTAAGTTGGTCCACAACAATCTGTTCAGTCAGACTAGAGTTGGGCTCTAGAATCAAGAGCTCTGCTTTGATTTTTGGCCCCTTGGCAGCAGGGCTGGGAGTGCAAGAGGGAATAGAGAAGGAAGAAGAAGGCTCCTCTCTCAATCTTGCTACAGGGTGACTCATACTTGATGACAGCTTAGCATATTGGAATACAAAGAGATTGTTGTCATGTAAACTTAATGGTGGATTTTGGTTCATAGGCAATAAAGTGTAGTGATTACACACACACATAGGAGTGGGGAGTCTGATCACCTGATTATCTGTTATCTGAGCTTGAGCAAGTGTAAGACACAGTAAGGTTCTAAGTGTTGGGTAATATGGTCAATTTGGAAGGGATGGTTGGGAGATGGTGACAACAGCCTTAGCAGTGAGACTCATAGCCAAGTTACAGAGTCAGGCACTTCAGAAAAATTCATCTTCATTTGAGGAAATAGTGTCATACTATTAGATCTATTACTTGTGTGTTATATCATGTTCCATCAAGAATGTTTTCACATTTTACTTTTGCAGTAGTATTCCATACTTCTGCTTACCTACATTTGGATTCAAGCACATTTTGCCACTGACAAATGATGCTGAAAGATTCAATGAAATTGTGAAGAATCAGAAAATTTCTGCTAATATTGACACACCCGAAGGTGGATTTGATGCAATTATGCAAGCTGCTGTGTGTAAGGTATGTGGAGAGGAATAGTGTTTCACACTGATAACACAAATTTCTCCTCTATTAACGCATCTACTTTGAAAATCGTAGCTATCTTTCCTTTAATTGCCATATTTCTACATTTGATACTTTCCTTAAAACAAGATTTCTGTAAAATTTTTAATTCAATCATGTTAAAATGAGACTGTTCTTATACCTAATCTTTGAATGATCTACTAAAGTTTTAGTCATGTATGATTAATCTGTAAAGATTGAGATCAGATTAATTAGTTTTTGAGTTAACCAAGGTGAAAAAAAATGAAAGGCAGAAATTAATGAAAAAAGTAAAAAATGCTCTGAATCAGTATAAATCTTGACATATGATTTAGATATCTATTGTTTTGAACCAACAAAATAAGCATCCAAAGCCAGATTGTCTCTACAACAGCGTAGGAACACCACTCTTCCTAGACAACCAGACACGTGTCTACATGAATGACTCCTCTGTATTCAGATGGCAGCTCTTCATGGGAAACATGAGGAAACAGACAGGGCTGAAGCTCCTAGAAGGTGGGAAGGCCAAGGAATTAGAGAAGGAAGGACAAGGATAATCTTTTGTCCAACTAGATCTGGAATAACATTAATTAAAGGGGAGAGGTCTGCTAAGAAACAGCAAAGAGATCATCTTAAATAGCAATACGCTTGGGTCATACTTTGATAAGCAATGCTTATCCTTTCATAATTTTTGGATGACATCAGTAGAAAAGAGAAATATATGCCTGAATGTTGGTTGACATTTTAATAAAGCAGGCTTACACTGAGTCCATTTTATACTGCATTCTGACTAGCTTTTCTTCAGCTTGGATTTGGGATAAGCTATGACCTCCCTCCCTTATTTTTCTGGTAAATTGAAAGCTGGACAGTAAAAATAATTAACCACGTAAAAGGCAAGATCCACTGGATACTGATTACAGTGGAAATATTTTTTCCTGAAGCATAAATCATCTGAAAATGTTATCCAGGGGAAAGCAAATGTCACAGAATTTGGTGTTTTTAATACATTAATATTATTAACTCACAATAGATGAGAAAGGCTTACATACATAGACCAGCAACCTAACTTTAATAATCTGAATGTGTCCAACCATAATTGATTCACTTTTAATAAGTGCCTGCTGTTGTTCCATACAAACCAAATGTTCCTTTCTCATGGTAGGAAAAAATTGGCTGGCGGAATGACTCCCTCCATCTCTTGGTCTTTGTGAGTGATGCTGATTCTCATTTTGGAATGGACAGCAAATTAGCAGGCATCGTCATTCCTAATGATGGCCTGTGTCACTTGGACAGCAAGAATGAATACTCCATGTCAACTGTCTTGGTATGTAACCTTAACTCTACACTGTTTTCAGGGCCACAAGGAGGCAAATGAAGCAATACTTACTGTAGTACATAGCAGATCAACCCAATGTGTGAAAACACTGCACATTTTCTGATTTGAGATTAACAAATTTCCTTGTCTCAGTTCTCACCACTATTAGAGGTTCCCACCGGAAAACAGTGGGTGCTGACTGTTGCCTGAAATAGAATTGAATTATGAAGCATCAAACTGAGAAGGTCATATTATCCTCATTTAACATTTGGGAAAATATGGTACAGAAAATTTGGGTGACTTCTTAAAATGACAATGCTGTAGAAGTATATTAGGGAAGAGAAAGATGGGGGAGGGGAGAGAAGAGAAAGAGACAGAGAAAGAGGAAGGGGAAGGGAAAAAGGAAGGGGAAACAGAAGAGAAAGAGAATCTAGAATTCTAATATCAGATTGGAAAAAACTAGTCTCCAAAAAAATAATTCAATGAGATAATGTATATAAATACTTAATACAGTGCTGGCAATTACTTTTTAAAAATATAATGGTTCATAAATTACCTGCTACCATTCCTTGCCTCAATTTCTAAACTTCAATATGAATGTTTTCCCCTAATCTGTGATCAATAGCATTCCCCAAACTTATATATTCTTTAATCATATAAACTGACTTTCCACATTACAAGATCTATGAGGATAGCCACATTTTGTTTTTCAGTCAATGAGGATAAAAAATTGTGAGAAATGAATCCCTTTTTCTTTCTTTTTTTTTTTTAATTAAAGTTTATTGGGGTGACAATTGTTAGTAAAGTTACATAGATTTCAGGTGTACAATTCTGTGTTACATCATCTATAAATCCCATTGTGTGTTCACCACCCAGAGTCAGTTCTCCTTCCATCACCATATATTTGAACCCCTTTACCCTCATCTCCCACCCCCCTCACCCCTTACCCTCTGGTAACCACTAAACTATCATCTGTGTCTATGAGTTGTTTCTCATTCGTTTCTCTTGTTCTTTTGTTGTTTTTGGTTTATATACCACATACCAGTGAAATCATATGGTTCTCTGCTTTTTCTGTCTGACTTATTTCACTTAGCATTATAATCTCAAGATCTATCCATGTTGTCACAAATGGCCCTATTTCATCTTTTCTTACCGCCAAATAGTATTCCATTGTGTATATATACCACAGCTTCTTTGTCCATTCATCTATCGAAGGACATTTTGGTGAATCCCTTTTTCATTACCTTTTTCTTGCAACTATTCAAATGTCCCTTAAATAGATATCTTGGGAAAAGCAGGACCATAGAAGCAAATACGACCTGTTACCTATTATAACCTTCTCATCTAATAAATATTCAATTCATTCTTGCTCAGTAAGTTGCTACAAATGCACAGAAGCCATGGACTAGTTCCACGTCTGCCTGTAACGTAGCCCCTTGTGTTCTTTGAGCACTTCCTATGCACTCAATACTAGGCCAGACTCCTGGGGCCAACAAATAATAGGAGGTGGTCCCTGGCCTTGAGGAATTTATAATTCCCACAGTATAATTGTGGGAATTAAACCAACTGATGTGGCTCAAATAGAAATCGTATATGCCCACCTATGAAGGGGGCTACATGGTGTGATACTGGCTACACGTGCACAGCAGTTGAAAGGCTCTAGAACGTGTGGTGATGAGGAGGGGCCAGCATTGGAGGAATTCATGCTTAAGGGTGACGGATGTTTAGTGTTGGGCAGTTGGCAGCAGGGGAGACTGAAAATGCCAGGCTCAGGAAGATTGATATTATCTGGATTCTACTATTATCTACTAATAAAAATCCAAACGGCATGGAAAGCACGTATTACACAGCCAGATTTGCAGTTGGGTCATTTACTTGAGTATTTTAGGCAAAATTGTTCTTTTTCCTCAACTTGAACCTTGTACCCAAAGAAGACATTAAACAAAAATAGTCCAGAAGTGCTGGGAATGTGGGAACACACCACATTAGTGTACAGTGTCCCTCCACTTTGGCTGATTTCTGACATAATGGACAAATTCTCAGTTTGTTTGCAGGCTACTCATGCACTTAAGTTTCCTCTTTGTACATTATCCCCATTGGGAGTCATTTGCCAAGAGGCAAAGGTGCTGCATGTTTTTGAGTCTTAGAAAGTAAAGGCCATCTTCAGATTTGATAATTAATGATGTCTTTATTTTTTAAAGTACCCGTATCACTTGGGAATGAATGTGTCAATGGAACAGAGGTACAATGTGTTTTCAACTGTCCTGTGAAAATATTGCAGGATCCCATAAAACCGATTCGTGACATCAAAAAGGCAATAAGATCAAACCCAAGAACTGGTACAGAAATGTGTCAAATCAGAGGGTCCTAGGAATTATAGTGTGTCAGCTTCAGCATGCTGCCCCTCCCTCAGCTTCCTCCCACCTCCTACAATTCCAGTAGGAGATGCAGAGCTAAAGAGCTCAGTGCCATCTGTCATTGTCTACCTGCTCCTCCCTCCACCCTAACATTCCCTCTAACTTGAGCCTGCTGGCAAGTGGCACTTAGAAGAAGAAATGTGTCTCTACCCTTGAAAATATGACACACCACAAGTTGTTAAATAAATGTCAAGTGATCTTCTTAGAAGTAGCGGAGAATAATGTACCACATTGACAGGCACTGACCCTTAGGAATTAATTGGATTTACAAGATTTAGGAAACAGCTATTAAACCAATTAAGTAAATAATGCTAACTGTGTATGTACTGACTCAGCGTGGTAGACACAACAATGCCTGGGGGCATGGACATGCCAAACTCCGTAAGTTATCTTTGAAAGAAACATTTCTGTCTCTATTTTGCATACTCTTGTCAAGATGATACTTAAAAATGTGTATGTTAATTTTAGGAATATCCAACAATTGGACAACTCATTGATAAACTGGTGCAAAATAATGTGTTACTGATCTTTGCTGTAACCCAAGAACAAGTTCATTTATATGAGGTAAGCAAACAGAATGCAGGAAATTCCTTCAGGGAGGTTATTCCACATGAAACTTGACCATTAACTCTGTGAGTTTAACGCATGGGCTACCATTAGAAAATCATTAACACATGCCAAACAGCCTGGACACTTGGCAAGTGGATTCCGTTACGGTGTGCAACTTCAATTATAAACGTGGAGGTACCGAGGGGTGTGGGGGACAGATGGTGGGACAAGGAAGAAAGAGTTACGGAAACGAAAAGGTAAGTTGGAAGAGAGTACCAATAATCATAGCACCACCTACCTCATGGAAAACTAGTCTCTCCTTGAACTGTTTCATCTGATGAGAAGGGCGTTAACAGAAAGCAGAGAAAATTATGAGAATGGGAGGAGAATTGACTTTAAATGTTCTGATATTTGCAAATTAGATACGCAGGAAATACGTAAGTAAAGATACAACTCAGGCTGTTGAAAAGGGAAAAGTTGAAAGAAAAAACCTTGTTAAATGGAACCAAAAAATAATTTCCCCCTTAAAGTAGCTGGATTTGAAGTTAAAGTTTTGGGATGGAAGTGCCAAATGCAGAAAGAGAACTCTTTTGTTCGATGAAATAACACTGGTAAACCAATACATGAACTGTAAAGTGCATATGCAAACACAAAAGATTTCTGTGGTTTCTTTCCAGCCTAAGAAAAACAATATGTCAAAATGCTACGAACCAGGCTACCAGCAAATGGTTTACTCTTCATGATTTACACCTAACTGATTTACTCTTAGTGTCACAGAGAAGTAAGGAATCTCTAGCCTGAGCCCTAGAAAATGTAGAGAAAATAGGTATACATCAACTTGTCTTTGACTTCTATGCAGAAGTTTCAAATATGATTAAATTCAGAGTCTGGTCTCCCTTTCCTTTTGAAAGGACCTCTTAAACTCGCTTGGTGACTTTACAGGGCTCGCAAAACACTGAGATTATTTCACAGAGGCTTTGATTAAATGCCACTCACGCTAAGGACGGTGCAGCCCATGGACTTGCATCAGGTTCTGTAGAAAGGATCCAGGAGGAGATGCTATCTTGCATTTTTAATGAGAGGAAGGTATTGTACTCCAGGTGAGATTGCCTTCTGCTGAAAACCAAGGAAGTCCATTGCAATCAAGCTGCATACTCGAGGCCTTTGTTCTACTCAGAGACCATGTGGGTTCACCTGATCTGGGCATTTTCTTGAGGCTCTTTAGTATGTGATACTTGTTTCCAGTGGTTTTAAGTAGTAGAGCTGAGGTAAAGATTTAGAAAAAATATACCACAAATACAATAGTGAGTCTATTCTGCCTTTGATCCTTAAGGCTAGTGTGAGAGGACCCTGGGGGTCTCAACACCTCCTCCAAAGCAGGGCTCCTGTTTAGAAGGGGGAGGCGGAGTTGCACAGAACTTTTTTATTTAAAGGCACGTCTGGGAAATGCGACTGATGATCATGAACACAGGTGCCCATAAATAACTCACTTTGGGTATAGTCTGTAAGACTCACAACTCACTTACGCATACATGCCTCTTCAAAACTGCTATTAAAAAGACAGAGGAAAATAACTACATGGCAAAACAGGACTTGTCAGATTCAAGCTAGTTGCCTCCATGGTTCCTCTGTTGCAACGGAAATGATCATTTCCAAGGAAAACACCAGATGAGAGCCTGCCTCTAATGGAACAGCAGGACATTTATTTTGCCTGCGACTAATCTCATTATGAGGTGAATTATGTTCGGTCGTGATCTGTGGTTTTTACCATCCAGGCTCTACTAAATGCAAAGGGACATTTTCAGGGAGCCACGGAGTGGACCTGGTCTGCAACCCACTCTATGACTCCGGTCCTTTCATTATTTTATTTTTATTTTGTTGGCCTCACCATTCCATCTGCATTAGTGGGGGCAGGCGGCAGCCTGGTCTAAAGATAATGACAGCAACACAGCACTTCCCTGAAGGCTTCACACAGCATGAAAATGCTGATCTCTTGCTTTATTGATAATGAAAACTGAAAACAGACCAATAATGGCTCGTGTGGCTTTTCCATTTAAATCTCTTAGAAGGAGCCCTATGTGTGCAGGAGCCCTGTGCAACCTGATGTTTGGATAGCTGTGATAGATGAACATAACTACCAAAGAATCACTGAAAAATAAAACCAGAGATAGGATAAATAAAGCAACTAAGTGGTTGGATCTAATGGAACTTCCAGAGGGCAAATTGCTTGCCCCAGTTCTGTGTTAAGCATAGTTATGTGCATTCATCCTGGGCAGAGGATGAGTCAGGTTCAATGGCAGCCCCGTCTTACAGCAAATAAGATTTATGTTGCCCACTCATGAAATGGAGGAAAATGACTGTTCTTTTGGCAAGTTTGGTGAGATGCTTTGGACTGCCCAGACGTGTAGTGTTGCTGTACTTTGTGGTAACAAAACTGAACAAAGAATGGAAAAGATAAAATAAGCAGTTTCGCCTTCAGTTCAATATAACTGCAGTGTACAACCCAGACTCCAGCAAACAGATAATTTTCAACAAACTTATTATTATGAATAGTTTCCTGTTGGTCCAATTATAGGGTTCAAGAGATAATGATAGATAATAGACTGAGCAGTAGGTAGTATATTACATTCTAGTGCTAACTACCATTTTGATTCAGGATTCAATTACCCGAGCTTAAAAAAAATGTTTTTACCTCCTCTGTTGTTTTTAAATGTTTACTATTAATTTATATTAAGGTAGTATCAGGCTATTAAACCACAACTGTCTAATTTGACTAGTCTTTTCCTTCCTAGTGAGATATTGAGATAAAAAGCAATTAAATCAGGGTTCTTTACTGCATTGGCAAATCATATTATTAATCACCTGGGATTATGTGCAAGACTTTAAAATATCCTATATCTTTAAAAATGTCTACATCTGTCTGGAAAAGATGGGTTTTATGAAGTTAATAATAATTATTATTATATGAGCTGGTATTTATGATGTAATGTTGAAACACAGCACTTAGAAAGTAAACAAGATATATTGGTAATAGACATGTCCAGTTTAGTCACTAATGTCTGTGACTAAATTGATGTCCCTATGGTTAATAGACAGAGTGACATGTCTAAAGCATAGGGATACAGGACCCAGGCAGGTTTTTATACTACTGAAGGGCCCTTCTCCCTGGAGGTAAAAAGCCCTCGATAATCAGCTCTTTGAGGAGAATGGGGAGTCTTGTTCATCTTTCTGTTTTGGCCAATTCTCAATATACAGTAGATTCTTGGTAAATATTTATTGAATGAATTTTTTAAAAAATGCAATGCGAACACATCTTTTCTTAAATTGGGTCAAAGTTTCTAAATAGAGACTTGGAGTTTTGGGTGACAGATACCTGTCAAGGTTGAGGGAGCCCGTGTACAAGAGCAGGTAGGGGTGCCTAGCCCTTTGCTACGATCCCTGCAGCCCTGGCTGTCCCTCCCCCCCATTCTTCCACTTGGGCACCGGAGAGGAAAGGAACACTCTGCCATCAGTCTTAGGACCAACCCACTGGATAAGCTCCAGAACTTTCCAAGGCCATGAAAGGAAAATCCCTGAGCAATGGCCCTCTTGATGGTCGATATATCTAAAAGCAAGCATAAAGACTGGCCACAATATGCTCTGAGCTTGATGTTCTCGTGTGGCTTGTGAAAATTGACAATAGACAAGTTTCAATTATTCAGAAATCAATAACCCAGTTTTTATTTCACCCCTTTTTTCTTCTGTTTGCTCATCTTTTGAGCTTTTCATGGCAGCAAGAGAGTTGAAAGGAGGCAGAGAAATTAGGAAGGACGATAAAACAAAAATTGGATCCTTCTGCTATTTGTTAGCCTGTTCTGTATTGTTTTGTTTTACAATGTTCACTGTTGGAAAAGATGAAAACAATTTTGCTGTGATGCAAATCCCTTCATCTCTGGCTTTTGTTTTTATAAACAAAACAAAACAAAACAACAACAAAAATGACCTCCTGCTTTAGTAGTTGGTGACTAAGCCAGGAGGGAGGAAATCACTGAGTATTCCAGTGATCTTTGCACAGATAAAACATAGCTAGCTGTAATATAGCTGATTTTAGGGTATGGTCTAGAAAGTTGTTCTTTATCCTATCAACCCCATCCTGTAAGGGGGTATTCCACATTTATGCTTCTAGTGAAAATAAAATCATCAAAGGATAAAATGACAATTTGTGGATTATGAGACATACCCATGGAGTTAATAAATTGTCCTTAATCCAGGTGTCATGGAAAAGCATTTTGATTTCTCTTTAATTGATGGTATCTGGAAACAAAAAATGAAGAGAGACAGCTGCCTACACTTTCATTAATAAAAACTCCTCTTAGAAAGAGAGCATTTGGAAATAAAACTCATGTCCTCAGAATATCAGAGCAAGACTGCTAGTATTTTCTAGTCTAATTAATAAATAACAACTATTAATAGTCATCAATAGCTACCCTTTAGATTCCACATGGTATTTTTCTTTTAAAGAACTCAAAGGCTCATAATCCAGAAAATAAACACAAATAAAGGAAAAAAACTATACGGATTTAAAGTAGGGTCTTAATGAGATGCCCTATTAGGCCAACCCATGTAGAAATACAACATGGGATTTCAATACAAGGCCTAAATATTTCAAGATTTACACAATACCCAGAATGTCTAGCACATCATTGAAACCAATATGCTATTGACTGCAGTCATTCATTCATTCATTCATTCATTCATTCATTCATTCCTTTATCCATTCATCAAACATTACCTGAGATCCTCCCATTAACCAGGGTTTCTGATTATCGAGGAGAATAAGACACAGTGCCTGCCTCAAGAAGTCTCATAGACCATTAACAGACTTGTAGACCAATAATTTGCCTAAAGAACAAGATAAGGACATTTTAGAAGTTGTGTTCTGGAAAAAGACTCCAAGGCAGAATTTTACTGAGGGGCTAGAGTTTTCATATCCGTCCATGTTTTTACTCCTTTTCTATTCACCATTGTTGTTCGAAGGGGCAGCAAATTAACTGGCAATCATAAACAGCCCGTGATGCTTACAGTATCACAGTGTTGGACTAAGCCTTACCCTTTATAGCAGTGGAAACTAAAGACCAGAGACGATATGCAACTATGACTATGAAAATAATAGGGAAGGTTTGCTGAGGGCTTATTAGGTGGCAGCCCAGGGTTCAGTCATTTTAACTCATTTATCATTTAATCTCTTTTATGGGTACAGATCCCAAAATAACCACGCAAGTTGCATAGGAGAGTCAGGATTTGAACGTGGGCAGCTTGAGTCCACAGCTGAGCTAAGTTGCAATGGAACCTGGGCTGCTATAGTGCAAGAACATGCTAATTTCCAGGCACCAGACAACCAGAGAAGCAGCTCTTTAAAGAAAGTAACTGACTTTGATAGTCACTGAGCAGTGAAAGCCCAGAGTCTAAGGGTGGAGCAGAACTGCCTGACAGATGAACCAATAGGTGAAATGCTTATAAATGGCAGAGTCCTTCCAGGCCTGTGAACACTAGGGTTCTTTGATGTTGCTGTTAATTTAGACGAATACAGCAAATATGTGGACTTGAAAAAAAAGACTTGGATTCTGCCTTGTGTTACTTAAGCACTGAGTGGTAAGAATAGGCCAAGGAGCTTGATATCATAGGCCAACCATCTAAAACATCTACCTTCTATGGTAATCACTATCTACGGTTCCAACCAAAGGGGGAAGGAGACGCATGGTCTGATACAGGCTATAGGTTTATTATGATCTAGTTCAAGCACACAGAAAAATAGAGGAATGTAATGAACAGCCATATATACCTGCTACCCAGATCTCTCAAATCTTAACACTTTGCCTCCATATTTGCTTCAGATTTTTTTAAAAAGTAAAACATTTCAGATACAATTGCCTGCTGTTTAACTGCCCAACTCTGACCCCACCCCCCCTTTATTTCCATAGAAATATAAGTATCCTGAACTTAGTTTTTCTCATTCTCATGTTTAGTTTTTGTACTATTAAAAGTATATGTATATCCATAAATAACGACATAGTTTTGGCTTACAAGTTTAATGTCATATTATTTCTACAGTTTGCTTTTTGACTCAATGTTATGTTTTTGGTTGTTGTTTTTTTTTAATTATGGTAAAATATACATAAAGAAATTTACCATTTAAACCATGTTTAAACATATAGTTCTGTGGCATTAAGTACATTCACATTTTTGGTCTCAGTGTTATGTTTTTGAGGCTTATCCATGGAGCTATGCAGAACTCTCATTTACTCTGTTCCACTGCTATGCATATTCCACTAAGTGTATTTACTGCAGTGGGTTCATTCTGCAGCTGAGGGCATCGGATCATTTCTAATTGTTCAGCATGACAAATGTTACAGCCATGCACATCCTTGCACACATGTTCTCTATTGAGGATCCGTTTCTAGAAGTGAAGTTCCCTGGTCACAGGGGAATGGCATCCTCAACTCGACTGGATGTGTCCAAGTTGCTTTCCAAAGTGCTTGTATCAGTTATTCTCCTATCAACAATGTGGGAGTGTGGCTTCCTGCACGCCTCCCCACCCCCCAAAAAAAATACCACACACTTTCAATTATTTTTTCCGATGGCAAAATTAACACATTATTTGAAAGAAAAAATAAGAGCAGAGATACAGAAAAGCACAAAGAAGAAAATAAAGATCACTCAAAATTCACCACTCAGACATAGCTAACCATTCCTGACATTTCAGAATAAGTCCTCGTTTTTTCTTTGCATATATTTACATATTTTAACATAATTGTCATTGTATTGTACATATTAAGTATGTTCAAATTTTTTTGAATGAGTTTACAGTCTTATAAAGGCATAAAATTTAAATTGCATTTAGTTATGTGTCAAACAATCACTTTTATTGACAAGCACAACATTAGATAAAATCAAGGTCATTCTACAAAATTCTGAATCTGTGGTTGCTATACTTATAGGGTGTCTGCATTAAAATGAAAACAAACTTGCTCCCCTTCCACCAGCAGCTCCAGAAGATCACAATTATTACATTTTTACTTTCCAGGTTACTTCTTTACATAGTCACATGATATTTGGTTACTTTTGTACAGGTTCATGTGATAACTTTAATAGGAACAGGAAAACATGTCTAGCATCTGTTTTTTTATCCCTTGAAAGCACCCCCCCACCCCCACCCCAGGTGAGGACCCTAACATCTGTGAACAAACTCAGTGTCTGCAAAGGTTTCTCTCCATTCTGCAAAGTGCTCAAAGCTGAATTATTACCCTCCTTATGCCTCTTGGTGCCCCACAGGGTACAATCACTCTTGTTTGACTCAGTTACCCATCTACCCCCTGCAGCTTTCCCTACAGTATCAGTTGGCCACTCCTGTCGGTGCCTGCAAGGCTGCCCCAAATTACAGCTATGCTAAAAAGCAGCTTGGACCACCATGCAGGAGTCCAACTGCAAGCAAGCACTCGCCACGGGTAGAGCCTATGAAACAGTTGCATATGGCATCAAGGCACAAAGGACAACTTAAACTGACAGTCCCCTGGACATAAGAAGAGTTTGTGAGTAGGTATTACATATTTTAATTTTGTGCCTAATTATCTGAAAGACCCCAAAATATGCTACAAAGGGGTATTAATTATAGTATAGTCCAATATTCCATTACCCCTGTAGTACTGAATCTTCAAAAAGTAAACAGAAAATTTTAGAAACAGAAAATATTGTTGAGCTTGAACAGTTTGGGCACACTTTATTCATTAATTCAGGCATTGGCATATTTTCTTTTTCTGTGGGGTTGCCAGATTTAGCACGTAAAAATACAGGATACCCAGTTAAATTTGAATTTCAAAAAAGCAACACATAATTTTTAGTATAAGTATGTCCCATACACTATTTGAGGCACATTTACACTAAAAATTTTGGAAAATTTACTAAAAACTGAAAACTGGAAAAAAAAAAGTAGTGCACAGGGATGGAAAACAATAAAAGGAAAAAGACTGGGAACTTACTTCCCTAGGATCTTCAGGGAAGACCCCTTTTAAGGAGTGATTGATCATGAAGCAGCAACCTGAAGGTTGAGGAGTTTTCTAGAGGAGAAGGCAGGTGCAAAGGCCCCGAGGCAGTAAAGGACTCAATGATCAGCATGTTTGAGAAACTGTAAAAAGGCTAGCCAGCCTGATGTGAGCTGTGGTAGAAGGAGATAAGGTGGGAGAGGAAGGCTAAAACCAGACCTTCAGTCTTGAAGGCCAAAGCCAGCAAGCATGGTGCTCTTCCATGGGCAGCAGGCATTCAAACACCACCACTTTTGTTGTTGAATAGAGAATAGATTTCTTAGCTGTCAACAAAATACTGGACTATAACTGAGGACCCCTTCTGACTTAGGGGTGACAGGTTTAAAAACATAACACCTTTTTTTTCCCAAAGTACCACAGCCCTTCCTGGACAGACCATTTTATACCAGTCATTCTTAAACTTTGGTGCTCATCAGAATTGCCTAGAGAGCTTTCTAAAACAAAATCCCAATGCCCATGCCACACCGTGATCCAATTAAATCAGTTAAGAGATCCAGCCAGGCATCTCTTGTTTTCTCAAGTTTCCCCTGGTGAATCACCTGGGAAGCTTGTTAACATGAGGACTGATTCAGGAGGTCTGGACGGGGCCCTGGGATTCTGCATTTCTCCCTAGACCCAGATGCTGCTGATGTTGGTGGCCCCCCCACCACACAGCAAGTAGCGAGGGCCGATACCCTTTAGCAGTTCTCGTGCATGCACCTGCTTTCTCTTCTCCGTTCTCTTTCCTGGTGTTCCTACGAGTCATCCTTCACAGGTTTATTACCTGCCTGTTGCGACTGCAAAGCACAAAAAGCATGCTAATGAACCCACCAGCATCGCTTCCCATTTTCGAAGAGCTTTCTAAAGCTTTGGGATTTGCATTCACCAGCCAAGGTCTGCATTTCCCCCTCAAAAGGCAGGGTCATCTTATTAAGAGATGATCTGCGTCGGTAACAAATTCTCCATGTAGCCTCTTTGTTCTCTAAGTCCATTCTCCACCGCCTCTTTGTACTTGTTTGTCTCAGAACACTCACACACGGGTGGGTCCATTTGTCTTTCCTTATCACTCTGTTGCTGCTGCTGAGCACTCACTCAGCTGTGCGCTACAGCTTCTTGGCTGACAAGATAATTACATTCTGGGGCAGACTGGGAGAAACAGGTAGTGCTCAAAAGTTCCGGAGCTGACTACTAGTCATTGCTGGTGCAGACTTCAAGACCAAGCACCTGATCTAATTAATTAGCACACTCCCATCGCAGCCTGCCGGATGGTGGAATGCTGACAATTGAAAGCCTGAAGGCAAAGCAGATATCATGCAACTCAGAGACAGACATTCATGCTACCTTGTGCCAGAAACAATTACATATTCTTTTTGGAATCTTGGGTGTCCTAGTAACACAGTCGAGCCTAAGGGTAAACTTTTGCATAATACTGGGAACCCTGCATTTACCGATAATGAACATGAGAGCAAGAGCCCGCGGAATAAAACCTCACAAGAATGAAAAACCTCAAGGGAAGAAAGCCTTCTGATTGCCTTCAGAAGGC
This sequence comes from Rhinolophus ferrumequinum, assembly GCF_004115265.2. Taxonomy (NCBI): domain Eukaryota; kingdom Metazoa; phylum Chordata; class Mammalia; order Chiroptera; family Rhinolophidae; genus Rhinolophus; species Rhinolophus ferrumequinum. The sequence goes on from NC_046291.1 coordinate 62,191,620, forward strand.
GGACTTGTTTCAGCAAACCCAGCCCGCCCCTAGCTCGGGAGGAAGCACTGCTTGACAAAAGCAAGGCTTCACCAGCAAAGAGCTGTTTTCCTTTGACCAGATAAATAGCACAATACAGTCCCCCATGGGGGAAAAAAATTATCTCTACAGTTTTTCTACTTCCTACATTTCTTTCAAGATGTAGCCTTTCAGTTTGAAAGTGATTACAACCACAAGCTTTTTTCTTCCTTTCTTTTTGCTTCAGGGAAGAAAGTGTCCTGTAGTCTCTAAGCCTCCACAGGTAAATATAAGGCATTATTATTTTAGCTTTCTAATGAGACTCACCCTCTATGGCTGTTGGCATTTGCACCAATTCCTGGCTCGGCCGGTGGAGCAGAGCGAGCACTGGCTTTGGAGTCAAGACCTTCTTCTACCACTGTCGTGTGGGGCGGCCTGCGGGGTCTCTGCTCCCGCTCCCCACATGAGAAAGCAGGATGTGGCTAGGCAAAAAAGGAACACCCACGGAGCCATAGGTAGGGGAGTCCTACCACTATAGTCTTACTGGAGGCTGGATTCACGCGACATGCGACTTGCTGTCCGCTTTGCTGCCTGCCAACCGACTCCTTGCTAACTGCAATCCACTGTGCTAACTACAACCGCACTTGCCGCCACCACCTTCTTGCTAGCCCCCATTCGCTGCTAGCGTAGCCACGGCAGTTATATTAGTGGTCCATGGCTCACTGGTTACAGCTGATGGCCAACTAGCCACAGTTGATGGCCATCCAATCACAGTTGATGGCCATTTACTACCTGAGCCAGCACCCTTTAGCGTGAGGCCAAGAGCCTGGAAACTGCACTCCTGGCTCTGTCCCCACAACCACTTATTAGCTCTGTGACTGAACGAGGAACTCACTTCTTCAGCTAAAACTAAGAATTTAAAGATTAAAGAAATCAAAAGAACCCTGGCAGAATGTTGTGGGTTGAAGTGTATCCCCTGAAAGACACTTTAACATCCTAATGCCTAGTACCTCAGAATGTGATCTTACTTAGAAATAGGGCTTTGCAGATATCACTGAGTTAAGGCAAGGTCATACCTGAGCAGGGGAGTCCCTTAATCCACTATGACTAGTGTCCTTCTGAGAAAAGACATGGGACAGAGACAGGAGGGAGAACACCATGTGATGATTGAGGCAGAGATTAGAGTGATTCATATTCAAAGCAAGATTTGCCAGTGACCACCAGAAGTTAGGGAGTGGCAAGGACAGAGTCTCCCCTTCAGGTTTCAGAGGGAGCACAGCTCTGCTAACATCTTAGACTTGAACTATGAGACAATAAAATGCGCATTTCCCCCAAAATAAGACCTAGTCGGATCATCAGCTCTAATGCGTCTTTTGGAGCAAAAATTAATATAAGACCCAGTCTTATTTTACTACAGTGTAAGACCAGGTCTTTAATATGATATGATATGATATAATATAATATAATATAATGTAATATAATATAATATAATATAATACCAGGTCTTTAATATAATACAATACAATACAATGTAATATAATATAGTATAATACCAGGTCTTATATAATATAATATACTATAATATAATACCGGGTCTTATATTAATTTTTGCTCCAAAAGACGTATTAGAGCTGATGGTCCGGCTAGGTCTTATTTTTGGGGAAACACGATTTCTATTTTAATCCACCCAGTTTGTGGTACAGCAGCCCTAGGAAACGAATGCATCCAGTTGACTTAGGCTTACTCTTTAACCTCTCTCAGGCTCACCTATGTCATCACCAGACCAGGACAGCCATTGCCAGGGATCTTTCAGTCAGTGGCCTGGCTAAGAGATCTGGCTCTAGGGCAGAGCATAGCAGATGGGTCCAGCTCTACTACTTCCTGGCTGGATGACCTCAGGCAAGTTAACTAAATTCTCTGGACCTCAGTATCTTGGCAGTGAAACAAGGATAATAATGGTACCTAGATAATAGAGCTTCTCTGAAGAATGAAAGAAATGACACTGCCAATTATAAGTGTTAGCTCTAGTTATTCTTTCCCAGATGATGGTAGGAGGAGAGTTCTGGGCACCTTTAGCCCAGGTGGGATGTGGGCCGATCGCACCAGAACAGTGAGCTATGTGGAACCAAGGAGGTAAAGGGCAATGTGGTCCTCTCCCCGGGCATCCGTGCCACTTTCCCAAGGCTGTCCCAGAATCCCCATGACAAGATACGCTCCAGGACCTTGGGGCAGGAAGTGCTTGGGGCTGTCAAGAAGCTTGTGAGGACCTCTCCATCTTGCTGTAAAGCCTCCTGAATTGGTAACTGCAGCTCATGAGGACTTGGTCCTGGAACCCGCTCCTGAGGAAGTAGAGATTCAGAAGAAGGCAGGCTATGCTGTGAGCACTGAGGAGATTCCCCTGTGTACACCTCCCCTGGGTCCATGCCCACGCAGAAAGAAACCAGGTAGGAACTGATTACCCCTTGTGGCCAGATATGTGAGAGATCGGAGACCCTTTAAGAATTACTTGCACTTTCTCAGATTTAGGTGACATCTTGATTACCCAGAAGCCTCCTCTTGACAACAAGAAGAATAAATGTCCCTCTTTGCATTTGTCTCAGAAGAGTCATACTTTGTGTTGTGTAGCTACACCTAGGAGTGGAACTGCTAGGTGATAAGGTGCACTCATTTTCAGCCTTAGTATTTACTGCTAGTTTCCAAAGAAGTTGTCCCAATTTAGACTCCCGCTGGAAGTGTGTGAGAGAACCATCGTTTTTTAAAATTTTGGCCATTCTAGAAGATTCAGACTGCCATCTTTCTGTGGTTTTAATTTATATTTTTCCAATGATTAATACTGTTGAACACTTTACACATACTCTTTTGCCACTGGCATATCTATTTCTATCAAGATATCTTTTCTTTGTTGAGATGCAGAAGTTGTTTAGATATTCTGGCGCCAAATCAAATGCATATATTACATATATTTTCTCCCACTCAAATGTCTCCTTCTCACTCTCTTAAAGGTATCTTTTCAGAACAAATTCTTCATTTTAAGTCCTGTTTATCATTTTTTTCCTTTATAGGGAGCGCTATTGGTGTCCTACTTAACACATTTTTGTTTCCCCTAAAGCAACAAAGATATCCCCTCTGACTTCCATAGTGATAAAAGTCAAAATAGTGGTTAGGCTTTTAGGGGAGGGAAAGTGACTGGGAGGCAGTGACCCTGAATGTAGGGAGGGTTCAGGGTGCTGATCATGTGCTATTTCTTGATCTTGGTGGCAGTGACATTTGCTTGTTTACTATTTAAGTGTTCATTGGACTGCATACTTATTACTTATAACACGGTACATGTGTGTTATACTACCTTTAAAGTGAGAGGGGCGGGGAGAGAGAGAGAGAGAGAGAGAGAGAGAGAGAGAGAGAGAGAGAGAGAGAGAGAGGGAGAGAATGCATAAACAAGACAAGAGCCACTCACTGAAGAGATTCAAGATAATGACCAAAAAAATACTCTGAGAGATTAGAGGAATATTTGTGAACAGATTATAGAACATCATAGGTTCTCAATCTATACAAGCCAACCTTTTAGTAAATGTATTTTACCAAAATACCAAAATCCATTTAGTAAGTATAGTTTAAGGCCAGAAACACTGACGTCGGTTAATAATATCACATTGAAAATAAATAGTGCTGAGCATAAAATCCCTCGATATTAATGAGTCTTCACAGAAAGAGTTAAGCAGGCTCAGAGCCTAAAAAGAAGCAGCAGGTTGCTCTAAATATTTGGTTTTACAAATTCTTTATTAAAATGTTGCTAGCAGATATATGGCAAATGGACTTCTGTTTCCCACCATCTGCGGGCAAGAGGAGATATAAGAATGAGAGCCTTTTTGCCTTAGACACAGGGCACCCCAGCGGGGACCCCCTCTCGCTCAAGAGCTGTGACTCTACTTTTAATAAACTATCCTCTTTTGCAACTCCTCGCCTCTCCCTGGCACTTGCTTCCATTCTTTGGTTTTGCGAGACCCCGATCCCGGCACTTACAGAAATTTCCTACACCAGACTTCTGTTTCCCACCGTCTGCTGAGGGCTGTGAGTAGGTGGTCTGTGCAAAATGGTGACTAATGAGTCTCAGGTGGTGAGGAGTGTTTGAGACAACAGCAGAAATGTCACAAGAGGAGGACATAAGGGTCCAGTAGAGTCACCATCCAAGGCAGGAGCCCAATCAAGATGCCCAGCAAGGATACAGTAAATACTAAACTGTATCCCAGAACACAGCCAGGCTCTGAAGCTGAAGATGAGAGTTAACCCAACAGGAAGTGCAGTTAAAGCAGGAAGGAAGGTCACGGTGAGGAGCTGTCGCTTCTCCAGGTGAGAACACCAAGACAGCACCAAAAGCAATCAAGAGTCAGCCAAGGCCCTCAGCCTGAGCGTTTTGGATGAGAAAGCCAACCAACAGCCTGTCCATGGCTAGCTGGGGCAGCAGGTGTGTGTCTGGAGCTCTCTACCCTCAGCCAAGCAGGTGTGCACAACTGACAGCTGGTGCTGGCAGCCAGACAGCAACAGGCACGGAACAGATACAGTCTCTGAGAGGAGCTCGGAGTGTGCAGGTGTGAATTCAGTCACTTTCCTCTGTATCCTTTGATGCCTGCCCACTAAATGACCCCCTGTCCATTTTTTATCCTCTATCCTTGACAAGCAGGAGATTTCTAGGGAGCAAATGCAGACTTTTGGACAAATGAGAAATTCTTTTTTGAGATGGAGGCAGAGTGAACAAATAAATAGGGCTTTGACAAAGGAAGTTAAGAAAACCAAGGCAATCAGAAAAATCCAACCTTGCAAACATGAGTGAAAAAAGCAACCTCAGGAACCACTGGGTGGCATGGTAGAGCGGAGGCAAGAAAATCCATAATTAGGATCATCTATGGACAGATAACAGGGGATTCAAGCCCAAGAAATTCATGCCCAAGCATAGGAGTTTGCATTTCTCATCTGCTCATGCAACATCTTGTTTCTAGAGTTCACCATTTCTAATATCCAAGAGTCATCTTTTATAGCTACCATGCTATAATTTATCACATCCAGACATGCAAAAGCATCCTTTTTCTAACATTAAACATGTTTAATCAGGACCGTTTACAATAGCACTTTAGAGCTTTAATGAAAGAAAGGCATTTGACACATGATATTTACAGTAATCGTAACACTACAAGATTTAAAGTGTAATTTTTTACAGTATTAAATCAGGAAGCCAAATTGTCCGTGTTTCTAGTTGGTTACTTGCAATGCTTGGTGTGTGTGTGGGGAAACTCAGCATCCAGAAATTAATTAATAGTTTTCCTCTACACAATTGTCAGTGTTATCACTGGGTGCTGCTGCTGGCTGCCAACTCCTTTCTACCCTCGCTCTGGTGGCCGTCAGCAAGTACGATTAATGCTAAACTACTTGTCCTGATAGCCAAATGCCAAATGTCACACCACACGCAGGATCATAATTATGTTTCAGGAAGTAGATGGATTTGGCGTTGTTAACCAAGAATTAACCCCAAATCTGGAGGCCACTTGAAATAGTGCTTGTGGAAAATACCCGTTACACCTCAGCCTCGGGGATATCAGGACATTTTCAAGGACAGCAGTTTCATGCAAAGGTAAGAGCCTTGACATTCTTTTTTCAAAGGCTCTAAACCTTTCCATGTCAAATTCTAAAGTTTCCCTCTGTCTTCTCTTCTGGGACCAGTCAAATTTACACACATTCCAGCTCCACTAGAGTGAAATTCGAGTTCCTATTTAGGTATTTGGTGTTAACCACAGGTCCCACGCTTCGCTTCGCGGCCCTTTTGACATGTGTTTATTTGGAAAGCTAAGTCTATGAACTGGTGCCTTCCTCATATTTGAGAAGTTCTGCCTGACTCAGGGAAGCAGAGTGGGGCCCACCTTCACTAGGCAGCGATGTGGGGTGCGGAGTTACCTGGATTTCTGCCCACAGCCCCTTCAATAATAAAACACAGCCTCAAGGCAGAGTGACAACTGACACTTCTAATTCAGATTTCCATCAACTTCAAGTTGAAACTCAATCATGAACAATGAAATAAGTGGAACATTACAAAACCCACAGATGAAAACCAAAGCCCATCTTTTTCATACAAGAGGTGTAGGAAGTTGGGATTCAACCCAGGTACCCACCTCTAGCAAGTGCCCAGGACCTTCTAGAACATATTGGTGTTCTAACATCACCCTGGCTTCATTTGGTTTTCCTCCTTGGTTCCCCTTGTCCTGATTTATTTACTTAGTATCACAATTATAATTAATGAGAATTATTAATTCTAATTTAGTTTTGTTCATTTCCTAGCTACTTACGTCTTCTGTGGAATAAGATCAAATATCATTATGTTTGAACTAGAGGAGATGCCCTAAATCCTTCACTCAAAGCTTATTTCTCTTTTCTGTGTACAATTTTAGCAAATTCATTCATCTGATTTCACAACACACAGCTACTTAGAAGATCACCGCTGACAAAAAGAGTGATTGTCTCTTCTTGATGTCACATAGCATAGTAAGCCTACTTAATAGATGTTGTTGATGAAACAGTAAATGAATAAATGAGAAAATTCGTGCGGGAGTGATACCTTACAGCTAAACAAGGAGAAGACAGGAACTATTTAAAAACAAATAAAAGAAGCAAAAGCATAGCAGTTGGGGCCCACTTGGTATGGGTGTGATCTATCCACGGAGTTTTAAAGGCGTTTGATGATTATAAAGCTATAGTTAATACTGGTAAGTATGACTCTTTGTCTTCAAGAAAAAAGTCAACGTATGCTTGGGAGTCGTTAAGAAGACAACTTTTTGCTTGAAAATAGTTCTTAAAACATAAAAGTTAAAGGCGTGGTAATTTTGATTGTCTGGAAAATTCCCTTCATTGCCTGGCCATGCTGGATACCTGGAATGTAGATGAACTCATCTCCTCAGGTGGGAACAACATCTCAGGAGAAGCGATGTAGGTGCAGAATGCAGACAGTTTAGAGCTAGGTTCTGACTCACTCAGTGGTGTTGAGTGCAGGGCAATTCCAGCTAACCCTAGCGCTGTTCTCACGCCCCTAAAAGAGCGCTCATTACCACTAGGAGAGAGGAAGTCAACAGCAAGCCCCTTAAACAACTCACTCCTTTTCTCCATCAAGCGATGGACAGTTAAGACCCCTGGACTGAATGACTGACAAAGTGACCTGATGGCGGTGAGCGGCCCAAACCTTGGTCTCCACAGCGTTACAAAAAAAGAGAAGATAATTCCTGGTAGTATGCTCATTTTTGGACAAAGGATGCTCCATGAATAGAAGATGTTATATAAGTAATTATTTGAGGCTTGACTCCCGTCGTGATATAAAATCACAGCCCCAGACGAAGCAATCACTGACACTAGATTTCCCCAGTGGCAGCTCTGGCCAGTCCCATTTCCCACTTGAGCGCAGGAAGCAGCACAAGGCAGGGCTACAGTCTCAGGAGAAAGGCCTGTTTCTTATCAGGAGCTTGTTTTCCACAGCCAGTTAAATAAAAGCGATCTCAACCAGCAGGCCCAACCCCACACTTAGCATTTCTCAATTACGGTGAGCAAAGGTTGACTTATTCTTTTTTGTTTACAGAATTATGCAAAACTCATTCCTGGAGCTACAGTAGGGCTACTTCAGAAAGACTCTGGAAACATTCTCCAGCTGATCATCTCGGCATATGAAGTACGATATTTTACAGTTGGCGTCTCTTTTTGTATTTCTTTGGTATTCAAACACTAAGATGTGTTTTAGGCAGTTAACCGCACTTTCATTTGTTGGTAGAGAAAGTGCTTATCCAGAGAAAATCTCTGCATTAATGCAGCCAAAATATAAATTTTGTTTACTTTATTTGCAGATACTCTTCCTGAAAGGTGAGGCCAAAGGTAGGAAATCAGACACCTGATCATAAAGTTGAGGTTGTTTTTATAATAATAATTAACAGCCGTGCTGTCACCTGCAAAATTTTAATTCGTCTGAAAAGGAGCCATGAGTCATACAATTAAGTTTCCCTCTTCTCTGCTTAAAAAAAAAATGAAGTTTAAGTTGTCACCTCCACAGGCTTAATGAGACTATCATAACTCAAGTAAAAAAACACAAAGCACACGAGGAACACCACTTTGTAGATTCTCTGTGTTTGGGAACCAGGGAAATTTTCCATTGGTTTTACACTTTTCTTTTTTTTTGCCTTGGTTTCATAAATTAGTACTTGAGAACAGAATTCCTCCCTTAAAATGAGATACGTACCTACAGGGTCACTATATTCTTCTTCTTTGTGCCCATTTCATAACTCAGTTCATCAATGGTGGATGGTCAGTGGCCAACTCTTTCTTATTTTGGTTCCTAAATATTATCCTCCTTTCTTGCCTTTACTTAACAAAGAAAACACGTACACACACGTACACGCACACACGCACACACAAAGACCCTGATGCAGCTCTAAATTAGGGCATCTATGAAAAATAAAATTTAATAAAGCACTAAAGCTCTAATATTTGCTCTAAACAGAAGTTACATAATAACAAATGAATACAATTCCAATTTTTGATGTTTTAAAATTACAACTAAATCCCAGATGTACTCTATGCCAACACTTACTGTATAGTGAACCAGTGTTCCTTAACTAAATGATATTTCAGAATCATCTGGTAAGCTTTTTAAAAATAGGTGTGTCCAGATTTCTCTCACTGACGTCTTAGGAAAACATGAAGGGAAGGAAGAGCTACATATTTTTTTTTAAACTCCCCAATAATTTTGATATTGCCCCACGAATTTTGAAACTCTCCTTAAGTGGGAAAAGCAAAGTATTCCTTCTCAAATACATTTCCTCAGAGAATAAAATACAGATGTGTCCATTAAAATTATAGGACGGTGTTTTTTTTGTTTGTTTGTTTGTTTTGTTTTTTTACTCAGATCCTCAGAAACTTCAGTTTTCTTAGTTTACATCAGAACTTAACCACCACATTAGCTCATGCTTGAAATTCTTCCAGACAGGAAAGCTTGTCAACAAAATACTAAAAAACCTTCCTCCCCCGTTTGTAGTAATTAAAAATTTTGATGTGTAGAATTAAATAAGATCACATAGCAATCCTTCACCCAACGAGAACACACTTAATTTTCTTTAACCCAGCACTCTCAAAAGTGATCATCACTAACATCTTCAAAGGAATTAAGCAAATCAGAAAACAAAGAATTGTTAAAAATATTTCCCCCTTCTGTCTGAACGGCCTGGGCCTTGTCCACGTTTGCTCTGCCAGAGGATATATCTCACTTTTTGGCCCCAAATCACTCATATAATGTACAGGGTAGTTGAAATCAAGGCATCACACACTTGAAGTGAATCTCACGTCCTTATTTTGTCATCTCAAAAATATGAAGACATGTCTATTATTCTTATACCAAATAATCTTGCTCTGGAGTTATAATTGAAACTTTATGATTCACTGGGTGGAGTATGCAACAGATCTTGGCACTTGCTCAAATTATTTTTCTGTTCTGTTATTTCTAAATGTATTCTAAAAGGACTTTAAGATATGGGGATTCGTAGACTGGCTTTCTTTCTAGTCCGTAAAGAAAAAGGGCAGGAAAGAATATATTGAGAGAAAACACTTCTGACTTCCAGTGGGGCAGAGGCAGTTTGTGTTTATAATTAGTTACTATGAATTTCTGCTCCATATTTTGCAGTGCTATATTGACATAAAAAAACCCCTTAAATACCAGATGTGTATTATTTGACCATCATTCGCTAATTTCCTTCCCTCTCTAACCACATAATAAAAATTACTGAAATATTAATGCTCCCAAGGTAACCCCCCTCTCCTGGCATTTAAGCTCCAGAAGGGAAGTGAATTGGTTTGTTTTGTTCTGCCTGGTTCATAGTAGATGCTCAATAAATGAATGCAGGATTTGTTAAAATATACAAATAAACATTTACGTTCTTCCTTTGGGAAATTGACATTAAAATATACCTGGTGAAATTTGCAATATGATATTACAATTGTATGAATTTCAATGCTGAGATTTCCTTCAATTTGGTTAGATTATATCACCCACTATGCCTAACTGCTGTCATCTACAGACTTTCAGGTTATATCCCTCATTTCTCAGTTAGCTCCTGACTCACCACCATGCCATTGTTTTCAACACAATCCTCTCTTAATTCTTGATGATTTCAGTCTAAGTGTGTGTGTGTGTGTGTGTGTGTGTGTGTGTGTGTGTGTAAAAGCTTACCCATACCCTGGCCTCTCAATTTCTTGAACTCTGGTCCTAAAATGATCTTGTCCTCTTCCCACTTAATTACCTTTTCATATCTTCACTCTCTTGTCGTAGCTTAAACGTTGTCATTGCCAGTGTACTCTTCCATAATCTCAACTACACGCAACCCATTCCCTGCTCACCACTTCCTATCTTTCCAGCTCCCTCCTGCTAGTGCCCCTAATGTTTCTTTCAGCACATCAGGACTTTCAATGAATTGAGCCCCCACCCTCTGTTTACAGTTCCTCATCCCCTTGATGTCCTCTCTTGTCAGGAACCTACCTTACAATTTAATCCTTATGATCACTCCTTAGACACACCCTCAAATCCCCAATCCCTTGTTTTGCTCCTTTGAGGTTGCTTGGCCAACCACAGTCCTGGTTAAATCCAACTGTCCACTCACTCTGCACAGCTGAATGGGAATGGGAAAAACATACAACCATGCTAACTGTTCCCACTTGAAATTCGTGATCATGGACCTAACGCAAGTTCCAGCAACAGGCTGTATTTCTGTAGTATATATCCAAGGAGAGAAGTCTAGGAGTCAGCTGATATGTTAGTTGACAATTCGGAAGAGTAACCTGGACTCTCCCAAACATAGTTCACTAACAGTTTTCTCCTTCTCAACTGATGGTAATTCCATCTGTCCACTTGCTATGGCCAAAAATCTTGAAACGATCCTTAACCATACCCTTCCCTTTTCTCTTACATTGCAGATGTCATCTATCAGAAAATCTCACTGGCTCTATCTTCAAAATTATTTACAATCTGATCCAGTCACTGCCCTCATCCTGGTCAGATGCACCATCTTCATTCACCTGAATTATTGCAAAACCTCCTAAATGCTACTTCCCATTTCTACCTTTGGTTTCCTACATTCTGTTTTCAACCAAACAGTTAGAATTTTATTTTTAAAATATTATCACACTTCCATGGATAACCCTAATTGTTTGCTCCTCTTATGTAGAGTAAAAGCTGAATTCTTTATACCGGCTTGCTAGGACCCTACCAGATCTGGTCCCCTTCACCCTGTTACCTCTCTGACTTACCCCTATTGCTCTCGTCAGACTCTGTCTGTTCCAGCACAGCAACCCTGGCTTCCTTGTTGTTCCATTCCTAGAGCAAACCAGACATGCTCCTGTCTTAGGGTTTTTGCTTTGACTTCACCCTCTTCCCGGAACACGCTTTTTACAGATATCTGAATAGCTAATTTCTCCTCCCTTCCTTGAAATGTCACCTTAATGAATTCTACTCTACTTTTTAAAAATTGCACCCTTCAGTCCCTGCATACACTCTTTTAATGTTCTTTATCCCACTCTAATTTGTTCCCATAGCGTGTATCATCTTCTAGTGTGTTATGTAATTTTTTTATTTATTGTGTTGTTTCTTTTTTGTCTTCCCATACTGGAATATAAACTACAAAAGGTCAACTATTTTAGTGGGTTGTTTTTTGTGTTTTTTTTTTCCCCTAGCACCTAAAACAGTGTCTGATACATACTGGGCACTCAATAAATATTTTCTGAATGAATAAACTTATAATGCAACTAGCTGAAATGAAATAGATTTAAAGAATAAATTTTAATGCTAAATTGGCAGAATTCAAAATCTTAAGACATGATGACAATAATCTATAGGACTGAGAAATGACATTTCAATCTCTGATGAAGGCCATATTCTGAAAAGTTAGCCTGTGTCCATCTACTGAAGGAGTGACAATATGGGGAAAATAAAAAAGCAGGGAAGAAACTAAGTTAGAATTCCCAGTCAGCAACTTAGAATTTGGAGGAAGATAAGGTCATCTTACTATGCAGTTAGCAAAATTGTACTTAAGGGAAATTTGAAGCTGAATATGCTTTTAAAATCCCCACAATGAAATTAGTATAAGAACTCAAATGTCTTTAGATGAACTGAAGTATAACTTAATTCATAGTATTTTATAATTTATGTATATTCTGTTTTTTTAATAATTTGGTTTTGTCCCCCAAATACAGACTTTTATTTTTTTTTCAATTTTCCAACGGCAGTTGACATTCAATGTTATATTAGTTTCAGGTGTACAGCTTAGTGGTTAGACATTTATATAACCTACAAATATTCCCCCCAATAAGTCTAGTACCCATCTGACTTTGTTATTACAATCTTATTGACTATATTCCCTACACTGTACTTTACATCCCCATGACTATTTTATAACCGTCAATTTGTACTTATAATCCCGTCACCTTTTTTACCCAGTCCACCAAACCCCCTCCCATCTGGCAACCATCACTTAGTTCCCTGTATCTAGGAAACTGTTTCTGTTTTGTTTATTTTGTTTTTTAGATTCCACATATACGTGCAATCATATGGTATTTGTCTTTTTCTGTCTGACTTATTTCACATAACATCCTTTAGGTCCATCCATAGTAAGATTTCATTCTTTCTTATGGTCGAGTAATATTCCCTTGTACATATGTACCACTTCTTTACCCAATAGTCTATTGATGGACATTTAGCTTGCTTCCATATCTTGGCTATTGAAAATAATCCTACAATGAACATAAGGATGCATATATCTTTTTGAATTAGTGTTTGGGATTTCTTGGGGGTAAATACCCAGAAGTGGAATTGCTGGATCATAAGGTAGTTCTATTTTTAATTTTTTTAGGCACTGCCATATTGTTTTCCATAGTGGCTGCACCAATTTGCAATCCCACCAACAGTGCACAAGGGTTTCCTTTTCTCCACATCCTCGCCAACAATTGTTTGTTGATTTATTGATGATAGCCAGTCTGACAGGAGTGAGGTGATATCTCATTGTGGTTTTAAGTTGCTTTTCTCTAATGATTAGTGATATTGAGCATTTTTTCATATGTCTATTGGCCATCTGTATGTCATCTTTGAAAAAATGTCTATTCAGGTCCTCGGTCCATTTTTTAATTGGATTGTTTGATTTTTGGTGTTAAGTTGTATGAGTTCTTTACATAGTTTAGATCTTAACCCATTATCAGATATATCGTTGGAAAATATCTTCTCCCATTTGGTAGGTTGTTGATGGTTCTCTTTGCTGTGCAAAAACTTATTAGTTTGATGTAGTCCCATTTGTTTATTTTTTCTTTTGTTTCCCTTGCCCAAGGAGATATATCCAAAAAAATATTACTAAGAACAATGTCAACAGACTTTGACTTTGTAAAAGAAGGAGGAACAGATAAAGTCCGAATAATAACACTAGCTTCCCCTCAAACAAAGATTTCTCCCTTCCACCTTTCTTGATATTCTTCCTTCTGAAAAACTTTACCTTTATTTCCCCCTCTGCCATAACCTACATGCCTCATGTCTAGTCTTCCTCCTTTCAATCTACGTCATCACTCATACCAACCACCCCAGTTCCTGATCCATAGGCCTCAGGCCAGGGTCAATGCAACAGGATCCCAGCTTTCTTGACTCAAGTCTTCCTATTTCCTCCACCAGTTTGTTCTGCACATGCCTTCCAGACAATTTCCTTGCAGGTCTATTTTCAGTAGATCCGGCCCCTGCTTAAAAGTTTCCAGGAATGTTTCCTAGAGGTCTCAGCTCCTCTCTTCACACTGCAGGGTCTTTGTTGTCTGGTGTTTCCCAGGACAATTGACATGTTGGTTTGGTCTGAGCCCCCTTGTATTCATTCTCTACCCCTCTGAGCACTGACCTTTCTCTCTTCTGATCCTGTCACCTGAAATACCACTGTTGTCCCCTCCACACGTCTAAATCCAACAGCTGTTAAGGACCAGTCTTCCAATACTTCAGCCTTCACTAACCACCTTCTATCCTGAACTGTCCCAAACCCTCATTTGTATTATACATTTAAAAAAAAAATCTTATTGGTACATTGCCGGACATTGTGTAACTCCTTCATTTGGTTCCACCTTGTTTTTTTCAGTAAGATGATAATTGTCTTGAGGGCAGAAATCCAGTCTTACATTCATTCCCCCAGACTTGACACTACACCAAATGTATCATAGGTACTTAATAAATTCCAATATTGATTTCAAGGCACAGTTTCTTCCATATTTTAATTCCTCTAAAACTGGGACACGTTTTATAATGAACGGTGTCTTACAAATGCTGTCAGCCAGGCAGAAGTCACAGTGTGGTTCTCATTGCCCACACGTGTGTGGACTTGGCCGTGGGTATACGAGTGTGTATGGTCACTTCAATTTGTTAAGTGCATTGTTCGTACTATAAGTGTTGAGTATAATTGCCATTTTAAAATACCTTTAAAAGTGTGCACTATGATTTGATATTAAAAAGAAAAGTTATTGTATATGCCGAAATGTACGAAAACAGGGCAGCAGGGTATAAATTTGATATCAGTGACTCAAATATTCATTGTTGGAGGAATGACTGCAATTCTGTATTCCTTGCAAAGCAACAACCAGCTGTTTTATGGGACCTGAGAAATGATCATACTTACAAGAAAAGGAAACTGTTGTTACATTTTGTTACTTAATACAAGCGAAAGAATTTCCTTTTATAGGCCAAGCAACTCAGTGCTGGAGAATTTACCAATTCCCTCAAAATGGATAAAATTGTTTACAAAGCAATGATAGACTAATGGCATTGATTCATATGTTGTGCAGAATGATCTTGAGGTATTTTGTCATAGTTTGTCATAAAATAATGGTGTATCTTATAATTAATGACGTCTTAGATTTGATAAACTACAACTGTGTATGTGTGTGTGAGTGTGAGCGCGTGTGTGTGTGGGTGTGTGGGTGTGTGTGTCTTGCTTGCTTGATTGCTGATATGGTAAACTTTTTTTAGAAAAAGAAATTTAATTTTATTCATTTGTAGTTTCATGAACATGATCCTCAGATTCTCCTTCTGGCTGTATTTTTTGGCTGCAACTTCATTTAACTCCTTATGTCTTAACTAAAGGAACTACGGTCTGAGGTGGAACTGGAAGTATTAGGAGACACAGAAAGACTTAACCTGTCCTTCACAGCCATCTGTAACAATGGGACCCTCTTCCCACACCAAAAGAAGTGCTCTCACATGAAGGTGGGAGACACGGTAAGTAGATGGCCAATAGATGGTCTGAAAAAATATTCAGAGAAGTCAGAAATTACCTTAATGCACTGAAGCTGGACTTGTCCTTTCAAGAATTTCAAAAGCGATTTTCAAAGATGTCCTAATAAATGCTTTCGGCAAAGCTGATCCCCATGTGGCTTTGCTTCCTCCCATGCATTTTGGTGGATAAAAGAAGATAATCAGTATTTTCTTTTCCAGGCTTCATTCAACGTGACTGTGAGTATATCAAACTGTGAGAGAAGAAGCAGGCACATAATCATAAAGCCTGTGGGGCTGGGGGACACCCTAGAAATACTTGTCACTCCGGAATGCAACTGTGACTGTCAGAAAGAAGTGGACGTGAACAGCTCCAAATGCCACAACGGGAATGGCTCCTTCCAGTGTGGGGTGTGCGCCTGCAACCCTGGCCACATGGGTCCTCGCTGCGAGTGCGGAGAGGACATGCTGAGCACAGATTCCTGCAAGGAGACCCCGGATCACCCTTCGTGCAGTGGAAGAGGCGATTGTTATTGTGGGCAGTGCATCTGCCATTTGTCTCCCTACGGAAACATTTATGGGCCTTACTGCCAGTGTGACAATTTCTCCTGCGTGAGACACAAAGGACTGCTCTGCGGAGGTAGGCTATGTCTAAATCCACCTTCCTCTGTGGCTGTGTAAGTATTAAGAATGGGCTGTGCATCCTTTGCACCTTCCACAGTTGCCTGGGCATAGTAGGTGCTCAATAAATATTTGCTGATCAACTAAGTGCATTATCTGTAGACCTAAGAAATGTCTATTCAGGTCCTTGGCCCATTTTTTAATTGGATTGTTGTTGTTTTTTTGGTGTTAAGTTGTATAAGTTCTTTATATATTTTGGACCTTAACCCATTATCAGATAGATCATTGGCAAATATCTTCTCCCATTTGGTAGGTTGTCTTTTCCTTTTGTTGATGGTTCTCTTTGCTGTGCAAAAACTTATTAGTTTGATGTAGTCCCATGTGTTTATTTTTTCTTTTGTTTCCCTTGCCCAAGGAGATATATCCAAAAAAAATATTACTAAGAACAATGTCAACAGACTTTGACTTTGTAAAAGAAAGAGGAACAGATAAAGTCTGAATAATAACACTAGCTTCCCCCCAGACAAAGATTTCTCCCTTCCACCTTTCTTGACATTCTTCCTCCTGAAAAACTTTACCTTTATTTCCCCCTCTGCCATAACCTACATGCCTCATGTCTAGTCTTCCTCCTTTCATTCTACGTCATCACACATACCAACCACCCCAGTTCCTGACCCACAGGCCTCAGGCCAGGGTGAAGGCAACAGGATTCCAGCTTTCTTGACTCAAGTCTTCCTATTTCCTCCACTAGTTTGCTCTGCACATGCCTTCCAGACAATTTCCTTGCAGGTCTATTTTCAGTAAATTGGGCCCCTGCTTAAAAGTTGCCAGGAATGTTTCCTAGAGGTCTCAGCGACTCCCTTCACACTGCAGGGTCTTTGTTGTCTGGTGTTTCCCAGGACAATTGACATGTTGGCTTGGTCTGAGCCCCCTTGTATTCATTCTCTACCCCTCTGAGCACTGAGCTTTCTCTCTTCTGATCCTGTCACCTGAAATACCACTGTCATCCCCTCCACACGTCTAAATCCAACAGCTGTTAAGGACCAGTCTTCCAATACTTCTTGTATATATCAGATGTTCTCTTGTGTTTTTATCCGGCTCTTACATTTGTCTAAAGTGAGATCTCTGCCCAATGATCTTGCATATCTATTATTATTTCCCTAAGAGTAAGTAGGCAACAGCTGGAAATGCCTTCTCTTTGGTTATTAGCCAGACTCCACAAAACTGCATGTAATTTGAACTCCATTATCTTCCAGACTTCTCTGGATCGGGCTGCCAGGTATCTGACTCAACTCTTAATGCTGATTACTTTGGAAAAATTAAAAGCTAGGATGCTTAAGTAGCATAAGGTCAAGGACAACGGACATACAAAAAAAACCCTAAATGGACTTTCAGGGACTTCATTCATGTCACAAATATTTATTAAACACCTATTATGTGACAGGTACTAGGTTAGGCACTGGGTATAATAAAGATGAATGAGGATGTATATAAAGGAGGCTGTGGAAAGGGTAAAATTGAAAAATTACTTAGAATTTTTTGAGATTGAGAAAACTTTTAGATAGCAGAAATATTTATGTTTTAATATCATTTGTAGATGTAAAATCATTATAGTTTAAGAATAAATTACATATAACACTACTCTAAAATCATTCTGATATACACATATATAAGTGTGATCTTTTAAAAAAGAATTACAAATGTGTTAATATACTTTAAAATGATATAAATGTGTGTTACAATTGAAATATTAACTGCTGAATTTTAGCTCTCGTGTCTCCCTTTTTCACAGTGTATGAGCAGGCAGATTTTCAAAACAGAAAACCATTATCTTTAGCGAAAAGTAAGAAAATTATGTTTTCAAAACCACCGTGTCAGGGACATATAAAAGAGACTGATTTTCTTTTTGAGAAAAGGAGCCTCAAAGAATTCCAAGCTCTTTGAACACCACTTGCTACACTTAGAAGTGTACCTACGTTTCATTCCTTTGCTACTGCTGTTTCTACCAATAGGTTCCTCCAAGGCTGCCTTCTTTCTTCACCCCAGAAAGTGAAAAATTTAGGATCTGTCCACACTGAGACACATTTCTCTTCCCTTTCATTCAGAGGTGTATTTCTTTATTTGATGAGTGTGTTTCCAAACCCTCATCAGTCTTCTTTTCACAAGATGTAGACAGGACATGGTCTGAAGCCACAGACCGTCACCCCGTCTTAGAAAGAACATATTCAACAGAATCTCAGATCGCATTTCTAATACAAATCTTTTAATAAAATATGGGCTCAAAACATTTGAAATTACCTTTCAAAAAAAACGTCCTTAAGTGTAATCTAATACAATATGATAGCAATACTAACCCCACCTATATTTCACCCTCTGAATCTTAGAGCAAACAGACCTGGGCAGTGTAAATTGCTAAACCGTGTTCAGGAGCACACTTCTTCCAGTTTCTTGATGGTCTTTCATTTTATCTTGTATCATGCATGCGAACAGAAATAAACCCCAAAAGAAACAACTTGTTCTGTTCGTTGTAGTTTGGACGGTCTGACAAGAGTGCCTCTCTCTGTATCAGCTACAGTGATTGCTAAATAAATTTTATTTAGAAAATACAGTTATGTTTTCAGTTGGACTCAGAAAACTCCACCAGTGCCTTCATAGTTTGGGATAATTTACAACACTCAACCATTACTGCTTCTCAAAAGCTATTTTGCTTTATGGTAAAATTGCAAAGGATGTTACTCTGTTATCAGTAACTTTCTCTATAAAAGGTATAATAAAAGTAAGTACAATTATTGAAATTCAACAAATAGTTTTGGAGTACCTACTATGTGTGTGGCATTGTGCTTAGTGTAGGAGTAAAAATTGTGCCTAGCTTTGTGCCCAGACATTCTGTTGGTGCTGTTTGCAACAGGCCCAAATAGGCTACAGCTCCACTTCTTATGTAGACCTCATTTATTTTTACGATTAATATATTCTGCAATGCGCCACTTCTCTGAAGGGCTATTATCACCATGTTCTTTTTTATACACCCTTTTTCATCCATTCGTAAGCACTCACAGATATAGGACTCCATTGATTTTTTTCCTTCTTGCCCAAATTCCATTAGTCTTTTATATTTGGATTCTAAGAGATTGGAAACTCTAACAGGCAAATGGCATTACAGAAAAAAAAAATCCTGCCATTATGCACTTACAGTTATCAGTCAATGGCATTCCATAAAGATCTATTCATCTGAAAAGAGCCTGATAATTTTTTTCTTGATGTTTGGTTTCCATCTTGCCTCTACATGAAGCCTTGATAAAGGTGTTGTTGTTGTTGTTGTTGTTGTTGTTGTTGTTGTGTGAATAGGTGGTTTGGATAATTAGCTGCTTGTGGATATCAATTAGCAACTTTTGTGACCAGGTCATGGTTCTGGAAGGCCCACAGAAAGGGGTGTTTCTTAATTCTGAATGGAACTCTTGGAAGGGTTTTCTAAATTTCTGCCAAGTAATCCTTACATGCACTCGGGCATTCTCAAAGCATTTGGAAATACACATTTCTCTTGAAAATATTTATAAACTGTATTAGTTTTTTTAGGATAAACTTCAATATAAAAATATCTTCCTACCATGAAAGTAAATCTCCCCTTTTGCTGAGGAAGAAACAAAAAGCAATTGCAGTTTAAAGGATAACTTACATGTAAAAGTTAAATTCATGGTTTTGGCCTAAATCGCCTACCTATTCTTAGCTTTGAGTTAATGAGTTCAATTATGAATGAAATAGGTTATAAAATACTGTTGGAATATGTCTTAATATCATGGATCCAGATAATTTTCAACTCTTTTATCTCATTAGAGAAGTATATCTCTTTTTAGTATATATAACGGGGGTGCCAAAAAAAATGTGTACAAGTGGACACTTTGGTCAACGTTGCTCAAGCGGTCGTTCGCCGTAATCAGAAGCATCTGGACGCTGATGGTAACCACTTTGAGCACCTCTTGTAACTGCAGAAGTCAAACGTGACTTGTATTCATCTTTCGTTACCGGTATATATGGAGTATTACAATTGTAATAGTTTTTTCCTTTCTTAAAATGTGTATGCCTTTTTTGACACCCTCTGTATACACGGAGGGTGCCAAACCCTGAAAGTGGTGTTTGCCTCTAAGAACAGAGCGCTTTGTGTTACAGATCACGGCGAGTGTGACTGTGGTGAGTGCGTATGCAGGAGCGGCTGGACCGGCGAGTACTGTAACTGCACGACCAGCACGGATGTGTGCATCTCTGAAGACGGGGTGCTCTGCAGCGGGCGAGGGGACTGTGTGTGTGGCAAGTGTGTCTGCACAAACCCCGGAGCCTCTGGACCCACCTGTGAACGTTGTCCTACCTGTGGTGATCTCTGTAACTCTAAACGGTAATGTCTCGGCCTTCTCCAGTCCCCTTTGCCCAGAGGGTTCATAAGGATCAAAGTTCCAGTGACATTCTATAAGCTCAGACCTCAGTTTGCCGTTGCGGGGTTTGGTCGCGGAGCATCCATCAGCACCCACACGGCCTCTCTGATCGTCAGCCTGGGACACCAGTCCCTGGCTTGCCTTTTTCTCAGTCCTGGTTATCCAGGGCCACAATGTCCCATTTCTGCTAGATACTGGCAGGGGAAGCTGAGCTGATGTCCCACACTGATAGCGTCAGATGACCTCTCTGTGACAATGCCAGCCACACATAAGGAATGCCCTGGAGGTAGGCGGATGACATCCACATTCAGTACTTTTTCAGGGGAAACAGACAAGCTTCTTTCTTATTGAGAAGTTCATAGCCTGACCTTACTGATTCGTTCCTATCTATAGACTCATGGAAGCAGAGACAGAAAGACAATCTTGGCTTTTGATTCCTTCCTACTTCTTTACCGCTCATGCTCTTTGGCACCATTCTTTGGTTGTCATTCTACACAGCTTTTGGGTATTGTAGTTTCTTTTATGCCATAAAAACAACAACAAAAACAAAACCACATTTTCTTATTTTCCAGTCAGGAATTTATTTCTTTGGTTGGCAGATAACTTCTTAAGGGAAGTGGGGCAACATTTGTAGATCCAGTGAAACAAGTTTCCAAGTTGGCTGTGTTATGACGTTGTAGTGTATGAGGTATTATGCAGCAAACATGCTTAAGAAGCTCATATTTTCATTAATTCTGCTACCCAAAATGCGGTGATATTTGCATTTCCAATGTAAACAAAGTGAGAAAATCAATATTCATTCCTTGGGCTGACAGTTACAGTAGGGGATACGAAAGGCACTATATGATAGGAGCTACATGGCAGGCGATAGGTCTACCTGACTAGCTTGGGCAGCCATCATGAAATGCACAAAGGGATAGAGATTCTAAGGGCTTCCAAAATCTCCAGCAGCCCCCTGCAAGGTCTCCAAGATAAATGCAATATGCTTACACTGCAAATGCAAGTTTCAGACAAGACTTCTATCCCCATCTCCACATAGATTGTTGTTCCTAAGCCCTTCCTGCAGAGGAATTCAGAGGCTTCCACTGCAAGGGAACTAAATGGTAAGGGGCAGGGAAGACTTGCCTAAGGAAGTGTGTAGTTTGGGCTGAGATGTGATGAGCCATGGTTGGGGGTGGGGCATGCTTCCAGCAGTTGGAACAGCATACATTTCCACGGCCAGAGGACAAGAGAGGCAGCATGATGTGTGCCCACAGTAAGAAAACTTTGGCTGTTTTGGGGTACTCCAAACACAATCTGTTTGTAAAGTGATTTTCATACAAGATTAATTCAGGGTCTAAGTTCTATTTTGCTATATAGACTTCATTAGAGTGGCTTCATTCCTGGGCTATGTTCTTGGAAATACAATTTTCGACAAATAGTGATCTTTTATTCAAAAGCCTGTTTTAATGAGGATCCAGGCTGTAATGCTCAGCTTTTGAAACCACCTCTATCAAAGGCTTGCGTTCATTCAAAAGAGATACAGAAAAGCGAAACTTTTAAATAGTCATTCATGACATATATATGAAGTCTTAGAATTCTTGTTAAAATACAGAGCATTTCTGTTAAGAAATTCAAACTTTGTCTAGCCTCAAATTATATTTTAGCAGTATAAACGCTTCCCAGGAAAATGTAAAATGAAAACAGCTAAATCAAATACCAACGTAACTGAGTGTTGTTGATTTTTTTTAACTTAACCAATCAGAGCAATCATTAGAGTTAAATGAGAATAGTAGCTATTATCAAGGCCACTCAGGGAACATTGATTACTGAGTGGAATTAAGAACAAAGCAGTTTCCTTTTGGATATCACCCAACCATTTTTCTGAAAGTAACACAAGGCATCGTCCTCTAGGTGACAGTCCTAAAGCAACACAGTAACAGCATTAAGGCAGCATCCCAGCTGCATATCTATTTTCTGTCAATGTGACCTGATAAACTCTGTTGAATAACGTTCACAGGAGCTGCATTGAATGCCACCTTTCTGCAGATGGCCAGGCCCGAGAAGAATGTGTTGACAAATGCAAGCTAGCCGGTGTGACCATCAATGAAGAAGAAGGTTCTGCTTGTCTTACATTGCTTTCCTTTCCTGTTACTTAGTTCTTGTGAGGCAGAAACTCTGTGATGGGCTTTCCAGTAGCTGCACTTCATTTGTACCCAGGCATTAGTTCGCTCATGCTAGTTATTAAGGGTAAATGCAACCCGTAAGGCTAAACATCTGATGGCTGGAGATACAAGCAATGTAAAGTCACGGCTACTCTTGTTTTGACTTCAGCTCTGTTGTCAAATTCACCTCTGTTGAACGAAGGAAATTGTAGAGATGTCCAGGATGCTATACTTTTTTGAATTAGAATTGAAGGAAATTGAAGGAATATCTAAACGTTAACTCCAAACCTGAAATCATCCTCTATCATCTGGTTGTAAAATAGGACAAAGCAAAGTATAATATGGGTTTCCTGAGAGCAGCCATCTGACACTGGGCACTTATTGATTCATGGTCATTTTTTCTCCCCTCTCCTCCTTCTGTATGCTTTATTCCCAACTTTCTCAACATGGACATTACATGACAATCCTTAATTCCTTGTTGTCTCACCCTCCAAATACAAGAAGGGCCTGTTACCTTTAACTGCTAACAAATTCTGCTCTTGCTTTCCCTTGTCATTTTTAAATTTAATTACTTACAATCAGATTCTTCCTAATGGCAAAATAGCATCTCAGATATTTAAATGGGTTGTATTTTAGCTGAGAAGGCCGTTGAAAAAAATAATTGGTGAACTTTAAAACAAAGAAGAGAACTGACTCTTCCTAAAAGGACAATCTGGGGGGGACTGGTTTTTCCATCATCACAAACTCTCTGCGTTATCATGCTGCTCAGGTAGGACTGCTGCTCTGCACGCTGTGGAGATGCGACCAAAATGTATTTCAGGCAAAGTGGCATAATCAAGACAATAATTTATGACACTCTAGGATATGTGTCTTGAATAGACAGAATTAGAATACAGAAATTAATCCATTTCCAAAATGGAATAAGTTAGTGACATTTATATTGTTTTGAAAATTACCTACATTGTTTCAAAATTGAGATATCTGACTGTGCACAGTTGAATAACCCTGTATGGAGGGGCATGATAAGTGCTCGTAAAAACCCTCGTCTGTGCTCTTCTGGGGACTAAAGAAAAATATGCCAAATAGCCATAAATTGGACAAAATGGTGTGTCCCTTACCCTAATACTGAAGATAAGATGCTGTAAAAGCTCTGAGTAAAGTGGTATTTGTGGACTGTCCACATTAGTTAGTAACTGGTATAAAGTCTCAGCATATCCTTCTGGCTGTATTTCACAGCAAACATCTGGGATATTTACTAGGTGGTCCCAAGGAATGACTAAGAATTGCAGAAATTGCCCTGCCAATTACTAGAACTCAATTCAGTAGCAGCATGGGAAATTGAATGTGCTGAGGGAAAAAATAAAAAGGAGTGAACCTTGGAAACATGTAAATCATCAACAGGGAATTACAATATTTAAATACACATTTTTCTAAGTACATTATCTTAAATGCTTGCATTTGAGAGGTCTAAAGTGGCATTTAAAATATTTGCATTGTGCCTTTTGTGCGATTGACTAAATTATCTTCAAAAGAGGGGAACGCAACAATGTCTTACTCTTAAGTTGAAAATAATCATTTTTAATACCATTTAAAGGACTAATCTTGATGAATTTGAGAAAGAATATATTTGTCAGCCTGTGAATTAAAATGTCACTTTTCTAATGAGCATTTTTATAGGTCTGTGTCAAGTTATTCACCCAGTTATGTTAGTGATCATACCACCTTGAAATTATCACAATATATTTGCTCTTCTGAAGGGTCTTTTATCAGCCCACACTTCCCCCAACAAGGACACAGAGAGTAAAATAAAATAAGTATAACTTTATGATCTAAATAAATTGTTCCCCAGTGGTGCTGTGGTGACTTGTGTTAGCATTTCTAAGGATTGTGGTTTAACTTTATTCAATCCATTTTACTGAAAGAGACATTTTTAATTTACCCAACATTCCTGTACTCAGAGCATGGTTACTCAAAGTGTACTCAATGGAACACCAATTCTGAAAGTGTTAAATGGAAAAAAAACACCCATGATCTTATACATTTTGGAAATGGGAAGGTAAGCTTTTTATTTTTTGAGGGACTCCCAAGAGTTCTTATGCACATTAAATTACATGTGCATTGAGAATTTTCAGGAGAGGCAAGGGAAGAATTAAAGTAAGGAGGGATTCCCAAACTTATTTGACCACAGAATCTTTTTTTTTGCCCCTTTGGGAAACTGTTTTCTCTGACAACTACTGGCTTGGGCCCAGGACAGAGGTCTTCAACACATAGTTATCTTGATTTAGCGGTGCAGACGGTTTATGTTTTCCACATTTTTCCTGGGCCTTCCTAGACCCTGGTCTCTTCACACCCATTCTCACATTTCTTTCTTTTCTAAGTATGATTTCATGAACTGCCTGAGATCTTATTTTCATTGTATTATTCTAGAAGAGCACTGCTGGCACTCATAGAGGTGGGTAGAAAAGAAAGCTCCATTTCCTTTGAGCAACAAAAGAAAACCTTAGCGGCTAATTATGCAAATCTCCAACCCAAGCTGCACCCTTTCTTTGCACATTCAATAATACCATTTTAATACCCAAACACTATAGAACAGGCTAAATCTAGAGTCCTAACAGTCATGAAAAGGAGTGGTGTAGTAATTAAAGCAAGAAGGGAGTCATGACCCAAAGGTCATATTAGCAGTTCCATTAAAACTTAAATAATCCCGGCCAAGTAAATTAAGCCTCCCTGTGCTTCAGTGTAGCTATTTAAAAGAAAATAAAAAAGCAGGATTAATATTACTAAAAGGAGTATTATAAGCTGTCCACATATTTTCTACCTGAAAATAAAATGTTCCACTAAGTAAGTTGGAGAGGAACAGAGTGGGTATGCATTGTCATGGTGGAGAGGGGAAAGGAAGGAAGCTTCTCTGACAGGAAAAGCCATGTTCCCCAAGACTCCATGAAGTCTAGCGAATTGCAGTGGGGTGTAACAGGAGGACGTGTGGTGAAGGCCATCTAAAACTGACCAAAGCATGAATTACATATGCAGTTCTGTTGCTATCAAACATGTGAAATGACACAGATTTCACTAACCAAGTATTGCCTGGAGGTTCCCAAACCTCTTACTCAGAATCACCTTATTAAAAATAATACTAAACAACTCACTAAAAACACTAACACCTGTGTGTACCTCTGATCTCTCAAATCAGAATGCGCAGGGATGGGTCCCTGAAATCCATATTTTTCAGAACTCCCACGTGATTTCAATGATCATAAACATTTGGGAATGACCAAATGAGAATGATTTGTAATTAAATTTCTTAATATTTCTATGTAAATAGATGCTTCTTGTGGATTCAAAAGTAGTTTGTTCACTTAAATCTATCACCTGAAATCTTATAGTAATGCTAAATTTTTTACTACTTTTACTAGTCCCTGTTTTCGTAGATAATACGAGCATACTTCTCACAAACCCTGATAGGAGGTTTTTATCTTATAGACTAAATGCAAAGCAACGTAATATTTCTATGTTTCTGTGGCTCCTGCATTTCTGAACCAAAAATAGCCTGTTATTTAATTTTTCTTTATTCGAATCAGAGCAACATATCTAGGTTCTGTTTTATTAAAACCTTTTTGTAAATAAGCTAATGAAAAAAGTTATAAATCTAGCCAGAGTATGTGCAAGATTATCTGGGACAGTCCCAGTTTCAATATTCTGACCTATTGGGTCATAGTACACTAATATTGGATCGTATGTCTTAACATTTTAGGTTAATAAATGGGCATTCTATTTACAGGTTTCTGTAAAAGTGTTTGTAATGAGATCATTAAAAAGGATCCAACTTAGAAGATAGGAGAACTTTAAGCACGTTTTTCTTTTTTTTTTTAAATTAGGAAAATGCTGCATAATTTTCGAATAGGTGCCAGACCAGTAGAATTTCTAGTAAAAAAAAGTATTAACATCTCAGATAGACCATTTTACTATATTTTTAATTTCTGTCATGACATTTATTTTCTGCCTCTTGAATAAGCTCAACAAGAAAGAAATTTCTATTTGGAAAAGATTTGAGGAAAACTGGATTATTTATATATATATATATATATATATACACACACACACATATATATTTATATATATTTATATTTATTATTTTTAATTAAGAAAGGGGCTATACTGAATGGTTAGACAAACTGTCATCCTGGGTTCCTTTTAATCTGGGGTTTACTTTTATCCTGTTGGTCCCTGGGCTACATAACACTTCAGTCTCCATTTCCTGATATTAATTTATGTGTATTGTTGTGACGATACGTGGCCAGAAATCCTGACTATGCCATTGTGGGAAAGTCCCCTTTACAGGGTCAGTATCAGTTTGGACTGTGTAGTCTCCTTCTGAAATGTAAGCTAGGCTTCCTCCCAGATGCTCTCAGCCAAGAACATATAGCTCCCTCATGACCATAATTGGGCCATTTCAGGGCTACCCTGCCTTGAAATACTTCCACTCTATTGAAATCCTGCCCCCATCAGTTTGATAGGTGCATTTGATGGTCATTCCTGATTGACCACGACTCGAACTGTTCTTCTGGAACATGAGTAGAAACTAAAACCTCAGTTGGTGGGGAAAACCCTATGTCTTTTCTATTCTTATTCTACAATGTTAAAAATTCCTATTTGCATATTAAAACTCAATACTGCTTTGCTTTAAAAATAATCTCTTTTGGGATCTCATTTAACCTAATGAATGACTCCTTTATCTGCAGATTTCTCAAAGGATAGTTCTGTTTCCTGTTCCCTGCAAGGAGAAAATGAATGTCTTATTACATTCCTAATAACTACAGATAACGAAGGGAAAACTATCATTCACGGCATCAACGAGAAAGGTGGGTGGCATACCTTCCATTGTCAATGGTAAGTGATACTACACGGGAGAGGAAGAAACAACCAGAAAGACATTTTGGGTAGCTTGCCAGGAAAGACATTTCCAAATTTTTGTTGAAGTGCCTCTACTTTCACAATAATTGAAAGATATCTACTGAAAGGTATGATATGTTCCAATGTCATTTTATTAAGACCAAATCACAAGATGAGTGTATTTGTACCAATCATCCTCTCCAGGAAAGCTGGCTGATGAATTGCAGAGAGGTGGGCAAATTAAATACAATGTAAGCAAAAGGTATACCTTTCAGAAAGACTAACAGGAAGGAGCCTAACAGTCTAAGAGAATGAATTTTGAATCAGGCGAACTTTGGCTCAAATCCTGCTCTACCACTTAATA
This sequence comes from Rhinolophus ferrumequinum, assembly GCF_004115265.2. Lineage (NCBI taxonomy): Eukaryota > Metazoa > Chordata > Mammalia > Chiroptera > Rhinolophidae > Rhinolophus > Rhinolophus ferrumequinum. The sequence goes on from NC_046291.1 coordinate 62,219,349, forward strand.
GCTGCTTGACATTCTGGAAAATACTTGCCTCTCTGAGTCTACAGATGAGATTTCCTTATCTGTAGAATGGGAAAAATAATAGTACTTTCTTCTAAGGATTGACTCAGGGATTAAATGGAGTGATGCATGTGCCAGTTCATAACGTACAGTCATGGTTCATTAAGTGATAATGGTAAATCAGAAAAGACATGAAGCAGAAAGTGAGGAAGGAAATAATCTGTAAAGGAAGTCAGAGTCCATTGCTTCTGTGGATTTTCCTCTACACCAACTTATGGAGTCGGTTTGGGACCCGGGAAGCTGTCAAATAAAAACTCATCTTCAGAGAAGGGGAGAGAGTTTATATTAGGTAGAAAATAAAATAGTGGGAAAGGTACTTTTGTTGAGAAGTTCTTAATTTTTAGAGAGCATCAGACTCACCTGGGGAGTGTGTTAAAATGCCTGCATCCTGAATCAGCAGGCCTGATGTGTGGCCCAGGGAACTCAGGTACAGATGGCTTTAAGACCTTTGAGCAACTCTGCCCTGACGGCTTTGACTGCATTCTTCGATCTTCACAGGTGCCTCCCCTTTTCTGTCTTCAGTTAAGAATGTGTCCCTAAACCTTTCCAGTAGAAATGACGACTGCATTAAATCAGATCATTCCAGCCCTTGTCAGCAACCTCCTTCTCCTCCCTACAAATGCTCAGAGCCTAAGTTGTACCCCAGACAATAGCAGCGGGGGCAGGCTAGAAGGTACAGGTGTTTTGCTGTGTGTGCTTGATTATCAATGTGCGGACAAAATACTAAGCCCTGAATTTGAAACCAAGAATATCAATCTGACATCCCTTAAGAATGTAAAAACCAAAGCAATACCTAAGTAATCAAAAAGGAAGTTCAAGACATTATAAATGAACCCAGAGAAGAGGATTAGAAAAATAGCACCTTGCAGTGCCGAGGGTCAGGGAGATGGAGAGGTTGGCCCAAGGCAAGAGACAAGGCTCTGATTGTGACTGTGACCTTCAAGCTCAGATGAGCAGAGTGCATCTGGAGACGTGCTCTTGAAAATCTCGTGTAAATGGACTTCTTGGAAATGCATATGTAAAATACATCATAGGGGCCATTAGTTCAGAAAATTTAAAGTGAATCATACTTTACAAGGCATAATTACTTTGTGGTACAAAAACCCTGCCTCCTCATCTGTTTATAAAATCAAATTCTGCAACTAGACCCTCAACCCACTGTTGGCTTTATCAAGTTTTTCTAAAATCAAAGCCACTTTTTGTAATATTAATTCCATTGGAAAAATGAATTCCAAATAACAAGAACAAATTTCCAGAATAGGGTCTGTTTTCAATTTGGGGGCTTTTGTATCGAGTAGGTTTGATTTTGAAGTGTGTGTGTGTGTGTTTGTGTGTGTGTGTGTGTGAGAAAAATGTGCCTTTGGCTGACAAATGCCTCCTCATTACTGGACTATTAGTTTTTTCCTTTTTTTCTTTCACACAATATGAGTGGCACATCAATATGCCATCCTTCTGAGAGCACTCGATGCCCTGACGCTTTTTTAGGAAGGCTTTTTATTCTCCCTATGCTTTGTAGTAGGGAAAAGTTACCTCCCTGAGGCTTGACAAGAGTCACTTGACAGCTCCTGGCAAATGCTGGCATTCCTAGACAGACCAGAGCTCCAAGGGCCCTGAGCGGGGAGCCCACCCCCAGGAGCCCCTAGTTCCCTCTCATCGCTTTACCACCAGAGACTCCCAGCACAGCCGGTGGGAGACCTGGATAGAAAAGAGGTAAAATGAGAAAGGAGGAGGTTAGGATTCTCAGGGTCCTTCAAACAAACTGAAAAAGAAACCAGGTGAAGGGTCACCATCAGGGCATACGTGGATGTAGGGAGAGCTTTGCTCATCTTTTTTTCTTACATCTAGAGAAACTCTCAGAGGTCAAAGCTGCATTCATAAGGAACTCAGACAAGAATAACAGCTGGGAAGCCTTCCTAAGAGGAATGCCGGTGGGAGTGTCACACCCATGGCTTCCAATTGGGAGACTCCAGGCCCTTGAGGTCTTGAGGATAGAAAAGGGGGGAGAGTACATTTGTTGTAATAATAATAATAATAATAATAATAATAATAATAATAATAATAATAATAACAACAAGAACAACAGCAGCTCTCATTTACCGAGCCCTTACTAATACCATATACCAGACATAAGTCTAAATGGTTTGCATGTATTACTTCATTTAATACCCTCAATACCCGTATGAAGGAGGTATTTCCATTCTTTCCATTTTACAGATAAGGAAATGGAGGCATAGAGAAGTTAAATGATTTGCTAGGTTTTACAGCCATTAAGCACCTGAGCTGGCGGGGAGCTGGCGTCGGGCTTGGAGCCCATGCTCTTCACTGCTGTGCTACACTGCCTCCCCCTGGCTGTGCCATCAGAGCAAATATTTGACTCCTGAAAATGTCAGACCCGCACTGTCCCATGGAAACGTTAATTCAAACCACACGTATAATCTAAATATTTCTAGTAACCACATTAGAAAGTAAAAAGCAAAAAACAAGTGAAATGAATTTGAATAATGTTTTATTTAATTCATTATACCCCCAATACTGTCATTTCAAAATATTGCGGAAATCAGTGTGTATTTTGCATTTACCGCACAACCTAATGTGGAAAAGTCACATTTCTCGTGCTCAGTAGCCTCCTGTGGCAGAGCTACCAGGCCCACAATGTTAGAAACTCAGCACCTTAAAATCAGATGCAACACTGACCCAAGAGGCCACACTGGGCTGCACACAGAATGTGCCCTCTTCTCCCGCCTAGAAATACATCTTCAGTCTGAGCATCTCAAGAAATACTAAAGAGAGTAGGAAAAGTGAACAATTCTATTGTGTAAAATGTGCTGTGGAACTCGGGCCAAACTCTTGTCTTGAGAAATGTATAATTCCCAATGACTCTAAATTCTTAAAATAATTATCTCTGCCAGACCATGCCTGTGTCTCCTTTCTTTATTCCCTACTGGAGAGCCCTCCTAATTCAGGTTCTAGCTGCAGGGTCTTGGCAAGCATCATCTGGCTTTGAGCAAGAACATGATATACCCACCCCCCCCCCCCGCGACATTTCGGAGTCAAAGATGCAGCCAGTATATATCCCCATTGACAGGCACATGCCGCTTTCTTTGCAGCAGAGTGTTGCTAACCTATTAGAAGCGGCCATGGTTCGTGTACTACGCTAGAAACAGTCTTTAGCTCTTCATACGGCAGTTGCTATTTCATCAGCTCCTTTACTTATTTCTGCATGATCTCCCTCCCTGGTTCTTTGGCCAAAGAACAAAGGTGTATGAGGACAGGCATCATGCTGTTAGGGGGTTCTTAGTCCTGCTCAAATTCAGATCAGCTATAGATTCTTACCTTGAAAGCAGCATGACTAGTCCTGGGTGTATAACTCTCCTTATTAAATATCTAAAAGCAATAAGAGTTAGGATAAACTACGCATGATTCATTTCCTCCCTAGATACCATGGATTTGCTTCACTTCTTGCAGAGGGAGGCAGATATTTAATGATAATTTCTATGTGGGATTTTTTTTTCCCCCATGAAAGCAAAGGGAGAGCTTAATTATAATATTTCATTAAGAAATGTATCCTTTCCCAGGCAAGGATTATTAGTCATTCTGCTGTCAATGAGGGAAGGTACTGTATAATTGCAAAATTACATTAATATCAATAGAGTCAAAAATAGCATTTCATATAACGTTCAAGTTGAAAGGACTATCCAGAACATCTGACTTCCTAAACTTCCCTGAAGATAAGAATCACAGGATACTTTTAGTAATAAAAAAATCTGTGGCTCCATCCGAGACCCACTGAATCAGAATCTAGGGGGAAGTTTCTAGGAAGCTGTGGGTTTAATAAGCATGAACAGCTGGGCTTAATCTTATTTTCAGGGAAGTTAAGGGAACGCTGAAGTCCCACACCTTTGTTTTACAGATGAGTGTCCTGGGCTCAGAGAGATCAAAGGTCTTGGTGGATTTCAGACAGCTACTGGACATCAGATGGGGATTAAACACACCTCTCCTGACCCCAGTACAGAAACTTTCCAGGACACCAGGCATTAGAGTTAAAATAAAACTGAAAGCTATCATTGTCTTCATATTAAAAAAACCCAGCAGCACCAAGCAGCAAACTTTTCAGGAGATAGGTTTTATATGATTTTGAATATAGTCCCCTAGACAGTTCATATATCAAGAACATCCATGAAAAAGTAATTACATGTGTGTGCACGTGTGTACTGGCACATGCGCACGTACACACACCCATTCCATTTGTACTTTATCATACACCCAGAAGAGACCAGCTTTAGTGATTAAACTATAGTCTTTTTTATGGTCCCTTAAATATTGCATGTTCATTAATCGTCACTCTTTTGGATTTTAACTCTTTTTGAGTCAGCCACTCAAGTGTATGTCTACAGAATGTGCCCCAAAAAACGTATACACATTTTAAGAAATGAAAAAACTATTAAAGTTGTAATACTCAATATATACCAATAATAAAAGATCAATAGATTTTTTTTGGCACCGCCGGTATTTGCTTTGAATAACCAAACTTTTACTTTATCTTTTGTTCTACTTTGAAGGAATAGGGCTATCTTTCAACAAGTGACTGAGCTTTAAAAAAAAAAAAATCAGCAAAACAAAAGGTGTTACTATATTCTCTCTACAGGAGAAAAAGTGTGGCTGGATAATTCAATGAGAAATGTTTACTGTTTACCGAAAATGTTAATTGTACCATCTTCTCATTATAATTTTCTTTGATTTCACAGACTGTCCGAAACCTCCGAACATCCCCATGATCATGTTGGGAGTTTCATTAGCTATTCTTCTTATTGGGGTTGTCCTACTGTGCATTTGGAAGCTGCTGGTGTCATTTCATGATCGGAAAGAAGTTGCCAAATTTGAAGCAGAAAGGTCAAAGGCCAAGTGGCAAACGGTATGTGAATACTTAGGGGCTACTCCTTGTCTAGAGCAGAAAGTGCCTTGTGGAGGAGAGGGGGTGTGAACTTTAAGAGATACGCATCTGCTCTAAAAGAGAGTTAGATGGCATGTTCTTCCTCTACACCTCTCACCATGCCCCAACAGCTTTGATTTCCATTCTGCTTGGGGTCCCAGATAACCCTGATAGCATACAGTTTGCTCTCTGTCCAGTAGGGTGGTTTCCCTACTAGACACTCTGAAGAGTCTCATGAAACTCTTTATGGAGCTACTTAGGAAAACCAAGGACATATATTTTTATTTCTCACCACCAGGAGGACCCCTCAGGCCCCATTTGATAAAGCATAGGTGTTCTATCCCAAGATTTCCATAAATCGTTTATGTTATAGCTAATGGAATAATGTGCATGAGGACTAAATAATTCATGCCAATTACCATGGAAATAACTCGTTACTCATAATAGGTTACAAAGCAAAGTTGAGAAGAATTTTTAAATACCATCCAGTTAGTTTTTCTGAATAACATGAACTTTAAACAGCTACTGGGGGGGAAAAAAAGCAAAAAGTATCAACCTTTAAATATATGTACTCAGTAGATATAATTTATGTGTCTCCTCTTCACAGTAAGCAAACACAAAACAGGACTCCAATTTTCTGTGTTTCTTTTCCACAGGAGAGATAATTACATTTCTAGAGGCCCATAGAAACAATTTCATGGTTTTAATTTCATCTCTCTCTCTTTAATGGTGCATCCAGCTATCTAATAGCAATTATCTTCCATTGCTGATTCTAAAAACAGTAATATCACAGGAGAAAATACAAGCAAACACAATGCTCCTTTGGGTTCACCTGCCCAAATAAGTTGGTTTTAACACTTCTTTCTCTAAGTCTATAGTGATAGCTTCAATTCCTAAAACAAATGAAAATTTTTTGTTTTGGATAAATTTATCCTGATAAGGGACATTATCTTACGGAGTTATTTTGAAATAATCATAAAGCATGGTGCAGGACAATGGACAATAAAAACTTTTATCTATTTTATCTTCCCATTAAAGATGCCTTTAGACACAACAACCAAATGCAATGTATTGATCTTGTTTTGGTCTGGATTTGAATAGTCCAACTGTAAAAATACACTTTTTGGACAATTGGAAAAAGGATAATATAAACTGAGCATTAAAGGATAGCAACGAATTAGAGTTAATTTGATTAAGTGTGATACTTTGGAATTATGGCTTTGCTAAAAACTAACCCAGATTTTAAGGTGAAAGGAAGTGAAGGCTGTGTTTGCTTTGAAATAATTTAGCTAAAAGAGCGAGATGGATAATTGAAGGAAGTGTGGCAAAATCTTGATAATTGTTGAATCTGGGTGATGGGTCTATAGAGGTTCATTATACAGCTTTCCTCTTTTGTGTATGTACGGATTTTTCATAATTAAAACCCCTCAGGAAAGTGAATTGTGGATTTGCATGTAGAATATAATTTATCCATCCCTAACAGGGTCAAATGTCACCTGACAGGTTGGTTTGGTGACTTAGCACATAGTACTATGAGGCCAGAGTGTTGGCACGGTTAACTTCTCCTGATGCCCTGGCCATAGCTGTTTCTACCTCTCATCAGCTGTCAGGCAAATGCCTGGCAATGGTCAGAAGGGCAACCAGGCAAAAGAATGTGGTTAAGTTAGCACAAAAAAACAATCGCAGCAGTTAGTGGAAAAACTACCAGCCCTGGGAAGTCTTCTTGATGTTCTGATTTTGAATGCAAGGAAATTGAGGCTCAGAGAAGTTAAGAAGTTTCCCAAACTGATGATCCTAATTGCAACCTGTTCTTCCAAGCTCCTCCTTGACCCCTCAAAATAACTAGCAGGTGTCCCACAAACAAGTTCTTGGGCAATTATGTGATGTTATCTACCCACCAGCACATTTTAATGTTCTCATACAAAGTCATGAATACTGACAAATGATTAATATCTTTAAAATAACAATTTAATTAACAATTAATTTCCCCAAAACATGCATTGTTTTCCCTCAGGATGTAGAACATGACTGTAATTCAAATGCTGAGTTTTTGCTGTTTCTTCAGCTAAAATGGAACAAAAATATCATTAAATAGATAAAAGCATGAATGAAAAATGTTATTCCCTTATTAAACTGAGTTCTTTGAATAACAAATGTTTGATGTTCTTGACTAGATAATGACTAGGTAATAATTATTCACTTGGATGCAAAAGAGGTTTAATTCAAATAATTCAGTTCAAATTTCACGAATACATCCTTTGGGAAAAAAAACGTTGCTCAGCGCATCCATTTTGGGGCGCTCCATTTGATTCTGTTTTTAATCTAACATCTATTTCTTCTTGAAGAACTGAATTTGATTGGCCTTCAAAACTTGGGGGACCTCCATGGTCAGTAGGGGTACTTGGGTCTCCTGACCCATAGACCCCTCTTCCCCCATTGGACTCTAAAAGTGACAGACAGAGCTCAGGAAGAGAAAGAGTTTCATTCTTGCCCCTGAAACATTTCATCATTACCGTAAGAAAAGTACATTTTATTATACTTAAAAAAAAAAAAACCCATCCATATTCTTTATGAAAACAGAAAGGGAAGATATTTAAATTCATCTTTGATTAGACATTTTTTTCTAGGATGACAAGTCATTAACTGGAAGCAAAAAAAAATGTTCAGTCTGACATTTCTAGCAGTCATGGATTGATTTTGCACTGTGCTAAGCAAATCAGGTCTGCACTTGGCAGTTAGGCAATCATGAAGAGACTGTGGGTCATGACAGAGAGCTTTCTTATCACCATTTTTTCACGCTCTAAAAATGTGCCATTGCGTTTGCAGAATCCATGTCCTAAATCAGCACCTCCATACTCCTGGAGGAATTGGCCTGGTCACCCCAGATGGTTGGGGGAAACTCCACCTTATCTAAACAGTGAAGGAGAGCAGACTCACTAGAAATGGAGCCAGAAACAAGTTGTGTCTCAGCTGGAAATCCTACGTGGGCAGTTGCCACCTGCATGGCACTAGAGGAGGCAGTATGGGACTTTGCCATACTTTCTTTCTCCTGCCAACAAACCCAGTCTGAGCTCATTCTGCTGAGCTTTGATCATCAGCTGCGGGCAGGGAACACTCCTGTCCCCACTCCTCCCTCAATATGTACTTGCTCTTCCCCCACTTTTAAACTTCCACCTGACCCTCCCACTACAGTGGGGTCTGCTTCATCTACCACCCCCTATTAGTATGGCCAGGCCCTATAATTAGCTGTGCAAGAGACCCCCAAAATGTTGCAGACCTAAATAAATGAAGTTGCTTCAAAATACAGAATGAAAACTGCACAATCAACATTAAACACTCAGCTAAATGTCTACAAAGTAATATTGTGTATTCAATCAATTGCAACTCGAGCCACCTCCTTTAGAGTGCATATAAATTATATTTAGATTGGGATTGGAGTGCATTTTAATATGTTTGACATGACATGAGATGAGGCGCACAAAAGAGTTCCTGATCCTCCACAGATCTAAGCTGACCCTTCTCACAGCCATTTATTCTGAATTTTCAGTCTTTTCTGTTCCCTAAGCCACCCTCTTCTTCCAGGACAGCGCCTCACCCATCATCCCCATCCTGCACTTCTTATTTTCTTTTATCTTTCCTCTTCAGTTGAGCTCCTTATTCTTCTGCAACCAACTTAAACATAATAGCTTATACTCTCTTAAACGTAATAGAATTCTATATGTGATTTTTGTTGGCAAATGATCATCTGCCTGCATCTAAGACTGCATCGGTTATGCTCTTCACCCTCCAAACCCTAAGTTCTTATGGCAGCAAGACTAAATGAAGACCAGAAGGCCCTCAGAACTATCCGGGCTGACCTCAGGCATAGAGACAATATGGTGACTTGGCCATCGCTGATCATCCACCACCAAGGAACCTCTTTTCTATTTGCCCTCATTACTGAGATAGCATCCTTCTCCAAAGGCACATGAACCAAAGTAACCTGTTAGTCAGAGGTCAGGCCACCAGCTCTGGGCAACATGGAAACAGGTGCAGGTGTCATTTCTCTTCAGAATGAAGACACTGCGGTGAATCCAAGGGCAAGAGGTGGGAGAGGCCAGAGAACATTTTTAATTTTATTCAGATTTTCTGAGAGCAGAGAGAAATGTACTGAGAAAGCAAATGCAATTGTTGTTTTTCAAATCTATGCCTAGTAACTGCTACCATCTCTACAACTTCTGGGGGTAAGGAGACCAAAGTATAAGATTTAGTCATTTGGAGGGTCTTTGGTCTTACCTAGATGCCATACATACTCAAAAATGGGCTTGGAAATGTTAAGAGCACCAAAACCCTGGGGGGAAATATCTTTACAACCCCCTCCAGAACGTAAAAGAGAAGGAAATTCCCAATGTGAAGAACAGCTGTAAGTAAGAGCTGATGAGAAGAGGCAGCATTTATGGAGAACTTACTATGTGCCAGGCACTATGCTAAAGTACGTTACCCCGTGGACGAGGCAGGCATTTGGTAATCTCTCTTACAGATGAGGACACCAAGACTGCGAGTTGCTTAAGCAAAGTCACGTGGTAGAGCTGGGTTTGAACTCAGGCTGTTTGACACCAAAGCCTATGTGATCAACTTTAGAAAGTGGGAGAGAAAAAAACCATACCTTAACTGATGTCTTGTGCCTGCCAGGAACAATTAAACTAAAGGAGAAAAATAGAAGGATCAAATTTAGTATTTCTTCAAATACCTAGAGAGGTTTGATCTTTCTGGTCCTGGTGACAGCGCCTGGAAACGCAGAGCTGAATTATCCAGGCGCTGCACACAACTTCCTTACTGCCTCAAGGGCAAAGCCATCTTGCCCAACCTGCCTTGGGACCTATGCTCCTTCATGAGCCCAGTGTCCCAAACACCAGCCTCTTGTGACTCTGTAATTCACATACTGTTATTCTCTAGGAAGCAAAATCCACCTAGTTCACTGCCCTGGGGATCTTTCCCTGCTTGTGCCAAGCAGCTAGTTGCTCTTCTTTCTGAGTTTTTATCTCATTTTAGCAAAATTATTTGTGCCCTTGTTTGGTGCCTCTCACCGGCAACACATTTCTTAAAGGCACATACTGCGCCGTTCACCTTTGTATGCTTCTACAAGTTCAGTTTTCCCATTTTTTACGTTTTTACTTTACATTTCACTTTTGGGTCATCTATTGGTTCATTCTATTCATTCAGTAAATACCAAGTGTCTACTATGGACAAGGCACTCTTTTAGTGCTGGTGAAATAGCAGTGACCAAAACGGCTCAAGTCTTGTTTTCTATCCATGAGTTAGTGCATTTCCAAAAAGGGTAAGAGTTTTAGAATACACATATGGGACTAGCTCTGCATATTAAACAAATAAAATGAAGATTTATAACTTTTAAAATACTGAAAATATGACATATGAAATTTATCAAAATTATTCAAATGGCTTCCAAGATGGAGACTGACTCATTCTTCCAATTGGTAACGTATAATGAAATTGTTTAGATATATGAAAACAGTGTAATGAAATGTACATAAACTTTCATTTGAACCTCTTTTTCCCCCCATTTTTTTAGGGAACCAATCCACTGTACAGAGGCTCCACCAGTACCTTTAAAAATGTAACTTACAAACACAGGGAAAAACAAAAGGTGGACCTTTCCACGGATGGGTAAACTACTTCATACATGGAAAAAAGTCTGTTTCACTGATAATGAAATGTTAATGCACTGTTTAATTTTCTTTTTCTTTGTTGCTTCAAAATGAGGTTGGTTTAAGATAATAATAGGTCATTTGGAGATCAGTCGTTCTCTGTATGAAGGTTAGAGACTATGTTGGCAGGTTCAAAATAATCAAGAAGAGAAATATCCTCAGCAAAGGAGCGACTTTGGGGATCATTTGAGGAATACTAACTCTGTTGCATTAGTGTCTCAAAAAATCATCAAAATGATTCATGAGGGCCCGATTTGCATTTGAAAAATGTTTGAAATTAGAATCTCATTTGTTGCAGGAATACAGCTACCTGAAGTTTTTGTCTCAGCAAAGTCACGAAGTCCATATTCTTACATTATGTACTCCCACTTGCCAATGAATTCAAACTTTTACTAAATCCGCCCTTTCCTATAGGAGAATTTTTTTTAAATTATGAGAAATGAGATTCTGATTTTACTTCAGCTGAAAGAATGCAATTCTTCAAAAGATGTCCCAAGTGTAAAAATTAAAATTAAGTGTTAATATTAATTTCTGTGGATTTGCCTGCACCTAAAAATCAGGTACACAAATATTTTATTTGTTTTACAGATGAGGAAGAAGTAATTCATAAATTAGGAAGTCACCAGAAAAAACAAAAATAACAATTCGTCATTTAGATTTTTCTTAATTACCTGAAAAATAAACTTCTATACTCAGTTTCCCTCCTAATTCTGAGTTTTTAGACTGTTGTTTTTCCCATATTTCTCAATCCATTTTACTCAGTTTTGCAATCTTATAACCCCTATGATCATCATACGAAAGTTTTAATTTCTTGTTAAAAAGTTACTTTAAATGATTATATAGTTTATTCAAAGAGAAGTTCAATAATACAAAAGGAAACTGAGTTAAATAGAATACAATTTTAAGTGGTTTTAAATCAAATACATCAAGAGTCCCTCATGACTAATAGGTTTTTTTTTTAAATCTATATTTTTTTCCCATTTGTATAACCCAACTTGACATTTCAGCTGCATGTGGTAAATACGCATAATATATTTACTTTAAAATGTAAGATTTTACTTGCAAAATACATGTGAATAATTAAGGATCCATATGTTGATTGAAGAGATGGACTCTGCGGAATAATATTTCTTATAGTAAACACTACTTTTAAAAACACTCTCATCTTCTTTGATACTCATAAGGAAACTAGAGTTCAGAGAGTAAGAAGAAATGGGTCCAGAACCCAGATCTTCTAGCTCCAAACTATTCCATCTTTCCATGAGATTGACTCTTGTCAGTGAAATAATAGGAAGATTTTGTGAGTTAAGTGATACATAACTATCGTTTGCTTGAAAATGTACTGAGACTAAACATATAGAATTTAAACAACTGGAATACAGGTGAGGTCTTCTACTTTTGTGCAATGGTTATTACTTTTGCGTAAAGAGCAATGTGAAGTCTTGTACTAGGTGAAGAGTTCACTATGTAATGGAGGCTTCATGTTTAACCATTGAATTGGCACCGAGTGATCTATCAGTTTCTTCAATCCTACAAATAGATCTGTACACATCGATCACTTGGTTTCTAAATAACTCAGGTAAATCAGACACTTGTGGAGTACACCACTCTATTAAAAGAATTACAAACAATCACCTTGGAAACCTGAAGGGCTAATGTACCCCCTAGGTTCCTGACTGAAGCCCAAGGGCTGGGGAAAATGTAGAGCAAAAAGGAACTGGCAATGCTGACGACACAACAGTAGTATTCACCTCTACATGTGATATTTTTATATTACTCCTGGAATGCGATTCTAGAAAATATAAGTTTCCCTCTTGTGTGTATATATAGAGAAGAATCTGCTATTTCTCTGAATGCTGTTTTGACCCGAGGCTGGACCTTGAAAAGGCCAAAACATTAACAGTAGTACTTCTGTTCACTGAAGAGTTATGTTACATGAAGATAAAATGGGTTTTTGTAAGTTGTTTTATTGTATTTTGTGTTGACATAAATAAACATGGTAATTTAAACAAGAAGCCTTAGATGGATGATAATTCCTTTTATTTACTTGATACAAAACCCTCTTCTTGGATTTCTGGATCCCACTGTGACCTGTTCTGACTGCCTTGCTGATCTCAGCCTGGGGCCAAAAAGGAAAACAGAAAGAGGCAGCCCCTGAAGGCAGGAGACAGCAGTAAATGGGCTGTAATTTGCTGCATGATCTCTATAGCCATATCACAAAACCTTTTAAAACAGGCCTAGCTGTTACTCCATATTTTATAAAAACAGGGTTAATATTATGGGTTGAAATGTGGTCCCCAGCCTAAAATTCATATAATGAAGTCTTAACTAACCTCCAGTATCTTCGAATGTGACTGCATTTGGAGATAAGGTCTTTAAAGAGGTAATTAAATTGAAATGAAGTCATTAGCCCTAATCCAATATGATTGGTATCCTCATAAAAAGAAGAGATTAGGACACAGACATATACAGAGGGAAGACCCTAGAGACGCAGACAGAAAACAGCCATCTACAAGCTAAGGAAAGAGGCCTCAGAAGAAACCAACCCAGCCAACACCTTGACTTCCAGCCACCAGAATAGTGAGAAAACAAATTTCTGTTTTTCAAGCCACCTAATCTGTGGTACTTCATTATGGCAGCTCTAGCAAACTAATACAGGCAGGTTGTGCTATTTTTCTGGACAATCATTTGGTAGCTTCCACGGTGCCACGCTCATTTTCCAAATCAGAAAAAAATAAGCAGAGAGAAACCAAATACAAGCAAAAGGAGTCAGCTTAGAAAAGTCTTGTCTTAGAAAGTCCCGTTCCTTACAAAACGACAGAGAAAGTCAAGTCAAGAGTGATTATATATTCTGAAACGAATTGTTTCTTGTAGACTAAAGGCCAGAAGTCTGGAAATCCAGAAACTGCTCCCATTTTGAATAACACTGAGAAAGTCACTTTTTCCCTTAATTTTTCCACCTGTAAGATGGTGACAATGCCTAGCTCTTCTGGTATAACAATCCCTGACATATCACAGGGGCTCAATAAATTCATTCACTCAGTATATTAAGTATCTAGTATATATACTAGACTGTGCTCTTGCTATGGACACAGCAATGAAAAAAATAAGCAACCCTTGTGCTCCTAAGTCGGAAAGATGATAACAAACAATTGTGTACACAATACCAGGGTAGGGGATCCCCAACACCAACTCACATGGTCCCCTTGGCAGTAAAGCCCCAGCTTCCACCTAATTCCCCAGGGGTCAGGGGACCAAAGCAAGTCCTCTGCCCAAGTGCACAGTGGCAGTTGGATCCGGGTTATAAAAAAAAACCAGAAATTTTCAAAGAAGAATGCTAAGTTGATCTGAATAGTAAAGCACTGAGCCAATGAAGGGAGGGTAAAGAAACAAAGAGCTTACTGCCTGGGCTTGGGGGAGATCCAGGAAAAATTGAGAAGTTTGGGAAGAGGGAAGAAAAAGTCTTTAGGGCAGCAACTATGTATGGGCCATATTGAGAATGAGATATATGGAGATGAGAGCGGCTGGCCTTCATTCAAATGTTCTCATCCTTTCGGGACAGCTGTTTCCTGACTAAGGCAGCCTGAGGGCTTTAAGGCAAAAGCAAGAAGGCCCAGCTCTATGGGGGTTTCAGCTGAGAGTCCGCATGGTAAATTTATTTGGTCTGGTTTCCCCTTTAAGACTCTTCATCACCAGAAACAATTGTGCACTAAAACACTCCTGTGAAATCCCCCAAATGGCAAACCACAAATCCTCCCGAAGCAACCCAGAGTCCTCCAATTTGCTCTCTCCTTCACCTCTCCACACCCATTCCTTCCAGTACCTCTTGAAGGGACATGATACTAGAGAAGCATCTCACCAAGAATAATATTCTTTAACTACAGGAGAAAGCTGACCTCTCGAAAGAGTAAATTTGTTGAAATATCACAACGATTTTATATCATCCTCATTTTATGGGAATCGAAAGGGGAACAAAAAAATCCTTATTTTGAGGGAATAAGAAACAGGATTGAATGAAATGTGACAAACAGAAATTCTCCCTTCTGTTAAATTTCATTATACTGCAGGAGACTCAAATTAGCACAGCTAAAAAGCAAGGAAATTTAAATGTTTGGGGCTTCAAAGTGGCTCTTTTAATAGGTAAGGATATTGAATATTGGCCATTGGGCTAGGATGCTCTAGTATTAGATGCCTGAAGTTCTGGATGATGCTTCTGCACCCAGGAGGGTGGGCACACAACTTGCGCCAAGGCGTTAATTCTTTCGGCTGTGGACCCTGAGATGGAAGCTTAAATGCTACTTCTCTGTGCTTTGGAGACATCTAAATGTGAACCACTTTAGGCTGAGTGAAGGGTTGAAAACTTGATCTTCTGCTATCTGCTACTTAGCCGCACAACCAACAAAGAGAGAACAGCATGGGCACCCCAGAAGTTTTTCATCTTGGAAGCTTGTCCTGGAGCTAGGTCCTGGGAGACATCAGGCACTGGAAGGCACAGGTTCAACTCATATACATTCTCTGGTGTCATTAACAACTTCAAAACTTTACACATGGTTCTAGTTCTATTTGAAATTTCAATCTGACCTTTATAATTTCTAGGTATATGTTTTATGAGGGTTTACTGCTCCTCTAGACAGAAATGCATTTACATTCATGGTATTACATGCAGGGTATGTCCGGCTCAGTTCTCATTCTACGGCCCTGCCTTCCATAGCAGCCAATCCTGTTCCAGGTCAACACGTAAAGATAGTGTAGCATGAAACTCCATTGTCTGTCAATAACCGACTGGGGTAAAAGTCACTATGTTCATTTCTTTCATCTGGTTGGCTTTGCTGTAACTAATATAGGATTGTGGGCACACACACACACACACACACACACACATATTTCTTATTTTAACATACGTATCTTACTAGATTTATTTATATCTATTGTTATTTACTTATATCTATTACTACATAGTAAATGTATAGTACTATATACATGTATTATTTCTTTCTTATGTTATAGCATTAAAAAGCTTGCCTTGTTAATAAAAATAGGTAACATCTATTGTTCCAAGTGCTTTATATGTATATAATCTAACTCATTCAGGCTCACAACCATCCTATGGAGTGCTATTATCTCCTGTTTTACAGATGAGGAAACTGAGGCAAAAGATGTTAAGTAATGTTCCCGGGTCATACACCTAGCAACCTTAGAAACCAGGATTCTGACTCAAGCAATCTGGATCTGAAATCTATGCTCTTAACCACTATGCTGCACTGTCTTATAAATGCTAATGACATACCAATGGTGAAAGCCATCATTTATTGAGTACCTACTATACCCAGAATTATGCATAGCGTGTTATTTATCTTACCGCATTTAGTGTCTGAGAGGCTTATATCATGTTCTCCACTTTACTAAGAAGGAAAACTGTGGCTCAGAAAGCTGAGGGACTTGGCCAGAGACACCAAGTTTATAAATGTCAAGGTGGGATTTGGACCCGAGCACGTCTTCCTCCAACCTCAGTCTTAACCACTGTGCTACTATGAATTTCCCTGACTGGGTGCCCCTTTTTGCTCTGCCCCTTCAAAGGAAGGTGTGCAAAGGAAGGTGCTACTACTCATCTGCTCCTGGTAGGCTATGTTGCTTTCCCAGATGTAGTAATGGATTTGCACTGAGCCACGTAGGCTTAACTGCAGAGTTCTAATGAAATCTAGCTATAAAATAAAGGCCCTTTCAGGGCACTGGACTCTCACCAGCTACGTTCGTGAGCCCGAGAATCAGTGCAGGGTATATCCGGCTCAGTTCTCATTCTACGGCCCTGCCTGCCACCCTTTATCTCAGATGCCTCTGAAGACTATCACTATGTACACATGTGTGAAGTTCAACATCATGAGTTCTGGGGGACGTTTAGCATGTTGTGGAGGTAGGGGTCTTAGCAAGTCAAGGGGTCTTAACTCTCAGCAGCAAAGACTTCCACAACCGCACCAGCATTTTCTGAAAACCCTGCTATTTTATGTCAGTAAATGGGTGGAACTGTCTGTCTGGTGAGAAAGATTCCCTCTTCCTACAATGTCCCTGCCGAGGGCACACACTGCTGTCCTCACGGCTGCCCTGCTCCCTTCGGGGCTGGTACCAGTGGAAGCAAGCACCTGTGTGCTTTCATTTAGCATGTGGCAGGGGTCCCACCAGCTCAACAAGAGAGAGAACTTGGAGGGAAAAGTGGACCAATGCCCCCCTTTGATTAATTAGAAGAGACAGACAGCGGTGGGTTATGGTGATAGCATGAGTAGCCAGAACAAGATAATGACAGTGACATAGAAGGCTCTTTAGTTTGGGTAAGACCTTGGTTTTTATTTTGTTTTGGTTTGGTTTGGTTCCAAGACAAGCTAGTGGAGATACAAGTTATGATTAATCTTTTTAGAATTAAAGATGATGACTACCATTTACTTAAAATTTCTTTGAAAATTTCTTCTTAGGCTATACACTGTCTAAAATGCCTTGAGTTCAAGTTATCACCTTCATGAGTGTCTTACAAAAAAACACATTTTAATGCTACACATAAACTTAACAATTGTTTCACAGTTTTTTCCTTTGATTAATAACTATTTTGTTTCATACTTTCCTTTTTAAATAAAAACAATGTCTCTTTATTTGTTTATTCATCTCCTTCTAGAATAAATGATTATATTCTATTACAGTCTCTACAGAATACTATTATTTTTATAAACACTGCAGTGGGATCATGAAAATTTAAATTAAACAGACAAGCTGTTACATGAATTTTGCATAATTTTCATATATTAATTGTCTACTTCATTGATTTCAAGAAGTGTGTCAGATTTTGCAAAATTTTTTTACTAAAAGATGGAATTAGAGAAGAAAAATATAAATAAAAGAAGATCGGAAATATTGGGCATAATAAAAGATATAAATTTGTCATAGAGGTAAAAAAGAAAATGTACAATATTTTTCTCCGAGGCTTTCTTAGTCATGTTCAGCCATTGTTTGATTTAATCAAATCTGTTTATTTTAAGAGATAATCAACTCATACTTTAATAAAATTCTATGGTTCATTCAAAAACCTAAAAACAGTTTCAGTTCCAGATGGACACAGGAAAGCACATATTATCATTTTTATCCTGTAGTTGTAGATCAACTTTCTCAGCACACAAAATTACCATTTAATATCCCAGGCTTAGATTTCAGCAGTAACAGGATGTGAATATTTAATTGTGTCTTAACTTCACATATGAGAATTTCACAGGGAAGAGAACAATCTGGTAGATACTTCTGTCCTCAACCTGATTCTGTGTTATATATTCCCTTATTTCCTATGGTTGTTGTGAGAATTAATGAAGTAACGTATAATAATATTTGACACATATGCTCGATAAATGTTCAGTAAATGGTAGCTGTTTTCATTCACTGAGTGCCTCCAATAGTTGCCCTCTTGGAAAAAGAGCAGAGTATCCAAGTTTGGGGTGTAGGTATGATTGGAGAACTGGGGAGGTAAAACCGAAGACAAGTTTTAAGGCAGAACCATGAAGTGCATGAAAAAGAACAACATAGAAAGTTCTCTGATACCATGAGTTAGATAACTCAGAACCAGGGTCAAGTTGTAAGAGGAGAATGCTGGTTCTGAGTAAAGGTGGTGACAGCTTCCTTAACCAGCCCTTAAAAGGATTCTATATAAACTGAAGGTAAATACTCGGAGCCCAAGCAAATCTACCGTGAGGCCCCTTTGAAAAGAGGGGAATACAGAACAGAGGAGCTGCTTCCCAACGATCAAACAAAGATGCGCTCCGTGGGTTCAGAAGGCAGAGCATCGTGCTGCGGAGGGGAGGTAAGTGGCAGCAATGGAGCAGGTACCTGCCAGGGATGCAGGTTGAGCAGAGGCCTAACGACAGGGAGCACAGTGAGTGACAGGAGCCTCAGGTGGGGCCTGGAGGCAGGCACTCAGCTCAGGCAACGGAGTGTGGAGCAGCACTCTGGGCCGTCCCTGGTGCGGTGCAGGCAGCTGTGGAAGCAGCTCCCTCAAGGAGCCCCAAAAGTTGCAGGGAGCCTGTGAGGTGCCCCCGAGGATTCCCAGAACTAGATGTGAGTGTGAGCCTCAGAAGGTGTCCCTTAAGTCTTCCGGCACCAGGGTAAAGAATATAGGCAACAGAATTCAGGTCTGAAGGTTATAAAGACTACTGGGTGCTGACATTTAGGAAAGGTTTCGGGCTCAAAGGATAGAAATATTTGATATGGAATACAGACAACGGAAAAACAATTTAAAGCAACATTTCTCAAATTAACATTTATGGCCCCTTCGAGGCCATTGCTCAGTTCTAAGAATAATTTCACAATAATATATCATACACAGTCCTTTCCCTAGCCAGTCCTCCCAGAGCAACAGCCCTCAAAACAAATCACCGACTTTTCTGAGAAATAGGAAAGCACTGGGAAAACTGGGGACAAGGACTAGAGGAATAATGTAGGTCATGAGGACCCACCGGCAAAACTAAGATTACTGGTGGTGATAACAAGGCCACAACTATAAACACAAGTGACAGATTTCTGAGGTTGCTTTTTCAGAACCTTGAGCTAACCAGCCAAGACCAGTTCAGAATTGGGGTTTAACCTTTCTTGAAAAGAATTGCGATTGCCAGCAAACAGAAATTTGCTTGAAGAGAAAGCACAAGTCAAACATAGAGAGATCTAGTAAAAAGAGGTGCACAGGTTTTCGGTAGCTCACATAGGACAGTCATACAACCCCCTCAGGGAATACAATTCAAAGCAGAGGACCAGGGAGAAACCAAGAAGGCAGAGCACTGCATCCCACTGGAGAGAGTGGAGTGGTACAGAAAGTTTCACTGTGCTCCCTGGGTGATTTGGTGTGAGCACGGCATACCTTCATCCAGCCCACAGAGAGGGAGTGTGCCATCCCCAGAGCAGGAAATTACATTACTCTGGAAATGAAGCTAGTAAAAATCAGCACGACTGGAGGTGATTAACCTCTTGTAGAAATAACCCAAGAGACCGTCTTTGAATAAGTGATTCAGGAAGATCTGGATATCCAAAAATAAGGCAACTAGAATAAGGCTGGAATGTGGTTTCTGTAAGAAAACTACAAGACAATTGATGGTATTTTCTACTGTATAGTCTAAGGAAAGATAGTACTACATGGTCTTCATGGAGCCTAGAAAAAAAAAGCTGAAGGGCAGACCTGCTCAATGTTTCCCCCCACACTGCTTAAGGTGAACCGGAAGCTTCTCTCCCTTCCGACAGGCCAGGCCTGGAAAGGGGGAGCCACTGGACTGCAGCAACCCTCCCCAGAGTTCCCAGCATGAAGGCCTCGTGCAGCCCCTTGTCCTTCAAATATCATTTCTGTGGAATTAAATTAAAACCTGATATTCCAGTGTTGGAATTATTTATAATGTAAGAGAGTGGGTCTGGAGTGTTCTCTTTAAGTAAAACACAGACATTTCGGCTGAGACTTCAGTAACTTGCTTCTAAGATTTTACATCTAGTTTGGCTGCTCAGATTTTGTTGGCTTTTTAAGTTTACTCATTGGTTCTGAAATAAGTTCTAGATTAAGTGTTAAATGCATTCAGCTATTAACACTACACTACACACACACACACACACACAAGACACAACACAAACACTCCTTGTAAAAAACCAAGCAGAGTCATGAACCACTTAAAAAAATGTTATGGTACAGATTTCTAGAGTTCCTTATGCTAGTGTTTATTTCTTGCCTCCTCCTTTTCTTCATCTAAAGCCAGTTTGGAGGTCAAATGCAGATGAGGAAAAAAAAAATCCCTTAAAAAGGGATGAGATTTCTTCTTTCAAAAGAGATGGAGTAACAGGGACCAGATTTCCTCTCCCACCTATAACACCAACAAAACCAACAAACAAAATACATGAAACAATGGCTTTTGAGACACTGAACATCAGGCATTAAAGGACAGTGATCCCTGAGAGACAGCAAATCAACAAGGTGACTCTTACAATCGTCCCAGCTTATCTACTTGACATTTATAGAACACTCTACCCAACAACAACAGAAGACATGAGCTTTTTAAGCACACATGAAACATGTAACAAAATAAATTATACTTCATGCCATAAAACAAGTCTCAAAAAATTTGAAAAGAACTCAAGTCATACAAAGTATGTTCTTTGACCATAATTGAATTTTATTAAAAAGAAATCAATAGAATGCGTTAAGAACTCTCAAAACTTGGTACTAATAAGAAAACAATTTTTTTAAAATGGGCAAAAGATTTAAACAGATACACCACCAAAGAATTATATGGATATCAAACGAGCACATGAAAACATTTTCAACATCATTAGTCATGAGAGAAATGCAAATCTCTCTTTATTTGTTGAAGTATAATTGATGAATAAAATTGTATCAATTAAAAAGTACAACACAATGGTTTGATATATGTGTACGTTGTAAAATGATTGCCACAATCAAGTTAATTAACATATCACCTCATGTTGTTACCTTTCTTAGGTGAGAACATTTAAGATCTAATCTCTTAGCAAATTTCAAGTATCTCACATATACTTATTAACTATAGTCACCACGCTGTATGAGAAATGCAAATTTAAGATACAATAAAATACTACTATATTAGAATGGCTAAAATTTAAAAGACTGAACATACCAAGTGCCGGCAGGCATATTAGTTTCCTAGGGCTTCCACAACAAAGTACAACACATTAGGTGGCTTACGCAACAGAAAATTATTGTCTCAGTTCTGGAGGCTAAAAGTCCCAAATCAGTGTCAGATGGGTTGGCTCCTTGTAAAAGCTCTGAGGGAAAGCTGTTCCTTGCCTCTATCCTAGCGTCTGGTGTTTCCTGGACGTCTGTGGCGTTCCTTAACTTGTAGATGGATCACCCCCATTTCTGCCTTCAGCCTCCATAGTGTTCTCCCCTGTGTGTGTGTGTCTCTGTGTCCAGGTGTCGACTTTTTGTAAGGACATTCGTCATGATGACCTCATCTTAACTTGATCATCTACAAAGGCCTTGTTTCCAAATAAAGTCACATTCACACATACTGGGGGTTACGGCTTCGAGAGCTTTTGGGAGAATAGAATTCAGCCCAAAAATAGGATATGGAGGAACTAGAACTCCCACCTACTACCAGTGAGAATGTAAAGTGGTACAACCACTTTGGAAAACACTTTGGCAGTTTCTTAAAGTTAAACATGTACCTACAATATCATCCGGTTATCCTACTCATAGGTATTTACCCAAGGAAAATGAAAAGATATGTCCACACAAGGATTTTTACATAAATATTCATAGCAACTTTATTTGTAATAATATATAACTAGAAACAACCCAAATATCCCATCAATAGGTAAATGGATAAACCGCTTATGGTATAACCACACAATAAGATATTACTCAGCAATAGAAAAAAATAAATTATAATGCATGCAGCAACATGGCTGTACTTCAAAAAGGCTGAGGTTTCTGGCCTTTTATTCATAAACTAACTTTTTTCTAATAACAAAATGTAAATAAAGCCATTATGCCAGAACAAAACTACAGGAAAAAATTAAGATATATTCATGGATTCCTTTTTATTTAGCTATTTATATCTTCACCTTTCACAAAATCTAGATAAAATCTATGACTCCTGCTTTAACCTAGAAAAAAGTTAAGGTATGGAAAAACTAAGACATACGCTTTGGATGATTACTAGAAGAACGAGCACTATAAAGCAGGTTTGCCAGTTTCTTGGTGCTCTATTCACTGAGCTTTGCAGACCTTCTTCTCAGAAACCTTCACTACACTCTAATATTTAACTAGTTTAACTTGAAAAAGTGTCGGTGAATACCTTTGTTTACAAGTTTCTTTTTATAGCCTCAAGGCTATCTCGTGTCTAATCTCCATTATGTCTTCTACCCTGAGCTTTAGAATTTTGAATTGGCTTAGAAATAAAACTTGACAAAGTCTCCAGTCCTCGGTGTCTGCGCGATAAGATAACGATGAACACAGAAGAGGCTCGTTTTCCCTGATCCATTAGGATCAATCAGTTCCCTCCCTGAGGTGACTGGCTATACTGCTGGGGGCCCTTCTTGTGGCTGGTATTTGGTTCCCATTATTTCTCATGTTACAATGATCCTGCGAGGTAGGTTTTTATTGTCTCACATGTAAAGAGGAAACTCAGCAAGGTTATGTAATTTGACCAAAGTAACATAGCTAAGAAATAATGGAAGAAAGATTTTTAACCCATGCGTTCTACCTTGCTCTCCATCTGTCTCCTCATTCTCCCCTTCGTATATATCTACTCCTTCAAGATGCAAACACACCCACAGACTCTGCCTGGATTTTTCGGGGGAGTCTTTGGATGATAATCAAAAGGTGCAGCAATCCCTCTATTTTGTTATTGTTTTTGTTTAAAAGGAGCATTGATGATTGCAAAAACTATCTAATGCACTTTTCTAAAGAGTAAATGGAACAAAATATCTAAATTACTAGAAAATGATGAATAGATATTAAATAAATAACTGATCAATTCCCAGCCTTTGTGCCTAAGTTCTAGGAGAGCTGCAGCCCACAGGGTGACAACCAGAGTTGCTGGTTCCCAAATGGGGTTCCTAGAGTCAGGCAGTAACATTCCCCCATGACAGCCACACCATGTCTGCTATGGCTTCCTACGCCTTGCTCCTCTCTCCCTTTGTAATTCAAGCGCAGCCAGTTGGAAATTTCCCTTCTAAAATCACCTTCTGCTCCCCAACCTGAGAGATTTATTGTAGATTTCCCTTCCTTTTCCTATCCCAGACATTACCCCCTGCCCTCATCTATTCAGAACCCAACATGAACCACTTGAATCAGAACCTCTGGGGATGGGAGGCTGTGCTTTTAGTTTATAAAAGCTTTCTAGGAGCCCTGACCACAGTGAGGGCTGAGCATTACTGGGCCAGCTGGGTTTCAGAGCACACGTGCTACTGGTGGACTTTCTCTGCAGAGCATTCTCCTCTTTTTTTTGTGGACGCATGCCCCTTTGCTTGCTCCTGCTGTACAACCTCAACAAGGTTACATATGGGAAACAAAAGGAAAGCATAAACATGCAGAAGTTAAGCTAGGCACTGACAGGGCAGACCCAATCAAGACAGAGGCTCAACTGAAACTTCCAAGTGAGTGAAACTTTCTTTCTGGCTAAATACGTACCACACTGGGAAAACCGTTAATTAAATTAAATTGCTATAAAGTGCTACCTGGACTAAGGTAAAAAACTAGTTCATTAACTCACTACTGAAACTGGCCCTTGGCCCAATGAATTTTCACTTGTTTTCACTCCTTAGTGGTCCAGCCACTGCGGGTGTTATTAGTAAAAATACCATGGTGCTGCTAAATCACAACATACAGTGTTATTTTGAATATGACCAGAAGTGTTAAATAAATGGCCGGGGAGAGCTGCTAAAAAGACATATTAAATAGGTTAGAAAACTCATGTCTTATATAAACCGACATTCTCTTTTATCCACGGTACAGTCTCCTCTTAATGAGATAGCTTGTTACATGAAGGTAATGGGTAGCTCAGGGTAGACCTTTAACAATAAGTTACTTAAACTCAGTGTTCTCCTCAGTACGGAATGACTGTAATAGCTACCTCATGGAGTAACTGTTGTGGATATTATCTAAAATTGCAGTGTCATGCGCACTCGCTATTGGCCAGGTTATGGGTGCTTTCCATGTGTTACGTTGTAGGGAGGACATGCTTATTACTCCATTTTACAGAAAGAAAACTGAGGCAGGGTGAGGTGCAATGACTTGGCATAGTCCCAGAGCAGATTCACACCCCGGCAATCTAACCTCTTATCAACGACATCGTGAGCAAAGCCTGGCACACAGCAAGCACTTCATAAATAGTAGCTACGGTCCTAAGAAGAAATGAGGACGAGAATACAGCTTTTCTCTTCACCCAACAAGAAACCTAATCAATACTCATTTTTTGTTTGCCCCCCAAATATATTTTATTTACTTTAAGTAATAACGATTATTAATAGAAAGTACCTTTGCTGAGTGTTTACTATATGTCAGTCACTATTCTTAGCATTTTTCAGCTGTTAGCTCATTTTATCTCCATAACAAACCAATGAAATAACTTTATTAGGCCAATTGTGCAGACGAGACAAGTAAGGCAAATGGAAGTCATACAACTCACCCAAGTCACACAACTACTGATGACAAAGCCAGGATCGGAAACTGACAGTCTGGCCCCAGATTCCTCTCTGCCTCCGTCCACTTGCCCACCTGTGATCAAGCAGCCGAGTGCTGTGACATCACACCATCATCATCAACCTTTCTCTTGCTGATGTCTTCAGCTCCCTTGGTTGTAATCTTGATTGGTTCACACCAATCTGCATGAAGCCCAGTGTCCACCTTCTCCCCGGCTGCTGAGCATTAAGAAAATACATGATGTACTATAAATTCACGGAGCCTGACCATATCCTTCTTCTTCAACATCTCACAATGTGTGTGCACTTCTGCCAGTCTTCCACTATCTCCTTCTGAGTCCAGAT
The DNA here is from genome assembly GCF_004115265.2 of Rhinolophus ferrumequinum. Taxonomy (NCBI): domain Eukaryota; kingdom Metazoa; phylum Chordata; class Mammalia; order Chiroptera; family Rhinolophidae; genus Rhinolophus; species Rhinolophus ferrumequinum. The sequence continues at coordinate 62,244,567 of NC_046291.1, forward strand.
AAGAGCCATTGCTTTATCTAGACTCCTGCAACAGCCTCCTAACACTTATGAACCGTTCACCTCCAATCCATTCTCCATACTACAGCAGGAATGTTCTCTCTAAAACGCAACACATAAATCTGGTCACAAGGAGACTTCTTAGTGGCTTCCTGTTGACTTCAGCATAAAGGTTTTTAACATGATTTTGGACCTACCCCCGGGTTTCCATTTAGCCTCAATGTTCCTAGAACTTCCGGCGTCAACACCCAATTTCTCTGCTACAGGAGTTTCTCAGGTATCTTATGTCCATTCTTGTTCCCTCTGTCTGAAACAATTGTCCATTCCCTCTTAGCTAAGCTAAGTCGCTGCCTCTCACTATCCCCCATTCCCATTTAATCTACTTTTTGTCACCACAGATTTTATATTTTCCAGAATTTCCTACAAATGAACCGTAAAGCACATACTCTGTTTTTCTTTTTTCTTTTTTCTTTTTTTCTTTTGTCTAGCTTCTCTCACTCAGCATTATTTCAAGACGCAGCCATGTTGTTGTATGCATCAATAGTTCATTGTTTTCTTATTGCTAAGTAGCATTGCATTGTATGGGTATACTTAAATCTATCCATTCATCCCTTGATAGACACCTGAGTTGTTTTCAGTTTTGACTATTAGAAATAAAGCTGCTATGAACATTCACGTACAAATTTTGTGTGGATGCATGCTTTCCTTTGGGGTTGGGGGTAAATATGTAGGAGTGGAATGGCCGGATCATCTGGTCATTGTACTGGATTAAATAGCATCCTAAAAATTCACGTCCACCCAGAACCTCAGAATGTGACTTTATTTGGAAATAGGGTATTTTCAGATGAAATTAGTTACAATGAGGTCATTCTGAGTTAGGGTGGGCCCTAAAACCAATGACTAATGTCTTTATAGGAAGGGCAGGTGAAGACACAGAGAGCTACATAAGGAAGGAGGCCATGTGACCTGGCGGCAGCGATTGGAGTGATGCAGCTGTAAGCCAAGGAATACCAAGCCGTGTAAGGAGCCACCAGAGACCGGGAGGGACACATGGAACAGGTTTCCCCTCAAAGCCTCCAGAAGAAAGCAACCCTGCTGACACCTGGATTTGAACTTCTGTCTTACAAAGTGTGAGAGAATAAATTCCTATTATTTTAAGCCACCCAGTTGTGGTATTTTGTTACGGCAGTTCTAGGAAGGAGTTATATGCTTTTTTTTTTTTTTTTTTTTTTTTAATTTATTTTTAATTTATTGGGGTGACAATTGTTAGTATTAACCCTTTAAAAGATTGACCAACTGTTTTCCAAAGTGGTTACACCATTTTGCATTCCTACCAGCGTGTGTAAGTTCCATTTTCTCCTCCTCCCTGCTGACATTTAGTATGGTCAGTCTTTTTAATTTTAACCATTATAGTAGGTGTATATCATTGTGATTTGAATTTACGTTCCCTGAATGCCTAGTGGTCTTGAAAATCATTTCATGTGTTTGTTTGCCATCTGTATATCTTTTTTAGGTAAAGTGTCTGTTCAGATCTTTTGCCCATTTGTTATTTAGGTTGTTTGTGTTCTTCTTGAGTTTGAGAGTTCTTTATATATTCTAGATATAAGTTCTTTACCAGATATGTGACTTGCAAATATTTTGTCCCAGCTGGCCGCTTTCCTTTTCATTCTCTAAACTGTATCTTTTGAAGTCAGCTAAGTATTCAAGGTGTCAGCTTGGACGCTACTTTTTCTTGGACTCCTTCTCTGAGCTTCAAGCCTTGGTACATTACCCTTCTAAGTACTTGTTGCAGTTCAGATACATCCTCATATCATGACATGCATTGTACTCTATTATAATTACTTGATTACCTGTTTGTTTCTCCCCCTGGATTCTAATCTCTGTGACCATAGGCAAGGACTTATTTTGCCCTGTTCTTTGTTGTATCCTCTGCACAAGTACAAAGAGTGACAGATGAACAGAAGGCTGGATATTCTCTGCTTATATCTCCAGACTCACTGCTTGTAGTTCTCCACCCTGTTCCGTGTTCTGAGGGCTGACTTCTGTGGACTCCTTCCCACTGGCTTCTGGCTGGGTTCAGCCAATGGGAGGAGATCAGAAGGAGGGAGAAAATCTACCAGGTTATTTATTGTCTCAGCTTCCTCCCTGACAGGCTTCAGTTTGGTAACAGTTGTTGCTCTCTTATCCTGTCAGATGTTCCCTGTCCCATAGATACAGCTGTCAAGAGGCTCCTTTAACTACTGCCTGCCTTGTTACTTCAGATCCAGGTGTAGTAATGACAGTTTCCAGCACTTGCTAGAAACTAGTCTTCACCATCCGGTCTTGGTTCCCTTACTCTGCACATACCTTTGTAAACAGTTTTGGTTGTTTTTTTTTTTTTCATTAAACCTTCACTATAAATCAGTGTCTCCCCCTTTCTTTCTGAGAAGCTGATTCCTACAGTGCACAAAAAATATTTGTTAATTTTTACGCTCCCCGTAATCCATACATTGAATTTTAAATCCTTGAATTTCCCTTAGTGTTTTCATTCAACATAATTCGTGTTTCTAATATTTTTCTTGCGTGTCAAATGACTACAAATACTGCATTCCTTCCATCCTCCTTCCTTCCTTCACTCATTCAGCAGAGACTTTCGGACAGCTTACTAAGTGCCAGGAGCTATGCAGCCCTGGAGATTCAAAGAGAAGGGAAATACAGTTGGTTCCTCAAGGAACTCACTTTCAAGTGAGCGATATAATTAAATAACAAATTCTAATTCAAAATGACAAACTGAGCAATGGAACGGTGTACAAAGGCCTGTGCGCACCGAGCTCTCGTGGCCCGGTTCTCGGCTGAGGACAGGGACATCATTACAACAGGATAGTGCTCTGTAGCAGTGATTCTGAGCTCTCTCTTGGTCTTCTCTTCACTGCCCTGCTCCCTTCCCATGCATTCACAGCTCCCATAGAAGAACACTGACAACATGCCAGACTCGGCGCCAAGCACTGCACACACTTATCTCATTTAATACAGCAACACTATGAAGCAAATATCACCATCTGTGTTTTACGTAGAAGGAAACTGAGGCTAAGGGAGGCTAAATCACCTGCTGGTAGACGGCAGGCAGCCTCTTATGACCATTATATTACCCTGCTTCATAAATCTGAAACTTGCACAAGACTAGGTTATGGGGAAACATCATTTTCTCGAAGGCTGAAAGGCTCTCTGCCACAGATTTCCACATCAGAGCTGCAATACTTCGGGAAGAGATTAAACACTAGCTCTTTTAAGAGTCTTCTCATTGTTGAATAGGAAATATAGTGTCAGTAGGCCAGGAAGCTGTCATCACCCTTCTTCATTATGCTGATTGCTCTAGAAATTAAATATGGTTTGTTTCCCCCTCTTTATTCTGTTCATATTCATAGCTTTGCTACTTTGGGATATGATTTGCTGTGGACCCGGGAAGGTTTCTTTCATTTTTTCATTATACAGAGGTTAAAAACTGAGGCCCATAACAGGTGACTATCTCAGCCAGATCCCACAGCCAGTGGGAGGAAGCTCAGTGTCCCATGACTGCTCTCATTTGCCAAGGTGCCCCAGTAGCTGCCTTTTGCTCTCGCCAAGCCCGCCTACTCACTGTCTCCCATACAAGCCTTTCTCAGTCCTACCTTTGTGTTTTTTTCTTGCAACTTCTTCCCATCCTAGAATAGCCTCTTCTTCCCAATACCTTCTACCCTATCTGAGTACATCTACACCTGAGCAAACACTCTAGCTCTTCCTGTCTCTCTCCCTTTCACTCTCACTGCACTGCACCTCACCAAAAATGAACATCAGTGTTTCACTTTACTCCTTAATGGTGCCATGGGATTGCACTTGGCTGCTGCAGTAGATGCCAGCCCACTCAGACAGGGCTGACTCATCTACTTCGGGGCTATTCCCATAGCACACAACGTAGCTCTGAGTCTATAGGAGAGATTGATAAATACTTGGTGGTTGAATCTCTATAGTGTGTATGCTGAAGCATCCCTGTTCTGCGTGTTTTGAGGCAACGGCACTCGCTGACTTCTACATACAGTGCTATTCTATTGACTCTGGACACACACTGGAACCCCTGACATACTCTCAGTTCCACCTTGTACTCCAGCCACCTCTGCAGCAGCCACCCTGTATAGCCTTTCCTCAGGTTCCCTTGGGGGCAACGTGACAAGTACTTCACCTGTGGCCATCTCATGCACCTGATTGGCTCTCATGCAGAGCCATTAATAACCCTAGGATTACCTTAACCAGCAGGGACAGTGAGGCTATATATAAATGTTTTCCTCTTTCATCCCCAGGGCAGAGAGTTCTGAGGCCTCCTGAGGTCATTGCAGGTCTGAGCACATGTTGCAGAGGCCAGGCAGAGGCCTGTTTCACTCTGATCTTCAAAGCCACACCCCGAGCGGGATCTCATCCCAGGCTCTTCTTCTGGGAAACCAGGCTAAGAGAGTTTATTAGTCTGCGTGGCTGCCATAACAAAATGTCATAGACTGGGTGATTTAAACAACAGAAATTTATTTCTCAGTTCTGGAGGCTGGAAAGTCCAAGATCAAGGCTTTTGATAAGGGCTCTTTTCCTGGCTTCAGATGACCTTTCCTCAATGTCTACAAGTAGAAAGGTTGTTCTTTCTTTCTCTTCTTATAAGGCCACCAATCCTATCTAGGGTCCCACACTTGCAAATTCATTTAAATTTAATTAAGTCTTAAAAGCCTGATCTCCAAATACAAGCACATTGGGGAGTTAGGGCTTCCACAAGAGAATTGAGGGAAATGCACAATTTAGTGTAGCAGACTGTGTTACTCAAAAATATTGATTTGGTCTTGGCCAATAGGCAGCTGAGAAAAGCAAGGTCCTCCAAGACCCCATCATCTTCTCTTCTTTTTTAACTCTCGTTTGCTTTCTTCTTTCTTATGTTTTAACCGCTAATGTCAAGATCCTTTTTAGCAAAGGTCTTATATTAGCTTGTTCTCATGGATACTAAATGTTTCTAGTGTTCTGCTGGTTATTTGAAAGACGACAGTTAGAAGGAGTACATTCTAGTCAGGGTTTTCCTACTTACTAGTTTAAGCAGTAACTTTTGCTAGATTAAGGAGTAACCTAGAGCAAATCGCTTTGTCTTTCTGGATAGGTTTTTTTGGGGAAATGGCTGTAAAGTGAGATAGCCCAGTTATTTTCCAGGGGTAGGAGAATCCAAGAAGATGGAAGGCCCAGGTTAAACCGAAAGGAGCTCAACAATGGAAGAATCTTTGAGGTACTCTGGAGTGAGAAGGATGGAGACCGGGGTGCACCCCAGAGATCTCCAGTGGTCTACATTCAGAAAAGGGGGTGTCCAGAGAGCTCCCAAAGAGCCTGGGTTCACGGAGCAGCTTGGTTTACTCTAAGCTGCCAGCTAACAAACCTGCAGTGTTTATACCAGAATCCGGATGGTTTGCAAACCCAGATGTCAGACTTCCTGTGCGGGAGATTCTCAACTCCCTCACCCCAAGGCTGGAAGCAGGAGGAGCTGCACCGGCAGCCTCACCCCTCCTCTCTCCTCTCCCCAAAGGCAGGAATTTCTGGGATGGGCAGATGGTCCGCCCCCTCCTCCTCCTCTTCCTCCTCCTCCTCCTCCTCCTCCTCGTTCTCCAAAGCCGGAGAGGGTAGGGCGGGGAGAACCACCGCCACTTTCCTGTCTCCCAGCGCAGAGCCCCGAGTGCCCGTACACTGTGGCGACAGGGGTGACGGAGTGGGTCTCCGGGGCACAGGGCTGGCGAGGACCCGGGAGGGTGGCAGTGCGGAGGGGGCTGAGTTTCCGCCTCCAGCGCCTCAGGGCGGGGCGCTCGGGCTGCGGCGCTGGTCCCTGAGAGCGTGACACTGGATGGCCAGCGGCCCAGTGGTTAGGGATGCTGCTGCTGTCGGCGCTGCTGCTGCTGCTGCTGGGGGCACCGCTGGGCTGTGCCGAGGGCGCGGCCGCGGCGCTTACCCAGGAGCGCATCCTCGAGTGGCAGGGTGAGTGTCCCCCGGGCCGGAGGGACCAGATCAGCACGTCGGGGACTGGGGTGGTCAAGGGAGAGGAGAAGGGGCGAAGCTGGGGGCGGGCGAGGGCAGCAAGAGCGATCGGGTTTTAGACGGTGGCCGCGTCTCTGCAGTCCTGAGAAAGCCCTGTGGATGGGCCAGTCCTGCACACGGACTGGCCTTGCACCCGTTTCTCCAAGTCCTGCACCCCCTCGCTCCCGCCGGCATCCTCCAGGCTTCAGCTGCGGACGCGAGAGGCGGGGCCTGGGCTTGCAGGCCACTGGACTCAACTCTGGCCGAGCACGAGCCTGGCATAGCAGGTTAGGAGACGTTTCAAAATGTAAGCCTCCGATAGTTGTTTATTTGGGAGGACCCTCTCTAGGATACATGATGGCAAAAAGCTGCTCTATCTTGTCCACTCGCAAAGCAAGAGCTCTAGGTTTGGGACACCACCTGTGGAGTGGCCCCAAGCGGGCCTCTCCCCTCCGCCCCTTTCCAGAAAGAACACTTAATCTTCTCTATTAACGCCTCTCAGACGAAATGGAGAAGGGGCCCTCCTGTGGCCCTGATGAGCGGTGTGAGCTGGAGCAAACTATTCTCTTTGCTCTTAGTTTCTCTCATTAGAAAAACGGGGTCTGTGGTATCCATAGGACCACTGAGGATTATGTGAGATCCTTTGGAAGGCACATGACACCCCAGGGGGTGAGAATCCCTTCATAGGTGGCCTCACAACACATCTGTGCACACACGGATCAACTCACCAAACATTTATTGAGCACCTACTATACACAAGATTCATAAAGGGCGGTGTAAAGAGACATAAGGTGAGGCAGTTCTTCAGAGGCCCACATTGGTGAATAACTGTATGGGCTCCTCTGAGGCAGAGAAGCCAGCATCCAAAAGTGGAAGCTCATGTGTGAACGGCAGGAGTGGGGGTGGGGGAGAGGAGTTAAGTCAACCAGGAGGAGCCCCCCTCCCCTCTGCCTTTGGGGATAAGCTTAGAGAGGGGATAAAACAAGTGTCATCAACGTCTATGCTCATTTTTTTCCCTCTCAACATATTATGTATACATTTTCGAGGTATCTTTTCTGAACTGTATTCTCTAGCACTCCCAGGAGGCTTTACCGGGGGCAGGTTGAGCAATTTCTATTTTAAAATGGCCAAAGTTCAGAGACCTCTTACCTCCTTGGTCAGTTCAGTAAAAATGCTCCTATGGATGCACATCTGACCCTGTGGTGAGATCTATCTCCATTAAGAATTTACTGTGCAGAGTTTATTCCTTTCCATTTTACAATGTGGGCTTTGCCTGAGCACTAGGTATCTAGAACAGGGCAGGAGCATGGAGGACAGAGGCTGGAACTGAGCCACACAGAGAAAATGCACTGGTGATCCTCTGAGCAAGGTTAACACTGATGGGCTAATCCCTTCTATATGTAGCAGACCCAAATCCTGGCTGGAGATAATTTCTAATCAGTGCCTTCTTATTGGTACTCAAGAACAGGCTGAAGTCAGAAGCATATGCTACCTCCTGTACGCTCCAGGTGACAGTTTGCAAATCTGAAGCTTGTGACAGAGTTGGCACAGAGGTTCTTCAGATGTCAAAATGCTGCGACTGATGTTCTAAAGAGCATATAGAGATTATGTGGCATTGAATGTACCAATCTTTATACAGACTCCCCTCCCTGACTCCAATCACCCCCATCAGTGGAAATTCAAGTATAATCTAGCTGGGTTTGAAATCAAGTCTTTCCTGTCCATAGTAAGATGGAAAAACAAAAGCATTGGAGGGACCTGAGATATTGTCTACTCTAGTCACCCATTTTTCAGATGTGGAAGCTGAGGTATAGCCATGCTTTGGGGTGCCTCGGTTTACCACTGTGTTCACTGTACCACATTGACTTGCTTTTAGCCGTGACTGGCATCCGCAGAACAACCAGTAGTAAAATACACCCATTTCCGTTTCATATCCACTCATAAAGACATGTAACAATACAAGGCAGATTATTAGTATCTTTTTCATCTGAAGTGTGATATGTATTGTTTGGTATGTATTATTGATTATTCTAATATATATTATAAACATCCCAGCCTTGGGAGGCAGATCATGGATGGTATTGTGCTGACTTTTCAATCATTGATCAATAATTTTGTATTCAAAAATCATTAGATGTAGTGTAATATAGTAGCTAAGTTCATGGGCTCTGGGAGCCAGACGGCCTGGGTTCAAATGCTGGCTCTACCATTTACCAGCTGTGTGACTTTGGGCAAGTTATTTAACCTCTCAGTATCCTCATATGCAAAAATGGAGCTAATAATAGTATTTATCCAAGTGTTTTCCTTTTGTTTCAATACCATCACTGTGCCCTCTTCTTTTGGCCAGTCCAGACTATTTTAACAGGTTGACAGCCTTAACATTTATTTACTACCTTGTTCTTGGCACCAAACTTGGCACGTCTGCAGTCTGTTTCCTACCTCTAATTGGTTATACCAAGGACACTCATTGTGGTTCTGGAATCTGAGCCCTCCTAACAAGTGCTGAAACTCAATAACTCCACTTCCTCAAGAACCCCAGATACTGGGAGGGCACGAGGAGAATGAAGAAAGACATCTGGAGAGGGGTGGGCATAGTCACTGTGGAGGTCGCTAAAGGAAATGAATTGGGGGCAAGTCAAAGGATTTTGACTCTACGTTGAGGGTTGAATATTATAAAATTATAAATGTGAAATGGCCTGAACCAACACAGAAGAATTTCCTCTGTAGCTTTCAGCCTCCCGGCGGCAGGAGTGGAGTGAGCCCACAGCTGCATTAGTCCTTGGAAACAGTCAGGGTAGGCTCTTCTGAATGACCAGTGACCAAGGGGAGTGAAGGTGCTGATGAATGTGAGGTCGAAGTGCTTGACCAGAGTAGGGACTTGAGTTGCACACAGGGAAACTGCCCTACTAGGGGCTGTGGATGTGTACAGCCCCAGAAGAAGGTTATGGTAGGGCAACAAACTGTGACATGTCTATATTGGGAAACATCCGAGAGATGAAGAAATAAAGAGTTTGGTTAGAGGCACTTTGCTTAAGGAGAAAACAAATTCTGATTGGGTGAATTGTGTATTGCTGAGAAGGGTCTTGTGAGTTTGGACAATGGGGAATCAGATCACCCTTTTAAGTTTAGGAATGCCATAGTTAGTTTGGGGCTTGAAGAGGGTGGTTCTGAAGGACAGCAAAGAGACCCTCTGGAAGGTTAAAGCAACTTCCCAGGAAGAAAGCTGACCTGACCAGTAGGAATACTAAGGAGCAGAACATTTGAATTCCGTAATTTACTTAGTGAAGGTTGGAGAAATAGCAGAATAGAAGGGGTGGTGATGATACAATGGAAATAACTAGGCTTCCAGGTGGATCCCTCACAGCGGTGACCAGATCCAAGATATGGCTGTAGGCGTGCTCACTAAAGTGGAGAACAGGTGAAGGAAGGTCCTTGGAGCTGAGAAGGTTGAGAAACCCAGCGTCCAGAGCCACACAGACATATGTGTCTGAAACAAAATTCCCATTAAAAACATACCCTATCCTAATATGATGTATTGCTACTTTTCTAGTCGCTTCCATTCCATCTTGTTTTGTAATGCTGGTCACGACCACAAAATTGATTTGCTGACCCATTAATGAGCCACAACCTGCAGTGGAGAACACGTCGGGTCAGAATTGGTCATCTGTGTGCAAGTTCAAGGCTTTGGAGTGGGGGGCACAACGGGGCGTCTGTTGGTATCACACACTGGATGTGAGGAAGAGGTTCAGGGCAGTGTACCCCAGGGTTGAGGAAGGGAAGAAAAGGTGTCCTCTGGGAGAGGCTTGTGGACGGTGATGAGAGCGCCACCTGGAGGCAGCAATGGGGAGAAGCCATGACCCTGAGATTTTCTAACACAAAGGTAAAAAGGCCCTTCTCTACTGCTCCTAATACCGTGTTTCCCCCAAAATAAGACCTAGCCAGACAATCAGCTCTAATGCGTCTTCTGGAGCAAAAATTAATATAAGACCCAGTCTTAAGCAGGTACTTAAGCACTAATGAAAAGAACCCCTGGATAGCCTTGTGAGCCCATAAAATGGTTCATTCTGTAACCCCTGTTTGATGGGAAGCATGTGATTTGTTTTTGTGGCAGGAGGAACAGGAGGCCAATCTCTTGCTCCCTGCAATTCCTTCTTTTCTAGTAGTTCCCACACGTTGGAGTGACTATTTTATAATGCAAAAATGTGCAAAGCTATTGACTATTTTTTTAATTGTTCTAAGTAATTTCTACACCCTGGGCAATGAGCCATTCTCCTAATCTGGAGATTCGGAATTTAAGTAGAAGCGTGATCAGATACTGGTTTAGCTGCCCTTTCTGGCCATAAATCACTCCAACTATCTGACTCTGTTTCTCCCAATCTCCACGACTCATCTCTCAGAATCCCTTCCACTTCATACTGTCCTCAGCTCAGCTTCCTTTCCTCAGAGCCTTTGAGAATCGGCATGTACTTCCAGTTTTCCTGGTCCTTTTTGCTCTTTCTCATTAAGCTCCTAAACTCTTTTCCTACTGTTGCTTGTCACAGTAACTGATAGCACACAATGGGGATTTCAAGCCAATGACCAGAAAGGTTGAGCCACACAGAGAGCTCAGTTGTCCCCTTTCTTTGACCTAACAATTTGCTTATTTATATCAGGTTTTCTGAAGCAATGAGTCCTTTGTTTTGCCTTTTTGAACTCATCCCTATGAGATGAATCCTCATGTGATCTATCAACATAATATATTTGAGACATTTATAGACCTTTGCCTCATTTTCTTTTAGAAATTACCCTTAAAAGCCTTTTAGGAGATATTTCAATACAAACCTAGGAACATAAATTATAGTTTTTAATTGATCAAAGCAAAAAAGAAATATTATAGTTCATAAAAGAAACAAACAAAAGAACACCTTATAAACATTATATTAAGTCACTTAGACAACAATGTTTTATAAAGCCACTTAAGAAACATGGAGGAATATTAGAATTTCTATAAATTGGGTTATAATGAAACAGAGCTACAGAAAACAGACAAGTGACACATGTGACTTTTTAATTTATGACACTTTCCAGACTACTACAGTTCCAAAGAAATAAAGAAATATACTAATGAAAAAAGTTTTACTGTTTCAGGTTTTTGGTATCTGTTCTTGAGAAATTTCAATTGTGAAAATATAAACAGGAAATTCTACATGATGAACCGTAAACGTTGTCCTATTTTGCTGCTATTTTGTACTATCCCTGTTCAAAGTTAAGATTTGCTTTTCTCTTATTAACATTCATAAAGTGGCCATAGGGACTGTGGTAATCCTTATCAGGATGCAGTGAGGCCAGCACTATTATTAACTCATTGTGCAGATGGGGAAACCAACGCAGACGCTCTTTAGTTTCAAGCAGTTCTACCCTAAAAGAACTACTCCGCAGTTTTCCAGTCTCTTTCCTACAGCATTAGTCTTGTTCAAATAAGAACAGGGAAGGCTTCATGGGCACATGCCAGGGGAGTCTCATAGGGACCCATGCTCAGAGGGCCTCACGTTTGGGGTTTTATGCTCTGTGGTTTGGGAAGTCTTGAAATTCTCAATAATTTTTACCTTTGAATCTGTGCTTTGGGCATGACATTGCCATGGGAGAGTGGAGCAGGAGGCAGGGACTTAAAGCCTCACCTCCAGCTCAGTCTTACTTCCCCACCTCCCCTGACTGGGTTTTCAGCCTCCCCCTTCATGCTATTGTCCTCTGCCCACGTGGCAACCAGGTTGCTTTGGGGTTGGGAAACTGGAGGCCCAGGGCCTGGGAATGGATGGCCAGTGGCATCGGGGGGTTGGGCAAGGAGGTGACTGTCCCCACTGAGCTGACAGCACCACTGTGTGTTCAGCGGGAACTGAGTGGGAAATGGTCACCTAGCCCCAATCCAGGTACTGAACGCCTTCCCAGCTATTTCTGGCATGGAGGTAGCAATCACTCATGGACCCCTGGGAAGGAGCGATTGACTTAACTTCCCTGTTCCAGCCAGGGCTCTGCAAATTTCATTCTGTTCTGGGCCCTACAAATTAGGTAGCCAGCCTGAATAAGAAGCATAAGGACAGTTATGGGTTGAATTGTGACCCTCCTCAAAATGGATATGTTGAAGTCCTAACCCCTCAATATCTCATAATGAGATCTTATTTGGACATAGGGTCTTTACAGAGATAATCAAGTAACAGTGAGGTGATTAGAGTGGGTCCTCATTGAAAAGAACTGAAGTCCTCATAAGAAGGGGAAATTTGGACTCAGAAATATGCACAGAGAATAGATGATGTCAAGAGCACAGGGAAAAGATAGCCAACTATAAGCCCGGGAGAGATGGCTGGAACACATCCTTCCCTCACAGGCCTCAGAAGGAGCCAGCGCTACTAGCACCTTGACTTTTGACTTGTGGCCTCAAGAGCTACAAGACAATGCCTTTCTGTTGTTTAAGCCACTCAGTTTGTGGTACTGTGTGATGGCAGCCCAGGCAAAATAACACAGGAACTAACAATATGTCTCTATCTACCATTAAAAATTGGTTTTGTTTTTGTTTCGATTTCTAGCTCCCACTTAAGTAAGTGTATTTTTTTCTTAAATGGGTATATTTTCAAATCAGTTAAGATTGGCCAGCTCATGTAAATACTTTTGTTTTCAATGATGTCACATCCTTTCCAGGGTGGTTTTGTTGGTGGTGGAGTTCTTTTGTGTGTTTGTTTGTTTTGATGACCAAGTCTTTGAATCATATTTCCTGGGGCTTCCTCATGCAAGCATTTGTGAGGGAAGTTTAGCAATGTTCTCTGTCTTACTGTGTCTTGCCATAACTTGATCTTTTGTAACGAGGCTCCCTGACAACTGAGATGGTGTATTTTTAACACAGTCTGTAAGATGACAACAGAGCCGCTGTGACTAATGATTTTTACACCAGCGATGTCTGTCAGGTACTTTAGGGTTAAATAAAGACAAAATGATGTAGGAATAAACTGAAAGCTAAAAGAAAAAAAATGCTTTCAATTCAGTTTAAAAATTCATTGGTAAGATACAGAGGTAGAGCGAACAACTCTGGGAGAGATAAGAAGATTTTCTGCAAGGGTCACAACTGCCAAAAAAGATAGACAGACGGGGAGGGACAGGACAGGGAAGGAGAATGGCAGGGAGGGGCAACCCACTTTATAGTCTGAAAGGGTTAACCCACTTTATACAGGGATTGGTAACAGGCAATTTGAATCCTCACAAAACTGGAGCCCAGTGGAGCTGACTAAGCCAGGTTTTGTTTATCCCCCCACAGGTGAGAAGAGTATTGTATGCCTCATGAAACTTGCAGCGATTTGGGGAGATTAGAGCAAAAGGGGAAGAGAACACATAAAAAGATTTAGCAAGAGGGGTCCTGCCATCCTGTGGAGGTGGTGATTATCCAGGTTCAGAAGCTGCAGGAGAATAAAGAAGGCTCCAAGTCAAGGACAATGCTAGGGCAGGGAGAGAGAAGGAAGTTCTGAGACAGGATGAGGAGATACTTTAAAATGTACTTAACTTTTTTGTTGATGAATAGAAAGCTAGGAAGCCACAGGCTTTGTTAGGAGCTGTCAAATTGTTAAGAGACAAAATACCAACTCTCAGATGATCTGGTATAAAATGCAAACATTCATGCAGAGAGGGCCAAGAAGGGCAGGCACACTTTTCACTTTGCTCTTTCAAGTACAATGCACATGCTGCATGGTGCAAGCATCAGAAATTCCTTGCTTATTGGTTTGGAAAGTCATGTTAAGAATTCAGATATTGTGCCATCATTCAGCCGTGATCAAGAATTGATTTGGCCGCTTACAACACCCCTTTTTGCTACAGAGTAACCCAAGTAAGGAACACAATCAGATCTGAAGCCATTGTTCCCTGGCCCGGACAAACACAAATTTGTGTAGCTGGAAAAGGTCACTACATCTCAAGAGAGAAGCTGCTCACCTTTAGATTGGTTACAGGGCTGAGATGCCCTTCCCATTACCTCCTGGACTCCTTCCGTTCCGAAATACTGTCGGAGCAGCAAGACACTGGGCAGATTCGAGATGTGATGCGGGCCAGGAAGTGCATGAGCCCAGTACCAGCTGTGTGAGTGGATGGAGTAGAAGAGGTTTAAACCCAGGGGAATGGGGCAGGAGATTGAAATTGGGTTGCAGTTGGAAAGCTGTAGCTTCCTAATAGCTTGGCGTAAATATTGCACCTGTTGTGAACCGTGAATTTGAATTTTTCCTCCCAGTTCCCTGAACACAGAACAGCACAGAGACCAACTTGGAATTTTGTGTGTGTATTGGATTAGGAAGTCACAGTCATGATGTAATTTGTTGAATACCAGGAAGGCTTATGTTTGCCTACGAAAAATCCACTACGAAAACAGTATTTCTTTAGGAATTGTTTTGTTTCAAATGTTTTTTATGAAAAGTGCAGAAATCTCACCTAAAGCTTAATACTTAAACCATACTTTATTCACTTAACATCTCAAACCTTCAGCCAGTTCTAAGAGAAGAGCTGTTTAAAGCAGAAGGGGACAGCAAAAGGCAGGGGGAGGTGATCGGAGGGGTGCTGAAAATGAAGTGGGAGGGCCTCAAGAGAAACCTCCCCCAGGTCCCCACAGTTGGCACCATTCGAACAGACAGATCAAGCTGTAATAACAGTCCCAGGCTTTAGACGGCAACCTCATGCTATCCTAGGAATTGACAGGTATCTGGCAGCCAATTGAATACCTGATGCCAGAAAACAAGTCATTGCAACTACTTTTTCCAGAATCCTCACATTCCATCCCTCACCAAAGCCTGTCATCTCTTCCCCCTTTGAATTCTCTCTCCAGTGACTGGAGTCTAACCATTCCTTCTCTTCCTTTCTCATCACTACCATTTGAATTGACACCTTCCATCTCCCTTGATGGATCACAGAAATCGTCCCCAGATTGTTTTCCAGACTCTCTCATCTCATCTAAATGAGAACTCTTGTAGAGCAAGACCTTGGACATCTGCCTGCGTGCCTGTATTCTCAGCTCCTAAAAACAATGCTCGACACACAGTAGGTGCTCAAAAAATGTTTTTATTGAATGATTCACCACTGTGATTCATCATCCACACCACAGCCCCAGTCATGCCTTCTCTTGTTCCAAAAGCTCCCTTTTATCTCAAGAATAATATACAAATTTCTGAATAAAATTCAAGGTCTTTATAAAATGACCCCAAACCACCTCTTTCCAGCTTCATATTCTGTGACCACCAATGTCTTTTTTATACCTAGGCTCTCATCACCCTAGAGCTGATTATTTTCATCACCTCGGAGCTTTGGCGACATTCACTCTGTCCAGAAAGCACCCTTGCCTGACTCCTCACCTCTTCATCTATAGACCTTCTCCACTATGTTGAATTCTCTCTGTGTAATGAGGAAAAGGCATCTATGCTAGTCTCACCAATGTACCTCCTTGTGTGACAAATATTAGGTCCCTAATAAATGTTTGTTGAATGAAAATGTGTGTGTGTGTGTGTGTGTGTGTGTGTGTGAGAGAGAGAGAGAGAGAGAGAGAGAGAGAGAGAGAGAGAGAGAGAGAGAGAGATTTCTTTATTCTTCTAGGTCAAACTGACTCTTTTACCCCTGGCTTTTACCTCATTATGCTTATACCCGTTATGTCAAAATATATTTTGGCGTTGAGTTATATTTTTTCTGTACATTTCATGACGTACTCCCAAGGAAAACATCAGTTTCTTGAAAGCAAACACTATGACATATATATCCTTCTATCTGTAGGATTCCTAACACATGCCATATTAGGCACTCAAGAACTGTTTGAAGTTTCAAATCTCCTAGTTTAAATTGCAACAATCTACAGCAGTTCATTTTCTTCTTTCTAGATTATAAATGAATGTACGTAAGTAAAGCTAGATCTAGACTTACGAGTATATGGCCCTTACTGGTATACAAGTATAAAACTTCTAAGATAAAATGAATTTGAGGGAATAAAATGTAAATGATTCAATTAAATGAGTTTTGTAGTCCCATCCAGCTCTAAGGTTCATGGTTCTGCATTTATTCGTAAAGTTAGTCTTCTCTGTCATGTTTATATTCCTTCCAGCTCTGTTCTGCTGTCCATTCCCTGGAAAATGGGCAATTATGTGTATACACACACCCTCCACTCAGAAAGGTCTGATGACACTGAGGAGTCATGTCCACCTCACTCGTGACATCAGCTGAGGATCCAGTTAGGGGTTTTAAATTTTATCTATTTTCCTTTTTTGAGTCATTTGTTTTTAAGAGTTTCTTTTAAGTGCATTTATAATGTTTTCTATGGAACTGATGGTACTCCCTTCTTTTCGTTAACTAAGAGAATTCACATGATTCTAGAACAAATAGATGCAGTTTCAAGAGACAGATACTTAGGCAAGCAATTTCTCTCTTTCTCTCTAGCAGCCTACACAGTGCTACCACATAGCCAGCACTCAATGAATGCTTGTTGAATGAATGAATGAATGAATGAATGAAGTAATATTCTATATGTAGTCATGAAAGGACTACCCTAACTTTAATTTCAACACTTGATCAAGGAAACATTTTCCACCCATTCCTTAGAAAAATACATGCTGTGTTTCCCCGAAATTAAGACCTAGCTGGTCAATGAGCTCCAATGCATCTTTTGGAGCAAAAATTAATTTAAGACCCAGTATTATATTATATTACATTATATTATATTATATTATATTATATTATATTATATTATATTATATTATACCGGGTCTTATATTATAGTAAAATAAGATTGGGTCTTATATTAATTTTTGCTCCAAAGGACTCATTAGAGCTGATTGTCCGGCTTGGTCTTATTTTCGGGGAAACACGGTATTACCCTGTGGAGCCAAAGGGTGAGTCTAAAATGATTTCCTTAAAGGAACTAGAAAGCAGAAACACTGTTTTCCATGGATTTTATTTTTTTAAAGAAGTATGAAAATTAGTTGATAAGTTACTTCTAGTAAATCAATTCTTTTCCTCCCCCCTAAACTTATAATTATGAAGGGAAGTATAATAACATTTTGCTGCAAGGAGATTTAGTAATTCTGGCAGTACTTCATTAATCACTTAATCAGTGTTCAAGCAGAACTGATGTCCTTGACATATGTAATCAATCTTGATTCCTCCTACATTTGATTTTCATTCTTTTTGAAATCTGGCTACAGACACTAAGGATAGGTGGCTTATTTTCACATTATGTTTTTGTTACAGACAACCCATATTTACATATAACAATACTCAGAATATTGATACCTATATTGGGTCTCCTCATAGTCCATTTGAAAACAATTGTTTTCTCATCAATGAATTTATGGAGATTAATGGTTCTAGGACCAGATTCTATTATATAGCTTAATGGGAAAGTAGGCTTGGGTCATTTTTTAGCTTAGCATGACATAGTATTCTTCTGGAGATGACAGGTTTATTGGTATGGGTAAGCCAGAGCTACTTGTTTATGAAACATTTTGAAGAACTTTTCCAAAGCTATATTCTAAAGGCAGCCGGGCATGGAAATGTAATAGCAACCCACAAATGAGCAGCATGGGATTGAGTTTGTTTAATATCTTCTGCTTTGGAAAGGTATTTTTAGGATTACTGGCATGACCACAGAAGTTCTGATTCTATCACTCCTTTTCTTTTTCTTTCTTTCTTTTTTTTTAAGTGTGTTTTTCCAGGACCCATCAGCTCCAGGTCAAGTAGTTGTTTCAATCTAGTTGTGGTGGGGCGCAGCTCACAGTGGCCCCTGTGGGGATCAAACCGGCTACCTTGTTGTTAAGAGCACTGTGCTCTAACCAATGGAGCTAACTGGCCTCCCCAACTCCTTTTCTTTTACCACTTCGTAATTTGTATGTTTAAAAACATTATTCCCCCCAAATTTTTTTTAATTGTGATATATAATTTCCACGTCTACTTACTCAGAGACCATCCACCTATACACGGCTTGTCAACATCATGTATTTCTCTTTCCTATAAAAGAGCTGCAGTATAGACTTTACAGATAAATGTAAAAGATGAACAGACGAAGACTCTTAATTCATAGTTGCACATATATTTGAACAAACAAGACAAGAATGTTGTTATCTGGCTGTTGGAAGACTATTTTTTCCTCCATAAAAACTGATAGCATGGTATTTGAGGATTGTTTAAAACTAAAAGTCTACACCCAGCATATGCTACAGAAACTAAAGTAAAAATGAGCTTCCATTCTAATGATGAAGGAAGAGATTAGCACTCTAGAGGTGTTCAACCAAATCTACAGCTGGAGCTACAGACCAAGAATCAGGAAGACAGAGGGACAAGAATAATAACAGCAACAACAACAACTAGCGTTTGCTGAGGTTTTCCCACGCCAAGGTAGTGTGTGGTGTGCTTTGCGTGGGTTATTTAATGGAATACTCTTAATGGCGCTGTGAGGTCAGTAGCATACATATTTCCAGTTCGTAGAGGAAAGGCAAGGCTTACAGAGATCAAAACATTTGCTCAAAGTTACAAGCCTAGACTTTGGCGGGCCTGCCTCATTCCAGAGCTTTCAACCACTAGCCAGGTAGTCCACCCACCTATCTTAGGTTTATAAAGTGAAAGCCAGAGGGCTGAAGTCCAGCCAGTAAGTGGCAGAACTGGATATATGTGAATATATATATAATATATCGATGCTAAACTACAGAGCAATTATAGTAAAATAATTATCCTTTAGTAAAAAGTTAATGGAACTCTGGGCTAGCTAGAAAGTAATTAGTAAATTACAACAGAAATTAAGGTTCATGTTCTACCCTGGCATGGAAAGGTGGAAGGGAGAGTAGTAGAGAAGGTTAATTATCAGAATCTTCCTCACATCGGCAAGAGGTAGGTTTGCTCTTGAATGACTATTACTAATAACCATACAGACATGGGCTCCATTAGGACAACAAATTTCCTGATCTAAATGAAATCTCCCTAAAACCATTCATTCTCTGCCCGCCGCCCCCCACACACCCCAATACACACTCCCTTCTCTTTTTCTCTGATGTATGTTGATTAAAGCAATATTCTGACAACTAATTTAATACCTCAAATAGATGGTTATAAGTAAAGTTATCAATTATTAAATGAAGTATAGCTTTCATTTATACATTGACAATCCTTTTTTTTTAACAGTGTCTTAAATGATTTTTGTTGACTTAAATCAGTTCTTCTCGACCCCAGTAACTTTGGAAAAACTGAAAGGACTTTTACTAAAATGAAGCATTGTTCCCATGCACTAATATGTGAGGAGGCTTGTTCTACACTGTTCCAATTCCCTAGAAGGCCTCTGCCTTCCCTGCTATGCCCCTGCCACCCGACATGAGTTGCTCTAAACCACAGCCATTTTAAAGGAACCTGATAATGTCCCTTCAAATATTTGAAGATTGGACAGGAAGTAAAATATAAGAGGAGAGCCTAGCTAATGGGAGAGCAAGAGAGCTCTTGGACCTGACCAGACATTCTGTGCTGAGCCACCTCAGCAACCAGAGGCCTAAGCAGCAGCTGCCAGCATGTTTAATCAACATCAAGCACTTACTGAGCTTCTACAATGAGTTCAGTCTATTCTGTGCTTAGACTAAAGAAATTAGACATAGTTTCCACCTTCAAAAAACCTGTGAAAGGATGAATTCATAATTGTATAATAGGTGTCTTCCAGGCCAACGACTTGAGGTAAAGTCAGATGGCAGGCAGGCAGCTAACACATATTCCCTGGTTGGGCCCGCCCAGCTTTTCCACAGGAAACTCACCCAAATCTCTTCTTCTGGGTCCCAGGGGTTGGAGGCTCAAGGGTGTACCACACAATGTGTACTTTCTCCACATCACCACGTGGGGCCTGTGTGCTTTTATGGCTCTCAGCATGCTCTTCCACCTCTCATGCATCTAGGTGTGCGGTCTCAGCCAGTGTCCTGGGCGCCTATCTGCTGTGGCCTGTTCCCCTCAACAAGACTGCTCTTGCAAAGAGGCCATCCCCACAGCAAATGTCCCCACCTTTCTGCCGCTGACAGAGCCAGCACAGAAAGCAAATGTGGAGAAGCAATTTCTCTCACCAGCATGGTGTCTTGTATCAAGACACAAAGCAGCACTTCATGTCTATCCTTTGGGTTTTCTATAGGAATATGATGGTAGAAATTTTCATTTCAGTGGGTCTTGATTCAGCTGCTATATTGCTAACATTCAGGCACTTGTCTGAAGAAAACCAAAGTGTTCCCACACCTCTGGGCATCCAATGCCCCTCTCCTTCAGTCCTGAGTTTTTATTACTAATGCCTGCTCTCTACCCAGCTGTGGCAAGCTCCTTTTCTCTCATTACCATTCCTGGATTGACAGGTAGCCTTTGTTACTGTAGGGCCACGTAGTTCTGAGAACAGAGGTCTACGTCCATTTAATGCTCAGCTCCAATAAGTCCATCTATGCTTCCCAAGAAACAACTCTGCTTTGAGCAAATAAAACCTTTCTGGTGGGCCCCGCCCATCAACTGTGCAAAACGGCTGCCAGTTGTGACATATCACACTTAGACATGCAATGCACCCTGAGGTTCTCATGACCCTAGTTAATTATATATGAACCTTTCATACCATATCTTCTATTTTGTTGTTTCAGATAAAGGAATATTCATTATCCAAAGTGAGAGCCTCAACAAATGCATTCAAGCAGGCAAATCTGTTTTGACCCTGGAAAACTGCAAACCAGCAAACAAGTACATGCTATGGAAATGGGTTTCAAACCATCGCCTCTTTAACATAGGAGGCAGCGGTTGCCTGGGTCTGAATTTATCTGATCCTCAGCAACCGTTAAGCATATATGAATGTGATTCCACTCAGGTGTCCCTGAGGTGGCACTGTAACAAGAAGACGATCACCGGCCCGCTCCAGTACATGGTCCAGGTGAAGCATGATGACACGCTGGTGGCCTCATGGAAATATCTTCATAAATGGATTTCCTACATGTCAGATGGTGGAGGCATTTGTGAATATCTGCACAAAGGTAAAAAGTAATTCCAACCAAAGTACTCATGAAATGACATAGTTAGAAAGTTTGCCCATAAGTAAAGATTTGTAAAATACATTACATGAAAGAGGCACACAGCCCTCAGAAACTCAATGGACTTCTGCTAAATACATTTTAGTTGCTTACTCGCTTATTGTAAAAGGATTACCGGAGTCTGGGAATGGATTTGCTAACTTCTGCTAAAGGAGCAGAGCTTCTCAGAAGTTAAAGGTATCAGAGGAGGAAACATTTAACTTTAGGAATCAGTGGAAAAGCGGAAAACAGGAAAAGAGTGAGAAAGCAAATGAAGGTAGGAGGAAAAGATCTTTGAAGTTAAAGATTTGGCAGGGCGAATATAAGAAAGTCTCCTGCCACCATCTCTCTTGGAGAATCTCAGTCTCGCGGATGGAGTGTGCCTGCAGAACAACTCAGGGCCTCCAATGCCTGGATGGCATCCATTTGAAGGTCAAGTTACAAGGCATTTAAACACAGACTTGTCAGGGGTTATTTGGTGTGTGCCAGGGAATGGGAAAGCATGGTCTGGGAGTAGGGAGAGCTTTCATTTTTCATAGTTCTGTAATATTTGGCATTTTTAAAGAGAAAAAAAAATCAATAGAAGAAAGAAATCAGCATAGTTAAATTCTGACACCCCAACCTTGTTTCTCAGATTTTGTTTTGTAGTGCTCTTCATTCATCCATTCATCTATCCATTCATCATTTATCACACATTTACTGAGGGCTGTTTCTCAGGCATAGTGGCCAACAGAACAGATGTGGTCCCCACCTTCATGGAGCTCTGTAAAACTGTGCCTTAAGGAGAGCATATCTTTCTAAGAATCTGTACCAGTCCTAGGAAGCAGAGCAAGAACTCCTAAGATCCAAGGCAGGACTTCCTCCTGTACCTACAAAACATGAGTAAAAAGAGATGGAGCTAAGAACAAACTATTTTTAGGACTCACTGCAATGAAGCAAGTGCTGCAAACCAGCTCTCTCCACATAACCTGCAATTCTAATGAAGAACTGATATTTTGCTTTATGTTAACATTTTAGCTATACACCCACACTCACTTGCACGCAGGGGAAGACTGAAGAGAAGGCAGGGACTGAAACCAGAGGCTGTATCCTGAAACACCAGTAGTGCCTAAACAGCCTTAACCTCTAGCACTGGTGATGCTGCGTGAGCTCAGTCCAGCCCCTGCCGATTGTGGGAAAGTGGTTGAATCCCCATAGCCAGTCCTTTCCCTCCAGGACTTATCGCCTTAGTTGAGGGTGGCCCTGATCCCTCTCACCACAATAACCCCCGGTTGAGGCATGAAAAGGTGTTTCCTGCTGAAGGCCAAGGATAATGGATTATTGAAATACTCCGAGAAACCTGCCAGCTGGCCATCTTGGCACTGTCGTCTCTCCTAGATGACTGTGGAGGCCTCTCTGCCATCTCACTTTGCCCCCTCACTGCGAGGGCCCTGTTTGCCAAACTGCACCCCAGTGAGCCTTTAAAAATGGAAATCTGATCATGTTTCTTCCCCATTCAAAACTCTCTAGTGACTTCCCACTAACCTCATAGTAAAGGCCAAAGTCCATGACGTGGCAGAACCTGCCTCTGTGAGCTGGCGCTCCAGTACCGCCCTGATTCCACCCTCATCACACCTCCATGCTCTTCCACATTCATCCCGCACACGTGCTTGTCACAAGTTCCCCCTAAGTGCTGTTCCTTCTGCCAAAACAACACTGTTCCAAATACTTGCTCCTTCACTTTACCTAGTTCTTATTCAGAGGCCTTCACTAACCACCGATCTTAAATAGGGCGCCTCTACCTCTTCACATACACACACACACACACACACACACACACACACACACACAAATAGAGTCATTTTCTTCTTACCCTATTTTGTTTTCATCATGGTACTTACTGCTACAAGAAATGATATGTTTACTTGTATATTTGCTTTCTTGTTGCCTCTCCCCACTAGAAGAGAAGCTCCTTATGAAAGGGAATTTTTGCTGGTTTGTTCACTATTATATCCCCAGGGCTGGACACATTCAATACTCAGTAAGTATTTGCTGGATGAACAAATTCATAGACGCACTTGAAGTTCAGATGCTGAATACAGATGCCTTTGGGGACTGGAAGATATTTAAAGTAAAACCTCCATTAACTTTTTCGCTTTATCCTTTCACAAATATGTATGCTCTGTAGCAGAGCACCACAGTGAATAAACAAGTAGGAGACATATATGAATACCCCATGTATGAGCATATCCTCCGAACCCAGCACTAAGCCTTGCCCTTGTACACTTGCTAAACAGTAAGGTCCTGAGGGCTGTCTACGCTATCGCTAGGGCTATAGGTTTTGTAGGTTTTCAGTCACTGAAAAAAAGGCATTCACTCTGACAGTTTCCAAATATCAAGGTGGCATAATACTTATTTGAATTTGTCCTTTTTTTCTCCTAGATGTGTATACACTCAAAGGGAACGCCCACGGGACACCATGCATGTTTCCCTTCCAATACAACCACCAGTGGCATCATGAATGCACCCGGGAAGGGCGGGAAGACAGCTTACTGTGGTGTGCCACCACAAGCCGCTATGAAAGAGATGAGAAGTGGGGATTTTGCCCAGATCCCAGTAAGAATGAAATCTTCTCTTCTTCATATATCATGAATGAATCAAGGATAATTAGAAACTAATCTGTATCTAAAGAAAGCACTGAGATTGATATATTGAAGTCTGAATAAGCAGTCTGATTCCATTTACCCAGATTTGATTTGGGGTTTGTTTTTGCCTTGAAAAGACAATCCTGACATATATTCCTTTTCTTTCCTTACATTCTAAAGATGTTAATTAGCCATTCTTCATTAAGCTCAGTATATAAGGATGCTTTAACCAGAATCAAATTATAATAGTCTGTGATCTCATTAATCCTGGCTTCCAGGCAAAATACTCAAAACAAACCTGAATGCGTACAAAGTTCAGTTATCCTTTCAATCTATTTTTTTTATGAGTTGCCTCAATGTCTCCATGTCCAGACTGCTTTGTCTTGCCATTGTCAAGTCCAGGGATCAGCTGGCCCCTTGACGACCTTTCTAAAATGGCAGTTGCCCTCATTGTTTCTCGACAATGACTTCCCATCTTGATCCCTTTTCCTTACTACTCGATTTCTAGGTATAACCTTAAAATCTTTTTCTCTTCTTAACTTGATTTTCAAGGTCCAGTGACAGCTGCGATGCTATAACATTTTTTTTTCAGTTAGTATTTTATTATTTTATTTTATTTTTATTGAGCTAACAGTTTTCCAATGGTTCCTAAGTATTAGGGAATATTTACATATACCTTCTGCTTTCTATATTTAATTTCTTTCACCTAGATTCCTGAGAGTCAGAGTATAGCTTTTACAATCTCCTTATCTTCCATGCCTACCTCCTCTCTACAAATATAAATAAATTTGAAACAAAAGCGAATTGAAGAGATTAACTTCAAAGAATCTGATTTAGAAGTTATCTATAGAATTGTTTTCTAATCTAAGAGCCGGTATGGTGTAGTGAATAAGAAAGAATATAGGCTCTGAAACCAGGAAGACCAAGATTGGAATCCTTATTCCCAATGATGAGATCTTAAGTTTCATTTTCTTTACCATAAAATAGAAATAAAGACAGTACCTATTAGGGTTATTGAGAGGGTCCAATTAAGTAATGCATCTCCGGCACTTATCATCATACCTGGTACATGATAAACACTCACCAGGATCAACTGCCATCATCATCATCATTATCATCATATCAACATCAAACCTAACTTATCCTTTTAGCACACACTTCTGAATCGATGACCCTTCCTCTCTATTGTCTGCCAATAGCACTAAGGTAGGTGTAGGGGTGAATACCACGAGTGTTAGGACTTAAGACCCTCCCTTCAAAGACCTTGGCATCTAGAAGAATACAGGACAGACAGATTTGCTCTATGTCAGAAAATGCAGGCTGTATCTGCTATGATGCTCTACAATCACCTCGGGGGGAGGGAGGAGTTAAAAATGCATATCCCAGCCCCCTCTCAGGGGTGCAGTGGGTCCAGTGTGTGAGACCCAAGCATCTGCATTTTTGACAAGTGTCCCAGGTCATCCTGCTGCAGATAATTCTTCATCAGACAATTCATAAGCCTGGTTTCAAAGTCTATAATTCTATGCAACATACTATATCTATCTATCTATATTCAGGCATGATATTAAGACATTTAGGGTCTTTTTAAAGAAAGACATTTAACAACCAATATAGTATGTGCTTTTGACCCATCCAAGTGGGGACCTTAATGTGAGGGTTAGGAGACCAGGAGCCCCACTGCTGGCATTAACCCCTTGGCTGCTGGAATGTGAGATGAGGTGGAACGGGAGGTACAGGGGAGACTAGGGCAGCAAAGGGCACTCAAGGAGCTCAGAAGAGCAGCTATTCACGAACCAGGATGAAATTATTTCTTTATTGAAAACTACTGTCAGATCATCAGCCTTCTCTGTCTAAATTTGAAGGCATGTGTGTGCGTGCAATCCCTAAACTTCTTGGATTCTGAATTAGATGTCATTATTAGCATCATATTCCCTTTCCATTTCCATCTCTAATAGATGTCATTATTAAAAAATAAATAAACCAATACTAATAAAATTAACGTGTATTTCACTTTACCCTAATACTAGGGACATTTTTTTTAAACCACAATATTTTCCTTGAGGTTCAGCAAAGAGCGCTGTCACCATCGTCCTTTGTCACGTTAGCCAGTTGTGGTTTTCCAGGTGGAAGCCTGTGTTTAGTGATGCTCAGAGCTCCTCCCTCTCCATACCATTGATTTGTTCAGCTTCCTACGGCTCAAAGGCTTCCTCTGACAGCCTGCCAGATTCCAGCTCTCCTGACCTTTACCATAACCAGCAGAGAGCATGTTTATTTCTACAGTACTAAATTACAATACCAATTTTCTTCCTTTCTCATTACTTTTGGTTCCTGGTGGCCAACGTAACTTAAAATGATGTGTCAGAGACTGAAATTTCAGCAAGCTGCTGATAGCTCTTTCCATTCCATGGGGATAAGATATAGAGGACCGCATGGACTAAAGATTTGTCCTTCTGTATCTCATCTTTCTTACATGGAAGTATTTTTAGTATCTAAATGTAAAATTAGGCTGCCTTTTTAAAAAAGTTGATTGTAAGTGAGCAAAAACTTAAATTTAGCATTAGTAAACACAAACACACTAGCAGTGAGGGATGTGAGAAAACATCTGTGACTATAGATCTTCAGTAACAAAGATGGTCTATAGGAATCGCTCTGGGTTTATTTCAAGGCAATTCTAGGACATGCTAGGCCCTTCTTGATTGTGTGCTTTGCACAGCTGGAGAGTCGTGCTTAGTTAGTTTGAGATTTTCTTTTAGGATTTCAATCTCCGGAATGATCTTGTTGTCCTTGAACCTGGCTATGTACAAAGTATGGTGTGGGGGCGAGGGTCAGCTTTCTCCCATAAGGCCTGATAGTTAAAGCCTTTGTAATTGCTTATGATCAGGCCTAAAACATTATCCATAGGTGTTTAAGAGGAGTTAGACTTCTCACTGGTAAGGACAGACTTGGAGGATAAGAGAGAAAGTGGGGTGTTAATTAAGACCCCAGCTTTCTGCATAGCTAAATTAATGGAGATACAGATTTGGGAGAGAAAACCAAGCATTCAGATGGGGACATGTTATATGTTGAGTCAAGCATGTGGAGATGGAGAGCAGGCAGTTAGACATAAAGGTCTCTATATACTTGAGAGCGATAGGAAAGGGATTTATGGGAATCGGTCAGATAGTCTGGAACGTGTATAAAACAAATAGGAAGGGGATTCAGGGCCAAGTCTTAAGACCTGAACATTTAGTTTGAGTAGAGAAAACTGAACCAGCCAAAGAGACCGAGAAAGGGCAGCCATAGAGGTGAAAGGGTGGCCAGGCACGTGAAGTCAAGAAAACAGAGTATATCAGCAAGGAGAGGGAGGGAGCTCAACTTGCCAAATGCTTTCAAAGGGCCTGATTTGGCAAAGTCTGAAACTAAATGTTTGCTGGATTTGGTAATATGGAAATCATTGATGGTCTTAACAAGATATCTTCTAGTTGCCAGATTGAGTGGGTTAAAGACTAAATGGAAAAACAGAAAACGAGGGAACACTTCCCAATTCATTCTATGAGGCCACTATTACCCTGATACCAAAACTAGACAAAAACATCACAAGAAAAGAAAACTACAGAACAATATTTCTTATAAATATAGGTGAAAAAAAAACTTCAACAAAACCCTAGCACACAGAGCACAACAACATATAAAAAGAATCGTACACCATGAACAAGTGGAATTTATCCCAAGAATGCAAGATTGATTTAAAATCTGAAATCAATTAATGTAACACCCATATCAATAGGATAAAGGACAAAAACTACATGATCATACAGAAAATATTTGACAAAATTTCATACTCCCCCATGAAACGAAAACCACTCAGAAAAACTAAAAATAGAAAGGAATTTCCTCAACTGATAAATAAAATCTGTTAAAAAAAAAATGCAGCCAATATACATAATGGTGAAAAGACTGAATGTGTTCCCCCTAAAATCAGGAATAAGACAAGGATGTCTGTTCTCATCATTTCTATTCAACATTGTACTGCAGGTTCTAGCAAAGGCAAGTAGACAAGAAAATGAAATCAAAGGCATCCAGATTGGAAAGGGAAGTAAAATAATCTCTGTTTACAGATGACATGATCTTGTGTATATAAAATCCTAAGGAATCCATTAAAAAACTATAAGAACTAAAAAACACATTCAGCAGATCACAAGATACAAGATCAATATATAAAAATCAGTTGTACTTTATTACAGTTGTGATGAATAATCCAGAAATTAAATTAAGAAAACAATTCTATTTATAGTAGCATCAAAAAGAATAAAATATTTAGGAAGCAATTTAACAAAAGCAATAGTAAAAACTTATGCACTAAAAACTACAAAACAGTTTAAAGAAATTTTAAAAACCTAAATCAGTGGAAAGATATCCCATGTACATGGAATCAGAAGACTTAATATCGTTAAGATGGTACTTTTACAGCAATCTCTATCAAAATTCTAGCTGGTTTCTTTGCAGAAATAGACAGGCATGTCCTATAATTTATATGGAAATTTAAAGGACCCAGAAGAACAAAAGAATCATGAAACACAACAAAGTTGGGGGACTTACACTTCCCAATTTCAAAACTTATACAAAGTTACTGTAATCAAGACAGTGCAGGATGGTCAAAATGGAATAAAATTGAGAGTCCACATTTATGGTTAATTGACTTTTGACAAGGATGCCAAGACAATTCAATAGGGAAAGAAGAGTCTTTTCAACAAACGGATTGAGGAGGAATGGGGATTGACTGCTAATGGATACTAGGTTTCTTCTGGGGGTGATGAAAAAGTTCTAAAATTGACTGTGCTGATGGTTGCTCAATGTTTTCAATATGCTAAAACCATTGAATTCTATGTTTTAAGTGGGTGCATTCTATGGTACATTACATCATATCTCAATAAAACTTCGTTTTTAAAAAGAGTAAATGAGAGATGAGGAATTGGAGATAGAGTATAAAAGTATGTGACTAAGTGGGGTAGAGAGAAGACAGTGACTGGATGAGGGGCCAAGCGAGGGAGTTTTGTTGTTTCTTATTTTTTAAGGACGAGGCGTCGTCAGCCATCTTTGAATGCATCTGGAAATGATCTAACAGAGAGACGTTAAAGATACAGGAAAGTGAAAGTAAGTGGTGGAGTATATGTGGTCTCTCAAAAGACAGATCCTAGGTGGACAGACTGGCCTTTCATAGATGTAAAGACAGTTTCTCCATTGGAGGGAAGAGGGAAAGATAATACAGGTCCAAGAAAGTTGATGGGTTAGGTGATGGAAGCAAAGGAGGAGAAATTAGTCCAGTGCTTGTGGGCTTTCTCAGAGAAGGTAGGAGTGAGAGGTTTGGACAAGAGGAAAGTCACAAAATGGGAATTGTGCTGTGGGTGAGCAGACTTACTAGAGAAAAGTAGTAATGTTTCCAAGTGGTAGTGAGGGTGGTTGATAATGAATTAATCAGAATGATTTTCTTTGGCCGTGCTCATCTGTTAGGGGCAGGCACAGAGAAGGCAGGTGATTGAGTTCCTCCATTGAAACGGTGTCCCCTAACGTCACCAATGGACTCAGTCCTTATCTTACTCAGAGTCAGCAATAAGTAACAAAATTGACACCCTCTCTTTCTTGCGTTTCTGGAACCCACACTCACTAATTTTTCTCTTTCTTGTGTGGCCATCACTTCTCAGCTTCCTTGACGGCATATTCTCCTTTACCCAATAACTTTTAAATGATGATGGGCAAACTGGAGGAATAACACGAAAAAGATGGAACATGGTACCTGCTTTCCTGATACTTACATTTTATCCGGAAAAAAACAAACAAACACAGATAATCAACAATAAATCACATAATGCATCATTTAAATTTCATTGTGATCAGGGCTACCAAGGAACATGTAAGGCATTGGGAATGTTTAGCAAGAAGTCCTGACTTGGCCTGGTATCTCTTTTACGTGAGATTTATCAACATAGCACTTTACAGGAAGCGCATATTCAGTAACTATTTGCTGAGTATATGAAAGAGCAAGTGGAGAAGGAAATAGTAACTTTGCATATTAGAGTTGCTCTAATGGTATAAGAATTCATTTTTTAAAGAATTCAACAATTTTAAAAAGTGGCAAGAAACAGTACACCTGGGACAATGGCAAAGCTGTAACCTTAAGGGAGAAAAAGAGGACACATTAACAGAGAAAAGGGGATGTCTGCGTCTCAGTCATAATCCATGATAAAAACCAGTGCTGACAGAAATACACTTTAGTTCATTAAGAAAGGTGCATTTTGGGAGGGAGAATATCACCTATTTATAACATTATGCAAATGATTTGGGTAATTTCTCATCAAATAATAGGAGATTCAAAGATATACACACACAGTTGCTTCCTGCAAGGAATTCATGATTTAGCAACAGAAGAGATCATATAAAGACAACCAAAGATGCAAAGAAATATAACAATAGGATTCTAGCCCTTAGATTCTAATTTTTCAAGGTAATTAAATGTACGTGACACACCAGCCTTCAATCTTGCATTTTCAGTGGCTTGGAAAGAGAGATTATATATGAAAAACCTAGAGAACTAAAAATAAATGAATGCAAAGTCCCCAGGCCACGATGCAAGCCTGTGCCAAGTGGGTTCCCAGGGAGCAGTCTCTGAGGCAGAGATTAACCTGCAGGAGGTTTCTTGGGCAGTGTTCTCAGGATGGATACATGTTGAAAAGATGGGAAGAGAGCAGGGTTGGCGGAATTGTGATGCAGGCCTGACTGACCCTATACCTGAGGTATTTTCAAGCTAGATTTGCCCCTAGTTGGGATGAGAGGAGGGGTTTCTAGCCCTGAGCTGACCAGTCATGGTTTGCCAGCAGACTTTGAGAAAGCAGAGTAACATTGGGCAGAGACTCTTCAACCAAGGAAATTTTTGAAGAAGCCTTAATGTTGAGAGATGTCTGCTGGCAGCTGGGGAAATAAGGCCTTTAGTCCTGAAGGGATATCAAGACAGCACATCACAGCACCTGGCCCAGGGTAGCATTTTCATTCCATTTGTTACCATAAAACCTTCCACTAAGATCCATGGAGTGACATGCAGCCCGCCTAGAGAAGCAGAGAGATGACTGGTGTCTGCCTGCACAGAAGTACAAATGCTTATATTTTAGTTAAAACCAAATTTCAATGACAGATGAACTTACTTAGGAGAATACGAGCACCTGTTGCAAACATTTGACTGGAAGTTTTCTTTCAATTAAGCTTAAGAACAGGCACAGATAATCCAAAACCAAGGGAAATCTAACAAAACTGGGCTATATAGAGGAGATCCAAGATGGCAGAGTATAAACACTGTGCCTGCATAATTCCATGAACACATTAAAATTACAACTAAATTATGGAACAATCAACTTGGAGAACCACCTGAAGTCTGGCCAAACAGAAGTCCTATAACTGAAAATACAAAGAAGCAGCCACGTCGAGACTGGTAGGAGGGGTGGAGATGCAAAATGGGCCCCAAACCTCCATGTGGCAGTTGAGAATCAGGAGGGATATCTCTGCAGCACGGGTTTCCTCCAGAGGAGAGAGAGACCCCACATGAGGCTCCCCAGCCCAGAGTACTGGTGCTGAGAAGAGGCTCCCCTACAATACCTGGCTGTGAAAAACAGAGGGTGTCCCAACCATCCAGGTGGGACAAAAGGCTGCAGGAAACCCAGACGTCCTCTTAAATGGCCCATGCACAGACGCTAGGCACTCACCCTGAGCTGAGAGATGGTGGAGGGACGGTGACTCAGAAGGTGCCGGAGGCATGCGGGGACAGACTGAGGTGTGTGGCCTCAGTATGAGAGCCATTTTCCCTGTCAGGGGTCCTGCTTCCATGGAGCCGGCAGGTGGGTGCCATCTTTTCTGTGTTGAGCCCACCCCCACAGGCCAAATCTGAATCTGATTGGTCTGGTGAGCTCTGCTGACTCACTGAGCCCTGCCTCACCCAACTCCGCCAATGCCAGAGGCATTTTCTTCACGAGCAGCCAACCCCACCCACAATGCACTCTTTCTTGGAAAACTAGCAGAGTCCAGCAGGCCCCAGGCAGGCTGCAACTGCCTCAGTGTGCTGAGACTTTTGCTGACTCACTCCAGGCTCAGCACTGACACCAACCAGAATTGACATTAACCTGGTAACCACAACTCTTCCCACTCTAGTGACTCCCTAAGACCCTGCCTCACCCAAATTGCATACCACATGAAGCTCTATCAACAGCTGAACCGTAAAGGAGCCAGCAGGTGGCCAGGGTATCCTGACTTTTTGTGGAGCTACCCCAGGCTAGGTAGTGGTGACAGCCATCCTCAGTTCATAGCATGACCACTCCCATGTTCCTCCAGATTTATCACAGGCAGCAAACAACTGTGGATCGCTTTATAGCTCCTATCAGGTAGCCCCTGACCAGTCACAGAAAGTGGGTGACCTGGGCCTGTACTAGAGCTCCTCCTAAGAGGCCCCAGAACCAACATACTTGGAGGTTGGCTTCGGACCACAGCAAAGCACCGCCCAATTAGCACCACAAGAGGCACACACAAAGGGGAGTCTCAACAGGCACCAGACCCACTAGGTCGAATCCCACTCAGTGGGCTAAGCCCCCTGCCCCCACAGCATCCCACAAGCTGTGGACTTGGACAAACCCCACAGCCAATCAGCCTGAGGGTCAACCCCCCACACACACTGACTTGGCCAATAGCAATCAAGGCTCAACTATCACAGGAGGGCACATACAACCCACACAGGTGACCAGGGAGTCTGTGCCAGGACCCCACAGGACCTGTATTATTCTGTGGATCACACTATGGAAAAGTCTTTTTTAGATTTTAGCAGATTGCCTGTCCATCAGTTACACTGATGCTATAGCACGGTTCACGTTTTCTATATTCTGAAATTCTTTGGCTGAGTTTGATTGTTCATGGAATTCTCGTAGTTGCTTAGTTTACCTTGAGTTTTGATTTAAAATTTTAACAAAAGCACCCAAACCAGGTCTTCATTTTCAATAAATTTCAGATTTCAGATCCACATTTCATTCTTTATTATACTTTAAGCACATTATGCAAACCTTGGTCAATGTTTTATAAGCAGGTTTTGCTTTTCTTCCTTTTGGCTGAAAGAACTTTCTTAAAGTAAATATCAGTGTTCCTATTTTCAATGTTTATTTGAAAACTGTTCATTATAGACTCATATTTCAACTGTATCCTTTATTTCCTGTAACATTTTGGTATTTGGGAGGGTGGGGAAAGCCTTTTGAAACAATATTTTTGTCTATGGCAATTAAACATTTAAATACACACAGCTTTCAGTAGGAAGTTCTAAATAATTGCTTTTCAAAGAACTCAGGTGTTTATTTTCACAAATATTTCTATTTCCTTCTCTTAAGAATGGCTTCTATTATTTTCCCAGAAAGGATCAGGGATTCTTTATGGATAATTTCTAGAATTTCCTCTTAATCTTGAAAGAGTTTAACTATAAGTGCCAACGGGATAACAATGCAAATTTCCTCAAAGAGACCAAATCAAGAATCAATAAGGCACTGAAGTTTTAGATTGTTAAGTTTAGGTTGCAAGTCGGATTCACTCCGTTGTAATTTCTCTTAGAAATATATTGCTGTATAGGTAAAGTAAGACTTTACTTAATGTTTCAATGGACTTTGTTTGCAGCATCTGCAGAGGTGGGTTGTGATGCTGTCTGGGAGAAAGATCGCAATTCACACATTTGCTACCAATTCAACCTGCTTTCATCTCTATCCTGGAGCGAGGCACATTCTTCATGCCAGATGCAGGGAGGTGCTTTACTAAGTATTGCAGATGAGGCTGAAGAAAATTTCATAAGGAGTAAGTAGGTGAACATTGCTATTGATACAATTAAAATGACTGTTGTTGACAATTACATCCATGTATGCAATGATATATTCTGGGGGGGGAAAGTTCCTTGGAAAATATTTTTCTTTTATTCATATTGTCCAAACTCACACCCAGAATTCTGACTGGAACCGCAGGCCATTCCATTTAGCACCCAGTCATGTCTTCCTTGTTTTCTCCCCCTTGGAGTAGAGAAGTTAAGGCCCCAGCAAGGGACCCAGGAGAGTTTGCTGCTCAAGCAGTTGAATCTGGGAGACTTTGAAACTTAAATACAAATTCCTGCTCTGCTAGAGATCTTAGCCATTCGGTTTCCATTTGTAAATAATCGAGTCGTTCAGTCATCAAAATCTTACCTATTACTTACTGGGTGCAGGTACATTGGAGGCCTTCTGGTGGATGCCTGAGAACTTAAAACTTAGTTGGAGAAGCAAAAGCACACACATGGTAACTAACAGTATAAGAAAATAATATCAGATGCCAAAAAAGTTGTGCTAATGAGGTGGGTCTTGTGTTTCACCTATCACCTAAACTCTCCTCTTACTTCACCTTTAAAGATTAAATGTTTATATGTATACATACAGATTTTTAAAATAATTTTTGGAAACATTTGAAAGTGTCACAAAACTAGTCACTTTCATGAACCGTTTCTGACAGTTTTTCCTAATTTTATTGCACATGTAGTACATGTTTATTCAAGAGTAATTTTTAAATTTCAAGTATACAGAAAGAAAAACCAAAGAAAAGTCTCCCACAATTCCACAATCCAGAGATAACCATGTTTTTTTCTGCAAAACATGGATACATACATAGTATCTATGAGAAATTGTACTGAGGGGTGGCCAGTTAGCTCCGTTGGTTAGAGCGTGGTGCAGGTAGCACCAAGGTTGCCGGTTTGATCCCTGCATAGGCCACTGTGAATTCTATAAAAAAACAAAAAAACAAACAAAAAAACCACGTGAGGATCTGGAGGAGCTGTGGTGCAGTGGTTAGGAGTAGGGGCCAGAGAGCCAGCCAGTCTGACAGAAAATCTTCTCTCACCCCAAGTGGAGAAGCATTTGCTATGTCCCAACCTGCTAAGGATCCCTTGGATTCAGACTCCTCAGCTGGATTCCTGAGTACCCAAGCTGAGGTCACCAGACACACATGTGGTAAGAGCACATGTGGTAAGAGAAGGAAGACTTTCTGGGGGTGACCCAGGACGCTTCCTCCTCCACCCTCTAAAACCCTTAAGTGCAGGAGTTCACACACATTAGAGGGTCTGACATTTGTAACCATGCACACTCTTGGATGGATGGATGGATTGACGACCATTAAGAGCCAGCATTGCTGGATGCTTAGAACGAGCACTTCACAGCGGCTTGTTGTCACTGAGCCTTTAGAGAACTGCTATGTTTCTCAAGACAGTGAGAGGCTGGCTTTTTTGACTCTGAAGCACCAGGGTGGGGTTTAGTAGCATTTAAACGCTCTTCTGTCATTGACTGGAGTTAATTTATGACTCCATGCTCCAGGAATAGGAAAACTAAAAAGAAGTGTAGCATTGATTTTTTTTTTTCCAAACTCCATATTTCTGTTCATTTCAGAGCACTTGAGCAGCAAAGCAGTGGAAGTGTGGATGGGTCTGAATCAGCTGGATGAAAATGCTGGCTGGCAGTGGTCTGATAGAACCCCACTCAACTATCTGAACTGGAACCCAGGTACCTGCAGCATTTTAACAGGTGGCATCATCCCACAGCCTGAAACAGCAGTTATTTCCCACATATATGGAAGGCATATCATTTTGAAAGTGGTTTATAAAAATGTTTAAGCCTGACTTAATTCCAATAAGGCTTTTCCAGACAAGAAAGTGGAGCCCTAGAAGGTAAGCTACGTATTTAGCCAAGGTTGCAGAAGGATTTGGGTCACAGCCAAGATTTTAGTCAGCCATTTTAAAAAATGACCACAAATAACAAAATATTTCTCTATTTTAAAACAATAAAATCAGCTGTTGCTATCTTTGGGAAATCATTCCATTGTCATGCCTGGACTTCAACGGCAAGATCATAGATATAACATGTTTTAGAATTTGCTATATATGCCAAAGGTCCTCTCCTTGATGCTAAAACTATGTATCAGTATATATTAAACTAACCACTTTTGCTTCTAACATTAAATATAGACACACTGTATTTTCAGAAATAAATTTTGAGCCATTTGTTGAATATCACTGTGGAACATTTAGTTCATTTATGCCAAATGCCTGGAGAAGTCGGGACTGTGAGGCCACTTTGCCCTATATATGTAAAAAACACCTAGACCATACTGATCATGAAGTAGTCGGTAAGTGTTTTTATTTTGAGTTGTTCTCATGAGTTGCTTACTCATCCTTTCAATATATTCAAATTCCTCTATTTTTTTTGCAACTCATTTATGATTTAAATTAGTTAAAACTAGTTTTTATATAAATAAAAATGTGTAACTAGATAATATCAGTGTTCCAAAGGCACCATGAATTTAACAAATGCATTTAGGTTTTTACTAAAAACTAAAATAAAGCAAACTAACGTAAACATGAAAAATGTTTTCTCCCTCTCTTTTTAAAAAATTTACATTCTTAGTCATTCTGCATTAGAAAAACTAAATATGCTTCCTTTTCTATTCTAGCTTTGAGTTTTATTTATGGTTACAATACAAAGTAAATGTAAGTTAGAAAATAGTTTTATAAAATGTTTTACTTCATTGATTTCCTATCACACTCCATAAAAATCTTTTAGTAACACATCCTCTTTCCCGAAATAACATACAAAACTTTTAGGTGTAACTAAGACTTAAGTACTACCTAATTACAATCTAGTAGCTGGAAACCCAATTATTTCTGTTTTTAAGGTCTATTACCTCTTTTAAGTTTCTGTGGGAATTAATGTATTAACTCAGAACGTAGAGATAAAAACATAACCATTGTTAAAAGAATCATTACCATCATAATTAGAAACAACTCTAGATTTAAAATAATAAGCTGAATTATCATTTAAAAATATTATCCCTTACAATTAGGCTTTAACTTTTGTTTTCCTTTAAGTAGCTAAGTCTATGGGTATTGTAGAATATGGGGGCCGGGGCAGAAGAAGCATGCCTTCTTTTTATGTAGAGATTTTTTTCATTATTTCAAGAATGTGCTGAAATTGCTGCAGTCATTATTGCTCTTTCCCTCCCTCTCTTCCTTCTTTCATTTCTCTTCAATTCTTCCTTCTTCATTTTTTTTTCTTTCTTATGCCCTCCTGCCACCCTTCTTTGCTTTTGTTTTATTTACTCCCTTGATCTACTGATTGAGGTCTGAGACCAGAAATGAAGGTAGTTAAGCTAAGTTTGTTTGGATTATTTGCTGTTGCTTCAAGTTCAACTAATAATTTTGATAATCTAGTCCAGTGTCTTCCAACTGTGTGTCCAGGATGCCCAGGTTACTAGCTGACCCCACCCTTGCTTTAATCAGAGAAGTTCCTGTTCTATCTTACCTTTAC
The DNA here is from genome assembly GCF_004115265.2 of Rhinolophus ferrumequinum. Lineage (NCBI taxonomy): Eukaryota > Metazoa > Chordata > Mammalia > Chiroptera > Rhinolophidae > Rhinolophus > Rhinolophus ferrumequinum. The sequence continues at coordinate 62,281,635 of NC_046291.1, forward strand.
AGTGAAGTTTAAGGTTCCATTTTTAAAGGGGCTCTGTGACTCATTTTTTTTTTAGGTTGAAATGACTGGAATAGATGATATCTAAATGTGCTAACATTTTCTGATTGTGATTCTAATTGCTGTCAGAGTCCTAGGAGCAATTTTAAAAGCATGTCTTGTTTCCCAAATAGCAATGGAGTTATATCTAACTAAATTAGTGCTTAAGGGAGGTACTCAGTTGTGGTTACTAAAATAAAGTAAAAATGCTATCACCAGGTTGGGGGCAAGCTCCTGGATAGAGGAAAGCCAAACTTGGCCTGCATACCACTGCCTTCCCTTCCAGTGTCAAAGCATTATGACACTATTTTCCTTTAAGTCTAACCTGGAGTCCATACTCATATGAACCCAGAGGGTCATTACAAGCACTCAGACTGACCCTCAAGATGAAAGCTATTTGTCATCTCTGCTCTAGAGGAAATGGCCAGAATTTCAGACTCTTTTCAGCTGAAGATAAATACCTACCTCCACCCACATACTGCACATATGATCCTTAGAATATCATTTAAATTATTTTCCATAATATTCCTTTGTCAGTGTGAAAAGCTTTTAAAAACGGACAACTCTAGCTGGTAAATTTTATATCTAGCCCTAACTCTCAGTTTTGGCTATATGGCCTTTACCATGTCTCCTTACCTCTTTGTGCCTTAGACATCTCATCTGGAAGATGAAGCACTGAGATCCATTAGATCCTAGATCTAGATATAGATCATAGATTGGATCTTTCTCAACTCTGAGATCTAGAATTCCATAATCTCTGTGTTATTGTTTCATATATTTTCTGTTTTTCAAATTTTTAAAGTAATCATATGCTGATGGCAACTTATATGAAGGGTAATAAGTAATGTTCTAAAAATGTGGAAAATGACATTTTGTTGTTGTTGTTGTTGTTGCTTTAAAAAGAAAAAGATGCTTGGAAATATTATGCTACCCACTGTGAGCCTGGCTGGAATCCCCACAATTGTAATTGCTATAAACTTCAGAAAGAAGAAAAGACCTGGGATGAGGCTTTGCATTCTTGCCAGTCTGATAACAGTGTATTACTAGAGATAGCTTCTTTAGCAGACGTGGAGTTTCTTGTAAACCTCCTTGGAAATGGTGAGTGCCAAATGCCTTTGATTTCATAGGTCTGAAATATAATGTAGTAACTATCTTTATTAGTGGTGTTGGAAAGAAATTAAGCTATTTAAAAGTGATCATTTGCAGCACATATATCGGAAATGTGTAAATAATATCCAGTAGTGAAAATTTATTGGATTTTTACAAAATACATGATCAGAAACTTTGTGACATCTCACATATGCCAGAAATATTAGATGTTTTTATTTTTTTAAGGGGCAAAGTTAATTTCCTGAAACTTCTAAAAAAAATAAATAAATAAAAAAAATCCTGAACCTGTAATTCAGTTCATGGTCACTAGATAGCAGTAGTGTACTGTGGTCATGTAATCCAAGCAACGGAATTGTTTAGACTAATAATTGGATTTCAATAACTTTAACCAGTGAAAATTGATAATATTTTTGGTGTGGTCGTTTACAAGCTTTGTGCCATGGTCAGGAGTTCCAAGCTCCTAGGCCTCCACCCAGCTTTAGCTGATCAGAGCAAGTGTGCCTCTGCCTGTGTCATGTAGTATTCAACGTAGAATTCCACTAAAAAACATTGAAATTGCTGACTTAGAATTAATTTTTAAAATGGAAAAAAAAATCTCCAGACGCTACTCTGATGAGCTTTTCAATATTAGGTTTTAGTTTAGAATGAAAATAGAAATCCATGTCTCTGGGTTGTTTTTCTCCTTACCCTTTGCATTTGGTATTAAAATCCTGTGGCTGCCTCCATCTCAATATGGGTACCTGGATATCTCTCTCAGCTATACAGGGTCTTTCCACCCGACCTGGACTGTCCAACTTTATTTTTCCAGCAACCCATTGCTGCCATTTCAGTGCTTCTAAAAGATTCTGCTCCTTTTTCCCATGGCAAAAAAAAAAAAAGGAAAAAGATAGAAAGAAAGAAAGAAAGAAAGAAAGAAAGAAAGAAAGAAAGAAAGAAAGAAAGAAAGAAAAAGAAAAAGAAAAAAATATGTCACAAAGCTAGACTACCATTAAAAGGTATTTTTTTTGGGGGGGGGTGTGGCCAGTTAGCTCAATTGGTTAGAGCATGGTGCTAATAACACCAAGGTTGCTGTTTGGATCCCTGCATGGGCCACTGTGTGATGCGCCCTCATTAAAAATAAAAAAAAAGATTTTTTGTGTATTCTTTTCCTAAAGCAGTAGACTTTCCTATTTTTTCTTTTCTTTAGGCACAAACAAAACCAGACGTTTCAGATCTACTTTCTATGCAGTAGCAGGAACTAGAGTGCCAGCAATCTGACTTGCATTAAAGCTTTGTCCTTGCATTGGTTTTAGCTCATGCTCTGCCTCACTTATAAGGCCTACATCGAGCAGATCAGATAGGATAGCTCAGGAGGAAAAGGCTTAAGCAAGTATTTTATACTGAGACTGAAACAGGTTTGGTCACACAAAGAAATCACTTGCCAATTGGTATATTTTGGTAACAGCCCCAGTGATTATCTCTTTTACATATAATAGGGTTCCTGTAAGTAATTTACATTTATCTCTTACAGAAAATGCATCAGAAACATGGATTGGTTTGAGCAGCAATAAAATTCCAGTTTCCTTTGAATGGTCTAATGGCTCTTCAGTCTCCTTTACTAATTGGCACACACTTGAGCCCCAAATTTTTCCAAATAGAAGCCAGCTATGTGTCTCAGCAGAGCAATCTGTAAGTTGATTTACTTGTTCAGTGCTCACTTTGCTGGACTTGTATGTACCAGGGGCTTGGGCTATGGCAAAAACCAAGACAGGCACAGTCCCTGCTCCTCACGGGGCTTCCATGAGAGGCTGTCAGCACGCACCCACAGGAAAAACAGGGTAATTCTAGTTGTCATGATAGCTCTGGGGAGCAGGTGACATGATGGTGAGAACCTCGGGTTGGGGCAGCTACTTCAGATAGGACAGTCAAGGAAGGCTCTCTGAAGAGGTGGCATTTAAGCTGCGGTTTAAAGAAAGAAAGAAAAAAGCTCTTGAAGAGCAGGGGGAAGAACATTCAGGACAGGGACAGCTAGTGCCAAAGCCCAAAGATAGGCCAAGACTTGCCATGTCTGATGATCAATGTAAGGCAGGGTCTCTGGTCCTGCTCTCAGCAGGTGGACACAGAATATGATGAGGCTGAAAAGGAACACCAATGGAGCCATGGATGGGGGTTCATACCGCTATATTCTCACTGGCGGCTGGGTTGGAGAGACAGGAAGCAGGATCCACATGATCTGCAATCCGCTGTCCACTTCTCTGCCAACTGCCATGCCATCGGAGCCACAGCAGTTACATTAGTGGCTAATGGCTAACTGGTTACAGCTGATGGCCAAGTCGTTATGGCAGAGGGCCATCTGATCACAGCTAATGGCCATCTAATAACCGAGCCAGCATCTTTCCACGTGAGGCCGAGAGCCTGGGAACTGCTCTCTGGGACTCCGTCCCTACAATTAAAAAAAGACCAGTGTGGTGAGACTCTGTGAAGAGTGAGAGGGTGAAAGGAGGAATGCAGAAATGTGAGGCGTGTGCGTCCTGTATAGGAACCGCTAACAAGCCTCAAGGAAGCAGAGGGCATGGCCTGATTTACATTATTTTTCAATAACTGTGGCTGCTACGTAGAGAATAGATTGGAGAGAGGTAAAATGGAAGCTGCGAAACCAGTTTGGAGGCAACTCCAGTGGGTGAATTGGAGCAGTAAATGTGGAGACAAGCAGACACATTCAAGATCCTCTGGAAGACAGGTATCATTGCTAAATGAGATGAGGGGGTTAGAGAGAGACAGGTGTTTAGCTTGAGGAGCTACCATTTTGGTGGATGTTGGCGCCATTGTCCACCATGGTGAAGATTAGGGGAAGAACTGAGGTGTTGGGAGATTACTGGAGAGCGATGATGTTTGAGCTCTATTATCTTATTAACATAAAAGGATTTCGACAGCATGTGCAACCTCTTTTGAAAATTGTGAATCAATGGGAAATTGCTCTTTTCCTCACATGAATGTAACGGTCCCAGTGGCCTTCACATCACACCCCTATGCTCTAGTCTCTCATTTATTCAAAACATCTGATTATACAGAATTAATTTAATCCCAAGCCATTCAAAGGGTTTATTATATGTTTAGAATAGATTTACTCTCTTTGATCAGACAGCTGTTGAACTCGCTGGCTGAGTTTTAGGAGGTTATTGGGATTTGGTGGGTGTCTTCACTCTTTCAAACCACCAGGATACCATATCAAGTTCCTCCAAGAAGCAGTGTATTCATGTTCTTTAAGTAGCTTGACAAAGTAACTGTGCCAACCAAACATGGAAAATTCCTAAGCACTTACTTTTATGGCATTTTTTACTGTTTTATCTTTTAAGGCGGTCACTGATATGTGCAGTTACAATTATGGTGCTAAGGCAGTGTCTCAGAGTCACGTTTGAGGAAGGACAATCACCTCTCTAACTGTTTGTCTTGGGTCTAACTTTGCTGAAAGCCGCCACAATTTATTCTATAATATTTGATGCTTTGTTGGTTTGTTAGTTTAGATATAATTAAGTTGACCTTCATTTCCTACTGATATTCTCCTGTTTTATTTCACAGACATGGGTCTTTCACTTAGCATGCTCACAAAACAGGAGCCAACATTTGGATAGAAAAATTATTTTTAAGAGAGTAAGGATAGGTATTAATATTATTGGATATGTCAGGACAATGCTGTTGTGTGATATTTTGTGGTGCCCTTTATGGCAGCTCAGTAGCTCCTTAAATAGCAGATGTATAAAAAGTAACATTTATTCCCATGAAATAGAACTCAATATGAATATAATTATTATAATTAACAAGTTACCTAAGCATGGTTGAAGCCTGAATTTGAATGTGAGAACTTAGGAAACTACATATTCATTTATCCATCCATCCAATAGTTATTAAGCAATTATAGTGTGACTGCCTGTATTCTGTAACTGCAGGGGGAGGGCCACAGGGCTGCTCTTACAGGTGGCGAGGTCAGCCTCTCACAGAGTATGTTTCTGAAGGTCATGGAAGGGCCCCATATTCCCCTAAAAGCCTACATGTCTGAGATACCACCTAAAATTTGAATTGTATGGTTTTAGACTAATGGGCCGATTTGTGTTAAAATAAAAAATTCTTTGGAAAGAAGGATAAAATTGTAACCTAAGAGCAGTTGTACTTCACACTTAGAAGTGCTTGAAGAGTGGAAACAGTATTCCAAAGTATTCGCACTAGGTCTATGGAATGGTTTCATCCAAGTGGTCGGCCCCCAACCAGCATCATCAACGTCAGCTGAAAACTTGATAGAAATGTGAATTGTCAGGTCCCACCTGACTTACTGAAGGAAACACTCCCTGATCGTGGGACCCAGTCATCTGTGTTTTGGTAACTCCTCAGGTGATTCTGGTGTACCCTAAATATTGAGAATCAGTGCTCTAACCCATCCCTTTAAAAGACAATTTGAGAGCAGCTTATTGTAAAGCCATCTGAGCCTGGTACTAAATCCTAGCTCTGATTTTGACTGACTGCGGGACCTTATGCAAACTATTAAATCTCACCTTTAAAATGGGAGGAACAATGCCTACCTCACAGGAATGTTTAGATAATATATGAAAGTCATTCAACATTAAGCCTGGCACACAGCAAGAAATACTCGTTGCTGCTGCCCTCCTGCCCACCAATCTGGGATTGCATGTCTTGGAATTGTTTACATGTTGGAGAGAGAGCAGAGCCTCCCACTCATATGGACAGGGAGAATCCATATGATTCTTTCGAATGACAACACAGGTCGTGCCATGTTACTCCGTCCTGAACCACTGATCATTAACCATATTTTTATTCAAAATAATTAGCGTTGCCTATTAGCATCCCTGAAGGAATGTATCCTTCATCTTGTAATATTTTTCCCCTTAGGAAGGACACTGGAAAGTGAAAAGTTGTGAAGAAACCCTTTTTTACATTTGTAAGAAAGCAGGCCACGTCCTTTCCAACACTGACTCAGGCTGTCAAGAGGTAAATGCTGTTAACCTTGTGATTTCGGTGCAGGGACTTCATAACTAAAACAATTTATCCACCATTAACTTACAGTGAAACTTTCTCCCTCCCTCCCTCTTCTACCTTTGCCCCCTCTTTTCTTTCTACTCCCTCTCTCCCTTCTTTCTCTCCTCCTTTTTTTTCTGAGTGTGGAATACTTTCAACAAACCAACCAGTTATCAGCTAGAGGCACATAAAAGACTTACAATTCCGCAAGGACTGTCTTTCCATCCTCTTTGACCTAAGACGACTTTTCTTTTGAGGTAAAAAAAAAAAAATGTAAATGATAGTATTATACCATCTGTACAAACAGTGGCTGTCATGCGATGCTCTGTCTCACTTAACGTTTTCATCTTCTTCCCGTGGTATGTCAGAGTGAAAATGGTGCATTCCTTTGAGCCAGAGAGTGAATTTCTGCTTCCAAAGTCTTGCTTTCCTGTTCACTTTTCTCAAACTTAAATATTTGAGTAGAATACAGTAATGGAGAGAAGTGCATGTTTGCAAAATATTTATTATTTGGGAAACAGATAGTAAAAAGTACTTTAATATTTTAAGTAATAAAGTATTTTCAGTACATTAAGTAATAAAAAATACTTAAGACTTTAGGTTTAAACTTATAAGGTAGAAAATTGTTTTAAATTTCTTAAAATACACTTATAATCCTATAATAAAGTTACAAAAAAAATCTATCAAAAATATATCTTCTTAGTGTCCTCAACACATGCCTTCTCTCTCTCTCTCTCTCTCTCTCTCTCTCTCTCTCACACACACACACACACACACACACATTTTCCCAAACTAGGTTTTTATGCTGTTCTGCTTTAATTATTTTCTCTTCTAATCCAATTATTTATGTTCTAATTAAACAATGACCCATCTCTTCAGAAACTGCATTTTATTCATTAATCAATGTGTAAACATGTGAATTACTCTTCATACTCTAGCTTAACAATACACATGCCATAGCTGACATGTCACCAAACATTTTATCTAATGATTACAGTTCCTGAATTAGTTATAGCTGATCACTGATCTAATCTCTAAATGAACAGAAATATGAAAAAAACTTCTTACTGTGGCTTTCAAGTCAATTCAACATATTTTGTGTTGAGAGGGCAATTCACTTCTTACATAGCAGAAACAGAATGGATGTTTTATTCAAATTTTTTTATGCTGCTTCCTTTTTCTGGCTTGCAGTACAGTATTTAATTCTAAGGTCAGACCCAGTTCTCTAACTTTATGGTGAAATTCCCATTAATTTCTTTATGCATCAGCCTATGAGTATGGTTTCAAAAGGTTCCTTTCTTTTAGCCAATTGCTTCAATATAATTTTCTAAACAGTCCGCATATACAAAATCAATTTATACAATAAGTCTTGATCATTTCCAAGCAAAAAAAAAAAAGATTTATTTTTCTCTTCGAGTCACTTTTTAGGGGATTGCACACTATAAGCAATTGTTTCAGTGTTGTCATCATCACCTCATTTCATTCAAAGTGAAACGGCACCTCAGGTACAAAGGATGCTCACGGATACCATCAATTATTCTTCCCACTTTCATTATGTGGACAAAGGCTTGTAGCAAAGAGCCTTTGTTTTTCTGGTTATTACTAGGCCACATTTCTTTAGCCTGTTCAGTTCTTGGATTTTTTTTGTTTTGCTAAGTGGCCTGTGATCTAAAAACTACTAATGAAGAAAGACTACTTTGTCAGAAAGGTCAAATTGTCAGGCTTCCTCCACCTGTCCTTCCAGATGCAAAAGTAGTCTAACCTCCCTGTCCCGTCTGCAGTGGTGCACGGAGGGGCTCTGGCCGCAGCTGTCAATTACTCACACAGATAAGGTTGCGGGAGATGTTAAAGCAGTGAGTTCAGAGCACATCCTGGCTGGCTGAATGTGGAACTCCTGTGATCCACCTCATTTAATCACATGTTCTGAGCTAAAATACCGCGTTTCCCCGAAAATAAGACCTCACTGGACAATCAGCTCTCATGTGTCTTTTGGAGCAAATATTAATATAAGACCCAGTCTTATTTTACTATAATGTAAGACCGGGTCTTATATAAATAATATAACATAATGTAATGTAATATAACATAACATTATAATATGATATGATATGATATGATATGATATGATATGATATGATATAATATAATATAATACCGGGTCTTACTTTACTGTAATATAAGACCGGTTCTAATATCATATCATATCATATCATATCATATCATATCATATCATATCATATCATATCATATCATATGTACCGGGTCTTATATTAATTTTTGCTCCAAAAGACACATTACAGCTGATTGTCTGGCTAGGTCTTATTTTCGGGGAAACACGGTAGCTAATTTCTAAAATAAGGTTTTCTTTAATTTACTGCAAGATGGAGACCTTTTCCAAGAAATATAGTAGAAATCATTTTATATCTGATCAAATTCTGGCAAGCAATGGCATGGCACAAAATGAAGTGTATTTTAACACTGGTGAATATGTAAAAATAGATATAAGTGATGTGATTTTATAATATTAAAAGAAAAAGAACTAAAATAACTCAGTTGAAATACAGGAGACTGATGAATGCATGTCTCCTATATTGTATGATTTTAAAGAATAGAGCCACCCTTCATTGCTCCCAGAGCTGAGCTACGGACTACACATTTGTCACTTTTTTGTCTGAGTGCCAAAGCTTTCTTTCTTTCTCTCTAAAAGGTTAGCCAGTTGATTTAGGAGTACTCTTTATCAAAAAATATATTTTTTGGCCAATTTCTATTTGGATGCATTATAATCCTGCCAAGACCATCCTGGATTGCACCAGAATTGGGTTCCAGGTCAGCTTATCCACTCGTCAGTGACTTTATCCAAGTCCCTAACCTCAGTGAATCTCAGTGGGATAACATGAAATAAGCAATATGAAAGTTGAAAAAATATATGCCATGGCCCAGATCCATCTGTCCTCTTTGTTCATGCTAAGTCTCTGTCTCTATTCTAAGGTCTCTGCCTGTGTGTCTCCCTTGATTTTTACAACAGCACCATGGATGCAATGCCACCCCATTTTACAGAGGAGGAAATTAAAACATGGAGAGATTAGATAAGGTCACATGGGGGAAGAGCCAGAATTCAAACCCATGCATTCTGTCTTCAAAACCAACATTCTTTAATTCCTACCAGTCTGTAGGAACCACTTGTTTGAAATTCTATATGTTTAAACTCTGTGTGTGTGTGTGTGTGTGTGTGTGTGTGTGTGTGTGTGTGTGTGTGTGTAGGAGAGAGAGAGAGAGAGAGAAAGAGAGAAAGAGAAAGAGAGAGAGAGAGAGAGAGATAGAGAGAGAGAGAGAGAGAGAGATTTTGAGAAAGTGCCCCTTTATTTTCATTTGCTTTTAAGCTTTTAAGTGTTTTGGGTTTTTTTTTAAAGTTTATTGGGGTGACAATTGTTAGTAAAGCTACATAGATTTCAGGTGTACAATTCTGTAGTACATCATCTATAAATCCCATTGTGTGTTCACCACCCAGAGTCTGTTCTCCTTCCATCACCATATATTTGATCCCCCTTACCCTCATCTCCCACCTCCCTTCCCCCTTACCCGCTGGTAGCCTCTAAACTATTGTTTGTGTCTATGAGTTTTTGTTTCTCATTTGTTTGTCTTGTTCTTTTGTTGTTTTTGGTTTATATACCACATATCAATGAAATCATATGGTTCTCTGCCTTTTCTGTCTGACTTATTTCGCTTAGCATTATATTCTCAAGATCCATCCTTGTTGTCACAAATGGTCCTATTTCATCTTTTCTTACTGCCAAATAGTATTCCATTGTGTATATTACGAATAGAATTACCATATGACCCAGCAATCCCTCTCCTGGGTATCTCCTGGGTATCTAAAAAATCTGAAAACATTTATCCATAAAGACACATGTGTTCATTGCAGCTTTATTTACGGTGGCCAAGACATGGAAATAACCAAAATGTCCTTCGATAGATGAATGGATAAGAAGTTGTGGTATATATATGCTTTTAAGTTTATTAAAACTTTTAGGTTTCAAGAATTAAATAAATCTAGAAGTGACTGTGGCTAATGGCATTACCAGATAGAATACATATAAAGATGTCAAGAAAAATTCAAATTTTGAGTTTGGAGTGGGTCAGAGGAGAAAGTAATGTAAGTGGTAAATGAGAATCACAAATAAAAAGATCTTTTGCTGTTGAACTAAATCAGATGAGGTCCTCAATTTTCTGTTTCCTTTTTTCTGAGGGATGGGAGAGACATGGTGGATTCTGTTATAAAATTGACCCCATCCTGCGAAGCTTTGACCACGCCTCCAGTGGTTATTACTGTCCTCCTGCGCTTGTAACCATTACAAATAGGTAGGTAAAGTAGAAATTTTCTATCAGAAATGTGACTGTGCTTTGACCTGAGGGCTCTGGGAATGATAAAATCTCACCACAATCAGTAACTCGTCAAAACTAAAGAGTACTGTACATTAGCGTATTAAAGTTTTTTTTTTTTAATTTATTGGGGTGACAATTGTTATTAAAATTACATAGATTTCAGGTGTGCAATTCTATATCACATCATCTATAAATTACATTGTGTGTTCACCACCCAGAGTCAGTTCTCCTTCCATCACCGTATATTTGATCCCCCTTACCCTCATCTCCCACCCCCAACCCCTTTACCCTCTGGTAACCGCTAAATTACATTCCCCAGATTAATTTTCAAACCCCGTGGCCATCCTGTGGTCACCGACTGCCCTTCAATCCCTTCACCCGCCCCCCCCCCCCGCCCATCTAGCAATCCTCAGTTTTTAAAGTATTGGTTGAGATGAATTAAAATCATGCTGTGTTATTCCTAAATTGATTTTTGAGTAACAAATAGTAAAATTTAAAATGACTTACTTTCTATAAACATTTGTTAATTATCTAGCTTGCTACTATATTCAATTGTATTAGATTTTATCTTCCAAGTGTTTATAATGGGAAAGGAATATGTTATTTAACAATTATTTTTTTTAATTTAACGTGCATGAGTCACATGAGTGGTTTTTTGTTTTTTGGTTTTTTTAGAACAAAAGTAAGTATAACTGAATTGTGGAGGATATTCAACTGCTTCCCCATTGTTTCTCAGGTCTACGTTTAATTAGAGTCAGACTTCTCTGTGCACTGGTATCTTCTCAATGCTAACAGAGAAACTGCGTCCTTTTGACACTCCATGTATAATAGGAGATGTATAATAGGAGATTAATGCATTAAAGGCAGAAATGACCTCAGTGTCACTGTCTATATCAGAAGGACATTGAGGGCTGGGAGACCAACTCCTCCTGCTGAAGACAGAAGCAAGGTAGAACTCTTCAGTGGTTCCAGGGGACAACTATACTTGCAAAGCAAGTTACTTGCTTTTATACTGAGGCCATTGGCTTTCAAATATCCACTAAATGCCAGGAAACAGAACAGCTGGTGTTGTGGTTTCATCTAGAGACCCTTCACATGTAGGTCTACCCTGCAGGAGGAATGCCTGTATGCCGTCTCTGCTCTCCCACAAAGGGAGCCAACATTCAAAGACACTGGTATTTCCTTCCTCCTCTTACCTTCTTTCCCAGTCTTTTCTCCAAACATTACATAGGAATTCATCCATGTATGTGCACATGCGCACACACGCACATGAACAGATTGACAGCATTTGGTAAAATAAAATGTCTGGTAAACCATCCTATGCTCAGGAGACCCTTCCTTCAGTGTTGTTTTTAATTGTACCCTCTCCTCCCCAAAATAGCTGGGGCATATAGAGTGGGGAAAGCCTTTATTTTCAATTTGTTAATCCACACAAAGTATTTCTGTAGCATATTGGGTTGGAAGTCCTCCAGTCAGTGAATCAACATAGGACTTTATTCAGTAGCCTGACCAATGAACTTTGCTCTTAAGTTAATTATACTTTAACTCTATATTTCACTGAAGAAAATAAGTCTGTTTCGCTAGTTTTTTTTTTATGTGCCTTCTTCTTCTCCTTCTCTCTCTCTCTCTCTCTCTCTCTCTCTCTCTCTCTCTCTCTCTCTCTCTCATATTCATTGAGGGTCACACATCTGGTGCTGTGTTAACTACTTTTCATAGGTTACCGTGTTTCCCCAAAAATAAGACCTAGCCAGACAATCAGCTCTAATGCGTCTTTTGGAGCAAAAATTACTATAAGACCCGGTATAATATAAGACCTGGTATAATATAATATAATACTGGGTCTTATATTAATTTTTGCTCTAAAAGACATGTTAGAGCTGATTGTCCGGCTAGGTCTTATTTTCAGGGAAACAGGGTAAAAATTCAATAGTCAAGAAAATTATTTGTTGAATACCTACTTTGTAAGAAGCACCATATTGGTATACTGTACAAAAGAAATAAAAGGTACAGTGTAATCTCCTGGGTGCCATTGCAGGCCCGCTGCTAAAGAGATAGAACGTAGATACACGAAACAAGTGAAGAAAGTATAATAATACAATAAATGGATAAACTCAAAGTGACATTACAGATAACCCATGGTGCCAAAGTGACCCAAGGTAAGGCAGAAATCTGTTAGAATTCAAACGCTTCATTTTCTAAATATCCTTTGGGGACCTCATGTAAAAGATAGAAAGTGTCAGGGAAAAAAAAAAAAACCTACTGTTTCATTTCCCCTAAAACTGGATACAAGAGTATGTTGTAAACACTTAAAATTTTTTCTTTGATAAACTGTACCCAGTAGCCAGTACTATGTATGTGCCAACTCTAAAGCAGAACCGTGGCATAGGTAAGTTTGTTTTTGTCCCAGCCTCAGCCTCCCAGGCCTGCCCAAGTGACTTGTGCTGGCAACTCAGTCACCAGCCAAGATCCCAGGGTACCACACGCTCACCCCAGTGAAGCATCTCTTCCAGGCATATCACATTCATATGCACTGCTCTGCAAACATGTCTACATCCAGAGCAGTGACTCCAACATGGGACATGAAGGTTGAGGGAAGGAAAGGTGCCATGCTCCTGATTTTTATTCATTTAGACCCCAACACGTTAGAAAAAAAGACCCACATTGTACCACATTGTAATTCTTTGAGTGATAATACATCTTGGAATATTTACCAACACCATCTTTTGTCTGAGAAGGTTGGGCAGTAGATGGAAAGTCTCCTCAGATCCAGGAGTGTCCACTAGCAGCCCTGGTAATCATTTTCTTCCATTACTTACTGATTTTCGTTTGAGTTAAGACACTCCTGTCACTCACCAGTACCCAAGCTTGTAATTGCTAATTGATTTTCCACTCTTCTGCACAACTGAGCGACAGGTTTGATAGGCACAATTAGAACCACCTGCTACAAATTACTTATTTCTTTTGTTATCTGGTAACTGCTCCCGGGCTGGGACTTTTAACACTTTGTGGAATAGAGAGGGGAAGAAAAACAGACCCTTATTGCTGGATAACAGAATTTTATTTGCTTGCTGTTACCAAATTTTTTTAGGCCTGGCCACTTTTCTTCTAGACAGCATGAATGTGGAACTTGGGTTCCAAAGTTACCATGGATACTTATCTAAATACATCTATATCTAAATCTTGAATCAATCAGTCAAGGAATATTTGGTACAAAATAATCCAAATGATATTCAATTTTGTGAAAAATTTCCAAAAGTTAGAAATCCTGTAATATCTCATTTTATCCTTGGTCTAAGGGTGCATGATTTTCAAACATATGTCAGCTCTGTTATTTTCCTGCAGCCACCATATCCGCCAAACAATTTTGCAGTTAACTTTTTTATTGTGGTAAAATATACATAACATAAAATTTACCATTTTTGTCATTTTTAAGTCTATAGTTCAGTAGCATTAAGTACATTCACATTGTTGTGCAACCATCACGACCATCCATCTCCAGAATTTTTTTCATCTTCCCAAACTGAAATCCTGTACCCATTACACAATAACTGCGTATTCCCTTTTGCCCCCAGCCTCTGGTTACCACTATTCTACTTTCCGTTTCTATGAAGTTGACTACTCTAGTTACCTCACAAGTGGAATCATATAATAGTTGTCCTTTTGTGCCTGGCTTATTACACTTAGCCTAATGTCCTCCAGGTTCATCAGTCTTGTAGCATATGTCAGAATTTCCTTCCCTTGTAAGGCTGAATAATATTCTATAGTATGTATACACCACATTTTGTTTATCCATTCATCCATCAATACTATGTGTTTCACCTTTGGGCTATTGTGAATAATGATGCTATGAATACGAATGTACAGATCTTTCAAATCCCTGCTTTCAATTCTTTTGGGTAATATACCCAGAGATGGAATTTCTGGATCACATGATAAACCTATTTTTAATTTTTTGAGAAACAGCCATACTGTTTTCATCGCAGCTGCACCATTCTACATTCCCACAGCGTTCCAATTCCTCCACATCCTGGCCAACACTTGTTCTTTTCTGTTTCTGTTTTTTGTTTTGGGGTTTTTTTGTTTGTTTGTTTGTTTTGTTTTTTATAAATAGCCATCTTAATGAGTGTGAAGTAGTATCTCATTGTGATTTTTATTTGCATTTCTCTAATGATTAGTGATATCAAGCATCTTTCATGCTCTTATTGGTATCTGTATATCTTCTTTGGAGACATCTCTATTCAAGTCCTTTGTCCAATTTTTAATTGGAGTGTTTGTTCTCTGTGACTGAGTTGTAGGATTTCTTTGAATATTGTGAATATTAATCCCTCATCAGATACATAATTTGTATATATGTTTTCCTATTCTTTGGGTTGCCTTTATACTCTGTTGATAGTGTCCTTTGATGTGCAAAAGTTTTTAATATCGATTAAGTCCAATTTATGTATTTCTTATTTGTTAACTGTGCTTTTGGTATCATAGCCAATGCTAAATTCACTGTCATGAAACTTTCCCTCTGTGTTTTCTTTGAAGAGTTTTATAGTTTTAGCTCTTACCTTTAGGTCTTTGGTCCACTTTGAATGAATTTTTATAAAGAGTCCAGCTTCATTCTTTTGCAGGTGGATATCCAGTTTCTTCAGCATGATTGTTGAAAATACTGTTCTTTCCCCATTGCATGGTCTTGGCACCCTTGTCAAAAATCACTTGACCATATATGTAAAGATTTATTTCTGGGTTCTGTATTCTATTCCATTGTTCTATATGTTTTTATGCCAGTACTTCACCATTTTGATTACTATACTATTTAGTAAGTTTTGAAATCAGGAAGTGTTAGACCTCCAACTTTGTTTTCCTTTTTCGTCATTTTTGCTATTCCATGTAAACTTTAAGATGGATTTTTTTCCACTTCTGCAAAAAAGAAAAAAAAATCATTGGAATTTTGATAGGGATTGCATTCAATCTGTAGATTGCTTGGGTAGTATGGACATTTTAAGAATAATTCTTCCAATCCGTGAACATAGGATGTTGTCCCATTTATTTGTGTCTTCTTTTGTTGTATACAGTATTTTGTAGTTTTCAGTGTACAAGTCTTTCACATCCTTGGTTAAATTTATCCCCAAGTATTTTATTCTTTTTGATGCTATTATAAATGGAATTGTTGTTATACCTTCCTTTTCAGATTGTCCATTGTTAGTATATAGAAATGCAACTGATTTGTTGACTTTGTATCCTGCAACTCTACTGAATTTGTCAGTTCTAACAAGTTTTATTGTAGAATGCAGTTAACTTTCTTTTTAAAAAAACATTTTAATTACCCCTTTAAAAAGTATACAATAAAAAAAGTATACAACAAAAATATTATCATTGGCACAAATTTAAGCCAGCCAGGAGAATGTAGACTAAAAAGTGAAAGCGTACCCTCACCTCCACTCTTTCCCCTCCGCAACCAATCCCACTCTGCTTCCCAAAGGTAACTGCCATTAGCACTGTGACATTTGCTCCTCCAGGTTTAGTTTTTGTATGTATATTAAGTATATTTTCTAAGTCTATATTTTTCTTCTAGCCTTTTGCAAGAAACAATATCCAAAATATTAACATTTCTAGTTCTTGAAGAATACCACCAGAAACTTCTTGCAATAACGATCAGGATGTGTGTCTCCCATTTTAAAACTACTGATACTCTCTTTCCATTCTTTATTAAAAGAAAGACAAAGAAATTGATCATTTTTATATTAGTTTAGAAATTGAGTCATTTATTTAAAAATGGCATAAAATGTTAACAGTTATGTTACTGGGAGCAATCCAATTGCAATTATTCAGTTCAAAACTGAGTTCCTTCTAATAGGATCGTTATATATAAAGACTATCACGTTGATTTTTTTTTTTTTTTTGCTTTTAGTTGAAATAGCTCTCTAGTAAAGCTACTTCCAATGCATTACTTTTTTTCATTCTCTTGTGTAGGTAATACAAACACAATTATTACAGTAATGTTGTCTGTTAAGTTCTAATATGCTCACAGGCCAAAAAAAACATCTTTTTTCAGCTACATATGGATAAACTGATGAAAAATATAATATTTAATTAGAGATTTAAATATAAAATACCTCCTTTGAAGTAGACACTTTTGAAAAGAAAAAATGTTTTTTTGAAATAAAAAAATTGTCAATATTTACCAAAAATATATATTGCTGTCTTCAAATTGCATTTTTAAATTAAAAATTTAATGTTTAACACTATGAGCAACACTTTCTTGTCAAACTGATGGAAGTTTAAGGTATATTTTTCTTTCTTACACTAAAAACACACATTTTATTTCTTAATTTTTTTTAATGAGTTGACTGGAAAATGTAATTTCTTTCCAATTTTAAGAATTATTCCCCTACAAAATTTGGTTTTATAAATAGGTACATACAGCAAAATATGTTATCATTTGTTTTTCTAAAGAATAACAAAAAATGCTTACTGAATTCCTTAGAGATAACATTTATCCTGGTTAAAATAATATTATAAAAATATGTACATATGGTTATTTTTTGTTCCTTAAATCATATTTGAATTAAACAATCTCAGTGCAGTGAAAACAGACAAAAAGGCCAGATGTTATAAAATTCTGGAGTATTCTCAAATGAAGATTGTAAAACAAAAAGCCAGTAAAGACTTTAAAAGTCATCTGCTCTATTAGTGTAAGCCAGAGTTTCACAACACTTTAGTGTTTGAAAGCAAATAGAGTGGTAAAGAATATAAAATGTTCTCTTGTTTCTTTATCAGTTGGAAACAGATACTCAAGAGATTGCATGCTGTTATCCAGAGTTAATTACTTAGAATATGTGGTTGAAAAGAAAGGTATATTTGCTGAATTTCTTTATTAACAATGCCATCTTCTAAACTGGACCAAGAAAACTATAGTCCTGTTTTGATTTGAAGGTTTTAGGATGTTAGGTATGAGTATTATATGCAACTACTTAAAAGATATACCTGACAATGAAAAAGCAGAAGATTTCTATTGTTTTAAGCATAAATGATAAATGGAGAAAAAATAAATCAGAATGGACTAAATCTAAAACCAACAAGTGATAAAAGCAAAATGTTGTCATGAATAGATACCAGAGGCCAAGTTCACAGACAACATTATTTCTCTCCATTATTGGACAAATGACATACATAGTACAAGGTAATAGAAGAACCAGAAATGCCCTCTGGGTGTAGAACCAGCACAGTGAATGGTGGTCCTGGCCATAGCCGCCATGCTGCAGTGCTTTGCTGGCCACCTAGCACAGCAGTTTCAGGCACGAGCTGGCCATGATAATGTGCTACTCTGCTTCCGAGGGGAGAAGGAAAAGTAGGCTCTATTATGAGAGCATGAACCAATGGAAGAGTATGGAAAATTACAACAGCATGTAGACAATGTTTACCTTTATATACCTTCCTTTCAAAGTACATTTAAATAGGATCTGTTACTGCAATCTGGTTAAAAAAGAACTTTTCTAAATTCAAATGTGTGCTAGTCAGATTATTAATAGAGTACCTGCATGCTTTAGTAAAAACATTTACTAAAGCCTGAGAGTCCATATGCTCTGCGAAGATGAGTGTCATGGATGCACAAGACCACTAACTGCTGCTAGTGCTGTGCAAAGGCTGTTTAAAATTTTACGCCTTTATGTTCATTTCTCTTTCCCTCCCCTATTTCTTTTGAGCCTTTTCTATTCTTGAATGACCCCATTGCTTTTGCATCCCTTTGCAAGTTAAGGATGCATGGTAATGAAAAAATCCAAAAATGGGATGAAAACTTTATATGTATTGAAACTAAATTTTTCAAGATAGTTTCCAACTTAGCTTAATATTTCGATACCACTTAAATTTTAACACATTTCTTTTTTTAGGTAGTCATGTGAAAGACTATTTACAAATTTTCTAGATTCTGCTTTTGATGCATTCATGTTGGGAATGGACCATTGCCACCAATCAATGAACACTAACTTATTCAGCTGCTTGGGGGAAATGTTACTGGGTGTACTTCCTTGCTTTTATTCCTAGGGTTTTAAATTTATCTTCAGTGAATGTGCACATCTGAACTCATATGAATAAGCGGAGGACTCCATGTGCCTGTGAACAAATTGATTGAGACATAAGTTGCTACTCCAATCTCTGTTCCATTCTCACCAAGCAAATGTGGTGGGTGGGTGCATGTAAACTCTGTTGGCAGATACTCATTCAGAAAAACATTATATCCTTCCTTCTCCCGCCTTCCAACCCTTCACCTCATGCAGGTTATGGCATGGTGTGTGCTGTGCGGCCTAATTACAAAATAGGGCACATGGTGTGCCAAGAAATGTATTAACCCTGGCTTTGTGGACTTTACCACCTACACTTCAAAACTGGAGCTGGACTCTATGCCTTGAAAGAATTAAGCCCTGCCTGTAAGAGTCAAATTCTCCTTGCTTGTGTTTTCTGCAAATTGCACTGACATTTGGCATTTATTAGTAACATATTAGGGTCCTCAGGTATTTTTCTGCTCCATGTTCTAAAGAATTCTTGTGTTTATTCTGGTGCCATTCTGTGCACCATATTATGTTTTAATGACATTTTTTTATTGCCCAGAAATTTACTATAACCATTTCCTTTTTCCTTTTTTAAGGTTTGAACAGGCATTTATTACCAGTTTGATCAGTAGTGTGGTAAAAACAAAGGACAGTTATTTTTGGATAGCCCTTCAAGACCAAAATGACACAGGAGAATATACGTGGAGGACAGCAGGGCAGACATCTGAGCCGGTGCAGTACACACACTGGAATGCACATCAGCCCCGTGAGTAGAGGAACAGTGACCCCATTTCTCCCTCCTGTTTTTTTGCCCAAAATTCTTTTCACCCCTTGGTCCACCTCCTTTGATTCTTCCTTAATGTTTCCTTAATGCCTACATCAATTAAAACAATTACCACAGGTTCTCAGAGGATGACACATAGCTGGTCATTTTTAAAAATATAATCGATGTCAGAGAGATAGTGGATGGGGGGAGGCGGGTCCACAGTGTGAGGGATATAAATGATAAACGTCTAAGAAAAAAAAAAAACTCATAGACACAGACAATAGTCTAGTGGTTACCAGAGGGTAAGGGGGGTGGGGGGGGTGGGAGATGAGGGTAAGGGGGATCAAATATATGGTGATGGAAGGAGAACTGACTCTGGGTGGTGAACACACAATGTAATTTATAGATGATGTGATACAGAATTGTACACCTGAAATCTATGTAATTTTACTAACAATTGTCACCCCAATAAATTAAAAAAATAAATAAAGAGTTAAAAAATATATATATATATATAATCTGTGTGAGTCATGTGACATGTTCAAGGTATAAATCCATTGCTCAAGACCACACATGTCTTTATTAGCCCAAGTCTACTTTCTCCCTCCCAAATTCTTTCCAAGAATCCCAGGATAGTTTGTGATAATTCACAGTGAATGGGCAATGTGAGCACATCTAATCAGTTCAGCCACTGCCATGTATCTTTGCTGAGGAATGATGACCCATTACTTAGGTAACATTCTTCTTCGTCCCTCTCCTCCGTGGACTTCTGTGTTACCTTAACAGGATTCCAGAGTTACAGCTCTGTTAGTTCACCCTTATGTGCTCAGCTCTGGATCCCCAAGCATGAAACTGTGCCAGGTTAGTCAGTTTCCAAGAAGCTAATGGCTTTAGCCACAACCTACACTAGAACCAATCCCGTGGAACAAGTTTTAAGCCCTTGTGTTAAGCTTAAGTCACCAACCTAGACCTAACACCCTTTTGCTTCAAAGTGAATTTCTGTTCGAATGCCTTGATCTCTTTCTTGCCTGTGGATCTCAATCAGGGCTACTCCAACAGATGATAGGCAGCAGGTTACTGCTAAATTTTTATCCGGAGGAAATGGATTAGAGACCTCAGGTGCTTCCCTGAGGAAAGATAAATATTATTATAATATGATA
Organism: Rhinolophus ferrumequinum; assembly: GCF_004115265.2. Lineage (NCBI taxonomy): Eukaryota > Metazoa > Chordata > Mammalia > Chiroptera > Rhinolophidae > Rhinolophus > Rhinolophus ferrumequinum. The sequence continues at coordinate 62,302,133 of NC_046291.1, forward strand.
CTTATTATCATATATCAAACATACAATTAGTCAAAAGACTAATTGTACTAATTATAAGACAGAGATTGTCAAAGAGAATCAAAAAACAAGATCCAGCTATATGTTGTCCACAAGAAACCCATTTTAAATATAAAGACACATATAGATTAAAAGTAAAGGGATAGAGAAAAATATACCATTGTAACATTAATTAAAAGAAAATAGGAATAGCTATATTATTTTCAGAAAAAACAGACTTCAAAGCAAGGAAATTTTTCAGGGATAAAAGGGATAGTACATAATGATAAAAGAGTCAGTAGTCTAAGACATAACAGTTCTTAATGTGTATGGACCTAACAACAGAGTGTCAAATACGTGAGGGAAAACTGATAGAACTGCAAGGAGAAACAGACGAATTTACTATTATAATTGGAGATTTTTTAACATTTCTCTACCAGAAATGGACAGATCTAATTGGCAGAAAGTTAGTGAGGATAATGCAAAACTCAACAGTACCATCAATCAACTGGACATAATTGATATCTATGGACTATTTCATCCAACAACAGCAGATTACACATTCTTCTCAAGCTCATGTGGAACTTTCACCTAGATAGACCACACTCTGGGCCATAAAACACACCTTCCCAAATTTAAAAGAATAGAAATCACACTATCTGCGCAGGCCACAGTGGAATTAAACTAGCAATCAATAACAAAATGATAGCTGGAAAATCCCAAAATACTTGCATATTAAACAATAACTTCTAAATAACATATAGGTCAAAAAAGAAATCCCAAAGTAAATTTTAAAATATTTTAAACTAAATGAAAATAAATTACTATTTATCAACATTTGTGAGATGCAGGGAAAGCAGTGCTTAGAGGGAAATTTGTAGCATTGACTGCATATATTAGAAAAAAAAAATCTAAAAGCAATAATCTAAACTTCCACCTTAGGAAATAGAAAAAGAAGAGCAAATTAAATTCATAGTAAGCGGAAAAAAGAAATAATAAGAATTAGAGCCAATGTCAATGAAACTAAAACCTGGAAATCAATAAAGAAAAGCAATAAAACCAAAAATTGATTCTTTGAAAATATTAATTAAATCGATAAGTCTCTAGCCAGGCTCACTAAGGAAAAAGAGAGAAGACACAAATTAATAAAATTATAAATGGAAGAAGGCTCATCACTACAGATCCCATGGACACTGAAAGAATAATAAAGGAATATTATGTACAACTCAAACCTTACACCGTTCACAAGCATTAACTCAAAATGGATCATAGGCTTAAATATAAAATGCAAAGCTATAACTCTCCCAGAGTAAAACATAATAAAAAACCTAGATGACCTTGAATATGGCAAGGACTTTTTAGATACAACACTAAAGGCATAATCCGTAAAAGAAATAATGATGAGCTGCACCTCATTGAAACTAAAATCTTCTGCTCTGAGAAAAATGGTTTCGTGAGAATGAGAAAACAAGACACAGACCAGGAGAAAATATTTGCCAAAACCACACGTGATAAAAGACTGTTATCCTAAATATACAGAGAACTCTTCACACTCAACAAGAAAACGAAGAACCCAATGTAAAAATGGACAAAAGACCTTAGACAAAGAAGATATATCGATAGCAAGTAAGCATATGAAAACGTGTTCAACATCATATGCCATTAGGAGATTGCAGATCAAAACAACAATGAGATATCACTATACACCTCCTAGAATGACCAAATCCAAAACACTGACAACACCAAATGCCAACTAGGATGTGGAGCAACAGGAATGCCTCACACATTGCTGGTGGGAATGCAAAATGGTACAGCCATTTTGGAAGACAGTTTGGAGATATATCCAAAGGTAAGCATACTCTTACCATATGATCCAGCAATCACACTCCTTGATATTTATCCAAATGAATTAGAAACATGTTCACACAAAAACCCATACTCGGCTTTTTATAGAAGCTTTCTTCATAATTGCCAAAACTGGTAAGCAATCAAGATGTCCTTCAGTAGGAAAATGGATAAATAAACTATGGCCTATGTAGACAATGGAATATTATTTGGTGCTAAAAAGAAATGAGCTATTAAACCATGAAAAGACATGGAGGAAACTTAAATGCATATTACTAAGGGAGAGAAGCCAATCTGAAAAGGCTACATGCTGTTTGATTTCAACCACATGACTTTCTAGAAAAGGCAAAACTATGGGGGCAATAAAAAGATTAGTGATTGACAGGGGTTAGTGAGGAGGAATAAATGAATAGTCAGAGCACAGAGGATTTTTCAGGCAGTGAAACTGTTCTATATGATACTACAGTGGTGGATATATCATTATATCTTTATTCAAACCTATAGAATGTTCAACACCAGGAGTGAAACCTAATTTAAACCATGGTCTTTGGGTGATAATAATGTTTCAATACAGGTTCACCAATTTTAACAAAAATGTACCATTGCAGTATGGGATGTCAATAGAGGGAGAGGTTTTGTGTATGTGGAGTCAGGGGGCATAAGGAAAGTCTATACTATCCACTCAATTTTCCTATGAACTTAAAATGCTCTAAAATATATATTTTATTACTGTTTTAAAAACTGTACTTTTTAAAGATGTATACAAGGTGAAGTTAAGACAAATTAGGTTTTTTTTTGTGTGTAAGCATTAGTTTAGGAAATTTGTATAGAAACTGGTAACTTTCCATAGTTCTAAACAAGAGACATCCCAGTTCACTCAATAAACAACCTTCTTATTCTTCAGATCTATGAATATTATTAAAATGCAGAGAATAGTAAAGTTCTATGTCACACTTTTACTGAAAAGAAAAAAACAACTCAGGTATCATTTCTAATATACTTTGGAATTTTGTTAAGAATGTCTATACCTGTCAAAATAAATTAATACATTTTGAGTAGACAAAATTCTTGGTTTTTAATGTTCCCTACCTTGAGGCGTATTTGGATGTCTAAAAACTGAAATTGAAGCAGAGCTCCTTGTCATTCATAAATTTCCGCTGTAATTTATTTGAGTGGCACTACTCTTTTTCTCTTTTCCCTGAAGCAAAAATAATACCGCGATGCTCAGTTTGGCTGCTCATGCTGATTGACATTGAGTAAATTGTCTCTGAATAAGATGAAAATGTAAATCTCTTTTCTTTTTTTTTTTTTAAAGAAAATAGCAGTATAAAGGCCCCTGTGTTTCCTTTTTTCTTTGAAATTGCAGTTAGCAGAAACACCATCCTAAATCACATTTTTTCCTGCCTATCACAGAAAAAAAAAAAAGAAAAATCCATTAGCTTAGTCCTCATGTCAGAATCTTAATCCAGCCCAGACCGACTATATAAATTGACCCCTGAACAGGAAGGCTGCAGCTTTTTATAAACTCAGCCAAGACTCTCTCCTTATGTCATACCATCAAAATATTCAATCTGTGGTGGAATCATAGTTCTGCCATTTTTTCAACTTTATATTATGTTCTCCAAACAGTATAATGAACCACCATATACCTGTCACCAGTGTCATCAATTATCAATTCATGGTCAATCTGGTTTCATCTATACCCCCACCCACTTGCCACATTTCACATATTGTTTCACAGCAAATCCCAGACATTATATTGTTCCAACCATAAATATTTTTTATTACCTCTTAAAGATAAAGAGTCCCTTTTTTTAAAACATGAATACCATTATCACACCTAAAAGTAATGAACTATAATTCACAAAAACTTCAGTTAATGCTCAAATTTCTAAATGACTCATAGGTGTTATATAATGTATTTTACAGTTTGTTTGAATCGGGATCCAAAAAAGTTTCACGCTCTGCAATTGGTTGATAAATCTCCTAAAATCTCTAGGTTTCCCTCTTCCTTGCCCCTGTATTTTATTTTTTTATTTGTTGATGCAAATGGGTTATTTGTCCTGTAGAGTTTCCTATGTTCTGGACGTTTTTGACTGTATCTCCATATGTTTTTAATGTGTTACTCTACTTTTTTTTTTTCCATAAAATTGACACGTTCATTATTAAAAAGTTAGAATCAGAGGTGTGACTCAATTCAGATTTTCTTATCTTTTCTGGAAAGAACATTTCCTTTCCAGGTAGTTAGTTGTATTTTTCTCTTTGGAAGCATATATTGTCTAATTTTCTCACTTTTTGCAATGTTTGCAGCCATTAACGATCACTTCCTAGAGCCATTGATTCATGAACAGTTTTTTTATTCATAGCTGGGGCAGTATATTTTTATAAAGATACAATTTCTTTCAATTAATTTTTGGTTACTTTGTGATACAGTTTTTATAGGAAAAGCAGAATAAATGCCTAATTCTTTCCCTTTACTAGTTTTTTTTTTTAATGATTATTTGTTTATTAGCATCCTGCAACAGTGACCAAACAGGTTTTTGGTTTTTTTAGCATTACTATAAAGTAACGGTTGTAAATATATTTCATGTGTTTTAATCCACTACAATTATTATCCTTTTTAATGAAAATGAAAATCTCAGGCACTACCTCCTGAGTCCTTTTAATGTAACACGAGCAGCCTTTGATAGCTTCCCTGCTATCTGGTATGGCAAGATGTACGTTTCTCCTCTAGACCTAGAAACATCCATTTTATCAAGGAACCCTGGTTCGTCTTAATGGGAAATGGCATTATTTTGATATCACAATCCAGGCATAAGAGTGCTCATTGCTTGTTGGTTTGTTATTGTTTCTAGGCCATTTCAATGAACAGAGCTAGAAAAATGTGTGTGTGTGTGTGTGTGTGTGTGTGTGTGTGTAAGAGGAAATACTTCTGGAGTTCAAATAGAAACTTCCAATTTGAATGTGGGACTATAAGGTTTTTGCTTAACCCATCTTATATCTGTATTTCTTTTCTTTCATGCCCAAATTCCCTGTTCTCAGAACACTAGGAAACTCGCCTGTTTTTATTTAAAAAACAACAACAAAGAGACTCTTTGGTACTTGGTATTTTGAGAGAAATAATTATTCAGGTAAAACAGGAAATACAGTTTTGATCCTTACCAACTAGTACCACTGATAAAAGGGGAAATGATAAATAGGACCTTTTTCATTTAGGGAGAGGCTAATGCATAGAAACTAAAATGTAACTTGTACGTAGATTAAAGAGTCAATATAAATGGATTCTATTCAATGGTGCAAAAAAAACCAAAACAACAGATGAGCACATACTTGTCTAGACAGTCAAAAGTGTTAGAGTTCCATAGATACCTGTACAGAGAAAAAGAAACACTTTGAAATCACTATTTTGCCTCCATCCATAACTCAGGCTCAGGTTTGGGTTTCTAGAGCTAGGTACCACTGCAGAAAAGGCATGTGTCGCTCATACTTCCCCAATTGTCCCAAGTCAGTGGAAATCTTCTGCCAGTGACAAGAAAAAAAAACGGGATTGCAGCCAGACCTGTTTTCTTGAGAGTGCCCTACTCAGCGTGAGGAGTAGTAGTAAGAAAAAGCCTGTCCAGCCAGCAGAGAGATAGGCCAATCAACGACAAGGCTCATCAGAGTTCTGAAATGAACCACGACATAAACGAGGACAAACTGAGTCTCATTTCTGAGCACCCAATGGTGCTTTGTATAATCTTTTCATAATCATACGAGTAACTGTTATGCAAGGTAAAGATGTGATAATAGATCGTCAAGCACATGCTGTAGCCACACGAAGGAGAAAACATGACCAGGGAAATGACACAGAGCTCCATGGAAACGGAGGCACATTATTTGAGGGGACTATTTAATCATTCATTAAACAAGTATTAATATTTGAGTGCCCGCCTACTCTGTACCTTTAACATTGCTTCATACTAGATTCAAGTAAATCTGCTTTCAATTTCTAGATCAAATCCTCACTAAGTATGTGGCCTTAGGCAAGTTACTAAGCTTCTATGCCTCCGTTTTTCCATTTGCAAACTGTAGATACTCATATCCATCTGCCTCCAGTAGTTTTTGAAATTCAACACGGAAAAGCCCACATAAAATGCCTAGCACAGTATCTGGCAGATATACAGAACTCCTGAAAATCTCCCCTCCCTTTTCCCCATGGAGAAGGAAGGTGGGTAGAGCAGAGGACTTCAGAGGTAAGGATGTGAATAAGTTGTTAGCAGAGAATGGGAAAATAGCTAGACAGACTCAAGTAAAATAATTGTCTAGCGACTCTGAAGGCTCAGCTACAGTTCCCTCCTGGCCCTGAGGCCAAAAATAGATTTTGTTTCCAGGTATCTGGTAAGAGAGTTGGAAGGTAGAGGCTTTCCCAGCTCAGTTCATCTCAGACGCTTAGATAGCTTTGCAAAATGGAAGAGACTAGAATCGTGAATTGAAATATCTTAATTGACTGAAAGCCCATTCATTTTGATGGAGAGAGTGAAAAGGGGTAAAGGGAGGAAAAGGCAGGCAAGGAGAATTACCTTAAATGTGAGATTTACCGCTGTGGAATAGGATGATAGTTTTTCTTCTCCAATGGGAAATGAGTTATCAAATTTGAGAATAATTTCTCTGGGAGAAAAACCACCTCTGCGCTTTCCCACACCCTACCCTTGTTATTTGACTTTGCAAGCACCCCCACAATATAGGATTATAAATTCGGTTTATATCTCTTGCAGCCTAGTCTCCCTTTATTACACTGCTTCACTGCTTCTTTGAGGCTGAGATTCCAAAATTTGGGTCAAGTGTTCCATTAAGTTAACCACTTTAGAATACCAATAACACTCCTGCAGCACTTCTCATCTTCATAGCTGGCCACAAACATCTCCTCCACTAATGAAGATGAGTTGAATATCTATAGTATCTAAAACCAAAGCTATTTAATCATTGTCCGATGTGGGAAAGTAAGACAAAATGCAAGACCAACAAAAAAGTGTGTTACATTTAAACTTGCTGATTCAAGCTTTTTAAAAATTCTTTGAATGTGCAGGCAGAACTCATGCTACACAGTCCCAGCTTTTGTAATGAAAACTGCCAAAATAAGACAGAGGTAACATCTTAGGGGTGGTTTTTAGCCCTTCATATCTTTCAGGATGCTTTCAACTACATCAACTACATCATGTCATTGCTTTTCACGCAAACCCAAGAGAAGAAAATGGGTTAGAAGAAAAAAATCCCCATATTTTAGATAAGCTCTTTTGTGATTAATATAACCTGTTTGAGTTTCAAGTTACTAAATATTTGTGCTGGGACGAGAACCCCAGACTTCAGGCTCCAAGTCAAAGGCTGCGGGGAAGGGAAGGATTGGGAATCAGGTGGGAGTGCGTGGTTTCCCTTCTCTTTCAAACAGAGCAACTCCATTAGTGTATTACGTTTTGAGCTTCCACATGGATTTCTACAGTTCAATTTTAATAGAACCTCATCACAGAGATCATACAGCATCTCTGTTGTTCACAACCCCACCAGATTGTGAGCTGCATTTCAAAATTACATTCAACAGGACTGCGAAGCTCCATTCATGGCAAGTTGCGGTTGCATGCTATAATCTCTCCCCCTTTCCTGTCCCGCAAACCTCCATCTTTAACACTAACCAGCGGTTCTGTTCAGTGGAACTAACTGATGATGGCCTTTGTCTGGACCAACTCTCCCTTGACTTCCTTTTCTTCGGTATGAGTCATACTAATTGTGTTTCCTCGTTTAGGACTAACATTTTCACCATTGTGGCTCTCTGATGCATCAGTGCGCACGTGCACATAGGACTGTGAACTTCTTGTGGATGGGAACTGTCTGCTCCCTGTGATATCCAGTGTGCACCCAGGATTGTTGAAGACACAAGCACTCGTTCTTTAGCTCCCTTATTCCTTCTCTATTTCACAAACTTCTCCATTCCTTTAGGAGAGGCTCTTTGTACATCTTATCTGTCTTTTCACTTCTCTCACTCTTCATTTTCCCTCTCGTTAGTCTTTCTGTCAGCATAAAAAAAACCAAAACATGGCTGACAAGGATAATGCCAGTTACCGTGCACGTAAAGAACAAACCAAAAAATGAAACCATTACTGCTGAAGGGAAATTAAGAAAGACAAATATCCAGTACCAAGTGACTATATTTTAAAAGTGCCTTTAGGTCTAGAATCATCACAAGTCAGCTATCATCACTTGCTTTTTTATAAGCACCCCTTGAAAACTCTTCTCCCTCCCATCCTCCAAAACTCAGCTCAGATGTCAATTCCTGCAAATCCTTTATTGACATCCCAAGGCAGATTCCTTTGTCCTTCTGAAGTCTCCCACAGAGATTTGAACATACACATTGTTACTATAGCTCTTTACACATTCTGTTTTTGGCAATTAATAAGTTCACACTAAACTAAGAGTTGGGTTTTGTTTGTTTTGTTTTGTGTTGTCCTTCTATCTCTAACAGCTAATATACCGCCTAGCCTTGTATATAGATGTAGATGCACATTTTTTTGTTTTGTTTTTGTTGAATGTTGATTTAGTGAATTAGATGATTACTCTGGATTCAAGAAAAAAAGAAGCTCATTCTTTCTCAATTTTTAATTTACTTTTGGAATGGGATTGTTTTCTACTATTCACTGAAATTTGAAGTTTATTTTTTAGGTGTCTGATGAATTGTATAGATTTGAGGACAAACTTGAGGATCTTAACTCAACTAAGATATTGTTTCTATGGAAAAATGTTTTACTTGCCAAAATGTTCAAACATGCAGAAAAGAATAAAATGGAGTTTTGTCCATAACTAGATGGCCATTCCCTTTTCCTTGATGTCTTTCCCTACTCCTGCCCCCAGAGTTTCACCCCATTTAGAATTTATCTCATCCTTCCACTTTCACGTGGTTTACAGCTTGGTTTTCTGTTATGTACCTTGCGACTACCTTGAATCCATCACTTATGTATTTTTTTCCTGTTTAATCTATTTCTCAGAAGATATGTACTATGCATTTTTCATTGTTGATTTTTCACAGTGAGGTTTCACAGTATACAGTGTGCAGAGTAGGTGCTCAAGAAATGATGAGTAAAATTTTTTCCCACACAGTTAAAAAGCTCAATAATTCAAAACGGAGGGATGTTGGTGTTTGATGAGATATAGGAAATATTTCATTTTCAAGTTGGAACTGCTCCTAGTTTTCCATCATTTGCCATCTGATCTCAAAATGTCCAAATTTCAAGCTTCACAGTTTCTCTTCTCTCACTTTCCCATCTTCTATTCTTTTCTCTAGAGAGAAGAGAAATGAGACAATCATGCCAATAAAGCACCCTTTTTCAGCTTTACTGTTCTTGTCTGGGTGCTTTATTGTAAGATGTCAATTATTCAACACTCTAAAGAGCTGTCTTCAGAGCACAAAATACTCTAGCCATCTGGTATTAAAAGTGTTGTTTTCTCCTTTTAGGCTACAGTGGTGGCTGTGTTGTCATGAGAGGAAGGAGTCCACCTGGCCGCTGGGAAGTGAAGGACTGTAGACACTTTAAGGCCATGTCCCTGTGCAAACAGCCGGTGGAAAATTGGGAGAAAACTGAGCGTAAAGAGAGATGGCCCTTTCACTCCTGCTATTTGGACTGGGAGTCAAAGCCTGGCCTGGCCAACTGTTTCAAGGTGATGCCAAGGGCATTCTCAATGGGACCAACATTATTTCAACTTTGTCCATGTATCCCAAATTCTTTTATTCCAGAACAGTGCCTGGCACACAGCAGGTGCTTAATTCATATTTGTTGACTGTCTCTATCCTTTCAGTTATATTCCAAAATGATTTTTTAACCAAGAGATTGACATATCCCTGGTGACACCGAAATCCTCCTCATGAGGATTGATATCACAGTCTGGATCAATACTGTTCTTATTGAATATACAAATGAATGAGGCAGACACTCATTGGGTATGAAAATGGTGCAATTTCATATCATGTGTAAGCAAATGAATAAAGTCCTTCTTATGGAATAACACCATTTTCCTGCTAAGGATAGCTTTTGCTGCTTGCCAGATACCTGAAGATCAAAAAATTATTAATTTAATATATATAGTTGATGTGTGTGTACATATAATATATATGGGAAGAACTGTCTTTTTGCAAATCAACTGTAGATCTTAGGTTTAAATCAGTACCTACAATCTTCATGTCAGAAATACATTTTTAAAAATATAATGGGGTTTTTTTGTTGGTTTAATCTTTGGTTCATTTTGTAATTAGTGATTTCCAAAATGGTGGGAGAAAGTTATTCTCTGGTACACAAGCGCATGGAAACAGAATGAAGTTAGCTTCTATCTCTAGAGATATTGAAGTCTCATAGATAGTGTGAAACACCTGTGAATGCACTCAATTTAAATGTACAGGTATAGAAACCACCATTAAATTCATGGAATAACAGGCCCAGAGTTTTGACAGAGTAAGTCAAACCTTAGAAATGAGTAAGCTGAGGCTAGTGAGATGAAGTGATTTACTTAAGATCACAACTGTTTATTGACAAAGTTGGAATAAATCTCGGGGTTTGGGGCTCCCAGTCCAGTGCTTTTCTCTACTATGTATCACCCTGATATGTCAACAAATGTATGGTGTATTTAGTGGGCATGGTAGTAGGATTTATTAATTTAAAGTGATTTGAGAAAAGATTCCCAGAGGAGGCAAGTTTTGACATATAATTTAAAAGATGGAAAGGCTGTGCTATGATCCACAGGGCTGGGAAACCTATTCATTCTGGTCTCAGCAAATCAGAGTCTGGTGAAGGTTGGCTCCAGAGGCTCAGGCTTCGTGTTGGGCAGTTAAACATGAGGACGGTGCAGAGGCCCAGGACCCAGAGCTCTGGGTCTTTGGTCCCTCACTCTTGATCTTAAAGTCCAAAGCAGACTCTCCATTTCACTGACTTCTTCCTGCTACTGTGAGGACTGCCAAAATAAGGACAGCTGAGGACAGAATTTAGGCACAGTTAAGATGCAAAGACCCTAGAAATATACCTGCCCTAGGTGCCAGGTCTCATTTCTCATGAGTCAGCCAGATTCATGATCATTCAGCCAATTCTAATTTGTCAGAAGGCAGTCTATTGGGATGGAAATTCATGGACTCTGGAAGCAAGGAATATTGGGTCTAATCCTAACTCTGCTGGTTGGTAGCTGTGTGACCTGAAATTTGTAAACTGTCTTAGCCTGACTCTCCTCATCTCTTGAGAAACATTTATTAAGGGATTCATATATGCCAGTTACAGGAAATGTAGGAGAAAAAGAATAAAGAATCCTCAAGGAGCTCATTGATAAAACCATTTATCACATCCTCCTCATAAATTTGTTTTGAGGATAAAATGAGATAATAGTTTTATAATGACTATACATATTCTATCTAGTTCAGTAAGTGTTATTTCTCCCTACTGGGTCAAGCTTTTAATAAAGTATAATGACAACAATTACATTAGTATTATTTTCTTGCCTATAATCAAACAGCCTTACGTTATGTGTGACAGTGTAAACTTTTTATTTTTTTTTTTTACTATACAGGTATTTCATAGTGAAAAAATCTTGATGAAAAGAACATGGAGAGAAGCTGAAGCATTTTGTGCAGAATTTGGAGCTCATCTTGCAAGCTTTGCCCATATTGAGGAAGAGGATTTTGTGAATGAGCTTTTACATTCAAAATTCAATCGGTAAATACTTATTAATTTTGAAAAAATTACAATGAAATATTTGGTCTCCCAGTAATGGCTACTTAGGGATAAGTATCCCAAATGTTTGTTTAAAATCTCAAGTATTTGTTTCAAGCTTACAACCAACTGGCCACTAGTTATGATATATATACGATATATATATATATGTGTGTTTATGTATATCGTATATATATATACCATGTATATATATATATATGTGATATATATATGGTATATAATATATATATCGTATATGTATGATATATGTCACATATATATCATATATATCTCATATATATCGTATATATATGGTTTTATATTTATATTGCACTAAGTTCTAATTCCATAAAACAAAGAACGAAGTGACAATTGTTTTGATATTTAAAATCTTCTCTGTGTGCCTCACATCAGAATTTTAGAACTTTTCTGCCTAACTCAGTAATCATCTAGTCCAGTGGTTTTCAAAGTGTTGTATAAGGATCCCAAGGATCCTGGAACCGCAAGACCAGGAGGGGGCCAAGTAGGCAGAGTTCCTGGTTGCTTGCTCACTGACTCATCAGAGCATCGCCAACCAGCTCCACTTCTAGTTATTTTGTATATAGTAGGAGTCCATAGAATATTTTGTTTGAAGAAAAAGGAAGTCCCACTGAGTAAAATAATCCAAGCCAACCTTCTGATTCACATTTGAGGAAACAGGTGCTCACTTATCTGCATCCATCTTGCAAAGTTACAGAATCTTGAATTCCATGGAGTTAGAAAACCAATTAAATGTAAATTGGAAAAAACAAGAGATCTTGAGCTACCTTCTACCTACACGCAGGCATTCCTTCTACCACGTCCCCGTGGTCATCCACTGTCTGCATAATTCCTTTCAGTTCCAGCATGTTCCTTTCTTGGGAGGAAGCCCATTCCATTGTTGGAGGCTGGTTCCCAAGATTAACTTTCTAGTAAACCAGAGCAATATAGCTCAAGCCTACTCTATATTCAAATATTTGAAGACAGCTACCATGCCCTCTTTTAGTAAGTCTCCCCAGCCCTTGACCTCTTTCTCGAATGTTCTTGTCAGAATACATTTTAAGAATATCTTGTATGAAAGATATTCCCAAAATGTTATACGCATAGCTGGCTGGACAATCCAATAGACATGGCAGACAAAATCCTGCCCCTGAGGACGTTGTGGTCTAAGGGGGTGGGGGTGTCATGCCTCCATGGCTCCATACATTTAATTAATGAAAACAAATGTAACACCACATACTCTGCTCCAAGCTCTGGAAATCTGGAGTCTCAATGAGACACTTACCTGAATCTCAGAGAAAATCCAGAAATAATTTCTGAGGAAAATTCAGGCCTTCCCCATAAGTTTCCTTTGGAATACTACCATATGAATGTTAATATGTAACGTCAAACTATTGATCCCCAGAATCTACAAAATTGACCTTCAAGGTGGGAGTCTTTGATACCATCTCTCAAAGTGAGTCTTATAGAGTACTCTGTGGGGGGCGGAAAAAGGGGGATCTTGTGGTCAAATGTTTGCAAAGCAATGTACAATCTTGGAAATTTGCCACATACTTTAGCTTTGTAAAAACTTCTAGAGGGAACCACTTTCTCTAACCACAGAACTCTTTTTTTGAGAACACTTTTCAACATCCCACGGAACTGCTAGTCTCTGCAGGATATGCTGACCGTGATTCCCAAACCTGGCTGCTGATGATCACATTCTCTTGGGACACCTTTTAACATACAGTCCTCTGGTCTCATATCAGAGCTGCTGAATCAAGATTCTGCGAGGCTCGAGAAAAGTTCAAGAAGCTTCTGGTTTAGTTGGATTTTTAGCTAGGAGTGGGGCCACAAGTCCGAGGAGTACATAATAATCTCTGTTGTTTGAAGCTGTAACTTTGATTTTAGCCCTTTGCAAAACATACTTGCATACTTGTATATAGTGAGCTTTGGTGTATGGAACAACCACATGCAAACTGCTTCCATGTTTTCCGTAAGATCAGATATAATTATGTCATTTCTATCTATGTAGATTCTCGCACTTGGAATTTCTAGTAGAATTTAGTGCCAACCATCTATCAAGTTCTTAATCTTCAACACCTAATCACAAAAGCTATATAATATATGTTTTACTTTTGCCTTGACTACCAGGGAGTTCAGCCAAATCTGATGCTTAGTTATAGCAAATAAATCATTTCTCATAGTTAGCATATGTATTTTTCTTTCCTATGGCACTGCTTTTCTATTTCTATTTTACTGTTTATATTATTATATTGCATTATTAGAAATTATACAATTTTAGGAAATTGATAGAGAGAAAATAAATACTAATTCATCTTCTAGGAGCCAGTATATAGCAGGAAAACTGTAGAACTCTGACTTCAGTGAGGAAAGAAAGAAAAAGTGCTCAGTACAGGGAGAGTACGTGGATTTCTAGGCTAGGACGTTGAGATTAATATGCCTGGTTTAACCATGAGGCAGCATGTCCACCTTTCTGCAGCGTACATGTAAGAGCGTAAATATAAACATGGCAGTGACCAACCGTGCCCCAGTGATCTCTTGGATTTTCGAAGTCACATTTTACATTCATTTTTATCGTGCAGGCAGAGGAGCTCAAATATCCAAGTAGGGGTGCTTCAAAATAAGCTTGTTTCTCTGCATAAGGAAAATAAAGCATCTGTCGTGACTTCTGAATCTTTTACATTTTTAATTCTTCAAAATCATTCTCAGAAAATGATCTTAGTGAGATGGATTGTTGTACAATTGCTTGATTTATTGAGTACTCTGTGGTGTGACATGTTTGTCCTCCACCTAATAGGAAGGAGGATGGTTCTCTGTGGGGCTTCTCACCAAGTCTAACTGGGTGGTGACTGCTGAAGTTAATCTACTGTGCCTCAGACTGATTCACCGTGGAAACATTTCCATTGAGATCTGTAAAAAATCCAAAAAACCAAACTGTCATGTACTTCTTATTAAATGGGGGGTGGTGATGATTAACCTTTAGAGAATACATGAATATGTGACAAAAGAGCAACAAATCAAAGCAGAGTAAAGTACTAAGAAGTTCTCTAGGGAAGAGAAGTTCCAAAATTTCTTGGCAACTTGCTTTCATGTGTTCTTGTTCTGATTAAAAGGTGTTGCCATTTCTAATGGACATGAGGAAGCCATGTTCTCAACATGGGCTGACTTTTCCCCAATGGCATACGTATGAGTTCCCCATACAAACCAAGAGAAATAAGAGTCCTGGCTAAATCTCCTCTCAGTTCATTTCAGAGCTCATGTTTTGCACAGAGGAAATGTTGAATAAATGTTTATTTGACTTCCTCAGGCCTGCCAGTAGCATCAGCTATTTCCTGCACATACTGCAAATACTTACTTGAACCTTTTTCATAATGTTATAAGTTCAATAGGAAAGGCCAAATTTTTGTTCTCTTCACAGGACAGAAGAAAGGCAGTTCTGGATTGGATTTAATAAAAGAAACCCACTGAATGCTGACTCTTGGGCATGGTCTGATGGAACTCCTGTAAGTCTTTTCAAGCCAAAGAAAAGGAAATGAATTCAAAACAAGTGGCCCTGGAACCACTTGGCAAAAAAAACAAAAGAACCTGGAAACAATGACCGCATTTCCCATGATTCAGACCCAAATCAAAAACTGCACCAGATCTTGATACCGGAAGCATTATTTTAGCAATGTTCTAGGGAGCTTTTGCTAGTCACATAGTTCTGAGGACAGCTGTAGGATCTTAACCTGAAAAGGAATCCAAATCTCCAAAAAGGTCCCCAAACCACCTCCCACGCCAAGAGTCTCCAGCAGAGAAGCAACTGTTCTTTAAAATAACACCAGGCTTTCTTTACCCCACCTTTCCTCTCCTGCCTAACACCTTATTAGGAGAGTATGTATGGGACCATTGTCCATGTCAAAATGAAAAGAACCATTTTCAGTATATCTCACAATAAAAGCACAGAAATGCCAGCCTTAGCAACATCACCTCCTTCTCAGCCAAAGCAACTTATTTGGAGGAAAAAATACTTGCTTTTCATTCAGGCTATACTTATAAAAACCTCACTGTTACATTTTTTTTTCAAGTGCAATGAGGAATTCTCACATTTTCCTCAAGAAGATACGGGGAAAAAATCCGAAGTAGTGTCCCAGATTGAAATGGGATCCATCCAAGGACCCATGCAAAATCAGGCTATTCAGTTTCATCTGTGAATTGGGGAGGCTAGCAACAGCCAGCCGTGAGCATTTAATGCAGCTCTTGTTTACTGAGCCCTAATTCTGTTCTAAGTACTAAGATGAGTACACTCCTCCATGGTCTCTTTGCATCCTGACGATGATTCAATGCAGTGGGTATGGCAATGATTAAATAATTTGCCTAAAATAAGACATAGGAAAGCCAGGATTGGTACACAGGTTAGCTGCCTCTAAAGCCACAGTGTTATAATATAATGTCTCCTCATTGGCAAAGTACCCAAACTTTGAAATTGTAAAGATCAACAGAGAAATGGGATCTCTAGGCCCACTACATAGATAGTGTTCAAATTTGTGTCAAGGAAGGGATTTGTGCTTCCTATAAGCTATATGCTTATAGTGGGAAGAAAATAATAAGGGCATGCTAGTTGAAAAATAAATAAAGTTCCCACCCATGTACTGCTACTTTGAAAAGGGCTTCAGCACCAGAGAGTGGGAAGAGATCTTAGAGATCACCCAGCCCCTCCCATCTGTTTTACTGATGAAGAAACCAAGGCCCAGAAAGCACAAGGGGCACAGCACTGTCAACTTGCCCCATAAATGGCAGCCACCATATGGCACAGTTGGGTGGCTAACGTCAATATGGCACTTGACAATGAAATGTAGTATGTAGAGGTTGAAAACTCTTCATTTTGATTTCGTGAAATGAACTCATTAGTAACAGGAGTGAAATAGACAATGTCGGTTTGAAGTAAATGAGATAAAATCATGAAACCGTGCAATGAATCCGTCGCCACTCCCCACTGGACAAAATGAATATTCCAAGTCACGCTGAATCATAGCTTATATATATTTAAGTTAGATGAATTGTTGCATGACTGTGTACATGTTTGACGAGGAGTATAAATGGTTTCAAAACATCCTCTTTTTTCCAAATTTTCACCCTAATTTTACTTGCAGTCCATCCACTCTTCTGTCAGATAGTCATTAAATCATTGAGAAGGTTGAATCTTTATTTAATACCCCTGTTGTGTGATTATTCATGGAAAGTGTTGCATAGTTTCCTGATTAAAGCTAGTGATGACTTAGAATTTAGTGATTAGAGACTAAAAGCTTAGTGTCTATACACAAGAATCTACATCAAAGGTGAGACTCAAATCTGACAGATCCCTGAGCCTCTAAGTTTAACCCAGTATCCCAGGGCTAGCCTAATCCTGCCAGGGCAGAAACAGTGCCAAGTTCAGAAGGAAGCATGCATATGATTTGTCCCTTATGGAGGAAGGAGTAGCATTCCTCTTTTTAAGGAAAAAAAAAAAACATCTATAAGAAAAAAATGCTAAAGTTTGATTAGCCCGTTTTTCACAAATGTGGAACAACCTTTAACTGGAATCATATCCAGATATTTCTGAAGCTTCCTCCAGAAATCTATTGTGATTTATTTACAAGGGTGGCTTTTTTGATCTTTTGAAACTTTTTGTGGGGGATCATCGTTAAGGAATAATGAACTTCATCTGCTGCAGGTTGTCTCTTCATTTTTAGACAATACTTATTTTGGAGAAGATGCAAGAAACTGTGCT
This sequence comes from Rhinolophus ferrumequinum, assembly GCF_004115265.2. Classification (NCBI taxonomy): domain Eukaryota; kingdom Metazoa; phylum Chordata; class Mammalia; order Chiroptera; family Rhinolophidae; genus Rhinolophus; species Rhinolophus ferrumequinum. The sequence goes on from NC_046291.1 coordinate 62,319,458, forward strand.
GTTTATAAGGCAAATAAAACATTACTGCCCTCGCACTGTGGTTCCAAACGCGAATGGATATGCAAAATTCCAAGAGGTAAAAATGTTCATAAGATCTTTACTGTAGGCCTGCTTTCTAATAATCTATAGCACTTTCCCAAGTGAAGCGTTACAGAGATCTGAATCGTAAGCACCCTGGACCACAGTACCAACAACCTCCATGATGAACCACGTTGTGCTATTTTAGCAAAGAATGTATTATAGGGGAATGAGAAAAGACACCAATGCAGTATGCTAAGTCAGTTACAGGAAATGAGGATAATCGACTATATTGTGGAGTGTTATGTTTTGTGAATACAATCTGGAAGAAATGTCATGGTCACGTTACAAGCAAACAAAATTACTTGTCAAATGAGTAAGTAAAAAACACCTAGCACAGTGTGTGACACACTGTAGGCCCTCAACATGTGGTCATGTCCTTCCTTCTTTAACCAGGGGCCTCCCTTGAGTCTCCTCTTCACGTATGAGAACTAGCTACATACCAAACAGCACAAAGTACCTGGTTTTCAAATGGTCTTTGAAAGGTGAAGTACAAAATATTGTGTTTAGAGCTGAAGTAATTCAGAGATTGCACACCTGCGAGAAAAGGTCACTCAAGGTGGTTTGCTTTCACTTCGCAGATGTGAAACCCAAAATTCCACCCTGGTACCAGTACGGTAAGAACTATCTTGAATTTCTAAGTATGTGCTATTATATACCATTACTGTATATGACAGTCCTCCAATCAAATCTCTTTTTTCTTATGTCAATCTAGAACTAATTTGTTCAAATTAACAAATCAATAATTAATAAATAATCGACTTAATAAATGTCACTAAATACGATTAAAGACTAATATCATAGCTTAACTCCATTTTCATGACACCTGATTTTCAAATATGCATCTACCCCAGAACTTTGAATACAAGTGAAGGTTTCTTATATGAGATAGACCAAGGAAAATAAGAAAATTATATATGTATGTGTGTAAATATATTTGTTTATACACACACGAAAAGAAAATTTTTAAATGCTGAGTGACCAAATTATGAATTTGGGGTCAATCATAGCATATCCTATTTAAGTCTGCATTATATCAGTCAATAGTTTTTGCATCATTTGCATTGTTTGTTTTTCTTTCAGATGCACCCTGGCTCTTTTATCAGGATGCAGAGTACCTTTTTCATATCTATGCTTCGGAATGGTCCTCCTTTGAGTTTGTCTGTAGCTGGCTGCACAGTGATCTTCTCACAATTCATTCTGCACACGAGCAAGAATTCATCCACAGCAAAATAAGAGCGGTACTTGAATACAATTTACCATGAGAAATTTAGAGCATAGCTCCTTCTTCTGTCCTTGGGGAATTTTTTTTCCCTTTGACTTTAGACACTTACTTACGTTTCATTAAAAGCCATAGATTTTTGAGAACTGTTTTATTCTGATACAGAGATTAAGAGAAAATAATAGAAACACAGGTTTATTATGTTGGTCAGTCACTTCACTTCTTTTATTCTTTTTTTGTTGTTGTTGTTCTTTCTTTGTTAGCAACAAAAGTTAAGTAGAGTTTTACTGCTTCTGTGAGGTTCTTTTAATCATTCAACACGTATTTATTCAGAGTCTACTCTTCTAGGGCTTTATCAGTGATTAAAATAGGCCGATATTATTGCTCTCTGGGAGATTAGTCTGGGAAGAAATACCATAATCAATATAAGTAAATAGAATTACATAATATTTTAGGAAAAGATAAATGGATAAATGGCATGGAGGAAAATAAAGCACAAATGAGGGACAAAGAGTACCTGGGACAGGGTTGCATAGCTATTTTAAAGTTTTGAATTTTACTTCCAAGAGTACAATATTTTTAAGTTTGTCAAGATTTACTATATAATACAGAAAATGGTAAGAAATGATTTTCCACTTGAACTTAAGATAAAGACTAGACTTACTCTTTTGAAGAGCTAGGCTAATTAGAAATGAGCATACAAAACCTGTTAAATGATATTAGAAATAGACTGCCAAGGAATAGAGTACATTTTCAGTGTATTTCTTCAACAAGCATTTACTGAGCATGAGGTATATGTTGGGCACTGTGGTATTTGTCAAAGACACAAATATGTGAAGCACACAAAAATGAGATGCAGTCTCTATTTTTAAAAAGCAGTCTCTATTTGGAAATAATGGGACATAGTAAGTAAAAAGGAAGCAGTATGTACAAATTACCAAGGAAGAACTGAGGGCGGAAAACCTCACTCCCAATTTTCCCTAGGAACTCTTGGAAAGTAAGAAAAAGCCTTTTTTCTTTTTCTGTAATTTAACATTATTTCATAATCTCCAGGAATCCTTTCTTGCTCTATCACTTTTCCATGTTTGTAAGTTGACTTTTAAAACAAAGGTCTTGTATCTAAGCATTCTTTACTTGTAAGAGAAATGTCTTCCTCACCGCTCATGGGGCTTTCTCGTTTCTGTAATCCTATTGGATGCGCACAGCCTGTGAGATGCAGGCAGGTCAGGACTGCTGCGGAGTGTTGATGGCAATGCTAAGAAACAGAGGGTTTAGGTGACCACCCCACAGTCCCACAGAGACTCAGTGGAAGACCAGCCACCGGAACCAGAGATTCCCCACTATTGGTTTGTGAGCTATTTTATCACCCTTCCGCTCCAGCAAATGGAATACTAAAGCCAAAATCGTAATGTTAAGTATCAACAAATTGCGTATCATGATGTCAGAAAATAATGTTTATTTCTTTAGCTAGACAGCAGACTCCTCACCCAGGTGGTAATAACAAAACATCCAATGAATGGCTGAAAACCAATCCATCAACATGGCAAAGCACACATCTCATTTGGGCGAATACTTATCATAACAGTGTCAGGTGTTGTGCTAGGTTCTCATATTTGATGGCATTTTATCTTTCCAAGAAGTCTGTGGGTAGTCTGTTACCAGTACCTTTTACAGATGAGGCTAACACTCCAGAGAAATATAGCGATTTGTTTGCATAGTCGCTAAGTGGTGGACTTTGGAAGTGACCCCAAGCCATTTGACTTACAACATCATTAAAAAACCCTCTGCTGGCAGCAAAACAGCAGCTTCAAGGGTAGAAAAGAGCACAATGCCCTCATTATATTAAAATGCTGGTTCTAAAACCCCTCCCCCCAAAGATGGCTCCAGCTCTGTCTCAGCCATGAATAATGAAGGGCCTCTTGGATCTTTCCAACAGTTTAGCTCTCTTGGGAACATCTGCAGGTCTTTTTTCTTCAACTTTCTCTTACTTGATTCTTCCAATCTTCAGTGGTTGGGAAGCCAGTAGGAATGGTGAAGTTAATACCTCCCATACAGGGAACAATAAAACCCATGGGTTTAGCAGTTTGAGAAGTCATAGTACCATGATCTAGTTGAAGATGAGATATAGTTGTGATCTCAAACAAGAAACACCTTGTGGTGTCTTATATGGCAAAATTGTTACCCAGCCTGTGACCACATTAATAAAGAATGCCCTGTCAGTATTACGGGTGAACTGTTGGCTGATCTAACACCACATTGTGCTACAAAATAAAATTATTGGACGGTATAGGATGTGGAGACTAAGAAAGGGGAAAGGGATCCAAAGGGATAGGGTGTCAATTTAGAAAAAAGGAAGTTGTAGATTTCTAAAGCATTTCTTATTTCTGCATAATTTGTGGCCATGTTAGGCACTTTTTGTTGGTGGTAGTGGTGGTATTTATGGTGACCATTTACATTTCATAAGAAAGAAATCTCCCATACCTAAGAACAGCCTACTGGAATGAATTAGTTCACAAGTTATTTTATTACAGGAAGAGAAACTAAACATGTAAAGTAGTAACTCAGAAATGCGAAAACAAAAATGACATTTAGTTGAGGGGAAGAACTAATTATTGAAAAAGAAAGTTGGGTACAGTTTTAAAAATCTGAAGCAGAAGTTTTTTTAACGAAATGTGCCCATCTTGGAAAAGTGATGAGTCAGTAGTTTCTGTATAAATAACAGAGGCCCACAAGGCATGATGAGACTGAATTTTTTTTTTTTTTTAAGATTTTATTGGGGAAGGGGAACAGGACTTTATTGGGGAACAGTGTGTACTTGCAGGCCTGTTTTCCAAGTCAAGTTGTTGTCCTTTCAGTCTTAGTTGTGGAGGGCGCAGCTCAGCTCCAGATCCAGTTGCCCGTTGCTAGTTGCAGGGGGCGCAGCCCACCATCCCTTTCGGGAGTTAAACCAGCAACCTTGTGGTTGAGAGGACTCGCTCCAACCAACTGAGCCATCCGGGAGGCAGCTCAGCTCAAGGTGCCGTGTTCAATCTTAGTTGCAGGGGGCGGAGCCCACCATCCCTTGCGGGACTTGAGGAATTGAACTGGCAACCTTGTGGTTGAGAGCCCACTGGCCCATGTGGGAATCAAACTGGCAGCCTTCGGAGTTAGGAGCACGGAGCTCTAACCGCCTGAGCCACCGGGCCGGCCCGAGACTGAATTTTTGAGTATCTTTTTTTTGAGCCATCTTGTTGGTCAAATCAGTGCCGAAAGAAGTAAAAAACTGCAAGTTTGACATGAACTACTAGCCAGTTTGTCCATTCGGCTAACATTTTTATGCTGTTTGTGTAATATTTGAATTTTAAAATTTTGATTTTCTCTTACTTTTAAAAATTAATTTTAAATATTTCTAACAAAAAACATGTATCAAATTTATTAGTAATTTTTTCAAAGTCTGGTAATTTAAACCCTTAAAATAACTTTGTTTTGCTATTTTTATGGAAACATTTTTAAGAGCTGATGGTTTGTTTTCCTTGTATTGTTTAGTAGATTAATACATTGGCTAGTGCTGTGTTTTCTTTTCGGTGGTGTTCTACCCGTGGCGCTATCTGGAATGGCCGTCTGTAATAAAACATAACTGATATTACAAAATCCATAGTCATTACAATTTTAATATTCTTTCATATAAAAGAGTTTCAATGTCTTCCATTGTTATGGTTTTATACCTATGCTAAAATTTAAAACATCCATTGGATTTTTCACTCTGGGCATCTTCTAGCTTGTCCTTTGCAGTTCTGTTTCCATATTATAACAGGTTATGATGTGCCATGTGGAAGATTACCATGCTATAATTGAGGTAGTAATAAATATGCCACTTAAGATGCACTAGTTATAATTTTTCTTTAGAGGTCCTTAATTGGGGCAGTAACAGTCAGGCTGTGATTTCCACTATTCTTGCACGTGAGACCTCTTTAGATTGAAAAAATTGTTGTGGTTCTCCCACTGAGTTCACAGCTAGTCTCAGTGGAACCATTCCAAAGTCTGACAACAGGAATCTAAATTCAGCATGTAAGAACACGTCCACGAAACAACACCTCAGGGATCAAAAATTATAGTTGCTCCATGTTGTATTATTCTCAAATTGCTGATATGGCAGACAGCCACAATGCTTAAGGAGTAAAAATACCTGTTTATAAATTAGTGTTGGAGAGCTATGTGGTTCTTTTATTATGACTTGAAAGTCATATGGGAAAAAAAATTACACACACACACACACACACACACAAACATGGGGGGTGCCAAAAAATGTATACAAGTGAACACTTTGGTCAACGTTGCTCAAACAGTAGTTCGCCATAATCAGAAGTATCTGAACAGTGATGGTAACCACTTTGAGCACCTCTTGTAATTGCAAAAATCAACGTGATTTGTATTCATCTTTTGTTATTGGTATATATTGAGTATTGCAATTTTAATACAGTTTTGCTTTCTTAAAATCTATATACATTATTTTGGCACTGTGTGTGTGTGTGTGTGTGTGTGTGTGTGTGTGTACATGTGTGTATCTTAAAATGTATATATATATATATACATTTATATATATATACACATATATATATTTAAGATATATATATATATATATCTTAAAATGTATGCCCAAGTCTTTACAGAGGAAATTAACAGGTTTTTTTACAGCCTTCAAATTAACAGGTTTTTGCATTAAAAATTCGGTTACATGCCACACACACACACAATAGAGTATGTTGATTTAGAGATTTTAGAGAAATGCTTATTGCCTCTTCTTCTTTTCTAGTTTAAGAAGGAATTTCAATTTCCTGGGTCAAAAGTCCAGTATTACATCTGTTTTAATGTGTGTCTGTGAGCATGTGCACGTGCATTGTGTTTCAATTTTATACAGTATTGTACTGATATCTGTGTTATAAATAATAGTGCAAAATCAATAAAATATAAAAGGATAATTTTCTAGTTGTCAAACACTGGAAATTCGGTAGTATTGTTTCATCCTTTATTGTATCTCTGTATTTGAATGGGGGAGGGTGCTAATACTTAGTTTAAAAGCTTACCAATCAGACTAATGCCTCAAATTCAAAATCTTTTTACTATTGATGTCTTTGTGCCTTGAATTGTTTTTCAAATAGTGTGACATATGTGATGAACTTCTATAAATCACTAAGAGGACAAACCACAAAATGTTTAGTCTTTTAAAAAAGGAATCTACAGTCCATTTTATTTTACAGTATTACATTTTATATCCCAATTATGAGACAAAACTTACTATTAAATACACAGGGAAAGTTGTAAGAAAGATATTGCATGTGTTGTATGAAACTAAAATTATTTTCAATATTTGATTCCATTTTCCTTCATAATGAGGAGGGAATAGTTTAGAATAATGAAGTTTCAGGTTTTCTCAAGATGCCAGGCCTTAGTGTATGTACTTTTCTTTAGATAATTGGGTAAAATACTGAAGAATAGAAAGCTATTAACAGCAACCCCATTAATCTTAATAATGAAAAAAGAAAACAACTGAATAAATGCTGACATTTTCTTTCTTTCCTTTTTTTTTTTTTTTTTTTTTTTGAATAGCTATCAAAGCATGGTGTTAATTGGTGGATTGGACTTCGAGAAGAAAGAGCCAATGATGAATTTCGGTATGGACCTAGATTAATTTGCATTTAATTTTGTTTGGCAGGTTTATTTGCAGAATGATTGGACAGGATCTTAGTGATCAATTTGTTGAACAGGCTTCAAACATTATCTTTAGCTTATAAAGCTATCTTTAGCACGTGCAGAGTGAGAGAAGACCTTAAAATTTTTAATTTTCCTACAGCTGGAGAGATGGAACCCCTGTAATCTACCAGAACTGGGACAAAGGAAGAGAAGGATCTATGAATAACCAGAGCCAGAGATGTGGCTTCATATCATCCATAACAGGTTATTTAATTCATCCATTTTGGGGTTTATAATACAAACTAATAATTTGCAGGAGACTTTTCATTGCATTGGTTCAATGAGAAAGTTTTGTTTGGTTATTTTGCTTTTCAACTGAATGTGTTCAATTTCATCAGTCTTAGGCTTAAGGATGGCCATTCCTACAGGTTATTCCATGCATCAATGTGGAAATAATTTACATCCAGATAAGTCCTTCCTCATGAACCAAAACAACACCAAAACTGGGCCCACTGAAATGGGTCAAAACTATGCCTACCCAATACTGTTCCCTATAAAATTTCAGTATGGGCCCATTTTTTAATCTCTTCCTAGTATCCAGTTTATAACTGGCCAGATCTTTCACCTCTATGAAATTTACTTCCAATTTCCTATTTAAGAAAAAAATCTCCTTGAATTCAGTATTCTTTTTTAAAAAAATACCTGGCCTTCATTGCTGCGTGCCTTAGACCACCAACTGTTTGCAAGTGGGATTTAGAAATACATGTAAGTTGAAGACTGTTTTGTTAATTCTATTCATCAGCACAGTGTTACTTAGGTTGATTGTCCACTCATATCCATCCCACTCTTTCTATCCAATAAAAGATAATGATGTTTCCAACTCTGACACATTCATAACAAACTTGTGCGCCAAGTCAGGAGCAGGATAAACATGGAAAGCAATCTTAGGTGTATGCACACATCTTTAGAGAAAGTTAGGAAAGAACAAAACCATGTGGTTAATCAGCTCGCTTTTGCCAGCAGGTGTCACAACAGCCTATGGAAAGGCTGTTTTGTGATTCTGGAAGAATAGAAGCTACTCTGCACCGAAAATAACATTCCAGCACCTCCTTCAAAATGCCATCATCTTTTTGGCTCATATCCCTCATACTAGAAAACTGATTTTGCCCTCGCAATTAACATGCACCCTTGCCCTGTTCTGGAATTTATAACTTGAATGCTAGTGAAATGCATTCTCTAACGTCTGAAAATACAGTGTTTCTAAATGAAAAAACATTTTCCAGGCAGCTTATGACTTTGGCTATAGCTTCCTGAGGGCATGTCCATACGTGTGCCTGTTTTGTTCAAGGGTCAGGATTCTGACCTTCTTTCTTAGAAGTTCATGAGCTAATTCTTCTACGTTATTATATTTTCTAAAGAATTGTAAAGTGAAAAAAAAAAGAATGATAAAGTAGAAATGATCCTCTGTTGTTTTAGAATCTTTACTCTCTCTTTACATTGACTTTGAATATTTTAAAACAAAAATATTACTCTACAAAGTATTCCTTTGCCTACCAAGTCAAATATTCTTAGAACTTAAATCAGTTCTGTGATTTCAGCTGTAGTATTTGTTTATTTAGTTATTTGTTTGGTTTTTGCCTGTGCAAAATTCCTACATTCTTGAATTAGAATGACTGATTTTGGCCCCTTGCCCAGTTAGCACTTGTCCCTAGAGAACTCCATGATTAGTAGTTAAATTTAGTTCAATTTCTAGATTTAAAAAACAAATTATGATAAATCATGGCAGTCATGAAAATAGTGTTCAATAGAGAATGTCTACAAAGAGTCGCCATTTTTTCTAGTCATGTCTAATCTATTTTCCCCTCCAGGACTCTGGGCTAGTGAAGAGTGTTCAGCTTCTATGCCTAGTGTCTGTAAGCGAAAAAAGTTTTGGGTCCTAGAGAAAGAAAAAGATACACCGAAACAGCATGGAACATGTCCCAAAGGATGGCTATATTTTAACTATAAGGTAAACTTGTTTTCAAACGTTCTCTTTTGTAGATATTAATTTTAGCAAGTAATGAAAAAGTGAGTGTGTCTTTGAAAAGCCATGATTTGTCCACTGGACCTGGAATTTTTTTTATCACAACTTTTAAGAGATTTGAGAAGCTTTCGACTTAAGGAACAAATCTTTTGGAATAAGAAGTGTCTGTCAGAAACAGCCTTGACACCACCCTTCATTTGTATATTCAGTTTTTTGTATATTCAGTCATTCATTGTGCTGTATGACTGTTTCATTAGTTGTGATGCGTGTGTGCATGGGTGTGTGTGTATCTTAGGCCCTGCTCCCAAATGAGCTGTCAACTCCAGAGGGCCCACACTCCGTCATCTCCTTCTTCCTGCCTAGACCTGGCATAGCTCTGCCTGCCTTGTGAATTGACTGACTAATAATGTACCTCATCAATGGCTTCTTGAGCCTCGTCAAGCTGGTGCTTCCATGCAGAATTTATTATTTTTTTCAGTTGCCAGTGGGGATATTGCAGACCAGATTTATTATTCCAGCTACTGCCTCCAATTAAGGCCAAGACTTCCCCTCCACTCCTTTTGTTTTATAGTAAAATAACTTTACAGGCCTTAGGTGAAAGTAATTAAAATGCATCCCAAATTTTAAATGGTTACCCTTCAGTTGTGGACAGCCAGTTTTTAATCTATATGTTCAGTTGTATTGGCAGGGCAGTCTCTCCTTTGTGATCTTCCTCTCATTGTTAATTTGTGAAATGTGGCCACTAGGATTTTACGCACATGTACTGAGCACCCACTACATATTTGGCACTGATTTTTTTAGTTGAGATAAAATTTACATAATATAGAATTTATCATCTTAACCATTTTTATGTGCATAGTGCAATCGTGTAAAATATATTCATATTGTTGTGCAGTGAGTCTGCAGACCATTTTCATCTTGCAAAACTGAAACTCCAGACTCATTAAACAATAACCCCTCATTCTCCCCACCCCCAGCCTCTGGCAACCACCATATATATATATATATATATATATATATATATATATATATATATATACTACACACACACACACACACACACACACACACCAGGGGTGCCAAAAAAATGTATACACATAACTTATACTCATCTTTTGTTATCAGTATATATCATTACAATTGTAATAGTTTTTTCCTTTCTTAAAATGTGTATACATTTTTTTTGGTAACCTCTGTATATATGTGTGTGTTACATATATATATAATATATATAATAAATTATATATATTAAATTATATATATATATATATACGTGTGTGTGTGTGTGTGTGTGTGTATAATTTTGTTTTTCCATTCATCCATCAATGGACATTTGAGTTTCTTCCACCTCATGACTGTTTTTGTTGGATGATTTCACATATATTTGTCCTTTTGTGTCTGGCTTATTTCACTTAAAATGTTTAGAGATTCATCCATGTTATAGCATATATCAGAACTTCATTCCTTTTTATGGCTGAATAATATTCCATTGGATGAAGATAGATACCACATTTTGTTTATCCATTAAGCTATTGGTAGACTTAGGTTGCTTCCATTTTTTGGCTATTGTGAATAAATCTGTGATGAACATTGACATACAAGTATCTCTTAGAGTCCGTGTTTTTAATTCTTTTAGCTGTTTTCAATTCTTTAACCAAGGAGTGGGATTGCTGGGTCATGTGGTAATTCTAGATTTAACTTTTTGAGGAATCGACACACTGTTTTCCACAATGGCTGAACCACTTTACAATCCTGCTAGCGGTGAATGCCAGCAATTTCTCCACATCCTTGTCAACATTTGTTATTATGTGTCTTTTTTATTGGCACCATCCTAGGGCATTGTGATGTTACCTCATGTGGTTGTGATTTACATTCCCTAATGGCTAGTGGTTTTGAGCATCTTTTCATGTACTTAATGGCCATTTGTATATCATCTTTGGGAAAATGTCTGTTTAAGTCCTTTCCCTATTTTTAAATTAGGTTATTTGTCTTTTTGTTGTTGAGTTGTAGGAGGTTTTTATATATTGTGGATATTTAACACCTATCATGTGACTGGCAAATATTTTCTCCTCTTATGTAGGTTGTCTTTCTACTCTTTTGATAATGTCCTTCGATGCACAGAAGTTTTTCATTGTAATGAAGTCCAATTTATCGCATTTTTCTTTTGCTGCTTGTGCTTCGGGGATCATAGCTAAGCACACCTTGCCAACTCCCAGGCCCTGAAAATGTATCCCTTATGTTTTCTTCTAAGAGCTTTGTGGTTTTAGCTCTTATATTTAGGTTTTGGTCCATTTTTAGCTAATTATTGTGCCTGCTAGTTTTTCACAACTACTATTACAAATGCCTCCTGGCCGCGGTCTGTAGGGAACAGACACAAAGAAATACCTATCTTGTCTAAAATTCACATTTTTGATACAGACATTGACCACCCCGGAAGCATGAATACAACTGTTCTCGTTACTAAGTGCTAAGTCATCAGTCCTCCCATCTATAAAAGAGGATGTCTTAAGGAAATTCTCAAATCCTTGGCATTAAAGAAATAATTCTTAGAAACTCACAATGGTTAATTTTGGTTCAGCCCTTGGTTATTATCCTTTCCCCAAATATTTTTAGCCGCACAGCTTAGCCCTATGCCATTTTCCTCCTGGGTAAGCACAGGGAGTATGTACCCACGTGGGCACAGGAATAGGGATGGTAGGGCCGACCCCATTCAAAGAGCAAGCAAATGCTTCCTTTGAGAGGACTAGAGAAGGGCATGAGTAAAGCGCAGACACATACATGAGAGGAGAAGGGCTTTCTGAAGCTAGCTGTGAAGCAGGATTAAAACACCCTCGGTGTAGCTCAGAGTATTTTTTTAAACCTTTATTGATAACTAACAGCTGGATTGGGATTCACAGCCCTGATCAAATATTTAGAATCCACTAGGTGAGCCTTTTAAAAATATCGAGGTCTAGTGACATCCTAAAGATTCTGATTTAATTGATCTGCATGGGATCCAGGCATCAGTATTTTTTAAAAGCTCCCTCAGTTATTCTAACGTGTAGCCAATATTTGCCCAACAATGCAACAGTAGCACAACTTAGTCTTCAAGTTATTCAGACAATTTGATTACTCAGGATACTGTCACAGCAGCCTGCGTCAGAAGGTGATCTTTTACAGAGTGAGGTTTCAGGGTCCCCAAGTGTGTCTCTCCATTCACAGTGCCTTCCCTGCATATTAATGGCCAAAATCCCACCACTTGTGCCTTACTCATTTGCCTTAACTCTTTTCTTTATTTTTTTAAGAGAGATATTTCAGAGATTGACTCATCTGTCATCTACACCTTGGAATAAATGAGTTTATCAGATTATTAGAAAAGCTGGTAACAGGAATGATAACTGATAGGAGTGGAGACCCCATTAGGGATGGATCCTCTGATTAATTAAGAAAAAAAAAAAAAACCTAGAGAAGAAAAACTGGGAGAGAGCAATGACAGACATTACTGACTTCACAGTTTTGAATGAGTTTCAATATATTATGTCCCATTAAACTTTGCTTCTTGTTTGTCAACTTCCTTAGACTAATTTTTATTGGTTACTTCTAAGAAAAAAAATCTTAGTTGGTTGATTAATTAGCTAATGTTTAGAGTTTTAAAACAGATGCCAGAAGTGAAGCAACTTTTTGAATGTTCATAAATGATTTCCTCTGTGTTTGATGATATAAAAGAGGCTGGAGCAAGGATTACCCCAGGAAGAATGAATCATCTAAGATACTTGTCACAGCAGCTGTAGGAGGAAGAAATTCTGTGTGTGTGTGTGTGTGTGTGTGTGTGTGTTAGATTAACTCTTGTGTTTCTACTTACATATTTTTATTCAGGGACCTGAATGAAGTGCTAAATGGCTGCTTTGCACCATCTGGTTTGGGATTAACCAATATTTTATTTCATGCACAACATGGTTTTTCTGTAAAAAATACTTTCTCTTCTTTGAAAAATTTTTTCAAGTTCTTAGGATTTCATTCATTCATTCATTTAACTGTGTTGGATATTGGTAACTCAATGGTGAGGAAAAATACACACAATCATTCTCTTTTGGAGGTTATAGACTAGAAGAGGAACAAACATTAGTAAATCAATTAGGAATATAAGTATAATTTAAAACTGTGACACATGTGATGAAGGAGACTTACAAAGTTCTAGAAAACTATATAACTGGAGGACCTGACTGAGGTGGTCAGAAGGACAGGAAACATTAAAAGTAGGAGGAACAGCATGTGCTAATGTCCTGTGGTGAGAGGGAATGTGACAAGGAAACTATGGAAGAAACTAAAAGAAGCATAGAGATCCAGAATGTGGGAAGAGGGATGAAAGTAGGCAAGAGTGATATCATGTTAGAGTTTCTGGCTTTTATCCTAAGAGCAATGAGAAATCCCTGAAGGGTTTTAACTAAAGAGGGACATGATCAGGATTGAGTTTTGAAAAGAATCATTCAAGCTTCAGCGCCAAGGCTAGACTAGAAGAGGGCAAGAGTGAGAAAGGTAAGAGCAGTTGAGAACTTATTTCAATAGTCCAGGCAAGAGATTAGTAGCTTGGGCTATGATGATGGTGACAGATGGTGACTGTGGGGCAGTGGGAATGGTTGGGGGACTGAGACATGGGATTTCCAAAGGGTAGGGTTGAAGGGGGGATGGAGTTGGAGGGCAAGGATGACTCCTAGGTTTCAGGCTTGTATAAAGACAGCACTGACTGTGTCATTCAATGTCAGTAAAAACACTGGGAGACCACATCATGGACGGTGCAGATGCCTGACCCCTGCACTGCACACCCGAAGCTGAATAATACTGAATGTCAACTGTAATTTAACATGTATATAGTCATAGGATGTGGAGTACAGCATAGGGAATAGAGTCAATGGAATTTTAACAGCTATATGTGATGTCAGAGGGGTAGTAGATTGGGGGAGGGGGATTATCACTTTGTGAGGGGTGTAAATGTCTGACTATTACATTGTTTTGTACACCTGAAACAAACAAACAAACAAAAAGTGATGAAACCTAGATCTAGAGAAGTTAAAAAACAAAAGAACACTGCAAAAGGACCAAGTCTGGGGGCAAGTTCTTGAATGCTATTTTTAAATTTTGAGCTGGAAATGACTTGGAGACAAAAAAGAATTTTATGTTCAAAACTTGTTTAGAATACAGGAGGATAGCTGTCATTTACCGTCATAATCAGAGATGTGTTAAACTTGATCACGTTTTGCAAATTAATAAATAAACAGTTTAAAATTAAGGATGGTGTACTTCTTCTTGTTGCCATGCTTTAATTATTAATGACACCATTTCAAAGTGTGTTAGTAAATATAATATATTTTTAGAAACAGTGAAGTCCTGGTAATGGGGAAGCTACACTCATATAGTCAAGTTAGTAAATCTTGGCTGAGGCAAATGTTGGGGGCAGGGGTGGAAAAAGAGGGGAGCGTGTGTGTGTGTGTGTGTGTGTGTGTGTGTGTGTTTTCTGGAGAGACTTATTGAACTAACTGAACCAATAAGGTTCACTGGTATTTATGAATGGTTCATTAGTGTGACTATCTGACACAAGGTAAACTCGCATTAAATGATAAGACTTCCTAATAATTAGTATGTGCCACTCTTTGGAATTTGTAATTAGAGCAAAGAGGAAAAAATGAAAGAAATAGATAAAAGAACAGTTGTTGTAAAATGAAAATCCTTTAAAGCCAATTCAATTTCTTTTTGCACCAAACAAGGTAAAAGGAACCAGAATTGAAAATGTCCTTCCTCTTTTAGTTGGTAACGCAGTATCAGTCTCAATCGGGGTTTCTGGTTTTCATACTAAGAACAATGGAAAATCCCTGAAGGCTTTACACTGAAGGATGACATGATCAGGACTGAGTTCTGAAAAGAATTACCTGGCCACAAGTGACATTTGGGGCTGGAAAATCCTTGGTTCTGGGGGACTGACCCAGCCATTATAGAATGTTTAGCAGCATTTCTCGTCACTAGATGCCAATAGCAACCCCCGCACCTCAAGCTGTGAAAACCAAAACTATCTCCAGACATTTTCAAAATATCCCCCGAGGGGCAAAGTGGCCCCATTTGAGAAGCACTGGACTAAGTCTAGAATACCTGAGAATGTTATTTGACAATCATTTCAGAGTCTATTGGCTTTAATTTCTTTCCATAAATATTTATTGGTGACCTTCTTTATTGTGATGTTCAAAGAGGAGCACCATTTAGTCTCTAGGCTTTGTAAGGAATTTATGATGGGGGAGAAGGGACGGAAGACTGACACCTTTAGAGAGTAAAGGAGGATGAGGAAGGATGCCATTCCAGAGGAGGACGGGGAAGGAGGCTGTCTCAAGTGTAGGCTTCCACACTAGCCTCGAATTATCTTGTAGCTGAGATTTTTTTCCAGTGGCAAAATCTTGAGATCTGACCGACCAATGCTCAGGGTTGTCTATGTTTATTGATGACAGAATATTCCCATGGAATATCCTTTGAATAAAGTCTCCCCTGACTTCTCTGGATGTGTTATAGCTTTTCTCTTTTCTCTCTCTCCTCGACTCCATCTGGCCCTACTAACGTTTAAATTGCACTGAGCTTGGAGGGGTGAGGGTGGGGGTGGCTTTCCTTCAACCCTGCCTGTCCTGCCTAGTAGTTACTGTTCCATTGCTCCTCCCACAGTGAGTAACCCCTGCGATGCACAGACATGATCTCTCATGAGTAACAACCGACTCTCACTGCCAAATCCCACAGCTTTCTTTCTGTGTTCGTTTGACATAGTTGGGCACCCTCCCTTTTGTTTCTCCTTCCTAGGTTTCCTTTGTCCTGCCCTAGCTTCTCTTCCCCCTGGGCTCATGTCTTCTCTTCTGGTTCTTCCTCGTGATCTTCCTGACCACATAGCTGATTCCACTTTCTTGGTGAATTTAAATACCTAATGTGGTTTTGACTCCTCGGTATTTCTTTCTCATTTACAGTGAGGATGTGTATTTCCAAATGAAATTGAACTAAGCTGTTATCAACTACCCACAGAACGGTGTGTTTTTTTAGATTAAAATCTGCCACTATAAACTTTGCAATCAGGCTGGCTCCGTTTTAAAAGGCATACTATTTTTCATTGAGCAAGAAACATTGTTCCGATATCCTCGCATGACAAAACACATCCTTGTTTCTGTTCCTGCCTGATGCAAATGAGAGCTAGGCATTGACTCACTCTGAAAGCTGGTCCTCTTTGTTTTTACCTTCACACCTTTGGAGCAGCTTAAAGACAAAAGGAGTCATTTCTGCCCAAGAAAATCATAAAGAATTTTCAAGACTGCTCCTCATTGTCTTTGGGAAATTGTTAATTCATTATAAAATTGCAGAAATGAATGTTTTTGACATTGTTCATAGTGCCTTTTGGTGAAAATCCCCAAAGACCCGAGCGGTGGGAAGAACTGGACATCTGCTCAAAGTTTCTGTGTGGAAGAAGGGGGGACACTGGTCGCCATTGAAAATGAGGTGGAACAAGGTACTCATGTGTTTAGTCAGGCAAAACTAAGCATTTCTAGTCAAGTATTTATTAAAATATTCCCCCCCAAAATTAACATCTCCATACCAGTATTTTCATGAATTTTCTGTTTTACCTATAAGGTTCGTATCATGACACCTGTAAAAGTTAATACACCACATTGCTTATAAACTGTTGATTTTTGGAGCCTTTTATCACACTAGTAGTAGTGGAAAGAATAAGGACATATTTACAATCTGTATTTCAAAATGGCTAAAATAATCTGAGGTATAGTCTATTATAATTACATGGTATAATTTTATAGATCCCTTTAAATTTGCCTCTACACCTTTATTAGATATTTAGGCAATTATATACTTTAGTTTGAACATAGCAAATAAATCCTCTTTGGTTAAGAAAGGCATTCAGTGAGCACTGGAAATTGTTTTGTTAATGATATGATGAAATCTCAGGCTTAGCCAGCTAATTTCTGTCAATTTAAACTGAAACAAAAGTGAAACAGACTGCATTACCTTAATAAGGACAAAGTAACAAATTCCGACAATTGATTGGTAATTAAGTTTTGCTGTCAATTAAATAAAATCATGGCTATAAACAGAATTGGCTGATTACCCAAATGGTTTATATAATATTAAATTTTATAATGTATTCTTATTTTTCAGCTTTCATTACTATGAATCTTTTTGGCCAGACCACTAATGTGTGGATAGGGTTACAAAATGATGATTATGAAAAATGGCTAAATGGAAAGCCTGTGGCATATTCTAACTGGTCTCCATTTGATATAATAAATGTAAGTTTTAACATTTATTTTTTAGAAGTCATTTTAGCAAGAGATTCAATTCAAGATTTGTTAGCTGAAGTTTTTTTTACTTCCTATATTTTGTAGGCATAATTTTTATTAGTTGGTTATTACTATATTTTAATAATGTAATTTCATATAATTTTTATATGTTCCATAAATGTAATTACTTTATTCATCACAAGAATTTTTTTGTTTTAGGTTATGAAGTGATTTTTGAACAGATTTATTAAATGCAAACAAAAGAATAATGGTGTTTGAATTTTTAAAATTAAGTCCTTAATAAAAATGTCAATGTTTTAATAATGTTATGTTACCACTTTTTTTGACATGTATTCTTTTAAAGATTCCAAGTCATAACACCACCAAAGTTGAAAAACACATTCCTCTCTGTGCTTTGCTGTCAAGTAATCCTAATTTTCATTTCACTGGAAAATGGTATTTTGAAGACTGTGGAAAAGAACATTACGGGTTTGTTTGTGAGAAGATGCAGGGTAAGAAATGCTTGCTTTTTTATTCCTTTCATTTCTGTGGCCCACTCTTCTCTTCATATTTATTTTACATGCTATGTCACTGACAGTTCCATAGCTAACCGTTGCAGGCACTGATTCTTTGAGCTTTACATACATACGAGTACATATAGTCATTTAATCTCCACTACCCCAGGATTATGCCCTCTTTGGGGGTTCTAAGGACCACTTGAGTAATGGCCACGTTTATGTATCCACTTTGGTTATATTAAAAGTCTTTATTGCTTGGTTCTGGAATTATGTGTCTGTTTAGGTAATAAAAAAGACATTGAGAAAATACTGGAAAAGAGTCGAGGAAACAAACCAACTCAATATGTCCCCCTTTCTTGGAACTCTAAAAATGATCTCTGTGGCTAAACAGGGCATGCAGGATGTTTCTAGATCTGATGATGAGAAGGCCCAATGACTTCCGGTGTGAAATCCCAAAGCCATACTATTACAAGTAGCCAGTGGGGTTGATGAACACCATAAGTGACCTTGAGTAATACAAACAACAACAACAGCTCATATCTCAGTGCTTTACTGAATGTTAGGCTTCTCTGTACGATGCCACCCTAGAAGGCCATAATGTATCTGGAGCTGTGTGACACTCTGGGCAGCCTTCTGTGTATATGCTTACTTGTACATGAATTATACCTCATATTGTGGCAAACATGTGAACCCTTTAATGATACTAAAGATCATCAACCCATCCTCGGAAAAGCAGTTCCAGGGAAGCCCTAGTTTCCTTGTTCACTGTTATCACTTAAACATAACAGTGGTCAGGAACTGAAAGAAGACACCAGATCAATTTACTTGGTAAAGAGCTTGATTTCACTTTGGTTTTACAACACGTACTACTGCTATATTGAGGTAACATCTTTAAGTAAAAGTCACATTCCCACTTTGTCAGTTGTATTTGGGAGAGTGTGGCAAGAGGAGGAGAAGGGAGCAAGACGCAACATTTCCTGAGTGACTACCTATGTCCCAGGTACTATAGTAAATGTATTATGAGAACAGCAGAGTCTTGTAGGGAAAGAAATAATATCAATATACCATGTCCTTATACACTTATGGTGTACCTGGTGCCGTGCCTTGGCTTTATAAACATTGTGCCACAAAATCCTCACGACAAATCTATGAAGTAGGTAAAAGTCTCCTCATCTTACAGAGGATGAACTTGAGTACTAGAAACAATAAGTAACACACTCAAGGTCTCTCAATTAAATGCAAGGATTCTACTCTGAGAACTTGATGTTGATCTCTTCTTGAAATGTACTGCTGACCACATTCTCTCTGATATTTTTGGGACTAACAATGTATTTTTTTCTTTTGGAGATAGTACAGAGCAGTGATGGTTGAGAGCACGGGCATGAGTTCATATGGCTCTGGGTTCCTACCTCACCTCTGTAAATGAACTGTCAGTCAAGGTTCTTCTCTGAACCTTGATTTATGCATCTATAAAATGGAATAATAACTATCTCAGGCTCTACGTGTTTACAGTGCTTAGCAAGTTCCCAGCATATGTTTAAAAAGTGATAGTTCTTTTTATTATTATTTCCAAAACATATTATCCAACTGCACAAATTCTTTCAGTCTACAATGAATACCCAAATTCTGTTCTTTTTCTTTATGGGCCATATAAATGTGTTTATATTGGGATCATAGCCTAAAGTCTCTTATCTGCATGAAAGAATAAAAATGTCTGAATAAAAAGAGAGACAAGGGCCAAGTGAAGACCCCAATTTGGAATTTGGTTTCTAATGGATCATTCTTTTTCATAGAAACGGTGGCAAAATCATGTTGCTTAGTCACTTATGTTTTGAAACTTGATAAAATCAAGTACAGAAGGAGAAATTCATGTATGAAAATACAGATATATAACAGTGGGGGAAAACAGTTACATTGGTATTTGGGTCACATAGACAAATAATTTCAGCTACTTTAATTTTACAAATTATTATCATTTTAAAATAGCTACTTTGGTATTATATTGGTTTTGTATAAGTAACCTTAAACTTCATACATAAGCTGGAAAACAGGCTTCTAGCAGAGAAGAAATAGATGATAAAAGTGTGGTCCATCACAATTTACTTAGTGAATAGGTGAGTTTCACTTTGGTTTGGCAACATGTAATACTACTATATTGAGGTAGCATTTTCAGGTAAACGTCAAATTCCACTTGGTCATTTGTATTTGGGAGAGTGTGGCAAGAGGAGGAGAAGGGAGAAAGACGCAGCATTTACTGAGTGACTACTATGTGCCAACATGATTTTGCCAGCTTTTTCTATTGTAAGTGCCCTTTGTAGATAGCTTGTTCAATTCTACCCACACACCTCTGAGGAAGGCCTTACTAATATTATAGTCCAGAAATTTGAGGTTTGGAGAGACTAACCAATTTCCCAAGATTTCTTAGCCATTTAGTGTCAAGATTAGGGTTGAATCAGAGGTCTTCTAACCTATCCACAACTCACTGTGCTCCTTTTCAAGCCCAAGTGTAATAAAGCCAGTATATGAGTACAGAGAGAAATCCCAGCCACTTTGGATCAGACAATTCAGAAAGTCTTACCTTGTTTTTGTGTTTTAAGTTTTCAAAATTTAGCCTATGCTAGTACATACTGTAATACAGAACAAAAAGGTAAGCATACATATTAAAGAGAAAACATCCGTATGCAAAACACAGGCTTCGTTTTTACATGATCACAGCTACTCACAAATAAGAAAGCACCAGTGATCACCGGTGGGAAAGCCTTGCCTTTTAATTCTTAAATCTTGACTCTGACAGGTGACATTAAAAGTAACTATTTATAAGAACTTGTGTGTATTTCTAAGCATTTATTAATTTTTAAACTTCTTTTATAGCACTTACACAGGTAAACATTAAACATGGTAGCTATCATGCTGTCTCAAAAGTTTAATGAAGTATCATATTTGAGAATATGCACTTGTGCAATTATGTTTGCAGTGCAGTCCAGGACTACATGATAGATGTCAATATTCTCTTAGTAAGTATTACCGTCTGCCAGAGTAGCCCGTGGTAGGCCCAGTGTAGCTGGCAGAATGAAACCTACCGAAGGAGATAGCATCAGTTCCACCGAGTGGTCCATTTGACAAGGGATGGTCAAAAATGGGAAACCTTCTAGACATATTCCATACAAGGTTTAAAGAAACTCGTTCATTAAATCTCCTAGGTGTTTTCATTCTTTAGCATCATCTACTCTTTCAGGTAGTCTCCTCATTTTTAAATAATCAAACCCTGAGACGAAAATCGCTGAGGTTAACAGCACCATGATCATGGTAACAGGTTCCCATGCTGATAAGCCTTGCCTCCCCCTTTCTCATCCAAATGCTACAAATGATTTTTGTTGTTGTTCTTGTTCTAGATACTTCTGGACACAGTGTAAATACATCCGATCTGTATCCAATCCCTAATACCTTAGAGTATGGAAACAGAACTTACAAAATAATTAGTGCAAACATGACTTGGTATACAGCGATAAAAACCTGCCTGATGCACGGAGCCGAACTGGTCAGCATTACAGATCAATATCACCAGTCCTTTCTCACTGTTATGCTCAACCGGCTAGGACGTGCCCACTGGATCGGACTGTTCACTGCCGATGTAGGTGTTCTGCCATCCCTCGGACAGACCTTACATAATTCAGTTTCACATCTCAGTGACATAGCACTGAAATTGGCACAGAAAAAAAAATCCCAGAAAGAACAGTAAATGTAACATTTAAGTATTTGGTTAATACAATAACTACTGACCAACCTTAGGAGCAGCCTGGGACTACAACATAAAGGTGTACACCTTTTTAGAGTAAATATCTATTTGCCTAACTTCTGGAAACGAATGCCCTTCAAAGGTTCTCTGGAAATTTCTGAGAAATTTCACGATACTGCGTCATGCATGCACTGGGACAAATCCTAAACTCCAGCGCCTGCCTTTGGGTGATGTGTAGCATTCACGAAATCCCAAGAAAAATGAATCGCGCTTCCTGCTTAGGAATGTGATTGTTAATTAATTCAGGGCCCCTAGAAATTTAACTTGTAGGTTATTTTCCCCCTCCAGGGGTGTGCTTTGGAGTAAGGTTAGTTTTCAGTTTTCTGTAATAAAAGTATTACACACTCAAATTAGTGAAAAGTAAATCTATTCTATCCAGACCCCTAGTTCTATTCCCTAGTGTCAATCACTAGAAACAGTTTCTTGTGTGGCATTTAGAAATTTTCTGTAGAGGCACATACGTACAAATAAAATGGAGGAATATGTGTATTGTTTTTTATATACACATGAGCTCGTACTATATGTGCTGTCCTTCAACTTGCTTTTTTATTGAATATGCCTTGAACAGCTTTCTATGTCAGCACATAAAAATCTAACACATATAAGGATATACCACAACTTATTAAGCCAGTTTCCTGTGAATGGACATTTGGGTTCTTCCCAGTTTTCAATTACAAACAGTGCATAACAACTATCCTTGTGCAAGTAGGATGAGTTCCCAGAAGTGAAGTTGCTAAGCACACTTTACGTTTCTAACAACTAGTGCCATACTGCCCTCCGAAAGTTTGCACCAACTTATATGCCAGCAGCAGTCTTGATACCATCTAGTTTTTTCACATCCTTGCCAACACTGACTATGTCAAAATTTTAATCCTTGCCAGCGGGATAGGTGAAAGGATAGTATTTCATGGTTGTTTACTGTATCTTTGTATTACCGAATAATTTAACTCATGTAGTCAATTTTTGCTTTATGGCCTCTGGATTTTGTATCAAACTTGGAAAGATTTTCCCCACGCTAAGAGTATAAAATATTTAGCCAAGTTTTCTTTAGCACTTTTATGTGTTCAATTTTATGTTTGAATCTTTGATCAATCTGAAATTTGTTTTGGTGTAAAAAACAAGTTATTGATCCAACTTCACTCTGATTGCTTGCTGGGAAATTATGATGGCAGGGAGCCACGTATTCCCAAAAATCTAAAAAAGATACTGCTTGTGGCAGAGATTGCTAGATCCCCTGAAATAGAAATGTAAGATGTGGAAATATAAATCTATCTGTGAAACAAGTGATGCTCAGACTGCACGGTGATGCCACCAGCAGTGCCATCCTTGGCCAGGAAATGATGGCTCAATTTCCCTTCACAGAATGATCTTAATTTTGACTGGTCAGATGGCACCAAATCCTCCTTCACTTTTTGGAAAGATGAGGAGTCCTCCTTCCTTGGTAACTGTGTTTTTGCTGACACCAATGGGCGCTGGAGTAGCACAGCCTGCGAGTCATTTCTGCAAGGAGCTATTTGTCATGTACCTCCCGGTAGGTTCAATTCTATGCAATTCAAGAAATATGTACTGTGCATATTTCTATGCAAGACACTGTGCTAAGCAGGTGCTATGAAGAAGAGTAGTAAGGAGTACTGTTCCTCAAGAAGCCTCTGGTCTGGTAGGTGATATACCAACAAATAACTGTTAAACAAGGCAGGGCTACCAAACCATATGAGCAGTAGCAACTGTGGGCATTAGCGAGACATCATATCCACTTGCGGAAATGCACAAAGACTTCTTGAAGGACATGACTGTGGAGATTGGCCTTGAAGCATGGCTGAGACGTAAATGGGGCAGTGATGGGACCTGGAGAGGCGTCGTGAGCAGAAAAGGATGGGCAAAGACATGGGAGGAAGAAAGGACAGGGCATGCAATGGCAGAGCTCGGGTTGACATTTTCCTGCATCGTAGGTTATGGGAAAGGGAGAGGTAGGAAATTAGGCTAGAAACTTGGGTTAGGAACGTGTGTGGGTGACCTTGAATGCCAGACTGAAGATGTATGTTTAAGTCAGGGACTAGTATGATTCTAGAGTCATAATAATCATGGTAATAATATTTATAACTATATTACGTATATATTTATATGTTAATAATGATAATAACATCTCATTGTACTTAAAGGCCACCTGGCCCAACCAGGTGAACTTTATTTTAAAGATGAAACAAACTCAGAGCATTAAATCATATCTATGATATCTCCTTGAAGATATCAGAGAAGTCCATCAACAGCCCCAGGAGTAGAAGCCAAATTTCCTTCCTTTCGGAGGTGATGTGTATCCCATTATACCAGATCCCCTTTCCTTGATCGCTGTGGTGTACATACAGAGAGTTCCTTAACACTAGCTGGTCTCTTTTTGAATCTCTCATTCAGTAAAAGTGCACTTATTTGTTACATTCTGGATATTATAAGTCAAATAGTATGCACATTATGTAAATTCAGATCAAAATAGTCAAGATAAAAATCTAAACGATAGCCATATACTGGGGGTGCCAAAAAAATGTATACACATGACTTGTATTCATCTTTTGTTATCGGTATATATTGAGTATTACAATTTTAATACAGTTTTTGCCTTTCTTAAAATGTATATACGTTTTTTGGCACCTTTGGAAAAGCTAATTCTGCTTCTAAAACAGCATAAAAGTTAGTCTTACCTTTTCAATAACACTGTGTTTATTGACTGCATAAGAAGCATCCAGCACTAGCTCATTCACACTTCTCAAATTCTAAGAAAGATGTTGTAAGCTCCCTTTTGCAAATAAAGAAACCAAAGTGTAGGGCGCTTAGGTATCGTGCCCCCAGCCACCCATCTAGGATCTCAGCGTGGATGTGTCCCAACTGTCATGCTTGCCCTCTAAAGAAAAGTCCACCCCAAATATCCCTTAGTTATGTGTTGTGTTTATGATGTTATGTTTATGTTATGTTTTATGTTATATGAATAATACTTTATTAAATGCATTATTTTCCTTAATAGTTTGATTAGCAGGTAAGGATTTGTTTAAAAATCTGTAATATGTAGCACTGCATAGTACAATTTCGTACATTTGGAATTTCCTTTCGCCAGCTTCATTCAGCTGCCAGTATTTCTATGAATGATTTCTCCCAGTTTTTCCAACCTTTAGGATACTAACTGTAAACATGAAAGTCAGCAGCCCTCACCCAAGCAGCACCCAAACCAAGCCTATAAAGCTTTGCATTAATATACCCTGTGATGTGTAGGTAAAGATTATTTCTACTACAAATGCTATAAGCCAGTACCAGTTTTGTAATCATGTATATTAAACCCACTTTTCAGATTACTGTGAAAATTTTATTACATGTATTTATGTTGGTCTTTCATAAAATGAAATGTAATGTTTATCTAAACCCAGTCACCACACTGAAATCATAACTGATTTGTTCACAGAAATAAGACCATTTGGATACCCAGAGCTGTGCTCAGAAACATCTATTCCCTGGATAAAATTCAAAAGGAATTGCTACAGTTTTTCTACAGTCCTAGACAGTATGACTTTTGAGGCTGCTCATGAATTTTGCAAAAAGGAAGGTAATTCTTTTGTGATGGTAAAATGCTTTTGATGTGCTATTTCTTGACATTTCAGTAAACAATGTGTTGCTATTTTTTCTTTTTCATTTGCCTGATTATTTAGTGACTTTCGTAGCAACAAAAACAATTTAAAAAATAAATACTATTGAATTTGCTTATTTGGGTGATGGCAAACATATGAAACTCAGTGTCCAGCACAGAATTTGAAAACCTAAGATGATATCTCAGATGACTGTACTTTCTCAAAAAAAAAAAATGTTTCTTTTGAATGAATTTGAATTATGAATTTTTAATGTTCCCTAAAGTTAATCTGCTATGCTTTGACTTCTTAAGTACAAGCTTGTATCTTTTAATCAATGTGGTTTTCCTATAACGTTTTTAATAAAAAAATCACCTATGTACAATGAAAATTTTCACTTTTCAAACCCTGA
The DNA here is from genome assembly GCF_004115265.2 of Rhinolophus ferrumequinum. Taxonomy (NCBI): domain Eukaryota; kingdom Metazoa; phylum Chordata; class Mammalia; order Chiroptera; family Rhinolophidae; genus Rhinolophus; species Rhinolophus ferrumequinum. The sequence goes on from NC_046291.1 coordinate 62,345,070, forward strand.
GCTTTACAAATTATGGTGTGAGAGACATTTTTTTAAATTGTATTTACATGTAAATACAAATACTTGTTCATTTGCTGTTTGTCACTTTTATAGGATCTAATCTTTTAACAATCAAGGATGAGGCTGAAAATTCATTTCTCCTAGAAGAGCTTTTTGCTTTTGGTTCTTCTGTCCAGACGGTTTGGTTGAATGCTCAGTTTGATGATGACAGTAAGTGATTTGGGTAGAGAAGAAGAGAGGGTGGAAATAAATACACAGTGGTCAAAGCTGATGAAAGTGGCATCTACAAACCAGAAAACTCTCCTTGGATACATTTCCTCTGAAAAAATAGCACAAGTCGTAAAGCCATGTCTTCCAAAGACAACACTGCTAACTAACCCTTTTCTCCATACTCTCTTTTCCTAGGAAATAAACCCAGCATACCCATAATGAAAACAAAAACACATCAAGTTTACCTTCATGAAGATGCTTGTCTGGAACTATATTCACAGACTTAGTCATAGACACCAAAACCATATTTACTTGAAAATATTCCCAGTTCCTAAATGTTATAAAAGCACAATAGTTATGGAAAGGTTTCAGTTATAAATTATACTATTAGAATTATTTGCTACACATAAAAAAACCAGAATTTGTAATCAAATAAGAGCATGGTATTCTTCCCAAAGAATACCATGGAAGCACTTGTAAAGTACTTCCATGGAAGAGTATGGAAGTGATGACTCTTGAAAGTACTTGTAAAGACAATTATTTGAATTGGTGTGGACAGCTTGTCATAGTGGTGTACAAAGGTGGAGTGTGGGTCCACCCTGGCAAGGAGGTGTATTTCAAAAAACTGACATTGTTTAGAATTTCTAGCACATTTTAAAAAGCCGACGGATTTTTAGTGAGATTTACTGTTGGTTTTCAATCCTTTTCCAACAAAGCACCCCTTTATTGCCTACACATGGATGGTTCCTCCCATGGCCTCCAACCTTTGTATACCACTGGCTTGCTATTTAAAGAAACTCACTGTAAAAGTCTTTTAGAAAGTGAGCCATTTTGTAATGATATAGACGTTGCGATGTCAAAGGATTTGTCTCTATGTTGATTAGTGTTGCTTATTAAATGATCTCTTTAAATTGCTTATAACAATGTGAAATATTTCAAAATTCAAACTTAATACTGAGAAATGTGTTATCCTAAGTGAACTAAATTAGAACATATATCTAAAATAAATAAAGAGTTGTGCACAAGGCAACTTTACTAACACCTACCTTTTGAGGTTGCGTTCAGAACTGTACTTAGAGTTGAAAGCATCAGACAAGGAGAGAGTCTCATTAAATTTAGGGGCTGCTTTTTATGGTTCTTCCAGTCTTAGTATGTTTGACAACCATGCACATAATTTATAAGTTGGTCATTTTTCCACAGATAAAACCATAAAGTGGTTTGATGGAACTCCCACAGACCAGTCCAACTGGGGAATCCGGAAGCCAAAGATGGACCACATTAAACCCCATCTATGCGTTGCCCTGAGGATCCCCAAAGGAGTATGGCAGTTATCCCCGTGTCAAGAAAAAAAAGGGGTTATATGTAAAATGGAGGCAGGTGGGTGAAGTCAGAGGTTAATGCTTCATTTTGATTCTGCCCTGACTAATGTTGACCCACTCCTTTAACATTTAAAGGTTTTAAAATCCAAGTGTTCAGGGAATATTCAGATTGATTCTAACATTATCATCTTGTTCTACATCAAACAAATAAGAGACCATTTCAGCTCCTTTTTTCACTGATATGAGAAAAAAATCATTATAAATCAACTCAAACACTATGACTTTCTAGCTGTTAACCTAAGGGTTGTAAAACAGCAGTTTACCTCAAGCAAATAGGGCTGGAAATGTACAACAGCAACCCTCATTCTGGCAATTCTGAGATTGCCAGAAAAGAGAATCACCAGGTCTTGGTGACTGACTACATACTGGAAAGAAGAAGAAAAAACTGGTAGGTATGGGCACCAATGTGTAAAGTCCCAATAGTGTGAGTATCAACTCTGTGTGAAAAGTAACACGCCCAAGTGATCAGTAGCATTTAAGTATCAAGAACAAATCAGAAATACTTCGCATCTCAATTCTGGCAATTGCTACTCAAAATTTTTAAGGTTCATCTTTGGTCCCAAGAAATATAATCTAGGCCTCGGTGTCCTTGTGAATAAGTAGATGTGATTCTCTGTTACAAGCCACAATATGTTATAAAAGTCATATTTTAACTTCATATTGAGCTACATCATTTGTGGTGATAAAAAACGATAATAATTTTAGAATCTAAGCCAGAAAATTCTAGTCCATTGCAAACAAAAACAGAGATAGAATGTTAATAAGGCTCATTTACAGTGGAGAGGTGTTCCTAAGCATCACAACAGTATCTAGGGGCCAGTATTATGAAGATGGAGGGGTCGTTGTGGCCTGGGCTGCTGGAGAAGGCATCACAGAGGAGATGAAGCCTTGGAATCCCAAAAGATGAAGAGAATAGAGGCGGGAAGGCATATTGGACAAATGACCAAGGGCAGCAGCTGAGAATGAGCTTAGGTTGGAGTGAAGGGCTCACGTTAGGTAGTGATGGAAATCAAATTGGACAGTAACGTAGTCCAATTCAAGCAGAAAGGGCTGAACTCCATGGTGAAGGAGACAGTGCCCCCTACGGGCTCTGTGGACACTGACAGTGGAGTCCCATTGAACCACATATAAAGGGAGGCCGTTGTAATTTGACTCATAGAACTGGGAACAAAAAGGGAGGGTAGAAATAGGAAAAGAGAATCACCAGGTCTTGGTGACTGACTACATACTGGAAAGAAGAAGAAAAAACTGGTAGGTATGGGCACCAATGTGTAAAGTCCCAATAGTGTGAGTATCAACTCTGTGTGAAAAGTAACACGCCCAAGTGATCAGTAGCATTTAAGTATCAAGAACAAATCAGAAATACTTCGCATCTGCACAAGACTTCAAAACTACCTATAATGCATAGGATGTCTCTTTAGCAACTTTCCAAGGCAATGGAGCAGATAAAATATTCCCATTTTACAGATGAGAAAAGTACTTGTACAAACTGAGGCTACATCAAAGGATTACACTCCAAATTTTCTGACTACATGCTCCTTCTACAGCTTCTCACTGCCTCCTGAAAATAATACTCTTTTAACAGTCTTTCTTAAAGAAGTATCTTCACACACACAATACTACATGTTTTCAATTATATTATACAAAATTATACAATATTATTTTTAAATTGCAAAATCAAGTTTTTTAAAAAATGTAGTTTTGCTATTGGTAACAATATTGATGTTTCTTTTAAGTCTATAAGAGCAAATGGATATGAGTAACTCACCAAGGCACTTCCTCCACTCACAAAACCTTTATTCATCTTCCTCTGGATATCAAAAATAGCAGAGTTCAAATTTTGAGAGCGTCTACTTGAAAGACATACGTTTTTACGTAGAAAGTCCTCAAACAGAAACCCTCTAACTTTTTGAATGGAGGAGCTATTATTCATTTTGCAAGATTCGTTTTTCTTTGTTTCAGGTGTACAACATAGCATAATAGACATTTATACCCCACACAAAGTGTGACCTGCCCCCCCCAATCTACTACCCCTCTGACATCATATATAGCTGTTACAATTCCATTGACTATATTCCCTATGCTGTACTTTACATCCTGTGGAGTGCCACAGAAGGTGCCAAAAAATGTATACACATTTTAAGAGATGTTATCTATGTAGCAGTAGTTCGCTGTAATCAGAAGTGTCTGGACGCTGATGGTAACCTCTTTGAGCACCTCTTGTAATTATAGAAGTCAAACATGACTATATATTGAGCATTGAAATTTTCATACAGTTTTTTCCTTTCTTAAAATGTCTATACATTTTTTTTGGCACGCTCTGTATATATTTATAGTTGACATTCAATATTATTCTGCTGCAGCATCAGGTGTACAGCACAATGATCATACATCTACACAGTCTATGAAGTGATCCTCCTGATAAGTCCAGTGCCCACTTGGCGCCCTACATAATCTTTATGACATTATTTATTATATTCCTCATACTGTATTTCATATCCCCATGACTATATTGTGACTACAAATTTGTACTTTCTAATCCCTTCACCTTCTCCCCCATCCCCAACCCCCTCCCATTTAGCAACCATCCATTTTTCCCCTATGTCTCTGAATCTATTTCTGTTTTGTTTGCTCATTTATCTGTTCTTTAGATTCCACATATAAATGAGATCATCTGGTATTTATCTTTCTCAGTCTGACTTATTTCACTTAGCATAATATCCTTTAGGTCTATCCATGTTGTTGCAAATGGTAAGATTTCATTCTTTTTTTATGGCCAAGTAATACTCCATTGTATAAAAGTACCACAGTTTCTTTATCCAATTGACTATCAATGGGCATTTCAGTTGTTTCCATAGTTTGGCTATTGTGAATAGTGCTGCAGTAAACATAGGGGTGCATGTATTTTTTCGAATTAGTGTTTTGGATTTCTTTGGATAGATACCTAGGAGTGGAACTTTTTTTTTGCAAGATTCTTGAGATCACAAAGGTGAGAAGATGTTGATTTTAAAATTCTTGCATAAAGGCAGAGGTTAACACAGCTGAACAAACTGCATAGCAGACTCCAACAAGACTGAGTTCCTTGCAGGCAGGGGCTGTATTTTACTCACATTTTTATTGCAACACACTGCAGAGACTAGATGGGAATTCTTCAGCTTGAAAGAAAAAGCAGTGTATGTAGTTTGTAAGCACTAATAATGATTACTGTAAATTAGAGGTTAGCAAACTTTTCTTATAAAGGTCACATATTTTAGGCTCTGGGGGCCATATGGTCTCTGTCATGCTGCCATTGTAGCATGAAAGCAGCCACAGACAATGCATAAACGAATAAGTGTGGCTGAGTTCCAATAAAACATTATCTATTAAAACATGTGCCCAGATTTAACGCAAGGGTCATAGTTTGTTGAGTCCTGCTATAAATAATAACATAATTTTGTGGAATTAAAAGCAAAATTTCATCTCACCTTTTTTTTTTTTTTTTTTTTTTGGTATTTGATTTTAGATGTTCACGTGGTAAAGGAACATCCAGAAAAAGGTATGTTTGGAACAGTAGAGAGTATTTTGATTTTTCTTAGAAATAATAAAATAGAAAGTAACCGTCTTACTTCACTATCATTGAAGTTTTCCTTTTTGTTCATCTTCTTTCAGGACCAAGTCACAGCATTGTACCTCTTGCAGTAGCAGTGACACTAATAGTAACTCTGGTCATTTCCATCCTGTCCTTCTGCATATACAAGCACAGTAGTGGTATCTTCAGGAGACTTGCAGGGTTTGGCAATCCTTACTATCCTACAACCAACTTTAGTACAGTACATTTGGAAGAAAATATTCTCATTTCTGATCTTGAGAAGAATGACCACTAATAATGAAATCAGAGAATGCCACAAGCATGAGGATGAGTAAAGAAGACTACAAGGGGAGCCTCTTCTGTATCTTCCTTTACAGACCAGATGCCATTATAATGTGAATTGTGTCAGTATTTTAATTATTCTTAAAGTGATTACTGGTTTTGAATTGTAACCAAATCAAAAGGGTATTGATTTATCCATTTCCCCAACTGTGATCTATTCTTAAAAGGAAGAAATTACACAGTGGTCACTATTCAGAAAACAAGAACTATTAAAAGAAACTCCCTATTGAAAACGCTCCTACCAATGTAAATAACAGTTTTTGCATTACTATGTTTCTACGAAAATTTTTTGGGAATTTTAAAACTAAGCTGGTGTCTATTGAGACATTTACCCACCCTCATTCCATTAAAAGAGAAAGAAAAGAAGCAAATCAAAATATAAAACCCTACATTTATATGTGATAGGAAAAAAAAAAGGCTTCTGAGAGGTTTCTTCTTTGTTTTTAATGGAATCTTTTTAATTCAATCAGTTTTAACAGCAGGGTTTGGAAATACTGATTTCTAAGCTTAAAACTCACCGGTTCTTGGCTCTAAACTAATATTAGGGTGACATTCATTTTTACGAGTTCTGATCTCTCAAACTAAAGGAGAAGAAAATTTCCTTAAATAGTAAAGATCTTGGTTGGCAGCACACTTTCATAGCAACCACACGACGTGGACCAAAACCTTCAACTACTAAGTGATGACTAAGTTTGATAGTTAAAAATATCTTATAGATAAGCTTAAAGGAATTTATTGAGTTTTAATACTGTTAAAACTCATGGGTTTTATTAAAAACTAAAGTTATAAAATAATGTATAACACTCCTAACAACCAAAAGATGTAAAATGTAACTTGAATTTAAATGGGAAAAATTGAAGATCTGAATTAGAGTACCCTTAAAACCAGACTATAGGATATGTTGAGAAGTACTAAATAAGTTACTCTCCAATAGTAATCTAGATACCTCTTTGCTGTATAAATGAGTTTATTTGAGGTGTTCTATTTAAGAAACTATGGTTTTGGGAAACCATCTCCATTTGTGTTGGACTAGTTATAGCATTCAGTAAAATAATGATTAAAAGCATGATACTGTCCATAAATTTAAAATCAGATTTGATTTTTCTTCATTAATTTCTTATAAAGAAAAATGACTTCATTATCAATATTTCAAAGTTTACTCATTACATAAATGTTTATTGAGTTCCCATTAAAAACCAAGTATTATTCTAGAAACTGGAGGTACTGGGGTGAGCAAGTCAATGAGATCCCTGTTTTCATGGCACTTATTTTCTAAAGAAAGGAAACTGATGGTAAACCAGTAAAGAAATGCATGAGTAGAAAATATCAGGTGTTTATGAAAATTAAGGAAGGTCTTGTGATAGAGAAAAGCTGGGGCATGTTCAGGGCCTCCCTAGAGAATATGGTTTTTGTTTTTTGTTTTTTGTTAATTAAACAAAAAATAATTTCTTTATATAAACTATTAATAGATACTTAAACATAATATGGTTTTTAAAATGAAATCATGTGTATATAGTTGTATTCATAAAGGTAAGTATACCAATCAAAAGCTATACAACAGCATTAACAGCAAATCCAAATAAAAGATATTCCTCCGAATTCCATTTTTCAACGAGCATCAAAAAACCACCTCTTTTAGTTCTTTTCTTGTACATTACTCTGTACCCACATTCTCTGCATCTGATTGGATCCCTGGATTTTATTTCATTTTCTGTGTGACGTTTTCCACAGATATATGTCATGGGCTGCTGCTTTGGGGGTTGAACTCCTTCTGGGTGTCCACTGTTAGTCCCCACTTAGCCAAGAGAAACTTGTCACACTCTGCCCTTCCAGATTGCAGCTCGTCATTGTTGAGAGTGCATTTTAATTATTACAACCAGCTGCCTCAAAACCGGTAGCCACTAGTCACAAGGTGGAGCTCCGGGAGAAGGTATGACTAAATTTGTAAGTGGAAAACTGTCGTCATTAGAAACACAATTTGAAGAGTATGCCTTAAAAATGAAGTCCTGGCGGCCTGCAACAGTTACTACAGCTCCCAAAAGCAGGCCTTTGTTATTCTTGTGTAGTTTACACACTGGAACAACCAACTTCCATAATTTCTTCTAAGTTGTGGGACTTTATTTTTTAAAAGATATTATATTATGTGACAGTTGTATGTTTATGACTCAAAAGAATGATTGGCTTGAACTAGGCGATGATATAAAAGCTCAATTTAATAATCTGTCAAGTGGAGTTACAGTTCTGTTCTTCTCAGTGGACTTGGTAAAAAACCGCTAGTCAATTATCCTTCCAAAGTATATTGAAGTGTAATAGTCACGCATAACAATTTGACAAAGTATGTTATTAGTAAAGTGGTTTTGCAGAAAGAAACTGTACTGCTTGTCGGTGCTCTGTACTTTGATATTTGGTATTGAACCACATCTCCAGAGAGTCTGTCCCTATGGACAAATCATGAAATATCAGAAATAGAAAGTACTGAAATAGTCTGTTTTATCCATATATGTGCACTCTAAGAAACATTTTTTTTCCACCTCTATTTTTAACCTGAACTGTAGACTTCATAGCTACAACATGAAAAGAAAAAAGTAGCAGGATTACAAAGTCATTCACATACAATTAATGTGTCCTCCCCCCAAAAAAATAATTTGTTTTTTATGACTCCTGGTAATGGAAAATCTTTCATTTCCCAACTAAAGACATCTTCGGCTCTTCCATCTCCGATAGTCTTCTTACTGTTTATATGTTTCTTCTTTGGAAAGCTCTACTCTGTATCCAGGGTGGATTAGATGGTCTCTTTAGTTAAACATTCAGTCTTTCGGAGTTTCCTTTCCCTCCTCAAAATAGTGGTTGGATGTACAAGAACCTGTTGTGCCCTTGAGTTCTGGGGGAAGAAGGTGACAACTGACTGTGGATCTGTGATTTCTGGTGTCCACTGAAGGTAGCTGTCTGGCCCCACTCCTGGGAATTCTGCTGGCATTTGTTATAATATCTGTAGTTGATGCCAACTGTAGTCTATTCTTTTGATTTGGTCCCATCCTGGCTCTCCCTGGCACTGCCTTATCCCTGGAGAATGGCTGTGACTGCCATTCAATTCCCTACCTGGACACTGCAGTTCTTGGTCACAAGGCCCCTGCAGTCGTAAGACTCAATCCAGCACCATCCGCTACTCTGTTAGTCAGGGGAGGTTAACTGCTGTAGCAAAGAATCTCAAAATCTCGGTGGCTTAACACAGCAAATGTTTATTTTTCATCCACAGCAACATGGGTTTAGAGAAGGACTTGGGCTCTATTCAGTCCTTCACAGGTCCAGGTTCTTCCTATACACTAGGACTATCTCTATCTCCTAAGGCCTTTGAGTCCTCCAGTGGGTCTCCTACCTTTACCTCACAGAAGGTAACTTGAGATCCATCTTTCATTAATTATGTAGCTTCCATGGGCTATTGAAATACATTTTCTAAGTGAACAGTCTTCAAACTTAGGACACATACCCTGAAGGTACATAAAGATTTCCAAGAGACACAGGGGTATGAGCATTTTTAAGGAGCTCAATTTCCAGAATCTTTAACCTTCATATATACTCTTTCTTAGAATTAACTTGCATGAGATCATGCTGTCATACTTGTTCTTCCTTCCTACCTCTCTTGCACAAATACCTGTCTCCACCTTAAAAAAAAAAAAAGACATGGATTTCACTCTAAATCATACCATGATGCTTTACCTTGGGAAACTCCTCCATGGCACCAAACAAAGAAAAAAATTCAAAGCAATAATGTCAGTGAAGCTACTTTTAATAAAGGAATTATAAAGTGTCGAGCCTCATTTCTTTCCCTGTGTTCATACAATTTTCTGTTAAGGATGAAGTGATGAGTTACAAATTCTATGTTGGGGTATTTTAAGTTAATGTGTATTCATATTGATATTAATATCTATAGTGGAACAGCAAGAGTGATAACCACTTTGTTTAAGACTTTATTTCATCCAACTCCTGACTATTGTCCAAGAAAGTATTTCTGGAGAGAAAATCTTATGAAAGCAAGGAGAGTGTAGATATTGATAAGAACCTGATGTCTTAGCTTTATCCTGGTGAAAAGCTCATGGCAAAGCTCTATGCTTTATCTGTCTCAGATTTCTAAGTGAAACATTAGCATGTTTATTGAATTGAGAAATGAAATCAGACTTTTTTGGAATGTTGTCTTTTTTGACCCATGGGTTTGACAGTGAGGATTGGTCTTACCAATTAAGTTTTATGAAGATTTTTCATTAATTGAATGAACTAAATTTGCAACTGTAGTGTTCTGATTAAAGCACTTACTAAGATAAAGACATTTTAATAGAAAAAATAGTATTAACAAAAGTACAATGAAATTAACAGTACTTCATTTTTCCCACCCTTACTTTGTATATCAGGTAAAATAAGGTGCCTATAAGTGAAAGAGTAACAGGCATAATTAACAGTCATTTGAAAAGTCGTAGTAAAGCCTTTCAATTTTACTTCTATGAAACTGACAAAGTGAATCATTCTAATGACTGGGTAACAAATTCTTTCACAAATCAAGTGTTTCCAGTTCTTTGCTTTAAGCAAAAGTCAAGGAGAACATAATCAAATTATCAGTTGATAGATGACGAAAAATAATTTTTGATGTAGGATCACTGATTTTTGGGACATATGAGAAAGGAATTCAAATAATGGAGTTATATTGCTATAACACAGCTTTCATTCATATCTACTTATTTATATGAACAAAGTTTCTATTTATTCAGGATAGGTTAGGATATGCTGTGGAAGCAAACAAACCCTCTAATGTCAGAGGTTTAAAACAAAATTCAGAAGTTAATTTCTTGGTCATGCAAAGCCTGCTGTGTATGGTTCCATTGGCTCTCTGGGGCAACTCATGTTCAAGCAGTAATTCATAGATCTAGGCTGCATGTTCCTACCTCTGGAAACTGGGGCTTCCGGTGATACTATGGCAGGCAAAAGGGGTAGAAAACTCTTAAGTCTCTGGCTCCTGAAGCAATACATGGCACCTCCACTCACATGCCATTGGCCAGAACTAGTCACATGGTCCAACCTAACTGTAAGGAAGTCTGGGAGGTCTCCCAATGTAGTCAAGAAGGAGCGGATAACAGACTACAATGAGCACCAGAAACTTCTACCAGAGTTTCTCAGCATATACCGCTACAAAAAAAAAAAAAAAAAAAAAAAGGAATAGAATTCATGTGACTCCTGACTCATTCTAACAGTTTTAAATTAATATTAATTTATCTATGATGCATCCATTTCATTAAGCAATGCATTACCTATAACATTTTGGTTTGATGTATACTAATTATTTATTAACTGTTGTAAAATATTTATGCTGCTCTGATCAATTGTATACTAATAATAATTGAAATGACAACGTAATGTAGAAAAATGTGTAACACTTAGAGTCTATGTTCACAGGGAAAGTTTTCTAAAAAGTAATTTTAATTTATATACATATTTTTTACTGCAGGCAAATATGACAAGGTGATAAATAAAATACTTTCAAGAGTAAAAATATTACATTAGGATAAAATACTGTGGGGAGAGTGGAATAGAAATAGACTACAGAGAAAAAGAAAGTAAAATGTCTGACTGCTAAAGAGCTTCTTTGTTTATATTTCTATTTTAAACAAATTATGATAGAATTCAAATTGTTTTGGTATCTCCAATCAAAGGAAGTAGGGTTCCTTGGAGAAGTGGCTGATTCCAGCTCTGGGGCAGAGAAAGTACAAGATGAAAATGGAATATCCTGTGGTGCCAGAAAATAAGAAAGTGTTCTCCAAAAAATGAGGCCATGTCCAAAAGACACAGGACCAAACTGAGGGAGCTCCCAATGGCCAAAGTTGAAACAATTTGAGCAACAAAATAGAGATCGTATTGGATTATAACCCATAGAATAAATATGTATAAATCCATATTGATAAATATAAATGAGTGAATGAATAAATAAATTGGGGAGAAGCAACAGTTCTCCACAGAAGAATTCCAAGCAATAAACATAGAAGGAATGAAACAAAAATCACCATTAGGTAAACACAATGGTAATAATTGTTGCAGTGGGTGCTAAAATTAGTGGGTAACCGTTTGAGGAGAAACAGGAAATTTGCATAGTCTTAAAGTATCTCCCCCAAGATAGTCACTAATTACAATGGGAAAGTACAAACTATGCAGTGTAAAAACCTCTTTAATCAAGTGACCAAGGTTAACATAAACAGTCATCAGCCATATCAGCATCATGTACCCCTAAATCTCAATTTAATAATAAAAAGCATCAGACAATTCTAAATTGAGTAACATTCTACTCAACATTCTACATAATTAACCATTTCAAGTGTCCAGGACATGAAAGATAAAAAAAAAAAAAAAAAAAAAAAAAATTGAGGAAATGTCACAGATTGGAGGAGAATAAGGAGCCATGACAACTAAACACAAGATGGACTCCTGGATTGAATCCTGGAACAGAAGATGGACATTATGGAAATCCTGAAATTAGGATAAAGATTATTCAACTTAGTTAATGGAATTATATCAGTATTCATTTCTTAGTTTTGATAACTGTACTATGGTTATGTGAAATGTACCATTAGAGGAAACTGGGTGAATGGTGTATAAAATTTCTCTGCTGGTAACTTTTGCTACCTTTTCTGTAAACCTAAAATCATTTCAAAATAAAATGTTTAAAATCTGCTTTGATATTAAATTCCATTGATATATTAAAAGAGTGATATGACACTTTTATTTTAAAATGTCATTGTTTATAATATGCTGAAAATTGCATCTTAATTGTAACAAATTTCAAATGTCAACTTAGAAATGTGTAAAGGGATATATATTTTTTCAAAATTCTTTTACGAAGTATGCGAGCAAAAATGTTTGAGGACCACTGCTTGATGATGTTCTTTCTCTCCTGTCCTACATAAGAAATAAGAAAATGCAGGTTTTTTTCAATCTGCCTAACAGCCCACCCACTGGAGGATTTGAACCAACGTATGTCTTGCTGTCAGCCACACTTACTTCTATGTGCTCCTTCCTTTCATTTCCCTGTCTTTTCAGCACTTCTAATTCTCTTACTCCTGCTTATCCACTAAAATCTCATAGTTTAATCTTCGTGGTATTCAGAGTACAGAGATTAAAAAAAAAAAAAAAAACTCACTTGTTTCCTCTTTGTTCTTAGGGAACAAAAATTGGGAGATATTTCAAAAATGTTAGGGCCATCATAATTGTCATTGCCAACATTTGTAAGAAAATTCAACTGTAGTGATTATTACAATTCATGGCTGTGATCTCTATTCCTTCTTCCTTCCACACCTCAAAGCAATGATTCAGAGCAGGAATTTCCAGGGACAAATCCAGCCTGCTGCCTGTTTCTGTAAATAAAGTTATTGGAACACAGCCATCCTCATACATGTCCGTATTGTATATCACCCCTCCCAGGTGGCAACAGCAGAGCTGAGTGGTTGGGACACAGCCAGAATGGCCCACAAAGCTTACGACATTTCTATCTGGCCCTTTACAGGAAAAGTTTGCCAAATCCTGGTTAGGAAATAGAAACCTAACTGCGAAGTCTAACATATTTTGACATGCCTTAGCAAGCACTAATATAAACGTGGGCAGCATTTACAGTGAGTGTACTGATAAGCAATTCTGATCAATAAACATTTATTGAGAGCCTACTATGGTCCAGAGAGGGTCCTAGCCTCTGGGGCTGGAAACATAAATAAAGATGAATAAAGCCCTATCTATGTGTTGTTAGGGTTTAGGGGGGAGAGAAATATATAAATAATAAGTGCAATACAATGTGATACAAATAATAACAGAAGGAACAGAATCAGAAAAAAAGGGGTACTGATTAATTAATTCTGTCAGATAAAGAGGTTTAACAGGAAGAACAATGTCTATTAAATAGTAGGAAATTTAAAATAAAACAGTTTTCTTTCATATCTTTTTGACTTAGAAAGTTTTAGTTTGGGGCCAACAACAACAAAGAAAAATGGAACAAATTTAGCAAACCTTTGAATCCTCAAAAAAAGATGATCACAAGAATGGCATACATTACTATTATACTATGGCTAAATCCATTCAAAGCCAACTCGTTTATAGTGATTCCTAGTTATTACTGGGACTGGATTGGAAGAGGCGAGTAAATATGCACTGCTGATCATACCATGACATTCAAATACTAACTTCAATAGACGATTTCAGTTTAAAATCTGTACTATAGCATATGTTTTATGAGTAACATAATTCGCATATGCAAAGGTTATCTTATAATTCTTAGGCATAAAAATAATGGCATACCATCAAAAAAACCCCTGAAGATTTTATAATTGAACATTAGAAATAAACATTTTTAAGTTATATTCATTTTAGAAATATTGACTTAGTTGTTTACTGTTCTCTAAAGACTGATGAATATTTTGTTATCTTTGATTATTTATAAGAATTTACAGCATTTAGAATTTTATCTCCAATTCAATAGAAAATGACTGACAACTCACATTTGTTAATTCTTTATGTTATAAAAATTAAAGTACAATAGTGTATGCAGTTTAAAATATTCAGTTGTAATATTCAGACTCAGATAAAAGTCAATATTTTAAGTATACTTGTAAAGTGTTGAACCATATATTTCATTTCTTAAGTCAATTCCATTATTATTGTTACTTTTTCACATTTTTAGCAAAAAAATCAATAAATGTACCTAAATCTGAAATGCTAGATAAAAAAAGTGAAAATCTGCATGTGCCTAAAGAAGAATTCTAATTGCAGAAGAAAATCTATAACTAAAACAACAAAATGAGTCCTATGTATACCAGTGACCTTCTTTACTCAGAGTTAATTAACACAAGCACTTGCTTCTTGCAGAGCACTTTGCTGTAATTTAGAGCAAATTAAAGGAAAAAAATCATTCAAGGGCTGTTTTCTTTACACCATGAAGTGAGCATGATGGGTCAAAGTTAACTCATTTAAAATATTGTCATCTATTTCTTGTAATTATGAGTAGCAATGCCATTTTTATTTTGCAAAGAACTTCAAAATATATTTATTTGAATCATGATCTATGCTATTTCATCCTGATCTACGCCATTTTCAATTTGTTTCCTGTGTTTCTATTTAATAATGGAAATTGATTTTTGACACTCATATAAAATGCCCTTTTCCGTTTCTCTCATTAAATCTCTTGTTTACATTAAGTTTAAACCTTGTATATTTTCCTGGTTATTTTTCAAATAAATATATTTTGAAGTTCATATGGCAAATTATTAAAGAACTATACTACTATTTTCTCCTGCCCTTCCCCCAACTCTGAAATTGCGACTATATTATTGGTCCCACATGGTGGTTTGTTAATTAACTTGAGCTTCTTCAGCCCCAACGTATGAGGTCATGTCCCCCAAAGTTTATTTAAATTTTACTCTTTACCTTCTTAGACAGTAGAGCTTGATAGGAGCCGGAAACCCAACTCAAAGATGTAGGAATTAGCAGGGCTCTTGTCCTTACATACTTTTGGGAAAGGGAGAGACCCAGAGCCAGAAGGCAGAACAGGGGAAAACTCACTGAAAAGAATAGGGAGAGAGAGGTGGGCACTTCATAGGAAGTTTAACTCAGTGTGTCACCAATGACTTTGAAGTTTCTGATTCAAAATGTGGTTCTCTGAAGACTAACAAGAAATTTGTTCAAGACTGAGCATACTACAAGAAGTCCAAGATGGTGGAGAAGATAAACACTGGGCTCGTTTCCTTCCATGAACACATTAAAATCACAACTAAATTATAGAACAATCAATCTGGAGAACCATCAGAAGTCTAGCCAAACAGAAGTTCTATAACTTAAAATATAAAGAAGCCACATTGAGACTAGTCGAAGGGGTGGAGATTCAGAATGGGCCCCAAACCTCCCTGTGCCAATTAAGAATCAGGACGAATATCTCAGCTGCAGAAGTTCCCCCTGGAGGAGCGAGTGACCCCAGTCCCCACCCCAGGCTCCCCAACTCTGACTACTGATGCCTGGAAGAGGAGCCCCCACAACATCTAACTGTGAAAAACAGTAGGGATTCGGACCATTTGGATGGGGTGGAAGGCTGCAGGAAACCCAGGAAATCCTCTTAAACGGCCCGCGCACAGACTCACTTGGTCAGAAGCACTCACCTTGAGTTCCAGCGAAGGGATGGTGCCTCAGGGGACCTCGGAGACATATGGAGGGCAGACTGAAGTGTGTGGCTTCGGAGAGAGGATTGGAGGACAGTCAGCATTTTCCCTGTGAGAAGTCCTACTCCTGTGCAGCCAGCAGGTGGGTGCCATCTTTCCTGTGTTGAGCCCTCCTCACAGGTGAAATCTGAATCTGATTGGCCTGGTGAGCTCCGCTGCTCCACCCTACTGACTCAGCTGGGCCCCATCTCACCCAACCCAGAGGCACTTTTACTATGAGCAGATAGCCCCTCCTGCACTGCACAATTTCTTGGAAAACTATCAGAGTCCACAGGCCCCAGACAAGTGGTAACTGGCCCTGGTGCTCCAAGACTTTTACTGAGTAGCTCCAAGCTCAGCACTAGCACTAACCAGAGTCTACATTAACCTGGTGACCACAACTCTTTCCACTCTAGTGACTCCCTGAGACTCTGCCTCACCCAACTCATGTACCACATAAGGCTTTATCAGTAGCTGAACCGTAAGGGAGCTGGCATGTGGCAGCAGGCCTTGGGATGTCCTGCCATTTTGCAGAG
This sequence comes from Rhinolophus ferrumequinum, assembly GCF_004115265.2. NCBI lineage: Eukaryota > Metazoa > Chordata > Mammalia > Chiroptera > Rhinolophidae > Rhinolophus > Rhinolophus ferrumequinum. Next base: position 62,361,316 of record NC_046291.1, read on the forward strand.
TTACGCCAGGCCTGGGACTGGTGGCAACCATCCTCAGTTCACAGCGTGGCTTCTCCCACGTGCCTCCAGGTTTAGCACATACTGTAGATCACTTTGTAGCTCCTATCAAGTAACCCCAGGCCAGTCACAGGCAGTGGCTGACCCAGGCCTGCTCCAGAGCCCTTCTCAAGAGGCCCCAGAACCAACATACTTGGAGGTTGGCTTCAGAACACAGCAGAGCATCACCCTATTAGCCCCACAAGTGGCACAGCCAAAGGATGATCTCAACAGGCACCAGAGCCCACTGGGGCAAATCCCACTCAATGGGATAAGCCCCCCACACAGCAGCCTGTAAGCTGTGGATATAGCCAAACCCCACAGCAAATCAACCTGAGAATCTACCCCACCCACTGATGTGCCAATAACAATCAAGATTCAACTATAACAGGAAGGCATACACAACCTACACAAGAGACACTGTTAGAGCACCCAGAGCAGGTGGCCAGGGAGACTGTGCCAGGACCACACAGGACACCTACTACATAAGGCCATCCAGCCAAGACTGGGAGACATAGCAAATCTACCTAATACATAGAACAAACAGAGAGGCAGCCAAAATATGGAAAAAAAGAAATCCATCCCAAATGAAAGAACAGGAGAAAAACTCCAGAAAAGGAGGCAAGCAACCTACCAAAGACAGAGTTCAAAACAATGGTTATAAGGATGCTCAAGGAAGAAACTTAGTGAGAACTTCAACAGATAGTAAGCATAACAAAGAACATAGAAACCAAAAAAAAAAAAAAAAAAAGAACCAGTCAAAAGTGAAGAATACAGTAATACAGTAACTGAAATGAAGAATGCTCTAGAAGAAATCACCAGCAAACTAGATGAAGCGAAGGATCAAATCAGCATTTCAGAAGACAAGGTTGCAGAAAACACCCAATTGGAACAGCAAAAAGCAAAAAAAGAATCCAAATAAATGAGCATAGTTTAAGAGACCTCTGGGACATCAACAAGTGGAACAACATTCACATCATAGGGGTACAAGAAGGAGAAGAGAGAAAGCAAGGGATTAAGAACATATTTGAAAAAATAATGATGGAGAACTTTCCTAACCTGGTGAAGGAAATAGACATACAAGCCCAGGAAGTGCAGAGAGTCCTAAACAGGATGAACCCAAATAGGCCCACACCAAGACACATTGTAGTTAGAATGGCAAAGGTTAAAGATAAAGGTTAAAGGCAAAGGTTAAAAGCAGCAAGAAAAGGCAACTAGTAACTTATAAGGGAGCCCCCATAAGATTGTCAGCTGAAGTTTCTCAACAGAAACTTTGCAAACCAGAAAGAATTTCAATGTGATGAAAAGCAAGGACCTACAACCAAGATTACTCTACCCAGCAAACTATCATTTAAAATCTAAGGACAGATAAAGAGCTTCCCAGACAAAAAAACTAAAGAAGTTCATCACCACCAAACCAGTACTGCAAGGAATGTTAGAGAGATTTCTTTAAGATGGAAAAAAAAAAGATCAAAATCATGAATAATAAAATGGCAATAGCTACATGTCTATCAGCAATTACTTTCAATGGAAATGGAATAAATGCTCCAATCAAAAGACATAGGAGGGCTGAATGCATAAGAAAATAAATCCCTTACATATGCTCCCCTCAAGAGAATCACTTCAGATTGAAAGACACACATAGATGGAAAGTAAAGAAATGGAAAAAGATATTTCATGAAAATGGAAACGAAAAGAACAACAATAAAAAATCTGGAGTGGCAATACTTATACCAGACAAAATAGACTTTAAAACAAAGGCTACAACAAGTGACAAAGAAGGATGCAGTAATTGCACTTCCGGGTGTTTATCCGAAGAAAACCAAACTGTATTTTGAGGGGAACGTGTGCATCCATATGTTCATCACAGCTTTGTTTACAGTGGCCAAAATGAGGAGGTGGCAGCCTGAGTATCCATCGATGGATGAATGGATAAAGAGTAGGTGGTGCATATATACAATGGTATATTGCTCGGCCACAGGGGAATGTGTTCTTGCCATCTGCGGTGGAATGGATGGACCTGGAGGGTACTGTGCTGAGTGGAGTGTCAGACAGAGAAAGACAGATAAAATGTGATTTCACTTATATGTGGAATCTAAAGCACAAAATAAACAAACAAAACAGAAACAAACTCACATATACAGAGAACATTTTGATGGTTTCCAGATGGGAGTGGAGCTGAGCATGAGTGAAAAAGGGGAAGGGATTAATAAGTACAAATGGGTTGTTACACAGTAATCATGGGGATGTAGGATACAGCATAAGGCATATAGTCAATAATATTGTAATAACTATGTATGGTGCAGATGGGTACTAGATTTGTTGGGGTGATAGATGGGAGGGGGTTGGAAGCAGGGTGGAAAAGGTGAAGGGATTAAGAAGTACAAACTGGTAGTTACAAAATAATCATGAGGATGTAAAGTAAAGCACAGGGAATATAGTCAATAATATGGTAATAGTTATGTATAGTGCCGGTGGGTACTAGACTAGTCTGGGGGATCACCTCTTAAATTATATAAATGTCTAAGCATATGCTGTACACCTGAAATTAATACAAATTAATATTGAATGTCAACTGTAATTGAAAATTTTAAAAAAGGGGGGAAAGGTGACGGGGAATAAGAGGTCCAAATTTCCAGGTACAAAACCAGTAAGTCATGGAGATGTAATATACAGCATAGGGAATATAGTCAATAATATTGTGATAGCGTGCTACTGTGTCAGATGGTTGCTGAACTTATAATTAGATAAGTCTTTAGGTATATGAATGTTGAATTACTATGATGCACACCTGAAACTAATAAAATATTGTATGTTAACTATATTTTAATAAAAATCTTAAAATTAAAAAAAAGAAATACAATGTCAGGATACAGGAAAAAGAAAAATGACTGAGCATGCCAGAATAAACGCAATGTTTATCCAGGTCATCAGCACGTGTAATTCTCAAGCAAGGGCTTCTCTAGACAGATAAGTAATTGTTTTATTTCCATTTACTCCAGATTATATCTAAAGGTACAGAATAAAACAGTCTCCCGTGACCTGAAACTAATAATAAAAAAACAAAAATGTCTCTCTGCGAACTGACCAACAGAGAGCGCATCTGAATGAAACGGCGCCTCCTGGCGACAGAGAAGGATCAGAGAGCTTGGTGGCACTGGTACGCACCATAGAAACTCCCTGGAGTTAACACTGCAACTTATAATTCCCAAAGGCGGTTTAGAGACAAAAGAGATATGTTGAGCAAGAAGGCCTATTTGTTTACGTACTGCTTTAGAAGAACGTCTGTAATTACATGTTAATAAGTAAATTTAATGTTACACTTTAATAATAAACTATGTTGAAAAGTATACAGTTCCATGCATGGTGGCCACTATAATTATCATATTGTTATTATAATTACTTATACTGAATTTGTAGCACTTTTATCTGACTTAGTTGGGACCTCTAGTCAGGGAATCAAAACTATCATCAGTTAAAGCGAAGAATCATAAAAATTGATAGATGTATACTTAGCGTAAATATTTTTTTCTACACATAAATATACATTTATCCACAGTTTTTGGTGTAGGGACAGTATCATTCATTTAATATTGGTTCCTGTTCGTCGCATGCTTAAAGCATATCCATGAGGTTCTGTCCACAATCTCGTTTCAGTATCTTTAGAGGAGCAAAATTTTAAAGATAGCTATGGATCGATACTGCAAAACCTTAAATTTTTATCATTTTTCCCCAATATTTATAATTGTCTTGTTCAGCAATAGAAATGTTAGCTATTCACCTTATCAATTCTTTGCAAAACGTTTAGCTTAATTTTCATAAAGAATTCTCTTTTCATACTCATACTTTTATATAATTTAAACGATAGAATTGTACCTAGTACAACTGGCTTAAATGGATTTGGGAACCAACACAACCAGCTCACATTCAGCACATGAGGTAACTGTACGAACAACAGCCTTGCCCCAACTTGACAAGCGTATTTCACAGAGGGCTTGGCTCATCCAGCAGAGCAGGACAATCTTAAGATTCATCTTCAGTTGTGAGTGCTTAAGGCTTACTCCAAATTTGAAGTGAGAATCTCCCTGAGAATGTAACTTTGAAATCTACACAGGTTGGATCTGAGCATATATAAGCAACTCATCGACAAGAGAGAAAATAGCTCCCCGGCCACCTGTCTAGATTGTCACTTGATTAAACAAGCCTGAGGAAAGAAAAGCAAGAAAGTGCAATGAAAGAAGGTGGGCAGGGGGATCCGTCCCCAGTAGAAGCAGGCTGAGTCAGACATTCTCAGCAGTTTTGGGGGGATGAGGACTAGGATAGAAATATTGTCTATAAATATTGTCTACTTATAGACAATATTTCTACTTCTAATGGCAAAGCTTGTAGAAGTATGAACAAATGATTCTAGGGTTCCAAGAACATCGCTGGCTGAGATAGATGCTTTCGACTACCTTTCCTTGTGCTATCAAGCAGAACTTCCTTTCTTGCATTTCTATGCTCACCAAAAGTCTCTAGTTAGGATTTGGGTCCTCAGTGTAGGTCTGCCTATTGTTGAGAGAATGTCTGATCTCCCAGTGTGAAGACAGAGCCCCAGAGAGCAGTTTCCAGGCTCTCGGCCTCACGTGGAGGGGTGCTGGCTCAGGTAGTAGATGGCCGTCTGCTGTGGCTAGGTGGCCGTCAGCTGTAACCAGTGAGCCATTGGCCACTAATATAACTGCCATGGCTTTGCTAGCAGAAAATGGGGGCTAGCAAGGAGATGGTGGCTGAACCTGCAAGCGGCGCAGTGAGGGTTGCAAATAGTGTGGCTCCTGCTTCCTGTGTCTCCAACCCAGCCGCCAGCGAGAATATACCTATGGCTCCGTGGGTGTTCCTTTTTGGACTCACCATATCCTATGTTCTTGTGTGGGGAGTGGGACCAGAGACCCGTATTACACCCTGCACGACACCCAGACTTTGAATATGTTAGTTCCCTAGGAGAAGGATTACCTCTGATAAAGGAAATGGCTTATGATTGTGATTCAATTTCCTCATGCAGCTTGAGAAGAGGGGTTGATTGTGTAAGTACTCTTGTCTTAGATTTCTAATTATAAGTTAATACATTGGCTTTGTAATAACTACCTCAGTCCCTCGTGTGATTTTGCTGAGTAGTAGCTCCAGAATGGTGTGTAGGAGATGCCCAAAAGTGGGTAATCTCAGTGGAAAGGGGGTCTAGACCCAAGGAACCTGTCCTCTCGCAGTGACTGAAGAGCAGTGCATGGTACTTAGAGAGCAGAATGATCATAAATTGGCATTACGGGCTCTGCCTCCGCTTTTGTGGGTGTTTAGTTAAGGTGAGTCAAGGCATGACATCCCCTGGTCTCAAACAAGAGTGACTTTCTGTGGCTTAAAACAATTGTGATCTTCAAGGTCCAACCCTCACCCACTTAGCTTCATGTCCTGTGAAGACAACTAGGCCTTTACTACCACTCTAATTCTATTTATTTCATGGTAGTATTTGAGGGATCATAGGTGGTTTTCATACACTGTGTTTCCCACATGATGAACATAAGACTTAGAAATATTATTTGATTTGATCCATGATTTATGGCTACTTTGTGGCAAAGTTGGAATCAGAGTTAATCTCATGATGCCCAGTTCTGAGCTCTTGTCAGTAGTCTGTGTTGCCTGCGGTACCACAAAGCCCAGAGCACTGCAAGAAAGGTGGACGTTCCGAAGAGTGGGAAGTGTGGGAGACCAGGGACCATGACAAAGGCTAATATCAGAGAAGAGCAAACAGGCTTCTCGGCTAACCTGGGAAGGTAAGACATAGTTGCCATTCTGGAATCCAAACGGTTTTGTGGAGCAGGGAAGGAGCCCCAAGGGGAGATCTGAAAGTGGGGAGCTGAAGGAAGGAGGTGCAGGACGAGGAGGCAGGAACCCCAGGCAAGCTATATAGAATACCTGACAAACAATTAGAATCAGAGTTACCTGTCTGCTTCTTTAGATGGAGCTTGTGAATGGCAGGGTTGCTTCCTGCAGTCCTGCACAGTAGCAGGAATTGAGTTGTTTCTGTTTTGTTCTGTGTTCCTGGAGACCAATGCATTCTTGTTAAAAACGAATGAGTTGCGTTCCAACCTGATGAAAGATATAAAACAAAACAGCTCTGAAAATCACATAACCCCAGGCGGAGGAGAGGAGAGACACTTGAAAGAGCCTTCTTTATTAGGAATGGCTGGAAGCAGAAAAACGGGAACTAGAAACTCATCGAGTCTAGCGTCTAACTGGTTACACTTATGTCAGATATAGATGCAGTCTTCCAGCCTCAGTCATGTTCTTCATTCCTCACTTCCAGTCTCGTATGTGTGCTGGCTACTTCTCCAAATCCATGTTCCTCCTGCGTTCACCCTGCTCAGGGCCTCAGACTACCACTAGGACTTCCTTGTCTTCTAGCTACAGCTGGGTGCAGGCCCGGGTGAGACTCCGAAAGGAAATTCAAAAGTGGGGAAAAGGAAAGTTTGGGGATTTTAGGCTCCCTCCTTCTTGGCTCTCTCCTCGCCTTGCTGCAAAGTAATAGTGGCCACTGTCCTTCACTGAGGCCACAGCACCGATCGCCTGCCCCTCCCCCACAGCGACAGTGTTTTCCAGATCCAGAAAGAGCAAAACTGTTGGTCTCTTCGGGCCTAAGGTGACAAAGGCTCCTTGCTGCATGGGTTCCTGTGTGCTTCACCGGCCCTGGTTGCTCCCCTGACCGTCCCCACACCTTTATAACTATTTCCTCCATTAAACTTTCTTAAATTACCACTTCTCATGAGCCACCCATTTTTCTGGAGGCCCTATGATACAGCAAGCGCAAAACATGGCCGATGCTTTTATATTGGAAGGGCTCACTCCTCAGCAGTCTTGATTCTCCAGCTTTCAGTTTCACTGTTGTGTAAAGCTTTTCCAAAACAACAACATAAAATTCCAATTAAACACATGTTCAGCCCTCGTAGACGTTAAAAGCAAAGGTAAACCATTCCTAAGTAAGCCATTCTTGGGCTAAAATAAGAGTGGACACTGTCGAAGGCAAAACGAGGTTATTATAAGCCCAAACTGTTAAATTATACTTTCATGACTGAGCACAACTGTAATCCTTATTATTATTTTAAATTACACTATAAAAGGCAGTCATTTATTGCCTTTCCAAAACATAGTGATAATATATTACCAAATTATCAAGGGTCCTTTATTGAAACTCTTGAATTTGATTTATAATGCATGATGCAGCTTATCCTTGAGAAAGATCTACTAAAAGGTATACTTAGTCTTAAAGCTAGTGAAATAAAATCTCCCTCTAATCAGCCGCCAGAAAGCTTCCGCTTCAATGCTTTGTTGATACTGGTGTCAGCAGGACATTAAAAGCTTGAAGCTTTTTATGTTTGATCAAATACCAACATTATGCTGAAGCAGAAGTATTAATTCATAGAGTGAAGCTTCCAAAACCTCTAAAATTCTCCTTCATCCTTCCTCCCCCCACCAAAAAGGTCGGGGGGGGGGGCGGGGACAAAAGAGAGATGGACATTTTATGAATATTCGACATACACAAAACTACTCTATAAACCAAGGGAGAGACAAGCACTAAAATATACTTTTCTAAAAATGCCAGTCATATCTATGAGAGGGAAAATAACTGGCACTGGAAAGTAAGAAGGTGACGTGGTTATTATTCTCATCTTATAATGAGAAACGGAGTGTCAGAAAGGGTCAGGAATTTGCCCCAAACTTTCCAGCTAGTGTTTGGGGAAGCTGAGATCATTGTCAATCAGGTCATAATACTACAGTCACTTCCCGAAAAAAAATCTCTCAACAGAGAAATAGCAAGTTTCCAAGGTTAAAGAAAAAAATCATTTTTATCCACAACTTAATTTTTTTTCATCACTTTGATCCTGGGCCTTCTAAAAAAAAGTTTTTATTATGCTGCCAGCTTCAAACACACACACACACACACACACACACTAACACTCAAGGGAACAAATTGAATTTAAGTGTCTTATAGGCCTGCAGCAAAGTGTCAACAATAAAAATAATGTTCTCAGAAGAGTATTTACACAGAAGAGCCCAAGATGTGTTTACACTGGCATCTATATAGTTGCTATAAATACTAATCTCAATACCTTTTCATAGTTCTCCCCAAATTGTAGAATTATTGTTCCCACCACAGCAATCTGAACACTGCATCCTACCATAGATGCCTACCCTAACTATAACACTATTAAGACATGGCAGATCCTAACAGATAATTTGATTTTGTTTTGTTTTGTTTTTTTATAGACTGGTTAGGAAAATAAGAGTTGGCCACCATTATTTCTAGTAGGTATTATATGGGAGAAGAGCTGGGAAAATTAACTGCTGACATGGAGGCACATATTGCATTGAGGAAAATGGAGGAGGTCCAAGAAGAACCTTCTAGTTTGCTTGAAAATCACATATCAGGGAGGTGAAGAAACACAAGTCCACATCTTACTGCTCAACTCCTTATTGCCATAAATGTATTGGACAATGCTAGGCACCACAAGAGTAATATACATCAGACCCGATAAAAAACGGAATTTGCCATGATATTATAACCAAAAGTCCTTCTTTTTATTTTTTTTAATTGGGGAAGATTGGGGAACAGTGTGTTTCTCCAGGGCCCATCAAACTAGTTGTGGAGGGTGCTGCTCAGCTCCAAGACCAGTTGCCATTTTCAATCTTAGTTGCAGGGGGCACAGCCCACCATCCCATGTGGGAGTTGAACCAACAACCTTGCTGTTGAGAGCTCATGCTCTAACCAACTGAGCCATCCAGCCGCCCCTCTGGCAGCTCAGCAGCAGCTCATTGTCTTCAATCTAGTTGTGGAGGGCACAGCTCACTGGCCCATGTGGGAATCAAACCAGCAACCCTGTTGTTCAGAGCTCACACTCTAACCAACTGAGCCATCCGACCGCCCCCCCCAAAAGTCATCCTTAATGAAATATAGGATCTAATTAAATTGTCCATATTAGGGTCCTATGATCAAAAGAGGAACATAGCCTTAAAGCCATACCTGATGGTTTTGTTTTTGCCATTCCCCCTTCCTCAGGTATAAGAAAATGCTTTTCTAGATTGATGGTTTTCCTTGTCAATAGTTGTATGACTTGAAATTTGGTACCCAAACTATGCAACCATAAGTAGCTTCTTCTCTCAGTTTAAAGATTCTGGCACCAAGTTCATTTTTATGAAGCTTTGAAGACTATTTTCGTTGCTATTTGACATATATTTTGGCCACCTATCATTTCTGAACACCTTTCATGGCAAGCTTACTTCCTAGCTTCCCTTGCAGCTCAGGAGAAGACATGTGACCTAGGATCTACCAATAAGCAGTATACAAGTGAGACTTTAATTCAGAAGCAAACACCATTGCAGTAGACTGAATAATGGCCCCCAAAGATATCAGGTCCTAATTCCTGGAACCTGAGAGTGTTAACTTATATAATAAAGAATTCACATATGCAACTAAATTAAGGGTGTTGAGACATAGAGATTAACCTGCATTATCCAGGTGGGCCCTATAGGAAATCTCATGTATCCTTATATGAGGTGGGCAAAGCAAAATTTAACACACACACGCGAGGAGGAGAAGATAACATGACCACAGAGCAGAGAGGGATTTGAAGATGCTGGCCTTGAAGACTGGAGTTATGGGGCCACAAGTAATTCCAAAGCTATCAGAAACTGGAAAAGGCAAGGAAAGGATTCTCCCCTAGAGCCTCAAGAGGGAACGCAGCTATGCCAACACCTTCCTTGATTTCCACCCAGTGATGCTGATTTTGAACTTCTGGCCTCCAGAATGGTGAGAGAATACATTTCTTTTGTTTTAAGTCACTCAGTTTGTGATAACTTGTCACCTACTGGAAACTAATACGAGCATGAAGAACGAGGCCAGAATCCATTGTGGTGAGAGTGATGGCAGACACATATAGCTTCCAGAAAGCACTAGTGGTCAAAGTTCCAGGACCACCTGCAAGTACATGGTGAGCTGCAGAGTCAGTGCCCAAAGGGTGTGACTGTAGAGTCCTCTGGTGTAATACATGCGTTGCTTTCGCTATGTAGTCTCTGACCCTCTTGACAATTCTATGAGCTGCCTAACATACTTTCATAAATGACTTTTCTGCTTGAGCTACAGTGGGTTCTGTTTTTGCATTGAAGAGCCCTAGCTATGACAATAATAGCTCTTATCTTAAAATTAGCATTATTTTAAACATGCCGGGCCATCCTCACCCACAGCAGATCACAGATGGGGCACCTTGTTCTTCCTACAGATTTATTTATCTGAAATCCAATTAAACTAAGAAGTGTCAGTAACCAGGGAGTGGAAAAGGTGATACCAGAAGCATATTCAATTCAATTAAAACAAATTGATCAAGTCACTGTATTTAACCAAAATAACAATGAGCCAAGCTCAATCCTACCTTTGAGGAGACAAAATGGGTACTTTAAAAATTGTAGACTATTATAAATGAATACTATACAGTTCCTGCCCTGGAATTTTGCCCTATGGTTTAATGAAAGAACATGCTCTAGGGCCTTGCTACTCCAAGTCTGGCCCAGGGACCTTCAGCATGAACAAAGAACTTGTAAAAAATGTAGAATCCCAGACCTTAACTGAGACCTACTGAACCAGAATTTGCATTCTAACAAGATGTTCAGGCGATTCCATGCATATTAAAAGTTGACAAGCACTTTAAGAGCTGAGCACAAGGACATCATAGAGGAGACGGCATTTGATTTAGCAGTTAGGTTGGCACTTGGTTTGAGCTCCACGGAAAGATACTCCATGTAAAGAAAACATCCTAAGCAAAGGCACGAGGGTGGGAGAGTATGGAACATGATCACATCATAAAATGTTAAGGAAGACATCCCATGTATAGGATATGTTAGGGGGAATTAGGTTAGGATCCGATTGTGGATGGCTTGAATCTGGCTCTAGAGTTTTCACTTTAGCCTGAGGCATCAAAGGTGCATAACGGGGCACAGGAGAGGGTGATATGACCAGAACTGTGTTGTAGGACATTTAATCTGACCACATGTGTCAAGTTGATTCAGGAGGACAACTAAAGGTAGGAATTCAGTAGGGGCATATGACAACTGTTCAGGCAATAACAAGGTAACGACAATACAGGGAAAGGAAGAATATGAGAGGTATTGATCTGGAAAAAAAAAAAGCTGGTACTGTTTGTGTGGGGATGTGAGGGACAGCTTTGACAGAAAAATCCAAAGTCTGGGTGCTCAGCAAAAAAGAGAAATTTGGACAAGAAGTGGGTTATTAGCAAGATGGAAGTTGGAGAGTTTGAGTTTTAGTCTTAGATTTTGATGCATCAGAAGGACACGCAGTGGATGTGTATTTGGAAACATAAGATTATATTAGAGCTCAGGAAAGAGGTAGAACCTGGGAAAAGATTTGGGAGAAATTGGCATAAAGATGATAACGGATACCTGGGAAATAGATAATCCTGCCATTGAGAAAATGTGGACAATGAAAAAAGACAGGCAAGGACATGACTGCAAGTAATAATAACTCTGCTTAGGGGGTGGAAAGAGGAAGAAAAGAAAATGTACTAGCTAGGGATCTTGGGAGCAAACCACAGACCCCAACTCTGGTTCACCTAAGCAGGAAAGGAATTTTCTGATAGGATATGGGCTTGCTCACAGAAAGCGGAAAAGGGAGAACTAGGCTCAGAAAACAAGAAGGAACCAAATGAGACCGGCAGTTGTGAGCTGGGACAAGCTCACACAGGCCACAGGAGTGGTTTGGTGAGAATGCCACCACAGTGCTGCCTGCAGGGCTGGCTCAGCACGCTGACACTACACTAAAGATTTTTAGTGCTACTTCCACCTGCAGAAATAATTTCTGACTGTCCTAGGCAGGAGACTCTGGTTGGCAAGGCTCAGGCCACGTGCCAGTATGCTGGCTGCCAGAGGGGAGGGGAGGAAGGGTGGTACAGCCTTTACCCACCGGTGCGTTCAGTCTGCCTCCCCAACCTCGACCTGACAGGTGTCCGGATGTGAAACAGCCAAAAACTGACAGAAGTTCGCTAAAGCGATAAGGAAGGAAAGGCAGCAGAGGAATCAAGATGCAGTCTCAAAGGAGAGGAGAGGGAGAGAGGGAAAGAGAGTGCAGTCAGTGGTCACCGGTGACAAACAACCCCTAGACCAAAGAGGATGCGGGCAAACAGTTTCCGGATCCTGCCATTACAGTCATGGCTACCTTTTAGAGGAAATAAAACAGACTTCAAGAAACAGAAGAGAGAGGCACAGTGAGGTGACAACATGGAGGCTGTAAACTATTCTTTTTTAAAAGTGTGGAGATGGAAGGATGACCAAGAAAGGGTGTTTTAGAACAGGTGACACTTGAGCATATTTCAGGCCACTAGGAAGGAATCTGGAAAGAGGATGATTGAAAATTCGGAAAAGAGAAAGGAGTGAAATAAGATCCTAGAGGATGTGGGAGAGGTTGGGATCAAAGACAAGTAGGTGGTGGTGGAGGGAGGAAGAGAGAATGAACTTGGGGACAAGCAAATCTTGGTGAGGTACCTGTAATTCAGTTTAACAAACATTTATGATGTGTCTACCAGAAGCAAGTACTATGCTAGATGTACAAATATTTGTCACACAAGCCATGTCCTCAAGGAGCTGATGATCTAGCCAAATTAGATGACCTCTAATGTTCATTCAACCTTAAATATGCTGCAACTTTAATTTTTTTAACTGCAAATATCCATAAAAGCAAATTAGAATTTAGTAAGGTCAAACAAGATACAAATTGCTATGGGAGTTCTGGGCAGGAAGCTGACATCTCTAAGCTGGGAAGGTTTCAAGGAGGAAGCTGGATCTTAAATGATAAGTACATGTCGTGGGGACAATGAGTGTTTGGAGGAGGGGGAGGCGGTTACCAGAGAAAACAAAAGGCATAAACTATAGCACTCACAAAAAATTCAATGTGAGAGTAGATATTTTTCAATTATGAAGCATCCCAGCTTCTGAATCTCTTGTTTGAGATGATTCCTCCATCTTATGATGCAGAGCTGTCACTCTAAAAGCTAAAAGGTCAGACCCTCATTTCCTCTGCCACTTTTATGCCTAGAGCGGAGGGGCGTGGCTTAGATTCCTCAGCTAGGCATACCTGCCCGAGTTCAGCAGTGGCAGTCATTGCACTGGTTCTGTCACCTGATTTTATCTGTGTCACGTCTACTGCCTAGATTCATTCTCAGAGCCTGGTTCGCCACCCTTACCAGCAATTCCACAAGCTATCTAAAATCCTTTCAATAAATTTCTTTTCTTTTTAACTTAGATATATTTTATTTATGTTGCTTGCAATTAAAAATACTGACAAACAGATATAGTCCTCACCAGTACCGGTGTGATCATGGAAAAACTCGTAATCCAGTTTAAGTGAAAAATTGGGGGGAATGTATTAGCCAAGATTACATAAAAAAATAGAAAACTCTCTAAGCAAGTCAAGGAAATGGATTTAAAACAATAAATTAGAGGATTGCTCATTCTCTGGAAGATCCTGGGGAGCAAATGTCACAGAAGCCACTGTTGGAATACAATCGACTGTAGAAACCACCAGTGAGGGTCTCATCCCTGTGCAGCACCAAAGTAGGTGATTCTCAGGAGGATGCCTGGAAACCTTGGCACGTCTGTCCAGATGTCGGCCATCTGCCGATGTTCATGAACTTGTCCTTAGCTGCAAGTTCATGGAATATTAAAGATATTCCAGCTGCAGATGGAAAAGAATGGCTTCTCCTCTTCTACGTGGCAAATCTCAAAACCAGTGCCTCTCATTGGAGGATTCTAAAATGAAACTCCACTGGCATGGGAGTCTAAGAAATGTAACTTTCAAATTGCCAGTCCTGCCATACAGGAGAGCATTTAGAAGGATGGTGATTGAGGGGATGGGAGATAACTGTCCCCAGGCTGTAGGCTCAAATGCCTGGGTCCAACTCTCTTCGCTCCTTTAGCTTCTTCACTCTCCTACTCCCCCTACATCTGCCAAACCAATAACTTCACTGAGACTTTCAGGAATTTGATACCTCAGTTTTCTCCACCTATCAGTTCCCTCCACCTTCCTTGTTATCTTCAATCCCTGGCCCCCATGTCTTCCAAACATTGCCTCTCTTTACAGTGTAAAATCCCAACATTGCACCAATCCAACTGCCTGGCTCTTAGGTCCAAGACGGCAAACATCACTGGAGAAAGAAGTCCTCCACCAGGCGATTGTTGTCACTAGTAGTTTATAGCCTGTGGCAGGTGCCACGTGAGTTACAGCTCCCATTCCCCACAGCTACTGGGTAAGGCCTAATAATACTCCTAACAAGTCCGCCTGCTGCCCATTTCCCCCCGCTCCACACACTCTCTAAGCAAAGGCCATGTCTCCTACTCCACAGAGAAAATAACATGAACTTGGGGTTTCCCGTATCTTCCCTTCCGCCCCCCCACATAAAGCCTCCATACTTACCTGTAAGTGCCCAGATCTTACCACTTTCCTCCTCTTAGTGGAGGAGGCAACCTCCTGCTGCTCAAGGTTGAACTTCCCTCCTGTGCTCTAGATCCTTAGGGATTTTGTTATCAGTTGTCATCTCTCTTGCCTTATTGCCTCAAATTCTCTTTCCTGCTTCCTTCCCTTCAACACATAAGAATGCTCTATTCTCATGCATCTTGTAACAGGGAAAAAATGCCCTTCTTGAGCCCTACACTTGGCCATTCCCCTCTGTCTGCTCTTTCCATAGGCAAACTACCTGGTTACTTGGAAGAGCGGTTGTCTCTACTCAGTCTCCTCTCCGCTAACCCCACGCTGGGGTTACTGCATGTTGCTTAGGAGCTCACCTTTTGAGATGGTCAACATGGGTTCACTATGTTTTGCTAGGACTCCCTACTTTTCTAGGACCACTTCCTAGGACCACTTACTGTGACCTAGTACAAGTCACTTAGATTCTGCAAGTCTGTGATTATTACCTTAAATAGGGATAATCATAACTTCTTCTTAGGGTTGCACAAACAGGTCTTATTTAGCACACCGTCTAGCATGTAGTGAGTGTGCATTAAATGTAAACTCTCATTGCTTACTCCGTGCACCTCCACAACCTGGCTGCCCCCTTCCACTGTTGACACTGCCCCCCACTATGGCCTCCAGTGACCGAGTTGTTAAAGATAATGAATGTTTTTCCATGTTTTACAGATGATATTTAATCACTTCAAGGTGTTCCACACTGTTGACTCCTCCCTCTTGATTTAAACCCAATCTCTAAAGGGGCCACACAAGATGATTCACTTGGGTAGGGGGAAAAAAAACACTGCAACTTCTATTGGTCAGAAAATGCACCATTATTTTACATATCACTAAGAAGGAAAAACACTGCCAGTTAAATATGACACAGCTTTCTTGTCATTTACAAGTTTAGCCAATATTTATTCTTTTAGACTTAAACTTATAAGTTTATTTAAACTGACAACCGTGTTTCCCCAAAAATACGACCTAGACAGACAATCAGCTCTAATGCATCTTTTGGAGCAAAAATTAATATAAGACCTGGTCTTATTTTACTATAATATAAAACCTGGTCTTATATAATATAATATAGTATAATACTTGGTCTTATATAATATAAAACCGGGTCTTATTAAGACCGGGTCTTATATTAATTTTTGCTCCAAAAGACGCATTAGAGCTGATTGTCCAGCTAGGGCTTATTTTCGGGGTATCATGGAAATAATGACAGTGTGATTCACTGTGACTAAGTTTGTATACATGTGGACATTGACATCATTTCAGCTCCCTGGTGAACAGACATTAAAATGGGGGAAAATATGCAACTTATTCTAAGTAAAATATATTTAATTTACACCTAAAACTTTAAGAAATTAAGTTTTACTGATAGTTACCATAAGGATTGAAAATATTATATGTACCTAATTCATAAGTAAGTATACATACACAGGGATTGTTAAAACAATTATTGCTTGGATTCACAATTTAAAAGGTTTAGAGAACACTGATTTAAACCATCTCCCTATACGTAAAAGTCTCATGGTTTTTCTCCTCCACCTTTTCCCCTTGACTTTCTTCATGCTTCCTCATTCTTCCTCTTCTCTCCTTTTTCTTTCCATGTTCATATTCCCTAGAATTCTTCATTATTTAGATACAACTTTACCTACTCCTTGTACACGGATAACTCTCAAATCTCTGTCTCCAACACAGATCCCTCCTGAGCTCCAGACTTAATAGATTAGTGAATTTCTCCACATATGTTCCATGGATACCTCAAATTTATCAACTCGGAAACAGATTTTGTTTTCTCCTCAGATCTTCCCCCTTCCTCCTTTCTCTCTGATCACAGCAATGGTGTCATCATTTGTCAGTTGCCCACTTCAGAAGCCTGGAATTTTTTTCTTTCAACTTCCGCTATCCACTTCCAGATATCATACTTTCCAAATAGCTCCAGAATATGTCACCAGCTCTCCTCCTTCACTGTTATTGTTCTAATTTAGGCCCAGGCTGCAACAGAAAATATGTTACATTAAAGGCCAATAGCTCATCTATAATGTAAAATGAAAATGAAAATGAAAAACTAATTTGCATCATTAGTTTATCATGCTAGAGTTACTGAGATCATCAAAATGGTCCAAAACAAAGACATCTGTTGTTAAGAGGGTATGTGCCAGGACGCAAGATAATATTGTTTTAAGCTGATAATTACCTGGGATGCTGAATTGATTTTTTTTTTTATCCCATAATTTGGTATCTAGTGACTTAAGTATCTGGCTGTTAGAGAAAATTCCATTACCGTTTGGCAAAAGATTTCAAACTGGATTGATTAGCCATGAAATGAATGCAAGTGGTTTGCACAGCTTAAATATGCACTTAATAGTTTAATATGAGATGACATTGACAGCTTTCCAAATAGTGCTGATATTCTAATAGAGCAATTCACTAACATCTATCAATACAATCCTTATATATTACCATTTTTTTTTTCTTTATGCCTCCAGAATTTCCTGTTTGTATCTTGACTATACTCCTACACTCTTCATTCTGACACCTTTAAGGGACGATGGACTGTGGCAAATACAACTCCAGCTACAATGACCATTGCAGCTTCATTCCTGACTTTATTCCCCTCTTCCAATATTTATAATTTAAATGGAGACAATAAGTTTGGTTGGAAAGTATAAAACCCCAGACCACAGTATATAATTAGAAGAGAAATGCAAAAAATCGTAATTGTACATGGATTGAGAGTTATTAAAATGAGAAGTTTCTTTAGAATAATTGGGAGGGTCTAATTATACTATAAGTAACAATTATGTCTCTTATCCTTTCAATAGAAACTTATTATATTCTGTCTCCCTGTGTGAGCTCCCTTATCTCTTAGCTCCTCTGTCCCCATGGTTACCATCCTAGTTAACACTCTCCTGTCTCTTGTCTGGACTTTCCTAAAACCTCTTCCAATCTTACTAACTTTCAATTTATCCACAGCTGCCAGTCATCTTGTCATCTTTTAAAGATGTAAATCTGATTATACCTTTCAATGGTCTGCAGTGCCCAGAGGATAAAGGCCAAGCTCCTGACTGTTACACAGAATTGTTTTTTGACATGGCTCCACCTTACCATTCAGCATCACCTTTAGCTGCTTCTGCGCAGACAGATCTTGCTCCACTCCTGGGGATCCACTCAAGCTCCTAAATGTACTGCACTGCGGCATCCGCAAGTCTCACTACTAGAAGGCCCTTTACCCCATTCCCACGTTCCCATCTCTCAGCCTCCAGAGTCAAATGTTACCCCATGGCCTCCTACTCTGGAAAATCTTCCATTCCCTACCCAAGCAAAAATTAGCCACTTCCTCTTTTAAGTCAGGCCCCGATTTAGCGTGTGTCTGTTGTTGCACTGAATCCTGCTGAACCATGAACACTTCTTCACGTCTCATTTTCCATTAAGCTCAGAGCTACTTGAAAAGAAGGACCATCTATTGTCCGTTGTCTAGATCTCCAATACTGATTTTAATACCTAACAATAATAATAACAAATATCAGTTATTGCACCCTAGAGCTGTTTCAGGTGCTAATCTAAATGCTTCCTTCATTTAATTCTCATAATATCTTTC
Source organism: Rhinolophus ferrumequinum (assembly GCF_004115265.2). Taxonomy (NCBI): domain Eukaryota; kingdom Metazoa; phylum Chordata; class Mammalia; order Chiroptera; family Rhinolophidae; genus Rhinolophus; species Rhinolophus ferrumequinum. The sequence continues at coordinate 62,379,495 of NC_046291.1, forward strand.
TGAGATGGGTAATATTATTAGTCTCATGTTATGGATAAGAAAAGTAAGGCACAAAGTAGGTACTCAATAAATGTTAGTTAATGAACATTGTTGCTTTTTAAAAAATTTAAGGTTGTCATATCATCATTACTCCTGAGAGCCCAAAGATACCAGTCCACCTGGAAGCTGGAGCCATGGTGTCGGTAAGGTGTATGCAAAAGCATGAGTACAACTACAGTGGGTTTTGTTTGGGAAGGTTATCTGTCATTCTGAATTCAACTCTACATATACTGATTTCAAGATTAACTGCTTTTTGTTTTTAGTTTTGTTTTCACATGCTATACTGGCTTTGTACATCATTTTCCCCTTTCCTAATCTCATTTATACTTAACAATTACCAACATGAACAGTCGATACTAGTATGACTTATATGTTTCTTTAAAATGTCAGATACAGAGATAAGGTTGCCAAGGCTGGGAAGAGAAATGCCCACCTCCATACCACTAAGCGGGCAGTTTATCTGGTTGAAATCCTCTCTCCAGTTGAGTCTCACTACTAAGACAGATTCAAGAATTATCTTAGATTGTAAGAGATAGTTGTTCTGTGGAACTATAGTTTGACAATTCTTTAGCTACATTCCTATACACGTTACATGAACTTAGATTGTTAAGTGATATGGGTTATTTCCAGAAAACATTTTCATTTTAACAACTCAAATATGCTGAGCTCAAATGCATAATACATGGGGGAATTTGTGGCTGAGTGAAAGACGAGAGGCTGAGGTATTTGTATTCCAAGGATTGGTGTCAAATCACACAGTTTTTAGCAACTACCTACTGCACACCCTGAAGCTGGCCCTACCAGTGAGGTACAGCAGAGTTACAAACAGCACCTTCAGTGTCTAGACTAATTCACCAAAACACCCATAACCCATATTGAAAAATCACAAAAGGATGAGTTCAGTAACGATCTAGTCAGTCATCCCAAGTGGAATCCACACCTCACCTGACATAGACAGGTGAGGAGAAGGGAAAACAAAAGGAAGCAGAATAATATAGTTGAACCCAAGGATTTGACTATCTGGTTCTCTGGGGTAGGGGAGTCATGCCTAATAGTCTTACTTTACAGGTAAGGTATTCTGTCATTACAAAAGCAGTGATAGACAAATGAAAGGCAACTTCCCCAGGGGAATAAGAGAGCACAGCTGAGTGAAACAGGGCATATGCCCACACACAGAGAATATGAATTCTGTACACTTTGCTTCTATTCTTTTCAACTCTCTCTGAGTCTTCTTGCTCCAGGATCCTTCTGCCTCATGAATTCTTGCAACTCGAGGTGTACGTCATACTCAGATGCCTAAGAGAAAGGATCTGATTAGTTCCATGAATCATAATAGGCCCTGCTGAGCAACCTCTCACACCAGCCTACAGAAGCCACTGACAGTGCTCGGTGCAGATGCCCTCTGATGGCTGTGCTATGCTAGTGTACTTCAGTCCTAGAGGGCTTGCATTCCCAATAGCCAGCACTTGCATCGCTGTGTCGGAGGGCTGCCCTCAGGTTGCAGGAGGCCAGGTTTTTCTACATGCACAAAGAGCAGACAGTGCCTGTGAATTTACATGCCCCTACCTCCCCAGGCTCAGCCCTTCACCAATGATTTACATTGGAGTATAAATACCCCAGCTCCCTCACCTCACGGGATCGTCTGTGATATCACCCACTTATCTCCAAACCTCTAGAGAACTGTAAGTAATCTCTGTAGGGCTTTGTTTGATATTCTGTCCTTGTTTGTCTTACTTTCCTTCCCTGTCCCATGTCACCACTATTCTAGTGTTTTTCTGGGAATACTTCCTATCTCAAAAGTCCTGTGACAGCAAGACAAAGTCTAGATTTTATTTGCACATTCTTTTCACCACGGCACTTCTACACAAATCATCCAGGGCCTAATTCTAGGGAACCCATCTCAGAAAAGGCCATTTCATATTCTGCTAAGCCACACAGAGATTGGCAGATTTTGAGACAGAAGCCCATCCCTGATCTAATCAGCTGAGATCAGGGTTCCGGGGTCAGGTGGAATAGAGCGCCATAACATGTGTGTACCTTTTATCAGGGGCTCCAGCCACGAGCCATGACAGCCTCTCTGAGTGTGAGAAGCAGAAGCCCAGAGCCAGAGATCCCTCTTAAGACCACACTCATATTCATTTCGGTAATGCCTGCTGGACATACATGCGTCAAGGGATAACAAGTGAAGGCAACAATTGCAAATTATGTATGTTATATTGAAGGAACTGAAGTGCTCTCTGTACCCAGTGTGAAAATGATGGTGTGTCATTTACAATCATTAAAGCAGTACATTGAAATAGGAAAGACAGAGATATAAGAAACGAACCTGGGAGTATAGTATCAATAGGGAAAACACGTCTACAGATATGCATGTACACACACATGCGCACACGTAACCACATAAAAGTTCCTGAAATCAACCTTTCTCACTAAGAACAATGTGACGCTGAACAGTATTTCCTTAGTTTTCCATTAACTCACTCACAGGGGAAGTCTGACCACCCATGGGGCAGAAAGATTACAGCTATTTACAAGGTAGCAAGGGTACATTTTTAGTTTTGGTTGTATTTTGTTTTTAATTTTTGAATTGTTAGGTATCTATCTTTCACTCTGTAAATTGCATACAGCAACCTGGTAGGTGATTTACAGATTAAATTATGTTACTGTAAGAATAATAAAACACTAAAATATCCTTTAGATTCAACAACTACTTACCTAACTGTCACACAAATGTCACAATACAATAGTAATGCTATTTTCTTTAAAAAAAAGCCATACAATGAATCAAGTCACTAAACATATAAAGCACCTTTGAAGAAAATGAAAAGAGAAAGGTCCGTAAATATTTTGCTCCAATTTGTTTGTGGTTATTTCACATAGCACAGTGGTCCAAACTCTACCCACAAAAGGGGGTAGGGTGGGTGGACAGTGTCCTTCATGGAATAAGCACAAATTTTTATTCTTGAATTATCATCCCTTGTAGCCTGACAGGAACCTTTTCTTTGCATTACAAGGAATTGTGCCAGAGAGTAGGGAATAAAGACCATTAAGACCATGGTGCCTGCTCCCGAGGGGATGAGGAGTGTACCGGTAATTATAATACAAGGGAAACCTGTCAAGCATTCTCCCTCTAGCTGATGGAATCAGAGTTGGCTTCAAGGATGAGGTCTATTTGAACTAGACTTCAGAGAACAATACGATTTCCAAAAGAAGAGGCAGAGAACAGGAGTCTGCAAGGATTTACTCGTATTTCTATGACTACCGTTTTCACACTACCATAGGTTAAAGTCTCCCCAGTAAGTCTCACTTCTTTCTCCTTCAGAGTTTCTCATTCATGTCTTTAAGAAGAAAAGCAAGAAGCCCAACTGGGTCTTTTTCTTACAGAAGGGAATAATTATTCATTTCTAAAAAGTCTCTCAGATTTATCTTATCTCTATTACCACTTCTACCACCAAAATTCAGACTTGCATTATGTTCCCCTAGACCTTTGCAAGAGTCCCGATCGATTTCTCGATCGATTTCTCTAGTCTCCAATCAAATAGCTACCGCTTTCAGACCAATATTCTCAAAGCAACACTCTGGTCATGCCAGCCTTTCTACTTAAAAACCTTTAGTGGAATCGAAACAACTGCCAAATCAGGTACATCTTCATATATCTTTATCTTTATATATCACATATCTTTATATTTATACATCTTTAGTCTCCTCCTATCTGGGACAATTCCTCAGTAATTTCCTATCATTCATAAACCTGACACTTTTGAAGAGTAATAGTTAGTATTTTATAGAATATCCCTCAATATGGGTTTTTCTGATGTTTTTTCACAATTAGACTAAAGTTACGGATTTTGAGAAAAAAAAATCACAGAACTGATGAGCCCTGTTCATTGCATCATACAGGGGGTACACGATATCAACATGCCTTATTACTGGTGATGCTTAGTGATATAGGTTTTTGTTTTTATTCTGTGATAATTCATTAAGTTGTACAATAAATCACTGGAGATATATATTGTATTTGGAGATATATATATTATATATTTGGATATATATGTATATTCTTGAAGTATAGCTATGTATAGTTATATACTCGTATGTGTGTTATATCACATACACACATTATATATATTATATAACCCAACACATATGAGCACTTTAAATGTTTTTAAAGCTTAAAAAAGGTAAAGCACATTTCATCAAATGTATAAAGAAATTTTGGTATATTCATACAATGGGATATATACAGCAATGAAAATGAAGAAAAGCACAGCTACACACGACATGAACAAATTTTACAAAAATAGTGTTGAACAAAATAAATCAGATGTATACTAAAGAATACGTAGATCCTGAACCCGTGTATATGTAGTTCAAAAACAGGCAACACTAACGGGTCTATTTGTAAAAGGACCAACTGTAAAGAACAGCAAGAACATTAGTACTCTAAAAGTGCAAATAGAGGAGGGAGGGGTGTGTGATAAACAAGGGACACAGAGAGGGCTTCTGGAGTTCTGGAAATGTTATACGTATTTTCACCTAGGTGGTGGTTCCATGGATATTCATTTTGTAATCTAAGTATACTACACATTTATGCTTCATGTATTTTTTCATATATGTTAGATTTCAAAATAAAAAATAATAAGACATCTTTGCTATCAATGATATGGCATTATTTCTGGGAAGAAGACACATAGATCTGGAAAATTGTTGAAATGATATGAAACATATGATCCAATACTACAGATAAGATGTATTAGTATAGAAGGTCACAGAGGATAAGCTTTGAAGAGTTAAATTATCCACAGAAGAGAATGAATAGTCCAGGTTGGAGGAATAACATAAACCAAACTCAGATATTCAAATTTCCAGGGTTTGGTATGAGAAAGGAATGAATGATGAGGTTGAACAGGTTATATTGGATCAGATTATTGAGACCACTCTATTTGATAACCCATGTTGAGGGATATTCTATAAAGTACTTGACCATCGCTCTTCAAAAGTGTCAAGGTCATGACACCTGTGTTAATGAAAGATACTAAATATTAATAGCTATATTTATTGGTGGCTTATTCTGTGCTAGGCAATTTAAAGCTTATAACAATCTTAAGTGTTGTTATCTATTCTTTTTTCAAATGAGGTAACTGAGGCTCAAATTAAGAATCTTGCTCTCTAAGAACATGGCTAGAAAGTCGTGGGGTGAAGACTCAAATCCATATGACTGATCCGTGATGGAAATAAAGACCAACCTATCAGGAATGAGTATCCTACTACCCTAGGAAATACTATTTCCTACAAGGAAGCAAAGGTCTTTAGAAAAATGGCCGATTCCAGGTCTGGAACAAGAAATGTACTGGTTGAGGCTGAAACATCTTGTCATTCCAAACCATAAGGAAATGATGAAAGATTCCTATGGCCATGTCTCCCGTGACCAAAGTGAAGCATCAATAAATGTAATTGCAAAGGATTGAAACACATTAAATATGACTAAATGATAATAAAATATAAAAATCTCATACGTCCTGTTTGGAGGATGCTAGGGAACCACCTCATTTTCAAAACTGTTAAGTGAAGGGAAAGAATCCAGTGTTTTCCTACCTCTCCTATATAATCTGTAGCTGTGGGTAACCAAATAGCTGATAAGGGAAAATTTCTCTTGAAAGAAGCATCCAACTAGAAACGAAAAAAAAAACAGATAGAATTAGAATACCTCCATTTCCTAATTCTTAATAAACTAAAGGATCCAGGTGACGATCGCCAATGCCTGATAATATCACCAAACTATGAGAAAAATTATGATATTACCTGCCTCCTGACAGAAAAGTACAACACATATGAAATAGAGTACTAATAGAGTCAAGAATAAATTGAATTTGAATCTCATAAAGACGACTACTAATTTATAGGACATATAAGAGACAATGGTACATGTTAAACAACACAATAGTGATGCAATAATCAAAATCCAAACTGTAAGAAATTCTGCAAATAAGCCGTCTTTGTTTCACACAATTACAAGGAAAAAAGAAGAGAAAGACAGTGTGCCTAGAGATTAAAAGATATTTAAGAAAAATATCAACAAGTGTCAATGTAAAAAACTTATTTGAATTCTAATTTAAACACACTGTAAAAACAAAACAAAAACATTTATAATTGTAGGAATGTGTACACCAATCAGACATTTAACAGTATTAAAAATCACGGTCAATAGTTTTAGGTGAGATAACATATTGTGGTTATGTCTTTCATTAGATCTTATGTTTTAGAAATGCATACTGACATATTTACAGATGAAATATTTGATGTCTGAGATTTGCATCAAAATAATCTGTGAGGAGTAGAGAGTGGGTAAAGACGAAACAAGACTGGTCGTGTATTAATAACCATTGAAAGAGCAATGGGAACAGGAAGTTCATTACACTATTGTCTCTACTTCAAGTGTAGTATTTATATTCTATAGTAAAAATTAAAAATAAAAACAAAATGTTTAAAACAGGCTCAGAGTGTTTCTTCCTCTCATGGAGAAGGAGAGATGAAAATTACCAGAGAGGAAGAAATATGGATTCCTGGGAGCACAGTTACGTTAAATAAATAAATAAATAAATAAATAAATAAATAAATAAATAAATAAAGACCTGGCTGAGAAAAAGATAAGTTTACGGAGAAAAAAACAGAGACATGGTGAACTCACAAAGTCAGAGGCACATTCCTTTCCCTGGAGGAAGACCCCGGGAGGTGGATGAAAAGGTTTGGACCACCAGCTTTATGGAGATATTAGTGAGTTGACAAAAGGGAAATAAATGATGGAATTTGTAAATACAGTAATGTCATAGTTTAATACCTCTCAGTATTAAAATTTCTTCATAAGACTCTCACTATTACATTTCACAAATGTTTCTAAAAATCAGTAAGCCGGCATTCTTAACTTCATCCATAACTAACAGGTAAGATGGCCCGAAACTTTTTCCTTGGGTTGCAAGTTAGCTTTGATAGAGGTCATATCACACTCTAATTTAGAAACCTGGAAAAGCTGGCCTTCTCTATCTTTTGCTAAAGTCGGAAAAATAATTGTTCTAGAATGTAAATGTAGTCAGTTTCCCTAAGGAGCAAGGACTCCTGGGCTTTGGTTATTTATCATTTGAACTGTTGTTCTCTTGGAACAGATTTTGGCTCTGGATTTTGTTAATCTGAGAAAAGAGTCTCCAATTACATGAGTCAAGAGCAAACACATCACCCCAGTTCTTGTCTCTTTGCCAAAACATGGTGCATACATGACTCTACCAAAGTCAAAACTTAGCCTTTGTTCACATTCCCCACAATTGGAAAATCATCTGTACCACTAATATTATTTCCTTATTCTTCGAAGTATGCACCTTTGATGAAAATGATTCCTAGAGAATTCCCACCATGCTTGAGATATTGCAATCCTACTCAAAATACATTAACGGCCTTTGCAACATACTCCTACTACCTCTACCAACTACACCACTCTTACTAATGCCACATCTCCTTAATCTGTGATCCATCCTTGCATCATCACCTCACACCCAAATTTCACCTCTGCCTCATGTCAGAAGCACATAACTAGCCCTAAGGTGCTCTCTTTGGTGTTTCAGGACTCTTGCCATGAATCTCAAAGGTATACATCTTCCCTTTCTAGTGCTTTTCATAGCCACTTTGGTCACTGCAACTTCTGAGCCTCAGTTTCCTCAGCTATAAGATGAAAGAGCAGATAATGGACTCCACAGTTCCCTGGTGTTTGTATATGAGGTGTAGCTAAGTAAATGAATAAGTCAACCACATTGGCTCCTTGTCCAGTTGCTGTGCCAATGTTCTGTAGAAATCCTAGTGGAACATTTCCTCATCTGAGACTTCTATGAAGGAAGTTCAGTTTAAAAAGATGAGCTGTTTAATTTTGTTTTGTTGTTGTTTAAGTGGATGAGTTACAATCTCAGATTTGTCCTTTGGGGTCTATGTCCATGTCTATAGTCCTCATGAGTTTAGTTATGAGTAATAAATAGAGACCTTTATTATCATGGTATAGTGGGAATTGTTTAAAATTTATTCTTAGACCAAGCCTTTGCCTGGGCCTCCTGGGTCCTCCTTACTACACCTGGGACCATCCATGGGCATCATCAAAACTGCAGTTTAAATGCATCTCACACTGGCTCTCCTTATGCCACAACTCCTTGTGCAGTTGAATATACACCATTTAGAGTTCTTCTTGTTCATATCTTACTCAATTTTGGATGCTGTCTCAATTTTTTCATATGTTGAGTCAGTATCATTGAGGTCCAGTAAAGAGAACAAAACCCATTCTAGGTAGTTCAATAGAAGAAATTTAATATAGGGAAATAACTATTAATAGTTACAGAGGTGTTATAAGAGCTAAAAAAATACATGCCAATAAGACTACACAGAATGCAACAACTTCAAGAAGCTACTACTGTGCATGGGGCTTGAGGGACAGAAAAGGGATGGTGTTATCTGAATAGAAGCCAGGGCTACCCTGTGTGAGTGAGAACCTTGGAGAAGAAACCATCCAAAAGGAGCTGGAAACACGGCAGGGGTTACCTGGTGGGAATTGGACCACAAAGGTGAGGCTTCCAGGCATGACCTGGACCCACAGAAGAGACATAGCCACTGCTTGACATACTCCCAAAGGAGAGAGGAGAGAAACACCTTGGGTTCTTCCCTTCCCAAAATTCCATCTCCTGCCAGAAACTCCCATTGGCTGAACCTAACCAGAAGGCAGTAGGTGAGGAAGCCTGAGAAATGCAGAGTAGCCCCTTGGGATTCAAAGCAAAGAGGACCAGGAATGGCTGTAAGAGAAAACAGACATATAACCTGTATAAGAATTGGAAAAAGAAATACAAATAACCAATCAACATAGGAAGATATGTTCAACCTCATTCGCAATCAGGAACATACAACTTTAAACCAAGATACCATTTTACCCCCCACCAAAAATGTTAAAATGCTAAGTGTTGATGAAAATATTCAGCAATGGGAACACTTGTCTACACCATTGGGAGTGCAAATTGGAACACACCTTGGCATTGTCTAATAATGATGATGCTGATCATACCTTATGCTCCAGGAATTCCACTTCCAAGAATACACGCTAAGGAATATCTAGCAATGTGCACCAGGAGACATGAACAAAAATGGTCACAGAATCATTTCTAAGGACAGCGAACTACCCAGTTGGAACCTACCCATTGTCCACCAACAAGAGAATGGATAAAGTGTGCTTTATTCTTATAATGGCATAACACGTAAAAATGGAATGAACTTCAGCTACACACAACCACACAAATGAATGTCACAGGCATAACTTTGAACAACAAAGTGGCCAAAAAAAAACACCCAACTTGAAATTATTCTACTTACATAAAATTACTAATATGCAAAGTTACATAGGTATTTAAGAAGTGAATCATATATGGGAAAACTGTAAAGAAAGGAATGATAATCCATTTAGAATGGTTACTTCTGTGTGGGAGTAAGACGGATATGACCAGGAAGAGGCCCACCAGCATAGCTATTCTATTTTCTTTTCTTTTTTTTTTCCTTTTTTTTTTTTTTTAATTTATTGGGGTGACAATTGTTAGTAAAATTACATAGATTTCAGGTGTACAATTCTGCATTACATCATCTATAAATCCCATTGTGTGTTCACCACCCAGAGTCAGTTCTCCTTCCATCACCATATATTTGATCCCCCTTACCCTCATCTAGCCATTCTATTTTCAACATGATATATTTTATCATTAAAAACATGACTTTAGAGGTCCTGAAAGCTCATGTTGTTTCTCCCTAATTGTAATTGAAAATCAAATAATAGTAACATTCTCACACATTCATGCAAATTCTGTAAGTGAGCTTTCCATCTTGGTATCGTCACTGATGCTATTGACTTTGGCCAAATTATCTTTCTTGTCTGTGTTGTCCCACTTTCCACATTTGTAACCTGAGGATAATAGTAGTACCTTTGCAGGATGCTTGTCACATGGCAAAGCACATGGAAAATGCTCCACACAATGGCCTCGAAGTCCCAGTGGATGTCACAGCACAGCACAGTGGATGGCAGATGTCTGCTATTTTGCTCACACCACTGCCTCAGCTTGGAGTGTCCTCCTCATTGCCTCTATCTACTGAATGTCCTCAGCCAAGGACATTCGTCCCAGTGCCTAAACCCTCCCTCCTACCCTAGCTGATTTTCCCCTCTTTTAAAAGCCTAGACCTCCTGTTGCCTGTACCATTTATGAGGTACTTATGTGTTTATTCATTCATTCATCCAGCAAATCATGGGCCAGGTACTGGGAACAAAGAAGTGACTAAAACAGACAATCGCCACATTCATGGGCCCTGCTGCCAGGAGAAGAAGATAGACATTCAGCAAATGAGCAAGCAAGCACACCAATTAATCCAGCTCCGCTAAATGCTATTCAGATAAATTATGGGATGCATTGAGAACCTGTCACAGAGGAAGCTCACCAAGGCTGCAGAGTCAAGAAAGATTTCTTTGAGGAAGTGATATTCAAGGTGAAATTTGAAGGATACACTGTTTGTTATTGTTACCATAGACAATAAATATTTATTGAGGACCTACAACCTAGATGGAGAATCAGTGCACATGAACTTACAGAAAAAATAGCAGCAGGAGGTAGCACATGTTAAATGTGAAGAGACTAGAATATACAATATTATACAGATGTTTGAAATCCCCAAGGGCTAGAGCCCTGCTTCAAAACATTTTATAAAAAACATGAGATTTGAGCAGACCCTTCAGTGGAAAGGTGGAACTCAGACAAAAGAGGGGAGAAAGGCATTCCAGGAACGGCACTGGGGAAAATACAAATATACGGGCAGAGCTACGAAAAGGCAAGGCAGATTTAGATAGGTTGCTTGAACCAAGGAGTGACATAGAAAGGTAATTAAAGATAAAGGGTCAGATCATCATGGAACTTGCTTTTTCCTAACTGGAGTTTTCTTTTTGTATCCTGGGTGTCTTTTCCTCACTGGAAAAAAAAAAGTGCATTCACAAAGCTGCATACAATTTCAGGTGTTCAGATTCCCCTAAACTCTTGGTTAAGAATCACTTTTGTAAGTAAGTAGCACTGAAAGGATTTGGGTAGTAGGAAAGTATCGTGTTCCAAACAGTGTTTAGGTCTACATGCTGGAGAGGATGACAACTGCTGGCAGTGAGGTCATTTGAAGAACTATCGCATATAATGCAAGCAGGAGCTTGCATGGCCCTACGCTAATGCAGGGGCTCTAAGAATTCATTAAGTAATGTGTGTTGAGAGCTTACTCTGGGACACGCCTGGGGCTCCATGTTAGGGACCTGATAATGAAGAAGATGAGGGTGCTGCCTTCAAGGAGCTCCAGGCTGGGCAGGATCAGAAAGGCAGCAGCCACTGGTGCAGAGCATCAGAGCAGTAGCAAGGTGTCTGACTCAGAACTTTCCACTGCCTGTTCCCTAGAGAATCAAGTCAACTCACTTTTCTGCTGCCATTTCTGCTTCGGCCCCCACCACAACTAATTTCAACACCCACACACACATGTACCCTGCAGAGCAGCCACACTGGACTCTTGACTGTCTTCTGACATTGTTTTGCATTTTCCCGCCCCCATTCTGTCAGTATTTCTCTCCCACCAGCTGTGCCTGGTCAAACTCCAATGCATTACACATTCTTCCAGACATAGTTGAGGCATTGTCTTCATTGAAGCTTTGTAGTCTCCTCATTCATTCTTCCCTGAGTTACTGTATGTGTGCCTCAGTCTCCCTGAGTACTCAGTAAACTTGAGAGGGTAAGGGTGTTGCCTTTTTATCTTACACTGGAAGGTGTCCAGTTCCTGTGATGGCAATAGTTTTTTGTAAATACTTAACTGAAAGGTGGGAGTCTGGAGGGAGAACAGAGCCAAGGTAGATTTGGAGCCACCAGCAAACCTTGGCAGTTGGAATCAGGAAAGGCAACCTAGATGGTCACCTCCTCTTGGAAGAATTCCCTCTTGGGGAGCAGGGATGGAAGCCATCCGAGGTACACACTATCTGCTCAATAAACACGGGGTTTAAAAATGTAGAACCCCTAAAGAACAGAACAAAAGAACAAATAAAACAGAAATAGACTTACAGATACAGAGAACAAACTGATGGTTGCTAGAAGGAAGGGAGGTTGGGAAGATGGGAGAGAAAGGTGAAGGGATTAGGAAGTACAAATTGATATCACAAAATAGTCACAAGATGTGAAATACAGTATGCGGAATATAGTAAAAACTATGTATGGTTGCAGATTGGTCCTAGACTTATCAGGGGGATCACCTCTTAAATTATATAAATGCCTAACCACTATGCTGTACACCTAAAACTAATATAAAATAATATTGAATGTCAACTATCATGTATTTTATATATATATACATATATACATATATGTATATATGTATACATCGTGTTTCCCTGAAAATAAGACCTAGCCGGACAATCAGTTCTAATGCGTCTTTTGAAGCAAAAATTAATATAAGACCCAGTGTTATATTATATTATATTGTATATTATATAAGACCCAATCTTATAGTAAAATAAGACCCGGTCTTATATTATAGTAAAATAAGACCGGGTTTTATATTAATTTTTGCTCCAAAAGATGTGTTAGAGCTGATTGTCAGCTAGGTCTTATTTTCGGAGAAAAACAGTGTGTGTGTGTGTGTGTGTGTGTGTGTGTGTGTGTGTATACATATATATATATATATGTATACATATATATACACATATATACATATATATGTGTGTATATATATACACACACACACATATATGGTCACAAGATGTTAAGTACAGCATAGGTAATATAGTTAATGGCACTGTAATAGATATCTATGTACAGTGTCAGGTGGGTAGTAGACTTGCTGGGGTTATCAATATTTGAGGTGTGCAAATGTCTAATCATTATGTTGTTTTGTACACCTGAAACTAATATTAAATAAATAAAATTTTAAAAGGCAAAAAGCAATATATGTATATATAAATATATATATATATATATATATATATATATATATATATATATATATATATATAACCTTCATATCCGGGTACCTGAGGTCACCCTATTTATAATGATAGCAATTCCCACAGGGAGAGGATAAATTCTACTCTCGCAATTGTCTGTTTTGGGTGCAGACTTCCACATTTGTACTGGATTATTATTAGTTATTATTACTATTAAATTATTTTTTTTAAAGCGGTTACTTGCAACGGTCAATGGTTATAAAGCCTAAATCATCCTTGGAAATATTGTAGGGCCTCTCGAATAGCTCTTGCTTTTTATTCTTTAACAACTTGCAGGGCCAACTACAGCATGCATTACCACACCTTTGTTCGAACTATCAAAATGCTGAAGACATTGCTAAGGACGACTGCATTTTTTGGTTTGACCGCAGCCACATCACGACGGGTGCACATCTCCCCCACTGAGGTATGAAAGGATATGGGTGCCTCTCCAATCCAGCCGTGCAATGAAGAAATCATCCCTGACTCGGGTGCGTAAGGCAGAGGACAAGGTCCTAAACTGACCGAACCCACCCACCAGGGCGGTCCCTGCATGTGCGGCGTCTCCTCGACTTTACTGATGAAGTGGGGTCCCGGGCCCTCACTGCCGGCAGTCTGTGCAGGGCCCTGGTTTCTAGCTGCACGCTAACTTCCAGCCTCCTCGCAGGTCCCGCCGGTCCAAGGTGCTCAGAGGTCTTGGCACGTCATCTTCCCGCCTCCGATTCCCGCCCCGCCCGCCCTCCCCTCCCTGCCCCGGGACTCGAGACTTGCTCAGCTGGTTGGCCGAGGACGGCGGGGGCGGGCCCGGGGCGCCCCGGGAGCCTAGGGGCAAAGGCGCCAGTAGGGCAGTCTGGGCGCACCGGGAGGGTTGGCTGCCCCAGGCGCCCGAGGACCAGGATGGACTACGTGGGCCGGCTCGGGACGAGGCCTCGATGGGCTGCCCCTCGCCGCGCGGCGGAGCTCCTGGTGCTGCTCCTGCCGTGCCTGGGATTGGCGGAGGCCTCGGGCCGCGCAGGTAACTGCGGGTGCGTCCACCCGCCGGCGGACTAAAGGCCTCGACGCTGCCAGGGTTGCCGACTTCCCTCGGTTCGGGTGAAGGCTGCGGTCCGGGCTCACGTCACCTCTGCTTTGCGCCGGGGTCTGAGGCCGGACTAGCGAGCCGGACGGGAGGTCTGGGGTGAAGGTGCTCCATCCCCCCGGTGGCCGGGAGAAAGGCTGGCTGAGGCGGGGCAGGGCGGGACCATCCTGGTGCTGAAGGGCAAGGAGGCTACGGCACCGGGCGCACCGAGTCTTTCCTGGGCGGATCCCGCCGTTCCTCATCCTCTCTCCTCTCACTTGCTTCCCTGGAGTATAGGGCTCCTCAACAGTCCCTACGCCCCATCCCGTCCGTCTCGCTTCTCCTGCGCCCCGGGTCACTTTGGACACTCATTGTCCAGAGGAGTTTTCCACCCTCAGCGCCAAGGATGAGTAATGATTCTCCATCTTCACTGTGCCCACGGATGCACGAGAAAAAGGAAGTCAGGTTAAGCCATGTGTCCTAAAGTGACCATGAGCCTGACTCAGTTATGATGCCCTCCCCTCAAGCCTCGCGCGGCAAACCTTTCTTCTAATTGGCTTATCAGCGCCAAGCGATCCCCGGGAGACCGACGGTCCCACGAAGCATGGCAGATAGTTTGCCGGGACATTTCCTGCCTCTTACTGCGGAAGCAGGGCAGGAGCCGACGCTTTTAGTTGATGCTCTGGGTAGTGCCGACCCCACCATCCCCCTTGGCACCGACCGGAGTTCACCGACAGGATTCGCTTTTACTTTCTCTTTTTGCCTTGGCAAAATGTGTGCTGAGGACTTTGTTTCTTAGTCGTGCCGCATAACGGACAATGTGTAATCCGTGGGCCGTCCCCACCCACCACTTGTTACCTTTTCTGGTTGAGGAAGTAAAAGATGTTCAAGGGAGTTTTTGAAAAACTTCACATTGCTTGCCGCTCTTATTTTCTTTGCTGCTAAACTAAGAAACTGATTTAGACATGTTTTCAGAGAGGGATGGAAGAGGTTTCTGAGTGTCGGTGGCGTCACCCTATCTCCATCCACTAAGGACCTTTTAGTGGACCCTGCTCTGATTCACACTTCATTCTTTTTTGACCTTCTGTGCTGGAAACTACCAGAAAATCCTTTATTGCTGTGAGAATTCCATTCAGCCTTCCCCCCAGTCCAGGCAGAAAATTTTCACTACAGCAACTCAGTACAATCAAAATACACTAACCCTTCAATCACGAAACTCTTGGTTTCCATCTACATCTATTTTAAGCTTATCTATTTTGTCTGCCCCACAGAATTCAAGATTTTCTTCACGTTTGCAGTCTCCGCAACCCTTGGCCTTTGTCATTAACTCAAAACAAGGGGCACAGGCTTAACTCCATTCTCCCTGCACTCGGTGATCACAGGTGGTTTTTTTTTTTTTTTTTCTTTGTCCTGCATCCTTTCTCACCCTTAGCTGCTGCTCTGGTTGGCGTTCTCACACTCTCAGACCAGACTTGTGGCCCTATTCTGGAAAGCACTGGAATTTGGAAACCCCAGCCATTTAGGCAGTTTGCTTGGCAGTGTGTCAGCTTCATGTTGCTGCTAATGGCATGCAGCTCATCATATGTGCGCAGCTAGGTTTGCACAGGTGGGCTCGGCTGCTCAGAAGCTAGAGGAGTACTTCTGTGTCCTTGGGGAAATGCCAGTTGCTTAGTTTACCTTTTTGCCTCCTTGGAGAGCTAACAGCTTACAGTAAACGAATCCTTCCGGGATTTCTGAGTCTCTCACCAGCCCACACCACCCAATCTGAACTCCTTGACTTTCTGACTCGAGGTAGACTGCCATGGACCCAGCTGTCACTTCAGAACCTGTTTTTGAGCTGGCAAACGCAGAATTCTGGTTCTCTCCTATTGCACCTGTATGCTGCACACAATGTAGTGATGTCGCAAAATGCTTAACCGTGTGGGCTGTCAAAGTTCCCCTGAAATTAAAAATGCTGCTGTCTTCATCCTCTTGCCTTCGAATCATCTCCCTCTCCATGTGTCTGTGGTTATGAAATGCTGATGTTCAGCTTCTCTTTGGAATGCGCAAAGCTCTTTGGTTTAGGGCTTGTAAAACAGGAATTACTGAACGATCAGACACTAAGAGATAGTTTTTCTTTGATGGATGTGGAAATGTTGAAAATTCATTTTCAATTTATGATAATGCTGCTTAGCCATTTCCTCTCAAATACCACTAGAATGTATACATAAAATGAAGCATATAAAAAGTGCGCCCGGTACTTGGGGTGATGAGGCTTCTTTTCATAAACTTCTGCCTTTTAGACTTGTCCCAATATTGTATTTGGAGTTAAAAAATTAAAATTCCATTCAGAATCAGTATAGTTGTAAAGTGACCAAGATGTCCTATTATATAAGGCTATCAATGAAGAATCTGTTTTATAAATTGCTCTGTAATTACCTTTCAAAGTGTAATGGATTTCTGAAGTATTTTATATACCTTTATTTAACAAATTTTTCTAAATAAGGAATTATTTTCACACTTTCTTAGTCCTTCTTCCCACTCTTCAACCTACCATCTCAATAGGGTCACAAGACTGAGGCAGACTGAACAGCTCCTGTTAAGGGTAAGGAAAGCTTTGGGGAAACATCATGAAAAGACAAGACTTTCCTTAGCTTATATGTTATGTATGAATGCTTATGTCTGTGGTTATATACACATTATGTATGAAGGCTAATAAGAAGTTTCCTTAAGTCATATCAATAATTAATGTCTAAATGACCACTATAGGTGTCAAACATTGATATTACATATTAGGGTAAAAGACAGATTTAGAATGAGGCAAATAGCTATAATCATAGATGTTGCAATTAGGTAAGAAGCTTGGCAACCCCTCTTCCACATAACTACTTCATGCTACACACCTCTCCTGTAGTCTTTCAGAGTTCCTACAAGCTTGTCAAGTCCACGGGTGTCCCAGAAGTAACGTGTATAATAAATGGAAAAAGGTACATAATTTTTCTCTTCCAAAGGGTATTTATGAAGTGGCACTGTCACTTAAGTGCACATGCTCAATAGATTAGAATGACCTAAAATACTGCTAGCATTAGCATGATAAAATAAAGTTGTGGGCATCTGTTCAAGGACAGTATGCAGTGAACTCAGCAAAGACCAATAAAACCTGCAAAACTAGGGACACTGCTATCTTGTGGACATAGAAGATGCTAGTTTTGAAAGTATGTTGGATAGCTTATGCTGCACTACTTTCATCTTACATTTGGAGAGACCATGTTTCCCCGAAAATAAGACCTAGCCGGACCATCAGCTCTAATGCGTCTTTTGGAGCAATGATTAATATAAGACCGTATGAAGACCCTGGGGAGATTAAGTGACTTCCCTGAGGTCTCCCAGCTACTGGTAGCAGCAGGAGGTCTTTAATCTAGGACCTCTGACTCCTTATTTCACTGCTCTTTTCACTGGACTAAGAGCCATAGCTAATCCATTGGATTCTGCAAATTGCAACTTGAAAAATCTAGAACTCCACACTGCAAAGGTAGGCAAAGCTGCTGTTTGCCCAGTTCACCTGTTTGAGGTCAAGGGGCGCAGAGCTGCATGCCCAGGAAAGAGAGCAGTGAGACTGCAAAAGGGGGAAGTTTCCAGCGAGAGCGGCAGCTGCCCATTCTTCTGCAGGAGCAGGAATTTCCTGCAGTAATTCCTGATACTTTGGAACACAACATTTATTTTGGAGAGGTGAGAGAAAATAGATTTGGAAAGAGGCACATCGCAGGTCTGAGAGGCTATTAGGTAGATATGTGAGAAAAGGACATTAGAAAAGTGTGAGTGATACTACTCTTCTAAGATAGCACATTTTCCTCTTTTGCTGATTATCTTCCCAAAGTGTCCATAAGGTAGAGAATGGCAGAGTGATATCAAAGAAGAAAGGGGGATGGAACTACACGGCAAACCTACTTAGATGCAACCCTGTGCAATATTGTTAAATACAGACTTGAAAGCAGAAATAACAATGTTTTAAAGGATTTTGTTGTTCCTATTGTATCTCTTGTTGCAGCTGCTGCTATTTAAAACAAAAAGTTCTGTCCAAAGTACAAACTGAAATCAGACTTAATTTTATAGTTATTATTTACATAGGGAAATTTCCCCTCAAGTCCTTGGTATGAAAATTTTTAATTCTGAAAGCCTGTGAATTATTAGAAGTGGTGTTTAAAGTTCATAAAACTAGTGATTGCGAAACTGGTATCAAAATGAAAGTGCGTTTTGGGAAGTAAAATTTTACAGGTCCTTCTGCTGAATCCTTTGGTTCATTGATAATGATTATTAAAGTTTGTCTAAAAAATTTCAGCTTCACTCTCATCAACATGAAATTCTGTGCTACAACTTCAAAAAAATTTTTCATTGTAAGAACACTGACCAAATTGTTCAGTTGTAATTTGTTGTCACAGATGTGAATCTTGCTCCACAAACTCAGGTGTGCAAGAAACAATGTATTATTTTCAGAAAATCCAATGAAATTTTATTCTGAGGTCCTGTTTCACCAGGTTAACAGAACTTCAGTTTCTGTCATTACTGAGGTCTTCTCCAGCTCAGGCAAAACTGCCAAGGGAACCTTCAGAGCGGTTCCTCCTTTTAGCCTTCACTTATACTAGGTTACTTCTGAGTTTCCCATCGTCCAAGCCTTCTGGGTCTTGAATCCTGTGGTTCAGCTGGAGCTCAGGTTTGGCCTCCCTAGGTGATGCACAAAGTCAGCCCTCATCCTTTCCCTAGGGGTTTCCCATCACCTTCCTGCAGGAGCTGCGATGAAGCTGGCCACAGGTCCTCCCCGCCAGCCTCAGAACCCAGACCTCCATTTCCTCTCATCCCTTTATCTAATTATTCTACTTCTGCCCCTCAGAAGTTTCCCCATCTCCTCTGAGACACATTAATGTCATGTAATAATTTACCTTGCCATTGTAAAGTTTAAGCAAGACAGAATTGTGGTCCTGAATAGGCTCGGAATAGTTATTGTTGAATGTAGAGCACCTGTCTAAAGAAGATGAAACCTAAGGAGCTTCTTCATCTCATTAAATGGTGGGGGAGGGGCGAGGGTTTCAGGGGCTAACAATAAGAAATATACTATTCTAAGTGTTTTACGTGTATGAGCTCATTTTATCCTCCCATCTGCTGTATGAAGTACTATTTTACAAAGGAGGGAACTGAGGCATAGCGGTTAAATAACTTGCCCTGATCACATGGTAACAAGTGGCAGAGGCAGACTATGAAGAGGCAGGTGGACTCCAAAGCCCAGGCTCTAATCCCACGCTGTCCTGCCCTCCTGGCCACCACTGTCCGCTGACCTTGTGTAGTACATTACAGTTTGCACAGCTTGAAGAGTGGGACCAGTCCAGTGGTGCTCAGACTCTCCTCTGCAAGCAGGGGCCAAGGCACATTAGCCACATTCAGAATCCTGAAATGTCTTTGTCTGTCTTGACTCAGGTGATGACTCATTCACCATCTTCCATGAAAATACGGGCAAGTGCATCAAGCCGCTGAATGACTGGATAGTAGCAAAGGACTGTGACAAAACCGAGGACATGTTATGGAAGTGGGTTTCCCAGCATCGGCTCTTTCATTTGCAATCCCAGAAGTGTCTTGGCCTGGATATTACCAAACCCACAGATTCCTTGAGAATGTTCAGCTGTGACTCCAGGGCCATGCTGTGGTGGAAATGTGAGCAGTACTTCCTGTACGGAGCCGCCCAGTTCAGGTTGGCTCTGAAGGAGGGACATGCCATAGCAAGTACAAATTCATCTGATGTCTGGAAGAAGGGAGGCTCGGAGGAAAACCTCTGTGCCCAGCCTTACCGTGGTGAGTACTGGAGAGGGACTTGGACTCATTTGCTCTTATGGTTGGTAAATGTGGCATTGAACATGCACAACTGACCACAAATAAAGCCATACACTGTTAAGGGCAGTGAGCTTGCATTCAGTTCCAGACACTGGCTTATAACTCTGAGCTACCCCTATGATGTCAGTGCTATTTGCCCTGTTAAAGGTAAAGTCAGGAAAGGTTAGGTGCCTTGTCAGCGGTCACACAGCCATTCTGTGGCACACAGGGATTAGAAATCTCTCTGACACCTGAGCACATGTACTTCCTATGATTGCATCCTGAACTCCAGAGCAAAGGAAAAGTTAGAATAACAGAAAAACCTTTGTATAGGATAAAAGTCGAATCATCTAATAAAGTCAGATCTAGTTTAAGTTAAAAAAGAAGAAGAAAGAAAAAGGTAAAAAAGGAAATGTATTCTTCCTTGTCTGCAGATTTTGATATAAGGGAAAAGTTTTAAGACCTTCGGGTGGATTTACTTCCTTATTTTTGGCATGGCCATCACACTTTAATGTTTGTATTTGTGAGTCAGCATTTTAAGAGTGGATTTTTTTCTCAGTTGCTTCCAAAAATGAGTAGACGAATATTGCCTTTGGGGGAGCTGATTGGGAACTTTGTTTTTGAGTCCAGAGACTGGATTATAAGAAATTTCCAAGTTTAAAAAGAATGCATAGATTTATTTTTTAAAACCTCTAAATGTAGTAATTAGTTATCACCCAAGAAAATCTTTTTTCATTATGTTGCTCTAAATTACATCAAATGTTGGTATATAGATATAGATATAGATATTTAACTATCCAAGTCTTAACTGTTATTTCACCTTGGCTCTTCTTTGTAAGTTTACACAGCTTTACAGAGTTTTCCTTCTTCTCGTAAAGCTCATCTAAGCTAAATTTGACCTCCCAGCCTTTCCCTTGTCTGCACAAGATTTGTCCTCCGGGAAACCTCTCTGTGTTTCTTAATAAAGGTGCAGCTTCCTCTGAGATGTCATGTTCTACTGCTATGGGGAAATATTAGAGAATTAAGGATGGGTTTTCCTGTTCGTCAGTCCTCCACCCTTGAGTAGTTGATCAAGTCTGTTTCTGCTGGCCAGCTTCCTCCTAACCATAAAAAGCAATTGCTTTCTGGGATACCACTTAATGGCAAGTTTAAATTTTGTACTATAAAACCCTTTCTCCAACTTGGCAACTAAGAGAAAACATGGAACCAAACAAAATGCCTTTTGAACTGGATTTGACTTGTTTTATTGTATTTGTTCAAGAATCAGAAAGGATCATTTTCTTTGTCTCCTGTCCTTAATTCTTTTGAGGGACATAGTTGTAACTGTAAATTCCTTCAGTCCCCAAAATACTTTATTTCAATTTAACTGGTTTTCTTTGTAATCCTATGTGTTTTATGCATTTATAATATTCTTCTGAGGAGGGGGCCCGTGTACTTCACATAGCTGCCAAAGTGATCAGTAGCCCAAAAAGGTTAAGAATCTATGTAGGGCACCACCCCAGAGAGAGCTAAACAGGCATAAAGTGTTTCTTGACCTTACCAAATACAATATTTGTAACACTAAATTTCCTGCTAAGAAATTTATAAGAAAAGGCACACGTAGTTTTGACTTGTCAACAGATACATCAGGTTTTAATTTGCACAGAAGCCAGGACCAAACCTACCTTCTCTTTTTCATTCCTTTCTGGGTAACTGGTACCTTCCAAGTCGTATATGTCAGAAATCTACAGGTCACCCTAGAGTTGTCCTGCTTTCCTCTCCCACCATTCAAATTTAATCAAATATTAAGTCCTGAAAGTTTTTCTCTTCTAAGTTTATGTAGTTCCTTCTTGTTCTTAGGTTAGAAACTGCTGTCTCAAGTTAGGGACTTCCTCTAGGACTGCTCTCTCAGACTCCCCATATTGGTTCCCTCCCCACCCCCAACTTATCTAGTTATACAGAGATAAGAAAGATACGATGACTGAATCCCAACAAGGTGAAGTCCAAGGTTACCAAGCTTGTTACAGCAAAGCAACCACTCAAGACCAGGATTGGGTTCCCCACATATAGCTACTTTATTTCTCCCTTGGCTTTTGCTGTATAATTGTTTTGTTTTCTTTTCTTCTGTGTAAGAACATTTGTTTGCCATTGTGTTCTGGGTTGCCTCTCTCCCCAATTCCCGTCCTGTGTGAGTCATAGTCATCAGAGAAAATTTTAGTTGTATACATTTTATGAATAACTGCTCTGACTAGCATCCAGATGTACAGTTATATCATTAAGATATCTTGGCCTCACTAGCATGCTTCAAATTTTGAACATTTGTTGAATCATGCAGAGGAAATGGACTTATACTAGAGGGGTGGCTGTAGAACTCCTGAATTTTGAGCAATTCTTAGAAGCCTGGCAATGTCTTTAACCATTGAAGCTATTTTGTCTCATATTACTGAAGAAATTTGTTTTAGTTTCCCATGTAAGCACCTCATCTTTTGAAAGGCTGCTATCCCCAAAAATTCATCAGAGAAGATTCTTCTCAGGAAAGCCTGTCTCTCTAGGGAAACCCATGGGATTTAAGAGGTCGAGCAGCAGTGAATAAATATGTGAGAAGAAAACTCTTAGAGAACAATTTGCGTAATTTAGCTGCTGCTGTTGTGTTGGTGGTTATATGCATATCATTCTGCAGAGCACATTGTGAGAACAGCACAGCTTCTTAACTGAAGCCCAGCTTTGAGCTATGACACCTGAGAAGGCAGCCACTGATGTCACAAGTTGTCCTTATATGTCAAGGCCTCTAATCAGAGAGCCAGTTCCCATCCCTGTCAATTACAGCTGAGTGACTGAATGTTTCACTTACCTACTCTGCAAAAATGGGGATTTGACAAACAAGTGTAATACTTGCCCTGCTGGTCTCATGGGCTTATGGGAAAAAGCAAGTGAAAGAAATGTATGTGAAAGCACTTTGTATTAGAAACACAAGCATTTGGGGGGAAAAAAACCCTGATAGATCTACAAGTAATAGTCATCACGCTCAGGGACTCTCCTTTTAAGTGTTGTAATATGGGAAGAGAAGTTGGTCATGAGCTATTGGGAGTTTGAGTGTGGTTAAAAACAAAACATAGTAATAAGCAGCATCCTTATAAAATATAAGGACAAATTACTCTTTAACAGAAGTACCCTGTTCAGACCATTTGTAAGTCCGAGGGAAACAAAACCAATGTTCCTTGAAAGGTTGTTTGCAAATGAAAACATCTAAATTATTCTTACCTTTTGCTGTATTACTTCTTAATACATTCTAAACTATCAAATTAAGTCTCCTAGTTCAGTTAAATGAACACTTGAGAATAATAAAGGATGTGGAATAAAATACTATCTTAAATACACATTTATGCGAATCTATGAGCCATTCTGAGGGACCCTAATTGACTGGCAATGGGTGATAAGATCTGACTTTATGCTTTAACCTCATAGCCATTATTTAATCTGTTAATGACCACAGTTTGGTTTTTTTTAGTTTCAGGTGCACAAAACAATGTAATAGTTAGACATTCATCATTTATTTATTTATTTTTCTTTTTTTTTTCTTTTTTTTTTTCTTCCTTCCTGGCATCAGCTAAGCCATTGGCATTATCGGCACTGCCCACAGTGGCATCCGCAGAGACATTCATCATTTATACCCCTCACACAGTGATAACCGCTCTCCCCATCCACTACCCCTCTGACATCACGCACAGCCATTACATTTCCACTGTCTCTATTCCTAATGCTGTTCTCCACTTCTTGTAATATACATATATATATATATATATATTTGTTCAACTGAATCATTATTGTTCAACTTCAGCTTCAGGTGTACAGTGCAGTGATCAGGCATCTACATCATCTCATCCCTAATGAGACAAGTGTCCATCCAATACCCTACAGAATCTTTACAACATTATTGATCACATTCCCCAAATTGACTTTCGTATCCCCATGGCAATCTTGTGGTTACCGGTTGTGCTTTCTAATCCCCTCACTTTCCCCCTTATTCCCACTCCCTTCCCCCCCCCATCTAGCAACCCTCAGTTTTTCCTCTATGAATGACCACAGTTTTAAATAAATTAAAGAGGTGGAAAAAAGTTACTGGGTTAGCTGTTCTATAAAAGCACCTTGCCAAGAGACTGTTATTAACGTAAGTATGGAGCATTTCCTCTAGTATTTCCAGACATACTTGAGGTTAGAATAATTTTTCAGTTCTTCTCCGTGTATCAGAAAAAATGAAAATGAAAAGGCTAGTTCTGCTGCCTCGCTGGCCACCAGCTGGTCCTATGACTGCCCATTAGAAGCTGGTTCTTCTTTCATAACCTGAAGGACCATATCCTGCCCCTCTCCAAAGATGCACTGAGATCCAGCAGCTGGCTCTTCCTTCCACTTCCTTAAACCCACAGCCTCAATTCTACCACCAGTCTGTGAAGAATGGGGCTATTGGTCCATCTCTCTAACTCCACGGTCAGTTCCAAAGTCCACACTCACCCTCAGTGATTCCAACGGGTTTTTCTGGCCCCACTCTTCCTCAAGAAAAGACAAGAGATTGTAGGTTTAATCTCAGGCAGGGCACCCCTTCTGGTGAAGTACTCTGCCAACCACAGTAAGCAGTTGATCCTTATTGGATCAAGCTGTGGTCTTTTAGCTCTTCATCACACCACAATAAACCAAGATTTACATGGATCATCTCATTGAATCCTCATGAAAAACACCTATGAGCTAAGAACTATAATTCCTAATCTGCAGATGCAGAAACTGAGGCTAATAGAGGTTGGAGAGTTTGCCCACAGCCATGCAGTTGGTCAGTGGGGCAGCCAGCTTTCAATTCCAGACCTGAGCTGTCAGCATCCAAGCTCTGAGTTCTCACACTATGCAGCCTGGCCAGATGTTGTGTTCTCATAAGTGAAAACAACAATTTTTCTTTCAAAGCAGTTTTAGAAAATTAGTTAGCTCGAACTGATTATCCAGTTTTTAATTTTTCTCTTTCCCTTCCAACCCACAGAGGTATATACCAGAGATGGGAACTCCTATGGGAGACCTTGTGAATTTCCATTCTTGGTTAATGGGACCTGGCATCATGAGTGCATCCTTGATGAAAGTCACAGTGGGCCATGGTGTGCAACGACCTTAAATTTTAAATATGATCAAAAGTGGGGTATCTGCTTAAAACCAGGTAGGTATGGGCTAGTAAACTTTATTTATGGAAAGCAAAGGATACCCTTTCTATGAGGCAAAGGGAGAAGAGTCCAAGATGATTCAAAAATGACGACAACAAATATTATCCTAGATAAGGAGTATATATTTGAGGAAAGAGGGAGAAGTAATGTGTAGCTATGAAATTGCTTTCAGAAGTAGGCCAGGAAGAGAACAAAGGTAGGATGGTGTCATGGAAGACAAATGATGAGAGGGAGTGTTCTGTAACACAGATATCCTAGGGAGAGGAAGTGAAAAAGGCCTGGGCAGTTAGGAAATTGCTGCTGACTTTTAATGGAGAAGTTTCAAAGACTAGTGGCTGCAGAAGCTGGGTTATAGTGGGCTGAAGCGTGACCAGAAGGCGGGTAAGCCTCTTAAGTTTTATGGGAAAGAAAAGGAGAGAGGGAAGGGGGCAAATCTGAGAGTGAGAGAGGTTGAAGACAAACTTTTAGGATGGTGGACACTTAAATATGTTTATGGCCTGCAACAAAGAGTGGGGAGGGGGGCAAAAGAGACAGATATCCCTGGCCCTCTCAAAATTGGTGACATTGTTCTCTCTGCCATTCCTATATATTGGTCAGAGTATTTTTTAAAATTGCTTCTTACTTGAAGCAAATGATTCAAGGTGTGCTAAAGAATTCACTGAAAGAGAGAGAGAGAGAGAGAGAGAGAGAGAGAGAGACAGAGAGAGAGAGACAGAGAGAGACAGAGAGAGAGACAGAGGCATAGCAGTTGCATCATTACCTGGTATATAACTCACCAATCAGGTGAGAGTTATAGGGGATCACAGTACCTGATGTGTGGTAGGTATTCAAGAAATATGCGTGGTAGGTATTCATGGGCAACAGTTTGGGAGAATCTGTAATCTGTAGTAAAGAAAAAGGGAACAGCTCCAGACCTAAATAATAATACTTACAGGGTCCTGCCAAGTGTCAGGTACTATTTCAAGCACTCAACCTATATTAACTCATTTAATCCTTATACCACTCTATATAGTAGGAAATATTATTTATCCCCATTTTACAGATGAGCAAAGTGAGGTACAGGGGAGTTAAATCACTAGCCTAAGGTCACACAGCTAATTAATTTCAGAGCTAGGATTTAAAGCCAGGAAATCCAGCCCCGAAGTCTTTGACCCAAACAACTATACTATCCTGCTTCATTCAGCAGCCAAGCTGATGACCTAGTAATGCTGATCCCTCCTTGAGAGAAGCTGTGCTTCAAAATGCAGCGTTCTAAACGACTTGAAGAGGTTATACTGAGCCAATGATTCTCAAAGTTTAGGATGCAACAGAGTCACTTGGAGAGTTTGTTAAAACACAGATTTCTGGGGCCCACGTCCAGAAATTGTAATTCAGTAGGTTTAGAGTGTGGCCCAAGAATTTGCCTTTTAATGAGTCCCCAGACACTGCTGCTGCTGCTGTGTGGGGAACGCACTTTAATAATTACCTTTTTAGGTAGAGGCATGGGCTTTTCAACACCTAGAACCTATTGAAAGATTAAAAAGCCAACATTTGCTTCAGCTGTAATAACAAGCAGAGTTTGGTCAACCAGGCACCAGTTTCTTTTAAATCTCACTATAATCTGGATCAGAAATTTTAGATGTACAAGGGAGCTTAGCGGTTATCCAGTGCCAACGCCCACTTCTTAGGTGAGGGACAGCAGACCCAGACTGGTGAAATGACCTGTCAGGGTCAGACCCCACTCGTGTGGATCCTGATGGAGATCTCAGGATTCCTGAATCTCATTTCCCAATGTGTTTATCTCACTGTGCCTTGACTGGCAGGTGTCTCAATGCCTTTAGCTTCTTTTGAGCGGTAGCGGGAGGATTGTTAGTGCATTCAGATGCCTCCCAGAATTAGTTTTATGGAAGAAGCAAGACTGTGAGTTTTTCAAAGTCAAGAACTGCTAAACCATGGAGATTTTATTTTATAGCAAACACTGCCGTTCCAGTGGAAGCTTCTGGATTTACAAGCATAGGGCCTCAGTGGTAATAAGGAATCTTTAAGCAGTATACTTATAAATCCACCTATTTTGTTTTCACCAAATGTCACAGCAACCTCTGTTGCTATGTAGGACATTCAAAAGTGACCGAAGGAGCAGTGTTAGCCATTCAGAAAATCAATAAGACCGGACTTAGAGACCAGGGCTCTGATTCTAGCTCAGTCACAGCATCTCTAGATCTTTGTTGCTATCTGTGAAATGAGTACGTTAGCCTAGATAACATCTAAGGGCCCTTCCAGTTTGAAAGGCCATGTCACGTGTGACTGGTTATGGGAGGCCATTTGGAAACCCCCAGAGGGAAGCCTAGGACACATTGGATGTCGCCCATACTGGGTTTTCCCATCGTAGAGAGCACATGGGAATCTCTGAGTATATTTCTGGGAACCTGTTGCATCAAAACCTATTTGTCTTATCCAGGAAGCAGCTTGAAGGTCTTTTGCCTAAAACAATACATGCTTTTTAAATATTTGTTAAAGAAAATAATATGTACGTTATACAATGAATGTATATGTTTGTATGCATATGCACACATGTACGTATACATATATAATGGTAATCATACAATATTAATTATATATCGTATATTATATCATCTATTAAAATATTAAGGAGAAACTTGCACTGAGATCCCCAAGGAACGTAGCCACTTGGGCTCTAAATCTTGGGCATTTAAGCAGCTTATCTGAAGGCTGTGGGCAAACGCCTCTGCAGTCTGACACCGTCTTCACATGAGCTTATTTTCTGTTATCTCAGGGGTTTAACAGTGTGAGCGCAGTTGAAGACCTCCTACCTTTAGGCAGAGGGCAGGCATGGGCTAAAATATGGCATTGTAAGTGATAGGGGATAAAGGAAGAGGGGAAGATAGGAGAGTGGAAGCTTTAACCAGCCTGAGTCATTTGGGGTCCTGTGACTTCAAATTCTTTGTGGGACCAAAGAATCGAAATGTGGTCTAGTCCAGCAATAAGCTTAGCATATCCTAAGAGTACGCAAATTGCATTGCAGTATTTATAAGCATTCTAAGTAACAGAAAACATTATGCCCTTACTTTATGATCACTACATATCTTTTTATCAACAGAAAATGGCTGTGAAGATAATTGGGAAAAGAATGAGCAGACTGGAAGTTGCTACCAATTTAATACTCAGGCAACTCTTTCCTGGAAAGAAGCTTATGTTTCATGTCAGAATCAAGGAGCTGACTTATTGAGCATCAACAATGCTGCTGAATTAACTTATCTTAAAGGTAAGTTGGACTTGCATATGGTAGAGCAAATTATTAACATTATAAAGATGCTGTCTGTCTTCCTCTATTTTCATATCCAGGTATGTTGTTTTGTGTGTATATATTTTCTGTCTTCTCTTGATATTTAAACTTTAACACTGAAACCCACAAGCAAAAACTTATCCAATATAATCCTGTTCCATCCATTCAAAATACATCTCGTGATGGAGACTAAAGAGAGGTTAATGTTCAGAAAATGGGGTGAGGTAGCAAGATTGAACTGCAACTCAAACCCTAAGTGAAAAGATTTGGATATGTAGGGTGCCACATGGGTGCTGGACTTATTGGGGGATCTACATAGACTGTGCATATGCCCGACCACTGCACTGTACACCTGAAGCTGATGTTGAATGATATTGAATGTCAACTATAATTAAATATATGTGTGTGTGTATATATATATGTATATGTATATATGTGTGTATATATCTATATATACACATGTATATATAGATTTATACACACGTATATATGTGTGTGTATATATATACACATATACACGTATATGTGTGTGTGTGTATATATATATATATGTATATGTATATATACCCACCAGGGGTGCCAAAAAAATGTACATATTTTAAGAGATGTTATCTATGTATTACTTTTCGAAGTTGAATTGAATTAGGGTAGCAATGTGTAGTATGACATTTGCTCAAAAGATGGCATTAATCAAATGAATGCTAGCGTCATTCATTGTATTACAATTTTAATACAGTTTTTTCCTTTCTTAAAATACATTTCTTTGGTTGCCTCTGTGTGTGTGTGTGTGTGTGTGTGTGTGTATGTGTATCCATACATTACTTTTTATTTAGATCTATGTGATTTGTACAGAGAAAACCATATCCACACTTTACCTTATATACATATCCATGTGATTTACATATATAAAACCATATCCATATTTTTAGGGCTTTTTGAGGATACTTTTGACTATGCATTGCTTTTTACCTTACTGCAGACTTTAGAACTCAATGTCTACACCAGGTGATTCAACTGGAACTTGTCACACACACACACACACACACACACACACACACACACACACCCTGTTTCCCCAAAAATCAGACCTAGCCAGACAGTCAGCTCTAATGCATCTTTTGGAGCAAAAATTAATATAAGACCTGGTATTATATTATATTGTATTGTATGGTATCGTATCATATCATATTATATTATATAGACCCAGTCTTATATTATAGTAAAATAAGACCAGGTCTTATATTAATTTTTGCTCCATACACATACACTATGTATTATATACGTATATGTATGTATTATATGTATACATATGCATTATATATGTATATATACATGTATATATGCATGCATAATGTAATATATGTATATGTATGTGTGTATATATGTATGTATACATGTATGTATATATGTATATGTATGCATATACATATATACACACACACATATACATACATATATTACATTATGTATATGTGTGTGTGTGTGTGTGTGTGTACACACACACACACACACACACACACACACACATTTCCTTGTTCCTGAAGCCCTGTCTCTTTCTTCCACAGTCAAGCTCTTGGAAAGTGCAATATATTTTTCTATTCACTCCTAACCACACATGTGCTCATTGGTGGAGCCATAATTGGGCCTCTATCCCCATTGCTCTCTTTCCAGACTCCTGCCCATCCCTTGAACGCTGGTGTCTGTGTTACTGCTCTTGGTTCCTTCTGTCTTTGCTGTTGCTATCTGTGCTCTGCCCAAGGGACCTCTTCTACTGCCTAGGTGTCAGTTCCAGTGGAGTCACCTGGTATAGACATTGAGGTCTAAACTCTGCAGTAAGGCAAAAATTGTGTATAGTCAAAAGTACCCTCAAAAAGCCCTAAAAATATGCATGGTTTTATACATGTAAATCACATGGATATGTATATAAGGTAAAGTGTGGATATGGTTTTCTCTGTACAAATCACATAGATATAGATCTAAATAAAAAGTAATGTGTGGATACACTTTTCTACATGCAAATCATGCAGCTATATCTGATATATATAATGGAACAAAATATACCAGGGGTGCCAAAAAAATGTATACATATGACTTGTATTCATCTTTTGTCATTGGTATATATTGAGCATTACAATTTTAATACAGTTTTTTTCTTAAAATGTGTATACATTTTTTTGGCACCCTCTGTACATCAGGTGTGTCTGTGTGGTTTGCATGTAGAAAACATATCCATGCTTTAAAAACTGTTTATAGGTATGTAATATAATGTACATATAAAATATAATTATTTCATATGTATATATACAGATATAGAGATTTTATATATATAATACAATAATATATCATACATAATTCCCTGGGAGGAATTAAGAAATTATTATCAAGTGTTTTACTGTTGAGACTATTTTAACAAATTTATAGAGACTCCAACCTGTGAGCTCTTCCTGTTTGTCACTATCATCCTTGTCTTGTCTTCTGTAGACCATTTTATCAGTTGCTCTATCTCTTCTACCTGGCCCTGAATATCTGCACATTCTTTCATCATGGTGTCAATGAAGTCTTACCAGATTCTTAAATAAGAACCTGTTGACTTCCTTGGCAGTGGTTTGAAAATCTTTACCATAATTCACACATTCCTTACACTCTTTGTCCAATACACATGGACCCATGCTAGCATGATTGCATCCATTGCTTCTCGGTATATGCACGTTGACACATCTGCAAGTGGCCTGCTATTTAAATTGTTTCTGCTTCTCTGTCTTTCTATTTTTTGCTGATGGCATCTTGTTGTCAACTGATAAGGTAGAATGATACATCTCGATTGTAGTGTGTGTGTTTGTGTGTGTGTGTGTGTGTGTGTGTGTGTGTCTCCAATTCTGTAACTCCAGTCTAAATGCCTCCTTTGGACTTTAGAGCTGTATACCAAACAGCTTCTGTACGTATTTCTGAAACAGTATTGGTAACACTTTACCATTTTGGAGATCCACAAAATCTGTCTACTACATTGAAATCCTCATAAGGGCAGGAACTCTTATTTTTGTATCCTTAGTACCTGGCAAATATTATGTGCTTAATAAATTTAAACTGCCAGTCTGGAATACAATCAGATCTTCAAAATCTAGACGTGCAATGGAAACTGCTTTTTCTAAATAACTGCTTTTTAAAACTTTATTTTTAAATTACAGATGACGTACAACATTATATTAGTTTCAGGTGTTCAACATTGTGATTAGACATTTATAAGCCTTACAAAGTGATCACCTTGACAAGTCTAAAACCCATGTGACACCATACATAGTTATTAGAAAATAATGACTATATTCCATATGCTGTACTTTACATCTCCCTGTTATATAACTGCTTTGTGACAAGAGGATTATAAGTAGTGAAACAGCTATTCTGAACAGCTATTTCAGCTATCATGAAAGATTCTGTTCTTACTTTAGAAGAAAGGGAATTGCACAAGCTAATGGGAAAGCAGAACTGAATTATCAGACTTGGCGTTTCTCAGTAGTCTAAGGTTTTGTTGTCTATCAGCATCACTTGCCTTGTTGGATAGACGCCTCCTACAGGGAGGGATTCCTGACTTACAATCACGGCCGTCAGATAATGCTGTTAGTAGAAACTTAAATCTCACTTAGGTAATAACTTAGGTAATTTTGTCGCTTGTTAAAATTGTATAATTCTTACAGAAAAAGAAGGCATTGCAAGAATTTTCTGGATTGGCTTAAATGAGTTGTATTCTTCTAGAGGCTGGGAATGGTCTGATCAGAAGCCATTAAACTTTCTCAACTGGGACCCAGGTAACTGCTCCCTCCTCCACATACACTGCACAGACAAAAAACTATAAATACATACATACACACACATGCACACACACACACACATGCACACACACAAGTAAGTAAGTACGAGCTGCCCACTCACTGAGAACTTAAAAAAATTTCAAAT
Organism: Rhinolophus ferrumequinum; assembly: GCF_004115265.2. NCBI lineage: Eukaryota > Metazoa > Chordata > Mammalia > Chiroptera > Rhinolophidae > Rhinolophus > Rhinolophus ferrumequinum. The sequence goes on from NC_046291.1 coordinate 62,411,894, forward strand.
CTTGACAACTCTCAGAAGAATTCTTTTTCCTAAGCCCTCTTAGGCTTAGCCATTATAGCCATTATGCCATCATAGTCAAGTTGATGCCATGAGACCAAGTTGAACCACACCATGGACAACTGAGCACTTGTCTCTAACCTTATCTCAACCCTACATGGTTAAGTAAGAGCAGAATGGACCCCACCACGGGGCCCAGGAGCAATTCTGTGTCCCTTAGAGGACTTGACATATCTATGACTGACCCATGTTGTGTTTCATCTGGAATTTAACTCTAATATGGAAATATTCCCTCATTTTACAACTCTTGGGGTCTTCCGCTATAGCACCCAATTACTGGCAACATAATAGTTATATTCCACAAAGAAATACCTTAAAGAAACATCTGTAGTGAATAAAACAGTTGAAACCCTAGTTAGCCAAAAGATTTTTTTCCCCAAAAGGAAGGTTTAAATACCTTGTTTCCACATTACCTAATTTAATTTTATTTAATCCACACAACAATTCTCTGCTCATCCTCATTGTACAAATGAGAAGATTGGGGTGTAGATAAGTTGGGTTACACTTTCAGTTAATGATGAAGTCAGGCAGTTTATAATCACAATTTGTTATTTTTCTCTAATTGCGTTCTGGGGTTTAATGGGCTTGGCTGGCTGGTTGTCACTTGGGGTCCTTTATACAGTTGACTTCATACAGTCAGATAGTGGCTAAGACTGAGTGTACGTGTCTGGAGCCAGGGCTGGGACATCTAGAATAGCCAAGGGCAAAACGGTCATCTCTCTCCACGTGGCCTCTGTCCAAGTGGCTGGCTTAGCAGTCATAATGGTTGGATACGAGTATCTTGGATGGCAGTTGACCATGCAGAAACTGTAACATTTCTTAATGATCTTGCTTCTAAAAGAATACTGCATCATTTCCACTGTATTCTTCTAACCCTGTTAATGGTCCATTTTCCAGGTTCTAAGAACTTAACCCTGGGTAAAGAAGTCTGAAAGGTGTCTCGTGATTTATCGCAGAGATGTCCAATACCTAGATATAATAACTTTTCAAAAAATAAAACCTTAGGCTTCTGACAAATGTAGAACCTAAAAGTTAACATTAATTTCAATACAAAAGTATTCTGAACATATTTAAAAAAAAAAATGAGTTAAGTTCAATAAAATACCACTAGGTCATATTACTTTAATGAGATTTCATTATTAGTACATAAATTCTCTATTATCTCAGTAAGCAGAATCTTTGAATATAATTTAATCTTTAATTCAAGGTCTTAAAGGCATTACAGGATCATAAATTAGTATATTTTTTTGTATAGAGTAGCAGATTAAGAGCTACTGGCCACAGGATGTGACATCGATGTTGACTGGGGCAGAGGTTTGAATTTTGGTTTGAGGTTTGTTTTTTTTAAATTAACTACAGTATATCAGAATGTTTCCCCCTGGATTCTATATTTTAGAAGAAAGACATGTTTAAGCACATGATTGACCATTCAGACATTTCAATTTAGCAGAAGTTTTTAACTATTTTATGGGTTCCCATAAAAGCAGAATATTAGGAATACAAATTATCTTTTCTAACCATCACTCTGGCTCTAACCTTTTGCTTTTAACTGTGGAAAATTTTATTATTTAAGCTATGCCCAGTGCACCTACCATAGGTGGGTCAAGCTGTGCAAACATGGATGCCACGTCTGGTCTCTGGAAGAGTTTTGCCTGTGAAGCTCAGCTGCCCTACGTCTGCAAGAAACCATTAAATAATACAGAGGAATTAACAGGTACCTGTAGTTAACACTTCCTGTAGTTCTTAAAATCACAGTTTTGTGAAGTCAAATCAATCCATTTCTTCTACTTTTCTTTCACCTAATATGGCCAATGCTGAAAAGTACTGATTTTGACCCCTGTGGCTAGCCTAGCTATGATCAACTATATATGAGTAAAGCTTTGGTTTGGTCTATGCCCATAAGAAGGCAGAGATATTCTAGACAGGAAATATATTTCTATTCTCAGGTGGCTGGTTTTTTACTAGAGCAATGGTTCTCAAAGTGTAGTCCCAGACCAAAAACATCAGCATCACCGGTATTTGTTAGAAATGCAGATTCTCAGGACCTACCCCAGATTTACTGATCCAGGAGCTCTCAGGGTGGGCCCCACATATCTGTGTTGTAGGAAGCTTCCTGGGGATGCTGCTACACACTCAGGTCTCATGTATTATTATCTGCCTCTGTGAGACGTCAGAAAGGACGGACAGGCTGCCCCACCACGCCCAGCCCTCCTCGGTCCTTCTTTGCCAGGCTGGTTCTTTCAGTCTTCGTGCTGATTAATAAGGTAAAAAAGGAGATGTGCAGAAGGACAAAATGTGGATGAGGAGAGGTATTTTTCCAGTCTGGGTACGAGAGACACAGAGCAGCTGAACTTTTTGAAGAGCCTTTGGAAGAATGGAGAGGATTGTCCTTACTATCATGCACAGTGCCTGGTATTTGATTAAATCCTCACTGAATAATAAACACTAAGACTCCAAACTCAGAGGAAAACAGGATGTTCTAAAATGTCTTGCTTTAAGGGATGTTGGGGGAAGGGAATAAAACATAGATTTTCTTATCCACATACCGGTAGGAGCATAAAGCTATCTCTTTAAGGTGAAAAAATAAGTGTATAGAATAAGGAAGGTATGTTTTAAAATAAGAGGGGAAAATGAACACTTATCTTCCAAGTTGATTCAAACTAAATTTAGCTCATGTAACAAAAGGCATACTAGAAAAGACAGCACAAATGAAAATAAACCAGGGGGGCTAATGATAGGTCAAATAAATACCCTGTAGTAGCAATAATTAAGTAAATCATGATGTTTCCACATGATTGAATAATATGCATTTACTAAAATAACTGCACCAGCAGGAAAATACAAAGAGCAGAACAAAGTGATATGCCTACTTATCATTTTAATCTTATAAAAATATGAATTCATAGAGACAAAGACTAGAATAGGAAAATGATTGTTTTAAGTTCAATTATGTGTGATTTTTCCCCCTCCATTCCTTTATCATAATTGTAAAATATAATAAGTGCTGTTTCAGAACCTTAAAATTAATTGAGTTATCTTGCAAATGTGAAAAGCTAGCTGAACCCGGATTTTATCCTTTTATAAAAACCAAACTGTCCACATTTTTAAAATGCTGTGTTTTTTAACATCCCAAACAGTTCCAAATCCATGAAGTCTGAGTCACCAAACTACTTTCTAGTTCTGTTAAGAGGAGTGGAGTGAAGTATTTTGTATGGTTTTATACCTCATTCTTTTTTTCTAATCTTTCTTGACCATCATTTGGGTGAGTTTTGTCATGGTCAAAACAAAGAATCACTAATTTCATGATGGTTAGAGGTCTCGCAGGGGAGGAGAGAGGAGGTCCAGAGATGCCCTTTGTCCTTTCCCTCCACTGCTGCCCTTTCCTGATGTGGAGTGTATAAATTTCTTACTCTTTTCCTTAAGTCAGCCCGTCCTTTGTTCAACAGTGAGCATTAATGCCCATCCCTGCTGAGCTGACTATACATTAAAAGGAGACTCAACTCATAATCTCTCAGAGGCAGAAGCTGGAGGGGAACCTAATAAATCCCACACCAAGGAAGAGATTCGTCAGCAACTGGCTTACCCCACACCCTTCTTCTGTCTACTAGAACTAAGGGCAGCCCCTCCTTAAATCATCTGAGCCCAGCCATGTAGCACATTTGTATCACATTAAGGTCGTATCATCTGATCCTTGCAGTCACTCTTACGATGTTGTGTTGACATTAGGCATCCCAGAAACTCATGTCACTGTACCAGCTGACATTACATTCCCCAGTTTTTCCAGAAACCTTATGATTCAAGAAAGAAGAATTTGTAATGTTACTGATTCAAAGTAGACGTAACTGTACTAGAATATAAACAGCTGCTTTCCCCCCAGATGTTTGGACATATTCAGATACCCGCTGTGGTGCAGACTGGCTGCCAAATAATGGATTTTGCTATCTGCTGGTAAATGAAAGTGATTCGTGGGATAACGCACAGATGAAATGCAAGACGTTCAGCAGTGACCTCATCAGCATTCATTCTTTAGCAGATGTGGAAGTGGTTGTGACAAAACTCCATAATGGGGGTAAGTTTTTAAAATATCCTATTTGAGAGGTTTAAAACATTTAAAAATATCCCTATTTGCAGACTCTTTGCAGGAATGAAAAGCTTACAGTTTGATCCTTATAGATCAGCTCTGGCCAATAGAAACTTCTGCAGTGCTGTCCAATAGACCAGCCACTTGTAGCTTTGGAGCACTTGAAATGTAGCTAGGGGCAGTTAGTTTTATTTAATTTTAATTAATTTACAAATATAAATAACCACATTGGTACCTAGTGGCTACCAATTTGACAGTACAGACATTGATTGAATCATTTCCCTCTTCTCCTAAGTTAAATGCTGATTAAGTTCTCCAAACACTTAAGTGATGATTATTTCACTTTTGTAATTATTTGAAAGCTCAAGACTGAAGAACAAAAATACACTCCACTGGCAGTATTATAACCTCCTCCTAGGATTCACTAATAGTAGTAGCTAATAGTAGATACCTATTCTGTGTCGGCATGGTGCCAATTGTTTTACATGGGAAGACAGAATATTCCTTCCGGTTACTAAATAAGCAATCCACTTCCTGTCTGAGAGTCTCTGTTCTGTTCTGAAACAGATAAAGAGAATTGCGCCAGATTCTTGCGCCAAATTGGTTCTAATAAGCTGCTTTCTTTCGGGACCACCAGTGTGATATTTACATGTAGCCATCTGATGGACAATATTCTTACTCTAATTGGGATATTTATGATTGTATTTGTATAATTTTATTAATCCCCATTAAGCAAGATTTATCTAAATCAGATATCAGGAAACCCAGCCTATAGGTCATAGTACAGCTGTTCCATCTGTGTGCTCTACCCGCAGGAGTGGCCTGAAAAGCCCTCATCACTCAGCCTGACTAACTTATCCACATTTTAACAGGTCAGTTAAGGAACTATCTTCTGAATTAAAACTTTAAAAGAAAAAAGAGAATACCATCAAGGCTCTTAAAGCCCCATATCAGAACCTAAAGATCAGGAACAGTGTACATATTGAAGTATGTAATTGAGTAAAACCAAACAAGTAAAACATTTTTCTTTTAGATGCCAAAGAAGAAACATGGACAGGTCTGAGGAATATAAATACACCGGCTTTATTTCAGTGGTCAGATGGCACTGAAGTTACTCTAACGTATTGGGATGAGAATGAGCCAAATGTTCCTTACAATAAGACTCCCAACTGTGTTTCCTATTTAGGAACGGTAGGAAACCTCCAATGGTTTATTTATATTCTTATTGTTATACCTGATAATAATATTAAGAGTACTTTGGTTGGGATATTTGTGTTTAAGCTGGGAAAGAAAATTAAAAGTAAAAGCCCTGTAGATTGTCTTTCTGGTATCTACTGAGAAAAGGTAAATAAAACAATGACTAAATAAGCATTCTACTTCCTGTATGAGAGTATCAGTCTGAAACAGATCAAGAGAATTGCTTTAGGATTCAGATTCTTGTGCTAGATTGATTCTAATAAGCTGCTTTCTCTCAGGATCATCAGTATGATATTTAGACGTAGCCATCTGAAAAATCCCATCTTCTGAATTCATGTTCAGGTTAAGTTTTATATTAATCCTAGTTTGAGCAGTGAAAAAAATATCTTTATTAAAAAATTAGGTCTAACTTTGTTCAGAGAATATTCTACTCATGCAGAATGCTTAAACATTTGTTGAACATGCTTCAGTTAAGAGCCCAAAATAAGCTGTATCTTGAGCAGAAAGGACATATGTACCTCCATATTTTGTTTGTATCACTTTCCTATGGACTCCTAATTGTTTAGGAGGCTGGTTTTGTCACCCAAAATTCTAGAGAGACTTAAGTGGAAGCATTAAGGGGTATGTGTATTTAGAAGTGTTTGAAGGGCGAAGATGTATTTGGAAAGGTGTCAAAGATTAATTTGGAAGGTTGTCCCATTTGGTATTCTACTTAAAAGAATATCTAAGATGTCTTTAGAAGAGTATCGAAGGTAGAAAATGACTTCTCATACGAAAGAGGGAACTGATAGCATACTTAGACAGCATTCCAAATGTCCAACTAGAAAGCTCAGTTCTCGGAAACTTTATCACAACTGACTTATTGAAATTTAATTTGAAGAAAACAGGATGACTTAGTCAATTAAGCAAAATAAATGTTAAGTAGTATATTTGATAGAGAACTTTGAAGTCTAAGCTGAAATAGAGTTGGAAGATACTTTTGATTCAAGAATTCTTGAAGAGTGGCTATTCTAACCATCATTTCACATATGAGGAAACGGAGACAGGCAGGTTAGTTGACATGCCCAAAAGTTTTTAACCTGTGGATCATCTTTGGCCATGGCAATGGTTTGTGGGCTGAGTTCTTCTCTCTCTGACTTGCGTACTAAATATCCCTTGATGGTTTTATTGCTGCTCTTATAAGAAAATGAAATTCATCCCCATTGTGACCTTGACATGATTCTGAAATAACGCAAGCCTGTTGGGTAGCATTTTCCAGGAGTATGTTCTCATATTTCATTATTCATTTATATTCATTCTCTCCTTCTCCCTCTCTTTCTCTCCTCCTCCTTCCCCTCTCCCCGCTTCCTAGTTTTGTGAGCTGAAACTATCGTGACTAAAAATAACTTAGAGTTCAATTCTAAATATATGGCAAGTAATGTCTCTTGTGGGAAATTTTTTTTTTTTATTTTTTAAAAGCTAGGTCAGTGGAAAGTCCAATCATGTGAAGAGAAACTTAACTATGTATGTAAGAAAAAGGGAGAACAAATAAGTGATGCAAGATCTGATAAGATGTGTCCTCCAAATGAGGTATGTAAAACCTCTAAAACATTTTTCTAAGCAGTATTACTTCTTGGTTAGGGATGGTAGTTGAGACTTAAACAGTTCAGACTTGGCAAATAGAAGAATTACTAGCTTCGCTTCATCTACATTAGAGCAAGTCAGAGTGCAGTGAATCAGTATACTGGTGTTCTTACAGAACAAAAAAGAGTTTTGGGAAAAAGAGTTACCTATTCATGAATTTCTATAAAAATGTACGAGACTACTATCCTCAATGCTGGCATATTTACTTCCCTCACTTATGTTATTCCTGTTCAAAAATAATTCAACCAACAACATTATCATCTTATGATGAGCAAGGCACTGGGAGTCAAGGAAACTAAGCCACACCTGCTGTCTGACGCAGGTGCATAGGCTGGTGGAGATTATCTATGAAATTGTGCCCCATCCTCATCACATGTATGGATTCCCTGGCCATTGCCTTAATTTCCATAAGTTGTGAGGTGTTGGTAGTGTAGCAGAACCTTGCTTGTCAAAGGGGGTGTCATCAAGTTTGGAAGACAGTTTGATAATATTTCTCCTCTGATTTAGGGCTGGAAGAGACATGGAGAAATCTGTTACAAGATTTACAAGGATGAGGTCCCTTTTGGAACCAACTGCAATCTGACTATAACAAGCAGGTGTGCCTATCAGTAAATACATACTAGTGAATGTTTAACTCTGAGTTCCTTTGCTAAATAATCTTCCTAAGAAAAAAGTGCATCTTTAATTTATATAATAATTTAGCCATTGTAAAAACACCTACTAATTTGACTCTTGTTTTATAGATTTGAACAAGAATACCTGAATGATATGATTAAAAAGTATACTAAATCTCCAGGAAAATACTTCTGGACTGGCCTGAGAGATGTAGGTTCACGTGGAGAGTACAGTTGGGCAAGTGTTGGTGGAGTAAAGCGATCCGTAACCTTTTCCAACTGGAATATTCTTGAACCAGGTGTGTGTCTTAGCCTTTTAAGTAATAGAAATACAGGGACCTGTGACATAGAGCATATTCCCAAATATGTTCTTCACTTACCTTTGAAATGTGAGGGAAATTATGACCTTCAAGTCTAGAGTCTATCTGGCATCATAAGTGGAAGCAGTGATTATGTCTTCCCTATGAAATCCATGGGAATATCCCAGTAAAAGCTAGAAAACTCAGTTCTCACTAATGGAATAGAGCTAGAAACCTCAGTGTTTGTTTTTTAGCTTTTCCATATAAGTATCAAGCAGAATCTAGATTGTGAGGCATTGTGAGGCACTTTATATTTTCATCTCTCTGATTCTTAACTTCTTTCTCCCAAATTGAATGTGTTTATTTCTATTAGTCTCAGTGGATGAAAAGTAAAGAGACAATATACTCTTTACTTATTATTTATTTATTCTGAAAGTTAGTTCATCCTCCTTTAACCAGCCTAAAGCATTGATTGCAATTAGCCATAGAATCAGAACATTTGAGCTGGAAAGGACCTCAGAAGTCCGTTCTGTTTTTAGAGCTGAGAAAACAAGCTTAGACAGGTGATTCACTTGACAAAGGTTACCTGGTTATTGAATTACTAAAACCCAAATCTCCTGATTTCCAATCCAATGCTTTTAAGAGGATTTTGGCTTTGTATAAGACAGCAGTTATAAAGGATTCAACTTTTCTCCCTTTTATTTATACTTTTTTGTGTTTATACAATGTGATTATGAAGACTAATTTTCATAATATAGAAATTAAAACATGTGAGTGTATCATTAAATACAATATTTGAAATAGAGAATGCCCACAAAATTTGTAACACATGGGGTCATCATCATAAATGGGAGTGGTATTGATAACAAAAATCATATTTTTACTAGGAGAAAATGGAGATACAGATATTATTCCTGGTTCTTTAAATCTCATCTTAAACTAAAATATTCAATTATGTAAAATACATGTGATTTCTTTTATACACTCAAACATCTTAGAGTCCATGCTACATTCTTCATGTGGTTGGAGAGATGCTCAGGAAGTAGCTACAAGTTCTATTCTCTCAGTCCTATAGCCAGAAAGATGGACATTAAGCTCTTTTTACCATTATTACTCCCAGCTTCAACCAGCTTGATCTATAATAATAGACAAGCCGTGGGTAGAACAGAGGAAAAATAGGACACCCATCCAAGGTGACACAGGTTGCTATCTTCCCAGTTCCTTATTCCTCTTTCTGTCGATTTATAACTAGGAGACATGAGACCATACAGGTTCTCTGTTTGGTGGGACAGAAGTTGTCCTCATTACTTCCGATGTATGCTGTCATCCTTGCCCACTGTGGTGCAACGGAAAGGGAACATGGCACTTTGCCAGGCAAATGTAGGTTTGAGTCCTGACTCTACCATTCACTATGATTGTGAGCAAGTCACTTATTCTTATCTGGAAAATGGATTTGATTGTACAAACTATCTTTTAATGTTTCTGTGAATAAATAAAATTCTGGCTGCCATAAAATAAATAGTAAACACATACATCCCTCCTTCTGCCAGCCCTTCGTTTATATCTGAATCTTGAAGTAGTTTGTTTTGAGGTTTACTGAGTTGCTTAAAAACTGTTCAAAGTGGCTCAAAGCTGATAGGAACTGCGTAAGCTATCCTGAGCAGCATAGTGGTTTAGGGTATAGCTCTGCACACAGACCGCCTGGATTCCGGTCCTGGGTCAACCACTTACTAGTGTTTGACCTTGGGCAAGTCACTGTTTCTTACTGTACCTCAGTCTGACAATAGAATCCACTCGATAGGTTTTTCATGAGGATTCAATTCTTTTAATCCTTTTAGAATAGAACCTGGCAAGTAGCAAACACTTCTCTATATTACTGTCGTCATCACTTCATCATCATTATGAATAACACATTTCTCTCCTATTCTTTCTCTCCACCATGGCTCAAATAAAGAGTAAGGGCACTGGAAAATGTTTCGGGTTTAATTTTAAAATGTAATTTTTAATTAAACTTTCCAATTCAACTGCAGCTTTTCCAGGCGGGTGTGTGGCTATGACTACTGGAAATTCTCTTGGGAAGTGGGAGGTGAAAGATTGCAGAAGCTTCAGAGCGCTTTCAATTTGCAAGAAAATCAGTGGGCCTGTTGAGTCTGAAGAAGCATCTCCTAAGCCTGAAGACTCCTGTCCTGAAGGCTGGTATAATTTCCCCTCTGGTCTTTCTTGTTATAAGGTAAAGTAACATTCTCATTCAATTCCTCAATAAAGTTATCTATCTCCTATCCTAGTCCATGACCTTGTACAAATTATGCTCCTCTCCAGACACGAACGTAACCTACCAAAGTGTTTGGGAGCACAGAGTCCTCGTCTGGGAGGGCATCTGACATTGAACCTCTGGCGTCACACAGCTCATCCCCACATAAACTCATCTCCTACCCAAAAGAGCAGGGCCAGAGTCAGAACTGGCTCTTTCCTAGGGTTCTTTCTTTCTGGGAAGCTGGGTGAGCTTCATGCTGTGCTGACACTTTGATTATGGTTTTCATATCCCTCTAATTCTTGTTATCAAAGGAAGAGTTCTATCAGTTTTCACAATGTAAAAAAATGTGTTTCAGTGTCTGTATCAGTCAACTGTTCCCACAAAGAAATCATTACATACCACCTCAAAATCCAGTGGCTATGACAATAAACATTTAGTCTCATGTAACCAGATCTCTGGGTCAGAGAGGGTTTGGTCGATCAAGTTTGGGCTTAAATGGTCAGCTCTGCTTTCAATTGCAGGTTGGCCGTGCTGGGCTCCAGGCTCTGAGTGCGGTCTGCTGCCCTTCTATTTGGGTCTCATTTTGACCCAGCTGCATGGGCAGCAGCTATCGGGGGTTGTTCTCACGGCCAATCACTGAGAGGCAAGTCCAGCCATGTGAGCACATTTCAGCCTCTGTTCACTTTACTTTCACTAACATCCCATTGGTCACAGCAAATCACATGGCGGAGCCCCAAGTCAACATACAGGGAAGTATACTTCACCCACCTGGAGGCCAGGCAAGAATATATAATTAAGTCACAGGAAACCGAAGAATTGCGACCTATAATTCAATCTACCATTGTGTCATCTGCTCTTCCTTCTTTTGCAATGACTGTGGTTCTTTTGGCATAAAATTAGTCATCACAAACCAGAGAGACAATCCGAAGTGGCAAGTTTTGTTATGCCACCTTCTGTCAATGTTCGCACGCTAGTGCAGTCTGCCCTTTGATTCTTCTTCATCAGAAAATAATACTGTACTTGTGCAGGGCGCAGTGTATTATGTTCTGAATTGTATTGTTAACACATTTCTTTGCAGAAGTTTCCCCCCAAACCATTCATATGCATCTTTTATGGCCTCAGTTGATCTCTCAAAGTCCTAGGAATGCAGGAAAACGTGGCATCTTGTTGGAGCAGTTCCCCATCCTGGCTGATGCGGGTCATTCCTCTGGCAACAGGGACTAGCACTTGGGCTGGCCTTTCGTGATGCTTTTAGCTGGACCTGTCTGTGCCACAATATATGCACATGTACCTACATCATCATTACACCTATAAGAAGCCATTTCAGGGGCCCATACATTTGATTATAATTGACTTTAAAATGATGACTATTTTCTGATTACACCAGAAAACAAATTAACATGGTATTTTCTTAAGCTATTTCATGTAGAAAGAATTGTAAGGAAGAGGAACTGGGAAGAAGCGGAGAGATTCTGCGAAGCCCTTGGAGGACATCTTCCTAGCTTCCATGATATGGATGAAATGAAGAAATTTGTTGAGTTTTTAATGGACCAGTTCAGGTAATACTTTTAGAATGAGGTCTTCTATGCTAAATTAGATGTCTTCTAGGTATTCAGAATTGATGTGTTTTATTATCTAAAAGGGTCCTTGAGTGCTTAGCAGTCATTGAACATCAAGTATTTTTATGTGCATGATACTTTGACAGATTCAAAGATGAGGGAGACAGAGACACCATCCTTTGCATAGCATAATAAAGTCCAACGGTAGGGATAAGAAAAGTACGGTGAAAAATCTAGCACCTAGATAAGGAGGAACCATGGGAATTCAGAAGAGGGAGAAAGTGTTTCTGGGACGTATAATTAGAAAAAATGTTCTTGGAAGGTACAATAATATTTTGAAAGGTAATATAAGAGAAGGAGCCAGGGAAAACAGAACATACAAAAGGGTGTGAGACCAGAATATGCAGGGGGGAAAAAAACTACTGATGATTGAATCATGAAAATAAAAAAGAAAACAGATACTTAAAATGAATCCTCAGTAAAGGATTATAAAACCCATTTCATGGAGAAATTTTTTAATTGATAAGAATACTATACATAATTCTATATTATTATACATACAATTATGAACAATTTCTAGGGGAATACAAATTATTATACAATTGAGTTGGTAAGTAGAAACCCAATAATCCAATAGCCATGGAAGTAATTGAAAAAGTTGACAAAGAATATCTTCAAAAAGAAGTAGGAACTATATGGTTCTATATGTGAACTCCTTCACATTTTACAAAAGAGATTGTTACCATGTATTTCGATACATGGTAAGATACAAGCAAGAGCTTGTATTCTATTACATAGAAACTGAAGCTAGTATCTGTTTTTTTTTTCACAAACTAGTCTAATTCTGATATCAAAGCCTGTCAACAATAGCACAAAGAATTACCAAGCTCATGGCTAGACTTGAAAAAGTACATACTGATGACTGATATAATAACAAACACTTACATAATGTTTATTATGTACCAGATAATGTCCTAAGTGTTTTCTATTAGCTGATTTAATCCTTACACCAACCTATGAGGCAGGTACTATTACTACGCCCATTTTATCTAAATGAGAAGAGACACAGAGAAAACTTGCCCAGGATTATATAGCTAGGAAGTAAAGGATCCAATATTTAAACCCATTAGAACCCAATTTCTTAACCCACTATATAATAATGCTTCAGAATTACACTCCTTGACAATGTAGGATTTCTTCCAAGAATCCAAGTACTAGGAATTCTATATATGAAGTCAAATGTCTCACGATCATCTTAATAGGTGCTGAAAATGGATCTAGTAAAATTCACTATTCATTCCTGGCTTCACATATAAATATATCATATACTTAACATATTTAATTAATACAGTTAACATAGAAATTCTTATTAGATTAAGAATAAAAGGATAGCTCAGCCAGTATCACACTTAATGATTAAATATTAAATGTGTTTCCGTGAAAGTCAGAAAAAGGTAAAGGTCCCTATTATCATCACTATTGTTGATCTTTGTTTGGAACTATTCCCTGTGCATTCAGATTTTTTTTTAAAAGGAATATTATAAGATGTAAATAATTTATAATATATTTAGTGGCAGGAAGAGCAAATTATAAAAGAGTGAAAAATACACTTAAAAGTGGACTGCAAAAATGTATCAAAAAAGATTATCATTACCTCTGGGAGATAAGATTTTGACTGATTTCTTTCCATGTTTTCCAGATTTGCATTAACATACCCACTATTGTATTTTTTTCATTAAAAAAGTTTCACTACAGTGTGTTGGGAACCTGATAAAAATACAAGACCTGTGTTGCATAAGTATTCATTTATTAAGGATCTATTATAGAATTTCAGGTATTCTAGACTTTGTTTTCTAGGATTAGAAATTAATATACAGAATTTCATTGCAGACTATCCTAAGCTTACTTATAACCTAAGCTTATTAATACTAACTCTTAGGTTCTCTTTGAGGTGAGTGTTTCTTAGCTACTCCCTACAACCTTGAGAGTGGATTATAATGAATGCAAAACTCAGACCAAATCTTTCCACACATACAGACATTTATTAAACAAACGTTCATTGAGGCAGGCACAAAATATTTCATACACCTTGTTTTGTAGCTTGACAACATCCCACCTGTCCTTTTAGGTGTTCCAAACACCATCTTGAATGGAAGGTTTATTTGAGGTTGATGTGACAACGTTCCAGAGAGGCAGGAGTCTGTTCCCATAATAGTGGGCCTCAGGCAGTTCCAATCACCTCTCCCAGTGACAGGACATGGGTCCATTTGGAGCTGAAGCCCCAGATCCATTTCTTTTTCTTTTTCCTTTTTTTTTTTTTTTTTTTTAAGATTTTATTGGGGAAGGGGAACAGGACTTTATTGGGGAACAGTGTGTATTTCCAGGACTTTTTTTCCAAGTCAAGTTGTTGTCCTTTCAGTCTTAGTTGTGGAGGGCGCAGCTCAGCTCCAGGTCCAGTTGCCGTTCCTAGTTACAGGGGGCGCAACCCACCATCCCTTGCGGGAGTCGAGGAATCGAACTGGCAACCTTGTGGTTGAAACGATGCGCTCCAACCAACTGAGCCATCCAGGAGCTCAGTGGCAGCTCAGCTCAAGGTGCCATGTTCAATCTTAGTTGCAGGGGGTGGGCCCACCATCTCTTGTGGGACTCGAGGAATTGAACTGGCAACCTTGTGGTTGAGAGCCCACTGGCCCATGTGGGAATCGAACCAGCAGCCTTCGGAGTTAGGAGCATGGAACTCTAACCGCCTGAGCCACCGGGCCGGCCCCCAGATACATTTCTAATAGGCTACCAGCCTCACCATGAAGGGTGAGCGTATCTCTAAAGATTTTAGCCATTCCTCATACCTTGAATAACTTCCATTTCACCAGTGAGCGTGCATTTCTAACATCCTGCTGATTTACAAGCTTCTCATTTTGCTGATATAACCCATTTCTGACATTCACTCTGTTAATGACCAAAGCCTCAGGTGTGATGGCTTTGGATGACACATGGCCTTGTGGTAGCTGCCTCTGGAACATGGCCTTTCTAATATCCTGCTGAACCTCTCTGAAGGGAGAATTTGAAGCAGGACAACTTACTGGCTCCTAGATCTCAAACTTAACACACACACACAATATCGTTCTGTCTAGAAAAGTATTTTTCAGTAAATACTGACATAAACAAACTGCATTTTGAACAACATCAACCAAGAGGTTAGGAAACTTTAAGAAGAACAGGGAGCCATGGATAAATACTAAGCAATAAGGTTGTAGATCTCGGTGGGAATCAACTGACGGAAAATGGAATATCATATGATATAAATGATCCTTAAGAGCTTCTATATATGAAATAGATTACACTAGAAAACAAAACTGAAGTCTGAGTAATTAAGGAATCTTTCTTGATTTGTTCTGATCATACTTGCTGGGGTTCCTTCCATCCCCAATTAAAAAGTAATACAAGTTCATTATGTAAAGTTTGTGAAATATAAAAAACAATGAAAAAAATCCTAGTTCCCAATTATAAACAGAGTTAACATTTAGTGTAACTTACAATGTACAATGTTTAATTTTTTTCTGATCACAAAAATAATATATGCTGAATTTAGACAACAGGAAAGCACAAAGAAAAAACAAATCCTAATCCTTTTACTCATCGGGGCTATATTTTATTATATTCTTATTCCAGCAGTTAACACATTGCCATGTTAAACAGACTGTGTTGTCTGCTTAATATGCTCTCCATTAATAAAGAGATCATTTGCCCATTTTGTACTTAGGAAAACACCATATTCTAAAAGCAAAATTGTGACAATGACTTGAAGGAAAGGAAGGAAGCCAACGTATTTATATGAGAAAATGATTCTAAAGCTTACTCCTTGAACACCTTAGCTTTTTATTGCAGGAATTGACCTTTCTCAGCAAGGTGTCCATTGCCCAAATTGTGTATTGCATGACAAGGAGTTAAATCAGATTACTGTATACTTCTCACAATCTGCGTTCCACCCACGTCTCTATTTGTGTTTCAATGAAAAGGATTCATGCTGCACCAAGTCATTAAGGCTTTAAGATCTTTGCAACTGTTAATGGCAGCCCACCAGGGAAAGCCACTGTAGAAGAAAAATAGTCATAGGATTAGAGAAGAAAGCCTTGTTTGCAGTGCCATTGCTGCAGTGTGCTCTACCTCCTGTGATGTGGCATGAATGGATTTAGATATAAATCTAAGGCTTTGCAGACTAAGCACACCCTCAGCAAATAGTATTTATTGCAGGTTATGGCTGAGATATGTTTTTTAGGAACCAAATGCAACAGGAAATTTGATTGAGAGTAGCAATTTGAACACAAATACACATAATAACCTTTTATGCAATGCCTTCTTAGCCTGACAGCCTTAAAATTGTATACCTAGTGCTTACAGTGGAAGAAATTCATAGAGAGAGAGAAAATTTCAGTTGATTTGATTCCCTAGTTACAACCAATTGTTTTCTCAAATTTTCTAAAATCCATATTAGAGTTGTGCAATGATTAACGTGATTCCCAATTTCTTTATCTGCCTATAGATAAATCAAGTCAAACCAGGAATAAACTATAATTGAGGAAATATTTTCCACCTTCTACCACACAGAAACAAAACAGAACAAAACACAAGTGGCTACTATTTATTTATAACACACTAATGAATTTCTTGAAATGGAAGCTGAAAACTATAAATGTCTGGATTGAAATGAAGTTCAATCTCAGAAAGTAGTGAAGATTAGAAAAATTGGACAATAGGGCAAACTCATCTCTCTAAGGAAACTGTTCTCTTGAGATGCAGCAGAGAAGGCAAAAATGGGCTTGAAAGCAGAGGTTTCTAAGTGGGAAAGTTGGAGCTAAGAGAGAATTAGATGGACAGGTCGGGGAAAGATCTCTAAAGAGCCTTCCTGTGGAACTGACTAGAATAAATTCATGTGACAAATGACCTGTGATCATTTTTCAGGTTGTACTGTTGATAGTGTGAAGAAGATAAAATATCTAGTGCTTATTTTAGAAAAAACAAAAAATTATGCACAAATTCCCCAAAACTTAACCTCCTCTTTATTTTAGCCTTCTGACTTTAATTATACTGTATATGCCAGTTACCTAGACCCTGTGGTTTAGCTATCCCACAATTAGGAAGAATGATAAATTTGGGAGGCTGTAAGAAAGCTCTGATGAGTCGAAGACACAAACCAAAAAGTTCTCCAATGGCTACTAAAATCAAACTGGGCTTTGTGTACACTGCATTTATCTTAGGTCTACAAACTGGTGATCTTTCTCAATGAAACAAAACAGTATAACATAAAAACTGAAAGGAGACAATCCTCTTATTCTATTGCAGTAAGTTGAAAAGCTTGAAGTTGAAAAGATGGAAAAGTGCTCATTGGTATTAAAATATGAGGGAATGTTGATAGAGGAAAGAAGTAAAGCAATTATTTTATTAAAAAATGAGGAATTGATGTAAAATTAAATTTGTTCTAGCCCTTGATTTACTACCATGTTTCCCCGAAAATAAGACCTAGCTGGACCATCAGCTCTAATGTGTCTTTTGGAGCAAAAATTAATATAAGACCCAGTATAGTATAATATAATACCGGGTATAATATGATATAACATAACATATTAACATAATACCAGGTCTTATAACATAACACCAGGTCTTATATTAATTTTTGCTCCAAAAGATGCATTAGAGCTGATGGCCCGACTAGGTCTTATTTTCAGGGAAACACTGTAGCAAAATTTTTAAATGCAGACTTCTTGTATTTCCCAGTGGTCTTGTAGCTAGCTGTACATTCCATATATTCCATATATTCTACTAAACTTGAGAGTAAGAATTAATTTTAGATTCTGATCCTATCCCTTCTCTAATATGTGTTTTATTTATGTCCATATAACACATACATAGTTATGCATTTATAATAAACACTCATATGTAGTGATGATACATAGTATATGCAATCAGAAGGTTAAGTTATATGGAAAGAAACTAACATCACCAAAAAAATTACATGGAAAATGGTCTACGTTTTAAGGCCTAGAAAGTATAATACATTTTAGAGATTATTTTCAAGTTGGGTTAGAAGTGGAGAAAATTTTTTCATGGTTATATCATTTTATTTATATTGACAATATCTCCCTGGCCAGAGCATACATTTCATTGAGGGAAAGGGATCACTTACAACATACGTCCCTGCCTCTATCTGTTCTTGTATATATTCTTTCTTGGAATACCTGTCCTTTTTCCTCTCAGCCAATCTGAATACTGGCACATGATAAACACTCAGATTATGGCTCGAAGGAAACATTAGCCATCGTTTGAAGACTGGCTTTTGTCCTATCAACCTCACAAAATGTTTCCTGACTTCCTGCAGTCCACAATGACTTCTCGTTTTCGGAACTTTTATAGCATCAACAATGTATGCAAATTTTATATCATTTGATGTCTTTCAAAAATGGTCTTATATTTTCTTTGTTCATATATATCTTGTCTCCTTGATTAGTTTATGTGCCGTTTGAGGGTGGATATTAGGTCTTGTATCACCATTGCACGTGGCTCAGTGCCTTGTACGTAGAGGTATAGTAGTTATGAGTGTTAAATATAATCACTTAAGCGATTGCTTAATTATATTGCTCTAGCATAGCCCATGGAGTTTGGCATTTAGAAAATACTTGTTTACTTTAAACTGAATGAGCAGTAGGAATTAAATAAGTTTTAAAAATCATGTTTAATTAAAATTTAGCCAAATGGTGTGTTCTGCATTTTAAAGAAAAGATTTGATAGTGTTACGGACAGACGCTTTAAGGAAATGCTGTTGTTGTATTTGACTGTAACTGAAAACATTGTCTAATATTGAAGCTCTGCAGTAGAAGTTTTGGAATAATCATATACTTTTTTCTCTCTTAAGTTCAAAGCAGCATAGTTTTTGCCTTTATGTGAAGGAAAGAACTTAAAATTTAATTTTATAAAATGGGGTACTTTTTTGACAGCTACCCCATATTTAGGGTTCAGTTTCATTTCAAAAGACTTCTTTACATAGCTTGAAACAGTGCGTTTCAGTTTGTGACAGGTCTTCTGAATAAACATACATGTCCTAAGCATTTTAGATATTGTGAATGCTAAATATTTTTGCCGAATGTTGTGCTCAAATTTATTCAACACTTCCTTTTCACATAGTAACCAGCGTTGGCTGTGGTTAGGTTTGAACAAAAGGAGCCCTGACTTGCAAGGAGCCTGGCAGTGGAGCGATCGCACACCAGTAAGTTTAACTTTTTTATTTGGGATAACATGGAAAGAGTATTTGTTTCAATAACAAGGTAGTTGATTGTTAAATAATACATCCACATACAACCATTAAATTAATGTTGTATCTTTATTGAAATGGAAATAGATTCACAAATCTGAAGTGTGGGGGAAGGGAAATTATTAATCTAATTTTTATTTTAAAAAAATAATCATATGTATAGGCTCTCTCTATATAGTCCAAAAATATAAAAATATAGATATACAGATATTGTGGTCATCTTGGGGTGGTACAACTGATTTTTTTCTTTTTCTTTATTTTTTTTTTCATAAGGAGAAGCTTTTATTTTTATTATCTAAAATATAAGGGTCATGTAAAAAATGAAGTATCTTTATTGGGAGAAATGATTTATTTGGAGGTACCTTAAAATGTCCTTAAATATTATTTCAAATGTTTACATTACCCTAAAGAGAAGTTTTAGGTGATACTTACAGGGATGGATTATTCTCAGATGTTAAATATTTCCTCCTTGTTACAATTGTGTTAATTCAGTGTGTATTCTTTCTAAATGTAAAAGCCCTTGACTTTCATTTTAGAATTGGAGCACATCTAAGAATAGGTCAACGAATAACCAGCATTTCAACACATGCAAAAAAGAGGGGAAAAAAAGTCTTTTGCAAGCTCCTGATTCTGTGACTCCAACCATGAACTTAATACACTGTTACCCCTCCACTTCCAAAACTGCAGCTTCCTTTATTTGGAAACTGTTGACATTATGACATTTTCTAAGTCCTCTCATGATTTAGCATCCTGGTATAAAAAAAAGAGATGAAAAAGTTTTCCATCCATGGCATAGGAATGCACTTGGGTTATTAAAGCTGCCTAAATTACATCTAAATTGCAAATATTTATACATCAGTCTTAAATTCTCAAGCCTCTCTTGTCTTTTAAGGTGTCTACGATTATCATGGAAAATGAGTTTCAGCAGGATTATGATATCAGAGATTGTGCTGCTGTCAAGGTCAGTACAAAGCTGGACAATCTGCATATTTTAAAACTAAAGCTGGCATCGTGTGCATTCAGGCAATGGATCCGTGAAGTGCTGTTTGTGTATGGAGCATGACAGTAGGTGTGATGGGAAGTAAGACATATACCCATGGCCCGGCCCTCAGGGAACCTAATTTATACTTAATTTGAGAAGATAAAATTCATATTCAAGAAAGACGACTCTTATCACTATGTAGTAATAAGCTCCAAGTAAGTGGGTTGAGGGAGGGGGCTAATGAAACCCAGAAGAGAAAGTGATGCCTGTGGCCTATTTCCAGAAAGAGGTGGGACTTGATTTGGGCCTGAAGGAGGGATGAGGTTTGGTCAGGTAGGATAGGGTAAGGTTTTCTAATGCAGAAATGGTATGAGGAAGTTGTATAAGATAAAGTAGGAGTGGAAGGGAGAGGCTAAGGCAGTGAGCAGAACAGAAGACAGATCAAGAAGTTTTCACTGGTGTTTTGGTTGAAAACAAAGTCGGGAAATTAGATCGCTGCCAGGTTAAGGAGTTTGTGCTGTTTTTTGGTAGGCAACAGATTACTGAAAGGTTTTTGACATGAACTAAAGTGGGTATGAGAAAATTCATCTTGAAGACAGGTTTCAAAATGCAACAAATAGGAAGTGAAGACATAAAAGACCAGTTAGGCATCTCCCTTTGCAGAATTCATTTGTGTATTCATTCCATAAGTGGTATGTCCAAGCAGTCTGTATGCTCTGGGGATACATCTATGGCAAGGTATAAAACAGTCACTGTCTTCACAGAACTTACGTCTAGTAGAAGATAAATACAAGTAAATAAGCAATTACAAGGGTTATGGCAGACAATGTATAAATTACATGCAAAAGCAAGAGTGTCGGGGGAGAATAATGATGGTCATTGTGGTAAAGATGATGATGATGATAGCAGCCATTAATACTTGTTAATTCATGAGCCAGGCAGGGCTAGCCATGTCACAAAAATTATTTCACTTAATACTTAAACCACCTTGTGAGGTAGGTACTGATACCAAATTCATCTTACAGGGAAGACATTTGAACACTGAGTGGTGTATGTGGTTACAGAACTAAAATTTAAATCCACGTGTCTGGGTCCACTATGCTTTGTGACTAGGCATTTATAGAAACAATCAAAAGGGTGCTGGCTTATGGGAAAATAGTGCATTTTAATTTAGATATTTTGAATCCAAGCTAGCTGTAAGAAATATACTATAGTAAGTAGAAAGCAAAAGACTGGAGCTGGAAGAAAAATGTACATAAAAAGAAAGCGCAAAGGGCCAAGAAGTAGATTTGAGGGAATCACCAACACATAAAATGTAAGAAGATAAGGAAGGAAGAGACATCTAGATAATATATCTTTTGCTATGTAAGCCCAAGAAGGAGAGTCAAGACAGCAATTGACCAGAAATGTTATAGGAAGGTTGGATGAGAACTGAGAAGGCCACAGTAAAGCATTACTGTATGGTATCATGCCATTTTTATAGAATTCCCAATTTAACACATGAAAAGGTGAAAACTTCAGACAGCTTGCGAAATTTCCAGAACACTGATGCAATAGACTATGTTCTATGTAAGGAGAGTCCTCATGTGTGAAAAGGTCCACCAAAAACTACCAAAAACTAAATAAGAGAAACCCTGATGCAATGTGCATCCGGAATAAGGCCAGCCAGGGCCGCGCTTTAGAAGGAGAAACTTACCTCACCTGCCACAGCACCCACCAGAATTTTGGCCTTAAGAGAAAACAGTCCAAAAAGTGATGGATGATCCTCCCAGGTCATGCCGTCCCCATTCCTTACACCCCTGCTTGCTGGCTGGAATTTGTCAAATGCTATCTTGGACCATGTGGAGGAGGGTAACATCCTAAGAATACAGAGCAACGTCAGAGAAGGAGCCTGGGCCCCTAAGGCCAGACTTTTATGTCACTTTTCATAGATCTGCTTTAATACAGCCAGGTGTTTGGAAACCACTGAACCAAATATTCTTTTCTAACATGATCTTTCCCAAATTTAAAGGTGTAAGATTCTACAATTTCATATCAACAAAAACAGAAAAGAAGAAAAACCCCACAATAATTTGCATTTTGGACATAAACATGACCTTATGGTATATTCCCTGTACGAGACCCTTTGAAGGCTCATGCTTAGGCTGTTACTGTTCCAACACTTCATTCATTCATTAAACTAAATATCTTAGGTGCTAGAGCTAAAATAGAGTTAAAGACCATAGGGTGTACAGTTTAGTGCATCAACATCAAAATATTGTGCAATCCTCTTCCTCCTTTAGGTCACGGATAGGCCATGGCGAAGAAGCTGGTATTTGTCTGAGAGAGAATTCATGTCTTTAAGGCCTTTTGCTTGTGATACAAAACTTGAATGGGTGTGCCAGATTCCAAAAGGTAAGTGAACATTGAGCATGCTGAGCCAAAAGTACCTAAGAGAGGATTTTAGTCTATAATTATGGTGTTTAAAGGTATATTCATTTATTTATTAGTACTTTATTAGCTATATTTATCCATCTCGTCTTCCTTTGTGACTTCCCTGCTGTAAGGCAGAATAACTGCTAATAATACTTTATGAATATTTAACAGATCTGCCTTTTTGGTTGCCACTAAAACAGCTATAGCATAGGCCCCGCAAAATTCAATCTGAAGCAATCATAACATGAAAGGAAAGGGTTTGGCCAGAAATGGACAAAACTCAGCAATACTGCAAGTCCTCTTGAGTTAGACTGAAGGCGCTTATAGCCACGATCTGTAATTGGATACGACACTTAAGCCACTTGCTTTCTTCCTTATACAGGTCGTACTCTCAAAACACCAGACTGGTACAATCCAGGTGAGTTAAGGAAATTGAAATGTAGCCAATGCTGCTTTTACTTTTTCAATAATGTGTTTACTTAATTATTTAAGCCCAGGCCTAAGTGCCAGCTTGTTCTCTATCACATCGTCTGTGAGATGAGGTATCTCCAGGCAGGGAAGGTGGTTGGCTGATATGGGATGAGATTATGAGGCTGGATTTGTCTTTCTCTGACTGGGTGACAGAGTCACTCATGGCTCAGGAGTCCCGGGTTCCTTTCAGGCAGCACTGCTCAGGCCAAAGAGAGTCAGTGATTCTAAATGGATTACTATTTATAAATAGTTTAGAACAGTAATCCATGCTTACAGGGTGCAGTTTGGTTTGCACAGACATAACTCTGATATTCTTCTCTTTTAGAGCGTGCTGGAATTCATGGACCTGCGGTTGTAATAGAAGGGAGTGAATATTGGTTTGTTGCTGATCCTCATTTAAACTACGAAGAGGCTGTCCTGTATTGTGCTAGCAATCACAGCTCTCTGGCTACTTTAACATCCTTTGTCGGACTAAAAGCCATCAAAAACAAAATAGCAAATGTAATTCAAAAGGACATCTTATTAAATATTTTACTTGTTTTTACATTTATTCCATGAAAAATATTTCAAAAATCTTGCCAAAATCTACAATAATTGCAATGGGACACTATATGTCCAACTAATGAATGTGCATAATTACAGCAACCGTATTTTCTGCATATGAAATAGGGCCTGTGAAGATAAAAATAATTTTCAAACTGCTTTTTTGGTGAAAGGACCTGGTAATTTGTGTAATTTAGAGACCAAAGTAACGGAATGTCTGGAAAGTTTAGTGGTTAGTGGTTATGGGGAGACAGTATTTAAATCACAACTCTTCTATAAAACTCAGCACATGTAAGGATGGATGTTTGGTTTGTTTTTCAGATATCTGATGATGAACAGAAGTGGTGGGTGAGAACTGACCAGCACCACAAAATGGACCGTCACTTTATGTAGTATGTGATCTCATTGATGCTTTTAAAGTTATCATTTGAAAGAAGCAATATCAAATTTCCTTTTTAAATGGATTACCATTTATAATTAGTTTTGAACATGAATCCATAAACTTCCTAGAGAAACCAAGTCCTTTTGCATATTAGCATAAGGAATTAAGTGGTATAAAATAATGGTATAACATTAAATTTAGAAATAAAATTACAGTAAAAAACAGGATGAAACATGTAACTACATTCTGAGTAATCACATCTCTCATTTTCTTTCAGCTCACGACATCCGTGGCATCACTTTCCTTTAACATTCGGAGAAGAATGCTTGTATATTTCTGCCAAGACTTGGCTTAGGGGTAAAATTAATTCCCAAATCCTTTAATGTTGATTATATAATATGTGAAATTCAGGTTCAATTACTAGCTTAATCTTGCTTTCTTTTTGATTATATGTTTGATAGCTTCATTTATGGCTAATGAGCATGACTCAAATTCCAAATGCAAATAAAGGTATTTTCACTGTGAATATTTTGACTTCCTGTATCCTGAAACAAATTACTTAAAAATAAAGTTACCACACTCATAACTAATAAGCACTAATACAAACTAATAGACAAATTTGTAAAGATAAACAGGCAGCAGTTCTAAAATATAATTTAGTTCCTTTTCCCCCTCATTAGCCTTCTTCAACTCTATTTCCTGCCATCAAGAACTGTGGTAACTGTGGTCGTTACACCAAATGTGTGCATTTTTATAGGCAATATTGGTATGCTCTATGAATAGAAATAGAAGACAAAAATGGCTAGAGAAGAAAAGGAATATATATTTAACCATTTGGGGAAGATTGATTTAAAGAGACTTTCTTTATTACTGGATTGTTTTTAAAATGTGCTGAATAGAAAATTCTCACCACACTAATCCTGCTTTTCATTTCTCAGATTTAAATAAGCCAGCAGACTGTAGCACCAGGTTGCCCTTCATCTGTGAAAAATATAATGTATCTTCATTGGAAAAATATAGTCCAGATTCTGCAGCTAAAATACAATGCTCTGGGGATTGGATTCCTTTTCTGAATAAGGTAAAAAGAGAATTGCTACACTGTGCAAATGATGATTGCTTTTGTGATGGCTGTATGGCCTGTGGCAGAATGGCAACCCATCACATAACTTCAACAAGACAGCCTCTGCATATTTCAAACATCTCACTTGATCTTCTACGTTGCCCGGAACCAAGTTAGCTAACTCTCAAGTTAGTCATGCCTACAGGTCTTTCAAAACACTGTTCCTATTTTGTTACTATTAATGCTTGCTGAAATTTATCTGTCAATGGATAATAAGACATTGAATAGTCAGGACAATCTCTATGGCATATAGGAAACTGACTAAATTGCTGGCTGATAAATTTTCCCCTTTAAAGAACACATCCAAGCAGCATCTACCAATAATAGAATTATACCAGCGTTTCCCGAACTACTTTTTGGGGACTACACATACCAAATGTTAATCATTGATCTTGCCTCCCAAGTGGTATTTATGATTAAATAGGTTTGGGAAATGCTACATTCTTTATTTGCTTCTTTGAGATGCATAATCCATATTGGTATATGTATCTCTTAGGAAATGTATTTAGGTGCTAAAAAGAGAGATTGCTACAGTATGTTAAAACCTTTATTTTATTACGTAAAAGTTTGAAGGTAAGTAGGCTGAGGTTGATATGTAAGCTCTGTGAAGTCTTTAAATCCAAGCTCCTTTTGTCTTTCGGCTCTACCATCCTTAACCTAAGGCTTTCACACTCAAGTTCAGGGTGTTTTCTCTAGAGTCTTCTAGAAACCTCCCAATGACTTATATCTCACTGGCCACTCCAGTCTGTAGGGAGGCTGAAATAAAAACATTTTGTAGAATGTTTCAAGAAACACAATTTGGAAGAAACTACTCCACGCTAACATGATCATAACATCAAAAAGAAAAAGAGATGTGTCTGAGAGCTGAAATCATCTGTTAGAAAGTTAAATTAGTAGGGGTGTATTTTGACTTTTTAAAATTAGGACAATCTTTTGTTTCCCCCAAGGTACTGGGACTAAATTAATTTACACAGTTGATGTAAATTCGAATTAAAGTAGTCTGCTAAGAAACAGAGAGAGAGGGATGATTTCTTTTAAAATGTGGGGTTGTGAAAATCTATAAGGAGGTGATAATTAAGAGTACAGACTTTGAACTCAGGTATAACAGAGTCCCAGGGCTGACCATACCACTGTATGGCTATTTCACTTATGGGTAAAGTTACTTAACTTCCCTATGCCTCAGTTTCCCCATCCATTGTGAGAGTTACATGAGATAATATTATGCAAACTGTTCAGCACAGAGGAAGTACTCAATAAATGGGAGATTTAAAAAATTGGTTTGAAAACCACTCTTCAGTTGTTTAAATTGACAGTAAACATCTGCATTCTTATGGTACTACTTTGTATATTTCCATGTCTCACAGACCAAAAATTAGCAGCCCTCTAAAAAAATGAGGCATTTATTTCCTATGTGAGCTTTCTCATGTCTTGAATTTTGTGCTTCATATATGTTCTTTGTTTGCAGTGTTTTCTAAAGATCAAACCCAAGTCTGTCACATTTTCTGAAGCAAGCGATACTTGTCACACCTATGGTGGCACTCTTCCTACAGTGATGAACCAGAGAGAACAAGGTAGCAGAATTGTTTTGGAAACATGTTTTATTCTGATATGGGACCAAGTTAGTTTTGGGAGGCTGAGGAGAATTAACATATTTTAAAAATCCAATTAAACTACTTTTTTTACAGGGTAGGTAAAAGACTATCTTGGTAGTTGGATAAGTAATAGGTATTCGTTGACATTTTTAGTATATTTTTAATCTGAATAAGTCAAATGCTTTTTAAAAAATGTCTTTCAGATTTTATTACAGTCTTGCTTCTGGATATGGAAGCTACTTTATGGATTGGTTTGCGCTGGACAGCCTATGAAAGGATAAACAAGTGGATAGATAACAGAGAGCTGACATTCAGTAACTTTCACCCACTATTGGTTGGTCGGAGGCTACGAATACCAACAAATGTAAGTTTTTTTGAATAAATTATTGGTTTAACAACAAGAGACTATTTTGTGAGTGGTCCATTTATATGAAACATCCAGAATAGGTAAATCTATAAAGATAGAAAGTAGATTAGTGATTGCCAGAGGCTAAGGAGGATGAAAGGATTGGGAACGATGGTGAAAGGGTAGGGCGTTTCTTTTTGGGATGGTGAAAATGTTCTAAGATTGATTGGGGGTAATGATTGCACAACTCTGAATATACTAAAAGCTATGGAGTGTGTGCTTTAAATGGGTGCATTGTTTCATAATGAGTTATATCTCAATAAAGCTGTCACGAGAAGAACAACAACTGGAACTTCGCGGGCCTTCACGTACCGTGTATGCCCTGCTTTTTCACAATAGCATCAGATCCATAGCACTTATTTCACAACCATGTGAAACAACCAAGTAGTGCATTGCAAATAGAAGCGGTTTATAAATGCTTTACTTAATATTTTGTGATTTGGAGCTGTCAGCCTCAGTCTCCTGAGGCAAAAAGTACAAAAATGGAGATTATTGATCATTTTTCCCTAAGAGCTAAATGTAAAGAAGCTATAGAAGGGAGGAAGGTGTTGTATTAACAATAGTTATCATATACCATGAAACTGCTTCTGTCTTCCCTATTTGCTGGATACACACCACCTTTAGCACCAAGGACAAAGATGAAGAAATTAACTTTAAAGTCAAATTCCAAAAATACGTCCTAGATAATAATCAACTAATGTTCCTGGTGCAATGTAACTTGGCTCAAGATTGGTGTTGGTGGCTAAGGGAACTCTGAATCATATGTGATTATGTACAAAGTAAATATCAAAATAATCCTTCGCTATTATAGAAAATTTGAAAGTTATAGAAAAGTAAACACAATAAAGAAAAATACCCACCCATATCCCACTTATATTTAGGCCAGTGGCTTTCTAATTTTTAACCATGACCCATACATTTAAATCACCATCCAGTACATCGATCTAAATGTAATATTGCATTCACACAATAGTTTCAGGCAATACTTACCCTTAGAGCCTCTGCATATTGATATTTCTTTCTAGTCTGTACTACTGTAGTTTAATCTATTCATTATACCCATCCTATCCCATCCTATTTCATTATCACAAATGTGAGTCAAGATCCATTGCAATGATCTACTAAATGAGTCTCACAAGATATTTGAACCATGATCTAGGAACTCACAATGAATGTTTCAGCATTTTTTTCTTCTTAGGCTTTTCTATATATTGTCTTCTTGAGATAGATAAGATCATTAGTATATATACTATTGTATTCTATCACTTTTCTCACAGTATTATATCATAAGTAGTTTCTTATGCCATTAAAAGATGTACGTGATAAGCATTTTCATGGTTGCATGGTACTTTTTGATAGATACACCATCATTTACCTAAGCAATGGTATTTAGATTATTTCCAGTTTTATATAATCCTAAATAGTGCTTCAGTAAACATCTTTGTGCATAATCTTTGCTTATATTTCAGGTTACCTCCTTAAAATAGACTTTGGAGGTCATATAGCCAGATGAAAAGAAAGAAATAAAGTTTTGGTTACCAAATTCCTTCCCAGAAAGATTTATGAGTTTATATTTTTGTCAGCATTATATTATGATGGTCCTTCTATCCATACCCACATATTAAGAATTTCTAACATTTGTTGAGCAGCTAATATGTATCAGGCACTCTGCTAATACATCACAGGCATTATTTCATTTAATCTGCACAATAGATGTGAAAAGGTCCCTTGTTCCTTTCCTATCTTAGAAATGCAGGGACAGACAGAGAGAGTCGTGTAACTTGCCAGTGTTCACGCTGCCTCTCCGTGCACAGCCAGCATTCTTAGCTTCTCTACAACATTGCTTCTAAGTTGTGTTATCTTCTAAAAATTCTTGCTCATTTGGTGGTTTAAAGTATATTATATTTTCATTTCTATTTCTCTGATTTCTAATGAAAACAAGCCTCTGTAAATTCGACAGTAATTTGAATTTTATCAAGTGTGGATGTTCTTATTCTTTGCCCATTCATCTATCATCTGCCCATTAATTCTTTCTTACTGACGTTATGACTATGGGAATAGTAAACGTGCTGACCCTGTGTTTCCTGTGTTTATTGCAAATATTTCCTTAGGTTTTTTTCTTTAGGTCTGAATACCAAACTTATTACAGGAATAAGTTTTGATTTTTTTTTTTTGTATTTTTTCAAATCTGTTTATTTCCCTTTTTTACCTCCATTGCTTTTCAGTCAGAAAGTCCATCATGTTAATGGTAGTTAAATGTATGCTTCTATTTTCTTCATTTTGTTTTTTAAGTTACCTTTTATTTCTGACAGCATGATACATCCACGATATATGGTCTGTGTTGTCAATGACTACTTAATCCTTTTCCCTAATCCTTGCCAGTTGTCTAGCATTATTTATTGTATATACTTCCATTTGTCAAAAGCAATATAGGTTGCTTCCTTTATCATATATGAAGTGCGTGTATAAGATATACTCCCTGATCTCAATACTATAATTTTACCATATTTAAAAACAATAATAGGATTAGTTATCTTTTATTATATGTCTTTAAAATATTTTTAGCTATTCTTGTCCATTCTTCCAGACATTTAGTCAATTTCCAAGGAAAACAATGAAATAAAAAACTTCTGGTGAGACTTTGACAACATTTTAGGGAGAATTGACATCTTTTTATTGATCTTCCAATTTAAGAATATGGTATAACATATCTCTCCATTTATTTCTTTCTTTAGATCTCTCAGAGAAGTTTTTATAGGGGTACTGTTTCTTACCGCCATTGAGAATGGCAGCTTTTTCTTGATTTTCTTACTGATATATATAGGAAAGCTACTGTTTGGGGATTTTTATATATTTGTTTCATAGGCATGCATCTTGCTAAAAGCTCTTATTACTTCTCAGTTTTTCAATAGATTTTCTTAAGTTTCCTAATTAGACATTCATAATTTGCAATTAACAGCTCCTGCTTCATTACATATGGAGGACTTCTAGAACCATGTTAAATACTAGGAGTAATAAACACTATCCTAGGCATGATCAAGACTTAATGGAACTGTGTGCAATCTTTCATTGTTATATGTATATGATGTTGACTCTTTAAGATATGTCATCCTATGACTAGAATTTTTATTCAGGAATAAGTACTGGGTTTTCTAAAACCTGTTTCCAGCATCTATTGAAATTGTCATATAATTTTTTCCATTAGGCCTATTGACACGTAGTATAATACATTAATAGATGTTATATTAAACCATCTTTATCCTCTTGTCATAAAATCTAGTTGCTCCGAATGGATTATTATTTTACTATTCTACTGAATTATATTTGTTAGAATTTTATTTGGGAATGTTTTCATCTCTGTTCATAGAGTTAATTTTTTTTATGCCATACTGTCAGATATTTTTTCTAATCACGTGAGCTTCATACGATGAACTGATCTAGCTTTTTGCCTTTGTGTTTTAAAATTAGTACTCAGCCTGGGGAATTATCTTTCCCTGAAAGTTTCAAGGAACTACCTACAAATCCATGTGATGTTAGGGTCCTTTCAGAGATCATTCTTTAATAATAAAGGGATTTAGTGCGGTAGTTGACGTCCTAATTCTAGAGTCAAATTGTCTGGGTTTGAACTCCATTTAGTATGCCTTTGGAAGTTCACCTAACTTTTCTTAAGCCCCAATTTTTTGTCTATAATGTTTTATCTGATACTATCGAAACTGTACTATGATGTGAGGATTACATAAGAATTCATTTAAAGCTTTTAGCACAGTATGTGACACGTAGTTTTTAAAATGAGCTGTTTATTATTAATTTTCAATTTTCTCTAAAGTTCTTGGTACATTTTGGTGATTCTACTCTCCTTATAACAATTATGCTAATTTGCATTTTTCAAGAAAGTTGTCTATTTCATTAAGATTTTCAAATATATTAAAGTTATATATGCTATCATATTTTTAAATCCACATGTCTTATTTTGCAGATTCTCTTATTTAGAGAAATTCCTTTCTCTTATTTAGATGTTTACAAAAACTGATATATGTTTTTGGCTTTTTCCTTCCTCTTCTGTACCCTCTACTACTATTACTTGAGATATATTTACCGGTACTACTACATTTTTCTATCCTGTTTTTCTTGGGAGTTATATTTTTTATGATTTTCTAATCTTAGTTCATCTTTCCTTTAATATACAGAATACATTTATAATAATACACATTTGCTTCCACATAAAGTTTTACTCATATCCTTTATAACATTGCTCATATTATTCTTTCCTGTATTTATTTTTTGGTTTAATGTTTATTGAGCAGCATGTGTGTAATTGTTATTGTTTTTTTAATCTGTATCTCCTGGGATAAGTTTTTCTTATTTTTCTAAATGTGTTATGTTTCAAACAGACAGAAAAGTATAAGGACAGTATACTTTGAATAAATTTTTACGTCTATTATTATTGATTTGTGATCACAAAATGGAATCTAGATAAATACTTATATTTATGGAACTTTTGTAGTGACCAGTATAGGATCAATGCTTCAATGTGGGTTCTCTATTGTGTGATACACAAATTGTCATTATAAAAAGTTTATAAACATCTAACAAGTTGAGTTAATAATCACTACTTTTGTGCTAATCAGGAATGATAGCAGAGTGTTAAATATTAGTGTAATTCTGTCTTGTGTCATTTCTAACTTTTTCTTTGTCTGTTTTGAAGATATATTTCTCAATATCGCCACTATTTTATTTTATAATTTCTAAAGTTAATTGCCCTTTTCTCAGGCTTTGGAAGTTTATCAGCATTTTCTTACGGATTTCACAGTCAGCTTCTTAATGGAATTTTTTATAGGAGGAAAAATCCAATTTGGAATGTAAAGTTCTCTTGCTAAGATCTTCAGCCTATTCGTTTCATGACTGCCTGTGCCTATTTGCCTTTTTGTTTAGATTTTTGATGAAGAGTCCCGCTACCACTGTGCTCTAATGCTCAACCACCGGAAGTCACCTTTTACTGGAACTTGGAATTTCACTTCCTGCAATGAACGCCATACTCTGTCTCTCTGTCAGAAATACTCAGGTATAGATTATTATCTAGATAACTATGGTATTTTATGCTATTAGCTATGTACAGTACTTTTTCACAAAACTCTTATAAATGAATTAATATTAATTTGTAATCATATAGCTTCCATAAAATTTCAGCATGACTACATTCATATTGGCTCAGTGAGTCAGATTATCTCAAATGGAATGAGGTTTTTTCAAGTATCGTGGCCATATTTAATTAAATATCAAAATTAAGTATCAGACAGAATTTATTAATAAGAGTTGCCTAATGATGATAAGTTATGGTTGAATTTTATTCTCCTTTCTACTCTAGCATTTTTTTCAGACTTTCTTTTCTATCATGGGAAAAAGAGGAGAAAAAGCTTCATGTTTTAAATTGAGTTCAGTATAAACATTCACGTTACATTTAGCACTAAAAAAAGGATGTGAAACACTATAAATGGATCACTGTCTGTGACTTCCTATAATCCAAATAAAACTAAAATGTGTACTTAAAAACAGGAATCATCCATATTTTCAAAAAGATACTTTAAGAGGTATTAACTTATTTTCATTGATCACAATAAGTTTTTAACAAGTGATTTAAAAAAACAAAACAAAGAAAACAAATCATGTTATGTGATGAGAACCTCAAGTAGATAATCCAAGTACTTCTGAAAACATTTTGCTAAATTAATCTTTGCTCGTTTCTCTCATACTTTTTATTAACTACCTTATTCAGAAAAGTACTGTAAAACAATAATAATTTAAATATCTCCTCTCGTGGATGATTTTGTACGTGTTCTCGTGGGAGCTCTCCCAGGTGAAAACTTTGTAATGGAACACCTAACACCTTCTCTTATTGAAGCAGTTCAAACCAAGGAAGTATTTGATGCCAACCTGAAATGGTAATCTTATCGCAGCCTACTTTTATTTATAGCTTTTCTTCTTCCTAAATTAGATCAACTAAAACAGAATTTTCTTCTGATTTTAGAAAGCAAATGTTGTAGCTCAGACATTTTACTGAAGGCATAAAGGAAGATATAGTTCTTCCACCCAAAATCTCAAATAAATGAATAGATAAGTAATGTCTAAAGTACATTATTTGTAGGAAAATTTTGAAAAAATATCCAGTGACTTACAGAGTGGGTGGATTTCGTGAGATTTTTTTGTCTTTTATGCACAGAAATTGGAGGCAGACAAACCCTGAAGAATACCTCAGAAACTGTAAAGCATCTAAATAATCTGTACAAAATAATCTTGAAGACTCTGACCTGGTCTGATGCTCTCAGGGAGTGTGAGAAACATAACATGCGTCTGGTGAGCATCACAGACCCTTACCAGCAGGCGTACCTAACTGTGCAGGCGGTCCTTCATAACGCCTCCTTATGGATCGGACTCTCCAGTCAAGACGTAAGTTTTCAGTCCCAGCTGCCAGGACTGGGTGATGGAATGTAATATTTTTTATTGAGATTTTATCACCTCTCTCACAGAAGACTAAAAGAAACTGGAAATCATAAAATTTTACTCCAGGGAATGAATCATGTGAATTACATCATGTTTAGTGGCAGTGGTCTTTCCAGTGCTGAAAGATCTGATGCTTTATTGTGTAAATTAAGAAAAAAGTTTAGTGGACATCTATAGCTGAGCGCTTCTTTTTATTTATTCCACTGAAAGACTGAACTGGAATCAGGAGTGGCCATGTCTCCTCAACCAATGAAGGGAAGAATTAAAACATCAAATGGGGCTGTGTGGGTAGAAGCACTGAGGATGGTGTTGAAGAATCCTTTTCATCCCTTTCAGAATCCGCAGAGTGAAATTACATCACTCTAAGAAGGGATTAGAATAATGTTTTGCCACATCTCAAGCGCTTGGATAGATGTCTTAGGTATTTTTCATTTTATTTTAGAGCCCTGCAAGGAATGCTGGTCTCTTATTAATTCCCAACACTAAACTACCTACATATAGCACAAATGGGAATATTTATGCTATGTAAACTTTTAGTTATAATTAATAGGGTTTTTTAAATAAATAAATAAATAAATAAAGCTATAGTATTCCTCTCAACATTGTAGACCTCCATGTAATGCTTCAATATTCTGCCCACTGAGATGTACTGAAGGGTAAGATACCGGACCGGTACATAGGCTGCATCCCTTATGCACTACATAGGAGGTGCCGTTTACAAAGATTGTGATGTGACCTTTGCCCCTTGCAGCTGCACGCCCAAGTTAGATAAATGTCGCCTAGACTAATATTCCTAATCAAATCTCAGAGAGAGGGTAATTGGCAGAGTAGGAGAGAGGCGTCCATTGCATTATGAAGCAAAGCTAAGTTATGTTTAGGTTTAACCCTAACATACAAAGGTTAACCCTGTATATACAAAGGATAACCCTGAATATACAAAGATGGTTTTAGGGCTGCATGGAGAAAATGTGATGGAAGACAATTTAGTCCTAACACCAGTCAGGGCAAAACTGGAGAATAGACTCAGAAGTAAACATTATCTTTGACAAACTTTGGATTCGTTACCACCAGCAGTTACCAGAACCTCAATTAAAAGAAGCAATATTTAGAAATTGCTTGAAGAATAGTTTCTCCAAGACTCTGGATATTTTAAAATGTACCCCCAGGTCAAGCCAGATCATCAGCTTAATCTGCTTCCCCAGATCTCACAGTATCAGTTTCTTCATAACATTGCTTTTCCTTACTTTCTTTTTGGTGTTTGGTACCATGTAAAACCCATCATTGTGTCTCTTGTGAGGGTGGTAATAAATTATTATATTTCCTAGTTTCAAGCACATTACACCTTTGAAACAAAAGTATATCATCACTGTAGAAAATTTTTAAAGTTATAGTAAATTAAAAGAAAAATATTTAATCACCTGTAATCGCAGTACCTGGTGATAAATATGGCTTAATCAATGGGTATATATACCCTCAAGTTATTTTTCTATGTACACGTATTTATTTTTAAGACAATTGGGGTCACACTGTTTTGTAGCTTTTTCCCCCCACTTAATGATTTGGGTCTTGTTTCTTATCCTATTTTTCAATCTTCACCTGTGTTTTTCTATGTAGCTGTTTATTGTGTATCTTCATAAGCTGCCTGAAATCTTTGGAACCTGACAGGATATAAATAAATAAAACTTTGTGTTGAAAGTAATGCGAAGGTATTGAAGGATTTTTAAACACAATAACAACAGTACCAGATTTTTACTTAAGAAAAATTATACTGGGCAGGAAGTGGGGGAGGTAGTGAGCAGTCTAGAGGGAGGAGACCAGTTAGAGTTTCTTGTAGAAAATAATTCATGCAGGACATGATGTTGGCCTGAACTAAGGCATATTTATATTGTCCGCAGAGCAGCAGTTCTGGGTTATATAAAAAGTCTAGAGTATGGCTGTGGCAGTGGGTCACTCAAGTGCATAGAAGTGAAAATACATAGAAGTAGAGGAGGTCAAGAAGGCTTGGGAACCAGGTGAGTCATCCACGTGGACATAGACGTCCCTAAATCAGTAGTGGGACCAGGGGGCAGAGCAAGACATGGGGCATCTCCTTAGTGAATGCTGGGGAAGAGCGAGGGGGCCAGAGCCTCAGTGAATGTCAGAGAGAGGCAGGGAATCCGGGAGTTGGCAATGATAAGAAGGGCATAAACCTCAAAGGAAAGGACAGAAGGAGATACAAATCCCTACTACCCCATTCTCATAGCCCTGTGATACTGGGAATGGAAAAACAAACAGCCTTCCCTTGGGGGTGCTGAGAGGAAATTATTCTCTTGGAAAAGATAGGTTTTAATTAAGGTCAAAAATTTAGTAAAGAGATACATATTGTCTTAATAAAGAAATTTAGTATTCAGTAAGGAGATAGAAGGTGTGGGATGATTTCTCTAGGAGGAATGCAAATTCCAAAGGCCCGCCCAGGACCGGGGAGTGCAGCAAAGGGGACTGAATGCAGGGCAACACAGAGTACAGGCAATGCCCCATGGCCAAAGGGCCAAATTTGGGGCCACATTGCCTGGGGATTAGCTGGACACAAGGTTACAAATGGAACTCCGGTGGGGAACAGGTCAGAATGCAACGTTGGTAGTATTGACGCTTGACCATGTTTGCTATTAAGGAGATTGTGTGTGGCATTTGCCCAATATTCCAAATAAACCAGTGATGCAAAATTGGCTGCAGCCCCAGAAAAGCTTGGGCCATTGTGTAAGGCCCGGTGCTCTGGCAGCACCATGGGGAAGCTCAGACAGGGCTGGACCCCACAGTTCATCTTCTAGACACCTGTACCTATTCTGTAAAGCCTCTCAAGATAGGTGAGTGGTCAGGCACTTGGCAGGATATAAAGACAGATGTTCACAGACTTTGAGTGCACAATAGATTATAGTGAGTAAGGAAGCTCCTCCCCAAAGACAAGCGTGAAAGCAGTGGTGTGAGATCCACAGGTCCGAGGGGCTAAGAGGAAGGGAGCTAACATTTATGTAGCTTTTTGTGTGTGTGCCAGCCAATCAATGAGTTATGTGTTTTACACTTTATCCCATTGATTCCAGCCATGATGTTAAGTGTCACATTCATTAAATAGATGATGGGATAGAAACTTGGCGAGGTAAACTCACAATCAAAAATAAGTGATCGAACCAGAATTCAAAACTAGGTATGCTTAGCTCTGAAGCCCATGTTCTTTCCACGATTACATGTTGTCTCTCACTTCATCAGTGGTCCTCACTCCATTT
Source organism: Rhinolophus ferrumequinum (assembly GCF_004115265.2). Classification (NCBI taxonomy): domain Eukaryota; kingdom Metazoa; phylum Chordata; class Mammalia; order Chiroptera; family Rhinolophidae; genus Rhinolophus; species Rhinolophus ferrumequinum. The sequence goes on from NC_046291.1 coordinate 62,448,550, forward strand.
TGGCTTTCTGATTTCTAACAACCAATGGTACCAATTATGTGTGAGGCAGCATAGCATGATATTTCAGACAATGAACACTAGGGCCTGATGACCTGGAGTAGAATCCAAGCACTGCGGTTTGTATTCTACGTGACTTTGCACGTGTTACATGCCTTCAGTTTCCTCATCTCTAAAATGGATATAATGGTTGTGGTGAGGATTAAATAAGTTAATATTTGTAAGGCACTTAGAACAGTGCCTGGCACATAGTAAGTGCTATATAAGTGTGTGTTAAATATAAGATAAAAGTAATACAAAGGGGGTAACGTGAAGTTTTGCCTCTTGAAATGTATTTCTGCTCCTTGTAGGATGAACTCAACTTCGGTTGGTCAGATGGGAAACAGCTTCAATTTACTCGCTGGACTGAAAATAATGCACAACTTGAGGACTGTGTATTATTAGACACTGATGGATTCTGGAAAACATCTGATTGCAATTCTTATCAACCGGGTGCTATTTGCTACTATCCAGGAAGTATGCTAAATTCAAATATTTTAATTCTTGAATTATGATCAGTCTCATGAGTAGTGGAATTTTGGGGGAGTGGTTTTGTAAAATCTAGTTCAGAAATCGTAAAGAAATTATAATCGTGTCCTTTTTTACATAAAAATTTGTTGTGAAAATTTGTATTCAAGTTGAATTAATATATTAAATATTTTGTCATTAATTTGTTATTTTAGACACGTTTTATCTTTGTCAGCTGACACTGGTATTTGACGTTTTAGTTTCAAGTCCCCGTTAGCCTCATTTTGCATTTATTTTGTGTTTATATTCTTATAGAAAACTTATATTTATGGGAGTTCTTTTATAATTCTTATCAACAACTAAATTTTCTTCTATGAGTCATTGTTAAGCTTCATTTGGTTGTAAGTAACAGCAACCAGCTCAAGCTAGCTTAAGCCAAAAAAGGACATTTAGATCCCCAAAAATGAGGATAGAGCTAAGCCTCGTGCAGAATGGGAATTAGAAACTGAATGGGAGGCAGGACCCCAGAGATCCTGTCTTCTGTCTCGCTTTTCTGTTTCCTCTCTATTATCTACACTCTTCTCTTTATATACTTTCTGCTTCTGTCTGCTCATGGTGAAACATCACAGCTCTGCAGCTTTCAATTATAACCATAACTGGAGATGAATTGACTGTCTCTGAATTCCATTTTTCAGTTTCTTAGAGAGAATCTGAAGGACTCAGCTTGAGTCAGGAATGCAATCTCTAGCTCAGACAGAAGAAAGAGGTTTTACAACTGCCAGGGTCCACATTTGTGAGTTTGGGGTATAAAGAAGATACTACTTCACAGATGAAGCGAGTAGCTGTGAGCAGGGAGAGACACTGAATGTCTCTACTACATACCAAAGTGGTTTGATTGGCTTTGAGTAGAGCATATCTATAGTTGCATCTTCTTGAATGTATGGCCTTTTCACAAAATGAAACAAAAAGCCGTAATCAGGTTTTCTAGAGGTCAGATTTTCAACTATTTCTGTTTATTTTGGTTAAAACAATAACTTATTTAGAACATCAAATACTTCATTAAAATGTTCCTTTAAAATTAGAAAAGATATAAGTAACCAGAAACTTGAAGACGAATTCTCAAAGTTATAGTTAGGTACCTATTACTAATATGTTTGTATAGTTTCTCTGAGGTGGCCCCTGGTGTTTGAAGTTTGGAGATGAAGAAAGACAGAAACTGTATTTAACCTAATAGCACTTCATTTTTTACATTCTTCCAATCACTCCACAGCAGGAGAAAGAAAATTACTGTGTTAAATAATTTCTTCCTATAGAAAGCCAGTTAAGAGGTCACATTATATTTGAGTATAAACAGGACAAGCATCACCAGGCTATTATTTCTTGGCTTCCTGAATATTTCCTACAAATCAAGTCTAATTACTGCTAACAGGATTTTACATTTATATCTGAAATTAATATTCATATTATTAATTCTTTTTCTAGATGAGACTGAAAGAGAGGTCAAACCAGTTACCAGTGTTCGATGTCCATCTCCTGTTTTAAATACTCCATGGATACCATTTCAGAACTATTGCTACAATTTCATGATAGCAAAGAATATATATATGGCAACAACACAAGACGATGTTCATTCTAGGTGCCAGAAACTGAGTAAGTATATTATATGGTCATTATATATTACACTATGCTCATTTAGAAAAATCTCACCTGAGTATGTTATAAATATTTCTAATTATCACTAGTAACTAGATCTCAAAAATGTTCATCTCCTAATTTCTACATTACCAATGACAAAATATTAAAATTTGTGTTTAGTTAAAAAAGGAAAGTATAGGAGTTACCTCTTTTTTTAGCCATCCATTAGACAACTAGTCTGTCTTTACATGTATAAACAAAATGGGTTGTGCTTTGAAAGGAAAAGAAATTACACTAGAAAGCAGAGAACTAGATGTTAAATCAAGCAAGGTGTGAGCAAAGTGAAAAGTAGGTTAGTGTGAGTGGTCGAAAGCGTAGAAACGCGACAAAGAAGCAGCTCTGATTAAAAGAGGTACATATTTCACACTTTCAGTTCTCAAGATGCTTCAGATATTTCATATGAGATCCACTGAGGATCCAAGGCCTCTGAACTTTGTGGGAAATTCCTCTGGAAAGTATCCAACTGTTATTCCCCAAAGTGTGCTGTGTAGAACACTAGATGTTCTACAAAAAGGATCCTTAGGAAAAGGCTACATTGTCGCTTCTGGTTGGACATCACATGTACGTTAGCCTATACTTTAAGAAATATTGGCATAAATAAACTAAGTTTAACTTTGTTTAATTAGTTTAACCAATATTTGCAAAGTTTTTACTTTTGTAGCCTTTTTCTGAGGAACTCCTATTAATTTCCTGAGGAACACACTTTGGGAAACACCAAACTTTTTTAACTCTAATATAAGAGTGATCTCTAAGGAAAAGGAAGATCTATCTTATAGCCCATCCAAGAGGTTTTAATGATTATAGTCTTTGACAATGCGTCATTAATATAGGTGGATTTGTAGCAACTCAAAATAAGCTTTAAATGGGAAAAAGTGAAGTAAATCAATGTTTTAAAGTCTCTACTCAGCTACTAGTTTATCACTTTTCTATAAGACCAAATTTAACATCAAAATGTTTAAAAACTTTTTAATTAACCTATTCATTTTAGTACAATGAGATGGTTTTAACTGACATGCTTATTTTCCGTTATTGTTTAAATTTGGGAATATATTAAGCTGGGAAATAAAAGTTTCTAAATCTGTCAAACAAAACAAAGTGTTCTAGATAAGTAATTTTTAAAATTGTTGACTATTTTTCTTTTAACAGATCAAAAATCACATATTCTGAGTATTCGAGATGAAAAGGAGAATAACTTTGTTCTTGAGCAACTTCTGCAACTCAATTATATGGCTTCATGGGTCATGTTAGGTATCATTTATGAAAGTAAGTTGTAACTCTGCACATTTTCTGTATTTACATTCATACTTCATTATAAACTACTTGTTTATCAAGCTATAAAAGTATAGTTCTTCAAAGTATATGTTTATCAATATACAAAATTATAATTATGCACTTACGTAACTTATACAAATGCCAAGACAGTTTCTGCTCTTGACATTAAAATGCTTTTACCACTAAGCTTAGAGTTAAATGGTAGAAAATAATTTCCCTTCTTTACTCTCCCTCCTAGCCATTCAAGACTAACTAAAAATGAGAATTCCCATATAAATCTCCAATACTTACTTTATATCTGTACTACGTATGTGGGATTACTGAGAACAGAGTTACACTTCTACTAATGTTGTACCTTTGGATTTATAGCCTTGGTTTGGGCATACATTAAGAAAATGACCACGCAATCTGACGATAGAATATTGGAATCGGGACTAAATACCACACATCAAAGATAGAATTGCTATAAAAAATTTTTTTAAACACAGACTTTAATAATAGGGGAGATAAGACCAATTTAAAAGATGCTCAATTAAAGATCTGAAAATCATAGAAGTTCTAGAAATAGAAAAAAAGAAAACCACTCTGTGGGCATAAAGCATCAGAAGCGTACATTTACCCAAAAACAGGGCTTAATAAGGGGCACAGGACAATGATAGCCAGAGGGAGGGTAGAAAAGAAGCTAAATTACTCAAATCTGACCATTTTAAAAATAGTCTTCTCTTTGCGATCTAACTTGTCTTTCTTAGAGTTGCAAAGCCTTTTCTTAAATGTTTATGGCTTGCAGGTGAGTTAATGGGGAAAAAATGGAGAAAAACTAGGTGGAAAGTTCCCAGACTTTATCTGAAAGTGACTGAGGAAACGGGGGTCCCATATGGAGAAATGGAGAACAAATCCAGGGTATAAGTAGAGATTTCACAATCCTCTGGTGTACTTTGTTAATTGTATTGTCAGAAACAAATGACAAAGTATTCTGCATTCTGAACAGTATTTTCAGATCTGTAGACTTGCTTTTAATCGTTTTAAGTTTTTAAATAAAATGTATGAGTAACAAAATTTCTATTAAAATATATAGACATATGAGCAATATACAGAAAGATATCTCAAGCAAACAGCAAATTTGGTTTAAACCTTATTCTGACTGGCTTAATTTACATCCATAGGTTGTTGTTTTTTATTACTTCAATATACTTAAATAATATTTAACTGTATATACCACCTATACAAAGGATTTTGGTTTTGTTTTTTTTTGAAAGTTCTGACTTTTCAAAAGTAAGGTCATGAATAGAAGTTACTAAGAGAAGCCACATGTCAACTGAAAGATACTTCAAGCCAAGTGAAAAATGGACCCTTTTGTATAGCAACTTCAGAAATATACCATTGTCTATCATATTAGCCAGAAAATTGTAACTTTAACATTCGGAGAGAGGGAAAGAGGGACCTGGGGACATGAGGTGATACAAAGCAGCAAGCAAGGACCAAATCATAAGTACAGTATTGCTAGTGTGTCATTGCTACAGGCAGGTGTTTAGTTAGATATGATGCCTGGGAGATGGTAGTTAGTGGAAGGTAGAAATAACCAGAACAACAAGGGGTATCCGTTGGTAATAATCACATCACTCTTCATACCAATTCATGATTTTAATAGACTTAGTAACTTGTCTTTCCACAGTCTTTATTGATATAGCCACATATCATGTAATTCAGCCATTTAATGTATACAATTTAATGGCTTTTAGTGTAGTCAGAAAGTTTTACAACTATCACTCCCCTTGGTAGTCCCTCCTCATTCCCTCTCTCCTCTCCCAAACCTCAGCAACCACGGAGTTATTTTCTGTCTCTACGAATTGCCTACTCTAGACTATGGCTGAATAATAGTCCAGTGTATGAATGAATATACCACATTTTATTTATCTGTTCAACAGTTTGATGGGCATTTAGGTTGTTTTCACTTTTTTGTTACTATGAATAATGCTGCTGTGAACATTCATGTAGTACAAGTTTTTATGTGGATATATATTTTCATTTCTCTCGGGTATATACCTCGGAGTGCAATTGCTGCGTCTTTTGTTTAATCCTTTGAAGAACTGACAAACTGTTTTCCAAAGCTATTGTACCATTTTCCATTAAGGGTTCCAATTTTTCCATATCTGTGCCAACACTTGTTTTTATGTCTTTTTAATTATAGCCATCCAAGTGGGTATGAAGTGATATCTCATTGAGATTTTTTATTTCATTTCCCTGATGATTAATGCTATTATGCATTGTTTCCTGTCCTGATTGGTAATTTGTATCATCTTTGGAGAAATCTCTATTTGGATTTTTAAAACTATCTTTCTTATTGTTGAATTCTAAGCATTCTTTATATATTTTGGATATAAGTCCCTTGTCAAATCAATGATTTGCAAATATTTTCTGCCATCACTTCCTTGATAGCATAATTTATAGCACAAAACTTTTTCATTTTAATGAGTCCCATTTATCTATTTTTTCTTTATCACTTGTGCATATCCAAGAAAGTTTTACCTACCCCAGGGTCATGGAAAGATGTCCTCTTATGTTTTCTTCTAAGAGCTTTATAGTTTTAGCTCTTACACTTAGGTCTATGATCTGTTTTAAGTTAATTCTGCATATGGAGAAAGAAAAGGGTCCAACTTCGTTTTTTTTTTTTTACATTTAGATACTTTGTTCTCCCAACAACTACTCATTCATCATTGAATTGTCTTGGCATCCTTGTCAAAAATCATAAATGCACATAATTGTGCATGGTTTAGGTCTATAGAAGATGTTTCTATCACTACTTTTATAATGCATTATTTTCTGTGAAATAGTTACATTCATTTTCATTGCAATTAAATGTACATGTAGGAGAAATGAATATTTGAGGAAAGATAACAAAATGTAAAGTTATTGCAGGATGGTGGAATTGTAAGTGAATTTTAATTTTTATGTTTATAATTTGTACTTTCCAAATTCAAAATAAGCATGATTTACTGTTATAATCATAAAATATTCTAGAGGGATGCATATAATTATACATCTTTTTAGGAGGTGGGAAAGAAAATAGAAAACTTGAGTTTGAAATATTAACTTCATAATTATAAATCTAGTCTTGAATTAATCTCTAAGCATAGAAAAAATTGTTTCTTCTCTAGATAACTCTCTTATGTGGTCTGATAAGACTTCGCTGTCATATACACACTGGAGAGAAGGAAGACCAGATGTAAAAAATGGCCAGTTTTTTGCTGGTTTGAGTACCGATGGCTTCTGGGATATTCAAACCTTGAATGCTGCTGAAGACGTACATTATTATCATCAGCACAGCATTCTTGTTTGTAAAATTGAAATGGGTAAGTACGCTAGTATAGAGTTTCCACTCCAGGAAAAGAGCATATAAGGCCTGGCTCCTCTCGTGGGAATCTTGCAATTGTGTTTTTTGAGTGCTTCCTCTGTATTCAGTCTTATGAGAGGTGCTACCGAGTTTACAGAGGAAGGAAAGACACAGTCCCTGGTGTCATGGTATTTATCTCAAGGAGTAAAATGTAGCTGGAGAGACAGCATCAATTTCTTCATCATTGTTTTATGTAGATTAGTCTTCGATTATTTGGTTCAGGTTTAAATGTGTTGGGAAGTCAAAAGAGATCAATGAAAATAAGTAATGCATGGAAGAGGTAAAACTTGGATGAGCCTTGAAGGATGAGTAAGATTTTTATGAACATGAAAGTGTGTGTGGGTAAAGTTTTGACATTCCTGGCTAAAACTGAATGTCTCTCAACCTTGCCTGATTCCTTAAATAAATCTATGTTTAAATGCATGTGAGTTTTAAATTTTCCACAGCTTAAAAACAGTTATTTTATGGCCATGCTGTTCTAAGTCCTTCACTAACATAGAGCCTGTCACAGTCATCTCCAGGCTGCAGGATCACTTCCTGCAGCATCATTTCCATCAACAGTCTCCCTTGTGAGGGATTTTCTCTTATCAATTACTTTGAGTCCATGTAAGCTTTGGAGACTTTTTAGAAGTCACTGTCTATTCTAAAAATTTAGGCTTTTTCCCAGCCCCAATTCTTTTCCCATTCTTGGCTCAGTAAGGTTATTTTTCTATCAGGCTGATCTCCTAAGTATCCCATGTATAGTGTATGTCCATCCTCATTTGCACCATTATTTATGTTTTTTCCCTCTCAAGAAGTCTTTCACCTTCTTTCTATTTTTCTTCACATCTTTAATAAGCTTTTCATTTTAAAGTAGTTGTAGATTTACAGAACAGTGGCAAAGATGGTACATAGAATTTCCGTATGTACTTCAACCAGTTTCTCCTATGGACATCTTACATTTGTATAGTACATTTGTCACAGCTAATAACTGATAGATTATTACTAACCAAAGTTCATATATTATTCAGATTTCCTTAGTTTTTCCTTTAGTTTATACTTAATAATCTTTTTCTGTTCAGGATTCCATCCAGGATACCATGTTACATTTAGTCCTCCTGTCTCCTTAGGTTCCTCTTGGTTATGACAGTTTCTCAGACTTTTCTTGCTTTTGATGACCTTGGCCGTTTTGAGGAGCACTGGTCATGTATTTGATAAAATGTCCCTCAATTTTGGTTGGCTTGTGTTTTTCTCATGATTAAATAGGGGTTTTGGGTTTGAGGTTTAGGGAAAAAACACAGAAGTAAAGTGTTGTTCTCATCACATCATATGAGGATATATGCTATCAACATGACATCGCTATCGATTTTAACCTTGAGTAACTAGCTCTAGGTAATATTTCCCAGCTTTCTCCACTTCAAAATTACTCTTTTTCCCCCCTTTCCATACTGTATTCCTTGTAAGGAAGTCACTCTACTCAGTCCACACTTAAGGAGTGGAGAGTTATTCTCCACCTTCCTGAGAGGGGAGTATCTATAAAGGGGAGGGGAGTATCTTCCAAATAATCTATAAATTATTTGGAATCCTACTGCATAGGGGGAGACTTGTCTGTTCTCCCCCATTTTAAAATTTATTCAGTATGGGCTCATGGTTATTTATTTTATACTTGGGTTACAATCCAATATACTATATTATTTAATACGTTGCTCAAATTGTTCCAGCTTTCGCCATTAGGAGATCTTTCACTTGACTCCGGTGTCCTTCTGAAATATCCTCACAATTTTGGTTTTGTTGTTGTTGTTTGTTTGTTTTTACCTTGCTTTCTGGTTACCTTATTTCTTTTTAGTCCTAATTCCCCCTAATCTAACCTCTGGAGACCTAATTTGTCAAGCTGGCTTTCTAATACCCTCAGATGAATCTCTCCTTCTCTAGTCAGTCACACATAGCGCATGGTGGTGTGTTCACGAAATAAATTGTCAGACCTTGTATTCTAGTGGGTAATTGTTTTGCCTTCATTTCAGGTGTTGTTTTCTGTCCCCAGCTATTATGTGAGCTCCCTAAATGAAAGACAATCTTTATGCCTTTTTTTAATCTAACTAGAGAACTGTAATATTTAAGAGCCTGTTATATTTGCCATAGCAATAAGAAAAATAAAGTATGCATTTGACCTCCCTTCTAAATAAGAAACCCAGTTTTATTTAACTTTTGAAGTGATTGCATGACCAATCTTACCCAAAATATGTATTTTAAATAATTTAAATTTAATCAATAACACTTAATTTAAAAATTATAGTTGACTACAAGGAAGAATTTAATACGACTCTGCCACAGTTTATTCCATATGAAGATGGTATTTATAATGTTATTCAAGAAAAAGTAACATGGTATGAAGCATTAAACATGTGTTCTCAAAGTGGAGGTCATCTGGCAAGTGTTCATGACAAAAATGGCCAGCTCTTTCTGGAAGATATCGTAAAGCGTGATGGATTTCCTCTGTGGGTTGGTCTCTCAAGTCATGATGTAAGTATTGTTTCGTTTTCCAGAAAATTTCCAAATATGTTAGAAGTTTGGAAATTTGAGCATAAACTATCAATTCAAAGTATAACTTCAGATTAAGTCCTGGGACTCAATTTGCATAGCATTGTGCTTCCTTATCTTTTCACAACACAGAACAAATAGAAAATTATATTTGTTGAGTGAACCTAAGCAAATGGCCAGGACTGTAGCTGCCCTAAACACTGCCAGGGTCCAGTGAGTTAATATTGCAGCACCACTTCTGAAACCTATTTGGGGCAGACCATTTGGAAAGCTCGTGAAAAGGGAATACATAGCACAGAATGAGAAAAGAAAGCCGAGTTCCAGTACAAATGGCAGGTCTTCCATTTACATGATGGGTGATCATGAGCAAGTTATTTAATTTGCAAGTTTACTTCCTCATGTGTAAAATTGGAAAAAAATCCTATATTTTCCTTAATATAGGATTATATTGGAGATAAACTTAAAAATTTATGTAAGGTGCCAAGTAAAATTTTTAACATTAGGACTAATGTGTATTTTCTTCCCATTTTCTCCTTAGAAATTGACACTATTTGAGAATACTCTGCTGGTAAACACGTCTTTTGTGCCACTATTTGAATCCTATTAATTACTATATTCATGTACCTATAATAATGCCTAGTATACAAAAAATAGACGTGAAGGCCTAATTTAAATAATCTTTATTTTTTTATTTATTTTTTTGAAGGAGGGCACAGCTCACAGTGGCCCATATGGGAACTGAACCAGCAACCTTGGTGTTATTAGCACCACACTCTAACCAACTGAACTAACTGTCCACCTCTAAATAATCTTTAGAACAAAGGGGGAATCATAAAAGAAAGGATGGCAAATTAGGATTATAGAATCAAGGAAAAATCAAAAATGATCTTCCCATATGAGTTTCTTGGGAAGTATTTTCCTCTTCCAGCCCCTGCTGCTTGATGGCTTCTGTAATATGAAAAAATGTAGCCAGAGACACAAACCACAAAGCTATACAACATTAAAAAAAAAAAAAAACAATACCTAGACTAACATCAAGGTTAGGATTGTAAATCTGTAATTGTGACAAACTGAAGCCATTTACACATCATTTAATTTCAAGTGTTATATAAACCCATCATAAAAAGAATAAATCTAGAGACAGAGTTTCTGTACTCTGTAGAGTAACTCTGTCTCTAGATTTAAAATCCTACTTAAATTGTGCCAGAGCAAATGTCTCAAATCAATGCATCAAAAGTAAATTCCCAATTTTATAAATAGGTCTGGACCTACAATACTTATAAGCAAATAATTAACACTCCATTCCAATATTTCTTAAAGTATGTGTGTTCTTGTTTATGTTCTTTTTGAAGTCATACATCTGGATTCAGGTTATCTCTGTTATTCTTAAAACAGGGAAGTGAATCAAATTTTGAATGGTCTGATGGCAGTGTTTTTGACTACATGCCATGGAAAGAAAAAACATCTGTTGGAAATTGTGTTCTTTTGGATCCAAAAGGAACTTGGAACCATGAAAACTGCAAGTCTGCTAAGGATGGTGCTATTTGTTATAAACCTACAAAATGTAAGACTTGATTTTGAATAACTGTATATTTATTAAAATATGATGTTTGTTTTATGCATTTGATTAAATACTCAAAGGAATTTTTATAGATTTCTAAATAAGTTTTATTCACAAATCCTATAAAAATAATTTTGATACTTTGTGAAGAGAAATAAATACAATATACCCATTTAGGGAGTTTGTTCCCAAAGACTTTCTCAGTTGTTCTATCATTAGGTAAGTTTTACTTTGGAATTTGTGAATTTTAATTTCACTTAGCACTGTTTTTAAAGATTGAGATGCTCCTTTTTAAAAAGTGTTCCATACCATGTAAATTTGGGAAATGACTCCAGGGACCTACCATATTGATGGCTCTGAGAGTTTCTGTAGTAAAGAGGTCTGTTTAACTTTGCGTAACTACACATTTTCCAAACTTATATGATCCTTAAAATCTAAGGGAGGAGCTACTTCCAGCAGGGGTGGACTTGGGGTCACGCCTGGTGGTAGAGCATGAACCTTGAGGGAAAGCACGAGGACCTCAACCATCCAGGAGCTGCAGAGGCATGCAGGACAGGCCAAGAGATGATGACGGTGTTGCTCTCTGAAACTTCGGAGTCTCAGTGTGTGCCCTGTTTTCTGCTCTGAAGAATCCTCAAGAGAAGATGCAACAGTTGGAACTGAACAGAGTCAGGCAGAAGAAAATGTGAAAATCTCATCTTGAGAAACAAGTGAATACAAGAAAGGGAGAACGTTATAAAGAATGAGGAATAAAGGCACAATCAAGAACTGACATCTCAGTTGTTAGGAACAGAAGATAAGTGTAATCTTTCAGGAAAAATATGGAATACATGAGATACAGGATAAGGCATACAGAAAAGGAGAGGACATCTGTGTTAGAGAAACAGATTTTACAGGATGAAGGACAATGACAAAATCAAACACAAATTCAGTACTGTACTGTGTTGAATAGTGTACCCAAAATTCATGTCTACCTCAGAATGTGACCTTATTTAGAAATAGTATTTGCAGATGTAATTAGTTGAGAGGAGATCATACTTAATTAGGATGGGCCCTGATTCCAGTGATGGTCCTTGTTAGAAGAGAGACACAGACACACAGAAGAAGTCCATCTGATGACAAAGGCAGAGATTGCAGTGATGCAGCTAAAAGCCAAGGATTGACAGTAGCCACCAGAAGCTAGGAGACAGGTATGAAACAGGTTCTTCCTCAGAATCTCCAGAAAGTACCAACATTTTGACACCTTATTTTCAGACTTCTAGCTTCCAGAACTGTAAGAAAATAAACTTCTGTTGTTTTAAGCCATCAAGTTTATAGTAATTTGTTATGGCAGCCCTGGGAAAATAATATAAGAGCCAACTTAAAAACTGGATCTTCAAAAAAAGAAAAAGAAAATCACAAGTGTTAGTGAGGATGTAGAGAAATTGGAACCCTTATACATTACCTGTGGGAATATAAAATGGTGTGTAGCCACTGTAGAAAACAGCATGGTGATTCCTCAAAAAATTTATCCTAGCATTACCATATGATACAGCAATTACACTTCTGGGTGTATACCCAAAAGAAGTAAAACCAAGGATTCAAACAGATATTTGTAGAACTATGTTCATAGCAGCATTGTTCACAATAGCCAAAAAGTGGAAGCAAGCAAAGTGTCCATTGATTGATGAATGGATAAGCAAAATGTGATATATACATACTATGGATATTATTAGCCTTAAAACGGAAGGACATTCTGACACATGATAAACATGGATGAACCTTGAAGACATTATGCTAAGTGAAATAAGTCAGTCACAAAAGGACAAATACTGTGTGATTCCACTTTTATGCGCTACCTAGAGTTGTCAAATTCATAGAGACAATGAGCAGAACGGTAGTTGCCAGGGGTTGGGGGGCAGGAAGGGGGAGTTGTTATTTAATGGGTACAAAGTTTCCATTTTGTAAGATGAAAACGTTCTGGAGATGGATGGTGATGATGATTGCCTAATAATGTGAATGTACTTAATGCCACTGAACTATGTACTTAAAAATAGTTTTGATGGTAAATTTTATGTTATTTTACCACAATTAAGAAAAAAAACAACAACAACAAAAACCTGACTCTTCTTAAACAGGAATAGAACAAACAGCGTAATGCTGGCCCTTGCAGGAAAAAAAAAAAAATGCAAGAGTTGGAAGCAAAACTCCATAAATAGCAGTAAAAAGAAAATGTTTGCAGCCTAAAACAGCCCAGTTGCAGACTGGATTAGAAACAAATACACTTTAAAGATAAGGTATTTCCATATTTTCCCAGTATAAGAAGAATTTTCTTAAAAAGCCAAGCCATTCAGAAAAGCCCCCCAGGCCTAGCCATGCATTGGTAGCCAATGTTCAATATGCTTTGCACCTAATGAAGCAACCCACGTCATTGCTTTGTGCAACGATGGAGTTGTCAGCCGTATATTTTTGGGAAAGCAGCTGTTTTCACAAGGTGGTAAAAGCAAGAACTTGCTAGGAACATCTCCCTCCAGCATTAATGAAGAGGTGTCACAAGTCTCACAGACTTTACAAATGAATTTGCAAATGAACTTTGATCATCAGCCACTAGGAAACTTATCCAGGAGTTATCAACTGTCAAACTGAAGGAAGACTTACAGCTCAAACTAAGGGCATGAGTGGAAAGAATGGAGGCAAAAGCCAATCAATTAAGCAACGTTCAAAGAAGATCAAGCCCAACTGGAGAAACAGACGATAGAGAAGCAGAAGAAGGAATTAAGAGCCATCAGGAAGTCCCTTGATGAAGAAGGAAATGGCAGCAGCCATTCTTTTGGAGTCACAGGGACCACATGTAAAAACTCTTACCATATTGAGACGCAGTAGAGAGAAAAGCAGGGAAAGCCTTCAGTAAGTGAAGGACGTACAAACTATACATACTGTGTACAAAGCAATTGTTTGCGTTGAGATTACTGACCAGACCAGGTCAGATATTTGATTCAAATAATCTGTACCTCACCAAGAGGATGTTGACAATTTCCTTTCCAGTTCTGATACTCTCTTCTGTTGGAATTAATAATGGGTTTTAAGAGGTGCCAGCTTCATTACACAAGCTCTGGTGTTATACAGCACAATTAAAAATTAAACAGTTTAAATGGAAACCAGGGGAATTTTAAGAGCTGAAAAGCCATACCTACTCTTTTTATTTGTTTGTTTGAGACAGATTTTGCTTTGCTGATATATTGCACTTTGTAAACATACTACCAAATTTTCACTTGTGATTATGATTTTTCAAAGTAGTTCTGTATATGGCAAGGCGAAATTAGGTTTATGTTATCAAAATAAAAAGGAATCTAAAGAAAAAGAATTTTCATTATTATTTCAAAGTAGGTACAAGTCTGCCTAGCCTGTCTGTTTCTTTTTTCTATTCTGCCTTTCCAATTGTTTTTACTTTAGTCTAAATCCATCTGAGAGGGCTAAGTAGTTTCCTCTGTCTTCCAAGTTTTAAAAATAGTATTCTAAGTTTTAAAAAGAGTATATGTAGAAGGTATATACTCTTAGAGTACGGGCTGTGGCTTTCTCTGATGTGTTCATTGAGTTGAATGCTTCTTACCCACAGAAGCCACAGTTCCAAAAGGGGGCATTTAATGAGATTTCTAAAAGTCAGTCATTTTTTTCTGCGCACTTTTACAGTTATCTCTCACATTTTTATAGCTAAAGAGATGTCTTCTCATACAACCTCATCGAGATGTCCAAGAACAAAAGGGAACGAATCACAGTGGATCCAGTACAAGGGCCACTGTTACACAGCTAACCAAGCATTGCATAGTTTCTCAGAAGCCAAACGGTTTTGTTCAGAAGTTGGTGAGTTAAAATTTGTTGATTTTTCTTTGACTCGATAATTTAATCATTGAAATTATTCATAAGGAAATATTTTGAAACAATGTTTATATTTTTGAAAATATCTTTAAAACACTCACTATTTATAATAGCGTTATAACCTAACTGCCCATTATAACCTAAATGTGGTGAGGAAGTGGTCAAATATTTTATGATATCTGAGTTCAATGGAATATTGGAATAATCATTTAAAAAGGTCAATAAATATATGAAAAATGAAAGTAAGTGGGAAGAAGTAGCATAAAAATTGCTAAATGAACTGTTTTGTGAAAATACTGACAAGTTAAATGGTTTTAAATATAGCTGGATATGCTTAGATGAAGGGATTAAGAGGTAAATTTTTTTGTAAAGTTGGTTAAGTAGTAAATACAAAATTTCAGATTTTCCATTACTTAGTTATTAATAAGTAAACTTAGCCTGACCAGGGTAACAAATCAAAGAAGCATGGTTTGTTTATCCATTCTGCAACAGGAATGGCTTACATTGTCTGAACACTACAAGGGATCAAATTTAACTATTTTAGAAAGAGTGGCAATGATTGACTCTCTCCCATGATAAATTTTAGCCAATAGTAAATGTGAAATGACTTCCAGGAGACCACCTCGAGTAATTCAGAGACCTGCATCCTTGGGTAACAATTTAGCCAGGCAGATGGCATTTACCTCATTTATTTTGCTAAGTATTGTGGGGATTTTTAAATCTCCTTATTACTACATGGTGGAAACTCTTGTGTGGGAACTGTTGTGTTATATGTGTATGTGTCACACACACACACGATGGAAACTATTGTGAGCTATCTATATGTTCTGGCAGTCAGAAGCTTCTTGTTTCTAAAGGAGAAAATAGAAAGGTTTATTGTCACTTTATTGTGGGGATTAAACACCTAAGCCTGGAGGCAAATAGGTCTGGGTTCAAATCCCAACTCTCATACTTATAGCTGAGGGATATTGTAGAAGTTACATAATTATTTCTCTTTTCTCATCTGAAAACAATAAGAACAAAAATACAGTTGACCTTTGAACAATGAGAAGGTTAGGGGCACTGACACCCATGCAGTCAAAAACCCATGTATAACTTTTGACGCCCCCAAAATTTAACTGCAGATGTTCCTTAGTATCCAAGGGTGAATGGTTCTAGGCCCCCCATGGATACCAAAATCCACAGATGCTCAGATTGTTATATATAGTGGCATAGAACCAGTGCGTACAGTTGGCCCTCTGCATCCACAGGTTCCCAACTGTGGATGGAAAATACTGTTTTTGATCCGAGATTGGTTGAATCCGTGGATGCTAAACCCAGGGATATGGAGGACCAACTGTATATTGAAAAAAAATCTGTGTATAAGTGGACCCACGTAGTTCAAACCCATGTTCAAGGGTCCACCATAGTACTTACTTCAAAGTTTGGGTAAAGGGGTAAATGTTGGGTTGTTGTAGTTAATGAATAAATGAAAGAATGCATGCAAATGTAAAACAGTGCCCTGCAAATAACATTATTATTCATATTATTACAAAGATTGAGATTGACTTTCTAATTCTATAATTGGCTAGCTGTGTAAACCTAACCAATTTACTTAATCTCCTTGAGCCTCAGTTTCCTCTTCTGTAAAATAGTAATAATACCTCCTCTACAGGGTTATGTGATATAATATTAAAGAAGATAACATATAAAGTACCTGCCTGCCTGCACACTGTGGTGATCTATAAAGGAATAAAGGCTTTCCTTTGCCCTTCGTTAAATCCCCCCGCCACAAAAGTTTAAATATGGAGAGGCTTATTGCTGCTGAAGATGATTTGATTCCATTTAGGATTGATTTCCAAGTTTAGTTATTAGCTTAATAATTCCTTACCTTTGCTGGTGATAGCACCATTTTTTTAATGGGTTTAGGGTGACCTATCAAACTTCAAGAATACTCACTCTTTCGATTCCATATGATTAGGAACTTACAATGGGCATGACCAGTGCATTTTCGTATCAAATAATATTAAAAGGAAGGCTAGGGGCCGGCCCGGTGGCTCAGGCGGTTGGAGCTCCGTGCTCCTAACTCTGAAGGCTGCCGGTTTGATTCCCACATGGGCCAGTGGGCTCTCAACCACAAGGTGCCAGTTCAATTCCTCGAGTCCCGCAAGGGATGGTGGGCTCCGCCCCCTGCAACTAGCAGTGGCAACAACTCGACCTGGAGCTGAGCTGTGCCCTCCACAGTTAAGACTGAAAGGACAAGAACTTGAAGCTGAACGGCACCCTCCACAACTAAGATTGAAAGGATAACAACTTGACTTGGGAAAAAAAAAAAAGTCCTGGAAGTACATACTTTTCCTCAATAAAGTCCTGTACCCCTCCCTCCCCCAAAAAAAATCTTTAAAAAAAAAAAATAGTAGGGAAGGCTAATGCTCTCCAATATCCCAAACCTATTTGCTTTAATTTTAATTTTAACAGAAGCAAATTTATACAGAAATGGCTGTTGAGGAAAGAGTGCTGAAAATCTATAAGGAAACACATCTTTATACCATCACATACCCCATTGCTCATGATTAGCTGTTGATACACCAAGGTCTTACTGGTTAGGCAGTTCCAAGATCAAAAAAGATTACCAGGTAAACATTTTGAAGAAACATAAAATTTCTAAGTGCAAAATTTCAATCTAGAAACATTTCTCACTTTTTTTTACAAAGCTATTAATGCTATACTTTTTAAAATCTGACAGATACCAGATTTTTAAAACAGTCTCTGCGTAAAGTTTGAATTTCTCAATGATCTGGATCATGATAGTTGTTTTTGTTTTTTGGTTTTTTTCCAAATGGGTGGTTGAGAATAAACCACGAGTTTGCATGAAGCTAATTAGTTTGGGGGTTGTTTTCCTTCAACAGATCATTCTGCAGTTATTGTTACTATAGAGGACGAAGATGAGAATAAATTTGTGAGCAGACTGATGAGGGAACATAATAATATTACCATGAGAGTTTGGCTTGGGTTATCTCTACAGGTTGCCGGTAAGTGACATCTGTATGTGTGCTGTACTCAGGGTTCTAACTTGTTTAAATACCAAGTCAGTCTTGCTGAAGAATGTAAAGTGGTGGCTGATTCATATGCTTCTTATTGATGAATAAGCTAGGTCTGCTGGCTGTTTGGGAGGCTTATAAGTTCCTAATGAATAAGGGAGTGACTTACTAGTAATGATGGAAAACTAGTAAGTGATGGAAAACACTAAAGAAATAGAAAATCAGTTGACATCAATTGGAGTTGTTCTAGAGGCTTAAGATCAACAGGATATTTTTTTCTTCTACAGCAATGTCTGTGTCCCTGCACCCCTACAAGGATTCATTCCCTCACTTACTTCCCTTGGAGTTTTCATGTCTATCACCCCATGTTTTCCAGTTTATAACTCTGTTATTCAGAAAGTTTTCTTGTTCCCTTTCGTCTTAGAACATTTTTACCATAAAGCAAAATTAAATCTGAATGGTGATCTCTTTTTCAAAACAGTTTAGTAAAATTACAGAGAATTAGTTCAAAAAGATCTGTGGAAGAATTTTTAAATAAGGAATAATACCATGTTTCTCTGAAAATAAGACCTAGCCGGACAATCAGCTCTAATGCGTCTTTTGAAGCAAAAATTAAGACCAGGTCTTATTTTATTATAAGACCAGATCTTATATAATATAATATAATATAATACCGAGTCTTATATTAATTTTTGCTCCAAAAGACGCAGTAGAGCTGATTGTCCAGCTAGGTGTTATTTTTGGGGAAACACGGTAGCTACATGGTTTGAGTGAACTTGGAATTGATAAAGAATGAATTCAGAGTACAAATTTGATAGAATAATAGGAAATCTGTTTAACATTTTATGCAAAGTTGAATTCTAAATAATTAAAATAAATGTGAATTCCAAAATATTAAGTACTTGTCAAAAAGCGAATGGGTTCAAAGTTGACTGGCTAAATGAATTGTAAATTGTGTTTATGCTATCACCACAAGGTGGTGCTATCTCAGCTGGAAAACAAAAATGGAGTCATGGGGAGGACCCTGATGGACCTTTCCTTCCCCACCAGCATATCTTTAATGATAGAAGGTTTTTAATTGGAGCAGGAGAGGGAGGGGGATATAGGTCTTTAGCAATCTGTCTCTCACACAATAAATATGTAAGAATTCTGCACTTTAATCAAAACACTACATTCTGTGTCAGTATTGTTTAATAGAACTTTCTGCAAAGATGAAATTGTTCTGTGTCCATGCTGTCCAATACACTAGTCACTAGCCACATATGGCTATTGAGCACTTGAAATGTGACAAGTGCAACTGATAGACTAATTTTTAAATTTTTTCACTTTGAATAAATTTCATTTTAAATAGTAACAGAGTTGTATGAGCTGCATGCTTTTTACCTTAGTAATTTCATGGCAATAAACATGTATTTAATTTCTTCCTTTAGATCAGTCTTGGAATTGGTTAGATGGATCAAAAGTGACATTTGCCAAATGGGCAAATAAACGTAAGAGTGATGGTGGAAAATGTAGCATTTTGTTAGCTTCAAATGAAACATGGATAAAAGTTGAATGTTCACGTGGCTATGGAAGAGTTGTCTGCAAAGTTCCTCTGGGTAAGTATGTAACCTATCCTTAGGGAACATTTTTGCAGACCAGGTTAGGACATAAATGTATAATTCAGTAATATGCAAAGTTTTGTACTTGATCCTGAAGTATTTAGTCCTTAAAGTATATCAAAAAGTATCATTAAGTCATGGAGATTCTTTCCCTTGGAAAAATAGATTACAAGAGACAATAAATTCACAAGTTGCCTAGGACTTCCAGAGGAAACTATAAACAACCTAAACTTTGTACAATTCCTTCCTAAGAAAAATGGAAGCTGCCAGAGTATTAAGATCATTTCTTTGAAAATGTTCTTAAGGTGTATTTTATTCTATAGTTTGAATATGTAAAAGCTCAAAGGTCTGGCTCTGCAGTTAGTTTGCTTCCTTTCTCTTCATTCGCTTAAAACTCACGAATAACTTAACAACATTGCAAAACTGGATGTAATTACTTAAAATGCCCTGGGTATCTAGGAAATCATGATTTGAATTCATCTTTCATCATGAGTTAATATATAAAATAACCGTAAAAATCTTATCTCAGTAAGTTCATTTCTAGACAAAGATCTCTAAATTTTTCTTAGCAACATTTTTAAAGATCTAGGATAAAAATGTCTATTTTGGTGCACAAATATTAAAGATAAAACCCCAATTCTAGGTTATCAGTATCTACATAATCGTGCATTGACTCAGCAAATATTTTGAGTGTCTACTGTATGTCATGCCATGTTCTATGTGCTCGGGTACACCTGTGAAAAAGACACATAAAACACGTTTTCTCACAGGATTTACAATCTGGTAGAGGAAGACAGATAATAAATAACCAAGCTGTCCATTTTTAAAAGGGGAAATTTCAAATAGTTATAAACTCTGTGTGATCGAGATCGGGGGATGGCTACTCTGGGTTATCAGGGAAGACGGCTAAAAGCAGGAGACTTTGAAGCTGAGATCTGAAAGGCTGGCCAAGCAAACATCAGGGGAAGAAGCTCACTGGGCATAGGTACCAGTTGCAGCAAAGAGCCTAAGGCAGAAGGAGCCTGATGAGTGTTCAGGGAAGAGCTGGAAGGTAGGCCAGTGCCAGACACTTCGGGCTCCGGAAGCAATGGTCGGGAGTTCAGGTTGTATTCTGAGTGGAATAGAAAATGACTGGCAGGTTTTTTTTGGGGGGGAGCAAGGTTAGGGTGGTGTAAACCTAGAATTCTGTTTTGGCCATTTTTAACTGTCCATATTTCCATGTGGAATGTATAGTGTGCTGTTGGATGTATGAGAGAGGATGCAGGTTAGCACAGAGATGCTATTAAAGGCATTGGACAGAATGAGTCCATCTCGGCAGTATGCAGAGAAGGGGCCTGGGACTGCATTTGAAATTGAAAAGCTAGGAACTAAATGAGGTCATCCGAAAGGCCTAAATCATTTTAGAGCAAATGATATTTTATTTGGCTTTTGGTAGGTTAAACACAGAAATTTACAGCTTTTAACAATTTGCTGTCAAAGCAAGGTAATATACTGAGAGTGATATTCTCAAAAGGGTGATGGTAAGGAAAAGTGAGAATAATGATAGTGCTCCAATGTCTTTGGAAGAAAATTGCTGTAGCAATGAAGAGAATTTGAATAAAAAGGAAAACAGTTGAAAACGACAAGAAGCACTTAAGTGTTTGATGAGTTTGAATTCTGTATTCATGCTATGAAACAATCAGGAACTTATTGTGTCTAATTTGTGAAGGGTTTACATATGTGACACACAGCTGAATGTATACAATCAATAATGATCACTCTTATATTGTCTCCTCATGTTAAACCTTTCCCTGTTCTAGGCCCTGATTACAGAGGAATAGCTATCACATTTGCTGTGCTAAGTGTCTTAGCTCTCATCAGCGGACTGATTTGGTTCCTCTTCCAAAGGAATCGTTTGCACTGGGCAGGATTCTCTTCAGTTCGATATGAACCAGGAGTGAATGAAGATGAGATTATGCTTCCTTCATTCCATGACTAAATCCTTCTAAAAGTTTGCTAATTTGCACTAATGTTTTAGGAAAAATGAGCCATTTGAAATTTTCCCAGTATCAGTATTTACAATGTTCCAAAGTAGAAGTCGTAAGTACTTCAGTTGTTTAGTTGCTATTCTGGTATCCATGTTTAATTATCTACAAAAAAAGCCATGTATATAACTCTACTTAATAGAATGGAGAGTAACCGAAGCTGAAACGAAAGTCCAAATTGTTTGTAGGGTAATAATTTTAATGCATATTTTCTGTATAAGAATGTGATTGATGACTAGACTATGTGTGTTTTAATGGCATTTTAACAAAACTTCTTAGAAAATTTAAATTGACACATTAAGGCCACACATCTCCCTTTTAATTTTTATGAACATCTGGCCAAATGCAAAATTAGTACCTCAAGGTAAAAACACAACTGTAAATAATATCAACGTTGTTTTAAAATAGTCACTTGTAGCATTTGGGGGAAAATTTTAAACAATGAGGGACGTGCTTATTTTTACACAACAAAATGATACCTCTTGGCAAGATGCTTCGTAGACTATTCCAAATATATTTCATACCGAATTACATTTCATACCAAATTAAATGTAAAGTTTTGTTCTGTTCATAATTATTCATAAAACAATGACTTTTAAAGATTTAGTATTTAATATTTTTCTAAAGTGTGGGAACATTATTTGTAGATTGATTTTTCTTTTGTCTTTTCTTATGTACAAATCATACCTGTTTCCTTTTTAAAGGGAATCTGCAAAGAGTTTTTGAAAATTTTATGATTTATATACTTTACAGGGTATGTCTACTTTTGACTAAGAAATCTTTATTACTTTGTTGCCTTTTTACATGCGCCAAAGAGAAGGGGTCTGTGAAGGAAACTGCATATCTTGCATTTGTAAAAATGAAAATTTTATACTGAAACTCTAAACCTTGTGATTACTACTAAAATATTTAAAATTATGAATGATTAAGGAAATACTGTTCTGTGGTTATCACTTTAAATTTTACCACCTACGGGTGGCGGGTTAGCTCAGTTGGCTAGAGGGTGGTGCTGGTAGCACCAGGGTTGCCGGTTCGATCCCCTCCTGGGCCACTGTGAGCTGCACCCTCCATAAATAAATAAATAAATAAATAAATAAATAAATTTACCACCTAGAATACATTTTTTAATAATAGCTTGCACTGGACATGGTGAATGTTTTATTCAGTTTTTAACTTATATTTGTATGTTAGAATATTTTTGTATAAAAATCCATAGATTTATTTTAAAGTTTAGAATGTTTACACTATGATAACTTTGTAAATAATTTTCTAAGACAGTTTTAGAATAGTCTAAAACTTAGTATAGTTGTTCTGAAATATTTTATATTAAATTTGGTAGACTAGTTCTCTTGGCCTATCACCTGTACAATTTTAGTCATTAAGGCTTTCTTCAAAGAAATGAAGAAAAATACAACTATACGAGTGTGTAGTAGTGATGCTGTAAAAGTGGTGATGCTTGCTGGAAAAAAAATGTCTCTAGGTAGGGCTTTATTATGTTAGGCATATAGTATGACAAGAAATAATGCCCAGCTATTGTAAAATAAAAGCGGCATCCTTTAGAATTTGTGTATTTTTAAAGAATAAATATAATCATGCTTACATTTCTGAATGTTTGATTTTAGTCCCTTTTTCAAATTCCTCCGAATCAGCGTGTCTTTTAACTATCAGATCAGCAGAAATTCTATTTATGGTACCCTTACTTCTCATTCTTTGTGCTTCCCTCGGGAGAGCCTCTCCACTACCTCTCCCCTCCCCCAAAGGCATTCATCAACCCCTTCTAAGTCAATGCTTCAAATATCTAGTTCCAGGTTTGTATTTCCAACTCTCACCAGACGATCTCCATGAAAGTCCTTCTCACCATGACCAGAACTGTGTTCTCTTCCCTTTTTCCCCCTATACCAGATGTCTCAGAAGAACGGAAGACAGCCTTTTCTAGTCTTCTCTAACTAACCCAACCCCCAAATGTGGTCTAACAAAATTAATCTCTCAAAACGAGGCACCTAAAAAAGCAAGCCAATAGACATTATAATGATCAGGTGTAGCAGACAAAATTTGAAGTGGTACCAATGACCACCCTTTTTTCCCCCGTTCTCCACTCCCCGCGCCCCAACACACAGCATGTTCCCCTCCCTGATTCTAAGGCAAGACACTTTAATTACCTGGGAATTCTCCTTTGCAAATAAATGGCTGCTGTAGTGCTATAACCTCCAATACTGATCCCATTGCTAAATTATGCTAGGGAAAGTTAGGAATTCAGATTCCTTTATCTTAGTTTCATTTAATCCTAACACCCTCTTGCAGAAACAAAGATCTAATTGTTATTAGTTCAACTACTTTATCTTCCTTAAGAAGACAAATTTTAACTGAATCTTAAAGACTTTTTTTCTACAAGACCTCATGATCTGTACAAAGTTACCTCTAAGTCCCTGTGTATTCCAAATTAAAACATTCTCACAATATCTACATCTCAACAAATGTAGTATACAAGTATTTTTCTTTTTTTCCAAGCTAAATTAATCACAAGCACATTTTTAGAAACTTGTTTCTATTTGCCCAACCAGTTTTTCTTCTTATATTCTTTCAGTTTATATGAAGACACCATACCCACGTCTCCCAAGCTAGAAATTCAGAAGTCACTCTCAAATCCTCTTTCTCATTTCAGTAATCCAACAGTTCTGTCAGTTTTACCTCAGACTGCTCACAGAGTGGCTATGTCCATTATTAATTGTCTTGGTTCAGTCCTTTATCTTTTTTTCTCCCTGGATTATTTGCACTGGCCTTGTTACTGGTCTTCCTCAATAGCCTTCTTTGCCCCATTTTCTCCACGCCTGGGCCCAGGGGAGCTCAAAAACATAGAGGGGGACTCACCCTCTGTTTTTGCTCTGAAGTTATCTCTGCCTAACTATCTTAAGCCCAAAGGGAGCTCAGCAATGCCCAGCCCAGGGTCCTTCCCCAGGGACCTCATGTGGGCTGATGGTCCATCCTGAGACGTCTTAGGGTTTTGATTCCCTGGCCAATTACCATTCTAATGCAATGTAGGATCAAGTCAGTATTGCTCCAATTGCTAAACAACAGAGAGGCAAAGTCAGATAAAAGCGACTTGTCATGCAGGGTGTCATGTGGGGTCTCTGGTCCCGCTCCCCACGTAAGAACGCAGGACACAGTGAGGCCAAAAAGGAACACCCACGGAGCTATAGATAGGGGAATCATACCATGATAGTCTCACTGGTGGCTGGGTTGGAGACACAGGAAGCAGGCGCCACAGAATCCGCAATCCACACTCCGCCACACTGCCGCTTGCAGGCTCAGCCACCATCTTCTTGCCGCCATTTTCTGCTGGCGCAGCCGCGGCAGTTATACTAGTGGCCAACGGCTCACTGGTTACAGCTGCCGGCCAACTAGCCACAGCTGATGGCCACCTACCACCCGAGCCAGCACCTTTCCACGTGAGGCCGAGAGCCTGGAAACTGCTCTCTGGGGCTCTGTCCCCACACAACTCTAGGGATGAGGGAAACACTAGTGATCTTAGCCAATGGAAATGCTGCAGAATCCACATGCAAGTGAGCTGAAAAGAGAAAAGGAAATTAGGAAATGGGGAACATGAGAATTTGAGAAGTATGGTGAAAATGGGAAGGAGAAGGATTGGGCCATAGGTACAGGGAGAATGAAGGTTGAAGAAGGTTTTTTTCCCCAAAGGAGAGGGGAAAGAGATTCATTAGTTTAGAAGCTGAAAGGGGAAGAAATGAAAACAGTGGACAGAGAGAAGATGCAGGGGAGGGTGGGGGAGCCATTAATAGAAGACCTGGGAAAAGATGGGATGAAAAGGGCAGTTCTAATCCCAAAGTAAGAGGAACCAGGTTTGGATGGGATGGGGGAAGAGTGCCTTCTTCTCTGAGGCCACAAGAAGAACACCTGCATGAAAGAAACCTAGGGAGCAGATAAGTATTTGAAGATGTTTGTCATCACCTGATAGGCCCCATTTTCTTGTTGAGTAAAAGGTAAGGTATTCTGCTGAGAAAGATGGGTAGTGAATGGGGTCTCAGCTTGAAGAGAATAATAAAACAAATTGAAATGCCTGATGAGGGAAATGGGAGAGGACAATGACCAAGACAAAATATGAGGATTAAATAAGAGGCATAAAGGACCCAGATGAAATTAAACACCATATACTTGTGACAACTATCAGGAGAATTGATAGATTTCTTCTACTTGTCCTCAGTTACTTCAATAAAGTTGAGGAAAAGGAAACTGTGAAGAAGAAAAGATCTCATCCTAAAAAAATTAAAAATAGAACTACCATATGATCCAGCAATCCCACTTCTGGGTGTATATCCAAACTACATAAAGATATTTATATATATATATATATATATATATATATATATATATATATATGTATGGTATATAAAGATAAAGATATAGCTATAGATAGATAGATAAATAGATAGATAGATAGATAGATAGATAGATAGATAGATAGATAGATAGATAGATACTGGGGTTGCCAAAAAATGTATACACCTAGCTTGTATTCATCTTGTGTTATTGGTATATATTGAGTATTAAAATTTTAATACAAGATTTCCTTTCTTAAAATGTGTATACATTTTTTTGGCACCTGATCTATATAGATAGATATATAGATATCTATATAGATAGATAGATATAGATATAGATATAATATGTAGATATAATATAGATATGCATATACACACAATGGAATATTACTAAGCAATGGGAGAGAAGGAAATTGCCATTTGTGACAACATAGATGAAGCTTGAGGGCATTATGCAAAATGAAATAAGACAGACGTAGAAAGAGAAATACTAGATGATCTCACTCATATGTGGGATCTAAAAGAACCAAACTCCTAGAAACAAAGAGCAGAGTGGTGGTTACCAGGGGCTGGTGTTTGGTGGAGTGGGGAGGGTCGGGAATGGGAGATGTTGGACAAAGGATGCAAACTTTCATTTATAAAATGAATAAATTCTGTGGGTCTAATATACAACGTGGTGATTATAGCTACCAATACTTGATTATATACTTGAAAGTTGCTAAAAGTAAATGTTAAATGTTCTCACCACAAAAAAAAGAGGTAATTATGTGATGGTATGACAGCGTTAGCTCATGGTGGTAATCATTTTGTGATACATAAGTGTATAAAATCAGTGTTGTACACCTTAAACTTACACAATGTTATATGTGAATTATATCTCGATAAAGCTGGAAAAACAATTTTAGTTTTCAAAAGAAGAAAACAAAGAAGAGACCCCAGGCTCAGAGTTGGCCAGGTGGATGTAACGGAGAACAAAAGAGGGCATGGTATATGGGCTGGGTGGAGAAGGGAGAAATAAAAGCCTGGGGAAAATGAAGTTAAGGGACTGAAGTCTGAAAAGAGGTCAAAGAGGAGGTAAGTTAGAGTGAAAGATGGAAAAATAAAAGGTGTGAGGTGTGATTAGAAAGTAGGACATCGTAACGAGAGACTTCAATGAACATTGTTCCATGGAGAGGCACTAAGTATTTTGTCATATTAATATAAAACATGAGGACGTGTGCAAAAATACCTTCCTAAGTTCCAGTGACTTAGGAACAAAACACTGTTGAAATGGGTTATTTGCCTAAATTAAATTGATTTGTTAGGATGCCAATCCTATTGTAAACCTAACCATCATTTGAAAATTATTTTAATGCAAAGTAATCCACATACGTACATAAATTATACTTTGGTGCCTGAGGTGGGAGTGAAGAGAACTTTTTCAATTGCATGATTGCATAGAACTGTTCATTATTTGTGTACTCACTGAGACAGAAGCATCCAAAATTAGAATGTTTGAATATATAAATATAGTGTACCTTTGGAAGGATTCTCTTTGGATATGGGCTTAATATGTAAACCCATTATTGATAGTCTGAGAAGAATAATGGAAGTAAATTGAGCAAGATCTTGATACTTTGGCAAAGGGGCTGAACCTGGAATGGGTGGGAGAGTCCAGCTGAAGATCTGGGCTCTGGTCCGTTTTTTTTGGCATTCATTGTGCCCATGGATAAGTCATGTCCCTTCTTTAGGCCTCAGTTTCCTTATCAGTAAATGAAGATGGCCCAACGACCTCTAACACTCTACCACTCTCCTCATAGACCCCATTGGTTAAATTTCCTTGGTGCAATCACTCCAATTTATACTGGACTATCACAGGCAAAGAAAGGGTTAGAAAGGGTTGGAAAGGATTAGACTTAACTTTTCAGGATATACTTTAATTTTTTAGCAGTTTTAGGTTTATAAAAAATTTAGGGAGAAAGTATAAAGTTTCTATATATGTTCTTAACACTTCCACTTTTTCTCCTATCATTAGTGTCTAGCATTAGTGTACTACCATTTGTTAAAATTGATGCTCTGATATTGATGCAGTATTATCAACTAAAGTCCATAGTTTACATTAGGGTTCATCTCTGTGTTGCACATTCTATGGGTTTTGACAAATGTGTAATGATACCTACCATTACAGTGTTATACAGAACAGTGTCACTGCCCTAAAAAAAAATCTTCTGTGCTCTACCTATTCATGCCTCCTTTCTTCTCTTCCCCCTCCCCCCACACCCCGCCCACCTCCACCAACACCTAGCAACCAGTGATCTTTTTATTGTTGCCATAATTTTGCCTTATTCCAAAATATTATGTAGTACAGTATGTATAGCCTTTTAAGATTGGCTTCTTTCACTTGGCAATACATACTTAAGGTTCCTCCATGTCTTTTCATCACTTAATAGCTTATTTCTTTTAAGCACTGACTAATACTACATTGTATGGATGTACTACAGTTTGTTTATCCATTCATCTACTGAAGGACATTTTGGTTGCTTTCTTGTTTGGGCGATTAGGAATAAGGCTGTTATACACATCTGTGTGTAGGTTTTTGTGTATATATAAGTTTTCAATTTGCTTGTGTAAATACCAAGGAGCATGATTATTGAATCCATGGTAACAGTATGTTTAGGTTTGTTAAAAGCTGCCAAACTGTCTCCCAAAGTGGCTGCACCATTTTGCATTTCGACCAGCAATGAATGGGAGTTCCTCTAACTCCACATTCTCACCAGCGTTTGGTGTGGTCAGTCTTCTAGATTGTGGCCATTCTGATACGTGTATAGTGGTATCTCATTTTTGTTTTAATTTGCAATTCTCTGATGATATATGATTTTGAGTGTCTTTATGCTTACTTGCCATCTGTACATCTTCTTTGGTGAAGTGTCTGTTCATATTATTTGTACATTTTTTAATTGTTTGTGTTTTTATGGTTGAGTTGAAACTCAGTTTTAAAGGACTCTATTGCTAATGACATGAGGCTCTGTCGGGGCTTAAATAAGGAGCCTGGCCTGACCCTGGTTTGTGCATTGTGTTGTCTGGTACCAGGGGCCCTCATATTCAAGTTATAGCTGCATATTTTATACATATATTTTGGCAAGCATAGTTTTTGTTTGGTTTGTTTTTCTTATTGTTTGTTTTGGCTGAAACAACAGCAATTTATTGTCTCAGTTCTGAAAGGTAGAAGTTCAGGATGGTGTCGACAAGGTTGCTTCCTTCCAAGTGTTGTGCAAACATAGTTTAAAGAACCTTAATCCAGATTCTGGTGACATAGAAAAGTTATCTGAGGGACATAGTCCATGGGGAGGAGCCTTTGAAAAAGTTTCTGGCCATTAGGTCCAAAGAAGAAACCAGGCAGACACTACTTTAATGCGACACATTGACATCGTTTCCCTCCCTGGACAGGGCACGGCACTCATGTCCCAAAGGAAACAACCTGAGTCCTGTTCTTCCAATCTCCCTCGAGAGGAAACGTCAGACAACCCGAACCTGAAGGACATTCTACAGAACAACAACTGGCAAGTACTTTCCAAACTTGTCGACATCATGGAAGACAAAGAATGACTTAGGAACTGTCCCATAATAGAGAAGACCAAGGAGATATGACATCACAATGCAACGTGTGATCCTGGATTGGACTGAAAAAAATAATAAAAAAACATTAGAGGGACAATTGGCGAAACGTGACAGGAGCTGTAGGTTAGTTAATAGTAAGTAGTCTACCAGCGTTCATTTCTTGGCTTTGATCATGGTATTGGAATTAAGGACGATGTTAATACTTAGAGAAGCTGGCTGAAGGGTGACGGAAATTCTTTGTACTGGTTTTGCAACATTTTTGAGAGTCTGAAATTATTTCAGTTCCAATTAAAAGTTTTAAAAAATTACGGAGAGATGCAGATCTGTTGCAGCGGGCAGCGCGCCGCCGGGATCTCGCAGCCGGTGGACAAGCTTGGCCTCTGCCCCTCCCGCCCCTCCCGCCCCTCCCGCGGTCCGCTGGGTGGGAGGTGGCGCACGCCCCGCACTTCCGAGACGCGCCGCTCTGCGCCCCCACCGGCAGTCATGCTCCGGGCTGTGCTGCCCTCGCTCCTGCTGCTGCTCCTGGGCCTTGTGGCCGCCGCTGTCGCGGGTAAGCTGCCCCCTTGCCGCGTCCCCTCCTCGGCCTGGGAGCCGGGACCCGGAGCGACCGCCTTTGCCCCTGATCAGCGGAGCCTCTCCACTCCGTCCCCTCCCGAGGCGGTCTCGGGGGGCTGCATTCCGACCTGGCCTCTCGCCCTACCTGCGCGTCCACCCTGTGCGCCCCGATGGGCCCTGGTGCCTGATTCCCCCCCGCCCCTCCCCTTTCTGTGGGTTCCAAGAGAGCGCCCCCGGGAAGGGGGTCGCAGTTGAGCAACTTAGAGTATGCTGCCCCTTCCACTGTGTCCACATCCTCGGCGCACTCGCGGGTAGGGGCCCCCAAAGGGGGGCTCTTTGACAGGAGAGCTGAGGGACTTAGAAAGCCACGACGAGCATAGCTTCAGGGTCGTTTGGGGCTAAAATGAGAAGCCGGGGAAGTTGGCTGCGGAGATTTCCCCAGCTCTGCGCAGCGGGCATGGAGGGTGGGGGTGGGAGAAAGCAGGCCCTCTTGCTTACGGCGTTGTTTGTACAATTGGTTAGTGTTCAAGTTGTTGAAACCGGAAAACAGTTCAGCCAAGTAACCCCTGGATCGAAGTGGGACATGAGCAGGCGAAGCTTGGATTCCACTTAGGTCGTGTGATTTAAAAATCTTTTAGTCTGCCGTTGTGCAATTGACAGCTCAAAAATTACACGATTAGTCAGTCATTTCCAAAATGACTCTTGAGAAAAATAGACAATTCTATTGAATATGCGTTTTGGGTTGTTTTTTTAAATAAGTTTCTGGTACACGCATGTCAAAAATGTTGGTTGGGTCAACTCCAACTTGGATGGGGAAAGACTTCCATCCAAAACATCATTGATTGAACAATTCCAGGAATTAAAGAGCAAAATAAGAACTAAGTGAATACTTGTGTGGTTTTGAATAAAATGATTATGCAAGAGTTTGAGATCCCCGCCCCCGAATTTCATTGCTACTTTGTAAGTTCCTGTTGGAAGCCTGCTGACTGGCAGGAATGTTTTAAAGGATCTCAGTGATGGAGGCAGCAACAGAGTAAGCAGCTCAGAACTTGCGTACAAATCCAAAGTTCCTTTCCTGAAAGCCTTTGTCCACCAGCATTTATGACCAGTTATGTCATCTGCCTGGGGAGGAGCAGAAACAAGATGTGCCGATTTTCACACCGTTCAGCCTGAGCTCATTAGTTTTGTCAAAGACTTGACTAGAGCTTGACTAGAGCTTCTGTGAAGACTGGACTGTTTTGAACCCTCCTTATGGTACCCTCATTACGTGCCAGTAACATCTAAATACCCATTTAAGCCACCTTTTGGGTGGCCATGCCTTCCTACTTTAGTCAAATGCTTTTCTTGTCAGACTTAAAAAAAAAATCAATTTCTAGAGTTTGACGGCTCTCTTCTTCAGAGATGTTTTGATCAGCAACAGAAGACAAGTTATCTTTGTAAAGTTTTGGTCTTTTTCCTTTTATAAGTCCAGCATGGTTAAACAGGCTTTTTAAGAGCTTAAGAAGAAGTGTACGTTGAATAAATCAATGCTATTAACTAATCAGCTCTCAGTCAGGAGGCTTTAAGGATTAATTTAGAGAGAGCATGAGCTTTGGAGTTAGCCACAAACCGTGTGGCCTTGATTAAGTTACCCAACTCATTGTGCTTCCGTTAAATGGAGATAATAACCCCAGGGCTAACTGTGAATGTTAAGTGCAAACGCGATGTCTAATACCCACTACAGGCATGGGACATCCTGGTTTCCTTCCTTTGTTCTCTTCATACAAAATGAAGGGTAATTTTTGCAACTAGAAAACATCCTGAGTGCCACTTTGTGTGGATATATGTTAAATATTTAAGGTTACTGCACACATCCATATACATGATGATACAGGGCTGAAAACCATATATGTTTTTCATCATAATACTTCACAAATCTCCTATCCAGACAAGATCAGGAATCATATTCGACTTAGAAATAAGTCAAGAAAGAGCTTTCCAAGGTTATTGAAAATATTTAGCTGAATGGCAAGGTCTTGTTTTTATTTATTTTTTTTTAAGGAGGGCTCACCTGACAGTGGCCCATGCAAGGAGTGAGCTGGCAACTGTGGTGGTGTTAGCACCATGCTCTGACGCTCTGACCAACTGAGGTAACCGGCCACCCCCTGAATGGCAAGATCTTAACAGCAAAGCTCCTGTAGTATTGCATAAAGTATAAATTTAAAGTTGAAATGGAAGTCATTGTTATTGTTCTCTGTTATTTTGGACTTTATTAGAGTAAGTGATCTTATGTTGCTCTTCATTATTATCTTGAAAATTACAGTGAACAAAACACTCAAGTTCCTGAGTAAGGTTCCATGGCATCCCTTTTAAAAAGTTCTTCTGTATTGGTCATTTTTGCATGTAGTAAATGATCAGTATATGTTTTCTGGGTCAGTGATTTCCCATAGGTGTAGTGAGATGAGTGAATATAAACATGTTCAGAGTAAATCCTCATTCTGTAGTCGTCACACAGATTAGAATCTAAGTTTCTTTTTTTGTGTGTGGAAGCAGGGCTATTTAATTTTTTTAACACTTTAAAATTAAATTTATTGAGGTAACACTGCTTAATAACATTACATAAATTTCAGGTGTATAACATTATAATTTAATATCCATATACTCTACTGCATGCATACCACCCAAAGTCTAGTTTCCTTCATCACTAGACTTTACATCATATATTTGTCCCCCCCCTTTACCAATTTGCCCTTGCCATAGCCCTCCCTTTTCCTCTGGTAACCACCATACTTTTGTCTGTGTCTATGAGTTTGTTTTGTTTGTTGCTTTTGTTTTATATCCCACATATGAGTAAAATACAGTTTTTGTCTTTTTCTGTCTGACTTATTTCACTTAGCATAATACTCTCAAGATCTATCCATGTTGTTGCAAATGTCAATAATTCATCTTTTTTGTGGCTGTATTCCATTGTAGTATTCTGTTGTACATATATACCACATATTCTGTGTCTATTTATCTATCAGTGGACACTTATGTTGTTTCCGTGTCTTGATTATTGTAAATAATGCTGCAAAGAACTCATACAACTCAACAACAACAACAAAATATCCTACTGAAAAAATAGGCAGATCTGAATAGACATTTTTCCAAGGAAGGCATTTCCAGATGGCCAACAGGCATATGAAGGATGTTCAGCATCACTAATCATCAGGAAAATGCCTATCAAAACCACAATGAGATATCACGTCACACCTGTCAGAATGGCTATTATCAAAACGACAAGAAATAACAAGTGTTGGAGAGGGTGTGGAGAAAAGGGAACCCTTATACACTGTTGATGGGATTGTAAATTGGTGCAGCCACTATGGAAAACAGTATGGAGATTCCTCAAAAAATTAAGAATAGAACTACCATATGGCCCAGCAATTCCTCTTCTGAGTCCTTACCCCCAAAATATGAAAACACTAATTCATAAAGATGTAGGTTGCTAATTTTGAATTGCCGTAGCCTACATGAGATGCTCTTACCTTCCTCCCTGATGTCATCTCTTACCACCCTTCCTGCCATTCACTCTGTTTATCCACGTCGACCTCGGGGGACTCAGCCACTGCTGGTTCTTCAGGCCACCCTCCCTTACCCTGGTCCTTGGCACAGCGTCCCCCATCCATATCATTCAGATCTCTGTTCATATGTCACTCCTCTGGACTTTCCTGAACACTCCACATTCTCTGTCACATCTGCATGTTTTATCTTCTTCAAAGCACGAAATACTATCTGAATGCATCTTGTTTATTCATTGTCTTCTTGCTTGTTGCCTCCCCTTACCAGAAGGAAGCTCCATAATAGCAGACTTGACTGTCTTGTGGATTTTTGTTTTGTTTTGATTTGTGTCTCTACTTTATTCTAATTTATAATAAAAGGACAAAAAAAATCACATCAATGATTTAAAAAGTAGGGGGATAATGAGATTGCGATTTCTTTTTAATTATTTTACTTTTGCCATGAACTCATTTCATAATTGAATTCAAAGCATTAAATCATCTTAATCTATTGATGTGAACTTTTCTGACCCTTGTGGATGGCACAGTTATGTTTCAGGAGAAATTCTCTCAGACATACTTTTGTAAATTTTGAAATGTTAATGTTTATTGTTATCCAATGAAAAAGTGAAATGACAATTAGGTATTATTTCAAGACTATTTTCATTGTTGAGAAACTTTTAAAAATGTGCTTATGTGTTGAAAACTAGTTTTGCAACAGGGTTATCGTCCACAGTTTATGATATGTATCAAGTATTTCATTCCTCCTGTGGATTATTTTAGATTTTGAGGGCAAATCGTGAGACTGACTCTCTTAGAAAATAGACTAGTGATGCCCAGTGAGAAAAGTGCAGAGTAACACTGACTGGCAGGCCCACCCTATGAATAAACATGACAGCTCTTCTGAGAAGGGACGTGAGCAGGTAAGATGGAAGAAGAGATCTTGGAACCTAGGTTGGGAAGGGTGATGTGGAGAAGACGTGGAGTGTCAGAGTGTCTGGGTTTCCTTGAGATTCTGGGAGATTTTGCAGCCCAGTGTACTGGGTTCTAGATTACTTAGGGACTTGGAACAGCACTCCCTCCTCCCTACATAATAAATGTAATAAACAGCTCCTCTTCTTCCTCTCTCTGCCACAGTTGCCCTTGTGGAAAGTGACTGTAACTCTTAATGGGAGAAGGACGAAGGTCTTATTATTGACAAGGGGGAAAACTACAGTCTTTGCCTTTTCGTTGTTAACATTCAGAACAAGTATGTCTCAAGGAGCACTTCCTCTTATGCTGTGCCTGGTTGTTTAAAAAAGGAAATTATAAGGGAACAGAGAGTTCTATCAGAACTGAACCAGTAATGCGAAATATCCCTGTAGACATGCCATTTTATTCTTTTAGCACATGGTAATTTTAGCAGAGGCACTATATGGAAACTTTTGGAGTTACGTTAAGTACAAGCATTTACAATTTTCATCAAGCTGCTTCATTTCTCTACATACGAAATCGATAGAATTATAAAATTTAAAAAATCCATAAAGAGTCATTTAGGTGCATTAGTAATATCAATCTGTCTTTTAGGACTGCTGTGAAGAAGAGTAACAGATGAATAAACACTTTGCAGAGAGCTTTGTGGGCAGGTGTTTTCTGTTTTTTTGTAGCTAAGTATATTTATGGAAATATATTCTATAGAAAATATTACAGAACCTGTCATTGAAAAGTTGGGGCAATATTTTGGGGAGGTAGGTTTTCATATAACAGGATGACAGCACCAATGGTTAGCTTCTGTGGCAGACTTAGGTTCGCCTTCTGCACAGGAAGTTCATGAACCTGAACAACTTTCCTCACAGGAGGTACCCACCCTCCATTTGAACGCTGTTCTTCTCAGAGTAAAACTGTATCTCGTGAGTAGTGTGTAAAGCTTGTTTCTGGGACGGACACTCTGGCCTGCCGCACGAGAAGGAGGCGTCAGTGCTGGATTCACTGGAGTTACTGCTGATGCTGAAATGAGCCTCAGCAGAAAGCAGTTGAAAGGTTTGAGGAAGTGAGTCAATTATTTGTTTTCTGTTTTTCGGCCTGTGGCTTTTTTCTGTTTTCGGTCTTCTCCTGTGTTGCTTGTTTACTTTTCAACAATGGTCTTCGATTTGCTACGATTGTCATTATCCTCCTCATCCTCACTCCCAGCTCAGGGGCCTTGTGTGTGCTGTTCTGTCCATGTGACCTAGATATCCACGTGGCCTTTCTATGTCGTCTTTATAAGGAAACCTTTCTAAGATTGCAACCTTAACCCCTGCCCTACACTAAGGATCTTGCTTCTCTGTTTTCACTTTTCTTAGTACTTATTATCTCTGCGGTTGCCAGCCTCCAAGATGGCCCCAATCTTTCTCACCTCCTGGGATTCCTACTCTTGTGAAGCTCACCGCCACACCAAACAGGGCTGACATATATAACCAATAGGAAATTGCAGAAATAACGGAGTGGGACTCCTAAGGCTGGATCATAAAAGACATTGCACTTTTACCTTGTTCTTATTTGAATCACTTGCTCCGAGGGAAGCCACCTGCCGTGTCGTAAGAACCCTTGAGCAGCCCTGTGGAGCGTCCACACGGTGCAGAACGGAGGTGTCCTATCCACCACCAGCACCACCTCCCTATCCGTATGCGTGAGCCCTCTTGGACGCTGATCCTCCAGCTCCAGGTCAGTTTTCAGGTGGCTGCGGCCCTGGCCAACATCTTGACTGCACCTTCATGAGACACCCCAAGCTAGAATCAGCCAGCTGAGCAGCTGCTTCTGAATTCCTGACCCAGAGAAACTGAGATAATAAAGGTTTTTTTGTTGGTTTAAGTTGCTAATTTGCTACCTAGCAATAGATCACTAACATACCAAGTAAATATAAAACACCATCGAACATATTATTTTACTTACTTATCTTGCCTTTGTGTATCTGCCTCAACTGGAATAGAAGCTAAAGGGCAGCAGGGATTTTCTTCCTTTTTGTGTTCATTGTGGAATCCCTAGCACCTAGAGCAATTTTCTCACAACAACCCGGAGATAGGTACTGTTATCATCCCCATTTTACCAACAAGGAACCCGGGGCACAGTAACATTACGTTACATAGCCAAGATCATGAAGTCAGAACCAGACTTTGCTCCACAGCCTAAT
The DNA here is from genome assembly GCF_004115265.2 of Rhinolophus ferrumequinum. Lineage (NCBI taxonomy): Eukaryota > Metazoa > Chordata > Mammalia > Chiroptera > Rhinolophidae > Rhinolophus > Rhinolophus ferrumequinum. The sequence continues at coordinate 62,485,145 of NC_046291.1, forward strand.
GTGCTTAGAACCCTGCACTGTCCCACTTCTCTGCATGCTGTCTTGTGTTATGGACAAGACACTATGATAGTTATTACTGGGGGTACAGTTAGATTTAAGACATGGCCTCTGTTCTCATGCAGTTAACAGCCCAATTGGGAAATTAGGGTAAGTACCAGATAACTAGCATACAGAGCAGGATTTAATCAGTGCTGTATGAATGTGTGTAGGTCATCAAAGGATAACATAGCCCCTTTTCTAAGAAGAATGGCTACCTATGGTTCTTATGCATAGGTCCCCATGGTGTGTGCCATGTTGTGCTCACCACCCTAATCAAAATTGGGAGACTTTCCTAAATCAAAGGCTGACTACGCTAGGCTAGGCAGCAGCCCAAGGTGGGGACCTGGTACGAAAAAGCCTAAGAGGCCTATATGCTGACATAGAATCCTCAATTTTGTTATTACCCCATGGATCTCTACAATAAATCTCTACTATTTGGGGTAACCTGAACAAATCTGTAGTCTTCGTAACCAGAAAGGATCTCTCACACATAGTGCAGTGCCTAGTACTGGAGAAGTTCTGAGGAGTCAGAGGTTACAGGAAGGTGAGGGGTGGACACCTCATGGAGAATTGACACGTGAGCTGCCACTGCAATAAGAGTATACTTTAATCAATAGATGATTTAGAGATCAGAGTTCATCATAATTTAAAAAGCGTAAGAACTAACTACAAGTATGCAAAGAAATAATTTGTACATTTTACTTCACTGGGTGCTGATTATACTTTTGCATACTTAATAGACATGCTTTATTCCGTATACACAGTATTTTTAAAATTATTGATTGTTTAAATATTGTTGAGTTATTTATTACCAATACTAGGAAATACTATGTGTAGCTTTGACTAGAAATAATACAGGAGAGCATTTCTCAACTCCTGGTTCAAGACCTTCCAATGATTTATAAGTGTTTCATATTAAATGTGTAATGGAGTCCATTTCTATGTCAATGTTGTTGTTGTTTTAATTACATAAGGCTAAAGAAAAAGCAACAGAAGGAACCAGGGAAAAGCAGCTGAAGAAAAAAAGAAAAAAAAAGAAAATCGAAGTTTGCATTTCAGAGTTTCTGCCCTTGTGACTTTCAATTTGAGTTTCATTCTAGAAATGAGTGTTTGTTTTCTCTTTCTTGTCTTAATACAGAAAGCATTATCAGGTGGGAGAAGGGGGAGGAGGGAGAGACCTGCCTAGTTCATGCATTCAATGAATATTTGACTCCTTACTAGATGCCCGTCATTGTGCTTTTTATGGTAATCCCTCTGCCTGGAATTTCTTTGTATTTTCCCTTTTCTGCATGGCAATCTCATTTGTCCTGTGAGTTGTAGCTCTTATATTGCCTCCTTTCTGAAATGTCTCTTACTCTACAAGTTGTTTACTCTTTCTTCTTGTCTTATAGCATTTTGCTTGTCATACATTTGTGGTATCTTTTATGTATATGTCTGACTCTCCCATCAGACTAAGCACTTGCAATGTTCCTCTTTATATCCCTTTCTCTTTACTCCTGAGTACTACCCATTCTGTCTGACACATGGGAGTTGCTCAGCAAATGTTGGTTGGATGGGTAATAGCTAGATAGATGAGAAATTATTGGTAACTTGTTCAGAAGTGTGGAAGTGGGAATACTGCCCCTGACTATAATGAGTGGGAGACTAACGCCCCCCCTAAGAACAACTAGAAAATCTAGAGAAAATTCCATAAGAATTATATTTGCAGCTCAGAGAGCTGCTAAGGCAGTTTGTTGAGGTGAGCCCAATACTGTTATGTGTTACTTTTCCCCTTAGGAGAGTTGCCAAAATTTTAAGCCACTAAAAGTAGAGCAGAGTTTTTGGCAGTCTCATGGTGTTTAAGGAGACAAAAATTTGAGTTTAATTTGCCGAAGAGGGGCTCCAGTTAAGATCCAGGCTTTTAATTGAGATCCATGGATACTGGGCCTCACAAAGGCTCTTATGCTTCCTCAGTTCAACTCAATCCGTGGGTGTATTAAGGTAATCTTTAATAATCTAGCTGCATGCCAGAATCCTTTCTAGAGGAGAATGTCATCTAGAGTCTCTTCAGTTTTCCTCCATGCTGTCTGGTATGGAGGAACAACAACAACAACAAAACTACCAGGCATAACAAGACACAGGCCAAAAGGGGGAAAAACAAAAACTAAAGACAGATCACCAGGTAACCCAGAAATTAGCTATCAGAAACAGACTTTAACTATTGTAATTTCAAGGATATAGATAATAAAACTGAGAATTTCACCAGAGACCCAGAATCTATAAAAATCTATACAAATTGAAATTCTGTAACTGAAAACTCAATGACATTATGAACTCAATAGATAGGTTTCACAGCATTTTTGTTAAACCTGAAGAGTAGATTAGTAAACCAGAAGGAACAAGATGATAGTATGGGGGCCGGCCCGGTGGCTCAGGCGGTTGGATCTCTGTGCTCCTAACTCCGAAGGCTGCCGGTTCCATTACCACATGGACCAGTGGGCTCTCAAACACAGGGTTGCCGGTCTCTCTTAAGGGATGGTGGGCTGCGCCCCCTGCAACCAACAACTAACAACGGCAACTGGATCTGGAGCTGAGCTGTGCCCTCCACAACTAAGATTGACAGGGCAACAACTTGACTTGGAAAAAGTCCCGGAAGTACACACTGTTCCCCAATAAAGTCCTGTTCCCCTTCGCCAATAAAATCTTAAAAAAAAAAAAAAAAAGATGACAGTATGGAGACCCAAAAGTATTAAAAATATAGAAAAGAGCAAGAGGATATATGGGATATGGTAAAAAGTCTAAGTATACATAATTTCAGTCTCAAAAAGGAAGGAGAGAGAAAATGGAGTATCACTCCATTATTTGGAGTGATAATGCCCAAAAACTTTCCAAAAGTGACCAATGAAAATAAGCTACAGATTCAGGAAGTACAGTGATTTCTTAGCAGGATTAAACAAAACAAAAATAACTGGGCATACCATTGTCAAATTGTTGAAAAATAAAGAAAATCTTGAAAGCTGCCAGAAAGAGCGACAATTAGACTGACAGTGGACTTCTCACTAGGAAGTATCAAAGTCAAAAAACAATAAAATTACATCTTAAATGAAAGGTAAGCTGCCATTCTAGATCTCTGTATTTGCAAAAATATCCTTCAAACATGAAGGCAGTATAAAGACGTTTATAGAAAATCAAGAATTAAGGGAGTTTGTAGTAGATTTGCACTTAAAGCCACACCAAAGGAATTTCTTCAGGCAAAAGGAAAATTATCCTGGTTAGCAACCCAGAAATGGAAGAAGAAATGAAGAGCAACAGAATAGATGGGTAAATATGTGTTTAAATCTAAAGGAACATTGACCATGCAAAATAGTAATAAAACAATAAAAGAAGGGAGGTCCAGGAAGTTAAAATATTCTAAGATCCTAGCATTGTCTAGGAAGTGATAAAATTACAAATTTATTTTAGGTACTAAGAAACTGAGGTTGCATGTTATAGTTTTTAGGGTACTCACTACAGAAATAAAGAATATAAAATTAATAGATGAAAAGAAAAAATGGAATTTAAAAATGTTTAATCCAAAAAGAAGAAAAAGGGAAAAAAGGAACATAAAACAAGTAGGACAAATAGAAAACAAATAGTAAATGGTAGACATAAACTCAAACACATCAGTAATTACATTCAGTATTAAGTAAAATATTCCAGTTAAAAGACAAAGATTATCAAACTGGATTTTTTAAAAAACATACTTGCTGCTTTTAAGATTTATAACCACTTTGGAGAAGTGTTTTGCAGTATCTGCTAAGCTAGACACATGTACCATGTTTCCCTGAAAATCAGACCTAGCCGGACAATCAGCTTTAATGCGTCTTTTGGAGCAAAAATTAATATAAAACCAGTCTTATTTTACTATAAGACAGGTCTATAATATAATACCAGGTCTTATATTAATTTTTGCTCCAAAAGACGCATTAGAGCTGATTGTCTGGCTAGGTCTTATTTTCAGGGAAACACGGTATATACTCTATGACTCAGCAATCCACTTCTAGAAATATACCCACAAGAATGTATGCATATGTGGACCAGGATGTTTATAGCACGTTAATTGTAATGGCCGCAAACTATTAGGTTGGGGTAAAAGTAATTGCGGTTTTTGTAATTTCTAACCTTTTAAACCACAATTACTTTTGCACCAACCTAATAGAAACTACCCAAATATTCATCAACGAAAGAATGAATAAATTCATACAATATATATAGCAATGAGAAAGAATAACCTACAGCTACACATTACAACATGAATGAATCTCATAAAAGTAATGTTTATCAAAAGAAGCCACACACAAAAGAGTACATACTGAATGATTTCATTACTGTGAAGTTCAAAAACAGGCACAATTAATCTATGGTGTTACAAGTTAGGATAGTTATTACCTATTACCTTTGGCGGGGAGTGGTGATCAAAAGAGGTTCATGTTCTGTTTCTTCATCTCGCTGATAATTATACGGGTATGTTCATGTATGAATATTCACCAAGCCATGTATTTATGACTTGCACCTTCTACGGTGTATTTTAATAAAAAGTTTACTTTTTAAAAATATTCCTGTAGAAGTATTAGAATTGGCAACGAGGTCAATCTGGTTATATTTTAAGATATAAGAAACTTAGCATGATTCTAGAAGGAAAAGATGAATACACTGGTAAGGGAAGTGTTTGAACTGCTGAAGAGATGATAAATTAAGCTACTGAAGGATGAAGAAGATAGAGGATTCATTCAGCAAAGTGTTTCACATTCCTATTGTAGTCCGAGAGCTTTCTGAGCTTGTGGGGACAGAGCCAGGAGAGCAGTTTCCAAGCTCTCGGCCTCACCTGGAAAGGTGCTGTCTCGGGTAGTAGGTGGCCATCAGCTGTGACTAGTTGGCCATCAGCTGTAACCGGTCAGCCATTAGCCACTGATAAAACTGCCGTGGCTGAGCTAGCAAGCGCGGATTGCAGTTAGCAAGTGGGGTCGGTTGGTTGGCAGAGAAGCGGATGGCAGATTGCGGCTCCTGCTTCCTGTGTCTCCAACCCAGCCGCCAGCGAGAATATAGTGATATGACTCCCCTATCTATGGCTCTGTGGGTGTTCCTTTTTGGCCTCACCATATCCTGTGTTCTTGTGCGGGGAGCGGGACCAGAGACCCCACATGACACCCTGCATGACAGAGGTGTTGGGGATCCAATGATTAATACGGCTCAGTCCCTATTTTCAGAAAGGTCACTGCCTACTGGGTAAGGGTACCAAGAATGATGATAGTCAATAAAAGCTACATGTTTTGAGCACCTTCCTTGTATTGGGCACTATGCTGTGCATTTCTGTAGCTTCTTGCCTAATGTTCACAACAATCCAATGCGTTTGTTTTTGTTTTCCTGAGGAAACACAGGAAATAAGTTGTCCAAGGTCTCACCACCAATATAAAAAATTCTAGTCTGACTGACTTCAAAGCCATATTCCTTCTGGTACTTCACCCAACCATTGGATGGTGACCTAGATGAGAAAGAATTATGTGATGAAATTGCAAGTGGAAGTCAAAATAAATTCTAGTGGGGAGGTCTTGGAGAAGGTGGTATATATCATATATATATCATATATATATATCATATATATGATACATATATATGAGACACACACACACACACACACATATATATATATATATATATATATATATATATATATATATATATATATATATATCGAGGGATGAGCAGAGAGAGAAAAATAATATTTGATGGTCTGGAAGTGGAGTTGGAGAAATAAGTCTTTTCCTCTGAGTAAGGGCCAGACTTTCAATAAGGCAGCAGAGGTATATAGTGAAACTGACATGGCTGAGCACTGTTTCTCAGAATTTAAGGGTCTATCTAGGTGCTTCCTACAGAGGACTTTCAACCAAGTACCTTGTTTTCAAGCCCTCCCTCAACTGTCTTCCTACAAAGGTGTCTGGCCTCTCCAAAGGTTAATCCCGAACCTTTCTGGATTTCTTGTTTTTTAAAATTTGGGATCATACTGCACATATAATTTTATAGCCAGATTTTCTTTTACTTAATATTTCATTCAGAGCATTTTCCCAAAGGAAATTGCTCTTTCTGCTAAAATATTCCCTATCCAACTACCTTTAAGCGATCATAATGGCGAAGTTCTAGATTCCCACCAGAATTCAAGCCAAGGTAGTTACATGTGTAATGCAAATACATGTAAAACAGCAGAAAAGAAAATACCTGTACACAGAATAAATTGTACCTTGGAACACCCACCCTAATTGCTAGTACATCTTGGATGGTTTACCAAATGAAGCAAGCAGTATGAGGCCAGGGAAAAACTCACGGCTGACACATTGGGGTAATTTTAAGTAGCCCATTGTGTTAATTAGGTTACTGATCACAGCAGTTGTAACAGTGACCTGAATTAACAATGGCTTAACAAGGTAGAAGTATACTTTCATTCTTGTTACAGTCAGAGTGTGATATGATGGCTCCACCTAGGATCCTTCTGTCTTGTTGCTTTGTTATTCCGAGGCTGTTTCCATTGTTTACAAGAGTAAAGATGGATAACTACATTCTACCCAGTGGGAAAGGGGAAATAGGGTCCAGGGAGCACACTTCTTCAAAAGGCACAGTTTGCACATTTCAGTTCTGCTCGCACTTCATTATCCAGAAGTCACCAGAAGACTGGGATATACTCAAGCTTGGTGGCCATGTGCTCTATACTACATAAGAAGCGGAGGTCAAGTTCTGGGGACAATTAATAGTCTCTGCTATATTATGAGCCTAGTAAAATCGAGGTTGTTGAATTTAGACTAACAGAGCTGACTGTTAAGACTAACAGAGCTGATCTTTGTAGTGGGAGCATTCTTCTACTTGTTTGTATTAAAATTATAATACGTGCAGAACTTTAAAATAAAACTAGGTAAAATCTTAGTGCTTTCCCCTAAGACAATATGGACGAGTATTGCCTCATGCCTCTTTCTTCACTGGAATTCAGTAAAATCCTCGTATCCTTGGTCCATTTTGGCCAGTGAAAACAAGCTCTTGTAGGCTTACTTTTGCTTCTAATGTTCACTAATGAAATCCCAGAACCAAGGCTTAAAAATGTATACCTTTATAATGAACAACAACAAAAGAGACCAAGACAGAAACAAAGAAGAGGCACCTCTACTCCACAGCAGTAGAGGAAGAGAGATGGTTGTTTCATAGAACTAGTTCAAAGAGTCTGCGTTGGTGAGGTATTAAATTAAGAACATCAATCTTGTTTTCCCGTGCAATATGAAAACTTGTCTAAATCAACAAACAAAATCCAATCTGTTCAATTTGCTGTGATCAGACTGATCATTGTTAGATCGAGAAAAATAAATATATGTAACTTCTAAAAAAGAAAAAAAACTTGGTCTGAATATTCATAACCTAGCAACTTGTTTTCTTCTCTGTTCTTGGAAGTATAATTCTAACAAGAAGATTTTGTTAAACTAAGACTTTTGGAATTGTTACTGCATGCTGTGAAGATAACCTTAAAGAGAGTTTGTGATTCTGACTGGTTGTTTTCCTTGATAGTTTGTTGCCTTGGCAATAATGCTATAATTTATGATCGAATTCCTAAGCAACCAAAAGACTTAGAACTTGGCTCTGTAAAATCAGAAGAGAATCATTTGCACACTTCTCTTCCCACATAGACAATGGAGAAAAATAAATTCCTATCACACTTACCAATTTCTTCTTTTAACAAAGACTGAGAGCCTTTTGCTAAATTAACAAGGGTAATTACCTTACCTTCTGTGAAACTTTTAGTATTTTCTTTAGGAATTCATGAAATTCTTATTCTCAAGTTATTTAACAATGTTTCTCTTTTTCCACACAGACTGTCCTTCCTCCACCTGGGTTCAGTTCCAAAACAGTTGTTATCTTTTTCTTCAAGAAACCATCAAAGTGGAAAGCATAGAGGATGTGAGAAGTCATTGTACTGACCGTGGTAAGGAACTTACTGTTTGTTTTTCCCACAGATCAGTAAATAGTGTTCACCAGTTTCTTTTAAAACAGTGGTTTTTGTCATATTTCCTTTTTACCTGGGTCCTTATAATTTTATTCTACAACACACAAGGCACAGGCAGTGGAATTGCATGTACGTTAACTCTTGAGTTGGAAGACAGATGTTAGACAATATTGTCCAAAGAAGAGTGACAGGATTTTAGCAACAACAGTGTCTATTTATTGTGCATTCTCTGTGCCAGGCACTGTGTGCTTAAGCTATCATATATTTGAACTGGCTTTCCTTATTATAACAAACCTATCAGGTAGTTTATTATTAACCTCCTTTCCTCAAGAGAAGAAATTCAGTTATTTGTTCATGGTTGCCCAGGTAATAATTGGCCAGGATTCAAACCTGGGTCTGTCTGACTTTCAGACCAGAGCTCTTAATCCCTCTGTTATTCTGCCCTGAAAGGGCTGTGTTCAGGCATGTGTGCAGGCAGAAGTCAGATTGCATGGGACCATGACGTGAGACTGCGGTAAAGAAAAATTGGGAAAATGGCTATTTGCTAGAGAAAATGCTCAGTGTTCTCTGGGAAATGTAGTTGTAACTTCACCTTGTAAAATATTTTAAATGAAAATGTTATTTTTAAAAAGGTGTGCTTGGGTATGCTCTATGTATTTGGCTGCTTGGTCCCAAGTGCATCCTTGCGTTAAGCATCTAATTGTGTGGTCCTCATCAGCTTGAAAGTAAACTATGATGTGAACTAACACCTTTTTCAACTGAAATATCTATGATGGTGAGAGGAGAGTCCTCGATTCTCTCGTGCTTTTTATTACTGTTTGAGTGCTAAAGATCTCTTGATCATTTTATTAAATTTTGTCTTAGCCATCTTCATCACTTCAACATTTAGAAATGCTCTTTACCTAAAAAACACAATTTCTGACAACCCACCAGTATGACATTTTGGAAGAATATCAAATTGTATTAGGGACACTTTAATTAAAATCATATTCACTTATTATAGAAGGAATAAATGTAAGCATAGGAGTTTTTAATCCTATTAAGTGCCATGTAGTACTCAATACATATTGTTTCCTTCTGAAAAACTCTCACCTGCTAAATGGTGTTGAACATTGGCTCTTTGAAGAACAAGACAAAATTTTCAATATGCCAATTTGGTTTCATTTCAAGGGTATTGAATAATGGGAATTTTGCTGGTCTTACAAGATTGTTAAAATGGGATTTCCCCTACAACTATATTCTATCTTTTTTAAAAAAGAAACATTTATATTAGCTATACTGGAGGTGTCAAAAAATGTATCAAGTGGACACTTTGGTCAACGCTGCTCAAGCAGTAGTTCACCGTAATCAGAAGTTTCTGGACACTGATTGTAACCACTTTGAGGATCTCTAGTAATTGCAGAAGTCAAACGTGACTTGTTTTCATCTTTTGTTATCGGTGTATGTTGAGTATTACAATTTTAATAGTTTTTTCCTTTCTTAAAATGTGTATACATTTTTTTGGCACCCTCTTGTACTTACACATAAACAGAAAAGATATAAGAGGCCGAAAGCCAGGAAGAGACATGTTCCTATACTCTTGTTATTAATAGCGTGTATGAACCACAAGCTGAAAGTTCGTTGTCCAGCTTTAATACTTCTCATAAGCAGTTAAGCAACTACTTACTATACAGAGGCACAATACTTGTGACTGACTTCTGCTACAGCTCAGCAATAGTTAGCTGGATTTGCTATTTTTCTTTAGCACACAAAGCAAAACAAAATTGAAAACACCCAGCAATTCTGTGGCCTGATTTTTGATTGCTTGACTCAGTCATTAACTCTTTTTTCAAGTATGGCAGCCATATAGGAATTTTAAATTGTTACATACAAATTTGCTTATACAATGTTATCTTGTGTCTAAAGAAAACTGTCTTTTTTCTCCAGTTAAGATGTATAAATTCGGATTGTCTTACTGATTTTTAAAAAATTTCTCATATATTTCTGATAACCTCACCATTTATTTGATAATCCTCTTCATTTGCTTCCATGCTGGAAATACCCATTTCATTGATGATTCAGAAAATTAGCTAAAATTAGTTTATAATACTGTTACTTATTTTTGGCTAGGATAGTGTTTTGGTTTAAAATAATAGGTAGAAATTAATTGTGTTTGCTATGTATGCAGAATAAAAGCATAAGGAATACTAGAATATTTAGAGTTATAAAATCTTCACAGCTATACAAAATTATATCTTAAACCTATCATTAGGGGTATGTGTAGAAAATAAGTAACTTGTGTGCTGCAGAGAGCTTTATTTAGAAAGATTTCCAGCGCTTTGTGCTAATTTACTTGATGTTTCCTTTTTCTTGATACTATTATTCATTTAGGAAAATGAATTTAGGAAAAGAGGCTAACATTTTTCTTTATTTTGCAACATTTACTTTTAATTTATATATTGTCATTATAATAGAAAAAATATTTTCAGTCTTTCCTGTTTGTGATCTATGAGCTATGTCACTAGCCAAAAAAAGAATTAAAGGCCCAATTACATCTCAGCAGGTAATACATTGTCATTGGTAATACATTGTAAAAAGAAATTTGCTTGTGCATGTATATTCTTCCGGGACTTATGCTGTCATTTGTTAAAGAAAATGAAAGTATGTCTTATTTGCCTGACATAGTAATTTAAGTTTATACAGTATTTACTTAGATTACAATGTTAAAAATAATTTAAGTTCCACTAGCTGCTACAAGGTCAGAAAAAATGATGAAAAACTCGTATCTGAACACATAAGCCTAAACTATAACTTAGTTAAATATTTCCCTTGAGGATTTTTCTAGTGTGGCATTTTGGTCACATTTCACAAGTAAGTACAAGTACTAGGGTTAAAGAGATTAAAAGTCTATATGGCATTTAACAGACAGGAGGTGACAGCAGCTGGAACCATCAGTTTTTACAAATGGAGATGACTCAGAATCTTGCTGAATCCTGATTTTGGATTATTTAAAGTATTATTACATATTTTAAAGGTCAGTCTTTTTTCTTTTGAAAGTTCTTTCTTAATTACACAATTAATGCATGATCACTGTAGGAAACTTAGAAAAACACAATATGCACATATTTTAAAAATAAAACAAAATTACCCTAAATTGTACCACCCTAAGGAAATGTAATGAATCAACATTTTGGTAAGTATCCTTCTAGACTTTCCCCTACCCACTAGGCAAATATATTTCAATATTTGCTTAAAAAATATATATATATATATTTATGTATATATTTATAAATATATATACACACATACATACACACATACACATACATATAATATATATATATATACACATACATACACACATACACATATATATAAATGTTAGGCAAACTATTCTGTAATCTGCATTTTCCCTTAAAAATGTCTATCTATGCTTGTAAATATAGAATAGATATTTCCTAATAACTGTACATTATTCCACTATATAGACATGCCATAATTGATTTAATTGATCCTCTAATATTGGTTATTATTTCGTCTTTCAGTGTCATAAGCAATGTGATGAACATTAGCGAGTGTGCCTGTTTTGAGCAGAGCCAAAGATTGCCTTAGCATAATTGTTGGGTCAAAGAATATGTATGTTTTTATGGGCTTTTGATACATCTTGCCAAATTGTCTCCAAAAAGGTTGTACTAATTTTTACTCCAACTGACCACTTATGAGTACCTATTTTTCTACACCCAAGGTCAACACTGTTTGAAGTCTGCCTATTTTAATTTTCACTTCTTTACCAGTGATATTTTTCACATATTTTTTAATTACATTTCCTTTAGTGAGGGTGAATCGCCCTTTTCACAGTATAAGAACAGTTTTTTTCTTCTATTAGGGTGTATGCCTTTTTATTTATAATAGAACTTTAGTCTGCCTAGTTCGTGATTTTCTTTTTTAACAATATGGTATGTTTTTTGGGACATTTTTGTCCCTATAGTTTTTCTCTCTGTAAGTTTTTTGGTCAAGGCTCTTATATAAGATGTAAAAGTAATAACCTAATACTGAGTTTTCTTACCATATCAGGACATAATAGGAACTCTTTCTCTTCCCCACTTAACTGTTAACTTATTACAAAAAAAATTACCCGTTTTAGAGTGACGTCAAATACAGCTTATTATTTAAGCCTCCTGTCATTCTGAGTGTGGTCTCTATCAGCAGCAGCATTTCCTGGGAACTTGTTAGGAATGCACACTCTCGGGCCCCCATCTCACTCCTGCATCAGCAACTGGGAGTGCACAAGCCCAGGTGATTCTGATGCACGCTCAGGTTGGAGAACCACTGATCTAAGACAATGCAGGCATACCTCGTTTTATTGCACTTCACAGATGTTGCATTTTTTCCCAAATTGAAGGAAAGACCCTCCACCAGCAAAAAGATTACAACTTGCTTTATGGTAATTCTTGCCTTGTTGCCATACCGTGTTTCCCCGAAAATAAGACCTAGCCGGACAATCAGCTCTAATGCGTCTTTTGGAGCAAAAATTAATATAAGACCTGGTCTTATTTTACTATAACATATATATTATACATATTATATATATTATGTATAATATATATTATATATAATATGTAACATAATATATATTATATATATATATATATTAATTTTTGCTCCAAAAGATGCTTTAGAGCTGATTGTCCGGCTAGGTCTTATTTTCGGGGAAACACGGTACTCGTTTTATTGCAGTGGTTTGGAACCCAACTTGCATTATCTCCATTCTATGCCTGTATTCTGAAGTTTTCAGGAGACTTTGTTGTCAGGATGAGTTGGGAAGAATGTAATTCAGCAGTAGGAAAGACTTCTTCCTCATCTCTCCCTGTATTTTAGTTCACTGTAAACAAAGTCTCCAAGATAACTTTAAAATATGTGTAGGATCAACAACTTCCTGGAAAATAATAGGAAAGTTACTACTTTTGCAATTTCTGAGGCTAGAAAGTCACGTTTCTGAAGAACATTGTTCTATTCCTTATTTAGCTGAGTACAGCTGAAAGGATGTTACCTGTCACTAGTCTCCCCCAGGGTTTAGTGCCCTCCCCACCAGATTTCTGGTTGCTGAGTATAAGCTTTGATGTCACCATTCATTGTTTTATCTTGCAAAAACATACATCATGAGAGAAACTGACACCACTAGCATTCTCATAGGTATTGTCCAATTAAAATTGACAGTGGAATTTTTTAATTTGTAAGAGAATCTTTGGGTTCAGAAACAAGGTTAACTACCTCTTGGAAAAGTAAAGTTACTGCTAATATTTATAGGGTGCTATGTAGCTTATAAGTTTTAAGGATGAAAAAAAGTTAATGTGAGACAAAATGTATGTGGCTGCTGCGCCTTATTCTTGAACCAGGTGACTCCCAGGAAAAACCAACTATCCAGTGAGAACGAGGACCTCCTGTATCAGTCAGTTTCCTTAACCAGGACTCAGTTCTAAGGATGACCAGGGAGGAAAACATGAGAAGGCATAGGCTTCAGGCAACCGGCACATGAAGGCTGGTTGAGACTACTTGTTACTTAAAACTTCACTAGGTTTTGGGACTGTTCTGGCAAGTTGCCCTCATCCTGTGCAGCTCTCCTGGGTGTGGTCATAGCTACTCCTCCCTACATTTGTGAAATGAGGACAGGAGGGGCGTGATTGCTAGAGGAAGCTTGTAGTGGGAAAAAGAAAAGTTGAGAGATGCATAAATGTGTTTGACTGCTCAAGCCTCCCCAGGGTATTTCGTCTCCCTGTTTGAGATTATCGACTATAGGCGAATGAAATAGATTATAAAATGATTCTGCTCAATATATCACATTTTACTTTTCTCATGATTATATATTCTTCAGAAATGTGCATATGCTCAAGCTGATATTTTTAAAACTGTAAAAGTGTAATGTGTATTATAATAATGTATTTTAATACTTCACGTGATTTTCACAGGTTCTGGGAACATGCTGACTTTTTTTCTTCCAAAATAATTTCAGGAGCAGACATGATAAGCATACATAATGAAGAAGAAAATGCTTTTATACTGGATACTTTGAAAAAGCAATGGAAAGGTCCAGATGATATCCTACTAGGCATGTTTTTTGACACAGATGGTAAGTGATACCTCGAGGGATATCACTTTTACTTCCATAGTATTAGTAAAATTGATGACTTTTTAAAGATTCTACAATTCTCTAGTTCAAGTTTATGTCTCCTCTGGTCTCCACACACTGTATTTTCAATATGCACTCATGACTTACACCATAGCTTTTCCCAGAGCAACTCAATGTACTTCACATGTACAAGTCAAAGTTGATTCTTTTGTCTGGATTAAAATGTGGTTCTTGGCTCAGTATTTTTGTCATATGGTAGGGTTGGAAAAATCAGTATTAGTGTCAATGATTGATAGGATACAGGTAGACTGAGCTATCAAGGTTATGTAGTGTACATGTACTTATTGTCACTATAAAAAATAGGAAGTACATGTATAATTATTTTCAAAGTGAAATGACTAAGGTCACTATTAATAATTTAACTGTTTTCTTGGCTACTTCTCTTAAAATGCTGTATTCTTTTTCTTTACAAATGACATTCAGAACCTTCTTGAACCGATACCTGATTTACCTGTACACAGGATATATTCCTAATTTAAATCCTACAACCAAAAGTTTAGACCAGACATACTTTAGTAGTAATTTCCTAGTAATTTCCCACCTTTAATCCTAGACCCTTTTCTTTGGCTTTCTTTTATACTGTGATAATGCTGAAAATATTCTTAACTGACAGATGAGAGTTTCAAGTGGTTTGATAAGTCAAATATGACATTTGATAAGTGGGCAGACCAAGATGGTGAGGAAGATCTAGTTGACACCTGTACCTTTCTGCACACCACGACTGGCGAATGGAAAAAAGGAAATTGTGAAGTTACCTCTGTGCAAGTAACCCTTTGTAAAGCGGCTAGTAAGTATAATTGGAGACCTTTTTCCATTCTAAGAGGGGTGGGAAAGTAGGGCTGGTTTTAAACTAACTTTCTTTGAGATAAGTGTGCCTCAATACAGGGAGGAAGACTTCAGAATGTATTAGGATGGCTTGTTCCCAAGTCTCTTGGAAGTCAAGCATGTAATTCTTTTACACTTCAGAGGTAGGGCTGGATCAGGTGAACCATGCATACTTTTATTCTGTTTGCTTATTCTGAGATCTTGCGAGAGGTCAAAATTTCTCGTTGTTCAAAGGAATTATCATAACCTCTTTGCATGTGATTGGATTGAACAGTGGGAGGGGTGAAGAATAATGTCTGACTCCAGAATTCTAACGATTGCAGAATTCTATGTTAGTTTACAAAGATGATGATTCTGTACAAAAACTATTATCTCCTGTGTAAGCAAACAAAGAAAAACTGTATTGTTGTTTGTAATTTATTCTGGATTAAAATATAAGTTTTTTGACCCATCAGAATGCTTTCCAGTGAACAAAATTATCCTATCCCACAACATTTTGATGTTATTATTAAACATTAGATAAAATTTGTTCTAAGTTTTAGAAAGAATTGTTTTCTCATTAAAGGCACTTAAAATTTCAAAATACGATTTTGGGATGGTTGAAACATGTCACAGCCATTTCCTCACTTTGCATCCTTAGTATTGCCCCCTTCTATTTCAGTGCTGTAAACCAAAATAGTACATCTGCCTCTGATTTATTTCCTTTCTTTACATCTGGAATTAGATACATTTTTTCACTTGCTTCAGACCAGTTCTTGACTAGTTCTATGGTGATTATATTCAATCTGTCAGTTTCATGGTAGTAGCATTGAAATTCTAGTATTTATGGGGTTTTTAAAAAATTGGTTCTTTTTATGTATTGTGCCTCGGCACCATTATAAAAACACAAATTTTTCATTAAACTGTAACTTTGAAACATCAGAAATAGTGAGCAAATCCTTACTAACCAGGTAGTCACAGTAGTATACTTTTATTACTATGCTTTTTCCACTCTCCAACTAAAATCTTATTTCCTTTACCTCATCATTGTCTTTTTCCTGAGTTCCCTTATTCTCTTCCCATCCAGCCAAGCTAATGCATTTTGTTAGACCTCTATATCTTTTTTTAAAAGGTAAGTTTAAAACAGGTAACATAGACAATTGACCAAGCAACAGAAATAAGGATATTAAGTTATTAAATATTAAGCTATTAAAGGATTCATTTTTTACTGTGAAAGTTTAAAGGCAATCTTAGAACAAAGCATACTTAAATATTAATTTTGATTTTCTTTTGTATTATAGTCCCATATAAAAAGAAGTATTTATCAGGTAAGTAATGGTCTTATATTAAAAATTTTCCCACTAGTTAAAACTATATTAAGATTCTAGCATGTTAAAATACTTAAGATCCTTTTAAAAAATAATTTTAATGTTGAGCAACTTTTGTAGAATGTAGGCAAGTCTCTCAGCTTAGTAATAAGACTTGACCTTTTAAGTATGATTAACTGTAAGTTACATAAAAAATGAACATTTTTTTTAAAACACCAAATTATGTTTTGTCACTGAACTCCATTATGTGTTTTTGTGGGAAATGACTGCATCTTTTGTTGAAAAGAATTTCCCTTTATAGTTGTAATTGCAATTCGTGAAGCATCTGTCTTAACAGCTTACTAAATGCATTTTTTTAAAAGGAAAAGGTAATATATTTACATGGTTCAAAAAGCAAAACTGTACAAGGCAAACACTGAAGTCTGTCTCCCATTTTGCCCTATTCTACCTTTACCTTTACTGGGCACCATTTCCATTTCTTCTTTAACTTTGCCAATAAGTAAATTGAGATAGATGACTTATTTTACCCCTTTTAGTCACTAATATGATTTAATGATATGGAGAGATATGCCTTCTTTTTTACAATCCATATCATTACCTATATCATTACCTGTAGATCTTCCTTCTTTTTTACAATTATGCACTCTTCCGTTCAATGGATATACGTAGTTATTTAACCAACGCCTGACTACTATTGGCCTGTTTCCAAACATTTGCTATTATAAACAATGCTGCAATGAATCCATGACCTTACACAAATACATGTTTATCTGAATGACCTAAAATACAATCGCTAAATTGAAAGTGAATATGTAAATCCGATCGATACTGAGTTTCAGAGGACTTGTACCATTTAGCATTCCCAGAAGCAACGTATGAGCGCATTATAAAACTTTGGATTTTTGCCAATTGGATAGTACAGCTTTTAATCTCATTTTGAGGTATAAATAACATAGGGTAACATGCACGTGTTAAACGTACAACTTGATGGTTGCTTATATATATACCTGTATAACTACCACTCAAATCAAGATAAAGAACATTTCCATCATTCCAAAAAGTTCCCTGACGTCCCATCGCAATAAATGTCTACCCTACCCCCACTCACCCCATAGGTAACCACCATTTATGCTGTCACCATATGTTGAGTTGCTTTTCTTGAACTTCACGTAAATGCAGCTCTAATGTAGTTTCTTTCACTCAGGGATTTTTTTTTTAACCCACGTTGTGCATATATATTGTACTTTTTCTATTGCATAATGTTTTATAAGTATACCAGTTTATCCATTCTCGTTTATTTGGATCATTTCTAGTTTGGCACTAATATGATAGAGCTGCCTGTGAACGTTCTCATGTTTCTTTGGACCAATGTTCTCATTTTCCTTGAGTATATTCCAAAGAGAATTGCAGGGTCATAGGATAGCTAATTTTTAACTTTATTAGAAACCATCAAATACTTTTTCAAAGTTATTCCTACTGCTAATGTTTTCAAGTTCCATTTGCTCCTTCTACATCCATCCCATAGTATGTAGGGTGGCATTGTCAATCTGTTTAATTTTGCCATTCAGATGGGTGTGTAGTACTCTTAGTGTAATTTTTTTCATTTCCCTGATGAATAATGAGAACCTTTATGTTTATCAGCCATTTGGATATCTTCTTTTGTGAAATGCCTGTTCAAGTCTTTTGCCCTTTTTATTTGGTTCACTTTATTGATTGAAAATTTATTTTTAAAAATTCTGGATACAACTCCTTTGTCACCATGTGTATAATAAACATTTTCTCTCAGTTTGGGGCGTGCCATGATATAACTATGATGGAAGAGGAGAAAAGGAATGTTTAATGAGAGTTCATGCATATTTAATTTCACTCTTCTGTAAGAAGAAATATAACATTTAAAAAAATCAAACAAAGCACAACCTCACACCCATTAGGTTGGCTATCTAGAAAACAAAAGAGAACAATTTTTGAGAAGGATATGGAAAAATTGGAAACCTTGTGCACTACTGGTGGGAATCTAAAATGGTACATTATGGAAAACAGTACGGTAGCTCCTCAAAAAATTAAAAATAGAATTACCATATGGTCCAGCAATTCCACTCCTAGGTATATACCCAAAAGTGAAAGGAGGGATCAAAGAGATATCTGTACACCCATGTTCACAGCAGCAGTATTTATAATAGCCAAAAGGTAGAACTAACCCAAATGTTTATCAATAGATGAATGGATAAGCAAAATATGGTATATATACTATCATGGAACATTGTTCAGCCTTAAAAAGGCAATTCTGACACATGCTACAACATGCATGAACCTGGAGGACATTAAGCTAAGTCAGTCACAAAATGAGCCACTCACTAAAGGACAAATACTGTATGATACCAATTATATGAGGTACCTGGGGTAGTCAACCTGAGACAGAAAGTAGAATGAATGGTGGTTGCCAGAGCTTGAGGTTGGGGGAATGGGGAGTTATTAATATGCAGTTTTAGGTTTGTAAGAGTTCTATGGATGAATGGTGGTAACATAGCACAGTGTGAATGTACTTAATGCTACTTAACTGTACACTTAAAAATTGTTATTTAAGAAACAGTAAATTTTGTTATGAGTACTTTACCATGATTATTATTTTTTCTAAATCAGGAAAAGCAGTGTAAGCATGTTACTTAGAAGCATGAAAGCAAACAGGAATGATTTTTGAGGAATAGAAATTAGTGGGGCAAGAGGAGCATAGTATTTTTCATTGCATACCTTGTAGAACCATGAATTTTATGCTATGTACATGTATACTTAGGGAAAAAAAGATATATGCAAACCTGTGTAGAAAAATCAGGTAGGTCTATGATGGGTCTGAAAACCATGTCAGGAATAGTTCAAAGATCTGGCAATGTTTTGTCTTTAGACTCCAGCTATCTTTGAATTCACTAAAAAATATATCTCATAAATATGTGTAACTACTACTGTACTTCAAGCTTTCTTCTATTAGATATTGAAGACAGAGCAGTGAATAGAAAACGCCTCTGCTTTCAAGCTTACATTTTAGTGGGAAGGTTAAATATATGTAAATATGTGGTATGTCAGATGGTGACTGCACTGTAGGAAAAAAAGGATGAATGAGTGTACAGGGAGAAATGGAGGGGGGACTTGCTTTTGGTAGGGTGGCAGGGAAGGCTGTATTTGAGCAGAATGATCTAAAGGAAATGAAAGATGTTTGAAAGCCTGTCATAAGGTGATTAGGTTTAGTCTAACTTTATGGAGTAACAGTACCAGAGTTGAAGCAACCAGGTGAGAGTTGAATGGCGTTTGGTAACGGGGAGTTCCCCTGCATACAGGTGTGGGCTAGAAGACCCCCATAGGAGCGAACGTGGCTGCAGTCAGATATACATGGTGTGGTAAGCACACAGGAAAGGGGAAGTTAGCCCACGCTGGATTCAACAAAGGTTTACTGGAGATGATCCTGGGGTAAATCTCAAAAGACAAGTAGATATTAATATTAGGCAGGAAGGAGGAAAGGTTATCCAAGAGGATGGATCAGAATAAACCTAGGTGAATGTTTGGATTTTTTTTTTCTCTCTGCCACTTACTAAAGGACTTGGGCAAGTCATTTAAATACTGTGCCTCTGTTTCTTCATATATAAAAAGGTTAAAAATCTGAGGGTTATATGTACACAGTAAGCACTCAAACTGGCCTGTAATGAGTCTAACAAAGTTTTCTATCATTTTTAAAAGTTTGAGCCCCAGACGATCAGTGTCAGAACTAGGGTATGAAGGTGGCAGGTATAATGGTCAGACTGGGAAAAGGACATAATGTGTAGTTTTCAATGATTAGTGAATGTAAAGTCTAGGATAATTCTAGATTGCGTGACTCGGCACTGGCTATTGGTGTTATCAACTAAGGGACTTCGAGGTAGAACGGACTTGGGAGTACAGTGAGGAGATGCATCAGCTACACACTTACATTTTCGTAAAAGGCTAAAATGATTTAGCTCAACCAAGCAGTTTTAAGTCCACAAAGATGATTAGGAGGGAGCAGTTTGAAAAATAAAAGGGAAAGGAGATAGCAACAGCAATGTCAGGAAAACCAAGTGAGACTGTCTCAAGGCTGAGTGGCTAATACTCTAGTTGCAGCAGTACCAGAATGAAATGATGTCCCCTTCTGCATTTAGTCATACCAGAGATCACTGGTGATCTTAGGTTGAGAAGGTGAATTGTATGGGTTTGAGACAAGAGGGGAGTGACAGATTACGTTTATTTTTGTTTGTTACAGGTTTCGTCAACTTCCTTTTACTAGGCTAAGGAAGATTTCCTTTTTCAAGCTAAAACTATTTTTGCTTTTTTAGTTTAAATTAGTATTACGTAATAGCAATTATTTACTCAGTAAAGTGGGTAAATAGATTTTCTAATGTATAACTATCCTTTATTCGATAGAAAACCTTACATAGTTTTAATACACCATTTATTAGTTGCCTCAAGACTGCCGTTCTTCCACATTTCACTAGTACGCAGCAGGCCTTGGCGACAGCTTGGCCACAGGTCACTTGCAGAATGTAAAAAATACAAGGAGCACATGTACTAACTCTGCCTCACCAAGGCTGGATGCTGTTCAGTTCTTAGGATACTAGGTATCCTAATTAAGGTGTGTAATTATGTCTGCGAACCATTGTCTCAATTACTGTGCTCTCTTAGACTAAATTTTTCTTTATTGAGCTATGATCATCACTATTTAGATACTACTATTTAGATTATGAGTATATTGTACATTCATTAATAGATTGTGTGTTCATTAAAATCAGTTTGTTCATATTGGTAGAGTGCTATACTGCAAATGGGCTGTTAAGTTTAATACAACGATTAACCGAAAGAATCCCATTTGAACTCAGTTTACAGAATTCTTGGCTTAACATTTTTTCACATAAATAGCTCATAACACACCCACACACCTTAATAAATTGTGATCAGTACAAAATTTTTATCTATTTTAAGAGAATTGAGCTGTGGCTATTTCCCACGTCTCCCAACTTCTTCTATAAAGAAGACTGTCAATATTTTAAAAATATCAACAGCTTTCCCTAACCTTAATAAATAACTTTTGGCCTGGTTTTTTTTGCTAAGCTTTAAATTTTCCAACTCTCACTTTAAACAAGTACCAGCAGAAAGGAGCATTATGAGCATATTCAAATAATAACAATGCAAAAAAATACACCTGTAAAGAGAAAATAATTCTGGGATTTTTTTTCATATATTAATACTTTTACTACTAAATACAAATACTTTCCTCAAAGCACTGTCCTACTAACTCCTAAACCGAGTACTTCTGCTTGATTTATTGTATTCTTACAGAAAGATTACAAGGATTTTGAATAACCAATAGCTGTAAAGTTGTACATACTATTTCAGGAATACACATAGTTATTTGAATAAACTTAAAAGACAAAAAAAGATTTTTTTAGGATCTTAGGAGTGGAGGATTGCAAAGTGTACTTGAAATTTTAAAGTATGGCAACAGTCCAAGCTCAGAAATATAAATCTTGATAGTAATAAGTGTATAATGTTTTTCTCATCAGTGTGAGAAATTCTAAAAATAGGTAAATATTTACATGAGGAAACTGTATTTGTATCCCCCAAAATGCCATACTAGCAACTTGTGTATTCTGATTACCCATATTTTCTTTTGTCTTTTCCTTTTCAGATAACCACATTTTAATATCAGCTTTGGTGACTGCTAGCATAGTATTTTTGACAGTTTTGGGAGCAATCGTTTGGTTCCTGTACAAAAGAAATTTGGCTTATGGTTTCACCACAATTTTTTCAACTGCACCCCGATCACCTTATAATGACGACTGTGTTTTGGTAATTGCAGAAGAAAATGAACATGCTGTTCAATTTGACTGAAATTTTGGAAATCTCAGATTAAGACATCAAATACATTGACAGTGATTCCTGTGCCAGATTTTAATATATAACTTGACAATGAAAATCAGAATTTTATGGTAATTTTCCTTATTCAGTAACATTCCTTATTCTCATGTAATCAAAAATAATCTTTGGGTTCATTATAAAAAGTTTTGGAAAAGGAATGATCTTAGATATGTTAGTGGTTTTTAACCACGTCACCAAATGTTACCTTTCACTTGAATGAAGGAAAGCTTAAAGCCAAAGCAGATAAAAATAAAAACCCAGTCTACCTGTCTTACTTCCTCTATCTTCCCTCCCACTTAGTTGAACCACCTTATAGTTGAATTAAAAAAAAAGAAAAATTCTACCTATCACTATAGTTTTAGCAATCACTAGGTATTTAGCCATTTATTAATAAACATGATATAAGGAATAAACCTGACTTTTAAATAGATCCTATACATTTAGGTATCACTCATACTGATTACTCCAGCAGATAATTCCTGTAATGTTAATTCACGTAACTTTACAATTTGATTACTTTTGGAACACCATTTTGGACAACAAACAGTATGTAGCACTGACTACCAATGGTTAGAATTTTAATAAAACTTTATACATTTTTTGAAACAAAAAAATTACACCCATGCCAGGAAGGTGGGGAGCCTGGCAATAGGATAATACTTGTATCACAGTGCCCCTTCCAAGATTTTTCTCCTCTCAAAATACCTATTCCTATATGAGATATCTCATGCTCCCCAAGCACTGATGACTTTTATCATTCAATGACATAAAAAGTATGCAAGCAAAAACTGCAGAAAAACACTATGTACTATTGTGATGATGCTCAAAGTTTTCAGTACATTTACTGTATAACTGAAGACAAAGGTGAAAATAATCATTTTGGGAGTTAAAAATGAAAATGGAAGAAAGCTGCAACGTTATTTTCTTTAGCATTCTTTACAATTTAAAAACAGTATTAGAAAAGCTAAAGAATGTATAGAGTTCACGTAAAATTATCTCTCCACTACTGAGAAACTTGAAAGCTCTGGAAAGTAACTTTCTGTGCCTAACCCATATCCCATCAATTATCTTACGGAGAATACTTTTCTTACCGGGAGGTACACTCTCTGTCAAGCTTAAACGAAGGCAAAAAGTTCCAGCTTGTGCCCTCTGTTTCCTTGGCCACCTGAATCAATAAATCCCTCCTCACAATTAATGGCGCTACTCTTAACAAGACATAAAAGTGATGACAAAGTGATGACAGAAGACTATCCAGTGTGACTATCTGGTACTAAAAGAGCAAATGTTACACCAGCTGTGTTATACAATTATGCTCTTAAGGGCTTCAAAGTTCTAAGATTTTGTGTAGTGATTTAGATGTCTACTTTTATTATAGATAAGCTATTACTAGTGGTACTAATAGTGAACATTAGACTGGAATTCCTTCTTGCTTTTCCTATTCAAATTCTACCAGTCCTTTACGAAGAATGAGCTTATATCTTCCTTAAAACTGTCTCTAATTGTCACAAATCTCTATAATGTCCAATACATTAGCCACTAGCCATATATGGCTATTTAAATAAATTAAAATTAAATATAACAAAGTTCAGTTCCTCAATTGCATTAGCCATATTTCAAGTGCTCAAAATCACATGGAGCTAATAGTTAACATATTGGGTGGGCAATGCAAATTATACACTATTCCCATTTTCACAAAGTTTTACTGGCCATTGTTGCTATATAATTCCCCCTTTCATTCAACTCCAGTACAACTAATTTTCTTTTGATTTTGATTAACTTCTACCTAATGACAGCTCTTGCAAAATGGCTTTTAAAAATTTCCCACGTTTGATTTCATTTGTCAACCAAGTCCTTAGAGGACCCTGGTAATGAAGTGCTAAATCTTAATTTTATGTATCAGAACATCTGTAAAGAGGCTCTTGTATCTATTTGGTGGTCAACACATGACGGGATCATTCAAGTCCATACTTTTAACATTAACAAATAACATATACATGCTTGTTTTCATTCAGAATGTATAAATTGCTTTCTTTAACATCCTGGTTCTAGGTAGGCATACTGTATAAATTCTTATGTTTGGCAGATATCTAGAGAGAATAACATTACTTCTAAATATACTTTCCTAGGACTTTGCAGTTTCTGTAGTGAGTAGTGTATGGTCTCTATTTTTGTTCAGTTTAAAAGTGATAACCAATGAAAAGACTTCTTATTCCCTCTAGTTCACATTTACAGAATATCGGAAGCTAATACAACATTGCAATACTAAGTGGTGCTCAGAAACTATTAGAATACTATAAAGCCCAAGCCACTATCTCTGTCACTTAGCATTTAATATAAAAAAACTATTAAAAATTATATGTACACCAATAGAATGTTTTCTACCATTTAATTTAAAATTTTAAGTAACTTTTGTGTGTTGAAGCAGTGGAAGACAATTTTTGTGCTAAGTTCTAAAATTATAAATGTTTTAAATTCAAAGCATCCCTAAGGACCCATAGAATAGATACTGAAACTGACATCCTTACACTTTTGTGTTTTTGATTTCAATAAGGCAATGCAAAGATTACAGGTAAAAGTTAAGCAAATATTTTAGAAACATTTCTATCTTTCTAGGGAATGGAATTTGAAATTTTAATAAAATTCTTGCCTATAAGGTTTGAAGTCTACTTTCATCACCAATTTAAAAGGAAACATCTCAAACTATAAAGTAAATCAATCAGTATGCACTTTATTTCGAGCCAAGGTTTTACATTAAGACCAACAAAACTAAGGGCAAACTGTTGAGTCATATTTGAGAAATTACATGGTTTCTATTTAGGTTCGGAAAAAGAAGTGTGTTGCCATGGCATAAGACGTTAATTTGAAACCACCCGAAGGTGTTTTTAAGTGTATCCTAAGGATGTTGAAGAGAAAATATACCGTTTCAGAAGTATACACAACTCATGATCACAGTGTAGATCTACTCATGGTGAATAGGTAATGTTCACCTGTTTTCCAAAGGTAGTGAAAAATAGTAAGTCACCAAATAAATGCTCAGAATTAGCAAGGAACAGTTAAAAACGACCCAGATTCAAACAGGTTATTTATATCATATTTATCTATAAAGAAGAGACAACACTAAAAAACATACTGAAAACCAGTGTTTTAAACTTTGAATGTGGGACTTAAAAATATTCCATTAACTTGAGATTGCAGTAATTTTTTCTTTTTTACCAAATAGCACTTGGCAATTCTGATATAATTTATAGCTGTAATATTCCTAAAAGGAATATCTACATACCATGGCCTATCAAATATAATCTGCATTTTTCAAATCAATACAAAAATTTATCCATCATTTATACATTTTATATTTATATACTTTTTTAAAAGTTAGATTTTATTGCTAAGTGAATTTAGAATTCAAATTAAATTTGGACACTTAATATAGTACTTTTCATAACTTACTCCCCATTTTTTTTTTAAACACCGGAAGCAAATGATTATGAAAATGAGACTGCAACTTAAGGCATTTTAAAAAGAAAAATAATTAGGTGCCATTTGGCATTTTATTTTGAAAGAATATTTTTGTCTTTTTTCACTAGCAGGAGACTAAAACACGAACCTTTTTCATAAATATGACTACAATAATCAGAACACAAAAAAAAGGGTTGTCAGCATTGCTTAGATATTTAAAACAAGGGTTAACACTTTCCCACTCACCTAAAAGAAAAATACTTTTGATTACCAGTTTATAATCAGAGTCACTGGCCATGTTAAAAGGTCCAGCAAGTAGAATTTGAATTCAGCAACACTTGAGAATGAATACATATATATGCATACATGTGCATATATATATATATTCATTTTATAGATAATGTATTCAATAGGCATTCCCCACAAAATTCATACTTAATTGCCAGCTTTAATAAACACTTGTTCACAGATCATCCATTTGTCTTATGTGCAGTTAGGCAATATCAAACGTTCTGTTATGCTCTCCATCTTCTTCAGAATCATCCTCTGAAGCTGTTGAAAGAACACAGGATGATCAAGAATGATTTTAAGGGGGACGAGAATGGAAGTATAAATATGAAGCCAGCACAGCAATGACTTGTAAAATAAAATCCCAATTTGGTATACTGTTTGGTCAAAATGACAGGTTATGACAGGGTTAGGGTGGTTCAACTGTGGGTAATGCCCATCCACAAGACCCCCACCCCACATCGTTTTGTGTTTTTTTATATAAAAATGAAAGTGTTTAAAAATGTGGTTCAAGAATGTCTTCTAAAAAGTTTCTGAGATCAATTTGTGTTCATAGTAGCTAATGATATATCCACTAGAGAAAAAGTGAACTTAAGGCAAGTGCTCTCACACACCTGAGTAGAATCTGGCTTATCACTGCTACATGTTTGAAGCATCCGATGAGAATGAAAAAATATGTACATAGAATAATAGGTTATGGGCATTTGTGCAAATTACACCAAAGCTATGTCCATATAATGCCAAGAAAAAGCTCTAGTCAAAAAAAGCTTCATGTAGACATAGCCTATGTTAAAATAATTGGATTTATTAAAAAACCTTTCATTGAGATTATTCCTATGCCTCCTCATCGTCAGAAACGTCACTTTTCCAACATTTCTGAACTCAGAATCATTAGTGGCTCAACTTTTTAATATAAAACATCCTGAAATGTCTTTAAGAAGGACATAATAAGTACAAAACTACATATTCTGTAAACAGCTCTGCACGTTGAGGAAAATGGAAGTTCACTAAAATAAAACATCTAACTAGCGTTTCCCCTATTATTAAGGGCAGAAAGGTTAAACGTATAACACTTCTTGTGTTAGTAACAGACAATTTAAGAGCACCCAGCAAACAGAATCAATAAGAAAATTACACTATATGTATAGAGGAAACTTTTCTTTCCATATTTCAGTCTATTTGTTTACCTTGCAGAAATCTTAAATTCATTTTTAGTAAATGATATCAAATATATCATTAGCTGATGAATGAGTAAATCCGATGGTTAACTTTTATGCTATTATTATGGAGAAGTAAAATAGCTTTGCAGAGAACTTAATGTTTTCTATTTGATTTACTCCACAGAAGAAAATTCAGTCAGAACCTTTGTTCAGAATATATTAATACTCTGGTACTTGGGAGTTAACTTGTAGCACCTGTAACATCTGTCACTCTCAGCTGAGCCTGGGTGTATTTCACCTCCATCATTTTCCTGTCTTTCACAGGATGGGAGTAGACAATGCTAACGTTGAGGAAACTAAATTCTAAATGAGAATGTTTAAAAAAAAAAAAAAAACAAGCTAAGGAAAATGTGCACTGAAACAAATTACTATAATCATATCTGACAAAGTATAAATTGTAATTCACAAAAAAAAGATCTTTATATTAGAAAACATAATGGATCTGAACCAAAACGTATAAAGGAAAAAAAGATTTATACCAAATGAATCCCTGTTTTATATACCATTTGACTCCTTTATTTACTATCATTTTCATATATACTGTACAAACTAAAATTCTGAAAAATGCATCATCTGGTGTACTTCTAGTACTTTTAAGACTTAAAAATAGTACAGAATGACAAAAATCCATGTCTTCAACAATCAAGGAATTAAAAGGTTCTTACGAGGACTAATTCCTTCTTTAACCTTACCTCAAAGGATGCCGAGCTCTCTTTAAAGATAAAAATGTTATGCCCACTACAGATAAACTTCAGGTATTTTGGAGATGAGAACAGAAGGTAATCAACTGGAGAATATATATTTTAAAATACTTCAAAGAATGTACTGGAATCTGATCACGGGGAGACACTTGCTTTGGGGTAAAGTTACTAGGTCGGGTAATCTTGAATTCCCAGGTACTATTTCAGAGACACCAATAACTGTGCCCACCTAGTATGAAGCACCTTTGAGACTGTAGGACTTTGAGAAGAGGTTAAGCTGTACAGATGCCTGTAAAGATTTGTGATTAAGTGCCTTCATATAGGCAGGAGTCCTAATGCTGGAATGTGATGTTAAGAGATTGGAACTGCTGGTAGAGCTGGCTGTTAAAGGCCTATGAGGACCTGAACAAGGAGCAAAAAACCAAAACCAAAACCCAAACCTATGGCTTCTGTTACAGACTCAGAATTAGGACTCTTTCATCCTTGTTTTCCTACAACTATATGTAAACCCAGGGAAAACCTTTTATGATCTAACAAGTAAAATTTCATACACACACACACACGCAAAATTTAATGGATTAAAAAGTATGATTTGATTAGCAGTCAAACATGTCTCTTTCATTAAGTGTTAAAATTAAGGTGATCAAAAATAAAATTTAAAATAAAAGTAAAATACTGGGTTTAAATTCCGTACCTTAAAATTAATATAATTTAAAAAATATATGTTTTTAAAAAATGTCAGTTGCCCAGCCCATGTTTCCCAAATCAATTAAGCCTATAAATGAGGCTCTAATTTGATAGATACAGTATATACTTAGGGTTTGCTCTGTGGCTTTAATTTGCAAAAGTAAATTCAACAAGTCTGGGAAGGGGAAATTCCACCTACTTTCGAGATCTTCCATATGTGCCTGAAGAGTTCTTGCAAGGTTAATAAACTAGAAACAATGCAGAAAGAAATACAGTAGTTGAAACGTTACAAATGGATCTAAAGATAGAATCAGTATAGGAGATTCATTTCTATTTAAAAAGTCAAACATCATTTTAAGCCTTTAAAATAGGGGTCTCTCTCCCCTCACATCAAAAATTACAAAACTTAAGGATATATTTTTTTAATTTTTAAAAAATAATTATTAGTCACGTAGAAATCATGTATTAATCATGTAGAAACTGGAAGCAGATACAAAATTTTATCCAATGATATTCCTCTTGCATAAATATAACACTTCAAAAAATTATGAAGAAAAAATAATTAAAAGCTTCACAATTTGGAAGCAAATAAATACAATTTTAGTGGTCAATTAAAAAAACTAAAAACAAGAATCAATATTTTCCTGCCTAAATTTGATAGTTTTAGGATTACATTTAACTTTGTATTTTAAAAAATTCATAAAAATGACTTGCACTTTTTTTTACAAACGCATTAATTCAACAGATCTTATATGCTTTATGTGGTTTATTCATTCTAAAGAGATAAGTCACCGTTTTAGAAATCATTTTATGGCATTAACTAAATTTAGGTACTATGATTCTAAAGCACCCTGAAGTCAAGAGATCTTTGCTCCAATTCTGAATGCTCTTAAATAGTTCATTCTCTTTTCTCTCAATAAAAATAATCTATCCATTCGCTCACAGGTATAATGGTCACATGATGGTTACAGAAAAATGTTTCACCAATTTAGAAGCAGTATTACATACAACACACAATCAATTATTTGATGATTTTTAAAATAGAAACTTTATACCTCATCATAAACTGCTATTTTTTATCACCAAAATGAACATTTATGTAAAAATGTTGAAAGGATATGTTTATGAACACATTTCAAGATATGAAGTATTCATGTTACAGGAATGAAATGTAAGCAGCCCTAGCCTTTGCTACACAAAATGGGAAAAGCAGCCGAGCATAAACTTCTGCTGGTACACTGAGGCAAACAGTATTATTTACTTGTAAAAAACTAACCAAAAACAAAAAAAAAAGGTAGCCTAAGTGTTAAATTAAATTAAGGTAATAGTGTACAGATTAGTAAACACCAAATAGTCCATATCTTAGTTTGCAATATGGACACACTTAAAAATTAGGACATTGGTAATCTTTTACATGACAGTAACAAATAAATTGAAGTTTATCTCCCACATTGTCTTGGTTTTTGGAGTTCAATTTCAGGTTTCTAAGCTAGTATACTGCAGTGGTTTGTTCCCCCCACCCCCAATTAAAAAGAGCCTTTTTCCTTAGTGTTTCCAATTCTGTTTTCCCTGAGACATATTCCAATTACCTTAAAAAGCTAGAAAATTACTTATTTCTCTAAAATAGCTTTAGGAGAAAATTAGCCTACTTGATATAGAAGGCAGACAGCAATTGCTATTAAATCTACAATATATTTTTAAGACTCATTTTAATTTAAGAGCTTCCCAAAGGAAACAGAATGTGAACATATAAAACAATCTGCTTCCCAAACAAACACTTGGCATCACACCCTCCCTTTTCCCCCACGCCAATATTACTTACTCGGACACGTGTGCTTGGTTCATTTGTATTTCCCATCATATCAGAAAAGCTTTGTTCACACAAGTGCAATAACACAACTAGGTAGAGACCAGAGCTGATAAACTCATACTCAGCCTTCAAAAGGGAAGCAAACAAGAGAAAAAGAAGAATATGAAGAATGAAAAATTAGTAGATTCGAGACTGATATTCACAGCATACTGATAAACTAGTGGAAATGTATTCATGTCTAGTTCCTAATAAGAGATAATGGTGCCATCTATTAAATCAGGAATAAAGGGCTCCCCTTCATCATTTCATAAATTTTTACTAATGCCAAATAATGAGTAAAAATAAGTGTGTGAATATCTTCTTTAGTCTCATATAGTCTTCCCTTATGTAATGATTTACATAAAGTGGGACTATTAATCATTTGATGGTAGAATGAATTCTCTGGTTCTCTAAAAAGCTCATTAACAGATTTCACTGCACAAATAAATGACTATAAATATTTATTTAAAATTACCATTTCATCTACACCTAAATCAATATACTATATACCTAAAACCTATTCTGATAGGTCAAGTGTTTCTTATGTAATTTGATTAATTTAAAGGCTACAGTAACTACAAAAATGAACTAAAAAAGGAAATAGAGTAACTTTTCCTCAAATAGTTCTTTGATTCCAAACGGTTTGTTTTTTTTTGAAGCTAAGACTACAAATCATGAATATACTATTATTAAAATTTAAATTGTCCTGTAATTTTTATTTATTGTGTTTCCCCGACAATAAGACCTTGCTGGACAATCAGAGCTGCTTGTCCTGCTAGGTCTTATTGTCGGGGAAACACAGTAGCAAAGTACCTGTAAGTTGTACCATTTTTTGGTAATTAACTCATCTCTAGTGAAGAATTGTACAGTCTTAGTACCAACTTCAGCAAGTTATCATATTCTACAGAGTATTCAAGATATTTGAAATTGATTTATTAATTTCTTTAAATGTGTCACTTAATTACTTTGCTTATTTTTAAGTTAAAAGGAAATCATGTATACCATAAGATTAAAAAAATGTTAATAGTGGCTTTCCAGTCAAGATGGTGGAGTAGGTAAACACTGAGCTCACCTCCTCTCAGGACCACATCAGTTACAACTAAAGTACCGAACAACCATCACTGAGAATTGCCTGAAGTCTAGTTGAACTGGAGCCTTACAACTAAGGACATATAGAAGAAGCTATTAAGAATTGTAGGAGGGGCAGAGACACAAAACAGTCTGGTCCCACACCCGTGACCATTAAAAATCAGGAAGGATATCTCAGCTGCAGAGGAGGAACATTGCTCCCCGCCCCCTCCACCCCTGCCAACCTGGAGGAGCAATGGGTCCCAGTCCCACACCAGGTTCCCTAGCTCAGGGTTCCAGTGCTGGGGAAACAAGTCCCCGTAAGTGCTGGCTGTGAAAACCAGCAGAGACTGTGGCTGAGTGAGATGGAGGGCTGCTGCAGTCCTAGGCGCTCCTCTTAAAGGGCCCGTGCATGGACTTACTCGCTGCCGGATTCACTCGCTCTGAGCTCCAGGGCTGGGCCAGCAGCTCAAAACGCATCAGGGACATACAGGGGAGAACTGAGGGTAAGGGCTGGAGGGGCAGCTTTCTCCCGGAGGGAGTAGCTGGTGAAAGCATTTTTTTGTTGAGCCCTCCCCCTCCTGTGTGCTGAAGCAGACAGATGCTACACCCAAGTCTCCATCAAACTGGCTATCACCTTTTCTCTGCCCTGCCCCAGTTATTCCCTGAGATCCTGACCCAGCCAACTTTCTGGCACACAAAGCTGATTCCAGTGGCTTTTCCCTACAAACAACTTGTTAGCTCATGCTGTAGACTTTCATAAAATCTCTCACAGGTTCACAAAACCCAAACAAGCAGCATCTGGCTTTGGTGTGTCCCATACGTCTGGCTTAGCAGCCCTAAGCCCAGCAACAACAGTAACCAGCCTCAGTTCATAGATTGGCCTATCGAGGCACCTCCAAGCCCAGTGCAGGATTTCTTTGAGGCTCATACCAGGTGGCCCCAGGAAGGTCACAGGCTGTGGCTAAACTTGGCCTCCAGCGGGTCCCCTCCTAGGAGGCCCCAGGGCTGTCACGCCTAGTGGCCAACTTTGGACCAAGCTGGAGCCATCACCAGGCTGCCTCCAAGGACAACACAAACAGAAGGCAGACTGGACAAGCACCAGAACCCCCGTAAAGTGAACCTTGCTTTGTAGGATCAGCCCTTGCACCACATCAGCTCACTATAGTAATGGCCAGTCCACACAACCAATCTGCCCAAGGGTCAATCCCTCCTACTGACGTGCAAACAAAAAGGTGGCACACACAACACACACAAGGGACACACCTGAGTACCCAGCTTGGGTGACAAGGGAGACTGCACCACTGGGTCCCACAGGACACCCACTACATAAAGCCACTCTAAGACTGGGAGGCACAGCAGCCCTACCTAACACATAAAAGCAAACACAGGGAAGCAGCCAAAATGAGACAAAGAAAACATGTCCCAAATAAAAGAACAACACCAAGTTCCAGAAAAAGAACTAAACAAAATGAAGACAAGCAATCTACCAGATGCAGAGTTCCAAACACTGGCTATAAGGATGCTCAATGATGTCAGTGAGAACTTCAACAAAGAGATAGGATAACATAAAAATAGAGATAGAATACAAAAAAGAACCAGCCAGAAATAAAGACTACAATAACTGAAATGAAGAATACATTAGTGTGAATCAAAAGCAGATTAGATGAGGGGTGGCCTAATGGCTCAGTTGGTTGGAGCGTGAGCTCTGAATAGTGGGGTTGCTGGTTCGATTCCCATATGGGCCAGTGAGCTGCGCCTCCACAACTAGATTGAAAACAACGAGCTGCAGCTGAGCTTCCAGAGGGGCGGCCGGATGGCTCAGTTGGTTAGAGCGTGAGCTCTCAACAAGGTTGCCAGTTCAATTTCCGGATGGGATGGTGGGCTGTGCCCCCTGCAACTAAAGACTGAAAACAACGACTGGACTTGGAGCAGCACTGCGCCCTCCACAGCTAGATTGAAGGATAGCGACTTGGAGGTGATGGGCCTTGGAGAAACACACTGTCCCTCAATATAATTTATTTTAAAAAACAACAAAAAATGTAGATTATATGAAGCAGAGAATTGAATCAGAGAATTAGAAGATAGCAAAAACAAAAAACAAAAACCCCAATAAAAACAGCAAAAAAAAAGAGGAGTTTAATGGGTCTCTGGAACATCAAGCGTAACAACATTTGCATCATAGATGTACCAGAAGAGAGACAGCCAGAAATTGAAAATCTATTTCAAGAAATAATGATGGAAAACTTCCCAAACCTGGCGAAGGAAATAGAAGGAAGTGCAGAGTCCCAATGAGATGAACCCAAAAAGGCCCACTCCAAGACACATCATAATTAAAATGGCAAATGTTAAGGACAAAGACAGAATCTTAAAAGCAGCAAGAGAAAAGCAGTTACCTACAAGGGAGCTCCCATAAGACTGTCAGCTGATTTCTCAACGGAAGCTTTGCAGGCCAGAAGGGAGTAGCAGGAAATATTCAAAATGAAGAAAAGCAAGGACCTATAACCAAGATTACTCTACCCAGCAAAGCTATCGTTTAGAATTTAAAGACAGATAAAGAGCTTCCCAGACAAGAAAAAGCTAAAGGAGTTCATCACCACCAAACCAGTATTACAAGGAATGTTAGAGAGACTTATTTAAGATGAAAAGAAAAGATAAAACATATGAATAGAATGGAAATAACTACTATATATCTATCAACAATTACTCTGAACGAAAACGGCTTAAATGTTCTAATCAAAGATAGGGGTGGCTAAATGGAAAAGAAAACGAGGCCCTTACATATGCTACCTACAAGATTCATTTTAGATCAAAGGGCACACACAGACTGAAATGAAAATCAAGGGATGGGAAAAAGGTATTTCATGAAAATGGAAACAAACACAAAAAAGTTGGGGTAGCAATACTTACACCAGACAAAATAGACTTTAAAACAAATGCTGTAACGAGAGACAAAGAAGGAACCAGTAAACCCCTTCTGGGTATTTATCTAAAGAAACCCAAAATGCTACTTTGCGGGGATGAATGCATCCATATGTTCATGACAGCATAGTTTACAATGGCCAAGATGTGGTGGCAGCCTGGGTGTCTGTGGATGGATCAAGAAGAGGTGGTACACATAAATAGTGGAATATTGCACAGCCATGGATGGGACTGCGTTCTTACCATCTGTGGAGGCGTGCATGGACCTGGAGGGTATTGTGCTGAGTGCAGTATGCCAAACAAAGACAGACAGATGCAATGTGATTTCACTTATATGTGGAATCTAAAGTACAAAATAAACCAACAAAACAGAAACAAACTCATAGATACAGAGAACATTTTGATGGTTGCCAGATGGCGGGGGGCTGGGAGAGAGTGAAAAACGGGAAGGGATTAAGTACAAATCCTTAAAAAAACCTACTCTCATTTTGAGAAGACACAAAATAACTTCTTGGCCATCAATCTACCTTTCCATATTGTCCCATTCTTTAAAATACCAATGCTCAGCTGTCTAGAGACTCTCCTTGGGGATTTAAAAAAATTCCTTGCTTAAAGTGGTATTCTTTTTGGACAACTGGCTCATCAGAGACTAAAACAATAGTATTAGTGCAGCATTTGTGCTCCATCAACTGCCTAATGGTTCATTCACTAGATCAGTGATTCTTAACCTGGATCTAAAAAATTAGCTTCAAGGAATCTGGGAATCTCTTAAGTTATATACAAATTTTGTTTCCATATACTTGTATTTTGTAAGGAGTGTCCATGGTTTTAATGTGATTTTCAAAGGGTTCCATTATTCCCACATTTAAAAGGGTGTCCACAAATGATCATATACTACATTATTACATTTTTACAAAATATTCAGAACAGGTAAACCCATAAGGACAGAGAGCAGACCGATGGTTGCCAGGGGATGTGGAAGGAGGTAACGGGGAGAAACTGCTTAATGGGTACAGGATTTTCTTTTGGAGAGATGAAAATGTCTTGGAACTAGAGGTGGTGGTTACACAACATTGCAAATGTACTGATACCACTAAATTGTTCACTTTAAATGGTTTTCATGTTTTGTGAATTTCGTTGTCAAAAAAAGTGGGGATCCATTATTCCTTCATTTAAAAAGTGTTTTTCAAGGATTCATGCATTCTTTCACCACAATATATCTCTTTTTATAACAAATATGCTAAGCACACTTGCACAGTATAAGCTCTAGGATCATTCTTGTAATCTCCTTTATCATCTTTTCTTTTTCCCCAAGAGTTTTCCTTTAAGCTCTTCACATTCTAACTATATAATTTAAACATCTCAAAAATTTTTAAACATTTAAAACTCTTCAAGAAATAAAAGTTAGTAATTCATTTATTGGGAAGGAGTTATCAATACACACTGAAATATCTGAGAAATGAAAAAAAAATTTGTAAAAACTTCTTATGATAAAAGAAACACTGACATTATTCATTATATAAATAATAGCTAGACTGTAATGATACAAATACTAAAGGAAAGAGAAAGAACGTAAACTTGGAATAAAAGATTTCGTAAGATTAACTTGGTCAACATAAAGCTGGTGGCAGGAATGGGAAGGGTAAAGGGAACCAGGACAGTAGGAAGAATGTGGGTCAGATATGCATATAAAAATTATTCCTAATATAAAAAAATACAGAAATAGGATGTGTTTTATAATCATATTTCAGCACTCAGAGGGATTCAAAACTGAAGACATCTCCGGGGAGATATAGTTGGCACGCCTACTTTGGGATCACCTTCCTAAGTCTTTATTATTTTCAGGTTTATTTAAAGAGGATAATGTATTTTATCTTAATAAACTTAAAACCTGTGACTTGGTTATTTGCCTTTCAGTTATAAAAAGTTATTATGGGAAAAATTAAAATTAAAAAATTGTAATAGCTAATGCAGTAACAGAATTATGTTAAGAACATTATTATTACTATTTTTATTATTTTAATGCTGGTTTTCTGACCATGATTTAATCGTTTCTTCAAGAGCTGTCCTTTAAGCATAGAACAGACACTTACCAAATTAGGCAAAATATACTAACTTGTTCATTTGCATGAGCTCTATGTAGTTCATGAATATCAAAATCCTCCAGGTTAAGCTGCAACTTCTCTTTACATAGTTCACAGGTGGTTACAGCCTCTAATGAAGAACCTGGTAAAAATTAAATAATAAACGAAGCTTAGTTTTGCTATGTCTCCACAAAACATTTTTCCTTGTAAATTTTCAGCTTACAATACAGAAAATCAAAAGGGAGGGAAGGAGGAGGGAGGAGGGGGGAGGGGCAGGGAGAGTGCATTACTGCTGTATACTAGTAATGTCTCCTAAAATAGCAACCAGCAACACCTGATGCGCATGTTAGGTCCTACTCTATGGTATTTCAGCCTCCACCCATTATAGCTGTTGTTTTTCCTCCCAGATACTCATACATTCCTGATCATGGGAAGCTGAGAATGGAATGTCATCTATACTTCCTACTTCCTCTTTAAGTACTTTGGCAAGATGGCATGAAAACAATGTTTAATAATATATTAGGTTGGTGCAAAAGTAACTGCAGTTTTTACACTTGTTTCTAACCTTTTAAATCGCAATTACTTTTGCACCAACCTAATAGTATCTCAAACAACTAGTTACATACACTTACCCAGGCCAGCATCTGTAAGGCAACAATACTGGGGGTGCCAAGAAAACGTATACACATGACTTGTATTCATCTTTTGTTATCGGTATATATTGCGTATTACAATTTTAATAGTTTTTTCCTTACTTAAAACATGTATACATTTTTTTCGCACCCTCTGTATATACCTAAGATCTTCTGTGGTTTAAGGAATGCGCAATCCCTAGGCTAAGGCGGGTAAAAAAGGAATCCACTTTTGTTCAAATCAAAACAGCTCCTTTCAGCCAAACGAGGAATGAAGTCCTGATACATACTACAACATAGATGAACTTTGAAAACATTATGCTAAGTAAAATAAGGTATATACAAAAAGGACAAATACTGTATTATTCCATTTGTATGAAATACGTAGAATAGGCAAATTCAGAGAGAAGGTAAATCAGAAATTACCAGGGGTTGGGAGGACGGTGTTACTACTTAATGGATACAGAGTTTCCGTTTGGAGTAATGAAAAAGTTTTGGAAACAGATAATGGTGATGTTCGTACAACATTGTGGATGCACATAATGTCACTGAATTGTACACTCAATAATGGTTAAAAGAGCAAATTTTATATTATATGTATTTTACAATTTTTTTTGAAAAGCTCCTGTTCCATATTCCTTCAACATGTGGTTACTAAGCTTCTGGTTACAATTAAGTAGGTAGTAGTCTTGTCAAATTAAACTTGCAGCCCCCACCCCACTTTTCCCATGTGTTTTTACTTTTAGATAGGGCTTTAAATTGAAAAAAACATTCTAAAAATTAAAGGAAGTCATGTTAACAGGGTAGAGGTTTAAATTTAATTCAACTAATACCTGCTGAGTACTTGTTATCTACCAAGCAATATTAAGAGGTTTTGGAGATTCAGAATGAAAAGAGCCAAGCAGTTAACCCCTATCTTCAAAGAGCTCATAAATCTCTTAGAATTAGTGTTACTTAGTAACAGCAATTTTTTAAATAGTAAAATTTGGCATAAAATCCAAGACAGCAGCAGTAACTTACAAGCATTCTCTAGAAAATAGCTGAAAGGGAAGTGAACACTATTCTCAGGTAATGTCTTTAGTGTGCTTTAGTCAAATTATATTAAGATATTCACTATATTTCAAGTATATGAACAAAACAGTTGTTTTAGGAGTCTAGCACACATGAAGATGCTGAAATTAAAATGCACCTAGAATACTTTCTTAATTTTTGAAAATTAATATTGTACCACTGAACTAAATTCAGGGTAAGTCTATATTATGACCTGATGGAAAATACAAAGAATGCAAAAGACATTTAGAAGGCTGTCTCTTATCAGGCATTTCTTAAAACTATTCTCTGATTCAAAAGTAGGAAAACTATCATGATCACAAAATATGCATAATGAACCTTGGAGATCATTTAATACAAATTATCTTACATCGTAGGGCTTCATTTTTTTCTTCCATGGAATGAGTGACTCACAGAAGTTGTTCATACCCAGCTGGGAGGAACTCATTTATTCCTACCTCCTTAATCCAGCGCTCCTTCCATTATACCCCACCTCAGTGTAGGAGGCCCTGACTACATTTGCCTGAACTTGTACTAGACTTGTTTCATTCGTCTTTGTACATCATTTAACAGTCTAGATATGGCAACTGCTTAATAAATGTTTAAATCACTCTCTACTAGAATGAATCTTCTACCAGACGGGATCTTTATGGTAAGTGTGAGAAAGGCTTGTGAAAATTTATCAGGAAGGTTCAGTTCTTGAGATCTTTACATTCATTTGAGCACATCTTTAAAAAACCCATGTAAGTACTTATCATGTGTCCAGTACTATGAGAAACTATTTATAAACACCATCTCATTTTACTTTCACAACAGCCCTATGAGGTTAAGTATTACTCAGTTTTACTCATTGCGGAACTAAGGCCCAATCCCAGACGTACGTAACAATGTTCAAAATGGATTTGAGGTATCTACATTTTTTAAAACACCAATGGTTAATTTTGATCAGTAGCCTGGGGTGAGAACCAATGTTAAAAAACTTACTCAAGATCGTATAATTAAGTGTTAGAGCCATTATTCCAATCTAGGCTTGTTATCTCCAAAGCCAGTGTTCTTACACAATACACTGTTTCCCCAGATACACAAACCAATTGCAAATGTATCAGAAGATGAGACAAGTTGTTTTTCATTTTGGTAATAGCTAACATTTCTGGGCCCTGACTAAGTGTCCAGAACCATGCTGAGCACTCATTTAAATCTTAACAACACTCCACAGCAGTGACTAATAAAGCCTGTAAGACTGTCATAATATCACACAGCCAAGAGGCTGCTACTGGTGAAGACGATCTGTCCTCTAGCTTTGGAATCAGGCTAGCTTAAAAAAATAAATAAAATACCCCACACCCCAAGGAGACCCTTGCTACCTGGCTGCAGGAAGACAGTTTCCCAACAGCCTTATTATCTCCAGCTCGAACAGATTACCCGCCTTCCTCCAACAGATGATGAAAATTAAAATTAATGACATCATGCCTCACAACCTATTTGCCTATGTCACCAAGGTATTATTATCAGACCATCAATCTCACACAATTATATAGATTTATTAATCTAATTTATTTATTGATCTAATTTCCCATCTTTCTCACCCTCCTAGTTACTTCATTATGTCCTCTGGTAACCATGGTCTAACATAATTAAATTCTTCTCATAACCAATCTCGTTTGAATGATCTCTTCAACTTCATGCCGGAACCACAGTGCCCATCAGAGTGATACATATCCTTCTGCAGCCGTTTTTTTCCCCACAACCCCTTATACCCCAGGACCAAGAAGTGGGGACAGATGGCCCCCACACTTTAATCAACTGAGCTAACTGGTTGATTATTGCTGTTTTGAAACTCCAAGTTTCTTCTCATTCATTAATGACTATAACATCTGGCTATATTTTTTTACCAACTTATTCCTGGCTATTTCAACATCCACATAGACCATTCACTTTTTGATTCTGATTTCCTCAAAATCCTTGCTTCTAATATTATCCTTCCCCACTCAGCTACCCTCTCTATGGTCACACTCGACACTGTTATCACAGTTCACTGCACGACTCTCCCAAATCTGTATATTAAGCATCCTCTCCTCCTGTGTACCTACAATTGTTCATCATTCCAGCTCACCTACTCTGGCAATTGTCTTTAATGTCAACGAGACTCAAAAATACCCTACTCCTTTCTCACTACCCACTTGTTGATGTACTTACTCCCCACTCCTGATTTTAATTTCCATGATCACAATTATGTCTTTACAAATACCCTTAACTCCCTTCATTATATCTGTCTGGTAAAGTTCCCAACCCCCTGAACTGAGACCCATCCAGGGCTATACCCAAGCACCTAAAAACTGCTTCTAAAATGTACATGTATCTCATTTTTAAGTAACATTCATGGTCACTGATTTTTATGAACACTAATATTTCCTGAAAACATCTTAGAATGTTATTTCCTCCCCACACACAAAATCGCTTAAAACTGTCCCCTAATCAGCTAACGATCTTACTTCCCTTTACTAAGAAAACAGAAACAATTATATTGACATCTTCTCACCAAAGCAACAAACCGGTCAACATCCATATCAACATTAGCCTTCTTGAAATGAAGTATATCCTTTTTCCTATTAAAGGCTACTCAACTTGTGCTCTGGATCCCATCTTTCCCTTTCCTTTTCATAATGTTTTTCTCTCCATTGTTATTCTTGTTAAAATTTTTTAAATGCACTAAAATCTATCTTAAAATAAAACAAAAACACGTCCCATGACTCTATATAACCCTCCAATTCCTTATATCTCCTATCTCCCTGACAATACAGATTATTCAAAGAAGGGTCGATCTATGTTTCCCCTCGGACCTCATTTTCTCTCCTCAGTTTAATCTAGTCATGCTCTGACCCCCACCACTCCACTGAGACAAGGTATCTAGGACATTCATGCTACCAAACCCAACTGTCATTTCTTTGTTCTTATAATACTTTCTTCTTTTGGCCTTACATAACACTCCATTTTCTTAGTTTTCTTCTTACCAAACTGAGTTTCCTCCTCAAAATCTTCTCTGTACCCACTAAACATCTGGCTGCCACAGGGCTCTGTCCTGGGCTCATTACAATATCTACTCTTGCTCTATTCCCAAAGCTTAAAATATCACTTACGTACTCGTGAGTCCCCGAACTGTAATTTTCAGCGCTAGTACCCCCTGAAATACCATGCTTGTCTAGCTAACTGCCTAGCTGACACTTCCATATGGTTATCTAATAAGCAGTTCCTATGTATTTCCAAAATAGAACTCTTGATTTCTTTTGCCAAACTTATTCCATTCCCAGTCTTATTTCAGTAAATGACCCGACTACTTACTTAGTTGTTCATGGCAAAAATATAGGTTTCCCTGATTGTTCTTCCTCCTTTATTCTACATCCAATCCATTGACAAGTCTTACAGAATCTATCTCCAAAAACACACCTGAATCCATACATTTCTACCACCACCACCACCACGACACCACCTCTGGTAAGACAGGTTTTTGGTTGGCCACAAGAGATTCCTGGTTGGCCTCCTGCTTCTACTCTTGGCCCCCTAAAATCCGTTCTCCACAGAACAGCCAAAATATAAATAAGATCTTTTCATTCCCCTGCCCTTCAGATAAAAATGTTAAGCTTCAGACATTAGCTCTAAAAGTCTTGAATGAGGTAGTCTCTGCTAACCTCATTCCAACAGCATTACCCCTTTCCTTGCCCACAAATTATAGTCTAGACACACCGACATTCATTCAGTTCTAAGTCATTCCGACCTTCAAGTCTTTGGACTTGAAGTTGTTCCCTCTGCTGGAATGCTCTTGCCCTCATTCTTGATTAGTTGGCCCCTCTCCGTACAGTGTAAATGTCCTTACCTCAACAAAGCATTCCTTTAACACCCAATACAATCACCACAAGTGCAAGTGTCTTGTTTATCACTCTATATCTCACATCTAGAACTGTGCCTGGCTCCCTACCAGGCATTCAGTGAACAAATACATCCCTACAGTAAACTTATTGTTACTGCACAACAATAGACTATTAGACAACAGCATTAGAAACAATCTTTCTCAAGGACATAGCTGGTACATATAAGTATGTTTCTTTGACTCAAAGGGATCTTACGTGATATAAGGGCCACCAATGATAACAAATTAGTTTTATTATACCTATGAAGAAGTACATACTTTGTTGTGTAAATGGAATATAAGAAACACTACTATAAATTTATCAATCAAGACTCTTTAATGTTTTGCTTCAAAAAACGATCAAGAATCAAGACACTTCTAATTTGAGTATAAATTTGACAATCAACAAATTATAACAAGATTTGTTAATTAAAATGTATACATATGTGCATCTTTTGGGAAAACTGTGAAAACAAAATACACAAAAGGGTAAATCTTACCAGAGTTAATTTTGGCCTGTAACCACTTTTTCATGCACTCTTGGTGGACATACTGCAAACTTCCTGTGCACTTGCATGGCTCTATCAGCAAGTTAGATGATGATGCAGCTGCCATCTGACAAATTCTACATAAGTCACCTTCTTCTTCTTCAGAGTCCTCTAAAAGGAGGCTGGAAAAGAAGGGGCATTTCCTAAACAGAGCCATCATAACTCATTTGGTTGGTCACTTCCAGTCATACATAATCCCAAATATCATCTCTATTATTATTTCCACTCACGCTCACTGGGGGGAAAAAGCAAATAATAAACAGCAACCACCACAAAAAAAACCATTACAATGAGAATGAAAATTATAATAAATATCTTAAAGATACAATAACCCATACAATTATATGGGTTCCTAATGAATTCAACAATAGATGTGTAGAAAGAGGAATAGGTATACAGCTGTTAGGTAATTTTCACGTCTTGGCTTAACCAGAAGTATGATGTCAAGTATAAATATTTCTGTTTTATCTTTACATTTAACTTTTTTTGGTTCATAGTTTCAACTATTTTTTATTTTGGAAATTCAATTTTTTTACAATTACTATAGTAGTCCCCCCTTATCTGTGAGGAATACCTTCCAAGACCTCCAGTGGATACTTGAAATTGCGAATAATATCAAACTCTCTATACATTTTTTCCTATACATACATACCTGTGATAAAGTTTAATTTATAAAGTAGGCATAGTGAGAGATTAATAAAACAGAACTATAACAATACTTTGTAATAAAAGTTATATGACTATGGTCTCTCTCAAAATATCTTATTGTACTGTAAGAGCAGGGTGAATATACTGGACAAAAGGATGATTTCCAGCATATTCATCAAGGGAGGATGGAGCTACATGGCATGAAGATTTCATCATGCTACTCAGAAAAGAGCACAAAACTGATGAATTGTTCGTTTCTGGAATTTTCCATTTAATATTTTCAGATTGAAGCTGACCACAGGTAACCAAAACCACAAAAAAATGAAACCTCAGATAAGGGGGAACTACTATAATTTAAATACAGAGTGCCTTAAAATCATCATGGATAAGCAAAAGATGTAATAACGCTATAAACACACAAATGATATGGCAAAATAATTTAAAAATGCTGCATTTTAAACTACCTAACCAGACAGGGTGGTACTGCTTAAATTGTTTCTCTCTATAAATCGCTAAAGGTAATACTTTGCCCTCAGCTTACACCACTGCACTCAAATTAACCTAACTTTGAGCACAACTAATATAACAGTTAACTACATTCTTCAGTAGACAGCTTGCAATCACAGGGAGTTGCTACAGTAACATTAAAGGTAACGCTATCAGGGCA
Source organism: Rhinolophus ferrumequinum (assembly GCF_004115265.2). Classification (NCBI taxonomy): domain Eukaryota; kingdom Metazoa; phylum Chordata; class Mammalia; order Chiroptera; family Rhinolophidae; genus Rhinolophus; species Rhinolophus ferrumequinum. Next base: position 62,529,118 of record NC_046291.1, read on the forward strand.
GAGTAAATTTTTCTCCAAGAAGGAAAACCTGCAAATTTTAAAAGCAGGAGAATAGTCCCGTGGTATAATTTGTCCTATATAAGGAAAAATGGAAATACCAGGGAAGGCCAAAAAAGTGTACACATTTTAAGAGATGTTATCTATGTATTACTTTTCGAAGTTGAATTGAATTATAGTACCCATGTGTAGTATGACATTCTCTCAAAAGATGACATTAATCAAATGAATGCTAGCGCCACTCATTGTATTACAATTTTAATAGTTTCCTTTCTTAAAATGTGTGTCCATGTTTTTGGGACTCTCTGTATAGCAGCCCAGTGCCCAACATCTCAGAAAGCGTGCAAAGCTCCCTTTATCCCCAGAATTAGATTTGAATGTCTTCTTAAATCTAAAACAAAAATCTAAAATGATATAACAGCTATGCTCCCCCAAATTCCATTACATCAGGCCTTTATGAACAAGAAAAAACAGCACGGAACACCCCACCACCTTAGTTTTACATAGTCTTTTCTTCCTACAAGTATATTTTACATGTACTATTCTATCTATCCCATTTTAACATTAGAATTTACTGGGTGAAAAAACTCAACAACTATACTAAAATGCAAAATTAATTAAGTTAGGAATAAAACCTCTGATCTTTCATCTTTTTACTTTTACCAGAGATTTGTAAGCAATCTTCAACTCTAAAAAAGATTTCATTCATATAAAAAGATTCTACGTCCTGAATTTAAACTGGTCTACCAAATAGTCACAACACATAAAGAATATTCAGTATATACCTGGACTTCATAAACAAATTTAAAAAATTATGCAAATGATTTTACTTCATTCCAAAAAAGATTTGAGGTGAGAATTACAAGTAAATAAATCATCTTAGTAAAGGCTAAAACAGATTGTCTTGATAAGCCATGACCACTTGGACCCCCTTAACAATCCCATTTAAGTATGTTAGCTATATTTTATAAAAATCTTAAAAAGAATCCCATTTAACACTACTTAACCAAGGAATAGAGTAAGAGATTAAGATTTTTGACTTTGCGTACATCTCTATCCAAAGCTGGTTAAAAATAATCTTTAGATTATCTCTTGATGCAATCTATGTCGCAGTGCCTACCACTGCTGTTACTTCTCATCCATTTTCTGTTTGAGTAAGAGGTAACATCAAAGCTAACATCTTACTGTAAATTTCAAAGGAAAAAATTTTAGGTATCAATGTTTAAGAAGCCATTTTAGAAATAAAGACTTCTTTCTCTAATCAGCTCTTGCTTTACGGGCTTAATAGGTATTCAAATTTACCTCTCTTTTATTTTCTGCAGTCTTTCTGGGTCTCTTGAAGGTGCACTTTTAGTTTTATCACTTTTTCCATCAGATGAACTCCAACCTGAAGGAATAATATCTACCGTGATCATGACATTGTCAGTCAAATTATTTCCAAGTGCTGGGGGTACTGCAAATCGGAATAAGGAACCAGGAAGGATGCCCGTTATTCCTGTGTTTCGCCCACTGTGCGTCGAATCTGATGTGGAGCCACCGGTGGCAGCACTGCTCGGTGCTGCAGGTGCTTGTGGTCTGCTGGCAGCAGCCCCAAGGGGATCACTCTGTGCTTCGAGGTGAACCACTTCATTTGACTCTCTTCTAAAAATATGATGAGACCTAGGTGGTATATCAGAGGTAGGTATCCTTGAGGATTCATCTCGTCCCTCACGCCTCCTTCTAGAGAACAAAGGTGTGCATCTATTTCTAAGTGAGGAAGATAACCAGGGTCCTGTATTTCTACCTTCAGATTCTTGGTTAAAATTTTCCGAATCTGGCTCAGAGCTATGATTTTGGCTAAGAGATGACAAACCCCATCTTCGCCTAAGAAATCGAAATCCCTGAGAAGCTTCAGATGACCTATGATCGGGAACATCAGAAGTTGATGCTGCATTATTACGGGACTGTGAAGCTGTCAAGATTCTTGGAGAAATGTAAGAATTTTCAGAACTCAATGATCTTGTATTTAAGGATTCCTGACTAGACCTTCGTGAAAAAAAAGTAGATGACATACTAGAAGCTATACGTGATAGCAATCTCCTGGTCGTACGTCTACCTTCATTGTCAGAAGATTCTTGAAATGATCTTTGAGATGAACCAACCCTATCTGAATTGCTTATGGTGGAGGCTTCATCTCTATTTGAAATATAAGAAAATCCAGGCTCTGCACTGCTTTGAGGAGATTCCACTTCCCTTGGAGAAAAATTTGATCTTAAAGAATTTCTACTCGAGTCCCTAGAACATGGTATGTTCTGATGTTCAGAAGGCATTTGGTGGTTTGTGGATGATGTATTTAATTGTAAAGTGCTCACTGAGTTCTCTTTTGGTCTTGCTCCCTGTGAATATGAAGAAGGAACTCTGTCTTGAACATCTGTTTTTGAAAGAAAGGAAAAATAACCAATTATGTGAAATAATTTTACTATTAATAAATTTGCATATATTACCTACTAATTACTGTCAAAATGAAACACTGGATTCAAATGGAATACTGCTACATTATAACTACACAGCTTAACTATTATTATAGTTAACCATAAATGTACTTTTCTTTCTATACCTTTGAAAAAAGCCAGTACTGCTGTATAATAACATCAATATTACAAACTCAAAAGAAATGAGAGTTTATGAGAGGCAAATATCAATATACCAACTTGAGGAAGATAGAACAGTTGAATTTATTGGATCAGAAATTGATATGGTAGAATATCTAAATATCTAAACAGATAAGAAATTTTAAATGGGCTAAATAATTCAATGTAAATACTCTTGTAACAAATAAAAGCAAAATAACACTAGGGAGACAGTGTTTTGTACATTTTTCTTACTCTGCAATAAGTATAAAAGTCATTTCATATAAATATTATCACACCTGAGATTTTATGGTAAACCTTGCAGCTAAAAATTTCTCCAATCTTTTGTTTTTCTTTCAAGGTAACAAGTAGTTCTTATCCCTGGTTACTTATCAAACATACCTTTGCTTTTTAATATTGGCTGGGAGCTATGAGTTTAATAATAGAGTCCTGACAACTGCAATTTGAAAAGTAAACCACTGGTAAAAACAAACAAACAAACCAAAAAACCAAACCAAACAAACAAACAAAAAGTACACCATTGGTGGGTCTGAATTTCAAATGGGATGAAAAATACTTAGCAGTCCTTTATAAAGAATACTCATCCACACACCTAGTTTAAGAGCTACCTTGCTAACTGAGCTAACACATGGAGTCTCATAAAAGGATAAACTGTTAGGGGTAAATCTATTCTATCCTGTACTTTTATACCCCCAAACCTAGAAGCTATTATTACTAGCCACTAAAGTTCCTGCATGCAAAGCCAAGCAAATAAACAGATGTTTTCATTTGTCTTAAATAAAGCAAAGGATTGCATCAATAAGTTTATTTAAAATAAAACCTTTAAAAACAAATGCATTTTCTATGTAAATCTAACTCCACTTTGCCTGCTATATTTGTCTACTTCAATTAGTACTTTTTGTCTTCAGTTCCTTAGTACTATTGTTTTATGGTCTTTATTTTTCAAAAGCTTATGTACACTGACAAATGATGTGGGCCTTTATTTCAACTGAATGAAAATAAAAGTGTGTCTATGTTAAATGAAAGTATTCCTAAACTATGTCTTAAAGTGGTGATTTCAAGCTTTAGTTCAAATTTAACAATAAGTAATTATTTATTACACTACATAAGGCAATTTATACTCGAGTATACAAGAATTATTTACTGTACTTTACAACATATACTTTCTTAAAAGAAAAAAAATCCAAGTAAACATTTATCAGCACACAGAATCTGGATATCCATGCACATCTATTTTAAACTGTTTACATTTTTAAAAGCAAAACAAATAAGGTACTAGGAAACATATTAAGCTTTTTTGAAATTTTCGTAAGATTCACTTCATTTATTCTTTTGCACTGTGATTTTAGTGATATACATAAACGGGAAAATACAACATTTAGGTAAGTTATATATAACAATACAGTTTATACATACATGACGAAGTTGTAAAATCACCACTCCGGTGACTATAATCCATAAGATTACTAATGGAGGAATCTGCTCTCCTTTCTAAATCTCTCCTCTCTCTCATTAAGTCAGATCCAAATGATCCAAGTACCATTGATGAAGATCTGGGAACTTGACTATGCCTCCAAGAAGAATCTTAAAATAATCAAACAAGTTTTAATTCAGAGAAAGCTTTCAAGGTTTCTGATGAAAACAAATCTTTGGTATTATACACTGACTTATAATAGGAATCCCCAGTTACATAGTTGCAATCACAAACAAAATTTAGCAAAACATAAAATTTTTCACTAATGAACTCATCACTTACTTCCTACTCAAACACATTCTCCTCTAACACTAAAATCTATCCCTGTCCATGATGCCAATGTCTCAGTCATTCTCTAGAACACCTGACTGTACAATGTAAGCACGATGTAAAATGATTACAGAACAAAATGCAATGCAAAGCTTGCCAAAGATGCAAAATTTCATGAAGTCAATGAAAGTGAGGTTGGAAAACAGCCAAAATCAAAATGAAAGCCATCTTGTAATGGAAGCTATTGTACTGTAGGTTACATAATACTAGTATTTATCAGAAATATTGTCATTGCCACCACATTTGGTTCATGCCTAGTCGAAGAATTAAGGCATCATTGCAATTATAATCTAAATTTTGTTAGATATTTCATTTAAAAATAAATTTAAAAATTAAAGTCTGAAAACTCCCCCCCCTTACTATTTCCCTTGAAATTTTTGTTCTTCCTCTCCTAGTCCCAATAGCCTTAATAATTTCTCTTCATTAAGGAAAATGGCCCAGGGTTATTTAATGCTATGCCTTTAGAGAGCAGAGGAGAACAAAAATCTTTGCACAGTGGTGTTTGTCTACAAAGTTGAGGTCAGTCTGCTCTTACCCATCACACTACTCTTAATATCCTTCAGATGGGCAGTGTCTTTCCCATGGCGGTCCTGCCTATTAAAATAGAAAGGAATCGCTTACACTAATTCAACTGGTAATACATACGCATTTTAAGAATTTTATCTCCAATTGTGTCATCACAAGTTCTGTCTCACCTTAAAACTATTTCAGGCACTGGCTAGCGTTTCATTTAAAGAGGGTAAGTGAGGAGGGAGCCTCCTGCCTTCTCAACAAAGGATCTTTTCAATTTATGCAACAAATGTGTCTGTGAGTACAAAATACCAAACATAAAGCTTTACGGATAAGCCATCTAAATCCGAGAATGGTTAAATGACTTGTCCAATGCCACACAGCTAGAGGGCTAAATCATGGCTTTCTAATTCCTAGTGTAGAATTCCTACTACAATGCCACCAACTATTTTTTAGCTAAAGAATTTCTATATTTTCTGAAAATAAATATATTACCACAATGTTGATCATTTACAAAAGACACGCCTTAAAATATTTTTAATCTACTTCAGAAAAATTGGCTTTCCTAGTAACAATTTAAAAATTTATCTCCCATGCCACTTTTACCAATTTGATCACCATACCTACATTATCAGCTACTCCAATCAATTAACATTTGCAAATATCCTGTTTGTATAAAACATTTGTAGGAAATTTAGAACAAAAATTCAAAATGGAGAGTTAATTTCAGTTCTAGCACTAATTTAAAGTAGGATGTTGGAAACTCCATTACATTTCTGATTCACTGTCTTACGTGTGCTCTACTTGTTTTTCTCATGTCTTGGGAAAAGGGCTTTAGTCCAAAATACAAATATAATGACACGTAAACAAATTTAATTGTTACCTGATACTGCATTTAATTCATGTCCAACATTTCTCCCTGCTGAGGTAGATGTACAGTTTGTACAGGAAAGTTTAGGTCTTTTTGAATCGTGATCCCGTTGCTGGTTTTGTGATCTCGAGCGTGCTCCCTGAGTTATCTCAGACTCACTATACCATGTAGACTGAAATGGAGATGCAGATGCAGATGGAGACTATAAATTAAAAAAAAAAATGTAAAGAACAAATTGTTTGCATGCAATATTAAATTTAATCTACAATACTCTAATACACTCCACATTCCCAAAGGACCTGTCATTCCTCACATACACAACTTTTTCTACCATGCAGATTTTTCAGTCTTTCTACCCTCCTACCCACTTGTCCCTTTACTTCATACTGCAATTGTATTTTGTTGAGTGAAAAATCTGCTTTAGATTAAGTCTTCTGTATAACTGTATATAAACATCTTTTGTTAGGAAACACTGAAGAGTAAAAACTTTATTCATTTTGTTTTCCCAGTTTAACATTTCAACATTCTGAGGAACTTGTTTCCTGTACTTAGAGTTGGACAAAACAGCAAGAAAGGCACTAATATATAAACTGATTGTGAATGCTCTACTATAAAAATACGATTTTTCAAGTAATAAAAAATTTACCCTGAATCTAATGTTCATTCGTAGAAATATAATCCTATAACACTATAGAGAGTATGTTTTAAAAGAAATCTAAATATCTGGAATTTCTTCATCAATGAAGCAAGTTACAGCTAAAACAAGTACATATTTTAAAACTCTTAGCTCAAGGTTTTCTCTATTATAATAATATACAAATATACATACACAAAATAAAACACAAAACATTAAAGTTACTCACAATGTACAAATTATTTTATTTCTCCCTAACTCTTTAATTGGCTAAGCAGTGTACCCAATATAATGCACCACAGGAAAAGGATAACTGTCTCCTTAAAAATACAGGCTTAAGTAAGAACATATTTCAACCCAATTACTGAAATTGACCTTTTATTTAACAAGAAGTTTCCTTCATTGCAAAGTTCTTATCTGGAGAGAAAGACACACACACACACACACACACACACAAAGACTAAGAAAGATACATTTGACATACAATCCTAAATTGCTTGTAGACACCTAAGACTAAAATAAAAGTAATTTCTAGGGAATAAAAGGAAAACATTTTTAAAATAATTTTAACATGTATGTGCAGTTGATTTTATTAAAGAATATTAAAAGCAAACAATGTTCTTATAAGTGTAATATTTCTTGACAAAGTTAAAAATGGAATGTATCATAATGAACCATATGGAATGAACCATAAATTCAGTTTGTTAATCTAATATTCAGTTGATAAACGTTAAGAAACCAAATAATATGCTCCATCTAAGAGTTCTAAAGTACAGATAAAGAGGAAATAAATAATTATAATATAAATAAGACTAACAGGAGGTATGTTGAAAGTTTTACAGAAAAGAGCCTGAGGAAATCACATGAGGATTCATAAAAGGTGGTAAAGGTTCACTGGGCAGGCAAATGAGGAAGGAGATTATACAATAGATAACACAACAGGATATATTAACCACTCTACCATGGAAATTCTTCTGTAGCATTACTACTTACTTGATCTTCTAATATGCTTCAATTATGAGAAACATACTGCATGCGTTAAGGGAACTTTACAGATAAACTGCACACATACAGAAAAGAGGAGGATTTACAGCTGAAAAAGTAAGAACAGGCTACATCAGGATTTCATGCATCCCTTGCCCAGAGAGTATTTTGCTAATTGAATGTGGCACTCTTCACCTTAGCACAAATTTGGTTTCACAAGCCTTTTGCACCACGTATTCCACAAGAGCCTCAATCAATGAAATGGAATAGCACAAGAGATGAAACTCATTAGATAATTCAAAACTAAACCATTTTCTGTGCCATTATCAGGGTATTAGGAAAATTCCCCTGCATGACAATGATTTAATACGTCTGGATTTCAGAGACAAAGTAAAAAATGTTTTAATTTAAAATTTAGAAAGAATTGACACTTTTGACAAGGAAATCTAAAACAGCAAATACCATCTAATCTTGTCCCCAATTTTTTTAAAAGGGCATTTTATGTGCTCATAAAACACGAAGGATGTAACAAAATAAAAAGACTTTTAAATTGAATACATTTTATTTGTACAAAATCCTTAACGTCAATATTTTTCTCATTTTGCGTGGACTAAACAAATTGCTACTGAATAGTACTTCTGCAAATAAATATTATTTTTGGGAACTATTGAAGGAGAATATAGCATCAGATCAACTACTTTTTATAAAGATCCTTAGAACATTATGAAAGGTAAAAGGGTAGAATAAACAGAGAGTAGAAAAATCAACTACGAAGTCACTGGAATAGCAAGAAATAAGTTCTTACAACAAAAGTAATAGAAACAGAGAGCAATTATAAAAGATAAAAACTCAAATTTAGAGACAATGTGAGAAATAAACAGTAAGTCTAAAATCAGTTTCCTAGCATTGGCTACTTGTGAGATAAAGAAACACTCACTACAAAGGAAACAATTTTCATGACACAACTCTAAAAGGTAGCAAAACTGTACGTCATCACAGAGACAAAAATGCTTATTAATATCAGTATATGGAAAAGAAAAACAAAACTTTTTCTGCTGGCTTAAATTCACAATCAAACCTTTTCCTGATCCATCGCTCAAATATCCTCAGTCTGAAGAAATTAATTTTTTTTCCGTTCTGAATTCTTTTAACAATAAAGTATGGGAATCATTTAACAATACACTATCTTATCTATTCCACTGTCTAGAACTACTGGTGGCCAAATAAAATCAGGGAATGAGTCTGTCTCCAAAAATATACTGCTTTGTAGATAATAGATGCTTTAAAAAGTGGTTTTGGATTGGGCAGAGGACATGAACAGACAATTCTCCAAAGACATACAGATGGCCAAATGACATACGAAAAGATGTTCAACTTCACCAATCATCAGGGAAATGCAAATCAAAACCGCAACGAGGTATCACCTCACAGCTGTCAGAATGGTTATTATCAAAAAGTCAACAAATAACTAGTTTGGCAAGCATGTGGAGAAAAGGGAACTCTGGTGCACCGCTGGTGGGAATGAAAACTGGCACAGCCACTATGAAAAACAGTGTGGAGGTTCCTCAAAAAATAATTACCTTATGACCCAGTAATTCCACTTCTGGGTATTTATCTGAAGAAATCCAAAACACTAATTCAAAAAGGTATATATGCACCCCTATGTTCACTGCAGCGCTATTAACAATAGCCAAGATATGGAGGCAACCTAGGTGTCCATCAACAGATGAATGGAAAAAGATGTACACACACACACACACACACACACACAGGAATATTATTCAGCAATACAAAGAACGAAATCTTGCCATTTGCAACAACATAGATGGACCTATGCCATTATGCTAAGTAAAATAAGACAAATACCCTATGCTTTCACTTACATGTGGAATCTAAAAAAAAAAAAAAAAAAAAAACTAAATGAAACAAGTGAACAAACAAAACAAAAACAGATTCATAGAAACAGAGATCAAACTGACGGTTGCCAGAGGGGGTGGGGGATGATGTGTGGAAAAGGTGAAGGGGAATATAGTCAGTAATATTGTGTTAATTTTGCATGGTGACAGATAATTACCAGATTTACTGTGGTAATCACATCATAAGGTATAAAAATGTTGAGTCACTATATGATACACCTAAAACTAATATAAATATTGTATACCAACTATACTTGAATTAGAAAAACCCTTTTTTTTAAGTATTAGGTTGGTGCAAAAGTAATTGCGGTTTTTACAATTTATTTTTTTATTTTATTGGGGAAGGGGAACAGGACTTTATTGGGAAACAGTGTGTACTTCCAGGACTTTTTTCCAAGTCAAGTTGTTGTCCTTTCAATCTTAGTTGTGGAGGGCACAGCGCAGGTCCTGTTGCCGTTGCTAGTTGCAAGGGGCACAGCCCACCATCCCCCGTGGGAGTCGAAACCTGCAACCTTGTGGTTTGGACGATGCGCTCCAACCAACTGAGCCATCCGGATGCTCAGCGGCAGCTCAGCTCAAGGTGCAGTGTTTCAATCTTAGTTGCAGGGGGCAGAGCCCACCATCCCTTGCGGGACTGGAAGAGTTGAACCAGCAACCTTGTGGTTGAGAACCCACTGGCCCACGTGGGAATCGAACCGGCAGCCTTCGGCAGCCTTCGGAGTTAGGAGCATGGAGCTCTAACCGCCTGAGCCACCGGGCCGGCCCTCTCCAAAGTATTTTGATTTCAGGTCTTACATTCCAGTCTTAAATCCATTTTGAGTTAATTTGGGGGTATAATCTAAGATAGTGGTGCAGTTTCATTCTTTGGCATGTGGCTGTATAGTTTCCCCAACAAAAATTATTGAAAAGATTGTCCTTTCCCCATTGTACATTCTTGACTCCTTTGTGGTAAATTGTTTGACCCTAAATGCATGGGTTTACTTATGGGCTCTCTGTTCTGTTCCATTGATCTGTGTCTCCTTTTATGCTAATACCATACTGTTTTGCTTACTATAGATTTGTAATATAGTTTGATACCAGGAAGCATGATGCCTCCAGCTTTGTTCTTCTTTCTTACGAATGCATTGGCTACTTGAGGTCTTTTGTGATTCTATACAAATTTTGGTATTGTTTGTTCTATTTCTATATAAAAAAAAAAACCACCATTGGTATTTTGATAGGCATTGTATTAAATCTGTGGATAGTTTTGGGTAGTATGGACATCATAACAATATTAATTCTCCCAGTCTATGAGCATGGAATAGATTTCAACTTATTTGTGTCTTCAATTTCTTTCATCTACATCTTACAGTTTTCAGTGTACAGGTCTTTCACCTCCTTCGTTAAATTAATTCCTAGGTATTTTATTCTTTTTGATGCAATTGTAAATGGAATTTTTTTTTCTTAATTTCAGTTTCTGATAGTGCTTTAGTATGTGGAAATGCAACTGATTTTTGTATATTGATTTTGTATCCTGCAACTTGACTGAATTTATTAGTTTTAATAGGGTTTTTTTTGGTGGAATCTTTAGGGCTTTCTATATACAATGTTATCTGCAAATACAGAGTTTTACTCCTTCCTTTCCAATCTGGTTGCCTTTTCTTTCTTTCTTGCCTAACTGCTCTGGCTAGCACTTCCAATGCTGTGTTGAATAAAGGTGGCGAGAGCGGGTATCCTTGTCTCACGTGTCATTCCTGAACTTAGAGGAATAGCTTTCAGCTTTTCACCACTGACTATGATGTTCTCCGTGTAACTATCATATCTGGCCTTTATTAAGCTGAGGTACATTCCTTCTATACCAATTTTGTTGAGGTTTTTAAAATCATAAATGGATGTTGAATTTTGTTAAATGCTTTTCATCTACTGAGATGATTACATGATTTTTATCCTTGGTTTCATTAATGTGATGTATCACATTGATTTGCAGATATTGAACCAGTCTTACATCCCAGGAATAAATCCCACTTGATCATGATGTATGATCCTTGAATTTGGTTTGCTAATATTTTGTTGAGGATTTTTCCATCTATGTTCATCCAGGATACTCACCAATAATTTTCTTTTTTTGTAGTATCCTTGTGTGGTTTTGGTATCAGGGTATTAATGGGTTCATAAAATGAGGAAGTGTTACCTCCTCTTCCTTTTTCTTGGAAGAGTTTGAGAAGGATAGGTACTAATTCTTTAGATGTTTGGTAACATCCATAAGTGAAGTAATCTCATATGAGACTATTCAGAGGTTTTTGATTATTGATTCAATCTCCTTGCTATTTGTCTGTTCAGATTTTCTATTTCTTCATGATTCAGTCTTGGTAGGATGTGTGTTTCTAGGAAATTGTTCATTTTTATAGCTTGTTCAATTTTTTGGTATATAACTGCTCACAGTAGTTCTTACGATCCTTTGTATTTCTGTGTCATCATGCGTAACATCTCCTTTTTCATTTCTTTTATTTGAGCCCTCTTTTTTCCTTTGTGAGACTAGTTAAAGGTTTGTCTATTTTGTTAATCCTTTCAAAGTGACAACTGCTAGTTTTATTTATCGTTTCTATTTTCTTTTCAGACCGTGTTTCATTTATTTATGTTCTGATCTTTGTTATTTCGTTCCTTATACTAACTTTGGGCTTATTTTATTCTTCTTTTCACCATTCCTTTCTAACAATGTACTGGAAGTTCTAGCTAATGCAGTAAGGCAAAAAAGGAAGTAAAAGGTATACAGATTGGGAAGCAAGACATAAAACTTTATTTGCATAAGATATGATCATCTATGTAGAAATCTGTCAGAATCACCAAAAAAATCTCCTGGAAAGACTAAATGATTATAGTTAAGGTTGCAGGATACAGGGTTAATATACAAAAGTCAATCACTTTCTTGTATATCAGCAGTGAAAAAGTGGAATTTGAAATTAAAAACTCTTATGACTCAATATGAAAATAATACCCCAATTTAAAAATGAGCAAACGAAGTGAATGGACAGTCCTCAAAAATATAAAAAGCCAATTAGCACATGAAAAGATGCTCAACATCATGAGACAACAAGGAACTCTAAATGGAAACTGCAATGAGATAATACTTTACACCCACGATAGGATGGCTAGAATCAAAATGTAGGATAAATGTAGGCGAGGATGTGGAGAAGTCCGAACCCTCACATACAACTACTGGTGGAAATACAAAATGGTCCAGCCATTTTGGAAAACAGTCTAGCAATTACTCAAGTAACTGAACACAGAGTTACCATATATGTAATTTAGCAATTCTACCCTTAAGCATATACACAAAATAACTGAAAATGTAAGTCCACACAGAAACTTGCACATAAATGATTATAGCAACATTATATTCATAATAGTCAAAAGGTGAAAACAACCTGCATATCCATCATGATGAATGAATAAACAAAACGTGGTATATCCATCCTTACAATGGAATATTATTGATCCATAAAAGGAATGAAATACTGATGATATGTACTACAACACAGATGAACCTTAAAAACATGCTAAGTAAAAGAAGCGAGTCACAAAAGATCATACAGTGTATGTTTCCACTCATGTGTCTGAAACTACAAAATAGGAAGATCTAGAGAAACAGAAAGTAGATTAGTGGCTGCTTACTGCTGGAGTGGAAGGGGAGGTGGTAGCAAAGTGACAGCTAAAGGATCTAGGTTTCTAACCTACAAATTATGCTTTCTGAGCTTTCTAGTGTTTTATACCAGAACTACTGTGTTATACCCCTAATAAGGCTTTTCAAAAACCAAAGTGCTGTCAGCCCTAAGGAAAATTAGCTACATCAAGAAAAGAGTACTTGTGTAGTTTATTGTAGATTATTAACCCAAATTCATCTAAAAGATTGTTAGTAATGTATCCTCACAAAACAGCCTATTAATTTTACAATCACCTACCACTAAAGCAAAATATTTAGAAGCTATATTGTCAAAAAGAAAAACACAACAATCATTATTCCATCATTTCTTTGTATATTCACAGAGAAAAGTCAGACGAATAAACATAATGTTCAAGAAAACGGATGCAGCTCTTTCCCTACTGCCACACAGTAGCTTGGAGGCATTCAAGATTCAGCTCCACCATAACCCACCGCCATGGAGAAGGAAAGCACTGCTGCTGGAGGTGTAACGGACATTAATACTGCTTTACAAGAGATGCCGAAGACCACCCTCGTTCACAATGGCCTAGTATGTGGATTCTACGAATCTGCCAAAGCCTTAGACAAGCGCCAAGCCCATCTTTGAGTGCTTACATCCAACTGCAATGAACCTATGTACATCAAGTTGGTGGAGGCTCTCTGTGCTGCACACCAAATCAACCTAATTAAGGTTGATGACGACAAGAAACTAGGGTATGGGTAGGCCTCTGTAAAATCAACAGAGAGTGAAAACCTTGTAAAGTGGTTGGTTGCAGGTGTGTGGTGGTTAAGGCCTATGGCAAAGTCTCAGGCCAAAGATGACATCGAGGAGTACTTCAAATGCAAGAAGTGAACAAATAAACTGGGCTTATTTCAATAAAAAATTTTTAAAAGATGCAACTTTTTAGTCTTTTGACGAAATCTTCTACACTGACATAAATTTATACTTAAATTGATATTTATGTTTTTAAGTTAAAAGGTTCTCAAGTCTTTGTAAAGTATGATGATTTTATAATCCCTTATTCATAATTCTGAAGTCCAAAAGTTTTTCATTTTGCTGCAGGCACATTAAATGTGTTTTGACTACATAATGCTTCAGATTCAGCTGAGGGTGTTATAAACACACACGACTATTTATCTAAAATCTAAAAAAACATGTGGCCCCCAAGATTCTAAAAAAGAGACTGTGTATATATATTCCAAGTTAAGAGGTTACCTGATATTCAGAATCCAGTCTCAATGAAGAGTCTCTCGAGTGATAGGTATCATTTAAACTACTTCCTCTGCTTCCAGACATCATCCTGGCACTTAAAGAACTGGATGGTTGAACAGAAATTCTCCTTGGAATCCTTGAAGGTTTAGACTCCATCTTAAGGTTTCCTGTGAAATGCAAATTTTGATTAATTGCCTTTGGGAAAACATGCAAACCTTCTATTCTTAATCCTCCTTTATCATCAGCTCAAATAAAAATTAACCAGGCAAATTAACTCTATCTGGCATAGTAAATTATGAGACTATCATCACCCCTCTTCTATGAAGCAAAGGTCTACATTCTATCAAAGGCTCCCTACTGTCCATAAAATGCAGCACACAGAAATGGGATAAGGAACTGATTGTTGTTTCCAAAGCCTGGGCTCTTTTCCTTAGTCAATTTTGTCTCTCTATAAAATCCTACATGAATTTGCCCTTGATTATCTTGCTATTCCTTGATTACCTATTATTAGTGTTCAATACTGGTACTGTGAACATTAGCTACATTGTACTATTTGCACACAATATGCTTTCATAGGCCTTTGTATGCCTAGCAAGTCTACACATTCCCCATTCTCTTCCTGGTCATGGTCTTAAAACAAGCATTTTCCATTGTGAGCTTCCCCTTTGTACATACTTTTATTAAGACATCATTCTACCTTATGTGGACATTTGTTTTCCTGTCTATCTCCCCTTCTCAAAAGTGAAAATAATTTCTAAGTTTTCTTCACTAAACATTCTTCAACCCAGCCCAAGAGTAACCACTGCTATAGCAGATTTTTAACTATATACAAATGGAATCACATAAAGGGTACTCTCTTATGTCTGGTATCATTTGCTCAACAATATGTTTGTCAGATTCATCTGTATTGTTGCATGCAGTTGTATTAATAGTAAGTTCACTCTAATTGGTTTATATAGTATTTTATAGAATTCACACACAGAATTCACTTGCCTGTTCTACTGTGGACACTGGACTGTTTCCAGTTTTAGGCTATTACTAATAGTGCTGCTATAAAGATATTACTTTTATAAAAAAAAAAAATTTAAGTTTCCTGGGGAAAGGATTTACAATGAGGCCTCTGGATAACTGAGATGCCACCAGTCTTGAGAGTACAAAGAAGGGCAAAAGAAAGTAGCAAATAAAAAGAAATCACAATAATCTTTTCAACTTCTCCTACCCACTTTCAAGGTCAAAAATTATTCCCTTATTGTCCTGGGAATGTTCTTGAAATTAAGGAAAGTATAAACAGATATACTTCACTTACTTGATGCTTAGTTTGGATTAAGGTACCGTATATACTGGCTATATTAGAACATTCAAATTTAAACATTTAAGTTAAAAATACCTAATTCGTTTTAAGCATATAAAAGCTTTCTAACTTATAAGTCTTGGATCAACCACCTTTCTACCTGAAAAGTTACTACATAAGAATTTCCTTTTTCAATAAAATCTGTCTTAAAAATATGGTATCAGGAATAGCAGAAGAGAGGATGAAGAGAGCAAAAAACAAAATATATGGTTTATATTGCAGAAGGCATAGCAAACATGAAAAAGATATGACACAAGTTCAATATCAATTAAACTAAGAATATCTAGCTAATGAAAAACCAGAGTAAAAGCTATACAGTGGAATATGATTAAATCAAAGAAAGCTTATCAAAAAGGACAGTTCTGAATTTCTAGTTATACATGACAGGTTATCCTCATACGAATACATTTATTTTGGCCCCTCTTTTCAAAACCCCTATAAAATGAAGTAAATTAATCCAAAAGCTCTACCATGAAAACAACAGGAAGCAGGGCCATAGAAGGCAAGAGATTTCAATGTATGTTTGGAAAATCCAAAGTAGGAGAAGCAGAATAATTCAGCAAAGGACAAAACTACACCCTATGTACTCAGAAAGAGGTAGAACTACAAGCAAAGCATTTGACCTTAGCACTCTGGAAAGAATCAAGACCTGGGGGTTCAAAGTACCATAAAAAGGGTTGAAAAGACAGTTGTCGAATTAAAATCTGTAGTTGGAGCAGTAAAACCCCAAAGTCTTCCCCTAGGTTCATTCTTCTAAAAATAGGATATTTATTCTCTGGAGAATAAGGATCTCACAAGCAATCCCCCCCGCCCCAAATATACAATCATCTCTGTGGGAGTTAAGTATAAGGAATAAAAGAAAATCTATATACTCAATGTTGAGACCCAAGGACTCTTTCCTGGTTTTGTTTCTACAACGTTGTCAGGATTTTACTCTTGGATCACCAAACGGAACACCAGAAATAGGATTTCTGGATATCAACATTTTGAATGCTCCTAATTGCAAAGCTAGTTTACCTACCCCAAAGCAAAGTCCACTACTCACCAAGAGTTTCTAATCAACTTTTTTAGTGCTTAATAGACAAACATCAAGGATCACTAGGTATCCAAGGAAGAGTTCCTATATGAAAGAACAAAGTTAACAATAAAAAAAGGAATTGAGAGAAAATCTGGGGAAAGAAGCTAATTACTATCCTCAAAGGGATAAGACATTCATTCATAAATAGTAACAGGATGCTTGAGAAAGCAATTACAGTATAATAAAAAGCCTATGGAAATTCACAATGTGATACACTTTTTTAAAAATGTGATACACTGAAATAAATTCAACGTAAGAATTGGGAGTAAACTGAGTAAACCTCCCAGAAGTAGAAAATTTAACTTGAAAATAGGAGAATTGTCCAAGGGAGTTATCATTTGGCTGTAATATAGTTATAAAGAAAGAGAAGAAAATGGAGGAAAAAAATTATCAAAGAAATGAAAGAATCTAGAATTAAAGATATAAGTCCACACATTGAAAGGTTCAAGAGTACTCAGCAAATCAAAGGAAGAAAGACCAACACTCAGCACAATTTATCATCGTGAAATTTCAGAACACCTATAAG
Source organism: Rhinolophus ferrumequinum (assembly GCF_004115265.2). Lineage (NCBI taxonomy): Eukaryota > Metazoa > Chordata > Mammalia > Chiroptera > Rhinolophidae > Rhinolophus > Rhinolophus ferrumequinum. Next base: position 62,546,311 of record NC_046291.1, read on the forward strand.
TTACGAGAGAAAAAACAGGTCACATACCAAAGTAATCAGAATGGCTTCCTTAATTACACCTTTAAACACTTTTAAGACAATGAAGCAATAATTGTAGTACTGAGAAAAATGTATGGCTTGAATTCCAATCTGACAACTAAACGTGAGATGGAGAAGAACAGGACACAATTTCAGATGTGCACAATCTTTTAAAAACCAATCGAAAAATAAAACAAAAACCAGAGGAAGCTAAGTGAAGAGCATGCCCTAGCGAAATGGGAGTGTGAGGAACTGAAGAACAGACACAAAACCAGAAACAGTTACAAAAGTTATGTAGAAAGCATAGGGAACTTATCAAGACTGGAGCAGGATGACAGATAATGGAAGCAAAGTTCTAAGGAAAAAATAGCATCAAATGGAAACTATTTTGGTATGTGGCAATTGGAAAAGAAAATGCGGAGTACATAGAACAAAGGCAATTTAATAAATTTTCTAACTTTGGAAAATAGAACTATTAATCAAGAAAGGAGCTATTGCTGTGTTTGGGTGAACTCTTTACTATTTACATAGTTATAATAATATAAACAGTCTACTGATTTTGCTGCAAACACGAGGTGGGTTGATGCTGGTTAGGGGAAGTAAGGACAATGCTGAATAAGGAAAACATACACAATATTGAAAAATCATGACATAACAGTACAAACACATCATTTAGAAATATGAAGGTAAATCCTAGAAGAGCTAAAAAGTTGAGGTTTGCTGCCTTTGGAAAATGGGACTAGGAATGAGAGAATAGGGTAGGGCAAAGGACTGCTGTTTTCCTGTTAAGTAAGATGATCGTATTTCCTGGTTTGCCTAGAACAGTCCTAGTTTATGGCCAGAAAAGTCCTAATTTGCGCTCATTACCCCAGGACAATTATTAATAGTGCTTGCGTTGTCTCTTGCAAGTGGCCTGGTTTGGATGATAAAGCATATGATCACTTCAGCTTTTTATAAGCTATACATCTGTACAAAATTTTATTTAAAAGAGGTGTGTTATGAATTAGACTTTTAAAGAAAGCATACATTAGGATGAATATTAATGGTTAAAACACTGACATGATATTCCAAAGCCCACACGTGATCTGACAAGCAGCAGATTAGTTATTTTATCAAGAAGGCTATGAAAATACTACATAAGGGACTATATTTGTGATCTGAGGGTTTTACACAGAAAGAAAATGCTTTTAAAGAGGTACAGACTTACAGATGTTTCTTCAACAATAGTAATGCTTCTTAATCATACCTCTTATTGTTTACTTTGACTATATTTATACCCAATTCTTACTTGCAGGATGAAACTAACCTAGTAGGAAATCTGCTCAAAACAAACCTCTTGAGAGAAGGCAAAGAGGCAGAGCCCTCTGAGAGAGAAAATTTATACCATATGAAACTATTTTTGGCAACTCTTCTACATAAATTGATTGAATTTTGACAACGTAGGTGTTACCAGAGAACTTATATAATTTGGTTGCGTAAGTTGTAGGTCAAAAGCACAAAAAATAGCAAAAAAATTAAAATGTGCAGTCCTTGAAAAACTTCTACCAGACCACTTACAAGGTACTCTAAGGCATCTTTTTAAGTTCATTCATTCATCAAACAGTTTTTTTAGCTGCTTAGTATGTGCTAAGCACATTAATACTAAACAAGGGGATGAGGTGAGGGGTCAACATCGAATGGGACAGTGATTATCAAGAAGTTGTAGTCTAGTAGAGAACAAGCTACATAACCACATATTTTATTTGTTAAGTGCTAGAAAGGAAAAGGTGTAAGCAAAAATAACACACTAGCAGGAAAAAGGTATTTGAAAGGTATTAATGCTTTTAACCAAGACTTAAAGAGTACAACAAGCTGAAATCAACAAACAAGACAAAAACTCACAGACACAAACAGTTTAGTGGTTACTAGAGGGTGAGGGGGGAGGTGGGTGGTAGATGAGGGTAAAAGGGGTCAAATATATGGTGACGGAAGGAGAACTGATTCTGGGTGGTGAACACACAATGTGATATACAGATGATGTATTATAGAACTGTACACTTAAAACCTATATAATTTTACTAACCAGTGTCAGCCCAATAAATTAAAAAAAAGAGTACAACACAAGAAAAGATCTTATGTATAACCTTTCCTCAATGGTCAATATAATGATATGATTTCACAATTGGACAAGCTCTGTTTGATGATAAGATAAAAATGTACCACACGAGGGCTGGCTTCATAGTGTGACCTATATAGATGTTCAGGGCTCTAAGCTTGTTTAAAAGCTCTGCTGGTGACATCTTGAGCTTCTTAATTTCATCTTTGAACTTGTGCTTTACAGGTGAAGTCAGGACAGTGGAGCATGAGCGTAAGAGATAATTGCCCGTCTTCCATGTCTTCCAACTCAATTGCATACAGCACCATCATTTCTATGCAACTTCCACAGCACAATTCGTACTCTGAGACTCCCCGAAGTCCTGGCATCATGGGTTCAACTGGAATAATGTGCTTAAGTTCCTTATCAACAAATATGACTAAAGCTGAGGCACCAACAGTTGCAAAAGGCCTCATTTTCCATTTTCCAGAACTTGCTTCAAATGCAGAAAATAAGGTAATGAGCACAAAGCCTCAAAAATCTTATGATTAATATTTGGGAGTTTTACTTTACTGAATTTTTCGACTTTGGAAATAAAGTCTTTTGAATAAAGCTGCTATTTAACTGCTAGTTTACATAGTCATATTTTTAATTATGTTAAGTGTACCCTCACCTTGAGGAATTTTAATAGTGACTGTTTGTGTGCTCTATTTCATAAATCCATGGGGTTGTTAGATACTAAAAAAACTGACTACTTTTTTTGTAGGTAATTTCATTCTCCTAGGAAATTCTGAAGAGCTTCTTAAAGCAAAGTTCATGTTCTAGGTAGCCTGGAACATTATAAAGGATCTTTACACCAAAAAAAAAAGGTTTTCCTACTTAAAAACAGCACAATTCAAATCTATTCTGTCCAGGTAAAAAGCCTAAAGGCACTAACTCTATGTCATCACCTGACATGCAAAATTCTGTAACTGGTTGTATGCCTGATATTATCTGTAAGTTACCAAGGTCTCATAATCACAAGCTAAACACAACTGAAAAACATCTCACAACTTACACTAGAATACAAACAAATTTAAATTAAATTTTACAATGTTTTTCAACAAGACTTTACTTGGATATCAGGCCTACTCTGAATAAATCAACAAAGTCTGTCTCTAATAATACCAAGCTAGGTTCTGTCTAAAGGAAAACTCACCATTAATTTACGCATTTTCTTCTTTTGTATTTTATCCTACGAATAATGGCACCATTTCCCAAATATCAATCTTTCAATTGTTTCCTACTACTTTAAAAAGGAAGTTTAAATTCTTTGGCCCAGCATCCAGAACTCTAACCTACCCTTTTCACTTAATTTCCACTACCACTTGGAAAAAAAAACACAAAAAACCTAGTTCCAGCTCACTTTTTAAGAGTTAGTTACTCAGTACTTTAACCATCACATTTCTAGAGTTTAGCACATCTCCTGAACTCATATTTCAGGAGTAGGGGAGTGAATGGAATTAAATAAATAAATATGTAAACTATGATATGATGTAATAGCAGATATATACAAAATGTTATGGGGGAGAATCTTCAGTTCTTGATAATGGCAAAATATTCAAACCAATCCTTCCCCTCAATCAAAAAAAATTTTAAATAAAATATAAAGAACATCCTTTTCAAAGCAATGAAGGGATGACAATAAGGAATTACTACGTAAATAATAAAGGGAAAATGGGAATCTGAAAGATATGAAAGTACAAAAAGCCACTTCTGCCCTTAGGGTATTTGTAAATCCAGAAAATTTAAATTTTCAGTTTGCCAGTCTCACAGAAGGAAATCAAACCCCAGACATGCACAAGGTTTGGAATCTATTAGGCCATCACAATCAGCTGGACTCCAAAGGTCTCCAACAACAGGGTCAGAGTTAAACCAGAAGTAAACCAGTTCTTGTGCAGGTTTGCAGCTAAGGTTGCTATTTCCTGGACGGCAAATTAAGGTCAAACCTTCAATTAGGTTTAAGGTGGTCCCAACCTAGTACGCCACCAAGTACCTGACAGAAGCAAACACAAATCTTCCTGGAGGAATATGCCTTCATGCTAGGCTTCAGATTATATCTACAATCTTTCAAGTATAATGAGCAGGAGACAACTAAGCATATAATGAAATAAGGCACCATAAACAAGGTCCTTGAGATGCAATACATGAGAGATAAAATAGGCTAGCAAAAATGTCAAATCAAGTATTTCAGGTAGATTATATGAAACAACTATATTTACAATACTTAAAATGAAGAGAAAGCTTAAAAATACGTGCAGGGGAAAGAACACTTAAAAAAAGCAAAGCACTTGAAAAATGGACTAAAATTTTAGAACTGAAAAATAGAATAAACATAATTAAATGTAAATGACACAAGGATGAGACGCACCCAAAATGGAGGACATTCTGTAAGATAACTGGCATGGATTCTTCAAAAAGTCAATGTCACAAGAAAAAAAATATGAAAGTACTGTACCGTTTTAGTTTGAAACTAAAGAAACAAAATCAAATGCAATGCATGAACCTTGATTGAATCCTTATTCAAAAAACAACAGGAGGGGACAGCCGGTCAGCTCAGTTGGTTAGAGCATGGTGCTCTTAACAAGATTGCTGGTTCGATTCCCCACATGGGCCAGTGTGAGCTGCGCCTTCCACAACTAGATGGAAACAACTACGTGACTTGGAGCTGATGGGTCCTAGAAAACACATTTAAATAAAAGTTTAAAAAAACAAAACAAAAAAAACCCCAGGAAGTTTGAATATAGACTGAATTTTAGTAACGTGTCATGATGTCTGCAACTTAATATGAAATGGTTCTAAAATAACAATACATATTTTAGAAAATAAGCACTATATGTAAAGTTACATATAGCCTATATAGATATAAAGCAAATACAGCAAATAATATTAACTTCTGAATGTAGGTGAGGTTATATGGATATTAATTTTACTGTTTTCCCAACTTTTCTGTACTTGAGTATTTTCAAGCAAAATAAAACAAACAAAATTGGGGGGAAGTGTTTCATCTCTGCTTGGTATTAAGACAGCCACAAATCACTCCTACTCTACCACGAATAAGCCAGGTAATCTACTATATCACTTTTATTGAGTCCACCAGAAGTGAGATTGCAAGGCACTCAGATGAACTGAAATATAAAGAATGGCAAGACCCTCCAACAAAGAGAGATGGGACAAAGGTGACCACCATAAAAGTTGGTAAGAAACAAGTCAAATTTTCTCAAATTCTTAAAAAAGTCCTGAAGGCCAAATATTTGCCAGTACGACAGTTTAGAAACACTGGGAACCTCAATATAAAACGTCTTTTCCACAGGCCTCACTGGGTGTTCAAAAGAAAGAACGAGGACAAACAGGAGGCCTGGCGGTCTCCCTTTCTGGAGTATGACCACACAGGGCCTGCCTATTTTTAAGAGGAGAACCTGAAGAGGCTAGGCTCATCCACGCCCCACTCTGCGTGAGTACAAGGTAAGAACAGCTGTTGCTAGGAAAGGGGTAGGAAATCCAATTTCTGCATCTATACAAGGCAGATGGTCTTGTGGCCACTGGAGAAGGGCTATGAAACCTGCCTGCCCCAGACACTCCTCCAGTACAAGGCAAAGATCAGCTGGAAGGCACGGGGTGGTGGCAGGGACCTGCTTGCACTCTAGACTTCACTCCAGGAGGCAGGGAGAAGGGCAGAAATCTTGGTACAGCCCCACCTGAGGAGAAGGCCTAAGACGGGAGAAGGATGCACAGAACTAAGAACCCTCCCCTTCACCATGAGCTTTGCTCCAAATAAGAAGCAACAGCAGTCCACTGCTGACACTGACGCTAGAGAAACAATACTGAGAGAAACCCTGCCAGCCCAGGCCTCACGTGAAGCACCACGTAGCGGCTGTCCACTACTGCAACAGTGAACGGCCACTATGTGATGCTTAATGTGCTTTATCTGAAGGTAAATAAAGCAATAGTAAAACTCAAACCCAGCTCAACTACATACTAAACCAACTCAACCCCCAACAGTAAGTCAGACAGAAGCAGAGTTTGTCCATTTCCAGGCATACATATTCCAAAGTCTCTACTGTTTTTTCATTTACAGTATTTGGCATTCAATCAAAAATTACACCACACATTGCAACATGGATGGACCTCGAGCGTATTATGCTCAGTGAAATAAGTCAGACTGAGAAAGACAAATACCATATCATCTCATTTATATACGGAATCTAAAGAACAGAATAAACGAACAAACAAAACAGAAATAGACTCATAGATACAGAGAACAAACTGATGGCGGCAAGAAGGAAAGAGGGTTGAGGGGATGGGTGAGAAAGGTGAAGGGATTAGGAAGTACAAATTAGTAGTACAAAATAGTCATTGGGATGTGGAATATAGTATGGGGAATACAGTCAATACTGTAAAAACTATGAATAGTGTCAGATGGGTACTAGGCTTATTGGGGACCACTTCATAAATTATATAAATTCCTAACCACTACACTGTATACCTGAAACTAATTTATTACGTTGGTGCAAAAGTAATTGCAGTTTAAAATAAAAATAATTGCAAAAACCATAATTACTTTTGCACCAATCTAATAAAATAATATTGAGTGTCAACTATAATTTAAAAAAATACACATAATCACAGGATATTAAGTACAGTATAGGAAATATAGTCAATCTTATTGTCTTGTAATAGCTATGCAGTGTCAGATGGGTAGCAGACTTGTAGGGTTTATCATTTTGTGAGGTGTGTAAACATCTAATCACTGTATTGTTTTGTACATCTGAAACTAGTTAAAAAAAAAACTTACACCATACAAAAATACAAGGAAAACAAAATAAAAAAAAAATCAATCCATTGCTAAGAGCTAAGAGTCAGTGGAACTAGAAGAAGAGGGAGCCCCAAAGGTAGCAAAGTGGGGAACTGATGAATTTGAAAACTAAGGAACTGGGAAATAGGTTAGAAGCAAATTATCCAGACTGAAGCACGGAAAAACAGATGATGGTAAACACAGGTGAGAGTTTAAGAGACACTAAGGAAGAGTAAGAAAGTCTTTAGTACATTTGAGTTACAGAAGGAAAGAACTAGGGTAGAGGGAAAAAACCGGAGATACTGGCTGAAAATTTTCCAAAACTGATGAAGGCTCTGCATCTAAAACACCAACAAATACCAACTAGAATAATTAACAATTATACTAATAGCTAGATTACTCATACCAGACTGTTGAAAATCATTGTACTTCTAAAATATCTGAAAATGTTATGGGACTATTGAGTGGCGAGCCAAAAGTTCCAGATAAGAGACTTCAGAGGAGGTGAGCTGACCTCTGAAGAATGAAAACAGAAAAAGAGGAAGAAGGTATAAAGACACTAAAGATGTTGAAAATGTCAAGCGTGAGGGGTGAAATTAAAGGCATGGAAGGGGAGAGGAACACAGAAAGGACTCTGAAGGAAATCAAATGCAGATTATATCCAGACAGTAAAGGCAACCTTGTGTTCTCAGCTTAGGAGTCTGTACTTTAATAAGGCAACAGTTTTGAAGTTTTTTACCACCAGTAATTTGTGTATTTTTTCCTTAAGGATCCCAGAAATTACGTTCCTGATAATTAGAGCTCTTAAACATGAAACAATTAGTAGTCTCACAAAACTTTACCTAGTTTTGCCTAGCCTTAATAGATTCATACACAGCTTCCTGCAATTCTTTAATACTGAAACTCCATAATTAATTTTATTACCTTTGTGGAACTGTGAGGAACAAACTACGGATACACGCTACAGGCGTAGGAGCTACTAAAGATTTTGAAACAGCATCACCTAAAAACAAACAACAAAACCCCAAAGTAAATCAGTATTAAGAACAAGTTATTAGGAAGAGATACGGTGGCTCCAAGACAAATTAGTGAAGGCCCAAAGTAAATGGATAGAAGGCAGAGACAATACATCTCAAATAGGAAAGAATGGTGGGGAGGGATTCTTCACAGTACTGAAGAACAAAAAACACATGTGTCCGTGCACACACTTTTTCCCATGGAGTTGGGAGTAGAGGACAAGGAGACACACTACCATGAGCTGGTTTTAAAGAATGAGTAGTCTGAAGTGCCCAGAAGAGGTCTAGAAGCATGTCAGAAATAGTTTACAAAACACAGGAGGAGCAGTCTGGGATGAGAATATACTTTGAATCACTTACACTGATTTACTTTTTCCCATATACATATGATACCTCCTTGCCTTCTCCTGGTACTGTACCTTCCATCTGGTCAGCCTTAGTGCCCCTACCCCCCTCACTGACTACATCTAATTAGTAGAATTTGGGCACTGTGAAAAAGTAAACTGAAAAGCTCCAGGCAGTATATAAGAAAACACACGGCACAGAGGAGGTCTACCTATCACCCTACTGAAGAGTGAAGCTTTTTCTCTGAGCACTACCACAAGTTGCCTATAAAGTAGGGCTTGGATTTTGGGATTACTAAATTTGGAAAAGCTGTGAATTCCTAAGATCAGAGAAATAGCAGTATAACACTCAAGTTTTCATTGATTCTGCTTATAAAGAGATTTGTTCCGGATCTGCCAAGAGTCACACAGTAGTCATAAACCAAATAACCAGATTAACAAAAAGGCCCTAGCCCTATCCATATTAAAAAAAAAACTAAGCCTTCTTTTATTTTAAATGCATGCATTAATAAAGGGTATTTTTTTCCAAAATAGGAAACTGAGGCTTGGCAAGATATATTAAGCATTGCCCAATTTTTAGCACATGAGCCAATTCCTATTATATTTATAAAACAGGATATTTATAAAAACAGGATATAAAGTGCAAGCTTTGATGTCTGTCCTTTACTTAGTGTGACTCTAGGCTTAATCTCTCTAATGATGAACTTCTTTACCTATGGAAATAGGAATAACAGTACCAACTTCACAGGTGTACTGTGAACTATGCTGGCACATTGTATGTATTCAGGAAATGCTAGCTATTATTAAGCAATGTCATCAGTGTTAAAAGATTTTCCTTACAGCTTAGTAGACATTCTATTAGCTTTTCATTATTTGAAATTTGTCTTTAACACATAGAAAAAAAGAATTTTTAAACTCATTCACATTAATGTATATGAAGATAATCACTAGAGGGTAAAGAAACTTACATACCTTACTTACATAAGTACATGCAAAAAAAATCTGGAAAAAACAGCCATTGACATTTTACTGTATCTCTGGGTGGGTTTTGTTTTCTTCTTTATTCTTAAGTTTTCCAAAATTTCTTTAATGTACTTGGTCTTACTTTGATAAATAACAGAAATAGCTATTTGCAAATGAAAAGACATGTTTTTCACAACTTATATTACAATAAAATCTATAAAAAACAGACTAAATTGCAGTGCCGCTGGTTTATAATCATTAGTATCTACATTCCACAAAGGAAAGTAATAAATATTAAACAATAAAGTACTATTCTAGTAAATACTAAGTGGAAGATAAGGTTAAAATCTTCACAAGGTAAAAACTTCACAAAATGCAATTGAGATTACCTGAGTGTGTCTTAAAATTGTTTTCATTATGAAAAATTTCAAACACACACAAAAGTAGAGACAATAATGAACCTCCATGGACAATGAACAGTCTTCAACAATTAACCTATCATGTTTTTTATTTTATCATCCACTATTTTAAAACAAATCCCAATGATGACATCAGTAAGGATGTATTCTTAAAATGTTCTAAGCAACCTGTGGTAAATTACAAAATATGCCTATAAATCCTTCCCATCCAAGTTCGCACACTCCTTTGCATGGTGACGCTGTTGCTGTCCAGGAAGAGGTGAAATCTTATTTCCCCCCCCTTTGAATGTGGGCTAACCTCGTGAGACTTACTCTGACTAGAAGAATGCAGTGTTAAGTGACATTATATGATCTGCCAGGCTGTAAGAAGTCTTACAGCTTCCACTTTCCTTCTCTTGGGTTGTTGTTTTAAGAACCCCTGGTCATAAAAGAACACATGGAACAAAGCCTAAATGTTAACCAACACCAACTGCCAGACATGTGAGTGATGCCATCTTGGAACCTGCAGCCTGAGAAATCCTTCAGCTTAATGCTGGTACATGAGAAAACCCAGGCAAAACCCATGTAACTGTCCAACAGGCACTCAGAACTGTAAAAAAAATAGTTTTAATCCACTAAATTTTGAGGCGGTTTGCTATGCAGCAATAAAGCTTCATAACTTATCCTAACTTTTACTGTCCTACAATTACTACATCAACATACACCCATGAAAAATCTGATTCAATTTCAGGGTCTTTGAATTTGTCTTAAAAATCCAAGGGACTTGTAGTTACTGAATTACCAAACATTACTATACAATAAATTCATGGCATGAAGGACCAAGTTATCACACAAAATACCAGTGTACTGCAATAGTCAATTGTCTTCCAGAAATATAAACACAGTTACAATTCCATTATTTACCTCCACTTGGTATAATATCCTTTTGTTTAAAAAAGTCTGCTTCTGGGGAAATTTTTTTTTTCCTCAAAGGGAAGTCCTAGTGTTTTATTGATCTTAGTAAACATGGAGACGTGGAAGCTAAGGGTGGTCACACGAAGCAAGCACTTTAAAAGCACAGAACTTCTTAGGTCTTTTAAGAAATGCCTCTTGATTTTTAGTTTAGAAATATTTAAGACACAGATATTAGTATACCCAAGTCTTAAAAAATATAACTAGAAAAAAGTTTAACATCTCCATGAGAAATATGACTATGATGTTAAGTCTACATTACAGTACTTTATGAGATAATCTGTTCTCCTTTGAAGTACATGTTTAATCTGTTAAGTCTCAAATTTCAATCTTCAACAAGTGGAAACCATTTTAGGGTTTTTCCTGGAAAGTGAGAAATACATTACACTGAAGTGCAATGATCATAATGGAAAGATGAGAACTAGATTTTAAGATTCAAAATATGCCCTCTTTTAAAGCTGTTGACAAAAGTGGGTGTAGAGCAGTAGGTGATTTTAAAACCAGGTATTCAACTGATCTAGTCTAACCGGTAGAGTCACAGAGAAATATATTTGAGAGCAAGAAAAACCAGCTTTGATCACATGAGCTGAGACCAGAGTAGAAAAGTTAAAAATTAAGGTCAGTGAAAATGAAACCCCAGCCAACTCGCAAATTATAATTTTATCCCCCTCTTTTGGGTTCATCTTATGATTAGCAATTAAATCAAAGATAGAATTTTTGTAAAATAATGATTTGTGAGAAGATAAATTTTCATTGTAACAGAATTCTGCTTTTGTGAACTCAAGTGAATCTTAGTAGGAACTCAAAATTTTACTCATTTTAAATTGAAATCATCTTGATGTGATTAGTTGTTGATTCTGTAAATTAACAGTTAAAAGACTGATTAGTTCTTCATTGGTTAAAAATGAGGTCTGATGCAAGTCTGTGCATTTCCCACTGTTTATTATTGGTACTGGCACTTAATTATCTGTAGTAACAGAAGTATGTATCAGCAAAGATAACAAAAACATTTTTATTTGCTTTAGGAATTCAATAGCTCTCCATTCCCATAGAGCACTAATTTTGTAAAATACAGGTCTTTTATGTCATGCTAACCTTCCATTCAATTTGTTTCAGCTATGAGGAACAAGCTGTCCAGTCCTACAACCATGATTCCATGACTTTGCAGTTTCCTTATCAAACTCTTAGTTATCCTTCACATCTCAGTGAAAGCAACACTTTCGGTAAAATTTTCCCCATGATTAAACACCCCTCTTCTATGCTCACACAGTACTACCATGTACTTAACTAAGATAATAGCAATAGTTGTTGATACATTAGTCTGACGACTAAATTGTGAGTTGTGGAGGGTAGACGCTGTCAAGCTCATTCTTGTAATGTGAAGCCCTAATCTGGTAGCCAGGAACCAACAAATAACAAATTATCAAAAAATGTTTTATGTTATTCAATAATTTTGCACTATTACAATTATTTTGCTAAAATATAATTATTAAAATGTGTGTAATTCTTGACAATATACCAGATGAAGAGTTGTGTGAAGTGGATAGAGCCAATTAAAAATTGGCTGAATGAGTGCTATGGTGACTTTTTACATCCAAGTTGATTATGTGGCACCTTCAAGTAAAACCTCTGGGCATGTCTATATATAGGGGCATCTTGGTGCTTTAGCTAGGAAAATAAACTCTTCTGCCAATGTGGCAGAAGGAGTAATAAATCACTTGTACTTAAGTAAATAGGAATTTTTAATCTTATTCAAAACATCAGACTCAGCATGTAACCTTGGAAAGAACCCAAGATTATGCATACCCACCATGCTTACATCTATGGTATAATTTAGGGCAAAATAAGAGTTGTAAAAAGTTCTTACCTAAAAACATTTGTAGTAGAGAACTTAAATAAATATGTATATTGTGTGTGAAGCAGTCAGCACTCGATGGGGAACACATTACAGGCAGAGAAAAACTTTAAGGTTATTCGGACCAGAATTCGTGAATATAAAGTTGGACATCAGGTATCAATTCCAACTGTTTGTATCCATTAAAAATACACTCCGCAAGTATTAGGTCCACCAGTATCTTGATGCTACACACTACCCCATCTAATTGAATCCCCTCTTCAAGTCTAGGAATTAACTGCTATACTTCTAAGGAAATCTGAGAGGTTAAATAATTTCAGCAAAATCAATACTCAAACCCAGATCTTCTGACTCTAACGCTTCATACATCACTGATGGTTCACAAAATGCTGTAGAGCTGTAAATGAAATACTGAGCCCATTTCTGAAACAAAATTTTATCTCATGAAAAACCCTAGCTACATTATTATGTCTGCCTTAACAGTACACTACTTGATTTTTAAATCAAAAATTCATCTTTAACCTTACCTCTTGGTTCCACACAGAAACGGATAGACGGGATAAGAAAAGGGGAGACTTAAAATAGGGAAAAAAGAAAAATACCTAATTAGTCCTACATAATCGAAAAAAAAAACCTTACTAAATTCAAATTCACATGGCACATTTCCTCTTTAGAGTGCCAAACGACACCAGTAGTGATGAATTCATTACCAAGACAAGAGTTTTCCCCCATATATTATTTACATCTGTACGCAGGAAGAAGTATTAATTGTAGTATTTTTGGTGTGTGTGTACACGTTCTGAAGTCTTTACTATGCAGTTTCATGAAAAATGAGGGAGTACTCTACTACTGGAGCCTTCTGTATTTTTCTTACGCCGACAAACAGGTCCGTTTTTAAATATATATTCAATTTGAAGAACATATAATTTACCACAAAACAAAAAGCCCCCAACGTGTCATGATATTCAAGAACTGGAACATCAATGAGCAACTCTTCCCCGCATCTAAGACGCTGGAGAAAGACCCTTCAATTCGAGGCTGGGTTGGTAGAGCCCTCACCCTCCCCAGCTTCAACATCGCGCTCACTAAATACCTCGCTCCGGAGGACCCTCCTTAACCCAGGGAAAGAGGAGGCCGCCCAAGTAAAGGTCCAAGCTCCTTGCCCTCGCCCACCACGCGTCCGTAGGACGTACAATCTGACCCCCTCCACCCGTCACAAACTCCACCGCAGGACGGAAGGCCACCGGCAAAGGAGGCTGCGCCCGGCATCCTTCGTACCCGCGGTCTGCGGAGGAAGCGGCCTCCGCTCCCCCAGGCCTACACGACGTTTCCTCCCCTCCCCCACCCGCGGCCTGGACTAGAACCACTTCCCCCAGGAGAAGCCCGAGCTGTGCAGCTTATTACCTCGGCTCCGGAGCTGGCACTGAACAGGGAGTGACCCGCCCAGTCTTAGGACCACACCGTCGCTTTCCTCCGCCCAGTTCTAGGGCTCCAACTGAGGCACAGTAGTCGGCAGCGAAACACAATGGCGACCGCCCCACTCCCAGAGCCGGCGCAGAACCAGCTGCCACCGTTAAATGCCCCTCCCTTCTCCTCCTCCCCCGCAGTTCGCGGACTCCGCCGTCTTCTCGCGAGAGTGGCGGCGCTGCGGCGATCCGAGAGCTACCGGAGGACTCGCCGTGCCCCACCGCGGGGTGGTGCTCTGATTGCGGCAACCGTTGGAGGGCTGTCCCGGAAGAGGCAGCGAGGCGCCACCGGTAAGCGCTGCGGCTGGTCGGCCGGTGGGCTGGCGGCTGGGCCGGCGAATGTGCGGGCGCCAGGTGCAGGGCGCTGAAGGCCCAACCCTGGTTGGCCGCCCTCGCTTAGCTGGCAAGGGGCTGTGATCTAGTCCTCCGCTCCCCGGCGCCTTAGTCCCGGTTACAGGCTCTTGCTCCCCCCAGCAAACCTGCAGGGCCCACTGCTCTAAATACCCATCAGCTTTTTTTTCTTGTTTCTTTTTGCCCTTGGTAAGTGGCACAGTGGATGTTTAGCATTGACTTCATTCCAGCACTGCTTTTAACGACCACCCCTCCTCCCACTCCTTGCCCGCCCTATTTTACATCTGGGAGCCCTCCCCTTGCAGGGTTGGAACCGATCCGGACGATTCGTTCCTTTCAGTAATTCAATTTTGCTGGAGGTGTACTTTTACAGTCATGTCTTTTTACATCGTTGATACTAATCTTTGATAGTGTAGCAACAGCTTTTGCAGTAAAAATTCATCCATGTAGAGAGAGGGAGGAAAGTTGTGAGGCAAGTGGTCTGGTGAAATTTGATGAAACTTTCAAAAAATTAAATGTGGTAAACTGAGATGTAAGTGATTGCTAAAACGTACATGAAAGGGAGTAGGTTAGAGGAAAAGACAAAATGTATATGGATTTAGATAATATTGTGTGGATTTAGGTGAGATTATGTGGATTTTGAATAATGTATCAAACAAAAGTTCTTTACCAGTAAATATTAAGTTATTGGAACTTGCAGGCATACTGACAACACTTGATTTTTAAAGTTACCTGTTTTATTAGGTGGTTTTAAGCAATTCATTGGATTTAAATAGTTCCAATAAATGAAGTATGAGGTTTATAAATATTTTTGTCATTTCATCTAAAGGATACACTATTACTATCTCCCCATTTCACTATCTTGGAGACTAACAGACTGTCCATGATTTTAAATTGTAAAATATTATAATTGTTAAAGATTTAAAGTTTGATTATTATTTACAGTTGGCACACAAATACCAGTCTAATTTTTTAGGATGTGAGTTGAAGATTAAGCATCTGGTGTAGGATAAAGTGAACACAGACTACTTTTGAAGAAATTAATTTGCCCTTTCTAGAAAACTGATTTTTTTCCAGCCTGCTTGAGTATCCCTGTAGCACTGTGGTTATGAGTATATGCTGGTATGCACCCTGAAGCACCAGATTGCATGAGTTCAAATCCCAGCTCTGCCTCTTACTACATTTGTTGTCTTGAGTAATCTTTAACCTTGCTAAGCCTAAATTTCCTGTAAAATGGGATTAATAACAATACCTATACCCCCATAGGTTTGTTGAAAGGATCAAATGAGATAATGTATCAATTCCTGGAACATAGTAAACATTCCATAATTGATAGCTATTACTTTCCATGTCCAAACCACCACTAATGCTGTCTTTCTGGGACTTAATATTACAGAGGTCCTTTAAACATCTTCTCAAGTATATTCTACACTAAGAGGAATGACAGCACCATTTTCTTGAGCTATGGCAGTCAGACCTGGTAGTAGGAACTTCTCTGCAGAACCCTCAAACCTGGCAAGGATGGTTCAGATTTTGGCAAATTATGGCTTCATCCCCACCCAGCACTGATGTTACCAGCAGAGGTGAGTTGGCACCAATTTCCTAAGAGAAACAGACCTTCCAGACTCTAGTTTCTTATTAATACTAGTAAATAGGTAAAGACCACTGATAAGTGTATTTTTTTCTTTAAGAATGGTTAGGGTTTTTTTTTGTTTTTTTTTTAAATGTGCTTTCTGTGATTTGAGTTTCCAGGTAATTTTGTTAACAAACAATTGTGATTTTCCTATGTTAGAGACAATTTTATAGGAATTGTGGATATGAAGAGGTAGGTACAATAGTAACTATATTTTCTGAAGAATCAGAACAAAATGACTTGACAGGCAAATTCATTAAAATCAGAGCTGTTCTGACCAATCTAGACTCCATGGTTGCGTTTTTTTACAGTTACCCCGTTTGACCTTCCTTTGCTGAACTTTTTATCCTTATGACCAACTCTGACACACCTTTCTGTGTCTAACTTTCTGTGTTTACCACTTGCCCATACCTCTCACATTAGTTTACATTTTTGAACTTGGCTTCTTTAAATTAAGGTCTTACTATTATACTGTTATTAATTCTTTCCATTTTTACTTTATAAATTTGTCATTTGGTCATGGTCATAACAGCCCTTTACTCCCTTTTTTTTTTTAACTTTTTATTTATTTTTAAGTGTGTTTTTCCAGGACCCATCAGCTTCAAGTCAAGTAGTTGTTTCAATCTAGTTGTGGAAGGCGCAAATCACACTGGCCCATGTGGGGATCAAAACGGCAACCTTGTTGTTAAGAGCACAGTGCTCTAACCAACTGAGCTAACTGGCTGCCCCCCCCTTTGCTCTTATACTAAGTATTTACTTCTTCAACGACCCCTCCCCCTTTACTCTTATACTAAGTATTTATTTCTTCAACTACCTGATAGCTTAGGATGTTCTTTTCGGTATTGAATTTCAAAGTTTCTTTTTTTCTCACTTATTATCCCTCATCCTTACCTTCTAAGAAACTTCTCTATGACAAGGGCAATCTTATAGCTATTCTTTACACAAATGGTGTGATCTTGAAAAAGTGTGGTTATATTTGCTTTTTGTAAATCAAACCATTTTTTAATATAGGTTATTTCTTAAACTTTTTAGGAACACAAAGTATTATTACCTGAGATGACAGGAGAGTGCTAATAGGGAGGTCCCTGAGTTAAAAACAAAGGATGCCAATTTCTTCTCAAATGGAGTCTTATTCATCCCTGGAGAAGGGAACCTTGTGGCATTAACCAATTTGAGGATCTACTATTTAGTTATAGGTAACTTTAAATATATAGTATTTATTATTTAACAATAGTCTATAGAGGACTCTTCCTTCTAAGGAATACATTACTTAAAGGTCCTTTGCTTTAAATCTTTGATATAAAGAATCACTAAACTCCAGATTTAGTAATTTTGTAAATTTTAATTTTCCCCTTACCAAGTTTAATTAAAAGGTGCCATATTTAATCAATGAATATTTAAAATATTCTGTTGGTTGAGTTCTGCTGGATTATCAGCAATAACGTTCAATCCCCAAAGCTAATAGATAAAACAATATAAAAACAAGTAAAGAGAATATCATATGAAGCTCTCTCTGAGAAATTTTCTTACACTTAAGCTTATGGTCTAGATCTCACTGTTCTAGGAAAATCATTCCTCCTCATATAGATAGGTGCTCTAGAATATCTGGCCTGTTCAGGAACAATTCCCAATTTATGGGGTAATTGGAATCCATATGTATGTGAAGCACCTTTCACTGTCTAAAACAGAGTTTTTAATAAAAGCAACTATCTTTTATTATTGATAATACTAGGGGTTGGAAAACTATAGTACACAGGCCAAATCAGACCCACTACCTGTTATTGTAAATAGTTTTATTGGAACACAGGCAGTCCCATTAGTTTCTGTATCATCTATGTATTGGTCAGAGTTCTCCAGAGAAACAGAACCAATAGTATACAATATCTATCTATCTGATCTATCCTATGTAGTTGTCTAGAGAATTGGCTCACACAATTGTGGAGGCTGTCAAGCTTGAAATTTGTAGCAAGCCAGGCAGGAGTTGATGCTGTCGTCTTGAGACAGAATTTCTTCTCCAGAAGAGCTGGGTGTTTTTTTTGTTTGTTTTCAAGTCTAATTGGATGAGGCCCATCATATTATCAAGGGTAATCTCCATTATTTAAAGTCAAAACATTGTAGATGTTAACAACATCTACAAAATATCTTCACTGCAATGCCTAAGTTAGTGTTATAACTTGACTCACCATGTATGACAAAGTTCAGTAGTCGTGACAGACAATATGCCCCAGAAAACCTAAAATATTTTCTGTGTGGTACTTTACGAAACGTGTGCTAACCACTGGGGTAAACTTTAGTAAAATCAGACAGATTGAACTGACCCCTGTTCCTTTAATATGGTCAAGCTAAATACACACATACAACTTCAGAATGATAATAATTGGAGACTACAGTATGTTCAGCCTCCATGGCCATTACAGACTACGTTTTATGAGACTTCAAGCAGAAAAGCTTCCAAATACTGATATAAATTATTTGGGTATTTCCTCAGGCAAGTTTGATTGCAATCTCATTTTTAATCTTAAATTTTTTTTCATGTCCACATTTCTGCACAATTTTATAACAATGTATATACATGATTACATCATACATACTAGCTATTTTATTTTATTTTTATTATTATTTTTTTTAAGATTTCATTGGGGAAGGGGAACAGGACTTTATTGGGGAACAGTGGGTACTTCCAGGACTTTTTTCCAAGTCAAGTTGTTGTCCTTTCAATCTTAGTTGTGGAGGGTGCCGTTCAGCTTCAAGTTGTTGTCCTTTCAGTCTTAGTTGTGGAGGGCACAGCTCAGCTCCAGGTCCAGTTGCCGTTGCTAGTTGCAGGGGGCGCAGCCCACCATCCCTTGCGGGACTCGAGGAATCGAACCGGCAACCTTGTGGTTGAGAGGACACACTCCAACCAACTGAGCCATCTGGGAGCTCAGTGGTGGCATGTTTCAGCTCAAGGTGGCATGTTCAATCTTTAGTTGCAAGGGGTGCTGCCCACCATCCCTTGCGGGACTCGAGGAATCGAACTGGCAACCTTGTGGTTGAGAGCCCACTGGCCCATGTGGGAATCGAACCGGCAGCCTTCAGAGTTAGGAGCATGGAGCTCCAACCGCCTGAGCCACCGGGACAGCCCCAACACGAGCTATTTTAGTATATTCCTTTTCTTTTGTTTTTTTCTCTTCTGCTTTATCACCCTTTAATTTTGTTTTCTCTTTTCCTTTTTAATTTGGCTCTCCCGCCTCTATTTACTACTCTACAACATTCATGCAAAATTAATGAGTATCCTGCATTTTTTTCTATGTGGTCATGCAACCTTAAAAAAATAGTTATGTCACGCACACATACACGTAGACACAGAAATACTCATATATAGATTTTTTTATTTTACCGTTTATAAAACAGCATCAGATTTCAACATGCATGTTCGTCATATTTTTTTCAATCAAAAGTACCTCTTCTCTAAATCCTTGTTTATACTAGTTGATTATCCTTTCTTTTCAACTTATAATAGATACTACCTCTCTCTCATGTCTTCACAGTGTTTTTCACTCTATCATCTGCCTGTCAACTTTGACATACATACATTCATATAGTAAAATGTGTCTATGATTTCTTTTACAACTTTTGTGTTCCTATCTTAGCTTAAAAAGTCTTACCTATCCCTGTATTGTATCATACACTATCCTGGATTTTCTAGGTTGTTTAATTAAACTCAAATTAGTTTTTACATATGGAATAAAATAACAGGGTCGAATTAATTTTCTTCTCAGTGCAGCTAGTTGTGCCTGTAACATTTCTTAAATAATTTGTTTTTTGTGACTAGAAAGGCTACCTTTGCTATATATTGAATTTTTAAATTCATACTGAGTTTATTTCTAGATTTTTTATTTTGAAAAATTATTCAGAACTATAAACTATACAGAAAACTAAGTATTGTTTAGCTCCTTTTTGAATCTTATTCTTGTATTAATACTGTTCTGCATTTATCGCCTACCTATTCAATTATAAGAAATGGTAACCAGGTTGAGAGAATCAAGATGGCACAAAAGGTTAACGCTGTACTTACCTTCTCTCACAACCACATAAAATGACAACTAATCTACAAAACAACCATTATTGAGAATCACCTAAAATCAAGCTGAGCTGAAGCCTTTCATCTGAAGACGTGCAGAAGAAGCCACCTCCACTCTTGTAGGAAGGGTAGAGACACTAGCGGTACGGGCTGGTCCCACACCCATGTGTGATCACTAAAGATCGGGAGGGCTATTTCAACTGTGGAGCTCCTCTCCACTCCTGAGAGGAATGAGAGGTCCCAGCCTCACCCTCGCCCAGGGTTCCAGTGCTGGGAAGAAAGGTCCCCATAATTTCTGGTTGTGCAAACCAGCGGAGATTGTGACTGAGTGAGACTAAATGTGGCTGCAACTCCCAGACGCTCCTCTTAAAGGGACTGTGCACGGACTTACCCACCAACAGAATCACATGCTCTGAGCTCCAGTGCTAGGGGAGCGACTGGAGAGGTGACAAGGACATACCGGCGGTAGGGGGAAACTGAGTTGTTTGGCTTAGGACGGGGGGGGGGGGGCGGGCTGGAGAGGCAGCTTTCTCCTGGACTGGGGAGCTGGTAGAGGCCATTGTTTCTGTGCTGAGCCCTCCTCGTTCTTCGCTTGCAGATGCGGGCGGCCGCCATATCTGATTTCTCCACTATTCATTCACCACACCCTGGCAGTTCGAGACCCAGTCCCGCCTAACTTTATGGCACACTGAAGCCACTTCCAGTGGCTTTTTCGTGCAGACCGCCTGCATTGGCTCAAGCTGCAGATTTTCCTAGGGTCTCTCAAAGGTTTGCGGAACCTAGATGAGCAGCATCTGGCTTGAGCGTATCCTGTACTTGTGGCTGAGCAGTCCTAAGCAGGGTATTAGCAGCAGTTGGCCACGGTTCATGGCTTGGCCTCCCAAGACTCTTCCAAGCACAGCAAGGGCAGCAGCCATCTGCGGATTTCTTTGTCACTCCTGCCGAGTGGCCCCAGGTGGAGCACAGGCTGGGGCTGAACTTGACCTATACCTGATGCCCTCCAAGATGGTCCTGTGGCTGGCGCCCCCAGTTGTCAGCTTCAAAACTAGCTGGAGCATTACCCAGCCGCCTCCAAGTAAAACACACCCAAGTGGCGAACTGGGCAGGCACCAGAGTCCTGCCGAGGCAGATCCTGCTCTGTAGGATCAGCCCCTGCACAACAACTCTTCCACTGTAGTCAAGGCCAGTCCTCACAACAAGTGAACCCAAGAGTCAGTACCTCCCATTGAAGTGCAGTTATCAACTAAGGCTCAACTACAAGAGGAGGGCACACCCAACCCACACAAGGGACACACCTGGGGAGCGTGGCTCAGGTGACCAGAAAGACTGCACCACTGAACCACACAACACACCTACTACATAAGGCCACTCTAGTGAGACTGGAAGACACAGCAGCCCTACCGAATACATAGAAACGAATACAGGGAGGCAGCCAAAATGAGGAGACAAAGAAACATGTACGAAATAAAAGAACAGAGCAAAGCTCCAGAAAAAGAACTAAGCAAAATGGATATAAGCAATCTATCAGACGCAGAGTTCCAAACACTGGTTATAAGAATGCTCAGTGATCTCAAGGAGAACTTCAACAGAGAGATAGGAAGCATAAAAATGGAGATGGAAACCATGAAAAAGAACCAGTCAGAAATAAATGATACAATAATGGAAATGAATATATTACAGGGAATCAACAGTAGATTAGATGAAGCAGAGGATCCGACCAGCAATGTAGAAGATAAGTTAGCAGAAAACACCGAACCAGAAAAGCAAAAAGAAAAAAATCCAAAAAGTTAAGGAGAGTTTAAGGGGACTCCTGGATAATATCAAGCATAACAACATTTGCATTATAAGGGTACCAGAAGGAGAAGAGAGAGAGCAAGGAATTTAAAACCTATTTGAAGAAATAATGACAGAAAACTTCCCTAAACTAGTAAAGGAAATAGATATACAAGCCCAGGAGCACAGAGTCCCAAACAAGATAAACCTAAACAGGTCCACACCAAGACACATAATTAAAATGCCAAAGGTTAAATACAAAGAGGGAATCTTAAAAGCAGCAAGAGAAAGGCAGTTAGTTACCTACAAGGGAGCCCTCATAAGATGGGCAGCTGATTTCTCAACAGAAACTTTGCAGGCAAGAAGGGAGTGGCAGGAAATATTCCAAGTGATGAAAAGCAGTGACATACAACCAAGATTACTCTATCCATCCAGCAAAGCTATTATTTAGAATTGTAGGACAGATAAGGAGCTTTCCCAGACAAGAAAACACTGAAGGAATTCATCACCACCAAACCAGTATTACAAGGAATCGTAGAGGGACTTCTTTAAGATGGGAGGGAGATTAAGGATGGGTAAAATGGGATAGGATTAAGAAGTACAAATTGGTTGTTACCCAGTAGTCATGGGGATGTAGGGTATGGCATAAGGAATATAGTCAATAATATTGTGATAACTAAGCACTAGATCTGTCAGGGTGATAGATGGGAACAGGGTTGGAGACAGAGTGAAAAAGGTGAAGGTATTAAGAAATAGAAATTGGTAGTTAATACAGTATGGGGAATATAATAAACAATGTTGTAAGAATCTTGTAGGTGCCAGATGGGCAATGGACTTATCAGAGGGATCACTTCATAGACTGTGTCCAAAGCACTATACACCTGATGGTGAAGTAGAATAATCTTGAATGTCAACTATAACTAAATATATAGGTATATGTAGTGACGGGATGTGGAGTACAACATAGGGAAGATAGTTGATGGTATTGTAACAACTATATAAGATATCAGAGAGGTAGTAGCTTGGGGGGTGGGTTATCCGTTTATGAGATGTTTAAATGTCTAACTATTACATTGCTTTGTACACCTGAAACTAATAAATTTTTTTTTAAATAGTTGTTGAAGGGTTAAAAGAATAAAAAGAAATGGTAACTATTTCCTCCAGAATTGCCAATACATTTTACTGGCTTTGCATTATACACTTCGTGTTACACTGCTAGCCTGTCTTAGACTTAGCTTAATTTGTTTTTTCCACTATTCTTTTTTTCCCATTCTCAGAAGTTTGCTACAGCCATTGAATATATTTCAATTATTTAAAACCACCTCATCAATACTTTTATATCATAATAATTGAAAAAATACTTTTATATGATAATAATTGAAAAAACACTTTACACATACATACTACTTAGTTTCTTAAATAACCCTATTTGCTATCCGAGAGTCCAGTCTAAGGTTTTCACCATGGAGCCTTAGCCTCTTGACAACAAGTTGGCCTTTTGTACCATTGACAATGTAGAAGAAATCCTACATTGTTCTCTATTATGTCATAAATGCTGTGAGAATGGTGACATGCTTTAAATATATTTTTTATTTAATGTTTGTAATTCTTATCATTAGCGCAGCACATAAACATGGTGGTGGTTGTTGATTTTGTAGTGGTTTGAATATTGATCTCTTCAAAGCTAAGAACTCTCTCTGCATTTAAAAAATGATATTTTAATTCAGTTTTTAGAGGATATTAACTCAGTATTTTTTGTTCGTTTTCATACAGTTAGATTTGCCTAAATTTGTGGAAAGACTTTTTTCTCAGTAAGGTGATTATTTCATTGTTTTCAAGTCCATTTATTAAGGTATTTTTTTAATCTTATGGACTTCATTTCAAATAGTAACGAATTGTGAGTTTTGAGTGTGTTTACATATTAAGGTCCTAGGATGTGAATGAAAATATGAAATATAATTTTAATGAATACTTGGTATCCTCATGTCTTTTTAACAGTTTTATAAACGTATGGATATGACTGTTTTGTGTTAGACTTTACTTCCTTGAGTTGATAACCAAATGTTTTCCTGGTACATCAATTTTGCTACTAGTTATAGTAATACAAATTGCTAGAGTACTCCTAAAATACAATTATTTTTGTAAAATAGTACATCAGGATTTTCATAGGCCTTATTAGTATTAACAGAGTAATCAAATTGTAGCATTAAAAAGTTAATTGGATAGATGAAAATTTGTATGTGAAAAGTTTGGGTAAAGAGTTTAAAGTTAAATTTGACTAATTCTTCTTGATAATGTCCAGAAATAGAAACTGTTAATATTTAGCCATAGTTATGCTTGAAAGAAAGCCACATAGGAACTATTAACATTTATTCTCTATATATTTATTCTCTAAATATAGATATATATTTTATATCTCTATAAAATATATAGGAAAAACTATACATTTATAGTTCTATATAAAAATGTATAGGAAGAACTATACTATATGTAGAACTATACTACAGCAGTTTGTTTCTGAATCAACTAAAATGAGAGAAAAGCAACTCTTATACATTGAATAGAAGTTTCTATGCCCTACGTAAAAGACTTGTTTTCTTTCTAGCAGAACCATATGTGGATTCTCCGTTCACAGCAAAAGTGCACTGACATTCTTTGCAATATTCCTAATTTATATTATGTAGGAAAATAATGCATAGTAGAAAAGAAATGAACTAAAATTATTAACATAAGGTAGATGAAAAAAGAAAAATACTTTTAAGAAGAATAAAATGTAAAGTGCATTTTTAAGATACAGATACAATTATTAAATATTATATTGTAATTTTTAAAGTAGTAATAAGAGAACATTTCACGTTTTTCCTGAAGTTTCAGAAAATATTTTGCATTTGGTATCCTATCAATTCAAACAGATGAATGAGTAAATTACCTTTATCTATGAAAAAACAAATGATAGAGGTCTTCAGTCCTTAAGAATGAGACCATATATTCCTGTTAAAGATCCAGTTTCCGGTTTCATATGTAAAGAGCTTGGTTGTCTACACTTCATCCTACCAATGCGTAAAAAGCTGAACAGACTTGGGGGTGGCTGGATGGCTCGGTTGGTTAGAGCGTGAGCTCTTTACAGCAAGGTTGCCGGTTCAATTCCTGCATGGGATGGTGGGCTGCGCCCCCTGCAACTAAGATTGAAAATGGCGACTGGACTTGGAGTTGAGCTGCACCCTCTGCAACTAGATTGAAGGACAACGACTTGGAGCTGATGGGCCCTGGAGAAATACACTGTTTCCCAATATTCCCCAATTAAAAAAATAAAAAATAATAAAGCTGAACAGACTGAAAAGTCAAAAACTCTTGAATCTATGGGAGGAGAGTACACAAGGCACATTACTACCCCAAAGATTGGAGATAGGTGAATACAGGGAGTTGCTGCTTACAGGAGAAAAGACCCAGGAGCTGAAACCACCACAAGAAACAGTGCCTAGGTAGGAAAATCTGAACTATAATTGAATTGCTGGAAACTCAGAGTAGACAACTCTCTGAGTTAAAAACTCCAGGTAGACCCACTTATAGGGGGACCACACAATGTTGTGAGATTCACCGACAGGAGCTCCACTAGATTCCCACAGTAAATACCAAAGAAAAACCCCATTGAACTTTTATTGGGAGAGGAGAAAAGGAACCATTTTGAAATACATCAGAACACTCTTTCTTACTTCTTAAGAAACCCTGCGCTTTGGGGAACTAGTTAACCAGAGCCTAACTTGCTGAGGTATTACCAGAGCCTAGGAAAGAGAAATACCCAACTCTACCCAACTCAAATCATCCTGCTGCACCTAAGGGGGTAGAGAAAAACTGAGAAACTCTTGTGAAGTTCACAGATCAGAAGCATTCATTGGCTCACTGAAAGACTGAGACCTAATCACAGGATGTAGAATGTTTTCCCTCCAACACACCTTACCATTACATTACTGTAGACCTATTTATAGCAATTCCAATTACCCAGTATATTGTGTTCACATTCTGCGACATAAAATGCACCTTACCAAATTTAAAAGAATAGACATCATACAATGTCTGCTCTTAGACCATAATGAAATTAAAGTAGGAATCAATCCGAGAAAGATACCTGGAAAATCCCCCAAATACATGGAGATTAAACAACACACTTCTAAATAACATATGGATCAAAGAAGAAATTGCAAAAGGAATTTAGATATATTTTGAACTTAATAAAATAAAAGCACAGCATGCAAACTTTATGGGATACCCCAAAAGTAGTACTTAGAGGGAAATTTACAGCACTGAATGCATGTGTTAGAAAATAAAAAAGATCTAAAACAATGTTTCTACCTTAGGAAACTAGAAAAAAGAACAAATCAAATCCAAAGTAAGCAGAAGGAAAGAAAAATAAATTAGGATAGAAATCAGTGAAATTAAACCAAAAAATCAACAATACCAAAAGCTGTTTCTTTAAAAAGATCAATAAAATCATTACGTCTCTAGTCAGGCTAAGTAAGAAAAAGAGGACACAATGTCAGAAATGATAGAAGGGATATCTCTACATGTACCATGGAAATCAAAAGGGTAATAAAGTTGTTTTATGAAGAACTTTATGCCCACAATTTGATAGCCTAGATGAAATGGACCAATTTCTTTATAAACATAATCTGTCAAAACAGACAAATAGGTGACATGAATAGGGCTTTATCTATTAAAGTGAATCAATAACTTATGTACGTACTTCCAAACAGCACTAGGCCCACAAAGGGGTTCTGTTAAAGTGAATCAATATCTATTTTTTGAATCAATAACTTATGTACGTATTTCAAAACAGCGCTAGGCCCACAAAGGGGTTCACTGGTAAATTCTACAAAACATTTAAAGAATAAATTATAACAATTCTCTGCCATCTCTTTCAGAGGATAGCTAGAAGCAAAGGGAATACTTCTTAACTCATTCTATGAGGCCAGCATTACCCTTATATCAAAACCAGATAAAGACATTATAAGAAAATAAAACTGGATACCAATATCTCTTGTGAACATAGATGCAAAAATCTTCAACAAAATATTACCAAATCAAATCCACAAAAATATAAAAATAATTACATATCATAACCAAATGGGATTTATCTCAGGTATGTAAGCCTGTTTCAACATTAAAAAAAAAACGCAATCCATTACACCAACAGACTAAAAAAAAAACCACATCATATCAATAAATGTAGAAAAATCATTTGTAGAAAAAACAATCCAACACACATTCATGATAAAAATTCTCAGCAAACTAGGAATAGAGGGGAACATTCTAATGTTGATAAAGACTAGAAAAAACGTACAGCTAACATCATACTTAATGGTGCGAAACTCAAAGTTTTTAAGTCCGGTACAAAGCAAGGATGTCTCCTCTCCTCACACCACTTATTTTCAACATTGTCTTGGAACTCCTTGCTAATGCAATAAGGAAATAAAAAGAAATACAGAGTGGTTCACAATGTATATGTATATCTAGTCATCACGTTGTACACTTTACATATCTTACAATTTTGTATGTCAGTTATGCCTATGTAAAGCTGAAATTTGAGGGTAGTCGTTTACTCAGTTGCTTAGAGCACAGTGCTCTTAACAACAAGGTTGCTGGTTTGATCCCTACATGGGCCAGTGTGAGCTGCGCCCTCCACAACGAGATTGAAACAACTACTTGACTTGGAGTTAATGGGTCCTGGAAAAACACACTTAAAAGAAATAAAAGTTTTGTTGAAAAGCTGAAATTTGAAAATCAAAGGTATATAGATTGGGAAGGAAGACATAAAACTGTGTTTATTTACAGATGATATGATTGTCTATGTAGAAAACCTGAAAGAGTCAACAAAAAACAACCTGGAATTAATAAGCAATTATAAGGTTGCAGGATACAAGGTTAATATACAAAGGTCAATGACTTTCCTATATACCAATAATGAACAATTGGAATTTGAAATTAAAAACTCGATAAAATTTACATTAGCACCTCTCAAAATGAAATACTTGGGTATATAACTTAAGCAAAATATGTATAAAAATCTATATGAAGAAAAGTACAAAACTGATCAAATGAATAAAAAAAAATAAAGGAATGGAGAGAGAGTCCATACTCATCATAGGAATACTCAATATTGTCAAGATGTCAGTTCTTCCCAACTTGATCTATAGATTCAATTGTATTCCAGTCAATATCCGAGCAAGTTACTTTATGGATATCAACAAACAGATTCTGAAGTTTATACGGAGAGGCAAAAAACTCAGAATAGTCAACACAATATTGAAGGAGAAGAACAAAGTTGGAGGACTGATGCTACCAAATTAAAGACTTACTATAAAGCTGCAGGAATCAGGACTGTGGTATTGGCAAGATAACAGGCAAATAGATCAGTAGAACAGAATAGAGAGCCCAGAAATAGACCTCCATAAATATAGTCAACTGATCTTTGACAAAGGAGCAAAGGCAATACAATGGAGCAAAAATAGTCCCTTCAATAGTGCTGTACCAACTGTACATCAATCTGTGAAAAAAATGAATCTCGATACAGACCTTTCACCCTCATTAAATTAACTCAAAGTGGATCATAGATCTAATGTAAAATACAAGACTATAAAATGATAGAAGATAACATAAGAGAAAACCTGGATGAACTTGGGTACGCTAACACATTTTTAGGTAAAACACCAGACATGATTCATGGAAGAAATAATTGATAAGCTAGACTTCTTTAAAATTGAAAACTTCTGCTGTGTGAAAAACAAGTGTCAAGAGAATGAAAAGTCAACCCACAGACTGGGATAAAATATTTGCAAAGGCATCTGATAAAGGATTGTTATCCCAGATATCAAAGAACACTTAAAACTCAACAATAAGAAAAATAACCCAATTTTAAAATGGGCCAAAGACCTTAGCAGACACTTCACCAAAGAAGATTTACACATGGCAAATAAGCATGTGAAAACATGCATCACATCAAATGTCATCAGGGAAATGCAATTTCAAACAACAGCAAGATATCACTATATACCTATGAGAGGGCCAAAATCTGCAACAGTGGCAACTCCAAATGGTGGCGAGGATGTGGAGCCACAGGAACTGTGGGAATACAAAATGGTATGGCCACATTAGAAAACAGTTTCTTAAAAAAATGAAAACAATTTCTTACAAAATGAAACCTATTCTTTCCATACAATCCAGCAATTGCACTACTTGGTATTTGTCCAAAGGAGTTGAAAACTTACGAGGTCTGACAATTAAGTTCACAAACTTGTTGCAGCGATGTTGCTAACCTTTTTTGATATCAGAAGGATTATTCATTATGAATTTGTACCAACTGGACAAACAGTTAACCAAGTTTACTATTTGGAAGTGCTGAAAAGGCTGCATGAAAAAGATAGACAACCTGAACTTTTTGCCAACAATTCATGTCTCTTGCATCACAATGCACCATCTCACACGACACTGTGAGGGAGTTTTTAGCCAGTAAACAAATAACTATATTGGAACACTCTCCCTACTGACCTGATCTGTCCCCCAATGACTTCTTTCTTTAACTGAAGATAAAGGACATACTGAAAAGAAGACATTTTGATGACATTCAGGACACTAAGGGTAATATGACGACCCTGGATGGCCATTCCAGAAAAAGAGTTCCAAAATTGCTTTGAAGAGTGGGTTAGGTGCTGGTGTTGGTGCATAATTTCCCAAGGGGAGTACTTTGAAGTTGACCGTAGTGATATTCAGCAAGGAGGTATGTAGCACTTTTCTAGGATGAGTTCGTGAACTTAATTGTCTGACCTCAGGTGTTTACAGAAAAACCTGTACATGAATGTTTATAGCTATAATTGCCAAATCTTGGAAGCAACCAAGATGTTCTTTATTAGGTGAATGGGTAAACTGTGGTACATCCAGGTAATGGAGTATTAATTTAGAACTAAACAAAAGTGAGCTATTAAGTCATGAACAGACATGTAGAAAACTTAAGTGCATATTGCTAAGTCAAAGAAGCCAGTCTGAAAAGGCTACATACTGTATGATTCCAAGTATATGACATTCTAGGAAAGGCAAAACTATGTGGAGACAATAAAAATATTAGTGGTTACCAGGGTTAGGGATGGGGAAAGATGAAAAGGGATACTGCTGAGGATTTTTAGGGCAGTAGAAATACTGTGTATGATAATCTAATGATGAATATGTGTCAATATATTTTTGTCCAATCCCATAGAATGTACAACACCCAGAGTGAACCCTAAGATAAACAGTGGACTTTAGGTGATAATGATGTGTCAGTGGAGGTTCATCCTTGGTTAAAAAACAAACAACAACAAAAAAAGTTCACCTTTTGGTGAATGATGTTGATATTAGGGGAGGCTATGCATGTGTGGTAATGGGGTGTATAGGCAATGTTTGTACCTTCTTGTCAATATAAATCTTAAAGTTGCTCTTAAAACATGATGTCTTTATTAAAGAATTAAGGAATATATTAGAATAACCTTCATCATTACTTACAGAAGAAATTATTACATGGAGGAAAAAATCAAGTATTAGGTTCTACATTTGTATTTGTAACTGAATGCGCTCTTTTAATGTTTGCACTGTAAAATGTATATATAAATTGTGTTTTATAATATTGTCTTTCTTGGTGGCTGGTGACTCTGACTTTAATCACTTTTAAATTTAATTTATAGAATACTTTATAATCTTTTTTATTGCCATTGATTAGAAGTGGTTTTTATTCTGTAGTTTTTATTAAAAGCCAAACATTGTAATTTAATATAGTTTGCTCAAAAATAGAGCAAGCATTGTTTTTTTAAAACATCAAAATGAAGTTTTATAGTATTTTTCTTTAATCAAAATTTGTTTGCCATTTAAATTTGGTCTAACATTATTTATGATTAGTAGAGCACATGTTTAATTTAACTATGAAATCTACAAAACAGTCTAGAGTCTATATAGGTAATATAAATTATACTTGAACATCTTTTCCTAAGAAAAATGAGACTATACTACTTTATGAAATTGAGAAATTTTTCATCCTGTCCATTAGTGTTATGGACTGAAAGTTTGTGACTCCTCTCCCACAAATTCATACTTTGAATCACTAGTCCTCAATGTGATCCTATTAGGAGGTAACCTTTGGGAGATAATTAGGTTTACATTATGTCATGATGGTGCGAACATAATGAATTAGTGCCCTTATAAGAAGAGGAAGAGGGAGAGACCCATATGAGCACACAGTGAGAAGGCAGTTGTCCACAAACCACAAAGTGGAGCCTCATCAGATACCAAATCTCTGGGCACTGTGATTTTGACTTCCCAGCCTCCATAGCTGTGAGAAATGCTGTTTTTTAAGCCACCCAGTCTATGGTATTTTTGTTACAGCAGGCAGAGCTAACCAAATAAATTAGCACAAAATAAAAAGTAATAAATGACAGTAATAGTAAATAAATGGTATTAAAATATTCTCATAAATGGAATTTACAATTAGTAGAATTTACTCTTTTATAATTATTTTGTAAATTGAAAGTCTGGTAGTATCTACTAGGAAAGCAAGTAGTATCTTTGACTTGCCAGGCTTTATTATTTCAATAATTAGTATTTGGGGTAAAAATTGCTATCTACAAAAAATTTGTTAGGTTTAGTAGCAGATCAAATAAATTTTTGGGTTTAGTTGCAAGTAAAATAAAATCATCCCCTATGATGCAAATATTTATTTTATATTTTAAATATTTGAATAGCAACTCATTGAGTTATGGTATCTTGTTATAATTCAAAAGGAAAAATTACATTTAAAATTTTTATAGTCACCTGTTTTGAAAAAAGCTTTTAAATGGTTATATTGACGATATAGTTCATACTCTAAATATTTTGAAAATAGCCATTGTTATTGGTTAATTTTTTCAGATGCACTATTGCTTTCTCTTTCTTCTTAGGAGAGGTGTACAGCATTTTCTTTTTACATCTTATATTTAAATGCAAAACAGATTTTTCAGAATATATGCATAAGCTTTCTGTACAAATTCAAATTATCATAGATGTTAAAGATATGAAATAGGGAAGGGGTAAAGATATGAATTTACAAAGGGATGGAGATAAGATGCATGCTGAAGAAAAAGAACTACTGTATATATGAACGTTTCTTTTGCATAAACTTAATGGTAACCACTCAAAAAAAAAAAAAAAGAAATCCAGAGCTGAGACACATAATATCCTAAAAGATGAAAAAATGGGGGGAAAAATCATAGAATACCACCAAACTAAAATAGCAGAAACACAAAAGTAAAGAAGCAATCAAGACACTGAGCTACCAGAAAACAAAAGATAAAATGGTTATAGGAATGCCCTAAATTTAAATGGATTGAACTCACCAATAAAAAGGCACAGAGTAATAGATTGGATCAAGAAACAAAATCCAACCATATGCTGCCTTCAAGAGACACATCTCAGCTGCAAGGACAAATATAGACTTAAAGTGAAAGGGTGGGAAATGATATTCTAAGCAAATGACATCCAGAAAAAAACGATTATATCCATACTTATATCCGAAGAAATAGACTTCAAGGAAAAAGTGGTAACAAGAGATAAAAGTGGACATCTCACAATGATAAAGGGGACAATATAACAAGAAAACGTAACACTTATCAATATATATGCTCCAAGTCAGGAAGAACCAAAACATTTAAAGTAACTACTAATATTACAGAATTAAAGGGAGAAACTAAAGAAAAAACAAACAAAAAAAAAAAACAATTATAGTATGGGTCCTAAATACACCATTGACAGCTATGGATAGATCATCCAAACAGAAAATCAGTAAGGAAATAATATCAGTCCTAAATGACACATTAGACCAAATGGACATAACTGATATTTACAGAGCATTTCATCCCAGAACACCAGACCATACGTTCTTTTCTAGTGCACCTGGAACATTCTCAAAGATAGACCATATGTTGGGATACAAAACTAGAAGTTTTGTATCAACAAATTTAAGAAGATTGAAATCACACCAAGCATATGCGCCAACCACAATGCTTTGAAATTGGAGATCAATTGTATAAAAAATCTGGGAAAAACCACAAATACGGAGATTAAACAACAAGCTACTAAAGAATGACTGGATCAAGGAGAGATCAAAAGATACATAGAAGCAAATCAGAATGAAACTACATCATATCAAAATTACTGGGATGCTGCAAACGCAGTTATAAGGGAAATTTGTATCATTACGGTTCTATCTCAAGAAACAAGAAAAGTCCCAAATAAATAACATAACATTACATAACATAACGTAACAACGTAATGTAACATATCAACATAAAATAATGTCTTAAAGAACTAGAAAAAGAACAAATGAAACTCAAATTCAACAGAGGAAGGAAATAATAAAAATTAGAGCAGAATTAAATGAAATAGAGAACAGAGAGAGACAATAGAAAATTTAATGCAAAAAAGAGCTGGTTCTTTGAAAAGATTAATAAAATTGACAAACCCCTGGCTAGACTCACTAAGGAAAAAGAAAAGACACAAACAAAATCAGAAATGAAAGAGGGGAAGTTACGAGGGATACCAGAGAAATAAAAAGGATCACACAGTAATACTATGAAGGACAATATGCCACCAAATTCAATAACCTAGAAGAACTGGACAAGGTCTTAGAAATACATAACCTTCCTAGACTGAATCATGAAGAACTGGAAAATCCAAACAGACTGATCAACAGTAAGAAAATTGAAACAATCATCCAAAACCTCAAAAGCAAAAGTGCAGGACCAGATGGCTTCACCAGTGAATTCTACCAAACATTCAAAGGTGATTTAATACCAGTCCTCCTCAATCTCTTCCAAAAAATTGAAGAAGAGGAAATACTTCGTAACTCATTTTATGAGGCCAACATAACCCTGATACCAAAACCTGGTAAGGATAACACAAAAAAAGAAAACTGCAGACCAATATCTCTGATGAATACAGATGCAAAAATCTTAAACAAAATATTAGCAAATTGAATACAACAGTACATTAAAAAGATTATACATCACTATCAAGTGAGGTTCATTCCAGAGGTGCAAGGATGGTTCAAGATATGCACATCAATCAATGTGATATACCACATGAACAAAATAAAGGATAAAAATCATGATCATATCAATAGATGCAGAAAAAGCATTTGACAAGATACAACATGCATTTATGATTGAAACACTTAATAGAATGGGTATAGAAGGAAAGTACCTCTATATAACGAAGGCCACATATGGCAAACCCTCAGCTAATATAATAATTAACAGTGAAAATCAAGCTTTTTGCTCTACGTTCAGGAACAAGACAGGGATGCCCCCCTCTCACCAGTTATTCAACATAGTATTGTAAGTCCTAACCAGAGCATTCAGGCAAAAGAAAGAAATAAAAGGTATCCAAATTGGGAATGAAGAATTCAAAAACTTTTTGCAGATGACATGATTCTTTATATAGAATACTCTAAAGACTCCACCAAGTTACTATTAGAAACAATAAACAAATACAGTAAAGTTGAAGGATACAAAATCAATGTACAAAAATCCATTGCATTCCTATATAGTAATAATGAAATTTCAGAAAAATAAACATAAAAAGCAGTTCCTTTTGCAATTGCAACAAAAAGGGTAAAATACCTAGGAATAAACTTAATAAAGGATGTGAAGGACCCATACACTGAAAACTATAAAACATAATTAAAAGAAATTGAAAAGACATAAAGAAATGGAAAGACATTCCATGTTCATGGATTGGAAGAATGAACATAGTAATACACAGATTTAATGCAATCCCCATCAAAATTGAAAAAACATTTTTTAAAGAAATAGAACAAAAAAATCAATAGATTTGTATAGAATCACAAAAGACCCTGAATGGCCAGAGCAATTCTGAGAAAAAAAGAACAAGGTTGTAGGTATCACACTCCCTGACTTCAGTTTATATTACAAGTGACAGTAATCAAAATAGCACGGTATTGGCAGAAAACCAGACACACATACCACTGGAATAGAATTGAGAACCCAGAAATAAACCCACATATATATGGCAGATAATTTTAGACAAAGGAGCCAAAAACATACAATGGAGAAAAGAAAGCCTCCCCAAAAAATGGTGCTGAGAAAATCGGAAAGCCATGTGCAAAAGAATGAAACCAAACTGCTGTCATCATATACCAAAATTAACTCAAAATGGATCAAAGACCTGGAACAATAAACTGCATAGAAGAAAACATGGGTACTAAACTTACAGACCTTGGGTTTAGATAGGATTTTATGAATCTGTCCTCAAAAGCAAGGGAAGTAAAAGCAATGGGACTATCTCAAACTAAAAAGCTTCTTCACAGCAAAAGAAATCATCAAAAAAACAAAGAGGCAACCAGCCGAATGGGAGAACATATTTGCAAACAACACCTCCAATAAAGGACTGATATCCAAAATATATAAAGAACTTGTATAACTCAACAATAAAAAATTCAAACAATCCAATTTAAAAATGGTCATAGGACCTGAACAGACTCCACTCCCAAGAAGACATACAAACTGCTAACAGATACATGAAAAATGCTCAACTTTACAAGCTGTTAGGGAAATACAAATGAAAACCACAATGAGATACCACCTTACACCTGTTAGAATGGCTGTTATCAACAAGACAAATAATAAGTGTTGGAGAGGTTGTGGAGAAAAACAAACCCTCATACACTCCTGGTGGGAATGTAAATTGCTACAGCCACTATGGAAAACATTATGAAGCTTCCTCAAAAAATTAAAAGCAGAAATACCATACAACACAGCAATCACTCTCCTGTGTATCTACCCCCAAAAATCTGAAAACCTTTATCCGTAAAGATGTATGTACCCCTGTGTTCATCACAACATTATTCATGGTGGCTTAGACATGGAAACAAGCAATGTGTCCTTCTATAGATGATTAGATAAAGAAGATGTGGTACATACATATAATGGACTATTACTTGGCCATAAGACAAGATGAAGTACTGCCATTTGCAATAACACGGATGGATCTTGAGATTATCATGCTAGGTGAAATGAGTCAGACAGAAAAGTTGAGAACCATATGATTTCACTCATATGTGAGATATAAAACTGAAAGCAACAAATGAAGAAAACGAAAAACAAAAACTTGTGGACACAGTCAACAGTTTAGTGGTTACCAGAGGGTAAGAAGGGAGGGGGGTGGTAGAAGGGGGTAAAGGGAGAAGGAGAACTGACTCTGGGTGGTGAACATAATGCAATATATAAACATATTATAGAATTGTATATAGTTTTAGTAACCAATGTCACCCCAATACATTTAATAAAAATTTAAAAATAAAGATATGAAATAGAACTATAGTATTAATGCCAATTTCTCAAAGCTTTGAATATTTATCCAAAAAGGTGAACAGCTGACTGTCTAGTATTATATTTATGATTTATTTAAAATAAATTTACAGGTTAATATAATAAATTTAAAATGAATTCATTATCTTAAGGCAGTTGGTAAGACACAGCATTTGAAAACTTTATGCCAATTTTTTTGCTGTGTTATGTGGCTTCATAATTTAACACATACATTCAGTATACTTTTCATTTATGTTTTAAAGCTGTCTTAAAATAGTTTCTGTTTTAAACACTTCAAAAATTTTATTAGGATACCTTGAGTGATGTATACTAGCAATGAAAGATAGTACTAACTATTCATATATTTCAGCGAAGAGAAAATTTGAAGGTAGTCACATTTTCATTACTTGGCACCTTTTAATTTTTGAACAATTTTTAAGGATCCTTAACTGTTTGACTTGAATTTACGAGTAAGGAGTTTGTGTAGTAATGCCGTTTGAGTGAAAGTCCTAAAACTGTTGCCAGTTTAGATGACTAGCTAAGATCTATACATAAGGTTCTAGGGATTCTCAGTTGATAGAATGCATTGTAATACAGGAGGAGTAAAATCAAACGTAGGCTTTGTGGGTGTGGCATTACAACTGGACCCAGAAGTAGGGGTAGGATAGAAATAGAAATAGAAAGTCATCAGAATTAGCATTCGTGTGACTGATTATTAATCAAAGTACAGAGAGAGAAAATAGTAAAGGGCATGTATCCACTGAAATTTATTTTAAGCTCCATGAAGAATAGAATTGGAAAATTCGGGGTTTGTTTCTAACCATGGCTTTTTAATAATAGTGTTGATATGTTGGGCCAACTTAAATATTGACTTAATCTGCATTTTCCTAAAGTCTCCAATGAAAGGGCATACACCGTTTTACAAGGGATACTTGAAACTGTTCCTCAGTTGTATGTCATCACCTCCTGTGAGGATACTAGGTGTGTCTAAACCCATTCTATATTCCTTGCTGTGTCACCACATGCTATTTCTAATATCTGTGATAACCAGAGGACAGTCCCTGTAAACTTTAGGCACTCAGTAAATGTTAAATAAATGAGCAAACATGTTGTTTTGTTATTTGTAAGTTGCTTAAATTTAAGTGGTAATTATCTGCTTGTAGTGCATATGCATTAAATATGTTTTGGACAAATAGAATAAATATTCTTTTGTTGCTGAGCAATCTTTAGCTTAAGATACTATTTAATTATGTAAGAAATGTGTATAGCCATTAGAAATTTAAAAATTATCATTAGTGCGTTTGGGTTCAATAGTAAAATGAATAGACAGATTTTAAGCCCAAGAACTATTAAGAAAGGAAGCATTGATTCAGAGTAGTATTAAAAGTCAATTTACCATTGTATAGAATATGAAAGGAAGGACTAAATAATTTTATTACAGGAAGTACCAGTAGTTCATATTACAATATTTTTATATTAAGAAAAAAAATAGACTGAAATACAACACAATACATAGTATTTGATAGAATGGGCTAAACATTCTTATATATATGATACAGCAGTACCTTTTAGTAAAATATTTTGATATTGAGGAGAATAATAGATTGTTGGAGATAGTCTTAGCTTCATAAGATACCACAATGAGTGCTGGCATTGAAGGTTAGCATAGTAATAGGTAGTAGGCAAAATTATAGTTACTGGTAATTTGCACTGAGTCTTCTCATTCTAAATTTCAAAGTATTTTACAGACACTAATTAAATGATTCAAAACCTCTCATAATAGGTATTATCAAATTAATTACATATTTCATATGAAAAAACAAAAGCTGAGAGAGGCAAAGTTATTAAGATCACATAGTATTTAACTGATGGAAACTGAGTAGTTCCAAATTTGCAGAATCAATTCCTGTATAAAGTAAAATTGGTGCAGTACCACCTCAGGAATGCTATTGTAGCTCCAAGAATAAAAATACTGAGTCAGAGCAATTTAAAAAAATATCTTTACTAAAACAAGTATTCCACATCAATTTCTATTGAGTATATATAGATAAGCATATTTTATAAGATATTTGTATTTAAAGAGATTAATTTCATTTGAATTTTATTTTTAATGTTGTGGTTATTAAGTTTTTCACATGGGCCCTGTTCTGGTAAGAAAAGCTAAAAAAACAAAACAAAAGTAGTATAGACTGTGAATCAGATACTCTCCCTCAGACACAATATGATAAACTACTATTTTATTAAATTTGACTGTTTAAAGAAAAAATAATTTTTCCAGTGGAGAGAGGACCCTAAACAAAAGAAAGTAGCTCCTTTTGCATATAAGACTTTTGCATTATTTTGTATTTTAATTAACAGTTTTTTTCTTCTATTATCACCATTGATTAGATACCATATGGTTCATGAATTGCTTGAATGCCATGGTAGGAGTACAGTATCTTTAATAAGAATTTACTTTACACTGTAGTGGCCATTGAGACAGTGAACATTAGCTGGTTGCAATATTGTCCATTATTCAGGAAAAACAAACAAAATGTTTACAAAGAAATTAAAGATTGGGTAGTTGAGGTAATGGTAAATGTATAAATCTGAATCTCTCCACATATCTCCAAAAACCAATAAAGAACAAATAAAAATACATAACCCATACTTTAATGTAAATAGAACACAGAGAATGATCAAACTCCAGGTTATCTGTAAGTAGAAAAATGAATACCAAATCATGGCATTCCATCATTTACTCCCCTGTGCAAACCTTGGGGGTGAGCAGGGGTGGTCTGGGAAAAAAATTGCACAGGGCGAGATGGGAGCTAGTGATAGTCTTAAGCTTGATCTAAAAATTACTTCAAGGAAAAGAAATCCCTTCCCAAATACTGAAATATTTGGAAAAAGCATCCTGATAGAGCAGACCACCGGAAAGGGACAAGTATGTGTAGGACTCAAAGAGTCACTTTTGGAAAGACAACTCTTTGGGGGAGAAGAGGGCAAAAAAGGAAGACATAAGTGCTCTTTGGAAACTAAGCAATTAAAAAAAGAAGCAAGAGATGAAAATTTAGGATTCTGCAAGACAGGAAAATATTTTTAAAAATTGAAGGGCAACTTTTTTCACACAGCCCTGGCCCCAAATTCAATCTATAAGGAAACTGTACAACAAAACAGTGGACATTCTTGAACTAGGAATTTTGTGAACTGCCCCAAACAGCAGGTCCAGTTCACAGAAATGCAAAAGTGACAGCAACTTGAAGTATATAAAGCTAATTTTAAAAGAAAATAGGAAATGAATATAAAAAATTCAGTTAATGAAAATATCTATTACTACCACACACACACACACACACACACACACACACACACACACAAAAGGCATAAAGATAGACATATAGATCCATGGAATAGAATTAAAAGTCCGGAAATAAACACTTAACCTTTATGGTCAGTTTCTTTTCATCAAAGATACCAAGACAATTCAATGGAGAAAGAAAAGTATTTTCAACAAATTGTGCTGGAACAAATGGATATCAATATGCAAAGAGTGAAGTTGGTCCCCTATCTCACATCATGCACAAAAATTAAAATGGATTGAGGATCTAAATGTAAAAACTATAAAATGTAAAGCTATAAAATTCTCAGAAGGAAACAGATATAAATCTTCCTGACCTTGGATTCAGCAGTGGCTTTTTTAGGTTGACACCTTTAAGCATAAGCAACCAAAGAAAAAGAAAGATAAATTGGACATCATCAAAATTAAAATTTTTTTGCTTTGAAAAGACACCATCAAGAAAGTGAAAAGACAGCCTACAGGAGGAAAAGGTTGTAAATCATACACCTAACAAGGGACTTGTATCCAGGGTATATAAAGAACTTCTTACAACTCAACAGTAAAAAGACGAAGCACCTGATTTTAAAATGGACAAAGGATTTATGTAGACATTTCTCCAAAGAGGACATAAATATGGTCCATAAACATGAAAAGATGCTCATTATCATCAGTCATTAGGAAAATGCAGATCAAAATCACAATGAGACACAATAGAGTGGCTCTATCAAGTTTTGGTGAGGATGTGGAAAATTAGAAACCTCATACGTTGCTGGTAAGAATTTAAATGGTGCAGCTGCTTTGGAGAACAATTTGGCAGTTCCTCAAAAAGTTAGATATAGTTACCATATGACTCAGCAATTTCATTCATAGGTTGTGTGTGTGTGTATATATATATATATATATATATATATATATATATATATATACCAAAAAGAATTGAAAACACATGTCACACAAACACCTATATGTGAATGTTCGTAGTATCATTATTCATAATAGCTAAAATATGGAAACAACTTAAATGTCTACCAACAGGTGAATGAGTAAATAAAATGTACTATATCCATACAATGGATTATTATTCAGCCATAATAGTAATGAACTTCTGCTACATACAACATGGATGAACCTTGAAAACATTATACTAAGTGAAAGAAACCAGACATAAAAGGTCACGTATCATATGAGTTCCATTTATATGAAATGTCCAGAATATGCAAATCCATAGAGATAGAAAGTAGATCCGTGGTTGCCAGGAACTAAGGAAAGCAGAAATTGTGAGTTCCAGCTAATAGGTACAGGGTTTCTTTTTGGAGTGATGAAAATGTTCTGAAATTCGATTGTGGTGATGGTTGCATAAATTTGTGAATATACTAAAAACTAATGAATTGTATTATTTTATATATTAGTTTGTCAGGACTGCCATAACAAATACTATAGACTGCGTGACTTAAACAACAGCATTTCTTTCTCACAGTTCTGGAAGCTAGAAATGTGAGATCAAGGTGTCATCTGGGTTGATTTCATTCTGAAGGCTCTCTCTCCTTGAGGCCTGTAAACAACTGTTCGCCCTGTGTTTTCTTCATGGTTGCTCCTTGGTCTGTGTTGTCTGTTTCCTAATTTCTTTTGATAAGTACACCAGTCATTTCATCAGGTCCAATCCAAATGTCCTCATTTTACCTTAATTACTTCTTTAAAGGCCTTGTCTCCAAATGCAGTCACATTCTGGGTACTGGGTGTTAGAACTTCAACATAGGAATTTGGGAGGGAGGGTGACACAGATCAGCCCATAACAAAAAAATGGTGAATTTTATGGTACGTGAACTGTATCTCAAATTTTAAAAGTAGTATAAAACTCTTCTTTGCAAACCTCTCTGCAAAAAAAATTGAAAACCTGGATGAAAAATATAATTTCCTATGTATAGTATATCAAAGTTATATGTATGTATAGTTTATCAAAGTTAACCACATTTGAGATCATCCAATTTCTGTACAAGAAAAGAGAAAGGATGTCAAGGAACTACTTTAAAAGTACTAGATAGCCTCAATGCTCCAAAAATTGTTTCAGAGCATTGAAAGTGGATAATACCAATTCCTAAAGGCAGTACAGTACAAAAAAGAAATTATATATCAATATCAATTATACTGATGCAGAGTACTGAATAAAATATTAGCTAACAAATTTCAATGCCATATTAAGAAAATAATATACCATAGCCATGTTGGATTTATTTTAAGAACACAAGGTCGGTTCAATATTAGGAAACCCATCAATATAATATACCATATTAATGAATATAAGGAGACAAATTACATATAGATGGCTGAAATGACCTTCAATAAAAATCAACACCTACCGTGTTTCCCCCAAAATAAGACCTAGCTGGACCATCAGCTCTAACGTGTCTTTTGGAGCAAAAATTAGTATAAGACCCGGTCTTATTTCAATATAATATAAGACCAGGTCTAATATAATATGATATAATATGATATAATACAATGTAATATAATACATAATATAATATAATACACAGTCTGATTTTAATATAAGACCAGGTATAATATAATACAATATAATATAATATAATGTAATATAATACTGGGTCTTAGTAATTTTTGCTCCAAAAGACGCATTAGAACTGATGGTCCAGCTAGGTCTTATTTTCGTTGAAACACGGTAATAAAAACACTCAACACAACAGGAATTAATGGATATTTTCTTTTAAAAAAATAATTTTTGTCTCATGTGTACAAAACACTTTAATAGTTAGACATTTACACCCCTCACAAAGTGATAACTCCCTCCCCCAATCTACTACCCCTCTGACATCGCTTAATATCTTCTTAATGGGAAACACTAGTAGCAATTTCACTACTACCATCAGGAGCAAGGCAAGGATACCCAGTAACTCCACTACTGTTCAACATTTTACTAAAATATTAGTCAGTGCAATTAAACAAGAGAAATCAGTATAGGCATAACAATTGGAAAATAAATAAAATGATCTCTATTTGTAGATGATACAATAGTATACCTGGAAAACTCTAGAACAAGAGTCAGCAAAGTAGCCTGGGAGCCAAATCTCGTCACATCATTTTGTTTGTGCATGCCTGTAGCTACTTTTGCCCTATACTTGTGATAGAAATGGTTTGCTCACAAAGCTGAAAACAATTCTGTCTGACATGTTATAGAGAAAGTTTGTGGATTCCTGTTCTAGAGAAATCAATAATAAAATTAACTTAAGCCATGAAATAATTCAATAACTAGCTGACTATACAATTAGCATTCAGATTTCAATATCCTTTACATATACAAACATTTACTAGTCAGAGGATATAGTGGTAGGGAAAACCCCAATTAAATAACAACAAAGAAAACAAAATCCTTAGGAATAAATATAACAAGAAGTACACAAAAACTATTTGAGAAAAACTTTAAAATACTTCTGAAAGCCGCAAAACTAGATTTGAGCCAATGAAAAGACAGTTCTCCCTAATTTATAATTTTAACATAATTTCAATAAAAATACCAACGTGTTTTTTTATAGAATTAGACAAATTGACATAGAATTCATTTGGAAATACAAATATGTAAGAATAACCAGAAATTGTTTCAGGCAGGAATCATCAATGGATCATACAACTAATGCATGAAGAGTTGACGACAAGAAGGTTATTTTTACAGCCTCAAAATACCACCCAACATGATATTTACTAATCACTGATGGAAAAAAATAGCAACTTTGCAGTGGATACACCACTTGATCAAGTTGTCAAAGTTAACTTTATTAGTATTGGGGTAAATAGACATCATGCATCCTAACTAA
Organism: Rhinolophus ferrumequinum; assembly: GCF_004115265.2. Lineage (NCBI taxonomy): Eukaryota > Metazoa > Chordata > Mammalia > Chiroptera > Rhinolophidae > Rhinolophus > Rhinolophus ferrumequinum. The sequence goes on from NC_046291.1 coordinate 62,589,592, forward strand.
TCCTAGTACGAGGCCCTGAGAAGAGCATAACATCACTTCTGTGGTATTCCTGCAAAAATACACAACCAGAATTTAGGCATGAAGAAACATGAGTCAAACCAAATTGAGGGACATTTCACAAAATAAATGGCCTGTACTCTTCAAAATGTCAAGGTCTAGAAAAACAAAGAATGAGGAATTTGTTCCAGATCAAAGAAGACTAAAGAGATTGGACAATTAGATACAATGTATGACCCTGGGATAGATCATGGGCCAAGACAGAAGCAATTATATTATTTTTATTTGATTATTTGATTCCATTTTTTTTTATAAAGGACATTAGTAGAACAATTGGCAAAATGTGAAGGTTTCTAGATTGTATTGTATTAATGGTAATTTCCTTATTTTGATAAACGTGTGTTTTTTTAAGGAAATACATTAAAATATTTAGGAGTAAAGGGGAATGATATTTGCAGGTTGTGATCAAATTCTGAAAAAATTAGTAGAGGAAAGAGAGACTGATAAAGCCAATGTGGCAAAATGTTAAGTTTTGGGAATCCGAGTAGGTATGGAAATTCTTTGTACTTTTTCAAAAATGAACTTTTTATTTTGGAATAATTTTTTTTTTTTTTAAAGATTTTATTGGGGAAGGGGAACAGGACTTTATTGGGGGAACAGTGTGTACTTCCAAGCATTTTTTCCAAGTCAAGTTGTTGTCCTTTCGATCTTAGTTGTGGAGGGCGCAGCTCAGCTCCAGGTCCAGTTGCCGTTTTCTAGTTGCAGGGGGCACAGCCCACCATCCCTTGGTGGGAGTCAAACCGGCAACCTAGTGGTTGAGAGGATGCCCTCCAACCAACTGAGCCATCCAGGAGCTCAGCGGCAGCTCGGCTCAAGGTGCCATGTTCACTTTTAGTTGCAAGGGGCGGAGCCCACTGTCCCTTGCGGGACTCGAGGAACTGAACTGGCAACCTTGTGGTTGAGAGCGCACTGGCCCATGTGGGGATCGAACCGGCAGCCTTCGAAGTTAGGAGCATGGAGCTCTAACCGCCTGAGCCACCAGGCCAGCCCCTATTTTGGAATAATTTAAGATTTACAGAAAAGTTGAAAAGATAGTACCCCCCTCACCCAATTTCAGTTTCGTCTAATGTCATTGTAAATTCCTGTGATACATTTTTTGAAACTAAGATACCAACGTTGGTACACTACTATTAACTAAAGCCCAGACTTTATTCAGATTTCACCCATTTTCCATGAGTATTCCTCCAAACTCCAGACTTTAATTACATTTCACAATTTTTTCTCTAATGTCCTTTTTCTGCTCCAAGATCCAATCCAGGGTGTATCCCATTGCATTTATTCATCATCTCTCTCCAATCTGGTCTCTGTCAGTTTCTCACTCTTTACTAATTTTTCATGACTTTGACAGTTTGGAGGAGTACTGGTGAAATATTCCTAGGATGTCCTCCCATTTTTGGTTTGTCTCATGTATTTCTCGTGATTAGACTGGGGTAATGGTTTTTAGAAATGATACCACAGAGGTAAAGTACCCTTCTCATCACATTATATCGGGGAGTAGATGCCATATCAACAGGATATCTATCTCTGGTGACGTAAACCATGATGCAGGTAGTATCTACCAGGTTTCTCCTCTATAAAGTTCCGATTTTTCCCACTACATTTAGAAGAGAGTCACTAAGTTCAGCCCACTCAAAAGCAGGGGCAGGGGCAAGAGGACAGATTAAAGGTTAAGCTTACCTCCTGGGTGGGGTAGTCTCTGTATATATTATTTGGATTCCTCTGTAAGGAAGATTTGACTCTTCTCCCCTATTTATTTATCATTTGTTAACATTTGTATGTACTTGTGTATATTTATTTTATTCTTTGGGTTATAATCTAATACATTTTTTACTTTGTCACTCAAATAGTTCCAGCTTTGACCGTTTGGAGTTCTGGTAGACTCCTATGGCCTTTTGACATGTCTCCATCCTTTCGGTTTGTGAGCAGTTTCTTGCTTTGTGGTGCTGTAAAACTCTTCTGCCTTGCCTTATATTTTCCCTGCCCTAACCCTACAATTGATTGCTTCTCCAGAGCCCTTGTTCCTTTTATTAGAGAATGATATTTAGAAACCAAGATCTTGGCACTGAATCATTTGTACTATTTTGTAACTTTTCTATAAGTCTGAAATCATTTCAAAATAAAAAGTAAAAAAAAAAAAAAGTTAAAAGTTGGAAGATGCATATCCTCTTTGTTATTCTTCAGTGTTCTTAAACTGTTATGTCAGTTACCAAATGTTACATTTTTAAATTCATAGATGCTTATTTTTTCTAAATAAAAATTATATTTATATTATACTTGGTATCTTTTACTTGGAAATTATTAATAAAATTATACCAAAACGTCAGTAGTACATTTTGTTTATTTTATTTGCATCTTTTAAATACAGTGGAAACACTTTGTCATATTTCCCTTTTATGAAAAGCATAGAGGTCTATGATTAAATTCGTGAAAGTTTACATAACAAAACTAATAAGTAAGCAGTCTAGTTCAATACGCCTACATAAAAGGGCATAGATGGGACATAAAGGAAGGAGATCTTGACATTACTCATAAGTCTTTCAAGCAATGATACCTCCACCCTCAAATTCCACTTTAGTGAATGAGCATGATGTGGACAACTTGGCCTGTTTGACAGGAAATTCTGTATATGAAAATGCAGCATTTCTTAGTGAAGGGTTTAAAAATACTTCTTAGATCCGTGCCATAAGAGAAGGTTACTACTACATCAGATGACTCTATTCTATATCGTTTTAGAAAATAAAATAGAATACAATAATGAATTAGGAAAGTGCAAATGAGGATATTGCTATGCTTTAACTCTTAGTGACAATAAGTATATTAACAAACAATGTAAAAAGAAATACGAATAAAGACAGTTACAATGTAACAAAGATATAATTTGTATGGTCTGATTCCATTTTTATATAAAAAGGATATATATACATATATATATATATACATGTTCATACATGCATAGAAAATTTCTAGATACTGTCAGTCTTCAGGTTACTACCCATTGGTGTTTCATGAAATCAATTTAGTAAGTCACAATCAGCATTTTTTAAATAAAGTTAAAAAATTAAATAAAAGTTAAATAAAACAGAACAAAATGTCGGTGTTTGTCACATAAGAAGTATAATTACTGTTACTGAAACATTTATTTCAGATGTTTGTGTGAGGGAGTGATGATCTCTAGGTTGTGGTGTAAAATACATTTTTATTTTGAGTTTAGGTCAAAAAAAATATTTGAAAAATGTGATTCTAGAATTGTAGACCAGAAATGCTTAAGAGTGGACCTCTGGGGAGCAGGAGAGGGATTTTTGCAGGAGAGGGGTTTTGGGGAGAAAAGGTCGGGGAAACTTTTTAACTCTTTATAGTTTTTGCATAAACAGTACAGAGAAACAAGGTAACAAAATCATACAAAGTGGTGATCTAATTTGCAGGTTCCAAACAAAGTTAGTAAAGTTCTGTCAGATCTTCTCTACTATGTCGGCTCTACCTCATCGTTTTTCTGTGGAAGCTTCAGGAACCTAACATCTAGTTCCTTCCTCTTACTTTGCTACTTAAGCCTTATCCCTCAGAGCTGTCTAAATGTGCTACTGGGGGTGCTATGTAATATACAGTACAGACCATATTAATTTTCTAACATCCTCTATCCCCTCATAAAATCTGAATTTTGAAATATGTCTGATTCCAATATTTCACATAAAAGGTTGTAGATTTTTTTTTATTACTTTATTAATGTCTGGCCTCTGCTATTGTTGGGGAAATGCCTGCTGTCAGTCTTAATTTTCATTATTTTTGGTAATCTATATTTTTCTGGTAGATTTAAGATTTTTCTCTTTACCTTTAAATAACCCACATTTTCATCATGATGGGTCTGGGTGTGACTTTATTCTTGTGCATTATCAATCTGTGGATTTAAATATCTCCACAATTCTGGAAATATTTCAACTGTTTAGTCAATATTGCTCCTCCATTATTTGCTAATTTCTAGAGTTATTATTAGATGTATGTTGGAGCCTTTAAAACTCCGGTCTCTTAAATGCATTTTTCTCTTTTTATTTCTATATATTTCTCTATTGAGAATTTGTCCTATCATCTTGGTAAACAACATTGTCAAACCAAAAACTTATCTGTTCCATTTTTTCTTTATGAACACTTTTTCTTTGTTTATGCAGTAGGTAATTGTGTGCTTCAGAAAGAACGGAAGGAGTGCAGGTACATTGGAACAGTCTGGCAGTTCCTTAGAAAGTTAAACCTGCAGTTACCATGCAACCTGGCTATCCTGTTCCTAGGTATTTACCCAAGAGAAATGAAAACTGTCTTCACACAAAAAACTACATCAGTGTTTACAGCAGTGGTAGGTTGTATAACAGAAAGCCTGAATAATGCCTCCCGCCGAGATAGCCTTATCATAATTTCTAAAACCTAAAAAAATTACCTTTTATGGCAAAAAGAACACGTAGACGTGATTAAAGATCTTGAGATGGGGCAGTTTTCCTGGATTATTTGGGTGAAACCTAAATGTAATCGCAAGAGTTTTTGTAAGAGAAAGGTAAGAGGGTTAGTAGGGGAGAAGGTAGCAATAAGATAGCAAAGCAGAGATTGGAGTAGTGAGTGTGGCCAGGAACAGAGAATACTGGAAGTCTCTAGAAACTGAGGAAGCAAGAAACAGATTCTTCCTTGAAGCCTTCAGAAAGACCCAGACCTGTCAACACCTTGATTTTACCCTACACAACTCACTTCAAGCTTCCGACATGCAGAACTATAAATTTGGGTTTGTAAGGCACCAAGTTGCCATATCTTGGCTATTGTGAATAGAGCTGCAGTGAACATGGGGGTGAAGGTATCTCTTCAATAACCTATTCTCATTATTTTGTTTTTGATAAATACCCAGAAATGGGATTGCTGGATCATATGGTAGTTCTATTTTTAATTTTTTGAGTAACCTCCATATTGATTTTCATAGTACCGGTACCAATTTACATTCCCACCAATAGAACACAGAGGTTCCCTTTGCTCCACACACTTAAGTTAACTTAGCTAAAGGTTTGTCAATTTTATTTATCTTAGAAAAAAAAAAAAGAGCCCTTAGTTTCATTGACCTTTTCTATTATTTTTCTGGTCTCTATTTCATTTAGTTCTGCTCGAATCTTTGTTATTTCCTTCCTTCTGCTAACTTTAGGCTTAGTTTGTACTTATTTTTCTAGTTCCTTGAGATAAAAGTGAGGTTTTTCGTTTTTCCGGGGGTTTTTGGTTGGTTGTTTGTTTTGAGATCTTTCTTGTTTCTTAATGTAGGCATTTATCTCTAAATTTCCCTCTTAGAACTGCTTTTACAGCATTCCATAGGTTTTTATATGTTGTGGTTCTCTTCTTTGTTTCAAGATATTTCTTGATTTGCCTTTTGATTTATTCTTTGACCCATTGGTTATTCAAGAAAATATTTCATCTCCACTTATTTGTGAATTTTCCAGCTTTTCTCCTGTTGTGGTCAGAAACCGTTGTGGTCAGAAAAGATACTTGATATGATTTCAATCTTCTTAAATTTGCTAAACTTGTTTTGTGATCTATCATATGATGTATCCTTGAAATCTTTCCTCTGTGCTTGAGAAGTATGTGTATTCTGTTGCTGTTGGCTGAAATGTTCTGTATGTCTTAGTTCCATTTGGTCTAAAGTATGGTTCAAGCCCAATGTTTCCTTATTGACTTTTTGTCTGGATGAACTATCTATTGTTGAAAATGGGCTGTTGAAGTTACCTGCTATTATTGTATTGTTTATTTCTCCTTTCAGTTCTGTTAGTATTTGTGTAATATATTTAGGTACTCCAATGTTGAGTGCATATATATTTATGGTTGTTATATCTTCTTGGTGAATGGACTCCCTCATCATTATATAATGACCATCTTTGTCTCTTGTTAGAGTTTGTGGCTTAAAAATCTATTTTGTCTGATACAAGTATAGCTACTTCTGTCTCTTTTGATTTCTACTTGCATGGAATAACTTTTGCTATCCCTTATCTTTAAGCCGCTGGGTATCCTTAAAGCTGAATTGAGTTTCTTATAGGCAGCATATAGTTGGGTCTTGTTTTCTTGTTCATCCAGCCACTCTATGCCTTTTGATTGGAGAATTCAGTTCATTTACATTTAGAGTAATTATTACTAAGTGAGGACTTATTAAGCCATCTTACTGTTTTCTGGCTGTTTTATTACTTTTTTTTTCTTGCTGCCTATCTTTGTGGATTAATGATTTTCTGTAGAGTATGCTTTTATTCTCTTCTCTTTATCTTTCTGTGTAGCAACTGTAGATTTTACTTTGTGCTTACCATGAAGCTTACATAAAACATCTTATGTATATAACAGTCTATTTACATTGGTAACAAGTTAACTTCGATTGCATATAAAAACTCTGTCCTTTTACTCCCCCTTTCATGTTTTTGATATCACCATTTATATCTTTTTTGTATTCTGTATCCTTTAACAAATTGTCAAAGCTATAGCTGTTTTTAATACTTTGCTCTTTAACCTTTGTACTAGAGTTAAGTAGTTAACACATCACCATATTGCAGCATTAGGGTATTCTGAATCTGGCTATATGCTTAACTTTACTAGTGTGTTGTATATGTTCCTATGTTTTCATGTTACTAATTAGCGTCCTTTTTTTTTTCGGGTTGAACTCTTTTCAGAATTTCTTGTTAGGCAGGTTTAGTGGTGATGAATTCCCTCAGCTTTTGTTTATCAGGGAGTCTATTTCACCTTCAATTCTGAAGGACTGGTTTACTGGGTAAGGTTTCATGGTTGGCAGTTTCTTTCTTTTAGCACTTTGAATATGTCATCCCATTCTCTTCTGGTCTGCAAGTTGTCTGCTAAGAAATCCATTGATAGCTTTATGTGGGTTCCCTTGTATGAGAGCATTTTTTTCTTTTACTGCTTTTAAAATTCTCCCTTTGTTCTTGGTTTTAGACAGTTTTATTATCATGTGTCTTTGAGAAGATTGTTTTATATTGAAATTTTATATTGAAATTTTGAGGTGACCTAGGAGCATAATGAACTTCAATGTCCAAATATATCCCCGGATTTCGGAAATTCTCATCCATTATTTCTTTAAATGAGCTTTATACCCCTTTTTCCTTCTCTTCTCCTTTTAGGATTCCAGTGATGCATTACATTATTTCACTTGATGGTGTTCCATAACTACTATAGGCTTTCTTGTTTTCTTTTTGTTCCTATGAGTAGATAATTTCATCTGACCTGTCTTCTAGATCTCTGTTCTGCTTGTTCAAGTCTACTGTCGAAGTTGTGTACTGAATTCTTCAGTTTAGTCACTGTATTCTTGAGCTCCAAAATTTTTGGTTTTGGTTCTTTTGATGTTTTCTATCTCTATATTGAACTTCTCATTTTGTTCTTCTGTTGTTTTTCTGATAGTGTGAAATTGTTTATCTGTGTTCTCTTGTAGCTCTCTGAGCATCTATGGAACAATTATTTTGAATTTTTTGTTAGGTAATTTCTGGATCTCATTTTCCTTGGGGCCAGTTACCAGAAGTTTACTGTATTCCTTTGATGGAGACATGTTTCCCTGATGCTTCATGATCCCTGTAGCTTTGCATAGGTTTCTGTGCTTTTGAAGAAGTAGTCACCTCTTCCAGACTTTACAGACTGACTTTGATGAGGGAAGCCTTTCACCTGTGGGTGGACGCATGATGGATCATGTTGTAACCTTGGTTCTAGTAGTGCATGGTGCCCAGTATGGGGGTATGTGGCATTACCAGGTCCAGCAAAGGCGTGCTGTCCTCTGGCTGAGCCCCCTGGGGTCCATAGCATTGACAACTGTGAAGTCCTTAGCACTGCAGGAGGTCTGCAGTGACAGCAAGGCTGTTGGCATTCTCAGTGGCTTTTCCAGGTCTGGCAGCGAGGGACTAGGGCAAGTGCGGTGGGGGCTGGAGCCAGTGGTATACACATACTTGGCTGCAGGGGTCAGCTGCAGGTGCTTTGTAGTGGCAAGGCCAGTGGCAGACATGCATGTAGTAATGGGGCTAGGGTAGGGGGCAATTATGGGCATACTGGCAGCTGCAGAGGCCCTGGCTATCATTGTGTTCTCCCGTGGCTGCCCACTCTGATGCTGAGTATGCACATGCAGTAGAGGCTGGTAATGGGGGTTGGGCTGGGGAGATGTAGGTGCACAGCTGGAGGGGCTAGCTACAGGTGAGCACTGTGGTGCCAGCTAGTGACAGGAGGCCGGGCCCCATTTGGGCCCTGGCTATCTGTCTTCATTTATGGGTGCACACACACTCCTGTGGGTGTGTGCACTATAGTGGAGGCTGATGGGCGTCAGGCCAGTGGCGTGCAAGGGCACAGCTAGAAGGGCTCGGCCTGAACATGACAGTGGGGGTCAGCCAGGTGAGTCTGGACTGGCGTCTTGCAGTTGTGCAGCTGCAGAAGCCAGAGCTGGCTATGGGTGTGGCCTCTGGGCTCTGGCAAAGCTGGGGAGACACAAAGAGACGCAAGCAGCTCGTGCCTTACACTGGTGCAGATGTGGTTAGCTAATTCCTGTGGGGCAGATTCTGGTGAAATCTGCTGGGCGGAGGGTGGGCTCCTTGAAGGTTTTGCTGGCTGTTGGCTTTGTCAGTGGTAAAATCTGCTGAGTTTGTCTGCGGAGCAGGTCTCTGTAAACCTCGATCACTCCTGCTGCATGTCAGTTAGTAATAGGCTCTGCTTTTCTTCCTCACACCTAGCTGTCTGTACATCTCCGATTTGCTGGTCTGGGCAGGTGCAACTGAAGCAGTACCTTAGGTAACTGAAGCAGTTACCTAAGAGGCTGGAGAAGCTGGTCACTCGCTTGCTCTTCCTTTCCTGGTGAGACGAACTCTGGGAAGTTCCTTCTTGGTGCTGAACAGTGCAAGGTTGGGCGATGGGACAACATAGGCAAAATGAAGTTGTTTTCCTTCTCTCCTTGGGAGATTATTCTGTTTGTTTTGTTCTGTGCTCTGGAAGTCTCACAGAGCTGATTTTGTTCATGGATAGCTGTCCAATCCTTGATCTTTCTAGGGAGATGGGGCAGCTGGGTTCTCCTATGCCACCATCTGTTCACAACCTATCTTAAATTTTTATCAATTTTTGTGTTTAAAATATAGGAAGGGAGTCCAAGTATGTACTTCATACTATTAGAATCTAACACTGATGCCTAGGTAATATGAAGACAAAACTAGGTAGTATGAAGACATGAAAACACAGGCTTAATATTAAATAAGTGCCAGACACAAAACTGGAAGAATTAGCTGAATACAATGGACGACAAATAAGATTTTAACAGCTTTTCAACTGATTGTAACCTTCTCCTCTTCTTTCTACTTCTGCCACTTCCTCTTCCTCCTTTTTCCAAGATTAGACTCCTTTCGCTTGTAATACTTTGGATTTTGATCTGGTACTAACGGCTGCCTAGAACTACCCTGTCAGTCTTCTCTTGCTCTATCTTATGAAAAATCAAACATTTGTAAGGTAATAGGCCTAGGACTAAAGAATGCTACAGAACACAAACAAGTGTTGGCAAAGATGTAGAGAAAAGGGAACCTTTGTGTACTGTAGTTGGGATTATAAATTGATACAACCACTTTGGAAAACTGGAGTTTCCTCAAAAAATTAAAACTAGTACTGCTATATAACCCAGGAATTTCACCTCTGGGTGTATCTGAAGAAAATGAAAACAGTAATTCAAAAAGATGCATGTACTCCTTTGTTCGCTGCAACATTATTCACAATAGCCAAGATATGGAAGCAACCTGGGTGTCCATCGATAGATGATGGACAAAGAAGATGTGAGATATATCTTCTTTATCTGTATATGACATACAGACATACAACGGAATATTACTCAGCAATAAAAAAAGAATGAAATCTTGCCATTTGCAACAATGTGGATGGACCTAGAGAGTATTATGCTAAGTAAAATAAGTCAGGCAGAGAAAGACAAATACCATATGATTTCACTTATATGAGGAATCTCGAAAAAACAACAACAAAAAAAAACAAACAAAACAGAAACAGACTTACAGATACAGAGAACAAACTGACGATTACCAGATGGGAATGGATGAAAAAGGTAAAAGAGAATAAAAGATACAAACTTCCAGTTATAAAATAAATAGTAAGCCACGGGAATGTAATATATAGCACAGAGAATATAGACAATAATATCATAATAACTCCATGGTGACAGATCATTACTAGACTTGTGATCACATCATAAGGAATATAAATGTTTAAACTATGTTGTAGAACTGAAAGTAATATAACATGTCAATTTTACATTAATAAGAATGCTGCATAACATTATTTATTCAAAAGGCTAAAATAATTTTATAGAGATTGCAGTTTATTCTGAATAATTTCCCCTAATCCAGAAATGGAAAATGTGTTGCAACTGGAGTCCCAGCTCTGATTCTGTAGCAGTGGCATCCTAGAGCTGTGCACGGAGCATTCGGAGGCCACATCGGGCTGCACAGCAAAGTGTGCTTGCTTATTGATGTATGCCATGAGCAGCGGGAGAGCGAACAGTGGCCCAATTATTTGCCACTCCCTCCTCAGTTTTTGAGTGTTTATAATAAACGCTCGTGTTTAAAAGAAGTTGGATTATTCAATCTTTCTAGTTCACTTTTTCTATATATAAGTAGAAATAATTGTCTTCTTAATGCTAATTCCTGAACAGTGATGACGTAATTTAGGCATAGAAAGTACTTAAATTTTTACCCGTGTGAAAGTTACATTTTTGTGTCACATTCTGTATAAGTATTTGATTTATGGAAGGCTTCTAATATTAAATCACCTACATTTAAAAATCAGAAAAGAGCTTACTCCCAAATGCTTGTGGACTCCCTATTCACAATCACCCCAACAAGTTCTTGGGGAACAACCCACAAGTTCTTCAATAGCTGAATAAAGTATTACAAACAATGGTCTTCTCTTTACATTATACACCATCCCATGTAATATGTAATATTACATATTCACATTATACACCATCCCATGTAATATGTAATATGCTATAGAATGCTATTCGACAATAAAGAGGAATGAACTATTTATAGATGAAACAACTTGAATGAATCTCAAAGGCAATACGCTGAAATAAAGCCATTCTCAAGAGGTTATGTTCTATATGATTCCCTTTATAAAGTACTCTTGAAAAGACAAACCTATATTGATAGAAAACAGATCAGTGGTTGTCAGGGGCTAAGGACTGTGAGAATGTGTGACTACAGTGGTATAGTACAAGGGATATAGGGGATTGGGGGTGGTGATAAAAGTGTTCTGTGTCCTGATTGTGGTGGTAGCATCATGAATCTGTACATGTGTTAAAATTTATGTAATAACTACTCCCCAGGGAAGTCAATATTATAATTTTAAACAAATTTTATAAAAGAATGTAGAATTGGATTTTGCGTTAGCTTCAGGCTGTAAGTGTGCTATGATAATAAGTGAAAGAAAATTTTGAGGATTAAAATAAAAGAAATTCTATATACAAAAAAAAACCCAGTGTACAGCAATTTGGTAGTTGGAGTTAGTATTTCATGTTTCATGAACTTGGCTTGTAGTTTGTAATGGAGAGGGTATAAAATGCCTGCATTATTGATACCTCTCTATTACTATCTGCTTGAGTGAACTCAAGCGAGTGATTTAATTACTCAGGTCATCAGGCTCTTTTTCTATAGAGTAAGTTTGGACCCTGTGCTTTTTAAACTGAAATACTCCTAATAAGCAATATGTGTTTGCCTTAATATATAGCATTAGGTAAAATAGATGCCCTGGGAAAATACTCCATGTTTTTTTTCTGAAGGCTTCACATAGTTCCTGATAAAACATTACATCCTCTAGTTGGAATACCGTAAGACTAGAAAATCTAATACCTCTCTTAGGTATAAAGTTTTAGTTTAATTTTTTCCAGATAACTTTTTTTAGTTTTCATATTGTAAGTATTCATTTTTTAATACCACGAAGAACAGAAATCTTAGACCACTAGGTGGGGATGTAAACAATATAGCATTTGTTTTTCTTGTGCTTGGAAGTAACTTGATACAGCCTTAAGCATAATTCCCCGGAAAGAGATGAGAAAACAAAGAACAAATCCACAACAGTACTTGTTTTTATTTTTCTAAATGTTATGGTAATCTGGACTTCGGAAAAATTAAGTTTCTGAATTAAGAATAAGTCATCTGTGCTCAACTAACGTATTATAAAACCACAATTTCTTAGACTGACTCTCTATTGTCACAATATGGGTTTAAAGGTAGATATGAAATCAGAAATATTTACATGCTACATGTTTAAAGATATGAAATCAGAAATAAAATTTAACAATTAAGGTACATTGTAATTTCTTCTGGGTTTTCCATTTTCTTTTTGATACTATAAAAAAGAGTGAATGATCATTTGCTTCTTTTTAAAGATACATTTAATGTTAATTTCACGGTTTATTGGTAATTTTTAGTCTTTACATATAATTAGCAAAAAAATAACTAAACAAAACATTAAGAATATCTTTAAAGAATTACTTTATTACAAAATACCGTTGCACTATGTTGAAAGCAATCTTTCAAAAAGTACTTAAAAAAAATTAGGGAAGAAGTTTTTCGTTTTTTCTTATCTCTAAAATGAGAGGAGCTGTATGTATTCAGGAGTTAATATTGTCTTATTTCTTGAGATTTTTCTTACATCATTACTTGATGTTTTTGTTACTTTTCAGGCAGATGCACATGGTTGTTTATAACTTTATGAGCGTTGGTGTCTATACATCACATCACCATTGAAGATTCCTTGCAGCACAGTTTAGAACTGCTATTCAGTAAAAGCTGACACCCATTTTCTTGCAGGAGTCTGTCTTAGGTTTCTAGTTGTTCATTCTCCGTATTTTGACTCAGCTAAAATGTGAAAGTTTTACCATATTTATTATAATTTAAATGATTTATCTAACAGGGAAAACTCAATTTCTAGCATAATTAGGATGAATTATAGATTATTACATATCTGTGAAATTCTTAGGTAAAATCTAGCCCAGAAATGGAGACCTGAGACTATGATATATTTAGTATTTACATCTTAGTTTACTAAATGTAACAATTTTCAAGGGAGCAATCTTTCTTGTAAGTGAATGACCACATTTGTAAGACTGTGGTTAAAATATACATAAAATTGACTATTCTAACCATTTAGTAATGTTGTGGTAACATATCCATAACATAAATTTTATCATTTTCACTATTTTTAAGTATACGGTTCCGTGGTATTTATTACATACACACTGTTTTGCAACCATCTGCTGTTTCCAAAACTTTATCACCACAAACAGAAACTCTGTAACCATTAAGCAATAACTCCCCACTCTCCCCAGACACTGGTAACCTCTAATCTACTGTCTGTCTCTATGAATTTGCTTTGATGACTCCATTTTAATATGGTTGTATATTTTTAATTTTTCCACTTGGACGAAAAACATTTAAGGTTTACTACTGTCATCTAGAAGAAATAAAATATAACACTGAACAGAACTGAGTGCATATATACAGACACACAAATAGCTATAAAGCATCACAAAGAAGTCACTGGTATCAGTAAGTTTACTAGACCTCTTGTTCATTCTTAGGGTTTCTTAAGTGTTTGCAGGAAGAAGAAAGCTTACAATTCTTTCCTGTCATGTGCTTTATCTTAGAACAAAAATCAAGGAACATGCATATATACATACATAATTAAGGTCCCCATTTTATTCATACCCAGATGACAAATGTAATAAAATAATATAACAGAAAATAAATAAGTATATTAATTAGAAGGAAAAAAGATTTTAAAACTTATTTTATTTTAAAGATTCTTCTCATTTGTTTAACAGTTTCACGCCATACGCAAAACAGATTAGTTAAAAAATATCAATGGAAGCAGCAAATAAATGGTATAAAAAATGTCTTCACAGATTAAAAAAACTGCCTCAGATAAAACAGTTTTTTTTTATGTTTTTGCTACTACTTTTTTTGTTTTTAATTTATTGGGGTGACAATTGTTAGTAAAATTACATAGATTTCAGGTGTACAATTCTGTATCACATCATCTATAAATTACATTGTGTGTTCACCACCCTAAAACAATTTTTAAAGAAAGGGCTTGCACTAGAAGCCATATATAGCCACTTGATTTTTCTGAACAAGAATAAGTAGAAAATGTTAGACTGGTGTCAACTGTTAACTGTCCACATGTAGAATTTTATGAAGATGAAATTTAGACGTGATTCATAATTTAATAAAAGGCTTCACATTTATTGTTGCAAAATGGGAAGATGCATAGTAAATAGATCAACAAATAAACAGAATCCTTGTAGAATTTCTATACTAAAACAAATAGTTTGATGCTGCTGTGACTTTAGCCATTTTGGCACTGTGCCAAGGCGGAGCTGGTTCCTCCAACGCCTGCTGAGATCCCTACAGCTATTCAGAGTTTGAAAGAGTCAGTAGTGCTCAAACTGGTAGTTTCAAACAGCTCAGAATTAAGGAAGCTCTGCTGCATGGTTTGGTGGCCACTGAGATGTGGATGTGGTTTTATGTCTGCAAAATCATATGCAAGTGGGGCATCATTAACTATAATGTTTGAACATCAATATTTAACATCTGTTTATTTTTGGTTTATTATTTGAATGTCTTGGACCATGTGTGATCAGACTGGTATTTGATAAAATATGTCAAAAAAATAAAATTCATCTGTTTTATACTATGTCTTAGGTGGCCTTTCTTGGGTTTTATCAATCTATAACTGGAAAAGTTTATCCTTTATAATGTTTTATTTATGTTGCTATCACATTCTTTACCTTGAACTTACTTTACCTAAATGGAGAATAGTTTTCTAATGCAAACAAAATTTTTCCTATCTCTGATAGAAGAATCAGAGGGATTTTAGAGCTGTTTGGCTCATTCAACGTCCGTTAAACTGCATTCTATTGTGCCTTGTACTGAAGAGACTGCAGAGTTAAAAATTACTTTTCCTGAATCTCTTGCTGCTAGCGTTCTGAATGCACATTAAGTTTCTCTAATAAAATGCATTCCTCCAAAATTTGGAAGGACGAAGTGAAATGAAGGCAGCCTTTCTGCTTCTCTTGACTTGCTGCTAGCCAGTAGGTTCAAGATATTCAGTGATTTTGTTCTGGGAGTCATTTTAAGAGTCTTTTTAGAACCTGTTCCTCCAGTGATTCCCACAATTTTGTATTCATCTAATTCCCTGTGTTAAGTATCTTTGTTAATAGAGAAACAATAGAAGTATTGCCACTAAGTCAGAAAAAGATAAGGATACATGATATTGCCGTGGAAGTTGGCATAAAAATTGTAAAAGGAGAATTAAATCATTTCTGTTTGCAGATGGTATAATTCTATATCCAAAAATCCCAAAACCTTAATGGAAAAACTGGTTAAAACAATAAGAATTTAAACAGCAGGTTATAAATTAAACATAAAATAATTAACACCATTATACAGACAAAGAAATAAGCAGTTAGAAGATGTAATGGAAGAGAAAGAAAACTAAATTTTCAATAGCAAAACAAAAAAGATCTATGTATAAATTTAATACAAAATGCCTAAAACCACATGAGGTAGAATATAAAACACCCAGCAAGATTTCAAAGACAACATGAACAAATAGAAAAGCATTTTTTTTTTGGCTATAAAACTTATCATCAAAAGGTCACTTCTTCTTATGTTAATTTATAAATTGAAAATTAAACCTCAATACAAATACCCTCTGGAATTTTTGTTTATTTATAGAAAGAAAAGTAGATTATAAAGTTTATTAGAAAGAACTAAAAAAGCAAGAATAACCATGAAAATCCTGAAAAGAAGAGCAATGAGGGGAGGCTAGTTTTCCTAGATATTAAAATACATGATACAGATAATATTATTGAAACAGTGGTTCCAGCCCATTGAAATGCAATAAAAAATCCATAATTAGACCCAAACATGTCTGTAAAAACAGCATTTAAAATCAGTGGGGTAAAGAAGGACTTTTAAACTAGTATTGTTCGGATAAACTAGACAGACACATAGGAAAAGCTATAAACGAAATGTTTCTCACATCATACACCAGAATAAATTCCAAATTAAACTGTGAAAATGGAAATGTACAAAATGAAACCATATAGGTACCAGAAGAAAACATGGATGTATTCCTTTTTCTAAGAGTGGGTAAATCTTTTCTAGCCGTGATAACGAAATAAACTTTTTTTATTATTACTTTTAGATGTACAAAACATCTAATAATGATTAGACGTTTACACACCTCATAAAGTGATAACCCCAACAAGTCTACTACCCCTCTGATGCTGTACATAACTATTGGAATACCATTGACTATATTCCCAATATTGTACTATACATTCCATAACAATATGTTTTTAAATAATACTTGATATTCAATATTATTTTATATTAGTTTCAGGTGTACAGTGTAGTGGTTAGGCATTTATGTAATTTATGAAGTGATTCCCCCGATAAGTGTAGTACCCATATGACATTATATGTTTAAAAATATTATTAACTACATTTCCCATTCTGTATTTCACATCCCTGTGACTATTTTGTAACTACCAATTTGTATTTCCTAATCCCTTCACCTTTCTCACCCATCCCCCAACCCCTCTCCCATCTAGCAACCGTCAGCTTGTTCTCTGTATCTATGAGTCTATTTCTGTTTTGATTATTCATTTATTCTGTTCTTTACGTTCCACATATAAGTGAGATCATATGGTATTTGTCTTTCTCGTCTGATTTGTTTCACTTAGCATAATACCTTCTAAGTCTATCCATATTGTTGCAAATGGTAAGATTTTATTCTTTTTTATGGCAGAATAATACTCTGGTGTATATATGTACCACAGTTTCTTTATCCAAAACTATTGACAGAATTGACTGTAGAAAAACAAAAAATTAAATTTTTTTCAAAACAAATTTTTTAGTTTTGAAAAATGAAAAGTTCTAGTTTCAAACTTATGGAAGAATTTTCTATATTTTTTTACCTCAATTCATAATTGTTAACTATTTTCCACATTTGCTTTTTCTTTCTTTCTATACACGTTATTACCATTATTATTATTATTATTATTATTATTATTATTATTGATTTTCTGGACTATGTAAGAATAGTTGCAGACATCATGACCCTTTACTACCTTTATTTACCTCAATGTGTATCTTTTTAAAACAAGGATATTCTCTTATTACAGTATAATTATGAAAGTAAAAATTCACCATTGACACAATACTACTACAATTTAATGTGCAGTTCTTTTTCAAAATTTGTTCTTTGTCCTAATTGTTCTTTATAACAATTATTTTTCTCATGTATAGTCAAATATTCCATTGTTATATTTTGGTAGTCTTTTAAAATCTGTGCTGTTTCCGTAGCCTATCTTTGTCTTTTATGAGAATGACATTTTTGAAGTGTATAATCCAATTGTTTTATGGAATTTGTTTAAAAGTGGATTTGTCTTGTTTTCTCATTAAATTCAGGTTACGCATTTTTTTCATAGTTTTATTGAAGTATAGTTCACATTTCGTAAAATCGACCCACTTACTGTATAGTTTAGTGGTTTTTAATATCACAGAGTTGTAAAACCATCACTATGATCTAATTTTAGAACATTTTCAATGCCCAAAATGAAATTGGTAGTCATCCCAATTCGTGCTCCTTTCCCCACCTACACCATCCTAGTGCTAGGCAACCAGTAATTGATTTTTGTCTCTATGAATTTGCCTAATCTAGACATTGCATATAAATGGAATCATAAATATGTGGGGTTTTTTTTTTTACTGGCTTCTTTTTCTTAATGTTTTCAAGATTAATCCTTGTTAAAGCATGTATTGATATGTGGTATGTCATTCTTTTTTATTACCAAATAATATCCCATTGTATGAATATACCACATTTTGTTTATCAATTCATCATGTGATATACAGTTAGGCTGTTTTCACTTCATGGCTTATAGTGATTCTGTGAAGATTCGTGTACAAGATTTTGTGTGAGCATGTTTTAATTTGGATTATATACCTAGGAATAGAATTTCTGGGTCACATGGTAACTCTGTTTAGCATTTTGATGAACTGCCAAACTCTTTTTCAAAGCAGTCACGCCATTTTACCGCAGTGTATGAGGGTTCCAATTTCTCTACATCTTCACCAACACTTATTATTGTCTTTTTTATTTTGACTATCCTAGTGCCTATGAGGTGGTACCTTACTGGTTTTGATTTGCATTTACCTAATAATTTAGGATATTGAGCATCTTTTCATGTGCTTATTGGCTATTTGTATACTGTGTTTCCCCGAAAATAAGACCTAGCTGGACCATCAGCTCTAATGCGTCTTTTGGAGCAAAAATTAGTATAAAACCCAGTCTTATTTTGTTATAATATAAGACAGGGTCTTATATAATATAAGGGTCTTATATAATGTAATATATAAGACCTGGTCTTGTATTAAATTTTGCTCCAAAAGACACATTAGAGCTGATGGTCCGACTAGGTCTTATTTTCGGGGAAACATGGTATATCATGAACAAAGAGAATTTAATCCAGGAATTCAAGGCTGGATCAATATTTAATTCTCTATCAATATTAATTTACTGTATCAAAATAAAGGAGAGAAAAGCATATGATCATTTGAAAATGTGAGGAAATAATTGACAAAATTCAACACACACTTATGATAAAAACTCAGCAAACTAGGAATAATGGAGAACTTGTTAATCTGATAAGGTGTTTCTACTGAAAACTCTCAATTAACATCATACTTAGTGGTAAAAGACTGAATATTTTGCCCCAAAGTTTTGAAATATGGAAAGAACGTCCAGTTTCACCACTTATATTTACTATTGTACCAAATGCCCTACGTATTGCATTAAGGCAGAATAATAATAGCAATACTATGCATAAATTTCATGAAGAAAGAAGTGAAACTGTCTGCTTTTACAAGTTATAAGATTCTTTCCTATAAAATCTAAGGAGTCTGCAAAACAACTAGAACAAAAGGGGGAATTTAGCAGTGTTACAGAATTCAGAGTTAAGATACAAAAATCAGTTGTATTTTTATATACTAGTAGCAAGTAATTGGAAAATTTGTTTAAATTTCATTCACAATTGCACCAAAAAGATAATACTTAGGAGTAAATATAGCAAAAAAAGTCTACAACTTCTACCCTGAAAGCTACAATAATGGGAGAATTTAAAGATCAACTAAATTAATAGAGAAATACCATGTTCATGGATTGGAACATTCAAGTTTGTTCAGGTGTCACTTCTAACCAAATTGATCAATATTTCTACACCAATCTCAGTCAAAACTTCAACTATTTTGATGAAACTTGGCAAGCTGATTCTAAAATTTCTTCGGAAATTCAGGAAAAAACAAACGAGTAGACAAAGCAAATTTTTAAATAATAAAGTAGAAGGACTTACTTAAATGATTTCAAGACTTCGGATAAAGTTACTGTAATCAAGACACTTGTTATTTGTGAAGTGATAGGCCTTGATTCTTAAGGTAAACCTACATATACATAATTAGCTAATTTTCACCAAAGTACCAAGGTAATTCAGTGAGGAAATGGAAAATCTTTTCAATAAGTGATATTGCTACAACTGGCTTTTTATATGGGAGAAAATTATTAGACCCTACTTCACATCATGAAGAAAAATTAACTCAAAATGAACCATAGACTCAAGTGTAAACCTAACACTATAAATTTTGGGGGTAAAAAACAGGAGAAACATCTTTGCTACCTTGGTGTAGGAAAATGATTATTAGGGTTCGAAAATCATGAACCATACAAGAAAATATAAATTAGTGTTTTAAAATAAAAATGTAAAAGTTTTGCTCTTTGAAAACACCATTAAGAAAATAAAAACAATGCATGTGTAGGGGAAAATATATGCAAACATATTTCAAAGGACTTGCTTCTAGGATCTAAAAAGAACTCTTACACAAGTCACAAAGAAAACAAATGACCTATTTTTAAAATGGACAAAAGTTTTGCACAGGTACATCAAAAAAAAGATGTATGAATAGGTAAATATGCACATGAAAATATGCTCAACATTAGTCAGCAGGGAAATGCAAATAAGTCAAAATGAGACACCTTTCACACTCATTAATAAAGTTAAAAGATGTTAGTACTGAATGTTGGTTAGGATTTGCAGCAACTAGAACTCACGTATTACTTACTGGTGGACATGTAAAATGGTATAGGCACTTTTGAAAATGGTTTGAGAGTTTCTTAAAAGTTAGCAACAAAAGGGGCGACCAGATGGCTCAGTTGGTTAGAGCGCGAGCTCTGAAACAACAGGATTGCAGGTTCGATTCCCACTTGGGCCTGTGAGCTGGCGCCCTCCACAACTAGATTGAAGGACAACGACTTGGAGCTGATGGGCCCTGGAGAAACACACCATTCCCCAATATTCCCCAATAAAATTTATTTAAAAAGTTAGCAACAAAAGAAAAAATAGACACATTTGATTTCATCAGTATTAAAAACTTTTGTATTTTAAAGGACATTATCAAGAAGTTGAAAAGACAGCTCACAGAATGGGAGAAAATATTTTCAAATCAAATATATGATAAGGGACTTTACTTGAATATATAAAGACCTACAATCAATAAGACAAAATCAATTGAAAAATGGGTGAAAGATCCGAATAGACATTTATCTGAAGAAAGTATACAAATGGCTAATAAGCACACAAAATGATGCATCATTAATCATCAAGGAAATGCAAATCAAAATCACAGTGAGATACCACTTCACATCCATTAGGCTGACCACTGAAAAAAAGTAAGAATCAAGTATTGGTGGGAATGTGGAGAAGTTGGAACCTCTCATACATACGTTGCTGGTGACAATATAAAATGGCTCAGCAACTATGGAAAACAATTGGTCTGTTTCTAAAAAAGTTAAACATAGGATTACCGTATGACCCAGCAATTCCATTCCTTGAATATACCCTAAAGAACTGAAAACAGATACTCAAACAAATACTTTTACATAAATGTTTGTAGTAGCTATATTCACAATAGCCAAAATGTGGAAACAACCTAAATGCCCACCTAAATGCCCATCAACAGATGAATGGATAAACAAATTGGGGTGTAGCCATATAATGGAATATTATTCAGCCAATGAAAAGAGATGAAGTAGTGATATATGCTATAATGCAGATGAGCCTCAATAACATTATGCTAAGTGAAAGAAGCCAAACACAAAAAGCCATATATTGTATGATTTAATTCATATGGAATATCTAGAATGTGTAAATCCAGAGAGAGAAATCAGATTGGTGGTTACCAGTGGATAGGAGAAGGAGGGAATAGGAAATCACTACTTAGTATGGGGTTTTATTTTGGGGTGATAAAAATGTTTTCCAATTAATGTGATAGTTGCACAACATTCTAAATGTACTAAGTGCCACTGAATTATTCCCTTTAAAATAGTTAATTTTATGTTCTGTGAACCTCCTAGAGTGACACACAGAGATAGATAGATTATAGATAGATAGATAGATAGATAGATAGATAGATAGATAGATAGATAGATAGATAGACAGATAGACAGAAAGACTTCTACACTCCAATTATAATGAATAAAATTTAACAGCCTAACCATACCAAGTCTTGACATGGTTGTAGAGGAATTGGAACACTTACTTCTTGCTGGTGGAAATGTAAAATTGTAAAATCACTTTGGAAAACAGTTTGAAAGTTGTTTAAAAATTTAAACATACACCTACCACTAATTCAGCCCATCCACTCATAGAAATTTGCCCACGACAAAAGAGCATATGTCTACATAAACTCTTGTATTGCAATGTTTGTAGCTTTATTTGTAATAGCCCCAAATTGGAAACATCCAAAATGTCCACTAACAGGTTTATGGATAAACACATTGTGATATATCCATAAAAATGGACTACTCAGCAATATACTAGAAAGGGAGCCAAGCCAAAAAAAAGAATATATGCCATATGATTTATTTTATATGAAAGTCTAAAAAATGCTAGCTAATCTATAGTGACAGTAAATAAATGATTATTTGGGGCCAGGGATCAAGACAAAGGGAGAAAAGGGATTACAAAGGGGATGACAAAACTTTGTGGGGTGATGGATATATTCACTATATTGATTGTGCTGATGGTTTCATAGGTGTATTCTATTCATATGGCAAGACTTACCAAATGGTGCACTTTAGATATGAAGTTTATTGTATATCAATTATACCTCAATGATGCTTTAAAAATAAATATTGGTGAAGATATGGAGAAATCGGTACCCTTTTACACTGCTGGTGGGGATGAAAAATGATGCAACCACTTTGGCAAACAGTTGGCAGTTCCTCAAAAAGTTAAACATGCATCAATCAATTCTACAACAAAGTATATACTCATGAGAAATGAAAACATATACCCATAGAAGAAATTTCAGAAAATTTTCATGCACTCTTATAATAGCCAAAAGGTGGAAACAAACCAAATTCTATCATATAACGAATGGATAAACAAAATATGGTATATTCACATCATGGAATATTATTCAGCCACAAAAAGGAATGAAGTACTGAAACATGCTTCAACGTAGTTGACCCTTGAAAACATGCTAAGTAAAATAAGTCCAAACACAGCAGAACAAATATTGCATGATTCCACTTATATGTGATACCTACAATAGGCAAATTCATATAGACAGAAAGTAAATAGAAATAGAGGTTACCAGGGGCTGTGGAGGGGGGAAGGAAATGGGGGAGTTATTTTTTAATGGGTACAGAGTTTCTCTTTGGTATGATGAAAAAGTTCTGGAAAGTTCTGGTTGCACAATACTGTGAAATGTTCATAATGCCACTGAATTGTATACATCAAAATGCTTAAAATGTAAATGATACACTTTAAATATCTTACAATTTTATATGTCAGTTATATCTCAATAAAGTTGAAATGATTTACAAAGTGAAAAAATTAGTCAAAAATCTACTTCAGGGCACTGGAAATCAACCAATAGAAGACAACACATTGAGCAACATTTCTTCCTAAAAGCTAATGCAATTACAGGTAATAATAGTGAGAAGCTGTGGCATTCTTATCTGGAACTGTTTCTATACCTCATTCCCCAACTTGGTGGACAAGAATGGTAGTTTATCAGCTTTTGACTGGTCAGGGAAACTGCCACATTTGATGTCAGAGTAGAACTCAGTTAGAGGTGAGGAGTGAAAACCCATGTCTTTGCCAACTAAAATTGGCCAAATGAGGATGGAAATGATGAGGATAAACCTCCATTTTGCTAGCCAGAAGTTGCAGTTCCGGTTGGGGTGAGGGGTGGCCCAGCCAGAAATTTGATGGGCAATCTTGGAAATGAGAAAGGTATATAGGAACTCAGGTTAGCTCCCCACATATCTCTGGCTAACTGGGAAACTACACATATGCAAGACAATGCCAGGAACACCTGGTGGAATGTGAAAAGGCAAAAGAAACTAGAGAGGTGGCTCAGACTTTGAAAGTGTTCTGCATCCCACACACAGGTTATTGGTAAGTGGTAGAAGCTTTATCACATCAAGGTATGTGAGCACAACTGGCCAAATCATTGACCACTAAGTTATGTTGAAACACATAACTTATTACAAAATAATAATAATAGGAATAATTTTTTAAAAACTGAGCAGCAACATTCAAGGAAGAAATTATAACAATTATTTACCATCTCTTCCAGAAAATAGAAGCAGAGATAATACTTTCTAACTTATTCTGTGAGTCCAACATTACCTCAATTCCAAAACCAGACAGACAAGTAACAAGAATGGAAAAGTGCAGATCAATATCTTTCAGGAACCACAGATGCAAAAATTCTCAATAAAATATTAGCGAATTGAATCCAATGATGTATAAAAAGGATTATATACCATGAACAAATGGAATTTATTCCAGGTATGTATCAATATTTGAAAATCAACTAATGTAATCCATCACATCAAGTTAAAGAAGAAAAATCATATGATCACATCAATAAATGCAGAAAAAGAATTTGTATTTGAAATAATCCAAAATCCATTCATGATAAAAACTCACCAAACTGAGAATAGAAGGAAACTTCCTCAACTTGACAAAGAATATCTATAAAGAAATCTACAGCTAACGTCATACTTAATGGTGAGAAATTATGTACTTTCCTTCTCAGATCAGGAGCATGGCAAGCTTTTTCACTCTCACCACTCCCATTCATCATCATATTGGAGATCCTAGCTAATGCAACATGACAAGAAAAGGAAATGAAATGTACAGAGATTGAGAAGGAAGAAATAAAACTTGCTGTTCTCAGGTCGAAAGAATCAACCAAAAAACTCCTGGAACTAGCAACCAATTATAGCAAGGTTGCAGGATACAAGCTTAATATACAACAGCCAATTGCTTTCTTAAACCAGCACTGAGTACTTGGAATTTGATATTAAAAACACAGTATCTTTCACATTACCACCAAAAAACATGAAATACTTAGATATAAATATAAGAAAATATGTACAAGATCTATATAAGGAAAACTATAAAATTCTGATAAAAAAAGATCTAAGTAAATTGAGAGATAATGCATGTACCTGCCTTTGAAGACTTAATATTGTCAAAATATCAGTTCTTAACTTGATCTGTAGATTCAACATACTCCCAATCTAAATGCTAGTTATTTTGTGGTAATTGACAGACTGATTCTGGAGTTTATATGGAAATGCATAAGACTCATAGTAGCCAACACACTATTGATGGAGAAGAAAAAAGTCAGAAGACTGACACTCCTCAGTTTCAAGATTTCCTATAAAGCCATAGTAATCAAGACAGTATGGTATTGGTGAAAGTATAGACAAATTGATAAATGGAACAAAATAGAGAACTCAGAAATAGTCCAACAAAAATATATTTAACTGATCTTTGAAAAAAGGTGCAAAGGCAATTCAGTAGAGAAATGGTAGTCTTTTCAACAACTGGTGCTGGAACAACGGGACATCTACATGCCCAAAATTGAATCTAGACACAGACCTTACAGCATTCACAAACGTTAACTAAAAATGGATCATAAGCCTATATGTAAAATTCAAAACTATAAAACTCCAAGAAGATAACATAGAAAATCTAGGTGACCTTAGATACAACAGTGAATGTTTAGATACAACAACAAAAGCATGATGCATGAAAGAAAAGATAAGTTAGACATCATTAAAATTAATATCTGCTCAGAAAAAAGACACTGTTAGCAGATGAAAAGACAGACCACAGACTGGGAGAAGATATTTATAAAACACATATCTAATAAAGTACTGGTATGCAAAGTATACAAAGAATTTAAAACTCAGCAATAAGAAAATAAGCAACTCAATTGTAAATGTGCTAAACATCTGAACAGACACTTCAGCAAAAAGATACATAGATGGCAAATAAGTATATGAAAAGGTGATCAACATCATATATCATTAGGGAATTGCAAATTAAAATAATGAGTATTAAAATAATGAGTATTAAAATAACTACACACCTATCAGAATGGCAAAAATCCAAAACATTGACAACACCAAATGCTGACAAGTATGTGGAGCAAGAAGAACTCTTCCTTTATTGCTATTGAGAATACAAAGTGGTACAGCCACTTTGGAAGACAGTTTGGCAGTTTCTTACAAAACTAAACATACTCTTAACATATCACAGCAGTCACACTCCTTGATATTTACCCAAATTAGTTGAAAACTTATGTCCACACAAAAACCTTCACTCAAGTGTTTATAGCAGCTTTATTGATAATTACGAACACTTGAAAGTTTTATATACATACACACACACACACACACACATATACGTATATATACATATATGTTATATATATTTATAAGTATATAGTATATATTTTTATATAATATATATTAATAATATGATATATATATATATATATATATGTCCATTCAACAATAGAACAGAATGAAGTACTGATTCATGCTACAATATGAACCTTAAAAACATTATGCTATGTGAAAGAAGCCATTCACAATAGACCATATATTGTATGGTTCCATTTATGTGTAATGTACATTATAAGCCAATCCATAGAGAGATAAAGTCGATTTGTTGTTTCTAGGAACTGGGGGAAGAGAAATTGGTAGTGACTGCTAATAGGTATGGGGTGTCTTTTTAGGGTGATGAAAATTTGGAATTAGACAGTAGTGATGATTGCATAGATGTGTGAATATACTAAAAGAAAATTGAATTGCACACTTTAAAAAGGTGAATTTTACGAAAAATGAATTATATTTCAATAATAAAAATATCTTAAAACTGACATCTTCCTAGTAACCCTGTCATAGCTGATCCCACGAGTGTAATTGTGAAAACAGCAGTACATGAAAACCTACACTACTGCCAAAAAATTAAAATGGTTAGCAGTGTGATTAGGAGACTGTACAATGTGTATTCACTAATTCTAAAGGGAGAGCTGGAGTAGCATAAACAACTCACATGTTTCCCTATGTAAAATAAAGGTAGTTCTAGTAATTGGGGGAAAATATAGCGCTTTTTCTCTGTGCTATTAGTTCCCGTGATTGAAATGAGGTTTGTATTAACAGAAAGCTGTACATGTATTGCATTGCTGTTTTTTAAGATGGCCATAATACTGCACCAGCCCTTTCCTATTTTTTTCTATGTTCACAATGTAGGTAACTGGTAGAATAAGGATGTTGCACTCTTGAATACACGAGTATGGTTCTCCACAGGGATAAGGAAAGGAAGTACCTTGATAGCATTATGTGGTGGGAATTATAATTACTATGATTTTTAACAGGAATGTTTTAAAAATTAAAGATAAATTAATAGGGACTTCTGTTTCTGATCAAGATGAAGTAACTGGACAAGATTTACCCTCTTCTGAAATAAATGGGGGAAAAAGAATATATGAAACCAGTGTTTTTCAAGATGCTGGACATCAGGTAATAAAGGACATTGTTCCTTGAGAAGAGGGGAATCGAACAAGATGAGCCTCCGATTGCCTCAGCTTACTGCACTGAGGGATTTCCTAGACCCTGTCAAAGGATAGGAAAATGGAGGACAAGCTCAGACACTCCTCGAGTTGAGAGGACATAAAGATGGTAATATGGATATAAAAGATACACATCATTAGTCATAGGGAAATGCAAATTAACACACAGATACCACTATACAGCTGTTGTTAGAATGACTGATATTAAAAAGATAGACCATCCCAAGTTTGGGCTAGAATGTAGAAGATCTGAATCACTCATTCACTGCTGGTGGGAATGTCAAATGGGTAGACTTTTTGGAAAAACAGGTTAGCAGTTTCTTAAAAAATTAAATATATATCTACCATATGATCTAGCTATTCCACTCCTTGGTGTATGCTCAAAAGAAGGGGAAAACAAAGTGGTAACATACATCCACATGAAATGTTGTACCAGCATTTTTTTACCAGCATTATTTGTAATAGCCAAAAGTGTCTATTACAATCCAAATATCAATCAACTGATGAAATAAATAAACTCTGGTATCTGTACAATGGAATACAATATAGCAATAGAAGGGAATGAACAATTTATACATGCAACAAAATTGATGATTCTCAAAATAATTACACTGAATGGAAGAAAGCGGACAAAAAAGAATGTATACTACATGATTCCATTTATATAAAATTCTAGAAAATGAAAATTAATCCATTGAAAGCAAACCCTTGGTTGCCTAATGATCACAGACTTGGGTAACATGGAAGCATGGGAAGGAGGTATAAAGGAGCATGAGGAAACTTTTGAGGGAAATGGTTATGTTCATAATCTTGGATTATGTTGAAATTTCACAGTGTATATATATATAAACACATGCAAAAATGATCTAGTTATAAACTTTAAATATGTACAACTTATTGTGTGCAAATTACAAGAAGTCCTCATTTTGCACAGTTCTAATATGCACAAATTTAAATCAGCATGTTCAATTAAATTACACCCATCCCCTAAAAACATGATTCAAATTTAGTTTACCACAGAATATTTATTGTAAATAATTGCATGAAGTATAAACTTTGTGACTAGCCCTTCAGCAGCAAAGTTTATATAACAAAGGCACACCATGATCAGTGACCAGTCATACTACTTTTCCCAAAGTCTGTTGATGGTTTTTCCCTGCACATCTGACATTCAGTTCATGTACAGAAAGTAAAGCATGTAGTTGTGTTACCTTTTTGACTCCCAGTGAGCAACACACATTTTACCAAAATGAATAATCAAAAGAAAAGAAAAGGTAATTGGCTGACTGTTATGGTTAATTTTATGGTTAATTTTAACTTGCCAGGGCCATGACCAGGTATTTGATGAAAGACTATTCTCAGTATATCTCTGAGGATGTTTCAGGATGAGATTAACATTCGAAACAGTAGACTGAGTAAAGCAGATTGCCTCTCTAATATGCTTGGCCCTCATTAAATGAGGGCTTGAATAGAACAAAAAGACTGACCCTCCCCTCCCATGAGTAAGAGGAAACTACTCCTGCCCAACTGATGAGCTAGGACATGTCTTTTCCTGCCTTCAGCATCTCTGGAGTCTTGTCCAGCTCCGCTTTGGATTGAAACTTACACCATGGACTTTCCTGTTTCTTAGGCCTTTGGACTCAGTCTGGAACTACACCATCAACTCTCCTGTGTCTCCAGCTTGCCAACTGCAGATCATGGGACTTCTCAGCCTCCATAATTACACGAGTCGATTTCTTATAATAAATGGCTTTGTACATGTATCCTGCTAGTTCTATTTCTCTGAGATCTCTGATTAGTACAGATTTTGGTACTGAGAAGTGGGGTGGCTGTTGTATCTAATACCTAAAAATGTGGAAGTGGCCTTAGAAGTGAGTAATGTGTAGAGGCTAGAAGAGTTTTGAGGTGTATGCTAGAAATATGGACATTAAAGGGCTCAGAAAGAAAAGAAGAGAGCTCAAGAGAAAGCTTCCATCTTCTTAGGGAATATATAAATAATCATGGACAGAATGTTGCTAAAAAAATGGGCATTAAAGGTCATTCTTCTGGTGAAGTCTCAAATGGAAATGAGGACAGATTATTGGAAACTGGAGGAAAGGCAACCCTTGTTAAAAAGTGGCAGAGAACTTGGCTGAGCTGTGTTCTGTGTTTTGTGGAAGACAGAATTTGTGAGTGATGAAATTGGATATTTAGCAGAGGAGATTTCTAAGTAAAGCATTAAAGGTGTGGCTTGAGTCCTTATTGTTTATAGTAAAATGTGAAAGGAGAAAGATAAGATGAAGATATAATTGTTAAGCAAAAGGAACCAAAACTTGGAGGTTTGAAAAAATTTCAGCCTATCCATATTGCAAAAAATGAAAAGCTTGTTCTGAAGAGAACACGAAGGGTGTGGCTGAACAACCATTTGCTAAAGAGATCATGGGTGCAACTTATGGATTTAATCAGCCATTTCAGCAGAAGCCAGGAACAAGAGATGTGATTATACCAGCAAAGACACTGTCAATTTAAATGAAAGAGGACAGAGAAAGCCGATTGGAATGAAGGGTGGCTCTAGGATTTCTTGATTGTACAGGACAGGATCATAGACCTATTAAGTTGGAAACATACACTATGCTTAAAGAAAAATGAAGAATGACCCCGAAGGAGAGTCAGAGATCATCAGGGCTGCCTCTCACTATGGGCTCAGGGATCATGGTTGATGCCTGTTAAGTTTTAGATGGAGTTATAGATGAAATACTTGACCATGGAAATGTTGACGCTGCTGTCATTCAAAAGACTCTAGATATTAAGTCAGAGGAATTTAGTGAAGGTGAGTTATCAACATAAGGGAAATGCTTGTGATAAAAAGGATTAAGATACTCCAGAGGAAGTAATCCAGTAAAAAATATCTAGATAAAATGTTGGAAGCTTATCCAGACTTAAAAGTATGTGAAATTTATCAAGGCATAGAAAAGGAGGTGCTTACTTCTTAACCTTAATTTATAGGAAGAGGAAGAGGCAAGTCTGTTCAAACTACTCAATCATTTTTTTTAACAAGGAAATTAGAAAATGCTTTAATCTCAATATTTTTAATTTTTAAAATTAGTTATAAATAAATATTAGTTTTAATTTTTAAATTTTCCTATAAATTTACAGCCAACAGTAAGCATTTTCAATTTTTTGACAAAAATTTGTAAAGGTTATGGAACAATTATACTTTTTTCCACTAATTACTAAGAAAACTTTGTATGTGTGAAGTTGCAGTCATTTTTACATCCATTATTGTACCAAGTGAAAGTTGCTTGTATATATCAATTAAAACTGCCAAAAATAAACTGATGATAATTTAAAATTCTGATTTCGAATTAAATTGTATTCAAAAGCAACAGAAAGAAATTGAAATATTAATTACAAATTAAATTAAACTAAAAGGTTTTATTCAATTAAATTCAAAAGCTTTGAAAAAATCAGAATTAACCCAAACAACACCAAATAAAAAAATGTTTTAAAAATATGTAAAAACATTTTTCCATATGAAACAGAGATTTTGTTTTCTGAAATTTCATTATATTTTTCTATATATTAAAGCTTTTAATTATCACCTATTAATGAGTTTGATATATTTAGCAAACCAGTCATTCAGTAGAGTATTAGCTCTTAATAAATTGATTTTTGGTGAACTCACCTGATCCCTAGAAGATTCCAACTACTTGATGAAGACCTACTTGATACTGGGAATTGAATAACAAGCAATACACACTCACACACTCATATATAAACATACAGGTATAATATATCAACTTGCCTTTCAGCTATAAACTGTGAAGCTGTGCACAAAGGAAGTGCATAAAGTAGCCTATGGCAAACGTTACATCGTTGGAGCTATCGCCTCATTAAGGTGAAAGAAAATGGAAAATAGTCATTCAGCAATCTATGGAGAACATGTTATAGAACCTTAGAAAATTAGTATTATCCCCTAAGTCAAAGAGTTTAACACTAAAAATTTATCAAGTATGATCTTGATAAAAGTTGAGCAGAAAACTGAAAGTAGAATAGAAAATCTCAGGATTAGATACAAAGGGAGTTGAGTGATATAAGGAAAGACTTTAAGGAAATTAAGAATTCACTGATAAAATTTAAGTCTAGAGGCAATGTGTGCTTAAATGACCATGAGACAAATCAGTGATGTGATCTTGAGTTCACCCTGTAAGCAGGGGAAGAGAAGAAAATATGCAAATGATATTGTATTTGAAACATAGCCAACTTGGTATAAAGCACCGCAAAAGAAGCAGAAATCAAAATTAGAAGGTTTTTTTTTTTAAATTTAGGAATTCCAATTAAACATTTGAGCCTAATTAAGAATAATCAACAAAAAAAGAGAAGCATTCTTACATCTACCTGACACCATTTTTTAATTATAGTAAGAGGAATAAATACTGAGAGTTACCCTGTTACCTATAAGGAAACAAAAATCAGGATGTTCTGAACTTTATAACTGTAAATTCCATAAGACTGAGAAGAAACGGATTTTAAGGAAAGGATTGATTTAAGAATTTTGTGCTCAACTGATGTTTATTTTTTTTCACGTGTGAAAGGAATCTAAAAGTATTTTCAGGTTTTCAAGTCCTCAGAAAATATGTTTCGCAAACCACTGTAGAAAAAAAAAAACTTTATGAAGACATACTTATGAACTAAAAGATGACTTTTTAAAACTGTCTCCAACCACTTCAGTGAAACAGCTGTGATGTCTGTGTTGCAAATCCAATTGTCAATCTGTAATGTTTATTTTACTCAGCTTATCAATGACAGTTGAAACAGTTCATCACTATGTCCTTTTTGAACATGTTTTTCACTTGATTTTTAGACCATTACTCATTTCACATTACTCATTCTTAATTTACTTTCTTGATTTTTCCTCATATCTCTAACTTCGAAGTATGACAGCACCATGGGACTTAATCTCTCTGCAGTCACTTTTTGGTGATGGCAACTATTTCATATTTATTTTTACATTTTTAATTAAAATGTACTTAGCATACACCACTTTATTCGTTTTAGGTGCACAACATAGTGATTTGACATTTATATATCTTCCAACGTGAACAACCATTTCATATTTAAACTAATATAAAGACTTTAAATACTATAAGCAAGTAACTCCCAAATTTGTATGTCCAGCCTGGAGTCTTTCCCTGAACCCCAAACTTATACAGCCATCTTTGTACTTAACTAACTGGATGTTTAGTTAGCTCTTAACAAGTACCAAACCAATCTGTTGATATACACCAAACCCATAACTCCTTCACCCGAAACAGCTCTTTTGCAATCTCTCTATATAAATAAATGCTAACTTTAGTCTTGTAGTTCCTGAGAACAAAAGCTATGGAGTCATCATTCACTCCTCTTTCACTTATTGCACATAGCCAATCCATCAGCGGATCTTTTAGCCCTACCTTTAGAACATACTCAGAATCTGACCACTTCCCATTTCTTCAATCACTACCATCAATTCTAAGCTAGTATCATCATTCCTTGTTTGGATTTTTTAGCGACCTCGTACATATGATCTTCTAACTTTCATTCTTGCTTTGCTATAGTCTGTTCTAACACTGCAGCCAGAGAGATCTTTTTGAAAGGCAAGTCAGTCCATGTCATTTCTTTGCTTAAAGTCACTCAATGGTTTTCTACTCAGGGTAAAAATTCAAAGTCATTATATAATGGCTTAAAAAGTCCTACAAAATATGGCACCATCTATGGTAGTCTCTGACCTATCTCTTCATGCTCTTGTTCTTGACTCCTTCAGCCTATTTAGCGTTCATGAACCAACTAAGCATATTTCTGCCACAAGACCTTTCCAGATTTGTTCTCTCTACCTGGGAAGCCCTTCCCCCGTACATCTATATGCCTTATTCCATGATGGAATATCTTGTCTTTGCTCAAATACCATTGAGACCTTTTTTCATTATTCTTAGAACTTCCTGTACATCTTTTCCACTATTGTTATCTACAATATTTCTCACAACCATATATAACGAGTTTGCAGACTATGGCCAGTGGGCTAAATCTTACCTACCACCTGTTTTTTTCAAGTAAAGTTTTCTTGGAACACAGCTATGCCCACTTTTTCACATGTTGCTTATGGCTGTTTTTTCACTATAGTGGCAGAGTTGAGTTTTTGCAACAGACATGTGGCCCACAAAGCCTAAAACATTTACTGTTTGGCCCTTTACAGAAAGAGTTTGCTGACCCTGATACACACTATATATTTGCTTGGAGTTTTTGGCTCATCTTTCCCCACAAGAAAGTCATCCCTAGGAAGGCGAGTTGTTATTTTTTTTTCACTGTCATATCTCTAGAATAATACCTAGCACATAACAGGAGTTCAGTATGTATTTCTGGAATAATTAAATGACTGAATGAAAGAAAAGACATGGTGTGGTATAGTAATTAAAAGATATATTAAAGGATTTTAGGCTTTAGAGACAAAAATTTCTCTAGATTATAAGCTTTGTTATTATGTATCATCATCTAAAAATAATTAATATGCTTTCAAGTAAGCATGTTTTCAATTAAGAAAAGAGACTCCTGTGTAAGGATGGTAAAGAGAAGCTACAGAATTTCCCTCCTCTGATACCTAATGATATGAGCTACAACAATTTTTAGAAAATTATAAGAACAGCAGAACCAGAAGAAAAACAAAACGTTTCATTAGCAGTAACCAGAAATTAGAAACAAGATAGAATCTCATGTCATACATTTCAAATGATGATAATCAAGGAAAGAAACAGATTTGCTGAAATGTACAATGGCATCCAGCTGGTCATCTAATTCCCAAAATTTATCTTAATCTCAAGATTATTGTTGAATTTGAGAATCATCATTAATGCACGTAAAATAGTAGAGGGAGAGATGTATAGGGTCTCCTTACATCGTTTTTTTTCTTACCATGTGAAAATAGAAATAGCTGCTGCAAAGAAATGACTAAAAGGTGAGAAGTGAAGGATGAGCGATGATTTCTTGGCAGAAGCAGAGCGTTCAAGATTCCTGAGTTGAGAGAAAGATCTCATTCACAAGGGCTATCTACCTATGGAAATAAGATACGTTCCCTCTCCTGAGTAGTTAGGGCAACCTCTAACAAAATCTCAAAGAAGTAAACCCAATTCCTCCAACAACAGCTGCACATAAAATCTGCCATCAAAACTCCAGCTGAATTGTCTCCCTCTGTTCATATACTTTAGCCATACTAGGTAGCTCACAGTTTATTATATATATATATATATATATATATATATATATATATATATATATATATAGCCATTTTTAAAGATATTACGTAGTTTCCAGGTAATTTTTATTTGTTTTCCTTCTCAGAGGGTAATTTCTATTAGGTTGCCTCTCTTCAGTGAAGAATGGAAGAGGGAGAGAGGGAGAGGGGGAAAGAGGGAGGGAGGGAGGGAAGGAGGGAGGGGAAGAGAGAGAGAGAGAGAGAGAACAGATGGGGGAGAGAGAGGGGTTATAAAAAAGTAATTTGAACTCATTTGGGTAAGGATATTTTAATGTCATTGATTCTCTTTTAAACAAAACCTAATGATATTTTTGGGTAAATGATTCTGGTAAAATAGTTAAAAGCTTCCCAGAATAAGGACAAAATAATGCTTTCCAGTATTTTTGTCTTAGGTGGAGAAGAAACTAAAGCTAAGGAATTATTAATTCAGTGTTGCACTCCTCAAAACAAAAGCTGATACAGAATCACACAGTTGCCGAGTTTATCAAATCAGCAGCAAAATAATGAATAATTATGTCTAGGGAGAAGTCAGAAGCAACTATTGGCAAAATTTCTTTAATGTGATACTTTGGACACTATAGTATCAATGATACACAATATGAAAGCACTGTTACTCTACTATGTGCATGCTAATAGATACTTGCCTTTTCAATTGGATGAGACCTTCTATGGGAAGAGTACTAAGAAACTTTTTACCTATGTATAGTTCACTTATGAGGGAGAAGTGCTTGACAACTTCTTGGGTTTTCTTAATCACTGAAAATCCATGATAAGGGAAAGAGATTTTAAATAATCTGGTTCATGATTATTTGTAAGTCAAAAATTTTTCTGGAAAAGGTATGTTGGATCAGTATTGATAAAGCACAAGCTATTGGATAAGGGACAACACCACTACGCTAAAGAGTTGACATTTGAATATCATTTCTCACACTGCATTATTCCCAGAGCACAATGGTGGACTTTAAACAATATGGACTTTGATCTTGATTCAGGTTTTAAAGAAAGTAGTGAAAATTGTGCTTCTGATTGAATTCTGGTCCTTGAGTGTGTAATTTTGAGAATGCTGTGAAAATAAATGAGCAGTGAATATTAAACTCTGGTTTTCTGACTGGAAACATGGTGTCTGTCAAGAAGGAAGGTAGTCATATGAATTTTTAAAATCAGATGGGAGATAAAAATACTTCTTCATGACCTTAAAAAAGACCATTTCTGTGATTTCAGAGTGCTTGCTCAAATGGCATGTGTCATTACCTTGAATAGCTTGAAACTATCCTTCAGGGCTAAATTATTACCAAGTTTAATGCTGATAATAATATATTGGGACAAACTATAATGCAAAGAAGTCTTAATCACTGTGACATGGACTCTTTCACAAATTATGATATGTATTCTCCTTACCCCACCTGCACCCAGAAAAAATAATCACTCCTTCTAAAGTGCACTCATTTTACTTTGAAAACCTTTATTAGAGTATTTATCACATTGTGTGAGATATTTTGGGGTGTTAACATATCTAAATTGGACTGTGCATTCCTCAAGTGCTAAAGATTGTGGTGTTCCCAAACAGAGGTGCAGAGGTGTGCTGGTAAATCTGGGAATAAAACTGTGTGTGTGTGTGTATGCACATGTGCACGTGTGTCTGTATACAGTATGTGTATATGTATATGTATACACATACACATATATATGTGTAAAGTCTCTATAGCCAATTGATTCTCATGGAATGCTTTAGTTGATTTTTACCAAACTCTTGTGTCTATAGTTCTATCTGTAGCCAACCTATAGTTGGAATTGTTGAAGAATGTGATTCTGACGTAGTAAATGGTCATTGATGTTTTTGTTTAAGTAAATGAGTAAGATGAAAATGAAATGACTTCATTTTTTCATCATTGAGGTGAGTGACGTCTTGTAACTTGGTAATAGTTTTTAAATATTGGGAGATTATTATTTTCCTTTTTTTTTTCCTATTTCACTGCAACACTTTAAGTTTAATTTGCATTAACGTTTTTTCCATCACTTTCTTAAGTCTCTAGACTATCAACAAAGCATTAAGTTATGCCCTGATGTGTAGTGTTTGCCGATTCGCACCATGGTTAATTTCAAGCTGCACCATTATATCACTGATCACATAATTGGGAAGATATGGGCAGTGGCACACCACTGTATAGTTTTTAGGGTTTTTTGTTTGTTTGTTTGTTTTTTGTCATTCTACAAGTGACAAATAACTTCAAGCGCACAGATGATCGTAAAGCATAATAAAATGTGAGTTTTGAGTATTTGTTTTTATTAACAATACGATTTCAGTTTGAAAATATTTATTTTTGGTAATGACTGTGTTTAACAACCAGCTTTCCTGAAAATTTCTGACAATTTAACTTTTGACTATCAGGAGCTGGTCTGAGTTTATTCAGCACGTGACTGCTGCTGGGATGCTGCTGTGCATTGTGCATAATTTGCACAGCTTTATATGACTGACTTGGGCGAGCAACAGTTTAATTGAGTTAATTCAATCAACTTGATTATATTCATCATTGTGCCCTTAGTTTTCATGGAAGATTGCTACGGGAAA
This sequence comes from Rhinolophus ferrumequinum, assembly GCF_004115265.2. NCBI lineage: Eukaryota > Metazoa > Chordata > Mammalia > Chiroptera > Rhinolophidae > Rhinolophus > Rhinolophus ferrumequinum. The sequence continues at coordinate 62,626,520 of NC_046291.1, forward strand.
GACCATACAAATGATGTCTATACACTTGCTATAAAGTTACTTCAAAAACTTTGTTTGATATGTTACTCAGTGTTTTAACTTCATCTTGATGAATTGTTAATATTCTTATTTACCAGATAAGGAGAATGGTATATTCCTGCTTTCTTTTGTCTGCCTTGAAACTCACAGGTAAATTGTATGCTTGATCACAGTAACTGTTAGTACAGACCAATAATATTTTTAAAGTTAAAAAATAATTAAATCTTGTGTTGAAATCTTAAGGTATACAGAGGGTGCCAAAAAAATGTATACACATTTTAAGAAAGGAAAAAATTGTATTAAAATTGTAATACTCAATATATACCGATAACAAAAGATGAATCCAAGTCATGTTTGACTTCTGCAATTACAAGAGGTGCTCGAAGTGGTTACCATCAGCGTCCAGACGCTTCTGATTACGGCGAACGACCGCTTGAGCAGCGTTGACCAAATTATCCACTTACATATATTTCTTTGGCATCCCCGGTATATACATATGTACATTCATACATACATACAAATACAGTTTCAAATAAGGTTTCCTAAGGTACATTTATAGGAAATGTTGAATAAATTATTAATTTGTTTCCTTTATTTACCAATTTTGAAAATAATGAATTGGTTTCCTAGTATTCTTCAAAGGTGTACAGTGAGGTTTTTTTTCTAAGTATCACTATGGACTCATATATTAAGATACATTTATTGTTTGAATCCACTGTAGTTGTTCATCTTTGACCAGCGGGAGCCACGTCAAGTTGGCCTCTTTAAATTGGTTCTCAAGGCCTTTTCACATGACCCAAATAATCTTTGATAGCTTTCATGCTTATTGGTATGATAGGGTATTCTAGGCTTCTTTTCTTTTCTTTCTTCTTCTTTTTTTTATTTTTATTGGGGAATATTGAGGAACAGTGTGTTTTTCCAGGACCCATCAGCTCCAAGTCAAGTCGTTGTTTTCAATCTAGTTGTGGAGGGCGCAGCTCACTGGCCCATGTGGGAATTGAACTGGCAACCCTATGGGTCAGAGCTCGCGCTCTAACCAACTGAGCCATCCGCACGCTCCTAACATTTTATCTAGAGGACATAACTAAACTATGTCACTACCTTCCGCTCCAACTTGAAGAAAAGGTAGTGCAGTGAATGTTATAAAACAGATATGAAGAGTTTATGAAGGATTGGAACCAACATTAGCTGACAAAAGAACAACTTCCATCTAAATAATCATAAAAATGTTTAAGTAAAAAGAAAACAGAAAGAAAGAAAAGGGAATGCTGGAAGATTCAGCCTGAACATAATCCTCACATTTCATGTAATACATTAAATCCTGGCTAGGGTGTACCAAAATGGAAACAGGGTTACTATAATACAAAACTTCTACTACAGCTGTACCTATCTGTGTTTCAAACCCACCCCTATCGCCTTAATGCTTCCAACACGACTATTTCCTGGCCTGTTGGGCCTGCCGGCAAAGGAGCACGGTCGGTCTTCTCTTTAATCCAGTTATAAGGTTGGTATGTCTGAGTAAACAAGGCAGCTGAGGTCTGATAGATCATCAATAAAATCAAACAACTGACTGATATCATATGTGATAGGGGCTGTTGGGAGTCACTCTCTTCAGCTGGTCTTCATACATTTCACAAATGCCTTCCATGCATTCATTCACAGATTTAGTCAGCATCAATTTTGCCTTCTGTCCTCTTGTAGGCTGTACAAGCAAAATGGTGTGCGACATCACACCAAACTCTTTTGCTGCAGCCACTGACATAGCCAGGACACACGAGCTTAAGAACTCCAACAGCCAATCCCTGCAAGAGGAACCGTGGGAAGGAATTGATTTTAGGGGCAAATGGTGTTTAGAGACCATAATCTGAGCACACAGATGTCTTCTTGTTGCTACCGCAATGGTCCTTGTTTTTAGGCATTTACAATGGGTGAACTAAGAAGTACGTATTTTTTTTTTTTTCATATTCCCCTTTACCTTTCACCCCCTTTTTAATTTTTTTGTTACAGTTGACATTCAATATTATTTTATATTAATTTCAGGTGTAGAGCATAGTGGTTAGATATTTATATAATTTAAGAAATAAGCCCCCTGACTGGTCTAGCACCCACCTGGCACTATACATAGTTATTACCATATTATTGACTATATTCTCTGTGCTTTACTTGACATTACCATGGCTATTTTGTAACTACCAGTTTCTACTTCTTAATCCCTTTGTCTTTTTCATCCTGTCCCTCAACCCCCTCCAATCTATCTAGTACCCATCTGCACCACATATAGTTATTACAATAATATTACAATAATATTGACTATGTTCCTTATGCTATGCCCTACATCCCCATGATTACTGTGTAACAACCAATTTGTACTTTTTAATCCCTTCACCCCCAAACCTCCTCCCATCTGGCAACCATCAATATATTCTCTGTGTCTGTGAGTTTGTTTCTGTTTTGTTTGTTTATTTTGTTCTTTAGATTCCACATATAAGTGAAATCACATTGCATCCGTCTTTCTCTGTCTTACACTCCACTCAGCACAATACCCTCCAGGTCCATCCATGCTGCCGCAGATGGCAAGAACCCATTGCCTTCCCTGGCTGAGCAATATTCCATTGTATATATGTACCACCTTCTCTTTATCCATTCTTCCATTGACAGACACCCAGGCTGCCTCCATATCTTGTCCATTGTAAACAATGCTGCAATGAATGTATGGATACACATGTCCCCTCGAAGTAACTTTTGGGTTTCTTTAGATAAATAACCAGAAGTGGGATTACAGGGTCCTTCTTTATCTCTTGTCTTTGTTTTAAAGTCTTTTTCATCAGGGTAAGTATTGCTATCCCAGCTTTTTTTGTTTTATTTTAATTTCCATTTTCATGAACTATCATTTTCCATCCCTTTACTTTCTGTCTGTCTTTCAATCTGAAGTGATTCTCTTGTAGGTAGAATATGTAAGGGTTTTCTTTTCTTATCCATTCAGCCCTTCTGTGCCTTTTCATTGGAACATTTAACACTTTTACATTGAAAGTAATTGTTGATAGATATTTAGTTATTGCCATTTTATTATTCATAATTTTGACCATTTTTTTTTTTCAACCTTAAAGAAATCCTTCTAACATTCCTTGTAATACTGGTTTGGTGATGATGAACTCCTTTAGCCTTTTCTTGTCTGGGCAGCTCTTCATCTGTCCTTCGATTCTAAATGATAGCTTTGCTGGGTAATCTTGGTTGTAGGTCCTTGCTTTTCATCACATTGACTATTTTTTGTGACAATCCCTTCTGGCCTGCAAAGTTTCTGTTAAGAAATCATCTGACAATCGTATGGGAGCTCACTTATAATTTACTAGTTGCCTTTCTCTTGCTGCTTTTAGGATTCTCTCTTTGTTTTTAAACTTTGCCATTTTAATTATAATGTCTCTTGGTGTAGGCCTGTTTGGGTTCATCCTGTTTGGGACTCGCTGCCCTTCCTGTACTTGTATGTCTATTTCCTCCACCAGGGTAGGAAAGTTTTCAGTCATTATTTCTTCAAATAGGTTCTGTATCTCTTGTTTTCTCTCTTCTCCTTCTGGTACCCCTGTGATGTGAATGTTGTTATGCTTGATGTTGTCCCAGGGATCTCTTAAACTATCCTCATTTTTTTTTTTTTAAATTTTTTCTTTTTGCTGTTCCAATTGGGTGTTTCTTACTACCTTGTCTTCCTAATCGCTGATTTGATCCTCTGCTTCATCTAGTCTGCTGGTGATTCCTTCAAATAGATTATTTATTTCAGTTATTATATTCTTCACTTCAGACTGGTTCTTTTTCATGGTTTCTATGTCCTTTTTTATTCTTGCTCTCTCTTTGTTGAAGTTCTCATTGAGTTCTTTTAACATCCTTGTAATCATTGTTTTAAACTCTGTATCTTGTAGGTTGCTTGCCTCCATTTTGTTTAGTTCTGTTTCTGGAGCTTTCTCCTGTCCTTTCATTTGGGACGTATTTCTTTGCTTCCTCATTTTTGCTGCCTCTCTGTTTCTATGTATTAGGCAGATCTGCTCAGTCTTCCAAATGTCTGCCAGTCTTCACCTGGTGGCCTTATGTAGTAGGAGCCCTGTGGGGCCCTTCACAATCTCCCTGGTCACTTGCTCCAGTTACTCCAGTCATGTCCGTTGTGTGGGTTGTATTTTCCCTCCTGTCATTGTGAGCCCTGATTGACATTGGCTTGTTAATGGATAGGATTGATGCTCAGGCTGATTGGCTGTGGGTTTTGGCCATGTGCACAGCTTAAAGTCTGCTGTGTGGTGGACTTACCCCACTAAATGAGATTCGCTCCAGCAGTGCTTGTTGAGACCGCCCATTGTGTGTGCCACTTCTGGGGCTAATTGGGTAGTGCTCTGCTGTGGTCTGAAGCTAACTTCCGGGTATGTTGGTTCTAGGGCTTCTTGGGAGGGGCTCAGTGAAGGCCCTGGTCACCTACTGTCTGTGACTGGTTGGGGGCTACCTGGTAGGAGGTACAAAATGATCCACGGTTGTTTGCTGCCTATGTGCTAACCCTGGAGGCACGTGGGAGAAGCCACAATATGAACTGAGGACAGCTGCCACCAGTACCAGGCCTGGGTTATCTCTGCAAAAAAGCCAGGACACACCAAGCCTCCTGCCACCTGTTGGTTCCCTTACGGGTCAGCTACTGATAAAGCCTCGTGTAGTATTTAAGTTGCGTGAGGCAGGGTCTCAGGGAGTCACTAGAGTGGGAAGAGTTGTGCTCACCAGATTAATGTAGACTCTAGTTTTGTGCTGAGCCTGGAGCTACTCAGCAAAAGTCTCAGAGCACCAAGGACAGCTGCCGCCTGCCTGGGTCCTGCAGACTTCGATAATTTTTCAAGAAAGAATGAAATACTGGTGGTACTGGCTGCTTTGGAGAAAGTGCCTCTGGCATTGGGGGAGTTGGGTAGGGCCATTTCCAGGTGAGTCAGTGAGGTGGAGCAACAGAGCTCACCAGACCAATTAGATTTAGATTTGGCCTGTGGAGGCGGGCTCAACACAGGAAACATGGCGACCACCTGCAGGCTGCTTGGGAGATGAACCCCACACAGGGAAAATGGCAACTGTCCTCCAGTGCTTGCTTTGAAGCCACTCATTTCATTCTGTCTCCTGTATGCCTCCAACGCTCCCTGAGCTACTGTCCATCTGCTGGAACCTAAGGTGAGTGTCTGTAAGTAAGAGAGTTTGTGTGCAGGCCGTTTAAGAGGACGTCTGGGTTTCCCACAGCCTTCCGTCCCACCACAAAGGTCAGAATCCCGTGTTTTTCACAGCCAAATATTGTGGGAGCTCCTCTTCCTGGCAACAGTACTCTGGACTGGGGAGGCTGGTGTGGGGCTAGTGTCTCTCGCTCCTCTGGGGGGAACCTCCATGTCCTAGATATCTCTCCTGGTTCTCAACTGCCACTTGGAGTTTTGGGGCCAGCCATTTTTGTGTCTCCTCCCCTCCTACCAGTCTTGACATGGTTTCTTTTTTATATCCTTAGTTATAAAACTTCTGTTCAGCTGACTCCAGATGGCTAACCAAGTTGATTGTTCTGTAATTTAGTTGTAATTTTAATGGGTTCACCGAAGGAAGCAGGTACCATGTTTATCTACTCTGCCATCTTGGATCTCCTCTCCTTAAGATCAGAATTATGTACTTTATAATATAAAACATGTAATAAGTTCATTCTGTTACACCCAGATCAAATTCAGGGTCACAGAGTTTTTATGTAACTCATTGATTTTTATATGTTTCCTTTTTTTGTCCCATACCAAAAATTAATTCCCAAATATATCAACTTAATTACTCATTTGCTTTTTCTCTCAGACAAATATGCAACATTACAACACCACCAATTAATAGCAAAAAATTTTGGTTAATGGTAACAATTTAAGTTCCTGTTCCTACTTTAAATTTACTTTTCTTAGAATATATCCTAGTATGAGGGATATACTATGAAATTACTTTGTGTGTTGTTCCTAAAAATTACCATGTTTGATCACTTGGCATATGCTCTCTGTATTGTTTTGCCACCAACTCCATATACAATTAAGTTCATTTATTTTATCTGGCTTTCATTTTGATGGCATTGCTTTTTGTATTAAATTTGTTTTAGAATTATGTAGATGATTTTATATGGTTCAAAAATCATATCTACAAAGCAAGTCTTATGAGAACTCTTCCTACTATTTTATCTTTACTACCCTGTTCCCTTCCTACTTATAGATAACCATTTTTTTAACGTTTTGATTTTTCCTTTTATTTAAAAAAATAGGCAAATATATAGATGAATGGTAGTATACTATTAATATTATTCTTTACTTTGCTCTTTTTACTTAACAATATATACTAGGCTTGACTGTGAAATACTTTACACTACATACATTCTTCATACCTTTTTAAAAATTGTATAGTACCCCACTGTGTACATGTACTATAATTAATTCAACCATTTCCCTATAAAAGACATTTGTATTATTTCCAGACTTTTGCTATAACATATAATGCTTCAATGAATAATTTCTTATATACCTATTTTGTATATTTTTAAATGTTCAGATTCTTGGAAGTGGGATTTTCTAGTTGAAAAATAAATGCATATGTAACTTTGCCAGATGCCGTCAAATTCTCTCTTGTTGGGGTTTTTCCATTTTTCACTCCAACAAGCAATAGTTGAAAGAGTCACTTTTGCCCACAAGTACCTCACTAGCAGGCTGTGTTGTGAAACTTTTGGATTTTTGCCAATTTGTTGGGTGAGAAATAGTATCTCAGTAGTTCTTAATTTGCAAGATTGAGAATGTTTCTATTTAAAAGCATTTGCATTTCTTTTTCTGTAAAATATCAGTTCAGATATCTTGCCATTTTCCTATCATGGTGTTGGTCTTTTATTCATTTTTAGATACTCTTTATATATAGGATTATTAAATTGTCTCATATAAGTTACACATTTTTTTTTCAGTTTTTTATTTGTCTTTATACTTTGGTTGTGGTATGTTTTATATTATTTTTGTCATACAAAATCTTTTTATTTTTTAATGTTGTGATTTACCACTATTTTACTTCATTGCATCTAATTTTGACCATTGTTAGAAATATTTTCCCTACTCTCCAGGAATTGACACATATTTTTTCCTAGTACATGTGTGATTCAAATTTTTATATTTATATATCTGATCTTTTTGAAATTTATTCTTGAAAGAGACCCAAATTCATCTTTTTCCTTATGACTACCCAGTTATCCCAACAATACTTATTAAAAAGTCCATCCCTTCTTCACTGCTTTGAAACACAGCTTTTATCTATATTAAATGTCCATATGCAAGTGGGTCAATTTCTCAATTTTCTATTGTGTTTTGTTGGTCTTTTTTTCATATGCCAACACCAAGTGTTAAATTATAAAGGCTTTATAGCATATTTTAATATCTGATATGACACATCCACCACTCCCAATGCTCTTCATTTACAGGGTTTTCTGGCCTTTTCTTGTTTTTTGTTTTTAATTAATAATCAGCTGGACTTATAACAGTGTTCTTAGTCAGGAGTGTTTATCAGAAGCATTGTCAGAATTTGAACAAAAAAGAACTAGGTCCCCACCCCAGATCTAGTGACTCTCTGGATATTGGGCCTGGATATGTACATTTTGAAAAAGTGCTCCAGTTGATGCCGATAATTCCATTAAAAGTGACATATATAGTATACATTCAAGTTCTAATTCCAGACTACCTTATGGTTTATTTTCTCTCATGTATTTTGGACCTTACTTAATGACTCCTGCATTTACCCAATTCCCTATGACAGAAATCTCTGTGGTCTCACTTCAGTTCTATCTTTTCTTTTTCTGTTTTCACTTAGTCACTAAATCCACATTTTGCCTCAAAAATATCTAGCTTTAAACCTCCAATGCGTGGTTCTTTTACCATCTTTCTCACGGACTGTTAAGCAATCTTTTCATACTACAGTCTATCATCTGCACTGCCTACACAGTTATTGTTCTCTTAAAACAAGGTTGATCATGTCACTCCTTTGCTGACTTTTGTTGTCTCTCAGGATAAATTCAGCCAGTTTACGTGGTACATCAGGCCTTTCACTCTCACGTCTCAGCCTCCTTTTCCTTCTTCATCCATTATTCCACACCTCACATGGGATATTCCTATTACATTGAAGTTCTCACTAGTGAATGGACACCAGACCTAATACTCCTTTGTATTTAAACTTATGGTTTCTTTCAATTAGAATCCACCTCCTCCTCCCTTTGCCTGGTATGCTGTCAGTATTTGAGATGGTGTTCAAATGGCATCTCTTTGATAAAGCTTTTTTTAGACTCCCAGTAAGAATTAGTTGCCGCATCCTCTTTATTCTAGCAAAACTTTATTATTTGTATCTTTATAATACAATTTATGTGAGTCTCTAATCTCCCTGGAATTTCCTACATTCAACATCAACCAGAATGTGAGCTTTTCATGTTTTTCCAGCCTCTAGCAGAGTGCATAGCAGATAGCAAGCACTCAAATGTTTGTTCAATGAATGAAAAGCTTCATTAGTCTGTACCGATGAAACAGAAACAAGACATGACAGTGGCCAGCTTGTTCTACTATTTAGATATCTCATTCTTTGGGCTTTTTGTAGTCGGCCTTCCTAGACTTTGTTCTCTGTACATGGCAATTCCTTACTCTTTGAAGATCCATGTACAGTACCTATAGTAGTAAATTAAGATATCTGTCCATCTTTACCTCTCTATCTACCTATTTATGAAGTTCTGTCTTTGTCCTAAAAACAGATGCTACTTTAAAGAAGAAAATGCAATAATTGAGACTATAGGGGTGGCATAATTAGTCTGTGGGATAGGTATATATCATATATAGAAGTTCAGAAATAATTATCAGTAATATTGGAAAGGATCTGTTTGATCATTTAATTCTTTTACAACTCTGTACATGATGAAGTACTAATTTAGATAATGATATTAGGTAGAAGACTAAGTGCTATGGGAGCCAGATTGTTTTATAACTATAGCAATTCTTTTTTTCCCCCCACCCCCACCTCTGACTATGTTGTAATCTCTGAGACAATCAAATGTGATAACATGAAAAAAGGGAAGGAGTCATACTAAAGAATATTAAGCGCAACTTTTTAATTAGAGGGTGTCAAATACTGGAATAATCCAGTTTTAAATTTCTAGTGTAGCATTATTTTTAAAAATCAGTTTTTAAAGTACAGATTAACTTGGAAAATTAATATATTTGAATTACCAAGTAACACCAAATTATTTTAGATATATTTTCACATAAAAATTGAAGCTTTTTATTTTATTGAAATACAAGAATTCATGAATTTTAGATATCTATGTGAGTTTTTTATTTACCAATTATTTTATTAATTAATTGATTTCCATTTAACGGCATTTCATCTTTGAGAATGTTGCAAAAATATTCTCCAAACTACATAAAGAGCCCTTGATGATAATACAACTCTTTTAAAAATATTTTAAAGACATAAAATCAAGTTCTTCATTATCATCACTTTTATCCTTTATTCCAACATTTGATTACACTCTTAAGTTCATTGTTCAACCAAGAAAAAGACAATTTTGTATTGTATGCTGTTTCAACTTGAAATTATATATATTCTTTAGAAACATTTTTGAACTGTGGTCTAAAATTACCCAGGAGAATGATAGGAATTTTTAATATGAGACTTTATATAAGTTTATCACTTTCATTACATATGTACATTTTTTCTGTTGATTAGACATATATCCAAACTTTAAATTAATAAATGAATTTTGCTATGTCAAATATTTTTCCCACTGGTTTTTTCTCTAAAAATCAGGCAATGTAAATTAAATATCCTTATGAAACCTATTGTTTGGAAAGCCAATGTGCCATCTTTAAACCCAATATTATTTCAAAATATTGGAAACAAAAATTGAACCATGCTTTGCAGGATATTTTGTAAAGTATTTAAGTAAAATATACATCCTTAGTTATTCGAGTTATTCAAGAGGGCCATTTATTTCAAGAAAAATGTTTTAATTCTTTATGAAAAATGAGACAACTTGAATCTAGTAGCCCTTTTAAAAAATCTTTTCAGAAATCTTTTCAACACTTATGCTAGTGATTAGGCAAAGTGTCAGAAATGAATTGTTAAAATATTATTATACTTTATTTATATGTAGAAATATCAGTCAATTGCCTTGTTTACTTCCAAATGTTTTAAATACTGTTTGAGTAATTACCACTATTATATAAAAAATCATGAACTTTTTTGCATGTTGCTTTGGAGGGAATATCTAAATTCACACTTACATTTTAATCTATATTTTTCTTCTGGAACATTATTAGTAAATTTTGAAATTGTAGAACTGTTGACCCAGTCATACATGTACAGAGCTTGGCCTCTGAGTTAATTAAATATGAGTTAATAATATATTAAAGGAAATTATTGTCCTTATTACAGTTATTAGGTAGTTACTCAAATTATAGCTTCAAAGGAATGCAGAGCATGGAAAAACTCAGGATTAAATTATGCATTTGAACCTTAGGCCAGCTTTTACTGTACAGACAGTTTTCTGCTAAGAGAGAAATTGTATGTCATTGAAATTAAATGCTTTTCTGGGGATGGAAGGTTCCAGTTTTTAATGAAATTACTGAGTGTGGTGTAGTGAAATGATTAAAATCTGTATTCCGGGAATGTGGCAGGGGAAAAAAATCAATAAGTGCTAGCACAGCTTTGCTGCTCAATGTGAATCCTGAGAATGAAATAAACTACTACAAAAATAATAATTAAAAACATATCAGCACATTAATTTATTTAGCATCAGTCTCCTGAGACATCATCTTCACTAATTTTTAGCATACATTTTACTATGCAATGAGCAGCCTTCTTTTCAAATACCCCTATTAGACAGGCAGTATTTCCGCCCTTCCCCCAGTGCTCCTGCATTGCAATCATTGTACTTGCACTTATTATGTTACAAATGACCGAGGTAAGGCTGACATTCTCAGTGCATGCAAAAAGACCTAGTCTGCCAGGCTTTCTTTTTTTTTTTTCCCTAATGAAGCAGCTTTGTGAAATCTCCCCATGTGTTAATACTAATGAAGATCCTCCAGCACAATTAAAATCACAGCCAGTGGCTGAAGAGGAAACAAAAAACAATAGCGTCTTTTAAGATACATTTATCTGCCTTTATATGTACAAAATATACATATATGGTCAAGTTATGTTTTCTAAAGCTTGCCTTTCCTTTACTCTTCTTCCTGAAAATTAAATTATGTAATTTTTAATTATCTGAACTTTCACACTTCAATGTTTTGCGTGATGGGGGAATACTAACTACCTCAATGAAAACATTTTAAAAATATGTATCTTCTTGGGTAATAAAGCGTTAACCAACGAAAATACTTTTTTTTAAGAAATCATTTTTAGGAAGCTATTGGATGTGTGTGGGTAATGTGCACTTTAGTCTAACTTTACTGGTTTCAGAATGTTGGAATTCGGGGGGAAATTGTAGGGTAAAAAACAAAGTTCGAAGAGGTTCTGGTGGTAGACAAATAGCATACCGCGTGTGTAGTTTAAAGATAGAGCAACGGGTTACCAGTTTTGATATTTTAAAAAATGGTCAATTCCTGCAATTAGCTATCCCCTGCCCTTTTTTTCATCCTCTCAGAAACTGGGGGGAAAAACTACTAAGGTTGCCTTTTTTTTAATTTATAACTTTAAAATGGTTTACTATTTTAACATGTTTTATTTAAATTTTAACTGCATAAACATTACAGCCTGCTTAACTCGCCCGTGTTAGGGCAGTAGCGGTTAATCCCGGGACCATTTTGCGTCTTTCTTTTTATTTTATTTTGACTTCCAAACATCCACGAATTCTTGGCATATTAACTTAGTTGGCTTATAGACTTCAACCGAATTCTGAGTTTATGGACAAAAAAGTTTAGGTGAAAATGGTTAATCTAGGTTCCCTATTATGTTTTCGTTTTTGAAAAATTACGTTTTCGATTCCCATTTTCTGTCCTCTCTACTTTTACAAGCAAAACAAAACATTTAAGTTTCCTAACTTTTTCCTGGGACAAGGAAGAGTGCAAGCTCAAAGCTACAGTATTCTTGGGAGGAAGAAGCAACCCCCTCCCTGTCTTGGTTCCTTTAGGAGCTGATAGGTCATTTATTATTGGAACTGAAATGGTATAAACAATTCTCTCTCTTTTTTCCCTTGTTAACAGCAACTTTCATTGTTAGAGAGAGGAGAGAGAGAGAAGCCTTGTTGGTTGACGTCACTTGGTTCATGAAGCCTTCGCCTAGAAGTGAAGCTGCTGAACAAACCTTGAGAAGAATCATCTCCTGCTTCAATCTGCTGCTGGATAGGAACTAATCAGAGAGAGAGAGGCGGAAGACGGAGAAGGAGGGAGTCAAGGGCTTTCCCGATCACAAATCTCACCTCCACTCCAACTCTGTACTTTTCTTGCAAAAATAATAGGAATAAGGAGGTGTTGGGGCTTCCAAAAACAAAAATCGTAACCTTCAACCATCTGGGGAAGGCAAAAATCCCATCCACCGCAACTCTCAGTTCGAAAGTAAAGGTGAGTTACAAATCCTCGGGTGTGAGGGGTGCGGGTGAAGATGAAAATTCCTAACGTTATATAGCCGGTTGAAACTGAAAAGGAGGAACTACGCTCCTGCGATCAGGGAAGACTCCGGAGTTGCTATCTCGAGGCGCCCGCCCTGCCCGCCCTGCTGGCCCTGCCGCGGCTGTTTACCCTCGCCGGTCGGTGTGTCTCTTTGTTGTGCTGGCTGCGAGGCTGGGGTGGTGCTGGGGTCCCAAGTGGAGTTTGGGGGAGCAGGACGCGGAGGTGCGCGGTCCTGGGTGGGAGGTGGGGGGTGCGGTCTCAGGAGAATGTAAACTTTATTCCTAGCTGCCGGTGCGGGACTTCGGTCCAGCAGGGCCGCGGGCGGGCCGTGCCTCCGGGCGCGGGCAGACGCTGCTGCTGCCGCCGCGGGTCCGCCGCCTTTGTGCCCGCCGCCCTGTGCGGACGCCGGGCTCCGCGTCTCCTGCTTCCTGGCTTCGGCTTTCAGCGCTCAGGTCGCTGCCAACAGTTTTGCTTCTTAAAAAAAAAAAACCACCCAACAATCTCTGGCATTGTCGAGATCGCTGTTCCTGCCGGGGAATATCCGCTGGTCCCCCCCCTTCTTGCCAGGGTAGTTTCAAGATTACCCCCCCCACCCCACCCCCGCCCTCCCCACCAGTCCGCCTACTGCTGCCCCTTTTTTTGCCTCCGCCCCCTCTTTCCTCCAGGACTGATTAGCTGCGCCGGCCACCCTCACTCCCCCCTCCCCCCCAAATTCTGGCCTCTTTTGCTCTTTCCCTGCATCGCTTGGAGCTCTTGAGTTTACTGAAAATGAGCTGGGGGTGGGGGTGGGAGTGGGGGCAGGGGCAGGTGGGACTGGGAAGAACACCTGGGAAGATGGATATGTCCCTACACCGAGGGTTAGGGGAGCATAGCTGTTCCTCCTGTAAATGTGTGTCTCCTAGCAGTTCTTCCTGGGGAACAACCGCCTGCTCTCAACTCTTCTTCGCTCTTTTAATCCTCTTGTCGCTCCCCCTCCCCCTTTGCCCTTTCGCAGCTCCCCTCCCCTTAAAGTAGTTCCACGAACCCCAGAATTGGGACTTGGGAAAGGAAGGAAGTGTTTGGAGAGTCAGACCTGGCCTTGCTATTTGGGAGATTTTTCTCTTCTTTTCTGGCCCTCTGTATTTATCTTGTGTGTGTTGCTTCCTTATAAAGGGAGAAGCAGCTGCAGTGCTTGGCCGAGTTGTTGAAATTTATCCCTTTGTGTATATTACAATATCCTCCATTTTTTCCCTCTGCCCTCTAAACAACAAGCGTTTCGCCATCTTGGGCAATTTTTATTCCCAAGTCTCTCTCTCTCTCTCTCTTTTTTATTTTTGAGGAAAGGAAAGAAGCCTTAGAAAGGCAAAAAGTGTGTCTGGATAAGACTCAAAGTTTAGGGAATGTTCAGGGGGCCCAGTGACGTCATGTAAACTTTATCGAGAAATTGTCCCAAGAGGAAATTTTCCGCTTATTTTTTTCCCTGTTGTAAAGGACCGTGTAAATTACTGGTTAACGATGAATTGTGCGGTTTATTTTTGTGTTCTGCTCTCAGAATGAACCCTCAACAGCTACACATTTTATGTTTTGGTAACAGGTGGAAAATTATGTGCAAAAAATGGTATAAACTTTTATAGTGTCCTTTGGTATTCACAGCTTTTGTCTATGTGTTTTTTATTCTTTAAAGGTATCATCTGTTATTTTTAGTCAGCCTATTCCCTTTCTTACTTCACTCTCTGCTGTGCATTTTTTTTTTAATCAGCTTGGTTAATATTTACGTATATTACGTATACTTATTTTAGGTTACCTAGATCTCCTTTTGTAATTAAATGTTCTATTTTATACATACTTGTTTACATTTTGAAAATATATAACTATTGAAAATACTTGGAGATAGAGGATTTTAAAATTTAGTAGCAGGTATTAAGTCAAATGGCAAAAATGTGGTTAGTATTTAAAAGGCAGAATTGATTTTAAAATATATTTTATAACCTCAAACTATAAGCTCTGTCAGCCATTATGAAAAGATAAACAATAAAAACTAGTGTTGTTTAAATTTGCTTGTCTAAAATAGTTTTTCACATCACAAAAGTTTAGTTGGTCACATGATCAAACTTAATGATACACTGACTAGTACATAAATAAGAGGCACTGTAAATTGAATGGGAAAGTGGAATTCTGTCTCCTGTAGTCATTTGCAGTCAGCATATTTACTTCTCTTCTAACAAGGACATGAAACTGTCTGTATTTAATTTGCATTCTCTTTGTCTTCTGGGTTGGGGAAAAACATTGACTACAATTAACTCAAAAAAAAAAAAGCTACTAGAAACAATTCTGAATACATTGAAAAGGTTGGTCTAAGACATAAAAACTTATGTTGTATGTGGTATGTTTTTATCTCGGTAGCAGCCTTCTTTGGTGTTATCTACTATGCTATTTGTCTCGGAATTTGCTTTATGTAAAATGCTATATAGAAAGCTTGACTGAATTGAATGTCTGCCATTTATGTGAATTGGAGGTAGGTGAAAAATGTTTAAATAGTTAAAAGCACATAGAACAGATGGTTCTAAATTATACATGCAACAAAGGACTAGAAGATTTGGCAGATTATAAATAGCAAGCAACAGAGGATAAGCAGTTTAAGGAAATGGTAGTTAAGTACATTTGATGTCTCACACCTATTGTAAACACTGTACATTGTCACTGTGCTGCCTAATCAATAATTTGGACAACACTGAGGCACTTATAAGTTTCAGATAGAAAAAAGTAAAATTTTCCAAATGTTTGAAATGAATGGTTGAATGTAAAATTATTTAAAGCCTGTGATGACAAGCTTTTTTTTTTTTTTTTTTTTTAAGGAAATCAAATTGTATGCTTTAAAAATAGGAAGTTATTTATGAGAACTTAATACTGTTGTATTTATATAATGGTTTGGAGAGTAGTAGGTACACATTTTAAAACCCAGAGAATAGTATCTTTACTGTTCTCATGTTAAACTAGTCCTGAAGTATAGTAGCCTTTTATTCTTTCAAACACTACAGAAAAATATTTTTAGGCTATTTAGTCTTGGAAATGCGTTTATTAGAATACTGTTGACATAATTTACTAAAATAGTTATTCAATGAAGGAAGGATATATTTTAGTATTAAATGAAAAAAATATATTTTAGTGTTTTTGAGTTTTGTGCAGAACATGATGATTTTACTTGGTGAATGTAGTTTACTCTCAATTTTAACAATGTAAACATTTTTATGTAGTTTTTGCCTTTCTGGAAGAATCTGAGTAATTATATTTAGCATTTTCAAAAGATTTAGAATAACTTAAAAGTATTCAACTTGGCAGAAATTTGTTTTCATTTTTATAAGCCATTTATTTAAAATGCGTATAAGTCTGTAATGGAAACCTTGGAATTTTAATTCTGTTGCCCTTTCTCCTATTTCTTTGTTTGCATGTTTATTATAGAACTGCAGTGTAAAGGAGCAGATGTTTTGCCAAACATCCTGATGTGTTGCTTTTTCTTATGGGAGTGCATAACTGTTCCTTCTGATGCATCAACTTGACAGCTGGTTGATTTCATGGAGCTGCTAAGAAGCCATTAGTGGTGTCATTGAATTGAAACAGAACAGTCACTCCCAGCTTGAACTGCAATTGTTAATGTCTTTGTTGCTACTTTTGTGTTACTATACAAGATGTAGGATATCACAGTTGCGTGAAAGTTCATGTTTTCTGTCTTATCTCCTTGAATTAGTGAATGTATATGTTAGAACCTGATTACTTTTAGGTTTAAATATTTCTCAAAGAAAGAGATTGTAAGTTGTAATTTCTGAGTTTTTGACCTAGTTCTAGCTAGAACTACCAAAAGAAGATATGATTTATCACAAACACAGTAATGTGGTGACTTTGACTCCTAGGTTAAATTATATCATCCAGGTTGAATGATATTTAATATAGTTGATATTCTGAAGGGTTAATTGAATTACCTACTTAGGTATTTTAAGGTTTTTGATTATATAAAGTTAAATATTTCATAACATGAGGTTTTAAAAATACAGTACTTTAATAAATGTTTACCCTTTTGATTAAATATTTCTTTAAACTTTTGTTGTACAAGGTAATCAGAAAATTATTGAGTAAATGGGCAGCTTTGTGTGTTTCTTTATAAGGAAGTGATGATAGTAAATAATTGTAGCATTTAATTATCTTAAAACTTGAAATCATATTTTTATTGCACTAATAATTTTATTGATAGTTTCAACTATCAAACTGGTACTAAAATGGGGTCAGATCATTCCATTGGTGCCTGTGTTTCTTTTCTAATTATTTGCTACTTTTTTTTTCTTGGTGGGAGAAGAGATAGGAAGGAGGAAAGAAGAATAATAATAATGTCAACAGAAAAAAAATACATTTAAAAAAATTTTGTGTAAAAAACTTTAGGATGATAAGTTTAAGGATATAATGTAGTTTATCACTTGTTAGGAGCTCATTTCTAGTCCCAATATTTATTGACTTTTAATTTAAAATTTTAAAAATACATTATGCATTCAAACAATTTTTCAAAGAGCATAAAATTTACAACATTTCAAATAAAATAGTTTGCCTTTAAAATACTTAAAATGTGAAATTGATGATTAGAATATATAATTTGCATAGTGAAATCCCATTAAAAGGACTTACTATACAATATAAATAAATTTCAAACACTTGTAATACACTGTTGAGTGATTCCAGAATTATTTCCTGAAATCAAAAGTTTATAGAGATGCTTTCCCTTTCAGTAGATCATACATTACTTAGACTAAAGCTAAGATTTATCTTCAGGTAATATGCTTTCTCAATCCTTTTATATAATAGCCACAGAATTCCCTAAAAAGAAAATCATTATCTTAGCCTATGACACAATTTTTAAGAAATACATTTACTCATAACATATTTGTGTCAAGGCAGATATTCATCATATAAACTAAACTGATAAATTGAGTTATAAAATGTAAACGTTTTTTTAAAGGAATCTCAATGCTTAGCTCATTTTTACAGATAATACAGTCTTAATTCTGCAAATAAGTGTCCCATAATTTAAGTTAGAATTTTTCATCATTGGCTTTCTTAAAGGAGGGCAATTTTAAATAAAAAGTCACGAAAAGTTTAAACTTTAATTCATAAGTTTTTCTATTTCATATTAACTTTGAAGTTTTGGGCAATAAATACATTTAGCTAATTTACAATTGCATGTGTAGTCATAAAATATTGGCAACATGCTTGCTGAAAGAAAAATAACATGAATTTACATGACTTTTAAATCTATTTTGAATGCTTTGTGATTTGTGGCAAGTCAATACAGTTTGAGATGTAAGATATTTAATAGTTCTGATATTTGTAAGTTAAACATTGAGCTTTTAAAATGAGTAGGCTTTTATAAGAATATGAGGTGAAAATACAGTTTTTATCTCACATATTTAAAAATTTACTGTATAAGAGGTGTTTTCAAAATACAATCAATGCTTTTAAAGTAGTTGTTTTTATAATTTATGAAATTTGGCATGTACACTGGTTTTTGAATGCCTTTCATTCAAAATAAAAATTGTGTTAGCAATGATACTAATAATGAAGATAATATATAGATAAGAACCTCTACAAATGTTTGTGTTCACATGTGTGTGTATGTATAAGGAAAAAGGAGCATTTGGTTTGAAGATAGTTATTGCATTGATGCTTAAGCTATGTGTAGACATAATTGTGTGTTTTTCCTGTTTTCTCCTCTTAACACTTTTCCACAAGCATGCACTCATTAATCAAAGACGGTGCACTCCTGCTGAGGGCAGAGAGGTTCATCAAATTGGCAGTCAGTTTGGTGTAAAGAACGGTGTTCTGAAGCTCTTAACTTGCTGGGACATAAATAAATCTAAGGTCTTTGTATGCAAACCCTGGAGGTTAATACTGTATAATTCAATGTCCTGTCTTTGTTTTTATGATTGATGTTTTTGAATGTTTCAAGCTTGATGCAAATCTTCTAGTAGGCCAGGTCTGGCACTCTGATTGGCTGAAGTACGAAAGCATTAGGTTGTCAGGACTTTGAGTATGCTGCAGAGATTTTTATTTTTTTTTTTCCTTCGAGATCATTGTCATATTGCCTGAGCTGTTATAGGAATGTACTGATGATTGACATCCCCTGCTGTGATAATGGACCCAGTGCATGAAATGCCAATAGTTTGGTCCTATTTGTTCGGAAGCTTACTGCTATTTGTATCCTTAACAGAGCTAACATGTAGAACAAGCAAAACTACTGGGATTTCTCTGTAGAAATAGTGCTGGGATTTGGCTTTAACATGAATTGGTTGCATATTCATAATTTAAGAACAGCTGGTTACAGCAAGCACATAGTCATTTGCAAGCTATTATAAACCATTCCACTCACACATGGAGCCTGTGCTTGGTGGAATTTTTTTTTTTTTTTTTATTGATCTACCTGCATTTAGAATCTGGTCACTGCTGCCACAGAAGCTCTTCATTTTAGCTGTGTTTGCAACATAGAACAGCTTCAATTTTAAATATTTAATTTAAACTAAATGCTGAGTAAAATGAAGATGCTTTGAAGGAACCAAGTGTGAAAGGTCAATAATGTATTACCCATCATATAGCTCATCTTCGTGAAAACCAAACAAACCTAGATTATATAATCATTGTACTTTCTGGAAAATATGTTTTATGATTTTGTCCTTAGGTACATAACTGAAAATATTATTAAATGTATATTTTACTAGCTACATATAGTTTTAGGAAACAACACAAGCAATAAATTGTGATTGATTAGCCCGTAAAAGAATTTCATCTAATATGTAGGAAAGGGACAGTCCGTGTACCTTATGAGTGTGTAAGTGAAAAATAGGAAAATCAACAAGAAACTATCATTGGATTAGAAAAATGCTAATCCTAAAACTAGAAAATACTCTACTTTTTTAGAAGGAATCTAATGAGAAGTCTCTTCTGCTTTTTGGGGTCACTTGTGGAATATTAAGCACAGCTGTGCCCTTATAGTATTTAAATGATATGTGTCAGCTAGTCCAGCTATGATAGTTTCCTGCATGTTGTGCAGCAGAGTGGGACTGAAAGGAGAGGAGTAAACCTGTATTCCAAGCTTTCAATGAGAAGAGTGGGAGGAGAGAATGTTAAATGTGATTTCAGATATCCTTGTAAGTAGGAATCACAGGGAGCTCTGCCTTGATTTGTGTATGTTAAAATAAGTGGATACCTGAGTAATGATTTACAAGGGTGGTGATTATGCTGAGCTTTCCACACAACCTAGTGTTAGGTTCACATGTGCATGCGTGTGTTTGTCCTCTCACTAGATGATAAAGTAGCTTTTAGCACTTCAAGGTTGAGTACCAGTGCTAAGAGTACATTTTACTCTTTCTTGGCTTCACAAATGGCTGGATATGTTGGTAATATAACAGAATATATGGCCAAATGTAATCTAGATGATAGTAAGCTGTACTTTTTCTAAATAATAAATTCAAAGGTTATTAAAGGACGATGTGTTACATTTTAGTTTTGAGTTGCGTAGGCTAATAACTTTATATGTACAGTTAACTTGACATTTGAGGTTATGTTAGTCATTTTGTGAATTACTGTATGCCATTTTTTTCTCTCCCTTTGACTGTTGTCCTTTCAGTTATCACCCTGCTCTATAGCATATCATCACGGAATAACCTGAGAAAATAAAAGGAAGTAAAATTCAAATAAATCTAGTTCCCCTTCCTCCCCCACTTCTTGATAGATCACATGGAAAATCCTTAGATTTTTACCAAAATGAAGGTTTGGGATTTTTTCTACCTTTTCTGGTTCTCCCCGCAACAGATAATTATATTTAGATAAAACTAAATATGAGGTAATGGACTCAATTGAAAAAAAACATTAGTAACCCAACGAAATAGAAAAAATTTAGCCATTACTTGAAAAATGAATTGACTCACTAAGGACAACCACAGGTATTTAATACACTTATTGTCCTAGTACTGATAATAGGGGAAAGGGTGACAGCTACCTTCATTCATAACTTGTATACTGAATGCTGTCTTCAAGCTTAGTCTTGGAAGACTGGATAAAAGTTTAAAAGCTCAGAATAGGGCAGAGATGACTTCTGGTTGGAATCATTAGAAAAGGTTCTTTGGTTTAAGTAGCACTGAATTAGACCAAGAAGAATGTGTAAACTGGATATTTAGAGACCAGGAAGAAAGGATCCAATAAAGGACAGCATGAGTTCTCTACAAGACAAATAAATTAAAGATAGGGCGACAGGGCATCTGGAGTGGTCCTGCCACCTTTTTGAGGTCACCCCAATCGACACCTCTTTTCCCAGGAGGAAAAGAAATGTCATGGGATCCTACTTTTTTTCTCCCATTGCTTTCAAAATTGACTGCTTCGCTTTCTCCGGAGAAGATGGGTTAATCAGTTGCAAATCATCCATTTCAGTGATAGGCTTGTTTGTGAAGGCCAGGTAAAAAGCGACAGAACTGCCCTTTCTGGTCAGTTATTCAAATACCGTGTTTCATGTGAGATTAACCAGAACCACTCCCTTCTCACTTCTTCTGTGCTTTTATAAATGGTTTTTCTTGAAACCTAATGCATGGTCAGACCTGCTGGCCACAGGGAGTAGGGAAGATACCATCTCTGTTGCCCTTTTCTAACTTTGGTGGCGAGGAACTAGCCTTCACGGGGATTTGATGACTGACTCAGGAAAACTCCTTTCCACCTTTTAGTTCCTTTGGATGAAACAAGACAGACTGGCAAGACTGCCCAAAATTGGAATATCCGAAGCAACAAAATTCATAGCCCCTGCTTGGTTACCTTTGTACTGAATTTCACTAATAATAGAAATCCCACTAAAAATAGTATTAAAAAGAAAGAGTCAAAAAAAATTCAAACACAAATGAACAAGATCAGTGGTTAGACTTTTCTTGGCTTCATTATTGCTGCATTAAGATAACGAAATTTGTTTAATTTTTCTTATTTGCAATAGTGTGATGAACCTTTACTTGCAAGAAATGTGCAGAAGAAAACCTTAAAATGTTTATATAATCACTTCAAATTTCTATCGTAATCGCTTTGCATGATCATTGTTTGATGTCTGGTATGATAATGAGTTTTGAGGTAAATGAAAGGTGGAAATGAGTGGAAATAGAAGGCTATTTAGTGTCTGAGTTTAGAGAGAAGCCCTGCTTATTATCTTTTCCGGTTTTCATGATGACATGGTTGTTAAAACATACTTTTGCACTTCCTTGGGAAAAAGATTATTGTTAACATAAACCATTATGGTGACAGAAGCAGCAAAGCCCATCTTGGACATCTGAAAAAATCAGGGAGCAGCCTGTAAGTCACTGATGATGTATTTCTCCTTTTATGGCTTGTTAATGTAGCATATTGAAAGAAATAGGGTCTGCGAGGCAAAGTAACCGACAGAAGTTCTCTTATTTTAAATCCGATCTCTTATTTTAAAAGTGGTTAGGCTGAGCTAAAGGAATTGTGAGGAGGTGAGTAATAACAACAACAAAAAGAGGAGACAGACAATTTTAAAGAAAGTTTTTAAATGGGGTTAAGAGGTTGTAACATTGTTATATAATTGAGTCCTCTTGGAAAGTATCAAGATTTTCTCCATTGTGGTTTAAGTATCTTAGCATTAAATTCCTGTGCATTGTCATTATTATTTTCTGCAAACTTGTTGAGAAAATAACTCTTATCTATAATCATACCTTGGGGATTTGAAGTAGGAAGTGAAAGGGTTAGAGAAGGGCTGTGTAAACAGTAAACAGTTGGTCCAGGAAGAGAACATGTAGTAACTTTGGCAGGTTAGGTAAAAAAGCTCTCTTTCCCCTTGCCTCTCCAGAAAGTGTGTGCATGGATATACTTGCCAAAACTCATAAAAGAATTTGTTTAAAGAATGTGTAAATGCTTTTGTACTATGTGTGAAATGGGCAGGTAGGAGCAAGGCATGCTGGGGGTGGGGGGGGGAGCTAAATAGAATGTGACCAGAATTTCCCTTTTTAAAAAAATGATTTTTTTATTTTTTAATTACAGGTGACATACAATGTTATATTAGTTTCAACATAGTGATTAGACATTTATATACCTTATGAAGTGATCACCCCAATAAATCAAGTAGCCATCTGACACCATACATAGTTTTTACAATATTGACTATGTTCCCTATGCTGTACTTTACATACCCCTATTTTGTTAACAACGGATTTGTACTTCTTAGTCCCTTCCCGTTTCACCCAACTCCCCAACACCCCTCCCATCTCCCAAACACCAAAATGTTTTCTGTATCTGAGTTGGTTTCTGCTTTGTTTGTTCATTTATTTTGTGAAATCTGTTTTTGACATATAGTACCTTGAATTTGACCTTTTTTATTTTAATGGGAGACATCTTTTGTGAAATAAGTCATTTTTTTTTTTGGCGATTTTTTGCAAATATTTTATTCTAGTGGGTATCATTTGATACATTGTAGCTGAGGTCCACTGGGTACCAACTACATTAACCACACATAGCTGGTATGTTTGTTTCCATATTTGTAATCTCAGCCCTTCACAAGGGAGCTAAAAATAATCCTGTAGTTATCCATGGAAACAAAAAAATCACTTATTAATTTCTCATGTTTGGCACTATTGTGATGTGCTAATAGTTCCATATTAGGCAGTAGTGATTAGTTAATTAATTGATCATTAAATTGAGAACAAGAATCAGGTCAGCATCTCTATTTCTTCATAACTAGAAACAATTCAAGATGCCCCAACTAAAATACATGACCCCATGCTATGCTCCAGGAGTTCATAATTTACTTAGAAAGGATGGATATACATACAGTGAAGTCTCATCTTTTGTGCTTTCAACTCATGGAAATTCCATTATTTATGTTAGGAAAAAATTGGGAATGGGGAAGGAAAACAATTTTAAGAACTATTTTTTACTCAGTGAACTATGCTCTAGGTAGGATGCATGAGTCAGGTGCTCTGCTCCTGGTAGCTCTCAGGGCGTGAGCATCTCACGCTAATTGTGGCTCTTAGGTCTTAATATAAATATTTTTTGTGTGTATCATACCTCCTAAATGCAGGCCAGCTATGGGTATCTAGAACTGGCAGTGAAAGTGGCTCTGTTGGATTTACTGAGTGAGAAACAGTATATTCGTCTCCAGTGTGGTCTATGTCAAAGATAATATTTACTCTATTTTAATACTAGCAACTACCCACACTACTCTCCCCCCCCAATAAGGTGAGTCTATACTGTATATGAAGGTAGCATGGTTCAGGATTGTTCATGTGCTTAAGTATTGCTATTGATATCCCCAAAAATGTAAAAAAATATGGGTTTGGAATTAAAGGGGTTCAAGGAGGTGGTGAAACTTCACTTGGGCTTTAAAAGAAGTAGTAGACAGTATTTTATCTTAGAACCTGAGCAAAGGAGAGGATAGAGGGAAACCTACCTAAAATTTATTTGAAAGTAATGGGAGATAAAGTTGGAAAGGGGAATTTAGGTTGGCTAATAGATTTTTTCCTAAGCAGAGGTGGAACATGATTAAAAAGTTGTTTTAGAAAGATAGAGTTGATATTAATCTGTTCAATGGATAGAAAGAAGAGGCTATTCAAAGAAAGACCCGCGATTTATTGTAGAAATTGCTGTCGGGTGGTAATGACTAGACTAATAGCAATGTGCATGGGCAGAAGGATAAATATGAGGTACATAATAATTTAAAGGAATGGGGTTGAGCTAGTTTGGGGAGGTCGCAGATTGGATTGCCTTACATTCAAATCTATTTCGTGTAACTATAACAATAATTTGATGTAGTTGAACACTTATTTCCTTCTTTTCAGACGAAGACAGTGAGAATTAGAGATTGGCTGGGGCTTACCACTTGCCAGTGTTAGATATTCTTTCTAATAAATACATCATACCTGTATTACGATGAGTTTAGCTTAATACACACTGTCATCTGTTTTTTAAAACCCTTCTACTTCCCTCCTGGTGTATCACACTACATATAGATGAGCAATCACATCCAGTCAGCCTAGTATTTTTTATTTGTGTTTGTGTTTATTGTTCTGTATGTGTTTATACCACTGCTAAACTCCAGTTTCTGAAAAGCACTGCGAGATGGGAGGCGGCAGCACGTCCTGAATACATTAGAGACATACCATACGTGTTATGGGTCCCTGAGTAATAGGCCTTCATGACTCCATGCTTTCTCACCTGATGTACCCTGTATGCACTTCTTGTTTCCTGTTTGTGCTTGGTACAATCTGCATATTTTCTAATACCTTCGTGAAGAGTTGCTTTTGTGACATTTTCCCAACCCTCTACCTCCCCATATCTGCTTCTTCCCTTGTGTCCCAGCGGAGTGCTGATAGAGGAGCCCATGCTTGTGCATGTAGATAGATTGATTCCTTCCTTCCTACCTTTATACAGAATGCTTCAATGAACATTTTTATGCATAATGCTTTTGTTGTTGTTTTGCATTCTTTTATAGACTAAATTCCTAGAAATCCCAATTTCTGGGTTAAGGGCTTGGGATACTTTAAGGCTCTTCATACATATGTTATGAACTTGGCTTTTGAAAGGATTTTGAGTTTATATCTCACTAGCAATATATAACCATACCTATTTTACTACACTTTCATTGGATTGGGTATATTCATCGTTTTTAGTTCTTGCCAAGTCCATTGCAAAAAATTGTACCTTAATTTAATCTGCATTTCTGTGACTAACTAGAGTGAGCATTTTTCAGTATCTTAACCTGTTGTATTTCTCTTTTGTCATTTGTCTGATATTTGCCTTTTTGCTAGTAAAACTGTTCTTTAATGCCCATGTTAAGGCCCCACCTGCCATCATCACTTGTTATCTATAGTACATTTCCATTTGTATACTTTAAAATCTCTATTATGAGGAATGTTGAACTAGAT
This sequence comes from Rhinolophus ferrumequinum, assembly GCF_004115265.2. Lineage (NCBI taxonomy): Eukaryota > Metazoa > Chordata > Mammalia > Chiroptera > Rhinolophidae > Rhinolophus > Rhinolophus ferrumequinum. The sequence continues at coordinate 62,652,093 of NC_046291.1, forward strand.
AACTAAAGGTCAGCTTTTTAAAGCATTGTCAATTTTTTGTTGTTTTGTTTTTACCTCTTGTAACCTAGGATACTTTCTTAAAAATTCTTAGATGTTGATCATTTTTAATATTTGGCATAAGCATCATGGTGAACTGAGTAACAGGAAATATAGTTTGAATATATTTTCTCCTAGAACTTTTTCTCTGAATCTCTTGAGATCTGTGCTGTTGGGTGCACCTGTGATCCTACCTGTGAGTGTCAACTTTTGATTTTTAATAGTTCCTCTGCTTTAGGGAGCGCCTGGCATACCTGCAGATGGGGAAGAGGAGGATGACCAGTCTGTAATACTGTGGATTATGGATTTTGTACGGCGAGTCAGTGCTTACTTATGTCTGCTTAGTCATATTTGATCATCACCTGCAAAGCTGGCTCCTTTTCAACTCTAATAACAGCTCGAGGAAAATTAAAACAATGAGGCTAAATGGTAGCCCTTGATGTCTTTTTGCTGTGTGAACATGGGTCCCGACCTCTGTGATGTCTGTGTCGCCTCCAGGTCTTCCATGTCCCTAAACTTCAGTTTTGCAAGTTATAGGTTGGGACATACCAGAATATTCTCCTTTATTTCCTAAAAGAGGACCACTGCACTTTGTGGTACTCTTGGCATATGTGTATAGAATCAGAGTCTTGTTATAATGTTATTTTTCCTGGCTTCTTTGATGATGGCATTTCACTCACTAGGTTTGGTCTTTTTTGGTGAATTTTTAGGAGGTATTCTGCGAATGGATGCTATCTTACTCAGATTTTAATAAGGCTCATTTCACGTATCCAAAAATGCTTCTGAGAATAGTTTGTACCATTTTATACTCCTGCCACTGGACTTTTCATTGTATTTGTTAATGGGAATGATTTCATTTTAATTTGTATATTCTTAATTATTAACCATATGTTCCTAAGATTTTTTGGGAATTTATATTTATGTTTGAATTGTTTAGAAAAAAGGGTTTTGGTACATGTATAAAGGGATGTGATCGTAATAAGCTTAAGGATTTTTCTTGATCTCTAAAAAAGGCTGTCTCATTGTGAGGTATAGGTGGTTATTTTCATAGGCGCAGTAAGAGTGTTCACCACATAGGGCTCTTTGAGTTTGTTTTTGCATATCTGAAGCCTATAGACCATTGTATAACTACTAAGGCTACGAAATTACCCTGACTGTAACTTTTCATAAGGAATCTCAGCTAGGACATTTAAAAGCTACACTACTAGATTTTACTTACAGTGGTATCCTTAAATATCCCTCAAATTTCTTAATGTTCCTGGCCTGCCAGGAAGTGAGTGATCTTATCACCTGTAAGGCTGAGGCCCTGTAAGCCAGGGACCAGACCAGTTTTCCTGGTAGGGCTTTATAGGCATTGGATCTGTAATAAAGCCAACCTTAGCTCCTAACAAGTACCTTGTCATACCTGTTTAAGTGACCATTGTTCTCAAATGTGACACTCCAGGTAAAACTTTAAGTTTGTCCAATTATATCCTGATAAAAAGATCAAGTTACTATTGAATATATGCAACATTTTTATTGCCATGAAAAGGAGATTCTCTGAAGAGTTTCTGAATTCTGAAGGTTAGTGAGAATCAGATGCTATTTTTTAAATGTTTCATTTTGGTTTACAGAAGCAGAGTTTACTAAATTGTTGTGGTTGTAGACAGTTTAACATGAAGGAAAATAGAACATTAAAACAATACCAATAATATTCCAATCAAATTTTCTATCGTCAATTCATTACATATTGCGTAATTTTGTTTGTTTCTCTGGAGCTTGGGTTGGCTGTCTACTGTTATGAAGGTGTCTGATTCTAGACTGAAAAGGGTCCTGGAAATCTTGACACAGTCAAAAGATAGTCGGAAAGTTGTTTGAGAGATGTCACCCTAGCACTCTGTGCTGATATTCTATTTTTTGAAATATTAATAGTTTGAAGTACCTGGTACAATCCTTCCCCTTGTTGGAGACAAAAACTCTGGCCGATAGCTTGTTGCATAGTTTTTAAGAAACCATCAGAGTAAAGTTACCATCAGAGTAAAACAAAAGCTGTCTGTGGAAAATAGACTTAAAGGCTGTGGTTAATTTGTTATTCAAATTCATAATATCAGGATGGAGGAGTATAAAGTTTTCTATTGGGGTATAGTATGTAACTATTCCATGAAAATTTTGATCAGTATTTTCCCCTGAAGATAAAAATATAATGGAGGGTGACAGCACTGCCACATCTCCAAGGACTCCTCACAAAACAAAATTTCTGGAATATTTATGTTTATAACATTTTACTTATACAAACTCAATCTAGGAAAGAATATGTTGGCAACATTTTCCATGTGTTCTTACAGTAGTAACATATCGAACAAACCTAATTCTTTCTAGCAACTATATTTCTATAAGGTGAAGTAACAAATCTTTTTGGTTTTCTTGAGGCACACTGGGAAATCTCACAGATAGTGTTAGCGTAAAATATTGTAAAAAACGTTTTATATTTTCTATATTTAGGGTATGATTAGGAGAATGAGAAAATTGAGACTTGTTAGAAGATTTGGGGTTTGATTAAAATAGAATCCTGGGTGCCTGAGAAACAATACTTGGTTACCTATTTAACGAAAGTAACAATAAAAATAAACATAGAAGATCATAGTTTTGCTGTGTTAAAGAATGAACATTCAATCAATTTGAAGATTGGATTGGTTTTATTGAGTGATTCATAAGTCACACAGCATCCCATTTAGCAAGTAGAGAGGTGCTCTGAGAAGATGTACAATATGGAAGGCTTTTATAGGCAGAAACTGACAGGACAAGAAAATTATTAGCAAAATAAATGAAGGTTTGTTTCAGGCAAGGTTATTTTCCCTTAGGGCAAGATGGTGGTCTTATCAGGCAGATAGCCTCAGTTTCCCTTGGGGAAGATAGAGAGGGCCCATGTGACCGATTACCTCATTGGTACTGACCAGAAAATTCCAGACCAACTGATTAAGATTACATTCCTGGAGAAGGTTGAAACAGCAATTAGGTCAGCTTTTAAATCTGGATTCAGTATCTTAGCTGTTAGTATCATGGGCGTTAGTACAAATGACTCCATTTTGGGGCTTTGGTTTTTCTCTTTAACCCCTGATTCATAGATGAGGGGAACCTTTATTCTTTTGTTTTTCTCTTTTTCTTTGCTGTAGATAATCAAGGATGTAATAAAGTCAGCTTAAAGCACAGAATATTATTCCTTAGGACACGAGATTTCTATTTAGGCACATTCCATAGAAGCTATGGAATAGCCTTTCTTATTGAAGATGAAGGTATTAGTCAGTACGCCCAAAGGAAGCAAGCCCATCAACATTGAAAGAAATCGCTAAAATTTAAAATGTTTCATAGCTTCTTTTTAGAATTGGCTACTATAAATCAAGGCAAATAAAATGCACTTTCCAAGTTAGGTTCTTCATTATCATCTTCCATATTCTGGAGCAAATGGATACTTTACGTGAGGCCAGTGGTTCTCTCTGAGGGAATGTATGAGGTCAGAACTATTTTCGAAACAATAGTAAGATGTTATTTATCTTACTTACTATTAACACCTTACAGTAGTATGCAATGCATTCATTATTGCTGTCTTCAAATGTATCAATAAATAAATATTTAAAATAGTATCTAAGGTTTGATTTTCAATATAGTAAATATTGGTAGCTATAATCCACATAAGATACAAGCTCTTTGGAGTCCTCAATAAGTTCTAAGAGTGGAAAGGGGTCAGGAGACCACAAACCCCCTAGAATCCTTCCTTTACAACAAAGCTATTAAAGAAAAAAAAAAAGCGTATAGCCAGCTGTCCTTCTCTGTCACTATTGTCCCTAGCATAGTCTCAACCACTCACGTTGGTTGTAACTTTTAACCAAGCTTATTTCTGTTTCAGAGAGAAATGTTTGGGGTGGATATTGAGGTCTGTCTGCCATATACCAGCATTTTAGTAGACTGAGTAGAACTCAGGAACACACATAACATGACTTTTTACAGTCACACATATCCCTTTTATACTTACAGTGGCAAAAATGGATGCTTCCATTAACATGACCCAGAACTATAGCTTGTCAATATTAATATAAGAAGCAAAAGTATATAAGCTTAAAACTATGCTTAGTAATCAATGTTTCAGTATTGTATATTACTTAAAAATTATCTAGGTATTTAATAATTGTTTAATTAACTCAATGTAATATCGGTCCAAGGTTTTAGGTTACCTAAAGGTCTTGAAAATTATCTTCAAGCTGTCTGGTACAGAACATAGTTACTGTTGAAATAAAAATTTTAGCCAGAGTAATGATTCGATTATTTGAACATAGAAACTTATATTTTTCAAAATTGTAACCATTGTATGGGATTAATGTTAGCTTGTTTGGTTAAAGCCATAACTTTTTAAAAAGCAAATTTATTAAATTAGTCTAATTTATCAAAGATTTGCCTTAATTATGCAAACTTGGGTTCTAGAAAGGTCCTTACTTTGTTTTTATTAGTATTTGTTTTGTTTTCTAGTGCACATTTAAAATATTACATATTACGAGTTTAATTTTTTTATTCTCTGGGAATTTTAGTTTAAAGAAAATGAAAGGCCTGGAAATGGTGGCGATTGTTGCATAACATTGTGAATATATTTAATACCACTGAAATGTACATTTTAAAATGGTTAAAATGGTAAATGTGATGTCATACATATTTTTACCTCACACATACACAAAAGTGAAAGGCACAGGTAACTTGGTAAGATGTCCTAGGTAGGGTGTTGGTAATTTTTTTTTTTGCCTTTGCTAAAATATTTCACAGTTTTTCCTCTTAGCAACTTTCTTACGAAGAGGGATAAGATTTGGATGCAAGAACTAAATAGAGGAACATTACAGATTGTCTGTAGAAAAAGATAACATGTAAAAGTTTGGCCAAAGTTTGTATGTTCACTTGAGGAAAATCGTGGTAGATAGAACCTTAATGTAGATTTTGGACATACTCTCTGTTTTCTGATTTTTTACAGTTTATCACATCATAGCTTTATAAATGAACATTTATTTTCTTTTTAGTATTTCAGTTGTTACATGGAGGTGGGGGCTTAATTTTTTCTGTTTCCCTTAGCAGTAGAGAAAACACTTTTGGTATGAGTTTTGTCCAACCTGCATTACATTTTAATGCTTTTCTTTGTCATTTACTCTAGGTAAGGAACTCTTAGAGTTGGGATGGGAGGAAATAAGGTGAATAAGATACTTTATTATCTAATTCTGTTTAGCAAAATAAAGTTTAGCTGTTTAAAACAACAAATATTTATTTCAGTTTCTGTGGATGTGGGATGGACTTAGGTGATTTTAACCCAGGATCTCTCATGAGGTGTCTGTCAAACTTCCAGGTGGGACAGCAGTCAGTCATACTGAGGCTCCGCTGAGAGCAGAGACTCTGCCACCACGCTCTCATGGGTGTTGGCAGTCCTTAGTTTCCTGTTGGCTGTTGGCAGGAGGCCTCCCTCGCGTTTCTTTGTCACATGGTCATTTACGTAGTGCTGCTTCTGACACGGAAGCTTGTTTCCCCCTGAGTGAGTGATGAGAGACAGACACAGACAGAGACATGGACTTCGTGGAGTGACAATGTTGTGAGAGAGGAAGAAAAAAATGTTCAACGTAAAGCAACTTGGAAAAGAATAAACCACTTAAAGGACCTAATGAAGTCATAATTTGGGATACTCATAAACTTAAGATGACCTCAGAAGTACTTGGAAAATCTACTGAAGAAATTTCCATTCCAGACACGAATATGTTATATTCGTATAAGACAATACATATATATGAAAGGTTCATATGAGTATTAACGAAAGGTTTATTTTTACTTTTAAATGGAGCTGCTTCTGCTCGACTTAAAAGGTCCTATTAGAATCAACTTTTCAAAGACAATCAAAGTCTAAAATAAGTCCTAATTAGAATCACAAGATATGCTATTCAATTTAAAAGCTTTAATTCTAGTACTGTGAATTTTTTACTAGAAAGTGAGTCTGGGCATTTGGTGATTTTTAGGTTTTGTTTTTGTTTTGGTGTTTGGCCACCCTCAGTAGGAGTGGAATGAAATTTTTAGAAAAGTTATAAGTAAGATGTAAATACTTTTCCATGAAAACAATCAAGGGAAAAATACTGCACTGGCATGTTTCTCTCTTTGAGTATCTTTAAGATTATATGAGTTGTGATTCCCTTCTTTTTACATTTCAGGTTATTTTCTTAAAATTAAATCACTGTATATGCCATTCAATACTTGACTCTCCCCACCTAACTATGACCTTAAAGCGTTTGTTTCTGTTTCCTGAATTCTACCTATGTTACCATAGAAACAGAAATGGACCAAGGAACTTGCAAGACAGGCAGCAACTGAAATTAATGAGCATTCTGACGCTTCGCCTGTAGTTAGCTTTGTCCCATTACAATTCCTGTTTTAATAGAAATATGAAAGCAAAGTGAGCCTGTTGACTAGAGGGGAAAAAGCCTGGAACTGAACTGTCATTTGCTTCAGACTTGTTCATTTGCCTAGAAAGGTATTAGGAAAGAGCTTTTCTGATAGCTTGGAAAAGAGTTTTTCATTCTTGCGAATGGTTAGACTACTATCCATTCCATACTGTTATACTTTTAAGTGTTTTAATGTGCTTTTCATTCATAGGTATTATTTTAATACATGTTTTCTAGTGAATGAGATTTGATACTGCTTGATGTAAGCCTACCGTGGGCAAAATGTTTTGGCAGTCTCCCATTGGCTGGACAAGGAGGAATCTTTTCTTCTCCTGCCCAGGTAGTCATGTAGGAGAGGCAAAGTAAGTCTCTTCTCTTAGCGTCAGCAGTGCACGTGTGTGAGAGGTCTCTCTTCTAGCCTCCCAACTCCATTTTAAATGAGGTTTCTGTTTATTAATTTTCACATTGTGAATAGATAAACTTTTAGAGATTGCTCGAAGTTTGCTTTCTTTAGTTCTTTTCCTTTTTTTGCAATTAAGAAATAGTATACTTTTTCGAATTTTTTCGTTTTAGAAACCTAAGTTAAAGCTGTTTTTCCTCTGGTTTCTGCCTTTAAAATTTTCAATTTGTATATTAAATATTTTCCCAAAGGTATTATTTTTGTTTATTTTCAAAGGACTTTTAATTGGTTTTTCTTTCAATGGATGATTAACAATAGTTGCTTCTTACTGAGTGTCTTTTCTTTTAGTATTGTCTTTAAATCTGGTTCACTTTAAGGTCTGGGAAATTCTTCTTAGGCTACATGATATTTAGGCTCCAATCTTCTATAATAATGTTATTTAAACTGTTTTGATTATGTTTCCCTATCATTAAAAATGTTGTAGATCATAGATCACCAATATATGTATATTTGTTTATGAATTACATAAATTTACTTATATTCTAATGTATGATGTAGGATATACAATATACTAATAAATAAAAATGAAAATGAGATAAAGATGGTTTAAATAGTATCTTAAAATATTTTGCTAATGATGAAGGCTTTATATTATTAGCCAGTTTCTTAAAGTGCATTGAACACTTAGGCTGATGGTTATCAATAATAGTAGATTTCTATATTCCAAATCATTTATTGTTAAATTCATAATTATTTTTGGCTGAGGCATACTTGCTTTCTCTGCATAATGTAGCTCATAACTGGAAGTAGAAGTGTCAGCTTTGGCATTCTCATGTTGTTTTTTTGTGATTCTATCTAGTGTTATATTGTCTTGGTACCTTTGGGCTGCTTAACAGAATGCCATAGACTGGGTGGTATATAAACAGCAGAAATTTATTTCCCACAGGTCTGGAGGCTGTGAGATCAAGGCGCTGACAGATTCTGAGTCTGGTGAGAGCCCCCTTCCTGGTGCGTAGACCGTAGCCATCTTTTCTGGTCCTCACATGGTGGAGGGTGCAAGGGATCTATCTCTCTGGGACCTCTTTTATTGGGCATTAAACTTACTCAGGATCTAATCACCCCCCAACGGCCCTCCCTCCTAATACAATCGCACTGGAGGTTAGAGTTTCACCATAAATATTAGGGGACACAATGTTCAGATTACGGCATATTCAATCCATGATTTTTTTTTTTTTTGAAGGAATCTTTTTAAACTACTCTTATTTTGTGAAAGTTGGTTTAAAATAGTTAATATAATTTATAAATCCAAGTTCCCATAGACCTATACAGTGTGATTCTGGACAATACGCTAACCAAATGAGTAAGGATACCTCTGTGAGCTGTTCTACAGTGTGGAATTCACTCTTCCCACAGGATAGCTTGGGTACCACATGTGATGCATAACTGCCTAACATTCAACCCCAAGGGTGGTGCCAGTTTTAATCCACATATTAAATAATAGTGTTAGTAGTTATCAAATTTTCTTATTTTTCCCCAATAAAAGTTTAACTTTATTATTTCCTTCTACACTTAAATAGACTGCTAAGTCTCTTTTGCTTACGTATATCTCCTTAAGCTAGAGTGGCTAAATATATTAAATATGTACCTCATATTTGAAGAAATGATTTTATATTGAATTTTTAATTTTACGTGTATTTTAATTTTTAGTTTTAGAGATGCATACAACTATTCTTTATGGGCTAGATGTTTTATTGCAATTAAAGTTAAACAAAGTCACAGAACTAAGCAGGAGTTCTCATCTCAGGGGAGAATTATTTGCATAGGGGCATTTTAAAAAACAGAACGCTTTGATTTGTCACTAACTGAAGGGAGTGACTGACACTGAGAGGGCAGGACCAGCAATGCTGCTAACCATCTGCGAGGTGTGGAGCAGCTCACACCTGTGAGGAGCCGACCATTCAGTTATTAGTAACGCCTGTGAAACACTGGTCTCAAGTCATATTTTGGAGTTATTGTTTGCTAAGATGACTCACAATTCATAGGTAAATCTAATATTTTGATACCGTAGATTAAAATTACAGCTCCTTTAAATATGTTTATATAATGACAAGGTGTGGCTGTAAAAGACATTTTCTTTTCGTTGGCTTTTATTTTGCTCATGCTATATATACTGAATACAATTCACTGCAGCATTGAGCAACCAGTATTGGTAATTCATTTGACTAGGTGCTAAGAGTATAGAGATGAATAACACAGTTGCTTTTCTCCCTGTTCACAGACTAATAGGGAAAACAGTCATGTAAATAATCAACAATAGTGTATAATAAGTGTATTGGAATAGTTAGAGGTAGCTATGAGAGGGGTAAGGTTTTAGAGAGACAGTCATACTGTTACATTATTTGAGGGCAAGGACTGCATCTTTTCATCTAAAAGTTACATATTTCTAACACCAAGCACTAGACCTTAAACTTGGTAATATAGTCATAGTCAATAACTATTAGTGGTTAAACAAAGTTGACATCTTAGCAGATTTTTGAAGACTGAATTGAAGTATGTCCAAGTGGGCAAAGCAGTAAGGGACAGGCAGGCTTCAAGTACTAAGGGATTACAGGAAGTGCTGGCAAATAATGTTAGAAGGTGAAGCTTAGACGAGCAATGAAAAGGGGTATCATTCAAGTTGTGGGTTCTTTTTATTAAGTTTTTAGAAAGGGGTGAGGCATGATGAGAGTAAGTCAGATTTAGGTTTTAGAACAGTATTTCTGTTGGCATTGTGGAAGATGTAGGAGAAGAGAGGTGGTATTCTTAGTAGGGAACATTGCACATGTAAGACCTTGTAGTATCAAAATGTTCACGGAAAATCTAAATTGAAACTTTTATGCGTTGATTTACATATTTAGTTTTAAAGTTTACATTATTCCAATTGAAGTATATTTTATATTGAGTAATTTTAATTTTTCAGTGCATTTTTAGTTATTCTTTAGAATATCTGGTTAAGTTTTTTAATGAGCAATTCATTTACACCAGTGCTGTTTGGATATAGAAAAAGAAGAATAATTAGTAATCTTGCTTAATTTTCTTTAAAGTAAGAAATTTAAGCCTAAAGTTGATAAACTTGTTCAACTGAAGATTAGTTAACACTTTTAAGGTAGTTGTATAAAAAGCTTACTAGTAATTAGCAAGAAAAATTCTGGATTGTACGTGGAATTAGGTGATTTGATTACTTCTGCTGAGCAGATTTGTATATAGCCTTGCACCATCCACAAACACACACAAAACAAAACAAACTATTTGGGTCACAAAATGAAAGCAGATTACTTTCAAGGGTTAAATAACTTACTCTTGAGATCCTCTCAAATCCTTTTTCGCTGTGCCACATGTAAAATTCTAATTCTGATTACCGCAAACTCTACATCTTCAAAAAAGTAAAAATTAAATGGCAATGGGTTTTTAGGTTTAATGTGACATTTTAATGTTAAGGCTGGAATTGTGGAATAAATCATTACATTGTAAAAACAATAACCTGCGTCTTTACCACACATAAAAATGACTTAATACATTTAAATTCTAAGTATTAAGTCTGTCTTACTCATACTTAAAAAAAGTTTCCGAGTGAGCAATATAAAGATAACTTTTGGTAAGAAAATATGGAATAAGTAGGCATGTAAAGAAAAAAGTCATTTAGGGGTGGCCGGATAGCTCATTTGGTGAGTGCGAGCTCTGAACTATAGGGTTGCCAGTTCGATTCCCACATGGGCAGGTGGGCTGCACCCTCCACAACTAGATTGAAGGACAACTACTTGGAGCTGGTGGGCCCTGGAGAAACACACTGTCCTCCGATATTCCCCAATAAAATTAGAAAAATAAAAAAGAATATAAATATTGTAGATTCCAAAACAAAAAAAGAGAAAAGAAAAAAGTCTTTTATTTCTGCCACTGATGTTGAAAAGATTATTTTTAAGTAAGCATTCAGCAGGCAGCAAACAGGTCCCAGCTGAAAAACCTTCTGATAAGAGAGAACTGGAAAACTTGGAAGCAGTCTGGCGGGTGCCCTTCAGCTTAGGGGCGAGGTCTTGGTCATTTAATGAGGGCATCACTATATTGTAGCTGTAAAGCTAATGCACTGCAAATATCTAGTTGATTTTGTTAAATGATTCCGAGTGTCAGAAAAAAAAAAACAGACTCTTATTTAAGGAGGAAGGAAGATATGTTAACTATTTCATTTATGATCTTTCTAATATGGATACTTAAATTAAAAAAAAAAAGGCTTCTGTTATTTGCAGAACTTATAGGAACAAAAACTTCTTATCCAATGCAGTCAGAGCTTATAGCTCTTCATTTAATCAAAAAAGTCAAAATGGGAAATCATAAAAAAAGATACACATACATATACATGTAAACATTTAATAACTTAAAACTTTCACATTCATTTACATTTTTAAAAAAAAATCTTTTTTGTGGGGGCCAACGAGTACTTTTTCTTTGAGGATGAATTCCCTAATTAGAAATCATTGTATCTTTCTTGAACACACACCTCTAAAATTAAAGTTTTACATTTGTTTTACATTACAATTAGTTAAATTATATAAATGCAGTATGAAATCTTACTAGCCTTAATAGGATAGGTTATAGGCTTAATAGATTTCAGAACAAACAAGATTTCTTAGGCATGAAAATCAAATAGTGGGAACAAAAAAAAAAAAACTATGTGAGGACTGAACCGTGTTTCCCCGAAAATAAGACCTACCCGGACAATCAGCTTTAATGCATCTTTTGGAGCAAAATTAATATAAGACCCAGTCTTATATAAAATACAATATAAGACGGGGTCTTTATAGTATAATATAATATAATATAATATAATATAATATAATATAATATAATATAATATAATATAACATGACACCCGGTCTCATATTAATTTTTGCTCCAAAAGACACATTAGAGGTGATTGTCCGGCTAGGTCTTATTTTTGGGGAACCACAGTACTGGAAAGAGAAAGAAATGATCCCCATTAAGCTTTGCCTTTGAAAAACTTCTTTGTCCCATGGGTCTAGTATGACTCACACCAAGTCAAGTCATCTTTGAGAAGTATTTGAAAGAGATTTGCCCTGCTCTGAGGTAGTTCTCGGAGGTCAGTCCCGGTACAATCACCTTCCTGCTCTCCCAAACACCAATCTTGTGTTTTATTAGATGGGTATGACTCCCCCAAAGAGAAAAGAAAAAGATGGATAAACCCTTTCTGCTTTCCTGTAATTCCTTCATATTACCGAAATATCTCCCTTCCTGTATCATCATTTTTCCCTTTCTTGGATTATTACTATCAACATAGTAGGAAAAAAAAATCCTCTCTTGACCTTTTCATTCCCCTCATTATTGCTCTAATTCTCTGGTTTTCATTTGGCAAAATTGTATTTGCTACCCATAAATGCTCTCCTATCATTCTTTCTTGATCTGGCTTCAGTCATGCTTTTGCTTCACATCAACTCCGCGGAAACTGTTCTTAGCCGTGTTCCTGGCGACCTCTGTGACATTAATTGGTTCTCAGTTCTCATCTTTCTTGACAAAACTTGTAGTATTTGAAAAAAAAACCCACAAACTTGTAGTAGTTGATACAGTTTATCACTGTTCTTCTTGGAACTTTTTTTGTTTTTCATCTTTCAGAATTTGATATGATTTTTTCCTCCTAGCTTTCTATTTTCCTTTTCTTTGCTGGTTTCTCTTCATTTCTTCCACCCATGCCCCGGGCCTCAGTCCTTACATAACTTCTGTTCTTTTACTCTAATCACCTCTTGGTGAAATAATTCAACTACCGAGTTTCCCTGAAAATAAGACCGGGTCTTATATTAATTTTTATTCCAAATGACGCATTAGGGCTTATGTTTAGAGGATGTCATCCTGAAAAATCATACTAGGGCTTATTTTCCAGTTAGGTCTTATTTTCGGGGAAACATGGTCCCTGGATTTAGATAGTATCTAAATGGTAATAACCCCCAAATTTGCTTATTCTTCTTTTAGCGGATTTTAAAAATATTGATATATAATTTACTTATAGCGTTATATTAGTTTGAGGTATATAACACAATGATTCAATATTTGTATATACTGTGAAATGATCACAGTAAGTCTGGTTAATGTCTCTCACCATGCATTGTTACAGGTTTTTTTCTTGTGTTGAGAATTTTTAAGTTTACTCCCTAGCAACTTTCAAATATACAATACAGTATTATTAACTATATCACTATGCTGTACCTTACATTCCATGAGAATGAAGTATAATTTTTAATCATTCCTTTATTGACATTTAGTTTGTCCCTAATTATGAGAAACACTGGGTTATACAAAGTAAAGTATTTTCTTCAGTACAGTGTGTGATTCTCCAAAGACGGTAAATGGTGTGCATAATTTCCTGAACTTATTTCTCCAATAGAACTTTTTTCTCATGGAGCATGTAGTTCTTTCAAAGAATATGTCATATCACTGATGTTTTATGAAGTGTATTTGGAGCTCTCCTCAATCTTCTTATTTTACTTATAAGGGAATGGAGACTGAGTAATGGAAAATTGGAACCATACCCTCAGTTTCTTGACTCTTATTTCATGTTGCTCGTGTTGCTTTGAATTCAATCTTTATTTAGTACTTTTTCCTGAATTCATATAGGAAAGTTAAGTACTAGATTTTTTTATAAGGGAAAAAGTCGTTTTCATGGTATATTTCATAGGTTTTTCTTTATATCAGCATGTGATATTTTGATAGGTAATAGTGACAAGTGAAAACAAGTTAGGTTTTAATCAGTTTGATACAGCTTTCTTAGGTTACATAAGTCCTCTGACATAAATGAACTATTTCTTTTCTCATGTTGAATAATTCTTTCGATTACCTTAAGGGTTACTTGAAAAGCAATATTAAGTGTGAATGTGCCTAGTGAATTTCTTAGCTATTTCTTTTGCCATTCTGTTCCTCATTTAGGTTCCTAGTTTTAGTTTTTGTAATGTATAGAAGGACTGTAGTCTAATTCTAGATATGTTTTAAGATAGAGATACTGTGGAATCTTGTCCCCATAATTAGTCTTATTTTTTGTTTTCCCAGAGCTGTCAGTTTCATCTAATCTTAGAGTACATTCAAAGTATGTTTTCTCTTCCTCACATAATTTTTGTTTGAATCAGTCATTTTGTTCACTGAAAACAATCATTGGAGGAGGAATTAGTATTCATTTTTAGTTTTAGAATTGTTTTTAGAAATTATTTAAAGAATGACAACATTTTTTTTTCTGATTATAAGGATAATGTATCACATGTAGAAAGTTAATGTAATGCAGGAAGAGTTTATATAAAGAGTTACATCCCTCAAACCCTACTATTGGGAAGTAACCACTTTAACATTGTAGTAACATCGAATTTTCTCTTCTCTGTAAATATACACATACATTTATAAGTACAAGGTCATACTCTGTTGTCTTGTCATTTGCCTTTTTACTCAATAAAGTATGTTGTGAGGCACTTTTCTCATGACTATGGAGAATATAAATCACTTCTTAATGACTGCAAAGTCATTTTATGGATACACCAAAATTTAATTAATGCACATTAATAAACATGATTTCATAGTTTTCCAAATTATGAATAGTTCAATCTTGAACATTTTTGTGGATTGACTTTACACATTTGTGATTATTTCTACAGGATAATTCCTAAAAGAGAAGTGGCTGGATCAAAAATTTGGTACTTATTACCAAACTGTTTTCCAGATAGTAACAAATTTATACAACATTTAAAATTATATGAGAGTGCATTCCCTGTTACACCTTACTCAATTCTGGGTATTTTGTGGTTGTTGTTTTTTTTAACCTTTGATAATCTGACTGTGCATATTGATGACTCGATTTTTCAAATTTGTATGTCTTTGATTACTAGCAAGATTTAATATATTTTCACATAATCTCCACTTTTGTTTTCTCTATAAATTGTCTGTTAACATCTTTTGCCCAAATCGGTATTATATGCCTGTGTTTATTTTATCCTTACAAGAATCCTGTGAGATAGGTTCTATATTTATTCCACTTTACAGTTGAGGAAACTGAGATGTGGTTAAATAACTTGCCCAAAATTAGACAGCTAGTATATGGTAAATCCAGGATTCAAGTTCAGATTTCCCCAACTTTTCAGTAAGGCCATCCAGATTTAGTTGAACTTCTGAATATATGTAATTTATGAGTTGGTAATGTTTTGAAGCTGTTGTCTTTTTAGGAATTTAGTACGTTTCTAGATCTTAAGGGAAAAATATTATACTACTGTTTATGAGTATTGGTCCTAGCATTTTAGGCTGCTGTTTGTAGAATTCAACTTAGTATCCTCCTAACTTCACATAGTCTAAAAGCAGTTCCTGTGATTAGATGTATGGATTCTTCCCTTAGACCTGGATGTATTTTGGAGCTTTTTAATCCAGTCATGTTAAAATTTTTATCTTTGAAATTTGATATCCTTACTATACACTAGTAATCACTGTGAGGGTTTCATAATTATGTTAAAATTACACTTTTTGTTGATTTGAGCCTACTATCTCTACTATCCCAATGTCTGTCGACATTGTTTTAACTCTTAGAATTTTAGAAGTAAAGCATCTAGAGTCTGCAATGCTCATTATACAGCTTAGGAAACTTAGACATAGAGAGGTTCATAAATAAATTAGTGGCAAATGCTGTGGTTCAACCCTAAACGGAAATTTTACTTATGTCATTTGGGTGCTTGCTTGTTTTAGGGTAAAGACTTGTTAAGCATTCTCAACTTAATGAATTCTTTGGTCTATTCATCTTTATATCCTTAATGTATTAATATAACTCTGCCTAGAATATGGAAAGCACTTAGTAAATGCCTCTTGAATTGAATTTACTTGTATTTTCCATTTTTATTTTATTCTCTCTTCTTGAACATTTTAGATTTGCTGTCTGCCACATTTTCTTCAGGTTATATGATGATCAGTCTTTTCATTTTGCAGCTAATAAAGTAGTTGTATAATGAACAAGCACGTAAGTATTCTTCCTGAGTCCAGTGCTCTGTAGAATTCTATGCTGAATTTATAAATGCAAGTGATAAATTAAATAGTATTATATCAAATCATAGATATATAGATTTTTAGAATCTAAACTAAGATACTATTTAGTTTAAAGTTCTCAGTATAGAAATAGTAAAATGGTAGAAATGTGTCAATTTGTTAAGATTAATTTGGCAATAACAATATGGCTTTAAAGCTGAATGAAATCTCTGAGAACTCTGTTGATTTAGGCAGCCTTCAAGAAGGAAGGCAGTTTATAATTTCTGGAAATACAGTATGCTTGTTCAGAATTTTATCATACAGATCAATGCTGTTGGTTTAGGTACATTGTACAATGATAGTCTAGAGTAAAACACAACAAAATTGAGTCAGCTGATGTTCTGTAGTTTACTTATTCTCGAGTTTCAGGAAGAGAGGGTTGACAAAGTCTCTAAACTACATTTCAGTGATCTTTGACTCATGGTTAGTTTAACTTCTTTGCCTAGGCATGCACACTATTAATTGAATTGTTAAGAATAAACAAAATGCTGAAATGCTCACAGCCAATCATGATAGCTAATTATCCATGTGCAGACTGTTCTGAAATAGAAAGTAATAGCCATAGGAAAACTCAGTCATTCCTTGCTTAGTTCTTTTATATGAACTCTCTGAATTTATTCTTTAATTTTGTTTTAGGAGAGGTTCTCATTTATCACAGTGATTTAGCATCTTTTGAACTAAATTCAAAGTTTCAGGTAGTCAGCTGAGTGCCTAAGCTCTATGAAGGATTCTGTGCTTATGAGTCTTGAGAAACAGACATAATAGCTCTGTTTTGATATCTTTTTTTTTTTTGGTGTCTTGATATCAAGCACCATATAACATGATGGGGGTTGTAGAAATATAAGTAATACATTATTTATATATAGAAATGTATATAATAACCATAAATATTTATGAATAGATGTGCAGAGTATTACAGGACCATAGAGAAAAGAGGTGTTAAGTTTGACTCGGTCAGGTGGATGGGAAAGATGTGTAGCCCTTAGACTATGTGGTCCTTGATGATAGTAATAGCCCTATTGAATCTTGAAATCCTGTTGAAAGTTGTAATAGTTAGGTAGGTTGGCAGGAGTTTGAGGATGAAGATGAAGGAAAACTTGAAAATCATTGTTACTGTTGCACTCTAGTGTAGTCTGTCTTTTATTCCCATCACTCTAGTGAAAATGTTCTTTTCAAGGAAGTTCACTACCAATTACTCATCGCTACCGTGTTTCCCCAAAAATAAGACCTAGCTGGACAATCATCTCTAATGCATCTTTTGGAGCAAAAATTAATATAAGACCCAGTATTATATTATATTATATTATATTACATTATATTATATTATATTTTATATAAGACCCGGTCTTATTTTACTATAAGTAAATACTTATTTTACTATAGTAAAATACTTCTTTTACTATAGTAAAATAAGACCGGGTCTTATATTAATTTTGCTCCAAAAGACACATTAGAGGTGATTGTCTGGATAGGTCTTATTTTTGGGAAAACATGGTAAATTCTGTGAGGGAATTTTTCAATTCTAATTCATGTCTTCTCTGGAGAAATTGACATATTGACGTCTCCTTACCCTCTGTATTTTGTTTGTAAGTGAAAATGGCTCCCCTCCCTAACCCCCAGTATTTAAGAGTATGTTCTTTGTTAAAAAAAAGAAAAATTAAGGTAATACAGAAATTTCTTCATCTAGAGATAATTACTAAATACTGGGGGTGCCAAAAAAATGTATACAAGTGGACACTTTGGTCAACATTGCTCAAGCAGTAGTTCTCCATTATCAGAACTGTCTGGACGCTGATGGTAACCACTTCGAGCATCTTTTGTAATTGCAGAAGTCAAACGCGACTTGTATTCTTCTTTTGTTATCTATCTATATTGAGTATTACAGTTTTAATACAGTTTTCCTTTCTTAAAATGTGTATACCTTTTTTGGCACCCTCTGTATATACTAAATAAATTCATAGGATTATTTGTGTACTCTTTGAATTGTTTCTTTTATCTTCTTAGTTCTTCCTCAATATCTCACTTTTAATTGCTATCTGCGTAAGTTTTGGTATTTCTTAGTGTAAACCCTTCTTCTTTGCAAATTTATTTCAGAATTTTTCTGTTAGCTATTTTTCAGGTATATTTTGACCATTTTTGTCAAGTTCCAGAAAATAATCCTTTGAATTTTGATGGGCTTTGTATTAAATTCCCAAATTTTGATTCAGTCTGTCAATGTAAGAACCGTCCAAACCTGTAGAGAATTTTTGTAAGAGTTTATTTGAGCCAAATTGACAACGTGCCGGAAAGCAAGATTTCAAATGCTCTGGAGAATGACAGTTTTGCAGTTTCCTTTATATATTTGTAGAAATATTGTAGGAAATGTAGAAAGATTACATGAAGGCAGGAGAAAGCAAGGTACAAAATAGTTAACAAGGTAATGTGCTCCCTTGAGGGTGATTACACCTCTGAGGGGTCTGGAAAAGAGGAATACTTCTGGCATTTCAAAAGTATGTCAGCCTAGATGCATAAGAACAATGCATGGTGCTTACTTAGGGCAAAGACTAAAACTAAAGCCGTTACATGCCTGAGGCGTTACTAGCCACCATGACCTGCCCCGTTAGGAATTTATGATCAGATCACCCGTGAGGTTCACTGGACTTGTTAGATTTATTACAGAGTCCTGTTTTTGTCCATCATTCCCCACTTGTTCTAAATCAATCAGAAGGATGTATCACTGACCAACCTTTTAGTCAGATAGTGTGGTCTCACAGCACTGGGAAGGCTCACTCTTAGTAAGTCGCAAGTGTTGATGGCAAGTAACTGGAAGGCAGTTGGATCTTACAGCCTTCATCGTGGAAAAATACTCTGGATAATTTCTGTGCTGATCTGAGTTTTGCCATCTATCATTTTTCTATATTTTGCATTTAGTATAACATTTACATAAACCATAAAAAGAGGATTAAAAATTATCTGAAGAACAAGTAGAACTATTATGACTAGTATCATTAGCAGACAGGTAAAGACAATCAAGCAATTGGTTTTTGAGTTCAACATCAATCCATAGGTGTACAGGCCTTGTCGCTGTCTTGAGATAGCTGTCTACCTCTGATGTCGGCGGCTTCTCATCCTCAGTGAGTCTTTGGTCCATTGTAGGTGGAGGCGAATGTCAGAGACAGGGGTAGATGCCCATTCACAGTTGGCAACTGATAAGGTTCCTTCTAAGGAGGTTGGAGGGTGTCTTTGATGTTCTTTCCAATAAACAGAATCTCCATATGGCAGTCAGTGATCTTTAAAGTCTGTCTCTTGGAAGCTCACCATGAAAGGAAGAGGTTACCTATTTGGCATTTTCTTGAAGTGACTTTATCAAATCTAGGCAATAGTGTAAAATGTCTCCATTCCATAATGTCAGCTCATAAGTTCCTTCATCTAATTTAAGTAACTTAAATGCGCTATGATGCATGAAGGAATGTGAAAACTGAAAAATGGGGTTTGCCAGGGAGCCTTGAATAACCACGTGGCCGTCTTGGGTTTTCCACAGTGCCAGTTCATTTAATTTACCACCACTGTTTACCCATACAATATATCTTAGAAGTTTCTCATCACTTATTTTACAATGCTTCCCATATAATTTAACATTAAAAAAGAAATAAAAAAACCTGATTGGTGTGAAATTTCTCTTTTGTAAGGAGAGAAAACAAATCTTTTTCAGGTGTTTCAGGGGCTCTTCTGGAATCCTGTGAAGTTATTCCTAATATTAGTAATTTTAATTATGCACATTGAGATTTTAACCTTTAAAACCTCAATTTCTAATGAAAACTAAGAAGTCAAATTTATGAATACATTTTATGAACTCTAGAAACATGTCATGGACATCAAAATCAGTTATTAACTTTGACTTATTTTTATAAAACCCAGGTAAAATATATGTATCTTTAATATCAATAACTTGAAAGACATCTCTGTTCTACTTAAACCAACAAAGTTAAAGTAGCTTTTATTTAGTACTAAGGATTAATCTTAGATCACATGAACTTGAAAAGCATTTGAGTTAGTTTATATATTTTTGAGAATTTTAGAATACCCGTTCCTTCCAAGTGCTTGCCTTCAAATCAGTTAATTTTAATTTATTATTTTTCACAATTCTATCCAGAGGTAGCAAATTATCTCACATTTACAACATACATATATTGTAACATAGATACACATAGACACAAACAGAGACGGTTTAACCATGAGAAAAATTCACTACAAAAGAACAGTTGGATCCAAATTTTGTTTTGGCACTTGGGATAAGAAGATAACAATTTGTATCTGTTATTGAATTATGTTTGTCAGTCACCACTCTGATGGAGTCAATGGAAAACCCATTCATTTTGACCCATTCATGTTCAGTTAGTGAGAACTGAATTCAGTGATGCAAAAAAACATTTTCAGCACTTGTAACATTATAAACGTTGCTAGAGGTAATTTCCTGCAAGTACTGAATCATTATCAAAATTACTGACCAAGATACAGAATGTCCTGATATAACTGACCCCATTATATTTATCCAGTTTCATGAAAGGCACAGATCTGACACTCTTCACAATTTAGGTGTATTAAGCTGACAGTGCTTTGAAATTACATGTACATTTGTATTTTTATTTAAATTACTTTTTGAAAGAGCTATATGTTAGTAATTTCTTAAAATCTTTAGTATTGTGAATTAGAATTCCATATGTAGCTTCTACCTAATTAAGCACAGTTTTTAACTCTTTACATGTAATTTCAAACTGCAGAAAAGTTGCAGGAGTAAGAATAGTGTAGAACATCCCATACTGCCTTTATCCCTTTTTCCACATTCACCTGCTTTTTTTGTTGTTGTTCTGAACCATTTGAGAGTAATGGCCCCTAGATGCTTCGGTGTATATTTCTTAAGAATCAGGGTACAGTTATCTTCAGAAAAATGTAAAATTTTACCAAACCCTCATCTCCTGTGCATATTTTAGTTTTTGTTAGTTGACCGAATATCATCTGTTATGTTTTTTCTTTCATTCTACACAGAATCCAGTCTAGGATCAAGTTTTGCAGTTAATTGTCAGTTCTCTTTGGTTTCCTTTAATCTGTAACTTCTCTACAGCTTTTTTTTTTTTTTTTTTTTTTTTGCCATCTATAACACTGATGTTTTTTAAGACACATGCCCCTGTACTTTGTTTTTAATCGAATGCTTCTGATTTGGTGTCATCAGATGTTTCCTCATGGTTAGATTCAGGTTACACAATCCAGGCCAGAATACTACAGGATACTTGTACTGTAAGTGACCACCTTTATGTTTCATTCATTGTAATTAACTCATTGAATTTTCTGCTTTGCCCTTTTACTCACTAGTTTTACTGTACAAAATTATTTAAGAGTGTTCTTAAGATAACATATGGTGTAAGGGGATGGTTGGTGGTGATGGCTGCACAACAATGTGAATGTATTTAATACCATTGAACTGTACACCTACAAATGGCTAAGATGGTAAATTTTACATTATGTTTATTTTAACAGAAGAAAAAAAGAAGGAAAAAGAACATATGGTAGATCTAGGTTTTGTATTTCTTGTGAACCTGATTAGAAACTAGTTGCCTTGAATATAGTCTGATGCATATAAAACATCCTTAAAAAATGCTTACTAGTTGGTTATTTGTTAACTACTAGCATCAGTATTTTCGTTAGTAAATAATGTAGTACAGGAATAAATTTTATTCTATAAATGACTTGCTTTTCCTCTAATGGTATACTGTTACTTTTGTTTACTTCTCACCTACCACCTGAACCTTGCAATTTGGAGTTTTAGTCCTCAGCATTTTTAAAATGTTTTGATGTTTCCTCCTGTTTCAGGACAAAAATTAGAAAAATAAAAGGTATTTGTTTAACAAATAGCTGTACTTAAAAAAAAAAAGCTATTCTACTCTTAATGTTCCTGTCTTATCAAATTGTATGTGAAATATAATAACCACAAATAGTTGATAGCTTACCTTTCCGCTTGACTTACAGATACGTAGAATGTAGAATTTTCTTTCTATTATGATTGTTCTTTTATTGCGGTATTACCAGTTAATAGAATTGGCTACATGTGTAGTCCGTAAATATAAGAAGTCTAAACTAGATTATCAGATTATAATTTGCCTTCTGTTTCCACTACTCTACTGAAATAGTTTCTTAGTGCATCGTGAGTTATATTTTCTTTTCT
Source organism: Rhinolophus ferrumequinum (assembly GCF_004115265.2). Lineage (NCBI taxonomy): Eukaryota > Metazoa > Chordata > Mammalia > Chiroptera > Rhinolophidae > Rhinolophus > Rhinolophus ferrumequinum. The sequence goes on from NC_046291.1 coordinate 62,674,249, forward strand.
AAATCCAGTGACCTTATCCCGGTTCTCATCATCTCACAACCTACATTAGCAACGAATCTTGGCTTTTTGAGTCATAATTAGTCTGTGATGTGTGACATTCCCATGTATACACACACATATATAAAACATGTAAAACATTTTTTATTGTATTTTAAAGAGCTGTCTGTACCTTCAAGGGAATTTTACATAAAGCCTAAGGTAGTAGGGGAGTAAGAAAGAGTAGAGCTCCTGAGGATACATAACCCCTCCAATTTCCTGAATCCTTTGCGAAAAGAGAGTGGGTCTGTCCTAAAACGGTTGCTTTGGCTCTAATTCACTGTGAAATTTTGAGACTATGTTTGTGCTGAGGGCTAGATCCATTTCATTCATTCAACAAATAATTATGTATTGAATACCTATTATGGAGTAGGCATTGGGAAAAGAGATGCACGAAGCACATTTCCTGCCCTCAAAGAGTAAGGAATGACTAGCAGAAATCCATTTGAAAGATCAGGTGATTATTGTAAACCTTAGACTCCAAAGATCAGAGAGATAAAGTATAGGTTCTAGTTCTGTTTAAGTGTAGGCCTATTTCAAGAAGTAACTTTCTGTTTTTTAATAAATTCTAACTATTTTCAATGAAGCCTGAAGTCATACGATAATTTTGAAGTTTATAATTTGGAAGACTTAAGAGGGTTTTCATAGATTTCATTTTTAAATGATGTCAGTTAACAAAATCAAAGCATTTTCCATTAAAATATTGGTATTCAGAATCCATTGCATTTTAATTACTATATCTTTGAAAAGAGACATATATTCTAGAATGCAGGTGACTGTAAAAGTTGCTAATAGAAATAAACATTTCTTTTGTGTAAATTTATGTTATGGTTTCAGAGATTTGTCTGATTACACAATTGTCTAAATCTTAATTTTCTAGGGCAGAGGTATTCAAGTAGAATGTTTTATTTACATACATTATTAAATTTATTATGGGAGCATTGATTTAAAATGGCACTGTTTTGAATCTTTCTATAAATTGCTTCCGTGCTATCCAATTACTGTATTTTCACTGGTAATCCCATCATTCATTTCTAATACACTGAATTTAGTACATTCTTCATAATCAAGATTCCAAATATTTTTCACTTTTATTTTGATCCCGAATGAGTTTGATATTATCAGACTTAAAATTTTTATCAGTCTGACAGGTTATTAAGTGAACTGATTGTAATTTTTCTCAATTGTCTGAATAAAACCTACTTGTCACATATGAACATTTTTCACATGTGTACTAGTCATCTAAGTTTCTTTTGTGAATTGTCTGTTCATATTCTTGACCTATTTTCCAAAATTAGGTTGATGGTCTATTTCTTATTCTACATGTATGCTAGACAGCTAGCTATATGTATTGGAGATGTCTGCCCTCAGTGCCTTGTCTTTTCACTTTGATTAAAGTGTCTTTGTTTCATAGAAGTTTAAAAAATTGTTAATTTAGTCTTAGTTTTTTTTTTTTTAACTTTTATTTATTTACGTGTGGTTTTCCAGAACCCATCCGCTCCAAGTCAAGTAGTTGTTTGAATCTAAGTTGTGGAGGGCCCAGCTCACACTGGTCCATACGGGGATCAAACCGGCAACCTTGTTGTTAAGAGCACCATGCTCTAACCAATTGAGCTAACTACTGCCCCCAACTTAGTTTTTTACTTTGTGATTTATATTTAAAAAATAAAATTCTTTCCCTGTTGTTTCATTATTTCAGGAAGTAACCCAAAACTTACTGGCTTAAAGCAACAACAATTATTGTATTATATCGCATGGTTTCTGTGTGTTAGGAATTCAGGCAGAGTTTAGCAGAGTTGCCTTTTTCTCTGCTCCACATGCCACAGATGAAGTGACTGGAAGTCTGGGGTTGGCTTGAAAGCTGTGGTCTGTGGTCTGAAGTCATCTGGAGATGATATCTTTGTTGGTTTTGAGGTTGATACTGGTTGTGGATTGAGACTTCAGCTTGGTGGGCCAGCCTGAAATCCTACACACTTATTTCACTGAGTAGGAGCTACAGGACTATATTAACTAGAAGTGGCGAAAACAAACACTTAGGTTTTTTCTTGACCCTGTTGGGAATGCTTCTTTATTTTAATTATTATTTGTGACTATTGATATGTTGTCATGTTAAAGACCTTTTCTGCTCTCTTTCTAAGTGGTATAAAAGTTTTTAATCACAACTTAGTTTTGAATTTTATTGAATATTTTTTACATTTTTGAGAAGATACTATAATTCATTAATATTGTCACTAACATTAATAGCTATTCAAAAATAGACCTGTCCTTACATTCTCTGAATAAAATCTACTTAATCAGGATTTGTTAATAATATTTTAATATTTTGCTGGATTTGATTTACCAGTTTATTTAGAATTTTGCAACTGAAATTAGTTTGGTTTTGCTTTTAAAATTTAACTGGCTTCATAGAATCAGTCTTTTTCTTTTTGACTATCTTTCCTCTTTTTTATAATAAATAAATAAATAAATAAAATATTTAATTCAAATGAGGGCAGAAAAAGGAACAAAAAAACATAGTACTAATAGAAAACAACTAGCAAGATGGTAAATATAAATCCATTCATATCAATAATTACATTAAATGTAAATTATCTGAATACTCCATTTAAAAGGAAGAGATTGTCAGGTTAGATGAAAATATAAGACCCAACTATAGGCTGTTGAAGAGAAACTCTTTTTAAATATAAAGACATAGGTAGGTTAAAAGTAAAAGAATATGAAAGATATACTCTACAAATACTAATCAAAAGAAACTGGGTTGATTATATTAATTTCCAGAAAGTAAATATCAAAGGTAGGAATTTTATCAGGGATGACAGAAATTATTGATATAAAAATCTTAAAGTCCCATGCATCTAAAAAGTAATAAAATAAAATGAACAGCTTTATCTCAATAAATTTGAAATCTTGTATAAAATGGATAATATTGTGGAAAAACATAAAGTAGCAAAATTGTTTCAGGATTTAAAAAATCGAGTAAATGAATAATTAATAAAGAAACAGTATCAACATTAAAATAACCCTCCCCAATATAAGAAAAAATAAACAAACTAAGGAACATATGATCATATTTTAAATAAAATTTCTCACTTTGAATATATTATGTTTCGGTTTCTATTGTTGCTGAGGAATAGTCTGTCATTATTCCTTATGAAGTGATCTTTCTTCTTTGACATCTTTTATGATTTCCTTTCTATCCTAATGTTGCACAATTTTATATTGACATGTCTAGATGTTTTTATTATCCTTCTTGGGACACAAAATTTACTTTCAATTTGAGAAACGAATTCTTTCCTCAATTCTAACAAACCCTTGTTAACTCTTCAAATATTGCTGCATCATTTCCTCCGTTTCATTCTTATGACCCTTCTATTAGTTATATGTTAGACCCTCTCAATATTTACTACATGTCTCTCAACTGTTTTTTAAAAACAGGTTCATTGCAATATAATTCACATACTATAAAATGAACCCTTTTAAATAAACATATAATTTAGTGTTTTTAATTTATTCAGAGTGGTATAATCATCACCACTAATTTTAGAACATTTTCATCGCCCCACGAAAAAAAAACTCATATAAGCCAGAAGTCACTTTCTATTTCCCACTCCCCCAGGCCCTAGAAACCGGTAATTTACTTTCTTTCTCTATAGATTTCCTTATTTTGGACATTTCATATAAATGAAATCTTTGAATATGTGGTCTTTATGGTGGGCTTCTTTCATGTAGCATAGTATTTTCAAGGTCATTTTTGTTGTAGCATGTATCAGGATTTCTTTCTATTTTGTTACCAAATAATTTTTCATTGTAGGGATGCAGCACAGTTTGTTTATCCATTTATCAGTGATGGATATTTGAATAATTATGAATATTGAACAATTATAAATAATGCTGCCATGAACATTTGTGTACAAAATCTACATATGTAGATTGCTATGGGGATAAACATTTTCAGTTCTCTTGGGTATATCCCTAGGAATGGAATTGCTGGGTGACATGGTAACTTTATGTTTAACTTATTTAAAACTGCCAAATATTTTTCAAAGTGGCTGCAACATTTTGCAATTCCGCCAGCAATGTGTGTAGGTTTCAGTTTCTCCACATCTTTACCAATATTTGTTATTTTCTGTCTTTTTCATTTTAGTCATTCTAGTGGGTATGAAGTAGTGTTTTTGGTGGTTTTGATTTGCAGTTCCCTAATGGCTAATGATGTTGTGCATCTTTTCATGTGCTTATTCACCATTTGTATGTATTCTTTGAATAAATGTCCATTCGAATCCTTTGTCTATTTAAAAATTATTTGTTTTCAGTTGTAGAGTTTTAAGTTTTTAATATATGTTTTGGATACAATTCCCTTATTAGATATATGATTTGCAAATATTTTCTCCCATTTGGGTTTTTGTCTTTTCACTTTCTTGATAGTGTCCTTTGAAGCACAAAAGTTTTACATTTAGATAAAGTTCACTTTATCTATTTTTTCTTTGACTACTTGTGCTTTGACTTTCATTTCTTTTGCTTTTGGTGTCATCTGAGGTCCGACAATTAAGTTCGGGAACTTGCTGCAACATTGTTGCTAACCTTTTTTGATACCAGAGGGATTATTCATTATGAATTTGTACCAACTGGACAAACAGTTAACCACGTTTCCTATTTGGAAGTGCTGAAAAGGCTGCGTGAAAAAGTTAGCCGACTTGAACTTTTCGCCAACAATTTATGGCTCTTGCATCATGGCAATGCACCAGCTCACATGGCACTATTTGTAAGAGACTGTTTAGCCAGTAAACATATCACTGTATTGGAACACCCTCCCTACTCACCTGATCTGGACCCCAATGACTTCTTTCTTTACCCGAAGATAAAGGAAATATTGAAAGGAAGACATTTTGATAACATTTATGACATCAAGGGTAATACGATGACCGCTCTGATGGCCATTCCAGAAAAAGGTTTCCAAAATTGCTTTGAAGGGTGGACTAGGCACTGGCATCAGTGCATAGCTTTCCAAGGGGAGTACTTCAAAGGTGACCGTAGTGATATTCAGCAATGAGGTATGTAGCACTTTTTCCAGGATGTGTTTACAAACTTAATTGTCCTACCTCATATAAATTAATTTACACTAATATATAATTAATCAATTGTTTTGATATCTTTCAAATTCTTTATGACTATCTAATTCTTAATATTTTTAAGGAAGCAAGGGAACATGGTGAAGAGTAAACTAAGCAGAGTAAAGAGAATTCTGGAAATGATAAAGATTTGTATAAATGATTGATATGTGAATTGCTTTCTGTTTTGAGTAGAGTGATGAGTTATAGAATAGATGGGTTCTAGAAATCCAAAAGTGAAAATGGCTCACTACAGAGGAAGGTAAAGTGAAAGTACAATGGAGACAGTTTTTAAATTGCTGGTCTTATTGTCTATTCTTGGTCCTATTTAAGCCCTACTGTGCATAATGAAGCAAAAGCTGTTTATGGCATTATTTTTACACTGTGCAACTGCATATGTGTCGCTTAGAAGAACATTGCTGTCACATCATAAAATATGTCAACTTTGTTATGCCTAATGTTTTTACCATGGCAGCTTCTGTTACAAAATGATATGTTTCTAAAGGTTTTTTAATTTAATTATATGTGGAGTTTTCTGCTATGATTTTTAGTATAGTTTCCATATAATCTTTAAATTAGTTACATGTCTTTATTTATTATCTTTGCATTTCTAGCAGCAAGGTCAGATTTATGCATTTATTAGATGCTTAGTAATCATTGATGTGCTTCTGTAGTTTTCCCCATCTTCATTTTTTCCCTTCTCTAGCTCTTCTCATCAGCATATAAATATGCTTTATAATTCCCACATTTTAGTACAAAAACCTTTTAAGACCCCACATCCTCCTCCAGCTATTAGTTTGTCTACAATCCTTTATAGCAAAACTCCTTCAAAGAGTTGTTCATATAAGTGGCGTTTACATCCTCATTGCACTTTCTTTGGTTTGCTCACCCTGTTCATGCTTTTGTCTTTACCACTCCTCTAATGACATTCTTGTCATGGGCAGCAGTGAGATGTACCCTGCTCAATCCAATGGTCATTTCTCAGCCCTAAGGGTAAGTGTTGTTTCCAGTAGCATTTGTCACAGTTGATCATGTCATCTTTCCTGAAACTCTTCACTTGGGTACTTAATTTGGCCAAAACCAGATTGATTTCTTAATGCTATCACTACCATCACCACCAAACCGACTCGTACTCCAGTGTTCTCCACCTCAGTCTCTAGCAACATTATTCACTCAGTTGATCTGTCCAAAATCTTGGAGTCAGCCTTGACTATACTACTTTTTTCTCTTATTTAGTGCATCGGCAACCAAATATCCAACCACTTCTTACCACCAATATGGCTACCATGTTAGTACCTCATTTCCACCTGAATTACTATAGTTGTTTTCTAAACTGGTCTCTGTGTTTTGAGTTTTCTCTTCCTTCCCTATTCCCAAGATTATTCTGTATACTGTGACTAGAGTGTGCTTTTTAATCAGATCACATCGCTCCATTAGGGAAAACATCCCCTATAGCTTTCAACACACTTAGAATAATATCCAAACTATCACTGTTACTTTCCAGGCCCTCCATGATCTGTGCCTTGCTCTTCTACCACTGTCTTCTAACTTAGTATGCAACAGCCCTGTGCCTTCTTGTTATTTTTTGGAAAACACCAAGCCTTTCCATCTTTGGGCCTCGACACTTGCTATTCTCTGAACCTGAAGTGTTCATTACTTCATTGTGTTCATTACTTCATGAAGTGTTCTTACTTCATTGTGGTCTCAGGGCATTTACATTGTTGTGCAACCATGACCACTATCTTTCTCCAGAACATTTTTCATCTTCCAAACTTGAAGCTCTGTATCCATTAAACAATAACTCTGCATTCTCCCCTCCCCCCAGTGCCTGGCAATAACTATTCTACTTTCTGTCTTATGAATTCTACTACTAACCTCATATCACAATATAAGAATCATATTGTGTGTGTCTTCTTGTGATTGACTGTCTTAGTCTGTTTTGGCTGCTATAACAAAAATAACCACAGATTAGGTAGCTTATAAACAACAGAAGTTTATTTCTCACAGTTCTGGAGACTGAGAAGTCCAAGATCAAGGTGCTTACAGATTCAGTGTGTGGTGAGGGCCCGCTTCCTGGTTCATAGATGGCCATTTTTTGCTATAACCTCACATGATGGAAAGGGCCAGGAGGTTCTCTGGGGTCCCCCTTATAAAGGCACTAATCCCATTCAAAAGGGTTCTGCCCTCATGACCTAATCACCCCCAGATCTTCTCCCTCCAAATATCATCACGTTGGGGATTAGATTTCAACATATGAATTACGGGTCGGGACACACAGGTATTCGGTCTATAGTACAGATATATTTCACTTAGTATAGTGTCTTTTAAGATTCATCCATGTTGTTTCTTTTTAAATGTTTTTACGTGGCATTTTTTTTCATCAAGTACATATTAATTGTATCTATTCCTTGCACCTCTCTTTCATCTGTGTACCTCAAAAATTTATAAGCATAATTAACTAAACTTTACAACACCCCTGTGAAGTAGATAATTATGGTGATGGCAAACTGAAGTACTAAGAGATTGCCCAAGGTACATAATGAATGTATGCCGAAATTCTGAATGAGGACAAAGGGTTATGCATTCCCATGGTGAAAGATTTCTTGTTTATGATGAAATCATTCTAAGAAAAACAAAATAGCAGTAATATTTAATATCCCTAAATATTCATAGCAAAGTTCTTTTAATAGAAAAGAGTAAAATATATATTACCTGAAATCTAGTATTTGTTATTAGTGATGGCAGCTGTAGTTATTGGATCTAACAATATTTTTTTCACGGTATGTTGTTAGATTGGTTAATTGTTTTACCAGTGTTTGTAGCCATAACCTGAATTGTATCTTTGAAGCTTTGGATTGGAATAGTTTAATTTCAGTCTTTTAGCTTTGATACATGAAACCTTTATAAAATTATGAGCTTATGTTTGTCTTGATTGCTGACTTGTTCAGGTGAGGTGGCTTTTTAAAAAGGCAACCTTATAAGTGGCAAATTACTGATCTGGCATTTGTTGACAGGCCTAAGATGGACTCTAATTTTGATAAAAACTAAAATTTTCCCATAATTCGTATTCAGATGTGTTATAACTTAGTTAATAGTAATTCCTAAAAGTTTTACCTTTATGTTAATAGTAATTCCTAAAAGCTTTATCTCTCTGTGTTGCTACAATTTGAGTTGAATTCCCTAAAGAACTCATCGTTGGAGAAATAAAAGTACCGTTCAAACAACATACAGTTTTTCTCAAATGAAGCTCTTCATTATATTACTTCACCCTAGTGATTAGTTCATTTTTGGATATTGTGTATATGTTGACCCCAAGAGTATTTCAACACCTGTTGGCAGTGCCACCACCTTCTTCCTCTAATGGATGCCCATTTATGGTCTCACTCAGAAAACTATGAACTTTGTGAGTAAAGATTTTGATAAGTGTTGATTAGTGTTGAAAGAATAGGGTGGTGAAGTTTGGAAAAACACACAGCTTATAGATACTTAAGTTATAAAAGAAAAAATGTCCCCAAGTCTAAGAGCCAGTTGTGCTTTTTTTCTGCATGGTTTTTGTTATCAACAAAATGATGAAGTTTCCATCTGAGCTCTAGCTAAACTTCATATAATAAGGCTTATGTTAGTTGTCTAAAAATCTTGTGAGTTTACCTGTGGGAATTAATATGTCTTCTAGAGAAGTTTTAATCACAGAAGAATAAGGACAAGTATTGCAAATGTAGAATATGATACTTTTGGAGGGAATGAGAGCTTTTTGCAGTAAGGATGGTGAACTTATTCATAATTTTAGTAGTTTATGGAAATGTAAATTTATTGAATAAGAAGTGTGAAGTCGTTGAAAATACAACATGCCAGCTGTTTATATTTAGTTTTACCTGGAGTGGTACTATTGACAATGAGTTAGTTTGGCCGAAGAGAGTAGTAGTGTGGAGAGGGGGACAGAAAGTTAGGCTCCTGGTCAATCATCTTTTTAAGGTTTTAAATGACTGTACATGCGTTTTTGTTTTTGCTTTTGGTTTTGTTTAGTGCTAAAGGCAGCACTCACTCTTAAGGGAAACCTCACCTTGATTTAGGTTGTGATATGATAAAATTGGGGGTTTTAAAAGGAGAAACTCTCATTTGCTTTATTTCTAGACTTCTACGGGGAGGCTGTAGAGTCATCACTTCCTAACTTACTGAGTGTCTCTGGCGCAGATAGTGGACTCCTGATTCTTAATTGTAACAGCAGGTATTAAATTAATCAACAGCAGATAGTATTGAATTAGAGGTCTACTTAACCTATTAGAAAGCCCAGTGAGGTCTCAAAAGCCGAATAGTGCCCATATAGAGAACCTTGGCATTGATGATCTTGCTTTGCTGATCAAAAAATTACAGACAGTCAAAATAAAAATTGATGGCTTTGAATTGGTGAATCTGTAAAACTCTGTTTCTTCCAGTTCTGCAAGTATATGAGCACTTTATTTCAGAGAGTCAGTCAGTTGTCAATTTTAAGAAGTAAAAGATTCTAGCCTTTTATTAATTTCAGAGTATTTCAGCAGGAATCATTGAAACTACTGCCTTTATAGCCTCTGTGAACATTAAGGGAAGAAGTGCATCTGATACTCGTTCCTTTGCACAGCCCTAGACAGAGTATTCCATTAGTGGGAGGTCACATGTTCCCCAGGTTCCCTCGTGTATAGCTTCCTATTACTTACAAGTATACGCCTTCCCTCTCAAAGCAGTGTTGCTTGTCAAAGCCTGTGGTGCTCCTTGCCCCTACCGGATAATTTCCCCAAGTAGTAATAATAAGAATAAGAATAATAACAATAATAATAACAGTCAGGATTTGAAATAGCTAGATGATGGTAGAAGCATATTTAGATTTTTATAAAGTTTTTATGAAGCCTTAAAAATATATGTCAGGGATGGGTGAGGAAGGTGAAGGGATTAGGAAGTACAAATTGGTAGTCACAAAATAGTCCTGAGGATGTGACATACAGGATGGGGAATATAATCAATAATGTTGTAAAAACTGTGTATGGTGTCAGACGGGTAACTATAATTACTATATATATACTTCTCTATAGATATAGTCACAGGATGTGAAGTATAGTACAGGGAATATAGTCAATGGTATTGTCATAGCTATGTACGGCGTCAGAGGGGTAGTAGACTTATTGGGGTTATCGCTTTGTGAGGTGTCTAAATGTCTATGTTGTTTTGTATACCTGAAACTAATAAAAAAGTAAAATTAGCTTAAATATTTAAAAAAATGTATGCCAAATTATATATAATTTTAATAGTTTAACAAGAGAATGATAGACACAGACTTCCATGTAGATTGAAACAGCTTATAAGTAACATGTCATTTACGACATTTTTCACATGTAAGTTTTAGAAATAATTTTTTTATTGTATCACCACACCTTGAAAAAAGCATAGAACACAGAGGGTACCAAAAAAATGTATACACATTTTAAGAAGGATAACAACTGTATTAAAATTGTAATACTCAATATATACCCATACCAAACTTGACATGAATACAAGTCATGTGTATACATTTTTTTGGCACCCCTGGCATAACTGAATGATTAAATATTTTAGTGATAATTATTTTAAATGAATGTTAGAGTTAATCAGCATATTCAAATTGAGTTGAAAAAAAAGAGATTGTATTCATTTGTTCTTTTGAATCTTTTCAATAAGCTAGGTAGTGATAAATATCCTTTAAGTATAATGAAACTTATGTATTAATAGTATCAAGTGAAGGTTAAGCCTTGAGTATGCTAAAATTGATTACATAAGGAAATATGTTTTCTGATTTGGGGCAGAGGAAGAAGAAAAAAATAATAAAGATAGTTACATGCTAATTATTGGAAAAATACTCAATGTCATCACAGTTTAACAATGGTAGGTGTTTTCTGAGAATAAATATAGTTGATGTTTTCTCTGTGCATATTTACTAAAATGGTGACTTGTAGAGAAATAGCCCTTAATCAATATATTAGTTGAAATATATTTTCATTAAAGGTGATATTACTTTTAATATGTGTTAATGGAATATGTTTTCTACTTTCAAGATGATTTTACAGAGTTACCTTTTCCTTGTAAAAGCCACTTAGGACTTTGATGAGAAGCCTTAAGATTTGTCTGCTTTTAACCTCTAGTATCATTTTAATTTCATGTATTTTTTTTCTTCCTGCATTTCCAAGTACCCAGTGTAAACCATCTGTACAAATTACTACCATGATGAAGGAATGCCTTTTCCAGTTTTTTATATTATAGGTTGGTGCAAAAGTAATTGCGGTTTTTGCAGTTATTTTTAAGCTTTCAAACCACAATTACTTTTGTACCAACCTAACATAAGATTTAGGCTTTAAATAAAGCATGCATTTTTGTTTTTATTTAGGTTATTATTATTTTTAAGGAGGACGCACCTCACAGTGGCCCATGTGGGGATCGAACTGGCAACCTTGGTGTTATCAGCACCACGTTCTAACCAACTGAGCTAACCGGCCACCCAAGTATGCATTTTTATAGATTCAGTCTTAATTATCTTGTATTTTTTTCTCAAAAAATCAAAAATAAAATGGAACATTTATTTACTTTTATCTGTTTGTATTCAGTTACAAATGTTGTTTTATTCAGTTAAAATGTTTGAATGTAACTAACAAAATTTAATAACTTTTTGAATTACAGAATTTTAGAGAAAGTGTAGTTATTTCTCTCACAAAACTTTTTTTTTTGAAAGTTTATTGGGGTGACAGTTGTTAGTAAAGTTACATAGATTTCAGGTGTACAATTCTGTACAATTCTGTATTACATCATCTATAAATCACATTTGTGTTCACCACCCAGAGTCAGTTCTCCTTCCATCACCATATATTTGATAACAAAACTTTTTGTACTGACTCTTTACCATCACAAGAATGTTTTCTTTTGTGTTGATTAAAGTTGAGAGCATAATGCTAGGAAGTGGTTCCTTGAAGGCAGGACTTTGGCTATAGAGTGTAATATGCAGCCTTCTTCTCATCTGATTTGATACAATAGAGGCATGGTTAGTTTAGAGAGAATAAGTTTCTAGTCTTCTTTCTCTGATCCCTCCATGCATCATTTAAAGCTAACACTTTCTACTCCTTGCAAATCTTTCCTCTTTTGCTTTCTATTTCTTGAACTTAAAACAAAACAAAACAAAACAAAACATGATAGAATGCCATTTCACTTTTTTCTCATGAGGCTTATTTATAGGTATCCCCCAAATTCTGCTGGATAAGTCTGGTTTTTCTCCGTATTCATTCACTCAGTACATTCATCCACACTCTTGGCTTGAGTTGTACTTTCTTACAGGATTGATTTACAAATCGTGGACTATTCTAAATCACAATTTGTACCTGTTGTTGGGACACATCTTCCTTTGAATAGCCTATGGTAACACTGGGCTTACTTACTTCCAAAATAAAAGTCACCCCATCCCACCAATACGGGTTTCTTTCATTGTGTCCCAGGTGAGGGAGAAATTTTGAGGTAACCTTTCCTTCTCTGCTATCTTTTATTCCTATACTTAATTTGGCATGAAGTCCTCTTGTTTCTATTTAAGATGTACCTTGGATTTCCCATTCCTTCTGCATTTCCTCATCTTCACTATACAGACCCTCATTATCTCTCACCTTAATTCGCTGCATCCACTTTCACACCACCCTCTGGTTTTTTTTTCTTTAAAGCTTCCCAAACTCCTTGCAGTGACTTTTAAAAATGTGTACCAAGTTGTACTGGTATATTTTCCTTAAGTAGAGAGTAATTGTAAGAATTTTTACTTACACTTCCCTCTGGGCGTAATGCTAGATGAAGTAGCTAATCACTAGGTAATTGCTCACTCATTCATTCAGCAGCTATTTATTGAGTAGTTACTGGTTTCCCTGTGCTCCAGTTACTTTCTCTCAGGGAGCTTGCAGCTAAAAAGTCTGTTGCGGTACAGGAAGCCTTCTCTGAGGAGGTGGCATTTGTTAGGAGACCTGAAAGTGAGAGAGCTACTTCTATAAAGACATGAGGAACAGTTGCTCCAGGCTGAGAGAACCACTGAAGGGGAATATCAAAATGGTCACTGTGAGTGGAACATAGTAGAGAGACAGAGTGGCGGGAGAAATAGTCAGAATACCAGGTGACAGATGGCCTACTAGGCCATGGTAGCTAAGTACTGTGGATTTTTTTCTAAGTGATGGGTAAGCCATTGGACAAATTTGGGTTAGAAAGTGATGTGAGGTGATATATTTGTCACTGAGTTAAGAATGGAATTAGGGAGACTATAATGGTAATATAAGAGAGCAATATCTTAAATTATCAAGGTAACAAGCAGTAATAAATGTTTTGAGTAAGGAAAAATCAACAGGATGGATTGCGTGGAGGGTGTGAGATAAAAAAGGAACCAAGAAAAACTCAGTTCTGTGTGCTGGGACATGTACTCTATCATCTATTTTTCCCCTTGTGTATAATAAGAAATATCTCTTTCCTGCTTATTTGAAGGAATGGTTATGAGGCTCTGATGAAATAATGGATGGAGCCCATTGTGAACCTTAAAACACCAAAAAATTGTGTTACTTTTTAACACTGAACAATTAAAAGCTTTCCTTAAATCGTGCCTTGTTAACTAAGAAATTTCTGAAACCTTGGATTTTGCAGGGATAAGAACTCTAAATCACTTGTAGTTTAGGACATAGTTTAACTTATAACTTCCCTTGGGTTTATAGTGTATAGTTTCTTCCTAAAGATATTTTCAATGTTCAATAGTTTTGTCACTATTCATAAGTTTTTGTGTGAGGCATTATCTCCTATTAATTGATAATAAGTAGATCACATGGTGGCCATAAGCTGAACTGCTAATTTAATCACAGAGGAAAGGTATCTATAAACAATACCTGTCTTTTGTTTGTAGTGTAGTTAAGACAATGCGGTTCTTGTAAATATTTGAAAACAAAACTATCCCACATGTTCTATAGTTTATTTACTAATATGTTTCATTATGTTAACCCCGGGGTGTTGCTGATTATAAATAAAACATAATCTACCATGCCATAATAAATAATCACCTATAAATAACTCTAACTATTTTATCTTTATTTGTATTATGCCAATTGTACTTTTCCCGACAACTTTAGATTGATTTAAAGTGACTTACGCCATCAAGAAAGACAAAAATTCTAAACAAACTTTTTATTTCTGAAATTACTTAATCAAGTATGATTTAGCTGAATTCTATTTCTGTTTTCCTATTGCAGATTTCTCAACAGTGATGTCACAAGACTGACCACATTGATCACAGTAAGACCAAAATGATAATTAAGCTTTTAAGGGTGTTTATTTTCTCTGAGAATGAGAATTGAGTTAGAAAGTATTTATAATTTTAAATTATTATTTGTTCTTTCAACAGCCAGTTGAATGTTTACATTTTCAATGAATCATCTCACATTTCTAGTTATTTAAATACTTTCAAAATATTGCTTTAAATGATTTAAAAACATTTAAATGATATAAAAATGATTTAAGATGAGAATTACTTTTAATTTATAACTGAAATTATATGCCTAATTACATATTAACATATTTCTGTGTGAATCTTAATCTGCACATCTTTCTTTCTTTTTTCTTTTTTTTTTTAGTTTTTATTTTTACTGAAAAATATCAAAACATTTAAGGTGATTCCATATTAGGAAAAAAATTATAAAAATAAAATTACTTGAGACTGAAATCACTAATTAAGGAAAGACTGAAAAAAGACTTGAAAGGATTATTAGGCTTCTTCTGACTTAAATTTTTTATTGATATTTAAATGATTTATAAAGAGTCTTCCAAATATGGAGAGTTGTTGAAAAGGGATAGTTCTCTAAAGTAACTGATACTTTTCTTCTTTAATTTTATTTAAAATATTAATTTCTACTGTGTATAAGGACATATGTTAAAGAAAAACTCTTTCTAAGGCTTTGATCCTTATTATTATATATTCTAACTACTTAAAATCTCAATTACAATAATGAGATTTTAAAGCATTTTTGAAAAATCTTTCTAAAAAATGGAGAAATAAGTTTAGAGTAAATTATTTACTCAATGAGTCTGCTTCTTTAATCTTGTTTTAATTGTTTATTAAGTATAAAAGCAGTAATTATCAGAAATGTAAATTTATATGTAATCTTTTATTTTTTATTTTTCAGTTACAGTTGACATTCAATATTATTTTATACTAGTTTCAGGTGTACAGCATAGTAGTTAGACAGTTATATAATTAATGAAGTGATCCCCTCTGACTAGTCTAGTACCCACCTGTCATTATACATAGTTGTTACCATATCATTGACTATATTCCTCTGCTGTACTTTACATCCTTATGATGTATAGATAATCTTTGTATTTATGTTTTAACTTTTTTTAAAAAACTGGTTCATTTATTAGGTTTAACACTTTGTAGAGGCCAGAGAGAACTTTTTTGTGTGTTTTTAAAGGCTTTATCATTATCAGTGAGTCTACAGATATTTATGGTATGTTTCATTCATTTTCCTAAGGGAGCATTTTAACTCTCTCTGATTTGTAGCTCTTTGCTTGTTTGTTTTTTCTTAATCAGCACTTTATTGCCCTAACTGAATAGTTTGTATTAAAATAATTATGTAGTAACCTTCTGTTTATTATTTAGTGCTTTTACAATCAAGGAAGTTTAAAATTAGCATTGGATGAAAAAGGTAGTTTTTTTTTAAATTTAAAAATGCTGACTCTCACAGTGCATTTTGAAGATAATATTTAGAGTTTAATTGCAACTGTCCTAAATTTAAGAATTTCAGGAAGATAGGTGGTGTTCAATATTATCAGATGTTAAATAAGTTAAAGTCTAAGAAATATTCATCTGAGTGGTTCATAAGTGACTGAAAATAGAAACTCTTACTTTGTAATAATGTCAGGGTTGTGAGGCTTTCTCCATCCTCCTGAGAGAAGAGAGGGTAGATTTCAACACTGATTCAGGTTTAGGATGCTATTGAGAGAGTAGTTCAAGTGACCATGGGCTGGAATGTGAGGCCAGAGAAGGTGCGATATTTTCAGAGAAAATGGAGAGGGTAAGGGACTAATCCCAGGTAGAGAAGTTGGTGAAATGAGATGATAAAGTAAGAGCCCAAAGAGAAAAGTTGTGGTTAGGAGAGGGAGCTTATACATTGTTTCAGAGCTGGAGCTGCAGTGAGTATTTATATTTTATATAATGCACACCTTATATATGTTTTTCATCAGAAATTTTCAGAACTCAGGAGAATTTCTATTTTTTCCTCTAAGGGACAATCCACAGCAATGTCAAAATCTTTTAACTGACCTTCCTTCTTCCTGACCATCATCAATTCCATTGAAGCCTATACACAATCCTCAGTTGAATCTTATTAAAGCATTGCTCTCATTCTTTTACTTCTCTAGTAGAAGATGTATAGTAACTTCTCATTTCTTACAAGATCAAATACAGACTTTCTAACTTGGTATTCAAGATCCGTCATCAGTTTGGCTCTAACGTATTAGAACCAAATATCCTACTATTCAAGAAAAAGAATCCTACACTGTACCCAATGTAGACAACATACTCCACATTGAATGTACATTTTGGCTCCATACTTGCATTCACATCATTCCCTTTCCCTAGAATACTCTGTTTTCTTTTAGGGCTTTTATTTCTTCTGATGATATCAAACCTCCTCTCCAATGCCTTGTCCACATGTAATCATCCCTCTGTGGCCTTCCCTGATCATCCTAATTAAAAGCGATCCTCTCTCCCTAGTAGTTTGGTAATGCTTAATTTTTATTTTTCCTATGGTATTGAAAACATTCTCATATTTTGCATATCTGACTATGTTTTCCAACTGTACTCAGAAATGAGTATTAAGCAGATATTTGCTAGTAATCATAAATACCCCAGAAATAGCCAAATTAATTAGTATATTAAGTTTTCTTATATTAAAGTTGAAATAAGTATATTAATGTATGAAGATCCAAAATTGACCCAATAGGAAGCAGGTGGATAGGAAACACATAGGTTTTAGAACCAGAGAGCGTTCGGGTACTCATGCCACTGCATCCTAGGTATGTGACGTTTAGTAATTCAGCCTAGTGAGTATTGGTATTTTCACCTGGAAAATGATATATTACATATATTTAAAAGAATTGTTATAAGATTTAAATGTTATGTTGCCTTTCTTCCCACTTACTTGTTTGACTGTATGGCTTGCTCCTTTACAGATATATGCAAAGGAGCATGAAATCTATCATAAAGATCAGAAATAGATCCCAAACACCCAAATTTACCTTGCTTACACACTGTGTCCCTTTCATTTGTAAGTTTTAACAAATGAATTTCTACTTCCTACATTAACTATATTAATGGTAAATTTATTGATTTACGTGAGTTCCAGCAAGGAAGCTAACTAGATCTATTGATGTAATGTGCTTTTATTTGGAGAAAGCGGGTCAGACCTCACTAGAATGCCAACATCTTAAGAGGCCGGAATGAATTTTAGAATAGTTCAGATTGTGCTACATTCCCCTTATATAACAGTTGAAAAAACTGAGGTCCTGGAAGTTTGAAGGGAAATACTATGCATAATGGTTAAGGACTGGTGTCAGAAAAATCTTTTAAGTTTGTGCTCTGGTATTTATATAGCTGTTGTGATCATGAGTCAATTACATAGTCTAAGGTGCAGTTTTGCCCTCTCTGAAGCAGAGATAATATTTACGTATCAGGAATGTTGTGACTGTTAGATGATATAATGCTTGTAAAATGCAGCCCGGAGGCTGATACACATACACAGTTCTTTTGACCCCTCATCATAGCCATCATCATCACCTGTCGAGTGACTTGCCCAAAGTCACATAGTGAGAGGTCTTGGCCTAACCCTGATTTTGCTTTATTGCGTTATCATTTATACTACTCTGTTTTGTGATCACCTCCTGCTTGAGTCACACTCTCTAAAGGGCATGTACAGGAAGTATAATAAAATAGGACATAGATGTTTCCTTTTCAAATCTCCCTAAATCCTGTCTTCTCTGAGAGTATTCATGCAATTTCACTAACATGCAGTTTTGTTTACATGTAATTTTATTAACAGAGTGGTTACATTTTATTTTTAAATATTCTTATTTAATGTTTTACTATGTCCAAAGCAACTTATAAAATAATTAAAGTGGCTTTTTCTGTTTTTATTAAAATTCCTTTATTCCTCTTGATAATTTTATTATGAATATTACTTACATTTTTTAGACAATCTCTACCAATAGAAACATATAACTTAAAACTTGAAATTTAGAAGGAACTACTGTATAATTTTATAATGTACACACTAGTAGAAATATTAGTGATAGATAGTACAAATTTAAAATGTCAGTTATGTACCTACTACAGATAATATATAGAGTGGCAATGACTGATAATTGTCCCCTAATACTGATTTTCTCCCTCTACTAAATTTTTTCTGGTGCATCACTACCTGGAATAAAAATATCACTTCCCAACCTCCCTTGCAGCTAGATGTGGTCATATGACTAAGTTTTGGTTAGAGATACATAAGCAGGAGTACTGTGTGCAACTTGCAGAAAGTATCCTTAATGGAAGGAGTGCATTCCCTCTTTTCTCCCCCTTCCTCCTTGCTGGCTGCAATGTAGATGTGACCATTGGACAATGAGTGAAGTCACAAACTGAGAATGGCCAAAGCAATAAAATAGAAAGTTCTTGACGACTTCAGATTGTTACCCTGTCTACACGAGCCTGTCTACATCTGAACTTCTTGACATGATTGAGATAAATCTCTATCTAGTAAGCTACTGAGTTTTGGGCTTTCTGTTACTCACTGCCAAAACTAATCCTGATATACCAACATAATTTGACAAAGACAGTTTATGCCATTGTTAAAATGTCTTTGATTTGTTTATATTTCATTTATTTTTCTTGACTTCTGCTGTCACTTTTGATGGCTTGAATCTTAGGAGAAGAATAGAAAACAGAATGATTTACTCTTGTTTAGAAGAGGAGACTACGGAAACCTTTAAAGAGAAGGAAGCCATCTGGGCCAGATTTTTGAAGTATGAATTAGAAGAGAACCCAGAAAGACGAAATATATAGATTGGAAAGAACATGTTCAGGAACATGCAAATATTTCAGACCAATATTGTTGAAAGGTAAACTTGAGGAAGTAAATGAGCCTACTAAAGGTCACATCTTGTAGGAATTTAAAAACCAAGAAGTTTGGTATATGCTAGGTATCTAGTGAAGGGGTCTGAATATTAATCATTTGACAATTTTTGTTTTTTTCATTAAATATTTAAAAATATATTTTTATACAAGTGTTGAGGAGGGAAGGACAAAACTAACATTCACTGCTTTTTAAGTTCTTTGTATTTGAGCCTTTAACAATTTTACAAGACATATTATTACATTTTACAGATGAATAAACTGAGACTCAGAAAGGTCAAGTGTCTTTCCCAGTATATTCTGTTGGTAGTTAAGTTATTATTTGGAAAGTACAAAAATCAGCCATTTCCAGAGGAAGTCTGCTATGTATTATCTGACTTTAATTTCTTTTTTTCTTTTCTAATACCAAAAGTAGAGTTATAGTCAAATTTTAAATGTCTTTGGTAAACTCTAATAACAGTGAGCAAGCTAGAAGTACAGGTATACCTCCGAGATATTGCAGGTTTGGTTCCAAACCACCTCAATGAGGTGAATATCGCAGTAAAGTGAATCACATGAAATTTTTGGTTTCCAAATGCAAGTAACAGTTATCTTTATACTATACTATAGCCTGTTAAGTGTGCAATAGCATTATGTCTGAAAAAATGTACATACTTTAATTAAATACTTTATTGCTAAAAAATATTAGCCATTATCTGAGACTTCAGCAAGTCGTAGTCTTTTTGCTGGTGGAGAATCTTGCCCTAGAAACGTCAAAAATCGCTGATCACAGACCACCATGACAAATAAATAAAAAGTATGAAATATTACAAGCATCACCAAATTGTGACACAGAAACATGAAGTGAACAAATGCTCTTAGAAAAATGGTGCCGATAGACTTGCTCGACACAGGGTTGCCCCGAACCTTCAATTTGTAAATACGCAATATCTGTGAGGTGCCATAAAGCAGAGCATAATAAAGCGAGGTGAAAGTCTACATAGGAATTTCCATATTTTGTGCCAACTAATACATCTAAAATATTAAAAATTTAAAAGTCTAATACAGTAAAGTTATAAAGCATGTCTTAAACATTTTGTTTACTAGAGTCTGAATCGTAAACAATATGTTTGCAATTAGTATGTGGCAGCCATTTAAATTGCTTCCTACAGATTATTTATTCCTAAGTGTATATTTGGATAGAAGAAACCACAATTCACCCCTATTGCCTCTCTCCCCAAATTGAGCTATTTTAGCATTAATGAAGCTAAAAGCAGACATGGCTTTCTCTGTATGAGAGACTATACAGATATAAATGACACCATGATGAAGAGACCCAACTAAACTTCTTTAAACAAATGAAAGTATGCAATGTTACACACTCATTTGGCTTAAAGATTAGTTCTTATGTGCAAATTCTAAATGAGTGACTATTTAATAAATCTGCCTGAAAAAGAAAAAAGACAGTAACTTAACAAAGCTTAAAAGTCATGTTAGAAGCATCAGAGAACATAAAAGAAAAACTAGTTTTCTACTTTGCTTGGATTTTTTAATTTTATTGTAGTGAGCAAGGGATCTAGCACCTAGACTAAGTAAATATTTTCTGAATTAAAGTGACTTGAAATTTAATCTTGTTAGTACATCATTCTCTTCCTCTCATATTTTCTAGAATACCAATGCATATTTCTGTTCTGAGATGTACATTTACAGACATGTTAGTCAAGGAATAAAGTACAAGTATAGTCTACAGAAAGTGTTTTACAGATGACAAGAAGGGAGTTACAGACTGAGTTATGGGATTATGATATTTGATGCATTCGTTTTAAAATAAATGCACAAATGAAAACTGGAGAAAAGATTTTGACATAAATGGAAAAATTGTTGTATATCATCAAAAGGTACTTAGGTTAACATGTCATAGATGTTTAAAAAAATCTAACTAATACAAATATTTTGATGCTGTCCTTAATGTGAATGTGTTAAGACATATATCAATAAGTACATTTCCATCATAATATAAGCTAGTACATGTAAACTTTTCCACATGCCATTTATTTTGTGAATGGCATGTCTAATGCTTATAGATTTATTCTCTGGTTTTCTTTCCTCTCAGAAAAAACTCAACTTTTGTTCATAAAATTCATGATTATTTTCTCTTTATGGCCCTTACCCCTGAATATTCCTGTGTCTTTTTTTTTTTTTTTACTCTAGTTGTTTCATATTTTCACTGTCAGTCTTATGGAAAGGAAATTTTAGAAAACTTACACACTTGGCACGAAACACAAAAGTCATAGCTCTCCTCAGATGTTACCTGCTCCATAAAACCTCTGAATCCCCCTGCAGTTGGACTTAATTTCCCCATTATTTCTGTCTTTCTAGTATTTTTTTCCATCATAGCATTATTCAACACTGGAGTCCTTGGACCTGAGTATGCAGATACATTCTCCGTGGGGAGAGAGAGTTTGCTACAAGAATTTACAAATTTCCATGTTAATATAAAATAAATTAGTATAAGCATATTCTGGGATTATCTGGGATGGTTACCTTATAACCAATTACTGCCATGTACTTTCAGGGCTATGATTGTGTTTAATTATGTCAATCTTATAAGAAAAGAGGAAAACTAGATTTGATACGTACAAATGCTTCATTTGTACCAAGTGAGGGCCAGATGACATCATAGTAAGCTAAATTAAAGCTTTGTAGTAGTTTGAGTACAAAGAAATGGTGGGAATATGGAATTGTTTAGGGAGCACTAGACCTATAAGATAGACATGGCAAACTCAAATATAACTGGAAAATAATTGGGAAGTAGCAGTCAGCATTCATGTTGAGTACAGTGATTTCTTTTTAACAAAACCATCATATGATAATTTGAAATCTAGTTTTGTAGCTTTTATGTGCATACTTTGTAAATTTGTTTTGGTACTGTGTTTGAATAAGATATGTAAGCAAGAAGAGTTTATTCTTATTCATAGTTTTACTTTTCTATGTATTTCAGTAATGTAATGATTTTATTAATTTAAATCAATGCACGTGTTCACAAGACGTTTTCTTCTCCTTCTTAAGGGTCTACATGTAACTTATGTTTAGGGCCCTTACCTGTCTTAGATGAGATGTATGTCCCACTCTTTCACCTATTAGACTCTACAGTCCCTACAGTCTAGTAAAAGCATAGATTGTTTTCCTCATTCTTGAAGTCCCCTTAGAGTCTGTTACCATGCCTTGTTCCCAGGTGTGGCGCAGCAGGTATTTATGCAATAAACTGGCCTATGCTGGGGTGCCTCTCAGTCATCTGCCAGATTGAACTAGAGTGGATAAATATATAGAAAACATGTGGGGCCTAAACATTTTAATAAGTTGAAATTCATACAGATTTACAAATTCCTCTTTTTAAGTTAAATATCCCCTGGGATTTGGAACACTTACAGTGTTGTACCAGTGTGAATTACTTTAATTTGATAATCAAAGAATATATAGTGTGGCGATAGGAGAATGAAAGATTTTGTGTCAGGCTAGAACTGAATATAGAGATTTAACCAGAATGCTTCAGGGAACAAGATATTTCATCATTGCAAAAAATATGTAGTTTTATATAGTTATGGCAGCTTGAGATCATTGGTTTCCCAGATAGAGGAGAAACAAGAGAAGGGAATGAGAAAGGGGTATAGAGGTACTAAAGACACCGTCCTCCCACCTTTGGGATATTGCCTCGGCAGTGTTCCCTTTAGCTTAGATGGAAGTAAAACTGACATAAATTTAAATCTATTAGAATAATACAGCAAACGTATTTTCTAACTTTCTAGTTCTGTTATGATAGATTTTTGTATGACGTTGCCATAGCATAGAGTTCAGCTGTCTTACCAACTGCTTCAGTGTCTTCCTATTTTCTACTTTAATTGAATTCCTATATATCAAAGCCATTCAAAGTTAGCCATGTCCTATCTACATAACTTCATTTCTCTCTACTTTCCTACACATAGATTGTTTTCTAGTCATAACACGCCTATAACCACAACATACAGTGATGCTTTGGTCGGAGTATCTTTTACATACATCATTTCCTTTTCTTGAAGTTCTAGTACCTCTCTTTATTCAATGCTAATTCATTCTTCAAGTGGTCTTGTAGCCTTTTATGACAACTGTGACCTTCATTGAGCTCCTTTTCCTCTCAAAATTTATTTGATTTTTATTTCCTGCCCACAAACCTCTTTTTAAAATTTTAGAACCTCTATTTTCAGCTCTGTATGTGACATTGGTACCTAGCTATTCCACAGGCACTAAATTCAACATGTCTTTTTTTTTTTTTTTTTTTTAAGATTTTATTGGGGAAGGAGAACAGGACTTTATTGGGGAGCAGTGTGTACTTCCAGGACTTTTTTCCAAGACAAGTTGTTGTCCTTTCAATCTTAGTGGTGGAGGGTGCCGTTCAGCTTCAAGTTGTTGTCTTTTCAGTCTTAGTCGTGGAGGGCCCAGCTCAGCTCCAGGCCCAGTTGCCATTGCTAGTTGCAGGGGACGCAGCCCACCATCCCTTGCGGAACTTGAGGAATCGAACTGGCAACCTTGAGGTTGAGAGCCCGTGCTCCAACCAACTGAGCCATCCGGGAGGCAGCTTAGCTCAAGGTGCTGTGTTCAATCTTAGTTGGAGGGGGCGGAGCCCACCATCCCTTGCAGGACTCAATGAATTGAACCGGCCATCTTGTGGTTGAGAGCCTACTGGCCCATGTGGGAATCGAACTGGCAGCCTTCGGAGTTAGGAGCATGGAGCTCCAACCGCCTGAGCCACCAGGCTGGCCCTCAACATGTCTTAAATGTGATCTCATTCTCTCCCAATTTCCCAGAAACCTGGCCCTCTTTACATATTCCCTGTATTGGTCAGTGATATCATCATCTTCTCAACCACTCAAGTCAGAAATATTAGTTATCTCAAACTACTTCTTCAAAAACTCTCATCTATTCTGATAGCAAATTCTATTAATTCTCTACGTGTAATGTGATAACAAGAGCTAATGTTTAAGAGTGCTTGTTGTGTGTCAGGTACTAATCTCAGCATTTGACTTATAGTAACTAATTTAATCTTCCTAACAGCTTTATTTATCATTCCTGTTTTATTTAAGAAAGACATGTATTTACTAACAAAAGTACACACTAGCACCATGAAGCTGTCCATCCAAATAAAAAAAAAGAAAAAAAAAACTTGGATATGACCCAGCCTAATTTATAAGAAATATAGTAAGGACAGAGGGACATATTAAATGACACCAGGAGGATAAAAATCAGGAAATCCAGACTGGGAAACTCTAAAAGACAAAAGACCTATTTTCTTCAACTGAAAATATTAATGGAAAAAAAGACTGGCATGGAGATGTGCTGTTTGCAATTATAGACTAAAAGAGACTGGAGAGACATGTCAGCCAGTTGTAATGTATGGATTATATTTGAGGCCAGATTTAAACAAATGAAAGTATTACAAGACAAAGAAATGTGTACACTAACTGAATACTTAATTTTAAGGAATTTCTGTTAGAAATTATCTTAGGTATAATAGTAGTGTTGGGCTGTGTATGTAAAAAGCATAAATCTAGGGCCGGCCCGGTGGCTCAGGCAGTTAGAGCTCCATGCTCCTAACTCCGAAGGCTGCCGGTTCGATTGCCACATGGACCAGTGGGCTCTCAACCACAAGGTTGCCAGTTCAATTCCTCCAGTCCCACAAGGGATGGTGGGCAGTGCCCCCTGCAACTAAGATTGAACACGGCACCTTAAGCTGAGCTGCTGCTGAGCTCCTGAATGGCTCAGTTGGTTGGAGCGCATCCCCTCAACCACAAGGTTGCCAGTTCAATTCCTCGAGTCCCACAAGGGATGGTAGGCTGCGCCCCCTACAACTAGCAGCGACAACTGGACCTGGAGCTGAGCTGCACCCTCCACAACTAAGACTGAAAGGACAACAACTTGACTTGGAAAAGAAAAAGTCCTGGAAATACACACTGTTGCCCAATAAAGTCCTGTTTAAAAAAAAAAAAAAAAAAAGCATAAATCTATACCATAGAAGCATAAGCATCTTTCTCAGAGGCTGAGCTTGAAGACAAAAAGTACATTCACCAATTACTTTGTTTACTTGGCACCTCTGATAAAAGAGGATTTGTTAAAGGAGGTGACAAAACATTTAGTCTAATAGCATTATTACTCATAAAATATAATTTTGTGATTTTATTTATCTATAACTCTCCTATAAAAAAATTCACTATTGTGTCATATTTTCTCAATATTCAGTGTTTGTTTCATAGAAATATCAGAAGTTCAAGGAAATAAAAACTAATATTTGTAGAACCTCTATAAAAAAATGATAGTCAACTTTCAAATGCTTAATTATGTACCAGACATCGTTTTGTGAGTTTGTTGTTTTAACTTATTTCATCCTCCTCCTAACTTCATGAGGGAGGTATTGTTGTTATCCTCATTTTACAGTTGGGAAAATTGAGCTATAAAGAGGTTAAGCTATTTGCCTAGGGTCACATGGTTATTAATCAGTGAAGTTCAGGGTTCAAACCCAGGCCTTTTGACATGGGCCTGTTTCTTTATTATGCTGCACTGCTACTCTTTATGCCACAGTGCTAGGTGCTACTACTGTTTACTTCATTTATTTCATTTTTCTGGGACTGTCTCAATTTCTCCTTCATTTTAAAAGTATAGTTTTGTCAGATACAGAATCCTTGGTTGACAGTTGTTTTTCTTTTAACACTTAAAAAAATACAATCTCACTGCTTTCTGACCTCCATTCTTTCTAATGAGAAATTGGCTGTTAATTTTATTGAGATTTTTGTACATGACAAAGTTACTTCTCTTGCTGCTTTCAAGATTTTATCTTTTTCTTTTAATAGTTTGACTAAAATGTGTCTCAGTGTGATTCTCTTTGAGCTTATCCTACTTGGAGTACACTGAGCTTGTTGGATGTATAAATTCATGGTTTTCCCCAAATTTGGTATGTTTTGATTTCTTCAAATAT
The DNA here is from genome assembly GCF_004115265.2 of Rhinolophus ferrumequinum. Taxonomy (NCBI): domain Eukaryota; kingdom Metazoa; phylum Chordata; class Mammalia; order Chiroptera; family Rhinolophidae; genus Rhinolophus; species Rhinolophus ferrumequinum. The sequence goes on from NC_046291.1 coordinate 62,700,548, forward strand.
TGTTTCTGCCCCTTTCTTTCTTCTCATTTTAAGACACCCATAAGGCATATGTTGGCACTTTTGATGGTATCTCACAGATTCCACAGGCTCTGTTCACTTTCATTTATTTTTTCTTTCTGATCTTCAGACGGGATAATCTCAATTGACCTGTCTTCCAGTTGGCTGATTCTTTCTTCGACCTGCTCAAATTTGATGTTGAACCCTCCAGTGACTTTTTTATTTCAGTTATTGTACTTTTTATCTCCAAATTTTCTATTTGGTTTTCTTTTATAATTTATATATTTTTATTGACATTTTCATTTTATATTGTTTTCCTGCTTTCCTTTTGTTCTTGTCCATGATTTCTTTTAGCTCTTTGAGCATATTTAAGACAGGGAATTTGACCTGGCCTAAAAGAAATGCTAAAGGGGGTTCTTTAGGTTGAAATTTAAGGACACTAGACAGTAATTAAAAACCATGTGAAGAAATAAAGAACTCCAATAAAAATAACTACATAGGTAAATAGGTAAGGAACATAGTACTTGGAAGGAAATAATAGAAGCCAATCTAGGTAGAGGACCGAAAGCAGTGATTATAGTTTGAGATTAACAATTGGAAGATACAGGATATAATAGAGTAAGATAAGGATTTTTTTTTCCTTTTACCTTAAAAGCAATGAGAAGTGTTTGAAGTATGAATTGAAGTTTAAATTGTCAATGACCCAATTTTAATTGAAGCTTACAGAGGTTAAGGAACTCGCTTAAGGTCATACAACAATTAAATGGTAGAATGAGGATCATAATCCAGGAATGTCTTGATCTAACATCTTAACTACCCCATTTCTTATAAATTAAGCAATGTTTAAGAAATTATAAGCTTAAATTTTCATGACCCGAATTTGTTCATTACTTTATTATTTCATCAGATGGTAATTAAATGGCTACTATGTTTGAGGGATGTGATCTTACCCTGTCCAAACCCAGTCATGGTTATATTAATTTTGTTAGCTCTGCTTGTGACCTGTTGCTTCTCAGTAAAAATGTGAAACCACAGTGTTCAGCAGTGACCATTAGAACAAACATATTTGTTATGTTTTTATGATTTCTTCCCCCTCTCAATTCCTATCCTCTATAGGAGAATTAACAGTGCACGCTAATTAATGTGCCAGATTGTCGCCATGTATCATTTTATCTGAGAATTATTGATATTAAATAACTTCTCCAAGTTAACATAAATTAGTAACTGGAATTCAAATTCATTTGTCTCTAACTAAATTCAAAGATGTTTCTACTCAAAGAATAAAAAACTAATTTATGTTGAAGTATATGTATTTAGAAATAGAGTACTTGCTCAATAAATATTTGCTAGCTGATTGAATGACAGAAGCAGGATTATGGAAGAATAGTATTCCAGAATCAGCCAGTGTGTGTGCCCTGAGGTGATTTTTCTGAAATGCATTCTTCAAACAATTTATGTACTGCCAGTCTCTTTCTTATGTAATTATCTTTATTTTTGTATACCTCTGTTGTAATATTGATACTCAGTAGGGGAAGAGACATGATATATACTGTCAAATGGGAAGTTGCTTGTTCTCAAATATTCTGTCAACAGAATATTCCACAGATAGGAATTGTGAGCATTCATTCAATCAGTGAATATATTATGTGTTTTACATTCTGTCAGTCACTCATTTATTCATCCATCCATTCAGCATATATATATGGAACACTGACTTATATACTTCTGTCTAGCTATTGGCGATACTATGGTCAATAAGACAAAGTTCCTTCATTAAGTTTGCTTTCTAGTAGGAGAACAGTAGTAAAGAAATAAATATTTTCAAGTCTTGATAAGAGTTCCAAAGGAGGGGAGAAGTGTGGTAGCGTATATGGGTGGGGACAGGGTAGAATTGAAAGCAATATACATAAAAAGTTGGAGAAGGCCTCTGTGAGGAGGAACTGCTTGTGTTGAGAAATGAATCACCAGAAGGAGCCAACCAGGTGTCTATCTGAGGAAATAGGAATCACAGTGACAGTGAGGCTAGCACATTGTGAGCTAGGGGAATAGAGATAGGTAGATATTGAAAATAGGAAAGTAGTTAGAACTTGTTTCTAATGTGAAGATAAGTCACTGGAAGGTTTTTGGTTGTTGGTTGATTTTATTTCCCTCCACCCCATGTTTATTTGAAAATGTTCCACATTCAACTTTTGTCCCATCGGAGGCTTTTAAAGAGGAAGCCATTGGTGGCATTAAAACAATTTTTATAAATTCCATATGCTTTGTATGAATTTATATTTTTGGAGGCATTCTACTTTGTTCTTAAATTATATACCCTTGTTATCATAGTTAGGAAGTGTCCATCATCTTAATAGAAATGGACATGCATTATCCTTTGATTCAAGAAACATTATGTAATGCTTTTTGAATTACTTAGTAAATGTATAAAGATGGAAAACGTTACTGTTCCTCTTCTCTTCTTTATGACCTTATAGTCTGGTGGAAAAATAGCCACACAAACAGTCATTATAGATGATATAAGTGCCACAGTAAAAGCATCTGTACAATGTTTTTTTTTTGGAATTTAGAAAGGATGGTGTGTTCCCTGGGGTTGGGAAAGGCCTCGTCAACAATACTTGTTCTATGGAGATTTTCTATCCTGCTTTTTGAAGCACAGTAGAGGCGAGATAACACTATTTCAACAGGGATGCTTATGCTGCAAAAAGTCTTTAGAAATAGTTTATAATTTCAGATGTACAGTAAAATATACAAGTGGTATCTGACTTAGTATACATGAGAAAATTGAATTTCTCTTCTAAGTGGAGGGTGAAAACGCATTATTTCTCTTTTTGTTACTACTGCCCGTTTTCCTTCTGTTTTCTCTCACCTTTTATTCTTCATTTTTCAAAGTGTACATGAGGTGGGAAGAAGATAAAAGTTTAAGAGTTTTGAAGGAAGGCTTCATAACAAATTTTGGAGGTTTTTTTGAGGGGGAGATGTGATTATAAAAAGGGAATTAATTTATTTCTAAGCTGGTGATAGGATCTTCTGATGGTCCTCTTTTGGGAACTTCAATTTTTCCACCACTGAAAATTCTAGGTAGATATATAAAGCTTCCTACAGTAATGTTAAGCATGTGCTGTCACAAATTACACATGCCAGACTGATATGAGATTCATGTCAGCACAACTGGAATGGAACATAACCGTAAAGAAAACCACGTGCTTTGTAAGTTTGTTGGTCAAATATCAGAGCAAAGATTCTTAGAAAAATTAAATTGTATGAAACATAGGCAGATGCCTAAAGAGAAAGTACAAACTTACAAGCAAATGCAGAGTACCCTCATGCCAGGATATGACATGAGGAGGAATGAAACCAGCACAATGCTATTTAGGACATAATTATGCTGAGAGAATTGAAGGAACTATAGGAGAAGGGGTTATTTCCTCCTTATGATTAATTTAACTATTGAATCAAAAGAGACAGTGTGGTATTGAATAGAGTGACTATAAAAAGAAAAGTAAAGGAAAAGTAGCAATAGCAGCAGAATTTCAAGTAAGGATAAGGATAGCAAGGCTTTATTTAATAAAAACTGACCTTAAAGTTAATTGCACCAGAGAATTTACCCCTGGATCCAGCATCATCCTATATAAGAGGATTTTTAATGTAGAAAAAACTGTTTGAGACTAAGGAAGAGCACATGGAAGAGAAACCTTTACCGGGTTTCTGGAAAAGATGGTGGCTTAAACATACACACTTTAGCTAACTGCCGAAGCACCCATAATTTGATAGGAAACACAACAAGAAAAAGGCATAAGCAAAGAAATAGAAGAGGAATAAATAGCAACAAAATTCTGGAAGCTGGAGAGCAGACGATGAGTAGTAACCGATTTAGCAGATTAACAGAACTGAATTACCAGTGGACAATGAGGAAGGCTGTATGTAAAGAAACACTGAAACTTTCAAAGAAACTTTGAAACCCCGGAGGACTCAGAAATGATCAGTTCCACGTATCTCCAGGAGGGGCAGCAGAGGGGGAGAGTTATAGGTGCACTTGAAGCCCTAAATACATAGACAGTATGAAACTATAAAATGTTTATGTTGTATTCCTCAGGTCTCCTTTACTTAACACCCAGTACCAGACTGGAGGTTTAACCTCTGGAGTGGATAAAACCGCGGGGGTCTCTGGATTAAGGTACATGAAATATAATACCTTTGCAGACAGGGCCTTCATAGGAAAATGGAGATTGAATACTCCAGTATATATTGAACACTTCCAGTATATATTAAATATATACTGAATACTGTGGTCCCCAGTAATCTTTATTCACTTGGCTTCTAGAGAGATCACCTAAAGATAAAAATGTCAGCGAGGTTTCCCTCATGAAATGCTTTAGCCAGATCACCCAAAAGTGAAGTCCATCATTGACAAGCCCCACACAAATTCACAGAAATTTTAATTAGGTTTGTAAAGTTCCATTCTATAATATGAGTGGTTGGGCATGGTTCATCAAACATTTGAGGGAATCTTGTGTTAGAAATGGCAGAGACTGAAACAAGTCGGAAAAAAAGCAAATTAGAGGAAACAGAGACTCTTGAGGAGGAAGAAAACTTAAACAATTATTATAATTAATATCTTAAGAGAAGTAAGAGAAGATAATATGTCACAGGAAGAGTTTGCTATAAAAAAAGAACAGGCAAGAAAAAGACAGAAAGCTCTTATAAGTTAAAATATCAAATGAAAAGCTTACTTAGAAGGATTAGAAGATAACATTAAAGACATCTCACAGAAATTAGATAAAAGGAAAAAGAAAATAGAGAAATGACAGGACCAATTGAGAAGGTACAACATCTGAATTACTAATATATATGGGGAGAGAAAAGGGATCCCGGAGGGAGGAAAAATTTGAGAGAGGAGTACCTTTAATAAGTAATTGAAGACAGATATTTCTCATAAAAAAAGACTTTTGCATTTTTTTAATGTTCTTATCCCATAATGCTTTTCCCTTTTTCACATTTGAAATGAACTTGTTCAAGTCCTATTCGTTTCGTTTTTTATAAGCTTTTCTTTTTGTTGAGGAGAAATTCATAAGGCAAAAAATTAACCATTTAAAAGTGAACAATTTAGAGCAATATTGTGGAACCTCTATCTCTATCTAGTTCTAAAACATTTTCACCACCCCAAAAGGAAACTTCACACCCATTAGGCAGTTGCTGTCCATTTTGTCCAAACTCCCACCTCAAACCAGCAATATGTCTCTATGGATTTAACTATTTTGTAGATGTTATATAGATGGAATAATACATACATGACCTTTTGTGTCTGGATTCGTTCACTTATTTTGGAGGTTCATTTACCTTGTAGTGGGTATCAGTACTTCATTCTTATTTATATCTGAATATCCCATTTTGTGTACATACCACAGTTTGTTTATCCATCTATTGATGGACACTTGGGTTGTTTCCACTTTTTGGCCATTGTGGATTGTGCTGCTATGAACATGCATGTGCATATATTTGTTTGAGTACTTGTTTTCAGATGTTTGGGGTTTGAGTTGCTGGGTTAGGTGTTAATTTTGTGTTTAACTGTTAGAGACTCCACCAAACCTGTTTTCACAGTAGGTGAATGAACTGTTTTGCATTCCCATCAGCATTGTATGAGGTTTCCAGTTTCTCCATATCTTTGCCAATATTCGTTGTTATTATTATTTTTAATATTAAAGCTATGCTAGTGGGTGAGAAGTGGTACCTCAATGAGAGTAGTTATTGGCCATTTGTGTATCTTCTTAAGAGAAATTGTCTTTTCAAATCCTTTTTAAATGGTTTGTTATATCTGTATTGAGTTGTAAACGAGTTTTTTATATATTCTGTATACTAGACCTTTACCAGATACGTGATTTGCAAATATCTTCTTTATTATAATGTTCTTTAATGCTCCCCAAATTTTAATTCTTTGAAATCTAATTTATTTTTTTTCCTTTGTTGCTTGTGCTTTTGGTGTCATATCTAAGAATCCATTGCCAGATCCAAGTTCATGAAGACTTACTGCTATGTTTCTTCTGAGTGTTTTATGATTTTATTTATGTTTAAGTCATTGATCCATTTTGAATTAATTTTCATATATAGTGTAAGATAGGGGTACAACTTTGCTCTTTTACATACAGAAATCCGTTTTTTTCAGCATCTCCCACTGGAATGGTTTTGGCACTCATGTCAAAAATCAGTTGGCCATAGACGTATGGGTTTCGCTTCTGTACACTCAATTTTATGCCATTGGTCTATGAGTATATGTTTTCCCTACACTAGTGCTACATTGTTTTGATTGCTATGTTTTAAAAATGGGAAGTGTGAGTCCTCCAACTTTGTTCTTCTTTTTCAGTATTATTTTGGCTTTTCAGGGCCACGTGCAATTCCATTTAAATTTGAGGGTTAGTTTTTCTATTTCTGTAAAAAAAAAAAAAGCTGTTGGAATTCTGATAGTGATTGCATTGAATCTGTAGTATTGTGATCCATGAGCACTGGATGTCTTTGCATTTATTTAGGTTATTTAATTTTTTTTAATTTTTTTATTTAAGTAGTGTTTTGTAGTTTTTAGTATACAGGTCTTTCACCCACTTGGTTAAGTTTGTTCCTAGGTATTTTATTCTTTTGGATGCTTTGTAAAGGGAATTGTTTTCTTAATTTCCTTTTTGGATTGTGCATTGCTGGTGTATAGAAACAGCTGATTTTGTGTGTGTGTTTTTTTTTTGTTTGTTTGTTTTTTTGTTTTTTCCCAGTCTTTGAGATTTTTATCTTCGGGATCATGTCATCTACAAATAGAGATAGTTTTACTTTTTTCTTTCCAATTTGGATGTTCTGGCCAGAATGTCCAGGGGTAAAAGCAGTCTTCTTCCTGATTCTCGTCTTCTTCTTGATCCGAGGGGGAAGCTTTTGATCTTCCATCATTTAGTATGATGTTAACTGTGGGTTTTTCAGAATGCCCTTTTCAGGTTGAGGAAGTTATTCTGTATTCCTTCTTTTCTGAGTCCTTTTTTTTTTTTTTTTTTTTTTTACAAATATCATGAATGAATAATGGGTTATGTCAGCTGAGATACCATGTGACTTTTCTCCCTTTTGTTACAGTTATATGATGTGTGTTACACTGATCAATTTTCTTATATTGAACCATCTATTTATTGTTAAAATTTATTTGCAGTCTACAGTAAGCTTTTTCTTCTCAAATTGAGTAATAAACTAGTTATTTCATTCTGCTACTCTCTAGGATAACTATACTTTTATTATTTCATATAGTTGTTGTTTGTAATTTATTTGTTTATGTCATTTTAAAGATTTTTTTAAAACTCTTAAACCTTTTTGGTAGTAATGTATAATTTTATGAATATCTTTAGGAAATATAATCTCTAATCAGTTTTTGCATACATATAGTAAGTTGATTTTCAGTAAAAAATTTGTATATTTGATCAGATTAATAAATATAATGCCCTTATTTTAATTTAATCTGATAATTTTGTAATATATAAAGGCAATTTTCTATTTTGTAAGGGACACAATTTTATTTATAATTATGCAAGACATACTTGATCAACTTTTAAGACAGACATCTCTGCATAAGCATGTAAAGGACTCGTTTTTAAAAATTATTGTAAAAATACATAACATACAGTTTAATTTACCATCTTAATCATTTCTAGTTGTACAATTCAGTAGTGTTAAGTATATTCACAGTATTACGCAACCAGGCTCCAGAATTATTTCATTTTGCAGAATTGAAACAATAGTCACTAAGTAACCCTCCATTACCCCCTCACTAAATAACTCTCCATTTCCCCGTCCCTCTGGCCTCTGACAGCTCTCCGACAATCATAGTTACTGTTTCTATGAATTTTACTACTCTAAATACCTCATAAAGTGGGATTATACAATATTTTTCTTTTTGTGTTGGCTTATTTCATTTAGGATCATGCCTCAAAAGTTATCCATGTTGTAGCATGTGTTAGAATTTCCTTCCTTTTTAAGGCGGAATAATAATCCATTATATGTACTGTGGGTGCCAAAAAAATGTACACATTTTAAGAGATGTTATCTATGTATTACTTTTCAAAGTTGAATTAAATTATGGTAGCAATGTGTATGTAGTATGACGTCCTCTCAAAAGATGGCGTTAATAAAATGAATGCTAATGTCATTTATTGTATTACAATTTTAATAGTTTTTTTCTTTCTTAAAATGTGCATACATTTTTTTGGCACCCTCTGTATACACCACATTTTCTTTATCCATTCATCCTCCAGTGGACAGTTAAGTTGCTTTAAGCTATTCACTATTGTGATATCAACATTTTAAAATGACATTTTAATTTTGTTTATTAAGTACAGATTTAAATTTTATTGTATCACAACATTTAAAATAGTTTAAAATTGCTTTCATTTGCTAATGTTTGAACTGAAAAAATACAGTGTCAACTAAACAAATAGATTGGTTTTGTTTTATCATTTTTTATCCCAATTCAGAAAAGAGATACTTGTATCCAGTTTGAGTTTTTTCATATAAAAAGAATTATCATTACGGTTTCTCTTCTTTACATTGGTTTTTGACATAGTACGGCATCTTGATATGTTATATAAGAACTTTGATCAGATGAATACAACTGAAGGATCTGGTGAAGATCTTCTTGGGATGAATTTGATGAATTATCATTTTATGTCTTCATTTGCTTCATTTCCATATCAATTCACCTCATGCTTCTGTTCTTTAACAGATTTTAAAAATGTGAAAAAGCAACAAAATCCTCATGGCAACTATAAGCATTAAGTTGTGTGATATAGAGATTGAGTATCATGAGCCCTCTCAGCCGATTGTCACTCACTACCACACATGATATACATTTAAGGTTTTTTTTTGCTTACTGGGAAATGTTATTTTACTTATTATTAAAAATCGGTATTTAAACATGCTGTTACCTCATTTAAAAATAAAAATACTTTGAAACAGTTTATGAAACTTCTTGAGAAGTTTCACCTTACAGTATTCAATTGTAAGCTGTCTGGGGACAGACCTCTCTTCTTCACATATGTCTGATCACAGTTTTGGAAATTAAGCCCTCAAACTTGTTTCCAATAAAGTGGATTGAGTAGGTTTTTAATTTGTCTGTGTAGTTATTTGCTCAGGTGTTCATCAATCTGTATATACTAGTTCTACCCATAGAGTGATCCTGTTAACTTTCAATTAATTGTTCTTTTCTAATGTACCATTTGAAGAGAGATTAATATATGAGGACTACTTGCGTGAGGACCAAACCATTATCAAATCACTATAGCAGCAATAACTCATTTATACCTTTGCCATGCAGATATTGTCAGCAATGGTCAAAGAACCTACTGGACATTTTCAATAACTCCAGACTTTTCTCTTAATGTGGATTTCACTTAGAGAGATGGAGAAAGAGTTGATTTTATTTTAGTTAAATGGTAATAATGAAAAGAGAATCTTCATATCTTTGAAGAGAGCTGGCTGTGTTCATTATTATCTGAATTTGTACTTGCATTTTCATAGGCAACACTCTGATTATTTCAAGTCCATTTTCTTCGTCTCATTTGAAGTAATGTACTGTTACCATTTTTGCACACTGAATATTGGATCTATTAGGCAAAATAGAGAAAGTTTATTTGTCACCTCAATCTTCAAATAAAATAAAGGTGTATTTTAATAAAGGAGCCATCTTGGAGATCAACGTCCATGAGTGCATAGAGATTTTTTCACAGAATAAAAATTTACCACACTGTAACATGTGCAGCACCTGAAAATTTAATTATGTCTTTAATTGAGTATAATGTTGATGTAAGTACTGAGAAATTAAGAGTAATAAGCTCTGATATGCTGTTTTAATTATTTACTGTAAGCATACTTACTGGAAAAAATAAGGCAAGTTACTAGAACTTAACTTTTCTCTTGTACGTTTATTAAATTTAACTACATTCCTGACGAAATGACAATTGTTAATTTAAAAATTATTTTTGGAGTACAAATTATTTCAGAATATGTTTTAAATTATAAGTCAATGTTTAGAAAAAATTTGTTTGACACATCCCTCTAGCAACATGCTTTATAAATCCTCCATATATTTTGAATCATGATATTGGAATAAATATGAGGTTTTTCATGAAATGATGAGTAGTCGTTGTACAAAAATAACTATGAAATATAATTTTAACTTGATTATGGCCTCTCTGTTTAATGGAAACATTCTAAAGATATTTTCACCTTTAACCAAACTTCGTATCCATTACGTTTTTTAGATTGCACTTCAGGATTCATCTCCCCTCTGCAATGATGTTAAGTAATAATGCCCGTGGCATGTGGGTTAGTCTATACCAAAAGGCAATTTTCTGTTGTTTCACATACATTCATTTCAGCTCACTAATAAAATGATATGCTTAAACATGGAAATTGGATCCACTTTTGGCATTCCCCTACTTCCTAGTAAAATGTACTTAATGAATTAGCTAGTGACTAATGCAGGATTAGAATTGCAGGATTAATTTTGAAACTGCTGCTTCTGCTTTTAGTTTTGTGGCAGCTGTGTTTTTGGTTGTTCCTGTTAGGTGAAAGTAATCGTTCTTATTCTTTTAGGATGAAGTACTTTGTATTTCTCAACTTTTCATATAAACAAAAATAATGTTAAGACTTAAATTGGTCAGGATTGAGACTGTTTCAAAAGTTTGCTTACATCTACAACTTTAAGTGTGCTCAGAAATTAAGGTGCTGGGTTATATAAAACTTTTCAGAATCCTAAAATCATATTAAGTCTAGAACTCTTCATTTTAGAAAACCAAACCTTAGAGGGACTGTCTGTGCTAGACAATTTATGGCAGAGACTTTAGCACCATGCGTTTCTGAAAATTAGGTGAAAGAAATAATACATTATTTCTATTTAATGTATTGTACTTTTTATTTCATGTTATTTTAGAAAGGAGATCACATTTCAGGCCAATTTCTGTTGATAGTATCACCATTTTCAACATAAGTATACAAACCCTGGTATCATTTTGGATTACTCTCCTTCGTCTGGCTCTAGGGAATGAAAACTTAAAAGGGCCTGTGATCTAGCTTTGCCTTCTTTTACGTCCTTTGTTTCCTTTCATTCCCACTACCACTCTATTTAGGTCACGTGTACATCACTTTATTAATTTACTTATTAGTTTCTCTGTCTTCAGTTTCTTGTCTCCCTTTCTTACTCATTGTGGATGACACTGCCACATTAACATATCTGAAATCATGATTTCTTTTTCCACACCCTTGTTTATGCTGTTCCTTTTTGGGGAAGTTCTTTTTCTACTTCGGCATACTCATATATATTCAAATGCTCCACATCCTTAAAAAAACCAACTCAGATTTCATTTTCTTCTTAGTACTGGCTACATCTACCTCAAGGGAGTGCTACTTGAAAATATAGGGTCAGGTAGTGTCTGTAACCTTTTCACATCTAGACTCATGATACCCTGTTATCATAGAGTGCTAGAGCAGGAAGAGACTTTAGATATCACTTATTCTACTCACCTCACTTTACAGTTGAGTAAGTGGTTTTCCTAGAATTCGATGACTAACATAAGTACTTGGACCGGACAGAGCAGAGATGTAATTTGACTTAAGTCTCCTAACATGTAATCCAGAATTCCTTCTTGTGTAACACACTTCCTCTCACTAAAAGGTGCCTTGTCTTTTTAGATCTTTTTCATGAGTGCTTTTATTTCCTCTAAGTGAGGCCAAGAATTTTGTTTTAAACTATTTTGTATTCCCCTTAACGTTTTGCAGGTAATAGGCCTTAATTCATTCTTTATTTTGTAGAGAATTGCTTTCAGATAAAATAATATTTTAAATAAGGTATTACTTCCATTTTTTATAAATATTGATTTTATTATAATAAAGTAATAAAAATATTTTTATAAATAGTATAAATATTTATACTATTTATAAATATTAATATTTATTTAATATATTAAATACATGCTTTTATTTAAAAGGGATTGAAGAAGAGGTTTCAATAGTTCTTAGTAGTTTGCATCTATTTCTAAGACTTTACTAAACAAAATAGTAGGAAATAACAAAATAGAATTGAAAAATTCTCTAGGTCTCTTTTATTGCTAAGTAAATGGGTTTTAATTGTTTACAATGTCAAGAATACTGATGTGAGTACAAAATCAGAACTTTCGTCAACATTTCTTCATTGCTTTTATGTTTTCAATTTTTAAGGAAATAAAACTGTTTTATACGCAATAATTTTATGGCAGATTGTATTAAATCTGAGTAAATCGGAGTATGATACAATTCTGTTGTCTTAGTTACTAAGCTATTATTGAAAACTATCCAGTACAGTCTTTTCAGGTTTTAACGTTTTACAAATATATCTGATTTAAAGCTTGTAAGTAAAACAACAAGGATTAAAGCAAATGTATGTACTTTTAAATTTTTTTACAACTGAGCATGAATAAAAATGGTACGTGAGAGGGCAGTTTAAATACATATCAGGTGAATAACGCATGGAGTTCATGTGTGTAGTTGGGGATATATGTATCATCTGCTTTAGATGTATTACAGAGGTGATGTCAAGGTGAAAGCAGGCTTGTAGAATGGTTGGAAATCATTGATATTCTGACGTGGCGGCTGTAAATGGCTCAGTGGCAGATGGAGTCTTTGTCAAGGAAGAAAAATGGCAGCTTTGGAGCATCATAGATGTTTTGCTAGCAGCTCAGCATACAGGCTGTGACCTTCTAATATGCAGGACTCTTTCTATGCTCTCATAAATTGAGCTTTTATTCGCCTAAAGTAGATAAACAGTACTTATCATATTTCAGTACAAATTGAGGTGTTTCATTATAGAGAAACATAAATATGTTTTATTGTCTAGTTTTTAAAGAAGTAAGCTTTTAGGGGAACATGCATTTCTTGGTGTCAGAAATGTTTCTCAGTTAATTTGCAAGAGTGAAAACAATAACAAGTTTAATTGAAAGAGTATTTTCTTAGAATCACATAATATTAAAGCCAGACACACTTATTTTACAGATGAAGACACCAAGTCTCAGTGACTGTGATTTAACCAAGGTCACAGAAATAGTTCATGAAAAACATTAGGTGACTCTTAGATTATTAGTTACTATACACATAAAATATCTTTCATTATGAAGGTAAAAGAAAACTACTCTGTTTGAATAAATCTTCGAATATCAAGAATACACCTGGTTATTCATGACAGCTGCATAATGATAGTACATAATTTTAGAGACTTTTATTTACTGTTCAACTGTACATGTTTTTATTGAAAATAATTTAGGTTTTTCATTTTAGTCTGTCATCACTACACTGCTGTATAGAAAAAAAATTGTTGAATAGAGAGTTTATACCTGGGTGCAAAGTTATATATGCATGGAGTATATTCTGATTCCTCAATAAGAATATATTTAAATGATATTTTGTTTAAATCAGAACCACTTCAAATATATATCCTGTGTTGATATATTTGAGTATTTTAAAAGTCCTTTCTTTTAGAAATATTGCAATTTATATTAAAATGTTTAAGGGTTTTGTAGGTTTTATACTGAGATGTTTTGAAAAATTGTTGCATGTATCAGTGAGAACTTTTTTTCAGTTTTTAGAGGAATATATGTCTCCATGAAAGTATATTATCATGTGGAGTATATTTATTTGGACAGCTGACCTATATCGAAAAGCAGTAAGTCATGACTAAAATTAAAAGTAGAAGCATTGCACACCTTAAACCTACTAAAGCGTCGAACCATTGCTAACGTTATAGAAAGGAATCACTGTATATCATGGAAGAAAACAACCCTTGCCCTAGAGAGTCAAGGTTGCTGCATCCAGTGCTTCAGGTTACATCTTTTGCAAGCCAGTGTCCAAGGAAGTACGGTTAAAGAGCTAATTAACAACAGTTATACAATGTGTCTGTGCATTTTCTTATTAAATTATAAAACGATTTTACAGTAGTTTTTGATAAGGAGAAAAATTTGAAAGGGTAGAGCTAAAAGCTTCCAAAATCCTGAAGTGAGTTCTTTTTCTTTTTCTTTTTTTTTTTAAAGGATACAACTGGTCAAACCTTTTAGATACAATGTGGGCATGAAAAATATTAATCACAGTATCATAAAGGAGAATACTGTATCTATTAATGGATATGTTGATAAGTAGCTATTCACCTATTATGTACTTTTATATGACGTGAATACATCAGAGGTTAAATGATGATTACTAAATTTTCAACAGCTAATTATTGAATGTCTAGTACATGCAAGTGCTGAGGATAAGGCAGTGAACAAAACAATCTATTCATGGGCTTACAGTCTGTGAGTAAAAGAGAGACTAGTTAACAAATGAATACTTAATATGTTGGATGGCAACCGACACTGTGAAGAAAGATAAAAGAAATTAAGGGTCACGAGTGCAGGGTTGTGGAATTAGTATTTGTTATACGGTGGTCAGCAAAGGCCGCTCTAATAACCTCCCCATTTAACAGAGATCTTAACAAAGTGAGGGAGCTGATCATGCACATACCTGGATGAGGACTATTCCAAAGGAAAGAGTACATGCCAAGACACTGACGGAGATTGTGCTTGGTATATTCCAAGGATAGTGAGGAAACCTGCATCCTTACTGCCACTGGCGTGGCATGAGCCATGAAGGAGAGTAATAAATGAAGCCATTAGAGATTTCATATAAAACTACATTTACGAAAAAATTATGCTCTAGGCTTACGCAAACCCCATACTGTTGCTAAACCAGCAGTCTGCTGTGTAGTTTCGGTAGAGCAGGTTGTATAGAGTGACTATTGTGTGAAAAAAAGTTTCCACGGTCAAATAAGTTTGGGAAACATAGGCGTAATGTTCAACAAAGTTAAACAGGTTTGGTTTTGTTTAACAACTGTTTCTGTATGTCTTCTAATGTGCTAAAGAGTATTGTGAATGTCCAATTTATTTGACCCTTCTTCAAAGAGAATCTTAGGGAACTAGTGTTTTTCATGCTTTGGTAAATTCTGTGTTACACAATCCTACAGATTAACTAAATTAATAAAAGGATTTTCCACAGTTGCTGTTTCGTAACTTCTGTACTCTCCTTATGCCAACACCCTCTCTGCCTGCTTTTTCACTGAAGATTACTTTCTTTTTTTTCCTAAATATTTCTTAAATCCATTCTTTCTTCTGGACTCATAGTGCCTAAATCTTTATGTAGGTTTATCATAACTTACCAGGGCTATTACTGTAGCCTCTTAACTGGGGCTCTGCCTCTAGTCTTGCTGTGTCTAAATTCATCATCTTCTTAGTGACGATTTAATTGACATCATCAACCTAACAAGGTTATTCATCTACTTAAAATCCATTACTAGCTTCCCATCACTACAGAATAAAATGTAATCTCATTTGCAGGGCATATGACATCTTCCACAATCTGTCTCCTGCCTACATTTAAATTTTGCCTAAATCGCCCGTACCTAGTGCTTTCCAATATTGAGACCATCTATAGTTCCTTAAAGCAGGCAGTAGCTGTATAGTACTTTTGCCTTTGTTCGGTACTATTATCTCTTCCTGACACAACCAGCCCACTGTGAGTAGCTTACTTTTTCCATTCTTAAAGGTTTAAGACAGATGTAATCTTCTCTAAGAACACTCTCAGACTCTTCTTGGGTAAGGCAGGTGCACTGATGTATAATTCTGTCAAAACATTTAAAACAATGAAATAAAAATACTATTTGTGTTTTCTCCTCTACATCCTGCTCTACATCCTATAGCTTGTACCTACCTTAAGTGCTTCATACTTGAAGTGGGTGCCCAATAGCTCATGAAATTAACTTTACTAAGTAGTTGAAGACCTTCTGATAAATAGGTCATTCAGTTTCCCCTTTTTCCAGTCAAAGAAATCTGTTTGGATTATAGATTTAAATGTAAAACAAGACACTGTAAAACTTTTAGAAGGAAACGTAAGGGAAAATCTATGGGACCTTGGTGAAGAGTTCCTATACAATGAAAACAAATAGCACAATCCATAAAAGAAAAAAATCAGGAAATTGGACTTTATAAAAATTGAAACCTTTTGCTTTGCAGAAGATCTTGTTAAGATGATGAAAAGCCAAGATACATACTAGGAGAAAATATTTGAATACTACATATCTGACAAAGGATTCATATCGAGGACATGTAAAACCTCTCAATGCTCAACAGTAAAAATGCCAAGAGTCCAATTGGAAAAATGGGCAAAAAACAGGAAGAAACATTTCACCAAAGAGCATACCGATGTCAAATGAAAACATGAAAAGATGTTCAACATCACTAGACATCAGGGAAATGCCAAAATGTGAGCTATCACTACTTATCTGTCAGAACAGCTAAAATTAAAAATAATGACAATATCAAATGCTGGCAAGGATGTGGAGAAATTGAACTCTTATTGCTGGTGGAAATGCAAAAGGGTACAGGCATTCTGGAAAAGTTTGACAATCTCTTAAACAAACAAGCATACACTTACTACATGAACCAACTACTGCACTCCTGGGCGTTTATCCCAGCAAAATGACTGTACATGTTTGTGCATAGCAGCTTTATTTGTAATAATCAAAATTGGAAACAATCAAAATGTCTTAACAATAGGTGAGTGGCTAAACACAGTATGATGTGTCCATACCATACGATACTACTATTCAGCAATAAAAAGGTACCAACTATTGGTCCACATAACAGTTGTATAGATCTCAAAGGCTGAGTGAAAAAAAGCTAATCTCAAAATGTTACTCCATGATTCCATTTATATAAAGACAAAATTATAGAGATCGGGAACAAATTAGTGATTGCCAGGGGTTAGGGATGGCGGAGGAAAGGGGTTTGAGTGTGACTATACAGAAGGAGTAGAGAGAGATCTTTGTAGGGATGGAATAGTTCTGTGTCTTACTGTACTGTTGGTTACATGCATCTACACGTGTGTTAAAGGGACTTAGAACTATACATACACATTATAGTTTATTTACTGGTTTTCATATTGCACTATCGTTATATAAGGTGTAACCATTGTCGGAAACTGAGTGATGAATACATGGGACCACACTGTAGTAATTTTCAACTTTCTCTAAATATATAGTTATTTCAAAAAAAAGTTTTCCTTCTTCTATCTCCAAGACATGGAAACGACATGGATGAATGGGTAAAGAAAATGTGGTGTGTGTGTGTGCGCGTGCACACACACACACACACACACACACAGCAATATTATTCAGTCATAAAAAAGGAAATCCTGACATTTGCAATGACAAGGATGGACCTTGAGGATATTATGTTAAGTGAAATAAGTTAGATAGAGAAGATAACACAATATTACTTATAAGGAATCTTAAAAAATAAAACAACTGAATCCATAGATCAAAGAACAGATTATGGTTTTCAGAAGCTGGGGCTTAGAGCTGGGCAAAATGGATGAAACCGTCCAAAGGCACACACTTCCAATTATAAAATTACCACTTATAGTCCTGGTAAAAACAAACAATAAACTAACCTTATATGCTTTTTAATTTTTATTCCGTGTCCTCCAGAGATTTATTTCATTGATCATTCACAAACATAGCCATCTGCTCTTTTCTTGGCTTATTTAGGATTATCCTATCTTAAATAAAATGATAAATAGAAGTAAACAAGTAAACAAAACCTCTACTTCCGTCAAGTAGTCGTGTTTATATCATAAAGATATATGTCCATGTTGATAATGTGTAGCTGTAGTTCTTTTATTTTACCTGTTGTATACAGTTATATATATTTCATTACGTAAACATACCACAGTCTTTTAATTTATTCATTTTCCAATATTTCACTATACAAATAGAGCTGCAATTTACATATTTGTATGTGATACGTTATGCACACGTATGAGAACTTTTCTGGGTTACATATCTAGAAATGGACTTGCTGTGATAGAGACTATATACAGCTTCAGTTTTACTACCGTGTTTCCCCCAAAATAAGACCTAGCCGGACAATCAGCTCTAATGCGTCTTTTGGAGCAAAAATTAATATAAGACCCGGTATTATATTATATATTATATAATATATTGTATTGTATTGTATTGTACCCGGTCTTTTATTATATTAATATAAGACCCGGTCTTATATGGTATACTGTATAAGACCGGGTCTTATATTAAAATAAGACTGGGTCTTATATTAATTTTTGCTCCAAAAGACACATTAGAGCTGATGGTCCGGCTAGGTCTTATTTTCGGGGAAACATGGTATGTATTGCTTAATTTCTTTCTACAGTGGTAATGCCAGTTTACACCACCAGTGCATAAGAGATTTCCAGCTCTAAATTTTTGCCAACCTTTGGGATTTTCATTATATTTGCCCTCCCACTCCCTCAATGAAGAACATGCTGTGAAGCTCAACAGATTTTACTTCTACAATATAATTTTTTATTTCTCCTCTACTTTGACCAACCGAGAAATAAAACAATTTTTGACTTATCTTTCATATTCATATTTATTTCTGACTCTAACCAAACCTTAGTTCAGACTCTTACCTCTTGGCTAAACTACTGCAACAGACCAAATATTGCAGTATCCCTATTGGAATTCTCTTCCTGCGCCTATCCATTTTACTTAAAACTGCTAGATCAGTATTTCTAATGCAAGTAGTTTACCAGCAGCGTTAAATTAAAAGACTTAAAGTGCTATTCAAGGTTGTCTCCAATAAGGTCCTGAACTGCCTTTTAAGCTATATCACCCACTCTTTTCTACCTATGTTCTATATACTAGCCAGATTGAATCACATTGATTGATTGATTGATTGATTGATTGATTGATTGATTAATTCAAACAGTAGATATTTAATGTTCTTATTATGACATACAGGTATAGTAACACTTGAGTTTTATAGTTTTGTAGTTTTATAGGTACTGCAGTAAAAGGAACAACTCCTGATTCTTGGGGAGCTCGCAAACTATCTCAAGCTGTTTTCTGAATGCACCCGATGCTTTTCATTCTCAGTCTGCTCAGCGTGTTTCCCCCCAACTTGCAATGCTTTTTTAACTAGTTCCTCCACTTAGCCATCTTTACCTTCCAAACTCCTACCCACTTTTCAAGGCCCACCTAAGATGTCACTTTTCTGTGAAGCCTTTTCCTACATCCTCAGTTAATTTTGCTCCCATGGTACTATATTTACAATTGACCCTTGAACAATGTGAGAGTTTAGGGCCCCTGATCCCTGTGCTGTCGAAATTTCATATATAACTTTTGACTCCCCCGAAACTTAACTGCTAATAGCTTACTGTTGACTGGAAGTCTTTCCGATAACAAACAGTTGAGTAACACATATTTTGTATATGTATTATATACTGTATTCTTAAAGTAAGTTAGAGAATAGGAAATGTTTTTAAGAAAATCATAAGAGAAAATACATTTACAGTACTAATTATGGGCGGGAAAATCTGTGTATAAGTAGACGCACACAGTTCAAATCGGTGTTGTTCAAAGGTCGACTTGTTATGTTCCATGCATTTGTCTTATCCTTCCAAGGTGGTAAGTAGAGTACTTTGTCAATTCATCTGTATTGGTGTCCTTGTGGCACTTAACCTTGTGTATGGTAGGCATACTATTAACTAAAATAATTTAATTAAAGGTAACATATTAGTAAAATTCTACTTGACCAATTAGAATTATTTGTGGAAAGATCAATTTGAATTAGAAAAAAATGCTTATTTATGTAGTTTTATCTAGTGTCCGTACCTTAAAACACTATAGGATAAACTACAGTGGGTTTCTCTATAGTGATTTTTGGAACTTGCTCTGAACAGTATACTTTATTTGTATAAATATATATAGTGTAAGTATAATAATTGTTCAGCTTGTTTTTTAGACTCTTAACTCGTTCCTTTAAGTCACAGTTTTTCAAACTGTACTCTGAGGAATCGTATGAAATGGTTCTGTTGAGGTGCCTTGCCTACTGCTGTGTGCCTCCCCAACCCCAACCCCAAAGAACAGCCCTTCACCTAGGTTTTTCTCTCCTGGGCTTCTTCACAAGATTTATTTAAGAAATAACTCTTCTGCTGAATAATTTGAAGTCATTGGTCAGAGAGTATAAATTCTACAATTTTATCTATTTATTTAATATTTGCCAAGATTTTACAAAAAGACATTATGCCTGCCTGCTTATTCCTTGTGTTGCCACAAATCGAAAATCAGTAGTCCATAGGAATGTGAGACTTCAGATTATTATGGAAATGGTAGGAAATGGACTTTGAGTCCCACAAATAAATTGTTTATACTCTGAATATTCCGCGTTTTAATATGGATGTTTGAGGAGTTAGACTATCAGAAGTAACTGGAATTGGTCTACAAATTGTTAGGTAGGCTGAAGTATTTTCTAGATTGTGGCTTCTTATATTTTAATGTGCGTAAGATTCTGATCCAGTAGTTCTGGGCTGGAGCTGGAGTGTCTTCATTTCTAACAAGCAATTTAAATGTTGCTGGTCTGTGGACCACACTTTCAGTAGGAAAGACCTAGATGACCTTCCAAAGCCTACCTGTCACCACAGTTTAGTATTACATTTTTTGCTCTAGAGAAAGTAGGTTTTCAGTATTGTCATAGACACTTGTTTAAACTGTCTCGCTACAGTCTGATATATATTTTGCCATTTTAGTAGAAATTTCTGGGTTTTCTAGGGAAATAATTTGTGGGTGGATTAATGACTGGTCTGCAATTATATGGTTCTTTGCTTAAAATCATCCTTCAAGATTTTAAAAATAGCCTTGAGAACTATTAGACTGTCAGTGGCAACTTTCAGAGAGTTTAAGCTTAATAAGAAATTATCTATTCGGTTTACTTTTCCAACAGAACTGTAATACTGATTCACTTTTGTTATTTTACAGAATATTGTTTGAGGTTAGACATTAAGGTATTATAAAAATAAAAATAAGAAACTGGTTAAGGCTGTTTTAGTTGGTATAAATACTGCTTTTTTAAAAAAGCTATTATTATTATTATGAATTCGTAGCAATTATGTACCACAGCAGGTTAGGTTGTTAATTTTATATGTAGCACACGTAAATTGAAAGCTTAATTTGTGTAAATGAACAACCAATAGGACAGATAGTCGTTTAGTTAAATAGCTTATATTCAGAAAAATATAAATCAAATCTTAGGGACATTAACACTTTTCTTTAAGATATATAGTATCAAATACTCTCAGCCTTTTAGGCTTTTATAGAAAATTGTAATAACTAAATCATAAATTTAAATCATAAACCTTTAAGAAAATTCTCAGAATTTCTTATTTTGGATAAATGGAAACTGGTAATTAACTTTGTAGTCCAGGACAGCAGAGTATTTTTGGGGTGGGAAATTATGATTTTTTTCTAAAAACATTAGAATAATTTTCATGTTGATAGTTGTTTCAACCCTACATTATTTCACTTAATAAATGTCAGTGTAGAAATTGCTGAAAGAATTATATTATTACAATTAAAATATTTTATTTTTTTATTAAGTGCTAACGTTGCTATAAAACTTTTCATATGTAATTTATGTCAAATGTTAATAAAAGTTTTTTTGGACCTGACACAAAAATTTCATATAGAAGTAAACCTCCTTTGTTTCTTCTGGTAGCATCCATTGATTTTTTTTCTTTTTTCCTAAAGGTACATTAATAGTGCTGATATAAGCAGGACAATTGGGATTTACATTAAAAATGAATGTGATGAATAAAAAGCACTACACTATAAAATTATAGTCTTGATTTTGTTTTACCAAAGTTCCAAAATCTAAAGGACAAAAATACTGACAAGGTCAAGAAAAAATGAAAGAAAGAACAAACGATGCAAAAAGAAAATGACACTGAGGTCTTGGTTTAATACATATGTATTCCAGGTTGATGGTTGATTTCATTAGCAAATCTAATTGTTATGCAATGTCTGTTCTTCTGCAGCAAAATGAATATTGTATTCTCACAGGCTCTGTGTGTGTATCTATTATGTTGAAATAAATGAAAATATATATATATATATATATATTTGGAGCTTTTTTTGGTTTACTCTTTCTAGAAAAGAGAGAAAACTGAATTATATTTTCTCTTTTGTTGTTAAATTTGTCCAAAAGCTTTTCATTGTATATTATAGATATGTTTCCTACTTTTGTTCTCTGAGGTAAACAATTATAAGATTGTTAACAATGTAACCAT
Source organism: Rhinolophus ferrumequinum (assembly GCF_004115265.2). Lineage (NCBI taxonomy): Eukaryota > Metazoa > Chordata > Mammalia > Chiroptera > Rhinolophidae > Rhinolophus > Rhinolophus ferrumequinum. The sequence continues at coordinate 62,722,736 of NC_046291.1, forward strand.
TTAAATTATCATAAAATTTTAAAAATGAACAGAATATAATCTTTATTGATTGAAGCTGATGTTAAAATGAGATTCTTAAGCGTATGCTTTCTAACATAAGTTTAAATGTTAGGAGTGGTTTTTCTTATTGCAAGAAAAATGTTAAGTGTACGTATTATACCACATGTAAATACTGCTACCTTTTGCAATAGCAAAATTGTACGTTGAGATTCCTATACTTACATTTGACTTTTCAGAAAATAGGAAATTCAGAAATAACAAGTTTCATTGGCTACACTTTGGAAGAGTTCATTTAATAAGTGAATACACTGCATGATTATTTGGGTTATGTATATAAGTTCAAATATGGATCAAACTATATTGGACGCAATTGTCATTTAATTTTAGTCATTTTGAGGTCGGACAGTAATTTACAAAATCTATTTGGTTTTTGATCGTGATCTCAAAAATTTTCCTCACAACTAAAAATTTTTTGATAAGCTTGAAAAGAGAAAAACCCAAGGTTTTATTTAATATGGGTTGATTATATACCTGGTAGATCTGTAGAGGCAGAAAGCTTCAGAATGGAGTCCCTTGTCCACGGGCAAGTCTAGAAATCACAGAGGAGATTAAGTCCTCCATGACTTAAGAAATTCAGGCAAAATGAAGAGGGAGGCAGGGAGGACACTTAGAAATTTAGAAATTACCTATATAGTTAAAAAAAAAAAAACTGGCCTTCTGGCTCACTTGATGCAATCCTAGTAAATATCTTGGTTATGTTGGAAAAACATGAACTGTAATAAATATATGTACAGCAGTTTATTAATGCATCATATTAAGTTAATTTGTACTTAACAGTGTTCACCTTTTATTCTTCACAGTGGGTAACAGAAAACAAGGAACTTCACAATCTAGTTGGGAAGATCCCTAAAATAACTAGAGAGTAATATAGAGCTAAATCATCTAGAGAAAGAAAGAAGGTTTTAGGGGCCCTGATAGTCAGGCTCTGAACATGGAGGAGCATCTTGAAAGTGATGAGATCTAAACTGATGAGGTGGGGAAGCAATGAGAAACAACATAAATATAATTTGGGAGGTGGGAGAACATAAACTTGGCATCTGGGAGACAAAGAAGAGACGAACCCAACAGTAATGGAAGATAGGATTTGCTACTACCTCCCATGAGAATCAAATTGTATTACTGTTAACTTTTAGTAGTGTTCAGGCCAGATATATGCCGTATTGAGATGGTACCGTTGTTAACCTTGTTTTTTCTTTTTTTCTTTAAGACTTTATTGGGGAATAGTGTGTACTTCCAGGACATTTTTTCCAAGTCAAGTTGTTGTCCTTTCAATCTTAGTTGTGGAGGTTGCAGCTCAGCTCCAGGTCCAGTTGCCATTGCTAGTTGCAGGGGGCGCAGCCCAGCATCCCTTGCAGGACTCGAGGAATTGAACTGGCAACCTTGTGGTTGAGAGCCCACTGGCCCACGTGGGAATCGAACCGGCAGCCTTCGGAGTTAGAAGCACGGGGCTCTAACCGCCTGAGCCACCGGGCCGGCCCAACCTTGTTTTTTCCTGTATAATGATACGGGAAAGAGGAAATTCCCTTTATATTAATGTTGCTGTCCTCCCCCCACCCTCCACCACCAGTGACATAAAAAGTCAATGCCGTACAAGTGTGCAGAAATTCATGCACTATAGTGAATCTAAATTGGTGTGGACTGAATGGAATATAGGAATCTAGAAACTCTTTTAAGTCATGTTTCTCTACCATAGTTAGAATTACCAAACTGAGGAGGAATAAAAATCATCATAGATTGGTCTCTCAGGCTGTTGAATTGAACAGGATCTTTGTTAGATGGTCACCAATGAAGAAGAGAACTGTTTTAAGTTAAAAAGAGAGATCCTTTCCAAGTGTCTGGACCTACCTACCCATCCGTGTCGTCTCCTTCATGATCTGGAACCACAGTAATCGCTTGCATGCCCATTTTACTTACTCCTGCAGCATAAGAACCTGAATTTTGAAAATGAAATATGTATTTGGAATATGAAAATGGACTGTGAAATTAACAAGAGATCCTGGAGATTGTTAGTTGTTGTTTGAAGACTCAGATTAGATAAATGTCGTAAGACTTCCTAGCAAGATGGTTTATTTTCTGGGTAACCTTTCATTATTATGTTAAGACCCTGGCTTGTGATGAGGAAATGTTAAAAGAAACTTTTATATGAAATTTGGTATTTAATTTCTGTAAAGATGCTATTGAGAAAATTATTGTTTTGTCCAGTGTTGCATTATTAAAAAGTATAGAAGAAATTTTCTCATTTGTGAGTACTAGGAAAAGCGTTGGTGCTTGCTTGTAAAATACATCTTATTGGGAATGAGTATTTTCTAATTTGATCTTGTTTCCCACTTTACTTTGATTACTAGGAAGCTCAGAGCTGAACCACCCACCTCTTAGAATTGTGGAAGGCGTTATGATACTGTTTCCCATCTTTATCTTGTGTTTTACCTTTCGTGCTTTCTATTATTTCCCTTATTCATATTTATATTCTGCAAGCATTTTGTTCTACTAGTCATATTTCTGTAAATCACCTTAAAATTATTTTGGAATAATATGGGCTATAAATAATCATGTAAAGCTTATTTATTACCAGCAGAAGGCAAGCAAATAAAAGTAGGAGACTTTCTTCCTCCTGGAGTGTCCTCCCTGCCTCCCTCTTCATTTTGCCTGAATTTCTTAAGTCATGGAGGACTTAATCTCCTCTGTGATTTCTAGACTTGCCCGTGGACAAGGGACTCCATTCTGAAGCTTTCTGCCTCTACAGAGCTACCAGGTATAGTTTCTTGTGCTAAGTGTGCCCTGCAGAACAGTGCCTGACTAACAGAACAAGTGGGGCTGAAATATAACCTAGAGGAGGAAGCCTCTCATATGTCAGGGTTTTGTGTTTTCTTTGTTTTTTTCTTTTCTAACTCATAGGGTACTATATACAGAGGGTGCCAAAAAAATGTATACACATTTTAAGAAAGGAAAAAACTATTATGAAACGCTGATGGTCACTTTGAGCACCTCTTGTATTATAACTGCAGAAGTCAAGCATGACTTGTATTCATCTTTTGTTATCGGTATATATTATTACAATTTTAATACAGTTTTTTCCTTTCTTAAAATGTGTATACATTATTTTGGCACCCTCTGTATATTATCCTGGTTTTGTTCCCTGCCCTTTTGACTGAATTGTAAACTCTTAATACGAAAACTTGCTGACTGTTGAGAAGAGCTACCTTGAATGAAAGAAAATTTCAATTTATTTTATCTCTATATTTCAATTTTATTATTCTCTAAAGTTGACCCATTATGGGAAACTAAGATAGTCATGGATATTTGAAATAGTTGAAATAATAATTTTCTAATTTAAAATTTCATTTTGTTTTGGTATTTGGATTATTGTCAAAACTACCTATTTAGTATTAGATAGTATTAGATATTATTCCTATTTAGTAGGAATAATATCTTAAATTTTCTATAAAGGAAATAAGAGCTATGTTTTACATTCCAGATAACTATATGATATTTTAATTATTTAAGTTGACCAAGAAATTCAGCTGAAACTAACTCCTTAATCATAGTTTTCTGAAAATTTGTTGTTTCATGTGTCATCGTAGAAAAGGTGGTGATTAGTGACTTGCATTAATGCGTTCAATATTGAATACGTACTCCTTTTAAACAACACTTTAAATATTTGTAATGAGACCTGTTCTGAGATTCTATACTCTTGGCAGTAATCTACTTGGATGTTCTTTTTGTTATTGATTTTATTGTCACTTTGTTGTTTTCTATTTAAGTACATTAGAATTTTATTTTGCAAGCAGAGTAAATATAAACTTGATTGAAGTAATATAATTTAATGCCTTGATATGGTTATATTGTTGTCAAAGGGTTGTTAAAAGCTCTTTTCATTTAAAATACAGTGTGTATGTTCATAACAATTAGGACAGACAGACATGATGTGCCTTAGTATATACAGAGTTTTTTAAGATAAATGCAATTTTTAAGTAAAAAAAAAATCCTAGTAAATATTTTAAAAATAGTGAATTACTTTATCCTTTTGACAGAGTGTGTGTGTTTGTTTTATACCCCTTGTTAACCCTCATTCAACCATACTAGAAATTTCAGAGAGCGGAAAAACAGCAATTTGCAGGACAAAACTAAGGACAAGGAAACTTAGTTTTCAAGCTAACAATATTTTAAAAATTCTCACAAGTAGATATTTTGTTTTGTGTTCTTTTTGAAGTATGAATTTAAAATGATGGGAATAGCTTCACGTTATATAAACTAAATTTTGATTCATGTAATTGAAAAACTTTTTTTTCAAAGACTGCCACGTAAATTATAAAGTAGTCTTATTTTGCAGGAGCTTGTCCTAATAAGAATAGGCTTATGCTTTGACTAAAATTTTTTAATTTTGGCCTTTAGTTATAACTCAGAAACTTCTTTTATTTACTGTCTTGAAGCAGTTGAAATTTAAGTACTTTTCCTTAATTTAGCAGGTTTTTGGTTTTTGAGCAGTTACTCTTAGTTGTGTTTTTTGGTTTTTTTTAAGCCTTGTTAGAATTGCCTTGTTTTTACATTTTACTTGCTAGAAGTAATTTTTTAAACCTGCTGAAACAGATTTACTTTTCATGCATTCCTTATTATAAACTGGGTCCCTATGCACGTCAGGAATAAACCCTTTTTAAAAAGGGAAGAAAGACAGAACTCTTTATTATGTGTTTTGACGTTAATAAAATTAAGAAAAGAACGATTACTTGAGCCGTCTACCTTACCTGGTTTAGTTTTGTCACGTGAGCATTCACGTTTACTGGTGATCTAAGTGCTCCACCTGCCTTTCAGTTTGTTTACCAGGAAATCAAGATGTGTAAACTGCAGGAAGTACTATTTGACCCTCTCCGACAGTATCTCATTACAATAATTGCTAATCTCTGAATAAGACAGCCATGTTTTGTGAGTAACAGAGAGAGAGAGAGGTTGTGTTAGGTAGATTTTAGGTGTTTCAACAAATAGAGCATTGTAAATGCTTACTTGGATTGTTTTCATGATAGCTTTTGATAAAAGACATATGGTGACCTTTGGGGTCAGCTAAGCTAGGACACAATAGTAGGTATTCTTTCATGCCTTTTAACTGAAAAATATCACGGCTTGTTGTTTTGGAGTGCTGTCACTGCTCTGAATCGAAAGGATAATGGCTACTTCCTGATTAAACCCACTCTCCACAGTAAGCTGTTAATGTTGTACTCTATGTCTTTTTCTCCTGTAAATGCAATAGTATTTGGTGTTTCCTTTACTTTTTAGCATTGTCTTTTCATAGATAGATCTGTTATAAATATATTCTGAAGTTGAAGTTTACAATTAGGTTAGAAACTACTGTTTTAAGTTTGGAGAATTTTTTTTTTTTAAATGAAAAGTATTCCTGTTTGGTATGAAATCCAACCATCTCACCCTACTTATTGTAGATTTTGGTTAAAGAAATTAGCTTTTTAAGAGATACTGAAATGATAAATTATATTAAGCTTTCACTTTCTTGGCACTGTAAGCAAAATCTTAAAAATAACTTATGTAATAAATCAGATTAATTTTTTCAGGGAATATTTGGATAAACTAATTGTATTTCTTATTTAATAAATTTCATATACTGATTTACATATGTTGTCATAATTGTTGATAATTGTTTTAATTATTAAATTATTGTTCTTAAATTAGTTAAGAGATCCTTGTGATGTCAAAACAATATTAAGTACTCAGAATATAAGAAGGGGCTAATGAGCTTCTTAGTTTTAATCCTAAAGCTGGCAGTCACTCCATCTGTGGTCTTGCGACAATCATTTAAACTGCTTACCTCAGTTTTCTTGTCTACTGTCCATATGAGTGCTAAGTAAAATGTGTATGTTTGTTTATTTCTTTATGACAGTAGAAACTATAAAGAAAATGAGTTCCCACAAGTATTTTATAAAATGGAGAACTGACTGTGAAGATAGAATAGGAAAATTAGGAGTCATAGTAGAAAGGGAAATAATAGAAAATTTATTTCTGTCATAAAATATAGCAAATAAGGTTTAAAATAAGTACCTTGTAATTGGTCTTTTACTTTGAACAGAACTGTTAGGCTCAATTCTTAGTATAATATTATACAAAAGGATTGTACATATTGTTGACTACATGACTAAAATGAGAAGTGGAAAGCTTGGAGGTGATTTAGTAAAGAGTCACAAAGATAATTTAAATTTAACTTTTTCTCAAAAGTCTCATTCCTGGAAATGAGTTTATTCAGAGTAGAGAGAAGAATGTGTATATCTATTATAGGTCTATAAATAGAGTTCATCTAAATAATAAGATGTTTAATTTTTAAACTCTAATATCAGGTGTCTTGGTCTTATTAAAGGAAACATGAAATTACTAAACACGGAAGGCAGTTACTGAAGATGGTTATAGAACCAAATATCCAGAAATATTTAAAAATATTCCGGGATAATGTAAAGAGAATCTTACTTTTGTTTGAGAGTTAAGTTACCTTTTTTGCAAATGCTTTTTATCGAAGTTCTTTTAGGTAACTCAGTAATTCTTATTATACATTAGTGGCACATCTTAAAGTTTGTTTAGTGAATATTCTAAGTTACTCAAATTGCTGAAGTAGGATTTATAGTAGTACCTCTATTTACATTGTAATAACAAATGATAGATGTCATTTTTTAATGCTTAATATGTGCAAACCACTGGGCTAATTCTATTGTAGGAGAGACAAACTTTTACCTTTACGCTCTTAGAGTTCTTTTTGACTGGGGCTGAGAATTAGATTGACATAAGACAGATCAACAGGAGAAAAGCGCACACATTTATTTAATACTAGTTTTGTGTGTCACGGAATCCGTATAAGAAATGAAGACCCAAGAACATGGTGAAATCTTCCTGTTTTATATTAGGTTGAACAAAGAGGCAATTGTGAAAAAGTGACTAAACTATGTGGGAACTAAAAAAGGAAGATAAGAATTACTTGAACAAGTTCTGTTTGTGTAGAATTCTCTCGATCTCAACTCTCTGTCTTTATGATAAGAATGTGACTTTCCTTCTGGTATAGGGAGGACAGCTTTCATACAGGAATTTTATTTCCTGCTTTTCAGAAAAAGAAGGAAGGTCAGAGTGTTTGTCTTGTATTGTATTTGCTGGTTTTGAGTCAATACGCCAGAGCTGCATGTTCTGAAGTCCTTCACTGTCATCTCATTTTATATTCATGATAATCACATGAGGTGCAGGTATCATCGTTCCTCCATAAGGAAATAGTTGTAGAGCATTTAATTTTATTAATGTCCTTTAGCCAGTAAGTGTCAGAGCCAGACCAATTCTAACAGAATCTAGAATCCAGAATCCAGTCTTCAGTGTCACGCCTTTAAGCATTGTGTTTATATTCTGGAGATAATAAAGGTGTTTACACCTGTGATTTAGATAGCTTTTTTCCCCCATCAATTTATCACATATAATGGAGAGCTTACCAGGTGTCAGGCACTGGAAAGAAGTACTGGTGGAAAGGAAAATAAAATTCCTTATTTCAAGAACCAGTTTTGGTGGAAGAGGCAGAAAATTAACAGGCTATTACATACCATACAGTGTATTCACTGATATAATAGAGTTAAGCACAGGATCCTAAAGGCAACACAAGTATCTAATTATTTTATTTGCGTATTTGATTTGCACTTTTGGGTGCTGTTCTAGGCACATGGGATATATCAGTAAAGAGACTTTCAAAGTCTCTGCTCTTGTGAATCATAGGAAATGGAGATATAGTGGAAATGGAGAAGCATATACATAAGTAAAGTACATAGCGTGTTAGAAAGTGACAATTATGGGGGGGGCAGAAATTGGGCAGGATAAGAAGGCTGTGTGGTGATGGGTTGTAGAGTCTGGGGAAGGACTTACAGAGAAGGTGATTTCCGAGCAAAGAACAAGGAAGTTAGCTATCCTTATATCTTTCGAAGAGACTTCCAGGCAGAGGACTTGAGGCAGGAAGCATACCTGGTGTGTTCAGTTATGAAGAGAGGCCAATATGATTGGAAAAGTGTTTAGGAGAAGGGAGAGTAGGTGGAAGCATTGGCAGAGGTAATAGGTGGGAGAAACTTAGAGGAGCCATTGCAGGGCCTTCAGTATGTCTGGCTTGTATTTTTTAATTTTTTTTTTTAACTTTTATTTATTTTAAGTGTGTTTTTTCCAGGACCCATCAGCTCCAAGTCAAGTAGTTGTTTCAATCTAGTTGTGGAAGGCACAGCTCACAGTGACCCATGCAGGGATCAAACCAGCAACCTGTTCTTAAGAGCACTGCGCTCTGACCAACTGAGCTAACCAGCTGCTCTGCTGGCTTGTATTTTTTAAAGTAGCACTTCAGTTGCTGAGTTGAGAATACAGTTGGACCCTTGAACAATGTGGGGTTAGGGGTGCTAACAGTAAAAAAGTCTGTGTATAACTTTGAGTCCCCCAAAACTTAACTACTATGAATAACTTACTGTTTACCAGAAGCCTTACCGATAACATAAGCAGTTGATTAACACATACCATATTTTGCTGTGTGTAATGTGCTCCCGTGTTTAATGCACACCCACGTTTTTGGCTCAAACTTTCAGGGAAAAAAAAAAAAAATCTTTCATTTTATTTTTTTATTCGAATTTTTATTTGTTTACATTTAGTTACTTGTTTTTTGAATTAGAAAGGAATTTTAGCATTTTTTAAACATATAATGAATGTTACAAGAAATTTTATGTAACAAATAATTACAAAATACAAGAACAGATACAAGGTACAAGAAATTTTATGTACGACTGTGTTTCCCCAAAAATAAGACCTAGTGGACAATCAGCTCTAATGCGTCTTTTGGAACAAAAATTAATATAAGACCCAGTATTGTATTACTATATTATATTATATTATATTATATTATATTATATTATATTATATTATACCCGATCTTATAGTAAAATAAAACCGGGTCTTATATTAATTTTTGCTCCAAAAGACGCATTAGAGCTGATCATCTGGCTGTGTCTTATTTTCGGGGAAACACGGCAATAACAAATTTACGGTATTTACACATCATAGAAGGCCAAGAACTCTTTGTCATTGCAAGTTCTTCCTAAGTTCAACAAAACCAATTATCGTACTCCAGGGCATAATTTTGCATATGAATATCATTATTGATTTCTAGTTACACTTTTAACTCATAAGTATAAATAAAAAGATTAAAAACATTTATATAGATATGGAATTAGTACTACCCACGTGTAATGTGCATCCTTATTTTTTCCTTACAAATTTGGGCAAAAAAGTACACATTATACATGGCAAAATGCAGTATTTTGTATTTATTTGTATTATATACTATATACTTATAATAAAGTAAGTTCCAGAAAAGACAGTGTTAAGAACATTATAAGGAAAAGAAAATACATTTATGGGACTGTATATATTTATTGAAAACAAAATCTGTGTGTAAGTGGATCTGTGCCATTCAAACCTGTGTTGTTCAAGGGTCCCCTGTAGGCTGTAGGGAGGCTTTGACCACTCGTTAGAAAGCTCTTAGAGTAATCTAAGTGGCTGAAGGTAGGGTTTTGGATAAGGACGGGAGCAGTCAAATTCTGGATAATTTTAAGGTACTACCGAAAACTTTTTCTGATGGATTGGATGTAGGATATGAGAAAAAGGTTTTTGGCTGAGTAACTGGAAAAAAGATGTTGCCATCAACTGTGAGATGGGGAAGGTTTTCAGATGAAGCAGGTTTGGGATAAGGATTGGTGATCGGGAGTTTGGTTGAGGACGTGATAGATTTTTAACTCTCTCTTAGACATGGAAGTGGAGATTGTGAGAAGGCTTTCCAGAGGAGATACCATCTAAATTGAGGCTAAAGAATGAGTTAGATTCATTCTTTGAGTTAGTCAAAGAGGTGGTTTATGATGAGATTTGAGAGCATTCTTTATACACTTAAGTGAATCTTGGCATTTTTTACTTTACATATTTGTGAACTACGGAGTAACATCTTTAAATGTAGCAACATTTAAAAAGTAATAAAACTGTTTATCTCAAAGAAGAAATTATTCTGGGGAGTTAAGTTTTGATAGTATTCCAGCGGATGCTATATTCATGAGCTGTCCGGGGTGCTTTTACATTGATTCTCACCAGAGTGCCATAAGGTAAATATTATTCTTATTTTACTTTTGGAGAAACAGCCTGAGGGAGATCAAAATTGCCTAAGGTCATTGATATATTGGATTCAAATCTAGTGCTTTTAGATTCTATTGTCCATGCTTCTTACTTTTAAAATGTGTGATATGTATATCATACATTATTATTATAAAATAATAAACATATATATTTATTATTGGGGAATATTGGGGAACAGTGTGTTTTTCCAGGGCACATCAGCTCCAAATCAAGTCATTGTCCTTCAATCTAGTTGTGGAGGGTGCAGCTCAGCTCCCAGTCCAGTCGCCATTTTCAATCTTAGTTACAGGGGGCACAGCCCACCGTCCCAGGCGGGAATTGAACCGGCATCCTTGTTGTTAACAGCTCCTGCTCTAACCAACTGAACCATCTGGCCGCCCCCGATATTTTTAACTCTGTAAAATTTTAAACTTTTGTTTAAGGTCTGAAGGAGTTGTGTTTTTGAACATTAGTCAGTCGCTATTGTAACACAGTGATAATTTTCGGATATAAGGTTTTTAGATTCTTGATCATGGAATCAAGCCATCTCTTGAATTCCCACACCGCTTTCAATACAGTTACTTATTATAGATATTCTCCGTCTCTCCTAGCCCCATTCCCATTGTGATGCTTGATACATGCTTAGAAAATTACAGCTGCTGTCATCATCATCATCTTCATCCCTCATCACTCTTTCTGATAAGCTGTGGCCTTGGGAATCACAACCCAATCTTTTTGGAATCATCTGTAAATGATAAAACCTCAGAGATTAAGGGCATGAGGACTTTCTAATTAATGAAGAGTGAGTTTTAACTCGCAATGTCGTTTGTCTGATGGAAACCATTTTTTGTTTGCTTCCCTTTATTGGCTGTTTTCTCGGGGAAGTGAATTTGATAAATAGTTAAATGTTGTTGGCTTGAAAAGCAATATTCTCTGAGATGGCAGTGGGTATTTTCACTGCAATAGTGAATGTAAGTCATTCTACTTCAGTAAGGAATAGAAATGTAGTTGTTCATTGAAACAGGTTTACTTTTAAGGTAAGGTAATAATGTCATATTTTAAAAACTTAAAACTTTTGCTGTTAGATCAGAATATGTTATTTCTTAAATTTCATAGGAGTTAATATTGTTTACATTTATGTTTTTAAAGACACACTTAAGAGCAAGTCATTCAGACATTCTGTAGGAAAGAAATACTTTAGCAAAAACATGTAACACAATTTAAAAAGTACCAATTTAAAAAAAACACACAAAACAACAATATGCTGTGGATTAAAGTAGCCAATTAGCCTAAAAGTTCATTTCAAGCATATACTAATGATATAAGTAGGAAATTTACCTAGTGATTGTATTTCTGTTCTATAAATATATGGCTTTATATCAATTGTGCTGTTTTATTCATTTCTCAAATTTTTATTTTATTTTTTCAAAGCATCAAATATATATCCTTCCTGTTGCTTTATCTAAAGTTTTCCTTCTTTTTTATTATTATACACCAAACACATATGTATAGTTTATTTTAATATAACTGTAATCATCAAATGAGCTTTTTATGTAAACAAAAATTTAATTGGCCCCAAAGCACCCTTTTTTATTGTAACTAAATTATCTGTGTAGTTTCATATTTTAGTTAATTCTGTTCAGGACTACAAGTATATATTCTAGCATTTCTTCTTAAGCATAAAAAAATATCAGTACGGTAGTCTCCATTTATCCATAGTTTCACTTTCCGCGGTTTCAGTTATCCATGGTTAACCACAGTCTGAAAATGTAAAATGGAAAGTTCTAGAAATAAGTAGTTTTAATTTGTGCACCAATGTGAATTGTGTGATAAAATCTCTTGACATCCCGCCCAGGATGTGAAACATCCCTTTTCCCAGCTTGCCCATGTTATATATTCTACCCACTCATTAAATCACTTTGTAGCTATCTCAGTTATGAGATTGACTTGTCACCATGTTCTAGTGCTTGTGTTAAAAGAACCCTTGTTTTACTTACCATGGCCCCAAATGTAAAAAAGTGATGCTGGCAATTCAGACATACCAAAGAGAAGTTGTGAATTGCTTCTTTTAAGTGAAAAGGTGAAAATTCTTGACTTACTGAGGGAAGAAATCATATGCTGAGGTTGCTAAGGTCTATAGTAAGTACAAATCTTCTGTCTGTGAAACTGTGAAGAAGAAAGAAGAAACTCATGCTCCTTTGCTATGAGAGAGAGAAACCACATTCACATAACTTTTATTATGATATATTGTTGAAATTGTTCTATTTTATTATTATTATGATTAATCTTTTACTGTGTCTAATTTATAAATTAAAGTTTATCATAGGCATGTACATATAGGGAAAAACACAGTTTGTATATATATTTATGGTTAGGTACTATCCACAGTTTCAGGCATCCACAGGAGTTTTTGGAGCATGTCCCCCATGGATAAGGCAGGGCTATTCTATGTTAAATGTTAGTGTATTTCTTTCCTATTTTGTTTTATTTTTTTATTTAGACAGCATCTTGTCTTTGATTTAATTGGGGTAAAAGAAAAATGACTGGCTGATCAAAATTTTCTGTTGGAAGTATTATTGCCTATTTTTAATAATTATATTGGACTAAATTTATTACATCCTTGATTAATTGGAGTGCCTGGGGAATGAGTATTCTGATTACTTTTTTCCCCAGAATGCTTTCTCTTAACATTTGTTTTGGAAACTTTTACTTAATGTATTTGTGCAAGTGTAAAATTGAATTATAATTTGATAATTGGAAGTTGGTAGAGGGCTACTGGGTCCTGATTTGACAATTTGAGGTACTGCTAATGTTGTTTGGTAAACAAAATACAAATATTAAATATGGGTCTTGATTTGATCATTTGAGCAACTAATCTAGTTTTGTAAACAAAGCATAATCAAATATTAATTGTGTAACAGTAATTTAAAAACAGAGATGTCAAAAGGAGGGTATGATTAATTGCTAAGTGAGTGATATAAACAAATAAAATACCATGCGTCAACAATAAGAGAAGCGTCACTAGAATGACCAGGGAAGGCTTCTTTAAGAAAAAGAAACCCAAGCTTCAAGCATTGAGGGACTTCAAGCATTAATTTTTATAGCATTTTAATTGACATATAATTCACACACTATACAATTCACCCATTTAAAGTGTTAAATCCAATGGTTTTGGTATATTACATTAAGTTTTTTAAGTTGTGGTAAAACATGTAACATAAAAGTTGCCATTTTTACCATTTTTAAGTGTACAATTCATTGGCATTAATTACATTCACAGTATTCTGCAGCCATCACCACTGTCTATTTCCAAAACTTTTTTATCACCCCAAAGCCTCTCTAACCTTTGATTGCTAACTCTCCGTTTCCTCTAACTCTTAGCCGCTGGTAAACTTGAATCTACGTGCTTTCTGTCCCCATAAATTTGCCTATTCTGGATATTTCCTATTTTCTATAAGTGGAATAATGTAATAATTGTCCTTTTGTGTCAAGTTTATTTTACTTACTATAATGTTTATTTTCAAGGTTCATCCATGTAATAGCATGTATCAAAACTTCATTGCTCTATAGGGCTCAGTAGTATCTCTCTCTTTGCATATATATGGTATGTACACAGGGTGCCAAAACGATGAACACACATTTTAAGAAAGGAAAAAACTGTATTAATATATACTGATAACAAAAGATGAATACAAGTTATGTTTGACTTCTGCATTTACAAGAGGTACTTAAAGTGGTTACCATTAGCGTCCAGACACTTCTGATTACGGCGAACTACTGCTTGAGCAATACTGACCCAAGTATTAACATTTCTTCAAATGTGTATGCATTTTTTTGGCACCCCTGGCTTATAACACACACACACACACACACACACACACACACACACACACACACTCATCACATTCATTACCCATTAATCTATTGATGGACACTTAGATGTACAGATATTTGTTCAAGTTTCTTCTTGCAATTCTTTTGGGTATGTGTATACCTTCAGAGTGGAATTGTTAGGTCATGTGGTAATTTTACGTGTAGCTTTTTAAGAATTGTCAAACTGTTTTCCATAGCGACTGCATCAAGCATTAATTTTTTTGTTATACTACAGAATATGTAAAAGATTAGATAAAATGAATATTGGCTTCAGCATATTCTATATACTTTTCCTAAAAGGAAAAAAAAGAAACAGAAAGCCATGTGTTATGTGTGTGAACAAGTGTATGTATAAAGAGTGACCTTTTAAAGTGAAGTTTAATAAAATAAGTAAGCCCTCTGGTTGTATGTAATCCAAATTTTGCTGTAATATTTTATAAAACATGGTCATCAAATTTCTATTTCTCAGTATCTGAGAATTTGTTGTAAAAAGATAAGAATGGATGTTTCCACAAGTAATTAGTATAACTTAATATATTTCTGCCCAATTTTAAGGTTGCATTTTTTTTTAAGTTTCCCTTTTAACATTATAAAGTAAAATCAATCTTAATTGGAAAATATAACTGGAAAATATTCCCAGTATATTCTTTTTGTCATTTTACATTAATTCATTTATCATACATGTTAAAATTTCGTATTTTATAAGTCTGAGAAGACTAGAGTCATTTCAGTTGACATTTTTAAGATGGCTCTTAAGTGTAAATTCTGGAATTCAATGTGAGTTAGTGGAACAATGTTTACCTATATTTTTATAGATCTGTGAAGGACCACTAAGCCAAAAGGCAGGCTTAATTCACTGGCTTAATAAGATCACATGACCCAGGAAGTGATCATGGGGAAGTGAGTAGTGGGGAAATATTTAGATCTAATTCCAGAATACCTAGGAGGGATATATAATATCACAAGTGTAATAAATTACAAAATACAAAATAAAATACAAATACAAATATTGATTCAATATGGAAATAGTATAACAGATAGAATGGGTCATCCTGAGAAGAATGTTGTTCAGAACAACAGAAAAGTAATTTCTGGAAATGAAAAGGAAGACTAATCAGAAGTTTACTTTAAATTTCTCATTAAAAGGTAGCATGAGAATATTTGGTGCATAGAGTTTGAAATAATCATTTTCAGAAAATTGACACAGGATTGTTCATGGAATCATTTTTTTTCTTTGTTTACACCATTGAGGTGAGTTTCCGTAATATTGATTTGAGCCTAGTCTTTCTACACCTAAGTAGGAATTGAGAA
Source organism: Rhinolophus ferrumequinum (assembly GCF_004115265.2). Taxonomy (NCBI): domain Eukaryota; kingdom Metazoa; phylum Chordata; class Mammalia; order Chiroptera; family Rhinolophidae; genus Rhinolophus; species Rhinolophus ferrumequinum. The sequence continues at coordinate 62,738,132 of NC_046291.1, forward strand.
CGAGATTATAGGGTTTCTAAATTATCAACAAAGGTTAGACTTGGGAAAAACTTTTGGGAAATAAGTTTTCACTTTGTTAAAAGCAAAAAATACAATAGCTGAGCACAGAAGTATGGTAGACTTAAATACTTTGAATAACCTACTGGAAAATTAATTAGATAACACATTTGAAATGCTTTTATGAGGCATTGCTGGGCTGGTAAGAAAGCAGAGAATTTAAAGGGATCAGAAACTAAGTGAAAGAGAAAATTTAAAGAGGGGATTAGAAGACCATATTGTTAAAATGTCAATAGCACTCATAGGGATCTACAGATTCACTGCAATTCCTGTCAATGTTGCAGTGGCAGTTTTTTTTTTTTTCTTTTTTTACAGAAACAGAAAAGAAAAATTCTAAAACTTATATGGAACCAGAAAAGATCATAAGTAGTCAAATCAGTCTTTAGAAAGAAGAACAAGGCTGGAGGCATCACACTTCCTGATTTCAAAATATATTTTCAAGCTACAATAATCAAAACTCTATAGTAGTGGCATTTACAGACTAGTGGTATAGAAAAGAGAGCCCAGAAATAAAGCGACGCATATACAGTCAGCTGATCTTCAAAATGGGCGCCAAGAATACACAATAAGAAAAGACTAATCTTTTTGACAAATAGTGTTTAGAAAACTGCATATCCATGTGGCAAAAGAATGAAATTTTGCACCATACATAAAAATTAACTCAAAATGAAGTAAAGACTTATGTGTAACACCTGAAACTGTAAAACTTCTAAAAGAAACATAAAGCTCTCAATATGAACCCCTTCAAAGGACGTAGGGCTAGGGGAGGCATCCGGGCCTCTCTGCATAAGGATGTTCAGGAGCTGGCAACCTTCATGAAGAATGTTTTGGAGGTGCATCAGGTATGAACACATCCTAACCAATATGTACTTTACCCTTTTGAACAGTGTCCAAAATTTAAAGTAACTTAACAATGGTTTCAAAACCTTAAACATGATATTTCTCTCAAAGGAAAAGAAAACAAATTTAAAAATAGAATTAATAGGGCAGCCGGATGGCTTAGTTGGTTAGAGTGCGAGCTCTGAACAAGAGGGTTGCTGGTTCGATTCCCCATGGGCCAGTGAGCTGCGCCCGCCACAACTAGATTGAAGACAATGAGCTGCCGCTGAGCTTCTGGAGGGGCTACTGGATGGCTCAGTTGAACAACAACCAGGTTGCTGGTTCAATTCCCTCATGGGATGGTGGGCTGTGTAACTAAAGATTGAAAATGGTGACTAGACTTGGAGCTGAGCTGTGCCCTCCACAACTAGACTGAAGGACAACGACTTGGCGCTGAAGGACCCTGGAAAAACACACTGTTCCCCAATATTCCCCAATTAAAAAAAAGAGTTAATTCTATTAAAAAAAAAGTGATCTAGCAATTGCACTTCGAGGTATTTATCCAACAGAATTCTAAGTAGAATCTTGAAGGCATATTACCCCTCCTATGTTCATTACAGTGCTATTCACAATAGCCAAAGTGTAGAAACAACCGAAGTGTCCATCAACAGATAAATGCTAAAGAAATGTGGTGATATGAATACCATGGAATAGTATTCAGCCTTAAAAAAGAAGGAAATTCTGCAATACGTGACAACATGGATGAACCTTGAGGGCATTATGCTAAGTGAAATATGCCAGCCACAAAATGACCAATATTGCAAGATTGTACTTCCGTAAGATGTCTAAAATAGTCAAACTTACAGAATCAAGGAGTGGAGTGGTGATTGTCAGGGAAAGGGGGTGGGGAGGGAGAAATGGGGAGTTACTGCTAATCCGCGGGCTAAAGGTTCAGTTAAGCAAGATGAACAAGTTGTAGAGAGTTGCTGTGCAACACTGTACCTACAGGCAACAACGATGTATTGTATGCTTAAAACATTTGTTAAGAGGGTAGATTTCACATTGAGTTCTTATGACACTAAAATACATTTTTTAGAAAATTTAAAGAGGGTAACAAAATACCAAAGTCAATGTTCATTTCAAGGTATCTGCTCAACCCTGGTGTTTGGAGTATTTATTAGGCTGTGTAACAGTCTATAGTACAAATAAAAAATATCTTAGTATTATTTAGAAATACTATTTCAAAATATCTTTACTTACAGTTAGAAACAATATGGTTCCTTTCGAACCTCTTTTTTAAACTTTTAAGTTTCTTCTTTTTAAAAGTATTTGTGCCTTTAGTATAACTAACTCTTATCTCCTCTTCCTTTCTCATTATTCTTTTTAATTATTCTTTTATCATTCAGTTTAGAAGATTAGTTGTCACATGGCAGAGAGCATCAAATGAATCCTAGATCTAATTTGATCCCTAGTATCTTAGTGCACTGATTAAAAAACAATCTAATTTTCCAAAATTAAATTAATCCTGATACATAAGCAGTCACGTTCAAATAAACTTAATGCCTTAGAACTTTCTGGAGCTAGTATATGTGAAATTCAAGTGAAAATTTTTAAGAGATGCCACTGCTTTGTTCCGGGAATACCTTTCCAAGTCTTAGTTTTCACCTAATACTTGGAATTAATTAATATTCTTAGATATAATTTTGTCATTCGGTTAATTTCTTGATTGCGATTTCTTGAGAGGTTCTATCTAGAGTCTGGTGCTTCCACTGTTTACATATGAATAAAACAAACTGGCCATGTAGACTTGGAGGTTAATATTCCAATTTGAAGAATCTTCCCCTGTACTGGTTGATGTGATGTTCCATTTACTTTGAAAGCTTTTCCAGGTTCACTAAGAATATAGGGTTAGTGTTAGTGTCTCTGTGTGTCTCTGACATAAACTCCAAGTCTCCCACATCTGTCAGTCATTCCAGGATACTATCTACCACAGACCTTTTTGCCAGTATCCCTATTAGACTGGATGGAGTGGGGTTCAAGGTATGTTTGTGGCCGGGAAACACTGGCCTTTTTCAAGCTAAAACCAAATGTGGATGAACTTGACAACTGAGGGGTGTCTTTGCCTGTTGTTCTTCTCAGGTCCCCTTTTTGTCTTCTTTCTTCTGAGATTATCCAGAATTCCTTTTATCTCCTTACTCTCTTGTAGCGATTTGGAGCTTGGATATTATTGCTGAGTCAGGTTGTGATCCTTTGCTTAATACACTTTATCTAGACTTCTTAGCAGATTTCTCCAGATTTTGGACTTCTCCTCAATATATCAGGCTACATTTTAGAAGGAATCCTCAATTTTTTTCCCTTTGCTGCCACCTTTTCTTGCTCCTTTGTAGCCACCAGGTTTTCTTTAATAGCCACCTAGCATCTTTTAGATGGCCCTTGTATTGCGAACTTTATTTGGGGGTCCCATGAATCTATAATTTTCATTACCTAGTTTAGATACCTTATTAGAGGTACCACTACTTCTCTGTTAACTTATCCTGCAAAGTAGTATACCTGATACTGAACAGCGGGCTTGTATGTAAGTGGTGGATTATTTATCAGTCCTACTAATAGGGCAAATTTTTGGGCTCTTACACCTCTTTGGATATTTTAATTGTTGGATTCTTTCACTTACCTCATTCTTTCCCTTACCCTCCTCACACTCTAGAACACAACTTACTGAGGGTAGAAATCGGTACTCAATTATTCATCTCTAACTTCAAAAGGAAAGCTTTTAGGATGTCACAACTTGGGAGGAGGAGGAGAAGAAGGCATTGTTGGTAACGTTTCTCTTGCTGATCTGTATTTTAATAGATACACTGTTTGTGAAAGGCAGGCCCCTCTTTTCTAAGCTGTAACCTAAGTATGAATAGTATCTTTCCTGAAGTTTTAGGATGTTTCCTGAACTACGCCTATCTTGTTCTTTGTGGAATTACTGCACAAGTACCAGGAGAAATTCTTCTTTTCAATAAGCAGTTCATAGAACTCTGCGCCATCCCTCTTGGGAAGCTTTTCTAAAATCTTTATTGCCTAGGAATGATAGGTTTGTTTTAATCTGTTTATTTCATTAATTGTTCATCATACATGATATTGAAACTGGACCTTGTGGATATTCAATCGTCCTGACGTACTATGGCATATATTACTACTCAGAGCTGAGTAACTGGGGCAGTAGGTTCCACTGCGAGGTCCTGTTCCCTCCCATCATCCTGGATCCCTCTATATGTGGGTGAGTTGGAGCTTCAAGGAGTGAGAGACCATGGTGAAGGTTACCTGGTAAGGCATTCACGGGTGGCTGGAGAGCCTTACCCAGTCACATGTAGTCTCATGTCCTTACAGAAACTTTTTTGGAGAAGTGGCAGTCCTGTTTTCCCTACTTCTTTTCAGTGTGCCTAACGTATATGTAATCCTCAGTTTAAATACTCTACTTACAGCTGACTTGTCAGCCAGCCCTTTTAAGAGTTCTTTGGGAAAAGGCAGAAGACTCTTGGAAAGGAGAGACTCTTGGTTCAGATTTCTCTGTCCTTGTTAGGATACCACGGTGGCTGGGAGTTCTCACACCTGCTCTGGTTACAAACCACCCTGCATGCTCACCTGAGCACGGTGTAGACAGTCTATAATACACAGTTAGCTTATGCACGTGTACCTATTCACAGCCTTCATTAACAGTAAAGCCAATTATTTTTCAAGTCTTTGGTTGTCAGTTCTAGTTTATAGAAGTTACCTTTATACTTATCTGCTATTATCTGTGTGAATTATTGTCTTTCTTTTTTTATCCCTCAATCTGGCTTTTGGACCTTAAGATAATAATTCTATTTTCTTGCCTTCTTCTCCTGGGATCTTTTTATCCAGGTTGTCTGTGCATTTTACCTACTCTTGTACCTAATCTCTTCTACCACCTCATTTTAGCAGATTTCTTTCTTTCTTTCTGTCCTGTCTATTCTTTCTTCCTTCCTTTCTTTTTCTTTCTCTTTCCCTCTCTCCCTCCTCCTCCCCCCCGTTTGCCTTTCTTCCTTTTTTATTTTAGTCAGCCTTACAGCCTTATTCTTAATATTATATACCAGGCCGGTGAACACTATAGTGCAGTGAACATTAGTTGATTATTATTTTTATTCAAACCTTGAGATTGATTTAATCAAGCAATGTTGAACTGAAGTTTTTCAATGCACTATGGCAATGGTTCTCCACTCTGATTGGCCATTAACATTTCCTGGAGAGCTTTCCACAACTATTAATACATAACCCCCACTCCCAGAGATTCTGACATAATTTATCTGGAGTTGGGCCTTGGCACGGGTATAATAATTTTAAGATCCCCCAGGCGTTTCTAATATATAGCCAGGGTCGAAAATCATTGCGTTAAACAAAGCCTAGGGTAAAACTCGTTTAGGTAGTAAAGAATTCATTTAACAGTAAATATTTGAAAACCTAGTAGGTGAAAGCACTATGCTGGAATTCTCTTCCACTGTGAAACAAATCATACACTCCTTTGTTTCACTAAATTCTAAAATGAAGACTTTGTTTGATCAAATTTTCTAAGTGGGTGAGTCCCATTCTTTGTAGTGGGCTTATTACTTTATCTGAGAATGTTAAGTCCTTTTTGTAATGTTATTCCTGTTCATCAAGATGTAAAATAAACTGATTGTGTTTATATAATAAACATGTAGCTTTGTAAATGAGCTTCTATTTTCTAAGGCCAGATTTTGAAACACAATTGCTCTTTGCATCTTTGTTTAAAATATAACCTATGTAAACAGATTGAACAGCAGAACCAAATTAATATATGTGAACCTTGGTTAGAGAAATGTTGTGGACCTGTACTTTTATTTATTTGTGTATAGTATTTATATAAAAATTATCTTGCTGTATATCTGAGTAGAATCTCACTATCTGTCTTCTAAGGAACTCCAATACATGTCTTGAGAGAGATGTTCAGTATGAGACTCATAATCCTGGTGTGACCCAGCAGACCCCAGGGTATTGCTGTTTTAAGTAAAATAAAATTAGCTAATACAAATGAACCAGCAGATTGTAACTCTTTACCTGTAATGAATTTGAACAGTTTGGTATAAATATGGACGTTTATGGTACAAATAGATGACTTGAATGACAAGTTAAAGTTTTACATTTCAACAGTTTATTAAAATTAGGAGAGGAGGTCTAAGTGCTAACAGAAGAAGCTGTACTGTGTGTTTTACAAGTCAGGCTTATTGGATGTAAGATAAATGTACCAGAGTGATGCTTTTGCTTTAACTAAATATCAAGTTTATAGTATATTTATAAAAAGGTAAAGTTTAAGAAGAGAGTGGGACCAAAGAGGAAGTCAGAGGCCTCATTAGGAAGAGCTTTTTATGCCAAACAAAGGGCCTGGGATTTTTCCATGCATGTGATGTAGAGATACTGAAAGGTTTTAAGTAAGGGAGTGGCAGGATCAGAGTTTTATATTAAAGATATTACTATTTTTTAAAAATAGCATCACTGTGGCTGTGTGGAGGATTGGAGACAAAGAGAAGCAGAGAGATCCCTTAGACGGCTATTGTGGTATTTATAGGAAGAAGCGATGTTGGGATTATACTGAGATGATGGTGGGAATAGAGAGAAGATATTTAGGAAGCAGGACGAGCAGAAGAGAGTGAATAGTTTATGTGGTTTAGAATCTCAGGCTTATATATCTCTATTAAATCCTTCTATTATAAAAATGTCGCTAGTCACGTGACTATTGGAACGAAGTTGTGGAACAAGTCTGGTAAGTACTTAGGAATTTATAATGTTGGATAAACCTGTTAGGCCTCAAATTGAACTAATATAGCCATAGCAAGTTTATATATATATGAAATCTATATGTATATATGTGTGTGTGTATATATATATATATATATATATATATATATATATGCAGGTACAAAATTATTTAAGGTTAGATATTGGGAAGGAGAATTCTTAGGTTAATGACTTTTTGTAGTTAAAGAGTTCCTGAAATTCTCAAGCCTCTTGGATGGCTGTTCGTTCGTTCGTCCATTCATTCATTTATTCATTCATTCAACAGATACTTATTGAGCACATTTTCTGTGCCGGGACTGTTTTAGGCTTCCGAAAATACTATAGTGAACAAAATCGATGTATTAGTCAACAGTCCTGTGGGAGAATCAGACAAAAATAATTAAGCAAAATAAACAAAATATATAGTAATTTATATGGTAATCTAAAGGAGAAATGGTGTTGGTGATGTGGTAATGATTTTTAAATAATATGCCCAGGAAAGGCCTCATGGACAAGGCAACTGATAGCACATTTGAACATTCTGAATTAAACTTGCAGAAGGTTTAAAAAAAAGCATTACTGATGTATTTTAAGAAGTAGAGTCCCAAGCATATGGGAAAACTATAATTTACAGATGTTAATGGACCAGTGTCAGAGCTATTAATTAGTACCATAGCTGGAAATGGAATCCAGGCCTCCTTATTCCCAGAGCTCTTTTCTTCCTTGTTATTTTGCTCTTTTACTTGGGGATGTGAAGATAAGATGTGGTTGGTTATTGTTACACCTTTCTGCTATTCATTTAGAATATTTAGAATCACCTAATTGAAATTCAGTTTTATAGATCGGTAAGAAAACATAAGCAGTGATAAAATTTCTTGCTTCTAAGTACAAAAGTACAGGAGACCAAAAGGATCGTTTGAATAGCTGATAATCATAGTTACAACAGAGTGGGCCTGCTTCAACATGCGCATGAAGTAAATTTTTTTCTACTATTAGGGTAGTGTGATTGAGTTAACTGATAAAAGACTTGGAGTGCAGGCTAAAGACTACTTTGCACTAATTTTAACAAGGATATGGGGGTGTGCAACAAAGCAGCCAGAAGCACTGGCGTTAGTGTAGGCTATCAAAATAGTTATGTGAAGCCAAGGTTTTACACAAACAAATGGAACCATCAAATCAGAAAAATGAGGAAAAATGAAAAGTTGATGGGAGTGACAAGCAGAATCAAGTAGAAACAGGAGAGAGGGTTCAAAATTGGCAGTGTGATTGACAAGCATTGTCCCTCACACAAATCCCTAATATTTGATGTTTAGTTTGGAGTGATAGATGAAAGGAAATGTGTAGGTCTTGTTGGCCAGCATTTGTCCACTTCAAAAACTGAAAATTGATAAGCAGTTGGCTTAGTTATTGATACGTATATTTATGAAAATTTAAAAAGTTATTCCTACTTCATTTTTATTCCTTATAAAAATTTCATAAGGAACGAGAGGTTTTTCTAAATCTTTTACTCTCATTTTTAAAAATTGACCATTAATGATACACATTAACTCAGAATTCCTCATCTGTGAAATTGAAATAATAATATCAAACCTACCTACCTCAAGATTTGTTTTTCGGGTAAAATGAGAATATATGTGCAAACTTTTTTTGGTGTGCAAATTATCAAGTTCCATATAAATTTTAATGATTATCGTGCATTTTCATTAAAGTATATTTTTAAATTACTTAATTAATTTAATTTTTTAGTTTTATTAGTTTCAGGTGTACAAAACAATGTAATAGTTAGACATTTATCATTTATACCCCTCACAAAGTGATCACCCCCTCCCCCAATCTACTACCCTTCTGACATCGCATACAGCTGTATATTTCCACTGTCTCTATTCCTAATGCTGTACTCCACTTCTTGTGAATACATATATATATGTATATATATATATATATATCAAATTGTCGTTGACATTATTTTTCAGCTTCTGCTTCAAGTGTACGGCACAGTAATCAGGCACCTACATCATCCGTGAAGTGGTCTCCCTAATAAGACAAGTGTCCATCAGATACCCTACAAAATCTTTACAACGTTATTGATTATATTTCCCAAACTGACTTCCGTATCCCCATGGCAGTCTTGTGGTTTCCGATTGTGCTTTCTAATTTCCTCACGTTTTCCCTCATTTCCACCCCCCCTCCATCTAGCAACCCTCAGTTTTTCCTCTATATCTCTGAGACTGTTTCTGATTAGTTCATTTGTTTATTCTTTTCTTTAGGTTTCACATATAAGTGAGATCATTGTCTTTCTCCATCTGACTTATTTCACTTAGCATAATGTTCTCTAGGTGCATCCATATTGTTGCAAATGGTAAGATTTCATTCTTCTTTATGGCTGCATAATACTCCATTGTATAAATGTACCAGTTTCTTAATCCAGTTGTCTACCGATGGGCATTTCAGTTGCTTCCATGTCTTGGCTGTTGTGTATAGTGCTGCAATAAACATAGGGGTGCATAAAGTTTTTTGAATTAGAGTTTTGTATTTCTCCAGATGGATACTTAGGAGTGGAATTGCTGGGTCATAAGGTAGTTCCATTTTCAGATTTTTGAGATACCTCCATACTAATTTCCATAGTGGCTGCACCAATCTGCATTCCCACCAACAGTGCACAAGGGTTCCCTTTTCTTCAAATCCTCTCCAGCACTTGTTGTTTGTTAATTTATTGATGATAGCCATTTTGACTGGTATGAGGTGGTATCTCATTATGGTTTTTATTTTTGCATTTCTCTAATGATTAATGAGGTTGAGCATTTTTTCATATGTCTGTTTGCCATCTGTATGTCCTCTTTAGAAAAATGTCTTTTCATGTCCTCTGCCCATTTTCCAATTGGGTTGTTTGTTTTTTTGGAGTTAAGTTGAGTGAGATTTTTATAAATTTTGGATATTCACCCCTAATCAGATATTATCATTGCCAAATATCTTCTCCCATTCAGTAGCATCCCTTTTTGTTTTATTGATGGTTTCCTTTGCTGTGAAAAAACTTTTTAGTTTGACATAATCCCATTTGTTTATAAATTTTTTCTCTCATTTCCCTTGCCCAAGGGGATATATAAATAAAAATGTTACTCCGGGTAATGTCTGTAAACTTTCGTCCTATATTTTCTTCTAGGAGTTTTATGGTTTCAGATCTTACGTTTAAGTCTTTAATCCATTTTGAATTTATTCTTGTATATCGTGTAAGGAGGTGGTCCAGCTTCATTTTATTGCATATGTCTGTCCAGGTTTCCCAGCACCATTTATTGAATAGACTGTCTTTACCCCACCGTAAATTCTTGCTTCCATTGTTTTAGATTAAATGACCATCGAGGCATGGATCTATTTCTGGGCTCTCTATTCTGTTCCATCGTTCTATGTGTCTGTTTTTATTTGAGTACCATGCTATTTTGATTACTGTAGCCTTGTAGTAAAATTTGATGTCAGGTATCATGATACTTCCCACTTTGTTCTTATTTCTCAAGATTGCCGAGGCTATCTGGGGTCTTTTATGGTTCCATATAAATTTTAGGATTATATGTTCTATTACTGTGAAAAATGTCCTCAGTAGTTCAATAGGAATTGCGCTGAATCTGTATATTGCCTTAGGCAGTATGGACATTTTAATGATATTAATTCTTCCTATTCACGAGCATGGTATATGTTTCCATCTATTTGTATCTTCTTTAATTTCTCTCTTCAGTGTCTTATTATTTTCTGAGTACAAGTCTTTTATTTCTTTGATTAGAATTATTCCTAGGTATTTTATAGTCTTTGAATCAGTTGTAAATGGGATTGTTTTCTTAATTTCTCCTTCTGATGTTTTATTATTGGTATATACAAATGCAACTGAATTCTGAATATTACTTTTGTGTTCTGCTATTTTACTAAATTCTTTTATCAGTTCTAATAGTTTTTTTGGTGGAGTCTTTAGGGTTCTCTCTCTATAGTATCATGTCACCTGTATATAATGACAATTTTACTTCCTCCTTACCAATTTGGATGCTTTTTATTTCTTTTTCTTGTCTGATTGCTGTGGCTAGAACTTCCAGCACTATGTTGAATAGAAATGGAGAAACTGGGCAACCTTGCCTTGTTCCTGATCTTAAGGGGAATGGCTTTAGCTTTTCCCCATGAGTATGATGCTAGCTGTGGATTTATCATATATGACCTTTATTGTTTTGAGATATAGTCCCTCTTTTCCCACTTTCTTAAGAGTTTTTATCATAAATGACTGCAGGATTTTGTCTAATGCTTTTTCTGCATCTATTGGTATGATCATATGATTTTATTTTTCGTGTTATTAATGTGGTGTATCACATTGATTGATTTGTGGATGTTGAACAAACCTTGCATACCCCAGGAATGAATTCTACTTGATCATGGTGTATGATCTTTTTAATGTATTGCTGAATTCTGTTTATTTTGCTGAGGTTTTTGCATCTATGTTCATTAGGGATATCGGCCTGTGGTTTTCTTTTTTTGTAGTGTCTTTGTCTGATTTTGGGATCAGGGTGATAATGGCTTCTTAAAAAGTGTTTGGGAGACTTCCCTCCTTCTGGATTTTTTGTAATAGTTTGAGGAAAATAGGTGATAATTCTTTTTTGAACGTTTTGTAAAATTCCGCCATAAAGCCATCTGGTACAGGTCCTTTGTTTGTTGGAAGCTTGTTGATTACTAATTCAATTTCCCTGATAGTAATTAGTCTGTTCCAGTTTTCCGTTCCTTCTTGAGTTAGCCTTGGAAGGTTGTATGCTTCTAGAAAATATGTGTGTGTGTGTGTGTGTGTGTGTGTGTGTTGTGTGTGTGTTGTGTATTATATATATCTATATCTATATCATCTATATCTATATCTGTATCTATAGATGTCAAATTAACTAAAGGGATGAGTGCCTGAGAGTTTGATTATTGACAGATGAAAGATCATACTAGGTACATTCTACATTTAGACTTGGATAAAGAGGCTAGAATTGAGAATACTGACTTTAAAATTTCAATAGAATGCATTAAGTTAGTAGCATTTTATCAACATGAGATCCAAATATTCTTTTTTTATATATAAAAGCTGTATGGACATATAACTCACCTACCATACAATTCACCCATTTAAAGTATATAGTTCAGTTTTTAGTGTATTCAGTGTTGTGTAACCATTATCACAATCAATTAAATATTTCCATCATCCCCCCCCAAATCCCCATTACCTCATTTTTCTCCTACTTTCCCACAGCCAAAGGCAACTACTAATCTACTTTCTGTGTCTATATAGTTACCTTTTCTGAACATTTAATATAAATGGCATCATGCAATATGTGATCATTTGTGATCAGATTCTTCCATTTAGCATGTTTTCAAAGTTCTTCAGTGTTGTAGCATATATCAATGTTTCATTCCTTTTTATTACTGAATAATATTTCATTGTATGGGTATACCACATTTTGTATATTTATTTATCAGTTTATTGTCACTTGGATTATTTCCACATTCGTGTACTAGTTTTTGTGTGGACATGTTTTCATGTCTTTTGGGTATATACTTAGGAAAAAAATTGCTGGGTCATATGATAACTCTTGTTTTAGCCTTTTGAGAAACTCAAACATTTTTAACTTTTGAACATATAAAGTGGAATATTTAGATGAGCATTTAAAGTACAGTTTTGTAGTTCCAATAGGTGTATATGGTTTTATCACTAGACTACATATATTATTTTAGTAATCAGTAAGATACTTATAAAATGTACTTAAACATTTTTATCATCTCAGTGTTCATTTTTAGAATGATTTTATTACTGAGTTGGTACTTTGTTTTACTTTGCTGAAATATTAAAGGAATGACTCCTAGTTATATTCATTATATTTCTGTATTTAACTGTTAATTGTTTTCATGTATTTAGTGCAAGTCATGTAAAGACACATAGGATGTATACTTAGAACCTTGTATTATGAAGGTAGGCAGTTAAATTCTCTCTGAAAAGCATTATAGAGGGTCTTGAATCTTTCAAATAAAAACTAGCAATATTAATATTAATGTTGGTACAGTAAGACATGGACAAATTATATGCAACTCAGAAGATAGTAAGAAAATAAGAGTATACTTAAAAGGACAATTTAATACATAATTTGACTAAATTTTATAGTTAATAGAATGTTAGAGTGACTTGTCATAATTATTTGTGAATTTTTGGAGATACTCAATGTTATACAGAAGAAAACTTGGTCTCTAGATTACTGATAAAAGGAGTTAGAGTCTGAACAAAATTAATTTTTGAACATTGGAAGTTATAAAATTATGTACTATCTTCTCAGGAAAAGCAGTTTTACTATTTTCGTTATCTAAAAAGTAAAATGAAAATTTCACTGTTATCTAAAACAAAACTTTAAATTATACTATTATCTACAGCTAAGCTAATGATAACACTCTTTTGAGAGGCAGGTGAATAGGGGATAGCCCGATATGCTTCTTGAACATCCACTCAGGTTTACCTTGAAAGAAATCTGCTTGGAAGTGAAATGCTCTTTATATTTTTTACTAGTTTTTGTTTAAACTTATCAAAGAAATAATGCTGACTTTTAATGAGCTGTTTTCCCACTCTTGGATGTTTAGTTTGAAGAAATTAAGATATTTTCTTCTGAATTCAGGCCTTTGAAGTAGGTGTAATTAATCCCATTTTACTGATTCAGAAACGAAGACACAACAAACATGTTGGCTATGTGTTGAATAATACAATGAATTCATAAAAGAAATACAGAGCAGTAAAAGGTCAATGTAATTGGCAGCTTCCTAGGTAGAAGCCAAAGTGCTTTATAGTTCAAAGATGGGAAATTGTGGGCTAGGATTAGTCAGATACAGCTTTAGGATATTTGTTAGGAAGTTTTCTGTCAGTCTCTTTCAGTTGCAGGTACCAATAACCCACTAAAACTCAAATTAAAGGATAGATATTGGAAAGGATAGAGAGGTCTCAGGGAATATAAGAAAATCAAAAGTCACGTTTAAGGGAAATAACCTGAGATTGGCCGTACTCTCATCTTCTCTCTATCAGGTCCACTCAGCTTCTCTGTATATCTGCCCTCCGACATTTTTTCCAACACACTTTTTTTTTTTATTTCAGCTTGTATATTCTTAGGACCACAGCCTTTATGATCTCCATCTCAGCAATAAGTTGCCCTGTTTCCATTAGTTAAAGCGTCGGGTCAGAGAGAATCTGATTAGATCGTAGCATCTTTTAGAGGCGGCTAATACCCGTCATAGATTTCTGGCTAGCCGTTGTCTCCTTGGGTCATGTCTGGTTCTCATAGCTTTGACCACAGGAGTGGGGTCACGTGACCCACTATTGAGGGTCAAGGATTACCTCAATAGCAAAACATCCTATCTGGCGAGTTAGATGATATGGTCTATATAGAGAAAGCTTGAGTGAAGCATAGGGAAAACACAGTGGGGCGTGGACCTTCCTGCCTCCTGGATGAGAATGAAGGGTGGCATCGTACTTTCATGAAAACTCATCAGTTAAAAATTACTGCAAGGCAAATATTTTTTTCTTTCTTTCTGGTAGTGTAGACTATCAGTGATGCGGTGTTGCTCTGAAATCTTAGTCTCCCTCCCTCCTTATGCCCTTCCCTACCTCACTCCCTCCCCACTGCTCTCATTTCCCTAGGTCTTCTTTCCCACTACTTCTTCTCTCATCTGGTCATAAAGATGGGGAGAGATTGGAAAAAGTCTTCAGTTATCTCGGGGTTAAGAGATGCTGGAGCACAGCAAAGAAGGGTAAGGACGATGGACCCACCCAGTCTCCACTCCAGTGAGTGTTCCAGCAGGATCCTAGATGTGTGTGTGTTAGATTAGATGCCTGCCCCTCAGGTCAACGCTTTAATATAAACGGGAGCCTCCTTCACTTTAAGTCTGGGCTTGATCACATGCCTCTGAGCTGGGCCCTTGGTCGTTGGGTCCCAGAGTGAGCCCATTAAGAGCAGTTTCCTAGCTCACTACAATCCTTTGCGTCTCCAGATGTGAGCCCTGTTGGTTTCCAACACTAGATGTTCGGGGGCTGTCTCTCAAGTTTATGCCTTAAACGTTGGAAGGCCCAATGTGGGATTCAGCCCCTTCACCCCTCAGAGAGAAGCTCTGGGTTTGAGTTCCCTCCTGGTTGTAGGTCCTCACATCAGGGTGTCCCGGCGTCTCCTATTGTTTCAATGTGGTTTTCTCTTTGTTGCCTGATGTGTAGTTGTCACTCAGCCAGCCTTTAGGTTTTATTGAGAGGAAGTTGTCCCATAAGTAGCTGTAGACTCAGTGTGTAATGGGAGGTTCAGGATCTTCCTACCTCATCACCTTGAACCAGAACTCCCTGCAGAACATTTTGAAAGGTAATTTCTAGCAATAACAAACCTTTAGAAATCTTTCTCTTATTAAAAATTTATTTAATTGTCATTAATACTAGCACATGGTAAATCACTCAAGTGTTGGAAGATATACAGTGAAAAATAGGTGCCCCATCTTAGATTCCAATTCCCTAGTCACTTTACCAAAAGTAAACAAAGTTACCAATTTTTTATATATTTTTCCAGAAATATTGTGATCATAGTCATAAGAATGTATTCCCCTGTTTTTATCACACATAAGGTCTTGCCATTTTTATTCCTCCTCACTTTACTTTTTTCATTTAACCAATTAGCTAGTATAAATCTACCTCATTCTTTTATAACAGCTGTATAGTATTCTATTAAAGAAGTTTACCATAAGTAAACAATTCCTTACTGATGGAATTTTTTGTTTTAAAGTCTTTTGCAATTGATATGTTGTAGCAAACATCCTTCACATATATTTTTACCCAAATGTGGGAATATATTTCTTGGATAAATTGAAACAATAGAGTGATAATATTAGAAAGACAAACCTAATGTTAGGATGACTAGGAAAACATATTTTTGCACAATATTCATTCTTACCCTCATTTTTTGTCTTTAAGAAGTATGTTGTTTTCCCTGTTAGGGAAGCTCTACTTCTGCCCTATTGAAAGGGAATTTTTATTCTATTACATCAGTATAATATGTTTTGACATCTTTCCTTGGCTTCTGAGTGTATGTGGAAATCTTATATAGAGTAATTCGATGTCTCTTTGCTATCCTACTTTGTTTTCTCAATCTGTTGTGCATCGACCTCGATTACTATCCAGAAATGTGTCTTAGAAATCTCAGTTAATTTTAATTGTGCTTCTTAGTTTAAGCAAAGCTTTTGGTCTTTTTGCTTGCTTTTTTTGGGGGAACCCGTTGTATTTGTAAATGAAAGGATCAATTAACCAGACATTGTCTTTTTTTTTTAATATATCCTTCTAACCTTTGTACCCTTGTTAGAAATTTCTAATTCTTGTTAATATTTAAATACATAGATCTACGTATGGTTTAGTTGATTCATACATGGTAAATCTTGCTCAGATCATCCTTTAATTTTATTTTATATCTTTTCTTATATCTTAAGATAACCTCTTGCTCACAGGTCCCTCATTGATGCAAGAGCACACTTAATCCTTTGGATGGAAAAGAATTCTCCCTGAATAGATATTTACTGAGCAGTATGAAAATCAGTGCTTTACTCTTGGATAATTTTCTCATCTTAATGTCTCTTGAGGTACAAAGAAGACGAGTAAATCTTTAAAAGATTGAACAGAAATCTATAATTTAGCATGATACACATTTGTAGCTAGAACTAAGGGCAATGGAAGGAGGATAAAAAAAATAGAATTAAATTGTTAAATATTTTAATGCAATGTGAAGGGGTATGTGTGTGTGTGTGTGTGTGTGTGTGTGTTAACACCATCAACCTGATAAAGCTCAGATTGGAACTTGAAGTCTAGTTTAATTTAATCCTATCATTTTTCAGATAGGGAAACTATTATTTAGGGGTGTCTGAGACTTGCTTCCGATCATAGGCTGCAACACACAGTACCCGATTGATTGTCAGCCCACTTTTGTTTGGGTTTTAATTGTTCGACTGCTTACAAAGGTAGTTAAAATGTGTCAAGCAGCGAAGGAAATTGATCCACTTTATATATTCATATTTTAAACCAAAATATACTTAATGCCTTCAAATAACTATTTCTGAATGCAGGTATATAAAAAAAAATTAAATAGAATCATTTCCCTTCAAACATGTTGTATTCTAAGAATCTGCCTCATTGCCTATTTCTCAAAATCCATTAACAAAACTGTTTTTTATGTGTTGCTTGGTTTTTGTTTTGCTACTGAATATCTTGCAACATTATTTGTTCAAATGTTCAGTTACCTGAAAGTTATCTAAAGGAATAGTTTATAAAAGTCTTTGTCAGAACTTTTAAAAAATAATGGGACTTGCAAGTCTCTATTGTTAGTGGTCCTACTAAACCAAAGAAGCAGCATAGTGACTATCTCATGATATTCTTTCTAATTATTATTTTCACTTGAGGTTACATTGTAAGAAGAAGTTATGGTTCAGCAAATTTACTTGTGTGCTTTGAACTCCTGCAGAGAACATTTGGTATTGTTAGCCAAGATAAAGACACTCTTTAAAAAACTCCTTCCAGGAGAAATATCTAAGTCTATTTTTATGTTTACTTTCTGAATCTTCAGTCTATTCTATAGCTATACTTTCGATAATAAAGGAATTATAATTGAAACACAGGGCAGCTGATCATATTTATATATTTTTAGCAAACATGCCTTGCCTTTGCCTATTTGTACTTGTTCAGGCTTACACCTAGCATTTGTCAGTGTCCAAAAACTATGATTCCACAAAAAAATAACATTGTATATGCATGAATTTGAACAGTGTTATCATTAGCAACTGATCATTGAATCTTTTTGCAGTATAGAGGAAGCATCATTCAGGGAAGAAGTTGTGATAATTCTGATTTTTGTCTGTTCTCAGGATTGGTGTAAATATCATCTTAATAAAATACAGTAAATTCACGAATGAGCATTATGATATGTGCTAATTGTACATCATACCTTGTCAAGTTTAAACAATTAGGGCAAAATGTAAAATAATAGACTCTGGAGGTGTGCTGACCCAAAATATAGGTTGAATGTAATTTTTCTCATTTATTGCAATGGTACTAAGCCAACTTGCATCATTGTATTATAATAAATATCTAGAATTACTAATTAACAGACCGTTTTGGTTAATTGTATTCCCAGTAACGCAGTCTTTGGTACTTGAGATCAGGCTTTCTCAGCCTCAGCATTACTAGTCACATTTTGGTCCAGGTAATTCTCCGTGTGGGAGATGCCCTTGCATGGGAGGGTCCTTACCAGGGTCCCTGGCCTCTTATCTATGCAACTCCGAAAGCACCCTTTCAGTTGTGCCAATCAAAAATGTCTCCAGATAGCGCCAAATGTTTCCGAGTGGATGAAGCAAGTGTGACAAAAGCACTTCTGGTTGAGAACTACTTTAGAACATGGGGAAGATCTATGAGTATAAATGCATCAAATCATTTATGATCACTTCGTCATCTTTCACACATTTCCTCCTGTTGTTCATATAAACAAATTTATTTTTTACCGCCGTGTTATATGTTAAGTTACAGCTATAGTAATCTTTATCTTACCTGGTTAGCTTATAAATAATTATGAAGTTATACATTAGAAAGTGTACTCTCATAAATGGCCATATGTTAAAATACATAGCTAGTGATTGATAGTCTTCCATAGGTGAGTGTGTTGTGGGTGGGGGAGTTATGTTATTATATTTTGTTAATTTTGATCATGTGGGATCTGGGCTGTTTTGGGCCAAAAAGAGTCAGTTGGTTGTTGGTGGTTTGGAACCTAAGATGAAAGTGGCATTCCTTTTATTTTTTTTTTTTAATATTTTTATTTTTTATTTTTGGGGAATATTGGGGAACAGTGTCTTTCTCCATCAGCTCCAAGTCATTGTCCTTCAATCTAGTTGTGGAGGGCACAGCTCAGCCCCAAGTCCAGTCGCTGTTTTCTGTCTTTAGTTGCAGGGGGTGCAGCCCACCATCCCATGCGGGAATTGAACCGGCAACCTTGTTGTTGAGAGCTCGTGCTCTAACCAACTGAGCCATCTGGCCACCCCTCCAGCAACTCAGCGGCAGCTCGTTGCCTTCAATCTAGTTGTGGAGGGCGCAACTCACTGGCCCATGTGGGAATCTAACCAGCAACCCTGTTGTTCAGAGCTGGTGCTCTAACCAACTGAAACATCCGGCCGCCTGAAAGTGGGATTCTTAACACATAGTGTCAGAATGAAAGGCTATTATAGATGTGCAAATATCTGATCTCGATACTGGGCCATAACAGAAATCTGGGAAGAAATGATTCTTGAATACCTGAACTGTTTTTATTTTAATGAACATGTTTTTCTTAAATAATCTGAATAAACGGGTTTCTTCCAATTTTTATGCAGTATGCTTCAATAATGAATGACTCATGTGGTCATAGAGTAATTGTATATTTTCAACTGAAAATTAATGTATTGATTTTCATCGATATTTTTTTCCACCTAATTTTGAAAATTCCATGGTAAAGCACCCTTATTTTGAAAGTTTCATTGTTACTTATGCAGTTGTGAAGTGTTCATTTTTAATTCTTAACAGAAAATTTATCTGGCTAAAAACATAGCATGCGAAGCATACATATAACCTTTAAAGAGATATGACTCTGAAATAGTACTTGAAATGAATAATCTAAAAATATCTTAAAGTTTCTTTTACTGCCACATGTACACATGGCTAATTATACACACAGATGTTCACTTATTAAAAACAATAGCTGACAATTATTGAATGCTAGGTACTTAGCACTTTACATGATTATCTCATTTAATCCTCCCAACTACATCTTCATTTTACTCATGAAGAACTGGAAATTCACTGAAGTTACATAATTTATACAAAGTCATAGCTAATGAGCTTGACACAGTTTTTGAACCCAGATAACATCTATTACCAAATGTCTTACTGACACAATGTAATCTGTATCTTCATTTCTTCTAGGTTTAGGTTTACATTCTTCAACCCCAATGCATATGTATTTTTTGAATGTTTACTGTGTGCCAGACTTTGTGTTTTTTTGTTTTTCTTGTTATTTTGAAATAATTTTAGACTTAAAAAGTTGCAAAACAGATACAGAGTGTACACATGTATTTTTACACAGCTTCCCCTAATTTTAATAATTTCTGTAACCATGGTACAATTATCAAGATTATAAAAATGAGAAAATTAACATTCGTATAGTACTATTAACTAAACTATAGACCTTATGTGAATCCCACCAGTTCTTCCATTAGTATCTTTTTTCTGTTCTAAAATCCACCTAGGATCCCACATTTAGTAGTCTCTCTTTAGTCCTTTAACCTATGGAGGTTTCTCAGTCTTTCGTTTTCTTTCATGACTTTGACACTTGATGAATAATAGTCAGTTGTTTTGTAATTGGTCTCTCAATTTTGGTTTGTTTGATGTTTTTTCATGGTTTGACTGAGGCTGTGCGTTATTGGGAAGACTACCACAGAGGTGATATGGCCTTCTAAGGGGATCAGAAGATAAATGATGTGTTTTGTTGCAGGTTTTGTAGTTTCTCCACTGTGAAGTTACTCTTGCCCTTTTTAATTAGTAAATCTTCTGGAGGAGATGTTTTGCATCTATGCAGATATCTTGTGTTTCTTCATAGTTTCAACTACTGCATTTAGCGTCCCTTGGCACACATGTATTTTAAACCTTCTTTGAATAGTTCTTACAGTATGGTAAGCCAGCGATTGTTTTGTGGCTTATTCACAATTACACACGCATCACCTTCTGACTTTTTAACTGTCAGGTTGATGGCTATGATTCCGGTGCTATGCTTGTGCTTTAGCCGGGGACAATAGTTAATAAAATGTGAATTCAGTAATATTTAGCTTAAAAAAAAAATTTGAAAAGCCAATCCTTGTTAAGTCAAGCATAACAATCTTTATTCTAGAGTAACAAAGGTTAGAGTAGATTTGTTAAATTTCTTTAACATGAAAAGGAGGGTATGTGTAAGATGAACATGGAGTAATTGACCAAATTTTGGGTTACTAGAACTAAGAAATACCTATTAAAACATGAAAAAAAAATACTTAAAACTTACAACCAGTGTAAAAGAAGAGTACTTTACATACGAGGAGAATACCCAGCCACCTGAGAGATCATACTGACTAACAATATATATCTCAGAACAAAATAGTTGAAATAAAATAACACATATATATATAATTTATATAATAAAACTTCTAAGGAAAATGTCTGCATAAGCATATTTTTAAAAAAGAGTTAAGCCCCTTCCCACTTAAATTAACAAAAAGAACCAAGATAAAAGAGAAAATTGCACTTTTGCTAAAACTAAAAAGGGCCCCCATACCTCATACTACTACTAGCTCTAGTTCCACTCTTTCTTATTGCCAGGTTTAAATTTTATTTTATTTTTAAACAATGCTATAATAAAGAGCCTACAGGTTCTTCATTATTATGGAATAGATTCTCAAAAGTAGATTGCAAGATCCAATATCTGTATATTTTTAATTTTAACAAATGTCCTGAAAAAGTAATCTTTAATGAGCAGTCTATAGAGGCTGCCATTTTGCATTTTTTTGGGTTTTCCTTACTTTGGTCCTGAATCAAGTTATATTAACAGAAGGAAATATACCTAGAGTTTATAATTTACTATACTATAAAAAAATAACTATTATTTATTGAGCTCTTATATGCCAAGAACTCAGCTAAAGTGCTTATCTATATTATATCACCAAATTATTTTTGCTGTGCAGTACAAAGGCACATTTGGAAAAAACACCTTTTATTATTTTTACATTATAATAAATTTAAATAGCACATTTTAGAATTTTTTTGAGACAGTGGAGATACCAGCTATAAGAGTTGAAAACTGTCTTTTTCTGTAAACTCCCTCTAGGTAAAATAATCCACATTTTTTGTATTTAGTGAAATGAGATGGTGAAAATAGTTTATAGAGAAAGGTGTCAGCTATAGATAGGCCTTGCCGTCAGACAATCTCGTGTCTCAAAGCTTATTGGTTACTCTTTGATGACCCAAAACTTGCCCTTTAAGTATCAGTTCCATGTAGCCATCAGTACTAAGTATGCCTTTCCATGATGAATGCTGATAAAGAGTAAAAAAAGTTCTGTGTATATGGCCACATTCATTATAGCTGTACCATTACTGTGTTTCCCTGAAAGTAAGACCTAGCCAGACCATCAGCTCTAATACGTCTTTTGGAGCAAACAATAGTATAAGACATGGTCTTATTTTACTAAAAGACCGGGTATGATATGGTATGATATAATATAATATAAAATAATACTGGGTCTTATATTAATTTTTGCTCTAAAAGATAGGTCTTATTTTCAGGGAAACATGGTACCTGTGGAGATGATTGACAGCCATTCCAGAATATGAAGTTTTTTAATTATATATGATTGGAAAACTCATTCAAATTGTCTTAGTAATGATGCTATGTGCAACCTGAGATTACCTTTACCATATGTATTCATCTCATGAGAAAAACCATCTACATACTGTATAGATTTAGTCAACTTTTAAATATTAACCTTGTATTATTTTAAGTGGTCAGCATTTTTAAATGAAATCAAACTATTTTCGTAGAAAATATATAGTAATTATATAAATTGGGATGGAATCTCTACAGAAATCATGATTGTTAGATTATTTAAATGATGAAAGTTTACTTGTGGTTGATCATAAATTTATAGGTGAGCAGAATCTTTTTTTGTTTCTTCCTATAAACTGTGTATTCCTCAAAACAACTATGAACTCCATGAGTGACTTGCTTAATTGTGGGATCAGTGTATGCAGAAAGTATTAAAATGACCATAACCTATTCTAGGTTAAAAAAAAATTATTGAGGTATCATTTACATGTAACACTATATTAGTTGCAGGTGTACAACATAATGATTAGATATTTTATAGATTGCAGAATGGTCACCACAATAAGCCCAGTTAACATCCGTCACCACACAGTTACAATTTTTTTTCTTGTGATGACAACTTTTAAGATTATTCTCTTAGCAACTTTCAAATATACAATACAGTATTGTTAACACTAGTCATCATGCTGTATGTTACATCCCATCACTTATTTTATTTTATAACTGGAAATTTATATCTTTTGACCCTCTTTACCTATTTCTATTCTAGGTTTTTAATGTCAACTTAAATTATTACAATAAGACCAATGTAAAATTGTACCCAAAAGAGCTAAGCAAATTAATAAAGATGCTTAGAAGTGGTTCAGTCATTATAAATCAGTCATGCCAAGGCCATTTTGAGACTATAGTTCAAACTTGACTCTAGTAAAATCTCTAAAATGTATTTGTCTTTTTGGGGGGACTCACTGTAGTGGGGATTACCAAGTCAGATTCTTGGATGTTTAAGACCTACAAGTATATTTCTATCTGGATTTAAAAGACAGGGTTACAGTCCATTTAAATGTGGTGTTATTTTCTTGATTTATTAAGACAGTATAGGTATTGTAATTGAATAGGTGATGAGGTGATTTAGGAAGAATAAGAAGTTGATATGTTAATTTTCCTAAGGTTGTGGCAACACACATGTTTGTGAAATTACTTTATTCGAAACACTATTAATGCATTTTTTGATATAAGGAAACTCTGTAAGTCTATTAAAAGAGGATTTGGAATGTATACTTAACATTAAAATTATTTCATAAATTGATTTTTTTAATTATAATGTTTTTGTTATTCCATATTTTATCTTTCTGAAGAACATATATTCCAAACTTATTTCATATTTTTAAAAAGTATGCCCAAAAGTTTGACTTATTTTAAGTATGTGTAATTCTTTTAAATAATCCCATTGTCTAATACTATCAACATTTTTCTCTCTCTCATAGATAATGGAGTCTGGAGAACGGTTACCATCTTCAACAGCCTCCTCTACTATCCCAACTTCATCGTCTATACCTTCTGTGGCTTCATCGGTTTCAAAAGGCGGCCTTTCCACTGGAGCTGCTTCACTTAGCTCTACAATCAACCCATGTGGTAAATACCCTTTACTAACTCAATTTTAGAATGCCATCTCTTTACTAATTTGTGTTCCTAGTGTTTTATTGAATTCTGAATAAATTGTTCTCATTACCTCATTGACCTGTTGAACAATGGCTAGGTCTCTACTGAATATCTGATCTCTACTTTTTCTGGATTTTATTAGCACACTGGGGTAGCACTGGTTGTTCCAAGCTTTTCTTGCTTTTTGGAAGTCCTCTGTCTGAGTTTAATATTAATGTCACCATTTCAATTATAAATTAATACATGCAAAGTCTTTTTAAAACAATAGGCCCATGAAAGAGTGAAGAAATACAAAGGAATCCTTGGTGGGAAGAGTAAACCCTTACGTAAACCGTTTGCCTTAAATTTGCTTCCAATGTTTGAAATGACCTTCAACAAACACTAAATACCTCAGTTCACAGATGTATTGTATACTAAGGTAGATCATTTACTTGATGGAAAATATTTTAAGAGTTTAGAACATGACAAGTTTCTCTTAAACATGAACAAAGCTTGTGTTGCTAAAAAAGAGAGCTTATTTCAGAAATGAAAATAGCCTCAATTTGATTAATAATGTAGAAAGTATTTTAAATTACCCCCTCCCCCCAAAAAATCACCCTTTGCACCAACACAGGTTTGGTAGAAAACATCCTTTTTTTAAAACAACTAAACTTAACTAACTCATTCCTTTATCACTAAGAAGATTTTTAGTTGTGTAGATAATTTTATATGTTTGTAAGCAGTAGAACTAAATGATATTTCACTTTTTCAAAACTAGATTTGTAATTTGGGGTAAGCGAAATCCATCAATGTGGAATGTTTGCTAACAAACTATCCTAGCAAATTTTCAAATATGTATTTAATTATTTTGATTTTTTTAAATCAGTGGAATAATAACAAGAAGGATGTCATTTTGTCATTGTTTTATCAGAATACTTTTCTAAAATTTTCTTAGTGATTGCAAAATAACTAAAATAAAATAGAATTACATTGACAAATAAATAAAATCCCTGTTATCCTGCATAATCTTGGTTGAGTCATTTAACAACTTCATGCACACTTCCCTTGTATATAAAATGATGGCTACATATAAATGATAAATGCCTTTGATGATAAGCTCTGTTCAGAAAAGGTAATGCCATTCTTGGCATTTTACCTCATTACTGTGTCCAAGTGATAGCACATAGTTGTATTTTTTTAAATTTTTATTTCTTGCGTTTTATAACTTTTTCTGAATGTCTTTAATATATGTAATGTTTCTAGAGAAATGTCCTGTTTTTATGTTGAACTTTTCAGTAATATTTTTGAGTACAGAGTCTTGAGTTTTCTGGACACATTGCTATCACGTATTTCTCATTTAGTTTTCGGAATTGGTGACACTTGACTGACTTACGATTTTGATTAGCCACGTTGGGTACTATTTGTTTGTTAGTGATTGTTGGGAGTTGCTGAGGGGTGGGGTATGCGGAGTTGTTGAATAACATCGCAAATTTCCTTGTCTGGAAAGGAATAACTTTTATCATTTATTTGCCAATTAAAAAGGTTGTTGAGTTTTTATGTTGAAATGCTTACCGTGAATGAAGGTATAGTTTATTTCTATATTCTGAAATTATATCCCTGTTAATACATTGTGCTTTTAGTACCTACAGCATGATTTTTTTCACTTTCTAGGAAAATGATGTTAGTTTTTAACTTTCACAGTATTGTGGTTTTTGTCTAAAGTAAAGCCTGTTATTAACTTCCAACACATAGATTACTTAAGAAAATGCTCGGTTGTCCTGCATAACTCAGTTTATCCTATTTCCCTGTCTTTTGTCTGATTCATTATTTTTGGCCTAGTCATTGTCTGATAATTATCTCCATTTTAAAATAAAATTATAGCGTGGTAAAGGACCTGGCCTCTTTATCTTAAACAATTTGAATCTCCTCAATTTTTTTGATATATAGAGACAACAAAACAGGATTTTCATCTTTGAAATGTCAAAGCTTCAACAATTCTTTAATGGCTCCTTTGAGGACATTCTGTTGTTTTAAACAGTTACTTTAATAATAGTTGACCATCCTCTGTCATCATTAATGGCTTGTCTAGGAATTCCTCTGAGTTGCAAAGGATGTAATTCAAACCTGCTTTCAAACTTTGAATGATCAACTGATTTCTTTTGAATCAATACCTTGTCAGGATCTGAGATTTTATCTATGTACACGTTAGCCTGTACCTATTATGGATGCTGGCAGAAGACATGGGACTCTGGGTCAGAGATTTTATTACGTATGGCACAGCAAATAGCATGAGCGGCATGTTGGCGTTCGCTCCCCGTGCCTCCTGCGCCCCCAGGGGTGACACACAGGAGCCCAGTTGGATCTTATAAATGCAATGGTTTTATGTCACAGCTAAGGAATACTGAGCTTAGGGAATCCTCTGCTTTTACAGTAAATGATAACAAACCCACTCTTTGTCTGGAAGGAGATGTTGTCTCCCCCTTCAGGGCTCACCAGTGCAAATGCAGTCCTGAGAAATGGATTGGTTAAAAAGTGGTCAGTCAAGGCCTTGCATTCTTGGCATATCCAGCGATAACATGTAGGGACCATGGAGGGTTGCCTTTCATAAAATACCTTTCATTTTATTACAGTAAATTGGATAGAAAATAACACTGCAATAAAAATTGATTAATCTGAGGCCTTCTGCATATATGTGTTTTGTTGGTCTTACCAGAATATAAGAAATACAGTATCTCTTTTCTCCTTAAGGTATGATTTTTTAAAAAATAAGTTACCTACTTCTAAAAAATAATTTGGGACAGCTTTTAACAAATGTATTGGCGCAATAAACAAAACAATAAAAATATCTAAAGATACGTTCGAAAAAGTAAAAAGGTATTAACTGAAGAAAGCCACCAAAAATGAATAGAAACTTAACAAACTAGCTGCTAAGAATAAAGGGAAAAAATAATGGGATACTAGTGCTAGTAAGTGTTTCAGTGCCTCAGAAAAAAAACAATTTTCTGGCCCTGAGTAGTGTGGGGAATATGCTACCAGAACCTTTGTTTAAAAGGCCAAATGATGCATAACATCCAACATTCCAGTTTCACAGATATTCAGACTGTTCCACACACTGGCTCTGAGTGAAAGCTCAGGGAGTAGTATTTAAGCATAGTTGTACAATTAAACTTTACAAAGTGGATTTGTTTGAGATTTGTGGTCATTTGGCCTAATACAAAGATAGAATTTTGAGAAATTTCAATAATAGCTAAGCTGTTCGACAGACCACCGGTTTTCAAACCATTTTAAAGATGGAACCCTTCAAATGAAAGCTTATAAAATGCTGAATGAATAAAACAGATACACTTTAAAATTTGTCTAGTTAAAGCTGGAGTATTCCTGCTTTTCTCTTAAATTAAAGAGACTGATGTAAATATGTATCTTAATTGCAAGGCACCTACCTCTGTACAAGCATGTTAAGTCGTGGTATATTGAAGAAATTACAAGTTGATCAGTAAGGCCACAACTTAGGCTATGTATCAGTTAAGACAGTAGTTAACTATCAACAGGAAAACATGGCAAATAAGCACTCCAACCCAGTCCCCAGATGGATATCCTGGGATGGGTAATGCCGACCCCAGACCCAGACTCCTTCGAATTTCATATTCTGTCTTCTGAAGTAAGGGACTTTGATGCTCGTGTGTGTATCTCATGGCTGTACGAGGGCCGATCCACCTACAACACTGTTTTCTAGGAAGAAAGAAGTTGGGAGGGGGTGGCGGCACAAAAAGTTGCATGCCTTTTACTTTGACCCCTTTTAAAGAACTTTCCCAGAAACCCCATCTAGAGATTTCCACTTACGTCTCTTTCATCAGAACTGTGTGAATGGTAATCTCAGCTTCAAGGGAGGCCAGGGAAAATAGTTTTTAGCTGAACATATTGCCGTCCTGAAGAAAATAGAGGTTCTTAGTAAGGAAAAAGGAGAGAATGGGTAGGCAGTATCTGCTATGGCTAAGTGGAGCAGAGGGACAGGTCAAGCTGGGGAGTAGGCTAAGGTCGGATCATTTAGAATATCATGTGCCATGCTTAGAAGTTTCGGCAGAATAATGGATTGATTAAAAGCAAGGATTTTATAACTGTAAGGCCCTGAAATGGAATCCTGGCTTGTCCATTTATTAGCTATGTGAATTTGGGTAAATTTCTTACCCCTTTTTGAGCTTTGGTTGCCTCATCTATAAAATAGATAAAACGATACCCATTTGGCAGCATTATAAGCATAAATAAGATAATGCCTGGCATGTAGTAGGTGTCTACATTGTAACCATTATTTTTATTCATATGTCATCCAAGTGGAGGGGTTTTGTATGATCACACTGCTTTGAAAATGATAGCTCTAGTGGCAGGTAGGGCACCAATTTGCCATGGAGATGGGACTAGAGGCAAAAAAAGACATTTAAGGAGGTTTTTATATTTATCCGAGTGAGAAATGATCAGGGCCCAAATTAAAGAGTTGTTGGAGATGGGGAAAGAAACAAGGTTCCAGAGATATTTAGGTAGTAGATTTTTATGGGGTGTAATGACTGAATTTGGATAAGGCGATGTTGTGAGAGAGGAGCCCTGACATGACTTGGATATCTGGGTGAAGAGTGATGTCATGAGAAGTGTGGATGGAAATGAGTTTTAAAGGGTAAAAGGCACAGTTTGTTTTTTGTAACTTTTTTTTTTTTTTATAAAACACATCTCTATGCTTTTTAGTTGCTTTTAAATATAAATCTTGCTATTTAGCCATCAGCTAAAGTGATCTAAATGCAAAACCCCAAATCCCCAATTAAAAGTATAAAATCTGCTTCTACCCACAACAGTGTACTGCTTCAAGTACTCTTCCCCTATCAGTAAAGTTGAGATAATTTTGTCACATGTGAATTACAGATATATATCCCATCTCCTCAGGTATTATCAGTCCTCCACAGCAAAAGCTTCCTTTGTCCCATTTTTCCTGCGTCATTTTCAATGTTATAAACAGTAGGTATCTGTTAAAACACCACCTTGGCTCTTATATTCTCACAGATGGACAAAGCCTGGCCTGGCTTTGCATTTGAATGGAATATGCATCCATTTTTATATCCACACTTCTGTTGGGGGACATTTGCATTGTTTCCAACTTTGCCAATTAAAATACAGTGACCATTGTTATCCATGGGTCCTAACACATATAAGCATTCTTTTCTGACAACGTCTTCAGCCTTACCAGTAGTACCAATTTATTTTCCTCCCAACTGTGTATTAGAATTTTGATACTTATCAGCCATGCTAACACTTGTCATTGTCAGACTTGATGATTTCTTTGTCAGTGATGAATATGAAGTTATGTTTCACCGAGGTGAAACATAAGTTTTTAGCCGTTTGGATTTCCTCTTTTTGAAGTGATTGTTTAGGGCTTTGGTACATACTTCTGTTGGGTTATATCTTTTTATTATGGATTTATGACTTTTTTGTATGTTGAACGCTGATCCTTTTTTCAGTTATGTGTTGGGGAGGTGTATTTTCTCAATCTATGTTGTGTCTTTCTTATGTTACATTGTCTTTTGATGAATGGACCTTCCAGTATTAATATAGTAAGAATTATCAATATTTTTTATCTATGGTTATGCTTTTTGTCTTGTTTAAGAATCCCTCCTTTACCTCCAAGGAAATTTTTCAAGATTTCACATACCTCTCATTTAGTATTACTTTGAAACTTATAAAGTTATACAACATTAGGCCACTTGTGATAGACTGAATTGGGGTTTGGTTTGGGAACTATCACCATCAGGAGTTGTTGGTTGATATATCAGTCAGTTCAGCTAGAGATAACATAAACCAACTAAATTGTTTTAAGCAAAAAAGAGATTTAACCTGGGAATTAGGTATTTATAAAATTATTGAGCAGCTAGCCCCTGGCCCCCGTGAAGGAGTTCAGAGCATTGCTGTTTAAGTGGCCTGTGTGAGGAAGCCACCTCTGGTTCAGTCAGGATACCGCTGTTCCAGCTGATGGCTCCATAACCCACAACCTCGTCTGTAATTCAGTGACGGGGACCCGCCAACATAACTGACTCAAGGGCTGTTTGTGTTGCCTGCTAGATCCGCACCAGCGAAAAGGATACCTCACGTGCTGCCAATCTGTCAGCTTAACTCAAGTTTTAATTGATTCCAAATACATCTGATTGGCAGAATTTAAATTACATCCAGAAATCTGGCTGCAAGAGACTGGTAAATAAATGTAAATCTTTTAGCTGCCCAGTTTCTGCGTCACAGGAGGGTACACTAAAGGAGATTGGAACAAATGTTAAATGAACTAATTATCTACCCCTTTGAGCTCATCGGGTGATAACTCTCCCCCGCCACACCTTCTCACCTATGTATTATAATAAACTTCTGATATAGATACACATATATGAGCTTTATTCCTATTTTAACAGTTCTTCAGAATAAAATTGTGTTTCATTAGTGCATCTACTAGCTCGTGTATACTTACTGTAAATCTCCGGATATACTGTTCTGTGTAACAATGTAAATTAAACAAAATAGAATAAATGCTAAACTTAAAATGATATGGCTCTTAACTGTCACAGACAACAGGAAATATCTAATGTTTCCTTTCTAAAGACTATAAAAGACTTTTCAAAGACTTCAATCTTTCTATATAGTAACATTAATTTTTCTCTATTTACTGGATCATGTCCATTAGTATAAAAGCATGTTGTAGTATCTCCCATCCTAAAAAGCAATAGCTATTAAATATGCTTCCTCCCCCCATTTCAAATGCTCTTCTGGCTATTGTCCTATTTTCTGCTTTGCTTGTAGCCAAACTTCTCAAAAGATAGAGCTGCGTATACTTTCTCCTTTCCTCATCTTTCATGTATATTTCAATCTACACCAAAGTCACTTTTCTGTCTTCATCTCACTCAGCCTCTCTGCAGAACTAACACAGTTGACCACTCCCTCCTTTTTGAAAACCGTTTTTGAAAGAGTCTGTATTGTATTAGTATCATTTCTTCCCCAAATGTTTGGTAGAATCCACCAGTGAAGTCACTTGGGTCTCGAAGGCTTTTTTTTTTTTTAATTGTTGTTGTTGACAGATATTAAACCATGAGTTCAACTTTTTAAATTTCAGTATAAAACTGTGCAGATTACCTTTTTCTTCTTAAGTTGGCTTTGGTAGTTGATATCTTTCAAGGAATTTATCTATTTTTTTTCTAAGTCATTGAATTTATGGGCACAAAGTTGTTCCAAGTAGTACCTTATCCTTTGAATGTCTGCACAATTTATAGTGATGTCCTCTCTTTCATTGTTGATATTAATAGTTTATGCCTTTCTCTTTTTTCTTTGTGACTAGAGCTTTATCAATTTATTGATCTTTTGACAAACTAGCTTTTGGTGTCATTGACTTTTCTCAATTTTGTGTTTCATTGATTTTGGCCCTCATTATTTCCTTTGTTTTTCTGTGAGTGTGAGTTTCTCCCCCCTACCCCCCATCCACTTTCCTAAAAGGGAAAGCTTAGCTCATTTATTTAAGACCTTTCTCCTTTTCTTGTATTTATCCATTAATGTCATAAATTTCCCTTTTAAGGACTGCTCTAGCTGCATCCCACAAATTTTGATAAGTTTTCATTCATTATCATTCTAGTAAAAATGTTTTCTATTTTCCTTTGTGAATTGTCTGACTGAAGCATTGTTTACAAATCAGTAATTGAACATTTAGATATTTTATTGATGTGCATTTTAGTTACATTGTGGTCAGAAACATACTGATGATAATCTGCGCTCAGTTTTTTGGCTTCCCACTTCTGCTTGTCTAGACTGGCCCACTTTGGTTCTGGTCTCCTTTGTGCCAGAGAAGTAAGTACTGTGAGTCAGCCAGAAAATACTTAGGCAGAGATGAGTTTTTTTTCTCTCTGTAGTTTCCTTGCTTGTAAGATTTCCCTCTAATTTACAGCTGCTGTGCCAGCTTTGGACTTTGTACTCTGACACTTCAGGCTTTCTGCTATCTAAGCGAATCATGGTGAAGGAATTCATTCAATTAAGAATTACGTCAAAATAAACAGATCTGCTGTGTGTAGCCTTCTCTTTCTCTATGTTTTCTGCTTGCTATTTTGCAGCGTCCCGGGAGTCCTTCCCCACTCACGCACAGTGTTCTTATAGCTGGCTGTTTGGATAGTTTGAACTCTGAATTTGGGTCTCATTCTTTCTGTGGTTTGCTCACTGCCAGGATTTCCCCTTTAAATTTTCTGATATTTTCTCACTCCTGGATTCTGACCTTGGGTACCTTTAGTTGATAAGCCTATTCTTTCTTCTCCCACTGTTTTTCTGTAGTTATCGCTGTGAGGTTTAGGCAGCATTATCAGACCAGTACGCCACAAAGTCACACTTTTTACCACTTCTCGTTACCGTTTTTCCAGATTAAACTCTCCCCTGGTTTTTCTTTGCTTTTGGATGCTTTCCAGTATCTTTAGTGTTTTTCGTTGTTGTTTTAAATCAGTTTTTATACTTACCTTCTGTGGATGAATTGTGCAACCACTTCACTACTACCCCACCGATACCTGATGTTGTTCCCCCCTCCATTTTTTAAAAAAGTAACTTAAAAAAAAAAAATTCACCTAAGACTCCAGAGGGTGCCATATGACCCAGTCTGGCCATTCCAAACATCCTATTTCCTAGACAATAGTGATTGGTTAAGGAATGGGCGCATGATGCAAATCAGATTAATCAAAGACAAAGAGATTCCATTCTGGGATTTTTATTGGAACTAGTGAGGAAGGATACCCTTTAGTCCCACAAACCTGGGAGGAAGGAAGGAAGGGCCTATCTGGCAGAGAATTTGTTCCTAGTAAACTTTCAATCAGTCTTCTTTATCTAAAGTGAGCCTTTTAGAAAAGCTTTTGTATTATGTAAATCAATACATTCACCTTTTCCCTAACTATTTTGAATTGGGTGTTTTGTACTTTTAACCTGATAACACCCTCCATGATCTAATCGCTGCCTACTTCAAATTTATCTGTTACTGTTCACACTGTGTCCCATTATCTTTTAGCCTCCCTGACCTTTCATTTCTAAAGACACAAACATTCTTTCCCAACTCAGGATCTCAAACGTGCTCTCCCTCTGCAAGATCTTCATAAGGATGATTCTTTTTGCATGCTTTATCTTGGATTAAATATTTTGAGACATTAATTAGAGAAGTCTTCTTTCTTCATAGTGTCTATGTAATTGTTCCACTATTATCTGTTTTTGCACCTAATATTTTCCTCCATAGTACTCTTCACAATTTGTAATTACACATTTGCTGTTTTGCTCATTTGTCCCTTCTTCTACATTTAAAGGATGGAGACCATATCTGTTTTTCTTTTATTATTATGTCTCCATTAACTGCCTTGCACAAAAATATATACTCAAGAAACAATTATTGAAGAAAGGAATGGAAGGAGAGATGAACTTGCAGGACTAGGATTTGAAAATTAGATATAAATTAACCCTAATAAGTTTTCTAGGCTAAGTTATGCTTTGCTCTAGTAATACCAAATGACTTGCAGATTTTAGTTGGGATAGACTTTACAAGCCACAGAGTAAGGAATTTTAAAAGATCAGTTGACCTTAGTGAAGAGGCAATGAATAAGTAAAACCCTGAAAGTCCAAAGTTATTATTTAATTAGAACTTCTTATTTAAAAGATAACCAGGGCTTAAGTTTAGTTTACAGTCTAGAGAATCAAGAGAATGAAATAGGCCTGTTCTTAAGGGTTTGGAAATAATGCTAAACTTTTATTTCAGTTTCTTTGAGTATTTATGTTATAGTATGAACTATTATTAACATTACTTTCCTTTTTAGTTGAGTTGTCTATATTGTAGATATCTATAAATTGTAAATAAAGGCCCTCAAATGTTAAACTGTCTAGCTTTTTTCCTCCCTCAGTCAGTTTATTTAATGAGGGGTTTGATCACAAGGCACCACATATTTTTGAAATATTATTTTACATAATTTTTATGACTAGAACTTTGTAATATTAATTTGGAATTTTAGCAGTAAATTACTAAAGGAAAAGAATGGCTTCAAATCAATTAAGTACTCTTAAAAAAGAAATCCAGTGTTACAGAATAAGTTGTGTCTTCCTCCCAAAAATGATATGTTGGGGTCCTTAACGCCTGGACCTCAGAACGTGACTTATTTGGAGATATGATCATTACAGAGGTAATCAAGGTTAAATGAGGCAATCACGTTATAACAAGATTGTTAGGGTGGGCTTTAAACCAACAGGACTAGTATCCTTATAAAAGGAGGACATTTGGACTCAGAGACATACACAGAGAGAAGCCCGTGTGAAGACATAGGAAGAATGCCTATGTTTACCAAAAGCTAGGAGAGAAGTGTGGAACAGATACATCCTTCCTTAGCACCATCACAGGGAGCGCGGCCCTGCCAACCCCTTCATTTTAGACTTCTAGCCTCTGGAAATAGGAGACAATAAATTCCTGTCGTCCTAAGCCACCTAGTTTGTAGTACTTTGTTATGGCAGTCCCAGCAAATTAATATACCCAATATGTTTTTCAAAGCTGATTTCAATAATTTTTGTTCATTATGGGTAAACTAAGACTTTTTAATATACTGAAACATAAGCAAAACAAGATCTTAGAATTAGATTGTTTTCAGTTACATTTTTCTATTCCATGATTAAAATAGAGTACATTTATATTTGAACATAGAAGTACACATAAATATTATGTTTTTTTAGCATTTTAATATATGAATTCTAAATCCTTTCATTTGATCTACCAGAAATACGTACTGCAAACGAGGAACTACTCCTATCTTTTAAGAATAGTTATTTGCCTGAAGATTGATACATCATTCGCAGAACTGAATCAAAATCTTGTTCACCATGTTCAATCTTATAGGGTGACAGCTTTTGTTCCCAAGGTTACCTAGGCCTTCAGTGACTTTTTTTTTCCCCAATAAAAAGAGTGTCTGAAAGTAGTAACTTTACATAGAATCCTGGCAGATAACAACTTAGCCAAGAGATGAAAGTTCATATCACCAGTACTGCAAACATAGCATCATCATAGACCCCAGATACTGCGCCGAGAGTGGCGCATTCGGTACTCTTTCCTAGTCATGCGTTACCTCCTCTAATCATGAGAAAGCATTCTATAAAAAAAGCACATGGAGAGGCATTCTATAAAATACCTGACCAGTACTCTTCAGTGTACCAAGGTCAAGAAAGAAGATAGAGAAACTGTCAAAAGTTGGAGAAAATTAAAGAGACACAGCAACCAAATGTAATGTGGGATCCTGGATTTGATTTGGGGACAGAAACGTGACATTAGTAGAAAAACTAAAGAGATCTGAATAAATTCTTTATTTTAATTAATTAATCCAGGCTTATTTCTTCGTTTTGAAAATTGTTTTTTCTTTTTTATCATGTAAGTTAATAAGATGAGTTAAGCTAAGAGGAGGTGTTAGTATGCTGTACTATTTTTGCAACTCTTTTGAGTCTAAAATTATCTCAAAATACATACTTATAAATAAAAATACTTTATTTCCATACCATGAATATTTTTAAATGTTAAAATATAAAGGTTAACTGGCTGAAAAAGTTATGAGAATACAGGAATGAAATGAAGATTATATGGGAAGAAATGTTTTATCCCTATTAACTATAGAATTCTTTCTGTTTGTTCTTTAATCAAAGTTCAAGTTTATAGAATTTGCACATGTTGAGTTTCTAAATATGTAAATATTAATATATTTAAGAATTTTAACATGCGAGCCAGTGATTTGAGCATTTCTTTAATAGTAATTTTGATAATGATCACTTTGGTTATTACATTTACTTATTACTAGTGCTTGTATGACCTCTATTTGAATGCACTACCATTTTTGAGGATTTACAGGTTGTATACTAGAGGCTGACTTTGCAGTGCTATACAATTATGCTTACAATTTTCAAGAGCTAGCGACAAGAGTTTGAAGACGTGTTGCAACAGAACGAAGATATTTTAAGCACACAAAAAGCAACATGTAGGGTGCTATCATAGTAAGCAGTCTCCTTGATTTTTTAAAAGATTAGATGCTTTAACATACTTACTCCTCAGAATTATTGTGTTTTAGTTTGCTATCTGGACTTTCCCTGATTGGTAGGAGCTCTTGTTCACTGGTAGTTTGCGTTCAAGGCCTTAGTACAGTGTTTGTACTATTTCATTCTTGTGGGAGGAAAAAACCCTTCTTGTGTTGTGTCATGAAGTTCATTAATATTAATAAAGACACTTGCAGTTACCAGGCTTTGTTGCTGAGATACTGGCATTATGTGTAACCGCCTTTAATCACTTATACATAGATTGGCTAGTAGAATTTGAAAAGCTCTGATAAAAAGTATTCAGCTTATTATAAGTCATTACAGATGTATATTTTTTATTATGCAAAATGTGCACATTGTTACCTGTCACTTAAAATTGAAACTAAAATAAAATTTGCATTCATAATATCGAAACTATGTTTGAATATTAATATCTGTTAAAAATAATTGTGATCTTGTAAAAGTATTTTCATTTTATGGTATAATTTATCAGTTTGCAAATGTTTTCTCTGAGCAAAATTTAAGAGTTTTAATCGTTCTTCTGATGTTAATCATATTAATGTAGGAAAAAGTTACTTCTCCAAAAGTGGAGTGTTCTAATACGAACAATATATTTTTTGCGCAATTGTTAGGTTAATGGAGCCACTTTCACTTGTTGTGTTTTGTTTCATCTCAGAAAATATTCTGCTTTTTTATTAATATAGAATATGCTTTGTTTTGAATGTAGTTATATTCTTTGAGCCAGTCTATGATCAAAAATTACCTCGTGAACTTCGAAATTTCAATACAGTTGGTGAAGACTGGCATTGTTCTGGAACCTTGGGATTAATCAAAACAGCACCCCTTGTTGTATAAGATTAAAGCCACAACACAGATGTCATTAAATCAGCTTTTGATTACCCAAAGAGCATTTAGTAACATTGTGAATGCCTTTTATAATTGGAGCAGAGAAAAAAGTGAGATGTACTTTTAATCATTTGAAGAATGACTTCTGGTTATTCTAGCCTTTTAAAAGAATAGAGAAACAAACAATTGAAAACTACCATTGTAGAGCTGTCCACAGCAGGTATTAGTAAATGTCTTCCCTGCAACTGGTAACAGTTTGCTTTATGCAGTGTTTTGTAGAAAGTAAAAATGATTAAGAAATTACTTTTTCCATTCTAGCCTTGTACCTTAGTAATGGTATGAATGAAAAATTGTGAATAATCACAAATGTTCAAAGGAAGCCCAAAACATATCTGTCTGGGAGATTCAGCAATATTTCCTGGCCAATATGTTTTTAGATGGTTAGGGAAGGATAGATTTGATTATAAAAGCGAAAAGGAGTCAAAGAGCATGTTATGTAGGCATGGGGGGCGGGGTGTGAAGTAGAAGAAATATGTGACCAAAAATACAACAGTGGAGAACGTTTGTTAAATACCTATTGCCAGTTACTGGGGATACTGAGATGAACAAGATTCAATTTTTGCTCTTAAGGAGCTAAACTCATAATTTAGAATTCATTCATATAGAAGTGTTTGTTAAAACAGTGGAAGCACATGAAATGACTGAGGAAGAAAGCCTAACATGAAAAGGAAAAAAAGAGATAGCTGGGCAAAATCTTTGGGAATGCTTACATTTAGAAAAGAACAAAACAGAAATCCAAAAAAAGCAGACAGTAGTAGTATTGCAAGATATACGTAGTTAAGAAGAGGATCAAGATTGTTCCATGACCTGGAGCTTAAAGGTGAACATGGGTTTTAATAAGGACGAGGTAGTTGGCAACGCCCGATTTACACAGAGAGGTTAAGAAGGAGGATTGTAGAGTAAAGATTAGTGGGATCTAGTGATCGAGAAAACTTTAGTAATTTTACAGACAAAATGGAAAGGAGGCTTGGGGTGTGGCAGAAATATATGATTCTGAGAAGTGGGAAGGAAGTAGACATATAGGTATAAGAATTTTCTTTCAAGGTTAACACAGGAGAGATGGTGGTGAGATTGATAGGAAAGGAAATAGATAGTGTCAGGGGAGTGGTAGAAGATTGGGAGAGACCAGAGATCATGGTGAGAAAGAAGGAAATGGAGAGGTGGGCATTGTGGTTAGAGTGGGACTTAAGAATGTAAGATCTTGGAGGTGGTTTTTATTTTGTGTGATCAAATTCAACATGTGACCTAAATGGAATCAAGGAGGAACAAAGGGCCAAGTGGTAATTAAAAAACAAACAAATAAAAAAAAAACAGTCAGGACCAGAGGTTTGTGAATTTAGGCAAAAGGATGCTAGGACGCATCCTTGCAAATTTAAATGAAGATTCAAGACAAATTCCTGTTCAGATTGAAGGCCTGTGGACTCAGTCCCAGGGATGTACCTTTTCTCAGAGAGTAGTGAATTGATTCATTATCGGATATTTATTGTATATCTGTTATGTATGAGGCACTGTTTTAGGTATTTGGGATCTGTTACTTAGTCCTGTGCATGACAGTGCTAATTTATAATATCACAATGTTGCCTAACTTGTTTTATACATTGTAGTGTAAAAAATAGTCTTATACTATTTATATGATGGTCAAACCAAGCATTCCTTGAGGTTAAGGATTATGTTGTATTCATCCTCGTATGCCAATAACTAAACATACCATCTGATGCTTAATAGGTATGTTCACGAAGTGTCTGAATTTCTGAAACTGTTGAATAAATAACAGAATAATTCTGGAAGATTTTTACATGGAATTAATATTCGTGTTTTTTAAAAGGTGATAGATAACAGTCAGTTTCTATCTAGATTCTTGCTATAAAGGCAAATTATAGAAAATATTATGAAATATATTATGAGAATATTTCCCCATGTGGTACACCTTTATCCATATATAGCAGAGAAAGTCTCTAATGTGTGTTTTTGATAATTCATGGTATCACCATAATCATTATATGGTCCCAATCTTCTTTACTAAATAAAAAGTGAATCTTTTCTCACCAACAAGGAACAGGCCCTATAGATGCCATTGTCACTTGGGTGATTTCTTTGTTTTAATTATCTTCACCAGAATTTTATAAGAAAGAATAAGAAAAAAGAGTAAGGTAGCCTCTTTGTAATGTTGCAAGGCATAGATGTAATTCTGTATACAGGACTATACTAGATATATCACTCTTTAGAGTTAAAAAAGAACTTTTTCATTGTCAGATTGTATGATTTGTTCTTAATTATTGCTGCAAGAGTGTCAATTTCATTTAGGTATTGCTCATGTTTTCTGTCCATGAGATTCCAAGGTTTAGCTCATT
Source organism: Rhinolophus ferrumequinum (assembly GCF_004115265.2). Taxonomy (NCBI): domain Eukaryota; kingdom Metazoa; phylum Chordata; class Mammalia; order Chiroptera; family Rhinolophidae; genus Rhinolophus; species Rhinolophus ferrumequinum. Next base: position 62,777,208 of record NC_046291.1, read on the forward strand.
TGCTTTTTCCCAATCAAAATTAATGTTTTAACTATACATCTAAGAATGCTGCTTACTACCAATTTATTAGCTGTTGTAGAAGTATTTCTATCAGTTTCTGATGCTTTATAATTTCAATCTGTTCTGACCATTTATATTTTGGGGTTGTTTTGAGTTTACCCTCATTTTTTGTATTAAATCACTATGATATATATATATATACACACACACACACACACACACATGTATACACACATGTATACACACACATATAAATATATGTAATATATGTATGTATATTTGACAAATATAACTTAAGAATTATCATTTTAAAATATAAATGACAAATGATGCTAAAATCCCCAAACTAGAAGCGTCAGTTCAACTTGCTTATCAAGAAAGCTGATGTAGGGGCGGCCGGTTAGCTCAGTTAGTTAGAGCGCGGTGCTCTTAACAACAAGATTGCCGGTTCGATCCCCACATGGGCCACTGTGAGTTGCGCTCTCCATAACTAGATTGAAACAACTACTTAACTTGGAGCTGATGAGTCCTGGAAAAACACACTTAAAATAAATAAACGTTTAAGAAAAGAAAAGAAAACTGATGTAGAAGGAAATGTAACTGATCACAGTATGTTTGTAAATAAAACATTTTATTAAGGACATCTGATTCAGAATTTGAATTGATTGGTGAGAATGTGAGATTTTATGTGCAATCACATGTGGAAATAAATACTGGTTCTTAATGTTACAGGTTCGTTTTCTTTAGAGAAACTAGCTGTGTTTTGGAGAATTTGCTGTTAAACTCTCTCTCTCTCTCTCTCTCTCTCTCTCTCTCTCTCTCTCTCTCTCTCTCTATCACTAGTCTTAAAGACAATCATATTTGAAGTAACTTTCTGCCATTATGATGTCCTATTTTGTTTTAAGTCAACTTCAGTGCTAATGCAGTCTAGAACTGTGATAAAAAGAAAAGTACCAGATTCACAAATTTTCTGTGTATGCTTTGATGAACAAAAACAAAGATTGGCTGACTTGGGAAAGATACCCAAGTCTGTGTCCTTCTTGTCGTCCCCTCTGACAGTTTCTTTCTGGGCCTTCCTTATTAAAAGCACTTTGAGGATCTTCCCTGTGAGATCTGGTTATTGCTTTACTATAGTGGGACCTCGGCCCTCAGTGGTAACTTTTAACCTCATAGGCTGATATGAGACATACTCGTGACTTGGTGCAATTTATTTAGATTTTAATATTTCAATAAAAATGTGGTGTTATTTCCGTAAAGAATATAGTCTTTCAGGGCATACTCTGACCTTTTGATGGCTTTCCTTTAGTTTTCAGGGAATAAAAGCAAAGAGGAATGATTTCTGTTGATAACTGAATGATAAAAAGCATAGTTATTTTTAACTTACATTTTTAAATTTACTTCAAACATATTGTGTTAAAACTAATTAAATTGCAATGCACAGGCAGGTCTGATACAAACAGGAGGTAATAAGGAAGGCTTTTCTTATTTTCACACGGAGCACAATGCCTTTCACAGGGTAAATTCCTAAGATAGCCTGGAGTGTGGGGTTTGATATTCTTTGTATGATATTAATAGTATCAAGGTAGGGAAACTTAATTATTTCCTGGAAATAAAAGAAAGATTAACGAGTATTAACAAGTTTTCTGCCAAATCCCTACATAGTCTGAAAAATAAGTCATGTTTTTGATTGTATAACACTCCTTCCTGGGGTTGTGATACTTAGTACTAGATTCTCTTTAGAGTAAAAGTGGAGGTTGAAAAGTCACACATTTGAATTGAATATGATCTATCACCAAGTTAAAAATGATTTTTATATTGATAACCCACCTTCGGTGCAAAAAAGTAATTTATTTATTAAATCTTTATGTTGTCCTATCCATTGCTTTATTAGGCTAGAATATAATCCCTTTTTGGGATCAACTCTCCTCATCTAAGAGGTACTGAATAGAGAACGTAGCTTCACTCCTGGCGCATGGAAACTGGAAACTGCCTACAGTATATGATAATTTGAGCAATGACTGGGTGACAGCTTCTGGACTTATTTCTTTGGTTTTTCAGCCTTAATAAGATGTTTTTGTTTTCCTTCTCATGAGTAAAATTTTTTTGATAATACATTGATGTTTTAAAAGAAAGTTTGCCTCACTTCTGTAGGTCAAAGTGTATATAATTAGTGAAAATTATTTACTTAAAACATCATTTCTAAAATCTCAAATAAGTTTATACCATTTATTTTAACTATGCGCATCAGAGTACTTTCTTGTTTCTAGAAACATTTTATTCTGTAGGGTTTGAAGAGTAGAAATGCAAAGGAAAGAAATGTAAAATAAAAATTTAATAGATAAATTATAAATTTTACAAATTTATGAATGCTGAAATCAGATAAATCTCACCTGTTTTTATAGTACAACTTTTAAGTGTGTTCTTTTCCCTCCCAGGACATTTATTCAGAGCAGCTGGGGATCAACCGTTTAACCTGTCCACAGTGTCGAGTGCCTTCCCAATGGCCAGCCACCCAGTCTTTGGTCTACATTCAGCCAGCTCAGGGCATTCAGAATTTGGTGGTTTGGGGACACTTGGTACACCCACAGCCTTAGCCGTACATCCCCAACTAGCATCTTTTCCAGGTAAACATCTCTTACAAACAGTGTTCAAGGAAAGGAGGAAAGCTTGAAAAATGTTCAAGCGGTAATTTGTTTATTAAATTGAACGAAAAGAACAGTCTAATGTCCTGATATATTAAAACTTCTTGTGGAAGAATTTGCTCAATCCTGTTTCTCATGTGCAGAAAACCCCACACTATGTGTGCTACATGGCATTGCAATTAATTAGGTATTCAAATGTTTAGCTAGAAAAATAGGCATCTGCAACAAAAGTGAATAATTCGGCCAAGTTTTTCTTGTGCTTTTTATTGAAGTGTGATATGCAGAAATGTTTATGTATTGTAAGTGTAGAGTTTGATTTTTTTTCAGCTTTATTTGATTTATTTTAAAAATCGCATAACCTTACAATAGAAAACTAACGGCCAGTTCTTACAATGAACATCTCTATACTTTTATTTTGAGTTCTCAATTCTCTGCAGTTTGTAAGGAAGATGAGCTTGCCTCTTAAATTTCCATAGTTTTCCATATTCAATCAAAACAACTTATGTTTGCACTACTTACATTGCAGGAAGACCAAAACTATCCCAAACTCTATAGATTATGAGAATTCAGGAGTTCAGTAAAACAACAATTAAAGCTTAACTTACACATACAATCTACAATTTGTCATGTTATATTATTTTGAAAGTCTAAAATTTAAGTGTTTCCAGTGATTAATTTTACTTTAATAAATTTTAGTAAGGAGTGTTTAAAAATTAGAGCATAATTCTAGACACAAATGAACCTTTAATTTAAATTTGGCTTTGCTATGTTTTAGCTGTGTGACCTTGAAGAAGTAGTCTGACATCTCAGCCTCAGTATTCTCATCTGTAAAATGAAGACAATAATAATAATATTTCCTGACTCTTAGGGTTCTTGTGAAGATTAAAGGAGATAAGCCATGTTTCAGTGCTGAATGCGGTGTTTGGCATACATAGTTAGTACCTGTAATTATTTTCTCTTTCCCACTTTACACACACACACACACACACACACACACACACACACATACATATACATATATATACACACACATATAAATAGATATGTATATATTGGTACACACACACACGCATGCATATATATAATGGGAAGATGGTTAAATGTGTATTTCAAGTACTATTTCTTGAGTCATATTATTCCTTTAGTTCAGTCTAGAAGAGAGGAGGGGTAGTATGACTAAAAAATTAAAATAAATTCTTAAACTAAGTCTTATCATTTGCTTTAAAAATACTAATAGAAATTTAATTCAGTCAGTTTCTAGCATAGTTGTTTAACAAGATCAGCATTCAATGGATATTTGCTGAAATACAGGATTGCTGAATAAAAATCAAAATAGGTAATATTAATATAGTTACTGATATCTTAAAATTGTTTTATCTTGTCATAGTTTGTTATAGATAGTATTGCTTTTGAGCTTTCTTGGCCACAGTGTAATTACCGCATCATTACCTTCTGCACTGGAATGATGGTTAGCAAGTATATAGAATTCTTCATCTGGACTTCAATGGTGTTGACGCTACCACCGTATTATAAAACATTTAATAATCCCCCTAGCATGCATAAACTTCACTCATTCATTTATTGTACAAACTTCTTTGAGCACTTACTATGTTCTGTGTACTAGGCCAGGCCCTGAGAAATATAGTAACATGATATATGCTTACAGTGTTTAAGAGATGGATAAGCCATTACAAGACAGAGTCTTTCGTGGTAAAAGTATGCCTGTAGAAGCATACTTTTTTGCCAAATGCCCAGTTTTAGAGGACTCATTTAATTAAGTTGTAGATTTGGTATAATAAATTGAATTTAAATTCCCTATAGTTGACTTGGGTTAAAAGGGTAACCAACATGCCAGAGTTTTGAAATCATCAAATAAATGAATGAATGAATGAATGACTGAATAAATAAAGACACACAAGGAAGAAATTACTAGGAATTTTAAATGAGGAAGAATTTATTTTTAAATTTTATGCACTTCTAAATTACTTTGCACTTCAGATGATTAAATCGGCAGATGCAAAATTATTTAATGCATATTAGTATAATAAAATTATTTTTATTTCATATTGAAATAGTGTTTCATGGTAATTCTTTTAAAATACATATAATTTTTAGTCATTCATTTTTTATGTCATATTACCATGAATTTTGTGAAGTATCTGGCTCAATCAAGTATGAAAGATTTTCAAATTCTGCTATATCTTCTAGGTTCAAATTGAGATTCAGTATAGCCTCTTAAATATTAGGATCTTTCAGCTAAGTGTGATTAATTTTGCTTCTGTGCTGTTAACCTCCTTTGAATACATTTAGAAATTCATGTACTGGTTTATGGAATCTTTATTTTGTATATATCACGATCTAAACTAGCTAGTTTATGAGTGAGTACATTTTTTTTATTTTCTTCAATTTAGAAGATAAATAAGCTCTCATTTAACAAAAATTATATTATTTCCTGTGAAATGTTAGACATTTGTAAAGTTTATAGTCAGAGCCCTGCCATTTTAATCTTTTTATTCAATTGATGTTATTTACTTGTTTTTTTTTACTTGTGATATCAGCTTATTAATTACACACATTTTCCAATTGTTTTTTTCTAGTCTCTACTGTGTCCTTATTTACCATTGACAATGTACTTATTTACCAGATGTACATGTGTATGTTTTTTCTGAGTTTATGTCTAAAATATTTGAATGTTACTGCACTTTGATTACCTTACCAATTTGTTGGTTGTTTACAAAGTGTACACATTCAACTCTAATGCTTTAATTATGAACTCTGTATTGAATAATATAAATATCTTTGAAAAACCTCAGTCCCTTTTTGTCAGCTATATGGCACCTAGTTTTCAAGCCTATAAATAACAATAGATTCCAACTGTGCTGACACAAGCCCCAAATACGCAGTTTTCCTTCCTATTTAAATACACTTCTTTCATCTAAACAGTGGATAAATGATTAATGCTTTTGTATAGTTATTCTTGGTTGAGTTCCCATCATTCAGACACTGCTGATATGCTTTGGTGTCATTTCACTAGCAGTGCCTTCCTGCCATGCAAAAGAATAGCTTTTGCAGTTTTCTGTGTATACTGTTCTTCAGACCTTTCAGAATGGCAGCTACCATGGACATTTTTTAAAAAAACCAGATTTTGCCATTAGACAGTGAAGATGCACATTATTTTACATCCTATTTTTAATGGAAAGTGATATTCCTCGGAAAGCTTAAAGATCATATAAAGCAGTATACTGACAATATCGATTTTTTTTTCCGTGCTATATTATCAGGTTTTATTTCCCTCTAATTTCCTTATGATTGTTACAATCAATGAAAAAAATACAGCATATCTCTTGGAAGATTAGCCTCAAAGGTAATAACTAATTTGGTAATATAGCAGGTTAGCCAGCTGGAAAGATTGTATTTGAGATTTTAGATGGGGCAATACAAGACTTTCTTTTGGATTATTTCAAATCTTTTCTTAATCTTCACCCTTCCTTGAAAAATGTATTCTATAAAATTTGGCGTCTCTCCTTTTCTAAAAGTTTTAACTGAGAGCCGCTGTTTGAATATCTAAATTGCTTTTGATGATTTTCTACCATTTCGTCATTTTACATTGATAAAACAATCATTGTTATAATTTATGAGAGGACATATAATCAAAATTCAAGCTTTTCTCATTAATTCCAAAGGGAGAAACTTTATAAATCTTCTATATTTTACTATGACTTGTTTTGGAAATCTTCTTTGAGCACTTTTCATTCTTAGTCCAAGAAAAAGAAAACAAAAGGATTTCTGGTTTTGCTGTCTTTATGATTTTGTTTGACTATAGAATGTTTTCTTCCATAGATGCATTTGAGTTATACTGGATTACAGTAGACTTTGTATTATTATTTCAACAGCCCGATTTATCACAGCCAGATTTACATTGCATGTAATTTGAGGAAATTCTTATCTTGTGGTTGTAGATGGTAACCTTAAATTCTAAGGTTTTAAAATAGATTAGTTTAGTCTTAAATATGTTGTTTCTTTCCTATTTTAGAAAGTGATGGTACAAGTCATCAAAGAGTGAAATAGTTCTTTAATATTCCAAGTTTTACATTTTGTTTTTAAAACCATAGGCTACCTTTATTCTTCATGACCTTGAACTCAAGAAAGCTGCCTAGTGAAAACCCTTGGATACTATCTTAATGAGTGGAGTGATGAGTGTATGACTTTTAATTAGCCATCTTACAATTAGAAAGATGCTCAGAACTATGTGTAATTCAGCAATTCTGTTCCAAGATGAAACTTTAAATATTTTTTCAGGAGTAAAAATCTAAAAAGCATTGTTAGATTCACTAGAAAGTTAATTCAAATATTTTTGCTTGTTTGTTTGGTGTTTGGTTTTGAGGTGCAGAATGGTGGCGAACAACAGATGTTCATACTCGAACAGGGGCAACCTTCTTTCCACAATTACTGGGAATTCCACCACTGTTTGCTCCTCCAGCCCAGAATCATGATTCTTCTTCATTCCATTCAAGGACATCAGGAAAAAGTAATAGAAATGGCCCTGAAAAAGGTATCCATGTTAACTTATTACAAATCCTCCTTTCCAATACGTATTTTGAGTAGATTTCAAGTTGAGTAACATTTATGTAGCATTTTGCTCTAGACGCTTTCACATGGTCCTGCTTTATCCTCGTAATAACTCTTTGAGATTGGAAGTATTCTCATTTTGCAACCAAGGTTAAATACCATTTAGTATTTTTTTGCAACTAAGGTTAAATAAGTTATTCAAGGAAATACTGGTTACGTATTGGTGTAACATAGTCAGGATTTCAACCTAGGTCTTCTAACTCCCAACTCAACTGCTTTTTCCTATGTTCTCATTACTTTTTATATAACCCAGTATAATATATTATTTATTCTGTAATTAAGCATTACATTCATTAAAACTACTGTACTAGTATACCTTTTTCTTCCAAATGGTCATCAATATTTCTGTAACTGATAACTATTGTTAGAATATCATTTATAAATTCTAATAGCATTGTAGATGGCTTATTATTATCTTTTTTTCACTTGAATTATCTTTTGGGGAGTATGCTCTGAAGGGAGAGTACTTGAATTTAATTATCTTTCTAAACATTTTTAAAAGTTGAAATAAAATTCACATAAATATAAAATTAACCATTTTAAGGTGAATAATTCAGTGGCATATCATGAATTCACAGTTTTGTGCAACCACTACCTTTATCTAATTTCAAAACATTTTCCTCACCCCGAAAGGAAACCCCATACTTGTTAACTAGTTTCTCCCCATTCTTACCTCCCCCAGCCCCTGGCAACCGCTCTATCTCTGTGGATTTACCTATGGTGACTACAGTATCTCAGATGGAATCATACAATATGGTCCCTTTTGTGTCTGGTGTGGTTCATTTAGCATAATGTTTTCGAGATGATTCACATTGTAACATGTATCAGTACTTCATTCTTTTATATTGCTCAATAATATTCTATTGTATGAAAATGTTTATTTTTGTTTTCAAGGTGTAAATGGGTCAATAAATGGAAATAGTACATCATCTGTATCTGGTATCAACACATCTGTACTATCCACTACTGCTTCAAGTTCCGTGGGACAAACTAAAAGTATAAGCTCAGGTGGAGGAAATCGAAAATGTAATCAGGAACAAAACAAAAACCAGCCTTTGGATGCTAGAGCTGACAAAATCAAGGATAAGGTAAATTGTTCTTTCAAGGACAAACTTGTAACAGATCTACATATAAGCATTCTAAAGGGCAAACTACCTGAATCTATGGAATAATTTTTTTGTGAATTACCCACTCCTATATTTGCAGATGTTTATTATTATTATGTGGTACTAATATTATGGATCTTATAAAATTAAAACTGTCGACACCAGTAAATAACACGAATAGTAATAATAACTAAGATTTGAGAACTTAACTACATACCACTCTGTGCTAATTGCTTTGCACATAATATCTATTTTAATCCTACCCCCACCCATAATAAGATTAGTACTATTATTACAAATGGGGAAACAGAGCCCAAAATAGCTGGCCAGTAAGTGGCCAGGATTTGAAGTCAGGCAGATTGACTCCAGAGTCCGTGCTTTAGGAAAAGAAAAACAAAAAAAACACTAATAGAAAGTTTCAAATATATGAAGTAGGCAGAATAGCATAACAATCCTGTGTACCCGTTATTCATGTTCAACGGTTATCACTTCATGGCCAATTTTATTTTGTTATATCCCCAATGGTTCAGGTTATTAATTTAATGCCTCTCAGTTCTAAATTCAGCCTTTTCTTTTTTGCCACTTGGCACAATGTTAGACCTTGCCAATACAGGATCCTGGAGAAACACTAGAAGAGGAAGGAGTTTCTGTTCCTGGTTCCGGTCTATTCTTCTTGCTCTTATGCTGTGGCTACCATTGGTGGCTTCTTTGCCAATTGGCTGCTTTTCTGCAGTCATGACCCAGTCAGGCACACCACTCAGTGAATTTCACTGGTATCTCAGAGAGCAACTTACTACAGTAACTCCCTCTTATCCACTCACGGTTTTGCTTTCTGCAGTTTTAGTTGCTTGTAGTCAACTGCCATCTGAAAATATTAGATGGAAAATTCCAGAAATAAAAATTCATTAATTTTAAATCGTGTGCCTTCCGAGTAGTATGATGAAATCTTGCCCTGTCCCACTTCATCCTTCCCAGGACGTGAATCGTTCCTGTGTCCAGCATCTCCACACTGTACACGCTACCTGCCTGTTAGTCACTCAGTAGCCATCTAGGTTATCAGATCGACCGTTAGGATATTTCAGTGCTTATGTTCAGGTCACCCTTGTTTTACTTGATAATGGTCCCAAAGCGCAAGAGGGGTGATGCTGATAATCACCCCTCTTTTGGATATGCCAAAGAGAAGCTGTAAAGTACTTCCTTTAAGTGAAAAGGTGAAAGTTCTTGACTCAACAAGAAAAGAAAAGCCATCATATTCTGAGGTTGCTAAGAGCTACAGTAAAATGAATCTTTTATCCATAAAAAAGGAAAAGGAAATTTGTGCTACTTTTGCTGTCTGTCACACCTCAAACTGCAGAAGTTTCAGCCACTGTGCATGATGAGGTGATTAGTTAAGATGAAAAGCCATGAACAGAAAACATGTTCCGATTTCATCAATTTTTCCTTGTCCTTCTTCAAGACACCATCAAAGCTCCATATATTTTCCAGGATCAACAGAACAAGTAAAGATTTTTTTCCCCTATTGCCCAGTGTATTTCATAGAAATATTTCCTCTAGATGTTGCAGTTCTCTTCTCAATAGAAGATTGGTGTTTTCCAAAATATGGCAAGGCACAGGAGGGTCTGAGGAATCTCATCTGGTAAAGCCAACAAGCCTCACTGGGCCCATCACAAAGACTCAACAGGACTGTACTGAGGCCCCAGGATCAACATTCCCTTTCTTCCTCAAGCCGCCCCACTGAGCGCTCCGCAAATGTGCTGAGAGACTCTTGGTCATTTCCTTCCAGGGACACAGGTTTCAGGGTCACACTCTCCACTGCTGCTCTTCAGGTTCTCTTTGCTCTTGTTCCTTCGGATTTGTTTGAAAGGCATTCCCATCAGTGTGAGCTCTGAGGGCCTGTCTGCACCGCTGCCAGACACATTCCTTATTCCCTTAGTGTTTTGAAACAAATCCCAGACATAATATCATCGGATATATTTCTATATTTCTAAAAGTTAAATGTCCATGTTTTTAAGCTTTGCACCATCCTCCATGTTGGAAGTAGTGCTACAATAACACAGTAAAGTCTAAACTCTCCAGTACCTCCACGTTGTACAAGGCATCGAGTGAGACTTTCCCTGTCCTCAGGTCCAATAAGGAATCTACACTCCTTCTGAAGCAGAATTAGTGCTATTAAAAGAAAAACGACTTTTGGTAGCGGGTAGTAAAAACTGACAGAGGCGTCTCTTTAATGATATAAAGAGAGATTCTGAGGTAGCATGGTAGTGTTTATGCATCTCCTAGAAATAGCACTAGAGAGAGATTGGCTGTCAAAGTGAGGGATACTAGAACGTGGGACGCAGAAGAAGACCATCTTTGTCTCATACACGGTCTGGCATGAATTTGTAGTTGTTGGTTGTTTAAGTAAAACAGAGATGAAGGACATTGGTACTAAAAAGGAAAATCCTATACTTTTATACTCAGTATTTTCCGTTTTAAAAGCTTTTTAGAAATTGCTTCATCAGCCCTTTTCATGTGTAGTTTGAAGAAATGTTCTTCGGCTAATTTTGATAATCCCTTCTGAGAGGCAGAGTTACATATCTCCATACTGCTCATTGAAAATCCCTGATTAAGTCCAATTCCCTCATTTAGTCTGCATGTATATTTAGAATAAATGCAGATAATTTAAATTAAACAAGGTCACAAACTAAAATACACAAACATACAGCTTGTTGAGGCAAAAGAAAATAAAACAATTCAAGGTTGAGTAAGTTCTATTCCTGCTGCCATACAAATTATTGTTACCACAGCAGCCAAAGTAGTCTTTCTAAAACATAAATTTTTTTTCTTTATGGTTTTAAAATACCATGTGGTAGCACTCCCTCCACGACTTCCCTGTCTCACTCAGGATAGAATCCTTCCCCCGGCCTCCCAAACCCTGTAGGCTCTGGCCGTGCTGATCCCTGCAGCCTCATTTCCTATGGCTTTCTCCCATGTTCCTTGGGCCATAGCTGGTCTAGCTGACTTCTCCGTTCTTTGAACACATCAAACTTGTTTCCTTTGCTGTTTCCCGTGTCTTGAAACTCTCTTCTCCTCTATCTTTAGGTGACTGGCTCTTGTCCTCCATTAAGGTCCCAGCTCAGAAAGGTCTTACCTGATAAAACGTCTAAATAAATCTTTACCTCACCCCACCCCAACACACACTGTCTATCCAGTTAGCCTGTTTTAGTCGTGGTCTTTATCACTAAAAACACTTACTTATATTGTTTGCTGATTCTCTTCACCCTGTTCCCACTAGGCAGAGCTGCTGTCTTTTGTCACATGCTTGTATCCCTAGAGACTGGAGCAGCTATGCCTGGTACATAATAGCCTTGAATATGTGTTTGCTTTGTTATTGGAAGAAATAAGTACACAGTGAAATGAAAGTTCAAGGAGAGGGTTCTGAAAGGCTTTCCCAGATTGGATGGGCGGGGGGTGGATTAATAAGCTCTTTGATCATTTTTTGATGAACCTAAGAAGACTCATTTTTAAAATGTTTAAATGACAGAAAATAGACATACTACCTAATTATGTGTGAATATAAAAGAACTACCTACCTACACACACACACACACACACACACACACACACACACACACACACAGGGACTAAGAAAATGAAATTGGTGAAATTGAAACTCATTTTTCTCTTTTTTTTCTAATACTTGGATTAGTCTACTCACATCTATTTTTTCTTTCATGGGGTCTAAATTAGTTACCTTATAAAGCACAAACTCTGCACACTGTCAGTGTATGCTCTGCAGAACCACCTGCCTCAGAATCACCTGAAGTGCTTGTCAACGCAGATCCCTGTGCCCAGTTTGGATTAGAACCCAGGGGTCGGCTGCTTGTGGCAAGTTCTTTAAAGGAATATCTCACACCATAAACCTTTGGAACTTGCACCTCTAGACCCACTCATGAGGTGGACCACGTTTCTCATGCCATCTTTTAAAAAAAACACTACAGAGTACTTGGGCATTGGAATAGGAGTTTAGTTTTCTCTGCTAAATCACTGTAGCGCCTTCATTTATTTCCTTTCTTAGCCCACACTGAAACCAAAAGTGGTAACTTCAGTTTAGATTCCTTATGATTTTCATAGTCTTGCTACTGGTGCTTATATCCCCAACACAGGTTTTGGTTGCAAGGAAGGAGCTGTTTCCCTAAAAAACAACTGGTAGGCTTAATATTACTATTGTTTCCCTTAATTTCCACTTTGGTCTTTCTCAACTTGTGATTCCCACACTATTTCAATTCGGGTCCTCATCACTGTTTTACTGTGAGAGAGAAAGATGGCTCAGGGAGTGATGGTAACTACTAGTGGGCTAATTGAAGCTGTGTCTCTGGAAGAAGCTTTAGTAGTTGCTCGTTTGGAGCAGTTCACAGAGTACCATTGAAAGCAGAATAAAGCCGCAAGAGTGCATTTACTTAATGTAAATGAAATTTCAGAAGGTACAGAGGAAAGAGTATAGATTCCCAGTTTGTAAGTGTGACTTCAGCTTGGCTTCTTGTTGAAGGAGGTGTATTATATCTTCCATTTCTCAGCCCAATAGTCATGAAAGGCAATATTTTCGGTAAGACCATAGCTTTTGTAATTCATTGCTTTTGTAATTTATTAACGTTTCTATATTTTATTCTTTATTTCATCTGTCAGCAAATGCTATTGAAATGTTCCTAAGTAATTTTGGATTGTACTCAATCTATTGCTCTATATCATTTCAGTATTTCTCCTTTTCAGTCTTCCTTTTGGCAGAGTATTAACTTTTCCATTGTTAATAGTTATTTAGTTATAAATCATCTCATGTTTTTTTCCTTTTTTTATACACTACTAGGGTCTGTTTTTTTAAACCCAAAACTTTTTGCATAAAGCGACTTAATGTCCCCTTCTTCCAGCCTTTGGATTTTCTTTTTCCTATAGAATCTTCAATGTTTCAGAAATAAATCTCCATTATACTTTTCTATGTGTTTTTGATGTAAAATACAAAAAGTTAAATTCCTTGATCCTAATGAAAGCAGCTTATAAATCTGTTGCTACCTATCTTATCTTTTCTATAGCACTTACTACTGTATGGAATTATTTGCTTTTATATTAATCATCTGTCTACTGTATGTACCACCACCACCGACACCATGTAAGTTTCTTGAAGGCAAGGACTCTGTTTTAGACATCACTGTAGTCCCGCACCTAGAAAGGTGTGTTTGGCATGTTATATGTGAATATTTGGCTGCTGACTTGCTATCTGCATAAAGAAAGAAGACTGAAGCTAAATATAGAACTTCAATGTATGTGATCCATATCATAATTGGAATTACTATTTTCTAAATTTGTCTTTGTGTTTTGTTATATTGATGTTTTGTAATATTAATGTTTCCAATACTCTGTACATGACAGAGCTTGTACATTTTATCAGAGAGGTCCTGTCAGATAAGTTAATTTGATCAGTTTGTTGAATAGTAACCTTACAGCATGTGACTATTCCCTTTTTCCTGAAATGACATTTTGAGATTGAAAATAATCATTTGAAAATGAAGAGAGCATACTTCGTACTGAAACTTGATTTTGTTCTAAAATTAAAGTCTTGGTGAAAATCTTGTCTTTGTCCAGAAACCAAGGAAGAAAGCTGTGGAAAGTTCTAGCAACAGTGATAGTGATTCGGGCACGTCGTCAGACACCTCCAGTGAAGGCATTAGTAGCAGTGATTCAGATGACCTAGAAGAAGATGAAGAAGAAGATCAAAGTATTGAAGAAAGTGAAGATGATGATTCTGATTCCGAGAGCGAAGCACAACATAAAAGTAACAACCAGGTATAAATAGTTCCCTTGGCAGTATCCACACATTTTTCATATTTAGACATTAACTGATTCATCGTGACTCTCGAAGTTTATAAAGTTTACATTTAATTATCGCCTTTAGTTATTTTGCAAAAGGAGGAAAAAGAGGAGATAGAGAATCATTTTTACAGAGACATTTAGTATATGTCTTGTGAGCCTTACAGATCTATCGTTAGTCATTAGGTAATGATAGATCTGTGAGGTTCACAAGGGACTTTGTAAAGTCCCCTTTTCCCCCAAGTTTTACTGCTGGATGTCCTTTGTTTTAATAAATGGTAAGTAGTTGACTTTTAACTTTCATTTGCAGGTGCTATTACATGGTATTTCAGACCCAAAAGCAGATGGACAGAAAACAACTGAAAAAGCCCAGGAAAAAAGAATACACCAGCCATTACCTCTTGTGTCTGAATCCCAGACTCACTCATCATTCCAATCCCAGCAGAAGCAGCCTCAGGTTTTGTCACAGCAGCTTCCATTTATTTTCCAAAGCTCTCAGGCAAAGGAGGAATCTGTGAACAAACACACAAGTGTAATACAGTCTACGGGATTGGTGTCCAATGTGAAACCTTTATCTTTGGTAAACCAAGCCAAAAAGGAAACTTACATGAAACTCATAGTTCCTTCTCCTGACGTACTTAAAGCAGGGAATAAAAATACCTCTGAAGAATCTAGTCATTTGACCAGTGAATTGCGATCCAAACGGGTGAGTTAAAATTATTTCTGGAAGGATTTTATTATTAGAAAAAGAGCTTTTATATAATCCAACAATATGTAGGTTTAAATTAAATTCTACTCTTATTTTTATACTTTCTTTGTCAAATAGGCACATCAGGAAACTAAATTTCTCTGATTTTATAGATACATATACATCTGCTTAATATAGTTTTGGCAACACAATCATGTCATTTCCCCCCTGGTTTAATGATTTAGCAGTAAGGGGAGAAATATGTTTGAATAAGATATACTTGATAGTTACTTTTGTTTAAAAATCAATGTCCTTTCTTTCTAATGTCAATATATTCTTTTATAAAGAAACAAATTCTTGAATTATTTACCTCTTAAATTTAGCAATTATAAGTGTAAAAATCCTTTAGAAAGATTCATTTTCCTTTGCTATTCTTAGTGAATTATATGAAATACAAATTATTTTGAATATCTTTTATTTACGCAAAACCAGAACCACTCATCAGAGAATTTTTTAATCTTTATTTTCTTGCTATTGATTTTATATTACTGTGTAGTCTGCATCCACATGTGCAGTAGAATTCTAGTAATTAAATAATCATTGCTTTTTTATTCTAGAACCAGCCCAGAGTAGAGAAAAAATACCGTGTTTGAACACATTGTCCTGTCTTTAGGTTACAAAATTATCAGTAGGCTTCGTAAACCTTAGATAACACTGGTAGAGCACTTAGTATTTGACAAGCATTGTTTTAAGTGCTGAGCGTGCATTGACACATTAGTGTTACTAATGTTATGATGACCATTAACAGATGATCATGTTGAGATGCGCAGAGCTTAAATAACTCCCAAGATCACACTGGTAGTCAGTGAGGGAGCTAGAATTCAAACCTACGTAGTGTGGTACTAAGAGTTCTTCTCCTTAACCACTACGATATGCTGGCTTTCTTTAACAACAAAGTCACAGTGTTCTAGTCCACTGACTCTTATTTTACTGTGAAGACTTTAAGAATAGGGTCAAGGAAAAATAACTGGAAGAAACTGGGCTTTTTTGAGAATCCAAATGAGTAATTCTCAAACCTAAGTATTCAATAAAATCATATGGGAAATTTTAAAAAAGAAATATCACCTCAAAACAATTAAATATGGATCTCTTGGCTTGAGACTAAGGTATTGCATATCTAAAAAGCTTCCCAGATGATCTGCTGTGCAGCCAGATGTGAGAATCACTGATCTCAATGGAACGACCAATGGTATCATAATATCATGCATGGGATGAGTTGTAATTCATTGTTCAATCACCAGGAGGTATTGTAGTAGCATCACATTATTGACTCTCCATGAGTAAATGAAGCACGTTAAAAATTACATTTTGGGGGCTATTTTAATTGTTATTAATATATTCCACTTTCAGATAAATGAATTTACAGTCAGTCACATCAAGAAGTATTTGTATTATGAAAGGTTTCTTAATATTTTAAGAGTTTCTTAAGTGTTTCTTATTTAAATAATTGTATATGACTGCCTATTAGAAAATCACTTATTAAACACTTGCTTAATAAATGTAGCTAAGCTTGGCTTTGTCCACACACAATCTTATACATCTTTATGAAACTCTGAGAGATAAAGAAACTAAGGCTCAGAGAGGTTAAGCTATTTACCAACAACACATAATTCAAGAGCAGAAGTGTTTTAAACCAAGGTGAGTGCTTCTGGCTGGAACAAACTTCTTGGGTTGGATTTTGGAAAGCTTCTTGGGTTGGATTTTGAAGAATGAACAGGATTTCATCAGCTTAAAATTTGTAAGAGAAGAACATTTCATGCAGAGAAAATAGTTATAGCAAAATATAAAAGTGGTGAAAGTATGAAATCCACAGGGCATGACAAATAGTCCAGTTAGCCTAAAAAGGTATGTAAGTGCCAACTTGGATAGTAATTTAAATAAGTACTTAGGCTTTTTTATAAAGTTTGCAATGATAAAGGAGGCACTAAAGCTTTTGACCAAGGAGCTAATGTAATAAAATTAAACTTATGTAATAAAATTAAACTTATGTTAAGATAAAATTGGCATTCGTGTATAGCACACGTTGAGAGTTGGATAGGAAGAAATGATGATAAGCAATACCAATTTGAGCAATATTTTAATGAAAGAATCCAAAAGACAGTAATATGGCTGACTTGGAAAAAAGAAAAAAAGATGATTTCAGGGTTTCAGGCTTGGACTATTGAGAAAATGGGAGCAATAGTAAAGAGAGTGGGGACAGTCAGGAAACACAGCTTAAGGGGGAAAGCCTAATTGGATTTTAAATATATTATGTTTACCCAAGGTTCAGCAACCAGCTAGTTATCACTTCCACTGCTTTTGTCGCACCTGTATATCATTATTTAAAATCTGTATATAAGCACAGATACTGTTGTCAGATACTGTAGGCAATTAAAAGTAATCTTTGTTCTCATGGCATATTGTTTTGTTTTTTAACTTACGTTTCAACAGGAACAATATAAACAGACATTCCCAGCACAGTTAAAGAAACAGGAGTCATCTAAGAGCCTGAAGAAGGTTATTGCAGCTTTGTCAAATCCAAAAGGAACCTCTAGTTCACCAGCACATCCAAAACAAACATTAGAAAACAACCACCCTAATCCATTCTTGACAAATGCACTTTTAGGTAATCACCAACCAAATGGAGTTATTCAAAGTGTCATTCAAGAAGCCCCTCTCGCGCTTACTACCAAAACTAAGATGCAGAGTAAGATGAATGAAAACATTGCTACTGCGAGTAGTACCCCTTTTTCCTCACCTGTAAACCTGAGTACAAGTGGAAGAAGGACCCCTGGCAATCAGACAACTGGAATGCCCTCAGCCTCTCCCATATTGCATAGTCAAGGGAAGGAAAAAGCAGCTAGCAATAATGTGAACACATTGAAAGGCCAGCATCACGCTCATCCTGCAAAGTCATTAGTGGAACAGTTTCGAGGAACAGATTCCGACATTCCCAGCAGTAAAGATTCTGAAGATTCCAATGAGGATGAAGAGGAAGATGATGAGGAAGAAGATGAGGAGGATGATGAAGATGACGAATCTGATGACAGCCAATCAGGTTATTGTCTGTTTTAAAATCTGAAGTGTTTCTCTAACTGCCATGTGAACCAAAACATTTGAAAGAGGTTCTTAATTCACAGACTTAAAAAAATCATTGTCATTCACTGTTTCGTACAGCTATGTGCGTTTCTGTAGTGAGCTGGTACAATACAGGAGTAACTGAAATTGGAAATCCAAAGTGAAATTCTCAGCTTCGTTATTCATTTAACGTTAAACAAATAATAATAACTTTAAAGTGAATATAAATGACTCACGAATTAAGAAATAAATTCACGGATTTGCTTAATTTTCATTTAATTTAGGATCACTCATTTGTCCTTTTTTTCTTCTTTTCTGCTACTTGTTAAAATGTGTCACTAGATATTTTGAACAAAAGTAA
Organism: Rhinolophus ferrumequinum; assembly: GCF_004115265.2. NCBI lineage: Eukaryota > Metazoa > Chordata > Mammalia > Chiroptera > Rhinolophidae > Rhinolophus > Rhinolophus ferrumequinum. Next base: position 62,795,592 of record NC_046291.1, read on the forward strand.
AATTGTAGCCACAGTCATTCAGAAAGTACTAAAAACCTAAATCCCTGTGAATGTCTATTGGTAACACAGAATTTATTTAATAACATATAGAGTACCCCCTACTTTTATTTTGATACTCCTTTCTAGATTTGGTTGTTTGTTTTTTTATTCACTTCTTTTTGTTTTCCTCCCTTTAAGCCTCCTTCTTGTTCAACAGAGGATTGAAAACATAAAATTTAAAATAGCTTAAATTTTAAATACAAAGATGAAATACATTGTAAAAGATTTTGGGTTTGTTACTGGTCAGCCACAAATTCAATTGTAAATTTTCTAGCCGCCAAAAAGAATAGGAAAATATAGTCAGTCATATAATTTAAATAAAGTGTGTATAAGGTAAAAACAACCTCCTTGGTCAAGGTAAGAACAACTTTTCCTGATAATATTTTTTCCTGGTATTCCCATAAATACAACTTTGCATGATAGATAACAAATGTCAATATTAGCAAACTTTCAAAGACAACTTTTATAATGAACTTTAATGTAGGCCGGTAATACTACACAAAACAATTCCACAAAAGCTGTTGTTCTGGGAACCGTTAAGACACAGTATAAATATCAGTCCTGTGTTGAACAAATGTCATTCAGGAATAGACTGTAGGGAGTGGATACATTTATAGGACTACATTGCTAGAACAAACTAATTATTGTCATTAAATTATCTCTTACAATTATTTCTGTAATTCTGATCTTTTGTGAAGCCTTAAATCTGCATAGAATAACTAAAGCCAACAAAGCCAAGAATGTCCTCCAGAAGTTTCTTTTATCTCAAAGTCCAGGTGAAAGGATGATGGTAGTTGCATTCTTCTCTTCCTCCTGCTGAGCCTAGTGTACTTCTTAAGCTTTTGGGATCTATTCATTTCAATAGTCAATTATATTCCCTCTGTACTTAGTTTCTCCATTAAATTAAAAGTGATTTGAAGATGCTAAGCAGTACTCATCATGTGAATAGTGTCATATGAGAAGACCTCTTTTATGATTAAAGTTTTGAGTAAAATGGATACTATTAATGAAGTTTTGAGGATTTATAGCCTGTATACATTGTACTCAAATAGCTTGTAACATAGTAATTTTTACAGTCACTCTTCAGGAAAGTTGCTCATATGAGTTCTCATTCACAGATGCTGATTCCTGAATTATTCCATTTAGATACAAATTGCAAACTGTTGGTGATTATCTAGTTATAATATACAAATGCTTCTTTTACTTCCCAGAATCAGATAGTAATTCAGAATCAGATACAGAAGGATCAGAAGATGATGATGATGATGATAAAGACCAAGATGAATCAGATAGTGATACTGAAGGAGAGAAAACTTCAATGAAACTGAATAAAACAACCTCCTCTGTCAAAAGCCCTTCCATCAGTCTCACAGCTCACTCAACACCTCGTAACCTCCACATAGCAAAAGCCCCAGGCTCTGCTTCTGCTGCTTTATGTTCTGAATCCCAGTCACCTGCTTTTCTTGGCACACCTTCTTCCACACTTACTTCAAGTCCACACTCTGGTACCTACACTTTATTTTTATTATTGTAAAGTAGAAGGCAAACCATAGCACGAACTCTTATTTATTCAGTGTTCTAAGGATGAGCTCATTGGAATCAAGGGTTACGGCTAGATTGTAGGTTGGCGACGAAAGGTCAGCATGTATTTTCGAAGGGTCTGACCCATTACCATTTTTATTCTCTGGGCTTCCATTTTTAGAACCTGCATGATGACAACTCTTGATTTCGAATACATTCCTGCTTCCATGTTTCATTTATGCTTCTAAAATTTAGTATTTGATGGACACTGTACTTTTTCTGTACTTTATAAAAATGAGCTCACTTGGTTACTTAAGATACAATCGTGTATCTGCCCCACACAGTCAGTGTCGTTTACATCAGTGAGTGGTGTTACTATTCCATTAACGTCCTATATCTTTTTTTTTCTATTTGACCTTTTAGAAACTGCTAGAGGTCCTCCTTACAAGTTTTTACATTAACATTCCAAAACTATGCTCTATTCTTAATTTCAGTAGCTAAGAAAATATAGAGGTGAATAGTGAAATACTGTGTTGTTTACTTATTGTGCTCTTTTCTTGGAAATTTCTGATTTTGCTTTCATTTACCACAAGCCAGTATGATAGTTTACTAATTTAAAATGCATGTATATGCATTTGTGAAACTTAATTGTTGTCTATGAAAAATTTTACATATAATCATAATCTGATTCCTTTGTACTTTAGGTTAGTGATTAAAAGACCTAATAGTGTTTTTGACCATATATGCATAGATGTTATATTATTTTTAAATGTGTCAACCAGCTGTTGAAATTTTTTAGTGTCTTAAAACTCATTTTCAAAGAAAACAACGGTACATAGTTTTCTGAAACCTCTACTATTCTCCTACTTCTTTAGATATTTTTTAATAACAAAATGAGAGGAAAGCTATATATTTTTACCTTCCATTGTACTCTCTTTAGAAATATCAGTTTTTTCTGTCATATAGACCAAAGAAAAAAGAAATCCTCTACTTTATACAATGTGTTTTGTTGAAAACCATCTAAAAATAATGTACAAGTTGCAGAAAAACACTAATCCAAATCATTAAGATACTTTATTTAAAGAAAAGTTTCAAATCTATCAAAAACTTGTCATCTGCGTAAACTAGTCCTTGATGTTAACTGGTTGAATTCTCTTGAAGGCACATCCAAAAGAAGAAGAGTAACAGATGAACGTGAGCTGCGTATTCCTTTGGAATATGGGTATGCAAAACAAGATTTCCCTTTTTGTTTCTCCCCCACATAGTATTTATGCATGTTTGATTTCTCATTTTCTACTATTAATGAAAGAAGTGACTATACTGCATTGTATTTATTAGAGCAGAAGAGCTAGGAAAAAGGAGTTAATATATCAGAAGTTAAAAGAAGTTAATATATCAGAAAACTGAAATTAAGGCTAACTGCTGTGTTTATGGCAGAGCTGGGACAGGATGCAGCCAGGTGGGAATATGACTGAAAAAGTAGCAAGAGCAAGTCATTTGGCAAAACGGAAGGACACAGTTAAGAGTCTCAAGTTTTCCTGAAGATAGAATTAAAGGACAGGGAAAGCCGCTGTGGGCCAAACCGAGGGACTTGACCAGAGTTTGGCTGAAATGGTTTCATTGGAACTAAGAATTTTCATACTGGAAGTACATGAGCCTCCAAAGCAGAAAACTAGGTTTACTTTACTCTTCTCACTTTAAACTTTTCACATGTAAAAAAATCAGTACACATTGACACGTTATTGAATATGTCTCAATACCCAAAGTAATACCAGTTATGATTTCTAAAAAAAATTAGTGGAATTTAGTATTTGTAACTTGAGTCTTTGATTAATTTTTAGTTGAATAACTTAGCTAAAACTTGAAATAATTTTACTAGTAAATGTATCTGAGTCTTATAATTGGTGTTTACATTTGTTTCCTTAGTATTTTTTATGTTTTCTAAAGAGCATGTGTTAACATGTTTTTTTATTTTTATTTTTTAGAAGTTTTCTTAAATTGAGTATGTTATAACCCTCATTTCTGTTATGTGTAGCTGGCAGAGAGAGACAAGAATAAGAAACTTTGGAGGGCGCCTTCAAGGAGAAGTAGCATATTATGCTCCATGTGGAAAGAAACTTAGGCAGTACCCTGAAGTAATAAAGGTACATACCTTTCACCAAATAACATACAATTGGTGCCTATTACGCATGCTTATGAAAAAAAGTGCACTCCTTTCTCAGATAAAGTTCCTTGATGCAAAATATTCTCTGTACGGGACTAATGTACTTAACTTAAATAGATCTTCTATAAAATCCATAGCCCCTTGACAGAATATGCAAAACATTAGTGTCCTGAAGATAGATAGCTATACATCAAGGCTGGGTTGTAATTATTAAAACCTGAAGTGGAAAAATATGTGATTTTTTCAGTATCTCAGCAGAAATGGAATAATGGATATCTCAAGGGACAATTTCAGCTTCAGTGCAAAAATAAGAGTGGGTGACTTCTATGAAGCCAGAGATGGACCGCAGGTATCCACTTTTTAAAAAGTATAGTCTTTGAACCAAAAAGTAGTACCATAAACTGAATGAATTAAATTTCACTACACTCTGGAAAATTGCCTTTTGTTAGTTAATTTGTATAGCTATACATATACCTTTGTGGTAAACACTCACGAGGCCTCAATTTGCTGTTACAGTAACAAGGAACTTTGACATAATAGATGTTTTCAAATTTTTTAAGTAAACTTTTTGCTGTTTATTAATTCTGTCAATAATTTTAGTTTGTACAGGTATAAAAGTATCTGCATGTTCATGGGAAATATAGAAAAGCATTAATTTCCGGAAAGGTAAACAGGTTTTTAAAAATGAGTTTGAATAGGAAAAAGATGTTTAGAAATCAGACCAAAAGAGGACAAATATGCCTTAGTTTTTTGGAAAGACCTTGTCATTTGATTATGCCATGCTACATGATCCATTTTCACAAGTTTGGTAATTTGGGGGAAGGTGGTAGATTTCCTTAATATTAGGTAAGTAAAATTTCTGCTTTTTGCAGAAATTGAAATTTTAAATTAATTTTACACACTACTGAAAATATCACCACAGCTCCCTTTGAGCTGGAGGGTTAAATGTACAACCTCATTAATCAAAACAAAGAACCCACCACGGAGACCTCGTTGCCTATATTTTCTCTTTAATGTTTTGCCTTTGTTTCTTACTTGGACTCAGTTGCATATGCTTATTTTCACTTGAACTTTATCAACTCTATGGAAAGGTCCTAGTTGAGGAGTGAGAAGACCTTGATTCTTGCTAATCCATGAATAGTTTTGTGATATCAAACAACAAAATGATGCCCCCTTTACCCTTAATTTCTTTGTCTGCAAAACAGAGACAATAATTTTACTTCTGTTTCATAGGATTATGGTGAAGTTAAAGTGAGATTGTATGAATGAAAATGTTTCAAAAGATTAAAATGCTCAGCTGACTGAAGTTGATATTTTCTTGATTGAACCTTTTCTTCATTTTGGCCCATTATAACACAGAAAGATTTTTTTTCAATTAATATTTTCTGTTGTGCATAGACAGGTTTTTCAATCCTATCTTACCCTCTAATTTTATAGTTATAGAAATAGAAAAGACATTACTCATTCTGTAAGAGGTTTATTTTGAGAGCTCAAAGATTAAGGGAATTTTCTAAAGTCACACAGCCTCAACCAGGCAGAACTTAAAGAAAACTAGAGGTTTCTGACATAATTGTATAACCTGTTTTTCATTGTTGTCCATGACTTTTTAAGGAACAAGTTATATCCAGATCTATTTGTCTCTTTATTGGTAATTCTATAATGCCAAAATGTATCTTTCTGAGGTTTAACTTTTTTATGGAAATATATTCAAGGATTTTTCTATTTTTCTTTTTATTTTTTAAACATAAAAAAAAAGTTTAACTTACACTAAATTGCCACCAAACAGATTCTCGGAATTTTAGAACCAAAGCATTATTTTATACACTCCATATATAGTGGATCAGTTGTTTAGTCATAAAGCGTATTAGAAGGAAATAATAAGTTTACTTAAAAATTCTTCTCATTTTTTAATCTTTTGGCTCGTGTTATCAAACCCTCACCTGTCCTATTTATGTCCAAGATATCTTTGTTTTTAAGATCAATACATTTTTGCTCTGAGAGGAAAGCTAATTGCTGTTCAATACATAAAGGATTTTTAGTTTTGTATTAGTGATAATTAGACATAATCTCTAAAGCCTCATTAGGCAGAGCAGAATATTCTTTGACATCCATTCAATTTTTATTAAACATAATCAGTGTTTTCCAAATGCCTATTATCTTGTTGAGAGATAAAGTCCATTCAAGGAAATATGATGAATTACTAAATCCAGAATATGTTAAGCTGCCAACATTTCAGCGGACTGATAAGGGAAAATATTAGCAATTTTGAGAGCACTTCTCTCAGTTAAAAAGAAATTAGTTGTATTCATTTTAGGTACTTTTCAAGAACAACAATAAAGGTAAGTAATTAGAAAATGTTTAGAGGTGCATATAGTTGTAGAGCCATATACATTTCTATATATCGTATGATTAATAGGTATAAGCATATAATTCATTAGAAATGTACATAATTATATACCTATGAAAATGAACAAAAAATATATATATTTTGTTAAAGTAACTATGTTTAATAACTTTGGCCTAAATTTTTTAGAAGATGTAAAATATAGCTTGGGACAAAGTCACTGTTACCATGCAGTGATGATCTGTATGTGTTTGCAATATCTGCCTTTATACAAATTGTATAAATGGGACAATGGCTATATATATAGAAAAACAAAACTATGCATATTGAAAGACTGGAAGGAAAATTGTCAACATTTAATGATGGATGTAATGTTTGGTGGTACAATGGATCATTTTTCATATTTTCTAAAATTTGCTTGTATTACATATATTTTGCATGTTTCATATTTTCTAAAATTTGCTTGTATTACATATGTAATATTGAAAATAATTTCCTATTTATAAAAATAAACACTAATACCTCTTATAATTGAAGAAAGCTAATCATTCAGTTTTCCAAATGCATGGATATTGTATATAACGATTTTACATGTTATTGCTACAGTTTTTCAAGCTTTCTATGTCTTTTTTGGGTGTTTGATAGCAAGTGCTGAATTTGCAGATTCATTAGTATTCTTAATCACTCATAGCAATACGTTTACATTGGAAAATATATTTTGTCCATTACATTTTTCTTTTTCCTTTTAAAACACATCAGAAAACCTCACCAATATTTAATTCTGTAAGTTCTAACTTTGTTTAAGGCATTTCAAAAATTGTAACTATAGTATTTCAAAACTCTATATTTTATAAAGGAGATTTAGGAGATGATAATTTTTGGTAGAAGATAATATTTGCAGTACGAACCATAGTTATTTTGCATAATTTAATCATTTTTCACTATATTTCTGAACTTAAGGTAGTGATTTTACATATCTTTATCAACAGCAAAAATTTTTCGATGCTACAAACAAGTTAATTGGAAAGTATGAAAATAATATTACAAAGCCATCTCTCAAAGTTTGGAAGGGTGTATATTAGTAAAACATTCTGTTTAGTTTCATTAAGTTGTGGAAAATGAACATTTATGCAGTCATTTTTTTTTTTAACCAGTAAACAAAACCAACTACTTAAAAAAAACTGTTGAAAATATTGACTATGTTTGTGTATCATACTGTAATTTTAGAGGTATGAGAGCTCATATTTATTGAAATTTAAGTAAATTTATCATTAAATTTCTTCCTGTAGGACAACAATCTAATGATTATCCTTAAAAATAATAAAAAAGAGAAGTCATTAATTCAAGTAAATAGATGAGTTTGACCCCAGAATTGGAGAGGGGCGTGGCTTTAATCTATTCATTATCAGTTTAAATTTATTTCAGTCTATAAATGTGGTAAGAGAGTTGTAGAGTCAGCTGCCTGTCAGTATCTCTTGATACTTCGACTTCAAATACTTCCTACCAGCTTCTATAGAAACCGTGATTTTAAGGATGATAGATTTCAAGGAACAAAAATGAACTGTAGTGCTCTTTATAAGTCCATGCTATACTGGCTGGCTACTTTCTAATGAAATTCTGTTAACTACCTTAGCCAGTAAAACCCTTTTGAGAAGAGTGTAAGATTAATAGATTTCTTACAGGCTTCTTCATTACATTATAAAGAACTTTTGAACCTAATTTTTATCATTGTTGTCATTTTCTTTTGTTTTTGAGTGTCAGAATAATAGAAAGAAAGGTTGAGCTAGACAGATTTTGGTAAATATAAAATACTTATTTTTAATTTATGTAAATATGGTAGGTAAAAAGGTAAAAGGTATTTATTAGGAATAAATGAGGCTTTAAAATAAATTGTTAATGACAAAGTTTATCTTGAAATATAGGATAATCTATGAAAATCACTTTGTTTGAATTGTACAGATCAAAACTTTTAAGCATAAATAGAACAATTAAGTATTTTTTTTCCAACCAGGAAGTTCACAAGCATAGAGTAATGATAATATACTGCGTTAAGGCTAAAAAAGCAAGGAACAGGAAAGATACAAAGAAGGAACAAGTTATAAGTGACTTAGAAAATGTTGCTTTCTCTATTTGAGAAGTATTTTAAGAAGATTTGTTTTAGTGGCGTAGGGTTGTGAGAAATGAAAAATGTCTATAGTCTTACTGAAAAGAGCCTTTTCTCTTAGTCATTTCATCAATGAATATTTGTGGCAAATACTTAATGTGCCAGGCATTTTTTCTCTAAAATTTATTTTCCCTAAAGAACATTGCAAACACATTTCACTATAGAAATGAACTCGAAAGACTGGCTCTGAGGAAAAATTATAGTTCATACAGAAACTGAAGAGTACAAAAGAAATAGAAGTTAAGATCACTGGTGTAGAGAAGCTTATTGCCTGCGGAAGAAAAAACACTAAACAATGCTGTCTGGCTAAAATCAGGGTTTTGTTAATAAGGAATAAAGGAAGACTTCACAATAATGCAGGCAACAAATGGTCTGTGGCAAGATTGCAATGCTAGTAATTATTTCAAATAAGTAAAGCACAAAAGATTGGGAGTCAACAAGGGTTCTAATTCAACTCTGCTGTTAACTGTCACACCTAATGGAACAGCTGTGGGCACATAGGGGCTCTGAGAACATGAAAGATCACTACCAGAAATCTAAAAGTCTGGAAATTTATGTCACTAATCTGCCAGGTAGGATTTTTGATGACTAGGCAAGGGCCTATACCAGGAGGCCAATGTTATAAATCCAAGTGTGGATCTAAGAAGGTATTTAAAAGTCATGACTCTTAAGAGGTAACCTAGTGTAACTGGAAAGCATGGTCAACATTGTGGAAACCATTGTTATCAAACCACATCTTTCTCAACTTTTTTATAGCTGACACCCACATCTCAGCATAGAGTTTTGTTCGTACTGTTTCACTTTCTTAAACTGCTATTCAGTATATATTAATAAGCTGTGATAACAGTAAATTAATAATACCTAATGTTGTAAAGTTTGTGGTTTATAAAGCTCTCACTAACCTATGGCACCATAAAGTAGCTAAAAATAGACATAATACTATAATGAAATAGATGTAAGGAAATCTGACAAAATTTTTATTTTTCTCATGATAGTAACTTACATGGTTTTCTTAAAATATGAAATCTCAACGTTCTGTGAAAAATATTTGATGCCTTTGCTTTGCTTGTACTCTAAAATTTTTCTTAGATTTCTAGCAGGGTAATTCTGTATCCTGTGTGTGAAGAACTGAAGCCTGCTTTTCTAGGCCTTAATTTCCTCTTTTGTAATGTGAAGTATATATATTATAGGAGGTCTTTAAGATTAATTCCCTTTTAGGTATGACATTCTAAAAGTTTTTAAAAAACTAATTATGAAGAAGTAAAGGATTCTAAAAGTATACTTTTAAAGGTAAAGGCAGTGAAAAAAATTAACTTTGTTTACTGCCATGGTTAAATTTACTAAAAATTATTTAGCCAAAAACTATTCGGTAAATGATCAGTTCACTGAATGATGACTAACAGACCTATAATTGTCAAACCAAATACCTTAATCCAGATTTAAAATATTCACCACTGCTCCTGGGTAGAATGAGTCCCAATCCAGAAAAACATGAGTGAATTGTATCTATTCACTTACATAACATTGAGCCTTTGAGAAGAACTAGCCATCTCAAATGTTAACATCGGAAACTGACACTAAGTGGCCTGGGACTAAAAATCAACGGTGAAATTACTACAGCAAAGAGTTAGTGAAATTAAAACTTAAAAAAAATATATTCAGTAAGTTGGCAAATGGATCATTCAGTGAATTGGCTTTTGGTGGACTGGTTTACTTCATTTGCTTATATACTGCTTTCTCCCCATAAATAAATCCACCTACAAGTGGACAATTCTGTGCCAACTTCTACACAGAATTCATAACTCCTTAGAGCATGGTCCTTGAATCACCTACATTGGAATAACCTGAGCCTGAGGTCCTATTTAAAAATGTTGGTCCTTTTAGGGAGACGACTTTCTCTAGTTTACTTTTAGAGAATGTTATACCTTTGTACAGAGTAGGTGCCTCAACAAATGCTTAACTAGTGGAAACTATTTTTATAATATATTATTTATAGTCTTATAGTGTACTTTTATAATGCATAAAGTGTGCAGTATATAGTGTACTTACATAATTTACTTATTTACCTTAATTATTTTGTTTAGTCTTCTAAAATAAAACATAAACCATTTTGCATTTCTCTTTGTAGTATTTATAGAAGTGAATGTGTTACTGCTAAAAATTTAAATTAATAACTCTTGGAAATGGTGTTATAATAGTATAATAATAGACTTAATCTGTCACCACCTCCATAGTGTTTATTGTCTATCTTTTTATCCATGTCTTTAATTTTTGATCAAGAAAGATTATTTTTAGGAGCAATTTGCTGTCTAAGTCTTAGAAATTAAGAAAAAGAATTAAAGAACTAACTCTATTTTGATGCATAATTTCTAATTGAGAAAAAAGCTTATAGCATATGAATCAAGTGATGTAAACTGTATTTGCTTTTCCTGAAAAAAAGCTTATTGAGAAAAATGCTTCTTTTTTTTCCCCTTATCCACAGTTATTTTGGCTACTCAGTTAATTAAAGCTATAATATAAGCTTCTGATTTTCCTAACAATCCATTTCTCATTTTCTAAAATCCAGGAGTCAGAAGATAGTATATGTAGCCCAAAATATGTAATTCCCTTAGAAAGTATTTATTTTATAAATGCCAAGGGCAGAATGTAAATAATAATGTCACTACATTTCTCTGGTAAGTTTTGGTCCCCAAATAGTCTATTCCTTTTCTGACACAGTTATGTTTTCCTCAATGAATAAAAACACAACTATGTAAAAATTGTAACTGGATAAAAAAAAAGGATAATTGATCAAACTCTTTAAATCTTGGCTAAAAGTTTATTTTATTAAGAAGATACTTTAAAGACTGAATGCAGATTTCAATACAGACCCTTTTTATTAGTCTCTCTCTTCAACTCCAAGTGCCACAAATGTCACTTTTATATTTTTCAATTTATGTGATGCATGGTGCTGTGGTGCCTAAGACCATAATAGAAAAATGAAAACCTAAACTAATCAAAAGCTTCCCATAGTGGTGAACATAAAATTGTTTTGATGGCTTCCTTCTTAGTGGTTTATGGCCTAAAAATGCAGTTAGTACAACTATTGTTCCTGTTGACTTCATTTGAAATTTCAGCAAAAAATCCTTATTTTCTTCAGAATCAATTTTTAAAATTATTTTTAACATGGGAATTACTGAAAAGAATTAGTATGGTTATTATTTTTTACATATAAATATGGACTATATGCATTAATTATTTTTGTGACAGTTCTGTTGACATCATCTTGGCTGAGCTTTCATGGCTGAATATTGTGATTAGTTACTTATCAAGTATAAGAATATCTTTGTCACATCAATGAAGTACATGTAGTGGTTAACAGCACAGGTTTTTAGAGTGAGACAGTCCTGGGTTCAAATCACAGTTCTGTTCCTTATTATCTCTGTTCCTCAGGAAATTATTTAGCCTCACTGGACCTGAATTCCCTCAATTGTCCTGTAGGGACAATAAGAACCCCTATATTAGATAGAGTTGTTGTAAGGATTAAAATATATAATGTATTCAAAATACCCGGAATAAAGCACAGTGCTGAAATGTGGCTGTAACTATTCTCAGTTATGGTAACAGGAATAGTATTTGTATTTTTAGTACCCATTGAATGAGATATTCATAGACTCCTTGCCCCAGGTTAGGAATCATGCCATAAAATATAACTCAAGAACTTTTGAATGGTTTTGATTGCAGAATTGCCCACAGTGGTTCAAGTTTGAAATTCTTCTAAGAAAAAAAGCACATTTAAAAAATTTTCTTAACCCTTACACTAAAGGAATTAGATCTTAAAAAAAAAAAAAAGAAGTAAGATATAATAAAACAATTGTTTTAGAAGAATTATTTTAAAAGGAGACATTTCCCGTATATGAGCATAATGCTTTGGACATATTACTCTAAGTAAGGTAATATAAGAATGTGTTTGTTTTGATTGACATATGGAGGATAATGAAAACCAGACTCAGATTGTATCTATGCACTGAACAGGATTATTCCTATAACACACCAGCATTATATTGTTGTATGGTTCTGTCAGGAAACTTATAATGAGAAATCTCAAATAGACACAAAAGTAGACAGAATAATATACACCACGCATCCATCATCAGCTTCAGAAATTATCACATGGCCAACACTGTTTGACATATACCGCCATCTGCTTCTTTTCTTCCATAATTCGTTGAAGCAAATCGGGTACGTTTTATTTCATCTGTAAATGTTTCAATTTATATCTCTAAAACAAGGTAAGGATTGTTGTTTTCTACAAGAGTACCACAGTACCATTATCACACTTCAAAATAATTTCTTGATATCCTCAAATATCAGTTATTGTTTAAGTTTTTCAATTTTCTTGAAATTGTTGTAATTTTCTGGATAGTTTATTTGAATCAATATCTAGATAATCCACACACTGGATTGTTTAATATGTTTTTAAAGTCTCCTTTAAACTTTCCACGGTCTGTTTACTTCTTGAAATTTACTTGTTGAAGAAACTCGGTAATTTATAGAATTTTCTACAGACTGGATTTTGCTGTGTAGTTTAACATATACTTCTCTCCCTATTTTCCTGTGAAGATATAGTAATTAAGCCTAGAGGCTTAATCAAATCCAGGTTTTTTTTAACTGCATTTTTTTACATTAGTTTCAGCTATACAAAACAATGTAATAGTTAGACATTTATACCCCTCACAAAGTGATATCCCCCTCGCCCAATCTGTTACTCCTCTGACATCATATAAAGTTGTTAAAACTCCACTGACTCTATTCCCTATGCTGTACTCCATATCCCATGACTATATAAATATTAAATTATAGTTGACATACAGTGTTATTCAGCTTCAGGTGTACAGTACAGTCAAATCCAGTTTTGATTTTTCAGTGGGGCAAGACTACTTATAGGTGATGGAGTGAACTGTCTATCTGATTGTCTCTCTTTTTGGTGATTAGCAACCATTCATATTCAATGATTAGATTACCTAATTCATCAGCTATTACAAAATGCTGATATTCTAACTCTAACATTTCTTTTTGATTTATTAGCTATAATATTTCTATGAAGAGAAACTTGCATCTATTATTTGAACAATCTTATGTGTGGCTGAACTGATAACCCTTGAGAACAGTCCATAGGGGTATCATCACACAACTAATATTTTCAAATATCTGCCAACTTTATCGTCATTATAGTTCAGAAATGGTGATTAAAATATATATGTCTATGTTCATGTTTATAGATACAGGTATAATTCTCTCTATGTATTTAAAATTCAAGTCATTAAAGTAAGAATACCAAAAATATGCCAAAGGCCATGAACAATTTTAAATTTAGTTCAAAAATAAAATTCGTAAAATTTGTACAGGCTTTTAAAATTTCAAAATGTTGGTGAATTTACCTGGACTTTTCTGACATACTGCTCACTTGTGTTTATTTTATTTGTAATATATTATTTCTCGAAAATGTTAATTAAAAGGGAATGCAGTGGTGTCTTTTGAAAGAAGAGGATGTCGTTCCTCGCATCAGGGCAATGGAAAGTCGCCGAGGACGACCACCAAACCCAGACAGGCAACGAGCCAGAGAGGAATCCAGGATGAGACGTCGCAAGGGCCGACCTCCAAATGTTGGCAGTGCTGAATTTCTGGATAACACAGATGCCAAATTACTAAGAAAACTGCAAGCTCAAGGTGAGACATAATGTGTTTGACACTGCAAAAGTCATACTAAAAAGTAGAAGTGTTTCTTATGTTTTTGACTTATGAATGATTGACACTGCTCTCAATTTCTAAAAGGTAGATATTTATGTTAAAATAAAAATAAGAAAATAAGGAGTCCCACTGGTAACTGGAGTTCTTTGATTAGGTAAGCTCCTTTCAAGAGCCATACTCAAATACACCATACCCTGTGTGTTTAGAATTACAAAGGTGGGTGAGGAGCTTGTAAGGCTTGCACAGAAAGGGAATCAACCAGCACTTGGCACACACCTTAAGGTTGTGCCAACCTTCTGGAAATTCTCATTTTAACAGCTCCCGATTCCTTGAGGTGGTACAAGGGAATAACTCCAAAATATGTGGATCTGTGGAGTAAATTTTCAGTCAGAGAACTCCATTTACTGGTAAGTAACCCCAGTCTGTTAGCTTGGGTTCTTCTGTAGTCTGGATATATTACATAAATTTTCAAAATGCCCAACTAATAGATTTAAATCAAAATGTATTTAAGATCAACAAAAAGAATTACTTATCAAGCACAAATAACCTCATAATAACCTCTAATGTATTTATGAATTAAAATTATACATAAATTATCAACATGAAGTTCCCTTGCTATGTCCGACACAGAGAAAGCTAACTAAAATAAAAAATTTCTGCTCTGAATTTGAGTTACAAGTAACAAATGTGAAGCCTCTTCAGGCTGTCTGAATATATATCAATATATGTACTGTGTGTTGTATTTACAAGCATATATATAAACATATCAGTGTAAAATAAAGTTTTAATTATAAAAATTGACATAAAAGACTAACAGGGTTTTACTACTATTTCTCATGGCTTTTTTTCTGGAGGAAAAGCCTGACTTACATCTATTTTTTTGTAAATACCATCATATTGACTTCTTTGTAGCTGCTTTGTTTTTGTTATAAAATAAATATGCACAACAAAAACTCATAGACGAGAATCCTTTAAAAGACACTAATTCGTATTCACTTTAAAATAAAAGGCACTTATAAGTGAAATCATTAACAGGTTTTTATTCATTTGTCTAGAAATGTGTAGACACACACACACAGAACATTCACATATATAATATATGCATAAATATGAATATATAATATGTTGTAATATATA
Source organism: Rhinolophus ferrumequinum (assembly GCF_004115265.2). Classification (NCBI taxonomy): domain Eukaryota; kingdom Metazoa; phylum Chordata; class Mammalia; order Chiroptera; family Rhinolophidae; genus Rhinolophus; species Rhinolophus ferrumequinum. Next base: position 62,810,691 of record NC_046291.1, read on the forward strand.
TCCTTTTTATTTCTAAAATAAATGGTCTTATAGTGCACATACTATTCAGCTTATTTTCTTTCCACTTAATTTATCTTGAAATCTTTCTGTATCAGGGCTTGTAAATACACCTTATGCTTTTTAATGGACGAATAGTAATAAGTGATGGCATTTACTGCTTTACCATACTTCATTTAATCAGTTTTTTTGTGACGACTGTGTAAGCTATTTCCTGATCTCTGCTATCACAAACAATGCTGCAATACATATGTATTAGGTTGGTGCAAAAGGAATTGTGGTTTAAAAGATTAAAAATAATTGCAAAAACCGCAATTACTTTTGCATCACCTAATATTACACATATCTTCACATCCTTCTGTAGGTATAGCTATCTATAGTATAAAATCCTAGAGTTAGAATCTCTGAATCAAAGGATATGTGCATTTTCAGTATTGGTAAATAGTAGGCAATATTATCTCTAAAAAGGTCACACCACTTCATACTTCCACCAACGGCATGTAGTTTATTGCTTGGCATAAAATGTAATGTCGTCTAAGTTTTTCTCAGTCTTAGTATGTTAGTTAAACATTTTTTATGTTATTTTATTTGGTTTCTATTAAGACTCATTTCTCCTAAGTAGTTAACTAGTGAAGGTTTTCAAAAAGTTAATACTGTATATTAACAGATAAAGCTGTATATGATAAAATTTTATAATTAGTATTGTGAATAAACCACTGACTCTTCTGAAGAACATATCATAGTAGGGAATGTGCATTGTTTGCATAAAATACGAAAGCAAACTTAAAATTAACTTAAAATTAACTTGTACCCAAAGCATGGGTTCTTCATGCATGTTTTTCATTTCTAATATCAATATTAATACTTAGAGTCCAAAATGGCAACTCAGTATTCGCAAAATTAACTAAATTTTATTTTATCATAATAGAAGTTAATCATTCAACTTTTACCCAATGGTTGTTCTCCCTTTAGATTTCAAATTGGTTTGTATTCTATTACATAGTTCTCCTTTGTTGTATTAGGTTGCATTTTGCAAATTTTGTTACCTTTGAGCTTCTTGTATACATATGTTCTTTCTCAACATGTATATAAATATTAAATATTTAACAGTCAGTAAGTAATTATTGCTAATTATGAGTATGTGGGGTGTTGTATGAATGATTTTTCTTGGGAAGGAAAGAAAGTAGGAACAAATTACTTTATAACCCCTTTTATTTCTAAAAGACTTCTACATTTACAATTTTTGGGGTGGTTATCTGAGGGTATTCTAAAAGTTTCTGTTATATATTATTATCTTGCTAGGACTCACCTAGACAGAAATATTGGACATAATTTGAAGAAAGGTTCAGAACAGTTAAAATAAGTGCAAACATTGAATGTACATCTAAGCATTATGAAATGAGAGCTACTTTCTCAGAGAATACAGATAAAAGTCTGACAAGGTTTGAATATGAAAAACACTTTCAACCTAAATATATTAACCTGCTTGCTAATTGATCAATACCATTAATATCTCAAAGTTTCTAAGATAGCAAGTAGCACCTATTCATCTCATATAGAATCTGAGATGCTGTAGTTTATACAATGCACCATTATTTTAAGATGTACCTCTAAAAAAGAAAAGTGCTGTCCATTGTCACTTTCTGATTTTAGACATATCTAAAAACGCATCTTACAATAAAAGAAATATGGAATATCCAAATTATCCCTAATTCTACTTGGAAATAAACTTTATTTCAAAAATAATCTTTCATCGTTGAAACTTAAGCAGACAAGTAATTTCTTAAACCATAAGAGATATTTTTCGAATTAATACTTAAAAATTAATTTTAATAGATAATGTTTTCAGCAACCATAAAGCAAATAAATAAGAAGATAATTAGGAGCATTTTATTCCTTAGAGCCTTAGTGAATTTTCTATATCTCTAACTCATTCTCCTTTCTCCATAGTGTTCCTAATTTTTTTAAACGTTTTTTCACATTTCCTACTGGTCATAATGTAAAATTTAACGTATATAAATTTTTAGTGATTAATGAAAATTGTAAAGTGAAAGATATGAGTTGAGCTTTTTTAATGTTTTTCTGTCCTAAGGGTTTAAAAAAAAATTACTGTGTATTTCTGTGAGGCTAGAAATTGACTGATATATTAATGCATGAATATTCACCTATGTATAGTATAGAATTTCCTAAGCCAAACTTCTGTTAGAGAGCATCAGTTTAGCTTGGAACTAAGGGCATACTTAAGCAATATTTTCAGGAAACATTGTTTTAACGACTGAACACATCTTTACATTTTAAGACATATTTAGGTCTTTATAACAGAATGCAGTGAAAACTTTCAATTCTTAAATGTTAAATGTTTATCTCTTAGTATCATAAACGAGAACAGTATTCTTCCCGTGTATTATTATCTGAGGTTGCTGATACTGCGGGCCAGTTTATTTCCCAGAGTATTCAGTGAACAGGAGATCCTTTATATGTAGCTCAGAAATTTTTGATGATACTTATAGCCCCGTAATATTGAAAATTATTGGAAGATTAGAGATATCCTTTAGCATCATCTTCCCTTTCATCTTTCATTAACACTTCCAGTGTACAACATAAAATTAGACTCTTTTATATCCCCTCCCCTTTTTTTTAAGTCTTGATGATAGAAAATCAGTTATAGTAACCAACTTCACCTCTGCTGTTACAAGGAAATAGGGTTAAGTTCTTATCTAAAATCTCAAGGTGTTCAAATGTTCTTTAAGGTTTCTAGAAGTAGTAGTATATAGACTGTGGAGTCAGGAAGACCTGGGTTTATGTCTTGACTCTGCTATTTTATTTCCATGAACTTTATTTATTTCACTTATAAGCTGGGCATAATGTTGCCTAGCTCATAAGATTGTTAGGAAGATTAAATAAAATTATGTAAATTTAATACAACAGTTCAATAAAGTATTAGTAGATCTCAAGTGATTTAGGTATTACCCAATCATATTCATCATTGATGAATATAATATATAGGTTTCTTAAAACTCTACATCTTCTATAAAGCTTAAAACAATGTAAAGTGGTATTTTCTGAAATGATTTTATGAGTGGTAGTATATATTACTTTTGTAGTTAGAAATATTCTGACCAAGTTTACTCACAGAGAAGGCATGCCATTATATGCTTTCTGTGTCAATTACCTGTTGCCACAATAATGTTGGGAAACAACTATCCACAGAACTTCAGAAAGTGTACAACACTGAGCATTGATTACTTGTGTAGATGGAATTAGCTGGAGGTAAGTTAGGCAGCTTTGCTGATCTTGGCTGGGCTTGTTCACATGCAGGGTCAGCTGGCTCCATCTGTCTCAACCCCCATCAGCCTAGCCCAAACATGTTCTCATAGTCAAGGGCAAGACACAGAAGTAAAAGTAGAATACAAATACATTGTCAAACTTATCTTACATCACAACTGCTAGTATCCTATTGGCCAAAGAAGATCACATGGAGGAGCTCAGAATCATGGGACAAGAAAATATATTCCACTTCTTGATGAAAGGAGCTGCAAAGTCACGTTACAAATGACATAGGTAGAGGGATGAATAAAGAACAGTGACAATTAATTATGTCAGTCTATCCCACTCATATATTTGTCCTTAAAAATTATGAGAACCAAGTTGTCCTTCAAATTCATTAGCATTCTCTACTCTTTTTATTTAGAGTTAGACCATCTCCTTCATAAATACAAATTCCACTGGATTCAGAAACTTCACCACTTATATGTCTAATTGAAATATTAAGTGTAGGGGGCTTTGTGTCTGTTTTATTTATTTTTTCTTTTTTTGTGTATTTTGTTATTTTTAAGACTCCAGCCAAATTATTTTTTTACATATTAGCAGCTACTTTCCTACCAAGTGGAGATTACACAAAGTGTGGGAAAAAATGTGCCTAAATTAGCCTCTGTGATGAGAATTAAGAAAAGTACTATTTTGGGGTACTTTGTGTCTATGGAATCATATTTGATGAAATAGTTTGGCAATGTCTGGGGAAAATGAACAGGATGTTTTCTGCCAACCATTCTCCTACTTGGTATCTAACCTCAGGCAATTTTCTTAAAAATTGTATCCTTCATGATGATACCAGTTTCACACAGTTTTTAGGTTGTTTTTAGATTAGCAATTGTGTTAAGTGGTTAATTATATTCCTTGAAATTTTTTGTTTTTCAGAGATAGCCAGGCAAGCAGCACAAATAAAGCTTTTGAGGAAACTTCAAAAGCAGGAACAGGCTCGGGTTGCCAAAGAAGCCAAAAAACAACAAGGTGGGTGATTTAAATGATACATAAACTCGAAGAGTGAGTATTGGTTAATTTATAAAAGGCTTCTCTTCTTCATTCCTTTTCTGATGATGTGTGTGCTTTGGTTTTTCATCATAGCAATAATGGCTGCTGAGGAAAAGCGAAAGCAAAAAGAACAGATAAAGATTATGAAACAACAGGTAAGTTTACACATCGGAACTGATTTTTACAATACAGGTATTTTCGAGATCTATTTATATATATACATTATTTTCATTTTGATTTGAAATAACTAGATGACATTAATATTAAGTATCTTATTTAGAAAGTTTTCATTTTCCATTAGTTAAAATTCACCTCATTTTTAAACCAAACCTTCTACTTCCACGTTTTTAAGGAAATGATTACTAAACATAAATTTGTGTAAGTACTTTTAATATCCTTATAAACTTTGATTGTAAGTTGACATCTTGAACAACTATCAAACTTTTAATGCATCAGTAATGAAGGATAGTGCTTAAAAGATAAAATATTATTAACAAAAGCTTGCTCTAAAGTCTGTATAATACTAGTAAACAAATAAATTCATGTTATATAGAATAAGGTTTTCCACCATTGCTTCTGAATGCTTTCAGAGTTAAAAATTAAATTGAAAATTGCAAAAAATGAAGAAAGCGCTATTTCAGTAAATCTAGCATTCTGTTGTATATCTGTATATCCCTTTCATATGTGGTTTTCAAAATTAAGTATCAGGAGATGAAGTAATTTTTAAATTCTTAAAGGTAAAGTGTTACGTGGTAAAATATTCAACTTCATTTAAGATGGGAATATGTGAACTGCTCTCCCATATCCACACACTCATGTAACCATGAAAGCAGAAAGGAAAAAGGAAATTGGGGAAAACTACTTACTATTGTTTAAAAAATTTTAAACAGCAAGAAATTATTTCTGAGTATGAAGTGAAGTCAATTATGCTATTATATAAATCTTTCTTAAATAATTGACTTGGGTTGAGTATGATGTGGTTATCTCTAAGGTTCCTTCCAAAATTGACCAATGCAGTATAATTAGAGAAAGTTGATATAGTAATAGAATTGGGATTCAGAATTTAGATAGTCAGGCAGCCTACTTAAGAATTTTGTGACCTTAGATGAATTACTTAACCTCTAAATCTATTTCCTCTGTAAAAGAAAATAACTGCATCATCTGAAGATTAAATGAGATAATGCATGTCAAGTGCCTACCACAGTGCCTGGCAGAAAGCAAATGCTCACTTTTTAAAAGATAGATATAAAATACCAAACTATGATATACTTCTACAGTAATTTGAAGTAGCCAATTATAAGCTTGAAATCCTTCATTAGTCTGTTAATTATCACTGTTAAAGACACTATAGGATTGACTTATAAGTTTGTAGTCTAATGAATGCCTTTATTAAAATGCAAATATTTTCTATGTATTACATATATATGTAAAAATAAGTTCATATCTTATTTTAAAGTGAAATAGTAGTGTTTCTGTTAAGCTTTTTTTTATTGCTTATCCTAGTTCCGCTTTTTTTTAATGCTTATCCTGGTTCCTAATGGCTAGAGACTCATCAACTCCCATCAGCACTTTAAATTCAGCTTTGTTGTCATAAAGTCTTGAAGTGTACAACCTACATATACATAGTCTTTGCTGCTTGCTCCTCAGAAAAGCACTGGGGTCTCAAGTTTCCAGAAACATTAACACAAATGATCTGATTTTTGATATTCATCAAGATATTTATCTGACTATTTTTAGAATACCATAGTCTTATTCCTTATTGACAACAAAATGAATCAAAGTATAACATAGGTCTACTCACATAGTCAGTTATATAATGCCTATTTTAAAGTCAGCATTAGATCTAGAATAAAATAATAGCATGTGCTTCTCATCCTCTGGGTTATTTTCTACCCAGCAGGCCAAAAATGTCACTAGATAGTCCTCAAGCCAATTTTCTGGAAGCTTGCAGAAGCACTATTATGAAGCAAAAGGAGCAAAGGCATTGGAATCTGACCATGGCTCTGTGCTTATTATTTGACTTTAGACAAAATATTTACTCTCTAGGAACTTCAATTTTCTCTTGTGTAAAAAAGAAGATAATTTTAACTTCTATGTTGTTGTTGTTCGTAATCAGTAAGATATTTTATGTAAAGTGTCCAGTTCAGTGGTTAGGTACTCAATTATTATATTATAATCATTTATTATTACTAATGTTTCTCCCTGTTAATGCTCATGACAGCACTACCAAATATATGTACATGTGTATATAAATCACTTGGACAGTTTAGATAAAGCTCTAGCCTGAGTGTACTCAGCCCAAGATTTCATATCTATCTCTGCATAAGAGAGCACTCAATGACTTTGCTGACATGAGATCATAACACCTTATAACCTAATGATTGACAAAAGCAGAAAAAATAAATCAAGAGTATGTTTTACTTAGGTCTCAAGTTCTCATCTAAATAAATGCTTCAAATACGGATCAAGTCCAATCTTCTCTAAGACTTGAAAATGAAACAAAAGACACACTTGGGTTTTTATTTTTGGCAAGGTATAATTAATATTCAAAGTCAAGAAAGGATCACCAACAGCAGAATCATAGAATGTGATCAGTCTTCTAAAATAGCAGTAATTCCAGAAGTCTCGTTATCCTGTGGTAGACTTCTATGGGGAATCAATAACATCAGTGTGCAAAAATGAAATGTTTAAAAACATATTAAAGTATAACTTCAAAAGGTAAACTGGCATCTGGTAATTGGAGTGGGCATTGTAATATATAGCATTATAAAATGTGTTGGCTCTGGAAATCCTAGCACAAAAAGAATTTGCAAGTAGAAAGATTGAGTTTTTTTTAAAGCTATGTATTTATTCTCATCAGTGCCTATTCGTGACCTTCAAAGGGGTTTATAAACATGAAATTATTAGCAATGTGCTTATAGAATGAGATCATTTTTAATAATGAAAGTGTAAAGTTCTTACTAAAATTTTGATGATCACTAAATTCTAAAACAATACTACATTAAATTTAGACAATGTGACTGCCAGTTATGTCATATGAATCATTCTCTAGAATGTTATTGTAATTAATCCATTTTTTTACAATTTTTTTTTATTAGTTTCAGGTGCACAAAACAAAGTAATACATAGACATTTATTATTTATATCCCTCAAACTGTGTCAACCCCCCTCCCCCATCCACTACCCCTCTGACATCGCACACAGCCATTACATTTCCACTGCCTCTGTTCATAATGCTGTACTCCACTTCTTATAAGTATATACATATGTATATATATGTATATATGTATAAAATATATATATATATATATAAAATTATAGTTGACATTCATTATTGTTCAGCTTCAGCTTCAGGTGTACAGTGCAGTGATCAGGCATCTACATCATCCCTGAGGTGGTCTCCCTCATGAGACAAGGGTCCATCGGATACACTACAAAATCTTTACAACATTATTGATTACATTCCCCAAATTGACTTTCGTATCCCCGTGGCCATCTTGTGGTTACTGAGTGTGCTTTCTAATCCCCTCACCTTCCTTCTTATCCCCCACCCCACCCCCATATAGCAACCCTCAGTTTTTCCTCTATTTCTCCGAAACTGTTTCTGATTAGTTCATTCACTTATTCTCTTCTTTATATTCCACATATAAGTGAGATCATATTGTATTTGTCTTTCTCTGTCTGACTTATTTCACTTAACATAATGTTCTCTAATCCATTTTTAAATAGTGTTACAGATTATTTCTGAATTTGGCTTATGGTAGTAGTTAAAAAACAATGTCATCATGTTATTTACCATGTGAAATAAGAAATTATACTGTGGAAATAGTTGTTAATCATCTATTAAAATTGTGTGGCACTGTATGCTTTTTTAAAGCATTTTAATTTAATCATGACATTCTGAGAAAGGGCGAGCACCTCTCTCTATTTCATACAAGAGTAGGTATTATTTGCTCAAGATCATGCAATGAATGACAGTAACTCAGGACTAGACTTAGGTTTTCTGATTCCTGATACATGATTTTTTCTACTATACTGTTCTATAATTATTTGTAATTGAAAATATTTATAAAGATCCACAGATTAAATGAGTTTAATCAGTTTGGTTTACTTGAATTCTATATGCTTATTTAGCATTTGTATTTTATAAATTGTTTTGAGAAACAATTTATAAAATTACATTGACTTGACATTAACATACATTTAATGTTAAACTAAGTAATTAAATTTTACACCCACCATGGGTAACCTTTGGTAATTCTGTTATGTGATTCCACTTAAATGCTTTTCACCTGGATATTTATTTCATTTTACTATCTTAAGTTATCATTTTTCCTGCAGGAAAAAATTAAGAGAATACAACAAATCAGAATGGAAAAAGAACTTCGAGCCCAGCAAATTCTAGAGGTAGAATTCTTAAATTTGATATAATTAGCAATATAGTCATATAATGTCTGCAAAAATAAAAATTTTATCTATAAGTTCTCTCACTCATACAAATTAATATGCCCATCAGAGAGTCTCTTTAAACATAAAGCATAGAGTAAGACCTTGTCTTAACCTTATTTAACAGGCTCATCTAATCCTAACAGTGAAAACCCTGGAAGTAAGACAAAAGAGAAAAAAGAAGGAAAAACCTCTGGATAGCCAGTATGGTTGTCATAAAGATCATATGCTAAAACTCATGTTCTTTACTTTTAGAAAAGTCATTAGTCAGATATTTACTTTTAATTGAGAAATAAAACATTACAAAAGTAAAAGTAAATTTTAGATGTGGAACCAATTTAGCCAGCTTGGTTTTCTGGTTTCTGGTTTCTGCAAGCTGATGGAATAGGGCCAGGAGACATAGTTAGCATCAGCAAAAGTAATAGCCAAAAGGCAGCAAGGGAAAATATAAAAAAAAACTGCAACCAGCATATAGGAGTTCAAAAGCCTAGCGACAGTCTAACCTTTTAGCTGAATAGTAAGCAGTTTTCAACACCTGAGTAGTTGAAAGGCATTACTCTATCAAACTGTGCAGTATGATAGTTGATGTTCAGAATAATTGTCCCAAGTCATCAAGAAAAAGCCAAATTTTGTTTAATGTACTGTGTCTAAGCAGGCATATGTCTCCAAATTATTTCTATTTAAAATAGTGAAAATAAACTTTTAATGGTTAAAATTATTACAACCTGTCCCTTATTCGGGAAACTATTGTTCTATAGAACAATTTATTCCCTGAGGGCTCCATATAGCTGAGGTTTTCTATGTTACAGGTTTCCTCCTTCTAGCAAGATACACATTTCCTTTCCCATTTCAAATTAATTTAACCCCTAATAGAAAATATTCCTACCTTAAAGTAAATTGAGAATAACTACTAGATAGTTATGCAGCTACTAGATAATGCATGACTTAAGATTATGAAGCTCAAATTTGATAGCATAATCTTGATATTCAAAATATGCTTCTTGAAAGATTATAAGTTTTCATTCTATTAAAAAAATATTGAATTTAACCACAATATACAGCTAGGGAAAATCAGATATAATGTTTCATTTAAATGTTACTGATGGCCTTCTATATCTCAAATTTCAAATATTAAAGAAATTTCAAAGTGGACATGTGCAAATTTTTAAATGTTACTAATTTATTCTTTAAATAACTTTTATTTATCAGTTAAAATATATCCTGTGTTCTAAATTTTTTCCTGTGAGCATATTTTACTTTTCAAAATCAGAAAAATTTAATACATGACATAGACTCTTTTCCTCTGTGATTGTTTTAAAGTAAAATAACAAACTCAATTATTCAGACTTTAAACAGTATTAAGACAAGAAAAGCTGACATACTCATCAATTTAAGAGCTTTTTTATATCTTAATGTTAATGTATATATTGGAAATGAAATTAGTATGTTGAATATAATGTTAACTGGGGGAGAATCTGTTATTGTCTGCATATATGTTACATATAGTTTTGTACCTTGTGAGGCATGTAGCTCCATTTTCAAGTCTGAGATTGTTTGAAGTTGTAGTGGTGCTATTGCATGACTTTGAGACCTGTTTTGCATGCACAGGCTAAAAAGAAAAAGAAGGAAGAAGCGGCAAATGCCAAATTATTGGAGGCCGAGAAACGAATAAAGGTTAGTTTAGATGAGAATGAGAGTTTCTGTTTTTCAAAAATAAAAACTGTATGAAAAAAAAATTACATGAAAAAAGGTAGCTCTCCTCAAAAATGACTATCTGAAGAAATGTTTAGCACAGATACAACATGTGTATAATGTGTACTTTTATTGTATGCATAGTGTGTGTGTGTGTGTGTGTGTGTGTGTGTGTGTATAATTTCATTATATAGGTATTTATGTGATGCTTTGAGCTCTTTAAATAGCAGGCATCAAATCAGAAATGCAAACTATTGCATGATACCTGTATCTAGCTTTGCTGGATAAGAATGATCTCCCCAAAGAAAGCTATTTTGTGTCATTTATGTTTATGTTTCAAATTGTGTCCCAAATCTGATTCTCTCCTTAAAGTATAACTTTCCCTTTGTCAATGTCTGGCAACTGTTTTAACTATAAAAAGTGAAAAGGCTGCAGAAATGAAAATCCTCTTTATCAACTGTTATTTACCAATAATAAAATTAACCATTTATAATTATTGTAACTTCACAGGTTGTTTTGGGTTGTTTTGGTTTTGATTTTTCTGGCATGAAGTGTAAGAGAATTGGACCCCTGCACCGTACACACACACATGTTCCACTCCTTATCTTCTATGTTTTTCATAACTGATTACTGAAACAGGGCAACTGAGTGATCCTGTGGCCACCACAATATATCTTATACAACCAGAGAACTGTCTGTTACTTTTTCTATACAGACTCTGTTACTTTGTTCTTTAGATTGCTACCCCTTTTCATGACTGCCTTAAATATTAATTTCATCTATATCTTACTTTTATACAAGTATTGAATTGGTGACATTCATAGAATTGTTTGCATTAAGCCCCACCCCCTTGGGATGGTGCAGTAAATCATAGGCGAACATAGAAATCCCAAATTGATTCCATTGTCTCTTGTCACATTTATATGTGGTATATGGAAATGATGCAGGTGCTGTTTATTATAGAGTATATTTGGGAATTTATATTCAGAGTAGAGAGAGTTCTAATCAACTAGATTTGAGGGCTGTACCATAATGTATTAAAATAATAAAATAAAATATATGTGCCCGTTGTATCTAACATGCTCTGACCATGTAGCTAGTCAGTTCAGTGAATGTGCCATTGAAATGTGCTTTGAGGTCACTGAATTTTAAGTTTAAATGGCTACTGAATAAATAAAGGTCCTTGCTCCTATAATACAGTTTTTATGTATTAGGTAGAACCATATGAAATTACCATTTTACAAGTAAAAAAATGATTGAATACTTGCAATTTCATATGATGCAACCTAATGGAAGACTATAGAATCTCAGAAAATGAAATTTTATATAGCATGTTCTAAATCTTCCCTAAAAATCATGTATTAAAAGTTTCTTATTTTGAAGGAAAAAGAAATGAGAAGACAACAAGCTGTGCTTCTGAAGCATCAGGTCTGTATACACATAGTTATATCATTGTTGAAATTTGCATTTTATAATTTTTCTTAAGTCTGTTTTGGGGAAAATCTTCAAAATATTTTCTTTAAAATTTCCAATATAATCCCTGCTTAAGTTTTTCCTTCATCTTACAGTTGATTGCCTTGCTTTGGTTTTGGTGTCTTTTGGGGGGGTTAAAATTTGGTTTCATGACTCTGTGATTTCTGTTTCATAATGTTGTGCCAACTCTTTCTACCAGGAGTTGGAGAGGCATAGACTAGATATGGTATGGGTATGTTTATTTTTGTACATCTAACACCGCATTGTGATTTGGTTGTGATATGGTTGTCATAGCAATGCATAAAGTGTAGCACTGGCTGCTGTCATATTACATACTGCTGCATGGCTTTACAGCACAGTGCATTGCATACATCTGCTTGTTTGTCTATAAAGAAGTATGGTACATCTCCAAGATTTTTAATTGAATGGTGCAAGCCTTGTGTAAGGCTGCTGTCTAAATTTACATTACTGATGTCACAATGAAAGTTAGATTACTATACAATTTGAGACAATTATGACCCATACTCTCCCATCATTCTAGACACAAAACTTCCATTGAAAACAATGGGAATTTTGAGTTAGTTTGATGAGAGAATATGAAATATATTCTGATTTTATAGACAAATTTTAGAAATATCCCTTTGGGGGGACCACACATATTTAAACAAAAAGAATTGATTAAATAACATAACTGATTTTTTTTATCTTAAAAGAAAATGAGATTATCAAAGTAATCTAGTGCCTACCTTATTGTCATACAGTGACTTTTATGTTCCACTTACTAAGCCCATGGTGCAGCTTTTATGGCTTTACATAGCGCATCAAGTGGCAGACATCAGTACAAAGGAATATCCCATTTCATTGGTGTTGGTATATGAACCACGGCCAGATTAAATTAGTATTAAAGCTTTAAAATAACTTTCTAATTTGTTGGTGGCTTATTGGATTTACAAAATGATAGTGTACTTGAAATAAAAATAACTAATTCTAAAACCATGAGTTAGTGGTTATAAATCAATTTCTGCCTGATCTAAAAATTGAACAACAACACAACCTTTAGTTTAATTGGCTATAGTACATATTTGTGGTTTGTCTAATAGCAGATGTAAGGTAACTGACCTGTTCCAGCCAACCATTATGCTTTTTGTTCTGCCAGCTTTTGAAGGAGCATCACAACTGACCATAAGTAAATCTTGTATGCTTCTGTTTACACTGTCTCCATGTTCATTGCTTTATCCTTTTGCTTTTGATTGTTCTTGTATTTGCTTTCTAAACCTGAACTAAAACATGCACAGACTGGCCATTCTTGTCTTATATTTAGTATTTACTGTGACTTGTCTATAAATGCTAAACATGCTATACTGAGTTTTGTTTTGTTTTGTTTTGTTTTTCCATTTGAAAGTCAAACTATGAAAATTAACAATGGTTGAGTTATTTTCCTAATTTTATCTGGCTTAATAGGAACGAGAGAGAAGGCGACAACACATGATGCTTATGAAAGCTATGGAAGCTCGTAAGAAAGCAGAAGTAAGTATATGTTTCTAGAAAAATATTACCTTGTTATAAATTAATATTGTTTCCTAAAGCATTGGCATTTCTAAATATATACTTTTTAGAGTATGGGTTTATCATGATTTATAGGCTTTCATAAGCAAACCAAAGGTTAGTGATATAACTGTTAGAACATAAAAGAATGCAGGAAGGATTTGAATGTACGTGTGAATTATTTTGGCTGAGATTCTAATTGTCTTTTTTTAATATAGAAAATGGCATTAGTTTTGATAAAATTAGCTATTTATTACTGTAACCAGAGTTTCACAAAATTGCTATTACAGCATGCCTACACAAGTCCTACGTGTCCTAATTCAAATGCTAGTCAACCCAACCATGGACTTCTGCCCTCTCAATTATCTTTAGCATTCTATGTATAAAATTAGGCCTAAGTTGTTCCTTAAAATAGACTTTTAATACATAATTCAGAATAAGAAAATTACTGAAATAAGTCAAAATGAGTTTATTTGGCATTTAATAGAAATCAGTTAAAGGTTAAAAAGGAATATGTTCTGCATTAAAAAAGTCGAATAGAGGTATAGCCGTGATAACTAGAGCTTTGGAGTTTGAGAGACTCAGATTCCCTTGCTGGCTCTGGACCAACTCGCTTTACCTCTTCAGGCTATTCTTTAAAATTGAGATGATGATGCCTGCCTCCTAGGATCAGGAGATGATCAAGTGAGATAAACATTTAGGAAATGAGAATTAATGAAAAAGACACAGTTTGATCTAGAAGTTGAGAGACCTGTGTTTCAGTATTTTAGCCTCGCTCTGGCTTCAACTACCATTATAGGTCTCCGATATGTAGAGACAGTGTGTGTATTATTTAGGAACCTGGACTTTAGAACCAAGTTCTCTAGGTTTGAATTCTGGTTTCAGTACTTTTCAGCTATATAACTTTGCGCAAGGTATTTAACCTCTCTGTGATTCAATGTTTCATCTATGAAGTGGAGATGGTACTAATTCCTATCTCATAGGAGTTGTTCTCATGATTCAGTGGGTGTGAATGTGTGTGTATCAAATTCTTGGGACAATGCCTGGCACCACATAGTGCTTACAGTTGCTTAGTACTGCATGTTTGCCATTTGGAGTGGGCCTAGCAAGATGCGTAGCCAGAATTGGGAACTACTAACATAGATTACCCTCTCAATCTCTTCTAAGCAGTCTTTAGTAAAGTTTATGGAAGTTTTGCCCTAACGTTTTTCCTACTGTCTTCCCCCCCACCTTGTTAATTATCCAGGCGCATTGACACCCTCTATACCTAACACAATAATGGAATGTACGCAGGGATTTATAACGATTATCTCTGATAAAGGACAGGTAGGGAAAGAGGGAGGTAACAAATTCCAGGAATTGGCATGGTTGCTACTGTGTTTCCCCGAAAATAAGACCTAGCCGGACCATCAGCTCTAATGCGTCTTTTGGAGCAAAAATTAATATTAGACCCGGTATCATATCATATATCATATCATCATATCATATATCATATCATATCATATCATATCATATCATATCACCCAGTCTTATATTAAAATAAGACCAGGTTTTATATTGATTTTTGCTCCAAAAGCCGCATTAGAGCTGTTGGTCGACTAGGTCTTATTTTCGGGAAAACATGGTATCTCTATTACCTTCTGAAAGCAATATGGTGGTGGGGAGATTAGGGAAAGAGTTTAATTAAAATCCTAAAAGCTCAACCTAATTTCCTCCAATCTGGAGAGATGGAATCTGAGGAAGCAACTATGGGAGCAACTCAGGAAAGAGATCTGGGCGGTCCCTCAAGAGACACATTTTTCCCTACCAAGTGTGTTTCTTACCAACAGAAGTAGAAACAATCACGGCTTGTCATTCTGATTTTTCCTGGTGGGGGGGAGGAAAGCAAAAGAAGGGAGAATAATGAAAATAAACTAGGACATTATCTCCAGACATACTAAGATTTAGTTGAGAGGGAGACTCAAGAGCATAGTAAGAATAAGATTATGTAAAAGAGTGTTAAGAGGTACCCAAAAGGTCTGAAAAACATGATCCTTTCATTGGCTTATCATGTTTGCCCCTATAGCCTGGGAGGAGAGTGGGAAAAGCTACTGAAGAGAGGTGGGTAAGATCTGGATTGAGTGGAAGGTAGCAGCCACAGGATAAATGAAGATAATTAAAATTAAATCTTCTAAGAATCCATCGAAGACCAAGAATACCTTTCATGGGAAAAGGATATACCTTTGACGAGAAAAAGTGAATCAGGTACAGTGTTTATAATAAAATTTGGAAAGGGATAAGAGAAACCAGGTACAGTTCTCCCTCTCCTAGCTGCCTTCATTCTCAGAAAAAAGACACATGAGTAGCATAAAGAATACTCACCCTTCATCTAGAGTACTTAGAAGTATAAAAACAAGTATCAGGTAAAGTGAGAAGGAACTAAAAGAAAATTAACCCACCTGTATTGGAGAAATACAAGTTTTTGATAGGGCTGCCACATGAAGCGTAAGTAATTAGGAAAGCAATGTCAAATCAACCATGCCAAAATGTAAAACCAAAAAAAGGAAAAGTAAATATGTGCCTATATACATGAAGAAATAACTTAAAGCATGAAAATTTAAAGAACCTGGCTCCCTGTATTCTTTTTTGCTTTCCTCAGCACTCCTATGCATTATCCATAGAACAGCCAGAGTGATCTTTTCAGGAAGTAAACCAGATTATATCTTAACACTATGCAGTGGCTTCTCATTGTAATTATAATAAAATCTATATTCCTCTCTATGACATACCAGTCCCATAGGCTCTGACCTCTGTCTACTGCTCCTGCTTTACCTCAGACAATTTGTCCCTTATGTACTGCATTGTAGTCATTTTTGTCTTTTTATTTTTCCTAAACGAAAGGTCTTTGTGGTTCTTATTTGTTGTTCAGTCATAGATCAAATGTTAGCTTGTCAAAGAGGCCTTCCCAGAACAACTAATTTTGCCTTTTCTTATGCCACGTCTCTGGAAGTCCATTTCATCATCTTATTTATTTTATACCTGTTTATGGTCTATCTCCTCCCACAGTGTAAGGTCTATGAAGACAGGAATCTTGTCTGTCTGTCTACCATTGTATTCCCAGTTCCTTGATTAAAGCCAAGTATATAGTAGGTGCTTTGAAAATTGAAGTTTAATGAACGAACGAATGAGTTAAGATGATAGTGGCCATTAAATGTGCTAAGAAAACAAATTGAGGATAAACAAAATAATTAAGGAATGAGTTCATCATTATCTTTTCATATAATTCTCTTCATATAATACCGTGTTTCCCCGAAAATAAGACCTACCTGGACAATCAGCTCTAATGCATCTTTTGGAGCAAAAATTAATATAAGACCCAGTATTATATTATATTATATTATATTATATTATATTATATTATATTATATTATATTATAGACCCGGTCTTATAGTAAAATAAGACCTGGTATTATACTATATTATATTATATTATATTATATTATATTATATTATACTATATTATACCCGGTCTTATATTAAAATAAGACCGGGTCTTATATTAATTTTTGCTCTAAAGGACGCATTAGAGCTGAGGCTCCGGCTCGGTCGTATTTTTGGAGAAACACGGTGTAACACAAACACCACTTTATGTATTTCTTTATGTACACTATGCTGATCTCACTTTTTGATATAATATTAACTCTATATTTTTCAATAAAAGTAATTAATCCCAACTTGTATTGGTTCTTTTATTTAGAAATGTGATTTCTATAGTTTTTCCTTTATAAAAATCTATAATTAGTAAGAATATTCAGACATATGGGAATTACCTAACTTACTATATTAACTTTAAAAGGTCATTAGTATATCATCATAGTTCATAAATATTTTCCTAACAATGTAAGAAAGAATAGTATTTATCCTCATGAATAGAAAAGGCTTATTTCCAAGTGTAATTCAAGTAATATGAAATACATATGCTTTCATTATTACTAATCACTGGACCTTAGGTTGGTTTAAGCAACGTGACAAAATAGCTCAAAATCTCCTGTTTCATTATAACAACTTAAAAGTGTGCCAGTCACACATTTTTAATCACTTTACTCATATTAACTGAATAATCAACCATAGTAATCGTAGCAGAGTCTTTTGGATGTCTCCCCAGGGATCAGTAAACTACAAAAGGTTGTTAAACATGCATCTCTCACAGAATGACTGTGTCAGCACTTTAGGGACAAACCCATAAAATACAAGAGAGTAGTTCAGGTTTTGGAAGTCATCTAGTAAACAATTTGAAAGCAGAAAATATGTATACCTCCCCATGATTCAAGTCATGAGGATGTTTTATAATCCTATATTTATACTAATCATTACTGAGTGAAAAATAAAAATAAAAAGTAGAATTGCACGTATAGACAGTTTTGTTGAAGCAAACCCGTTTTTCAGTTTAAAACATAGTAAGTGTACTAATATGACATACTTACACTTAACGTATTGTAGTTAGAATATACATAATATGTACATACATATTTACTTACACTTATATATTGTATTTGTATAATTATTTAAAAACAAATGTAAACATATTTTATATTAACTGTATAATAAAATATTAAATGTCATGTAAGAAAGCAGATCTTGGAAAGAATTTTTATCAATTTAATTTAGGTATATTAAAATCTATCTGATTTAAGAATTATTAACAATTTTGATTTTAATTTAGGAGGTATTTGTATAACAGTAGCTATTTTATATAGTATTTAAAGATACTTAAAGTAAGTACAGACTTGTGTAATGCTTATGGTGGATTTTATGAAACTATGATAACTGCTAGATTTTATTCTTTTTAACTATTATTTTATACTGATAAAATATAATATAAATAAAATAAAATTTTTATCAAAAACATAAAATATAAGCGTTTCTTCAGTCATGTGATTCATAACTTTTTCATTTGTTTAAACTTAACTTTCATAATATTTTAAATGTAAAAAAAGGCGTCTTTAAAAAAAATTGTTCTACTCATGCTCAATATATGACCATAAAACGGTATCATTTTTATTCTTTATATTTGTCTTCTATAAATGGCTTGTATTATTAATCTTGTTTACACTTTTATTCTTCTTGCACCCTGAGGTAAGCCTGTGTCTCTTAAATTACATTTATGTCTTTGAAATTTTAAGTACAAGTTGCTGTCAAAAGAAATGTATTCTCCTAATTATGCCCAGAACAAACACCTAAGAGACCCAGTAGAATCGTAAAATGCAAAAAACATGGGCATCTTTGCAATATGGTCTCTTAAAAATGGCCTGTTTTGCAATAAGTTGTAAAACTTTACAATAGCAGGTCATTCTACCACATTCATTGTTTGATTTTTAAACTCCTATAATTCTAAAATAGAATAAATGTATTTCATGCATTTGTTATTATGCTATAGACTTCTAGAAATACTTTAATGTATTCTTTTAGATTCCCTAAAATAATATTTTTATGTGAGTAAAAAAACTGATTTAAACATTTTTATTCTGTATTTTGAGCTATTCGGGATATTCTATATTTAATGCATTTGCTATCAAAATGTTTCAACTTTGAAATGAAATTTAAATGACTTCTTAACTAAGACTTTAGTAATATTTTGATACAGAAAATCCCATTACTTTAATTAAGATGATTAAAAGATGTTTTATGATAAACAACTTATATTCCAACAATCCACATTTATTTCAAGAATTTCTTCATTAGAAAATTGGGGTGTGTGGAGGGGATGAAGGCCAAAAAAAATTGGGAGGAATCATACTAATTTGCTTGTAATTATTTATAATCAATCTAAAATATACTCAAGTTATATCTTTAGGAAAGTCTAAGTTATTGCCCTGAAATTTAACCAATATTAATGTAAAATATGTTTTAACATTCCTTTCATATTATGTTAAGTTTAGTAAGACTTAACTCTGGTAGGTCAAAGGTCTGTTGTGAACTGATCTTACAAAATCAGAAAGTTCCATTGTGAAATCCTGATATTTGACATATAAATGAAATATATTATTATAGAAATTAGATGTAGGATCAAGCATGACAACTTAATTTGTCAAGAAGAGGCTTAGGTAATTATATGGCTCTTTCAGACAATATACTAAGTCTAGAAGAGAGAATACTACACAAATTTCAACATCTTCACATTTGGCCTAAAGTCATTTCCACTTTAAACTTTAGTTTCAGGAAAAATTATCATATAATAAGAAGTCTGTTTAATTTTGATATGGGGGGAGGTCTGTTTCCAAGCACATAAAATCACAGTGTAGACAATTAAAATTGTTAAGAAATTAATGTTAGAATAGATGTGAGAAATATATTTTACATATTTTAAAATTCCTAAATATCACCTGAATATTATTATTAAATGTATTGAACTCCACTTTTGGATACAAGATATCTGTATAACTGAAAATAGAAGACATCAATTATGTTTGTCCACAGAGTGAAATATGAAAAGTAGAGGGGAAAAATGGCAATTGAATATGTTTAATGAGTAGTACAAATGTTAACCTATCTTTATGTGGCATTTGTAGATTCAGCAAATGCAGAAATGCTTAACTAATATTTATGCTGAGGCACACAGACTATGTCCGTTAGAGACATATAATAACTATTACAGTCGGAAATAAGAACAATGTTTAGGCCAGTGGGAGGAAATTTGAACTGATATAGGCCTGAGAAGGGGAAAGATAAAATCATTAAAAACTTTCTTGAGGTGTTTGGCAGATTGTACTCCTGGGAATTGAATAGGTCTATCAAGAAACCGGTGAATAAATTTGTGCCTCTGACCTCTAGAAACTCACACTCATGTGGGAGAGGTCAACTTTAAATAAGTAATTGTCACAGAGTACAATAAATGCTATAATAAATATGTGGAAGCTCAAATAAGAAATGTTAAAATGCCTGAAGTAGTTGTGGGAAGAACAAAAAAATAGACGTTAGTTCTGTGAAATGAGAAGGAGCTATATGCATTGTTGGCAGAGGGGATGACATGTACAGAAGTACAGTGTTGTCACTAAATTGGACCTGGACGGGGAGGATGAAGGTACAAGGAGGGGTTAGTCACTTTAACCTTGTGTATACGCCTGCCGTGGCTTTGTTGCTTCTGCTTCTCCTCCTGCTGCCCCCTTCCTTCTCCTCTTCCTCCTCATTCCTCCTCCTCCTCCTCCTCCTCCTCCTCCTCCTCTTCTTCCTCTTCCTCCTGCATCCTCTTCCTCCTCTTCCTCCTTCCTCGTCCTCTTCCTCTAGCTCTTCCTCCTCCTTCTCCTCCTCCTCCTTGTTCTCCTCCTCTTCCTCCTCCTTCTCCTCCTCTTTCCTCCTTCTCTTTCATTTTCCTCCTCCTCCTCTTTCTCCTCTTCTTCATCCTCCTCCTCTCTTCCTCCTTCCTCCTTTCTCTTCCTCCTACTTCTCTTCCCCCTCTTCCTCTTCCTCCTCCTTCGTCCTTCTCCTCCTTCCTCCTTCTCCTCCTGCTCCTTCTCTTTCTTCATCTTCATCACCATCACCTTAACCATCACCCAAGCAGTGCCTCACACTGATTACACTCACTTCTCAACACACGTGTATCACACAATGTGATTAGAGCACGGGAAATGCACTGAGAATCATGAGACACGAGACCAGAACTGTGTGGGCTAGGTTGTGACTGTCTTTATATGCCATTTGAATTACTAGTTGATTGTTGAGGGAACCCTAAAAGCTCTCTCTGGTTCTTTAAGAACCATTTTGTACCAGAATCACAGGATTCTATACAAGTCATTAAAATTCACTAAATTTAGAGACTCTGTTTCCTTTGAAAATATTATTTCGTGTTTCTCCAAAAATAAGACCGGGTCTTATATTAATTTTTGCTCCAAAAGACGCATTAGGGCTTATGTTCAGGGGATGTCATCCTGAAAAATCATGCTAGGGCTTATTTTCCGAGTAGGTCTTATTTTCGGGGAAACACAGTAATAGACAAGAATGGATGCTTGTCTTTAAATAATAAAGGTCCTACAAATTTCTAAGATTTCTTAAAATCTCCATTTCTATCCTAAAAATTTATGTCACTTTTATATTCTATTTTATATGCTATTAGCCATGCTTTTTTAATTGGGAGAAATATTGCATATTGCTAGGTTAAACTGATATTCAAGAATATAAGCCACATTTATCTCATGGCATTAAATAAATTCTAACTGCTTTTCTACATATCACTGAAGTATGTGTATGCCCCCAGATTGCCAATAATATTATTTGGCACTGTTAAAAGAGTGTTAATGCCATGTGGGTCCTTTCTCTCTTTTTGAAAAGAAATGGTATCCATTTTCAAAAATTTTTAGTGAATAATAGGCTCAATTATTATATTTATAATTACTATTTTGTACATAATTAAGAATTCTTGGTTAGCCCTATATAGTAGAAAAATTTACACCAACTACTTTGAAATCTGTGATAGACATTTAATATAGTTTTTCTATTGTGATTTTAATTCATTATTCTGGTGAGTAACTAAAAAGTTAAGACTTTGGAAAAGTTCGTAGAGCAACATTTCAGGTGTTTAAAAATTAAAAATCTGTTTCTGTGGAAAACTGTTCTACCAATGATAATTTGACTTGAAAATCTATATATACTGCATTGTGGGAATATTACATATTAATTGTGTATATTTCATGTCATTAGACCCTCAGAAACTGCTTTTAGTTTACAATTGACAAGATCCATTGTAGAACTTTTTTTGGTGTGAATAATCTCATAATATAGCTTCCTTATCATTTTCCTTCCAAATGTCTGCATGAATCAGTAACGCAGAAATTTAGAGGCATTGTAAAAATGAACAGTTTAACTTGAGCATATCGTATAAAAAGACCCTCATTACCTAGCCTTTGGCTGTGTATCATGATACTCAACAACTACTCAATCTGCAGCTTATGCTGCAGTCCTGAAACTACTAACAATTTCTCAAACACACTGTGCTTTCTCAATTCTTTGCCTGGAATATCCTTCTCCACTCCTCTCTGTCTCCCTCTTGGCCTGCCTCCCCCAGCAGTCAGTGTACTGTCTTACCAGTGGTAATTAAAATGGAGATGGTTAGGATGTAGACAAAAATGCTAATATGGTACAGGAAGCAATAAAAATGTTAATAACAATAAAAATGTTAAAATTACAGGGAAAAACTATTAGAATTAAAGAAAAATTGGTGAAAGGGAATAGTAGTGTTTAATTATAATTTAGATATGCAAGGTGGGAATAATGACCTTTTTGATTGGAGTGTACCCATATAAGGATGTAAGGGAACAAAATATGTTCATCAGAAACAGCAAATAATTTGATTGCAGCTACAAAGAATATCAAAGTAAGGAGTTAGACTTTATTTTGATAAATAAAAGATTTTTAATCAAGAAGAGACATTATCAGCCTTACTAGAGTAAACTCATCCTTTATGTATCAGATGTGTGAAGTAGTAGGTTAGAATTGCCTGATGACTCTAGTGTTATTTCTCCTTTAAATAAGTAAGAATTGTGTTTGAGGTATGACAATAAAGTAATGACATTGGTATTATTATAGAAAATCTCTTGACTTCTTCCAATAGAATGTCATCCCTGCAAAAAGGAGAAAGGATGATTATTTCTATGTTGTTACCATTACCCAAAATATTCTTTGAAAGCTTTTGGAATGGCCTTCAGAACCCATTTCGCATTCCTTTAAGTGTTTATAGTGGTAAATAACATTTTTATTCCATCGCAGGTGCTATCTGAAGACTAGCTAATTCATTTTGAAAGAACTGCTTTTGCGAGTTCAAACATGTTGATTCCAATTTCCTACTGTAAATCCTCCCTTGCTTCTTGGAGTTCCATAAAAATTTGTGTTAATATTAGTTAACTTTATGATATGAATTTTTTGTTGCCCATGTACATTTTATATGCCTACTTTTATTAATAAATATTTCATTCTCATATTATAACCTGGGAAAGGATTGAATAAATTTTGAATAATAGAATAATCTGGGTTTAATGTAACATTGATATTTTATTTATATATATATGTAAAACATATGTATATATTGTATATACAGTCATAAGGTTATTTTGAAATTCAAAGGGTGAAAACACTGAAAAGCAGTAAGTCATCGTTTCTAGGTAATTCTGAGTCCATTCCTAAACCTCCTAAGAGAATTCTGTTCATGAAGATAATAACATTTTGATCACTTTTTAAATTTTAACTGGAGGTTTTCAAACACAATTATTAAAGAGACTATGTGAACATGGTTTTCTTTTTAAGGAAAAAGAACGGTTGAAGCAAGAAAAACGTGATGAGAAAAGATTAAATAAAGAGCGTAAACTCGAGCAACGGAGATTAGAATTAGAAATGGCGAAGGAACTAAAGAAGCCTAATGAAGACATGTGCTTAGCAGACCAAAAGGTAATTTATTGTGTAAACCATTTCATTAATAAATTTAATTTTTCCTGTGTTCTCACCTGATTCCTTTACCAGAGCTGCCATTATGAAAGCCTTCTGTTTTTAACTAGAGCAATGGATCTCCAAGTGTAGGTCAATCTGCCTCTCCTGGGTGGGTACCAATATACCTCAGCAGAGCTCCTGAGCTGATAATGGCAGTTCTTAATATATAAGTGGATTACTACAAACTTTTTAAATTTAAGTGGAAATACTGCAGAAATCTACAAAGATGAATTATAGAAGTAGATAGGCTTTCTATATTTTACTTGGTTCTTCCCAGGCATTTAGGTACAGAAAGATCTAACTTTTTCCTCACATCCTCATAGATACTTAAATAAATTAGGATTTATAATCTATAACCCCCTTCAATGCTTGAGTAATGGTAGCTAACTTTTATTATGTTTATTGCATACCGGCCACTGTGCTAAGTGCTTTACATGAATTCTTTTCCGTAAAAGAATCCTGTGGACCTGGTGTTTGTGCCCATTTGCAGATGAGGAAAGGGAGACACAGAGGTTAAGCAACTTGCCCACGATGACACAGCTCATAAATGGCAACTTGGATTCAGGCCTCAGTTTGTTAAACTCTGGAGTCCATGCTGTTCATCATCTTAAAAGCCAAGAAATGTGTCCAACCCAAGTTTTGTGTTTACCCTTTCATCGTGCTTCACAAACATGTAATGTCGCTAAAATACATAACAGTAGAAATTTATAAAGAGCAAAATCATCTTTTTTTATTTCACACATGCGTAGACATCAGTTATGTTTAATTATAGATAAGATGATATTTCTAGAAAATTATGTCAATACTGCATATTATCTACTGCATATTATCTCTATAATACTGTCTCAGTAATATATTCTACTTGGTCAATAGCATCTATATTTCTTTATATGCCATATTCAACTGATATACAAATAATGATTGTCTCTTGATTTATGTCAGCTCTTTTCTAAAGTGCTTAAAGCAAAATTTTAATACCCTACTGGGGATTTAATTATATTAATATTCTATTTGTTTGCTTAGAATAAATGCTTTTAGATAAAAATGAAAGTGTACATACTAGTTTTAGTCAAATTTCCTAAGCACAGAATGGGTACATAGGTTAGTTAATACATTTAATAAGCTCATTGCAATTTTTAAAATCCTAAGTGAACTTTATTTTCTTGCATGTTTTATTTTTAGTTAAATCTGTATGTCTTATATCAAATATATGTCCATTTTAAGCCTCACTTTTTTTAGCTTTGTTATATAAATTTTTAGAATTATATAGAAATGTGTATGTCTGATATAGTTTAGAAAAAAGAAAACTCAGAATTAAATGCTTTTCAAATGGAACAAAAGATTTGTATAGCATCAGCCAGTTCTGTGCTTCCACACAATGTTAGTAGAAAAAAAAAATCTGTGGTTAGCTAATTAAATGCAAGTGGAGGATTATTTTTGAACAAAGACCAGTTTAGATAAATAGAAATACTTGTAGGTCACATTTTTTTTCAATCAAAATTTAAAATACTGTTATTGAATCCCATTCGTGGACAAAATATTTTTAATTTAGATTACAGGTTTATTTAATTTTTTTACATGTCCATGACAACTGGTACTACAGTTTAGTCATTAAAGTTTAATATGTGAACATGATTGAGAAGTGGCAGCTTTCTAATTTTAGTATCAAAACTCAATATACAGTATTAATATTTCACTACATATAGAAAACCCAAAGACTGTTAGTTGCAGTATAACTGAGTTCCTGATAGGGTTATGGGTTCTGGTCATTTATCAGCCAAAGATGGTACCAGCCTTTGCAAACATACAGCCGACAGATGTACACTGTTTCTGAGCTACCAAAAGAGTGTGAATTATAAATCAGTCTCCATGATTAGAAGAAACCAATGCACGTGCTCTACTGAGTATGTCTATGGAAAGTACTTTTGAAAGGTTTACTTCTTAATGGTATCTAATTTTTGATCCAGTTATATAACCCATGTGTTATCAATATGTCAGTTAATTAAAACTAGTGTCTGTCTTTGGAGAGCTCTAAGTTCATATTGAGTTCAATCCAAATTTATTAATGGTTCCTTGCATTCAAGATCCTATGCTTAGTACCATGGGATTGCAGAAATATACCCAGGGAATTTACCATCAGGAGGGAAAACCATCGGTGCAATGCAAGAGAAAGAAAGATAACAACTCATTTTACTTCAGAATATATACAATCATGGCTTTTAAATTTTATTTTATTTTATTTTCAGCCTCTGCCAGAGTTGCCTCGTATTCCAGGACTTGTTCTCTCTGGAAGTACATTTTCAGACTGTCTCATGGTGGTGCAGTTCTTACGAAACTTTGGTAAAGTTTTGGGCTTTGATGTGAATATTGATGTTCCAAACCTGAGTGTTCTTCAAGAGGGATTGCTAAATATAGGGGACAGCATGGGTGAAGTACAAGACTTGCTTGTGAGGCTCCTCTCAGCTGCTGTATGTGATCCAGGTCTAATTACAGGATACAAGGTAAAAAAAAACAATGTGTGGAAGTTTTCGTGTTTTTTTTTTTTAATTTGTGCTATAAGTGCATTGATAGCTGCCGGTAGCATGTTAGCAGCAGATTGTATAGACTGATCCAGTTTTTTCTACATAACGTTAAATGTAGGTTTGCTTCAGGTTACAATTGGTACAAACCTAGAAAACCCGGGTTCATAAAGCCACAGAATGTAGAACCTTCCCAAATTACTCTTTTCCCCTCTAGCTTGCAGCAAAAACCAAGTTGATTTAAGGAAATACCCCAGTGATATTTAGCAAAACAGAATTCATAATTCATGAAGTAATTAAAACTTATGTATGCCTTTTGAAATTATACTGTGTTCTCTGAATCACTGAGTAACGGAGGCTAATCCAGGCGCCCAGAGACCAGCATGTGAAGACTCTGTACTGCTTAGTGGATGCTCAATGCATTCAGTTATCCTAATTCCAATTAAGATACACATTTCAGTCAGTCTTGCTCTAGGGAATATTGTATAGAGAGAAGCTTCCAGCTGTGCCTGTTCCTTTTTCCTTCATCCCCCATTCACTCAGTATACCAGGCATTAAAACCCACAACACCTTTGAGCCAGACAACACAATAAAAGGACTGCTGCCCCTTCCATCTCCCCCCAGCAGCCACCCCCCAACAGAATGTCTAAATAAAGCCTGGAAAAGCTTGGTATACTCTCTGTAGTCAAAGAAGGTACGATAGACAGTTTCTACCCATGAGTTTATATATTCCTCTTCCTGCCTAACTTTTAACCAAGGGTTTGAAGAAGGCATAGAAAGACTAGACGTACTTGCATTGTCTATCATGTCCTGCTTATTTTTGTCTCCACTTCATCAAAAATGTGAATAAAGCCCTTGTCAGTAATATCTAGATCGAATAATACCAATATTTTGAAATCTTATTGTTTTATGTTATGAATGTTTATGACCAATACTGATAAAAATGACAAAATTTTATAGGCCAAAACAGCCCTTGGAGAACATTTGCTGAATGTTGGTGTGAATCGAGACAATGTTTCCGAGATTTTGCAGATTTTTATGGAAGCCCACTGTGGACAAACTGAGCTTACTGAAAGCCTGAAGACAAAAGCTTTTCAGGCTCACACTCCAGCACAGAAAGCCTCAGTCCTGGCTTTCCTGATCAATGAACTGGCGTGCAGCAAGAGTGTGGTGAGGTAAGCATATGCCCAGAGTTTTCTGGTGATTCTTTTCTGTTTTGAATTTTCTTACACAAGTAGTTCAAATTGCATATAAAAATTTCAAAGTTAGAGACTAGCTCAAAGAAAAAAATTTAAATTACACTTAATCTCACCATTCAGAGATGACTAATACTGTTTTTATGTATTTCTTTGTAATCCATTGAAAAGAAAATTTGGATCATACTGTATATAATCTTTGTAAACTCTTTTGTTTATTTAAGCATTTTATTATTTATATACTAAAATGTAAAAATATTTTTTCTTGCTATGGTGCCAGAATCCAGCACTGTTGTAACAATCCAGAATTTTTATTTCCTTCACACTTCTGACAATCGATGACTACCTGATTTTCCTTAGTATCCATTTGTAGAATTGTCCAGCTACTTTTGGTTTTATTATGTGCTAATGTGACCTTAATATTATTAATTTACTGATGTATTAATTCGTACTTTTTAAAAAAGTACTTAATCTCATTTAAGTGTCAAAGTCCTCCACTGTAATATTTCAAGCTTTGGTGAACAAATCCATGTTCATTTTGTTCTTGCTATTACAGATTTTAATTATATTACTTTTAGTTCTTTATCTTTTTAGGAAAAGGGTCAATCTAAATATTTCAGCGTTTTGCATTTCTACTATTGCTGGACATTTTAAGTTTTCTATACTTGTCTTAACTATGATACTATATTAATATAATTTTTCACTTGTTTTTGTTGTTCATTGGCAGTTGTCATTTTTACTTAATAAAAATACTGCTTCAATTTCCTTACCAAATTAATGTATTGCATAATGGATTAATTTATGTTTTCAATGAATTTTTGCATTGGCAGTGAAATCGACAAGAACATTGATTATATGTCAAACTTGAGGAGAGATAAATGGGTGGTAGAAGGTAAACTCCGCAAGTAAGCTCTGTTTTATTAAAATTAATATACTTTTTTTCCCTTTGTACAAGTTCCTCAGTAAAACATACGAATTACAAAGATAGAATTCAAAATTGATTTTGTCTAAGAATTAGAAAAGGTAAAGCTTAATTAAGATGTGATATGAAATTAATAAAACTCGGGGCCAGAGTTTACAATGGACAAAAGATAATGAGATTTATAGAGCTTATATTCTTCAAACTTAGAAGAAAGTCTGTTTATCTTTTTTCTTACAAAGAAGTCAAGCAATCACATTTTCTAAGATTGTTGTTACTATCAGGTTACTTTTGTCATAAATAGAATCTGTTTGGAACTATCACTTTTTTTCTTAATTGCTTTCTAATTGAAGTTTGCTTTTATAGAGAATCTACCATATCCAAATGTATTCAGCATTAAAACTTAATTAGCTTCCTGCCAGGAAATATAATGCTGAAATTATTCAACTTCTATGTTAAGAGGGTAGTTTCTTTGTGGTAATTTGAATTGAAATTTATTCAGTCTGATAGTATGGGATCAGGAATTATCACTTAGCCATTGCTGGAGTTAGACTTTTCAGCTTTCTACTTTTTTTTTTTTTTTTAAATGTGTTCTAATTCCAAAGAGATATCCAGAATTATTCTTGAAAGTTAATATATTCTGTAATTTCTGGAAACAAATTGCTTACATTTTCTTTATTCTAATTTTATTGTCATTGATTTATTGCTTATGGTGAGAAAAATACTATTAGGTATTTTTGCTTAAAACTCACATTATGCTCTTTAAAAAGTATAGAGAGGAGTCTTTTCTTCCATATCATCATTTTTTTCATTTTTAAAGGCTCAGAATCATTCATGCTAAGAAAACAGGCAAAAGAGACACTTCAGGCGGCATAGATCTTGGAGAGGAACAACATCCATTAGGCACACCCACTCCAGGACGAAAGCGAAGACGGAAGGGAGGAGACAGTGATTATGATGATGATGATGACGAAGATAGTGATGATCAAGCCGATGAAGATGATGAGGATGAAGAAGATAAAGATGACAAAAAAGGAAAGAAGACTGATATCTGTGAAGACGAGGTAATCAAATTTAGGTTGATTTTAATACTTAACTAATACTGTAACATACTGAAAAACAACAAAGAATTCCGAGTCAAAGGGATTGGGTTTAAATTCCATTTTGACACTTACTTGCCTCACTATCTTCATCTGAAAACTGAATATTATAATATTATAATATTCACCTTATTCAATATTTATCTACATGTAGAAGGCGCTTACATTGAGTAAAAGAAGTTAAGTTTTTCTTTTCATATGATGACTTGAGAGTTCTCCAAAGAACTCTGCAGATTCCTTTTTCTTTTTTTCTTTCTTCTTTTTTTTTTTTTTTTTGCAGTAAGAAAATGTGATGTGTTAAGTGTTAACTGCGTTGATAGGGATATGTACAATATGCTAGGCAGGTCCGCAGGTAGGCCATTTAACCTTTCTGAGGAGTAAATTCTCGCAAAGGCTTTCTGGATCCATTCGCTGCGGCTACAAGCTGGGCTGAGTGTTAACCTGAGGAAGAAGCCAGGGAAAAGTTTTTCAGGCAGGGAGAATAGAGCAATGGCACAGAAGCCCGAAACCACAGTGTGCTTTAAGGGACTTACAGGTGCATCAGATGGTACCGGTGAGCCTCATAAGCAACAAATATGATTTTATCATTTTTTCAGTGATAGGAAGGATTCAGTGATAAAAAGGATTTTATCATTTTTTCAGTGATAGGAAGTCACTGAAGGGTTTTAAGTAAGGGAATGACATGGCGAAACTTGATTTTTAAGCGGCTCACGATGGCAGCTCTATGGAAGATAGAAATAGATGAAGATAGGACAAGATCAAAGGTAAGAGGATCAGGCAAGAGATTTTGCAGTAGTTTAGGTGAGTTGTGAGGGGTCTGGAACTAGAACAATGGCAGTTGGGATGATTGATGCCAGCTATGCCAGCACAGTTTCATTAGAGGGGTGAGAGCAGAAGTCAGGTATGATTGATCGTGAGCAATACAAAGTGAGAGAGTGAAGATGACAGTTTTAAGCATTGTGCATTAGAGGAAAAGGTAGTCTCTAGAGGGGGACAAAGACAAAGGACTTTTCAGAGGAAAGACTTGAGATGATTTTTGGTTGAAGGGCAAGTGTCAATAAAATAAGAGAGAGGGATTGAAGGTTAAAGAGATGAATAGTTAATGGTATGAGTTAATATCCCTAAAGATATTGGAAGATATTCAATCATGGTAAAGGAGCTAGCTTTGAAGAGTAGTCAAAAGGGGCGGAGTCAAGGTTACAGCCTGTGTGTGTGTGTGTGTGTGTGTGTGTGTGTGTGTAAGGGAAGCTACCATACACCTTGGAAATGGATATCTATAAAAGAGAGATAAAAGTTCAGGTCTTTTACCAAAAAAGAATGCTAGAAATATTGATAGGGCTACAGAATGGTACTCAAGAAACAATACATGTGTACAGCCAACCATTCCTCACTCCCTTGATGCCAGAAGTACCCAGCTAAGGAAATCCAGAAACAACTCTTTCTCTTTCTTACCTCAACTCAGTAATGCTACAGAAATAAAGAAGGCTTAAAGGGATGACTTTACTGATGGAATGTGAAAATAATATCTAATCAAGATCACTGATAAATTACTGAATCACAGTTTTGATTGTGGTAATGTGGATAATAATAAAATCACATACTGCACAATTCTCTTAAATAAAAATAGCATAAATATAGAATATTTTCATAAATTCCCCCCTTAATGTTATATTTTAAACCAGAATGATAAAAATCACTGGAATGAGCTTTACTTCTTTTAAGAGGACCAATCTGAAAAGGAGACTATATTGAGATTCCTTACAGAAATTATTTCATAATGTTGTACTTTGAAATCACTGGATCATATATTTTCATGCATGACTAATAATGTGAAAGATATATAATTTGGATATCAGTATTGTAATTACTTAAACAAAAGATACCATTTATTACCAGTCTGCTTCATTTGTCAAGTGAAGCTGTTTCCATAGCAAGAATTAAACCTTTCTGATCAATATTAATCATCTTTTCACAGAATTAGCACCCCTTTTAGCACTTAGTATTATAAATTGTTTTGAACTGTAAATTATCACAAATTTGACAACTCTCTATTGAGATTTCAGTATATTCTACTGGGTAGTTATCCCCCTGAATTAGAATTTATTTACCAAAATTATTTGTTTTGCCTGGCTTCCTTTTTCACAAGGAGAATTGACAAACCATATAGTTTTTTTCTTTAAGGGAGATAAAGACTATTAAAAATTGATATTAATGATTTAAAAATTGTTCGTTTTTAGACCAGATGTGCATTTAAAGTAATATTTTGGTTTTTTTATGAGTGTTAAATTATAGTTAATTAGACAATGGGGTTTAATTAATCAAAATCCTAGCAAATGTATATCTTGTTATTAATGTAACAAAACAGTTTAATTTTTTAAAAAAAATAATGAATATTTTAGGACCTAAGAAGCCAAATTATCATTTCCTTTAAATGAATTGAGAGTTAATTTTTGTAATGAAGAACTGGTAGCCACTTATCAATTTCCCAATAAAATAAAATTTTAACTATTTAATGAACCTGATCAATAAGATAGGCACATTATTCCTCCAAAAATAGGTTTGACCTCTTGATTAAAGGACAGGTAGAGTGTTAGTAGTTACACCTCTTAAAGAACTAATTGCAGGGAGCCTTTCCATTGAGACTCATGTGATCCCTTTCAATTAAAAGATACTGTTCTTGATTAAGTTGCTCTTTGTCCGAAAGATGATTCCCTCTTCTCCTCACTCTTCATTCCTTCAACACATGGAATCTTTCCCTAATACTTATATTAATATTGAAACCAATGTGAGCTTGAGGTTATATAGACAATTACCTCTGACACGTAGGGTTATGTGATGGGTTAACACATAGGGTTAGGTAATGACCCTCTTTTGGTTGAGATACCATGGAGAACCATGGCTGGGAAAGATTCTATGTGCTTAGTTTTGTTGTTGCCCTTCTCTCTGGTCTTTCCAATTCCTTCATGTCTCTTAAAAGTATAAGGAATATTAGCTAAAACTTCTTTAAATAAAACTTTACTAGACATTTTGCTTCTTTTGCATCATAGAAAGAGTCTTAGAAATGGCAGTTA
Source organism: Rhinolophus ferrumequinum (assembly GCF_004115265.2). Classification (NCBI taxonomy): domain Eukaryota; kingdom Metazoa; phylum Chordata; class Mammalia; order Chiroptera; family Rhinolophidae; genus Rhinolophus; species Rhinolophus ferrumequinum. The sequence goes on from NC_046291.1 coordinate 62,843,412, forward strand.
ATTTGTCTAATACATAGTTACTTTGATATCTTATTTCAGATATTTGTTGATTGAACTGGATTTTTACATCATCGAATTATTAAACATTTATCCCACTGGTCAAAAGATCGCTTTAGAACAGTATAGATATGTTTTTTTAAGTATCCGAGAATCAAGATTTAAGGGTCAGCGAGCCTGTTCTTTAAGGTTTCTGTAATCCCAGACACAAATCGTGTTACTATTAGCAAAAATAATACTCCTAAACGCCTTTGTAACTTGGCTCCCTACTTTTGGATGAGGAGTGGATAAGTGATAGGTAATCGTAACACTGTTGAGGTTTTCCTTTCACTCCCTTTCATTGGGGAAATAATCATACTGATTCAAAAATATCTATTCATGAGTAGTTGGTGGCAGTGTGGTTTTTAAAAAAATGCTCATAGAAAAATGAACATCAAAAACAAGTTCTTACTTTTTTAAACCTAGGATATGTCTGTGTCTTCTCATTAAAGTACAATTTTCAGAAAGAAGGAAAGGAATCTATTTACATATTATGTACCAGCAACTCTGCCATTCTTTCAGATCTGTTTTTATTTAGTCCTTACAAAAATTCCATGTTACAGATAACATTATCACCAATTTACAGTTAAGGAAACAGACTTAGAAGAGTTCAGTAATTTGCCTATATTAAATAGTGCAGCTGAGATCCAGAGAAGGATATATACTTTCTATTATACTTCATACTTTTCCTCTAAAACACACAATTTGGGGGTACTTTTCCTATATTGGTTTTCTCGAATGAAAAATTTCATGTAATCACACATAAACTTTCCATTTATTAAATCAGTACTATATATAGTAGGGATTATTTTCCTTCTAGAAGCTCAATGTGTTAAAAATATAACTTACCTTCTTTGCTCTTCTTCTTTTGGTTTGTAGTACTAATATTTTTTGTAGTCTCCCTGATTTACACCCTTAACATCATGATATACTCCTTTCTTCATCTCCCTCATTCGTTTCTGCCTTATATCCATGAGTTGCCAGGACTTAACAGTTTTAAATGTGTATTAAATAATATCTCTTACATCCTCTTGCTTTTGTCAGTTTCTTTTACCCTATTAAGGTCCACACTTTCCTTTCTCCTTTATTCATTGCAGCAGTCTATTAGCTGGATTTGCCAATTCTAGTCCTTAACCTGCTCCAGGCCATCTTAACAACTATTGTCATATTAATCTTTGTAAAGCATGGTTCTGATGTTTAACCCCTTGCAAAGCATTATATTATATTGTCCATTGCCAAGCATTTACAGTACTAGACAGTTTAGGCCTAAACTCATCTTTGCCTTATCTCTCACCTTACCTTTCCATCTGCCTTTCATGTCGAGATATGTCAAACTCTTTCTGGAATGCCCTTGCCTCTTTTCTCTGATTAGTCAATTCCTAACCATTCTTCAGTAGCAGATTAAAACACAACTTCTTCTATATAGCCTTTTTGGTATAGATTCCCACTAGATGTAATCTCACCCTCCCCTGAACTCCATGACTCTTATTCTCTACCTCTCTGAGATCCTTATAGCTCGCTTCCTAATTTGTGGTGGTTTTTATTTTTTAGTGTAGTGTTTTATGTTTCCTTACCAGATTATTAGGTTATAGAGAGCAAGAACTGACTCCGATTCATGTGCAAAGGGCCTATGCTAGTACTTTGCCTATAGGAGGCTTTCATTAAATATTTGTTGATTGAATAATTAAATAAATCTTAAAAACAGGTAAATGATACTGTATTTTGTTATGTATAGGATGAAGGTGACCAAGCAGCAAGTGTTGAAGAGCTAGAAAAACAGATTGAAAAACTGAGTAAAGTAAGCACTTTTGGTTTACACTTTGTATCTTTTTTTGCAGTGTTTTAAAAATCTGCCTTGTATGACATTAGTTTTTTTTGGCTGCTAAATAAAAACAAGCTTTTTGTAAATAATTAAAATAAAGAGCTCTAGAAACCTTTCTCATAGTTAAATCTTAAAAGTTTAATGGCAAGGTTAAAAGCCTGCTTTTTAAGACACAGCACTAAACTTAATCAAGGCCTATATTCTTCAGTTCTTTATTTAAATATAAACTATCCATAAATGCATGGTTTTATTTCTTGGAATTAATTACTTTTAAAATTCACGTCGAATTTCATGGTAACAGTTTCATGTTTTTATGCAACATGCATTTTATGGTTCAATTTACGTTAATACATTTGTGGATTTTATTGCATTTATAAACTGTATATACCAGGGGTACCAAAAAAAAAATGTATACAAGTGGACACTTTGATCAACGTTGCTCAAACAGTAGTTCGCTACTGTAATCAGAAGTGTCTGGGCATTACTGAGTATTACAATTTTAATACAGTTTTCTTTTCTAAAAATGTGTATACATTTTTTTTGGCACCCTCTGTATTTACAAACTTCTCATTAGAAACTAAATTCAATAGCATTAGTGAAGTTTTAGATGAGCATCTTGTTGAAAAATGAGTTTTTAAAACTATTATGAGATTAATATTATGAGATACCTATATGTTATATTAGTATTAGATTCATCAAAAATTTATCCCAAAATTTAGTCATAGGTTGCCTAGGTTTACAGATGAGAATAAAAATAAGCAAATACAGACATGGTCAGTTATATACATGAGTATTATTTGTTATACACTAATCAATGGAATTGAGCCAATTTGCTTTGACTCAATAAAGTACTTGATCACATTGTTCATTGTCAACTAGAAGACATGATTTACTATAAGATAGATACCTGATACAATAAAACTTATCTTTTTAATCTATGGTATGAAAAATATTCCAATTACCCTGAAAATAATTTCTATCTTTATAAGAGTTACTGCAATTGAAGACAGACGTGTAATATTTAGCTCTTCTGCTATCTTTTCCCAGTAGTGAAATTTATCTGCTCTAAAGGCATAATAAATATAAAGTCATGTATTCATTTTTAAAGCACTTACCATCCATAGCTTAATTATATGCATCATTTTTTAACAGCAACAGAGTCAGTACAGAAGGAAGCTCTTTGACGCTTCTCACTCTTTACGTTCGATGATGTTTGGCCAGGATCGTTACAGACGCCGGTACTGGATTCTTCCCCAGTGTGGGGGGATTTTTGTAGAAGGCATGGAGAGTGGTGAAGGTAGGAACTGTTAATCTATTACAAAATAATGTAAGAGCCATATTTTTTGAAACCCTGTTACTCCTTCAATGTATTTTGGGCTTCCAAAATCAAATTTGCTTTATGGATAAATATTGTAAAACTTGGATTCTTATTCCCTTTTAACTCATAATGCTCCTTTCACTGATAAATATTTCTTCCCTGCCCATGATTTTTCTTCTGCTACTCTTTCTAACATAAACATAAGCTATTCCTTTTCTTACTTAGTGGACAAAGATCTTTACCTGTATTATCCTTTATAGCTGCTGCTCCATTTCCCTTCCTTCCCATTGTCATATTTTCCAACATGTGGTTTATTCTTTAACCTCTGCAACCAGCACCCATCCTGATGGTGTCTCTGGAGGTAACCTGCTCAAATCTTAGATTCTCCTCATCATGCTCATTCCTCTTGAAATCTTGTTCACAATCGAAATTTGTGATCACCTCCTTCTCCGTTAAAATTCTTTCTTGAGTTTTATGTTACCACAATATTCCTTGATATTCTATCTTTATACTCTTCTTTTGCTGGCTCCGTTTCTGTTGGCTGTTACATTAATTAGCACAGTACATAGAGAATTTATGTGCTCAATAAACTGCCTTGAATTGAAGTTTTCAAAACCCTATGACTAGGTATGCAAATGTTTAAGTTCTGATGGGGCCAAAAGTGTTATATCAGTGCTTACAGGTTTTATGATGTACCTGTTACCCTGTGGTGATAAAAGGAGGCAAACTTCTTTATTTTTAAATACCCACTATGTGCCAGGCATTTCTAGGCGCTGCAGGAAGTTCGAAGATACATAAAATGTAATCTAATTGGTGCCATGTAGAAATTTAGCAGCTCAAAGGGGAGCGTGGATTGATTAATCACATACCTGTCTAGAACAGAAATTATATATAAAGCAGTTGTTTTTAAGCCTTTTGTTTTTAGCAATGGAACCACCCCTTTTTTTCCCCCAATAAAAATCTTATGTGGGGAGTGGTTATTGAAATAATGCAAGTAAAGTATTTAGAATAATGGCTGGCATGTAGGATTGGCATATAATAAACAGTGTTATTACTGTTTTGCAGAATAATATATTTCCTATGGATTCAAATTATATGAAGCAAAAGTATAAAATCATACATTAGAATGTGTGAGAATCGTGCTCTGCCTTCCCAGGGCAGAAGTTGCTGGTGGAATCAGGGAGGGTACATATAGGCTTTAGTTGTATTCTATTTCTTTTGAAAATTTGATATAAATGGGTTAGCATGTTGATTTGACAGTATATTTCATTATTTTTTAAAACTGTTTCTTAATATATTTAAAAATATTTTAAGCATGGAATAAAATGAAATGATAATAAATATAGCCAATTAATTGAAAAATAATAAGTAATTGGAACTATATTATACTAAACCCATTAACAAAATGAAGAGGCACTTTTAAATGGGAGAATATATTTGCAAATCATATATCTGATAAGAGGCTAATATCCAAAATATATAAAGAACTCATACAACTAAATAGCAAAAAAGAATCCAATTAAAAAAGGGGCAGAAGATCTGAATAGACATTTTTCCAAAGGAGACACACAGATGACCAACAGGTACATAAAAAGATGCTCAACATCATTAATCATCATGGAAATGCAAATCAAGACCACAATGAGATATCATCTCACACCTGTTAAAATGGCTATTAATCAAAAAAAAAAAACAAGGAATAATAAGTGTTGCCGAAGATGTGGAGAAAAGGGAACCCTCATTCACTATTGGTGGGAATGTACGTTGGTGCAGCTTCTGTGAAAAACAGTATGGAGGTTCCTTTAACATAATTACAAATAGAACTACCATATGATCTAGCAATTTCACTTCTGGGTATTTTTCCAAAGAAAATGAAAACACTAGGAAAGACATATGCATCCCCATGTTCAATACAGCATTATTTTCAATAGCCAAGATATGGAAAGAACTTGTGTCCATCAGTGGATGAATGGATAAAGAAACTGTGGTGTGTGTGTGTGTGTAATTATATAATGGAATATTATTCAGTCATTAACACGAACGAAATCTTGCCATTTGCAGTAACATGGATGGACCTTGAGGGCATTATGCTAAATGAGATAAGTCAGACAGAGAAAAACAAATACCAAATGATCTCTCTTATATGTGGAATCTTTAAAGAAAGCAAACAAAAATATAAAAAATATAAACTCATAGATATAGAGAATAGATTGGTAGTTGCCTGAGGTGGGAAGATGGGAGGTAGGAGAAATGGGTAAACTTTTTTGATTTTTAGTTTTAATAAATTGTTTAAATAAAAACATCTTATACAGAACCCCAATACCTTTAAATAATAGCATTGTTCTGTTTGATGTATTTGGGGAACTCCTAGCCCCTCCAGATCGACCTCTACCCTATATACTTGCTTACCAATCCAGGGGTGGCCCTAGAGGCAACTGTAAGAAATGTTAGGAGTTTGCAAATCAGAGAGTAAGGTCAGAGCCATCTAAGGCATAAACACAAAGTGCCTTAAAGTGCTCAAAACAGGGAAATGTTATATAGCCCACTTAATATTTTATCGTAACTTTTGGCATATGTGATGATCTTTACCACTAGATTGTGATCTCTTCAGGGCAGAGACTAATTTAGGCAGGGGAGCTACACTGGCCTGGGAGCGAAGTACACACTGGATTGGAATAAAAAGGGACAGAGAAATCAGTTGTGGGGCCAGTAGGTAAAAAGTAGGGAGTCTCTAATCTCAGGTGCAAACAGGCAGAATGGGAGACAGAGGTATCTTGAAGGTAGAATTGCTTGAATTATTGAATATGATGTAAGAAAGATGAAATCAGAGATAAATTTGATGAATTAATCCTCAATAGAAAAATTGTGATTCTTTAAACTGAATCAGAGGAGTCAAGAGGAAGAGTTTGTTTAGAATGAAATTAAAGGAAAGTTTTAGTATAGAAATCTCATTTAAAATGAGAAAATGGTGAGTCACTTGGAGGTGCAGAGCCTTGTGAAAGCTTAAGAGCAAATAAAGAAATGTCCAGGCCAATGGTTTTACTTTAGCTATAATAAGGATCACCTGAGCCACTAAAAAAACAAAAAGTAAAACAAAACCCTCCAGTATGAATTTATGTAGACCAGTTTACTCACTTTTGCTAACACATGTGCATTCCACTCTCTGTGTATTTACGTACTATACTTTGCCAAATTCTGTTCAATATAAAGCTAATTTGCCTTTTCTTCAACATCGAAGTTTCACCCGTCTTTCTAGATCCAGCCCAAATCCGAGCCCTTTTATAAAATTCTTCCCCAAGTTATTTAAATGGATCTAGTTTTTATGATCTGTGAACTCCTAGAAAACCAAATAGTTGTACCGTTATTTTGGCACATTGATACACATAGTATTCTTTATATTATTTTAATTTTATAATCCTCATGTACAATTTTTTATTCTCTCAAAGTGTTAAGCATAGTACTTTATGTGCCCAGGCACACTAACAATACATTAAAGAAGTAACTAAATAATTAAATGTCTCTGTAAGGTTTCTAAGAATAGCTTACAGGAGACTTTTTAAAACAATGTAGGTCTCTCAGATTAACTAACATGGATTGAATTTGTAGTTATGAGACCTCAGTTTGCATTCAGGCCTAGCACTTAACTTCTGAGGACCCTGACTTCCCTCTCTATGACAGAGTTTTAACAGGCACTGTATAAATTATTTGATTGTTATAAGGATCATGTCAAATAATGGATCTAAAAGAGTCTACCTAATGATATGTAAATATTAATGTACTTTATACGATTATTTGTGGTCAAAGCACAGTACAGGGTGAAAGAAGGAAAACTTTTTCACGTAAACTTTTTTTTCTCATAAAATTTGTACTAATTCATTGATGAGTTTGCATCTGCTATATTCTAAGTGCTGTGGATGGAAGTTATAAAATAGATGTGGATTCCTTCTCTTTATCTTACAGTTAATTAAAATAGAAAAAAAATCATGATTTTAATCAAGTGTTTAATATGCTCCTATATTGTGCCTTGTATTAAGTACTATGGAGATAAATTCCTCTTTTCCTGTCTCTATCCATAAAGAGCTCACAATCTAATTGGAAAGGTATATATCGTATATGAAGACAAAGAACCAGTGCATATAAGTTCAGGATATAGGCCAGCCCTCTATCTGAGAGAAGGGCTGATAAGGAAGTATAAATACTGATTGATAGTAACTACCATGAAATAAATGGATAATGAAAGTTAATAGAGTATTAATAGAGTAATAGAATAGAGTACTCTATTCTTCTCATTTATCACTTTTTTAAAAGTTCCCCAAAAACATAATCTGTTTTTAATAAAGTTAGATTTGATATTCATCTATTTCAAGGTTTAAATGTACAAATAAAAATAAATTCCCTATAGTGTCATTATGATCAACAGTATTACATAGAGCAGATACCAGGTCTTGGATTAGCTCCAAAGAAAAACATTAAATCCATGTCATACAAGATGCAAAGCAGTGTGCACCACGAGGGAAGTGTACGATGCTGACAACAGCGGAGGTTATCAGAAATGATGACTCAAGAGCAGAGATGGAACAAAGCGCCCAGAATCTCCTAAGCCCCCATGTGGCTCCATGGGATGTGCCATATCCAGTTACAGGCCACATCAGCAATAAGCACTCCAGGAGAGACTCCTGCCTTCATGCTACTCTATATTTTTAGGGTAGTCCAAAAGGAGGCAGAAAGCCCTTTGTTTCTGTAAGCAACAACATATATTTCAAGGGACCCTTGGACCCAGGGACAACACTAGGGCGCCTAAATCCAAAGGGCCAAGGTCCACATCCCGAGCCTTGGGAACAGTGCCAGCATCTGCTAAGGGCCCTACTAACCCTCTGCACAGCAGCTCGGTGACCAGCTGGCTTGCCAATGGGCCTTAGGAAAGAGGGACGGAGGAGAGTCTTTGTAGCCAGTTAGCTAACACTGAGGGTTTATTCCCCTTCAGTCTAACCCCTGCCCCTTGGTGGCTCACTAGGTTATGCCTTCCCATCTGGAACAGTTATCAACTGGATTTTAAATGGTGCCTTCTGAGGGAGATACCAAGTAGCCAGAAAAATTCCCAAACAAACCGTATACTGCAACTTTAGGAAATGGAGAGCTCCCCTAAGCCACCTGGCTGTATAGCCAACAAATAACCCAAAGTCGTACATTTGTGTACTATTGCTCGAGTCAAGGAAATCAATGAGTACTAATTCACCCAGTGATAAGAGCCCAAGCCTTCCCGATGGCAATGTCCCCTTGAGTAGCTGATAGTGGGTCAGACCTCAGCGTATTCATAGGCACCTATACAAGGAAAGAGCCCTGGTGCCCAAGGCTGCAAGCCTGTATCCCTGACATCTGCAGGTCGGCTCTGATGCTGGCACTAGAGACCACCGCTGGGAAAGCCCCCAGTGCCTTTGGGATTCTGAGTCACTATTAGCACCATGTGCTATCTGGCCAGTTTGGAGCATTTTACAAGGTCTGGTAGTTATTCCGAAAGTATGTAGACGGTGTTCTCTCCAGGGCGGAAGTAGGAAGGGCCTGCCTTTTACATAAGAAAACAAGTTCCTTGGGATCACAGAGAGTGCCAGCCAGCCTGATTCAATGCTACATTTTGCATCCACTCTGCATTCATGATTCCCCAGGTTGGAATACTGCGAGGGTACTGCTTGTTGGTCAGACTCAACCGCAGGTCTGAAGTGGAAAAACGCGCCCCCAGGTGCCCGTGATGTGGGGCATGGATCCCTGGGAGCTGAGATGTCTGCCCCTGAGAAGATAAGGAGAGTTTTACACAGTGTAACTAGTAAGGGCAGGATTATGGGTGGCCAGGGCAAGTGAGGACTCTGGAGTAATGGGGAGTAATTGCCCGGGTGTGGCCTGACAGTGGAAGGTCCTCCACAGTTAAATAGGGTGAGGATGACAAATCCCACATTGGGATAGCTTTGGAATGAGTGTCATTGTGTGGGTTAGCTACCCAGGATTATTCAGTCCCGTGTGTTAATATGTGTGAGAAAGGTGAAGAGAGAATTATTCACACTTCAACCACCTTCTCACCTTCTGTGGTCAGGGTTATGCTCAAGCAGAATCCATATGGTCTGTCCCTTTTTTCTGAACAGTAAGTTCCACATGAAACCAGCAGTTGCCATTTTCCCACCAAAGCTGTCCTCCCGATAGAATACACTGTACGGGGATACGTACTGCAGCAAAGTCTCCTCCTTGTAGAGTGAGCGTATAATGAAAATTTAGAACTGTAAAGAGAGAATCAAAATTGCCGTTCCTGTGGGTGTAGCTGGCAAGTGTCATCTGTAAAGCAGGAAATACGGACATTTGTATTCATTTGTAATATGAACAACAGGACCTCCCAGCTACCTGGTGAAATCATGATATATACCACAGAAGGAGAGGAATATTGAGGTATGAAAACTTAAGGGCCTGCACACCAAGTAGTCTTCATTTCTCCTGTTCAACTCCAGGATGCCAAGGTATTTCGCCAAAGTGAAGGGACCTTTATAAGGTATAAGCAGTATTCAAAGTATAAACAGTAGAGAGCAGCCAGACTAGACGGTCTTATAGAGGTCATTGTTGAAGAGGTTGGTGCAGCTATCTTTTAGAATTCTATTCCAGCATGCTATACAGCCGGTGGGTAAAAGGAAGCCCGGGCCAACCCCTCAATACCATGTGGGCAAGCCCACTGTTGAATGGTAGCCACTACGAGTGGAATTCCAATTGCTTGATTGTATCATTTCTGGAAACCTCAGTATATAACAAATGCTTCAGTCCAATAGTATGTACGTTGTCTGCACATGCAAGAGGTACAGTGATTCCATATCCAGAAGAGGTATTTATCATTCAGTGGCTAGAGAAAATAAGATATCCAAAGCCATCTGAGCCTCTGCCAGAGACCTCGGTCATAAGCACTTGTACTGCTGGTGTCAAACAGGGTTGTTAAATTGTGAAGTGGTGTTTCTCCGTACCCCTACCTGAATTTATTCTTGTTTGGGAAATGCAGTCTCTTTCTCCTCCAGGTATGCAACCCTGTTGCACAACATTGGCAGCTCTGTTAAGTATAGCTGGGTTTTGGCAACGTACCTGGCCAACAGTTATGGAAACTACTAGTAAAGTTCACAATAAATATGTCCAACTGATATGGAGACATACCAGTGCAGGACTTAAATACCCCAGTATTTCCATGCCAGTTATGCAATCTGATGATGGAACAACTGAAGGGTCCATCACGCAAAAGGTGCAAAAGCCTTTGCAATGACTGAGATGTTCGGCCATTGATAACACCGCATCTCAACCACAATAGAGGAGCTTGTTTGCCTACGCTCCTTTGCATTCTGGAACAGCAGATTCTTGGTCCCTCATTTCTAGCAAGCTCATACATGTTTGAAGCTCCTCTCCTTTCTTGCATACTGAACTGAGGAGTATGGTGAGCCATTCCTCGGGGGGACCGGGACTGAGGCCAGCCCTCATCCTCCTGAAGTTTGAAAGAGCCCAGATCAGGTTACAGAAAAGCCTGGCTTCAGGAGTTAAATGAAACTCGTAAGATGGAGCTGCTGACTGAGTATTCCCACAGGTAATCTCATTTCAAAAGAGTCAAGATGATACAGGGTATTTTCCTTGGTTCTATTCTCCTAGTCCTTTTCAGAAATCTAGAGGCTGTGAGATCTTACCAACTGGTTTATGGGGTGAGGCTTAATAGCTCTAATCTTTGAAGGAGATTCCTCCCCAGGGACCTTCTCTACCTAATCTTCTGGCGACTCCCCCTCTCCTAACAACTCTTCAAACCTGTGAACCATTCAGTATTCTGTGTCTCATCTCACAGGTCTCTCTTGCACAGTCTCAGTTGGTCTTTTAATTTTTTGAATAGGACCACGCTTCCTCCCACACTCTAGAATTACACAGTCCATCAACTCTGCCTTACCAATCCTTCTATTTATAGCAATACCACACTTACTGGTGGGAGGGAGCCTCTGCCAGAAATCTAGCCTATTTTCTTCTTTTGTTCCTTTTCTCCCCTTTTTTCCTTTGTACAGAAACCTGTGCCACCTATTAGACTCTACTCTCTCTTTGCATTTCCTCCCCTGAGATGGGGTTTGTACGACCTAAAAGAACTATTTTCTTTCTAACAGTGCCTCCCAGAGGAGGAGTAAGGTTAAAACCGTTGCCCACTTAGGTGGATGGTCCTGCTTCCACCCCCCACCCTTCTCTGCACCAAGGGTGTGTCCTCAGGCCTCCCGCTCTCCAGCCCTGGGTGTTCTTATCATCGTGCAGCACAGCCGGTGTGTCTGCAGCTACTCCTCTCTGGGTGTGGCCCAGTTCACATTTCAGAGTCTCCAGAAAAATACCCCCAGTGGGGATATATTTTAGCACTGCTGCCAGTTTGGAAACGGGGGGCAGGGCCTGTCCCAGCATTGTGGGTCAGCACAGACTGCTCATTCTGTTTTGGGCACGGGTTTCCCCTGCTCAGCTTCATTGAACACCACTGTCGCCCTTCGTTGTGCAAACAAGCAAGCCAAGAGCTTGTGGTAGGGGGCCTGCTGAGAACCGAGCTCTTAGTCTGTTCAGCTTCCTCCTGTCGCTGCGCCCGCTGAGGCTCCTGGAGAGTGTGCCTCACCGTCACACTGCATACGCACAGGGACCAGCTGCCTCCTAGGTTACCACAGAGGAATGGTGGCAGTTTGCCCCACTTTCCCTTCTAAAGGGGCTGCCGTCGCCTTTTCTAGTTCATCCTCCCCCTTAGGACTCATGAAAATCTAGAAGCTGGTAAGGAGGTGGGACAGAACTGAGTGTCACGCTGCCTCCCCACCACCTGCCTCCCTCATTAGTGCACCACTGAGACTGAGGGCTTCTGCCATCCTTGGCACAGCTACTGGGACCATCCTAATGTCACCAAGTGATTTACCACTGACCCGAGGAGCAATTCTTCTACCCCTGGGTGCTCCCCTTCCAGAAATCCATGACATCAGGACTTTGTGGGACACTAACTTGTAGAAGATGCTTGGTCACACATAAGACACATAGTGCCAACAGCAGCAATGTTGATTAGCGAAGGGAGTTTACAAGCAGAGAAGTAACAGTACACTGGAGCTCCCGGGCCCCGTAATGGTTCCACAGGACTTGGACGTGTGACAAGATCACTGTAAGAGGCGAAACACTATACCCCACTCTTTGCTCTGTGTTTGTGGGTTAGTGTGAGAAGGGGTAGAAAGCACTTAGTTTCCCTAAGTTACAGCAAATATATCAAGGGACCTCTAGGTCCAGAAACAGTGCTAGGGGTCATACATCCCAAGAGTCAAGGATCCTGCGGACAGTGGACTTTAGCTGGCTAGAGGCCCCACTATCCACCTGCTGGCCCTCACGAAAGTGGGAAGGAGGAAAGCCCCCTCAGCTAAAACCAAGGATTTGTTCCCCTGGATTCACTATCTTTTTTTTTTTTAAACAATTTGGGGTATGTTAGATTGTAGATAAGTTACTCAGCATTGGAAGGAAAATGAAACAAGTTCATTGTTAATTATGTATATTATACTGTGATGTGACTGTTACTTTTCCACTTTGTATTAGGATAAGGTTACAGCGTTAGGTCTGTAAGAATAAAACCTAATTTCTGCTATGGATATGTGGGGGAAATCTTAGCTAAAGGGTAAAGGTATGATGGTATCAGTCATCATTTAAACAATTCCTAGATCAGACTGGGAAGGATAAAATCAGTTCTAGATGGACACCTGATAAGAATCCGCTTCCTTTAGTCTTCTCCACAATAAAAGCAGTACGTCTCTCAGGGACTGGGTTGTGGTAGCACAATGATAGTTAAGGAAACACGAAAGTACCCCTAGGTTATGCTGTACTGAATGGGGAAGGGTCTTTAAGCCCTGGGAGGAAGCCATTAAACAGACCTGTATTCTAAATGCCAATGTTTTTACATTTCTTAACATTCTTTATCTGTCTTTCGCTTAGAATTTAGTCAAGTCTGTTAGAAAGTTTTAGCCTGCTTTAGCCCAACTAAGGAGAGCCAAGGGGAAAAAATTTCACTTGAGCCCTGGGGTCCATCAACTATTATGTAAATTGAGATGGTTCACAGTAATTCTGATAAAACTATACAGCAAACTTGTTACTTTAAAGATTTGTTTCAATTAGGAAATGGAATTTTCTTTGTCATTATGTACTTGTAGTTACTACCAGGGAAATTTGTCAAGTGAACAGCACTCCCTGTTTCATCTCTTACTTGTCTTCCTCTTCTTTAGTCTGTTTTGAAGATGTTTATTAATACTCAGCGACACATGTCAAAGAAGTAACGGCTGGAAAGAACAGGAGATTATGTGAAATAGGAGATAGAAAACTATTTAATATTAAAGAATCTTTTTATACTAATCATCCTATATATATTTTAAATAATTTTACATTTTAATTAGAGATTTAGCTACTTATAATGAAGCAATTTGAATATAAAAGTTAAAGACAGCCACATATTAAAATATATTATTAGGGAGGCCGGTTAGCTCAGTTGGTTAGAGCGCGGTGCTCTTAACAAGGTTGCAGGTTCGATCCCCACGTGGGCCACTGTGAGCTGCACCCCCCCACAACTAGATTGAAACAACTATGTGACATGGAGCTGGTGGGTCCTGGAAAAACACACTTAAATAAGTAAAAGGTTTTTTGTTGTTGTTGTTTTTTTAATATATTGTTAGCTCAATCTACTTTGTTAGATACAAATGGAAAGTCATCTACCATTCTCAAACCAGTAAAAATTCATTGGTTGGTTGGTCAGCTGGTCGGTCAGTCAGTTGATTTGTTTTTGAATGTATGACAAGGTTTTTGAGATACCAATTCTCAGAATAAATCAAGTATATTAGTACTTCCTTACTAGCCAATAACTTGTATAAAGTTAAAGAAATTTATCTGCACAGGTATGTGAGGAGAATATTTGTGAGTCTTCACATGTGCCTAATTGGAGGTGATGAAATAGTGTGGTCTTCTTGGGGCCAATGTGCAGACGTACGTAAAGATCACAGGCGGTATGAGATTTTTTTTTTTTTTTTTTTTTTGGCTGCTTACAAGATTTTCTCTATCACTAGTTTTGAGCAATTTGATCATGATATGTCTTGGTGTAGTTATCTTCATGTTTCTTTTGCTTGGATTTTGTTGAGTTTCTTTGATCTGTGGTTTTAGAGTTTTCATCAAATTTGGAGATTATTCAGCCATTGTTTTTCTCAAATTTAATGTCTTTGCTAATTCTACTATTTTGTCAGTTCAGGGTCAGTTTTCATTATTGATTTTTAAAAAGTTATGTGTCGTGTTTTCATTCACCGATTTTTCTAATTATGTGTCATGTTTTCCTGTGTCTTTGCACACCTTCTAATTTTGGTTAGATGCCAGACATTGTAAATTTTACCTTGTTGGGTACTGGATATTTTTGAAGTCCTATAAATATTTTTGAGCTTTGTTGAACTGAAACACAGTTACATTCCTTGGGGAAAGTTTGATCCTTTCAGGTCTTGCTTTTTCACTGTGTTAGGCAGGACTCGAACACTGCTCACTCAGTCTAGGGCTATTTATCCTCTAACAACTGAGGCAGATCCTTCTGAGTTCTCTCCCTCATGCCTGTGAATCTTGAGGTTTCCCAGTCTGGTTGGAAGGAACAAGTCCTATTCCCAGCCTGTGTGAGCACCTGCCACTGCCCTTCAGGTGGCTTTTCCCCTGGTCTTAGGGACGTTCCTCATACATATGCACTGATCGTTATTCAACTGAATACTCAGGGGTCTCTCTAATATCTCTCGAGTTCTCTCTCCATGCAGCTCTCTCCTCTCTAGTACTCTCCTGAGCACTGTAGCCACTTTGGTGCCCCATGCACTCAAAGTTGCATCTCCTCATCTCAGGGAGTCTACCAGGCTCCTCCTGGATTCTTCCTCCCTGAGCTGTAACCTGGAAACTATCCCAAGGCAGTAAGCTGGGGCAATCAGAGGACTTAACTGCATTTGTTTTCTGTCCTTGTTACCTTCTATCCAGTTTCTTGCAAACTGTTGTTTCCTATATTTTGTCTGTTTTTGGCTGTTTCATGCAAGAGGGTAAATCTAGTCCCTGTTACTCCACATTGGCTAGAAGCATAAGTCTGGTATAGGATTTTAATGTGGGATAGAAACTAATTTCAAGAGAAGCATGTGAGAACTATTTCAAACATTAATAAAGGATTGGTTAAATAAATTACATAGTATATTATGCAGCTGATTGAGAAAAGGGAACTACAGTTATTATGTTTTGCCATGGAAAGCCATCTAAGGTCTATACTGAAAATATTAAATTCATCCTTTTATTTCATTACACCTCTGTGGTATAACGGCCACCATGTTATGTATTTGGGATCCAGTAATAAGCATGACAGACATTGCTCTGCCTTTACGTAATGCTTGTTGATTTCAATTCTAGTGTGTGGGTGTGGGATAGAATAGAAAATAAATAAACAGGTTATGTGTATGATGGTAAATTCTGCAACGGAAATATATAGAAAGACATTCTGAGGTGAATGGGATGGGGAACCTACTTTCGATAAGGTGATCAGAGAAAACCTCTGTTGAGGACATGACAATCTGAAACATAAAGCATACGGAGGCAGTCAACAAAACAGTGTCCCAGGCAGAGGGAACAGCCAAGTGCTAAGGCCCCAAGAAAGCATGTTGGCGAAGCCGAATAAAGGAAGCAAGGAAGAGCAAGGTTAGCAAGGACAAGAGTGGTGACAGGCTGTGTAGCTTTTCAGGAACCACGTCCTACAGGGTTGTAGGCCTCGCTTAGGAGTCTGGATTTTATTGTAAGTTGCAGAAAGTGCATAGTAGCATCCCATTTATGTAATAGTGCAAAATGATAGTTATATATATGTGTATAAGATTTCTGGAAGGCTATACAGACATGATTGAACCATGGCTACCTCTAAAGGGTAGAAATAGGGACAGAGAGTATAGGGCAAAACGGGTTAACTTTTATACCTCTCATGTCCCAGTATTTTACCTTGAATGTATATTACTTTCAAATTGAATAAAGCAGTGGATTTGTATTTTTAAAAGAGTTCATATAAATTATTTTTAAAACATTGGTCAAAAATATGAACCAGAAGTTCACAAAGGAGAAATACCAGTAAACATGTGAAAAAATGTTCAGCCTTACTAGTGGTCAGAAAAAAATACCATTTAGATTTTTACCTCCCAGAGATTGGCAAAGACAAAAAATAATCTATAGCATTCAGTTTCATTGCGGTTGTAGGCAAACAAATATTCTTGTGTGTGTACTTCTGCTATGAATGTGTATTGATCTAGACTTTCCAGACAGTATGTTTCAAAAACTCTGAAAAGTATATAGGTTAGGTAGGACTCAGTAAGTTTTTTTCCTAGAAATTTGTCATGAGGAAGTAAATCAGGAAAAGATTAAAAGTCCAAAGAGAGAGATACGATACGAGATCATTCATCATTTACAGCATTGTTTAATGAATGACTGGGACCAATTAATAGGCATCAATAGAAGACTGATTATTTAAATTATGATATATTCTATTGATTACTCCGTAGCCATTAACATTTATGGTGTAGTTATATATTTATTGACACATCAAGAGCATTACAGAGTACTAGTCAGTGACACATGTAGGTTAAAATACTATATGTATAATATGATTGCCTTTTTAAAATGTGTAGGTTAAGTGTGTATTGTATGTGCATAGAGAAATCCTGGAAGGATTTATACAAAAATGTTAAGGGTAGTTTTTGCTGTGTATTAGGGCTTTTAATATTTTTTATTTTTATTTTTTGTTAATGATTAATTACAAAATTACATTAATTTTCCAATGACCAAAAAATCTAGTCTATAAAAAAGGAAGAAATAGAGCGTATTAAGTATCTAGAAAAGTTTGTTAAAATATTAATGCATATAACTTGATAAACAGTACTAAAATATAATTACTATATTAGTTTAATCTGGAAAAACTGGTCTTCATAATACTTTTCAATTTTTGTAGGACTAGAAGAAATTGCAAAAGAAAGAGAAAAACTGAAAAAGGCGGAAAGTATCCAGATCAAAGAGGAAATATTTGAGACTTCTGAGGACACTTTAAATTGTTCAAATTCAGATCACTGTGAACAAAAGGAAGATCCTAAAGAAAAAGATAACACAAATCTATTTCTTCAGAAACCTGGCTCTTTTTCAAAATTAAGCAAGCTTTTAGAAGTAGCTAAGATGCCTCCTGAGTCAGATGTCATGACCCCAAAGTCAAGTAGTAGTGCAAATGGGTGCACACTGTCATGCCAGAACAGTGGAAAACATTCACTAGGCAGCATTCAGTCAACAGCAACACAGAGCAACATGGAAAAGACTGACTCTAGTAATCTATTCAATACCAGTTCAGGTGGTCCTGGGAAGTTCTACAGTCCTCTCCCCAGTGACCAGTTGTTAAAAACTCTGACTGAAAAGAATAGGCAATGGTTTAGCCTTCTGCCAAGAACACCTTGTGATGACACTTCACTTACCCATGCGGATGTGTCAGCAGTTCCTTTAGTGACGCCTCCGTCTCAGCCTCAGCCACCGTCTAAGTCACCGTCACCCGCCCCAGCTCCACTTCTTGGATCGTCCGCTCCGAATCCTGTTGGCCTAAATCCATTTGCTTTATCACCTCTGCAGGTCAGTAACTCATTTTAATTTTGCCTCATTTGATCTTTGACACCATGAAGATTTTCACTCAAGGGGAATCAGCTGAATATTTATAACACTATCTCTGCTACAGTTTAAAAACTGAAGAGAGTCAGAATTGCTATCACCCAACTTCATCAGAACTACTGATTTCTAGTTTAAGTCTAGGTAAAGGTTTCTTTAATTTTTAACTTATTACTGTTTCAGTATATCTAAAAGGAAATTACTTTAGGGAGCAAATAAGAACATGGAATTTGACGTTATGGCTATTATATTTAATTTTCCTGTAATTGTGATAAGTGAAAGAATATGTTTTCAGAGCTTTAAACATAATTTAGATTCTAAACATTTTTCCAAATGTCTTAGATTGTTCCACTTCTAAATTGTTTTATTTTATTGCAGATGAAAAGTGGAGTATCTATGATGGGACTCCAGTTTTGTGGGTGGCCCACTGGCATGCTTACTTCCAATATTCCATTTACATCACCTGTACCTACTCTGGGATCAGGGTTGGGATTATCAGAAGGAAATGGTAATTCATTTTTAACTCCCAATGTTGCTTCAAGTAAAAGCGAATCTCCAGTACCACAGAATGAAAAAGTCTCTTCAGCTCAACCTGCAGCTGTGGAAGTAGCAAAACCAGTAGATTTTCCTAGTCCAAAACCTATTCCAGAAGGTAGGTACATTCAGGTGGTAGTTAATATTGACTTTATTTCATTGTTATAGATTCCTATGTTATATCTAAATCTTTGGTGGTTTTATATATAGTTATAAATCTTTTGATTGGCATTGTACCATACTTTATATTCAAAATATTTGTAAAAAATCTGTACATTTATCTTGACTTAGAAATGCAGTTTGGTTGGTGGAGAATTATTGACCCTGAGGACTTAAAAGCTTTGCTCAAAGTGCTACATCTCAGAGGAATAAGGGAAAAGGCATTACAAAAACAAATTCAGAAACACTTGGATTACATTACTCAAGCCTGCATCAAGAATAAGGATGGTATGTACCTAAAAGAGATTTCTACTGTCTTGCTTAGTTATAAGAATTAATTCTTTTATCTTCAAACATGTTTTAGTATATCTTAATTCTTAGTTTATTACTAATAGGCATTTTTTTTTTCTGTTTTTCTCAACCGCCAGTTACTATTTACATTTCTTAAATTGGTATTAGTTTCTTAGAACTTTTACAACCTGCAGACATATTGTTTGGTTTCTCAAAAAAGAATATCTGTGTGTATTAAGTTACATGTACATGTAACCTCTGGGATTTTATGCACGTTCTGGAAATCATTGGAGGATAAAGTGGATTTTAAAAATAATTTCTTTTCAAATGTAGTTGCTATTATTGAATTAAATGAAAATGAAGAAAACCAGGTGACTCGAGACATTGTGGAGAACTGGTCAGTGGAAGAACAAGCGATGGAAATGGATCTGAGTATTCTTCAACAGGTAGAAGATCTAGAAAGGAGAGTTGCATCAGCAAGTTTGCAAGTGAAGGTAAAATTGACTTGGAATAAAATCTGTCTTTAGGATAATGGAAGGTAACTTATATTTATTATGTGCCAGTTCCTGTGCTTAGTGTTTTCATTTGGCCTCATTGAATTCTCAAAACGATCCTGAATTAATTTCCCCCATCTTACAGGTAAGGAACCAGGCTCAAAGTAAGTAACCTGCGAATGGTCATATAGTAAGTAGCTAAATGTGAATTCAAACCGAGTCTGTCTGACTCCAGAGCACATGTTCTTTTTACTAAATCTTGCTGCTTCCTTAATGGTATTCAGAAATATTTCTGGTATGCCATTCTTTATCAGAAGCAGAATATCACAGTGTTTTCCATGATAAATAATGCTCTCTCAAAGTCCTACTCTAGTGTTTTATTATAGGACCAGGAACACCCATATATACAAGCCGTGTTTTAAGTCAGATTTTCACTCTATATAATTTAAAATTGGAGATTATAGGTCTTGCCAAATATATGTTATATTATGATACACACACACACCCTACATATATATGTAAAGTTTTAATTAGATAATTAATTTATTTACTGAGCATTACCATGGCACAAGCAGTGAACGCACTGGCTTCCAATGGACAGGAAAAAGTAATTTTACCTTCTGTGTTTCCCCCAAAAGAAGAACTAGCCGGACAATCAGCTCTAATGCGTCTTTTGGAGCAAAAATTAATACAAAACCCGGTCTTATAGCAAATAAGACCGGGTCTTATATAATGTAATATAATATAATATAATGTAATGTAGTATAATATAATATAATATAATATAATATAATTAATATAATATAATATAATATAATATAATATAATATATCTGGGTCTTATATTAATTTTTGCTCCAAAAGATGCATTAGAGCTGATTGTCTGGCTAGGTCTTATTTTTGGGTAAACACGGTTTGTGCAAGAATTTTTAGTTTCATAAAGAGGAGTGTAAAGGTCTTTCTTAATTGATAATATGATGATGTCTCTGAGAATTAATGGGGAGGGATGATGAATAAGGGTGAGACAGATACACGATATGGTGTAGAAAATGTAGTTACCGTGTAATTTGATTTGTTATTTCGTATTTTATTCAGAATGATAAAAAATGTCATCATACTATCCTATCCAATGATTAAAACTTTCCTGCATAATTACTTTAATGCTGGCTTTTGGAAACTTTTGAGCATCTCCAAAAAATGTTGTTTTCCAGAGCAATAAAATATCCCTTTCTTGCCAGAAACATAATTACCAACTTTGGGAAGCAAAAATTTATCATTTTCTGAAGCTATTTTGCTAGGAAACTATGTATCCTCCTCCTGGTACTATAGTACAATATTTTTAAAATGCCTCATTTATCTGGTGTCTTCAGCAAATGAAATCTTCCACACAAGTTAATTTTCTGGAGAAATGAAAATTATTCCATTCAGTGCCATAATTTTTAACGTATTTGTTGGATCACTTATGTTATACATTATACTGCCTTCTTAAATTGAGAATAATGAGTTTGATTTAAATTATCTTGGTGACACAGGACATCAGCATGAAGACCAATTTTTAGATAATAATTCCCTCAGCAAAGAGGTTTTGCCCCTACATTAAATGATCCTAGTGTGTTTTGCTTTTTAAACTACTTCATCTGCTGTCTATAGTCTGTCTTTGTCCTCTCTCATGGTCAGCTGCTACTACTTGCTGGTTTTAATTTGATTAGTTCTACTAGCCATATTTTCCTCCAATTTCCGCCATCTAATTTTCCAATTCTAATTGGCTGACAGTGCAGATCATCAAGCTTCTTTAAGTTATGTATAAAATCAGAGTGTGGGCGTAAAAGATTTTCATGGAGACATGCTCAGATTTTGGTGCATTGACTTTATCACAATACTGGCTGCTTAGAAGAGGTTCTTGGGCTGTGTTCTCAGTAGCTAAGACAAGTGGAATTTGTTTTGTTAAGTGGGGTGTTTTAACATCCTTTTAATAAGGCATTGCTGAATTATTCTGTATTATTCTAGAAATGAATTTGAATTATGTTAGTCTTGAAGAATCTAAAAACATAAGTGATGAAAATAACCAACAGACATTGTTTTAACATCTATAAAGATTTAATAATATATCTGATATTACTAATTATTTTTTTCTTAAAAAGAAAATAGATTTATATGTTTATCCTGAGAAACTAACCATTGTTCAGACACGTTAACTACATGGTGCATTCATTTTTATTTTTAATAGAAAATAGAAATTACTTCACGTATAATTTGGAAATTCTTTTTTACATTGTAGGAAAATCTGAAAGTCTCTAGTCCTAGTTCTGTTACTAAGACTTTACACAAAGCCTAATTACTCTTCTAGCCTCTCTAAAGACAGATTCTGTGTCTCTTTTTAAGTTTTTGCTTTTACAAACTAATTAATTCTTTTAACCATAAGTCCTGTGAAACAGTTTCTAGGTCTATGATTCTCTTCTGAATAAACACCAGTGTCAATATCCTTCTTAAAATGTTATACCCATAATTGTACATAGATATGTGCAAATGTGTTCGTGGTACTTTTACTTTCGTAATCCAGCATTATACTTCTATTAATGCTATTTGAATTCTCCAGCTTTTTAGCATACATATCGAGTGCATGCTTCACTGAGTGTGCACCATAAAAAAAAAACACTCACAAAAAAAAAAAAAAACCCTGGGCCTCTTTCAGAGTGCTTTTAAGTGAGTCGTATCGCATGTGGTATTTCTGTGATTAGTTGCTTAAACGTCAAAGCTAAAATTTGACGTAAATGATCCTAGTGTGTTTTGCTTTTTAAACTATTTCATCTGCTGTCTATAGTCTGTCTTTGTCCTCTCTCATGGTCAACTGCTACTACTTGCTGGTTTTGATTTGATTAGTTCTACTAGCCATATTTTCCTCCAATTTCCGCCATCTAATTTTCCAATTCTAATTGGCTGACAGTGCAGATCATCAAGCTTCTTTAAGTTATGTATAAAATCAGAGTGTGGGCCTAAAAGATTTTCATGGAGACATGCTCAGATTTTGGTGCATTGACTTTATCACAATACTGGCTGCACATTTATTGTAGAACATTTATTGTTCTATTTTTATTAGTTTCATTTGGGTACATTTTTCAGCACATGGAACTAGTTTTATCTTAATTCTGTCATACAGGCTATTAAACTTCCTTCCTACTTTTAAGTCACCTACAGATTTAATAACAATCAACCAAGTTATTCATAAGTATATTAACAGGACAAGCCAAACACAGGGCTTTTGGACATTGGCACAGATTACCTTACCTGAGGTGAGAAGCTGTCAATCACCGTTCTTTGGTTATAGTTTGCAACCTAGACTTCTCTAACTAATCTAGTCTTCACTTTTTTTGTCATATCTATTGCCTTAGAGAAATCAAAATATAGTATGTTTACAGGATTCCCTTGATTTAGCAGTTTAATATTTCTTTCAACATATGGGAGTGAAGTTCATTTGACATAACTTGTACATATTGCACTTATGTGTACTATTCATAATTCCATCCTTACTTTGTAAATGTTCTGCTGAGTTAAGAGGGAGAATTGCTCCCAATATATAAGGTAAAATAATTATCTCTTAAAATATGTAACAAAAAGGGTAATGTTCATTCTGACTTTCATTTAATATGCATTTACTGAGTACTTATTATTCCACATCAGGCAGTGGACACCACAATATAAGATAAAATATGATTTCTATCCTCAGAAAGCTTGCCTTATAATAGGGAGATAAGACATGTATACATCTCTTCAGAATCTAGTAATTGATTGTAGAGAGGTACAGAATCATGAATGAATTTGGAAGAAGAATACTTAGATTTCTGGTAGAGATTGGGAGAGATCAGGGAAGATTTCATCAAGTGGAGATGGAACTTGAGAAGATGAGTAAACTTTTGAAAGTCAGAGAACAGGGAATGCCATACTAGTAAGAGTGAACAGCATGAGCAGAGAGCACCAGGATCAGGAAACTCAGGACATGGCTGTGGAGTGACAAGATGTGGAATTGTGCTGTGTTTTTTTTTTTATGTGCACTTTATAAAACAACTTTATTGAGGTATAATTAATATTTAATAAACAACTCACATAACATGCAAATTGGATGAGTTTTAATGAATGTATGCACTAGTGAAACTGTCACCATCATTAAGATACAGGACATTTCCACCACCCCACAGTTTCCTCATACCTCTTTGTTCTGTGCTCTTTTTTTCCAATTTATTTTGTTTTTTCTTAAGATTTTTATTAAAATAAAGTTAACATACAATATTATATTACTTTCAGGGCTACAACATAGTTATTCAACATTTATCTACCTAAAGAAGTGATCACCATAAGTCCCGCAACCATCTGACGCCATACCACATTATCACAATGTTATTGACTTTATTCCCTATGTACATTACATCCCCATGATTTATTTGTTTTATATCTGGAAATTTGGACCTTTTATCCCCCTTCACCTTCGCCGCCATTTATGTATGTCTGTATGTCTGTATGTATGTATTTATTTATTATGTATTGTTTCATTTTTTTAAATTATTATTAGTTTCAGGTGTACAAAACAATGTAATAGTAAATAGACATTTACACCCCTCACAAAGTGACAACCCCCTCCCCCAATCTACCACCCCTCCGACATCGCACACAGCCACCACAGTGCCACTGACCCCATTCCCTGTGCTGCACTCCACGTCCCATGAATATGAATGAATATATATATATATATATGTACTTAATAATAGGTACTTAGTAAATGCATATTAAATGAAAATCAGAATGAACATTATCCTTTTTACTAAATATTCTAAGAGATAATTATTTTATGATATATATATCATATATATGATTTTACATATATATACATATACATATATATATATGTGTAAAACCACAGTCGACACCCATCACTATTCAGCTTCAGCAAAATGTGGAATTTGACTGCAGTATAAGATGCATGAATGAGAACATGACAGAAAAAGGTAGATTGAGGTACTTACATATCATGGTAAAAATTGGATTTTGTTGAACAGTAGGGACTCTGAAGGATTTTGAGCTAGAGGACCAATATAAGCCAGTTATAAGATCATTTATTTAGATCAAATATGTAGACTGAATACCTTCTATTGGCTTTCACTGCGATGGAGATAAAATGAGTAAAAGCGGACATGGCCCCTGCCTTCATGGAATTTAGAGGTAGAAAGGTGTTAAATAATCAGAGTAGTATCAAATTGTGACTGTCACAAGACTATGGAGTATTTATTATATAAACCTATGAAAGCCCGTAATAGGGAGATTTAGCCCCTAACGGAGGTCAGGGGAGAATTCCTGAGGATGGAAATTTTAACATGAGAGCTGCAGGGTGAGTGGAGTTAACTAGGTGAAGAGGAACAGGGAAAAGCTATACAGAGAAACATAACAGCTTATGCAAAGTTCCTGGGGTCGAAGGAAAAATGGTGAGTACAAGGACCTGTGAAAAAGAGTGGTGGAAGAAATGAAAATGGAAAGGAAGAGCAAAGTTCAGAGACTACTGAGTGGTTTCCATTTAAGTAGTCCTGTGAAATTAATAAGCATTTGGTCTTCAGAATACTTTGCTGATATTCATTATAGCTTTCATAGTATCAAAAGTTATTAAATTTTCTTACAACTGCTTATTTTAATTTTCTGTTATTTCTACCTACCACCATTAGGACACACAAGCTAAAAACTTTTAGTAAAGATCCTTGAGATCTGCTGGTGTCTGCTGCTGTATTTTAGCTAAAGGTAATTTCCCCCATCAGACATTTTAAGAGGAAACCATAATAACATTATTCTCTTGATATATAGGGTTGGATGTGTCCAGAGCCTGCATCAGAAAGGGAGGACTTGGTATATTTTGAACATAAGTCATTCTCTAAATTGTGCAAGGAGCATGATGGAGAATTTACTGGCGAAGAAGAAAGCAGTGCTCAGGCACTAGAGCGGAAGAGTGACAACCCCCTAGATATAGCTGTAACGAGGCTGGCTGATTTGGAGCGGAACATTGAAAGAAGGTATCTGAAGAGCCCCTTAAGTACCACCATTCAGATCAAACTGGATAATGTGGGCACAGTTACTGTCCCTGCTCCTGCACCATCCGTTAGTGGTGATGGTGACGGGTAGGTTATTGAGATTAACTTGAAAAATTATTGTGCTTCTTTGCTAATTGGAGCCTATTTTCTATTGCCTGTTATCTATGTATCTTCCTGTATGTCTGTGATCCATATGGATCATGCTATTTGCATGGTGCTTTGTAAAAACTTTTTTTTTTGTTCTTTTTGTTATGTGCATTGATAATCCCGCAAAGTGATCTTACATTTACCTGATCGTGACTAAGCTTTGAGGCACGTAGCCGCAGTCTGTGCACTACATCAAATTTAGTTGCTTAAACCTTATACTTATTGGCTGTTACATGTTTTTGTCATTGCTTGGCTTTCAGTGTGATGATTGTTTCACATTCAGTAACCATAAATGTGGACATGACCTACTTAATTTTTCTATATTTCAATGCAGAATTGAAGAGGATATTGCTCCAGGGCTCAGGGTATGGAGAAGGGCATTATCAGAAGCTCGCAGTGCTGCACAGGTAGCTCTGTGCATTCAGCAGTTACAGAAATCAATAGCATGGGAAAAATCAATTATGAAAGTTGTAAGTGTTTTTATTTAAGAAATACTCTAACTAATTTACTTTGTTCTGTTTTTTTCTTTTCCCCCCAACCTCCAGGTCTTTCTTAATTATACATTTCTTATTGTCAAAATAACATATGCTATACTTGAGAAATTGCTTATTCTTAAATGCTGTATACCTTGATAATTTCTTCCTTGCTTTGAGCTTTTTGAAGGAATTTACCGAATGTGTAATCTTTTGTTTTTTTAAATCTTGATCCTCCCTCCTTTAAATATTGTTCATAACTGAAATTTTCATCTACATTTTGTCAACATAATGGTTGTTCATCTAAATATTCTGAACGCCCCTTCACTCTTGTAAACTCTCCAGTTGCTACATACATTCACTGTACAGTGGTACCTCGGTTTTCTAACGTAATCCGTTTCTGGAGTCCGGGTTTTGAAATGTTCGAAAACCGGTGCTGTTTCCCCATAGAAAGTATGCAAAATGGATTAATCCGTTCCAGACCTTTAAAATCAACCCTTAAAACTGCAAATTTAGCATGAATTTTACTATCTAATGATACCATAGATCCATAAAATTTACAGCGAAATGTTCGTCAATGGAGACATTCGAAAACCGAGGTACTGCTGTATTCCTAAAATGTCTTTATATTTCTATCAATTTTCATTTTTTAATCCTAAGAAATACATAGATAAGTAAATATAAAATAAGCAGAGAATTCTTACTTTATGTAGTGATAATCAGGTATTTGGCATCTGATGTAGATGGTATAAAGAGTAGGTCTTTTTTTTCCTTTGCTCTAATAATTAAAACTTGTTTTTCACCTTCTTTGTTCAAACCCAATTAGCTATCATCATGTAGTGGTTTCGACTTTGTACCAGGCACCAAATGCTATGTGTTCAAAATAAAAGCTGTATTTCTTATATTTCCCAGAAAGATACTTATTTTAAATCATGTGCATGTCCCTCTTCCTTCTTATATATCATATATAGAAATATCTATTATATGTTGGCTTTTATTGATTAATGTTTGCTTTTGAATTACAGATTAGCTTTAAAATTCAAATGTCTGAGATTTGTTTTCATGAATAATAAGGGTAAAATTCCTTTACTTAAAATAGATGTTCCCCAAAGAAGCGCTCCCTAAATAATTTAGCATTCTTTTCTTTGTTTTTGCCTCTATGCTTAGACTACTCAAGGCCTTAATTCATTCTGTACAAATAAATTTGGTTTCTTCTGTGGTTTTTCACTTCTTCCTAAAATGTCCATGGAGTAATGAATCTGCAGTTTTCACAATATGATCAAATATAAGTCTTTCCCAATCCAGATTAGAATTTGCCATGAGTTTGAAGGCATTGTTCAGTTCATCTGGTAACATTTTTACCAGGTAAAAATAAATTTTCTTCTAAAAGGTAGTATTAAAACCAGTTTTAAAGTCACCACTTGAAATATATTTGGTGAAATCTAGGCTATAATGACCAAAAATATTGAATTCCTATATCCAAATGAAATCTGTACACTTATTTTTCTCACCTAAACCAAAACAATCACCACGATGGGGACAGTTTAGTTACAGCCTATACAGAGAAACCCCAGACTTGTACCAGAGGTGCCTTGTGTTAGCATACTTACTTTCTGCTATCCAAAGCTTTATTTCAGTTGTTGCAAATTCATGAACCTTTTCCATGTTACTCACATACATTTATCATTATTTAACTCCGTCTCTTATGACTTCCTTTTTTTAATGCGTCACAATACATTATTTGCTATGAAATTACCTTAAAAAGACTCTCATATTCAAAGATTAATGAGCACTTTATAACGTTTAATTAGAAATGTAACAGATCCTCATAATAAGTCATAACAAAATATAAAAGTGCTCAGTGTCTTTAGAAGTACCCTCTTGGCCAGAGACCACGCTTACCAGGAAAGATGAAGCTGTTACAATTTGCCTCCAGATAATTCTCGGCCCATCATGTGCTTTATATCATTGCTAATGTTTTGCTTTATATTATTGTTAATGTTAAATAGTAGGCAACTTCTGCTATATTTTACTATAGAGGCAAAGGAATTAAAACCAAATGTTAATACAGTTGTTCTAACATATCGTGAGCTATTGCTGTGATTTTTCAAAAATGTTGTGAGCTCAGTTATACGTCACCCTTTCTTAATAAGTATCAAAAAATAATTTTAGTTTTAAATTTTAGATGTGAGATGTAAGACAGACTTTATGGTAGTTTTAGTTATCTATTGTAGGAAACAGAATTTACTTAATGTTCACAAATCTGATTTTTAAATGTTATTGTTATAAGGATTTGAATATAATCTTCCAAATGTTATTTCTCAGTGAATATTTTTACAATACAAGTTTTAAAGATGTAACTCAAACTTGGAGAAATAACACCGTATTAAGGTATTTAACGATGTGGTATTAGTATTATATTAGGCAAGGTCATAAAATAAATATTTACTCTTGGAACATTAAACTTTGCTGGTTTTGTTCTTAGTACACATGTTAATTTGAGTATTATATATTTCATATAATTGATAGATATTTGTTTAATTGAATGGTATATATCTGCCACATTGATAAAATTCTTAAGCTATCATGGGTGTGCATACTGTGTTGTATAAGACTATTTTAGACTTTCCCAGATTGATTAATTATATTAAAAATAAAAAATGAAATTTGAACAGTGAAGCTATTTTGTTTTTAAGAGTATATAAATACAAACTGTAAATTAGTATAAATGATTTACAGTTTAAATATTTTCATTTTTAAATATATTGACTTCAGGCCATTTTCTACTATGACTGGGAATATAAACTAAATGTCAATATATAATGTTAGTACTTACTAGTTTTTTAAAGCCATATTGAAAGTTTTACCTATCTAACTTTCCTTCTTTTCTTTTGTGCAACTTGTTACACAGAATATGTATGCATGGAAAAAAATCTTCTCTTTACCGATTTATCATTCTTAATGGTATTAGAAATTTTTTAACAGGAAAGAATAATTTCATTTTTAGTTATTGAAAATAAATAATGACCTCTTAAATTCGTTGATTTAATTTATTGTTATCAACTTATTTTCCTTAGAAATCATTTTGTAGGATCCATTTTCTACACTTGTGACATGTTTGATTTGGGTTGATTTTCAAAGATTCCTAGTTTTGACACTTTTTAATCACACACACAAAAAATAGATGGATTATTTAGTCAAAATATAGGGACATATTTTTTTATTATGTGTATGATATATAATTCTGACACTAATACTAATTCCTAATTTTGGTCTTAAAAGTTAACTCTTACTTATTTTTTTCTCAGGATATCATGAGGATGCTAAGATAAGCAAAACATGAAATATATTTAAAAATTAAAACACCATGTATTACAGCTCTTCATTGCTTTATGTGCTCTAATGTCATGTTAATTATTTCATATGTTAATGTGTACATGCTTTTGAAGTGTGTGCAGGCATTCGACCTCTAGCTTTGTTCTCTGCAGTGTACCTGAAATGTGCATTTACCCCAATGGAACTGCTCACCCCGTCATGTGGTCCATATCTGTGTAACGAGAGATACATAGATGTGTATGGCTACTGTATTTTTGTTAGCAAGCGGAATGTTCATTACTAATATAAACTAGGAAGTATGGTGTGTTTAATATCCCGATAAATGTTACTCACAGCAGAGTGTTGATTTTAAATGATTTTTCATGTATTATAGTACTGCCAGATCTGTCGCAAGGGAGATAATGAAGAACTGCTCCTCCTTTGTGACGGCTGTGACAAAGGCTGTCACACATACTGCCATAGACCCAGGATCACAACTATACCAGACGGCGACTGGTTCTGTCCAGCTTGCATCGCTAAGGTAAAGCTGGTCTAAAACTAAGCTTTCTTTTTAAATGGAGGTACATTGGTTAATAACATAAATTTCAGGTGTAAAACATTATAATTTGATATCTGTATGCACCGTAACATGCTTACCACCAAAAGCCTAATTTCCATCTCTCACCATGTATTTGACTCCTTTTACCCATTTCTCACTCACACCACCCCTCTTCCCCTTTAGTAACTACCAATTGTTGTCTGTACCTATGTGTTTATGTAAATTGCAGAGTTACGGGAATTTTTTGAGCTATAATTCATATACCATAAAATTCAACTTTTTAAAGTGTACAGTTCAGTGGTTTTTAAAAATATATTCACAAAGTTCTACAAACATCACTTCTGTTTAATCCCGGAATATTTTCATGACTCTAAAAGAGTATCCTTGTACCTATTAGCAGTCATTCCTCATTCCCTTTGTCTTCTCAGCCTTTGGCAACCACTAATCTACTTCCTATCTTTGTGGATTTGCCTATTCTGGTTCTTACATTTAAATTAAATCATACAATGTGTGGCCTTTGTGTCTGACTTCTTTCCCTTACCACAATATTTTCAAGGTTCATCCATGTTGTGTAGTATGTATCGATATTTCCTTTTCACAGTCAAATGGCTATACCACATTTTGTTTAATTATTAATCAGTTGATAGACATTTGTGTTTTTTTCCATATTTGGCTATTATGAATAATGCTGCGATGAATGTTTACACACAAGTTTCTGTATGAATATATGTTTTGCCTTCTCTTGGATATATACCTAGAAGTAGAATTGCTGGGTCATATGCATTTTAAGTCTCTTTCCAGTCACCTTAAATGAGAAACCTTTGAACTCTCATATAGTAAGGAGTAAAAAGTACGAAAGGTTCAGCATGTATCGAGGGCCAGACTCCGCTAGGCACTCCCTACCTCAGTCACTCTCTTTCATGTTCAATATCTTGACCTAATCATTACCAGTAACTACTGCCTCTTCGTAAACTCAGTTGCAAACATCCCTCTCTCCACTGCCTTTCTTTCTCTTCCACATTCTCCAACACTTCTTTGATTTTTACCAGAACCTGTAATTGATTTATCTTAAGACCTTTTCACTGTCACTCTCCCTCTTCATGTCCTCTCTCTCCTCCTAACCTGGCTTATAATGTGTCCATATCCCATTATCACAATCACTGCGTCCACCTTTGGCTCCTTGGTGTCTCTTTCTCACTTGGTCTTCTGGCTAACTCAGCTCTCTGACTTCTCCAGCACCTATACCTTTGTATCTGAATGTGGCTGGAAAGAGCACAAGGCCCTTTATATTCAAGCCATTGAGAGGGCCTTCAGCTCTGTCTCCATTCTCATTCTCATTTGATGACCTTACTCCCATTTCACTGTGAAAATGGAAGCCATCAGAAGAAAATATCACCAGAATCTTCCACCATGTTTACCATCCTTCTTGTATCTGGGCTCACATACTCTACCTTCTCTCCTGTTGCCATGAATTGCTGGTACCTCTAACCAAGCCAATTCCCAACTTGTGCGTGAGATCCCATCCCTTCTCACTTCCTTGGGAGTATGCCTCCAGCAGCTATCTCTTCTCCTGCATCATCCATTTCTCCTTCTCCACTGGTTCTTGTTATCAGCCTACTAACATGCTGCTATTTCTCCCACCTTAAGAAAACTAAACAAAAACATTCTTCTGGCCTCACTTCTTCCTCGATCCACTGCCAGCTTTTCTCTCTTTCCCTTTGCAGGAAAACTCTTAGAAAGGTTTCTGTTGTGTTTCCCTCCGATTTCTCTCCTTCAATCTTGAACTCAACTCCAGTCAGATTCTTACCTTACAGTGACTTTGCATATCACTCTTCTGTGATCTATTATATGTACTATAACATTGAACTCAAAATTCGGACTTATTTTTCTATTGCTGACTTGGGGGACTGAGGGCTCGATTGTTATATCAATGCGCTGCCTGCAAGTTGTGGTTAGATTGCATAAGGTCACACTGAAGTATGGTGTTTTGTTTTGTTTTGTTTTGTTTTCTTATGTAATTTTAGAGCATGAATGACCTGGCCAATGCTGTTGCTTATGTTATAAATGAGAAAAACAGGGTCTCGTAGATATTTTTGTACAAAGTCCATACCTCGTCACTGACAGAGTCATAGCTGGAATTCATATCCTTTGATTCCAAATATAATCTCCTTTGTACTATTTCTTTATCTTCCTCAAAACAGACTTCTTTTCTTTTTCCCCGTCCTTCACCACTGCTTTGTTCACATCTGGCAACTACAAGTTTGTGGAATTATCTTCTTATAGAAAATGCTTTTTTTCTTTATACAGAAAAAAAATCAATTTCTAGTATTATTTGATCTTACAAAAGATTTTTCTCTATTTGATATTTCATAAGCTATTTTTCATGTTTTGGCCTAGCTTTTTAATTACCGCTTCACCTTTCTTATTAATAAGCTCTATATTTTTGTTTATATTCACCTTTGTTCTTACTTGTATTGCACTCTAAATGACAGTCCTTTTGTATCTTTAAATTCATTCAATTAGTGACCTCTAGACTAAAGGAATACCACTAAGTTCTGTGGTACCAATGATGGATTACCATGAGATCAGCATCTGCAAGTTTTAAGAATCCTTAAGATAAACTTTTTCATGCTTTATTATTAGGTTTTAGCCTCATATCATGGGAGAACAAATTAACAGATCTCTCTTGAAAATAATACAATGATCAACTTTGTGGATCAGAGATCATATTTTTTATTTGTCCTGTCAGTTTCATAATTAAATATAATAGAACATCTGTAAACAGTTTATTTTCTTATACCCTATTTTGTTTTTTAATAAAGGCAAGTGGTCAAACTCTAAAATTCAAAAAACTTCATGTCAAAGGAAAAAAGAATAATGATTCAAAAAAAGGGAAAAAAGTAACTTTAACAGGGGATACTGAAGATGAAGACTCTGCGTCTACAAGTAGTTCACTAAAAAGAGGAAACAAAGACGTGAAAAAGAGAAAAATGGAGGAAAATACTTCTATTAACTTGTCAAAACAAGAAAGTTTTACTTCTGTTAAGAAACCTAAAAGAGATGATTCCAAGGACCAAGCTCTTTGCAGGTATTATTTTACTTTTTATGTTGTATCTATTCATATTATCCCATCTTATTTGTTCAGAAATCTTCTACCGGGCTGGCCGGTTAGCTCAGTTGGTTAAAGTGTGGTGCAAAGAAAAGAAACCTTCTACCATATGTAAAATGACTTTTTGACAGTGTGTATACATAGGAAAATGTAAAGTTTATAGTATAGGTAAATGAAGTCTTTTTAATAAATTAGTTTGCATTGTTTTTACTTGAAAGATGTTATGAAAGCTAAATTTTTAATAAAAATAATAACTCTAAAGCATAGATATTGATTTCAAACATTGTTTTCTTTAGTATGATCCTTACTGAAATGGAAACTCATGAGGATGCATGGCCTTTTCTACTTCCTGTAAACTTGAAACTTGTTCCTGGTTATAAGAAAGTTATTAAGAAGCCTATGGATTTTTCCACAATTAGAGAGAAATTAAGTAGTGGACAGTAAGTAAATCATTTCAGTTCAATATTTACTGAATGCTTGAGATGTACTGTATATTTTTCTAGTGAGCCAAAACTGCATTAATTTATAGCAAAGACAGAGGACCTGCCTTTGGATTGGGAGGGAGTGTGTGTGTGTGTGTGTGTGTGTGTGTGTGTGTGTGTGTGTGTTTTGTTAGGGTAGTACAGTATGAAAGACAAGTCAATCAAAATTATTTAAAAAATTATACAGGAATGTTATCAAGCTGTGTTGACATTAGAAAGGCACCAAACTCAGCCTGGAAGGTAAGGAAAAGTATCAGGGAAGCCTCCTAAAGTAAGTACCATGTAAGCTGGAGCTTGTATGTTGCATCAGATGTCAGATGATTGACATCATCTCATGAGGGTTTAACAAAAATTGATTCTGTAATATTTTCAGATTGTTACAAAGTAGAGATAGAAGAACATTGGAAATTTAAATACTAAAAGCTTTATTATGAGTTGGAGAATACTAAAAATGCACTTATTAAATGTGGAAGAAGCCTATTACCGTGTTTTCCCAAAAATAAGACCTCACCAGACAATCAGCTCTAAAGCATCTTTCGGAGCAAAAATTAATATACCGGGTCTTATATTAAGTTTTGCTCCGAAAGATGCTTTAGAGCTGATTGTCTGGCGAGGTCTTATTTTTGGGAAATTCTCTTTGTGATCCTATCCAAAGAATGAAGTGTCTTCCTGGCCACAGTTCATGGTCTTTGTAAGGCCAGCTGATCTTTGTCAGAGAATAGCATTAATGGAAATTGATTGGTCTGGAGACTGGGCCATCTTCGAGCCACCAGAGCGAGGCTGTTCACTCACAGAACAAGCCCACACAAAAGCATCCCACGTGAATGGCCAGGAGCTGTACTCTCCATTCTCCCCTGCTCCCTTTTTATTCCTACATCCCAGTTTGGCTCTTAATGTAGTCCATCCCCATCACTTCTGGTAAAGTCACAGAAAATATGGAGAAAGAAGGAAGTTTACATTGAAAGAATAATTATAAAACATAGTTTAATTACATTACCATTGTTGTTGTTATCATTATTATACAGTATATTATTTAGCTCTTCTGGGCCTTCTTTTGATGAAAATCACCATGCTCCATAATTATTCGACTTAGAAGAGTTGAGTAGAACTTAACTCATAATGATCAGTGTCCCTGTCACATGTATCAAATGATTTACTGGATTGGCCAAATGACTTAATTCTTAGAAAGCTGAAATGACAGTTTTTCAAAGGATTGTTTCTTCTTTGTTTTATTTTTCTTAAAATTATAGAAAGGATCTGCCCAAATTCAGAAAACATTTCTTACCATTAAAACTATTGGTTCTAATGTGAACCAAACAGCAAAAGCTGCTGTCTAGATATGGACTAATTTGCTTCTTGTTTTACCTGTCTATCCAAGTAATCAGATGTTTAGAAGGATAGCACACTGGACTTTATAATCAGCATGGCCAGGACAAAGACTTACACAGGAAGACCTGACCATGTTTAAGTTAACTTTTGACTTTAGTTTCCATGATTTTCTCATTCCTGGATAGAGGATAAACTTCAATCCCCAAATCCCCAAAACAAACAGGCTTTGACATTAACACAACATTATCAAAAGAGCTACAAAACCAAAGTTCCCTTTTGAGAATGAATCCTAGTCAGTGGAGGGGAGGGTCACAGTGGAAGCAGGCAGAGACAGAAGCAGTTCTTTATAATCCTGTTTGTGATGCCAGCTGTGTGGGAGGCAAAATTCAGTGGATTCAGGCTCCTCTAACTTTGAGTTGTTTGATTAAACCCCAACTTAGGAGTTGGAACCCAAACTCACAAATACTATTTCAAATTTTTAACCTAGAAATTTATAGAACAGAGGGGAGGAAGTGCCTACTTTAATGACTCTTTCTGGCTTCCATCAGCTGCCCATCCTTCCTTAAAAGAAGGGCACATTGATTTCACCTAGAATCTCACCTAGAATTCTCTCCTGCGTTCCAGCCTTCCTAGCATTAATCATTAACCTTTTCTTATAGTAAGGAGCAGTCTAAAGAGATAAATATTTCTCAAAGTAACTTTAAAATATTTTATAAAAAGTATTCCCACATGTTATATGATTCCATTGATATGAAATATCTAGAATAGGTAAGTCCATAGAGACAGGAAGTCAGATTGGTGAATGCCAGGATGTGGGAATAGCAAGACATGTAGAGTAACTGCTTAATGGATAAGGTTTTCCTTTTGAGGTGATGACAGTGTTTTGGAACTGGATAGAGGTGGTGGTCGTACAATGTTGTGAATGTACTACGTGCCACTTAATTGTCTACCTTAAAACGGTTAATTTTATGTTATGTGAATTTCACCTCAATAAAAGATAATAATCGCAAAAGAATAGGAAAATGGATGAGTTTACATAGTTATATGAATTAATTGTGTGAGCTCATTATGGATAAAGAAATTTTATTTCTTTTATTATAGTACATCTTAGAAGGAGGGAGTGAAGACTGTACGTACAAAGTACTTCATCACAGAAATAATTCCACTTTTACCAGATCTAAGAGACTCAGTGTGTGCTTCCCAGATATTTGTAATGGATACATTATTTTATTACCCAGCTTATTGTACATTAGAATTCATTTAAATTTGAATTTCCAAAAGCCCTCTTTCCAAATGTATTGATTTGGCTTGAGTTAGCTTGAGATGAACCACTTCTTTCCTGTCAGTAAGTCTGGGCAGACTCATGCACCTTCTGTTCTCCTCTTCATGTTCTTACAGAGAAGGAGAAGGGAGATTTTCCCACCAAAATTCTGAAGCCACAGTGCTTCTTATTGAAAGCGAGTTCCTCATAATGTTATCTCTGGTAAAAAGATAGTACATGCTTTTTTTTTTTTTTTTTTATTTGCTTGATTTGGATCCTCATACTCCAGTCAAAAGAGCGTATTTGGAGAGAGAAGAGAAATGGGAAATGGGGAAGATTTAACACAGAACGACACATCGGGGATGTATGTAAAAATCACAGGGCAAGTGTGATGTTTATAGTGCATAGGAAGCATTTATTTCTACTGCAACTAAATATTTCTGAATGTGGATAATAAGGCTACTGCAAGTGTTACAGTTGATCAGATGAGTTGACAAACTAGTCAAGTGGGATGAGTCCTATAAGAGAGAATTGTGATACAGGTCAACCAGGAAATCGGATGTGGGGAAAACACTAGTTAGTTGAACTATATCTTGATCTCCAGAGAAATCTGTTTTCCCATTTTACCTGTCTATAAATCCTGTATGCTTCAGAGCACATGCAATTTTTTCAAATATTCCATATAAGAGGGTATAATACCTTTTATATCACTTTAAATGCAGTTATCCTAATCTTTCTCTTTTTCTTTTCAGTTTTCCTTTTCATTTTACCTTTTATTACCTTTTCACATGTTTACAAAACAAAGCCACCCTATAGAAGCAACCTCTAAATGATATGTTGTTTTTTTTTCAGATATCCAAACCTTGAATCCTTTGCCCTAGACGTCAGGCTGGTTTTTGACAACTGTGAAACATTTAATGAAGATGATTCTGATATAGGCAGAGCTGGCCACAGTATGAGGAAGTATTTTGAAAAAAAGTGGACAGATACTTTCAAAGTGAGCTGAAGTTATAATAATCTTTTTTTTTTCCTTTTAAACAAGGACAAATGAGACCAGCAATGTGAACTATATTTACATCAATGTGCAAGGCACATACATAATGACTTTTTTTTCCTTAAAGTAAGTATCACAAAAAAAATAAATAAGTATCAGAAGAATGATACCATTTTTAAAGGCTTCACTCCTACAACAACCAAGGCCCTTGGTTATTGGTTTGTGTGATTTATCAGCTAATTTAGGTAGAACAGGGAAGCACACCCAAAGAATTTTCAAAGGAAAGGGTGTTATAGTGCAATAGCAATTAAAATATATCAAATCGCACTGAATATTCAACACCAGAGCTCTAATGTGGGAAATGGTTCTCCTTTCCCTCTCAATAAATATCTATTTTTCATTTTTTTACTTTGTAGTTTATTTTTTAGTGAATGTATTTAATTTTATGAATTATTTATGATTAAACCACATCCAGAATCTTCGTTTTCTGTGAAAAGGAAGAACTAGAAAATTGCTTTAAATCTTGAAATTACAACAAGGAATGTTTTAAAATATAAAACAAAGCCAAGTTAAACTGTTTACACTGATGTGCTATAAAAGCACCAAAAATAAACTTTACTGTAGAGTTACAAGTACATTTATATATATATATATATACATATATATATATGTTGCTGCATCACTTGTGTAGTTAAATTGTATTTCAAGACAGTGAAGAAAAATTGACCTGTATATACTGTTCATTATTGTTTATATTAAGTCTTGTTTTAAATATGTATTATGTGTACATATTGTTTGCAGACATTATTGTTTATGCCTTAGAAGGACTGTAGCATTTTATTTTAGTCTGAAGGTAATTATAGCTATACAGCTTGTACAGCAATTATCCTCTACCAACACTGTGGCGTCTCCTTGATCTTGGTAGTGCCTGCCTTTGAAACAGGGTGTAGGGGATATTAGTTTTCCATTTTTCTATTTTGTTATATAATTTTAAGCCACCAGGGCCTAAATTAAAGTATAATCATTTGTATCCATGTGGAATAAAATTGTGACAATTTCCTACACACACAGTATTTTTTCATAGAAACATTTTCCTCCCATTTGCCTTGCCTCAGAAATAAATTTAAAAGACATTTGTAACCACTGTGTTTTATCTACTGTGTGTTGTGGTGGCCTGTTGGAGGCAAATAGATCAGAATTTTTTTTGTACCTATGTAAGAGTACTTGAAGTTTTATTTAAAATAAAATGTTGTGGAAAAGGTAGCATTCTTTTTTTTAGGAGTGTTATTTTTCACTACTATGTGTGGCACGGATACAATAAAAGACTTTTACAAACTAGTTTTTTTTTTAGTTTTTCTTAATGAACCTGAAAATATAGTCTTTTCAAAAAACCAGTAAATTTAAATTTGATTTTTACAGATGGACTGGGTGGAAGAGGGTGATTTTAAGTCAAGTGATGTGACTTTCGTGAGTCTCTGAACCTCTCTGGACCACGTTTTATCGTTTATTTCACATTTTCAATATGAAAATATTAAAATACATTTTTAAGGTCTGATAGGAGCAATGTCTCTATTGATAGACATAGGACACATAGGTCAATAAGAAAAATGGATCTTATAAATTAGTCTAACAAGTCCTGAGATACAAAGTCAAGTGTTCATGAAATGTGGCGTGATGCCTTGCTGGGCTCTGAGGAGTCCCTGGTGAGCACGACAGGCGCAGGCCCTGCCTTCATGGAGCGTCCTCCCTGGGGAAGTGGCGCTTTAGATAATGTCCTCAGAAAATGGCTTTTAATAGTGAAGGAGAATAGAAAAGTTTTGAAGAAAATATCCCTAACAACTTTAAAATGCTTCAAAACCACAGAGTATTTTCCTAAAGCCCTAGGTTTTGTGAAGACGTATGTGAAAATCAGCTGTTATTATGTAAATATGTCAGTTTCTGTAAACCAAATATTGCAGTGATGCCTTAAGGGGCTGGTGCTTAATCAAAAATACCACGTGGAGCAGGGAACAAGGTGGTGCTGTGAATAAAGTATGTGGTTTTTGTGGTGATAGAGCTGCCAAATGCTCCATGGGAGTTTTCTTCATGGGGGTTTTTTGCCTTAGGGATGATACATGCTTATGTTGATTTATGTTAGATGGTATGTAAGTGAGTGACTTATTTGATAATAACATGTCTGGTGTCTGAGGGGCTCATGATGAGAAATAAAGTAAACACACACAAAAGAATAATTTTTCAAGAGTGATAATTTTCTTTTAAAAGTAATCTTATTTTTACATCCTCGCAAAATTTTATATCCTCGAAACCAGCAAAGCTTGGTCAATATTGGCTGCTTTGGACTGATGTCTTTATTGTTGTTACTCAACAGGAGTAGCTGTTCCAGTAGTAGTGGACATGGTCCCCAAAGGGTTGCAACTGATCTACGTAACACTTGCTACTATACATATGTGGCTCATTTGTTGTGCAAATGACCTTTACACTCTCGGCCCTATGTTAGGCATATCCTCATTAAAATCAGTGTCATTCAGTATAGAGAAGAGGGCTGCAGATAGCAATATAACGGTCACAGGCCATGGCTGCCAGGACACAGGCCTCTCTTACTATGAAAAGTGCATAAAGAAACATCTGAGCCACACAACCTGCAAAGTATATGGTCTATTTCTGAGACCGGATGTTGACCATGGTTTGGGGTACAATAGCAGTGGAAAAGGTCAATGATGGAGAGATTGCCTAGGAAGAAATACATCAGTGTGTTTAGCATGCCAATCATGCTAAGGTTCCCTAGAAGGACCATCCCATAAACAATCAGGAATAGTAGGAAGAGGAGACTGTGGAGTTCTGGATGGACCTTGAAGCCTACAAGAATGAAGTCAGTCACTTCTGAGTGGTTGTCTCCTCCCTTGTCACCATGGTAAATTTCTGCTTAAAGGTATAAGAGAAAGTCAACAAATAAAGTTTCTACTTTTTCTCTACTATCACAAAAAAACACTACACATTAAAAAAGTACTTTATATTAGATGTAATACTTTCATATCCATTTTCCCTGTTACATTGTACACATGAGCAAACTAAAGATGAGAGACACTGTGACTTGCCTAAGGCAACACAACTGGTTAAAAATGGAATTTGGAATCAAGGTGAAACCTTTTGTTTTCAAGTCTGGTGTTAATTCCAATACAACGTAGTCTTATATTTTATAGTTCTCTATCTTGTTATATGAGATGGTTTGTGGGATGTCATTTGTGATTTCAAAATACTGAAGTCTGATAAACTCATACTAAGAAAAAGGCACTTCCTTAATTTTTTATTTTTATTATAATTTTTAAATATTAAATTGATTGGGGTGACATTGGTTAGTAAAATTATATAGTTTCGAATGTAAAAAAATAATAATAAATAAATAAATAAATAAAATCAGTGTCATTGTTCTCCTCAAATATTAAAAGAAAAAATTTCTGAACCCTTTGCTACCACACCAGTATACACAACATACGTTTATTAAGATAAATTAGGCTTTAACCTGAACTTTCTCCATTTTAGTCCTGCTTACTCTGTAAATTACAAAAAACTGGGCCTGTCCTCAAGATGAGATTTACATTATCACTCAAGTAGTGACCGAGCAAGGACAACCAAACAATCCATTACTATTAAAATAATCATCAGCTTGAAACAGTATGTGGAGAGTAAATTAATATTTATTTAGTTGTTAACCATAGTGAAAATTAAACAAGTGAAAATCTATGGATATACCTTGAACACAAAAGAACTAAATTACCATAAATGCAAGGTGATCTCTTTTTCTTGTTTCAACCAAAAATGAAATTTGTTAAAAGCACTAATTTTAATAAAAATTTTAATGGCTCTGATCTGTCCTTGCTACCTTATTGCACCCCTTTCTGTGCTCCTTCTCTTTTCCATCCCCTCTATCCCTGATATACTTTCAAGAAATTTAAAACCCTGTTCATTTAGTCTCCCATTAAACATACCCTCAACAAGAAAATCAATCATTTACTCTTTTTTTGTAAATTTCATTTTTGGGCTCTCTCTCGCTCTCTCTTTCTCTCTCTCTCTCGAAGTTATTTGCATCTCAAATATCTCCATTTGAGAAATGAAAGACCTTTGTGTTTGTTAAAAAATTTTATTCCAACAAGGAGATAAGGGAAGTATTTTAAGAGAATTGAAATTTCTCCTCCACAGGAATATGACATAAAAAAAATTCAATACAGGAAAACTAGTAGAACCTTATCTACTTTGATCTCTTATGCTTGCTTGGGCCACATTATAACTCTACCTTTGAAAAAACTTTTTAAGGGGCAGCCGGTTAGCTCAGTTGGTTAGAGCGTGGAGCTCTTAATCACAAGGTTGCAGATTCGAACCCCACATAGGCCACTGTGAGCTGCACCTTCCAGAAGTAGATTGAAACAGCTACTTGACTTGGAGCTGATGGGAAAACCACACTTAAAGTAAATAAAAGTTAAAAAAACAACAACAAGCAAACAAAAAAAAAACCTTTGAAAACCTCAACTACACAAAATTGAGGTAATTTCTCTCCTCAGCTATGTCACATTTTTTTTTTCACTTCTTCCTTCAGTTCCTCTAAAACTCCCCCCTCCCCCTTCTTCCGCCTCCCCTACCCTCTCCAGTTCAAACCGTTGTTTCTCAGTCTAGTTGTGTGGGACACAGTTCCCTGGCCCATGCTAGTGTTATGAGACTTGTGCTCCCCCCGGCTGAGGCAGTTGGTTGCCAGTCATCGACGGCTACTCACAGCAGCTCTTGCCAGCTGCCAGCCACTCATGGCTGCACAGAGCAGCCCAGCTCCAGGGAGAGCCGTTGTTCACAATCTTAGCTGTAGAGGGCGCAGCTTACTGGCCCATGTGGGAAT
This sequence comes from Rhinolophus ferrumequinum, assembly GCF_004115265.2. Taxonomy (NCBI): domain Eukaryota; kingdom Metazoa; phylum Chordata; class Mammalia; order Chiroptera; family Rhinolophidae; genus Rhinolophus; species Rhinolophus ferrumequinum. The sequence continues at coordinate 62,885,393 of NC_046291.1, forward strand.
CGAACCGCTGACCTCGGTGTTAGGAGCGCAGCGCTCCAACCACCTGAGCCACCCCTACATTCACTTTTAATTATGTCTTTCCAGTCAACTTTTTTATATATTTATTTAGCAATGTGTTATCTTTAAATATATATAATGTTATATATAATGTTTTTATGTATATACGTATACAATATTATATATATATAGTGTTTCATATATAGATATATATATATACACACATTTTTAAACATCCAGAATCTAGTATTATATAATGTCTGACATTAAAGGTACCCAATAAAACTTTGCCAATAAAGCCTTCCAATCAATGAATATATTCAAAAGAATGAGCCACACTCTTTGAAAGCAATGCTAAAATTGGGGTTCTAAATATATTTTAGGTAACAGCTATGCTGGGGAAAAACGTTTGATTTTCAAAAATGATTGCTTTGGAAAGGATAACTCTTAACTCTATGTATATTTGGGCTATAATTCATGAATATGCAGTAATTATAATCTTATCTTGAAGCTTGGTAATGTTCTAATAGAGTACAGCTCTTTTCTGGGACATGTTGAAGAGGTTCCTATCTATAATAATGGACCTAACTAAGAGGTCCCAGATGAATTCAGTCGGTGGAAAAGAATGGTCATCTGATACAAAGTGGAATTTCTCTGTAATTCTCCAGATTGCTTCCCTCTGGTCTCTAACTGTGATCTAGTCACTTTCAAGGGGAATCTAACTTTGGTCTCATTTCCTTTCAAAAGGGACATCTACCATCTTGTATAGTCATTAATACCATTAAATCAGACTTCTGTCATTCCTGGGCAAATGTACAAATTGTGTTTCTTACACCCCTTGTGGTTGAGTGGGGCCATTTGACAAGCTGGTTCTGGCTAAAGAAATCTGAATGCAAGTATCATGTGTTTCTTGTTGGCCAAGCATTTCATTTCTCTCTTTTCCCTCTGACACAGCAACTAATAATGTTAAAAATAATTCATGATCTGTTAGCCTAGGTCCCGAACAGAATTCCCTACTAATTCACAATGGACATATAAGCAAGAAATCATTCTTTCTTCTTATAAGTCACTAAGACGTTGGGGTTCATTGTAACTACACCATATCCTAGGCTATCCTGATACAGAATGGCTATCAAACCGTTGGATTAGAAGGAGAGGAAAGTAGGCCCTGTAGGGCTTAACATCCCACCTCTCTATATCCTGTCACTTAAAAAGGGGTCCTAGAAAATAACTAGAATGCACCATAGAGGAAAGTATGGTAAAAGAGTCAGAGGCTCTTGGAAAACCAAATAGATCGAACTGTGGTAATCTGTTATGATCAGAAAAGATTGCAATATATTTCACCCTGGGTTCAAAGGGGAAACACTGCTTTTGAGAAATGTCATGATGAAAAATAGACACCAAGAAAAATGGAGGGGCTGGAGGGCCTTTTGACCCAGTGAAAGTTTGGGCTGCTATGGAATTGTGTGGATAATGACTTATACTATTTGGAGACCCAAATTGTGATCCACCTAAAGAAGAGTAATACGAGTGGTAAATTTCATTAATGCAAAGAATTACTGGGCTTCAGCCAAAGCAGTCCTTACAGGGATATTTAAAGTTGTAAATATCTATATATATATATATAAAAATAGATCTCAAATCCATAACCTAAACTTCTAATAGATAAAGAAGAGCAAAAAAATCTAAAGCAAGCAGAAAGAAGGAAGGAATGATTAGAGCAGAAATTAATGAAACAATAACAAAAAGAAAGAGAAAACCAATTAAACCAAAAACTTGGTTCTTTGAAAAGAACAGCAAACTTGACAAAGCTTTAGCTATACTCACTGAGAAAAAGAGAAAAGACTCAAATTACTAAAGTCAGGAATGAAAAGACATTGCTACCAACCTTGTGGAAATAAAGGTTATAAGTGAATACTATGAACAAGTGAACGTCAACAAATTAGGTAACTTTGGTGGTAATGGATGGAGTCCTAGAAAACACAAACTACTGCAACTTAAGAAAAAAGGGAAAATATAAATAGTCCTATAACAAGCAAAGAGATTGAATTAATAATAAAAATTCCCACAAAGATAGGCCCAACCCCAAATGGCTTCACCACTGAATTCTACCAAAGATTTAATGAAAAACTAATACCAAGGCTTCAGAAACATTTCCCAAGTCATTTTGTGAGGCCAGTTTTGCCCTAATATCTAGGTCACAGATATCACAAGAAAACTAGAGACCAACATCTTTTAATATAGATGCAAAAATCTTCAACAAGGTACTAGTAAACTGAATCCAACAATACATAAGAATCATACATCATGACCAAATTAGATTTATCCCAGGAATACAAGCTTGGTTTAACATCTCAAAAGCAACAGAAAAACAAATACATATTTATCTCAATAGATGCAAGAAAAGCATTTGAAAAAATCCAGCATCTTCTAACGATAAAATGCTCAACAAAGTAGGATAGAACTTCTTCAACCAGATAAAGGACACTGACAAAATACCTACAGCTCACATCACATTTAATGGTGAAAGATTCAATGCTTTCCCCCTCATACTAGGAATAACCAAGGATGTCCACTCTCACACTTCTAGTCAACATTGTACTGGATGGTTTATCAAAGGCGATCAGGCAAGAAAAAGAAATAAAGGGCATCCAGACTGAAAGAAATGCAAAACTATTTCTATTTGCAGATGATATGATCTTATATATAGAAAATACTAATGAAAATACAAAATAAAACATCTATGTAACAAGTTCAGTAAAGTTGCATGATACAAGGTCAGTATACAAAAATCATTTGTATTTGTATGAGTTCTGACAGTTAAGTTCGCGAACTCATCCTATAAAAAGTGCTACATTCCTCATTGCTAAATATCACTATGGTCACCTTTGAAGTACTCCCCTTGGGAAGCTATGCACTGATGCCAGCACATAGTCCACCCTTCAAAGCAATTTTGGAACTCTTTTTCTGGAATGGCCATCAGACCTGTCATCGCATTACCCTTGATGTTCTGAATGTTATCAAAATGTCTTCCTTTCAATGTTTCCTTTATGTTTGGGTAAAGAAAGAAGTCATTGGGGGCCAGATCAGGTAAGTAGGGAGGGTGTTCCAATACAGTTATTTGTTTACTGGCTAAAAACTCCCTCACAGACAGTGCTGTGTAAATTGGTGCATTTTTGTGATGCAAGAGCCATAAATTGTTGGTGAAAATTTCAGGTCATCTAACTTTTTCATGCAGCTTTTTCAGCACTTCCAAATAGCAAACTTGGTGAATTGTCCATTTGGTACAAATTCATAATGAATAATCCCTCTGATATCAAAAAAAGTTAGCAATATCATTTTGACTCTTCATTTGGACTGACGGAACTTTTTTGGTCATGAAGAATTGGGTGACTTCCATTGTGCACTTTGATGCTTTGTTTCAGGGTCGTATTAGTAAACCCATGTTTCATCACCAGTGATAACACGGTGCAAAACATTGTCTTGCCTCTCCAAAGGTTTGGCAAACTTCGACTCTCTTTTGCTTTTGTTCATCAGTGAGCTCCTTCAAGACCATTTTTGCACACATCTTTCTCATGTCAAGATTTTCAGTTAAGATTTTCCTAACTGTTTCTCTATCGATGTTTACTTGGTCGCTATGCTTCTCACAGTCATTTGACGATTTTAACGCACAATTGAATTTTTGCAATGTTTTCATCAGTTCTTCTCGTTACTGTCCAGCCTGACCTCTCTTCATCATTGATGTGTTCTCTCCCCCCCAGAAAAATATTTAATCCATTTGTACACTGACATTTTCTTCATGGCATTATCCCCATGAATTTGGACTAACATGTCCCTGATTTCACTTCCACTCTTGCCAAGTTAAACAAGAAATTGAATGTTTGTTCGTTTTTCTAATTCAAGCTCAGACAGACATTCTCGCTATGGCACACAAAAACACTCAACAACAATAATGAACGCCACTCAGCAAGACACCGTCACGTATCTACACGAACACAGCTGTGAGACACTGATATACCAAGGTTATGTAACCTTTCCAAACTGTTTGTACAGTGCTGCCAATGTAAGCACACAGTGCCAAGTTCGCGAACTTAACTGTCATACTTCATATTGTATGTGTTGAGCTTGAATCATTTTTGGAAACTGAACATGCACATACCCTGTTTCACCGAAAATAAGACCTAGCTGGACAATCAGCTTTAATGCGTCTTTTGGAGCAAAAATTAATATGCGTCTTTTGGAGCAAAAATTAATATGTTATAAATTAATTAATATTAATATGTCATAATGTGTCCAAAAGACACATTAGAGCTGATTGTCCAGCTAGGTCTTATTTTCGGGGAAACAGGGTAGTTATTATATCCTGTACTCTACCCTGCCCAACTGTTCTGGTAACTCTGGACTTGGGTCACCTGCAAAGTAAAATAACCCAAATACATCCCTGAGTATTTACTGTGAAAACTGGGTATTTCCCAAGTTCATCCCTCAACAGGCCCACACTTCAAGCCTATTTAAGATCCATGCTTACACCCACCTTTTCTAATTACTCCAAAGCCCATCATCTCTCTCTCCTTTGAGCTTTCAGTTACTCTCAACCATAGATTTTAGTAATCAGTGACTCACTAGTAATTGATTCACACCTATTCTTTTCCCAGTGCAATTGTATTTTGAGAGAATGCATTGCTTAAGTACTTAATTGAACAGTTAGTTTTTCTTTAAATATATTATTTAAAATTGTTTTTATATTTCTCAAGTAACATTATTACAAGAAACAGAAGTTAATGATAAAATAAGATTAATTATTGGCCACAGTTAATTAAAGCAACGAATGCATAAAATATTCAAATTTTTAATATTCCAAGTCAAAGTTCCAACTATTTTGACACTCTGTCCTGTGAGAGAAGATAACTAGCTCAGTGATCAAAGACCTCTATTAATTCTTACAGTATTTCTCTAGTATATTGGCAAGATACTTTCATTAACATCTCCCAAATTGCAAACTCATAGACTAGAGGAGCTGTAATAAGGCTTCTCTTTCTGAAATTGCCTTTTCCTGCAAGACAGGCAAAGCTGACCACATTGACTTTGAAATCTCCATGCTAAACTACTGGCATGTGTAGTCAGGGGTTTCTTTTACATATTTTACTTAAAGAACATTATAACAATTTTACTCATCAAATTAGTGAAGATAAAAAATATTAACAATTTTCTTACTAGATATTCATGAACATGGATAAGGATTTATGTACAAAGTCGTTTAATCCATTTTCATTTATAATCACAAAATATTGAAATAACCATCCACAACAGGGAAAATGTTAAATAAATTATGGCATGTTTCTGGAAATGTGGACCATTAGGCAGAAAAATAAGATACTGAAGAAATTTTAGACATGGAAAATGCTTGGGATATATGTTTAAGTTTAAAAAGACAGTTTGCTGGAATTTTTGTAAAATGATTAATATTTCCTACAGAGAGCTCTATTATTTTTACAAGCAAAAAGTTGATTTTAGAAAAATACTGCTAGGGAGTGCTTTGGTATGTAATCAAGTGTTCAAAGTCTCAATCATGAGGCACTCGTTAATTTAAAAATCACAGGAGCATCTCAAAGCCATGGATTTTGATCTCCTTTGCCTTTTCTCTTTTTTCATTACAAATAATTTCTAGCTATCTCAAATTCACCTTTAAATTTGAGCATAGGTTATTACTCTTTAAATATATGACTTTGTTTTTCTCAGTTTGATAAATTTGAATGTTTCCTCATTAAAGAAAACTAAATTTCCATGGACTAAAAATAAAAGTTACCTGTATCTTTGATTGTCATCTGAACATACATAGTCCTATACTGTGTCATACATTTAGTTAACAAAAGTTATTATGCCTAGGAACTTTTTTCTAGACAACTTTTTAATTTCAAAAGGAATTGGCAAGACCACTTTATAGTCAATTACACCTGGAAACCATGGTTCATTTGTGACGCTAGGAAACAATCGGAAAGGCTGGAGGACATGCACATCGGGTTTAGGTGATACCAAGATGTTCATTCGGACCTGTCCCGTGACAGCGGGAACCGCAGGACTGGGGCCCAGGTGCCAGCAGCCTGCCCTGGAAGGAGATATTTGGGAAACCTTCGCTTAAAGGCGAGGGCAAAAAACTCCCAGTCACGGGCCGCTGAGATCAGAGCTAGTCCAAACTGAAAAGACCAATCAGAGAGGTGACTGAGAGAACAGATTATGGTGAACTACGGGAGGGAAGAGATTCATAAATTTTGAGCTGGAATAACTGGATAGTTGATATTGTGCCCCTTTAAAACCACATTTCAGACACTCGCTAGACCTTAGGACCTCAGCTTCCTCAGCTGAAAAAAAATTTCAACTGAAGACTCTTCCCCACTCAAAACCCATCCCAATCCTCCAGCCAGAATTTAGAGATTTCTCTATTAAAAAGCGGAAGGGCACGCATGCGCCGCGACGTGTTCTGTCCCTGGGGGCGTGGCCTGTCCCTTTGCTTCCAGATGTGCGCGGGCGCCAGCCCCGCCCGCTTCACCTGCGCCGGCCTCACCTGCCCGGGCCCCGCCCGCCTCACCTGCGGGTCACGTGGCTCACGCCGCTAGCGGGGCACCAAAGGGCGGATCCCGCGCGCCGCCTGTCTTCCAGGTGAAAGGGGCGGCTCCCATTGGCCTGTGTGACAGCCGCAGCGTCTGGTCGGGGAGCGCGACGGTGATCAACCCACGGAACGTCCCTGATCGGGGGGTCTGAAACCTCCGTCTCTGCGTCTGGATCTAAGCGCGCAACGGGGACCCGCCCGGACCTTGACGGGAGCGAGGCACTGTTGTGCGGCCTCGGCCCGGGAGCCGGGCGGGGCGTGGAAGCCCGAGCTGGGCCCCGCGCGAGCGCCGGTCCCCGCGCCCGGGAAGGCCCGGCTCCCCGCCGGCCGCGGAGTGAGCGCGGGGTCCCGAGGCCGCCCTTCCGCCAGGGTCACTTAGTCTGCAGAGTTGGTCCCTGCGTGCGGGGGCAGTAAGTCGCGGGCTTTATTTTGGGGGATTCTTGACACGTTTCGCTTTTGATTTGGATTAGATGAGGATGCGTGTGATGACACAGGCGAATTGATCGCGTTTGTCCGGAGATTGCCTTTAGTGCACGCCCACACCGCGAGGCTTGAGTGCTTTTCAAAATAAACTGCTCAGTTGATTAGGTCTCCCCTTCCGACTGTACGGCCTCAAACTGCAAAGGCAGTTAAGTGCCACCAGGGTGTGGAAGCCAAAGTTTGTTTGGAAAATTACCTATGTGCACTTTGCACAACTGGGATTTGGGACTACGCCAGAAAGCACCACCTGATCTTTTTTGTTTTCAAGTGCAATAATACAGACCATCGTCTACCAGGATTTTTCACGTGTGTTTTTCTTTGTGATTCAGGCTTTTTTGGAGTTTATGTTTGAATAAAAGAGGCCGAACCTTTGGGGTAAGATGAAAATGGGAAAAGCCTCCAGTTTTTGTTTGTAGAGATTTCTGTAAATAAGATTAGAACAAGAGATTATGAATTTTAAAATCCAAGGTTATACCTACCCCTTCAAGGGCGGTTTATCACTCATTCTACGCCATTTTTTCACTCTCTTGTTTTTTTTAAGTATTGGTAGCTTTGTTTTAAATTTTCTAATCATTTCGTATTATGTTCATATAATATTTAAAGGCCAGAACTCAACTGAATTTGAAAATATATATATATGTGTATATATATATATATATATATATATATATTCAACAAATACTTATTTGAGCACCGCAGGTTTTGCATGCAATGGATACAGAAATGAGAGAGATGGACAAGACCTCTACTCCTTAAGAGCTTACATTCTAATGGAGGGGAGGCAAATAACGAGAACATCAGATGGTGGTAGTTACTACCCTGTGGATTAAAATAAAGTGATGTGCTAGGCTAGAGAGTGGCTGCTTTAGATTGCAAAAACCTTCAATGAGGAGGGACACGGAAATTGAGATCTGAGTGAGAAATAGGATCCCAAAATCCAAGGGAAGAGAATTTCAATATAGGAAAGCCACTTCATGAAGATGGGAAACCAGAATCTGTTTGACCAGGGAGGCTGGAAAGAAGCCAGGGAGAGGGAGTGGCAGGCAAGAGCCAGATCATACAGGGTTTTGTAAACTGTGGTGACTTTGGATTGTATTCTAAATTAGTAAATTTGCTTTTAAGTGCAGTCTGGCTACGATCATTTTTGCCACTCTTTATCTTTGGTTTCTTTCTCTTCGTTTCCTGGATTTATTTGGTTCTTCACCTCAAATCTTTTATATCATTTTATTCTTTGTCACACAAGATAATGAACTATGACATGATAGTTTACAATGCTGCTACTTAAATTTTGAATGAAACCGTTGTTAGCTTTTATGAATGAACCCTACAGTTCTGCATCTTAAAGGCAGAGCAATAATAGCCTTGGCTCCCTCCGATGGAAGGAGCGGCTGAGACGGTTTGTTGAAATTGTGAAAAATCTTTTTTGGGTTGCGATTAGCAGATCTGGAATAAGGCAGTGAGGAGAAGTAGAGTTAAGGAAAAGGCTTCAAAGATGAAGTAAATACCTGAGGTTTTGGATGTTCATTGTCAAATCAGTTTGAAGTTATTTGACAAAGTTCTTTTTTAGGAATTATGGAATTTTATTGGTGTGGCAATGGTGACTATGGTCATCATCAGAGGTCATACTTTTATAAATGTTTTATTTCTCTCCACGTTATCCTTATCCCTGGTGTAATAGATTGTCCTTTAAAAATATGAATGTAGGAGCTTTCACTGAACAAATTCTTAAATCGATTTTGGCCCTTTTACATGGATTCAGATTGCATTTATTTGCCTTCTAGGATGAAGTAAACATTATCTATTTAAAAATTGCAGGGTATTTTACTTCAAATGAAGAACATGGTGAAACTAATTTACACATTAGCTGATCATGGTGATGATATCAACTGCTGTGCCTTCTCCTCGTCCCTCTTGGCTACTTGTTCCTTGGACAAAACAATTCGCCTGTACTCCCTAAGTGACTTTACTGAAGTGCCGCACTCTCCATTGAAATTTCACACCTATGCTGTCCATTGCTGCTGTTTCTCCCCTTCAGGACATATTTTGGCTTCATGTTCAACAGATGGTACCACTGTCCTATGGAATCCACACAGTGGACAGACGTTGTCAGTGATGGAACAGCCCAGTGGGAGCCCCGTGAGGGTTTGCCGCTTCTCCCCAGACTCCACCTGTTTGGTGTCAGGTGCAGCTGATGGAACTGTTGTTTTGTGGAATGCGCAGTCATACAAGTTATATAGGTATGACTGTTTAAACCCTTTCCATTTTCAATCCTTTTAACAGGTCTACCAAACAAAGGGAAAAAAAGAAGCATATTTTGATGACTTTAAGAATCAGATAAGTTTCAGACGTTGCAAGGAAACGTTTTGACATGTCTTCTGAAGATCATAAAAACAGATGTTTAGTATGATTCTCATAGATTTGCTTGGCTCGGAGAGTTTTAAATTTTCAGTCTTCCTTTGTAAAATAAGGGTTAATCTTGTTACACTTCTATGGCTTTTTACTGTGGTAAGGAAAGAAAACAATCTTTTGAATAAGATTAGTAATTTTAGGTTTTATTTTTGTAGCTCATGACTCAAGTATTCTTAATAATGAAGTTATCGTAGGTAAGTCTTACTAAAGAGACAGAGCTATTTCCTGAAGAGAATTCTTGCTGAGTGAATGACCAAGCCCAGAAAAAAAGAACATTGTGAGGAGTGTGGTGTTGTGTTATCATTTCTAAAACAAACAAACAAACAAACAACCCAACACCTGAAAAACTCCGTTTGAATAAAAACACATCAACTAATTTATATAAGTAATGTTCTGTTACAATTTACCAACATTAAAACCAGATATTTTTATCTATTTATATTGTGATGAAATGTTTATAACATAAAATTTACCCTTTTTAAGTGTACATTAAGAAGTTCAGTGACATTAAGCACTTTAAAAATCATAAATATTTCAATGTTACCAATTAAAATAGCCTCATGTACCTTCCCCTCTCCCTAACCCCCGACATCAGAGCACAGATGTCAGCTGGTGAATATCTTGCTTATTTAGATGTAGGTCTTTGGGTAGAAAGTGCTTTGTTTCATGTGGTGGTTAATAAACATTTTAAAGAGAAAGCACAGAAACAGTGAAATGTTTGAATGAAATACAGCTGTCAGCTGAGGAATCTTCTTTTTCACTTATCAGGTGATGCGTTCTGCAATATCTATTGCAATAGATTTAAGCACTGGATGGGACACTGCACTCATTGTTGGATTTTTACGGTTTATTTGTCCTAGGTAATTGAGAAAATGATACCGTTAGCATGGTAGCACAGTGCTTCTTTATCTTCCCAAGATAATTTTAATTTGTTCATAGTATTTTCTTTTCATAAAGAATTTATATTTGAAGCTGAAAGTCCTTACTGTTGCTTCTGGGTGATTTTAATACAAAAGTTGAAAGTACTTTTGACCCCAATACCATGTTTTTCTTTCTTTTTTTTAAATTAAAGTTTATTGGGGTGACAATTGTTGGTAAAGTTACACAGATTTCAGGTGTACAATTCTGTAATACATCATATCTCAATTGTGTTCACCACAAAGAGTCAGTTCTCTTTTCATCACCATATATTAAACCTTCTTCTAGAGCCCCTTCCCCCTTACCCTCTAGTAACCCCTAAACTATTGTCTATGTCTATGAGTTTTTGTTTCTTCATTTGTTTATCTTGTTCTTTTGTCGTTTTCAGTTCTATATACCACATATCAGTAAAATCATATGGTTCTCTACTTTTTCTGTCTGACTTACTTTGCTTAGCATGATATTCTCAAGATCCATCCATGTTGTCACAAATGGTACGATTTCATCTTTTATGACCGCCAAATAGTATTCCAATGTTTTTCAATAAAAATAGTTTCATCTTTTTTTTTTAAACAGGCAACTATAATTGATGTTGTTGGTTATCATTGCTTTTGTTAAGTTTTGAAGATTTCAGTATGTTCATACTGACTTGCCATATGGAAAAATATGAAGATATGTGAACTTTGGTTTGGATCCCTATAGTTTAGGCTTGAACATGTTAAGATAATGTTTAAATCCTCTTATTTTTAAAAAGCATGTCTCAGTTTGTAGCATATAAATGATATTTTATTTCTATAGGCATTTATTGCCCTTTCTTTCTAGTTCTGTGATAGCCATTTATCAAGCAGCTCTTAGAGATTGTGAAATAAAGTAAAAGATGCCCTGACATGAAAACCTCCTTTTCTTGCTTTTATTCTAGATGTGGTAGTGTTAAGGATGGCTCCTTGGTGGCCTGTGCGTTTTCTCCTAATGGAAGCCTCTTTGTCACTGGCTCCTCATGTGGAGATTTAACAGTGTGGGATGATAAAATGAGGTGTCTGCATAGTGAAAAAGCACATGATCTTGGAATTACCTGCTGCGATTTTTCTTCACAGCCAGTTTCTGGTTAGTTATTTTGTTCTTTTAAGCATTAGTGAATCCTGTTTGTAATCTGTATGACTCTTGTTCTTTTATTCATTTTCACTTCATCATTAATAAAACAAAGGACCCTCTTAATTCATTCATTTTAAGGAATCATCCTTCTTTATGTTTATTGATCAAAATGAAATTACAAAGAAATATTATATGGGGAAATCAGGTTCTTTAGTATATGTAGGGGATGACTCAACTTGGTACAATAAATCTGGATTCCTTGATAGGGTAATTTAGAGAACTTAATCCTATTGGTTGTACTGTGATTTATTTATTTATATTATTAATTTTTTTAAGGAGGGTGCAGCTCACAGTAGCCCATGCTGGGATCGAACCGGCAACCTTGGTGTTATTAGTACCATGCTCTAACCAGCTGAGCTAACAGGCCACCTTATACTGTGATTTTTTTAAATATAGTATACTGATACTTAAATAGAGGTATGAAATTAAAAATAAAATGGAAACAGCAGCTACATTTTCCATTTACTTATTTAATCTTCAAAAGCTAAATTTATAAAATAAGATGTTTGACAACACAATTAGTTTTTAGAAAAATAACAAAAAAGTCCTCAGTATAGACGCTTGGTTTTAAATAGATAGAGTGAATTAGGAAATTTCCTTCTTTTATTTTTGTCTTCTATGTTAGGATAGAATTTCCATTTCCCCCTCCCTCCAGTCTTGTTGCCAGACCAGTGCTAGCCTGTAGCAATATAATGTAAACTACATTTGTAAATTTCAAGTTTTCTAGAAGTAGGTAAATTAAAATGTTTCTAGTAGTAGGTGAAGTATATGTTAATTTTAATTATGTATTTTATTTTACCCAGAATAGATATTAACCTTGAAATAGATATTAACTTTATGGGTAAATTCCCTGAAGCAGATTGATATATGCTTTAAAGGGATTGTTACAGGAATTTGTGAGAATCGCTATATTTTCTTAAAAGACAAAGTATGAATTTTAATTTATTATTGTTTAATTGGTATGTGTTAATATCTGTAAATACTTACAACGTATTGACTCGTCTCTCTTTGTGATATTTTGCTCAAATAAGGAAAAATAATCCCATTTGTGCCTGAGGATAAATGATCTCTCCAGATTTTAAATGATAAAACTTGGATTAGGTTATTATTGTAATTTAAATATCTTCCTCAAGAAACATATATTTCTAAAGATTATATTTAGATATTTAGCATAGGCACATTGTAAGCTCCATAATTTTCTATTGTCCTAGCTGAATTCTCACTAAACTTTGGAATTAACTTCAAAGGATCTATTTAGTCAAGAAACAATGAAAAAAATAGTCTTCTTAATTGACTCTATTACTTAAATATTTTACTCAGCCGTTTATTGAGTAAAATGTTTTATATTAAAAAAACTTAATGTCTATATCCATCAAGATCTCTCTCAGAAAGGATGTCTTTTGGCTGCACCTGTGCTATAAAAACAGAAATGCTACTGAAATGTGGAAGTCCCATGGAGTTAGAAAAACTTTCAATGAGAAGGAAGTTGATTTGTTATATGTTAAAAAGTATATGTGCTTTCCACCAAGACAGCGTCCATAGAAGAAAAATTATATACCCTTGTGTGTAAATTAAATACCATATACTGAATATTTGCAAAACCTTGTCTTAAGATGGTTATTAGGTTTCTTAATTGTGTCTTACTACATGTGAGTGCCAAAACTTTGTTTGATGAAATGGCATCTATGGTAGTAGGTGCAACTCATATAAAATTAAGTTGATGGTATCAATATTTACATTACCCGCAAGTATTTAGGAGCTTATCTAGTGGGAATATACCATACACGGAAATTATCCATCTAAGTGTAAACTAGCGGGTTTTTGGGGGGAACACTAAATCTACTGATTCTATTCCCTAATTTATATAATATTTTCCACCAAATCAAATGGACTGAATTGATGTTATTCTGGATTTATACAGTTCTAGCTTTTGTCTTGATTAAATTATATGGGAAAATAATCTTTCATTATTATTCCATATGAATTATAGACTAAGCTTTTAAGAAATGGATATATCCCTTAAAAAGTTAAGTTGGGAATAATTAAGCATTTAGCACTCATATCATAAATGACTTTTTTCCTAATGTTTTTCTATCAATGCTAACTCGTGGACTCTAAAAATTGGGTTGGAGGATACCCTAGGCTTAGAGTCTCAATGTTGGTCCCTGCACACTTCAGTTATATTCTTAGTGGAAGGTACGTAAAAAGACATTTTGTTTTAGTAATTTTAGGAGTTAAAGTTATAATCCTTTGAAGTACCTTGTTCAAAAGAAATTCTTTAACTGACACTTCATTATATGGTATAAGGTAATCAATGTTGCTTGTGAATATGGTTTAAATGAATCGAACGAACAGATCTCAATATAAGAAATTGAAAATTTTTTGGTTTAAACGTTTTTTGTCAATACTTGTGTATTTATTTGTAACAAATTTATATTTTTAGATGGAGAACAAGGTCTTCAGTTTTTTCGATTGGCATCATGTGGTCAGGATTGCCAGATCAAAATTTGGGTTGTTTCTTTTACCCATATCTCAGGTATGTATTCAACTAGTAGTTCTCTAAAATTATTCGTCTCAGATAAAATTTCTACTGTAATTAATCTTTTACCTAAGGAATCTGGATATCTAAAAGTGATTATAAAAATGTTTTAAGGACTTTTAATCAGAGTAGTACATGCGCATGATTTAAAAATTGTGTACTCACTGCTGACTGTGGCCTCACCTCTACCACACACAATCCTGCTTACCACAGGTAACCCCTTTGCAATTTATCAACTTTTGGTGGTTTTCACAGTTTCTACACCACATTTTAAATGTCTTCACTGTAGTTATTGTTTATTGATAGTGTGTGATCTTTTCCTCATGCATTATACTACTCTTTCAGGTGATTACATTAATACTGGAATGCAGTATTCCTTTGTGTTATTTCTTTAATAATTTCTTCTCCACTTCCTCTTTTTTATAACTCACATTAATTGTTGGACCTCCTGACGTGAGTCTTTGTCTATTTCCTCCCCCACACACATTTATCTTTTTATCCTTTTTTCTAGTTTATGGAAAAATTCCTCAGCTTTATCTTTTAACCTTCTTTTGATTTTTTTTATACCATCAGGCATATTCAATTTCTAAAAGCTCATCTTCTCCTTTGTATCTTTTTCATAAGTGTCCTTTTTTTATTATATGAATACAAGGTCCTCTCTATTCTCAGGATGCCAATTAGAAGCTTTTTGTTTTGTTTTGTTTTGAAGTTCCCTTCTGTTTCCTGATCATCTTTGTTTGCTCTTGGGCCCTTTGTTTTTGTTTACTCTGATCTTTCTCCTTCATATGGTTACCTTCTTCAAATGTCTGGTGAACCTTAGTATGCCATTTACATTTAAGAATTAGACAATAATAAGATGTTTAGAAGCTCTATGCACATGTTGGTTTGCTGCTGCTGGCTTCTGTTTAGGATAAGGAGGTGGGTTGTTGGCCTAATTGGGGAGGAATTGAGGGCTTAGAGAATTTGGTGCTGTGTAGCTCTGGAGCTGCCATGGAGCAACCGAGGCAGTAGTTATTTTCCTTAGAAATGTTTTGCCTGGAGAGAAGCATCTGGCTTTCGAGCTGCATACTATGGTGGGGTCAGGAAGGGATTGGGGGCAGACATTGAGAGTTTCATAATCGGACTTAGTTACTTTTTCTGTTTCCAGGTTATATCTGTGTCATTCTGACTTTCCTTTTCCCCAGTTGTTGACAGTCTCAAGTCTTTTGGGAGCTTCCTAGGGCAGATTAGCTTTTTCTTGGTATTCTGGGCTGTTACCCCACCATACTGCTGCATCAATTAATGTGCTTTCTGCCTTCCCAATCTTGGAATTGGTTTCAATTTCTGGTTTGGTGATTCTCCCTTCCTGTTCCCTTCATTGATGTGAATTTATATCTTTATTAATTCCTTCATTATCATTTTAATGGGAAATCTGAAATATATGGTCAATTGGGCCTCTTGCTTCAGATGCCTAAAAATGTTCTTATTTTATTATTTGTTAACTGTTAAGTTCCAGTTAAATCAGACTATATTTCGTTCATAATTATTGTCAAAGATAAACAAAGCTGGACACTAGTTAAAGTGGTTAGGACAGATTTATTGATTTATTTATTTTTTGGTAAAAACAGATTTTAATCTGTGATACACTATTGCGGTGGGAAAGGAGTCCAGCATGAACTGATCACAACTTCAGTTTATACAGAGGTGACTGGGTGTTTTAAGTGGAGAATGAGGGAATAAGGCGGGGGGGTGGGGGGAAGGAGTGAGTTGGGGCTCTGAAGAGTCAGAGAAGTGAAAAAATGCAAAAAGCAGGAAGGGGGTTAGTGATCCATGTGAAACCCATCTGGGTTTGCTGATCTGTGCTTGTGGAAGTTAGGCTCCTACCCTCCCACAGAGCCTGGGAGTCAGGGGCCCTATCTTCAGATGTTGGTGGGAACAAACAGCAGATTTTTTGGGAAGCCTTCATTTTTCTCACGCAGGCACTTTTAACGGGCTAGTGTCCAGGAGATGCATCCTTGAGCTACTGTGTTTCCCCAAAAATAAGACCTAGCCAGACAATCAGCTTAAAGTGTCTTTTGGAGCAAAAATTAATATAAGATCAGGTCTTATTTTACTATAATATAAGACCAGGTCTATAATATAATATAAAATAATATAATATAATATAATATAATATAAACCAGGTCTTATATTAATTTTTGCTCCAAAAGACGCATTCGAGCTGATTGTCCGGCTAGCTCTTATTTTCAGGGAAACAGGGTATTAGAAACTGTTTTAAAGTCTTTATAGGCCTAGTCAAACAGAGGGCTCAGAATAGCCTGGCTAGACTTTGGTCAAGGAGAAAATCTTTGTCATTATACTAGTATATAGAGAAGGGCATTTTATCAGGAAACAAATACATTTCTTTTAGTGGAAATTTAGTTAATTCATTGCCTATTAGGTTACATGTAGTAATTCTTTTAATGCATTCAATGACATGTTGATGAGGATAAGAGTTCCTTTACTTATCCTATTATTCTGCTCCTATCATATAGTTTTGACTTAATTTTCCTATCAAAGTAAAATTCTTGTAAGAAACCATGAATATAGTCATATATGTGTATGCTCTAAACACAATGTATCTTTAATAAAATTGTTCAAAAGTAAAGCTTTTCATACATTGTCTGGAAAATGTGTTTCTACACTGACTCTTTAAAAAACATACATAACAGTTTATAAACATACAGTTAAAGCCTTTTTACAAAACATTTATCATTTGTAACTAATTTAAATTGCTTATTTGTACAGAGGAGTAGATAGACATGGGGATCTTATACTTGAGGATATAACCTGTTCTTATCGTCACACTTGAGAATATAACCTCTTGTTATGGTCATATTCCCAGTTTTTTGGTCTTCATTTGGTTTGAAACTTAACATTTTTGCTTTGATTAATTGTGCCTACTTATTAATATGTATATTCCATACAGTGTCTTTGATGCCCACATCTGTTCTCCCAGATAAAAATACATATTTTTTCTCTTTTGAATAGAAATAAAATGCATATTTAATAATAAAGAAGTAAAATAAATGCATGTATTTTGCTATTTGTTGGAACTTTTACTTGCTCTAATGACCTATTTGTTTAGTTTTATTCTTGGATCTAAAGAGCCATTAACACTTCAAAAAAGTTTTTATTATTATATAATTTATTATTATAATTTATAATAATTTATAATTTATTATTATATAATTTATAATATATAATTATATATAATATAAAAATATATTATAATATAATATAAAATATTATATTATAAAATATTAAATTATATTATAAAATATAATATATTATAAAATAAAATATAAAATATTATATAATATTTATATAAAATATTAAATTATATTATAAAAATATAATAAAATATATAATTATATATAATATAAAATTATATAATATATAATTTATAATAATTTATAATTTATTATTCTAATTTATAAAAATTATAGATTTCACTTAGTTCCTTGTCTCCCCAAGCCAACTGCTTATTAATTATTTTTATAGTTTAGTTTGTCACTAAAATATATTGAATTGCCTTGGTTTACCTTTAAAATAGTTGTGATATATCTCTTCAGTACTTATAGAAAGCATAAAAAAGATTTTATTGTTACTATACTTGATTGGAGTGTTATAAGACGTATTAGGATTATAATATTATAAATTACCACTGATTATTTTTTATTTATGAAATGAGAAAATGTTTTCTTACTATCAGATTTTAAAAACTATAGATATTTGATTCTTTGTAGATATTTGGGCAACTGGTACATATATTAGCTAAAATATATATGTATTTTCAAATTAAATATCAAGATTATAGCATAATTTAACATTTCAGAGTAGTTTAAAATGTTATATTTTGAAAATAATTGGATAATTATAACAACCCCCTGCCTGGGGTTTGCTGAGCACACCATTTTCTCTACCCATTATTGAATTTTTGAAACCATTTAACCACACTGCATTCTACTACCTGAGTTGCATGCAGATGGTTTTTGCTTGTGTCCTTTAGGCACTCAAAGACTATTGAATGATTATTGAATAAATAAGTGAAATAGTTTTGACTTAAGAATGAATTCTAAGCATGGTCAGCTTGATTCTTGCCTTGTGATTTGCAGGATTTGAATTAAAATACAAGAGTACACTGCGTGGGCACCACGCCCCTGTTTTGGCTTGTGCTTTTTCTCATAATGGGCAGATGCTCGTCTCGGGGTAAGCTATTGAAGTTCCTTAAAGCTTTTTGATAGGAAATAAGACAGACGTACAGAAAAGTACACAAAACATGAAGAGAATAGCTTCATAAATGACTGCGATACAAACTTGTGTAACCACTACTCCGGTCAAGAAATGGAACGTTGCTGGTTCCGCTCCGGAATCTTCCCTTTCCAAGCACCCGCCTTCTGGGGACAGCACCTCAGGTCATACGCAATGTTGTGTTCTCCTTTTTAAACTGACCGGAGACAAATTGTACAGTGTGGATTATTTTGTGGCTGGCTGCCTTTACTCCGCATTATGTTTGTGACATTCCGTCATCTTCCTGCATATAGCTGTGGTGTACTGATTTTCATTGCTGTTTAACACTCCATTGCGTGTGTATACTATAATGTATTCCTTTGAATGTTGACAAGCATGTGGATTATTTCCGGTTGAGAAGCATTACAATAACAATTCCGTGACTATCTCTGTATCTCCTGGTACACATGTTTGTGTGCTTCTGTAGGATAAATACATAGAAATAGAATTGATAGCTCATAGCATAGTTGTATTTTCAAATTTGGCAGGTAACACCAAATTCTTTTCAAAGTGGTTGAATATTCCTATAGCAGTGTTATTTCACATCCTAGCCTATACTTGGTATGGTGGGTCTTTTTAATTTTAGCCATTCTGATGGGTGTGGAGTGTTATCTTACTATGGTTTGCATGTCCCTGAAACAATGATGGTAGAACCGTTTCAGAAATTTATTGGCCATGTGTATTTCCTCTTTTGTGAAGTACCTGTTCTTGAAGTCTCTTGCCCATTTTTCTTCTGGATTATCTCTTATTGATGTTAGAAAAATACACACACACACACACACACACACACACACACATATATACGTATGGTATATGCATATGTTTGTTTTTCTGTATTTCTATATAAGAGCCATGTATTTGTTATATGTGTTGCAAATATCTTTTCTTACCATGTGAATTTGCCTTTTCACAGTTTATAATTTTAGTATAGTTGGTTTCTTTATGTTTGGAGGTCATGAAGATATTTCTTACATTATTTTCTAAAACTTTCTTTGTTCTTTCTCAAATTTGATTTGTACGTGTAATGTGTGATAGGAATCCTGTTTCATTTCTGTCCATATCGATGTCCAGTTATCCAGTGATATATATTGAAAGACCGCTTTTTGCCACCATTTTGATATGCTGCCTTGTCAGGAATCACTAACCACATGTGCGTGGGTCTGTTTCTCAGCCTGCTATTCACTTTTTTTTCTTTTTTTCTGTTTATCTACTCTTGCTCTAGTACCATTCTGTCTTTCCGAAGCTTTATAGTTTCGCGATTGCTGGCTTTTGACACTTCCATATAAATTTTAGAATTAGCTTGTCAAATTGCCTCCAATTCCCTCCCTTTACACACACAAACCTGTTTGGATTTTGATTGGGATTATATTGAGTCTAATAATTTTGGGGAGAATTGACATTTTTATGCTATTGAGTTTTCTAATCCATGAATATGGCATATTTCTCCACTTATTTGTCTTGATTTCTTTCAGTAAATGTCTTCTATGTAGAGGCCCTCCTCATCTTTATTAGATTTATTTCTAGGTACTTAATTTTTTTGTTGCTGTTATAAAAGATGTGGCTAATATAGAGAAATATATGGGAAACAATGGCTTTATCTATAAAGATTCTAATTTTGGATTTTCTATGTACAAAATCATATCATGTTAATAATGATGGGTTTTGTCTCTTTTCTAATCCTTATACCTTGGATATCTCCTATGCTTTATTGAACTGGCAAACACTACCAGGATAATAGAAATAATTGTAAGAGCCATCTTTGTCTGATTCCTCATTGCAACCGGGAAGCTTTCATTATTCGATATGATCACTGTAGGTTTTTGGAAGATAACATTTATTAGCTCTTCTATTCCTTCTGGTTTGTAAGGAATTTTTTGTTTATCAACAATAGGTGTTATATTTTTATCAAATGATCTTTTTCTACATCTTTTGATATGATTATATTTTTCTCTTTTATTATGTTAGTGTGGTAAATTATATGAATTTTTCAAATGTTAAACCAACCTTGCTTTGTTATAATAAACACAAGGTAGTTAGGACATATTTTTGTGCATATCTATAGAGTGGTCAGTTTTATTCTGTTGCTTCTTTGGTTGTAATTTTTTTTTCCCTTGATAGATGCTCACAAAATTTTCTCTTTGTGCTTTTCTACATTTACTTTAATAGATTTGGGTTTCT
This sequence comes from Rhinolophus ferrumequinum, assembly GCF_004115265.2. Taxonomy (NCBI): domain Eukaryota; kingdom Metazoa; phylum Chordata; class Mammalia; order Chiroptera; family Rhinolophidae; genus Rhinolophus; species Rhinolophus ferrumequinum. Next base: position 62,905,984 of record NC_046291.1, read on the forward strand.
TTTAATTTAGTTTGCTTGGAGTGCACTGAGTTTCTTAAATATGTGGAATAATATTTCATCAGTTTAGGGAAAATTCTTATTCATTATCTCTTCAGATATTGCCTCTGTCCTTTTCTTTCTCTCCTTTAATTCTGAGACTCCAATTAAATGCAACTTATATTTTTTACTGTAAACTTTACATCTCTTATCCTCGCCTTTATTTTTCATTCTTATATTTATTGTGCTTCATTCTGACTTGTTTCTCCTTTACTGACTCTTTCTCCACTTTATCTAATGTGATATTAAACTAGTCCATTGACAAGTCCATAATTTTGGTTATTTTATTTTTTGGTTCTCGAATTTCTATTTGGCTATTTTTTTCAGGTCCACTGTATCACTTTTTTATGATTTCTAGTTCTGTGTTGAAAATTGTAATCTTGGCTTTTATTTTTCAAAGCTATGTATTCCGTGAAGCAACTGCTTTGGGACATAGTAGTATGATTTAATTACCTTATATTTTCTGTTTGAATACTTTTGTATGTTTTCTCCGTCCTGCCATTGGATTTTCTAAAACTTTCCTGTCTGATCTCACAGGCCATAGCATTCAAACCCACGTTGACGTCCCTTCACAGCAGCTTTGGTTCCAGCCAAGACATTGAGGCTCCAACTTGCACTTAACGTGTTCTGGACTAAGCCTGATCATTCTTTCCCCAAATGCTCCTATCCTTGCCAAATAATCTGCCATGTTGTCATTGTTTTAGATGTGACTCTTTCATGTCAAAAGATGAAAGCAGTTTATCATCAAAAAGCAGTTATAGTAATTCTCCTTTGCCTTAGAATTGAAATCAGTGGAAAGTTTAAACAAAGTTGGATTTCCTTCTATTGTTTTAGGGGGACATATTGTGTATTCCACTCTTAAGTAGAGAGATTAATTGGCAAAATGTAAGAAATTCATCAAGTATTGATGGCTCTCTTAATGCTCAGCTCCCTGCCAGTTGCAGTAGCACGTATAAAAGGGAAGTATTAAACAAAGCTTGTGCCCTTAAAGTTGTTTTAATTCTCTATTGTGATGGTTGATGTTCGTACGTAGTGATAATCTAATACACTGCAAGATCCTGACTACCCTTACTCTCTGAATCATGGAAGAAGTGTTAAGTGAGACTCATACAGTTTTTGTGTTAAGTTCATTTTATAGCATTATAATGGAGAAGAGAGGTCCAGAATCTTATTTCAGAAAGGAGGGGAAGTAAATATCCCTCCTCTTCCTGACAAGATGCTTGTTTATTTTTTAAATATATTTTATAAATGTGAATGATAGATTGTCATGAATTAGGATCGTCATGAGTAAAGAGTCATGAATAAGGAGTGGCTTTAACAAGCAACCCTCTCTTGTTCAGTAATGACTAGCATAAGAAGGCTTAATATGGCCTTTCCAAATCTCAAATCGTCTTTTATTGCCTGTCTCTTTGCAACATTGTTAACAATCCCATTGAACAAATCAGTTTACTTAGTAACATAAAAGTACATGTTGCAATTTGTATCATGAAGGGTTATCAGATATTACATTGCTTAAAGTTAGATATCTTGTGAAAGCTTTAGTGAAATTTGAATACCCATCTCATCTGCTTTTTTTAGACTAAAACTGTCAGGGTGTGTGCCCATTATAAATCAATTTTAATTTGAATATATTCATGGAGGATGATGTTTTAGGAAGCGTGAAATCCAAAAATGTGGGACTTAAGAAGACAGAACTGTGTTTTAATCCCAGCCCTGCCACTTACTGCCTGTGTGACCTTGAACCAAGTTTTAGTTCTGAGATTTTGTTTGGCGTCACTTAAAAACATTTTTCTTTAATGTTTATTTTTCAGTTACAGTTGACATATTAGTTTCAGGTGTACAACATAGAGATTAGACACTTATATACCTTACAAAGTGATCACCCCCATAAAACTAGAACCCCTCTGATACCATACATAGTTATTACAGTATTAATGACTATATTCCCTATGCTGCACTCGACATCCCTGTGACTATTATTATATCTGGAAATTTGTACTTCTTAATCCCTTTCAGCTTTTCACCCATTTCCCCAACTTCTCTCCTACCTGGTGGCCATGAATTTGTTCTCTGTAGTTATGAGTTTATTTCTGTTTTGTATATAAATTTGTTTTTTAGATTTCACACATAAGTGAAATCATATGGTATTTGTCTTTCTCTGACTTATTTCACTTAGCATTATACCTTCTACGTCCATTCATGTAGTTGCAAATGGCAAGATTTCATTCTTTTATATGGCTGAGTAATATTCCATTGTATATATGCACCACATCTTTTTATCCATACATCTATCAATGGACACTTAGGTTGCTTCCATATCTTGGGTATTGTAAATAATGCTACAGGCTGCATATATCTTTTCAAATAGTGTTTTGGGTTTCTTTGGATAAATACTCAAGTGGAACTTCTGGATCATAAGGTAGTTCTGTTTTTAATTTTTTGAGGAACCTCCATATTATTGCCCATAGTGAGTGCAACAATCATGTTTCCCTGAAAATCAGACCAGGTCTTATATTATTTTTTTTCTCCAAAAGACGCATGAGGGCTTATTTTCAGTGGGTGTCTTATTTTCTTCATGTACAACAATCTACATTTATTCAAATACAGTCATGTCATCTTCGTCATCTTCTTCTGGAACATTGTCATAATGTGCTGAATGCATCCATCTGACAGTATTAACTGAGGCTTATTTTCGGGTAGGTCTTATTTTGAGGGAAACACGGAATTTACAATCCCACCAACAGTGCACAAAGGTTCCCTTTTCTCCACATCCTCATCAACACTTGTTGATTGTTGACGTATTGATGATAGCCATTTTGACAGGTGTGTGATGATATCTCATTGCGGTTTTTATATTATTATTACTATTTTTTACACATTTCAGAAAGATTTTTTAAAAAATTTTATTGGGGAATACTGGGGAACAGTGTGTTTCTCCAGGGCCCAACAGCTCCAAGTCGTTGTCCTTCAATCTAGGTGTGGACTGCGCAGCTCAGCTCCAAGTCCAGTTGCCGTTTTCAATCTTTAGTTGCAGGGGGCACAGCCCACCATCCCATGTGGGAATTGAACCAGCAACCTTGTTGTTAAGAGCTCGTGTTCTAACCAACTGAGCCATCCGGCCGCCCCTCTCATTGCAGTTTTTATTTGCATTTCTCTGATGATTAGTGATGTTGAGCATCTTCTCATAGTCTGTTGGCCATGTATATGTCCTCTTTGGAGAAGCGTCTGTTAAGTCCTCTGCCCATTTTTGAATCAGACTTTTTGTTTGTTGATGTTAAGTTGTATGAGTTCTTTATATATTTTGGTTACTAACCCCTTATCAGATGTATCATTGGTGAATATTTTCTTCCATTCAGCAGGTTGTCTTTTCATTTTGTTGGTGGTTTCCTTTGCTGTGCAAAAACTTTTTTAGTTTGATGTAGTTCCATTTGTTTACTTTTTCTTTTATCCCCTACCCTGAGGAGACATTATCTATCTATCTATCTATCTATCTATCTATCTATCTATCTATCTATCTATCTATATTGCTAAGAGTGAATCAAAGAATTTACTGCCTATGTTTTCTAGGAGTTTTATGGTTTCAGGTCTTACATTTCAGTCTTTAATCCATTTTGAGTTTATTCTTGTATATGGTGTAAGAAAGTGATCCAGTTTCATTCTTTTGCATGTATCTGTCCAGTTTTCCCAACACCATTTATTTGAGTAGACTGGCTTTACCCCACTGTATGTTCCGGCCTCCTTTGTCATAATTAGTTGACCATATAGGTGTGGGTTTGTATCTGGGCTCTCTATTCTGTTCTGTTGATTTCTCTGTCTGTTTTTTTATGCTAGTACCACATTGTTTTGATCACAATGGCCTTGTAATATAGTTTGATATCTGGTAGTGTGATACCTCCAACTTTGTTCTTCTTTCTCAAGATTGCTTTGGCTATTCAGGGTCTTTTGTGGTTCCATATAAATGTTAGGATTATTTGCTCCAGTTCTGTGAAAAATGTCATTTGAATGATAGGGATTGCATTGAATCTGTAGATTTATTTGGGTAGTATGGATTTTTTAACGTTAATTCTTCCTGTCCATGAACAGGGTATATGTTCAGCGATATTGCTTGCTATCCCCATATGTTGACTCTTGCTTGTTGCCCTAATTTCTGTCTTCCCAGCACAATGCTCGTAAGATCACTAATGATGATTTAGCTTATGTCAATAGGATGAGTTAGTTTTAATTGCACTAGTGGCAGTCTCAGAAAGTAGAATTTCCTTTTAGTTTTCTATCTTTAGGATGCTCAGAAATGATGGCGTTTTCCCTAAGAATTTTAGCTATTCCAGTAATAATACCTTGTACCTTGGGGAAGTTAAGACTAAATAAGGGTGTCTATAAAATTATGTCTAGCATATACATGCTCAAATAATGTTAGCTGCTAGTATGATTTCTCAGTGTTTTATGGCTGGACTTTAGCATTTAATGCTATAATTATGTTTTTTTGACATCCAGAATGCATTTATATGCTTCCCATTTTCTTGTATTTTATATTTGAACATTTAAAGTATAACTCCTACTTTGAACATATGACAAAGATTTTGCAGTCCAAATGGATCATCAACACTGAATAGCCTACTAAAAAGAATTTTAAATCTTATTGAAGGGAATTTTAAGGCTTCCATTAGGTATGACTCCTGTGGTCAGACTATAATCAACTACCTTTTAATAAGAAGTACAAATATTATTAAAGTTGTGCACAGGTTAGTAACCCTTGTATTATTGATATATTTTCTTCCCTTGCAACATATATTGTGGTATAAATAGTGTTTCCAAAGGGGGAAATATCATATAGAAGTATATTTGTTGTTTTTAATTACACGTTTTGCTATAGCATTGCATTTTTCTTTGATGATTTTTTTCACCACTAGAATAATCTAAGATGGTTGTTTTTAATTTTTGTGCCATTAAAGGAAACCATGTAGAATCCATATCAAGTTTAGAATTATAATTTTCAAAACTGAGTGCCTAATTAGTAATTAAAGCACAATCATATCAATGATAAAGAACAAAGCATCTGAAACAAAAACCAAGTAGCAAGTAATACCTTTTCCTTGTAGTGGTTTTTCCCTTTGAGCTACTAACGTGATATGGGATTGCATCTTATGTATGCATCACAAATGCTTATTCTGTGTGTGTGTGTGTGTGTGTGTGTGTGTGTGTGTGTGGCATGTGCTAGTGCTTAATATAATTTATAACTGTCTTTTAAATTTCATATATGGCATGTAGTTTTTTGAATAAAAGTTCATACATATGAATAAAAAGAGACTGCATTCTAAATATATATCAATATTTCAGCCTTTTCTTAAAAAGTTATTTAAATTATTTTATAATACTAATTAAATAGATGCTCTACTTTGTTTTTATAGAAGTTTTCACTCATTTCTTTTCTTTTAAAGATCAGTGGATAAGTCTGTCATAGTGTATGATACAGTAAGTATTTTAAACTCTTGCATGTGTGGTCTATGTAAATTATGTTTATTAAGTTACTGAACTTTGTTTAGTTAGGCAAGATGATAAAATGTATACCTTTTTTCTGTTTAGGGTGCCAAAGAATATAATAATATAGTTTCAGAAAGTCTAAAATAGTTATGCAAGTAAAGTATTGGTTCTGGGACAAGCCCTTAAATATTTCAATAATGATTTTAATATGGACAGATATTTAATTTGATCGAAGAAAAAAATACAGATTTAAAGAGCACCAATATCCAAAATATCATTTTATATCCATTCTTAAAACTTTATACCACCTTTTTAAAACAACGAAGGATAAATGTTTATCCCAGGGGTTGGGGAGGGAATAGCTGACATTGGCCTGACACCGTTCTAGTATTGGCTGGATTTAGAGACTAGTGTAAGGAAGAGTTGGTCGTAATGGATTTGGAAAAATGGGAATTTTTGGTACATCCATGAGGGTAAAGACCAGCTTGCATGAGTATGAAGAAAAATGAACTTTTTACATATAGTGAAGATGTAATTGATGGAAATATTCTCCAAGAGAAATCAGTGTAGAGTGAAGCCTTATAATGATTGAATTCAGGCTGTAGCTATGCCAGCAAATGACATGGAGATATAAATCATCAAAATGTAGCGGGTCAAACAAGGAATCTAAAGTAGTCCTCCATGAAGAAGTTTACATCACTGAGAGTTCTGGCAGGAAATGGGGAAGGATGCTCAAACTAGGTGAAGTAGATCCTTAATATTTCTGATGAAATTTTCATGACATTTTACATTTACAAAAACAGTTTTCCTCATAAAATATGTATATGAGTGTCACTTATGTACATAGTGATGCTTGATGGCCAGCTAGTGTACTCAGAATCTAAGTGACTAATTACTACTCACTGGTCCTGCCATGGGTACAAGTCAAATGTCAGCAAAAATGCAAATTATTTCATGTAATAGATGTTTAGATGACTATTAGTACGTTCTGGCAAATCAGCAATAGCCAGAAGCCTATTATACTAAAAATTTCTAGGAAAGTGGTCAGTAGACAGTAGTGCTGATAATTAGGAAAGTGAAATAAGAACCTGATAATATTATTAGGTATATAGATGCTATTTTTTATTCATTGGGTAAAGTTTCAACTTCTGTTAGTGACTAATAATATTAAAATACATATAGCATATAAACTATTTATGTCAAACAATTTTTTACTAGTAACTTTACTCTTGCCTACGTAAATATAAAAGTGTTTTGTTGTTGTTGTTTTCCAGAATACTGAGAATGTACTGCACACATTGACTCAGCATACCAGGTCTGAACTTAACCTCAGTTTGTATTAATATAATTTAAAAAATTAGTCTGAGGATACATTATAATTGTTTTTATTAACTAGGTATGTTACAACTTGTGCCTTTGCACCCAATGTCCTTTTACTTGCTACTGGTTCAATGGACAAAACAGTGAACATCTGGCAATTTGACATGGAAACACTTTTCCAAGGTTAGTAAGGACATCATATTTAACTCAGTTCAACGCTATTCACTGTTAAAATCAGAAATTCAGTAATTTTTTGACAAATTACATTGCTTTTCTCAATATAAATGTATATCCATATTTAATATAATTTAAAAACAATTTTAGAGAAAATAGTGTTAAAGTAGTTGACATATGTTAAAACTTGATAAATATTTTTGGATGCGCATTTATGTATATCATACCTCCCATAGTTTTGTAAGCTATTTATTTATACTCCATACACATTTTTCAGATAAATATAGCCTGAGAACAAAATAGAAATTATAGTTTTATTTTGTTGATTTTAGTTTTGGCCTCATCAAACAATGATGAAATATAATTTAGGAATTTTTTATTTTTATCACTGTCAGAATTAAACAAATGGGTGCTGATATGCAGATGACAGAGCAAATAGAATTCTTTTGCCGATATGAATTTTATACAACAGAAAAATTGTCTTTATTGAGTAAAAAAAAAGGTCTGAAAGAGTAGTGTTTAATATGTCAAATAATTCTTTATTATACATACTATTATTTGACTTTCTGAAATTTCTTAAGAGGAGGTTAAAGTAGTAAAACATAGATTTAAGGACATTTTATTTACTTTTTAATTCAAAGTGAGAATGGTTAGAAAGGAAATGCTTTTTCTTTTGTTGTTATTTCACTTGCCTTCTTTTATGTGGGTTTTTGTTTGTTTTTTAAGCAAGGAGCACAGAAGATCAACTGAAGCACTTTACTGAAGATTGGTCAGAAGATGATGTCTCAGAGTGGCTTTGTGCACAAGATTTAAAAGACCTTGTTGGTATTTTCAAAATGAATAATATTGATGGAAGAGAACTGTTGAATCTTACAAAAGAAAGTCTGGCTGATGATTTGAAAATTGGTAAGATTCTTGAAAGAAGATGTCGTTGTATGGGACAGTATATTTTTATTAGATTATGACAAAGAAATGTTACATAGCAAGCATTTCTTTAGGTCTCGAAAGCCACCATGTAATGTAATTTTAAAAACTTTTTTTTAATTTGGGATATAATTACATATTATAAAACTCACCCTTTTATAAGTGTACAGTATAGTGATTTTTAGTATGTTCATGGAGTTGTACAACTACCACCACTAATTCCAGAATATTTTCATCACTTCAAGAAGGAGCCCCATGCCTATTAGCAGTCACTCCTTATTCCCTTTCTCACTAGTCCCTGACAACCACTAATCTACTTTCTGTCTCCAAGGGTTTGCCTATTCTTGACATTTTATACAAATGGAATCATGCAATATACGTCCTTTTTTTTTTTGGGGATCTTTTACTTAGCATGTTTTCAAGGTTTATCCATGTTGTAGCATATTAGGTTGGTGCAAAAATACTTGTGGTTTTGGAGTTATTTTTAACCTTTTTAACTGCAATTACTTTTGCACCAACCTAATACATTAGTACTTCATTTTTTTCCATGACTAAATAACATCCCATTGTATAAATTTATCACTTTTTGCTTATCTGTTCTTCAGTTGATTGAATTTAGATTGTTACAGTCATTTCAATTTTGTAGCTATTACAAATAATGCCCCTGAGAACATGCATGCACAGGTTGTTTTATGGGCATCTATTTCCAGTTTTCTTGGGTGTATAATTAGGAATGGAATTGTTGGATCATATGGTAACTCTGTGCTTACATTTGAGGAACTGCTAGGCTATTTTCCAAAGCAGTGGTGCTAGTTTACATTCTCACGAGCAGTGTATGAGAATTCCAAATTTTCCATATCCTCAACACTTGTTTGCTTTTTAAATTATAGCCCTCCTAGTGGTTTCTTATTGTGGTTTTGATATGCATTTACCTGATTAATGATTAGTGATGTTGAACATCTTGTCATGTGCTTGTTGTGTATCTTCTTTGGAGAAATGTCTGTTCAGATCCTCTGCCCATTTTAAAAACTGGGTGTTTTTGTCTTTTTATAGTTGTCTATATATAAATTTGGATACTGGACCCTTATCAGATATATGATTTGTAAATATTTTCTCTATTTTCTGCACAAAAGTTTTAAATTTTAATGAACTCCAATTGATGTGTTTTTCTTTTTTTCTTTTGTTGTTTGTGCTGCAGGTATAATAGCTAAGAAACTATTGCCTAATCCAAAGTGTCAAAGATTCACAGCTATGTTTTCTTGTATTCCTTTGATAGTTTTAGCTCTTACATTTAGGTGTGTGATCAATTTTGACTTATTTTTTTGTATATGGTATGAGGTAGGGGGTCCAGCTTTATTCTTTCAGGTGTGGATAACCAGTTGTCCCAGCAGCATTTGTTGAAAAGACTGTTCTTTTCCCCTTTGAATTATTAATATCTTGGCATCTTGTTGAAAATCAATTGACCATAAAGTGAAGGTTTATTTCTGGACTCTTAATTCTATTTCATTGATCTATTTGTCTATTCTTTTACTAGTGCCATTTACATAGTACCTTTTCAGTAAGTTTTGAAATTGAAAATTGTGTGTTCTCCATCTTTATTTTTATATTCAAGATTGGTTATGCTACTCTGGGTCCCTTGCATTTTCCATAAGCAAAATTTCAATTTCTGCAAAAAAAAAAAAAAAAAAAAAAAAAGCCACTTGATATTTACAGGGATTGTTTTGAATCTGTAGATCAATTTGAGAATTATTGTCATCTTAACAATATTGAATTTTCCAGTCCATAAGCACAGGATGTTTTTTTCTTTATTCAGGACTTCTTAATTTCTTTCACCAATCTTTTGTAATTTCCAGTGGACAAGTCATTATTTTCTTAAGTGTACAATCAGTGGCTTTTAGTATATTCACCACTATCTAATTTCAAAACACTTTTATACCCCACCCCCAAAGAACCCCAGTCTTCCCTCTCCCTAGCTCTGGCAACCACTAATCTATTTTCTGTCTCTGTATATTTGCCTATTTTTGACATTTCTTATAAGTGGAACCATGCAATATGTGGCCTTTTGTATCTGGCCTTTTTTATTTAACATAATGCTTTCAGGGTTCATCCATGTTTTTGTGGGTATACATACTTCATTCCTTTTTATGGCTGAATAATGTTCCATTGTATGGCTATGGCTACACCACAGTTTATCCATTCATCACTTGATGGACATTTGGGTGGTTTCCCTTTTTGGCTATTATCAATGAGGCTGCTATGAACATATATGTATGAGTTTTTGTGTGACTATATATGTTTTCATTTATCTAGGGCATATGATTAGGAGTAGAATAACTCTACATTTAACATTTTGAGAAACTGCCAGAATACCTTCCAAAGCAGCTGTATGTACCATTTTACATTCCCACCAGCAATGTGTGAGGTTTCTAATTTCTTCCTCTTTGTCAGCACATGTTATTACCAGTCTTTCTGATTATAGCCATCCTAGCAGATGCGAAGTGGTATTTCATTATGGTTTTAATTTGCATTTACCTAATGATATGGAGTATCTTTTCAAGTGCCTGTTGGCCATTTATGTATCTTCCTGCGCGAAATGTCTGTTAGGATCCTTTGACCTTTTTAAATTGGTTTGTATTTTTACTGTTGAGTTGTAAGAGTTTATATGTTCAGGATACTATATCCTTATCAAAGACAGTTTGAAGTCTTCATGTCATACTCTAATAAACATAGTCACCAGACACTATTATTAATAAGTTATAGTAAAGTCTTATTTAACCAGAAAGCATAGAAAATAAGATATCCATAGTGAGATTTGTTGTTAATGATGAGTCAAATAACAAAGTTTGTTATAGAAAACCATTGTAAAGTACAGTGTCATACGTTCCTTGCGTAATAAAGATAGTATGTGCACCTATTTAAATCTCTTAGCAGCTTATGGCCTTTTAAGAAGTTAACAGAATGATAATTTTGTGAAAATACTTAGGATTAGATGGTTTTGTATCCAGGCCATACTGGGAAGTTTACTACTACATCTCTAATAACTTATTTCCTTTATAATTTACTCTTTCTTCCTGAAAGTTAGGTAATACAGTATAGTTTTTTTTTTTTAATTTATTGGGGTGACAATTGTTAGTAAAATTACATAGATTTCAGGTGTGCAATTCTGTATCACATCATCTATAAATTACATTGTGTGTTCACCATCCAGACTCAGTATAGTTTTTCTTGTTTGTTTGTTTTTTTCTTAAGTTCTGGTGAATTTAGCATCTTCATTAGTTGATTTCTCGTTACTCTTTCACAGTAAATCTTAATAGCACCTTATCATGCAGGAACACTTGACAATGTAAAATAATTAAGTTCACATTTCAACGAAGGATGTTTGAAAACAACAAAGAAGCATAGTAAAAACAATTAATAGTGTTACAATTCTATTCTGATAGCCAGATACATGAAGAATAAGAAATTCTTACGGGATCCAATGGCCTGAATTTTGAAAGATGAGTCTCAGGTTTAATAGTTACAATCATTTTAAAGTTCACTGAAATAGTTTTGAAAGTGTTAGGCCCAAGCCAAAATTGAAATATAATTTAAATTAGTTCTATAGTGGTCTACTAGCTGAATTAGGAAAATCATTATTATAAATGGAGACAATGTTGCACATTCTCTATGTTTTGTGCACAGTCCATAAGGAATCTGTTTTGTGTTTGTGTTTTAAGATTTGGAAAGCTAGCAGATTCAACAAATTAAACACATAACAAATTAGCAAATAATTAGCCTAGGACATTTATTTTTTCATACCGTTCTAAAGTATTTTAAAGTTTTTGCAAAATTATAAAAGATCCAGAGGTCCTTTAATCTTCTACAAGTGCTACTTTAAGCTACAGTGAGTTTCTTTGTCTTGAATTTTAAGAAAATTTGTTTCTTCCAAACAGTAAGTTGGAATAATAGAGAATTGAAGTTAGGTCTAGGAAAGAAAATGTGTGAAGAGGCAAACTGATGAGTATATGATAATGAATTTTACTCTTTCGATGCATAACTATCTTACTTGCATTTGCCTTTGTGGTACAACTGTTAAAACAGTTCCTATGTCAAAATGAATAAATATGAATTTGCTTAATATTCATCATATGAAGGAAGTTGATTAGTTGGCAGTGAAGTATATTGGAGCATCAGAGACCAAAGTAGTATATCTATTATGCTTGACACTTAAAAATAATTAATTTTAAGGAATCAAGGCGTCCATCAAATCTTTTTTTCAATGAGCCTTTTGTAAATATATATAATAGAGGAACTTTCTGTAGACTTGAATATCTGTTGGAATCTCGTGCTTTCAACCTAGGATAATAGTCATTTTCTAGGATTGTGTTAATGAAAACCAAGGGCACACTAGACATACAGTTTTAGGTAGTAAATAACTCCTTACATCTTGTACTACATTTGCATAAGGAATGTCCAGCCAGAGATTACAGGTACAAAAGATTCTTGACATTGAGAGAGATGTGTATAAGACATTTGTGAGTCCACGAATTTGTAAACTCTACCATGGTACTTACTCTCTCATTCAAACGGCATAAAATATGAAAAGTGAAGTGCAAGAAAGTCTCTGAGCGGTGAAGCTAGGCAAAGTCCACTAACTAGCCATATGACTCATCTGCACCTCGGCCTCTGTTTATATCTGAGCCCCAGGAATATTGCAAAATGCTACCTATCTTGTAGTTTAGAATTGCTGTAGATAATGTAAGAGTCGAAATTTGGAATGACAAATATCAAGGAACTCTTGTATGGCATGTCAGTCCTTACACTTATATTCAAATAATTATCAATCATAGATTCCTAATTGGGAATGAGTTTTTTTTCAAAGGGTTCCCTCTACCTTTTGCTCTTGTGTTTCCAAGAAACCACAAAAGCACATGAGACATCTTTACCATTTTCTAATTTAAAAATGATCATATCAAGTTATATCAAATGCTTTTTCAAACTTTGTGCATCAACCGTTTCAACATCCTCTGATTTTGAAAGTTTCACATTTCAATTCCCAGTAATACAGTACTTCCTGGTGTAGATTTTAACTTGTCGCCTGATTGCATATACTGTTAAGTCACAGAAATTTCCCATTTTTTTCTTTATACATGATTAAAGTGAAACAGTCCCTTCAAATCTAGTTACTAGTGGCTGACCTGCTATTGAGTGGGCATAACCCCTAGAGTTCAGCTGCTGCTGTTACTTAGCTGACCCCACGGGCCAGTGAATACTTGTTGGGCATCTTGGGGTCTCCTTTCCTCAGGCTCATCAGATGCCCTGTTGCGTCCTTCCACACAGATGCTCTCCTCAGGTCTTATGGATGTTGGTGATTTGTCGTCACCTACTTATATTGTGGGGTTCATGAGGATACTCAGCTACCTTGTTTTGTTGGAAATGTTGTCTGTGAGGCTTGATTTTGCTATCTAGGTTCTCTGTTTTCATGTGAGGATCCAGAGAAATTAAACTGTACTTGTCCTACCACTGTCTTCTCCAAATCCTTTTAAAAATCCCTATTGTAACTATAGTCATATTTCCCTTTCCTTACTAATAGTTTTTATGTCTTGTTTTCTCTTGGTCATTCTAGTCAGAAGCTTGATTTTTTTTTTAAATAACATTTATTTATTTTAAATATAGTTTTTAGTGGGTCCCCACCCCCGCCCCTGCCCGGAGAAAGCAGCTTTTGGTTCCGTTGTTGTCTCTTGGGGCATTGGAGTGGTGATAAAGTAAGTGACCAGCCTGATGGTCTGTGCTTTTAGAGCCAGGCAGTCATGCTGTGTGTTACCTGCTTCCAGCTGATGTTGGTGTTGCTGCTTTGGAGACCACAATACAGGGCAAAGCTGGGAAGAGTGAAGGGGACACGTAGAAAGGCCTTTCTTCTATTATGTGTATGCGGATCTCTTCTGTAAGCTGTCTTCTCCCATCCCCCACTCTGGAACCCAGTTACCTCTGTTTCCTCACAGGTTTTCAGAGTTTTGTTCTCTATTTTTGATGTTTATTTGTGTCTAGACTCCATCAATTTTCAATGGTATAGCATTTCCAGGGGTGGATAAGGTGTGGGGATGAGAGTACAGGAGCTGGTAGCCTATTTAACTTGTCGTCTAATTTATTAAGAACCAGATGCCTTTTCAGGCTTATAGTATATATAGGCATACCTCATTTTATTGCACTTTGCTTTATTGAACTTCACAAATGTTGCCTTTTTTACAAATTGAAGGCAAGACCCTCTACCAGCAAAAAGATTAGACTCGCTTTATTGTGGTGGTCGGGAGCCCAACCCACAACACCTCTGAGGTCTGCTCTAGAGCCAGATACAGCCCATTTCCCTTACTGAGTGAGGGTTTACCAACCCTCAGCTGATCAGAGGCCTTCTGAGCAATACGCTAACTCCCTACCCCCAGTCACAAAAGAAGGTATTTGTTTCTGGCTAAGTTCTGTGGATTTGATAGGGTAATTGCATCCCTGAGGGCAAAGCAATCTGATTCTGTTTTTAAATGACATTAACATTGGACAAGGATAGCACCCAATTTAACCTTTTCTCATCTGGGGCTTTTTTATTTTTTATTGGGTAATATTGGGGAACAGTGTGTTTCTCCAGGGCCCATCAGTTCCAAGTCAAGTTGTTGTCCTTCAATCTAGTTGTGGAGGGCACAACTCAGCTCCAAGTCCAGTCGCCGTTTTCAGTCTTTAGTTGCAGGGGGCACAGCCCACCATCCCATGCGGGAATCGAACCAGCAACCTTGTTGTTAAGAGCCTGCGCTCTAACCAACTGAGCCATCCGGCTGCTCATGGGGCATTTTGAAATAAGCTTTGTATATTCTCTATGATAAATACTAGCAAACACGTATAATATTTTTGACAGAGTGGGAAATATATATATTTTTCAAAATATTAAATGCTTCTATATCCTTCTCTTGTAGGTTGTATAATTATCCCTTAATGAGATGGCTGCTAATTATAAACATGTTGTGATACTTTTAAAAAATTGTTTTAAAAATCTTCAATGTGGTTTCAGTGAATTACATAGGAAAGAAGTCACAGGAAAGCAGTGAAGCAGTCCCTAAGAGGCAGGCAGCTGCTAGGTTGACTTGCCACACTTCTTAGATACAGTCCAAATAGATTTAAACAGCTAATGGCACACAGGCAGCATGAGCTTCATGTTCAAATTGGTTCCCCTTTCCCTCTGAGTCTTGTGTGTGCAATTTATGTTTGTGTCACAGCTGAGGAAACCTGAGCTCAGGACTCCCCACCCCTACCCACCCACCCCCGCCAATCTTATAATGGGATCGCTAGCAAACCAGCCCAAGAGGAAGACATTATTTTCTTACTGATCAGGAAACAAACCTGCCCCCTGACTGGAAGGGAGACACTACCTCTACCTTCCAAGGATGTTTGCAAACATCCTTGAAGATATTGCAGAGACAAAAGGTGTCATAAGGTGTGTATGAACACCACGGAGAATTCCCTCCCAACAGAAGGAAAGCTAATTTGTGTTTTTATGGGAACTATTAGGCATTCTGAAATGTAATTCTTTTCTTCTACCCACAGCACCCCCAAACACCTCCACTTAAAGTAAAACTGTCAGCTAGTTCTAAACATGTAAACAGCTAATAATGCTAAACTTCCTAAAATTAATTGTACTAAACTTTCTGAAATTACAAATTAAGGTAATTTAAAAAACTTAAGATGAAAGTAAAGATACAAATGAATGAAACTTGTCTGTACAGTCTTATACACACAGATGAACTTTATTTGTGATTGTGTTTCATACGAGTATTAGAGAATAATATATCCAATGTGATGAAGTTTAAAATATAAGATGGAAAGTTTACATTACTAAGCTGAATACCTTTCAAAATGATTTTTAGGAAATTTTTTGTTGTCTAAATAACCAAAGATAATGAGCCTTTTCTGATTTTCTGTAGTATGTTAGTAGTTCAGCCATCTGAAATTCTTGAGGAACTTTCCAAATCTAAGGTTGTTTAGAATAAACCATCTATAGTTGCTGATTTATTTTAACCATGCAGTATTTTATACTACAAAAATTCATTAAAGAATTTATAAAGAAAACATTTCTATGTGTAAAACAGTATGTAGTAAAAAATCTGAAGATTTTTGGTTGTAGTAGATAAAACTTTTCTTCTGCTTGCTAAAGACTTGCATAAAGCTAACCAGTAATTCTCCAGCCCTAACAGAATAATTTCTTTTTAGAATCTCTAGGGTTGCGTAGTAAAGTACTGAGGAAAATTGAAGAGCTCAGGACAAAGGAGAAAACCCTTTCTTCTGAAATTCCTGATGAATTTATATGTCCAATCACTAGGGAGCTGATGCAAGATCCTGTCATCGCATCAGGTATGTGTGATGCTATTCTAAGTTTCAGGGCATATTATGTGTTAAATGAATAAATAATGTAGACAGTTCATAGAAATTTGTTTAAATATGGAAAATATTCAAAATTCCTGCTTTATTTCTTATAAGTAGTTTTTTTTTCTTTTTAAAAACTTATTAGACCTGAGGCGATCTATTGAATATTATGTATTTCTTAATGAATAAAATTGGATTGAGTATGTTTGCATAAGATGAGAAACAAAAGGAATAAGTTTTACAAGCTTTAATAAACTTGTGAAATGTGTAATTACTAAACTGTAAAGTTAAGGTACTATCTTTTAGGATAGACTGTTGAGATCTCTTATATTGATTTTGTCCATCATGAATTTAAGTAGCCTTATAGAAATAAGAATTTAAAGATTATAAAGTTGTATCATTCCACATTAATTTCTAATCTTTGTCAACAAATAGATATATGTATTTTATATAGTTGTAATCAGTGAATCCATATTGTATTTTTTTATTTTTTGTGTAAAACTTTATATTTTTACATTTTTATATTTTGATTTAGTCTACGTAATTTTCAGTTTTAATAACTTTATTGAGGCTCTATGCTACATTTTATTTGACTTTTCTATTTGGTGTATGTATGTGTTTGCAAATCTTTCTGTTGCAAAGAGCATTGCACTGATATCTTGGTATTCCTTTCTTTTTGTTATTACCAGTACTTAGAGTTATTTTCATGGCACGTGCTCCAAAACAGAATTAACCAATCAGAGAATAAGTTATGAACATAAAAAGAGTAGTCTTGATAGTTTTTGTTAGATTTGTTGTTAGATTGTTTTCTAGGAAAAAAATTTACAGCGCTAACAGCAGTATATTTAAGTGTACGTTTTTCCAGTTTTGTGATTACTGAATTTTATAACTCTATTTTTGTGAGTTTAATGGTTTGAAATTGTATTCCTTACATTGCTAGGGAGGCAGTAAATTATTCTATGTGGCAGTTTACCATTTAAATATGCGTGGGTATAAAATATTTATTCATCTTCCTTGATAATTAACTTATCTGAGGGACTTAAATATCAATCTTATATACTGTGTCCACATTATTAGTGGAGCTAATCATATGGAGTCTTATTTTGTTAGTATCATTTTAATATATTTGATTGTTTCTCTTGCTCTGAGCTTTTTATAGGCAGGAGCATTTTTCATTTCTATAACTGTAAACATTTTCTTCCTGTTTTTACTTATTTATTTTCTTATTTATTATTTACTTAAATTTATTGGAATAATACTGGATAATAGCATTATGTTAAGTTTTAGGTGCACAATTCTATAATACATCATCTGTTTATTGCACTGTTTGTTCACGAGCCAAAGTCAAATCTCCTTCCATCACCATATATTTGACCCTTTTTACCCTCTTTTACACCCCCTCCCCGCTCCCAGTAACCATGATACTGTTGTCAGTGTCTGTGAGTTTTTGTGTTGTTATGCTTGTTCATTTGTTGTTTTCAGTTTTATATCCCATATACGAGTGAAATCATATAGTTTGTGTCTTTTTCTGTCTGACTTATTTCACTTAGCATGATATTCTCAAGATCCATTCATGTTGTCACAAATGGCTATATTACATCTTTTCTTATGGCTGAGTAGTATTCCATTGTATATATGTACCACATCTTATTCATCCAATCATTGGTCGAAGGACACTTAGGTTGTTTCCATGTCTTGGCTATTTGCAAATAATGCTGCAGTGAACATAAGGGTACGTATATCCTTATGAATAAGTGTTTTCAAATTTTTTGGTAGATACCCAGAAGAAGGATTTGGTCATACGGTAGCTCCATTCTTAATTTTTTGAGGAACCTTTTTGTTTTCCATAAAGGTTGTACCAATTTACTTTCCCACCAGTGTATGAGGTGTCCCTTTTCTCCACATCCTCTCCAACACTTATTTCTTGTCTTAATGATAATATCCATTTTAATAGCTGTGAGATGGTATCTCATTGTGGTTTTGATTCGCATTTTTCGTGAGACCGATCATCTTTTCATATATTTGTTGGCTCTCTGTATATGTTTTTGAGAGAAGTGTCTGTTCAGGTCCTCTGCCCATTTTTCAATTGGATTTTTTTTTTTTGTTATTGAGCTATATGATTTCTTTATATATTTTGGATATTAGCCCCTTATCAGAGGTATTGTTTGCAAATACATCTCCCATTTGGTTGGTTGGTGGTTTCTTTTGCTGCGAAGAAGTTTTTTAGTTTGATGTAGTCCCATTCATTTATTTTTGCTTTTACTTCCCTTGCCTTTGGAGTAAAGTTCACAGAAACCCCTCTGAGACCAAGGTCCATAAGTTAGGAAAACATAAGCCTATGTTTTCTTCTATGTATTTTATTGTTTTAGGTCTTATATTCAAGTCTTTAATCCATTTTGAGTTAATTTTTGTGTCTGGTGTCAGATAGCAGTCTAAGACGTTTCATTCTTTTACATATGGCTTTCCAATTTTCCCAGCACCATTTACTGAAAAGACTTTCCTTTCTGCATTGTGTGTTTTTGGCTCCTTTGTAAAAAATTAGTTGCCCATATATTTGTGGGTTTATTTCTGAGCTCCGAATTCTGTTCCATTGATCTGTATGTCTATTTTCCTGCCAATACCATGTTGTTTTGAATATTGTCTCTTTGTAGTATAATTTGAAGTCGGGGACTGTGATACCTCCAGCTTTATTCTTTTTTTCTCAGGATTGCTTTGGCTTTTCAGGGTCTTTTGTGGTTCCAGTCAAATTTGAGGATTTTTTTTTGTACTATTTCTTTGAAAAATGCCACTGGAATTTTGATAGGGATTGCTGTAAATCTCTGTGTTACTGTAGGTGCTATGGGCATTTTAACTATGTTAATTCTTCCAGTTCATGAACAGGGGGTATCTTTCCATTTCTTTGTGTCTTCTTCCATTTCTTTCAACAATGTCTTGTAGTTTTCAGTGTATAGTTCCTTCACTTCCTTTAAGTTTATTCCTAGGTATTTTATCCTTTTTATTGCAACTGCAAATGCATCGTTTTCTTTATTTTTTGTTCTGATATTTCATTGTTAGTATATAGGAACACAACGGAGACTTGAGTACAGTCAGGGTTCTGTTTCTTATCTATTCAGAGGCATCTGAATATTCACATTCTGTGATATTCAATGTACCTTTTTCCACATGGTAGAAAAACATAACCACCAATAGGTCCCATATTTTACATTTTGCAATTTCACCCACCAGAGACAGACCAATACAACATTCCTTACCAGTGCCAACTCCAAAATTCCCAAAGAACTCATTCCCCTCCCCTGAGCCAGGAGCGTACTCAGTGGTAGTCCCTACAGGGATGAGGTGTAGTACTATGATTTGCCTAACTGCGAAGGGTAGCATTGTATATAAATGGGGTAGCATCATGAGGAGGATAGTGGTAGAAGGGACAGTTTACAGAAAAGAGGTGGGTAAAATGTACTAATAATATCAATTAAGTCTGCTCTAATGTGTCATTTGAGGCCACTGTTGCCTTATTGATTTTCTGTCTGGATGATCTATCCATTGATGTCAATGGGGTGTTAAAGTCCACTTCTATTTCTGTATTACTGTTGATTTCTTCCTTTATGTCCGTCAATATTTGATTTATATATTTAGACGCTCCTTTGTTGGGTGTGCAGATGTTTACGAGAGTTATAGCCTCTTGTTGGATTGATCCCTTTATCAGTATGAAATGCCCTTCTTTGTCTCTTAATACAGCCCTTGTTTTCAAATATGTTTTGTCTGTTACCGGTATTGCTACCCCAGCTTTTCTTTTCTTTTCTTTTTTTTTTTTCATTTGTATGATATATCTTTTTTCATCTCTTTACTTTCAGTCTCTGAGTATCTTTTGCTCTGAAGTGGGTCTCTTATAGGCAGCATACGAGTATGTACACGTCTTGTTATCCATTCAGCCACCCTATGTCTTTTGATTGGAGTATTTAGTCCATTTACATTTAAAGTAATTATTGATAGATATGTATCACAGTTTTATTATTTTCTTTTCTGATTATTTTTGTAGTTGTTCTCTGTTCCTTTTTTATTCTCTTGGTCTCTTCTCTTATATCTGGGTATTTTCAATATATTTTTTTTGGATTCCTTTCTCTTTATTTCTTGTTTCTCACATAGATTTTTGGTTTGTGGTTACCATGTGTTTCTCTATACCAAGCTATGTTTATAGCAGTCTATTTTAAGTTGATGGTTGTTGTAAGTCTGAACACATTCTAAAATCACTATGATTTTTATTCCCCTTCCATGTTTGTTTTGTTATAATTTATTTATTTTGTGTGTATGTTGATCCCTTAATTTATTGCGGTAATTACACATGATCTTCATATTTTTGCCTTTTAACCTTTGTGCTAGTTTTATTGTTGGTTGATCCATTGCTTTTACTGTTTGCCTTTGTCAGTGAGTTTTTTTCTTTCATATGTTTTGTTATTCATATAGATAGTGCCAAAAAATGTATATACATTTTAAAGAAGGAAAAATCTGTATTAAAATTGTAATAATATATAGTGATAACAAAAGATGAATACAAATCATGTGTATACATTTTTTTGGTACCCCTGGTATTTTGGATCTTGCCTACTTAGAGAAGTCCATTTAACATTTCTTATAGTACTATTTTAGTGGTTATGAACTCCTTTTAATTTTTTTGTCTGGAAAACTCTTTATCTCTCCTTCGATTCTAAATGATAGCCTTGCTGGGTAATCTCAGTTGTAGGTCTTTGCTTTTCATCACTTTACTATTTTGTGTCAATCCCTTCTGTCCTGCAAAATTTCTGTTGAGAAATCAGTTGATTGTTTTATGAGAGCACCCTTGTAGATAACTAACTGCTTTTCTCTTGCTGCTTTTAAAATTCTCTGTTTGGCATTTTAATTATGATGTGTCTTGGTGTGGGCCTCTTTGGGTTGGTCTTGCTTGAGACACTATGTGCTTCTTCAACTTGTATATCTATTTCCTTTGCCAGGTTATGGGAGTTTTCAGTCATTATTTCTTCAAATAGGTTTTCATTCCCTTTCCCTCTCTTCTCCTTCTGGTACCCCAATGATGCGAATGTTGGTATGCTTGATGTTATCCCAGAGGTTCTTTTTTGTTAAAAAAAATAATTTTTTTCAGTTACAGTTGACATTCAATATTATTTTATGTTAGTTTCAGATGTACAGCATAGTGGTTAGACATTTGTACAATTTATGTAGTGATCCCCCAATTAGTCTAGTACCCACCTGGCACTGTATATAGTTGTTGCAACATTATTGACTGTATTCTCTACGCTGTACTTTACATCCTGTAACTGTTTTGTAACTACCAATTTATATTTCTTAATCCCTTTTTCACCCAACTCCCCAACACCTCTCCTCTCTGGCAACATCAATTTGTTTTCTGTATCTATGAGTCTGTTTCTGTTTGTTCATTTATTTTGTTCTTTAGATTCCATATATAAGTGAGATAATATGGTATTTGGCTGTATGGTGTATGGTATTTCACTTAGCAAAATACCCTCTAGGGCCATCCATGTTGTCACTATCCTCATTTTATTTATTTGTTTGTTTATTTATTTTGCTGTTCTGATTGGATTTCCTGCTACCTTGTCTTGAAGATTGCTTATTTGATCCACTGTTTCATCTCATCTGCTTTGATACCCTCTAATGTATTTTTCATTTCAGTTATTGTAGTTTTGATTTCTGACTAGTTATTTTTTATGGTTTTTATCTTTTTGTTCAAGTTCTCACTAAGTTCCTTGAGCATCCTTATAACCAGTGTTTTGAACTCTGTATTTGGTAGTTTGCTTGTCTTCATTCCGTTTAGTTATTTTTATGGAGTTTTGTCCTGTTCTTTCATGTGGGACTTGTTTCTTTGTCTCCTCATTTTGGCTGCCTCTCTGTGTTTGTTTCTAGGTAGAGCTGCCATGACTCCCAGACTTGGCAGAGTGGCCTTGTGTAGTAGGTGTCCTTTGGGGCCCGGTGGCGCAGTCTCCCTGGTCACCTGAGCTGAGTGCTCCAGTGATGTCCCTTGTGTGGCTTTTGTGCTCAACTCTTGTAGTTGAGCCTGGATTCCTATTGGTACATCAGTGTGTGGGATTGACCCTCAGCTGACTGACTCTGAGGGCTGGCTGTGACCACAGTGGATGAGCTTCTGTGCAGGGGCTGACCCCATGCACCAGGAGTCACTTTAGTGTGACTGAGTCTGTTCTTCAGGTGTGTTGTGTGTGGAGTTGGTTGGGTTGTGCTCTGGTGTGGTCTTAAGCAGGCTCCTTGGTGTGTTGTTCACGGTTAGCCACCATTTGCTCCCGGCTTGGGGCCCCATGGTGGGAGCTACCATGTGATCTGTGGCTGGCTGCCACCTGTGCTGGCCTTGGGATCCTTTCATGGGCACCACGCTGTGAGCTGAGGCCAGCCACCACTTGTGCCGGGTTTGTGGCTACTCAGCTGAAGCTACATTCCAGGCCAACACTGGCTGTAGCTTATGCCAGGCTCAGGACCACCTGATAGGAGTCAGAATGCAGGTTGAGACCCCTCACTGCTTATGCTGGGCTTGGGTTTACTTAGCAAGAGGCACAGGGCACGCTGAGCCCCTCTATTGCTTTTTTGGGGTTTGTGGACCTATGAGAGATTTTAGGAGAGTCCGCAGCACAGAGACAGGCTGCTTGTGTGGAAAAGCTGGTGGAAGAGGGTTGGGCTGGATGCACGAGTTGTGTGCCTCAGTCTCAGTGAATCACCAGGTGGGGGTGCATGTTGTTAGCCAGGTAAATGGAGAGCACAGATTTGGCACTCGCTTGCACCTGCTGGCTGTATGGGAGAGGCTCTCAACAAAGGAACAGTGGTACCTGCCAGCACTTCTGTCCCCAGAGAGTGTAGCCTTCACCCCTGCCCCTCCAGTCCTTGCCTCAAAGCTATTCATTTCAGTTCCTCCCCATTTGTCCTTGGGACCCTTTGAACTGCTGCCCCTGCACTGGAGTCCAGAGCCAGTGAGTTTGTGAGCAAGCAAATCCGTGTGCTGGCCCCTCAAGAGGAACGCCTGGGACTCTAGCAGCCCTCAGTCTCGGATGCAATCCCTGCTGTTTTTCACAGCCAGACATTATGGGGACTCCTCGGCACTGGTGTCCTGGGCTGTGGAGCCCAGTGTGGGTCTGGGACCTCTTGCTCCTCGGGGGACCTCTGCACCAAGCTGTCTCTCCCATTCTTAGTCTCTGCACTGTGGGCATGGGACCCGCCTGTTCCGTGTCTCCACCCCTCCTACCAGCCTAGTCGAGGCTTCTTCTATGTCCGTAGTTATAGGACTTTTGTCCAGGTGGTTCTCAATGATGGTTGTTCTGAGATTTAGTGGTAATTTTGATGTGGTTGTGGCTGGAGATGAGCACGGCTTTTACCCACTTCACCGTCTTGACTGGAAGTGCCGCATCATTTTCTGAATGATGTCTTTCAAAGAGCAAACATTTTTAATTTCATTGTGGCCCAATTTATTATATTTCCCTTAATGATTTACGTTTGTAGTGTCCTATCAAAGAAATCTGTCTAGGAAAGTCTGCAGCACAAACAGAGGCAGGCTGTTTTCAGCGTGTTTTCTTCTAGATGTTTTGTAGTTTAAAATTTTGTTTGTCTATGATATTTTTCAAATTAATGTTTGTATGTGGTGTGAGATAAAGTAAACTTTTCTTCTTTTCCTAAATGGATATCCAATTGTTCCAGCCCAGCAGCATTTGAAAAATCTTTTCCCATTGGATTATCTTGGCACCTTTGAAAATCAACTGACTCCGTATTGCTGGTTATTCCGGACTTTCTATGCTATTCTACTGATCTTTGTGTCTATATTTGTGCCAATTACCTCAGTGCCAATTTATAGTAAGTCTTATAATCAGGTACTGTGTTTCCCCAAAAATAAGACCTAGCCAGACTATCAGCTCTAATGTGTCTTTTGGAGCAGAAATTAATATAAGACCCGGTATCATATATCATATTATATATTATTATTATTATTATACCCAGTCTTATATCATAGTAAAATAAGACTGGGTCTTATATTAATTTTTGCTCCAAAAGACACATTAGAGTTGATTGTCTGGCTAGGTCTTATTTTCGGGGAAACACGGTAGTATAAGTCATCTTAGTTCTTTTTCAAAACTGTTCAGCTATTCTTGGTCCTTAGCATATTTCCATATAGATTTTACAATCACTTTCTCAGTTTCTACAGAAAAACGTACCCAGGGGTGTGTGTGTGTGTGTGTGTGTGTGTGTGTGTGTGTGTAAAACAAAACAAAATTTACCATCGTCCCCGTTCATCCAGGTAGTTGCAAATGGCAGAATTTCCTTCTTTTTAAATGTTGGATAATATTCCATCGTATGTACGTATGTGCCACATTTCATTTATCCATTTACCCATTGATGGACCCTTGGGTTGCTTCCACATTTTTGCTATTGTTAATAATGCAGCTATGAATATGGGTGTGCAGATATCTCTTTGAGATCATGCTTTCAATTCTTTTGAATATATACCCGGAAGTGGAATTGCTGGATCACATAATAATTCTATTTTTAAACTTTTGAGGACCTGCCATACTGTTTTCCATAGGGGCCGCCCCATTTTATATTCCAACAGTGCACAAGGCTCCAGTTTTTCTACATCTTCACCAGCACTTGTTATTTTCTATTTTTTTTATAGTGACCATCTTTATGGGTGTGAGGTGATATTTCATTGTAGTTTTTAATTTGCATTTTCCTAATAATTAGTGAGGTTGAGCATCTTCTCATATGCTTATTGACTATTTGTATATCATCTTTGGAGAAATGCGTATTCAAGTGCTGTGCCCATTTTTAAAATTAGATTTTTATTTTTTTGTTGTTGTTGAGTCGTTTCCCCCACTCTCCTCTTTTCCTGTTTCTTATTACACTGGCCAAGAATTTCCAGTACAGTGTTGAAAAGAAGTGGTGAGAGTAGATATTGTTACTTTTACCTGCTCTTAGGGGGAAGCATTCAGTCTTTCACCATTAAGTATGATACTAGTTGCCCTCTATCAAGTTAAAGAAGTTCCCTTCTATCACAAGTTGCCAAGACATTTTAAAATGCTTATCCTTTGAAATAACATGATTTTTCTCTAGCCTATAACATGATAGATTATGTAGTTTTCTGTTGCTGCCCTAATAAATCACCACAAAATTAGTGGCTTAGAAGAAAATTTCCGTAGGTGAGAAGTCCAGTATGGTCTCTCAGGCTAAAGGCACGGTGTTGACAGGTTCTGTTCCTTTCTGGAGGCTCTCAGGGAGACTCCTTTTTCTGCTCCTTTATAGGTTGTTGGTAGAATTCAGTTCCTTATGATTGTAGGACTGACACCCCTGTCTTTTTGCTGGCTGTACACTGAGGGCTGTTCCCAGCTCTGGTAGACAAAATGATGGCTTCTCAAAGATGTCCATGCCCTAGTCCCCAGTGCCTGTGAATGTTATCATAATTACATGGTGAAGAGCAGCTTTGATCATCTAGGATGTGATTAAGGATCTGGAGATGGGGAGATTTCTCTTGCTTTATCTGGATGGACCCAATGTAATTACAAAGATACCTGTAAGTGAAAGAAGGAGGTAGGAGAGTCAGTCACAGATGGAGATGTGACAACAGAGCAAAGACTGGAGTGATGTAGGACTGTGAGCCAAGGAATTCAGGCCTCTAGAAGCTGAAAAAGGCAGACAAGACTCTCCCCTAAAGCCTTCAGAGGAACACCACCCTGCCAACACCTTGGTTTTAGTCCAGTGAAACTGACGTCATAGTCTGATCTGCAGAACTGTAGGATAATAAGTTGTGTTGTTTTATGTTACTGTGTTTGTAATAATTTGATATAGAAGCAATAGGAACGAATCCACTGGCTTTCAGAGGCTGTCACGTTCCTTGGCTTGTGGCCTTCTTTCTCCATCTTCCAAACCCAGCAACAGCGGGTTATATCTCTGTGCATCACATTGCATGTCTTTGACCCACTTTCCTACTTTTCTTCTCTGCTTTTAAGAACTCATGAGATTATATCGGGCTGCACTGGATAATCTAGGATGACTTCCTGTCTTAAAATCAGCTGATTACCAACCTTCATTCCTTTGCAACTTGAATTCCCTTTAACCATGTAACATATTCACAAGTTCCAGGATTAGGACGTGGACATATTTGTGGGGTCATTATCCTGCCTGCCACAATTACATTCATTGATTTTTGTGTGTGTGGTGTTAATACATATAACAAAATCAATAATTTTAACAATTTTCAAGTGTACAGTGCCATGGTATTCAATACATTCACAATGTTGTGCAGCTTCACCACTCTCCATCTCCAGAACTCTTTATCTTCCAAAATGGAAACTCTACACCCATTAAATAACAGCTGCCATTTTCCCCTTCCGCAAGCCACTGGTAACCACCAGTCTACTTTCTGTCTCTCTGAATTTGAGTGCTGTAGCTACCGCGTAAGTGGAATCATGCAGTGTTTGTCGTTTTGTGTTTGGCTTCAAGGTTCATCTACATTGTAGCATGTGTCAGAATTTCTTTCCTTTTTAAGGCTGAATAATATTCCACTGTATGTTAGTTTCTCCAGTCATCCAACCATGGACATTTAGATTATTCGCCCCTTTTGGCTAGTGTGAGTAATGCTGCTATGAACATGTACGAGTATCTGCTCAAGTCCATGCTTTCAGCTCTTTTGGGTATATACCCAGAAGTGGAATTGATAGGTCATATAGTAATTCTGTAGTTAATATTTTGAGGAATCACCATGCCATTTTTCATAGCAACTGTACCATTTTACATTCCCACTGGCAATGCACAAAGGGTTCCACTTTTTCTACATCCTTACCAATACTTGTTTGTTTTTTTTCCTTGATAGCTATCTTAATGCGTGTGAGGTGCTATTGTGGTTTTGATTTGCATTTCTCTAATGATTAGGCTGAGGAGCATCTTATGTGCTTATTGGTCATTTTGTATATTTTTGGAAAAATAATCTATTAAATTCCTTTGCCCATGTTTCAGACTGGTTTTCTTTATTGTTGAGTTATAGGAGCTCTTTGAATATTCTGGACGTCAATCCCTTGTCAGATGTATGATTTGCAAATATCTCTCCCATTCCATGGGTTGCCTTTTCACTCAGTCCTGTGATACACAAGTTTTTAATTTTGATGAAGTCCAGTACCTGTTTTTTCTTGTATTGCCTGTACTTTTGATGTCATATTCAATATGTTATTATAAAATCCAATGTCATGAAACATTCCCCCTATGTTTCCTTCTAAGAGTTTTGTTTTAATTTCTACATTTAGGTCTTTGATCCATTTCAATTTTTGTATATGGTATAAGGTAAGGGTCTAACTTCATTCTTTTTATGTGGATATCCAGTTTTCCCAGCCCTATTTGTTGAAGAGTGTTCTTTCCCTCATTGAATGGCCTTGACACCTTGTTGAAAACATTTGACTAACATGTGAGGGTCTATTTCTGGACTCTCTCTATGGTTGGTCTATATTTATGCCAGTACCAAATTGTTTTGATTACTGTCAATTTGTAGGAACTTTGAAATCAGTAAGTGTGAATTGTTCAGCTTTGTTTTGGCTTTTCAGGATCCCTTGCGAATTCATATGAATTTTACGATGGGTTTTTCTGTTTCTGCAAAAAACATCACTGGGATTTTGATAGGGATTTCAATGACTCTGTGATTGCTTTGGATAGTATGAGAATTTCAACAGTTAAGTTTTCCAATCTGTGAACACAAGATGTCTTTACTTTTAGTTGTATCTTTAATTTCTTTCAGCAGTGTTTCAGTTTTCAGTGTACAATTTTTCTCCTCCTTGCTCACATTTATTTACCTAAGTATTTAATTCTTTGTGATGTTATTTGTAAATGGAATTTCCTTAATTTCCTCTTTAAACTCTTCATTGTTAGTGTATAGAACCACAAATGATTTTTGTGTGTTGATTTTGTATGCTGCAAGTTGGTTGAATTTGTTATAACAGATTTTTTGTGGAGTGTTTGGGTTTTCAATTATCCTCTTTACTATGTATTGCTGGCTTTGATGTGTTAATATTTGTAGTATTTTTGTATCTGTGTTCATAAGGGATATTAGCTGTGGTTTTCTTGTAATGTCTGTCTGACATGGTATGAGGGTAATTCTGGCCTCATAAAATGAATTGGTTAAGTGCTCCTCTCCTTCATATTTCAAGTCTATGTAGTATTGCTATTATTTTTTTTCCTTAAATGTTTGATAAAACTTATCAGTGAAATCATCTAGGTGTAGAGTTTTCTTTGTAGGAGAGTTTTTAACCACAGGCTTTTATGAATTCAAATCTAGCTTTTAATAGGTTAGTTTATCAAATTACATTTGTGTTCTTTCTTCTTAGTGGTTTGCATTTTTTTATCACCTCAAAATATTCTTGTTGGTATCATTTAATGTATTTTGTCTCATTTTAACCTTCGCTCTCTTGCTTTATTTTTGTTTATAGCTGCATGCCCTATTTCTTTCAGTCTTTTCCTAAAATAAACATAAGTGTACATCTTGAATTTTCACATAATAAACAGTTTCACCAAGGGTAATCAATATCCTTTTAACATTATAGGTTAATCATAAGCATATTTTTATTAAACTTTATCTAAAGTGAATCAAAGTATCTTTTGGATCTAACTTCTTTCATTAAGCATCGTGTGTGTGATTCATCCATGTTGTTGCACAAAGCAGTGATCTGTTAATTTTTATGTGTGAATGTACTATGATTTACTTCTCCATTCTGCTGATGGTCATTTTTGGCTATTATAAACAGTGTTGCCCTGAGCCTTTATTCATGAGTTTTGGCAAATCATACATGTGCATTTTTATTGGGTATATTCCTAGGCATAGATATACTGTTACTAAGAGTGGTTGAATCCGTGTATACTTCCACCAGCAGTGTATGAAAATTCTGTTAGGTTGGTGCAAAAGTAATTGCGGTTTTTGCAATTTAACCTTTTAAATTGCAATTATTTTTGCACCAACCTAATAGTTGCTCCATAGCCTTATTTACATTTAGTGTGTCTTTCATTTTAACCTTTGTGGTATCACCCATTTATTTTAAATTGTATTACTTTTATTGAAGCAGTTGTAGGTTCATGTGAAGTTCTAAGAGTATATCCTGTACACTTTGCCCAGTTTCCCAACTGGCAACACTGATGAAATCCACAAATCTTATTTAGAGTTCCCCAGTTTTACATGTGTGCGTTAAGTTCTACACAATTTTGTCCCTTTTGGAGGTTTGAGTACCAACCACCAGTCAAGACAGAACAGTTCGGACCCACAAGGATGCCTTCTGTTGCCTTTCTATAACTAACTACATCCATCACCTGCCTGTTCTCTTTCCACTTCCATCCATACTGTCCTCTATTTATACAGTTTGTCATTTCAAAAGTACTACATGAATGGAATCATACAGTAAATAACCTTTTGGGACCAGGTTTTTTCGCTTTGCATAACCCCAGAAGTGTCACTATCCATTTATTTTTAGCTTTTCTTTGTGGTATTTCGTTTCAGCGGTGTTCCCTGTGGAAAACACAGTTGAATTAATTTTTGAAAAATACTCAGTCTTCATCTTTAATAGAATTGAACCGATTTCTTTATATTGTGATTGATACATTTGGGATAATTCCTGCCAGCATATGTTCACAATTTATTTTCCTTTCTTCTAGTTCCCCTTTCCTGAATTTTTCTGAATTGATCATGTGTCTGTTTTGGCTTTTTCCCCCTGTTGTTTTGAAAGGCATTGCACTTTATATGTACTGAATTAACTGCCTCAGAAAAATTTCCAAAGCCTGTTTCTGCCAGTATCTCAGCATTCTTACAGTATTTTTATTCATCTATCCTTTTAAATTATGAAAGCAGCATGTGCTTGGTGAAAAACAAACTATATTTTGAAAATGAGAACCTTCTGTACTCTGGTGTATCTTTCCAGATATTTTTCTACCCATTTATAATTTGTCCTATAACGAATGGGGTATGACACATACTTTGGAAAAATGTGTATTTTACTTTAATGTATCACATAGGATTCCCTGTCAGTATGTATTCAGAACTACGTCATTCTCCACTACAGGACAATGTTTCATAGTATGTTGTGCCGTAAATTAACTCTTACTCTGTTGATAGACATTTTTCTGCAAATAATTCTACAGAAAAAAATGCTCATAGTATATACAGGTACACTTATTTACACAGCTAGGTAAGCAGTTATAGTTTAAATTTTGTTTTAAAAAGAATAATGAAAGGTGAACATAGTTAAAAATTGGCTTGTCCAATTTTTGCCCATTTAAATTTTAGAATAATTTTGTTATGCAACAAGATGAAATCTTGACATTTTGATGAGAATTACAGGAAAACTAAATGTTAATTTGGGGTGTGGGGTGAGGAGTAGAAATGACCACTACTAGTGAGGCATTTCATCTGTTCTTGTCCTTTATTCCTTTCAGGTCTATACTGAACATTTAAATGTTAATTCATTTATACATCTTTTTAGAAAAATCAGTGTTCACACTTAATTCATCACTTCGGAATTGTGAAAACCTAATAAACCCTCCCTAACCACTTTGCTTTTTCTCTTAAAAATTTCACAGTTTTATCTTAATTATGTAGTAAGAATACACTCTCTGGCTTCAATTGTTGCAAGTGTAATGTCAGTTTAATTCTGATATTTTGTTTCAGTTTCTTCTTTGCTATGTATTTTTCTCTCATAGTGCTTCTTGAATGAAACTTCATGCCTTTTATCGGTTCTGGAAAATCTTAAGCCATTCTCATTCTATATACCTCATCTCTTACGACTTTCTAGGTAATTTTCTCAGACGTACCTACCAGCCATCTATTCTGATTGTGTTATCCTATTCAACCTTCTCTCTGAGATTGTCTTCTAAATTTCAGTGACTGAAGAGTGACTCTACAGCCAGACTGCTTGGGTTTATACTCCAGCTCTGTCACTCCCTACTTGTGTGACCTTGGAAAGCCATTTAGGCCATGCATCAATTTCTTCATAATGTTGTTGTGCAGATTAGATGAATTAATATAAGTTAACAGTGCTCTGGGTCAGTCTAATGATATACAATTAGCTGTATGAGTATTTAATGTTTTTATAGTATATTGTTTTCATTATTTTAGAAATACTCACAGGTTGTACTAGTTTTCCTTTTCTAAGGTTTGTAGGATGCTAATCATGCTGTTTGTTGTCTGGCTGTGTTACTTTGTCTGTTCATCTGCAGTTGAATTCCAGTGTGGGAAGAGGGTGTTTGGCTCTAGAGAGGTGTTGGACTTGCTTTGTCCATTTCCCAGGACCACAGGTGGGCAGCAGTGGGCGAAGTCGGGTTTTTCTTTGAGCTAAGACTTTTCACTAGGGTGAAGCCATTGGAACCTGTAGCAAGAAATTTGGGGGTAACTTAAAAATAATAGCTATTATTATTTTGGTATTCATCTAAGTATTGAACTGATTTTTGAAATAAAATTTTGTGAATGGAGCTTACAAAATATTTACTCCCTAGAACTATCAGGTACAGGTCTTGATGGTACTGTTTGGGTGAAAATTTTAAAAGGTAGTGAAAACAAGCAAACTTAGTTATATAGTGCACATTACGTTCAATATTATTTCTTTAAAAATTGTCAGTTTTTCCCCAGGTAACACAGGTTTGATTTCAAATAAGCTAACTCTAGTTGCTTTAAAAAAAGCAGGAGTATCAATATTGTCAGCTGCAATTGTTTGATTACAGTAATGTTTCATTGTTTTCATGCATGAAAGGCTCTGTATGGATGTGGGGCTGGGAAAGTGGTTTTTGCTTTGAATCTCTTATACTCCCTCTTGCTGCTTTCGGGGTGAACTTTGGTAGAACACTTTCAAACCTTATAATAAGATCCACTCAGAAGTCCTGCTTTCTCTGTCATCAGTAGAAAACTCTTGATTATTTCAAAGAATCACTATTTCACAATACCATGGAAAGCTGATATTAAACCTAGGGTGTTTAACTGGCCAGTGTAACTGACTTTCCTACGGAAGATAACCTGTACCATAGATTCGTTTAGCATTTTATTCACTGCTACCACCCAAGAAACTGAGAACTCATAAGTAGGCAAGGAAACATTATTCACTTACTTAAAGGAATGCAATTAAAGGTAACAAAGTACTATATGATGGCAATATTCTTTAACAATGTAGATATAATACACCTCTCAAAAAGGGAGAGAATATGAAAAATTGAATAAGCTGATTATTAACTGAGTAAAAGCCCTATTTGAAATTTAGATGCTGAGGGAGAGAAAAATACTAGCCTAATTGGATTTATTACTTATAGTGAGGAACCAATGTATATTAATAATATTCTTTAAAAATACGTTAGTGGAAAGTTAACCAGTAGATCAATACAAACTTCCCTAAGCATCAAAATTGATGAAACCAGCTCCTACTATAGTGAAATCCAACTATGGGATTTATAAAAATATAAAAAAGAACGCTAGAACTGTTATTACCAAACATATTAATGATCCTAAAGAGACAAAAGATTTGAGATTAGCTAACAAAGTGCAATCCAACCTAAAACAAGGGTACAGAAAGCTTAGAAAGAAACGGATAGGCAAAAATGAGATAATTGCAACTAAAAATAAAGAAGGGGTTACATATGTCTGCAAAAGTAGAATTAAGACCCCCCCAAACTTAACAAGAGAAGGATATTATGTAATGCTGAAGACAACCATCACTAGCTATACAGTCCCCAACACAGCAAGAACTCACGACGCAGAAGCTGCAGACGCTGTGGGAGAAAGACAGCACAGTAAGAGCTTGGATCATACCTCTCAGTCCCAAATAGAAAATACATCTTTTTGAACACAGAAGACATTCATAACCATATGTAAATACCACCACCAGAAAGAGCACAAACAGTATTGTCACTACAATGGAATATTACTAAGAAATTAACAAAAGTGGGCCCTTTTCACCTGGAAGATAAAAACATGCTATTGGCAGATTTATCTAGCCTAGTGGCAAATGAATCAGCTGTCACTGAACTCACAATAGTTCAGTGATCCTAACATGCACATCTGTCAGTAATCAGCCAGTGTGATGGCACCCTGTAAGACTGAGGTTCATCACACTCGGCTTTTTATAAAAACTTGAGTACCTCAACATAGATTGGTAGGTTCTGTGACTTTAAACAAAATGACATAACAAAACCAATTTTTTTACCATAGGTTAATTGACATACACAAGAGTTAAGGTCCTGTGCCATCTCATCAACATAATGACTAAAGGATGTCGAAATGAATGATGTTATTCGAGGATCTGCTGTCTATTTACCTACTCACACTGGTCTTACAACTTAACAGTAAGACAAATAACCAAATTAAAAAAGAGGCAAAGGATTTGAATAGAACTTTCTCCACAAAAAATTCACAAATGGCCAATAAGCACTAGAAAGATGTTCAATATCATTACGGAAATGAAAAATCAAACCCACAATGAGATACCACTTCATATCCATCCATTAGGATGACTAGAATCAAAAAAATGGAGAATAACATGTGCCGATAAGGGTGTGCAGAACTATTGCTGGTGGGAAGGGAAATGGTGCAGCTGCTGTTGAAAATAGTTTGGCAGCTCCTAAAAAAGTTAGTTACCATGTGATCCAGAAACTGTAATATATATATCCTAGATACATATACACACACACACACACACACACACACACATATATGTGTGTATATATATATATATACCCATATATATATATCCATATATATATATATATATCCACATATCCAACAGAATTTAGCATAAAAAGTTGTATATACCCTTGTAAAAGTTCATAGCAGCCTTATTGATAACAGCCAAAAAGTAGAGATAAGCAAAATGTCCCATCTGTGGATGGATAAATAAAATGGAATGTTAATCAGCCATAAAAGGGAACAAATATATGGTACATGGATGAACCTTAGAAACATTATTATGCTCAGTGAAAGAAGCCAAAAGGCCACCTGTTGTATGATTCTGTTTATAGGAAATGTCCAGAACAGGCAAATCCATAGAGATTCAAAATAGATTAGTGGTTGCCGAGGTAGGGAAGATTGACTGCTAATAGGTACAAGGTGTTTTTAATGGATGATGAAAATGTTTTGAAATTAGTGGTGATGGTTTTATAACTGTGTGAATTATACTAAGAACCACTGAATTGTATGCTTAGAATGGTGGATTTATGGCATGTGACTTAATAGCTCAAGAAAAAGGTAGTAACAGAGTATCTACAGAAAGCATCTACCATCTCTGGGACTCAGGGAAGAAGCTGAGGTTATCAGAGCCTCACCTGGTCTCTTAGAACCAGGCCTCTAAGAGGTGGAGCTACCCAGCTGGTGCTAGTTTCTCTAAAGGGGGAAGGATAAGAAATTTGGGCAGTGCTGACGGTGAAGCACACCGATAAATGTGGAGAGTGTAACCAGCTCCCCGTGTCAGATGAAAGCCATGACCCTGCACACACTAGGAGCAGCCTTCACCCTGGTTTTGTCTGCCTTTAGAGAATCTTATGCCAGGATTTAACAAGGAGCCAGCTGGCAGAGCAGAAATGTGGTGTGTAGTATGCTGGCCCCAGCGTGCCTCTCAGCGTTATGGATGGGTTTGGAGTTGAGACAATAGCTAATAGAGCTGATCGGCATTTAGCAACTTGAAAAGGAATAAATAGCCTGAGAGAGAACAAAAAGCTTTTAAAAGGTATACAGGACGACTTAATTTACAATAACAAAAGCAAATCCCTAGACATAAGTATGCAAAATTTACCAGACATAAAGCAAGCTATAAAACATCCCTCATTGTAAAGTATACTTGGAACAAATAGGAAGACTATTAGGTTTCTTTCTAGAGATTCAGACGGTGATTATTAGGTTCCATTGGAAAGAACACACAACAAATAACCTGGAAAATAAAGCAAAGTTATAAAGCCTCTGTAAATAGCACAATGTGGGACTGGCATATGAATACACAGCCCAATGGCAAATAATCTTTAAAAATCCTAAATTGATCCAAATGTGTTGGGAAATACAGTGAATGATGAAAACAGAATTTTAAATCAGTGGGAAAATTAATTAAAACAAGTGGTAGGTATTCTGACAACTAAATAGCCATATGGAAAAGGATAAAACTAGCTCCATCACTTATACTGTACATCTAAATTAATTCCAAGTGAACCAGAGATATGAACATAAAAAAATGTAACTTTACAAGTCCCAGAAGAAAATGTAGGTAAATTCTTTGATAACCTGGAAATAGAGACACTTCCTAATCTGGAATCAAAATCCAAAAGAAGTAAGTAAAAAGTTGATAAAGTAGTAATATTCCATAGATATAAAAATAAATCAGACATTTAAAGAAGAATTAGTGAGAATTCTTCTCAAACTGAAGGCCAGCATTACCCAGATAAGAAAACCAAACAAGGACACTACAAGAAAATTACAGACCTTGTCCCTGATGAACACAGAAGAAAAATCTTCAAAATATTAGCAAACCAAATTCAATGCACTAAAAGAATATTATACCATGATCAAGTGGGATTTATTCCAGGCAGGCAAGGATGGCTCTCGTAAATCCACGTGATACACCATGTTAACAAAATGAAGGATAAAAACCATATGATTATGTGTATAATCATAATTATGTGTATAATCATGATTATGTGTATAATCAGATGTGTATAAAAAAAGCATTTGACAAAACTCAACATCTACTTACGATTAAAACTCTCAACAAAGAGAATATGAGAGGGAACATACCTCAACATAATAAAGGCCATATATGAAAAGCCCACAGCTAACGTAGTACTCAATGGTGAAAAGCTGAAAGCTTTTCCTTTAAGATCAGGAACATGACCACTGATGCACTCTCTCCACTTTTATTCAGCAGTATTGGAAGTCCTATCCAGAGCAACTAGACAAGAAATAAAAGGCACCCAAACTGGAAAGGAAGGAAGGAGTAAAAATGTCATTATTTGCAGATAACATGATACTATATATACAGAACACTAAAGATTCCACCAAAAAACTGTTACAATAAACATATTCAGTAAAGTGGCAGGATAGAAAATTAACATTCAGAAATCAGTTGCATTTTTAATACACCCATAATGAATTATCAGAAAAAGAAATTAAGAAAACAATCCCATTTACAATTGCATCAAGGAAAATGAAATACCTAGGAATCAATTTAACCCAGGAAGTGAAAGACCTGTACTTGGAAAACTGTGAGACATTCGGGAATGAAATTGAGGAAGACACAAATAAATGGCAAGATAGTCTGTGCTCGTGGATAAGAAGTAATATTATTAAACTGTTCTTACTACCCAAAGCGATCTACAGATTCAATGCAATCACTATCAAAATTATAATGGCATCTTTTACAGAAATAGAACAATTCTAAAATTTGTATGGAACTACAAAAGACCCCAAATAGCCAAGGTAATTTTGAGAAAGAACACAGCTGGAGATATTATAATTCCTGATCTCAAACTTTATTACAAAGCTATAGTAATCAAAATAGTATGATATTGGCTTAAAAACAGACACATCAAGAATAGAGAGCCCAGAAATAAAATCACACATGTAAGATCCATTATTTTACAACAAGAGAACCAGGACTATACGATGGGGAAAGACAGTCTCTTCAATAAATGCTACCGGGAAAACTAGACAACCACATGGAAAAGAATGAAACTGGACCACTTTCTTACACTATACACAAAAGTCAACCCAAATTGGACTAAAGACTTGAATATAAGAACTGAAACCATAAAACTACAAGAAAACATAGGTAGGAGGCTTCCTGACTTTGGTCTTGGTGATGACTTTTTAAAGGCAGCAAAACAAAAATAAACAAGCGGAACAACCTCAGACTGAAAAGCTGCTGCACAGCAAAGGAAACCACCACCAACAAGAAAACGGCAATCTACCGAATGGAAAAAGTTTGCAAAAATATATATTTTATAAAGGTTAATATCAAAAATATATAAAGAACTCATACCACTCAATAGCAAAAAAAAAAAAAAAAAAAACACAAAAAACAACAACAAAAAAACCCCCCGCCCTCCCCCCAACAATCTGATTAAAAAATGGACAGAGGATCTGAATAGACATTTTCCCAAAGACATACAGATGGCCAACAGGTACATGAAAAGATGCTCAACATCACTAATCATCAAGGAAATGCAAATCAAAACCACAATGAGATACCGCTTCACACCTGTCAGAAATGGCTATCAAAAAGAAGTGCTGGCAAGGTTTGGAGAAAAGGGAACCCTCATGTACCATTGGTGGGAATGTAAATTGGTGCAGCCACTATAGAAAACTGTACGGAGGTTCCTCAAAAAATTAAAAATAGAGTTGTCATATGATCTAGCAATTCTACTTCTGGGTATTTATCTGAAGGAAGCAAAATCACTAACTCAAAAAAAAATCTGCACTCCCACATTTACTGCAACATTATTTACAACAACCAGGGAAGGCATGTAAACAAGCCAGGTGTCTATCAATGGATGAATGGATAAAGAAAATGTGTGTGTGTGTGTGTGTGTGTGTGTGTGTGTGTGTGTGTGTGGAAAAGAAGGAAATCCTGACATTTGTAATATCATGGATGGACCTTGAACACATTGTGCTAAGTAAAATAAGTCAAAGAAAGACAAATGCCATCCGATCACACTTATATGTGGAATCTAAAACAAAACACTGAACTCAGAGATCTAGAGAACAGATTGATGGTTGACCAAAGTTGGGGCGGAGGTGGAGCAGTGGGTGAAATTGGTCAAGATAGTCAAAAGGTACAAACTTCCAGTTATAAAATTAGTGTGTTCTGGGGATGTAATGTACAGCATGGTGACTAGAGTTAATAATACCGTGTTGTATATTAGAAAGTTGCTAAGAAAGTAGGTCTTAAAATTTTTCTCATCACAAGAAAAAAGGAAAAATTTGTAATGATGTATGGTGATGGATGTTCACTTGACCTATTGTGATCATTTAGCAATAAACCAGGGGTGCCAGAAAAATGTACTCAAGTGGACACTTTGGTCAACGTTGCTCAAGCAGTAGTTCACCGTAATCAGAAGTGTCTGCATGTGATGGTAACCACTTTGAGCACCTCTTGTGATTATAGAAGTCAAATGTAACTTGTATTCATCTTTAGTTATCGATATAAATTGAGTATTACAATTTTACATACAGTTTTCCTTTCTTAAAATCTATACATTTTTCTGGCACCCTGTGTGTATGTATCAAATCATTATGTTGTGCACCTGAAACTTACGAGAAACTGGTAAAAATCCAGTTTGACAACATATTCTCTTGGTGAAGTTTTGGGGAAAAGGAATTCTCATCAACATTGTTAGTAAGAATAAAAAAATGGTGGAATTCCTATGGAAGTATTGGCGTACATAGCACAATAATATACGTTACTCTTTGATGCAGTTCTACTTCTGTAATCTCCCCCCTAAATGGTAAGACTGTTCATTGCAGCACTATTTGTAGAAGGCAATGATTAGAAGCAACCCATATGTCCAATACCTCCATACAGTGGAGTACTGTGGGGGCAAATGAGGTATAGTTAAGTAAAAAACCAACGAACCAGATACAAAATAGTATGTTAGCTTTTATGTAAGAATGCATATGTGTAAAATAAATATACAGAATTATCTATAAGGGAAGGGAGGGAACATGAGTTGAACAGAGATAGAATAGAATAGACTCCTCTGAACTTACCTTGTTTTATAGTTTTTACTTTGAAACCACTTAGAAGTTTTACAAAGTTAAAATAAATCATGAAAACTAACCCAATCTCTAAAAATTGGGAGGATAAAAAGGGAAGCAAATAGACCAAACTGTATGTCAAGTTGGTAACATAATCAAACAAGAATTTTGTCAAGTGATTTCCAAACACAGTATTGCAATTGACAACCCTAGTGGATCTTTATGTTACTAATATTTTGGCATTGCTAGTTTGAAACAGTTGTATGCATTGTAGATCAAAGCAAATAGGTTGATGTATACATGTAATTAGGAACTAAGATTTTCAGTTTAAGAGAAAGAGCTACCAGAATTAAAAGGTGTAGTGAAGCAAAAACTCCAATCTTTATATGTGCAAAGGCAACAAATTTTGCAAGAACATGATATACACGGTATTAAAAACTTTAGCCCACGTTTTTTTTGTTTGTTTGTTTGTTTTTTGCATCATAAATCCCTTTACTGTCAGGTCCTTAGTAGGATGAGTTCTGTAATCGCTCAGTATCTGTTCTCCTGACTTTTCAATGTTTCGGAAAGTTTTGCTGTGTTATTCCTAAGGCTCTTGCCTCTCATCTTTAGCCACATTAATTTACACACATAGCTAACAGCTCTAATGTACCTTCAGTAGCACTCTACCTGGCTCTTTTCCTTTGTTTCTTTCTGCTACATCTGAATTTTTCACAGGGTTCTTTTTCAGTTGTAGTGTTCAAAAAGTAGTAAAATATTGACACAGTTCAAGGTAACCTGTGGAATCTTAATGCATCTTAAATGGTAGAATTTAGGGTGTTGTGGCAGAAATATTTGAGTAGTGGTAGAACACAAGAATACCATTTAAATCACGATAAAGGCGTTGGCAATGGAGTTTTTATACCCAACTCATTTTAATCCTAACTTCTCTTTCCTACACTGGAAATAATTTGTGTGTGTTTTTGTTTTTGTTTAGATGGTTATTCATATGAAAAGGAAGCAATGGAAAACTGGATAAGCAAAAAGAAACGTACAAGTCCCATGACAAATCTTGTTCTTCCTTCAGTGGTACTTACACCAAATAGGACTCTGAAAATGGCCATCAATCGATGGCTAGAGACACATCAAAAATAAAACTGTTTATATTATATTGTGTTATTTATGTTTTTTCAGTGATCTCATTTGAATGATTTAAAGGTAAATACTAATCGAACATTATTAAAAGCAAAACAGAAGAAGAAAGGTAAGCTTCTTAGTTATCTATAAACACTATTTGCTGTCTATTTTCATTCTTTAAAATATATGGCTAAATAACACATCTAACTTCTTTTCCATTTTTACTCTAAAAGCCGTTTTGTACTAGTGAAAAAAAATCGTAACCTGTAGAGCAATAAAATTTTACTTTGACTTTAAATTGCAATGCTCAAATTTATTCTTTTTAGATATGTCACATCCCATTACAATCAAAGATCGGAACCTAGAATGTAACAGATTTTAAAATCCTAGTTAAGAGCCATTGATTTGATAACTCTTCAGAGTCCTTCTAAAGAGAATTTGTAGCAAATTAATTGTAGGTTTATGACTAAATTGAGAAAATAACTGACATATTTAATGAGCAATTCTGTTGGATTCTAAATTTTCAAGATGGTAATATTTTTCTTCATTGTCCAAAACCTA
Source organism: Rhinolophus ferrumequinum (assembly GCF_004115265.2). Lineage (NCBI taxonomy): Eukaryota > Metazoa > Chordata > Mammalia > Chiroptera > Rhinolophidae > Rhinolophus > Rhinolophus ferrumequinum. The sequence goes on from NC_046291.1 coordinate 62,946,707, forward strand.
GATACAAGTTAAATGGAATAAATTGTCATGAATACATTAAATTGACTTTGCTGAAAAATATGTAATGGCAAATTAGCCTTTTTTCTTTAGGATGTAGAATTTGTAAATTTCTCACATAATATTTTAAGCTAGAGTGACTACAGATTTTTACACAATAGACTGATATTTAATACAACGCCCTGAAAAGTATTTACTTAGAAGAAAACTTCAAGTTCAGAAAGTTGAGGTTGTATTGACTTTACATACCTGTCATCAGTTGTTTACCAGAATGGAAGCCACTAGGGGGAATGCTTATTTCAACTAAACAGTACGTGCAAGCAGGGTCCCAGATTCAGTGTGCTTATCTGCCAAATCGTCATTGTGGTTGTTCAAAAATTTTGAATCTCTCAAATAAAAGGAGAAAAGCAATGCAATTACATTATATATTTAGTCAGACTTTTCCTATATTTTATACACTTGTAGCTGAGACGCTATATGTTCACAGAAAGGTGGAAAGCCTAGCTACCACAGAAATCTCCAAATGCCTTTTCTTTATAATTGCTGCTTGGTACAATTTCTCTCATCCTAATGTATTACTGAATTTTGTTTCCTTTTGTGTTATAGCTAGAATTCAAAATCTGATTCTAGAAAAGTATTTTTTTCCCCCATACTACACATGCTTCTCACCTTCTTACTTACGAGGACAAAAAATGGTTGGGAACATGTTCTCGAAGGTGTTTTTCTATCATATCCTATAGAGAAGGGTTGCTAACGTAATTCTAGCAAGAGTTTTTTTTTTTTTTTTCAGTTGATAGAGTCCACCATTTGACCCAATATTTGTTTGGATAAAGTAATAGACTTACTTTCCAAAAAAGGCTGGCTGGTTTTGACATAAAAATTACTAAAAATCAAAGTTATTTATAGAAAAACAGTAAAAGATTGGTTATTTTTTAAAAACATGTTAAAGAAGGTGATTTTTGTTTCTACGTTTCACCAAGATAGTTTGTTAAATTGGCTGAAAAGTAAGATAACAATAATTTACCAAAGTGAAGTACTTCTGTTTTTGTACACAAATAAACCAAAGCCAAACAACTCCTCCTCCACACAAACACACAGAGAAACAAAAAAACCCAAATCCAAAACCACCCATAGGAAGGGACGGCACACAAACCCTCTGTTGCACTCCCCAGGCCCTACCGTCCCCTCAGGACTACCTGGGAACAGCACTCACCTGTCCACTGCTCAGTCCTCAGGACAGACGAGGAGCTTCCCAAGGAGACTACTTTTTTCTGGGGTGACTGAACCAAATAATTACTAAGAATGTATCAAAATCATAATTGAATACATAATAAATGCTACTAATACACTAGCAGCTTCCCTAGAAGTCATCCAAGAATTATCTGTTAGCAAAGAACACTTTTTCTCTCCCACCCAGTTTACTGTTTTTAATCTTCAAATATATACCTTTAAAGAAGGACTTAAAATATTTACTTAGCCTTGCTAGTAATAGCAATAACCAGACAATAACTTGCAGCAGGATCAGGGAATACTTAGGCTGACGATTCCAAGTCAGGATTTTATGGCAGTACAACACAATTTAACACACTCTCATTCACACTACTTTGAAACTGAAATACATGGATAATAAGACAAATACACACTTTAAACTGAAGGATAATGTAAATGCGCTGACGATCCAACTTCCGTATTAACTCAGTGTGTTGCCATAATGTTTGAAAGTTAAAGATACCCTGTTGCCAGTAAAAACACACACCAAGATTTCTGGAATAGGTAAGAAAAGTAGAGAATGCTCTTCTTCGTGCTTTCTTCCTATTTCAGGCAAAAAGACTAATTTTGACCCTTGAATATTCTGGGATTTCTAGAAGCTGTCACCCTTGTTTTGAAATTATTAAATGAAATTAAATATGCATTTGGTAGTTCTGTAAAATTAGAGTTTTCACTATTTAAAGTAACAAAATCACTCAGGATTAAAGCGAGGCAGATAGTTTTCATCAGGATATTCTCTACTTAACCATGGTTTCACTTAATGCAAAACAAATTCTATTAATAGTCTTTATTCCATATGGAAAAGTACAGTAGTTGTGCAGAAACAAACTACATAACAAAAGAGTAAGACTTCCACAATTATTAAAGAAAACAATAAACAATAAATAAGCCATAGTAGTTATAGCAGAATTCATGAAAAGCCTATAAAAAAATGGTAAAGCTGTACAAAATACAACAGGAACAAATGTTGGAGAATGACACCGAAGATTCCTATTCGTACAAAACCATAACAATGTTCACAGGAACTTCATTACAACTATTCATTTTTTAAAACATTCTGTAAATATAGAACTTCCTCCTCTCCAATTCTAGAAAATAAATTTCACACCCCAACATATAAAACAAGCACACTCCCACCTCTCTCAAACTAGCATTTGAACATCCTTCAATAGCACACCATTTTCATATAAAAATACCTTTAAACTAAGGTTCATTCCTGTACCTTATCTTTACAAATTAATAATACATCAGTTTGGACTTAAGTAGCACCTCAAAGGTGTTCATATAAATGAGATAAAGTGCCGTGACTGGTACACTGTTAACATGCCATAATACTATACCGTTCAGTGCAATAACCAGCATGGATGAAGCTTACAAAGAACATGCAGATATATGACTTTGTTTTTTTTTAAAGATTAACTACTTGAAATAGTTATATTTACAAGTCTGAATACAACTTGGCTATTTACTATGTACAACATGTGACCATAAAGCAATGAATGTATAATAAAACAAAAGCAACCAACCGACCAGACCTTAGGTATCCAAATTAAATATTGTCCTGAAAGGACCTTGGGAGGTTTGTTCCAGGAGTGCTATCATTGTTAAAAAGCAGTTTAGGAACAAGTAGAGAGCTAATTTACGTGTCACCAAGAATGCTATATTCTTAGTATTTTAGCCCAAATCCAACGTGACCTCCAATCATGATTCCAAATGGCTTAATACTGTTTCCAAATATTAACACACCTTGAGGTGGGAATATAGTTCCAAAAAGGTGCTATAAAAATGTGTTTAATGAGAACCATAACATGGAAATAAGTGCTTAATCCTCTTCAGGGAACTGCTATCAAGGGAACAATACTTGGATGTTCTTGTAATTTTCATTAAAGAAAAAAATCAGCTATAGAATATTTATAGTCACACATATTCAGCTAGAAATCACTTAGGTCTTATATATATATGGATTTGACTCAATGGAACTGTAACTTGAAAATTCCATCTTTTTCAGAATACATCATCTGGATATTATGTCATGAGTTAAACCTATCACGAGACATTTATATTCTTTATGAAATATTATTTTACCACATGGCAAAGGCTAGGAGAAAAGTGATAAAAACTTCATAGGAGAAAAGCATGAGTTAATGTCTTCTTGGCTATCTTCAATTTGTAACTTAACGGGCAGAACTAATTGTAGTTTGGGATTCTGGTTAGCACTGTTATTTACGGTGCCTTCTGGCTATTTATCAAAGAAATTTTCTCCCACATTTAAAATAAAATCAATGGTAGCCGATCCATCCCCAAGGAAAAAAAAAATTATATGGTTAAAAATAATTTTTCTCATTAAAAAAAAAAAAAACCACAAAAAAACCAAAAAACCATCGTGACCAGCAGGAGCCAACACAGTTTCCCAAAATCTACAAATGGGTCGCTTGGAAGGCTCACACGTTTGACTCTATGAAGGATCGCTTTGGTTTTGCTGAAGGAAGGTGACTCCTGTGGGCTTCATTACTGATATGAGGCTGCTGTTTAGAGATACTTTCTTGATACAGATGAGAAACAGTCTTAGTGATCCTGGTGTCCTGACAGTGGGCTGGGACTTGGCACTTCCTGTCTTCTAGCTCCTTCACCTGTGCCCCATTGGGGACACTTCCACCCAGAGTAGAAACAGAACAGGTTTTGGCTTGGCTGTTATATCCTGCTGCTTGTTTGAGGGAGGGCTTCTCCGAGTGCGAGGGCGGCAGGCCCGCGGCGGAGGGCGTGTTCGTCAGCAGCCCCTCGGGGACCGGACACTGCCAGGCGCGGCTTGGAGGATTGCTCTGCTGTTGGAACCTCGCGGTCTTATCCATGATGCCCATGAACGGAGTATTGCGTGGTCTGTGCTCAGCGGTGCCGCTCTGTAGCTGGGTCACAGCCTTATCTTTAACCCGAGTGTCTGGCCCTTGGCTCTTGAAGCCATCTGAAAAACTGCTGCTTGAAGCCAAACTACTGGTGGAGCTTGACATCTTGATGCTGCTCGACGGAGAACCGGAGGAGCCTGAGCTGGTCAGGGAGGATGGGTGTCGCAAGTCGCTGCAGCTCACTGGCCCACCTTGGCTGAGAGGGGCTACATCCACGGCCACGGAGGCGTGAGACAGAAGCCTCTCTGCGGTTTTGATCTTGCTTGGCAAAGGATATGCAGCGCCGCTCTCCGCGTGCTGCAGCTGGGCACTGTGGCTGGGGCCTGCGCGGTCCCCAAAACGGCCAGATCCTGCCCCCACCGTGAAGGCGCCCGTTCCCTCTGAATGCTGGCTTCTGCCGCCAGCAGGAGTAGCGGAGATTCTGCCCAGCATGGGACTTGGCGGAGGATTCGGAGAAGAGACCTGAATTTTTGTGCTACCGTTTCTCACGCCAGCCTGTCCAGAACCCAGATGTTGGCTGGTTTTCACTATCTGCGCCTGCTTGGTGGGCTGCATAACCAGCCCTGGCTGCGCGCCAGGCTCCCTCAGGGGCTTGGGGATTCCTGGCCTGTTCTGTGGTGAGACTGGTCTTATTTTGGACTGTAACCCTTCTTGAAGGTTTCGGATATATGCGGAGGGGACGGCCGAGGGTGGCTGGGACCTGGGAGTCAAGGGAATGGATTCTTCCGGTGGAGAAGTTTCTTCTTCTTCAGCCTCCTCAAGATGAAAGTGGTCATTTAGTCCAGGGGTCGGGGCGTCCTCTTCGTTATCTGAGTCATTGGGTGGGGCTGGGGGTGGGCACTGCTGTTTCTGCTGTTGGCTCCGCTGGAGCTGTTTGCATTCCTCTTCTACCCGGGCCAGGAGCCTTTTGATTTCCTGGTTGGTGGGACAGAGTTTCACAGCTTCCCGCAAGTCAGCCAGAGCTGCCACAAACTGCCTTTATAGTAAAAGAGAAGATGTAATTACAAGCCGTGGAAGCACATGCTCTGAATGTAACTATTCATAAAATAGCTCTGCTCAAAGGAAAGAGAAGGTAGCTGAGTGAATTTTGAACACTCGCTCTGGTAGACAGGACCCACTAACTAGCCAAGAGTTACTCAGCTGAGGGGGCGTGCTGAATTCTAAACCCAGATCTGTGCAGCTTCAGGGCCTGATACCTCTGTAAAGACCCCTGGGCTGGGAGTGAGAACGGGCATAAATCAGTGGGCGTCAGAATCCTCTTACAGTTCTCTTTGCCCTCCCGTCTCACCATGCCCACCTCTATCTTAAAAATCTTATATGACTCCTCCCATCTTCCCCACCACTTCCTTTTATTGTCTCTAGCTGGCACTTTCACCAATAATATGGACTAATCTAGGAAGTTTATGTTGTAGTTAAGTGTTAGCTGTGGTGGAATAGTTAATGAGATGTCAGGAGAAAATACATGTTTTGCCATTGCTAACAATATCCGCTCCTGTGCCTCTTGGAAGCTACCAATTTAGTCTTAAACGGGACGAGAGGCTTAGAATCAGAAGTCCCAAAGTCACCCAGCAGCTTTAATACCACAGAAGCACAAGAAAACCTCTCTAGTCATATATCCAACCCCAGACAGTACCTGCTATTTCTCTTCGCTCTTGCCCTGGCATAAAAGGCTTCATAAGACCTTGGTTTCAATTCGAGAGCCTTGGAGGCAAATTCTTCTGCCATGCCAAAATCCTGGTGTCAATATTTAAATACATGAGTCAAAAGAAGTACTGAAACGTGAACACAGGCAACTTTTACATAGGAGGTTTGCTCTAAAGGTTAGCAGAGAATTGGGCTGTCACAAGAGAGAGGTGAAGGGAAAGGTAAGTTTATTTTTTTGGTTTTGTTTTCAAGTTAGGAGCTAGTTAACGCTTATTAATATTCTTAAGAGAAGAATCCATAGAGAAGCAAGAATCGATGATTCAGGAGAGAGAGAGGAGGGCAGTGGGAGAAGCAGTGCACCAAAAGGCTGGAGCCCAGCACACTGGTGGAGGACCAGCTTCAGAGAGGGCACCCACGCTTCACCCTCTGACAGGTAGGAAGGCGGAATATATGGGCACAGAAGCGAGCAGGACAATAGATTTGGTGGTCGGAGGTGAAGGGAGAAAAAAGAGCTGAAAGAAAGAAGTACTGAAACAAATCTAGCTACTCATTACAAATTAACTATGAAGTTAGCTACTATTTATTACAAATTAAACAGTTACTGGCAAAGGGTCTAAGCAAACAGAATGAGCACTAGGTAGATTATCACACATTGGAGTGGAACTCTATCCCATGCCCTTTCCTTTCGAATCTGGGGATGGGCCACTCGTGACAATATGGGCAATTACACAGCTGGGATGGGCTGGAGGGGCGGTTTGCATTTGCTTCTCATTGAAGCGGAGGAACCTACACCCAAGTGCCTTCTCTCAGCATCTGTGAGAGGTGGGTAGTGACAGGGATCAAATGATGGTTGCCCAAGAGAAGCAGCTTCCTGTATGCCAGGTTCACAGACATGTGTACACAAATTGGATCGGAGGTCCTGTGAGTTGGTCTATGGAAGGGCCTTCACCACTGTGGAAACATTCTACTGCTAAAGGGTTGGAATAAGGGAGCACAGCTTACATTTGTTTTTCTTCGGCAGCGAGACAAATTGAGATAGAGGGAAACTCTCAGTTCATTGAATGGTCGCATGTCCTCTCCGAGTCCTTCTCGAGGAAACTTCCTTAAGGCATACTGGTACCTCTGGGCTGCCTCTTTCATCTTCCCTTTCTAGGATCCCAAAATCAGACATTTACCCCTTACCAGAAGCTCCAAGATGAATAAGCTCCCACACCCTGAAGATCCTGGAGAGGTTCTTCTCCCCCCGAACCCCCACCAAAACCGTGTCGAAAGGGTGCTGCCGAGGAAGTGCTGTAGACAGAACCAGAGCACTAACCAGCAGTAACTGTCCACACAGGCATCTGTCTGCAGTGTGTGCTTCACACAACAAGAGCGAAGCCGGTTCTACAGGAAGGTGTCTGTAAATGGCCAAACTGATAACTATCAATTGTAACACATCAGATTATCTTCTCATATATTTTTGAAAACCATTTCATGAATGCATCTCTCATCTAGAGATATTTTAATGCTAAGTGTAATAGAAATCAGATGAAACGTGATGCAGTTCCTATGGCAAGTCGAGTCTTGTGGATAAACCTACAGCTTGCTGTAGAATAATAATTTTTCTTTTAAGAGGAACTAAAGCATGGGCTTTAAAAAATCAGAACAGCACCGCAAGTCATTTTCAAGGCTAAAGAAATCCATTTGCTCAGTCATTTCCGTCGCGCAGCAGGTATGAAGTCTGTTGGAAATGGCTTGGTATTTCTAACATAATTGCCTACCAAAATTCACATTAAAACTACTTCAAAGCCACAACAATACACACTCTGAACTCAATTGCAAACTGATTCCAAGCTGGGAACCCTGCTGGGTCATGCTATATGCCTGTTTGTTTGTTATTATTAAAAAAAAAGAAGAGGGAAAACCTAAAACATAACAAGTGCAGCAGCCTCATGGTAAAAAGGATTAAAATGGTCATAAATCTAGGTTTTTGCTTGCATAATCTTTTAATTCTGTTTAATCACAGACATGGAAAGAATAGTGATCTACGCAAATGGCTTAAGCATCTATCTAAACGGGGCAAACTACAGCTTCCGGGTCAAATCTGGCCTGCCACCTGTTTTTACAAATACAGTTTGATTGGGACACAGCCATGCTCATGCATTGATGTATTATCGGTAGCTTCCTTGGTGCCACAGCACCAAAACTCAATAGTTGTGACAGAGACCACCTAGCCTAAAATATTTACTCTCTAGCTCTTTCCAGTAAATGTTTGATTTTGATCGGAACTGACGTCTTATTTTAGAAAATTTACTTTAAGTCATATTGATTAATCTGGAAATCATATTTTCTTTCCTAAGGGAAAATGGGAAAAAAAAATAAGTCAGCCTCTTGAGAAACTGAGTGTTATATATTATATAACATATATTATATATATTATATATTCTATAATATATCATATATTATAGAATATATACGTGAGTGTTATATATTACTTCGTTGTCTTCAGTAAAAATATCTCTAGAAACAGTGTCAAATTCCAGAAGCTTATAGATATTAAAATAAGATACCCAAGGCTTGGGAGATGATTCTTTTCTCCTGAAACTGTCTCCTGGGTGTCCCCTTCCCGTGGGTCTCGTGACCTTGTGCACGGAGGAGTCTCCTGTATGATGTGCCAATTCAATTAGAAGCAACTCTGCCTCCACTCCAAGGCTTCAGGCCGTAAGTCACCGGTACAGCCACAGGAGTCATTCAGAAATAATGGTTTTCAAACACAATGAGAAGTGCTTTCCACCTTGAAGATTCTGCCGTTAAGATATTAAAGCCTGGGCGTGAGGCCAGGTTAGCATCTCTCAGAACTTCTGTCAAAGCTACGCTGTGTGAATTCTGTGCGGTAGCACAGCCACGTCCATTATACACCAAACGAAGAGGCTGCTTGCAGGCCATTACCAAATCATAGAAAAGGGCGAAACCACTTACTTTGTACATCATGTTTCCTTCCTCCATCAATTTCTGTAAAAGTATAATCAAAATATCAGGTTTGGAAGTAGCCATCGCCCAAGCAGCATTTCCTGCAAAATAAACATGCATTCATTCAGAGGCACTTCGATGGCCTTGGAGGAAAGGAGTTCCACACTTCTGTGGCCCCACCCCTGCTCAGATCGCAAACAGCAGAGAACCAGCTGCACAGGACCGCTGCTTCTGTGTCTTCCAGGCCTCCAGACAACAACACAACGAAGGAAAGGGAGCAGGACTCCGGGGAGCAGTTTCCTTTCTAGTCTGTCTGAAACTGAACTAAGCACTTAAGAGGGGGAACTAATCCCGGCACAAACTGTTGTTATTCCGGTGAAAAAATACGGGGAAACCAATGCATCAGAGCAGCCATGACCCATCTCTCCCTTCTGATGGGGATTTGGGGCAAAATCCATTAAACAAGGCTTCAGAATAATTTCCTTAGTTTCCTATAGTGCCCATGAGCGATGGCAAGTGAAGGTGTGGCCTTAGCATTTCCTTGCACTCTGCTGCACAGTCTACCATTAAATCTACTCTGAGATGCCGCAACTTTGTTCCTTCTGCCCTCTTCCCGCGACTCATGCTCTCGGCCCTCCCTGCTCACGTCTACCTCCAACTTCTCCCAGCCCATAGCACCGGCATGAACTCCTCTCCAACCGTCTTGTAAACACATGCAGCTAGTGGTGCTCAAGGGCAAACTCGGACATCAGACCATGCCAATTTCCCTCTCTGTGCCGGGAACACAGAGAGGCGGTTCTCACTGCCTCTTTATAGGGTAGGTGAGGGTAAGTAAGTTAAAACATGCAACAGCTTAGAAAAGTTCCCTATACTGTGCACAGCTTACTAATCATAGCTAATATCATCTTCATTACAGTCCGCTCCTCAGAATTGCTGTTGGCCCCGGTTCTGCCCTATCAAACCAAAACAGTGATGATCTGGTTGATGTTTCCTCATACAATCTGAACGGTGTGCCATGTTCCAGCCAGCCACATGGAGGGGGATCTCCCTCCTCAGAACTCTCCGCCCCCCGACATTATCTTCAAGTAACCACCCACTTTGTCTCTAGTAAACCCCATGAACTTTCCCTCATGGAAACCGTGCTGGGGTTGCCATTTCCCTACCTACCTGACTGCTTATCCTAGAACAGTGGATCTCAATCTCAACGGCTCATTAGAACCACCTGTGAGCTTCCTGACCCGGCCCCTCCCCCACAAAGTGGAATGGATCTGCTCCCCAGTGGGGGTCTCGGGCACCCCGAATCCCCTGCAATTCGAGACTATCCTTCAATGTCAGCCTCTGCTTCCTAATCACACCGCAATAATATTACGAGCTATTTAAACATGTTAGGTGACTATGATTAAGCCTCAGAGAGGGACAAAAAAAAAAATCTCCAAACACCTGACGTCTTAACCTGGGAGCATGTAAGTCTGTATTGTCCCTACTGTACTCTGAAATCTGAAGCTGCCTTTTCTCTCACGGCTGAACTGAGGTATTTACTGACCTAATTTGGCTCCTTTCCTCAGCAGCGTAACCACTACAGATGTGTTTCGACAACCAATGGCTCTGTCCAGGGGGCGCATTCCGCTGTGGTCCACGTGCTCGATCACGGCTCCCTTCTCAACCAGGTACAGCACCTGCAGTGGAGAACAGAGGCCCTGAGCAGCGGCTCACGGTGGGAACACGGCCACAATCCCCCTTCTGCATTTGGGTGTAGTTGCTGGCAGAGAAGAGAAGCTGCAACCCACACCTAAAACCCGCTCTGCTAAATTTGGTATCAGGAAAGAGGGAGGCGGGTGACCGCTCCCAGGGAGGGACATGCTCTGTGCATGCACTCAGAGGGGACCACAGAGGGGTCTACACACGTCATCACCTGTCTCTGTGTTGCCCCACCTCCCAGGCCCCAGAGACGAGACAGTCACATTTTCATCTCCTGTCACTTGGGAGGCAGACTATGCAATAGCTCCAGTGTGCTGGCAGGCTGTGGCAATGGGCAGCCTGGGTACAGCAAGCGGGTCCTATCAACAGCCTGGGATCAGGGGGACCCAACTGTAACTCACTTTAAGGCTTAGGATACAGACCTGATATAGAGAGACCTGGGACTAGAAAGATGTCAAGTTTGAGACCCTGGTATGATTGATTTGATGTGATAAAATAGTTGCACTTGGACTAAACAGAGAACAACAGGGAAAATCACATTGGCCACTCAAATCGCTCTGCTTACTGGAAAAGAAGACTGTAGCCGGTTTAGATTTTCACGGGGATCTGACAGACAGATCCTATCAGTTGCTCTGTGTTCAAATTGACACTAGAGGGAATCAATATCCAGACTATATAAAGAACTCCTACAACTCAACAACAAAATCCCAAATAACCCAATTTAAAAGTGGGCCAAGGGTCTGAACAGACATTTCTCCAAAGATGACATACAAATGGCTGATAAGCATATGAGAAGATGGTCAGCATCACTAATCATTAGGGAAACGCAAATCAGAGCCACGACGAGATATTGCGTCCCACTGTTAGCATGACTGATATCAGAAAACAAAACAGAAAATAATGTTGCTGAGGATGTGGAGAAATAGGAACCCTGTCCTCTGTTGGTAGGAATGGGAAATGGTGCAACCACTTGGGATGCAGTATGGAGGTTCTTCAAAAACTTAAAAACAGAATTACCATGTGATCCAGCAATTCCACTCTTGGGTCTATATCTGAAAATATATGGATAGATCTCAAAGAATTTGTAGGATCTCGAAGAAATATTTGTAAACCCATGATCATAACAGCACTATTCACAGTAGCCATAGCTGGAGGAAAGCTAAGTGTCCACAGAGAATGACCGAATAAAGCAAATGTTCACAATGGAATGTTCTTCAGCCTTAAAAAGGAGGGACATCCTGTCACATGCTACAACATGGATGAACCTTGACATTATGCTACGGGAAACAAACCAGATACAAAAGGACAAATACTGTGTGATTCCACTTATACGAGATGCCCAGAGCAAATTCAGAGAGACAGAAAGTAGAACGGAGGTTGCCAGGGGCTGGGGGAGGGATAAGGACGAGGTGTTTAGTGGGGAAAGAGCTTCCGTTTTACAAGATGAGAAAGTCCAGACATGGGTTGCACAGCAGCGTTGGTGTACTTAACCCTACGGAACGTGTCCCTTAGAAACAGATCATGGTACATTTTATGTTGTGTGGTTTATCCCAATTTTTTAAAAAGGCACTAGAATGGTAAATTCCTTCACTTTTCGCTCGTGTTGATAAGCTACAGGATTTTGTAAGGTAGTATAAACTGAAAAGTAAAAGTGTGGATATGTGAGGTTTAAATAGCTGTTTTTGAAAATCGATATTAAGTACAGTTTACCATGTCTAGGCAATTGAAACTATTTAACTCTAATATCAGTGCCTTCTAAAAGCATCCGGGCACAGAGGTACAGGGCGGTGATGGCTTTTGCTCCAAGGTCCACAGCTCCTAGCAACATGATACCTGTCTCTCTAGCTAATCTGGACTTGAGACATTTCTAAATATCCAACAGTGATCATTCTCAAGGGCTGAACATTCCTCTAGGACTTGCTAGTACCGGGGATGTGGATCCTGACACTGTTTCGACCCTGAAAGACATTTTGCGGTTCTTAGTTTAAGGGTTTATCCCCTCAGACCTCGATTAGACTCAGGCATGGGTCACAGAGATAAAGATAGTGCCCAAAGCATTTTATTGATAATATATTACTTCTAGACAATGCCGTATCGCTTTAAAAACAAACCCGTTAATTATTTGATTAGCAATTTCTCATATGTATGAAAGTGATGTTTATTTATTTATTCTTTTTTTAAGGAGGGCGCAGCTCACAGTGGCTCATGCGGGGATTGAACCAGCAACCTTGGTGTTATTAGCACCACGCTCTAATCAACTGAGCTAACCGGCCACTCCTAAAAGTGATTTTTTAAATGATCTATACAGGAATTCTATTTATATATGGATTACTATAAGAAAATTAAACTACAATGCATGTGTGTATACACATTCATGTATGTGTCTGTTGTATGCAGTTTGCAATCATTTATTTTTCAGCTTTTTAAGAATCTATGAAAATCTTTACTATGGTTCTGATAGCTGTGTGTCACAGAATGAAAGAAACATGAAAGATACCCCACAACACACACAAACACACTGACGACACTCAGGCACAGCCTCACACACTCAGGAGACGTTTCGGGTCCCGGTTTCTCTGTGACGTGGGCCCGGGTGGAGCAGTGTGACCACCTGCGGTACCTACGGTCTCTGCGTCGCCGTAGAAGGCGGCCAGGTCCAGAGGAGTGCGGCCATTCTTGTCCATCTGGTCTATCTCGGCTCCTTCCTCAACCAGAAACTGGACCACTGCCCTGTGGCCTTTCAGACACGCCCAGCTTAATGCCGACAGACCCTCTTTGTCCAGAGAAGAAAGGGCGGCACCTGAAAGACAAGCCCAATCACAGAACGTGAACTCCTAGAGACCCTGCCCAGGAGCACAGCGTCTCACACCTGCAAACACCTGGCCCGGACATGTGGCAGGCAGCTGCTGTGGAATGGAAGCCGACTTGGCAAAATGATCATCATTGTGGAAGCTGAGTAATGGGTGCACGGGCTTTGTTACGTATTCTCTCTACGTGTGTCAGTTAGAAATTTTCCATAACGAAATGACTGACACTCTGAATCAGGAAGTACTGACGGAGTCTGCCAAAACTCTTTTCTTTGTCATCCAAGGACACCTATGCAGGGGCGGACGCTGCCGTTACCTTTTGAAAGGAGAAACTCCACGGTGCTCAAGTGCCCTTCACAAGCGGCCACCATGAGGGGCGTCCGGCCCTGCTTGTCACTCAGGTTCCCATCACAGCCGCGTTCCAACAGCAGTCTCACAATCTGAAATAAACACTCAAAATTACAATCTCCCTGCCATATTTTATATCATGTTCTCTACACCTGGGCAGGATTTTCCACTTTTAAAAATAGTAAAAAGACTCTCTTCTTTTTTTTCCTTTTGAAATTTATTGGGGTGACAATTGTTAGTAAAATTACATAGATTTCAGGTGTACAATTCTGTATTACATCATCTATAAATTCCATTGTGTGTTCACTACACAGGGAGACTCTCTTCTTTTAAAAACTTCTCTATCAGTTGTATAATCTGTGTGGGCTATAAAATTTTTCTATTGTATTCCTATGAACAAAATCTTCTTCCAAATGTATTCTTTTTTTTTTTTTTTTTTTTTCAAATATGCCCAAGCTAGGCAGAAAGAGGCATTTGGAGGAGGGGTGCCAATCACAATCAAGGAATGAACAGACAGCCACAGCGGGGCATATGGGATAACTGAGCAGAACTAAAGGGGGGAGTAACGGTTGTGGTCCCCATGCTGGCACTGAAGTGACATTCTCGTAGTAAAGGGCACAGAGCAGGGGAAGTGGGGTGCAGGAAAACATTCACTCACCACTCCCCCAAGTCATCTGCTTGCTTTCCTAAGACTTGGGGCTTGGTGGATGGCTCAACCTTCACGGAGAGCAATTTGGAGGAGAGTCTCAGCTGAGGACCATGCCTTTAAACAGTACGTGTGATGAGGTTGGGGAGCAAAAATAAAACACCAGAGAGGCCTCTCACACAACTACCACCCCAGCGGGAATGGCTTATCCAGGGGGTAGTCAAGTCTCTCTCTGGCATGATGTTTGTTCTGTCACAACAAGAGAAGGGGGGCGTATTTCCACAGCTTTCTTGTTCTTGATATACTAACAAATGCTTTCCCAACTTCCCCATGTCTGAGGAAAGAGGCTAAGAGAGAGGATGAGCCAGGGCACCATGTGGAAGCTGTGAGGGTACCAGGGAATGGATGGTGCAAACCAAGCTCTTGGAATTAAAAGGAGAAAAGCCAAAATCTTGGTGGGGACCACTCATAGCTCCTACCAATGGAGCTGGCAGGAATCAGGAGAGAAGTGAGTGATGCTATGGTGTGAACTTGGGTCTAGAAAATTCTTCCTATACCGAACATGGGAAGATCCATTTATTTGTTGCTTATGTGTAACCTGGTACCAGGCAAGGGTAGGTACATGGCCACTGTGTACAGAACGATGAAATACGTGACTGAACTGCTGCTCTCAAGGATCCCCTGCTCCCTTGAATTAAAGACAGCAACGTGTCATTCAGAGTAAAAGCAGTCAGTCCAAATCACAGCTGGACCAGAGGGAAAAGGGGTCCTTTTCCAAAAAGCATACAGAACCACTCTTCTTCTAAGCATGCTGGGCAAATGGATCACACAACCACACCAACAACGGGCACGACAAAGCAAGTCTTCTGTTATCATGACGGGGGCCACCCAATCCATTTCCCCTCCCCAGTTAACAGGAGGCAGCTGTGGGTCTCAGACCTGGATAGCAGCCTACACGGCTGACGGTGCTAGCCCGTCAAATGCTTGCCTTTAGCAACTAGTATCCACTGAACAAGCAGAAGCCAAGAACGTCAAAAAGACAGGGTTCAGGGGAGCCACATCTGGGCCCAGAGGAGATGGGCAATAATGAACTCTATCCCCACTCATTGTTTCCGAAGCACTCAGGGGCCCATTGGGTACCTGCCAATGTCCCTGGCGGGCTGCACAAAACAGAGGTGGGACCCCTCTTCGGTTAGTCCGAGACACAGCAGCTCCATACTCCAGCAGCAGCTCACAGACTTCCAGCTTCCCTCGTCCTGCAGCGGCAGTCAGGGCTAAAGGAAAGCCACAGGGGAGGAGCAGTTGGTTAAGATGTGGCGGCTGAAAGTGGCCACAAATTCTTGGACTCTCCTGCCATTGAGAGGAAGAGGTCTCCATATTCACCCTCCCCGCCACCTCCGAAATCTGGGTGTGCTCTGTGACTTCTTTGACCAATAAAACAGCAGAAATGACTCTGTGCCAGCCTCTGGGCCCAGGTCCTAAAAGATGGGCAACTTGTGCTTCTCTGGAACACTCATTCTTGGAACCCAGATGCCATCTGAGAAGAACCGAGGCCTGTGTGTGGTGGACAGTCCCAGGTGAGCTCTCAGCAGACAGCCAGCAGTAAATTGCCAACCGTGCGTGTGCCATCCTGGAAATGGATCCCCAGACCGAGCCTAGAGATACCAGCTAAAGTGGTGTGAGCAGAGGTGAGCCACCATCCCTATGGAGCCCAGCCCAAACTGTAGATTCAGGAGTCACTACGTGCTTGCTTTATTGTTTTGTTTTGTTTTTTCACAGCAAGAGATAACCTGAAGATAGTGCAACACAAACAGAGATCAGTATTGTTGTCCAGCCTGGCTTCTTACCCTAGAGTCATACATTTCATTCAACAAGAACTAATAACTACCGAGGCAGTCAAGAGCATATCACATCACTCCTGCCTTTCTGGACCTGGGGGTTACAATCTCTGTAACAAGTCAAGATTTGAAATTAAGAATGTCGAGAAAGCAGAAAGAAGGGGGATCGGATTACAGAGGGCCTTGGGTGCTCGGGAGAAAATCCCAGTGTGATTCTGGAGGCAGTGAGCTGCCTGCTGGTAGCAGTGGTGCTGTGGGGAGGTCAGGCCAGGATCAAAACGGCATGAAGGGGAAAAGAATATGGAGCAAGGGGTCTCAGGATGCCCTCACATCAGTGACTGTGCCTTCACACCCCCAAGTCATGATTCTTAATGAGGGTGTCTAAGAGAGGGATTTAGTTAGAAGAGGGGACTCGGCTATGTCTGGAGGGAGAGACAGTAGGTTCGGGGACAACCTCAAGCCAGACGACAGACTTTCAGGAAAAGAGGACAGGAAGGAGCCAAGGGGGAGGGATGGAGACCTCAGGAGGGAACATCACAGAGCCGCGGAGGAAGGAGAGAGTCAGGTGTGATGCCATCTCTCTGTTCCTGGGGCAGCTGTATTGACAGACACAGCCTCCGCCTACAAATGTCCAACTTCCAGAATAAATCACGTGTTCCTTTGTGTCAGTAAGATATCTCAGTATGAAAACAGGGAAAACATCGGGAGAAGCCCTCAATGAGGTGAAGTCCAGGTACCAATGAGCTTGTGATGAAAAGTGCCCAACCTCACTAGTAAGTCAAACAATTGAGAGGTGGATGTGGAACAACGGGAAAGCTCATACGCCGGCGGGCGTGAGGACTGTGCGATCCGCTCTGGAACGCATCCGGACACCACGGAGCCACGTTGAAGATGCACAGGTCGTACCCCCCAGCAGCCCCGCCTGTGGATGCATGCCTGGTGGTGCCCTTGGAATGCTCCGAGAGACTCGTGCAACAGTGCTCATGGCAGCTCCAAACTGGAGGCAACCCAGAGGGCCAACAACAGTAGAATGCCTCGATAAGTTGTGGTAGGGTCAAACAATGGAATGTGACATCGCCACGGCCACAAATGCTATGCAGCGAAACGCAACACAATGGGCCAGTCTCACAAACTCTACATCCATTCCAAGAAACAAAGCACAAAAGAACAGACACAGGGCGACTTCTACTTCGGGAACACAGCACTGCCAAAGCAGTCTTGGAAGAGGCCCAGGCATGGGCCACCTTTTAGAAAGGGAGAGGCCTGGCCCAGTGTGAATCCCTGGGTCTTGCTGGGTCCTGCTCTCCTGGCACCTAAAACTAGGGGAACCAACAGCTCAGGAATGCAGCTTTCCACCTGCACAGCTGGGCCCGCTGTCCTCCTCAGAACCCCTCTCAGAACAGACAGCTGTACCTACTTCACTTCCCTTCAGCCTGGCCATGGTTGAACCCCCAGGAGCCATACACTAAAAGGATGTAAACCTGGCATCTGGGCCTGATCTTCTTGTGATGGAGACCAGCTCCTCCAAGGAACGAATTGTCTATGGACTTTTCTGAGGATCGGTCACAGAGAGGCACTCACATCTGCCTGACAGATCACCTGAGCTCTGCTTCCATCCCAGGGGCCTCATGCCCTGGGGAGGTGAGCAAGGTGGAGGGGCTGTGAGAGTGCGTGAGCGCCAGGCAGTCCTATTCTGGGGCCTAAGGATGCAAAGGTCAGGCCAGAGGAGACTGAGTGGGGGGAGAAAACCCTCCCCTGCCAGACGGGCAAGTCAGCTCTCACTTTGTTTCCGGCCCTTGGTCCCCGAGGCAAGGAATGGTGTGAACAGACTGGCTTGTCATCCGGCAATCTTAATAATGCTTTCCTGTCATCTGTCTATTCGAAGAACTTCTTCTAACTGCAAGAAGAGACCCTTTTAACAACAGTTGCCATCTGTATTACTGACTTTCTCGAGGCAGTGCAACCAGAATGAAACACAAACATGAAATGTAAGGCACCACTGATCTCAACTGCAGCGCCATTTCTATCTGTGTATAAACAAGCTCATCGGCACTGATGGTACATCTAAGCTTATAAATACGTGATAAACAAATGCCACTGACAGAACAGAATTGTTATCAGTTTTATATACGGATGCCCTGGGATGGCACTGGGGGCTCCTGTAGCCAGAATGTTTGAAATCCAGTGGTTAAGGTGATCCTGTGCCTACTGTGAGGGAACACTAGCAGCCGGACTGGGTCCCTGCCACCCTGGGCGTCTCCTCGCAGCTCACCCCTGCCATGATGATAATAGCAATGATTCCTAAATCCCTGGGGCACATCCACATATGTTATCTGGCTAGATCTGAACAGGAGCCCTGCGAGTGGCTCGTGAGATGGAAGGCCGGGGCAGTGAGGCATTATCTGGCACTACTGCTCCTCTGCAACCTTCCTCCAGTTAGGGACGGTCTCCTCGTCCCTTGTCCTCCGGCAGAAGCTGAGTATGACAAGGAACGAAGGAATACAGAAACACGCACACATACTGTAGGCAGGGCCATGGCAGCTGTGTGGAGGATACCATGAGAAGGAACAAACTCAGGGCTCTTCCATTTGATGCGACCTGAAGCAGCAGATCCACCTTAACGGTCCATTCTCTTCTAGTTGGTAAACAAGTTTCATGCTTATTATAAATGGGGTCTTTAAATCAGAATGTCTGCTGCAGCTGCTACGGAATTTCTGGGACAGCAGCACGTCAGAAGTGATAGCCCAGCACTGAAAATAGGTCCCTGTGCTTTATGGAGGCGCCAGAGGAGCCAGAAGTTGGAGCAGCTGACAAGCGGACGAGGGCGCCACCCCAGGCCTGGCTTCCGTTCTCCTCTTCCTTTATGGCCTGACTGGCTGTGCATTTAGTGATGAACTTCCTTTTGAGGTGATAAAGCACAGGCTGTAAGAGAGTTTCACAGCGTTTCCTCGGGCCCAAAATAGATCACATTCTGCACAGAACTTCTTAATGAGGCGCTCATATTCAAATGATGCCAATAAACAACAGGGCCTGTGTTTCCCTTTTTCTACTCAGATTGAAAACTTTGGCCACATCCCTCTGAGCCGGAGGCTAGGATGTATCTTGAGTTTTTGCAGGACAAGGATTTTAGGATACCATATTCGGAAATAAGTGAGACTGAAGACTAGTCAACTACTTGCTTAAACAAACAAAATTAAGGCAAAGCTCTGCTCAAGAATTCCAACTATTCTGCTGAAAAGGCTGACCTCTGAGCTGACCACCAGACTCTAAAAAGGGTCAACACACTTGCCCTGGCAAGAAATCAGGAGAGGGGGGATCAGGAAAGGAGGACAGCACACCCCTGCAGGGGGCAATACTTGTCTACTGGTCAATGAAATCCAAGATGAAGGAGAAAAAAGACTTAGTATGAAATGAAGACTCTAAAATCAAAATGAACACATGGCACTTTTTAGGACTCAAATTGGACACTTTTTCTTTTCTTTTCTTTTTTTTTACTTGCAAAATCCTTAACAAGATAGCACTTTTGTAATTAAATGTCCATGAAAACATATATCATTTTCTGACGATTCTGAGTAATTTTAGCTCAGCAATACTGTGCTCTGTCTTCAGAGCATGAGTAGATTTGCCATGGCAGATATTCATTTTAAGAAAACCCAATCGACCCTCAACAATGTGAGCTTACTGAAAACATCAGTGAGATATGGTTCTTTGTGAAATGGATCATTTGCAGGAATCTTTTATGTATTAAAGTTCCCTGGGTGAAGAGTTGATTTACAAAATCTCAACTGTCAACTTGCCAGGCACACAGTCATTCCAGAAACAGGGATGTTTATAACATTTTATGGTAGATCTGGCACTCAAATACACTGGGATACATTACCTGTAAAACCCCTGCCCTTATATGCTTCTGTCTCCAGTTTAGAGACTTGGAGAGAAGGGTGACAGGTCAGTACACACAGAGCGGTTCCCATATTCCAGGTAATGACCTTTCATACACCACACACTGATGACCCACACCACTCACCAAGGCCAGAGCTCAGCACGTTAGTAAAAACAGTGCGCACGTGTGGAAAAGCACCTTCTGCTGCCTGAGATGGCTGAGGGAGTGATGTGGGCAGAGTGGCTTGGCTTTCCCCGTACACTTGTGTTTATCTGTGCAATTTATTTACTAATACACTGACTTTCTTCATCGTTTATAAAAATGAGTGGAAAGGAGAAAAACAAAAGTGCCGATATTAGTACCAAGCAGGGGGTTCTCACAAATGTCGTCTACTTGTGACCATCGGATAGAAACCATAAGGTGTGACAAATGTGGTGATGCTTGCACCTCAAGTGGAGGCTCGCTGGACAAACACCACTCAACTGAAAAGGAGAAGAACGAAAGTAAAAAGTACCCATGAGACGCTAGAAAATTCCCAGCTATTTTATCTAAGAGGCAAAATATAATTAGGGATTCTATGATTTAAAAAACAGAAAATCTCTTTGGGAACGGCAGCCCCTTTCTCTCCACTTTCTAACAAGGAATCTTTGAAGAAGCTGTTAGAACAGAGGCTGACGGTGGCCTGCCAGGCTTTACGGCCATTTGGGGCTGGGCTGGCCTGTCACACGGAGGTCCTCAGAGAAGCAGGTCCCAAAGTCCTGAGTGAATGAGAGTAGCACCCCCAAAAGCCAGACAACACCCTCTCCTCCACTTCTAGGGATGGGGCTAAGATTTGCAGAAGCCAGTCTCAAGCCTCACTTTGTTAGGCACTTCCTTCCACGGCTGAGGGAGGAAGGGCTTCCGTTAGATAGAACCGTCCCAACCGCTCTAACTTCCTCGTCTCCACCAAGGGAAGTTATTTGATCTACTCCTCAACAATGTGAAGCACAATAAGATTGCTCTTACTGAAAGATGGCATGGCATTGGGAGAGGAAACTCTGGGAAGCCCCCAGCACCCCTAGCCTCGACGAAGCCCATGCCGGGACGGGCACAGCCGCTCCGCAACCTTAGGAACAGGAAACCAGCACTACCCACACGCTCTCTGAATCTCACAGGCCCTTGTTTGGAACACCTTCCTGATTGTTCCCATGTGGCAGAAGTCTTCCAGGAGGGCCTGTAGTGGTAGGCCGGCAGGCCGGGCTGGGGCCAAGGACAGGGTATCTCTGTTACAAGGCAACAGGCAGCACCCAAGCATCACGTAAAAATGTTGCCTCACCCCCCATCTCAGCCCATTTCCCAATGAACTACCTACACAGGGCGAAAGAAAACAAGGCAGGGATCAAATCTGAGTAGCCGGGACACTCCTGACACCTTATAAGTTTCTACTATAAAAAACACAGTGTCAGTCTCTGTGCATAGATTAAAGATTAAACAAGAGCCTGAAATTGCCAAGCAATTCTTTAGAGAAATAAAATGTGCAACTGCCACTAAGCAAGACTTCACCAAAATTCTATTCTATCCTTCATATACGTAAAGCAATTGCAAAGTAACTAAGATTGTATCCTTTAAGCATTCATTTCAATACTCTATCAAGACCAAATGCATAGTATAAATTAATAATATAGCACAATAATAATTTTAACAATCAACTTATCACAACCCCTGCAGTATATTACATCTGTTGAACACTTATAATTCCCAAGCTCTGGGCAAAATACTCTGGGTGAATTCTCATTGAACCCTTTGAATTAGATGATTAGGATGTCTATTCTATTGAGGTGAAGAAAATGAGTCACACAAGTTACATCATTTGCCTCAAATCATGAAGCCAATCTGTGTCAGTCAGGAATTACACCTAAGCAGCTGACGAAAGCTGGAGCCATGCTGTAAGAATAGGAAGATCCTGACACCCTTTCATAACACACCAGTATGACCGATAAAGTGCTTCCTGCATTATAGAATTAATTCATAAATTCACTTAAGACAGCACTAACTTCTATGAGGCAAGGACCACTCCTCCTGGTTTTACAGATGAGGAAAATAAGGCCTAGAGATGCTAAACAACTTGTCCACAGTCACACAGCTAGTGGGAGGCAGGGAGAAGACCGGAAGTCAAGGCGTCTGGCTGGAGTCTGAGTTCTTAACTCCCAAGCGATTGCCTCCAGGAAGTCTCTTTTAAAAATGTCCAACTAATCAAATAGATTATAAATGTTGTTTCAGAACAAGAGTGCCAGAAAACACATTTCTTCTCCTGAAGAACTGTGATGCTTTCTCCCACAGACAACAGGAATGATCTACAATGACTGTATGCCCTTCTGGACACATGGCACCCGAAGGCCGAGACGGTAGCTCAGCTCACAGAGCATTTAGGCAGGACAGCAGGAATATCTGTGCTGCAACTCATGTCCTATTCCTGACTTTATTTTTGTTTTTCCTATTCTTATGTGTATTATTTCAAATAAGCCTCTTCAAATCCTTTGAGGAATAATGCACGCTATAAATAACATAAATTCAATTTAAAACAATTTCCTAAAACATGGACGACATAAATCACATTTCATACAGACTTTGTTCTAAAAATCTATCAGAAGATCACAGCTTTGAACAGCTGTCACTTCTAAAGCCTGCTCACATTTTTGATAGATCGTCTTACACACCAAAATTTAAAGCATGTATAATGTTCTCTTCCTTCCTTCTCTTCTTCCTTCTCTCCTTAAAGAGCTGAGCATGTGCTGGGGAGGACAGTTATGTGCAGGACACCACGCAGGGGTCAGTGTAAAGCTCACGTCCGGTCTCAAAAAAGAAAAAAGAAAAAAAAAAAAAAGAAAGAATCCAAATGTCATTTCAATAAGAATTTAAAAAAATCAATTATGGCTTTTCTGTGGGAGTACAAATGAACCAACTGTAGCCCATCTAGGAGTGATGGGTTGAAAGAATAAGCAACAGTGTTTGTAGGTAAAGATGTTCTACGCTACCAAAATGTAGATAAGTACAAGATTTTATGATGAAAGCAGAAAGTTTGTGTTTTTAAAAATGAATGTGAAGGAACCACTCACCAGAATGATGGACTTTATTGCAAAAGCAACATGATAAAGGGTGTGAACAGAGTTCTCGTAAGGGGTCAAGCTACCAGTTCATTTGCCCCTGAGATGTATTCTGCGGGTTTACAACAGACCTCACTCCTTGCCCTTCCCCTACACTGTAGAGCACGGACACAAAAGTCAGCTGATTTCTGCTGTCCTCTCCACAGACAGGACTGGTTTACAGAACATATCCATGTCAGGGGCAAACCCTAGCAGTCTGCTAGAGAAGGAAAGGGAAGCGGTGTGACAAAGCTAGTCCATTAGTTCTTAACCTTAAATCCCCTCTACTGTTAGGGTGATCCCCACACCCATCTCCCTTTCTCCAGAGCCTGGGTTACCCCCTGCCTCAGTATCCCACGTCACCCCACTTTGTCTCCCCCCTTACAGGGTCCTGTGTGACTCCATCCTATTCCCCTCTTCTCAGGGGCCTGAGCTGCCCTATCTCCCATACTCTCCAGGGTTCTGTGTTACCCCGATTTTCCCCTACCCTTCCTAAGTCAGGGTTACCCTCTCTGAAACATCTAGGATCCTGGATATCCCCATATCCTAGGTTATCCCTTCCCTCACACCCTCTAGGGTCCTAGGTTGTCCTCCAATTTTGCTTTTATGCCAAGGACAATCAAGAACTTCTATGGTTGTAAGGCCTGACAGAAACCTCGATTTCTACTATACTTTCTTAAACACTCACAGAGGAAGGAATGCGTTGACAAGGATTTTCCAACAACAGTGCCAGTGAGATGCTCAGGACCTCCAAAACAATCAAGCGTCTTAGGTGTACAACAGCAAGTCACTTAGCTTTTCTCTACAAGATCTGTTTAGCAAATTCCTTAACGCAAATTCTCCATGTGCCCCAACAATCACTGGACAAACACCTTTCCTTCTAGTCTCTCACTTGAAATTCTGCCTCAGATGTACATACATACACGAATGTCAACCTCAAGCCACTAAGTTTTAAATTGACTTTAAATTCTTACCAAATAACACCTCTTCTCTCTCAAAAGACAGTAAATAAATAAATAAATACATACATAAATACGTAAATAAATAAGGCAAAATTCGAATGAACAAAGGGTACTTTTTAGACCAACCATCAGCCATCTGTTCCCTGGGGTGTATGCACCATGCTCAGGGGTGGCCTTGGGTACGATAGGCTCAGTTATTTATGGCCTGGGTCAGAATTGAAGGACACCTCACCTCCAGTGGGGCGGAGAGAACCACAGAGTGGGAAATTAAAACAGTTCCGTCGAGACAAGAGGGAAACTTTGAAAATATCAAGGATGAAATACAACTCATTACCTCGTTTCATGGCCCAGTAAGGAAACAGGTGTGAGGACTCCCTCCCCCAAGACTGGCCTGGAAACGCCCCCCACCCCAGCGGACAGGGCTGGGCCTCAGACTCAGGTTCCAGAGGTAGCCAGGTCTTACCCAGAATTCTGTCGAGAGTTAGAGAATAATACCTGTGATTAGCATATGTGCTGAACTGAACTGCATCAACGCGCTACGGAAAGGGAGGGCTATGTAGCTAAATAACCTACGCAGTTTACAGTGGAAAAAATTCAGCCTTTCTTAGAAATAGAGGCAAATAAGGTGGTTTTTGTTTTTTGTTTTCAACAGCTTTAGCAATGAAAAACATACCCTTTACAATGACTAAACTTCTTTGGGAAGTATTTACAAACTAAGGTATTTTACCAACTAAAATAGCATGGACAACATAAAGGCACACTTTACATGAAGTATTTCCATAGGACATCTAACCATCTCTATTGGGCATCCTCTTTCAGAAATTAGGAAAGGCAGCCCTGGGAACAGTCCGCTGAGGGGCAGGACGGCATCCTATCCGTGCGTGAAGCTCAGAGCTCAAGGCCTGTTGGCAGACCAGCTATAAAGCAGTAAGGGTTTCCAAGGGGACAACAGCGTGAAGGCACAGCATATCCTGGGGCAGGTAGCTGGGTTAGAGGAGCAGGGAGGGAGACGCCATGGATACAAAGATGGGGCTGGCACAAGCCATTCTGTCCTGTTGGCCATGCCCACACCACACTAGGGTGCTAATAGCTGTGTTCCTAAAGATGCCATCCAGCATCCAACCACACTCACAGCACATGTGTGGCATCGGTGCCTAGGACCAGAGTTTTGAAGTCAGCTTGGAATCCAGCACGACATGACCTGTGCTAAGACAGACACAAAGAAACCAGAAGATTGGGTCCTTATGAGCAGCTGGTGAGGGGGCTCCTTACCCCTCCCACTTCAACAACAAAATCTCTCCCAAATCATTCTGCAGAATGAATGCCACCTGCCTTAAAAATTACACGACTTTTTTGTTTTCTATAAACTCACATGTCCATTTAGTCAACACCTTGTGATGAACACCAGACAAGGCCAGTGGCTTGTGGGTACCAGGTTGGACAGCACAGAAAGAGAGTATGTCCACCATCACACAAAGTTCTATTGGAAACACTAGGCTAGACAGTTGCCATACACACAGGTGAGCACCAGAGATAAGGACATTTCTGCCCTCCTGAAGCCCACAGTTTGGGCCAAACAGCCTTTTATCAAATAAGCAATCTCAACAATCGAATTTATAAGTGGTAAGTGCTACGAAGGGAACTGCAAAGTGACCTAACGGAGTCAGGGTGGGGAAAGCTTTGTTTACAAGACAGGCATATTTGCACGTAAAATGGCAAACGCCGAAATGGAAGGGCCTCCATTCCCCTGCAAAGAGCCAGACGTTCTGACCAGAAACACAGACGGCTCATAGACTTGACGGTTGCCTGGAGTTTAGAAACACAGTTCCTCTGACAGTTCACAACAGTGTGAGGCTACCAGTTAAACATCTCGGATCAATTTCTGTTTGGGCTAATTCACATCAAACACTGACGTGGCAACAGAAACTCAGTTAGGTCTGGACTTCGTGGGAGCCAGCACTTACTTGCCATGACTGTGGAATGCCTGAAAACAGAGTTAACACATGCATCTGATGGGTTCTTGTCATGGACCAGGCTGCCCAGAAACCAAGAGACCGAGACCGAGAAAATCTGTGAATATCAAGGAGTAGAGGACCTCGCAGCCTGTTGGGCAGAGCTGCTGCGTGGAGAGACGCACCAGCAAGTCCCGTCCTCGGAAGCTCTGAGCTTTCGCTTGTGGGTCCTCTGGCTTCTCCAACTGAGTGAGCACGAGAACCGGACTACAGAACGAATTTTGAAGGGCTGGACTCTAAACATCAGACCTACAAAACAAATGGCCTCAGATGCCGGTGAAAAGGGAAACTTACATACATAAATTCAGCTCTCCGCTCTCTCAAACAGACAGAGACATTCTGTCCGTTTTCTAAAAGCTGTATGTTTATTGCAATAAACCCTGAAGTAAACGCTGCTATCATTTCAGTCTTAAAAATTTCTTATACACTTTCTTGTCTATTTAAACCTAAGATGGGAACCACCCTCTTTCTGTGATGACATTTGATGACTCTGTGCCACCAGCAGGGAGACGCACAGTAACTAAAGATACACAATTGTCCCAACTCCAGCCATCCCCACATAGACTGGCCTGAGTGACAAGGGACCTCACACGAGCCTGCTGTTCCCTGTGTCCCCTCCTCTCTGGCTGTCAGCTGTCATCATCTCTCACCAATGGCCTGCTACTTCCAATCAGCTCCAGGCATGAAAACCACACTTTTGCAGCACAGAGTAGATGCACTGAGATTGCAAGAGTCTTTCGTGGCAGAAAAGTGGAGAAGGCCTCTGTGCCCGGACTTAGCACCCCCACTTCTGGAATGCGGCGGTGAGAGACGAGATGGGCAGGTAACTGTGCCCCCAATAGGGCGGCATTGCTGCACAGAAAACAATGAGCCCCTTCCAGTCTGGGCAGGTGAGCCAAAAAGAGACCCAAGAGACTCTGCCTTGTAACCTCATCAGCTGGTATTTTAAAGCCAAGCTGTTAACAGATAAAGCTATACTGACAGACTTGCATAAACTTATACAAGGGTTCAAAGACAAATAACGAACTGCATTCTTCCTACTAAGCTTCCAGTTGTTCCATCATCTCCCCACACCCCAGACAGGATCCGTCTGGGGATCCTACCCTCAAGCTGGGGCCAGAGACAGACAAGCTCCATCCTAGAGTGTCCTAGACACAAAGCACCACTGACCACACCCAGGAATGAGGCCCAAACAAAACCGGGAAGGGAAACAATTGCTTCACTTCCAAGAGTCCCTAGCAACTAAAAGCCCAGAGCTGCCAGGCCGCCACTCGGTGAGAAAGAGGCCTGTGAGCTGACGCACCTCCTCACGGTCTCATCATCAGGCCTTCGGTTCCAGGAGGCATTTGGGGTCAGGTAAGGTGGACCCTACATGGCTGAACCCCAAACACAGGCCTCACTCTGGGCAATGCAGTATACGCTCGTGCAAAGCCCCAAATCTGTAGATATTCTCTCATCTGAAACATCCTCTGTGAGATTTCAAAGGATTCCTTTGACAGCCACAGACCTGGAAGTTAGAAGGGTTCGGGGTAGCAGATATTGGTGGTCATTTTTGAAGAAACACAGGAGAAAGGTACCAGATAGAAAAACGCAGAGAAGGAAAGACTGGTTTTATTGACATGCAGTCCGCAGAGCGCTGTTGGGGCCCTCTGCGCCTGAGAAACAGTGCTTAGCTTCCTGGTTTAAATAAAAAGAAAGTCTCTCAAACTCCTGGCTGATAAAATTTATACCCTGAAGCCCGCTGAGGAAGGGTGTGAACTACTTCTCAGGCTGCAAAGGAGTCTGACTTTTATGCATGAGCCTTTGGAAGGGTGGGGCTGAGCTATGATCATCTTTTCATTAAGACAGACAGGAAGTCAACGGTTTCTCTTTAGCTATCAAACCAGCAGGTTCTCAATGGAGAGCCAGGACACTTAAATGCAGGATGGGTCATTGCAAAGACACAATATTCCGCTTATGCAGATCCCTCCAAGGCAGCCCTTCTCTGGATGTTTCTTCCAGGAAGAAAAATCGTCTTCAGTATGAAAGGTTGGAGAGTCCCAGCTGAGCTCAGGGAGTGTCATCACTACAATCAGCACTCACCCCCATCCCCATCATGGGACCCCCTCATGTGTCACCGTAAGTAAGTCGGACACTATAGACAGCTTTCACAATGGCTCTCCATATGCCCTGAAGCCAAGAGCCATCTGACACAACCTGGGATGTGTGTTAAGAAAATAGAGCCCTGGGTTCCTTTAGAGACCTCATGAGTCAGGATTTCTAGGTGCCAAGAGCCCCTGGGGTTCTTATTATTAGGTTCATTTAGACAAGATTCCTTATCGTTGCCACCATCCTAGAAAGCAGATACTATTTACTGCATTTGACAAGGAGTCAAAGTGATTTGTCCAAAGTTGCTAAAGTAGGCAATGAAAAGGCAAGGATTCCGAGCTTCTGGCTAAGCATAAAACAAAGTCACACACTGACCTACCTGGGTACCCTGCTGCCCAAAGCACAATATGGAAGCGGATGGAAACTTTTCTTTCACCAAATTAGAGCGGCCTGTACTATTTAAATGGGTGGGAGAAGGACTCCATAAAGAATTACAGGCAGTATTTAAATTTACACACGTTTAGGCCTAATCGTCGTCCAACCCCATTTGGGGATACCTGCGTTCTTCCTGGAACCAGGGGCCAGGCCACCTCCTCTCTTGGCATCACAACTAGCACTGCAAGCCACACACATGGTGGCAGCCCCAGAGGGAGGGTGCCAGGACACTCTGAAGTGCAGGCCTGCACCCCACCCCCAAAACTCTGAGGTTTTTCCTAAGTATGAGGTTGCTGATAAACTCTCCATACTACCATTTGGCTTGTTAAGAAATGATTGGCAAGCATTCAGAAATAAATCTGTGCAAGAGAAATGGAAGTCACAAACACTACGTACACACTCAGGACACAGCCTGGAAATGCATAGTAAACACTCGTGGTTATAGCGATTAAACTGCTTGTAACTTAAAGCCTTACATTTCTAATACCTGTTCAGTCAAATGGAAAATTTCAAAGCATTCCCTATATTAACCTGACAGGCAATCAACTCAGATCTTCATTAAGATACACTCACCGTGGGCTTCCTTCCCACACTACAGTTAAACACACATACCCTGCATCAATGGAAACAGACTTAGCAGCTTGCATTAAGCATTTTAAGTAAGCCTCAGGACGCCCGAGTCCTGCTCTCATCCTGCAAGGCAGACCACAACCTTTTTTGTTGAGCACCTTTGATTCATCTGAACATGGGGCTGGAAGCTCCTGCCTTGCCCACAGGAAGACCAGGCTGCGTAGGATAAAGGAACGCCTTCTTCAGATATTTCTAGCTGACATTCACCAGATGTACAGGCACTGCCAGTCTAATTCAAAATGATTCCAATTGTATATGATTCTATAAATGTTTTACTGTTCATTTGGGAAGTTTTAAAAGCTCTAAGCTTCAAATGCGCCGTGATAAACTAACAACAAGAATATATGCATCCCAAGTCATTCTTAAAACAATTGGGCCAAAATGAGGGCTAAAACGTCAAGCTGGCCCAGACTATAAGCAGTGGAACTATAATTACCTGTTTCTCCCCACAGCGTGTCGGTGCCATTGACATCTATTTCATGTTCCTTTTCCAGTCCCAGCAAGCACTGGACCACCTGTCAGAAGTGGCAAGGTGATTTAATGAGTTCTCATAGCCATATGTGCTTATTATATTCCATGTATCAAAGGAAAGAGTGTGTTGTTTTTTTAACCATGATTATCTCATGCTGCACAAGGAAGAGAAAATATAATGAAAACCGTTTTCAAGCATAATTCATATGCTATTCACACTTTCACTCTGAGCAGAATGAAAAAAAAAAGTTCAGTGAATTTCAGCAACATTGTTCAGGATTACCAGGTACTCAGAATTTTAATGAATTCCAACATGACCCAAATATGCCAGCCTAATCAACAAAGGACATGGGGGATCATACAAAGTGCAGTTTCTGCATAAATCACCAGAAGATGGTGAATCCATTTTCACAAGAAAATGAGGCGATGTATACTTTTGCGAGAAAATAAAACAAATAGCGTTGTCCAGATGATTTTTTTTCCCTACTGACAGCATTATTCTTTCTTTCCATACAGGAGTCTTCCTCGTCAAAGAGCAGGCTGGGTCACAGGTATGGAGGCAGAGTGCTGGCTCGTGGGGAAACACAAGTGTCTGAGCCCTGAACCAGAGCTAGCATTCACCTTGAGCAACAGCAGCGACAGGAGACCACGACAAAACCATTTTTCTCGTCTCACTATCCACACCCTTTGTGGTGGACTAAATAATGGCCCCCAAATATGTCCATATCCTTGTCCCAGAAACCTGGGAAAGTTACCTTCTATGGCAAGCGGGAATGTGCAGGTACGATTACGGATCTTAAAATGGGACAAGTATCCTGAATTATTCAGGTGCCTATCTCGTATACACCTCTCATAATCACAGCTGTCCTCATAAGAGGGACGGGGGAAGGAAGAGATGGGTCAGAAGAAGCATAGGGTAGAGTGATGCACTTTGAAGACAGAGGAAGGGGCCACAAGCTAAGGAATACAGATGACTTTAGAAACTAGAAAAAAAGAAAAACAAAATAAAACATTCTCCTCTAGAGCCTCCAGATGGAACACTGCCTTCCCGACACCTTAATTTTAGCCTTCTGACCCCCCGGCCCGTAAGAGAATAGGTGTGTGCTATTTGAAGTGGCTAAAAGTCTGTGGTCACTTGTGACAACAGCATTAGGAAGCTAAGACACCCTCTGAGTACACCCTTCAAGTCGTTTGGTGAATGAATCCTGCCCTTTTCCATGCGATGGTTACTGACTGAGCTGAGGTTGCATTTGCACAGTATTCCTCCCAGCCAGCGTTAAAATGAACTGAGTTTAACGTGAGTTCAGACAAAGGTCTCATTTACATGTGGCATTCACTGTCCTCCCTATGATGACTTTTCACACTCTGGACCCAGGTTTAGGGAACAGTTTAAAAAGGAAAAACATCCACATTTTCTGAGATGTGTATTTAACATGCTTTCTGTGTATCTATGTGTATGGGTATGTAAAAACTATTTCTAGTTACATTTTAAAGGAAAAATAATAAATCCATTACCTGGTCACATTTAACATATTTTTATGGAATGTGTTATTTTTTTAATGAAATATTTTTTCCAAAACTAAAACATTTAGGTCAATTGACTGGCATTGTTTCATATTTTTGTAAATTTCTTTATGTCTGTCTTAAGACAAGACAGCTGTATTCTTTTATACATGTCTGCATTCAACTTGTTGCCATATATATATATATATATATATATATATATATATATACACACACATATTGTCTCGGTTGAAGTACCATATATGTGTTTTTTTAATGTTTTAAATGCCAACAATTAGCCAGCCAGCAGTGCACATGTGTGTATGCACATGTGTGTGCATAGGTGTGTGTGTACGTGTACATATGTCTGTCCTGTGTTTTAAATGTCAAAAAATCAGCCAGTAAGCCAGCTCTGCAACCAAATTTACTTTAAATCATTGTGATAAAGCAGCTTACCAAACACTGGCATCTCTAATTGCTTGAGGCTAATGCAGAGTGAGAAATCCATTGAAGGAAGCAGTTAAAAATACTATTAAATTCAGGCATGGGTCAGGAGATGACAATTAAATCTTCAAACCGAGGAATACCGACAACTTACCAGAAATAAGTGCTCTATTTAACTACTGCGTGACGTTTTCCTACAATGTAGGAACTGCAAATGACACGCGTTCTTACATCCTACCAGAGCACTGAAGTTCTATTTTTAAAAATACTCAAGAACAATTTTAGAATTAGGATTCCATGTGATTATTTTTAAAAGATCTCAAGGACAAAAGAATGAACCAAAGCATGAAAAAAAAAAGGTAAGACAGCAGGGCAAGAGTGTAAAAGAAGGATAAAAGCGGAAGAGGGAAGGAAGAGGCAAATAGGTAAGAAAGAGCAGAGACTGAACATGACAAACATTGCGAAGGGCTCCACGTGCGAGCGGCCTGCCCCCATACCTGAGCATGCATGCACCCTCGATACCGGGCTCTGGGTTGTCATGCACGGAAAGGGTGTGATGCCAACAGATCTTTACACGTGGTGAAGCCAACTGCTACTTCTTGAAAACCTCCTTTTCTTTCATTCTTCCCATGCATCACAGGTGAGCAACTCAGAAGGGGATTGGCACAAGCACCAAGCCCACTGGGCTACAGCTTCCAGTTACCCAAAAAGGAACCTTGCAGTCCCACTCACCGAGCTGTGGCCCATGCTGGCAGCCGCCGTCAGCGCCTGCTGCAGGGCTTGGCTCTTCTTCAGTGCACCTGGCTGGGGAGGACCGGCCAACCACTCACAGGTCAGCAGGTACCGGAGAATGTCCCCGTGGCCCCTCAGTGCGCTGTGGACCAGTGCACACTGGCCTTTCTTGTCCAAGTGGTCCACCTGGAGGCAGGAACGGAGGTCACCGTTTAGCATCACCTTTTCTCTGAGAACACAAGTGCACCACAAGTGCTGTGTGCAAACCCCATCCCACTGCATATGTACATGGGGTTCACATTCCAATGCATCTTTCTGGAGAGCAACATACCTCCTAAAGGTCCACAGGCAGCAGACAATGCATCGTTCCCTGTCTAAACCAGGGAATACTGGGCTAGACAGTACAATAAGAGGGTCCAGCCTCTCCTCACTTGTAAATTCTGGGGATGTTCTTCACCCACACCCAGAAGTTTGGCAAGAACCACCTAAATGACCCCTCCTTTCTCCTACAGAGTTTTCGGCTGTGATAGCCAGGGGCTGCTAGCCTCAAACAAAGCTAAGCCACAATTTGGCTGTGGAAATGGAGACGTGGTGATGGTCACT
This sequence comes from Rhinolophus ferrumequinum, assembly GCF_004115265.2. NCBI lineage: Eukaryota > Metazoa > Chordata > Mammalia > Chiroptera > Rhinolophidae > Rhinolophus > Rhinolophus ferrumequinum. Next base: position 62,979,685 of record NC_046291.1, read on the forward strand.
CATACACCCACTAGGGAGGCTTAACTGCAACATTTCTCTTCTTCCAAGAGCTAAAGTTCATCTGTCCCAAATGTGTTTTTGAGAGAAAATTCCAAAAGGCTCCCATGGTTCTTATAAGCCTAATGTCTTCTCGTTGAACTTTAAATATCTTAATTAACTATAAAGACAAATATTAGTGATTTATTTCTTTTACTTATTCAAAAGGGCATCTCCCCCCAATGTGCTTATAGTAAACCTAAATAGAGTTACTGTGAGCTTGGCAGAGTTCTCATTTAATCTATTAACATTGATAGTTCTAAAGTAACTTTTTAATAATATACTGTTACTTCATATTAATGTTAATATACTGATTTATCAAATGCTCACACAACAGCCCTATGGTATATAGTGTTGTTATGCCCATTTTACAGATGACAAGCCTGAGGCCCACAGGCTCAACAGCTTGCCCAACGTCCTAGCTGGCAAGTGGAGAAATGAAGATTCTGGGCTGCCTAGACCCACAGAATTCATTTTATTATTATTTTTTTTAAAAAGACATGAAATGAAATGGGATAAGCAGAGGAAAAAAAAAAGTTGAATCTTTTCACCCAATCAGTGCTGTGTTAAATTCTGTGATAAGTTCTAGGTCCATACTTGCAGGCTTTGGAAAGGAAGGCCCTACTCATGCCGCTGGTGGCCAAGAGTGTCCGTGGCATCCGGCCTCCCCGTGGGCAATGTCAAGCAGAGTAAGAACTTAGGAGCAACGCCCACGGCCCCTCGCTCTCCAAAGGCTGCACCCCCATCAGGCAACATCGCACTGAGGAGTGCCTGTAGCTCCACCCTTTCTGTTTATGTGGTGATTTCTGCTCATTGCAATTCAACAAAGAAGCGACAAAAGAAGACGGGCCCGGCGGATTATTCTAGCAAGGATAGGGAGACACGTCCCCACCCACTGGGGAAGGCTGCTGCTTACCGTCGCCCCCTTCTTGACCAGCAGACACACCAGCTTCATGTGGCCAGCGGCTGCCGCGTAGCAGAGGGCAGTCATGCCATTCTCTGAAATTCCGTCCAGGCAGGCACCAAATTCCAGGAGCAGCGTGACCACTTCCTCGTGGCCGAGGTGGGACTGGACGCACAGGATCGGGGCATTATTTAGCACTTCTGTCCTGTAGTTCACGTTGGCCCCTCCCAAAATCAGGAGACGGCTCACCTGTTGGATAACGTCCCCCAACAAGATTACTTTCTCAGGTAATGTCAAAACATTTACGACGTTTATTGAGAAGGGCAGTCTCCTCATTTTCATAACTTGAGCGCACTCCAGTGTTCCCTGGACTGTGCTGAAAATGCGCATTCTCGGTGCTGGGAACGTAAAACAATGCAGCAGTTGTGGTAGACACTGTGGAGGTTCCTCAAGGTACTGCCCTCCCACTTTTGGGTACGTATCCAAAGAAAATGGAATCAGGGTCACAAAGAAAGATCTGCACTGCCCTGTTCACCGCAGCACTATTCACCACACAACCAAGAGACGAAAGCAAGCGAAAATGTCCATCGATGGATGAACAGATAAACAAAATGTGGTATGTGCATACCATGGAATATTATTCATCCTTTAAAAGAAAGGAAATTCTGACACATACTACAACATGGATGGACCTTGCAGACGGGCTAAGTGAAATAAGCCAGTCACAAAAAGACACATATTGTATCATACCACTTATATACACCCAGAGTAGTCAAATTCATAGAGACGGAAAGGAGAATGGTTGCCAAGGGCTGGGGGGAGGGCAAAATGAGAGTTTTTTTAATGAGTACAGAGTTTTAGTTTTACACAGTGAGAACCTTCTGGAGGTCTGTTGCACGCTAATGTGAATATACTTAACACTACTGAATTGTACGCTTAAAAAACAATTAATAGAGTAAATGTTATGTTATGTGGGGTTTTTCTTTTTTTTTTTTTAACCAAAATTAAAAATTTAAATTAAAAAAGCTCATTCTTAGGTCCCACCCCCTAGACTTCTGATTCAGTAGGTTTGCGGCGAGGCCTGAGAACGTGCTTTTTTAATGAGTTCCCAACTGACACTGAGGCTGCTAGTCTGGGGACCAAACTTTGAGAAATAACCGCTGAATCTAAATAAAAATGGAAAATTCATTTTTCTGGCAATGAAATAATCATCACAGGATTACAGGAGTAACAATGAGAAAACAAGGCCCCAAAGTAAATGCAAATCCTCTCTTTTCTTCACTAGGAAGTGTACCTACAAGAAAAGGCAGAACACATGAAAATGGTCGTATGACCCGGGATTGCTGACAGCACAGAACTTCCAGAAAATAATCTTTTTCTAATTACACATCCACCACCCACTAAACTACGTGGATCCACAGATCGGGAAGTTTAGCTACATATTTTAAAATAAAATCACTGAATACCTCATGGAAAGGCAGTTGTACTAATATCTTCTGCACATCTCCAGATCATTGGAAAAAACGACATTCCTTTAACACCCATTAAGATGCTCACTGCATTTCTTCAAACACTTCCCTTCAATGGTCACAGTAGCATCGATCACTCCCCTGACAGAATCTGGCAGCCCTCCCGGGCGGCCCACTCAGTGTGAAAACCACAGAGACCATGTCATTCATTTGACTAGAGACACATGGGATCATTAAAAGATACAGAGAGACGATAAGTCATATAAAATTCAAGTTATTTCAATGATATGTGTCCACAAGAGTAGCTGACAGACTTTTTACAAACTGATAGAAATGAATATTACCAGGTGGTGAAACCACAACTCCAAACACTGGGACGGCAGACAGACAGGTTAAAACTCCAAGTGGAAAATCTGAAGTCATGGTTGTGGCTGAAGCTTGACCCCGACGTGATCCAGTCCTGCAGCTCCCTCTCTGACTTCCTCTCTTAGCATCCTTCCCTTCTCTTCCCCCACTGCGGCCACACTGGGCCCAGTGTTTGTCCTACAACACTGGCAAGCAGACCCCAGCCCCCTGACCTTTACCCTTACGGTTCCCTCTGCCAGGAATGCCCTTTCCATAGATACGGGTGAGAAAGGGTCACTTCCTATAGGTCTCTGATCCCTTCCTATAGGTCACCAGAGAGAAGTCCCGCCCCACCCTATAATGAATACTCCCAGCACTCCCCCCTTGGGCACACACGTGTCCACACACAACCACACCCCCACGCACACATCAACCCAGGCACTCCCCGTCCCCTCCGCATCCCACTTTCCAGCTTAGCCCACTGCACCGGACTCTGGTTGTGAGATTCCGCGTTCACAGAGAAGACTGGCAAACAAAGGCCTTTCACGACAGGATGGCCCACGCGTCAGAGCCTCCCCTCCTCTGGGACATTACTTACATTGAAGGAAGGACAGACTATGCACAAGTGCTGAGGAGACCCCATGAGCCAGCACCCACCCCGCCGTTTACACCCATCAGAGGGGACCATCTTTTAACTCCACCCACCTCAGCCCCAACCCAGCCTCCATGCTGCGGCTGCCAGCCAGCACTCGTGGACGGAAAGGCATCCCTGTCCTAACACTGACATTTATCACACGGCCTAATCCCTGCTGAGCCTGCACCACAAATCGACATGCTCTTAAAAACAGCACCAGATTCAAATCAGGATTTGAAAGTATTTTAAAATCGCAAGTGCTAAGCAAAAGTAAGGGTTTTGTAGAAAATTGTTTCCCTTTGAGCAACTAGCATTAGTATGAAAATAATAGGATAATGCTGGTGAAATACTTGGGAATTTTATCAAGGCCTCAGAAATCGATTCTTAGAAAGGGGAGTACAGAAGAAACCTGCAGTGTTTTCAAAACACACATGACGTGACATCTCTGAGGGGAATACCAGGCTCTGGTTAGCGCAGGACAGGCAGGGATGGTTTGTAAATTCTTGGGTGACTCTGACAGCCAGTTACCCACGAATCCCACCCTCTCTTAAGATCCATGAACCTAAGAGGAAAAGATGATAGATAACAGTCTGAGTCCCCAATTAGATCCTTAACTAATTTGCTGTGTGATTTTCAGAAAAGTACTCAACCTCTGTGTGGTTCAGATGCCTAAGAAAAGAGCGGCACACGACCCCATTCTACCTGACAGGTACTCTTTGTTAACAATGTTGGAAGGTGTACTTCAGGTCCTGTCTTGTTGGATACCTTACGAGACATTGCCTGGACTGTATGTGCTTAAGGGCAAAGCTTTCCTAAAGCTGTATATATGTCATCAATTCACACTTCATGTGCTTCTTGGGTAAAACATTTCTTTTGTCGGTGCAATGCTGCAGGTATTTTTACCACTTAACCCCCAATCGGTCTGTGAACCTTCTCCTAGCCCAGGTGCTTCACCCTGCTGCACAATGAAACCACCTGGGAGCTTGAAAGTTTCCAATGCCTGCACCCCACCCTTGGAGATTCTGACTTGGCTGGGACACGGCGCTCCCCAGTGATTCTAGCTGGCAGCCAGGGCTGTAAACACATCAGGTGATAAGTGCACCTGTGGAGCATGGGCTTGCCCAGTGCCAGGTACCTCCAGCTGTGTGCTCTGGGGCAAGTTACTAACTGCCCCCTCCACCCCCCGCCTCATCTGAAACATGGAGATAAAAAAAGTCTCACCTCATAATCTTCATTGTTGTGAAGATTAAAAATGAACGTCTCACACACACACACACAGCGGTTAGCACAGCCCTCAGCATCCTAAGTGCTGAATAAATATTAACTGCTGCTGTTACAATCACCTTTCATGGAATCTTCAGAAGGGACAAGAGGCCAGGCCCCTGACCCAGGGAGGAACAGGAGGGTGCTCTGCCCCAGGAACCTGCTGCCCAGAGGTCTGGCCTCCCTGGGCTGTTCACCGGCACAGAGCAGCAGCAGACCTTATGCTTATTTGAGGGCAGACGTGAGTCACCTGGACTGATCAAAAAGTCATGGCAGGCAGTTCTCCTTCACCACCACCAACAGGTACCTCCAGAAGTTTTCAGGTACCTACAGCAGAGTCTCAGTTTCCAGAAAGGAGACAAAGCACTTATAAAAGTAACTCACTTGACTATGTAATAAATGCCCAGTATTTTTCCAAGAGCTTTAACATCTCAATGAGGTTTCCCATCACTGTGAGCCAGGCTCTTTTCTGACCTCCATTTCATAGGCAAGCAAACTGAGGCTCAGAGGGAATAGGCGCAGATTAGTTCTACGCACAAGGCTAATTACTGCCATGGAGCAGTTCAGAGGTGGAAGCAGCAGCTCTAACTGAGGTTACTCTGCGTTCAAGGAAGGGGTTTATATGGTTCATCCTCTACATTTTTTCCCAACTACATGGAAACTTTCCAACCATCTCCACCACAGAAACTCTCCCTAGATAAAAAGTGGAAACAGCGATATTATCTATAAACGTCTGGATTTAATGGTTATAAGAAAATTAAAAACAGGGTTGAGGGTAGGCAAGGAGATGTTATCGTGAGAGCAGGAGAGGCATTAGCAGCACGGCGGGAAAGTGTGAGTCTCAGTTTTCTCAATAATGTATTGGAGGTTCTCATCCACACAACTGACTTAAAATGTGCATTGCCTAACTGGCATGCAGAATATGACTGGACTGTTTCTGGTGAAGGGTCTTACTTTTAATTTGTAAAAGACGCAACATCTGTAAAGCGTAATGAAAGGATGTGCAATAAAATGAAGAAAGAAAAGAATATGACTGGATCCTCTCAGCCAATGGACGTAAGGCCAAAGTCCATGGCTCATTCTGGCTCCTCCCCTCCTCGTCTTCGGCTGAGCTGAATTCTCTTAAGTCCACAGCTTTGGGAAGCCCATGGCTGGCAGCTCGTCTGATGGGACAGTGTGAGCAAAACAGCCAGCTGGAAGGGAGCCCGGAGGCACTGGTGGCAAGGACCCCAGTGGGCCGGTCAGGGCCTGGGCTGGCATGACGCTGGCCGGGTAACAGGAGACTCCATTGCTAGAAGTCACTGGCTTGCTACTAAAATTAAAATTCATCTACCAAGTAATCGTTCCAGAGCAAGTCACTTTAATTTACCAAAGTGGCAAACTGCAATTATTGCTCAAAATGACATCCATTCCCGTATGACAACATTTAATACTCTCTAAAAAAAGTTCCTTAATTGCATGCATAATTTTAAATTACTGTAATTTGTTCAAGATTCTGTAAAAACCCTTTTTGTTTTTTTTTTTTCCTTGAAAGATAAAAGAAACAGAAGGATAATGGAAAGCCTTAAAATTCTATAACCAAGTTATAGAATTTTGGGGATAGTGTAGACATAGGTGACACTGGAGTTCTAGAAAACAAAGTAAAGATGAATGACTCTTAAAAGTGCAAGTATGTTAAAGAGGAAAGTTGATAATCCCAGGAGGGTCGAGTTTGTTACATTTTACACTGTACCTTTTAATTTACTGTCTTAAAAATGCATATTCAACCGAGTATGACGTTTCCCATTTACTTTTCTTCACATTTAAAGAATAACTCCTGTGCCCATAATCATTAAAGAAGTGAAAACAGATATTGCCATTTTTAGTCTTATTGCTTCCTTCCTTGCTTTCATTATAGAATTTTACTAATTATGGAGAAGCCAAAAGATATACTTTTAGCTCAAATGAAAGAGGAAACAATGTTATTATAGTAACCTCAACCCTAATTCCTATAAAAGCTAAGTAAAACAAAAATTCTTCATATGGCTTCTTCGATAGGTGAAGTCTAAACTCAGCGGTGCTCTCTGCCTTTCTTTTAGAGTCTAGAAAGGAAGAGCTCCCTTTGATCAGTAGAAGCGGCTTGATGCTAGTTCTTAAACTACAGAAACAGCTTCCCTGTCCACCTGCCCCACAAACTTGTACGTGGAGTTCAGTCAGGACACAAGCACTCAAACCTGCAAGTCTGGAGAGTGTGCAAACATGCTAATGAGCAGAGCAAAGCCCGGGATTCCCGTGAGCAGTCCTCCAGCGAGTGGTGTTCTGCTCCCAGGCCCCTGGCCGGGGGGGTGTCAGAACGAAATCCTGTGTGCCCTGTGCCCATCACGTCCAACAGGGGCCTGAGTCCTGTGAGGCACCACTCTCATCTTTGCGAAGACCCTGTCTGTGTGCTTCTGGAGGCAGTGGTCCTTCTCTAACCAACATCAAGGCCCTGTACTGGGCAGCAGGGCTCTGGGGGAGCTGCCCCAGCGTCAGAGCACTGTGGGGTCCTTCTGACATGAAGTGTCCTCAGTCAGCATGGCTCCTGCCTCCCCTCTATGTATCGGGATGGAGGCTCTACTGCACAGCATGGCGACTATGACTAACAATACTGTATTGTCTGCTTGAAAGTTGTTAAGAGAGATCTTAAACGTTCTCATCACAAGAAGAAATTTATAACTATGTGGTGATGGATGTTAACTTACTGTAGTAATCATTTCACAACATATACAAATACCGAATCATTAGGCTGCACACCTGAAATATGATATGTCAATTATATCTGAATTAATAAAAGAGAGAGAGATAATAATACAATACACCAGGAAGTCAGGGAAGAGGAGCAGACATGGAAAGCCCTCTTCAAGCCCAAATTCCCAGACACACGTCCAAGGTACGAGTGCTGAGGGTGGGGTGTGCGGACAGCAGGGCAGGAAAGGCACAGAAGTCTCTTGGGAGTGTCCCTCCGGGAATTTCCCCCACAGCATCCTCTCAGGAGCATGTAGCCCCCTTCTCAGGTGAGTTTGATGAACCCAAGTAAGAAGTGGAAGATATGCCCAGAAACTTCCATGGCTTTGTCCTTTGCTGCATGACTACATCAGGCCACCGTCCTACTAAGAGGGGACAGGTGTGATTGTTTTCATGCAGGTGAGGGCCAGGGAGGCCCCGACTTCCTGGGAATCTGACTCAGAGCTTCTGCGGCAGCCTGGCACGTATGGCCTGTGGCAGAAAGGCCTGGAGTCTAGCTCATATGTCACATGGGTGAGGAATCTAAAATGGGAAAACATTTACCATCTCATTTTACTTTGCACTGGAAAAGACGGTTGCAGGCCGCTTCAGGGTAAGCCAGTAATGCCACACGGGTTGTGGGCATTAACCCTTCTTTGTTGCCTTAAATCAGGTACTTGGCCTCAGGGTGCTTGCGATTCTCAGACTACATTAAACGAGGAAGGAAAATCGACTCTGAAAAGCTCAGCAAGATCCTGTGATGTGACAGCCACTGACCGAGCCTGAGGAAGCTCCTGACTCAGCAGCAGGCTGACCCTAATCCGCTTTCTATGGTTATAAATACATATGTACACGAAAATGTTACTAATAGTTTTCCCCTGTGTATCCACTGCTTTTTGTCACTCATCAATGCTTAATTTCCTATGAACCCTTAAGAGATAGTCCAGATTAGAAACCTAGGACACTTTAAAAATCCATTTTCTCTGCAAATCTCCCTCTGACCTTTGGTTGCCTTTGTGAATTGCTTCCTTATCACATCCGCTCTGAAACAGTCTCCACGCGCTCACACAGCAGCCCCCGACTGCCCATATCTTCCTGCCTGAACGAAAGCTAACCTTCTAGAAGAGAAATGGTAACAGAGCTTTCAAGTCTGTGTGATTTACATCAGGGAAAAAGCATCATTAGGAGCTCCTCCATCTCCTCGGACCAACACCCAGTGCAGGGGGAGGGCAGGGCTGTTGGAGGATGGGCAGCAGGTGCTGGGACTGGGGGCTCTGGCTCTGGGCGCAGAGGGGTGGCTCACCTTCACGTTGGGAGTGTAGAGATTCCTGAGAGAGGCGAGGGCGGCAGACAGCCCTTCGGTGCTGTACCCAATCCACAGGGCTTGGAGATGGCTTGAAGAGATCCCCGTCTTCTTACTGAGGCCCTGGAAATAATCAGAGACAAATCAGCCTCCACGTCTCCTTTCCCACCTTCAGCATCCATCTGAAAGCGTGTATGCTCGGGGGCAGGGCTGGGGGAGCAGATACAAGCTCACACATGGTAGAAGTGCTGCCGCATACCTACAAAGAATGCCCTGACCTGTGACCCTTCCCTCCCTAAAGCCAAGGGAGGGAACTAGCCTGCCTTTGCTACACCTGGGGAAAGAGCTAGCCGATGAGGAGCAAGTTTCTTCTCTTTATAGAAGTTCTCCAGTCAATCCAAGGAAGAATAAATGATAGAACATCACCCTTCTCTAACCCCCAGTGAATGAATGAGTCCAGGCAGAAACCTGTTGTGGTCGACAGCATCACACCTAGAGAAGTGAGCACAAATGCCGTGCCTCCTGAGGCAAGAAACCCCATATTAGAATTACATGGTGTTTAAACGCTTAACTAGAAAGTAACCATAATACCCTGGGAGGAAAAAAAAAATCAAACCTGAATCTGATTAAACTTCCAGATACAAAGACCAAAGGATAGGAAATCCAGAGGGAAGAAGAATATGTTAAACTAAATCATAAGAAACGAGAACACAATCAGAAAATCCAGAAGGTGCAAAACGAGAAGTCAAGTAACTCACATTCTTTGATAATAAGGAAACAAAAGGGAGGGAATGAGGTGCAAACTTTAGGTGAAAAGAAACATAAAAGAGGAAAAGGTAAGACTTGACAGTAGCATTTAGATACACACTTGTGTGACTGTAAGCCAGAACAGTGGTTATGTGCGCGGAGAGGGTAGAGGGTTGTGTTTGGAATGGAGCTCGTGGAGGGCTCCGAGACGGCCGATATACCTGTCGAAAATCTCCCAAACCAAAAACTTAAGAAGACAAGACCACAACAATGAAACCCTTCCTCACAGTGGTAGGTGTCTCACCTTGAAAATGTGCGCCTTCAGGATGTGGTGGCCGAGCTCCATGGTCTGCTGGCGGTTCAGCTTGCCCTCTTGTCGCGAGAACATGAACGCCAGGAGAGCATGCCCATTCCTAGGACAAGACACACAAAGGCTCACGATAAGAGACCGTGTTCCACAACACCACAGGCCCTCAGGTGAAAACATCGCCGCACAACCCCTGAATTACTCCCCTGGCACTTCAGCATCACCACCCAAATTGGCGGAAAGCTGGCCTCTTTACAAAAATCATTTTCAAGACTTCCTCTGGATTCCCCTCTCTCTGCAGAGTGACCCCGAGAGAAGCCCTAGGACAGGCAGATCTTTATCTTTGGAACCAACCACTGTCGGTCCCTCATCCGTCACTTTCTCATCACCTTATGTGTTGATTGATGTCAGTCACCAAAATGTAAATTCCATGAGACTGAGGGGCTTCTCTAAGTCACAGATACAGTCACCATACCGAGCAAATGCCCCACACTTAGTAAGTACTGAAATATGCGTGTGTGTTTCTTAGATGGATGGACCGATGGACAGACAGAGAACCATCACTGGACCTGGCATCCAGCCTCTTCTCAGGATAATCACCTTTTAGGGTAGACCTGGGCCAAAGGGCAAGGACTGACAATGAGAAGAGAAACCAGGCCACGCACAGCAGCAGCTCATGATCAGAAACACCTAGAATTCTAGGCTTGGAGGGAAGACAGATCCTTGTGGAGGAAAGGAAGCTAAGATGCATGAGGGGGCTTGCTATGTCTGGGCACGTGGTGGACATTCAACTGACACCACCAATGAGCCCGCCTTTTACGGAGGAGCTAACCCTTCTATGGAGGAGCCATCCTATCCATTTTCCCCTCCACGCCTATATGACTCATTCCATCTCCTATGGACTCCATGCCTTTGCCTGAGCCAATTTCTTTGGAGAAGATGCTGAGGGTGGCTTACTCCAACAGCAGTGACTTCTGCACAGTGTGAATTATTTTCATTTCTATCAACCTAACAACTGTGAAGTGCTGACTTTGGGGGGAAAAGCAGGTAGCGTGTTTCCCCCAAAATAAGACCTAGCCAGACCATCAGCTCTAATGCATCTTTTGGAGCAAAAATCAATATAAGATCCAATCTTATTTTAATATAAGACTGGGTCTTTAATATAATATAATATAATACAATATATATAATATAAAATAAAATAAATATATGACAGGGTATAATATAATATATATAATATAATATACTACCAGGTCTTATATAATATTATATAGACTAGGTCTTATATAATATAATGTAAGACGGCTCTTACATTAATTTTTGCTCCAAAACACGCATTAGAGCTGATGGTCCGGCTATGTCTTATTTTCAGGGCAACACAGTATTTGTGGAGGAAAAGATAAACATTATAGAAAAAAATGGATTCTCCCTAAATGTGTTTTTCTGATATTGCTAGTCTAGATGATTAAAAATATGCATCATTTCAACAGTATTTATCAAGATACATGTCTATTTCTCAACTAGGTTACAAACCACATTATAGAGGAGGAAATAAAGGCAGATGGAGACCAAGAGATGCTTTTCATTCTATAGGGGAAGGCATGCCTTTTACTTTTAAAGCCACATTGCCACTGAGGGCCCAGTCCAATGTGTTGTAAGGGTCTGGAGCTCTTGCATGAGCACATAGCCTGTACTCCAGGCTCATACTCCAACTCCCAAACCTCAAGCTTGGATTTCCCCTCTCAGACGGAAGCCTCCCATTCTCCCACCTCTCCTATTCAATGTTCCCATGGAAACCGCTCTCTGCCACCTCCCAGTGCTCCCACATGCTCCCCATAGCCTATCCATGGCCTGGTCCCAGGGTTCAACCTGGCCCACATCACTCCAGCCTGAGCCACTGTTTCCACCACAGGCTAAGCCATCCTCAGTTTCCCAGTCTACTGAGCTCTGTGGCCACACCAACTGTGTCCACAACAAAGACATGCTAAGCTAAGTACCATGCTGGCCCTTATAGTGTGATGACCATGCACCCTTCGGTGGCTGGGCCGAAGGTTTCCTGTGCTCTCAGCTGAGCACATGGCTTCCTAACTCTGAGGAGACAACTCACCATGCAATCGCTGGATAGCGTGCTCCTCTATATGCAACCTACCTTTTCTTCCTCCCCTCCTGCTCTCGGGGTCATGGGCCCCCTTCTAAGTCTACCGGCATTCATGAGTTTGTTCATTTTCCAAAGCTGATACATTTCAGGATGTACTATATGCCACATGCAGAAATTTAACTGAATATTTCATTTACCTGCACATCCCTGTGAACCACTAAATATTCTGATCCCCAATTTGTTTACGTGACGAAACAGAGGCCTGGACAGGTAAGTTCATTTGCCCCAGGTCAAATGGCTCGTAAATGACTGAGCAGAGATTGGAACTGAGCAATCTCCCCAATGTGAGAGCCCATGCTTCTAATCAGCAAACCCTGATTATTCATTCATTCGTTCGTTAACATTCCCTTTATAACCAGCGCCAGGCTCAATACTGGGGATTCTGTGGGGAACAATGGAAGGTACTTCCCTTGAGGGGCTCTCAGCGACAAGAGGAGATGCACATGTAACCTGATGAAAGGCAGCTCGAGTGGTGCTATGAACCGACCAGAGACAACACAGAGACGGCACACTGCCCTCTCTCGTAGCCCCCCTTCCCTTACCATTTCCGATTTCTCCTTCTCTATAGACAGTGCTTCCCCATATGGTCTCAGTGTTTCCAACAACGCCCTAATCTCCTGTGTTAAAAACAGACAAAGCCCCAAACCTCTCCACCCTTCCACCATACATCCAGGATGTTGGCTCTCTCCTCTGTCACTCCTCACAACCAAAAGGAAGGCGTCTCCTAAGGACCTGGGACCCACCTCCTGAACTGAAGAGCCAATGGCTTCCTCTTAGTCCTCATCTTCTTTCACGTCTCCGTGGCGCTTATACCCCTAACCTCCCTCCCTGAAATCCTTCTCCAAGTCCCCACACTCCAGCGCTCCCTTCCTCTAACTACACTTCCTCACCAAGTCCTACCACCAGCTCTCCACCAACGATACCAAATCTTCAACTCCAACTTCTCCTCCAGCCTCAGACCCCATCCGCCATCCGTGCCTGTCCACCTGGGGGTTCCACCAACCCACAAGCTCAAAGTGCAGAAAACGAAAGCTAGTCCTGCTCTGCAAAACCTACCCCACACCTTTGGCTTTTCTTACCCTTCCTAAGAGCAAGGCCACTCCTCGCTTCTGAGGCTTAACACCTTGACATGGCACCTTCTCCTTGACTCTGCCCACAAGGCCAAGCCACGCCTGTCTATCTCATGTCAGCAAGGCCTGTCTCCACCACCCTGCATCCCAAAGCAAGACTCAGCAAGCACTCGCTTCTGTTTGCCACAGTGGTCCTCATGCTCCACCCCTGTTATGCTCCTGTCCACACAGAGGATCTGCACTCCAGAAACTTCACAGGGTTTGACTGCTGAAAAGCCATGCTCTCGAGGCACGTCCTTCTGTGAGCTCTTTCCGCTCCTCTGTTCCATGACAAAAGCTCCAGCCAAACTAGATTTGTTGCTGCCAGAACACGGCCCGCTCATTCTGCTGCGATACCTCACAGCGCCGCCTGCTTGCGACAGCCTCATTCTACCTATCGAGATCCTATCCACTCATTCCTCAAGTCAGTGACGTGCGGAAAGCAAAGTAGATGGGAGACTGTTCTAGATTAAGAGGCCTTGTGCAACCCTAATGAGCTGATGGATCCAGGAAATCATCATAATGGCTCTGAGGGACATTAAGACGTTAAGTGCCTCCCGATGGAAGTACTCACTACCACCTATTAAGTATCTTTATAAAAAAAAAAAAAAAAAGTTTAAATAAAATTAAATCTCATGCAGCCTCTAGATTTAACTACCAATTTATAGACAATAGAGATGATAAGCACATTAAAAACCACGAGAACACAGTTAGCAAAATTCAGATTATGGGAAACTAACAGGACAAACTACCCAGCTGTTCTTTTTAAACAAATGCAAGGAAAATACAAAAAGAGAAGAGGAGTCTGTAGATTTTTAAAAAAAGAGACACAATAGAATTCATTTTGTGGACCTCATCTGGATCCTGATTCAAACATACTACAAAAAATAAGAAAGTAGAGAAATATGAGCACAGTTAAATGTGTAATAATATCAATGAATTAGTGTTAATATTTTAGGTGTTGTAATGGTATTGTAGTTCAGTATGAAAATGTCTCTTTTTTTGAGGTGCATAATCAATTATTTAGGGTAAAATATTGTGAAGTCTGTAATTTACTTCAGCAAACATAACAGATGGAGCAAATATTGCAAAATATGAATCAAGTTTAAGTTTAGCTGACATGAATGAAGACTCCAAGCAACTTTATGCTTTAACTTTATAATTCTGCTCCAGGATTCTAACCTAAGAAATAATCAAAAACAGCAAGGAAAGAAAGAAGGCAGGAAGAGAAAGAAGGGTAGAAGCAGACCCCCATAAATACTTCTCTCATGTAACAGCCATTGTCACACAGCAAGGAGATAGATACTCTTTTTACAGATAAAGAGACTAAGTCTTGGACAATTAATTTGTCAAAGAATTACACAAGGTACTACTGGAAACAGGATTTTAATCCAGAGCTCCCTCAAACTCTACTGCTTCCTGTAAGGTACCAAGGTATCCACAGTAGGTTTTTATGTTTATAAGAAACTCAGAAACAACATAAAGGCCCCACAATGAGGGTTTGGTGAAGGACGTTATCATTTGCTTCCTAGGAGGTTTGCACAGCCAAGAAAACTGACACTTTACTAAGACTTCCAAACAGCTTGCTAAAATGTCTATGGTGTGGTAAGCAAAACAAGCAGAACGGGCATTTTAATACAGGAACTACAGGAAAGATAATTTGGAGAATGTTTAAAATACACGGAAAGGGACAGAAATAAAAAGTGAAGTGTCATTGTCTCTGAGTGTTGGGTTCTTTTTCTTCTTCTTCTCTATACTCGGGACATTACAACTATTTGGGGTGGGATGAGAAACGCTACCCATCATTCAAGGTCCAACCCAAATGTTACCATGCATGTGACACATTTTCCAGAAATGGGCTCCCCCTGCAGAGGCTTGTCTTTCTTTCCTGAAGGCCCATGTGCACTGTGGATCCCTTCTAACTCTGCGTCACCCACTGCCTGCGTCACCCACCGTCCTGTGTGGGAAGCCCTTGAGAACTGGGACCTTGCCCCAGCAATCTCTGTTTTTGCTACAGTACCCTGCACATAGTTGGTCTGCAGAAACTTTGGCCAAACTAAATCCAGTAGCTCCCTTCCAACATCGTTCTATATATTGTCTGTCTGCTGAATGAAGTTCAAGAACTACAGGGGTCTTGAGTACACGCTCCCTTGCACAGTTCTGAGAAGTAACAATTGCTTTGCACCCGGGTGCCTCTCTTGCCCCAGCCTTGTCCTGGCTCTGCCCCTGGTAAGTCCCCTCGCTGGCTTAGAGGAACGCATCAGCACTCAGGGGTCTGCGATCGTGGGTAACAACCCATTAGTCACCCCACTCTCAGCTGTGGCCCAGGCTGCATAACCTCAGTGCTACATGCCACCCAAACTGGAGCGAAGCTGAGCTGTGATACAGTCCAATTCCTTCTGCCTCAAACCACAGTAACAAATCTACACCCGCTGTTGAAGTCTTTCAACTTGTGTTTATGTCTCTACAAATTCAATGACAGACTGTCTTCCCAGAAAATGATCTGACGTTTCCTAGAAAATAACCTGACTTGGCTAAAAAGGTCACGACACACGGTTTACCTAGTGATTATGGTCTCGATCAATAATCTGGTTATTTTGCCCCAAACCAGGTTCAAAAGATAAATTTTAGGCCCAGCGTCACCTAAAACAACAACACTATCCACAACATGAAAGAGCAGCTAGCCCTATTAGGTCATCATTGCCAATATTTGTGGAGATGAAGGTGGTGTGAAGCTCCTAAGTTCTTATTCATTTCTGGACCCCAGCATATGTTCAATTGCCCAGAATGCCCAGTCCAGCCCAAAGAGGACAGTTTAGCAGCCTAGCAGACCAGTTACAAGAGGCAGGAGCAATTGTGACTCACAGAGAGCAGAAGCTGTTCAAGACAGCAAAGAAGCAGGTCACGGCCACGACCACAGCCAGACAGAAGTGATGGACATGAGCACACTCTAATCTGGAAGCACCCATACCCTCAAATCTCCTGGCCTCTCACCCTGCCTAGCACCAGGCCACATGACAGGCAGATTCACGCCCCTTATCCCTGGGGCACTGAAGAGAATGGCATCCTAGCCTGACCTGCTGCAAATCCTCAGTGGAACCTTCGACTCCCTGGATGCAGCTGCCCTACTACCATCTCATAAACGGCGCACCTGAACCTCCATCCTCCTGACCCCATATTCCAGTCTGTTACACTGAGCTGAACCACAAATACAAAACACAACAGCCAGACGTGATCACTGTGCTTCCTTCTGGGCCTGCAGACACATAT
Organism: Rhinolophus ferrumequinum; assembly: GCF_004115265.2. Taxonomy (NCBI): domain Eukaryota; kingdom Metazoa; phylum Chordata; class Mammalia; order Chiroptera; family Rhinolophidae; genus Rhinolophus; species Rhinolophus ferrumequinum. The sequence goes on from NC_046291.1 coordinate 62,995,972, forward strand.
GATCTCCAGGACAAGATGCTACCTGCCCACGAGGTGGTGGGGAAGTGGTGGTGCTAGAAGGCCAAGACAGTCCACAGACCCCCATGGTAAAAAAAAACTGGGTTGAGAACAGCGTCTAGAAAAGCCCTCTATTCCCTGGAGCTGATATCACACTTTCCCACCTCGTGTGACACCTGTGACAGGGGATGGGGCCTAGAAAAGAATAGATGGCAAAGAAATGGCAGTCAGGCATTGTCTAGCTTCTTTTTCATCCAAATGTACTGTGGAGTCCTAAAATTCTAGCTTTTGTTTAGTAGCAGGGAGAATTTTCCATTGCCCCTCCTGAATTATTCATTCTGTGTCGCCTTTCCATTAAAAAAAAAAAAAAAAAAAAGGAAAAAACGTGAATTGTGTTTGAAATTCCTTCCTCAATTGCACATTAGACTCCCTGCAAAGAGCTGACAGAAAGCAGCCTGTCATACCTGGGCTCACATAGGAAGGCTGTGTTTTCACCATCTGCTCTCCAAACAAGCCACTCCCTGAAGGACGGGTGGCAGAACATGCGGGTTTTGTCTCGCCTCTTAATGAGGAAGCAGGAGAGGGCATCCATCCTCTGCTGAAAGTCTTCCCATCCCTGCTCCCCGTGTATGTGGCCAGCATTAATAGCCTGGAAAATCTGCTCGTCTGTCATGGGGTGGAGGGACGCGAGGGCCACGTTTAAAATCGGAAGTGCCCTCTCGAAGGCGGACTGGGTCATGAACTTCATGTTGCACTGCAGCAGATAGAGCTCGGACAGAGACACAGGCACCACCTTGTAGCTGGCACTTTTTATGACCAAGTGTCCCCTCTGGAAGAGGTCCAAGGTGAGCTTGAGGTACAGGTAGGAGCCGAGGCTTCGCAGGACCAGGTGGCTGCTCACTTTCCCAATGAGGGCGGCGTCGGCCTTGCCGTTCAGGGAGATGTTGCTGAGAATGTCCTGGCTGCTGCGGACCCTGTGCTGGACGTAGGCGTGCAGGTCGCTGTGGATGTCTTTGTTGTCGGGAAAGTCATCTAAGGAAAGCTTGATGAACGGCAGCGCACTTACGATTTCCTGCAGAAACACAAAACCCCCCGTGTCACTCCACTGAGATTTCTTTTTCTGTCCTTTTTTTTATGTCAGCTGCATTCTGAACCAGATTCACTAGTTTTCTTTCAAGGAGGATTTTTGTGGATTACAGGGACTCATTGTTTTGTATTAAAACCTGTAATAGGATAAGATGAAGATAAAAAGCTTATGTGAAAGAAATCCTGATGCGAGATCGCATAAGGCTTTCCCGAGGCCCTGATCCAAGGACTCGGAGCCAAGAGAGATGGAAGAGCCTCAGCAGACAATGCAACCTGGCCATGCTGGCAAAGGGGCAGTGAGATCGTGAGGTGACCTGATACCCATAATCTTTACATTGTGCAACTGGTTATATAACGAGGACAAACACAAACCAACACTGTACATCCAAGAACACAGCCAGATGCCGAGATAAGAGGCATCCCTCTTAGTGTATCAGATACTGGGGCTGGTAACCAAACCAGGAAACCTGAAACTGCCCCCAGGCTGTGCCCAGTGACAGTCTGCTGTCACAAAACTGGGAACTCCAGTGTAGATCATTTTTTTAAGTTGCTCTTTCTCGGTAAACTTTTAAATTGAAGGATAATATACATACAGATGTCCATACATCATAACCGTACAGTGTCATTAATTTTCACAAAGTCAAATACACCAACTAGACAGAGCATCACCAGCTGGAGGAAGTCCTCCGTCCCTTCCCAAAGATACGTACCACCCTGACAACTAACCGCAGAGATGAGTTTTGCGTTTCCTTTAAACTTCCCACTATCATGAGTATATGTCCTCATTGAACGCAATAGTTGTAGGAGACAGGCTAAGTACAGTTACTCTCATTTTACAGGGATGCTAACTGAACCTCTGAAAACTTACTCTGCTAGTACTCTTGTTCCTGTGCTCTATTGACTGCCAGATTCTGTTTACTGTGTGAAAAATGACAGAAAGGGTCTGAATCAAATACCCATAAAAACAAACATCAAGTTGACTGAGGTCTAATGCCATTTTTAATGAGAAAAGAATGAACCCAAATGCTATTTTTAAATAAAGATCATCATAAAAGGGCAAAACTCAAAATCCGACGTCTAATGTCTTTACTGAAAATGGACAGGGGTAGAAGGGAGGAGTTGATGGTTAAGACACAATTTTAAGGTTCAAATGAAGGGAAAGATGAAAAAAGAATTTTTTAAAAATCACTCTTCACCTTGCTGCACGTGTTACCTCATGTTTAAGTTTTATGAAAAAAATAGACCTTCCTTCAAACTAGACCTCAAACATCTCTCTCTTTCATCCCACCCTGTTCCCTTCACTTTAAAAAAAAAAAAAAAAAGTCCCACTACACACTGATTCAAATAACTACTAGCAGGAATAACTTTCAACTCCAGTAGGACTGTTAGCCAGATCCTCACACAGCTCCCTCAAACTGAATGATGGAAAACCAGGACTGGACACTTCCATTTTAGAAGCACTAGTACAGTTCAATGCTAATAGGAAACTTACCTGACATTTTGATAAATGTGCCTTGGGGGGGGGGTAAAAAGGTCCGAGTTTAGCTCATTTGGGGCTCTCTGCACTAAAATTTCAAAGTGCAAATATAGTTTTCAATTAAGCAGCTAAACGGTTTACAACAGTTTAAATTATTGGTACTAATCAATGTAAAATTTAAGTATAGAGATGTGGAAAGAGATTTGAAAATTCTTTTTTACCTGAAAATTTGCTCTTACAGTCACAATCAACTTCAACCAGGCAGGAAATTTAGAGATAATTTTGGTAATAAATGAAGAAAGCGTATCTCCATAATCAGGTTTATGAAACTCAGCTTCATTTAAGCCATCTATCAAAATAATGTATTCTTCTTCAGGAATTTTCTGCTCTGAAGGATAAAATGTTTTTTTAATTAAGAAATTATATATTTGTATAAGATGACACCACCCAGTGTATTTTAATGCACAGTTTAAAATGTTAGGAAAAATGAAAAAGGTTTACATATAGCAGAAGAAATGGTTTACACAGAAGCATATTTTCTATTAAATTTATCATAAAAACTGGAGCACAGAGCCAAAAGAAAACCAATTCTCATGAAACAGTTTTCAGAAACATATTTCATTGCATACACTTAGCAGAATCTCACCCATGTATGATACTATTTTGCTCTTCATAAACTGTCACTGGGGTGAGTACAGCAAACATAACACACAGAGAGGAAATCTGGAAAAAACTCTAGTTCCCCCCCTCCCCCGGCTCCCCAGTAGAACACCCTCAATGGATTTCTGGGAGGGAAAACTGACCCCCAAAGGATGACGCATCCAGCCCAGGGAACAGAGCCAGCTGGGGGGGCAGGGGGGTGGGTGACAGCTCTGCTTTATAGACTGTTAGAACAGAGCTCACTCCCACAAGGCTGATTCTAGTTTTCTATTAGCACCAACTTTCTGCCCAGGAGAAATGATGACATTTGTTTCTATTACCTCTCTCCAGCACCTTTTGGCAGAAGTGCTATGAAGGCAGGTAAACTAGCTCAAAAGGTGAGGAGCAAGGAGGAACAACGAAAGGGCCCATAAAAGCACGAATGCCCCCCTCTCCCTCCCACCTTGTAGAATATTCAAGGGCAACAAAATCAAACGGACACTTCCAGAAATGGCTTTAGGTTCAACTCAACTGAGCAGAGGGCCTGCAAAAACATGCTGACAAGTCCCCTAAACAATCAACTTAGTCCCCAGCTATGCAGGAGGCCAAAATATGCAGGCAACAGTTTCTAGGGCATAAGTCATCTAAATATCTTACAGTTACAAATTAGCTACCTTGGAAATGGTCAACTGTGGAGTTGAACATTTATTCAACTTATTATTAGAGATGTTGCATTTAAAATTACACCACTTGGTGGCGGGGGACGGGGGGCGGGTGGGTTCCTCGGGGAGACGATTCTGAGGAAGCTGAACGAGAAGTACACTGATTCACCCACATCCTCACATCCTCTCCCTGTGCCCAGCTCACTCCCACTCCAGGGCCCAGCTGCCCCACTTCTTCTGAGGACCGCCCCGGGGACTCTGAGTTACTAATGAAAGAGGGGGCTCTGGGTGGCTGCTGGGAGGTACCATTTCTCAGGTTTGTGAGCGGTTCCAGCACTCCCCTCCTGAAGGCGGCCACCGGGTCCTGCACACAGGACCTGAGGCTCAGCATGCTCTGTAGCTGGGGCTCCTTTATCAGCAGGTCTCGGTAGGCGGCCAGCTGGTGCGACCGGCAGAGCAGAGCCGCGATGCTGTGCACGAACTCGGGCACCAGGCACGTGTACGTGTTGTCGGCCTGGCAGTAGTGGTAGGCCACGACCTACGGGGGAAGCAGACCATCAGCATCACCTCACCCTCTTGCCCACGGCGCCTTCCAGGCTCTCAAACAGGGACGTAATTCTCCCATTTGCTGACATCACAAAGTATGTTGCTTCTATTCCCCGAGACCGAGACATGATTTAGCTTAACTGATGCAATTATTCCTTCATTCATTCACGTGGTTGGCCAAGTTCTAGGCAGACTTTTTATGGCAGCCACAAATCCGTCTTGATTAGCACTGAGATGAGCACAAGTTACTCTGTATTGAATATAGACGAATACAAGTCATTCATGAAACCCAAAGCCTACGCTGGCTTGCAGCAATTCTGAACAATCCCAATGTTCTCGACCTCCAAAAGTGCCACATTCACTGTGTTACTGTTTGTGAACACAGCAGCATCTCCTTTGGAAACTCATCTGCTGCTCCCAAAAAGCAGACACTATAGTCGGTGGCTATAAAGGACAGCTTGTAAAATCACAACTGCTTCTTGGTCCTGGCAGGAGGGAGGGACAGGGCAGCCTGTGGAGAAGTTCAACAGTGACATCGTTTGAAGAATCAAAATCAGAAATTACACGATTTCTGCCTATCGTGTGAAAGAGCACAGAAGAAAAGAGAGGTTCGTGCCTAAGCCCTGAGATGGTGACCAGTGTCCCCTTTCTTGGCATAGATATGAAGTGGCACCAGGTGATGTGTTAGAGACCCACCAGGAAAGGGCCAGATGAGGAACTGTCTTGGGAGTGAGAGGTACACTGCAAATCAATGAAAAACCCGATACTTTCCCACATGAGTATGAACTGAGGAATATAGGTACGGAGTAGGAAGGTGAAAAAGGTCAAAACCATTTCTGTCAAGTGCTTTATGTTTTTCAGATGCGTCTGAGTCCCCGCCATCCCCCTCAGCTCTACAACCCCCACGTAAGTAGGACAAGAACCATGAACTACCGTCACAGCAGAGGGTGGCAGGCACACAGGTTAAATGCCTTGCCAGGGTGACACAGATCATCGATGAAAGATCTGTGAAGGAAGTGGTAAGAGTAGACGTGGCCAATTTGGACCTCCACATGCCTTCTGTTTTGGATCAAATTTATCAACACTCAGAGGAAAGCTGACTGCTCTTCCACTCTCAGCTGAACAGAGATTAGCAGGAACACATGAGGACCCATGAGTCTGTACGAACCACCAACGAGACAGCCTATACCACAGCCCATCTAGCACGGAAGTCTGGCAACTCAACGGTTTGTCATGAAATCAACTAGGAACCAAACAGCATTTTTTTAAATAAAGTGAATTTTATACGCTATAAGAATAAGTATAGTTTTATAATGCTTTTGCTTCAGTTGTGTATGTGATCACGTGTGTGTGAACACCAGATCGCTAGTATAAGACGTATTTCTTATTGCAGGTCACAAAGTGGTGTGAAAAATCACGGTAGCGGGGTGGCTTTTAAGTCTGCACTAATCCCTCACTCCAGATCGCTCATGCATGAACAGAGGACGATTGGGGCTGTCAATTCCACGGAAGCAGAAGTAAGGAGTAGGGATCTAGGGCAGAAAAGCGTTCGTTCAGTCCCCCTGCACCCATCTGACCTCTGGGGGGGTTTCCTCACTAGACACCTCTCCCCTCATTGCTGCCCACCTCTGGTGGTTTTCCAGCTCTACCTACTCACACCACTGCTGCTGGGGAAACCCAAGCGATTCACCAGGAGCCAGATGCCACAGATTTAATGCAGGAGGGTGGCTTACGAACCTGTGATGGATGTTGAGCAGATGGAAAATTTCAGAAAGACCTTGATGGCCATGACTTGTGGGAGGGAAAGTCAGCCAAGTCTCCTTTACGACATCACAAGAAACCTCAGACAGAAAGACGCTGAGAGCCCAGGGCCCCAGGCAACGGAGGGCAGATGGAGGTGCCCAGGTGAGGGCAAAGGCTCCCAATCCCCTGCGCTCATACCAAACGTAAGGACGGATTTGTGGGGAGTGCAGTCACGCCTCTTGCTGCTTGAGGAATTCTGTCGCTCCATTTTTTAAGACTAATAAAAGTCCAAGGCCAGTGTATTAAGACATTTCTTTTCATTTACAGTACTCTATCACCATTTTATCCAAAGCTACACTTTTGAACAAAGCCATAGCTGTCTCTGTTAAGACCCATTTTATAATTCATTTCTCAGAAGCCAAACTAGCAAATCAATGCATCTCTCTCAGTCTCTCGTAGAACAGGGAGATTACCTTAGAAGCGAGGTATTTCACTGCATCCTCTTTTGGCCTCTGGTTCTCAGGAGCCTCAGACCCAGACCCAGGAGGGGTTTTAGCCACATTGGTACCACTTGTAGAAGAACTTGGTGAAAGCAATGCAGTGAAAGGGAGATCCGAGGAGGACTCTGAAGCTGCAGAGAAGAGAGACCAATGCCATGACTTCCAACATCAGAAAAGGGGTACGATGGGATTCTGAATATATTTCTTGATTAGACCTGGAGAGCACTTTAATAGGTAACGAGTGAACATGGCACCAAATGTAAAGCTCCAAATGAGAACGCCAGTGCCCTCTCAGCCCTGTCTCCCATCTCCCCAGTTGCCCTCCCTGGAGAACTGCTATTTCTCATTTCCTTTATTAAATTCTTTTTTTTTTTTTTTTAAGTCTCGCATGGCTCACTTGTTCCCCGTTAACTATGTTAGAGACACTTATTTTAATGTGTTATTGCACATAAAATAAGCCATGATAATGAAATCTCAGGCTGACTCCATCCCATTTCTAAGTTACTTTTTACACTTTTGGTAAAACCAGTACAGACAATAATGGCTGCAGAGAACAGAGGACAAAAGAATTCTGCACAGCTCCTTGTGGGCTTGTTCTGCCAGGAGCCTACTCCCTGTGGTTTTAGAACCAAAACTTCCCCAGGGCACCTGATCAGGCCTCACTGCCTCACCTCTGCCCCATGTAAAGAGGGAGACGGGCCTTGCAGTTGGGAAGACACAGAGAAGACTATTCTCACCCCAGGTTATAGCTACACAGGCGTTAGGATAGATGCAGGCATCCAAATAGTTCTCTAGCGTGTGACTGCCAACCTGATGCAGCAGCTGGAACAACTTGAGGAAAACGGGGAATTTATGTCTATCCAGACAGCAATTTCCTCCATCCATCTTATATTAATATAATAAACCAGACAAGTAGTTAAACATGGACATACTTTTAGGTGGTGAGCTGGGGCTGTTGGAAGCTATCTGCCTCATGCGGCTTCCATGGCAGCTCAGTGCTACCAACTTCGAAATGATCGCCGTCTTCCCAAAGCCCACGTTTCCAACAACCACGGCTCCTCTATTTTCTGTCAGTTCTGTGTTCCTCAGGTGTTCTTCTATCTGGTGAAAGAGCCAATCCCTTCCCACGAACACAGAGTCTGTTGTTATGCTTGGTACTTCAAATAACAGGGGTTTCAACAAAATGTCTTGAGGCTTGTAGGGAGCAAATCGCGCTTAGGAAAAAAGAAATCATTATTTTAGAAGAATGTCATAATTTTATACATTGAGAAAACTCAATTTATCATTGCATGTATGTTACTCTTCGTATAGCCTTTAGTTTTACCCCACAAGATATCTGTATTTCCAATCTGATCCTATTAATACTTCTGTAATACCTCATTTATCATGGTCCTGGAAAGTGTCCTAGTAAATTGACTTTCTAGTCCTTTCATGCCTCTAAATTAGTCTCATGACTCAAGGCAGACACACAGGATTAGAGAAAGTGAAGCAAAGGGCCAAACCATGTCTCATCAGTTTATCTGAAACAGTATTTAAGACACATTTCTTCCACGACTGTATGAGTAAAATGGAAATGTGTTTTCCCCTAGAGACAAGGCCCCAGCTCTCATCTAGGTGTCATGGAACTTTGCCCCTTATGGTCAAGTTGTTGCCCACCCAACTGTGCATTTCAAGTGGATGTAGGAGGTGGCCCATACACTCTAAGGAACTGAAATAAAGCTGATTCTCTGTTAATGACAAAAAAAAAAAAAAAAAAAAAAAAAAGTAGGGGGTGTTAAATTACGCCTCACTTCAAAATAACATATTGCCGAATTATTTTTCAACCCCAGAAGCAATTAATCAGATATTTTAAGGAAGGAGCCCCAAAAAATTGTTAAGGAGGGGCCCCTAGGATGCCTTACAGATAAACGTTTAGCACACACACCCTTCACATCGTGTTTCAAAAATGATTTAAATGCTGGTTCTCACAGGCTTTTGATGTTTAGTGAATGAGCTCATCACACCTATTATCAGAGCGGATGCAAGGATAAATACCTTTAACTTCCTGTGCCCTACCTCCGGCCGTATTGTGCCACGGTAATCTAATCGACGTTCGAAGAGGAGCATTTCTCTGCCCATCTAAATAACTCAGATCTTCCAATTTGGTTGAGCTCGTCGCTGTAATATTAAACTGAAGTTTAGTCTCCTCAAAGTTGAGTTAAATAACATACCCAAACTACTATAAATTATAAATTACTAAGCAATTCCGTTTAGGCTTTCCACAAAATTTACTGCAAGGTGAGTTTTGGTTTTGTTTGCTCGCCCCAGGTTACTTTTCTGGCAGTGTTGTTCATCAAAAAGTGGCAGAAAGCCAAGTGCCCCTCGTTCTTAAACCAAAGTCATGTTGTTGGAAAATTTTCCATTATTCCTGGAAAGAGCTGGACTTCCCCATAAATCTTTATGAAGAAATTTGACAACCAAGTGTCAGTAAAACTTTAGAACTTACTACAAACATGCAGGATGGTACTAGAGACTTCTCTGCAGCTCCAACGAGCCTTCCACAGTTGCGAGAATTTCAACCTTGCTAAATTAAGTGAGCAAATTCTACATATACAATTCCACAGTGCTTAGAACCCTGAAAGTCAGCTCTGGGCAGTAACAGCAGCCATGTGGACTTTATTGGAAATAAACATGTTCTTAAGCTTCAAATTTATTTATTTACATATATAACATATTATACATGTACGTACTGTTTTAAAAATTCTGAAAATAAGTAATCACGTTTACCTCTAATCAAATCAGTACATTTCATGGCATATAGATACCTTTTAAAAAGCATTAAGGGTCTATTCAAACATACACACAAGTTGGATTATAAAAACAACCAATGCAAAATAATTTTATTAATTCTCAGCAAATCTTAGAAGCAAATATACAGTACATGTTTGTGCCTTAAGAAAAATAAAAAGAAAAATCTCCTCTTAATTACATATACATCCTAGGTCACAATAAATCTAAATAAAATTAACCTAATTTGGTTTGTGGGGTAAGTGGCCCAATATAAAGAACTGTTGCTCTTCGACTTCTGGTGATCTTCCAGGATCATAAAACACAGAAGTCATCTAAGGGCAAACAAGGAGGAAGAGGAGGTCACATTCCAAGGGCTGAGGCTTCTCAGGGCTGGAGAAATCATTAGTGGGACCAAGTTTCGAGGGACAGAAGTCAACCTGGGCCATCTGTCTGCTGAGAACCTCCTGGCTCTCACGCAGCATCCAGCCGCCGGCCTGCACCATCTGCCTGAGGCCTCAGTCCTTTCTTTCCTCACGCTTAGCACAACCCCTCTCCGTCTTCATTCAGTAAGCACCTGGGCAGCTGCATGGCCTGGCTCTCTGACAGCGTGTTCCCTCTTGCTGCATTTTCCAAGGGGCAATCCACAAGGGGCCCTCTTGCTCACCTCCCCAGTCCACAGAGAAACATCTGACACTGTGACTTTACAACAACAGATACTTATGCTTCTGTATCCTTTGGGTGTATACCCACAGCCTGTTTTTACATCACATATACACGCAAGTCTTTCCTGTTAGAAAAATTCAGCTAATTCCTTATGTAGGACTTACAAACAGGCCTAAGCTACAGGAATTCAGTAAGCAGCCTCTAGCTTCTCTCCAGGTCCTTCACAACCAGGCCTGGGAAAATTCCCAGAAGCCCAGCAGGTGAAGGCCACATCCATAACCCCTGCTTCCTAGAATAATGCAGCTGGGAACCCATTTCTAGGCTCCTGCCTGGGACCTGAGCCTCTTACCCAGGCCTCTGCAAATGTCCCTCTCCTCGAAACACCTCACCATGAATACCGCCACGTGTCCGAGGCCGAGGTAGAAAGTACAGCCACAGTGTAACCCATAAACCTGTTCACTTCAGAGCCGAAATAGCCACGAATGTCTGACCTGCTGCTGCAGCTTTGGAGAACACAAAGATACTTGGAGCCTCGAAAGGGTTTCCTATTTCCATTCTTCTGACCCCTTAAAACACAACATTCAGTTTATAATTTTGAGACAACCAAAAGGATTAAGCATATGGGACCAGAAAGAGCTAAATGATCCCAACGAAATGATTGCAAAAAAGCCCTAGTTTGACATAGATGCAGGAGATGGTGAGGTTTCCAATGCCTGTTTTCAGATTTCCAATCACCACAGCTTCAGCTTCAAAATAGGCCATCAGTGGCCTCAGCAACTCCACAGCTCTGTCTGATTCTCTATTTTAAACATGATTAAGCTGCATCGAAACGGGCCACCGCTCAGCAGGGCTGCGAGCTACCAGCTGCCAGCTACCTCTGCTTTCTAAGGCGTTGTCAAAGCCACAAGAGCAACACTGGAGAGTTGGAGCAGTGAAACTTCCGCTGCCTAGCTTTGCACTCAGGGGTTCCCCATCTCGCAGAGCAGGTGGCTTGGACCCCATTCTGTCTTCTTCTCACACTTGCCTACAGTAGATTCTCGGGCATTACCAGTACAAGAATCAGACTCACTTCTGGTGTTTAACAATAAATGCTTTCAAAATCCTATACATGATTTAGGGCCAAGAAAAATCAGAGGTAAAGCAATAATTTCATGTTGCAAAAATATTGCTAATATCTCTATCATAAAATTAATTGTACACTTATTGTACACATATATTGAGTCTAACACCTGGGTGAGAAGTACAGTGTAATATCATTCTAATATGCAGCAGGATAGTTTTTTCTGGAGGGGGGTGGTTAAGGTGGGGGTAGAAGCAGAAGGAGAATCCCCTAGGCTGAGCAAAGAGAAACATCTATTGAAGCATCATGGACTGACCTAGCAAAGATAAATGCCATTAAGTCCAGGCAATTACCAGTGAGAGTTTGAATAAAATTGGCTGATAACTGTGTTTGTTGGTTTCCTGGAAAACTAAACACAGTGCTCTGTGATTCACTTAAGAAGTATTTCGAAAGGAAAAAAAAAGTAGGCCAAAATAGTAGGTCCTAATTATCCAACGTCCAGATTATCTAAGAGAGCACTAAGGCCTCTCATTCTGTTTTTAATAAAGGAATAAGGCGCCCATGCCACACATTTTCATGTGGCATTCAGTAATGACTTGACTGCACCATTCTAAACCAATTCCACTCTAACAAATACCTTTGCAAAGAAAATCTCTGGATAGTGAAACAATCTCCAAACCTAGCCAACTTACTATTATAATCTTTGACATGAAAATTTCACTGTACTAGACAGTTAACAGCGGGCAGACAACCGCAGTTCTTTGTAACAGGCTCAATGACAGTAACAGCTGGCAACCTTAGAGCTTGGTTGCCTACCATCATTCCCCCTGAGCGACCAGGTCCTTTGGAACCAGCACCAGAGTGAACAGAGGCCTGGAGTAGTCTTTCTTCACCTGCCAGTCCTTACTCTGCATACACCAAATCAAATCATTTGATGTTTCCCGTCAAATGACAATTTATTTGTGTTTACCACGTGCAAATACTTCTGAGAGATTTACACATTACTGTAATCCTTCTAACACTGAGGGTTGCCTACTGCCCTCTTTGTAGCCACTTGCCTTCTAGACAAACAGTGCTGTATGCACTATACAACCTGAATCTTTTAATCTTTTATAGATTTGAAAAATCTTCCCATTCCCTCTTGACTGGCATTCAGCTTTATGGGTGGGAGGGTTGGCAATAAAGAGTCTATCAGACTCCTAGCTTATCAACAGATACTATGAGATAATGCACTTTCCTATTTCCTTTCAAAATATGTTTTTAAGTTTATAAAATGTGCAACACAAAACAAACGAGCAAAACCCATTAGGCCAGGCCCACTGTTCAAATCCAGAGGTAAAACCCTCCCATTCCACAGGAGGTCTAACTCAAGTGCATACGTAGAAGCTAATGAATGAGCACTGCAGAAATCAGAAAGCCCTGCTCTATAATCACTGCAGACCCCTGGGAAAGCTCAGCTCACACTCACTGTCACTTCACATGGCAGGGAACCACATGAAAGAACGTCAAGCAGAAAACATCACTTCAAATGGGGTGCTTTTAACACTGTTGAATTAACTTATTAATGTGTTTCCTAATTTTCAAATAACTTCATGAAATTGAATACAATTTTGTTATTCTGTTGAAATCAATAAAGCCATCAAGTTCTGGGGTAATACAAATGAGCCATTCATTATAACCAGGTAAATCTTGTTTAAAATGCCTTGGGTGCAACATATTATGCTGTAGGTAGTGGGATGGTGGTGGGAGGACACAAAAGCTTCTGGAAGAACCATCACTCAATATGTGTAAGTCCTTCTCTCTGGCAGACATACCAAACCCCTCTTCTGGAAGAAGGCCGTTTTATTTCCTTTGAAAGCGAATTAGAGTTGTGTCTCAGAACTTTTCCATTAGGGCGACTTATTTATCAGCTGCTTCAGAGTTCCACCATAAAAAAACACCCAACGACAACCAGAGTGGCCTGCCACTTCTCAAAGGAGCAGCATAAATTACAGAAAAATCCTTTGATGTAGGAAGAGAGAAGCTGGGTCCTTGTATTAGTAGAAGAGAAATTTTAAGCATTCTGTTGGTAACAAGGAATGACTGAAGCAAGTTCCTCTTCTAAATTCGAGACAAGGGCACCAAGTTTAGAAACTCAGGACCTAAAAGCAGGCATGACAGCTCAGGTGCAGAGTTCTTTCCCCTCACCCACCCCTTGCTTTTCTGTTCTCCTTGATTGACAACCACCCACTGACCAGTCCACTAGCAACAGTCACCACTTCTGTCTTGTCTTAGGTCCAGCTGCCCCATCTTGCTGAGGCATGTCTGCATGGCCTGTTTTCCTTTTCTTGATTGAGATCTTTCATTTCCACTGCTGAGGTTTTTAAGCTGTGAGAGCCCTTCTAACAGAATTATACAGAAATTGAAACTCCTATTTGTATGATGGGCCTCAATTAGAAAAAATAATTTTGAAAGTTGGATTATGAAGCAACCTGAGTGCCCATCGATAGACGATTAGATAAAAATGTGGTATGTTTATATAATTGAATATTGCGTGGCCATAAAAAAGAATGAAATCTTACCGTTTGCAACAATATGGATGGATCTAGAGGATATTGTGCTGAGTGAAATAACTCAGACAGAGAAAGACAAATACCATATGATTTCAGTTATATATGGAATCTAAAGAACCAAAGAAATGAACAAACAAAACAGAAACAGACTCACAGACACAGAGAATAAACTGATGGTTACCAGATGGGAGGGGGATAGGGGGACTGGGTGAAAAAGATGAAGAGATTAAGAAGTACAAATTGGTAGTTACAAAATAGTCACAGGGATGTAAAGTACAGCATAGGGAAAATAGTCAATAATAATATTTTAATAACTACCTATGTATAGTGCCAGGTGGGTATTAGATTTATCGGGAAGATCACTTCATAAATTATATAAATGTCTAACTACTATGCTGTACACCTGAAACTAATATGAAACAATGCTGAATGGCAGCCATAATTGAAAAGTAAAAATACAATTCTTTGAGTTGATATTAACAAACTCATTCTAAAGAACGATTCCTGTTTACCAGGACGTAATAAAAAGTCATGCATTTACGCGGGCTTAACATAACAGAAACAAGGACAGAGTTTTGGGTACTTTCTTCCTTCATATACAAAGAGGTATGTAAGTCTAAATATTAGATTTAAAGAATTCCAGAGTGAAAGGATCACCTACAGAGCAATAAGTGCGGTCTTCTCATGTTTACACACAGGTAAACTGAAGCCTAGAAAAGGTAAGTGCCTGGCCCACAATCGCAAAGCTGGCTCGTATCTAGATTAGATTCCCAAGTGCAGAGTGAACACGGGGCACCGCAGACCCAGTGAGATAACCCTCCATGGAGAAGCGTGGCCTTACCTGCAACTGAGTTGGGCCGTGGCATTATTAGTGAGCTGGAGCTCTGAGAATAAGGGACTGGACCATCTCCAACGGAGGCTTCCGCTTTGGGCAGCACGCTCTCCGCTGACCCAGTGGGTTCCTCTTCTGCCACTGGGGAGCAATTATCTGCCCTGCGTTCATGAAGCACTCCCTTCTGCACCCCTAACCTTAGGCTTCCGTCCTTATTCCACTCCAAACTGGAGCCACTCCGGTCATCATTTTCGGATGAACTTGTAATTGTGGCTGAAATGAGAGACCAAAATACTTTGAAGGATGCCAGGCAAAGCTGGGGCTGTTGAGAGTTAAGACACACAGACACACACTTTCTCTCTCTCTCTCTCTCTCTCTCTCTCTCTCTCTCTCTCTCTCTCTCTCTCTCTCTCCACCCCTCCCTTGATGAAGGGATCGTTTTCCAGTCCACCCAGATTTTTATCAAAGTATGTTTCATACGATGTATTTTGGTAAATTAGAAAAGTGTTATTTATCAGGGGAAATAAAGTGTTAAATCATGCTGCAGGGGAGGGAAAATCTCTGATAAGAAGATAATGAAAAAGCTATCTAAAACAGCGTCTGAGAGTTAACAGTGTATCTGTATAATTTGGGGATGATGTAGCCTCTCTTTTAAACACAGATGAATTGCTCACAAAAGAATTCATATCTCATTAAATTCCTTTGGACCTTTTAATAATTCTTCCAAATTAACAACATTTCTGTAAGAGGGGGAGGGCAGCACAATGGTTAATGGAGAAAAGATGCAGGAGAAACATCTATAAAAACAAGAATACAATTATAAAGTCAAGCAGAGAACTTAATCTTTAGAATTAAACTTTATACCATCTGGTCAAAAGGATCAGAGAGGCTGACTTGACTTATTCCTTTAGCGGCGTAGAATGGAAATCCTCTATGGAAGTAGCACACGGAAAACACACACACGGGAAGGATGCTTGATTGCAGAATTAAAATTTAACCTCTAAGAAAGAAAACCAGCACAGAAGAACATCTAGGCAGAAGAGGAAGACTATGATGACGAAAAGTGGGAATATTCACCCCATCTAGCTTCTACAAACAGCCACTTCCAATTTAAAGGCACAGAGCCATACGTGATCCCCTTGCAAGCACAGGTCACCACGGACCCAATCCTGGCTTGCGTCCTTGAGAACAGGGGCCAGCCATGTCCTCTGATCCCTTTGTACTCCCTGCTTGGATCCCAGCAGCCTAGGCCCTTAACTATTAGATTGAAATGGGGGTGCACTGGGTCAGACTGTATCAGAACCCAGCTGCCTGGATTAAGCTGTCTCACCAACCTACCATGAGCAGCCTGGTGAATTAGCTCCAACAGAGTCTGTTATCCAAGATCAAAGCATCTGAAGGGTTTTGATTGGTTTATTTTTACAACGCTCTTTAAGGTTTAGAAGTAAAGACAAAAGAATTTCTTCGTTGTGACCACAAGGGATTCTGTCACAGCTCTAAAACTGACTTTCCGCCTGCTGCTCCATTGCCCCTCTTTCTATTTAAAAATCCCTCCTACACACTGAAGCCTCCCTCTTTAGAATATCTATCATCAGCTGACCTCTTCCTTTTCTGAACAGCACAGCTCCGGGCACATGCTAAGAATGCAATCAATATTTGCTTGCTCGGTGAATGAGCGAATGCACAAACTTCTATTCCAATTACGGTCAGAGACTGCATTTTATCTCATTGGTATTGGTTAGGGATTGTGGGTATCATACCTCTAACCAAAAGGGTAAGTTGATTTGGGACGGGCCTGTCACACCTTTTGGGTGTCTGTGATTATTCCCAGCATCTCCAAGCATTCTACGAAAAGTATTAATACTCATCTCTCCATCTATTTGGAATCAGTCGCAGCCTTCCTTCATTGTGTTTTTTTTTAATACTCCACTCGTAGGAGCATAAGTATAGCAAGCGTGACTCCTTCCATTCTAAAAATGCTGCTGGTGGTGGTGATAGCAGCAACTAACATTTACAGAAGGTTACTCTGTCAGAGACTGTGCTAAGTGCTTCACAGGAAGACTCCATTAATGACATTACTGCTTATTAATCATAATTATTAATAGTAACCCTGTTAACAAATTATGATTATGTCACAGTAGGTCCAGTGTTTGGAACTCAGGATGTTTTCCTTGTAGACATGTTGCAATTAGTTAGGTTCCCAGGCTATCTCAATATCTAAGATTACAGGAAAGTTCCAAACTGGGGGTGGGGGTGATTTGTTTGGTTTTATAACTGTGGCTGTCTTATTTGCAGACACATGTCCTTAAGGTGAAACTAAACAGGAAATCAAAGTGGTGTGTTTCCTCAGTTGCTCTCCCTGAGTGCCATACACTTCAGAATCAAACCCACAAGGATCTGAGTCCTCGTTCAGACCTCTAGCAGTGAGAACAGAAACAAGGGACGTCCAACTTCCTGTTACAAGGAACAGCACCGGAAGCAGGACTTCAAGGTCCCAGGACACAGAGGAGGAGAGAAGGGACAGCGTGGTCAAGTCTCCTGGACTGCAGGGCTGAAGGTCAGTTCTCACAGCACAGCCACAGTGCCCAGGCCTGAGGAGTGGCACCACACAGGTCCTGGCAGTGAGCGGAAGCAAAGTGGGTGGGGAAGGAAGGCCCCCAGCTGCAGGAACAATAGCTGAGATGGGAAGTCCCAGATGGAGTCGCCATTTCAAAAGCAGGATATTAGAAGTTTATAATATGTTTGCAAGTAGGAAACTCTCCCACTGCCCTCATAAGTTCAGCTGGGATACACATTCCACCGTCCACACTCACCAGGGCCCTGAGAGACGGGTAATGAGAAGCTCTGAAGCCAAGGACCCTCCCACAAAGATGCTCCACTAAGATTGCCCCACTTCACATTCTTCCTCCCTGGGATCCAATACCAGACCCACCTATATGGCTGGAAGCCCAGGCAGTGTACTTTCATCTCAGCTCAGGTACAATTAAGCCCTCAGGCAGATTCAGTGGGGCAGGTAAAGGCCCAACAAGTCCAGTTTCCCTGCACGACCTAAGCAGCATACGAAATAGGGCACCTACCCAGACTCCCAGAAAGAGAAAGCTGGTTCTTACAACGAACGACAGGCGATCCAAAAATCCTGTTTTCCTTCCAGGCTCACAGAAACCCAAGCTTCTAATTAAGTTAATCCAGTCACCTTCAAGTTAACACACACACACACACATCTTAACTACAATGGCTTTAAAGAAACCAACCCTAAAAAGTATGTCGTTCGACATTTTCTGGAGACTGGATAATCTTAAAAGTGCCCTAACGACTCAAAAATGCTAACATTTTACTCCTTTAACCAGTATCAATGCCAGTTTTTGTCAATTAGACTTGTCATCAGCACTCATAGTGGGCCTCAAACAGCCTTCCCACATGTAGGAGTCTGTAAACGAGCGTTATCAGTCCCCAAGTGTTAGCAAGCTATGAGGTTAGGCTGTGCCGCGTGATGCAGTGCTAAATCAGGCTTGGTGCTCCTCACTGGTTCACATGGGCTACTTCTCCCTCTCTGTATAGTTTGACGACTCCTTTTAGCCAGGGACAGTGTGTTATCTTCGTTTGCAGTAATAGCACATTTAACCAGACATACTATACTAGCCCACGGTGCTATACTATTTCCGAAGCACTTTCAGAATATGTCAGGACACACACATGACCACCACAACCTCTCTCTCTCTCTCCCTCTTTCTTTGTCTCTCTCTCCCCCTCCCTCTCAATGGACTGTCCAATACCAGTCCTTTTGATTGCACATGCAGTGGGTTTTAAAACTCTCTCTGTCTTGCAAAGTGTTCAACACGTAAAAGTTGCTCTGTAATTATCTGTGGCTAAGAAATATTTTGCAGTTCATGAAGTCAGTTTTGTTAAAAACAGCAGCCCCTGGGCAGGGGGCTAGTTGAGAGAGGGCAGTCATGGGCTCATAGCAGCCAGAAGGCAGCCACCAGTTGGGCGGGGGGAAGCAGAGAGATCCATCCACTCAGCCGCCGAATGTTTTCCTACATAAGACTCTGCAATAAAAACATATTCCTTTTCCTTCCTGATTTTCCTTCACCCTTTCTTTGCCGTTTGAAGGTTCTTTCTATGTTGAATATACACTTAAAATAGAATCAGGGGGAAAAAAAATCAGTTTAAGTCCAAGGCCCAATAAGTACTTTGATGGGATCTAAATCAAGTTATAGGTTTAAAAGATCACCAAGAAGAAAATTAAACTGACCACACCATTAGTTCAGAATTGTTTAGGCACTAAGGGCCATTGATAACAAATGTATACCACATAGATAGAGCAGGATTCTTTCTGACCTGCAGAAAAGAGGTGAAAAATGCAAGGGGTTTGGGTTCAAACCTTGCTTCTCCCGTTTTAAGGACCCAGGGTGTGGATATGTCTCTCAGGGCCCAGTACTAGGAAAGGGTATATTTTTGTCTTTACCTGACAAACATCATCTGATGTATTTGATTATGTTTCTCTCTGTGTATTGGCTACTAGGAAACTTAAGAATAAAACTTTCTTCCCACTTATATAAGCACAGTGAAGAAAATCTTATGAGCCTAACTCCCGACTTCATGTTTTCTCTTGCTCTCTTATTTCCTTTCCCCAATTCACAACTTTTCTGAACAGAAAAATCTTGTTTTACTAAATGTCTGTTTGTGAAAATTTCAAATCCATTGGGGAGGAGTTAATTATAAATAAATAAACACCCTTAGGAAAACCCACAAGTGGCTACCATGCATATCATAACAGTCTTACTACGTATGGGCTCTGTTCTAAACCTCTATCGTATCTTAACTCACTGAGTGCTCACGGGAGCCCCGTGGATAGGAAAGCCCCAGAACCCCTGCAGTCTTGCTGGGCTCCATAAGGGTGTTCTATGCTGTTCTGCTCATACCACACTCTTAGTAGAAAAAATGTGAGACTGTGCCCCCAATACATGTACTTATAAATTATGCACGTGTATTTCTCTAATTGATTATAATATCAATCACACACAAAAATATACATTTTGAACGGATAAAAACAAA
Source organism: Rhinolophus ferrumequinum (assembly GCF_004115265.2). Taxonomy (NCBI): domain Eukaryota; kingdom Metazoa; phylum Chordata; class Mammalia; order Chiroptera; family Rhinolophidae; genus Rhinolophus; species Rhinolophus ferrumequinum. The sequence goes on from NC_046291.1 coordinate 63,015,553, forward strand.
CCGGAAGTAGATATTTTCTTCAAGCATTCCATAACTGTCTTATATGCTCCATTTCCAAAGCCAGGGCTCTCGAGAGAGAGCCTCCTGTCCTTCCCTGGGTTGTGAAGAAAATCAGATACAAGGGCATATGTAAAGGGCCTCACAGATCATCAGGACTCAAGAATATTTTCCTTCCCATACAACTGAAGAAAAATAAAGTAGCCCTAAAAAATAAAACAAACATTTTTAAAGTTCTATATTCAGCTTAATGGTTGACAGGAACAGTTTAAAAGTTAAAACACTAAACCAGTGAATTAAAGATCAAACAAGAAAGACACCTAATAGTTGCTTATAAAAGTGGGAGAAGAAGACACGAATAAAAAAGGAAAATGCAACTAATGCAGATATAACCTCCTCCTACCTGACCGAATAAAGATCACAGTTTTGGAAAGGGAAAGCAAAGACCGAATAAATGGGTAGGGAAAGATCAAAGGGACAAGTCAAGGAGGCAAAACACAAATACCCTGCTCCTATTGACTTGACAGCAGTTTTGCCCATCTCCTTTGCCACACAGGGTTCCAGCTGCCACCACATATTTCGGATTTCCCTGAGTGATAAAGGGAAAGATTGCATGGACAAAAACATCCTGAATGGAACCTCCTGACCAGAAATGCCAGACTGTGCTTCTCCCTCCACCCCACCCACAAAAGGAAAAACCACACAGGGAACAGAGTCTGAGGCTCACCTGGGGTGACTGCTCATAACTTCTTCAGCACAGCAAGGAAAGGGCTCCAGTGAAGGCACTCAGGCCAACTTGCCCTCCCCTGGAAGGCTACAGGGAGGGTGGCCAGAGTTAGAAAGTCCAGGGGACGTTCTGGTTTCTTCTGCAACTTTCCATGGACAACAGCTTGGTTTTTTTGGCCAGCCCTGTGCAGTGCAGGGCTGCAGAGCCCTACTCCCCTTTTGCGCTTGCACCGGGCCCTGTGCCGTGGCTTGTGACAGACAGATCCCTGTACCAAATCTCTAGCTCAGTGCTCACCATGTTGCGCAAGGCGTGCTCTGCTATGACATGCAGCAAGGCCAGGGACCTGAGCCATGCATTCATAGCATAATTCTTCAGGCTTTTGATTGTGGAAACACCTAAAGGATCAGCTGGAGCAGGGTGGTGGGGGAGGGGAGGACAAACCTGCCTCGCTCAGCCACACGGCGCTACAGTCTGACACAACAGGTAATACAGTCTCCAGCGAAAAGCCTGCGGATTTAAACTTGAGGGCACAGTGCTTAAAGCTTCCATAAGCTGTATACTGAAGATACAGACACTGGAGCTTCAGACATAGTCAAATGACTCCATGAAGTTCAGGAATCTTCCATAAAAGAGCGCAAGGCCCTATCAGTGGTTGGTATTATTATGCACCTACAACATATATCTTGCAACAGAGGTGCAACCACTGCCATGTTTTAAACTCTTTTCAGCAATTTATTCAGTCAGGTCAAAAGAGTCTGTACATGCACAACTTGCCCAGATCCCCCATTGGACAAGAGACCATTCTTCAGTCTCACAGGTGGACAAGTTTTGAAATACATTCCGTGCCTTATCTTCATTGTCCCTTGTCCCAGTACTGGACAAACTTGCACCCAGTAAACAGTAGATGCCAATAAATGCTTGTTACACTGACAGAACCACAGTCTGAATAAAAATAATAGCAGGTGCTTTCCTGACTCAAATCATCACCAAGGATTTCTTTCCCACATTAAGTAAATTACAGAATTCTATATGTAAAGGCAAATTTTCCTCCTTCAACTGAGATTTAAAAAAAAAAAAAGAAAGAAAGAAAGCATCTATAATTAAAGATGATTTTTTAAATTGCAGGCAATGTAATAAAATGAATATTAACACAGATTTGAAACACTAAACAGTTATTACTAAATTAATTTCAAAGCATTTCAATTTAGTAGCAAGCAGGGTAATACAGGTGGCAACAGAGCAGCATTAGCATAAAATCAAAAGGGCAGGATTTACAAGTTAAAAAATGAAAATATAGTACAAGTAACACCTCTTTGCATCCCACACTCTGCATCTGATCATCTCCCTTCTGACACCAAGTCCAGGAAATGAAAGGTCTAAAGCTACCTCTGGAACCACTTTCATTTTACAAGCTAAGAGGGCACAGAAGAGACCCAGAAGATGAAAGTCAGCCCACGATAAGTTTTTTTTAAATGTCCTAAGCAACTGAGCAGAAAAACAAGTATTGGTAAGCACCAGTAGGATACTAACTCAAGTGTCCACTATTTCACTGTAAGTCACCTTTGCAGGAGAAATGTTTCTGTGGAGGAATTCCCCTGCCTAAATTTATACCTGCCTCCCAGCTTCAAAGTGAGAAGGATAAAAGGATATGCAAGCCTCCCCTGCCCCCTCCCCCAGAAAAAGAGGAAAGGCAGCAGGAAGAGCCCAAGTGCTTGTTTTACCCTTTTTAAAGTCTAAGCATTAATCATCCTGAAAGCTACCTGGCCGGGTGGAATGTGGCGGCTCAGGTGTTGGGCAGCCTGGCAGGTAAATGACACACCCACTCTATGCGGGAGACACACCTAGTGGGAAAGATGTGACCACCTTCCCCTCGGGATTCCCTCCCCTCCCCTCTCCTCCTGAAGCTATCTACAGCCAGCTCTCAAAAGGAAGCCCGCTGCAAAAGCCATCTGGAGACTATAAACGTCAGCGGCTACAAGCAGATAGCAGAAGAAGGGAACGGAAGGGATGACTGACTTTGAAGGGTCTATTTCTCAGCCAGAATTTTTCTAATTGCTACCTGTAAGTCCTCCTCCTAGCCACATCTACTAACAGATGGGAAGGATTTATTCTTTTTTAAAATCTTGACAGGAAAGCTGGGTTTTGTTTGTTTCTCCTGATCTAATATCCATCTTCTTTCTCCCTAAATATAGAAAAGCCCATTTCCTTGAAATAAATACCCCCCCACACATACAATAATGACCATAATATAGATATAAATGTTAAACAATATGTTTAAATCAAAAAGTACTTTAAAACCCACTATTTTCAGTGGTTTTTTTTTTTTTTTTTAAATCAGATTGGTTTTCACAGAGATTCCAAAGAAAACATACTTTTTTTTCTAAGCTGGGACTAATACAGTTTTCAATTTCCATTTGTAACAGCTGGAAGCAAGTTATATCAAGGGAGTATCACTAAGAAAAAATGTTTTCTCAGGGATGGAGGAAACACCTTTAAAGCCACTTCTCCGTAAAGTTTTCCTTTTCAAAGGAAGTAAATTGAAAAGCTACTATATGGTGATTGGGTACAGCTGGGCTTCACATTTAAAAGGTTTCCACGTTGCAAATTTGAAAAATCAGACACTAACTTCTAGGTAATGCCAATGATTTCAATACGTAAAGACTAAGGAATTTTACTTTAAAAAAAAAGAGAGAGAGATTCATAGGGAATTCAGTTAATCCCATCCAGCTTAGACAGTATTTCTACATGACAGAATTATACTTCTAAAGACACTTATGTTGGCAGAACTTGGACCTCCTGAAATAGGATAACGTGGGACTCCCCTCTGTATAACACAATAAAGTTGGAATAGGGGGTGGGGAGGGTTCTGTGAAAACTGGCCTCCACAGAGCAAGACTGGAAGGGATCCAATAAATTCTTCGAATAGTCATTAGCCTGCCCTTTGTTCTACTAAGCAGTTCCTAAAAAGAAAATTTCTTCCCTTGCAATATGTCAAAACCGGGGGAAACAGAACACAGGTAGGGCACCCATGGCCGCCCTGAGAAGGCTGTCTGGGTATCTGCGAACATAAGCTTCCCTGCAGGCATTGCTGGGCAAAGATATTTAGATCAAATATAATCAGCACGATGGAAATCAGCTTAAATAGAAGGGGAAGTCTGGGAATGTTTAAGGATGGATTAGCACTGTTTGAAATGTCCCCTAAATGTCCTAAATAAACTGTTAATATTGTACATGGAACTCTGCCCTGAGACCTGTATGGGAGCCTGTTGTTCCCAGAAGCTTGTCATGCCAGGGCAGCTGCATGCACTTTATACCAGCCCGCCCCCAAAACCTCTACCACTGCCACCTCAGCTCTATGGGTTGATAAGTCGTCAACAACTTCAAATGGAAAATTAAACAGAAAGCTTCTTCCTCCCTTCTCCCGGCCCTAAGTCCTTTGGAACACAGATCTGAACCAGCCTATTTTACAAGCAGCTGTAAGGCCTTCCAAAACAGCAAGTCAAGGTATCTCACCTCCATCTCTGCCCACTAGGATCACTGTGTTCCTGGACTTCATCTTTTACTCTGTTAAACATTTAAGATGCCCCAAGGTCGTCATTCCCAGGCTACCCCTTATAAAAACAAAGCATTGTTCTTCAGAGAGAAAAAGAAAACCCCACCCTCAGCAGTCACAGAACCACAACTGAGTCACAGGTCCCTGCTCTCTGCAGAAGCAATGGAACCTGCACACCCTGTATTAATTCAGAAGGAAGTGCTTTCCCTCCTCTGGCCCCACCACTCCTGCCTCTTCAAAGAGCTGTGGCTACAGTCTGTCTGGAGAGGAAATACTTGCTTGCTTTCCTTCTCCTCCCTACCACACCTCCAATGTGTCCCTTGGCAACAGAGTCTAATTCTGCAGGTCACAGAAGGAGAGAGAACAGAGGGACGTTGTCACCAGCACAGTGTTTCCTTCTCAGCCGCCTACGGTCTTGATCTCCTGCAAGAGATCAGCTAAAGCAACATGAAGCACAAGCTCCAGAGGTTGGGGGTCTTCCACATCCTGATTCCTCCCACTTTTGTCTGCTAAGTTAAGGAAATATGTTGACTTTGGCCAAGAAATGAAGGACAGTTTCAATGCTATGAAATGTGTCATTGAACTTTAAGGACAAGACACAGCTTAAAATACAGATGACAATCCCACTGAAAGATCTGATAATGCCAGCTTGGACTGAGAATCATGGATAGCTTCTTTATAAACCAACTAAGTGTTCCCTCCTTCAATGAAACTTGATAGCAGCAACAATTCTCTTTCTTTAATGTCTCATTCCCCACACTACGCTAGGAGCCAGAATAATATAGATGAGGCCCCTCTTCAGTATAGAGACAAAAGGAAATAAAACAAGAATAAGTAAATTGAAGACAAATACTTATGAGGTGCTATGGAGAGCATATAATAAGGGGACTAACCAGTCTGGCATTAGGCAGAACTATATTACTATCAAGTACTACGTAACAGCCTCAATATTCCTCCAGCTCGATCTTTCACCACCATACAAAAAAAGCAAACCCGCAACTTTTCTTTCCTCTCTTTAGGACAGTTTTTAAATTGCAGCACTGTATCTCAATGAGAGAGAGAGAAAAAGAGACAACAAGAAAGAAGAATGAATGAATGTCTTTTTCTGTTATTGAAAATGTTCCAACTGCCAAAATAGGAAACCAGAACACACAATGAAAAGTAAAAGCCTGTCAACAACAACAACAAATTGTAGCACTGGCCAACTCCTTGAGGGAAAATAAACTTCTTGGAGGAGAGGAAATTTCAGAAGAGTTAAGAATGCAATAAAGAGAGTCATCTGGCTATCACAGAATTAATACCAGAGATGTCATCGACGGTGGACAGCACACAGAGGGACAGAGCATGAGATCAGAAGTAACACTGAAAAGTTAACTGGACTAGAACAAACAGCAGGTGGGGAAGCAGAGTGAGCTGAGGATGGGGAACTAGCCAGATAAGCTCACTGGAGCGGCTTAAGCTGAGTGAGAAGAATTTAAATTTGCTACCGAAACCTCAACCTACCATTTATATGAAATGTCCCAAATCAGTGAATCTATAGAGATGGAAAGTAGATCAAGTAGGGCTGGAGGTGAGCAGGGGGAAATGGGGTATGACTTCTAATAGATACAGGGTTTCTTTTGGGGGTGATGAAAATGCTCTGAAATCAGATTGTGGTGATGGTTGTACAACTGTGAATATACCAAAAATGGTGCAACGGTTTAAATGGGTGAATACAATATGATATGTGAACTGTATCTCAATAAAACAATTAACAAAACAAAAACCCAGCAAAGAGCCTGATCAAGTGAGAACTGAGGGAAGAGGCCACCTTCCTTACGCTGATGGTCTCTCACAAAGTGATGGTGAGGTCGGCATCAGGATGCCCACAATCCAGTCCCAGGGATCACACAGATCTCCTGGGACAATCTCCAAAACACAAACTCGGTGAACCTGCAACCTAGTTTTGCCAAGTAATTGAAAGAAACTGCAGGTCACTGAAGAAAATAAGGAGCTCAAATGTCATTCCGTTTAATTTCTATTAATGTGGAAGTAAGTGGGGTGCAGTCTGTAATAAAATGTAAAATATCCTTCAAGGACATGTGCATAACTCAGCAAAAAGGAAGGATTTGCAATGTTCAGCAGGGCGCCGTCGATGTTAGACAGCAGCGTGATCCTAGCAGAGGAGGACCCTAACAACCTGTCCAGGGGTCCCACACGTCTGTTATCTGAAAGGCGCCAAGCTGGAGACCTGAGACACAGAGATACCCAGGCCCACCTGCAGAAACGTAAATGCAGTCTGTCTGGGACGGGATATAAAAATAAGGGCTCTAAAATTCCCTGGATTATTCTAATGTGCACCCAGGAATAGGAGCTACTGAACTAATCAGAATCCTTCATTTTACAGAGGAAAGAAGTGTGCAGAGAACTCAATTAAAGGTTGCTCAAGTCACCTCACTAAGCAGCCTAAGAATCAGGACTAGAATCTGTGTCTCCTGACCCTCAATTCAGGACAACCACCCCGATTGTGTGGGTGTGGGAGGCACAGAGTGGGCATCCTTAGAAAATCCTGGCCTCAAAACCGTAGTCAGATCCCATCATAAGAAACGGAAGAACAAACACCTGGAAATAAATGCGGATGTAAGTGACCTTGAGATTGGGCAGGGAAGACTTCACAATATTGCAGGGATTTCACTGCCCTGTTATGTGTCCTGGTGGGGACCTGATCCCCAGTAAATGCAATTCATTGTTGAGGGGGGCAGATTTTTGTAACATCACTGGCCAGATCTGATCTGGAAATTTTTTAACCAAATGAGTCTAGTGTTATAAAAAACGACACTGAGGAATGGAAAGGCCGATGCTTCATTCTCTGGGCTGTGCATGCAGGCAGTGCTGTCTGCAAAGCACAGGGCGGGCCCTGGCGGACCGACCTTCACAGACCACGCTAAACCCTCTTAAGAAGTGCCCGGTGAATGAATGCTCTGGCTGACGTGCACTGAGCCATCACATTACCGAGCAGTGTGCTTCTTACCTATAATTCCACTGTCCTTGCTTTCCAGGGTGGAACTAGGGCTGCTAACGGTCTCACAGGGACTTTTGTTGGCTGCCGTCTTGCTGACACAGCTATTCAAGGTTGAGCACGGGCTATCGGTGCTAGGAGATGCGGTGCTGCTTGTTAGTGTGGAGCAAGGACTGATGCCTTGGCTCAGAGCTGTGCACTGTAAGACGAACGGAAGGAGGCATTAGCAGGGCTCACACAGGACGCTTCTGCACATTCTTTTGTTTTTGATGCTAGAACAATCAAACGGAAAACAGGAAAGCCGAAAACAGTTCTTAACTCTCTGGCGCTTCATATCTATAGGGTCTCCCAAATTTTAAAGGAGAAACATCCTTGTTCTGTTTCCCTCCCTGGTGATTTTCCTTTTTTTATGGAAAGGGCAGTCTTAGAAATAATTTAGTAGGAACGCACATTTGTAAAACAGAAATGGCAAGCAGGCCGACTTCCTTTCATTTCAAGTCTGCAGAAGACAAATGGGTTCTTTGACCTCTGTGCGGAAAATCTGGGGACTCTGTTTTTGTAATGTTTCACACGCGCTGCAACCTGATTCATTTGCTGAAGATTTATGGGCTCTGGGATCAGGGGAAGGAGACTGGTGGTCACTGCAATCTCAATTGAGGCATGACACCCATGCAGAGACCCCCGCAGGGGGCCGAAGCTCCGGCCCCTCATTGCTATTCAAACGGACATCTCATCTCCAAGTGGCAGGCTGCTGTTCCCTCGGATGAGGACTGCTCTCTGGCAGATGAACCATTTGATCTCATCTCATTTTGTCTCTGCCTCATCTCCTATAAATCTTTTCCTCACCCCACTGACCCTCCAAAATCTCAACTGCTGAAAAAGCACAGGAAAGCATATACCAAAGCAGCCAGATGAGAAGAATGGTGCTATAAAGATAAAAGTAGTATTATTACTAAGGAATTCTCTCAGCCACTTTGATTCATTTAACCACTTCTCTCCGGGTGGTGCCTGGAAGGTTAATGTGGACACTTTCTTAAGTTCTGCATCCTCCTGCTTCTCTCCACCTCCCCACTGCAAAGACCCACAAGAACTGAAATAAATGTCAGTACACAACAGCCCAAACTCATTTGCCGGAATGAACAATGGCTTTTCCTCCCAAGGAGGGGTGGACGATAAGATGTGAATCCCTTCGTTCATCCTCTGAGCAGGTACGAAATGCAGAGTTGTCCTCGGGCATTACCATGGTTTCATTTTTTCCTTCAATGGTTAAGTGTGTGGCACTTGGGATCCCTTCTCCCAGTAAAAATCCCAGCCTTGTCAACAGTTCTTGAGCTGCCGGGGAACAGCTCGGTTCATTATCGGCCTTTGCTTCTGGAACAAAGAAAGAAAACAATGAAGATGCCCCTCCGGGGAGTTTCAGTATCGCATCTGGAAGAGTTGGCACCACAGCTGCTTGTCTGGTGCTTTCGTGTATTTTTATAAAATGCGCAAAGTTTGACACTGCTGCCTGTCCTCTAGCAATACATTCTAATTAAGAGGCTGTGACAAGTTAGGAAACTAGTAAAAGAGAAAGTCCCAGTGCAAAGGGTGAAATACTTGACCTGAATCAGAAGAGCACAGTGTCACTATCTGACAGTGATTCCTATGTCCCTGTCATGTGAAAAACAGGTACTTCAGACACCAAAAGTAGCAAAAGGCCTGCCCTACCCTACATCGTCCTCTTAACAAGTGCAGTGTGGCCAATGCCCACAAGAGGCTGAAATCAAGTAAAACCCAAGAGGCATGCTGACAGAGGCCCCAGGCTCCTTAGATGTTGGGGTAAAACTGAAATGTAAGCTCTCATTACACAGACAGGGGCATGACTACTTTGGTGGAAACGTGTTCTGCATACGCTAGGGCAGTGAAAGACAACCAGGAATCCTACTCAAGGACCAATGATCAGGAGTCCACATTGAAATGATTTTTAAATCCCAGTGAAATGTATCCCAAGAGACAGGACCCAGTAATAAATACACCGTGTTGTCCACTCGGAGATGTGGACAAATCGGGCTATGTTCTTAGTGTACTCCACTGGAATGCTGGAAGCACCTTTTACCTGAAGGTCACGGGGCATGCTTGGAAGCCCTTCCTTTCTCTGGTCTCCCTATGGTTGGTCATCTGGCTTTTTGCACTGAGGAGAACTTCATTGCTGGACTTGATTTAAACGTTGAACTGTAGGTTAACCTTGTATGCAAAAGCCTAAGGGTACGTACTTAATTATGGTTGAAAAAATGATATTCACGTTATTCTAACACCTGTCTTACATTTTAAAATCAGCATCCATCAGGGAATAAAATAAATTGTAAGACAAATGGTGCTTCCAGAAGTTAGAACTTAAGAACAATACGCAACCTGTAACATAGTCACTCATCTTATTGTTTTGTTCCTTTTTTTGTTAAATTGTCTAGGTACCTAGATCCATTCATTCATGAACCAATTTTCCCTACATGTGGAAATCTGCAGATCATAGATACTGGTCTTAGAAAAATACAATGTGGAAAGACCAACAAAAATAGCATTGTTACCTCTGAGCTACACAATGACCACCAAAGCTCAATGCTAACTTTGCCTTTTGTAAGGAACCACAAAAATCAAAATAAGCAGTGCAGAGCAGACCATCTGTGTTACCCTCATTCATACATCAGCTTTGCTGAGTTATACTCCCAAGATGGCAGCTACAAGGAAAACCAGGCAGCTGTATCTTCAAGGAAGGAACAGCACCCTACCCCTTGCTTATTCTCAAAAGCTCCCAATGTTTGGGGTGGGAAGAAGAGCTGTTCACCAGTGTGGATATTTTTTAGTTGCTCCAGAAAACTGTAGGGGTAAAATAACCAAGGCCTGATTGTCTGGGTTAAGCGAGCCCTGATGTTTCTGGATCACTTGAGTTAAACTCGTAACATGAAGGGGCAGTGGCTTCAAACCAACAGGGATAAGGGAGCCACCCCAGGGTGGATCAACCACACCCTCAGAGCCACTCTGCAGAAGATTCCTTCCCACCAGAGATCTCCAACCACATTTTGTTTCTCAAGGTACACGGGCATATGGGTAAGGAAGGCAGGAACCAACCCAGATCAACACAACCCAGGCACACCCAAGGGCTGAACCACTTCAGAAGAGAGCTGCCTCCCTCGCCCCAAGGCTCAGGCATAGCAGCCGCTTTATCTTAGATGGCAGCTGGACCAGAGGGAGAGAACAGGATGCAGATGAAAAGGGGAAGACGTGGGTGAGGGGGCAGAACTCAGCAGTTTCTTTACTCCACGCCCCTCTTTCCTTCCAAAACAATCTCTACACTGCTACCCAGTTGTGAATGTGCCCCAGAATGTCTAGCTTCTAGTTCAACCTGAAACACTCTGGGGAAACAGCCAGAAACTACTCCCAGTTGGCAGCTGCTGTGGAAGCAGAAAGAGCAGCTGCACAAGTTTGGCTGTCACAAAATTTACCCTGAAGACAAACAAGGCCATAGCTTGTGGCTCACTTGGGGTTTGCTCCAAGACCCTGCGTCGTGTGTAGGTGCTGCAGGGAGTGGGGATGCCCGGCAGAGTCACTGCTGCCTCCAACTGCATCTGATGACAGACACTCCAGATTGTCAAGGTTTTAAACACACACAAACACACACACACACACACACACAAACAACTAGTCATCCAACCTAACCCCGTCCCCAACTCAAACAAGTTTGTGAGCCGTGGCGACTCCAGGTTGAATGTCTGAATTGACATGAGACACCCAAATTCATGATTAACTTGTTCTCTTAAATGTACAACCTGGACTTTGCTGCTACCAAAGTTCCAAAACCCTACTGCGGTTCGGGATGAGCGAACAGACATTCTTTATTTCCGTTTATGCATCCATGAAGCCACTGTAATTTTATTTCGTCCATTAAGTTCCCAACTGACTTTTCATATTATTCTCTCTTCTCAAATGTCATCCTAGTGACCTTCCCCTCAAAAGCCCCCTTCAGTCTGAATTCCTTAATCCATGTCAAGCCGTCTGCATCTTTCCCTCCCTAATGCACAGAACCTTCTCTCACTGAACTTTTCATTCTGGCAGAAGGACACCTGGGTGAAGTGTGACACTGACAGTTTAGAAGAGATGAGGTGCCTGCGAACTCACCCTGATACACTTGACTGTGAAATGGAAATGGATTTCTACTTCCATAGTTGATCACAAATATTGAGATTTCAACAGTCAGATAGGATTTTCTTTAAGCGAATTCTTACTCCACAATGACTGCCAAACCAATAATCCATTGGGACACCTTAAAGGGAGAGTCTATTCTCATTTGTGTAGTTAATATTAAATAACTCGTCAATAATGGGTGTACCCTACCCAATACCAGCGTGATAAGGGCTGTAGAGAAAGACCTCATCTTTTAGTAACAACTTCACATCCCACAGATTTAAATATCCAAAGAATTTATGATGGCTGTATTCGGAGTGGAGAGAGTAATGGCTTCACTCCCTAGGCATCCATTAGGCAAATGGAGAGTAATATTCCTCCCAATAACTTTTCAAGGAATCCTGCATATCACACCATTGTGGAATAACCACTGGAGAAAGGCAAAGGGAATTTCTTGGTCACTTCCCGTCTCTCCCTTTTTGAGCTCTTCACACCTGTTGAACCATATGTGGGGCATGCACATTCGGATGCAGTCCATAAACTGAGCAGCTCCCCAGTTGCCACCATCCGACTTCATTCCTATTTGTGCCCTTTATAATCATCCCCTCAAGCCTCCCTACAGAACAAAGGACGTGTCCACGCTAAAGCTATTCTGGACCCTTTCCTCTGCCCTCTACCTATTACGACTTGCTGTCCTCATTAGGAAAGTGGCCATAATCCACTTCTTATAGGTTGTGAGGCTCAAAAAAATGTGGACAACGCTTTTTAAGCCACACACCTTTGAGGTAAAATGCTATATCAAAGTTGGTCATTATTTCTACCAACTTTAACAAGAGCCCATTTCCCCCCCACACTGGTTTCATGGATTCAATCTATATTCAATATGCTTCTATTTCTCTTACCTAAAAGAAATAGTTTTCTGTTTATAATTTTTCTGCCTTCAATAACTTTCTGAATTTACTATTCCTTCAAGACAACAAATTCCCTCCTTTTACTGGTTATCAAACTATTACAACTTGGCACACACTTACTGCTTTCGTGTCCCATCTCATCATTCCCGCCTCTTAAAACCTGACTCTGTTAAAAGCATGAATGTCCCTGGAGAGTACCAATGGTTATTCCATCACGAGAAGCCTGTCTTCACTCTCATCCTCTTCAAACTCTACAGAGCACTGGGCATCGTACACAACGTCTGGTCATTTGTTAGCTATGTGACCTTGATAACTGGACTTAATGGCAGTTTCCAAGACAGTATTTCTGAATCAAGTTTGTTAAGTGAGTCGTGGCCTTGACTAATGTTAAACCCCTTTCTCTGCCTCTACCTGTCCATGGCCTGCTGCTTGCCTAACTTCTTGATTTTCCTTGACTTCTATTTATAAGCATTTTCCTGTTTCTTTCTGGCTGTTCCTTCTCCTAAGCCATCACCATACCCTCCTCCTCAGATCTCCAAAAATAGTATTTACAGAGGAACATCTACCTATGAACCTGCTCTGGTTCTGTCAATAATTGATTTCTAGTCAGTAATATAAAAACAAAGTTAACATACAAGTTATTTTTAAGCTTTTCATCTCATTCAGTCCATACTGAAATTGTCAACAAATCTTAACCATTTCTTCTTTCAAAAATGTGTCCCGAATTAGCCTTTTTTCTCTTCAGTAATACTGCCACTTATCTCTAAGTCCTTATCTCTTCAAGTCTAGAGATTCTGGGTTAATTTTCTCATCTGTTTTTATTTTTCTCCCTCTCTTCTTTTCATTATGCTAAGCCAGTGGTTCTCAAACTTTTTGGTCTCAGGCTTCACTCTTAAAAATTGCGGACTCCAAAGAGCTTTCACTTATGTGGGTTATGTCTGTTGATATTTATCATGTTAGAAATTAAAAATAAGAATTTAAAAATGTATGTTAATACGTTTTAAGTTAATAAAACTTATACATGTTAAATAACATTTTAAATAAAATACATCTATATGTTCAATTTTAAAAGTTAAGAAGGGCATTGTTTTACATTCTTGCAAACCTCTTTTTAATGTTTGATTTAATAGAAGACAGTGGATTCTCATGTCTCTTTCCGCATTCAATCTACTATGGTATGTTTTTTTGGTTGCAGTGTGTCAAGAATTGTGGCCTCAGACAGATATGTATTAATAGTTGGGAAAGAGAGGAACCTTTTCAGTTAATTACAGATAATCTTTGATACTGCACCAAAACTTGACAAGTAGCTATTTCTTAAAGGTTAGTTCCAATGTTGGACTCTGAATCCATATCAATGAACTTTCTGTACTCTGTTACAGAAAAATCCAATGGTCTGTTTTATACTTCAAATGGATTTTTACCAATGCAAGATTTTATAACATCATGCTTTGGGTCATTTCAAAAATACTGGTCTTGTAGATCTTGCAAATGTTGACACATTCTATTATACAATACCAAAATATCACATTCATTAATATCACCACAGATCTCAATTAAAAAGTCCTGGGAAGCCATCAAGCTCAGTGTGACAGATGCAAATTCCCAAAAATCTAATTTTCACTCGAAAGGTCAAATTTCATCATTGGCAACTAATCTTGTCAGGTTTTTTTTTTTTTAATTGAAGTGATATGTTCCTTTTGTTCCTATTTGAGAAAACTTGTGTCAAATACCCAATTCCAAAATAACCATGGCTTGTCAGTCATTCTTACAAGTAAAAATGATATTCCATTAAAAAAAAATGGCTAGCTCAGAATGCAATGTAAACCACCACACAAGTGCTTTTCCTGCAGACAACCATCATCTTTCAGCGTGATGCAGAAGTGCTTTTGTGGACTTCCCATTTCCTCAACACAGAATATTAAAAAGATGAGTACTCAAGGGTAAAGATTTTACATTCATTATTTTCAGTGCTTTTTCAAGGACATGCTCCAGTGAATTATTATTTTTGGTGCAAGTCAGCGGTGGTGAAAAATACCACGTGTGACCCTAAAATAGCAGGTACCCCTACCTTTGTGTGTGCTGGAGCACCAGAAGTTGTACCAATGACTGCTTTTACACCATCAGTGCAAATGTCAATGCAAGAGAAATAGAAATACCTTCTTAGTGTTATTATGCACAGAGCTTTGATCGCATGGACCCCTGAGAGTGACTTGAGGATGTCTAGATGTCCACAGCCCACACTTTGAGAACCTCTGCTTTAAGTGTCCACTTGTATTAAATTATCTTTTCTTAAAAATAAATGAAGAAGCCACAGTGTTACACACTCCTCACCCTAGTGACTGATCTCTTATCTTCTCTTCCCTTCTCAGCAACTTGGGGTAAAAAGGGATCCATCTTCCACAATTCCATTTCCTTATCGCCTACGTACAATTTAAACTCATTCACCCTGAACTCTCCTGAAACTGCCCTGTTAGGCACAGGAACATTTGGGGTTTTTTTTTGAAAGCAGTCTATTTCCTCTTCTGATATTCCCGTGGACTTTGACCTTGCAAATACTCCGTCCTGAAAGGGGGAAAGTGGCAACTGTCATAAAAGACACACAGGGAAAAATCCATGGTTCTGGGATACTGTACGGTCTTGCCGGTTCTCTTCCTACTGCTTCACTGGTGCTTCTGCGACCTTATTCATAGCTCATGAATAAAATACCAAAGCTTTGCAGTTCTCTTCTCTCAGTGACCTTGTCCCTAGTCTAAGACACTGAATCTCATCATGTTCCCTCTCAGCAAATGGTTGCCTGGTCGATATCCTGAGCTCTTTCTTGAGTCCCAGTGTGATTTTCCAACTGTTTGTTGGACACTTTTGCCTAGATGATCCACCAGTATCTCAAACTCCACATGCCTGAAACTGAACTCAAACGAAAATGGACAGTTCCCTCTCCTCCAGTGACGTCTTAGTGTATTCTCAAAGCCATGAGGTCATCATCTTTGTCATTAACAGCTCCAGATCCTTGCAATCCCTCAAGAATCTGCCCATTCATCACCTCTTCTTTCCCAATCCTGTTCTAATTTGAGATCTTATTCTCTCCCTTAACTACTGAAATCATGTTCTAGCCATTTTCCTTGATCCTATTCTACTTCCTGCCTTCCTCCATCCTGTGCATTGTTGTCAGGTAAATCTTAAGTCATTGGTCCAATTAAGTCTTTTCTGGCTCAGCACCTCCATCTGTACCCGATTCCTGACATAGCTTGGATTAGCCAACAAAACTCCCTCGTTTTATACTCATTCTGTATACAGGCCTTTAATCCCCAATCAGACTCTAAGCCTCTGTGAAGAAAAGACCTAGGCTTGATAACCCATCTCAAATAGCATCCAACATAGGGCTTTTCACAGCATTGGAATGCAATTAATATTTATTCAAGGAAATGCAGGATGAATGGATACTCTATCTCTAGTCTTTCCACCACACACATACCAGGTATGCACTTTCATTTAACTAAAACCTTATTCAACCATTGGTCAAATAGTGCATCACCATTCCAAGAAGCTGAAAATTAAATAGCAGGAGCAAGGTTACCTATCAGGAAAGGAAGAGGAATATAAATCACAGGAACATATAGTATGTTTTATTTCCTAACTGAGTAGGGGGTAGACAAGTACCATTATTCTTTATACTTTTTTCATTCTCTACATCTTTCTGAATGTCTGAAACAGTAGCCAAAAACATAAGGCATACTTAAACATATATCAGCTCCTCCCAATAAGAGAGTTTTGTATTTTATTATTCTGCTATTTCATATGTGTTAGTTTTACTTGCTAGCCAGATTGCCAGGGAAAAACGTTTCATCATATTCCGCGATTGATATTCACTTAGCAATGACTCAGAGGACTAAAACTTTCTCACCGCGCCCCCTCACAGCTTGCTCAAGTAGTTTAATGATAGATTGAAGCAAACCTAAATAGATTATGGCTGCCCCTAATGCAAAGAAACACAGCTGTGAATCCTATTATAATTTAGTATTCTTCTCTAATGTATCTGTTTTTTTTATTTTCCTGTAAGGCAGAGGTATTGTTTTGTGGGTAAATGACATTTTCCCCCACCCTAAACAATATGATGGCTTAGCAATAGGAAGCTTATTTGTGAAGAACTTATTCTATGTGACACAGCTTCTTAGGACCATTTGACAGGAAAGAGGGGACTGTAATTTATTTGAGTACCTCATTAAGTCACTCTTTTTTTTCCAGAGTAGGAAGATGCTGTTTTTCAAAAATATTTTAAAACACTGAATAAAGTAGAATGTCTTTCCCTAAAGATGAGAATCCCAGTGAATGCAAACTTAACAGGTTCTTTGCTTACATTAAAAAATATTCATCTGTCCATATAGCCCACTTCCCAGATGGTTAAAATATGCAAATTACATATAAATACAGTTACTTATCAATTAATGAACAAATTCAAAGTGCTCATTGGTTTTGATTTAAAATTAAACAGTGCGTTAAGAATCAAGAATTTATGGAGCTACAAGACCACAGAGTAAAACAGCTTAGTCTTTGAAGGGTATTACAAAGATTTAGGAATAGCTTGATATTTCATGACTCTATGTGAAAATTCAAAAGCACTTCATGAGGAGCTGTTTTCAATAGTTTGTTAGTCTGTGAGTACTGAAATGCTATTGTTGATAGCACCCAGAAAAGCATCTTAGAGATTTAAAAAAATGCTCAAGGAAATACAGAAAGCATAAGCCCAAATTTTAAATGAAAACTTAAGTGACGATGCTGATGTGAAACCCCGGAACTTAGGGTTTGTCCATCGTGCATCTGTACATGCTGGGGTTAAAAACTCAATTATTTTTAGTTCATCCCAGCCTTTCCTCTGGGTTCAATGACCTGGACATAAAATTTCCACTTTAATATGGCAAACTTAATTAACCCCATTGGAATTTAAAGGAGCTCATAGGAATTACAAACAGACACCATCCTTTACTAATTACCACGTTGGGTTTTGTTGGGCCATCTCCCTCCTCATCAGATAACTCTGCTGGGGCTTTCACCAACATCGTGGCTCTTCACACGTAACTGTGTGCCCACAAACATGAACTACACACCCTTTCCCAGACACAAAAAGGGGAAAATGTACTCTATTTCTTAAATCTAGGCAAAACTTCTGGAACTTCTCGTGGGTATTTGCAGCCCAGGCATGTCACAAGTTCAATCCTCATGGAGACAATGACGCCCTATCAAAGAGCTCAGGTCTCAGAAGCGAGTGGTGTGTGTGAATTGCAGGCTACATCAGCATATCAGTCATTATACTTGAATTTAGCTCAGCTGGCAGCCAAGCATAAGAATGTGTCCTCACCCCAAGAAAGACAGCCAATTCCGCCTGGGTAAGGGGAGGAAAGTTGACAGTGGGGAACTATTTATCACCTCTTTTTCTTTGCCCAATAAAAATTCCAAATTTCTTCCCCATTCTCATTCTCACTCTAGGGGGAGTCACAAACTCTAAACAGGACCTCAATAATACTCCCCTCCAGGGAGGAAGAGGTTATATAAGGGGGGTCTAAAATGCCAGGGACATAACCCCCAGGACTACAAAGCTTTTAGGGTAGGGTGGATAATGGTAAGGGGTGGCAGACTTATTCTGAAATGGGCAAACAGCCTATAAATTTGATTACTGATATTCACTTCAGAGGAACAGGTTTTTACTTTCTTTTCGACACCCAGAATACAAATGAGAGAACGGATCAACACACAAACACCTTGCACATGGGAAGTCACAATCAAGAAGGTCCTCGTTTGCAGGATGGCCATCCTCACCAAATACCACTGTGGACTCTCACCTCTTCACCCACGGCAGCCTGCCCATCCTCAGCACAAATCCTAACGTGAGCCTCTTATCTAAACCTAACAACTAGGTGCCTGGACAGGAGGAAAGGGGTGGAATTTCTCATGCCAAGATGTAAGCAACAGCACCACTTCCCTGTACCAAATGCCCAGCTCCTGGCCTCATCTTATCCGCCACCCATCCCAAACCCCTCTTCCGGACTTTCATCTGCCAAGCCCTCCTTTCTCAGCTCATTTTTAGCTTTATTTTCACCCTCACCACCATACTCCATTTCCCTACCATGTCCCCATTTCATACCCACTCCCCACCATACATCAGCAGAAACACAGTGCACACTTGGTGGTTAGAACATAAAGGAGCTGTATACTCCCAAGCCCACAACTCGGGAGAGGAGATTGCCAGGTGTTTCAACATGCAAATATGGAGGAGTTTTCCTAAGTCATCTTTCAGCATTCCTACATAGGCTTGTGTCCACACTGAGGGTACACTAGGCTTCCCTACCTAGGTCTGCGTTCCTCTCCACATGTCTCTTTAGGAAAATAGGATGTCAGTTAAAAACACGAATTAAGGATCACGGAGTTACGAGTTGGGGGACCCCTCACCCCAAGAAAGGGACAGGTGAATTGTTAAATTGATCTTTTTAAAATAGCAAATTATTATACATCCATGAAATGCTATAAACGTTTAATGTCTGTTACACATATTTCCAGCTATAGGGGGAAAAAAGCAAAATACCAAATGTCTTCATGAAAAGGTTTCAATCAATTTGGATTTTTTTTCCCCACTTCAATATTCCCTAAAGAAAAACTTTAGATGTTAAATAAGAAGCTTTCAAAGGCTCCCAAATGTTTTTTTAAAAAAACCTAGTTATTATAAGCTTCATCCAGCTAAAGTTTCAGATTTTCAGCCAAAGCCTCATTGTTGAATGTTCTAAATGATGGAGTATAAAACAACAACAACAACAACAACAAAACAAAGTCTTGGAAGCAGTCTACTGGTTGGTTTTTCATATCCCCCCAGCCCAGGGAGGTCAAAATTGAGAGGAAATAAGAGTCAACCCTTAAACAATGCATATGCACCCACTCAATTATTCCCACACTGTGTATATAATTCCAAGAATTTACGTTAGTTGAATAGCTCTCTAACTGCCCGAGGAAAAATACTTCCCGAACACATTCAGTTTTGCAAAGCATTCCTGCAAGAGGCATCTCAAGTTTCACTCAGAAATGAAGTGTCATTAGTTAAAATCTTTAGGGGGGAAAAAAATCATTGAAAACATATTCTTACCATTCTCATTAGGCTCTGTTGGCTTGGACACTTCTCTGAAAGGGATTATAACTGCGTCTCCAGGCACTCTGGGGCTTTCCACATACTTGGGCTTCCTGACGGGACCTGCAGTGGGAAAGATCTGAGTGTAGCTAATTTTTTCCAGATGCAAACAAAGCTTCAGAATGTACAGTGTGTGTCCTTACCAGGACCCAAATATGCCTAAAGGGAAAGCCAGCCCTTTTTCGCTCTGTTACACACACACACACACACACACACACACACACACACACACACACACACACACACACTCTGGTACACATGCTCAGTCATTTCAATCAGACATGGGAATGTCCAGTCTGAGCTGCCAAAGAAGAAACGGGTAAGCTCAGTTTCGAGAATGTAAACTCGTAACAAAAACAAAAGCTGCTCTTTTGCTGTGAAGTCTCCACAGCTGTCGTTGGTGTATGTCAAGTAAGTGATTTTGACATGTTCAAACCTGGATGGCTTATGGCGAAGGGGTTTTTATTTGGAATTTTTCTCTAACTGGGGCAAAGACGATTGGGTTGCTTGGTATCTCCAAAGTCAGAAAGCGAGGATTACAAACAGCCAGTCTGTGCTATCAGCACCCTCTGAGCAGCCGTAGAACACAGGCATTTTATCAGACTGGTGACGCATGGCAATTGTGTGGGGCAGAGAAGATGATTGCTTCTTGGCAGCTGACACAGCTGCCTTCAACAAGGCACAGCAGCCCATCCGGCATGTGATTCAGGGACACAAGAGAGCCACAGAGTCCTATCCCTTCACCTCTCCCTCAACCCCAACTTATCAAAACATTGGAATTCTTAGTAAAGACTGAAGGGAACCCTCACACGTTGCTAGTGCCATGTACAGGGGCGGCAGCCACTCTGGAAAACATGTTGACAGTTCCTCAAAAGGTCAACACAGCTATCATATAGCTCAGCAATTCCACTTCTATGTGAGTATATGTTCACACAAAAATTTGCACACAAATGCTCATAGTGTGGCATTATTCATTGCAGCCAAATGTCCATCAACTGATGACAACAAAATGTGATGTATCCATACCATGGAATATTATTGGGCAATAAAAGGGACTGAAGTACAGATTCATGCTGCACCATGGCTGAAACCTGAAAGCATTATGCTAAGTGCAAGAAGCCTGTTCCCAAGACCCATATTATATGAGCATATTCATCTGGAATATCCAGAATAGGAGAATTTATAGAAACAAAGTATGACTGGTTGTCAGGGGCTGGAAGATACGCGGGTTTTGTGGGGTGAGTGCTAAGGGGTGGTATGAGACTTCTTTGGGGGTGATAAAAATGTTCTAAATTAGGCTGTGGTGATGATTGCATAACCTTGTGAATATGCTAAAAACTATTGTAGTGTACACTTCAAAATGAATGAACTGTATGCTATGAGAATTATATCTACAAAAACTGCTTACCTAAAAATAATAAAAAAGACTGCCTATTCTGTCTGTTCCTTTCAAACATCACATTACATTTTGGTCCAAAATCACCCACTGGACTCTCATTTTCCTTTGTTGCCTCATACTGAAAGCGTGCTTTTAACAAGGCCACAGAATTAGGGAACATTTCACATCAGCAAGAGAAAGGGTGGTGGGAAGAGGGCCAGACAGGCGTCCAGAGCTTGCCCACGGGCTCAGCCCCGAGCCTCAGCCATGACCCTCTTGGGGCCTCAGCTCCTTCCCGTACACTGAAGGGATGAGTCAGGTGAATTCTGAGCATCCTTCTGTGTCAAACATCTTATACATCTGAGAAATTCTGTTCAGAATGTGGCTTATGGTGAGAGATGCTGCCATCTAAAGGCTTCCTGCAAAAGCATCTATATTACCATGAAATAATCCAATTCCCAGTCAGCTATAATGTGCTACAACTTAAACTCAAGTACATTGTCAAGAAGCGTACAGTACTTAACAACAAGGAACATTATTTCAAACTTTAGAAACCAGGGTTTTTAAGTGGCTAATGTATTATTTAATCATATGGCTGTCTTCATTATTTATTTAACCCTGTCAGAAAGGGAGTTTTTTAAAGGTTAAAATGAACTGGTAATGAGGGAAGAGGAAGAATACGGTCACAATAGAAGTGGAAGATGTAGGCCATACAACAGAATACAAAGTGCAATTCAGATTTTATCTAAAACATAGAAATATGCATGGAAGGCAAGATGGGGGCTAGAGGGGAAACTAAGATATCTGTTGTGGAGAAGCCAGAAACTAGGAGGAAGGGCCCAAACGGGGTAGGCAGACATGGAACAAGGACAAATACAAGAGCCTTTTTACATACCATTTTGTTTGGGACCTATTCCTCATGGCAAAGAGATCACGGACATATTTCTCTCTCATCATCTGCTCTCTCCCATTTAAAGGACTTAAGGAGATACTTACTGTCTTTTATTATTATTGTCCCATGACTCTAATTGGCCCCAACCAGCAACCATTCCACTGCTCAAGAGATACCTATGAGTTTTCTGCTCACCTTCTCTTCAGGGTATAGTAACAGCAGATCTAAAAAGATCTACTTCCAGGCTCCCAATCTACCTACCCCATACTTCCTTCAAAAATATTCTCTAATAGTAAGTACTCTCCTAAAATGTGGATTCTTTCACATGGATGGACAACGGTTATATGAATGGTTAGAACGTCGAACCGCAATGTCACACAGTGCCATTCAGAATTTTAATTGTCTGCCCACCATTTAATTGTCTGAACTGTGTTCTGTTCAGAGGCTGACCGCTAGCTATAAGAAACACTCAACACTGAGGCGTGAGGGTGTTAAGAGCAGAGCCCCTGGAGGTGGCAGACGTAGGCTTACCACAATGAACAGTGAGGCTAGATACCAAAGGAGGGCCTAGAACATACCGAAGTAAATAAAACGTGTGTTTCAGTGGTCACACAAGGCTAAGCACTTATAAACTTTAAGTCATTCAATCCTAATAACTTTGGGAGAAAAGCACTATTTACCCCCGTTTTTAGGTCAGGAAACTGAGGCTCCCATCAGTTAAACTATTTGATCATGGCCCACAGAGAGCAAAGCAGGAATTCAAGTAGCTTGCGGTCTGTGCAGATTTGAACTGACCTACACTAAACACCACTCAGCACTTATAAGACTAGGAATCCAGATTAAACATGCATTTATAGAAAAGGGCCAGGGCAGTAGAACCTTCCACCACCCCAATCGTC
The DNA here is from genome assembly GCF_004115265.2 of Rhinolophus ferrumequinum. NCBI lineage: Eukaryota > Metazoa > Chordata > Mammalia > Chiroptera > Rhinolophidae > Rhinolophus > Rhinolophus ferrumequinum. Next base: position 63,038,234 of record NC_046291.1, read on the forward strand.
TATGGACCTCGGCTGTATAGTCAGCAAATCTTTTATTCATACTTACTTGTCTCTGATCTCCCCTAACTTTTACTAGGAGTTAAAATATTATGAGGTGAATATACAACTGCTCTCCAACAGGATCCTTTATTTAAATTGCTTTTCACAAAGAGCTGAACCTTAATGCTATAAAACAAGATGAATTTATAACCATAGAGGTTTTACTCTTTCCCCCTCTCAATTGCTCTTTAGAGAATTTGTGTGTACTTTCCATTAAACATGAGCAGATGAACACTCATTTGCCTTCACTCCCTTTCCAAACACCATTAAAGTTGCAGTAAAGAGATTTGAGGGAGACCAATAGGGAAGGAGACAACCAGAGGCAAGAAACCAAAACTTCTCAAAGTGGGAAACAGATTGCCGAGGAGCAGTGGATGGAGCCCACCAGAAAAAGGTGAGCACTGGGGAGGGCTCCGTCTCAGAGACAGGAGACCCCTCGGAAGGCAGGGCACGGGCGGGGCCAAATACAGGATCGTGGGTTGAAACTCTATTTAAGGGAGAGTAAGGCCCCCCAGACCCTCCCTGGAGGCTGAGTTTTTCTCTGGAAAGGCTGACATGGACACTCAAGAACTGAACTCCTGAGTGTTACACTAACACACTGGGATTGAGAGAAAGTCTACATGAAGAATGGTGGGTCGCCTATGGATGCCTCCTCCCACTCAGCTGTAAGAACACTGGCCGCAAGTTTACCCACCATGGGAGGAGAGATGCCACGGCAGGAAGAGACTAGAAGATTCTTCTCTGGGGAAACTGAACAAGAGGAAAGACCTATAAATAATCACGGTTGGGGACGTGCCTCCAAAGAAATGGCGGATCCCTGACCAATCACGTTCCCACAAAGTTCGCACTCAAGGCATTCACCTGTTTCAATCAGCGTTTTAGCACCTCATACTTAGGTACAAATTAGGATCATCAGACAGTTCAGGAAAGGCCCTACCCTGACCAGACAGACCCCACAACAGGTTATACAAGGAACGCTAAGGAATCAGAGACAAGGGGAGCAAGGCTCTCCAGAATGAGAAGAGCTGTGGCATCCACTACGTAAGGGGCTATCATGACAAGGGACATTCAGGGTCTGTGAGGTAGTCAGCTGAGGAGACTGAGGACAGCTGGGGGCCACACCAGTTAGGAAATCGTGAGGTCCTGATCTTACACTTAAACTGTCACCCATGAAACCACGAGGACAATGATTTCTATGCCACTGAAAGGAAAAACTCCCTCTAAATGAAGTGGCCACATGCCTTCTTAAGTGATCAGCATAGATCAACACTAAATCATCCATCTCCCCAACACCCTCTTACTCAGGGGAAACTACTGACCAGCACTTTTCCACCCATCTTTTTCTTTAAAATGTGATACTCAAAATTCCCAAGCACAAGCTACCTTAAAGTGAAATAATTCCCCCCTTTTACATAACCAAGTGTTATCAGGTTAATCTCCCCAAATTAACCCGCATGTCATACTACATAATTATCCAGTAAGCATGGTATTCCAGATATTAGTTATGTTGTAAGGCCAGATGCTCTTAAAGCAAGACAAGACTGCCAGGGATTAGCCGGAAAATCTGCTCATCTAGAAGCCAACGTTTCCCTGTCACCCCGACTTCGCCTCCCTCACTCCTGGGCCACGGACAGAGGTGGGGCCTGTAAGGAAGACCACCCTTTTCCTCTCAGGGCCCCAGCAGGGTCAGGGCTGTGGTTGGAGTGCCAGTGCTCCCAGTTTACGGGGTGTAAGGGAAATGGGGATTGCTCTTGATCATAAGTTAAATCCACTTCATTGCACCTCTGCATTCCTAACCCTCATTCTTCCTCTCCCCGCCTCCTCCTCCCCATTCTCCATCACAGGATTACTGTGGAAGGGGGCTCTCCCAAGTTAAGGAGCTCATAAGATCAAGAGAACACAAAATGTGCCCCAAAGAGGTTTTTACAGAGGTACACATTACACAGCTTGCAGGAAGAGCGCTCCTGCCAGCTGCTTTCACTGCACCGAGGGCCCTGGGTCAGTCGAGGAGTGAGCGGCAGTCGGCCCTTCATCACTTCATTCCACAGCCTCAGAGGCACAGGCTTCTCCCATCCAGGCTGGTGCCTGCATGTAAAGCCCAAACACACTTTTCCAGCGGCCAGTTCTCCTGCTCTTTTGACATTTTAATCACACAGCTGTCTGTTTTGCTACTTAGAAACTGCCATATAGGAATATTTTGTAAAAGGGATGGCCAGAATAAACCAAACTGGGCTTATCTCCAGGCAGTGAAAGAGAGAAGGGCAGGGGTTACTTTTCATTTCTGAAAAGTTTCAGTTACTTACACACACACACACACACACACACACGCAATATTTGGAACTCAGAACACCTGAGGCTACTTATTGCATTTAAAGCAGATCTCTTCACAACATCTGGAGACCATGAAAAGTAGCACTTGTGTCATCAATCATTTTAGAAAATTTTTTAGCATCTGAACTTTCATAGTAAAGGTTCTTGTCAATTTTATCTGGTCTAGGTTTTCATTTCACATTGGTTCACAAGATGAGAAAAAACTGAAAAGGAGATGAGGAAGAGGATTTGGGGTTGGGGGGGGCTTTATACTAAAGCAAATATCAATTACATAGTCATTTCCCAAATGGTAAACTGTGGTCAACTATCAGATCACAGTCTTGGATTTTTAGAGAGCATGATACCTAGGATTCCAAAGTTGGAACCCTGTCTCTCCTGAGCTCCCAGAAGTATTGAGGGAGAAAGGAGGAGACATACAATTTGGGACTGAGGAAAGGAGACGCTGTGCCCTAACAGGAGCACTCTCTGCCCCGGAGACCTGGGCTGACACCCTGCTGCTCTGTCCCTCGCTGAGCTGAGGCATGTGAATGAATGGGTGGGACCGCCCACGACCCTGTCTGTGAGGGGTGAGAGGCCCTGTCTGAGAGGGAAGATGGAACCAGATGATGAACTGACCCAGTCAGAATGCCTCAACTCAAGGGAAGGGCAATGGCAACACCAGATGTTGTCCATCACTTGGATTTCTCCTAGTAGGGTGAAGGGGACAGGCTGTAATAAACCCTTAAAAGGCTGCTTGAGATGGTTGTACCTGAGGGAATGACAAAAGGCAGCACTAGGCTCCCCTGACCCACGTGCCTGGGTCCTGGGAGCTGATGGGAGGCAAGGATCCAGGAGAGAAGGGCATCAGCTGCCCCAGCAGCAAGGGCTTCCCAGGTCATGAGCACATGTAACATACCCCTCAGGACTTCTAGAAATTTCCAGAAACACTTAACGAGGGCCTGGGGCTTTGTGAAAGGAGAGGAGGGCAGCCAGTCAGTGCATCTGAGTTAGTACTACTAACGTGACCTCATCCATACCCAAAGGCAAGTGAGGTCCGGGGAAATTCAGATGATAATTCTAGGGAAGGGAAAAAAGGTCGACAAGAGGGGGAAAAATAGGTCACCCGCTGATCTTGAATGAATATAGAAAAGTTACCTGACACTACTCTGGAGAAGCCTCCTTTTTCTTATTTCGAATACCTTGTTTTTTTGAGAAGGGTGGACAGCCTTATTCATTCACACAAGGCACAAGGCACTGTGTGCATGTAAACGTCCATTACCATGAGGTGCTTAAATCTAGTAGGAAGACAGTACACCAAAATGGAGCCATGCTCCTTTCAATAAGGCATCATTACAGTAATTGCTGACAAAGATTTTCAAGTCTGTTTGTAATGCGCATGTACTCATTGCACTATGAGTACAATAAACTAATTCAACAAATAACCTGGGTCATGTTTCCATTTTCTGCCAATGTATGTTGAGCTGTCATACTGTTCCCATACTGTAAGTAATTCCTGTATATAGGAAAGCGTAGAAATGCATTCATTCACTTTACTAGACAGGTATCCACAAAAGTCCCCTGCACGCCCAGCACAGGGTGAGAACCAGGAGGGGACCGTGCTCTCCTGAGGTTCTCAGTTGAGGGCACAAGCGTCTTTATCACCTCGTCTGAATTTTGGCCTTCAAACACTTCTTCATAAAGAGTGTGCTATAAACGCTGGTCAGCTGGCTCTAATCTGTCACCTAAAGGCAATGTGCCGCCTTCATCTGGAATACAGACTCCAGGAGTACTTAACTAGCTTTTAATCAAAAAGCCACACTCAAGAGAGGCCACCGCAAGTCAGTCACTAGCCATCCTCATCGCCAACCAGCGCCAAGGTAGGCCAACCAGCACACGTGCGGTTAGACGTGGATACTCACACTGGGCTAAATTACTGACTTTGTTATTAATTAGTGTAATGGTTGTTGGATATTTATTTTCAGTGGTGAAATTCATGGTAATTTGTGGTGAGAGACTGACTAGAAATATCACAGGAAGCCCTCTGGCCCTTGTATGAGCCAGGTATAAATATCTAGCAGGCCCTGAGAAAGGCACCCTGGACTGGATAAATAAATGGCCCCAGGTCCCGCTCCTGATTCCACGGAATTATTAGGCCCCTGATACAAAACAGCAGGATACCCAAGAACGCTGTCTGTGGTAGGTGGCATCCTAAAATGTCACTCCCAGATTCCCGACTCCTGGGTATTGAGTCAAACACAATCTGGGCACTGCTATGAAGGGACTCTGCAGATGTAATTAAGAAGTAAGGTTCTAATTAGCTGACCTTAAACTAGAGAGAGTACCCCGGATTATTGGGTGGGCCCAATATCATCACACAAAACCCTGAAAAGCAGAAGAGGAAGACCGAAGAGTCAGCTTCAGCTCATGAACACATGTGACATGCCCCTTGGGGGACTGGCCAGAAACATGGTTGTAGGGCATGGGAGCTTGTGTAAGGAGAGGAAGGTAGCGAGTCCATGCAATCTGAGTGATTACTACTAATGTGACCTCCTCCATACCCAGAGTATGAGGTAAAAAGAGGCAGAAGAGGGGCATGCGGTCAGAGAGACTCAAAGTGAGAGAAGAGTTTATCAACCCTTTTGGACTTGACATTTGCTAGCTTTGAAGATGGAAGAAGGAGACCACCAGCAAAGGAACGTAGCCAGCCTCTAGAAGTTGAGACAATCCCCAGGTGACAGCCAGCAAGGAAGTGGGGACCTCAACCCAACGGCCACGTGGCACTGAATTCTGCCAACCTGAACGAACCTGGGAAATGCTCCATCCCCTGAGACTCCATAAAGGAAAGCAGCTCTGCCAACATCTTCACTCAGCCTTGCTGAAGACCCAGAGCCAAGACCTAGCTGCATCACACGGTGCCTGGGCTGCTAACCTCAGAACTGTGAGGTAAGAAATTTGTCTTCAGCTGATATGTTTGTAGTAATTTCTTAGGGCAACAATAGAAAACAAATACACTGTCTGTGAAATCAGAGAGACTTGCTATAGGTAAACACTGCATACAAGGTGCTGCAGGACACCGACCCCCTCAAAGGACAGAGCTAGAACTTCACTAGATAAATGAAACTAGTTACATGGCTGCCTCATGCCAACCTGGTAATAAATCTAGGTTATGGGCAGAACTCAGTCTGAGCTTTGTTTTTCATTCTTACCTGAGTGAATTAATAGGGATGAAATCTCTAGCCCTTGCCTCCTCTAACTCTGGTAGTAATTATAATTTACCATAAAGAATCTAATACCTGAAGTTGATTTCATTATAAGAACCATTAACTAAAACGTCACAAATGAATAACTACACACCTTGGTTTTAACATGTCCTTGGAAGAAAGAGCTGAGTCCTTCCTGGAATGGAAATTTCAGAGTTTCTCTAAGGAACTAGGGAAGGAGTTCTCTCGTTATTAAGGGGAAGGGGTTCTCTTGTTATTCACACTAGCAGGAAATGAGCCCTCGGCCTGCATGATACATAACTGACTCCAAAAAGAAGGAAGCGGGGTCCGTGAGAACTTTCCTGTGGGGTTCAGAGGCCAGCTGTGCTCTAGACCTGAGCAACAGCATTTCCTGCGATCTTGTTAGAAGTGCAAATTCTCAGCCCGAGTCCAGACCACTGAGTGACTCTGGTATGCACTCAGCCTGAAAACTTGGGGTTAGTAGGTCTGATGTAACTATACAAGACCTGGCCCCTTCTCTGCAACAGCTTGACAGTCAAGTATGAAGATCAGACAGAAACAGTCAACGGCCCAGTGTTAAGTGACTTGGGAAGGACAGCAGCGGGGAAGGGAAGAAGGACTTAAGCGGGGCCTGAGGATGAGGTGGGGTGACATCACTGCCAGAGGGAGAGAGGGTTTTCCTTTTTCCATTCCTACACAGAAGGAAAGCAACTTGAGGAAGAGAACCTTGCTACTTTTTGGATTCCTTACAGTGCTTACCACAGCGCTGGGTACTCAGTAGGTACACCAATATTATTAATTTTGACAAGAAAAGGCTTCCTTCTGCTTTTCAAAGGAATTACACTTGTTTGCTATAAACTAGCAACTTCTAAGGGATTTCCTGACTTGGAAATAGGTTTGAAATATTCATGCAGTACAGTGGCTACTATGGAATCCTGTTCTAACTGCATTCACTTTCCGTTGAGGGCAGGGGATGTCGGGGGGAAGGGGTGGCAGGGACAAGTATGCGTCCCAGTTCATCCAGAGGTTCCATCTGTTGGGAGGGGTTTCGTGACCCCTCCTTAACCATCTTGGAGAGGGCAGAAGGGCATCGCGAAGCAGAGGGCAGTCCTAGTCTTCCCCACCAGCTCTCTCCCCATTCTCCACAGTAGCCAGGTCATCCCCATCCTCCTCAAACAAACCTCTGCCGCATACACATGCACTCCTCACCCTACACAGGTACCCTCACGTCCTAACATCACAGAGGAAATGGCCATCAGAAGGAGACACGTGGAACATTCCTGAGCTCCACCCTCACTTGCAACGGTCCTCATCCAGTCACATCCATGAAGCTCCTACTTCCATCTGTGCTCAGGGTGCCAACATCCAGGGAAAGAAAAGGGAGAGAGATGCAGAATCTAACAGTTTCTATAGGGAAATATCTATAAGAATTGTTGCACTGGATAGGATTTATCCATTTAATCCGATTAAGTCAAAAGATTAGCCATCGATGTTGGTTACAATCTGACTAAGGTGCACTGAGACCATCAATTAAGGGGTCCAGTTTGGACAGTGGAGCTACCTCCACACCTACTAGAATGGCTAAAATTTAAAAAAGAAACAAACAGCAACAGAAAAAAAAAAAACCCTGATGATTAAAAACCTGCTGGTGAGGATGCAGGTCAGTGTGAACTCGCCTACATTGCTCACGGGAATGCAAAATGGTACAGCCATTTTGTAAAACAGAGGCATTTCATCACATAAAATTAAACACACTTACCATATGACCAAGCAATTTCACAACTAGAAATTGACCTGAGAAAAATGAAAATGTATATTTATCCCAAAACCTGTATGCACATATTTATAGCCATTTTATTCATAATCATCCAAACTGGAAGCTACCCAAATGTCTTTCAACTGGTGAACAAATAAACTATGGTATATCCATGCAGTAAAGCAGTATTGATACCCATTACAACATGGATGCAAATTCAAATGTACTATTCCTAATGAAAGAAGCCAGCCTTAAAAGGCTGAGGGAATATTTTAGGGTGAGGGAACTGTCCAGTACTTGATTGTGGTGGTAGTTACACAACTCTATGCATTTGTCAAAGCTCACAGATCTCCACAACAAAAAGGATTTTATTGGTGTATGTAAATAAAAAATTTGCATTAAAAAAGGGCGGGGGGCTTGACTTAGGATGTCCATTTGTACAATGGAGTATCACTCTAGCTGTCTGAAGCTTCTATCCTGGGCAAATATCTCTGACCAACTGAGAGGCTAAGCCCAAGCATGTATCTTCCCTTTCATCTTGGTAAGAGAGCCTACTTTTTAACTGTTCACTGTTTTTGAAAGTATCCAATACTTGGAAGGAGACAAAAGAATTACAGCATGTTCCTTCAGTTGGGGGCTGGAAGTTGTTTATGTAAAGCAGACTCTCCAGGGCAATCTCATTCTATAGGTATGTACTCTTGATTGACTTTCTACCAACTGGGCTATTTTACAGATCTGTAAATTGCAAAAACTGATAGCAATGCAAATGGTTCCTGTCCACAGCAATGCAAATGAATTTTGACTGATGGAGAACACAAATTTCTGTAATCCAAATTCTCATTTACACTGGTTTTAACATCTTGTTCATTCCCTCCTTAATGAGCTAAATAAAATTGTTGACATATGACCTTTCTTTATTTGCATAGCATAGTTTTGCCTTTTTGAAAAAAAATTATTCTTCAGCAGAACAGTGCAGTTTAGTGAATACAGGACCGCATTTTCCAACCTCTTAGGCCAGCCACTGGGAGGCAAGTATTAGGTGGGATTTGAAGGCAGACTGTTTAAAGGGAGCTGCCCTCCCTGAGAGAGGTTCCCTTTGGCTCTTCTCTCTTTCCGCCTTCTGGCAGGAAATGTTGCTCTAACAATCTTATCGGACCACAGGTTGATCTTGTGGTAGGAGGATGTGGTGAGCTAATCATGGCTCCCAAAGATATGTCCATGACCAAATCCCTGGAACCTGCAAATGTTAGTTCATTTAGAAAAACAGTCAGTGCAGATGTGCTTAAGTACTGGTGAGACAAAGTCATCATCCAGGATTATCCAGGTGGGCCTGAGATGCCATCACAAGTAACGGCATCAAAGAAAGGCAGAAGGGAGATCCGATCATCACAACGCAGAGAAGGCCACGTGAACACAGAGACAGAGAATGGACTGATGCAGAAACAAACCAAGGATGAGCTGGAACCCCCAGAAGCTAGAAAAAGCAAGGAAAAGCTTCTCCCTGGGGTCTTCAGAAGGAGGACAACTCTGCTAACACCCTGATTTCTGACTTCTGGCCTCCAGAATTGAAAGAGAATAAACTTCTGTTGTCTTAAGCCACCAAGTTTGTGGTAGTTTGTTATGGCAGCCCCAGGAAACTCATAGAACGGATGATGAGCTCCATCTGGTTCCCAGATGACACCTAGAAGTCCATTTACCTCCGGACGGTTAAAAAGAGAGAAAACTAAATTTTTGTCTTAAGCAATTATGTAGTATTTGATTGTTTTTTACTTGAAACCAAACTTAATGCTCATACAGTAACATACCGTGATCGTGAATTATTGGACCTAACCTCACCTTGCCTGAGTTGATCTATCATATTGGTTGTCTTGCAACTTTAGCAAGATTGAGAATTAAGTGAAGAGCTACGAATAAGTCAAGCCCAAAATATTGATATATTGTTTTACATTTAGGAATAAGTTTGCCATCACTGGGCATGATGGGAATATATCTAGTAGAGAATTTTAACATCTTAAAATGTAACATATCAGAGTGTCTGACCGATTAGATTTTATTCCTATTTGAAATAGGTAATGTTTAGATTTAAGGGAAATTCATTTTAAATGTATAATTGTAATTAAATTATAAACATAAGGTTTATAAATTGAATTTAAAGGCTTAAAGAAAGCCATGTTTTAAAATTTTAACTATAATATATTGAACAGTAATTTGAAAGGCTTATCATCATCTGTACACAAAATGCGGCCCTCAGACATCAAAATGCTCATCTCAACAAGTCTCTTCACTGTATAAAGTCAGTCTTGTCAACTTCAAAATACTCACAGGAGCTCAAGATTCTCTCATCTTAAAAAAAAGAAAGGTAAAAAAAACCCCATGTCCACCACTATGTACAGCCTATCCCTCTCCCATGGCCTCTGGTCCCTCAGCTGAATTCTGGAGCCTTTCAGGAGCCACCAGCGTCCTTCTGAATCTCTGTCATCACTGCGTACTTGTCAGCATTCCCCAGCAGATTCACTCCTCCGTGTTTCTGGCGTCTGTACAGAGGAGGCACTGCTCTGAAACACTCTCTCTGAGGTCGGGGGCTGCCCACAATATTTCCGCGCACTGTCAAAGGGTTGGTGTGTCAGGTCACATACAAGTGGCCTCTCACAATCCGAGAGAGTCCCACAACAGGCGCATCTGAGACTGAAAGTTAGCGCCAAGCAGAGGGCGTGCTTGGGAACTTGAGGCAAACGGCCTTCTCTGACCTCCTTGGTGAGGAGGTCACGCTTGAAAGCACGTGATTGCCACTATCTGAAATACCTCTTGAAAACATCAGGAATCTAAGAGACCAGCAGCAAAGCGATGTTTTGAGGCTTAGCCATTATCTCTTTCAAGTATGAACAGAACAAATTGTGCTCACAGAGGACATAGGTAACCCATGACATCACTGACAAGGAGCCAGATGAAGAACCACAGGCAGAGAGCATCTCCTCCCCACATACCTAACCACCTCCTGCGGCGACCGTGACCTACACAAGCCTCTCAGCTGCAACCGTTTACCTTTGTATCAGTGTCCTGGATTCAGGAGAAGTAATTGAGTTAGTGTCTGGGTGCCTTCATTATTTTTCTTTATCTGTCAAAGCAACTACAATTTTACTTCTTCACCTTCTCAAGAACTGATCAGGACAAACATATAATTTAGAAATCCTGATTAACACTGATTTATTACAACAAAAAGAGTAGCTGCTTCTTGATTTTTTAAAAACCAACTCTTAACCGGCTGTCGCACTCACCTCCAGCTTAACACCTGCTAGCATTTACCCAGGTCAGTCACAAGGCCATATAAGTGATCCCAACCAACTCACACACCTGTCCCGTTCTGAACACTCCTTCTGTGGATGTAAATATTGTAGGAGGCAGAGTTGCCAATCTGAAGCCACCCCTCGTTCCCGTACATCATGGTGGGCATTTGTGGGCTCCCTAGCTGCTTTCCACACAGGCTTAACAATCTTAGGCTTCAGGGCAAACACATCTTCAAACATTTCGGCAAAGAAGAATGAAACTATTAAGTCTCCAACCTGCCTATAGCCAAAGAAAAATAGCTCCGGAAGAACAGGATTTCAACCTGTGGAACTCTTATACCTCAGCTATTAAATAATTTTGAATAACCAGGAAAAAAAAAACACAAAGCTTACCGTAAGACATATATTAAAAGTTAAAGGTTAATATGCCCAAAGAAATAAACTGGGAATTTTTACTTTAAAGTGCCTACTGTTTATGTAAACCCGGGCATGTATAAATGCAAAGTAAGAAGGTAGCTTCTCTCTTTTCTTGAAGAAGTTAAAAATGTTTTTTTTCTTAACGTACTTTTTTTTACTAGACAGCACGCAGCTCAGGAAAGACGCATGGAATTCTGCAGAAACTGTTCCTAGAACACACTGATCCTTCAGCGTGGACCACACGGTGGCGCTGCTTCGATGATAATTTCAGACAAAAGCCAGAAGCGAGTTTCTTTAACCATCAGAACAACGTTTGTTTGTGCCCCTTAGGAGTTAGGAGCGTGAAGTCCAGAAATGCTTTTTCTTTAAGATTTTCAGGTAACCCACCTAGGGTTAACAGTCTATATGGTGAAATTAAACTGCTGAGGAAGCAACTCTTTGCCCCCAGTATATTTGGCCCCCTCAAAGGCTGATCAGCCTCGCCGAGCGCCAACAAGGCAACATGTGGGGCCGAAGGGCCCAAGGATGCCTGAGTTAGCTGCCTCACAGTGTAACGCTGAAACTTCATCTACCCATGAATTTATACTAATCCGTAAATAAGTACATGGGGAAGAAGAGAGGACTCTCCCATGCAGAAATATTCTAAATAATTTATGTAGATACTCTCCAGGAGGGGAGCCGAACGCCCCACCCTTCATGCAAGGCTGCCCATGGTGGTGGTGTCCCAAAGGGCACAGAACGGAAAGGGACATAAGGAAAAAAGAGTAACTGTACCATGGAGAAACATGGCAACCACTACCCTCGGTCAGGTGACCAAAGTTATTATAAACTGTGACGAATCATGTTGGTAGTATGGACCATCAACACGATGCGATGAGAAGGGCGCTTAACCTCTGTGGTCTTCCTTCAGCTTCACCATAAGAAAAGCATCAGACAAATCCCAGCACAGTGGCATTGCACAAAATACCCTAACAGGACACCTCAAAACTGCCAAAGTCATCGAAACCAAGGGAAGTCTGAGAAAGTGTCTCAGCCAAGAGGAGCCTAAAGAGACAGGACAAGTAAGCGTGATGTGGTATTCTGAATAAAATCCTGGAGATTAGGTATAAAGAACCACAAGTGAAGTATAGACTTGAGTTTATAAGAATGTGCCAGTATTGGTTCATTAGTTTTGACGATGTATCACACTAATGTACTGCTGATAACAGGGACACACTATGTGCTGTATAGGAACTCTGAACTATCTCTGCTATTTTTCTCTATATAGATCTACAACTATTCTAAAATAAAAGGTTTATTTTTAAAATGTTCATTCAAGGCTCAAATGGTAATTAAGAGACACCGTCACATATGGGACATTTCCTTTATCTTCTGTATTGAGGGACTTAGGTTGTGTTCCTGACAATCCCTTGACATTCACCACAGAGGAAGGCTGAACTCAGGCTGAACTGTGTTCCCCCAAATTCATATGTTGAAGACCTAACTCCCAGTATCTCAGAAAGTGACTGTTTTGGGAGATGAGGCCTTTAAAGAGGAGATTAAGTTATGAAAACAAGGCCATTGGACGGGACCTAATTCAATCTGACTGGTGTCCTTAAAAGAGGAAATTTGGGCACACAGGGAGACACCAGGGATAAAAGACCATGTGAGGACACAGCGAGAAGTTGGCCAAGGAGAGAGGCTCAAGAGAAACTAAATCTGCCGACACCTTGATCGTGTACTTCTAGCCTCAGAATCGTGAGAAAATAAATGTGTTGTTTAAGCCACCTGGTCTGTGGCACCTTGTTATGGCAGCCCGAGATGACTCATCCAAGGACGAAGCCAAAAACACAGAGCCATGGAAGGTCACGGGAAGAACAACGGCAGGAACGCAGAGCTTGCTGGCCTCTGTGCCGCCTGGACTTTTGAGAGGGATGTGTCCTAAGTCTGCTGCTTTGGGCAGCAATGAAGTGACGTGAAAATGACTGTAGCTTTGGAATCAGGCAGTTTGAAGTTCAAATCCCAGCTAGTCGTGACCCAGCTGTGACCCTTCAGTCAAATTATCTAAGCTGTAGGGTTTCTCCAACTGTAAGTGGGGCTGGTACCTATACCTCAGAGTTAAAAATGTCTCTCAAGTGTCTACTACATGGTAAGCACTGAATAAAGACTGTTTCCATTCTCCCTTTCCTTTCTTCTAAGGCAAAAGTCACGATGGCTAACCATGGACTCAGGGCCAATTCTGCCCCATTACATGTTTTTATAAATAAAATGTAAACACTTTCTTTTCTTTTGGGTGGCAGGGCTTGATATAGATTTGACTCTATATACAGAATTTAATGTTGAATATGTTAAAATAACAAATCTGGCATTGTTTGGGGAGGTTAGATTTACCAGAAATGTATTCATACTATGAATTGTGCTCTGATGGTTAAAAAAAAAAAAAATGACAAGGTTGTCATTCCTTATTAACAGTGGATGTAGCAAAATATTTCAAATGGATAAAGTGTATAAGGTACAGAGGTAAAGATTTCTATGTAAAAAATTCTGTACAATATTCTCATCTGGCATTTTCTAATCAGGTTATGGTCAATAAAGTTTGGGGATTATTATTTTTTAAATGTAAGCAGAAAACACATGTCCATGCATTTCTATACTTACGTTTATGGCTGATCGGCGACACAATGACAAAGTTAAGTAGTTATAACACAGACCATATGGCCCTCAGAGCCTAAAATATTTACTATCTGGTCCATGACAGAGAAAGTTTGTCACCTCTGCTCTATGGTCATCAATTACCACATTTTCAAAAACTAACAGACACTTTTCCTTCCTTATCAATACTTGACCTTCACAGCATCTGCCCCAGTATGCCATGTCTTGAAATTCTTCCTCCTCCCTTGAAGCCAGTGATCTGTAGAACATCCAAAGTTCAAGATACTCAAAGTCAAACTCACTGCCCTGGCTGACCAACCAGTTTCTGTACTCCACACTGTCGTTCATTACACCGTTACCTACACCTATGACAGGACAGAAACATCGTTACCTGGGAATCCCAGGACTGGGGTTGTATGCCACCTGTCAGAGCCTTAGTGTCCTTACCTAAAACACGAGAATAATGACCACCTTGGAGACATGGGGTAAAAATGTAAAGCCACCAGTCCAACAATTTTTGGAATCTGAATTAATCTAGAAAACCGAGCTAGAGCCCTTAGCAAGCTTCCCGACTGGTGTGCAAAGAATGAGTTAAGGGTGTGAGGTGAGGTGGATCCCTCAGCTCTCTGGATTGCTATGAAGTCCAGGGCAGTGCCCCAAGGGACAGTCTACTTATTCCAACCGCTATACAAATATTTCCTCTATGTTCCATGATATGAAAAAGGCTAGCAAGCCCTGGCCCGGAGTTATTTTGCACTGCTCTTCCTTCTCTAATTCTCATGTACAAACAGGTTACCACAACCTACACATTCTTTTTCCTAAAACTTTCTCCAACCAACCTCCATTTCCCTCCATTGTCCCCTGCCACTGCAGAGGTCTAAGCCACTCTACTTCACTGGGATCATTACAAAAGAGTCCACCCAGTCACCTCAACTCCAAGATGGCCTGCATGAAATAGTTACCCTCTTAAAACCCAGATCTATTTATTTCATCCGTCTATTTTGAAAATGGTCAAAGAGCACCACTGCCAAAAGAATAAAACCCTTCCTGGCTCCCACTGTACTTCCATCCTCGTCTCTAATGCTACCTGCCTCATTATGCCTCGTGAGCTCCAGCCACTGCAGGCCACCCACTCACATTCCTACGTACCCTCTAGGCCTTGTGCGGGGCTGTTCCTTCCCTGTGGGACAGTCTTCCTGCCCAACCTGGCCTCTAGAAGCACCTGTTTGCCACGTAACCCCTAATTCATATTTTAAGAACCTTCTCCAATATCACATACACCAGGAACCTTTTCAGCTCCCCCAAAGAATCATGCTCGTCTCCGTGACATCACAACACTTTCTGGACACCTCAATGTCTGAACCGTTATCACCCGTCTCACTAAGCCGAGAGAGGTCCCCAAAGCTTAGGGCCAAGTATTCATTAACTTCATCTCTAGCCCAGAGCCCAACATGCAGCCAATGCTCAAGAAACCTGCATAAAACAAATCAGTGTGAAAAATGATTGAAGTAACTCTGAGTGCCTCGGAGGCCATTCAGAAAAATGAAGGTCACCACCAAAAAAAAAAAAAAAATCACATCCACCTACATAGTATACTCTTCTAATGAAAGGGATCCTGGAAACCTCTCTCACTACTTCAGCTACCAACAAGTCCAGGGAAGCTGGGGGAAGAAAGAGCTCATGAGAGCACTACTCCATAAAAAGGGATGATTCTTAAAGGCCAAAGGCACACAACCTAAGGATTTCCAGTCTGAAAGGAATAAGCAGGGCAAGTAAGCCACAAAAAATAATGGAAGGAAGTCAAAATGCAGATCAAAATGTGATTTTTCTTAAGCAGCCCACTAGGACATTTCTGTCTCGTTTCAGGGAAAACATGCCGGACTCAAGAAATCTACAAGCAACAGTGAGAATTAGTCAAGGGGACGCAGGTATCAAGCCACAGGAATTTTTCCTGCCTTAAAAAGACCTGTTATTCCTCAATTACTTATTAAAACACCACGAACTTAAGAAAAATATACAGTGAAAGCTACCATCGAGTATATATCAAGTCCTCAGAAAATGTTCAGTGTGTACTTTCCAGATCTAGCTGGCTGGCTGACATCATTTTTTTCCCGACCGAGAGTCTACATAGGGCTGAGGCAGCCATTCTGGGGCACCTTTTTTCAGCCAGGCAGAATCAAGCCTCACTTCAAGATAACATACAGATGCTGGTGGGTTTCCGTGCCCTCGCCCCCAAAATGTTTGGTATCGGTTTGCTTCCTTGTGAATTGCTTTCACAGTCCTCCAAACTCAGTTACTTGTGTTTCTCACTGGTTGATCTTTATCACTTTCAATAAGAGCTACAATAGGACCAAGAATAAACAAACAAGGCATCTGGCTGGAGCAACACACACCACAGGAAATGAAAACCAATGAAACAGCTGATGAGAACCTTCTGCAGAAGCTGTGAATGGGTTATCTTTTCCACAGAACCATGCCCAGAACTTACAAACCAAATCCAAATATTAACAATTTGTTTTGTACAGTTTCCTGAAAATTTACTAACCCAAATCCAAATATCAACTATTAGACTTTGAAGGTCCCAGCATTGAAGCACTGGGGCTTTCTCCACCTTTAGATCAGAGAAACAGACTGGAGTCAAAAGAGGATGAATGCAGTATGAGAAGCTGACAAAGGGGAGAGGGGCAAATTACCTAACCTCAGAAATTAGAGGTGGCTGCAGCATTTCTCAAAGGTGTTTTAGGAGCCTGGCCCTTTGCAAACATTCTTTCTATCCTCTCAAACTAAATGGTAGATAATTTATTCTCATTGCCTGATGAGGAATGATGCATCAGAGAGGCTGTCAAGTAACTTCCAAGGACACTGAGCTACTAAGAACAAGGACTGGGGATTTGAACCCAGGTCTGTCCATCTTGTAGGGCCAGAAACTTTGGGTAGAAATTTTCCATTTAGAAGGCAGCGAGGGACCACGGGATAGCATACAGCAAGTCAAACTTACCTAATGCAGATAAGATCTGCTTACACTTCACAACTTCCAAAAAAATCACGCACTCTGAGAATCTTTTCAATGCATATACTCACATTTTAATGCATATATATGAGTGCATATAGTCATTCAAATATTAGAGTATACACACCTAGCTTTAATAGGAACAGAAAAAAATGTAAATTATTTTGTAAAAATGAACTATTTTTAATAAAAGAAATCTCTATTGAATTTATTTGCTAAAGAGCTGGAAGTCCACAATCATTTTCTGATTGACACAACAGCCTGTAAGCCTCATTCCAAGATCTGTAATTTCCATATCAAATATTTCCAAATCAAATATTAACACTAGACTCAAGGATGTGCATAACAAGCATATATTTTCTTTTGATTACTGAAGACCTTTAACATCCAGAGTCCTTGTGAAACATCAAAATGCCTAAGGCAGAAGTGTCCACAATATTTCTGCATTCTCCAATGACTCTTCCCTCCAGTATTGCTGTGGAGTTGTAACCTGGGCACAATTACCTCACCTGCATTCAATCAAATGTGCTATACAACATGGGGAACCATCCTGGAGGGTGAGAGACATGCACCTGCTACCCCCTCAGCCAATCTTGGCCCCCACGCTCCCCTCACATAATGGGATACTGATGTGTAACATATTTCTGGTACCATACAGACTGAAGTACAAGCTATCTACTTCATCAAATAAACAGCAATCTATGGCAATGGTAGAAGACAAACAGCTCTTCCATCCAGAGACAGTATGTCTGCATATGGCATTTAAGAGCAATTTAAGGGGGATGCTCAAGTGTAACCTGACATGAAGGTTTCTGCCTTACTGGCTGACTTTATCACTTACCTGAGTAAGGAACACCTCTGTAACTGTGCTTTCATGCATAGCTTTGGATAACAAGTAACTGCTCAACTTCCATTGGAAGTTTGCTCTCATTACCTGGTGAGCAAATTTGGACCATTTTTTGGAGTACTTACTCTCCATCAGCTTCATCTCTCATTTCCAGAGAGCTCACAAGAACTTCACAAATTATTGAGGCAGGATACCACCAGGCATCCCATCTTTTTGTTTTACCTAAATTTCTCTTTTCTGCTAAGAACTACTGCATTCCTAAACCTTTGCACTTGCATCACTAGTTCGAAGAGCTGGCTTCCTTTGCAGGGCAATTTTACAGATGTAAAATTCTAATCACTTGACACAAATCGTACAAACAAAAAGAAGATAAGTAACACAAGCAGTTGGTGGCAGAACTGGAATTAGAACCCCCCGATATTGGTCAGTCACAGTGTTAATGATGCTTTCATGTCCTATTCACAGGGAACAAAGCCTCCTGCACATCAAGAAGCCATCTGCTTGCCAGAACACATACAGATCTAAGGGTGAAATCCCACTGGAGGGCATCTGGCTGCGCATAAAGAATCGAGAGGATAGAGACTGTAGGAATCTATTGGCACCCACTGAGTCAGTTGAAGGAAGCTGAAGATGGGCTCTGAGGAAGATGGTTACACTGAAAGAGGAACCAACACAGGAGAACTTGTGGACCAGGCCCTATGATTTACAGTGTCCATTTCATTTAAATTTCACTTACCCTATAAGAGAAGCAGCATGACTAACCCCATATCCCAGATGAAGAATCACCTATAACCAACTGGGACATGAATCCAGTTCCAACCTGCCCAAGACTGGGGTGGATGGAGAATTTCGCACCTATCAGGATCATTAACATTTCAGTTAGCTAAAACCATTCTCACAAAGCCCTTATTTATGGTGGATAATTGATTCTCCTAGACTTTTCAAAAAGCGAGCTCAATCTGAATAGGCCTGTATCTATTAAAGAAATTGAATCAATAAATAATCACCTTCCAAAACAGAAAGCAACAGGCCCAGATGGGTTCACTGGTGAATTCTACTAACCATTAAAGGAATAAATTATACCAATTCTCCACGATCACTTTCAGAGACTAGAAACAGAGGGAATACTTCATATCTCATTCTATGAGGCCAGCATTACTCCAATACCAAAAACCAGACAAAGACATCACAAGAAAAGAGAACTACAGACCAGTATCTCTCATCGATATATATGCAAACATCCTCAAAGTATTGGCAAATCAAATCCAAGAATGCATAAAAGTAATTATACATTATGATCAAGTAGGATGTATCTTAGGTGTGATATTGTAATTTCCATTAAGATACATGTATTTGGTCTTTGTCCCCACTTCTGGCACAGAGCTCCTGGAACCCTTGGAATTTCCTAAGTAAGGAGAGCATAAAGGTGTCTTTTGTTATGTTAATTAGGTGACTTTTTGGAAATGTCATACAGATGGGGGCTGGTTCCCTGAGGAACCAACCATGTAATTAGAGGGTTTGAACTTCCAGTCCCACCCTTCACCCTCCAGGGAGGGGCATGGGGCTGGAGATTGAATCAATTCCCAATGGCCAATAATTCAATCAATCATGCCTATGTAATGCAGCCTCCATAGAAACCCAAAAGGACTGGGTCCGGAGAGTTTCCAACTTGGTGAATATGTGCACATTCTGGGATAGTGGCATGCTCCGAGAGCCCATGGAAGCTCTTTACCTTCTCCCCATACCTTGTTCTATGCATCTCTTCCAGCTGGCTATTCCTGAATTATATCCTTTTATAATAATCTGGTGATTGAATAAATAAAATATTTCCGAGTTCTGTGAGTTGCTCTAGCAAATTAATCAAAACCAAGAAAGGAGGGGGCATGGGAACCTCTAATTTATAGCCAGTCAGTCAGATGTACAGGTAACAACGTGGACTTGTGATGGCGTCTGAGGTCCAAGGAGGGAGTCAAGAAACTTCCAAACTATTGCCAGTTGGTCAGAAGCACTGGTTACAACCGGGCTTGCAACCAGCATGTGAAGTTGGGGCTGGGAACAGTCTTATAGGAATGACCCCTTCACCTGCAGAATCTGATGATATCTCTGGGTGGATAGTGTCAAAATCGAATTGAATTGTAGGACATTCAGCTGGTATCCCGAGAATTACTCGGTGCGGTGTAAGAAACACAGTCTCACCCCCAATTACATACTAACTGAAAATTGAGTCTCCAAACCTATTTACCAGATAATGCAAGGCTGGTTCAACATCTGAAAATGAATCTAGTCAGGCTAATGAAATAAAAATCACATTATCATATCAATAGATACAGAAAATGAATTTCACAAAATGCAATACCCATTTATGATAAAAACTCACAGTAAAGTAGGCATCAAGAGGAACTTTTTCAACTTGATATTGTCAAAAAACTCTGTAGCTAATATCATACTTAATGGTAAGAAGATAGAAGCTTTTCCACTAAGATCAGGAAAAAGGCAAGGATGCCCCCCTCCCCATTTCTTTTCAACACTGTACTGGATGTCCTAACTACTGTAATAAGGCAAAAAAAAAAAAAAAAAAGAAAGAAAAGAAAAGAAAAGGAGGTATACAGTAGCCTCGCCCCCACCATCCATGGGGGATGCATTCCAAATTCCCCAGTGGATGTCTGAAACCACAGATAGTACTGAACCCTATATACATATATACAGAGGGTGCCAAAAAATGTATACACATTTTAAGAAAGGAAAAAAACTATTAAAATTGTAATACTTAATATATACTGATAACAAAAGATGAATACAAGTCACGTTTGACTTCTGCAATTACAAGAGGTGCTCAAAGTGGTTACCATCAGCGTCCAGACGCTTCTGATTACGGCGAAGTACTGCTTGAGCAATGTTGACCAAAGTGTCCACTTGTATACATTTTTTTGGCACCCCCGGTATATTATGTTTTTTCCTATACATACTAAACCTTACATATACTATGTTTTTTCCTATAATAAATATCTATGATAAAGTTAATTTATAAATTAGACATAGTAAGAGAGTAACAACAATCAATAAAATAGAACAATTATAAAAATATAGTGTAATAAAAGTTATGCAAATGTGCTCACTCACTCTTTCTCCAGTTTTTATATTTTTTAGTCCAAACCTATTCTGAATCTCTTACTGCAAGTAACCATCCCTTACTTGCAGTAAATGTCTTGGTGTCAATCATTTCAGAGGATCCCTTGCTGAAGTCTTCATATAAACTCCATAATTTCTAGTGAAACACATTGTCCTCAATCAGAACATGTTTTCTGTTCACATCTTCCACCCACAAATTTAATGCCTTTACCATCTTAACTAAGCACTTATCACATACTGTGGCCATAAATTTTGCACTTTGAGGTGTGACAGCAAAACTAGTATGAATTTCTTTTTCCTTCTTCACAATTTCATGGGTAGATTTGTTCTTACCATAGATCTGAGTAGCTTAGCATACGATTTTTTTTCATTCCTTAAGCCGAGAAGTTTCACCTTTTCACTTAAAGGAAGCACTTTACAGCTTCTCTTTGGCATATCTCAATTGCCAGCATCACTACTCTTTTGCTTTGGAGCCATTATTAAATAAAATAAGGATTACTGGAACACAAACACTGTGATATCACAACAGTCAATTGGATAAACAAGACAGCTACTAAGTGACTAATAGACGGGTAGCATATACAGTATGGATATGCTAGACAAAGGGATGATTTATGTCCTGGGCAGGATAGATTGGGACAGTGAAAGATTTCATCATGCTACTCAGAACGGTGTGCAACTTATAAATTGTTTATTTCTGGAATTTTCCATTTAATACTTTCAAACCATGGTTGACCTTGGGTAACTGTAACCATGGAAAGCAAAATCATAAATAAGGGGGAACTACTGTACAGAGTTGGAAGGAAGAAACAAAACTGTCTTTGTTCACATATGACATGATTGTGTAGAAAATCCAAAAGAACTGAAAAGACAAACAAACAAACAAACAAAAAACTCCTGGAATTAATAAACAATTGTAGCAAGGTTTCAGGATACAAGATTAATACAGAAAAGTCAATCAATGCCCTATATACCTGCAATAAACAATTGGAATTTGAAATTAAAAACAATTCCCTTTACATTAGCACCACCCAAAATGATAAAGTATATATTTAACAAACTTTATACATGACCTATATGAGGAAAACTACAAAACTCTAATGAAAGAATTAAATATAAACTAAATAAGTGGAGAGATATTCCATGTTCATAGATAGAAAGACTCAATATTGTTAAGACATTAGTTCTTCCCAACTCGCTTTATAGATTCAATGCTAGCCCAATCAAAATTTTACAAGTTATTTTGTGGATATTGACAAACTGATTCTAAAGTTGATATGGAATGGCAATAGACCCAGAATAACCAACACAATATTGAAGAAAAATAAAGTTGGATGACTGATACTACCTTACTTTAACACTTACTATGAAGCTACAGTGATCAAGACAGAGTGGTACTGGACAAAGAACAGACAAATAGATAAATGAAACAGAATACAGAGTCCAGAAAGAGACCCAAATAAATACATTCAATTGACCTTGACCTTGACCTAGTAGCAAAGGCAATACAAATGAGCAAAGAAAAGTCTTTTCAACAAATCGTGCTTGGACAACAACTTCCACATGCAAAAAAAAAAAAAAAAAAAATCAATCTAGTCAGAGACCTTATTCCCTTCACAAAAATTAACTTCACAAAAATTTAACTAAATGTAAAATGCAAAACTACAAAACTCCTAGAAGATAACATAGGAGAAAATCCTGATGACCTTAGGTATAGTGATGACTTTTTAGATGTAACACGAAAGGCATGATCCATGAAAGAAATACTTGATAAGCTGGACTTCCCTAAAATTAAAAACTTCTGCTTTTTGAAAGACAATGTCAAGAAAATGGAGAATATATCTGCAAAAGACACATCTGATAAAGGACTATAATCCAAAATATACGAAGATCTCTTAAAACTCAACAATAAGAAAACAGTCTAATTTTAAAAATGGACCAAAGACCTTAACAGACACCTCACCAAAGAAGATATACAGATAAAGAAGCATATGAAAAGATGCTCCACATTATATGTCATCAGAGAAACGCAAATTAAAACAAGGTACCACCACACATCTATTAGAATGGCCAAAATCCAGGACACTGACAATACCAAATGCTAACAAGGGTGTGGAACAACAGCAACTCTCATTCGTTGTTGGTGGGAATGCAAAATGGTACAGCCACTTTGGAAGGTAATTTGACAGTGTCTTACAAAAACTAAACTTCCTCTAACTACACAATCCATCAACCGTGCTTCTTGGTATTTACCCAAAGGCACTAAAAATTTATGTCTACACAAAAACCTACACCAGATGTTTACAGAAGCTTTATTTAAAATTGCCAAAACTTAAAACAACCAAGATGCCCCTTCAGTAGGTGAATGAGTAAAAAACAATCTAAAAACAACAACAAAAAACCATAGTACATCTACACAATTGGAATATTATTCAACACTAAAAAGAAATAAGCTAACAAGCCATGAAAAGTCATGGAGGAATTTTTAATGCCTATTACTAAATGAAAGAAGTCAATATGAAAAGGGTTCCGAATATATAGTATTCTGGAAAAGGCAAAACTATGGCGACAGTAAAAAGATCAATGGTTGCCAGGGGTTTGAGTTTGGGTGGGGAAGGAGGGATGATTAGGGGAAGCACAGAGGGACTTTTTGGGCAGTGAAAATATTCACTGTGTGATATCATAAGGATAGATATATGTCATTGTACATTTGTCCCAAGTGACAGAATGTCCAAGATTGACAGTGAACCCTACGGTAAACTATGGACTTGGGCTGATAATGTAGGTTCACTGATTTAACAAATGTGCCACTCGGGTGGGGCATGGTGATAATGGGGGAAGCTATGCATGTGTGGGGACAGGGCATACACAAAATATCTCTGTGCCTTCCACTCCATTTTGCTGTGACCTAAAACTGCTCTAAAAGATAAAATCTATTTTTTTAAAAAGTGAACTCATTATCTACCACTTAGGACTTCTGACCAATAAAGACAGATTTTGTTGGTAATGGAAGTGACAAGAAAGCCACACAACTCCTTGAAAATGTTTCCTCAATTGTATTTCTCAGAACCCTTGTGCAGAGAAAGGGTTCCTTGCGGGGACACTGTTAGCTAGCTACTCTACATAAACCCCCAGAGGCAAAGCTTACTGGTGTCCATGATCTAGGCACTAACAACAGATTTTTCCCATTGTCCCAGTTTTCCTTTTGTAAAGCACTCTAGTTCTTACTAGCCTGTCTTCTAGAGATCGCCATTCTGTACTCACTTGAGTTTCCCCACTCCAGGCTTTGAACACCCCTGCCCCTCTGCCTGGAACACAGCCAGCCATTCCTGCCGACACACAGGCTTTTTCACAACAAATTTGAGAATTCAAGCTGAAACATCAATCCTTCCTTCTATTTCTACTTTACACTAACATTCATTAATGTTAGATACAGATACAATAGCTTCCGCGGGCTGGTGTGTTTCTCTGTGAATCGGAAATGATCAAAAAGAAGAAAGAAGATTCCCACCACCACTGCCCCTGCCCCCATCAATTTTCTTGAGGTAAAAACGCTCGTTTCTGAGTATGAGATTGGGTTTGTTCTAGCCGCCATCTGACACCACCACAGGGTGCAGCTGACACTGCTATAAAGTGTGACTCGATAAAACCTCCAGTCATCATTAACCTCAGGTGGCGGAAAACATGCAGCCAAAATGCCAAAAGCCTAAGAAAATGGGAGAGTGACAGGAGCATGGAAAAGCAGGGCTTAGAAGGCTGCTAACAAACCCAGTTTAAAACCTACTCCCCTTTGATCTCTGCTTGATGAGAGTAAAGCCCTGAGAGAGAGGTAGGACCTTTATTAAAGTATCAGTTCTCCCTAGATAAGGGGAAAGTGTGTTCCTTGCTTTATAAACGTAAGGTATCGTTCCACTTAAATTGCTATGCGTCCATTCATATTTTCAACTGATCACATGGAGCTGATGAATATAGACTACTAAAATCCTATTCATTTTAACAGGTAGAGCCCTGTGACCCCTCACAGGGTAATGGAAGGACATGATTAGGTCCTGCTCTCTGGGCTTCCAAAGGGAAACAAAGACAAGGTGCTCGCAGAATGTCAGGGCAGAGGAATGCAACAGGAGACTGTGAAGAGGGAGGTGGATGCACAGGGCCACAGGTGTTTGGAGTAAGAAATTATTTCTCACATAGGGAAAAGGAGAGACATAAAGGAAGGCTGGATGAAGCAGAGATGCGAGCCACACCTGAGGCCAACTCTGACAGAGAAAGTTCTAACACAGCATAGGGAAGAGAATAAGCAAAGGAATAAGTGGAACAACAGAGATGGTTTAGGGCACAGCAATGACTTGGTCAATCAAAGACTAATGGGAAAAGAATTATCTTTTCAATAAATGCTGCTGGGACAACTGGATATCCACATGTAAAAGAATGAAGTTGGCCCCTACCTCACACCATACACAAAAAATGAACTCACAAAAGGGATTATAGACCTAATGTAAGAGTTAAAACTATAACAGTCTTAGGAGAAAACAACAAGTATAAGTCTTTGTGACCTTGGAGTAGGCAATAGTTGCTTAGATACGACATCAAAAGGACAGCAAAAAATTAATAAATTAGACTACATCAAAATCAAAACTTTTTGTGCTTGAAACAATAGTATCAAGAATATGAAAAAAGACAACCCAAAGAGTGGAAGAAAATATCTGCATATTGCATAATTTGTATCTAGAATATGCAAAGAATTCTTACATCTTCATAATAAAAGTACAATGAGATACTAGTTCACATGTACTAGCATGACTATAATAAAAAAGATTGACAGTAAGTGTTAGCTAGGGTGTAGAGAAATTGGAAACCGCGTATTTTTCTGGTGTGCATACAAATGCAGTCACTCTGGAAAACAATTTGGCAGTACTTGAAAAGGTTAAACATAGAGTTACCGAATGATCTAGCAATTCCACGGCTAGGTACTACCCAAGAAAAAATGAATAGCTACATCACACAAAAATGAGACATACACAAATGTTCATAGCAGCATTGCTCATAATAGCCAAAAATGGAAACAACCCATATGTCCATAAACTGAAGAATGAATTTTAAAAGTGTGGTATGTACATACAATATTTGGCAATAAAATAGAATGATGGAGGGATACATGCTACAACATGGATAAACCTAAAAAACACTGTTACATGTAAGAAGCCAGTCACAAAAGACTACATGTTGTATAATTCTATTTGTATGAAATGTCCACAATAAGCAAACCATAGAGACAGAAAACAGATCAGTGGTTACTTAGGGTGTGTGTGGGGGGGGGCGTAGGGGTTGGGGTGTGGGGTGGTAGAAAGGAATGTGGAGTGAGTGCTAATGGGAATGTTGTTTTTTAAAGGAAGATAAAAATGTTCTAAAATTAGATTGTGATGATGGTCGCACACAACGCTGTGAAAATGCTAAAAAACATCGAACTGTAAATTTTAAATGGATAAATTAATTATATGGTATGTAAAATATCTCAATAAAGCGGTTTTTTTTTTAAAAAATGCAATGGAGTAAATCACAATGAAAAAATATTTAAATTTGAACTGAGAAAACAAAAACTGTGAGTCATAAAACACTATTAAACTAATTAACTGAGAAAAAAATTTTAATAACTTACATGACTGATAGCCTTAAAATAAACAAGAAGAAAGCTGTGATAATTCAGTAAGAAAGATATATTGCCCCAGTAGAACAGAGCACAAACATCACAAAAAAATTCTCCAAAGAAAGGAGTATAAATGACCAGTAAGTATATAAAAATTCATTTTCAACATTAATAAGTTTTCACCCACTAATCCCATTTTTATAGTCTATTCAATGAAAATATCCGAGATGCCTCTAAATGTTAATATAGAAAAATGTTCTCCTACTGTTCTTTAGTGGAAAACCAGGAACCTCTTACATGTCCAGTGCTTGAGGGAATGGGAAATATATCACTGTGTTTGTGTACTACAGAAACAAAGCAGGAAAGACACTCCACCAACTGTCAAACGTAGTTGTCATTCTGGGGCTGTGGAGGGAACCAAAATTTACTGTTTCTTTATTTTGTACAAATCGTATTTTCCTACTCAAATATAATTTCTAAAATTTAGAAAACAGAGATAAATGTCTAGTTTATCTGGAAAGGAATTATAAGATAATCACATTCTTTCATCAGTGGTTTTCAAACTTTGCTACATGTGAGAATCACCCGGGAAGCCTCTAAAAAAACCCCAATGCAATACCTCATGTGCATTAAATCAGAATCTCAGAAGGTACGACCCGTGCATCAGTATTCTTTAAAACTGTGGGGTGGTTCCAAGGAGCAGCCCAATTGTGTATGGGTGAAGCAGGCCTCATGGGCAGGGGAATGGATGGCCCTCAAAGGTCCTTAGGTTCACAGTGGAGCAAACGCAGGTACATGGTTCTACGTATGAACTCTGAACAGGAGAAAGTGTATGTGTTCTGGTCAGAGCCACGTATGGCAGTATGCACAGGCAGGTCACCTACTCCTTGGAGGAAGCTACCATATAACAAGTCTCTAGCAGGAAACAAAGAGTGTCACCCTATTCAGAGGTGAACTGTCCTTGCTGAAGGTCAGATCCCTGACTGTGGCCCTGACCACTCAGAGGTGAAAGCAGGACTTAGAACTAGCTGGTTCTACAAGCCAACGTGTGCTGGGACTGTGCATTTCCTGTGTGATTCTTCACCTCCCCAAGAAGAAGCCTCACAGATGCATGTGTGAGCCCCAGACCCCCCCATGTACATGCAACCAGAACCCAAAGCCATGTCCTTTACAGCTCTTGTGTCACACATGGACAGACAGCACAGTGCAGACTGGCATAGGAAAATGTACTGGGGACAGGGAGCGGGACCTGGGCGGAGGCCAAGTTCCACCGATAACCTGTACATTGGGGTGCGTGCCTTAGCGATGAGCCATCTTTGCTTCCATATTTGCAAAGAGGCCTTACTAGATGTACGCTGGAGGCCTGGCCAACCTTAACATGTCTCTGATCCTCCATGATCCACACCGCGAAACAGAGACTGCGGGGTTGCAGAAACTGGAAGCCAGCTGAGTGTTGTGCTGACCATGAACTTGATCTGACTCAGCTGTGATAAGTCCCCTGACACAGTATCGTGGAAAGAAAATGGCAAGTGTAGACAGAAAGGAAGTTCAAGAGAGGAAGGTTACAGAATGACTTCTCTCAGGGTCCTCTTCCAAATTCTCAGAAGTCCACAACTGGGCCTGACAAGGCACCTACCACCAATGCCACCCGTTTGAGACCATTCCCAGAAGATGTTAACTTCAAAAAGAAGCCTCACAAAGAATGCTGGAGGGAATGTGAAATCAATACAACTTTTCTGGAAAATGACAGGACAGTATGTATCACGAATCTTTAAAAATGCAGTCCATTTAGTTCAATAATTCCACTTCTGGAAACCTGCCACTTTTGAGATATCAGCTGTGCATTAAAAATTACTGGACAAAAATATTCCCATCGGGAGTTCTGGAGACTGGTTGCAAAACAATGTGAATGTACTTAACACTATGGAACTATAAACTTAAAAAGTGTTAAGATGGTCAACTTTAGGTGCATTGTACCACAATTAAAAATTCATGGGCATTAAACAGCAAAACAAAACATTTTGGCTCATGCTACAATTTTTTTTAAAATCCTAAAAAATAATGAAATATCCTCAAACTGGAAATTAGTTATTAGGTTGGTGCAAATGTAATTGCGGTTTTCGTAATTGTTTTTAACCTTTTAAACTGCGAGTACTTTTGCATCAAACGAATAAAAATCAATTATGGAATGTTAAAACAATGGACATTAAATATCAAGTTCTTCAAGCAAAGTGGAAATTGCTCATGATATAATATTAAGTGGAAAAACTCAGAGCACGTGTGATTTTAGGTTTGGCTGTAGATTAAAAAAACCCAACAACTAGAAAATCAAAATGCTAAGAGTAGTTCTGTCTCTATGCTGGGATTTCCAAATTTTCTACAAGAGACGCTCTTGGGGGCGGGGAGGGGGTTGGGAAAGCCCTGGCAGACATTAACTCATGGTCCAAGAATCAAAGTCTTCCACTTTACAGCCTGTCAGCTTTGAGGTTTTGCCCTTAAAGAAACAGACAGCCAGAGGGGTTTTCAAAACTGCTACATCAGCTCTGTCAATGGTGACAGAACTGGAACTGGAAGCAGCAAAGGTGCAAACAGCCAGCATGACCCAGTGTCTCCATACAAGCAAGGATAAGAAAAGCAGCATCACCCATTCGTTACCATCTGCTGTCCTACGCCCTCACAATATTTTTAAAGGTGGCTTCTCATTCATGCCCTACCTTGTGATTGTTTCATAATGAGCCCAAAGTGATCAGGGAAATGTAATCCAAATATAAAGTAACTAATGATATTACTAATAAATAAACCACAGGAAATGGGCTTTGCTCTTCTCTGGAAGACGAAAGGATACATTACAAATATTAATGAATTCTTAATCCAAAAAGGCTTGCAATAGCCACAGAAATACTTTAATGGATACTGGTTCTTGTTTTCATTACTGGAAAATGTATTTCACTGCATATTCTGACTAGCAGGGAAAACAATACAAACAAATTGCGTAAGGTAGTAGGACAGTAAATAGAAAATAATAACTAGCAATATAAGTGGAATGTAAGAAAACCACGTAAAATGTGGGGCCACGTTATTGAAAGGTTAATGAAATTGTCTCTGGCGCAGGGTTCCCATAGCCCAGGAGCTAATCATCAATTGTTATCAGTGCACAAACTTTCATCACTACAGGCTGTGTGACTGCCTATCACAGGGGTTTATAGTAGTTGACCTTTGCTAGAATAATAGTTTCGGTCCTTGACAGTTTCTTGATTAGCATCAATTAGTGAAGAGTTTCTATCCAAACAAGTAAAACAGGTTTGGATTTTTTTAAAGCACCTTATTAAACAAAAGAGAAAGGGGTCTTGTCTTAAAAATGAGAACAGAAGTCATCAAGGTAATTTCAGAGCTGAGTTTGAAAGATAAGATCCCGCTGGGGTGGGGGGCCGAGGGGGATGGCTCCATACCGGGGTGCTGCTCACACAGCACACCGTATTTACTGTATCGTGAGCGACAACAGTGCTAGCTTTTTAAGTAGATGACTGTTTTTAAACCCAGTGGACGTTCACAACCGTATGTCAGCTATTTTTACAGGCAGGTAGAACATCAGGGCTCTGGATAGTTTTCCAACAATATGGCTTACACAGAAATCTGTGTGTGTAAAAATACTGTTTATTGTCGGATGTAGTCTGAGTCAATGCCATTTGGAAGCACCTTTGCCCTTAACCTTCCTTTTTGAATTAAAATTATGAAGGGAATGAAGCCAAAGTACCACAATGAAACACTAATTTGCCGCACAAATTTGAGAACTCCACAAGCACTGCTCCGCTAGAGAAGAATCTGCTTAATGTATTTAAATGCTATTTGGACCAAAAGCATCTCATATGCAGAATATTTTCTTTAATCCATTAAAAGGTTTAATGTTACAGAACTACTTCCTTCTATTCATAAGGCCTTGAAAAGAATTCAGCAGAAGTAAATTTTGTTCCAATGGAGAAAAGCAAATGCTAGGATATTTTCTCAAAACTGAAGATATCAAATTTGGTCAGGGTGCAGGAGACAAGGCCTCCTCAGGGATTCCCCAGCTGGTGTGCCTGTAGGCTCTGAAACCCTCCTGGGTAGCCATGCCACTCATTGCTACTGAACATCCCACTAAAATGCCACTAAATAAACAAATAAATAAATTGCAGTTAGATGAGGTGATGGACGTATTAACTAACCTACTGTCATCATTTTCTAATACATACATATATAAAATCACAACGTTTTACACTTGAAACTTACACAAGGTTATATGTCAACTGTATCTCAATAAAGCTGGAAAAAAACAAGAAATGCATATATTTAAAAAGATTTAAGTCCTACTAAAACAAACACTGAATTTATTCAGAATGAAATTATATCTGAAATGTAGTATCTCTCGTCTCTCAAGTAGTCACTTGTCCTAAGCCCCAAGCAACATGTCAGGTGTGTAGGAGCACAGGTATAGGAAGGAAAACCGTCCTAATGGCCAGATCTATGCACTTGGCATTACCCTCAATTAAGGTCCCTTGAAAATCCAGATGGGTTCGGAACTCTCTGTTTTATATGGATGAGGTGTACTTAGAAAAGACATCATGCTCGTCCTCAACCATCAGACACCGGAAGCACATAAACACACTAATTCAAGAAAAAAGGACAAATGACGTTGCTGATAGAAGAAAAAGTAAAATGCTGTGCACAATTTATAGAAAGGGAATGTTTCCAATGGGGTAACCAGCAAGAAAGGCAATGTGAAAACTGTGATTTAAAAGAAGTCTGACAGAGATACAGCAATAGGGGGAGGGCTGAGAAGAAAGGACATTCCAGGAATTTCCCTAAATACTGATAAACAGGTCAGATTCCTTGGCACAGGAAATCACTTCATACCAAAAAGGTTTCCAAGTTCCAGCTAATAACTGGATTGTAAACAATGTTGTCCAAAATAAGAAAGTTCTAGAACAATAAAATATTTTGGATACTCACCAATTCCTAGCTCTGTTTCTAACATTCAAAGCCTTAAGATTTGCTGTTAATTATACCTCCCACAAACTGCAAATATCCACGAAATGATTCAGAAATAATGCATATATGATATCCCAAGAAATGCAAATATTTCAGAAACCAGAAAAACAAACTATCAATTTTACAGCCTCGGGGTACATTTTAGACCAATTCGAAACATGTTTATGTGTAAATGAGAAGAATCTTTGCACTGGCCATATGATCAATAAGGCCCAAAATTGTCCTGCCCACAGTAAACAAATACTCAGCAAACCTAAAAGAAGATCAAAGAACTTTTATGACTCCAGGTATCAGCATTTTGGAAAGGCTTTCCTCACGTCTGATTCATAACTTTTCCAAGTTAAGTAATGTAGGTTTTTTAATTGGTAATACTAAGTACAGAAAGCTGGTGAGCGTGAGAGAACTGAAAATAAATAAATTTAAACAAGTAATCCATGAGTCCTTTGCCCCCACTGATTTACAAGTCAGAATTTTCACAAACAATTAAATTTTATAGCTGTTCAAATACTTGGTAATAACTGTTATCAGATTACACTTGCCAAAATCCAAACTCTTTAAATACATCACAATGAATTTAGATAAAAGCGTTTCTTAATTCATGAGTAAGAAAACAAAACCAATGGTTAACACTAATATTGATAACAATACTTTGAATCTTTGTAAAGCTCTAGTCTCAGCAATCAATAGAGTTTATATATAGGTTAAATAAAGAAATGAGTCTGTTCAAAATTTTTAAAAAGATTTCCTTCATCCAGAAGTTACCGTGACAAAAACAAAAAAACAACTTCTCCCAGATTTCTTCTAAGCACTAGTTTTGCTTAACTTCAATATGCATATTATGTATATAACCAAGACAGTTGGTTTGGGTACTACTTTGTTGGTTGTTTACCTGGCGATTTTTTGTTTGATCTTGACTGCACCAAGTGAGACTGTCGAGGCAGCAGAGGTGATGAAGGCAGAGACATGGACACACCTTTGGCCAAGCTCACCCTGTAGGTGTCCTCTGCCGCAGGAAGACTGCCCACGGAGAAGTCACCACCATGGCCAGGCGGCAGGACCGGAGAGGAAGTCTCTGGACCAAAGTCACTTCCTGGAGTGGAGAAAAAAAAAAAAAAATCCTAGATTAGACCATCCATTAAAGGTAGATGCAAATTTAATTCCTAGGAACTATATTCTTAGAATATAATTCCCATATAGTGTATGTGTGTGTTAAATACATATATACTTTTTAATATATTTTAATGATTTTTTTTTCTCATACCACTCATAATTTTTTACCCTGTGAGGGAAAATCAAGTTTCACCACTCAAGCATCAGTGAATTCTTCCTCATACCCCTTTGTAAGCACCATACCAACTCGACTGGTTTCATTCATAACAATGGGTACATAAAGCTACAAATCTGAGATTAAATCAAGTGTGAATGATCCGCAAGAAGCTTTGATTTGAGCCTAAAGTAAGGGAGGAGGGTTATTGTTCTTACATAGGTATCAGTAGAACAGGGTCAAACACTGAGATCCTTTCCTCAACTCCCTGGCCTCCCACCACTTTTTTCCAATTAGAATGTCCAAGGGAGTTTTAGCCTACTTCAGCATTCCACCTCCACCCCCACCCCCTGCATCCCTTCTCTCATCTGATTCCCTCCACACTCCCCATGGCACAAGGTTCACCCTCCAATAACTCAACAAGCCAAACCCTTAGTCATGAAACTGTAACCATGGCTCACTTATTAAGCAGGTTCTCCTTGGCATTCAGCCCCTAAATGAACTCAAGGACAAATAAGCTTACTACTATGAAATTAAACATTGTACAGTAAGCAGATTCAAAGAAAAAATACAGAGGATATAATCAGAGTGAAGAGAGTCCACAAGGAACACAAGGAAGGGAGTATGTAGGTTACCACCAGCCTCTCTGGAAAAACAAAAACAAACAAACAAATATATATATACACACAATCCTCAAGTACTCAGAGCACAAGCTCTCTTCCTATTGTTCCTCTTTGACTGACCACTAAGACACAACTTAGGAAGTGCAAGCAGAGGAGGTAAATCATTATCATGATGATTCAAAACATCTTCAAGCTTTAACTAATATACAGCACAATTGGAAAGCTTTAGAAAGGTTCCCACAAGCAAACTAGTCTGACAAATGCTATCCAATGGGTCCTTACCAGGCCTTCCTGACTCCAAAAAATCAAGGCCTGGATTTGAGTTGAAAACTGTTGAGCCAGGCAGGAACTCAATTTCTGCAGATCTTTGTGCACACGGCTCAAAGGAGACGCAACCCAAACCATCCAGATCCAATTGCATCATTGCGCTTGTTTTTCATGTTAGGAGGGAGTCACTCCCCCGCAGACCTGGAAGGGGTGGTGTTTAAAATAGGTAAACAAGCTCATGCCTGATTTTCAAAGGCAACTCAAAACCAGCAGAGCTGTGAACAGAATAGCCTGGGGTCCCACAATGGCAACTTCAGAAAGGTAATTTTGGTCTCACCTTGGCCGTCTACCATGTTTCCCCAAAAATAAGACAATCAGCTCAAATGCGTCTTTTGGAGCAAAAATTAATATAAGACCCGGTATTATATTATATTATATTATATTATATTATATTATATTATATTATATGACTCATTCTTATAGTAAAATAAGACTGGGTACTATATTATATTATATTATATCATATTATATTATATAAGACCTGGTCTTATAGTAAAATAAGACGGGATCTTATATTAATTTTTGCTCCAAAAGTTGCTTTAGAGCTGACTGTCTGGCTAGGTCTTATTTTCAGGGAAACACGGTATGCTTGAAGGGGTTTTAATAAACTTGGGAACCAAAGATTTATCCCTAACTGCCCAAATGAGTGGCATTTGAAGAAAAAAAAACAAAACAAGAATTACCAGGCAACCCTCACTAGATTTTTCAATACCAAGAGTATTCACGCCCAAGACAAATACTGTTCTGTCCCTGAGGGAAGGAAGCAGGCAGGAGTTAGTGGCGAACCTCACCTCCTAAGTCCCTGCGAATGGCCACGTCCCCACTCTGGCCCTCCTACAACCCTCGCCCACCCTGCTTCCTGAGGCTACAGTGTAAGATACCACTACCTCCAATTCCCAGGACCTGGGAGCTAGTCTTCCTCTACCACGGGCAAGCCTGACATCTTTCATAAACCACCTCCCTGAGGTCTTGAGCCAGGGCATGCAGTTTCCCAGTTGTCTCCCTGTCGACTGTCTGTCTGGCAATGAAATGGCTCTCCAGGCAGAGCTGGGGATGCATCACAAGGCCGCTCCCACTGCGGCGGAAGGCCCAGCACACTGAGGAGACGTGTAGAAACAGAAGGGACAGTTGTTTTCTCTGGTCCAATATCTGGCCCTCATGACCAGTCCCTAACCCCACATCGGTCTCATCCTGGGAATGCAAACAGGTGCTGTGCTTACAAGAACAGCGCCTGGTCACTGACTCCTGGATGTTTGACAAGAAACCCTGGGAGACAGACAAGAACTTGGAAAGCACTGAGGCCACAGCCCACAACCCCAGCGGGTTGGTTATACACGTAGGATGTGCAGGGAGGACCTTGAAGAGGTCCCCTCTCTTCAAACAAGGTTTTTCCATGTGGTTTGAAGAGAGCCTCATTGCCCTGTGGCTGCCCTTATGCTGCCTAAATCACTGACGGGGCAGTCACATGGCCTGGTAGGAGCAGGTGCTGTGACAAGGCACTGTCTTCCCTACTCTCACACAAGTATTTCTGACCTATACCAAAAAAAAAAACAACAACAACAACACAGACTTCAAGTTCCTTAATTTGGATGGGGACACAAAATTAGGGAGAAATGCAGCTTTTGTGACAACACCAGAAATAAAAAGGAAAGCTCATTACTGAGGAAAGGTTATTATCTTAAATACTTATTCTCCCACATGATATAAGAGACATTGGGGATTCAAGGGTAAAAGAGAATTAGAGTTTCCTGATTACGAATTCTGCCCATATACTTTGTTTATATCAAGCAGAGCAAATATTTTCATTAACTGCAAGCCTGGTGGGGTGAGTTTCCAAAGCATGCCGTAACCATGAGGACCTGCAACCTTTGGAGCAGCTGTGCTCTGGCACTTTGATTTTATGTGGTCGGCAATAAAACGGGACTTAGAGATGGGGTTTGGGGAGGAAGGGTTTCTATTTCAACTTTACTCTGACATCTCACTGTAACATCAGTCCCAAGCATGTTGTTCTGTTGGTTTGTTTTTCAGACACAATGAAAGATCCCCCACTTCCAGTTTCCTTTTATTAGAAAGGCACTGAGCGGGGAGAGAATTTTATGTACGAACAGGCGGCACAAAGCAAATGGAGTGACCCAGCAGCTCAGAAGCTGAAGACAGCCCTGTGGAGCCTGGTGCTTTAACTGCATGAGGGCAGAGGGATTCAGGTCAAAGTCAGTCCCAGAGCGTCACAAGGATGTAGACGATGCCAGTGGCAGAAAGTGACAATCTCTCAGAGGCATCCATGAGAATTATACACAATATTGGTCTGGGCAACATAACACCAGAGATTCTCCAGTGGATTTAACATTCCTCAGCAGATGCTTAAGGAGGTTCAAGAGGAATTAAAAACATTTCACTGCAATGATCAGCACAGCTGGCACATTTCTTTCAGTCTTGAATAGATGCTTTTCCTTTAACTGTGATCTATTTGATTCCCACCTCAATTAAGTGACAGGAAACACACTTCAATCACCTTTCCTGTTGCTGCAGCCAAAATGCCCACGCCAGGTAGGACGATGCATTCTCTCCAGAGTAGGAAAACCATAATGATATCACCCATGGATGACTTACCAGGCCTCCTCATCCTCCTCCAGAGGCAGGTGTTTCCCACAGAACATTTACACACCACAGACACTCACATCCAGCCCAACATGCGTTTAATCTCAGAGAGCATCTAGTCCAATCACACAGTTTCACAGACAGGAAGCTGGGACATAGGCCTTAGCTGGCCAGTCGGTGGGACTTTGCAGGTTAGAATCTCTCGCCAAAGTCCCATCAACAGGTCAGCTCAGGCTCTAACATACTCACTACTCCATATGATTAAGAACTTTACTCTGGAAAAAAAAAAAAAATGGAGGTTCCCCCAAACAGACATGGTTTTAAATGAGTTAAATCTATAAGGAGTCAGCCATTTTTGCTATAAAGGTTAGGCTTTACAGGTCACACATGGCCTCTGTCATTCATACACATACACACACACACACACACACACACACACACACACACACACCTTTTCTTATTTTAAAATCACCAATTCTCTGAGTTCCAGGAATAAAAGCCTAGAAAGGACACAGGGGCATAAGCTTCTTCCTGTTTGTCATAAATATAAGTAAATACATACACACATACATATACACAAAAGAACTGTAAATCCAAGTCACAGTTTGCAAAGATAATGGAATTATCAAAGGGGGTAAAGCCATTCAATAAGGCATTTTAAATTGGCATAAATGGCTTTTGATAATAGGTCTTTATTTTAAATTTTTTCACTGTTACAGACTGTGAAAAGGGATTTAAATGCATAATGGAAGAAAATGTGAATCTGGGAGATAATGCATATTTAAAGGAAGCTATGCAGAGGGGCAAAGTCCAACATTATAGATTACAGTACAGGGAGTGCAGGATTAGAGAAGACTTTAAAAAACGAGGGCAACGAAGCCACAGAGATGAAAGTAAAAGCACATTTCAGAAAGAGCAGACCTGAGAAAGGCAAGGGTGAGCTCAGACATTTAGGTAAATGGGTCTGCAGATGCAGGAAGTAAGATTTCCATTTATTGTGCTATTGAAGTGGCTAGGTGGAGGAGAGGGGAGATGGAAGCTCAGAATAGAAAGAGAAAAGATGTTCTGTTTATCCAGTTCCAGAAAGCAGGACTTGTGCGATACACTTAACTAGGGCATTAAAAGGTGTTAGGCGTCTTTTATGCGGTCCCTGCCCGCGAGTGCTCTAATGTTTCTTAAACATATTTCCCAATGTAAGGGTTTATAACCATATAACTCATATATATTTACAGAAACCTAGAAAATTGGAAAAGATTTCCTCCCACAAGATCCGATATCATTTTTGGAGACTTCAGAAGGCTCTCTCTGTAACTGAAAGCACTTTAAACTGTTTTACATCTTACAGGATCTCCCCCAAGTATCCAGCCAGACTGATTGTTCATGCACATTTTCAAAAAGAAAGATTAATGCACTCAAGAAAGCAATTTTCCAAAACATTATTCACACAGTCGTGACGAATTCTCAAACAATACCACTAAGAGGCAACAAAGCAGCTAACCCCCAGAATAACACAAAAATCTGGTCAGTGGGACAACTTTACTTTTTTGTCTTCAAAACTCTACCAACTGAGTTCTCAACAGAAACCAGTAAATACTATCTTCACAGTTTTATTCTTAATACTCAATGGTTATAGAACCAAACGTACTTTGTCCTGAAACAGATGATGAGTAAAAAGACTGGCATTTCCTCTCTAAATTGTCAGTTTTCCCTTGAAAACACATCGTCATACAACAGTTTCTGAGCTTTAAGAGCATATGAAAATCTCAGAAAAACTCCCACTCACAAGCCCCAGAGGGGGTGCACTTTAAAATAAAAAAAAATGTACTATGTTACGTTAGGATAGTCTTTTAGACTCTTCTTATCTATTAGGTCACATCCTCATAACTACTCCAAGAAGTAGGTGCTAATATTATGTCCTTCCTTCAGTAAGGAAACTGAGGCACAGAAAGCACCAAGTACCTTGCCAGAGGACACTGGCAAGTGGCAGAGTTATGTGTGAACCCAGGCAGAGTCCCTTCTCTCGGGACCACTCCCCTGAGAAAAGACTATCGATGCAGGCCTGTCAACATTACGTCATTTTGTATGTTTAATAGGAAAGCCCAAAAATAGTATATGTAGGTCTCCACGCAGTACCCGGCCAGTGTGAGAAGAAACCTGTTCCCTCATCTATTTTCACTTTTTGTGCTGGCTGGTTAATTAGCTCCACAGCACTCCTGGAACACTCCATTTGGGAGGTGCCCAGGCCCAGCGATCATTAATTTTCTTTCAGTCACACCTTATGCTGTCACCATACAAGCAAAGTGGATCTGAGATAGATGTTTAGTCATCAAGCCCCCTAAATAGTTCTTCTCGGTTCACTTTGTACTGTAAATTCATTAACTCTTGCAGCCTTGGGGCCTCCGGTCTCTGCCTGAGGAGGGTGCCCAGAATGCCGTTCCTGCCACACAGCACAAAGAATCCTGCCACTCTGCCTGGCCCCGGTACATGAAGGAGTGAGACAGCTGCGCGCCAAAGCACCCTGGCAGGCTTCATCTGAAATCTGCATGGAATTTATTTTTCTGCATTTCCCTGTCAGGGATCCTCAGTACCCGGGTCCTGCCGGACCCACCACACTCAGACCCAGATCTGCCAGGCCTACTGCTATGGAACACAATTCATCGTCAGTCTCTGCACCAAACCAAGCCTGAGCCCTTCCCAAGGACACTGCTGTCACTGGCCTGGGGTACAGCTCAGGCTCTCGCTGTTAAAGCTCAGCAAGCGATTCTCACGTGCAGCAAGAACTGAGAACCAAGGAGGCAAGGAGGTAGCGAAAAGATCTGAAACATCTGTGTTCTTATTATGTCTGTGTTCCTACTACAAGACAAAGAAGTGGAAGAGATGAAAAGAAAAAGAAACTTGAGGGAATACTCAATCATCACATGATGAAAATAAAAGTCTCAGGATGTACATTCCTCAAGTGTATGTATATATATACATGTGTATCTGTATATACACATGTGCAGACACACTGTGTGTTTACAAAACATACATAACCATACACACTTGCACATGCACGGAGGGTTCCCAGAAGGACACACAGGACCCAGTAGTAGTGGCTGCCTCTGAGAACGGAAACTGACCAACTGGAAGCATGAAGGGAAGTATATGCTTTTCCACGGTTTACATGTTTTTCCATGTGCATACGTTTCCTATAAATATTTGGAATTTCCATTGCCTAGGATTGAACCATGTGTAGATGTAATCATCTCAAGTCTAAACGGGCCACCTGGGATAGCCTAACTTGGCAAGTGGGTGAAAGGACATTCTACTCCACAAAGACTGTTTCAAGTGGCAGTGTGCGGTGCTGAGTGCCGGGAGGTGAACTTGTTTCCAGTTGGCGGAGGTGAATACAGGACAGAAGAATAAGAAGGGCACCAGTGCCCTGTTCTGAAGGACAGTGGATTCTCAGCAGCACTGAGTGTACTTGCTCCCATCATCAATGGGCTCTGTGCAGGCACATGCTACATGTCTTCTCACCCTTCATCCTGGCTCTCTCCCAAGTCCTGGTCATCTCTGCTGTTGGCGTAGAGTGTGGGCGCCCTGGTGGGTGCAGCTCTCACAGGAGAATCCAGAGCCCTGGGGAAACGTTAGGTCTGCCAGGGAGAGGGCAGGAAAGGGAAAGGAATGAGGCAGGACAGGAGCAAGGAATACAGAGGTGAAAGGAATAGGGGTAGTAGCCACTACTGTAGGGGGGTAGGATATAGGTATGAATTCTTATTTCCATTTACCACGGCCTCTGGCTAGCAGCCTCTCCCAGCACCCCAATAAAACACCTGTAACTACAAAGTAAAAGACAAAAACTCACAAGTTCAAAAACTACATATACACCAAAAGATACGAGAGTGCCAGAACAGAAAACGATTCCCAGTAATGTCAAGGATGACAATGGAGCACCCTTTGTTTTTGTTACAACATTTGGTGAGCTAACCACAGATCAGCCCACAGGTGGAAGAGACATCGAATCCCTTACCCTGGTGTCTGCTGTGGTATCCACTCCAGCCTACCAACAGGAACCAGCAGATTCAGGTAGGCAAAACAGGGCTGGTGAGATCTTTTCTCTTTTGATGAAAATCAAATCCCCCAAATACTCACAAAACAATACGTGGTGGGAGACTGAGAAAATATAGCTTATTTGTGACAGGAAAGGGAATATTTTCTTGAAGACTCAAAGAAAGACAACTGAGAAAAACATTCAGTAAATTGCTTGGATACTCACTAGGATATAGGATGACATGGCCTCTATACCCTTTATAGGGTGCTTTGTTTTTAGATTACTTTCTCTGTAAGTTAGACTAAGATTTAAAAAGAGCAACTGCCAAATTATGACCCACATGTCAGGCATAAAGAGTAGAATTAACCCAATAGAAAATCCACTCAGTGATAAAGAACAAGCTTGAGGTGGTCTCCCCAGGATGCTAAGGAAAGGAGAAAACATTTTCATGATGTGAGAAAAGATTATAGATATAGAAAACAAAAGGTGCTTTCTGAGAAGAAATAAGGACATGATAAATTAATTTTTAAAAGTCAGAGAAAAGAAAAACAATCTTTTTTGAATTGAGGTTTGCACACTAAAAAGAACCCACTATGTTCTAGGCTGTTTCCTTCAAGGGAGACTCACACCGAGATACCTCCTGGAAAAATTGAAGTCGACAGTTTAAGAAATAATTATCACAAGCAGCCAGGTTAGTTAAAAAAAATTAATGGGATACAAAACCACAGAGACTTTCATAGGAACTGGAACCTAGAACCCAAATGCCCTCAGACTTCTTGTACCACAAACTGGGTGGCTTAAACAACAGAAATGTATTCTCACATTTCTGGAGGCTCTAAGTCCAAAATCAAGTTGTTGGGAAGGGTCCATGCTCTCTCTGAAGGCTCTAGGGGAGAATCTGGTCCATGTTTTTCTCTTCGTTTCTGGTGCTCCTTGGCTTGTAGGCTCATCACTCCAATCTCTGCCTCTGTAATCACAGGGCATTCTTCCCCGTGTAGCTGTCTCTGATCTTAGAGAGACACCTGTTAAACTGAGTAGGGCCCACCCACCCTAATCAACTATGACCTCATTTTCACTTGATTACATTTACAAAGACCCAACTTCCAAATAAGGTCACTTTCACAGGTACTGAGAGTTAGGACTTCAATGTTTTCTTTTGGGAGGACACATTCTATTCACAACGCTTCTCAACATCAAAAGCGGCAAGTCAAAAAGCAACATCTACGAAATCTGAGGGAGCAAATAGCATGATCAAAACTTATAAAACCAAGCTAAACTTTCTATTAAGTGCGGTATTAACCAATTAAACAAAAAAAAAATCTCAAAAACCCAAAGGCTCAGAAAATGCATGGTCCATTTATCCTTCTGAGAAAAAAAAAAAGTTACTTAAGAATCAAATTTAATTATGCCACAGTGGGAATGTGATTTTTTTTACAAAGGCAATAAACTATCACCTAAGCCCAGCTTTCCAATGTTTCACTCAGCATCCCCTCTTCTGCTTCCACTACCTTCTCATTCAGGAAATGTGTTTTCCGAACCATATCCTTCACCCCATAGTGCAGAAAGAATCTTACTTTATCTTGTGACCTCTTAAAACAATAGCACCCTGTGCCAGAACTTGCTAACAATGGCTAACATTTTTGACATGATTGTGATATGGGGCAGAGAAAGCTCTCTTCACCCCTCCCATCCTCCCAAACCAGCAGAGTAACACAACACCACAATGACCATTTTCACTGCCAAGGAACTGAAATTACAAAAAAAGAAAAAGTTGAGTTTACCATATGGTCAACGTTGTTTTTGTGTTTTTTTTTTCACAACATGTGGAATAAGCCTTTAAGCCAGTGTACACAATTTTGTATCTGCCATATGACAATGGGAAAATAATATGCACCACCAAAGGCTAGAAGGAAGTTCAGTAAAATGTCGATGGTGGTTATGCTTACGAGGGTGGAAGTACTGATGGCTTTTTTCCCTTTCTTCTACATTTTAAGGTAGACATATGTTCTGATATTTTTGTGAGAATATTTTATAAAACATTTTATTTTCCACTACACACTTATTTGAAACATAAATTTATATCCATCTTCCTTTTTCTCCCAGAGGTTTACCAGCAAGCCCAGCCACTCCCATGGATACCTGTCAAGTTCCTGCTCTCCTGAGTCCCTTTCCCAGGAGGAGGACTCACTTTTCCATCTCCAGGTATCTCTCCCTGTGCGCACTGGTTTTATTCAATCCATCTTGTCCATCTAGCCCAAACTGTCCATAGTCATCTTTCTCCCAGGTCTTTCTGACGTCGGACGGTCTTCCTTGTTGGTTGTTCTCACAGTCAAGTTCAAGACTGGCTTCCTCCTACAGCCACTGACGGTCCAAGATCCAGTTCCTTACCAGACGTACTTCAAAGTAATTAAAAGAAACCCCACGGCCCTAGCTTTGTCTACACTGACTTCTCTGCTTTTAACTCTCATCTCCAATAATTAATCCTTCTCTTAACATTAAAGAGAAGGATTCCCCAAACCACCACCCGAATACACCTGCTTTACATTATAACATTTTTTTTATAACAATGTAAAGAACTCCACTTTTCCCACAGAACTTTCTTTTGAGGTGAAGGGAGTGACCTGAGGAATGATGAGGGTAGAACCATCATGCTGCCCATCTTAACCCTGTGTAAATGGTCCCTGGGAGTTGGGCGACGCGGCAGCCCTGGGGACCGACCTCCACACTGGATTTCCAACTCCTAAAGCCATTTCTCATCTCAGTTACACACCGCGCCCCACCATAACCGCTGGAGCTCACCTACCCTGACCTAAACATTGAATACCCACGTAACATCCGGATATTTACTGAGTTCTCTCATCGAATGTATCTGCCCTAAGAATGAAAATGATTAAGCTAACAGTTATTAAGACCTGACTTTGCATACCAGACACCTTGTTAAGCATTTTATATACATTAGCTTACTTATATACACTATCCCATTTAAAGTAAATGCTGTCATTACCCCCATTATAGATGAAGAAATTGTGGCCTAGAGAGGCTAAGGAAGTTGTCTCGAGTCCCACAGCCTCTAAACGGCAAACCCGGATTTGAGCCCAGGCAGTCTGAGCCCATAGTCAGAACTCTCCATGATGGCATCACACTGGCCTGCCTTCCCACACCACGGGGATCCCCTACCAACGTGCATACTGAGCTTGGAGTACTGTTTGGTGCTTAAGAAATTATCCTCCACAGATAATTTAGCAAGTCATGTTTCTCTGAATGATAATCATCGGGAACATTCTGTCATATTGGACATGCTGACATTTTGGGGGTGGAAAAATAAATGGAGGCAAAAGGCTTTCAGAACAATACCGTAACCAGTACACCACCCCCTCACTAACTACTCACATCCAAACTCTGGCAGTCCCGTCAGCAAAGCTGTCTGCCAGCAGGCCTCATTACAAGAGAGAGAATAAAAGGGAGCTGCTACCATTTATCTTATTTCAACTCCTTACAAGGAAAATGGGATCTATAAACATTTGGTGAAAAATGGCTCAAAGTTACTAGGCAGCATTTAAAGATTCTTTCCCCACAAAAACACATTAAGAATGCAACACAACCGATTCAGTGCACATTCTAGGAAGAAGCAGACTAAATCAATTGTGTGTGTGTGGCCATTTAACAAGATCCTTTCCAGGCTGGTATTGTTGGGGGGAGGGGACAGGGAGTGGGGAGAGAATGAGATGACTTTACATTTTCTGCCCTCGCCATTTTATTTGCTATATTCCTCCTCCATCATCAAAAAAGATCATTGCTCAGTTTTCAAAACAGCAGCCTCAATGACATGTCTGGTAAAATATCTTAGCAACAATGTCAATATTGTCTCAGCACAGCTAACCATGTTAACATTCCACTCTAATCATGATTGCTCAAATATAAAATGGAATGCAAGCTACTCACTTCATTCATTCTCTAGTATCACTCTGGAAAAACAGCCCTCTAACAATTTCTATGCAGTTGTATGTAAATTAAACATCAAAATTATATTCAATAGCTATTTGTTTTTGTGTATCTAACTTGCAAGTGTGAGAATCGGCAAATGTTGATGAGAAATCGGCATAAACACAAGAACCAAGTAAAACATATTGACAAATTACTTTGATCAAATCCTGTTATTTCTGTAATGGAATCTTTTCTGTAATGGAATCTTTTCACTCATCTGCTTGTACATCGTATTTCAAATCCATCTTTGTAGGGCTGCCAAGAACACGGTTTACTGGATCATGGGGGAGCTCTTTCTCCTAAGAATTTTCAAAGTCACATGCACATCCCTCTGCCATGGCTGGTTGGGGCTATCCCTGCATAGACACAGGAACAAACAGCACACCAGTGGCTCCCAAGCT
Source organism: Rhinolophus ferrumequinum (assembly GCF_004115265.2). NCBI lineage: Eukaryota > Metazoa > Chordata > Mammalia > Chiroptera > Rhinolophidae > Rhinolophus > Rhinolophus ferrumequinum. Next base: position 63,082,774 of record NC_046291.1, read on the forward strand.
TGGCTGCCCATTCAAAAACCATTTTAAAAAAGCACAGAAGCTTGGGTCTCACTGATGGTGAGTGATTCTGTAAGTCTGATGGGAATTTGAATCACAAGTGGCTCTGATGATCCAGCCAAGCTCAGGAATCACAGCACTAGATAACTAAACTAGAGGTTATGCTTGTAAAGCCCAGATGCACACCAAATCACATGGGCAGAGCACCTTTGAGCGCACACACATCTTAGCAGAATTCTGGTAGGGGACCCCTGCATTCAGGCCTCACATTCCTTCCTCCTCCCCTCTCCTAGTGAACACATGCCCTCCCAGACTATTTACAGCACTGTCCCACAGCACTCCGCTAAGGCCAGACCCATCACCACGGCTCTGTCCTCTATCTGCTCCAGATGGAGTGGCCAGGGTCATGGCTGTCACACAGACCAGGGAACAAACAAAACAAAAATATCTAAGACGCCGCCATTATCTCAAGCCTGGAGACGAGAGTCAAGGAGCAGAAAAGCACAGAAGCCAGAATGGTACAGAAATTACCATAAGATATAATAAGAGCAAACATTTACAAAATGCTTACTATAGTCCAAGCATTGTTCTAAGCACTTTAAACCACTGAGTCCTCAGGACAACCCGCAATCTTGGAAAGTAGATACCCTTAGCATCCCCATTTTACAGATGCAAAAATGGAAATAGTGAGGTTAAACAACTAGACCTGGGAACCTAAGCAACCTGGCTGCTATAATGCCCTGAATATAGACTTTGGAGACAGCGCGATAAACTGGATTCAAATCCTGGGTAGAAGTACTTAGTAATTGTGTAGTCTTAAGCCAATTTTTTAACCTTTCCAAATAAGCTATTTATGTAAGGTAACTATTTATAAGCATTTGACACAGTCTGATACATAGTAAACACTCAAAGGATAACTTTTTTCCTCCCAGGGATTCACTTCCTAGTGAACTGTGGTTTCACTTCCTGCTTTCTTCAGTATCTTGAAGAAGAAAAAGAGGTATGTCACCCCTCCCTCAAAACATTTGCGTATCAAAAACTCTTGATAGCAATTTAAATATTTGTATATTTTATTTCCTTGCTTAATGGGCATTTACCAAAAATCAAGCATACTACGTGGTAAAACCAAAAGAAAACAAAAAATTTCCCACAATGTCAACATTATCACACCTACGGTTTACAAAAAAAACAAACTTCATTTCATTTGACACAGAGATTATCACCTTCATTTTACAGGCAAGCAAACTGAGGTTCATAAAAATGAAACAACTTGTTCAAAGAGAACTAGTGTGTGTGTGTATATATATATATATATATATATATATATATATATGTTCACACTGGAACTCTGACTAAGATTTCTGAAGCCAAACAAGCAGAATGCTTATTCATCTTTAAGATGCTGCTTCCATAAATCAGACGAGATTTGAGGTACTATTTGGGGAGTCCAATAACCATGGTAACAATTTAATGGATATGTGTGTGTGGAGGGGGGAAACTCCAGAACCTCTAATCTTCAGAATTTTAGAGCTAAGGATGTAGCTCTAAGAGGTTTAATCAGATTAGCACCATCAAAACTCACACACAGAGCAGGAAAAGAAAGTTGACCTCCCTGAAATAATGATTTGTAACCTCTGTCGGTTTTTAACATGGAACTTACAGAATTAAAACAAAATCCTTCACTTAATCCTACTGAAAATGAAGGATGACTTAGATGAACCTTTTTAGGTTTTATAATTCAAAATTAAACAAGACATGCTTGACTTGATTAGAACGCAAGCTAGTAAACGATCAGTGGTTAATCTTACCAAAATAGTGAAACAGCTACCAAACCCAACAGAAAAATAGGTTAAATAAACAGAGAAAAAATTTAAATCTTTATTTTTGACAAATACTTATATAACATACACTAGCTGCTAAGCATGGATTTAAACAATTTATAATAACTCATTTGATCCTCATAAGTGACCCCTGAGGCACAGAAAGGTTAAGTAATTTGCTCAAGCTGACACAACTGGTAAGCTGTGGAGCCAGGATACAAATCCAGGCAGTACTGTTTGGAAGGGCCAATCAGTACGATGTGGGTAAAGGGGATCCAATATATGGTGATGGAAAGAGAACTGATTCTGGGTGGTGAACACACAATGGGATTTATAGATGATGTATCACAGAATTGTATACCTGAATCTATGTAACTTTACTAACAATTGTCACCCCAATAAACTTTAATAAAAAAAAAAGATGTGTTTCTATTCATTCTAAAGAATTGCATAATTAAAAGAATGAGATCTAAGTGTTCCCTATCACACTGGCAAAGATGAAATAGTTTGATGACAACCTATGTAGGTAAGCATGTAAACAAACTAGCATTCACATATATTGAAGGTGGAATTGTACATTTAATGCCACCTTTTTGAAGGGCAACTTTACAAAATCTAGGAATGCTATAAATGAACACACTTGTTAACCAATAGTTTTTCTTATAACGACTCTTTTGAAAGCACAGGCAGTTATATACAAGGAGATTCACTCTAGTATTGATTGCAATGATGACAAAAAAGATACAGTCCTCAACAGGGGAATAATGAAATAAGTTATAGGATATGTATCCATTGTAATACTGAGCAACTTTTTAAAAACTTACATGTATTAGTACGTGCTACCATAAGAAAAGGCCTAAAGATGCCTTCAATCAACACAGTAATTTACACACACTGTAAAGTCCGTGTGGGTTTTCTTAAGAATCTATACATGTATACAGAGGGTGCCCCCAAAAATGTATACACATTTTAAGAAAGGAAAAAACTGTATTAAAATTATGCTGATGGTAACCACTTTGAGCACCTCTTGTAATTGCAGAAGTCAAACAAGACTTGTATTCATCTTTTGTTATCGGTATATACTATTACAATTTTAATACAGTTTTTTCCTTTCTTAAAATGTGTATACATTTTTTGGCATCCTCTGTATATATAAATACATGTGCACATATGTGCACAGAAAATATCTAGAAAAGATCAAATAAACTGTTAACATTAATTGCCTTTGGGGAGTGAAAAATACCAGTGTATAACTCTTTTTAATAACGGTATATTATATTTAACTAGTATTACATTTATGGTCTTTGAGTGGCTTGACAAAAAAAAATAATAGGATGGATTTATAAAAGTCTCAAGGACACCAAACAGAAATGGGCTTTAAGATATAGAAAAGAAATAGAGATATTACTCCCAGTGATTGAGTCTAGATTGAGACCTTGTAAGAATTTCAAAAATAATCCTTCTAGTGAAGGAAAAAGAAAACACTTCTAGAGGGAAAAAAAATCAAAATAAATATCCCTGGAGACAGAAATTATAAGGGAAATCTACTGTTTTCTATTTCAGGGATATGCTTTCCTCTGTATTTACTCAGTGCTAGAGATAAACATAAGGAAGCCAGCCAGAGATATAGTAGAAACTGAACTAGCCTGGAATCAAAAACTACACTTTGACCCCATCTTTACTTTAGCTATATGACCTTGGGCAGTTGCTCAATGCCCCTTTTCTTAATAGTCCTCAAAAAATGTAGACACCGAACTCAATTTCTAAGATCTTTCCAGATCTAAAACCTTTTATTTCATTATTTTATCTTAATTTGAAAAAGAATTCCTGTACACAATAATCTAAGAATATGAGCCATGGATAAAAAAAAACACTTAAAAATAGAGTAATTAAGGAGATACTTAACTATCGGGAACTAACCCTGCCTGCTGTTAGGAACTCACCAGTAATCAGGCTTCCAGGACATCCAGGTAGCAGGAAGCACTTAGACTTTTGGACTGTGCACAGAGGCAGGCTGCTATGAAGTACTGTGGAAAACCTGATGACTCATTTGAATTAGTGTTATGCTTTTATTCTGGTTTCTCTATACAATACATTTCTTAAATATAAGCCAAGTAGGCTGGTGGATCTCCAGCCTTAGCACAGACATGAAATTTTAACAATGCACGACACACTTCTACCCATTGGACACAGGTAGTTTCACTATCAACAGCTTTAATGAAAATTCCCCTGTGAATGACTTGATAAGGAAACCCCACTATTACACACCAGGGACGGCACCGGGAAAAGAGAAGAACCAGACTGAAGAGCTTCATACATTCCCAACAGAAAAAAAATGTAAAATGGACATAAAAAGACAACCACTGAAGAGAAAATATAAATGGACCCTCAATATTTAAGGAGGTCTATCAATCTCAAAGAAATGTGATTTTAAAACAATCTATAGACATAATCTATAAACATGGCAGAGACTGTTACAATTCACAAATACCCATTAAAAGCAAGTCACGCAAGCAGGCACGCTCATACACTGCTTACACAGGTGGCAACCAATACAATCCTTCTGGAAAACAAGTTGGCAAGAGGTACCAGGAGCTTCTGAAAAGTTCATTTCCTTTCGCTATTAATTCCTTGCCTGGAAACATTCTACCAAAATAATCAGAGATTTGTACAAAGGGTATTTTCCAGAGTTTCTTAATGAATGAGAAAAACACGGAAACAATTAAAATGAGCCCAAACAAAATCGTATATTGGTACAATAACGTATTAGGCATTTTTCTAAGATTAATGACATTAAAAAGGACAATGCAAAAGATAAAGAATATCATGGAGTGTTTTTTCCCTTTTTTTCCTTAGGGCTTTTTCTCAATGTCCTATCCATATTTCCCAAATTTTCTATAATGAGCACATACTATTGGGCATTGATTCAAAGACCATATTTATTTTCACTTTAACTTTTCCAAAGCCCAAATGTATGTAATAGTTGATGGCATCTTAAAATCGCTACCAGCCAGTCAATGGTTGCGATGAGGCGGTCACTGAGAAAGCTGGGTTATTACATCTGGCGGAGTGACTACACAAGTGTAACCCCTTTCAGGTTTTGGTCAACACACCACTTAAGATCCACTGTGGAAAGACTGAGAACCCTGGATTTCATCTGAACGCCTTCCATTAAGACCTCCTTTTGAGATCAGAAAAGGATGTCATCAAATTTGCAGGAGAGAGGTCTGCAGCTCGGAAGAAAAGTTCGGGAGAATATCGTGAAGGACTCAAAAACCACCGCGGCCTCTGTGCTGTGAATGGCTGAGAAGATCGCGCCGTGTGGAAACTGGGTATTGACAACTCATTAAAAAAATGATTTAGGAGGCTCAGGCTCTGAATATAAATTTGAAATACCTCAACAAACTTATTTACGTTTTCCCTCTATTTTATGAAAAACACGGAGATATGTAAAAATAACTCTCTAAAAGAAGAAAATCCTCAGTAAACGCAACACACTTTAAAAGTATTACGTCAGTTTAATTGACAGCAGCTCTTTCTTACTTCGTAGTACAAAAAATAACGGTGTGTTTTAGAATCAGTGAAATAAGGTATCCTGTCTGTATTCAGAACAATCAAGACCAGTGCTACAGGCTGAATTGTGCTCTGCCCCCAATTCCCATGTTGAAGCCCCAACCCCCGATGTGAGGGCATTACAAGGCAGGTCCTTTGGGGGGGAGTTAGGTTGAAATGAGGTCATGAGGGTGGGCCCCTCATGATGGAGTTAGTGCCCTTATAAGAAGAAACACCAGAGAGCTTGCTGTCTCTCTCTTTTGTGATGTGAAGACACGGGGAAGCTGTGTGCAAGCAAGAACCTTCACCAGATCCCAACCATGCCGATGCCCTGATCTCAAGCTTCCAGCCTCCAGAACAGAGCTGAGAGAAAATAAACTTCTGTTGTTTAAGCCACTCAGTCTACGGCATTTTGTTATGGTAGCACGAACTAAGACAACAAGAAAATGTACCATCAAACATCAAAATATGTTTTAATATATGGTACTTGGAAATGATTCTCTACATAACTCTAAAGTCATCTAGAAAATGTGCTTGGGGTGGGGCAGGAACAAACAAACCCTTGCAAAAACATAAGGCATTAATACATAAACTTTTCCATTTTGAAAACAAATGAAAGTATAGTCCTCAGGACATCAGCAGTGTAGAGGTGGCTCTCTTCCATCCTTAACCTGGAGTTTGTATCCAGGCTCTCAGCCTCTATTACCAGCCAGTTCCATGATCTATAAAAACTCCAGAAAAGTGCCCAAACCACTCGAGCCACCTATGTGCATGACCCGTATCAAAGACGTCATCATTCCTCAGTAATCTGTGCTCTGAGACACTCTCAGGGCACAGAGAATGTCATCATGTACCAAACCTAGCAGTTTGATGTCCCTAAACTCCCTTAAAAATGGGCAATTCTCTGACACAAATAAACTTTGAGTAAAAAAATCAAAAAACAGCTACTCAGGTCTTGTTTTCTCTTTACCCTTAAGATAGTGCTGTGGTCCCCAGAACACAGGACAAGAATCTGAGTCTACATTGGGAACTTTTGATATGATACAACTAGCCTGTCACCAAAGTGGGGAGAATGTGGGACAGAGAGAGTTGAGAGACACAAAGCCTACTTTCTAACTCCATGGTGTCAGATGTGAAAAACGGCATCTCCATATGATGCTCTACACCAGGACTAGGGCTATCTAAATTGGTTACTCCTGGTGGCCATCCTGTAGGACAAATGCAAGGTCAAAGCCTCTGTCCCCTTAAGAAGAAGAATAAATTTAGATCATCTTCTATGGCAAAAATAAGTCCATTGAGGTAAAAATCTTTAGTAGATTGCCTTCCCTCTCAGTGACTATATCTGCCAGTGGAGTCTATGAAATCAAGTTTTTTACATTTCGGTAAAATAGAAATAAACCTTGGAAGTCCCCTTTCGGGAAATGCAAATAGTTCACAATGCAAATGAAAATTCAAATATGGAGTTTTTCATGGGAATTAAGAAGCTACACATGACAAAGCTCTTTGAAGACGAGGTCTATACAAAAAGAGGATCATTGTTTTTTGTCTTTTACAGAAAAGCAGCTCTAATGAAAAAAATATTGGTCAAATGAAATTAGAGTTGACCAAAGAATGGGCTCTGAATTAATTGTTAATTTATATTTTCATATTAAGCTTCCTATTGCATTTACACAGATACATGCAAAAAGTGATCCAAGTAAGTAAGTGTTGTTGTTTGAGAATTTTGCCACATCCTTTATGATGATTCAGATAGGTTGTGACTTGCTGAAGGTCTTATTGGCCATAAAAAGTGGGAGATCCAGGATGAGTCTTGACTTCACCTTCTTCTCGGTCCAGAGCTTTCTCTAATTATGCCCCTCACGGGAAACAGGAAGGTCAGGACAGAGCAGGTTGCTCCATTGTGTGTAGGTGTCTGACAGATGATAAATGCTCAGTAAGTATTTGTTCCCTTCCTTCTCTAACTCTTTCATCTGTTAGATTTCCCTAAAACCTGTGAGAAAGCTACAAAGAGGACAGGGGACAGGGCTTCCACATATGAAAACCTTCATTAGTTAAGGATGTCTTGAGATGAAACATCTCAGAAACTTTATAAACTGTACTTAGAAATCTCTTCTTAAGGCTGCTTGCTAACTCCTGAAATCTCTTGAGCAAGGGTAAAAGCCTTTCAGTTTAACTTCACAAAGAAAAAAGATAAAATGCAAGTACTTGATATAGGCTAAAAGGTAAAATGAATGATTTTCAAAGTATAAGCCATCATACAACAAACAATTCTGAGCTTTCCCACTTTGGTTATGAGGGAAAGGGCAAAGAGAGCGGAAGAGCCTTTAGTATCTAAAGTTGATGGCAAGTTATGGAACGAAGCTCCTAGAACCTCACTCTTTTGTCTGAGATCAGCCCTGCTTTCTCTTTAACAGGGAAGGAACAAGAAGTTTTGGAAGCGTTTTGTTTGTTCTTTAAGGTATCACAGAGTTTTCTCAAGAAAGCACAGCTGTAGTGAATATCGAGCAAAAGCCAGATGTCAAACGAGACAATTTTGCAAAGAGCTTCTCTTATTTACAACATCCCTGTGAGGTAGCTTAGCTAGGTTAAGAAATTTGTGTAAGTTCAAATAAACTGGGAGGTGATCAAGCTTCCCAGCTTTGCATGTGTATCTTCTAATTCTAAAAGCTGTATTGTTTCTAGACTTTGTGACATGTATGAGGGACAACAAAGAGAAAAACTGATAAAGGGATCGATCACACCAGAGGGAACAGCGTTATTACTTCTACCAAACACCAGCTTGGTTCCGTTCTATGTTTAAATCATGTCCTAATATTTTACAGAATTTGTTCAAATGCCGCAGTAAAGAGAAATACAATACCTTTAGTCTGAATTACTTCTGCTTGTTCTATTGCTTGGAAAACACTTTTGGGGTCAGTTAACAACAAGATACCAAATATCCAGACCTCAGCAAGACAGTCACTGCACTAAATTCCTAAATAATAGTCCACAACCACAGAAAATTGGCAATGCAGCACAGAATAATCAAAAGCAGCTTCATATTTTCCAGATAAAACAAAGCATCGTTTGTATTGAGGCATTTTTAGAAGGTACCACTGAAAACCAGACTGCAGCCTGGAATGGCTTAAAATACCACATTTAACAATCACATCAATGACTTTTAAACTTTAGAGGCAAACAGCTTCCTTTTACTACAAATTCAAAGTGAAGGATTAGATGCAAAGCTAACAGATTAATTCAGTACATACTCAAGCTTAGAGACTATCCAATGCCTTAATTAATACCATTACAAGTGTATTTCGCCAACCAGCTGGGTTTTAACGATTAAAAGGTGAAGGTCAAATTTTTTTTTTAATAAATTGCTTCAAATTAAGCCCCCTCCCCCCCATTGTAAAAAGAACACAGATAATTAAATTGAAAGGGAAACACTAATAAATAATTATTTTGGCATATTAAGCAACCTATCCTTAATCAGTCTATATTTTAATTGAGGCAGTACCACAATTAAAAGTTCACTGAATTTTGCTCTTCTGCTTTGACTTGAAGCTACTTCTACACCAATACAGAATAACTAGGAAAGACTATGGATTCAAGCCTGGCAGAGGGCAAGAGAAGAGCTAGAAGGACAAGAGGCCTTGCCTGTCTAATGCTTCCAGAATGATTCCACTATCGCCAGGATTAAAAGAAAAACAAAAACACTACCAACTGTGAGCTTAGACTATATCATAGATGTCAGATAAAATTATGTTTCATTTCTTATAAACCAGTAGGCAGAAAAGGTCCAAAACACTAGCCAAGCCCTTTACTCACTACATTGGAGCAATAGCTATTATAATGATTTATACTAGATATCTGTGCTTGGTTTGTTTTTGAAGTAGAAGGGACCTGCCCAGTGTCTATGACTGAAGAATCCTCTGCAATGTGCGTCTTGGTGGGAGGTAAAGTCCACCTTGTCCTACAGAAGCTAAGAAGTACAAATACACACTTGTCAGGCCTCTCTTGCAGCTAGAACACAGGCATGGGAACCAGGCTCAGCTAGTTAGTTGCACTTGATCCACACATTCAATTTTTCCTTGGCTATTCTTTAGCATTTTCTCTTCCAGATGAATTTTTAAATCAACTGGGTATGCTGTGTTTAAAAAAAAAAAAAATAACAGGATTTTTGGGCAGTGAAAATACACTATATGATACTATAATAGTGTTACATGTCATTATACATTTGTCCAAATCCACAGAATGCACAACACCAAGAGTGAACCCTAATATAAACTATGGACTTGGGGCGATTATGATGTGTCAATGTAGGTACATCAAATGTGTGTCCTACACCAATGTGTGTAGGACAAATGCACCACTTTGGTGTGGGATGGTGATAATGGAAGAGGCTGCGCATGTGTGACATGGGGTATACAAAAAAATCTCTGTATCTTCGTCTCAATTCTGCTGTGAACCTACAACTGCTCTAAGTACAGATAATTTTGTAAAAATCTGGTGGTTTTAAAAAATGAATCTACCCGTTCAGAAATATGGTATTTCTCTCCATTTATTCAGGTCTCCCTTTAAGACTTTCAGTAAAGTTTTGTTAGTGTCTTCAATATAAGGCTTGTATATTTTTTCTTAGGTTGATATTTAAAGTTTTTTCCTATCATAAAATGGGACCTTTTTCCTATTCATTTTCTAAACAGTGCTGCTATACATAAAAGATATTAATTTCTTATGTTGCTATTATATTCACTCTAAACTCTTATTAGATCCAGATTTGATAACAGAAAACTTTCAATCTTAGAATACAGTAATTATTTCATTTTTCAAATTAAGTTTAATAACAGTAACATTAAGATTTTGTGATAGTATAGGTCACTTAAAATAAAGAGACATGTGGTAAAAGGTTGTGGATCTCTCCAGAGAGCTTCAAAATAAAGGTAACACCTCATTTACTTGTTTTAGATCAAGGTCCTAACATAAGAGCAAGGAGAGAAAAAATAGAGGCCCTCATCTGGCACCCCCTACATTATAGTTTAATATTGATTTTTGCTCCCTTAGGCCCAGCTCAAGGTCAAGAGAAAGACAGTGCTCATTCAGAGTCATGGAATGGTCGAGACGAGGTAAATTTACTTTCCCAAAACACATTTTAAAGTTTTTAATATTGCATTCTCCAATATGATTCTATAGTGTCCAGAAAACACTTTTTGCTCAGCTATAAGCACTTCCTAGATAAAAAAAAAAAAACACATAATCATAAAAAAAGATGTTTGCTATTTTTAGAGTTTACTCAATGGCTTTCAATAGTTTAATATCTCACTATCCGTATTTCAAATATCCATATATATACGTATATGTGTGTGTGTGTGTGTGTGTGTGTGTGTGTGTGTGTGCGTGTGTATAACAAATTTCAATTCCTGCTAAATTTTTACCATTAGTTTAAAGTAGGTACATGTGATATCTTCTTTTAGGGATAGAAGCTGAGGGCACACCAACTGTTCAATACTACTTCTAAAAAAATAGTTGTTTTCTTTTGAAGAATACTAAATTTAACTCAGTGATTATATTTTCCAAATTTTCACAATAGGTTCATAAAAGGGTAGTTCAAGATTGTCTATAAAAACAATCTACAAAGGATAGGAAAAGCTGAACTCAGTATTTTAGACGTGAATATTTCCTAAATTTCTAGGATTGTGAGTTCAAGTAGATAGAAATTAATTTTCCTTTGTGCTTGCAACAAAGATTGGTGTTAATTGGAAACAGTAGAGCAAAATTTTTCCATACTGCAGGAGATACTATTACCCAACTTTCAGAGGAGTCTCAGATTAGCCAGCTTCAATTTACAGAGAAACTTAGCTATGATTTACTTATATAATGAGAGTTGGCGCAGAGCTCAGCATATGAATGGTCAAATTCCAAGTATTTTCCCCAATCATTTTGTGACATAACTTCAAGATTTAAAATTCCATCTGCTTTGTTCCCCAACTAATACAACCAGGTTGTAGTTAAAAGGAAAAAGGCACATATTATACAGATGTTTTATGAGAAACGTTCCCATTACTTTTTCAAGTTGGTTTGCATTAGTGAAAAGCCGCCGTGTGGGAATTATTATGAAGAAGTGATTCAGAAAATAAAAACAGTAGTTGCTCTTAAAGACAAGGGGGATTTAAACCCCAAATCACATGATCTACAACTGAAAAAGTTTCAAATGCAAACTATGTTCACTGTCTGGCCCATCTGAAAGACAGGGTGCTGAGTACCATTTATATACTGTTATTTCACATGAGCCTGGATTGATCAAAAAGGATGGTAGGTTGGTTGTGAAAGACTCCATCACTAAGTGGGGGAGTTTTGGCTTGGATACTCTGGCCACTGGTTGGCAGCTCTAGCCAGATAGTTTAGAATCTAACTTTATGCTGGAAATTACAAAGGCATTTAACGAAGCAAACAACAAAGTTCCTGAGATCAGTGTCAGATGAGCCAAAACTGGAAAAGAAAAAAAAAATTTTTTTTTTTTTTTAAACTCCTTTCAGAGAAATAAAGAGAAGGATGTTTTGGCTGTGACCCAACAGAGGGTGAATGTCCTCCTGGACAGAAATTATGGGAACTGAAAATTCTCCATAGTAACAGTTCTAATTAATTATTCAAAGCTAGGGGTTGATTTTCTAAGGTTAAGAGCTAACTATGGTCTCCTGTTTCTATTATTAAAAACTGGTTTCTTCTTTGTATCTGTTTACTCATGCATTAATGAGAAGCTTCTAATGGAATCTTAACAGCAACTTGACAACAAAGACTACTTTTAAGGTAAGTTTGTCATTTTTACAGACTTGGTTTAAGGGATAACTAATAAACAAGAAATTTGTCTAGGTTCCATATAACCAAAAAGTTTTTAAGTCCCCTTTATATATAAGTATAGAAATAACAGATATTAACAATCTTATCATAAGGTATTAGAAAATCTTTTGAATTAAAAAGTTAGCTATAATTTTACGGAAAGTAATGTTACGAAAATAAGCATACTTATTTATATTTTAATAGAAATTAAAACTCTTTAAATGCATGTTAATCCAGAGTTGGCGAATGGCTGGTTCTCCGAGTTATTGTATATTGAATATATATATGTATATTGAATATATGCAATAACTCGGAAAACCAGCCATTCGCCAACTCTGGATTAACATGTGTTTACAGAATGAAATGGCACATTTCGGGGAAATTAATCTACACTAACAGAATTTCATTGTGCAATACAGGTACACAGTAAGTAGTTTTCCTAGAGAGAGAAATGGGGTGTAACACTGAGTGGTCACCAAAATAACCTTATTGGAGTTCATCACATGGGATGGAACGTAGAGTCACAATGACCACATACATACCAGAACTCTAGAAACAGAAATGAAATCCAAGCCAAATTAAGTAGCTCTCATCATAATGAAAATTAAGCAGTCTGGCATTGAGTGGGGCTACATCTGTTGGGGGAAAACTTGATATTCAAAAGATGAGGACCAGTCAGCCAGCAGTTGGTCAAACATATAAAATGCAATTACATGTGGGAAAAGGGAAAGGGCTTCCTAGAAACCGAATTCCTGGACACACCTGCCATCCCTGAATGTCTCTATGTCAAACTCTGGATCTGAATGCCCTGTTAAAATTATGAACCTTACACATATTCTAGGGAAGGAGTTGGTTCAGAACCCAAACTCAATTTTCAACGTCACTTCTCAAAAGAAAGTTCAGAACTACATGTCGTTCCAATACACTGTTTGTTCTAACCCATATCGCTTCTCTGATGGTTCCTGATGCACTGACATCTGCCCAGCCTGGGGTGGGGTCCTGCAGCTCCACACCCACCATGTTTGCTTGACCCAATTCATTCTTTTACACATACCTGTTTCCTTCTTGCTTCCCTTTCCTCCCTCTCGGCTCTTCTTCAGCACAGCCTTTAACATGTTTGACACTCCTTTGCCTCTAAAGAGAAAAGGAGGGGAGGGAAGAGGAATTAAGGGTTGTAAGTTAGAATATACCCATAACTAGCATATTGACACAAGAGGTAACTTGTGTGCAAACAAACAGATTGCTTGGGGTGATATAAAGGTGCCTTGAGTTTTACATTAATGGTCTATGAATAAAGTAAGATGAGAAACTACATGCTAAAGACATAAGGAGTGTTCTATAATATTTAATGAAGTGATCAGAAGTTCACGGTCTTGCTATAAAAGTTTTTAAAAAACCCACAACAGTGCATTCTCAGCATTCCATATCTAATTAAAGTAACAAGGGTAAATCTAGGCCCATTACTATAAGGTGTCTGGCATAGGACTGCGGGTCCTCCCAGCCCCAGTTCATCAAAAGAAAACATTAAAACAGAGAATCAAAAAGATAATGGTTAAGAAGGAAGTTACATAAAGACATGTTTTACAGATGCTAGTGATTATATAACCCCAAGGAAAACATTTTGGAAGGTTATCAGAATGAAAGACACCTTATAAGCAGTTGCAAAATAAATACAGTGGGAACACATTTTAACCCTGATGTCAGGGGACGTGATCAAACAGCACACACTACAGCGTGTTTGTACTATGGATAGTTATGACTCTTTGGGGAGGTGGGGAGGAAAGTGGAACAGGCCAGTAGCATTACAGCTGAATCCTTTCAATAAACGAGCTGTATTTTTAAGCGGGGTTGTCCTGAGCATGTAAAAACAACACAATGGCCCAGGCCTAAGATGAAACATGAAACCATCCCGACAGCAAGAGACAGACAAAAGGACCATTATTTTCATTATTTCAACAATCTCCTTTAGCTCTCTCTTCCCTCCACGGAGATGAGATGGCTGGACAACTCCAAATAGCAACAAATCTGAGTGGCTTGTATTACCCATCACAACGCACCCAATGCACCAAAGGAGAGGAAGGTAGAAGGCAGGCAGGTTGCTTCTGAAAGAAAAAAGGAAAAAAGAACTCGAGATAGGAGCGGAGAGAGGGGGAGGAAGGGAGAAAGTCCTATACAGAGCAGGGCTCCCAAACCTGCCCAGTTTGCCTGAATGCTTAAAATGGCCTCTGTGGAACACCCTCCATGGTCTCACCCCCCCAAAGTGAAGCACAGGTTTTGTGGGGACCACTGAGAGGCATGAAGAGTTTCAACGTGTTGCCATTCGCGGAATCCCACAACTAAGCACACAGGGTGACCTTTCTTAGCATTTGGTCCTGGCCTGTATTTATTTTTCCAAGCCCTTTGTTTTCCTGACGAAGAAACAGAGACCCTGGGAGGCTGACTTGCTCAGGGGTCAGGCAGCTAATTAAGGCAGGGCCAGAATCCAAATCTGCAGACTCCCAGCCAGGTCCTCCTTCTGGACTGGCCTGTCTTCTCAGAGCAATGAAAGCTTTGGGCAACAGCAATCAAACAAAAAAATTCAACCACACACAAACAAACACACCTGAGAGATACTAGAAAGATAACATCTTAAGCAGAATTTGGAGAATGTGATAGTGAAGTTTATTAGGGTTAAATCATCTTACGAACAATTCTTTACACACAAAAGGGGCACAGCTTAGAGCCTAATTCTTTTTACAAATGCTACTTGGAATGAACCCTGGTGAAAAGATGTGGGTTTCACCTAAAGGGCAAGCACTAAATCTGGAAGAGGGCCACAGTGTGCTTCCATAGGGGAACTGTGGAAACACAAATTTCTCCTGACAGTAGTGCTTAAAAGAAACAATGCAAAACGTGGCATAAAGAATGACAGGCAAAAGTAAATAATAAGTAAATAGATGCCTAATAAGCCCAGATATTTTCCTCTCCAGATAAATCAATCAACCTTCAGTGTCTGTCATTTAGCAAGGACTATATACTTTAAAAATAAAAGAAAAATATTAATGGAATCATGCCAACAGAGCTCGTCCAAGGTCCCTTTTGAACTATTGCAGATGAA
Organism: Rhinolophus ferrumequinum; assembly: GCF_004115265.2. Classification (NCBI taxonomy): domain Eukaryota; kingdom Metazoa; phylum Chordata; class Mammalia; order Chiroptera; family Rhinolophidae; genus Rhinolophus; species Rhinolophus ferrumequinum. Next base: position 63,098,056 of record NC_046291.1, read on the forward strand.
TCCTGATTAATCACCCTAGTCAGCAACAATTCACAGCCCAGCCAATGTGCGCCACTTGGTATATACGTCCCACAGGGCAAGGACTAGGAGACTGTGATTTGGGCATCCCAGAGACCTTGTGTCCTATTTTGGGGGAAGCTCAGCTGTTTTCAGGATAGTCACATCTTCTACATCAGCGGTCTTTAGTAAAGTGAAAGAGGCTATCAGATATCTGCCGTTAATAATTTTTTTCAGTTTCTGCTTTCCTCCCTAAATAGCAAGTCAAGAGTAACAGCTTATATTTATATTCTATAAAGCTACCAAACTGTGACCTACAGAAACTGATTATACCTGAGTGCAAAAGTAAGGAAACACACACACACAAAGGGAACAAAATAAGACTGCTCCCAGTGAGTTAAACTGTGATCACAGTGGAACTATGCAGACTCATTGGGAGTCCCAATTATCCATGACCCAAAACATGTAACTGAAGCTTGATTTTATTTTTTTATAAATTTTACGGGAGAATATTGGGGCACAGTGTGTTTCTCCAGGGCCCATCGGCTCCAAGTCATTGTCCTTCAATCCAGTTGTGGAGGGCGCAGCTCATTGGCCCATGTGGGAATCGAACCAGCAATCCCTCTGTTCAGAGCTCGTGCTCCAACCAACTGAGACATCCGGCTGCCCCGAAACTTGATTTTCATCAATGGACCTAAAGATTATGATAATCTGAAGGGGTGTGGGGTCATCAGAAAAAGCACCTATAGTAATAGGTTGGGGGCCAACACTGGCAGTATCGTCCAGAAAAGATTGTCTAGACTGTATCTATGTACTTATAAACACACACACCCACATCCAACTCTGGAAATGAACCCATCAGGCTTTTGGAGCCCAGTGCTATGTGTATGTAACTGGCATCACAGAACTACTTTCCCTTGTTCTGATTCTGTTCCCACTGAGGAGCACCTCATAATTTGGCTCCTTCTTAGCCTAACAACAGTAGGGAGATAATGTGCTGGTCTAGTCAACCCAACACAACTGACTGGCTCGTTGACAAATATGATTCTGGGGATAAAGTAATAAATGGATGTTCTGGCTTTAAACAAAAGTTCTCATGGGCTTTGTTAAAGGGAATCACTTGGCCAAGTATCATCCATGTAAGACATGGAGAACGTTGGGTTTCTGACTCCAGTTTGAGTACCAAAAGGAAGACAGTAATACATTCTTGAATGGAAATGCTACCACGAAACAGTCTTGTGAGGGCCGCCCGCAGGCTCTCCCTGGATGACAAGTCTGTATCATCACACACACACACACACACACACACACACCCCTTCCCACAGCAACTTCAACTACTCTCATTTTTTATCCCTAAAAAGGGTGAATGCAGGTCCTGCCACAGAAGTGAGCCAAACAGAAATGATACAAACCAGCCTTCCAGACACAGTAATTCAGACCCAACTGATTAAATGATAAGCCCTGAAAAGGAACTGACAGAAGCTATCAAGTTGCTACTAGAAGACCATACATGTGGTACGGAAGTACGTACAGACAAACATTAGAAATATTAGCCTAAAACATAAGAAATGTTGTTCTTTCACCTTAAATACTATATTATAGACCAACATGCACAGGTATAACTCAAATACTGGCCAAATACCTCAATTTCTGCCCCATAAAACCTAAGCCTCTATGACAGCAAGTAGTACAAATATATGGTTGGATTTGAATACTTAAAAATAAGTATTTGAAAAAGTAGAGAACTTCAGCTATCATTTCTTTATATTATATACTTTTGAGGAAGAGGGGAACGACCAGCCTCTAGGCTACAAAAACTGAAATTAACTAATGGGAGAAAATTGCCTATAATGTTCATTTCAAAGAAAATAAAATGTGAGGATGTGACATTATCCTTAGAAGACCAATGATCTGAAGTCATGCAAATTTCCTTATTTTTTCTACTATCATTCAACATCTACATCTCCTAACCACCACTGAGACTTCCTTTTAAAACCCCCAGAAGTTAAATCAACTATCAAGTTTACTTTCACTTCTTGGATTTCTCCTTTAACACATAAAGTCTTTGGGGCTAGGCACAGTGTCCCCCAGTTATGTGTTAGAATTCTATGTAGTGATTACAATGGTATCGGAATTATAACAAAAATCGCCCTAGGTAAGACAGATGATTTCAAAACAAGGCAAAAATCTATTTTCACTGTCAGTCAGAAGTGCAGTATCATCACTACGACCACCTTGTCTGAAATCACAGAGTAACACTAGCATGAAAATTTTCCTCTTCTGGAGTGCCATACTGCGTGTTTATACAACTTCAGGTCAAATCTGTGAGCTGAGGGCAGGGACTATGTTTATTCTTTAACAGATACAAACAGAAGCCAGAACACAGGCTTCACATCCACTCTGTTCTCAGTATTTGTTGACAGATTTAACAGCGCTGCAACGAACACAGATGAACGATTTCCTCCAAATCAAGCAATTAACCAACATTTATAGCAGTTTATAAGTTACAAAGAACATTCCTATAAATTCTTATTCATAAGGAATTCAAGTAAACTCAGTTAAATCCACGTGACACCAAGCAATGAAATACAAGGGAGGAAAATGCTGCGTTTTGTACATCTCTTTATGTCCACAACTGAATTAACCTTAAAATCTCAAGATAATAAAAATCTTATTATCCAGTTATCCAGAATAACTAAACACACACTTTGTACACACTCCATTTGAAGGAGCTTCTCCCATCAAACCATCCATCTACCCTCAAAGAAACGTTGTCTCTGAAAGTGCCTCTTTTGTTTTGTCAAAATAAATCAATAATGCTAGAGTAGCAATACTGACAAGTGAAAATACTGGAAACTAAATACTGGAGACATAATTTTTAAGAATTTTTTTTCCCCAGAGAAGTGAGAGACATCAAAAACATCCTCAATTTTAGGGGCTCAAAATTTCTTTCTCAACCTTGTAAGGTATAAGACTCATCTAAATAATCACCTTGTCTTCTGTGGGACTCGCTTCAGAACTATTCTTTGCATTAGCAACCTTTAGTGTTTATCAAAAGAAAGGAAATGGGTGGTGGCAGTGGGAGGTTTGAAACAGCCTATAAGATAAATAATATAGAATAGAGCAAATAGGAGAAAACAAAGCTGAATAGAGACCGCAAAGGAAACAAAGAGGTCTGCTACAGGGGGCACACTGGTTGTTAGCTGGAAATTCACGGGAAACTGCATTATAGAAGCTTTCTGAAAGCAAGAGCTATATCTCAACATTCTTTCAGAGATCCCATGAGGCTGGGAAATACCAACCCTTGATGAATACTTGAAATTCCAGGAGGTCGCTCTCACTTTTTTTTCCCCTGTAGTAGAAAAAACCTAGTAATCAAGAGACATAGTCCTATAGCCCTGGTCCTGGCGTTATGACTGGGAACCAGTCACTGAACTTCTCTGGGATTTAGATGCTTTGTCTAGAAAAGCTGGGGGAGAGGAGAGTGGACTATTGATCAAGCAAACAGAAAGCAATTGTGATAATGAGTAAAGGCTTACCCTTTGGTTTTGCTTAACTTGCATAGCTGGAAAATATGGTATTATTAGGCTATAATTTATTCCCTAAGACACATAAGCCCAACCATTTGGTCTTCTTTATTCAAACCTCTTCTATAAATTGCACCTCTAATTCTACTGTTCTTTTCTGTATAGTTAGGTTTGACTTAGGCAAAAAGACTTCAGATTTGAGTATGAGTTATTTGAAGCATAGTAAATTTACAGTCACAGGTAACGTAAATGTAATAGAGTTCTGGGCATGAAGTTTGAACTCAAATGTTTAAGTTATGATGTACAAAATTAAGTGGAAACTTCCTATTAGATTAAAATCACTTTCAATCTATATTTAAAATATTCTATAGAAAGATATACAAATTGTTTCAGGACAAGTATCTTTAAAAAATCTGATTCTCCTAAGTTGGTATTTCAAGTTGTTAGAAAAATGACCATATCTAAGTTTGTTTAAAGATGGTCTCATTTTGGTAACTACTTGGCAAAAATGATATTTCACTTTTGGAGCAAAATACCACAAAGTTTCTTCCTTAAGGCTGCAAGAGTCTCTTTTGTCTATTGTGAAGGAATTTGTCAGTCCAACTTTTAACACTACCTTCTCCATAAAGCCTTCCTGAGCCGTGGTAGTCAAAAGGTATCTTTAATTCCACATCCTGCTTTGTAATGACAATATGGTTACCAATCAAAGTCATAGTGACAAATGTTAGAACTCTACAAATCCCCACGGCACCTAACAATGTACCTTATAAGGTACAACAAACATTAGAGAAATCTCTTTAAAGGAAGGAGCAGCAGGGCTATTACGGAACGGAAATCAAAATCAATGGTAATTCTCTCCTACGATGGGATTGGACTAATAATTTAAGAATTCTTCGGGCACTGAGTACTAATTTCCAAGTTTATGGTCAAAATTATGTGGCTTACACATGATGAACAGCACGTGGAATCAAGGCCAGCCAGGAAGGGAATGAGGTCTTGCGATGTATGACAGCCAGAGACAACAGGCGTGATATGTCAAAGACATCAAAGAGCAAACACAGTTGGACCAAGTGAATGAAAAAGTTGAAAACAAGTCTGGTCCTTTTAAATAAACTTCATGTGGAATAATACCAGGCAACGATAAAGCCCGCACGAAGACTAATAGCATGGTTTGGTAAAGCAGAATGGCCTCAAGGGAGCGTTGTTGAAAGCAAGGAAGTCAAGGAGCTCGATTCTTGGTTGAGGAAGGTCATTCAGATGCTACTGCAGGAGGCAGGATTTGGAATATCACCCACTGTCCTAATAACTAGTGTTTACTCTATGGCAGGTAAGATGAAAAGTTTTGCATACACATATAATCTCATTTTATCCTCAAAAATAATCTGAGATAGTTTACTGTTTATTTTTTATAAAGAAGGAAGCAGAGACTTAGATTCTAACAACTTTCTCGAGGTTACACAATTAGTAAAGGTAGAGCTGGGCCTTGAACCCAGGACTGACCTGAAAGCTCAGGCACTGAGAAGCCACTTCTCAAGTCCTCATTGAACTTGGGGGAGTGGAGACAGGGAGGTGACCAGGAGAGCACAGAATGCAAGCCTCAAATACACGGGGGCTTTTGCATGGGAGTGACTGTTTGGTTGTTATGGACCCAGTGAAGGAGAGCTGGGAGAAAGCCAACATCAACGCTGGGCCCCGCAGGACCATCAGCCAACAGTTCATAGAGAACCTCCTAGGGTTTGAAGATGAAGAAGTCTTTGAATGTGGTCCCGTCCTCTCTCACAGTTCTGCAGAGGATGTGACGACGGTCACAGGGTGCCCCCCAGTGTAAGGTTTACAGCAACTGGAGACCCATGTCCCAACCCTCATTATGGCGGTCAGCTCCATAACAACCACACCCTGATGATATTCTCTTCTCTTTCCCCTTCTCCTTCCTGTTCAGTTTTCCATTTGTATCATACAATAGAGCTATGATCTCCAACCCGCACTGACCACCTTTTTGACGTGTAACAACTACAACTCCCTGAATAAAGGTAAGAGGCATTACATAAACAAAACGACTATGGGCGAGTGATTTTGCCTTTCACGGACTCCTCTAACAGGAATACCGCTCCCTTCCTGCTCAACTGGAAAATATCAGTCGAACCCCTGTAGGTATTATAATTTTAAAGAGGAAACTTTATTTTTTGTTCATAAGATGACTATAATCACAGGAGCAGAGAAACCATCACCACAGTTGAAAAAAGAGCCGCTTGGAGGAGTCTATGGTACGAGTGATAGGCTTTTAGTCTGAAAGGAGAAGAGACCTGGAAGACATGCCAGAAAGTCCAATTTTCAAAAAGTGTTAAAAGGCACTCCATCAATCAATGCCAGCTGAATGAAGTCTGGTATTATAAATCTAAAAAAATTAAATTTTTTAAATTACACTGCATCTGGACTCAAAGTGAAAAAGGTCAGACAACTTCAAAGATGCCCGGTGAAAGGCAGCTATTCATTACAGAAAGATCTCTTGCTTATGTAGCTGACAGATGGATCTTTCACTTAAAGCCCCAGAATATAAGACATTAAAACCTTTCCTCCACTTCTGTCAGTGACTTGCTATGATGCTCTGAGCAAGGTTATAACCTCCCCAGGTCCTAATTTCATTGGGATGGGAGTTCTCAGTACTGATATAGTTTTTTGTTTTTTGTTTTAAAAAACAAAAAACAAAAAACTTCCCCTAGGTGATTTTAATGTGCAGGCAGCACCACTTAATTTACCACTAACTATATTCTAGGCGCTGCTCTCAGCACTTAGCATACAGTCATTTAATCCTCAAATCTATCCTCTACAGAAGGTACTAGATATAAGTATCTCCATTCTACAAAGGTACAGAGAGGCTAGTGACATGCCCAGGGTCACACAGCTCACAGGGGCTGAGCTGGGGTGCCCATTAAGCCAGTCTGGCTCCAGAGCGTGACCAGGCAATCCCTATCTTATGCCTCCTTTTTTGGATATAAATGAGAGAGACCAGCTGCCAGGGGCCTCATGAGGTAGATGGACATGGACACACAAGGACGGACACACAGGGGGACACACACACACACACACACACACACACACACTCCCGACTCCCAGAGCAGCATGCCATGCCTCAAACGTATCCTTAAAGAGAGAATTTACTTCTACTGAGAGACACCTACTCTCTAGTCCCACAAGTTCTGCTAGGCATTCAACTTAGCAGAGTTATTTCAAACTATAGTGCTGTCAATGTGTGTAACGTGGAGGCATCATGCCACAAAATACATGCTAAAATGAGCACACTCTTAAATTCATAAGCCCACCGGGGGAGAACACTGGGAGGTGGCCCATATTGCCAATGGGGCAAATGGGGTATTTGCCAATGGGGTATTTGGGGCAAAGACGTCTGTGTCACCTGGGCAATGCATCGCCTATTCCTAACACTTACCAAAAAGGGAAGAATGATGTGAAAGAGGGACTCAAAAAACCCACCATTTCTCACTGAATGAACTGCATGAAACCTGTTAAAAGGTGATGGGATGAGGTAAAGAATGGCCTGAGGACAGATTTTTTTTTTTTCCCTCTGGGCAGTTTGACACAGTCCAATAGATGTAATAAGGTTTCAGCCTTGAGCATAAAGTTCTCCAGATAAATCAGGGTATGCCTGCAGTGGAGAGCGGAATCCAGTCCACACAAGCCACGCAGCATTATCTCCTCCCGTCGCTAAAGCCAATATGACACATGCATCACTGGGCTCGTATCTGAAATTTGTAAGGGAAACCATTCCCGGCCATACACCTTTGGCTGCAGGAAGCAGTCTTAACGGGGACTGCCACAGGGGCCTGTGAGAAAGAGCATGTGGGAAGGAGCAACAGCTTTATTTTTTAATTCACTCTAATAGCCCCCAAACGGGGGAATACCAGAGCTCTTGATGATAAAAGTCAAGGATAAGTCATACCAGGAAACAAAAGCTAAACATGTTAAGACTTTTTTTTTTTTTTTAATGGTAACAAACCCAGTCTCAAAGCACAAGGGTGGGGCCCTCCACGGCAGGATTTTGTGACCTTTTAAGTGCCATGAACCACGTCAGCCATCTACACCCTTTAACCAGAATGTTTTGAATGACTTTGACGTTGAAAATACGATTACAAGGAAGCCAGTTGGCTCAGTGATGACTTTACACTTCAAGTCATAATACCAAGGTCAATGGTTTGATTCCCACGTGGGCCAGTGAGAAGCAATGGCTTGAGCTTGGACCTGAGCCTCTGGTGGGAGGCCGGTTGGCTCCATGGTTAGAGCACAGCGCTCATAATAACAAGGTCGCCGGTTCAATTCCCACATGGGCCAGTGAGCTGAGCCTTCCACAACTAGACTGAAAACAACAACTTCACTTGGAGCTGATGGGTCCTGGAAAAACACACTGTTCCCCAGTATCCCCCCAATAAAATAAAAAAATACGATTACAAGGAAAATCAGTTATAATGAAACGCAGATATCAAAATATTTAAGAAGCAAATCTGTGGTAATATTAACGTGTGCTTAAGGCATAAAATACAAGACACAGCTGCAGTTCTTACAGCTACTGTAGTTCTCTAAGCAGTGATGGGCACAAATGACAGTTTAAACTATCTCCAACAACCTGATTCAAAAATCTGTAATGTCTATGTGCCAAAGCCACAGGTGCTAATGATATACCTGGTTTGTGGCCCACTTTCATGATTGGAGGAAAGGCCACATTTTGGTTAGAGATTACTGAAAGTAAGGATGTCAAACTTATTTCCACCCATCCCAGTTCACAGAAGTCCTGAAGTCCATTCAATGACCCCAAGGGTGAGGGACCCTGACCAGAGAATCAGGGTCAGACTCAGTGGAACAATTACTCAGAGTTGCCAAGAGCCCTAATAGCTCACGTGCTTCTAGAGAAACAGCAGCTCAGTTTTATCCCACTCACAGAACCACTGAAATTCAGAAAATTAAACAGCAATTTACTGATTGGCAAACATTAGCAGGACTGGGTATGCCCCATATGCACTGCTCCTGGCAAGTCCCATTTTCAGAGCAGTCTGTGAAAGTTCTATTTATCAAGTAAGTCCATTACCGCCAAATTACAAACTCACCCACAATAACCAGCCTGGCATGGAAAGAGAAAGACCTGTGGCAATGTACAGTGTGGGACAATATACAAAAACAAGAAAGCCAGGCTGACTATTTGGGACAAGTCTATTTTATATTGGTTTTGTTGCTTTCTTGGATGCTCTCCTTATCCTTTTTAAAAGCATTTAAGATCCAACAAGTATAGTCTTCCAGTAAACTGGATCTGGCTTCCTAGCAAGGGTAGTACCCAAGGCTTGGCCTTCCCCACCCCCACTGTCTCACAGAGTCAGGCCGTTCCCCAGTTGTGTGCCCTAAATCGGGGGATGCCTGTATAAAAATAAATATAATTCAGAGTCCAAAATACATGAACATACATTGGGCCATTGCCAATTTCTCATGGATCGTGGATAACTGAGACGTTTTTTGTTTTCATGGTTAGGACCTACAACAGCTGCAAGAGCATAAGACTTTTTCTGGGCTAATAAAATTACCTAAGTCTGGCTCACTGTTTCAGCTGTGGCAACAGCTACACTTCCCAGAAAGATGCAAGCCTTGTGTAGCTCTAGAAGAGCTGGGATAGTAGGTCTGAGCTAAACTGGAGGCATTCAAACCGACCCAAAAGCAAAATACACTTTGGCTACATTTTGAGTTGCAGAGTAATTCCTACGCATGAAGATTACAAATGTCATTCATAGGAGTCCCAATGAAACTAATCAAACTCATAAAGTTCAAGCTTTACACTTCAAGTCATGTGACACGCTATGTACGAACATTTGATTTTTTTTTTCTTCTCTAAAACCCAGTGAAATGTTCAATTAAAGCCCTTAGTAGCTCTGCAGTGAAACCTTTGATCATGGATTCTGTCACCACTTCTTTTAATACACAGAGACAGTATGAAACATAGCTCAGACCTAAGGAACAAAATCAGTACTGTGAAGTGGCACAGAAACCACACATACACGTACCTATGCACACAGGTCACTTTTCTTCCAAGTTGCAGGGAGGGGAGCCGAGTTTCAGAAGCTACAGTCTCTAAACTGAGAGGGTTCTTTACACATGTACATGTAGCACAGATACAAAGTTATTTCCTAAATATAAGTGTGTGGTCCAAACAGTCCAATTAAAACCCAGCGGAAAACAGGAACACATGTTTCTTGAATGACTTTGAATCCAAGACAGTGGATGAGAAATTGTTCTCGATATAATGAAGATGTTGCACAGATGTACTAAGTTTTTATGGTCTCACTGAAACATCTTTCTGGTGCAGGAAAATATGTGAGTCTGCAACAAAGCTGGATATAAAATAACTTTTTAAATATCTGGTCCTTGTTTTTATGCAGTCAAACTTCCCAAGCCAACTCCCTTATGCCTTCTCACAAACCTAATAAAGCCCATATTTCAATGTACTGAAAATTCACTGAAAACCACAAACCCATTCATCTTCAACTCAGAGTTATATTATGACTTCTGATAATTACCTCCTCTTAATAATACTGTAAATCTGTGTCAAAGAGAAGACCTTTACTCCACAAGTCCAACAAACCACCATGAAAATAACAGCAAAGCACACACGTACCCTGTGGCAGGCTCTGCTAAGTTTTTCACTGGGAAGTATCTTGTTTAGTCCTCACAAAGAGGAGGTAGGAACCATAATTGTCCTAGTTGACAGATGAAGAAATTGATACTTGGAGAAACTCAGCAGCCTGCCCCAGGCACATCTTCACTCTGACCACAGCACTCTACTTCCTGTCTTGGAGGAAAGACACACTAGAACCTTTCCGTTCGCACACTAAGTCTTGGATCTCAAGGTTAAATAATGCCGAGAACAGCCTCTATGGCACAAGCATGGCGCCTAAAGACAGCTTTATGACAAAGCTCCAATGTGATGGTGATAATTTGGTTTTATCTAAAATGGTGTCACCATGTATTCTTAAACACTGATACTTATCCTTCTGAAAGAGAAACTGGATGCCATAATCCCAAATAACCAATTCCAAAACAACCAATCTTGGCTCTCTTTTTCTCTGCACCGTTCTCCTCGGATAAACAATCTGAAAACTACATTCTCCACCGCCACCTCCGTGAGGGTGGCTCACAAATCTGTTTCCCCCACTGTGTTACCTCTGCTGACATCAACACCAGCAGCACAAACTCAGTATGTCCAAAACTAAACTCATCTTCCTCTTCCCCTACCGTCAAAACCTACTCACCAGCCTGCATTCCAGGTTCCTGCTGACAAGCAGCACCCCTTTTCATCCACCAGACTCTGCCTCCTCACTGCCTCCTTGTCCGATCAAATTACGGAGTCTCAGCAGTTCGACCTCCTCTCCACGCCCTCCAGAACCCTGGGGAGCACAGCACTCCCCCACTGACCTACCCTCAAAGCCTGCAGCTGGACTTCTCTAACTTTAGGCCTAGTAGAGTGCGTAGGAATCACCTGTAGGGCCTGGTGAGCCACCCTGGGGCTGGGCCCCATCCACAGCACGTCTGATTTGTAGGTCTGGGATGAAGCGGAGCCTTTATAGTCCTAACGAGTGCCAGCTGATGAGGATGCCGTGCCTCAGGGTCCATCCTCCTGAGAACCACGGCTTTAGACTCTCCTCCCTCCCTTTCAGGCTCACTTCTTCCTGAATCTTTTCTTCATAGATCAGTTTAAGCCTTTTTAAAATCAGAAAAGTTAGGCTTCTGATAAGTGAATCTGGGTAGTAAAAGCTACTACTCTCCAAGGATCGATGATGCTTCAGGTACATTATCTGTCACATTGCAGCTAAAAACCACCCTACAAAATACATGGCATTGCCCCAAACTTATAGGGCAATTTTGTAAAAAATTGAGACTTAGAAAAGTTAAACGATTTCTAAATTCCACAATGACAAAGTGGTTTTACATACTCATTACAGGGGACCCTCTCCTCAGATAAATTTTGTTACCAAACTATAACGGGAAAGGGAGAACTATGAAGAAAAACAAACATCATTTTCTTTTCAGGATGAGCAAAATGAGAGGTCTATGAGGAAACAAAACACACAGTAATCTGCGCCACTATTTAGGGTTCCTTTCAGTACAGCATAAAATGTATCCAAACCCACCCTCCCAAGATCAATTTAACAGCATAAAGAAAACTTCAGTAGACTCTGCTTTCATTCACCTGCCTATACTTAAATATGAACTACCTGGTTTTGTAGATCATATCCTTATCCATTCTAAAATAGTTATGCTCAGAACAAATAAAAATTAGATCTATGTTTACTATGTATACACGTACTATACTTATTAACAAGGTCTTTACTTGAAAGAGCCTTTTCTGTCTTTATTATTGCCCACACATGTATGACTCAATCCACATGATCAGACATCCAGAAGAGTTTATACTTTCACACGCTGTCATTTATAAACAAAAAAGACAGACTCATCCAAGCCGGCCAATTATCGACTTCCACAACTAAAAAGAACTTCTCAAAAATGCCCTTGAATTTTAAAGCACTTTCTCTCATGTCACTCCATCTGATTCTCATAAAAAACCATGCGAGGATATGCAGCATGATCCCACCGCCCTAATCTCAGGCCCCCCGGCTAATGCTCAGCTAACAGAAGAATCAGGCATTGAATCCAGATGAAGCCACCAAAGACACGGACCGTGGTTTTGCCATTAAAAGTCTTGTCCTTAGCACCTACTATGTAAGAAAAAATATGTATCGTAACACATACATATAATAAATAATACCCAGTTTCCTGCCTTCAACAAAGTCAGCCTACTCACCAAAAGTTAAAGCAGAGTTGTAGCGTTAGGGGAACAGAGCAAGACAGAGTAACATAATGGCGAAGACTCTGGAGTCATGCAGACCAACCCATAGATTTAAAATCCCCAAATCCTAACACCACTGTGAGCCTGAGACTGTAACTTCATCTCTAGGAACCTTAGGTTCCTATTTATAACAGAGATGATATACCACAGAATAGCTGTGAAAATTAGAAATAACGCATGACAAGTAGCTAGGACTACGCCTAGCATCAAATGTATATTACATAATGGTCGTAACTCTCATGTTATTGTATCTGCTTATTTAAGCCCAAGTACAGATTTTTTTTTTATTTAAACTTTTTTTATTACATTAGTTTCAGGTGTACAAAACAACATAATGATTCGATATTTACATCCCTCACAAAGTGATAAGCCCCCTCCCAAGTCTACTATCCCTCTGACATCGTATATAGCTGTTACAATACCATTGACTATATTCCCTATACTGTACTTTACATCCTGTGACCACATACACACACCGGGGGTGCCAAAAAAGTGTATACAAGTGGACACTTTGGTCAACGCTGCTCAAGCAGTAGTCCGCTGCAATCAGAAGTGACTAGACACTGATGGCAACCACTTTGAGCACCTCTTGTAATTGCAGAAGTCAAACGTGACTTGTATTCATCTTCTGTTATCGGTATGGATTATTACAATTTTAATACAGTTTTCCTTTCTTAAAATGTTTATTTACATATATATGTAAATTTTTATAAACAAAAAAGACAGACTCATCCAAGACGACCAATTATCGACTTCCACAACTAAAAAGAACATATATATATATATATATATATATATATATATATATATATATATATATTTGGCACCCTCTGTATATACACATATATATTTACTTATAGTTCACGCTCAATATTATTCTACATCAGCTTCAGGTGTACAGCACAGTGGTCAGGCACATCCACACAATCTATGAAGTGATCCCCTGATAAGTCCAGTACCCATCTGGCACCCTGCACAATCTTTATAACATTATTGATACATTACCCATACTGTATTTCACATCCCCATGACTACCAATTTGCCAAGTACAACTTTTAAAGCCCATAATAATAAAATGTCCATAGAATGGCCTCTTCCTTTTTTATTTAGGATATTAAAATGAAAGGATTTCATTGCCAATTAAAATATGGGGCTGACTGAGGGAGCATGAAGGATGAATCACACTTCTGGCTTGAATTGTGCCAATGACCCAAGTGGGAAAGCAGACAGAGCCTGGGGGTGAGAGGATGTGAGTCGGGGGAGGGGGGGAAGGAATGGAGGCAATAACTAGGAGGGACATGAATTCAGTTTGGATATTCCAAGTTAAAAGTACGTATGAGTCATCCAAATAGAAATGCCCAAAAGATTGCGATGAGGGTGAACTCAGAGACTTGAGGGCCATTACATGTGGGTGGTAGCTGAAGTCATGGAAGTACCGAGGTCCCCCCAAAAGGCTGAGCAGACTAAAAGAAAACCACCAAGGATGAAAGCTCAGGGAACAGGGACATTTAAGGGCAGACACAGCAGGATCTAGAAAGAAATGAGAGGAGGAAAAGAAAAGCAGTCAAGAATGTTGCAAAGGAACACAGAAGAAAAGTTGCAAATGAAGAGTGGTCAGTAGTATCTAGTGCTACAGAAAAGTCATGTCAGGAGTCCTATCATAGGCCATTTGTGACCTTAACAAGAGCAGTTTCTGTGAAATTGAGGCGATGAAATCCAGATGATAGGTCATCTGTAAGGTCCCTCCTAAACAGTAAATGATTTCCAAACAGAAGCTCCCCATTCCCCATCAAACCCATCAAATTCATAAAACCTCAAATAGCAAGGTTTTCTTTCATAGAAAGGGAATTGCAAAAGAGGCGTAGTTAAAAATCACAAAAAAAATGGTTTACAATGATCTTTCCTTTTAAGTTCCTATCTACTTCCTGACGTTGGTCCCATGGAAGAAGAAAAGAAAAATTGGCTAATTCTCTGCCACCCAAAAACTGGAGGAGGAAAAAAAACCGTATAACTTACTAAATAAATTTCCTGTCCAATAAATCTCCAAGGGCAATACACTTAAATTGCTAGTTCAATGTTACTTTGAGAAATGTGTTACCACAGGACGAAAGGCTTTGGTTTCAATATGCAAATCTTTGCATACTTAGGTAAAATTCCGTTTAAGCAGATTCCCACCTGGATTTCTAAATAAACCTAAGCTCTTGTTAAATTTAGTAAACTGTTCTTCAATGTCATTTTCCTCGTTCCTTGTATACTTAACAACCGTAGAAAGTGTTGTCACAGGCAATTTTAAAGTTATAAAATGGTCCTGCGATGCAAATTATGGCACAGCAAGGGAATGTTTGGGTTGGCAGTATAAACTGGTTAAACTAGTTAGGAGAGTTCAAAAATAATTCTCCCCAAACATCTGCTCAGGCTGAGAAAGAGTTTTTGTTTTTAAGTCTACTCCACATACAAATATGTTTCAAGAAGTTACACACCATCACTCTTTGAGGAGCTTTAAAAAGAAATAAACCTATACAGCAAAGGCTCCCTCCCTATTCCCAGAATTCTAGTTCTGCCCACCTGGGTGAGTCTCGGAATCCTAATTTTTAAAGCTTCATGGGCGATTCTGATCTGCACTGCCCTGCCATGCTCTTGTAGAGAAGTTCTGCTTTTAAAAGGATCCCCCCAACATTTCGGGGTCATGGATGAGCTCCTCTTCTTCATAGATGAGCAAGACATGGCAGGAAGGGTTGAGCGCAGAATATGAAAGCCTGTTAGCAAGCCACACCGCACAGATGGCGGAGTGCACCTGCACATCACATGGACGTTTCACGAGTTCACAAAGGTTTGGAAGCAGATTTAACCTTGGTCCCCATCTCTTATGGAGGAGCATTTCCAACACCCCCAGAGAAGGGCTCCACGGCAGAGTCTTCAGCCCCCCAGTCAGCCATTCTGTCCAGGACCTCCGGGGGACGGCTACTCCATCCACTGCCTCAACTGTGAGCAGCTGAGCCTCAGCAAGAGCCATGCCCCACGCTGTGCTCACTTCAGATGGGACTGGCGACTCCATTCTAGCCAATGCTCTCTCTCTTCTTAAAGAAAACAGGACTATTTGAGTCCTACTACATGCTACACAGTGGAGGTAGGGAATGCAAATAAAAAGACAAAACAAAAATCGCAACCCATCAAGAATCTCTGGCCTCACGAAACCCCTTGAAGTAGGTATTTTTGTTTCACAGTTTACATGTAGGATGACAGTACAGCAAAACCATAATACAGGAGCAGATCAACAATATTTCCTAAAGTTCCTAAAGCCACACAACTAGAAAAAAAACCCTCCTTGAAACCCGGGGTATGGGAACAACACAACTCAGAATAAGTTGACAAGACAGCGTGCAGGATACGCAGGAGACAGAACCTAAGACAGTTGTAACTGGTGTGACCCTACAACGCCAATCTAGGAAGAGTCGTTGGATAAGGCAGGCTGTAAACATCACCTTGTTTGTCTCCTGGTTTGTGATTAAACTTCACAAAGTTTTTCATGGGGAATGGGGAACAAGAGAATGACAATGATAAAGAACACACAGCCAGTCTGACATTATTAAAAATCTGAAAAGTTTTTATCACTTGTACCGCTACGTATGCAAACCGTAAAGCAAAATATTAAGGCATTTACTCAACATAAATTAAATGCTTTCCATGGAAAAGTACTGTGCCAGACACCATAAAAAGAGCAAAAAACCCTGAAATGGGAAAAATTAAGTAAAATCAGAAAAGGTTTGAAAGAATGTACTGAAGCATCCATACTATTAAAAGTGCTTTAACATAGTAATTTAGACTCTGAGTTCTTAAAAAAAAATGATCCTTAGATTTGTTTCAATAAAAACCTGATTTATCTTTGAAGCCCTCAAATTTTTCAGAAAATGGCCTATCTTGGAAAACTTGGTCTGTCTGAGTACAGATTCTCCCTCACCTCAGAGGTCTCACCTCGCTTCACCCCAGACTCCACTTGCTTGCAACAGAGAGGGGTTGTGTCACTGGGGAGCACCAGGCAAGTTCCTCTGGACAAGCCGACCACAGAAAGCTGGAAGGCAAACTAGAAAAAAGGAAACCCGTCAGTACACTCACACAGTGAGACAAGAAGCACAGAGTTTTCTAAAACCAGTTACAAGCTCCCTAAAAATCCCAATGAAGCCATGATGGAGAGGAAAGAGACATCAGGATACATGTACATATTCTCATCCCAGGGAAAAGCAGAGTGACCGGGAGGCAAACCCGAGAGAACTCATTTTTTCTGATACCTTCTGTTCAAGCTGCCCGGGGTCGTTTACCAAAAGCCCCTTATCTTGAGCAAGGTCCTATGTCCCATTTACCTCCTTCACTCTCTCAGGTTTTCTCTAAGTGATGCAAATGGCTTTGCAGCCCAATACACAATGAAGCGTTTCAAAGGTTTAAGATAAGAAGCCAAGAACCTCTCTAAAACCCTTCAGGTTCTGAAGTTCTCCAAGATACCTCATTCCCGTATTTCCTGCCTCAGTCCTCACTGGTCCCAGCTCTCTCACCATTTCGGAACACAGTGCCCAGTTTCACACTTTTGCTCTCCCTGTTCCCTCATCCTGAAACACCTCTCTCCCGCTGTAGAAATTAGTCACCCTCCATGCAGAGCTCAAGTATCACCTGTATGGGCCGCCCCACCCCCACAGCATCTCGCCAGTCCTTACTGTGCATGCAGAACACCTTGCTGGTACCTGTATTCTAGCATTTGCTTCCTTCTGCCTTGACCTTCCCTTCTACCAGTTTCTCAAGGGCTGGTCTCACCTGCCGTCTCCTACCACCACCCTCCTGCTCTTATCAGAAGTAGAGGCAGATGCTCGGTGCGTGCTTATTGACTGAAGGATTCCAACAAGAGGTTTCCCATCACTGACTCAGTCTATGTCCCTGGGAAACATTCTTTTCACTGCTACACCAATCCGAGAAAAATGTTCTTTTTCGAGGGTGCTATCTATGCTCAAACATACAGACAAGCAGGCTCTCACCCAAGGCAACTCCTTCCTGCCAGCAACGCTGCTGGACTTCACTGACAAAAAGGACAAAAACATGGAGAGTCATGTTTGGGCCAACCAAATCCCCTCAGCAGGACACCAGAGAACTGGTAGGTTTATGCATGCAAAGGCTGGCGGGAGGCCGTTTCTCCCTTTTAAGTCTGTTTACAGAGGAGCTCTAGAAAACAGGCTCCCCTTACCCACCAGGATTTCTAAGACGAGAACAGAGTGTAGGAGCTTTTCTCTGGCAGGAAACCAGGTGATGCAGGGGACAGGTTCCGTCTTTCCCTCAATTCATAGACAGCTGAGTTCTCACTCACGCAGAATGCGGAGGAGAAATCGACACGGACCAGGTGGTCACTTTGTGTCACATCCTCAAAAAGACCTCATGTCATGTTCAGCAACAGCCCACAAATACTGCCCAGGCTTCTGAGCACCCCAGCTCCTTCCTTCACCAGCTTGCTGACCTCACTGGGTAGCATTTAAGCATTCACTGCAGGACAGCACCACCTGGTGAACAGTAGCTCAAATATCTGAGGCATCCTAGTGTTCGCTCACAAAAAGGATCACCTGCCACTTTACAGAGGACTTGGGCATCTGGGGAGGGAATCCATCTCACAGCTGCAACAAGCACTACAGCCAAGCTCCTTTCATAAAGCACACCTCAGCAGAAAAGGCAGGCTTCTCATCTGTCCCAACCACAACCGACAGACAAGTATAAAACAGTCACCATCACAACCCACAGCATGCCGCTGTCAGGCAGAGCCTCTGCCCAGGAGACCCACACACGTGTGTACCCTTAAAAGTAGGTCTGTAACAGGTTATGCACACACATACTTTCTCTCTTCTCCACCTACAGCAACCCATTGGTTACACTACTTCTGTAAGGGCAAGGGGAAAAGTCCTCTCTGAGTTGAAGACTCCAAAAGCACCACTATAAATTACAGAGTTCCCAAGGGGAGGTGGCTTCCTGAGAGAAGAAGGACTGTCCCTACAGCCTGTTTTTGTGGTGATGAGATCACAGAGTTTAGATTCTGTATTTGGTCCTACATGGGTTTTAAGGGCCATATCCAGTAATTACAGGAAGGAAAAAGGGAGGTCAACAGGACCAGAGGAACTCTGAGTGGTGTTTGAGAAGTTACTTATAACTACAGTTAGATCACTTACTGACCAGACTCAGAAGAGAAACTACACACTGAGTTTTCGGTTTTTTTGGTCCTTCAGAATCAATTCGTAATTAGCAAAAAGATGGATTTTTTTACTTTTTGGCATTCCTCTGTTCAAAGGCCTTTTCAATACACAATCAAAAGCTTGGGCCCAAGAAAGTTTTGAAAAAGAAGCATTATACCACAAAATATTCTCACGTAAAATGCAAAGGATGACAAAACATACTTCCCGAAGGAATTTTTACGGGACCTAAACACAGGAGTTTAGAGACTAGCAGAATAACCACCAACTGCCCATCACTAGCTTTTTATTTTCAGATCTAATTTCCAATTGGCTTTACAAAAATAAACATTAAAATGCTTTGGAGAAGAATTATTAGGGTTTCCCTCCTGGTCATCACTCATTTTCAAGGATGAACAGAGGCTTCAAAGTTGTTTATCCAACAGAAGTTAAGAATTCACCAAAAAAAAAAAAAAAAAAAATTTTTTTTTTTCTCTCTCAAGTATCCTCGTAAAAATTTAGCTTGGGCCTCCTCAGATGACAAAACAAAGACTGCTGCATGCATTCATGGACCGCATGTGACCATGGATTTCATGAGACGGTCCATGTCCTGCGCGTATGCAGGGCTCTTCAGCTCTGAGTAAGGCTCTCCTAGAAAGCGAGCGAGTTCAGTTCGTGAGGAGGCTCCGGTCGCCTACCCCTCTGACAACAGAGTGGAAAACAATACCACAGAAACCCTACAGCAAATAAAAGAAAGCTCCAGTTTTTGCTTTGTTTCATTTTGAATGCTGGTGCTTATAGAAAGCAGGCTTGAATAAAGGAGGAAAACAGGGAGAAGGAGAACTCCCTATCTCCCTGTGGGGATCCAGCTTGCATCTGAGACCTGAGTGGCCAAAGGGCCTTATTTAAAAATACCTATTTCTGGGGTGGGAGATGAGGGTAAGGGGGATCAAATATATGGTGATGGAAGGAGAACTGACTCTGGGTGGTGAGCACACAATGGGATTTATAGATGATGTGATACAGAATTGTACACCTGAAATCTATGTAATTTTACTAACAATTGTCACCCCAATAAATTAAAAATAAATAAATAAATATAAATAAAAATAAAAATTAAAAAAAAAAACACACCTATTTCTATTTCACATCTTGCGGTTTCCTTGAGACAGGTGTTCTGTTACATCTATCGACCACACTGAGGTCATTTTTGATCTTCACCACCCCCCGGAATCTCCTAGAAGGCTTTAAAAATTCTTATGCCCCGAAGAATTAAAATCTCTGGGGACGAGGCCCAAATGTTGGTACTTTTTAAAGCTGACAGGCTGATTCAAATGCATAGACAGGACTGCAGCCCACTACCCCTAACCTATTCCCAGGGTGTCTTCTTTCCTCTGGAGGTGGATATTTATGCCTGAAAGGAGGGTGGGAGGCGAAAGACAAATGGAAGGGAGGAGAGCTAGAGGAATTTGAAGTGAGGAAAACTTGTCGGTGATGATCACTGGGTGGGTGCAGGGCGTGGAGGCACTGTACCCTCCCCTGAGGGAAAAGACAGGCGTGGGGACAGCCTGGGTCTTTCCCTCAATAAGCCCTGAATGGCTCCTGTCATCGAGTTGGCACAAGGTCACAATTCAAAGCTCATCTGTAAAGAACATTCCTATGTCAAATGTTTACAATGTGAGAAATGATCTAATACGATGGCTTTCACACATGAAGAAACTACTCAACTGTATTTACCACTATGATTTCTCCAGGTTCTTCTAATAACAGTCCTAACCATATTTTCTTGCTCACTAAATCGGACAATGCACACACTCCCTACAGGATTTCTGCCTGGAGTTACAATGCCCAAAGAACAGAGCTTTCCTAGGCATTAAACCAGCTGGTTCATAGGAGGACTGAACCCAAACTTGATTTCAATTAGCATCATGATGTTCTCAGATGTGATAGCAACTGGAAAAGAACGAGAACCGGCAGACCTGGATGAAGGGTGAGGACTGCAAAAACACCATCTCCAGCTGAGGAGCTAATTCTGTTCTCACTTCCACGTTCCTTAATTCTTAGAGTGACCTGCTCTCTGCCTGTTCTGTAATAATGACAAAAATCAGGCTTGGAAGCCTCTTTCCAATTTCTGTCTCTCATGGGGGAGTTAATCAGCTTTGCCTTATTCATCCTTTGTCATCTGTACCAGAATGACCCGGGCATCCCTGGACACCAGTCACAACTACATAAGAAGGGAATCGTAACATCTGGAGTAGAACCCAAGAGTCTGCATTTTAATCAACCACAGAGACACAACAGTCTGTGAATGAGTCATAAGCCCTCACGGATTCTGCCTTTGAAAGGGTTTATCAGATGTGCTGCTAAGTCTCTCCACAACCTCTGCCACTTCCTAACTGGGATTTCATCACCGCACCCTCCTCCTTGGTCTCCCATTGTGTCTGGTCTCCCCAATGTATACTGCATGGCCACTCACTCAAATACCACTTGGATCCCAGCACTGCTAGCTCGACGTTCCTGACCCAAGTCACTCTTCCCTGAACTCATACCCGATGCAAAACTTCTCTACTACATTTCAGCTGAGGGATTCAGGTCTGTTCGTTTTCTCTCCCAACTGAACGTTAAGCTCCTTGAAGGCAGGGCCCACATCATCCCGCTGGGTCTTTCACAGGGCTCCGTACATCTCAGGTTTCAAGAACAGTAAGTGGCTGACTGACAAACCAGGTTTTCTTTCATTTACCTTCTCATTTTCTCTGAGAAAACTTTCATTCTCTCTTTTCCATAACAAAACTGGCAAGGATGGGAGAGATTTACATAGTAGTGGGGGAGAGACAGAAGTCATAAGCCAGCAACCTCAACTATCCAGTAAACAGATGGAAACCAAGATTTATTTAGCCTTTCCAGCTGCCAAAATCTGAGACTAAATTCACAGTTCAGAAGAGAACTTCCCAACCTCTCCCATCTCTATCCAACACCTCTTTCCCAGGCCCCTCCCTGAGAACGATTTTACCCCAACTTTAGATACAGTGCTAATAGGAGGGAAATATTTGTTTTCCCAGGTCACCATAAATTAAGAGGGTGGAGAGCAACTGCGAGATCAAGATACAATGACAGCCCAGAGAAGCTACGTAGGACTGACAGGAGACAATTTATAAATCCCAAACAGTAGGTTACAGGCTGTTAGAGTTTAAATAGCGTTCCAATCCCCCAAAGTGTCCGAGGGCACCAAAACAAAGCATTTCAAAACAGCACCATTAGTGGCTCTGAGATTACCCGGGGCACAAAGAAAACGTTATTGCACTTTCGGTGGATCTCCAGCCACTCCATCGGGCGGAGAAGATGCCCACATGTGCAAACCAACCTCAGTCCCTAAGACCCAAGTTCTCAAAAAAGGAATGGGCACTGTATCCAACTGCAATGTTGTTATGCGGGGTCTCTGGTCCCGCTCCCCGCACAAGAACGCAGGACATGGTGAGGCCAAAAAGGAACACTCACGGAGCCATAGATAGCGGAGTCACACCACTATATTCTCGCTGACGGCTGGGTTGGAGACACAGGTAGCAGGAGCCACATGACCCGCAACCCTCCATCCCCTTCTCTGCCAACCAACACCACTTGCTAACTGGAATCCGCGCTTGCTAGCTCAGCCACGGCAGTTATATCAGTGGCTAATGGCTAACTGGTTACAGCTGATGGCCATCTACTACCTGAGCCAGCACCTTTCCACGTGAGGCCGAGAGCCTGGAAACTGCTCTCTGGGACTCTGTCCCCACAAATGTACTGTCTCTCTGTGGTCTCCAATAGCCCTGAACACAGGGACAGACTTTCAAAGGCAGGCAAACAACCCTCAGAATTGCCATTCTGACAAGGAACATCCATCTAGCTACTCTCAACTCGCCACAGACTCATTGCTTCCCGTCGACCTTTTCTTGTGGTATTTGTGAGTAAAGTTCCTCATCAGATTAGAAACTTCCCTGAGCAGAGGGACTGCATCTTTATATGGACACCATGCCCCCATCTCCACATTTCACAGCTAATGCCTGGGGACCCTTTGCCAGTTCAATCTTTCTGGAAGCCCTACAGCCAGATGACTGTAAGAAGGGAGGCGTTTAAATGAGTGTTTTAAAACAGCCCACGGATTTCTATAACCTTTAAAGGTACTAGTTTTCTTACTTTCTTATAGAGTTAAAAAAAAAAAAAGGGAGAACTAGGTTTAAATGTTAGATTCGGTGTTCAATGGGGCAAGCTTCGGTTTATCTTGGAATCTAATCTGTAAGGGACATAGAGCCAAGGAATAAATCCTGCACCATTGTGTGTGGCTATCTGAACCACAAAGGTTAGGGTGAGTTTTTCCTTGATCTAAAGCAACCTAACCTCAAATAGCTTCAATCATTCATCTATTCAGAACAGATATTGAGTAGCTTCATATTCATGTCTGGTAAGTAACAGCATTCAAAAGTACTGATTTGCTTCGGGTTTAGCAAAGACAGTACCTTAATGAATTTAACTTGTAGTTCTATAATATAAGGTTATGATTTACACGTGGTTCAAGGAATTTTTTTATCTAAACTGAGTTAAAAACTCAATTTACTTCCAGATTCCCAAAAGTAATTCTCAGTCTTGTTTTAAACCCATTTCTGAGCATGCCAGGTACATTCTAAGATCCATTCGTTTATAAATAGGCTACAATGACCCAACCAGGGTACTGAAAATCTCTCTAGTTAGGTCTAGGCTGCCCAGGGCTCCCAGGCCTAGCCTGCTGTTTTCAGCTTCTACAACCCTTCCTTCCCCACAGCTGAAGCATCTTGACCCTTGCCCCCATCTTCCCCTCCCCGACTCAATCCAGCGGAAATTTCTAGAATAGAGGTTTAAACAGCTCGGGCTAAGTTGCTCTTGCTGCTTAACAGGCTCTGACCTTGCATGTAATAACTCAGCTTCTTTCTCCTGCATGCCACAAGCCTCACTCACCCTCTAACCCAGTCATGATAATGGAGACCAAGCCCATCTCTTGATCATCTGCAAGTCCCTTGGGGGCGGAGGTGCTGCCTTGTCTTGGAAGCCCCCCCACTGAAGGTCTACCCTGAACCCACATGGCCCCAGCAGGTCAGGGCACATGGGTACCCATGCCAGGCGACTCTGATGCCCTGGGCCACCCCACCCTCTCTTCTACCAGGCCACTAGCACTGAAGACCTCTGTGCTTTCCTCCTGGCACACTGGCCTTCTTCCCAGCTGCAAACGCCAGGTCTGCTGCCCCCACCACATGTCCCCCACCCCTGGGCGGGGGAGTTCCAGGCCCAAATTGGGCCTCACTAGGAAATGACTCAGATCACAAATAAGTCACAAGATTTGGATCCTACCCTATCGAAAATTAAAACCCCAGCAACAAAACATCAACCAAGCAAGAGAAAATAGGATATATCTTCCCCCTGAGAAATCCTCTGGTTGACAGGTTACGCTGAAGCCACAGCACCCTTGTTCAATGGTTCTAAGGTGAAACCAGGTGAATATGAGAGAAATGACTTCAACTGTGTCTTCCCTGGATGGTAGGAAATCAGAGGGCTTTTTATAAACCACTTCAAAGTTAAACCTATGGCTACTGAAATTACAAATATGAAAATAACCCAATAATTCTTCTCTCCTTGGAAATTAAGTCATCTTCTAAAACTCCTATTTAAAACAGCTAAATGTATATGTACATTTTTATCAATATCCTTTAAAAAAATCAGACAATAGTAAAAACCCTAGCTGTCTAAACTGTCTTCCACTTCAAAATAACATGAACAACAGCAAACTTCATTTTCTGGTCAAAGCTTATTTTTTGCAATACCTATCATTTTCTACAGAATTCTAACATTTTCTGCTTTCTACCACTATTTTGTAGACATAATTTTCCCCCTTGGCTTTATATCTTTGTTTTTTGATCTTGTTAACAATCCTGAAAATTCCAACCTTGCAATTTTTTCAGTCCTGGGAAGGAATAACACACAGTCATTTAAAAACCAAAAGCAGTGTCAACACTTCCTCAACGACACAGCTGTTGTGAGTGACCAATGAATAAAAGTTTGGTTTCCTTTCTTTCTTTTTTTTTTCTTTTCAGAAAGTGATGACTTTTCTCCAAACTAATTCTCAAAGTTACTGGACACATGGTCAAAAACAGTAAGGCATTAGTAATGCAAGAAGTGCTACCTATGATAAAGCACAGCAAATATACATGAACAAGAGCAGCTGCCCAATGACTCGTGACAGAAGAGGACCCACTCTGTATGCCATGAATTACATGGCATGAGTTCCATATTACAAACCTAAAAAACAACAAAGAAATAAGGATATGATCCAGCAATCCTACTTTGGGGTATTTCTCCAAAAGAATTGAAATCAGGATCCCAAAAAGACATTTGCACTGCCATGTTCAGTGCAGCATTAGTCATAGCAGCCAAGAGGTAGAAGCAACCTAAATGTCCATTGACAGATAAATGGATAAAGAAAATGTGGTATATGCGTACAATGGAATATTATTCAGCCTTCAAGAAAGGAGGAAATTCTGTCACATGCTACAACATAGATAAATCTTGACATTATGTCAAGTGAAACAAGCCAGTCACAGAAAGTCAAATACTGGATGATTCCAACTCAGAGGAGTTATCTAGAGTAATCAAACTTACAGAAGCAGGAAGTAAAATGGTGATTGCCAGGGGCTGAGGGAAGGGGGAAATGGGGAAATGTTCAATGGGTATAAAGTTTTAGTGATGCAAGAAGAAAAAATCTAGACATTTGCTTACAGTTAATAACACTGTATTGTACACTTAAAATCTTGTTAAGAAGCTAGATCTCATTATATATATATATATATATATATATATATATATATATATTCACAATTTTTTAAAAGGAGGGGAAAAAAAGGAGGAAACAGGCTCAGGAATTCAGATTATGCTGGCTCCACAGTTCCCATCCGGTCTACTGCTTCATACTCCTTACATACAAGAGAACTATAAACAATATAGATTAGCATATAATTAAAGGCTAGAGTTCAGGGTAGGAGGAATGGAGAGGGGACAGGGAACCAAAGAAGGCTGAAGTAGTTGAGGAAACATCAAAATGGAGGGCCACGGAGGCCAATCCCGGAAGGCAAGTTGAGCCTGTAGAGACCGCAACAAGCCTGGCACCTGAGTACAGAATAAACCAAGAAGGCATGCTAGGAAATAGCTTTCAAAGGCAGCAGTGGTAGTCTTGTATAGAATGAACTCCACACTTCCAATCATGAACTAAAAACCCTGACAGCTGAAAACTGAAGCAAACCCAAGGAGCTAGCTGGTCAGAGTAACCTAAACCATTTATAACCTAGCCCTCAGAGTCTGAGTGCTTTCCGAATGCTAGAAAAGGCCTTGCTATGATGATAAATAATATAAAAAGTTAAAAGGCCCAGCCCTCCATCAGGGCCAGTCTAAGTTAAAACGATCAGAAATAAGACCAGATAAATTGTATAACATTTCTAAAGAAAAAAATAAAAACATGGCATTAATGTCCCATTTATTCAACATCCCTAAAAAATTAGGTGTGCTAAATAAATGAATATTTTAGATCATGCAACTGTTCCCTTTAAGTATAAAACCTGTGTTAATAGGGGATACGGAGTGGTATTGGATGGGTATTAGGGAATTACCCTTATTTTATTGTGTGATAATGGCATGGAGGTGTGATGGGAATCTTTCCTTATCAGTTAAAGATGCACACTGAACTCTTTACAAGTGAAAATACAATGCAGGATTAGTGAAAGAAGATTGGCAAAATGTTAGTATTTGTGAAGCTGGTTGATCTGTATACAGCTGTTCATTATGTGCCTCACTACTTGTATGTTTTTGACGATTTCTATAATGACTTTTAAAAGCCCCAGGTTACCTATTATAGTAAAACTGTCTCTAACATTTACTACCCAGATTCCAGCCACCTTATTAGGTAGCTGGAATACACAGATCTCTCTACCTGGAATGTCCTTTTGCTCTACCTGGACAACTCCTATTTATTCCCCACCCCCCACTTTCCGTCCAATTCTCTCCAAAGCAGAGGTCTCAACTTCCCTGTGCTTTCACTATATCCTATTCATCTCTGTTATGTACCCCTTATTACATGGTCTTGTATTTGCATATGAAACCATCTGCCCTCATAGTCTGTGAGTAAGAAAGGGACCCTAATTTGTTTATCATCATATGCCTAAGGGCCAGTACATAGCATGCACCAGATAAATATTTCTGGCATTTAACAAGACCTAGCCCTGAGTCATCAGAAAAACCCAGTCATGCAAGGGATCTTGCCAACGGATCTTAGAAAGGTCTATCAGACTGCACAGCATGTGTTCTCCCCAAGCTGATGTCCTTACACAGCCAAACATACCGACTCCTCCAGCCTGCCTCCACTTTTCATTTCCAGATTGGCATTTCTTGTGGCTAGAACCCCTAAACACACATCAGTGTTCACAGTTCAAATGGCCTCCAGTTAAAAGAAAAGAGACCCCAGGCACACACTAAGGAAAAAGGTGCATATAACACAACACACCTGAACTCACTGTTCTGGACTGTGGGAGGACTTTTCTGCTTAATTCCAAAACTGCTACTGTGCTCAGGAAAACAAGATTGCCAGGTGATGTGTAATTGTACCTGTGCAGTACCTACATCTCCTGCCTGAGGAATAGACCACTAAGAGCACCAGTTGAGAAACGGGGCATTCTGGCCACTCCCCTGTCAAGCGGTGTCACCCCTTCCCCTCCATTAGCCTTCACGTCTTCACTGATCCAAGTAGGACTACCTCCCAAGGCTGGTGTAAGCAAATAAAAATAACATCTATCCAGGGTTTTCAAACCTATTTTTAAGTAGTAGAACTTTTTTCCTGTACAGTTTCAAAATGATGAAAAAGATATTGATCGCTCTATTAATTTCTCTAGGAAAAATTTTCAGCTCTCTTCCGTTTTCAATTTTTTAAATGGGAGTTTACAACTCCCCTCTCCAGTCCTCCTCAAACTTTGACTTATGGCCTGTATCACACACGCCAGCCTTTAATTGTCACCACTCTGTATTGCTTATCCTTCTCCTGCATGTAGACAATACGGTAAAGTAGAAAAAACAGGAACTCTGAAGTCACAGTCATCTGGATTATTGTGCTGGCTTGTCAATTTCCTTCATATGCTTTTTTTTTTTTAAACTTTAGAGCAATCTTTTAAATGTGTGTGAGAGACATTAAATTTGAAAAAAATCATTTATCTTAAGTTCAGCAATTCCTTCAGTTTTAATTTTCAGCTGTATGCTGTTCAAGTTCCATAAAATTAAATTTACTATTTTATTTTAAATGTCTGCAGTAAATTGCTGAATGGTAAAATTGCTTTTCTGTGTTTAGGGAAAAAAAAAAAGTTGTACCAGAAGCATAGATTACTTTTGTCATTGGGAAAATAATTTTTAAAAAGAAAAGCCTTAATAATTTTCAGTTGAATGAGAAAAAGATCCAAACCTTCCCTTCCAACTTCAAACATGGATTTAAAAAGGAAGGGGGCAAAAAAGGAGGAACCAGGCTCAAGAATTCAGATTATGCTGGCTGACATCTACCAAAGTATGGGCAAAAGGTCAAATATTAGATGAATGCGGTGATTACTATATCATTCAATATGTAAATTACCTATTTTAAGTTAAACATTCGCCTAACATTCTCATTTCTAGTATTATCTGAAAGATGATCAGCTCTTTCAGTTTAGGGTCCTGTGCTAATGAGTAAGAATTTGAGTCTCTTTTCTTAGCCTCTTCTCATTCCAGACTCCAGGCATCTCACAAAGTACAACAGATGGTCCAAAAGCACATCTGTACTAGCAAACCATTTCAAATGCTCTGGTATCCATAGCCCAGAAGCTGTGTATATGAGTGATAACACATTATTACATTTTAACGTAACAAGCCCTGTTTTTCCAACAGATGATGGAAAGATAAAAGTAGAGGCACTACAGTGTCTAGAAAAAGACAATTAGATGGGAGGGCAGAAAAAAGGAGGCACTGGCTATAGTACACACAGATGTGTGTATCCAACAGGGTTATGTCTATACCACTCGACAGATGTGTGTATCCAAAGGGCTTGGGCTGTACCATGAAACAGATGTATGACCTTGGTCTAGTCTCATAAATTTGTTGGCCCTGACCCTTCATATGCAAAGTCAGCCAACTGGATTAGATGTGTTCAAGCCCCTGCAATTCTAAAATTCAGTCTAAATCCACATATTCTTAATTGATTGACTCTGAATAACAAGAAAGAAGGCACTTAAATTCCTGAACACAGTGGGTAGCATTCAGTAAGCATGTCATAAGTGCTGGCAGCTGTTATTACAATAAGAAGGTTCAGGTTCGTTATGTGTTATATACAGCATATATTTGCATGTCTTTGGTGGGATTTTTCTAAAGGAAAACAAACCAAAAAAAACACACTTTAAAGTCCTATTTCAATCAGCATTGTTAAATCAAAGGAGACCAAAATGAAACAATAAATTATGAAGCTCTACATGAAAGGACATAAGCTTCTCAAAATCGACTAGCTTTGTTTTGTTTTAAATTAGACTTTCAGTGAACCCTTGGCAGCAGGAGGGAAGAAATCATGAGTGTTGTAAAGACTCGCTCGCTCAGCACACATTTACTGAAAATTGCTATATGAAAGTTGCAGCTGGGGACACAAAGATCAGCAAGACCCTGCCTCTGGGTCCAAACAATGGCAAGTCATGAATGACTCAGGGGTACAAACTGTGGAGGGGCCTGGATAAGTAAAAGGTTATTCTGAAACCTCCAGAGCAAAGGTCTCAAACTATTGGGCCACAGATTCTTTGCCTGGCCCATTGGCTTTGTTTTTGTTTGTCATCACGTTAGGTTGCCAACACTTAAAATTGAGAGTTCCAGCTTCTCCTGGAAATTTGCAAGTGCCAGCAGCCTTAAGCCTGCATTCCTGCTCAGCCACAACCTGCTGAGTAGCACCTCCATCTCCACTGCTCCTTTAATTAACCCTGACACTAGGGCTGAGGATAGGCTGCTTTTTGCCATCAGCTCACTCCCTCGCTGGCTCTTAGGGTTAGGGTTAGGGTTAGGGTTAGGGGTTAGGGTTAGGATCAGATCCCTTTTTCTTTGCCCACTTCTCCTGCGCACAACCAAGGAGCTGCTGAATTGCTCATGCTCTTGGAGCAGAGAGACCATTCAGGTGGAATTTCCACTCTGCCACACGCTAGCCATGGTTATCTTAGGCAAGTAGTTCATCTCTCAGTTTCCCATCTGCAAAACTGGGGTATTAATAGTATTTAGCTCACTGGGTAGATGTGAGAAGAAATGTGTTGTTACCTGCAAAGTGCTTAGATCTGTGTCTGATACATAGCAACTGCTTTATAAATATTAGGTGTTACCACTTTCTGGTCCCTGAAGGTATATGTGTTTCGAACTTCTGTCCTAGAACTTTAATATTCTAAAGTAATCTACTAAAGTATTTTAGGATCACAAAGAATATGGCATATGGTGAGAGCTGTTCAGATACAACATAAGAATTACTTGATCCACCAGACATAAAGGACAAATATGATTTCACCTGTATGAGGTATCTAAAAGAGGCAAAGTCACAAAACAGAACGTAGGACAGAGGTTAGAGAGGCAGGGGAAGAGGAGAATGGGGAGTTATTGTATGATGGCTGGAGAGTCTCTCCTGGGAGTGATGAAAAGGTTCTGGAGATGGAAGGCAGTGATGACTGTACAACAATTTGAATGTACTTAATGCCACTGAAGTAAACACTTAAAAATGGTTAAGATGGAAATTCTGTTATGTATATTTTATTTTACTTTATTAATGTTTGCATGCATGCCTATTGTTTTCCATTTTTTAATTAAATGTATTGGGGAGACATTGGTTAATAACATTATATAAGTTTCAGGTGTACATCTTTATAATATGACATCTGTATTTGTTATATATATCTTAGCACAGCTTTTTTTAAATGAAGTTCTAGAACCAGTATAATTTGGTCTGTTACTACGTGCTAGAATTAAGTTGTTAATGATGGCAAAGACCCCAACTGCACTCTAAGTTCATGTTCCCAAAAGCCAAATACATACTGCATTTCCCGTAATAGTTTAGGAAGAACAGTATTAACTATTTTAACAGCTGTGCAGAACAACAGTGGGCTTTCTTCTTAATCTGGACACCTCATGGGAATGCATCTGTAGCAAATATAGTACCAAGCTGGTGGGATAGACTTTTAATACCTGCTTATAGCAGTCGGGCTGTTCTTCCTTCATTATAAAAGGCTCCGCATAGACACCTCATTCTCTCTTTTCCCTCACAAATATACCGAATGGGAGGCTTCCTGCCAAGCACCATGTAACTGGCTGCCTTTGAACTGTGGGATGCTGGGCAACAATGACAAGAGGTTTTGATCTCCACACCTGTTCTATAACGGCATTCAAAACACACATGCACACTGAGTCCTGCCCGGCTATAAATCAATACCCACAAGAGAATGTCCCAAACCATTTCAATCAGGGTCTTATTTTTAAATTTCTACATACTGTCGCTTTCTTTGGTAACTTTCCTTCATTAAAAAAAAAAGTATATAAAATGTAAGCAAATGTAAAACTATTTTGAAAACCACATTTAACCTGAGAAGTGTACACACACACACACACACACACACACACACACATACACATGGTATATCCAGTATGTATTTCCAGTCTTCCAACTTAGAACCTGCAAATATTTCTTTCCTAACATTTATCAGATCATCCCCTACGTGTTTACAATCTTGAGTCAGGCAAACAACACCTATCTCTCTCTGAGAAGAAACTGCACCACACTTGGAAATTTCTTAAATAAACTGATGCCTTTTTGGCACAAACATTGTTTGGCAAGAAAGGTTCCTTTAAATATTACTGAGAATTCAAAATGATAGGCTATAGTAATATATTTTATCTTTTAAATATTACATTCTGAATACCAACCCAAACTTAGGGTGGGGGAACTACCTGGTACCTTGATTTCCACTGCTGCCAGATAATTAAGAGACCAACTACAAGTGGCTGTATGTCCTATATTTAAACTAAAACACCAATGATCATTTCCCCTGCTAAGACAAAAAATGTAGTCCAAAAAAGACTAAAAGGGAAAAGATCATAGGCAAAGTAAACAGTTTATCTCTCTTTAAAACCAATGTGTACATCAAATGACAAGTATTTTTATACTCCAGGGATCAAAGGAGGAGAAGATAAATGTTTTTAAAACACGCTAAAAAAAAAAAAAAAAAAAAAAAAAAAAAAAACAGCCTCAAGAAAAACTATCATCATCTAAGAAATGGCTTCAGTATAAACGAGCATGGCAGGAAACTACAAGGAGAAGAATTGGTATTTCTGTGAGTAGACGGTTTGGCCTTTCCTGCCCAAGCTGCATATGAACTAAGCAACAAATATTAAACGGGGCTGGGAAAGTTATTGAATTAGGAGACAAAAAGAGAGTGCAAGCCCAGGCCCGCTGCTGTAATGGGCTGACTTGTGTCCCCCCAAAAAGTCATGTTCAAATCCTAACCCAGCTTCTCAGAATGGGACCTGATGTGGAGACAGTGTCTTCCAGATGTAATCAAGTTACAACAAGATCATTAGGGTGGGCTCTAATATAATACGACTGGTGTCCTTATAAACATGGGACATTTGGACACGGAGACAGAGGCACACAGAGGGAAGATGATGTGAAGAGACAGAGGGAGAAGACAGGCATCTCAAGCCAAGGAGGGAGGCCTGGAACACATCCTTCCCTCACAGCCCTCCTGACGGACCCAGCCCTGCTGACACCTTCACCTTGGACTTCCAGCCTCCAGAACTGTGAGACAATACATTTCTGTTGTGTAAACCACCCAGTCTGGGGTATTTTGTTATGGCAGCCTTAGCAGACGAATACGGCTATTTACCAACCATGTGGCCTCAGACTCAACACAACCCAGTGCTCTGGGGCCTCTCCTATCAGGTGGACGTGAGACAACACCCACACAAGTATCCACATCGATAAACAACTATGTAACTGGTCAGCACTGTGTCGGGCACACTGGGGGACAGAAGAAATCTAAAACTCTTTCTGTCCTCTCCTGCAAAGATCTTACCACCTAACTAGCACAGAGAATGTATAATGCATTGCAAATTGACCACACTGCTATAAATCAGAGCCAAGAATGTATTTAAAAAAAAAAAAAAGCCCAAATTCTTTACTTATCAGCCAACAAGCAAAACAGCAGAGCCAAAGTTTAAGACAGGACTTTTTTTCCCAGGACAAATAGCAAGTACATTATTAATACTCCCATGTTCTGTGAAGTTCGGGTACATCAGGATGTGTTATCCTCTGTGTCTCACCCCCTTGGGACACAATTTTACTGCAGGAATATGACGTAACTGCCCTGCTTTATCCACCAAACAGAATACAATATGCCTTCAATACGTCAGCCCGTTTCATCTCCCTAAATACATAATTGATTTTCAACATTTTATGCTCCAGTTACTGCCTAAAAGCAGACTGGGACACGTTCACATTTCAAATGCTCCTTCTTTTAAAATATAAAAGAAATGATCTGAACAAGTAAGGAACAAACATCTTCAATTTTTTTTGAAGAGTCATTTGCTTACCACCTTCTCCAGTTTCTGTCACTCAAGTGTATACCCATCATGTATCAGAAAGGATACAGAGTGTACACAATCCAGCTGAAACATAGTGCCATATATACATGAGAAAGAACCAACAAGAAGGAAAGAAGGAATTGCCTTTATTTAGAACACTGAAAGAGTAGCTACTTACATTCCCAATAGAAACAGAATTAGAACCAATGTCAAACAAAAATTAAAAGCTTAAATTTCCCTTAAAAGAAAAAAGTAGAGCTATATATTTAGGTCATTTTATTTTTAACCACAGCCTTCTAAATGACCTGAATATCCCAACTTCTACTCTAAATGACAAGTTTTGTAATTCCTATGAATAACTTAGTTGGGCAAATTTGTTGAATAAAAATGTTACTTTAGAAAATGACAAGCCAGTTGCCCACAATAATTTTCAGTCTGAATATCTTCCATTACTCTTAGGAAAACATAGCGTGAGGAGAGGGAACAACTTTAAAACTGGGTCTCCTACACGGCAGAGACTTCAGCAGCCATATGGAAAGGAGCAGCTTTTGTTTACCTGAAGTTTTCAATCTATTTACCGTCTCTCAAAAAAGTCTAGAAGACCAAGTTATTTTAAAGTTCCAAAGGCATGTGTTTGAATTCAGTTTCTGAAAGACCTTGCTAGTAGCACAATCAATTACAGTGACTTTCTTAGAACATGGAGTGAATAATATATGCCAGAACATTTTACTTTGACTTCTACTAAAATGGAAACAACAGCCACGTTGGCCTCAACAAAAACACTATGGTTAGGGGCTTTTTTGTTTTGTTTTATTTTGAAATCCAACTTCACTTTTATAAAAGCCAGTCTCTCAAGTGGAAAAAAAACAATTTATCTAGAATGTTGTAGGCCTTGAGACACAGAAGAGCATTTGCTATTGGTGGGGAGCAAAGGGTGGAGGGTCTGCCCGGTTCCTGTGTCCTTTTGTGTGGAGGGCAGGCCTCTGGTTTACCATCTGGGCCTCTCTCCTGGCCCTCACTCACCCCTTTCTAGAAGCCCTAATGACTTATCTAATCCTTGAAGCTTGGGAACAGAAACTAGGGACAGGGAACCAGTTACTGTCTTGGTGCCAAGCTACCCGCTGGATGCACACATTTCGGTCTTCTCAAACATTCTGGCTCTATGGGAGCAGGCCTCCATGTGGGGAAGCCTTATCCGTCCAGCACCGCCTGTGAGCAGCCAGGCAAGACCGACTATTGTGGAATTCAGTACTAGGAAGCCCATTGTTGATGCATATTTAAGTCATATTCTCCAATATTAGTTCTGTCAGTAAAAAAAAATGGTGCAATCTGAATTCCTGACGTCTTCTTTCTCCCGTTTCTATCAGACCCAGTTCAGAACTCAGACGGACAGGAAAACCGGGGTGTCATTTACTGCCCCCTAATTCTAATAATACCAAAAATGAGTTTTTCCTCTTCGAGGGTAGAATTTGATATCTTTCTATCTTCGAAAATGTTATTTTGCTTCTAAGTAACCTGTGAGGAAACAGAACAATTCTAACACCCAAAACACTGACTTGTTTTCATTTCATTCAAAACATAAATGAATCACTGTTGTTACTATTATTCCAACCATTTGTCATCACATGTTCAGTTCAGCCACTTACTAGTAGTAGCTGAGTGCATGTGTCCGTGCTACTCACCGTCATTTGTAAAATGGGAATTGTGATATCCCTACCTCCCGGGTCTGACCTATAGAGTGAATGCAATAATGAGGATTAAATGAGCGGTAGCACATACGGTACCGGGAACATACACTGTAGGTAGTGTTAAATAAATGTCACCTCCCACTTTCATCTATTCAGAATGGACATACTCATTTAGAACCAGAAGAGGCTTTAGGATATTATTCCAATAAACCTTTCTTTTACCTTCACATGAGGAAATGGAGACCCAGTGTGAACAAGTGATCTGCCAAAAGTCCCTCAGACAAAAATGTTGAATGCTTTCATTCATTTCTACAAACACACAGTTCTAAACATCGTTTCCTTCCCACATCCTTAAAACAGAATTGGCAGATTATAATCTGTCCCCTAGAGCCATGTGTTAGTATTAACACTTTCCTTACGATACCATCAATGGTGAGGAGGGCTCGCAAGGTTCACGGGCACCCCTTTCATAGACCAGGCCCTCCATTGACGTTCCCATGGCTTCTCATTCAAAGGGTGAGGAAGGGCACAGTTGCATTCCCGTAATGAGTAATGTTTCTGGAATCAGTATAATTTTTCCTTGAGTCACTCTTTCAGTGAGGTCACTTTTCTCAAGGACTCCCAGCAACCCCAAATCCTTATTTTATCAGTTTCTAATTCTATCTCTGTAGCTTCTAAGTATTTGCCAACTATCACAGTTTCTCAGATCCCCCATCTCAGCCACAAACACATCAACCAGCTATTTATGAGAGTGACTAAGCCTTTTTTATGGAAAATTAAGGACAGAAATATTTACTACTAGTGTTCTCTGAATGATATTATATCTATAATGTAAGAAAACTTCTCCAGAGCTGAATGCTGCCACAGACTACGACCTCATTGATCCCATCCTCCAAGGAAGTTCCTAAGGAAATGGAAGGTACCTACCAAGGGTCCGTATTTGCTATTTCCTCTGGTTCTTAAATAACTGGCCCACCGATTTCCAGAAGAGACCTTTTCCCTCTCCTGTTGTGAAATGCTCTGCGGAAAACACTCCAATAGCACGTAAGTACTTTATTTGTGGATAATCAATAAAATGCCATTGCTGTTGAAATGCTATCAAATTCCACTTTCCGTTCAGTACTAAGTACATAGATTTGTGCAATCTCAAATGAAAACAAAGCTTTGGGCAATCTATCATTTATTTCTCCAGTCTGCTTTTAGTTCTTCCAGAAGCAATAATTTGAATTCTAAATCTATCTGAAATTCCCAATCTACCACAGTAGTTATACTCAGTCCCAGAGATGGAAGACTGTTGATGGTCAGTCTACCTCAACCATCACCCCAAATTCATTCGTATTCATTACCACCTGTTGGTCTGGGGTGGTCAGTGATGTTGCCAGGCTGATGACTTCGACCTTGGAGTGCTACTACAGGACTCTCTGCAGGTGTGCCAACAGTAGTTTGTTAACTTGATGGTCTCCCTTCATGTGATCTTTTAAATCCAGAAACAGGAAAGGTATTTTGCAATTGTAGAAAACATTACTCTGTGAGGAAACTAAGACTAATTTACCACCAAATATTCCACAACAGCGATAATAAGTGCCCCAGGCTCTGTTCCTGCCTTCCAGATACTTCAGAAGCCTACATCTTGATCTCTCCTGGGGGCTGCGATCAGAGTCACCTCTTCACTATCCCTCTCTCCACCCACAGCTCTTACCGCGGTTTATTCCAGTGATTTCATCTTATTTCCACTTTTCACTTCCAAATAATTAATTTGACTTCCTTACTACTCCATTCAGTTCTGTTCCTTTCAAATGGTTGAAATACCTTTCAAATTTAAAAGCAATATTGCATACTTTGTATGTGAATTATATTTTTCCTCTATTTCAGCATGTCCAGCATAATCAGTTATGAGGAAGTGATTAGACCATTCTAACAGGGACACTTTAATCTGTAGGAGTGTGATTTGGTGACCATTTCACCAACATTTTCAAGCAGATGGTCAGGGATAGCTTTTTAATTTACTCCCCAAAACATCCTACACTCAATCTGCCTGACAGTTTACCTCTGTCAATTTCTCATCCACATACCATTCTAAGAACTAGCAAACCCTGCTCCAAAAAACGCTATGTGCTTTCTCTTCTGGATTACTTTCTGTCTTTGTAAATCAGATCACAAGAAGAGAGTGGAGGTGATCTCCTGGATATAGAAAGAAAATATTAGAAGGTCTAATCATGTTTATTCGTCTCATTTTTTAATTTCTGTTTTTGTGTATTTTATAATGCAAATAGCTTATTAGTAAACAAGTATGTGATTATAATTCATAAATGTACAAATATTGCAGGTATGAGCAAAAAGTATTTTACTGATAGGATTGCTATGTCAAAAATGTTTAGATTACTGAGCTAAACAATAGCACTTTCTTGTAACACACTTTCTTGGTCTTCTATGGACAATTCCTGCTAAAATGATAGTTTCTAGTTGTTTGGCTAATAAAATATTTTGTATTCATGCACTGTTTAGGTGATAACATAATATTCTTATTACTAAAATGAGACCTCCCGCTTGGCTTTCTTATTATATCTCTGAGTTATATTTTCTTATTCAGGTCTATCCTTAAAGACAATCTCCATAGTTTAAAAAAATGTTTTTGTCTTTACTTCAAAATTAAAACCAAGTAAAAATCAAACATCCTTTTAAAAACAGATGACACTCAAGGCAACTTTTCAAACACATATAGCACTTACAAAGTACAGGCACTAGTCTGTTTCTCATTTATTTCTCATAACATTATAATTATAAAATTATATTGTAATATTTATTTTTAATAAAATTACTTATAAAATTAATATCTTTAATGGAGAAATCTAATTTAGCAAAACTCAAGAAACTTCTAAAGCCATAGCATATCATATTTTCAATGAAGAGGTACTGACGACATTATTCTCTGTGCTTTACATTCTCTTCATGTACGTACTGTCAAGGAATCCCAGTTATTAATGGTGTGGCATTGGGCGGGCAATTGAACCTCTCTGTAGCTCACAATCCTTATCTGCAATCAGTTCATTATTGGAGCACCTACTCCATGCCAGGCACTGCTCTTGGCTGGAAGAGATAGCGGTGAATGAAAGACAAGATCCTGTCCTCAAGGAGCCTATTAGATAACACCAGAAAGACAGTTGGCCCAAAAGATAGCCACTCATTCTAATGTTAGCCATTATTATTTCCCCAAACTAAGGGCTACCTTAGTTATCATTATCTTAGTCCTATTTTCACTTCAAGGTAAATTCCATTTGCCTTATTCTACCTAGCCCCCAAATGTTTCTTAACCAGAGAAAAAGGGCAGAGAAGAAGACAGTTAAATGATTCATCGGAATTTGGCACCAGCAAGTATATAGACTCTCTACCTTTCCTTGAAAAGAACTGTTGTAAAGCTCTATAGAGCCAGCCAGCTACTGGGGGTAAAACATAGCACAGCCAGGAACAAGGTTCTGACTTTCGGTGATAGCATCCTGCTGCACTCCCTGGATCCTCCCAGGACTGACTT
The DNA here is from genome assembly GCF_004115265.2 of Rhinolophus ferrumequinum. NCBI lineage: Eukaryota > Metazoa > Chordata > Mammalia > Chiroptera > Rhinolophidae > Rhinolophus > Rhinolophus ferrumequinum. The sequence goes on from NC_046291.1 coordinate 63,136,542, forward strand.
TTTGATGATGCTGATGAAGGTCCATTTACACCTGGAGGTTACAGCTGAGGTGCGGCTGCGCATCTGACAGCTGCAAAATTTAACTGCAGTGCAACTTAATCCCTAATGATGCTGGTGCCCAGGCTGCCCTTCCATGAGGACATCTCTTTATTTATTCAAAATTATTATATAATCACCATCACAGGCCACGGTTACCACTGTTACACAGAAAGCATTGCTCGAGCAGCCTGCCTTTTACTACAGAATCTAAAACTACCAGCAGGAGAATAAAAGAATTGTGCTGAATCCAAAGGAAACACGTGAAGTAAAATAATAACAGGAATCCCCAAGAGAGCACTTCCCTTATAAACAGCTTAGATCACTTCACAAACACCTCACTAAATCCAAATATCTGAGACAGGCCCTCATCTCCCGCCGGGAGTCACAAATGCCATTGGCCAACACTGAAGACAGGAAACACCTTAGGAATTTTAGGTCACAACCTCAAAAACTTCGGGAGGAGCCAGGTCAAATCTATTTCCTCATACGTATATATAGTTTATAGCATTCTGCTAGAAAGAAAGAAAACCTGCAGCAAAATGTTTGCCGTTTGCTGATGGGCTACAAAGGCAGATCGCTGGCAGCATTAGAAAAACAGTTCCTTTTGCTCACTGCCACCTCCTGCCCATATTCATGCACCTAACTCCAGTAGCAGGTTGCTGACTTCAGACTTAATGAGCAGCCGGAAGGAGGGCAGTTCAGGTGGAAGATGACAAAGGGAGTACAGGCTACGCCCCTTCTCTGCACTGTCCATACTTCCAGCCCTTCCTCCCACTGTGGGTCCCAATATGGGAAGAATCTTCTACTGACACGACTGTCTGAAGATGGTAGATACCCCCACATTGGGCCCTTATGCTTCTCTGGAGCCCCCAACCCCCTTCTGAGCCCTTGACTCCCCAGGTCAGTGTTACTTGGACCTTCCACCAGTTCCATCACAGCTCATGCCCAATCTGGTCACAATAGGACTGTCCTTGCATCTGACATCTCATCCCTGTGGCCCAGCTGCTCACCCATCCTCCACCCTCCTCTCCTCATCCAGCACTTTGCCTCTTCGGTCCTCCCTGTACCAACAAACCACTCCCTCTCCCTCTTCACCACAGCCTCTGGACATTTCTTTCCATTTAAATTCCCTAGGGATTCCTGGTAAAGGCTTTGGAGTCAAGAGGTTCTGGTGAAGCCCAGTCTCCACCATTTTCTGGATGCATTACCTTCGGCACGTTGCCAAATCTCTTCAAACCTGAGATTCCTCATCAGTACAACAGGGTTTACCTATCTCTGAAAGTGAGCATTAAATGAAAAGTACACATAAAGTATTTAGCAAAATCCCCACCATATATTCATATATTTAATAAGTGTCCATTTTTTACCAGGAAAAGTTTTCGTAAATGGTAGCAACTATCATTTTCCCCCTCCATCCCCGTTTTATTTTTTATTGTGGTAAAATACATACAACATTAAATTTACCATTTCAGCCATTTTTAAGTGTACACTTCAGTGGTATTAAATATATTCACATTGTTGTACAACCATCACCCCCATGTAGCTCCAGAACTTTCCCAAATCCATTAAACACTAATTTCCCATTCTCTCTAGCCCCCTTGGACAGGGCCTCTTTCCACTGGGAGGTGTTGGCTGAGGCCACTTCTCTTCCAACCTCATGTAAAAATTCATCCTTCTTTGAGATTCAAAATTCTCAGTTGTCACCTACCTATTTTTGGTAACTTCTCCTCACTCACCAATAAAAAAAATGGGAAGGGACTTAATTCACAATTTTCTCTTCCGCCAAAGGTCAGCTCCTAAAGAAACAAGAGCACAGATGTGAGGGACCGGGTAGGAGGAGGGGCTTGGACACCCCAAATTAGAATGCCATCATTTAGGAACTATGTGAGCAGTTCCGTAACCTCTCCGAAGGTTGTTTCCTCACCTATACATGGGGATGGTACTGAGTACTACGCACAGAATTGCTGTAGAATTAACAGTTCAAGGCCCTTGGAGCAGTGCCTAGCACACAGCCATTGTAAGTGACCACAGTCACTATCACTGTTACTGCTCTTGAGCCTCTAATCCTTGACTCCTGACTGGGTAGCCGTTCCCAGGGCCACCCCGCAGAGCCAGAGGGCACAGTGTAGTGCTCTTGCTTGACGGACACCACCTCCATCCCTGTAGTGCACAGTCCCCTCACTCCATGAAGGGTGCCCCTCCTTCATTCCCCAGCAGCGTGGACCCCACCATCGATCCTCCCATCACTCTCTCGCCAGCACCTTCCATTCTTGGCAAACTTCTTCTAATGCCACCCCCGTGGGAATCCGTACTACAATTCAGCTTCCCCACAGCCGAACCCCAGGCCCAAAGTCCCCCAAGAGAAGTCAAACCACTCACGGAGATGCCACTGCACTTCACCCAGGAAGGCCCGCCGTATTTTAAAACAAAAGCCCCTCCCCTATTGCCCTCAACAACCATCTCAGACTTTCATCACCATTCTCCTCAGCCCTGCTCTAGCGAATGCCCTTTCCTCCATTTCACCCAGAAAACCAAGCCGGTGAGCTTGATATGCGAACCCCCCAACTTCCTGCCTGGGCTTCTTCCCCACCAACACATCCACACGCGCCTCCCCCGGCTTTCCTCTCCACTGCTATTCCAAATCAACCTTTCCATCTGCCAATCCTATAGCTCCCTCCTGCACTCCACATTTACCCACTTTGTTCCCACACACATCACACTATTTACCCTCCACGCCTCAGCTCTGTCCTGTCCCCCCAGCCCACACCTCCTCGAGATACTCCCTTGAGAGGCAGCGAAGAATCACCTCCTCCAGGAAAGGACCACCTCCTCCCCTCACTCTTCCTCCTCCTCCTCCGACTCCTCTAACCTCTGCACACTTCACTTTGCCATTTCCTCTCACCATGTCTCTCCCTGAGAACAGAGGCTACACGGTCCATTGTGAATCTACTGGCACATAGAGGTGCCAGTAACCATCGAATAAATCAAAAGATGACAACAGCAGTTTTCTGCTCTGAAGGATTTTATTAAATGTTTTATTAAAAACATCACCAATTAAGACTCATAATCAGCTACTTACATATGATGCCATATATTTTCTTCTTCTGATCTGGACTGAGAAACATCCCTCCTCCTCCTGCCTCCCCAGAACAAATACTCCTTTGATGAAAGAAAAAACCAGAAACAAAAATACAGCTTCCTCCTCAACCAAAACAGAAAACCCAAAATAGCAAGACAGTTTATGAAAATTATCCAGCTGCCTCTGGCTTAGGTAGGAAAAAGTGCAGTTCTGAGCTGAAGAGGACAAAGGGAAGTTTACTTTGGATGGTTACTTGGGGAGGCAATGATACTCAAGTACCAAACAAGAAAACTGACCAAAATAATAAGTCTCAGGTGTATTTATAAGGCAAGAGAGGAAGAGGAAGCGGGTAACTCCAGTGGAAATTTCCTTCCTTTGTGTAGTTTTACTTCAGATGTGGCTTCCACACTCATTTCTCAGTACTGACTTATGACGATTTGTTTTATGGGAAGTGATTTCGGAGGGCCCCAGGGAGCTGCAGATGGTACCTCGGGGGCCCATCTGTTTAAGGATGAAAGCTTGGCGCACACCATTACATCACTCTGACCTTCCTCAGCAACTTCCTATCCCACAAAATCGAGATGTTTGCTCTGTCAACAAGATATTTGTGTTTATCCCCAGCCTCCGGCTTTGGTTCCTGATTAGTTTTAAAATCATTATGCACCCAAGCTGAATAGGGCTACTGTTAGCAGCTGTAAGGTCCTCTTCTGGGCAAATCCCCAAGTCTGTGGCCTTCAGGGAGTGATTTCTGTCGTTTCTGCATAATTACACTCTCCTGATTGATGAGCTGATCAGTCCTCCTACACCCCCACCCCCCAAGCTAAAACCTCTTTTTATTTTCCCAGGGGACCAGAGAGGAGGGAAGAAAGGTGTAGGGAGGGAGGCCTTGCACTCCCCCCAAATAAATGCCCCGGCGCTATACATTACAACGTGAGCACTCAGCACTGTCCCCGTCCAGACCCGCCTACCCTTCCCGCCTACCCTTCCGGCCATCTTAAAAGCTGCCTACATTGGTCAATGCCATCGGAGGGACTGGAAACGGGGAGCAGGAAAAGAGCTCCTATTTCCTGGACACTCACAGGCCCCCACTCCCGATGGCCCAGGGCCCCCAAACACAGATTCACTGCAGCCAAGCACGATCACCTCTGAAAGGGCCAACGTAACCTCCGTCCTCTCCAGCTGTTCGTCCTCCTCTATGCTCAACAGGGCACCACCGCAGCCACAACACCAACTCTGAGTGCCTGGTAGGCAGGGCACGGCAACCTTGGCAGAAGTTACATTTTAAATAGGTGTTGGTTTTGTGTTTAGCAGGGAGGGGGCTATGTGTAATGATGTTTGCAACTTACTTTGAAATGCTTTTTAAAATAAGGTGGATAGCTGGGTAGATATGTCACAAAGCAGAAGTCACAAAATCCAAACTGTAGATTCTAGGTAGCGGGTATGAGGGTGTTCCCTGTACATTTCTTTCAACTTTATATTTGAATGTTTTCATACTTAAATGCTGGGGGGGGGGGGGGAATGTTTTTAGTATCTTTTTAAAAAAATTAACTGAATTCCAGACTTTATTTGGATTTCACCAGTTTTTCCACTAATGTCCTTTGTCCATTCCCGGATCCATATCCAGGATCCTATCTCCTTAGTCTCCTCTGATCTGTTACCGTTTTTCATGACCTTGACAATTCTGAGGAATACTGGTCAGGTATTTTGTATTTTGTCCCTGAATTGGGATTTGTCTCAGGTTATGGGTTTTGGTGGGGGGACCCCAGATACAAAGTGCCCTTCTCACCACATTATATTAAGGGTACATGCTAACAGCGTGACTTCCTGATGTCAACCTTGATTATTTGGTTAAGATCGTATGTGTCAGGTTTCTCCCCTGTAAATTTACCTTTACTCCTTTCCATACTCTATCCTTTAGAAGCGAGTCACTCACTCAAGGTGTGGGGGATATTAAGTACCAACTCCTGAAGGAGTAAGTATTTACATAAATTATTTGGAATTCTTCTATAAGGAAGAATTTATACAGGGGCTGGGGGGTGGGGGCAGTAGAGAGTTTGGTAAAAGGGTACGAACTTTCAGTTATAAGATGAATAAGGTCTGAGGTTCTAATGTGTAACGCGGTGACTATTCTAGATGAACAGATTGTACCAGATGACTTCCCTATATAAATTTATGTATATTTATTTTCCACTTTGGGTTATAATGCAGTACTACACTGTTTATTTTGTTGCTTAAATCATTCCAGCTTTGGCTATTAGGAGCTCTCTGAGGTTGGCCCCTGTGTCCTTGTGACATGCCCACATTCTTTGTTTTTTTGAGTACTTCCTTATATTCTTGCAATACGAGATGCTCTAGATCTATAATTACCCATTTCTCCAAGGAGCCCTGGTTACTTTTGTTGGAGAATTGTATTTAGAAACCAAGATCTGGGTATGTTGTTGCTTTTGGGGTGTCACTGCTTCCAAGCCTTCTCAGTGGACAGATCTAGGAAATGTATATATGTACTAACCACTAACCGGTGTATGCACACACATCTGTAACGATTTCTGTATCAATATTAAGCTAACTTAAATTCATACTGATGTTTCCGCCTCTAATCCAGTACCACATCGTTCACTGTAGCCTTCTGCCTTAGCTTACCTGTGACTTCTCTCTCCACCAGTGGGAAATCCAGCTCCCACCATCCACTATCCATGTACTTATTTGTTTGACTCCTGAATACATGTCGTTTCAGAATTGTTAACGTGTACTCCCATGAGAAACAACTTTACCAACCAGCATACAGTGTAATTATACAGTTCCTTTTGTCTTTAGCCTTACAGTTACTGGTCAAAACACCATTTTCCAAAGTTACTTAGGTTGTGGCCTTTGGTCCTCACCCCCTTCAGTGAGGTTGTGTCATACTTGCTAAATCAGGTAGATTGTTTTGCCACAGTGTGCATTCACCTAGGACACACACCTACACCCACACCCCTCTCTGGTTTTTGTGTTTAATTTGTGTACAGTTCTTGCATAAATTTCTTTTTTTCTTTTCCAGCTTTACTGAAGTATAACTGATGAATAAAATTATAAGATATATATAGTGCACAATGTGATAGATAATGTATATACATTGTGAAAGGATTCCCTTTGAGTTGATAACAAATCCATCATCTTATACATTTACTTTTTTTCTTTTTATTTTTTTGAACACATTTAAATTCTACTCTCTGAGCAAATTTGAATTGTACAATAAAGTGTTATCAACAACAGTCACCATGTTACACATTAGAACCTCAGACTTTATTTATCTTATAACTGAAAGTTTGTACCCTTTTACCAAACTCTATTTCCCCCACCCCCCAGCCCCTGTCAACCACTTTTCTACTCTGTTTCTATGAGTTAAACTTCTGTTTTCTTTTTCATGATTCTACATATAAGGGATACCATGTAGTGTGTTTCTCTGTATGACTTATTTCACTTAGCAGAATGTCTTCTGGGTTCATCCATGTTGTTGCAAATGACAGGATTTCCTTCTTTTTTAAGGCTAAAGATTATTCTCCTTTTAAAATATATACCACATTTTCTTTACCCATTAATCTACTAATGGACATTTAGGTTGTCTGCATAAATTCTTGAGTGCCTATTTTATCTAAATAAATAGGCTGTTTAAATACCTAATATCACTTTCTATTGGTGTACATGTTTTATTTTATCCTTAATCCTTTAATATCTATTTCTGAGTGTACCCCACCATACCTAGAACAGTCCCAGACCACAGGGATTACTCAGATACTCCTAAAATTAACAGATTCTACAAATTTATTTTTTGAAACTACGTTAAGTTGATTTTAACAGTTTAATTGCTGGAGGTCCTTCAATAAAACTATAGGAGGAAAATGTTCAGTGCAATGTTATTTAAAATTCAATAATAAGTAGTTTAAAATTATGGTAAACCTATAGCCTGGAATATGAATTACTTGCAATCATTAGAAATCAATTGTAAAACACATACTAATATGAGTAAAACACACCATAGGTGTGTGTATGCAAAAACAGCAAACTATACAATAAAAAGTACAGTATATCATATCATTTTAACATATATAATCCACATGTATGTCTACGAAAAGTGAACATTGAAAGAAGGACATACACCAAAAAAATTATTTCTGAAGTTCCTTTTTGTCTTATTTTTTAATGAAAATTAAAGGAGAGAAGACTGTTTGTTGTGTGGATAACTTTACATAGTATTCTTCTAAGACAGACGGTGTTGGACCAGGCAAAGAGGAAGAAATAAAATCAGCAGGTGTGTCCCAAGCTCTGTGTCACATCCAAGTAAAAGATGCAAAGAAGTATGAGCAAAAGGCATGGCTGGCGGATGGATGCCCTCAGGTCAGCTATAATCTGAGACTAACATATAAAAGGCAAGGACAGTGGTGCCTGTGCTAATACGTTTACTACAGAAAGACGTACAAGAGTGGAACTGAGAGCTGTCTGGAAAGCAGCTTGAGAAATGTGGGGCATGCACAGAGCCTTAAAAGACTGGAAAGATTTAAATGGGGAGGAGAGGGAGCAGGGAGACGCGAGTCAGTGGAGACAGGTACTATTAGTAAGTCCATCCAGGCACCTGGAAGTCTTCTCATTATCCCGTTCTACAAAAACCCAAGGAAGATCTTAAGCAATGACAGCCATATGCGCTTCAGTTGAAAGTGCCCGGACCTCTCGCAGTCCGTCCTCTGGCAAAGCTCTTGGGTGTGGGGGGGTGGGGGGGAGCAGAATTACCTAATAGGATCTGGTTAGCCTCTAGCAGATTTGATAACACTCAAGTGGCTGATAACAGGAGCCTGGGTTTTCAAAGATTAACATTTTTACATTGCAATTTACACTCCATCCCTAGAAAAGTGCTTTTTAAAAGAGAGTAACATAAAGAAACATATGGTAATCATCCATTACACTGAAAAGTTCAATGGTGATGATGACTAACTCTCAGCTTGTCATAACTTTCAAAGTACAACACTGTGGCCACTAGCCAGCCACCTCCAGACCAGATCCCACACGGGTATAAATACAGAGAGAGCTATAGGACACCCTCGTACAAACACAATGGCAACACACTCAGGGAATCCCCGTCTCAACTGTAAGAGCTCAGGAGGAACTAGTATTTGCTGAACATTTCACTAGACAAGGCAGCAGGAGCTTTACACACATTATCTTTTAATAATCACAACCAGCAAGGCGAGGAAGGATTAGCCCCATAAATGGCCACAGAGTTCCTAAATGGCAAAACTTAAACTCACACTTAGCTCTGTCCAGCTTCAAGCCTGTCATCTTTCTACTTAGAGTGGTGTCATATGTCTCAACAAACTCAAAAGCAGACTTAAACATATCTTCAGTATCCCTTCTAAAACAGAAAGATATTGATCAGTTTCTTCTCAAAACAGTTCTTTTACAATACAGTTCATATATGATGCCAAGAATTCAATTTAAAAAGATAAAAGCATATGCTCCAGCCCCAACGCAATAAAGTTAACCACTTAGGATGTAGCAAAATAATATTGCAAAGCCCACAAATAAACTTGATTACAAGTTGTAAGGTTTTTAAATGACTGCAAATGTAAAATATAAAAAGCTCAACTTTTTTGAAATATGAAGATCTCAAATTGAGACATGAACATCAAGATTGATTTTTTTCATTCTCAATGAGGACTATTCTAAATATATGTATTCTAAAATAGATTACCCTCTTCTTCTCTATATCCTTCTCCTCCTCTTCTACTCATTCTCCCCTCCCCACAAAAAGAGGTTCTGCTTCTACCATTAATCGCAGAACAATTATATTCTGTGACCTATAAACCGTGAAATAAGCAAGGTTGGGACCCATTAATACTTTAATCACTCTTGCCCCGAGATTCAAACCCCCCTGGAAAGTTAAAACTAGATATGTCAAGTGCACTACAGTGACTTTGCCCAAACCACCTGAAGAGTTTTTCATATGAAAATGACTTCATTCCTTAAACACTCTTCAAATGATTTACAGTGATATTGTCAAATCCACACTGTAGATGTTTGTAGTGTCAATGCCAAAACTTAGCATATTCACTCACACTAGAGACGCTCAAATGTTATTTGCTATGGAGCAAAAGCAATTCAGGATAAAAGTCAAAGTCTTCTCTTTCGGAAAAAAAAAAAAAACCAGAAGAGAACTTTAATAATTAACTTTTTAAAAACTTAAGACGAAAGTTTAAGGGTTGAAATTTGGAGGTGGAGAGAAAGGAAATGCCTCTCTTTTTATTTTTTTAAGAGTAGAGGAAGATGTTCTGTGTTTCTTTTCCTTTCTAATATGGATTATAAAATATATAACTAATGAAAAAAGCGTATACAAGTAATTTTGTAAATAGGAAAAATCGTTCAATCCTGTCACCCAAAGAGCTTTCAGACCTTCCTTCGATGTATGCAAATACATTTAACGGGGCCTCGCTTAGCACCTGCACATAGGAGACCCCTAAATGTGCCAAGCAATTACTTAATCCATACTTAGAAAGGGGGGAAGCAGAAATGTGATGACAGCATACGTACCGCTCTGTACCCTGCTGTTATTTGTCAGCTTCCCAGTACATAGACAACATCTTTCCACCTGACTCCGCTCCGCGCCCTCTCGCCCTGTGTAAAGCTCCTCATTATTCCACTGTATGGGTGACAAAGTTTTTCACCAAGCTCCTTTTGAGGGAAATATTTGGCTTTCCCACATTTTTGCTACTAAGCGGGACTTCAGTGAATATTCATGGAATGTAACTTTATGTGTTTGTATAATTATGTCCTTAGCAGAAATTTCTAGAACTGGAATTTCCGGATCAAAGAGTTGGCATGTTTTAAATTAGCACACTGACTAAGGGTTGGCTTCCAGAAGATTTGTCCCCATTTATTTACCCAACACTGTATGAGAGTATTCATTTTCCCATCACCCTTACCAACACTGGTGTTAATTGTTCTTTTCCATCAAACCATCAGGAAAAAGAGTTATATTAGTATTTAGTGAGCCCCTACCATATGCCAGGTGCCATCTTAAAAACTTTATGTGTTTTCGGATTGCCCTGTGGAGGTTAGGTGCCCACATACACTTTAGACCTATTTAAATGATGAGAAACGAACACCCAGAGAAGTTAAGTATTTTGCCCAAAGTCATACAACTTGTCATTGTCAAAGACGCTGCTGGGGTGTGAAACCAGTTCACCCATCACCAGATTCTACATCCACTGGAACAATTAAATTTCATGAAAATGTCAAAATCCTATTTACTGACTCTAAATGAAACCCAGCCATCTCTTTCACCAGCAAAACCTACTGAAAATTCTGATTTCAAGAATAGTGGAAAACTGAATTCAAGATTGAGTTCAGCCTCTTACGGGTAGCTGCTGTGTGACTTTGGGAACTGCTTAAGCTGGATCTCTTTCCTTGGCTGAAAAAAGCCCCTATCTACCATCTCGACCTTAAAATGCTTTTGTAAAGCCCAAAAGGAACACCCATGCCTTCAAAATTACTTGCTGAGCCATTTCCTTGTGCCCTGCAGTCTGGTGACAAAGAGGCCACCCTGCCCCAACGGTCTAGTGAGAGATGAACATCAACCCGAAGAATCAAACAGCTGTAATAGAGAGCACAGGAACACGAGTGATTCAAAGGGGCCACGGGTAAGGGAATGACGGTGTTCGACGAAATTGCCGCTATTCAAAAAGACAGGAAAAACAACTACACAACACCTGGGAAAATGCACGGAATCGTGTTAAATAGAAAAGGCTCTAAGTAAATATATATTTTAGTTACAATTCTGTTTTGTACCAGGGCATATGCAAATAGAAAGTAACAAGATCATGAATGTTGTATTAAATAATATCCTTCTTTTCTCTCCTTTCCAAACTGTACAAACCATCATTTAACATTTATAATTCTTAAAATATTTTAATTGCTGAAAGCACAGCACAGATGGAAGTGATTAATTCTGACTGAAATAATGTATGTGAAAGTGGGAAACTCTAAATCTCCCCCCCCATGAATGGTATTATTGTCAGAACATGAAATAATCTAGCATTCTGCATAATTGCATTACAGTGCAGTAGCAGGAGTTATTTTTACACTATGCTGCTTGGTTTCCGGCTCACCTGATAATGTACAACGTTAGGCATTTCTCTACAGTATTTTCTTTTTTTTTTTTAAAGACATACGTGCATGTGAAAAACGGCCAAACAGCACAAAAGGGTCTGCATACAAGACTAACATACATACAAGACTGTCATCTACCCGCTAGGTACTGTTCAGAGGCAATCACCATAAGTAGTTTCTTATCTATGATTCCAAAGATACTCTATGCATATGTTTTTCATTTAATAATATTCTTGGAAGGTTTTTCCTTAAGAGCACATATAAACCTACCTCATTCTTTTAACAGCGGCCGATCACTCTACTGTGTGAACGCACCGTTTATTTAATCAGAGTGTGTGCTATAATATAAAAATGTCTGACAATGTTATTAACACTATTTCTATAATTATTTTTCCTTACATTTTGATTTTCCAACCTAGCAAATGTTACATCGTTGTAAGTTCTTCAGCAAGGCCCACCAGTGCCTTCACAGATACCAGGCTCTCTTGGCTCATTTGCCAGTACGCCCTGCTTCCAGCCAAACCCAAGCTGGGTATTATTCTCCTAAATACTCAATCCATTGCTCACGCTGTTGCTTTGGCTGCAACCCAACCCACCTTCCTTTTCTTGGTGAATTCTTACTCAAACCTTCAAGAGAGGGTTTAGGTATAACCTTCTGGAAGGAAAGGATCTCAGGGCAGAGGAAATGCTCCTGTGCTCAGCTCCTGTCACAGCCTAGGTACTTGGCACTTTACCTCCTCGTGATGAAATTGTATGCGTCAGCCCTGACCACCAGATTTTTAAGTTCCTCCAGGACAGAGAGTACATCTTACTAATCTTTGTGACTGTCAGAATTTAGTCCAAAGTCTGGCACACAAAATACATTTAATACCCATTGAATACATCTAACTAAAATGAATCAGGACACTTCTGAACACCTATTAGGTGTCAAGCCCTACTTCAGATGTACTGGACAAACTTTATCTCTTACTGAGTACAATGATCCCCATTTTGCAGATGAAGAAACCGAGCCCTGGAGCATTAAGGAAGGGAGAGCTGAAAATCTGAAACCAAGTCTACTTTACTCCAGAATCACTACTCGTTCCATTACGCTGTTCACCTACACGTTTTGATGCTGAAAGTTAAGCGAAGAGGTCACGTACACAGGTCCTGAAGGATAGGACATCACAATGATCGTGGATAATCTAAGGGCACTGATTGTCTTCCCCCCAAAAAAGGCAGTCACAAGCAACCTAGAACGTAGGACTAAAATGGCAGAAAACAACAACAAAAAAAGAGGTCATGAACATGAAATTCTTGTCTATAGCATCCACAAATACGCACTTAGTATACCCAGGCAGAGTCTTCCAGGAGCCACTCAAAATAAAAAAAGAACAAAGTAGTCTGAAGTACCTGCAATATTCCTGCTTCATTCCATCAACCTGCTCTTTCTCTGAGCACTGTTGGTTACATCCAAAGTTTCTTTCCCCACTCCCCAACTCTATAATCCCCAGACCACTCACTAAAGCTGAACTTTGGCCAGCACCCTTAAAGGAATTCAAAGTTGACCAATTCTGCACAGACATGGCCACCCAGAAAACACCTATCAGTGGGCAAGGGGCGGGACAGAAGGGTTGCAAGGCAGTAGTAGGTAGAGGATCCTGTTTACCTGCTATGAGACCTGGGGCGGGACATGAACCCTCATGTGCAAACTGGGTACAGTGAGGAAGAATGCCTGCTTCCTCTTAAGGCCCTTAAGAGAATGAAATTAGATAATTTAAGAAAAGGCACTGGCACAGAGTCTGGCACTAAGTAAGGGCTCAAATGGTTTTTCTGCACTGACTGAACAAACCTACCAAAGAGCAAGCCGACCTCCTCCTGCCCCCCTCCACCAGGACAGGTTGCTGGGAAGCCCTGTGATTGACAAAGGAAGTAGAGATGGCACTTCGCAAAGGAGGGAAAACAAGAGGAAGCCGCCCTTCCCTCCCACACGTGAGAAAAATGAACTGATCAGCAGCATGCAGTTAATGAACCCAAACCTTGTTCACCACTAGGAGAGACAAAGAAGCAAAAAATATCCCCAGGGTAACCAGGCACCGACAAAAAGGACACACAGGCTGAAAACAAACACTATCACCCCCCCAAAAAAACAAAACAAAACACCTTTGTTTGCTATTATCAGCCGCAACCAAATAAGAATGCCTCCTAATTGTGGAGGAAAAGCAGAATGAGATAGGGAACGGTTATAAATAGAAGCACTGCACAGTCTGCCCTAACCCACTGCCGACTGGAGGTAAGTAGGCACTAAACTGGTTGAATGAAGAACATTTCCAGGCCTCACCCTCCCTCCCAAGATTAAGGGAGGATGGCTAGGTTCAGGTCTATGGGTTTTGACTTTATGTCACTCTATTCCCAAAACAACCCACCTTCCAAAGTCACAGAAAACAAGCTCGGGGAGACGGGGTAACCCGCCCATGTCACACAGAGACTGAGGGATTGAGTTGGGAACTGGACCCAGTCTGTCTGGCTTTAAAGCCTCCACTCACCCAAGAAAGACACAACTTGTGTGTGCGCACGTGCGGGGCGGGGTCGGGGGGGAGGGTTAAATGGGTGAAATGGGTCAAAAGTCAAAAAGTACAAATTTCCGGTTATAAAATAAATAAGTCCTGGGAATGTAATGTACAACATGGTGACTATGGTTAACAATAGTGTATTGTGTACTTGAAAGTTGCTTAGAAAGCAAATCTTACAAGTTCTCATCACAAGGTAAAAAACATTTATAACCGTGTGGTGATGGATGTTAACTAGACTTAGTGTGGTGACCACTTGGCAGTATATACAAATATCGAATCATTATCTTGTACACCTGAAACTAATATAATGTTACATGCAATTATATCTCAATTTTAAAAAGACACAATTGACCGAGAGGAAGGAGAGAGGGACCTAGGCTGGAGTCAATGACTAATAACAAGCAAATGGTCTAATAACTGCTTGGTCGATCGGGTTGAAAACCCAGATTTCAAAGAGTTGAGTACTTTTCAGTATATATTGTATATATTGCAAAACGATTACCATAGTTAGGGTATAACCATCCATCATCATCCCATCACACAATGACCACTTGTGTGCATGTGGTGATAACATTTAAGTTCTACTTTCTTAACTTTCAAAAATATAACGTAGTATTGCTAATTAGAGTCACCATGTTGTAGATTAGATCCCCATACAGTGACTTTTAATCTGTGATAACCTAGGCCATTTCTGGGTAAAACCAAGAACCAGGGCATTACTCCCCACTCTCCATATCCTAGGTTCCCTCTTTCAATCTCTTTTTCATAAACAAGAAAAATACTCAGAGTCTCATTTCACTAGAAACCTCTTGCCAAAGTTCCACTTAAAATATAAAAACAAACCTAATTTTTAAGACTTCCTACTTTGGAGCGTTAATCCAAATAACTAAAAAGCATCCTTGGCAGAATTAAATATGAATGTACATAAATTCCTAAAAAACAAGCAGTTTTCTTAGATGTTACTTTTCACCAGAGGTCAACATCATATTGTGTAAGAAGCTATCCAAAGCTCCCTGAAAGAAGTGAAATTAAAAGACAGCCTAAGCCATTCAGAGCCACACATTCCCAAAAGCATGAGCCTTTTATAACCTACCTCGCTCAACCCAGGATCTTGATATAAATGCAGATTGCCAAACCCCACTACACCAGCTCCTATGGGCAGGGCCTGCAAATGTGCGTTCAAAGTGCCCCAGGTAATTCCGATGTGCAATAAATACCATTTAGGACTAGGGGCTACAGGGCTAGGGGCTAGTTAACCATCCCCTCCTACAGAAGTTCTACCCCACACCTACCCAGACGACTTCAAGGAGTTTTTACAGGGAAGCTGGAATGTCGCTCCAAGAACCAAATTTCCAAGTGCCTACTGGGCATTTCCCACTGGGTATCCCAGGGGGTCCCTAACCTTGCCTCTCCCCTCCTGAAAGAGTTCTCAGTTACTTGTGTCATTCATCAGTTACTTGTCCACACCTTGCTGCCCCACCTGGAAACAACCATTGCTCTCTACCTCCAGTCAGCTGTCATGTACAGTAAGTCCTCACTTAACATCGTCTAAAGGTTCTGCAAGGTTAAGCGAAACAATGTATAACGTTAAGCGAAACAATGTATAACGTTAAGCGAAACAATGTATAAGGAAACCAGTTTTACCACAGGCTAATTGATATAAACAAGAGTTAACTTTCTAGAGCATCTCATTGCATCACATCAATGTTATAATGAAACGACCTTGAACAAAACAATGTGATTCGAGGACCTGCTGTATTCCTTTCTGTTCTGGAAGAAGCTCCCATTCCACCTCAAAAATCATCTCCCATGCACAGCTTTCCTTGGGTTCTCCCTCTCTCTGTTCTAAAAGCACAGGACTGTCAACCTGAGTTCAAATCTTGGGTGACCCAGGTGACTGTGAGCCCATTTCCTTCTCTGCAACATGAGGATGATGACAATACCACTCTATGAAAAGTTTTTTTTTGCTTAGTTCACATGAGCTAATGCACACCAAATGCACAACAAAAGGTATTCAACTAACATTCGTTCCCTTCCTCCCACTACCTCAGGCTCAAACATCATCTCTCACCTGACCTACTTCAAAAGCCTCATAGCAGAGAGCCCTGCCGCCCATCTGTCCCCACGCCAATCTCTCCACACCACCACTGCCAATGCTTTTCTCCAGCACACAGCTCTGATTACATCATCTCCCTGCTTTAAAACCTTTGACAGCTATCATTTGCTTTACAGGATCAAATCCATACTTTTTAGCCTGCCATGCAAGTCCTTTTGCAATCTGGCTCTCTCCTCCCTGCCACTGTACCCAAATGCCAAGCACCATCTGTTCTAGTAACAACACCCCAAACATGACTTGTGTTTTCATGCCTCCCAGCCTCTGCTCATGGTGCTCCCTTCACAGAAAGCCCCTCACCGTCTTCCCCACGTGGCAAAGGGCTCCTCCCTGAAGCTCCCCCCAACCCCCCTCAGTCCCTCTCCATCCTCCTCCCCTTCCTCTCCTCTCCTCTCCTGCCACACATGTGTCTCTCTAACATGTGTACTATGCATACACTTGTCTCCTCAGACTGAGACACAGAGCTGGCCTCAAACTCAGAAGAGCACAATGACAGCCCTCAAGAAATATTTGTTGGAAAAATTAATGCAAGACTTCCACCACCCTTTGACAAATGAAAACAGTTTCTAATTTGTCAAACAGTTAACACCTTCATGGTAACTTTTTACTTCTAAAACTCATAAGGATATAATATTCGTTGAGGTAGCTAAGACTGCTGCTCTTAATGAAGGAAGCAAAACAAGCCCTTTGAAGGTGAAATGTCTTTAACACTTCCAGCGGAATTTTCAGAATGCAATCACTATCCCTCTAGAAACGGTATCGCCTCATTTTTCCATGACTGGAGGGAGAAATCACACACCTTGCTTCCTCCTGATTTGACTTCTGATAGGTGGAGCTGGACAGTTTAAGAAGAGGTCCCTCTTGGGTAAACAAAACATTTCAGAAAGGAAGGGATAAACAAACTGTTGCTCAATGGAAGGGAAAAAGTGTAAAAATCTCAAGTGCAGCTGAACGCAAGTTCATTCTCAGAGAATAGGTACTACGCGGACAGAGTAGTGTAAACCCTTGTCTCCTTGAGCATTTTTCTGGTACAAGCCAAAGGTCCCAACATTTGGGGACAACTGATAGAGGGGAACACTTCTTGTTTACCTGTAAATGCCAAGGCCAGGCCCATAAATGTCTATATAAGCAGCCTCCAAATGGTTCCGTGACTTCTCCTGTTCAAAACTCAGGATATATTCATTCTCCCTTTGCGTGAGTCTTGAACAGGGAGGGCACAAAGCCCGTAGGGAGAATACACCCCTCTCCCTCCACTGTGAGGATGGGAGCCCCCTGTGGGGAAAGCACGGGCTCCTCCCCCGTGTAGGAAGCGGCTGTCCTGGTTGGCGACAGCCCCATTCATAAACAGATACATATGACAAGTGTAGACGACAGACTTACTCCATCCAAATAAAAAAGTTTAATATTCTAAACCACACTCAAACAAAACTCTACTGAAGTCTGTGGAGTCTCATATTCTCACAGACTTATTAAATCAATAGATTACTAAAATAGTGCTTTTCATTAAAACCAGACAGTTTGTTGGCCAATAATAAAATATCCTTTATGCCAATACTAAAATATCCTTTCTTCTCTGATTCCTTTTCCTCTATCAATTACCATCTAAAACTGTCCCACTTGATTTGTTCAAAACACTTCATATAAACATCTAATTGTTTTAGTACAAGCAACTAACTATACAGATTATCTTGGAATCAAGGTATTATCTGGACTTCTGTAACAAGTACCTTAAAATTAGCAGTTTCAAAAATACTCAGAACAAACAAAAACTTCCATTCAACTACTGATCCAGAAAGTTGAGGTTTAAAATACACATATGGTTTAAAGGAGAAGAAAGAGTACCTGTTTTTGCCACCTTTGAGCCAAGCATGGTGTGCAGGGGTTTATATACCTTTATATAAACCTTTAGGTTCTCACCTTCAGTCTTGACAAAAACCCTGTGAAACAGGAATTACTACCCCATGTTACAGACAAAGAAACAGAGGTCAAGGAAACTGCACAGAGTTACACACAAACCCACAGTCCACCTGGCTTCAAAGATCATGCTTTTTTCACTATATTCTATATATTTGTATTTTTAAAAGGGAAGGAGAAAAAAGGAGTGTGTGTATGTATATTTTTAGTGTACTACTCTAGTTACAAAGTAACTGTCCAAGACACCTTATTATTCAAATCAGGCAATTTTTAATGTATGAAACTGTTCTTGTCTGCTAAGGGATTAAAATAAATGTAAGACTGCGCTGTGAAATACCCAGGATAGCTGCCATTCATCACACAAAGCTACTTTATATATACCATGTTATTCTTCATTAAGACTCACAAAATTGCTTTAAGTTTGTTTTTTTCCCAGACATACAACAAGCAATTGGACGGATATCAAGGGGAAAAAATTAAATAGCAAATTAAGTTAGCAAAGTCAGCTATGACAAGAACTTTTATTTACATGTCTGAGTTTCCAAGACAACATACATATGAAATTATCACCCTGAGTCACTTCATAAGTTATATAAATACTCAATCATTATGTTGTACACCTGAAACTAATATCATATTGCATGTCAACTGTAAATGAAAAATTAAAAAAGTTTTTAAAAAGAAAAGAAATTATTACCCTGAGGGTGTACTTAGATTTATGGGTATATTTCAAATTAGCATAAGCATTTATCAGAAAAAATATTCTGCTAAAACTTATCAAATAGAAGTAGAATTAATGCATATTCCTAAATTAATGTGCTTTGAAATAAATCTTTATGGAATAGTGTTCTACCATTACAATTCAGGTACCCTGTCATTCTGAATCAAATTCAACCACTAAAAATGTTTAACACCAAGCCATTTTACCCAAGAGGCATGTGGTTCATAGTCTTAAAATATACTGAAAACGTATATCCATTTAACCAGGCCAACTATTCAAAACACCACCATGTTCCAACCACAAGTGGGATAAATTAAACTTGCATCCCCTTGATATACTAATAAAATTAATTTCCAAACATATGCTAAGCCATTATTTCTTTATACTAAAAAAAAGCTACTTATGAATTGCTAAACTAATGTCTCTTCCAAGTAAGAGGAGAGGGGGGAAAGCATAGTCTAGGACCTATTCTTACCAAAAATATTTAACCTGAATCTAAACATGCCGTTAGATGTAACCTCTAGTTTATAGGAAATACAGGAGGCAAAGGGACAAGGTAAACAACACCACAAAGAAACAAACTCAAAATATGGGACATCCTTTCACTTCTATTCTAAAAGTTGGGGGGGAGGGGGAAAGGGGGTACGGGTGGTGAGAGAGTATTTTTCTACGTTTAAAAAGACTAAAGGGACAAAAACAACAACCTGCAGTGCACTATGTGACCCTTGATTGAATCCTTGCTCCAAAAAACAAAAATGGTGACAAATGACATTTGGGGGACAAGTAGAGATATTAAGAAATTACTGTTAATTTTATTAAAAGTGATAATGAGTAGTGATTTTTTTAAGTCCTTAGTTAGAAATGCATACTGAAATTCGTCAGGTGAAATTAGATGATGGGATTTCCTTTAAAATATTTCAGCAAATTAAACAACCCAACATTGTTCTCAGGCCCGAAGATGTTTTGCAAAAATGTTTCTACAGTTCAGTGCATTTGAGAAATACTAAATACCCTGTTTCCCTTCAAAGACATTCAGAATGAACATTAGAAATAATTGTGCTCAAAAGTCCTGCAATTAAAGGCAAAATTACCTGTTTTACTTTGGTTAGCTTAGATTTTGCTACTTATTTGAATATAGAACTTTTCCTTCATAACATCTATTAATTTCCTGAGAATCAGTTTCCCATGGAATCCATTTTGGGAATTCTTGTTTTATCTACATAGGTCACTCTGAGAGGTAAGGCTCTCTAAGTCCATGTATGCTTCAAGAACTAATAAAAAATTCACAATTGTATCTATTTGTAACTTTTTTATTTTGCATCTATAAATAAATAGATGCTTTATATGTTAACATGTTTTAATTTTAAGTAGGATTCTTTCTATAATATGAAAATACCACTGCAAAATTCCCTCAAGTGCGGTTATATTTTACTTATTCAAATCTATTTTCTTGGAAATCTATAATAGAATAGATTTCAAATTCAACCAAGTTGTCAAACCATACCTATTTTCCACTTTCAAAACTTTGAGATTTTTCAATGGTTTCTCTAACCCTCTCCAAAGACTCCTTGAAATAAGTTACGGACTTCACAGTAACAAAACACAAAACAAAACAAAAACCTGAAATCAAAACTCTTTAATAGTCTTTCAGGTGGTACTTAAGGGTTTCCAATAATTTACCTCAAATTCCCGGTATTTCCATTTTTATGCACCAGAAGTAGTCCCATTCTTATACAAGGGTCCTTTGGGTACTTGAAAAACTAGATCCCAGGACAGATTTACCTTATCACACATTCTACAGACTCCATGGCTAAAAGTTTTATAGCAAGCTTTCAACGAATATCTGGTTGGGTTTTTGGTTTCTTTTTGTTGTTGTTGTTTGAGAAAAACTGCATCCTAGGCCATTTAAGAGCCTGAACACTTTAAAACTTTGGAAATACTCTTAAAAGAAGACAAAAATGGCTAACAAAGAAATCTGAGCTAGAAGTCACTACAAGGAAACAATCAAATTTGATGTCTCCCTTGCATCTGGGAAACAATTTACATTCATAACCCTTTCATATACATTCTGTCATTTGACCCTTAAAACCCTGGAGAGATGTCTGTTTTCCATCATGATAACATATATTTAACATGGCTCAACTTGAAAGCCGACAACTTGTCAACCCTCAATTATCCTTACCATGGAGAGAATATCGGCATAAATAATTTGATTCAGCTGAGCGATGTGGAGTGCAACAGGGACGCTCCTGTCTCCCAACAGGGATGCTCAAGCCAGACCCCACCACTGAGGCCTATCTCCCAAGACTGTGCTTGGTGGTATTTGCAGACAGCTAACTGTCCACAGGCATTTAGATCGTCATAGATCTCATCGTCCAGGCCTTTCCTGTCACTCCACCAGGACAGAAGACTCTCCTTTGAACTCACTGCACCTGCCTAGGAATGTCCAGTAATGTTTTTGTACCACCATCCCAAGGAGCTTCCCATTTTCACCCATGTCAGTGACCCCACATGAGAAAAAGGACAATGTGTAACTGCAGGCACCACGCGTGAGGACAGACCAAGCAGCCTTAGAATAAACATGACCAGGTTTGGATCTTGAATCCTCCCGTCTTGGCCATGTGTGTTCTTTGCCCTCAGATCCCTCACGTGTACATGAAGCTCTCGACCTCCCAAGGCTGTCAAGGGCTGGAGGGGAGCGAAACCTCCCACAGTAACTGGCATAGAGTCATGTTTAACAACTGTGGGTTCTCTGTCTCCCTCCCTTTCTCTCAGAAGGGCAAAAAAGCAATTTAAAAAAGTGACCAAGACAAGACAGGACCCCTACCATCAAGAAGTCTACAACCTACAGGCAAAGCAAAGAGCTGGACAACTTAACAATAAAAGGCAAAAAGAGTGAAACATTATAATGAATGTACAAGCAATGTGCTAGGGGGGTTAAGTAGAAGGAAACATTTAAATGCAGAAGGGGGAAATCAGAAAAATGTTAATGAGAAAACATTATTTATTTGAGTTAGGCCTTGAAGGACAATGAAAATTTCAGTGGTGGGGGAGGGGAGAACAGGCTCCTCAGAGGCAAAATTCACACGTTATATGATTATGTACGTGACAGTTATGGAATGAGCAGGAGCTCAGTGGCATTTACAGAGGCACAGAGAGGACAACTGGGTCTGGAAAAGACAGTCACGAACCATATCACCACGGAGAGTCTTGAAAGCTATGAATAAAAGGGGGACAGCTACTGCTCTTATCTGTCCTTGCATCAGCTATGGTCTTTTCAGCTGCAAATAACAAAAAGTAAGTGATTATAAATGACTTTACGCTGTGGTCTTAAAACTGTTTTGCTCATGCAGCCCGAACAGTAAAAAATTAAACATGTACTCCCAATATGCTATAAATTGTATATAACTTACACAATTAAAACAATTAAAACACTAGTGTTATGAATTACACGTCTATACCAATGAAGTGAGTACATTATAAACATTCCTTGAAAACTTTTTAAAGCTACTTTATAATCCAGCAATTCTACTTCTGGGTATTTATCTGAAGAAATACAAAACACTAATTCAAAAAGATATATGCACCCCTATGTTCACTGCAGCACGATTTACAATAGCCAAATATGGAAGCAACCCCAGTCTGCACCAACAGACAATCAGATAAAGAAGATGTGGTACATATATATAATGGAATATTACTCCGCCATAAAAAAAATATGAAATCTTACCATTTGCAACAACATGGATGGACCAAGAAGGTACTATGCTAAGTGAAATAAGACAGAGAAAGACAAACACCATATGATCTCATTTATATGTGGAATCTAAAGAACCAAATAAATGAACAAACAAAATAGAAACAGACTCAAAGAAACAGAGAACAAACTGATGATTGCCAGATGAAAGGGGGTTGAGAGCCTGGGTGAAAAAGATGAAGGGGTTAAGAAGTACAAATTGTAGGTACACAATAGTCATGGGGATGTAGAGCACAACATAGAGAATATAGTAGATAATGTTATAATAACTATGTATAGTGCCAGGTGGGTACTAGACTAATCAGTGGGATCACTTTGTAAATTACACAAATGTCAAACCACTATGCTGTACATCTGAAATTAATATAAAATAATACTGAATACCAACTGTAATTGAAAAAATTTTAATTGATTTTAAAAACTTGTTAAAGGATGAGAACGATTCAAACAGTATTATTGTTTTTATTTATTTATACAAACCCATACACAATTTTTATACCAACTTCCTATTAAATTTGATTTAAAATTCATTTCCTAATCTCCAAATAAGACATTTTCTTGTTCCTATATACTTACATTATTTCATTACACTTTCTTTGCAAGAATCTGTTTAAGCCATGTGCCGATTTTTACAGAAGTCAGTTTCCTTAAAACTCGGTAACATAATCCATAAATCCATTTACATGGATAGAGTCCACCAAAGGCAAGAAAAAGAATGAAGGTACTATTGCCAATTCCACCAGGTTGTACAATGCCCACTCTTCCCTCGAGTGACCAACCTCAAATCATCTAAGTAACAGAAGACTTTCATATATACCAACCAACATCGACCCGTCTGTTAAATATTAATAAAGCTTAATTTTTGTTTCGATAAAGTTTTAATATTTTCTTCCTCCCATAATGGATGATCTAGTACACTCCACTTTGGAGATCACTGTCTCAAACAATAATGAGACTTCTTTTCTCACTTGAGAAATTCTGAGTCACAGTGGTTCCAGGGTTGGTTAATTCAGCAGCTAAAAAAGTCACTGTCGTCTTAGGCACCTTCCATGTTTGTACTCTGTGAGCCTCAGACTGTCAATCTGTTCTATTTTGCTGACAACTGTAGGTTCCCAATATGGTGAGACCCAATAGTATCACATATCTAGTCATTAACCAGTCAACAGAAACAGGAATGGCATTCCTAAAGATAAACTGCTTTAATCAGGATTCACTCCCTGGGGAAGGAGACACATACCCAACCTACCATGAAGTACACAGCCGGTGGAAAATCAAAAGCAGGATTATTTTATCGAATAAGGTGGTAAATCATTACAGCAATGTCCCCCGCAGTAAATCATGCAACCACCAGAGCATGAGTGAGCCTAGGCACAGGCAGAAGAACCATCTAGCTGAGCCCAGCTCCAATTTCTGAATCCCGAGAAAATAAACAGGTGTCTGTTTAAGCCACAAGAAGAAAAGGGGAGCAGGATGGGGATTGCTGTGGTATGGACAACAAACCATCCCTGCCATAGCACTCTATTTATGTAGAACAATGAGGGAAGAAAACACTACAGCTTCATTTCCACAGATGTTTTTTACATTGAAACATCAGAGTCAGCAAGCACTCAATAAACATTAATAATTGATGCTACTAATCCCAAGTAATTTAGTATAAAGCATGGCAGAAAGAGGCGTGTATAATGGGTTACATGGGAATAATGACCACCTCCCGAGTTTTTTGCAGTAATTCAATACTCTGTTACACTAGTGCCTATAAACGCAGCGATTCAAATCCTCTCACAATGTGAAAACATCTACTACTCTCAACACTGTGGAGTGTATGACACAGGACCATTAAAAACATCCATACCTTTTGGCATATTGGTATGTTGTTATGACCAGCAATACCACTTTTGGAAACATATCCTACAATAGAAACATCCTGTATTTTGTTTACCCAGATCCTTCCCTCTTCCATTAACAATAACCCCTTTCTTTGTGGGACGTTTTGTCTCCCCATAATCACATCTTGTGGGTCTCATGGGGACTGCCAACCATAACTCTCCTTTGGTTGGCATGAGTCCAATCAGGTTCTCTCCAGGGTTTTCCCAAATTGGAACTAAAAGCAAAGAGTCAGTTTCTTGAAGATGTGAGGTTATGAAGCTTCCAGCAGCCGGGTACCTCTGTGTGCTGGGTTCTGAGCTGGGTCTTGTGATTTAATGATGAGGAAATCACATCTGAGCCAAAGGGCTCTGATAGCCTAAGAGATATTTCTTTCCAACACATTTAAATGTAAAGAATGGACTGGCTAAATAAATTATAGTAATGTATGTAACAGATTTACTAAACAGCAATTAAAATCATGCCAAAGAAGAAGGCACTGATAGGACAGGGGAAAAAAGCACATTGCATAAGGATATACTGTACTCTAAACTGTGCAAATACATTACACACACCCTTGTACATCGAATCTTTTTCATTTTTCTTCAGAAACACACATAATATAAGACCCTGTTTTTGCATAACTACGTATGCATGAAAAGGTCATAGCCAAGTGTTTCTTAGAAACTGCCCCACCCCACCCCAACTCCCAGAGGTAATAAGCCACTGTTCATGATGGACAAGTAACCCTAGATGTGCTGGGGTGGGGCAGGGAAGGTGGTGAGTCATTGGCTCTGGGCGACATGGGTGAACATCCTGGGTTCACATCTACATACAACTGTGGCTGGAACGTTTTTACTAAAATTCCCCTGTAGTAGTGGGAAAACCTGTGCTAAAATCCAGGGAGGATATCATCCTTCTGCAAGACTTTTCTTGTCCTTGATATTCTTGCCTATGGGATTCTTCTTTCCAGAATATTCTCCTTGATCACACATACCTGCAGGAGCTCCTAAAGACAGCATCTACCCTGGAAGGGCAACCATCCTCAGTGACACAGCCAGCCAAACCAGAAGCCCTTTCACTCCACAAGATAATGTCCCCCACAGGCTTCTTTACCAAAAATCCCCTTGTCATTCAAAATCCATTCTCTGATAAGAAAAAACTAGAAGTCCTTCTTCAGCTTTGCTGCTCTCATCCCTTTCTGGTACACTGATAACACAGTCTCCCAACCTCATTAGCAATTACTGCTTCGTGAATCTCTTTCCTCACACACAGAGCAATGGCAGCTGTTACCATCAGTCAGTCAGACAGTCAGCACTGATTGACACATCCTCTTCATGCGGCTGAGACACTACTGCTTAATATTTAGAATAAGTTTACAAAGCTGAAAATGGATGGTCTGCTAAGACATAAAAGAGCTTACAGTTTAGCACATAATTTTATTAAGAACCTTTTAAAGAAAATCCATACCAGCTTCCATACGAATGTCAAGTTATACTCAGTGCTCTTAAGTAGGCAAGCAGGACACAGGACAAACATTTAGAACCCTGCAAACATTTAGTGAAAATGGGTCACCTGCAACCAACTATTTCTTTACCATTAAACAAATAGTTCTATAAGGGAAGAATTTACTTAGCCCACACAGTGCTGCAAAATCTGATTTATCCAGGTATCAGTAAAAAGAACCCAAAAAGGGTAACACCAAAAAAGAGACATTCATCCAGGCTTTGTAAATTAAACTGAAAGATAATAAGATGAAAGGCAAATAATATGCATATTTCTTGTTTTTAAAAAGACATGCAAATTTGAGAAGTGATTTCCTCAAGAATGCTGTCTGGGGTGCTAGTCCAGATTACAAATCACACTTTACCCTGAAGCTTATTTAATAAAATAGAAGTTGAGAATAAACAAATGATTAGTTTGAGATATATGTATTTCTGAACTCTGTTATGGGAGAAAGTTTTATTGCCATTAGCAGTGAACTGTTTTTAATGTTTGACATACAAGCATAGATATTAATGCTGGGTTTCTAAAACCGGAGTAACCCATAAATAAAATACTGTAGGAAACTACAACACATTAACATAAGTACGTTTGTCAGGTTTTAGCCAATTCACAGGTCGATGCCCTGGATAAAGAAAGGTACAGCGGAGGAATAAGGAGAATCAGAAGACCTAGGTTCAAGTTACACGCCACCATTTATAGATGATATTGAGCAAATGGATCTAAGTTGCCCCACCTCAGTTTACTTAACTGAGGGCCCAGGGATAAAAACATGTAAGTAAAGCCCTTTATAAACCCCAAAGTACTGTTCTAATATTACAGCACTGCCTCCAGAACGCCTGCATTTCTCAAACTCTTGGAGAGTCACAGAACTTTAGGGTTGAAAGGTAACTGCATTCTAGGGATGATAATGTTGAGAAAATCAAGGTCCAGAAAGGCTTAAGAGCCTTTTACAGGAAACACTTTTGTAAATGGGAGGGGGCTCAGGGAGAGATTCTAGTTTTCCACCAGTGAAATATGTATTTAGACAGTTCAAAACAAAACTATCCTAGGACTAAAACATATCCCGCCCCAGAGAAAGAGAGAGAGACAGAGCCAGAAACAGAGAGAGAGAGCGAGAGAAAGAGAGAAAGACAAACAGACACAAACACACACACATGGTCCCAGTCTTAATGATGGTTCGACTTACAATTTTCTTGACTTGATGATGGTGTGAAAGTGATACATATAATAAATTACATGAGATATTCCACACTTTATTATAAAATAGGCTTTCTGTTAGATGAGTTTGCTCCACTGTAGGCTAATGTAAGTGTTCTGAGCACATATAAGGTGGGCTGGGCTAAGCTACGATGTGCATGTCGGGTAGGTCAGAGTATTCAACGAGTTTTTGACTTGTGATATTTTCAACCTATGTTGGGTTTATCGGGACGTAACCCCATCGTTAAGTGGAGGAACATCTACATATCTGTATAAATCCTCTGCATTATTTTGCTTTTGTAAACTTTACTCCTGTAACTTAAAGTTTAAACTAAACTTTTCATCGGAAAGAGAAAAATATAGCCATTTCTCTGGCTATGGGACTCACAGCCTACTTTCAACCCAACCCCAACAAAACCTTTACAATTGGGTTAGAAATGTCTAATGGAAACATTGACATAACACTAACCTCCAGCTACATGGGCCGGCATCATTATAACATGGATTACAGTTCTACTAGCCCAGGGATACTGGTTTTAATGTTCCCTGGGAGATAAAGAATTAATCACCAATTTAGAAGGGAATGTCACCTAAAAATGGACATTTAATGGAGACAATTCCATTGCCTTTAAAACTGTGTCCTCAGTCACCCAGTATCAAAAACCCACTATGGCACCAAAGAAATTGTATGTGGTTAAAGAGACAAAAATGTTCTTTTTTCTACAGGCTGTTATGGGAAGCAGAAAAGGGCTGACTATGAATCAGTTATGTTTTAGTTCCACAGTGGACATAAATTATAATAATTTGGACATTCTGGTGGTTAAACCAAGCAAGCAGGAAAACCATAGCTTCCAAGTCCCCGCAAAAGTTGTTTGTGGCAACCCAGCTGAAAGACAGGGCCATGAAAGGGGGCTTTAAACTTAATTCTGGACTTTCCTGCCTCCACTAAAATCGATGACACTATTTCCCATCCCTTATTGTCAAATCACAACAGTGCGGAAGCCTGGACCGAGTTCACTTGGCAGGTGACAGGACCAACCCTGGGAGGAAGTCCTGAAGGATGTCAGATACCGTATTTCCTTTTCTCCTGCATACTTTTCGTCTTAATATTGCCAGGATAGATTTACCATGCATTCTGACTGACAATCACCAAGCATTCTGGCTGACACAAACTTTGCAGAAAACGGCATACTCTAGAGAAGGTCCCTCGTGAGATCCTTAAGTAGCTTAAATGAGTAAAACATTCCTACTGCTACTATAATGAACATCTCTCAGTCCCTCATAAATTCTTTCATTCCCAGCAATCAAGAAGCAGCTGTTAAATCCAGGCATGGGAAGACCTCCAAGCTAGCCAGAGAAGCTTCACAACTGCTTTCTTCTCCTTCCCCTCCCCCCATCCCAGGAGTGCCAGCCTGGCAGGAATAAAGATGACCCAGGAAGGAAAAACAGAGCGAGCAGCCGATCTGGTGAAAGCAGAGATGCAGACTCCCTTCATTTCCACCACAGAGAAACACCAACTCTCTGTACCAACAAACCAGGTTTCTCTTTTCCTCTCCCATTCCCACCGCCTTCAAACACATTATTAACGTCTGCAGTCTGGTGGTCTGGTATTTCCAGAGCTAGGGACCTCAGCGATCCTAAGCCCTTTCCTCAAAAGATCTTGAACCAGGCACTTCCTCCCTGTGCCAGAGCTGGAGGCCCATCCCACGGGAAGATTCAGCTTCTCTTTACCTTGTAACCCGCCCAGACGGCGCTGCAACTCGGGTCAAGTTCAAGATGAAGGTGCCCTCCTAACCTCTCCGAGTTGACTCCAACAGGGGACAGCGCTACCGAGACGAGTCCCATCACTCCAGGCATGGGGATCTGGGGCTGCCGAGAGTGGCCTGGAGGCAGTTCAGAGGCGAAGACTACGACAGTCTCTCAGCCCCGCGTCTCCGACCCCCTGGCCGCGGCGCCTGATTTCTACCTGGCCACCGCCGCATTTCCTCCCGGAGCCTTGTACAATAAGTCAAGTAAGTTTTGAGAACGCTTGTCCTGAGACATTTCTGCCTGCAAACACAACACACAATGCTTAGGGCTTCCTTCCTAGCCAGCCGTTCCGGAAAGCTGCCGCGCCAAAGCCGGGAGCCCCGCACACCCCCAGCATTGTTCGCCTGCACCCCAAAGTCCTTCAGGAAGACGGTGCGCCCTGACATAAGTACCCTCAAAGTGACCACTCTCCAAAGAACGGGGGGATTTACAATCTTGATACAATTCTCGTCTTTCTCAGCTCTCCCTCAATACCTAATCCTACCTGGCTCACCCCCCACCACCAAAGGAACATAGATATGCTCATTGCAATGTTCTTCCAAGCGAAGCAATAGACTTTCAGCCCAGACTGGGGTATTACGACATCACCCTCCTCTGGCTTAAGTTCACCCAGCAACTTCGCGATCCGTGCTCCCCTACACTCGGAGGTCACCCTGGACCCCGCGGTGCTGGGAGCGCCTCTCCCTCGCCTCCCCCGCCCCAGGTACCAGGCGTAGCCCAAGCCCTTGCCAAGCCCGAGGGCTACAGAGGAGGCGAGAAAGGGGGCGAGGAGGCCGGGGGATTGTGCGTCCTGGGTGCCCTCGAATCCCAGCTCCGCCGGGGCCGGTTCGGTACAGCTAGGAGGGGATGGCGAAGGGAAGGCGCAGACTCTCCAGAGACGCCAGGACCAAGGCCCGGGGTGCCCAACATGTCTGTTCCTATCCCCGGAAAGCTCCTCAGTGTACCCAGTGGGGGGCGGGGGAGGATCCAGAAACTTTCCCACATGCCTTTCCACTCTCCCCATCACCCTCTCCTCCTCCCCGGGACCCTCTCCTCCCCTCTGCTCCGCTGCATCTGGCCGTGCCCCGGGCGCACAGAGGCCTGCTGCGGCGCCAGGGCGGCGGGAGTTACCTGCTGGGAAAGTTTCCAGCTCCTCGGCGCGATTCCCCACCCCCAGGGCTGGGCCTCCGGGTGCGGCCAGCTCGGCGCTCCGCGGCTGCCTCTCCTCCCGCTTCCGAAGCGGCCGCTGCTGCTGCAGCTGCCACAGCAAAGGCTGCGATCCCGCCCGTCCCCCCGCCTCGCACGGCCCACACCAGGGCCTCATTGGCAGCCCGAATCCCCGCCCTTGCGCGTGTTCCCGAAGGCACCTTCCTCTCGCGCGCGGGCCCGGGCAGCGCCTCCCGCACCCCTCCCCGCCCTGGGCTGCCGGGGCTCCCGGGACCCGTTGGATCGCGGCGCTCGAACTTTCCGCGGGGTTCAGGCCCGGCGCCCCCCTGCTCCGTCTCTCCCGGCCAGGTCTCCAGCTTTCCTCAAGGGGGCTAGTCCCTCGAGTCTGAGCTTGAGTCACTCCCGGACTGGATCAAGATGGGTGATAGTCTTTTTTTTCAATCTCTTTAAAATCAGTGAAGTGACCCGGCCTCCCCTCCTTGCTGCTTTTTAAAAACAACCGAGAAGGACATATGGGAGCAATTAACAAAGCTGAAGTTTTGGTGGATTCTTTAAGGTGACTTGTGTGACTTGTCTTGAATTTTCTCTGCCTCACTTAACTACACACACACACACACACACACACACACAAAAAAAAAACACACACTCACTTTCTGTGCAACAATGTGCTAAGATAATGGAAGGTGTAAGGAGCATCTCGCCTGCTTGCTGTGTCTTTCTTTCGCCAGAGCGAATTGGGGACGTTTAGGGACCGGAGATTGCCCTGGCGTCCCCGGGGCCCGGTGTCTACAGCCTCCTCTGACAGCTCCAGGCTGGCCCTGTGCTGTCTGTGCTACATCTACCGAAGGCTAACGACGGGCTTTTATCCGCGGGAGGAGTAGGTATGGAGCCGGGAGAATACAAAGATGCTATTATTGTTTTGGCTGGTAGGAGTGAGTGAAATTCCCAAGTTCCCAAAATGTTTTGTTATTCCCCAGTAGACCGAGATCCGGGATAGGGCCTACTGTTTCAGGAGTCCTGGTTTCGCTGGCTTCTCCTAGGAATCCCAGGCAGCCTGGGATTCCTATTCAGGCTGGGGAGCTCAGCCCACTCCACACCCAAAGCCCTTTAGACCAGACCAGACCGGCCTTGGTCACCGAAGGATCAACCAGGACTGCTGTGCCTTGTGTGGCCTGCGGGACTTGTGCAGGAGTCACCCCAACGGTGTGTCTGTAACTGGGAATACAGAAGTTGCTATAAATGGATTTATTGGCAACCTCTAACCTTGCTGTGGCAAACCCGCCTTTAAAGACAACTGTTTTAAACAAGTTCCCCCATAAAAACTTCAACCTCACGCAGAGCTTCCCAATGTAAAGATATCCGGGGAGGGGAGTGTCCATACCTAAAGTTCTTATGAAAAGGGGCAGGAAGCAAAATGCCACACTAATCGCTCTACATAAATAAAAGATGCTGAAATTTGCTGGATTTTTCACCCATGTTTCAAAGGCCTGATTATTTCTGCACTGATATTTGAGCAGTAAACATATCAGCAGCATTGAAGTTCTCCTGAAACAAAGCAAGACAGAAACATTTAAAGTAAAATATCAATTTATTAAACCAGAAAAACCTTTGACTTATTTCTTCACTCTGAAATGTCTCATTGCTGAAAAATACTGTAATATGTTTTATTTAACTTCTCTTGAAATGCATAAAAGTTAGCAATCTTTCAACAATAGATGAAAAAGCCAGACAGCAACCTTAATGATGAAAGAATGACACAAACAAAAGAAAAAAAGAGAAACTCCATGGTAGTTTTAACTAATCTGAAATATTGAGATATAAAAGAAACAATCCCGGAGAAATAGACTGGTCTGATTCCCTGCCTCAGACTTCTTTATAATTGGTAAAATGTATAATGGCAGAAATCGACAATTTGTATCACATTCTGTCTTTGGCTTTTCTAAGCTATATTCACCAAGTTTTTGATGAAATCGCGTAGTTAAATTGGGTTTTGAAGACAGTGAAATTCATTTTTTCCTCTCTATCCTCAGAGCTCCCTAAGTAGTAAGTAGAAAAACACATAAAGTAAATACGTTAATTACTGGAATCGTCTTTAGATTCTGTTTAGTTGAAAAAATGTCTTCAGAGTTTCAGAAGTCACAGTCACGAAAGAAATAACTTCATCACTGCCTAGTTAGGAGTGCTTAATATTCGAAACAGGCATATAGCTAGCAATCTGAAATTTGTACACAGAGGGCCCTGTCTCCCCTTCTTCCTGTAGTGCTTATATAATCCAAACTACATATGTTATTATGCACAATCTGATCTCCAGCTTTAAACAGCTAACATTACATACAGTATGTTATACTAAGAACATCAAAGCTGTCTGAAGCTGTGAGTGAAAATGGTACATTTTATAGAAGACAAGGCCAAAAACACCGAGTAATAAAAATTCATGGATGAGGGGGAAAAGGGGACCCATTAAGATCAAGTCTGTAAGAAAATATTTGAACATTTTCTAAGCATCAAATATGTGAAGTATTAGCTGAGCACAGGTTCAAAAAAATGATATTTGATGCTTTTTTTAAACCTGCTTTTCCTTTTAAAAATGTTAAATGTTTTTAGTTAGTTGTTAGGTGATGGTTTATTTGTATTTTAGGGGGAAGGGAGAGCAAGAATCACCTCTTGCTTTTCTTGGGGGTATTTCAGCTCATCCCATTAAGTTTAAAAAGCTCACTCATTACATTTCTGTTGATTCCAACTGAAAAAGAAATATGGATCACATGACTATTATATACTGAACACATTCACCAAACATATATACCATATACTGGATTCCATTTTTAAAGTTTCTGTCAGTCTGCCAGCAATGTAGCTTTTCTCAGTAGAATGCAAGAAAACAGCAAATAAACTGGTTATTTTACCGTGCAATTTACAGCCCAGGGCAATAGGCTGAGGAAGGCGTGAGAAAAGAATGTGGCTTGTGCGTGTTAGAATGCTTTTTCTCTTGCTCAGATTCTTAAGTACTTCTATTTTAAATCAAGCCTAAGTTAGGATCATAGCCAGTGTTTATTATAGTATGTGTAGTATAGAATACATAGTGAGAAGTGAAATGTTTAAAACAGTGTAGTAATTAAATACAAAAACTGAGACAGGACTTAAAAAAAAAAAATTAAGGCAAGGTAGGGAATCCAGACTCAAAATAATTCAGCCCACAAACACTTTTCACCTACTTTGGAGTATCTTTTAATGTTTACAGAATTCATTCTACTTTGGTCCATTCATTCTTCCTTTCCCTTTTAACATTTTGGGGAGAAAAGGAATTTTTAAAGACATGGGAATACTGAAATAGTTGGATTATAGGTAGAAATCAGCTGGGAAAAGCAATGAAATTACATACCCCTACACAGTCCGTGCATGTGTAACGATCCATGGTCACACACACATACGGATGCCATGGTCAGATGTCAGCTAATGGCAGACATTCGTCCAGGGATATTGAAAGCCATAGCTGTGCACAGTTAGCCAGGCAGTTAAATTAAAAAAGTCATCTAATGGGACATTTAAACACCTCTTCAGGTCTAGCATATGGCCTGGCGATATTGTAGAAACTCATCCAATAGGGGTGACGCAGTGAATTATTAATATTTAAACCGATAAGGAATCCATCGAGGAAAGAAAGTAGGGAGATAGATTCAGGGGTTCACATTTCCTTATAAGAATGTAGGAGTAACTAAAAGCCTGGGAGAATCTGGTTTAAGATGGCATGCCATCTGACTAGCATTTTAAATATAGATTTAGACCAATCTTCTGATGGTGAAATGATCTATAAAGAGATATAGAAATTTCCCATGTTCAGGAAGGGTGAGGTAATATAATCAGGTAGTAATCCCGCCAATAAATGTTGTTGAATCTGGCTAAGATGGCTTAAAAAGAAATGTGCCGTTTAACTTTGAATATAACAAATGCATTTTAATATTCTCCTCCCTGGGAATGATGCTTTCCCTCCTCTCAGCAAGTTGTATAAAAAGGCATTGACATAGGAGTCATAATATCTGGATTCCAGTTCTGACTTTGGCAATTGTAATTCCTGGCAATTCATTTATACTTTTTGAGCCTTGCCTCCCTCATCTATGAAATAAGGAGTACAGCATAGGATTGCCACCTCACACAGTTGCCAGGAAGATTAAATAAAATAAGGTGACACGCATTTAATAAATTAGAAAATGCTCTACAAAAGCTAACTTTTATTTAACAGACAATAAACTATGTTTTTCCCTCCCCATTACCTAGGACCAGTTTGGTTGGAATAACAACCTAAAGGCTTGATTGGAGCAGTCCAGAATACCACATTTGCCAAATGTGAAAGGAAGAGAGCCTTAAAGATGATTTAGTAGTACATAATAACTCCAATTAAGCTCTCAGAGGCTCATCTGGGGGTAAATTGGCAGTTCTTGTCTCAAACAGTAGTCAGGAACCATTTACAGAGTTATATTTTTTCCTGTGTTAGTGTTAAGGAGGGATAGTGTAGCATATGTACAATACATGGGTATCTCAGTTTATGCAGATCGACATATGGAAATTCCTAAATACACAATAGATTCATTTAAAGGAAATGTTTTCTTTAAAATATTCTTGCTGAGATTCTTTGCAAGTGCCACTACAATCTGATTTACATTTTTAATTACTAACCATCCTTTCAATTTTGTGAAATAGTATTGATAAACACTCATGAGATTAGGAGCTTCACCCACATAAATATTTTCTGTAAGACCAAGCACTATTCAAAACTCCTTTGCAAAGGAGTTTTATATTTGTATTTATTTGAAGAAATATAAATCAGAGAATAGCACCCACCAAAAGTTTTGGTTTCAGAGGGTGAAGAGCCTAGCCAAAATGGACACTTTGGTTTTGTTCAAAAATCAATTTGCTGGTCCCCCTTTGATGATCAGACAACCTAATCCAGAAAAAGAGGAGGAATATTGATACTATTGTTGATGATGATGATCAATTTTCTAGAAGGGAGAGAGGTGTCCCCACTAAAGGGCAATGCAGAATAGATGGAAGCTACTTCCAAGCCAAATTGTACGTAAAGCAGGATTCCTGCATCTAGAAGACTAGTTTTTCAACTAGTCTTGGGATTTTAATACAATAATTAGAAGTTCTATTAAAGATCTGAACATTTTAGATTTAGGGCAGAAATGTTTAAATATAAACTTTTGCTCTCTATAACTTTCATGTATGTCACGTCTAACTGTTTCAATGGCTTTAACAGGAGTCATGTCTGCCTAAGAGAAAATAGGGCACTATGTAATTATCAGGAGAAATTAAACTACTGGGCTTCATTAGCGAAGTCACCCCTTACCTAGAGCATTTGCTCTAAAAAACAGCTACTTAGTAAAGATTGATTTGACCTCCTAGTGAGCTGTAGCTAAAGCCCTGTTACCTTTCCGTGAATTCAAAGCTCTTCCTAAACCTCTTTTTGCTTTTACAGCTAATCTATTGCTTCTCACTCTTCAAGGTTTTCAGTGCCTTTGAAAAGACCACCTGAAGGGAAAGAGATTACGGATACAATTAGAATAGAAACAAGTTAAAACAAGACGTCAGGAACCCAAAATACGACAGCAACACTGGGGGTTAAAATTGGATGGTATCCTCTTAGGTTCTTCCTGCTCTTTCTCATTCTCTACACTCTCATCCTACCTTCAGGAGCCAACCAGGATGTTAGAGGCCTAAATCTTGACAAGGAATTGGTACCGTTATCGAAAGGAAAAAAAAAATGTCCTAATGTTTATCTGGGAACCCATATTTATCTTATTCAAAATTGGGTGGCATTTGGAGAAACTGGATCACTCATACATTGCTGGTGGAAATATAAAATGATACAGCCACTTTGGAAAATGGTTGGGCAATCTCTTTAAAAAAAAGAAAAGAAAACTAATCATGAAACTACCATAAGACCCAGCAATTGTACTCCTAGACGTTTATTCCAGAGGAATGACGATTTACGTTCACTCAAAAACTTATATACAAATATTTATAGCAGCTTTATTGGTAGTAGACAAAAAGTGGAAACAACCCAGACATCCTCAATAGACTGATGGTCAAACAAACTGTGGTACATCTATGTCGTGGAATACTAGTCAGCAATAGAAAGGAATGAACTATTGTGCACACAGCTTGGTAGAAGCTGCAGGGGATTATGCTGAATGAAGAAAAAGCCAATTCTGAAAAGTTACGTACTGCATGATCCATTTATATAACATTCTTCAAATGACAAAGTTACAGAAATGGAGGACAGCTTAGTGGTTGCCAGGAGTCAGGGATGGCGTGAATCGGAGGGGGGAAGGGGAATGTGGCTATAAAAGAATAACAGAAGAGATCCTTGTAGTGATGGAAATGTTCTGTTTCTTCACTATGTCAATATGTCAATATCAACATCCTTGTGGTCATGTCGTCTAGTTTGGCAAGATATCACTGTTTGGGATAAACTAGGTAAAGCGCATAGGAGAGCTTTGTATCATTTGTTACAACTGCACGTTATTAACAATGACCTCAAAACAAAAAGTTTAATGTTAAAAAATCAGATGGCAGAAAATACTCAGGAATCTGAAAATCAAAATATTAGATAAAATCGCCATTAAAAGGAAGGTCCTATATATTGTCACTTAAAATAACAAATGTATCAAAAGCAAAGTCTCCAGATATTGATTAAAACATAAAATCCAGAGGCCCTTGAGGAGAGTGATCTGTACAATAAATAAGGCTGATGACCAAATGGCAGAGCGGCTTAAAAGCTGGTCATAGTGAGTCTCACGGCTTTTTCTGCTAGAACATAAGCTCCATAAGGACAAAGAACATGCTACATGATTGACTGAATACAAATTGTGCATTTTTCCTAGTTATCTATTGCTGTGTACCAAACTACCCCAAACTTGGTGTCTTTATATCCAGCCAATCTAGGGATTGACTTGGCTCAGCGAGGTAGTACTCACTCAGGATCCCTCATGCTGGTGCAGTCAGAAAGTGGCTCTGTGGGGTCTGGTGCCTGAACTGGGAAGACCCAGAAGAGCTGGGGCTCCTTAGGCATCTGTCTCCTTGTGATTTCTCCACATGGCAGCCCCAGCATAGCCACTGTCTCTTACATGGCAGCTGAAGGCTCCCAGAGCGAGTTCCCCAGAGCAAGGGAAGCTGCATGGCCTTTTCTAACCTAGACTCAGAAGTCACACAGCAACCTTTAATACTCATTGAGAGTTGCCATGGTATAATAAAAATACCTTGGGCTTTAGAGACAGGCAGATCTGCATTCATAGCCCAGTTCTCCTCTTCTTAGCTATGAGCCCCGGGCAAAGTGATTTAACCTCTTTGCAACCCAAGGTGAAACTTATCTTAATAACTGTCATGAGAATTCCTCTTCAGAAGGTCTGTACAGGGAAAACACTCATTGGGTCAGGAAGTGAGAACTTTGGTTCCGAGTATGAGTTAAGGGGCAAGACATGACAGATAAGGGACAGACTGCTCTGAGTGTGACAGGAAGAGGAATTTGTGTTTGCTTCTAAGGTGAAGAGGTAAGAGGAAACTGTAAGATAGCAAAAGTCACAAAGCAATGTGTATGAAAGACCATCCCCCACCCCAGAAGTTCTCTGCAATGAGGTGGCTCAAGGACATTTTAAGAATGAGAGAGTGCCTATTATTCAATTTAAAGTTGTTCGTGGAAATGTGTGACTTCTGTGTGTCCTTCTGTGCTATTCTTTCTCCCTCTGCACTTGACACGAGTTGCACTTTTAATAACAAAGATTATAACTACTTTTCAATATAATGGCGCAAAATAGGTAACAAATGGTAACAGGTATTATGGTTATTGATCAAAAACTCAAATTTACATGTCTTAATAAAAATGACTTATTAATTATTACTTGACATCCCAGTTAAGGCTAGAATCAAAGAAAACTCAGCGTAAAGGGCTAGCCAATAACAAAGTGTTATATTGGCTCACTTAAGTGGCAAGGCCATAGGTAAAGCAAAGATCCATTCTCTTTCCATCCTCTTCTCAGCTATGTATAGCACGAGCTTCATCATCTTAGTGCTGATTCCTCTGACAATGTAACATGGCTGCCAACTGCAAATGGGCTGTATGCTTCCTTGTTTATATTCCATAGAAGAGAATGAACATTCCTGTCCCAACGTTCTAAGCAAGAGTCCTGAAACTCACCTTGATTGGACCATCTGAAGTCCAATGTCCACTTGCAGATCAAGGACAGTGAACAGGGAACTGGAATGTGCTGACTGGCCTAAGTCAATCCTGGCCTATCTCTGCCGTTAGAGGAGGTGGTGGTTAGTTTGCCTTGACATATGTAGGCTGCACCAGAAAAGGTTGCATTCCCGAATGAATGTCTGAGGGAGAAGCAAACCATAAATATCTACCACAGTTGGAAAATATGAGTTACAGACAAAAGTTCTCCAAATTTGAACAATATGGGTAAGAAATAATCAAGGAGAATCTTTGGTGATTTTTACAATTAGGAAAAAAAAAACTAGGTTGGAAATCACAGATATAACAAGAAGCAAAATAAAGGAATAGAAAAGGATAATAGATTAAAAATGAAATAAAAAGGCCTGGAAGGAAAAAACAGATAAGATAAATTAATTGTAAGAGTCTTGTTTGGCTCAATAAGAAGCTAATGAGTTTTGTTTCTCCTTGAACGTGAATGACACACAGGCCTAATTATAAGGCTTATTACAGTCATCAGCAAAATGGAAAAGAACAGAACAAGAACAACTTGTAATAAATCTCACCTAAAAAAAGTGGGGACCAATACTAAATAAGAGATGGATACAAATGAAGAAGTATCTGAAACCCAATTATCTAATGGCGATATTTATGTGATTCTTTTCCCTTTTAATGTGTTAATACTTTGAATACTACAAATGGAATAAACAAAAAATAGTTTTCAAGAATAGATACTGACATTGTTTCACACTTGCAGTAGGTTCCTATGGCTACTGCCACAAATTACCAGAAACTTTATGGCTTATAATAACAGAAATTCACTTTCTCACAGTTATGGAGGCCAGAAGTCCAAAACGAAGGTATCAGGAGGGTGATGCTCTCTGCTCCCTCTGAAGGCTCAAAGAATCCTTCCTTACCGCTTCCAGCTTCTGATGGTTGCAAGCATTTCTTGGCTTGTGGCTGCATAACTCCTGTTCCTGCCTCCATCTTCACAGGGCCTTGTTTACTTCCAGTAGAAGAGAATGCATATTCCTGTGGGCATCTTCTAGTCTTCTGTCTGTCACAAATCTTTCTCTGCCTTTCTTTATAAGGACACTTGTTACTGTATTCAGGGCCCATTCCCAGATAATCTAGGATGATCTAATCCCTAAATCCTTATTTTAAGTGCATCTACTGAGACCCTTTTTCTAAATAAGGTAACATTCACAAGTTCCAGGTATTTGGATATGGACATGTATTTTTGGGGGCCACCACTAAACTCACTACAATATTTGCTAAAACAGAAAAATAAGCTAACAAAACTGAATAAAGATCGTAAGTGTAGATTTAAATTTATAAATCAATTATATTTGCTAATGAAATGTTTATGGTTCTATTATTTTTTTCTGTTTAATGTAAGGAATTTATTTAACGTATTGAAATAATGCACATAGATGTAGTCAAGTAGAGATTTTTATCATTACTCTTAAAAACATGCAATTAAATTAATGACAAATAGGTGAAATATTTTAGTTTAAGAAAATGCATTTCCACTAGTGATTTGTTTTAAATGCAAAATCAAACTTTGGGGAGCCATTATATACACATTACCCTAATAAAAAATATATTAGAATGATAAGACCCAGCTTGTAAGTCAGAGTCTAGTTAGGAAAGAAACCAAGCTAGGAATTTCAAAGAGAGAGCATTTAACACAGAAAACTATATTGTTCAAAGAGCTGAAAGGTCAAAAAGGGAAAGGTAGTAGGACCCTGAGATTAGTAGGACAGAAAGACAGAAAGCAGCTGAGGGTAGAAAAAGGAAGAAGAAACACCATAATACTATAGAATAGGACTGTACTTCTTACTGTGTCACTGGAAATGGTAAACAGGATGGCTGGAATACTGGGGAGAGGGCATCCGGAAATGAAGTCATCTCTAGAGATACTGCCAGGAACAGAAAGAAAAGGAACTATGACTTCTCCCCTCTTTCCTTTGAATGCCTTCTAATTTTCTGCTGGCATCTTCTATTGGTAGAACCTAACAGGAAGCAGCTAGAAAGGAAGCCTGGGAAATGTGGTTTGCAGTCTCCTAGGCCCAGCCAGCATTTCGAAGCAGATTATGGAAGCGTTGATGTGGAGCTAAAAGACAACAGGTAAATAACCAGCATATCCAGTGATGTGGAAAAGCAGTTATATTTCTACATTGCTGTTGACACTGTAAGTCAGAATACTGAGATAAGTCACTTCATATCCACTGACTAAATAATGCCACTTTGGGGAACATGATGGAAAGAAATAACCTAAAGGCAAAAAAGAAATACAGAAGTTATACAAAGATGTTGGAAGTGGCATCATTTATAACAACAAAACCACGAAAACAACCCATATGCTCAACAATACGGAGATGATTAAGCAAATCATGGCAGATTGATGTAACAAAATACTCAAAAGCTTTAAAAAAGAGAAATACATAGTTCAAATACGTATGAAAATGTTCATATGAAATAAATTTACATAAAAAAGTCGAACCCAGAATTGTATGTCTGCTACAATAATTACAATTGTGTAAAAATCTATGAAAGTATCTGAACAAAGATCAGGGCAACTTGGAGTGATGTAACTAGTTTAGAACTTAATGCTTCTTAGGCTTCTTTTCTTCTGTAAAGTTGCTTAAGTTCTTAATTAAAAAACAAAAGTAAATGAGTCTTTAATTTTATTTTTAGACTCCAAACCAACTGAAAACTATGTTTCATGTTAAGCTGCTTTGAAGAAAAACCAACACACACACACACACACACACACACACACATCACACACACACTACAACCCCCTAACCATTCCCACCATAGCACTTTTTATAGCTCTGGCTTTAATCACTGCCATGGCCTGAGGCCAGTGTCCGATTGGTCTAGAGATTTTATTTTACAACCTGAGAACACTGGCTAGCTCCCAGTGCCTCTGCTCTCCTGAGCTCAGCCTTTCTTCTTGTTTCCATACTTCATGTATTTTACCCTAGCCAGGAGTTGTTAAAGTTAACTACAGCAATGAATAAAGATAACAGGGTGATTAAAAAAAAAAAAAAAAAGCAAAAAACGGCATTTTTATGACTATTTGAATATTTGTAAATATTGGTTGCTTCAAAAACAATTTTTTCTCTCCCTGAGCCGGAAGTGCCTTCTACCATGCCTGAAAAAAACTCTCATAACCCAAAGGGCAGAAAGGCCACGCCTTTGATTCAGCCCTCCCATAACCTACGTGGCTTCCCAAATCACGATGTGCCAAGCTTTTTGGACTCATGAATTCTGCCCCATTAACGGGCTCATACAGATGCCTGTCACAGCTGCCTCAAGACTGTTTGGAGTCTGAGAGTATGTGGTTACAGCAGGGAAAGTATGAAGCATAACTGCCTCCCATAGGGACCTGCTGGCAGATTGCCCGAGAGACCGTGGCCATGCCCTGGGTTGGCTCTCTGTGTGATTGATTAAGCAGTTAGAGGACTTACGGGAGAACCAAGGTCCAAACTTGATCAGCGTTCCATTTTTGCCTTCTGTGATTCCTTGAGAATCATCTTCCAGAAAGGGTGCCTCGCTTTCTATTCCTGTTTTACCACTTATCATCTGTAACCTTAGGTAAGTTATTTCAGCCTCCTCTGCCTTGATCTCCTAAGGCATGAAGTGGGGCTTTTCCACTTCATGGGGAACAGTAGCTACTTCATAGCTTTGTGGCAAAGATCTGGGATAATGTTTACTGGAGGATATTATTAGCTGTCTACCCAAGATCCATTCTACTTTTTCTTTTAATTACCAGAAACAAGATTTTGTGTGGGATGGGAATGTGCCCAGCTAAAATACTCCCTCCACAGACTCCCTTACAGTTATGGTGACCCTGTGATTTTATTATTGTGGGAGGGGTTTCTAGGAAAGTGACAGGCTCTGAAAAAGAAATGGGGGGATGGGAGTCGGGGGGGCGACAGACCCAGTAGGATGTGCTCATTGCCCTTACTTTTTAATTCTGTGTAGAATGGGGATATCTGGAAGAAAAATGGCCGTCTTGCAACTAAGAGAACAAAGGCTCCATGCTAAGAATGGTTGATCAGGAAGCTACGAAGAACTGTGTCCTTGATGACTTTCTCAAGCAGCTGTGCCAGGAGTGGACTACCTACCTTCGGACTTCTTGTTACATGAGAAAAATGAACTCCATTTTGGCTAAGCCATTGTGGCCAGGGTTCTGCTAAAGGCAGCTGAATACAATCCTGATCTAAGCACTCAGCATACTGCCTTGCAAATAGTAATACCTTAATAAAGGTTACCTTTTATTTTTCTATATAGTATCATGATGATAAGTCAGCTGTCATTGCACTGAGCAATAAGAGAGGTTCACAAGTACTGTTCTGAAATTTAGTTATGGTAAATAATGCATAAAGTTCTCCATTATCAACTAGGGCTGGTAAACATTCTCATTATTCAGAGACACTGGCTGTAATAACTTGTTTAGAAATAGAAATTGACATTCTATTATAGTTTGTTTCTTTTTCACTGCTGTGGCTGGTAGGTTATATTCAACTGGCCCTCTAAGGAGATAATTTTATTGATAAATCTAGTAAATTTATGAGCGGGAAGAGAACAGGACATTTAAATATTTTGATTAATGTTTATTTTTTTCCAAAATTACATTATATATGGTGGAAAGAAATACTCACTTCCAAGAGATGCTTTTTTAAAAATTTTTTATTTATGAATAGATTAATTTCTTTGGAACTCAAGAATATTTTAATGCATTCTAAGTAAGACTGGTGGTAAGGGGTAGGGAGAATAGAATGTTGTTAATTCAACCAAGAGTAAATCTAAAATACATAAAAGCCCTGGGACATTTCTCAAGGTTTCCCATGAGTTAGTAAATGACACCATAAATAGCTTTCCTCATATCTTTTTTTCCCCAAGCTCCTCTACTTGGGCTGAAATGTGGATCCATCCCCAATGCCAGAAAAGCTTCAGTCTGGAAATATAACTTCATCATGTGACCAGCGAACAATCAGAAAACCTATCACATGCCTCCACAGTCCACTAATTAAATTGTGTTCATCTTCTCTTAGTTTCCATACTTTGTTGTTCAAGTAGGAAAAAAGCAAGAGGATAAGGTGGGTCAGGCTGCACTAATAATAAATAAAAATTGTAGTAGCTGAATATATCAAAATTTGTTTCTTCTTTATTCTATTCACCCTTCATGGGTAAACGGGGACATTCTCCTCATTATAGCCCTTGAACCCAAGCTGAGATAACAGTCATTATCTTGAATGTTACCAGTAACCATGTCAAAAGAAAAGGGGCTTGCACTGGTAGTTTCAAATATATGTTGCTTTTGCTCACAATTCATTAGCTAGAAACAGTCCCACAGCTCCACCCAACTAAAAATGGGTCCTAAAGTGCAATCCTGTCATGTGCTGGGAAGGAGAGCACCAGAAAGAGTTGGTAAATGCACTGACATTAGAAAAACAGCATTCCTCAGGGCCTGTTATGTATAAGCTGGTGTCCTATCACTTATGTTATGTAATTCTCAGAACAAATTTTGATACTGTTTAACTTTAATTTTCAGACAAGAAATCTGAGATTTAGATAGGTCAAGTAATTTGTCCAAAAATCCTATCCAATAAATAGATTTGACTTCAGTTTCATCTGATTCCAAAATCCATGCTTTTTACATATTTCCTCAAGCCTCCTACTGTAACATCCTGTTCACGACCTCACAATCTTGGGGAGCGGGGTGAAATAGGGGGATAGAGAGTGGAGAAAAGGTTTTAATATTAAGAAATACTTCTCTCCACAGGTCAAATGTCGATACTTCCTTGGCCATAATGAGGTGACCTACTGAGATAATCTAACCAAGGATCTGAAACGGAGCCCCACAAAGAACAGAAACAAAAATGACTAAAACAAGACTATGGAGGAGATACTAGGGATGAGAAGTGGGACAGACAGATAGTGCCATCAAATTGAGAGGCAGCAATATGCTATTTCCGTTCCTCAAAAACCTTCAAGTGGTCTCTTCAGAATGTCCCCTATTACACAGGGTGATGCCCAATAACTTTAAAGAGCTCTTTTTCCTTTTATATAAGCCTCACCTTTAATCCCTAAAGAGTGCTTGAAATTTGGAGAAATTCACTGAAAGTATTATGTATAAGTTTTTATTACTTCTCTGAATATACTAATTCTGAGAGGGATTCATATTTTGAAGTGAAATACTAACTCAAGCATGTCCAAGAGGTTGAATCTATCTAGAAGTCTTAGGCAGAGTCTGGCTAGCTACCATTGACCTGCTTCTACGAAGGATGTAATTTTCAGCAAGGAAAGGTGGATCCTTTAAGCTTTTAAAATGGTTTTTATTTGTGTCTCATTTCTACTCCGTAGTTAACAGTAAGACCTTAAGTATTCAACCAAAGTTGAAGAGGTTGATGTCATATAGCTAGATTCTGATTTTTCTAAGT
The DNA here is from genome assembly GCF_004115265.2 of Rhinolophus ferrumequinum. Lineage (NCBI taxonomy): Eukaryota > Metazoa > Chordata > Mammalia > Chiroptera > Rhinolophidae > Rhinolophus > Rhinolophus ferrumequinum. The sequence continues at coordinate 63,181,041 of NC_046291.1, forward strand.
ACACTCTAAAAATAAATATAAACCTGAAGGAATGTAATTTGTTCTCTTATAAAGACTGTGCCTAAAAATGCTTATGATAAAATGTTACGTATGCAATGCAGTCCATCCACTTTTACAGCACCATCGGTTCTAGAGCTGCTAGGCAACTGTGCTCACTAGCTTCAATATACCAAGCTGGAGGTGCATGGATGGGTCAGTGCCCCACCTCATCTCTGAGTAGGTCTATTTTAGCAGTACTTGTGTTTCGGTTATAGATTACAGATGACTTTACCACCTGCTTCTCAATTTTTCTTTAGCATTACTTTTATGATCAAATGTTCTTAAGCTTTAAGAGCATTTACAGTAAAAGTAAAAGTACTTCATATTACACCCTCCTACTATATTTCCATAGATTTTTAAAAATAGAAATCACTGGGAAGCTAGAGTATCCGAGACTCAAAGAGTACTCTTAAAAATAATCAGTAAGGCATGGAAGTCAAAACTCAATTTTAAGAGGAATGTCCTGGAGTTGAGGGTCAGCCCCTCCTTATAACAGCCAAAATTTAAGTCACCTGAATAAATAGAGAGACAGGAGGAAAGGGCAATCTGAACCCTGCAACCTCTCATATTTAAGAGAAACAGAAGAGGTAATTCAAATTGACCCTTTGTGTATTGTGGGTTTTGCATCTCCGGGAAGGTTAAGATGACAGCCCATTCTAAACACACATTCATTTACATTAGCAGCTTTTTCTATGGGTGACTTAAGTGCATATTTGAAACATTCCAATGGAGGGGGAAAAAAGACATCAAAGGACCAAATAAATCCACAAAAGCATGGAAATTTCAGAGGCAGTTTATTTGGACTTTATCTCACTCTTATTTGCCCACCACAATCCAAAGGAGACCATAAAACAGTACCCTAAAGACCTGCTTTCCATAGTCAAAACAGTAGAGACCTTGACTCTCTTTGGGGAACGTTATAGTGGATGCTTTGACTGTTAGCAAAGGGGGCTCGGGAGGGTGCTGGGACCATTGTTTTACTAACACAGCTTATGTGAGTCAAATAGGTGTCAAATTCCTGTCTGAACACAATTAAGCCTGGAGACTAAAAATGAACAGGAACAGGTTAAGAGCAGATTTTATACTACTTGGGTGGTTAGCTGGAATGGCCATGACTGGAATGCCCAGAACCCCCCAACTTGGGTTGATGATGTAATTCAAGTTGAACAATTATTTTAACTTTCAGACAGTTGGTCTAGGTCTAGATTCCTTTGTTTTAGCCTCACGTTCTCTTTTTAATGACTTTTCCCCTTCTTCTCTTACACTCCTTCCTCCCTTGATGGTATCATTACACGTGGAAAATTGCAGATGTTTAGTTTATATGTAACAGGCAAGATTAATATTCACTTCTTAAAAGATCTGGTACATGGATAAAATCCATACAACAGCACGTACAATACTCACATAAAGAACTCGGGGGCTCTTAACTTTAGTAAGAGCTAAAGAATGTTTTAAGTGGGGAAGAAGAAATGATGGGAATATTTGCTACAGGATGCAGACATTGGTCCCTGGGTGCCATTAGCTCAAGAGGAATTAAATGTAACTATGAACAGGGGGAGTCATTAAGTCGATGGTATTTTTTTTAGAAATCCTTACTCTGCAAACTAGATAGACTGATTTGGTGGGTTTGCCCAAGGAGTGCGGGGATAAGATGATTGGGTAGAAGAGAAGAAATTATGTGAGCAAAAGACAAATACTGAAGTCCTCATGGGTACAATTCAGACAAAGGCTATGGAGCAGATGAGAAAGAAGCAGATGTTAAATACTTAACTTCTTAACTGCGTCCTAAATAGCGGCGTTACTATTAATACTGCAAATTTAAGTACTGGTTCTCTAAGGAAAAAAATAATCAGAAAAGAGTTCTTTGTCCTTTGTTAACACAAACATAAACATTTGTACAACTGAGAGAAATACCCTTCTGTGGTTTTCTCCTTCGCAAGTCAGGGATGACTGGGTAATATTCAGTCAGAAAAACATAATAATGATTGATGACTGGCAATGTCTATGTTTTGTGTCACCAAGAGCAGATGTTTTATGTATTTTTGGCCTGTTTCTCTATATACGCAGTCACAGCTACTAGTCATTGAAAGAGTTTCTTACATGTTTTTTGAAATATGTATTATTCTTTCTAGGTCCAGCAGAGGATGAGTTAGTACTTTTCCTTAAAGGTTGCCCTTTTCGTTTTAATTTTAAAAGTGTTTTTTTCTTTTTACATTACAAATGCTAATTATAAAAATGTAAACAATGAGGAATATAAAAATTTTCTTAAGTAAAATGTTATCCCCTACCCTTCTCCTTTTCATACTCATTTTAGTTACCTCTTGCCGCAGAACAAATCAGCCCCCAAACTTAATGGCTTAAAACAATAAACATTTATCATCTCATGTGGTTTCTGTGGGTCAGAAATGCAAAGTGGCTTATCTGGGTGGTTCTTGTCTGAGTCCCTCACAAGTTGCAGTCATGGTGCCACCAGGTATTATAGCATCTGAAGCCTTGACTGGGGCTGATGGATCCACTACCAAGGTAAAGCATTCACACACACATTGCTGGTTGTTGGCTGAAAGCCTCAGTTCTCCGCCACATGGACCTTACCTTACAAGGTGGAACCTAACTGTACCCAGGGTGAGTGATCTGAAAGACCAAGCAAGGAGGAGGCCAAATGTCTTTTATGACCTAATCTCAGGAATCACACACACACACACACACACACACACACACACACACACACACTAAAACCAGCCCACACTCAAGGGGAGGAAAACTGGACCTCACTTTTTGGAAAGAGGAGTACTGAAGTACTGCGGACTACTTCAAAACCACAACAGTACTCCTATTCTTTAAAGTTAATTACAATTAATATTGATATATCACTTTCTAGACCTTTTTCTATGCACATAAAAATATATACGATGTACCTATATACCGGGGGTGCCCCCAAAATGTATACAAGTGGACACTTTGATCAACGTTGCTCAAGCAGTAGTTCGCCATAATCCAAAGTGTCTGGACGCTGATGGTAAGTAACCACTTTGAGCACCTCTTGTAATTGCAGAAGTCAAAGGTGACTTGTATTCATCTTTTGTTATTGATATATATTGAGTATCACAATTTTAATACAAATATTTCCTTTCTTAAAGTGTGTAACATTTTTTTGGCACCCTCTCTATTTATATATTATTACGTTTTATATACATTTATATATTGTTTTATAGAACTCTCAGAAAGTGCAAATTTTTATTCATTAAATAATTTAAGGACATAATTTCTCCTCATAACACATGGCTTGTTGTTTTTAATAGTTGCACAGCATTACATTAGAAACTTACACCTTATTTAATAATTTCTCTAAAGATGTATATTTGCATTGTTTATGGTTTTTAGTTACTATGAATAATATTGCAGTGGACATCCTGGTACATAAAACCTTCCCTGCTTGCTTAAGTTTTTCTGTATGATACATTCTTATAAATGTAATTGCTGTATCAAAACATTTCTGCTTTTACTATTTTGATGGGTACTATCAAATTGTCCTCAAAAAGTGTAACAACATTCATTTAATCATTGTATTGGTTAGGGTAGGCTAAGCTGCAATAATACAGAGAGCTAAAATTTTCTGTGGCTTAAAGATAGTAAGTTTATTTCCCTCTTCTGTAATAGTTCAAATAAATTTCCCTGACACTAGCAATGGTCCTGGAGGATGGGAGGTGATTGCTCACACATCTCTTACCTACACTTTCCTTCAGGCATCCAGGATTGCAGTGTCTCTGCCACTTTTACAATGTTCCAAAGTGACTCTGGGTGTCACCATCACCATTCTAAGCAATGGAGAAAGCAGAAAGAGCATGAAGGGGATTTTTATTGGCTAGAAAAATCCCTGCTTCAACTCATATTTTACTGATGAGAACTGCAAAGGAGGCTGGTAAATGTGGTACAGTTGGGCAACTATATGCCCAGCTAGCTTTCTCTGCCACAGGGATTTTAAAATATTTAAAATTGGTATGTCATGTACGTCAAGCAATCAAAATGGATGCTAACTGTAAACAATCGGTAGAGCTAAGCAGTACATACCAGCTAAATATTAACCCTGCATCACTGCCATGGAAAATTTAAAATCAAAATCCCAGTAATATTTTTCATGCACTCAAAAGCAGATTTTTGTTTTGCAACTTAAGTTGTTTTAATCCAACCCTAAAGCGCAAATTTTGAAAAGGAAGATAATAAGGATGTTCTACTCAATATCAAAACATATATGAAGTTATAGTAATTAAAACAATGAAGTACATAGCAATAGATCAGTGAAACTCATTATCATAAAGATACAAATTTCTATCATAAAGATAGAAACTCATTATCATAAAGATACAGCCATTCCAAACTCTCAAATGTATTCATCATCTTTTTTCCTGGAGACCACCCTCTCAAAGCCCATCATCCTGCTTGAATGTGGAATGGCTGCTCTCTAAGCTTCCTGCACTGTCTGAGGTTTCCCTTCGTGGCTTTCCTGGTTTTTGTAGTTGTTGTTTTATAGTGTATTTTTTCCTGGTTTACTCAATCATTTTGCTGAAGTCCAACCTTTAGTGGTTTCCTGGGAAAGGGAACCTGGAAGGTAAATCTTTTGAGGACATGTATGACTAAAGACATTTTAATTCCTCCTTTAAGTTTGATTGACAGTTTAACTGAGTATTAATCGGTAAACCTTTTTTCTCTCAAAACTATCTTCTGGCATCCAGTGCTGCTATTAAGAAGTCTAGTGTCGTTTTCCTACAAATTTCTTTATGTATCATCTGTTGTTTTCTTTCTTAAAGCTTTTAGACTCTTCTCTTTTCCTTTGGTCTTCTGAGAGTATGTGAAGATATGCCATGGCTTTTGGTTTGTTTGTCCCGTTTGTTTCACTGAGCACTCAGTGGGACCTTACCTTCTGAAGAGTCACATCATCTACTTGTGGGGCTTTTTCTACTATTATTGCTTTGATAATTTTCTCCACTCCATTTCTTTCTCTTCACTTAAAAAAAAAAATCTCTATATACTGTTCAGCAGATGGCAGTCTTCCTAGACTGATTCTCTAACTTACTTATTTTCTCTCTGCTACTTTTCCATCAGTACTTTGAAATAAGGCTTTACTCTTATCTGGCATCAGATAAGATATAATATTCGTTGCGTATATGCTGTCTTCCTTGATCATTGTCTTTTTAGCTTGGTCATCTGCTCATTTTTAAGGGGAGAGAGAGAGAGAGAGAGAGAGAGAGAGAGAGAGAGAGAGAGAGAGAGAGAGAGAAAGAGAGAGAGAGAGAGAGAAAGAGAGAAACTGAACTGCAGTAGCTGACTAAGTCCACTCAGCACCAGGAATGTTGCTTCCCTGTCATTATGGGAACTTAGTCCCCTGAAATTTGCTTTCAGTGCTCCTGCCGATGCAATTTAGATAACTCACCTTCTAGTTGTATCAAATTGGTATATGTTTTCTATTCACAGTTTTCTTACTCTTACTCATTGTCCCTGTTTCGTGATGATTCCGACCGCCTAGTTATCTGTGTACAACTTTCTCATCACTGGTGTCCTTTAGCTTTTCCTGTTACGACAACAGCTTCCTTGTAGTTTTCACACAGTGCTTGCTCTCAAGGTAATATAATCATCTGCCTAATCACTATCATTCACGTTTGGGCAGATGTATTTTTCCAAGCCACCCCATCTATATCTCTGCCCTAGAGCCTGGCTGCCCTTGAGTCATGTAACCACTTCTGACAAAGTCAACTGTGGACTGGGGGTTGGGGTTGGGGTCAGGAGACACCATCAAGAAAACTGTGTCTGAGGAACTACCCAGGAGGACTTTTCTGCCAAGAGGCTGTGGGTGTGGCAAATATTCAGAGGTATGGGTAGCCCTTTACAGTGACTTTAGGTAAGACCCTCAAACCTTGGGGGCCTCAAAGGGCCTCTTTGAAAAGTGGAAATAATTAGATATATCCTTTCTATGTCACAGGATTGTTAGGAAAATGAAATAAAATATTGTAAGTCATAAAGCATTCTACAGTGTCAAACAACTAGCACAAGCCTGGGTATAAAATAGATGTTCCCTCAACAGTGGTGTAACAGGAAGTGAAAAGTGCCCAGTACCAGAATGGACTGTACGGGCCCACTGCTGAGAATGACAGCACTAAGCCCCACACATTGTTAGTCCAGGGCACTGCCGGGCACTGGGGCTGCCAGCCCGGCTTGCTGCACTACCTGTCAGAAGAGTCATCAACTCTACTGTCATTCCTGCCCAGATGGTCAGGGAACAAGACGTGGGAGACCTTTTGTGAAGGCTGCAGAGTTCTTCAGGAGAGGCTATTCCCCCCAACCTGGAAAGAGAAACAAAGGTTCTTCTTCCGGAAGCACAGGGAGGGAAGCCCCCGGAGTGCGTGTGTGTGTATGTGTGGGCATGCCTGTGTGACCACATCCAGTCCTGCTCCGCTGAGTCAGGGACATGTGAGAGTCTCTCGTGTGAAGCTGCCAGTGCTGGAACTAGCAGAGGTCCTACTGACATCCCGTATGGAGAAAGGGGTGGGAGAGGGATAACGGAGCCGGGAAAGAACAGATGGTCTTTTTTAAAAAAAGTTTTTCCGAAAACTAACATTTTTAATTAAAAAGACAATTTTTTTTTCCTTTTAAAAAATCCCTTTTTTATGGCAAAATATAGCACACACAGAGAAGAAACATAAAATGTACAGCTTAATGAATCATCAAGACAATATCTTGTAACAACCACTAAGGTCAATACATAAAACATTGCCAGCACCCTAGCAGTCGCCACGTTGTGTCCCTTCACTGTCAGAAAACCCTTCCTCCCCTCAAAGGTAACCATACCCAGACCTTTATAATAATCACACTTTTGCTTTTTTTTCCCTAGAAAAAGCTTTTTCATCTAAGCATGCATCCCAAAGCACTATACTTTAGTATTGCTTATTTGGGGACTTTATATATATAGAATCATACAGTATGAATATACATAAATTTGTGTGTCTCTGCTACTGTTAATGGACATTTGGTTTGTTTCCAGTTAAGGCTATTACTAGCATGCTGTTATGTACATGATTCCTGGTGTTTGTGTGAACATTTCTTTAGGGTACATACTTAGGAGTGGAACTGTTGGGTGATAGAGTATGTGACTCCAACTTTACCTCAGAATGTTTCCCAAATGCACCTTTAATGTTTACCCCCACCAGCTGTTTATGAGAATTCTCATTGCTTCACATCTAAAATGATAAGTCTTCATTCTGAGATAATGCATTTCTGTATGAAAACGTTTTTACTTTTTTAAAGTGAAAAACTACCGATAGTAGAATTAACAGGTTGCTTTTATTTTTTATTGCTTTTTTAAAAATGATTTTTACATGGCAAAATAAAGATCTAGTAGTTCTATTTAGGCCCTATACTTTTCCACTAAATTCAACTGGACCATGACATCTCAACTGCTGGAAACCACTGTCCTAGAGAACATGATGTAGATTGTCTCTACTTGTCTTTTTTAACATCAAAAGCAACTTGATACAGATAGTAGCCAGCCTCCAAGATGGCCCCCAATAAACTTCATGCCTTTGTGTAGACTTCCCACACTGAGAGGGGCTGATTTTGTGACCAATAGGAGTGTCAGTGTATGACTTCACAAGCTGGGTCATAGAAATCATTGCTGCTCCAGCACTGGTCTTTGGATCAATCACCCTGGGGAAGTCAGCCACCAGATTATGAGAATGCTCCAGCGGCCCTGTGGATGTGCCCACAGAGAAAGAAGCAACTTATCAACATCAACTTGCTAACCAAGGAAACTTCAGCTTCAGTCAAACCTTCATATAACTTCAGTCCTCTAGCTTCTGAGACCCCAGCTTCTAAGACCCCACAAATCATAGATCAAGTCATTTCCCTGTGTCCTATCTGAATTCCTTGCCCACAGACACCATGAGATAATATTACTACATTAGTAGTGTTGTTTTAAGCAACCAAGTTTGGGGATAATTTGTTACAGAGCATGAGATAACTAACATAACATTATATGACCACCTAGTAATTATCCTTGACAAAAATCTGAACCTGAATCTGATAATGCCTCTATATTTAACTACAAGTTTAGAAGAAGTAGAGGTGACAGAGGAACATGTTAAACAAGTATATCACAGGACAATTAGCAAAATCCAGAATATAGAAAATTCTATAGCACAAATAACCCAATTTCTACAACTAATAAATTGGGGGACGGGGGGGAGATGAGGAGAGGAACCTATAAGTTAAAAGAGATTTATAAATTATAATAGATTGCATTATTCCCAACATTTGCTGCCCTCTGCTGTGGGGGAGCTGTACTTCTCTTCCTCCACTGACATCAGCTTTGGTCATGTGATTTGTTTTGACCAATGAAATGTGAGCAGCTGTGATGGTTGCTACTTCTGAGCAGAAGTTTTAAAAGTCATTGTATATTTCAAGGATTACTTAATTCCATCTGCTAGGAAGTGGGTGTATCCCAAATAGGGACTGTTTCTTCAGTCCACAGCCAGGAGTGAAGAGGATATGGAGTTGACTCACAATGGAAATTCACGTGAGCAGGAAAAAAACTCCAGTTGTTGTAAGTCACTGTGATTTTCAAGTTGTCTGCTACTACAGCATAATCTAGTGTAATCTGATTAATGCAAGCAATGTTCAATGTTTAACAACAGATAAATCTTGTTATGACCCGAATTAATTAAACCATTATAGAAATCTGAATGCAGACTGATATTTCATAATAATTAAGAATTGTTCTTTATTTTTTGGATGTGTTTATGGTATTGCAGTTATGTTTAAAACAATAAAAAAAGTTCAAATGTTTTATATACATGGTTCAGGGGGAAGGGAGAGTAGGTACAGATATAGATTGGTCACAAGTTGATAATTGTTAAGCTGGGTGGTGAATACATGCCAGTTTATTACAGTATTCTTTCTACTTTTATTTCTGTTTGAAAATTTTCATAATGAAAAGTTTAAAAAATAGTTTGTTGACTTAAGTCCCAGAGTTGTCCCTGACTCCCAAAGGGGTACAGAAAATATGGGAGCTAGGAGGAAGGAGCTGACTAATTAAGTTTAGTAAGTGTGAGTATGCAAAGGAGGTATTTGGATCAGGCCTCAGGAAGAAGACATCAGAATTGATCATTTTCAGTGAGAAAGATGTTTCTTTAGGAGTATTATACCAGGTCAGAGCAATACCAGGGAAAGATTCAGAGCACTGAAGAGATTTGGGGAGGTCTGGAGGTGTCAGCCTCCACCTCAAGTATGACAAGCAAAGGGTGCGGCTTAAGTGGGATCTTTATCCCTTCTCTGCCTATTAGCTAAAATCAAATGTGGTATCTGTTCTTATCAGTTAAAGCATCTGATGTGTTCTCCATCTGTGTACTGGACATTAAATTAATGTTTGGAATCAGGAGATGGATTGCGGTGTCACTCTACCCACTCCTTGCCTCAGCTCGGAATTGAATTACTTTTAGGAATGGTGCATTCCTTTCGAGTTAATGACAGATTGTTTCTTATTGTTCCCCTTGTTTTCTATAAAGTGCTCTAATTCACTCTTAATGAGGCTCCAGACTGCATTTCCACCATTTGCTCTGCAAGGACAGAATTTCCTGTAAGTGAAGTAGACATAGTAGCTGAGCTCAAGCCATCTTGCCAGTACTACACCCGAGGGGGTGTTGGACAAAAGGACCACTTGGCGAGGGGGAGGATTGGGCTGACAGAGAGAAGAGGCTGAGCCTGAGCCAGACTCCATGTCAAGTAATGTGACCGAAGACATGTGACCCAGGCACATGGGCAGCTATGGTGGGGGAAGAAAATCTATTGGCATTAGAGAGGCAGCAGCAACCTAGGTGGTAGCACCCACTGCCCCACTGAAGAGTCTAGTAAGGAGATGTTGCTTCTCATTCCATCCTCCTAACGCAGGGTGGTCCTCTCTAGGGAAGAGGGAGAAGATGGCATGTCAAAGTAGACACATCTGCCCCTCCCACTAGATTGACAATGAAGTTTAACGTTGTGTTGTTTTTGAGATTGAAATTTAAAAATGAATAGGACTGAGCATTAGAAATGGGATTGGCAAGTTATGGAACTGGATGGAGACATCATTAAGAAATTAAGGGAGCCCACTGCCCACCAGGGATTCCACCTTAGGGGGCTGGAATCAGAGAAACCGTTTCATGCTTACATTCCAAGGAATTGTAACACCTCGATAATCATAAGGTTCCTTCATTTCCCCTAACAACACAACAAAAAATAAAACCAAAATCTTCTGTTCAGGTTTTTAGCGATACACCTTCCACTTTGAACAGGACAAAGCCACTCTTTGGCAATTGCTCTTCTTAATCTTTCCTCCTTCGGCCTTCTCTTCCCTGTCCTGCAGAAAATCTGTGCCCTCCTGCTCTCCTCTGTGCAATCAACTAGAGCCACACTTATATACCGTTGAGGACACTAAAAACAAATATCTATATTTTAATATTTTGCCTACTGTGACCTCCTTTTAGTTCAATTTCAAAAACAAGGGGTGAAGTACATAAACATGTCAATGAACTCTATTCTGCCCTTTTTGCTGCACAGCTTTCATACCATAAACCAACGTTGTTTTTCTACAGACAGTAAAAGTTATAAAAACATCTTCTGTGTAAATACACTGATAGTTAAGTTCCAAACTTCCATTTGTTTCCTCAAAAATCTATTTCTTTGAGGACTGTTTCCCACTGATAATCCTGGTATGAAAGAGCTGGAGTTAGTGTTGCTTCTGAGGTACCTGAGTCACGTGTAGAATCACTTCCAACCCACCCACACCTCTGAAAACACTATGACGATTATAAAAATCAAGAGCGTCCTTGCAAAGAGAGACTTTTATCAGTTGATGTTATTTTAATTATTCATTTTTGATGGGGAATCTATGAATATCTTCAAAAATTTGGAGTCAATAGGTAGACTATTTTAGGCTTTTTCACCTAAAAAAAAAAAACCTCCCCCAAAAACATCTAATTACGTTCTGAGGGTTTCCCAACCTTAGGTGATTCTTGTCATAATTTAAATACTTCAGCTTAGACAGCAAGATATATGTGTGCTTTAAAAGTTCGTTTTAATATTCACCCTAGGACTCATTAATGAACTTTGAAGGGCTCTAATGGAGAATACACACCCCAGGTGGTGGTTTGTGAGCACTGAAGGGACGTAATTGGGACCTTGGACTTGGAATCTGGGACTACTACAACTCTGCCAACTATTTGTTTCTGCAGCTACATGAGCGGACCTATTGTTTAACATAAGAGATGTTAGAAATAACTTTTTTACTGCTGAAATGTGTGCTTATGAGATATATATACCAAACCGGGACCTCACCCTTAAAAAAAATAGGGCATGAATTTTGAATGAGTTCAGACAGTGCTCTAGCCCTGGGTGTTGAGTCCTGTGCCTGCCACTTCATGCACGATTCTGTCACCTGGTTTAATGAGAAGTGTGGCTGGAAATCGGGGCATTCTGTTCAAGTGAACATTTCACAGAAGGTTCTAGTTGGCAGCCTCAGGCTCATGGAGATCACAAGGACGATTTGCCTGACTCATATTTATTTGCTAATCAGTGTTTGCACTTGAGAAGGCTCAGGCTCTAAGGACATAAATTGGCAGAGTCCTTACTAAGACACTGACACTTGTCTACCAAATGTTATTTGGTCCACAGAGAGTTGCAATGAGCTGTATTAAATGAAAAAAAGTGAAGGACCCCTCAAAAATTATATACAATGACAAAGATTCAAGGGAAATTTATAAAGAAATATGGTTTTGTCTATGTAATAATACTATTAAAAATTATATATGTCAGGCATTGTTCAAACATTCTCTCTGTCTCTGTCTCTGTCTCTCTCTATATATATATGTATATATATAAATATGTATCTATAGCTATCTATATATATATACACACATATATGAATATACATATTCATTTACTATTTGCCACTATCTGAAGAGATACTATTAAATTATTATTAACCCTGTTTTACTGATGAGGAAACTGAGGCACAAAGTATGACTTGTCCTAGATCAAGTAAGTGGGGAAGGAATGACTTCAGCCCAGGCAGTCTGACTCCAGAATCCAAGCTCTTACTGTTATAGACACCAGAGTTTCCTTTCTTTAAAATAGCAGTTGGTATGTGACCAGGGGCTGCAGGAGTTTATAGAGTTAAAGAAAACTGAACTTGCTATAAGAGCCCAGGGGAAAACTAAGGAATTCTGAGGTTTTCCTTGGCTTGAGAAAAGGCCCTTACCAACAAGAGATTTTTCTGTCAGGCATCATTTGGGCAGCAGGGCTTCTGTGATGAATTAAAAATAAAGATCTGTCACTTGGTTGATGATGTGTATAACAGTTTTCCTAGACGCAACAAAGCTGCCAAGCATTAGACGGCTTTAAAGAGAAAAGCAGGCAGCAGCCAAGCTGCTTCTCTCTTTTCCACATTTGACTTCCTTCCTTTCATATCTCCCTATCTCATCCTACACTAGAACAACTGCTCACACTTGAGAGGTGACTGATCTAAGCCACAGCAAAACATTCCTTCATGAAGCCATATTTTCCTCTGTTCCTTTCAGTACCTCAGCTAGGGCATGAGTTGGGATAATCTGATTACTAGCACAGTTATTTGGTGAACTCTTTTGATCGGCTGCTATAAATCTGGTCTTGCATCTTTCTTTCGCAAGTTGAGTTGCTCTCTGGGCATGGTTCTTAGAGGAGGACAGAAACCACCAACTCACAGCCAGAATTCTATGGATGTCCTTTACCCACTTTCATTTCTGCAACATAATTTTACCCACATATGGTATAAGCAACTGCTTGGAGGTCTACTCAGGGTCTTTTTCCATTTCCCTGTCACCGAGGCAACATGGCATGCATCTCCAGCAGTCTTCTTTTCTAAGCCTAGCTCTGTGTGTACTCAGGATCCTGGCAAACAGTTCACTCAACCACATCACACAGAACTGCTGGAAACTGACCATGAACACAGCAGACTAACAAAATGGCTCCAGGGAGCTGCCAGATGACCAAACTTTACAAGGTTCTCAGATTTTTTAGGGTTCTTGTAACTGTTACTTGCTTGGCAAGTTGCCAATTCTTTTTAAACCATCTCCAATGTGTGCATGTATTAGATTGCTTTTATGTAAAAATATAATAATTAACGTGTTCATCAAATTGAACTGAGTACTAGGAATTGAACCCAATGTTGGAAATTCAAGAAGAGTAAGCTATGGACCCTGCTGATTCGTTGGAGTTGCTTTGGTTGCAGGTAGTAGAAATGCAACTTAAACTAACTTAAACAAAAAAGGAAATTTATTGACTCATGTAACTGAAAAGTCTGATGTAAATTTCAGGCATGGCTGGACTAAGGGGGCTCAAATTATTTCATCAAGACTCCCTTTTTTTCTTTTCACCTCTGCTCATCTTTGCCTCTTTTTGTGTGCTGGTCTCATTTTCTCTTACTAAAGATAGCGTTCGCCAATATGACCTGAACAAATGGCTATAAGAAGCTCCAGCTTAGATCATTCGTAGAGCTCAAAGTAGCATAGAAAGACAGACCTCCCCCCAACCCCGCCCTCAGAATCCATACATCAAAAATCAAGGAAGATTCTAACTGGCCTTGGTTGATCACATGTTCTTTTGATTGACCACTCTGGCCACAGGAGTGGAGTACTCAGATTGGCCAGGCCTAGGTTACCCACTTTCTCTCAGATGAAGAAGATGTTTTACCCCAGCTATACAACACAGAATGTGTTCCCCACACAAAGAACGGTGTGATGGATAGAGAAAAAGAACAGATATGCCAGCCTCAGAGATTATTCCAAACGATCCTCATGTCCAGTATTTACATTTTTGCATTATCTTTTCCTACATTATATCATGTCTGGCCTATGTGACCAGCAGAATCCTGCAGAAGTGATGGTGTGTGACTGTCAAGGCTAGGTCATAAAAAAACATGGCAGCTTTCATCTTGCTCTCTCTTGAATTACCTGCTCTGAAGGAAGATAGCCACCCTATTGGGAGACTGCTCAAGCAGCCCTGTGAAGAGTCTACTTGAAGAGGGAGTAAGGCCTTCTGCCAACAGCTGGTACTGACTTGCTAGCCACTTGAGTGTACCATCTTTACAGTGAATTTTCCAGCCCTTGCCATTCCTTCAGATGACTGTTGCCATGACTAACACTTTGATGACAACTTCATGACAGACTGTAGCCTGAACTTCCCAGCTAAGCTGCTTCTGAATTCCTGAACTAAAGAAACTGTGGAATTGTGACATAATAAATGTTTACTGTTATTTTAAACCAATAAGTTTTGGGGTAATTTGTTACTCGGGAATAGATAACTAATACAGCCACTACAGTTTCTCTCAAGTAGCTCCTTGCTCAGCCTAAAGACAAAAAACATTTAAATGACTAACTGAAATATGTGAGTTGGAAAGGAAGATGGAGGAATTAGAAGAGAAGCCTCTGTGAAGTTTAATATAGGAGGCTACCTGTGAGCTGGGCTTTCGGGATGAATGTGAGGAAGAATGGAAATCCAGGCCAAGGGAACAGCACAAAGGCACTGAGACTTGAAAGTTCAGGGAAATGCAGATAGAATGGTATGGTTATAGATAAGGCAGTAGTCCATCAGCACCACCGGGAGGGCTTAAAAATACATAAATACAAATACTCAGATCCCACCGCCAGAGAATCTGATGATTAAGAAACATTCGTTTGGGTTGTTTTTGGTTTTTGGTTGGTTGGTTAGCTGGTTGTAGTGGAGGAATATGTCTGCAGCGGTGTTTCTCAGTGGTGCCTCTGGACCACATATGACGGAAAGCAGGAAATGTAGGCTCTTAAGCTGAAATCTATCCTAGTGAAATAGGATCTTTGTGAGGTGGTAGAGTGAAGTCCAGGCATCTTAATTTTAGTCAGTGCTGTAGGAGATTTTCATGCACGTTAGTGCGTTAGTGTGCAAGTTTGAGAGACGAGTGAATTCTGGAAGAGCTAAGAAGGAATTATTTTGTGGAAATAATGGAGAGTTTCAAGAGGGAGGTGTGAATTCAAAATTAGATATACATTCATACCATAATGGTGTAAAACCCTGCTTAAGTACAAAGACTAGTAGGAAATTCACCAAAATGGCCTTGGTTGTATTATGATAGTGGCATGGTAGATGATAGTTTTTCAATTTTTGTAGTGTAGATATTTAACTTCTATAATTTAAATAGTGCAGAAAGTTTAAAGAGCTGTGTCAATGCTGTGGAGAAATCAAGTTGGATGAGGGTTGAAAAGAGGTCATGGGCTTTGGCAAGTAGGAGGCCATGGGAGACCTTCGGATGAGGAGCTGGAAGCCAAATTACAATGGCTGAATTCAGTGGATGGGGAGGAAGTGGAGGGAGCCAGTATAGACCGAGGAGTTTGGCAGCAAAGGCAAAATTTAAAGTACAATTGGTTTCCCTCTCTCTCTCTCTCTTTCACTTTTTACTGATTATAAAAGTAATACTTGTTCATTATATAAAAGTTGGGTAACACAGAACAAAATAATAGTCCTCTATAATCCCACCATCAAATGCTAACATGCTAACAGTTTGTGGTATCTGTTGAATGAACAAGTTTCCTTCAGAACAGTAGCGAGAATAGGTCAAAATCAACTACAGTATTCTCAGTTGAGGAAAACAAGGCTTAGACAGTGACTTTCCTGAGGCACTAAAACAGTCCTTAATATAGTGTTTGGTTTCCCTAGAACTTTGTAGTTTCCACAGCACTTTGACTTGCATTTCCTGGTTGCTCTACTCCCATGTCTAGTCCTTGTGCCCTGTTGTGTTCTGCACAGATTTCAGCTGCATGACTCTAACATTTCATTGCACCTATGGATTTACATACTTAAATCACTCATTAGGCCTATACTCTGATGGTAAGACCTGGGTCTCATTCACCATGGTATCCTCGGCTCCTAGCACAACATTTGACACAGAATCATTGTACAGCACCCATTTCTGGAATGACAGATAATGGGTAATGTTTTGGTATAATAACTGATACAGTTTTCATTCCCAGTATTTTCCACTTCTAAGTCACACCTCCCCCATTCCAGTAGCAGGTAGGGTGTTCAATGCACAGACCGCCTCATGGTAAGAATAACACAGGAGAACCAGAATCAAATTCTTGGCTTTTGACTTTCAAAAGCTCAGGTGGGTATGAACAAAAGATGTAGAAGACTGGCTAAAAAGTTGTTTTATCCATCTCCTGACCAAATGTGGTCTAACTGGGAGGAGAAAGGATAGTTGGAAAAAAGAAAATAAATGAGAGAGTGATGTGTGTTCCCGAGAAAAGGGCCTAAGTGTTACCTCTCACCCTACTAAACCCCATTCTGGAGAAGAGCTTGTGGAGTTGATAAAACACCAGAATTCCCCCTGCCTCGGTGTGGCATAGAAAGGTAGGGAAGAAATGGCCATGTGGAAAGTCTAGACCAGCACACTGTACAACAGAAATATAATTTGATCCACATATATAATTTTCAATGTTCTAGTAAATAGCTACATTAAAGAAAGGAAAAAGAAACAGGTGAAATAAAATTTATTAAAATATTTTATTTAATCCAATATATCCTAATATTATTATTTCAGCACGTAATCAATATATACATTATTAATTAGAGATTTGCATTCTTTGTACTAAATCTTTGAAACCTAGTATGTCCAGCACATCTTAATTTGGATTAGCCATATTTTACTTGTGTTCAGTAGACACCTATGGCTGGAGGCCATATAAGACATCACAGATCTAAACAATGAGACCTAAAACAGTCATTGAATGCCTAACCCCACTGCTGAAAACTGGAGCCGTAGGATGACTCTTGTGTGCTCAAGAATATCACAGACCCAAAGGCCCAAAGGCCAGATGACCTAAGGAGAGATGCATGGGCTGAGCAGACAGAGGGCAATATAGGTGTCTCAGTAGATGCCATGGAGACCTGGCAACCCAGAGACTCAAGACCTACCATTCTACACATGTCCACAGTCCATAAACACCCAGGAACATGGATGCCACTCCGGGGATAGACGAAATTAAACTCCCAAACTGACCATGATGAAGTTTCCACCACTTAGTACATAAGGGCAGGGCTTAAAGTGTTCTGTATAGAGAAAGAAAATTAGACAAATTTTGTGGATTGAGATTAAAAGTCACCACAAAAAGAATGAATGAACATGACTAGAATTGAGGCTATGATAAGCCCTGTCTGCTGTTTTCTCGTAGGCTGCCAGAAGATATCAGGACAAAAGGAGGGAGGTATGGCATTCTTTTTCTTAAATCATACTCAAGAAGTATAACAACCAAATGTAATACATTAAAGCACTGTGTTTCTTGGCTTCCGATAAACCATAAAAGTCATTTGGAGAAAATTGGAGAAATTTGTATTTTGATTGGGTTATTAGATCGATTGCTAATTTGGATTGTATTGTGGCTCTGTGGGGAAATGTCCGTATCTCTTAGAGATGAAAATAAAAAATTAGGAGTGAAATGTCATGTTGCTTATAGACCAGTGTTCATAGCAGTCTTATTTATAGCAGTCAGAAAGTGGAAACAACCCAAATATCCATCAACTGATGAAGGGTTAAATGAAATATGGTCTATCTAAACAATGGCATATTATTCAGTCATAAAGTGTTGACTCATGCCACACATAGATGAATCTTGAAAATATTATGCGGAATGAAAGAAGGCAGTCACAAAAGGCCACATAGTGTATGATTCCATTTATATGAAATGTCTAGAATAGGCAAATGTATAATAGAGACAGAAAATAGATTAGTGGTTGCCTAGGGCTGGAGGTGTGGGGAAACGTGGGGTTAACAGCTAAAGGGTTCAAGGTTTGTTTTGGGGGTGGTGAAAATGTTTTAAAATCGATTGTGATGATGGCTGCACATATCTGTGAATATACTAAAAAAAATTGACTTGTACACTTTAAATTGTACTCTTTTCAAAAACAGCTTTATTGAGGTATAATTCACACACCACATAATTTGCTTTTAAAAAGACATGCTCTGTAATTTTGTTTAAACTGATTAAGAAAAAAAGGAGCAAATATGGCAAAGTTAATATTGTTAAATCTAGGTGATGGATATATGGGGGCTTGTTATACTATTCTACCTCTCTGTATATTTGAAAAAAAATTTTTAATAGGAAAAGTAGGGTGGTGGTTCTATTTTAACATCTATTCCTTTGTGCATAAATTTGAGAAGGAATTCCCTTGCCTTTACTAACTGCAAAATAAAATGGAGGAAGACAGCACCCTCTTTTCATCAGGTAGGAGACTGCCTGAGGTGCAGTAGAGATTACTTCATTTCCTCTGCTAGTGATAAACTCTCTGGCGAGCAGTCAGGTGAACTGGAGAATTGGGCTATGCGGGGGCTACTGATGAAAATGACCCCTCACCCTTCCAGCCTACCACACAGCTAAAGGGAGCCCTGCATTTGGCAGAGCAGAATCGTGGGGAAAAAAATTCAAAGAAAGAAGATGGAGGGAAGGTGGAAGGGGCATTATAGGTGCACCTAACTAAGAAAATTTTATTTATAAAAATAAAATCCCAGAAAACAGAGAGATTATGAGATAACTATTTACTTTATAGAAATATTTCTGATTTATAAAAACATAAATTTAAAACATTGTTTTCAATAAGTAATACACACGAATACATGTAATAATAAAAGCCAAGAATTGTAAAGCAGTTACTATGTTCGTTGTTCTGTTTCCATATAATGAACTCATTTAATCCTCATTATAATCCCCATTTTTACAGCCGAGATCATTGCCGGGCAAAAACCCATACAAACACTAAAGGACAGACCAAAGCTTCCAGGGTCATGCTCTTACCCGCTACACTTGACCACCCCCTGCCATAAGACACAAAAGGGCTGCTCCCCTCCCCAGAAGCCACCACTGTTATCAGCTTCCTGGGAATCCTTCCAGAAGATAGATAATTCAAGGAAACTTTTCCTTTGTAGGCTCAGTCAGGTCCATTTTTTAATCAGCAGTTTGGAGAGTGGATTAAGATGCTCCTTCCCATCCACATGGCTAGTTCTGACCCATAAACTGTGACGTCCCTGAGGCGCCTGCAGAGAGGCACAGCCTGTTACATTGCCACCTGTAAGCCCACAGATCCACAAACAAGGGGCCTCTGATTTACTAGGCTTCTTCCCGCTGGTCCACAGAGCAGTTAATCTTTTGCTCTGGGGCAGAGTTTGACAGCTCCCAAAGGTCCCATGAAACACTCTTTTCAAAGTGAAATTGTCAATCAAATAAACTTGAAACAGACTTGGTCTGGATCCAGGTACAGACCCCCACCCCCCCTTACCTCCAGGCAGCAGTTGGCTACGCTTCACTTCCTGGGTTTTTTGAGTCCTCTGGTGCAGACTACGTTTTCCCTTCAATAAAACAGTGATTTAAAACCTTCATTCTTCCTGTTTTAAAACCGTGCCAGGGCATAATCATTCTGTCTTCACCAAAGAGTACACAAAAATCAACAGGGGCTCTGCAGCCACCCCCACGGTGGATTATCAGGTAGACACTTTATTAGAAGCATTGATCTGCTTTTTGAAAGATCTCGTTTATCCACTTAGAACTATGTTTTCTTTCCTCCCTGGTTTCTCACTTGCAATTTTATTTTAATTCTTTCTAAGCATTCAGTTTTCCCTGAGACTTTCAGACTATTTCTTTTACATGTACTTTTAAAGTGGGGCAAGATGTGAGATAAACATAGGAAAATTAGTTGAGAGCTTGTAGAAGGAGCAATTAGACCCCTTGAACTTCTACCCCACTCCTTGAAGTCCAGTGATTATGCACCCCCAACCCCAGCAGGAAATGGGAGGTTTGATTCCTGGAGAAATTATGCCAAAGAGACTCTGGACTCAGGGAGCACGACAGGCACAACTGAAAGTGAAAGGCTACATATCCTTTGGTGACACCTCAGGCCTTTCTCAGCCTTCTGAGTGCTGGCAGGAAGGCGTATGACACATCTCACTCAGACTGGATAATTCTTTGGAGAAGTTCCAAGAAAAAAGACCTATTGACGTTTACGGTTGTCCAGTAAAATGTCCGCATTCCACTTGATTACCCCACAGTAAAACCCACCAGTCACAAGCCCTATTCATGTGCTAAGAGCTTCCAATCACCCATTTAGCACCTCACTTTTCATATGAGCAGGCAGACTTTTGAGGAAAGCTTCTGGCAAGAGAACAGAAAACAACAGAAAAAAAAAAAAAAAGGAACCCAGAAGAATCCAAGACAGTGCATGGAGTAGCAGAAAACATCAAACAGACTATTAATATCCTCAGAAACGTAAGCAAGGGCATTGTGTCCAAGAACTAAAAACAGGATTCTAAGACCATGGAATAACCAAAGAAAAAGGAAGACCGTTCGAAGTTAAAAATATGTTGATTTAAGTAAAAAAATTAAATAGAAGGGTTGAAAGACAAAATTGGAGAATCTGTCAAAAGTGAAACAAAAAAGCTAGAAGAGAAAAGATAAGAAAATTCAGAGAAGTAGGGCAGGTGAAGAGGTTCAGTATCAGATTAATAGGGATTTCAGACAGTAGACAAAAGAGAGAGGCAGAAATTGTCCAATATGCTGTATTAGTCTCAGTTCTCCAGAGAGACAGAACCAATACGAGACGTATATATTGTGGAAATGAACAAAGGAAATATAAATCAAAAGTGGAGTCGGGAAGCCATGAAGGGAGAGCTCGCACATATCACTCACCGTAGCTCGCAGACCCCAACAGGAAGAAAGAGGATTTCCTTCTGACCCAACAACTATAGGTGGCCCGCTGCTTGCAGTCAATAAAAAAACCAACCACAGCCCTTCCCAATTTCCTCCCAAAACCCAATAAAAGCTGACCTTCCCATTGTCTCCTCAGGTATTCCTATGGTTCATCATAGTTTGCCGGTCCCGAATTGCAATTCTTCTGCTATACCCAAATAAACTCATTTCGGCGAGCTAACGACCTTGTTATTTCATTGTTAACGCCAATATATAAATAATATAAATGGAGCCACTTTAAAATGGAGTCGGCTGATGTCCCAGAGGAGCTCTCTTGCGCGTCTTATTCCTCAAACATTTGGAATGTTAAAAGTGAACAAAACAACCTTTGGATTGTGCCTAAAATGGCATTGTATTTCAAGAAACGGTTTGTTATGACTACCAGACTGAAAATGAAAGACGTCCTTTAGAATCAGCATCACCATGTTAACTTCTGTGCACCTACAGAAATTCCTTCCTTACCTTATTAACATGCCTAGAAATCCCTTCCTTCTATTCATGTAATTATTCCCCTTCTCTTTTTCATAAACACCCCTTGCCTTCACCTCCTAATTAGAACACCATTTGGGTTTCTGCCTGAATCAGTGTTTCCAGAATAACTATTCTTTTGGATCTCCAATAAACATTTGTTACCTCTCACTTGGGCCTTTTATTTTAGGGGAAATAAATATATATATATATATATATATATATATATATATATATATATATACTGTATATAACATATATGTATATATATACTGTATATAATATATATGTGTGTGTGTGTATATATATATATATATATATATATATATATATATATATAAACTAAATTTATAATAAGGAATCAGTGCACATGATTATGGAAGACAGCAAGCCCCAAGATCTGCAATTAGCAAGCTGGAGACCCAGAAGAGCCAGCCAACGGTATATAGTTCCAGTCCAAAGCCAAGTCTAAAGGCAGGAGAAGACAGTCAGGCAAAGAGTGAATTCTCTCTTACTCAGACTTTTTATTCTATTCAGGGCTTCAATGGATGAGGCCCACCCACATCGTGGAAGGCAATTTGCTTTCCTCATCCACTGACTCAATACTGGATGTAAATCTCATCCAGAAACACCCTCACAGACACATCCAGAATACTGTTTGACCAAATATCTGGGCACCGTGTGGCCCAGTCAAGCTGACATATAAAATTAACCATCACAGATACAATGTAGAAACATATCCCAGACTAAAGAATGTGAAAGATCCCCATGAGAACAAGAAATAAAAATGACCCATACAAAGGCACATCACTAAAATTCTCATTAAGGATAAAAGGAATCTAAAATCTTCCAGAGAGACAAAGAGAGGTTACAAGGAAATAGAATGGCATTGCACTCGCAACAATACTAGCAGCTAAAAGCTAATGGAGCAATGCCTTCAAAAATCTGAGTGACAATCTTTCCAACCCGATTCTCTGCTCAACCCAACGATTAAATATGAGAATCGCAAAAAAGATGTTGATGTTTTCAAACAAGCAAAATCTCAAAAACTTAAAAATCGTGCATCTTTATTTTAGAAAGCTTCTGCAGCATATGAGCCACCAAAAACAAACAAACAAACAAAAAAGGAATAAACCAAGAAAGAGGAAGATCTGAGCGAAGAGACAGGGAAAGAGGCAAGTTGAATTACTAGAGTGATGGTGAAGAAATGTCCAAGGATGACAAAAAGTAGCAGTTCTAGAAATCAACCAGTCCTGAGAGAAACAGAAAAAATAGAAGGATCCAGGAGAGACGTCTCCATTTAGGAAAAAAACGAGCTACTAGAATACTTGAGGGGCTTGACCACATTGTTGGGAAGAGAATTGGAAAAGTATAAGAAAAGTTTATATATATAAAGTACACACACACACACACAATAAAATAAACTGAATAAACAATATTTAACTCCAGGAAAACAAAAAAATGTATAAAAAAGAAATGTAATCAGAGTATTCCTTTCTTGTAAGCAATATTTGCATTATTATTTTATTATAAAAACTGAATATTCATTTAATACAAAATTGTGATTAAAATACACAGGAAGGGAAAAGTGTGTGTGTGTGTGTGTATATGTGTGTGTATATATGTGCGTGTAGGGGGTGGCAAAAGGGCATTAACTCCTTATCGTCCATAGTAGGAAGTGAGTAGATCATGTCTAATATTGTTTACCCAATATATGGTAGCATACAGTTATTACTAAAAATAAGGAGTTAAATGTAAGGGGAGAGATATAGGGGGAGAAACAGCTAACTGGATTAGAAGTTGCCTCTGTCTTTGGAGAATCTACTTCTGGGGCCAAGAATTGTTGTTTTGTTGCTGTCATTACTATTTGTTATTATAAATTTTGTAGTATTAGTTGATTTTTCAAACCATGTCTAGCTATTTGTTGATTGCCCCAAATATTTTTGTGACCATAATAAATTGTGTATAAGGTGATATAAAACACATTCATGGTAAAGATGTTCTTAGGGGCAGAAGTTTGGCTCAGTTCGTTAGAGGGTGAGCTCTGGGCAACAGGGCTGCCGGGTAGATTCCCACATGGGCCAGCAAGCTGCACCCTCCGCTACTAGAATGAAGACAATGAGCTGCCGCTCAGCTACCGGGTGGCCAGATGGCTCAGTTGGTTGGAGTGCGTCCTCTCAACCACAACGTTGTCGGTTTGACTCCTCAACTCCCACAAGGGACGGTGGGCTGTGCCCCCTGCAACTAAAAACATCAACTGGACCTGGAGCTGAGCTGCACCTTCCACAACTAAGATTGAAAGGACAACAACTTGACTTGGAAAAGTCCTGGAAATACACACTGTTCCCCAATAAAGTCCTGTTCCCCTTCCGCAATAAAATCTTTAAAAAAAAAAAGATGTTCTTAATCTTTCTGGAATAAGGTTAGGTCTAGAAAAACAAGATATCTTATTGTTAGTTACCTACTAGTTATTAATCACTATTTTTTCTTAATTCAAATACTTAAACAATTCAAATGGCTAAATACATTACAGAATATAATTTATTATATTATTTAGAAAGTATTCCTATCCGAGAAAAACATTTTCTATTTTAGGGGAGGAAAGAAAACCCTTTTCCTTCTATCCTTCTAGGTTCTTGGTTGGAGCTCTGTAACAAAAGACAGATTAGGAAGAGAAAAAAACATATGAATGTATTTAATATGTGATCCAAGAGACTTCATGAGGAAGTGAATACCCCAAGAAATGGTTAAACCTGAGTGTTTTTATACTAGGTTTGATGAAGAGAGGATAGTCATGGAAAAAATGTTATTGAACAAAAGTGTACGAGCTAAGGGTAGTAAACTGGGGGAAACTTAGCAAAACCTGCTTGTACAGATTCCTCTGTCTTTGAAGATAAGAATGCACCTTTTCTCCGGGTATAGGGAGAGAACGTATTACACGAGGGTCTTATGGCCTGCTTCAGGGAGAAAGGGAAGAGTCCTTCCTGTACCTGCTGTTTCTCAAATTCCTTCAGCTTAAAGTGTTCAACATGGCAAG
This sequence comes from Rhinolophus ferrumequinum, assembly GCF_004115265.2. NCBI lineage: Eukaryota > Metazoa > Chordata > Mammalia > Chiroptera > Rhinolophidae > Rhinolophus > Rhinolophus ferrumequinum. Next base: position 63,205,404 of record NC_046291.1, read on the forward strand.
GCGCCATAACTTAAAGTAGCACTTTCTGTACCCTGTCACGCTCATAAATTAAGTGTATTAACTCTTTTTAAAATATTGTTGCTAAGAATCGTTACATAGCATCAGACAAGTCTGTAATTTTATTTTACTCTTTTACATGAATTTCCTATTGCATTCACTTAATAACCATCAAAGGAAACAACTCTAGATTCATACTTTCCAAGTTAAAATATTATTTAGACGTGTCCTTTAGAGAAATTTAAAGATATCCTTTCATATAATTTCCTCCTCCTAACCATCATAGAAGTATAAATAACCAGTGTCTATATCTTGGCTTGAACTTCTTAAATTATCTTCATATAAGTGACACTCTTAAACATGTATTGTGTAGAAGGCAATCTCGAGGAATATGTAATAAAAAGCTAACAGTGGATATCTGGGAAGTGGAATTGGGAAAGGGCTTTTGACATGTTTTACAGCCTTTGTGTGTTATTTTTATAATCCGAATATATCCGCATATAAGTATGTGTGTAAAAGGAGGTAAGAGGTTATACATAGTAGGTGTGGGTTCTACTACTACAGTTTGTCAAGGTCTTCACCCTTCAGCACAAAGTTGTTTCACTAGCACAAACCCGAAAGGAGTTCCTGGTGAACTTCACATGACTTTTCAAGATCTGGTTTAGCCACTTTGACCAAATGACTCTGAACCGAGGTCTCCATAGGCAACTGCCCAGCTCTCCACTGCGAGATCAGTTGGGGTCAGCATGTTCACAGGAAGCTAAGTTAATAGGCGATCACCGGTCAGTCCATAACCAGCCACCGTAAATATATGTGCAAGCACAAGAAATCAACTTTACAGTTTAAAAAATAATACCCATAAGTCATAGTGCTTTAGTATTGACAATAAATGGAATACATTTCAGCCATTTTATCCCCCTCTTTCCTTGGTAGGCCATTTTTTTCTTGACCAGGAAATACAAGTAACAGAGTTTCATCTATTTGCTGTGGTCCTCCTGGAATGGAAAGCATCTCCCTCAGAGAAGCCCTCCTTACATGAGAAGACCTTACCTGGAATGGTTCTTTGTTCTTTAATTTCTAGGACAATAACAAAATAATTCTCTCAAGTTCTCCAGTTTGTGAATTATTATTCCAGTTCTTACATACACTCACAGACTCTGCTAATTCATGGTGGAATTGGAATAGAATTGTTTGATAGTCTTTGCTCTACAGCTGCCATGGCATAGTGCTACAAACTGAAGGTTCGTGTCCCCTCACAATTCATGTGTTGTAATCCTAACCCCCAGTGTGATGGTATTAGGAGGTGGGGCCTTTGGGAGGTGTTAGGTCATGAGAGTCGAGCCCTCAAAGTGGGGATTTGTCCCCTTTTATAAGAGACCCCCCAGGGAGCTCCTTGCCCCTTCTGCCACATGAGGACACAGCAAAAAAACGGCTATCTATGAACAAGGAAGTGTGCCCTCATCCAGTCTTCTAGTGCCTTGATCTTGGACTTTCCAGCCTCCAGAACTGTGAAAAATAAATGTTTGTTGTTTACGCCACCCAGCTGATGGTATTTTTGTTCTAACAGCCTGAGCAGACTAAGACACACAGGAAATAAAAAAAAAAAAAATCTTCGAAGTCTCCTTCGATAACTTGAGGTCTCTCCTGTCCCACATCCAGTCCATTAGCAAGTCTTCCTACTTCTCACTCCAAAATGTCCCTTAGGCCTGCGTCTCTCCATCTTTACCGCCACCACCCTGGTGCTGGCTGTCGGGAGACGTGACTGACCAGAACCACTGTTAACAGCTGCAATCTGGTTTTCAGAAGTGTGACCAAGTCTCCTTCCTATTTTTTATTATGACTTTTTAAAAGTCAAGCTTGTTGAGATATAATTCATATATAGTAAAATTCACCTGCTTTAAGTTATACAATCCTATAAATTTTTCAAAAACTTTATTTAAGTGTGTTTTTTTGGTACCCATTAGTTCCAAGTGAAGCAGTTGTTTCAATCTACTGTGTTTCCCCAAAAATAAGACCTAGCCAGACAATCAGCTCTCATGCGTCTTTTGTAGCAAAAATTAATAGTAAAATAAGAACGGGTCTTATATAATATAAGACCCGTTCTTATTTTACTATAAGACCAGGTCTTATAATGTAATATAATATAATATAATATAATATAATATAATATAATATAATACCAACTAGGTCTTATTTTTGGGGAAACATGGTAGTTGTGGAGGGCACAGCTCACAGTGGCCCACGTACGGATCAAACCATCACTGTGCTCTAACCAACTGAGCTAACCAGCCTTCCCACAATTCTATGAATTTTAACAAATACATACTGTTGCGTTATTCTCCCCACCACAATCAAGATATAGAACAATATTATCACCCCTAAAAGTTTACTTGAGTGTCTCTGTAGGCAAACATTTCTTCACCTACAGCCCCTGGCCACTGATCTGGTTTCTTTCTCTACAGTATTATCTTTTCCACAATATCACATAAATGGAATCTGACATTATGTAGCCTTTTGAGTCTGGTTTCTTTCATTTAACAGAATGCATTTGAAATTTATCCATTTTGTTGCATGTATCAGTGATGCATTCCTTTTTATTGCTAAGTGGTGTTCTACAATATAAGGATTTATCTATCCACTAGTTAGACATTTGAGTTGTTTCTGGTTTTTGGTGAATACAATTAACTTTACTATAAACATTTGTGTACAGGTGTGTTGGAATTTTATTTTTTTGGGAGAAACATATGTATCCATTTCTCTTGGTTAATATATAGGAGTGGAATTGCTGGATAATATAGTAAATGTATGCTAAAAATTATATAGGAAACCAAAGCTCTGTCTTTGAAAGTGGCTGTACCATTTTGCATTCCCATCAGCAATGTAGGAATTCCAGTTGCTCCACATCCTCCTCAGCGCTTGATATTATTAGCTTTTTAAATTTGAGCCATTCTGGCTTTAATTTGCATTTCTCTAATGACTAATGATGTTGAGCATCTTTTCATGTATGCAGTTGCCATCCATATCTTTTCTTTGGTGATGTATCCAAATTTATTGCCCATTAAAAAAAAATGGGTTGTTTTATTGTTGAGTTGTATTATTATTTTAAATAAAAAATTCAAAGTAGATAATACATTCAAATGGTGGAAAAAACAAAAATGATTTAAATATTGACTCATTGAGATGTGCCCATCTCTGTTCCTATTTATCCCTGACTGTGCAGCCTCAGGGAACACTCTCATTAATTTACGTTTCCTTCCAGAAGTTCTTTAAGTAAATTCAAATATAAATTCCTATCTCCTCTCCCTTCTTACACAAGAAATCACACACTATGTACACTGCTCAGTACCAGATATACGGGAGAGTATCTTCAGACTTAGTATTTTTTTTTTTACAGTTACATATGATTCTATTGTGGGGACGAGTCTTATTTAACCAGGCCCCTACTGATGGATGCTTGAGTTGTTTCCAATTATTTCTTTACAAACAATACTACAATGAATAACTTTTTACCCAGGTCCTTAGGTATGCGTGCAGTTATGTCTGTAGGATATATTCCAGAAGTGATTTTCACATCACTATTATATTTCTTAAAGCCTGGCCTTTCTTAATTCCTATGCAAATTTCCTCTGTTCATTTCAGCTCAGCTCAAGTTTACACAATAGTGTAAACCCTATTTATAAAAAGGAAAATTGGTGTGAGGGGTGGTGTATGTGTGTGTATGGAGGGAATGGGGTCAGCATGGGAGGTTACAAGTCGGGAGCTCCTCATAATTCAGGCTGGACCTGCCAAGAAAGGTACAGGAAGAGGGCTGAGAGGAGCCAGCCGGCACCACAAAGTTCTCTTGTGATTGTGACATGCTTAACCTCACTCCGAACCTTCCTGTTTTTGTTTGCTCACTATGTGTTTTACACTGGATATTTCTTGCTTATATCTGTGTCTTTTTCTTCTGATCTCTATTTGACTAAAGAAAGACTTTTTTTCTGATCTGTGTTTCAGAGTCACCAGCAATTTATGGAGTTTGCTCTTCTTAAGTTTTTCTTTTGATCATTGTTCAACCTCAGTTAATTTGTTCAAGCAAAGAGCAAAATCCTGGGAGGCGATTAGCAAGGAGAAGGATTACATTGAGCTTTATCAAATGAAGTGTTTCTGAATTTGATCATTCACTTCTCACTCAAGGGGGAATTTAGGATGTGGTAATAACCTCTTTGATATTTAACAATCTCATCTGTTGTCTTAGTTATTTATATGCTAAGGATCTACAAGAACTTTAAATACTGATTATTCTTCTAAACCTTATTCATATGCAAAAAACAGAAGCTGAAGGCCGAACAAAACCACTAACCAGACTGCCTTCTGGTTAGTCCAAAATTTAATTCCCATCTTACCTTTGGTATTAAAGAGAGCTTTTAATTTGGGCTTTCTTGTGTGTATGCAGGTATTGTGGTAACTGGTGAGCTGGTTATTTATTAGAAAGAGGCAATGGTGAAAGTGAAGTCAGAGAGCTTCGCCCAGGAATGGGCCACCAGTGCACCTCTCCTGCATAAGTTATTTTCAGAACAAAAAGCACAAATAGAGCCCATAATATTTTTCTTTCCACATTGTTTATTTCATGAGACATGGGAACCTTCACGAAGAAGATTCATAGGCTTAAAATGTAAACCCTGCAAGTCTGCTCTGTTTGAGTTAATGAAGATGTGATTTTGGAGTCTCCTCTTCCTGGTCTCACCTCTGCCCTGAGAAAATGGCAGGGACTAAAATTTATGGGAATTCTGACCTAAGGGGCCAGGAAGTGTGTGAGACTGGAGAAGGTAGGTAGCAAGGAGACTGGCCATTGATAGGGTACATTTCCCAGGAGAGAAAATAGTGTTACCTGCAGTTTTGGTTTCCAGAGCACTGTTTTTAAACACTTAAAGATTTGTTACTCTTCTTGAAATAGCCTAAGGCATATGGAAGACAGAAAAATTCATTTAAGTGACTTCCCTTCCTTTCCAAGTCTTAAGGTTGATAACCTATCATTTTATCTGGGGGAGAAAGAATCTTGAAGCACTTAGAAAATCCCTAGTCTTAAAATTATAGGCACAAACTGCACATGCATAGTCCAAACAAAGTTTTAGGGGGAAAAATGATCGCCTTTCAGTTGAAATTTACTATGGAAAATTTTACTTCAAAAGGTCAATTTTTACTAATTCTATTAAGCTAACAGGGACAAGGTTGGAGGCTGAAAGAAGCCTTAGTCATGAAAGCTCCAGATTCAAAAATATTTTTTAAATGGTCTCATTGAGAAATATTTCAAATGAGAGTCACACTTGAATGAATGAATGCAGTATCAAATTATCCGGAGACAAAGAAGAGAAGCCATTCTACCAGAACAAATGCATCCTGCTTTGTTTAGAGGACAACTCATTCTTGCAGCCAGTTTGGAAAATACCACTTTTAAGTCAATGCGAGTTGTGTTCAAATAAGAGGGAGATGCAAGACCCTATTATATTCACTAGGATGTGATGTTTTGCCTCTGAATGGTTTCTACAGTGCATGAAAATGCCTCTTTTTTTTTTTTTTTGAGGGGGAGTGTGTATCTTTTTAATGTTTTAAACTGTTGTCACGTTTTTTTACAAAGTACTTCAGTTTTTACATTGAAAGGGAAGACATGATTACCCTGGAACACCAGTCATCCAGCTGCAGAAGTTCTGACTTTCCGAACAAGTCTTTTGAACTCTTGGTAAAAACTGATGCATTGACTCACATGGGGAAGGTTTCTTCTGGAAGTGATCCAGCGCTTACAGCTGTCCAACGCAGCCGTAGTCTGTCTTTCCGTGATACCATCACTGAAGCTCTGGCAACAATGAGGCTGATTTGAGCAGCAGTGATGTCTAGTGGGATAGGAATCTCAGAGGTGACACTGAGCAAAACGGACAGAAAGTCAATCCATTGCCCCAAATTGACCAGATTGGCTGGCAACTGTGGGATTTTGACCCTCTCAGTTCATTTTGGCAAACTATAAATCATCCCATACAACTGATAAGCTCATGGAGTCAATTCGTTTTTGTTGCAACGTTAAAAAACAAATGGGGGTGAGGGGGGCAGTTACTCACAGAGACCACATGCTAAGACCACAGTCCAACCCCTTCAAACCCTTCTGGCAGATATAATAAAGCACTTAAAATGAGTGATGATGTTTTTGGATCATTTTGAAGGATGATTTAAAAAAAAAAAAGACAGGCTTCTTCACAGAGATAGGAGGGTGTAAACCAGGCTGGCAACCCCACGCCATCCTTGCTCCATGACAAGGAAGTCCTAGGCAGACACCAGCTTGATGGGAAAGCAGATACTCACTCTGATCTGTGAAGGTCTATCCAGAAATAAACAAAGGAAGACACCTTGGGCACAGTCTTAGGGCAGACACTCCAAGTTTTCGAAAGATCCAAACACAATACCTCCTTCCAAAAAGGAAAGAAGCTTTAAAGGGGCACAAATTGCAGACATTGTCTGTTGACAAAGATCAAATTCTCTGTTTAATTGTATGACTTTCCAGTTTGGTTTTCTGGTAGAGACAAAGCTTTAGAACAGTGGTGAGCAGCTTGTGGTCAGGATCCCGCTTTAGCTTCAGGAAGAATCAGAAAATGTACTCCATTTTTCAAGTATACCTCAAGGTATACCATTAGAAGTCTAATGATAACATTATTAGTAATTATAAAAAGAATATTACAAATAATACCACATATAAACATATATTTTACTATGTGCCAGGCACCGTGCTAAGTGCTAATGTACACTGAATCTTCAAACAGTTGCCATAGGGTTGATATTATCAGCCCTATTTTATAGGTGAGAACACTGAGATTAAGAAAAGTAATTTGTCCAGCATATCAAGTTATTTGTTTAGCTTGGCAGAGCCAATATTCGAATCCAGACAGTGTAACTCCAGAGCCTGAATGCTTAACCTTCAGTAAGAGCAAACACTTAATGCAGCATGGTCACTGTGTGCAGGCAGGCACTGTTGTAACTATGTTTCTGGTATCTATTTTACAGATAGAGAAACAGAGAGGTAGAAACACTTTCCCAAGGTCACACTGCTATTAGGGGTGGAGGTGAGATTCAAACCCAGACATTCTGACCTTGGACTCTGAACACTTAATGTCTAAGGTTGTCTAACTGGTTAGAGTATACATAGTTCTCATGGGAGTTAGTAAAGGCATTTTCATTTTGAGTTTGTAAAACACGGGACTTGAATTGTTTTGCCTAAATTGGCCATTTTAATGAAGTGGCTGGTTCTCATGGCCTAGGTCTTCTCAGTGTTATGCTGCAGCCGACTGCATGGTTGGGCTTTTTGCTGGTTTATACTGCCCTCTAGTGGTTGAAAGAAAATTTTGATGATACGGCTATTTGATGACAAAGAGAATGTCCTCGCTTTAAAGAGGACAGCTGTTAAACATAAAGGTAAATCATGATCCTATATTGACAGTATTTGTACTTTTAGTATCTTTTGACTGAAAAAAATACATAAAGACAAAAAGCTACTAGGAATTTAGCACCTCCTTTATGTGAATGCATTTTTATTAATCTCAAAAGTATACATTGCAAACAAGGTGATGTATACGTATATATGTGCCATCTTTTTTCTAATGTACATATGTATATGTGAATCATCTTATTTCCATTGTATACGTACATATACATACACGTACATATATACATACACATGTGTATGTAATTTATTTATGATTTATGTATAAGTCTTAGCTATGGGCAATACTCGGGGTACATTGAGCTATTTGAAAGCCCTCATAACAGACTTCTCTTCTAGGCTCTTTTGCTAGAAATCCAACAAATACCCACACCTAAACCAATCACAGGCAAGGAGAACTGAATTAGCACAAAGTCTTAGGCTAATTAGGATATTCCCCTGAGCTGGGCATAAGGTCCCCATCCCTGAGAGGCAGAGAAGTAAAGAAACATGGTGATGTGTTTACAAGGAAGAAGTCTTGCTGCTGGAGTACATCTCAGCCTCACCTAAGTCTTGCTTGTTCCCCAATTTCCATTCCTGGCTGACCTGAGGAGCTCGTGGCCTGCAGATGGGAGGGCAGTGGGAACAATCCTTCTCATGCATACAGTAAGGGGTGCGCTGTGTAAATGGAATTTAAAAATAACAATAAAGCCAACTAAAATGTGGCCTGCTTTTTATTGTCACCATCCACTCGCAGTTCTAAGCAATGGCAGTGATGAATTAATTGTCCTTGAAAAAAATTTTTTCTGACCTAAATTCTAAACAAGTACTTTGGTTTCTGTTTATCTATCTATCTATCTATCTATCTATCTATCTATCTATCTATCTATGTATGTATTAAAGTTTTATTTTAATATATATTTAAATATATATCTCCAATTAGCACACTTTTATTACTTATCCTCTGTAAACATTGTGTTTAATGTCATGGGAGTTAATTTGGAGAACTTCTAGTTATACAGTTGCCCTGTAACGTGCAGGCTCAGCTACAAGCATTTGTTTCAGGAGTTAACTTTATGATAAACTGAAATCATTAGACCGCAGTTTGGGCACAGTTAAACCACATATTCCTGAGTCTAAATTGTAGATTTGAAATAATCAATAGCACAGTGATTATAAAGGCAAACAGAATTTCAGTAACTTTACTTCTGCTATTCTGTGTGACCATACAAACATTTGCAAACAGCCAGAATCAACCCAGAACAATGTACAGTGAGATGCTAAGCTTTAGAATTGTTCACTGAAAACTAGCACATAGAAATGGTGCAAAATACCATTACAAAAAAACCCCCAAAGCCTAAGGAAGTGGACATTTCAAAGAAGAATGTTAGGAGAAACAACAAAAGATGATGTTCTTCCATTGCCAGAAGAAATCAAAAGAATAATGCTTGAATGCTTCATTCATTTTCACCAAGCACTGACTCCTCCTCCCAAAGTAAAGAATCAAATACAACCAACATATACCACCATGCAGTCACTTTCTCTGATTTTTGAAAAAGTAAAATTGGGGAAGTTTTTAACCAAATACAGTAGAAATTTATGATGAACTTTTGGTAAAGTTATTTTAGGGAATTAATTTTTTTAAACTGCAGAGACATTTGAAAACTGCTACAATTCATCCTGAAGAAACAAAGATATGGACAGTATTACAATCTCTGGGATTTACTGTGAAATGGGATCATTATGAATCTCTGCCTCTGTCAAACTTATGTAAGTTTTTTCTTAACTATCTATGTATATATTGCTTTATTTGGAAGAAGATATTTAAAATTAAAATAATTAAGTGTTCTTTGTTTCATATGAGTGGAGACAGCTATGCTGTCTACTCATATTAAACACGCAGAGAAGGTTGATTTTGACAGTCATCCACACATTTGCAGAGGTGAAGTCTTGAGAATGGAAACTGTAATTCCATTCATTACTGCATCACACTAGCATAGGTATAAGGTTTTGCCCCCTTTTCAAAAAAGAAAAATGAATGTTTTTTCAAAGCACCAATCCATTGCCTGTTTCCTTTTGTGTCCTATATTTATTCTGTTTTTTAATTAAAATACATTTTACTGGCTTAATTATACTGATGACTGCTGATGCCCTATGGAAGGTCTCTACCTTGATGAAGTCTTAGTAGCATTTCAGAAGAGGGAGGTCAGAGGTAGGATATGGATGAAGTTTCTGGGGTCTGGTTTATGGTGGGTCTTTCATTGTCAGGCTTGAGTGGGATTGGACAAAGTTCATGATATAATTGTTGAGTATTGGTTAGTATAGTGAAGTTAGGATTTTGAAGTGAGTCTTCAAAAAGCAAACAATTATTTGATAAGCACAGTTGAACTAACTATTGCTTTGAGAAGGAGCTATTCATCCAGTGCTTTGGAAAGAGTGTTTGTGCCCCCCCCCCAAATTCATATGTTGAAGCCCTAACCCCCTATGTGTTGGTATTTGGAAGGAAGGCCTTTAGAAGGTAACTAGGTTTAAATAAGGTCATGAGAGTAGAGCCCTTATGAATGGGATTAGTGTCTTTATAAGAAGAGGAAGAGAGAGCAGAGCTGCTCTTTCTCTGTGTGCATGCACTAAGGAAAGGCCATATGAGCACATGGCAAGAAGGTGGCTGTCTACAAGCCAGGAAGAGAACCCTCACCAAGAACCTAATTTGTTGGCACTTTTATCTTGCATTTCCCAGCCTCCAGAACTGAGGAAATAAAATGTCTGTTGTTTGAGCCACCGACTCTATGGTATTTTGTTTTAGCAGCCCAAACTAAGACGCTTGCTAAGGGCAAATTGATATTCTATTGTTTGGATCAGTCAATTTTTCAGGAAATTCAACTTTATAATCCTGATTAAGAATTTTCTGGAAGAGCAAAGTTATGTTACTGCAGACAGCATACTGTATGGCTGTAGACAGTTTCAGTTGTCCATATATGAAAGTTCAATGAAATAAAATTAATACAGTCTGCATTTCTTTTCTGGCTATCATTATTACTCATTCCATTTCATGATCATTCCTGAAAAGAACTTTGTTGTTTAGAGGAGGGGTGTTAAACTTAGTTATTCTGGCTGCCAATGATGCAAGGGAACCCTGTCAGAGGGACCATTTAAAAAGAGTCTACAGTGGTATGGTGGAGCAGTAGCATCCTGGCCTCATACCCACAGAAGGAAATGAGGTTGTACGAGTAATCTCAGAGGTACTCTAAAAGGCCCAAAGAGTTATTCATCGTGCAACTTTCTCTGTGCGTTCATAGCAGTGTTATTCACAATAGCCAAAAGATAGGAGCGATCCAAGGATCCATTGACATATAAATGGATAAACAAAATGTAGTACATATACATACAATGGAATGTTATTCAGCCCCAGAAAGGAAAGAAATGCTGTCACATGCTGCAACATGGATGAACCCGAGGACATTATACTGAGTGAAATAAGTCAGTCCACAAAAAGACAAATACTATATGATTTCACTTATATGAGGAACCTAGAGTAGTCAGATTCATAGGGACAGAAAGCAGAAGGGTGATTGCCAGAGGCTATGGAGAGAGAGAAGTGGGGTTTATTGTTTGATGGGTATAAAATTTCAGTTTTGCACGATGACAAGAGTTCTGGAGACTGGTTGTACATCAATGTGAATGCATCTGACACTATTGAGATGTACACTTAAAAATGGTTAAGATGCTAAACTTTATGTTATGTGTATTTTAACACAATTTAAAAATACAAATTTGTTACATGGAAATATTAACCGTCTACCACAATTTGTATAACCCTATTTGGGCATAGTTTCCTTAATAAAAAGGGGTCACCACTATAGCTAAACTCAAAGCATCTTTGTGTAAGAAAAGGCATCTTTTCCTTAGATGTCTTGCTGCTACCTGCCAAAAAGTTATTCTAATGCACGTACAAATCTACAACGATCTCAATATGAAGGGTGCCGCCTACAGTTGTGTGATGTGCTACCTGCCCAGTCGTTCTTAGTCCCTGACTGAGAGCTTCACAAAACACAAAGACCCAGGCCTCTCCACCTCTAAGAGGCTCTGCGAACAGTCCAGGATGGGAGTGGTGGCTTTTTTTAAACTTCAGGAGATGGGAAAACACAAGGCATTTTTGATATGGAGAGTTTGGACTATTCAGGTTGTAGCAGTTAAAATACTGCTGCATCAAAGTGAGTAAGTCAAAAGCAAAGTCTGCAAGGTACTGAGCTGACAGCTTAGGAGGTAGCTTTGGGTCGGAAGTGGGGGGAGATGCTGTGCCAGCATAGGAAGACAGTATCACCAGGGTGGGGGGCCTTATTCACAGATAAACAGATAGGCATCGTATGGAACACTGACAGGCCCTCTGCCCAGAAGTAAATTTCCAATTATTTGGGACTGCCTAGAATTGAATGACTTTATGACTTATAGATTGTTAGAACTACAAAGAACCTTAGACATCACCATGTTCAAATCTCAACTTTCTCAGATGAATCTAGAATGTTAAATGTCTAACTCATGATCACATACTAACAGTGGGTATTTGGCTTTGCTCTCCCTCTGGACATCTGGAGGAGAAAAGGGTTCTGAAAGGGAGAAAAGGGCCTCTGAAAAGAGAAGACAGAAGATTCTAGAGACCCAAGTGCCTTACTTCACAGTCATTATAATTCCCTTTTCCTAGAACCCCTAAGCCCTAGGAAGGGTGAATGGGGAGGGAAAAGGGGGAGGCACGAGAATGTCAGTAATATTGAGAATCATATTAAAGCTTAAGAAGAGACTATAAGTAGTGTGTGTTAGACTTTTCAGTATTTTATTCACTATGTATATTGAACATTAACTTATGACAGGAATTATGTACTTGAGGAACTTACCATCTAGTGGGGTCTTACACAGAGATACGTAAAAAGATAAATTATAAGAACACCTAAAATATGTGGTATTAGATGTATGAATCCAGTGCTAAGGGAACCCTGAGGAGGGAACAGCTATCTTCCCACAAGGACCTTTGGGAAAGCTTTTCAGAAGATGGATATTGAAGGATGAATAGGAGTTCGGCAGGTGGGGACGATGTAAGGGAAAGTCCTAGGAATTCTGGGTGGAAGGAATAGCCTGTGCCCTGGGGCAGAGTCTAGGGAGTGGCTGCAGGTATAAGAACTTGAGGAATGACACAGGAGGGTCATGTGACAAGAGCACTCCGTGATTAGTAGAGCATGGATGGTGACCTGGGCCCAGCTGAGGAGCTGGCATTTTATCTTGTGCCCTACAGAGTCAACAAAGGCTGTTGAGCAGAGTGAGACAGGATTCCTCATTGAGGAGGAGAAGGCTGGCTTCAGGGGAGGACGAATGGTAGTGGGAGAGCGGAGGTGGGGAGACCAGGAGGCGGCCGTTGCAATCCCCAGGCTGTGGTATGTCGATGCACTTGTCAGGACAAGCGAGGCAGGGCGGTGGGAACGGCTCCGCCTCCACCCCGCTGCAGCCATCTGTTCCTTCACACACAGGCTGGGCCTCCTTGCACTCCTGAGCCAGCAGAACTTCTGCCGCTAACATTTAAAACAGTGGGGAAGTCTCAGAAAAAGGGAGGCCTGTGGTGAATGTCTCCCAACCTCCAAACTTCCACCTTGGGTTGGGACTGAAACTAAGATAAGATTACATAAGAATATGAAAAATTAATACTTGTCCTTCCACCTCGAAGTTCTTCTAGCTGGGCCAATAATCAAATTAATAGAGACAGATTAACAGGAAGAAATTGGATGTTTAACACATGCGCATGGGGAATTCACACAGGCATGAAAATGCCAAAGACAGTGAGGCGACACTGGGTATATAAGACATTTTTGGACAAAGGAGGAAAGGGCGTGGATGAGGTATTAGATTTCAGAAGTGGGTGATTTAAAGGTTGTTGAGGAAGAACAGAACAGACGTGGCTGGAACAGTCTAGCTGGCCACCTCAGAAACAATGGGACACGGGGGTATCTCGCTAACAGGCCTGGAGTCTTCCTGACCAAAGCTAGGGAGAAGTTTCTTAGGGTGATTAAGCCAAGGCTCCCTCCTAAAGAAGGTTTTTGTATCCGAATCTCTTGGGCAAGAATGGGGGGGAAGGCCAAAGGTTCTTTCTGAGTCTCATTTCTTAATCAAGAGCTTAAAAATCAATATCCCCAAAAGCAGCTTCACGGTGGCAAAACTCTGGTTTCTCTTCAAGTCTATGCCTCTAGCAGGAAGTCGGTGAAAAAGGAATGTCTGTTTATCCCTTCCAGGGAAATAAACTGTATCTAAGTCCAACAAAAGCAGGAAAAACTGGTCATCTGGGTGTAAAGATGAGAAGACTACTAGTGGAGGAGAAAAGGCTTTCATTTCGAAGCAGCTGGATGCCAGGAGAACCAGGTTAGAATGAGCTCTGAAGTTGTCACCAACCTCTGTAGGAACAGGCAGGGGGCCAGGGATTGGACTGAGCCCCCAGGGTCAAGAGGACCTATTGGGCCCTTTGCTTTGGGGCTCAATTGGTCTTACCAGCTGAGAACACTTTGTAGCTGAGGATTTGAGAAGAGTTCATTGTTTGGTGGCCCTCAGCTTAGCACAATGCCAAATTCAATAAATGATTCTTAAATGGAATCAAACTCAAGTGATTCACATATGAGATTCTTTATGTATAACGGTACACTTGAATATATGCCCCAGGGCCTGTAGCAACATTTTTTTTTTAAAGCTGCCTATTATTATCTGGACAGGTCAATACTGGGAGAGGAAGGAGCAAGTAGGGTGTTGAGAGGCTGGAACCAAGAGCAGAGGAAGGGGAGTAGAGGGAGGGCTCTGCTGAACAGGGCCTTGGAGCCCCTCTCTGGAAACCCAGGAAAGGTGTTTACCCTTTGGTTGCCTCTCAGGAAAACTGAGTGTCCCAGGGGAGGGGTAGTGGTGGTGGGGACATTAAACCTGCCTGGAAGCTTCTCAACATTTTAAATAACTATTATGGTCATACTGGTTCACCTGGTTACGGGGGACAAGAGGTGAGGGGGCAGGTGCCACAGAAGGACCTGCCAAGATACGTTCATGGCATAACAGACTGCTGTGAGTCTGGGCTGGAGAAAGGAGGAAATAATGATACTGTGATAGTAACTGTTTCCAAGCCCTTCCCACGTGCGTAACTCACTTAATTCTCACAGCAATTCTACGAGGTAGATAACGTTTGGTATCTCTATTTTATAAATGAGGAAATCAAAGAGTGGGCTGGATCATACTCGTACACACACACACACACACACACAATGGAATATTATTCAGCTATGAAAAGGAAGGCAATCCTGTCACTAGTGACAATAAAGATGGAGCTTGTGGGCATTAAGTTAAGTGAAATAAGTCCGACAGAGAAAGACAAATACTATATGATCTCACTTACACATGGAATTAAACAAACAAACAAAAAAACAAACTCATAGAAAACGATTCAGATTTGTGGCTATCAGAGGCAGAGGATGGGGGTGAGGGAATTGGGTGCAGGTGGTCAAAAGGTACAAAGTTCTAGTCATAAGATAAATCAGTACTGGGGATGTAATATACAATATAATGACTATAGTTAACACTGCTATATGGTATATTTGAAAGTTGTGAAGAGAGTGGATCCTAAGAGTTCTCATCAGAAGGAGAAAACCACTCACACACACATCCCTTTTTTGGTATCTATATAAGATGATGGATGTTAACTAAACTTACTGTCAATTATATCTAAATAAAATGAAAAAAAATAGGATTCTGGCAAAGGCAACTTTATATGTCATAAGCAAAGAGAACAGAGACTTCTGAGGTGGCCGGATATGAGAAATCAGACCCATAGGCATGAAATAGAATGCTGATTTACCAAATCTTATTGCCTCTGGGGGTGAGAGAGGGAAGTAGGAAAATTTACAATAGAAGCCAAAAGACATAAAGATAGAGGCAGCAGTAGAAGTTTCTCAGAGAGAGAATCTGAGTCATGAGAGTACAAAATTACTAGGAAACACAAGATGCTCCGTTCTGATGGGACCACAAAATGTTATAGTGTTCAACAGATGCAAATCATGTCCCCGTTCTCCACAGGCCTATGGCGTTGCTGAGGAGATGGTTTCTTGTAATAATGATAAAATAACAAGTAGCTCATTTATTTTTTTGCTATGTACAGTTTAACACAATAATGTCCATAGATCTTAAATGTTCATATCTATGAATTTTGAGAATTGTATATACCCATGTAACCACCAACCAAAACTTGATAGAACATTTTTGTGACCCCGGAAAGTTCTCTCATGCTCCTTTCCAGTCAATCCTTCTTGCACCGAAAGCACGATAGATTAACGTGCTTTCTCTTGTGCTTCATATACCATGTCCTTTTTGTGTCTCGCTTCTTTTGCTCATGGTAGTGGTTTGGAGACTCATCCATGTCGTTGCAAGTACCAATAATTGGTTTCTTTTTATGGCTAAGCAATATTCCATTGTCGGGATGTGGATTATCTGTTCATCTTTTCTCCTGTTGATGGGTATTTGGATTGTTTCCAGTTTGAGCCTATTAAGAATAAGGTTGCTACAAACATTCATATTGACTTCTTTGGGGGGAATATATGTTTAAATTTTCTTGGATAAATACTGAGGAGTTTAATTTTGGGGTCATAAGGTTAATATATGCTTAAATTTATACCAGGCTGTTTGCCAAAGGAATTGTACCATTGCACACTCCTACCAGCCATACACAAGATGTCTAGTTCTCTCACCATTGCCAGAATTTAGTGGTCAGTCCTTTTGATTTTGGTCATTTTATTGTGTGTGAAATGGTATCTCATTGTAGCTTTAATATGCATTTCTCTGAGGATTAACGATGTTGAGACCCTTTTTATGTGCTAATACCCACTTGTGTATCTTTATTTTTGTGGAGTGTCTGTTCACATCTTTTGCCCATTAAAAAAAATTAGATGGTTCATCTATTTATTGTTGATATGTAACAGTTTTCAATATTTTCTGGATATGGACACTTTTTCAGATTAATATGCTGTACATATTTTTTGCAGTCTGTGACTCGCTGATTCCTTTTCTTTTTATTATTTATTTATTTATTTAGCTTAAAACAACATGCATTTATTATCTTTTTCTCTTTGTAGGAAGTCCAGTTATGGCTTAGCTGGGTCCTCTGCCTCAGAGTTTCTCACAAGACTGTACTCAAGAGTTTGGCTAAAATTGAGGACATCTCAAAGTTCAACTAATGAAGGAGCTTTTTCAGGCTCATTCATTGATAGGAGTCATTTTTCATGGGCTGCTGGACTGAGGGCCTCAGTTCCTTACTGGCTGTTGTCCAGAAGCTGCTCTCAGTTCTTTGACATGTATGTGGTCCTCTCCAACAAGGCAGCTTCATCAAAGCCAACACGAAGACGAAAGAGTCTGTAAGAAAGGTGGAAGCCACAGTCTTTTGTAACCAAATCTCAAAATTCGGATATTGCACTGATTTTGGTTATCCATCCTCTCAATGAGGGGAAATTGCATTGCCAATACACAATGGGAGTAAGGGGTAGCAAGTCTGGAATATGGAACATCCCCTGGAGAAAATGCTGGTTCTTTCTGAGGTTGAAGTTGATGAGAAATTGATAGAATTCTAGTTGGTAGATTCCAGTTTGTCTTTTGTCTTCACTCTTCTTTTTCACTTCCATCTTTTCTTCTTGACTGCTAGCCATATTGACTTTGCTGAGTCCAGGTCCACCACCACTGACCTTCCATGAATGTCGTCACTAATTTCCACAATTGTATGGTATTTAATCCCCATAATAAACCCTTTATTCATAGCAATTACTCCAGTTTTGTTTCCTTGATCAAACATGTTCTGGAGTTTAGAAGTCTGACATAGCTCATGTGGGGCTGACATCAAGGGGTTGGCAGGGCTGTGTTTCCTTCTGGAGGCTCTAGGGGAGAATCTCTTCCCTTGCCTTTGGCAGCCATGAGAAGCCATCCATATTTCTTGGCTCATGGCTTCCTTCCTCCATCTTTACAGTGAGGAACATTGCATCTCTCTCACCCTTCCTCCATAGCCACATCTCCCTCTCAGACCCGATTCATTTGCTTAATGGTGTCCTTTTATGAGGAAAAACTAACATTCTGTGTTTTGAGCACCAGACACTGTATTAAGTGCTTTACTAGCATTATTTAATTTAATCTCACCTATTTTATGTTAAATATTGATCTTCCCATTTTACAGATGACAAAATGAATGTTGAGGGAGATTAATTTACACACAACTCAGATGGGAGAGCCAGTGTTTGAATCAGTCAGCCTGACTTCAGAGCCCAAGGTTTTAATGACATTCAAGACTTTGGAGTTTTACTCTTGTGTGCATTGAAGGCCAGACATCGGAGCCTTTTTTCCCTGACAACCGGAAAGAGCCTCATGCAGGCATCAGTGAACCTTATCGCGGGGCAGTGCAGACCTGCTGTCGTAAACCCACAGCCTGTGCTTCAACCACTTTGATGGTGAACAGCTGCTGGGACAAATTCTTAACCACAATCCCAGGGTGCTTTACTCCATCATCAATTGTTCTGAAAGGCAAGAAGTTCATTGTGTGCATACAGACCAACTACAGAATTATTGGCACCATAAAATTGCTTTGAACTGAGGTTATATTGTTAGAGGAGAGAAGTTTCCTTCTGGGGAGTCGTTTAGAGTTGAAGCTTGCCATGTCCTTTTCTCAATTCTCCCCCATTATTTACATATAATAATATGTCATCCTCTTAGATAGGCGTCCTCTGAACAGGGCTGACCAGCCTCTCCCACTTTGATTGCTACTGTGTGGTGGTCACATCATTACTGCTAAATATTTATGCTCTTTGTTCTCTTAAGAGTCTCCTGTGTCCAGTGAAACATCATCATCTGAGCTTGCATCACACAGTTCTGTGCCACAATTAATTATTTATAAAGGCTTGATTGTAGCAGTACTTGAATGTGCATAATGACAACCAGGGATACCAGGTATTATGAAATGCTACACTGGGTAGG
The DNA here is from genome assembly GCF_004115265.2 of Rhinolophus ferrumequinum. Lineage (NCBI taxonomy): Eukaryota > Metazoa > Chordata > Mammalia > Chiroptera > Rhinolophidae > Rhinolophus > Rhinolophus ferrumequinum. Next base: position 63,223,861 of record NC_046291.1, read on the forward strand.
AGTCGGCAGGAGCTGTCAAACTTCAGGGGACAATGGGCTCGGTAAAGCCTGAGTACTGAGAGCAGAACAGAACTCTGCAACGAAGGGAGCAACAGGGGTTTCCTAAAATGATAGCATAGAGAGGAATCGGGGTTGAAGGCCATGCCCAGCAGGAGGTCTGCAGAAGAAGGGGCCCCTTTCTCTGAGGAAGCTGTTTAATGTGCTGCTGACAAAGGGTGAAGGAGGTCCTGGAAATGTTTACGGGAGTGCTCTGGGATTTAACTTTCCACCCCCAGTCCCTGGAGCTCTGGGCTCCAGGCTCCTAATGAGCAAGGTAAAGACGGGGCAACGTTTGCCTCACTTGAAATGATCCAGTGTTTATCTTGGAGTGACTGGTCTCAAATAACTTTACAAAGATGTGCAATGCCTTGCACTGTCATTTCCTGAAAGTCATGTTCCTTTGCACTCACCCTTAAATGCAAAATTGGGAACCATAAAAGTCTACTCTTTCTGGCCATCTGGCCTTTTGCTGGCATTAAAATCTGATAAAACTGACAGCCCAAAACACCCCGAAATCTTTTTTTCTGGTTTGGGGTGAATATCAAAGCATTTTATAGGTAACTGATTAAGTTCTAGTGCAAGAGAGGAGACTAAATGTGTGGTGCAGCAAAAAGGCATACTTACTGGCTTGTGTTACTTTGGGTAAATTACTTAACCTTTTTGAGGTTGTCTGGGGGTGATAATAACACCTACCCTATATATTCACTACTGACATTAAATGAGCTGACACATGTATAAACACCCCCCCCGGCATATAGCAGCGCTCACTAACTTAGTTCCCTTCCTTTTCTGTCTGGGTTTCACTTACTTCATCTGTAAAATGCCTGTAAAAATTGCCTTATCCTTGCCTCATAAGGGTCAAAGGAGAAAATCTGTGTGAACATATGTGTGCGGTAGTTGTTATTGTGAAAGAGGCCATTATATTTTCATCATATTTAGGAAGTCACTCCTCTGTGTTCCAGATATTCCTTAAAGTCAAAAAAGAACAAGGATGAGAAGTTATCTGTGGGTCCCTAAACCTCATTTTGAAGGGACTGGAAAGTAAAGCAGCAGGTGAAGAGCTTTAAGAAATAGTACAAAAGAGAAGAAACGAGTTTTAATGGGAAGGGGGGTGGGGGAACCTTCCTAAACACTCTTCCAGACACGAAAACATTTCGGGTACTATCTTCCAAATGTAGCGTGAAAAGGTATTGGATTATGAAAATGAATTGTATGCACTTTACAACTCAGAGACCCACAGCTTCTTAGCATTCAGAAATGAGATCTAAGTTATTTGTTTTGAAATTATTCTCTTAATTTCTGTCCACAATTAGATGTTAAAATGGAAGACTCAGCTAGGTGCCAAGATGCCATAGGTGTGACATTCAAAAAGGAGGCCACAATCCCAGTATTCTGAATGAAGAAGCAGTTCCCTGACTCTAAAATGCTCACCCCAGAGGGAGGTGAAGTGGGGTGTTGTGTTTGGGTGTGCTGCCAGGGAACAGGGACTGGGGTGTGTAGCTTTGAGAATAGAATGCATTCCACACTTCCTGAGAGCTGTAGCAGAGATTCCCAGATGGGAATCTCCAAAACACCCACAACAGTACTCCCCAAAAGGAAAAGTCCCTTGTGATCAAGCCCTCAGCAAGAAACTTGGAAAGTTCTCTGGCTCCCTTTTCCCAGTCCTTCCCCACTCAAGCAGCAAGGTGGGGCCCTAAATGGGTTTCTCCAGCAGCAGCCCTAAATCCATCAGAGTTTTGGTTTTCACATGGATTCAGGCATCCTAATTACTGAACACAGACAATGTGTGTGAGCTGGCAGGACCATAAAACCATTACTTCCTGAGGGCCTGAGAGTAAACAGAATAAGTCATGGGCCTGCCTGAGATTTCCGGCAATCCTCCTTCCCTAGGGATCATTAAGGAATGTGTGGGAGTGTGTTTTGATTGTCACTATGATGAGTGGGGAGGGCGCTCGTGGCATTTACAGGGCAAGGGCCTGGGATGCTAAATATCCTAAAAATTGTCCTGCCGGAAATGCTAACAATGCCCCCATTGGGGCGCCTCCAGAGAGGCAGGGACAGGATCATGCCTGCCCTGAACAAGTTTTGAAAGGACAGTAGAAGACAAAAATAAAAGTACATTTTGATTATATCGTAATTCAAACTTATTCACCACATCTGTTTCATGTAGGTTGAAATGATTTTGTGGGTCCTCTCTAGTGACTCGGCAGCTCTCTATGGCCGTGCAAATATGTCCTGGGCGCTCTGGTGAATCAGAACAGAAGCAGGGTGTGGAGAGGGTCAAGGATCTAGCAGCAGGTGTTGCAGAGCCGGTGGCGGGTTGAACCTGCTGTGGTGACTGAAAGCCAGGATCAGTCCCAGGTTTGAGCTAACATGTCCGGGCCTGCTGTGGTAGGCTGAGCAATGTCACGTCCTAACCCTCAAACCTATGACTGTGCTACCTTACAAGGCAAAGGGGACTTTGCTCGTGTGATTGATTTAAGCTCTTGAGATTATTGGTTGGGCCCCATGTAGTCACCAGGGTCCTTATAAAGGGAGGCAACTGGATCAAAGACAGAAAAAGGAGATGTGAGGACAGAAGCAGAAGTTGGAGTGGCGTGTTCTTAAGATGGAGGGATGTGGGGGCTTATAAAAAAAAAAAAAAAAAAGAAGAAACAGAAAAAGAAAAAAGGATTCTCCTCTAGAACCTCCAGAAAGGGGCATAGCCCTGCCAACACCTTGATTTTGGCCCACGAGACCCATTTTGGACATCTGATCTCCAGGACTATAAAATTGTAAAATTGTCGATCTCTGTGTGTGTGTGTGTGTTTTAAAGCTACTAAGTTTGTGGTAATTTTTCACAGCATGAGTAGGAAAATAATAACGACTGGTTTAAAGTGTAATAAAAACCTTCCTACTCAGGAGAACTTAGTAGTTCTCAGAACTTTTCCCGAAGTCTTTGTACAATGCACCCCTTTAGTTTTGAAGATTCCAAGGGCATAGGAAAGCAAGCCTGGCAATCTCTCCCAGACCAGGGGAGCCTTTGCAGTCACACCACACTATTGTGTAAAGGTATGTGCATCCGGACAAGAGTCCAAAGTAAATAAAAAATGTTTCTATATTATCTGCGGTTGTCCTCAGTAAGTTTTCCCCTTCTCTCTACACGGATAATTTAGTACCTCATTCCATCAAGGATATCAAACTGCTTGCTTTCATTTTCACAGGACTTCCCTCACCCTACAAATTCCTAGATTAGACCCCATGCAGTCTCAGATCTTGCAGAAGTCTCAATTTGCAAAACAAAATAAGATAAATTAAGTGACCATTATTGGGAAAACAAAAAGAACCTCCTTTACTAGGCAGAGCTGAGCATTTAAAATGGCAGTAATTATATCACCATTTTCAATAATGTCTGATAATGTGTGCAGAAATGCATTCAACCACAACCAATTTGACTTTCCCTCTTTCTTCAAACCATAGGTTCTTAGCTACAAAGTTAAAGATAGAATAGAGCCAGACTTCTAGTTTATTTGACAAGAAAGATTAGTATCAGATGCTTACATTGTTAAAGGGAAAAGACAGGCTAATGTGTTGTAAAACTAAAGATTAACTAGGAGTCAACTATAGCCTGTTTTCTACTCATCTCAGTAGGAAAAGTGTTAATTCATTCAGAATTGGATATCATGACACTGAGTTTGGATTCCCTGAGGTCTGTTTTCTCTCAGGCATACTTAGTCTTAAGATGGAGGGACTAAGTCTTAAGACTTAGTCTGGTACAGAGAAAATGAAAACAAGTGAAAACAAACAAACAAACAAACAAACAAAACTTTTCTGGATGATAATTTTCTCTGGAGACTTAGAGGCATTTATGTTGAATAAAAAGTTTTCTATGTAACCTCACTTTGGAATGTCAAGTAAAAATGCACAGAATGGACTCTCCTGGTAGTTTGGGTCCACCTTTAACTGCTTAAAAACAAAAATTTCAAAAGATAACAGATTTCCTTGTGTCAACTGAAAAATTGAGAAGTTTTTGTGTTCACTGGGAAACAAAGTAAGTGGTATAGTACAGAGTTTATATTTCACATCAATGCTAATTCTGCTGCAATCTGACAAACATGAGAAAAATAATCAATGTTATTAATCAATTGTGTAATGATGTTAGCATTCCATATAAACTTATTACTCAATGTCACATGCCTATGGGGCTACCTTAGATGAAAGTCCAATTATGGAAATGTGTGGCTAACAAGTTACATGCAGTAAACTGAGGGCATCCAGCACCTGTTCAGCGTGGGGAGGTTCTCTTCTTCACTGAAGACTGGTACCTGACTCACGGTCCTCTTCTCCATCCTACAACACTTTTTATTCTGGTGACTTTTTCAACAATCTGTCCTCTTCTCTAGCTCCCTTTTGCCACCCAGCTCCATGGTGACTCCCAGAGCCTGTCCTCAAGGGGATTCTGACCACAGCCTTCCTTTCAGCCTCCTTCCCGTCATCCCAGCTCTTCGACTCTGTGAGGACCTCCAACCCATGAGCCTCCTTTTTCTTCCCAGTGTCTGCATCTTCTGTTCCTTAGCTTATCTAGGTAAGGTCATACAGTTACTCACCTGAAAATCAGGGCCAGATTAAATGCCCTAGGCACTGAAAAAATTATGTCCTAGATGTAATTTAAAAAGTATTAGGAAGTCCAGTTTCTGATTTGTTTCTCATGGTGAGTAATGTTCGTTTTGGAGAGGGGGTAGGGAGGAAGTCAGGGGAGAATATAATATTCTTAAAAACATTTTTTTTTCATTTTTGGGTGTCCCTGCATTGCCGGTACCTCGAGTATAGATTTAGTATGTTCTCTGGGTTACTGGAGTCATTCTTTTACAATATCCTCATCTCCACTGCACACTTGTACCTCCAACAGCAGTTCACTTGTGCTCTAGCTTCAGTATGCCTCAGAATCACCTGAAATGCTTGTTCGTATTGTTACACATGAGGTGGGGTCTGCCGTGACTTGGACAGTCCACCGCAAAGACTTCAGCTTCAGGTTGTTTTATCACTCACCATGGTGATCCCTTCTTGGCTCATCTTCTCCATCTCCTCTGAGGCTTGTGGGAAATTCTGGTACCATCCAGGCTTCCTGAGATTCACAGAGGCTTATCAAAGGAGAGGCTAGCTCATGCCCTCTTTCTGTCTAGACTTGTATTACTGAGGTTGCTACTTGAATAGTGCTGGCAAGGGGCTTGGAAGAGACTGCCTCCTCCCAGGAGGTGAGGAGCAAAGCAGGTCATAAGTTCATAAGTGCCCCCCTCCCACCAAGTGGTCAAACTCTCTTTGCTCGAGGTATAATTGCCCCTACATCTTGTAGCATTCTTTCTCCTATGGGCTCTGAGAGAGCCAGGCTCTTGTTCTAGGACTCTAAAAGGATGTTTTTCATTTACAGAAAACCTTTTTTCTCTCTCAAGAACCTGGCTCTTGGCACCAAAAGCTTGAATTTCAAAAGTACTGTTTCTGCTGGTATGTTCTTTCAAAAAGACGTGTTTTGAACATCACAACTGAGCAATGATGTTTTTGGTTGTTATTCTGAAATATATCTTACCTCCCCCTGAAGCAAGCTTCACCGAGTTGAAAAGTCTTGGGCTGTAAAAACAAGGGAATAAAAAAATTACCTAGGGTAATATTAGGGGGAAAAATGTATCCTCCCTACCACCCTTTGGTCCCACAGCCATGGGTTGTTTGGTTTTGTTTGGATAGTGTTTGAAACATTTTATTAGTTGCCAATATTTTCAATTGGATGATTTCATCTAAAAAGCTGTAGTTTTGCCTTTCCTTGGAGTAATGGCGACACTGGGCTGTGTAAACACCAGGACCCACTTTGGATACCCCTGCCCTTGCAGGTAGCTGAAACCCTTCCTGCCCGCAATCCCACATTCGTCTCATGGCCCACCTCCTCGGGACATTTGTGATCTTTAACTTGACAGTACTTTTCAGTTAACCTCAACGTCCTTCCTTGTCCTATCTCTTAAAATTTATTCTGGACTTTTGCACTTTCCTTAGACTCCCCAACACCCATTCCCCTCCACTCTCACCAGGTGACCTATTATTAGTGAGCAAAGTGAGGCCGAAATTACTGACACCGCTAACTATCTACTCTCCAGCCTGCGAAGTTTTCTATATCAGGTACAGATCTTGCCTGCACTCTCAGAGGATGAACAGTCCTTTTGGTGAAAGCAACCTTTTACGTTATGCAACTTAAAAACATAATATCTTTTCTAATTACAAAAATTATATACCCTCATAACCATTCAACCAAAGTTAAAAATAAAAGTAATCCCATTCACAACCCCACAAGGACACCGCTCCCCCAAAGTAAATGCTGTGAAATTACTGTTAACTAGTTGGCTCATCTCCCAGTTTGCACACACACACACACACACATATATACTCATACACAGGGACAACCACATATACATGTATACCTAAACACATATGTATACACATAATTTTGTTGTATTTTGCGAAAACTGGGATTGTAGATTGTTGTACCATTTGTTTTTCTCTACGTAATAGTGACTGTGAATGCCTTTATGTCTTAGTAGGTGTAAACCTATTTCTAATGGCTGTATAATGTTCCATTGTTTGAGTATGTCATATTTATCAAAACTTTTAAAAATTGATTGAAGGGCAGTCGGTGACCACAGGATGGCCACGGGGTTTGAAAATTAATCTGGGGAACGTAATTTAGCGGTTACCAGAGGGTAAAGGGGTTGGGGGTGGGAGATGAGGGTAAGGGGGATCAAATATACGGTGATGGAAGGAGAACTGACTCTGGGTGGTGAACACACAATGTAATTTATAGATGATGTGATATAGAATTGCACACCTGAAATCTATGTAATTTTAATAACAATTGTCACCCCAATAAATTTAAATAAAAAAATAAAAAAAAAACTTTTAAAAATTATAAGTGGTGTATGTGTACTAAAAATGACCCAAATAAAGGATAGAAATGTAAGTTTCAAATTTACCCTATTATAAGCAACATTGCCTTGAACGCTATTGTACATATCTCTTTGCCTTTGAAAAATCTTGTACATTGTTTTCTTCTATGTGAGCATTTTTATAAAATTTTAAGTTTGTTTTTTTTTTTTTTTTTTTTTTTGCAAGATACATTCCTAGAAGCTGAATCAAAGGATAGTCCTCTTTCAAACTTTGTTTATCTTTGCTCTTGGAATTCACATCAGTCAGCTTACTTTGGGACCTTGTTCTATCAGGTATTCACGCCCCCACCCCCACCACCCCCCCGCAAACCGCCACATAAATCTTTCGCCTCTCCTATCTATGGGCTCTTTCTTGACAGCCTATAAGTATACTTCAGACTCACATCTTCTTAGAAACAAAGCAGAATAAAGTAAAGTAACTTCCCTTGAGTCTGTATTTTTTTTCTCTAGTTGTCATCACATCTCTTCTCTTCTCAGCCAACTGTTTGAAAGAGCGGTCCACCCTTCCTCACTGCCAGTACTGCTAACCACTGCCATGTGTTTTCTACCCCTTGTGCTCCACTTATGCTGTCCTGGAAAAGATGCCTAGGACCTCCAGATGGTTTACGCAACTTCAGGTGTTGGCTACTCCCTCCTCCCTGTTACTCTTTATGCTCCACCTCATAAGACCAGCTCTTTCCTGGCCCTCTCCTCCCTGCTCAGACTTCCTTCTCCACCTCCTTTGGTTTCTTTCTTCCACTGCTCACTCCCTTAACTTTAGTGCTCCCAGTGATCTGTTCTTGATCTAAGGCTCTTCTCTCCATACACATATCTACCCCGTTGATTGCATGTATTCTCGCTAACGTAGTGCTAGGCTAAAAACACTAACAACAAATGTACTAGGCTGAATAATGGTCCCCTCAGATATCCAGGTCCTAATCTTTGAAACTTGTGAATATTACCTTATTCGGCAAAAGGGACTTTGCAGACGTGATTAAGTTAAGACTCTTGAGATTATTCTGGATTATCCATGTGAACCCAATGTAATCACAAGTGTCCTTATAAAAGGGAGGCAGAGGGAGTCTTAACTATAAAAGAAGACAGTAAGATTTTATAGTGCTCTTTTTGAAGATGGAGCAAGGACTATGAGCCAAGGAATGTAGGTGGAAAAGGTAAGAAAAGGTTTCTCCACTAGAGCTTTCATAAGGAACCAGCCTTGTTGCTATCTTGACTTTCTGCTCAGTGAGATAGATGGATTGTAGACCTCTTACCTCCAATATATAAGGAATAAATTAGTGTTTTAGTTAGGCCACTAAATTTGAGGCAATTTTTTACAGCAGCCTAAGAAAACTAACACAATATCCAAATCTACATTTCTAATGCCAGAGCTCTCCTCTGATCGTCAGTCACAGCTGCATCAGCCTGCTGTCCTCAAATTCAACATGACTTATGTCAACCAGAGCTCATATCATTACCTCCTTCCTCCTCCTCTGTTTCCCTGTTTCATTTAATGGAACCACCGTTCCCTAAGTCACACAAATCAGAACCTTTGGGTCTTCCTGGTCTCCCCCCACTCACAGCCAATAATCACCAAGCCACGCACTGTTTGTTGTCCAAATTTTAAAAATATGCCTCCTCCTCTTCGTCCCATGGCTCTCTGCCTATGGATTGAACTCTTTCTCAAATCCATCCGCCACGTCAAAGCCAATATGAGCCTCCTCAAAGGCAAACCTGCCCAAACTCCTTTCTTCAATAAATGCCCAGATTCAAGTCAAGTCTTAGAGCCTTGGCAGCCCATACAAGGCTCAGTCCTTTCCGGGCACATATTCTGCTATTTGCTGCCTTGAACTCTAATAACACTGAGCCATTTGTCATTTCTCAATCTATACTAGGTACTTTCATGTCTTCATGAGACTTCACGGCCTTCCTCTCTGCTGCTCCCATCCTTCTTTTTCTGATCAGCTTTTACTCATTTTTGTCATTTAGCTCATTTTCTCTAATGAGGCAGGGCTAGGTATCCTTCCTTTGTGCTCCTGCAGTATTTCCAGTGCCTGCTTATATCGCATAGCAATTTCTACATGGAAGAGACACTGCCGTCAGGCATAATATAATGATAGTTCAGTCAATGACGAGTCATATATATGATGGTGGCCCCACGAGATTATAATGGAGGTTGAAAAATTCCTATGGCCTAATGATGTTGTACCTGTCATAATGTTGTAGATCATGCATTGCTCACGTGTTTGTGGTGATGCGGGCAAAAACTAACCCACTGCACTGCCGGACATATAAAAATATAGCCCATACAATTATGTACAGTACATGATACTTGATGATGATAATAAACGACTATTGTACTGGTTTATGTATTTACCGTGTTTCCCTGAAAACAAGACCTAACCAGAAAATAAGCCCTAGCAATGATTTTTCAGGATGACGTCCCCTGAACCTAAGCCCTAATGCAACTTTTGGAGCAAAAATTAATATAAGACCTGGTCTTATTTTCGGGGGAACACGGTACTACATTATACTTTATACCATTAATTTAGAGTGTGCTCTTTCTATTTATTAAAAAGTTGGCTGTAAAACAGTATGCTGTGTTAAACAGGCAGCAGACTCATACATCTCTTGTTTACCACGTCTTGTGATTGCATCATTTTCTCTTGTGCTTGATTTAATCTCGTGTTGTTTTATAAATTTAGTGTAGCCTAAGTGTGCAGTGTTTATAAAATATACAGTAGCGTACAGAAGTCTCCTAGGCCTTCACGGTCACTCCCCTCACTCACTGACTCTCCCCGAGCAACCTCCAGTCCTGCAGGCTCCATTCATGGTTAGTGCCCTATAGGTGTACCATTTTTATCTTTTATACCTTATTTTCATTGTACCTTTTGTATGATTAGATATGTTTAGATGTATAAATACTTACTACTGTGCTACAATTGCCTAGTATTCAATGCAGTAACATGTTGTACCGGTGTGGAGTCTGGGAGCAATAGCCTACACCATGTGGCCTAGGCTATGCCATCTAGGTTTGTGTAAGTTCCTTGATGTTCAAAGCTGGTCAGAATATTAAAGAAAGTGTTTAGACATTTTGAATTTGACCTTTGACAACCTAGAAGTTGCCTTTTCTACTCAGCTGTGAAATATAAATTCAAAGCACATTTAATCTAACCCATCACCAAATATTAGGGGTGGGTATACATTCTGTGTAAGTAAAGGAAGCAATTATTATATCCATTTCTAGGAGAGAGCATCCTAGAGAAATATCAGAATGGAGAGATCTGCACGATAGACTGCTATGCCACCAAAACAAAGCACAGAATACTGTGTACAGCATATCCTACTAAGAAAAGGGGAATAATATATACTCATATTTGCATAAATAATCACTGGAAAGATACATAAGAAGCTAATAAATATGGTTATCTGCAGGGTGTGACAGGTAACTGAGTGGATGGGGATGGTGTAGGAGTGATATTTCACATTATCTACTTTTTTATAATGCTCAGATTTTTCAATCATATAGTAAATACATCATCTATTTACAATAATTATAAAAAATAAAGTAATACCAGATGTAGGTCAGAAATATTCCCAATGTGATGTGGGAAGCAACAGTGCATTCTTAGTCTCTGGCCTAGAGTCTTTTTTAACACTTGATTTAGAGATGATTTCAAATTAAAAAAAATTACAAAAATAAAAATAGCACAAAGGAGATAATGTGTGCTCTTTATCGAATTAACCTATTAACATTTTATCCCACATGAACGATCTATCATTTTTGTATCTATCTATCTATCTATCTATCTATCTATCTATCTATCTATCTATCTATCTATCATCTATTTATCTGTCATCTATCACTCATTTGTGCCTGAACCTCTGAGGTTCATGACCCTCTACCTCTCAATGTTTCAGTATGTATTTCCTAAAAACATAACTATAGTACCATTATCAAGTTCCTGAATTTATGGTGACACAATATGAACAAGAGAGTCTTCTTGCGGAAAGAAATGTTCCCGAAACATAAGACCCATCTTAATTTAAGTATTGTACAAAAAGATCCCTGGTCAATCTCCTGTTATAAGTGAGGAAGGCAATTCAGCGTGACAGTGTGGAGATCATCAAACACTCCAAATCACACTCATCAGTCAGCTTCAGAAGATTGTTTTCCTCTTCCCTTTGGTACAAATCAAACCCTTCATTTCTAAAAGCCTGTAGCTTTCCCAAAGTCCTAAATAAAAAAGTTGTACATGCTCCCATTACAGTTCAATAATGGGGTTGGAAGAAGATTCCTCAATGACGCTTTGTCTAAAAGTAATTTAAAAATAATAAATTATACCTTGTTTTAAATCCATTTGTTTGCTTCCCTCTACAACAGTGGTAAATGTGGTCCAGCTCCAGACCTTCCTTTTTTGTTCCTGACTCATAGCTGAGCTTGCTCCTGTTGGAGAAAGAGGAGAAATATGGGTGTGGCAATAAGCCTGAGAGATCTAAGGAAAGGAGCTGGCCTTGCCCCCAAACCCCATGGCTTTGTCAGACAATTAAGAGTCTCATACAGCTACTGCAACCTACTTAGAGATAACATTTTGAAGCCCAAGGCCTAATTTCATCCCCCCTGTATTTCAGAACCATTCCACACACACATTCATGTCAGATGTCATGTTTCGGGTAAACGACATTGAAGAATGGTTCTGTCAGTAATACAATCCTTGTGAAGACTTGGATGGTGGAAAAGAGGTGATTTTCCTGAGTATGACACATGTCGGCCTAGGCTGGGATTTATGACCTGGTTTTGGGGAGTAGCCTTCCCTCCTACTCACCTATTATTCTTACCCCTTCTGCCTTCCCCAGCTGCTCCACGCCTTTCCTGAGCTCAGCCACCATGGCAGAGGGATGTGTTGCGCTGGAATTTAACCAATCCTTTGTGGATTTTTCTTAAATTTTTTTTTGCCTATTAGTGTTTATATAACACCTTGATGAAAATTCTTATGTTTATGTATATCTTTGTCAACGTGTCCAACGATTCCTGTAGAATACATTTCTAGAAGTGGGGTTGGTGGGTCAAAAAAAGTGTGCCTCTTTTTATGAGTTTTTATATATCCTGCCACATTAACCTCCAGAAAGGGAGCACCAATTTCCAATCCTACTAACGGTGTCTGAGGATGTGATGTCCTACTCTTAGGAACTAGCTGGCCTCTGGAGCCCTGTAGTTAAAACTCTTGTCTGAGACATCAGGCTCTTGGGCTTTGCACTCTGGCTGTACCACATCCTGGCTTCACTCTTTAGCAAATACTATAACCTGACTAAATATTTCCTTTTTCTTCCAAAGGAAATGATAACAATACCCTTCTCACAGGGCTGTCGTGGGAAGCAAATGAGATACAGCATATGAAATGAGTATGTGATACCTGTCACTTGTTACTGTTTCTAGCTCTGGTCCAAGTCCCAAGAGTAGATTTTGAGCTGCCCTGCTTAGTGTAAGGGTGGGGGCAGAGCCAGACCCCAACACAAGGGCAGGGGCCCCAGCTTTGCTTGGTGAGGGAGCTAGAATATAAAAACAGTGCCAACCCTCGTTACCTTCTTTATGTACTTCATGACACATGACTGATGGTTCAAAACCAATTTCTCTCTCTCTCTCTGTTTTGGTAACAGTTTTTTTTTTTTTTAAAGATACATATTTTTTTATTATTGGGGAAGGGGTACAGGACTTTATTGGGGGAATAGTGTGTACTTCCAGGACTTTTTTCCAAGTCAAGTTGTCCTTTCAATCTTAGTTGTGGAGGATGCCGTTCAGCTTCAAGTTGTTGTCCTTTCAGTCTTAGTTGTGGAGGGCGCAGCTCAGCTCCAGGTCCAGTTGCTGTTGCTAGTTGCAGGGGGCGCAGCCCACCATCCCTTGCGGGAGTCGAACTGGCAACCTTGTGGTTGAGAGGACGAGCTCCAACCAACTGAGCCATCCAGGAGCTCGGCGGCAGCTCAGCTCCAGGTGCCGTGTCCAATCTTAGTTGCAGGGGGCGCAGCCCACCATCCCTTGCGGGAGTCGAACTGGCAACCTTGTGGTTGAGAGCCCACTGGCCTATGTGGGAATCAAACCGGCAGCCTTCGGAGTTAGGAGCATGGAGCTCTAACAGCCTGAGCCACTGGGCCGGCCCCCGGTAACAGTTTTTTTGAGATAATTTATAGAGCACACAATTCACTTATTTAAGTATACAGTTCATGATTTTTAGTATTTTCATAGTTGTGTCACCATAAATACAATCAATGTTAGAACATATTCATCACTCCCAGAAGAAACCCATACCCATTAGTTGCCACCCCCAAGCCTCTGCATCCCCGCCAGCCCTAGGCAACCCCGAATCTACTTTCTGTGCTTAGAAATTTGCCTATTTTGACATTATACAATATGTGGCTCTTTGTGACTGGCTCCTTTCACTTAGCATAATGTTTTCAAGATTTATCCATGTTCTACCATGAATCAGTACCTCATTTGCCAAATAATATTCTAGTGTATGGATATACTATATACCTTGTTTACCCCTTCATCAGTTGATGGACATTTGGGTTGTTTTGTTTTTTGCTACAATGAATAATGCTGATATGAACATTTGTGTACAAGTGTTTGTGTGGACATATGTTTTTGTTTCTTGGGTATATACCTAGCACTGGTTGTCGTTTTTTTTTAATGCTATAAATAATGTTGCAGTGACTATCTTGGCAAAAAAGACTAGGCTCTCCACGTCAAAGGAAAAGTATAAATAAAGGCCTGGGGTGTTTTGGGTCTTAACCTCTCTGAACAACTCATTCAGCATCTGTAAAATGGGTTGTTGTACATATTAGAAATTAGATATAATGGAAGGTCCCTGGCATGCAGTAAATTCTCGACAAACGATAGCTATCATACTATTCTACACCTTCCAAAATTGAAGTAAAAATCCTCATGGGCCCACCCTCTTCATCTGTCCATATCATTAATATTATCAGATTTCCCTGGTTTTTCATTGTCATGACCTTGTATTGTACTTTGTCAGTCTTGGCACAAACCTTCTATAACTCAGGGTGATATCACCTGAGGAAACTAAAGCTGGGCTCTGCCTGAAGTAAGCTGTTCCCTTTTTTCTTTGCATCCTGCTTTCAGCTGAATTCTCCTGGTGTTAACTTCTTTTCCTGCACCCCCACCGTGGCAAGCCCTACTGTTACATCCCCCAGGTCATCAGGAACTTCAGATCATTGTGCTGACCTCAGGTGAAAATCACAGCTTGCATAAAATGGTGGTCCTTAGGCCAGATCCAACCCTGCAGGCTGGAGTCATTTGGTCTGCACAGGGCACAGTAAAAAAAAAAATAAAAAGTTGAATCAATATATAAAAATCAGGAGATTTCATGCAAAACCATATTTCAGATTGCTTTTGAAAAAAATCAGATGTGCTAATATTGGGCCTTCATTCTTGCATGATAAAAATAGACTGATAAATCCTACCCCAGCTCCTCCCTTTGGTCCGTTTCAGTGCTACAGTGAAGGGAGGTGAAGTGGCCAGTCCGTGCAGGCATAGCAAAGATAATTTTTTTACAATTTCTTGTGTGACCAAGGCACCACCCATCCTCTCCCACTTCCACTCTCATTGTCATTTAGCCCTGCTAAGCTCCTGGCCTGTTTTGTGATTTCACAGCTTTCCAGACATTTTTTTTTCTTTTTTTACTTTGTTGAGTATTCCATTATATTGTGGAAATTTTCCTCCCAAAGCCTCCTACTCCATACTTATAAAGATAGTGGCGTCTAGTTCCCAATGTGTACCTTTTTTCCTTTTAAAAATATGATCACGAACTCTTTGTTTCACTGTACAGGTCACTTCACCGTCCTTTCCATTGTCTACCATGGAAAACAGCGGTTTGCTCAGTTCTTAAAAGCCTGGTAGAACTAAGCAGCATGTCTGCCGGCCCCGAGTGCTTCCTTGCTTCAAAATCCGGCTCTCTTTGAACCATTTGACCCACGACGTCCTCTGTCAGATCGTTTGTTTCTTCATCAGCCCTCAGCCAAGCTCATTGCTCAATCTTTCCTTGCACTTGATACGTTCGGTTAAACCTTTCCATTATATCTAGTCTCTTGTTTGGTGCCTTATTCTGCCCATTTTAATCTTGCAACAATCTTTCTCTTCCTATAGACCTCAGATTTCTGAAGGGAGTGTTTTTGTTCTTGCCTGACCTTCTTCTGCTCTTCTCACCTCCCTTCTGTTTCATCTGTTATTTGATTTTGCTATTTCTGCCCCAGTGTCTTCACCTTGGTTTTCTGTCTGTGCTCTCTCTTAAATGCTTCTGTGGCAATATCTATTTTATTATAGAAAGCCTTTGGCTATATTCCTTTGGAAAGTTCCTTTTATGTCAGTTTTTAAAATGTTCCATTATTCTGAAATCTTTAGGGAGAACAACTTCAGTTCCTCACTTCTTTACCCAGTTACCTATGTTTTAAGAAATTAATCTTAATCTCTACCATTACATGAATAGAAATAAAACCTTTCACTTTACATTTCACTTCTAGAATTTTTGCTTGTGATGCTCTCAATCCTACTATTTTTAAATGGCTGGCATCTGCAGCTAAATAAATATCCCTCTCGCCAATCTAATGATTCTTAAACTTGAACAATTGTTAGACCTTTAAAAAAAAATTCTTCTGGACCCAAACAGTTAACCTATTTTATTTATAATAAATTTTGCTTTTAATATAGATATGGTTTTGATTAATTTGGGCAGTTTCTTGACTTTAGCAAGCCTATGATGACTCAATTCTCTCATTTTTCTTTCCTCTTCAAACTATCCTGAAACTTTTATTCACGAGGCACATTTATGTGTTGTCTTCCTCTTTTCTTTTCTCACACGTCTCTGGTAATTTTAGTGGTCATATGATTGACTCCAGTAGGGTTGAAACCACCAGTGCAATCTTGAGCCTAAGTCCTGTGGCACGCCTGTTCATAAGTCAGGCATACAGGTCATTCAAAATATGCTTTTGCAATTATTTACATTGACTTGGAAAGCCCTTGTAGCAAGCATTCACATCTTTGTTACCACATCTTACAGGTGGATAAAACATACTTCACAGCAGAGGTCACCTTTTGTTTATCCACTGCCGTGGCTCCTTTCCCAAGATGCACTTGACATCTCTCCCAGCCTCAACTCATGCCTTTTGCTGTACACAGGGGAGGCATCCTTTTCAGAGTTCATATCTATAAATTGCAACTTTTCTCCCAACTTGGTTCACTTCCATGCTTGTTCAAGCTTCCATATTGCGTGTTTCAAACAAAAATCTGAAAATCTGAACTTGAATGGCTCTTCCCCTATTGAGGAATTTCGTCCCAAGCCAGTCCTTTTACACGCAGATTTCTCTCTTCAAATTCAGCTCTATTTCTTAAGTAAACACTACTCCATCCAGATCTTCTCTTTTTTGGAGATTTCTAAGCTTCGGCTCCAGCCTGTGTTCTCATGGGGTAACGGAGACAGCTCTAGATTTGGGAGTAAGAGATTCCTATAGAAGTTCCTCCATGTAATAAGCTATAAAACCTTGGGAACCTCTTAATTTCTCTTAGGCTCATTTTTCTCTTCTGTACAATGGGATGATAGCTACCATCTCTCTTGATTCTTTCAAGGATTTCATGAAATATGATATGCAAAATTATGTTCAAAATTCTATCTCTATTATGTATTTTTAGTTGAATTTTTGCTTGCCCTAATTTTTTTTGTGTGTTTTTCTTTCAGCCCTTCAAATTTTCTTTGAAAGTTCCCATCTTTTTCCTTTGGCTCCTCATTTTTCTTGGCTCAGGTTCTCTGTCACTTTGCTCTATCTATTTAATTAATTAACCGTTCACCTATTCTATCATATTTGCATAAAAATGTTCACATCCTGACAGCTGGCGTCAGGGAGACTATTTTGGGGTAAGGTGACTCCCTGAAGATGTGGTTTTCCAGGTGTCAAGACAAACCAAGAAATACTAATTTCTGATTTGGAACTGAACAGAAATTAGGAGGAGGGGGAGAGGAGAAAAGTGAGGAAAGGGAGAATAGGATGAGGAAAGCATCCAGTAAGATGGTGTGAGGAATGGGGACTGCCCCCGGTGCTATGAGCAGTGAACAAAACCCTGGGTGGGGGGACAATGGGAAGTAGTGGAAGAAGGACATGTACGACACGAAAGAGGACTTCCAGAACTGCAGAAAGTGGCAAGAACAATGGGATAAGTGTGTTCTAAGTGAGTGGGGGCATTTTGAGAGGGATTGTGTCTTACTGTAATAAGCTTTTTTTAATGTAAACATTCACTGTATTGTTTGATCACACCTCCTAATGTGTACCAAATGCCAGCCATATCCTCCTTGGACTTGGGTTCCATCTAAAGAAAGCCTATCACACAAAAGAAACCTGATAAATGTTTGTTTCAGTTTTTCCTGAGATTAATTTATCTTCTTTTGTTCCTATTTAACCCCATTTCTTTTGAGTGATCTCAGAACTAGCTATTTTTAAGTGTTCTCTATATCCTTTTCCTCAACAAGAAATAATTTTCTCTAGAGTTTTCTTCCTATACCTCTTATTGACTGCCACCAAATTCATGCTTACCTTTTTCTTTCTTTCAGCCTGAAAGCAATCTTTATTTTCTACCTCCCCTGCTTTCTCAAATTTTCCAGCAGTCATTTCTGTGGGTGTTACTGGCTTAAGGGTGTGTGTGTGTGTGTGTGTGTGTGTGTGTGTGTGTGTGTGTGAGTGTGTGTGTGTTTTGTTTTTGTTTTGGTTTCTGGCACTTGTGGCTAGCAACGCAATGCCAGTCTCCATTTTATGATTAAATATTCTTGGATGGTTTACATAAATACTCCCTTTTGCTCCACAATATTTGTAAAATCCAGTTTACAGAGGGAGAAACAGACACAAAGATAGAGCTAGATAGAGTGCACACACACACACAAATGCTTATCTCTTGGAGTTCACATACTGGAGTGTTTCTATGATGTTTGGGATTTGATCCAAAATAATCCAGAAAGAAAGAGGTAAGAGAAAGAGGAAGTGGGGGTTGGATGTTATTAGATAAAACAAGTTTGGCCACATTCTTGAAGCTCTGTGCTGGGTACCTGAAGGTATAATATTCACCTGACTTTTGTGTGTGTTTAAATTTCCATAATAAAAAGCTTAATTAAAGTTTGCTTATTAAAGATCTGCATGTGGATTTTTAGGACCTTGCTAATCTCAAGTTTCTGTGATTTTAAGACATGGATGTGAAGGGAAAGAAAACACTCACTTTATTCATATATTTCTTTATTACATTGTTTCTTTTTTCTTTAAAACGACTTTTTCTGTTTGTAGTAGGAAACTATATTTTTAAAAAAAAACTTGAAAAGTAGAGGATTAAAGAAAGTAGAAAATAAAAATACTGTCAAATCCACCACCCCAAGATAAAAAAATTTAAAAAAATAATTGGGGAAAAAAAGAAGAAGATCTGCGTGTGGGTTAGTGAACTCCACAATCAGCACATTTGTTTTGGCTGCACACGACCCTCGGGTGATTTCATGAGCCTCTTCTCTAGCATGTTCCCCACCCCCCACCAAGTCATTTCTAAACTAGCTCTTTGTATTGATTTGCTGGCATGCTTATTTCCCTCTGGTCTAAGAGCTCCTGGTGGGCAGGAGCAGTGTCTTACTCATCTTTGCGTCCTGGTGCCTCGCACAGAGTCTCCTGAACTGAAATGAAATGAGCTCAAAAAAAAAGGATCTGCCAAAGAATCCATACTCATGCCTGCCCGCACTGACATCCCCTGCCCCAGCCATGGCTTTCGCTGGGCCTGTGAACACATCATAGGGGCTTCTGAGTGGAGCCACAGCACATCCATGAAAGGCTTATTCCTCAGGACAGAGAAGGAACAACGGCCCCTTTGGCTTCCTGTATGTGCGGCCATGTCACCAGAAAGTTCTCTAATTGGCCTATTCTTTTTTCTTATGATACATTCTCCAAGATAATTCCAATTTCCTTTCATTTCCGAAGTTCACACCAAACTTCTTACTTCCTATGAGTTGGTGATTTAAATGGCTACAGTTGTGGGCCTAAATGAATATTGGGCTCCTCACTGCAGAATCTCCCTTCCAGCAGCCTCTCTCCCCCTGTGATACCGCTTCCATCTCCAGACAGAGAGAATGGCTCCTTCTTTTCTTCTAACTTCCTTTGGGTGGTTAGCCTTCACCTTATCCTCAGGAAAGTCAAATGTAGCCGTGCTGCCATCTCCGCTTCCCATTTCCTTATCTTCCTCCCCAGTTTCCTTCCTGCTTCATTCTAGCTCAAATGTTCAGCTTTCCCTTGAATTCCTATTCTAGCCTCAGTTTATACCTTCTCTTATAGTTCTCCTACTACTGTGGTTCTGGCAGCTTCTAGAATAGTCATCCTGGCACCCCCCTGCTCTCACTACTCTTTAAATGGCTTATTACAAATCTCATTATCCATTTGGTGTTCTTCCCAGTATGCCACAGGGAAGGTTCAACGGGAGAGTCAGATGTTATTATGCTTGTTTGACAAGGATCAGAAGTAGAACCTCAATCTCCTAATCTCAGTTCAATGGTCCAGCTAGCACCCACGGCCTGGCTTATACTTTGCTACTATCCCCTGGGGAAGTGGTGGGTGACCTTGAACTTCTGTGCTTTTATTTGCCTTGTCACACTTACCTTTTTGGAATATTCCTGACAATAGTCCCAGAGACTGGGAACTGAGCTAAGCCAAAGTGGGATGGTTAGGACTGTCTTATTGACTCATGCTGTCATTGACTGAGGCTTGGTATTGTTTCAAACAATTCTCTTTCTCCTGAAAAAGAACCAAATAACACAGGGGAGGGCATGGGATGCATCGTTATGACCACAGGGACTTAGCCAGATGCCTTTGGAGTTCCAGGAATCAGAGACAGGCTTGGCACCAGGTCATACCTCAAGGATTGTCAACCTGTAAAATGATGGACGAGCGTGCTGACTCCATTCTTGGGTACAGAGAAGTGCGGATTGTCAGATAGCATTATTAATTAGAGGTACAAAATGGTGGACTCTGAGTGACAGCTAACCTCTGTGGAAATGGAATGGGGTTGTCTCCTACCATCACCTGAGGATACCTTTGGTTATTTATATGTGAGTATATGAAGAGAGTATGTGCGTATGCACGCATGTGTTGTGGAGGGTAGGAGAGCTAGAGTAGGCTTAGCTATGGCAACACTTTCTCTCCCTCCTCCAATCAAACTCAACTTTCTACCCCAACCATAATGCCCTGTCATCATGATCCCGTCAGTTCTAGAGCATGAACCTTCTGGGAGGCCCTGAGCAAATCTTTCACTGAACCTAAATTCAACCTCCCACCCTGCTTCGTTTGCAGAAGAGAATATGTTTGTAGTATATCTAATTTTTTCATTTTCCCTCACTAAACCTTCAAAACAAATTATGTATTTATGTGTGAAACTGGAAAAAACATTTCACCTCAAGTGAAAACTTGAGCATCTTAAGACAAACACACTGAGAATAACTCTCCATGTTTGCATAGAATATTGGCCTTTGCAAAGCTGAGTATACTCCTCTCTAATCCTTGCTGTCAAGGGGAGCTCACTATAGGTAGAACAACTCAGGGTCAGCATCAAGGAGATGAGAGCTTGCCCAGAGAGGTGGGATAGAATAGTCAAGTATTCTGGATTCTCCACTTATTCAACAGAATCACCTATGTAAATATCAATGGGATTTTGCCCTGGGCCAAAACGAGGCCTTAAGTATGCAGTGGATTTACAATTGCAAGTGCTTTATTATCCATAGTCGAAAGAGAAGATACAAAAGCTGTTTGATTCACCAAGCAAGTACACTAGGCCTATGGACACTTTTGGTCCTTTTGCTAAGCTGTCAGATGTTTGAGGCAGTTGGCCAGATGGCTGTGTTTTACGTCCCAGCTTAACATTTTCGAGGCTGTTGAATAATGTAGATCCTTTTCAGTGGAGTGACCTTCTCCAGAGCAGGTCTGGGTTTTTGATGTGCCATGTGCACTACTGCTGGAAATTTATGGCTGAGCTAAATGTGAGAAAGAAAGAAAAAAAACAAGCATATTGAAACTTTCTGGCTATGAAGTATTAAAGTAGTAGAAGGCAATACAGTTGTTCAGAGCATTTCACAATTTTGTTTACTTCTTTGATAATATTTCTTTTTTCCATGCCACTTCCAGCTCTGGACCCATGGGTGCATGTGTTAACCTGAGTTTTCCCTCATTAGTTTGTCTCTAATCTGTAAAATTGTAAAATATATGAAGATAATATACATAATGTATGTGTACATTAATATCTATGTTTTGAAGCGACATTTTAAAAGGTAGGAATGGTTATTTCTGCATCAGTCCTATAACATTAGCAATTATTCTGGCACCAGTATGCATATATGGATCACCATATTCTAAGAAGGCTATGGGAACAGTGGAAAAGGTTTTGAGGGGGAAAACCCCTCCACTGTCAAAAGATCAGGAATAAAGAACCTCTGAAAGAAGTTAGGAAGAGTTAGTGTTATTTCTTAGGTTGTAACATGTGAAATTGCTCTTTTTACAGGTTAAAAAATGGTGTGACATTGGCCCTTTCATATGGTTCAATCTAAACAGCCTGGTGGAAAAAAGGCTGAGGAATGATGCACTGGCATCAGGTTCCAAAAGTTCTCATTAGTCATCTCCACAGAAGACATGTATGAGGAAACAGGTTCAAACAGATTTAAATTAGCACAGACTGAGACTATTTGACAATAAGAGGAATTGCATACAGAACCAAGAGACCTTATGGAATTTACCTTAAGAATAGCTTAAAAATCAAAAGGATGCCCAATATTGCAAGCACTGCAGACACAATTTTCCTAGGAGGAGAATGTGGACCCAGTGACCTTTTGGGTCCATTCCAGTTCTTGGTTTTCAAGCTGATCAATACAGAAAGGTACCTAAGGAAACCTTCTTTAGCGAGCGAGGAAGAGATGCCTCACCTCACTAGGAATTTAATTTATCACTATTGGGCTTAGATGCCCTTGCCTTGACACTCAAATTAAATAAAAGGGGAGATAAACTTCTCATGACCCCAAGCATCACGTTGTTTACGGTTTGATTGGGCTCTCCTAAGCCAGGGAAAACATATGTGCCTTCTATCTCTTCTCAAATGTCCCTGAGCTCTAGGCACACAGCGTTCCCTTTCATGTGAAACTTAACTCCAGAAACTCCTTTCTTCTTGGTCTTAAAAAATTAAACACACTGGTAGAATATACACTAAGTGTTAACAATGGTTATCCCTGAGGGACAGAATCTTGGGCAATTCCTAACCTTTATCTTTGTTTTGTCTATCAGTATTTTTCTAAAAATGTTCTTTTACAATGAGCAGGTACAGGTTATATAATAATTAAACCCCAAGACAGGCTAGGCTGGCATTCTAGCAGAAAGGAAGTAACACAATTGAGATATTGGTCAGAAACGCTGCCTGAGAATCTAAAAAAAAAAGAGCTGGAGCCTTTTTTTCTCAGATCAATTATCATCAGGCCACATGACATGCATTTGATAGTGTGGTAGAGTGTTTTGTTTTGTTTTCCTTTTAACGTTAGAACTAGAAGGAAACTTAAGAGGTCACTGACTTCAGTAGTTTTCTTCCAGACTGGGTGTCTTTCGTGTCAACTAAAACAGATGGATTATTTCAGGTTAGCTCTAAATCACATTCAAAAGATTACATACAGGTAGGAAGAATAACCTGGCAAGTTATGTAAAATCAAACGTAAAGGGGGGTGAGAAAGGCAATGAACAAGTAATTCTGATTTAACAGAAATCTGGGCAATTAGCCAAGGTGCGATGGGGCAAGATGACAAGCTGAGACCGAAGAGAGAAAGCCACAATGTTGATTGTTGTTCTTAAGGCATGAGAGTGACGATGGGTGGAGGTGGGAAAGGAAAGGGGAAAGGAGAACGTGTGTTTGAACACGCTATTGCTTCACGTGACACTAATACACTATTTGATCATTTCCAGGTTACTTCCACAATTTAGGGGCTACATTTCTTGATCACTTAAAAAATTGTGGTAAAAATCACCTAATATAAAATTGACCGTTTCAAACCTTTTAAGTGTATAGTTTAGTAGCACTAAATACGTTTACATTGTTGTGCAAACATCACTACCACCCAGCTCCAGAATTTTTCATCATATAAAACTGAAACTGTGTATGCATTAAACAATAAGTCCTCATTCCCCGCCGCCCCCAGCCTCTAGCAACCACCACTCTACCTTTTGTCTCTATGAGTTTGACTGCTCTAGGTATCTCATGTAAGTGGAATCATGCAAAATTTGTCCTTTCGTATCTGGCTTATTTCATTTAGCATAATGTCTTCAAGGTTTATTCGTATTGTAGCATGTGTCAGAATTTCCTTCCTCTCTAGGGCTGTTGCATGTGTATACACCACATTTTGTTTATCATTTGTCAATGGACACCTTTTGATATTGTGGATAATGCTGCTATGAACACTGGTGTCAAAATATCTGTTCAAGTCTCTGCTTTCAATTATTTGGGGTATATACCCGGAAGTGGATACATGTAGCAATTCTATGTTTCATTTTTTAGGAACTGCCATATTGTTTTCCATAGTGGCTGCATCATTTTATATTCTCACCAGTAATGCACAAGGGTTAGGGGTTACATGTTAATTAAGGCACTTAACTGAGGTTCTAAAAGCTCTGCTTAACTGCTTGTCAGGAGGGAAATGCCACAGATCACCATGAATGGAAGACTAGCCCTGGAGCATGTTGGTCATTTGTAACTGGTTTGGGAAAGTTGAGGAGGAAAAACATCAACGGGATTGAGAAGGAAAGGGAAAGAATTCTGGCAAAGATTTTATCGCCTTAGAGAAACTGCCCATAATTCAATTATAAATGTTCAAGGTTTTTTGGGGGGGATTGGGAGGAAGGCAGTAACAGGACTTCATAGCAACTCTTGAATATACAACAATAGTATGAAGTTCTCTTTCTCCTGTATCTACCCCCTGGTTATAGGGGGTGGAGAGTCTATAAAGAATCTTCCATTAAAATTGATGAAACTGTAAATAAAATACTGAACCCCTTAAATGCCTTAATTCTCTGTTGTAGATTCTGTATCAATGGAGATGGGAAGATTTTATTTTCAAGTCTGAACTAGAAATAAGCAGGAATAGCTTTCTAGAGTACAACCTACAACTAGCTGTGCTTCAGTCTGGGATCTTAACTTTGGGGCAGCTTTGGATTTTTTATAATTCGTCTTTGTAAAATGACAGGGTTTGTGGAATGAAACGTGTTTCCTGTCTGATTCATTAGGGTAAGGGAATCTAGGGTAACCTGACAAGAGAAAGAATTCAAGGCCAGTATATGTGTACAGATTCTGCCCTGCTGTGGCTCTATCACATAAGGGCCGACATATTGCACTTGGAAAGGAGATCAGTAGAAACTCCCACACTGAGAATTTACCTTCATCTTGGGTAGCTCTGACCTCAGAACCTATATTTTTAGTCTCAGAGAAAAAGCAAAAGAAGTATGTTGAAAGTCTTTACGACTGGAGCTGCGAAAGAAATCCTAGATGCAGGAAAATCAGCGGCAGGTTTTGTTTTAGAGCCTGAAGTCAGGTAGTATTGCAGCCTGGCAGCTCTTCATTCATCTTTCTAGGGTGATAACTTCCAACTTGAACGTGGGCACTCAGATTTCCACACCCTGTTAAGCAAAGTGCTTAAAACAAAACATTGAGCTCGAGTCAATGAAACTCAAGGCTGCTCCTATGGTTGATGTTAATCTAGAGAACAAGAGAAACCTTTTTAGATTTGCAGATGCCTTTGACAGTTTCCTCCCCCCCAGGATTCCATTTCACATCCATCTCACTCACTTTGGCAGTGGCGTCTGGCAATTTGAAAAGTGGGCCCAACAATAACTAGGCTTCAACATTCCAACCCCTCCCACACCATAACCCAACCCTGTTTTAACTAATGTTTTAACTGGGTACTTTTAAGTTCGGAGGAGTGTCACAACTGTGGCCAAATTTAACTTCCATAACTTTCCAGAGAATTAATATATTTGGCAGTATCGTTCTCACTCCCTGCCTTAAAAAAATTAAGTAAATGAGCAACCATAAATCTCAGAGGAGCTACGTGACTTCTAAAACGTCAAACAACCTCTAAGAAGTAAGTGGAATTTGGTCGAAGACCAGGTCTGCCCGATTTTTAGCCTAGGGTTTCAGGGTTACATAACTCCTTTTCTGTCAGGAATAGCATGTCATATGGCCTGTCACCAGGCAACACGAATTCTCTCATTATTTGGGTCTGGAAGAGGTGGGAAGGGCTGGTTGGAAAGGTAGGGAGGGAAGGAGGAAGGTAGTGAGGAGAGATGTCTGTGTGCAGAGAGGAGTGCGGGAAATAGTGGGACGGGAAATTTTAGGCTGTTTTCCAGTTAGATTTGTACAATTCCAACCTTTTAGGAATTGTTCTTCAATCTCCCAAATCTTACACCTTAGGCTGTTGGTTTTAAAGTACGGTATCCAGAGATGAACAGCATATGGACAGAAATTTCCTGCTATGATTAAATTGTTATTGAGAGCCTATGAATGGGGCTGTACTCTTGCTGCCTTAGACTCTAAGTTCTTCAACTGGTATGAGAATAAGCGCGGGTTCTTGGAACTAGACATGATTCTAGTTGAGGGCATGGATGAATGTTAACAAACGCAGAGGATGTGACCCTCATTTCCGCTATTTTATTGTATTTCTTCCCGACAATTGCTTGTTGTTAGGTCTTCATGACAATACATTTTGTGTGTGAGTCTGTGTCTGTGTGTGTGTGTGGGGGGGGGTGTGGGTGTGAAATCATTGCATTGCTCATGAAAATTTATCAGCAGATATCAATATCTATATCTCTACATCTATTATGTCTCTTAATTTTGTTGTATGAGGCTTTATAGTTTATACAGTTTTTTCATTTAAAAGAATTAAGATATAATTTGTCCACAGTGAAACATACCCGTATACAGTTCTATGGGTTTTCACAAGTATCTACAGTTTGTGACTGCCACCACAATCAAGATACAGAACCGTTCCATCATCCCCCTAAATTCCTTTCTTTCACTTTGTGGTCAACCCCTCCACCCACCCTCAGCTCCGGACAACCACTGAAATCAGGCGATCTGTTTTTCAAGAGGCATTGGTCTTTCCATCCCAGGTTGACCTTTATTATGAAATCCTATTACACTTCAGTTTGAATTATGGATTCAAGGAGGACTTTTTCTTAACTGTAAGGAAATACGTGGATCCCACCAACTTCCATATTCAAGATACAAGTAGTCACTTGTGGTAATTTTGGGACTTGATTTTCTGGCTTCTTATTCTTTGCCTGGTATTCCAAACGATACCCTGTAGGATATTTGCCTGGGAATAGATACTAACACTTACTGACTATGTCTGGTTCTGTGCTAGGTACTTTGCACATGTTATAAAACTTCATTTTAGTCTCACAATATCTCTGTGAAGTGGATACTATCCATCACATTTGCATTTACAGATGAGGAAACAGAGACACAGTAAAGTGAAGAAACCTGAGCAAGGACATATAGCTAGTGAGTGACAGAGCATAAGGCCCAGGCACCTGATGGCTGATGCAAAAACCTGTGTCAGCCAGTAACCTATGCAGTCTCGCCCACAGTCCTACTCCAGTAAACACAGAGCTAAGTGTTCATGTTTTTTAAATAGGTATAGTTGCTGTTAACAATATTTGTAATAACACACCATCTCAATGTTTTCTTATGATTTCCAAATGCAACTTATTATTATTGTTATTTGATTTTTTTATCATTGAAATAAAGAAGTGATATTCTTAATTAAAAGGGAAAAAAAAAACCCTTTATGTCACCGACATATGCACATATGTCTATAGAAAATAGTATAGACTCTTGCATCATACCTAATATAAAATCAACCTTTATTGACCTCTCCAAATATTTTATTTTGGGGTAACATATATTCTAGAGGAACATGCCATCCAGTTCTACTTAACAACTGTGGCATTCTCTTGCCCCTGAGGAAGAGGTGTTCAGTGGGCAGGAGCAAGAGAATGAGATGCAGGAGCGGGCAGCTTGTCTTGCCCTGTCAGGGAGCCATCCATCCCTGCCCTTCTTGTGAAGCCAGCAACGCAAAGCATCACTTAGGATCTCACCTGAAGTCTAGTTGATGAGAGAACCCAGCGCCCCCGCCAATACTAGAAGGCTCTGACTACAGCCTATAATCAAGATCTTCTTGCCTTGTACTATCTGCCTTGCATCCCATGGACTTCAGATACATCTTTTATTTCACTGCCATAAAACCAGAACAGAGAGTGCAAACAGGTTCCTCTGTGCCAGCCATAGTTCTAAGGGCTTCCTGTACACAGACTCGTTTATTCCACACAATATCCCTATGAAATTTATTCTCTTCCTTATTTCCATTTTACAAGGGATGAACCTGAGGCACAGGATAAATAACTTGTTCGAGGTCATATAGATCATTAGTGGAGGAGCCAGTGCCAAATGGGGCCCCAGAGGTCTAAGCTGCATAGTTTCTGCTCTAATCTTTTTTAGATCCCACATATTGGCAGCAACAGCCTTCTATAAAGGACACCCAGTCCTCTCCCTTCGATAAATGTGGGAGCGGCAGAAAGAGTGGTTCTTCATTACATTAAATGTAGTGTATCTGCCTTCTGCAAGTAAAATAAGGACCCTCACTCAGTTCACCTACAAAATTTAAAAACAAACTCTTGAATCAAAAACCAAAGCACATTCTCTCTGGTAAGAATCTTCTGAGTGCCTTGAGCTACTTAGAAGAAATCCAAGATATAGAAATAAAAATAACAGTGGTCAAACACCTTTGTAAACAGACTACTGGATAAACCCAGGCAGTGCCCAGCCTTCCTCCAGCCCCAAACCATGCAACCCTCCACCAGCCCACCTCGCCTCAAATCAAGGATTTCCTTAGGGAATGCAGCGGTAGGGAGGAAGGCCAAAGAGTGGTGAACTCCCAATACACAAGCTACCTTTTTATAAAAACATGCCAATGTTTCTAAGAAGTATTTGGGATGGCAAAGGAAAGTTCTGCCAATTCAGTGTCATGATTCTTGCTTTATTTTCTATCCTAATTTTGAGATTATTTATTAAATAGATACTAGGAATTTGGGAGAAACAGCTTTTCTCACCAAGACCTCTTTGTGTTCCTCGGACTGAGAGCAGATTCTTTCACAAGGACATCAAACCTCTGAGCTGGAAAACACCTCAGTGGTCACTGGCTCGTTCACCCATGCAGACTGATCGCTGGGTAAATACCATAGACCTCACGCACGGCTCACCTTCTCCAGCGTGTCATTCAGAGCATCCATCGTCTGTATTTTGGCAACATTTGCAACGACACTGCAAAGATAAAAAGACACTTCATGTAGGACCTGAAAGCATTCCCAGTGAAGAGGCCAAATGATTTATATAGAGGGCAGTCTACTTGGCTTTTAAGCTTTCACTAAGCTTGGCTACATCTAGAAGACAAAAATTCCTACCTCTGTGTGCCCATGCACTACAACAAGTTTTGTAGGCCACATTATTGCTATTATTGCTTTCTAAACTTTTCATCGAAGTATAGCACACATGAGAACAGTGCACATAGGATAGTCTCAGTGTGTAGCTTAGTGAATATGCACAAACTTAAAACACGAGTCTAACCAGCTGCCCCCTAAGGAGCACCACTACCCTGACTTAAAGCCCCATAAATTAGTTTGGACTGTTTTCGAACGTCATAACATGAATTGTGCGATATATACTCTATTGTGTCTGGCTTCTTTTCTCAGGCCAAGTTATTTTGTAGAAGAATTTCAATTAGGGCTGATCCTGCAGTACAATTTCTTATAGGAAACTCTGCACTTGGCATATTTTCTTTTTCTGGCTGGTTTGTGTTGGCTGATAGAAGTTATTAGGAAATGGACATAGATTGATGATGCCTAGAAATCTATTTTCTGGGATATATTTTTCAAAAGCTATTCTCCAAGAAAGTGTAAAGAGAGCTGTTTGTCCATGAAGATGAGGCACTCACACTCTGTGCACACACTCATGAAGCACATGTGAACGGCAGCGGTGGATTGATGGTGGAGCTCACGAGGCTTCAGCTTGAGGGCCTCTCACTGCACAGGCTCCGCCCAAGGCCCTGGGAGGGGCCCCGGCCATTTCAGATCTGTGACGTTTTATTATTTTCTCAAAATGGCCTCCAAATTCTGTAAGTTTCCACCTACTTATATCTCTCTGTGGTAAATAGGGCGAGAGAGAGAGAGGGAGAGAGAGACAGAGAGAGACAGAGAGAGAGACAGAGAGAGAGACAGAGAGACAGAGAGACAGAGAGACAGAAAGACAAAGACAGAGAGACAGAGAGAGCTATTTTTTCCTGTTTAAGTTCCGTAGTAGTTCAGTTCCCATCTTTTAATGACGACTAGAAAACAATTAAGTTTTTTTTTTTTTTTTAAAGAGGGTTCCAATTGCCACTTTACTACTCTCTAGGCAACTCCTTGTCCTGCATTGTTCAATTGATGTTAGAATGAATAGTAAGTCCCCATTTTCTGAGGTTCACAGAAACATGACTTGTCCATTGGCTGCCAGCTAGAAGGTCATTTCCAAGCTATGATTTCTGAGCCCCGGCCCGGGCATGTTAAACGTGTCACTGTAATAGCTTTTTGGTGGCGTCTTTAGGGTTTTCTATGTATAGCAGCATGTCATCTGCAAAGAGTGACAATTTAACTTCTTCATTCCCAATTTGGATGCCTTTTATTTCTTTCTCTTGCCTGATTGCTCTGGCAAGGACTTCCAACACTATGTTGAAAAGCAGAGGTGATAGGGGACAGCCCTGTCATGTTCCTGAACGTACAGCAAAGGGCTTCAGTTTTTCACCGTTAATTATGAGATTAGCTGAGGGTTTGTCATATATGGCCTTTATTATGTTAAGGTATTTTCCTTCTATCCCTATTTTATTAAGTGTTTTAATCATAAATGGATGTTGTATCTTGTCAAATGCTTTTTCTGCATCGATTGATATAATCATATGATTTTTGTCCTTTATTTTGTTTATGTGATGTATCACATTGATGGATTTGCGGATGTTGAACCATCCTTGTGCCCCTGGAATGAACCCTACTTGGTCATGATGAATAATCTTTTTAATGCATTGTTGCATTCGATTTGCTAGAATTTTGTTTAGGATTTTTGCATCTGTATTCATCAGAGATATTCGTCTGTAGTTCTCTTTTTTTGTGTTGTCCTTACCAGGTATTGGTATCAGGGTAATGTTGGCCTCATAAAATGAGTTAGGGAGTACTTGTTGGAAAGGCTGTGGAGAAAAAGGAACCCTCATACACTGTTGGTGGGAATGCAGACTGGTGCAGCCGCTATGGAAGGCAGTGTGGAGATTCCTCAAAAAATTACGAATAGAATTACCGTATGACCCAGCAATCCCTCTCCTGGGTATCTACCCAAAAAATCTGAAAACATTTATCCATAAAGACACAAGTGCTCCAATGTTCATTGCAGCTTTATTAATGGTGGCCAAGACATGGAAACAACTAAAATGTCCTTCGATAGATGAATGGATAAGGAAGTTGTGGTATATATACACAATGGAATACTATGTGGCAGTAAGAAAAGATGAAATAGGACCATTTGTGACAACATGGATGGATCTTGAGAATATAATGCTAAGCGAAATAAGTCACATAGAAAAAGCAGACAGCCATATGATTTCACCGATATGTGGTATATAAACCAAAAACAAAAAAAGAACAAGACAAACAAATGAGAAACAAAAACTCATAGACACAGACAATAGTTTAGTGGTTACCAGAGGGTAAGGGGGGAGAGGGATGGGAGATGAGGGTAAGGGGGATCAAATATATGGTGATGGAAGGAGAACTGACTCTGGGTGGTGAACACACAATGGGATTTATAGATGATGTACTACAGAATTGTACACCTGAAATCTATGTAACTTTACTAACAATTGTCACCCCAATAAACTGTAATTTAAAAAAAAGTGTCACTATAAACAGAGCTTGTGCTTAAGACACATTTTAGTAGCAGAAGAGGCTTTCAAAATTGACCAGCTTGCAATTCAAGAATAGTCAGGTATCATTTACAGAGAGAGTGCTTTCTCTATTCTAGGAACTATTCTAGATTTTAGGTCAGAAGATAAATAATATGGGATCCCCCCACACACTCTTGAGCTTTGCTTTCATCATGTGATGGTTATTTTCTGGTATCAAGAGAAACAAAAACTGACTGCTAATGCCACCAATGAGTATTTTATTTTAAAGTGGAAAAGATCCTCAAAAAATTTCCTTCACAGATATCAGAAAGAAAACTTTAAAAGTGATCTAAAAATATTTTATATGAAAGAGCCAGATAAATTCCAAGGTCTATTTCCCTCCTAATTCTCTTTTTGAGACTGTTGCCATTTTAACTCTTATGGTGGTACCTTGAACATCCTCTAATAGACTCCTTTAGAAACACCCCTCAACTCATCTATGGAAATTATCTTGAAATTAATAGTCTCTGAAGCACCCCGCATTACACTACTTGGAGGAGCCAGTTCCACACATTTCTTTCTTTTTGAATGCACTCATTTTTCTTAACCAAGGCGTAAGGTGGCTGGCCCATTTGCTTATTCCATCCAGCCCACAGCCCTCTGCTTAGCTCTGTGGAGAGTTCAGTGTACCAAGGTTATGGTGGAAGGAGCAGGAAGAAACCAGCCTCCGTATCTATAAGCCTCTGGTTCTGCCAAGTATAGTGTCCATTAGAAGTGTCTAAATAATTGAGTGATGAATTTAAAACAACCAAAAAGGCATTTATTTTTAATTTAGGAGATTTGCTTCAGCAAAAAGCATATTATGCAAACAGTGCAGCCTAGGGAGAATATTTTAAAGGCTAATGCGAAAATAGGATAAAGGGACGTGCTTCAGGTTTGAATGCATTTAGGATCGTGTTTTTTTAAGTACAAGACAGCCAGGCTGGAGTCGCAGAGCAGGAGGATGGGTCGGGGTAGTGATGGAGTTCCTGAAAGAGTCCTCCAGTCGGTATCCAGCCACCTTGCACCTGGCTGTGTCTTTCACCTTCCCCAATCTTGACCCCCACCCCACCCCAGCTTGGTGGCTACCTCTAACCCTGCTTAGCAAATACCGCAGGGGCCTTGGTTTGTGGTAAAATACAGGAAGGCCTCTAGCTTCTGGAAGAAGAAAAGTCACTCAAAACTCCTTGAGTTGATAAAGGAGAAAAAATTAAGCAGTCTCCTACCTTGTTTTCTCTAATCCTGTTTTTTTGGTATGTCTCTCCAAGATGCCAATTTCTTGTTTTTTGGAAATTCGCATTCCTCCAGCTTTTACTATAAACAAATAAGCATCAACACAGAAATCAAGGTTAGAACAGCAAGAGAAGGCTCGCTTTGGTATTCAAGGTATGCATTTAGATTTAAGTGAATTTTACAACTTATTTTTTAAAGATCTAAACTTTTACCTAAAACAACACAATACAAAAGCTGCCCACAAACCACATAAGAGAAGAAAAAAATATGTTTTGTGCAAACAAGGTGGGGAGGGGAAAAAGCCCAGAGGTCTGCTTGTTTACGTTAAGAGAAAGGGAACTGAGGTTAAAAAGGCAGCCCGTTACATCTTTGATTTGGGGAGGACGATAACAACATACTCCCTTAGGTATTGCAATGAAAACCATTTTTTCTTGTTATCAAACCAATTACATTCTTCATGATAGCTACCGACAATTACAATGTGACCCTCCTATTTTCCCACAAGATTAAAGTTTGTGCAAGGCTTGCATTTTTTTTTTTTTCAACTAAAGCTTTCAAAAGCCAAATTCCGAGAATGAGCCAAAAGCCAGGGCATGAGGTGATAAAAGGCATTTTATTCAACAGAGATGCTTCTGATCCCACCAGATACCCACCTTTCATCCTAGACCCTGAACCTCGGATGTTGGCTAAGCTCAGATATTGTAATGAGTAATTAAACTGCATTAATAATCCTGCCATTCAAGAGATCAATTAGTGTTAATTAGGCTACAGATGACCTAACAGCAACTCAAGTGTTTAACAATGTCAGATGAAATCAACTTTGAAAAGGAACAACCCATTTCAGATTGCAAATCAAAGCAAATACTTTCTTCTGTTCCCAGAAAATTTGCACATCTAAAAACTGACAAGCTCAAATGAGAAAAAAACTAAATGGACATTGATTTGTTTCAACCTGTTAATTCTTTTTATGGGAATGTCAGATGGGCAATTTTCTAAAACTAGCTCCAATAAAGTCAAAAATAAGGAAAGCCTGTTCTATTTCTCCATGCCCTTGTGAATTGACTTCGTCATTGTTCTTCTAAAATGATTATTTAATTTGTTTGATTATAATACATATATAAAGCACACAATTCAAAAAGCATGAAAGGTCTCCAGTCTCCCTCCTACCATTATTTCCCAGCCTCTGGTTCATCTCCCTAGATATTGCTAATGTTATAAGTTTCCTCTGTATTCATCCACAGATATTCTAATGTGTATACCTACATATTATTTTTTGAATGGCAGCATATGATATCCATCATTCTCCATCTTGTTTGTTCATATTTTTCATTCAATCATATATTTTCAAGTAAGTTCTATTTCAATACATATATAAAAATATGTCTTTTTAACATCTTTGTATTTTCATCATATGAACATTCTGCGTTTATTTAACCAATTCACAGATGTTAGACACTTCGGATGTTTCTAATCCACTGTCATTACAAACAATGCTGCAATGAATATCCTTTTATAAATAAAATTTTGCACAAGCACAAGTATACCTATGGGATAAATTCCTAGAAGTGATCTTGTTAGTTCTTAAGAGTATGTATATTTGGACTTCTGCTAAATCTTGTCAAATTGTCCTTTCATAGAGGTTGTTGCATCAGTTTACAATCTCACCAGCAGCAATGAGAGGGATTATTTCACCCTACTCCTTGCAACAATGTGAGCTAGAAAACGTTTGATTGTGTCAATCTATAAGTTTAAAAAAAGGTATCTCATTGTTTTAATTTGCATTTTTATATTTTATTAAAGCTTGAGCTTTAATCTTCTGTGTTTTAGAAGCCATTTTCTTTTTATGAATTGTTCAAATTCTTTGTTCATTTTTTCCCTATTGGATTGCTAGTCTTTTTCCTGTCTTTTTCTTATTGATTCATAGGTGCTCTTTATCTATGAGATGTATCACAAATATAAAATATTTTACCATTTACTGCCTTTTGTGTTAACGATGTTTTTGCAATCAGAAATTTGCTGGTTTTGTCAATTTTTTATTAGTTTTGTAAGGAGTCGTCCCCACTCTGATGTTTTATAAACATTATTCCTTATTTTCTTCTAGAACTTTTATGGTTTCATTTTGTATAACCAATCTTTGATCATAATAGTTAAATCCTTGACCCTTCTAGAATGTATTCTGTGTAAGTCATGTGGAAGCATGATAGATTTTTAAAGATTATTCTGATAATCTTAAAAAATCCACCTTTTTGGCAAACAGACATATGAAAAAATGTTCAACCTCACTAATCAGAGGAAAGCAAATAAAAACCACAATGAAACACCACCTCACTCCAGTCAGAATGGCTATCATCAATAAATCAACAAACAAGTGCTGGTGAGGATGTGGAGAAAAGGCAACCCTCATGCACTGTTGGTGGGATTGCAGATTGGTGCAGCCACCATGGAAATCAGTATAGAGGTATCCCAAAAAGCTAGAAATAGAACTACCTTATGACCCAGCAATTCCACTGTTAGGTATCTATCCAGAGAAATCCAAAACATTAATTCAAAAAAACTTACGCACTCCTATGTTTATTGCAGCACTATTCACAATAGCCAGGATGGAAACAACCAAAATGCCCATCGGTAGATGACTGTATTAAGAAACTGTGGTACATTTATACAATGGAGTATTACTCAGCCATAAAGAAGAAAGAAATCTTACCATTTGTAACGATATGGACGGACCCAGAGAACATTATGCTAAGTGAAATAAGTCAGACGGAGAAAGACAAATACCAGATAATCTCACTTACATGTGGAATCTAAAGAATAAAATGAACAAACTAATCAGAAACAATCTCAGAAATATAGAGGAAAAACTGAGGGCTGCTAGACGGGAGGGGGTGGGGATGAGGGAGAAGGTGAGGGGACTGGAAAGCATAAGAAGTAACCACCAGATTGCCATGGGGATACAAAAGACGGTTTGGGGAAGATAATCAATAACATTGTAAAGATTTTGTAGGGTTTACGATGGACACTTGTCTTATTAGGGAGACCACTTCATGGATGGTGTAGGTGCCAGACCACTGCAGAGTACACCTGAAGCTGAATAATACTGAATGTGAACTATAATTTAATATATATATAGTCACAGGATGTGGAGTACAGCATAAGGAATAGAGTCAGTGGAACTGTAACAGCTCTATACAATGTCAGAGGGATGGTAGATTGGGGGAAAGGGGGTAACATTTTGTGAGGGGTGTAATGTCTAACTATTACATTGTTTTGAAACTAACAGTTAAAAAATAAAATAGTCACAAAAATAATCCATATTTTGTCTACTAATTTGAAATGCCATCTTTATCTTATATTAAGTTCTCATATATATGTAAATGTGTATATATAGGTATATTACAAGTATGTATACATATGTGTGTATACATATATATATATGCATATATATATTTGTGTGTGTGTGTGTGTGGGGGGCTACTTCTAGACTTCCATTGTGTTCCATTAATCTCTGTTCCATTCATATGTCATTACAACTCTATTTAAATTATTGTAGTATTACAATGTATTTTAATATCTGACAGTGTTACTAGTCCTCCTTTGCCACATTTCCTTTGCAGAATTTTACTAACTATTCTTATTTATTTTCCACATGAACTTCAGAATCGGTTTGTCAATTTCCTATAAAAAATACTGTTGCTGTTATTTTTAAGGATATTGCTTTATATTTACAGAGTTTTTTAAAAGGAAAATGTGTATCTTTATATTCCTAGTAGCTCTCTATTCAAAAACATGATATACTTTTCCATTGTTTATATATTCATTTGAGTCCCTCGGTAAATTGTTCACATAAATCTCACACATTATTAGATTTATCCCCTATGCATTTTATCTTTGTTGTTGCTGTAGCTATTGTAAATGGGGTCTAGTCTTTGATTATAACTCGAACGGATTGTTATCCTTATATTACTTGATCTTATATCCAGATCTTATTGAATTCTCTTATTGTTTATAATAGTTTTTTATTGATTCTTAGGTTTTCCAAGTACAAAAATGATTAACATGCAAAGAATTACATTATTTCTTCCAGAATAATTTAAATAGTAGTGATGGTGAATGTCTTCGTCATCCTAATTTTTAAGATTGCTTTTAGTGTTTTCCTTTTAAGCATAATATGTACTTTATACACACACACACACACACATGTTTGTATATATGTATATGTATATATACATACATATATATGCCATGTATATAATATATATTTTCAAAAATATATTGTTTCATGTTAAGAAAATATGTAGTTAATTATACTAATTGAAGTCTTACAGTGAAACCATACTTGCATTCATGGAAAAAACTCCACTTCGTCATTTTGAATCACCACGTTGTTTTTTTATTGACTATAAAAGCCTCTCGCTAAAATTTTATAATTTCAGATGCAGTCTAGCGGGGGGAAATGTTATTCTCATATATAGTTTCCTTTAAATTCATAAGTAATCAACAACAGAAATGCGATTATGTGGAAATACCTTCTGAACAGCCACAGAATACAGAGGTGAAATAAACCCAGTGATGGCTTTTTTGGAAAGACTGAAGAGTCTGTGCCCCTGTGTGAGGGGTGGTGGTCTTCACAGCATCATTGTCTCTTTTATCAAGAAGAATCAAATAAGAGAGCTAGAATCAAGTAAGAGAGCTTCAGTACCCTTTCCAACAGTATTTTTCATTCTCCTTATGACAAGTGCTTTTAAAATAGGGTATATAGTAATTACTATTTGTTTTTACTGCTCCTTTTGTTTTCCCTGACGCTCTTGTTTCTATACATTTTCTTCCATCTGGACTGATTATTATCGCCAACTACAGAAGCAAATTGTTATCGTTAAAATAAACAACAGTGAAAAATGAGAAGACCTCTGGAATGCAGAGCTCTGTGTCACTCATTTGAAAGGACACTGACAATCCAGAGAATGTCCGGAGGAGAGTGACCAGAGTGGAGAAGGGAGTCGTGTCAGATGAGGAACTAGGGAACCTGGAAAGATCATTTCTGAAGAGGCAAAGACTCAAGGGAGCTTAGGGTGCCATCTTCAAAGATCTGAGAGCTGTTATGTGGGAAGAGAAATGGTTTCTTGGTGACGAAATATTATATAGAGTCCAAGAGCTCTACCCCTCCTGAACTCTGTGACCTTGAGCAAGATACTGAAACCACACAGGGGCTCTGTTTCTGGAACCTTCAAAAGGGAATAATACTGATTGTTCAGGTTGTTCTAGAGAATAGAGGTGACATAAGTACCTGGTACATGGTAGGCACTTAAATATTTGTAGTTATTATCATTTATATTTATTTCATGTTTCTCCAAAGGAGAGAATGAAGACCAAACAAGGAAAATTCCAGAGAGGCAGAGTCTGGCTACATGTAACAGTTTGTCTTTTTCAAAGTGAAGTAGATTGCCTAGTACATTTGTATGTCCTTTGTCCCTCAGTGTGTTAAAGTAAAGAAGTCTACCTGCCATGAATATCTTAGGAGTATTTTGGTGAATTTGGTAGAAGTTGAACTAGATGGTCTTCATTATGAAGTCCTTACTATGATTCTAACTCTTCCCATCTACTTACAAAGGAAAACCTATCACTTCTCTCCCATCTGAAAGAATATGAGGCACTTAACAGAGAAACAAATGCCAAAAGAAATTTTAAAAGAACCCAAAAATAGGAGTCCTTCATTCTTAACACTAAAATAGAGACATTTGAGGGGAAATGAAAAATCCTCCCAGAAGATTCCTACTTCCATCCAGGAGTCTGAATCCTCTCTGGGAGGGCTGTGGGCTTTCACAGTGATTTAGGAAGCGTAAGTGAACCACACGTTGGATTTCCAGAGCACTGTTCTTGTACCAAACTGGTTCCGATAGGTACTGTCACTTGGTCAGTCATGTACAGTAGAAGGAAGCCGAAGGTAATAGTCCCATACTATAATGGGTACACTGAGATATGGTTTAAGGCTCTCAGTACATTAGGGTGACTGAACCAGATGGAACCAGTTGATGGGAGGGTCAAGTTCAAAGCTCTGCTGCTCACACTAGTCTCCTGGGATGTATTTAAATCACTGTAAATAAACACTGAGAACCCAACACAACCATGCTCTTGCCCATTTTGCTTATGCCAGGTAGGTCTGATGCATAGGACGTCTTCAAAGTCTCGCTGTAACTAAGCTCATTTAAATTTGTAATCATTTACATAATTCCATGTTTTGGGATGATATTGTCCTTTGAACTTTTGTAGAAGGACAAACTGGAATTGGGCAAAGTGAAATATGAATTGATTTAACATTTTGG
The DNA here is from genome assembly GCF_004115265.2 of Rhinolophus ferrumequinum. Lineage (NCBI taxonomy): Eukaryota > Metazoa > Chordata > Mammalia > Chiroptera > Rhinolophidae > Rhinolophus > Rhinolophus ferrumequinum. The sequence goes on from NC_046291.1 coordinate 63,262,492, forward strand.
CTGGCCTTTGAATACAACTACATAAGTCTTTGGGTCCTCTCAGTTAGCAAAATGAACTAGAGAAAAAAATGTAAAAAAGAGAGATACTCTTTTGGATAGTTTCATTAGAAAACCTAAATGCACGTCGGGAAAATGAAACTTTGCTTTCCTATCTCTGAGTAAGAGTTTTACTGTTGTGGCTTCTTTTGTAGTTGATAACTTCAAGTTGATAACTTCAAAAACATACTCTTGAGTTTAGAATGTTATGTAATAATTTTCCAGTTAAGATTTATAGTTAGGACATTTTGCACAATTTTCGGTAGAGGGTAGTCAAGATAAAGGAAGTCCTGCAAGAAAAATTAAGCTTTTTTTTTTTGTTGTTGATCAGTGGGAAATGTATGTGAAAAAGCTAACAACACAAAGGTTTGTGCAAACTCTGCGTTGTGACTTAGAACTTTTATTTGAAGACTTTAATGAAAAGGTTAGATGTTTGCAAAGACAACTACCATGTTAATAAAATATTCAATTTGACAGCCTTAAACAAAAGGTTAGACGTTTGCAAAACATTTCCTTTGCATTTAACATTTGATTTTTCAGCAAATTTTAAACTGCCATTCAAGACCCAAAAGACTGGCATCAGAAGGTCATGGAACAAGGAGAGAGGGCTTTAGAGCAGGAACACTTTGGCATGGGGCCCATTTTATTTTTAAATCTCAGCCCCACTGCCCTCCAGCTGTGTGGCTTTGGGCAAGTCCCTCAATCTTGCTGACTTTCAGTTTGCTCCTCTGTGAAACAAGGCTAATGGGACATCATCAGTCTGTAGGGCTATTGTCAGGTCTACAAGGCTCTTTGCAGTGCCAGGGGCACAATGAGTATTGAGAAAATGGTAGTTGTCCTTGCATTCATCAAACCCCTGTCCCTGTGATGCTTGGGGTAGTGGGTCTCCCAACCTCTCTCAAACCTCAGAGATCAAAACCCTGTAAGTTGACTTGAGCAGACTGGAGCTGAGAGAATGAAGCCTTTATTGTTTTTATTGTTACTATTATTTTGCTTTTTTAAAAAATAATGCTGGTCCTTATGCAACTATGGTTTCACACTTGGGGATACACTCCCCAAACTTCCCTCTGTCTTTAATGAGCCAGAAAACTATTCTCTCTGAGGGTTCAGTGGTGGCCCCTCTGATGGTTCTGATTTAAATCAAATTTGACTTAAATCAAATTTAAAAGTGCAGGGAATAAAGAAAAGAAAAATGCAGGAACTCCTGCTCTTCCTAGTTTATTACGTAGTTGGTTTCCTCCATCACCTTCTCCGCACACATTTTTTGGCTGTTCATGTAATGGGGTTCTTATAAAACTGAAAAGTGAGGCAAATGAAAAAATAGCAGACAATCCAAAGCTAAGCTTGCTAGATCCCAGGACAGCTCATGTTTAATGTAGTCATGTTTAATGTAGTGTGGCATAAAATTTATAACCAGGGCCAACAGAGGTGCAATATATTGTATTAATATACAGGAAAGAAAAACCGCTAAGCACTCCACATGTAGGTGGGAAAGAGTTACAGCTGGCTGCCTTTTTGAGTGGTTTCATTTTTAACTATGATGGGGCAGGCATGTGCATCTTTTCCATTGCAGCTTCCTTTTGGTCTGATGACTGCAGGAGTGCCTAATGCACCCCTCTAACACCCTGAGGTCTTGCAACTGTGGAGGATAATTCCTTCCAACAGCTATGTGTTTCACTAGGCCTGCCTTTTACGGGGATTCACATTCACGTGCATAAGCTATCTCCTTTAATTGTCATAACAACCTTATAATAGCAATGGCATTTCTTACTCCCTGTTTCAGAGATGAGAAAACTGAGGCTCAGAGACGTGACGTAACAGCAGAGTTTAAACCCAGGTCTGTCTGAGTCCAAAGGCCATGTCAGACCCTTCGCATCCTATCATGTCTGCCTCGTACTTTCACGGATCTGTTTATTGCTTATAAAAAATCAGGTGAAGATTTAATGGAATTCTGGTGATGAATTGTTTTCGTTCCATAAATAAAATTTTGCACCATAGCAAACTGGTTCAGCCTCAAAATAGATAGCGAGACAAGCTGAAGGATGAGGCTTCTTTGTTCCCTTGCTCTCAGTGGGGAGGCAAAAGTCTGCCTTCATCTCCACTCTCATTACCTACCCCAAACCTCTTATCTGTAGTGTCACAGTTCATAATAATTAATTGTCATGCCAGAGGCATTTCGACATGCTTGATGGAGTCATGGTGCGCTATGTACACAGAGTAATTAGCAATCATTAGTGGTGGGGACAAAAAGTTCCTGGTGGTTTTATTCAAACTTTCATTTGGTTAAGTTTATCTCTGTGTTCTTTGTGCATAAATGTGATTTAGCAAATCAGGTTTTAGCTTAACTGTTTTATGAAGGACTGGGGTGGAAGTGCTGGGAAGAGAATGGTGTTCTTTCGTCTTTTGTCTTTACATAATGACGGCTCTTCTAATAATTTGCATATATAGTTCCTGACCATTAGGTAACGCCATTAATTTTAACTACAGATAGTATTAAGCTATTGCTAAGTTGAATTACAAATACAAAATGTCAGGAGTCGGCCATAGGAGACCCGGGCACGGTGCCCAGAACGGGAAACTCAGAATTAGTAGTAAAAATTCTGACTCTTCTCAGCGGGGCATCCACCAGGAAAACCCAGTGAGTCAGTTCTCCATACCTCGCACACTTTGCATCGGCCCTCATCCTCCACGGCAAAGTTGACTGAAATAACCTTGGCTTAGAGGTGCCAAAGACTTATACCAACAAATACATTTTATAAATGGAGAAAGACAACAACAAAACAATCAAGCTTCTGAGATCTTTCTTAAAGGAAGAAAAGAAGGCAGGCAGTTGAAAGAGCCTACAACGGGCTAAAAATAGGCCTGTATGCCTTAGTCGATGTATATGGCCATATGGTTAAGTACAATAAAACTAATTCCCATACTCCAGAGAGTTGATATAAATAGCACACATTTAAAACTTTAAAAAAGAGAGAACTGTGGATGCTTTGCAAAACACGTTGAGAGCTGTCTTTCCCAGTCCGCCCTCTCCAAAGCTTCGGTCCTTATTACAAAGCGCTCCTCAGCTTGTTGACAGGCAAACTACATCACTGATCACACTGCCCAACCCACTGGAGGTGGGAAAGAGAATTACGGTTGCTCTCTTCCATGTGGAAGCTCATTTGCCTGGCTACGAAGTCAAATGCTGTATAGGCATCTAGGGGAGACTGAGTCTTAGAGCTCGAATCTCTAGGGAGGAGGGATCCATGGCAGTGAATCCCCTTCCAGGTGTAGCTATTGTCACCCCTAACCGACAGGCAGGAAGGAAAGGTCCCACCTCCCTCCCTACCCCTTTCCCAAGCACCCAATCCCTTGTATTCCTATGTATAATTAGGTTTTCATTCAACCAGGTCAAGACAAATCCCCAAGTGGTTTTATACACAAGCCCGGAAAGGTGAAAGACATAGGGGGAAATCAGGTTGCATGAAGTTAAAAGGAACGATGGGCGGGTGAGAACCTGTGCTCTGTTGGGGTGCCTCTGGTGCAAGATGGGCCACAGCAGCAGTGAAGCCCTTGCTCGCTACAGGACAGAGGGCAGGTGGGCAGCCTACCTGCGGGAGGATGCCCCCCTTTCAGTGGGGAGGGCAGGACTTGCACTTCACTTGCCATGGCGTGTGCCGGTGCTGGTGCTGTGGAGGCTGAGTGCCAGCTGTGGCTGCCCCACTGCACCCTGGCTTTATACCAGCTGGGGGTGGGGCCCCTTAAGGGCATTGCTGAGCAGCAACAGGGCTTGTCACCTAGCTCTCTGGGAACCTGCATCTCCTCGGCAAGTTTCCCTCAGAAGAAAACATTCTTCTTACTCCCTCCATCTGAGAAGCCAAGGTAGATGGTTAAGGGAACTCCTAGTTTTCTTTCCCAGGAGGAAGGGGAGAGAATGAAGTTCAGGGGAATGCTTTTACTCTCCAACTACTCATCCATCAAGTATATGCTGAACCTACAACCTGACAGGCTCTTTGTCATATACCCGCATGACAAGGAGGGAAAGACTAGAGCTTTGCTTCCAGACATCTGTAGTCCTTCAAAAGAGACAATTACAAAGTGCTGTGCTTTTGTCCCAGTCTTTGCAATTGTAAGCATTTATACTAACAAAATAATTGGAGATGTGTACAGAGATATCTGTACAAGGATGATAATCATGTATTTCTTTTCTCTTTTATTCAGTATTCACTGGAATCAACAAAAACATCCCAAAATAAAGAGGGATAATTAGATAAGTTAAAATATAGCCATGAGAGCATTATGTACACATTTATAAATCATGCTTTAAAATAATATTTAAAAATGTGAAAAATAGTCATGCTAAGATAGTGAAAAGGTAAGATAGAAACTAGTAGATGGCAATTTTGTTGAACAGAAAAGGTATAATTTTAAGCTTAGGCATTACTGTATCTCCCGTGCTGATCAAAATTTAGCATATGACAGGCACTCAGAAATATCTCTTTGTTCTTTAATATAATTAAAAACTTCTGCTCTTCAAAAGAAAATTGTTTAAAAAAGTGAAGACCAGCTGCAAACTGGGATAAAATATTTATGGAACACAGTTCTGATAAATATTGGCATCAAAACTATATAAAGAATTCTTACCACTCAATAACAGCCCAATTAAAAAATGAGCAAAGGATTCAAACAAAAACTAGAGATGTTGACAATAAATAAGCACATAAAAAATGCTTTGCCTCATTAATCAATAGGAAAATGCAAAACAAAGATGATGAAATACATTACATATGTATTAGAATGGCTCAACCAAAAAAGAAAAAAAAAAGGAAAATACAACATGTTGGTGAAGATGCAGAGCAACTGGAACTCATGTATTGTTGGTGGGAATGAAAATTGGTAAAGCTACTTTGGAAGTCAGTTTGTCAGTTATAAAATTAAACATACACTTACTACACAACTAACAATCCAAGTACTAGTAATTTTCTCAAGAGAAATGAAAACATAAAAACCTGTATACAAACGTTTATGTCAGTTCTATTTGTAGTTGTCAAGAGTTAGAAATGATCCAAAAGTCCCATCAACTATGGAATGGATAAACAGATTGTGGTATATTATACAATAGAATACTAATCAGCAATAAAAACGAATGAACAGATATATACAACAACAGAGGTAAATCTCAAAAGTATTATGTTAAATGAAAGAAATAAGACTAAAAAATCTACTTACTGTATAATTCCATTTATATGGCATTCTTGAAAATTCAATACTACAGGAACAGAAATCAGATCAGTGATTGCCCGAGGAGGGGGTGGGGAGAGTGGTTTGACCACAAAGAACCAGGAGGAGACTTTTTGGGGCTGATAGAAGTGTCCTGTATCTTGATTGTGGTGGTGATTACATTCATCATACATTATATATACATCACATAAAAATGGTGAATTTTACTGTATGCAAATTATACCTCAGTATATACCTTGTATTATACCTCACTTATACAATAAAATTATCTAGTTATTAAATAAATGAATGAAAATACTCCAAAATATTAAGGGTAGTTGCCTATAGGTAGGAGTATTACCTGTTGGTTTTTATTATCTTCTCTCAGTTTTTATATTACTTTTTAAATAAATAAAAACCAATAAGATACCAAATGCAAAGTCAACAAAAGCAAAAATGAACATGTAGGACTATATTAAACTAAAAAGCTTCTGTACAACAAAGGAAACCATTAACAAAAAGAAAGGGCAACAAATCAAATGGGAGAAAATGTTTGCAAAACATGTGTCTGATAAGGAGTTAATATCCAAAATATATAATGAACTCATACAACTCAATAGCAAAAAATGAACAATCTGATAAAAATTAGCAGGGGACCTGAACAGACATTTTTCCAAAGATGACATACAGATGGTCAACTGGTGCATGAAAAGGTGCTTAACATCACTAATCATCAGCGAAATGCAAGTCAAAAACACAATATCACCTCACATCTGTTGTTGGAATGGCTGTTGTCAAAAAGACGAGAAATAGTAAGTGTTGGCGAAGGTATGGAGAAAAGGAAACCCTTGTGCACTGTTGGTGAAAATGCAAATTGATACAACCAGGATTGTAAACAGTGTGGAGGTTCCTTAAAAAAATTAAAAAACGAACTACCATATGATCCAGCAATTCCACTTCTGGGTATTTATCCAAAGGAAACAAAAACATTAATGGGAAAAGATATATACATCCACCCTGTGTTCACTGTAGCATTACTTAACAATAATCAAGATATGGAAACAACCTAAGTGTACATCAATTGATGAATGAATAAAGAAATGGTGGTATACACAATGTAATATTACTTAAGTCATAAAAAAAGGAAAAACATTGCCATTTGTGACAACATGGATGGACACAGAGGACATTATGCTAAATGAAGTAACTCAGGCAGAGAGAGACAAATACCATATAATCTCATGTATATATAGAATCTAAAAAACCCAAGTCATAGGTACAGAGGACAGACAGGTGGTAGCCAGAGGCAGGGATGGGTGGGGGGTGGGCAAAATGGGTGAAGGGGCTCAAAAGGTACAAACTCCCAGTCATAAAATAAATGTCATGGGGATGTAATATACAGCATGGTGATTATAGTTAATAACACTATATCATATATTGGAAAGTTACTAAAAGAGTAGATCATAAAAGTTCTCATCAAAAGAAAAAAACATTTTTAATTATGTATGGTGATGACTATTAAGAATTATTGTGGTGATCATTTTGCAATATATTCAAATATCTAATCATGTTGTACACCTAAAACTAATATCATGTTATGTGTCAATCATATCTCAATTTAAAAAACAATAACATTTTTTGGGGGAAAAGTGTGTTAAAGTGTTGTGACCGAGTTAGGTAGATGCTCTGGGAGCAAAGGGAAGGGATCGTCGTATCATCTGGCAAACATTTTGTGAGTGGCTTTCTCTGCTTGGCCCTGGACTAAGAGCTGGTGTGAGAGGTGACAAAACCCCATACCCGTTTTCAGTAAATGTCAGTCTCCTAGGGGATGTACAAGATGAGATGAGAAGGCTAAGAGGACTCTTTCTATGATTGACAAGGTTTATAGTAATGGTGTTCAATAGAAATTTCTGTGAAGATGAAATGTCGTGTATCTGCTTTCACCAACATGGCAGCCACGAGCCACATGTGCTTTGAGCACTGGAAATGTGGCTCGTGCAACTGAGGAACTGAGTTTTTAATCAATTTAAATATAAATAGCTACATGTGATTTGTGGCGACTATATTGGATGGCATGTGTCTGTAGCATCAAAACAGTTGTGTGACTGTTTGTTGCCCAGATCTCATCGATTATCTGCGTGTTGCAGAAAGCAAGGAGGATACCAAAGGACAACCACCCTTCAGGAGAAATATGAAGGGAATAAATACTTAGAACACACAGGGCATCCTCTCTCAATGCTACTCATCCCAACCTCACATATGTACATGAGCTTCATAGACTACTAGGCAGCACGTTAGCTTTTTGTCCCCAAATGGAAAATGTAGATCTACAAGTTAATGACAAGACTATAAATGGGGATATAATAAAAGAGTGACATAACTAACAAAGAAACAAACAACCTTTTAACTGTAGAAACACCAGTAGAGAAGGGGGGAAAGGGAAAGGAAAAAGGAGGCCAATGTGTTTTTCCTTCTGGTGGCCTCTTCCAGCACATTCTTCCCCACTCTGCCACCACCTCTGCTTCCCCAGGAATAGGAGGTCCAGAGTCTTGAGGCTGACTCCTTTGAGGCATGTGTACAACCACAGGGTGCCTCCTCACGGTGGTGGGCTCTCCATTGCCCTATCTTGTGCTAGTCATTAAAGCCCAGGCCTGCTGTGCACACTGTCAGACGAGCAGAGCCGGAATTATTTATTTTGAGGATGTACTACAGTCACCACCAGGATCAAAGTCTCAACCAAGGAAAGCAACATGTTATTACTCTTTAAATGGGCTTATAAACCTCATTCGAAGGTAGTAGCTCGCCTAGTAAACAGCAGTGGGAGAGTAGTTCATGCTAGGGCTGCAGTATCTGGGATTGTGCTTAGTCATGCTAGAAGCCCAGTAAAGTGGCTTCTCACGACCTTGAGGTTGCCAGAAAGCTTTCTGTCTTTTACATGAAAGGACAATATAACATGAAAGACATCAATAACATTTCAAAATTATACACTTTCATCAGAGTACTTTCTTCTTTTAATTTGTGTGCGGGGAGTCATTATTACTTTCTTCATGCACTTATAGCTTTGCAGTGTGCATCTTGTATTTTACTTTCCCCCCTTAACATCAGTTACACACTGGACGAGTATCTAATGCCCAGTTCTAAAGTATGAGAAATCTGAGTGTGTCAAAAATGATAGGCAAGAAAGCTAGCCAGAGAGTAATGCCTTTCATGTGGCAGGATGGTTTAGAGGGAAGCTCCCTTCAAGGGGCCCTGCCCCTGTTTTGTAAGATGCTTCTGAGCTTCCAGTGCCTGCAGGTTCACTAGCTTCCTGTGTTGGTTTTTAAGATGTAGTGTGCCTTCCTCTCCCCTCTCTCTCCAAACACCAGGATTTTCATTTCCATCAGGGACGTTTTTAATTCTTGGTATTCTTTAGCAGCACACTTGTGCAGTTATCTCCATCCATTTGCTGGACCCAAACTAAGAATCCACTAATAATTCAGAGATGTATGTAGGGATCTTTGCTCCAAGTTATCACATAGACAGACGCCTTTGTAGATGGGGGATTTCCCCAGAAACAAAACAAGTCTGTATGCAGGATAGCATATGGGCATCGTTTTGAAGGTAGTCAATCTTGACAAAAAGGTAAACAGTGGAGAGTATATTTCTCTTGCCTGGAGCCTTGAGGTGTTAGTGGTGGGTGTTAGAGCAAAGAGGCAAATAGACTTCATTAAAAGATAATAATAGTCACTTGTTTATAGACGTACACTTGAGAAAAGATCAGTGAAAACACTCATTTCTGTAACCCCCTATCTTTCCCACCTCCTATAAAGTAAAAATTTATTTACCCTATTTTACAGGTGGGAAAAAGTCATAAAAGGAGATAAAGAGAGGCAAATTTAGTTGTTAAACACTGTAAAATGGCAGAGGAATTATTGGAAGCTGCTATTAATCCATTGTTGGTCCAATCTTTGTTATTATCCAGGAGTTTGACAGACCCATCAAGCATCTGAAAAGTCAGGATAGGAATCAGTAGAAAACAGGCCAAGAGCAGCATACTCTCTGAAGAGCAAATGCTAATAATACGTTATATGTCACAGGGATGAGTGTCCCTTCCCTGTGTTAGAAAGTTTCAGGTATCAGAAATTCTGCCATGAGTTCCAACGTTAGCCAGCCTGGATCACGGGAAAGAGATGCCTTGAAAGGTTGCCAGCCACCAGCCTTTTGTGGGCCAGTGTGTGACTGTACCTGCTCCACTGCTGGTTTCCCTCCCCTGCCCAAAGCCCTCCCTGCCTTTCCTGTTAATGGAAAAACTAGAGCTGCAGATTCATAGTGTAAATTTTTGCTGTAATTTTTTTTTTCACTCTCTATTACTAGTTGATTTTAGTGATTTGTTTTCTTTTTTGATTTCATTCAGTGTCTTCTCTGGTGTCTCCCCATTATATGTGCTCTAGGTGGATGTGGAGAATGGCAATGAGTTTATGGAGAAAATATTCACTTGGGCCTTGGGCTTAAAGGACTAAGACATACTTGCTGATGAGAGCCTACTCTCAGAACTACACATGATAGGGGGTGGGCTTCTGAGCCTGGGGATCCCTTTACATGTATCCCAGACCACTGTATTCACGATGTCATAGCCCCTTTTCCTCTGAAAGTTCCATCCTACTGTTGAGAAAACAGTACTTCTTTACCTCTTTATTGCAAAACTCTGTCTTAAGTCTCCTACAAATTAGTCAGCTAATTTAATATCTCTGAATATTTTTATATTTTTATTTATTTAACAGATAATACATGCATGTAATTCAAAACTCAAAAGATGTAAAAGGAGACATTAATGGAAGAAATTGAAGACAAGATATTTTGTGCTCATAGATTAGAAGAATTAATAATGTTAAATGTTCTTAGTACCCAAAGCATTCTAAAGATTCAATTCAATCCCCATAAAAATTCCAATGGCAGTTTTCACAGAAATAGAACAAACACTCCTAACATTTGTATGAAACCACAAAAGATCACAAACAGCCAAAACAATCTTGAGAAAGAACAAAGCTGGAACCATCATGCTCCTGGATTGCAAACTACATTACAAAGCTATGGTAATCAAAACAGTATGGTATTGCTGTATGATTTCAATTATATGTGGAATCTAAAAATCATAAAAACAGACACATAAATCAATGGAATAGAGAGCCCAGAAATAAACTCATGCATATATGGTCAATTAATTTATGACAAAGGAACCAAGAACATATGATGGGGAAAGGACAGTCTTTTCAATAAATGGTGTTGGGAAAACTGGACAGATACATGCAGAAAAATGAAACTGGACCATTCTTTCACACCATACACAAAAATTAACTTAAAAAGTGATTAAAGACTTGAATGTGAGACCAGGAACCATAAAACTCCTTAAAGAAAACACAGACATTGAGTTCCTTGATATTAGCTTCGGTGATGATTTTTTTGGATCTGCCACCAAAAGCAAAGGCAATAAAAGCATAAACAAACAAATGGTACTATCTCTAACTAAAAAGCTTCTGCACAGCAAAGGAAACCCTCAACAAAATGATAGACAATTTACTGAGTGGGAGAAAATATTTGCAAATCATGTATTTGATCAGGGGTTAATATCCAAAATATATAAAGAACTCATACCACTCAGTAGCAAAATCTAACAATCTGATTGAAAATGGACAAGAGAATTGAATAGACATTTTTTCAAAGAAGAAATACAGATGGCCAACTGGTGCATGAAAAGGTGCTCAACATCACTAATCATCAGGGAAATGCAAATCAAAACCACAATGAGATATCACTTCACACCTGTTAGAATGGCTATTATCAAAAAGACAAGAAATAACAAGTGTTGGCGAGGGTGTGGAGAAAAGGGAACTCTTGTGCACTGCTGGCGACAATACAAATTGATGTAGCCACTATAGAAAACAGTATGGAGGTTCCTCAAAAAATTAAAAAGAGAACTACTGTATGATCCAGCAATACCATGTTTGGGTATTTATCCAAAGGAAACAAAAAAAAAACTCACTTGAGAAGATATATGCACCATTTTATATGTAAAATGGAATATTATTCAGCCATAAAAAGAAGGAAATCTTGCCATTTGTGACAACATGGATGGACATGGACATTTTGCTAAGTGAAATAAGTTAGACAGAGAAAGAAAAATATCGTGTGATTTCAATTATATGTGGAATCTAAAAATTAAAAACAAAAAGAATTAACCAAGCTCATAGACACAGAGAATAGATAGGTGATTTCCAAGGGTGGGGGTGATTGGAAGGTGGGCAAAATGAGTGAGGGGGTAAAAAGGTACAAACTTCCAGATATAAAATAAGTAATAGGGATGTAATATATAGCACAGGGACTATAGTTAATAATATCATACTGTATATTTGAATGTTGCTAAGAGAATAGATCTTACAAGTTCTTATCAGAAGAAAAAAGGTTTCTGTAACTATTTATGGTGACAAATGTTAACTGATAACAATTCAAGTTGTTTTCTAACCATTTACGATTTCAAGTAATGTTGCATTGAATAATCTTGTATAAATGCAACTTTGCCTCAAAGTGTGTGCCGGTTTACCTGAAAGATAAATTTCTAGAAGTAGATTGCTGTATCAAAAGGTACGGGCATTTGAAATATTTCTGGAGGGCTATTCCCACTAGAAATATATGAGTGCCTTTTCCCCCACAGTCTTGCCAATAAGCCAACTTTTGATCTTTGTCAAGCTGATAGGTGAAAAATAGCATTTAATTTTATTTTTAATCTGCATTTCTTTTAGTACAAGTGAAGTTGAACATCTTTTAATGTTTAAGACTCATGTGCTTTTTCTTTGTTGGAAATTATTTATTTATAAATTATGTTGATTCTTCTATTAGTTTGTTGGTATGTTGATCATTTTGGTTATTGCTTTTTTAGAAGCTCTTTACATAATGATTTCAGGGTAACAAGTAACACTTTGATAACTTTCTTGACTAAATTAAAAATACATATAAATTATTGATCTATATGTCAAAAGTCTCCTCTAGAAGAAATTTTGCTATTTTCAATGCTGTTATTCATTAAACAAAAAAATTTTTTTACTGATATTTTCAAACATACAGAAGTAGAGAGAATGGCATAACAAACTGTCATGCACTCATTATTCAGAATCAGAAATTATCAACACGTGGCTGATCTTATTTCATTTATAACCTCTTCTTGCTACCCCCCACCCCCACCCCCAGATTTCTCCCTCCACCATGGACTATGTAGATGCAAAAATCTCTGGTGTTATATAATTCACCATAATGATTACTATTGTTTTTAAAATATTACTATTATGTCTCCTAAGCAAAATGTAGAGTCATCCTTTAATATCATCAAATAGTCAGTATTCAAATTTGCCTGATTGTCTCATAAATCTTTTTGTTCTAGTTTGTTCACATAAGAGTCCAAACCAATGTACACATTGTATTTATTTAACGTATCTGGTAAGTCTTTTTGAAATTTATGGGTCCCTGTCATCTTTTTTCTTTGTTGAAGAAGCTGGATCTATATTCCTGTAGAACTTGCAATATTCTGGATTTTCTTGGGCTTTTCATGTTTTCCTGTGCTCTGTATCGGCTGCAAACTGGTGTTTAGATCTGATAGGACTGATCCAGTTCAGGTTTGTTTGTTTGTTTGTTTGGCAAGTGTACTCCAGGGGTCTCACTGTGCACTTCCTGTTGAATTATGTCAAGAGGCATGCAAAGTCTGGAGGTCTCTGTGACATCGAGGGTTATCCGTCAGTTTAGCTGACATTCTGCTTTTTAAAGAACGCTATTAGAAACAGGAAACAAAACTCGTCTCTATAGAAAATGAAGTGCTGAGGAGAAACCCACAACTTTGTTTTGGGAGGAGAGAGTATGCAACACGGGGAGCTGAGTTTCATATTAACACAGTCAGAGGCTCAGAACAAAACTGCGTGGTTTTGGTTCACGTCCCCTTTAGTCCTCAGTTCAGGTTATTTGTGGGACGTATACGCTGGCTTACTGTGTCAACGCGTGCTTCGATTTCAGGCATTTTTCTACCTGCTTTTCCTTTGCATTTGACTTGGACTAAAAAGGTCTTCATCTAACTTATTATAGTTCCCTTTTGTTAATGAAAGTTTAGGGGGCTTGGAAAATGTCTTTTCAGGAATTCTTGATAGCTAAGGTCTCTGCTGTGATCACATGGGCGTTCAGTTTCTAAGTGATTATTGCTCGCTCTGTCTTCCTGCCTCTGAGCTTTCATTTTTCTCACGACACTCCTCTGCCCTGGTCGAGGCCCCCAGCCTTCCAGGACCCCACCCATCCCTGTGAGATGCTCCTGCAACTGTCTCATTCTCCCCATTCATAATGCTTCGTGGGGTTGACGAATGAAATTTCATACTATCCCAGATTTGAACCAACCCACAGGTCCTCTAGAATTGTTTAAAGGGAATCAAGTTTCTTAGTTTGTGCTTTTAAAAGTGCATTTCTTCAAAGAAAAATAGCCCACATGGTTTCTCAATGAAAAGTGACTTTCCTCAAAGCATTTCTACAATAACTGCGATGTTTCTAGTGCTTAAACATAGAGGGGAAGTAAATACCAACTTCATGGTCATCTTGGGTAAGAGATAATTCTGTTATTCAAATAAAGAAATAGAAATACAACTGTGAGTCATCTTATTTTTCTAGATGGTTTTAAAATTCTCTCAATCCTATTAATTAATCTCATTTTAGTTATAAAAATAACTTTCCTAAACATATGGTAATCCTGTTAGGAAACACAAAGTTATAAACTAATGAAATCACAAGCCAAGTCTCTTCTTTGAAAGGTTTCACAGGTGCCCCCACTTTGGACCTTCTTTTCCCTGTGGGTATGAAAGCAATGGTAATAGTCTGTCTTTAAGGAAAAGATGTGTGCTTGCGTGGGTTGGAGAGTAGATGAGCTTGAAAAGAGGCACATGTGCTCTGCTCTCTCGGGTATTGTGCTGTGGATGTACGTGGTGCTTGATGTGCTTTAGAAATTGGAACATGAATGAAAATCTGAAGACACTGATAGGCCTTGTAGAATTTGATTTCGACTATTCCCGAAAAGAAGTCGCGCGAGAATACCCACTTTCTGAAAATAATCTGCTCTTTAATAGTATTGGTTAAAGGTTAAAAAAAATGACAGATATATATACTAAAATTTTTATAGTATAGTATTAATAGATTTAGTGGATTACATTACCCATGAATCTGGTTTCTGAATAGGAAACCTTTCCAAGGTAGATAATATTAAAACATTTTTGTCTTTTCTATATATGATCGCAACTAACCAAAGAGATTTAAAAAAATAGTCCCTTCATTTTATTCGCTTTGCTTTGTAGTGCTGGGTTATACACCCTTTGAAATCCCATGTCTGCACGGAGGTGTGGGAAATACAAAGTCCATGGATTTTAAGATGCTCGGACAAGAACCTTGACTCTGGATTCCGGGTCTCTCCATCCCCTGAGTGGTTATTAACAAAGCTAACTTGCAACAGCAGCATTTTAATCTTTGCATGAGCGTGGTGGTGGGGGAGGGCTAGGAGAGTAGAATCTGTTTATTATTCAGATCACATGGTATGTGCTTGGCACAAAATAAAACACATGTTATTGATGCTGAGAATACCAGGCAGGACAGTGGTGAGAGGTGTTTTGATCTTAATTGTGTGGTACCAATAATAGTCAGCAGGAATGTTGGCTGCTCCAATGTCTAGAATTCCACTTCAGAAAGGGAGGGCCACCAATCCAAGTCACCAAAAAAATCTTACTAGTGCCGTTGGAAGACAACAATGACCGACAGTTGTGCTAAACAGTCATTTTAAGGGTTCTACTCTGCAACCGGTGTGTATTCCATAAAAACAGAAGGACAAGAAAAGGATCGTCAGCCTGTGAACTAGGGAAAAGGTCAGAAAAGAGCTATGGGATCAGACAAAGAACAGAAATGTCAAAAATTAAGCAGAAGAGAGAGAAGAAAGAAAAAAGAAGGCGCAAAGAATACCTTGTATAAAATGGGAGTTGTGTGGTGGTATCTAGGGGACAGGCAGGCAGAAGAGCTGATTTCAAGAGCAAAGCCACATGAGAACAAAACCTTACGTTAAATGCCAGCATTCTGCTTTTCAGCCAGTGGAACGTGCTTCAGAAAAGCAGCACTAGGCTTTGCTGAAGCCCAGTCAGGTTAGTAGTGAAAATGTCACTGAGGCTTGGGTGCCTGTACTTCCCAAGCCAGGGGCATCATCATGCTTTGTGTTGGGGGGGAGAAAGTAGAGCCCCTGGGTCTCAAACGAGTATTTTTTCTAAAGCCAAGAAAATGTCTTTGCTTGCGCAATTTTCTTGCACTATTAAAATGCGTTCTGCTTCTTTTCCTAGCATGCCAGATCCTGATTCATTTGGAGAGAACAGTTCCTTTCTAAACACCCCTTTCATTGTTTTCTATCCCAAGGACCCATGTTCTGAAATAGTTTGTCAACCAAAATGCATTTGATAAGCAAGTCATAGTTCTACTTTTCCTCCTCCGATGTATAGACCAAAGCTTTGTATGGGCATGTCCTCGCTGATACTAAAATTCCAGGGAACAGTGTGCATCTGAGCTAGCCTGGGAGGCCGCGGTGCAGTTTGGCCCTCTGACTGTCCAAATTACCTCAGAGTCTATCTGGGCAGTTTCGTTCAAATTGAATGTGAATATTTGTAGGTGGGATGAGTGTTCTCTAGTCTGCCCAGGGCTACTCAACTCCCTGTGGTGTTACTTCTGCTTCCCGCCTTTAAATGGATGGTCTGGCTTCTGAAAGCCTCTGCTGGGAGAGTGTATAATTTCCCCTCACTGAAAATAGTTCTGAGTGCCAATCTTTACAGCCCCTGAGCAGCCTAGAGATCCCAGAATGGGGACCACAATTATTCCTACGAGGTAATCCATGTGGTTTCTGGGTGATGTGATCATGTCCTCAGGGCACCTGAATCACCAGTTACCTCTTTGAAGGATGGACTGTTTTTTATCAATTTTTTCATATTTTGCTTAACTTCTGTGCACCCATTTGGCTACAATATCCTCATAGCAAACTATCACTTAGGCGATACAGAAACGCCCTTATTACAGGTCTTTTGTTCTCTGTTTGCTTATTTGGTTCTTCTTTTCATTTTCCTTTGATCTCTAGAGAGCAATAGAAGGAAGAACCAGCTCTACCCAGAAAGGAAATCAAAACAACTTTCAAAATCATACAGTAATATCCTCCTCTGCTCACACCTTAGGTTAAACAAAAAGAAAAAGGAAATTTGATCTGAATGCGAGAGAAAAAATATAATTTAAACTTTTTCAGCCTAAAAAAAGTCACACCAATTTGATGCTGTGTTTACCATGGTACACTTAATGAAAATACGTAGGAAAAAAATTGAAAAAAGCAAGTTCCTATGCTATAATCTTAATTGCTTTTTTAAAAAAAATAATGGAACCTGGTTTTTAATTACTCTGGTATCACAATTTATAGGTTAGCTGGAATTCTGCCTGTATTCAAAATGAGACAGAATAATATAATTTCATATAAGGCATTTATCGCAACAAGAGGAAAGAAAATAGCCAGTAGTAATAACGTGGAAGGAGAATCATTGGCTCTCGGGGCAGGAGGAGCCCTTAGAAGTCAATTAGATTAACGGACTCATTTAATTTTATTTTGGATTACAGTGTCATTTCTGCAATATCTCCACATTTCTATGCCATAGGTTCATGCAAGATTGAAAAGACCATTAAGTTTTTACAATATGACTAAGAGTTCAAAGATTCAACTAAAGGAAAAGTTGACCCTCTTTGGCCTTACCTCTGTAAATCTGAGCATAATAATTTAAGAGGGACGATAGCTCCTGGGTTTTGACATCTACAGGATCTACATTTGAATACTGCCTTCATCACTCATCAGCGGCAGGAGTTGGGAGACACTTCTGTGAGGCTCTCACATTTCTGCATTTGTGAAAGCTTTTGTATTAGATCATCTTTTCTAGGATGCATACTGAATGGTCTTAGGAGACACAGTGTCTCCCTCCAGGGCACTGGGCAGATTTGTTTGTTATTCAAGATAATAAAAATAATGTTTCTTTTGGGGGCAAGAGCTGTGTGCGTTACTAATAGCTCCCTTATAAGACTAGGGGTTCTGAAGCTGGGGGTTTCTCATTTGTGAGTCAGGCTTACAGAGTGGGCATCACTGCGGGGTTTCTCCCCATTGCCTTCATAGGACTTAGAGGGGGCAAGGAATTATAACTGTCCTGAGCAACCTGAGATGGTTGGTCACGCTAACTAGATAGCGGATGTGCGCATGAAGCTCATGCTGTCTGTGGTGCCCGGAAAATAAAGTCCTTTGTCTCTGACCCAGTAGTTTTGTGTTTTCTGCCAGCATGCATGAAGCAGTGGCAAGCTAACTCATTAGCTTGCAAGTAGGATACATCTCAGACCTTTCATAGTTCTTGACAGTGGGATGCTTGGCAAGCACTTCCCTAAGCCTCAGTTCTCTTAACTATAAAATGGAGAGAATCACTTCTGCCTTAAAGAGTTGTGAGGATAAAGGAAATGGTGCAGGTAAAGCCGATACGTAGCCCAGGACAAAATAGGTCCTCGACAGATATTGATAGTTGCTACTTCATTAGTGTAATTCTTATTAGGTAGACTTGTTCTAACCCAGTCATTTCACTGGTTGGCTTGTGTGTGTGGTTTGTGTGTGTGTGTGTCTTCCTGTCAGTGTCTTCACACAATAGAATGTAGCAGATTACAAGAAGGCTCAATTAAGTATTTATTATTATTTTTATTATCAAGATAAAATTGATTTATGGTTGAGCCTGGTTACTGATTAAAAGGTCCCCCAACTGGATGATTCAGTGATCCTACATAGTTATTGCAGTTTTTCAAAGCTCTTTTTAATCTGGTGAAACCATAACTAATAGTATTTAATAAATGACCTTTGAGGTCTTCCCTTAAAGATCTCCAGGAGACAGTAAAATTAAAGTTCCAGGTAACACTCTTCAGAGATTATTTGCTTGGCATCATATGAAAGCATTTCACTTCTGTCATACATAGTAAATGCCATATACAAACCCATCAATCTCAGCTGTTATGGCAAACAAAGCTGAAAATAGCATTCTCATCATCTATATTTCCAAAAATGTTATATATGTGTATGTGTATATATACACATATATACACTTTAAGGCAGATGTGTATATATATGTATGTATGTATATATATAGTGAATATGTGATATATTTATGGTCTTTTCTTCTAAGAGTCAGAGACAGTTTTCTTCAGAAGAAAAAGATCCCCAGGTTTTCTTTGATTTGGACGGTTCAGAATGACAAACATCTGGGCAGTCTTTTGCTCATCAGAGATGTGGATAATGTTTGCATTTTATGTGCAGAGGAATGTAACGTTCCTTTCGTGGGTTACAAAGAAAACACATTTACACCGAATGTGGTTACGAAATGATTTGGAACTGTCTAGGAAAGGGTATCCATTTGGGACACCATGCTTATACCTCAGGTCATTTCTGTGTGAGTAAGACAAGAATGACAAACAGAAATGAAAACCCAGTGCCTCTGCCTCTTCTACTCACATGTGATCAAGAGCAGAGAGAGTTCATGCATTATTCTATTTTTGTTCTGAAACACTGATTTCCATTTCACTTGCAGGCTCAGTTCCGTTCTGGTTGCTAGACAAATGCAACATGAGACTCAGCAAATTCGCTCCTAGGCCGTCAGACTTTATCTTTTCTGAACTGGCAACTGCCTTGGTATTTCCCTCGGATTCAGCATGCAATTGATGGCTTGATGTTTATCTGTAGGAAATAGAAAACATTCAGAAATGTGGCCTAAAGGAGCCAATTAAGTTCTTGGTGTGATATAACCATGCAGACATGGGGTAGCCCTCTCTGACCAGAGTTGAAAATCCTTCCACAGCGTCAAATGTTTCGCTGTTTTTTGTATAGAGTAAGGAAACTAGACCCACTGAACGTGACCACTAATATACATTTTAACTTTTTATCTTATTTATTGGTTTTTATGGAGGTAAAATTGACATATCATAAACACATTTTTAATTTTGAAGAACTGTTTTTTCCTGTTTTCCTTCATCCCACTTGTATTGACTGGAGTCAAGAAAACCTTACTCCATTTCTGAATGGCTCAAGCCACTTGGCTCTGAATGTGCTTTTCCTCATCCCAAAGCCTTGTCGTTAGATCTTGTCCCCTTAGTCTGTAGGCTCAAGGCCCTGTACTTTTTTGTCGTATTCCTATGCTTTTGGAGACATGGCTGCTGGCAGCTCTCCCCACATGCCTTGCGCCAGCAGCCCCAGGTCTCTGATCAGGCTTCTGTGCACCCCTCACCTTCCTCCAGAGGTGCCCTCCTTCCCTCCTCCTTAGGTTTGTAGTTCTGCATCTCTTCCTTAGGCTCTTTTTTTCTTTTCTTTCTTTCTTCTTCTTCTTTTTTTTTTTTTTTGCCTTAGCTGCGTGGTTTCCACAGCCTTGGGAGACAACTTTGGGGAGTGGGGTCTCTGTTGAATCCTGACCTCCCGGTTCAGGCCATACTCAGAGCCTTTGCGTTCTGCTGCAACCCTACTATTTGTCCCTGTATTTGTTTGCTAGGGCTGCCATAACAAAGTACCACAAACTTTATGGCTTAAATAACAGAAATGTATTGTCTCATAATTCTGGTGGCCAGAAGTCCAAAGGCAAGTCCAAAGGCTATGCTCTCTCTCTGTGAAGATAAAAGGGAATACTTTGCTCCAGGCCTCTCTCCTAGCTCCTGACGTTCGTGGCTTGTGGAGGGCTTTCCCTGTGTCTTCACAATGGCTTCCTTCCATGTGTGTCTGTCTCAGTGCCCAAATTTCCCCTTCTTATAAGGATACAGGCATATTAAATTAGGCCCCAACTTAATGACCTCATGTTAACTTGATTTTTGGTAAAGACCCTATTTCCCAACAAGGTCACATTCGCAGGTACTGGGGGTTAAAACTTCTATATCTTTTTGGGAGACATAATTCAACCCATTACAGTCCCATTGCCTTTGTATCTCTACACTCTGCTTTCAGTGCAGGACTCGAAAAGCCCCTCAAGAAACTGATCGGAGGGGATGAGCCCGGCACCTGGCTCAGGAGCAGTAAGCACTAAAGTCCAACCAGGACCCTCACCAAGCTATGCACCCTGGGATGTGCCTACTTTTGCCCCAATGCACAGCCATGGTCCCCAGGCTTCAGACACTCAAAAGGGGTTGTCTTATTCTAACTTGTACAAGTTGCTCTAAAAGCTGGCTGACGTCCCATGAGGTCTACTTCTGATTTATTTATGCATATTAGCTCTACTGAACATAGATTTTTTTCCCCCAATTCAGTCATTTTTATTCATATTCATGTATAAACTACATCTGTTTTGCTTTAAAAAAAATTGGACTTAGTCTTTCTTTTAGCAGAAATAGCCTGATTGTCATCATTTTTATAATTAGTCCAAAATTTATTTTCTATAAAACTTCAATGTTCAGAAGAAGAAAGTACAACAAACCTATCCTATGTGTCAGAGGAATGAAGATCCAGATAGGAGACTTAGCCTGGCTTCCTGTGTTTTCTTCCATTCTGGTCTCACAAGCACCCCACAAGCTCAGCATATGAGAACCTGGAGGAAACAATTATTGCCACTCTTTTCTCACAGCATCCAATTGTGGAATGAAAATTGAGACCTGGACTTACTTATTATTTGAAAAATTTTAAATATAGTTCACTAGTAGTTTATAATCGAACCAGAAAATTCCATCTATCACAATGAGAACCTTCTAAACCAAAAGCATGACTGAGCGCTGAACACATTTGAATCAACTTCAAACCTTGTCATTGTCCATTAAATTCATTGAACAACAGTAGCTCAAGCTCAGCTTTCTAATTTTGGAGTTTGGCAAGCATAGGCAGTTTCTCAGTTGTTCATTGGGGAGGGGAATGCCAGCTTCAGAGACACCAGCCTGAATAGCATCTGTCTCTCCATTTAATGCTGATTCTATGCTCAGTCTTTCCATAGATTCACCTACCTGGGCATCTTTGCCAAACTAGTAAATTTGAATGAGACTGGAGAACATGTTTCCCTACCCATGACCTCTCCAGAGAGCTCAAAGGCACAGGACTCTGAGATAAAGACCTGCTGATTTAGCAAGGACAGTGGCTAATGTGTAAATCCCAGATTGTGCATATCCCGAAGAGCTGGACAATGTCTATAGACAAAATTGCTCAATATGAGCCATAAAAAAGCCAAGGCATATCAGAGTTCACTGTGGGGATAGATTTAGTAGATTAATGATAACTTTTTGTCAGTATGTACTCCTTTTCTAAACCAAGTCTGAGCATGTCCTTCTAATATGTTTAGATTAAACGGGATTTTTACAATACCTTTTTCTTCTCTATTTATAGTGATGGTTTATAGCCTCACAGAAGTGCCTATTTTGTGCTCATTGACTTGTATACTCATACAAATATTGGAATAGAGCATTCCCAGATGGAGAAATCAGAGATCCAGGAGCTCCAATGTGTATTGTAGAAGAGCTTCCAGGAGGCACATCCAAGATGGCAGCATAGGTGGGTCCTGAGCTTGCCCCCTCCCAAGAACACATCGAATATACACCTATATTTAGAGCAATTCCTTCTGAGAAAGAACTGAAAGCCAACTGAACAGTTTCTGCACAAGAAGCACGCGAGAGATAGAGAGAGAGAGAGAGAAAGAGAGAGAGAGACCACAGAGAGAACGGTAACTGTGCGAGCTCTCTGGGAGCTGAGGGAACAATCCAGGACCAGAGGAACAGGTGAGCGCCATTGTTTACATCTCCCCTGCACTTGAATAGCAGGTGGGAGCTCTGTCTAGGTTCTCTGGCTGACCTGTAAGGCCACTGTAGCATGTCTGCAGCCACCCCTCCTGGAGCTAGATCCAGCAGGAACAGGAGGGTGCCAGAACATGCATACAAGGGGCCCCTCCACCTTGATCCAGTGGGTATGAAAGGGTGCTGCTTCGTGCACCCACTGGGCTGTACATTGCATGCAGGGTTCCACTACCTGGTGAGAGTGTGGAGCTAGCAAAACACTGCAGCATCTGCCCGCAGGGCTACCCTGACCAGAGAAAGTGCAGACATAATGGGGTGCTGTGTACTCATGTGGGGCTGCCCCTTTAGGAGAAAGTGTGGAGCTAGCAAAATGTTGCAGTACCCACATGCAGGGCTGCCCTGTGCTGAGTGAGTGGGGCACCGCTCTGCTGTGCATGCGCCCAGGGCTGACCCATCTGGAGAAGGTGCAAAACTAGCAAAGTGAGGCTGTGCATGCACACATGGCTACCCCACCCAAAGGAAGGGCGGAGCTAGTAAGGCATTGTGATGCAAGCATGCAGAGCAGCCCTGGAAACAGAAAACTAAAGCAGCAGGGCATGTCAAGTGCACACGGAGCAGCCCCACCCAGACTCTGCTCTGAAAACAGACAATTAAAGAAATAGGGCATGCCATGCATGTACCAAGCAGCTCCTCCCACACCAGGCAGCCCCACCCACACTAGAAGGGCAAGGAAGCTCACACAGACCAGTCTGCCCTACCTGGAACCTACTCCTTTAGGCCAGGCGATACACCAGGCACCACATGACATGCCCTGAGTATAACCAGCCTGCCAACACTATCTGACACACAGTCTACACAGAGACCACTTTTTCAAGACTGGGAGAGATGGCTATTCCAGCTAACTCATAGGAACAAACAGAAAGTCAAACAAAATGGTGAGACAGTGCCCCAAATGAAGGAAAAGAAAAAACCCCGAAGAAAAGCCCTAATGAAATGGAAATAAGTAATTTGCCTGACAAAGAATTCAAAGAAACAGTCATAAGGATGCTCAACAAACTTGAGTGTAGAATAGAACTCAGAAAGCACCTAAACAAATATATAGAAAATGTAACAAAGAATGAATCAGAGATGAAGAATATAATAACTGAAATGAAGAATACATTAGAAGGAATCAACATCAGATTAGTTAATACAGAAGAACAGGTTACTGTCCTGGAAGACAGAATAGTAGAAATCACCCAATCAAAACAGCAAAAAAAAAAAAAAATTTATTTAAATGAGGATGGTATAAGAGGTCTCTGGGATAACATCAAGTGTCCTAACATTTACATTAGGGATTCCAGAAGGAGAAGAGAGAGAGAAAGAGGCAAAAAGAATATTTGAAAAAATAATGGCAGAAAACTTTCCCAATCTGGAGAAGAAAACAGACATCTATGTCCAGGAAGCTCAGAGATTTCCAAACAAAGATAAACCTAAAGAGACCCACATCAAGACATATTGTAATTAAAATGGCAAAAGTTAAGGATAAAGAGGCTATCATGAAGGGAGCAGGAATGAAACAAGTCACATACAAGGGAAAGCCCATAAGGCTATCAGTTGATTTCTCAGAAGCAACTTTACAGGTCAGATGGGAGTGGCAGAAAATACTTAAAGTGTTGAAAGAAAGGAACCTGCAACCTAGAATTTTATATCCAGAAGGTTATCATTCAGAATTGAAGGAGAGATAAAGAATTTCCCAGACAAGCAAAAACTAAAGGAGTTCATAATCACAAACCACCCTTACAAGAAATGTTGAAGGGTCTTCTTTATGCAAAAAAGAAAAGGCCATAACCAGAAACAAGAAAGTACAGGAAAGAAAAAAAATCTCACTGGTAAAGGCAAATATACAATAAGCATAGTGAATCAGCCACTTAAAAAACTAATATGAAAGTTAAAAGACAAAAGTAATAAAGTTAACTATAAGTACAATAAATAATCAGGAGATATACAAAACAAAAAGATATAAAACATGATACCAAAAACATAAAAAGTGGACGGCGGAGTAAAAATGTAATGCTTTTAGAATGTGATTGAACTGAAATGTTTATCAACTTAAAATAGACTGCTATAGATATAGGTAGAAATATATGAACCTCATGGTAACCATAAACCAAAAACATACAAAAAACACGAAAAATAAAGAGAAAGGAGCACAATCAAAACACTAAAGAAAATCAACAAATCAACAGGAAAGAGTCATGAGAAGAAGAAAGGAACAGAGAAGAACAACAACATCCAAAAAAAAGATTAACAAAATGGAAATAAGCAGGTACCTATCAATAATTACTTTAAATGTAAATTGACTGAATACTCCAATGGAAAGACACTGGGTGGCAGAATGGATTAAAAATAAAATATCATCTATACGCTCGCTTTAGATTGAACGACACACACGGACTGAAAACGAAGGGATAGAAAAAGATATTCCCTGCAGATAGAAAAGAAAATTGGGGTAGCAATACTCTTATCAGACAAAATAGACTTTAAAACAATGTAAAAAGAAACAAAGAAGGACATTACATAACTTTAAAGGGGTCAATTCAAGAAAAGGATAGAACAATTGTGAATATCTACGCAAATAAGTATATAAAGCAAATATTAATGAACATAAAGGCAGAAATTAATAGCAATACAGTAATAGTTGGGGACTTTAATACTCCACTTACCTCAATGGATAGATCATCTAGACAGAAAATTAATAAGGACATAATGGACTTCAATACCATATTTGACCAGTTTAACTTAATAGACATTTATAGAGCATTTCATTGA
The DNA here is from genome assembly GCF_004115265.2 of Rhinolophus ferrumequinum. NCBI lineage: Eukaryota > Metazoa > Chordata > Mammalia > Chiroptera > Rhinolophidae > Rhinolophus > Rhinolophus ferrumequinum. The sequence continues at coordinate 63,287,365 of NC_046291.1, forward strand.
AAAACTGCAGATTACATATTTCTCTCAAGTGTACCTGTAACATTATTCGAGATAGATCACATACTGGGCTACAAAGCAAACCTCAAAAAATTCAAGAAGACTGAAATTATATCAAGCATATTTTCTGACCACAATGGCATGAAACTAGAAATCAACTACAATTAGTGGAAAAACACAAATACGTGGATATTAAACAACATACTTCAAAACAACTAGTGGATCAAAGAGAAAATAACCAGAAAATCAAAAACTACCTTGAGACAAGTGAAAATGAAAATACAATTTTGCAAAATGTAAGGGATGCAGCAAAAGCGGTTATGAGAGGAAAGTTCACAGCTATACAGGCCTATGTCAAGAAGCAGGAGAAATCCCAAATAAACAATCTAAATTTATACCTAAAGTAACTAAAAAAAAGAACAAACAAAACCCAATGTAAATAGAAGGAAGGAAACAATAAGATTCAGAGAAGAAATACACAAAATAGAGAATAGAAAAAATAGAAAAGATCAATGAACCTAACAGCCGTTTTTTGAAAGAATAAATACAATTGACAAGACTCTAGGAAGACTCATAAAGAAAAAAGAGAGAGAACATATATAAATAAAATCAGAAGCAAAAGAGGAGAAATTACAACTGACACCACAGAAGTACAAAGGATCATTAAAGAAATACTATGAACAATTATATGCCAACAAATTGGACAATCTAGAAGAAATGGATACATTTCTAGAAGCTTAAAACCTTCCAAGATTAAACCAGGAAGAAACAGAATCTGAACAGACTGATTACTAGCAACGAAATTGAAGCAGTAATCAAAAACTCCCAACAAACAAAAGCCCAGGACCTGAAAGCTTAATTGTGAATTCTACCAAACATCTAAAGAAGAATTAGTACTGATCCTTCTTAAACTATTCCAAAAAATTGAAGAAGAAGAGACACTTCCAAACTCATTGTACAAGGCCAGCATTATCCTGATACCAAAACTGGACAAACACATTACAAATATATATATATATATATATATTATAGGCCAATATCCCTAATAAACTTAGATGCCAAAATCCTCAACAAAATATTAGCAAACTGAGTCTGGCAATACATTAAAAAGATCATACGCCATGATCAAGTGGGATATACACCAGGGAAGCAAGGGTGGCTCAACATTCATAAAACAATTAATATGATTCATCATATCAACAAAACCCAGGATAAAAATCATGTGATTATCTCAATAAATGAAGAAAAAGCATTTGACAAAATTTTATCATTTATGATAAAAATCCTCAACAAAATGGGTATAGAAGGAACTTATCTCAATTTGATAAATGCTATATATGATAAGCTCACAGCTAACATTAAATTCAATGGTGAAAATCTAAAAGTTTTTCCTCCTAAGATCAGGAATAGGACAATGATGCCCACTCTCACCACTACTATTCAATATAGTATTGGAAGTCCTAGCCACAGCAATCGGACAAGAAAAGGAAATAAAAGGCACCCAAATTGGAAAGGAAGAAGTAAAACTCACTATTTGGACATGATATGACACTATATATAGAAAACCTTAAGAATCCACCCCAAAATTAATAGAATAAAAAACTCAGTAAAGTAGCAGGATACAAAATTAATGTATAGAAATCTGTCACATTCCTGTACACTAATAATGAACAATCAGAAGGAGAAATTTTTTTTTTAAATCCCATTTACGATTGCATCAAAAAGAATAAAATACCTAGGAATACATTTAACCAAGAAGTAAAAGCCCTGTACTCTGAAAACCATAAGACACGGAAGAAATTGAAAAGGACACAAATAAATGGAAGAATATACCATGCTCATGGATTGGAAGGATTAATATCACTAAAATGACCATACTATCCAAAGCAATCTACAGATTCAACGCAATCCCTATCACAATACCAATGGCATTCTTAGAACTAGAAAAAATAATCCTAAAATTTATATGGAGCTACAAAAGACCACAAATAGCAAAAGCCATCTCGAGAAATAAGAACAAAGTTGGAGCTATCATGCTCCCTGATTTCAAATTATACTACAAAGCTATAATAATCAAAACAGTTTTATACTGGCACAAAAACAGACACATAGGTCAATGGAACAGAATACAGAACCCAGAAATAAACCCTCGCTTACGTGATGAATCTTGTAAGGGGCTATCTAAACTATATAAGGAACTCATACAACTCAATAACAAAAATACAACCAATCCAATCAAAAAATGGGCAGAACATATAAAGAGATATTTTTCCAAAGAAGATATACACATGGCCAAAAGACATATGAAAAGATGCTCAACATCACTAATCATGAGGGAAATACAAATCAAAACCACAATGAGATATCACTTCACACCGCTCAGGATGGCTATCATCAAAAAGTCAACAAATAGCATGTGTTGGTGAAAATGTGGAGAAAAAGGAACCCTTGTGCCCTGTTGGTGGGACTGTAAATTGGTTCAGCCTTAATGGAAAACAGTATGGAGAGTCCTCAAAAAAGTCTAAAAATTGATCTACCATATGACTCAGCAACGCCACTTCTGGGTCTTTATCTGAAGAAAATAAAATCATTAATCCAAAAAGATATATGCATCCCTATGTTCATTGCAGCATATTTACAATAGCCAAGATATGGAAGCAACCTGTGCCCATCTATAGATAACTGGATAAAGAAAAGGTGGTATACATATACAATGGAATATTACTCAGCCGTATAAAAGAATGAAATCTCACCATTTGTCACAACATGGATGGACCTAGAGGGTATTATGCTAAGTGAAATAAGTGAGACAGAGAAAGATAAACAGCATATGGTTCTTCTTAATATGTGGAATCTAAATAAACAAAACAAAACAGACTCATAGAAACAGAGACCAAAGAGATGGTTGCCAGAGGACGGGGGTGAGGGTGGGTCAGTGAAAAACTTGAAGGGGAATATAGTCAATAATATTGTGATAAGTTTGCAAGGTGACAAATGATTATTAGAATTAGAGGCATGATCCCATTGTAAGGTATAAAAATGTCGAACCACTGTATTGTATGCCTGAAACTAATATAACGAATATAATATTCCATACCAACGATACTAAAAAAAAAAAATAAAAAGGGAGGTTCCATAGACGCATAGTAAAAGTGAACATTTAAGAGATGTATAAAAATGACACGGGGAAGGGGTAACCCCAGAGCTCCACTTTGTAGCTTTTCTGCAACACAAAAAAGCAGAAGCCATGGAGAGCCCTCTCAGGGCCAGTGCTGGCTGTCAAGGTCAGGTCCTCGGGCCTGCAGTGTTACCAGTTGGGAGCAGGCCAAGGCAGCTCACCACTCAAGGGCACAGCGATAGTTTCCACCATCAGACCACTTCTGCAATGTGATTTTTGGGTATCACCCTAAAAGCCTAGCCTCGGATCATGGTTCTCCAGTTTTTCTGGCAATTTTACATGAACTACCCCAATTCTTTTAGTAAATTCCCTTTCTGTTTCAATCAGCCGGAGTTAGTTTCTGTCATTTGCAGCTCAGAACCCTACCTGATTAGGGCTTTCTGGTGGGGAAGCCAGAACTTGGCTCCAGACCACCAGACCACAGAGCCGACACTCTTCGCACCACAGACACCACCTCGACTGAGGGCCAGTCATCATGCTAGGAGCCAGACGGTCAGTGCCTCACCCAGGGTCACCACGTAGATTATTGTCCAAAACTGGACATTTTTGAGAATGAAAAGGGCTTCTGTTTAAAATGATGCCAGTATTGTCCTGGGCAAATAAAATGGTCTTCGTACCTATATGCCCTACTGAGGAATTATGGCTTTTTCCTTCTGTGATAGAGGCTAATGGATCTGCTGGTAATTATACGTGTAATGTAAAAGACCAGAGCTAATGGTCAGATTCACTTCATTCCATTTTCAGTCTCCCAAGATCAAGTCAGTAATGTCCATTCTGCTAAACATCCATTTGATTTCTTTAATCTGCAAATATTAAAACCCAAGAGGAAGTATTTTTCTAGAAGAATAATGTCCACCTTCCTTTAAGTGCATAGGCAGAACCGGTCTAGATCTTGCTCACGGCAAACAGTAATTTTAAGAAAAAGAAAAGCAAAAGGGAAAGCACTGAATTCTTTTCAATGAGCCCATGAAATTAACAAACCAGGAAATAAATTGGTAATTGAAGACATACCTGAGATAAGGTTAGTGTGTCCACAGAAATCCAGAAGGCAGAAGCATACACTGAGAGTTTATTCTCTTAGCTGCTGGCAACGTTTTCCTTGAGAAGGGCGTGATATTTGTTTGTAAGAAATACATATGATAAGCTGTAAGAGAAGGTGAGGTCCCAAGGGGCAAAGTCAGGCAACAAGAGAGAATGGGTAAACTGCTTTTTAGAGAAGGCTTCTGTCACTCGACAGGCGTTTGTTTGGATAAGCTCCTTGGAGAGTGTGAGTCTGCAGAGATGGGCTGTGCAAAAATGGGCTCAAAGCAGGAGCAGAGCTCAAATACTCTGCATAGAAAAGGGAGTAGGGAGGAGAGAGAGAAAATAAAGGAAGGAGAAGCCAGAGTGTCGTACGGAGAAACCTTGGAGAGAAAACTGCTCCAATAACAGTGCTGTTTAGGGCAAGGCCGCTGCGGCCTTTAACAGAAAACTATCTAATGTACTGCTTGATCTGATCTTTCTGTGATCCACGGAGCTTCCAGTCAAGACCAGAAAAATGAAATCAAAGTACTTGGAGCAATGGGGTTTCTGTGATAATCAACAAAGGGTCTGCATTCTGCCTCTAAGTTGACATGAGATCAAGATGTAATTAGTACCCTGGGATGAAGTGATCGCTGTTTTTCTGATAAAAATGTTTTTATTTTGCATTTTAGCAGACAGCCAGGAGAGGTGAGGGAGAAGGAAACCATAACTCGGAGAGAGCTGAAAGTGATGAAATGAGGAACAACAGAGGGGGAAGATAAAAAGGGTTAGGATTCTAGAGGGAATTTGACCATGGAGCTTTGTCAAGATTCTATCTCAAGTAAAGACAAGAAGTGACAAAGGGTGGTGAGGAAAGGAACAAGTCAAACTTATCCCTGTATCACTGAAGACTTGAATCGCTCACACCACGAGTCCTGGAGAAACCAGGCCCAGCTAAGCAAATAACTTGGGACACTTGGGGACAAACCTTAGGGACATTGTTGAGTATGCTACTGAGCTTTGTTGAGGCCATAGGCGATTTCCCCCCATGTGCTTTTATTTTTCTTTCTCCAATTATGCCAAGGAGATTAACCAGGTGGATGTGTGAAGTGGAAAAGGCAAGCTTGGGGCTTTTCTTCTATTTCTGCTTCTTCCTCTATTCACTTACAACTTCTGCCCAACCTCCAGAGCAGTGTCCCAATACTTTTGAGAATAAAGATTTTTTTTTAGCATCAAAAATCTCCAGAAAAACTGCAATAGAAGTTGTTTCTACTAATTAAAAAGTACATATTGTTAAAAATATCGCTAATGCAATAACATTTCAATTGGATATTTATCTTTTTATTTTAACAGCATCTAAATACTATTGAAAAATAGTAACATATATACCGAGAGTGCCAAACAAATGTATACATGACTTGTATCCATCTTTTGTTATCGGTATAGATAGAGTATTACCATTTTCATACAGTTTTTTCCTTTCTTACAATGTGTATACATTTGTTTGGCGCCCTCTGTATTTGTTAAGATTAAATCTAAATGTAACAAGGATTTGAAAAACAGTGGCTTAAACAACATAGAAATTTATTGTTCTATCACATAAAAATCTGGTGTGGGGGATCTTCAGTCATTGGCAACTCAGGCTACTCACAGATTTTGACTTCACAGTCACTAAAGTGTGGCTCTTGACATGTTTCAACACAGAATTCCATTTAACATTTTTACATCCCAAGAAGTAGGGTGAAAGGAGGAGGGAGAAAAAAGGCGAAGGGCACAGTCTCAGTTGTCTAAGGAAATTTCTGGAAACTTCCATGTAATCATTGTTCCTCTTACATCCCATTGGTCAGAACTTAGTCACATGGGTATATCTTTTTTTTTTTTTTTTTTTTTTTTAATTTATTGGGGTGACAATTGTTAGTAGAATTACATAGATTTCAGTTATGCAATTCTGAATCACATCATCCATAAATCACACTGTGTGTTCACCACCCAGAGTCAGCTCCCCTTCCATCACCGTACATTTGATCCCCCTCACCCTCATCCCCCACCCCCCAACCCCCTTACGCTCTGGTAACCACCAAATTACGTTCCCCAGATTAATTTTCAAACCCCGTGGCCATCCTGTGGTCACCGACTGCCCTCCAATCCCCTCACCCTCCCCCCCACCCCCCACTCCCCCCGCCCATCTAGCAACCCTCAGTTTTTCCTCATTGTCTCCCAAACAGTTTCTGATTAGTTCATTCACTTATTCTTTTCTTTAGAATCCGCAAATAAGTGAGATCATATGGAACTTATCTTTCTCTGTCTGACTTATTTCACTTAACATAATGTTCTCTAGATCCATCCATGTTGTTGCAAATGGTAAGATTTCTTTCTTCCTTATGGCTGCATAATACTCCATTGTATAAATGTACCACAGTTTCTTAATCCAGTCATCTACCGATGGGCATTTTGGTTGTTTCCATGTCTTAGCTATTGTGTATAGTGCTGCAATAAACATAGGAGTGCATAGAGATTTTTGAATTGAAGTTCTGGATTTCTCCGGATAGATACCTAGGAGTGGAATTACTGGATCATAAGGTAGTTCCATTTTCAGAATTTTGAGATACCTCCATACTGTTTTCCATAGCGGCTGCACCAGTCTGCAATCCCACCAACAGTGCACAAGCGTTCCCTTTTCTCCACATCCGCGCCAGCACTTGTTGTTTGTTGATTTATTGATGATAGCCATTCTGACTGGGGTGAGGTGGTATCTCATTGTGGTTTTTATTTGCATTTCTCTGATGGTTAGTGAGGTTGAGCATTTCTTCATATGTCTGTTTGCCATCTGTATGTCCTTTTCAGAAAAATGTCTCTTCAAGTCCTCTGCCCATTTTTTAATTGGATCGTTTGTTTTTTTGGAGTTGGGTTGAGTAAGTTTTCCATAGATTTGTGATATTAATCCCTTATCAGATATATCACTGGCAAATATCTTTTCCCATTCAGTAGGATCCCTTCTTGTTTTATTGATGGTTTCCTTTGCTGTGAAAAAACTTTTTAGTTTGATATAATCCCACATGTTTATTCTTTCTCTTAGTTCCCTCGCGCGAGGGTGTATATCAGTAAAAATCTTACTCCGGGTAATGTCTGAGAAGTTTCTTCCTATATTTTCTTCTAGGTATTTTATGGTTTCAGACCTTACATTTAAGTCTTTAAGCCATTTTTGAATTTATTTTTGTATATGGTGTAAGGAGGTGGTCCAACTTCATTTTTTTGCATGTGTCTGTCCAGGTTTCCCAGCACCATTTATTGAATAGACTGTCATTACTCCATCGTACATTCTTGCTTCCATTGTCGTAGATTAAATGGCCATATAGGCGTGGATTTATTTCTGGACTCTCTATTCTGTTCCATTGATCTATGTGTCTGTTTTTATGCCAGTACCATGCTGTTTTGATTACTGTAGCCTTGTAGTATAATTTGAAGTCAGGTATTGTTATACCTCCCACTTTGTTCTTATTTCTCAAGATTGCCTTTGCTATTCGGGGTCTTTTATGGTCCCATATAAATTTTAGGATTATATGTTCTATTTCTGTGAAAAACGACGTTGGCAGTTTGATAGGAATTGCATTGAATATGTATATTGCCTTAGGCAGTATGGACATTTTAACTATATTAATTCTTCCTATCCATGAACATGATATGTGTTTCCATCTATTTATATCTTCCTTCATTCCTTTCATCAGTGTCTTATAATTTTCTGAGTATAGATCTTTTACTTCTTTGGTTAAATTTATTCCCAGGTATTTTATAGTCTTTGGAGCGATTGTAAATGGGATTGTTTTTTTAATTTCTCCTTCTGATGTTTTATTATTGGTATATACAAATGCAACTGATTTCTGAATATTAATTTTGTATCCTGCCACTTTACTAAATTCATCTATCAGCTCTAATAGCTTCTTGGTGGAGTCTTTAGGGTTCTCTATATATAGTATCATATCATCTGCATACAATGATAACTTTACTTCCTCCTTACCAATCTGGATGCCTTTTATTTCTTTTTCTTGTCTGATTGCTGTGGCAAGAACTTCCAGAACTATGTTGAATAGAAGCGGAGATAATGGGCATCCTTGCCTTGTTCCTGATCTTAGGGGGAATGGTTTTAGCTTTTCCCCATTGAGTATGATGTTAGCTGTGGGTTTGTCATATATGGCCTTTATTATGTTGAGATAAGATCCCTCTATTCCCACTTTCTTAAGGGTTTTTATCATAAATGGCTGTTGGATTTTATCAAATGCTTTTAAAAATATGGAACGCTTCACGAATTTGCGTGTCATCCTTGCGCAGGGGCCATGCTAATCTTCTCTGTATCGTTCCAATTTTAGTATATGTGCTGCCGAAGCAAGCACACATGGGTATATCTTGCTGCGAGGAAGCCTGGGAAATTGTCTTTGTTCCTAGCTGTCACATGCTCAGATAAACTGTGGATACTCTAGAAGGGCAAATGTATACTGGGGTGATTAGCTCCTTCTGCCCCAACAGATGTGTGATTTGCCCACAGCCACCTAACAAGTTAGTGTAGAGTTAGGATTAGATAGAACCTAGCTCTTCCCAATTTTCTGTTACTTGTCGTCTGGTATCATTTTTATTCTAGTTCCTTATCCTGTCCACTGAACAGCATACATATCTCTATTACAGGCAGATGCCTCTCTGGTGACTTAACAGGTTTTCTTAAATTGCCATTTTCCTTTGTGTGTGTGACACTCTAGTAATGTATGTGATACTGTGTGTGAGTCCTCTTGCCACACTTAATGCCACATAGCAGGATACTCTCAAGTCACAACAGATGAGGCATTTGGGGCTAAGGATGGTCTCTTGGGGACCTAATAAAGTGTAGAGAAAGCAAGGAGGCAGACAAGAATTGTTTGTAGCTCATGGAGGAATTCATGAGATGATCAGGAGAAGCTGCATTTGGCAGAGACTGAGATGAGACACTTGGGGGTATGGAAGAGGGTGAAATGTATGACTAATAAAGGAAGTCAGCGCTTGGGAGATCTCCTGTGCGATATACTTTCAGAAGGTGGAAAAAATTATTTATTATTACTATGTTGCTGCTCTACACAGCTCAAGACTAAAGATGGGAGCCTTACTGTTTAAACAGGGCATAAAAACTATGGCTTCCCATTTCCTTCTCCTTTGTGCGCTATTGTGAACGAGCAGGTAAAATTGGGGCCTCAACATTTAAAGAAAACTGACACTCACACTACTGCTTGACACGATCTTTGAAATCCAAAAAGGACAATTTAAAATACTAAGTTAATAGCCTTTTTACAAGGCAGGTCCTCATTTTAGATCCAAGAAAGAGAATTTCCATAGAATATTGCCTTATGTGGCTCATGTTTATTTCTGCTGAGAATTAATCGATATTGAGTTTACATGTGTATACACCTTTCTGCAGGAACAAGAAGTATGGAGCCAACTCTCAACTCTGGTGTGAAATCTTGCTGGCCGGTTGACTGCTTCCAGCATGGGGCAAGGGACCCAGTGTGGGTTTAATCAGAGAAGCAGAACTACAAGGAGTATTACGGAAGACGGGGTTCATTAATCAATTGTGGGAGAAGCTGGGGAAGGAAGGGCCTGAAAGGAGGGGGTGGGGGAATCAGAGAAAAGTCGTTAATCTGCCTCCCTCCATGAGGGGCTGTCATGGTGGGCAATTTGAAACGTGCCGGGGAATCTATCTGGGAAACCAGATAAATCTACTTGCCAGAGTTAGGACCACGAAGGAGAGTTGGTGAAAGGTGTGATTTCTGCATAACTATTGATTGCTCTTGAAGGTCTGCAGCCAAGCTTCTGGTGGAGGGCCAGGGGGTGCTGTTGGTCACTAGTGTTGGCAGCTGGGAAAGGCTGGACAGAAAGCTGGAGAGGGTGAGGATAACCTGGGACTTGTCTGCACCTCTGTGTCTGTCACCTTTGGAGAATAATGGCTACCGGATTCCTGCCTTCTAAACCCTACTTAAATTCCTCTTTTGGCCAACTCTGTCTCAGAATCATAAGGGGATTCTGAGAATCACAGCTCCAGAAAATTCACAGTACACATCCCACAGTAAAACAGCCAAAAAAGGGTGAATCATAGTTTGTGTATTTCAAGAAAAAATCTTGAAATTCTAACATTTAATTAAGTTCTAATATCAGAGTCTCCGGTCTACCTGGTTCGTACATATATTCACAAGTACAAAAATGAGAAAGTCATAGAAAATTAACCAGTTATGAAATATCATACGATATTTACATTTTATAAGTATGGAACAGCTATAAAATTTTGCCCTTAAATTTCCCATTACAGATAATCACCATTTTTGGTTTCCTACTGTGTGCAGGATCTGGAGCTGACCCTAGAAGACCAAAACTTAGCCCCTGCTCCCAACAAATAGTTCAGTGAGAAAGGCAGAATTTATTCAGTAAGAAGTGGCATATGCCAATCAACAAATATGCCCTCCAGACTGCAGGCAAAATGTCCTACACCTCCTAGTACATGAGCAGGGAAGACCGTAGGACTGACACCCTGACAGGACCTGTGAAAGGAATTTGAGAGGTCTAAGACCCTCTAGAAAAAGAAGAGCTCCTGTGAATGCTCTGAACCCCCTCCAGGGAAGAGAGGAATCTTCTCAGGCTTCCTCTCTAATGCTCTGCCCCTGCCCTGGGCAGGTGGGGTCCTTGCAGTAGAGCTGTTGGCAGTGTCCCAGGATGTAAAGGGACTGCCTTTCCTGTCTGGGCGACCTGTCACTGATGTCAGCATTTCCAATTTCCTGATATTTAAAAAGCATCAAAAATGTAATAGAGAGTATATTGTTTCCCAAATTGACTTCTATGTGTCTTTAATTTTACTTAATTTCATAATTAAATTCCCCAAATGGGAATTCTTTATCTCTGTCCGTATGAAGTGTTTTCTGAGCCCGTGAGTCCTGATTCTTCACGGTTTCTTCTGATTTTTCTGCGGAGGCTCTCAGGATTTATGCTCCTGATGGCCTTTCCCCACCCAGGCTGGCAGGGAGGGTACCTCAACCAGTCAGGAATCCAGCTTTCAGTGAGGGAAAGAAGTCAGCCCAGAACATGCACCCACCTGCCTTCCACACAAAGACAAGCCAGGGTTACACTTAACCATTGCCCTGGTTATGAATTTCATGTCAACTTTAGGCTGGGGATGATAAACTGGAGTTAGTCCGGGCAGAGAAGCAGATTCCCCATGAACCTGGAGTAAGGAATCCCGTGCTTGTTCTGGTGTCACAAGTGACTCCCACATGTACCACTGTGGGAACTCCCTTCTCCTACTCACATTCTCCAGACAAGTTCCTACCTGACCTGGGAGGGATTATGGGAGGAGGGAGGCCGAAAGGGAGGCACTCTAGAGGCCACCTTCTCATCCAGTCTTTCATCAGAAACTTGTATTGACTTGGTTAAGAGCTTCTATTTGAAACCACGATGTTCAGTGATGCACTTTCACCACAAGCCTTGGGAATGTATTAAATATTGGATTGTTTTCTACGATTGATTAAAATGTTCAATCCTCTTTGAAGAAAGTTTTTTTGAAAAATAACAACTTTTTTTTGTTTTTGTTTTTAATAAAGCAAACTATACAGAAGGGCAAAAAGTAAAAGTTCCCCATTCCACCTTCCTCATCTCGGCTTCCCAGCATTGTGTGTGATCCTTCAGGTATATTCTAACAAGAGAAAAATTCTGAGGTGTCCTAAATTAAATTACAGTAGGTCGGAGGGTGGGAAAGACAAGGGAAGTTAATCAGTTAACAGCCATGGCTGAAACCAACAAAAGACTGTTCACATTCCTGAATTTATGTTGAAACTTTGAGTCAACTTCCAGGCAGTTATTTCAGCTGGTCGTCTAGAAAGAAAAGACTATCACCAGATGCCATCACATCCCGCCTATGCATGAACATTCTAGACTGTCGCCTACAACCAATCCAAAAGCATCAAGTATTTGTGAACTATTCACCTATCCCAGAACTTTCCCTTCTTCATCTTTTCCTGCCCCCCACCCCCGCCTTATCTATAGCCAATACGAACTCTTTCAAAACAACTTACATCTTTCGTCTCCAAACTCATTTTATAAAAGAGCCCTGTCCACTCTAGAATGGTGGGCCTTCATCTTTTCGGTCTAGCCCTGCTGCACGCCCCAGGACTTGGTCCTTTTCTTGGCTACATGTGACTCAATAAACCCTTTCTTTGAGGACTTTTGGCCTCAAAGGCTTTTGTTTAACACACACACACACACACACACACACACACACACACGCACTTTTATAAAAACTCAAATAGGTCATACCATAAATACTGCTATACAGAGTGCTTCTGTCACTTATTATAGCGGAGATATCTTTCTATGTTAATTTGTGTTTTGTGGTGTTTTTTTTTTTTTTAAGAAAAACGCGTAAGAAGAAAAGTAATCAGCTTTCTGATAGGTTCATGAACCTCGGTTAAACCAGAGCATTTAGCAGGGAATCGCTGGTACAACTGGCCATGGAATGTTGGCTCACTGGCCCCGGCTGCCTGCCCCGCTCCGTTCATGTGTGTGCCCATCACAAGGACCGTGGCATCTTATCTGGTGCCCGTGGAGTAGCAGGCAGGGACTCCTGGCAAGGGAGAGTGAGCACGCGGCCAGTTTGGCAGGAAAATGAAAAGACCGGAAGGCTGCCTGGCTCTGTGGTTCTTCAGGGGGTGGCAGAAGTACTTCAAATGCTGTCTGGTTCAGCGGGCGCTGAGCTGTTTCTCCCTATGCACGGTCCAACCTCAGTTGCCAGCCAGAAGCTCAAGAAGCTTACGTTTTGTTTATGGCCCAGGCACACCGAGAGGTCAAATTGCTGGAGTCTTGGTTGCTTTATCCCCACCCGTAGTGTGGAGGCTTTCGTCACTGTTGTTTTGGGGACCTGAGGGTGTGTGGGGCAGGGGAGCGTTGTTGTTCTATGTAACGATTAGAAATGAACCCGAGTGTGACACATTCCTTTGGAGAATCAAAACTTGAACAACCCCTGGCATTCCAAAGGCAATTCTCTTGACTCACACCTGCTCTCTGAACTGTAGCTCTCTGATCTGTGCTTGGTTTCCAGGCCCTCCCTCCTTGTGCTCTGCCCGCTTTCCCGAGCTCTGGGGTCTGCTGTGTCAGCTTCTTTCCAGACAGTCTACCCTGGATTCCCAGGCCCCTCACATCTAATATGTTCAAAGTGAGGCTAATATCTTTACCTGAAAATCTGTGCCTATTTCTTATTTCCACCCATCTGATCGCTTAAGAGAGAAACTGCTAAATCATTCTCAATGCTTTCTTTTCTTTTCCTCTCTAATGGTTTGATCCGTCCTATTGGTTCTAGCCCAAAAATGTCTTTCAAAATTTTTCCGTTTCCTAGTCCCTCGGCTACTGCCTCCACTGAGACTGTCATTGTCTCCCAATTCAATAAATACTTATTAAACGCTACCATGTACCAGAGACATGTCTGCCATTGGGGGTTCACAGTTCATTGATCCCATTTAACCCCCAGCGGGATCTCACTAAATTACAAATCTGCTCATAACTCTTCTCTGCTCAAAGCCCCACGTGAGTTCCTTGCGGCCCACAGATTACATCCGGCTCCTTGGCTGCACAACGTCTCCTCACAATGTCGCCGAACCCATCTCCGCACTCCCACCTCTCCCCAGGCCCCTCAGTCACCCCCCTGTGGGCCAGTCCCAGCGCACCCAGCAGCGCACAGCCCCGTGTTTCACAGATCCTTGCTGTCACACGTGCTAGTCCCTCAGCTTAGAACACCAGTCCCCGTATCAAACTCGTGGGAAATCCCCACTTTTTAAGATTCTGTTCAAATGCTCACTCATTTGTCAAGACTTCACCGGTTCTCTGTTCTCACAAGGTTTCCCACTCTCTCTCCTATGTTCCCGCGAGAATTTACTCATAGCTCCAGGACAGCGCTTCCTATTTTTATTGTATGCCGGGCTCACATCGTTGACTCTCCGCTAACTAACCCCGGCCCCCAAGGCTGTCAGCAACTCGAAGGCAGGGGTTGTGTCTTCTTCGTGGTGTCCCTGGCCCTCACCTTGATGCCTAGCACATAATACTAAACTACGTGGGTACTAGATTGATCAACCTCTGGATGGAATATAGCTTTATAGCAAACAAGGTTTGTGACAAGAACCATCCCTGAAAATATTGGTGGCATGTGACCGAAACCCATTTCTAACCATGCAAGCACAAATGGGCTTACAGAACTGGTAAATCCAAGGGTGCAGCTTGATTCGGGGAACCCAAGCAATGCTGTCAGGTCTCTCTTTCACCATCGCTTATCTCTGGTTTTCTTTGCAGATTGGTCTCATTTTTTTCCTGCTGGAGCTTGGCAATTTTTTCTGTATAGTTTATGATATAAAAGAAAGAAACCTTTTCTCTCTCAGCATCCATACATCAAATCTCAAAGGAATTTGCTTGGAACTGCTTGGTCATATGTTTTCACAGACCACAGAGGACAGGCAGATCAGGTAGCATCATTTGCCAGGCCAGGTCACGGGTCCATCCTGTGGACAGTTGGCTGATGTGAATGACTAGCCCTATGGGAACGACATGGGACAGACCAGTTCTCCCACAGAAAAGAGTCATGCTGGACAGATAAAAACATCAGATGTCCACTCCAGTTACATGTTTTTGTCACACACACAAAAAAAGATTTCTTCTAATTTATTTGTCTGTTAGCTCTCAGTAGAGCTGAGGTTCATGAGTGGCCCATTTTACTGTATGGAAAGCAGAATAGAGTGCTACAGTGGTAGGTATTCCTGCACAGTGTTTCTCAAACTGCAATGTGTACATGAATGAACCTGTTCAAATGCACGTTTTCATTTGTAGGTCTGGGGTGGGACCTGGGATTCTTCCTTTCTTACAAGCTTGTATTATCTGCTTGGGCTGCCATAAAATCCTGTGGCCTGAGTGATTTAAACAACAGAAATATATTTTGTCAGAGGTCTGGAGGCTGGAAGTCCAAGATCAAGGTTGGTGAGAGCAGGTTTCCTGGCTTGCAGATGACTGCTTCATCATATGGGCTTTCTTCTATGCACATGTGGGGAGAGGGAGAGAGAGAGTGAGAGAAAGAGTCCTGGTGTCTCTTCCTCTTCTTATAAGGACACCAGTCCTATTAAATTAGTGTCCTCATTTAACCTTAACTATCTCTTCAAAGGCTTTATCTCCAAATACAGTCACATCGGGGCGTTAGGGCTTCATCATATGAATTTTGGCAGGGACATGATACAGTCCATAACCAAACATAAAGCTGAATCTGTGTACTGCAGCATACTTGCCTCAGCAGTGCTGAAGAAGCGAGCTGTAGGAGGGCCAAGAGCTGCAGGGCAGCAAGAACCAGTGAAACGCGAAGCCTGTACTCTGGGCATCCAGAAGGACCAAACACTGGGGTTGATTTTCTTAAGATTCTCTGGGTATTGCTCTCTGAGTAGGTGTCCAGTGAATACCCAGACAAAATCTGCCTCTAATTTAGTGGTTACTAGTTGTTCAGTTATTTTCAAATTGGTCTGAAAGTTTTATTTCAGAAGAGCCTTTCTTCAGTTTTGAGCAAGTGTGATTGTAGAATGTTCCCTCAGTTCCCCTTTAGCTCCAGCCCTGCTAGGGAGAAACCTGCAAAGGGAGCTATGACCCTGGAAAAGGCGCTGGTGCCCTTGGGTGTCAGTCTCAATTTGCCGGGTGTTATATTTATGACATTTAAATGCAGCATAGGACGTAGGGGCAGGAGAGGGGAAGCAAAACCATTGCGCTGCGTCAGGGCGCCATCTACCCTGCTCCGTACATGGTTCCAGACTTGTTATGGGCTGAATTGTGTCCCCCCCGACCCCCCAAAAAAGCACATATCACACATATAACCCACAGGACCTCAGAATGTGACTGTATTTGGAGATAAGGTCTTTAATGATGAAGTTAAGATGAAAGTGATTGAGATTAAAAGTGATGAGGTTACAATGAGGCTGTTAGAATGAACTCTAATCTAATAAGACTAGTGTCTTTCTAAGAAGAGGAAGAGACACCAGAGATGCACGTGCACAAAAGGCCACGTGAGGACACGGCGAGAAGGCGGCCATCTGTCTGCAAAGCCCACAGGCTTCGGGAGAAAGCAAACCTTTTGGCACCTTGATCTTAGCCTCCAGAACTGCGAAAAAATAAACTTCTGTTTGCTGAAGCCACGGAATCTGTGGATTTTATTGTGGCAGCCCAAGCAGATTGACACGTGACCAAATCAGCTAGATTCCGTTGTATTTAGTGAGTATTCATTTGTCATTCCACTTTTAATACACACAACAATTCTGCACTCGCACTCCCCTGGCACTGAGGCTAAACTCATATAAATAAGACACAGGCCTTGTCCTCGCCTGGTGGTGGAGACAGACCCGCAAAAGGCCACAGCAACACAGAGAGGCCTGGAGGTAAAAGAGGCTGGCACACCTGGGAAACGAGAGGCTGGTGGCCCAGGCCTGCTGTCTGGTCAAGGGAGGGTGGTGGGAATAAGTAAGGATGAGCCTGGAGGGGAGGTCGTCAGAGCCAGAGCATATCAGGCCTGGGGGCCAAGTTGAAGAGTCACGGCTTGTAAGCAGAGAGTACAGAATGAGCAGAGGGAAGAACAGGAGGTGAGGGGTACACGGCAGCTGCAGTGATTCCGGGAGGCGCAGTGGGCCTGGACAGAGAGTAAGGCACACATTTAATAGTCCCTCCTTCTAGATGCCCCTTATAGTCACTACAGGGAATGGGATTCTTTAAAATATGGGGTGGGCTTGCCTCATGGTCATTAGGATAGAAGGAGAGGCACACTGCACTGTGCTGGGCTTTGTCCTTACGCTGCCATGTGCCTGATAAGAACATGTCCTACCGCTACACACCCAGGCACTCACTCACACACACGCGCACACACGCACACAGTTGCTTGAGCAAAGCTGTCACTCCTAAAACCCTGCTCAGTTGGTCGCACACAAACCTCACAGCAGAACGTGTTTGACCAGTTCCACAGAGAAAAAAAACAGCAGCCACCACCACATTCCCAGACACCGAAGCAGGTAGGAAAACTACATGCCATCTAGATGTCTTCCTCTTGCTGACCTTCATCTTTGACACCCCATCTGGCACCCTCCCAGCCATCCCACCTGCCACTGCTTTCCTTCTGCTGATCGCATCTCCCCTGCCTGCTGTCTCCTACCTTGCTGAGAATAGGCCCAAGCCAATATTTCCATGCACAAGTTTTCGATTTCTTTTTGTTAGACACCAGTGACAACCAATCAGTTTGCAGGATGAGGGCTTTAGCTTCTGCCTCACAACCTCCCTTCCGGGTTGTCATGCAGAGGTTCTTAAACTGGGCTCTGTGAAATACGTCTTTGTTTTATTAGCTTCCAACAGAAATTTAGCATTTCCTTCAATCAGGAAGAGAGGCAACAAACTACCATAGTGTTAGCCACTGCTGTGATGTTTTCCAGCAGGAGAAGTCATGGATATTTTTATATCACATTATGCAGATATCTCAGAAAACTGTTTATACAGAATGCCATTTAGTGCTATGGCGTAATTAGAACCACCCCTGGATTATGTTATTTCACACTTTCTGTGAATGAAGAAGCCCGCAGAGGTCCATGGCTCCATAAAGTTCGGAACGTCTGCCCTGGAGTGTAACTTAAAGGTTTGAGAAGTTTCCCCAGCAAAAAATGACTGCACTCCTGCTTTATGGAGTAGCACTCTGGAGCTTTGACCATTCATTGATTCAAGTGGTGGTTAGAGAAAGACCTAGAACAGCTACTTCCTGAGAAAAATCTTGGTCCTGGGCTCAGGTGAAGTCTGGTCTTCTCTGTGTAGTGCTGGGACTGTGCCCTGGTTGAGCTAACTCCTACCCTCACTGGGTCAGTTGTCTAACCACTTGGAATTGCCAATACCAGGACAGACTTAATGAAAATATATACATGACCCATTTGTCATCTAATTCTCTACTCCTTGGGAGAGCCCTCTCCGAACTCCTCCTGTGGACCCCCACCCAACACGCACGACTACTTCCAGCAGCCCCAGACACACCACCACGTTGTATATCGGGTGCTGCTTTCCTCTTACACATGATGCTCTGACTCACAAGGCCTCCTCCAGGCCATCTGTCAAGATCCGGCTGTTCTCCTATCCCCAGTAACCTCCTGGCTCAAGCTTCATTATCTTTTTTTAATTTATTGAGGTGAAGTTCACATAGCATAAAGTTAACTGTTATAAAGAGAACAATATCATGGTATCTAGCACATTCACAATGTGATGTAACCACCACCTTTATCTAGTTCCAAAACACTTCCATCATTTCAAAATAAAATCTCATGCTCATTAAGCACTCAGTCCCCATTCAACCCAATAACCACCAATCTGCAGTCTGTCATGGAATTATAGAATAGGTGACCTTTTGTTTCTAGTTTCTTTCACTAAGCATCATGTTTTCTAGATTCATCAAAGTTGCAGTATGTATCAGCACTTCGGTCCTGAATAGAACCACGATTAGTTTATTCATCTGTTGATGGGCAGCTGGGCTGTTTCCAGCTTTTGGCTGTTGTGAATAGTGCTGCTATGAACATGTGTGTACAAAGATTTGTTCGAGTACTTGTGTTCAGTTTTTTCAGATACAAAGTCTGACAATTAAGTTCGTGAACTTGTTGCAACAATGTTGCTAACATTTTTTGGTATCAGAGGGATTATTCATTATGAATTTGTATCAAACGGACAAATAGTTAACCAACTTGACCCTTTGGAAGTGCTAAAAAGGCTGCGTGAAAAAGTTAGACGAAAAGGACCTGCACTTTTCACCAACTCATGACATTTGCATCACCACAATGCACCAGCTCACACAGCACTGTCTGTGAGGGAGTTTTTAGCCAGTAAACAAATAACTGTATTGGAACACCCTCCCTACTCAACTGATCTGGCCCCCAATGACTTCTTTCTTTACCTGAGTATAAAGGAAATATTGAAAGGAAGACATTTTGATGACATTCAGCACATCAAGAGTAATATGATGACAGCTCTGATGGCCGTTCCAGAAAAAGAGTTCCAGAATTGCTTTGAAGGGTGGACTAGGCACTGGCATCAGTGCATAGCTTCCCAAGGGGAGTACTTCGAAGGTGACCATAGTGATATTCAGCAATGAGGTATGTAGCACTTTTTATAGGCTGAGTTCACAAACTTAATTGTAAGACCTTCGTATGTATCTAAGACAGTGTTTTCTGGGTCATATGGTAATTCTATGTTCAACTTTTTGAGGAACTGCCAAACTTCCATAACAGCTGAACCATTTTACAGTCAAACCATCAATGCACAAGTGCACAACTTCTCCACATCCTTGTTAACACATTATTTGAAGCTTTACTTTTTTTTGGGGGGTGGTAGTTTTTCTATTTATTTTGTAATTAAGAGAAAAACTGTTTAGTCTTTTTGGTCAAATTTGTCAATCAAGCATAGAAAACATGTAAGGTACAGTGATTTTGATAAGTGGAAAGTCTGATTTAATTAATTTAACTAATTAAAAAGCCTTTAATATTGTCGTTTTTTCCCAGTTGTTTCACTTACTACAATTTATGCTGAAGCTTTACTTTTTAAATACTTTAATAACTCCCTCCCTTCTGTGTCCACCCCCGATTCTTCGCACCCATACCTAATCTATCCCCACAGCGCTGCTCTTATCACACTACACTGCAATTCTGTGATCACTTGTCTCTCTCCATCGTTAGAGTTGGCAGGTGGGGGTTGCTTGTGGGCAGAGATCTCGGTGCCGGCGGAGCAGTGCCGGCCGCTTACGCGGGCAAATGTAGAGGAGGGCTCATGCGCTCCCCCTTGTGGAGAGTAGAAATGAACGTGCAAACTCTCACCTTCTCCGGCCTTCACACCAGCCTCACACCCTTTATTGACTTTACAGGGATGAAACGAAGACAAATGAGACACCAGATGGGCAAAGCATGCTGGGCTCTTTGGAGAAGAGAGGCTGTGCAAATCCATGTACTTTTTTTTTTTTTTTTTAATTAGAGAAACAAAGCCAATGACTCCCAATTGTCCACACTTTATCGTGCCTGCACAAGTCAGTTGGGAGGATGAAAACGGCATTTGGAGGCATCTGAATGAATCATCATGCAAATTGTAAGACTTCTGGGGAAACTGTGACTCTGGCATGCAGCTCTCCAGACTAGTGATGAGGTGAATGTGTGCTCTGCATGACTTAGCCCTTGGTTTTTATTTTCATTTGTTGTCTCTCACTGTGAAATTGGAGCAGCATACGAATTCTTCCTCCTGCCGCCCATGTCAGAGCATTTGTCCACTTCCCAGTTACCAGAAAGTGCCAAAAAGGTGCTAGACCATGGGAAGGCAAAGATAAATAACACCTCACCCTGCTCTCAACGTGTCCACGTGTAAGGTGGTACGTATTACAAAGCCACATACCTGGATTAATTTGGAGGAGAGAAATCTCAATGGAAAGAAATAAAAAATTTGTTTCCAGGCACGCATGAAAGATATGGGGAAGCGCAGTTACACTCGCTTTATTTCAGTTTTATTTGGTCAGTTGGGTATCATCCTCTGATGAAAAGCTAGATATTTTTCAGATGTGTTGGCAGTTTTAGGGCTGTTATAACACTGATTTTTCTAGTACCAACAGAAAAGCAGTAGATTAGGTCAGAGCAAAGGATTTGACTGAGCTTTTCTCAATTGAAATTATTTTACCATTACAAAAATTATAAAAATGAGCTTTCTGTGTGAGAAAGGCAACGTGGGATATGAGAAAAGTGTGGGATTTGTAATTAAAGACCTGGGTTTGAGTCCTACATCGGTTACTCATTTGTCATGTTCCCACAGAAAAGTCTCTGCACCTCGGTTTGCTCCTCCCAGTCTGACTTCACTGTCTTCCCCCAGCCCTCCTTGGGAAATTTAAATAACTAAATCGGAAGGAATTTCAGCAGCTTCTTACATGGTTTCAAGATCACAGCCTTTGTTCCTGAAAGTAAGTGTCACACTTTTTCATTTCTGAGTTGGAATGGACCATTATCAAGTTATCTTACCGGTATGACTATGTGAACTTTGGCATTCAGGCTAGAGTTGCTGTGAAGTTTGGTTGTTGGCTCTGGGAACCCAAACCGTGTAAACGTCGACTATAAGTTTACGCCTGTGCAACTTTACCAGCTAGGGTTTCCCTCCTGCCACAGAGATGGCACTAAACTTGGATAATCATGGTCCAGTCCCTCCCCATGATACCTGTGAGTTCTGGGCTTACTTCTTGTGCTTCTCTAGGCCACCCCACGCCTGTGCTCACGTGCCACTTTCACTTTTGTACCAACGCCAATGCAGAGCTCAGCTCCCCTAGGAGAGGCCCCAAAGAATCCCTCACACGTTGGCAGGCCGCAGAGACTCATGGGAAGGTTTCCTGCGGCATGTGGTGGGCAGGCACTGGGAGAGCTCACACATCCAGGACAGCGCAGGCGTCCCTCATCTGGCTTTCTCACTTTTCCATTCGTCTTTTTCATCTTCCCTTTCTCAGACTGCAGTGAAAAAGTAAATCCTTCCCGAGGTCCAGCCACAGCCATTCTGTCCATACAGATCTCAGCTTCTTACCAAAGTATATTCCCATCAGAAACAGCTTTCCCTGCCCAGGAGGAATTCTGGCAAGTGGGTTTCCTCTAGCTCAGTACCTTTGCTTCGGGAACCCGTCCAAACCATAGGTGGGCTCAGTGCTGGGAGGCTAATGCCAGGGCAACTTCAATAAAATCTGCCAGGATTTGTGGACAGCTTGGATAACCATTTTAACACCCATGACCTGTATTTGATATTTTAAATAAAATTCTAAAGCAGGTGGCTTTCCATCATTAAAGTTTATTATTTAGGTGCTCTGAGGCATCCTGTCTTTTTGTCTACCAGGCTCCTGGCTGATTTTCTGCAGAAATGACCATCTGGCTGGGACTTCCTACAGATGACCACTAGAGGGCATGTGATTTCCAACTCACAAGGCCCTGTCTCCTCAGCCATTGCTGGCACTGGGCTGCAAAGAGGACCGCTTTTGTCTGTTTGTTTGTTTTTGTTTTCCCTCAGAAACAGGAGGAAAGCACTTGAAATTCCTTGGAGGCAGCTAAGGCATTTTCTACAGCATTCATCTGTGAAACGCTGGCTGTAGGAAGCAGACATTCTGGCGGGCGGAGGAAAGACTATTCGCTGTTCCTGTCACTCATTTCCCCCAAGGGGAGGAGAAAAAGGCTGCAGAAAGCTGAACAAATGAGTTTTGTTGTTTCTAAGATTACTAGGAGAATATACTTGTAGGCTACATGAGTCTATGCAGGCCTCATGGTATAGTGAAAATATGGGCTTTGGCATTAGACCTTTGTGGGACGCATTTCCCACACCCAGGCTTCCTGCCAAGATGGCAAGTAGTGTGAGCTGCTGGCAACCCCGGAGAAACTGCAATATTAACTTGATGGGAGGCAGGCAGGAGAGGAGACCGAGCGACATGAGAGTGTCTTGGGACCGGCTCTCAGAGGAGTCGTGATACATCCTACTCTGGAGCAGAAGACAGAGATAATGGTGGGACTGAGAAGTCAATAGGGGTAAATACGAGTATGGGTCAAAAGTTCGGAGTGACCACAATAAGACCAGAATTAGAATGCTTAACTTCTAAACTAGCTGGTGAAAATTCAATGGTGAGTGCAAATGAGAAGAACAAAAACAGGAATTAAAAAATCCTCTACTATAAATGAGAAGTCTCAACTAAGATGCTGAACTAAGTCTTCATAAAACAGTTAAGTAAATATTTCTCAGCTCTAGCCCTTATTAAGTCTGTGACGTTAGGCTGGATATACGATTTTTCTGAGCTGCAGGTTCCTGATCTCTAACATGGGTAAAACCTCTGTGGTTACAAGTTTGCTGGGAAGATTAAACAACATCATGCACATAAATGAGTCCTGTCCTTCCTGGCTCTTGGTAGATGGTCAGCTTTCTAGTTCTCTTCTCTCTTCTCCCTCTTTAGCATGTTTGGCTTATACACACTTATTCATTCAAGAATGTTTACTGAGTAGCTGTATTAGTAGGGTTGGTTTTAGCTGCAAGCAACAAAAATACCTGACCTAAATGCCAGTAAACAATAAGGAAAAGGTATTATCTCATTATAAGAAGTGCATAGGTAGGGCAGTTCTAGGGCTAGTTCATGTCAAGTCTTAGCAGAATTCTCAAGGGCTCAGATTCCTTCCATACGTTGGCTCTGCCATCCTTAGCAGGTTCACGTTCATCCAGGTGCCTCTATCATCATGGCCACAGATGGGTGTCGCTCCATCCACCTAGAGGCAGGCCTGGGCTCTTTCCTCTCACACAACTCTTTAGAATGTTCCTGGAACTATTTCCAGAAGTCGCCCCAGCAGACCTTCCCTCGCAGACCAGAAGTGGGTCACACTGCCCATCCCTAGATGAATGGGTTTCCATGGTTGGAACAGAGCAATCATGATTCACCCTAAGATGTCCCTTAGTCTTCTAGAGTCATTGATATTAGATCAAAATCAGGTTCAATTAGGTGAAGAAATGGTATTGGTAGGCAACCAAGAGTGTTTTCCAGGCACTGTCCCTGATGTTGGACCCACCGTGGTTAATAAGTCAGATGCAATTCCTAGGGAGCTTGTAGGGGAGTCACAGACAAGGAAACTGGCATTAACAACATGGTGTGTGAGGGCTGTGCAGGGAGAACCATAGGCAGTAACCCATAACTGGTGGTCAGGGGAGACTTCCTACAGGAGGTGATCTCTGAGACTTGAGGGATAAAGTAGGAGTTCTCCAGATGACGGGAGACAGGTAGAAGTTGAATGAGAGCACGCATGAAGCCCTGGGAACAACAGTGATTACAAACTGAAAAGTTCACCCTGGGTAGGCAGACTGGGCTAGAGGAGGCTCTGTGGTCAGCAGGGATTGCTCATGAAGGCCTTGGAAACTATGTGTGTTTGGGGGTGGAGGGTGTTGAAGTTCTATTCTGACAGCAATGCACCAAGTATATTCAAAGCAATGTTCTTTAAAATACGAATGTGAAATCAGTCCAGTGGTTCATAACCAGCATATAACAAGGAAATAATAGTAAATTCTTAAATGGCAATTACCACATTCAAGGCACAGTTCTGAGAGTTTTATATAATTGCTACTAACTCACTGACCGTCAGAGGTTGGTCCTACTGTTATCCCCATTTTGCAGATGAAGAAACTGAAGCACTAGCCCAAGGTCACAATTATGGGTTGAATTGTGTCCCCTCAAAACAGATACGTTGAAGTGCTAACCCTCTCAGTACCTCAGAATGTATCTTCATTTGGAAATAGGGTTGTTGCAGATGCCATTAGTTAAGACAAGGCCACACTGCAGTAGAGTGGGCCCCTAATCCAATACGACTGGTATCCTTATAAGAAGATGGACATCTGAAGACAGAGACACAAGGAAAACACCACGTGACATGGAGGCAGAGAGCAGAGCGATGTATCCACAAGCCAAGGAACACCAAGGATTGCTGGCTGTCTCCAGAAGCTAGGAGAGAAGCACGGAACAGATTCTTCCTCATAACCCTCAGAGGAACCAACTTTGCCAAAACCTTGATTTTGGACTTCTAGCCTCCAGAACTGTACTAAAATAAATTTCTGTTGTTTTAAGCCACCAGTTTGTGGTGCTTTGTTATAGCAGCCAGAGCAAACTAATACAGTCACGTGGCCAGTAAGTGGGGAACTGAGATGGAAACCCAGAGTCTGGTTCCGTAGTCATACCCTCAACCACTGTATTTTCTCAATAGAAAAGAGAATGCAGTATATGTAGTTGAAGGGATGGTTTTTGTTGTGTGTGTGTGTGTGTGTAGGTGTGTATATGTGTGCTGGGTCATAATGTAAGACGTATTTCACTAAAGTTTGAAAGTCCCTGACTTAAAGGGTTTTGAATAGAGTAATAAGATCAATTTGCATTTTAGAAGGGACAAAGAATCCTGTCAAGGTTTGAGGATTAGAAGTCAAGAAGGGTAAACTCTCTCCCGCCCCCTCCCCACTGGCCCCTGCCTACACATCTCCTCCCATGTCCCTTCCACCTTTGACACTACAGCTCCATGTCTGCCTCTCCTATTCAGCACACGATCAGGACAAAATGGACGCTGGTGGGAAGGCGTGTGGCCTCTGCTGAATTCTATCCCCTCTGACAATGAGCTAAACACTATTACCAACTCCAAGTCAGCTGCAGAGGTGCCTGTGACATTTGTGGATGCCCTGAGCCCTGCTCCACGGCCAGGGATTACAGCAGTGTGTACAAATCCTTGTCTGTTAAGACCACAGTGCCGTCTCAGAGTGACTGACAGAATTAAACACGGTCTAGATTGATGAAAAGTCCAAGGAGGATTTATGACCCAATATAAAGAAATGTAAACTTCATTCTCATTCAAATCATTCCTATCCTATCATCAATTCTTTTTTTCTAGATGTCAGGATTAATTCAGCCTTTTGCATTAGGATGTTAACTCAATCCTAGGCAGCTGCCTGCCTAGCCAGGCTCTGAGCGACCAGATCTCATCATCCCTTGGTATTCTCTCTGATGGCTATTTGTGGCTCACAGATGCATCCTCATGGATCAGCTGTCACCTGAGCTTTGTTCCGGGGGACACTGTCCCTGCCCACTTAGGGTAATCAACTCTTCCAGTTTGCCTGGGACTTGCCCCGTTTTAGCACTGAAAATCCTATGTCCGAGGAAACCTCTCAGTTCTGGGCATATTTGGGCATACTTGGACAGTTGGTCACTAGAGCATGTCACACTCAGATGAGACCAGGAGCTTGTACCTGCTTATTGGCATAGCAAAACTGGCTTAAGCCAACTGTTCCAAGAACTTACCAAAATTAGAAATGCCTTCCCTCTTTGGCAAGACAATGCTTTATTCTTTATTTGAATGAAATGGAAATGCAAGACACCTAGAAGAGTAGCCACGATGGTTTTCCTTTCTTCTCCGAGTCACATAAATGATAAGCAAAATCATTTGAATTCTGCTTACATTTGAATTCTAACCTGGGCATTGAACTGCAAGTTGCTCAACCGCTCTGTGCCTCAGTTTTCACATCTATAAAATGGGGATAATGCAAGTATCTGTCTCATGGGGTCTTTGTAAGGATTAGAAGAGAAAATATATAATCTTTTAACTGTAACTAGCTGGAGGAGGTGCTCAGAAAGTATTAGCCATTATTATTATCACATCCCCCTCTGCAGAAATTGGGTTCTTCCATTTTCTGGAGCCAACATTGCTTCTTCAGCAATGGGCAGGGGGTGGGGGGAGATGAGGGTTGGTAGAGAATCCATAGCTCTCTACAGATGAACGTGACTAGGAGACAGCTCTCATGGGAAAATGTGACCTCTCCTTTCTCCCGTTTTCAACCTGTTATGCTAAATATAAGATAAATACAGAAAGTAGCATAAAACAAATGTATGGCTTCCTGAATTACTATATGGCGAAAACGCTTACAATCAGAACCTTCGTCACAAGGTAAATCCACAAAGTCCTCTACCCACTGCTCTGTCCACCCTCTAGCCTCTGCCCTTACCCCTGCTAAGAGCACCCTAATATTTATTATTAATACATCAAGAAATGATCCTTTTTGTTTGGTTTTGTTTTCTTCAGGGCAAAAAATGGGACATTGGGTTGCTATCCAATGAATCCCTTATTTTATCGAGGAAACAGACGGGCCAAGGTCTTCTCTTCTTAATTGGGGGAGAAGCATGATTTCTGAAATAAAAGATTTAAGTAGGAATTCGCAAATTTTACTTTCCTTTTTCTGACTATGCATCATATCTCCAGGAAGGGGCAACCAGATAAATATCTGTGTATGTTGTTTAAAGAAAATAGACAATAGTCACAGTCCATTAAAATCCCATCTGCTTCCGATAAACTGGAAAAGTCATTACTGGCCGAGACAGGGGGTCTCAGGCTCAAGTCAAGGAAGAGATCCCCGTACAACCTTGCAGCTTGCCAAGGGCAGAGTCACCCCCTTGTTTTTCTACCAGGGCAGTGCTTTTTACATGAAACCATGCTTCTCCTCAAACAGTCGTTAGTGTAAAACATTCCTGATAGTATTTTGAACGGTGCTGAAAAGAGTACAAGGCCCAGATGTGTGCTTCCAGTATTAATTGCTAGATTTAGAGTGGGGAGAGGCGGGGCGGGTGTGGAAGAGGTCACTGGGACTTAGGACTTGAGTCAGACAGGGAGGAAACATTCTTCCCTGAGGAATGGGGTGTGGAAGGGAAACAGGGCTTCATGGAGGAAATTATTCATTGATGGGGCAGGCAGTTAGAAACGAAGACCAGGAAACACAATTTGAAATATGGCTTGGTGTATCTGTTAGAATTAGTTTCATCTTCACAGAACGGATAACCTTTATATTGACACAAGAATTAAAAACCCATTCAAACATGTCATCCAAACAGCACGACTGAAGGGGTCCCCAAGCCTGTGTTGATGGCTCCTTTTTAGTGTGATTCCCATAGGACAAAATGATTTGCGGTGTCCCTGAATGCCCACGTGAAGGGTTTTGCCCTTGAATCCCTATGAACTTGAGGAAATGTGGGCTTTCCCTGATCCCACTGCTGTCAACCTGGTAGAGATGGAAGGGCAGATGCTGCACTGATCACACTCAAATGAGCCAGACTGCATGGAAAATTCTGCAGCTGGACATTCTGTCTTCAGACTTGTTCTGTACTCACTCCAGGAGTAAGCCCCTTCCTGTCTTGTTTTCCTTATCTGGGCTTCAGATCATTCTGCTTAGCTACTCAGCCCCGTTCACCTTCCTGGAAAGCTCGTTTCCACCTTTTGGTGGTTCTGGTCTCTCCTTGGGTCCAGGGACTCACCGTCTTTCGTCTGCACTTCCCAAAGTGTGTCCTAAGGAAACTTAGTCTCAAACACTATTCCATTACCAAACAGGAGTGGGAACATTACGTATTCTGGCCCCCCTCTGGAAAGTCACAATGCACATAACACAATGTGTACAACACAAAGGCTCTGAGAAGTCCTGTAAATAAATGTTAATACTATTTAACTCAACACTTCTCGCTTATCAACTAAAAAACCTTGGCCTAGAGGTCAGCTTTAGGAGACTGCGTCCTGCACATCTCAAGTTTGTTATAATTCCCCGTCAAATATGCTTTTCTCTGATGTCCAGTTTTCTTGTTCCTGGGAGACGTCCTACTAAGTCTTTCTTTTCCAGTCAAGGAGATAGCTCAGGCTTAAAGCCCACTTACCGATCTGAAATGATGGCCATTTTCTTGAAAACAATAAATGATGCACCCCTTTCTGTGCCCCTTGTAAACTCTCCCTAGCTCCTTATATTCTCTGGGATGAGACATGACGTCACGCCTGTGAAAAGTGCTTTATAAACCATGAAGTGCTATATAAATGTTGTTACTATTAAGATGGCCCACTCTGGTGCTCCGATCCCTTCTCCCCAGGAAGTGGCATTATGAAGATTACAGTTTCATAATATAAAAACAACTAAAACCTACACATATAGCAAAAGCCATTTCTGTAAGAGGGCCCTTTCTGTCAGTGCAGTAAGAAGCTGACTGTATTGTACGCAATCAGTTCTCCATACAATGAAGGGAGAAAAGAAGTGCAGACATCGCCCCTTTGAATCCTCAGGTTATCCCCAGACATACAAGAAACCACCCCTCCTCCTCCTCCCCAACTCATCCAGACACCGAACTGCCTCTTGCCTGTCTGGCCCCAAACCTCCCAAGTCAGATTCTCTAGTTACCCACAGGCTCTGCGGTGGCCACCCTTCTTGTCAGATTTCTCAGTGACAGCCTTCTCAGGATCCCTTTCAAACGGGGCCAGGAAATGCCAGCCAAGGGCCTGATTTGCCTAAGCGCCCAAACAATGGACCCTTCCTTGTTTGTTTTGAGAGCTTTGGGCTGAGGCTCCTTTCCTCAATGCCGCAGCAATTTCCAGAGGCACACCCAGCCAGAGCGCACAACCGCGGTTGGCAGTGGCTCAAGGGCAAGGTTTAAGTTCATTTTGCTGACTGCTTTCCCATCTCTGCTCCAGAGAAAACAGAAAAGAAAGCCAGGCCTCCAAAACCCAAGTCAGTCGGCCACAACTGAAAATATTTGGCTAAGCCAGACACAAAAGGACAAAAACTATGATTCCGCTACCTAACCCAGGCAAATTCAGAGAGACAGAGAGTAGGATAGAGGTCAGCAGGGCTGCAGGAAGAGAGGGAGACATGGGGAGTTACTGCTTAACGGGTAGGGAGGTTTTCACTGGGAATTACGAAAAAGCTCTGGAAGAGGATGGCGGTGATGGTTGCACAGCCCTGTGCATACACTTAATGCCACTGAACTGGACACTTAAAAATGGATAAAATGGCAAATTTTATGTGATGTACCTCTTACCACAGTAAAGATAAACAAACAGCAGTGGCAATATTTGGTATCGGTTTCCCTAACGTGGTGTCCATCCTGGGGATACTCACCCATGCTGTGGGCTGCAGATGTGGTCACAGGAGGGACGGGATGATGGACTGAATCGTCAGCCCTGGCCGTCGGGCCCCGCGCAGAAGAAGCCAGCAGAGTGCAGCTCAGTGCACCTCATGGCCCTCAGAGAGCTCTTCGAGGTTTGGGACAGAGGCACGTGGTCTCCTCTCATCTTTCTTAAGCATCCTTCTCAAGTCTTAGGACCTCCTGAAAAGTTCTTTTCCTCTGACAGAGCCTAGAAAGTGTTGAAAAGACTTCCTGGTCGAGCAGGCCTCCCTCGGGCAGAAGGCTCCGTGACAGAAAGGTTTGGGGTCACAGAGAGCCAATTTTGAAATGGTAGAAAGAGAACGGAGTCTCCTCCGTGCAAAGACAGATTTCTTGAAGTCTTTTATTTGACGTGGAAAACTGAGAGACAGAGAATGAGACGACAGGCAGGTGGCTGGAACTGAGGCTGAATTTAAGACAGCAGCCTCTGGGTGGCACACACACCATAATAAATACCCCGAGAAGAGGAGATCTCATCTGCAAATTGAGCTTTAAGGCTCAGTTCAGATGCCGCGGAGCTTTTATGAATAGACTACCACACCTCAGCTGCAAGACAACCCCCAGATCCAAACTCTCGGGATCCGATTTAAAGACGGGAGAGCTTTGATCATCTGGATGACAACAGGGGGGAAGATATCACATGTACCTGGGCATCACGGGCTGTCAGGAGAGAGAGGTTAACATGTGCCCAAGGAAACGATCAGCTCTGAGAAGAAAGGGTCTCGTTCACGGGGCCCATTGTTACTCCTGCGCGTGTGTCAGTGATGGCATTTCGTTTCCTGAACACAATGGTAGAAGGGGTGATTCTCTCAGCTGTCAAGCGGGAATGTATTCAGTCTGCTGGGCTCCTGGAGGAGGTGTTTTCCTCTCACCATTTCAAGCCTTTCATCTCAGCAAGTGCCCAAGCGAGCGGGAGACCAGCATGGGAGGCCATCAACTCAGAAGGCAGGGCCAGGAGCCAGGAAGATGAGGCGGGGAGGACATTCTTATTTACACAAACAATTAACAGGCACACGTGCAAAACCAGGCAGGGGAAGACTTGATAATGACCTGGATAACGAAGCAATCCATTGCTGCAGAGAATGGAGCAAGTGGCACTTCACTCTCAGTGCCCGTGTTAATTCCATTTTTCTCCATTATACCTCACAGCTGCAAGGGGGCTGTTATCTCACCTTTGCTGAACAGGGCTATTTATGACTGTGCAAACTGGGGTCACGCAGTCAATCAGCCAGATGCATTTAAGGAGGCCCATCCAAGGGCCCCACACCTGACTCAAGGCTACGGTAAGTTATGGAGGAAGCAGAAACTTCCAGCTGTATCAGCCTTCCGGAAGCTACAGCCTAGGGATGCGTCATCCATTACGGCAGCCTCTGGCCATATGGGGCTATTAAAACTAAAATGAAAAATAACTGAAACTGAAAGTTCAACTCCTCAGTCATACTCGCCACATTTCAGTAGCTCAACATGAGTCCAGTGGCTACCATATTGGACAGCACAGAAAACATGTCCCTCATTGCAGAAAGTTCTACTGGACAGTACTGTGGCATTTGGGGCACCGATGGAAACAATACAAGACCATTTAGAAAGGGGGGAATTAACTGGGAGCAAATTCATGGGAGGAAATGAAGACTTAGACACGTTGTGTTTCTCAGCCAGTAGATGGTGTTCTGATTCCTACTGCAGAGTTCAGAAGCATCTGGAGAACGATCTTAACACTAACACACTAAAGGTGTGAGTCTGGGGGTGGTGGTGCGGTGGTGGCTTAGTTACTGGAATACAATTTCAATGAATTTGGAAGCATGCTCTCTAACCTGTATCCCCAGGTATGTGAGTGATTCATTTCTGGTTTCCCGTCGTCTGTGGTATTCTTCCCCACCTTTCACCCTGAGAAAACCTCCCTTACGAGGTTCACTCTGTGCCAAGGGCTGGGCTAAGTGCTTTCACCCGTCTCATTTAATCCTCATAAATTTCTGTGCAATGGGTACTTTTACTGGAATTGCTGCCCACCTAAGCATCATCATCGTCCATTCCTGTCTCCCAGTAAGGATCCCTCTCCCAGCTCCACACATGGACCGACTTGATCCAAGAGGGATCATTTGCCATCGATAGGCGGAGGAACCTAGCTCTCGGCCCGTCAAGGTATGGCATTCTCATTGCAACAGCACTTAGTTAAGCAATGGTATGTGACTCCTTTGGGCCAATAAGAAACAGGAGAAAGTTAGCTAACGGCTTCTGGGAAAGCAATGAGCTTTTTCTGAAGAGACAGTTACTGGAGAGTGTCTTTCTCTTTCTCTTGATCTTGTGTGTGCTGATAAGTCCTCGAACGGCTGTAACCATTTCTCCATGGCTCAGCATGTGGTGGACCGGATCGGCCAGATCTAGAGAAAGGGAGTAGCCCAGACTGAGCTGCTGCTGGCCCTCCGGCCCTCAGTGACAGCAGCTCCTCAACCCCTGGATTTTTTGAGTATTGACTTAGAGTTCTTGTAACCTGCAGTCAGAACCTCAATTGATAATCGCATTCTGCAGACAATGAACCTCTGGCTAAGAGAATTTGAATAACTTGCCCAGTTCACCTAGTTAGTAAAAGCCAGAGCCAGGACACAAACATAGATGCTCTTGACCCCCAAACACGTGCTTTCTTGTTTTCATCGTGCTGTTTCTTCCCTATGTGAACTATGTCTGTATTTCAAAGGCTCTGGAAAATAAACTGGTAAGACAAGAACCAAAAAACGACATCTTCAGGGCCCTAAGGATAATACGTTACCTTGGATATTACCCAGCATGCTCTGATTACCTGGTTTTTATAGGCACACACAAACAACACGCAGCCTTCTAACACTCACCGGCAGCTACACTTGCTTGTCCTTTCTATTTATTGCTCTTTCTGAGGGCCCTTAGGAAACTCTCTTGGTATCTTGGCTTTTTCAGAATGGGGGTGGGGAGGAAAGCTTCTAGACAGAACTGCCACAGTCCATGCCTTTTAGCAGCCGAATTAAGTATCTTGGCTCCTCGTGAGGGATCAGCAAAGTGAGCTCTGAGGCAGCCAGGCCTCACTTCACCCTTTGCTTTTGTTTATCAAGTGTATGCGGCCCTTGCTGGTGAATCAGCAAGTGACTCAGCTCCCTTCAGGGTTGGGAAGCTGCGATCATTTCCAGACAGACCTTTTTTCAATGTTTCTGGATTCACTGAACACCCTGGGGTGGGGTGGGGTGGGGTGGGGGAGGCAGGTTTCTGTGAATTCCCTCCTCTTCGTCTCCTTGTCACTTTTATGGTGTCTCTTGGCTCCCTCCTCAATGGTGCACTTGACCTTACCATTTAATGAAGGTCATCCTCCCTGCAAATAGCACATTAAACACATCGAGAATGGATCAACTGAGAGATTTCCTAGCAGAAAGGTCACAGCTAAGAGGCATCATTTTCCCCTTCAGAGTCGTGCTGAAGGGGAGGTCTCAGGGGAGGCGGAGACACCCACTCCTAAGCACACCCTGGAACGGATGGGACCAGCATCCACACACTCCCGCTTTTGCACTGAACAGCAGTCCCAACGTAAACAATGCTGCCGTCGAGAACTTTTATCTTTGCTCTGCTAGAAGGGGCTGTGCACATCAAGAGTCAACAACCTGGAAAAATCGCTTCCTTTGATGATTAGGCCTAATGGTGGAGCTTGTTTACGTTAGACATCTAAAGCTGCAAGGAGCTTTCCTCTCTCATCTCCACTCTCCTCTGCATTTGCTGTCCTGGAAACAGTTACTGGTTTTGCTCCAGATAAAAAAGAGCAGGGTTTCCCAACCATGATAAGCCCCTGGGATGGTTCTGAACAGGATGACTTGTCCCTAAAGCCCTGACAGGGTGGATGAGGTACATTCTCGGGGTCCTCTGCTTCCTCTCTTGGCACCTCCTTGCTTTCCAGCTCCAGGCATCCGGTCCCATCCTAATTCTCAGCCAAGATCCCTACTTCCAGCACAAGACCTGCCCTACAGGTGGAACCCTGTATCTGGGCTAAGCTGAGGACAAACCCCATCCCAAAGGCATACAAAGATGGAATGGTTTGATCTTGAGGGGGAGAATATGTGCCCCCAAAACATGTCACTTTGATATGTGGATTATTTTGAGCTGAGACAATCAAGGCCCAAAGGACTCAGAAAGAGCTTTGACCTCCCCCTTAACTGCCTAAAGACCTTAGAGGGTCTGTCCCAGGAAGAGAACTATCAGCAGAGATCACTACAGAGTATGGGCTTTGGGTAGCTCAGCGTTGAGTATAGGCCTGTTGTTCAAAGTCCTGCTGACTCTGCCTGGCAAACATTTCTTGACCAAACAGTTGCTTTTCCCATCTTCCTATGAATTGTCTCTCTTCCCTTTGAAGCTGCTGATCCCTACCCCCTTCTCCTTAGCTCAGGAAGGCATATATAAGCCTCACTTGCCTGTTTGAATCTCTCATGTCTATATGAGGCTCCCGTATGTATGAATTTAAACTTAAAAATTAAATTCCTCCGTTACTGTGTCTTATGTCAATTCCATTCATAGGCCAGTCAAAAGAACCTATAAGGAGAAGGGGAAAAAATGTTCCTCCCCTATAGTCCCCAGCAATGTAGAAATCTGCTGTGTGGCTCCGTGGAAGTCAGGTGTGAGTGAGGTCCCGGGCTTTCCATGTGTTCAGGTTGAACCGGGATACCTGTCGGGACGAGAGCAGTGGCAGACATGATGGAGGGAATGAGGGAATGACTGCCAGCACAGGCTCTGGTGTCAGACAGACCTGGACTGAGACTGGGGCTCAGCCACTTGCTACACATGTGACTTGGGCAAGTTACCGAAATTCTCTGAGCCTTTGTTTGTTTACTCATCCTCACAAAGGTGTTGTTTAGGATGATCTGAAAGAATGCCGGTATCCACAGAGACAAAAAGTAGATTATGGGTAACCAGGGGCTGGGAGATTGGGGGTATAGGGAGTGATCGTTGAAGGGTATCAGGTTTATTTTTGGGGTGAGGAAAACCTTCTGGAATTAGATTGTGATGATACCTTGGGAATATTCTACAAAACACTGAGTTATGTATTTTAAAAGGGTGAATTTTAAAGCCTATGAATTATATCTCAAAAAACAAAAGTGGAATAAAAGGAATACCTGTAAAACACTTGGCACAGTGTCCAGTCTGGAATTCTACTGTCAATAAACGTAGTGGAAGTTGTATTATTATTCCAATTAAGGTAGTAACTGATAGGATAAGACCACTCCTAATTAAATCCTATTGCAGGGAATAAGAATAAAAAGCAGGCAATTTCCTAGGGAGTCCATTTAATTTAAAGACTTCTGGGTCAAGATTGTAATTTAACTTGTAAATAATTAAAACATTATTTTTATATTAAACAAATAAGTATGGAGTAGAATGCAACATTTGCATGAAATAGAAAGACCTATGACTTTAAATAATTCCCTAGCTTGAGAAGGCCCCTGGGGTACATATTTATACTTGTCTGCCATTAGGGCTACTTCTTTGAACAATTTTGGGAGGAGCCTACGAAAGAGGGTTTTGACGTTAATTGCTGAGACCCTGAGGCTCTGGGCGAACTTGGCCCTGAGCATTGT
This sequence comes from Rhinolophus ferrumequinum, assembly GCF_004115265.2. Classification (NCBI taxonomy): domain Eukaryota; kingdom Metazoa; phylum Chordata; class Mammalia; order Chiroptera; family Rhinolophidae; genus Rhinolophus; species Rhinolophus ferrumequinum. The sequence goes on from NC_046291.1 coordinate 63,322,679, forward strand.
GACATGCATCCCCAACAGTCTCAGCAGGGATTCCTCAGGCTATGCCCTTTGCTGAGGTTGGCCACAGACAGCCTTTGCCACCCTCTGAAGCTACTGCTGTCTCCGTCTTGCTCAGCTCAGACTCTGAAGAACTGAAGAGAGAGGACTTGCCTGGAGAGACTGACAACCCCAAAGATCCCACACTTTGGGAAACAGCAACTCAGAGATCCAGGAATTAGGTGGTTGGGAGAACAAGGTCCAGCCCGAGCAGTGGGTTTCCCCACCCCCAATGACTGCAGGTGAAAGGTTAGCAGAGTACCAGAAGGAGTCTGCCAGCCACAGAGACTTCCAGGCTTGCATGCCTTCCTGTGGCTGTTGGACCAATACCACTGGACTGTCTGGGTTTTCATTTGCTCCTCAGAAATGCCCTAAGTGTCTGCCTGACCCCCAGTAGAGATTCCACCCTGCAAATAATACACCTTCAGTGGCCTCACTGTCTCTCACTAGAAAGGAGCTCCGATGTGTGTGAGGGAGAGAATCTGAAAGAGGAGTTGTATTGGACCTAAAATGATGAGATTCCAACAAAAAGTGAGGCTGTAAGTAATGATAAATAAGTGAGGGGCAGATTATGAGTTTGGGTCTAAACCACGTTGTTATGCACCACTTCTACCCAAGAGGATTTACTGACTTTCCTGGGATGGAGATTGGGCTATGTCTCCCTCCCAGAAAGAACTACTATGAGGCAACTGTGATTACTGGGAGAAATTTGGGTGGCGTCCCGCCGTTCCCTCTGGCACTGAGTGATCATTTGAAACACCGTCTGGCTTTGTGGTGCCATCAGCTGGAAACTCACTGCACATTGGGAAACAGAACTGAGAACAAGAAGGCCTCACCGGAGGACTTTATCCTAGGGGATTTAGTCACTGCAGTTCCAAAGTCCCTATGATGAGAGTGGGGCACAGTTCCAGAACACGGCCCCGAAGACGGGTCACAGCCTGATACGGGGGGTGTGTCTGCATGTGTGTTTGTGCTGTGTGTTTGTGGTGTGTGTATTTGTGGTGTGTGTGTGAAGACAGAAAATGCTCCAGTGGCTAAATGTAGACTCTCACTGCCGAAGTTGTCATTGAGACGAGGGGCCCCTCCTTGAAGCCTCCATTTCAGCTAGGCCTTTAGAAATATCACCATCTGCTTTTCTCTTCCTCCTTGTCCTCCGTAAATGACAATTCAGGTGTGTGTTTGCCTCTGGGGACCAATCCCTGTGCAGATTAGCAGTTAAAGCCAGAGGGTGAGACAGACAACAACTCTACCCAGTCCAGGAACACAGCTCTTTCGGGGAGTTCTGTCCCCAAATTCTGGGTTCCTTATTCAGTACATCAAGTCCACCTATTTCCACTTCAGGTTCTTCTTGTCCTGGTTCCCAAGAAATTCCTCGTCTCCCACCTTCACTCTGCAGCATGCCCATGGACCCGGGCACACTCCTTGAACTTTTTCCTGGTTTCTCTTTCCTGATATTGGAACTTGTGTCTGGGGAAAGCGAAAGCTGGAGTTCCCCAGCCCTTGAGATGCTGGCACTCCCTTTGCTTCACCAGCCCCACCTGTCTGGAACACTGATGGAGCTTTTATGTCACCCAATCACTTATCTTTGACATTAGTCACAAACACCAACCCTAACCACCCTGGTAGGAGATGATGCCTTTGTTACCACATCCCTCTGGATTTGATGGGTCCCTGACTGTTGACCTGACAGAACTGTAGACCCACCCACCGCCTCTGCCTCATATCCAATCTGTGGAGAGCTCCAGAGGCAGAACAGCTGGGTCCTGTTCCAGCTCCTCCACTCGCTTGCCATGTGCTCTCAGACAAGATACTCATCTTCTCTGAGCCTCAGTTATCTATCAAGTGGGATAATTTTAGTACCTACCTGATAAAGTTCTAATAAAGATTAATTAATAACAACGTACCTAGAACAGTAGTTAAAAAGTGCCAGCCGTTACTGTGGACAGAAGCAGTATTATGACCATATGTGTCCCAGTACAGCTTCAGAGAAAGCCTACCACAAACCACCTTCTAGAGCAGAGATAGCTGCGCTTTCTTGGAACCAGCCAAACCAAAGGTGACATGTGATCTTGGCCATGAATAAATGCATGGCTTGCTTCCTGCTGAACTATGGCCGGCTGTTCCCAAAGAAATCGACCCTGTCCCTGCTTTCATCAGTGGCTTCTTTTTAGGAGGGCTGAGTCCCTCTGGCTTTGGGGTGTCTGCCACTTGCCAGCCTCCCGCTGAGGTCCTAGCAGGGGGGGTCAAACGCCTGGCTCGCTGGCCATGAGGTGCAGGTGATGGTTGCCAGGGGTTGCCTTTGTTCCCCAGGTGGCAAGAACTTGGCCGTCCTAGAGACAAATGATGAGGAGATTCCTGATGTCTAGTGATGTCTCTCCAGCGAAGGAGAGAATGAAGAAGGCAGAAGCACGGGTCACTTGCTCCATGTGGCTCCCCAGCATGTGGCTTCTGCTGATATTTAGCTAAAACCTACTGATAGTCCACTGTTGGGTGAGACTGTCTTGCCTGTCAAGTGAGGTCACCTCTCAGATTTCCTTCTGCCTTTCCTTTATGTCTATGAAATTCGAGGCTTTGGAGTTTGGAGATAGAGAAACATGTGTAACAATCCTGTCCTGGGCTCACTGAACCCCAGTCTCCCAGGTGGAGCCCAATTCCTCTGAGTCTGAGGCACCTCTCTGCTAGAAGGCCATAGATTCGTGGGGATTACCTGGCCCTTAGGGGTCTGGAGCCAGACGGTCAGTTAGTACAGCTGACCCTTGAATGATTTGGGGGTTAGGAGTGCTGACTGCCCACACAGTCGAAAATCTGTATATAACTTAAGTTGGCCTCTGAATCTGCAGCTTTCCAACCACCAGTTGACCCTCGAATGACATGGATTTGAACTGTAGGTCAACTGAACTGAGCAGGTCAAATGGAAAAAATCTGCATATAAGTAGATCTGCACAGTTCATACTCTCATTGTTCAAGGGTCAACTGTATAAGCTTAGAAGTTTCTGTCCAAAGGCAGACAAAAACTGGCACTTTCTCTCCCAATTCTAGTTATCTGAGAACTGCCTGAGGAAGTCGATAGTTGGATCCAGATAAAAACTGTCTTCCCATCTTTACTAGCTGAATTCGGACTCCGTTCTGTATAGCTTCCCAGCTCCACTTCTGCAGGTGACATGATGAGACAGGTGACACCACCCACATGGGGGGCCTTTGAGAGTCGAGGTTAAGGTGCGCCCTGGTCTGAGTGGCAGAGCAGGCTGGCGCTGGAAAGGAACCCACTGGCCTGGCTGGGAGGCCAAGTGGAGCCTCAGCAGGTCATTAACCCAGGCCCAGAAGAGGACATGGTGCTGTGGATGAATGGAGACAAGGCCATGGTCCCAGCCCTAAGGGCCTGGAGGCCTGGCTGAGAAGCCCAGGCACGGCCTCCAGCACACAGATCAATGGACACTATTTAGCTGCCTCGGGCATAGGGGAGAACATGAGGCTAAGATGTTTCCCTGTGGGCTCCTTCCTGAGAACAGCCAGCCTGAGAGTCGGCAGGTGGCTGCTGGAAGGACCTCAGGCCTAGGTGGGCACAGGATTACATAGTGTGAGCCCGGCTCCGAGAACGCAGCTCTTCCTGGGGAAGGGCTGGCCAGGCGGCTGCGACCACAGCCCAGCAAAGCCCTCCTCAGGGGACGTCATGGAAGAGGAGGCTGAGGGCCACACATCTCTCACTCTTTAAAATATACGGAGTTTCATCTCATACACTGTTGGTGGGGCCGATGGACAATGTGGATTAAACATCTGTGAGGTGCCATGTTACTTCACCAGACAAATCAGAGTCCTGTGCTACTACGAATCCCAGATCCTGTCAGCCACGTCATCTGACAAGGGCGGACACCATTAGTTTCTAAGGCTGGAGAACATCTGTTGCCATTTTTTGACTGGTCTCCACTAGACTTGCTGCAGAAAAGATTTGTAATAGCTATTTGCAAAAGCAGTCAGAGTGCTTTGAAGAAAAGCCCTGTATACACAGGGTGAATATAAACAGCAATTGGTTATGCTTTGAAGCTAATCTAACCCCACCCCTTTCCAGGCTCTGGTGTCAGCGAGGCTGCTGCCTTCCACAGAAGGGTCTTTGAGGCCGCAGGAGGAGAGCGCTTAACACGGCATTGTGGTCAGAAGAGCTCAAGTTGAGCCCTTATCTGACCGTACGACCCTGACTAAGTCATTCAACTTGTTTTATCCTCAGCCTAGTTTGTCATCTGGGACATGTGGGAAGCAGAGCTACTTTGGTGTTCTGTAAGGATTAACTAGACAATGCGATAGAAACGTATCGGCTGACATTGGCTGAAAAGCCCAGAGAAAGTTCCAGCCTCAGCCCTGGCTTCATTTAGGGCCCTAAGGATGCCACCAGGTTTTGTCTCTTGGTCTTGCTTCCCCTGGGCTGGCCCTGTTCCCGGATATGTCTGGCAGCTCTGGCCCTAGCCTCACACGATTACAACACAGGGCAGCAGAAAAAGTGTGCGCCCGCAGCTCAGTGTCCTGCCCGAGTCCTGAGATTCATGCTCGCTGGACCAGGGGACAAGACAGGTCAGACTCTTAGCCTGTTGGGGCTTACTTACTAGGAGGAGAGACAGAAAACCAGTACATTGTATAAAATGATACAAAATTAGGGAATGATGCGAGCTATTAAAAAAGAAAACAAGGAAAGCAGGTTAAGAGGGTAGGGAGTGAAGTGGGGTGGGGTGAAGTGCTGTTTTAGATAATATGGTGAGGGAAGGCCTCTCTTAGAAGCTGGCATTTGAGTAGAGACCTGAATGAAATGTGAATAGAAGACGGATGAAGATCTGGGTATAGAACATTCTGGGCAGAGGGAGTAAATGCAAAGGCTCTGAGGCAGATCAAGCCAGGCTGATTAAGGCAGAGCCACAAAGGGCAGCGTGGCCAGAGCAGCACAGACTGGCCGAGAGCCATGGGAGAGGAGGTGGAGAAGGAGCGGAGCCAGGGAACGCTGGGCCTCACGGGCCAAGGGAAGGAAACAGAGTTTTATTCAGACAGTGGTGGAGAGTCTGGAGGCTTTTTAAAAGGGAAGAGACACAGTATGAGTTACGTTTGAAAAAGATTTCCACCTACAAACGGCCAAGAGGCACATGGAAAGATGCTCAGCATCACTAATCACCAGGGGAATGCCAATCAAGCCCTCAGTGAGCTATCACCTCACACCTGTTAGAATGGCTGTCATCAAAGACAAGAGAGAACAAGGGTTGGAGAGGGTGTGGAGTAAAAGGTGCACCTTTATGCACTGTTAGTGGAAATATGAATTGGTTCAGCCACTATGGAAAACAGTATGACAGTTCCTCAAAAAATCAAAAAATTGAACTAACATGTGTTGCAGCAATCCCACTCCTGGGTATTTATCCAAAAGAAATGAAATCACTCCCATGAAGGGATAGCTGCACCCCCATGTTCATTGTAGCACTATTCACAATAACCAAGAGATGAAGACAACCTAGGGATCTGTCAGCAGATGGAGGGATGAAGAAAATGTGGTACGTGCATGCAATGGAGTACCATTCAGCCACCAGCAAGCAGGAAATCCTGCCTTTTGCAACAACGTGGACGGACCTCTACGGCATTATGATAAGTGAGGGAAGCCAGAGGAAGAACAAATACGGTATGGTGTCACTTACCTGTGGAATCTAAAAAACGGAACTTGTAAGAACAGGGAGTAGAATGACGGTTCCCAGGGGCTGGGGTAGGGGATTGCGGAGCTACTGTGTAAGGTACAAATTGACAACTAGTAGATGCGTAAGTCCTGGAGATCTAATGCAGAGCACAGTGACTCCAGTCTCCAACACCGTGTTACAAACTTCAAAGAAGCTGAGAGACTAGATATGAACTGTTCTCAATACAAAAAAGCAATGACAAATACGTGACATGATAAAGGTGTTAGTTAATGCTACTGTAGTAACATATTGCAATGTATTAATATATCAAATCAATATGTCATACACCTTACACTTACACAATGGCACACGTCAATTGTATTTCAATGAAAGAAAACATGCATGTAACATTGGTAACAACAACAAGAAGATCTTTGCTCCTGGATGGAGAGGGCCAGTGAGAAGCTGGGACAGACAACTGTGGCTGGGACAGGGGGGTGGTGACAGAACTGAACTCAGGATAGATTATAGGGATGGGTTCCATTTCTGGAAGCAGAACCCTATGACCTTCCTAAATGGAAATTAGGGGCTTTCGTTAGAAATAGTGGTGATAGATGCTGGTGGACAAAAAGCAGGAACTTTCCATCACCTTTACCATTTGTAGTTTCATGCATCTTTTTATGTTGGACCTTTGTTTTCCCCATCAGTATCTTTTTCTGGGTTGGGGACTGTATCTCCAATCTCATTTCCTTCCTCCAAGGCCTAGAATCACTGGGAGGGATTTTAGGGATGACACGATCCAACACGAATCTCTTTACAGATGAAAATCCTGAAGCTTCAAAAAAATTCTAGGATCCTGCAAAGTCCCCCAGCTAATTAGAGCTGGAACAGGCTGCAGCTCTCCTCGTTCCCAGTGCTGGCTTCCTTCATGGAACAAAGGCTCTATTTAGGGTGCTGCCAAGAACTTGCAGGGCTGATGGGAGAGGGTTTAACCCTCCTGTGGTCTCCATCAGCATCCCCCAAGGAACCAGTATGTTCAACAAACACCCCCCACCACCACCATGGCTCCCCATATAGAAATCCTGGAGCCACCATTATGCTCAGTCACCAGCTTTTTGTAAACTACTCTGATGAGAGTCAAGAGTCCAGGCCATAAAAGGCAGGCACACGGATGGGAAACACCAGAGTAGTGCCTTATTTTTATTATTATTATTTTTATTTTTAGAGGAAACTTCATTTGAAATGCAGGCTTTCCATTCCTGCTTGGAGAGCCGCCGGTGGACAGTTCATTGCTCTCGAGCCAGAGGGACACATGTTAGCCTTTGAGGCAGACCTGCAGTCTGCAGGGTATAAAGCAAGATGTACGGGCAGCTTTGAAGGATGAAACAGCGAAAAGGGACAGCCTGAAATCCTCCCCCATGCTCAGGGTGTGCTGGCCAGCCTCCCTGTCAGAGAGGGAGGCTGCGACAACTTGTTTTTGCACTCAGGGCCCAGTACAGTGCCTGACACTCTGGGGGGATCAACATATACTAACTAGGTGAGAGCAGGGATGGAGGCTGTGCTCCCAAGATTCGCGTCTGTACACTTTCTGGGCAATTGCATGTGTCCTCTGGGCTGTCCCCTGGATGACTGGGGGTGCCGGATGTCTCGAGAGCAAAGCTGGGTTAAACAATCTGTGAGTCTTGCCAAGAGCATTGCAACGGAGGGCACTCTCTCTTTCTCCATGTGGCTTTAATTTTCTTCTAAGAAAAAGAATCCAGCTTCTCTTTAACGAGTAACCACTATGGTCGGGAGAAGCCATCAGAGAGTCTATGGGAGTGGTTCGTGGTTCAATCATGAGAATGGCCGGGCTGTCCGCTCCACGTAGGGCAGGGAAGTGACGCCTTGGATGGCTTTCCTTCCTCAGCATTGCGGTGGTGAGCCAGCTGGCACTGCAGGGCTGCTGGCTGCGTGTCTGTGCGGTGCTGATGGGACAGGCAGGGCGCATAAATATTCAGTAATGAGCTCCATGTGAGTACAGGGAATCTTGATGGTAGCTCTTCCAAGATGATACAGGCAAGAAGAGCAAGCTCTCTGGTGTGAGGCAGAGACACAGAGAGAGGAGCCTGAGGAGCGCGAGAGAGGGGACCCACCTACAAAGCTGGCCTTCCTGGACTGAGCCAAGACAGTTTTCCTTATAGGCCAGCTGATGCCAGCCAGCAAAGCAGAAAACAAATGTTGCACTGGAGCAAGGTGCTCGTGGTGGGAGTGTGGACGGGGAGAGATATGAGGAATGGCTGTTGTGGTGTGATTTGGGGGAGACGGTGAGTGACAGGTGCCTGGGGTGTGACTCTCTACTTCTGACTTTAGCAAAGAAGGGATGGGGTGCCACACACGCACACCCATTTCCTGCTTCTGGCCGTAAACAGGGGCATGGGGTTGCTCCCGTGGGTTGGTGCAGGCAATGGGCTTCAGGATAATGCTGCCCGTGGCTGCTGGCAACCAGGAGCGCACTCTCGAGGGACATAGAGTGGGTAAGTCCCTGCGAGAGCCCAGGAGGCTTTAGCCAATGCATCCTCCAAGGTATCCAGCTGGAAGGGGGTACAGCCCCGCTCTGAACTTTCTCCCCTGTCCCAATAGCCCCGCTCCTCCAAGGTACGCAGCTACCTGCACAGGCTCCCTATTCAGCCAGCAACAGTCTGGCTCCCAGCATCTCAGCTCTCACCCCAACAGTGTACGCAACCTCGACAGCTACTGAGGATGTCCTGCAGTGCTGCTTTTGTGTGTGTTTCCTATGTTTTCATTTAAAATTTTCCTCTCTCCTTCTCTAGGTGGCAAACACATCCAGGTGAAGGGCTGGCTTGCATCTCTTCTTTTTTCCCCACCTGTCCCCTGCACCCAGGGAAAGCTCTGTTTGAAGCAACACACCTCCTGCTCTCAGAAGCCAATGTGTTCTAGGAGGCTGCCAATCTCTCCTCTTTACACACAAACTGCACACACATGCAGGGAACAGATGGATTTTTCTAACCGTGCTGTATTCCTCATTCTCCTTTACTCAGAATTTTAGCTCCCAGTGAGTGTGTGTGCCAATTTTTGCCCACCTTAAGAACCAATCATCTCTAATATCTCTGCTTGCATCACTATGAAACCCAACAGGCACCATAGGAAAGCCTTACCGTAAAAGATGTTAAGTTCCCCAAAGATTTTTTTTGGAGGGCAGACTGAAATGTCTAGAGGTAACAGGATCCCAGACCCGGAGCGCTAAAGGGCATCTGTCCTGAAGGAAGTCAGTTGCTATCATTTTGGTTCTATGCGTGCAACGTAAAACGCCAATCATCTTCCTCTGGTAACCACTCACATCAGAGGCAACTGTGACCCTGCCCTCACAGATCAGTTTAATTACAGGCACGAATGCCCACGGAGGGGTGGGGTGCAAACTGAGAGCCTTGGATTTGAATCAAGTCCAAACTGCTTTGAAATCCAAATATAGCTAACCCTCAATTATCCACGCTGAAGGAAAGGAGCGTGGATAATCCTAAACAGCGGATGATTAAAAAATCATTTATTTTGGCTTTTTGGAAGTTACCATATGCTATTTGCAACAGAGCAGCAAAATTTCCTCTGTAGTTGTGTTTTGCTCAGATTAATATTGCAGTGAACTTGCATTTTCCCTCATGCACCAGTGGACAGCAGAGGGGGGTAAGACAGAGGAGTCTGTGCAGAAGCCAGTTGAGTGGCAGGAGAAGCCAGCACAAAGGAAGGAGGGATGTGGCCTGACGTACTGAGGAAAAATTAAAGGCTCTGGTCTCCCCTCTCTTCACTTGAAAAACGGGGAGAATGTTTAAGATGAGGGGATAAAGAAAAGAGAAGACTAAGACATAAATTTTAAAACTCTAAATGAGAGACCAGATAGAACAGAGCAAGCACTTCTGGGGCCTGGCCTTACTCCCGTCATGCATTTAGTTCATGATTCTGTGACAGAAACCCCCTCCTTAGAACACCTCGCCAGGCACCATGTACTAAACGTGACGAGTGCTCTCTGCCTCCTTGCTGTTGCTTATGCTGTACCCCTGCCTGAAATACCTGTATCTTCTCTGGTCCTATCCACATTTCATCCACCTTTCAAGACCCAGCACATTTCCCACCTTTCCACAAAGCCTTTTCCAATCATATGCATTGAAAGCAACCTTCTTCTTCCTCCTTTCCATTCCCCTTCTGCAAGCCTATAGAACAGTATTCTATTGACCTATTTGGAGCGTAAGCTCTGCGTGGCAAGGAGAGATGCTGTGTCAGGACGCTTGGTGTTTGTTCCCTTTGACACCTGGCGCAGTGTTTGGTACATGGTAGGGCCCCCGACCCAGAGAGACTGACGGACTAAATCCTTCAGCAACGTGTGGAGACACGAAACTGGTGGTTCTCAAGGTTGAGTGGTGTTGGCTTCTCCTTGGGGACTTGGTGAAACAGTGTCCCAGGACTGGCCCCCAGAGATGCTGCTTTGGTAGGGTGCAGGGAACTCAGAGTTAGGCATTTTCTACAAGTGCTCAGGTGATCCCGACCACTGAGAAATCAGCTGTAAACACACGTCAACAACTCTCACACACCGAACAACCTCCACGCTTGTGTTCCATTCACACAGGAGAAGACAAAAGGTTAAAAAACAGAGACATTCAGAACCACACTGGGGTTATTACTGTTCTCTCTTACACTTCCTAAAGCTGATTTCAACATTTTCTTAAGTAGAAAACAACTGCAAAGAGTAGAGGCTAAAACAGGACAGAGGTTTGCAACAGATTCTCCATACTTCCTTGAGCCGAAGTGCTGCCTTTTTGCACTTTTTAGCATCTCTGACCTTGGGGTGGAGCTTATCATCGAGTATACATTCCAGTTGGCTTTAGGGTGCAGCACTGTGTCCTACTCTTTCACCACCATCACATCGAGGAATTATGTGCATTTCTGGGGCCACAAAGGTTGAACTTCACCGCCATTTGAGTAACCTCAAAAAGATTATACTCTAATTTGGTATTGAAATGAAAAACTTGTTGTGTACGTAGAAGGGCATGAAAATGGCAGCAGGGCATACATTTGATATTAGGGAAGCAAACATTTCCTGCAGGAAGAATACTTCCACATTTTCTTGCAAAGAAGCAACCCATCGAAGCAACTGTTTTACCGCTTTGCCACTCAGACTGTGGTGCTGTGACCAGTTGTGTTGAAACTCACATGGGGGCACGTGAGCACTGCAGGACCAGAGGCTCTCGCCAAGACCTGTCTTATATCTGCTTTTTAACAAGATCCTCAGGTGATTTGTTTGAACGTGAAAGTTTGAGAAGCATAGCTTTATAGGACTTAAGCAAGGAAGATATCCACAAGTAGATAAAGCTGAGTTAAGTTTCATTACCAAGGTAAAAGGATTGTCTATCCGCGCTAGGCAAAAAAGCTTCCAAAAAGATGTCAGTGGCTTAAAAGAAAACATGCGTGATAATAAGGGAGTGTATCACCAATTCACTCGAAAGCTCAGAGAACATTGTTGTGTGGAAAAACACGGGCATCGATGACCGAAAAGTGATTCAGGAGAGTTAAACTGAATATGAACAAGTTTCACAGAACACTTCGACCAATTTATTTCACTGTTTTCTTGTTTAGATACGTGTAAGAGTGATACATGATAACAATAGATGTTTAAATCTAAAAGGTCTCTTTCAATATGAAAATATTTCTATGAGGAAAGAAAGCATTGTGTCAGTTTAATTAGGAACATTCTTTCTCCTTAATGACACATAAAATGATGACATATCTTACAACCAAAGGCATCTCAGATTTAATGAAATAGGAGAGTCCCATACACTTCACCACAATTGCTTTTTCTCTTAGAGTTTAAATTTCAATAATGATTCACTGATGATGTCTAGCATCAAGATTCTTTTCCATAAAAAATAGTTTTGAGTCTGTTGATTCTGCTTTTTAAGTTGAACATTTTTTTAGGGCTACCAATTCCATGTCCTTAATCTCCTACTAAGGAAAACAAAGTTTGCTCTAGCCACTATATTTTAGAAAGTTAAATAAGAATGGAGGAAATATCAGATGGAAGATGGAAATGAGGTTGAGAGACATTGGTCCAGAATGACTCACAGCTATTTTCCTATTTCAAACAATAGCGGTCACAAAACATTTTAAAAATCTATTAGCTGCTTTCACAGTGTTATTGCATTTAATCCTGAGAAACCTGTCAAACATGTATTACTATTCTTTTTCACAAGTGAAGAGAGTGAGGTCAGAGAAATGAAATAACTCATCCAAGAAGAACAGGATGGTGACGGTGGGACCAGAATTTGAAAGAGGCCTCCGTACCCGCAGCCCCCCTGAGCCCATGTTGCCGAAGCTCAGCTCCACCAAGTGCACTGTAATCCGCATGCAGCCCGGGGCGTATGTTTGAAAATCATTCCTCAGCGGACACACTGCAGTTCATGAACTTGAGGGCCTTCAGCTGAGTAGCTGTCATGTCACTGCCTCTGCTGAACGACACCTCAGGATGCCAGAGCCTCTTGCCTTGAACATGGTACCAGCTGCCATTTCTTCTTGACTGCAGAGTCTCCACGACTATAGATTTTCTTTCTGTGTAAAATGCCCTCAGATTTTGCAGTTTCTTGGAGCTCTTTTTTTTTTTTTAAAGATTGAGTTCAGTTCAGTTCAGTTCACTGACCCCGCTATCATTTTAGGGCCCCATGTCTGACTCAGGGAACACCATCTCCTTGCTACCCTTTGACCCTGCCTCATGGCCTGACCACGATAAACTTCCTCCCCGAGTTTCTCGCTCCTTTCTAATGAATTCAAGACGCTATTCTGAAAGTGATCCCTCTTACTTTACATTAGCGGTTCGCCATCTTTGCTGACAATAAAATCACCTGGGGAGCGTTATAACGTCTCCAAAGCTCAGGCCACACCTCCTGCCAATTAAATCAGAATCTCTAGAGGGGGGATCCAGGATCAGTATTTTCTAAGCTTTGCAGGTGACCCCAATATGCAACCAAGTTTGTGAGACAGTAAATTGCATTACTTATCTCCTTCAGCTGTCCACTAGCTCTGTTGTTATTACCTTTCCCAGTTAAAAGCACTCTTCACTTTCAGTTAAAAGCCCTTTAATAATCTTCCCTCATCTACATAGCCACTTTTCAAAAATAACTTGTTTTTATTATAAAAAATGACACACATTTATTGTATAATCTTTAGCTTTGCACATACAGCCAAGCAAAGGCAAGGAACTACAAATCATTAATAATCTCACTACAGAGCAATAACTACTGCTAAAAGTGCTCGTGTAGATATACATGGCCAGTGTCTTTTCCTTGTATATATTTTGTGCATATGTGCTTATTTTATTGTACATATGGTTTCATAGACTGCTCTGCTCATCTGACCATCTTTTCCCTTGAATTTCTTAACCTCTTGCCTTTTCCATCTCTGTCTCTGACCTCCACAATTCTAAGGTAATCTTTCTTGGGCTTTTCAACCTGACCTTCTGCTGTAAATTCTGATGCTTCCTTTTATCCTAGTGGGTGATTCAGTTCAGAAGCACTAAACATGCTCCTTCTGGAGTCCCTGTCTTTCCAAATGCCTGTGCCATCTGGCTGCCCAACTGCTCAAGCCAGACGTACCTGAGGTCACTCTAGATTCCTTGGACAACTCACACTTCATTCCTCACTAATTATCAAAGCACATCCATTGTGCCTCTTAATATTTTTCAATCTGTACACACCTCTCCATCCCTCCCATCTCCTTCCCATCAAGCCCACTATCGTCTTTGCCGTGACCTCCTAACTGGTCTCCTTATCCTGCTGCTTCTCTCTAGTCCACTCCCCAAACCATCTGGCTGATTTCATCAAGTCATTCTCATTAGCTTTCAGGTAAAGACTCCTTACTGAGGGCTTCAGAACCTACGTGTGACCCAGCGTCTGTTTAAGTCATGTCTCCCCCACCCCCCTCCTGCAACGCAACACACAGCTGGTCTACAGTGCTTCAGGCACACTGAGCTGCTCCCCCCTTCATTTTGCCCAAATGTGCCTCCCATTCCTGCTTCTGGTTCATGATTCCTGCACATCTCGTAGGTCTCAGGTGTTTCCTCACTTCCCTGGACAGGTCTCCTCTGACTCCCTACATCTGATTAGATACCTTCTTGTGCTCCTCTAATACCTTGTAACTCCCCTATTGAAGCACACATCTCACTGATTTGCAACCATATCTTAGCTTGTGTGTATTCCCCTCCAGACTGGAGGAAGGGGACTCATCTGTTTTGCTCATCACGATGTCGCCAGCATCTAGCAACCAATATTTAAAACATTTGTTGAATGAGCAATGAATGTCCGACTCCCTTCACAACACATCATGTGATCCATCTTTCAGGACAGAAGGGGGTCTTTTCTGGAGTGCGAACTCAGTTGCTCCTCGGAACATTAGCAGGGACTCAGTGATGTTTTTCTCTGCGCTGCAAGGTGGCCCCATGCTAAGGGGACGGCTTTTTCCTGTCCTGTAGGCCAGGCTGCCAATCTTTCCCTGTTTCATAGCCTTCCCTACTCCTTTTTTCTCCTCTCTGCGACCTTCAAGCCGAATTAGCCCAGCTGAATTTTGTATGAGTTTTAGTTTTATTTTTCACAGTGGAGGCTCCTCATCTCATTAATAAGAGATGGCGTTGTAACCCAAAGTTCTGTAGCTTTTCAGAGGGAATCATGTTAATGAATATCTGATGTTAGTGGCTATGGATACCGACATCTTCAACATCTGAGCAATGGGGAAAAAAAGAGTTGGCAAAAGTAGAGATGAGATTGTATGGTTTCCAGTCTTTCTCTCAAGAAGTTTGGGTTCCTTCTTCAAAATGTTGTGAATCTGAATTAAATCTGAATTCAGTGCCTCTGAATTAGGTACATGAACCCATCTGGGGATGGATGAGGTTTTATACAGTCTCAGGCATACATAATTTGGAAACCTTTTTAAAGAAAAAACATACAAAATTATATACTACGCACTTGTATGCCTTGAAAAGTGCTTGTGCAACGTTCACTAGGTAAATCTGTTCTCTATTTTCTATCTTAATGTTTCTAATTGGAGAAACTGAGACCCAGAGTAGTAGGCCCATGTGGGAGTAGGCTTGAGGACTAACGGCTGACCTAACTCCTCCTTCTGTGGGATCTGCTGCTCCTTTTGGACTGGGTAAACTTTAAAAATTAGCTAAATCCTCAGTTCCTTATTTGATTCAAACAGGCCAACCCAGAAGGGCAAACACATAGGTAAAAACTAAACGCTTTTTTCAATGCATTCAGACTCTGCATGAGCAACAGCTTCTTGGCCTGGTGAGAAGAGCCCTGCGCTGGGAGTTGGGAAGGGCAGGTCTGTGGGAGCTTGTTCATACAGCTGAGCACCTACAAAACTGACCTGCTTGTGCTGATTTTGAAACTGATTAATCTTGAGTCAGTTAACAAGCTTCTACTCCACAGTAATAGGAAGAAAAGTGGATTCTAAACTTAGGGTTGAGCAATTTAGACAGCTGTCCGGTTTTATAAGAACAGGAAGCAAGAGCCATTACACCACTTAACCATCCCATTGCTGCAGTCCTGCAGGGACAGAAAGCTCCTTCTCAGGCCCTACCTCCCAGCCATGAAGCCACCGAGGCCCTGGAGCTGGAAGCCCCGTCTGTCTGACTTCTTTAAAAACCCCTGGATCAGTCTGTGCCTGTTTGTGACGAGTTTTACCTCCTAACCCTCTCCTGTGGATCACCCTGATTCACCAGGCCCCTGACTCAGTCCCACAAGCTCCCACTTGTCCAGGACAGAGGCTCAGATCCTCCTTTGAGGAAAGTCCTGGTAAGATTTCAGTTTTGAACCTTCATCCAGGTTGTCATCCTGTGAGCAGGAATAATAATAACGTATGGGGGGAGAGGGAGTGTCACACAATTTAAAACTCTAGTCCCAGCTGTGTGCCTTGGAGGACATCCTTGCTCCAGGTTCCTAATTTTTAAAACTAAGAGCTGGACTTCATACTTTTGAAGGACAGTCTGTAGATGCTAAGTAAAGTTGTTAATAAAAATGAAGAATTTGCTCAAGTGTTAGGAGTGCTTCTGTGGTTACTGATGTCACAGATGTGACATCCAGGCCACGTGGATCATGTTGCTATGCTTGCAGCAGTTCTTCTTTTAAAGGAGGATTTCGATGAAAAGATAGTGTGCTGACACGAGGGCTGGGCGTGAGCCCTGGAGCCAGCGTGCACTGGCTTTTTACATTTGGTCAAGGCCTGTGACAAACAGAAATGCGCTTGGCAGTGAACCAACAAGGCGCTGAGTGAGCACCGTGGGGAGCGGATTTGTCACACCATGTTTTCTGAAGGGCAGGACGGAGAGGCCAGTTACGGGGATTCAGGGCAGGGCAGCAGCACATAGGTCCAGGGCGGAGGGTAGGAGGTGCACGTGGGAAAAATTCATTGGGGCCTTGGGGCACAACCGTGGGGCATTTTTACAGAGTACCAGCCCCCCACCGTGATGAGGTAGACGCGTTGGCATAGAATGGTGCTCAACAAAGGGTGGATTCCCTTCGGAGTGTGAGATGTGCCCAGAGTGTAGCTCAAGGGACTCAGTGCCATCCCACTGCCTACCCACAGCTAAGCCTTGGGCACCTGGGGCAGCTCAGTTGGGGCCACAATGTTTTCTCTTGTGGCACCCTGGGTTTGGGGACCTCCAGAGCCAATGCTAGTTAGGCTATTGTTGGGTCAGTTGTGTTTGCTGAAATAACTCGTTGTTGCTTTAAAACAACGTATACGATCATGGGCCTGTCCTGCAACTGGATTCATGGCTCTGCAAAGGGTTCCTGTGCAGGCAAACCGTCCAAAAGGCCCAGGGCGGGGGAGGGGGGTCACCCCTGCTTTTCCCAGTCTGGCTGCCAGCCCTGTGGCTGGGGGGTGAGGCTGGGCCTGCTGAAGTCCTTGAGGGAGCTGAACAACATAGTAGGTGGTGGTGAACGAATGGGGAATTACCAGGCTTCCCTGCCCTCTGCTTTGCTGAGGGTTAATCATGGACTCACTGGGGGAGGCAGAGGGGCAGGACTAGAAGAGTCTAGTTGCGGCAAACCCAGGCACTCCTCTGTCTAGAAAACCTCCTCCTAACCAGCCCAGCTCAGGGGCTGCGTGCTTGCCGCAGGCCCGCCCACCGGCCAGGGGAGGGCAGAGCCTGGCTGTGGTGGGCCCTGCTCTCTGCGCCTGGGCAGGGTTGAGAATATTAATATTGGTTATCTGGGCATGTTTGGTGCCAAAACAATGTCAACAGTATGCTTATCTTCGTAACAACTGACTCCATGAGGTAGACGCTGGTTGTGGCGGCAGTTCCCTCCAGTTTAGAGATGAGGGAACAGGTGCAGATAGGTTGTGTCCAAGGCCACATGCCAGTAAGGACAGGGCCACGATGTGAACCTAGGTCTGTCCAACTCGAATTGGAGCCTTTCACCTCGATGGACTCAGAGGATGGACAAGCTGTATAACTGTGAGCCGACTGCTTCACCTCTCTGAGCAGCGCGTACCTCATCTGTAAAGGGGGGACTAATATACCCCCTCCGAGAGCTGAAGTGGGGATGAATCTAGCTCTGTGCTTGGCATGGTAGGAGCAAAACTTGGCTCTTTGTCCTACCTTCAGATCTGGGGTGCTCCAAGCCGGGCATGAAAAGGGTTGTGGTCATTTCCTGCCTCCTTTTTAGCCCCAGAGCATGTGATGGTGGGGTGTCCGGGTACCTGCCACGGCACCCAGGAAAGCTCTGTGGGGCCCGTGGCTGCATCCTGGCCACCCTTCCTGGACAAGTGGATCCATGTGGAGCTGGTCCCAGGTTAGAACAGCACCCCAACATCAGGAAGCTGCATACGGGTGCCCTCGCCTGCCCAGGACGCCCATTAACACCCTGGACCCCCTCTCCCTGGGGCCAAAATCCAGGCTCTTGACCCACCTCTTCTCCCCCTCCCCCCATCCTGGTCTCATTCCCCAGAACCCTGACGGATTGTGAGGTGGGCTGAAAAAATGGCCCCAAAAGATACCCACAGGTTCCTAATCCCTGGAACCTGTGAACGTTCTCTCGTACGGCAAAGAGGACTTCACAGATGTGACGAGGTTAAGAATCTGAAGACGGGGAGATTATCTGAAGGGGCCCTAAAGATAACAAGAGCCCTTATTAGAGACAGGCAGAGGGAGATTTCACAGACAGAGAAGTGGAGAAGGCAATGTGACGACGGGGCAGAGACTGAAGTGATGTGGCCACAGCCAAGCACGCTGGCGGCCACCAGGCGCTGGAAGAATCAGGCACAGGTTCTGCCCTGCGACCGCTGGAAGTGCGGCCCTGCTGACACCTCGGTCGTGGCCCAGCGGTCCTGGATTTCAACTCCTGGCCTCCAGGTCTGTGAGGGGATAACTATCTGGGTTTTATTGTTTAGCTTCTTAAAATTCTCTTGAAATATACATAACATAAAATGCATCATCTTAAGCACCTGTAAGTGTACCGTTCTGTGACATTGTCATCGTGTGCAGCCATCACCACCACCCAGCTCCATACTTTCTCATCTTCCCCAACGGAAACTCAGTACCAGTTAAACAATAAATCCCCCTCCCCTTTTCCCACAGCCCCTGGCAAACAGCCTTCTGCTTTCTGGCTCTATGAATTTGACTACTCTAGGTACTTCATATAAGTGGAATCATACAATGTTTATTCTTCTGTGTTTGGTTTATTTCACTTAAAGTTCATCCATGTCACAGCATGTATCAGAATTTCGTTCCTTTTTAAGGATGAATAATATTCCATTGTATGTATATACCAATTTTGCTTATCCATTCATCCATCAAAGGACACTGGTCGTTTCTGTCTCTTGACTATTGTGAATAATGCTGCACATCTCTGTTGTTTGAAGCCACCAAATGTGTGGTGATTTGTTACAGCAGCCACAGGAAACCAATGCAGATAGTAATCTGGTCCTTGGTGTCTCCACTTTCCTCTCTGTAGTCAAATAGAAAAGCAGTGTTTCTCAAGGTGTGGTCAGCTGATCCCCTACACCAGAATTATCTGGGAAAGGGGTGGATGTGGTACACCTTTTAAACACACGGATTCCTAGGTTTTACCTCAGCTCTTCGGAATCAGACTGACAGACTAGAACGAGGGAGGCTGTGTTTTTAATCCATGCACCAGCTGATTTTCATATACACTAAAGTTTGAGAACTTCTAGCTTAAGGGGTTACTTCTTCCAAATAAAATGTTGACTATATATGTCTTTTGGATATAATCCCTTCACCTGAAGGAATGACCTTTCTGGTTGTGGTGTCAGGCTCAGAGGTGAGACACAGCTCTCTGAACTTTCAAATCACATGGCAGATAAAGTGGACAGATGACAGAAAGCATGTGTTATTTTAGTTGAGTGCAATTTTTCTTGGTTGGTCTGGGAGGAAGAATTATTCTTAGTAGGAGAACTGCACTTCTGTTTGGGAAACAACTACAGGAGCCTCCCTAGCGCCGAGAAAGGAGGTCCTCCTGAGCTGGATGGGTAAGGATGAAACAAAAGAAGGCTAAACAGCTCCTGGAAAATAAGAAATGCTGACATTTTGTTGGTATCCAGGAGGGGGAAGGGATGAGAAGCTGGAAGACCGGACCAGCAGGGAGACACCACAGTGGTCTAGAAAGAGTTCTGAGGAGCGCATGCGGCATAGCGCTACGGCACGAGGTGGAGCATATGCAAGACAGAGCCTGAGAAAAAGCACTACTGATAAGTAGAGGCAACCAAAATTAGGAACCGTAATGTCTGCCTGACAGTGAATTTGCTTTCTGCTTTGTGCCATAATCACCCCCTTGGGCCACAAAACCTTCAGTAAAATCTGTTACATGAGGCTGTGTACAAAGAATTTTGCAGGAAAGGAGGCAATGAGGTTTTGAGCCATGCCAGGACATCTTAAGAGAGGACAGGCCAGGGGGCGGGGGAAGGCAATGAAGGAATGGGTGTGACAGTGGGCAGCAGCTGGTAGCAGGACTGAGCAGAAGGTGAGCCCGTGCCTGGAAAGACATCGATATGTTGGGGGGTGCCAGACTTCCTGCAGGAGGTGGAATGGGGACTTTGCTGATCCTTTTCATTTGGTATTGATGAGAGTCTTTCTGATAGAAGCTGTGTGTGTGTGTGTGTGTGTGTGTGTGTGTGTGTCTGTAACACAAGTTTCATCAAATTGTTGAAAGGCTAATAAAAAGATGCTCTAGAGGTTAATAAAAAACACAGACTTCTCCTTTTGATATTTTTCCTTCTTTCTCCTAAGCCAAATGCTCAAGTACGTGAAATTTAAATAATTGTTTTTAAGTCAAATCAATTTTGGAACAGAGAGACTTCAGGGTTTATAGACTCCCTCAGTCGTCAGTGATGGCTGATTAATGACGCTGGAGTCTGTAATTATACTGCTGTCAGGAGGCTGAGTGTCCCCAATAAATCCAGGCTCATCTGCCTTCCCAAGACACCAGGAGAGGGGCGTCTTGATTTATCCCTCACTTGGCACATATTCTCTTTACTGTACCTTAGAGAAAGCTCAGCTACTTAGTGGTTTGAGAGGTCATGTTCATCTTGGTGTATTGAGCAACCTGGAATTCACGTCCTTGCCCAAGACTGAGGACAGAAATTGGACTTTTCTTCTTATTGCCTTTTTGATTAATTTTTCTCTAACTAACCTCTTTCATTAAAAACAAAACAAAAACACTGGGTGTGGCAAGTTGCAAAAATGGTCATAACTCCCCCACTTCTTTCTGAATCCATGCCCTTTAAAATATTACTTTGCTACTCTTCTTCTTAAGAGATGAAATGATGGAGTCTGTTTTGTTATCCTTTGAATCTGAGCTGGCCTTGGGACTTGCTTTGGCCAGTAAAGTCTGGTAAGTGACAGTGTGCCAGTTTCAAGCCTGGTCCTCAAGGAGCCCTTCATTCTTCCACTCTGAGAACCCTCCCGGCTGCCATGTGGACAGGCCCACACTCAGCTGCTGCCTGATGAGAAACACACGGCCCACCACCCTGCCCTGCCGCGCCGTGTTCCTCAGGTCAGAGCCTACATGACCTGCGGCCCACACCAGAAGAACCACCCAGCTGAGTCTGGCTTAGACAGTGTAATTGCTGAACCAGAAGCTAAATAATGACAGTTTAAAGTTTGATTTGCTATGCAGCACTATTACGGCAATCAATAACCAGTAATACTGGGTACCTACTATATACCACCACTGTTTTAGAGTCGGGAGCCATAGAGAATGAGATATAGGGATGAATAAAACATAGTTCTGAGCTTACAGTCTAGTGGGACAGATAAGCTGACAAACATCTAATTGCAATAGGAAGTGACAAGGGGACAAATTTTTATCGTGCATATGACAGGCATGATGCTAGGCGTTCTACCTACATTATCATCTCACTTAAGTCTTTGATGTAAGCCTGAGGTTGACACCATTATTAGCCCATTTTAGAGATGAGGAGAGTGAGATTTATGGAAATTGTGTCAGGTTCTGACTCCAAAGCCCATGCTTTTCCTGCCAGCTCCTGATACCCTTTTACAACATGTATGAGTCTTACAGAATCGGCGGAAAGGGCAGCTGGCACTCGGGTAGGAGGGAAACTCTCAGTGGGGACTGGCTGAGGGAGGAGCCTGAAGCCACAGGACACCAAATCAGCCCGGGGTGAGCTGCTCTGATGATGAGCTGGAGAATCCAGGTAGCACGCATTTGGGCTGAGGACCTGCTGGGAAATCTGGAAATGTCTTCAGCCCATTTTTGGGTAGAGGCTGAAGAAGGCAGGACATAATCCAGGGGAGTCAGGGGTGCATGGGGATAGGAGGGATTCTGTTTGCTCTCTGCCTCAAGAAGTATGTCTGCATTGAATTCTCTGCTCCATAGTGTTCTTTGCCAAACAATGTCTGATGGGGAATTTCTGCATGGAATGGATTTAAAAAAAAAACCAACTACATTATTAGTAGGAAATTCAGTTTTCCCCTCTGTTGCTTTTTCTGCAAAGTCATTTTCAGATCCTTGTTTTTAACTGGATTGTCCAGTGTCCTTTGGAGGACTCCTCTGGCTGAAGGGATGGTGCTATGATGTCAGTGTGTGACATGCCAGTTCTGGGTAGCTCCTTCTCTCTGTAAAACACCCACAAAGTGGGTCCTGACACTTGCCTGGCTGACTCCTTGCAGGCAGCACCGGCCTACTGTATTCACGTTCCCTTACTACATGTGGAGGTCTGCTGCAGCAAAAACAGCTAGCGTATACTGAACACTACGCACCAGGCATTGTTGTGTTTATGTGTTAATCCATAGTAACATACATACTATTATTTTCCTAGTTTTACAGATGAAGAAGAAAGCAGGAGAGGCCAGCTGTGTTCTAGGCCCCAGAGCTGGGAAGGAGCAGGGAATGAATTTGAACCAGGGCCTGTGGTTCCTGAGAGCATGGTCTTAAACTCTCTGCTCCAAATGTATAGAAATGAAATCCCAGAAGCCACGACCTGGGGGAAATGGGGCTGGGGAGGTGGGTAGGGGATCTTTCGCTTTTTACTTTATACACTTTTGTAATTGGCTGAGGTTAACAAGTAATAAAAATGCAAATCTGGGGAAAAGAAGAAAATAAAAAAAAAATATCCTAAAATGCTTTTTAAAATCATGGAATGTTAGAACTGAAAAGTGACCTTGGAGATGATGTAATCCAAGGAGAAAGTTATTTTGAAGGTAAAGCAACAGCCCCAGGACAGTGGAGGGGGTGTGGAGAACGGCTGTCTTGACTGTTCTTTTTTTTTTTAATTAAATGTATCCAGGTGACACCGGTCAATAAAATTACATTTCAAGTGTACAATTCTATAATACATCACCTGTATATTGCATTGTGTGTTTACTACCCAGAGTTAGTTCTCCTTCTATCACCATATATTTGACCCCCTATACCATTTCTACCTCCTCCCCTTTCCTCTTTCCCTCTGGTAACCACTGAACTGTTGTCTGTGTTTATGAGTGTTTGTTTGTTTCTCCTGTTTGTTTGTTGCTTTCAGTTTTATATTCCACATTTGAGTAAAATCATATGGTGCTCGACTTTTTCTGACTTATTTTGCTTAGTCTAGTAATCTCAAGATCCACCCATGCTGTCGCAAATGGCAGTATTTCATCTTATGGCTGAGTAATATTCCACTGTATATATGTACCACAACTTCTTTATTCAATCATTTATTGAAAGACACTTCAGTTGTTTCCATGTTTTGGTCACTGGGAATAATGCTGCAATGAATATAGGGGTACATCTATCTTTACAGATACATGTTTTCAAATTTTGGGGTTAGATACCCCGAAGAGAGATTGCTGGGTCATATGGTAATTCCATTCTAAATTTTTTGAGAAACCGCCATACTTTTTTCCATACTACATAGCACAGTAATTAAAATGGAATGGTACTGGCAGGAAAATAGACACAAAGACCAATGAAACAGAATTGAGAACCCTAAAATAAGCCCACATTTATGTGGGTAAATAATTTTTGACAAAAGAGACAAAAACATACAATAGAGAAAAGAAACCTTCTTCAATAAATGGTGCTGGACAATTGGAAAGCCGCATGCAAAAGAATGAAACTAGACTGATATCTGTCACCATATGAGTCACCAAAATTAACTCAAAATGGATCAAAGACCTAAATATAAGACCTGAAACAATAAATCGCATAGAAGAAAACATTGGTACTAAACTTACGGACCTTGGTCTTAGAGAGGATTTTATGAATTTGTCCTCAAAGGCAAGGAAAGTAAAAGCTAAAATAAATGAATTGACTGTCCTTGTTCCTTCCTCTCAGCTCTACCCACAGGACTGTATTTATGCCAGGGCCCCCAAGGATGGAGCTGTGTGGGCTGAGGTAGGTCTGCTGTGTTCCTTCACCTGACTTTTTACATCCCTCCCTCTCTTTCACCTCCTTCGAGTCTGCCTTAAGGGCTTGGGGCTCTCTCTCATGCTGGCCCCAGGCTGACCACCGTGACTTTTATGGGCCCCGATTGGACCTACTGTTTGGACGTGCTCTATGTTTCTCTGCCCTCTCTCCCAATCACATGTACCTTGTGTCCATGTCTGATTCCTTGAGACTATCTGAGCAAGCTGGAAAAACGAATCCAACCTAAAGAGTAAAGGATTGACATTATTTTTCCCCTTACAGGTTATAGCTGGATTTTAGCAGCAGCCATATATGACTTAAAGCAAAGGAAGCTTGTAGCCATCGCAGCAGCCACGTCTGATCAGTAAGGAAACTATTTAGAAATTGAATGCCTGAGCTAATGTCCTTAGTAGCAAGAAGAACTGTTAAGTAAGAAAGAAGATATTGCAGGCGACAGTAAATTCCATTCTCTGGAAAGGCCAGACAAGTGATGTCAACCACAAAATCCCTTGTTCTGTCTCTCATCTCTTCCCTCACTAAAGAATTGTCCTCCTCTGGACCATTTGCAGAGAAAAGGGGGGCTGTGACATCACCACGGGGAAAGATAAATGCCCACGGCTTCAGATAGGAGCTTTTGTCTGGAACACAAGTTTCGTTTTTACAGTATCACCCCGCATCTCACATTATTTGGCGATTTTGCCCTTGAGCTGAAGCTTCTTCAAAATAAGAGCGTGGCCATTTCCTCCTCCTGAGTCCTTGCAGTCAAAGTGGCAGACAAGTCCCTATTGTTGTTCTGGGAGCAGGGGCCATGCCGCTGGATGTTCTGTTTACTGGGAACATTTCTTTTCAGTAAAAATGCTTTCTGAAGTGCTGGCCACTTCCTCTGTCCACTCACACAGTGGGTTGTGGTGGCTGAAAAGGAAGTGAGGGTCAGGGAGCAATTTGGATCCTCATCCTGTATTTAGGATTCTAACTTCCCTTTCCCTCCCCAGAGGTTTTTGTTCTGGAAAACAGCACTTGTTTTCTATGGAACAAAGGTTTCTGGAAAGCAGCAAGGCCATCCTGGCAGCTCCCTGTATGGGGCAACGAGCAGGGAGTGAGGTCCTAGCAGCCCCATGGGTGTGCCTGGGCTAGGGCGGCCAGCTACGATGCAGGGCACAGGATCCCCAAGGGCAGGCCCAGGAGGTGACACCACACCCGCGTCTGGCAGAACAGGCCTCCAACAGGAACTTGCAGAGACTCAGTAATTATGAAGGCCTTTGTAGTCCGAAGGCTACAGATCTATATCTGGCTCTTCTAGGAACACACTTCCATTTGTTTGGGCTTCTGTTTGTCATCTGCAAAATGAGGATAGTTAACACTTTCCCCTCTCACCTTGTAGAGGTAGCGTATGGATAAAAATAAGTAAGTAAATAAAAGACAGTAAAAGTGCAGCAAGTTACTAGAGTTGGGAAAATGCAACGGATTACTATGTTCCCAATCCCTACCATGCATGTTCGATCAAGACAGAATATCCACCCTTCCGGAGACCTGGGAGGACAGCTCACAAAGTAAGATGCCAGTCCCCTCCCTTGTAGAGCCTGTGTCCTGAGATAACTCCCTGGATTATGGGTGTGGCTCTATATTTCCAAAGTAGATACTATTCCAGGATATTATTAGATGTTCTGGGAAAACATGTGTCATGCTCAAATTAATTTTGGAAAGAGTGGATTAAAAAATTAAGCACATTCTTTACTGCACATCTTCTCAGGGCCTTTAATGTGCTAACTGCATTGACAATCCTAAAGGGAGGGACATAAAATGCAGTCTTTCCCAGATGGTTTTGATCACAAAGGAATATTTTTTTCATAGTACAGCTGTTAACGTGGCTCAGAACAGGGTAGTAAATGCTGATGTTCACTCTTTTGCCTTTGGCTACACAAAATAACGATTGTCTTTACTGACTTTGACTAAAGAAGATTATGCTGTTCTCAATATTAGCTTCATTTTTTAAAAATCCACTGCTAAAAACCATTCTCTCAGAGTCTTACTTCTGGGAAAATGGAGTAGACATACTTTTCCCGATTCTTCCTGCTCATGACAACTGAAAACCCTGGACAGTACATATAAACCAAACATAAAAAGAGATTGAAAGGTGGAGAAAAGAAGGCAGATTGGTTAGGGAACTTGGACCTAAGGAATAACACAGTCTCTGGGTTTTCTTTTTGCCTCATATATCCAAGATTTGGAGCTGAAGAACCTGGAAATGGCGACAAGCACATACAAAATAAATAAATAAATAGCTCCTCTAAAAGTCTGTTATCTCTAGCCAAAGGACCAGGAAAGTGGCTAACAAAACTCCACTCCAGCCAGACACCACAAAACTGTGGCCCCCACCTTCACCTCCCCTAGCAAAGGCCAAGTGGAGAGTCTAGACTTGTACCCTCATGAGCTATATTGAAGAGCTCCAGCAGCACCAAGGTGGTATCAGAGAAAGCCAAGTCGGGAGCCGGAACTTTATCCCTGCTGCCTGACAAAGATGCAGCCCCCTCCCCATGGTGTTAATGGAAACCACACAAGAAGTTTGGACCCCCTCCACCCCCACTCAGGAATAATGAAACATCTCCTCCAGCCCCAGCCCTGGCTGGGAAAGTGTCATAGAAGACCTAATGGAGACTCAGGACTTTCACCACTGGCCACTGGTAACAAGGCCATCTCCATGGTTGTATCAGTGGAGATCATGCTGGGAGCCAAAACTCACACCCAGCCGTAATAAGGAGCCCTCTCACCCTTGGGTATCAATGGGACAATAATGAGGCACCATGCCTCCCCTTTGCCTGCTTGAACAGTGTCAAAGAACGCTGGCTAAAACAGAAAATAATGTAAAAATGTCCAAGTTTCAACTGGAAATCACTCATCATACCCAATACCAAGAAGATCTCAAACTGAGTGCAAATAGACAATTGATAAAAACCAACAATGAAATGACAGAGATATTAGAATTATCTGATGATGATTTTGATGCAATCATGATAAAAAGCTTTGGTAAGCCATTATGAACACACTTGAAACAAATGAAAAACTAGAAAGCCTCAGCAAAGAAACAGAAACTATTAGCAATATAATAGACAATATAAAGAAAAAAAAAACACTGAAATTTTAGAATTGAAAAACACAATAACCAAAATTGAAAAAAATAAAAAGAAACTCAATAGATGGGCTCAACAGTAGAATATAGGTAACAGAGAAAAGATTCTGGAAGATAGAACTATAGAGGTTACCCAATCTAAACGACAGAGAGAAAACTGAAACAAACAGAGCTATAAATACCTGTGGGACTACACCAAAGATCTAATATTTGTATTATTGGAGTTCCAGAAAGAGAGAAAGGGAAAAAGAATTAAAGAGTATTTGAAGAAACAATCACTGACAACTTCCCAAATTTAGCAAGAGATATCAAACTACAGATTCTAGAATCCGAGTGAGATGCAAATAGGATACACACAAATAAATCTACATCAAGACACATAATAATTAACAAATTTAAAACTAAAGACAAATAAAAAACCTTGGAAGCAACCATAGAAAAACAATACCATACTTATAGGGGAAAACTAATTTGAATGACAGTGTATTTCTCATCAGAAATCATGGAGGCCGGAATGGAAACAGCACAACTATTTTAAAATGCAGAAAGAACGGTTAGCATCTTATTGCCAGTGAAAATATTCTTCAGAAGTAAAGGGAAAATCAAGATATTCTGAGATGTAGGAAAACTAAGATAATTTGTTGCAAGCAGACCTATCCTCAAAGGATGGTTAAAGAAAGTTCTCTAAGTAGAAAGGAAATGAAAAAAGAAGGAACTTTGGAATATCAGGAAGGAAGAAAGAACTTGGTAAGAAAAAATATGGATAATTACAATAGGCTTTCTCTCTCTTGTTGAGTTTTCTAAATTATTTTTGATGTTTGAAGCAAAAATTACAACACCATGTGATGTGGTTCTCAATGTATGCAGAGGAAATATTTAAGGAAGTGATATTATAAACAGAGGAGGGTAAAGGGAAATAAAGGGAAGTAAGGTTTCTGTACTTCACTCAAACTAGTAAAGTGACACCAGTAGATTAAAAAATTATGTATATATAATGTAATGCCTAGAGCAACCACTAAAAAGTTATACAAAGAGATACACTAAAAAATTATAGATAAATCCAAATGGAATTCTACAATATGTTCAAATAATCCACTGGAAGGCAGAAAAAAGAAAAATTAAAAACAGAGAAAACAAACATAAAAAATAAAATAGCAGACTTAAGCCTTAACATTACTAATAATTACTTTAACTGTAAAAGGTCTAAAAATATCCATTAAGAGATTGGTAGAGTTGACCAAAAAACATGACCCAACTCTATGCTGTCTATAAGAAACTCACTTCAAATATAATGATAAAAGCAAGTAAAAAGTAAAAGGATAAAACTACTTCACATCCATTAGTATAGCTATTATTAAAAAAATAAATAAAACAAACAAGAAATAACAAATGTTGGTGAGGATGTAGAGAAATTGGAACACTTGTGCACTGCAGATATGAATGTAAACTGGTGCAGCCACTATGGAAAACAATATGGCAGTTCCTCAAAAAATTTAACTTAGAATTAATTACTATATGACCCAGCAATCCACTTCTGAGTATATACCTAAGAAAAACAAAAGTGGGTAGTTGAATAGATTTGTCTATCTATGTTTATAGCAGCATTATTCACAATACTGAAAAGGTGAAAGCAATCCAAGTGTCCATTGATGGATTAATGAATAAACAAAATGTAGTGTATACATACAATGGAATATTATTCAGCTTTAAAAAGGAAGGATTCTGACACATGCTAAGACATGGATGAATCTTGAAGACATTTTGCTAAGTGAAATAAGCCAGTCACAAAAGGACATACTCTGTATGATTCCACTTATATGAGGTACCTAGAGTAGTCAAATTCAGAATACAGAAAGTAAAATGGTGGTTTCCGTGGGCTGGCAGGGAGAGAGAAGTCGGGAGTTATGATTTAATGGGTATGGAGTTTCCGTTTTGGAACATGAAAAAGTACTGGATACAAAGAGTCATGATGGTTGCACAACAATGTGAATGCACTTAAGGCTACTGAACTGTACAATTAAAAATGGTTGAAATGGTGAAAAAAATAAAAGGATAGGAAAGGATATAACAAACAAATATTAACCAAAGGAGAGCAGGAGTGGCTAAATTAATATTAGATAAAGTAGACTTCAAAGCAAAGAAAATTACCAGAGACAAAGGGAAATTTATTCATGATAAAAGGATCAATTCACTAAGAAAACAAGTTAGCAATACTAGTGTGTATCCACCAAACAACAGGGCTGCAAAACATATGAAGCAAAATGAGTAGAATAAAAAAAGAAATAGACAAATCCAAAATTATAGCTGGAGACCTCAACACCACTCTTTCAAAACTTGATAGAAACAACATCCTTGCCTTGTAAGTCTGGTTCTAATACTTGTTCTGTCTCTTCAAATTGTATTTTTTGCCTTTTAATATGCCTTGTAATTTTTTGTTGAAAGCCAGACATGATGTAGTGGGTAAAAGGAACTGAAGTAAATAGTAGGCCTTTAGTGCTGTAGGGTAAAGTATGGGGGGGGGGGAGGGGCGTAATTCTATAATCCTGTAATTAGGTCTCAGTCTTTTAGTAATCCTGTGCCCCTGGGCTGTGACCTTCACAAGTGCTTCTCAATTTTCCCTCCACCTTAGGTGAAACAGGAAGTTGAGGAGGGTAGGGTTGTGTATTTACCTTCCCCCAAGCTGGTGAGGCTCTGTTTAAAACCCCAGTAGGGAAGGCTCTGGTAAAATACTTTCTCTTGAGGGCAGGCCTTGTTAAGAACAGAATGCTCAGGAATATTTCAATACCTATCCTTCCCCTCCTCCTGCAGGAAGTACAAGGGGCTTTCACTGTGGGAACTTGGTAGGGCTCTGACTGTAGAACTCACAAAAGTGTGAAGCCCCCACCCACAAGACTGGGCCCCCTTGGAGTTGAGACTAATGAATTACTGAGCTTCCACCACTTCATCAATTACAGATTAGGATTTCCTACCCTGGTACTGGTTCCCACAGAAGTTTCTGCTCTGGTGGTAGCAATTTGCCCTGCGATCTCAATTCTCTGGCAGATCTAAGAAGAGTTGTTGATTTTCAGTTTGTTCAGTTTTTTACTTATTGTTAGGATGGAGTGATGATTTCCAAGTTCCTTAATGATGGACCAGAAACTGGAAGTCTCAAGGGTTGTTTAAAATAAATTTTTCCACACTCTTGCTGACATCATTTGTTATTTTCTGGGTTTTTTTTTTATAGTTGCCTATCTAATTGATGTGAATTGATATCTTACTGTGGTTTTGATTTGCATTTACCTGATGATTAGTGATATTGAGCATCTTGCATATGCTTGCTGGCCATGTGTATATCACAAATGTCTATTTAGGTCCTTTGCCCATTTTCTAATTGGGTTATTTGACTTTTTTGTTGTTGTTTCCTTCTGTTGTTGTTCTGATGTGGGTTCCCACAGTAGTCAATAAGGGTGATGTTATCATAACAGTTGTACATGGAATGAGAAGCTTTCGCAGTATTAATTCATATTACTTTAAATTTGTATACATGATACTCTAGAGGTTAACATGCATGAAGCATGAAAATAATTATTTTGATACCTAGGTGGATATGCAGGCTAGAATTGTGAAAAGTTTCATTTTATCAAAATCGATAAGATTTAATCAAATTTCAAAGTTAAGTTAATGTCACCTTTATTTAAATTCTTAGATTAAAAATTTTATATTCATGAATTAGAATTTACATTTTGCTTTCTATCATTTTGAATTTTGTAGATGTAAAATATTTTTGAAACAAATATTTTATGTTTTTGATTTTTACATGAGCTTCCATTTACATTTTGATAAAAATATACTCCTCCATGTTAAATATACTGCACTTTAAATAATTTTATTTAAAAATTATTATCATCAATGGAACACAAATTATGTAAAAATATTGACCATAACTGCATCATTCTGGTTTTGCTAAAATGAAGGCAGAAAAATATTTTAAGAAAAAAGTATTTATAATAGAAAATTGTCTTTATGTTTATTACTTACCAAATCATCTGACCCCCCCAGATACATGCAATAATATTAAATTTAGTCAGATTTGATAATTTGTAAACTTTTAGTCATATGGAAACCACACATTATGGCATGCTTAAAATTTTTTGTTGTTATGAAGAAATACTTGTCAAGATAAATATATGAAACCTGTAACAGTTTATTAGATTTATATCTTTTACATGTTTACATATCTGTATAATATGCAGGCTTCCATTTGTATTTCACTGTGCTCTGCAAGTGTCAAGGGTGGGCCTGTACTTTTTGCCTCTAATCGTGTTAGAATGTGAGCCAGAGTGCAAAAAATGGCTAGCATTTATTGAGTGCTAATTGTAGGCCAGGCACTGTGCTATGTGCTTACAAGGTTTGACAACTAAGTTTGTGAACTTGTTGCAATGATGTTGCTAACCTTTTCTGGTATCAGAGGGATTATTCATTGTGAATTTGTACCAACTGGACAAACAAGTGAACTACATTTACTATTTAGAAGTGCTGAAAAGGCTGCAAGAAAAAGTTAGACAACCTGAACTTTTCACCAATAATTCATGGCTCTTGCATCACAACAATGCACCAGCTCACATGGCACTGTCTGGAAGGGAATTTTTAGCTAGTAAACAAATAACATTATTGGAACACCCTCCCTACTCACCTGATCTGGCCTCCAATGACTTTTTTCTATACCTGCAGATCAAGGAAATATTAAAAGAAGACATTTTGATGACATTCAGGACATCAAGGGTAATACGACAGCTCTGATAGCCATTCCAGAAAAAGAGTTCCAAATTTGGTTTGAAGGGTGGACTAGATGCTGGCGTCGGTGCATAGCTTCCCATGGGGAGTACTTCGAAGATGACCATAGTGATATTTAGCAATGAGGTATGTAGCCCTTTTTCTAGGATGAGTTTGCGAACTTAATTGTCCGACCTCATACATGCACAATTTCAGCAAATCCCACAACAACTCATTTTATAGATGATGAAAGTAGCCTCAGATGGGCCACGTGCTTGGCCCAAGGTCACCCTGCTAGTTAGTGGGTGAACTGGGACTATGTCCTATCCACCCAACTCCAAAATCAAAACTTCTGAGCCTCAGAACACAGGTTCTTACAAAGGGAACAGTGGTATAGCTACTGCCAGGGTCCAAAGCAGGATCCTCAGGGTTTCATTTTCTCTCATTTCAGCGCAGGCAGAAAAGTTGTTAGCTGTGTCTGATTGTTCACCTGGGGGATGCTACAGAACAAGGATCCACGTAGGTCCTACTCATCTAGACCCATATCTCACATGGTTATAGGGGGTTGGCCCAAGGGAGGGGCTACTTTGTGCTTGGATCTACCAGAGCTACTGTCTTTCTTTCCCTCTGTTCCCTTTTGTGTCTGGGCTTCAAACCTCCCCAGGGCCAAGATGAATGAATCATCGTTTCATCCTCCTCCTATCTGTGAATACGAATAAAAGATAGCTCTTCTTGGCTCACTCACATCATGGGCCCACTCAAACCCTGCAGGAGAACAGGACATGGATTATAGATAAAGCTTAAATCCATTTTTGCAGGAATTAGGCAGCTTACAAATGAAGGCAATATCTGTGTTTAGACAATGGCTACCTTGGGGCCCTTATGGCATTAATGAAATTCTATACATCAAAGCTTTTTTAAAAACCTCTTAGTCAAGAACATGCAAACTAAACCCCTACTCCATTGGGCTGTAGCAACCATGGTGACAAGCAATGGGCCGGGGAGGAAAGAGCATCATACAGACTGGGTAATACTGGTTGATGGCCGGGGGGCTGATCTCTAGGTAGCCCTGCTCCCAGAGGACAAGGGCTCCCTGACAGGTGGATCTGCCTGGTCATGGATGTGTTAATCCCAGAATTAGGGAAAAGCATCTAGCCCTCCACCTGTCTCAGGTGTATGCAGTAAGGAGACTGGGCGGATCATTTGATGCAGAGGTTCTCCAAGTGTGGTACGGGGACCTGAGAGCTCTAGAAATCCTTTCAAGGGGCCACAATGTCAAAATTATTATCCTCATAATACTAATACTAATCACTTTTTCTTTTCAGTCTTATTCTGTCACAAGTGTATAGTGGCACGTTATGAAGACCACATGATGTATCATATCAGAACAGATTGCATATAGAAGCGGGTATGAGAATCCAGCTGTTTTCTATTAAGCCAGATATTAACAAGATTTGCAAATATGTAAAACAATGCCATTCTTACAGGTTTTTTTTGTTTTGGAAAATGATAGTAATTTCCCTTAAAATGTATAATGTAGGTTTATTTTTTTAAGGAATTATTAAAATATTTTTTAAATTTCTGAGTTTTAATTTCTAATATCATAAATATTAGTAATATAACCCCCATAAACAGAAGTTCTCTGGGGTTCTCAATACTTTTTAAGAATGTAAAGGGGTCCTGAGACCAAAAAGTTTGCGAACTACTGAGTTACTGAGGGTGTAGAACACCCCTACGTCATTTACCATCGGCACCTCTGGCCCACATTATATGCCTGTTCCTTACCTCTACAGAATAAATGGGCCGAGGTTTCACTTAGGCTATCTTGAATTTAAGAAGACCTTACAAGTCTAAGAAAATATATTTTAATTATAAAAGTATAGACTATGAAAGAAAAAAGAACCTTCATCTATGAGTGAGGAAAAATAACTTTTATCTACGGTCATATTGCACAAAGGCGTTCCACTGAACACTGTTTCTAAAAGAAAAAAAAAGGTCCTTGGGTCAAAAAAATTTGAGAAATACTGCAGTTCTGAATGTAGTATTTACTGCAGGTCTTGGAGCCTCCAACACGAACACTAAAGGTATTGTGAACCTCCAAGAGAGACACACTCCGCTGCATTTTCCAGACTTACCTGACCATGAAATTCTTCTTAGCGACAACTTGCAGAACTAATCTTCCGAGGAACATGGGAAACTGCTTCACTCAGCGAAAAGGATGAAGTGGTCTCCTGAGTGCTGAGGGCTGCTTAGTGTCCTGAAATTCACCTGCTTGCTCCAAGCAGGGAAGTTACTGGCTGGCTGCACGTTTACTCTGAGGGGTGCAGCTGTGGGTTTGGTTGTGGGGCAGCATGGACTGGAGAGCATTCACCCCAACCCGAGGTGAATAACGAGGGAGGGGGATAGAGAAGTGATTTGGAAGCCCCGGGCAGGCCTGGGGTGTGTGTGGGTGGCGGGGAGAGGCAGAAATGGAGGCTTCCTAGAGCTAGTGCAGAACGTGGAATACTGGCGACGGGAGAGCAGAGCCCTCCCAGAGGAGACACAGTGATACGTTGAGTGGCAAGAAGCTCAGGGCAGGTCTGACCTGCCTCACCCACCCAGTCAGAGCACAGGAAGCTGGGATGGAGTTGCCACCTTGGCCCCAAAGAAAGGGACTTCCATGCTCAGTCCCCAGAGAGCTACGGCTGCTGAGCAGAGCTCCTGCCCCCCCTTCCGTGCCCTCCCTGCAGAGGGCCAGTCGCTAATCTGACACACGGAGGAGGTTCCGGGGGCTGCCACTGCCACTGGCCCTTGGAGTGAATTTCTTAACCTCCCTCTACTGGGCTTCCTCATCTATAAAACGAAACGACACCTTCTTCACAACGTCCCAATGAAAGAATCCAAGTGAATGGCTTTGCTCAGGGCCCGAGACACAGATAAATGTTATTATTTTTAGTGCCACATTTCAACCCTCCGGGGTAGGGGTGGGGGGACTGGGCCAATGGGGACGCCCGCCCCTCTTGTGTTGTGTTCCTGTGCTTCCGCGAGCTCGTCCCTGCAGGACACCTTCCCTTCATGCTTCTCTGGTCTCCCTTCCGGCCTCTGACCCGTGGGTAGTCAACTCAGACCTGCACTTCGGACCCCACTGTCGGAGGGGTGGGAAACCCAACTTCCGCTCAGGCTCCGCCATGTTCCACAGAGAGTTTCCCGGAAGCCTCGTCCCAGGGTCGCCGGGCGCGGGCCCAGGTCAGTGGGGCGGGACTTCCGGTATCCCTCCCCCTGCGTTACCCCAGGGGCTGAAGACAAACCCTCTTCCTGTCTGTTCCGGGGGAGGGATGGGCGGCCTGCTTTACAGCTTGACATTCAGTTTGATCTCTGGGTGATACGGAGGCCGTGCACAGGGTCGGATGTGCCAGACAAACTCCTCTCTGAGGCCAGAACCCTGGAGGAATTGCCCAGGGGTGATGTGTATTAAAGCACCCTATCAACGTTCTCAGTTGTGCAGTGGCACCTATAGCTTGAACCAGAGCAAAAAGCAGGCTTCTATAGCTACCTGGGGGGACTGAACTCTCCCAACCAGGACTTCAGGCCTCCGGAGCGCAGACCGGGCCTGGTGATCGGTCCCTGCACAGAGCCCAGACACTCCGGCTTTCACCTCAGGCAGCTGAGCTTACCTTCCTTTTTTCTAGTCTCATCGGGTGGTCCTCCTCTGCCCTTGAAGTGGAGTGAGGAGTAAAGAGTGAGTGTAGAGCGCAGAGAAGGATAAAAGTGTTCATCATCTTCCAGAACGTCCATAGTTCCCTTGTTATACATTTGCAGGGTTGTTAGTGAGCTGTTGTTTGGGGATGGCCTTTCCCCACAGAAGCTGGGGCAGAGGGTAGGGCCCTTCTCCCCCTTGAGGCTTCCAGCCCCTTCCCAGGCTGAACTGTCACACCCCTGCCCATCCTCCTGCCCAGGCCTCAAACGTTCCCAACTGAGTTGCTCCTTCAGGCTGAGCTGCTAGGAGTGAGCTGGCCCCAGGTGGGAAGGTGGTCTCTTGGGTTTATTTGATTCTGTGAGGTCTTGTGCTGCAGACCTGCCAGGACTCAGCAGTTTGTGCACAGGCCATTTTATAATTTTGTTTTTAAAAACATCAACTTCGATTTGGGCCAATAAGGTTATTTTCCAAGTTATCTTTGCTAAGGTGAACATTAAAACTAGTTTGCATTCTTGGAGCCTAATTTGGCCAGGAAGCGGTAGAAAGCTAGAGGGAGGTTTCTGGCTGGGAGAGCGGCTATCACGTGGACTTACTTTAGTATAAATACCCATATAGATTAGATGAGGGCTGGAGGTGACTGCTGTTTTGCTTCCTCAGGGAGACTCCGAGGGCTAATGGGGGCTCTGGAATCCAACAGATCGAGGTTACAATCTCCAATTGATGTGAACTTGGGCCACTGACTCTCCATTTCTGAGGACGATTTTCTCTTCTTGTACTCTGTTTTAGGAGTTATGAAAATTAAAGGGGATAATGTGGGTAGAGAGCACTTAGCACAGTCCTTTCACCTAATATCCTAGTAAATACTCAGCAAAAGGTTAACATCAGGAGGTTTGTCCTCAAACAAAACCAGTGCGAGAAACTCCCAGTTACCTCTTTCTGCCTCTCCCTCCTGACCTCCTTTCCACACTTGGATCGAACTGGTTTTCTCCTTAGCCCCCTGGCATTCTCAGTTATTTCCTGGTGCATTTGCTTAGAATGCATCTGACATGAATTAGCCTGAAGCTGAGGCCCTGTCTCTCAATGAGCCTTTCCTTGCCAGCTGAACCCAGTCTTGACGGCTGCTGTTGGCTCTGATGGGCTCAGGGGGGCTACAAGGCCTTGGGGTGATGGCAGCTTCATCAGTCTCCAGGTTTCCCACGGTGCTTAGGACACTGTTGGGGAATGTTCCACAGATGCACAGTGAGTTGTAGGGACTCTCTCTTGGGTGGCTGAGGAAGGCTGCTGCTGCTGTAACTCCACCAGGCTTGCCAGTCAGGAGCAGTCATTGGCTACGAAACGGCTGCCATTGCTTTTATTTTTAGCTGTAGAAGGCTTACTAAAACAATCTTATGTGGACATGTGATATAGAAAGCTGTTCATGGTGGGCTGCTCTTGATGCAGTAGGGAGAGTGGCCCAGAGTCCCTCCCTTGGCTCCTGAGGTAATTCTGTGGACTCCTGTGGCTCTGTGCCTCAGAGATTGAAAGGGTGGGCGTTGTGGCCACACATGGCTGATTATGACAGCTTTCCATGGTTAACCTTTAAGCTACGAAATGGAGCAGTACATTGAATCTGACTTGCTGGAGAGTTGTGCCCTTGGGACTACTTGAGCTTGAGGAATTCCATCCAGCTTTGGTTAGCTTTCATGTCTAGGGAGGGATGGGTACTATGGCTTCTGCCCAAGCATAGAATTAATACAACATGGGTCCCTGGCTTGGAGCCTACATTCATAGGAACGAGAATGATGGACGTGTCGGGATCATCTCATAGCATCATCTGTATCTTGAGCAGAGACTGATAATGCCTTCCCTTTTCCATTCCCTCATTTTCCTTACTGACAGGACCCCTCCATGAGCAGTGGTGGCAATGGGCCCAGGTAAAAACTACTTTTCCAATGAATTACATAGGTGAGGATTCTAGGAAAGCTCTTTTAAGAGGCTGATTCAGTTGCCAGGGTCTACTTTCCCAACTTTTCTCTCCATATTGAGGAATGAGGATGTGATGGCTGGAGCTCCTGCAGCCAGCTGGGAAGCCATGAGGATGAGGGCCATGCCCAGAAATTAGGATGGAGCCTGGATCCATGAAGACATTGTAGAACTACCGTACTAGCATTGGTCCATCTCTCTCGGTTCATTTCAGTATGTGAGGGAGGAAAAAAAACACACAAAACCTCTATAACTTATTTATTGCAGCTGCAACTTATGGGGACTTTATCAGCCAAATACAGAGGGTGCCAAAAGAATGTATACACATTTTAAGACAGGAAAAACTGTATTAAAATTGTAATACTCCATATATACCAATAAAAAAAGATGAATACAAGTCACGTGTATACATTTTTTTGTCAACCCCAGTGACAGTATATTACTGCGACGCAGTGATGTGGCCTCAGAGAACAATATTAATAGCTCCAGGTGGAGTTGGACCAGCTTTTCACCAATTAAGATGTTTTGTGGTGACAGGCTTGATGAGTTTCCATACTACTTCACCTATCCTCTGACAGCTTTTCTCCATAGAACTGTTAAGTGTCAAAAAAAGTGATTAAAAAGTAGGATACATACAATACAAATGAAAAAAGAGGCACCTAATTAGTTGCAAACTACATAAACACACGATTATCTTCTGACCACACTTTAGAGACAAGAAGGAGAGTGCTGGCCACTGAGGCCAGACATGATTGCAGTGATGTTGATGGACATGCGAATATTCAAATCATACAGCTATGGAATGTGCTTCCTTGTTTGTCCTCACAAAGTATGTTTGTGAAGGCGGAAATGCCGTTCTCAAAGCACAGCCATTTCCGTAAACGCCAGCTTTCCTCCTATGATGGTCATTTCCAACGTGGAGCCCATCTGGATTGAATCCCTTCCTCCAGTCCCCAGAAAGCTGGGCACACCTCACTGTACTCATTCTCACACCTGGAAAGGAAAGAGAGCTCCCTAGGATGGGACTGGGATGACCACAGACTCTGAAGAACCCTGAAGAGAGACCCTGGAGTGGTATCATACTCCCTGAAGTCATTTTATGAGATTAGTACTTAGTATATGGCAGCTCACCAAGGCGTTGGAGCCAAATACATTTCATTCCCAACAAATAAAGGCAAATTTCAGAGGTGTTGCCTTTTGGGGAGTAAATGAGCAGTTATAAGGGATTTCTGAAGGAGGAAAGTGATATCTTCCCACTTAATTTCAGAATTACACCTTTGACCCAGCACCAAATCTTTCTAATTTTATTTTACAGGACAATGTATTGGTCAGCTCTCTCATCACCGGGATATGAATGGAGGGTGAAATAGGCCATCATGTCAAAATTCCCCCAACCATTAGATGGGGCTTTAATAATGAAAGAGCGAGTTATGACCCGTGTAAACGATTATGATAGCCCAAAATGCTTTTCAGTGATTTCAAGTTAGAATTAGGCAACGGCAATATGCACAAACAACCACTTCGGGGACATGCCAGCTGCTTCCAGAGAAGCTGCTGACATAGAAACAGGGAAGGGCACTAAAACAGATAAAAGTCAAGATCTTCTAAAGCAAGGCAGACTTGACAAGTACCAGCGAAGAACCATTACTCTGTATGGGTGGCAGCTCAGGGCTGCACATGGTCTCTGAGGCCCAGTCCAGCCTCTGGCAGGCCAGCAAAGGGCAGCCGTCCATCAGGCTGGAAACTGCCCCATGGAATTCCAAACATGGTTTGCTTCCCTTGCTATCTCCTCCAACTCCCTCCCCAGTTGCACACTAATTAAAACTGTTCCCTGCATCTCCTGTAAGGATTTCCTTGACCTACAGCAAAGGTCCTCTTTGAATTCAAAGTCTGCCCTGCATTTGCAGAGTTAAAAAATCCCATTAGCTGCTCTGCCTGATTTCACTGACCGTTTTTCTGCTCACACTTCTCTGGCAGATGGGCTCTTCATCCACACTTCTTCCCTGCACGGAGGTGGGTGAGGTATTTATTTAGACATCTCTTTGGACCATTAAGTAAAAGGAGTGACACACTTCTCTCTCGGCAACACATTTAAACATGAGCTCAAGATTTTGCTTCTCAACTCACATCTTGTCAACACACATGTAAATGTATACAATCATAGCTCATTCAAAAGGACACTCCCATATAGTGTTTTTTAAATATGTATATTCTAAGATTCTGTTTAAATTTTGGTAAGCTGTCAGCTTTTAAGTAGACTTGTGTATATAACTGTGAAGAATTTTGTGCTAAAATCTTTTGTGTGAGAAACCACTCTACGTGAATATTTGTAAGTTTGACATATATAAACTATTTTTTTTTCAATTCAGGGGAGACTAGTAATCATAGCTTTGACTCTAGGTCATAAAGCCAGGTTTCAGACAATGTCATCACACATTTCTCTAGTGACTTGAAGTGTTAATATTTTTATTAGAATAAATTTTCCACATGGTGAAATGCACAGATCTTACGTGTACATTTTGATGCGTTTTGTATAATGTGTAAGTCAAGATATAGATCATTTCCATCATTTCCAAAAGGTCTCGAATCAATACCCACGCTCATAGGCAACAATGGTTCTGATTTCTATCACCATGGTGAGTGTTGCCTATTCTTGAATCATCCAGCATGTACTCTTTTGGGTCTGTTCTCTTTTAAGCAACATGTTTTTGATCTGTGTTATTTGATGTTATCATATCTGTGGCTCATTCTTTTCCATTGCTGTCTAGTATTCCATTACATGAATATACCACACTTCATTTATCCATTCTCTTGTTGGAGATTTGGGTTGTTTTCAGGTTTGGCTATTATGAATAATGCTGTTATAAACATTAAAAAAAATCTAGTAGTTGAACAGCAATGGGCAAGTTTACAAACTTTTCCTTATAATCTGGAAATAAAACCACCATCCAGGGGATTTAGATATGTGATCCTCCAAACGTATTGCTGAGGCATCAAAATGAGAAGGTCGTCTAGTGGCACATTTTGTTTGAGTGAGTCCTATCATAGACATGGCTCATAAGGGAGTTCCCAGCCCAACCTAAATCATCGCACACATCAGAATGCTCTGGACGCATTTCCCAAAATGAGGTCCATGTGACACCAGTGGTTCATTTCTATGGTTACCTTTCATATATTACCAGTGATGATGGGTTTTCCTTTAGAGTAGCGATAGAGGTTCGTTTTGCAAATTTAAGATAATGATAAAAAGTTTTCAGGAAATAATATTTCAGTTGGAACTCAAATTACTGAATTTTAAAAACACTGGCATTGTAGTTTAGATTGTAGTGCTAACTAACCCTGCCTCGGCCATTTATTCACTGGGTCATCTTTAGCAACTTACTCTCCAAGTTTGCTTCAGGATCTGTAAAATGGGATACTACTACAGACTTCATACACTTGCTGTGAGGATTAAATGATAATGTATGTGATGTTCCTCACAAATGGTGCTTGATAAAGTGAACACTTGGCATTTCACTTCAAGAACCAGCAGTCACATGGACAACCAAACATAGGCCAGGGACTGAAAACTAAAACAGTTATGGGTGTGTGAGGTCATTATTTCTGACACGCAAACACCCATGGGCTTCAAAGGGCATCACTTTAAAAAGGTATGCATGGGCAAAAAATACATGCTTCGGCAAGAAGAAAAACCTCACCTCACCCTGTAACACTCCAAATCTTGATCACTCTCTTCCAGGCAAACTCCACACCCTAAACTCCAACCACTAAATTTTCAGGTCACAGAGCAGGAAGGTAGTGAGAGGAGTGGCGTGTGGGCCGAGTGTTTCTACCTTGACTGAGCACTACAACCACCCAGGGAGCTTTTCAAGAACAGTCATGCCTGAACTCACCTCCTGCGGTTGTGACTGGTCCATGTGGGACCCTCTTAGGTGTGAAAGCTGCCCAGGTGATTGTAATAGAGTGAAGACATACTGGTTTAGCTCACCGACACTGGCTCAGTGCAGTCCTGACCCTGCAGGATGGGGTGGACCGGTGCTAACTCCTCTCTGAGCAGAACCACAGACCTCCTGAGGACTGAATTCTGAGGCTACTTGGTGACACTAGGGTAACAATAAGAAGTCAACTTTGTTTTAGTAGAGCTTGTTTGTTCCTACACCTTGGACGGAAGAGTGGGCTCAGCTTTTTGATCAATGGTACAATTTTGTATCTTTCAAGTTCTTCCTGCTGTTCCTTTTCTCTGGCCACAAGGGAGGAGCCTTAGAGGGCATTTGATTTGCTCATTCCCCACCCACAGGTCTCTTTCTTGGCCCCAATAGGTCTGGCTGGAGGACCAAGTGAGGAGTTCTCTACAACCCAAATTTGGATTACTTTTTGAAATGCTGCCTAACAGAGTGGGGGACCTGGGTCCACTAAGCTCCCCCTAAAACTAATGAGGTCACTAAAAGCAATAGGCAGTTGCTGTCAATCAGCTCAGGCCAGCTATAGCTTCCCTTGTATTCCTGACTTGAATGACGGAGGGCCTTGAACCCAGCCACGAAATATCAGGTTCAGGGAAATCAGTAATTCAGAGCTCAAATGGATACCAGACATCTCACAAGTCCTGATGCCAGTTCTTCGGAGAAATGCGACAGTCTCTGCCATCTAGAGGACTGTTTTCTGAGCTCTGCCAGGGCATATCAGGCCAAGGGCAGCCGGGCAGTATGACAGTGGGAACTGCTCAGGTGTCATGGCAGAAAGCCTGCACATCACAAAGGCCCACGTTGGCAGGCTTTAGGAATCTTCCTGCTTATAATCCATTTCCATTTCACTGTGGAGCCTAATCTTGGGCTGCAGTCCATTCAAGAAGGAAAAGCACTTTTCTTTTGAGTCTCTCCATATACTCACAAATATAAGCACGCGAATTTTAATCTATGATTTGTACCACTTTTGCAAGACGTTGACTGAGTTAAGTCAATACGTCTGGATTTGATTTGCCATGTAGGTTGTATTCCATGTAAGATGCAGGGCGGAAAACGCAAGATGGGTAGGTTTCAGACTTTGAGCCTCCTGGGGCTGGTACCCTTGTTGTCTCCACAGATGGAGAAAAGCTTACAAATAATGCTTGGTATTATCAGGACTCCTGCCTACCATGTGTGTGGGGGCTTCCCCCACCCTCTCTCTAATCGAGGAATTACTGTCTCATGGAATTACTCAGTAAAATAATTATTTAGAAATTGTTTAGGTTTATTACATTGGTGCCAACCAATAAATGCCAAAACACTGTTCTTATGTAGTCACCAAGTTCTTAAAGATGATGCCAAATGCAGTCTGTCAATTTAGTTAGAGCTGGGCTGCCAAATGTAATTTCTCATAAGTGTAAAGTAGTGTTAATATATACAGCTACCTGAAAAACAAACAAACAAGCAAACAAAGAATATGATAAAAGAACAAGGAGCATTAGATTTAAAACAGAACCCAAGAAATAAAAATACTAAGATAAAGAGGTCCATAGCTTCGTTCTTTGATCTGGTCTATCTCACCAAGTCTATTAACTGTATACAACTAGGAAAATTCCAAAATAGTTGACTATATCTAAGCTGTATCCAACATGTATATTCACATGTATTAAATCTGCTTTTCTGTATTATACACAGAAAATAAAAAAGAACAGGGAACAAATTTCCAAGGATGAAATCTCCACATTTATTTTTCTTCCATGTGCATAGAAAATGGCAGTGAAGTGTCCTATGAAAGAGGCAGGGAATGGCCATGGCGCTGCTATACCAGACTGGACTTTGTGCTTCAAAGGTACACGATTCATTTTGAAAACAAAAGATGTTGTAGTTTGTTTTTAATTGCTAACAATTCCTTGGGGTTCCCACTTGTTTTTTAAGCTGTCAGTTTCTTCAAATCTCCTTTCAAATGACACACTGCATTACAAATGATGGCACTTAACCAATGTGGCATTTCCATATTTACACCAACAAAAGAAATTTACAAGACATAATAGCATACGACCTTGACATTTAGTAATAGCAATAAAACATGAAGGGCATCCATTTTTTTTCTGTACAAACTATCAGAACATAACTTTATTCACATTAAAAAAATCATCTTTAATTTGATTTGACCTACACATTCCCCATCTCATTTCACCCATTTCTCAACTCTCTCATCACATCGCCCACACCTTCACCAGACTACGGAATCTACAAGTAATTAGACCTAACACCTAAATAGAGCTTTGAAAGTCCTCTCTCCTCAAGGTTTCCTCACGTCCCTGATAATTCCTCAAAAAAGAAAAAAATATGCTCTTCACTCGTTCCTTCCATTTCACTTTCACATTTCATCAGCATATCAGCACGGCAGACTTTTCATTTCAATCCAAACAAGGTTAGAAAGAAAGAGTTCCTTTACGGAGCATCTTGATGCTACACCCACGAGTCCGGGGACCCTGGGTACTGTTCTGCTCTATAAGAAGGTCGTTTAGTGGAATAAAAGTCTACATAATTTGTGGTCGATTTCAGTCCATACTGTGTTGAATAATCAGTAGAAGCTGGAAAGTGAACTCGATCATCAAAATAAGGATCTTCATAGCTATGAGGAGACTGCAAATACAATCTGTATGCATCAAAGTTCTTTCTGTTGGAGTCATCTTGACTATAATACAGCTGTTGATGCTGTTGATGAAAATGAAAAAGCAAATAAATCAAAGCAATTTTGGGAAATACATGTTTTAAGGAAAATTAAGGTGGGCTTCCTGTTTTATATTTTTAAAGCAGTACTCAGTATTTGTGAACTGATGGTTCAAAGTTGTTTCTGGT
Organism: Rhinolophus ferrumequinum; assembly: GCF_004115265.2. Lineage (NCBI taxonomy): Eukaryota > Metazoa > Chordata > Mammalia > Chiroptera > Rhinolophidae > Rhinolophus > Rhinolophus ferrumequinum. The sequence goes on from NC_046291.1 coordinate 63,366,574, forward strand.
ACACACTGTCTGTTTACTAGTGGACTTAAAAGATTTTTAAACTACATTTACAGGTGGGCTTGCAGAGTTTGCTCAAGTCCTCTCCTAAGGGCCTCTAGAAGTTAATGCCTCAGGAGAGCCCAAGAGAGCATCTGGCTACCTCCTCCCTCCTTACAAGAGGCCCAGTCTTGCGCTCTGCTGTGGGGGGGTCTCTTACCTGTGCAACGGAAGGATGAACTTGAATTTTGCTTTGGCACAAGGGAACCACTAGCACATGCTGAATTTAGTTGGAGGTTGGATTTTTGGGCTTTGGATAGTTATACAATTGTACAACCATCTTTTAAAACGTGTACCTCAGAGATGAAAACTGAGTCCATCCCTCAATTTTTAAAGTAAATATGTAGTGGGGTGAACAGGTACACTTTGGAAGCCCTGCGGTACTATTAAAAGAACAAGCAATCTCCAGGCAGAAGAGTAGTAAAATTAGAAGAGACACGCAAGCAAATACAATTCTAAAGGAAGAGACTTCCCCAAGCCAGGGCTAGTACATCCATCCTTAAGGAAGCAAGGTGAAACACAGGTGGGGATCCGCACACAGGTGGGCACCCTGCCCCCATTCCCTTTTGTGTTGTCCTATCTCTGATCTCACATGAATTTCTTCAAACATGTTTGTAGAAAAGCTGTCATGTCTGTCTTTCCTCTTGATCATGCCCAAATCGCCCCCACTTCGTAAGACGTAACAAATTTACCATAGATGTCAACATCGTATTCTGGAACTACATGCATTTTAACATTATAAGGATTTCAGAGCTAAATTCTCTTTTTAATTTAAGGAGTTATGATTCTGCGGCTATTTGTCCTGACCAAAAGAACTATAGCATAAATTATAAGTGATTTGGGAAGTTCCTTTTCTTTCATCTACTGCGAAAAGATGAAAAAACGGAGAGAGGTCTTAGAGAAAGAATCCTTATCTGAAAGACAGGATGTAGGCTTGTTTGGGAAACCCCAGTTGCTCATGTGGGTACTGGAAGGTAAGAGGTGAGATCAGATGACCCAGGTGGACATGGCATCAAAGGATCGAAATGAATTTTAGGCCACCCATGAAAACAGAGACTGAATGTTACAACCACAAGACCCCACCCTGATGGAGAGCGGGGTTCACTAAGCAGGGCTGAGTCCACTTTCACCTCTGAAGCAGACAGACACCTGCTGTGGAGGCTTGAATGGGAGGAAGTCATGAAGATGGAGATGAGGTGCACAGAAGAGAGAACAATGAGATGGGACAATGAGATGGGACAGTGCTTACCAACCTTTCCTCACCCCACCCAGAGGATGGAAGAGATTTGAGAGATTAACAGGAAAAACTAAAAAGTGGGGAAAAGGAAATTGTTGGGTAAAGAATATGAGTCAGACTTCTCAGCAGGTTCCCATGAGAGGCATGGTGGTCTCAGCAGCACCGACTCGGACGTTCAAGGACATGAGGCTACTGTGAAGTGATTTGCTTAAACCACGGATGAGCTTCTGAGGAGTGGAGATCCCCAGAGAAAGCCCCTCGGCCCCTGCCACACTGGCCCAGCTCTGGTAAGTCAACCGGCGCGGACGCCTTACTGTGTTGTTCCCTGCTAATCGGCCTTCTGTAAAAATGATATTGCACATTCACCTGTAGCCGTCTATTTTGTTCTCTTGCTGGTGAGGAATAGGAACTGATGTAAATTGGTGAAGGTTTGCTGGAGCCTGTAAGAAAATATTTTATGAAATTAAAACTAGTGCTCATTATCCTGGTCCATTAGGCTGTGTGGTCTCCCTGCAAGGGGCTGGTGCTGTCCCTCACATGGCCTGCCTTCCCCAGGGCAAGCACAGACAGGGACAGCCTGGGCTCCCTGGATCTAGCCGGGCTGCTGCTTACCCCAGGGCTGTCAGGAGCTAATGAATATGGCAAAATAGGCTGTGTGTGTGTCACCAAAAAGCAACGCCAATGCATAGCTCATCCAAAAAAGGTTCCTTCTCACCCCCTGGTCACTGCAGGGCACTGTTCACACCTGTGAAGATTTTCCTGGTTGGCTCTGAATAGCAGCCTTGCTCCCCGGGCCAAGAAACACCACTTTTTCAGGGTTCTGAGCTACAGCACTGGGTCAGGTAGAGGAAGTATCAGAACAAGCTCCACGCCTTCAGAACCGTTTTGACTCAAAAACCCAGGTCCTGAAGAGCAGGCACAGGCATGTTCTAAGCAGTTTGGGCACACGGAGGCATATGCTTGTGCCTGCCATATTTAAGTACGTTTTAAAACAATAAGAGCCTGGTAATCAGACAGCCGTCTTCAAGAGTCCACTAGACTCCCGATGATGCCAACCATGGCAGAGGTTACCCTTCTATTATTGTTAAGGCTAGCACAGGTTTGCATTTTTTAATGAGGAAAATGAAACATACTTGAGGCAAATTAGTTTATTGAAGCAAGCACAGAGATACAGTAGGAGGCATGCTAAGGACGCAATCTTTAAAATAAAGCAGGCTGCTGCAAATCTGAAGTAACAATGCATGCACTTCAGTTTGTATGTGCATTTCCTTCTCAAAGAGCTTGATGTTGGAAATGTAGCATCTGCAATTTTCTGAGCTATTAATTGCCATAGTAACAACAGTCGATTAGTAAACAGTCCTGTGAAATCACAATTTCAAAGACAACAGCACAACTGAGACTGCTCCCCCAGCAGTTAAGTTGCCACCAGCTTTTATTTCTTTTTAATAAATAGGTCTTTTGAGAAAAGAGTGCTTTTTTTTTTTTGATAGCTCACACTATTTGAAACCTCAAGAGTAGTTATGATATGCAAGATAGTTGAGAATGGAGAGAATAGGAAATCTTGACAACCCTTTGGGTTGCCATCCTTTCAATATATTATATGCACAGCTTTCAGAATAGGACATAAAATATCAATACTATATAACATTATATTTGTTATTCTTAAAAAATAATCACTCTGAGGGGAATCACACTGTACATTTTGTTTTTCATTCAAACTCTTTTCCACGGAAGTGTGAATGAAATTGACCTCCATTCTCAGGCCAGTCTGGGAGATGTGACCCTGCTAGGCAGCAGAGCTCAGGGCTCTGACACACTGGGACACTCGGGAAGACTGCTGGAGCAGGGAGGGAGCGGGCCAGAGGAAATGCGCTGCAGGGAGGCCAGAAATCACTTGTCATCGGGATGCAGTGCTCTTTTTACTTGAAGTCACCAGACCACTACCTCAGCTTACTGAACTTAAACCAAGCAGAAAAGGCAGCAGCCCCCGAAGCAGGAAATGGAGAGACTGGAACATGGTTTGCTGCTGGGGGACAGTCTCAATGCAGGCATGGGGTACTCCCCAGGCCACCGGCCGCGTGCCTGGAAACACGCGGCTTTTCGAGGTACTCTATCACACACCCAACTGGCATCTTACCAGGGTACAGGCCTTTATGTGTGGCATCCCCTTGGCTATTGTAATACTGCATAGGTGGCTGGGTCCTATCGTATTCAGAGCGAGGGTCTCTGATTCCTAACAGTGCTGGTGAGGAAGAGGTGCTGCCGACTGAAGGAAGAGGCAAAAGGAGGAGAGAGAGAGAGAGAGAGAAAGAGGAGAAGAGAAAATCAGATTGTCAGTGTCTCTGGAAAAACACAGGTCAGTAATTAGAAGCGCTGCGCAGCTGGGGCTGAGAATCAGCTTGTAGCGGTGCCGTGAGTTGCAGAGCAGCCAGCCCCCAGGACCTGGCAGGCGACCTGCAGGCCCACCACCGTGACGTGCTGTCCACCCCTGAGCTTACTGAAGAGCTGTAGTGCCGGCTGCCTAGTTAGAGGTGCAGCGCAGAGATCATGCAGGTTCCCCAGCAGCGGGCCTCAGTGACTTGATCGGGCCTTTGAAACTGAGAAGAACTGACGAGCCATGCAAGAGTTACGTTTGCTCCTTTGTAAGTTCAGTTCAGCTGCTTGTAAAGCACCCATCTATTACCCTTTACATGCAGCTCTTCAGTAAATAAATAGATGTTTTACAAGATATTTTGATTTCTAATTATTTCAAAAATGTCTGCATTTCTAAATGTGTTTGAATAAAAGTGCCCAGACCATAACACTTACAATTCTTTTTAAGGTGATCAGCTGTCAGGGAAATTACGTAAACTCAGTAAGCTTGGCTCTTCAAGAAGCTCATGGTGCAGAGAAGCCTGACTTACAAAGGCCCAGGTTTTTTAATCTCAGCTTGAACCAAACATTTGACAATAACATATCTATCCATGGCTCTCCTTTTGGACATTTTTGCACAGGAGGAAAACACTGCATACCTTTTTTCTTCTTCTCATTAAAAACTATCTTGCTTGCACTAAAGTTAATTATAAATGAGTGATCACTTATTCACTCGATCCACTTGAAAACATCAGTGCCCAGACCGTGCCACCAGTGGTTTCACACGCACTGATGCTTTCAGAGAAAAACCGGCACTGAAATATTTTCCTTAAAAAGTCACCTCTCTGATATAGGATTGCTTGGTGTTAAACAAAGGTGAGTGTTCACGGGCAGTGTCCATGTGCCACTCATGTTGCTTACTTTCTAGAGATGCTAGGATAGAACATACCCACCTGCCTCCCACAATTATATTAGGAAGGCATCAGATGTGCCCATAAGGCCACACTAGTGATGACGGATGGATGACCAGCCTTTAGAATAAATGGAACCAAGCATGAATTATATCCTACCTCTGAATGGAGTCCAAAAGGTTATGTCGGCGTTCGGAGGGGGCTCACCAACATTGCCCAGGGTGTGTATTTAAGAGGTCCTCAAAACAAGGCCATTGCTTAGTAACTATGTCTTCATCTGTCTGAAATTATTCTTTTGCCTGTACATATGACTTTGGTTATGCAGCGAAATCTCTTGCTTTCCCTGGCACCCCTATTTCTGAACCCCTAAAGAATTCTCAACATTCTTTTAAAAGAAGATAGCCTCAGGCTACCTTGGGAGCTCAGTAAGGATGTCAAAAAACAAGCATAGCTCTCTTTGAAGAAGACACCTCATAACTTAAAAACTAAGATAAATACACACTGTATGCAAATTCCTAGGGCAAGTAGAGACATCCAATTATGTGGCAAGAACCATTGGTCATATATTAGTCTTCTTGGACACGTATGTCCACATGAGAAATAAGACTGCCAGCAGTAGCACAGCTGAATACAACTGATAATATTTATATGTCAGAATGGGAGATATACAGCCAAATTAAAAAAAAAGATACTACTTTTCCTGTTTCATTTAGTTAAGAATTAATTTTACAGGACTGACTTAGCTTGGTAGTAATAGTCTGTCCTTACGTGTAAAAAAAAAAAAATTAGTCAAAACATTCCTTCTACCAAACTAAACACCACCAATAAGTAGGTAACATGGTTGCCAAGAGCCCCAATTTCCAAATCAAAGGGAATTTTTGTAAAGCCAGCTGCAGGGCCAGTTCCCATTATCCGTGAACTCTGGGGGGCTAGAATGCAGCGAGGGCATGGAGGTCTAAGTGGTGAGGAGGGTGTAGGAGCAGAGCACAGCTCTCCCAGGCTATGGGTGCCAAGAGACTCTCTAAAGGACACCGTTAGTGAGTTTTCATCAAGAAACTCAAAATCACTTCAGAAGAGATTCCAAACTTGTGGCCAGCAGGCAGGCAGGGCAGCCATTTTCAGCTACAACCTAGGGGTCCTCAAACTATGCCCCTCTACTCTCCTACCCGCATCCCTGGGCCAGCCTGTCAAACGCACGTTCCTGGGCCCCTTCACAAACCCAGTGAAGCAGAATCTTAGGGGAGGGGATGGGATGGACGGCCCTGGGATACTTGTATGCATTGTAGTTGGTGTAAACTTGTATAAAACTTTTAAAATGAACAGAGAAAAATGGGTTTGTTGTTTACAGTCGCATGTAATTCCCAAAGAAGGCTTTTGGTTGGAAGAGCAGAGTATTTGAATATGACAAGTTCAATAGCTTATGTTCAATCTTTTCTGGTTGGGAAACAATGTTCTGTCACACAAATGTCCTCACCAAGGAGTGGAGTTTACCCACTAACCTGACTGAATGATGGGTGACATCTGTTGGTTGGTGGTAGACAAGGAAGGATGTGACTTGAATCGGTCTCGCTCTAACGTTGACACAGGTGTAATAAAATGGTTCTGATTCCACCCATCCTGCGGAGTTAAAGGAGAAAAAGAAACCTCTCAAAATGAATAATGACATTTCATTACAATAAATGATTACGAATGTGTGTTCTGATGAATGCTAATTATCCCAGAGCTATTCTTGTAAGTTACCTTTTTGTAAATGCTCCGGAGGTCCCGATATTGCCATAATGTATTCAAGACCTGGGCTGCTGCCTTCACCACTTTCAGAGATGATCTAGGGAGAGAGCGAGGATGTTAATAAATAGAGGCGGCACAGCCCCAGGCTACACTGGAGATATTCAGGCTGCGAATCAGTGTCCAAGAGGCCATCTTTCCAAGGACCAGAGGGCATGGAAGCCGCTGCTAGAAAACACTACCAAGGAATCAGGCGCACCTGGGAGTCAGTCAAGTTCAAGGCTGGCCAGGCGCTGCAAAGACCAAAGCACAGCTCCCAGGCAGTCAGCTCTGCAGGGAGAAGCTGTGGTCGGGATGAGCCTATGACCTTCAAGGTGAGGGCCTCTTTCAGCCTCCCCATGTCCCCCAGGGAGCTGACCTTGCTGGAGCTGTGGGGTCAATGTGACCATGACCACACATCCTGGGAGCGAGGACCCTCCCAAGTGAATTTAAATGTTCCCTCCCACCCCATTAGGCTTTGATGAAAACACTTCCATTGCCTTATCGTTTATATCTCTATGTAAACAAATGTACATACGTGCTCTCATGCTCGATTTGGAAAATGTGGTTAGTTATTAATTCCCTGTCTGAACACATTCTGCTGAAATGGGCACTCTGTAAGCACTGCTGACCCTGAGTCACTGCATGTCACCTTGGGAGCTGCTCCTCTCACCAGTAAGTGAAGAGGGACGTGCAGCTTCCTGCTGAGGCAGAATCAGATGCCCATGTCCGGGTGGAGCTGGGCTCCGGGAGTCAGCCCTGAGGATGACAGAATACCTCTCTCTTCAGAATTCATTTTTACATTGAAAATTGACTTTAAGTGTGTATCATGGATCTAAAATCTGATTTCTTCTTTTACTCCTTATCTTTCCTATGAAACTTGCATGAAGTGGAAGAAGAAGAGAGGTGAGCAGGCTGTAAGCACTGTCTCCACGCCTGGTAACAGACTATGGGCTGCTAATGACACTGAGGGATTCAGGGTGGGCAGAGTATAGGCAAATTCAGGGGCTTCAACCTCTCTGTTCCTGGGAGTAGGAGATTTCTTCATCCTAGCTCCCACCCAAGACTCACTCCTCTTAGTGTTCCTGATGAGTCAAGGACAGAACCAGGCAAACCAACCCACTCAAAACCTTTCTAAATTTTATATTTTCAAAATGGACAACAGAACAAGGAGATACCTCAAAGAAATGACCAGAGATGAAATTTCAGGCACCCACAATGACCGTGAAGGTCATGGCCGTCCCGTTCTTAGCGGGTTTTGACAGTCCTACTGTTGTCCATCTCCCTGTCTTTAAGCGCTAGGCAGCTGGGACTGATGCAGAAAGGCAGACCCCATGTCTGACTCCAAGGACTACCTGCAACACTCGACAAAGCAGGAGTGTGCCAGGTACACACCTTGATACAAACAGCTAGGCTAGGTAGGTGTTTTTAGAGACAAATTCTATGAGCAGAAACCTACTTGACTCCTGAGAAATGTAAAGGAAGTTTCTCTGCTCCTTTGCAGCATACCTCCTCGAAAAGTTATGTATTCTCATCTCTAATTTCTCTCAGCCCATCTTTTCTTAAACCTATGACATCAAAAATACCGTTCAATTGGACAAGTCCCGGTCCTCACCCTACCTGATCAAGCAGGAGCATGTGACACATGCTCCCCTTTAAAACACTTCCTTCACTTGGCTTCTGGGCCACCATGTGTGCCTGGTTTTCTTCTGAGCGCTCTGGCTCCTCATTCTCTTTGACCTCTGACTATGAGGGACATCAGGCCTCACGCCTCTTTTCTTCTACATTTACTTCTTTATTGATCTCAGCCCACCTCACTTCTCTTGAAGTGCCATTTATACACGGATGACTCTGAAGTTTGTATTTCTAGCCTGGACCTCTGCCCTGAACTCAAGCATATTCTCCTGTTGACCAGACACTCAAGTGGATGTCTCATCTACATCTCAAATGTGACATGTTCAAAACAAACTCCCGCTTCTCCCTAAAACCTGCTCCTCCGGGGGCGTCCCCATGTTGGTAAATGGAACTCCGTGCTGTGGCCTTGAAGGCACCCTTGACCTTTACTTCCTCTCATCCTGCTCATCTGATCCTCCAGCAAATTCTGTTGACTCTACCTTTTAACCATGTCAGAACCGACCACTTCTTTACCACCGACTGCTGCCACCAGGGCTCGGGGGTCGGGTTTGTCTAGTCATTATGATCCCTTCAAGGGATGTCGATCACATCCCTCCTCTGCTGAACACTCTCCCATGGCTTCTGGTTTTACTCAGAGTAAAAGTCAGTTCTCATGCTGACCCACAGGGTCCTATACTGCTAGTTACTTTCCCTCCTCCTCCTTTCCCCTTGACTGGTTCTGTTTCAGTCCCACTGGCTTCCTGCTATTGCATCAAACACACGAGGCACTCTTCTGTCTCAGGGACCTCTCTTGTTGTTCCGTCTGTCCGAGATGCTCTCCCTCAGAGAGTTCACTCCTTGCTCTCTCCCTCCCCACCTCCAGGTCTGTTCTCAAAAGGCACTATCTTTGTGAGGCCTTCCCTGACCACCCTGTCTAAAAATATAATTCCCTCCCCTTACTGTGGCATGCCCTACCATCTTCCCTGATTTTATTTATTTGCCCCCATTCAGCACCATCTGATAGGCTAAGCATGTTTCTTAGTTAGGACCTCATCTAGCTTGCCCATGGAATGTAAGCTACCTGAGGGCAGAGGTGGTTGTGTGATCTGGTCACTGCTGTAGCACAGAGCAGGTAGGCGATACATACTTGGTGAATCAAAAGGAAAGGTAAATATATGTTCAGAAGACAACTTGATTTGATATAGGACTTTCTCAAACTCTTATTTTGAAAACCAGATTAGACCGGGTGATAACTTTTTTTAATATACAAAGTTTTGACACTGGTTTTCTCCACCTTCTTTGTACGCTTTTCACAAATGAAGACTAACAAAACTTTAAGAGCACAAAAAGCGATTACATTACCTCAGGGGAGAGGGTAGGGGACCAGGCGGGGGAGTTAGTAGGACGGATCTTAGCTTTATCTGTAACGTTTTAATTTCCTTTGAAATAAAAACGAGTGTGTGCATTTTTATGAATGAAATAAAAAAAGATACATAAGAAGTGAGAGATTGAAAGGAAATACAGTTAATGTTGATAGCTATAGTTTCTGTGAAATGAGAATATGCTTTGTTACGTTATTGTTATATTTTGGAAATTCCTTCAAAAGTATAAAGACATAATGAGTTCTAGCAGTGTCACTCAGCCAATTAATAAGTATTTCCTGAGCACCTATTATGGGTCAGGTTTCGTTCTAGATGTACAGGATACAGCAATGAACAAAAAGACAAAGTCCCTGCTACTGGGGGAGTTCAGATGCCACAGAAAGCAATAAATATCAGGGGGACATCAGTGCTGTGAAGAACAATCGGACAAGGGAACGAGGTGGGAAGTGGGGAGAGGGGCCATTTCACCATGGATGGGTGGCTGCTGTCCTGTTGTGTTGTGAAAGCACCAAGCAGTCCTACTTCTCACTTCCTTGAAGGAGTCTGTGATCCAATACTAAATCAAATTCAGACATACTATAGCTCCATGACAAAACCTACTTTGCCACCGATTCTCTAATCCCCACTTTTTCTACTTCGTTAATTAGCTGTTACCCAGGAGCAAAGGGAAATGTAGGATGCAAACCCAGGGCACATCCTGAAGCCACACAGCAGGCCTTGCTGTAGAGTGTTGATTTTAATACTTTCTGGGCACCTGCAGAGAAATCAATCCCCTAGCTGAGGATTCAAGAAGATGTTCCTGCAGAATAAGCCCCAGAGCCTGGAGCAGAGCCCAAGGTGCAAGGGAAATGGCGCCCCCAGATTTTCCTCATCATGGCATTTCTGATTTTTCCAGGGTCGGCGTGACCAAATGCGGCTTTAGAGACAGAAAGGAATGCAGGGACATTACAATAAAAACCAGAAAAGGGGCCACGTGACCTAAATGCCTGTCTCAGCAAAACAGGTTGTACCTGCTGGAAACTGCTTAGCTTATTGGCATGTAAGAAATGCAACAATAAATCCTTTCCAATAGGAAGCATATCCTTACAAAGGCCCTTATCAATCCCAGGATGATACCAGGAACAAAGCCTCATGAGCGCATCTCCGTGCAGCAGACTTGCCTGTCTCCTCGGCCCTTGGTTATGTTCACCAGCTTTTCTATCCCCCCAGAGTCAGCTAGGGCTTTGGCGTTCTCCATGTTTTTGCTGGTGACCTCGTGCAGAGCACAGCAGATGGCTGCCATAGTCTCATCAGACAGCACGCTGGGGCCAGTGCCGCCGGGAAGCCGGTTGACCAGGTCTCTCATGGCGTATTTACCTGCCAAATGAAAAAGACTTCATTCGACTTTCAGACAGTGCAAGGTTTTTTGTGATTGTTTTTAAGACTGTGACTATGCCGTCTTAACAACAAAACCTCAAAAGAGACGATAATAGGGCAAAAAAAAAACCCACAACAAAGAATAAAATGACAAATATGATAATTGTAAGGGGGAAAGTTAACATTTATTGCAACGTCACTTAAATAAATGATTGGTTTATAAAACATTACTATAAACTGGTGAAAGAAAATGTGAAGAAGTGTATAAAATTGGGTATTTATACCAATCAAGTTGTTTTAGTTTAACTATTTTCATTAACAGCAAGAAATACAGGAATCATGATAGTAAATTTTATTCTCGATTCAATTCATATGCATCAAAAAGACCTCAGCTTCCTCTTAAAGCTTTAAAAAAACTTATCTTTAAATTTTAAAACGAGACAAAGTAAGACTGCCAAACAATGCTTTTCATTAAATCTATCTGGATCTTAAAATTTGAACTGGATACAGTCACACATTTGTACCACGTTGAGGGTGTCTATCAGATGGTCTGACATCAGTAGTGATAATGACATGTTAGTTTCTTTTAAAGAAGACACAAGTGAAATTTTGGTATTAGAATTATGGGTATATTATCTCCCAGGAGTAATTTAATAATAAAGTTCTTGATAGGACAGGCTGGGGAGTCCCCTAGATTTTGAAGTATTTCTTTACAGATCCCCAATTTTTCTTACCTCCCTCCAAAAGGAGATTATCTCTAGCTTTTTCAATTTCAATTACCAACGGACAAACTGGAGTAACTGTACTACACACAAAAGAAATTAACTACAGCTCAAGCAACTATTTTCTTATTTTTTTTCCTATGCTAATAATGGAGTGTATATTAAATGGGTTTTTATTAAAGACCTGTTTACATACACTGGTAAGCAGACAGGCCCTGACTACATGCTGCATAATTTACAGCATGTCAAAGGGAAGACTCTGGCTAACTCACAACCAAGAGCGGGAGAACAGTGATGACACTGTAAGCCAGAAGATAAATGTGGTTTTTGAGAACAGATGATACGTTAGCACTGGTGATTTTAAATACTCACGAATGACCAAAAGGTCCATGATGTGTAATTTGTCATTCTGCTAAGACACAACTCTAAATTGTACTCCTGAGGCTTGGGGTAAGGCAGCTCACTCTGCCTGTGAGTGAGCCTGGTGGTTCCCTCAGAGCCTGCAGCTGGGCCGACTCAGGTGAGCATGCAGGAACTTGGACAAAGTGATGAAACTTGGGTTTCCTTGTGAAAAATGGCTCTGAAGAGAAAGTCCATTGCTAGGGCTGGTGATGGACGTAAGGAGAGAGGGAAGGAGTGAGAGAAGGGGATGGTTCTTAGGGGCAGAAGTGCTGGGGAAATTAGAGTGAAATACTGAATACGGAGGGCTTCAGAATTCATAGGAGGAAAAGGGATCTTTACAGGGCAAAAAGAAAAAGTGACTCAGGAAATAGTTCAAGAGTGCTCCAGGTGGGTAAAAAAACTGCTCATCAGTGGAGCGAGAAAATGCTTGTGGAGCTTTAAAAGGGCGTTGGGACATTCACAGGAAACAGGGTGCAGGGAGAGAAGGCCAGGATTCTGAACACACACTGCTCCTCCCAAAGGGCTGTGCTCAGTGGTGCTGGCCCTGCACCTGCCCTCCCGCGTCTCCTCCCAGTTGGGGAATGACAGGCCAGAAGACTTCTGTTGTCAGCCCTTTATGTTTTAGCATTAAGAACTCCTACACTATATGTGCATTTTATAAGAAATTCAAACAACACAGATGTAACAAAAAGAAGTTTAAAAGTGTCTCCTGAGGGACCTAGAGGATTTGTCTCAGGGCCGTGTGGGAACTAGGAGTTATAATGCCTCTACTGGGATCGGACATGAATTGGACTGTATGAACAAGAAAAGCAGCTCCTTTCCTCTTTGTGGGGGATGACTTGGCTCAAAACAGCGGTATGTCACAGAGCACGGTAATCTAGGCAGTAATTTCAAATAGCAATTCTGCCCCCACTCTGTGATGGGCTTTGGTGCAACTTACCAGAGTGAAACCTCACAGCAACTCTTAAGGTAAACGTGGTTGCCCCTGTTCTTTCTCTAGCTCCCTTTCTCCAGCTTTGTCTCCCCCTCCCTCTTTCTTATGGTAGGTGTATTTTAGTGAGTTCAATATATATTCACTAATCCACATAAGATCTTGTCGAATTTCCCCTCCCTCTCCCCTGACCTATCATTAGCTGGGGGACTGGTGTGCAACTTGGTGATTTCTAAGTAGCTGCCTCACCCTCTTCTTTCATTTCCACAGCAGACTTGTGGTGAAGACAGCAGGCACCGTCCACGCCCTTTCAGAGGGAGATGAGGAAGTTTTCAGTTGAGATGCATGAACTGAGCCCAGGTCAGCTCAACATGGGACGACCGCCCCCCCACCCCCCACGGCAGGTCCATAGCCAGTGAACAGCAGATCCAGGGTTTATCCTGAGGTCTTCTGGAGGGTCTCTGAGCTTCTGCTTACCCCACACCCTGCTTGAGATGGGGCAATGCCCTGGAGGCAGGCAAGCAGAGATACCTAGGGTGCAAATCTCCAAGAGATGCCCATTCTCAGGTTCATACAGGTGCCGATCCTACATCTGGATGGAGCCGAGGGTGACTGCCTCCTAAAAATGTGTGCCTCACTTGCCTCACCCTAGTCCAGACCCGCCCTGGGTGGAAACGGCCTTGGGAGTGTGGCTCTGCCTAGGGGTGGGCGTTTACACAGATCTGAGGGGGAAAAGCCACAAACCTTTACAGAGGTTTCATTATTTTTTAAATTTTTTTATTTATAACTTGGTAGTGTTGATGAACTAACTAGCAGATATCAGCCTTAAAAATCAGAAAGGGAGAATTGAACTTTTTTTGTTGCTCAAGAAATGAACCTCTCTTAGGGAATATAGACACCAAATCTATCAAGCAGTGTTGTAAAGTGTAACTCAAATTGCTATCTTTCCTGAAAATGTACATTTCCTGATCAAGGTTTAATTAATGAAGATATCTCTTGCTGAAAAGAAATGGTCACAAAGGATGGACAGCAGAGATGCTCAAATATGGCAAGAAACCAAGGATTAGGACTCAGTTGCTAATCACTTTAAACGTCATGTTTTTATAAATCAAAAGAGTTTTATACATGCTATAGTGGCTCTCTCTTTGTAGCTCACCTGGTCACCAGAACATACCTATAAGCTCCTTGTTGCGAACATCTAGTGCCATATTCCTCAAGGCAGTTGCCACAGAAGACACCACTCTATCATTATCCATTCTCAGAAGTTCTACAAGGATGGGGAGCCCCTTTTCTTTGCGGACGGCCGCCCGGATGTACGCTGCAAACTAGTGAGCAAAACAAGGCATTAAGTAATACGGAACAGAGTTCAACTCTCAGATGTTACTGTTGCCTAAAAAAGATGTTTCCAAAAGATGAACTAATAGATTAAATGTTTTCTTTCCAATTGGAGATTAAATCTGTGGTGTCAGTAAAGAGAAAACCATAGTTTGGGATAAAGATAGGCTAGGATGACTGATTTGAAAAGAAATCCCAAAGCCTGAAAATCTCAAACTGCCATCTGCCAGATATTTTTGTGCAGAAAAGAGAAGGCAGTGATTACTTTCTACCTCAGATACATAAACATGATTAAGGAAGGATCTTGCATCTTCTTTGCAGCTGGCCCCATGCCAGGTCCAGAGGCTGTAAATAGGATGGCAGGGCCCAGAACCCATCGGCCCGTGTCCATCAGGTCATTTTTTCCTATCTTTTCTGCAACAATATTTAGAGTTTAGAGTTTAAAACCTTTTAAAGAGGTTCCTTGGAAAATTTCCTTGCCTCAGAAGAAAGGAATTCTCCAGAAACATTGAGCAACATAATTCGTACACACTGGTGAAAAAGTAAGTATATTTATATGTAAAATGCTTTCTCATTCAAGGTTAGATGCTGCTTCTTTTTTAAATGTGCAGTCAAGACATTCTTTTGTGATTATGAGGCAAGTCTGTACCGTGAGTCAGTCTGTGCACCCTACGAATTGTAATGCTAAGTCAGCTAAGTCATCAGGGAAACACCACAAAAAGAAAAAAGGTAACATTTTGAAAATGGGTCTTTAATCTTACTTTTAACTTTCATTAACATTTTTACCAAGGCAAACTGTCTTTTGAAATTTAGAATAATTGAAAAACATTGCTCATAAAACATCTAATACTTTCCTGTGGTGGTCAAGACATGAGGACAAAGGTCTGCCAGCCCTTTGTATTATTTTGAACATTAAAATATGTGACTGGCCACTCAGTTTCTTGAGTACCAACAGAAGAGATTATTTTAATAATACACCTAAGAGGAAAAGATGCATTTCAAAGATCCTATTAACATTCTTCATATGAAACAAATACAGGGTAAAGCACTCAGGCAGCTGTATCCACTTCTCACGCTGACGCCTGCAGCAGAACCAACGCCCGTCTCACGTGGAGAGCGGCGGCTTGGCCCAGTCCTGAGCGGGTCCTTTCCGGAGCCCTGCAATCATCCCTGCTGCCCCCCCCAAGGAGCTTGTGGTAACATCTGTGGTCACGATTTTCTTGTTTTCTTAACGAGGGCCCAGCATTTTGATTTACTATTTTAGATACTGTTCATATTTTAAATGAGGTTACCATCTAGCTTCCATTCACTAAATGATCCCAGAAATGAAATACTACACAACTCAAATCACATCTCTTTTCTAATTACTGTCTTTTTTATTATCATCAAATGATCCTATGTCACAAGAAGCTGGAGACGAACGATGGGTCACCAACAAAAGTATTATGCATACTTATGTGCTGGGTACGGTCCTAGGCCCTTCACATTCACTGTTTCCACTACTCCTCACAACTACCTCGTGCTGTAGGGAGTATCTCTATTTTCCAGATGAAGAAACTGAGAACAGACAGATCCGAAGCACCAGCTAGTAAGTGGAAGGGCCAGGGTTCAAAGCCAAGGGTTCTGATTCCAGAGCCAGCACTTGGATTCCAAGCTATTAGCACTTTAATTAAGAACAACAATAAGACAACAACCCCATTGGCTTAGCACGAGGCCATAGTTACGTGTATAGATTCATTGTAGCAGCTGGCTGCATGGAATAAAGCATACCTAGGCCTAGCAATGCTTTTCACTGTCACGGATAATCCAGTGGCCAAAAGATTCTATTTTGGGAGGTAGTGGTGGAGGAAGTAGCCAAAAACAATCATTATAACAACTCCACGAAGATATACCTGTCAGGAAATTTCTAGAGGCTGAAAACATCTCACACAAGGATTGTCTGGGAAGTTGCTAGATGACGTATAGAAGTTTTGAGAACATGCTTATAGTGGTAAGAGTAGGAAACCACCTTCCATTTTCTTAAAGAAGTCACACACCTGCGAGGAATGCAGAAACTTTTGCCATACACATTTTCTGTAAGCATCTGAGAGAGGAATAGCGGGCCCCTCTCCTTGCCTGCATCACTGCCCAACCTCAGCTCTAATTCAGGCCCTGGGCATCTCTCACCTGGCTCCCCAGTGAAATCTCAGCCTCTACCTTCCTCTTCTTAGAATTCACCTTCTGCACTGCCACATTCAACAATATCCACATCGGCCTGTGTTGCTTGTCTGCTGCAACCCTTTCAGTGGTGCCTCTGGTCTGGAGGTGAGGTCCCAGTTCCTGAAGCTTGGCCATCAGGCCTGTTCACAACGCCTGGCTCCAATGTCGGCCACTCCTTGCTTGCCTTCAATGCCCCAGCAACCAGCCTGTAGTGTCCACCCACACCATCTTCATCTTAAGGCCTTTCTTCTCTTGTCCCTTTATCTGGGTCACTTCCTCTATACCCCCAACAATTAAGACTTTGCCGGCTTAATTCTGCTCATTCTTCCAGATTCTATTTGGGTAGCACCACCCCAGGAAACCTTGCCTACCTCTTGGTTCTCTCCTTTCCCTCCCCTGCCAGGCTGGGTGAGATGTCCTCTGTCAAGACGTCCACAGCAGTATACCCATCCCTTGGAGTCTACACTGTACTGAATGGATGTGTCCGTTTTTCTCACTAGCCTCCAGTTTCTCTCAGGAAGGGCATGTCATATCCATCTTTGGCTCCCCTCAGACAGCTGTTATCTACCCCCACCCTTTTTCCTCCCACCCTTTCCAAACTCTAACCAACCATGTCCTTTCACCATTATTGCTTTTGTGGCTGCACAGATGGAAAGAAGTGTGGACATGCAGAAGACCTCCTACCTTCCAGTTTCCAGCAGAGAGGTTTTGGAGAGATCCAGCAGAGCCTTCCAAGGTGGCGGGGTTGGAACTTTCCGCCAGAAGAGTGAGATATGGTTTTACCACTGACGGATGCCACAGCATCTCAACCCCTTTGGGGGACTTCGACAGTCCTGGGATAGGACCAACTCCATCCCACTGAAAGACAAAGAGCACACGTTGAGTGAAAGCAAAAGGAACACAGTCTCTAACACTTGAAAACATCCCTCTCTGCTGGACTCAGCTACAGCTATGCAGAAAAACTGTATCAGGAGAAAAGCTTTTCTTGCCAAATATGTGATTTCTTACTCCCGGAAAAATGAAATGTTAGAGTTTCATGTCAAATAAAATACTAACTTGATCCTCCTGTGGTGTTTTCTTTTTCTTTTTCTTTTTCTTCCCCCAGCAGCTTGGCTCTGAGTCTTTGCTGGGAGACTCTTTTCCTAGTAAGTCATCCAATTCGTTCAGCCCCAGCAGCCGGGCCTGAGGGACCTCCAGTTCCAGCCGATAGGACAGGTTCCTGAGGGTGCACACGCAGTTCTCTACGGTCTGCAATCCAACACACCGTGTAATTAAAACCATCGTAGCACATTAGTGCAAAATGCTTCTGTACCAAATGCCAGTAATATTAAATAAGTGTAGAATACGAAACAAGTGCTTTTTCTTATGGGAACCCGAAACAATCTAAAGAAAGAATTGTGATTCTTTTTTGTGGCATAGTCAAATGACAGAGTGCAGAGCCATCTCAGTACATCTGAGGATCTGATTTCATGCTAAGATGTGCAAGGCTCCGGAACAGAAAATGCCCATTGTTTCTGCTTCAGGGCTGCTGCACTGGCAGAAATGCTGCCAACCTGCCAGAACCTCACTCCTTCTCACCACTAGAAATCCTCACCAGGACAACAGGTGGGACCAGCCCCCTCTCTGGGGACTGCCCGTCCCATCTGTCTTCTCCTTCCATCTCCCGACTCTCCCTTCTCTCTGTGGAAAATTCCGTAATTTCTTTTTCTGTTGACATTTTGCCTTCTCTATGTGGTCTTTTGCTCCTTCCATCCAGTCTTTATCACACCCCTAATTGGGAGGCCAACTGTCACTTCATTGAGCACGTCTGAAACCAGGTTCAGAGTTTGCCCAGAAAGCTCTCCTTGCAACTTGTGTACTCTTCTCAACTTCATCTGCAGAGCTTTTGGTTCAAAACGGCTCAAATAAAAATGGGGCCATCACCCTGAATTCCTCCCTATCTTCTTATCATTCTTTTCTCTCTCAGACCTGTATTGATGACCTGTGGACTTCTTACAGCATGTCTTCGTCCATTCCATGCTGAACACAAAGTACCCAGACCGTCTTGGACTCTTGACACTTTCAGTTAGTGCCCCCTTCCTGCTTCTCCCCACCTTCCTCAGCCCCTGCTCCTGGGGCAGAGCCTGGTGAGCAGAATAATGAGTAGAATGCCCTGTGCTAGGGCAGGGATGGAGAGACCGGGAGGGGAGCATAAGGAGTGACCAGCACAACAACAGGAGAAGGGGAAAGGCCAAGACTGGGAGAGAGGCACCCAAAGTCGGTGCTGGGGTTGGGGCTGTGGACTGCACTGGGGGGCGGGTGGGTCTTACAGTGCCTGGACCAGGAACTTTTATCCAGCAGATACTCAAAAACACATGCTCTGCTTCTAGAAGTGAGGGATACAGAACTGGAAGGAACAGCAGCACGGCCAGTCACCTTGACCATAGGCCCAGCGGAGCCACCAAGAAAGTCAGGACGCTGCCACCCGCTAGGTCGTTTACCACATGGAGTCACTCAGTTTGCACTGGTTCTAAGGCTATTTCCTTAGGTGGTCATGTCCCTGGTAACTTGCAGTTTTTAGAGAGACTCTCCCTTTAATCTGGAGTGTAGCCTACAGAGGAGGAGAGGCTCAAGAATTCCAGAAACAATCAATGGCATGCAAATAGCGGCATTAGGCAGCTGCTGCCATCCGTCCCCGTGCCCCTCCCACGGCCAGGCAGGCACTGACCTTGCTGTCGTAATCGGATGTGTTCACACACGTGTGGATCACATACAGCAGCGAGTCCACCAGCCCCTCGCAGGATCGCATCTGCTTCCGGGCTTCCTCCCCTGCGGAGCTGAGGTTCCTAAATGGGCGGAAACATGGGAGCCACTGAGGTCAACGCCTTACCGTTAGTCACAGAGCCTCACCTTAATGATCCGAGAGACTGACAGACAGTAGCCAGCACATCTGGTTCGAGGAGGCAGTTTGGGGCTTACATTTTAACATCCCGAGAGCTCACAGTAACAGTAGGAGCTCACAATAACTTATCCACAAATAGACGGGAGCAGGAGCATTGGAGCTTTGTATCTCTCTCTTGACATGCCACTTTCTAATCTCCTAAAATAGTGATTTTGGGGGCCTATCTCAGTGTCCTCATATCTAAAAGGGGGAGAAAAAGTTATTTCCTCACAGTTGTGAGGAAGAGATGAATTGCTACATATGAAGCAATTAGAAAAGTGCCTGCCAGTTTATGTGCCATGTTTGTTAGCCATGATTGTTATTGTTAGACACAGTTTACCTCCCTTGTTAGTCCTTTCAGTCCCGTGAGCCTATTATAATGTTTTGCATGTAGGAGGTGCTCATAAATGCTTCTTAAACGAACACAGAACACATCATTTCTTGTATAAACATTCAAGTTAAATATGGACACCTGCTTATGCTATAGTTTTTTTTTTTTTATCATCTTTTAAATTAAAAAAAAAAGAACACCCTGAAAATTCTTTTAGGTCTCTCGATACTGAAATCTTTGGTATCAGTTTGACTTCATGAATTGATACCAAATTATAAGGATCTATTTTATGTCCCATTAACGAGATTCTAGCCTAACTCTGAGATTTTACAAATCTTAAGATTTTTCTTTTCATCTTCCTTTTTCTGGGGCCAGAGAGACACTGTTACCTCCTCTGTTCTTATCTTATGTCGCCTCTTAGTAGCACTCAACAGCCACCTTCTTCCATTCCTCTAGGAGCTCCTGGGACCCCTCACTCCTCAGGTTTTCCTCCCACCTTGCCACCTTTGCTTCTTAGCCTCTTCTGCCTGTGGGTCCTTGTGGAGTGCCAGGGGCTACTTTGGTCCCTTCTTGTCTTTATCTTTGCACTTTCCTAGGTGGCCCTTCCTTCTGATCGTTGGCTTTATTATAAATTATGGACCAATGAATCCCAATCGTCTATCTTCAGCCTGACTCCTCTCTGGAACTCCTTATCCAACTGCTTCCCTGACATTACCATGTGGATAGCCAACTAGACATCTCAGAATGGACATAGGCAAACTCAACTGCTCACCTCTCCACCCTTTCTTCTCCCTGAATCCATCTATAGCACTTCCGTGCTCCCAGTTGCTCCAGCCAAAGATCTAGGTGCTCTCTCTCTTTATTCCCTTTCCCTCACCCCTTATATTCAATCCATCAGCAAATGCTGTCAGCTCCCCCTCCACGAAATACCCCCATCTGCCCATCTCTCTCCAGCACCTGGTCCAGGCCACGGGCATCTTACCTGGATCACTGAGCAGCTTCATCTTCCTATCCCTATTGTTGCCCACACACAGCCTTCTACATTGCAGCCAGAAACCAGTCCCATCACTCCCATGGCACTTGGAATCAAGTGACAACTCCCTCCTTGATTTAAAAAATCCTACCAAATCTAGTTCCTGTACCCTGAGCATTAAGCTCCAGCTGTGAGCTAATTCCTGCCCCAGAGCCTTGACACGACCTGGTCCCATTGCCTAGAACTCATGTCCTCCTGATCCCTCACCCTCAAATGATAGCTCCTTATGGTATTGCAGATCTATGGTTTAAATATCACCTCCTATGAGAGACCATCTGATCATCAAAGTAATCACCTAATAACTCTTATGTCACCCTATTTTATTTTTATGGCACCTCTTGTTATTTTCTTGTTTGTGTGTCTGTCTGTCTTCCCCAAAAGAACATGGTTCTACCAGAGCAGGGACCTAGTCTGTCTTGTTCATCACTGATTTCACACAGAAGGCTTTTACCAAATGTTTACAGCCCTGACCACCGGGGGGCTGAGCATGTGTGTCCTGCCTCTGGGCTTTCCTGGAAGCCCGGCAGGCTGGCTGAGAAGCGATCCCAGCTTCCTTCAATCCAGGTGTGGGGTGAGGATGAGACGCTGCTGCCACAAATCATCGGTAGGCGATACAGGCTGCCTTTGATGCCGACATCTGAGGTAGGGGGCTGGCTGGTTTTCCAGCGTCCTGATTCTTGTCACCCTGCCACCCCCAACCAAGGGGGCCGACAGTCACTTGTTAACAATAGTGAAAGGCTTCAGAGCAGCGGGAGATGTTACATAGCATTAACGGTGTGTCAGACACGACACTAAGCATCTTACACTAGTGGGGGTATTATTAACCCTATCTAAAGGTGAGGAAACTGAGGCTCAGAGTGGGAAGGGAGGCAGGGCTGTCTGAGGCCAGAGCCCACGAGCGTCACCACCATGCCACTCTGCCCAGGCTTCTGCTTCCAGCTCCCAGGACACTGTGCGCCTGGAAAACTGGGTAGAAATTGAACTGAGGAGCATTAATGGCAAGTAAGGAGTGATACTGTGTACACTTAGGAGAGGCTTTATGGACTCTACACACTGAAGAGAATGACTGAAAATACTACTTGGGCTGATTTTCATTTACTTATAAAACTCCAACCCAATGGTTGTTTAAACCACACACCTCTTTTCGTTCTTTAAAAAATATCAAAAATGTTTCAATCATCACATTTTGAACTTAAACAAAAACCAGACTGCAAACACATGAGCTATCAGAAGGTGATTACCCGGAATAATGTTGTTAAAGTGGAAAAGACTGGAATTTTGGCCGAGTTTCAGACTGAAAGGCCCTTTTGACTAAATCACAGAAGAGTCATTTGTAAGATAATATCTTTCAGGCCACTAGTCTCTGCCCATGATGTCTTCCCCACAGGATAACTAAGTCCAGTGGCCTAAATTTGAAACAAACTTGGAAATTTAGGTAGGTATTAGTAAAATGAAGTAAATCCTCCTAAAATCAATTTACCTATGACCTAGCATTTAATCACAGAATTAACTGGAAAGAATAAACTGACCTCAGGCAGCCTGTTGTATTACGCAGAACGAGTGAAGTCTGAAATTTAATTTTATGATCATCATCAAAAGAAGAGTTATTCCATCCAGAATGTGGAACGATCACAGTGTTTGTTAAGGTTGAGAGAGCATCTCGAATGATTGTCATCTTTACGGCATCACATGATGATAAATTCCAAAGAACTCCTAAAAAATGAGATTTTTAAACATCAAAAATCATAAATTAGAGATCCTGCAGTTTCAGTAATGAAATAAACATATTAGCCCTAACTGATGTGAACTCAATCTGTTGCAAACTTAATCTATGGCCTGAATTTGCAAGAAGGCTGGGGCTGGACCTCTAATAAATGTTGAATGAACATATGTGAGCTTCTGGCAGTATTACAAAGTTGTACTAGTCTTTTCTGTTAAGTTATAAAGTCTATGTATCTATCAGGCATGATGACTGTGCTTTTGCAAAGTAAATTTGTTACTCTGTGAGGGTGAGTGGAGCAATCCAGTCATAGGTCATAAATATATGCATCTGTGATTGCTGTGAAACAGGCATTCATTGCATTATCCCTCATAATCAATGTTTTGTGTAACAAACCATTTTTAAAATTTAGAAATTGGAAAAAGTTTCTCTTTTGCAAAACACTGACATGTCTGTCTTCATCATGCTTTCCCTTCTTACTTTTGCTACTGGGAAGCTCAAGCTTAAACGTAATGTTTGCAACAACTTAACTGGCACAGAGGGTGGTGACATTTGCTTCATCTTCTTTATTTAGGTAAAGTTTAGACATTTCTATTTCTACTTGAAGAGTTTTATTACTATGTGCTTATTTTAGCAGTGCAACTTCCTGCTACTCCTTTTGGATATAGGCAAGACACAATAAATTAAGTCACCCATACTATAATTCATATCAAGATTGTTAGGACAAAGGAGTGGAAATGTAGCTTATGAGGGTGTTATTTAAATTGTAAACATATTATTTCTGTGTCAACTATGAGGTGGGTTTCCTTATTGTCATAGCACATATTTTCGAATAGTTACTCTTTTAGAAATTAGAGCAAATTCAAGGTTATACCCACTCTAATGTCATTTTATCATCAATGCATTTTCCTAAGTGAGAGGGAAGGAGGTGAAGAAGGGATGTGGCAGTTTCTGTGCAGCTAAGGTCCCTCAGAGCCCTGCAAGCCCCATGTATCCTTGGCAAGCTGCTCAAAAGTCTGTACGGTACTGTTAGAACTATCAACACACACAAACACTTGTGGCTCGTGGAGGAGGAGGAGTTAGCAAAACCTGCCCACATCCATCGGAGCAAGTCAGGCTTGTGAACATGACTGAACCAGAGTGCTGAGCCAGAGACAAGGCAAACAACTGCTGCTGGAGGGGACGGTGACCAAGGAGCCTGCCTGGAAACGGACTGCTCAGCCTTCTGGGGCGGGGCCTGGAGAAAGCACACGCCCCTTTATAAAGGAGAGTGGTAAGAGAGGTGGCAGCATTTTTTTTTTTTCTTTTTGGAGGAAGGAGAGGTAAAAGCAAAGGGCTGGAACGGAAGGGAGTGAAACAATACTCTGACTACACACAGAGAGAGGACCATCCTTTCCCTGCAGTCTGCCTGACCAGTCCACATGCTGTGGAGGGAATGGTCGAGGATGGTGGCTGATGCTTTGGCTCCGTCCTGGGAAAACGTCTGGCTCCTGTGTTCTGCGCTGCACTGTGCTGCTCTCCTCTGTCACTTGGTTTTGACTTCTGCACCATGATGATTGGGTTTCCCTTGCTCCCCAAGGACTTTCACTTTTCTCTGCTCCTAGTCTTTGGGGTCAATAACCCACCGTACCTACAGCCGCTCAGGACCTCTGTCTCAGCAGCAGCCCATCTAGTCAGGCCTGGACTGGGAGGGGACTTGAGACAATTCAGAATCAGGAAAGGGAGAGACCTTGCCTCGGCTCTGAAAGCTTGTTCCGTCCACCAGGACAGACCCCGGCTTACACCATTCCCTTGTGGCACACACGAGCACACACTGTAAGTGCTTATCAAATGAACTTTAATTCCATAGGCAGCACTATTTCTCCATGGATTCTGATAAAAATGGCTATGTTTCTACATAAAATAGTTTTAGACTGTGCTCCCTGGATTCCGGGGGTTTTGCTGGACTTTTAGGGGCAGCCATGGGAGGGGTGTGTGTGTGTGAAACTGGCAGCAGGACTCCAAATCTCCACCCAATTCACCCAGAGCAGCTCCATACTTATCTGTCCTCAGTACTGGGTCTCATTCTGTGTTTGTCTGAAAAAGGGTTTCATGTCCCCGACACTTCTGAAAAGCACTGTCTTCATGGAACAGTACTAGAGGACTGATGGCGATGTAGGAACGTAGGAGCTAAGGATGAGAAATGAGTCTCTGGAGGTCTGTCCTGACTCAAGTAACAAGAGATAGGAGGGAAGAGAGAAGAAAGAAAGGATTGAGGCCTACAAGGTCGCCACAAAGAGCTTCACCATCTCCAGCTAACGAGGCCAAGCCTACTCAACCCAGGGCCCCAGGAGCCCATCGGCAGGGAGGGTCATTTCCTAACCTCCACTGCCGACGATTTTATAATACGTGAGTCCTGATGCCACCAGAGCGAAGGATCTTTCTGTCAAAGTCTTTCAAATTTCTCACTTCGTAAATTTCAACGCATGGGGGAGAGCTGCGTTTTCCAATACTTCACAAGAATGCATTCCAGCGAAGTTAACAGTAAGGCAAGGTTTATGGAAAGTCAAGCCTATTATGATATAGGCTACAGGTGTAAAATTAGATATCTGTCTATAAAAAAATTAAACAGTGTGAGTCACAAACGTTAGGTGAAAACATGACTAAGAAGGGGGTGGTTCTTTAATATGTTGGAGCTTGGAGTTGACGCTGGGAAGCTCTCTTTGATCACTGGCAGAAAAGCTTGTTTTTCATGATTCCTGTCTCCACTCCTGGCTACTTCTAACTAAGACCTACTTCGGGTAAGAGGCTATGTTGTAGATTTGCAGGTTCCCCTGATTTTCTGTGCAGGTACCAGAATGTTGTCCTGCTCTTTTTCTCACCAGACAGTTAGAATGACCAGTGGAGTTGTACATCACCTTGCAGTTTACTATTAGCCTTTACATCTCCATGGGACTGAACAGCCTAAATGTTCATCAGTCAATATAAACAACAGTAACATGACCGTTTACTGTGGTTTGAATCTATGCCAGGAATTGTGTTTTACATATAATACCTTAAAGAGTCAAAATGCACAAAATGAATTAACTTCACATTTAATTATTTTGTAGGCTTGAAGTTCTACATGTTGATTCGATGAGCACTAGTATTTCTAAATTTAATTTAAAATTTTATTAGACAAGTATATTGAGGAACAAATACTCTACCATCATCCACACTTTTATATAGCTCGTTATACATACGCAGGACGAGTTAATATGGGCTCAAAAACATCTGTTGATGGATCCAACTTAATAGTCTGTTTTCGCCTGACAGACTTAGCTCAAAGTATTACCCCCTTCCATGCCTTTTCTTAAAACTCAGTATTCAGGGGTATCTGTAAGGTCTATAACTAAGGGGAGAAATTGGAATAATATTCTGGATGTCTAAGGGGATTTGCCAGCATAGCTCTGTCGGTCTTTCACCTGAAGACCAGAGCAGATGGCTGGTGACACCACTCTCCTAGCGATGGGGATAGGAAAGTCCCATTGCTGCTCCATCGCCCAGAACCAACACGCCAGAATCCCCATTCCTCAAACTGCAAAACACAAAGGACCAGTGTTGCCCAATCATAAAATGTTAAATTGTTAAAACTACATAACCCTTCAGTAGATAATCTGACTATGCGAACTTTTGGTCCACTGAGACGACTTATTGATCATAAAACCAGTCTTACAGTATACACATTCAGGCTTTCATTTCTGCAACTTCAAAAAATGTTCAAAGTTATTCTTGACCAGAAAAAAAAAGGAGAGATTCTATTCTTGCTAAGGCTGTGGCATTCAAGGGACCCACACAAAAGCAGCTTTATCATCTGCACTACAAGTTGTATTATCCCACTAATCCCGCACTTTACCATCTAACACAAAGAGCGACAGCATTTGGTGTGGATTTAACTGGTCGTTTCAAACATCAAAGCAAGTTAAGATACTGGCTTTTCTCTCCCACTTTCTATTTCAAAAATAACACTGAAAGCCAAAACAACCTGTTCTGATCAACCAACATTGAATGAAGAAGGTTCAATTATACTTAAAAGCCTTAGCTATGGAATGATTAATTTGGCTTTTCTACCCTAAGTAAAAAGCATCACTCTTAAGACCAACTAATAATACCCGTGTGCACTCTTCCTCACTAAGGTAGTAATAAAACAATGTTCTCTGTACTCAGTCTGTCCAAGGCTTCATTTAATAGGTCAGGAAGAACGTTGCTAGAGCAGTAAGTAATGAATAGAAAAGACACCAACTCCCAGATGTAGCAAGACTGATGAGAAAATACAGAGCTGTAGGATTAGCATTTTCCATCAACATGATAAACCCCCAGCTCCAACACCCTAATGCAAAATTTGCTTCAAAAATATTTAGCAGTATACTCTATTATCTCCTGGTTTCCAAAGAGAAAGATAAAAATAAACTGTAACTTGGTTTAGGAAGCTTGAGGGTTTTATTTAATTTAAAGCAATTAGCTATTTGTTGTGAGGACTAAGAATATACATATACAAACTAATTTAGAAAATACTAGGGAATTTCATGCATATTATCGTAGAAAATAATATTCACTGTGATTATTGGTTACTCATAATTATGTGTACTTTTTCCTGTGGTAGAGAATATGAAATACTACTACAAGAGACGAAAGTTCATTTTCCCTACAAAGAATGAATAAAGTAATTAAAATACCATTTCACATAAATCCTTGCTGCAGAATTTTCAAAGAGCTCACGTTTAAACCTAGCTTTATAGCTTATTCAATGGCTAAGTGATAATTTTATAGTCCAATTCAAAACTGATTTTACTGATTAATTAAAATAATAGCACCATTTGAAAAGTGTATTTCTTAAAGGACATTAAAAACCAAACAAGGAACATTAGAAAAACACCGGTTCTCTGGGAGCATGCATATCTAACAGCCTATACAATTGTTTTTTTCCTGGTATGAAAGAAATCTAAAACCACTCATTTTTATATAGCATTCAATTTATTCCTTGTTTCCTGATCAAAAAACCCACCAGTGTTCATGGGCATTGCAAAAAAAAAAAGCCAAATGTATTGGTGTACTTCAGATACTGCCAACGGACATGGCTCTCCATTTTCTTCTACAAGTTAGACTCATTTTCAGTGTCTGTTCTTGACATTCTCGTTTCAGTCATGCTCTTTCACGTGATGTCCACGAGGTAAGTAAAACTACCCATGCCTTAGGGGGTGTGGAGACTATTACTTCAGAGGACAATGGGCCTCTGGCACAGAGCGAGCGTCATGACAAGTCGCTATCATGAGTGCGCTGCCGCTTTCTGGGGTTAGAAATTGCGTGGTAGATGCACTTAGCCCCTCCTGGCAATTGTGCATCTATGGACGCTTTGGAACAGACCAGTGTCGTGTATACCCACGCTGCAAGCATTTCTGGTAAGTAGGGGTACAAACAGTAGACTAATAGTAAAAATATAAAACATTAAGGCTGCAGAGTGCATCCAAGGGCCAGAGTGTGTGCATCTCGCAAACTCAGTCTGTGGGTAACAAAGCAGGAATGCTGCCTCCTGATCTAGAGCCCCGCCTCTCCTAGCACATACATGCCTCCCGTGTTATTCCCTATTGGTCTCTGGCTGAAACACTCAGGAGCTAGTCAAAACTTCTCCATTTCTTCTCTCTGAAGTTTTCCTGTAACTCAGGTAGAGTTTTTATAAACTTCGGTGACATTTTTTGGGGGAAGAGAGTAATTAATGTCAAGATGCTATGGTGACTACATCCTGTCACAATACAGCCACCTGCATCCCTGTCCATGAAAGCTGTGCACCTCGTGTCTTTTAGTTACATGTTACTTACACTGCAATATAGTACAGACCTGCACTGTCCAATAAAGTAGCTGTCGGCCACGTGCGGCCACTGAATACTTGAAATGTGACTAGTCCAAATTGAGATGTGCCGTGAGTATAAAAAACACACAGTGGACTATGAAGACCTGGTATGAAAAAAAATGACTGTAGAACATCTCATTAATAATTTGATTGCTTATAAGTTGAATTATTGGAACTATTGGGTTAAAGAAACTATATTATTAAAATCAATACCACCTTTTTAATGTGGCTACTAGGAAGTTCAAAGTTATGTGTCCTGCATTATAATTGTACTGTGAAGTGCTGGTAGAGACACTGTTCATTTTATACCAGACTCTGAGACACGTAGGCGGGTCCTCTGCCCTCGGGAGACCGTGTCACAGTTACAGCACAAGGCAGCTGGGACAAAACACCCAAGCGTAGGAAGAGCAAGAAGCACAGCTCATACGTCATTCTAGCCAGGCACTCCACATCCATCCTCACAACAACACCAAGCAGCGGAACTGTGTTTCTCACTGGGAGGCTGGTACTGGGCGAGGTGATGTGCCTGGGGCCACAGAGATGGAAGGAAATGAGGAGACCTGACTGCACAACGCACTCACTCCCTGACACCATGCTGCTTCTCCCAGGATGTGTTGAGAAGCTGGGGAAGCTGTGTGGTGGGACTGGACACCACTGCATCTGAACTGGAGTGTGAAGGGCAGAGGCCAGGGAGAAGCAGACTGGGGCTGGGGAGCCCTTTCAGGTGGACCAGTGCTGGGACAGAAGCAGGAGTGGGGGAGCCTCAAGGTGGGGCTTGGCCTAGAAGATGAGGGCAGGGAATGCAGATTTGACTGGCGGGTGGGAAAGTGTGGAATACAGGGACAGGCCTCATCCCAGGGGCAACAGTGAGGCTGATGGAGCAGGAGGGGCAGCACTGATATCCCACAACAGCAGTTTAGGGGATGCGACGAGGACCTGAAGGAGTGAGGAAGGGACGGGAAGGCAAAAAGGAAGGGGGAGCACTTGGGACGAGAACTGGAGCCTGATGTAAATGGAGGGTGGCGTCAAAGATGAACCAAGAGTCCGGCATATGTGTGAGAATCTGGTGCTGTACAGAAATGAGGAAACCAAGGGGGGAGTGGGAAGACAGTAGTGCAATAAAAAAAAAAAAAAAAAAAATGTCTGTCATTTGTGGCCTCGGGCAAATCACTCAAGCTTTCCACCAGAGCTTGGAATGCTGTGAACACATTATGAAACAAATGGAATTGAAATAATGGGAAAGTAATTATCCTCAGAGTGGGACAAAAGTATTGTCTTCAGTGATAGAAAAGCCTTGCTTTGGATAAATTCCGAGGACAGCATGTATGGTATGTAATCATTCCCCGAGTTTCTAAGATGCCACCATCTCAGCAGAGGTTCCTGAGACTTGTGTAGTGCCCCCCAGAGAAGTTGACCATGTGGTCGTGGTCCTGGCTTACAGGCATGGCTCATGGCTTTCTTCTTCCTGCCCATCAGGCTTGCTGCAGTCTCTCCTGACCGGAACGGCTGGCCCTCTGAGTGGTGGGCAGTCTAGCCGCCCCAAGGGCTGGGTCCCACAGAGGCCGGTGGGCCTTGCCCTGTTCCCCTGCTGCCCCCTGAGATTTCCTGCACACAGCTAATGCACACTCCATGTGAGACATGGGAAAGCTAACGCAGGCCCAGCTGCGTCCCAGTGATCCCCGTCTCCGGTGTCAGCAGGAGCGCTGAGTGACTGCCTACGTGACCTGTGAGAAAGAAGCTTCCCAGGAGGGGCCGTGTGGAACTGAAGACCTGCGCTAGCTACAGACGCTGTACTTGGTGAGGCCCCTGCCTACGTATCCAATTTGAAGGGGATTACTCCTATTTAAATTATTCTCCAGCTAGAGGGCATGAATGATAGATCTTTAGTCTTTAAAGAACATATGGATTAGTCGGCATTTCTGTGATTTTTCAAGTACAAAGGTGAATCACAGCATCTTTAAAAAGATCAATTTCTAGAGATCCTTTTAAAGACTCACATTTGCATTTCAACATATTCTTTTTTATTCTAGGTAATTTTCCAACTTCATGAGTAGGTCAAGAGGATTAATAAAGTAGTGTAGTCCTGCATACCCTGGAAAGGCATTTCCACTGAAAATAAATCAGCTTACAACTCAGAAATGCTGACCAAGATTGCCCGTAAGGGAGTAAGAGATGTAAAGGACAGTTCTGTTAGGGGGTGTTTGTAAAAGCTAATGGGTCATAAGATGGGAAATCCTCCTGAGAGCATTGTTCTGATGCAGAGGTGGCAGCGAGGGCAGTGACCAGGCCACCAGGTTGTTCTTCAGGCTACTTCAGTCTCTGACACAGAAGTAGGTCATTTACACTATTATAGACATTTCCCAAGACAAAGTCACTGAAGTTATATGTTCCACAGCGGAGTTCCATGAATGTGCTTATTCATTTGTAACTGCACTAAATCTTCAGCCTACTTGTCTGATACCAGCAGAAGCAGTTTAGAGACCATACTGCCTCCAGCCCTAAGCTGTGGGAAATCAGACAGATTTTGCAAATCACTTGAGGGACCTCAACTGGGGTCCTTGGGGCGTCTACTTTTTTAGATTTCCGTCCTACACCCTCATATTTCTCGCATATACTGGCTGGCTGTTCTGTTGAGGGAGGGTGTCCTTATGGAACTGCTCTTATGCTGAGAAATTCTCCTCTGATGGATGGCTGACCACCTGAGTTCTATAGGGAAGCTCTGGGTCTTGCCACCTGCCTGCCTCCTTTTGCTCAGTATTCAGAAGCCATCACACAAAACACAAGGTCATCTTCCACTTGACAAAGCTGCATCTTTTCATACTCAGACTATAAATCTTGAAATAGTCACAAGACTCTAAAATTGTATTGCACGTGTTTTCTAAGCAACCTGAAGCTTTGTGATTATAACTGATCACTGGTTTGATGTGACTACACTAGTGGCCAAGCTGAAAAATACTTCTCTGTATTCCTGGATAAAATTCAGAGAGTAAAGAAGATGTTGTGGGATTTTTTTTTTTTTCTTTCACCTTTCTGGTGGGAATTTCAAAAATAAGAAAGAGATGTCACCTCATATCTATCAGAATGGCTATCATCAATATATCAACAAGTATTGGTGGAGAGAAGGGAACCCTCGTGCACTATTGGTGGGATTGCAGATCGGTGCAGCCACTATGGAAAACGATCCTCAAAAAATTAAAAATAGAACTACCTTATGACCCAGCAATTACATTTCTGGGTATTTATCTGAATAAATACAAAATACTAATTAGAAAAGATACATGTACCCCTATGTTCACTGCAGAACTATTTACAATAGCCAAGGTGTGGATGCAACCTAAGTGCGTATCAATAGACAACTGGATAAAGAAGAAGTGGTACATATATACACTGGAATATTACTCAGCTATACAAAGAATGAAATCTTACCATTTGCAACAACATGGATGGACCTAGAAGGTATTATGCTAAGTGAAATAAGTCAGACTGAGAAAGACAAATACCATATGATCTCACTTATATGTGGACTATAAAGAACAAAATAAACGAACAAACAAAACAGAAATAGACTCATAGATACAGAGAACAAACCGATGGTTGCAGAGGGGAAGAGGATTGAGGAGCTGGGTGAAAAAGATGAAGGGATTAAAAAGTACAAATTGTAGGTACAAAATAGTCATGGAGATATAAAGTACAGTACAGGGAATATAGTCAATAATATCATAATAGCTATGTATAGTGCCAGGTTGGCACTAGACTTTATCAGGGAGCTCAGTTAAATTATATAAATATCTAACCACTACGCTGTACACCTGAAACTAATATAAAATAATACTGAATGTCTAACTGTAACTACAAAAAAAAAATTTAGAAAAATAAAGAACAAGGGAAATGACACTTGAAAATGGGCAGTTGCACCCCCAGATTTTGTGCCTGCTCAGCACTTTTTGGTGGCCTGGGGATGGGCCTGGGCAGGCAGAGAGGGGTAAGGAAGAGCGCCAGGAACCCAATCTCAGGACTCCATCTCTGTGGACCCGTTTCTCATCTCTAGTATGGGTGTGTGTGCAGAACAGAGGATTTCTTTAGGGCCCTTTCCAGTTCAAAATTAAGTGACTGTGAATTAAGAGTTGTCCCATTTATAATAAACTGGTTTTGTCTTGTTACCAATTAAACATTTTTTGGTCATTAGATTTATTACCAATTTTTATGCTTTGAAATGTTCAGTAAGAGAGCGCATATTTCTGTTGCTGTTATTTTAAAAAGAGGGCCAAGTGGTAAGGATCTTGCTGAGTTGGGCTGGGAATTGGGAGGGGATGTTGCTAGATTTCTGAAAACCACCCATGCAGCTCCTGACAGCTCTAGTGACCCACAAAAGGTGGGGTAGAAAGGAACAGGCCAGCTCCTCTTTGGATCAGAGAATACACGGCTGTTTTGAAGACATATTAATTAAGCCAAGGGGACATGTTGGGTCAATTATTTCATCCTATAATGGCATGTAACAGTTCCAAAGGCTAAATGCATGTCCACTAAGCTCTGGCTCTTTCCAGAACATCCTGCTGTCTGATGATCTTTGGTCTGGCCCGTCTACATTTCTTTAGACCATGACTATCATTTCCTTATTGATTTACTGTCTAATTAGAAATATGGAGTTAATGATCAAAAAGGGAGTATGCCCAATTTCATGTTCTACACAGTATCTGGAATCCACTGCTAGCACCTAAAAATGTTTAAATAAACGTGTGAAATATTTTACTTAGCCATATGGATGAATAAACACTTGCTAAATTGGAAGAAATGTGAATAGAACTGTCATTTAAACAAAGTCTATTATTATTCAAAAACAAAGGCTACTCTTTGGTATGTGACACCAGTATTAACGGAGGAAACAAAAGGGTGACAGTTTGGGGACATTTGGGGCATAAAATGGCAGGTGGACTTCCACGTTCTGGGCAGTATCTCCCATTTCTATAGTTCTAAAAAATGATGCTTGTAGGATGCTCAAAAACTTGAAAATCATATTTCCTAGCTTAGAAACACTAATTATCTTGGACAAATGAGTTCAATAAGAACAAATAAGTTCTTTTCTAGTGATAAGATGTTCCTACTTTCCATCCAGTTTGTGGCCTAGCTGACATTCATTTTATAACCCAACTGGGGAAAACAATACTTCACCCAGCTTTCAAGCTGAAGCACAGTAAAGGTACAAAGTACCTTTGTAATGATAATGAAAAACAAAACAAAACAAAACAAAAAACCCTAAGCACCCATATATATCAGCGATTAAAAAAAAAAATCATTAGGTTTCAACCTGAAAAATGCTCAACACAATGAAGAAAACACAAGAATCGTGTTACATATTAGAGAACTTTTAATTAACAATGACAGCCAACCTGTCTTGGGAAAATACACTTCATGGAAAACATTTTGCCTTGAATAAAGATGTGACCAAAAATTGCAGGCTCAGGGTAGTTATTAAATTTAAAGCCAAGGTAGAGGCATCTTTTTAGTAGGTAAAATTTCTTCATTTAAGTATGTTAAAAATGCCAAACTGAAACAAAGGGGACTGGAAAAAACAAAGCTTTGGATTAATAACTAGGTAGAATTACTTAATCTTAAGACTAATAAAACACCTAGTTTCAATGGGATACTATTTTCTTTAAATCATACAATAGTTTGAAGACATCAATTCATTGTGCTTTATCCCTTCATGATCCCAAGTTGCTTATAATTTCCACTGCAGAACTCTCAGGCCATACCTACAAAGGACGAGCATTGTGCAAGGTTGGCCAGCGCCGCAGTAAGCTGGGGATGACACTGACAAAACACTGACATTTGGAAGGCTAATGTTCTGTTTTCAAAGGGGATTATACAGAGATGGGCAGCTGATAGGGAATGCTGGGTGACGTGTCACATGGCACCCTGCTGCCCATGTTTGGAGCAGACTTACTTTAATGAGAATGGTTCAAACAGGGACAGGCTTTCCTGTTCAGGAGAGGGCCGGGAGGCTGGGGTTAGGGCTCATAGTTCTCTTACAGAACTATTCCTCAGCAAATCGAGTTCCTGAGGGCTCGTCCTCCTCGCCTTCTCAAGTCATTCTTATGTCTTTTTGTTGCTTTCGGAATAACCCTGCTGCTCAGCCTTAGTTCCATGAAGTTATCAGTTCCCTGTACCTGTGGGTTCAAGCACACGATGGGTGGTGACTTTGTGTGGAAGCTGTATGGGGGATCCATGCATTGGATGGCTGACTGGGCAAAATGAGTTTTGAGGTCTTCTCCAACACTGTAATTCTGTGATTTAAAGACAGGTTCTGATGATTTGACTTGAAGAGTTAATGGAAGAGCTCAAGGATCTTCTGATGTCATGAGTTAAAGTATATCAGGGGTTAATCACACTCAAAATATCACTGAATGTCAGTTAAGGTTGGTACCACTAAATTTGAAACTGAGAAATGTAATTTTTCTTATCGCCATGAATCTTGGCAATTATGTGTATACATATGATACATACAGGTACAACTTGGCTAGGTTTATATTATGACTTTGTAGTTTCATATTAGCTAAACAATATTCATATACAAGTCAAATTTGGCTGACATTTAGCCTTTTGGAACTGGAAACTCACTTCTAAAGTCCTTGGTCCATGTCCTTTACACGTGGCACCTGAGCGAAGTGTTTATACACTGACCATGCCCATTTCAAAGACTACTTTGAAAGAACATTTCCTAAGTAATCAGTCCACTTATCAGAATAAATTATTAGGAGTAAAAGTATACAGTTACAAAGCAACTCTTAATTTCTGCTACCCTGCAAGTAACTATGGCCAAAAAATACTTCTTAAAGCCTAAAAGCTCCTGGCAGCTGTTTTCCAATAAATAAATAAATAAATAGAGTAATTAATTAATTAATTTTTAAAAATGAGGCTGATTCTAGTTTTACATTGGAAATGATACGATGTATTGGGGAGATATCTCTTTTGGAATTAGGAAACGCTAACATCCTCCTTTTTTTTTTTCAGTTTTAGTTGTACAAAACAATGTAATAGACATTTATCACTTATACCCCTCACAAAGTGATAACTCCCTAACCCCCATCTATTACCCCTCTGACATCACATACAGCCATTACATTTCCACTGTCTCTATTCCTAATGCTGCACTCCATTTCTTGTGACTATCTATCTACCTACCTATTAAATTATAATTGATATTCATTATTGGTCAGCTTCAGGTGTACAGTGCAGTGATCAGGCATCTACACCATCCCTGAGGTGGTCTCCCTAATGAGACAAGTGTCCATCGGATACCCTACAAAATCTTTACAACATTATTGATTACATTCCCCTAACTGACTTTCGTATCCCTGTGGCAATCTTGTGGTTACTGATTGTGCTTTCTAATCCCCTCACCTTCTTCCTCATCCCCACCCCCCTCCCATCTATCAACCCTGTTTTTCCTCTATGTCTCTGAGACTGTTTCTGATTAGTTCATTCGTTTATTCTTTTCTTTAGATTCCACACATAAGTGAGATCATATGGTATTTGTCTTTCTGTGTCTATTTCACTTAGCATAATGTTCTCTAGATTAATCCATATCATTGCAAATGGTAAAATTTCATTCTTCTTTATAGCTGCATAATACTCCATTGTATAAATGTACCACAGTTTCTTAATCCAGTTGTCTACTGATGGGTATTTCTGTTGTTTCCATGTCTTGGCTATTGTGTATAGTGCTAACGTCCTCCTTTCAAGGCCAGGGTCCATGTCTTAAAACATCTTGTATTGGCAGAGAGGGGAGTTGACTCCAGCCAAAGAGGAGGATGCAGAATGAGTGCCCTCTGAGTCTCCCAGGCACTGATTCACTCCTTCAGCTCAACTGCGCAGAACCGCTTTGAGAACCGAGTGGCTCAGAAACAGAAACTCTTCCCGGCAGACAATGACCTCCCAGTGCAGTTGAAGGGCGGGGGAAACGACAACATCCTATGTCGTGGTCTGACCATGATGCTGTGTCTTGGGGGCACTGTGCACAGCCTGTATTGCCTTGGCTGGGCTTCATTCCCCTACAAAAAATGAGACCAAGAAGCCTGCAGGACCTAAGGGACTTGAACAAACATCAAAAAATGTGCTGGCTTCTTGGGGAATCCCCCCAGAACAAACAACCCCTCCCCCAAAGACATCTTGTGTTCTCAGCAACTAGTACTGCAGCCACAGAGAAATGATAAAATATGGAGGAAAGCATCTACACTAGCACTCATCTATCCAGAGCACATACCAGGTAAATTAGTACATGAAACCCCTTAACAGTGAAGCCTGGCTCTACTTCAAATAAATTTGATTTAGTCTCAAATAAAAAAGACCTCACCAGAGTTTCATGTACTTTTCTTCCTGCTTATCACTAAATCTTACAGATTTCTTGAGCTCAGCTCAGAAAAGGCACTACAACAGTTTCTCTCAAGGAAAAAACCTCAGAAACAAAACTCTAGCAAAGGCTATTCCTCCTGTGAGAAATTATGACAGAAGAAGAGAAAAAAAGCTGAACATCAAGAATGGAAGAACCAAGGTCAGGACTAACCTGTTTAGTAACTCCAAAGAGAACCAATCTGAGTATGAAGTTACGCTTCTAGTATCACATGGTCCCTGGATCACCTAATCTCTCAGGGAGCTTACATGCATCAGTCTGCAGCCTTGTTGGCTGCACAGCTGTGTGACTGGGAGAAGATGCTGGGACATTACACAGTAAGTTCAAAGTGATGAGAAAGAAACATCAAACAAGAAAGAAAGCACTTACTGACTGCAATGAAACTGCCTCCTCTATGCCTCCCTAACAGGGAGTGTAGGGTAACTTTTTGGGCATCGTCATAATGATTCTGTTGATTTCTAGGATGGCTACGTCTACATTCTTAATTCGGTTTAGCTTGTTCTAATTTTCATTTTACACACGCATACATCCATATGTATGCGTGTGTAAATAATTTGTATTTTGGTATGAGAGGGTTAGATGCCTCAAAAGTATTTTAGAGAGAGAGGGTATATATACTAATAAATCAATATGAAATTTAGGTGTGTCAAAGCATTCACATTCAAACTACATTAAAGTAGGCAGCCCAGTTCAGAGTTTAAAATTATAGATAAAGTATACTCTACTTTGAGTATATGAGTTTCATACCATATTTGGAATGCAAGGTACTGTATTTTGAACATTAATATTTTATGAGAAAGTTGATTCCCCTTAAATATTAGATGCATGATGGTTTGCTACATTCCTAAGTGTGACTGAATTATATCTGACAGAACCTACAGCTCTGATTTCACAGGGGAAGCCAGTGGGGAATGGGATTAATTTTGAAAAAAAAAAAGTTGTTAAAAGTTTTTAAATGAAATATTTCAAGCATGAAAAGCATAGCAATTATAAAACAAACACCCATGTAGCCACTATCCAGCTTTGTTAAATATTAATATTTTGTCTTATTTGGTTCAGATTAATTTCTTTCTAAAGAAACAGAGTTGGGTTATACCCCCCACCCAATGCCATTTTCTGTACCTCAGCCCCCAGGCCTGGGGTAACCACTATCCTGAATCTATAACATTCTAATAAAAAATTTAACTGTATGCCATGTGCACATATCAAAACCATAATTTATAGCCGCAACCTGCATACTTAAAAATCTTTATATAATAGCATCGTGCTGCACTTGCTCTGCAAATGTTTCTAGAGATTGACCTGTGTTGCTGTAGATAGTCTAATGCACTTATTTTAACCCGTACATATGCTTTCATTGTGTGAAGGTACTGTCACTTATTTAATTATTGTCTCATCAATGAACATTCAGTATTTCCCCCCAATTCTCTGTTATAAACAATGCTGTCATTTGTTTGCCCTTTGGCAGAATCATTCTTTCATGTTGACCTCAAGCACTCTTGAACCCACCCTATGGTGTTGCAATATCCAGTCTCCGAAGACAAAGCATCGCTCTGTTCTTACTGGTCTCTCATTCTCCACACGGGACCATCATGCCTTGACCATGAAATATTCCTCTAATTGTTCCCTCTTCTCTACCGCCCACCCCTTCTTTCTATTATTGGTACAGTTTGAGCTGTTATCTTTAGACTACTGATGTCCTCATAGGCCTCTCATATGCCAGGCTTGTCTCCCTTCAATCAATCCTCCACCCTGCTGCCTGTTGGGAGAATGCATTTAAAAGCCCAAACTGGACGTGCCAGGCTCCCACTGCGTGTGGGACACAAGTTTCTCATAAAAGGCCGCCAAACGAGGCCTGCATTTCTATCTGGCCTGATCTCCCTTCCTCCTCCTCCTGGTCCCTCTGACCCTATATCCATCTGATGCTGGCTCTGAGCTTCGCCCTATGACTGGAATTATTTCCCCTGTTTACCCAGTCTATGCCTCCTCACCCTTTAGGACAACTTTGGTTTCACATCAACCAGGGAGCTTCCCTATCTATTGTCTATGCTTCCAGTGCAACTTGAATGAGTCCTGCCACTTGCCACGTTTCACTGTCATTTGCAGAACCACTTGTGTTCCTCCCGAGTCTGAGTGCTAACTGAGGGCTGGGACTGAGTTTCATTCACCTTTACAACCCCGGGACCTAGGAAAGCGTCTGAGATACTGAAAGGCGTTCAGACACCGGCTGAGCTGAAGTGGAAGGTAACCAATCCATGAAGCACATTTTATTTTCTCAATAAAGGAGAGCCAGTCTGTTTAAAACAAGTAGATTCACTATGGAATACGCAATAAAAAACAACATATTCAGCCCTCTATGAATAAGACGTCTGTTAGCTGACGCTTATGCATCAATAAGTATAGTAACTGCTACTAGTAGCACTCCAAGTGCCTTCTGAATCATTAGATTAAATTATACTCAGGCTTCGTCACAGCTGTGCATGAGCACTGTATCATTGTTGCCTACCTAGAACGTCCGACTCCTTCACCCTGCACCAATACAAGGGCACCGTCAAAACGGTTTTCAACATTTCCTCCAGGTCAAGATCACATTCTTTACCCACCTGTAACAAGCTCCCTTACTTCTGCATCAACAGATTTCCTCAACAGTCGCAACAATGCAGGAATCCCACCAATATTCTTCATTGCTATTTTATTTTCATCTGTAGACTTGCCAAAAACAAGGTTTCGGAGGGCACCACAAGCATTCTTCTGAACTTCCAAAACTCTGTGGTCCAAAAGGTCAACCAGATGCTTGATTCCCCCTAACCTACATACCTAGAATGAAAAATATTAGGTACCAGGCCTAAGTGACATGTGATTCACCAGTGATCAAACAAACGTCTGTTACGGAAAGACCACGGATAACAGAAAACTCCAGATTATTGCAAAAGGTTACTTTTTGCTCTAAATAACGCATCTTTTATAATAAGGACACTCTCCAAGATCAAACTCTTTGTCTGGGTTCATGGCTTAGAAAAGGGAAGGGGGGCCGAGGTGGATTAATGACACGTAGCCCAGTCCTATGCGAACCCTCTGAACACACAGGGACGTGTGTTCACTCCCACATGTAATGAACAAGTACACCAACACGATGAAGCTACATGCAGGGTCAGAGACAACACAGGAAAGGACTTTTGACTGAAGTAATCTGGTTTCTAGAACTGTCTCCCTAGGCTACTCCCCCTAAATTTTCTTCCATTTATCGATTCCTTAGTACATCACATGAATGTTTCTGGACTTTATCTATTGCGTCCACCTTTAGATATGTAACTGCTGTGCTGTTTTACACAGCAAACTGATGAGAGCCACGTAAGTTCTGTATGACATCGCAGGGGTAAAAAAAGGCCTAAACACGTTAAAAGAATCTGTAAGTCATAGGGCACTAAGGCAAAGAGCCAAGGACTTACTGGGTTTCTATAAATGTCAAAAAACTTTAAAACGTGAAATAAAACATTCATACCTGTTCAGTATTATTAACGGTTATAAATCCTCTGCAACTTGACTTAATTGTATGTTGACACCAATCTTGACCAGAATCTCACAGAATACATGAGCTTACTAGTTTCATATATATACTCTAATTTTCATCTAATAGATTTTTGTAAAATACTTCAAGAAGGCAGGTTGAATTGATTTTTGTTTCATGTTTTATAAACAACCTAATGATTGGACATGTGATTTGAAAATGCAAAAAGTACTCCAAGAAATATATTCATTCTAGGTTTTCCTGAGAAATACTGAAATGCATAGTTAAGAAGCAAAAGAGTATCTGGTATCCAAATGTCCCCCCAAAAGGGCATCTGGTAGATTCTTAAGCACACAAGCATGCAACGGCTGAACAGAAAGCGCGTCCCAGGCACTGAGTCCCGTACCTCCATCTTCACTTTGTTGTCGCCGAAGCACAGGTGCTGCAGGTAGGCCGCAGCGTTCGCCTGAACTGAGGGGAATTGGTGCTGCAGCATGTGAATGACTTCAGGCAACTCGGGATCACGCCAGGCAAACTCCCTACATGAGAAAAACACAGTTTCAAAAAGAAAGGCCCATGTTTTAACGATACACTGAAGCAAACATTTGGCATAAGAAAAAAGCTCAGCTGAGACCAAAATTGGAAGTCATAAAAATCCTAAAATACATATATATGTAAATAAACTTTTTCTCCCTGATGAATATAATGCAGAGGCGCAGATGCTTATGATCTTAAAGAAATCATGATGCACAGAAAGAGATTCAGTGGAACAAAGGAAGTTCTTAGTATGAGTAACTTTTTCATTCTTGTTTTCCTCCTCTTGATTCTAATTTTATGCCTTCTTACCTACGTAAGAAATGTGTAGGCGCAAGGCTCAGGTAAACAAGTGCACTTTAGCTAGGTGAGATGCCATACTTAGGAGAAGAGAGGAAGAAGGGCTAGTGGGAATAAACAAATCTGGTGTCAGTCTAGAAATCGCAAATATTGTGGGCCCAATGATTTTTAAGAAACTTAATATTTATGGTTGCTCTTGATTATAAGACAGAAACATAGAAATTTATAAAAAGGAAAAAATGTTTGATCAGTAATCCTATATGCAGAAAAAAATCCATTGCTGACATTTCTTGCTGGTCTTTTTTGT
The DNA here is from genome assembly GCF_004115265.2 of Rhinolophus ferrumequinum. NCBI lineage: Eukaryota > Metazoa > Chordata > Mammalia > Chiroptera > Rhinolophidae > Rhinolophus > Rhinolophus ferrumequinum. The sequence continues at coordinate 63,407,744 of NC_046291.1, forward strand.
CTACATGTATGCAAATATTCATGCGTGCGCACAGAATTTTTTTTTTCAAAGAAGTGGATATTTATTATTAAATAGCACTGACTAGTTCATGAGGACCTATACTGTGGCAAGCACGATCCAAGGCATTTTGTGTATGGTAATTCACTTATCTTACATCAACCTTATAGATTTGCAGGGGGAGACAGAAAGGCTAAGTCCTTTGCCTAAAGTCACACAGCTAGCCCACAGCAGAGCAAGATTTCAACTCGGCGGTCTGCTTTCAGAATCTGGCCCCCTGTGCTATCTCATTACTTGTACAATGAGTATACGTAAGCATGTATGCTTTTTATAGTTTGCTTTTTCAGGTAACATCACATTATCAGGATTTTCTAATGTCAACTGATTGGTCCACTGTTTGGAATCCTTGTTAAATGTGAATTTATGCTTCTATTATATGAAGACCAGCTTCTTACAAATGATTCAGAAAGCAACAAAGTTGCAGACTTTGGTTACTGGATGAAGTGCACTGCTATTCCAAACATGAATAAATACTGAATAAACATTTTTTAAAAAATCCTTTAAATTAACGACCTAGTGATGATGTTTTCTATGGCCCAGGTTTTAAAGATCCAGAGTCTTTCTTGGTCTGGGAAGGCTCCATGCATTAACTTGCTCATCCACTACAAAGCGGCAGGTCATTCCATCCCTGCACACATACAGACACACCATCAATTCAAACAAATATTTAGTGAATCCTTACTATGCTGCAGGTACCCACCGTAGCAGGTGCTGGAGATACAAACATCGAATAAGACATGGTTTTATGTACAGGGTCTTTATGCCAAATTAAAAAGTTAAGTCTAATACTAACAACAAGAGTTATTATTTATTGAGTTTACCTGCATCAGGTATAGTGTCAAGAGCTTTACATGCATCATACCATTTACCTTGTTGCACAGCGAGGTAGGAACTATTAAATAACATTAGATATGGACAAGGAACCTGGAATTAATAATTAACTGGTGAAAGTTAGTGAAACCCAGGGGGTCTATATGTTGCCCCCCACATAAGGAACAGAAAATTAATGCAGGTTTTGAAGCAGAAGAGTGAGAGAATGAGACACAGTCACATTTATAAGAAAGATAACTCTGGTAGTCAAGCAAAGAATGTACTAGAATCATAAAAACTGATGGCAAGAAGACTATCCACTATCCACACATTTGCTCAAGGCAAAATGGAGCCATCCTTGATTTTTCTCTTTCCCTTATCTTTCTGATCCAATCCATCAGCAAGCTCTGTTGACTATCTTGAAAATATTTAATACAAACCAAACCCATCCATCCATTCTATCTTGACAGGACTACTCTAAGAGCCTTCTACATGCTCTCTCTGCTTCAAATACGACCCCCTCCCCTGATCCACTCTTGGCACAGCAGTGAGATGATCTTCCAAAAACTGAAGTTAATGGAGATTTCTGGCTTGGGGGGACAAGATTGGATGATCATGTCATTAACAGACATTAAGAATACCTCAACTGCTGAGAGGCAGGATGACACAGCAGAAAAGCACAGAATTTAGAGTTAGATTTCCTATGCTGAAGTCCCAGGTCCTTCATTTACTATGTGATTTTGAAAACCAGTTAATTATTTGAAGCTTCAGTTTCCCCATCTGTACAACAGGAACAATAAACCTATCATTCTACCTTCTTCTTAGGTTTGGCTGTGATGATTAAATTGTGATGATGCATATTAAATATTTTATATACTTCAAATTATCATACAGATGTTTTATTAATGTTCATCATCCATGAAAAATGAACTATTATAAATAGGGTCATCCTCTGCAATAATAGATATCCTTTTATGCACTGAAACTATGTTAACTCTTTCTGATGAAAATCTTCTAAAGCCCATTATGTAAATCTATGCTGTAATTAACAGATTGCAACGAGTGTGATTTAATCATTCATTGATGACTCACAATCATTACAAATACAAATTTTTGTCCTCTTTAAATGGCACAGGGGTGGTCAAGATTTTCTGGCATACTTAGGTGCCAGGAGGGCCAGACAACACAAAAGGTAAGCTCCAGATGGAGATGGGCACTTAGGCTTGGTTGGCATCAACCCCAACCTTGATTTTCTGCAGAAATTTACCTTAGAAAGACTGCTATAAATCCACGGGTTGGCTGGATGGCATCAATACCTGCCAGGATTTGCTTCATTAAAACCTATGCCCAGATGCTGTTTCCAGCCACGATGGAGTAACCGGTACTGGATTTTGCCCTTTCACCATAAACAACTATAAGACCAGACTAAATATGTGAAGAAACTGTTTTCAGGCCCTGAACAATAAGTAACACAAGAATGTAATCCTTGAGAGAAGGGAATTACTTTAGGAGCTCCATATTCACCTGGCTTTCTCTTGGACGGCATTTTTTGGATGATGGCAAAGGAAGTGAGCCCATGAAGTAGATCAATAATGGGCTTAGTGGGCTGATGGGGAGAGACTGGAATATGGAGATGTCAAAGTGCTTAGAATTTTTGGGGCAGGATACAGGAGATGCAAGAGCTCTGCAGAGGAGATTCTAAGAGTCTGTGGGAGGATTATTCACAAGTTTTTTGCTGAATGCTGGGCTGTGCATCATGTATAGGGCACATGTACAGGTCTGGTGGGGAGTGGCTGCTGCAGGACTGAAAGCTGAGCACGTGATTGCTTTGGTAGCACATATACTACAGTTGAGAACTGAGCACATGCCAGGTAATGTTGGATTTCCATCCCAGTCGGAGTATAGCCCTTACTGAAAACCTCAGCATTTAGCTTACCAAAAAGCCATGTTTAAGAGTAATAACCTCACCACAGAGTAAGGGCCACATGCTAGGAGTAAAACAAATCTGAAATAGACAAGTCCTAACAAAGAACAAAGCCAATCTCCAAAGAATCAAATATCTATTGGTAATTTAGTTAGCTGTCACAACAAAACTCAGAACCCTAAAAAGGAGACAACAAATCCGGAGTCCCTACAATGTGTCATCCACAATGGTTCGTGTATAATTTAAAATTGCTAGGAATAAAATGTAACAGAAAAATATGACTTACAAAGATGTAAAACACACACACACACACACACACACACACACACACACGAAGACCTAGACAAAACCCAGATGTTTGAATTATCATAGGAGGACTTTAAAATGGTTGTTATAAATGTGCTCAAAGACTTAAAGGAAAAGATGTATATAAGGAGTGAATAGATGGGGAATATTATTAGACATGGAAACTGTATTTAAAAAAAGAACCAAATTCAAGTATCTAAAACAGAAAAAAAATTAACTGGATGAGCTTAACAACAGATTGGAGAATACAGAGGAAAGAACAGTAAATTTAAAGATAGATCAATAAAAAATATCCAATCTGAAGAACACAGGGAAAGAAGATTAATAAACATGAACAGTGCTTCAGTAATCTGTGAGAAAATGTCAAGTTTTCCTAGAAGGAGAGGAGAGTGAATTTGGGGCAGAAAAGAATTTAAAGAAATAACCACTGAAAATGTCCCAATTTTGGTAGAAATCATCAACCAAAATCTAAAGAATCTCAGTGAACCCCCACCCAGATTAAATGTAAAGAAAACTATATCTAGGTCAGAGTAAAAGTACCTTCATCTAAAAGGTAGCCAGAGAGAAGATAGATTACATAATGAGAAGAATGATACATAATGAAAAGAATGATACAAATGATGTCTGATTTCTCATCAGAAACTATGGAGGTCTAAAGACAATAAGTGGTATCTTTTAGAGTACTGAAAGAAAAAAATCCGTACCTTTCCATTCTGAATTTATATCTAGCAAAATTATCCTTTAAAAATGAGTGAAGTCAAAACATTTTTCAGATAAATTAAAGCTGAGAGAAACTGTTGCCAGCAGATAGGCAACATAAAAAGGCTAAAGGAAGTTTTTAGATTGAAGGGAAATGAGTTTAGATGAAAACTTGAATTTATAGGAAGACAGTAAGAGAACTATGAATAGTAAATATATAGCTGAATATAAAGACCATTTTTTAAACCTCTCTTTCTTTAAAAGACTACTGAGTGCAGTAAAAATAGTAACACTATAGTATGGGCTTTATAACATATGTGGAAGTAAAATATTTGACAATAATATAAAGGTGAAGGAGATGGTAAATTGAATTACTCTACAGGACATCACAGATTAAGCCCTGCTCAAAGGGAACACCATGAATGCTGTCATTCTTTAAGTCGCTATCTCTTTCCATAGGACGTACTTTTGTTTCTTCTTTTAGATGCATCATTTGTACTATTAATACATTTTGCTTCCAGACTAGACAACTATAAAAAAAAAAAAAAAAACCTCCTACTTTTCCTTGTATATAGAAAACATGAATAATTTCTCCATTGTTACAGGGAATTTTTCAGGCTAATTATAATGCAGCATATAATGGAAAGTAATAATAAGCATTAACAAAGAAAGTAGGTTTGAAATGAATGAAAATATTAAAGTTGCTACTTTCAAAACTAAAAATTAAATAGTCATCATGAGCTCTCTATTTTGGTTCAAATATTCAAACTTCATATTCACCTGGATTCCAGTTTGAGCTAGAATAAACACACGTACTATTGTAAGATAGGCATTTATTTAGCTTACAAAATGCATTATAAGTTTCACATAATCAAAGTTAGGCATAAGTTTTATGCATTAGACTATGAATAGCTAAAGTATATTATCATATATGAAATCTTTGTTTATAGCGAATCGACTCATATCAGAGGTCAAAACTGAAGTCTGCAGGAGCACATATTAAACTCAAAGTTCTAATCACACTTCACTACCTTCTTGGCTAGCTTTCCTTTTCTCTGCAGGTTCAGCCGAGGTATGGTCTAAATTACCTACAATTCAAAACCCTTTTGGGAATTTCTGTACGCATTTTGATGCCCTAAGCTTTTGTCATTTTGAGGATTTAAAAACAAAATCATGTAAAAGTATTTCTGACTTAATTATCTTGGAAGTGCTATTAGACAAATTATTTTACAAAATCTTTAAAATGACAAAAAAGGTGGCAAGCAGGAATAGAACCGAATGTATGTATAAACCATAAAGAAATTTAGGCAAAAGAATGAATATGTGGAATAGTTTTAGTGAAGCAGTGGGCTTCCCATTCAACTCAAAAGTACCTTTAGTTATTTTGTTTTAATGAAGAAAACCTCACTCATACTTTTAATTCACATTCATTAGAATAAGTTGGTAGGCTGCTAAAAGTGAATTGAAAATTATAATAATTCTCCAGTGAAACAGCTATTTGTGGGCAAAGACTGAATGAAATCTCGCTAATATATGCCTTAAAATAAAACTCAAGCTGCTTAAAATTTAGAAATAGTTTCACTCTCTAAAGTTTCACAAACTAAAATTCTCTTTTAGTTTTTAAATATCTTTATTTCCTGAATATTTTAAGGGGCTTTCATTAAAGATGAGGCTAGTTTTTCAAAATCAATCAAGTATTAAATGACTCATCTTAACAAAACATGTTTTATACATGGCCAGATAAAATTAAAAGGAGGAAACATCTATTATTTGCCAATATTTTCTGCTTATGAGATATGAGAATTTCTTGTGAACGATTTTCTCCTAAATAGCAGAAAGCTTTTTGAAGAACCTAGGTAATAAAAGCATGAGATAGGATTGACCAATATGATTCAAAATGTACACAACACTGGTCTTTCCCAGTTTAAAGCAACCACAAGTATTTTTTGAAGTTTTCATTTAAGAAATCAGTGAGGATAAAGGAAAAGGGGTAAAATGATCCTGTAAGACCTTTTCTGTACTTCAGACTAAGAGCCTATCCCCAGGTAGTCACCTTGGTGAAGCAGTTCAATGATGAATACTGCAGATATTCACACAGACCTGTGCACCCTCTCCCTCTAATTTATTATTAAAGCACTGAAAGAAGGAATCTATCTTCCTTCTTCAAATTAATTCTTTAAAATGAAATTAAACTCAATGACCTACAGTTCTGGAATGCAAATGAAAAATATTAGAGATAAGGAGCTATTGATATCATAATAGATCTGGCAACTTGAAAAAAAGTTGGAAGGAAGGAACTGGTTGACTTCTGTGATGCTGTAGCATTCTGGATACCCATCACCAGTACTTGCCTGGGGTCTTTCTGAATGCTGTCTATTGACGGCGATCTCGTGGTGCCATCATCAGCTGGTGCTGCATGCTGAAGCCTGTTATAATTGCACTCTTGCACTCGATATTGTATTGGCCTATAGGGCTCCGCGTAGGTAGCTGTTGTGTTCAGAGCATAATTATTTCTTTGGTATGTAAGGGTACTTCGTTGGCTGGATGTCCGTTGCAGATTTCCAACACCTACTGGAAAGTCACATTTCAAAAAGGTTAGTATGTTCTCCATGAGGTGATACTTCCCAAAGTCAAAGTATTTTATATAACTTGCTTACATTTAGATTTTACCAATCTAGCTCATTAGTGCTACAAAAAATACTTAAGTTTTTAATATACACTAACAATATTTGTATCATTTTGTGAGACAAAAGAGCAAAAATCAAACTATAAATCTGCTGACACAATAGGTCTTAATATGTTTATTAAGATTCAGTAACAAAACTGCAAGAGAAACACAAGAAAAGAATTAAACTAATCTTAGAAATAAATGACAAAACTTCATAATTTAATTTTAGCAATAAAAGCAAGATATTTAGTCACATTTGCAGAAAATTGAAACTATCAAACTTTGAAAACTTAATGCATACAGGTGACTTATTTTGACATTTTATTTATAAACCTGTGGATTTTGTAACATTAGAAAATTTACTTCACAAGAAAGAAGACTGATACATCAAATTCTTTCATAGCTACTCCCTTAAATTATTGCATGATGCTATGTATAAAGATACTGTACACTATAAGATTTCATTCCTAATTATTGCAGTGGGGCATCTCTCCAATGATTGTATACATATTCTTCTTGCAATTAGAATGCTCGAACAGCATTATTTCTTAATCCTATTAACAAAATTCCTCAATACACCGAACATAACAAATGAAATACTTCTGCACTAACAGCTATTAAAAATTAGGGCATTCTACTAGAAGAAAAATCCCACAGTGGACCAATTTGTGAGTTTTAGCAAAGAACTAATTCAAGTACAGTCTTCTCCTTCCTGGTGTTCTGGGAGGTAGGAGGTCTGACAATTAAGTTTGCACACGTGGTGCAATGATGTTACTAACCTTTTTTGATATCAGAGGGATTATTCATTAGGAATTTGTACCAAATGGACAAACAGTTAACCAAGTTTATTATTTGGAAGTGCTGAACAGGCTGCGTGAAAAAGTTAGACGACCTGAACTTTTTGCCAACAATTCACGGCTCTTGCATCACAACAATGCACCAGCTCACACGGCACTGTCTGTGAGGGAGTTTTTAGCCAGTAAACCAACAACTGTATTGAAACACCCTTCCTACTCACCTGATCTGGCCCCCAGTGACTTCTTTCTTTACACAAAGATAAAGGAAATATTGAAAGGAAGACATTTTGATGACATTCAGGACATTAAGGGTAATACGACAGCTCTGATGGCCATTCCAGAAAAGAGTTCCAAAATTACTTTGAAGAGTGGACTTAGGTGCTGGCATCGGTGCATAGTTTCCCAAGGAAAGTACTTCGAAGGTGACCGTAGTGATATTCAGCAATGAGGTATGTAGCACTTTTCTAGGATAAGTTCGCGAACGTAATTGTCTGACCTCGTATGTCCCCAGAGCCATACCTTTAGGGGGCTATCATTGCTACCTGGAGTTTATTTGTGGGATGTTAATAAAACTGTACTACTTTTTTTTTTAAAGTCTCTTTGAGCCAAAGTTTTTTTTGAGTCTCTATGAGCCAGACTTGCAGCACAATCTGGCAGCTTACATGGACCTGGGCAGCTTCCGTAGTGGCTGTTCTATCAGCCACTACAATGTGGCATGGATGTGAGGGTGGGGGTATAAGGGTATGATACACTAGTTCCCAATTTTTATAAGTGCCTATTGCATTCTGTCCCAGACTGAGTCCATCATAAAGAATATTTATTTCAAATTCTACACTTAAGAATTCAGGGGAAATCCAGTATCTAAAAAAGAGTCACACCAAATACACTTGGGCTACTTACATACTAAGTCAAAAACTGCCAAGTAACTCATATGTGAATTTTCTCTAAACACATGTTCCAGGCAACAAAAACGACAAAGAAATATTGCAACACAGGCTTTCCTTTCTATGTCTGATATCCCTCTACCCCAAGGGCAGTCAGATTTATAGCTCTATAAACTTATTTGTGAGTTTACAGTATAATCACGATATTCATTGATTAGATTGAACGGAGGTAAAAATATATCACCTATAAATAGGTCCAAAATGAACTTCTGTTTTACTGTTTATCGATCTGTTGTCATAGCTGCTTTACTGACAACCAAAGGGACAACGTGATTTCATTCTAACCAGAATCCAAATCCAATGACATCCTCTTGGGCCCATGAAATCGGGAATCCAGCCAAGCATTGCTGGTACTCACCTGAGCCTGTGCGATATAATGCTGTCTGTGACCCTTGGAGCTCCACAGTCCCGTGGTTTGGGCTGCGGTACACAGGGCTGTAATAGGTCCTCCCCTCATATATAGGAGTGATGTGCAAGTCGGGTGACACAGCTGAACGAAGGTCTTGCCCGAGCTGGCTGTGTTGACTAGCATAGGAACTCCGTAAGCCTAGAGGCAGAAAAATTACGAATCATTAAGAAATCAAGAAAATTGTAGTGAGGGTAAAAGCCCTAATGAAACTCCTAACCAATAGAACCAAGTGTGACATCGAAACACCAAACCTAGTGAGTTGTACAAAGGAAAAATGTCAGAGATGAAAAGGACGCCATATACATTTTTAGTACAAAACTTTCTCTTGGCCAAGATAAAAGTAAATTTTCTAAGAAAAAAGATAATAAGACATTTTTAAATGGTTTGAAATTCATTCTCCCAACTCTCAGCTATTTTATCATGGTGACCCCAAAGAGAATGTCCACTTTTACTTTACTATTTTCCTTCTTAAAAATACATACAAACAATGGTTCATGCCAGTCTCTCTTCCTGCCCTGCAGAACTGCCCCGTCCTACCAAGTGGATGGCCAGCTCTTTGGGACCAGGACTCACCATGTCCCACAACTCTTTAAATCCCCACGTCTAAGGCAATACCTACATAATCGTGCTTAGTAAAGGCTCATGTTCAAGAACTGCTTTGAAATATCTCTCTCAATTCATCCATGATTTTTACAGGAAAACATGAAATTGTATGTTACAAAATTTGAAATGTTATGAGTCAAGTAATAACATTTATTAAGTATTATGAACTATTATGCATATTTTACTATTATCACTGTATTTTTCCTTTTTTCTTAAAAAACAAACAACAAGGCAGTTGTGTTTATACTGTGTTTCCCGAAAATATGACTGGATCTTATATTAATTTTTTGCTCCAAAAGACACATTAGGGCTTATGTTCAGGGGATGTCATCCTGAAAACTCATGCTAGGGCTTATTTTCTAGTTAGGTCTTATTTTGGGGGAAACACTGTAGGAACACAGCAGATTCTAGTTTACTTGCTTTTTGATGTGAAGGAAAAGTACAAAGTTAGTAGATGAATATTAAATCATTTGAAATATTCTTCCATTCAAATTGCTAATAACTAATGTTTACGCTTGGGACTTGTGATGGAAAAGTAGATTTCAAACCCAAACATTTTATTTTCTTAATAAAAGTTAATTAGTATATTTTATATTATGACACACAGAAGTTAGTGATTTGTCATCATTAGTAAGTAAATTCTGTCGCTTGGTATGAAGACCAACTACGGTTACATTCCAAATATGAGTAAGAGAAAGCACATATATTTGCTGCAAAAGACTGCAAATAATTAACACAGTAACTAATTACAAAAAGATAGCATCATTCACATCCTATTAGCTCAGTTAATCAAATCACAACTGAAAGCAAATGGGCCTGAAGGTGAGTGATAACATGTTGCTTAGTGAGGTATAGCAAGAAAGTTAATACATAAAGCTTTGAAAACGAATGAGTATTATCTATCTGGATAGCAATGTGACATGGAAAGAAACTAAATGCACCAATGTGGGTTTTAGCTACTGGCTCCCCACTTGCTAAAATGAAGATCACACACAGGTTTAAACAATCTTATAATTGGGAGATTATCGAGCCAAGCCTTCTCATCTGAAAACCAAGGAAACAAAGAGCCCAAAAGGAAATGTGATTCATCCCCATCAGAGGTACTTTCTGGTAGGACTGAGAGGCAACCCCAGGTCAGTGTTCTGTCACTGCACACTCAGCACTGAACATCCGGAGTCCTCAAGGGTCAATGATAAGTGGTGTGGTGTGAGAACCTTGAATCCACAGCTCCCTCCTCAATAGAAAATTAAAGAGCAAGGTTAGTCCACCAGGGGATCACGGAAGCCATGTAATTCTAAAGATCATATTATCATTGATTGTCAAGTTCTCGTTTGAGGATTTCAGCTTTTTATTCACTGGCAGATTTCTCATTCTTCCTAGCAGAGTATAAGCTCCATTTCTTTATGGAGCCCGTGAGTATACTAAACAAAAGTGGAGGCGTTGTTTTTATAAGGGTGACATAAAGCAGGCAGGTAAACGTAGCTAGTCCTTGGTAATCCTATCAATACAAGGTGCTTTGTTACCACTCAGTAGAGCCACAAACACTCTTGATTCACTCTGAGACTCTGATTATCACTCACACTTAGGCAGAGGCGAGCGGAGCACTGGTGGTGGCCCCACCACCGATGGTGTTGTGAAATGGGAACAAAGCATTGTGCACCATTATCAGAATGCTATATTCTCACGGTGCAAGGGCCTGCTGGTTTCTTCACTGGAATCCATGCGCTATGACAGCTTTCGTAAACATTTACTGTAATTGCATGGCAAAGGTAACAAAATGAGCTTACTTAGACCTATTAAACGTATCCAGTAAATATTCACTTGTTATAGGACTACTAGTGACATGAATTACCGTATGTGACAGGCTATCCTGGGAAATAAAAGACAGAATCATGGTGTGTGTAACACTTTCTTGATATTAGAAATCTTGTAAATAACATAAGTGACTGTCACTATTTTGTTTACCTGCTTATGCATGAAAAAAAAAGTCCTATAGATTAACATTTAAAAAAATTACAAAAGTATTTAGCCTCTAGAGACTAAGTTAAATGACTGTCTGTAGAGAGCCCTGCTATATCTTACTATCTTTTAGACTGGAAGACAGACAAGTAATTATGTTCTGTAATTGATATTAGAAATAATTTTTCCAGAAGTATTACCACAGATTAATATTTAATTACTTTATCTTCGCCTCCAAATAAAACACTGATCATCCACAATAATATTTATCTAACCAATAGTTTCTATTTACAATTCCACAAATACTTATTGTTTTACCTATTACAATCATATACTCCCTGTGATTTAAAACATATATATTTAAGACATTGAAAATAAACATAAATTTATCTTCCAAATATGGATTCTTTGTATTCTCCAAACTTTACTGACATGCTATGATTATACTGAAGTGAATGTTTTAGGACAGATATATTTTTTGTTGTAGGAAGTAATTTATACACATATTTTATCATTATTTAAACTGGGATTACCAAATATCCGAGTGTCTGAGTCTATTACCAAATATTGCTTCAGACTTATTAATTAGCAGGTTATTAATCTTTTGAAATCAAGAACCATAGCAAATATGACATCGCTTTCTTACGAAAAAAAGGGAATTCACAAAACAGAATCCATATTCAGAACAAGGAGGCAGGTAGGTGATGGGAAACATTTTTATGGAAACTCTTCTTCTTCTGAAGATTATAGCACTCTAGGAAGAAAAAAATCTGCGAAAGACTAGGTATAATTATTTTCTCCCTGAGACATAAAGTCTAATTTCATTTGCATTGTCGGAGAAGCAGGCTTTTTAAACCAAAGGAACTCATCCCTCTTGGGGTTAACATGGGGACAGTGTTTATGTGCTCACTTCCCTTTCTGGGTTTCTCCTTCAGATTACTGCATAGCTATACATACACAGGGAAGAATACAGAAATCCTCAGAACTCTTTATCTTTTAAGGCTCCTTGGGAGATGGTATTTCATAAATGATTCCTACTGCACTTTGCTGCATACTTCTCAGAGGCATGCCAGAAAATATCTAAGCCAAGTACATTCCTCTAAGGGTTGAATGAAAAAGAGGTGGTTTCTCCAGTAGGAATTTCTTTGAGCTCAAAACTCTAGTTCAATAATAATTTTTCAGGCAAAATTATTAAATTAGAAAATCTCAAAAAGGCTTTACCTTTCCCAGAGGCCACAAAGAACAGATATTAATTTCACTACACAAAAATATTAAAAACCTCTGTAAATAAGAAATACCAAAAATAACGTCAAAAGACAATTTACAAAATGGGGAAAGTACTTGAGAAGTATATTACAAGGGGCTAATTTATTTCAAGTATAAAAAGCTTTTACAAATTATAAAAATACACAAAAGACCTGAACTTGTTTGCAGAAAAAAAAAAAGGCTGATAAACATATGAAATCTTCAACTTCCCTCGTAGCTCAGTAAAGGCCATTTAAAACAACGAGGTACAGCTTTTTACCTACCGCTCTGGCAAAGATGAAACACTTTGACAATATGCAGTGCTAGTGAAGGTATAGTGGTAACAGGTACACTCAAACTATCGCTAAAAATAAAAATCTGTGCCACTTTCCAGGAAGGCAACTTGACAATATTTCTTTAAGAAACAAATACACACATATTTTGATCCAGCAATTCTACTTCAAGACGTGGATCCCACAATTATCTTAGTATCTATGCGCAAATATGCAGAACAATATATATGACATCGTTGTCTCTAACAGCTAAAAATGGAAAACAACCTAAATGTCCATTAAAAGGGAAGTGATTAAATAAATGATCATACATCTATAAAAATGGGGTCCTAGGGTTGTATTGAGAATGAAGCGAAATTCTCAGGCTTATTGAAAAAACCAAGGTATGTATTATAGGATCCCATCCATATAAAAGACAACACAATGTGTGCACATATGTATATAATGTATATACTTATATATGTAAACAAACATTCTGCATGATACAGAAACCAGTGAGTGGAAATGGGTAAGGGTAAAGAGAAGCCTGAGACTCACTTCTCATTTCAAATTGTCTTATCGAGTTTTAACTTGTTTACCATTGGGTATGTTATTTAAAATTACGATTTAAAACACTGGTTAAACATCAATTTAATTGTAATGAAAAGAACAATGTTTACACATTATGTGGAAAAGTCTCCATGAAAATAGTCTGAAGGAAATGGCTGTAATATCAGGGACCTGGCTGTTGAGTTTCCGATTTAATCTGAGTGGCATTTGAAGGTAATTCATTAGAGCTTTGTGCATTTCCCACTGGGATGTTAAAATAAGGCAGCTGGTGAGAAAAATCTATATTCTAGCCTATACTATTAGAGCATTTAAAAAAAATAAACATTCAAACAGGTACTCTGATACCACTATAACATAACTTGTAGGTTTGAGTAGGCCTCGCTGGTAAACAATCTTTCATTAAGAAAAACCACCACCAACAAACAGCTTAGAATTCCAACCACTTCTTCTAAAATGCTTCCTAATTTACTTCCTAATATTGTGAAAGGAAAAAATGTTTTCATTACAAGAGTTCTGGTAATATAAATGTATATAATTTCACGCACTAAGAATTATAAAGCATGAAAGACAAGTCAGCCTTAACTCTGCAGTGTAAGCTTTGAGATGAACACATGAGCTTCTCCCATCTCATCATGCTGTTTGAGCGATGGTTGCATAGCTTTCCTCACTGGGCTTTACGGAGTGCTGTCACCCTGTACTCACCTGTCAGGCTGTCTGGCCGAGGTGGTACCATCCTCTCATAAATGTCATACGGCTGCTGTCCGAATGGTTCCATGTCATGAACAGTTCTTTGCAGTGAAGGACCCAGATGCTGTGGTACGGCGGTCATCCCTGAGCGTTTGGGGGACGACGACCCCACCTGGCCTTGGGATGGGGAAGCTACTCGAGTCTGTACATCCGTCAGGGTCAGCGGGGACCCCACTCTGGCGGTGGTTTGGTACTGAGGGGTTGGTCCGTTGGGATTGGAGGTCTGCCGGGAAGGGACTGACCCAATCCGACGTACAGCTGCTGGGGAGGCGGGTCTCTGTGCAGAGTATGGCGATGCTGCCCGCTGAGCAGGTAATGTGGTGGAGGAATATGCACTGGGGTTCAGTGGTCGGGAGTCGGTCACTGATGGAGAGCCAAATCCACTACCCAGAGAAGTTCTCAGTGGCCCCCTGGAAGGAGACACGCCTGTGCTGATAACATAAGAAGGAGACTGTGCTCTAGATGGAACTGAACTAACTCTTCTCATGGCCCGATTGGCTACTGATGGCTGATGAAAGGGGGAAAAAAAAGAATGGGTTTATCCAGGGTTTTGTGTCCATTGTCATTACAGAAAAAAATGCACATAGCTCACTACAATGTGATTATTTTAGGCATCTAAGTTTCTTTTTCTTGTTATGCTTTAGAGTTGGATCTTAATATTTCCTTATTGTCTTTTACTTGTTCTACTTTTTTTTTGGTGGCTTAATCTCCACCTTTCCCCCTTCAAATACTAAGATCAACCAGTAAAGAGAACTCTAAAGACATTTAATATTCCTTTTCTTTTATCTTTACATATTTTTTATCCTCTTGCCTATGCATTTTTCACAACATATAAAATTTTGTATTGCAAGTGTGAAGTGTCACTGGAGCAATGTACTTATTTTGTTCCCTGTGAGTCAAAGTTTGGTCAAAGTAATGCATTTCTGTAAAACAAAAACAACTTTTTTTAAATATATCAAATCCAATGTAGCTACAGGAGTATCTATAATTGTTTAGTCTTTGTGGATTGGCCCCCTTAACGAAAGGAATGTGTTCTTTCAATGTGGAATAAATGACTATTTGGATAGAGCTTGGGGTCCAACGCTCTCCTCTGTGAATTTACTCTTAAGGGACAGCTTGTTTGCACAGGTGCTATTAGCCAAATTTGTCTCTTCTTTTAGCTCAAGTGTGGCTTCTAGTGAGTTCAGCTATTTCTTTCTACCTTCTTTGATCTATGAGCTCTTATCTTTAGCTGGTGGATTTAAAGAGATTCAAATAAAGGTACCCCCAAATCTGTTAACAAAAGGAGGGATGAGGAATACCAAAGTCCCTGCTGGGTTCATGGCCTAGTCAGCTGGAAAAGATGAGAATGGGGAATGAAGAATATTTCTGCCATGGCTGGTCCTTCTATGAAATCTCTCCTTCTATGACTCCTGCAAACACTGGGTCTCAGATCCCTTTCCTGATGAAGTATAACAATGAAGTACAATAGTGGCTGGACTGGGGTACTGGCCTGCGGGGAACAGGCATGGACAACAGACGCTGGGCAGCCCAGGACCAGGCTGCTCTGTATCTCCTTAGTGATTGCTGGAATACAGGTGCCATCAACCCCCTTTTATTTTTACTTGGGGCAGTAAGAAAAGAAACAGGGAAAAGATGAGTGCTTTGTAGATATACTATTACATGTCATAAGAGGAAGCGTGCTTAGTCTCCAGGTGTCATGAGCTACTGGGTGGGCTGAAACACCTGCTCTGAGACCTCATGTGTGCTCCATCTCAACAAGTTAGGAAAGTCAATAGCGGTGAAGAGGAGAAGATATGAGGAGGAAAGGGAATTGTAAATAAACAAAAAGGCAAAAAAGGGGGTTGTAAAATTAGTAGACAGTTGGAAAATTAAAGTCTGGCTTGGGGTTTACTAATAGTGCTAAAAATATGGAAATCCCACAATGAGCTGTTACCAAAATGGGATGATACTTGGCCCAAATAGCTAGAAAACGTGTTTCCCAAAATACATGCAAATTAAGTTTTAGAGATGACCATTCCCCTCCCCAACTTAATTCTTCAGCTCTAGAAACAAAAATCAACTTACCGTAAAAAACAACAACCAAAAAAAGAGGTAACATGACCACTTTCAGGGGGAATAACAGAAACAATTTCTGTTGCTGAGATAATTATTATTCAAAAGTGTGACTTCAGACCTGCTGACACAGAAATTCACCTAAGCTGATGAATTCCTGTAAGCATTTAGTCCAAAGCTTCTCAAAATGTTCCATCAAAGCATTCCTAGTAACAGCAAACAGGTAACTGTACAATATGAGGACTGGGGGTGCAGCTCAAAGTAGCTCTGCTACAGCACAAGATTTCCTGTTTTAGCTTAAAAACCGATGCACTATATTTGTGTGTGCTTGCATACAGAAGTATTTCTCATTACTTAACAATTTGCCCTAAATAGGTGAGCCAAAGTGCCGAAGGCATATTGTGTTTCTCCTTTGGCAATGGGAACCCTGGCCCGCTGCTGTGGTAGCTCTGGACTTCCTGTATTGCATTAAGGGAAGGTTAGTGTTCGCCTAAGTTCTTTGATCATCTTGCCATTTTTAAGGTACGGAGAAATCACTGGGGTACTTGGACAGATAGTTATCCTCACTTGTTATTGCCACTTAGGACTCCTACTGTTTCTATGAATTCTGGAATATGCTGAATGGACTAATATGAATAAAGATGCAATGAGTTAGGAGCTCAGTTTTATAAATTGATAATGCAAGTATTATTATTTTGTGACTATCAAATTAGAAAATGCTAACTTAACAGAACTGTTATGCTTCTATACAATGTCTTTCTATAGGCAGGAATATCTATATTCTAGCAAAAGAAAGAAATGTGTTTTCAGGGAATAAGTCCAAAGATGAAAGCAAAAACTTTGGTTAGAATAGACCAGTCCCATTTTTTGCAGGTGTTGGAATGGTGCTCTGCCCTCTAGGACTCTTTACAGCATATTTCAGCTCTAGTATTTTTAGGAACTCATAACCCCTCGGGGAGTACAACATTCCACCCAGTTCTCCCACACTCCCTCTGGACTCCTCCTCACATGCCAAATTTGCTCCTTTCAAACAAATTAATCTCCTGCGTCTGGAATTTATCAGAACTCATTAATAGGAGCTAATTAACAGAAATTAATGTATTTTTCAGTTTCCTGCCTAAACATTCCTTAACATCATAGACTCGCATAGTGTAACATGATTTCACTACTTTACTCATTCCATAAATTCAAAATCCTACGTGTTGGTTTTATTTTTTTAAAAGTACTTGTAAGAGATATTCAATTAGGACAGCATTTTTTTTTTTCTTTTACAAGGATCTTGATGTGTTTGGTTTACCTGAACCAATGTTTGTCCTTCAGCTCTGGAATTCCTCACCAAATGGTTATTAGTTGATCCTATGAATGAATGCTGTGGTCTATTATCTGCCTTACTCAAGTTTAGGCTGTTGTGGAAACTTCCTGCTTCCTGGTATCCACTGTCGGAGTAAGAATTCATTTGTGTTGAACTTCTTGAGTTACCCAATGATCCTGTAGGAATAAAACCAGCAGGAAATATCTTTATTTTACAGTTCTGATGCTCATTTCAAAAAGAAATATTAAAGGCAAATCTAATACTTAAAAGATAATACAACGGACCCTCACTTTCATGGAGAGATGTTTGCTCTGGTGAGTAGAGGGCCCCTTGCTCTGGTTCTGTCCTGATGAGATAGTTGTTGGGATGGACAGCGTCAGAAACTCTAGGTTTGTTTACACTGGAATTTGGCACATCTGTAAGAAGAGAAGCTTAATTAGCTGAATATAAGGGCAATATCGCAAAACAAAACTGCTTTAAAAGCTTCAGATATTCATCAGTAACATTATAATCTGTCCCCATGCAGCAACCTAACCGTCTGTTTCTTGTACTTGCCCCCAAAGAAAGGAGAGTCTGCCAGACGGATCCTTTCAGGGACTTTGCTTAACCTTTGTGTTTGCATCTTAAGCCTCCCTGTTTGGTCCCAAAAAGATGGCTTGGTCAGCCAATGACGGGTACGACTTTCCACGTGGAAAGCACCTAAGACAGGCGCAGTCGAGTGGGGACCAACAGGAGAACCATGGGGTTCATAGAGGTGGGCACATCCCCTACCTTCCCCAGGCTAGGGAAAGCTCTGCCTCTGTGGCTGCAGTCCTTCCCAAAACCTGCTAGGGAAGAGATTCAGTGATGTGCTCCCCATCTATTCATATGCATAAAGGTTTTGTCTCTTGGGGAAGTACATACATCTTGAGACTTATGGTTCAGCTCAAGGGTGATTGGCTTGAATCAGTTTCCTATTATGTGTATGGAATTCACAGATCTTGAGATTGACAAGCTTATCTCCTTTACTTCCCCACCTAACTAATAAAAGCTGATGCTAGGCCCGATTCTGGGCATCCAGTCCTGAGACTGGGGTCCCTTGGTCTGCTTAAACTCTATTTATGGCTACTGTCTTTCTTAACCCTGCGCTGCCCTCCTCACTCCCCACAACCCTTGTCGCGTGGGACACGACAATAATCTATACGGTAAGACTGTTTTCACCTTAAACTGCACTACCATTTGACTCTTTTTCTATAAGAAGGTGCTCCATGTACTCAGCTTATTAATATATTTTGCTAGATTTCATGATTTTGTTCATCCTGATTACCAGCCCCAAATTAACATATATTAAATTAAAATCTGAAAACTGACCTTGTTCCTCCTTGGAAAACTCACCCCTTAGGTGACTTTTTCAAAGAGGATTAACAGACTCTGGGTGAGAATGGTGGCCAAATATTTAAAAAAAAATATATGCCATACTTCAAACTTTTGAAATGAGAACTTGCATATTATTGAGCTTGGTGATGAAACCTCTGAAGGTAAGGTTAGCTTTTTTTGTCATATTTCATTTTGTCTAAAATCAGTGAAACTCTGTACAGAGCTTTCAGAGTTGAATGGAAACTTTAATTTCTTATCCATTTGTTAATTCTTTTAGTCTTTTCTCCAAATGAATACAGCCAATCTAACCTGTCCATTGTTTCCTTCAGCCAAATCTTCTACCCCATTATCTTGTTTCACTGTCAACTACTCATGTATCATTTTGCCATCTTGAACTCAAAAACAAAACAATTTATCTCTTCTTCCCTATTCCACTTCTGTATTTTAAGCTGCCAATTTAGGTGATAGATTATACTGCCTTTCCCCAATTTCATTCAAATATGTGAATGAATAGAGGATTATACTGTCCTCTTTTCTCTAGTATTTTCAAAATATATTTGCCCGTGTTCTGATTTTTTCAAAAGGCTTTCTTTTCTCAGATATAACTGTTACTAACAAACATTTTTAAAGAAATGCTGCTTCTCTTTCAGTTCAAATATTTAAACTATCTGTATAATATTTAAACATTCTGAGTTCAACACACAAGCCTAAGGATTTCAATGTCTTCATTTGTCTTTCCTTTCTGACTTTCTTAACTATTCATTAAGGCCCTAGGAATACAGCTATGATACAGCTAAAATACAGGGTGTGTGTGTGTGTGAGAGAGAGAAGGAGAGAGAGGGAGAGAGAGGGAGAATGAATGAGTGACAATATCTGAGGGAAAGAAGCTTAAGAACATTTCCTAAAGGCAGTCAGATTTCAGCAGCACGCTCTTACCATCGAAGGGCGGCTTGTTCCTTCTCTATAGCACTTATAACTCTCCCTTCACTAGACTATAAGCTCAGTGCAGGCAGGACTGTGGGGTTTGTTCACTGTTGCTTCCTCAGTGCCCAGAATAGGTGTATAGCACTCAGTAGGTGCCCAGTAAATCTTTGTTAAATAAACAAATTCCCAGTGAAAAGAGCAGCTTCTCTTTATTGAGTGCTGATTCATGCCTGGCATTGTGCTTGGCTTTCGTTTATTGTACTCAATAAAGTTTTTCTACATGAAGTGAAGTAAAACTTTTAGGCGGTGCTGCTCAAACTCCTTTGGAAAGTGAACGCAGGTTTACGAGAGAGCTGGGAAACCCCCCTACATTCTAAGCCTTTAACTTGATGCCAAATTCAGTCTAAGGATTTGTTTTGGAGCCTCCAGAAGGACTCACCCACGTTCGTAATATAGGTTTTAACGACCTTTCTCTTGACTTATCATTTGACAACATATTTCTAGATGGTCGAGTTCTGTGACAGTTCTGAATTCCTAAGTTTGAAATTTCAATAAAAATCATACATTGTATATGGGTTTCCTGGTACATGCTGAAACATGATCTAAGTCTCCATCCAGCTGATAATACTGAGGGATGTGCTTCATTTGTAAATCTTTTGTCATGAATTTCCAGAGTTCTAAACATTCTTATACAGCAATTCTTGAAGGAGTTTTAGTAAAGATTAAACACATAGTTTGCTATGCTGGAAGACTTTCACAGGGAATTGGAGTGCCGGGGAGTAGCTATACGAGAGATGGCCTATAACCGGAGCCGTGTAGTTCATCTTTGTTTCATCCAGAAATGGAATACTGGAAAATCAAATAGAAAACGGCAACCAACTATAGGTGAAGGAAGTACCACTGTGGTAGCTTTAAGACTTGTCATACATGGAAAAATGTACTTTTTTAATTTTTTTTTTTAAAGAAAAAAGATGTTTAATTAGCTCTTAGCTTTGGCTTTTGTACAAGATAAAACCTGAGACACCAATACATCAAAGCGTTTGGCTTGGAAACACTAGGTGGCATGCAGTGTCAAGATCTGAAAAATTATCACCATGGAAACCAAAAACCATTAGAGTTGTGCGTATGCCTCCATATTTTTCTTCTTTTAAACTATTAGGAGCTATTAATTGAATAGAAAAAAGAGAAAGAGACACCCTAACAATCTGTACCTCATCAACTGTGTCTCTTCATCTAATGGAACATTTCTCACAAATCATGTGATAAGCAATTGTGCTCAGTTAAACTCTTCTTTAAGAGAAGCTATCTAAAATAACTGTAAACAGAGTAAGCACAAATTGTGACATGATTCTATCTACACTGGTCACCCTGGTAATAAAACTTAACAGAATTAGTATCACAAAAAATACAAAATTACCCCCAAAGTAATATAACCAAGTACCCTCTAAATGTTAGTACCTCCTTCTTATAATTTTAAATGCAATACCTCAGAAAGCAGAATATAGAAAAAGACACTGAGATAGTTAATGAGGACACAAAAATATTTATTTCCTATGTACCCCAAATCCCATTTGAAGATCTAAATAGCTGGGTTTAGAGAACAGGCTGTAGATTTTGTGCTTCATCTATGAGTAAATATAAAAGTTACAGTTTTAAAAAGATATAAGAGATTTATTTAATATGAACTATAAAACAACCAAAGTCTGTACTATGAATAAGGTCTTCAGTCATTTTACTACTTTGATAGTGGAACCCAATGATAACGCATACCAGTAAAGACAAAAAGATACTGAAGTCTCTTCTGCATCATTAAAAAGTTAAACTGTTTTCAAAACAGGTTTACTATTATTTGTTTTTTTAAAACTTGTAATTCAGAAATTCTATACACACACATAAATGTATGTACACAGTCACGATACTTCAGATAAACAGAAGATCCATTTCCTAATTACTGAATAGTGTTTCTTGTTGTAGTATGGTAAGATTCACAATTATTAATGATGCGTTATTTATGCACTCTTACTTTAAATTGAATGTCTTTTAAAAAACATCTGCTATATGGAATGGAAGATAACACTAGTCAAATTTACCAGCGAGACCACAGAGAGGAAGGGGTTAATCACTTCACCATCAATGCTGTACACTATACTTAAATAGTTTGCATCTTATAGCGCAACCAGAACATTAAATCAAGACACATTTTTGAGTAAAAATGACAAACAGAATATGAATGCTACTTCTTTAATCTGTGTACTGAAGAACATGTGTTACTTTTTTTAAAAAATCACAAACATGTTTTCTGGGACACCAGAATTATACTATGGGGCATTTTCAAACATCAAATTAGCATCTTCCAAGAAAATGCATGTCTAAAAATATAGAACTTGAACAAACTTCAAGGTAGAATGAAATAGTCTCCATCTGTGTTTAAGACTGGGAGATTATTGGAAGCATGGTCCTTCTTGCCTGCTACATTTCATCTGAGTGCCCCATATTATTAAAAAAAAAAAAAAAGGCAATTAATTAGAAAAAGTAGAAGTTTGCAGCTAAAAAAATATTAATGGGTGAGGGACAATAATAATGCTGTGGGGCTATAAAAGTTTGGTATATTATCTGCCCCATTATGCTCATAGCAAGATGAAATACAAAGTAAATTATTTTATCTTTTCTGTGATGTGCCTCCCAAATACATGTCAAGTGTGCATAAAAATATGTTCAGTAAAAAGTCTAAAGACCCTCTCTAAAGAACTTGAAATTATTAAAATGCCTCTGCTTTGTTAATCTATGTGTCTTACTGTTTATATGATATAAAATGATGGAGGTCTGTACTGAGGTTAGAATCACTGGAAACAGGAATCCAGGGATCACTAAGGAGATTTTTAGTATATACAACCCTGGAAATATTCTTTCAGTCTGGCACACTGTGAGACTCTCCTTGTTTCTGCCTATCCTGAGCTGCTATGGTGTTTCGGGGTTTGCCTTTACATAAGATAGTGTAGTGTGAGTTTTGGAAGGACTTTTGGGGTGGAAATAGCATGTAATTATTGAGGCAGACGATACTCTTCTTGATAGTTAAGGGAATTAAATATGTCATTTCTTCCAACTCTGGCCTATGAGTTCAATTTAGGCTATCATACTCAGAGGGAGAACACACTTTGGGAAAAATGTGAGCAAAAATTTTTGCCTTATGGGGACTCAACTAACTTCCTGTTTGGCCATGGAACTCTCACTTCCTATATGACCATAGGCTCAGGAAGAAGTGTGGTTTCCACAGAGCTGCAGACACATTTCAATGTCTTCTATGGTGAAGAAGTAAAGCTCTCGGCCA
The DNA here is from genome assembly GCF_004115265.2 of Rhinolophus ferrumequinum. Classification (NCBI taxonomy): domain Eukaryota; kingdom Metazoa; phylum Chordata; class Mammalia; order Chiroptera; family Rhinolophidae; genus Rhinolophus; species Rhinolophus ferrumequinum. The sequence continues at coordinate 63,430,729 of NC_046291.1, forward strand.
AATTCTAGAAGGGGACCTAGAAGATGGTCCTGAAAAAACTTCTGTTCATTAACTTCTCTGATGCACAAAACTCATTCCTACTGCAGGTAATCTTATTATTGCAGGGAATGAGATCAGTGGGAAATACTGTTTCAGAGTGAAAATGGAATTAGGATGATGGAAACAAAGCATAAGAACATTCTTTGGTTCATAAAAGATACAGATGGACATTGACTGATATTTTAAGAATATTATAAATACATGGAGTTTGTTGATTCAAATATAAACTACTATATACATAAGATATCCTTTAATAGCTGGGTTTTGATGGAAGTAAAGACTTACGAGACAGGCAGAAGACCATGTTTCCTGAAAGTATTCCTAGTCTGGTTCTCTTGAGTTTTCTAGGTTCCTAGGTTTTACACATGCATATACTATCTTTTAAATATTAAGACATTGGCTCTAAAAATTTTACTCATTGAGAAAATGTTGTGTGAAAAGTCTTGGAAAACAGAAATCCTTAATGAAATACCTTCTAGTTCACTTTAAACCTTGCTCTAAACATCAGCTAATCTGCCTTGAAATCCACTGTAAAAGCTCATCTATCTGGATTCATTTCATATTATAGTTTAAGCAAACTTTGTATCTGTAAAAACTGACATAAAGTGTTTTATAGATTCCTAACAATGAAAATCTGAAAAGTATTTTAGTTTTGCACGTCACCAGAAAGACTTCATGGTCACAAATATTTTTAAATTCCCGAATTCTGTTAAGAAATATAAAAAGATTAAAAATAAGTTTTAGAAAAAACAGGAACTTTCATCAATTGTTAAATTAAGATGAGTTTTTATTAAGTATTTTTAGTCTCGGTACTAATTAAAATACAGGTATCACACCTACGATAAAAAATTTATACTCTATCTCTGTGAGAGGAAAACTGAAAAAAATAAGGAGTTTAAAAATATAAAAATGAAAAGGAATGGATCACACATGTAAAGTGTCCAACACGGAGTATTAATAGGTAGGTATTCATAAAAGGCCATGGAGTTCTCGCTTCCGACAGAGACAGCTGAAAAAATAATGAGGGATTCACTGTGATGTAAAAAGTCGGTGGTCTATGGAAAGTAAGTGCTCAAAAATCACTCTAAAATTTTTTTCAAAGGCACCTTTTATTCCTTTTAGGAAAAATATGCTACCAAATATAGAAATGGGAATATCTGATAGTGGGAGATACAAGACAGAGTCCTTGTATTAAAGAGAAAAAAAAACTTAAAAAAAACCTCATACATATTCAGTGTCAAAAGAAATGAATGGGTCTTCTGAAACTAGGTTTCTCTATACTTTTCTACTGGATTATCTTCTTTGGTAAAGATTATCAAGATAAAGCTAAATGCAGACTCACTTTAGTATAAGAATGAAATGTCCAATTATAGATGGTAGCCTTTCTGATGTATCCCAAAGCAATACCTGTAAACTGAGGAAGTGTGGCTCTGTGTGTTGAGAAGGTGGTAATGGAAAAAGAGGAGATTCTTGACAATATCTATTTTAGTTTAGATAGTTAATTAGTTAATAGAATATTTCTTCACATATCACTAAAAGCATGAAAAATGTAAATATATAGATATTTATTTGACATGTTTGTATTCAACATAAAATGTTAACGGCTTAGACTGGATATTTGATTTTTATACAAAGTACTAACTTATTTAAGTGTTTTGGGGATTTGCTGGTATATATGTGTGTGTGTGTGTGTGTGTGTGTGTGTATGTATATATATATATATCATACGAGGTTGGACAATTATGTTCACAAACTCATCCTAGAAAAAGTGCTACATACCTCATTGCTGAATATCACTACGGTCACCTTTGAAGTACTCCCCTTGGGAAGCTATGCACTGACGCCAGTTCCTAGCCCACCCTTGAAAGCAATTTTGGAAATCTTTTTCTGGAATGGCCATCAGAGCTGTTGTCGTATTACCCATGATGTACTGAATGTCATCAAAATGTCTTCTTTTCAATATTTCCTTTAATCTTTAGGTAAAGAAAGAAGTCATTGGGGGGCCAGATCAGGTGAGTAGGGAGGGTGTTCCAATACAGTTATTTGTTTACTGGCTAAAAACTCCCTCACAGACAGTGCTATGTTAGCTGGTGCATTGCTGTGATGCAAGAGACATGAATTGTGGGCGAAAAGTTCAGGTCGTTTTCATTTTTTCATGCAGCCTTTTCAGCATTTCCAAATAGTAAACTTCATTAACTGTTTGTTCAGTTGGTACAAATTCATAATGAATAATCCCTTTGATATCAAAAAAAGGTTAGCAACGTTGAACGTTGTTGCAACAAGTTCACAAACTTAATTGTCAGACCTTGTATACATATTTGCTAAAGCAAAATGCTAATATTCTTATTTGATGGCTGCCTCCCATGCACATAGTGATAAATGTAGAGTTCTAAACTACCAGAAAGGCTGATGCCCCGCACATTATAGCTAATTTTGCCTTTTAAGGATTCATTCAACAAAATCCCAACTACGTGGAAACACAAATTAAATAACATCCACTAGCTGGGAAACTCATGTTATCCATCTCAGCATTGGTCTTATTTTATGTTAGAGTACAGCTAGCTGGCTTTAACACATGTCACTCTGATATACTATTTTAACCCCAATATTTTGAACCCTTTGTTTAAAGAATTTGTATTTAAACTTTTTAAAATTCAAGTTTTCAAACAAAAGTAGAGAGAAAAAGTTAACCCCCCGATTTAATTATTACAACATTATGCAACAATTTTTATTTTTAAAACAGATCCATTGCATCAAACCATTTCAAGTCTAAATACTTCCACATGTAGTTCTATAAAATAAGGACTTCACAAAACTACAGTTATTCCATAATGCTATATAATGAATTCATATTCAAATTTTCCTGATGTCTCAGAAATGTCTTCCTTCAGTTAGCTTGTAGAGTCAGGCTGAAATGAGGTTCAGCGATTGTGTTTGAATGTGATTATTACTTAAGTCCCTTAAATCTAAAAAGAAGCTCCCACTTCCTCATTTTCATTTTCTTGGCTCACAGAGGGAACCATAATAATAAACTCACAGGAAGTTCCACATTCTGAATTTTTGTGATGGGTTTCTCATGGTAGATTTATACATCCTCTAAACTTAATATGTCTTGTAAGCAGAAAGTTAGAGCTGAAAGCTTTCAGGCCACACTTTCGTGGTTAGAATACTTTATGGACGGTGCTGTGTACTTGACGTCACGTCATATCATAACTTTTACAGGTGCTAAAATCAAATAGCCAATTCAAGTGGTGGCAGTCTTATCTTTCTGTTTTTAAGTTCACCATCAACTTTTTCCCTAAAGCAATGGTTCTCAAACTTTGTTGCACATTGCAGTCACCTCCGGTGGGGGTTCAGTCCCGTGCCCAGAGATTCCAATTCAATCAACCTAAGTTGTAATCTGAATATTAGAATTTTAAAAACTCCCAAGATGATGCTAATGTGCAACTTGGAGTGAGAACACAGAAGTTTTTGCACACATTGACAATCTTTGACTGAATCAATTATTTCATTAGGGGATGCAAATTGGTGATTTTTCTTTTGGCATATTTTAGAAATCTTTAGATAACCAGTAATGGCTAGGGTTATTTGGTTATCCAGAAATATAATCTGTATTTTGGGCAGGATAAACATTTATTCTTCTCTTTAATTACCAGTAATTCAATTAATTTAATTATGAGTAAAGCAGTGGTGCTCAAAATGCAGAGTGGAATCACCTGGGGATCTTTAAAGACTATTGATGGCTGGTTCGGGTCCCAGACTTTGGGATTTAATTGTGTAGCGGGAGGACTGGGCATCAAGATTTTAATAGCTCCACACGCTATTCTAAATTGCAGCAAAGTTTGGGAACCTCTGGAGGGAGACATTTGTATCTGAATTACTTCCAATGGTGATATAAAGTTTATTTTTTCAGTTTTTGGAAGTGGTTGGTGCATATTTGTTGACAGAAAAATGTATCTGATCATTTTGAGCCAGATAAAAGGAGAAAAAGGCAAAACCGACAAGAAACATGACAATTTATTAAATTCCAAGATCAAGTTGATTTCCAACTTCTATAAGAACTAATCAAATAATAGATTGATTATTGGTAGTGCTGACATCTACATGCAATGTTCTGATTTAATGAATACCTAACAATTATTTTTTAAAATAACTTTACGTTTAACCTGTCTGTAAAGCTTATTAAAACTTAAAATATTCACGAAGATTTACACATCTATATTCTGGTAACGTATTAAGCATAGATAGGTATAGACAGGAATATATACTTGTGGGGACCCATTTCGACCCCGAGAGAGAGTTGTCATGAAGGTTATTTTCAACTAAAAACATCTGAGATTCAACAGATGCAGAAAGAAGCCTTACTGGCACTTCCCTTATTTCACTAAAAGTGAAACTTCTGGGATTGAGGCTGTCATGGATACCCTCAGGAGCAGTTTTATGGCATGAAAAAAATTACAACAAACTTTCTTGTCTCCTGTTTGTTCCCTAGGAACTCATTTGTTCCCCTCCCAGTCCCTTATAACATTAGCCCTTAACTTCAGCCATTTAGGGAGTTATTTCTTTTGTGAGCACCATATGCATATGAGTATCTTAGACCTGTTTTCTTCTATTAATCTGTCTATTGTCAGTTAAATTCACAGGCCCCTAGTCACCTAACCTAAGAGGGTGGAGGAAAAGTGCCCCACACTGTTAAGCATTTTTGGTGAGTAATTTGATACAATTTGACAAATGAAAATGTACACATTTCTTCCTTATCCAGGCAGTTCCACTTTATACTGACATATAAACTACATGCACAGTTTTACTATGTTAAGGAAAAAAAACTAAGTCATAAAACAATGCATAATATATCCTCATTGCATTAAAAAAACAAAAAACAAATCCATTCGTGTGTAGATATTTATACACCCACCCCCACACACCAGGTTGTTGTATTTTATTCCAGATTTTCATCTATACTGTGTGTGTGTGTGTGTGTGTGTGTGTGTGTGTAGGTGTGTGGGGCAATGGCCATGGTATGGGGAGATGTGGGAATGAAGGAAAATTTCACCTTTTACTCCAAATTCTTCTCAACTTATGTTTTTTTTAAATAAGAAGTATGCCTGACTTTGTAATGAAATGTTAAAAAGTTAAGAGCACTTTGTAGTGGTGAGTTATAGCCTGGAATTGCAGTGAGAAGACTCATGACCATGTGGCTAAAAAAGGCCTACCATGTAAGGGAGGGAAATGTGGCCCCTAAGGCTGGCTTTAACAGAAATCTATATTCCTCCTGGTATTTAGAAGAGAAACAGGAAGGAATATATGATAAAATTTTGTCATGTGTACAATTTGTAGCCATAATAAATCATAACATTCAAAACCCTCAATAAAAATAATAGTTCTTTATACATGATTGATAATTTAATAGTCTATTTACAAACATGTATAACTTCCTACTGTATCTCCTTTATAAATTCAGTACATTTCTACCGAGGCATAAATGTTCCCATTTAAGTTGGAGTCCTATGATATGCTGACGATTTTTTTGTATTGTAAATTTCTTGTTCCAGATGGAGGAAAAAAGAAAAATAAATTGATTTAGGGCTAGTCTCTCATTTATCATTTATCTTCGGTATTTATGTTTTTTTGTAAACCCATCCCAGTGGAAGAACCTTGTATCCACACATTTTAGAAACAAAATTTGAACATGTAAACAAAATGCAGAACCTAACCCTTTGAAGTCTTAAATATAGTACTAGTACATATTTACTACAGTATACACCACACAAACATGATTTAAATGGACAGTATATTAAAATTATGGCTCTTCAACACATATTCCACAATAAATGAATGTGACACTGTGAAGTTAAATAATCTTATCAGGTTAAAATTTCTATTTTACAATAATCTTTTTCCTTCCCTTCCATATTTATTGTCAAACATCAAATATCCTAACAGCATGGAATTTTTAATACTTTCTTTCCTACTCATGACTTATTGTAAAAGACCCAACCAAGTCTATGAATCCTTTAATACCTTCTGGGTCATCCAGAAATTTCCCCATTTATACGCACCTGTGTCCTTTGCTAACCTGCTGCTTTACTAGAGACTCCCATCTTTTGGTCTCCTTAATTTCTCATCCATCAGTAGTAATTCCCAATCACTTGCTTAGATACATTAATTTCTGCTCCTGCAACTATGTCTTGAACAATTTCTTCAAGTGAAAGTGAATCCGACTCTGGCCTGTTGGGAACAGACAGCGCTCCCACTCTGCAGGCCACTCCTCCTCTTGGTCTACCAGGAAGGGGAGGGGAGGAGAGGGATTTCCTTGGCTGGTGCTGCTCCCCTCCCCTCATTTTACACATAAGTACTAAAGCTGGCAACTGCCTAGACTTTAGTACTTCTTCCCCCACCCCCCACCCCCCCGGAACAGAAAAACTGTGAAGTTGTGATTTGTGGCAAAATTCACTTTGCAGGATGTGACTGGAGGATTTAAGCAATAACCAATGATGATTTTGACAAAAGGTCTCAATTTGTGGCTTCAAAAGCTTCTTTCTGGTTGGTAGCATACACAGTGTATGGTTATTTTTATGACTGAATTGGTGTGCTTTTTCTTAAAAGAGAGGTTTTAAAGATGTTTCTTTAAAAGATATTAAAAGAATATTAAAAGATATTCTGCATACTCTTTCCCATCATCAAGAAGTATAATTACATGTGCATATATTTGCATTCTCATTTTTCCTCAGAACCTATTATTCTAATATATATTTTCTTTGATCATGGTGTTTATTTTTCTATCATAAGTGTTCTTAAAAGCTACCTCAAACTTTGGTGGAACAAAAGAGATTTTACAAATACATAAATTGTTAAGAGAAATGAAGACATGAACATGGAAAAATGGCACACTAATAAAAGCAGAAAAAGAAAGGAACACTAAGACAACATTCCTTCTTCATCCCTATTTAGCAGAATATATATAAAAAAACACAAAAATGAAAGATTACATAAAAAATGCAAAGCTAAGGAAAAGACAAAGCCAAAATAGAAAAAAAAAGTCTCTCCTCTTCATAAAAGAAAAACAAATGTGCATTTATGTGTTTAGAGAGTACAGTATATGTAATGCTGATAAGCTAGAAAATACAGAAGAATAAAGAGAGGACCACAGCACAGAGCATACATGCATCATAAAACTTTATTACTTCCAGGGAAACTTCTCCTTAAGACTCTTTCCCAATGAATCTGGCAAAATAAAAATGTTTTGTAAAATGGATGGTTCTTCCCCATGCTTTGAAAAGTTATCTCTTTGAGCATCCAAACTTAGAAAGGTTTGGCTTTTTACTTTCAAACAGGTTACTATCCCTAGTACAGGTTAAAAACCAACCAACCAACCAGCCAACCAGCCAGCCAGCCAGCCAGCCAGCCAGCCAACCAACCAACCAACCAACCAACCAACCAACCAACCAGAAAAAAACAAGTAAGCTGATCCCTCCTGAACTGAATCAGAAAGAAATGAAAATCTTTTCTGCCTAGGGCATCTGATCTCTTCTACAGAAAATGACTCTGCAGGAAGTTAGCTATTTAAAAACAAAATTTAGCAGCTGGTCTCAGTTTCTGGCATTTCAACAGAATACAACACCCTGAAAACACCTGAGTAGGCAGGGAGCTTTCCTAGGCAGTGATCAAACCACCACCCTGCTAACAATTATTGCTGGAAACCTTTTAAAGTGCTACACTTTTAAAGTCAAATTTGTAATAAAAAAGGTAGAGAAATTGTTTGCAAGTAAATGTACAAAATATTAAAGAAAAAGAAGGAACAATAATAGACCTTCAATTCTAAATTCTTTTGTGTAATTCTTTCTTATCTAGGAAAACAAGAAAATTGAATAAAGATGTTTCTTTTGTCAAGACCCAGCCAAAGACAAAGTAGACTGAAGACCTTTTAAAAATAGATTTGTTGTGTTTTTTTTTTTTTTACATTTAAGTCACCCCGCCTCATTCTGGGTAGGACTGCCAAATTCTAAAAATGAGATGATTTTCATATTACATTCAGTACCTCTGCATGCAAAGTGGTAATGAGAAGACAACAGTTAAACTTTACAATAAAAGTGGCAGCAAAACTGTCACTTTATCCCATTATTTACTTACAAGCGAGCTTCTAAAGAACATCTATAACTACTTAGAAAAAGCAATATGAAACAAATCAGATTTCACTGTTTTATTCACACAAATTTCAATTTTCTACCCTTATCATTATAGCTTATTGACAGGGTTAAAACTTAAATGTCCTAAGTATGACTGAAAAGTAGTCCAATCTATAAAAACACACAAATAACAATAATAACAAGTAATAACAATAGTAACAAGTAACGAGTAATAGTTAAAAAATAGAAAGTGGAATAAGCATCAGTTATGATTGCAGTGTTTGAAGGTTAATACACTTCCCCCTCCCACAAAAGGAAATAGGGTAAGTAAATGTAATACCTCCTCTGTTTCAATACAAGTTTGGGCGAGAGTATACTCCGACAACAGGAAGGAGTGAAGCAGTTATTAGGTGTGAATTATGAATGTAGCTGCGGTGAGGACACATGAATTACTGGAGCTGTATTTTCCTACCACTAAAGTATTTGCAGAGCTATTTTTCATATGTTATATACATATATGTATATACACACATATTTTATTTATATACATATATATTTTATTTATATACATATATATTTTTTATTTATATACATATATATATATATATTTAATGCATTAGTAATTCATGAAGGTGGTGGTCAAATGAAGCTGGGTAAATGTATTAGAGAGGGGGAGACAGAAAGGATGCCAAGTGCCCAGATTATTTCATTCCCTATCATGTGTCTTTATAATCTAAGGCCATTCTCTCTATATGTAAATCAACACAATTATACACTCTGTCTCACTAGCTTTTGGTAGTTAAAAAATCTACAATTGCCTATTCCCGCTCAATTCAGCCAGGACACGATGGTGTCAGTTAGGAGAACTACACAGAGAAGCCAGGACGTTTCTCCAGCTCTACCTTAGGTGGCATTTCTGAAATGGCTGTATTGCCTTGGTGGTTCCAGCTAATGCTGGACAACTGCCCCTGCTCCACCTCTCACCACAGGCCCAGTTTGGTGACAAAAACACCTAGCCTTTTGTCCCTGCAATCCTAGAAATGGTAGTAGCTGCCCGTAGGATTAATCTCTTGGTGCTTCATCATGCTATTTCTCTTAAACCCCTCAAATCACACTTTCTTAACTCGAACTTCTTGTATCAAATCCCTATATTGAACTACCTGGCATGGGTTCAGTTTTCCCAACAAGATCCTTAAGGATACAGCTATTATCCTTGGGCTACAAAGAACCCTCACCTATCATACACTAACCCTTCAATAGAAAGGGGTGATATAGAAGATATTTTTATATTTTGTAGATAGTTAGAAATATAAATGATGACTCTAATGATGGAATAGGAGAGGATCAACCTCATATACTTTAAAGGAGGAGGGAAACTAACTCAATCTTTTCAGGAAAGCAAGCTGGTTGCACATTTCATGAGCTTTAAAAATGTTAATATATTTTAAATAATTTTCTTCTTAAAAATCTAGCTGGCTTATGGTAAATGAAAGGTGCACATACAATTTTAAACAGGGATATTTACCACAATGTTATGAGAATGAAAAATTAGAAATAACCTGAATGTCCAAAAATGGAGATATGGGTAAAATACGGTATACACTTAAAAGTTTTCCTTTACAGGATTTCCCTCCAAATGTTAAGTGTATTAGAATTATATACCTCTACTAGATGTGAAGCACTTAAGAGGGCAAGGAATTTGTTTTAAACACCGACAATCGTGTGCTGGACAACTGTTAAAGGCTCTCAAGAAATGTTTCTGGAATAAATTAAGATGCAGTATTAAAGATGAACTTATAGAGGAATATTATATTAAATGGTAAATTTTTGTCATAGCCAAGTACCAAACGCACTACTATGCGCTTAGTATTTTTCTTTAAAGTAAAAATTTCAAATCACTTTCTAACAGTTCATAGCCCTGTTATTTCCTCTGAGGAATGTTGAAATCAGGTGACTTTTTGCTCAAAAGATTTTCAGTGGCTCCCTAACGCGTGAAGGAAGAGTTCAAAGTCCCTGCTATTTGCAGATCTCTGTAATTTGACCCAATGTGGCTGTCTAGCCTTTGCACATCTCCTCATCTCCCCAAACCAGTTTTAAATGTTCCCCTGTGACATGTCAGTTGTCTGTTCTGCAGCCCAGTGACAACATTCTCTCCACAGCCTTGCTACCTGTCAAGCCCTAGGCTCCAGGTCTACCTTCCCTGCAAAGCTTTCTCAGAAGCAGGTTGTATATTTATAACAATTTCCCACCTAAGACTTATTTGGCAGTTAACCACATATTATTTAATGTCATGCCTTTCCTTGTATTAAACTGCAGTTTATACGAGTCACTGGTAAGGAGCTTTCCACAGGTCTCAGACTAATCTATGATTCAAGTAAACACCACAGTGCTTGGGAATAGCTTCTTTAGACAACAGCAGAGTGCCTTGTATGCACTATAAATAACACAAGACTCTGGTACCACATTCAGGTAAACTCAGATACTAGGCATTTGGTGATCTGAGTTTTACTCAATTCAAACCCCATGTAAAAACTGCCAACATATTTAGATATCAAGGCGTATTCTCGCATTTACACGTTGTTGGCATCGTCCTTTGCATTAAAAGCTCCATGGGAAGTGAGGAGGGCGTGTGTGTGTTTGACCAGCACCATTTACAGTACTGGACCCATGATGCGGCTGCTCCATAAACATTTGATGAGTGAAGTCTGAGTATGAAGACATCAGATACCTGGGAAAGTGGCAGATACTCTCCTTAATGCATTTTACCCTTTATATGAGGTGAATTTAGGATAGGAAGAAAAGATAAAGAAGTTTCCAGATTATATTAGAAGCTACCAGATATTCTATGTCTGGATACATAAAAACAGAGAACCTTTCAGGGAACTCTTCTGAGTATAGAAAACTGTGTGAAAGGAAAGACTTTGATTTACATAAATGATTATACAATAACCTCTGTGAGGGCATCCCCTGGGTTTCCTTATGAAAGAAAAGAAAGTTTTTAGATATTGAGTTGATATTAAAAATGTTGATGTCCAATGCTTTAATTTTCTTTACAGTTGATATATACAAATCTATTATACTATCTTAAAAAATTAAGCATATCAAGAACTACTACTTCAAAGCAAAATAGCTCAATATTGTCACGATTAAAGGCTTTGCTTGGCTCATTTCCCCAAGAGGTAGTAAATTCAGAAAGCAGGCTACGAAACCTGCTTTGTGTGTGTGTAAAACATAAGAAAGATTTCTTTATATAATAAAAACTCATACCTGTTGATCTCCAAGGAAATGACTTTTCAGTTGAGCTAGAGAAAAAGAAGGAAAAAAAATGGAATATTTACTTCCTTGTCATAAAATTTAACTGTGGACCTGTTTTGCATATATACATTTAATTTTCACATTTAATTATATAAAGTATAAAAACCTCAAAAAAATTTACAATTACTCTTCTAAGTTAATTATTTAACCTTCCACATTAATTTGGGACGAAACTATATTTCTACTTGGAAATTAAGACAAATTATAAAGTGACATAAGATTCTCCTAGAATAAGACAAATAAAACAGTACAACTATTTATGATATTCATGGTACTTATACGATGTACTATGCTGCTTTTAGTGATAATACGCAAATTGCATATACATTGAAACAACATATACATTAAAAAGAACTGAAGTCTGTTAAGAATTTCATTCATTTTACTAATTTTCAAAGGAGCCCTACCTACAATAGACACTAGTTAATGGGGGCAGTTTGATTGAGTGTTACCTTATACAATTTAAATCGTATCATAGAACTTTGTATCAAAACCATAAGGTTTTACAAGCCAGAAGAAAATTTTAGCTATACGTTTTTTTTTGGTTTATAGACACTACCAATTTAAAAACACATCTGTGTACATAAAAACATATCTGTGCCTTCCTGAAACCTCCCCCCCCCAAAAAAAAATCAACAGAAAAATATGGTGCAAAGGGGATAATGTGGTAGGAACAAGAGGCTGGATTATTAAGTATTTCCAAATGCTTGATTAAGTACTCCACATATGTTTTCTCCTTTACATTATGCTGCACAACCTTATAAATAGGTACAGTATTGTACAGAGAAAGGAATTGGCCAAAGTCTCATGTCAGTAACTAGAAGAGTTGGGATTCAAACCCAGGATGGTCTGATTCCAGTCAGGGCTTCTCATCACCGTGCTATATGGTAGAACAGGTTGTGATTCCATTTTTGCATTAAACACATACACACATACAATATGTCTACAAAGAAGTCTAGAAAAATAAAAACCAAAGTGCTAAGCAGTTATTTCTGTGGGGGTACAGTTAAAAAGATTTTTTTTTTTTAAACATTTGTGTGTTTGTGTTTTTTTTTGAAATCAGAACAAAACGTATATTGAAGTAATTTTGGAATGTTTATTAAATTTAAGGAAAAGTTGTGCGACATTAGGTTTAAGGAAACATTGCAAAATAAAGGACTTGGAACAGAACAAAGGGACAATCCTTTTGGTGCTATTGTTCTAAGATTTCAAGCTTTTGTTAACCCCTTGATGTTTCCCATCATTTAGTGGTTAATGAAACGCTTGCTGGTTAAAAACTCTAGATTCACTAAGAACTCCCTGAATTTCAATTTTGCGTGTGATTTGCCTTTTTCTTCATCAGAGACACAGCGGTTCACTTTGCAGGACCTTGAATTAGCTGCAGGCAGGAGGGCATACTTCCAAGAATGGAGTCAATCAGTTAATGCTAATCTTTAGCACTTCACTGAGGGCCCTTTATCTAATGCACTCCTGATTGATTTCACAAGGGGCTGATGGGATGGAAAAGTGATGGAAATTTGGTCAAATATCAGCAAGGGCACATTTGTCTTGCTCCTGAGGGTAGGTTATCACAGTCTGATGACTCTAAAAGTGGTTCCCCACACTGAATTTCAACTTCTCTTGCATCTGTTTTTTTTAATTCACTTCTATCATCTAAATTAGTTTCTGAAGCACTGAGGTTGATATTATTTATCCAACTGTGTTCCTATCAAAATATTTTTGTCAATATTAAAATAAATGATAAACCAAATTGCCATCCAGAAATGTTTAATACATCAAGTTTCTTGGGAATATCATGAAAGTTTACTATCTTCTTAGTTTGAAACTTACATAAACTTTAATGAAATACCTTTACACGATTCTTTATTCTTGAAATCATAGACCATGGACTGTAATTTATGTTAATTGCTCAAACGGGGCAAGGGTTGTGTGTGTTTTGCTCATCTCTTTATGTCAAGTGCCTAGCATTTTGCCTGACACATAGCAGGTGCTTAAAATATATTGTTATTGCAACACAAATTGTAAAAGGTAGTAACGAGTTCTTCATTGTCCTGAAAGATCAAGTATATATAAATTATCAGTTATTACTTTTCTCAAGTAGGTTAACTTATTCTCCTCCACTCCAGCTAGGAAATTCCAGTAGCCTCATCATGTAACAAACAGGCAAACTATTTCTCTGCTGAAAAGGCATCTTTAGTCATCAAAATACAATAAGGCATTCATTCCTAGGTGAAGGCAATGGAATGCTTCAGTTCATATTATTTTTCCTTACTCTATTTTAGGTAAAAGATACAAATCATTAGGAAAATAAGTTAATATTAGGATTAAAACTAAGCAAAAAGTTCCACGGTATATTTTGATGACTATGTATTCAGCCCAATTACCTTTACACTAACCCTAACAATTTTGCTGTAACTGGTTATTATGTTATTCAGAACAATCTATTTCCTTTTGAATCATTCACTTTAAGTGATTCTCAATTATTCACTACTCTGGAATTCAGGGATTGGACAATAAACCCGTGCTATTTTGAAATGTTAGGTCACTGAATGTAACCTGCTTTTATTGTAACAATTAGAGGCTGCTCCGTGTTAGAAACAGGCTCATTCCCTCCCTCCCTCTCTCCTAACCATCTATTCCTAGAAACGCTTTCCCAACTTTTACTGAATGTCTACAATGTGTCTACAGGCACTCTGCCCACAAATGACTCCATCCATTCCTTTCACTTCACAATTGAAGATGCCAAGTAGTTTGTGTTCTCAGAGCTTCCACTGGAATGTGAAACACATTTTAAAATACAAGAACTGAATCATCCATAACAACTTTGTTTCAGTGGGGAGATGCATTCACATTTTCCAATAACTTAATTATCAACAACCTTCTCGAATGAAATCCATTCATAAGTTTGGGACTCTCCGGTGAGTGAACAACAATTAAAAGCAAGTTTATTAGCAAATTAGTAGATCAAGGCAATTCATTTTAATGTGAACAATATTAATTTTGTTTTAAGAAACCATGCCTTCATCACCTTACATGCAAATATGTATTAATAGGAAAGCACAATAAAATTCTACACACTTATGAGATTAATGTTGTTTTTATTCAGACATAAATTGAAGGTAAAAACATTTTTGTTGGATATTGATGGCTGTGCAATGTCTTTGAAAGCCTCCTTATTTTGGTGTTTTCCCAGGAGTCAGAAAACTCACCTGCTCAGACTCCTCTGCAGCCAGAGGGCAGGCCAACAACCCCCAGGGGAATACGAGCAGACTCGTGAGGGGGTGGCGTCTGAGATGGACCCTGTAGTGGTGGTGGGCACTGTTCCTGGATATACCTATTCAGAACCTGGCTCTCTGGCCTTCCTAGAGATTCCATAAGTTGACACCCAAAAACTTTCAATAAGTTTCTTTTCTGCTTACACAAGCCAGAGAATTCTACTTGCAACTAAAATTCCTGAGCGATGTTATAAAACTAAGTATTATGACTGACAACAAATATAAACGGGCCCTCTGAAAAAAGCCAACACCTCACTACCTAACTCCAGACCTGTATTTCCAAGTGTATACTAGATATAACACAGTTCATATTCAACACACTGAAATTCTTTACCCCCCAAACTAACTCTTGTGTAATCATTACTGCCTCACCACTCAAATTGAGGAACATGGAGTCATTTTATTGTCCCCACCCCGACTAGTGTATAAGCTTCACGAGGGCAGGGAAGTCTGAATGGTTTGCAGATATACCTCGAGAACCTAAGACAGAATCTGGCACATGGCCATCACTCAAAATATTTATCTTTTGAAATCATCCCTACTACCACCGAGTTCAGGCCTTCATCCTCTCATCGTCTTTAGCTGGATACTCCTTTCAGTCTCTCTCCTAACTTGTCTTCCTGGCTTTGATTTCTCATCTTTTCAGGCTCTCTTCCATGCTGCTGCTACGGTGATGTTTTTCAAGCCCTCCAATATGACACGGTTCTCCTGATGCTAATGCACAACAGACACAGAGGATAAATTTCTAACATCTCAGTGCGGCACAGGAGGCTCTCCACCACCTGGTTCCTTCCAGCTTGTCCTTTCCCACACAAACCTGCATTCTAGGCACTTCTAATTACTTGCAGTTCTCTTACATACCATTCTGCTTCACGCTTCCCAGGCTATTTTTGGGACAGAATGTGCAGAAACAGAGTCTGGAAACTCTTTCAGAATTACCCAAATTCCAGAATGGCATATGCAGGTTACCACATAACAATGTATGTTATGTGGTAACAACATAACAACATACCTAACAATATATGTGTTAGATACCGTGATATTGAACACTCTTCCTTCACTTTGTATCACTTAATAACAGGAATATTTTTAAAAAATGGTCTACTTAATTAAGTCTGTACCCAATTTCTTCCTGATTCTACCTAGTGTGTTTGATATAAGTCAGCCTGCGTTAGTGGACACCAACAGGTAAACCACAGGGAAGCGGGCAGTGGAGAATTTGATGAAGAAGCCACAGGGTGACTTTACCATGTCATATTTCTTGCCTTCTCCTAGGTCTAGATGGGGCTCTTTCTATCACAACTCTGTGCAAGCTATGTAAATACTCTCCTACAAGACACACTAAATTGAGACAGAATTCAAGAATTCCCCTGCTGAAAAGAGAACCAGGTCTTACCCTGAGATTAGAACATGGTCCAACTGTAAAATTTACTGCTTTGTTTTATTTTTTAAAAATCAATGTTTTAAGAAATTTTATATACACACATACATATATAGGGCCTTCATTAATAGGTTAAACAAATTAAGCATAGCAAATAACAAATTAAATTTTACCTAGTATTAGTGGAGAGGAATCACTGGGATGAATTATTCTAGAAATTTTTATTCATGAATAGAGGACCGGCATGTCCCACTATCCAGACTACATTACCTCTACACATTCTCCCTGGTGACCGCCAGTCACCTTTCAAGAATTAGCTCAATGAAAGTTGATCACTTCCTCCTTTAGGTCAAGAATGTGCCTAATAACCCACCTCGATTTTTGGACTTTTCCTATGGTTCTAATCGCAGTATGTGTTTACATGTCTGTTTCCATTACCTAACTATGGCCTTCGCCCAAGATTGGGTCTTAATTCTATCTGCATCCACCCAGCACTGAACAGGATTATAAATAAATGACAGCTAATCTTAACTCCTTGGATTGTTCTTTTTTTAAGGCTAATCCTATGTAATTTTACAAATTGTTTTAATCATTCTACAAAGGAGTCATATTCTCACCCCTTTTTGGCTCTTTCTATATCTTAGAAGAGATGTTCGTTGTACATATTATATGTATTCATTCAACAAATATTTGTTGACCATGTACTGAGTGCCAGATATTATTAATGGCTAGGTAGAATAGTGAAAAGAGGCAAAGTCCTTGCCTTCTGGGAGTTTACAATTGTCTTGTAATTACTTATTACAGGACGGGTGTGACTTCTCCACTGGTTCACATGCCCCTCAAAGGCAAGAATGTGTCAAGAGACTTTTGAAAAGCTGACCTTAAAGCTGGAATCTTCTAAGAGAAGACTGATGGAACCAGCCATGTACTGACTGAATAAGCATTCATATGTCTATAACAACGAAAAATGTGAAATATTTTTAACACGAGAGCTAGCTCTCTTTTTACTCACCTATTAATAGAAGGCAAATTGGTAATGGTACTACCCAGGTAGGAATTTGAACGTGAAGACTCTAGCAAGAAAGATGTGTAGCTCAACTCCCACAGCTCAAAAATTGTAAAGGGCTGGGAAATCAGCCTGTTTGGGAAATTACCAACATAATATTCTACATGTGCAAGTAAACCTGACATTTCCCTCCTTTGTATTATGACAGACAATTGTGTCAAATGGTTGTTTAAACTACCCCAATTCTGTAGCATTATACGATCTACTTATTTCACTATTACATATTCTTTCACAATATTTTAAAAATGATTCTTAGGTGTTCTTCTCTTACTGAACACAGGTAGTTAATAAATGAATACTAACTGATCACATACTAGTTAATCTTACTATAAAATTTTTAGAAATGCATTTGTACACTGCTGGCCTGACCTTTTCCTTGAGTTTCTTATTAGTTTTACTATTTTGAGCTGACTATAAATTCTGAGTTCCACACAAAAGTTCTGTATTTCTTCTGCATGTGTTAACTCTCGAATTCAAGAACTATCATATGTTTATAGATGAAATCTTAGCAGCTCAAATAAATTTCAAGCTGCATTTCTCTCTCTCTCTACAAATTCATTTCTGTCTTATTTTCAACTTGTGGTTTGCTCATTTCAAAAATTACCTTTCAACCCTTTTGGCTCAATGAGCAGCACCATAGTGGTCAGTAAGAACAAGCGACTTACAAAAGGTGGCAAAAAGAGAGCCAAGAAGAAAGTTGTTGACCCATTTTCTAAGCAAGATTGGTATGATGTGCAAGCACCAGCTATGTGCAATATAAAAAATACTGGGAAAACACTAGTCATAAGAAATCAAGGAACCAAAATTGCAAATGATGGTCTCAAGGGTGGTGTTTGAAAGTGAGTCTAGCTGATTTCAGAATGATGAAGCTGCATTTAGAAAATTCAAGCTAGCTACTGAGGATGTGCAGAGCAAAAACTTCCTGGCTAATTTCCATGGCATGGACCTTACCCATGACAAAATGTGCTCCATGGTCAAAAAATGGCAGACCGTGATTGAAGCTCATGTTGATGTCAAAATTACTGCTGGTTATTTGCTTCGTCTAGTCTCTCTTGATTTTAGTGAAAACCTTAACAACCAGATTCGGAAGACCTCTTTCTTATACTCAGCATCAAGAGGTCCACTAAATCTGGAAGAAGAAGATGAAAATCATGACTAAAGAGCTGCAGACAAACAATGTGAAAGAAATGAATTCTTTCAATAAATTCCAGATAACATTGGAAAATATATAGAAAAGGCTTGCTAATCTATTTCTCTGCTCCATGATGTCTTTGTTAGAAAAGTCAAAATGCTGAAGAAGGCCACGTTTGAACTGGAAAAACTCATGGAGCTTCACAGTAAAGGTAGAAGTTCTGGAAAAGCTACTGGGGTTGAGACAGGTACTAAGGCTGAGCAAGTTGATGGATAGGAGCCCCCAGTCCAAGAATTTGTTAAAAATTCAGACTTTTCATGGTAACAAACCCTATTCGTTTTATATATATATATTTATATTTTAAATTACCTTTCAATTTTTTCATTTGTTACTGGGAGGCTTTAATTATTCTACAAATTGAAATTATTTCATTAGCAAATGTGTAGGTTTTCTGGATTCTAAATCCATTGTGAAAACTTCTGGCAATTCTCTATTGGTTTATTATAATTACCTTTGTAATCCATTGCTCTAATATCTATAACTCTGCTTTTTAATTGATTCCAAGGTCCATTTCTCAGTTTAAAAAGAAAAAGGGAAGGTTTGTTTGGTTTTCATTTTTCGGAAATGAATTCACACTGTAATTATTTAACACCTTGCTATTCTCTAGAAATTACAAAGTGCTTTGTGATGAACTACTTTAGGAAACTTTGATGTGGGTTGCAAAATTCCCAGGTCACTCCATATATCTTATTTTACACCTAGGATTTTCTCTCCCAGGAACCTGGCAAAAGAACTAATGATTCTCAAGTTTTAGTTTTTACTTGGGGTGTTACAGGATAAAATTTTAAACAGAACTCCCTCATGTGAGTAACCCATTCTACTGAACACTTACATTTCTATATCTTCATTAATTATAATTAAATCAAATCTTCAATCTCATGTGGAGATAACATAACATACTTTAAGTCTTATTTCTATTCTGTATTGTTTCATCTTCCCTTTTAATCAGAACATTTAGAACATCGCTCAGTTTCTCTTAATGCATTTATAAAATATTTCATTAGTTTCTTGTGATTCTTAGCTACGTAAAGCTCATTCTGTGCTCTTTCTTGGGTGTTCTTGAGTTTATGCTTGAGAATGCTACTTTTAAAAAATAATGCCCATGGAAGTCTGGTCTTAAAAAGCATTCATCATGTAAGCAGGTTAATTATCTCCGCACCTTGATCCTCAACAAGAACGTCCTTCAGCTTACTTTATACTCATAATCAGCACAGTGAGAAGTGGGGTCTAGAAGACTGAGATGGAATTCAGGGCTCTCTAATGCTTTAAACCATCTTCTGATGTTGCAAGAATCTATACCACCAACCAATAGGTAACTGTTAGGTTACAATCAGTTTTGTTTTCCCTATGTTTGGGAAAAAGGGACTTCATTTCTCACTTTTAATTAGATAAGGATTGACTAGAAATTAAGTCCTTTACATTAAAAAGAGACAATCTCTGAGCATCAGAACAACTAGAGAAGTTAGACAAAATTAAACAATATATCACGATTATTCTTTCCAAGACAGATGTGGATAGTTCTTCATTCTTCAACTAGCCTATTCAGGTAAGTCAAAGACAGGAAGGTCAATATGAGGAACAGATAATGAGGTTGAACGGTTTTGTCTGGCTGAAGCAGAGAAGGGGAGCTGGAAGGCAAACATCTGTCTCTTCCCGTATTATCATCCCTAAGGGGCTCTGATGACACTACTTTTAAAAATCACTACTCTACAGACAATAAGGATATTTTAGCAATACTCAGAAAGAAATCCATTTCGGTATTTAACTGCATTTTTGAGAGCGTCTTCCAAATTTACATATTTTCCATTCACAATCAATCTCAACAAAAACAAAAGCTCTTCCTTCTAATTCATGATTTTTCAGGACTGAGGATCCTCTCTGTATTCTCTTTATTATGGAATTAGATCCTGGACAATTCTCTATTGGATGGAAATTGATTTCCTTACTTCTAAGAGAGAACCACTTGATCTCAGCAGTCAGGAAAAGTGAAACCATGACAACATGCTCATAATGGGAGTTTATTATTTTTATGTGTTACGGTTTTAAATTGCTCTTGAAATTTGAACTCAGTAAAGCACAACAAAGGGACAGCGTAAAGGATTTCTTTTCATAACTGCTTATATGATCTGAGGGTGATAGTGAGCCTAGAGGAAAGAAAAGATACTTGAATTAAAAAAGATGTCCTTCATGTAGGATGCCGCTGCTCCTGACCTACCAGAAACAAAACATGAGGCTTCAGTTCCCTTCTACTAGTGGTAATGGATTTGTGCCACACTCTAAACCCAACCACTTGTGTGACCAAGAGGAGGAGGAAACAAGATGGCTGCAGGAAGGCAGGCCTAATACTGCATGGACACAGGAAACGTCAAAGGCTTACAGTTGGACCCATATATTCCCTCTCAATGACACTTAACTGAAAAAACTGGCCATGCCCTCAAAATGCGCTTTTATAATTTTAGTCTTTAAAAGATCATAAGCAAGAGGTACACCAAAGTGTGGTACAAAAGTGCAGTCTTGATTTCCATCAGCTGCAAGTGTAGAGTTCAATATATATCCAGCCACTGTGGTGAACATTTGTGGACTCGTAACCTGCTCTTTGTTCTCACCCTTGTTTTCTCTACTCATCACTTTTCCTTCATGCTACTCTACCATATTTTGGGACCCTTATAACAGCTGTCTAAAATGAATTCCAGGAAAAGGTAAGATACAAATAAATAACATCACAAGCAGTCTCCTAAAGAGAAAATTATATATTTGATGCACAGCAAAAACATTAAAGGAACAGGAAATACCACAACAACCCTTTCAAATAACTTTCATAGGTACTGGAGGTGAACACATTTTAGAAGATGTTCAATATTCTTTGACAAAAGCATTTTGTGTTAGTGCTTTGAATCTATGAATAAAAGATCCAGAAGACCATATGGGAAGGGGAAGATCAAAAAGGATGTAGTACTAGACAAAAATGAGACAAACAGTTCCCTCTGGAATCCCCATAAATTATACAGGAAGCACGCCTTCTGTTTAGAGAAGCCCATCCCACAACAGGTTTTCCAACCAGTAAAAGTAGAAATCAGAATAGAAGAGTTTTCTAACATCTCAGCTGACATTTGAAAGAGTGAAAGCAACTGAGATGAAAATAGTAAAATGGCAAAACACAACATCAGACTCTCTTTCCTAAATATTCTGCCATAACTCAGGATGCTATTTAGGCAAAAGGCCAGCCCGGAATAGATGGCCTACTGCGAACATTATTTGTGTCCATGGTCTAAAAAATGCTATTGTTTCCCTCATTTCTGTTCTTCCAAACCCTCCAAAGGTTATGAAACAGTAAGAACATATTCATTCAACTTAAAAAAGAAAGAGCAACACAAATATACTTTTAAAAATATCCGAAACAATTTAAATCTTGTATTTTAAAATAAAGCTGGCACTGGAACGGAGGAAGGCAAGGGTCCTGTTTTTCTACTTACTCTACAAGAGACTGAGCACAGAACTAAGCTGTAGAGATTTGTAGTAAGAGATGTACTGGCTGGCATCCAAAACCCTAAAAATTTGTCATTATAAATAGCTTTATGATGCACACAATTTCATTTTGTACATTACTTAGAATTTAAAATGTTTTGGAAAGCCTATGTAAGAATTTACTTAAAAGAAGTTTTAAGATATCATAAGTCTAAATTTTTAATTAAACATGAACTGATTTTTTATCCTATTTAGATATTCAAAAGCCAATGATTTATTCACATACAATTCTTTGATACTCAGGTAAAGGCACCGTCAAATCTGGTGTGTGTCTAAAAATGATATTCGCTTTCTGGCCAACGACTATTCTTAAAAATAAGAATTGATTTTTAATTTTTATAGTTTCTTTCATTTCTGAGAAGAAGTTTATTCTCATTATGAGTGTAAACAGAAAACATAATACATTTCTTTACTTTTTGAAGAAAATTATCTTTCTCACAGTGTAACAGCATTTTCAGCTCTTGATTCATGGACAAGCACCATAAGTGGCTGTTTTAGTGCTGAAGGAGGAGTGAATTCACATGTGGGAGAGCGTACAGACCTAGGGTCATCAGTAACTGTCCTGGAAAGAGCGGACACATAATTGGCATGGCATGTGCTGCTACACATCTATGTAGTAAGACGGAGGGAACCTAGGAAAGTGGTTCTAGAATGCTTCCAATCTCTCCTGAATCCTTAATATGCCCCACATCTCCTGACCTCCTTTGTTTCCTTCTTTTCTCCATTTAGTCCCAATGCATAAATGTGCAAGTTTTCCAAACTACTGAATAGGGGAATGAAACAGAAAAAAGCCTGTTACAATAAATGAGAAAGAATGACAATAATGATAGTGGAGGAACAGGGTAAAATGTCTTAAAACCGCATTCGTGACATACAGTGGGTGATCCACAAACACTGCTCAGTGGTTGAACCCTCCATGGCAAACAGACAAGGCAAGTGGTTGGACAGCAATGTCTTAAATTTCTAAATTTAATGGCCAGCAGTCTTCTTTTGAGAAATATGAATGAAAAGAGGAACAATGGTTTGCAGCATGACAAAAGAAGTGACTGACGAGCGTTTATCTTCCTTTCCTCCGTTTTCTCTCTCTCCCATTCGTTGCCATAATGAGCCAAAATTATCGATGTAGAAGGTATTATGGGAAATATGGAACATAATCTATTCAATTTAAATAAAGTTTTATTTAAACTATTGGAAACTACACACATCACTTAGACTTTAAGAAATATAACCGTCCAAATTTTATAAAAATGAAACAAATTTTAACCATAACTTCAGACAGAAAAGTAAGAGCCAAATCAGTTAACATTTAAAATACATTTTGTTATGCAACATTTAAAGGTGCAGACAGACACACGTGTGTCTGTGTGTGTGTGTGTATATATATATATATATATATATATATATAGATATAGATATATAGATATATAGACATGAAAATAGTATAACCAAATCCCTTTGTAGTCATTACCAGCTTCAACAAAAATAGTGAAAGCGTGGTCAAATATATCTCATCTATACCTCCACCCACTATTTTCTCTACATTACTAGATTATGATGAAGCAAATCTCAGACATCATATCACTTAATAATAATAATAATAATTTTAGATGTATATCTAAATAGATACTTTGAAAAGACCATTAGCACAATAACTTATCATACCTAAAAAACTTAACAGTAAAATTCTTAATATCAAAAATATCTAGTCAGTATTCAAATTCCCTAGTTCAGTTTTTAAAAACAGTTGGTTTCTTTGAATCAAGACCAAACAACATTCCACATATACTTGTTGCAATATCTCTAAAACTCTCTTTTAATATATAGTTTCATCTCCCTCTTTCTCACACTCTTTTTCCTGTTGGAAATTACTTCATTTGCCCTGCAGAATTCCGGACAGATGGATATAAGTAATGTATCAGCACAGTGTCATTTAACAGGTTCTTCCGTCTCCTATGAATTGTTATTTACACCTAGATGGTTAAGCACTTTGGGGGTGAGAGTGCATCGTAGAGAATGTTATGTACTTCCCATTGCATCACATCGGGAGGCCATCATTTCTAGCTATCTCCTGTTCTGTGATATTAACACAAGGCGGACCAGTGGGTTCAGGTGCTGTCAGCCTGATCTATTCACTGTAAAGTTTCCCAGCATCTATACAACGAATGATGTTAGCAGCTGTTGGTGAACATTGATCTACATACATTATTTTGTTAGTGGTTGTAAAATTCATCCAAGATTTTAACTTCTAGACTTACTACTCTAGTCAATAATATCATTTCAACCTTTGTATTTATGTTTATAAGGAATACAATAAAAAACTGTCCCACTTACTATTTACAAATAAGTCTTTACTGAAAAGTATTTTGCTAATGCTGCTCATAAAATAATATAGATCTGTATTTTGAACTTCCTAAGCACCAGTTCTTGTATTATGCTTGGTAATATTTGAATTTGCTCGGTGGCTCAAATAGCCCCATTATTGATAATGTAACTAAAGGGCGGGGGAGGTAGATCAGCCTTTAATTGGTTTGTTCTGATGCAGAGACTACACATCACAGGCTCCTCGAATAATTGGCTGTTAATTGTTCCTTTCCAATAAACAAAAGGCTCGGAAAAATAAACACACACATATTCTCTAAAGACATTTCTTCTTGGATTATAAGCAGTCCATTAATGCAAACCAAATGCTGTTATCTAAACTGCTTGACAGTGGTTAAAATGTGTAATTGTTTAATATAAGATTTTTTTTAGCTGTGAAAATCTGTAGCCTACAGGCTTTTCCCCCTCTTCAGTTTTAGAGCATTTTTTCCCACTACTTAATTGTGGAGTAACAAAACAGCAGAGTAGAAAAATCTATGCAAGAAACAGATTAGATTGATTTGTTATTAAATAGATTGTGAAGCCTCAGGGAGGATAGCTATAATAACAATTCAGTCACTACAAAGTCTGGCAAACTTGTCAGTTGTTTTTTTTCCCCCTTGGCAGACATGCCATGTTCATTTTTACAGCAAGCTGACTACTGAAAATGCACTAATAGATGGCTCTCATTTTTAGGAAGACAATCGCATTTCCAATTTCCTTTTCTATACATCACTGGCTTAGAACTGTACAAGGTAATAGTTCTCTGAAGGGTTAAGGAAACAGCTCATCACAATATATCAGTCTTTCCACTTTGTCCTTAACCTGCCAAATGGTGATGAGAATGTAAACTCAGCATCAACATTTCTTTATTTCACATGGTGATCACAGTGATTAGACGAAGGAATGGTAAACTTTGCCTCCTAAAATAATGAACTGGAGAAACTACATTAGTGAAAATATATTTTTCAAGATTGTTTTCCAGAATCTTTGAATTAATAT
Source organism: Rhinolophus ferrumequinum (assembly GCF_004115265.2). NCBI lineage: Eukaryota > Metazoa > Chordata > Mammalia > Chiroptera > Rhinolophidae > Rhinolophus > Rhinolophus ferrumequinum. The sequence goes on from NC_046291.1 coordinate 63,456,008, forward strand.
CTAATGACTTATTGTAACATGTTTGTGATCACCTAGAACAGAAATGGTCGTCACTCCAGAGTTTCCATAAAGGAAAGACAAATAGTGGTAATGGATATGGGGCAAAGGGCTAGTGGTTTTACAATTTTCTTTGTATAGTGAGCACGGTTTTATACCAACTGTGTCTATTTGGGGTGGTGGAATGGAGTGAAGTGAGGTGCGGTGCTGAAGTTTTCTAAAACCATTTATTGATACTCCAGTGGAAAACCAATAGAATAACACTATCTTTAGGGAAAAATATCATCCTAATACTAAATTCAGGTCTGTAGCGATTAAAACCAAAGCAAACTTAAGACACAAAAACACCACCAAAACGAACACCTTTTTAAACAGAAGGGTACAAAACATCTACTAGCACAAGTGCTATTACGCAATAGGTGTTCAGTGGCTATGGTTCTCCCTACGATATACTTACAAAGAAGTATTTCACCAAAAGATATGAGAAACGAAGATATCAAGATAAGGCCTCCTGGGATTAGTCTGGACAGGCAATATAATCTGACCAACACAGCACTTTTGACAAATTAAAAATAATAAAATGTAGACATCTATTTAAGCAGCTACTAAGGTGCTTTGTCATTTTGCTAGTTATGCATAATGATACCTCCTGCAACACTAAAAATTTCAGGCTTTTGTATCATTGTATTACAACAATAAAGCAAAGTATAAATATTTATTGAGTGAATTTAGAGAAGACATTATAAACATTTGCAAGGGAAAAAAAGGGGGGGCACTAAAGGAAATGTGAAAATAGAAAGTAATGTTACTATCATCTGTTTGGGTTTTCACTTACCCTATGATGCAGATTTGGATAATTTAGTTTCTATTATGATAATATATAAAAGGCTGTTTCTTCTACATACTTGTCATAATACTAAAAGATTTGTATCCTAAAAATAGATTAATATGATGCACTTTGTGGTGTGATGTACTAAGATGTGCTGTACTATTTTAAGATATACATCTCAATGTTATTTCAGCTCAAAAAAACTAATGATAGAACCAAAAAGAATAAGCCATATTATTCACTAGAAAAATGGGCAAACAATACGAATAGAAGAGGAAACTCAAAGGGATCATAAGGATATGAAAAGCTACTAAACCCTGCTAGTTACCAAAAATGCGAAGTAAAATGAGATAACATCAGATTGGTAATATTTAAAGATCCTGTATAATATTAAATGTTGGCCAAAAAGAAAAAACCCAAAAACTGAGACACCTGGAAGTTTTTCACATACTGTTTGAGAGGGTACAATTATTGAGCTACTTCAGAAAGCACTTAAGCAAGTTCTAGAAAAAGTGGAAGTGTGCATTCATTATGACCCAAATATTCCACATCGAATGATATATTTTCCAGAATATTACATACGTAAACCAGAAGGTATGTTGAAAAATGTTCATTGTTGTATTATTTATAATATTAAAAAGTGAAGCCTAAATGTTTTTCAACAGAAATGGCAAAACAGTTTAATATTCTATGAAATATATAGCAGCAGTTAAAAAAATAAGCCAGATATACACATATCAATAAGGAAAGATCTCAAATGCTGAGTAGAAAAATCAAGGCACACAATCATACATAGACTATAACATTTGTGTAGGTTAAAAAAGCAACACAAAATATTGGCCAAGGATGTAAATGATGGATGTATCATACAAAACTCACAAAGTAAACTGGAAGACTATACACTAGTGGTTAGCTATTGGGAAGGGAGAATGGGACAAAGGGGGCTTGACTTTTATTTTAATATACATTTTTTTATAAAGAAGTCAGTGAGGAATTATCAATAACTTTCAATTCTGTGAATACTTAATTTTTGTTACATTATTCTCTGTACTTAATATTTTAACTATTTCTCAAAAGAAAGATTAAAAAATACAGATAAAACCCAAGACGACAGTAATAAGAAAATATATGATTAAAGTAATTATTAATTCCTACAAAGTAGTAAAAGTAAATTTTTTCAGGAAGCAACTTGAAATATACTATATGGCCTATTTAAATTACTTTATAATTTGTCTATATATATATATGATTAAAAAATCTAATGACTGAGTGGGGGCTAATATAATTCTTGTATTGATTCAATAATTCATCACTGTTACATATTTGAACAACAGTAATTATAGAACGTGAACTATGAAAAATTACAGAAAATGAAATAATGTTATTTTAATTAAAATGGCTCTTTAAAAGATAATTAAATAATGTCATGGTACATATATTTTAGATGCATGGGCCTCTGATTTTAACAAGTATTTTCCTCTTCATTAATTAGGAAAATTAATACAGCTGGGCTGCCTCCATATTTAAGCAATGTATTAAAATAGTCTTAAAATAATCTGAAAACTTTGATATTAACTATAAACTTGATCTCTTTTTGTGGTTCCTTCTAACCATATCACCCACTTTAACATTTTAAAATGCTCAGTCTAAGAAATAGGTAATTCATTTTTAAATATTTATTACGATTAAAAACATTTTGTTGTATAATGTTCTAGGTTCGTAAAAGATTCTGTTACTTATGAAAACTACTTGGCTTAAAATCCAAATTCTACATGGTCATATTCGTAGGTTAAAATAGGTTAGTTTTATAGAATACTAGTTGATTTACCTTGGGTTCACATGCCTTAAAGAAGATTTAGTTTACACAAGTTTAATTCAGATGGGTAGAGAGAGTTGCCACTTGGAATTGTGTGTCCCAGATGAAACTGGCTTGTGACAGGAATGGCAATGAGAAGTAATAATTAAAATGCCTTCTGGAAGAACTGTGCTGGAGCAAAGCGCTACAGAAAAATGACTTCTGTAGAACTGCAGGTCAGCCGCAGACTCATTTGGATCTTTCAGGTGTGGTACTCTTTACTGTATGATACAAAACTTTACAAACTTTACTGTATGATACAAAAATTTCCTGTTTACAACAGGAATTGCATCCTAAAAATTCGGTGTTACTAAGTTTGCTCACAAGAGCAACCATTTAATAAGTATTCACTGCAGAGAACCCCAAGAGGGTTTCCGATAATTACATTCAAATATCCAATAGTTTATTCTGCATTTAGTCTGAATTAGAAATGAAATCAGAGAGATTTTATTTGTTTGACCATTAAGAGAGTCACTAGTGACCAAATACAGCACTAAGAAAGGAAATTTGGTAAATCATATTCTGATGAATATTACAGGACTCCCAAATAATTAACTGAACGAGGACAACTAGCTCAGCAACATGCAAGGATTTACTGTCACAGAAAGCAAAGGAGAAAGAAGGCAAGCCCTTGTGAGTGAGTAGGAAGATGGCTGGTAAGCTAAGGGGATTCTCTCCCACTCCCTGACCCCAAACTAAGAATTCTCAGAACAAAACCCTTGGGATTTTCCCCGCTTAAAACCTGAGACATAGCAGCATTATTCACAATAGTCAAAAAGTGGAAACAACCCATATATCTATTATCTGATGAATAAATAAATAAAAAGTGATATATACATATAATGGAATATTATTGGAAATAAAAAGCGATGAAGTACTGATACATGCTGCAACATGCATGAACCTTGAAAACATCATACATGCTAAGGGAAAGAAGCCAGTCAGAAAAGGCCATACTACTGTATGACATCGTCTATAAGAAACGTCCAGAACAGGCAAATCCATAGATGCAGAAAGTAGAATAGTGGTTCCCAGGGGCTGTGGGTGGGAAGAATGGGGAAGGAGTACTAATGGGTAGATTTTCCTTTTTGGGGCGATGAAAATGTTCTAAAATTAAATAATGGTGATGGATGTACAACTCTGTGAATATACTAAAAATACTGAATTGTACACTTTCAAAGTCTGAATTTTATGGTATGTGACATCTATCTCAATAAAACCATTATTTAAAAACCTCAGGTTGGGGCTGGTGACAGCACTAACGGTCATAGCGACAGAACTTCATCAAGCATCTTCCTGAAGTACATTAAATGAGTAATAAACTGTCAAGGCACAAACAGTCAATCTTTTTAAAGACTCTTCATTTTTAAAGCATGTATTACTGAGAAGTTTTATTTCACAATGACTTAAAAATACTTGAAGAAAAGAGGTGAACCATGAAAAAGCCTTTTCTGCCACTGTCAGAGTTTAAGCATTTTTAGAATTTTTATTAGAATCAATGGAAAACTGATGGGCACCAGGAGATGACCCCATAAAAAATATCTGAATGGCAGTGGAAAATAAAACCTTTTTATTAAAAAATAAGAGTTTTTTTCTTAAGTGGCAATAAGAAGACTATTTGTCAAGATTGTATGACCTTTTCGAAATCATAAAGAATTTTATTTCAGCAGGGCTTTAACTACCTGAAAGCCAAGAGAGATAATCTTAGGAAGAGTGTGAAGTTATTTAATTTCAATATTGCCAACCATGTTCCCCCTCATTCAGTTGATATAAACAGCATTTTTCTCAGGGTCTACAGTAACTTTCTAATACCAGCAGCAGCCGGTTAAAGGCAGGACCATATGTAGGGAACACATGCTTCCAAATGGGGTAACATAATTTTAAATAATGTACCAAAAATGAAAAATAAAAACTTAAAACTGTGCTTTAATTCTAACAGCTACCATTAACATTTAATAATTTTTGTAATTATTAAAGGTCCACTTTTTAAGTATCTTTTTTTGACTTCAGATAAAAAGTTAGTGCTTCATTTTAATGAGCAGTCAAGCTATGATTTACAAGATAACATATGTGGAACCAATTTATGTGCCCCAAAGAAATAAACTTTCTTCTCACCACCCACAACTTATCTAGAAGTAATAGAAAGCAAAGTTTCTCAGTTGCTGGTCAATAGTAAGATTCCAAGTCTGCAATCACAAATAGTTTTGAAATTCTGTACAATAAAATCTGAGAGATAGTTCCTTGAATTTGAAGATGTCATATTTTCATTACTGACTCTTCAATTGGAATTAAATTTTATTCTCCTTTCGTAGTTTTGTTATCCAACAAGCTGAACCACTAATGCAATTTCTCTGCTTGCATGTAACATGCAACACACGCCATACTTTGTACACTTGAAGGTTAAATTCAACTTGTAGTCGTACTTCCCCTGGCCAAGTCTTCCACCCACAGAGTGAAGCATGCCACTGGATGGCTGTAGTGATCTCTAACCATTGCTAAATTAGCATCCATAGGCTGCTGGTCTAGCCCCACACTTTGTGTCCCCTTGGGAATTTGTCAGGCAGATGGGAGCCATTAAAAGTCAGGCCTGGGGTGGCCAGATGGCTCAGCTGGTTAGAGCACGAGCTCTGAACAACAGGGTTGCCGGTTCGATTCCCACATGGGCCAGTGAGCTGCGCCCTCCACAACTAGACTGAAGACAACCAGCTGCCGCTGATCTTCTGGAGGGTTGGCTGGATGGCTCAGTGGGTTAGAGTGAGAGCTCTCAACAACAAGGTTGCCAGTTCAATTCCTGCATGGGATGGTGGGCTGCACCCCCTGCAACTAAAGATTGAAAACGGCGACTGGACTTGGAGCTGAGCTGCGCCCTCCACAACTAGATTGAAGGACAATGACTTAGAGCTGATGGGCCCTGGAGAAACACACTGTTCCCCAATATTCCCCAATAAAATTAAAAAAAGAAAACAAAAAAAAATTAGGCCTGGCATAGCAAAGTGGGACTTCAGGAATAAGACAAAAAATTAGCCAGAAGTAATTCCCTCAACTTACATTTTTTTAGAAATGAAGAGAATGAAATGTAGCAAACTTTTTCAAGTGGTTGTGTCTTTTTTCAGGTTAATACAAATATTCTGTATGTTGACTGTGGCAGTAGTCATATAACTATAGGCCAAAGTTGTCAAAAATCACAAAACTGTACACTACAAAGAGTGAATTTTACAGTAAGTGACTTACACTTCAATAAACCTGATTTAAAAACAAAACAGTTCTATCTGAATGATAGAATTATGGATTTCTCTCTTTATATTCCCTTCAACTTTATAAATTTGTGTCTAAGATGAGCATTATTTAACTCCAAGTCAGTAAAAAACAGAGTAAGAACCCTGCTTTGGCCACCTCTGCCCCTTCCATGCCCTTGGGAGTGAAGGAGGGCAGGGGAAGTCCCCAGGGTGAGAAGGTGGGCCCTAACTGTGGGGTAATGGGCCCATTTACTGTCCCCCCATGCAGTGAAATGTGAGAACAATACCCTATTGATGGTAATGCAAGGTGAAAAAGAATAAATCCCATATTCATCAAAATTTGGATGTGAGGGTTGTTGCTTCGCCGATGGAGGAGGTTTAAAGTGTATTATTTCCTTCCGAGGTACCTGTGCTACGAGAGTCTCCTGAGATGAGCAGTACATACCCTGAAGGCCAGTTCCGTTGCTAAGGCCTGCACAGCACGCACTTGGACAGCGACCTGCACCACGGCATCTCACCTCTCGGCGCCCACTGCCACCCAGGACTCTGACAGGCTAGGAATAAATGTCATCAGGGCACACTGCCTGCTTGGAGTACCTGAAATTGAGCTATTCATCTACATACGCTAAATATCATCCTTTCGTCACACCGGAGTGTCAGAATTGGCCTCCTGGAGAATTACGTTTAGCTAAGGTGCTATTCCATCCATTTACATTCCATTCAGCAATGAAAGAAAGAGCGCTATGAGTCTGATTTTGTAATTTAGAGACAGAGTACTGCGGACACAGTCTGCCTCATCATACGAATAGAGTGGTCTCTCAATGATGACGCATGAGAGAAACCACTCAAGTCTCAGACCCTGGAATGGTAAATCCTCCTGAATAACCCAGTTTGTTTTTATTTTCTAGATACTTTGAATCATGTAATGCATTAGTGCTTCTCTCTTTAGCATGGCTACTGGGACACTCAGAACCGAAGTGGCTCCCTACTTTTAGCAAATGCATGAAATGCTAACAACTTACGTTTTGTACACTATTCTAACCTTGGCTTCAACTTCTTTTTCTAATCTTTATCTTCCCTTTGTCCTAATTTCTTCACTACATTTTTGGTGTTTGTGTTTTTTTAAAGATGTTTCAAGTACTTTTAGAATGAGGTGGAATATTAAATACATAAATAACTATAGTGTACCAGTACACATACAGAAAAGCTGTAACTCTTCAATAAACTGATTCTACAGTCTACCTTCAATGAAGTATTAAATACACAGATAACTATAGTGCACTCAAAACAAATGCAGAAAACTAGTATCCTCTCTATTAACTGATCCCATAACCCTCTTTAATTGAGGTGAAATATTAATACATCGATAATTATTAAATGTACAGGTAACTACAGTGGACTTGGTATCAAGGTAGAAAGTGTAACTTCTCTATTAACTAATGGCTCGACTTCAGGGCTTTTCAGTGTTGCAGTGGAAATTTTTGATATATCATCTTTGGATACAGGCTCCATCAATTCCAGATAAAGGATAATTACATACTGATATTGCTTGTATTATTAATGTTTTGCAGTAAATAAAACAAATGAAAACTCCTATCAGAAATGGGGTTTTTATAAGCTTATTTAGAAGATTATACTTCTAAAGAGTCATCAATAAAAAACCAAGCAATCATTTTAATCATTAAGATTTTTTTTTTAAAGTTCTCAACAACACATATTACAAGTGAACTGCCAGTGGTAACTGTGTGGTTCATTTTTCAGGACATTTCCTAAGTAACAACATGCAGAACTCAGTTTCTCTACCTAAAAAATGGGCACATCTCACGGCATGGGTTAAAAACTCATCTTTGGTACTGTAAATGTGAGGGAACTGAATTGCTCGGTTTTAGAGCCATTCATCTGAGAGAAGGATTCATAGTACATCATCTAGCACAACATGCGAGTTATGAGTCATTTATTAAATAGGACCTCATGCCACTGCCCGCCTTCTTATTCACAGGGTGAGGCCAATAATGGCAAGCTTTGCACAACTGAAAAAGTCAGTGAAAATGTAATTGTATTTCCCTTTGAGTTATTAATGTCATCTTTGGATTAGAAAAAGTAAGGAAATCTTACAGATCACCTTACCAACAGAATCTAAACCAAACAAAATGAAAGATAATTAGTTATTAAATGTCCACTTTGCTGGCTGAACTCACTTCATGTAAGAATGAACTAGGAAGCCACATGACTGTAAGCCATCAATGCGCCTTTTAATTTCCTCTGAGCAAATCAGAAATAGCTAACAAGAAAGAGGTCTTGAGTCTGAGAACTAATTTCTGTTTTTCTGTACCTTTAGATTCTGGTTCCGAGACTAATAATAGGTGGGGACTAGAAGGTATAAGGGAGATGTCTCAAGTGACACAATAAAAACCTAAGCTCTCTTTACTAACACTGCTTTCTAATGGGTTTCTTGCCAGTGTGTAAACCTGGTGGTCACAGAGCAGAGTAACTATGTCATAGTTTTCCTGAGGTCCACTGAAAAGCACACATAGGTTTGAAGAGAGCAGATGACAAAGGGTAGACAGAATCCCAAAGATGCCAGTAGATAGGTTACGCATGCCTACTTGGTAAGCTCCAAACACACTGGGCTTCATTAAGGTTCACTGTTCATTCAATGAACATTTGGCTGGATGCCTGCCTGCTGAGCACCAGGCACTGTGCCAGGGCTGTGAGGTGGGCTGGGCCTTATCACCTCATAAGAGAGCTAATACAGGTACAGAGGAACAGTTACAAGATGAAGAGAGATGATTTTCCTGAAGAAACTTGGGAAGAGCTGTAAGGAAGTGTTAGCATTTAATTGGGAGCATCGAGAACATATGAGAATCCAACATGAGATGCGAGTAGGGCAATGAAAGATAACTGATTCTAACCAGAGCTCACTGACTAAAGAAACCCACCTGACGCATAACCCTTAAGATTTCCTAATAGATTCCTTTCTTGCTGCCTGGCCTCTCTTCATTCTCATCTACACAGTGCACTATTAGGATAAATGCTACCAACCGCCACAACTTCCAATAGGTCTCCTTTACAGACATAAGTACAGTGAAGCTTATCATCACCCTGGTTCCCAGTGCCCCACAATCAAACGCCAACTTTACCTTTCCAACATCATAAGCCACTGGGTCCTTTCAGAACACATCCTAGACACCTGTGAGTCACTTGGTGCTCCAACACAACGGCAGTGTGGAAGCACCTTTGTGCATGCTTTTCCCCTTTCTCTGGGCAGCCCAGCTCCTATTTCTGCAGGACCCACTCATTCAGCCCACATGCACTGACTGAGCCCCAGAGACATGCCAAGCACATCTAGACACAAAGCACCAAACTCACTAAGTATCACTCACAATACGTGTTTTACTAACAGATTTTTCACAAACCTGTGGAATTAGCTAATTCAATCATATAACCTTAAAATTATTATACTTAGTATTTTAAAACTTAAAGTGCAGAAAATAATCTAGTAGCCACGCACATATCAATCACCGGTCATTAAACAGATGTTACTATTTTGTCATGTTTGCTCCAAATGGCAATCTTAATAAAGCCTAATTCCTGATAGTTTCCTCCTCCCTTTCTCCGTAGAGGCACCAGTGTCTTAAATTGGTGTCATTCCAAAATATTCTTACTTTTACTATACATGCATACATCCGTAAACGATAGCAAACGTTGTTTAAATATTATACAGTATTGTTATGTATATTTTAAAATGTTCATAATGATATCCTCCTATACCCATTCTTTTGTAACCTGTGGTTTTCACTCAGAATTCTATTTTGCACAGATGTCCATATTGATACATGTATATCTAGTTAGTTCATTTTAATTGCTCTCAAGTTTACTTATCCACAGTTTATTTCCCAGTTCCATCCCGATGGAAAATTACGTCCTTTCTAATATTTTATTAAGTTGGTGCAAAAGTAATTACGGTTTTGGCAATTATTTTTAATCTTTTCGACTGCACTTACTTTTGCACCAACCTAACACTTTTGCAAATAATGCTATAGTGAGCATCCTCATGCCTGTCTTCCCGTGCACACCTGTCAGACTTTCTCCAATGATACCAAATCTTGAAGTTTTAAATCTTACGCTTCTGCCTGATTCTCACTCACTGTTGAGGTTTTCTGACTTTAATTTTATAATAACTGATTGTGAACTCATCTTTAGTGATGTTAGTTTCTCATCTGGGGATTCCCGAACAATGTGGAGTTACATCTGGTTATAGACTCACAGGTGGTACACACCTGGGGTTTGCCAGGGGTGCAGCCCTATGAGAGTCATGGCTTCATGAGGCGACCTTAAGTTCAAACATACCAGCCTGAGCACACATGCGTACAAGGCCTCATTCTTTGGTCCCTGCATAGGGATTAAACCCAAGACTCTAGTGCTTTTTTTGGGGGGTTAACTGTCCCAGGCCTCCTGCAGAGGCAGCTCTGCCTTCTAGTTCTAGCACCTGAGGATTTTCCTTTCTCTTTTGCCATTTCCTCTATGTACTGACTTATATTATTGATATAGCAAGTATTTCTAAATTATCAAGAGAATTTCTATAGTTAGTTAAATTGCCAGAATAAAAGTCCTAACTGAATTCTTTAAATATTAATTTTTCTATTAGTGTAAAATTATATATTTTAAAATCTTTGTTGGCCTTTACTTTTTGGAAATATATAATACGATGGTATTGAACTTATAAATTGCTCTTTTTCATGCTAAAGATCCAGATAACTAAAAAAAAATAGTGAATAAATTAAAATCAGTTTTTGACAATTTTAACTTCCTTGACAAAGTATTTCACTGAGTATTACAGAGTTAGAAATTTTTGATTTACAATTTTACACCTTGTTTCTAATGTATCTTCCTATGAAAAACTGGCTGGACATTTTAAAAATGATCACATAATTTGATATTTGTATTTTAAAAATTTATTTATCTTATTTGTATCCTTCATGCCTTACTAAACAAACTAAATGCATAATGGTTAACGATCTGAGATGAAAAATTTCATGAGTACACAACTTACCAACCTAATATTTTTGAATTCATAGCAACAATTAGGTAGAAAATATAAGCTACATACTGCATTCTCTTCATTAAGAATTTTTTGAGAAGTAGAACAATGACAATGTTAGAAATAACTGAGAGACAAGTTACTATGGGCACATACCTACTTAGGAGGAAGCAAACCAAGCGTAAAAATGCAAGCAACCAAAGTATTTTACGGTAGGCTTTTGTGGAATATGTAATTATGAAGAAAGCAAGCCACAGAAAGGATAAGCAGGGATATCATCGTTTGGAGCTTAGGGAAGTCATTTTTATAGTAATGATGTTTTTAAATAATCTAAGAGGCTATTTAAATATAAAATAGTAATTATGATTAAAGATTTTTTTCAGTAATATATTGGTTTTGAATTTACTATATTTGAATACACTGAATTAGTTCACATAGTAATTACTTCACATAGTGGTTTTACAGAGTTCTAGAAGAACTCAAGGCAAATTGAAGGTATTTTCAAAAGCTAACTAAATGATTACATTCCTAGTAACTATTTCCTAGTAAAAAACAATCAATACCAGGTTTTCAAAACTAATTAGCTTTACCAAATAATTAACAATTAACTTTGGAAAAACATCCATTATCTGTGTCTACATATGATGAAACAAATTTCTAAAGACAGCATAGTAGCTGTTGGTACAGAAGCTTACCAATGCCACATAAAACACATCAAGCACAAGATTGAAGGATAATCAATACTGCAAGAGGCTTCTCAAAATTAGAAGAAATTGACATTTTTGGTGTCAAATTCAGGAAGTCAAGTTAACAGTGACAACACTAACAGAATCACTTGCTGCATCCGGGACAACTTAATAAGGCATGTAACTGGAAGGTGTGTAAAAAGCTAGAGCCGTCGGCCTGTACCTGGTGCTGGCGATGCTTGGTGACTCTGCTCCAAGCCTACATCTTTCTAGCTGACTGGCAACAATCTGCCTTTCCACTTCCAGTTCTCGGGTGAGTCGTTGAAACTGAAGCTCCTGTGATTCAAGGAAATAAAAGGCATATAAGGCGGCAAGGTTTGCTGCTCAGAAAGATATATGAATTACTGTATGTCACAGGAAACATAGGAACATACCCATAACATAACACTAGTGTGGCTTTGTGAAATCAGCGTTTTGGAAAGAACTGTGGGCCTAAACACCCTCCTGATTTGTAGACTTTTCAACCTTAAAGGTACTAGAATACTTGCTTTTGTTTGCAATTAGAAACATCTAGAGATTTATTTGCTTTTCTTTTTTCTTTTTCTGGTGCTAATTGAGGTCTTCAAATGGTACTTCTGCTACAGTGCTGTACAGAGCCTGTACTTGATGTGTCTACAATAGAGGCCCACAAAGCAATAAAAGGTCTTCGTCCTCATTAGCTAATTTTTATATCCCTCACACTGTTTGTAAGCACAGCATTAAAAAAATGTAAGTTCCCATGATGAGAATCATTTTACCATTTTTAACAGAAGCCTTTTAATTGTTAAGGAAAACAAAATCATTCTAGTCCCACAGAGAAAGTCTTGTTATATTTACCAACAATATAAACAGCAAAATTTTTCTATTGTCACAAATGTATTCATGTGCCACGGTCTGAAGGAGGGGGGGATTTAAAAAGTCTGAGCAATAATATAGAAGTTAAAATTGTATTAAAAACCTGGAAAGACTGAAGAAATTATATTTCCCATTCTATGTTGTATCATAAAGGCAAGGAAGTTGTATTGTAAGAGAAGATGCTTTTAACTTTTATACTTATCTCACTGTTATCTTGACAGGATTTTAATAAATAGGAAGCATGCTATGCTATAAAACACCTATAGATCAAATCAAGTGTACTCCAAAGGCTTTGAAGCCACAAATAACATCTTCAATAACACCTCAAGCTCCCCTGTGCCATATTATCTCCTTACAAGTCTACTCAAAGCAAATGCTGAACTTGTACGGTGTTTCATTGGACACTTGTATGGTGTTTCATTGGCTAGTTCAAAATACCAGGCACATGAACCCAAAACCTACAAACTAATCAGAAATAAAACTACCTGAGCTATCTGTGAGTAAGTACTTGTTTGCCATGAAAAAATAAAAATTAACTGAAAAAGTATTAACTCCCTGTGCAACCAGGCAAATGGGCAATTACTTGACAGCACTGATTTTGCCAATTCTACAAACTATTCTTAGAATAATTTTTAAGAAACAGTCCCTGAACTACTTACTGTTTTCTGATAATGAGAATCCTTTTCTAATGAGCCCAGTTGGTGTGGGCGTATAGAGCAGGGCCTGAATGAATGGCTGGCTACATGATGCTGTACAACACGACCATAATGGGTCAGTGGGACACTGCCAGTCTCTCTGCAGACAATTCCTAGACCACTGGTTCTTAATAAATGTTCAGCAACAAAAGACCACATAGATAATAACTGCACAACATTCAGCATCAGGTAGCTGATTTTAAGGACAAATTGTATTGTTTACCTCACACTTAGTCTTTCTTTGCCCTTAAACAGTATCATATTTTTTGTGATACACTTCCAGTCCTTCAATTATTTTAATCGGTTATTTATAATACGCCTCTTTTCCCAGAAGACTGGCTGCTTGTATCAATCTGGGACAGGAAAGGTCCATCGGTGAATCCCAAAATATTCTTGAGCTTTCACATTACCTTTGTTTTCTGATTTCGGTGGCTATACGGATCGAGGGCTGGAGTGTTTTCTAGAATTTGGGATGGCCAAAAGTTACCAAGGTAGGATTAAGATACATTTTGTCAAATGAGGACATAAAAAAAAAAAAACTCCATTCATAGAAAAAAATTCCATTTTAGTGGATTTTTATCAGGTTTGTGACTATGCTCTTTTGAGCATCCTTTGAAGAAAATGGTTGGGAAATTTCCTCCTTGAAGGCAGAAGTTGGAAGCCACTGTCCCGTAATTCCTTCCTTCAGAAGCAGAGACAAGTGGCTTTGGCTCTGCCAAGAATATGCCAGACTGACTCAGGTGCTGAAGCCAAGACTTTGACGTTAGGAAACACAAAGCTCATTTTCTTCCCTCCACTTCCTCACCGCACTTCCTGCTGTAGGTCTCAAGGTCATATTCTTAACATGGAAATGACCTCCATGTAAACTGCTACGTTTATGCTTCGTTGGCAGTGTTAGTGGTTTCTCTATCTGACCACGTTTGTGGCACAGATTTTGACACTTCCTGGAAGCTTAGTCTCAAGCAAGGCTTGTTCTCCATTCCTTACAACAAATGTGGGAATTCACTTAATACTCACTTAATAAATGCCTTTTTCTGCACAATTAGCCATGTCAGTCACTGTATCTTGCAACTAGAAACCTTGATTGACACACCTACAGAAACCATTTGCAGTTGTTGAGCTACTAGGAGAGCCCATGCACCCATGATGTCGCTACATTTTTTTCTTTAAAAGTTGGGTAATTCTGTTAACATCCGTATGAAATGAGTAAAGTCCACATTTTATTCCTGCTGGCCATGGAGTCCATAATACTGAACATCACTTGGTACTTGTATCAAAACCATTCTACCCATTATTTGCTCACACTTCTCACAAGCAGGATGTTATTAAAGCCCTGAAAGCACAGTATCGAGAAGCATGGGGTTTGTTAACATTACCCAATACCTGTGAATATTTATTTACAAGTAAAATATATGTATATTTTGTTACAAATTAATATTATCCTTACATAATGTAAATTGAATGCCGAGATGGATGAGTAGGGTGTAAATATTTGACAATTCTGTCTCTACTGGCTTCTTTGACTGATGACGAAAACAGTATTACAGTCATATAAAAACACATCTAATGATTTCTAAAATAACACTCATTAAGATGATTATGTAGAGATACCATCTACAAATATAAAATGTTTATATTTTATCCTCTAAACTTAGATTATAAAGGCTGATCCTTAAATCAGTATCCAAAACTGGGCATTTGGATTATAAGGGGATCTTATATTTGTTCTCCTTTGAGAGGAGCAAAGAAAAGAATGTTAAAAGCACGTGCCAATGATTTAGTATATCACAATTTCCTCTTAAATTCTGGCAAAAAAGACCATAAGCAAACTTTGAAAGTCAAGTCTACTAATATGCTATAAAAATGGAGTCAGTTCACATTTGTTTGAAAGCTTTATTTTTACCTTATGTCTCTCATGTAAAGATATTGACAAATATTCTGAGAGAATCATGGAACAAAAGAAACAAAGCTTCACTTTCATGACCTTGTATGGCTCTCGTATGGCGGACACAGCTGCACTGTCCAAGGAAGGACATGGTGCTCCAGCTGTCAGCTACTGCAAAGGTGCCCAGCTGCAAAGAACCACCTTGACCAAAGGTATACCCTTCTGGGTAGGCTGCATCTAGCCCCTGACTGAAGTGCGATAAAGGCCTGGCTCCGATTTGTTAGAGATCTCCCCGGGGGCTTGGCCATCCTGTGTAGTCTCTGGACTTCTCCCCTGCCCAATCCTGATTTTCCTTCCCCTCTCTCCTCCAGTGTTGATTTGTAATAAATACTCTGCATGCTAAACTCCATCTCAGGGAGACCCCAACCTGAGACACTGCCGTTTTTTGGCTTCTTTTTATAGAAAATTTCTTGACAGAAACTTTCTCTCCTAATTTTAATACTGTGATTTAAGTCAAATGTACAGAAAAGGCACAGACAATAACACAATGAGCTTTGGAGAACCTGACCCAGCTATAGCAAATCTTAATATTTTGCTACATTTGCTTCAGGGTTTTCTGAGAAATAAAACATTACAGATACAATGAAATTCCTTGTTTTCTCTCTTTCCAATACTATTCCTTTCTCTTCCTTCCTCCCCAGAAGGAACCATTATCCTGAATTTGGTGTTTAATAATCACATGAATATTTTATATTATTGCTACTCCGTATTTACAGATCCATAAGTGACATATGAGGTCTGACAAGTTCGTGAACTTGTTGCAATGATATTACTGACCTGTTTTTCTATATCAGAGGGATTATTCATTATGAATTTGTACCAACTGGACAAACAGTCAACCAAGTTTACTATTTGGAAGTGCTGAAAAGGCTGCGTGAAAAAAGTTAGATGACCTGAACTTTTCACCAACAATTCATTGTTCTTGCATCACTACAATGCACAAGCTCACAAGGCACTGTCTGTGAGGGAGTTTTTAACCAGTAAACAAATAAATGTATTGGAACACCCTTCCTACTCACCTGATCTGGCCCCCAATGACTTCTTTACCCAAAGACAAAGGAAATATTGAAAGAATTTTGATGACATGCAGGACATCAAGGGTAATATGACGACAGCCCTGATGGCCATTCCAGAAAGACAGTTCCAAAATTGCTTTGAAGGGTGGATTGGGTGCATAGCTTCCCAAGGGGAGTACTTCAAAGGTGACTGTAGTGATATTCAGCAACGAGGTATGTAGCACTTTTTCTAGGATGAGTTCGCGAATGTAATTGTCCGTCCTCGTACAGTATTGCTTTGCATGTTCATACAATTTATATCAATGGTATGCAGTTTTATGCAGACTGCTTTTATTATAATATGTTTTTGAGATTTATCAATATCAGTACACATAGATCTAGTTCATTTATTTTCATTACTCAATAGTATTCCATTGTACGACTATAGCACAATGTATTTATATGTTCTCATCATGATGACTCCTTGGGTTGTTTCCAATTTTGTGCAATAATAAGCATGCTGCAAAATAGCATCCTTGTATAAACCATTTTTGTGTACATGTGCCAGGCTTCTCCAGAGTAGAGACCTAGAAGCGGAATAGCTGGGTTCTTCCATTTCACTTGATAATGACTGCCAAATTACTTTCCAAAGTAGTTGTTCCCATTTATATTCCAGTCAGCAGTGTATGACAATTCCAGTTTCTCCACATTATCACTGAAATTGATTTGCATTTTGGGGTTTAAATTCCCCCCCTTTTGTTTTGGTAATCTGATAGGTATGGGATGCTATCTTGCATTTGTTTTGTTTTGTATTTTCTTGATAACCAACATCTTTTCATATGTTTACTGGCCATTTAGGTTTTTGAATCTCATGGGTGTAAACTCTCAGGGGAGCCTTTTCCCTACTACCAGCATCCAGGCTTGTCCTCTTCTGTGGGTCAGGTTTCTGATCACCCTGAAGCTTTCTAAAGTTTTGGCTTTGGGTAAGGGATCTTCCATGAGAATCCCCTCCTGGAGCAGCCTTCAGATGGCCTGTAGCATGTCACCATCAAATGGCATGCTCAGATCACCTAGGGTTGGCAGATACTTTCAGGGTAAAAGCCAGGTGTACGGCTTACTTAACTTTAGGAGTCTCACTTCCATGCTAGTTTTTTTTTTTTTTTTTTTTTTTTAATTGGGGAAGGGGTACAGGACTTTATTGAGGACTAGTGTGTACTTCCAGGCCTTTTTAAGTTGTTGTCCTTTCAATCTTAGTTGTGGAGGGTGCTGTTCAGCTTCAAGTTGTTGTCCTTTCAGTCTTAGTTGTGGAGGGCGCAGCTCAGCTCCAGGTCCAGTTGCCGTTGCTAGTTGCAGGGGGCACAGCCCACCATCCCTTGTGGGAGTCGAACCAGCAACCTTGTGGTTGAGAGGACACGCTCCAACCAACTGAGCCATCCAGGAGCTCAGCGGCAGCTCAGCTCAAGGTGCCGTGTTCAATTTTAGTTGCTGGGGGCAGAGCCCACCATCCCTTGCGGGACTCGAGGAATTGAACTGGCACCTTGTGGTTGAGAGCACACTGGCCCATGTGGGAATCGAACCGGCAGCCTTCGGAGTTAGGAGCATGGGGCTCAAACCGCCTGAGCCACCGGGCTGGCCCTCCATGTTAGTTTTGGTTTCTGTGAATTCCTTACTTTATTTCCAGCTTTGCCTTTACTTTTAAGAGGACAATTTAAATAGTTTTATTCAGCATATTTCATTTCTTTCAGGGAAAAGACTAATTAGAGTAATGGATAGACTCCCATTTCTGGCAGATGGCATCCAGCTACAGTTGCCCAGTCGCCATCACTTCCACCTATTCATTTCGTTACTCTAACTGATTCACTAACTCAGCAGTAGCTACAATAATTACTGCTGCTATGATGGTGACAAGAAAGAGCGGTAGGCACTCATACCAGGCCATTAGTAACGACACCCTCACTTCCTGTTCCCACATTCATACTAACCCTCAGTTTCTGTCCAGGCTTGGGGGAGGGAAGTGTCTTCTCCTTGTCTAAGGCTGGCCTCACCATGACCCCTGCCTTTTCCAGGGTCTGATTTCTCTTTTCTCAATCATGTGTGTAATCATTCCAGTTTAATGATCCTCAAGTTCTTCTCATCACATAACACATCTTTTTGATCCCGGGACTCCTCAATATCTGTTTCCTTCCCCTTTGACCTATACTACCTTTTAATAAATATTTTTCTTTAAATTGACTCCTTTTTAAGACAGTTTATCATCCCATGTATTAAAATCATTAAAATAATGGTTTCTAATGCTTTTATAACTTCCTAATATGAATTAAAATACATAATATTTTAAAATGTTCATCAATGTACTAAAAATCATCTCATATCAATCAGCATGCCTTCCCATGCCTATAAATCTCAGCAAGAAAGTACTGAGTTCTGGTTATATTGCAAGAAGAAAACTGACATAGTTATTATATGATGGATGCAATCAGTAGTTAAGAAACATTTTTATTTCAATAATTGTTGCTTAAAAATCTCCCCCCCAATGGGATTTATAGATGATGTAATACAGAATTGTACACCTGAAATCTATGTGATTTTACTAACAATTGTCACCCCAATAAATTAAAAAAAAAAATCTTCCCCCGAAATTTTACTTTTGTGTCTTAGTGTCACTGAGAGATCAATTATCATTGAATAATATATTAGATTTTTAAGGTATATAGCATCATTCAGGATATGTCCAGTTCTCAGGACATGCTAGAGCAATTTTTCCCCTTTCCCATGTTCAGAAGATGAAGAGATTATGATCATAATTATATCTGTGAGGCTCTTGAGCAAGGTCTACAGAACTACTTTAAATAGGAAAATTTAAGAGCTAATATATTCTCAAAAACATCCAAAATACCATTCTTTAATCTAGGCTGGTACTAAAATCAAAGCATCGATATTTTCCAGGCTCCTTGATCTCAGCCTTAAGATAACCAGCCAGTAATGTAGAGGTAGGTGATCAAACGCCCTATCAGTTTTTTTTTTTCAGTAATTGACAAATCTTTATTAGGTTTACTTGGTAGTCTCTAAGTCATACATAATTAATTATTAAAATGCTAGGCGTATGCTAGCTATACTTTGTACTGGTTAGTTTCCTTTGTTAAAAGGAAATTCAAATAAAAAAGACCTGAACAACTAACACTGCCTTTCTCAAACAAACTGTTTTCCAAGGACACCAGTGTCCCTCTGACCAACCCTCCACCCCCCAGCTATGCCCTTAAAGAATGAAGTTCCAGTTAGGTAGGTTTGGAAAATACTGCCCAGAAGATTCCAAATCTTGAACTTTCACTAGCATATAAAAAGCTCTGAAAAGTCTACCAGTAGAAAATTAGCTTAAGTTTAACTTAGCAATTCTTTTATTTGTTTAAACTAAGCACACATTTTGTTTTTCCAGAAACAACTATGAACATCTTAAGAAACAATATTGTCTTGCAGAACACAACTTAGGCAACACTGGAAAAATCTCATTTAATATATTTAGGTATCCATAGAGAACTAGAGGTGTTATACTGCATTCTACATTTAAAATGTTTTTGATATGTTGAAAAACAGAACTTTAAGCCCTTTTGTCCACACTGAATATTTACAAAGAGCACGGCACCCTAAAGGGCTAACCTGCAAATGGAAACTGCTGACCTCACACCACTCGATGTACATGAAGGATGCACATGAAACACCTGTGCTGCATTAGTTGCCCTGTGCTAGGTCTACTGCTTCTTACATTTAGATCTTGTCTAAGATGAAAGAAAAGTACAAGACACAACCATCAATCTGATTTTTTGTTACACTAGCTAACATTCTAATAGGAGATGAACAATTTTAAGATCTTTATTGTTGTATCCTACTGCCAAACCATACAGGATTATACCAGGTTCTAGCTTTGATTGTCTATCCTTCAGTTTTAATGAAGCAGAGAAAAAAGAGCAAAGCTTACCAGATGCTCTAAATTTGTATTCTAAAGCTCAGGCTCTTATCTGTAATGCTGTCACCAAAGCTCCTTAATTAGGAAATCAAAAATAAATTAAGAGGCTTACATTAAAACACAAGGAACGCTTTCTGCTAGAGCCATGTGTAGGTGAAAACGTCAAGATAAACAGGTAAAAGCCTAAGCTTTTCCTACAGCACTACAGATGGTTTTTTAAAATACTGTCTACTCAACAGTAACTCAATGCCATTGGCTCTTCAGTGTCTCACCTGGCAATCTGACTATCACGTGGGTTCATATGCACTAGCGATGTTCAAATTCACTCTCTCTATTATCAGATTCAAACCCTGTGTTTTCAATGATCCGTCAGCTGAAGCAGTCATGGGCTCCCCTGAACCACACTCTCTTGTGTTTTCTGTTTCTCCACTGCAGTGGTTCTCAAGGTGTGGGCCCTGAACCAATAGTATCAGCATCGGCTGGAAACTTCTTTGAATCACAAGGGATGGGGTCCAGCCACCTGTGTATGTACAAGTCCCCCAAGAGATTCTCAGGCACACAGAAGTTCCTAAACCACTATTTTATATGAAACCAGCATGCCTTTTTGACTCAGGCTCCTACTGCAAATGTTTTCATCTTTTCATCATTTCCTTCCTTTCCCTTATCCCCCACTCCTCACACATTAAACAGTTTCCCAGATTTTGTCACTCCACCTCGCTATTACTGGTCGAATCCATTCCCTTCCTCGCTATTCCCTGCCATTACTACTCTCATTCAGGCTCACGTTAGCTTCCGACTACTGCAATAAACCCTCCCTAAGTCTTCTCCTCATGATGGTGGGGAGGGGTCTTGCCTCTGCTTTTCACATTTCTTCCAGATATATCGAAGGGGCAACACTACTCATCAATAAGTAATCTCTATCCGTTAATTGAGGTTTACTGGGCTCCAGGGTCTCTGCTAAGTACTTTATGTGCATTACTTCATTAGCTCTGTGGTCACTCTGCGAGGTGGTCAGGGACACCCTCATTCCATAAAGGGCTGACTAGTGTGAAGTCATTCAAAACCAGGATTTGAAATCACATCAGTCTGACTCCTCACTCTACGGTGTTAAACACTGTGCACCAGGCTCTTCTCACTCTATAAAAGAACTTATAAAAACCTAACTCAGCCGTATTTTAAGACCCATGGCAGTCTAGCCCCTGCCCCCCCACCAAATACCTTTCTTTGGTCTCCTGTCATTCCTCTTCACATACCTGGACTGCATTACTCGTGGTTTCCTATATACAGTACTCAAAACTTTTTCTTACGTTGTTTTGTCCCCCTGAAATATTACCCTCCCGTGAGTGCCCACAGTCCCCTATCCAAGCCCTGGGTGAAGTGCTCCGCCCGTTACACGCGCTCCATTTACTAAACTGGAGTCTCATCACAGAAGAGTGAAATCTGTATTTCATTCATCTCAGTATCTTTCTAACTCCCTGTAAAACCAGAACAAGAAAACCCTGCTAATCCATTCACGGTAAATTTATTCAATACGTTTTATTTAGTATGTTACAGTTGATTGTATTGATTTTTAAATTTACTGATTTATTGAGTATTTTTATACAAAAACGGGCATAATATTTTACCGTTGATCCTTTCTGAGGCCCTTAAAGCCTTTCAAATGTAATAATAATGATGTCCTTACAATGTTAGTAAGGAAAATTAGAAAAATAAATGGTCCAAAAGAATGTTCCACTTTTAGTTAAAGTCACAGAGAGATGTGGAGGCAAAGAAAGGACTAGACCCCAGGGTTCCCAAAATTTTGACGACTGCTCTTTTAACAATTTAGCTCTATCAGGAATTTCATATTATTCACGGTGACATGGGCAAAAAAGATTTTTAAAAACAATAAATAACATTTGCACAATTTCAGCAGCATATTGCTTATTGCTGTTAATAGGACTTACCCCACGAAACTGTTCCGTGTAACAGGCTAGTGTTACAGGCATACACCTGTCCCCATCTGCCACACTCCTTGATCTCTCAGGCATCATATCCTGCCTATCAGAAGATTACAAGTTTCCCAGCCTTGGTGTGGCATTTTTGAAAACCTGTCCACCACTCCACTAACATTTTACATTGCTGAACTATCAATGCCTTCTTTTATTTTCATCTACCTTCTCTCCTAAAAAGTAGGATGTATGTGTGTATTCATATAGGCTGCATATATGTACGAATGCATGTATGTAAATATAAATAATTCTAGTTATGTTTTCTATTTGTTGAAGTTTTGCTTACTTATGTTTAAAATTCCTCGTATTTAAAGAAGTCCTAATAGTCAATTAAATATTGAGGAAAAGACCTACAACATGAAAAATGGACGCTTGGAGACAGTGTCAGTTGCAATTCGCAATGACAACTATTGCTGTCATTTTCCAAAAAGGTGGTTACTTGATAGAATTAAAAACACAAGAAGACTTTCTTTAAAATGTAGTGTCTTGATTATCTTCTTAGCCATTATTTTAAACTTTATTGAGAAACTATAAAAAATATGATGACTTAACATTAACAATTTATCTAGTTTTCTAGTACATAAATATTTCAAAATTAGTAAGGCCAATGATGCATATCATTGAATGTTAGATGCTTATTTGGGAGTTAATTGACTGCACAGTAGATGATAATAACGCATATAAATCATTATTCCCTTAAATGGAAAACTGAGAAGGATAAATGACCAATCACCCACTTTCTTTTATTGCAAACAATATAAAAATTTTTAAAAGAAACAAAAAATATAAATATAAAAATGATAAGAAAATATAAAAATAAGAGAAACGAAAACAAAGGCTAAATTTAATCTTTTATTCAATAGATAAATAGCACTAGGTAATAAGAGAATAATTTTAAAAATGATTAATTTAAGGTTTGGTTTGTAACTTAATGAAACGTAAAGGGGAAAGAAAACAAATACCACCTGGCACAGGTAGATATTTTTTATGAGCATAATTTTTAAATTACTATGATTACTTCTGTAGTTGTTCTTTCTGCTTTGCAGATATTTTATGGCTAGAGTGCATGTGGGGTAGAGAGGGTGCTAATACCGGAATTAGAATGTACATCTATAAGTTGTGCCTTGTCCACTTAAAAATGGCTCCTTGTGGCTTGTTACCTGGCTGAAGAGGTATAAGAGGTTTTCAACTGTTTTATCTTCTTAACTTTTTACTTTTACATTTGATCTGCATGCCTTCATTAATATTATCATTCCTTTCTAAACCTCCAGAAACTGTCCTGGGATTCTTGAGAAATAAGGGTAAGAAATATCAATGTATTATTGATAACCATAGGACGTATCTAACCTACAAGGAACATTAAAGCCGTTGGACAGAACTGGGGCATATCTAGCCACAGGCTGAGTCCAACCTCCGTGGGTCTGCACCCAGACCTGCACCCATCCTGTTCTCAGGTCCACAAGTGTTTCTATGTTTAATGACTCTGTTTTTCTTAGACTCTCCTGCTTTCTCCTCTAACCTCCACCTTCTCCTTCCACTGGTTAACCACATATAAAAGAATTTAAATTTATTCTGGTACCATTATTTAATAGCTGTATTTTCCCTATTTACCTAAAATAAAGCAGACAAGTTAAATAATGTTGCTTTTACTTGTGTTAGGCCTATGTAGCTCTCAGTAGAAAAAAAGAAAAAGTAAAAAAAAAGAGTTCTTAGAAAAAAGAGATGACAGATTTGAATATATGTTATTTTTATAGTTCAGACTAATTTATTTGAAATACTTTTTAAATTACCACATTTGGAATTCTCTTCCTCTTGCATACAATACACGTATATAGTCATGAAGAAATCTACCTGCTTATGTTTGAAACAGGTATAATTTGGTATCTAATGTCTCAGTTCATATTTTTTGTTAAGTTATAACACTACTACTACTACTAGGTACGACTGAGTGAATGCCATCTGTGGGTCAGGTACTCTACATATTTTTTCTCTAATTCTTACAAAAGCACAGGTCACTATTGAGTTGAGCTATCACAGGGTGGAAGGGGCAAAATAAATGACCTCCTCAAGGTCACATAATTAGGAACTGAAGAGCAGGGAATGGAATTCTAAATTCTTGCTCCTTCCATTATAGGAAGCTGATAAAATTAAGGTGGTCTTATTTTCTATTTCTGAAGGTTATATTTAGAATTGTTGTGGACTTTAACTGCTTCCAAATTCTCTTCCCAAATCAAATAAGGCCCTGGAATGTAATAAGAATTAAAGAGCCAGATGCTAGTATACATGGAAACTTACTAATTATGACAAAGGTAGAATTTCATTTAGTGGGAAAAGAACTGATGACATAGAGAAAACAAAGCTAGATTACTACCTCAAACAACACACACACACACACACACATTTCTAATAAATGTAGAGGAAATCCCCAAATACATTAAAAGATGACCTAGGATAATATTTTTTAAACTTAGGATGATAAGATTCCTTCTGAAATAAAACAAGAAACCCCAAATCATAAGGGATAAGATAGGCATACCTAACCACATAAAAATAAAATTTCATATGCCAAAGATCATGCAAACAAAGTTAAATGACAAAAAAAAGAGAGAAAATTACATATTTATAACACATAACAGACATTTTAAATCCCATATAAACATATTTTATAAAAACATAGTAAAAATAGACCAAGGATATAACTAGCCAACTCATCTAAGATGAAGTGTAAATGTTAATCAAAATATCAAGAAAAAACTGCTCAATTTTATTTGTATGGAAAAATAAAATCAAATAACAACGAGTTGCCACTTTTTATCATATCACAAACATTTTAAAAACAGTAACATCCATTCAGTATTACTGAAAATCAACTGCAATTGAAAATTTTTAAAAAGGGGAGGGGAAGGTGATGGGGAATAAGAGGTCCAAATTTCCAGGTATAAAATAAATAAGTCACGGGGATGTAATGTACAGCATGGGGAATATACTTAATAATTGTGATAGCGTGGCACGGTGTCACATGGTTGCTGGACTTACCATGGCGATCTCTTCTGTAGGTACATAAATGTTGAATAACTATGGTATATACCTGAAACTAGTATCATATTGCAAGTTACCTATATTTTCATGAAAAATTTTTAAAAGAAAAAAAGTGGTAACATCCAGGTCTGGGGAAGAAGCAGGTAAAAGGCCACGTGTTGTTTATCTGAGTATAATTTGCCATAACCATTTGGGAAAACAATCTGGTAACATCTACTAAATGAAACATACATATTCCTCATGACTTTGTAATTCTACTTCTGGATATCTACTCTACAGAAATGAAAGCAATCATATATATAACATATTAAAAGCATTACAAACAATTTGAATGTTTACCTACATGGCAATATTTTAACAAACTGGAATCTCCATACTACATGGGATAACTACTACATATTTATTAAAAAGAATGAACTGGACTTTGCCTCAGAAGAATCATTATATACAATTAAATGAGAAAGTCAGTTTAAGAACTCAGTAAAACACAACAAATAATAAAATTTAAAAAAACCAAACACCTCTATATGGGTTTGAGCATGGAGAAACTGATAGGAATACAGCAGATCAGTGAGATTGGTTACCTCAGGAGGCTGGGATCAAGAAAGGGATCAAGATAGTATGTAAATTTTTGTATTATCTCTATATTGTTTCACTTACTACAAGTATATGATTTTAAATTAAAATCTAATTCAGAAAATTAAAACGGAAAGAATAAAAGGGCTAAAGAAATAAAATACTGTTTAAATACTACCAGGCTACATCTTGTTTAGGAAATAGTCCCATTCATGGAAAATGGTATTCTGATTGAGAGAATTGGCATTTTTGCTTTTTTTTGAAGCTATTCAAGTACTCTAGGGTGCGTCCTCCTATTTGCTAGATGGGGAGCTGCGCGATTCATGAATCACCTAATAAAGCCAATTAGATCTTCCATGAAGTAAATAAATAAATTACTCTGAAGGGATTCAATAACATTCTAATGACCTGTAAAGGCCCATTCTAATAATACTTAATCAGATTTAGAAGTACACAGCATTCGTAAGGGTGTGGAGAAAGGTACTGTGGGGATATAACTTGGTGTAAATTATTGGGAGAGCAATTTAACAATATCTAAAAAAATTAAATATGTACCTATACATGAGCCCATGAGTTCTAATGCTGAGACTTGATTATACTTGGAAAAGTACACAAAATCAACTAATCAAATACAATTGGGAATAACCTGATATCCATCTATGGGGAACTGGTTAAATATACTACATATGAGGTCTGAAAATTAAGTTCGAGAACGCATCCTAGAAAAAGTGCTACATACCTCATTGCTGAATATCACTACGGTCACCCTCGAAGGACTCTCCTTGGGAAGCTATGCACTGATGCCAGTACCTAGTCCACCCTTCAAAGGAATTTTGGAACTCTTTTTCTGGAATGGCCATCAGAGCTATCATTGTATTACTGTTGATGTCCTGAATGTCATCAAAATGTCTTTCAATATTTCCTTTATCTTTAGGTAAAGAATGAAGTCATTGGGGGCCAGATCAGGTGAGTAGGGAGGGTGTTTCAATACAGTTATTTGTTTACTGGCTAAAAGCTCCCTCACTGACAGTGACGTGTAAGCTGATGCATTGTCGTGATGGAAGAGGTCAAAAAGTTCAGGTCGTCTAACTTTTTCATGCAGGCTTTTCAGCACTTCCAAATAGTAAACTTGGTTAACTGTTTGTCCAGTTGGTACAAATTCATAATGAAAAATCTCTCTGATATCAAAAAAGGTTAGCAACATCGTTGCAGCAAGTTTGTGAACTTAATTGTCCAACCTCAGTACATCTATATAGTAGGAGTCCATGCAATTGCTAAAGGATTGAAAGTAAATCCATACGTGCTAATGTGGAATAATCTCCAAGAAAGATTTTTCAGGAAAATAAAACTAGGTAGCTGTTTTTCAAAAGACATATATGCTGGAATATGCAGAAAACTGCCGTCTTGATATATACTCAAGAGACATAATTTCAGAGAAAGTTTTAACAGTTGGGAAAAGGGACTAGGCGTTTGTAGGGTGGATTACTTTTTATACTTTTTAAGGTAAACATTTAATTTCTTTTACCTTGAGTATTTATTTGCTATTAATTTTTGTAAATAAAATAGAACAGTTGTTTATTCATGCAAAACCACACTAAGACCCCAATTTTTACTGTTAGCTAAATGCTCCAATTCTGACCTATTAAAGAAGAGAATGTTTCAATAATTCGTTTTCGTGAAGGGAGTAAAATATATGATAACAGTAATAAATATTGTATTTGAAAATATATGCTGTATAATGAACTGACTGATTTAACGGATTTCACTACATTTCAATATTTCTTGAAACTTTGCAGGACTTTTAATAAAAAATTGGTATCTTTAGAATGATGCTTCTCAGCTTGCTCTATGGTTTTAATTAATTTTCTTCTATCAACTAATCGAGGAAGGAAGGAAAGAGCAACTTATGCTCAATGTAGCCATAAAATCAAATATACATAATCTTTCTTACAAATCCTACATACCAACATACTTTTTGGAAATAAAGCATGGAAGAGGACCCTACACTTAACTTTAAATTTTAAATCATGTCAGGGCCAAATCACTTAGATACTATCAAATGGTAAAATTTCATTTGATAAAATAATAATAGTAGTAGTTTGAAAGGGTAGTCACTTATTGTATTTGATTGGGTATTCAAAGTAGAAATGATTTTTATGTTGCAAAATATATAAAATTTACCATTTTAACAATTTTTAAGTGTGCAGTTCAGTGGCATTAAGTACACTCACACTGTTGTGCAACCACCATCCATTTCTGGAGCCTTTTCATCTTCCTAAATCGAAATACTAAGCACATTAAACAAAAATTCCCAATATCTCCCTCCACTCAGGTCCTGGCAACCACTACTTAATTTTCTGTCTCTATGAATTTTCCTCTTCTAGGTATCTCATATAAATGGAATTATATAATATTTGTCTTTTTGTGACTGGCTTTTTTTCACTTAGTATAATGCCTTCAAGGTTCAACTATGTTATAGCATGTGTCAGAATTTCCTTCCTTTTTAAGGCTGAATAATATTCCATTACACACACACACACACACACACACACACACACACACTCACACACACGTATATATACCACATTTTGTGTATACACCCATCCATCAATGGATACTTGGGTCGCTTCTATATATTTTTTAAAAATCCAAAATTATTTATCAAATTTAAGCCAAATTCTCTAACAAAACATATCGTGACATACACATTTCTAGTTCCTTCTCTACTAGCTTCTTCTCCTGTCAAAATACAACTAACTTTCACAAAATTCAGTAGTTAAAGGTCTTATCTACAAGGATGAAACTAGTTTTACGGCTTTCTGTAATTTACAAGACAGACTTGATTATACATTCATTTGTTTAAACACTGAGTGTCTACTACGTCCCAGGCACTGTGATAGGCAGAGATGGAGAGAGAGGGAGAGAGAGGGAGGGAGAGAGGGAAAGAGAGAGACAGAGACAGAAACAGAGAGAGCACGAATGCATACGCTCCACAATCAGACCCAGAAAGTCTGTGTGAGAGCCAGGAGAGGTGAGTGGGCTAAATCTTACATGAAGTTTTTCCTCAAGACAGTGAAGAATTGAATTAAAACATTCATGCCGAAATATCAAAATAAATTAATATAGCAAATAAAATTAGGTACCTAGAAAGTTGATGAACACGAAAAGCTGACTAGTGCTGATGAGACCATGTCATTTGGCATCCATTTCCTGGCTGCCTGGTACAACCAGGCAAACACCATCTGGCACACTAGCTCTTGGGTCTCTAAGGTGTGTGAGAGCTTTAATAAACTTTCAAGATCGATAAAAACTTCTAATCACAGATTTTTGTTCTAATATCCCAGAGCAGGTGTTGGCAAACTTTTTCTATAAAGGGATGGATAGTAAATACTTTAGGCTTTGTGGATGGTAAGATAGGTCCGTCACAACCATCCACCATTACCTTGGTAAGAAAGCAGCCACAGACATAAATGAAAGTGCGTGGCTGCGTTCCAATCAATTTTATTTATGAACACTGACATCTGAATTTCACCTTTCAGGGACCATGAAATAGTCTTCTGATTATTTGTAAACTATTAAAAATGTAAAGAATATTCTTAGCTTGCAGGCTGTAAAAAGACAGGTAGAGAGTAAGATTTGGCCTGTGTGCTCTTAATGGCATGTGATTTGAGATAGAACAGAACAAACATGGAAGGTTTACAGGATTGGGGTCCAACCTGGATTTGAATCCAGGCTCTGTATAATACTGGATGAGTCACTTCAATATCTATAAACCCCAGTTTAATCTGTAAAATGGGGATAACACCCACAGCATAGAGGAGTTGGTGGGAATATATGAACAAGAGGCTAAATGTTGTGTAAACTGTCAAGCTATTCTTAAAGATTTAGGCATTATAAATTAAAAGACACACACACACACACATTAAAAAATGCACCATGTTCTCCCCTATGAGGTTCACTCACCAAAAATTTGGGGATATATTTTCAATTCCTAAGTACGGGGGGGGGAGAAAGTAATTTGCACTATAGGTACTAGATGTCTTGGATTCCATTTTTACTAAGCTCTTATCATTGTACAATATTATACCATTCAGTTAATAATTTACTTCTTTCACCTTCTGATTATATTCTGTTCTCAATAGCTCATTTTCCTGTTGTCTCCTCTGAATTCTCACATAAAGAGGAAACAATTTTATATATAAAATCACAAGAAGAGTCGTGGCTGCCACACAGCTCAGGACAAATGACAGAAAAGAGTGTTTCCGTCTTACTACCACTATATGCCCATTTTCTATTTATTAAATTTCAAAACAAGTAATCTCAGCAAATTTAGGGACCCTCACAAAATTAAAGGCATGATTTCCTTATATAGCGAGCTTGAAGATATCAAAATGTCAGTGCTGATGGACAGTACAGGGATTGCGGGTAAATACGTCAAGGGGTTCTTTAGGATTCAGATACTGAGTTAAGGCAACTTAACTCAGAAATTCAGTATTTCTCATCATGGATTCTATCAAGAAATCCCTTAACTGGACCCATTATGGCCATTTCACAATATATGCATATATTGAATCATTATGTTGTACATCTGAAACTAAAAAACGTTGTACGTCAAGCATATCTCAATTTTTTTTTTTAAAAAAAGGAAATTTCTTCCCCGTGTCTATTTTACAAAAAACTGAAAAACAACTTTTTCCTCTGGTGTTTTGATATTCCAGCCAGTAATTTTCATGCCAATGACTCATGCTTCCAGTTGACAGACATGAAAAGATCAAGCTGAATTCTGGCACTGTCTTCTCTCCTTCTAAAAGCAGCAAGTCGATATAACTAGAGGATGCCACCACTGAGTTGAACGCTTGGTGCAAATTGTCAGCAGAATACCAAGTTCAGTTAGCGTTCCTGGCTAGGCCTGAGGCTGGGATGCCGGACTGTCCCCACCTCAGAGCTGCCACTAGCCTTGGGTCTGGGGTCATGTATGCCTGCCTGCATGTATGTGTGGACAAGGGGGAAAAGACTGGGTCCTCTTGGAAAGAAAGGATGACGGAGTTTGCCACAGGAGATCCTCTGAATCCATCAGCAGAGTGAATGAAATGCTACAGATCACCACGTGACAGGCTACGGTGACCAACCTCACTGTCCTTGAAACTAAACCAACATTATCACTTTAAATATATATCTGTGACACTTAGCTTTTAAACAAATTAACGTGTTTATAATGAAAACAAAGCATTTTAATAGTGCCGTGTAATGAATGTCAAGAATATCAAATGGTAGGTAAAAATACATGATTTGTCAAATCATTTTCTCAGCAGCACACACTAAGTTGGTTGGAACAACACTGTGGTTTAGAAAGGCACATGCTTAGTGGGATGTAAGAACAATGACATTTTCACTGCAAAGGTTGGGCTGACGACCAGTCCTAGCAGCCTTGCGTTCTAGGGCAGTCCATAGAACGGGTCGGATGTTTTTGGGCTCACTGCCCCATATCATTCATGGGACTAAATTTTGTTTTATGGTAGAATATATCAATTTGTAACCATTCCCTTATGTTTCCTCCTCTGTTTTCAATACGATTGTATTTAGCATAGATTCATTTAAGGAATTACGCTACTAGTATTAATAGCTATTATTTATTAGGTGTTTACTATAAGCCAGACACTGTATTAACACTTTCCACGCATATCATCAAAGAGGAGCACGACCAATACCAAATGAATGACTTCTATGTGCTCAGCACCTCCTATTTGATTTCTACCACCACCCCATGGGGGACATACTATTCTTCTAAGTTTTGAGACATTGATCTTGAGTGTCTATGGTCCCGCAGGGGTATGAAGTTAAGAGGCACCAGTCCAGAGTTGGTGCTCTTTGTCAGTGTCTTTCAGCCTCACATATGACCCATAGACGGTGGAAATGCAATTGATTTCGAGGTGGCAAGAGGAAGATAATAATCTCTGAAAAACAATATAAGCCTAAGTAATCCATCAAAGGTCACACACGCTGCCTGGCTTGTTATTTTACTCCGATGGGAGCATCTCCTTCAATTTAATAACTGTGATTCAAAAGCCCTTTTTTTTTATCAGCATTATCTAAATAAGATGGCACTACTAAATCGTACCCTGATGGTCTCAAACAACTAACACAGTTTCTGAAGTTCCAGGGAAGCAGCTGTAAATGGAGAGAATCTAGTTTGCAGTTCTTTGCAGAGTATCTTCTCCAAGGCGTCCCATCTGATACATGGTGCCCTCTATGACGTCCAGCTCACTTTACAGTTGAGACAGTAATGCATTCAGTGGATCGTAACACTCTTGGGATCACAAGTAAGAGCCCATAAGTGAAAGAAGAAAAAGAAGGAAGAGCTGCATTGCTTCACTTCTCTATCTGAATTCCTCCATTCTGAATTTTCTATGAGGATTCCTGTTTTTAAACTCCTTATTGTCAATATATCTGATTGAGAAAGCAGCTAAACAACTCCCAGGTGAGGTGGCACCATAGCAACAGGCTTGCCATCAATTCTTTGGGGAGCAGAATTTCACAGGCGTATTTGATTGCCTATTCACACTCTTGATTACAACATAGCGAGCTGTTTAAATAGTATGCCATTAGTGTGCTGAAGGAACTTTAAAAAATAAACTACCCTGTGTGCAGAAATTTTTCACACACATGTTCACATTGAGATGTGTTTAACTGTACGTAACCCATTTCCCTTTTATTTAGAAAACAAGAGAGACATCTTTAAACTATTTCAGAGCTCGCCAATGTGATAAATAAGGCATTACGCTTTATCACAAATAAATACTGAATCTTTATTCTGGTTCATAAATATTTGTTCAATCCTCCATTGTGATTATGACAAGATAAATGTACAGTCCTTAGAATCTGATCAGGGGCATTCAAGTACCTTGAGTTAGATAAAGAGTGGCCAAAATAAGTATAGAAAAAAACAACCTGAGGTTGAAACCACCTCAGTCTCATAGTAGATTATACTTGAACGTGACCTACTGCTCAGTTGGGATAACATATTGATAACAAAAAACAGTACACAGAGAAAAAAAGTAGTTTATGTCTGTAGATTATGACAAAAAGTCAGCTACCCTACAAATTATGTCATAACCAAATGTAAGACTAGGTAAGGATGCCAATTTTATGGGCAAAATCTCCCACAACCATCGGAACATGAACTCAAAGCAAATCCAGATAAGTATGAATGACTGCCACCCATCTTTATGTCCAAATAGACCACATTTAATCAGTTTTCCCCATATTTGGCTGTAAATGGTGCTGGAGACAAGAGTAAAATATTTCACAAATATTCAAATAAAAGGTTAGAGGAGCATTCGTGAGGAGTTATTTTTATACAATCAATTCTGATATTTATGCTATTAGAGACACCCAATGGTGTATATCTAATCCAAATTATTTACTTTTGGTTTTGTAATGCATGATATGATGTGTGCAGTAGATTTGTCTTTCTAATTACGTTTTGCTCTATTATTAAATCAGCTTACATATTCTTAATGTACACCTGTTACATTAGAAAAAGTGGTGTCCCAGAAGCCTGCTGGGTAGGAGGACAGCTGGCTCAATTACAAATATACCAGACAGGCTCCAGTGAAGAAAGAACTCACTGAACAATCTCAAGCCTTAATTACTTTATAAGCACTTAAAGTTTACATAAGATTGGTGTAAGTCACTTGTTTCCTTTCTTCCCTTTTGCTGATGTTGTATTTGGCCTTCTTAGAAGACTGGGAAGCTCCTTGAACTACCTAGAGCACAATTAGAAACGATCATTTCACTAAATAAGCATGTGCTTGTATTTCATTGATTAGACAAGGTTTTTAAGAGATAATTTCCTTAGAATGTATTCATACAATTAATATTCAGGACTATTTATTTCAAGTAAGCAAATAGAAAATAATCATAATACAATGGAAACATGCAATGTTGCAAATATTATGCAGTGGACACTGGTTGCTTTTGCCTCCTAGCATCTTCTCACCTTTCTTCTAGATAGGACATTCAGAATTCACTGTGGGGAGACCCACCTTCCCTATTCTTGAATCGTGTGAGTTTGGTGTATCAAGAATAGGGTTGGTCAAGGTATAGAGAAAGTGACAAGGCCAATGGAGAGGCATTTTAAATAAAGATGAAGAATTATTTCTGTATCAGTACCAAGGGAATGAGCTAAAGGACAAGGAGTTTGGGTCTAAGAATACAAGGTCTAAAGCACGAGGTCACTCGAGATGAGGATACCAAGGCTGCTGTGTCAGAGATTGGATGGGCTGTGGGGTGGACACTGAGGTCAGTCAGACGCTCATGGAAGAAGTGATCTGGAGAATTGGCCATGAATGGGAGTTGAGTCTTCAGTGAGTAAGACGAAGTGACCAGAGGCTGATGAATAACAGCAGTGAGCAGAAGGAGAGGGTGCTGCAGCCTCTTCTGTGGGGCATGGAAGTCCCACAGAAGCAGGGACATGTGCAGGGTGCACAGGTATGAATGGCTGGGGAGCAAGGAGAATAATAACCTTATTTCCTAAGATCGAGAAACCAAGAAGTTAAGAGAATAGCCACATGCCCCTAGAGTGAGCCTCAGGGGATGTGAGTCCCCCAGGGGACAGCCAGGCTGCTATTAAGAAGTGGAAAGGAAAGAGACGAGGAGGGTAAGAATGTGGGGTTGGTGGTTGACCACAGGGCAAGAATTCCAGAGGACATGGGGGAAGGGTTTGGGAGGGAGCGTGAGGAGGATGGGGATGGGAGATTGGCAGCCAACAGGATAACGAGACAAACGTAAGCACGGGCTTCTGGTGATGAATTAAGGACAATGTGAGGCACGAGAGACTGAATCCTTAGTGTCTCTAAAAGTAGAGCAAAAACTTGTGGATTGTCAGTGGGAGGGGATGAAGACAGCTGAGCATAGCCATTCTGTTAGGCTTCAGGTACAGGCATGGGAGGTACTCCAGGTTTTGGAGGGTCATAGGCCTCCGGGGGTGAGTTGGTGGTCATGTGTCCCTTGGTGCGGCAGATCGTACACCCAGCAGGTGAGTAGTCAGCTTGGCACAGTTAGGGGAGCCCTGGGCCACAGTGTGATCGGGTAATATCTGCAGATTACTGGACTTTGGGGCCAAAAGAAAGCCTTACTCTTAATAGTCCTACACGACACCTCCAGTCAGCAACTCCTTTCTGTGTCCCAATTTCACTTACTAAACCCAGATAATATCCTGCAGAGATTACCAAATGCATCACAACTAGAAGTGAGGGAGAAATCAAGGCAGGCAGACCGGAAGGAAGAGTTCCAGGCAGAGGGAAGGGCAAGTGCAAAGGCCATGAAATGCACCTCGCTGAGGTGACCCGTGTAGTGGAAGGAGTGAGTGAAGAAGGGAGGGGACAGACGAGGACAGACAGAAATCAGGGTCCAATCGTGGAGGTCTTGGGAAGCCCTCAGCAAGGACACTGCTTCTACCCTGAGAATGAGAAACAATTAGAAGGTGTGGGCAGAAGGGTGCCTAAATTTGATTCCCTGTTAACAGCGTCCCTCTTGAGACTAGAATATAGACAGGAAAGGGCAGAAACGGGAAGAAGTTCGGAGGCTTCTGTGAGTCCAGGCTGCATACAGGTGGATGAGGGCTGTGTATGGACCATGGAGTGTTTGGCCAGCAGATAGCAGTCAGATTCTGGACATATTTTGATAGAAGCCCACAGACCTCCTTTTAGTTCAAAGAACTTTCCTACCTCAGTATTAAGGCCGTAATGGGAAAAATGAGGAAAAGAATATTCTTTCTTCATCTTTTACCTTCAATGTCACCTCTTTAAAAAGGCCTTACCTGAACATCTATTTAAAATACCCCCCTTATAGTCTCCTATAATATCCACACTTTGCCTTTAACAGAATTCTCAGAATCAATTCATATATAGTATAATACACTTTTTTTTTCAGTTTACTTGTTTAACGTGTGCCTTCCCCCATCAGATTATAAGTTCAATATGGTCAAAAACTATGAAAAAAGAGGGAGAAAGGGAACCATCATTAAATCAGATAATAAGCTGCATTCTAATGATTAGAATGGCTGAACATGAGTTGCAAGTACTTGTAAGCTCCATGCATTTAAATTTTTTCTTCATCACTGCGTTCTTTCTAGTATTTTACTAAGCATATGTTTGAAAGAATGAATAGAATTACTTATCAATGTTTTTAAACTTAAAACCACTGCCTAATACTGCTATTTACAATCATTTTAAATCTTAATAATTGAAGTCTACATCTGATTACAACAGCCAAGATAATTCCAATGTCTTTTAAAGTTCTTTTCAAATATGTACATATATATTTGAAGAAAAAAAATATATATACATACACACACACACCCACATATATATAAAATATCTGAAGTCCTCATATGGTAAATATAACTCAAAATAATATTGTTGAAAATTATTTCTACCCAAAAGAGGAAGAATAGGCAGTGAATTCCTTGAAAAATGAATAAAGATCATCAGGCAACATATGTATCAAAAGCAGGCATCACATTTTTTAAATCAATACATCAGAGAAATTACTAAATTCTCTTGACAAAAGGGAAAAATTTTCTAAAAGTAGAATCAAGTATTTTCTCAAAATGTTTGATGATTCCTAGTGATAACCTGAGATAAATCAAACTGAAAAAGAAAATAAAGCAAACATTTAATTAGGGCTACATGTAAAGGGGTCACTGTATTAGTTTATGTCTGCTGTAACAAATTATCATAACCTTGATAGCTTGAAATAAAGAAACTTCATTACCTCACAGTTAAAGATCAGAATTGCAAAATACATTTCACTGGGCCACACTCCCTCTGGAGTCTCTAAGGAGAACCCATTCCTTGCCTCTTACAGCTTCTGGCTGCTGCTAGCACTCATTGGTCTGTGGCCTCATCAGTCCAATCGCTGCTTCCCGCTTCATTTTGCCTTCTCTCTGTGCATGTCAAATCTCCCTCTGCCTCTCTCTCATAAGGACAATTGTGATGGCATTTAGACTTCACCTGGATGGTCCAGGATAATTTCCCCATCACAAGATCCTTAATCACATCTGCAAAGACCCTTTTTCCAAATAAAGTAACATTTAGTTGCCAGAGAGAAGAACCTGATGGCGAACAGCCACCACTATGCCTACCCTATGCAGTCCATCCCGTGGCTTCCCAAGATTCACATCTGTCCCAGGTGCAAAACAGATGCACCCCATCCCAACATCCCCGATAGTCTCAACCCATTCCAGCATCAACCAGAAAACCAAATCTCACCATCTAAACATCTAAATCAGGTATGGATGTGACTCTGGGTATGATCCATCCTGGGGCAAAATTCCTCTCCATCTGTTGATCTGTGAACCTAGAAGGCGCATTGTCTGCTTCCAAAATAAAGATAGTGAGACAGGCATAGGCTACCTGTTATGACATTCCCATTCCAAAAGAGAAAACGAAAGGCCAATCAGTCACCCAGCCCAAGTCATTTCAAACTCCAGTAGGGCAAGGTTTCAAGCCCAGGGGATAATAGTCTGTGGCTTGAGGCTGTACCCTTGGAGTCACTTTTCCTTTTTCTTGAAGGGTAGCACATATTTGCACGTGAGTAGTATAATAAGCCTGTTTTCTGCCCATAGAATTTTGGAAGTCCAACAGATTTCTGACATTTCATCCTGCCTCTGTCCCTTTCAGTCAAGCTGGCATTGTTTCTGCTGACATAGTATTTTGAGAAACCTTGTGGGTCTCCTGTGTATTCATGCTATTAAACAAGAAGTCCCTCCATAGATTTCAAAGATAATCCCATCTTCATTCGTTTTCTGCTGAGATGGTTAAGGGGATCCATGAGTCACACACCTAATCAATCCCTCCAGCACTAAAGCTTGTCCAGTTACACCTTTGGGCTTCCATCCAGAGCACACTTGCCTAACCACGAATTTCCTAATTTTACTGTCTATGCCAATCTGGATAGGCTGAAGATTTTCCAAATCATCAAGTTATGGTTCAATTTAACTTCAAGAGTTCGTTCCTCAATTTATGTGTTTCCTCTTGCATTTTAATACAAGCATCAAGAAACCAGGTGACACTTTCAGCACTTTGTTTGGAAATCTCTTCAGCTAAATATCCAAGTTCATTACTTGACATGCTTTCCACACACCTGTAGGAGACAATTTGGCTAAGTTTTCTTCCACTACATAACAAGGATCACTTTTCCTCTAGTATCTAATTACACATTCATTTCTTTCTAAGCTCTCATGAGAGAGCAGCGTTAACGTCCCTATTTCTACCATCAGTCTGTTTAAGTTAATCCAGGCCTTTTTCTATCATGTGCCTCAAAATTCTTCTAGCCTCTACCCATTGTCCATTTCCAAAGCCACGTCCACATTTTCAGGTATGTATTATATCAGCATTCCCACTTCCTAGTATCAACCTGTATTAGTGTCTTACGCCTGCTGTAACAAATCACCACAAACCTGGAAGATTAGACCAACAGAAATTCATACTATCACAGTTCGGGAGGGCAGAAATTTGAAGTCAGTTTCACTTGGCTGAGATCAAGGTTGTAATCTGGGATATACTCATTCTAGAGGTTGAAGGCAAGAATCTATTTTTTGCCTCTTACTGCTTACCAGTGATTGCTGGCATACCTTGGCTTGTGGCTACATCTCTGCAATTTCTGTCTCCATCTTCACGTTGCCTCTTCTTTTGTACATGTGGCAAATCCCCTTCTGCCTGTCTCTTACATGGACATCTGTGAAGGCCATTTAGAGCTGACCTGGAAAATCCAGGCCAATCTCCCCCCTCTCTTTTTCAAATAAAGTTAATATTTGCAGCCTCCAGGTATTAGGACCTCATATTCTTGGAGACGGGGGCATTATTTTGGCTACCACAGTCATAGTATAGAGGTGCGGCTTATTAATTTACTACAAGTCTATCATGTCTATAAAAGTGTTAAAATAGAATTTTACTCTTTCAAAGTGACCATTTGTTACCTAATATTGCAATAAAAAGCTGCAAAATAATTTTTCTAAAGTTATTATGTTAATGGGAAACATTCTGGTTTTTCCATTTACAGATAAGTGTAATTAGCTTTGAAAACATAATTTTAAAATAAGGTTTACAATAAGGTATCGCTAAGTAGAGTAAGCACTGGCAAATTAGCAAATAATTGCAAAGAATTTTTTAAAAAAAAATTCTGCAGAAAGTCAAAAGATTTTAGGAACAAATATGCCTATTTTAGAAAACTACTCTTTGGGAAAATACTTGTTTCCCTTAGGAACTAGGGTGAATAAGTGGCTGACCTCTCTTTTAAAACTTACTTATATTCAGTTTACACTTTCACTTTTTCGGATACAGAAGGGCCAAGGGCGATCAAATACCAAATGGGAGAATACTGGCTGAGATGGTTTCAGTAGAGCAGTAGGCAGCTAAGTCCCCGCCAGCTTGATCAATTACCCTGGGAGTGGCTTGACAGCCAAGAAATTGGCTCCCCCACTTTCATTTGCTGCTACAAAGCAGGGAACATTTAGAGAAGCACTGGTTAGTGCTAAACAAAACAAGGCCTTTTCTCTAACCCTAGGAGCAAAGAGTATGGAGTACTCTGTCTAGAGCTGTAATGGCCAAATAAAAACTGTCCTTGTTAATAGGTTTAATTGCTTTGGTCAAGTTAACCCAAAGACCACAAGCCTGGTGGGAATTTTAACACTAAGAAAGGAAATTGTCCTTTTCCATTTAGGCCTACCAGGCAAACCAGAGTTACATTAGAGAATGATCATTAATACTTAATAGTGAAAAGAATAATGGCAACTGAGTCATTGTATTTGTAAAATGGTATTCTAAGAAACAATGATTCATGCAAGTCACTTTGAATATATAGCTGTACTTTTGATAAACAAGCAGCAAAGCAACCTAATCTTTTTTTCTCTTTTAACATTTAAAAATGTTATTCACATTTTTAAAAGGCCAGGTGGCCTAGACTGAATTCCCTACAAGGGCGTCCATTTGTTTTCCAGAAGTTTACAGGCTTTCTCTTAAAAGTACTGATTTTGCAAACCCAAACTAAAAAGTAACAATAAATGTTGAATACTTAAAACATAAATGCCCAGTCCTGCATAAACTTTAAAATCCCCAGCTAGAGAACTTCAGTGATTAGAGCAGTTTCGAACACTATTTTTCACTGGAACCGAGTGCCAGAAATTCTCCGCTGGGTCTGAGAAGCAGACATACTTCATGAGCCTGTGAAATTAGAAAGGCCTCATTATGGAAAAGATCCCAAGCTGCCACCTTGGGCAACAGTGCAGCCAAAGAGGAGGACTGGGGATCATCACCCCACCAGCGAGTCACAGCCACAGTGGGAAAATGCTTGTCGTGCCACACTGCGTTTGTCCAAAGACTCACAACCCCCTTTTGAAAAATCTTTTACAGAAAATTGCCTGGGGTGATGGAAATGTTCTGTATCTTGGTGGTGGTTACATAACTGTATGCATTTGTCAAAACTCATAGAACTCACAGAAAGCGTACATTTTATTGTATGTAAATTATAGGGCAATAAATCTGCCTTAAAAACATTAACACACATCTCCATATTTTCTTTCTATTAAGTTGTGACATTTTAACCTACAGGTGCTTTTCTTATAATTCTGGCAATACTGCTACATAGTCACTCACTAATCTACCTGGATGCACATTATAGACTTCTATGTTGCAGGCAACATTTCTCCACATTAATATATAGTCCAATTTAACTTCTCCTTGGCAGTAGAATTTTTTTTTTTCCCTGAGAGATCTATATATGTAACTTTGGAGCAGAGCCACAGAAGGGGCCTCAGAAGAGTAAGGTTTTGATCTTTCACGCGTGCCAGGTCCTTCTTGTATTTCCTCCTCTAAGATGTGAGGACAGTACAATGACCGTTAGCTACACAGCTCAGAGGTAAAATGCCATTTATGTTAGGTTGAATCACTGTAGAACCCTTTTAAAAACCACAACCATATACATTAGGCATAATCGTAAATATTTTTCATAACTTAGATGTTTGTTTCTATAAATTCATACAATTTTTAAAGCAATGATGGAAAGCAGTTTTATCAAAGTAAGCTACTATATCGTCAATAAAAAAAATGACCAGTATACTCCAGGAGAGGTGGAGGGCTTACAGCAATACCCGTGTGGTTGCCAATTAGCCCTAACAAATCCTATGTAGGTCTGTGTGGATGTCTTAGAAGTGTCTGGCCTCCTTCTAAGAGCTCCATCTGGGAACCAAGACAAGTCATACTGTCCAAAACTTTAAAACAGGTATTTGTACAGAGAGGTTAAAAGCTAAGCAGATGAGCTAGCTAGATAAGATTAAAGTCATCTGTATGTTGTCAAGGTACAGAAATATACCAGTCCAAAAATGTTCACATATTATGGCATACAGCACAGTCTGAAACGCAACCAAAGTTATGTTCCATCTTGGAAATTGTGGTCCAGAGATACTAGTTTAGACATTTTATGCACATAAAGGAGGGAAGGAAATTATATTTAAATTTGAGCTTATTCAAATTAATTTATGTATGTGACACTGAGTGGGAGAAGAAGACACATAATACTGCTTTGTCCCACTACTGCTAGTTTTAGCTCAGATCACTAGATTTATTTTAAGTAGTAAGTGCCAGGTTTTTCTACTAAAAGCTACTCTTTTTTCCCTTTGTAATTAGTAATATCTTGTGAGGAGATATTTTGATACTATGTAAATAGATTATGAAAATATCCTGTTTCTCATACTCTCCTTTTAGTTTTTGCAGCCATTGGTGATTGTTGCCTGAAACAATTATGACTGTGGCAATTATCACGAGTGGGATTTTTTCCCTCCTAATTCCATCATTTTAGGATTAATTTTTCACAAGCAGACACACTGGGTAATCCTGAGGAAGGCAGTCTACCAATCACACCCCAAGAAATCTTTACCTGGTTTTTAATCCCCACGAGGAAGGCGGCACCAACACCACTAAGAAGGAAGCAAGTCCTATCTGCCAAAATATCAGTTTGATTGCCAACATTCCAAGGGAAAACTGCTGGTAAATGAAAGGGGTGGGGTGGGGTCCATTTTCTTCTCTCTTCATGGACACATCTCTGTCCAGTTACAAGAGGTGTTAAGAGTAAGAACACAGTGATGCATACGCTGGTTTAACCACACCTGCTGATCTAAAAAGGCCCACATAATCAAATGTATGAAATCTTTACAATAAGGCAGAGTTGAGCCAATGAGTTATTAGGATTATAATTAAAAAAAAAAGAATCACGGGTGACTTTAGAGGGGCGACTGCACCTAAATACTTGTAGGCCCAGCAGTCCCCCAGTGCCAAACAGCAAAGGGTGGGGGAAGAGTCTCAATCCTGATTGGGGTGTAGGGGGCGGTTTGTGTGTGTGTGTATGGGGGGAAGGGAAATTCAACTAATGCGTTCATCCCTTACAGGGATGTGGGTACAGGCCACTGAGAATTTCCCCCCATACTCTGAAGAACAGTGCAATGAAATTTTAAAGGATTAAAAAGCAGAATACAAGGACTCAAGTTTCTTTTTCTGACATGAAATAAAACATGATCCTCCCCTATAAAAGTACCCTTTCTGGTATTACTGGAAACTTAACATTTATGGAATTGTGTAACCTAAGGCAATTTCTTCAGCATTAACATAGAGAAGCCAAATACAAATATTAAGTTTTTCCACAGGGTTAAAGTTTTACTTATCCACCAATTCTGTTTCTTCATAAGTAAATATGAATATAACTGTTTCGATCTTAAAATACTCCTGAAGCATAAGATGTTATGTCCATAATCCTGGTCCTCAAATAGATGAGTAAGGCTTGATTTTATTAAAACTACCAACACAGGCTTCCTTAGGTTATTTCAAAAAAATCGTTTTCTATATAAAGTACTCTACAGTTAATCGTCTGAATCCCTGTCTGCCATCCAAAAGACTTTATCTGTAATTCCAGCCATGGCGGATCACATTGCACACATTCCTCAACAGAAAAATAAATGTTAGGATGAACTAGAAATCTAAAACAAAAGTTTTATATCCAACATTTTTGTCCAGCCTCAGCTACACACTGGCCCTTGAGCCTCCCTGGCTAAACTCCAGGAAGCTTCCTTCTTGTACTCAGAGTCTATTATGTTACCTTGTTGCTATTGTTCACTCAGACATTTGCTCAAAACTATTTCTTGGGTGCCTATTACTGAGCTGTATGATGAAAGTATATATAAAAAAAATCTACTAAGGAATCTGTGCTTTGCTTGCAACTCACAGTTTAGTTTAAGCCAAGTAATACTGGGATTTTCAAAAGTCAACGTGGTTGAGATATAACTTACATGCAATAAACGATACTCATTTTAAAGGTGTGGAGTTTCATGGGTTTCACCAAACATACACCATAATGAACCACAACTCCAATCAGATTTAGATTGTTACCCTCCAAAAATGGCTTTAACTCCTCTGCTGTACTGCCCCTTCCTCTACTCCTTGGCAACCATGGATTTGCTTTCTGTTGTTATCGATGAATTATTCC
The DNA here is from genome assembly GCF_004115265.2 of Rhinolophus ferrumequinum. Classification (NCBI taxonomy): domain Eukaryota; kingdom Metazoa; phylum Chordata; class Mammalia; order Chiroptera; family Rhinolophidae; genus Rhinolophus; species Rhinolophus ferrumequinum. Next base: position 63,499,283 of record NC_046291.1, read on the forward strand.
TGTTATAGTCTCATGTAAATGGAATAATGCAGTATGCACTTTATATGTCTAACTTATCAAACTCAGCAAACCTTTGAGATTCATCCATGTTGTGTGTTTCAGTGATTTCTTTTTTGTTGAGCAGTACGGACATAATATGTTTGTTTATTCATTCACCTACTAACAGAAAAAACTAAATTGTTTTTAATTTGGGGGTATTGTAAATAATGGTGCTATAAACATTCATATACAAGTGTTTGTGTGGTAACTCATTCCTGGGTTATCCCTCGGAGAACTGCTGGGTCACACAGTGAGCATACGGGTAACTTTATAAGAAACTGCCAAGCTGTTTTCCAGCATGGTTGTATTCTACTTACATTTGCACCAGCAAAAAAAAAAAAAAAAAAAAAACAAACAAACAAAAAAAAAAACTACAAAAACCACCTTGGCACAGGTTACACAAACATAGTGATGGACTAAATTTGGCTATAGTTTGCTGACTCCTACTCTCCAGTTTCCTACATGTAAAATCATGTCTCCTGTGAAAAGGGCAGTTTTGCTATTCATTTCCCATCTGTGTACCCTTTATTTCTTTTTCTTGCCTTACTGCACTGGCTAAAATCTGAGAGGGAAAGTATTCAGTCTTTCATCATTAATTTAATTAATATTTATAATAATTTAACTTAATCTTTTATCATTGTATTAGCTTTAGGTTTTCCATAGATACCCTTTATCTTTGTTGAGAGACTTCATCATGAATAGGTGTTGAATTTGTCTAATGCTTTTTATCTACTAGGATAACATGGGTTTCCTCAGTTATTCTATTTATATGGTGAATTACGTCGCTTAATTTTCGAATCCTAAACCAAGCTTGCCTTCTTTGGATAAATCACACTTGGTTACAATGAATTAAATTTTTACATACTGTTGGATGGGTCTTGGTGATATTTTGTAAAAAATTTTCTGCATTTATATTTATGAGACATATTGGTTGGTAGTTTTCTTGTAATATCTCTGCTGGTCTTGGTATAAGAGTAATGTCACATGTACTATTTAAAGTTAAGGTTTCTTTTAGGTTCTTTTCTGCATTAGTCTGTTTTTTCTCTTTAAAATATGCAAAGAAATATAAACTTGCATTTCACAACTAGTTCTCTTGATAAAATTTTTGAAACATACTTGCTATATATTCCTGTGAGTTACTACCCTGATTTAATATCTACCATTTAAAAATGAGTTCAAAATCCAAGCCAATTCAAAGTTCAAGGTCCAAAGGCCATTCTCTGAATGACATTCCGCAACTGCCCGTGGCTACCCTGTCAGTAGGGAAGTTGGAAAGCTAAGTGCCTTTTCTAAAAATCACTCAGTGACCAGTGATAGAATTAACATTAAAAAACAAAAACAAAAACCCGTTGACTTACTCTAGCCTTGTGCTTTGTGATTCCAACTCATCTTTTACCTTTTACACCTGAACTTTGACATTTCAGCCATTTCTGCATATGTTCCAGACCTATGTTTATGCTCTCTCTTTATCTGTAAATCGTACCCCACTGTGTTTATTCATAATCTATGCCAACCTCAGTGCTCAACATGCTGTTTCTCTATGCCTATCTCCTATCCATCCACCTGCACCTCCTGAGAGGGAATCGTTTCCTCCAAAGTGAAATGAGGTTGAATTGGACACCTTACGTCGGCTGCCTACTGATACATTTTTGGTTTATGCTCTATGCTGCTATTTGTCCCAACAAAATTTTCACTTTTCTTTCCTGTATACTGACATCAAACAAACTCCCAAGTATCTTGTTGAGTACTTTCAAAAGGAAGATTCCAAAAGCGTCAGGTTTAAACATGCAGTGCCTATAGTTTTTGCCATTTAACCATTTTTTCTTAAGCATTTCCTGTTTGCAGGTTCTCTCAATGAAGTAATAAAAGATAGTTTTCATAACCTCTCAAGAGTAAGGCAAAAATTTGATGGAAAATGCTGTTTGAATAAAAGAAAACAAGACTATGAAAGATAAATTAGGAAAATAACTTTATATGGCAATCTAAAAAGATTGATATTTGATTGATTTTTGTTATGCATTTTATTTAATACCATTTAGAGATACCACATAGAATTCTCTATTTAAACAAAATTCATTTCAAATAAATCCCAGAATAGTGACACAAATTCAGTATACATTTTAAAAATAATCTGACAGTCAAATGCAGAGAGTTTGACAGGTAGTATCCAAATGTGAAAGATAATCCAGGTATAAATGATTGAAGAGATATCAATTTAATCTGAATTTACAGTTCATTTTTTTAAAGATTAAAACCAGCAAGAATAATTCAGCATCTGCTTCAAACAAAAATATGCTTCTAAGTTTGAAATACTTTCAAAGATATTGCATATAAACCTTTCTTGATTGATCATGAAAGAAACTATATGCAGGAGAAACTGAATCCTGGGTATTACATGAAGACAGCAATCACAATTCTTGGAAATATGTAGAGAATTTACCTTCAAAAAATTTCTATAAACATTAAACTAATGATATCATGCAATGCACTTGTGAAAATTTATCAACAGTTTACAAATAGAAAAAAACTATAGTACGAGTTTTGAATCAAGCATGACCCTAGGTGGTAAATATGCAGATATATGTATTAATGAATAGCTGTCATTGTTCAGGAATATGATGAAAAACTATTGGAAGCAGGTTTAAATGAGCGTAGTATGAACTGAATACACGTATTATTAGGAAAATCCTAACTTCTGCATCTGCTTAGATGCCATAATAGCTCTGCTCTTACTGTAAGTGGCATTAAGCTCACAAGAATGTATTAATGCTCTGCAATAGCTAACAAGGGCACTTGCCCTCCAGCAGTTTATAACTTAAAAGAACAGACTTATCCATACCTCGAAATTTTAACACTTCTCTCCACCTCCCTTTCTTTGAACAAGTAAAAGACACTGATGCTGGTGGGCTGTAGGAAGAGCAAAAAGAACAAAGCTGAGGAAGCAGGAAAAGGAAACAGCTGTTAAAGGGAATAGAGAGGGAGAGAGGGAGGAGGCTCACTCAGGCTCAGGGTGAGGAAGCCACGCCCCCAAAGGCAGAAGCTACTAATGGCTTCCTCCTGAGAGAACAAAGCTGATCAGAAGAAATTCTCAACTGGCTTGTGCTCAGTGGCTCCCAACTGAAAAAGGAGTTTCCTGTTCTCTTTTATGCTTTGGACTCCAGACTGCAAGTGCTGGATCTCTGGGTGCCCCATGGCATTGTGCACTCAGGTACAGAGGACAGATGAGAGGTCTCAGAGGGGAGAAGGCTCTTTGGGGGACAGTGGCGTTCCATCCTTTAAGCTTCGGCTGCCTGAAGCCTTCACTTTACCACTCCCTATTTCCACCTGCAGGTAAAGGGGGCTCTCTCTTGACAGTTTCTGCTCTCCTGGTGTCCCAACAGATGATGAAAGTGAACCTGTCCAAAAGTTAGTTATACATGAATAACAGCTGTGTACGAGGTCTGACAATTATGTTCAGGAACTTGTTGCAATGATGTTGCTAAACTCTTGATATCAGAGAGACTATTCATTATGACTTTGTACCAACTGGACAAACAGTTAACCAAGTTTACTGTTTGGAAGTGCTGAAAAGGCTGAGTGAAAAACTTAGACTACTTGAACTTTTTCGCCAACAATTCATGGCTCTTGCATCACGACAATGCAGGACAATGCAGCTCAGACCGCACTGTGTGTGAGGGAGTTTTTAGCCAGTAAACAAATAACTGTATTGGAACCCTCTCCCTACTCACCTGACCTGGCCCCCAATAACTTCTGTCTTTACCCAAAGATAAAGGAAATAATGAAAGTGTGGGGACAGAGCCAGGAGTGCAGTTTCCAGGCTCTCGGCCTCACGTGGAAAGGTGCTGGTTCAGGTAGTAAATGGCCATCAACTGTGACTGGATGGCCATCAGCTGTGGCTAGTTGACCGTCAGCTGTAACCAGTGAGCCATTGGCCACTAATATAATTGCTGTGGCTACGCTAGCAGAAATATGGAGGCTGGCAAGCGCAGATTGCAGTTAGGACGGCGGGTTGCGGACAGTGTGGCTCCTGCTTCCTGTGTCTCCAACCCATCTGCCAGCGAGACTATAGTGGTATGACTCCCCTATCTATGGCTCTGTGTTCCTTTTTGGCCTCACCATATCCTGCATTCTTACAAGGCGAGCGGGACTAGAAACCCCGCCTGACACCCTGCGTGACACATGGCGCAGTGAGCAGGGCACGGTGCTGGCCAGAACTTTCCGAAGGGCGGTGAAGCTGTTTGTGCGTATGAACACCCAGTCTCAGGAAGACCAGGATGCGCAGCTGCCGGAGATCTCAACACCTGCGGAGGACTGGGAAGAAATGACTGGTTCTCCAACCAGCACAGGCCAGAGAAAGCGAAGGTTGTTGCGGCCCTGTGGGCTGGGAAGTGCTTGCTGAGGCCCTCATCCCCAGGTTGGGGAGGACTTAGAGCCCTCGCCCTGCGGAGAGGGCACACATTGTGAGGCTAGTACACAGCCCCGGTGAATGACTGTGGACTATGGGGAATTGCCTTCCGTCCCTAATTTAATGGACCTGTGACTATTTGCTTGGGAACGTACCACCATGTAGTGGAACCAGTGGATGTTTGCTTCCTGTGTCTTAACTGGCTGCCATCGAGAATGTGTGTCCTGTGGGGCGGCCTGCGGGGTCTCAGCTCCCGCTCCCCACATAAGAACGCAGGGTATGGTGAGGCCACAAAGGAACACCCACGGAGCCATAGATACTGGAGTAATACAACTATAGTCTCGCTGGTGGCTGGGTTGGAGACACAGGAAGCAGGACCCACACGATCTGCAACCTGCTGCCCGCTTCTCTGCCAACCAACCTCACTTGCTAACTGCAGTCCACCATGCAAACTGCAATCCGCTCTTGCTAGCTCAGCCACCATCTTCTTGCTAGCCCCCCATTTGTAGCCACAGCAGTTATATTAGTGGCCAATGGCTCACTGGTTACAGCTGACGGCCAACTAGCCACAGCTGATGGCCGTCCAATCACAATTGATGGCCATTTACTACCTGAGCTAGCACCCTTCAGCGTCACGCCGAGAGCCTGGAAACTGCACTCCTGGCTCTGTCCCTACAATATGTAAGCACCTTGACTGTGAGCCGCTGTTCTAGCACGGTACCGAGAGGCCCAGACAGAGTGGCAGTGCCGAGAACCCTGGCTGAGTCCAGGAAGTCGGGCTGTACCCAGAGAGAGTGGCAGTGCCCTGAGAAGCCCTGGCTGTGCCCGGGGAGACTGGTGGTACCCTAAGAAGCCCAGGAAGTCTAGATGTGCCCAGAAGGGCTGGTGGTGCCCTGAGAAACCCTGGCTGTGTCCAGGATATTGCATTCACCTCCAGGCTCCTAGCACAGGGCCCCTCACAGCAGACGCTTGTTGCGTAGACTGTGAGGCGAGACCCTGTAGTGGTGGAGTGTGGGGACAGAGCCAGGAGTGCAGTTTCCAGGCTCTCGGCCTCACGTGGAAAGGTGCTGGCTCAGGTAATAAATGGCCATCAACTGTGATTACATAGTCATCAGCTGTCACCAGTGAGCCATTGGTCCCTAATATAACTGCTGTGGCTACACTAGCAGAAAAGGGGGGCTAGCAAGAAGATGGTGGTTGAGCTAGCAAGAGTGGATTGCAGTTAGCATGGCAGATTGCAGCTAGCAAGTGAGGTTGGTTGGCAGAGAGAAGTGGATAGCAGGTTGCGGATCATGTGGCTCCTGCTTCCTGTGTCTAAAACCCAGCCGCCAGTGAGAATATAGTGGTATGATTCCCCTATCTATGGCTCCATGGGTGTTCCTTTGTGGCCTCACCATATCCTGCGTTCTTATGTAGGGAATGGGATCAGAAACCCCGCATGACACCCTGCATGACAGAAAGGAAGACATTTTGATGACATTCAGGACATCAAGGGTAATACGACGACAGCTCTGAAGGTCGTTCCGAAATTGCTCTGAAGGGTGGACTAGGCACTGGCATTGGTGCATAGCTTCCCAAAGCGAGTAATTTGAAGGTGACCATAGTGATATTCAGCAATGAGGTGTGCAGCAATGATGTGTGTGAGTTTTTCTAGGATGAGTTCACGAACTTAATTGTCTGACCTCATATATACCAAATATGATGGATGTGGATGAGAATACCGGACCTTCTAGCTTCTGGTGACATGTTCAACTCAAAACACTCATTAATCAGTGCAAAAGAAACCACCAAAATAAATTCCTCATTGTTGCCATTATTTCCTTTATGCAGCTTACATATGAATGGAATGAAAAGAACACAATTCAACCAGGACTTTTCCTGTTAAACTAGGGGTGGGGCAGTAGGAATGGGGGTGGAATAAGAGAATATTTATGGCAGGGGGAAACAAATTTAGATTTCTAACTTGAAATATTTGAGGCCTAAATTACTCTACTCCTTATTTCTTAGAGTACAATGCTACATAATACTTCCTGATTAGAAATAATTTTATCCTCATTTAGCTGACTATAAGGATATCAACAACGCTTTATAAAAATAATCTGTACACTTAGTGAGTGTCTGAGCACTTTCAATCTCATGAATCGCACAGTGCCCTTACACAACAGGTAGTCAGCATCTCCTCGTATCCCCATCTGTCCGACAGACGGACTGAGGCTTGGAAACGCCATGTGGCTGGCCTAGAGTCACACCACTAGGAAGTGGTTTTGCTTCAACTCATGTGGCTCTCCTGAACCCTGGGCAAGAACACAAGCTCTGCAACTGGTGGCAGAACAAGGAAGAGGGGAAAATTCCTGCTAATTGCCTATGAATTGTGTGACCATGAGTTCCTTGTGTGACTTCAGTTCCTTCATATTTGAGATAATCCCCGTAATTCCTAAATTACAGGACAGTGAGGAATTAAATGAGGTACACACATGCCATTGCTTGCATGGTGCCCGGCCCACTGTAAGTAAGTAAACATAAACACTTTTATTCTATCAACAAAATTCTTTCCCTGGTAAGGATAACTAGATGGGTAGAAGCAGTCCAATTCCTCAGGGATGTTCTCCCTAGTTATGGCCTTTCAATGTATTCCTTTTTAAAACTGACGACATGGTCCTTTGTACTATCTAATCATTTACCATTTCTCTATCATCTTTGAGTAAAGAACTGTTCCACAGGATTAAAATTTCTGGACATCCAAAGCCATCCTTCAAATGCCAATTTATTTTCTAATTTTAAATACTCCTAAGGTATACTTTTTCCTGACTTGTTAAACAGAATATACAGAACATACACTCTTTTCTTGAGAATTTAAAGCATCACTATGAACATTCACAACCACATGGAGACATCCTTCATCCCTGGGCCTGTCTTGCAGTTGTTCTGTGTCCTTCCCTGACTGAGGAATGTCAGCTGGTGCTCTCCCAGTTTCCCTTCGAACTGTGATCTCCCTTCTTTCTCTTTCCTACCCTCTAGTCTCTCTCAACTCGTCCACCACCCTACACATTAGCTAAATTTGCACATCTAAAACATATTCTACAGAAATACAAAGATAACAAAATTATATATTTTAAACAAGAATGAATAAAGTTGAGGGTGAGTGCCTGGAGAGCAAAATATAGGATCTTTCTAGTTACTCACATGCATTTTCATTGTAATTGTTAGTGTGTTTCAAAGGGCTGAAGTTCCAAGTAGCTTGACCTCCAAACAAATGTACACCTACCTGTGCATGTCTGCAGGCACAAGTGGGTGTATGTGTGCTGTATGTGAACGTATTGTGTATTTGAGGGGTAACTTCTATCGTTGAAGTATTTTATTTTACAGTTTTGAGCATACATATTAAAAATGGTAAATTTTTTAAATATAGAAAGTTGAATATAACTTAGTTAACAAATATTTGAGTACTTACGACCTGCCAGACACTATTTCAGATACTGGGAATAAAAAGCTGAACAAGACAGATAACTTTCCTACTCTTATGGATCAAAATGTTTGAATTAGTAAACTACTTTTGTTTTCCTCAAAGAAAGATGTTTTAGTTGAGATTATACTCTGAAATTTATTCATTTCCAATTATAGATTGAAAAGGAAAAAGTTTTCAGGTAGTGGTGGAAAATCTGTGTTCAACATGCTTACAAATGTAACTTGAGATTCTGAGTTCTCTGGAGAGAAACCTGATGATATTATAAAAAATACATTTAAACTTAAGAGCCTGCGGTAGTACAATTTTTCCGAACGCAAGAACTAAGAAGTAAAGAAATAGAAACGAAACATTTAGGATCTCATAGCAACATCAATTACTCACACTGGGCATATTCAGTAATTTCCATTACTATTTTTCAAGATGGCAATAGCATGAAAAGTTCAATATGAGGATTTTTTTAAAAAACTGATGTCCATTACTCTATTTTATGAGATAGCAATAACATAAAAAGTTGACTATGAGGATTTAAAAAAAAGTTAACCTATATTTGTAGGATTTCAAAAAATGGCAAATTAAGCCTTAAAGGGGAGACAAATGTAAAGCATTTTAAAATAGAAACTTACTGCTAAGCCAAGGACATCAAATTCTATTCTATTTTTCCATAGCACTTATTACAAACGTTAAATAGAGAAGCAAAACCATTTCCCAAGAAATGTAAATGTCAGTGTAATAATTCTGATTCTGCTTCTTTCTGGATCACCAAGGAGCATCGAGTACATCTCAGCTCAGCTTCACACTCATCAAAAGGACGGCAGGCAGGTAGAGAAGAGAGCAACAGGGCCCAGGTACCAGGTACTCCCACTCTTCCCAAGTAGATGGTGGCAGAAACTGCTGGTTGTTAGTCGGTTAGCTGATTTCATGGTTGCTCAGCTAGAGGCCTTAATCCCAGCTTCTGGCGCAGCCAGCTGTGGCCATGTGTACCAAGTTCTGTGCCTGTGAGAAGTCTCTTCTAGACCACTCTCTCCAAAAGGATGCATATGATTCCCTGGTTCTTTATCCCAACCTGCTGGCTGGGACCTAATGAGAAGTTGGCAGCTGCATGAGACCCTGAGATGGCAACCACACAACAAAGCTGCCTTGATTAGCTAGCTCTGGACTACTACTCTCTGGAATGTTGAGAGATAAATACATTCCCTTTTTATGTAAGCTACAATATTTTAAATGTATTATTTTACAGCAGCTAAACCTGAAGCCCAATTAACACATATTTATGACATAACTGCTTTAGAGTCTAGCTGCCTCTGCTCCTATTATGAAGTTTAGCAAGTATATTCTGAACACCTTTATTGGGTTGAAAGCATCTTTGTTGAATTCTGCAAGTGAAGGGTCAAGATTATGTCCTCTATTTCCCTGAAACTAATACGGGGCTGACTGAGGAAGGGGAGATGAAGGAAAATGAAGTTCAAGTTGTAGGCATTAGGGTCAGACAGCCCTAGAATTGAATCCTTTGTCAATCCCTGGATTCTAACTAGATGTGCGAGCTTGAGCAAATTCAGTCTCCATACAGTAGCCTAAATGGGGGGCCTGCTGCATTACCCTATCCTAGGTTTCTGTATGGATGGCACTGTTTACATGCTGTAGACTTTAGTTTCACAAACTCTCTAAGCCTCAGCTTTGTCATCTATAAAATGGGGAAAACAATAGTGATAGACTTAAAGGACTGTTGTGAGGATTACATCAGTGTCATTCACATTGGATTCAATAATTAACCATGTCAGTAATTTGTGCTTAGTGCATAGACTCACTAAATGCCACAGTATCACAGCACTATTCCTCAGCATCCAGTAAGAAAAGCAAGTCAGGAATTGCTATATCCCATCAGCTTGGTATTCGTTTATTTGTAATGTCTTATCTTTTCTCATGTCTGCCATATGTTTGACAGGAACTCTAGACATGTCTTACAAACAACTAAGGGTTTATTGTAGCACACCATGTATTACAGAGCACTTGGGGCCTAATATTAACATAGCATACACTTTCAAGAAATAATTCTTCACTGAAAACCGATTTAAGTAAATGAATGGGTTCTTTTCAATATGATGGTTTGGGAATTTACTTTAAGGTCCAAAACAGAACATCACCGCTCTCTCTGACGGTACGGTACCTGGAGCATACCAGATTGCTTTAGCATATCCCCTTGCACTGTGAATCAGAACCTACCACTTCTACCCAGACAGACACTGCTCATATTCTCAAAACAATGGTTGGCTTCTCAGGTCCAGCAGAGAGTTCTTTCAGAATCATCATAGTACGTTATTTTGGACTGCAGAATGTTCAAATGCATTTCAGGAAACGAAGAGTCCAAAGGCAGGTTCTAACAGGAAAAGGGTAGTGGGGGGGTGGGAGGGGGCAGGATTTTCTCAACTAAACTCACCAAACAAAATTAAAAGACTGGGAATTAAAGATTTCAGGTAGACGAAGATGAAAAATAACTTTAATGCTCTGCAGGAAATAACGAGCAACAGAGTCAATAATACTCCACACTGGGTGGGTGGCTTCATTTTGCTGTAACAATTTCAGGGACAATTAGATTTAAATGTCAGCTTTATCTCTAAAAATCCCAAAGAAAGAGAAAACTTCAATATTCATAAAACTGAGATAGCTCTGCTTATATACAGGAAGTTGGCCATCTATCAAGTACCAAGCGATTAATTAGCATTATAAATATGACCTACAACTTACAAATTGGGCGTTATTACTGTAATTTCACAGAGGAAACAAGCTATGAGAAGGGGCTTGCCCAATATCATGAAGTTATTTGTGGGAGTCTGGTTATGAACCCAGGTCAGCTTGACACTAATGCCTCTATTCTTACAACCACAGCAAGATGAATTTAAAAACTACTGACTTCTTTAGAAGAGTACAGTACAACTCTAAGAATTCACTGATGAGTCAGGATTATCAGATTATTACTATAAATAATGATGGGGCTAACATTTAAGTCTTCACTATGGTGCAGTGATGTTCTCAGGACAAACTGAAGCCCCCAAGGCTCCAGGTGCCTCTTCTAGAGGGTCCCAAGGGCCTGGCCGGCTGCTCGCAGATGGCCACCTGACATTTTTCTCAGTTGTCAAGGTGCTTGCCATTCCAACTTGCCAATGCTAATCTCCTATGGAAATTAAAACTTGTATTGGCCAAGAGGGTTACCTCAAGGGGCTTAAAATCCTATTTAGAGCAGGCCAAGTGATAGCTAAACAGCCACAGAATAGCAAACCGGATTTTGTGCTTTGCAATATTTTGGGGCTAATCTATTCTATTGTGCATTTCTAGTCTGCCTGCGATAAAGGAACTTGAAGCTGGGACATTATTTTTCAGATCCAAGAATTGTATTGGAAATGGCTCCATATTTTTTGCATAGTTCTAGTCATAAAATAAGACAGTCCTAATTACTACATTTACCTTCTTCTGTGTAGAAATATATTATAAGGGACCATTTAGAAAGCATACTGATGTGAGCTCTGCCAGTTCAGATAAATCCGTCAGCATGAATTACACTTGGCTTTGGATTGTATCCAGGTTATGAAGGCAAGAACAGATTAGGGGTATATGCCACCATAGCAGTGACAGATTCTAAACTTCTTTGTAAAAGCACCAGTATTTCTTCAGGATTAGACATGAGTCACTAAGGCTACATTTTTAATGAAATACTGCTGGCATCATTTAAAAGCTAGAACGTGTAAGCATGTCAGCACAGACTCCCTCCCTCCCCCTCCTCCAAAAAAATTAAAAAAAGACGTGCGATACCATTTCAGAATGTAGTCAAGTCTACTGTCACTAGGCTGTTGGTTTTGAGGAGCTGATGTCTGCACAAGTGGAAGAAGCCAAAGTGTGGTGTGGTCCTGGTCAAGATGCAAGGGCCATCATTTTCTTTAGAAACAAATACTCGTTTTCAAACAAATCTCTTTTGATTACTAATTTTGTGCAGAATTGATTTTTCTAATACAAGGAAAAAAATATCAGGTATAAGCTATCATATACATGCCATGAGAAAACTTTAAATTTTTATCTTGGATATCCCCCTCCTACTTTGTTTTGCAGGGAGAGGGCTTCCTCTCTCTCTCCTATATAATACCCTCTCCTCTCCTATATAATTCATGTGAGTTGGATGTACACTAGAATACTTGTGTTTTGTTTCCTGCTTATTTTCCACACATGCAAACATTTTCAACAAATATGTACGTATTCAACAAGTACTGAGAGCTGATTAGTACCAGACATTATTCTAAGCTCTGGAATATAGTGGAAAGCATCCCTGGAGTTTATATCCTGGAGTCTACAAAATGAGTATCTTATACACTTCTCTGCATCTTCCTTCTCTTAATGATATATTGTAGAATTCCTGGTAAGATATATTTGAGGAATCTCTTAGATTTCTGAATATACTCTGTAAAGACATCCGCAAAGAGGTGGATTTGCAGAATTTAAGATGACACAACCCATGTTTTTATGGGTCCAGACAGACATTGACCCCTCTCATAAGCTTCATCTGCTTCATCAGCATGATGGCATGTAACCTCTGCCTGGTCCTTCAGCTGCAACCCCATTCCATGGGCCTCTGCTTTTCAGTATTCCTCAATTTTGATCCAGGTTCCTCCTAAGTGGGTTAGAACATGATGCTTCCACAACCTTTCTACATAATGTCTCAAGGATAACAACTGTAGTGAATGTATACTCAGTAATTAACTATTTTAGTAAGATTGGAACAATTCATTTTACACGTGAAGACACCCAAAGTTACTGGCTCAAGGTCACATAGCATATTAGGGGTGTAAGTGGAAGCTTCTGCTCTTAACTACTGTGCTCTGATACCTTTCTGGATCTGAAGATTGCTATCATACTGATTCTAAATTTTCCATTTCAACCATGATTCATCTAACAAGTTTTCCACATCTTGCAACCTATATAAACTTCTTTTTTCTCTTCCTCTGTTAACCTTTGTTTATGGTTACTATTTTTGTGGCTTTAGAATTTTTATTAAGCATTGACATGCTTTTTGTAACAAATTTGGAAAATACAAGGGGAAAAGCATCTGAGCATACCTACTCATCATTCAGAAGTGTCTCCTGTTTCATTAATGAGTATGTGTACACAGACATAAATATGTATTTCTATAGCAAAATTCTATACATATGGGTTAGATGCCTTATCATTTGTATTGTGAAGTTTTCCCTATGGCAGTGTAAAGCCTATCACTTACATGTACTATTTTATAATCATTCTACTTTTGTTAAATAATCAGATTGTTGCCAATTTTTAGGTACTATAAACATCACTATAATTGATATCTTTGTGCTAACATTTAGTATTTCCTTAAGACTGGATACCTACAATTAGAATTACTGGACCAAAGATTTAATCATTTTAAGGCATTTACTACAGATCACTGAAGTGCTTTCAAAATGATTGTGCCAATATACTCTCACCAATACTGCATGAAATTGCCAACATTGCTACATTCACACTGTCTTTTCTTTGATTTAACCGTTGCCAATTTGATAGAGAGATATTCCCATCATTTTAATCTATATTTCTGTGATTATTAGTGAGGTAAGAGCAGTATTTCATACACATACTTGCCATTTATATTCTTTTTTTTGGTCAACTGTTAATGTCAAATACCCCCCTTTAACTAGGAAGCTACTGTTTTTCCTTATTTGTAATTACTATCCATAGACTGCACTCATTTTATTCACTCATTAGATAGGTACGTACCTGCTAAAGTTTTGTTGCTTACCTTGTCCTGTGCTAAGACAATTCTTAACCTTCGTAGTCCAGAACACCTTTGGGAATTTCCTAACAAGAATTTTTCTAAATGAGTATATCTTAACAAAACTAAGATCATATTACCAATACTGATATTTTAAGTGCAATTAAAATAATAATCATAGGTCCAAGAAAGATAACATGTAGACGAATAACATATATAACATGTTATTAATTAAATCTCAAACTGCACATTTCTTTTTCTTTCTTTTGTCTTTGCAAATTCATTAAGCCATGATTTATGTCATTCAAAATACGTTTACAAGTTGCAAGACATCTTAAGTGCTGGGACAATGAAAAATGCCACTAAATTCCTATATGAAATTCTGCATTGACTGGGCATTCTCGGTGTAAAATGTCCAAAATATCTAAGCAGTTTAGCTACTATTATCAAAAGTGAATCAGAATATTACCAATGGCCAATACTGACAGTCACCAAATAAAGTAACATTCATGTGAACTACTTGAAGGAGTATGTAGCTTGCAGACCAAAAGAAACAGGAGAGCACAGGAGAAGAACTGCAAAATCTAATAGATAACACGGAATATCTGTTGATTCCTGATTTAGAATACTAATAGAGTAAGAAAAGATGCACTAGTTATTTTATATCATGAATTTCTCATTCTTGAGTCTTAAATTTCATTTTTTGTTTTAAAGGAAACAAATCTTTAATTATCAAAAAGGATACTACAGTACAAAGGGGACATATTTCATGAGCTCCTGAATATTTGAGAGTATCTTTTTAATCCTTTGCACATTAAAGACAATTTACATGGGTATAAAACTCTTGGATTATAAGCCTTTTTCCTTCTACATTCTAAATACATTGCTCTATGCTCTTCTGGTATTTACTGTTTCACTAAAGCTAGATGTCAGTCTGATTTTATCTTATGCAGATTACCATTACTTTTATTTAAATTCTTGTAATTTTTTTTCCCCTTTAGCCTTGTAAATTTAAAATTTTGTCAAGGTTATTTCTAGACAGAATTATTTTTGTCTTTTCCTTAGGTGATGCCTGGAATGTGATAACCCCTTTAAATCTGTACAATCAGGGCTTTATTTTCCACTTTTGAATTATATGTAAGTATTGCTGCTCTTCCAGCTACTCTAAACTCTTTCTCAAGACCATCTACAATGTTTGTTAGATTTATTTTCTATAGCCTTTATATCTGCTAACATTCATCATATCCCTTCTGTTCTTTTCCTCCATATTCCAAGATAATTTCTCAAATAATCTTCTCACCACCAATGATTCAATTTTCCTCTGTATCCTTTCTCTTTATTGAGATTCAATTTTCCTCTGTATCCTTTCTCTTTATTGAGATTCAATTTTCCTCTGTATCCTTTCTCTTTATTGACTCCATTGAAGATTTTAATTGTTTAGTAAGCATGTCTTATAACTGCTTATATGTGACTCCCAGATTTCCTAATATTAACTATGTAAGCTTAGGCAAGTTATTCAACTTTCCTGAGCTTTAGTTTCCCCATCTGTAAACATGGGTAATAATAACTATCTCTATAATTCAAGATTTTTTGTTACAAGCAACAGAAAACACATGGATAATTTAAGGATTAACAATTTACTTGTATAATTGCAGACTATAGTCTTCCAACCTATTCAGGTGGGAAAAAGCATGGGAACAAAGAAATTTAGATTAGATGTTCAGTGACCAAAAAACTGACACATTTTCACAGCATTAACCTATAAAGTTATGCTAAGAAATATAGGAAATGCTCTATGTAAAACACTGCAGCACGATACCTAGCACACAGTAAAGAATAATAAACATTAGGTATTAGTTTCATTCCATAGAGTTCATTGATTCTTATATGTTACTGGCAGCAAAATATTTCTAAATGTTTCATCTGCTTCCTGTTGTGGTGGTACTGGTGGTGGCTGGGTAGGTAGGCAGGTAGTAGTGAGGAAAGAGATAACAATCTGGTTGTATCAAAAAGCGTCAGGCCAGTGAAGCTATATAATACAGGGTCTTTGTCTTCACAACAGCAGACAGGGCATAGATGGTCCACTGACCATTCTTCTCAATCCTGTTCTCCTGGCCTTATAGTAGGAGAAATCTACACTTCTGACAATA
This sequence comes from Rhinolophus ferrumequinum, assembly GCF_004115265.2. NCBI lineage: Eukaryota > Metazoa > Chordata > Mammalia > Chiroptera > Rhinolophidae > Rhinolophus > Rhinolophus ferrumequinum. The sequence continues at coordinate 63,515,110 of NC_046291.1, forward strand.
GGGTGAGTTCTCTTCATGGTTTTTAATGGGAAATCAAAACAAGTTTTATTAAAGGATAAGAAATTTTTAAAAATCAACCAAATAAATTAGTTTCACATCAATAAAACACATTTTGCCTATCGCATAGTGCGGATCACATAACCTAAATGTTAACAGCATTCTGCTTAGTACCCATAGCTATACAAATATAAGTTTCATATTCTTACCTACAGACCATCAAATCTTCTAATCAATCAGTTTAAAATAATGCCAACAGCAACAATTACTAAGGCATATTTTTCTAGAAAATAATTTAACAAAAATTCACTTTTCCACTATATATATACTTTGCTAAATGAAATAAAAGAAATATCAAGATCTTTTTATTACCAGCTTATAGAAAAAAACAATATTCATCTTAAGAAATAAGGAGAAAATGGTGCAATGGGAAAACTCCAGCAAACTCTCCCTATTACAACAGTTACAGGTTTAAAGCAAAAAATTTATGAGATAGCTAAGGTCATCAATAAAAATGCAGGTACCAATTTACTCCACACTTGGGCAAAAGAGGCTTACTTTTTTTTTTTCTTTTACTTTTATTTGTTTTAAGTGTATTTTTCCAGGACCCATCAACTCCAAGTCAAGTACCGCATTTCCCCAAAAATAAGACCTAACTGGAAAATAAGCCCTAGCATGATTTTTCAGGATGACATCCCCTGAACATAAGCCTTAACGTGACTTTTGGAGAAATCTTAATATAAGACCGGTCTTATTTTCGGAGAAACACACTAGTTCTTTCAATCTAGTTGTGGAGGGTGCAGCTCACAGAGGCCCATGTGGGGATCGAACCAGCAACCTTGTTGCTAAGAGGACCCCGCTCTAACCAACTGAGCTAACCGGCTGCCCCAGCTTACTTTTTTTTTTTAATAAAACAATTTATGCAAGTATTTTGCAAAGGGAAGGAGTAATAGTTTCCATGAACTGTACGATGGAAACAAATTTCTAAAGGAAAAAGAGAATACAGAAAAGGCTAATATTGAGGAAATAGTAAGAATTCCCATAGAATACTTTATAAGAAGGCTACACATAGCTAAAGAACTCTATCTTGATTTAAGCGTTAGGAATGATTTTATGAAAACTTGTAAATCAGATATTAGGGTAGATGATACCATATGATGATACCATATGATGAATACCCTTTGGATGTCATGCTGCTTTATAGGAACTTTCATATGTAAAACTCTACAAATAGTTTATATACTGAAATATGTCAAATTCCAATTTTTTAAAGGAAAATTAAAGAGCCAAAAGTTTTCAATTCTAAAAAAAACTTCCTTCCAATTTATGATAGCCATTTTCATTTGTGAAATATGATTAATATAGAATATAGCTGTGGAATATGCATTTGTCTTCAAGTTTCAATAAGGTGCTCTTTCAACTTGCTTGCAGACTGTTCCTATTATTTGCAATGTCTATATTATTAAGGATTGAGTGCACAGAAACTTACGATTTTAGAAGCTAAGATCTAGATCTGTCTTTGAACTACCTGAAAAAGACTATACATGTTAAATGATTTTTCTTAGGAATGCCTAAAACAAAATAATTGTAACCTAAATTACTTTGCAGCTCTGATCACTTTGGAAACAATACATTCATAAAATATAAACAGATGCAGTAAGACCATATGGACCCATTTCTGCAAAAGAAACAAAAACGGCAATTTAGAAATTGAGAACACTTAAACATGAACACAGACTTTTGTGATAGCTATAGAGTAACTTTAGGGTTATACCCAAGAGGAAAATATGTTTCTGAAGTATTTTTTTCTCCAGAAGTGATTCTAAAAAGAAAAACGATCATGCAGTGCAAAGAATTCAATGCTGAATGATCCTGTCATGCATTTAATCTCACCAACTCAGCAGTCACTCATTTCAAATTTAATAGCATAAAGTTTGCATGTACAGGGGGAAATTATTCTATATATTCATAATTTAACCTTGAATAGGAATTGTGAACTGAGTTATTCAACTGAAAGTGAAATTATCATTTTAAACATGCAAAGTCAGGGTTGGCTTTAAGTATTAATAAAAAAAATTCTATTACTTTCAAATGTAAATGAAAGGTAATGCTAATTCAATGGTAAAAATTAAAGTTAAAAGTGCCTAAGTTAACATATTTACATAAAACTGACATAATACAATATATATAGACTGCTTAAATAAAAAAAAGGGGGTAAAAGTACACATTTTTTGGATTTTGTGGTTCCAATTAATGAATATGCCAATTACTGCACAGAAAAGCATACAATACAGTTTGTGCCTCTGCATTGTCTGAGGGTAGAAACTATGAAACAGATCATCTTTATGTCTCCTTACCGCCCTCCCCTCCCTTTCCTGGACAGAGTGCTTAGCTCACAGTAGGTTTTCAATCAATATTTTTTATTTAGTTAAAAGCAAGCATGCGCTAACTATAGGGGGATAGTTAGTATTTTTACATTTATAGTTCATTAACCCAATAAATAGTTTACGGCACCTACCATGTTATTCCTCTTCTGCCTATGTAACCTAGCTATGTGTGAAAAGCCACATGGAGCTTGTTCAAATTCCTGGAATTTGTCAATATACCTAAAAAGATGTTTCCAATTTAATCAAATAGAACAAATACTCAGTTATTCCGAATGTACTCCTGGGATATATAAGATTGGGGAACTTTGCTAACAAGTCCAGCTGATCATGCATCAGTCTCTCAGAAACATAAGCAGATGTCAAAATATTCTAGCTATAATTGTTCACTAACTTGGCAATTTAGCTTTTTATGTTGCTGAGGGGTTTCTGTGTGTGTGTGTTTGCACACTCAAATACTGAATAAACCTCTTGACCATACTCCATTGTATTCTTTAATCACAGATACCTAAAGTGGGGGATATTCTACATCATTAACACGTGCAAGAAAAATGTTACACTGTGACCACTGCATATGCAATTAAGAGAATGATCTCCTGAGAACCAAGTATCAGGGTTCAGAATTCTTGAATCCAGGCCAAACAGTGTCACAAGATCTCTACTTCTTGACCTCACTTTGAACCTCATTTCCATAATATCAAGGAGGTAAAACTGTAAAATTTGATGCTCCCACAGAAATTACTAAGAAAAGATACAATCTTACCTCGTGTTTGACCATGCAGTTCAGAAGACTTCACTATACATTACACAATAGTAACAATTGCCAGGATAATTCAGTTAGCAATAAGAAAAATTACTAAGTTACTAATAGGAAAAATATCAAGTTTTAGGCATTGAACTTACAGTACAGGGATTTTAGCTAAACTACAAACTATGCTTGTTTATAGCTGAAATAAAAATTCTGTCTTCTGCATGTGGTTGAGGTGTGTCACAGAGAAGTATTTCATTGTAAATAAACTTAGGAGCGAAATAAAAGGAAGTTGCAAAGACAGGTGCACAACAGTTAAGCTGTTTTCAGTTTCAGAGAAATAAAGTAAATAATTGTTCTGGAATTTGTTCAGTTCTGGGCATTCTGCCATACAGGAAGGGTGTGTAATTACTGAGGCTAACATATTCATGTAAAAATGAAGTAATAGCAATAGGGCACAGTTGGGCTCCAAATTTCCTTGTTTTACCTTCAAAAATTAAGGATCTCTAATGACACTCATTTCTCTCTCTGAAATCTAAAGATCACTTAAGGTAAATATGACTGAAGGTAGAAATGTGATTTTCACTAAAGTCAGAAAATATTATCTTGAAAGGTGGTGGTGTTCTTTGAGAGCCTCCCGAGTGAAGAACATTGTAATTTTCAGTCATCAAAGATAACAAAAATACACACAGTATCTAATTTAGGACTTCATCAGAGTAAGAGGAGAGAGTACACATAAAATGAGCATGTTTCACCAATTCTATTCTTTGCTTACCACCTCACACTGTCTGGATTGGCCTCAACCTGAAATCTGGATTCCAAAGTTCTTAAACCATAAACCAAAAATAAGAGAGTGTGGTTTGTGGAAACAATGGAAGTTAGAACGCCTGAGTATGGCCAAGTTCAAACAAAAATCTCTTTATGACGGAAGATGAGTGTTAAGAAATAGTGCATGTGTGATTTTACAGAACGTAAATCAACTTATATCCCATACAGAATCTGAAATATACTTGTTAACCCTACCCATGATGGGCCATATGGTCTTTTAAAGAGGGTTTCTACAGGATCATATCCTATCAATTACAAAACTAAAGTTTACTTTCCCAAGTGCAAATAGCCTGCACGTGGCCTGTGGCTCACTGCTTGCTTTGTGCCTGTGAGGTCAGCACAGTGACACATCTAAGCTGGAGGGGTAACAGCACAGTTCTGTAGGAGCAGCCAGTGTCTTACCAAATTCCAATTCCTCTTCATCCAAAGCCATGCTGTCCATTTCAAGAATGAATCAATCATTTTAGTCGAAAGTTTCCATCTGAGGAGGCAGGACCCTTTGAAGGCACCACATTTGGCCACGTTTTCTATATCTTACTGTGTATGATATTAAACTAGGCACAAGGCCATTCTGAAATTTGCCAGATATTTGAAACCTATCAGGATACAAAGAAAAAAAAAAAAGCCTCCTTGTTTCCAACATCTGTATTCATGTTGGACACTTGGATTCTCATTAGGAGTCGAGCTAAACAGCAGAGCCTGCCAAATGATGATCCTGATTATAGCCAACTGGTAGCTTCAAGTTCAACGGACACTTCCTGTAATTTCAGATTCAAGTCCAAAGACCACATTACTTTGTGTTCCCATGGATTGACTTTTTATTTCTCTTAAAGTATGATCCTTAGCCGAGAGACATTTCTTTAGCAGTTATCTATATCACCTGGTATAGATGATGCAGATATTTTGTGACATCACCAAGATAACCACGTCCTATTATCCCTACACTTAATTTTCATCTATGTTAGACAGATGGGAAATGAAATTTATATCACCTGTCATTATTTGATCGTCAATATGAAATAAAATTTTAGTTTGCTCCTTGCAGAGATTGGGTTTAATTCTAATCAGTATTTAATTTAATCAGTGTGGATACATGCAATTCAAATTGTCTTGAGGACAAGAATATACAGCTGGGGAACCAGTTTTCTAGGCACTATGAGATTCTCCTGCTTAGTAATGTTTCTATTAATGTGACTACAGATCCTATTATCACAAAACGCGCAGTTGGAGACAAAGTAATCTGATAGCTATTATTCATCCACTACCTTCTGAACAATCATTTACTGCAGGTCTAATATATTTAAGGGGGTGGAGGAGAGCAGCCTATACCATGTGTGTAAAACAATGTATAAAAAACACAGCTCTGTCCTTAGGTAGCTGATTCTATAATCCAAAGAAGCATGCTAAGAGTTAGCATAGTGGTATAAAGTGCTAAAAGCAGCTTGGGAGAGAGATTTGACTCAGGACAGGTGAGCATGGCTTCAGGCAAGAGGTGGCACTTGAACAGAAGTGGGCTCTTTCTATTAAAGAACAAGGAATTTTTTTTTTAAATAACTGCACAGGTGCATACCTATGTGACTAACATAAACATGAAAGGCTATCACTTTACAAAGGAAAGGGAATGTGATTATCAGCATTTTATCAAAGAGCAAGGAAAACCTGGCTTCTAGATCCTAGGAAAGTATGACCCTGTAGAAGAAGATTCAGCTGTTTTTATGACACCCTAAATCCAATTTCAGACAGTAACACACTAATGATTTGTTAACAAGACTCCTCTGGTCGCTTGCCATTTCCTTGCCTACTACTTTCCATAAATTGCCCAGGGGAGTATGTATGAGCTATTTTAGTGGCTTAAATGTGTTTTATTCAAGAAGAACCCAGACTTTTCCTCTCAAAATTCAGGTGTGTGTTAAAAGATATTACTTTCCAATTCTTTAACCAAGTGTCTTGACATTATGTTAGATGTTGCACTAAGTCAGCGTGTTAATAAAATTTATTTTCACGTGCACTATGTTTTATAATATATACCTAAAGCTGTTCTAATCTATGAGACCAATATGGTGAAGCTTTGAAAGTTGAATGCCCTTGCAGAAGGGAAATACTGTCACAGCATAAACATGGCTCAATCTTCATTCAGAATGCTTTTTTGTCTTCCTACCAATGTCAAAGTTCAATGAATCCCTATATATATTTAAAAATAGAACTGTCAGCTCCTCCTAAGAAAAGCTTTTATCTTCTTATGTAAAAGTGACAATGACAACAGTAGTATTAGTCCTTGCTATGAGCACTAAGTGCTGGACACTGCTATAAGCATTTTTCATAGGTTAATTTAATGTCCTCAATAACTATTATTATCCTTGTTTTACAGATGAGAAACTGGGACACAGAGAGTTAAGAAATCTTCCCAAGATCATACAGTAGTCAGCAGAGGAGCCAAGATGGGAACCAAGGGCAACTGCCCAGTAGCACTGAAGGGGTCTCTTCCTTCTATACCTTAATAAAACATCCTTCCTGAGATACAGCTGCCACTGAACAAGGTATATTTTTTGAGACAAGTGGAGCCGCTTTCATCAGACCATGGCTATGAACTTGCATAATAATGCGGCACTTTTTCAATGTAATTATGAATCCCATCCAAGGATATGGCTGTTTGATATCAAACATGATCAAGGACATAAACTAATATTAACTATTGCATTTGAGTCTAACACGACTATGAATGTCACGTTCTGACTAGTATTTTAAAATCAAATATATAACATGAATTGTAATTGGCTTTCTTATTCCTATCTAAGTTTTCTGTGCTCTGTCTCATTGGGCAGATGATTCCTAAGAAATGTTTACTCTGACTATAGAGATATTAGAGTATCTCGCCTGGTGCCACAAACAGCCTATGGGCAATGGAGTTAGCTATTTAGTCAGGTGAGTATCTTGGAAAAAGAGATAGGTATGATGTCTGGGATTGAATGATTGAAATGCTGACTACTGAGCACTGACAAGCAATTTTAAGAGAAATTAACAATGAAAACTGCAAATGTATATAAATAATGGACTCAAATTCTTAGAACAGTAATAGAAGCAAACAGTAGACTGGATCTTCCCACTAACTAAATAATCTGGGAGATAAAAGATAATTCTTCTAATAAATAACAAATATTTGTGTTATTTTTTTTTGGCTTCCTTAAGAAACTGGAATCCTTCTTGTTATCACCTAGAAAGTAACCACTCAGAACACTATTTTTTGCCAAAAGATGAAATTTTGAAATCATCTAAAGCCATCAAGGAATTCCAGTGCAAAAATACAATGACAGGTTTCCATTTTCCCCCCCCCCAACATGCAGGGTATCTGGTCTCAGGGTACAAACACAAAATTCCTGTTGCTATGTTTACTGAACATATTATCTAGTTTTCAGTCAGTTCTGGGCCTTTTGATAAATTTACTGTCATGTTTCACAAAACACAGTATACAATAAAAGCCCTAAATAAATCAGACCCTTTTCATTTTACAACTCCTTGGGTCAAATCTTGACAACCATGAAGTGCTATCAAAAAAAAAAAAAAAAAAAGTCTGTTTTTTTCCTCCCTGAAAGTGAGAGTATCTTAGATAATCTATAGTTTTGTGGAAAATAAAAACATACTGACTATAATTTTCTTAGGGTCTTCTCAAATTTCTACTTTGCGGAATGTTTAAAAATTAATTTCAGTGAGAAATGGAAATATTTTGACATCTTAATATTAGAATAAGTGGTAAAATCATTTTTCTTCAAAACACAGTTCTAATGTCAGATATATGTCATAGTTCTGGAGTATTCTTTCATACCGCACACTTAGTTTTAAGTTAAAGCAAACAGTGAAATAATGAGGTATTAAGTGTTTGTCATCATTAGTCATTTGAACTGCAGATATTGATCTCTAAAAGACTATTCCAGCAAATACATATCTAAGTTTATATCTCTTGAGGAAAAAAGACCCAGTGGTTGAACCATATGATAATCCAATTTTTTAATTAGATTCTCTCCCACAGAATAAACCTCACAGAGGACATATATTTTTTGTTTGTTTTTGAGGGAAGGGCAGAGAAGCATCCCTGGAGCTTTAAAATTACATTCACCTTATTAAAATTTTAAGTCTTAAGAAATTTAGGAATTCCAATTCTCTAAGACAACAAATAAGATTTAATTGAGAAGGCTACTTGCATCTGAAGGATAAATAGTATTAAGGGCCTTAAGAAAATCAACATAAACATAACATTGAAGCAAACTGGCACACTTTGACACAAGTATTAGAACACTAGCTCACAAAATGAATATACTTCGATTCACACAAATACAACGAATATAGTCTTTATCCAAAAATCACAGAGACAGCTCTATATAATACCTATGTTAAAATGTTCAACACGTCTAAGGGTATTACAGGCCTCGAGTTGCCAGAGTCCTGACAGAAGTCAGCAATGTGAACTACGCTTTACAAAACTCTGCGTGCATGCACACACTCTGCAATGGGGGCGAGACAGAGACACCGATCACCATCGATATTGTCCTTACTTGCAGACGCACAAGTATCCTGCATGTTCCGATTCTGACTGGCACCTGGAGCGGCTCTACCTGCCAGTCATCCCAATGTACTCAGGGATGTAAACACCTTATAATTAGAAAACGTGAAGGCGTCAAGGACGTTAGACATATTCAAAACACATCCAAAGATTAATTTTTAAATGTACTGAAGAAATAATTAACTGCAAATTCCAATAAGAAGATGTACCTGCTCCTTCACAGAAGCTAGAATAGTGGTGGCCGTGGTCTCGGGTTCCATGCCTGGGCCAGTGGAGGCAGCTTCCTGGCAGATCTGTGGTTGCCCTTCCTCCACCAATGAGGCCTGCTCAGGAGCTGGCATTCCTCCTGCAATCAAGCAGGCAAAGGGTTAACACTTTCTCAAGGGCACCTCTGTGGGAACAGGCAGGGGCTGAGGATTTGCAGATAGCTCCTAAGAAGTACTACAGATTTCTGCACACAACTCCTTACAGCCATTTGATTTTTAGAAGGCAACATCTAGAGGCAAAAGTATAGCTAGTACTACCAAATACGAATGAATGAATGAATGAATGAATGAATGAATATTAAAGAAAAATACTAAGAAAATATTTTAAAAAACATCTCTGTCAAAAAATGACATGGAAGGGTTAGGGGAGGAGGGCTCTTAAAGTAAAAAACATGTGAAGCACAATAAAGTTTTTAGAAGCTTGTTAAATTGCTGAATTTTATAATCAGATAACCACTAAGTAAATATTATCCATCTTATCATGAAACAAATAGTAACAAACATTCTGTATTGTTGTAAGGGCCAGTTTTCGAAAGAGTATACATGTGAGAAGACATCTATAAATGTGCAAATGCTTTACCGATTACAGAAGAGGATTACGCAGTTTTAAAAAAGGTTATAAAACTTAAAGAAGGCTTGAAAATAAACAAAAGTCTGCTGTATTTAAAAGAAATGCAGGGCATTAATAACTAGTAACACTGTCTTAGGTGGAGTCTTTATAGCTAGTGTGGTTTCCTTAGAGGGATCTGATTATCCAACGATGACAATGGTTATGGAGACGGTGTTGAAAAGAGAATCTATTTTTCAGGCCCGTAGTTTGTGACAGAAGAACGGGTTCTTGGCAGGAGATGGAACACCTCTCCACATCCTGAGAGTGGTGTGCTTGTCAGAAGACTTACTGATCTGATATGAACTTTTTACAAGTTTAAAAAAGATTAAGATGCCCAGCTAAAATGTTGTAAATATTTTAATAAACTGTTTACATGTCATTCTGTCTACTAGAGACCACAGTCTATCTTCATATCATGAAACTAGACTGGCATATATAATAGGTGCTCAATTAATGTTTGCTGAATAAATGTATACATGAATGAAGGATGACCATCTTTTCCTTGTCTCATTCCAGTCATTAGGCAAATCTAACCACGTGCTGTGATGCTCATGAGACCTTATTTGTTCAGTGTGTTCTTCTGTGTCCTCATATACAGATATCTGAGACCATAAATACTGTTGTTGACAGTCTTCATAGTTTCCTCCGAAAAAATTACTCTACTGTTGTATTTCAGTTTCTTATCAACTTCTGCAATGTTCAATTCTGTAGTATGATCTGGTGATTCTTCCCCCATTCCCTCAAATTTCAATATCAGCCTGTTTATTTCCAAAATCACAATCTATAAGAAAAGGGAAAATGTGTACACCACCAGAGCCTCCATCTTATTTCTCTCTCTCCTGACTTCCACATCAGTGGAGATGGTTCCAGGTTTCTGCCAGTACTTGCTTTATTCTTGCCATATTAATAGGCAGAAACAGACAATGGGTCTGATGAGTTCCTGCATTTTCCCCTTCATGAAAATGCCTCATGCCTGCTCTGGTAGGTGAATTCCACACCTCCCATTTCCATGGTGCTCAGCCTGGGGTGGACACTCAGTTGCAACGATGAGTTTCCTCAAGTATGAGTAGGAAGAGGAAGGTTTCACTTGAAGTAAGTGGGACTAGGATCAAAACTTAAGTGACCTTGGACAAGTGACCACCTCAGTGAGCCCCACTTTCCTCACTTATAAAACTGAGCTGACTAATTCTTTATATAGCACAACGGAATGATTTTATGGCAATCTTTAGTGTATCTGGTGTGCTTACTGAGATTTAAAATAACATCAACTGGATAAAATAACCCATTTCTGTATTTGCCAGGTGCTCATTAAAGACCAGGTATGAGGTCTACGAAGAAAAAAATATGTTACATGTAAAGATCCCAGATTAACATTTAAGGCATTTAAAGATATCAAAGTATTCCATGCCACTGAAAAAAATCACACACCTTAAAATAAGCAGATGGTTGCAAAGAACAAAAAATGTTACTATGCAACAGTGAAACAAATAATGCCAAGAATCAAAATTTTAAATGTCAAGAGTATAATATCATGAAATGTGTATAATAACCAATGTGCTAGAAAAAGAGAAGCAAAAATTCAGTGAACAAAGAGAATTTGAAAAAGGAGAAATAGAAATGTCACTGGGGAAGTAATTATTTACTAATTCTTTACTATAAGTAGGAGGAGCTTTACTGTTTAAAGAAAGATATAGAATTATATGACTGTAATTCAGTTCCATCACTGTAAGTGTACCACATTTAATTTCATAATATTTACTTTGATGACTTTGTCCAGAATAAATGAAACTAGGAGAGCATTTTCTGAGTACCGCTCTCACCATATGCTGGGCGGGGTGATAAGGGGATACAGACACAAGGCAGGGTCACTGACCATTAGTGGCTCATCTTCTAGCTGAGGTGGCAAAATATGAATCAGATCAAGGCCAAGTATAGCAAGATGCAAGTGATGGAATAACAACACTAAAATTTATAGAAAGAGTTTGCGAAGAACTTACACATTGGTAAAAGAAAATACTATTTAACAGGAGAAATTTACATAGGCAAGGACGATGTTTTCATTCTCTGATTCCTCAAAGACTGGGAAACATTGTAAGCTATCACTAACTCCCATGTGATGAAGACTGGTGACCATATCTGAGGGTGAGTCACTTCCCTATCCCTCATCTCCTGTACAATCCCAAAATACCACAACCAACATAGGGCAGAGCAGGGATGCCACAATACTGACAAGTTATAAACCAATTAAGGTTTTCTGTCATTTTCTTGTAGTTCTTGTAACAATTTAAGGCAGGGGTGTCCAAACTTTTTTCAACGGTTTTCACCAAGGGCCATATGCGGTAAACTACACAAACAGCCGGGCCACTCACTCGAGGTGAAGTACGTATTGCCTCACCTGGTTTATTTAAGTGAACTAAATATATTTTTGGAATTTGCTGCGGGCCAATTAACAATGGATCGCGGGCCGCAGTTTGGACACGCCTGATTTAAGGAGTTGTAGGACTCAGGCTCCAACTAGAACCACAGGATGATATTATAACTTCTTCCCATTAGCAAAGAAAAAAAGCAACGGATACTTAGGTAGCAAAGAGACTGTGAGAAATTAGACCTCGTGCTTCCCTCAATGGCCTCAATGTGCCTAATTTGCATGATCACATTCCAGGAACCTAAGAAAACTTACAGATAGGTTGCTGGACCATTTGGGGGGCTCTTTGGAGAATACCAGAGGATGGAAGCGTTGCCAGGGAATGAAGCAGGAAAATGTCATTTCTGTTTTTGGAAAGAAGAAAGTAGACTCTGTTCGTGTTATAAACTAGAGAGCTAGACATAGATCTTAGGTGAGATTCTTCAAAGGATTTTATCCAAGAGATGATTTGTGAGAACTAAGCAGGGGTACACCAAGGAAAAGTCATGTTACGCTGGTCTAATTTCTGTCTTTGGCAGCATAACCACGGAAATGCAGAATGTCTAGACTCTGGTGAGACATGTATGATGTTAGAAGTCCTCATGATATTATAAGCAGCCCAGAAATGGGGCCGGCACAAGGGCAACTGCTGACTCTAACAATGTGTAACAAGCTGAACCAAACATATCCTATAGAGATTTGTAATGTAATGCCAAGGAGCTCGGATACTGACACAATCCTAACCAAAATTTTAGCCATAATGTACATAATAACACATAAGGCATGCTCAGATTCTTCAATGATTAACAATACTGACGTTACCAGATGATTAAATTATGAATAACATTGCTAAACTGCAATAATGAGCTGCCTCTATGAGATAAAGCAATAGGAATAAATGTAGGGTCTTGTATTTAGGTTAGCTCAGCAAGACATTGGGGAGGGAAAAGATTTAGATACTGTAGGTTCAAGAGAGAATGAAGGGACCATGAATAAGGCAAGGCTGCCCAAAAGGCAAGGTGATCTTATGCTATGTTGTTATCAGTATTTAAGGTGATAAGAGGGCAGCATGGTGGCTCAGTTGGTTAGAGCATGATCTCTTAATGACAGGGTTGCCGGTTCGATTCCCACATAGGCCAGTGAGCTGCACCTTCCACAACTAGATTGAAGACAACGAGCTGCCGCTGAGCTTCCGGAGGGGCGGCCAGATGGCTCAGCTGGTTAGAGCGCGAGCTCTTAACAACAAGGTTATCGGTTCAAGATGGTGGGCTGCACCCCCTGCAACTAAAGATTAAAAACGGCGACTGGACTTGGAGCTGAGCGGTGCCCTCCACAACTAGATTGAAGGACAACTTGACTTGGAGCTGATGGGCCCTGGAGAAACACACTGTTCCCCAATAAAATTAAAATGCCTTTATTTAAAAAAAAAATGATAGGGAGAGGGGGATAAATGAGCGTACACCTTTCCTTCAGGTTCCTTGGGTCACACCCACTTCCAGTTATAGGTGACACATTAACAGGAATGGACACAAATACACCCATTTAAGAGAAGACAAGTAGGATGGTGAAAGATTCGGTCATTATTTCCAGGCACAGGAATGGAGATGAAATGAATGACAGCTCCTGTTCCTTATGAGCTCAAACCTTGGCAGACGACACAGAAAGAACAGTTAACAGACCAGAAAGAGAAAGTCTGACCTAAAGAAAGGACTATGCAGACAGGCAAACAGCTGTAAACCTTTGAAGGACTGCCATGAACAAGCAAAGTTAGACTTCTTAGGTTACAAGACTCAGAACTAGACCAAAAAAAACAAAAAAAACTAATGGTTCTGTAACAAACTTGTATGAGCCTACATTATTATTGCCTTTACACACTGAATCAAATTTGGCTTACGTTTATATTACTTTTAATCAATATGAAAGGCTAAAGCCATGAGGGCAAGCTCAGGAAGGTCTTTCCTTTAGGAGCCAACACTCAAACGTCCAACATTTCAAGAACTGATTGCCTGTAAAGGTGACACGTTCCCCATCAAGGCAGGTTTTTAATCACAACTCAGATGATCAAGTAGCAGGAATGATACAGCAGGGATCCTGCCCTGGGAATGCATTAGGAAAGGGAACCTAAAAGTCCCCTGCATCTTGAGGCTGACACCAAGGTAAGACAACTTCTACCTTTTGAATTGATGTTGGATGTTATAAAAAGGCCACTGAAGGTTAGGAAGCTGTGCTTTTCTGGGGGCATGATGAATACTGGGAATCTTAGTGCTTGCTGACTGTTTCTCTCTCTCTGACTGCACAAAGCTCAGAGAGAATTTTGTGACCAACTCTAAAAAGTGTGTTTTCATTTTATCCCAGCAATTACTTATAAAATTGCCCCTCTGCCCATGTTTACCAGTAGAACTGCATTCTTTGGAGCCTTGTAAAAACACTTTTTAAAAGGCTGACTGTGTGTTTTCACATAAATAATTTTTACTGAAGACAAAGAAGCTTTTATGTGAAACTGTTAGTATAATTGTGTGTGTGTGTATTTCAGTCTGAAGTATAATTGAAAATTTTTCTGCTAACAGCTGCAGGCCACATACACTCTAGTCGAATCCTGAATCTGAAAGCTGTGGATGTAATATATGCAGGCTATGGATTAAATATATGGCTATGGATATAATAAATGGGGAAAAAAACTATAATCTCTTTAACCGCAAATGATACTAATCCACAAAATTATCTCTGGGTTAAATATCTCTTGAAGAGAAGGCCAACTAGATACTGGATTTTCTTCTATTTACTCATTTCTACTCTCCTTATGTTAATTTTTGGTCATAGTATACTAAGTATAATATATTTCATCTTATTCAGTGAAACAAATTGGACTCCACATATTTCTTCTCTCCTCTTTTGCATTAGTAATCTGGAGTATAACACACATCTCATCATTTTATTTTGAACACTCAGAAAATATGATTGATGACTATTTCAAAACTGATAAAATAATGATGCCTAAGTACAAATTAAGAAAAGTAATAAAGGACAGAAAATAAGCATGAATATTTTAATTTGATTCAAAGGTATGTGTAATACAGAATAATAAAACTTTGTTAAGGGTGAGGAATAAAAATGTAGTGCTTTTAGAATGCATTCAAATTTAAGCGACCATCAACTTACAATAGACTGCTATATACACAGGTTATTATATATGAATCTCAACATAACCACAAACCAAAAGTCTATGATAAATACACAAAGAATAAAGAAAAAGGAATCCAAACATAACACTAAACAAAGTCATCAAATTACAAAAAAGAGAGGGAAGAACAGAGAAGCACTATAAAAACAGTCAGAAAACAACAAAATGGCAATAAGTACATGCCTATCAATGATTACTTTAAATATAAATGGACTAAATGCTCCAATCAAAAGACACAGGGATGCTGAATGGATTTTAAAAACATGATCTATACATACACTGCATATAAGAGACTCACTTCAGATCTAAAGATACAGACTGAAAGTGAAGAAATGGAAAAATATATTTTATGCAAATGGAATGGAAAAAAAATGCTGGGTTAGCAATACCTGTATCAGACAAAATAGGCTTTAAAACAAAGGCTGTAACAAGAGACAAAGAAAGGCATTTCATAAAGATAAAGGGATAAATAGAACAAAAAGATGTAACACTTGTATACACTCAACATATGAGCATTTATATACATAAAGCAAATATTAACAGACACAAAAGGAGAGACTGACAGTATCACAGTAATAGCAGGGAACTTTAATACCCCACTAAGAACAATGGATATTTCATCCAGACAGAAAAATCAACAAGGAAACTCTGGACGTAAATGACACATTAGACCAGATAGATTTAATAGATATATAAAGAACATTCCATCCATAAACAGCAGAATACATTTGTTTCATGTACAGATGAAACATTTTCCAAGACAGATCACATGTTAGGCCACAAAACAAGTCTCAAGAAATTTAAGACTGAAATAATGTCAAGCATCTTTTCCAACCACAATACGAAAACTGAAATCAATCACAAGCAGAAAACAGAAAAAAGCATGGATATGTTGAGGCTAAACAACCAATGGGTCAAAGAGGAAATTAAAAAATACTTTGGGACAAATGAAAATGAAAACACAATGTTCCGAGATCTATAGGACACAGCAAAAGCAGTTTTAAGAGGTAAATTTATATTGATACAGGCCTACCTCAAGAATCAAGAAAAATCTCAAAAAAACCATTTAACCTGATACCTAAAGGAACAAGAAAAATAAACAAAGCCCAAAGTTAATAAAAGGAAAGAATAAAGATCAGAGTGAAAATGAAAGAAATAGAGAATAAAAACAAACAACAGACGAGGTCAATGAAACTAAGAGCATGTTCTTTGAAAAGATAAATAAAATTGATAAACCTTTAGACTGACTTATCAAGAAAAAAAGAGAGGACCCAAATAAAATCAGAAATGAGAGAGAAATTAAACACTACACCACAGAATACAAAAGATCAGAAGAGAATAGTACAAGCAATCATACACCAACACACAGGACAACCTAGAAGAATGGACAAATTCCTAGAAAAATACAATCTTCCAAGACTGACTCAGGAAGAAACAAATTCTGAACAGACTGATTACCAATAACAAAACTGAATTATTCATCAAAAACCTCCCACCAAACAAAGTCCAGGAGGAAGGAATGCTTCCAAATTGATTCTGAAGCTAGAAATATCTCAATACCAAAACCAGACAAAAATACTACAGAAAAAAGAAAATTATAGGCTAATTTCCATGATAAACATATGTAAAAATTCTCAACAAAATATTAGTAAACCAAGTTCAACAATATATTACAAGGATCACACATCATAATCAAGTGGGATTTATACCAGGGATGCAAGGATACTTCAATTATCTGCAAATCAATCAACATACTACTCCACATTGACAAAATGAAGGATAAAATTCATGTAATTATTTCAATAGATGTAGAAAAACCATTAGACAAAATTCAACATCCATGTATGATAAACAAAAAACTCAAGAAAGTGGTGATAGAGGGAACATACCATAACATAATAAAGACCATATATGACAAACCCACAGCAAACACCATTCTCAGTAGTGAAAAGCTGAAAACTTTCCTCTAAGATCAGGAAAAAGACAAGGATGCCCACTCTCACCACTTTTATTCAACATAGTATTGGAAGTCCTAGCAACAGCAGTAAGACAAGAAAAAAAATGCATCTAGATTAGAAAAAATAAAATAAAACTGCACTGCTGGCAGATGACATGACTACGTATAGAAAACCTTAAAGATTCCACCAAAAAAACTATTAGAACTAATAAATTAAGTTGCAGAATACAAAATTAATATACAGAAAATCTGTTGTGTTTCTATACTCTAATTAACAAACTATCAGAAAGAGAAATTAAAAAAACCAGCCCATTTACAACTGCATCAAAAAGACTAAAATACCTAGGAATAAATTTAACCAAGGTGGTAAACGACCTGTACTCGAAAAACTCTGAAGACAGCACAAATAAATGGAAGGATATACCATGTTCATGGATGGGAAGACTTAATATTGCTAAAATGTCTATACTACTCAAAGATATCAACAGATTCAATGCAATTCCTATGAAAATTCCAAGGGCATTTTTCACAGAAGTAGAACAAATACTCTTAAACTTTGTATGGAACTACAAAAGACCTGGAACAGCCAAAGCAATCTTAAGAATGAAGAACAAAATTGGAGGTATCATGATCTCTGATTTCAAACTATACTACAAAGCTATAGTCATCAAAAAAAGTATGATACTGGAACAAAAACAGACATAGCTGGAACAGAATAGAGAGCTCAGAAATAAACCGATGCTTATATAGTCAATCTCCAATAAAAGAGGCAAGAATATATAATGGGGATAAGACAGCCTCTTCAATAAATATTGGGGAAACTGGACAGCTACATGAAAAAAAATGAAAGAAAATGGACCACTTGCTTACATCATATACAAAAATAAACTCAAAATGGATTAAAGACTTAAATGTAAGGACAGAAACCATAAAATTCCCAGAAGAAAACACAGGCAGCAAACTCTTTGACACTGGTCTTAGCAATGTTTTTAAATATGTCTCCTCAGGCAAGGGAAACATAAACAAAAATAAACACATGGGACTACATCAAACTAAAAACTTTTGTAGAGCAAAGAAAACTGTCAACAAAATAAAACGGCAACCTCTGAATAGGAGAAAATATTTGTCTATGCTGTATATCAGATAATGGATTAATATTCTATATATATATGTGTGTGTATATATATATATATATACATATGTACATATATACACACATATATGTATGTATGTGTGTGTGTGTATATATGTATCATAGAGCTCAACTATCAAAAAACAAAACAAAAAGCAATCCAATTAAAAATTGGGTAGAGGACCGGAATAGACATTTCTCTCTAGATGAATACAAATGGTCAACAGACATGATAAGACGCTCAACATCACTAAACATCGGGGAAATGCAAATGAAAACTACAAGGAGATATCACGTCGTATCTGTCAGAATGGCTATCATAAAAAAAACAAAAAGAAGTGCTGGGGAGGATGAAAAGAAAAAGGAACCCTCTTGCACTTGGTGGGATTATAAATTGGTGTAGCTAGTATGGAAAACAGCATAGAGGTTCCTCAAAAAATTAAAAATAGAACTACCATACAGCCCACCAATTCTACTTCTGGGTATTTATCCAAAGAAAACAGAGACACTAAATTTGAAAGGATATATGCACCCCGATGTTAACTGCACCATTATTTACTATAGCCAAGATCTGGAAACAACCTAAGTGTCTAGCAATAAATAAACAGATAAAGAAGAATGGAATATTACTCAGCCATAAAGAATAATGAAATCTTGCCATTTACAACAATGGATAGACTTAGAGGGTATTATGTGAAGTGAATAGAAAGACAAAGAAAGACAATGCCATATGATTTTACATATATGTGTAATCTAAAAAATAAAACAAAACAGAAACAGTCACAGACACAGAGAAATTGATGGGGGGAAAAGTGAAAAGGTGAAGGGGATTAAGCAGTAGGAACTTCCAGTTATAAAATAAATAAGTCGGTACAGCACAGGGAATATAGTCGATAATATCGTTCTAAGTTTGAATGGTGACAGATGGTTACCGGAATTATTACGGTGATCACTTGGTAAGGTATATAAACGTTGAATTACTACGATGTTGTACACCTGAACCTAATATTATACTGTATTTCAACTATACTTTTAACAAAAGTTTGTTAAATAAGCATTAGATGTACAAAATATTACAACAGTAAAAGTAGAAAAAATTAGAGTATCCTATGTAGCAAAGATAAGTTTGTTTGCTTTACCTAAAATGAAACTGGAAGAAGAAAAAGAGGAGGCGGAGGCGGAGGCGGAGAATAATAATAATAATAATAATAATAATGATAATGATAATAATGATAATAAAGTACTGGGAAATGAGGAGTATGCCTCAACAGGTGAACACCTTCAGGACCATACGGAATCTATTCTAAACTCTAAAAGGAACTCATACGGAACTCTAAAAGGAGTACTAGATAAAACTGTCCACAGTTAGTTTTCAAATATCCTGGCAATAAGAAGCATTATCCAAATCTGCAACTGTTTAGGAAGCCTAGAGATAGTTGGTTACATATCAATCTTCTAATTACAGAATTCATGCAAAAAATTAAAATTTCTTGGCAAGAGTTTTTTCAGAAGGGAGCTATATGCCAAACAGCATATTGATTCTACAGAATAAACTATGCACAGCATTTTGACTTATGGATTTATTTTTACAATCGAAAGACCAATGTAAGATACCTGATATAAAAATAAGCAAAAAGTGTGAATAAGCCTCTCAGAAAAGAGGAAATCTAGATGGCCAATAATGAGGTGTCCAACCTCATTAGTAATTAGAAAATTCCAAATTCATACTCCATGAGATATCAGTACAAAAACAGTGAAATGGCAAAACACTTATCAATTGAACTACTTCTGGTTATAAAACTACACTAGATATTATGACTCATAAATGTTTTGATGGAATTCGCCCTCAACCCCATATACCATTCAATAAAAATTTCTGAAAATGAAACTCATGGTTAACATATAACATCAGGGTCGGCACTGCTCATTGTATTCTATGTGAATGGTGCTCCCTGGAGTTATATATGGTCTCTGTAACAACAGGCAAACACTGAAAAACTGTTAGTAAAAAGTAAAAATTCTATGTTGGATAAATACAGATTCCACTTTGATATATTCAACCTTTCCAAAAAGTATCTTCTTTCTTATGGACAGCAAAGAAGGGAAAATGAAAGTCTCTTTTTGGAAAGTACCACAGGTTCACTTTTTTTGGGGGGGAGGCGGAGGGGTTGGGGACTCTTTAGAGCATATAAATGAGGGAAAAGGAGAAATCTGAAATGTTGAAGGGTGCAGAAAAGACAGGGTGGAGATAATCAATATGGTAAGTATGTAGTTACAACTCTGAGGAGGGATGCTGCATCAAGAGGCAAGATGAACATACATTTCTACTCTTTTCCAACTCACAACGCCATGAAATACAGAAAAGGAATTTTGTCTCTTTTAAAGTAATAAAATTAGTCTAGAAAATTTTTAAATACCTTCTGTGTGCCATAAAGTCAGAAAAACAATAGCTGTAGACCTATGGCAACATAACCAGAGGAAACCATAACACAAAAGAGAGAAGAGCCTGCTTTAGAGGCTGCAGCAGTTGGGAGGAGGGCTGCTTGGAGTTGGTGGATACAGGCTCCAAGATTTTAGGCTCTCAGGTCTCGGTCAAGATCAGATGATCAAGAGTAGACTAGAAACAGTGCAGCAGGGTGGTCTGCCCCTCCTACACATGCTCTAGCAGTTGTCATAGGCAAAGAAGGGCTGATCCAGACATAACAGGGCCACAGCCAGCTACTGATGCCCAGAAGGGACCAAATTCCCTCAACAGAAAAAATAAAGTGGAATAGATAGAACTAATATCCTTTGTGTTTAAATTGAAAACTGTGTACATGAAAGAGAAACAGCCAAAGACCTTGAAAAAAATTAAAAAGTTACAAGATAAAAACAAAAATCTCATCAATGAAATGCATGAATAATGTTTTCAAAAGAGTATTTCATAGCAGTGATCTAAGTAATTCTCTCAGAGACCGAAAAAGAGAAAAAGGGATGAAAAAGATAAAAGAACCATTTGAAGACTACAGACTAGATACAGGAGTTATGCTTATTTACTAAGAGTCTTAGGAAGAGAGAAAAAAGGGAGAATAAATATTAAAAGAAATAATAAAAATTTCTGAGAGCTGAAAGCTAATCATTTAAAATGAGCCAATAAGTGAAGAAAATGAACAAAACAGATAAACTACACGTAGACCCAATCCACTGAAATTTCTTGGTTCCAAAGATAAAGATTGTAAATGTTACCATGGAGGAAAAATAAACTGCCTACAAAGGAATGGAAATCAGTTTGGCATCAGACCTTTTATCAACTACAGTGGATATAGCAATAGCTTCTGGTACTGACCAAAAATTATAATCTAAAAAGAAAGCAAAATAAAGGCATTTTAGGACATACCACGACTCAAAAAGTGTGGCTACAACAATCTTTAATGGAAATTCTGCAAACAAACGGCAAATGATAGAGGAAGCATGAGGACACAAGAAAACAATGCTGAGCAAATAATTCAGGAAACTGAAGATGAAGTCTAAACATGTACACTCCCCATGATAGCAACATGAGAGGGGTGAGAAGCTGAAGAAAGTAAGATTGCACTAAAGTTCTCACTTAATTTAGTGGGAAGAAATACAGATAACACCAGGTCACCTTGCGTCTGCTGCTCCTCTCAGGAAGAGGCAGAACCCACCACCCACCACTCGAATGCGGGGCTGGCCTCTTGAGACACAGAATGTGGCAATGATCTGAGGCTAAATCTTAAAAGGCCTTGCCGTTCTGTCTTCTGGAACCTTGAGATCACTATGCTGTGAAAAAGCTCTAACTTAAAAGATGCCATGGAGGCAGAGGCCCAGTGATTTCAGCCACTCCAGCCAAGACCTCACAACCTGTAAGAAAGGCCATCTTAGAAAGTCCTCCCTGACCAAATCACCAGCTGGCTGCAGCCATCTGAGCGAGGCCAGCAGAAGAACCTCCCCGCTCACCTAGAATTGTGAGAAATTAAAAACCACGGTTTGAGCCCCTGAGATTTAGGATAACTTGTTACACAATGAATAAGTAATACTAACTGATGCAAAAGTCAAGAGAGGAAATGAGAATAAAGAAAAAAAATGAACTTACATTATTTTTAAGTACCATAAGATTAAAAAATTACATTTTACATGCTGAATAATCTTATGAAGATATCATTTATTTCATGCATTATTTATCTTCCACTTATGTACCACACTATAAACTAGGTATTATTGAAAGTACAAAGATGAATAAGAATCTGACCTGTAATCCAATTTACAATCTAAAAGGGAAGACAAGACTTAAATGAACAGACTACAATAAAATGCAGCTTGAAGGAAACAAGATATGAGAGCTCAAATGCAGAAGGCAGGTGCTCAAGGAAGGGTTTCCACAGGCATGTATAAATGGGGATACTATTCCAGGTGCAGCAGAAGGACCCAGGTGGGGGAAAGCCCACCTATAATGCATTAATTTTATTAAGCTGTATATTTAAAAATTTGCTTTAGCTCAATAGATTTCTCTAAAACCTCCCTAGATTGTTGTTTTATTTCATTTGCAATTAAGGATGTGATAAGCCACATCAAATCTCAAGCTGTTTAAAGATTTGTTTTTATCATTAGTCTTTCATATCAAATGCTAGTATAAACAAAAATTAAAGACTAATGAAATCACTAGCTCAGCACACATGGGGATTTAGGAATATGGTCATTTATAAGTGAATTACTAGAGGCAATAGAAATATTTTGTTTAATTAAAGACCTGGGCATTTAAAAATATTAATAAGGTCTATTAAAAATAAAAAGTATACAATCTAGTAATAACCTGCTATCTTATGCAGTGGTCGTCTTTTTAGTTCATGATACTGATTTTTCTTTTTACATGAACTAGCTAAATGATTTTCCACTGTCTTCGGATTTATACTAGGCTGTCCAGCTTATATTAACCTAGACGTTCCGTGTGAAACTTTTTAGAAGTTCTGCATTAGACTTCTACTGAAATTAAAAATTCGTTTGTCATTTGAAAACTTCAATTTAAAATTTAAAGTTCTCACAGTATGCTCCATGAACTATCTGTAATATGTCAAAAATAAGGTTCCTATGGTAAATAAGTCTGCGAAATACTGCAGAGCATGCTTCCTCTTCAAGATTCCTAAAAACCTTGTTATTTATAGTGTGATCTGTAAACTGGCAGCACTTCAGAGCTTGTAAGAAATGCAGAATTTCAGGCACCACTCCAGACCTACCGTGTTACCCTGAAAAATAAGACCTAACCGGAAAATAAACCCTAGCATGATTTTTCAGGATGACATCCCCTGAACATAAGCCCTAATATGCCTTTTGGATCAAAAAAGACCCGGTCTTATTTTCAGGGAAACGCGGTCCCGAATCAGAATCTTCCTGGGAATCAGACCCGCAGTGTCTCGTATACACCTTCCAGTTTGAGAAGCAGTGGTTTGGAGCATTTGAAAGACTCTGAGAAATCTTAAAAGAGCCGGCTTAATCTCGTCTATCTCAGTAGCTTACAATTATCTGACCCCCACTCTTTTTGAGGGCCGGCCACCTATTAACGTTCTGAAGAACATCCTTTGGGAAATCCCACAATACAATAATCATTATCATTAATGAGTAAAAGCTAGAAAGAGGTATTGTTCCATCTTTCAAAATTAAAACCTGGCTTTCCCCAGCTTTTCCAATGATGTCAGTCTATTAAAAGAAAAACATTAATTAAGTACTTTTAAGAAAATGGTACAGAATAATTTAAGCTTTTTTTCAATAATGACTCCTGGCCAAGAAAATTAAGCATGAAATTGTGTTTTGGCTGTAAGCTGGGTACCAATTTCTTGGAAAACTTAGTTCTAAATGAGAGAATAAATGATTTTCCAGAAAAAGAGCCCAGCCTGCTCCAGGCCAGGTGCAAGTTTTAATTATATTTTTCATGCTTGTCTCATGAACATTTATTGGAAATAAGCTAGGTGTATGGTACATACTGGTATTTTGGTTGGGGAAATCAACTCCTCATCTGGGATGTATAAGAATTTGCCTAAAACATGTCCAGATGTTAGGACAGATGTTAATCTTTAAGATGCTTTAATGAAAGCACAGGTAAAAAAGTCACTTTTAACAACACTGATTTATGCAATGATGCATCTACTGATTTCCAATTTTGTACATAGCTCTTTAGAGTAAAATAGAAAATTCTAGACTTAAAAAGGCATAAAAAAATTAAGTAGGTAGATTAATGAATGTAGTAACAATCCTTTCTGTCCCTGTGTTCTGCAACTTAAAGTTAGACAAATGATGGTTCTCTTTCAGTGTCTTTTATTCAGTTTAGATTCTGTATGCTTAATATGACATTTTGTTTTCAAGAAGACAGACACATTTTCACACTTAACATCTCCAAACAGTTCTTTGAGGAAAGCACAAGAAAAAATATCAGCCATTACTAAGCTTTGTGATCACAGATGGAGCATGCAGTGGACTGTATTTTCGTTTGCTATTCACTGTTCTGTATCCCCCCAACCATACGGTCTCGGTTCAGTGAGAGCAGGGACGATTCCCCCCTGGGTCACCACTATTTTCAGCACCAATAAAAGTGTCTGAAACATAGTAGGTGTTCAACAGAATTTGTTCAGTGAACAAATGAAACAAACTGAGGGAAGAATGACAACAAATCTGTGTTGCCATTGAAATAACATTTATATGCCAGGTAGTCTGAGGTTTCAGAACCATCGAGATGCTGAAAGAACAGTCTAGTAAGCAAGGAATAAAAAAAGCATGATAAATGCAACAGTAAAAATGCATAAAACATACCAGAGTCGGAGGCATTGGAGAAGAAGGGAGTTACTACAAGGACAGAGAAGTACGAAACATCACAACGTGCTGTGTTCAGAGAATGCCAACAGTATAAATAAACTGGGGGTGGTGGGGTAGGAGTAGGAGGAGAAAAAGAGAAAGACCTCTCTGGAGATGAGAAGATGAAGGAACCATGAGGGCAGGGAAAGAGATGGATCGCCCAACGTGATGGTGCAAGTTGAGGTGCAGGATTCAAACGAGTGAGGTACCCCTGCCCCAGTGAAGGTGGCAGTGATGAGAGCTAGATAATATCGGCTAGGAGGAGGAGAGAGAGTAAAAGCCGAAGGTGTCAGTCCACTTAGAATAGCGGTAAAACACACGAAAGGCCTAGAAAGCCACTGTGGGGAAAAGAGCAACTTCATTTCAGAAGACTTCAAAAAGAACACATCAGGCAAGACCTGTAAGAGAAAGCAATTATTCTTCTATTCTTCACGTGCCACGTCCCTGGGGTTACAACGATGACTACAGTCCTAGGAAACCTTGCCGTTCTCTGTCCAGGTGGTCTGTTTAAGGAAACTCCAAAGAAGTCCTGGAGTATCACAACCCATTTCGCTTCAGTATCCTCACGGGGCTCCAGATACAACAGGGAGCTGCTCCTCCAAACCCTGAGAGAGAGGAAAAAACCGGTCTGCCCCCAGGAGAAAAAATTCAGAAAAATCAGTAAAATAAGGGTAACATTGGATACAGGTGGAAATAAACTAAGAATCAGTAAATCTATTTTATAAAATAATCAAGAAAAAGACTATAACATCCAGAGGAGAATCAGAATGTGCTTATGATCCATTATGTGTAATTCCCATCACAATTGTATGGAGCACAGCAAAGGAAAACCTAGATGCTGGCCCTGTCTGAGAAAGTCAAAACAGTGAGATCTTCTCTGTTAGATCTTTTGTTATAAGGGACAGAAATGGTCCTGAAATGAAATCACTCTTGAAATGATCTCTTTACCTTTGACAGGATTCTAGGTTCAACAGTTACCCCGATGCCGGAAGAGAGAAGCCAGTTTGGAAAACACGGACATTTTGGGAATTATGAATGAATAAATTAGAGCTCTCATATATACGAGGCCTAGTTCTTAGAACTGTAAAGCAGAGGACAAGGTCAGGACGGCGGTGACTCCAAAGCTCTGGGATATGAGTTTGGAGAGGCCTTGTCTGTACCACGAGTTGTTCTCCCCAGGCAACAATCTAGCTGAGGGTCATTCATTCCAATTCAGAAATTTAACAGGTTAACACAAAACTCACACAAATGCAAAGCTTAATCACCACGAGTAACAGACATCTATTAATCAATCTAGAACAGGATGAAAATAACTACATACTTACAGAGGTGCCCAGGAAGATTTTACATGCCAACCGGTCCACAAACCACTATCACTGCTGTGGTCGGACATGGCTCTGCCATCACACGCATGTTAATTAAGTTCAATTTTTTTTCAATATTCACTAGTTTAAATCAACTTTTACGGAACCATGCCTTAATTCATAATTCATAATGTCTAATAATGTTTAAAATTTTTGCTTTCAAAAAATAGTGCATTTAAATACCTAAAGTGCAATTTCAAAACCTCTTCAGGATAACATGGTCCAGCGGTCCACACAACATCCAGAAGGCATCTAGACAATCGTCTCTATTTTGTACATTTGAAGATGAAGTCGGTCCTCATTAAAATTCAGTGCTCTGTGTGTTTCTAGTCTGATCACCCCAAGGTACAGATACTTACAAATGCATATATGATGATACAGAATTGTCTTCAAGTTTGCAGTAAGCAACCAGAAAAACTTCTCTTCAGAAAGGTATTATTATAACATTTTTAAAAATTAAGATATAATTCATACCGTACAATTTCTATTGGCTTTAATACTAGCCATTTTTATGACTAAATATGCTTTAACTCAGGATTTTTAAATACCCAATGGGTCTGAGTCAGAATGGGTATGTATTATGACGAGCCTGCGTTTACATATGCTCCTACTTCACTGGTAAAATTGAAGTGACATATCATAGTCAGAGGAAAGGTAAATAAAT
Organism: Rhinolophus ferrumequinum; assembly: GCF_004115265.2. NCBI lineage: Eukaryota > Metazoa > Chordata > Mammalia > Chiroptera > Rhinolophidae > Rhinolophus > Rhinolophus ferrumequinum. The sequence continues at coordinate 63,542,040 of NC_046291.1, forward strand.
GTTTTCTGTATGAACGCTTGAACAAAATTAAATCGCAGAACAGAAGTGTTTCACTTTGAAAACGTCTCCCTAACTGGTCTCAGGGTGCTTCTGTCTCTCTCTCTCTCTCTTTCATAAATACAGTTAGTCATTGCTTTCCAGAAGAAAATTCAGGTGACACAGTTAACTGAGCAAATGTTATTCATCAGATAAATAGTACATTAAATTTTTCAAAGTTAGAGCAAATTCTCCAATTTATTCATTTCTTCCAAAGGGTAAATAAAACATTTGTTTTGAAGTACTGGTTAAGTTTTAGCATTCAAATAAAATTGTGTATCTCAAAGAGCCAAAAAGCACACTTTTGGTCAACATAATATAATATGTATGGAAAATAAAGACAGCCAACTTACAGGATTTGAGGAAAGATTCTGTGACAACTGAGAGCTCAGTAGAAGACTAACATAGGTTTTACAGACCAGACTTCAGCTTACTCCCTCCCCCCTATCTTTCTCTCAGGGCTCCTCTCCCAACTCACTCTGGTCTTCCCTGACCAACATATGGCCTTTTGGAACAAGAGGAATCAATCCCTGGACTTGGAAGGATGGAGAAAGGTAGGGGAACAATGGAGTTAGATACAGTAGTCTAGATCATTCAAGAAATCAGATGCAAAAGTTAGCTGGAAATTCGGCAGGTGCCCCCTGCATCGGCCTGTCCCCAAACTGTGGCGCTCCTTGCTAGCAGTCATTCCCTCTCAACATATCCCCCCTGTACGGTGCTATTTCCATGCCTTGAATCAGACGTTTGAAGCTGGGGAAGTGGAATAGCCCCTTCACCTGCTCCCTCCCAAGGCTCCAGCCCCCCACTTTCTGCTGCTTCCAGAGCACAGCCACCTACCTCCTGTCATTTCAAACTCCACAAGCAAAGCAAGTGTAAAACAAAGCTCACTGTCTCAGGCTTCACCAAATTATTTCTTCCTTCTACACACACATACTTTACAGGTGCCTCATTCTTAAGAAGGTACTCTTTCCTCAAAGTGTTCTGAAATTGCCTTTTTTTTTGATGACTCACTCCTCCAGTCCTAACTCATCTAGTTAGTCTTAACAACACACAGTGCTCATTTTCACCCACTTGTACCTGCTCTTTAAAATGTTGCCTCACCTATTTAGATTTCAGTTTATTGAAACCAGAATTCCTGTCTTATACGCCTGTATTTTCATTGGTGTCCAACACATATGCTAGGGCATTTCATACAATGCCTGCTAACAGAACTGGTTCTACCATGTGAGGAGTGGAAAGCAGAAACTGGCACTATACTGATGCACTTACTGAAAAAATGTTTAATATATTAGATGGCTTATATTCAAAGAACCACTGAACAAACTGCTCCCCTAAAGGAGGCTTTTGTTCAGTAGTTGGCACTAAAAATGTCAGAAAGAATCAGATTTCATTTTCAATCTTCCTAGTTAGGTAACTTGTTTCTTTTCAGGTGAGGGTTTTGACTTTCTTAAAAAGAACTCAAAAAAATAACCGCGAGTCAAGGAAGCCACATTCCATTAGCAGGAGACACCACCACTTACGATGTGGTCGCACTGGACTTTCTAAATTCGCAGCTGCAGATCTAGTGTACTGATAAAGTGTATTTTTAATGAGACCCAACAAATCAGAGCTATGATTCCCACAATAGAAAGCTGTCATTAAAGTCTTGATTATGTCTCAATATATTGCAAAAATGGTCAGATTAAATGGGCAGGAAAATAAAAGGACTGGATTATTCTACATTTTAACAACATGTTTTTAATTTTTGCTAATAAAAATATAGATAGTTGTGTCTTAATTTAATGAATAGATCAAAAGCAGCATTTAGTGATTCTAAAACAGTGTGATAAAATATCTCAAAGATTAACTGAATTTACATCTCTTAAAATTTTGTTACTTTTTTTGCTTAATACTTCCTTTATTTAGAGCACAAAAATAACTTCAGTCTGTCAAAGTGAATTGATTACAAATTGAAAATCTACCAGAATCTAGATTAATGTGATATAACCAAATCTCAAAAAATAAGTATTTTGAGTTTAAAATATTGTGCCCTAGGTGCATTTTTGTGTCATTTTAATTTTTATTTTTTGGGGGTGGCATGAAGGGGAGACTTGCCTTTATTAATCTGAAGATCATAAACTGTGATTTGAAGTTCACTGATAGGTTGATAGGGACATGCTCATATTTCTCTTAGATACTGCAGAGAAGCTGCCTCATGCCCTCAGAAGGGTGGAACATTCACCAATAAAGTATGGCATTACAGAGTATAAATAAGTAATGGCTGATAAATATTTAGAACCCTGGCAGCGCAAAGAAAGAGAACACATGTTGGACGACTTTCCACTGCCACTCCAGAATCTCTTTACAATTAAGGTAATAGCGCAAATATAAAATCTTGATGCCCAATCAGCCTACTAGGATTATGAAGGCTGTGTCAAAAATACCATATGTTCACCTGAAGTGTGTACCCCCACAACTCATAAGAATTATAACAACATATACAATTTTGATCATCAGAGGTACCGTGATAAATAAGACATTTAATTTAACGTTTGGTGAAGATGGAGCAAGGTGGCACTTTGATGGGGTAGAAAAAGACCCTGAAAAGGCAATCCACTTGTTTTACAGCCAGCCCAACAATTCTCTGGTCTTTCTGAGAGACTACTCTTAGAGCTGCTGGATCTCTTAGTATCTACCTATATGTCAATTATAAACTATCACAAAACACATGCAAGAACTGTCAGTGGGAATTAGGAACTGCCTGGGATATGCAGTGGTTTCTAACATTCTCTCACTGGCACCTTCATTTCTATTTTCGATGTCTCGTATGGAATGTCTACGAAATAAAATGCTCTTTGGGTGGGGAAAATCGGATGTGCCTAACCAAAGAAAAGAAGGTGCGGCAAGCCTGTGGCAAAGCACCCTAAGCAGAGGTGGAGGACGTCTATGGATCCAGGAAGTTTCCAATAGAGGACGAAGCTCACCAAGGAGAGCACTGGATTCACACTACCCTGCAGCTTTCAACTGGCAACAAAGATGTGCAAAGCTTTTCCTAGTAGTCCACATTCGAGAAAGTCTGTGGGCCCCAAAGCCCCAAACATCCTTTCTTAGGGATCGCTTAATACAATGTATGTCCTGTTTTTTTTGATAAACGTGAGAGAAACCGAAACAGCTTGAGGAAGACGTCAATGTTAACTTCAAAAATCTGATGGTCACGAAAGAACTGAAAAATACTAAACTAACCAAGAAGCCAAAAGTCTGCTCCTCAGTCAGGACATACAATTCATTCCCCCAAGAAAGGGGAGTTTTTCAAATGAAGCAATTTAAGCAAGGGATCGAGCTGGGAAAGTGTCAGATGAAACACACCTTCGTCGGGATGGTCTCACGTTGCCATGACTGGGCCCCAGTGTCACAGTGCTCTGCTGATCTTCACCACTGTGACATCTAAACCAGCTGGCTTTCAATATACTTTCGACTCACAGCTGCCATGAGCAGCTACTGAAATTACATCACAACACAGCCAGTCCGTGAACAGCATAAAGTCATCTTCATACCTTCACAATTGTCAGTAACATACAAAGAAACACTGAGAAGCACACAGGTCTCTCTCTGAACTTGAACCCATGTATTCTGACTCATATGTGATACCAATCATTTATGGTATCCACTGGCATTTATGAGACCAGTCGACATACCTACAGCACTGCAAAACATATGGATCATGATAATGTAGAGAATATGAAAACACCCAATTGCTGGACATGTCACCTCAACCTTCAAAGAAAAAAAGAATACAGTCTATGGCTGGATGGAACAGGTTTTACGTTGCCCAGGGTAATCGTCTGGCAGTTTCCCACCCCTGACTTACTATGATTCCAGACTGTTACCGATCAGAGACAAAACAGTGAAAGCACTTCACAAGACTATCCTCAAAGGTGAGTGCAACCATGAAGAATGGTCATAAATTAAATCTGGTACTTGTAGAAAACTCTTAGCTGTGTTTCATTAACCACTTTTGATTTATCGTCCCTAGTTAAAAACATTTTAACCATCAGTTGGCTGGCCCATCCATCCTAAAAGGATCCAACGTGAAATTTGTTTCACCCCCTGCTGCCCATCTCCAATGTGAGCTACATGAGTTCCATGGTAAGACCTTGGTCACTAGTTTATCAAGAGCAGCAGCTGTCGGCAGGCAGCAGAGCGCAGGAGAAAACTGACTACGTTCAATTTTCTGACTCCTGACACCTCCGACGCTCCCGGAGTTCCTAAGCTTTTGTCTTTGGTTTTCCAGGTAGATCTACTTTTGGGGGTGGAATCTTAAGGCTCTGATGACCACTTCTAGGCTAACCACTAGAAATCTGATTCTGGAGCCTAGGGCTCAGTTCCAATTTTCATGCTTCCTGGCCATCAACAGGGATCTTTCCAGCTGCTCAAACTCAGTATGCCCACAACTGAATTCTTAAATCTGTGTGGCTTATGGAGTACCTTTCTTTTCAGTATATTAAGCCATTCAAAATAGTTATCTAATCCACTCGTACAATATCCTCAGGAAGTAAACGCGAGTAGTATAGAAATGTTTTGTAAGCCAGAGTCCATTAAATCATGGCATCAGAGTAGGACAGGTATGGACCTTTCTCTGAATTTCCACCCGAAAACACTATTAAGCTGTCTGTCCATTTTCTCATGTAGAAAAAGCCTCTGTGTGAACATCGATACGAAGAGGTGGGCAATCTACAATGTCATTAACCTGTTATAATAAACAGAACAGCCATCCAAAATGAAGCTAAAACATCACCGAAATTGCACTGAAATAAATGGAAAATGTAACATTACATAAAAATTCAATGTATTCATTATTTTGGAGACTATCATAATAAACTTGGTTAGAATCCAATAAAAAAGAATTGGCAATTCCTGTGAATTTGTAAAAAGTATATCTAACTTGCTATATACACTTATATTCCAGATTAGCTAATAATTTTTTTTTAATATATTTGAGAAGATGGTAATACCAGCTTGAATAATGAACCCAAATCATCCCCAAAAGAACTTTAAAAAGTTAATGCTTCTTATTCCCGTAAATAAGTATTACTAACAAGTAAAAGTGAAGGCTTAATTTTGTTTAACTTGTCTCCCACTCTTGCTAATAGGAGGGCTAAATTATCAGTGAGATAACCATCCCTCAGGAAGACAAGCACGAGAAGCAAAGAAATGGTAAAAATCATTAACCAGGTAACTCTCAGATATTCAAAGTTAGAGCAGCCTAGTTGTGCAGGGTGGCCTGCAGGGTCTCAGCTCCCGCTCCACACATAAGAACGCAGGATATGGTGAGGCCAAAAAGGAACACCCACGGAGCCATAGGTAGGGAGTCATATCACTATAGTCTCACTGGCGGCTGGGTTGAAGACACAGGAGGCAGGAGCCACAGAATCTGCAATCCGCCATCCACTTGTCCCTGCCAAACAATCTCACTTGCTAGCAATCCGCTTCTCTGCAATCCGCCGTGCTAACTGCAATCCCCTCTTGCAGCTCAGCCACCATCTTCTTGCTAGCCCCCATTTGCTGCTAGCGTAGCCACAGCAGTTATATTAGTGGTCCATGGCTCACTGGTTACAGCTGACGGCCAACTAGCCACAGCTGATGTCCATCTAATCACAGTTAATGGCCATTTACTACCTGAGCCAGCACCTTTCCACGTGAGGCCGAGAGCCTGGAAACTGCACCCCTGGCTCTGTCCCCACACTAGTTTTCAAGGAGTAACTCCATTACGTTGGGGGAAAACAGGCTACTGTACATTCATTTGCTCATTCTGACATTTACTGAGTGTCCACTATGCATCAGACACTGGGCCATGTGCTTAATAGAAACGTATTTATATTGAGTTTCTAATAATGGATGCAAAACTAATAGCACAAAGGTCATTGCAATGCTCCATTCACCACCTCTCAAACTATTAAAGAAAACGAGTAAACGCACATTGGGTCATTTACCAAGTAATCCCTGTCACACTGTCAGCACAATATACATTTAAATCAATATAAGTAAAATGCAGTATCCTGAGAATAGCAAGAAAGGGAATATGGCTAAAAAGCATTTAAATATAACTTTGTGAACCACAAAAACTATGGTAAACCTTTCTTACCTTTTCTATGTTCTCTTGTATCTCAAACTCATTATATTTGAAAATCATAAAAGGTCACCATTTACTAGAATCCTAACCAGGAATCCTGAAAGTTTAATCCAGCAGGATCAACAGCACCACAGACCCAGGGACTCAGAGATGCCGGGAGCATGCGCAGTGATCTGTTTTCTGTATTTCACAATCCCCCCAGGTGATCTCCATACACACTAATGGTTGAGAACCACGGTCCCAAAGTAACAAATCAGAGGTAACATTAAAACAAAGCGCTTCGTGATTGTATACATAAAGATGAGAATACAGTTTGGGGTTATATTTATAGAAAAGTTAGTAATAAAAACGTTAAAGATTATAATTTCCTAACTATAGAAATAATGAAATGCTGTACTTTTAGAGTACTGATAATTCACTAAAAATATTTCATTTATTGAGCTTGGGATTAAATAGTTCTGACGCAATGACTGGTATTAACTTTGCCCAGCTGCTAAAACTTCCAATTAAAAAATAGGGAGTGTTTAAAATACTTGGAATGTTCAAAATTTTAAGAAAATGAGAAATGTAAGATCTGAATTTGCAAAAGTACAATTTATAAAATTACAAGTATATCCCCACTAAGAAAATATGATTTGATAAAAATATTACTTTATGAGAATATAATGTCATTTTACAAAAATTGACTTTATAAAATTACTCGTGCGATTTACTTTCAGTAGCAAGCTCCCTTTGTCAGCCATTGAAATATTTGTTTATAAGTTATCACAACATTTTTGAATCCTAGGAGGAGGAAATTAGAGGTAAAAGGAGAACCAAAGGAATCTGCAGCTGAAGTTCTAGAGTCAACTATCCATTAAATTAAATATGAAACAAATCAAAGATAAGACATCACTGAAATTCCTCTGGACATATTTTCTACATGAGTTGACATGTGTCTATGAAATATCAGAAGCATAGCAAGTACAGTTAACAACTTGGATATTGCTTATATCATCTGACAAATGTTACTTTCAGGAGCTTTTCCAATTCCTCCACATGTGTTATAGCTCAAAGTTTTAATTAGGCTGAAGAATTCCTATGAGGAGAGCTTCAAACTGAATTTATGCAAAACAAATGTGGAGAGCAAAACTACAAGAGGTATAAGAGAGGCCTCGAGTCTTTAACACTTCCTCCCAAGAATTCCCACAGCATTCTTAAATACATAAATAGAAGACCACAGAGCAGAATGTCTCAAGGATTCGTGCCAAAAGTTCATTTTAAAACAAGGCGAGCTTACTACCCTTTGCTTTTACTAATGTGTACTTTCATTCTTACAAAGACCACCTCTAATATACTGCAGAGGCTGTACCAAATGTGAACAAGCCTTCTGTATCACCAACAGCACCTATTAGCACGTGAGGTAACACAACGTTGAGACTCACCTTTTGTGTCCAACTGTATGTACCAAGTGCATTTGGGCATTTCTCTCAAGGGTAGCAGTGCTTTGAAAACGTTTTATGTTTGACATGAGACTGCTGCGTTAAGGGTCTCGAGAGAAGTCCAGTGGTGGCAGTTCCGATAGAAAGACCTGCAGTGATCCATCTGGAAGGTGAGTGGGGAGAATGGAGAGTGCTGCAAGCGACGGGTCCTGAGAAGATACTTCAACTGCAGACCGGAGGGGACTTGGGGACAGGAAAGATGTCAGGGAAAGAGCAGAGGCAGGAACTAAACGTGAGGCATTCTGTCATGGAACTTGAAAGCTCAGAGGGATTTGAAACTGAAAACTGAGGCTTTGAGCACAGGGGACTAGCTTGAGAACGAGGGCTCTAGCTTCCTTGAAAGCTTACTGGGGAGCCCCCACACCAGGAACAGGAAGGTATCAATTTCAGCAGAGACTAGAGCCAAAGTTCTTACGGACCCTAAGCTACAAAGGCAGCAATCTGGGTTTTACTGGACCTGGAGGTCGCTAATATGTCCAGTCCAGTACCTTATTTCCAGAAACCACCATGGAGATATCTGCTAAGTTTACGTCATCAGCCAACCTGGATTATCCCAGTTCCTAAAATATGATTGCTCTTATGTACTCCCGAAGATCCTGAGGTTTCATTGTCATGGTCTTTTAAATCCACGTGGATAGTGAACTCTTCAGCATGAATGCAGTTAAGCAAAGTCAAATAAATGGCTTCCATTTTGCTCTAGTTAGCTTCACTTGTTGCTCTCAGGCCTCTGAAAACCTCAATGTGACTGTAAGCATGATCCAACGTTTTACAATATTGTCCAGAACCTGCTCAATGCCAGAACCATGCTCCCGAAATACGTATCTGGGAAAGCCCCAGTGATTCCAATTGTCCTGTAGTCACAAAGACATTGAGGACTGTACAGTCAGTGGGAAGATCAAGGTCTCAACATGCTTCAGGCAAGAAAACCTCACCTCGCCGAACATCTGCATGGTGATGCTGTCCATGTGCTAAGGAGACAGTATGGAAATGAATCAACGCCAACACACTTTGGAGAGTGCACGAGTAATCGCGCACCTTTCACAGAGCTACTGAAACTTGGTTCTACCCTCAATGAAGTGTTTAAATCTGCCTCTTCAACAAAACACTTCACATCAGATGGCAAGACAGGAGTGGCAAAGTCCTGGAGCACAGCCAGTTCACCGGCACTGAAGGCACATTCACTCCAACTTAGCTCAGCTGGCTGGACATGTGCTGGGGATGGATGTGAGCAGGGTATGCGAGCAGCTGCTACAGAAGAGCCACAAGCAGGCAGACTGCAAGGCAGGGAGGGAGAAATCTGTGATGATGCACTAAAGCTCAGCTTTGAGTAAGGCGGCATCTGTGGAATCCTGAGAAACAGAAGCCCATAAACCAGCCTGGCATGTAGCAATTAGACATAAAATCCTTCATTTTAAGCAACATCAGTGGATACCCAGAAAGGCTAAAAAGGCAGAGATGCACAGCAACAATAAATGTTGGGTTTTTTTGTTGTTGTTGTTTTATTAAGTGAGAGGTTATAACATTGGTAATGTCAGCCTTTTTGGTAACACATCTCAGAAGTCAAATTGCCCACTTGGGGGCCACAGCCCTGGAGGCCATGCTGCTCTGGAGCAGCAGAGCAGAGAAGCCTGCCACGAGGAATACAATGCTCGCAGCGCCCTTCCTTGTGGAGTTTTGAGGAAGCTTGTTGTCCCTGCTAAGTTCAAGCTAAAACCCATCTGTGTCCAGGTCTAGCAGCCACAATAAATTTTCCTCGCTTCCGAGGTCTCAAACAGAGCAACAGCTCTACAAAATGGCTCCTAGTTAGAGGCAGCCACAAGCAGCAGAGTAAAAGCAAGGACGCTGGGCAATGAGATTTTGGGTCTGTCATAACCCTCTGGTGGCCACTCTGTAGAGAGAAAAAAACACAGATAACTGAGAATCTTAAAAATCAAGATCTCTGGATCCATTTATGTGTGAGGCACCAGTCCTGGTACCATGGAGAACGGAACCGTGAATCAGAAGCTAATTCTCACCTCGAAAAAATTAAGTTCATAAGTAAATAATAAGACATATGGCCATAAACACATTGATAAACAGTGTCTCAGGTAATCAGAAGAGGAACAAATAAAGTGGGAAATGGTGTGGACACGCGTATGCATGCAGGAGGAAGAGGGCGCTGGAGGTCAGGAACACCTTTCTGGGAGAAATTCTTCATCAGGGCCTTGACGAGTGCAAAGCCCTTGGCCAGTGAGCTAAAAATGGGAAGAAGATTCAAGGCAGAGTGAAGAGCATGGTCAGAAAGAACAGGACAACGTAAGTGTAGGATGTACATAGCGCTGATGCTCATTCTGGTTTCACTGAACGACAGGGTGTCTGAAGCTGGATAACGGTAAACCCAGGGATATCTGGTCTTGCAGGTGAGGCCAACAAGTTTGCCCTGCATGATGGGCAGCTGGGCTCCCATGGAAATATCTGAGCAGGAAAGTGATGTCACCACCTTCACGTTTTAGGAAGACTTTAGTTAGATGTTAGGCTGACTGGAAAGAAGAAGAGACAGGAGGCCACGTTGGGAGCTTATCCCAACAGTTCAGGTAGGAGGAAAAATGGGAAATGGGAATTGAGCTGAGACTGTAGATTTGAGAAATATTAAAAAAATATGTCGATCAGACAACTAAGTCAATAAGACTTGGTAACTGGGCATGAGGGTAGGAGAAGGAAACAAATAAAAAATGAACTATGATTTTCTGTCTAGTATTAACAAAACTAAGGAAAACAAGAGGAAGAGCCAAAGCTAGGAGCTCAGTTTGGACACACCAGGTTTGCAGATCTAGCAGGTCACTGATGGAGAAGGCCAGCAGAAAAACAGAAAGGACCTCAACTTCACCAGCTACGGGCTGCTTTGGTTGGGCTCAGGTTCCAGCCCCCAAAGTGGCATGAGCAGTTGCACAGCCCAGGGGATCCATGGGTCAACAAGCAAACAGGGGACTGTCACTCTCATGCACTGTCATGGACTCCACGAGTAAGCTATAGGCTTTGACTTGGAGGTAAGTACCTCTGTGGAAAAAATGCAGGCAGTTGCCATCTGCAGGCTCATGTTTTTCCAGGGCATTGCTGCTAAGTGAAACAGGAACTGTATTTTCTATTGCTCAGGGACACAAAATATCTATAAACAGGGAAGGTTTTTGTGCCTTTTCTTTATAGAACTTGGGTCTTAATGAGGATGGGTTATCTTTATTTTTTGCTATTATGCATGTTTACCGAAGAACAAAACCATATTTGTAAGACAAAAATAAACATTGCCGCATGATTAATAACGGCCCTTGCCTGCTATGCTCAAAAAGGTTGTCATTACTGGCAGTTAGGGTGATTGCTTTCTCTACAGAAGCAACTGACCGGGGCCTTCACATTTGCCACTGTGTTATGGGCGCATTCTCTGCACTGCAGCTAGGACGTTCGAGCTTCCTGCAGTAGAGAGAAAAATGATGGGTGTGCTAAAAATAGAGTAATTAGGATACAAATATGCAAGATTAGCCTGCCCTGATTATTCATGAATGTAAAATATACTAAATTACCTTATATACTGTCCACAGAAGTGTCAAAAACTTACTACTGACGATGACTTTCATGACTCCTTTCTCTGGAGTTAGGACAATAATTAGAACTTTCTACCATTTCTGCGAGAAAACCATCTCACTTTCTGATACATGTGATATTATTGTGCACAATAATAGAATCAGAAATTGCAAATTCAAGTCTAGAGAAGTGATATTTTGTTCAATTCATGCATCTTATGTTCTCTCCGTCTCTATAGCCTTTGTGCTTCAATATTCTTCATTTTATTCAAGAAGTCTGAGAACAAGACTACGGGTAGGGGCAGTTTTTCACGTGGTCCAAGTGTTACCAATTTTTTTTAATTTTCAGAAATAACTGACCTTGTTACTAACCAAGCAAATGAAGAATAAGTACGACGACAATGGCTTGATTTGTCAGGAAGTCAGACCATGGAGCTTTCAAACTGGGGCGGGGGGGGGGGTCAGGGGTGCACTACTGTGCCACCCACATGAACAGGAATTCCCCTCCAGGCCAGTGGACACATGCGCATCATCCTTTAGGATTATCCGAACACCAGCTTCTGCTGACTTAAATGCAGACACCTTTAAATGTTATCCGGCCAAAACTCAGTGGTGTTACAGATTCTAGAGCTAGAAACACAACTGGGTCACAGGAAGTAACTTCTCCTAAGAACACGCTACGACACTGAACAAGGTGGGTCAATGGATGCCTCACTGACAGACGCACAGGACGGGGCAGGTTGTTCAGCAGGAAGGCCACTGCGTCAGCTCTGGGTTTAGGGTGGGGGCCCAGTTGGAACACTGCCCACTTGGGTTGGTGGTTGTGCTCCCTCAGGCAATGTACACAGGTACAGTGTTGATATAAAAGGGGTCCATTTTTAATTTAAAAAAAGTCCAATGGATCGTTTAATCTTATGCACTTAAAATTAAGCTTCACAAGCCTTCGCTGTTAGCCAGCACAATGAGTTGCTCAAACATTTAGGAATCTAAAGTAATTACCATTTTGGATCCCAACGGCAGCCTTTTTCCTGTGGAGTGTTTTGTTGTTCTTATTGTGTATCTCCACACTCATTTTGGATTCAGGAGCACAGAACCAAGGCACCAGCCCTGGGGTCTCCCTCCCTGGTGAGGCAGGGAGCTCTGCTTTCTCCTGTGACCACAGGCGGTATCATACCACCATGTCCCGCTGTGCTGCAGAAAAGCCAGGCCTGGTCCACAGCAACCGGACCCCCCAAGCCTCCCACCTCTGGAGAAAACAACAAAACACAAAACACAACCCTCGCACTGCTGCCACAGAGGCAAGAGCATTATCGGAACAAGAGGAGCAGGTTGGGTCTAAGAGCAAAGCAGAGCGCCGTGAGTCCTGGACCAGCCTAGGACCGCCCCCCCCCCCCCCCACCGTATCTCCATGACTTAGCACTGCGGGGTCAGCAGACGTTAGAACAAACATCCTGGGGAAGATGGCTACATGACCAACCTCAGCACAATAAATCAGATTCCCACGGATTACAACCATTAAAGAAATGCTGAAAGAATAAATGAAGTCTAAGAAACAAAATTACTGTTCACAACATAGTTAACATTTTTGTAACACTATGTAAAACTACTAACATGGTCAAATGTTAACACTTTAACAGTATTTCACAACAAAAATTTTGAAACAAAGTACCAAAATACAGAGCCCACCATGAGAACGTAGTGAACACTGTAAAAATTCCTTTTATATCTGGATAGGTTTTTTTGCCCATTTCAAATCACCTTGCAATTCCTAACTTCATATTCACATTCACTTAAAAATGCGTGAAAAGCTGTACAATTCAGGATCGACACCCCCCTCCCCGACCATCCTCACACTCGCTCAAGGTAATCATCCATTCACCATTTATTATTTATTATTTAGTCGGGAACTAAGACTTGGGTTTTTCCCCTTCCCTATGAGAAAGGATTTTCCTCATTCTCTTTCTGCCACATTCCATATCTAAGTTTATACTGCTTATAAAACATCAGACAAACCCTTGAGTGCTACCCCACACTATCTTGTTGACTTGTTTGGGGTTTTTTTTTTTTGGGGGGGGTGACTATACACTGAGTAGGCAATGTCTCCTTGCCTACTTTTAGATTTTAAAACCTGAAACAGTATTTGAAAACTGTCTGGCCTGCAGCTCCTCCTTTGTAAGTTAATGCGGTAACAGCAACCTCAGTGATCATCTACTGAACACTTCCTGCGAGGCAGTGCTGAGCACTTCACAAATATTATGTCATTTAATCCTCGAGGCAAAACTCAGTTACACATTATCCCTGTCTCACCGTTGAGAACACAGAAGCCAGAGAAGTTAAATAACCTGCTTAAAGGTCACACACCTAGTGACACAGTCTGGATTCAAGCCCAGGTCTACCCGACTCCTAAGCTCTTAATTATCGCACTATAAGTTTCCAGAAAAACTGGGAGACCATTTTCTAAAGCCATTCTTTAAAGAGGTAGTTTTTTGTTTTTCTTTTAAGACATTCAGTATTTATTTTCACCATGTGATTTATATCTAGCACTGGACATGCAAAACCATAGAACGAAAAAGAAATAGGAAAAGCAAACAAGAGGGAAGTGATCTTGAAGCTATAAACTAGGCAAAGAGCTAAGGGATTAAAAAGAAAGGGCACTCAAAATGTTTAAAAGCAAATTTAGCTCAACTCAGAGTAGAAAAAGTTAGCATGCCACGATAGTCATTTAAAAAAAAATGTTTAAACATATCAATTTACCATAATGAAAGGTTAAAATATATACATACACCTGTCCTTATTTTTTTTAACATACAACTATCTTTAATGGCTACATAGAAGTCTACTGTACGATGAGTTAACTTAATATTTACATGTATTGGTTTTAATACTCTAAACAACTCAGCTGAAAATAATCTCCAACCACTTGAGTGATTATTGTCTTATAAGACATTAGAACGCGTGGAACAAATGTACTCTGGGCTTTTTTAAGGCTGCTGATGCCAATGCCAACTTCTTCCACTGAAGAGCTGTGGCAACACGAGCTCGACTATCTGACCCTCATCAGTAGGGGGTGGTATCATTCCTTCCAGTCTTTTGTCAGTCTGAAAAAAATGATGCAATACTGTTTCAATAGTTTTATTACCAAAAAGGCAGAAGTTTAAAAAAAAAAAATAATGGCTCTCATTGAGCTTAAAAAAAACAAACAAAAAAACCCCCACAAAACCCCAGAAGTAGGAATTACCTTTACTTCATTGATAAAGAAACACATTCAAAGTAGTTAAAATATTTCCAAATTTACAAATAACAAAACTGAAATTTCTACTTGTTTTTAAAAACTCACAACTATTTGCTTAAAAATTAAAATATTAAATGCATTTTATTTATAATGAGAATATTTAGTACCTCGAAAAAGTCTGCATTTTTTAATATGAAAATATCCTATTAAAATTTCTAAATAAAAAAATTGAATAAAAGTAGTCTACTGTCATATTTTAAAGTATTTTTGCTATCTGCGATTGCCTAGTTCAAATATTTTATCCCAAAACAAATCCTTAAATGTTATTAATTATCACTTCAGACATATCAGGTTCATAATATGTTCATCTACTTTCAAATAACTAAGGTATATTTTTAAATTACTTATTCATACTATTGCAAATAACTTTCTAGTTCACAGTATATTTTTGGCACAGTTGATATTTCAAATGAACTTCAAGTAAGACTGTAAAAGGTCACTTTTTTTTCACTACTAAGTAGTCTTTTTTGTTTTAAACAAAACTCATCCCCGCCCTCCATGATTTAAAAGAAAACAATTTTAATGCTGAGGTGAAATGATTTTCAAAATACACATAATGAAAATATATAACTTCCTGTTCTAAGTGCTGAAAATAGAGCAAAATGCCTAAAGTGGTATAATAGATGAGTATCCTGAGTTGAAGGATAATGAGAAATATGCTAAATGCAAACAGCTTTTCCCTCTTCATCAGTGAATCATTTAAAGTTCCTAAATTTTAAAAAGAAAATGATCTGGGCAGCCGGATGGCTCAGTTGGTTAGAGCGAGACTCCCAACAAGGTTGCCGGTTCAATTCCCGCATCGGATGGTGGGCTGTGCCCCCTGCAACTAAACGTTGAAAACGGCAACTGGACTTGGAGCTGAGCTGCGCCCTCCACAACTAGAGTGATGGACAATGACTTGGAGCTGATGGGTCCTGGAGAAACACACTGTCCCCCAATATTCCCCAATAAAAAAAAAGTTTTTTAAATAAATAAAAGCAACAAAAAATAAATAAAAAGAAAAATGATCCAAGTTTTATAATGGCAAGAGTCTACCTATTTTGTGAAGTCTGAAAATGTCAGCCTCATTTTAAATCAATTTTGCACCCCTGGATTCCATTCCCTTCTTCCCCAAAGATGTTAGCAATGTAATCAATAATCACACAGGAGAATGAAAGAAAACTGAGAGAAAGGATCCACATGGAGCAGGGAAAGTAGGAAAGTAGGAGTGGGAAGAAGAAACCAGTGGTCAGACCTAGACTAGCATTCCTGAAACATCAAGGCAAAGTGTGCTGACAAATGAGCAGGCGCGCACAAATCAGAAAGCTGGGGGCACCAGGCTCATTGTCAGCATCACGCGCCTGACACCTTCGGGGACTAGAGACTTTCTGAGAACTTCTCAAATTCCCAAATTTGCTAACATCATTGTATCACCGAATTTATCTCTGTACATGCAGGAGTGTTGGGGATCCCTCACTCCCTTCACGAGTGTCACTCAGGAGCAATGACATTGTGAAGCGGGCCTAGAGAGCAGCGAGCTCAGTATGGAGAAGGGAGACAGCAGGGTTGGAACCAAGAGGGTGGGTTCAAAAGAAAACAATGACCTTACTTATCATCTGCTGGATTGACCGCCACATGGAAAATGGGTCTCAGAAGCTGAAGGAGGGTATGAGAAGAGTCAACCATAGAGCAAAACAAAATAAATGGAAAAATGAGGCAAATATTTCCACTGGGGGAAAAAAAATACTTGTACAAAAAAATGGCAAGAGACTACTTGGTTCATTAATGAATAATATTTACATAGTCAAAATAATGTAAACAATGAATAGTGATTTTTTAAAATTATATCAGTATTAGGAAAATGGAAAGAGAAGAAAGTGATGTAAGGTACACATTTTCACTTATATAATAAGTAAATAAATGTCTAATATTGATGATTCAAGAAATCGTATAACCATGTTATTTAGAAATAAAGAGATGAATATCAGAAAATAATAGCTGAAATAATTGAAAGTGTATGCTTCTGGAAAAAAGAATGAGGCAAGGGGCCAAAGGACTATTTATTACATACATTTCAGTATTACTTAACTTTAATTACATGCACATTAATTTAAAAGAATTTTTAAAAGTTGAAACAGTTACAACATTAAAAATAGCTTGGCAAATATATATTATTAGGTAGGGAGAAACTAAATAGTTATGTACAAAGACTGCATATGCAGCACAATCCAATTTTAACAAAGAATCAGACAAAATTCTATTTCTAAGAGGTGAAACTTTGGATAGTCTATCCTTTTTATTACTCCATATTTTCTACAGTAAATATGTATAACACTTTTATAAGGACATAAAAGGTAACTTAAAAAATAAGCAGGAGGAAAGTGGTCAGCTGGAAATGGAACTTAACAGGAGTCAGAAAGGACACACACACACACACACACACACATACACACACACACACACACACACACTATCCTAACAGACAAAGAAGAAAACAAATTTCACCAAGGAGCGAGCAGTCAATGGAGCCCAGTGCTGCTGGGCAAGACGAGGCGTGAAACACCTCTGCTAGGAAATCAAGAGTTTCTTCCAGAGCAAAACCTGAGCAGGGAAGTGGGAGGAAAAGCAGGGCTGTGGGGAGCTGAGCAGAGAACAGAGGCTGAGGAAGAGATGGCATCACATACTTGACTGTGAAATACTATCCTAACTGTGAAAGGGAACAGGGAGCCCTGGCCAGTTCTCAGGAGGCGAAGACAGGTTTCTGGCTGTTGTTAAAATTAAAATCTGGAGAGAGAGGTGTTTAAGAAGAAGCCGGCACGGAGAAGTGACTGAGGATAAGAGAAAGGATGATTTCCCACTAAAAGACAACTTAACTTTGAGGACATTGATTTCTTTTTCTTTGGCTTGTAAATTTTATAAACCTTAGTCTGTACTAAGCACTTGACTGTATGTCGCCATTTGGCACAATGAAAACAAAGAACCCTCGAGGAGGACAACCCACTGGCCATTCATTACTGATTTTGATAAACTATGAATCCTAATGCAAAAAGCGAAGAATGTTTACTACTATTACTATGTAAGTCAAAAGTTACCATTATTCACAAGAATACTTAATCATTGTAAAACAGTTACTCTATAATGCTAATCAAGTTGATTAACAGGGCTGGCATACTTGATAACATTTTCAAAATAAATGGAATTTTTCATTGTAGTTAAATTTTAAACCAAAGCTAGCGTTTTAAATCTCACTTAGCAAGTACTTAGGGGAGGAGAGAAAAGCAAGATGCTGAACAATATGTTTAGTATGACTCATTTTTCTTCTTTGAAGTGGTGGAAGAGTTAAGTAATATTTCTGCCATTGGCTGCATATTAGAATCACCTAGAGAACTATTAAGAATACCAGTGCCTGGGGCCCACCCCCAGTAATTCTGGTTTATTTGTTCTGGAACATGGCCTGGGCACTGAGAACCCCTCTCTGGCCTGCTACCCAAATGATTCTTTGTACAGTAAAGGGGCGGGAGGAGGTATGAGAGCGTTGGGTCTCAGAATTTTTCATTTCCTACTTTGCTCATTTCTGTATTATATGACTTCCTAAACAATTCTCATTGTACTACCGCTATAATTTAAATAGAAGTATTTCTCTTTCAAAATTAACAAAAGAAACATCTCTTTCTAGACTTCATAATGATTTAAGTAGGGAAAAACCTTTTAAATTGTTACAATGCTCACTTTTCTATTACAGGGTGTTTTTAGAAAACATCCAATTCTGTGTACTTGGAGTATGAAGATGAGTAAGAGGCAGCGTGGGCACATCTGAAAGGGGGGAAAGATATGCTACAGATCTTGAGGGGCTTCATATGCCCTATAAGTGTTCTGGCTTCCCTCTGTAGGCAATAGGACACTTGAAGACTTAATCAGGGTAATGACATGATTTGGAGTCTAGATGGAGGAAATTCAAATTGTGAAAGGATAAACTATAAAAAAAAAAAATGTTAGAGAACATCTTTGAAACCTAGGGATAGGGAAAGACTTCAAACCTATAAACCATAATGTCAAAAAAAGGAAAAGGTTTCGATAGCACAGTTAAGGGTTTCAGTTGATAAAGTTTACAGGCAGATGAGAGATTAGAAGATTTTTGCAATGCTTTGATCAAGGACTAACATCCAGAATATGAGAATGTCCCTCAAATCAACACAGGAAGATGAGAACCCAAAAGCTATAAACAAGACATTTTGCAGAAGAGGATACCCAAAACAAGATAACAAGCAGATTGATGAAGTTCCCAAGTAGCCAGGGAAATACAGACTAAAAATGAGATATTTTATACCTGATAGACTGGTGAAAATTAGAAAGCTGGACCACACCAAGTGTTGTTGGGGCGTGAGGATGCAGCCATTCTAGAGACCGTGAGGCATGGCTTCTGCAAATGAAATGCACTCTTAGTCTATGATCCAGCCATTCTAGTCCTGGGTATAATTCCCAAAGAAACTGTCATACATGTCCCAAGAAAGACGCAGTCCACTTTGTGATGGTGGGGAGATGGAAACAATCTAGATCCTCAACACAGAAGGAGTGGAGAGAATACTCAACGGCCGTCAGAATCAATAAGCTCAATATTCACACAGGACCAGGGAAAGAGCGTTATCATAAATTGCTGGGTGAAAATATTAACTGAATGAGAACAATACTATTTATGTAACAATTTACATAAAAAATATTCATCATACAAGAGTACATATGAACACAAAGAATCAAACTACACACATTAGAATAAGGGCTATTGTAGTGGTGGGCGGTGTAGGGAATGCTGATAACAAGAGTGATTACACAAAGCACAGGTCTGGCCCAAACCAGTGATGACAAAGTGCTACCAACTGAGATGTATGAACAACTCAACCCTCATTAAAGTGCAACTAAAAAACTAAAAAATAAAGATTAACAATGTCAACGAAGTGGGGAGAACCGAAGTGAGGAAAACAAATAGAAAGAACTTTCATCAATCTTCTAGGGAGTTCACTACTAAAAATCTAGAGACTCGTGCCCCGCTCAGTACAGATTAGATGTGTAAAACCGTGCCCTGCATGGAACTGAGGCACGCTGCTATTCGCACTTCTTCCTCCAGAAAAATGCCTGTTTATTCCGACTTGCTATTTTTCATTTCCAAACGTCAACCATCTATGACAAATCAGCTATTCTCACCATTTAAAGCCGAACAGTATTTTTAAAAACAGCCATTAAAAGTGGGAACTTGTTATAGGTTTTTTGAAAGTCTATAAAAAATACAACTACTTTAGTTATGTACTTTTTAACCCCCTTAAAAATTCTAGTGAATATGTTTGCTTTGCAGATATCACTTTTATCTTCCCTCTGAAGAGTGTTTTAAATTTGTTTTGGTAACCATGTCTGGTACGGAGGTACCAGAATCCTAGCGGGAGAGAAAGGCAGACAACGCATGCCCTAAGCTAAGTCCTCTCGCATCGGTATGTTCACAGTGGCACCAACCGACCTGCTGGCACAAGAACTGTTCATAAGCTAAATTCACACATTTTGGCTGTTCGTGTCCCAATTTCACCCTTCAATAATCCTAGGTAGACACCATCTGTTATTAATGATTTGCAGACCCTTAAATTGACTGAAAATAGTTTAAATTCAATTGTTTGATCCAGTATCTCTAATGTGCCTATTTAAAAATGCAATTTGAGAACAAGATTTCCCCTAATTGTTTCCTTAATAATGACGAACAGCTAAAGAAAAATGGTTCAATCTGCCAGTTATTTTCCCAAGGGGAGTGAGTAGGGAGCGCTGCGGCCAGGGTTTTAGAGCCATCGGCACATGAGCCAGACCTGAGGAATCCAGATCTCACCTTAGAGTTCTTCTACTATTCTTGTTAAATTTTTGCTGAACATAGTTATGTTTGTAACATGCATATTTTTGTTTTATTTGATAAACATAACTTTGGAAGTTATTTCCACTGATTCCAAATGGCAAGAAAATTTTGAAAGCTACGTGAATGGCATAGGGCTTAAAAGCAGGTGAGTAGAATTTAGTTTCTGATTCTCTAATACTAAAAAAACAAACAAACAAAAAAATAAAAAACAAAAAACAGTGGGACTAATCCTTGGACCTGAGAAGGAAGGAGCTCTCAGCAAAAAACCATCTGCCTGCGTCCAGCTAACGCAGGAGGCCAGAGTCAGGGGAACCTCATAGCAGCATTTGAGCACCATTACTAATACCAGGGACATTTCAGAAGATGGTTTCAGACATGCCATAGCGACTTCACAGTAGGAACAGAATACATGCAGTGCAGAGAAAAGGACACATACTTTCTCCTAACAGGAAATATTTAGCTTCAGAAACCTCAGAGACACAAACTCAGAAAGATTAAGATGGTCTAACCACATTAAAACTGCTTTCATAACTACACATAACAAGTATAAATCTAGGAAGTTACTATAAATAATAACTCCAAAGAGAAGCCCAGATATGCTAAAATCCAATAAAATAATATCAGAAGATTTAAGATGGTACGTAAATTTCTTACCTACAACATACAGTTTCTGAGAAAAAAAAATCACTGTTTCTGGACGGGATTTTTTTGGTTTTGTTTTAAATGAAACTTTATCAAAAAGCAAAACATTACGTTTCTGGATGTAAAGGATGTGAATTGAAGATATTTATCAAAATCCTCAACTTCAACACCATCCATTGTAAATATGAAAAAATACTGACTCAGTGAGATGTAAAGCATTCTCCAGGACCACTACGGTAGTCAGTGAAAATGAAGACAAGCCTTCTTTGAATGCACAGTGCCTCTCTCCCCTGTTATCTGTTTCCCAATACCCTTTGGACAGCTCCTTTTAAACAGCCCCAGGGCTTGCCTTTCCCTGAGTGAGGAGCAGGTTCTAAGTTCTTTTACCACTGAGCTATCAAGAATCACAATATTGATAACAGTGCTATTCTTGGAGTAACATTACATCATCCTAAGGAATATTCTATTCATTAGAAGTGAGTAATAAATTCAGGCCATGCTCAAGGGGAAGGGATTACACAAAGGTATGAATTCCAGGAGATGGGGATCCCTGGGGGCTATGGTAAAAGCCATCTACCACGTACTACCATACACTTGATACCTGGATATAACTGAGACAGTGAGTGTCAAACGATCAAGACAGAGTCGGGGAAGATCCCTTCTTTATGTATGCTGCCTCACATTATTTAGAAGTAGAACAATGTAAGTGGTACAGAAAGAAAAATAAGGAACGAGCACATGGTCTATATATGAATTCAGCAGAGCACCCTCTCTGGAAAAGTCTCAGTAGTCAAAGTAAATCCAAATGAAGAGTCATCCCTGAAGGAAACAAAGAAAGTACTGAGGAGGAGAAGGTGAAGGAATTCTAGTAGGATAACGTGTGCTAGTGAGTGCTGAAAAAGAGGATGCCCCAGCACAACAAATACTTGTTAAATTATGCACTCATCCATTTTTAAAGTTTCTACCCTACCTGCATCGCACAGCGGTCCCTTGAAAATACTTTTATGGGGCAGTTGGTTAGCTTAGTGGGTTAGAGCGCAGTACTCTTAACAAGGTTGCTGGTTCGATCCCCACATGGGCCACGGTGAGCTCCACCCTCCACAACTAGATTGAAACAATTACTTGACTTAGAGCTGATGAGTCCTGGAAAAACACACTTAAAATAAAAGTTTTTAAAAAAAAAAACTGCAGATGAAAATATTTTTATAATTCGGTTTCATGAGAAAGTGTAATTTGATTTGTAGTACACATGCACAGAAATCTACTGTAGGATCATATAGACAACATTTAGAAACAATTTAGTAAGTGGCAATGATAAAATGTGTGGGTATAGAGGGGAGAAACTGAAAAAACTGAAAGGTCTATCCAGACAATGGTCTGATTCTATGGAACGAATCCATAAGCGAATGATTCTATAACTGAAGAAACAAATCAACATTTCAATTATGATTTAGGCACATCTAAGGAGTTTTCTACTTAATTTAGTTTACGTGTTATATTTCATAACCATATTTGTTCCCAAAAGAGCTTCTCTAACAAGACACAACACCTGCAAAATTTATTTTCCCTTTCTTGCCTTTCCCTTTTCATTCATTCATTCATTCATTCATTCAACACCACTGAGTCACTATGAGCCAGAACTGTATCTGGCAGTGGATTACAATGTCTTTACTCAGCAATCAAAATGGTATAAAGAAAAAAACTGTGTAATAGTATCTGCAGAAACTAGTCTAACATTCAAGTTCATTCAGCACCAGTCTATCTAAATTTAACTTGAACAATTACATAAACATTATACCCAAACAAACCAAAACTCTAAACTAATGAGTGCTTTATATACATACGACATCTCGCACATTAACTCAGAGCAACAGCATGGTCAAACAGAAGCCTTTCCTTTTTACGTCAGAAAACTAAAGTTCTGATTCTACTACTCACCAGTTGTGAGTTCGTAGGCAAGTCACAGACTTTTCTTAGTTTGCTTCCTGCTGTGTAAAGTGTGTATTGATAATATTACATTCTTCCAAAGATTATGTGAAGACAACTAGTAAATGAGAAAATATACAGAACCACTGCATGGTTTATACAAATGCACTTTTACCAAGGCTTTGCGCCAGCTACACACATTCTATTTAAGGCTTTATGTCACTTGCAATTATTTTTAACTTTCACACAAAGCTGAGAGGCTAGTGCTGAGATCACTACTACAGGTTGAATTATCATGTGATAAACCCCATGTTCTGGCTATTTGCTTCTCTGGCCCCACCCCTTGTTTATAGTTGTACCTTATGTAAGAATATTGTTGTAACATTTCATAAGGAATATATCAAAGGACTAGAAACAGATACATACATGACTGTGTTATATAAAAGTTACATGGAATATACTTCTGACCATAACCATTTTTGTAGATAGAGCTATGACTAAAATGATCATTGCTCAAATAGTCTTATTCAGCCTACAAAAACTGTTATTGAACTCATGTGTTTTATTGTCTATGATCCAGCTTCAAACTGTTCAAGTTCAAGAGGAACCAACCCAAGCAAAGTAGAATGATTTTCAGCCACCATTTTCTATACTTCATGAAAATGGCCTGCTGCTGGTGAAACACAAAGGTACATCTTTGAAGTATCCTTCTAGACTGCTTCCACAATCAGTTTGCCATGCATTATGTTTTATTTAATCGATTATCTTCCTTACAGGTTAGTCAAGAAGAGCTAGATTTGGAATACAGGCCACTTTGTTCTAAACCCCATAATTTAGTTGATATTCTACAGCTCTTAGTTAAGCAGAAACACTAATCCATGATAAAATGAAATACATTCAGTCATACTGTTTAAATTTCTTGACTTCACCATGATTTATTACTTTAATAATAACCTCAAAGGAAAAAATTCCTACCTTTTAGGACACAATTAACATTGTCTCCACACTTCACACAATTTAATAAAATTTTCTTCTTATAGCTACATATATTCAAATAGGAAGAAACTAGTTTAATTTTAGGCCATCACAAGATAATTTAGAAATTAAGCTGCCAAGTATCTCCAAAATAATTTTAGTATAATTACAAGTTAAATGTTATAAAATCCAATTCTCCTTATCAAATTCCATGTTTTTTTAGTTCTTAGTTTGAACTCCACTATTAATGATTACTTAGATTTAATTAGAAATGAAAAATTCAGTGGCAAAATCAGAATGTGCATGTTATTTTTGTAACAAAATATGAATGCTGTTTTAAAGTTTTAAATATAAAGTTAAAAAAAGAAAAAGAAAAGTTTTAAATAAATTTACTATAAACTTTAATCAGATTACATAGGTCAATATATTTTAATTATTCACATTACAGATGAGTTACTGAACATAAGCTAATTAATACCTATTCTCATACCCATAATCAAAACAAAAGTAAAATAACAAATCTTTGGCCATTATGAAATTACAGCTTTTTTGTATTAGAATCCAATATACTTTATAGAAATTTCAGTATCTTCCCTCACTTTCCAGATGATAATAAACTAAAAGATTAAATTTTTTACTTATAAAAGGGCCTGGTCTCATGTTCAAGCAACGTGATGAGTCACATCAAATCACTTTCATTTATTCACTGAACGTACACTGACTACCTACTACATGTCAGATGGTTTCACGGACTCTAAAAACACAATGGTAATGGGGGGAAAGACACAGTTCCTCCTTCATGGAGCTTACAGTCTTTTCAGGGAGAGAGACTTCAATCAAAAAATCCTATAAGTAAACGTGAAATTATGAACAATGGTGTTACAGGTTACACTCACAGCTTATCTCAGGCTGAGAGTGGTCGACAGCATACGTTCTAGACTTAAGTGGTCTGGACTGAAAAGCAGCGCTGTTAATTCTTAGCTGTGTATCTCTCGATGGCATGCTTCACTGGTATGTGTTTCTATGTTCACTTCTATAAAACAGAGCTAGTAATTCCTGGCTTATGGGGTTGTGAAGATTAAATTAATGAATTCACATAAAATGCTTCGAATAGTGCCTGCCATATAATAAGCACTCAACAAACCATGACTATTATTCTAAAAGAAGCTGGAAATCTGGATTTGTGTACAGGCCAGGCTGCCAATTTAGCAGCTCTGCTGATAGAGGAAGGAAGGTCACACAAGGCCTTGTAGATCATGGTCAGGCTTTCAGTCTTTATCACAGAGCAATGATAAGTCATGTTAAGTACAGAAGTGACCTTACCAAATCGCACTTTTTGTTTCCTTTTTAAAGATCTGGAGTGTAAGGACAATTAAGTGAGGTACACTGAGATATGAGTATACCAGACTGGACGGTTTACAGTAACAGTATCTTAGTGTCTTTTATTCTGATTGCCACTAGAACTTCTATTGTAAGCACTCCCTTCTAACAAGTCCATATGGGGCTATGCTAGCAACCCACTTATTAGCAGTTTTCAAGTGTTTACAGAAGCAGGCAATCTTCTGTTTACCACACTTCTGGAACTACACTTCAAAGAATAACGTCATGGCTAACAACCACTTATAGAGGAAAGTCCATTTATTACAACACTGTAAAATGTCATTTGATATAAAGGTCAATTGTCACCATATTTATCACAGGAAATACACTAGAGGCCTCATTAGGTGAGCTCCTCTTTGAAAAAGGAATATATGTGCATATCCAACATGGACCAGGCAGTTTAGACATTAGAAGTTCACAATGTGCAAACGAAGGGGGGAAAGAAATCCTCCTAAGAACAGACAACATGCATATTAAAAAGACATTAAGAAGAAATGCTAACTTTGAAACATAAACGTCTCTAACACATTTGCCAAATCAAGACAGCAGTGGGTATTTGGAATAGCGGAACGTCAATGCTTCAGTTCTGAAAGGCAAGTAAAATTGATACTGGGTTAGCTCAGTCTCAAAAGGCTTTGAAAAATGTGCAACTATTCACGTTCTTATTATGCTTATTTTTTAACATCTACACATATGACAGATTCATCAGTAGAGCTGATAATAGATGAGGAAATAAAACTCAAATAATAATAATAATAAAATTTTATTAATAATTATAAATTTTACTGGCAGTTTGAAAATATTTTGCAGAACTCTTATGAAAACCAATACCTTTCAGATTATCTGTTAATTTCTCTGTCTCCTAATTTTAATTATATAAATTCTTAGAGTAGAACATAATTCCAAATTCAACTGGTTGTAATAAATGTTTATAAATTCAAGAGTTAAAAACAATAATTAACTTTACATAGTATTTTTTTAATATTAGGAGTTTTTACAAGATTCAGAATACCACAAACAAAAACCGAAAAACAAACAACAAAAAAAGCACTCTTCCAGATAGTAAGTTCCCCAAACACTAATACATACATACATACATACATACATACATACATATATTCCACTGACAGTTTCCTTAGAGTAAGAAATTTCAGAATAAAATAAATCTGGGCCTGCACTACCCAACAGAACTTTCTATGATGATGGAAATGTTGTATATTTGTGCTGTCCTATATGGTGGGCACTAGCTATGTGTGGCTACTAAGCACTTGAAATGTGGCTATTGTAACTGAGGAACTCAGTGTTTTTATTTTAAATCATTTAAATTTAAATTTACATAGCCAAATGTGGCTAGTTGATACATATTAGCACAGATGAGTAAGGCATGGCAGACCAGTTAACGGATCTATAAACGATATGATCTTACTCTAAGTAGAACATAATACCTCTAACATTAACAACAATGTTTGAATGCCTGACACTAAGTCTATAAACTAATTCGGCACCATTTCCGTAACACAATGGGTAGATGATGTTCATTTGTATAATCAGTTTTGCTGTTTTTTATGTTCTATGTGGCAGTTCATACTTCACGTGTATCTTACTCATACATTGTCATTCATTCCTAGAAAATTTTCTTTCCCTAAAAGTAATCACAATACTTAAAAACATAATAAAAATACTTGAAATAAACCAATTAAAAAATGGGTAAAGAATTTGAATAGACATTTTTCCAAAGAAGATATCGAAATGGCCAAAAGAACATGAAAATATGCTCAAATGTCTTTAGTTATTAGGGAAATGTAAATCAAAACTGTAATGAGTTACCACTGTACACCCGCTCGGAAAGCTGTAGCTAAAGACCAAGAATACCAAGCGGGTGAGAATGCAGAGGATTGGAACCCTCCTACATTGCTGCTCGGGAAAGTACAACAGTGCAGCTGCTCTGGAAACAGTGGCAGCTCCGCAACAAGTTAAACTTATCATCTGACCCAACAATTCCACTCCTAGGTGTGGACCGGAAGAACCGAAAACACATGTCTACAAAAAAACACACACAAATGTTCATAGTAACGTTTCCTTAATAGCCAAAAAATGAAAACAACCCAAACGTCCCCAGCTCATGAATGGATAAGCAAAATGTGGTATAGCCAAACAACAGAATATTATTCAGTCATAGAAAGGAAATACTGATTCATGCCAAAACATGCGGCGAATCTTGAAAACATTATGTTAAGTAAAAGACGCCTGACACAAAAGTACACATATTTTATGACTCTGTTTATATGCAATGTCCAGAATAGGAAAATTCATAAAATAAATTAGTGGTTCCCGGTGACTGGGGGTAAGAGAATGGGGAATGACTGCTAATCAGGCACATGGTTTATTTTGGGGGTGATGAAAATGTTTTGGAAATAGATAGTGATGATTGTACAACTATATAAATGTACTAAAAACTACTGAAATGTACACTTTAAAGGGTGAATTTTATGGTATGTGAATTATACCTCAATTTTTAAAAGCACTTCAATTTTTACTTTTAAAATTTTGTGAATTTTCTATTTACATAAACTTTCTTTACCTATGTTTGGGAATATTTTCTCTTTAAAAGAAATACTGGCCATTTTAATAAATGGTTTTTAAGAAGAGACGTCTGTAAACAAAGCTTCTAAATAGGAGGCACATTTTAAAGTTGCTAGTTACTTAAAATTAAGAAAACAATCAACAGAAATCAGGAAAACCTCTGAGCTGAAACTGACTTGTGAATAGAAAAGGACAGGTACGTCTTCCTGACCTAGAGATAAAGGGTAAGTCTGTAATTTGGCTCTCCTGTGAAGCAGTAGCAGTTCTGAGCTAAAGTTTGATCACAAAGACTGAGTCCCTTTTTGTTTCTGACCTCCTCCTCAGCTAACAAAGGAAGGATCTGAGAGAGGAAGATTTAAGCCACAAGGCAGCCCTGGCTGATGTGAGAGCTGAGGCAAAACTGTGGAGCCAAGTTATGGGAAAATCCTGAATTTCAACATGAAGTCAAGTAAGTAATCATGACAAATGGGCTGAAACTTCTCTCCTCAAAGATACAAAGAGAAATTGGGGTAAAGAACAGGGAAGTACAAACTTTGCATAAATCTGAGAGAACTCATAGATGTTTTAGAAATGCAGTTCATGGCTTGAAAAAAAAAAGCATCACATACCATGTTTCCCAAAAAATTAGACTGGGTGTTATATTAAGTTTTGCTCCAAAAGACACATTAGGGCTTGTCTTCAGGGGATGTCCTCCTGAAAAATCATGCTAGGGCTTATTTTCTGGTTAGGTCTTATTTTCGGGGAAACACAGTAGTAAGTCGGAGACTACATAATAAATCAAAGAGTAATTAATACTTATAAACTCTTATTCAGCTGTCATCAATAACCTGTTGTAGGTTAATGAAGACTTTTTTCCCCCTTAAAATGATTGCTATTAGTTGAACTGTGTTCCAAATTGATAAATATGTCAAGTCTTATTTTAAGTATAAAAATGCCAAACTGCCTGTGGAAGCTTATATAGGAACATAGCAAGGAAAAATAAAATTTAAAAACTATGCTGCATTTAAAAGTTAGCTAATTAATGTCTAAATTGTTGGAGAGTGTAAAGGGTTGAAGAAAATGATGCTGCGTAAGTAACTCCTACTAACAAAAATAATAGAAACCTCCTGGAGAATGCAATGCTGGCTTGGAAGCCCAGCCTAGAAAAGAAATTGGAGTAAGTCCCTTCCAGCGAAGTACTTAGTGGGTGGAATTTACTAACTCTAATATCAGGGGAAAAGTGACAGGAAATCATAACCATAACAAGTTTTCAGCATCTAAAAGCTCATAGTTATAAAAATATATAAATGTAGTACAAATAAAACATAATGGAAAGGATAAACACAAACTTCAGAAACCTTATGCAAATTTGGTAAATTTGGTAAAACAAGATTACTTAAATTTGAAGTATTCGTTGGTATTCATCACATTCTTCTCCGTACTTTTCTATATCTGAAATATTACCTACAGAAAAAGTCTTATGACCATTAGTGATCACCCTTTTCACACCAGAAGTTCAAATTATGGTTTTGAACAACTACCAAAATATAATGTAGATAATTCCATATTTTTGTGCTTCACCATATCGATATCGATTAAGGTTTAAATCATTACTAATAACTCAGGTGATCCAATCAAAATATTTACAAAGCTACTTAACAGAAAAAGATAAAATATTGCCAAGGTAGAGCAGCAGACGGCAGGCAGATGTCAAGCGCTAATGGTTCCATTTATCTTGATTAGTGCAGCACCTCTAAAAAGTGTGAATAGCTTTTAGTACAAGAAATTTAATGACCACATATATTGTTGGCATAGTCCAAAGTGTTTACTAAACTTTGAAAGGCAAAGTTATAGCATGTCATCTGCTTGTGAGCATCTCATCTTACAATTCTAATTTACTGAATAAGAGAAACAAAACATACAACATACTGTGATTACTTTTAAGGTACAGCGGTAATTCTTTTGCATCCTTCCCTAATTTGAAAAAAAATTTCAAAATAACCTAAATAATCATTATGTCTTTATAACCTGGGATAAAGCTATAATTCCTCTTCATCCAATAGCCTCACATCTTGTAGCTAACATGAAGTTAAACTTCAAACCACACCCTTTCAAAAACAAAACTGCAAATTTAAGATCTCAAACCTTTGCCAGTCTATTTTAGGACACTAAAAATGTTTCTGCCTGAACCAGAAATTTCTCTCTAGAACACAAGAGCTGAGAGAACCAACTCTGCCCCTGGGTTATCTGGTAACATACATGAAGCAGTATTATAGTTATCAACTTATTTATTCACATACCTCAGAAGCCGGTCCTTACAGCTTAGCTGGCATGGGGCTTTCGGCATTTTTTAAATCAGGAAATTGTCACCAGGAAAGTGAACCTCAGCCTTATCCTAGTGTATCAACATGACAGCATAATTTCAGGAAACCCTGCGGTTATGACTGATACTTCACTTTTCTTTATAGGGTCTTTCCCTTGTTGCCTGGCTTCCAGAAAAATCAGGCCATAATTAATATTTCAATGGCACAGAGCTGATACTTCTGCTGCAGTGAAGTAGTTCACTCACTCTGGCATGGTTTTCTTCCAACTCTTATTTGTAAAAAGCACATCTCCAGCTGAGTTAGCCTAGATGATTTCCTGTTTTTAAATTGGGGGGTAAGGATTAAAGTCCTGAATGCTCATCTAAATCGGCTAATGGGAAACACGGTAAGTTGTCCAGGATGCTGCTATGCAATCATATGGGACCTGCAGTTTTGAGAAAGTTTCCTGTGGCCTTGAAACAGTTGTGCCCACCATGAGCTGCTCTGCTGGCAATGAGTTTGCTTCCTCTCTGTGGTGCACACAGTGGGGCAGATTGTAGACTGAAAGCTTCTGGAATGCACTGATCTCCCATGTGTGTCTTCCCTAGCAGGCATAGCACTGTGCATACAGAAATCTAAGGTTAGAAGAAAGTTTGGTTCAAACCAAGAGGTCAGGTTCAGACTCCAGACCTCAAGATTTGGCCGTGGCCAGTGTTGCTAAATCGGTGATACCTAACCAGCACTTATTTTCTGTAATTTCTGATAATAGTTTTACTGCTTTATTTTGATATAATGACTAACGGATTCCAACTGGTTCATATCCTAAATTTGTTTCTGGCCACCAACAAATTCAGGATAGGAACAAGTCTTATTTATACCTATGAAGAAAAGACTTTATGTAATGAAAAATTACAACAAAATATTGTGATACAGTGCCTCACAACTACACAAATTTGGATAATGTGAATCATAGATTAAAAGGGTTTATACATAGCTAAATTGGTACCCAAATACCTGGAAATTTGTGGCTGGCTAGCTCTGTAGGCAGACTTACTTTAGTGACTTTATTAAGCTTGTAATGCAATACAATTCCACATATCACAGAACTAATTTTTTTTTTTTTTTTGTATTCAACAAATATCATGGCAGGGTTTACCTGTGTCACTTAAATTATTAAATTGGCTAGCGAGGAAGCATGGACAAGCCTTTCCCTCTTAAAGTTTAATACTTAGATTTAAATATTATAAAATGACCATAAGACATGATACTTGAAAGAACAAAACAACTTAATTCCCACAATAGAAGACAAATCCTGATGAAAATTTCTGTAGCACATTATTCACTGTCATCTCACCAATTTCTTGTATGCAATTTCTAGGGCCCAGGATTTTGGTCAATATATCTTTAGTTTAGCTTCTCAAATTTACTTGTCAACATCACAATGCACCACTACACCAGAGTTTCAAATACTAAGGCCAGCTACTTAAGGTAAAGCAGAAAGATTTTCCTGTTCGGCCTTTTCAAGACGATAAATCCAAAGGCAGCCGGATGGCTCAGTTGGTTAGAGAGCGAGCTCTAAACAGCAGGGTTGCCGGTTCGATTCCCACATGGGCCAGTGAGCTGTGCCCTCCACAACTAAACTGAAGACAACGAGCTGCTGCAGAGTTTCTGGAGGGACAGCCAGATGGCTCAGTTGGTTAGAGCACAGGCTCTTAAGAACAAGGTTGCTGGTTCAATTCCCACATGGGATGGTGGGCCGTGCCCCCTGCAACTAAAGATTGAAACGGCAATTGGACTTGGAGCTGAGTTGCGCCCTCCATAACTAAATTGAAGTCCAATGACTTTGAGCTGATTGACCCTGGAGAAACACACTGTTGCCCGATATTCCCCAGTAAAATTAAAAAAAAAAAAATGTTTAACTACAATCATAGCTGTAGGTGATTTAAAAACAAACAAACAAAAAACAATGCAATGTTAACCTGAAACCAATAATAAAATTAAATTAAATATATATACACATAATAAATCCAAGAACAGAGACAGAGGGCCATCTGAATGTTTTGGTGACAGAGTCAGAATAAATGATTTAGGGATCAACTACTTGATTCATTTCACACTGAACATTTGAGTCATTCAGGAAAACTGTGTATCTTCTATTCTACTTTCTAGAAAAAGGTACATTTTGAACATGCAAAATAGTCTGATTCCATTTTTTTGAAGACATTTGAATGTCAAATCTGGGGCTACATCTGGATTCCTAACACTTGTGTGTGTATTTTAGTACTCCCTAAAATTTAAAAGCATAAAGGAACAACTACTATACAAAGATAAAAAGTAACTCATACAACCTAAAACCTAAAATCAAACACAAAATTAATCCATGAAATGACAGAGATGTTAACTCTCAGTAAGATCAATATACCTTTATGACCTAATAATGTTGGGATATTAACATAGTATCTGGTTTAGGCTTCAGGCCAAGGCCTAGGTCTTACTATTTTTCAGCTCTAAGACTCAGACATGCCTTGGAGACTCGAT
This sequence comes from Rhinolophus ferrumequinum, assembly GCF_004115265.2. Classification (NCBI taxonomy): domain Eukaryota; kingdom Metazoa; phylum Chordata; class Mammalia; order Chiroptera; family Rhinolophidae; genus Rhinolophus; species Rhinolophus ferrumequinum. The sequence continues at coordinate 63,574,704 of NC_046291.1, forward strand.
GACAAAAATGATACCAGTAACACGGATTACAGACTGTACACTCGCCAGGGTTTCCTGCCTCTCAACTTGAAGCCAAGTTTCCCTAACAACTCCTCGACAGAAACCTAAAGCAAGACGGCCGCTGAAGCAGCACACTGATTACCTTAAGAAGTAAAGCAGAGATGTGGCCTGCAGAGAACAATCTGGTAGTTATCAAGGGAAGAACGCATCCTCAGGGAGGCTGGAGGCCAAGCCTGCAAAGACAGTTCCCACAAAGGACAACCAGGCTGCAGATACAGACACAACCACTGAGGAAAACACCGTCGCCTCCTGACCCAGGCATAGGGACCGGAATCAGCCTCTCTCCAGATCTCAGGTTCTTCAGCCACAAAGGAACAGGACCACATACGGTGATTTCTAACATCCTTCCTTGGTCTGAAAGTCTTTTCTTTCAGCATTAAGCTCCTGGGCAGCATCCTCACAGTTGCCCTCACATAAGTGTGATCATGGTATGTGTGGCTTAGCTTTAACGTAGTCATGAATTTAAAAAGGAATTGATTATTTACAACAAAATGCCAACAGTGCTCACCTCTGAATACAGGTAAATATAGATGGGTTTTATTTTCTTCTCTTGTGCTTCTCTGCACTAAACTACTTTACAAATCCATTTTCCTATATTTAAAATAGCAGCTCTCAAATCCAAGACTAACACTATTCTATTTCAATTAAAACTGCAGAGGATGAGCCCCCAATCCAAAAGTGCAGGAAAGGAATCATAAAATGCGACACCACACCAAATTTTCACTGTGTATATGGGCGATGAAAACCAGTAATGTAAATGTAAACCTGAAAGCATGTCTTTAAAACCTAGTTACTGAGATATGATCACATGTGTACCTGCAGTGCCCCAATGATTTCCTGATTACATCTAAAAAGATTTAGTGTGCCAGTCTTCTAAAAGTAAAATAACAGCTTTAATGTCTAAAGTTAAAAAGGGGAAAAAAGGACATTTCTTTTCCTTTTGGGGCAGGGGAAAAGCAAAGAATCATATGAAATCTGTTGAAAACAATAACACCTCTAAAAAAAGAGATTTCATATCCTCAAGTCCCCTCGATTTTATAAACTGTCCATAATATATAATACTTCAAATGTCTAAATATTTATGTGACTTATAACTGTACTGAGTTGGAATTGCCCAGAATCAGACCCCAATACAAGGATCTGAGTGCAAGTAACCGACTTGGGAGGCAGACAAATGAGACAGGCCAGGGAAGGCAGTCAGTACAGGGTGCGTTAATGAGCAGGCTACTGCTTACGCAAGGCGTCTCCTGCCCCGAGGACTCCTGGGAGCCTGCAGAGGGCAGGCCTCAGACATCTCTCAACTAAGGGGTGAAGTAGTGAACATACTGGTCCAGCTCCCATTAGGTAATCGTTGAGGGCTGCTCCTTGGGGTGGTAACTTCCTGGCACATCTAACCTGACCCAATACTCATGGCAGAGAAAGCCTTCAGGCCCAAAGTCCCAGTGACCTGCACTTAGGAAGCTGCTGCGTCAGAAGATAATGAACTGGTGGTGAGTGCCATGGGATGTGGGCAGGGCACAGACAGAACAGGTTGCCACAATTAAGTACAATAAAAAAAAAAATGCCCTTAGATTAAAACGCAAACCACAAACAATTACAGAGGATCCATTCTGTGCCAAGAACTCTGTTTGGCAGTGATGATTTAAAAAAAAAGGAATAAAGTCAGTTTCATGACTTTCAGTCCACAATATAGTAGTGGGAAGAACGCACATAGGTAATCGAAAAATACAAAAGCTCAAAGCTCCAATAAAAGTATTTAAAATGGGGCCAGGAGTTTTGGCATTCCAAGTGGAAAAATTATCCTCTCCGAAGCACTATAATAGTCCGTAACATTTCTTCCAGGAGAAAGGAACGAAGAGCAAAGATCTCACCCGAATGACAACGAAAACACCACACAATCTGCCAAGTCACAATTTTCTTCAACCCATCAGAGAGCTGAAACCTCAATAAAACCAACTAACCTGAAATTAACGGAAAAGAGGCACCTGAAAGGATGACTTGCTTACCTGGGGCAGATGCTGCTAAATACTGTTAAAGAGAAATGAGCTAGATATTTTACCATGTTGGTAAAGGCTGAATGTAGGCAAGCAAGAGAATATAGAACCCTTAGGGCCACAGAAAGGAGGTGAATTCACCGTCAGATTCTTCTCTGCAGACCTCCCCAGCTACCAACATAAAAGAACTGGTCAGAGTCCTGAGACAGCCTCCCACTAGGTGCAGGCCTGCGGGACTGGAACAGCAGCTACTGTGAGAGGCACAAAATCCCACCTAGATCCTTCTCTCCTATCTCTGCTATGGCACAAAAGCCTTAAACTGCTGAGGGAAGGGCAAACAACAACAAAATACCCTGTCTCCATTAGGACACTGGTGAAAGCCCATTGCAGCTGGGAATTTCCATCCCTATAGCTAAGTCATCCCATTTGATGAACAGTCTAACTTAAAATCAGCTTGCTTGTTACAAACACTGTTTCAAGACCGTGGTCCCATCCTTCAGTCAGCACCAGCCTACACCCCTCAACAGACACTATGGAGCCACCCAGGGTGCAGGAATTTCTCAGGGCCTGGCAAGTGAAGGAGAGAAAAATCATGGCGCTAGAGGAAGGGGACTTCGGGGGGAAAAAGTTTTAAGATGAAGACTTGAGCATGGTTATGGATACAGCAAGGAAAGTCAAAGAACAGGACTTATAATAATCAGGGAGTTAGGAGAACGGGTTATAAATCACTTAGCATGAGTTTTCTTCTGAATGTTACATCAAAGTAGTTGCTTAGACAGGCAAGTTTAATTTTTATTTAAAATAAGGGGGAAATCCTACATGAAGAGATTCCTCGATTAAATTTAGTATCAGATTTAATTTTTACAGTCAAGAACAATTAAATTGTCTCCTCGTATTCTCTGGATCATGAGAGCTATTCACACTGAAATGTCTAACATTTTGCTCATTGTCAAAAAAAAGGCATCAAGTGCTGACATGAAGAACTGTGCTTTATTTCAAATGGTGCACATCAGTGCAGTAACAGAAGCTCATCACACATACGAGAGAAGACATACTGGAAGCAAGATTCATCCCTTCTTCTAGTTGATGTGACAGAAGTAGTAGCATCCAACCTAACTCAACGAATGCCTGTTTCAATATTTCTTCAATCTTATTCATAGTTACAAAATTAGGATAATTTCTTTCTTGTATTAACTGCCGTTTATTGAAACATTATTTCAAAGAAAAGATGCACTAGTCATTGAAAAATCATTCCATTTTAGATACCACATTAAATTTAACAAAGCCCTTTAAATACTTCTGATTACTGAAATATGAAACATGCTTAGTCAGTCTTATTCTACAGATCGCCAAAACTTAATATATCTTATCAAATGGTTTCTAAAAAATATAGAGTGAAATTGTACTCTTCTCAAGTCTTTCACAATTCCAAAAAGCTTTAAGAAGTTCAGTACAAAACTGACAATTAAAGTGAATTCAAAAAGGGTGAACGAAAAACTATCTTCAGACTGACTCTATCAGTTCTAATGTCTATACAACTAAGTAGAGTCAGACCTGTACACTAGTTATATCCTATACTTTCCCTCTGAGGAGGGACAATCACCTAATTTCTTAAAAGCAGTGAAAAATAAGCCTCTGGGTTATAGCATAGATTTCTGTTACATGTTAAATGATTAAAATATAAAATGCTAAGATACATCCATTTAAAGCAACTCAAATTGTACCTCAGCATATTTTTTCTGCTGTGAAGCTAGTTTATGAAAAATTTTAAATCAGATGAAATGTGTCTTTATAAGACTGCATTAAAAAAATAATAATAAGGGAAGGAGGAAACCATGCTTTGATTTTCATGGAGTTAGTAAGTAATACTCTATACCAGGGGTGTCCAAACTGCGGCCGGCAGGCCAACTGCGGCCCGCGATCCCTTGTTAATTGGCCCGCAGCAAATTCCAAAAATATATTTAGTTTACTTAAATAAACCAGGTGAGGCAATACGTACTTCACCTCGAGTGAGTGGCCCGGCTGTTTGTGTATTTTACCGCATATGGCCCTTGGTGAAAAACGTTGAAAAAAGTTTGGACACCCCTGCTCTATACACTAAATGAATTCTATTTCACATATGGATTAATTTACCCTGTATACCCCAACTTCTAGTATTCCAGGCTGGTTTTCATTTTAATTTCTAAAGCAAAACTACACATTAAAGATGTTCAGCACAACTTTTTCCTTCTTTGACGCCCAGAATCATGGAAAAGTTTTAATTATAAGCTTCTTGAGGACAAGCCTTTTGTTCCATGCTGTCCCTACAGGTCTCAGCACTCAGACTGAATGAAGGAGAGGAAAAGGCTCTGGCAGACTTAAAGTTACTACCGCGTTTCCCGGAGAACAAGACCTAACCGGAAAATAAGCCCTAGCATGATTTTTCAAGATGGCATCCCCTGAACCTAAGCCTTAATGCACCTTTTGGAGCAAAACTTAATATAAGACCCAGTCTTATTTTCGGGGAATCAAGGTACATAGATGAAGACATTTAAGCCTTTCTGCAATCAGTAATGACATTTCTGGGCTTGCTGAGGCACAGCTGCTACTATGCCATCACTTCTAAGATTAAAGTCGTCAATACAGGATGTACACAAAGGGACAAGGCCACATTCACTTCCATAACCCTTCCCACACCTAGTACTGGGCCTCAGAAGTATAAACGATCACTGACTAAACTTCACTGCATTCCACTGAAAATTTCAAAAGATAAGCCCAGTAGAGAGTTTGTTTTAAAAACCTTGATGAGATTTTAAGTGAAGACAAAAATATCACACATTCTTATACATCAAATGTTTTCCATAATTCATTAATCAACTATTTACTACTAAATAACAACTATTTTGTTTCGGTATGAAGTGAACCACAAACTGAACTTATAGTATATTTTAATACCCTTTATGAGTTACTCTTTTCATTCCTCTGTGATTCTCTTTACTTATAATTTCCTTTTTTTTATGAAATGAAGGTAATATATTACCTATTTTATAGAGTTTTTGGAAGGATTAAAGGAATATTAATATAATGCTTTGGAAACTGGAAAGCCATGTTATTTTGCTTTGTTACTCTAAAAGCATCTACGATTTTATGATTTTATTTATAACTGGTCTCGGCTATTTTCTATACCAGTTCTAATAAAATTTTCTGTGACAAAAATGTTCTGTATGTGCCTATTACTATAACCACTTGCCATATGTAGTTATTCTGCACTTAAAACGTGGCTAGTGTAGATAAAAAACTGAAGTTTTAATTTAAAAATGTTAATAGCTTCTGTGGGCAATGGCTACCATATTGGACATCACAACTCTGTATGTTCGGGAACAGATAATCTTTTTATTGTTAAAAATTTCAAGAGATAAAATTTTGTTTTCTTAACCAGTTTTCCCTCTTTACAATGTGGGACAGTACTATATATAGACATAAAAGACAACAACCTAGAGAAGAAAAAACCTACTTAATACAGCTTATTTGGCAAAGGAGGTCTTCAAAAATTTAGGTGACATACACCTAAAAGACTGGCACATACTAGGTGCTTAGAAAATAACGACTAATGAAAGGACAAATGGGACACTGCTTTTCTGTGTACATCTCAGCGTGCCCGAATTAGAGGTTGACCTTGCCTCCAACATCCTCTATGACCTCTACTTGAAATGGTTCAATGTGATCAATTATTTTACATAGAAAATATACAAGGCAAGGATTCTTCCCTCAAAAAACTAAAGTCTACTTGGAGGAAAGAGACAAGAGGAACATTAACCAGTAGAAATTAACAGTACAACAGAAAAACCACCATGGGTAGTTTATCATTAAAAGCTAGAGAACAAGTAAAGACATTTGGAAAAGGAGAGATGACAGTCAGCTAGGTCACACACACTAGGAAGGATTAAACTAGGTCTAGGACTGCGGAGATTTAAATGTAGAATGCAGGGAGGCAGGGAACAGTGAGTAGAAACTACTTTTGCTGAAGTGGAACGTTCAGGAAGGAAAGTAATGAGGGTTTGATTGCGAAGGGCCTTAAATGGTAGGCAGGCTAAGGAATCTGAAGCCATCCTACAGGGTAAACAATGGGGAGTCACTGAAAGAGAGAGGAACAACTAAGGTAATAAACAAAAGTATTTAATTATTCATTTGCCCAAAGCAGGCATCTGGTGCTTCATATACGTCAGTACATTGCTAGGGGAGAGAATTACAACGATGGCTGTGACAGTTCTAACCTGGGCAGGGCTCACAACACAATCAGGAAACAACTGGAACACAACGTGACACACGTCCATAGCTGAGTTATGTGCAAAATGTTAAGAAGCACAAATGGGAAGATTTAAATCCGGAGTGAATGGCCTAGAAGACTTCACTAAGGAGAGGACACTGAGTTGGACGTCGAAGAAGAAAACCACGGGCTCACCAGGCAGAGAAGAGCAGACTAGTTACCTCCAGAAAAGCCTGCAGGAAAAACACGACTTGTTGGGAAGATCCTCCTTCTACAAAATTAAACGGCTCTAAGGCTATCTTACTGAAATATAGAGAAAGGATCGAATCCTTCAGAGCAGTGTTGTTAAAGAAGAATGCTACAGCTCTATTTTAGGACTGATCATAGCCGTCAGTTATCTTCTCAGCTATGATTTCCGAAGACTATGAATGCTAAAAGCATTGAGGAAAATATTAGAATAATCATAAGCAATACAGAACACGATATAAACTTTTATATATTAGTTAATTAAATGATCTGGTGGCATTTCAAACTACGAAGAGAAACATATTTGACACTGAAGGTAGAAAGGTCATTAATAAAACCAAATCAAATTATCAATCATGAAGACTTTAGGCCAAACAACATTTCAACATTTTTCTCTGGCAGAAATTGTATACAATCATCATGCAAAAAACAAGGGGAAACTGACTCTGGGTGGTGAACACACAATGTAATTTATAGATGATGTGATACAGAACTGCACACCTGAAATCTATGTAATTTTACTAACAGTTTTCTCCCCAATAAATTTAAAAAAAAAAAAAAGGGGGGGAAATTGGGGGTAAAATGAGAGACTTGTGCTTTAGAAAAATGCCTTCTCTTTTAGGAAAGAAAAAGAGTCCCTGCCTCTAAAGTGTCAGGTGTACTTGTTGGCTTCCACCTGACAACCAAGTCGATTCCAATCACATGCAAGGATACTGTCTTCATTTCACATCCCCACTTTGCCTGTTAGCATGGTACACAATAAACTTTCTTTTTCAAGACTATTACCTATGATGTTTACATCATACACACCATAGATGATATTCTGAAAGAGCCAACATTAACATTACATTTTAAAATACAGTATTGTTATTGGAAATTAAATATACCTGCTGTCTAAAACAAAACAAAGCATCACAGAAAAAACAAATGAACCCTTAGTCAAACTACAAAGCAACTTCAAGAATTCCACTTAAAATCAATGATGGAGTTTTGCTAAAAATAAGGTAAACTCATAGGAGGTAGCACTTGTAAAACACTCAGTAACGAAAGATAAAATACTTAAATTTTACAGGTAAATTTTGTAATTAACCAAAGCTATAAATCTAGCTTTTAAATTGCCAAGGTCTCATGTAATTCAGAATATAAGTATAGAAAGAAAGCTTTAAAAATTATAATTTAACCCAGCAATTGCATTCCTGGGCATTTTCCCCAAAGAAATGTAAACTTATGATAACTCAAAAACCTGTTACACAGATATGTATAGCAGCTGTATTTGTATATTGAAAATAAGCCACAAACCACACAGATATCCTTCAACAGATGAATAGTTACACAAACTGTGGTACATCCCTATTATGGAATACTACTCAGTAATAAAACAGAAGTGAATATCGATACATGTAACGACCTGGATGAATCTGTAAGAATTATGCTAAGTGTTGGGGGGGGGGAACCCTCCCAAGGTATATACTGTATGACTCCAATCCTTCTTAAAATAACAAAAAGTATAGAAAGGAAGGATAATTGGTGGTTGCTAGGGATTAAGGAGGAGGTGAAGGCGGAACAGAAGTGGGGCTGTGGCTACAAAAGGGCAACCGGATCCCTGTACCCCTGTAGTTAAGGAAATGTTCTGTATCTTCACTGTATCAACATCAATATCCTGGTGTGATACTGTGTATAGTTCTGCAAGATGTTACCATGGAGGAAACTGGGTAGAGAGTACCCAGGATCTCGATTATTTCTTATAAATGCATGTGAATTCATAATCATCTCACAATTGAACGTTTAATTTTTAAAAATTATAATTTATTCAAATTTTGTCATAGTGATTACTTGATTATTTGAGGAAGGGACTACCAAATGTTTAAAAGTGTCTCTAGCTACACTATAAAAACCAAAGGAAGATCTGCTGCACCTATTCGGTCAAAAGAATCTATGAAATTTCCTGCTTTATTACTTTTAATGTTTATATAATTCGATAGTATTAATTTATATTCACGTCATTTTAGTAACATTTTTCCTTTGAAAAACTTCATGGGCTTAAAATTACATCTAATTTTGAGCTCAATTCATACAAAAGGTATTTATTACTACTTCAATAAAGGCAAGGACCCAGAAAGTTTGCTGAATGTCATACTGCCCAAGTCTGGCCACGCAAGACGATCTTGGTGCTTGATGGCTGCGTATCAACAGTCTGAGAAAGAGCGCTGTGTCAACTTATTTCACCATAATTATAATCCAAGCAATTAAGGTTAAAATGAATATGAGTCTGTTTAAAATCACCTAGATAATGTTTTTAGTATGGAATTTGATATAATAAATTATCTAGCAAGTTGTATTACAAAGGTAATTTTTCATAAGACAATGCAGCTTTTCCGTTGAAACATGTATGATAAACAGTTTTGAGAGTCTAAGACCAAAGACTTTATGAAAACAATTTACAAAAGGAAAGAGGGTTCATATTAAGCAGAGAGAAGTTTATCAAAGAGTAAGTAGGTGAAGGTATGCAAAGACTGGAATTCAAAACTCATTCATTCATTTAAGGTATCTAGAAACACTAGAGAACAAGACTAAGCCCTGCTAAAAGACAAAGTCTGCTACCAAGTAGCTCAGGGAAGGAGGCCATGGGAACATGGAACCAATACACTGGTCACATTTTAGGATGGTGGATTTATAGATTATGTCGCTTCTATGAAAAATGTATTCAGGATTTCAAACAAGCAACTCACAAACAATATTTTGAAAGATTGACACCTGCCAATATATTGTCCAAAGATTTCAGACTGACATGTATTTTTCATCTGCTGACAGTCTGAGTTAGACTTTTAACAACTGAGTTGTTTATCACAGGTCTCAAAACAACAGCAGTTCTTGAGAAAGTCCAGTTGGGTTATTTTATTCCTTTTTCAGTGCTTTTAAAAAAATGACGTTGTTGCTTATTTAGTCATTGACAAATTGACAATAAGTGGAAAATTCCCATCAGTGCACCAGTCTGAGATTCAAAGTAAGATTCAATGAGACCATTTATTCTAGCAGATGTCACAAGAGATTTTCAAAACATTCTTCTGCTTGTTCATAACAATGGAAGGGAATATTTGCAATAACAAATAATAAGTTTGGACTTATAAGGCACGTAAATTCCATGAAGAATAAAGAAAAGCACAAAACACAATCCACCAAAGTGCTACTGCGTGAAAACGAAAATAAGCACTTTCTTAAAATGGCAAGTCTTGAGGCATAAATTAAAGTTCTTCATAAATGTGGCACTTTCATTGTGATAAATTATTTTACATCATTATGTGTTCAAGTTTTTCAAGAAATATAACCAAAATAATCAAGCTCATGATTAAAATCTTTTCTTACCGTTAGTAGGGAGCACTTTTTAAGATGCAGGCTTCTCCCAAAGAAAGCCACCAATAGTTCATGCAGCTGTCTATCTAGATTCTGGTAACATATCAGGTAACACACACCTAAAACGTAGGTTTAGCTAAAACCTACTTAATACAAAATCATTTTACAGTTTATCCTTAACACTTACAGAACACTTTTGCATATTTATTTATATACTAAAATTTTCTAGGACAATTTTTTCCATTTCATGTGTCTTATTTTTCCCAACTAGACTGCAAAATTAATCACAGATTCCTCAAAGGTGGAGACTCAATACTGAATCCAAAACAGACTGTCAAATTCCTTGGGAAAACCATTTTTCGGTCATGAGGTCTAGCAGAGAGTCTGATACACAGCTGAGGACTAATGAATGTTGGCTGAACTCAAATGAATGACGCATCTTTGAAAATAAGAGGTATCCAAAACAGAACACAATACTTCACACATAGTAGGACTCCAGCAAATATACGAAGCACTAATTGAGGTCAGTCAGTCCCCGCACTTGGACCTCCAGTGGTACTCAGGAATAAGACATCACTTCTAACTAAATCAGTCCTTGTTTCCCATTCAATCCAGGGTACACATGTCAGAAAACATGATGCATTTCACTGCAAAGTGGTTATTACTGGTTTCCGTTTTATAGAAGTGTTTACCGTTCTCAGGAAGGTATGGAAACTGAAGAACCTATTTAGGTATTCATTGTGATCATGACACTGAGGATTCATTTAGTGCTGCATACATTAGTAGTACAATTGATTCCCCTTTTTAAAAGTAATATACTTATTGCATAAGCAAAGGGAAATAGCCAATCTCAGTATTTTTAAACTACTGTTTATGAATGTATACATATGTAAGTTCTATACGTATTTTGAAGGGTCTATATGATCTAAGAGAAACTCTATTCACTGGATTTTTTAATTGCTTTAAAAAAAAAAACAACAACACACAAATCTAAGCACACTAATCCAAGTAAAATGTCGTCTTGTAGAAATCCACCACAATAACACTGGTAGTTTATCTACATGCAAAAATTAGAGTTAAATGAAAAGTACCTATATTCTATCATGAGGTATGGATCAGTGAGTTCCTATGGACATAAAATGTTCATGGAAATGCAACGTTTTCAGAGGAACAACTCTGTCTCAGTAATTTAAAACCTTTGAGAACAAATCAAACCAAAACAAATTATAAGTGAGTCTTTCTCATTTTAACAAGACTAGTCCTCTCTAACCACCACCTAAACACCCCTTCTGTTTCTACCCAACTTTTTGGAAAATTTAGTCTCAATCAGGTGCACAGCAGACTGACTGCTAACAAATGAATCCCAGAGAGCAGCCACTGACTCAGTCTGGACGGAGTCAAATGATTGTCCGGCAGCAACACTTAGATTGTTAGGACCTGAGAATTTCAGGTACACAACTTCATTTTTCCTCCTTATTCTGGAGGGGAAATTGTAATAAACTCTTGAGAAGACCATACATTCTTACTGATAAAAAAATTTAACCAAATGAAAGCAGTGAAATACTCTCATCTGAAGGACTCTAGAGAGAATCTAGTCTAACTCCTTCATTTTATAGATGAGAAAACTATAGCTCAGAGGAGTTAAATGACTTGCTCAAGGGATGCACAGCCAGGAGGAGAACTAGAGCCTCTTGATATCTGTTAAACCACTGTCCATTCATTTACATCAAGTATCCTCCAAATTTCTCTTCTAGTCTTCCTTGTTTTGGAAATTTCCTGCCAATTTCCAGTGTGATTAATTGTGGACAAAAAAAGGAAGCTTAAAGAGTTAACTTACAAGCTGCATTTTACTCCATAAATGATTAACACTTTCTAACACTTCCTTCATAGATTGACTGGCAAAAACATTGTATAAAATGACTACTACTTAGAATTACAAATGCAATGGTTGTATACATATTTAAAAAGGTATGTTTTACATTTTGCAAGAGTTTCCACTTCTGGCTCAGGCAATATGATACTATCAGTCTTCACCTTTTAAACCTTACAGTTTGTTAAGGTGTGTTTACCCAAACTTCCCACACAGGATAGTTGTGGTTACATGCCTCTAAGGATTGCCTACAAAAAGAAGCTATAACTTCCCTATTTTTAAAAAGGCTCTTTTTTATTTATTTATTTTGCTGGGTTCTCTTACTTACATGCACTCTCTTACAAGCTATCAAGCTTTTTACTAATAGTTTATTTCTTTCCTGAAATATTCTGTTTAGATGGATAATCATATCGATTAAGATCACAGAAAGCAAGACAATAATTTGCCTGGCATAGAGTAGATACTACAGAAAGCATCAAAAGTAGAACAATGTAAAAATAAAAATAATGACTTACATATAATTAGTGCTGCCCTGAACCAAGCCCTATTATAAGTGCTTTACATGTATTAACTTATTTAGTCTCCACAACAACCATATAAGGTGGATACATTTATCATTCTGTTTTATGGATGAGCAAAATGAGATCCAGAGAGTTACATAACTTACCAAGTTATACATCTAGCCAATGGAAGGTGCAGAATTGAACTATGACAGTCTGGCTGCTAATCACTACTCCTCACCCCCTTAATGGCACTTGTCATGGGTTTCACTCAGTGTGACGGTGAAATACTAAGGACTTTCGCTGGCCTAAGCTACCACAGTTAATCTTGGACTGGGGTGGGGGAGACAGCAAAACCTTGAAGACACTATGTTTTTATCCCTTCCCCTCACTTCCCAAATGATAGTTTAAAAAAAGAAAGAAAAAAAAAACCTATTTAAAATGAACATGAAGGAGATTCAGAAGTCTCAAAAGAGAATCCCAACTTCATTTGTTGCTATGATTTAGGGTAGGGGGGCACAGGACTGATTATTACATGAATGCTTAAGAAACTTTTTTTTTCTTAAAAAAATAAAAGACACTGAGGATCTGGGAACTTGAGCTGAAACATATCTTAGATCAATGCAATCCAAACTCTGCATTTTTAAAAGGAGGAAGCTATAACACAAATGTTAAATGGTTTGTCGAAGTCAAAAAGTTTAGTGACAGATCTCCTAATTTCACCTCCCTCTCATGTCTGCAATTTAAGAGAGCTTACAGTGGACCAGAATTTCAGACACCACCTACCCAGTCTCTTAAAAGTCTATTTGTAAATGGGTTGTGGGTGTCTATGAAAAACTGTATTCCAGGTTCCAGGCCAGGCTCCCAAAGCCTGAATAGTACTCTGATAGTCCCAATTCAACTACACATTTTACCTAACAACTTTTACAATATGGTTTTATGACAAAAACCCAAATCCAGTTTAAATCCAACCTGGAACACTAGGCACCAACTTTTCTATATTCTATGTAAGTGGCCCCTGAAAACAGGCTTTCTCTGCCTGTCCAAGCGGAGGGATGCATTAGTGGTGTGTGTGTGTGTGTGTGTGTGTGTGTGTGTGCGCGCGCGCGCGCGCGCGCGCGCGCGCATGCGGATACAGATGACGAGGGAATCCAGATTAGGGAAGAGCAGGATAAACACTCTTGGGTATTTGCAAATCATTAAATTTATATTTAATACACACAATAACTATAGAAGTCAAACTTGCCTGGCTGTTGAAAAAAGAGGGTTACTGGTTCCCCCAGCCCCTCCATTCCCACCCTTCATTTGTGAGTTCTGGACTCGGTGAGGGCTATGATATATCTGCCTAAAGGGACTGGCATCTCCGCAATCGGCGGGCATTATTTGATTCAGGAAAAATGCTTCATAATGATATGACTTAAAATGATTCAGACACTTCCACATTTTAATTTATATATTTTATAGTATTAAAAATTTACAATCCAATCTCTAAAGACATTTTATCACCTGCTATCAATCATTATATACGAGCCATAGTAAACTGTAATATTATCAAGACTACGAGCAATAAAATGATCAGCAAGGTAGCCAACATTTATTGGTGTATCAAATAAAAGTAAATCTAAATTATAAAATGGAAAAAAACAATGACAAATGGAATATCTGCGGCATTCTAAGCTTAACTGAAGCGTACCATCATGTAATATCCCCAATTTAGTTATGGTAACATTGCCCCCCCAAAATGAACATAATTCCACTGAATTATTAAAGTGGCAACGTGAGCAACACTTGAATATTGTACAACTTCTCAACTGAAGCCAGCCAGCACATAAATTACTGCTCTTTGTGACTGAAGATGTGATCTCTTTACTCTTAAAGAAGCCTGTCATTTCTTACTACTGGACATCAAACTGACCAGCTGACTGGTATCGCTTACTGGCAGTATTTGAAGCATTACATTCAGATAGGCTTAAAGTTTTGTTTCCTTTCTCTGTTTGCAGCTATTTGTAGTCCCAGTTTGGGAGTGAAACAGTTACTTAATTTCCCAAACATATCCAGTCCACTGGTGTTATATTTCAGATTCTTCTTCCCCCTTCAGTGCAGGAAAGGCACTACAAAACCACCTAACACACTGAATTATCTCCTAGGACACGGAAGGCGTAAAGGCAACTTCCCAAAGTGACATACAGTTCCATGGATGTTTATGCCCAAGAATAACACTAGAATAACCTTTACTTTATCTTCCAGTTAAGAATGATGTCCATTTTAGAATTAAGCAATTTAGGGATTTGCTTCTTGATTGATAGAAAAAACATTACAGTGAAGAGAATTCTCAAAATATCTTAATATTTCAAAGCAATAAGATGAGGACTAGACTTACCAAATGAGCTGGCATCAGCTAGGGTATGAAAATTCTCTATTTAAATCAATCTCTGATCAGCAGCATGGAAATCATTCAGTTTTAAAATTGGCAATAACTGGATTTTTAAAAATTAAATGGATTTAAAATTTTTAATTTATGTTCTTAATTTATATAGCTCAGAAAAGAAAGAAAATTGCATTTCTGACTTTATATATAAACTTAATTCAAATACTCAAGGTCATTCAATTGTTAAACTTTTCATTAAACTGAGTTTGGTAGTGGTTTCTTTAAATTCAAATTATGATATTAGAATTATTCACAGAATGAGATTTTGGTTTATTCAGCTTGCAAATACAACAATAACACACATATTTTTCTGGATGAATGCCAGCTGCCCCTATTTCTGCTTGCCTTCTCTTTTGCTTTCATCACTATCCTGCTCCCTTATCTCTATCCAAAAACAGTATATAAACTGGACATTTAGTTTCCCAAATCAGAATCTTCAGTATAACATGTAAAACATGAAATGCAGCACCTTCTCCTTATATAATAGTGGGGGGTGGGGAAGGAATGTACTTAGTCAAAACACAGTACATGTTGTTTTCAATTGTGGATTATCACCTGTTTAAAAACTTCCTCTCTTCAAATATCTATAACAATAGAATACATTTCTAACTGAAAGCCTACCTTTACTTGAATGGGTAAAACTTTACTTGTACAGCCAATCCTGCATATGCATTATCTATATATTGAATGGGCTACTTCAATTTCTAGTGTAACAGAAACTAAATGTGCTTTTACTTCTAATCTTCCCATCAAATCAAATAAGCACGTGTTAAACTCTGCTGTAATATGATATTGTTACATAACAAGTTTCCTGTTGGCATCTACAAACACCTTCCAATATCCTACAGTGTTGCTAACTCTAATTAAGAGTTCAACCTCTAAATTAGAAGGTCTACATATTATGGACATACCTGAAAAACAATGTAGTAGCCAAAACACACAACCTTTCCCAGTGCAGTTTTTTTTCCTTTTCTATTTCTCCTTTCCATTAGGTCCTTAACTAAAAGGTGCTCATCTTATACTTTTGAATGCCCTTGATCCACCCAAAGTGAGTGCTGGAAGACAGCTAGACAACCAATTTATATTCCTGAATCTGATACAAAATAACCAAGTTTGGAGAGGCTTATAGTAAACTCAACCTCCAAAGCAAACTGTGTCAAATAAAAGCACACATTGTATGCTTTTCAACATCAGAAACACTTGTTTTAAACACCGGTTGTTCTCATTTCAGGTTGCCATTTTCCATAACTGTTACACAGGCATCAAAAAGATACTTCTATAGCAACATATTGCATTGAAAAAGAGAAGCAGTCTTCTACCTTCCCTTTTAAAATAAAAGAATCTAAGATCAATTCTAGAAAATTATCTTCTGTCAAAAATTTGCTTTTCTTCATTAAGGAAAATAAAATTTGACCAAAAATGTATACTGATCATTATTGATTTTACACAATAATAATTACCATTCTTTAAAAGTTGTAGGGCTGTGTTAATTTTTTTTCAAACTCAGAAAAAAAAAAACAAAAAGCTGCGACCTCCACTAATAAATTACATCTTTAAATATACATGATTGTGTTGTCCCCGTGTTACTTTCAATGGTAACTGACACGCCCCGAATTTAACTGTACCAGACAGTTCTATCTGTCCCATCGCTGACCAAACACTGCTTCTCTGTTTCTACTCATTATATATTATAAGAGGTCTAAACACAGCCCAGTATGACAAGAAAAATTCCAATTCTTATGACAGCAAAGCGATGCATTCAAGATCTCTTTTGCAGTACATCGCAGTCCATGAGCATTAACAGACATTTTTTGATAGAGCTAAAAAACGTTGGCTGCAAGCTCATTACTCTAAGAACCTTCTGCACCCTTTCCTGCAGGTTTTCATAAAACCCCCGGAAAAACCAGGCACAATTAAAACCTTGCAAACCAAACTTGCCAAGAACCGTGTGCAGTGATCAATAACCTTAGCTACACTGCCACTGGCCCCAAATTCACGGTCCTGGAGACCAATGCAGCAAAAACCCAAACGAAAGGCTAGATGAAGCCCAACAGAACTGCCGCGCTTCCCCTCCGCCGCCCTCTCTGCCGCATGAAGAGGCAAGGGGAGGAGAGGAGTGAAGCGAGCCTCACCAGCTCCAAAGATGCTCCGGTGACCTCTGACTGCGCGGCCGGAGCTGGGCCAGGAAGGCTCTAGTGCAGCCGCGGCGGGCCCTCTGGACTATGCCCCTGGTGCATTCCTCGCATTCCTGCACAATCTGTCGCCAGCCGACGAGCCCGCGGCGTGCGTCCCCCCCGGACACAGACACCTGCCTATTGCTGCTCCCCAAGCGGCCACGGCCGCCGCGGCGCTTCCAGTGCCCGCGCTCGCTGTTTGTCGCACTCAGCCAACATGCAGCCAAACCCCGGCCCCGCGGCTCACCCCCTCGCTTCCCCGGTAGGGGGTAAAAAGGAGAGGGCCGGGCAGCCCCAGCGCCGGGCAGGGACACCCGATCCGCCAGGGAGGTGCCGCAGCTCCACTTCAACTACTGGCAGGGAAAGGAGGAAGCGGCGGCGCAGGAGGATAGCCAGGGAAGCTCGGAGCTGGGGAACCGGGAGGGGTGGAGCGTGAGCAAACGCCGCGAGCAAAGAAGGGCGCACTGGACAGAGCCGGGTGGGCAGGACCCGCTGGAGTGCGGGGCTCCGGGGGCAAACGCGAGACCGCGCGGCAGCAGGGGCGTGGGAGGGAGGGGAGAGAGCCAGGATGCAAGATCTGGGGCGGGAGGGATGGACAGACGGCTCCGAAAGCTGGGGAAGGCGGGCGCCTCGGGGTGTTGGGGGCGCGGGGCGGCGTGCCAGGCGGGCAGGAGCTGGGGAACCTCCCGGCAGACGTCCAGGAGGGCTCGGCGTGGCGCTCCAGTTCAGGGCTGGGCGCTCTGGATGAGAAAAGGCCAAGGTGGGGAGGGGTCACGCGCGGTATGTAGGGGAGACCCGAGGAGAGGAATCACCGGGAAAAGCAAATGGAGGGTGAAACTTGTGCGCCTGCCGGGGGGAGGGGAGCAGGCAGGCGAGTGCGGGCAGGAACACGAGGCGGGGCAGGAAAGCCAAGGCGGCCGCGAGGCGGTGGGGACGGAGTAACGGGAGGGAGGCGCCCGTCCCCCCACCGTGCCCCTCGCAGGCAGGTCCCGGCTGGGGCGCGAGGGGCCGAGGGCCGGGGGTCTCGTGGGCAGGAGTCTCCGCGCTCTCCAGAGAGCCCGCACACTTACTTTCCAGGTCAGGCAGCGGCCGTCGTCGCTCCGGGGATCAGGGACAGCAATGCCGAGGGGTCGCCCCTACGGCACCCGAAAAATTAAAAAAGTGCCGTGGCGGAGCGGCTGCCCGCCCCTCCCTCCCCCACCCGCCCCCTCCCCCGAAGCGGCTCTCCCACCACCCCCGGCGGCGGCGGTGGCCAACTTGCCCCTCTACCCGGTGCCCATGGTGCCGCCTCTGCGGCCGGCAACGACACAGACTCAGCCCCGGAGCCCCCTCTGCTGCCCAGAGGCCGCCGCCGCCCGCCCAGCCGCTAGCCCGCCTGCCCAGCCAGCCCTGGGCTCCCGGGAACGTCAGCACGCCGCCGTCCCCAGACCGGCTCCCCGCCAACCCCATTGGTCGGAAGGAAAAGGCTGGCCCTCCCTATTGGCCCGGCCCTCATATTGAACGGGCCAATGGGAACTGCGGTTTCAGGTTGCCATAGAGACCGATGCTGTTAAGAGCGTGAGGGCCTGGAGAAGGTGGAGAGTGAGAGGGAAGGTGTCGGTGGCTTTGGGCGCCGGAGGGGGGTGGGGGAAAGAAGTACAGGGGGATTCCCGGGAGCTGGCTTTAACATTTGGCGTAGCTTTTGCTTTGCCTTTCTGTCAGCTCCAGCAGTGAAAGGTAGGGTTTGTTCCTGGCGTCAAAGGCAGGAACAGCTGAGCCCCAATCCTTGAAGGTGAGAGCCTTGGAGGTCGTTCTCTTTTCCCGCGTCTGGGGAGCCCCTGAGGCTATGCCCATTGACCCTAGAGATATGAGTGCAGCTTCTGCTTCTCCAGGTGAGTTTGCTCCCCACCCCTTAAATCGCTGCTTCCTCCTGACGTCACTGAAACTCCTGAATTCTACTTGTTCTTCCCAACCACTCCTTGCCTAGGGCGGATCTTGCCTCTAATTTTTGGGTCTTCAAACTTACAGCCCTACATAAAGGAGATTCAAAAAGGATTTCCTTTGGATGATAGTTCGATAAGGAAACTGACATATTGTATGTCATAAGCTCAACACAGAAGATAATGTGTTCCCTGCTTCCCGAAGCAATCCTCTAATCTCTGTGTTGAAGGATATTTATTAAACACCTATCTGTGTGTGCTTTCTGCACTATGAGCTGACAGATGTTTGCTCTTTCCCTTAAGAGGTTACAGGGTGGGGAAGACAGGTGACAGAGTCAATCCGTGTTTCTAATGATTTCACAAGAGAGTGAAGGAAATAGATTACAGTTGATGGATTTTGTTTTCAGGGTATTTTCCAGATGATGTCTAAATTTGATGGAAGAAAACAACAACAACACTGAGCCATGGAATCGGTACACACAAAAATCTTGATCTTTTAACAAATCTCATCTTTTATTTAAAGTTACGTTGTGCTTGTTTGTCAATACCAACTGTTTTTGGTAAATAATTTTCATATTTAGATACTGGCTCCTAAAATGAGACTTCATGAATATATTAGGCTTTTAAGCATTATATTGCTCTATCATATAGCCACTAATATTCTTAGGTTCCTTCTTTTGGTGGTTTTGCTATTTTTTTATACCAATCTCTTTAGTAAGAAGACTGTGTATGTTACTGCCCCTCCAGTTGGGGCTGACCATATTGTTAAAGAAAGCTAATAGGATTTTGGAAATTACGAGTATTTTGTTGAGAGAAACGGATTAATGCTTCAGCAAACTATATGTCTACCTACTGTCCAGAACTTTAAGTTGGTAATATGCTTTGCTGTTGTTTTTTATCTTACTGTAGTTGAAGATTACAAACATAGATAGAAATTATTAATGTGGTGCTTTGATTGGAAAAATATCTCTCACAATTTGTAGTAATATTTCAACTTAGTTGACAATCCTATGCAGGGTTGGACTGCAGAACAAAACAACTGAACATGTGAGTGTTCCCCCTAGTTTCAGAATTGGGAAGGAATCACCAGGGGCTATGGAATGCTATCTCATGCTTTGCCATCATGGAAATTAGATCATCATGCTTTTTATTTCTGGCTTTCTTTTGTGTTTGTTTATAGGAGAATAGAAAAGGTAAAATGCAATTTTTATATAAATAAGACTTATTTTTAATGCACTAACACGATACCAATGATTTAGTGTTTTTAAAAAAAATACTATTAGATGAAAGGGAGATGAGTCTAATGAAAAGAAAAAAAATTGATATATGTATCCCTTTTTCTTGCCTTAGGCTAGCATGGAAAAAATAAAACAAGAACCAATTCATTTTTTTACTCCAATAATTTTCTTGTATTTTTCCCAGGTCACATGTTTGAAGAGTGTTTTGGTATTATGTATTTCAAGTTTGTAATGATTAAAACGTTACTAAAATCCACCATGATTATTGTCACCTAAAATGTTTTCATTCAACATTATTCTTTTCATAATTGTTGAAAAGTTTCTTTTGAACTTGCTGTTGAACTACTAGATAAGGTTAAGAAATTTTATTCCACTATAAGTTTATGCTATCCATACTTGGCTGGGTCTTCACTGTTTCTCTAAATTCCTTTCCTCATCAGTAGGGTGATCAATTATCAAGGATGCTTATCTAGGGACATTATCCAAGGCACTTCTCCCAAACCTGTCCTATTTCTGCTGTCCTTAAGCTCCCACTGTACTTGGTCTTCTAGTTCTGCAAATGATTTTGCCTTTTCTTTGACTGAGGCATCCACCACGAGCTTCCTCAATTTAACTTTCCTAGACCTCAGTTTCAATTTTTAAACTTCATCACTTCCTTCAGTCCTGGCTGAGAAGGGGTGTCTATACTTCTCTTCTAAGCTCATGCTCCACTTGTGCTCCTAAACATGGGTCATTCTTCTTCTTCCTCCTCCAGGATGTTGCTCTGCTGATTATAATTTCTGTCTTTGGTCATGTGTTCCATCCTTTAATATTTTTTTCACTGTGCCTTAAGTATCTGACTTTTTATAAAACCACCTTCCTTCTGTCCTACCTCCATCTCTATCTGTTGGCCATTCCTTTCACCAAGAAACAGTCTGAAGGGAATTTCTCAGGGCTTCTATTTTTATCACCCTCAATATTCTGGCCCTTGAATATAACCAAAATGATTCTGAAGATTCAAAATCCTAACTCATTTTGCATAAAGGTTTCTCCTACAAAAGTGTTGTTTACTTGCAAATTGCAGTGCCTGAATTCAAGATTTCCAGTGAAGGTGAGAAACCATTGTCTCCCACCCTGAGGGTCCATAGAAATGCAAATGTACCTGAGAAGGTGAGCTTTACTTGTTAGCTGCACTACCTGTGTGGGACTAACTCCTAGTAATTAAGAGTGGGAAGAGGGGCCTAGGGCAAATCAGATTAGAAAAAAGAAAGAGGAGTCTCTGCTCAGGCTGACTGGGGCCTAGGGCAAGTTAGAAATGTTGGAAAGAAGGAAGGAGTTTGGTGAGCTCCACCCTTAAGAACAAATGTAAACAGCAAATCCAAGGGAACATTTTAGTGACCATCCCAGAAAGAAGTCAACCTGAACGTTTCATGATTATGAAAACTTTGTAACTTTCCAATGTTTGTTGTTTTCATATTAACAGAGGCCGCAAGGAAAAGGGGGGAGCAGGAACACCTTATCTTCTCAGTTTGGATGTATATAGAGAAGGTGAAGGCATTGAAGATAATAACTTCAAAATGTACACTGATAGCTGCTACTGGGTTTTTTGTTTTTTTTTATTTTTAAAAGAAATGTTAAAACATACAGGGTGCAAATTAAGGAAAGAAAGCAATGAAATAAACTGGTCCTAAAAAGAGATCCTAGAGTTTAGAATTTCTGCTCTAGATTTCAGAATTGGCCATGCCTCACCTCCAGCCCGTTCTCTGAATATGTAAATCCTCCCCTGCCCTTTGAGCCCAGCCCAATAGTTACCTGTAAAGATTTTTCTGAAAATTTCCTGACCTCACCCCTCGGTGGAGAGGATGATTTCTGCTTTAACATATTACGGTGGCACTTAACACTCTGTATCCAATGTTATACTTATCTCTGTGAGCTTTCTCTCCTAGAATAGGGTACATATCATGGTCATGACTATATCACAGTGCCTTAGACTACGGAAGTGTTTCTCACACTAAGAAAAGCCAACATTCATTAAACCTTTTATTTAGTCCTTAGCAGAATTGACCTTCCAATAATGAAAAATTAGAATCGGTAATATTGGGAGGTAATTAGAAAAAGATGGGACCAGAGTTCCAAAGTGGAAAAGTGAGGTAATGTGTGGCAGAGTGGAGTAGAGGTTTTTGCCATGTAGCCTCCAAAGAGAGAAAGGCCTCAGATCTTACCTCAACCGGGACTTACTTGGACCCCTCTATGAGGGAGGGGACCTATGTGAAAAGGACTGACGTGCTTTGGCATCAAGTTATATTCAGAGCTAAGGCTATAAAATTCTGTGCATGGGGGGAAAACAGTTGAAACTCAGCTTTGTCAAACAGGTTAAATAAGGGTTACCTACATTTTTTCCATTTGAAACATTCAAGATGTTCTGTCTTTTTTGAACACAGTACAATCCTGAGAATTTAACAACTTCATAAAATCAGAGAGGCATCAACATCTGGTAGATATAACAGACGTGTTTCCAGGTATTTATCTCCACAACCCTTGCAGTAGGTAGCCCTGCATGGGCTCATGATCTTCCATCTGGCCCATGGTACCAGCCTTGATGGGGACCTGATTTAAATGTAGCCAATTCATAGGCTGACAATTGACCCACAACCTGTAACAGTGCCGATCAGATTTTTCTCCTGGGAATTTGGAATTGAGAACAAGACAGCCAGAGAGAGCAACTGCCTTGGTCTTGATGTTTTCTGGGTTACTATTCTACCCATGAAAGCAGAGTAAACTTCATTTTTTATTCCATAAGATTTCTGTTTCTTTCTTTTTTTAAAATTAAAATGTAATGGGGTGACACACAATGTGATATATAGATGATGTATTACAGAATTGTACACCTGAAAGATTTCTACTGCTTATGTTTACCCCTAAGCCATTCTTTTCATGGTTTGCCTTTAGTGAGTCTCTCACTAAAATATTATGCAAGTATTTCACAACAACACAAAACATATTTTATGACCATCTTGTTGGACTATGATGAGCAACAGTCTAAAAATTTCTAACAAGCAAAGAATAGAAAATGAATGATCTGTCTAGTTGCAAACATTGTCAACCTAAGTTGAGTAAAAGAACTTTATTTATTGTGGTGTCTATTCCTCCCGACTCCGCAATCTCAAAGCCTTATATTCTTCACCTCTCAGTTCTTCTTCTTTGAAGTTGAGGACAAGAGAAGAACTTTGAGAAGATGAGCAATATGATTGCTTTTTCAAGGAAGAATCATTTTGCCACACCATTGGTATCGAAAGAATGTATTGGAATTTATATTTGTTTTATAAATTTATACTAATTTTTTAGGAACCAGGCTTTAAAATAAAAATAAAATCAGAAGATTTACCAGAGACGTTTGTGTCCCCCATTGCAGGGGAAATAGATTATGAAGTTTAAGATCCAGCAATTAAAAAAATAGAAGAAAAAAAGCCTCTCAAGAGAAAACCAAACTTTATCCAAAATTGCTATAATTTTTTTTTCTAAACTATCCAGTTTTCAACAAATAAACATGAGACATGCAAAAAAAAAAAAAAATCAGGAAAGTATAACCCATATTCAGGAAAATGTGTCACCAATAAATATGCAGAGTGGGCCAGCTTATTAGATTTAGTTGACAACAAATCCAATACAGCTATTATAAATATGTTGAAAAACTTGAAAGAAAAATGACTAAACAAGTAACATCTCTCAACAGAGAAATAGAAGCTGTGGAAAAAACCAAATGGAAACTCTAGACCAACAGAAACTATCCAATCTGAAGAACAGAAAGGAAAAAAAAGCTGAAGAAAAATTAACAGAGACCCTGAAAGTTGTGGGATAGTTTGGAGATCAAAAAGGGAAGGAGGGTTGGAAGGGTATATAAAAAACTATTTAAAGAAGCAATGGCCTAAAAGTTCCCAAATTTTATAAAAATTTTAATATACAAATCCATGAAACTCAATAATCCAAAATAGAATAAACATAAAGAGAACCACAACTAAGTACATCATAGACTGCTGAAAGACAAAGATGAAAAATTTTGAAGCAACAGAGAAGAACAACTCATCATGTACAGGGGAACAACAACAACATTAATAGCTGCCTTATAAGAAACAAAAGAAACCAGAAGGCAGTGAAGGACATATTCAAAATGTTAAAAGAAGAAAAAATCTCAATCAAGAATTCTATATCTATTAGGTTGGTGCAAAAGTAATTGTGGTTTTTGCAATTATTTTTAATCTTTTAAACCACAATTACTTTTGTACCACCCTAATAACAAAACTGTCAAAAATGAAGGTGACAGTCCTCATAAATGGACCCATGTTGAAAGTATGCTAATTGCTGTGTATAACCCATACAACTGTCAGCTTTGAGTGAAGCCCAAAGCTAAAAAAGGCAGACGCGAGGCACCTGACAAGTCAACAATTAATTTCCTTTTATAAAGCAGCTCTTGACTCAGTGCCAACCCTCGATATCAAATGATCACCACACTAAAATGCTATTTAAAATACTAAATTTAAAGTTCTTTCCCCAAAATAAATTATTGGAAAATATGACCTCATTATTTTCTTAACTCCAAAGCTTTCTGTGTGCTTCATAAAGGTGGCAATAAGCTGACCAAAGCAGTAGCAAAGAGAAAATAAATCACATGCAAGAGTTCTCCCCACATTCTATCATCCAAGTATGGTACTTGGCTCTTTCCATTCCTGGGGCCCTGTTTCCTTTATACACCAGTTCAGCTCGCTGTTGTCACAGGATTTGCAAACAACTGGTTACAGCTTTGGGTTGGACTAGGGGAACAAGTCAACAGCATCTGCTAGTACATTACCATGTCAGGAACCAGAAGTCAGGAATTGTTCTACTTTGCTGTAATTTAATAGATTTTTAAAATAAAAACAAAATCAAGAAAATAAATGCAGAAAAGCAGTTAACAAGATCCAACATCCATTCATATAAAAATGTTCAACAAATTAGCAATAGAAAAGCATGTCCTCAATCTGATAAAGTACATTTATAAGAAAGTTACATCTGACCTCACATTTTGGTAAAAGACAATGCTTTCTTCCTAAGGTTAAAAATAAAATGGTGTCCACTCTCATGCTTTTATGTAAGACTGTACGGGAAGTTTTAGCCATGTAATCAGGGAAAAACTAAATTAAAGGCATGTAGATTGGAAAAAAATAAAGCTGTCTTTATTCATAAATGAGATAAACCTATACATAGAAAATCCTAAAGAATTACCAAAAAATAGTAGTAATACTTGAAGTAATAAATGAATTTAGCAAAGTTATAAGATACAAGACCAATATAAAAAACAAACAAAAAAATTAGTTGTATTTTTGTATCCTAGGAACTAGCAATTTGGAAATGAACTTTAGAAGACAATTCCATTCATAATAACATGACAAAAAGGAAAAATTTTAGAAAAAAAGTATATGATCTCTGATAAATAGATTCAGTGTGATCCCTGTCAAAATCCCAGCAAGCATATTTTGCAGAAACTGACAAGCCAGTCTTAAAATGAACATACATAAGAACAATATCCCCCAAACAACAAAACAGGAGGAATTACAATATTTAATTTCAAAACTTACTATAAAGTTATAATAATAGAATATAGTATTGGCATAATGATAGGCATTTAGATCAATGACATAGGATAGAAAATATAGAAATAAATCCTTACATTTATGTCAATTGGTTCTCTATAAAGATGCCATGGTAGTTCAATGGGGAAATGCATGTCTTTTTAAGAAATGCTACTGGGTCCAGAAGGTATTGGCATGAAATATTCAAAGTGGATATTCCAAATCTTGGAAAACCAAGATTACTCTAGCAAAGCTATCGCTATCACTTAGAATCAAAGGACTGGGAAAGAGCTTTCCAGACAAGGAAAAACTGATGGAGTTTATCACCACCAAGCCAGTATTACAAGAAATGTTAGACACTTTTTCAAGAATAAGAAAAAAGATAAAACAATATGAATAATAATATGGCAATAACTGCTTAGCTATTAAGAAATGCTTTAAATGTAAATGGATTAAATGCTCCAATCAAAAGACATAGGGTGGCTGAATGGATAAGAAAACAAGACCCTTACGTATGTTGTCCACTAGAAACTCACTTCACATTAAAAGACACACACACAGGCTGAAAGTAGAGAGGTGGAAAAAAGACATTTCATGAAAATGGAAACGAACAAACAAAAAAAGCTTGGCTTGGAATACTTAATACCAGACAAAATAGACTTTAAAACCAAGGCTATAATGAGACAATGAAGGACCCAGTAATCTCATTTCTGGGTATTTATTCAAAGAAACTCAAAAGACTACTTCAAAGGGACATGTGCATCCATATGTTCATTGCAGCATTATTTACAATGTCCAAGATGTGGAGGCAACCTGTGTGTCCATCAATGGAGGAATTGTTAAAAAGAAGAGAGACAGAGAGAAAGAGAGCAAGAGAACATATGTACAGTAGAATATTACTCAGCCATATGAAATCTTGCCATCTGCAGCAATATGGATGGACCTAGAGGGTATTGTGCTGAATGGAGTAAGTCAGACAGAGAAAAACAAAAATGACATGATTTCACTTATATATGGAATCTAGAGAACAGAATAAATGAACAAACAGAACAGAAAAAAGCACATAAATACAGAGAGCATTTTGATAGTTGCCAGATTTGGGAGTGGAGGGTGGCAAGATATGTGAAGTAGGGGAGGGGATTCAGAGGTACAAATTGGTAGTTATAAGATAGTCATGAGAATGTAGAGTATAGCATGTGGAATATTGTCAGTAGTATTGTAATAACTACATATGGTATCAGATGGGTACTGGATTTATTAGGGTGATCACTTTGTAAGTTATATAAATGTCTAATCACTGTGTTGTACACCTGAAACATAATATTGCATGTCAACTGTTAATAAAAATATTTAAAAAAATAAATGCTGCTAGGATCATTAGACAACTATATGCTAAGTAATGAACTTATACTCGTACACCATACAGAAAAATTAACTCAATGTACTTCATAGACCTAAGGACTAAAATTAGAAGACTTCTGGAAGGAAACATAATACAAAATCTATTACTTTGCTTTAGGCAACGATTTCCTAGAAATCTGCATTATGATCCATTAAAGAATAAATTGATAAATTGGACTTAATAAAAAAATAAAAGTTTTGTCCTTCAAAAGACAGTAAGAAAATGAAAAGACAAGCTATGGACTAGGAAAGAATTATTTGCTAATCATAATATGATAAGTGACATATCTAGAATATGTAAAGAAATTCTAAATTTCAGAAGGAGGAAAGCAACTCAATTAAAACTGTGCAAAATATTTGAATAGACATTTCACCAAAAAGTTATACAAAAGATTAGTAAATACATGAAAATATGTGCAACATGATTAATCATTAGGGAAATGCACACTAAAAGCACAATACAATACCACTACACAACCACTAGAATGAGGATAAGCATAAGATTTGATAATGCCAAGGATGTGGAAAACGGGAAGTCTCATAAATTCTGGAAAACCATGTGAGAGTTTCTTAAAAATATAAACCAATTATAAACCAGCAATTCTAGTTTTAGAAATCTACTCAAACAAATAAAGACATATGTCCACATGAAGACTTTTACATGAATAATAGCAGTACTATTCATAATAGAAAAAAAAAACTAGAAATAATCCAAATGTCCATCAACTAATGATTAGATAATTTATGGCACAATGGATTAATATTCAGCAATAAAAATAATGAACTACTGATACATGCTGCAACATGGATAAACCTCCAATATATTATGCCAAGAGGAAAACAGCCAGCCACAAACTGGTATCATGTTGCACTTCCAAAAAAAAAAAGAAATAGAGAGAGACAGAAAACAGACCAGCTATTATCTTGGGCTGGGTTAGGAATATGGAATGCAAGTGGTTACGACAGAAATTTTTCAGGTGATGGAAATGTTCTAGAAGTGAATGGTGCTGATGATTGCACAATTTATTTTTATGAATTTTATAAATTTATACATTTATTTGAAATAATTACATTGTACTCTTAATAATGGATGTATTTTTGTAGAATGTAAATTAGATCTCAATAAAGCTATTACAGATAAAAATTTTTTAAATGACATAAGCACATCATCTTAAAACTTTCATATATGCGCACTTAGTAAATTTGGAAACAATTTTCTAACATGATGGAAAATCTTCCAAATGGCATTTCAGTGGATTTAGACCCCACTTGTTAAACATTAAAGAAAAAAAAAAAACTTTGCAAGGAAAACTGATTGACATCAGGGAAGTCAGAAATTTACTAAAGAAAAAGACTAAACTATAACTTTGTGTAATTAATGAATGGAATTGAAATTTGAGTATCATAATTGTGTACATGAAGCCAATGTCGCACTACTTCCATCTCTGTTTTTGCAGTATCTGTATTAGTTATTACAGCCTTTATAACTAAGTATGGGAATGATCTGAACTTAGACTTTGAATTCTTCTATGATCATGAACTAAACCAAGATTTTCAAGGTAATGCAACATTTTCCATCGCATAACTCTCACTAAAATGTATTTAAATTATCAACATTGTATATGGCAATATTTTTTTTTGTACTTATGGATTTTTCTATATTTGTGTTTTTTCATTTACATAATGCTAGCACAATATTACACTTAAAGAATTTATACTAAATAATTTTAGAAGTGTGTGCTCAAAGACGTTCATTAATAGAGGTATGTGTTTGAGAATGTTTGGAGACCTCAGCTTTGCAATATCTTTAGATAAAATAAATGTACGTTCTTTCCTTCATATTTTGGTTTGTTTGTTTTTGTTCATTGTTAAGTTTTTCTCTTCTGTGTTCCCCAGGTAGTAGGAATAAATCTTTGAAGACTACATTTTCATCTTTTTTTTCTCTTTTCTTTGTCTTGAAGATCACTTAGATGATTTACCTCAAATAAGACACATTTCTTTTTTTTTTTAACATTTTTTTTTTAGACACATTTTGATCTATAACATCATCACAGGCGCTGGTCATTAGCATGATCTAACCTGAGTGAAGTCAGTGAAATCTCAAGTGGTATTGAGAAGAGTATTCTTTTGGCACATCCAAATGATGTAAAAGTGAGGCATAAGTAAAAAACGTACAATAAAATGAAGACTCAAGAAGTTGCTATAAAGTAGAAAATTTGAGAAAAGAAAAAAACTCTACCCACACAGAATTAATGGATTTTTATGGTCAATAGAAAACCTGATTTCAAAATCCTAGGCTTTCAATGATTTACTATTTGACCTTGCAAAAGTCACTTATTTTTCCACTGCCTCTGCCCCACATATGAAAGTGAGGCTTAATATACTTCTCCATTCTCACAAACAGTAATGGTTAACTTTTAAACTTAAAAAAATGTAAAATGCGTAAACTTACGAACTTTTAGTATGAGCATGCTACTGTACCTACATCTGATCATAAACAAAAGGGTGTTTGGTATCTAAGAATTTATCTCAGAAAAGGACTCCTCATTTCCACTTTGCGTTAACTTTTCTTTTTGCTTTGTTCCTTCTATTTGTCACTATTAGGTAAAAAATGTCTTTATCAACTAACATAGTCTGAACTACCATAGGTAACATAATCTTCAGCATTTTATTAACTTCTTGTATATCTCCCTTTTTTGAAGCCTCTATGTACAGTTTTCTCATAGGCTTATGTGACGTGGTACATCATAATCTCATTGGTCAAATATACTTAAATATAATGTTTTAATCCAATGTTTTTTAAACGATCAGTTTTCTAAAATCATTGAATTATAGAGCTGGAAAAAAAACCTTAGAGATTACAAACCAGCATGGATACTGACCATATAACTACTAGCCTAAGACTCTTTCCATTCAACCTTATCAATCTCTCTAATAAAGAAGAATTAATATCACTTAGACATTTCACTGTGTTTGATATATGTGTGTGTGTGTGTGTGTGTGTGTGACTAAATTTTCCAAAACTAAGATAATGTCAATTTAAAAGTTTTATAAGGATAAAACAATAGAGGAAAAAATATGCAGTTATACCAATAATTCTCTTCCTTGCATTTATAAATGACTACTTTATCTACATTGCTCTCCTACAATATTATTTGTCTACTGAGAAGATGATACCTTCAGGTATTTTTGTGTTTAATCTTTAGTATGTATACAGTGCAGTTATTTTTCTGTTCTTGGAATTGAGTCAAAACCCTAATGACTCCCACTTCTGTGTTTTAAACGCTGACAAACTGTGTTTGACACAGTTGGTGGAAGAGCACTGAGCTCAGTCAGGAAATCTGGTTGGGTTCTAGCCTTCCCTTGCTACTTGCTCCTTCAAAGCATTAATCTCTCCAGCCCTGTGTTTACTGAGCTGTGAAACGCATCAGACTAAAATCTTCCCTGGGTTTAGATTAATTCATTTAGAAAATGAAATACCGAATGATCTCATTCTAAATCTTGGCTTTGTTTTCTTTTGAAAGAAAATGTTTATCACTTTGCTATAGCCCTAAAGTCTATTTCCATCACCTTCTTTGTTTTCGTTTCTCCATAAACTCTCTTTCAAAAGACTTCCTTTTTCTTTGTTCAAAATTTGACTCTTCTCTTAATTCCCACACATATCTTGCCTTTCTTTCCCTCCCCAGGACCTTATTTTTACCTTAACAGGGGAACAGCTGTTTGAAAAAACAAAAAGAAAGAAAGAAAAAAAAAAAAGCATGAGAGAGGTCCACTTCTATGTATGTTGAGAAGCACCACCTGTGAGTTGTCTCCCTTCCTGGAGAGGGAGTAGAACAGAGAAATTATGCGCATAGGCGGTGGAGCCAGACTGCCTGGGTGTGCATCTGGTCTCTGCCCCTCAGCAACTGCATGATCTTGGACCTCTGTTTCCTATTCTGCAAAATAGGAATAGCAGTGTTACCCAAATATTAGTGTGAGAATTAAATGAATCAAAATAGATGAAGGTTTTAGGATAGTCCCCGGCTCATAGTAATTGCTCAATTAATGTTGGAGATTACTGCACCCCTCTCTGTTGACCCTCATAAAATGTAATCACTTCAGCACAGGCTGAAAGAGGACACAGTACTGCTGAGGCACAGGAATAGCTCTGGGTGAGTCGAATGCTCTGTTCTTACAGTTCAGGAGCCTTTTGTGACTCTATTCCCAACTCCCTGCCCTTTCCCTTCCAAACTTCTGGGATGTAAATGTTGGGCAAAAAGTATGATGAAGAGGAAGACTGGTATGATTTGCAGGTAATGTGCCTTTCATTTAATTTACAGAAACGACGATATATGGTAACTTTTTCTCTAAGTAAATTGTCTGTTTGAAATGTAACTTTTTGCTTTCTGTCACAATTCTGAACTGGCACGCCATAATTATTATACTTTAAGATGGTAAAGAAAATAATCTCAAAATTTGTCCCTTGGGCAGGCCTATTTATATAACACTCCATTTGAGAAAAAGTACTGGAAAAAACGATTCTTAGCAAAGAATATTAATTGAGGAAAACGTTTCTTTACTAACAATGTAAGGGAAGCAATCTGTTCTTAGCTCTTTCAAACTATAAAATAGAATTGGCCATTCATGAACAAAAGCCAATTACATTCATTTTCAATATATAGCTACCTTTTACAAATTTTTGTTTTTGACAATGGGGCTCTTTTAAATTTATCAAACAGATTTTTTAAATAAACAGCTCTTTTAGTAAGGAAAAGGCAGACAAATCTAATAGCAAGATTTAAATTTGGGTGCAAAGTGTAGTTTCCAACTCAAAATTTAACTATATGAGTTATTATTAAAGAAGGGGTACTTACCCATTCTGATTAAGGAGTCCCATTCACCTAATGTTCTATAGAGCGAGCATGACAAGTACGTCACATAAAAAATAAAAGCACAAGAAAAGATTTTTGACTGGTAAAAAGTCAAAATTCTGTAGCATTTAGAAAACTCGTATTGCGCCTAGCTGATGAACATGGAAGGTATTGAATCTAGAAAAATCAATGAATATTTCACATTTCTTCACACTCTTCTAGGATGGACAGAAAACAATATTAAACAATATCTTTTAAAAAGTACATGTACTTTTTCCAGTATTTATTGAATACTACTCAATAAAGTACTTGTGTTTGAAGCTCACAAAGAAATATATCAACAAAAGTAGGAATTTAAATTCCTAAGACATAGGATGTCACATAGCAAAGAGTTTATCTTTTAATAATCTTCAGCATATTTTATTTCAAATACTAACATAAGAGGAAAAGTCACATATTACATGATCATGTAAGAAATTGCTATACAACTCAATAAAAAAATCCACTTAAAAAATGGGCAGAGGAATTGATAGACCATTTTCCAAAGAAGACATACAAATGGCTAACAGGTACATGAAAAGGTTCTTGACATCACTAATCATTGGGGAAATGTCTATGTATATTTTTGGATTCAGTATGCTATTTATTAAGGAGTTTTCTGTTTGTTCCTGAGAGACATTGGTCTGCAGATTTCCTGTAATTTCTTTTATGGTTCTGGTATCAGGGTAATGCCAACCTTATAAAAAGGTTTGGGATATGTTCCCTTCTCTTTTAATGTCTGAAGGTGTTTGTTTATGATTGGCATTATTTATTCCTTAAAAGATTGGTAGAATTTACCCTAAAATGTTCTGGGCCTGGAATTTTGTCTTTCAGAAGATTTTTAATAATCCATGTAATAAATTTAATAGATGTACGGCTATTCAGATTTCTGTTCTTCAGTAATTTTCGATAATTTGTTGTATTCAGGAATTTGTACA
Source organism: Rhinolophus ferrumequinum (assembly GCF_004115265.2). Taxonomy (NCBI): domain Eukaryota; kingdom Metazoa; phylum Chordata; class Mammalia; order Chiroptera; family Rhinolophidae; genus Rhinolophus; species Rhinolophus ferrumequinum. Next base: position 63,607,543 of record NC_046291.1, read on the forward strand.
TTCCACGTGAGTTGTTCTTGGCATAAAGTTGTTTATAATATATTCCCTTGTTATTCTTTCAATATGTCTCTGGTCTGTAGTGATGGTCCTTTTTTCATTTCTGATAGTGGTAATTTATATCTTCTTCCTGTTTTTTTAATCAGTCTAAAAGTTTATGAGTTTTACCAATTTTTTCAAAATTCTACATTTCTTTAAATTCTACATTTATTTTCTTTAGTTGTCTAGGTTCTACTTTAGGTGTTGACAAACTATAGCTCAGTGGCCAAAATCCAGGCCACTACCTAATTTTTCAGATAAAGTTTAGCGTTATACTTATTCATTTACCCAGTGTCTGTGGCGGCCTTCACATTTACAACAGGGCTGAGTAACTGCAACAGCGACCCTATGGTCTGCAAACTTTGAAATAATTGTTAACTGGCCTTTTATGGAATAAGTTTGCTACTTCTATCCTATTTAATTGTTTTTTTTCTCTTAATTCTTTTTTTTCTATGCTTACTTTGGGTTTAATTTGCTCTTTTTCCCACTAATATTAGTAGTTCAAGCTATTGCCTTTCCTTTGAGCCCTGCTTTAAGTGTAATCCACAAATTTCACTTCATTGTAGTTTCATTTTTATTCAATTCAAAATATTTTCTAATTTCCTTTGTCGTTTCTACTTTGACCCATGGGTTATGTAAAAGTGTCTTGTTTATGTTAACAACCCAAATATTCATCAACAGATGAATATATAAACAAATTGTGGTATACACATGCAATGGAACACTACTCAATAAAGCAAGGAAGGAATTGTTGATACACATAACATAGATGAAAGTCAACATAATTATCCTGAATGAAAAAGTAAGTACAAATAGTACATATTTTGTGATGGTATTTACATAAATCTCTAGAAAAATGCTAACTAACCTATAGTGACAGAATGCAGATCAGTAGTTTCTTAGGGGTAGTAGTGTAGAGAGGGACAGAGGAACTAATGACAAAGGGCATAAGAAAAGTTTTGTGGGGTCATACATATGTTCAGTATCTTGATTGTGTGTGGTAATGGTTTCATGGGTATTTACATATGTCAAAATTAAGGTGTATAATTTATGTGGAATGTATTGCGTGTCAATTATACTTCAATAAATCTGTTTGTAAAAGCATGTTAATTTTGAAATATGCAGGGATTTTCCAATTGTTTATCTGTTATTGATTTCTAATTTAATTCTGTTTAGACTTTGATTCTGGTCAGAGAACATATTCTATATGATTTAACACCCATTTTCTTACTGTTTTAAACCCGAGAATATGGTCTCCCTTGCTTAATTTTCCATTTGCACTTAACAGTAAACATCTATTCTGCTACTGTTAGTTGGAGTGTTCTAAGAATGTCAATTAGATCAAGTTGGTTGTAGTGTTCAAACCTTACAACTGATTATCTATTTTGTATCAACTACTTGGAAAAGGAGTTTTGAGTTCTCCAGCATTAATTGTGGATTTATTTATTGTGTCAAGTATTCCTGCTTTTGTTTCATGTACTATGAAATTCTATTACAGGGTTCAAACATTTTTAGAGTTATTATCTATTCCTCAAGAATCAACCCCTTTATCATTAAGAAAACTCCTCCTAATCCCTGGTAATACATCATGTTCCAATATCTTATCTGATATTAATATAGTGACTCCAGATTTCTTATATTTATTTTTACAAGGTATATCTTTTGCTACTCTTATACTTTTAAAATATATTTATCTATATATTTAAGGTGTATTTTTTGGACAGCATATAGTTGTGTGTTTTTTTAATCAATGTGACAGTATCTGCCACTTAATTATAGTGTTTAGATCATTTACTCTTACTATACTTATCAATATAGTTGGTTTTAAACCTACCATTTTGCTCTTTGTTTTTCATTTGTACCATCTAGTCTTTGTTCATTTTCTTTGCATTTTTCTGCTCCTTTGGATTAATTGAGTAGCTTTTAGTATTCTATTTTTATTACTACTATGAGATTATTAGTTATGATTTTATAGTTATTCCTCTAGGATTTAACTCACTGCAGTCTATATTCAATAATATTTTCTCAGTTTATCCATTATATATGATCCTTATCTCACAGTATTTTCATTTCCCTCCTATTATGTGCTGTTGTTATAATTCCTTTTTTAACCACATACAATGTAAACAGCACTATATATATTTTTCATCTGGTATCATTCTTTTTTTTTCCTGTAAAACTTCATGTAACATTTCTTGTGGTGCAGTTCTCCTGGAAACAAACTCTTTTGGCTTTTGTTTGTCCGAAAAATTCTTTGTTTTGCCTTCGTTCTTGAAAGATATATTCACTGTGTGTAGAATTTTAGGTTGACAGGTTTTTGTTTTTCTTTGTTTTAATCTAGCACTTTATAGGTCTTGTGTCATTGTCTTCTGATTTATATCGTTTCTAACAAATCTGTGACCATTCTTATCTGTGTTCCTCTGTATACTATGTGTGTTTTTATCCCTCTGGCTGCTTTTAAGACTTTCGTTTCAAGACTGGTTTTCAGCAATTTGATTATTATGCCCCGGTGTGGTTTTATTAAAGCTTGTCATACTAGGGGTTCATTGGAATTCTCAAATCTGTGGTTTTATCATTTTCTTCAAATTTGGAAACATTTTGACCCTTATTTCTGAAAACATTTCTGTTTCTCACTTTCTTCGGGAACTCCACTTACATGTATATTAGTCTTGAGCTTCCACAGACCATTGAGGCTCTGTTGATTTTTTCTTTTCCTTTTTGGTCTTTTCCCCCCACTGTGCTTCATTTTAGATAGCTTCTATTTTAATATTTTTAGCTCTAGAAATTAAATTTGATTCTTTATCTTGCTCTCTTTTGTTTGTTTTCTTTTAAACTCTTGAGCATGTTTATAGCATTTATTAGAGCTTTTTTCAAGTCCATTAATACTAATCCTATCATCTGTCATTTCTGTATCTGTTACTGTTTACTAATTTTTATCTTGTTTATCGGTCAACTTTTTTCTGCTTCTTGGTATTTCTAATGCTTTTTGAGTGGCTACTAGACATTGTGAATGTTATATTGTCTTGATTTTGCTGTCTTACTTTAAATTAGTGTTGGGCTTTGTTTAGCAAGCAATGAAGATTTGTGGATCAGGTCATGGCTTGTTTTTAAGGTTTGGTAGAATGAATGCTGAGTAGACTTTATGCTAAACAAAAATTTAGCCTTATTCCTAAGACATAACTTCCTGGAGTCTCTACTGAATACCCAGGGTGATTAACAAGGGCTTTCCACTCTGGCAGGTCAAAAGTAAAACATCACCCATCCCTGTGTGAACTCTAGTAGGTGCTCAATTTACATATTCTCATTTAACATTTACTTGGACTTGGGACTATTTCCCCTCTTAGTATTCAGCAAAGACTGGAGAACCATATGCAGACTCACAGAGCTGATTTTTCTGCATAACACCCTCCTTTTTGGAGCTCTGCTTCACAACTTAGCTTCCCTGACTGCCAATCTCTGACTCATCAAGCCTACTGATGCTTGAGAAAAACCCCCTTCTTGTTGCATGGTCTAGAATATAACTCCAGGCTGAGAGCCAGGGAAATCGTGGGCCCCACTCAGCTTGTTTCTCTTTTCTCAGTGATCACAAACATGTTCTTCCTGTCCCCCAATGTGTGAAAATATGGGTTTCATATATTTTGTCCAGTTTTCTAGTTGTTTACTGTGGAAGGGTAAGCCTAGTTCTTGATACTCCCCTATGGTCAGAAGCAGAAGTCTGATTTGTTATTCTTATTGTTGTTATTACTATCTTAATTCTTTAGAAAAGCTTTTCAACAGTTTGCCTTTTTGTGTGTGTGTATATGCTTATGCATTGGATATTGTTAGCTCCTTCCTTCTTAAAAGATTGCCTTCCACTGGCTTCTAGAACGCATACTTACCTTATTTTCCTCCTTCCTCTCTTGCCATTTGTAAGATTCCTTTTCATTCTCATCCTCTACCTGGGCATTATATCTTAGAATTTGTTAAAGTTTAGTTATAGATCCCTTTTTCTTTTTATCTCATGTTCTCTCCCTGGGACATCTCGGCTCTAACAACATTAAAGGTCACCAAGGACGCTCAGCCTTCTATCTCAAGCCAAGACTGCTCTTACATACTCAAGACCCTCCTACCTGCTTGGATGTTTCTAAGGCAACTCAAAATCAAGTTGATAAAATTGTGATCTTCTCACCTTCCCTAACGCTCACCCCCAAACCTGGTCCTCTTCCAGTGAATTATACCTCCATCTTATCTAGTTGTACTTGGCAGAAGCCAGGGAGAGACCTGGAACTCTTTCCTTTCCCTTATTCCTCTGCCATCCCCGAATATGCCTTGTTATGTGTTGTCCCAGCAGCAAGTCCTGTCAGTTTTGCCTTTAAATTTTTTTTTATTCCATCCATTTTTCACCATAGCCGCTGAATTAGCCCAAGATAAGTATCATTTCTCATCTGACATACTGTAGCAGTCTCTTAACTCTGTATAGTCCCCTCTAATCATCCACCCAAATCTGTTCTCAATACTTCAGGCTAAAGTGATTTTCCAAAATGGAGACCTAAGCATGTCATCTTCTTCAATGGATATTCATTGATTTTAAGATAAAGACCCTAATCCTAAACAAGACATAAAAGGCTCTACATATTTTGGCATTTGCCTACCTCTCTGCTTTCTCTTACCACAGTACTCCTCAATTTATTCCCGAGTCATACTGCCTTTTAGTTTTTGGAAGATGTCACCTTTCTTCTTGCCATAGGATCTCAGCGTATGCAATTACCTTTGTTTGGAATGTTCTTTCCCGCCTTCAAATCACACCCATTTCCACGTCAATTAATATTATTTATCTATAAATTTCAGCTCATGCCATCTCTTCAAGAAAGCCTTCCTTTCCCTTTAAACATGCATTTTGTGTATAATTGTATAAAACTAATGATGTTACTGCCACTCTACCCCTCGTTAAAATAAGCTTCATGTCTTCAGCAACAGGCACTATATAAATATTTGTTGAATGAATGAATGAGTCAATGATTGTCTTTTTATTTTTATGGAATCGTGAGCATGATAGATCCTAAATGGACTATGTTGACTACTTTATTTAGTATTATCTAATGTACATCATTTCATATATTCTAAATGACAGTTTATTTATAGCCTTAAAAAATGAGAATAATAACATTGAAGGTAATAGCATAGAAGAATTTAATTTCAAGTAAACTTTCCTTTTGAGAACCAATTTTTATTTTTTTTAAATATGACTAAAAGATTCACCTCCTACTTGCTGTTTGCCACTTGTCTTTCTAGGGGGTAAAAAGTCCTACTTTCAAAGTATTTCAGTCAGTTGTCAACTGAATAGGTTGTGTATTTTCACAAAGCGGACAATAGTATTCAGTTTTTAGTGAGGGAAACGGGCTTGTGGAGGTAGTTCTGACATCTCTCCCCTCCCGTGCACATACTCCAGACCACACTGGCAGTATGTTTTTATTGTGCAGCTTAGTTGCCATTTATTATCTCATATGTGCCTAGTCTCGTGTTTGGTGCTTTACAGTATCATGAATCTCCAAAACTAGTATTACTAATAATGTAAAACATGCATTACTAATCCTGTCTTACAAATTAAAAATGGAGGCCTAGATAAATTAAGTGAATTGCTCAGTTAGTGCCAGAGACAGGATTTATGAAGCTCCAAAACCTTTACCCTTTCTGCTACTTCTTCGTGAGCCATGATTTTATCATGAAAAATTTAGAGTTGTCTTTAAATGTGTCTGTTCCTTGGACTTTATGACATCAAATTCAGTTAAAGAACTACCGTGTAAAAAGAATGATTTCTTTAAACCTGTATGACTCATTCTTAATATAACCTTCCTATATTAATTAAATTTTCATACAGCTATTTCATGAGTTTATTATTAAGCATTGTGATTTTCAATTCTTTGGAAATCATGTGATTATTTTTATAGTTTCTTATTTCCAAATATTAAAGGCTAAGTAAATTAAGCCTTTTTTCTCAATTAGTTAGAACACGATCTTGATATTGATCAGCATATAATTCTATTGACCTCCCACAGAAAAACCCAGCCCAAAGCTACTACTGATGCTACTTCTGGTTTACATTTGAGTTACTGTCTTCTCTAGTTGTGAAAAACAACACACAGAGCCAAGTTTAATATTTTTCAGAAAAAAAATTAAATGGGTTATGATTTTTAGAACTCCTTTTTCTTTTCTAAATGTTAAAATGTATGTTTCCTTTAGCATGCATATATTCATTTGCTCATTCATTTGTTCATGTAACAAACATTTACTTAATAGTTCCTACATTCCATGCATCATTCTAGGGGATATAGATCAACAAGACAGACAAAATGTTTGCCCCATACAGATTCTATACTAATGGGGAGAAATGGATAATCACACAATGAAATTGTGGTGACTGCTGATAAGAAAATATACAGGGTATTTTGATAAAGATGGTTGGGGATGGGACTGGGGTTATTTTGGACAGCTTAATCACATAAGGTCTTTTGGTGGTGGCATTTGAACCAAGACCTGAACTACACGAGAAGGAGCAAGCCATTTGAAAAGCTGTCAGAACTACTTTCCACCCAGATGCAACTGCCCTAGAGGAGTTGTTGACCTTTGGAGGAACCAGGAACAGAAAGAAGGTGCTGCTAGAGTATAATTTATAAGGCTGTAAAAGAAGTCAGGGACCAGATCTTGAGGATTTAAAATAAAATTAAAACGTAATCATCAGTTTCTTCTGAAATAACATTATTGATATTATTATATTTGCCTTAGAATTCACTTTATTTCACTGGCACTATTTATTAATTATACCACAGACAGAAACATATGTTGTGATCGAATTTTAAGAAATGAAAAGTTCTTAGAAATTATCTATTAATAGTTCAACCCCTTCGTTTTAGAAACAAGGCAATTTTAGCCCAGAAATGTTAAGTGACTTCTAGGAGATATCTCAGCAAGCCCAGAAAGGCTAGGATTTGAGCTCAGGCTTTAGTATGACAGGGTCCAGTGCTTTGTCCAAAAACCCAATTTTTAAGAAAACATTTAAAAAAAAATTCATTTATGATATTTCTGTGGCTCCCCTGTTTTCCATTAAATTGTTTAAAAATAATACATTTCCATAATTTGACCAGTATTTAAGTATAGTTAATTGTTTTAGATTTGGATTAGATATGGTTTTTTAAATCATTGACTAAATCCTTATAACTATAAGAGCAGAATGATGCGGATATTGACTTAGTATTTATTGCTCATTTGACTTTCATTGTACCATCTGCAGAGATTCCTAACCTGGTTCTTACACTCCAAGGGATCCCAAGTGAATCTAAAGCTCTAACCCTCTGAAAAGGTGTACAATGTTTAACATCCTTGTATCGTTTCAGGTCCTCAAAGAAACAGACATCAAGACAGGAGTAGACAAGCTCAATTTATGGGGAAATGCCTGTTATGGAGGATAAAGGAGAGGGAGCAGGAGTAAGCAGCAGTGAGATCACAAAGCAGGCCTGACACGTATCTGTGAAGGGAGAAAGGGAAGGAAGGATTGCGTAGAATGTCTCAGACTGCAGTGTAGTTCCAAGAAAGTCTCAGCCAGGCTGGTGGGGAGTCATCAATAGGAAGTTGCTCCTTGAAGGCGTCCTTTGCTCGGCAGAAAGGCACTGGCACCAGTACCCCTGCCATGCTCTGTTATTGGCTCCAAGCAGCACAGGGGAAGTGTGGTGTGGTTGTGAACACTGTCATGGATCCAAGGGGACAGCAGCTGGGGCTGTCCGTCACTTCCTCTCCTGGCAGCAGCTCGCTGCAAGATCTGAGTGGTGCACTTACAGGGCCATCACACTGTGCTTCGGTGAATTCCTTTGGGGAAAGTATCTATCGTGTTTCCCCGAAAATAAGACCTAGCTGGAAAATCAGCTCTAGTGCATCTTTTGGAGCAAAAATTAATATAAGACCTGGTATTATATTATGTTATATTATACCCAGTCTTATAGTAAAATAAGACCGGGTCTTATATTAATTTTTGATCCAAAAGACGCGTTATTGCTGATTGCCCAGCTGGGTCTCATTTTCAGGGAAACATGGTATGACTTGTTATATTCGCAATGTGTTTAGGTCCCTCCAAAAGTTCAGAACCACCGACTGTCCTGACACCCAAATGGTTAAAATGTGGTCCTCAGAAACCAAAGTATGGACACAAATTTATTACCAAAAGTCAATAAATAGGAGTTATTCACCAAACCATTGAAAATTGTAGCGTGATGATGGAGACCAAGTTCCTGGGTTCACACTGTGATTCTGCCAATGCTGAGTTGCTTGACCACCGGCAATTACTTCACCTTTCTGTACCTCCGACTCTTCATTTCTAACAAAGACATGGTAATAGTGCCTGCGGCTTCGGATTGTGGGGAGGAATCAGTGGGTTGATGTCCAGAAAGCTCCTCACACAGTACCTGGCACGCACTATTCCTAAGGTGATGGGCTCTTGGGCGCTGAGCACTGTAGTGTGCCCCACTAGAGCAAATTCCGCGATCAAATGGGAACTAAGGGAGTGAATGAATGCATGAAGCTCAGATCCTTTAGCTGCAGAAGGATCTTTTGAAGAGTGAGCTCTTTTAATACGGTTAAAAATTATTCAATGAAAAAGTATTGTCTCTGGGTTGGTAGTTTTTGAGGGGATGTTAATTTTTTTTATTGTGCTTATTTGTATTTTTAATTTAAAAAATTATTATGGATTACAATTTTATTTTATGCCCAATTCTTTAACACATGTGATTTTTAAAGCAATTTTTTTCTGTAAGTTAGAGCTACAAAGGTGATTTTGCATAGAAGTGGATTATTTTACGTATAATATTATTAGTGCTGTTACGTATTGTACAAATGTTTTAAAAGTTTCAATCTTGTTCTACAGAGCTTGACTTTTTTCTGTTTTTACATTTTATTGAGTTTATTGGGGTGATTTTGGTTAATAAAATCATGTAGGTGTCAAGTATACAATTCTCTAATACATTGTCTGCATATTGCATTGTGTCCAAAATCAGATCTTCTGTCATCAAGTGTTTAACCACCTTTGCCCTTTTTTATCTCCCCACTTTCCTCTGGTAACCACCATACTATTGTCTGTGTCTGTGAGTTTTTGTTTTGGTTATTTCTCTGTTTGTTTGTTGCTTTCAGTTTTATATCCCACAGATGAGATAAATCATATGGTTATTTTAGTATGGCGGTATCCTCTGACTTTTCCCCATTTCCTCTTTTTTTATGTTATGGTCTCAGTTATAGATTTTTTTGTGTGCGTAGTTACCATTAGGTTGATGCAAAATAAAGTTTCATCTGTACAGTAGTCCTTTTTCTTCAGCATGCTTCTTATCTCTCCATTCCCCTTTGCAAATTCAGACCTTTACCCCCTCACCTTTTATGTTTTGGTTGTCACAAATTATCCCTATTTATGCTGTGAGTTTATTTTGAAATTGCAGTAACTATGTTCTTCTTTTTCTCCCCTTCTTCTTCTTCTTCCTCTCTCTCTCTCTCTGTCTCTCTGTCTCTCTGTCTCTGTTTTTACCTCCTTTAAACTTTATGTTTTATTTAAGTGTATAAGAATCTATTCTGAAGAAGGGTTGCAATTTCCTGCTTCTATCTGTCTGTTAGTCATTTTACTCATAGTTTTGTATCCTTTTGCCCTTTTGTTTCAGGTAGAATAACCCCGTTCAGTATTTCCTGTAATACATGTCTTGTGGTAAATTCCCTCGGTTTCTGTATGTCTGGAAAAGTCTTTATATCTCCTTCACATCTAAAGGATAACTTTGCTGAATATATTATTCTTTGTTGATAATTTCTGTCTTCCAACAGTTTGAATATCTCAGTCCACACTCCCGTGGCTTGTAGAGCTTGACCTTTGTTGATAAATCACTTTCTGTTTGGGTGACACTGCCTTTCCTCCTTTAACAACTTCCTTGATTTCTCTCAAACTGGTTTTTCTATAATATTTTAATTCCCATGCTTCTTGGTATACCCTCTTTTCACTATTCCTGGTCTAAACATTTTTGTAAGGCAGATATGATAAAAGGTTAAATAAGCATTTGAAAGGTGAAATTCACAAATTGTTTAGTCCAGTGGTTGGCAAACTACAGCCCAAATGCCAAATCTGTCCAGCAGCCTACTTGAGTAAATAGGTTACATATTGTATATGGCTACTTCCATGCTGCACAACAGAACTAGATAGTTACAGCAGAGAGTGTATGTTCTACAAAGCATAAAATATTTACTGTGTCAGCTCTTACAGAAAAAAATTGCCAATCCCTGATTTCATTTACCCAACATTTTTAAAAGTAGGAAAAACAATTTTTTTTAAAATGTCTGCAACAGGATAGTTTCTTGAGGGTAGGAATTGTGCCTTACTCATTGCTTTATCCTTAGTAACTAGCCCAGAGCCAGGCTTGTAGTAGATACTAAACAAATTAATCAAATTGAATTGATTGCATTAATTTTAAAAATTAAATACTTAAAATTAAAAAGGAATTTTCTCCCAGTATGTTTTTATTAAAGTTGGCACTGTAGAGTAAACTCGCTGGGCTAGCGCATTAGAGTGGCCATTACAAATAATCTCCATGGGTGGTTTTAGTACATCGAAAAAACATCCTTTTTGTGAACAAACTATTAGTTTAATGGAATAATATGTTTGAGAGAGAATACTTGACCCCCTGCTGCTTCTTTTAACATTTTGCTTTTTATGCTAAGATTCCTTTAATAATTTCGTAATATTTTAGGCATTATAATTCATCAAATTCCTAGACTCACATGCATGATGAAGTTCTTCACATATTTTCAGTAAGTGGATTCCAGCACCTAGTTTGGAAAAATTGTTTGGGTAGAAAAACCTTTGTATCTGGTTACATATAAATTATGAAATTAACTCTAATACTTGTTTAGTGCTATAAAGTTCAAATATTTTTAACTATTATAATTTATTAATCAGTTATACTCAAAATTTTACAAAGAAAACAATTTAACTTTAAACAGATGACATTTTTTTTTTTAAATTAGGGCATGGGTTTCTGGTTTTCCTTTTGCTAGTCCGTTAATTTTTCTGTGATGAGCAGGGACATCAATTGATAACAACTTTGAACATTTTCCATGAAATGCTTCCTATTGATAAAAATCACCTGAGACACCTCTTTAAAAACAATCCAGGGAGAAGGGATGAAAAGGTGGAACACAGAGAGTTTGGGGGGCAATGAAGCTACTCTGTTTGATACTGTAATGTTGGATACATGTCATTATACATCTGTCTAAACACTTCGAATGTACACACCAAGAGCAAACTGTAACGTAAACTATGGCCTTTCAGTAACAATGATGTGCTAATGTAGGTTTATCAATTATAAAAAATGTACCACTCTGGTGGGAAATGTTGATTGGGGGAGGCTTGTTTCTTTGCATATGGGGAGGTCAGAAGGTACAAGAATGGGAAATCTCTGTACCTGCCTCTTAATTTTTCTCTGAACCTAAAACTGCTCTAAAAAATATAAATCTTAAAAAAAAAAAAAAAAGAAGTAATAAGAAATTCCTAGGCCTCTCCCTCTTAGTTTTGATTCAGTATTTATGGGTTGAGGTCGAGGATTCTTTCTTTTTCAAGTATAAGCACAGTAAATGACTGACATCATCAGAGAAGTTTAGGAAATACTACTTTAAATAGTATTTTCACATTTTCTCAATCGTGTATGAAATGATTTGAATGGGGCTTGAAAAATTTACCTGGACCCATCATGTACGCTCACTAATGATGAAACCATTTGAATATTTACACATAAAATGTAATATCTGCACTTAAAATAGGCTAAATAGTAAATAATTTTATTAATTACTTAAAGTGAGGTTTTTTGTTTGTTTGTTTGTTTTTGATATTTCAGTCACTGAGTGTCCTTCAATATTTTAAGCTTATTTGGGTCATAAATTCCCTCTGAGAAGTTGATGAAATATGTGTAATTTCTCCCCAGGAAAATTAACACAAAAATTTTGCATATAATTGCATACAGTTTCTACTAACCCTTACATATCATAATGGACTCCAACCATGGCCAGTTTACGAGCTGGTCTTCATTTTGGGCCCACTTTGTTTTTCATTTTGCTCTATACCTAGATATTTTTTACTCCTGTTTTTTTCTATCAGATGTCATACAGCCAAAAATGTAATAACTGTCAGTATCCTGACTGTATGTATCTCTCTCTATCCAGTTAAATAGAACATGTATTGTTCTTGTATTTCTTTTGATTAATATGTCATTTTTTAAAAAAAAAATCTCATTTTGATACAACTGTGGATTTTGGGGATGCTATTTATGAAAAGAGTAAGACATTGTCAGTTTGTTGACAGAATGAATAGAGGGACAGATACCTTGAGACTGGGTGACTCCTGATAGAAATGTGATAAAAGAAAGACGATACTGGAGGAAGGAGCTGAGGTGACTAGAAGCCAGCAATGAAAAGCCTAGGGCAGACTGGAGTCAAAGGGGCGAATTCAGAGGAAGCTGGCAGCCTAGGCCCTTGATTCCTCCCTCGTTTTAGAAATGGGAATTCAGTGAGGGATGCAAACAGCTTGGGTGGCAGATGGCTTCGGAAAGACTGCTTCAACCCAAATTTGAGCATTGTATCAAAAACTCGGAAAGAAACAATTTTGTTTTCTTCAAAGTCTTAGGGATGAAGTTGGGGGCAGGGGCAGAGCAAGAGAGAAATGTTGAGTGGGGAAAAGAGTGGAGTGGTAGAGAGAGTAAGAGAAGTAAGAGAGAGGGAGAGAGAGAGAGAGAAAAAGTGAGAGACAGCCAGAGAGAGAGAGAGAGAGAGAGAGAGAGAAAGAGAGAGAGAGAGAGAGGTTCAGGAAAGAAGCCATACTTATATTAATCTAGACAAAACAGGGCTCATTGATTACATTGGAAATGTAATCTATCTACCCAACTGTAATCTCAAGAGTGGTACTTTGAAATGATTTCCTGAAAGTGTATATTGTATTGTTTTATGCCTCACTGTGAGAGGAAGAGTATGGGAGAATACAAAAGGGCCAGTCTCTCACCTGGCTGTCAGTTTATGACTCAGGTCTCACAGCAGCGGTGTAGGACAATTTGGTGTGAATTAGGAACAGCAGATGCAGACCCATACCAGGCGTGTAGCTTAGCATGCAGAGCACAGCGGAGATTTTAGCCCCCATTTGTCTGCATTGCCATACCAGTTTGTGTAGTGAACTCCCCGCCCAACCCCATGTGTCAGCCCTGTTACAAAGAATTGAATTGCTCTTAGGCTCCAGGCAGCAGAGAGGGTAAGGAGAGCCTTCAGATCTCTGTGAAGATTTTCAGGTCTCGTACAAGCTAGAACTTCTACGATATTTTGATTTGTTTCTAGAATTCAAACTATCCAAGTAAATGTGAATCACAGTGGCAATGTCACAGAGTTGGCTAGTTTGAGGGAGGTGTACATGGAGAGATCAAGGAGGAAAGAGGTGCTGCCAGCCAGACACATCACATAGGCCCATCCTGGCAATCAATCAAGAGGCAGGTGTTTCAGTCAGATTGCTCTCACAGCCGTAAACTAGTTATAATTTTTATGTTTTCACAAATAACTACAGAAATAGTTTCAGAATTTGCTATATATACATATATATATTCACACACATACAAGATTCATATACATGTTTCATATATACCTCTATGAATCCTAGCCATTCTTCCATATGACTTACTTTAAACTATTATAATAAACAACAAACTATCTGATAAGTGCAATTATTATAAATATTACCTATTGTGTCTACTATAACAAAACATGAACTACGTAAATAAGGAAGTCATTAACTTACCTGGGGAAAGTTAATGACTTCCTTATTTACATAGTTTAAAATCATGACTCAATCTTACTGACTATTCTTTATTGGTAATTAACTAAACTTCTAACATATTTTGTTCATATAAATGATTAAGTTGAAAATATTTTGCACATATTTCCAGTATTTTTTTCAGCTTTGTTCTCTGTTCCTATCTCCCTTTGCAAATTCAGTGAAAATCTGGGTAATAAGATATTACTGATCAAATATGAATTCTGTTTGTGTCTTTATTTGCATCAGTTTGGATTGTCCTTAATTAAGTCTGGCCCACTTTTTTTCATTTAGAGTTATTAAATATTGTGTGTCCTGACTAATAAAGTTTATAGTTGTAAGAGATGTAGAGGTACTTTATCTTCCCTATGTTTAAGTTTCTTTTGTTTGTATGTTCAAGACAGCCTCTTTAGAACTTTTTACTTTATTAAAACAGGCAATTTTAAAATTCTTTTAATTTTTTAATATCTAATGCTTGATATGATTCAAAAATTAAAATGATTTATAATATATGCAAGAAGAAATCTTACCACTACTTCATCCCTGTTCTTCCTCTTACTTCCAGCCATTTTTAGTCAAGTCTTGTTAATCTTTTCTATGTATTTTAATGAAAATGAAAGGAAAACCAAATATACATTCTTATTTTTCTCTCATTCTTTCAAAAACAGGCAAAATTTAAAATTTCTCCCCATAATGCCCTTTTAATCTTGCTACTGACTCATCAGTCAGTTGGAAACTCTTCTTTGCAAAGAGGATTAATGAAATCATTTAATATACACTCACAAGATCTCCATACAGTTATCAAAATTAACAAGCGGATTTTAAATAAACATTTATTGATTGCACTCTTACAAGTTTCAGAATCAATTGGCTAGTTTGCTGGAAGGTCAGTGCTTGAGTTAAGGCTATCAGAGAGGAAGCCTGGTCCTCTTTAGTGCCTGGAACATTCTGGTTCACTGTCCAGGCTTCTCCCTTCCTGGTTTGATGATTTGGATAAGTACTGTGCTATTTCTTCATAATTTGAAATTTTTAAATTTCTAACATAAAAGCTATGCTAAAGATGCCACATGGGAAAGTTGTGTACAAATCTAAGAATCGGTTAAGGATGTTTTATGAAAAATGTAATTAAAAAAAATCTCTTAATTTCAAAATCCTGTATAAAGTGATGTTGCAAAAGAGTTTGACCTGTTTACATTTACAATGTTGAAAAAATTTTGATGCTAACAGTTGTCTCTAGTGTGATCAGATCATCGACTGATTATAAAACTGGAAGTTTTCAATTAACTTGAACCCTTCCTTCTCCTTATGGCTAATATTTTCATTCAGGGGTGGCTAAGCATTCTTATTTACTAATGTGGATTTCATTAGTTGCATTAGTTGCTTATTAGTAAAACCTTGCTCTTAGTCCCCAGCATTCCATGCTACAGACCATGCTGCACAGACAGTGATTAGTGTGACCTGCCATCCTCACCACCATATTGCTAATGGATATCCCTTTCAACCTCAGAAGTGTCCTGGATTGGATAAGAAATTATGTGGTCACTCTAAAAGAAGATTTCCCAATGGTAGTAATGGCTGACCTTTATTGGGCATTTGCTCTATGCCAGGCACTGTGCTAAAGTATTTACATATATGATTTCATTTATAAGTGCATATAGCATAACTTCCATTACGCAACTGGTATTATGATATTTATACCACAAAAGACAATGGAAGCTAAAAGGTTAAGTAATTTATCCAAGGTCATACAACTAGTAACTGAGGAAAGAGGACTTGAATTCAGGCTTGTTGGAGCCACACAATAAGTATTTGTTACTAAGACTTTGTTACTAAGACCAGGAGGTGGCCACCAGTGCCCAAGTTTGTTTGGCAGCAGCTTGAGGAGCTTGGGACCACGAAGTTTCTTTTGATTGCATGAAATTTATGCAGTCTGTTCATCTGCTAAATAAATAAACTAGTTCTTTTTTTTTTTTTTAATAAATGCCTAGGCAAAACAATTTTTTTATTTTTTTTTTGAGACAGGACCAGTAATCTTGGCAGTGTTATGTTACAATGGCTTTTTAAATTTGTACTCGATACCATTTTAATTGTTCAGTTCAATGGGTGCATTAGGGACAGTGGTTCACTGTTTCACTTTGGAAAAGCTGCTCTCTGTCAGGTTTGTGAACAGCTTTATTGTTTAGTTCACGTAAAGGTCAGCAGCTCTAAAAATATATACTTTAATGGATGATGTAATAGATATTTTATATGTGTCGCAGGTGCTTTCCCTCAGTGGTTAAAATGGGTACCTTTGTGCCTTCTGCAGACAAGGTATATGTCTGTGTGGTCTGTGAGTGAGTGTGTGTGTGTGTGTGTGTGTGTGTGTGTGTGTGTGTGTTTGCACATCTTGTTTGAAAGCCCAGTCATACAAACATAGACACTGGGTACTTCAATCTCTATCTCATGAGATGTCAACATTTCCTATGAATCTGTTGTATGTCATTGGATTTGATAGGCTTTTTGCCTGTGTAACTTCAAAACACAGACTTTTGTTCAGAAAAAAAAGATTTGTTGTGTGTTTTGTTTGATTAAAATAATGGGATCAACTGATTCAGTTTAGCTTAGCAGCCTTACAGGTAACTTCAAACCTATCTCAGCTTTTTCCTGGCCTAAGAGATCATTCCTTTCCTTTTGTTTCTTTTCTTAGCTTGATGAAGTGTTAAGATTTGTTCATTTCAAAGCAGACCATTTAAAAATGAAGAAGCCATATTGTTTAGTTCACTGGACTGGGAACCTTAGAGACATGTTCTATTCTCAGCTATGGAAAACTTTCTTAAAGCAAAATCACATGACCTGTGACAAAAAGATATTCCTCTAGTTTGAGAGAGTACATTTTACTTTCTAATCTGTGTTGAAAGCGTAGTATTAACTGGAAAGTTCTTGGCAAAGTTATGCTTTCTAAACAGGCAAGTTCCAAATCCTGGCAGTGAATATTCCTTTGAGTTATGTTTTTTTTTGTGTGTGTTTTTTTTAACAACTTTTTAGTCTCTTCTCAACTGTTATCCTTCCCACTAGAATAATACAAGATTAATATATCCAGTGGGGGTATGAAGATATATTTGATGAAGTTACTATAAATCCCTTATGAAAGTGTTACTACATATAATCCCCAAACTCTAGCTGTCTGGGGGCTGGGGTGGTGGTGGGGAAATTGGGGTACTCTGCTCTGTAGCTGGGACTGTTGGGACTCAGTGCCTGACACCACAGGGAAATTGATCTCTTTAGTTATGCTGGTCCAGGCTTTGACATTCTTCTCCTTGACCTTTTCCTTCTGTATTCAACCAAGAGATACGTGCATTAAAAACAAAAAAATAAAATAAAACAAAACTTCCTTAAGGAAATAAGGAAAATTATTAAGGAATAAACAAACCTGGAAACCACATAGTGAACAAAATGCAGTTTCTGAAGATGGTGCAGTGAGCAATGCGTAGTACCGTGTTTCCCCGAAAATAAGACCGGATCTTATATTAATTTTTGCTCCGAAAGGCGCATTTAGGGCTTATGTTCAGGGAATGTCATCCTGAAAAATCATGGTAGGGCTTATTTTCCAGTAAGGTCTTATTTTCAGGGTAACGCAGTACGTAATTGTTTTCAGAAGAATTAAGCTCTAGTGGTTTTGTGCCTTTAAGCAACTGACTTAATCTCTTCTTTGCTCTTCATCTGTAACATAGCTTTTTCCTGGCCCAAGAATATGCTTCATACAGCTAGTCTGGGATCAAATGGTAAACATGAAAGGTAGATGTAAAAGGTAGATGTTCAGTTGTGTTGACATAAGGCCGCCTTGGGGCTGTTAGGTACATACCATGCACAGCCCAGTTGTTTTTCTCTACTTTGTGGAAGCCCTCAGGAGAAGTAATTTCACATTGTGTGCATAACACACGGTGGAATTCTCTCCATCTGCATGATCTCCCCTCTCTTCTAGTTTTGTCTTGTGGCTCCCTAACCGAGGTCCAGGCTTGTCTGCTCTGGCCATAGTTTGTACTGTTTTCTCTTTGCAGCCACTCTTCAGCATTCTTACCCTCTCCTCTCTTGTTCTACCCCAATCCCTTCATCACAGAGAGAAAGGCTTGTTTTCCCTGAGTCTGAACTAACTCGTGACTACCTCCCATGCCCCTCTGAAGTTGCCTAGCTTTAAGTCTTCAGAGTTCTGTCTTCTCCCAGCTCTGGTTCTTGGCTGGGTTGGCTTATCCGAAGCATTTTTTTTTTTTTTTTTTTTTTTTTTTAATTTTGAGACAGACTCCTGGCCTTCTTCACCTGGGCTTGAGTGTGAGTCTGGCTTGCTAGTCTCACTGCCTTTGGGATTAGAAGCTCTTTCTACTTCATTCTGCAGCCATCTCATTGTGTTCCTGCACAGCAGCGGATAGACACGGCTCTTGCCTAGTCTTGAAAGACTCCATCTCCCCTAAGATTCTTTAAATGAATTTCCATTTCTCGCTTGAGAAAGCAAAAATGAGAATGAAGAAACCCCTTAAGTGTTTCTGTCCTGCTCAACTAACTACTGACTGTGGTGGCACTACTAGTAGGGCTGTGATAACCGCAGCAGCAGCTGCGGCAGCAGCGGCCGTCATCATCTTCATTGCTGTCATTGTAGCAGTTAGCATTTATTGCTCCTTTTTACAGCCAGGTATGATGAAAACTTCTTTATATGCATTGCATTGTTTAAACCCCACAGCAACGCTGTGAAATGAGTCAGTTACTATTTCCCTTGTACAGTTGAAGAAATTGAGACCTCTGAGGGGTGAAGTAACTTGCCTGAGGTCACAAAACTAATAGTCTGGAGAATCACTATGCAAACCCAGGTTATCTGATTTCAGAACCTGAACGCAGTGCGATCTGTATAGTATTGTGCAATATATTCATTAGCTCTGTCGCTGACTCAAATGCCCATAGGAGCCAGGCCAGAAATGAAAATTTGTAGAGAGAGCCCAGGGTTAGCAAGGCGACAGTGCCAGCTGGATATTAAATGGCAGCTGACATCATTCCTCAGTGTTGGGGTGTCTTGAGCACTGTTGGGGTGTCATGAGGACTGTCACTTACTGGGGAACATATATCCAGGGTGAAAAAAGCTAGCTGCTTCTTACTCCATCGGTTGTTATCTTAAGGGAATAAGCTTCTGAAACATGGAAATATAGATTTTATATCATATTTCCTGATTATTAAGTGCTGACAATGAACTCAAATAACAAAACTAAACTAAACACTGTGAAGGTTAAAGTAATTACATTTGGGGACCAAATTTGGCCTGGTTTGTAACCTCTCTCAGGCCAAAAATTTTGCAACATTGTAACCATTTCAGTGAGTGATGACAGTGTACGAGAAGAGATGTATTGTTCCCCATTGGCCAATAGCTGGGCCATCCTTCGCCATTCCATCTACTATTGCTTAACAGACGACTGGAAAATCCCCTGCTTATTAAATGTTGTGTAAAGACTTTATAAAACACATAAAGTAAATAACAGTCTATCCTATTCTTGAGTACCTACTGTGTGCCAAGCACTTTAAATATGCTATTTTATTCATTTTAATTCCATAGATTAACCAGGTGAGGAAAGAGGTCTCAGAAGTTAGATAACAACAACAGCAACAACATCTCACCAAAGGCATTCCTCTAGAAAGGGGCAGCATGGGTTTGAATCTGCATGTGCATTATTCCACTGCTGCCCAGCTCTCCTGCCGTTACTGTGAAATACTGCAGGGAGACTAGCCTTATGCTAGAATTTAAGTAAGCAGAGACAGGCTAACCCTGTTGTTGTGATTTTCAGTTTCTGGGGGGGATAGTTCCTTAAATCAAAATGATCTCTGAATGCCACTGGAAATGCTTCCATTTCCCCTTATTATCCAGCCTGAAATTCTAGCCTTCAGAGATCCTTTTGCGTTAACAAGCACATTCCTGGGAAGGCCCCTGCTTAAGCAATCTTTCCTTCATTCACATGTGAACATGAAGTTAATCAGATTACATGGTTCAAACAACTACCTGAGATCTTGGGAATTTTCCTGAAACAGCAGGGAAGGGGAAGGGGCCATTCTGAAGCAGGGGTCATTGTTCAGGTGGAGTGATTGGGTTGGGGAACTTGGAATAGGCCCTTTGTGTCACAGGCGGGCTTCTGGCTGCGTCAGAAGCAGGAGAGTGGGCACGCAAGTTTGTTGGCTACTTTGTTTTTCGCCTGGAGCTGTCCTCTCAAGTAGACGAGGCCATGTTATCGCTTGGTGCTTTATATCCTGTTATATTTATATTACAAGAATGCAACATTTTTGCTTTGAAAAGATTTTGAACATATTTTATACTTCTAAAATAAAAATATAATCTTAAAAAAATAAATGTTTTGATCCAATGAGTAATAATAATAATAATAATAATAAAACAAAGCTGAAGAAATAATCACAAAATGGCTCTCTAAGGGATAGGATTATGATGGACTTTTTAAGTATTTTCTGAATTCTTTATAATATGATAACATATTTTAAAAGGAGGACAAAAAAGAGTTTTGTTATTGAAGCAGAATGAGTGGAAAAAAAACTCTTAGTTATCAACGTGTGATAAGAACAGGGTGGGGAAGTTTTACTTGCTTATGCACTCAAATCTGAAATTACCTCAAGGAGAGAGGTCCTACTGAGAGTACAGGGCAATGAAAGGCAGCAGTGGAGGGACTTGCTCTCCTTCTCCCTACTCCTGAAGCCCCCAGGAGTGTGCGTTTCCCCCCGATTTTTTTCCTTCTTCAGGCGACAGAGAGAAGACTTGGAAGAATTGAGGGTGATTCAGTGCTGAGTTCCCTGACATCTGCTAAGCCTTAGTCCTGTTATTTATTAGACAGCTTTGCCCAAAACAGCCCCTTTAATGTGCCAACCCTTGTACAATTTGCTCATGTTTCCTTGCAACATGAATTCGCTCTCTCCAAACTGTTTGGTAATTCCAGAATAGTTCTACTTTCTTCCCTGTTCCTTTCATTTTGGACTCTTATGAAAAAATTGTATTCCTTTATTACGTTTCAGGTGCAACTTGAGATCCTCGACTCAATTCCCTAATTATTGGTCAGTGGTAATTGTTGCTTTTCCTTAACTATAATATATGGTCTTTCTGCAAAAGTTTGAAGTTTCCAGGAATAGAAGAGGAGTACTTTTTCAACTTTACTGAAGCATAACTGACAAATAAAATTGTAAGATATTTAAGGTGTACAATGTGATGATTTGATATAAGAAGAACAGTATGAATGTGTCCATATATTAACATAGAATAGCTAAGTTTTACTTTTTATAAATAAACTCAAGACTGATGGACAGTGACTGTAAGTGGAACAAAGTTCAATGATACAGATTCAGCTCTTTGTTCGTACCCATTTCTCACTGGTCAGTCTCCAGAGTCTTTTAGAGGTATAGAAGAATAAGAAGGCTCCAAAGAAAAATATCAGAGGGTAGGAATTCAGAAAGCTCTTTGACCATTAAAGGCAAAATGGTCATCATATCTTTTAAAATCAAATGTGTTATATAATTATTTCATTTGTCTAATTCACAGAGATCTGGTACTAGGAAAGGCTTTTATGGGCAACTGCTCTATTCTCTGTGGTATTCTTCTAGATAAAAACCATTTGTTCCGTTCCCCAAAAATCTGCTCCACAGCAGTGTCTTTTAATATGACACGTTCCTCAATGATTTCTCTTTAAAAATCTATCCACCTCTGTGATCTGTTCTCTTGTCAGCTCATCTATTTAATTTTGGCTGCCCTTTTCTAAATTGAAGCCATCAGTGTTCTTGGCACCAGCAGATTTCTGTCAATCCCCTTTTCATCCATTGTTTCTCTGTCTACAGCTAAGCCTGCCCACTTGGCCCCCTAACCTGTAGCCATCCAGAATTGCTTGCTCCAACTCTCACAAACACGTACTGCTCTTGTGCCCCTCCCCCACGCCTAACTTAAATAGCTGTGTCTTCTAAGGCCTCTCTCCCTATGCATGATGAAACCACCCTACTACCATGTTTCCCCGAAAATAAGACCTCGCTGAACAATAAGCTCTAATGCATCTTTTGGAGCAAAAATTAATATAAGACCTGGTATTATATTATATTATATTATGTTATATTGTATTACATTATACCTGGTCTTATATTATGTAAGACCTGGTCTTATTGTAAGACCCGGTCTTATTTTAGAGCCGGGTCTTATATTAATTTTTGCTCCAAAAGACACATTAGAGCTGATTGTCCGGCTAGGTCTTATTTTCGGGGAAACATGGTATTCTTTAGACTCACTTTGCATATAACATGCCCCTGCCTTTCTGCACTTTGGCCTTCTGCCTCCAGCAAAATGGAGTTGTGTGCCCTTTGTGTTCCAGTAACTCACACGGCAGGATTTTTGTCTCACTCTGCAGACCAGTGTTCTTCCAGGGAGAGTGCATGCAGTTCAGTCCTATGCAGGAAGGTGCAGGAAGGCGGTGCTAGATCTTCTATTTATATTTATTTCAAATCCAAGGCAATCAAGTAAGCTTTTCTAATCTTTAATGCATGGATCCATCCTGGTACCTTCATCGAGTCCCTCATTATACCAAGTTTGATTTCACTCATTTGCTCATATTCAGCATGTTGAGAAATATTGTAATTTCACCTGCTTTTAAGAGGATTTACAGATTATGTTAACTTCTTTTTAACTAAAACTAACCTTCACAAAATGGACAAGTGCCTTAAACCTATTCTTATAAAGGTCCCTGGCTTCCAGATGATACTTGTAATGTAGGCACAACAAATGACAAGGCAGAGCTTACTCGTCTATGAGGACACCCTCAGCGGTGGTCTGGCACGTGATTGTGGGCAATAATATACAACGGCCCTGCCATCAGACCCATTATAGGTAAAAACAATCATAATAGCAATCTGACTGCGATTAAGAACATTTAAAATATAAATTTACATCAACTATTGCTATCTAATAGGAACAATATCCTAAGGGTTTATTCTGTCCTGGATTATTAGATGAAAGGAATATAATAGTAGTCATAATATGTAAAAATTATAATAATTTACAAATAGGAAATATCCATTATTGACAAAATATAGTAAAAGTATTGACTAGGAGTATGTAATAAAAACATTTAGAGACCACTACCATGAGTTTAGACACTATCTGCTTAGAGTTCTGTGGATAGAGGCTTTGTAGCTCCAGCACCTAGCACAGGTCTGACAATTACGTTCGTGAACTCATCCTAGAAAAAGTGCCACATACCTCATTGCTGAATATCATTATGGTCACCTTCGAAGTACTCCACTTGGGACGGTATGCACCGATGCCAGTGCCTAGTCCACCCTTCAAAGCAATTTTGGAACTTTTTCTGAATGGCCATCAGAGCCATGGTCGTATTAATATTACCCTTGATGTCATCAAATGTCTTAAAAATGTTTTCCTTTCAATATTTCCTTTATCTTCAGGTGAAGAAAGAAGTCACTGGGGGCCAGATCAAGTGAGTAGGGAAGGTGTTCCAATACAGTTATTTGTTTACTGGCTAAAAACTCCCTCACAGACAGTGCTGGGTGAGTTAGTGCATTGTTGTGATGCAAGAGCCATGAATTGTTGGTGAAAAGTTCAGATCATCTAACTTTTTCACGCAACCTTTTCAGCACTTGCAAATAGTAACCTTGGTTAACTGTTTGTCCAGTTGGTACAAATTCATAATGAATAATCCCTCTGATATCAAAAAAGGTTAGTAATATCATTGCAGCAAGTTTGCGAACTTAATTGTCAGATCTCATATGCTCAGTAAATACTGAGTGAATAAATCAATGAAAGAACCAATACAGAAAGGTGATTGCTCTGCAGAGAAACCTAAGTCACTTTTTCTATTTTAAGCTCGTACCCAGAGCAATCTAAAACTAGGGGTGGGGAACGAAGATGAAACAATCAGATGACTCAGATGCAGGAAGTGGATTTATGTCTGAGTCCATGTGGTAAAATGATGACCCTGCAACGTGAATACGTCTGGTGAGGTCATCACTTCCTGTCTCATAGGGAAAGAGAGACTGCCAGTTAAATGGAAGAATTTGAGATTATTCTCCTTGTGATTTCATGCTAAAACTGCACGTCAGTGCTCAGATCCCCACCCAGGTCTTGGCTTCTCACACCTTCCACTTGTGCCTGTTACTGTGGAAACTTTGTGGAACCTTGAAAGGCTCACCTGAATTCCTGAATGATTTTATCTCTAGTGTGATTACAGTCCCAAAGGTATTTTCTGATAAATGATTACAACTTTACTTATATAACCCTGCAATTGTTATTAAAATTACATAAGCAAAAGTGTTTTAAGTTCATGTCTTGCTACTGCACCAAAAATCTCACATTGGGACTCACCTGTTTTACTGTTTAAGGATTTTCTTTGGAAGTTCTGGGTTCCTGACAGAGGGATCCTTTCATCATTTCTAATCATAAATAACATTAACTGCTAATGAAAGCAATATGGGCTAGCAGGTTGTGTTTTCAAAAGTAAAGAACAATATCATTCTCCTAATATTTTAAAGAAGCAAAACAATTTCAATAACTAGTCGTATAAAGTAAAGCCTCATTACTTTGCTAGCATATGTTCAATTCATCTATGTCATCTTAATTAAGTGTTCTCTAACATTGTATGGTAGTCGTAACCTAACCTAGTATGTCTTAGGACTAGTAATGTAGGCATTTCAGAAATAATATTGATCTTTTAATTACTTTCTGCCAAACATTTACAATGCCTGAGTGTATTCTTCAGGACTCTTAGTCATAATGCAATCTATTAGTTTAAGCAAAAGAAAAAATAATGGCCCAGGAATACCAACAGAGGTGGAACAAATGAAACCAAGGAAAGGGTAGGATTCAGTGTAGGCCTCAGAAAAATTCACCACTTCCCTTAGCACGTCAGCTTCATACATGCTTTCTGTAGGCCTGTTTCTTTTAATAGAAAACATGGTTTATGACAGCTGTTAAGCTTTATATCTTAGAACTTTAGTCACTGGATAACGGCTGACTTGAAGCTTTCTTTGGCTTTAAGTTTACAATCTTGGAGAAGGAATTTTGTTTACAAAAGACTTTGGCTATTAAAAAGGGTTTGAAACATTTTTGCTCTAAGCCATTAATTTGCAATCCCACCACTCTTTTCTTACCCCCTGTTATATCCCCACCTGCTTTTCCAGGCATCGTTTCCCTCATTCTGAACTTGGATCTCCCTGCCTACTCCTCCCTGCATCTTGATCTCCTCCTGGCATATTTGGCCCTTAGATTTTCTGTTCCTTGTGCTTGATATGTCTTTTATTCTTTCTGTCCTCTCATGTTGAGTGAAGACTCTCCACCCAGGGAGTCCCCTTCCAGATTTCTGTCTGGGAAGAATTGAACCATATAATGTGCAACTTTCAAGATTACATAAACCATAGCTGTGTTAAAATTTCCTGATGCTTTCAAAGGTTTTCACTTAAGGACAAAAGGCAATTATTTTATATCTACTGGAGTCCCAAGCAGCATGTAAATAGGGTAGACGTTCTTAAAATAACTTCATTTGAAAAATGGGACACCTTCATCAGACAACTAGAATTTTTCTCTGAAACAAGTGCTAAGAAATGAGCTTGATTTGTAAAAAAGTACAAAGAGATTGTAGCATGGGAATGAATGATCGATACAGTCTTTCTGTTTCTGGACAATCAATTAAGGCTCCTTCTGCACCAGCCACAGCAGCGCCTAACCTGAGTCCGGTTTGACAATGACATTATTTCACTATGACCAAAGGAGGTGCCAGCCCATTTTTAGAGCAGGACATTTCATCTTCACTATTCCTCTTAAATTTTTGTGCTGAATTTAGAAAATGTGAGAAACTTGTCCTGGAAATACATTTTAAGTATTGAGAAAAGCATTATTAATTAAGTCAGAGGGCAGGATGAATCTAAGTAGGTAAGACAGTGGTCATACAGAGCATTCTTTGCTTACCTCTATAGTAAAAATATCTTTAAATGAAGAAAAATTAAATTTAGCTCTAATTAGTTTATGAAGTCATGGATAAGTACTTTCGAAACAGTAATGATCTAGCCCTTAAGGGAATGTGGGTTGAAAATTGGAGTTGATCTAGGATTAGCTCAGTCAAGTTTATCATAATCTTCTCAGGTTGTGCAATTGATTAGCATTGAGTTCTACCAAACATAAACTATCTTTGTTTTTTGCTCTAGGTTATTCTTATATAGAATATTTGAAAGAGGTCCTGCCTATTTAAACTGAAATCAAATTTATTGAAGAACTATTTAGCATCTGTTTGTATTACCTTCAACTTGTAGAGAGAATGAAAATATATTATTACGTTATAAGGAGTTATTCTCACACTGAAGATCACACATATTCTAGGAGATTTGTATGTTCTCTTGGAGAATTTAAATATTTCATGTTTCTATTTCCAACGCAATTTTTAGAAATAATATAAATATATGGTCTTAAATTCATTGATACACTTTTGGTCCCTATTTTTGTGCTCATGGATTAATGATGACATTAGTGCCACATGATCACCCAAGTGACAGTCTATATTTTAATGTATTGTTTCTCAAATTAGACTCTAAGAGTCACAGAGACTATGGACACATTTTCATGCATCTGTGAGTACCTTGTAATAACATTAATAACTAACTTTTTCTTTTGCTGATATTTTTGATACCAGATGCTCATCTTAGAAATGTTTATATATTACCTGCCATAATTCTCATGACTCTAGGAACTACCACTATTATCTTCACTTTAAAGATGGGAAAACTGAGGCACAAAGAAATTAAGGAACTTGCCAAAGTCCTCAGAGCTGGGTTTTGAACCTAACATTTTAGCTCCAGAGATCACACTCTTGAGTAGTGTGATATTTTCCCTTCCGGGTAGGCATGATGGGTACTGTTCCTTTCCTTTGTCATGGTTACCCATATTTATGATCATTAAAAAGTAGTTGCTTTAATTAATTGAATGAATATAGATTTCAATTTTGTGGAATAAGAAAGCTTGACTCATGTCCTTTTTAAATCTCTTTCTCCTTGCCTTTCATAGCTTCTAAATAACCATTGATTTACTTTCCCTTAATATGCATACTGTTGCATTTTTTAGAGTTTATATGATTGGAATCATTAAATGTTTACTCTTTTCCTTTTTTTTTTCTGGTTTCCTTTATGTTGCATAATTACTTTGAGATTCATCAGTGACATAAGTAGCTCAGCTTTATTTTTTTTGCTCTCTTTGAATATACCAGTATTAGTTTATACATTCATCTCTTTATGGACATTTGGGTAATTTCCAGTTTTTTGACTACTGTAAATAAGTCTGTATAAAAAAACATTTACTGGTCCCTATTTTAAGAGTATGACTACTTATAGAAGAAATTAATCTATTTATCAAATACTTTTAGAGTTGTCAATAGACAACTTAAATCGTAATGCAACAAAGAAGAGAATTTCTACTGAGGTATATTATCTTCTTAGGAAGAAGACAATGTTTCCTCTACCCAGTTTCCTCTTCTTTCTCTTTCCTTTCAGAACAATCAGTCCTAACGCCTTTAGATGAGGCAGAACAAGGCTGGTTTCTACACTGGAAGGAGGAGGGAACTGTAATGGCCCAGAGCATGGTATTGGAGTCCAAAAAGGGGAAGAAAGGGATTTATTTGGGGGTGCTGATCTGCGCTGATGTCAAAGACCAACCAGGAGAAAGACTGCATCTCTGTGGAGGAGCAGCCTGATGTGCATGTCAGAACTCAAGGGAAGTGGTGGGAGGGGGAGCACCTATGAGTGGGGGTGACTCAGAGGCCAAGCAAGGTGAGGAGAGTGTGAATACATAGTGGGGGCTGCCTGACATGAGGTTTTGAAATTCAACTGGAAAGGAAGACGTCTCTATGCAGTAGGGAAGGGGGCAGTGTGGGGAGTCAGAGCTTGGAAGGAGTCTATTTGGAATGGTATAGTCTGCCATCGTGTGTTGGAGCTTATGTGGTGATGGCGAGGCATCTGCTGTAGGTTGTGGGAACGCAAATCGGGTTAAGAGGGTATTTGTGTGGAGTAGTGGTGGCATAAAAATCAGAGATTGGTTATGGATAGGGAGTTGATCTAATAAGATACATAAAGAGTAATGAGGATTGGGTTTCTTACTGTTGGAATAAGAAACGGGGAAAACTAGAATGAACTTTATACTGTTGTATTGCAGTTGGAGATATCCGTGTGCATGGTGTTCTACCTATCTATGTATTTTTTAAAGACTTTTATTAAAATGCACCTAACATATATTACTTTAAGGTGTACACAATAGTTATTCAACATTTATGTACCTAAGGAAGTGATCACCATAAGTCCAGCAGCCATCTGACACTGTACAACATTATCACAACATTATTGACTATATTCCCTATGCTGTACTTTACATCCCCATGACTTCTTTGTTTTACACCTGGAAATTTGAACCTCTCGTTCTCCTACACCTTCCCCACCCCCTTTTTAATTTTTCAATTGTAGTTGACTTTCAATACTATTTTATATTAATTTCAGGTGTACAGGATAGTGGTTAGACATGTATTTAATTTAAGAAATGATCCCCCTGACTAGTCTAGTACCCACCTGGCACTATACATAGTTATTACTGTATCATTGACTATATTTCCGATGCTATACTTTATATCACCATAACTATTTTTTAACTACCAACTTGTGCTTCTTAATCTCTTCACCTTTTTCACCCTGCCCCCCAACCCACCTCCCATCTATCACCCTGATAAATCTAGTACCCATCTGACACCATACATAATTATTACAATATTATTGACTGTATTCCTTATGCTACACCCTACATCCCCATGACTACTGTGTAACAAGCATTTGCATGTCTTAATCCTTTCCCCTTTTTTACCCATTCCCAACCCTCCTCCCATCTGACAGCCATGAAAATATTCTCTGTATCTATGAGTTTGTTTCTGTTTTGTTTGTTTGTTTGATTCCACATGTAATTTTGTTTGTTAGATTCCACATGTAAGCAAAATCGCATTGCATCTTTTTTTTGTTGTCTGACCTACTTCACTCAGCACTGTATCCTCCAGGTCCATCCAGGCCACTACAGATGGCAAGAACACGTTCCCATTCATGGCTGAGCAATGTTCCATTGTATCTATGTACCACCTTCTTTTTATCCATTCATCCATCCACGGACACCCAGGCAGCCTCTACATCTGGGTCATTAAACAATGCTTTAATGAACATACGGGTGCACATGTTCCTTGGAAGTAGTATTTCAGATAGTTACCCAGAAGTGGGATTACTGGGTCCTTCTTTGTCATGTGTTACAGCCTTTGTTTTAAAGTCTATTTTGTGTGGTTTAAGTATTACTACCACAAACTTTTTTGTGAGTTTGTTTTAATTTTCTGAAATATCTTTTCCCCATCCCTTTACTTTCAGTCTGTGTGTGTCTTTTGATCTGGTTAGTCTCTCCTAGGCAGCAATGTAAGGGGTTTTTTGTTGGTTTTTTTTTTTACTCTTTTAGCCACCCTATCTTTTGATTGGAGCACTTAATCCATTTATATTTAAAGTAATTGTTGATAGATATATAGTTATTGCCATTTATTATTCTTATTTTTTTCTTTCTTTCCTTCTTTCTTCCTTCCTTTCTCTCTCTCTCCCTTTTTTTCTTTCTTCCTTTCTTTCTTTCTTTTTTTTTTTGTCTTAAAGAAGTCCCTCTAAGATCCTTATAATACTGATTTGGTGGTGAGGAACTCCTTTAGCTTTTTCTTGTCTGGGAAGCTCTTTATCTGCCCTTTGATACTAAATGATAGCTTTGCTGGGTAAAGTAGTCTTAGTTGTAGGTCCTTGCTTTTCATTACTTTGAATATTTCCTGCCAATCCCTTCCAGGCTGCAAAGTTTCTGTTGCAAAATCAGCTGATAGTCTTATGGGAGCTCCCCTATAGGTAACTAACTGCTTTTCTCTTGCTGCTTTTAACATTTTCTCTTTGTCGTTAACTCTTGGCATTGTAATTATGATGTGTCTTGGTGTGGGCCTCTTTGAGTTCATCTTGTTTGGGACTTTCTGTGCTTCCTGGACTTGAATATCCACTTCCTTCACCAGGTTAGGAAAGTTTTCAGTCATTGTTTTTTCAAATATGTTTTCAATTCCTTGCTCTCTTCTCCTTTTGGTACCTGTATGATGTGAATGTTGGTGTGCTTAATTTTGTCCCAGAGCCCCTTAAACTCCTCATTTCTTTCTTTCTTTTTTTTTTTTTTTCCTTTTCTGATTGGGTATTTTCTGTTACCTTATCTTCTAAGTTGTGGATTTGATCCTCTGCTTCATTTAATCTACTGTTGATTCCCTTTAATGTATTCTTCATTTCAGTGCTTGTATTCTTTATTTCTGACTGATTCTTTTTTATGTTTTCTATCCCAATTTTTACATTTCCTAAATCTTCGCTGAAGTTCTCCCTCAAATCACTGAGCATCCTTATTATCGGTGTTTGGAACTCTGCATCTGGTAGATTGCTTGTCTCTATTTTATTTAGTTCTTTTTTTCTGGAGCTTTGTTCTGTTCTTTCATTTGGGAAATGTTTCTCTGTCTCCTCATTTTGGCTGCCTCCCTGTATTTGTTTCTCTGTATTTGTTTCTCTTTGGGAAATGTTTCTCTGTCTCCCCATTTTGGCTGCCTCCCTGTATTTGGTCTTAGTAGAGTGGCCTTTCGTAGTAGGTGTGCTGTGGGACCCAGTGGTGCAGTCTCCCTGATCACCAGAGCCAGTGCTCTAGGTGTGTCCCTTGTGTGGATTTTGTCTGGCCTTCTATTATAGTTGAGACTTGATTGCTGTTTTCATGTCAGTGGGAGGGATTGGCCCTCAGGCTGATTGATTGTGAGGACTAGCTATGACTACAGTGGAGGAGCTGCTGTTCAGGGGCTGACCCTCCAGAGCAGGGTTTGCTTTAGTGGGTCTCTGTTGCTTGCCCAGTCTGCCTTTGGTTGTGTCATCCTTGGAGGTGGCCAGGTGATGCTGTGGCCCAGTCTGAAGCTAGCCACTGAGACTGCCAGCCCCAGGGCCTCGTGGGAGGGGACCCACTGCAGGCGAAGTTCAGCCACAGCCTGTGTCCTGCTCCAGGCTACCTGGTATGAGCCACAAAGAAATCCAGAAATGACTGCTGCTTAAATTGTGCTTGGGAGGCCAAACCATGAACCAAGGCCAACTGTTGCTAGTGCCAGGGTTAGGGCTGCTCAGCTAGAGGTGCACAACATGCCAAAGCCAGATGCTCCTTGTTTGGGTTTTGTGAAACTTTGAACGATTTTAGGAATATCCACAGCATGAACCAAGGCAGGAAAAGCCACTGGAAGTGGCTTTGGGTGTGCCCAATATTTAGGTGGGGTGTGGTCTCAGGGTATCAGTAGGGTGGAACAGATGAAAGGTGATAGCCAGTTTGATGGAGACTCAGATTGGGGTCTGTCTGTGTCTGCATGCAGGAAGGGAGAACTCAACAAAGAAGCAATGGCTTCTGCCAGCTCCTCCATTCCAGAGAAAGCTGCCCTCCAGCCCTAGCCCTGAAGCTAGACAGTTCAGTTCGTCCCCGTGTGTACCTGGCATCTTTCGAGATGCTGTCCCAGCACTGGAGCTCAGAGTGAATGAGTCCATCAGCAAGTAAGTCCATGCACGGGCCCTTTAAGGGGAACACCTAGGAGTATAGCTGCCCTCTGTCTCACTCACATCTCTGCCGGTGTCACAACCAGAAATTATAGGGACTTCTCTCCCCAGCACTGAAACTCCGGGATGAGGAAGGGCTAGGATGCCTGGCTCCTTAGGGGGGAACTTGGCAACTGAGATATCCCTCCTGATTTTTTTTATGTTTTTTTTTTTTTTAATTTTATTGGGGGAGGGGGATAGGACTTTATTGGGGAACTGTGTTTACTTCCAGGACTTTTTTTAAAAGTCAAATTGTTATCCTTTCAACCTTAGTTGTAGAGGGTGCTGTTCAGCTTCAAGTTGTTGTCCTTTCAGTCTTAGTTGTGGAGGGCGCAGCTCAGCTCCAGGTCCAGTTGCCTTGCTAGTTGCAGGGAGCACAGCCCACCATCCATTGCGGGACTCGAAGAGTTGAACCAGCAACCTTGTGCTTGATAGGACACACTCCAACCAACTGAGCCATCCAGGAGCTCAGTGGCAGCTCAGCTCAAGGTGCCATGTTCAATCTTAGTTGCAGGGGCCAGAGCCCACAATGCCTTGTGGGACTCGAGGAGTTGAACTGGCAACCTTGTGTTGAGAGCCCACTGGCCCATGTGGGAATCGAACCGGCAGCCTTCGGAGTTAGGAGCATGGAGCTCCAACCGCCAGAGCCACCGGGCTGGCTCCATCCCTCCTGATTTTTAATGGTCACCCACGGAGCTTCTACATCTCTGCCCCTCCTATCAGTCTCCTATCAGCCTAGCTGGCTTCTTCCGTATGTCCATAGTTGTAGGGCTTCGGTTCAGCTAGACTTCAGGTGATTCTCAATAATGGTTGTTCGGTGGTTTAGTTGTAATTGATGTGGTCCTGAGAGGTTGTGAGCATAGTGTTTACCAACTCTATTGCTATCTTGACCTATCTATCTATTTTTTAAAGAGAAATAGAAATAGAAATAAATATAGCTGTGTGTGTGCACGTGTGTTTGTGTATTTCCTAGCCTTGCCCGTAGGGAGGGTCAAGGAGCAGTAACATCTCAATAGCTGTGAGCACATCTGGTGTCCAGATCTTAACTCCTAAATACCATCCTCCAAGGAACCAGAGCTCTTTGGAATAAAATAGTAAATTCTAGGACAGTGAAAAGCAAACCATGAGATGAAACTTGAAAAATATGTTATCCCAGAGGAGAAGCAAGTACTCAAAGAATGATTTCAAAAGGATATAGAACTCCTCAACCATATATGTATTTTTATATTCCTTTTGGTTCCCTGCAAGGACACTTGTTACATAGTTTGGATATAACAATGAGTTTTAAATTGATTTACCAAAGATAGATTGGCAAAAACTAGAACTAGAATGGGGCAGATTGTTAGAGCTAGGGATGGATATAGATTAAAAGTAAATGAAGATTAAAATAGACTGAATAGCCCTGACAACATAAGGGAAAATGGACTATGTGGGAAGGAATCTGGAAAGGATGAGGAGAAAGTCCCTAAAGAAGAAATGGACAGTTGGTGATTGCAGGGGCCTGGGCATTACCTTATTAAGAATTGTGTGAGAGAATAGCAAGAGATAGAAGAAGCTATCTTATGGAAAAAATGCTAATTCCAAAGATTATGGAGTTTGGACTATCTCTCTTCAGGTTGAGAGAACAATGGGAAAGATAGTTTCAAGCTGAGCTTGTGGTGATATCTGGATCCCCCAGTTACAAAGGCATCTGTTTATTTGAAAGTTAAAGTTGGAGAGGTTGGAGCTGTAAAAAGCTTATGAGAAAAAAGTAATCTGCACTGTAATCACATTGCATATGGCTAATTTGCCTTCACATATAGGGAAGCACTGATGTGTACTGCAATAACTCTTAAAATAGGCTAATCATTAACATTACTTGAGGAACTTTTAAATATACATACAGTCTCAGAAATCACCAGGAATCACTGCTATGGTGAAAAGGGTGAAACCAGTTGCTTCAAAACCTATTTTTGCCATTTCCTAAATGTGCATTCTTGAAAGTTATTTAACTCCTCTGAGCTACAGTTTTCTCACTTGTCAAGTGAGACTAATAGCTATTTTATAGTGTTATAAAGTACAGTAGAGATGTACTCTCAATAAATGTTAATTTCTGTTATCCCCTTGAACCCCCAATTAATACATATTTTTTTTTACTCTGTGATGCCTCTCATTATAACTAAAACCAAACAAAAAGTATACTCTAAAATCTTAGCTGAGAGTAATTTAACCAATTTCATGTAAAGGAGGGCTATACATTAGGAATGAGAGGCCAGGCCACACTCTTTGCACTTGAAGGCCTTGGGTAAGGCAGCAGTGCAGAAAACCAGGGGAGACGATGCAAAGCCTTTTGTTTCAGGAAGCCCTTGATGTTTTGGCAAATGGGCATGACCAAACAGATGGTGTCAGGGAATGTTCTCTCCCTTTTTCAAGTGACCCTGTCTTGCCAAAAGGCCATCTCACACTCTAGGAAGGATGCTGGGCTTCCTAAGAAGTTGCCAGAAACCTTGTTTGACCTACAGCAATGTGAGGAGGCTAAAACCTATCTTGCCAGGCCATGGAAGCTTAACTATAACACAGCTCAAAAGAGATAAGAAAAAGCAGGAATTCATTTGGTGTTTGTACTAAAATTGGATAAGTCTACAGAGGCAAATTTGTAACCTATAATTCCTTTACTTGTAAGATGTGTGTGTTCCCTTCTCATTCAATATTTTTCATACCATGTATTTTTATTTGTGTTTTATTTTTGTTTTTAAGGCTACACAGTATTCCATTAAATAGCTATGCCATCTTATTTAACTAAGCCCCTGAAAGGATATTTTTAGTTTCTTTTTAAGTATTTATTATAAACATACTATAATTAATATCTTCTTTCATAGATCTTGTGTATGCCTCTGATTATGTCTTTAGGATGAATTCCTAGAAGGGAAAATACTAGGCTTTCAATACACATTGCCAAATTAGTCACCAGAAGCCTCTAGCAATTTATATTTCTTTGATGGCATGTTGAAGAGTCATTTCACTACATACTTGTCATTACTGTGTCATTGCTATTTTTTAAATGTCTGTGAGTTTGTCAGATAACCAATAATAATAGCTAACATATAAATAGTGCTTATTACGTAGCAGGCACTGTTTTAGCACTTTGTATATGTAGCAGACAGAATTCTAAGATGGTACCTGAGACTCCCTGCCCCCTAGAGTATACACCTTGTATAATCCCCAGCAATGTAAATACGAGGAGTCATTACTCCTGTGATTATGTTATTTTATATTGCAAAAGGTATTTTGCAGAGGTAATTAATGTCTCAGATCAGCTAACCTTGTGATAGGGAGATTATCTGATGGGCTTTGTTTTATCAAATGAGCCCTTTCATCGGCGTTTAGAGGTCAGAGACAGAGGAAATCAAAGAAATTCAAAGTCTGAGAGGGGTTTAACATGAGAATGATTATCTCTGGTGGTCTTGAAGTTGGAAGGAGATACATGTCAAGGGATGCAAGCAACCTTTAGTTGCTGAGAGTGGCCTGTGGCCTACGACAATGAAATGGGAACCTCAGTCCTATAGCTGCAAGTAACTGAATTCAGCCAACAGTATGAATGAGACTTGCAAGTGGATTTTCCCCAGAGCATCTGTAGAAAAATTCCTCCTACTTGGTACCTTTATTTCAGCCTTGTCATTACCTGAGCAAAGAACCTAGCCATGCTAGACTTCTGACCTACAGAATTGTGAGCTAATAAATGGGTGTTGTTGGTTTTTGTTTTTTTTTTTAAATGGGGGACACAGAAGTCAGCTCAAAGTGGTTTTCACAGGCCAAATTGGGCATAATTGGAGCATCAAAATAAATAATTATAGTAACAGAGTGCTACCCATTGAATAAAATGAATCTATACAGATATAGACAAATAAAAACATACATAAATTAAGTGTTTAATAAGGAAT
The DNA here is from genome assembly GCF_004115265.2 of Rhinolophus ferrumequinum. Classification (NCBI taxonomy): domain Eukaryota; kingdom Metazoa; phylum Chordata; class Mammalia; order Chiroptera; family Rhinolophidae; genus Rhinolophus; species Rhinolophus ferrumequinum. The sequence goes on from NC_046291.1 coordinate 63,643,015, forward strand.
GGGGTATATACAGCATTTCACAGTAACTCTCTAAAAACTACTTATTAATTATAAGTAGAAAAAAGAGTAACTCTATAGAGGAGAAACTTGGCAGATGCTGCCTTAATTAAGTGTTCAAAGTGAATATTATCAGTAATGGACAAAGGAAAATCAGGTTAGGATGCAATGAGGACACAAATCACTTTTGTGACATTTCTGCCAAATATGCGTAACCTGAGTCTAATTATGAAGAAACGTCAGATAAAACCAAATTGAGGGCCTGTAATTTTCAGAAGTATCAAGATTATGGTTTTGTACACCTGAAACTAATAAAAAAATGTATCAAGATTATGAAAGTCAAAGACTGAATAGCAATTTCAGACTGAAGGAGACTAAAAAGATATGACAACTGAACGCAGTGCTTGATTCTGAGCTGGAGCTTTTTCCTACAAAGGACATTATTGGATCCTTTGGCCAAACTCTGTGTGGGGTCTGAGGATTAGATGATAGTAATGTTAACGTAATCTTGTTGACAGTTGTCTTGTGGTTGTGTAAGAGAATGTCCTTGTTTATAGGAAAGACACCGGAAGTATTCACCAACAATGAGGAATCAGGGTAACAGCTTCCTCTGAAATGGAACCTTCCTTCAGAAAAATAAATTTCTGCTGTGCTTTTAACTTTTCTGTAAGTCTGTTATTGTTTCAAATTAAAAATATATATATTTAAAATATTTTTAAAAGGAAACATTTTTTCCTTCAAGTCCTTTGTAAATTTATAAAATACAGAGCAAAAAAGAAGAAAATAAAAATCACTCTATTCATTTTACTGTGGTTACACTGTGATGGATAGCTTCATAACCATTTATTAAATATTCATGTACACACATATATATGTACATACTTAAAGAATTGGAATTCTGTGTCTTTTGTATCTTTATGATTTTTTATTCATATATAATCTAACACCATTAAACAGTATTCTACACTATTAATTTTTATGGTAACTTTTTTGTATGTAAAATACATTGTGTTATCATTTGCAATGTTCAGATTTGGTTTTAAAATTAGTTGAGTGCCGCTCAGCAAGTTTGTCAACTTTGTCACCATGTCAAATAAATCTCAGCTAGTAATTATAGAAGGTATCTTGGAACAATTAAGTTAATCCATACTTCAAAGAAGATCGATGCCTGATGTTTATGTCCCCTTTCCCTTATAAATACTTCCCTTTGGACAGATCCCAAAGTACCATTTTCTTGACCTAAGAATGCACTAACATTGATGAATATTTCACTAATCTCTCCACCTCATAGCCCCATCCCCAACAATGAAAGTCAAAGAATAAATTTGTGAATGTATCACAATTTATTTATTCAACCACCGTTAGACATTTGGGTAGTTTCTAATCTGAGGCTACTAGGAATAGTGGTGCTGTGGACATACGTATACGTACCTTCTGGTGAATACATGTGCACATTTATGTTGGGTATATGTAGGAGTAGATTGGCTAGGTTGTAGTGGCTGAACTGCCAATGAGTTTTCTAAAGCAAATGTACCAATTTATACTCCCACCAGCAGTGTATGAATGTTCTGCTTGCTCCAGCCTCTTACCAACATGTGGGATTTTCTTTTCATTTTTAGAGCCACCTTGGTGTGTTTAAGAGGTATTGCATTTGGGTTTTAAATTGGATTTTCCTATTGAATTAAGATGAGTCCTTTTAATGTGTTTATTGGCCATTTAGGTATCCTTTTTTTGTGGAATGTCAATTCAGGTCTTCTGCCCCATTTTCTATTGTGTTGTCGGCATTTTCCTTATTAAATTGTAGGTATTTAAAAATACCAATATTCTGGAATCAAGTCTTTTGTTGAATATACGTATTGTGATTGTCTTTTTCCACTCCTTGATTGCCTTTTCATTCCCTTAATGAATGGATGAGAAGAAGTTCTTAATTTTAGCATTTCCCAACTTGGTACCTTTTCCATTTATGCTTAGCATTTTTTTGTGTATAAACTGTTTAAGAAAGTTTGTCAACTCTAAGGTTGTGAGGTACTCTTATGTTTCCTTCTAAAAAATAAGGTTCTATTATGTTTCTTTCTAAAAGCCTTATTTTTTTAATCTTTCACATTTAGATCTTGACTACATCTGGAATTGATTTTTGTAAATGGTGGGAGGTAGGGGGTGAAGATTCATTTTTTCCATATGGACATCCAACTGACCCAGGACCATTTATTGAAAACTGTTCTTTGCACACTTCACAGCAGTGTGCCTCACCTCCATCATAAATCAGGTGACCATATATGTTTGGATCTGTTTCTCGAATCTATACTGTTGGTTGGCCTATTTGTCCATCCTTGCACCAATAATACACTATGTAATTACTACACCTTCATAATGGATTTTGATATATGGTACTGTAAATCCTCCAGCTCTGTTCTCTTTTAAAGATTCCCTTGGCTGTTCTTTGTCCTTTACATTTCTATACACCTTTTTAAATATCAGCTTGCCAATTTTCACACACACACACACACACACACACACACACACAATCTTCTAGGAGTTCAACTGAGATTGTATAAATCAATTTGGAAGAGTTGACATCTTTACAACTTTTTGTCTCATCTACCATGTAAGTAATTTGCTGAGAGTCCCAGTTTGTGTGGCACAGTTGGACTTCAGTCTTCAGTAGCATTATGCTAAAGCCCAACACTATTCTAGAGTTAAAATATCTTAGTTTAGAGGATATGCTCTTTTGATTTCAATTATATTTTAAAGGAACCTATTTTGTTGGTCTAATCTATTGTTTTCTACAGGAATATCTTTTTAAAACCTCCCATTGCATGGATACCTCTTATGTCTCATGTCTTTGATTACTACTGACAAGTAGTACAATAGTCATATGTTAGTGACTATTTCATATACCAGGGATGCCCCAAAAATGTATACACATACTTGTATTCCTCTTTTGTTATAAGTATATATTGTTACAATTTTAATACAGTTTTTTCATTTCTTAAAATGTGTATACATTTTTTTTGGCTCCCTCTGTTTTATTGACCATTATATTTTGAACCAAAGTATTTTGATGGTACTTTTAAAGCCAAGTGGAACATCCTATGCAGCCAAACTCTTACTGTTTGTCCTTGTGTTATACAATAATTTGCCCCTCACCGCACCCCCTAGCTCCCACTCCCCACACCATTCCCGGAAAGAAAGGAGAACTTTTTCTTCCCTCTTTCTCTAAGGAGAGAAATTTTTTTTCTTCTACCTCCCCCAGCTTTCATAGGATATTATTGAGACTTTTCCATGTAAGGACTTTCAAATCGTTGTTCAGAGAATATGGATCCATGTGGAAGGAGAATATGAACTAAAGTATAGTGGAAAATTTCCCTTTCCTTTCCTGTGTGAAAGAGTAAGTAGAAACAAATATTTAAACAGAAAAAGATTGTTAGACTTCTTTCATTCACTACACCTTCAGCTCCGCTTCTCACGTCACATGTCTCTCCCTCTTCTCCAGAGTGAAGTCGTTCATCCTGAGTTAGTTGCCTCCTATCACTGGAAATTCCACTCAGACTTTCCCTTGGGTCCACTTTTGATGCTCTCTCTCCTCTGCAGTAAACTTCTAACAACTTCAGTGCAGCCGATTTAAACTGTGAGTTTGCCTCTCTAGGGAGGGAGGATGCCTTTGTGATGGAACTGGAAAGAGGAAATAGGAAGTGGACACAATTTTCTTTTCTCTCATTTGTTCCCTCTAATTTTTGTTCTTCAGTCTTTTCCTCCCTCTAAGTTTTATCTTGATTCCTTTAATCTTTTCCTTTGTTTCTTCATGTCTTAGCCTAGAGAACTTTTCCTTAACTAGCAATAATACAAAAATGAATTAATTTTTTTTACCTATTATGATTATTTCATTTATTCAAAATGTATTTAGTGCTACCGTGTTTCAGGCACTGCCATTTAACAGAGTTTTATCATCTTTGCTCTTAAAGACTGGTGGATTACAATGAAAAATGAAAAAAAAAACTTTTTGTAGCATTTTAAAAGAAAATTCCTTCTTACATAATTGATTCTCTGTGGAAACACTGTATATTCTGGAATAATGAAAACCCTCAAATATATTCTTCTATGTTACTTTTTGATAGTGGAATTAAGTTTCTGAGGATATTTTCTTTCCCCTTCCAGAACCACCTACACGTCTTTTTACCTACTCTCTTCTATGTTGAAAATGCAAATGAAACTCCATTGGAGTTTTAAAATAAGAAATTTTGCTAGATGTAATTTTCTCATGCTACTACTGAGGAGCAATGACAGTAATATTTTCTATTATTCTATCCTGTGCCTTTATTAATGGGGACTTTTATAGAAGAATTTTTGTACTGCTTTATATGGAGAGGCATTATAATCTCCTGGGTGCTTCATGTAAATCCAGTCTGTATCAGTTGGGAATTTTGTTTGGCTGCAAGTTACAGAACCTGATTGCAGAAGCTCGGGGATTTATTTTTTTCATAACAACAAGTCCAGAGAGAAGTGGTCTGCGACTGGTACAGCAGATTCTTGATATCCTCAGTGTCCCAGGCTCCCTTTGGCTTTCTTTTCTGCAATAGCTAGTATACATCTTTCATCCTAATACTCAACTACGTGATCATAACAGCCTCCTGTGTCTAGTTTCACAGCCACATTCCAGGCACAAAGAAAGGACCGGGAAGAAGAAGCAGTGCCTGTATGAAAAAGCAAATCTTCCCCAATTCCCGGTAGGCCTCTGCTTATATCTCATTGGCTGGAACTGTGTCACATGTCACCTAGAGCCTCAGAGGTATCAACAAAGGCCAATATTTTAACCCTGAACAAGATTGTATTCTGTTAGGAGGAAAATAAGGGAGAATGGATATTGGCACCAAGCTGTGTCTGCCACAATTTTAAACTTCAGATGATACAATTTTCTCAGCAATCAAAAGCACATCAAAATTGCATTTAATTGTTGAACTCTATAACCTTGCTTGTGGCCTGACGTTAACAGTTTTCTTTTAATGGACAAGCTTGTAATTAAAAGAAAGCAGTGCATTTGTGATCATTAATTAGGAGAAAAAGTACTCTGTTTTGAATCATTTTGTTAAAGATGTCAGAAGAAATTTCTCATTAAAGGCACAACAAATTTGTATAAAAATTATTTAATTATATTCACAATTAAAGGTAAAGTTGACTGGATATTTCAGGCTGGGCTTCACAGAATTGTTGCAGCTTGGTTGGGTCAAGCTGTTCCAGTAGTAATCCAAGCTTGGCAGGTTCAGAAATAGGTGTGACGGGGTGACCAGGCTTTGGGACTCTCACTAACAGAACCCACTGGATAATCAGTAATACTCTCAAATATAATTGCGTTAATCCCACAATAGATGATATAATTATTTCAAGAAAAGGCCTTTTGGACTAATGTTTGTTACTCTTAAAGAAATATATATACATAAATGTATATACACATATATACATTCTCTCTGTAAAAATTCAAAAATTTCTTTATAGATAAAGCTAAAGTCCCATTTGAAACTAACCTCCAGTTTCAGTATCCTCTCCAGTTTGGTCTATTTGTATGTCCTTTAGAGTTTTTCTTTGTAGAGTATGTGTGAATGTGTGTATATGCATATATTATTTTGTGTCTGTGAATATTTATGTAATGGTATCACATAGTAGATACCATGGTGCAACTTGCTTTTTTTCACTCAATAATATATATTGGAGATAAGATCAGATAATCTGTGTCTACTATGCAAAGAATGCCTTCTTTAACCTCAAGCCCTTGGAGAAGTAAGATGGCATAGATATCCTTAATTACTAATAAATAGAGCCATTGTCCAGGTTTCTGCGTGGGGTGTGGGAGCGGGGTTGTGTGCTGTGACTGACAGATGAATAGTGAGCTGGTCCAGGGGCATCTTCAACTGCAGTTAACATGCACTTACAGTCAGTGCTGAAACTCACCAGGAGAAAGTGGGATTGTTACTCCTTTTCTACTTCTTGACATACACATTAATCCATTGCCCATTTTGGTTTGGAGTTTGTTCTTCATAATAATTTTCATCTAATACAGGTGAACCTGGATTTTAAAAGTTGGTGAAGAACAGGTGAAAAGTATGTGTTTGCCTCTAATACTACCATGCCTTAGGGACAAGGCTGATCTGTAACGTAATCATTGTTGCTTTTTCAGCAAATATATACTGAGTGTCCAATGTGTGGCAGGCACTATTTTAGGCACTCTGGAGAAATAAAGATGGTATCGAAGGCCTTGCTTTCATGGAGCATACAACTTAGTTGTAGAAGGGAACAATAAGCGAATAAACTAATCAATACCTAGTATAATGTCACGTAGTGAGAAGTGCTATGAAGGAAAAGAATTAGATTGAACACGTAGAGAGTGATTGAGGGTGGAGGGGGCTACATCAGATGAGATGGCCAGGGCAAGCCTCTCTGTAGAGCCTGAATAAATCTATATCCCTTTCTCTAGTATGTAATAGATGTTCAATAACCATTGAAATAAATGAATAACTCCATCAATAGCCATATACACAAAGTAGAATAGTAGCACAAGAGGGAAGAATAATCATCCCTACCTGGATGAGGAGAGGCTCAGTAGGATGCTTACATTGAGAATGAAAAACAAGTAAGCCTTGGCCAGAGAGGCAAGAGTCAGGAAAGACATTGCCAGCTTAGGTCACAGCACGTGCCAAGGCAGGGAGGTGTGAAAGAGCAATGTCAGTTTCCTAGTGCTAAGTAACAAATTACCACAGACTTAGTGACTTAAACAACACTAATATCTTACCTCATAATTCTGGAGGTCAGACATCAGAAATTGGCCTCATTGGGTTAAAATTAAGGTTTCAGCCAGGCTTGCACTCCCCTGGAGACCGTAAGGGAAAATTCATTTCCTTGCCTTTTCCAGCCGCTAAAGCTTGCCTGAATTTCTTGGGTCATGGTCCCATTTCTCCAACTTCAAAACCAGCAGGATAGCACCTTCAAATCTTTCTTTTCTCTGACTTCAGCTTCTGTCATCCCATCTCCTTCTCTCACTCTGACCCTTCTGCCTTCCTCTTACGAGGACTCCTGTGATTACATTGGGCCTCTCTGGGTAATCCCGGCTAATCTCCATAGATAAAATAATCTGATTAGTTACGACTTTAATTCCCCTTTGCCAAGTAACATAACATATTCACATGTTCTGAGGACGAGGGTGTAGATATCTTGGGGAGACCTTGTTCTGCCGACCATAAGCACTGTGTATTCAGGGATCTGCAAATGGTTTTAAAATGCTGGAGTATAGCATGCATAGGAGGTAATAGGTAAGGACGAAGCTAAATAGGCAAGAGCTAGATTTAAAAGATCCCTGTCATTTATGCAGAGTTTCAACCTGTCCTGGAAACCATTGGGTGGATTAGATATATTTGAGTTTTTGAGGCACTTGAGAGTAATGTTTATTCTTGTAATTACATAAATACGCATATATGCATGCTCTTTGTAAAAATGCAAAGGTTTCATTACAGGTAAAGCTAAAGTCCCCTTTGAACCTAACCTCCAGTTACAGTATCCTCTCCAGTTAGTCTACTCGTATTTGTCTATCCTTTGAGACTTTTTTCTTTTGTAGAGTGTGTGTGAACGTGTGTCTTTCTTACTTGACTTGCCATTTTGGACATGCTTAAACTGAAGACATTGTCAACCTTCTTCTGACATGATTTGGGAATCCGTTTTGTCATCCTCCCTGCCTGGACTTGAAGAAAGAGGCTTGCCTGCTTCCTCCTGACCCCTTTTACTCCTCACTTTCCCTCAGTTGAGAGGTATCAGATAATCCATACTTTCCAAATCTTTTGTGTAGATTCCTAAACCATTTGTAGATCCCTGAATATACAGCGCTTGTGGTAGGCAGAAAAGGGGCTCTCCAAAGATGTTCACATCTTAATCCTCAGAATTTGTGAATGTTATGTGGCATAATCATACCAGGAACTTGTGTGATGGTAGCTCGGGCCAGAAAAACGGATAAAAGGATATTGCAAATATCCCCCACCCCCGCCCCACACACACACATACCACTGTGTGGAAATTTCCTGACCCCCCCACCTTTTTTTTTCCTGTTTTTTTTTCCTTTTTCCCCCCCCCCTTTCTCCCGCCTCCCCCCCACCCCCACCCCGACACACACTCTGGTTCAAGCTATTGTTTCTCAGTCTAGTTGTATAGGACACCTCAGCATTAGGAGCACGGCGCTCCAACCGCCTGAGCCACCGGGCCGGCCCCTTTCCTGTGTATTTCTTTAAACGGCGTATATATACATTTTCTCTTGGGCTTTTGAAATGATTAAAATAGCTTTAAGGACATAGCAGGAGTAAGGGCATGAGAGGCTCCACTCTTTATGGAACTCTGAAGTTCCTCAGAAACTTCTAGGTTCCTTGCCTTAGAAATAAGATAATCAAGTTATTAAATGAAAAGCAACTTGTAGAACTGTACATATATCATGATTCCATTTATATGAAAATTGGATATGAACATGTACTTGTAGGTGCATATAAAATTTTTTTAAAAAAATAGAAAATAAAACATTGAAAATTACTACCAGGGCTAAATACAACTGGAGTATTAGGGCTATGTGGGGCAGGAAATTTTAAATTTTTACCTTACAGTTTGCTATACAGTTTGGTTCCATTAGTTTTTCCAGGACAATCATTTTACCTTATGCTAACTACAATACATAATGTTTTATGTTGGAAGTAATATGTGCCATTCTGCTTTGAATTTAAAAGAGAATTCTGCATGTTTGAAAAATACTCCTTAAGCTAGACTTTGGCTATAGGGTTTGAACTAACACTTAAAATGTCATAATTTGATGCTAAATCCAAGATATTTTTTCAGAGTGGTGTTGTTCTCACACTGTTTGGCCTGGCAGAATCCCCACCATCTTTGAAAACTTACCTAGAGGGTGATTGGCTAATCCACATATCTACACAGTTTGGCAATTTAGAGTTAACCAACTATCCTTATGTCATATAATGCTAAGCCTAAGTACAACTGACATTTCCTTCCTCAATATATTAAAAGGGATTTTCTTAGGAAAGAGAAGAATGCAAATTTTAACACTGTTAAAAAAACACTTGTTATATAAATGATCTCTTTGCTATTTTTTCTCATCTGTAATGAAGTCCTGATTGTTTACCTACCCCAAAGAGACTAGTTAAGGTCATATTTTTTTTAAAGTTTAGATTCTCTAGTAAATCTGTAAAAAATTAACTTCATATTAAAGTGTTTTTTCAACCCTCTAGCTACTGCAAAGCTATTATTACATTATACATCAAATGTTCTTCCTACACTATAAGAAATTTCTCATAAAAATATATTATTTAAAAAGTTTTTCAGTAATTGAGTAGATCTAAAAGGTTTAACATTTTGATAACACTCATAAGCAACTTCTAAAATGTCACACAATGTGAACATGGAATGATTTCTAAAACTAAATGCTCTTAAATTATTTAACATGGAAAATTCTATTCAAGTAGTCATTACTCAACCAAAAGCATTCTAGCTACAGGCTAAAGTAGCCACTGTGAATTTCTCACTAGTAAGCATAAAATTGAAATAGCCTAGATGACATATACTTGTTTGGGAATCAGACGATGTTTGTTTTAATACAGTTTTATAATCCCTTACCTGTAATCTGCAGGGCCAGATGTATTTTGAATGTTTCAGATGGTTAGACATGTGATATAGAGCTTATTACTTAAACTGGTGGCGTCTGGTCAGAATTAAACCTGTTAATACTTTTGCACTAATGTATGAGAGTTCACATCAAATAGGATACACTTCAGTTTGGGTCAAGTTTGCCACCAAATGATTTCAGTTCAGATTGGATTAGGCTACCATATTGATTATGAAATAAACCTTCCTTTTCAGAGATTTTTGTATTATGAATGTAAGATTTTGGACTTGAAGTTCTGTGTGATCTTGGTCACTTTTTTAGGCCTCAGTCATCTCAAATGCTAAAATGAGAAGTTAGACTAAGTAAATTATTTATTTATTTTTTGTGGAAAGGAAATATTTTTTGTTGTTGTTAAATTATTTTTCAATTAGGTTGACATCCAGTATTATATTAATTTCAGGAATGCAACATAGTGATTAGACATTCATATACCTTACAAACTGATCAGCCCAATAACTCTAGTACCTGTCTGGCACTATACATAGTTATTACAATATTATTGACTAAATTCCCTATACCATACTTTATATCCCTGTGACTATTTTTATAACTGACAATTTATTAGAGTAAGTAAATGGTATGTGAACTTTTCAGAGTCTAAGTCAGAATATCTGTTTAATTCCCTGATATAAGAAACGATACAATTATTAATAAATCAGTTTCATAATATCTTAGTTTAATAATTGTTTAGCTCAGAGACTCTCAGTATTCTTAAAAGGTAAGTAGTATTTTTTTATGATTTATATATAAACATTAAAGTATATAGATCAAGAAGTATTTCCACTTGGTTTTCTATATAGTTGGAACCAAACTAGGTTTCAATTTCATGAAGACAGATTAGTTTTTGTTTGCAATTTTGATTTCCAGAATGTGTTCTAGTGCAAAGTTCTCATGGTCATAATTAAAATTCGAACTATGTAGAAATGGTCAGAAACATTTTGTGGGCTTCATGAAGACCAGGAGGAACAAATTAAACAGAGTCAGAGCAAGGTAACCAAAAGGAAATCTGCAAAACCCACTTTGTTTCAGAGCCTCAGTCTTATAATCTAAACCCCAAGAAAAATGAGTCCTAAATATAAAGGGGCTTGACTCCCCATTGAGGAAGGACTAAAGCTAATCAGAAAACTGTGAGGTCTCTCCCGGATGGAGATGGCAAACTTGGGTAGTTAAGTTATGGGTGGGAGAATGAAATGAAAACTAGAGGTGAGATGCAGCAGGCCAGAGCTCATGAACTGGCTGCTGAGCACAGTATAAATTTGTTTTAGAGACCTGTTTTATTTGTCTAGTACCTGTATTAAAAAAACAAAAGAAAATGTATTTGATTATCTAGGTATGGAATGCTCTTTCCTTTCCCATGTTTTCTGCCACTCCCTATGGATGTGTACCTTGTCACTCCCCTCATTTAACTTTCTTGATGGCCCCTGAGGGCATTGAAATTTGCCATTCCTCTCTGTAGGCTATGCTATCACAGCAAATGTTTAAAAATTGAAAATGGTTGTTGGAAGAGGGAGGCTATAGTATGGACTTCGGAATTGTTATTGCAGTTCTTCTGAGGAAATACAAGATGTCCAGCTACCACCAGTTACCTTTCTCTCAAATAATATTATTGAGCATTTAGTATTCTTAGTAGGCCCTGGGGATGCAATCAGAAATAAGACAAATGTGGGCCACATGTCTATGGAGGGAGACAGACATCAAATTGTTGCAGAAAAACAACAAGAACCGAGAAACTCAAGCGGCACGCAGAGATCAGGGAGAACACAATTTTATTATGCCAGCGGGCTCAGCGGGATCCTTCCCAAAGACTGAGCCCCTAGCAAAGTCTTGAGCAGGTTTTTATGGGTTGGGGACTTCCTTGAGTCAGGGAAGGGGTAGGTGTCATCTGGTGATTGGCTCAATGTGTAGCTTGGAGGGGGTTATGCGGAAGTGGGCTGGGGCTTAGGCTGGGGACTTCTCTCTCCGCTGGGGCCACCATTTTAGCTCAGTCCCACGTGGCAGGGAACCATTTTAAGGACAGTTTCCCCATCAAAATTAGTAAACATGCAAATGTGAAGATTGATACAAATGATCATGGAAAGTAACGAGTAGAATGAGAGAGAAACAAGGGGTCCTCCCTTATTTAGATGAAGAAGTCTGGTTAGGTTTCTCTGAGGAGGTGACATGGTCATGCTAAGGCTGAGTAGGAACCAATGAGGTAAAAAGAGGAAGGAAATTTCTTTAAGGCAAAGGGAACAGCATGTGGGAAGGCCTTGAGGCAGAACAAACTTGGTATATTTGAGAAATATAGAGACCAATGTGGTCAGAATGTGTGAACGAGATAAGGATATAGAAATGACCAAGTTTGGACACCATTCTAAAGGGTCACGGGAAACTATGGAAGGGATTCAAGCAAAGTCAGCTGAGAGCTTTAAGAGGTTATTTGCGCTGCTATGTGGAGAATGGACTGTAACGTACAAAGTGGAACTGCTGCTGTTGTCCCGGAAGGACGTGATGGTGGCTTGAGGCAGTGCAGATGAACAGGTTGGATGTGCGATACCTTCCAAAAGGAAGAAAAAATCTTAGTGGATAGGATGTGGGTGTGAATAGAAACTAGACTATAGGCAGAATTGTCAATGTAACTAAAGGCTTGAACAAAAGAATCCCTGGACCAGAGACCCTATAGGAATGACCCACTGGAGTTTATCCCTACATTCCTAAAGTTGGTGGGCAGTCACCATGATTCCTGATAACATGCAGAGTTTCCAAAAGTCATGGGCTTGAGCTACTTTCTCTTCCATTTTAGAAGATTTAGGTTACTACAAAGGCCACTAGACATGGGCAGTTCAACCTAGTGGATATGGAACAAAAATGTATGAAAAATGGTTACTGAAGGAACCACTTGACTAATCTGTTTCCCTGGAGGTGCTTAGTTCAGTTTGGGTACTCAGAAAGGAGATGCTAATGCAGAGTTTGGGGTGCTAGATATTTATCAGGGATCCATACCTGTGAAAGAAGAAGGAAGAAGCAGGATTGGAGAGATGAAAAAATCAGTTTCAATGCAGATTCAACAAACCCTGCAGGGAGCCCTGGAGCACATCTTGCCCATCAGAGTGGCCCACATTGGGTCCAAACTGATGGGCCTTTATATCCCCATCTAGCTCAGTCATTTGGTGCAGGCTGCCCCAGCAGTGGTACATATAACTTTGAACAAGACTGTTCTCTGCAGCTGAGTCCAACCCTAAAGGAGGTAACAGCTGGGCATCAAGTGCATTCTAGAAGTGGATCACATATCCCCAAGTCTACCATAAGTGCAATAGTGCCTAATAGAAATAGTGAGAAAAATTGGCTAGCTGATTTATTCTTTATGTAGTTCTTTTTCTATCCAGGAACTCAAGAGAAAATATACATAATTTTTTAATTACAAAATACTTATGAGACACTGAGACAATCCAAGAGAGAGGAATTAAGAGGTTAGAGATTGGAAGAAGAGACCAAGAACAGGAAAGGCACAGAGGGGTAAAAACTAATAGAGGAAATCTTCTAGGAGCAAAGAGAAGCAAATTTTAATAAAGTATAGAGTTATGGCACCCAGTCCTAGGCCTTATTTTTTAAAAAAATACTACAATAAACACTTTTTAAAAAACGTTTTTTAAATCACATTGTAAAATTTTAGTTGTCTCTTGTTTCCTTGACAGATATGGAAAACATGAATAAAAGAGACCGACCATTCATGACAATTCAGAAAAGCAATAGCTCAGGTATATTTTTTTCTACATCCAAGTCTGTTTTGTGATTTATGGTGGATTATGCATGATATACAACTGGAATGTTGATTTTCAAAATTTTAATATGGAAAGCTCATTTCTGGTTCACATTGAAAGTTTCTCTAGTCCTCTTGCAATGGGCGTTTTAATCATCTTCAACAGTGATCAGGACATCTGTGGTTTCCTTCAGTGTACTGATTCTTAAATCGTTTGGACCCTTCTTATAGTCATGTGATCCATGATATATTTAATAAATCTTAATTACTTTACATGGCACCAATTAATTATTCATATAATTGGGGCAAAGTACAATTTTCAACTTGAATTACTCAGTTTATTATACTTTATGCTATTTGGCCTTAGAATACCCTCTACTTATATTTCAATTTATCAAAATAGTTAATATACTAAACTATTTGGATAGAGAATGCCTGCCCAAACATTTTATCATTTTAATATTAGATTTTTTCTTTGAGTTTCAACCTTTATTCAAATTTAATTGAAATTATTTTCAATTTTTCTAAGTTAGAAGTATAGCTATGACTTAAAAAATATATATTTACTTAATTTGCTTCACAATGATGTGATTCTTAAACACCCAGTTGATGCCTAACACATTTTAAATTAAAAAAAAAGTGGCTACACTTTGTAGCTTGACATTATAACTTTCTAAAATTCTCAACATACTAACTGAAATGGAGGTATTCCTTTTATGCCCCTTTAGAAGTAATTTTATATAAGGAATATAGTGGTAATATTGTTAAAGTTTATAGATAGAGGTTCAAATATACTATGAATGTTGTGATATATTATTTCTTGTATTTATTTTAAATTACTTAAAAATAAGAATTGTAGTCAGCATGTTGCCATAACTATATTTTGACTTCCAATAATATGATACTATTTCTTTTGTCATTTTCTATTTTTGATGAAAAACAGAGAATCTGGTATGCCGTATGAAAAATGGAATGAGAAGCATCAAGTATAAACCAGTAGACTATCAACAATTGCATGCATTAACTGAAGCAAAAAAATTAGCTTCTGCCTCTATAGAACTAAAGGTTAGAAGGTGTGTGTGTGTGTGTGTGTGTGTGTGTGTGTCTGTGTGTTTTCCAGTTTTGGAAAATTGAATTGCTAGGAAGTAAGATGATATTTAAATGGGACTTTGAAAATAAATAACATTATAAATAGATTTTAGAATCTTCCAACTATTAATAATAATGAATAGCAATTAACATTTATTGAATGCTCTCAGACACTGTGCTATATAGTTTATATTCATTACTCACTGAACGTTCATAACAACCTGTAAGGTCTGAATTCAAATTTATTTTTAGAAAGATTGCTATTTCATTAATTTTCAACAATTTCTAATTTAATCTGAAAAATAAAAATTGCTAGTAAAAGTGCCAGCCATGGATGATCATCTGATTTAGACTCCTTCTGCAACACCATTCAAATATACCCTTAGGTGCCTATTTTAGAATTCTCTTTTTTGCTCTGACCTAAGAAAAGATGTGAACCTGGACTAGATTGAAAGGGGTTTATATGCAAGTGATTGTGCACAGTATTTTAGGACCACATATGGTTTACAATTACTCATGTAATGTGTTTCCCTGTTGTGTAAATAATAGAGTATATTATAAACAGCATTTTCATTGCTTGGTTGCATTCAAAATCTGGTTTGGCAAAGTAACATATTAATTTGTTTACAAGTTTTCATTTGTATTTAATATTTTTGTGTAACGTTAATTTTGCAGGTCTTTTTATTGTTAATATCTTTTTAAAAATGCAACTGTTATCAATTGAAAGCACATTTGATACCCTATTCTAGAGAAATTACCACATATCCATGAGCTATATTCCCTCAAACTAAGAAGACTACTTAAAAAGTAGGGCATTATTTGTTTGGTTCAGATATAACTTTAAGATAATTTAATATTATCAGGAAATTCAAAGAAATTTTATGGGAAAATCACTCATATAACTATCATCCTGATAAAACTGTTTTCATTTTTCTGACTTCTATTCTGACCCATTGTATATGCTCCACATATACACATATATAAACATAAGCATATATATGCATATTTGATTTTCTTCCATGATAAACATAGACATGAAATCCTGTATACTTTTTCCCCTAACATTTTGCCACATAATCTTCATAATATTCAATTATTACATGATATGGAATGTACTTTTTGCAGGAATGGGGGCAGAGGTAAGTCAGTGTTTCTCAAATAAGCCCTGAAATAAAGTTACATTACATATGAACGCCAATAAAAAACATGCAGTCTGGTGTATAATAACAGGACTTGATCTCAATGCAGTAGGAAGACTTTTCTCAGGAAGTGACATTGGAATTCAAGTGACATTGGATCTCAAGGCCAATAAAAATGAACTGAGCAAAAACAGGAGTGATGCGTACTCCACATAGAAAAAGATGCATGCCTTATCACATCCTGATTTTTGGATATTTGGATTATATCCCATTTTATGATATTGGAAGTTATGCTTCAGTAAATATCTTCATACATAGACACCATTTATGTTTTAGGATCCTCCACCCCCGTAGGCTAAATTCCCATGTTTGGGCTATTTGGGCAAAAATATATGAATGCTTTTTAGCTTTTTCCCAAAGTATTGTTCTAATAAGGGTGCCACCACAAATGTTTCCTCCATATCCCTGTCAGTATTGGAATATGTACGTATATATTCCTAATATTGTCCATATATTTATTTTGTTCATCTGTTTATCTGTCCATCCATCCATCCATCCATCATACGCCACAAAAAAAAAAAATTTGGCTGAATGTGTAATGGTTGAGTGTTCAAATCAGTATTTGGTCAAAGTGACTTTTTTTTTTCCTTAGTTTTTTTTTTTTTTTATTTACTGGGGAATACTGGGGAACAGTGTTTTTTTCCAGGACCCATCAGCTCTAAGTCAAGTCGTTGTTTTCAATCCAGTTGTGGGAGGTGCAGCTCACTGGCCCATGTGGGGATCGAACCAGCAACATTGGTGTTAAGAGCACTGCGCTCTAACCAACTGAGCCAATCAGCCGCCCTGTGAATTTCTTTTTGATAAAATCACTATCAAAGAATAAATGTATTTAAAAGTTTTAATAATTAATGTGGCTTTTAAGGTTTGACATTAAAGTGTAGGGACAATAATTTCTCAGCATAGTCAGCTGCTAGATAGCTTCTCTGGTCAATGTGTTATACATTTGTGAGGTTAAGCAGATGATCATTTTCAACTGACATTTTAAATAGCATCAATAACCCTTTTGCTCATGGAATATAATTCAGGAAGAAGCTTTTTAGTTACATATTTTCTAGAAACAACTTTGTACCTGGAACTCATAGTTTGGCAAATTTCAAAAAATCCCCTGTCTTCAACTACTAGACATGGTTCACAGTCTGTAGCAATCATTTTGACCAGCTATTTACTTCCGTTTTTAATCTCCATATATTCATAATGATAAGGAATTGCCCTTTTAAAGCATTTTTGTAATATCTGTTGTTTCGAATTTTGGTTAGTCACAACAAAATGTGTCCTGGATACCTCTTTCTTAATTATACAGTATTCGTTTTTCATTGTATCTGTATTATGGAAACTGTTTTGGGTATGTTGTTCTACATGATTTTTGGAGTCTTCCCTTTTCACTTAATTAGTGAAAGTTGACTAATTTTTACTTAGCACGTTGACATTTCACTTCTAATTTATTCATGCAAAATGTGAACAATTCCCAACTACGACTTTTCTTGAAAGACTCATGGCTTAAGTGGCATTAGATGTCTAGAAGTGAATTACAATTTTTTTTTTAAATGAAGTTTATTGAGGTGACAATTGTTAGTAAAGTTACATAGATTTCAGGTGTACAATTCTGTAATACTTAAAATTTATTTTGTTTAATGTTATGAACGCTAATATACCAAATAATCTACACCAGCTAGAATTATGAATATAAAATTTCTGTTATTTTTTCTTGTTATTATTTAAATTTGTATAAAATATGTGTTGGCTCAAGAAGAATTCTTCCCAATTTCACATAGTTAACGCATTCTCGCTTAATATTGTGTTCATTCGCAGTCTACTTCCCCATTCTGCTGATTAAATGTGCTCATTTTTTGCACATAAAATTAACAGCTTTATCAATCATAATTAATTATTACAGCACTTTACTCTGGCATTAACTGTATTAAATGTAAACATACTTAAAACTGAATTATAGAATCTTTTTTTTTTTTCTTTCTTTTTTTTTCTTTCTTTTTAATTTATTGGGGTGACAATTGTTAGTAGAATTACATAGATTTCAGGTGTGCAATTCTGTATCACATCATCCATAAATCACACTGTGTGTTCACCACCCAGAGTCAGCATTTAAAGCACATAAGGAGATTTTTCTTCAAGTTACATCTAGAATACTTTATTAGAAAAATAACAAAATTATTGTTAATTAGCAATAAATTAAAAGAAATCTTACCTGATTTGTATTCCTGGTATTATTATACTGATTAGACATGATGGTCACCTATATAATCACTGTGTCAGTCATTGATCTTGCACAAGTCCTGGGATGCCAGATAAGACACTAAAGTGGACATCGAGTGATCCAGTCTTTCAAAGGCTAAGATTGAACTTGAAGCCAAACAGTAGATTTGGGCTGAAAACTGAGACCATTCTTGGTACATTATATGTTAACTGTTCGTTCCCGATTCAAGTATAAAAGAGATCTTTACAATTATTTTTATTTGATTTTCTTTCCTTAGCAAGGATGAATGTTTTTTCTTGTCCAACTCAAGTACCCATCTACTAATTCTTTTTCTTAAAAGGTTATATTATGGAAAATCGTAAGCATATGCAAAATTACAGTGAATGGTATCGTTAATCTCCATGTAACATTATTCAGCTTCAACTATGATCAGTTCTTGGCCGTTGTTTATTCTATATCCCCACCCACAACTTCTCCCTATGCCAGGTCATTCTGAAGCAAATCTCAGACATCATATTTCACCATAAATATTTTAGCATATATCTCTAAAAGATTAGGGGGAAAAACCAATCCCTACAATACCACTACCATTAAAAATGTTAAAAATTTCTTAATTTCAAATACCAAGTCAGTGTTGAATATCCCTGATTTTCTCCATTTTCTGTCTTAAAGGTTATTCAAATCGGTGTCTAAATAAGATCCATAAATAGCGGTTGATTTTAATTTTTAGATTTCTTCCCAAATCTCCTTATATTCTTGTAATTTACTTCTTGAGGAATTTGTATTGTCTCTTATAGTTTCTAATAGTCTGGATTTTGCTGATTCCATCCTGGTGGTGCCATTTAACATGTTTTTCTGTCCCTTTCATTTCCAGTAAATTGGTAGTTATGTCTAGAGACTTGATCAGATTCAGGTTCAATTTATTTTGGCAAGAACACTTATTGATGGAATTTTTGTGCTCGTCTTTTTCTATTACAAATAGTGCTGCAGTGAATGGCTTTGTTCATATATCTTTTAATGCTTTTGCCAGCGTAGAGTTCAGAAGGATTTCTAAGTAAGGGTAAACCCATATGAAATTCACTATACATCTTCAATTTCCCTCTTTTTTGGTGAGATGCATCATTTTGTATTCCCACTAGCAACTAAAGAAAAAGCATGTTTTCCCATAGCTTTACAGAGTGGTTTGTTAAATATTTGTGTTTTTGCCAACCTGATAGATGATAAATTGCAACTTAGTGTAATTGTTTTTTTTTCTTTTTATTTGTTTTATTTCTTTGTTGAGGTATAGCTCACTTATAATAAAATGCACAAATCTTAACTGTACATCTCAGTGGATTTTGACAAATAGATACACACATGTAACCAACACTAAATTGTTCACTGATTACTGTTGTTTATATCTAAGGATGGATTATCTGGCCCAAAGGGCTTTTATGGTATTTCAGGGTGCCTATTTAGAGTTTTATATTGGATCATCACAATAAATCACATAGTTTCTGATTCTTTTATAAATTTATTATTTTTGTTATTTTAATACATCAGCATTCTGCATATATCATCATCCACCTTAGATATAGATTTCATTTGGCTTATTGCCCAGCAAAATGAACTGGAATCACCTAGAAATCTGTATATTGATAAAGATACTATTTTAAGTCTTTTTGTTCTTTTACAACTTTATTTTTCTTCATTGTTGGCCTGAGGATAGAAGTGGAGTCAATGAGTGAATTTATAAAAAAAAAAAAAAATTAGGACGTTCTGCAAAATATTGGAAGTGTCTAATGAAAAATGGTAGCTTTATTTTTACTTTTATAGTCTATTTAATTGGTCTTTCCCTAGGCCCAAAGGCAGCAGCATTGATTTTTTGTTTTTTAAGCTATAAAAATGTGTCTACATCTTTCACCCATGTGTTTTAATTTTTTTTGTACGACATGGACCAAATATGTCAAAGAAATCTAATTCTAAAAGTTGTGTCTGCTGCAACAAACTTTAGAGATTGTAGATGACAAATACTTGGAATTAGTTTAGGTAGTCTTTAAGCAAACACTAGAGTGTCAGATTTTAAAATACTATGTACCTTTATTTTTTGGTGGATAAAATAGAGATTCTGAATGTATTCCTGCAGTGTTTAGTTCTTATTTAAATGTACTTTTCTTCTAAATTTTATAATTGTAGCACTTTAACACTTCCTGAAGAAAAGATTTGACTTTGACTTTGTGTCTTTTAAAGTAATGTTTGGGTTATTTTTTCCCCCCTTATAGTCCTAATTTTGAATCAGTAACCAGAACAGCACAAAGATAAACTCAAGGTTAAAGTAATCAGGGAATGACAGCTAGAAATAGCATGCATTATAAAGACTCTTTGTAGGACTTGTCTTCTGAAGGTTTTGTATCTTCAGTATTGATCTGTTAAAGCATTCAGGCTGCTAAGTATTCTAGTAGCCAAAAATATATAAAATATGTATCTTTCTTCAAGTTTCTGACTTGAGTAGCATTTTTGTATATGTTTAAAAGTATTGATGTGGAATACATGAGTTCTACGTACACATGAGTAGCAGTCAGAATCTGCCCTGGAAACAGATACCTCTTGAGGAGGTCTTTACTGAGTAGAGGGGCCTTTAATTCAGGAAATGGCTACACAGGTGATAAAGCTGAGAAGCCAAACAGGACTGTGAAGCAATACAGGGATTAACAACAGCAGGAAGTCACTGCCATGCCTAAATCAGAGGGACATTTAGTAAAAGCAAAGCTGTGCCATATCCCATGAGCTAAGGTTACCCAGAGGTACTTGCAACTGTAGTAGAACTGTCAAGAAAAGATGGAGCAAATGGAGAAAATGCTTCGGCTTTTCCTTTCCTGCCTTCCTTCAATCTCGCACTGTTAGTGTCTCCCTTTGGCTGAACCCAGCTGGAAACCAGCTGATAGGGGTGTGTCTGAGAAACACAGACTGGTCTTTGATATGGAGCAGATCAGGGAGATGAACCCCCCAAACTTGTCAACAGACACCCCCAAATACTAATTATTTGCTACATTTTTTTTAAAAAAGTCATAAAATTTGGGAAAAATTTAAATTTAGCTGAAATTTTGGTTTCAATGCTACATGATTTTTTACTATGTCTTTAAGTATCTTTAAATAAATATTCACCTAATATTTTAAACAAAAATTTATCTATGAAGTCATGGAGTTGAAAGATTAAAATTGCATATTCAAGGTCGTATTCTAGTAGGTACTGAAGTTGGAACTATAGCTAGGCCTCCTAACAATTTGTCCAATGACTTTTTCCCATCCTACGCGGAAGGATTGGATGAAAACCAATTCATACACCAAAGTTCCATGTGATTCTGATGTTTATGAGCTTTACGATCTTGATCAAGTTTTTAACATCTCTGAGCTTCCGTGTCTTCATCTGTAAAATGGGAATAATGATGCTCATGAAGGCTGGCAGCGAAGACATGTCAAAAAGGTTAAAAAGTATGGAAAGCTCTTAAAAATTTTCTGGGACTGTATGAATTAATGGGTTATTTGAATTACTTCACCTTTTTCCCCCCATAAATGCTTTAAAAACAGTTCTTAAATTGGTCAGTATTCCAAACCATTTTCTCTTTCGCCACCTCCCAGCTTTTTGTTTAACTAAGTGCTTATTTTAAGGAGGATTTTGTGTTAGAAGATGAACTGATAGGATGAAAAAGTATTAAGTATTTAACTTAGAAAATAATTTCTAAGTTTCTAAGAAAAAATTTATATTAGAAAATATAGATTGAACATTTGCATTGTGGAAGACACATTTTAAAAACATTAAATGGGCCCCTCTTTTGTTCTAAATCTAGATCAGAAAAGCAGTACAGACCTCCAAGATATCTAAGGAACAAACACTAAAAAACAACACAAGCAGGTGTGGTGGCAGGAACATCAAAGGCTAAATGAAATCAGGTAAGAACTGAGGGAAATTGCAATAGGAACACCTAGGAATCACTAAGACTTGCACTTCTATAATTAGATGTTTTATAACTTTCCATGTCAATTAAACCATGGTATTCAAAATTTAAAGTTATAGTTTCAATGTGAGTCAGATTAAAATCCTTTCATTTCTCCAGTTTAATTTGGAATTCAGTGAATATATTAATATGCTTTTACTTTCCTTAGGGAAAAAAAGATAGTCTCTATCTGTTAATTACTCTTCTGCGCTCTCACTCATACTTGTAACTACTTACGTATCTAGCACTTTGGATTATAAGTATTGTTTACATATTTGTCTTTCCCATAGAGTGGTAAGCTAGGGCAAACATCCCATCATATTCATCTTTTTCATTGTAGGATACACAGCAGAAGACACATAAATGCTTTCAACCAATGAACGAATGAATGATCTAAAGGGTTCAAGTTGCTCAGTGACTTCTAGATGTAGCTGTATCATGCATGACTAGCTTATTCAATTTGGGTTTTTGACTTTTGTTATTATTTCCAACAATTACTTCAAGACAAATTAAAAACTAAATGATGATTCTATACTTGATTTTAAATTGTAATCTTTGAAAAATAAACTTTCCAAAGGCAAGGCAAAAAGAGAAGGCAGATGCGTTTTCCCTCCATTTGAGGCATATATATACCAGTTTTAATGATGGTTGTATTTATGAAATATGCTTTTTAAAATATATTTTAAGTGTATATTTTGTATCAAAATACGTAACTTTTATGATTTTATATTAAGTTAAATTTCCAAATACCATTTACCTTTGATTTAGGTGTTTTTTTATAGTATAAGAGTTTCTTATTCTGTCAAAAGATTCCTACATGTGAAGTAAAAGGCTCATGATTGGAAATGTTTCTACATCACTGTATAACTTAAAACAGAAAAACAAAATTATATAGACTTTGTCACCATACTGCTGCTATAAAAAGAAATTAGATTCATCTTATCCCTCAAAAGTTACCTTTTGTGGAGAGGAAGTTTGGGCCCATTAGACAAATTTTTCTTGAAAATTTGCATAACTTGAAACATGATAAAAAAGAAGGCCCTTAGGAGGTTTTAATTATGGTGCTCACTGATGCGAGCTCAAATGTAATGGGTGAAAGTTTTTGATCTTGGCTATGTCATACTCTTATTAATGTGTATATTAAGTTGTTAATGAGCTTGATAGAAGAGGTGCATATATATTTTTGTGGAAAATAATTCTTTTTGTTGACCTGGGATGACATAAAGATGATGGAAGTGAGGAACATTCAAGTAATATAATAACCTTAATGTCTTGCAACTTGTAGCGCTAAAAATTGTACAAAAAGATGAATTCCAAGAAAATGTTCTGTGTTATTCTAGAAAGCAGGTTAATTTCAACACATGTTCAGTAAAATTTTTTAAAAAATTAATGGTAAAAGGAGGACAGTTAGACTGTGGCTCAATTTGTGGAGAATTTAGGGACCACCAGAAAATAAAGAGTTTAAGCTCTGTCAGTTTTTCTCAACTTTTAAAAATCTACAATTCCCTTTTATTAAAATAATTTAAAGTACAATATTCTTATGTATCACCATGACAGACTCCATTTGAGAATCTCGGGCCTGCAGAAGGTAAGGGCCTACAATGATCCCTAAGTTTTGTTGGGTAATTTAGCATGTGCTGGGTGATATGTTAAGTACTTTACATGCTTTATTTCATTTACTCCTTTACAGTGTTGCTGCAGAGTAGGAATCAATGCTATCCCCATTTTACAGATGAGAATCTTGAGGTTCAGAGGATTAAAGTTATTTGTCGAAGGCAAATTACTAGTTTATTTGAAGGTGGTATTGGAGCACTCGTTTTTAACTCCTGTGCTCCATGACCTTGGAGTTGAGCAGTTTTTTCTTTTTCCCACAGGGTTCCATTCACACCACCTGAAATCTAATTGGTTTAGCATTGCTACCATGCTTCCCTGAAAATAAGACCTAGCCGGACCATCAGCTCTAATGCGTTTTTTGGAGCAAAAATTAATATAAGATCGGGTCTTATATTATATTAAAAGAAGTCTTGGTCTTATAGTAGGATTTGCTCCAAAAGACGCATTAGAGCTGACGGTCTGGCTAGGTCTTATTTTTAGGAAAACCTGGTAAAAAAAAAAAAGATTTTGCCAAATTTTAATTCTTTGACATCTGTACTGAGGAAACTACTCACACAGAATTTACAAATATAAAGTTATATTTTATATTTAAATTTATAAAATTATATTTAATAATTAATATGTTTTCTCAAACTACACCCCTTGAAAACCTTGATACACTTCCCCAGGGTCCCTTGCTCCTTGTTTCAGAATGACTGGTTTACAGTTTAAGAGGAAGTTATTTATATTGGCCATGTGATTATGAATTACAATTTTTATTTTAATTAACAGTTTTTGATAATAAAGTTTGAGGGGTTTATTTGTCCAGCTTACTACTTTTACTACAATTCCTACAAGGGATGTTTTTAATCAAATTTCTGTTAGAAATACATGTAGCCTCTTGCTCACAATTTTAGTTTTAAAGCATTATTTTAATAGTATCACCTTTATATTAATACAAAGGATATCATGGGGTCTTACCCACAACAATTAAATGTTGTCTGGAAATGTGTCTTTAAAGATGAAATTGAGACCAGTGTTTTTACTGTGGTACCTAGAACTCTCTCTGAGCCCAGCTCCTGAGCTCGTTCCTTAGTCAATAGTTAGTTGTCAGACTTCCTTCTCCAGCCTCTGTGTACACTTGACACACTTCAGGAGTGAGAAGTGGATCAAATAGCTGAGCCTAAGGTGTCAGTGCCGCTGAGTTCCTTCCTTGTTGGAGGGGCTAAAGCTTTGGCGTTCAGCCTACTCTGGGCCCTAATTTTCCACAGATCTCCAGGCTGTTAGTTCCATTTATGGAACTTGAATGTACTCTCTCGCTCTGTTTTTCACAATCCATGTTTGTTTGCTTATTGTTTGGTTAAATGACTTCTGACTCTACTATTCTCTTGCACTCCATGTTTCTCTTGTTCTGCCAAAATGGGTAACTAAGCAGTTGCCCTAGAAATCTCAGGAAGCTCTGGGTAATTTCTGATGTTCTGAGGAGACTGATTCTACATCTAGATCTTTGGCACCCTCTTGGCAGGACGAGGACCTGTACAGAGAGTAGATTCCTGAGAACTCAAAAATGTCCTTCATCAGGCTGGTTTATCTTGCAGGTGGTTGCACTGCAACTGTGCATATCTAGGAAATAGGTTAATATATCATCAGGCAAACGGTCACTCAAGAGGTTTTTTGCAGTACCATCATATACAACGGTACAAAGGAAAGGCCAAATAACATTAGGAGACACTTAAATTGGCATATTTGGACAGGGAAAGTTGCCTTGCATTCATTGCCTCTTCAGATGTGGAGGAGGTTATGTACCGCAGAGTGCTAACTTGGTCTAGCCTGTCAATGAGGAACAGGGCAGGGTTCTCTTCTCCACAGTTACCACTTGTACTATTCTTATGTCCATCACATTTCTTACCTATATTTCCTAAATTATATTCTACAAAACAGAAATATTGTTCAAGATACTCGATGGAGAACAATCGATTTCATTGGTCTTACAAATTAAGAAAATACTTTATATGTCTTCCCCTTTTTGGAGAACGTTAATGCACCTTAACGTAAGCAAGTTTCTGTGAAATCCTGCACCGTAGAGGCTTGTCGAATTTTGTTTAGTTCACCATTTCCCACTTCCCCCCAGCATCTCATTGACATTACTTTTTTATAGAACACTACTTGGAAAATGTTAGCCTGCATTCAGAAGCTAGCCCCAGGTTCTTGAGGTTCTTGAGGGCATAACAAATGTTTCTGGATTTGTGGGGCACTCAGGATAATCAGAGAAATGGGCTGTTCTTATCTGATGGGTCAAGGTTGTTGATTTCCAAAGTTGGGATGGAGCTTACTAGAATTATTACATGCAAAGTAGCAGGTTCATGTCCTATATGCACAAAGCCACTTCTGTTGGTTTGTATGTTCTAATATGGCTCTCTGGTGCTGAAAATGTAAGGGAACTGAGCTAGATGGTTTTTTAAGTGCTATATTTTTGTTTAAGCAAATCCATTATGAAATAACTTCCGGTTTTGCTTCACTCTCATGCACCCATCCTCCATTTGACAGTTTCAAATGTAATTGTAAAAATACTTCTGTCAAAAAGTACATACTGGGAAAACACACAGTGAAGTGTCATCTATAATATCACCTCTCCTTTATACATACAAACAAAACCCCTGTCCCATGTAAGTGAATTGACTTCAAAGAAGATTGCACATATATAAAATAAATGATAATTATGAAAATTATTTAGAAATATTTTAAAGTATTATTTTTTGAAAACCCAATATAAAATGGTACATATGCCATAATTACAGTGACTTGAAATATACATTCATGTAGACAAGGGCTAGACACTTATAGAAAAATGAAAATAAACATTGTATTAAAGTATTGTAATTGTTGCAATTACAACAATAAAAATTGTAACTTTTAATTTTATGCCAACTTAATTTTGTATTTTAATAAAGATGAAACAAAACTCTTTTCTATGATTTTATTAAATCTGCCATAAGCAAGGGATCAACTACAATATTTTGGAATGTCCATTTAGAGCTGATTATGGTTTTACTCTAAAAATGACTGCATAATATTTAAATAATATAGTGAAAGGTCATTAAGATTTATTTCTTATATTAGTGTATAAAAATCAAATATACTTGTTCTCCCATTCCCCTAGGACCTCAATCATCTCTTAACGTTTAAAATAATCTCTTCGTTAGTCCTTATTTACCTGATCCCCTCCTTTATTTTCCGTTTTTATTGATCACCCCTCTTACCAGCCCATCCTCCATCTTGCTGCCTTTGGAATCTTTCTGAAACACAGATCTACTGAGCAGGTCGGGTCAGCTTAGTACCCCTCAGCCTGTCCGTATGAAATAGTGCTCGGGCATGTTTCGTGCTTGCCTATGCTCATGCTGTTACTTCTGCCTCGGAGTGGTCACTTTCTGTCTCAGTGGCGGCCCTTGCAGGACATTTGTCCTTGTTCAAAACATCCATAGAGCCATTTGGTCCACGCCAAAATATCCTTGATATTTGGTCCTGTTCAAAATGTGCATAGTTAATATAAACCCTGCTTTTCTGCAAGATTCTAACCTAGACCCCTCTACCTAACCCCATTTGCCATTACCAGGTAGGCTGCCAAGGTAAGAAGGGTTGTTATTGGCAATACAGCCACAGCACAATTAGCAGAGCAATAAAACATATTTTTTATGTAAGAATCCTGTAAAGCAAACATAGAAATAAATGTTGTAGGCTCTCTGAACCCAGGGACATTTTCTAGGTGTGGACATTTTTTTTTTTTAATCAGTTTCAGGTATACAAAACAATGTGAAAGTCAGACATTTACACCTCTCACAAAGTGATAAACCCTCTCCCCCAGTCTATTCAATAAATGGTGCTGGGAAATCTGGACAGACATGCAAAAAAATGAAGTTGGACCACTTCTGTATGCCATATACAAGAATAAATTTAAAATGGATTGAAGACTTAAATGTAAGATTCGAAACCATAAAACTCCTAGAAGAAAATATGGGAAGTAAATTTGCAGACATTACCCTTAGCAATATTTTTACTGATAGATATATCCCCTCGGGCAAGGGAAGTAAGAAAAAAAATAAACATATGGGATTACATCAAACTGAAAAGTTTTTTCACAGCAAAGGAAACCATCAATAAAACAAAAAGGCATCCTACTGAATGGGACAAGATATTTGTCAATGATACATCTGGTAAGGGGTTAATGTCCAAAATTTATTAAAAAACTCATTTAACTCAACACCAGTAAAACCGACAACCAAAAAAAAAAGAGGACACGAGGAGACAGAGAAGGACATTAGAGGCCCAATTAAAAAATGGACAGAGGACACGAGGAGACATTTTTCTGAAGCGTGGACATTATTGACAGGACCAAATATCAAGGACCATTTGGCATGGACCAAATATGCTCATAAATGTTTTGGACAGGACCAAATTTCAAAGACATTTTGGTGTGGACCAAATGTCTCAGTGGACATTTTGGACAGCACCAACTGTCTGTTAATCGTGTCTGGCAAATACCTAATCCATGTTAGGGATTTAGTATATGGTCTGAATGAATAAACAGGTGACTAAAACCACATGAAATTAAATTTCTACTACTAGTTATTTTTTCAACTTATATAGGTTTATGATTGTAAAAAATGATTGAGATAATATCTATTTCAGATGTAAAATGGAATCTGAGATAAAATCCTTTCTCAGTGAAAAGAACATTGGAAATGAATGTCTTTCGGACCTTACAAATTTTGGTGAGATTTTTTTTTTTAATCCTATATTTAAAGGGGAGTTTTGTTTTGAAGATGAAAGTGGGCCACTCACTTCATGTTCTTTTAATATTAACTGGTTTGTTTTTTTTCTAAAGGAATCCAAAAATAAGTCTACACTCTAAAAACCTGTTTTGAAGAAACTTAAAATAATGTGTCACCTTGATTTGATTTTGTTTCCCCACAGAACAAGAGTTATCAGAACAATATTTCACATATCTTAAAAATGTGATAAATCCTATTCAGCAATTGAGAGCAGACCTAAAATACAGACAGCATCACATTTCACAGCATTCACATTCACATACGGAGTTTAACTCAACGGAAGTACTGGAAGAGGTCAGTATGTTACCTTTACTTTTAATAATGTGATAGTTCACTTTTGTCCCAACTAAAACATTTTGAGATAAGAAACAAACATGTGTGTCTTGTGTATTTTAATACAAGCTATAGCCAATTTTGTCTACTCAACATCTTAAAAATATCCCTAAAGCTGTCCAAGCATGATCATTTCTCACCTGGAATGTTACAATGGCCTAATAACCAGTCTCCCTGTTTTGATCCTTGCCCCTCCTCCCAATACATTCTGGAATCTACCTTCAGTGCAGGAGGGTCAAGTCACACGCCCTAATAAATTCCCTCCGGGCTCCTGCTGGCCCATCATTTCTCCCTGTACATCAGGCCCCTCTCTGCTTCTTCAGTCTCCTCTACCTGACACATCCTCCCCTCCTAGACCTTGTCACACGATGCTGGCCTTCTTTCTGTTCTCACACATGGCTTGATCTTTTCTGTTTCAAGGCCTTTGCATGGGCTGTTTCCTCCATCCCACTGATGGCACTTTTTGTCCTTTAGGTCTTCGTTTAAATATTCTCTCCTCTGAAAGGCCTGTCATCACCCACCTGAGAGAAGCCACAGTCATTCCCTAGGACCTCACCCTGCTTTTACATTACTTACCTTCTGATAATTTCGTAGCTATTTTTCATTAGTTTATTGTCTACCTTCCCTGATTGGAGCATAAACTCCATGATCATAGTTACAGTAGATGTAGGCTTTTAGGTGATTTTTCTTACTCTATTTTTTAGTTATTCTGTAGAGTTGTTATATTGCTTTAATAAATAATAATTTTAAAAATATTAAAAAATCCCTTGCCTAGCTGGGGATTTTAGGCAAGGATTCAAGAGAAGGAAGGGTGATTGACACAAACAATCTGGTAAGCTCTCTGCCTTACCACAAACAAACCCAAAATGTGGGTACAAGGGGCTAGGACCCCACTGTACTTCCTAGGCCCATTTTTGGGCTATGTGTCTAGATGCTCCCTCTGATAAGCACTGCCTGGCTGTGGCATCTCTTAACTTCTTCCACAGGTCCTCGAGGTACTTTCTCTTATCTAAGTTTTTATCAGTTATTTGCTTTTGAGGATAATTCCTGTACCTTTAAATGTAAATATTGGATGAATCACAATTATTTGCATATTGCTTGTTTTAAATGTCCCATAGGTTGACTTTGTGAAAAAACAATTGAAAGCTGTGTTTGAAAGACTTAGCCTGGAGCAACAGAAATTAGAAAGTAGTCTTTCAGACTGGAGTATGAAAGTAAGTGTCATACAGATAATAATTTGTTTATCAATTTGTCGTTTGTGTTAAATAAAGTAATCACGTAATTTTTTTTCAGATACTAGATCATTCTTCAAAAGAAAGGAATAACATGCTTAGTAAACTGCCTACGGAATTAGAAACTTTGGAATGCCCATATTCTGATTTGAAATCTTCAATTTTTAATGAGTTCTATAACTTAACAGAGAAATATCAAAAGAAACTTCAAGAGTTTGATCTGCAGTTAGAAGACATATACAGGTAATAAGATAAAACTACTTGAATTATTGGGGGTGGCCAGTTAGCTCAGTTGGTTAGAGCACTATGCTCTTAACAACAAAGTTGCCAGTTCGATCCCCACATGGGCCACTGTGAACTGCGTCCTCCACAACCAGATTGAAACAACTACTTGACTTGGAGCTGATGGGTCCTGGAAAAACACACTTAAAATAAATAAAAGTTAAAAAAAAAAAAAAGAAAGAAAGAAACTACTTGAATTATATAGATTTTTGCCACTAAATTTATAGTTTTGTGGGAGGTTACTATATTTCTGATTTACTGCTTTCATAGTTACTATGTGATTGGAATACAGTCAATCGATAAATATTCAGATTGACCATTGAATAGTCAAGATAATTTCTTCAAGATAATTTCCCTGAAATAATGGTTTTAAAGATTTATGTAAGGTTGAAACATGATGAAAATAGTCCTCTCACTGGGCTCTTTACTAGCCAAGTAAGAAATCCTAGGTGCAGTGTGAGGCTTTCCTGACCTAAGCTTCTTTTTTACATCTCTGTGGCGATGGTCACATCTTCCTCCGTAACAGACACATTTTGGTCTCCTAGGAGCCCCCTCCCTCCCTGCCTCCCTGCCTTCCTGTTTTCCTTCCATCTTGCAATAAAGTTGAGGAAAAAAATTGAATAATATATCGTTCATATGTGTTGATTGATTAATTAATTAATTACACTTTAATTGAAACTCAGTCACACTAAAGTGTTAACTCACCATGCACTTAGTTTAAGTCTCCAATTATAAAACAAATATCCTCTCTCCCCTCCCCATCCTGACCTTATTAAAGAGATTTTTCCTAATTTATTAGGAAGAGTAAGTTGTAAAATCAGCCAAAGTTTCAAAATAAAGAATAACTGGGGGTCGGCTGTGGGGGTGAAACTTGCACAGCCAAATATAGATATATAATATCAAAATAAATTAGAAAGTTTTAAATGTCTGGGAATATGCAGCAGATAAGTAGAACAAAAAGACATACAGAAAACAGAAAATATCTCTAATAATTTAAATTATTATAAAGGAAAAATTTCAAACCTAAGGGAAAGATTGATTGGGACAACTACCAAAGGCATAACATACATATGCTGGGAATACCAAGAGAAGAGAAAAGAATACTAGAAATATTTGAAGCAACAGAGACTGAGAATTTCCCCCAGTTAATGTCAGACACCAAACCATAGATCCAGGAAGCTCAGATAACACCAGACATGCCAAATACCCCCAAAAAACTATACCTACACAAATCATATTCAGACTTCTGTAGACTATCTCCTTAATATTTAGCCAAAGTGGTTGAAAATTTATGTCCATACAAAAACCTGAGCATGGATGTTTATAGCAGGTTTATTAATTATTGCCAAAACTTGGAAGCAACCAAGATATCCTTCAGTAGGTGAATGGATAAATAAACTGCTACATCCAGATAAGGGATTATTATTCAATACTAAAAGGAAATGAGCTATCAAGCTGTGAAAATACATAGAAGAAACTTAAATGCATTTTACTAAGCGAAGGAAGCTAATCTGAAAAGGCTGCATACTGTATGATTCCAACTCTATGACATTCTGAAAAGGACATAACTATGGAGGCAGTAAAAAGATCAGTGGTTGCCAAGGGTTAGGGTGAGGAAGGTATAAATAGGCAGAGCACAGATTTTTAGGGCAGTGAAATTATCTGTATGATGCTACAGTGGTGGACACGTGCCATTAGGCATTTATCAAAACTCATAGAACGCACACCTAATGTAAACGACGACTTTTGATCATAATGATGCGTCAGTGTAGGTTTATTGATTGTAATCAATGCACCACTGTGGTGCAGGATGTTGAGAGTAGGGACGTTGTACATATGTGAGGACTGAAGAA
Source organism: Rhinolophus ferrumequinum (assembly GCF_004115265.2). Taxonomy (NCBI): domain Eukaryota; kingdom Metazoa; phylum Chordata; class Mammalia; order Chiroptera; family Rhinolophidae; genus Rhinolophus; species Rhinolophus ferrumequinum. The sequence goes on from NC_046291.1 coordinate 63,675,044, forward strand.
ATATGGGATTTTTTTGTACTTTTGCTCATATTTATCGTACTCCTCAAACTACTCTAAACAATAAAGTTTACTAATTTAAAATACGAAGAAAAAAGTACATTTCATTGCTATTTAACTGTTACAGGGCATAAAAAAGAAAAAAGCTTTTAAGTTATGTTTATGAAGCAGCATTACATTGATAGAAAATTTGAAAAGTATTGCACAAAAAAGAAAATGACAGCCTAGTCTCACATCTATTGATACAAAAATCCTAAATAAAATACTTGCAATGAGGATCCACCAACACATTACAATAATGAATCTAAATAGATCTTCTGTAGCTTACCTTCATGGACTCTAAAATACCATTAAAAATTTGAGCATCTGTCCTTAAAAAAATGTTAAACTGTTACAATTATGATGAATACACTTAACCATTATAAAATATATAAACCCTTCAAAACCTAAAGGGAAACAATAGAAGCATTTTCATAACTGACAAGCATCTGCCATCACCACCATTATTTAATGTTATTCTGCATATTCTAGGCAATAAAATTAGACAAGAGAAAGAGTTATAAAACACTGAAAGAAATAGCTAGAGTTATCTTATTTGCAGATAATGAGTTTTTATTTGGAAAATCCAAGGCATTCACAAGAAAAAAATCTAAACAAGTAATAAGATAATTTAGTGATATAAAATTAACATAATAGAACCAAACTTGGTTTTATAGACAAGCAATGGCCAGCTAAAAGATATAATGAAAAGAACGTACTTTGCAGTAGCAACTATAAATATAGTATATGTAGGAACTTGTTTAACAAGAAATGATCTATACTACTGGAAGAAGACTTTAAAACGTTACTGAAGAACATAAGACTTGAATAAGCCATACCTTATTTTTAGAACAGAAGATTCAACAATTACAGATATTTTCCCCCTAAGCCTACAAATTTAATGTGATTCTAATAAAATTATTCACAAGGTTTTAAAAATTAATCTGAATTTTAGTTTTCCATTAAAAAAGAAATAAGCAAAAACAGTTAGAAAAATTCTGGGGGTGGGAGGAAGCAATAATGAGGACCTTTGCTATTACACGAGGTCTGACAATTAAGTTCACAAACTTTGTTGCAACAATGTTCCTAACCTTTTTTGATATCAGAGGGATTATTCATTATGAATTTGTACCAACTGGACAAATAGTTAACCAAGTTAACTATTTGGAAGTGCTGTAAAGGCTGTGTCAAAAAGTTAGACAGAATGACCTGAACTTTTTGCCAATTCATGGTTCTTGCATCACGACAATGTACCAGCTCACATGGCACTGTCTGTGAGGGGGGTTTTAGCCAGTAAACAAATAACTGTATCGGAACACCCTCCCTACTCAACTGATCTGGCCCCCAATGACTTCTTTCTTTACGTGAAGATAAAGGAAATATTGAAAGGAAGACATTTTGATGACATTCAGGACATCAAGGGTAATACGACGACAGCTCTGATCGCCATTCCAGAAAAAGAGTTCCAAAATTGCTTTGAAGGGTGGACTAGGTGCTGGCGTTGGTGCATAGCTGCCCAAGGGGAGTACTTCGAAGGTGACCATAGTGATATTCAGCATGAGGTATATAGCACTTTTTCTAGGATATGTTCGTGAACGTAATTGCCTGACCTCGTGTATTAAATTAAACATTTTATAAATGATATCATGTTGTCATGAATACATAGGTCAATGGATGTGATTTAGATTTTGACAATCATAAATACTTGCATAAGATTTGGATTCAAAATTAAGTTAAAGGGAAAAAAAGGCTGGGAGTGACGCATTCATTTTGTTGGTGTGGATCAGTCTCAGCAGTTGTAGCTTCCTGAAGCGCTGTGGACATTCCTAATCACAACAGAGGCATTGTGACTTCCTAGGAGCTGGAAATTGCTCCTCTAGCCCTTCCAATTATATTGCAAGTCATATAATATCTGGTCATCCATTCCTTTATACTTAAAGAACTTGAGTGGTGTCTTTCATCAGCAGCTAAACCTTACATGTGTGAGGGTGTGGGAAAGCAGGTATTTCATATTCTGCCAAAGGCGATCTAAATTGGTGTAACTTTTCTACAGACAGCAGTTTGGTAGGACTTATCATATCACAAAGCATATACCCTTTGTCCCAATGGTTTTCACATCTCAATAATACATCATATAAATATACTTGTATATAGTGATTTAGTTTTAGTTATTTACTGCAGTAGCTAAAGATTGAGGAAAGAATCTTAATATCAATAAGGACTAGTTTTACAGATAATTGTACAACCATACAATGTATATTACTCTCTGGACTGAAAAGAAAGAAAATAAAAAAAAAAAGAATGTGAATACTTACATTTACTAACATGGAATAATCTCCAACGGTTAGAGTTAAGGTGTGGTATTGGGTTAAGCAAACAAAATAATGTGCAGTGCACAATGTATAAAACAGGGAAAATTAAATGTACGCTCACACACAGAACCACACGCACAGACATATAAAAACAAATATATATATGTGTGTGTGTGTGTGTATATATACATATATACATTTTTTAACGTATATATTTGTTTTTATATGTCTGAAAAAATATGCAGAAATTGGTAACATTCATCAGCTCTAGGGCGGGGAGCTAAATGCCTGGGGGGGTAAGTGTGAGAGAGAATTTTTATTGTATGCCCCTTTTTTATTATTCCTTTTGGATTTTGAAGCATGTGAACATATTATCTATTCTAAAAACATAATTTTTTAAAAGGAAAATAACAAGGGTAAAAATTGAATGACAAATGGGAAAACATTGGAAACATATCAGTCACAAAAAATTAAAGTATTTAATATATGAAGACACTTTGCAAATTGATTGATAAACAGCCAAAAGGGACAAAAGAGACAAAGAAACAGTTTATCATTTATATTTTCAACAAGTATTTACTGAGCAACTACTGGCATAAAATAGATAAAAAGTCCTCTACTCATGAAGCAAGTTGGAGACAACAAACAATAAACATGACACTTAAATTATGCACCGTAGTGTATTAGAAGGCGAGATGTGCTATGAAATCATAGAGTTAGAGTAAAAGTCAAGTTGCTGAGGCTGTGGGGGAGTGGGGCAGATTGCAGTTTTGAATGGAAGTTTCAGGATAGGCCTGGTTGAAAAAGTGACATTGAAGCAAAGCCATGATGGGGCTTAGAGAGCTAACCATGCAGAAATTTGGGGTAATGGTGTTTTAGCCAGTGTTTACTGAGATGGGCATGTGGCTGGCAAAAGGCTAACATGGCAGCAACACAGTGATACATGGACAGAGTAGTAGAAGCTGCAGTCAAAGAAGTAGGGTGAAGAGGGGGACACTGAGAGCATTGTGGCCATTGTAAAAACTTTCAGATACAGGAAGCTGTTGGAAGCAGAAGTGTGAGAGAAGCATGCAAAGTAACAAGACCTAACTCATGGTTTAGCAGGATCACTTTGACAGTTGTGTTTAAGGTGGAGGTAGGGAAGAAAAAAAAAATTGAACACTTTATTAAAGTAATCCAGATGGGAGATAATGGTGGCCTAGATCAGGAAGTAGAAGTGGTGTGAAATAGCTTTTGGACGTATTGTAAAATTAAAGCCATCTGCTGACAGATTTCATAAGGTATGTGAGAAAAAAGAGAGCAACGAGAATAGGCCAACATTTCTGGGTTGAGCAACTGGAAGGATAGAATTACTATCAACTGAGATGGGAAAGACTAAGTGAAGCAAGATTTGACTGCGGGGAAGTCTGGCTTTCAGGTCCGGACATGTTGCCTCTGAGGTGCTGTCAGATACCTAAGTACCAATTTTGAGAAGGCAGTCAGTTCTGTGAGTCTGCAGGTTAGGGAGAGATCTGAGCTGGAGATACATGTGTGTGAGTCATCAGCATGCAGTTGGATGTGATCATCAAAATGAGTGAAGAGACAACATCAAAGATCAAAAACTGATCTCTTGGGTCTGCCGGCATTCAGGTGTCAGTGAGAAGAGGGGTAACCAACCAAGGACATTGAGAAAGGATCTGGGAGATATGAAGAAAACCAAGAGTGTGCTGCCCTGGAAGGCAAGTGAGAGGGAGTGGGCAGCGGTGTGAGCTGAGGAGGGGTCGTGCACCGAGTGAACGTGGCTAAGTCAAACAGAAGAGGACTGATCACTGACTGTGGCTTTAGATGGAGGTTTTCGTGACTATAGAAGAAGTGGGAAGGAATGCCTGATGGGGTTGGATTTGAGTGAATGGATGGAGAACACTGAAGACAATGAGACTAGACAACGCTTTTGAGAATATCTTTTGAAAAGGAGAGCAAGAAAGGAGGGCGAGACTTTATTGTTGTTGTTTTCTCTTTTGTTTTACTCAAAATGGGAGAAATATCATATGCTTGATGCTAAGGAGAAGAATCCAGCAATGGGATACAATACACAAAGGGAGGACTAAGCACTGATGATTTATTTACCACAGTAACAGGTGGGGATACAGAGTATATGGTGCAGACACTGGGAGGTGAACAGATGTCATGCTGGCAATCCATGGAACTCTAGGTGGTAATTCTAAATACAATGACAAAGAAATTTATGAAAACCTCTGTACTCATCAAAGCAATGAAAAATTTAAAAGTAATCAGATTTTTACCTACAAAATGGTGACACATAAAATAAATTTATCTATGGTTAAAATATGGGACAAATGGGCATTTTTATACAGGATTGGTGTGCAAACTCTTTTGGAAAGCAATCTGGCAATATTGCATCCAAAATCTTCATAAATGTTAATAATATTTTTTCTTTAGAAATAATTTTCAAGGAAATAATCATAGAAGTAAAACAAATAGTTGACTTCAAGGATGTTCAATATTGTTTTTTCCCTCTTTAGTGAGAGCAAAATCTTCAAAATGACTAGATAGCCAACAAACATGGGATTAGCTTCATCAATTATGATATCCACATATTTAAATAACACACTATCATTCATAATTATATTAAATCTTTTTAATGTCACAGATAGTTGCAATAAGTTGCTAGGCAATTAAAAATAAGGTTACAAAACAGTTTGTATAACATGGCTTATGTTTTTCTTTCCCTCTGAAAGTGTTACATCTATATCTATATAACTATAGAAAAAAGACTGCGAGCTTATCCACCCAAACAAACAATAACAATAGTTATCTCCAGGTAGTAAAAATTACAAATAATTTTGGCATACATGCTCTTTCTGTTTTGTAAAGCAAAAATACAGATTTTTAAATATCTAAGTTAAAGAATGAAGAGGAAACCATTGGTATTTAATGGGTACCTGTTATATGACATGCCAAGTATAGGTCATTTAAATCCTCAATACACCCCATTAAAAAGCTCTGTTTTACAGATGAAGAAACTGCAGTTCAGCAGGTGAGCAGTTTCCCCAAAGTTTCTGAGGTAATGCATAGTTGAGCAGGAATGAGTTTCTTCTGGTCATCTGAATAGAAAGCTTTTCACTCACATCAAACTACTTCAAGCATTTACATGTATGTTACCAGGATTTTGGTAAATTGGGTTGATTACTAGATCAATGCTATTTAATGGATTATGTGGGCCATAGATTTGAGCCACATATATATCATTTAACATTTAAGTAGCCGTATTAAAATAGTTTTAAAGGTTAAATTTATTTTAATTGTATATTTTAACTCAGTAGTTCCAAAATATTATAATTGCAACAGATAATCAATATTTTGCAGTTATACGTGAGATCTATCACATTCTTTTTTCCATACAAAGTCTGTGAAATCTGGTCTACATTTTATACCTACCACGCATATCAGTTGGGACCAACCATATTTCAGGCGCTAAACTGGTGGCTAGTGGCTGCTACATTGGACATCATAGCTGTGAAAGATGTTGACTTTTACTAAAATATATTATTAAAATTATTTACTACAATTGAGGCTATTTCTTTATTCAGTACATTTGTGAAGCTAGATTTTATTAGGGTTGCATTTCATTAGTAACATGAAGACAAGTTTAATTGCTTGTTTTAGACTCAGATGAGATTGTGGCTTTAATTTTCTAGCATTCGGATAAATTAATCATATAGATGAGACATAACTGAATGATGCTCCATGTAGCTATGGTGGATCTGAGGCCAATATGTGGCAAAAGCTATAGAGTGATAACAAGTAATTTCTACTTTATTGTTTGATAGGCATATTAAATTTTATAGTGTTGATTCATCATTATTATTCTATTTTATGGGATCTGAAAATGAATGCTATTTAAAGTCCACATAATTTTAACAGTTTTGTCCCTCTGAGTGTGTATTGCCAAGGCCCATAGTTTCATATTTTTTTAGCTAAATTGTTTCAATTTACCCTACTTGTTAGTAGCTTTCAACATAACTATTTAGTGGCCTATGGATGTGTGTGTGTGTGTGTGTGTGTGTGTGTACAGAGGGTGCCAAAAAAATGTATACACATTTTAAGAAAGGAAAAAAAAACTGTATTAAAATTGTAACACTCAATATATACTAAAAGCAAAAGATGAATACAAGTCAAGTTTGACTTCTGCAATTATAAGAGGTGCTCAAAGTGGTTACCATCAGTGTAATTTTAATATAGTTTTTTCCTTTCTTAAAATGTGTGTACATTTTTTTGGCACCCTCTGTGTATTTACATTCTCATAACAGAAATAATTATGTTTATTAGAGAAAAAATTTAACAATCAAGGCAAGCAAAGAGAAGAATCTATAGTTAATCTAGTTCCCAATACTCTCTGGTAACATTTTGTATAATTCAGATTTATGTATGTTGTTTATAAAAATGAAAAAGTACTCTACACATGTCTATTGTTTTACCTGTTAATGAATCAGATCCAATATTATTCATTTTTCAATAAATGTTTACTAACCTTCTATGTTTTAGGTAACCATATTAAATATTCTTTTACAACATGTTTTTTATTACATGCATGGTATTATAATAATGGTTGTACCATAAAAAAAATCAATGCATTTCCTGCTTTTGCACAATTATTTATAACATACTTTGATATTTCTATAAAAACCTGGAACAAACAACTTTGTTACTATATTTTGATTAATCCCATGATTATTCCCTGAAGAAGAATTCCTAGAAATGGAATTGATGAGTCAAAGGATATGAAAAATTCTAAGGCTTTTTAGAATATTGCCATATTGCTTTCTAGGAAAATAGAAACAAATTATACTTTCACCAAGAACTTTCTATCATTCGGCTCATCTTTTAGACTTGTTGATCAGGACATTGGACTTTGCTATAATGTGTGAATAGCACCAGTGTCTTGTTCATATTGCTTCTCTTTTTCAGTATTTATCTACATAGCATAACTGTGTAATATCACTGTCCTTATGTGAAAGGTCTGCCAACAGAATTGGCAAAATATGAAAAAGATAAAAGATGACGTAGATAAAAGCCAGCATCAGAAGCTAGTACCAAAGAAACAGTAAGTGGCTTCACATAATTTTATTTAAAAGACATTTGAAAAAACAAATACATGTTTGTTGCTTGATGAATACAAGATAGAAGAAAGTGAGGGAAAGGAGCATAATAAATAACTGACATTTGCTTATTTGATGAACTCATAGCAAGTTAAAACATTGGAGCCTTAATTACCAGGTGGCATTTTTCTCTGAGAATGTAGTCTCAGAATTTTGGTAAGGTTCAGTGCCCGGGCATGTCCCAGTCTCAGGTTTTACATTTCTGGTCTGGGCTGGTTGTATGTCAAAAGTGGTTAATAAGGGAGAAATGCTTGAAAACAGGAGCATAATTATTTGAACACCAATGTGTTCACTTAGTCACATTGGTTACATGACCCACTCAGCAACATTCTGGGTCACTGCAATTCCCTTTTTCTCTTGGCATATTCCATCCGGGATTGTCCAACCTGACCTTGGAATTTATATTTGTTAGCGGGGAGGAACAGTTGTAGATTACGATCTTATTTTTTGTCATGGGTGTTTAGTCTGTTTCTCTTAAAATAAATACATCATTGAAAATACTTAATTACTTTATGACTCTTGAACCAAAAGCCACATTTGGTGATTGCTTAACCTAGTTTGGGTTTGTTGTGGGAATAAAGTGTAGTTTAAATTCTCTTGGCTGTGGTGGAATGCATTTTATCAATGGAAAAAAATAGGTCCAATTTCTACAGGATACCCCAAAAACTAGTCTTAGAGTTTGTCTTTGTTTGATTAATAACTCATTCTGTATATTACCTGTATGCTATGTTTGTTTAAATGTATTTGTGAAAAGTATATCTAAGAAAGGTGGCTATAAATTTCTAGGTCAATGGTCTTTATTGTAAGCATCACTGCGGCCCCCAGCACCTTCCTGATATAATTGTTTCAGCCAGGAACTACACAGTTAATGGGGCATGAGGCTACATTTTTAATACTTCAGGAGACTGAAAAATCTGGGTTTTACAGGATGAAGGAGTGAGAGTCATTTAGAGAGGATCCTGTTCTTTGCTGGATGTGAAATCAAATCAATCTTGAGTAAATCAGATTGGAGACAATAGAATCATAGCAGCTTGACAGATTTTTTTTCCAAGACAGTTGACATGTATAATTTTTAACCTGGATAATACAAATAGAATTTGTTGTTAAAATAATAAAATATGTGTAGGTATAAGCAAAAACAAGATTAAAATTTCTATTGATACGATTGCCAAATTTTTGACCTGAGAGGAATTATAACACCTATTTTATATTTCAAATCAATTGTTCATAACAAATTTTTCCTACTCCTTATATGATGAAGTCCAACTGTGGGTAAATATAGTCCTTTGAAGGAACCTGTCACTAGAACTAAAACTATGGAGAACTGATAATATAAGAAATTATAATCACCATACTTACAGGTTTATGTTTATTTTCCATATTAATGCCTATAAAAGAACATAAAGTTGAACATTGTTGATGTCTAAAAAAAACAAACTGTGAAAGAGAATCATCATCCCTCTAATCGATTCTTAATTTCTTTTTTTTTTTTTTAAAGATGTTATTGGGAAGGGGAAATAGGACTTTATTGAGGAACAGTGTGTACTTCCAGGACATTTTTCCAAATCAAGTTGTTGTCCTTTCAATCTTAGTTGTGGAGGATGCCGTTCAGCTTCAAGTTGTCCTTTCAGTCTTAGTTGTAGAGGGCGCAGCTCAACTCCAGGTCCAGTTGCTGTTGCTAGTTGCAGGGGGTGCAGTCCACCATCCCTTGTGGGAGTTGAGGAGTTGAACAGGCAAGGCAACCTTGTGTTTGAGAGCCCATTGGCCCATGTGGGAATCGAACCGGCAGCCTTCGGGATTAGGAGCACGGAGCCCCAACTTCCTGAGCCACTAGGCCAGCCCCTTATAATTTCTTTATGATTACTGGTAGTTGATTTGAGGTGATATTACAGCATTTTTATGAAGCAATTAAAATTTCAGAAGCCTCATGATGGTTAATTTTTTTCCTCATGCCATCCCAAAGAAGTAGACCAGTTTTTTATTCTTGCTTCTTAACCTGGACAATTGGATCATAATGTCTATATAAAGGAACTTTATTCACTTCAACTTTATTGCACTTAAAAATGTACTTGTTCCCCAAAAGTGATGAATAAAATGGTAACATGGAGGTAGATTTTAGCTCAATAGAAGATTTTTAAAAAAATTAGTGTAAATACTGTGTTTGTAGATGATCATGTCTTTATTGATTCTGTTTATTTGAGTTTGATCTGATTTTGTTTAGTTTGTTTTTTGTCTTAAACATGGCCTTTGGTGTTAGACACTTGTCTGTTCCCAATCAGCTGTGGAGAGTTGCTGTAGGTGCTAGTCTCTGGCCACATGGGGCTGCATCTCTTTAACCTCTACATCCTTCACAGTGCTTTCCATCCAAAGCAATAGAAGGATGCTACATTTTTTAAGAAGTCATTTTTCTTCCCTTCAGTTAGCTATAAAATAGGTTATCTTTGTCTGTAAGTAAAAGAATAGCCAACCCAAGTCAAGTAACAAATAATTGGTGATTTCTTATCTTATTTCACAGGAAGTGCAGAGGTAGAGAAATCCAGGTACAGTGAGGTCTGGTTTTCTGCATTCTCTTGCTCTGTCTTCTTGCAGGTTAGATGATTTCCTGCCTCACAATTGCAGTAGTTCCGAACCACAACACTCAGAAGCAGAAAGGTCCCTTTTCTTCCTGTGGCTTGTCTTAAGAGCTAGGAAATCATGTCCCAGAAGACTTCTTACATTCATTGGCCAGATTTGGGTCTTTTGTCCATGCTTATACCAAACACTGGCCAGAGGAATGGGAAGCTTATGAGTGGATGTTTGTGAATGGCTTAAGATCGATCAAGATTCACTTCCAGAGCTGGCGATGGGGCTCATCTTCCCTCAAGTGGGGGGCCTCTGGAGGAAGGTAGATCATGCATAAAATCAGGATTCTGGTGGACAGAGCAGGAGTAGAGGCAGGGTCTGCTATAAGTACCTTCTCCTTACACTTCTTACGATGAACATAATTATTTAAAACCAGCATATGCGGTGGTTGAGCCATTTGCATTTTACTTTTAACAGGCTTTTATATTGATCATATATCGCAAAACTTCCACTCTGAATTATATGGCCTCTTAAATTAGTGGTAGGTGAACAATTGTCACCCCGGTAAACTTTAATTTAAAAAAAATTAGTGGTAGGTAAGTGCTGGGACAAAAGATGGTTGAAGAGTCTCGCCATCATCACGAAAATAAACATTTTACCTCCAAACAATACACATTCTAAGCAAAAGAATTGAGCTTTCTACACAAACTGCTCTTTAAAATATATAAATAAAATCAGTGTGCTAGCTATTCAATAGCAATTATAGCTTCCCGAATTAGTCACTTAGCCTTCTCTTCTGACCAGCTTCCCATCCATTAACTTTCCTTTAAGAAATTCTGGAACCATCACTTTTAGAAGGCTGCCTTATTTTCACTTTCCTGTCATCCCTCAGCACAAGTGGCTTTGGATGTTGGTACAAGTTCTGGTTTAACTCTATGGGCCACTTTTTGTCATCGTTGATTTTTCAATTCAGTAAATTTTGAACGTATTCCTGAAAGCCCACTTTATTCTGGCTGTCAGCTCCCACCTATGTAGCTAGACTGGGCAGAGCCTGGGGACCTGGAGGTAAAAACTGCTAAGTGGGAATACATCCTATGGGAAGACCACATATGTATCCAAACAAAACCCAAAGAACAGATTCTGTTGATTAAAAATGAGTCTGAGGCCAGGGAGCTTCCAATAAACCAGGATGAAAATTAAAGATAGATTTGTATTAGGACACTGGGCCTTGGGTGTGATGGTGGGTAGTGGGAAGAGTTTTAGGAAACAGGCTGATTAGATTTGGTGTTTGGATGGGTCTGATTTGGAAAGACAATGTTGAAAGTGAAGTCAAGTTATATTTTCTGCAGGGTCAGATCTAGTGCTGCCAAACAAGCAGATGGTGTCAGAGATATCTTTTATCCATGTTAATCCACCAGTGGCTCACTGCAATTATACTTCTCAGTGGAGAAGTACTAGGTGTCCCCTGATAATGTTACACTTGAAGAGATAAAGTATTTCTTTAGGCTACATTCACTATGGCCATTTTCAAATCTCAAGGCAGTCGCCAGATGCTGATAACTGCACCGGCTAGTTGCAGGGAGCAGAATTTACCATTTTGCTGGAAAGTTCCTTTCACTCTGAGAAAATGTAAAACAACTTTCAGCCAGTTTGTAAACACAATGCTTAGTTTCATAGAATTATTTTTATTGTTAAAGTACCTGTTCCCCATGTGTATCTCGTTTGCCATCATAGGCTGCCCATTCCCCCAAATGTATTTTGATGTCATGGAACCAGACCCCAAGGAAGTAGTTTAAGCATGACTACAAAGAAAACTGGTAGCTAAGTTAATTGTGAGTCAGTTTCGGATTTTTGGAATGACTCAAATAATAAAGAGACAATAAGCCTAAGTCTGGTTGAATTCTCACAGCCCTGTCATCCTCTTTTATTGGATTACCTGTTTTGTCTCATATCCTTGGAAATCATGATAAAATGTTATCAGTGGACTTCAATATCTGGGGGTAGGGTGAGTGGGGATGGAGAGGTAAATATCTCATAATTCTGCAGACTAAAATTCCCTGAAGTTTTAGAAGTGCTCAGTAGACCTGGAAACTATAAAATCTTCACATGCTATTTTAAAGATGAAAATTACAAAATAATTTAAATTAAAAAATTTGGATGGACAATAAGAATAGAAATTGCAGAGACCTGCCAAAGATCTTTTGTCTAAAGATATTATAAAAATTGCTAAAATTTAGGGTAATTTTAAAGTATTATTTAAATTTTTCTACAATAATCTGCATAGAAGAAAACATAGGTACCAAACTTATGGACCTTGGGTTCAAAGAGGATTTTATGAATTTGACCTCAAAAGCAAGGGAAGTAAAAGCTAAAATAAATGAATGGGACTATATCAAACTAAAAATCTTCTGCAGAGCAAAGAGACCATCAACAAAATAAAGATACAGCCAACTGAATGGGAGAAGATATTTGCAAACAGTGCCTCAGGTAAGGGGCTAAAATATATAAGGAACTCATACAACTCAACAGCAAAAAGACAAACAATCCAATTAAAAAATGGTCAGAGGACATGAACAGAAATTTTTCCCAAGAAGACAACAGATATATTTAAAAAATGCTCAACTTCACTAGCTGTTAGGGAAATGCAGATCAAAACCACAAGGAGATATCACCTCACACCTATTATAATGGCTATCATCATCAAGACAAATAATAACAAGTGTGGCAGAGGCTGTGGAGAAAAAGGAACCCTCATACATTCTTGGTGAGAATGTAGATTGGTGCAACCACTCTGGAAGTCAGTGTGGAGGTTCCTCTAAAAATTAAGAATAGAATTACTGTATGACCCAGCAATCCCTCTCCTGGGTATCTACCCAAAAAATCAGAAAACAATTATCTGTAAAGATATGTATATACCCCTATGTTCATTGCAACATTATTTATGGTGGCCAAGACATGGAAACAACCAGTGTCCTTCGGTAGTTGAAGGAAGGATAGGATAGCTAAAGAAGATGTGGCATATATATACACAATAGAATACTGCTCTGCCAGAAGAAAAGATGAAATACTGCCATTTGCAACAACATGGATCTTGAGATTATTATGCTAAGCAAAAAAAGTCAGAAAAAGTTGAGAACCATATGACTTCACTCATATGTGACATAAAACTGAAAACAACAAAGGAATAAGACAAATAAAGGAATAAAAACTCATAGACACAGATAACCGTTTAATGGTTACCAGAGGGTAAGAGGGGAGGGGGGATGGTAGAAGAGGGTAAAGGGGGTCAAATATATGGTCACGGAAGGAGAATTGACTGGGTGGTGAGCACACAATGTGACACATAGATGATATAGAACTGTACAGTTAAAACCTATGTAATTTTACTAACTACTGTCACCCCAATAAATTTAATTTTTTAATTTAAAAATAGTCATTTTCTTCAAATTCAGAAAGTAGATAAGTGAGCAGATTATTTTTCAATATCTGTGTAATTTAGTTCATTCTGTTATAATCACTAGCAAAGCAGTTAAATTAAACAAGAACTTCAGAAAGTAAAAGCCAACCCAGTTGTTTTACATAGCTAAGCTATTTTATATAGATTTTTCTGTACAATTGAAAGATGGAGGGATTTTCCATCAAAATGTCAGAGTAAATTCTGTGCTCGCCTCTTGTCACGATTGCATCAAACTTACAACTAAACTACAGAACAACTGTCATTGAGAATTGCCTAAAATCTAGCTGAACTGAAGTCCTACAACTAAGGACAAACAAAAGAAGCCACCTCGAGACTGGTAGGAAGGGAAGAGATGCAGAACGGCCTGGTCCCACACCTGTGTTTGACCATTAAAAATCAGGAGGGTTACCTTGGCTGTGAAGGTCTCCCCTGGAGGAGTGAGGGGTCTCAGACCCACACTAGACTCCCCAGCCCAGGGTTCCGATGACAGAGAGAAAAGTCCCCAAAATTTCAGTCTGTGAAAACCAGCAGAGATGGTGGCTGAGTGACAAGAGGATAGTTGGAGTCTCAAGCCCTCCTCTTAAAGGGACCATGCACGGACTTACTGACTCACTTGCTCTGAGCTCCAGCCCTGGGGCAGCAGCTCAAAATGATCCAGGGACATACAGGGAGGAACTGAATTATCTAACTTCAGGGTGAGGGCTGGAAGTGCCGTTTTCTCCTGGGTGAAGGAGCTGGCAAAAGCCATTGTTTCTTTGTTGAGCTTTCCCCAATCCCCTCATGCCAACTCAGATAGCTGCCATATGTGAGTTTCCATTAATCTAGCTAACAACATTCATTCACTCTGCGCTGGTGATTGCCTGAGACCCCACCCCACCCAACTTGCAGACCCACCCAAACTTCTTCCAGTGGCTTACCCATACAAAGGACCTGTTTTGGCTTATGCTGCAGACTTTTCTAAAACTTCCCAAAGGTTCACAAAACCCAAATAAGCACCATCTGGCTTTGGCATGACCATACCTCTGATTGAGCATCCCAAAGCCTGGCTCTAGTGATAGTTGGCCTTGGTTTATGGCTTGACCTCTCTCAGGCATCTCCAAGTCCAGTGCTAGCAGCGGCCATCTGCGGATTGCTTTGTAGCTCATGCCAGGGTATAGGCTGTGGCTGAACGTGGCCTGCAATGGGGCCCCTCCCAGGAAGCCTCAGTGGACAGCGTCAGAACAAGCCAAAGCATCACCTGGACACCTTCAAGGGTGACATACCCAAAAGTCAAATTGAGCATGCACCAGAGCCCTGATCAAGTAAATTCTGTTCTGTAGGGTCAGCCCCTGCAGCACAGCTCCTCCACTGTAGTCATGACCAGTCCTCACAACCCATCATCCCAAGGCTCAATGGATAAAGAAAACAAGACTCTTACATGTGCTACCTATAAGAGACTCACTTCAGATACAAAGACACATACTGACTGAAAGTAAAGGGATGGAAAAGGATATTTTATGAAAATGGATACAACAACAAAAATCAGGAGTAGCAATACTTATACTAAACAAAATAGACTTTAAACAAAGACTGTAACAAGAGACAAAGAAGGACCCAGTAATCCTACTTCTGGATATTTATCCAAAGAAACCCAAAACACTACTTAAAGGGGATGTGTGCATCCACATGTTCATTGCAGCATTGTTTACAATAGACAAGATGTGGAGGCAGACTGGGTGTCTGTCGATGGATGAATGGATAAAGAGGAGGTGGTACATATGTACAATGGAATATTGCTCGGCCATGGAAGGGAATGTGTTCTTGCCATCTGCAGTGGTATGGGTGGACCTGGAGGGCATTGTGCTGAGTGGAGTATGTCAGAGAAAGACAAATGCAATATAATTTTGCTCATATGTGGAATTTAAACAACAAAAATGAACAAAACAGAAAAGAAAATGCATATATACAGAGAACATTTTGATGGTTGCCAGATTGGATGTGGGTGAAAAAAATGAAGAGATTAAGAAGTGCAAATTGGTTGTTACACAGTAGTCATGAGGATGTAGGGTAGAGCATAAGGAATATAGTGAATAGTATTGTAATAACTATGTATGGTGTCAGATGGGTACTAGATTTATCAGGGTGATAGATGAGAGAGGGTTGTGGGACAGGGTGAAAAAGGTTAAGGGATTAAGACGTACCAATTGGTAGTTATAAAAGTCATGAGGATATAAAATAAAGTATAGGGAATATAGTCAATGATATAGTAATAAGTGTATAGTGCTAGGTGGGTACTAGACTAGTTAGGAGGATCACTTCTTAAGTTTTGTAAATGTCTAACCACTATGCAGTACACCTGAAATTAATATAAAATAATATTGAATGTCAACTGTAATTGACAAATTTTTAAAGGGGAGAAAGAAGGTAGAGCGGAATAAGAGGTTCAAATTTCCAGGTATAAAACAAATAAGTCATGGGGATGTAACGCATAGCATGGGGAATGTAGTCAATAACATTTTCATAGCATGGTGCAATGTCAGATGGTTGCTGGACTTATCACAGTGATCACTTCTTTAGGTATATAAATGTGGAATAACTATGGCTTACACCTGAAACTAATATACTATTGTATGTGAACTAGATTTTAATAAAAATCTTTTTTAAAAAAAAGAAAGACAACATTTGATGAGGAAAATAAATGTCCAGATTTGAAGTTAGAAATGCAAATACATTAAATTTGATTTTATTTTAGAAGCTAAGTAGGAAATGACTACTTTTTTATTGTGAAGATGGTTTTATGTTTGAATATTCCTCTTATAGGTTTACCATCTAGGAGACTCAATATGTATATATTTATATGTCATGGTGGGAGTTTTCTGCCTCACAGACAGCATCCTAATGGAGATGTATGACTGTGGCATCATTATTGCTGATGTGAATATTTGCCTCAAGATTTAAGCCTGAGGCTGTGGGAAGTGTTTGCTATAAATACTCTAAAAATAATAATATTGTGAGTATTTATATATGATTTCTTTTAAGATGTTTATTATTTTTATTCTACATATACTAGAAAAACGACTTACAATTTGTGTAATTGTGGTAATTGGAACAAGCTGTTGAGATGTGAGTTTTCTAAAATCAATAAGAAGAGCAAGCTGGATATGATCATTGTTCATGACATACTTGGTTTGAAATATTTGGGTTTAATGTTACATTACCATTTCATATATTTAAGTGGTTTTAATGTTGTCACTAAAATGGCATCTAATTAATACATTCATGCAATGTATAAAAACAGTCTCACAAATTCTCCCGCTGCTATGTTTATTTATAGTAATGTACACTTGCTTAATGTGTGCTTTTATTTGAAAAGCATTTTTGTAAATGTTTGCTATTTGCACTTTCTCTTTGAGAATAATCGTATACCACCATTCAATATAAGAAATCATCAAAGCAATTAACTTCGAAGGTCTTCTCCATTTACTAAAGGATTTAAACTATTTTTGAAAATTATGGGTAAGATTGCCTGTAGATTATTTTAGGTCTGGTTTGGTAGAAGCAAAGCTGAGACAAGGACTGTAAGAACAAGTGATTTGTTGGGCAATGCTCTCAGGAGAAGTGTGGTAATGGAATCAGGATAGAGGAGGGGAACAAGTCTATGCAAGGAGGACATCTCAGTGACACTCTGGAGCATGAATGGTATCACAAAGTTGGTCCCATCTTGAGGCGATTGGGCTGGCCTTCTGTACCCCCACATCAGCCAACCAGTGGTTGTGATTGGCCCCCTGAAGCTGGTGATAGAGTAGCCTCCTGCCAGAGGCAGTTCCCAACTGGCGCAGGTCAATTTTCCAGACAAGGGAGATACATCTCTGAATTATCAGCATGTTGGTGATGGGAATTCTAGCTAATAAAGGTGATCTGTCATGGCCTCAACAGCATCCATTACATAATTAAACGTCAATTTAAAAGAACATAAAACTTATCGGACCTAGATTCTGTCACTTGCTCCTCTCCAGCACATATTCCTCCCCCCACACACACACATTTGTAATCAAATAAATGTGGAAATTCAAACTATGTTCAAATCCCTTTGATTATTGAAACAGTTTAAGAGCATTAATGGGGACATGGATTTTCGGTCTATTCTTTTTTTATTGTTGCTTGTGGTGTAGTAATAGAGAATTTATGTGGACAACTGCTA
This sequence comes from Rhinolophus ferrumequinum, assembly GCF_004115265.2. NCBI lineage: Eukaryota > Metazoa > Chordata > Mammalia > Chiroptera > Rhinolophidae > Rhinolophus > Rhinolophus ferrumequinum. The sequence continues at coordinate 63,692,750 of NC_046291.1, forward strand.
TTGAAATGTTTTATGTCATCCTGAATGAGAATGAGTTCTTTGAGAGAGGACCTGAGATATTGTTCGTGAAGACTTGAGGGTATTTTAAATGCCAAGTGCATTCAGTCAAGCCTTTCTCCAGGCTTAATACCCCTATTTGAAATGCTTTATTTGCAAAAGCCTCTGACTGTCTATACATGCCTAACTGATTCAGTTGGAACAAAGCACTCAAGGTGTTTTTAGTGAATGAAGTCATCTCAAATTCTTTCTCTGCAATAGTCATACTGAAGAACTGTAGAGTATGCTTTCTCCTGGTTGAACACCTCCATCCCCCTTTTTCTTCTCATTATAGAGCTGTTAAAGAGGATTACCATCTTTGAAAAAGAAGTTTTATCTTGCTACTGACCAAAATAATGAAATATTTTACAGAAACTAGGTAAACTTGCGTAAAGACAGTGGAATTCCCATTACGATCACTTGATTTACATAGTTTCTTATTTAAGTTGTCAAATATTTTTCAAGGGCACAGAGGACTTATAAAAATGCTTTGAATTATACAGTTAACTTTAAAGTAGAAGGCCAATGATATAATGGAATCAACAATAGCAAATCTTCATCTTGATGAAGAAAATATCTGTTGCTAATAATGTTCCCTCTGATTGCATCTGTATTTGATTATTCCAATTTATTAAACAGGAATAATAATATGCAAATAAACTTAGATTAATAAAGATACATTAATTCAGTTTAGAGTTCAAGCTGATATTGCAACATTTTCACTCTGCATAGGGCTTTGCTAATATAGTTGACCCTTGAAACAACACGGGCTTGAACTACCTGGGTCCAATAATATGAGGATTTTTTTCAATAAATACAGTCAGTCCTTCGAATCCGTGGATTTTGCATCTGTGGATTCAATTCACCGCATACTAAAAACAGGATTTTCCCATTCCCAACTGCAGTTTCCTAACCGCAGATTCCCAACTGCCTGATTGACAGTACTGTTTTGGATCCCAGGTTGGTTGAATCTGCCAAAGCGAAAGGCTGACTGTAGAAGCAAAAGTTGTACCCAGATTTTCAATTGTTCCAGGGTTGCAGCCCCTAGCCCTCTGTGTTATTCAAGGGTCAGTTGTACTTTACGTAGAACACAAACCACATCAGTGCCTAAGAGTTTTCTGAAGTGAAAAAGGCATTTTGGAACACGATTGAGATGTTATTGGTTAAGGTGACTTGAAGGGATCCTATTTACAAATAATTTTGTTAGTGAGCTGAAATTTAATGCCATTAAATTTGTCTTTTCATTACCTATATCTAGTCTTCCCCCCCACCAGCAAGAAGTTGAGAAGGTGAAATAAAAGATAATTTTAGACTTTCTATTAAAGTCAAACTTTAAATGCAGTACCTCCCGTAGGCCTTAGTTTCCTTTGTGTAATTGTTCATTTAACTTGTCTACATTAGTATTTTCCTCCAGTCTAGAAATAGGAACTTTCTTGAACAAATAAAATTCCTTTTAATCTGTATGTTTAATAATTTATTCCCAATGTTTTTTATATATCATTTATTGCTCATGATTTTAAAATATTACAGGCAAGATAGAATAAATATTTTAAAAATATTATATCTCATTGTCAAACTTCTTCAAATTATGCCTGTAACTCATAACAAGACCAAATAAAGAATTGAAAGAACCGATTGTATTAGAACTTAAAACCTTTTCTGTAGCAGACATTTAATTTGGCTAATGTATTTTTTTAAAAAATGAACAGATTTCATTTTATGTAATCATTATCATTTGCTAATAGCTTGAACAGTTTGAGGTGCCTCAAACTCTGGAATTGCTTAACAATACATTGTGACATTTTTGTTGCTTCCAGAAACTTCCAATTGAGTGATAAAGACCACTGGATTTACCAGGCTGTTTTGGATCAGTATCCTAGAGATCTCTGCGGCAGAAGGACTCTGTATCTGGACATGTTACAAAGATGTTTTCCTCACAAATCTAGGCATGATTTGGTGAGTGCTAGACCTTTTTACTGGCAAGTTAAATTGTTTTAGTGGTTAATAATTATTCAGATATATATATATATAGAGAGAGAGAGAGAGAGAGAGAGTTCTAAAAAATATTATTTCGTATACTCTAGAAAATAATAGGGTTATAGTTTGAAAGTCTGTCATTTTTAAATTCTGTACGGTCCATAAAAGGGTGGAGGACCCCTCTGGCAACATTTACTCCCAATGTGTTTACTTGCCCTTGAGATCTTCACTGTGGCTCCCTGGGTTGCTCTGCTAGTGTTTCACCTCCAGGTGTCTATACATTTACCCTCCCCCCCCCCACCCTGGGTATTGCCTGAAGGTGGAGTGCCTGCTCCTCCATCCACACAGCTGCCACACCTCAGTCCTTCTGGTCAAGCCAACACTTGCTTTGGGGCTGGGGCCTATCTATCCCATCCCCACCACGACAACTCCACTTGATCCCTCTAGATGGATCTGAAACTCAAGGGCCTCAAAGTCAGAACTCAGTCAATAATTACTTGTTTTAATTCTGACCTTTATAGCAGATACCTGTTATGCCAAAAACATGTTATATAATAAATAATTCACTCTAGAATTTTTAAAAGTCTTAATGTATTACATTAAATCCTTCTTTTTATTCCGTGTTGAATCTATTTGCTTCTGTGACCAGCTGTCATTTTTAACTTTGTAGACTTTTGTATTTGCCTATTATTTACATAGTAAAGATTTTTACATTTACTTCTTACTTTGAGCTGATTAGTATGCATTTCTGCATGGTGTATGCTTCTTTTCTTAATGTTTGACAGGTTTTAAGTATGTTTTTGGCTTTTGGGAACAAAGCTAAAAAGTTTACAGAACAGATTTTAGTAGCTGATGTTTGGTTTAAATGAAGCATGTTTCATCACGTACCTAATTAACTAGACCTAAATTATTATTTGGAGTAGGACCAACGTTATACCCCTTGATAGCTTGTTTTCTCACATGCCTAAAAGGCTAAATAAGGTATCAAATTTGGAGACGTGGTATATACTGGCAAAATAAAGAATTATTTAGGTCAGTGACTCTCAATTTCAAAAGACACTCTTCATCTAATGAGCATTTCAGAATCACCTACAGAGAGTTTTCCCGCTACTCAGGTTATCTCCTTTTCTGTTCTTCCCCTTAACACTGAGCTCTCCCCTAGCTGGGATTTACCGCCAACAGGAACCACGGGTACCGACGTGAGACTGTCATGTTCCTCAGGAGTGTGGGATGGGAATGGCGAACATCATTGCTATAACTACTTCAAGTCTAGACATCCTACTGTCTGAATGTTTCCGCCATCAAGAGCAAACTGAGTTTTCAGGATTATTGTAACAATTTTTACTATTTATTTGCATGTGTCTAACTGAAGAACTTGAACTAATTGTTAAAATACCAGAACTAATTTAAAGATGGAATATATTTGAAATTAGATATAAGGGAAATAGTGCTTTCTGCCCATAGATTCATTGCCATGTAGAAGTGGAAGTAGTCTGCGGGCCAGCTGGTCTGATTCTATCGTACATGAGGAAACTAGGGACTTAGAAACATTACATGACTGATCCTCAGTCACCACTTAGCCACCAGCTCAGAACTCTGGGACTGGTACCTGGTCCTGGTTGCTGTATTTACTATTAAGGTATTTGTCCCATTTTTCAAAATCATTAGTTATATTTCATTTTATTCACTTTTGGAACTGTGACGTAGAGCACAGGATCACTTTCAAAATAAGTGTAAGAAGTGCTGTAATAACCATCTGTTCTCTTTTTAGGTCGAACATGAGAAGTATTGTGAGCAATATCGCTTCACTAAGGAGCAGCAAAGGATCCTGATATCAAATTGGAATAAGAATAGGAGAGATTTTATACAGAAGGCTGTGCTGACATTCGCCGAAGCCTGTGCAGCTCATGAAATGGAGAGCACATTGGCTAAGGACAGGAAAAAGCAACAGGAATTGTGTGCTGATCTGAAAGCCAAGGTGAGATGCTTTGCAGAAGATGTGTCTGTATTTGACTGGGTATTCATTTAAGAATTCACTTTTCCCTTTTGTTCACCCTCAACCTAAAGTTCAGTTTCTCTAAAAAGCCTATTTTGAATAAAATTTGTTAGTTTGAACCATAAGAAATTACAATTCCTTTAGTCAAAATAATCAACAATTTCCTATGGTTCAACCTGAAGTTCCTATAACCGAAGGTTAATACTGAAATCTTGATTGAGAGATATCCAACCCCAACCCTAAATGTTACACAACAGAGTGAGGTGCTAGATGAAAATGCAGAGTGTGATCATAAAGTAAATGTCTGGTGTTGGTTCAAAGGCTCTTGGACTTGTCCTTCCCATGAAAGAAGTAAAAATAAAAAAGGTCAAGTTATGAAGAGGAGAGAGGATCTGCGAAGAGATATGTGGGGAGAGTTTAATAGGTGGGGGTGAGTCCTCAATAAAGTCAAAGAGGGAGGAGAGGGGTTTTTCCTCCTGTTCAGAGCTAGTGAGGAGCCTCCAGGATTGCTTGGAGAATTCAGTGGGTAACCCCTGTAGTCGGAGGCTTGAGGACTGGTGTCTAACACTCACAGGGAAATGCACAGGGGCTGCCTGGGGTAGAACTAAAAAAATGGTGGCTGTGTTGGGAGTAACTACATTCCCCAGACTGGTCACGGCTGCATGAGTCCTGGAGGCCCCAGGGGATGGGACCTCCCTGGGAGTGTTGGCAGGGCCATTAAAAACAAATTGTCTTGAGGTATAGCATGTATACAGTAAAATGCACAAATCTTGATTTTTTTTGATAAATGACATGGTAGAAAGATGATGGAACAACAAGAATTTTATTCTCTTGGTAGAAAAAAATCACCCAGTAAGCATTACACTATAGCAATTAATAGCACATAAAAACAAAGGTTTCTGTTTTAACACATTAGAGGAAATATGCCTGCTCTGAATATTTTTTAAACAAAAAGATATTTCTTTTGACATTGCATAACTTTGGGACTTGAAAGAAAAAAGCTGCATGAAGTCTGACCGACTATGGGCTAGAGAGCTAATGTGTGTGTTTCTTCTCCATCTGCAGCTGATAAGAAACACACAGGAGTCAGGGCCATGACAAGTCCTTACATACTCCTGCTGTGTTTATATTCATTTTGCACACATTGTCATTAGCCCTTGAGCTCTGCTGTAGGTGATATTCTCTTCCTGTTTAATGCATTGAGGTAAACATACGTGCAGTGAAGTACATAGAACATAAGTGTGCTATTGACTGAAGTTTTACAAATATATATTATCCTCTTTTGTGAAATGTCCGCTCAAGTCTTTTGCCCGTTTTTCTATTGGGTTGTCTATTTTATTTTCTTTTTATTCATTTGTATGTTCTTCATATGTTCTATACACAAGTTCTATTTCTTTTTATTTTCTCTCAATCTGTGAGTTGTCTCTTTACTCTCTTAATGGTATCTTCTGATGAACAAAACAGCTTAATTTTAATGAAATTCTGTTTGTTTTTTTTTTAATTTTCAAATGTCTTTGAGATGTGTTATATACAGTAAAGTCACTCTTTTAAATGAATAGTTCTGTGAGTTGTGACAAATGCACAACATGTCACCACCACCACAGTCAAGATGTAGAACCGTCCATCCTCCTTCAGAAGTCTTTCATGATGCTTCTTTGTCAGCCCTTCATCTACCTCCAGCCTTTGGCAGCTGCTGATCTTTGTCCCTAGAGTTTTGCCTATCCTAGAGTGTCATATAAATGTAGCCATACACTATGTGGCCTTTTGAGTCTGGCTTTTTTCACTTAGCATAATGCATTTGAGATCTAGCCGTGTTATTGTATGTGTTAATGGTTGGTTCTTTTTGAATTTTAAGTAGTATTCCACGATATGGTTTATCACCGTTTATGCATGCACCAGTTGTTTTCAGCTTTGGGTGGTGAGTGTTACTTTATGATGGGAGTTGACTTTAGCCTGTGCCTCAGATAGAGATGTGCTGGTCTGTTTCTTCCCCTGCAGCAGATTTTCAATAGACACTTGCCAGTCTGGTAGGGAAGGAGGCATTCTGGTTTCCTGGTTCAGCCTCAGTCTCAGGCAGCACCTACGTCCCGGGATCTTGGGACTAGAACATACTCAGTGATCCTCCCCTCCTCCCCATGGCAGACAAACTGCCTCCTGTCTTGGTGGTTCCGTATGGAAGAGAGCTTCCTGTCCCTCCCATCCCCCGCGGGAGGAGGGTTTCTTTGTTCCCTTTCACCAGCTAAGCTATAATAGGGCTCCACTTGAACCCTGCTGGGTTTGCTGCTCTTTATCTCTTCTCTTCACCAGTGGCTTTTGTTCCTCCCTCACAGACCTGTACCACCCTAGGAGGCTTCCTCTGCTCCCCTACTCTGACCCTGACCTTTGTGTGAGCATTCTGTGTAGTGTGTGGAGAAAAGCCTGGAAGGGGGTGTCTGTAGCCTCCATGGGTTCTATACACTCATGCTCAGCCACAGCAGAAAATTGTTAAAATTTAACTATCAGTTCATTGCACAGTTTTCGCTGCAATCTTCTTACTCACTTCTATGGTGGCTTGTCTTTCCCAGGCGCTCTGCCTTAGGTGAGCCGGTTCTCACATTGCCTCTCTAGTTTGGAGCCATCTGGTTTTCTTTAAATCCCATGGTTCCTTTATTGCCCTGTGACCTCTGCTCTCTGATGGGTTCAAGAAAAGTTTTGATGTTGTGGGCTACGCAGTTTTTCTTGTGGTTAATATGGGAGCGACATTCTCTTCAGCTTTCGATATCCTAAATAGAAGCCAGAAGGGCCTAATGAAATATTATCTATCCATCTTTTATGTGTCCTATTTAAGAAATCATTGACTAGTGGCATGGGGTCATTTTCAAAGGCATCCTGCCTGAGATTTTTCTGTCCAACAGGGCTCCTGCCAGAGCTGAGGGAACCCCCAAAACAGTGGGGTGGAACAACAATAAACGGGAACCTGATAGGTGGAAGAGAACTAGTCAGAGGAAAATGTGTATGGGCCACATCAAGGGAATTTCTCCACAAACAGCTCAGCTAACAATGACGGCAACAAAACTGGTAGGAGGGCAGGTTAGCGTCAACAACCTGCCAGGTTTACTTGGGACAGCATCCATCAGTCACCAGTGTAATGAGAACTCTGCTGTCCTCTCCTTTACCTCTCCTCCCCTCTTCCCTCCCACCTGGGGACTCTGATGGTCTAAGCATCTAAGGGATGAAAGGGGATGTCATCGTAGTGAATAAAGAGGGAAGAGTCGGTTAATCTTGGACTGGACAATTTAATTTTGAATCAAGACTATTTTTTTACTTCAAGTGACTGTGGGACGTCCTGTAACCCAAGAGTGAGAGCCAGGAGCCCTGCTTAATTTTCCCCTAGTGACAGGAGAAACATCTGAGTGGCGGACAAAAATAATGCTGTGTTTTGGTTATTTCCCACATACCATGCTGCTCAGTGTATCAGGCGTAATACATGAGTGCCCCTTCCATCTCAGGCCTTCTACTAGATGCTTTCGAGGCATTTTCTTATATGACCGCAGTGATAAATCTAAGTTAAGACGTGCAGGCGTTGCTGCAGAGTGCACACCCACTGAAATTAGGGGCTTCGTTCTTCGAGGCAATACCACCCAGAGTATTCTCAGAGACTCATGGTCACAGGACGGTGAATAAACATCTCTGAACTTCCCAAGAGGTAAATGTGGGCAGAGAATGCAGAAATTGGAACGTAAAGTAAATCTGGTAAAACGGATTCTATTTCGCATAGAGATGGTGTTATCATTGGACTTTGTGTTCCTGATCAAGGACTGAGGCTCAAGAAATTACAGCCTGGATCAAAAATATATCATAGCAGAAAAGGGGTAACCCTATCAATTCCATAGTAATTTAAAATAATAAATTATGCTTCTGATTTTTTTATTTTTAAGCTGGAAGGAAACTTAGGGATTTATCCCTCTCCTTCACGTACAAGACTGAAAGCTGGAGTCCTGAAAGATAAAGTGATGTGCCTAAGGTTCAGGCCAGCTCATTTGACTTGAAATTCAATATTGTCTCGGCCTTACACAGCTTTGCATACAAGAATCTTACAGAATAATAGAAGATATTTATTATACTGTGGGTTGCAATGTGCTATAAAACAGACCCACAGAATGTGAAAAATACAACTTCATTGCATCACAAAATTGACCTTTCTAAAACTAAGATGCTAGCAGTAATAAACATTAATTAAACATTTACCCATAATTTTGTTCTCCGTCTTAGAATTTCAAAGGGCTTTTTGGGAAATGATTTAGATGGTTCGTGTCTTTTAATAATAGTGTTAAAGGAATTTTGAAATAATGAGTTTTCTCTTTTTTTCTCTCTCTCTGTTTTATTTTGGTTTTCTATCAGTTACAGTTGCTGTAACAAGTAGAGGCTTTTAGACCTCTCATCAGAGGCGTGAAAGTGGGAAAGTAGAACACTCATTCTTTTGCTCCCACAAAACCTCTCTTTAATCCTCTTAGTTTTCCTGGACTGCTAGCCCCTCCCCAGCACCCAGCCTAGAGCATTCTGTTAGCTATGCACTTGATTCCTTAGCACCGCTGTTTGTCTACGACGTGGCCGGGGAAACTCATTCCCAGATCAGTGTCACATCTCTGCGTCCATGCTGGAAAGTGCTGCTAAGAAAAAGTCACCTTCACCTGGACCATCAGTGCCACATGTGAGGCCTCAGTCCTGTCCTTTGTCTGCCAAATCTCCCCCTTCCACTTTTGACTGTTCCAAAGGGTCACCAGTCCTTACGAGACCCTTACCTAACGCCACACACCCCCCACCAAACTCCCAGGAGACAGCCCACAACTACTTTATCTGTAAAATGAAGTCATGGAGGTGTGAAATCGACTCCTAATTCCTGTCTTCCTCACCCGATGTCTCTCCGTCTCCTGCTATGTGCCCCCGCCCCCACCATGCAGGATGTGATGCCTTTCGCGTGTTCATGTCCCGTCCTTTCCCCTAATGTTTGGAACTTTGACCCATATGACCACTATAGAAACTTGGTTCTGTGTATTATCCCCTTTCCTTGTTTGTTTGTTTGGGTTTTTGTTTTTTTTTTTGCCTCTCTTACTCTGTAGGGTATTTCTCTCAGCCTATAAATATGGTTAAGTCTTTCTTATCCAAATTAATTCTTCTCTTGACTCTAAGCCATCCGCTAGCTCCTGGGCAGTCCCTAATCTCTACCCTTTTGCTTGAAATCAACCCTTTGAAAGAATAATCTATATTATTTCCTCCAGGAATTCTGACCCCTTCAACTCTACCAAAATCCTCTCCTCTTCTAAGGTCACCATATTTCTTAACTCAGTCTTCCATCCTGACCTGAGTCAGGATTGACCTCTCTGCTTCATTTCTAACTTTTGACTACTCACTCTTTAACATTCTTCACTAATTCAGCTTCTAAAGAATTATTCACTTTACCATATCTTAAAGGGATTCTTAATCTGCCTGTGTATTTGTCATTTCCCACTGCTAAAATTCTGGTATCCTCCAGGTTTTGTGTCCTTGCACTTCGCTCTTCTTTCTCTACTTCATTGGCTCCCAAACCCCACTTATGATTTTACCTACCTTTATATGCTGATTGCTCTCAACTCTTTTCCCATCTCTGAACAACTCTCTCTCGAACCTCATTTATCCAGCTACATACTGGTTTTATCAACTTAGAAATCTACAAATGCCTCAAACTCAGTGTCCAAAATAGAAACCTTTGTTTTCCCCTAGTAGACTTGCACTTCTTTCTTGAAACTTAGCTGCTTCTTCATCCTTACTGTCACAGCCAACTTCAGAAAATTAAGCAACTTTGGAAAATTTTATCTCGTAACTTCTTCTTTTCTATCACTCGGCCCTGACCATTGTTCCTGAACTTTTGTAGCAGCCCTCTAATGCTTCATATTTTGACCTTCTGAAATCTTTCTCTTAAACTGCAGTCAGTATATGCTTATCTATAATGCAATTCAGGTTATGCCATCATTTGATAACAACACCTCGGTGGCACCCTTTGCTTATAATAATGGCCACACTTCCTGGCATGGCTTTTCAGGTGCCCAGTAGCATGGACTCTAGCTCCCTTCCCAGCCTCCTTTCTTGACATACTCCACCTCATACTCTACAATTTAGAAATACCAAACTCCTTACCATCTATTCTCCCTTTCCTTCTGCCACTGCACTGTACGACATCTTGTTTCCTGACTCCGGGCCTTTGCTCCTGCTACTGTTGGCTTTGTCTGGAATGCCTCTCCTCCCTCCTTGGTCTGGCTAAAGCTCACTCATCATCAAGATTCAGCTCAAATGTCTGCGACAGGAAGCCTTCCTTGAGTTCTTGGCTATATTCTATCCACTCTTGGTTCTCCCTAGCCCCTTATACATAACCCTGACTGGCCGCACTGAAGTATCTATGTCCCTTGCACAACTGCAAACAGGAACCTTATCTTATTCATCTTGGAATAACATACACCCCCTCCAACTCTATGCCTTCACCCTCTCCCCGATGTAACACATTTTTTAGTGTTTGGAACACAGTCGGTGCTCAACTTTTGTTGTGAACTTTCTAAAATCCTATACGTCTTAGGCATTCCCTCCTTTTCCACAATACCTCCTGCTATTATACTATTTTCACTACTTTTTTCTACCTTATTTATGAGGAAGCTTGCTGTAGAAACAAGTATGTAAATGTGCAAAGTCATTAAGAAGTAAAGTACAAGTCTTAATTGTCAACATTGAATATGCTGAGATGTCAATTGTCGTTTTAAAAATAAAACCTGGTAACCTATAAAACTGAGGTATATTTTAGTCATGAACAAAGTTAGCAGGCACTTACTTTTCTTCTCCAGTTGATTTTGCTTTTGTGTTCCTTATTCCCATCTGTAGCTAATTGTGGGTCCTAATCAAGAAGCCACAGCAGTTAGGGAAATCAGATAATGATGGGGTAGAAGGTACTTTTCTGAATAAATATCATTTGAACACCCTTTCCACATTTTAACATAATAGTTTCTCATGGCATCAACTCCTTCCATACTCTCCATTCTCCACAGATTTCAGTCTCCTTGGCTGTTGGAGAACAGATTTAGATTTAGGTTTCTCAGATCAGATGGTGAATTGTACTTTAAATCAAAATAGAGAGCTTTTTGAGTTCCGATCTGAGTGATAATGAATAACTGATATCACAATGGGCAACTATAAAAACTGAACAAATTATTAAAAAGAAAACTGTTTGTAGGCATTGGACAACCAGTGCATGGATAATATCCTTGAAATAAGAAAAGCTTTGAAGGTTTGCGATAGGGCATAGAGATCCATTTTGCTGGTGTGGTCATGAGCAAAACAGCATATTCTGGGATCAGGGGTGATGGCAGTGATTTTCTAATTGCGCCAGAGGCTTTATGCCTTTTACCAGACCACCTCTGTGATATGTGGTTCTGGATGTCATTCCCGGAAGCTGGGGCTAGAACTTACTTCTCTGACCCTTCCAAAGACTTTGTGAACTTTCTAAAATCCTATCATTAATACTTTTCTTCTTAAACAAATGAGGATGGATTCTGTTGTATGCCACTAATCACTCTGACAAAGATGACATCGGGGGCCTGCTATGCTATTCTAATGCGCCTGAATGCTGACTTCGGATTCGGTGAGTAGGAGTCAGAAGCAGGAAAAACCCATCACTTACCTGGTTTAAGCTGGAATCGATCCTAAGGGCACACAGGACCCTCTGTCGGAGCACCTTCAAGGGAGAAGTGACCACAAAACGTACCCATCCATCACACGGTCTGAGTGACTAGATGCAGGGGAAAGGACACTTTTACCACATGGTAACAATCTATTCATGTCTGTAGCTGTAATTTACTTCTGTTTATATTTCTGGCATCATCTCAGGGTTTTTTTCCTTGTTAATGGGAGATATGGCAAGTTTCTTCTTCAGCATTAACGATCCTCACATTCCATGCCTCCTTGATCAAAAAAGTAAAAAACAACATAACTGAAAAATCTTGCATGTCTAATTTACCACAGGAATTGGCAAAGATTCAGTAGTTTCTGACAACTTAGGGCATTTGTTCATGAACATCTTGCTGTAGTCGACTATGGCATACATCACCACAGTGATCAGTGTTATCGATGAATCCCAGGCATTACTGGCTTCCCTAAGGGCTCTGCAGTTGGGGACATTCACAGAGAAGTTGTCTGTGGTTAACCATGGATATAATTTTGGCAGAATCAAGAGAGCTCTGAGGAACCATAGTCATTGATAATAGAGTGATTTTTGGTCACAGAGGCAGATGGTATTTTCTCTATATGGATATATTATGTTGTCTGTGGCTCTTGGCAAGTAGTTAATTGAAATTCCACAGGGTGTGGGGACTTGACGAATCTATGTATTAGTTCCAAGTAAAATACTGAAAGTAGCCCTACTCTTAAAATGCTTTTGTTTTAAAAACAAATATTTGTCTACATTGGGGTCTATTTTATAAAGTCTAAAAGAGACTGTACTTTTTAATGTTCTCTGTAATGAGAACCTTGTATTTTAGTGGCAAGTCATACTATCATCTCACAAGATGTTTTGCAAATGAGGATATGTGGTAACATGTATTGTATGTTTGTATTTTATAGTGACTTTATGCAGTATAACTTCTGGCGATCGTAATCTCAAGGACTGGGTAATTTAAGAGTGGAAGCCACAACTTGGAAAGCCAGTGTTTTTTTAAGTGTGTTTCGTTTAACAGAATATAGCATCCAGAAATAGACCCATACATCTATGGTTAGTTGATTTTCAGTAAAGATACAAAGTAAATTCAATTCAATGGAGAAAGGGTAATTGTATAAATAAATGGTGTGGGAACCATTGAATATCCAGATGCAAAAATAAATGAACTTCGATATCTACCTTGTGCCCCATACAAAAAGTAACTCGAAATGGATCATAGACCTAAATGTAAAACTGAAAACTATAATATACAGAGAAAGACATCTTAGGAGAAAAATCTATATAACCTTGGGTTGGACACACATCTTTAAACACAACACCAAATGCGCTATTCCTAAAAGAGAGAGAAAAAAAAGATAAATTGGACTTTCTCAAAATTAAGACCTGCATTGAAAGACACTGAGACAATAAGACAGGCCTCCCACTAGGAAAAAATAGCTGCAGATCACGTATCTGACAAAGGACTTGAATCAGAATTTATAAAGAATTCTCAAAACTTAATAATAAGTAAACAAACAACCCAATTAAAAAAGAACAAAACATTGAATAGTCACTTCACAAAAGAAGATGGGTGGCAAATAAGACATGAAAATATGCTCAATATCATTAGTCATTAGAAAAATGCAAATTAAAACCTCAATGGGCTATCAGTATATACCTATTAGAAAGCCTAAAATAGAAAATCTGGTCATGCAAAATTTGACAAAGATGTAGAACAACTGGAATTTTCGTTCTTTGCTGGTGGGAGTGCAAATGATACATACAGTCACTTTGCGAAACACTCGCAATTCCTTATGCTATTAAACATACACTCGTCACGTAACCCAGCAATTTTACTCCTAGATGCTTGCTTATTTAAAATGACAACCTATGTTCACACAAAAACCTTTAAGGGAACATGTATAGCACCTTTATTTGTAATTGCTAAAACTGGAAGCAATCCAAATTCCCTCCACTGAGGAAGGGATAAACAAATTATGATACTTCTATACAATAGAATAATACATAACAATGAAAGTAATGAACTACTGATACGTGCAACAACATAGACAAATGTTAAAGGTATTATGCTCAGTGAAAAATGCCAGACACAAAAGGCTGCATACTATATGATGATCTTCGTGCAAAGACAAAACTATAGGAACTGGGAAGGAGGGACTTGCCCAGTCAGCAGCAAGAAGGGAAGGAGACAGCCACACCACAGCTCTTCAAGTTTATTTTCCAGAAATTGCACACTCTGGTCCCAACCTCTCAGGAGCCAGCACTTACTCACACCTTTCATACCTGGCTACAAGTTGAAATGTGTGGTCTATTTTAGGTGGTTGATTTCCAGCCAAAATCAAGAGGACATTACTATGAATACATAACAGGGACAACTAGTAGACTCTACGGCTGTGAGTTACCAGCAAGGGATTTGGGGGTACCTGCCTCCCTAAGACTCTACATCTAATTCAGGCATTTTCACAAAAGGTCTCTATGGGCTATTATCTCTAAGGACAAACATAGGGCTCTTTGAGTTCTCTTGGAGGGCTGAGTCTATGGTATTTTTAAGACAACCTCAAGGTAAAAAAAAAAAAAAAAAGATTTGGTTGAGTGGTCACTATATTCCCTAGCTTCTCTCAGTCCCATTGGTACCATCTACTTTTCTTCCTCTTCACTTCTGTTCCACCTGTACTTGCTTTGTGATGACCCAATATTTGTGGAATAAATAAATGAAACTTTGCTTTGAAACTTGTAGGCTAAAACAAATCAAATTGCTATTTTGTAGGTCTGAAATGGCTGAATATTGGCACTTTCATATGGCATAACCTAGTGTGTAGATAAGTATAAAGAGCGTTGGCTCCTTTTACATTATATATAATGGTATATTAACAGGGCAGCGTTCTCTAGAGATCCAATTTGACACGTAATGCAATAGGTGGATGTGCTCTTTTTCCCACTGCCCATTGTTCTCCCTGTGCTCACCTGTCACATTTATTACATCTGATATAAATGTTTGTAGGTCTGTTGATGGACTCTAAACACGTGAAGGGAAGGGAACACTTTTTTATTCATCTTTGTATCACTAATGCCTAACACCAATTTTATATATATATATATGTATGTGTGTGTATATATATATATATATATATATATATATATATATATATAATGTATGTATTTTTAGATTTTATTGGGGAAGGGGAACAGGACTTTACTGGGGAGCAGTGTGTGTTTCCAGGACTTTTTCCAAGTCAAGTTGTTGTCCTTTCAGTCTTAGTTGTGGAGGGCACAGCTCAGCTCCAGGTCCAGTTGCCATTGCTAGTTGCAGGGGCGCAGCCCACCATCCCTTGCGAAAGTCGAACTGGCAACCTTGTGGTTGAGAGGATGCGCTCCAACCAACTGAGCCATCCGAGAGCTCAGCTGCAGCTCAGCTCAAGGTGCTGTGTTCAATCTTAGTTGCAGGGGGTGGAGCCCACCATCCCTTGCAGGAGTCGAGGAATCGAACTGGCAACCTTGTGGTTGAGAGCCCACTGGCCCATGTGGGAATCGAACCAGCAGCCTTCGGAGTTAGGAGCGTGGAGCTCTAACTGCCTGAGCCACCGGGCCGGCCCCCTAACACTAATTATAACCATAATAAGTACTCAACAAGCCCCAGTTTTAATTTCATATACCCTTGAATAAGTCATATTTGTGTGAAATTGACTTTAAATTTTAAAAAAGTGCTATAGGAAGAATGCTGTATACCCATTTATGTCCTCTGATAATCTACTTGTTTCAAATTGTTCATATCTGACTTTGATGTTCTTCTTTTTCTTTATTTTTTCTTTATCTTTAAATTTTTTAATTAAAGTTTATTGGGTGACAATGGTTAGTAAAGTTACATAGGTTTCAAGTGTACAATTCTGTAATACATCATTTATATACCACATTATGTGTTCCATGAAAAACGGATGGAAAAACCACCCGTTTTTCATGGTTTAAAAAAATTGTATTTTAAAATCAGTTCATGGCGTTATCTTCCCTAATTCTGCTCAAACCAGTCTCCATAGTTTTCACAACACCACCAATTCATTCTGGTATCTATATCTATACTTTTTTCCATCTAGAAACTCAGAGGGCAGGTCTATTTGCTTTTTGTAGTTTGCCATTTGACCCTGGCATTGTTTGATTGAGGAAACTGTAGGCAGTGGAGAGAAAAATTGGATAGAAAGACTCGAGTCCTGATTTCTTGCTCTTAGCTCCAGATGGCACAGGAAGTCTTTTATCAAAATAATTTCAAGTTTGGGATTGACAGATTATAAGTGGACAGATGAGGTCATCTTTTTAATGTGTTGTGTATTTTCATAGAACTCTGGATGATAATGAAGATATTAAATATATTAGTTATTGAAAGAAACCTCTGTTTTGGTATCTTTGGTGTTTAAGTACATTTCTACTTAGTGGAGCATTTAGTACACTGAAGACAGTGTTTGTCTGCACCCGTTACCAGGCCGAGTCTAACCCAATGAATTCCCGTTAGAGCATTTTCACTGCAGACTACTTGAGAAAATCCTCATTTTGTAAATGTCTCAAATAATATATCTCGAGCTTCTCCTACATTGTCTCATTATAACAAATGTTACATTTGGTTGTGATTGCTTGCTGGAAGTTCTTTTTTGTGGGTAAGAGAGGCAGACTAGCAAAGGGATAAAGTTGAACAGAAAAATGAGAAAAATAATCTGTTAGTGCCTGAGGCATTTCTAATAAAGAAAATCAAATTTCTGGTCATGAAAGGACCATAAGAGACAATGCTAAAAGTGATTCTTCTGGGCTCTGTGCCTATTTCTTTACTTTCACAAAAAATGAAATTTGTAAAAAGACATATATTGAATGGCTGAGTGTTGAAAAGTGACACAAGTTATTTGTTACTAATTTACTTAGTGATTATTGCAAATATTATTTTTCTCTGTATATAGCATAACTCATTCATTTACTGGTCACCAAATATTTTTTGAGCTCCTGCACTGTGTTAGGCAGTAGGCATTCAGAGCTGCCCTCTGGGATCCGGATTCCAGTAGGAGACACAGCCATATAAACATCCAGTATTATGGAGGGTGGTAAGTGCCGCGGGAGAGAGATGTATGCAAATTATGGGAGCACCGAGGAGGTTGCATAGCCTACAGGAGGAGACAGCAGTAAGAAGCACCGACAGAGGCAACCATCTGAACTAAATCCTAAAGGATGGTATTTGTTAACTTGGTAGAACGAGAAGTGGGAGGATGTGTTCCAGACATGGGGACAGATGAGCCACGCTCTCATAGGTCAGAAACAACATATCACAGTACAAAAGCAGTTTGGTGTTTCCTCTTCAGAAATTGTGGGCCAGAGAGTAATGAGAGGAGGGCTAGGGGGCTTGGTGCATGTTAGATCTTGCAGGAGCCCTGTGTGCCATGTTGAGGAGCTGGAGTTTTAGTGCATGTGTGCAATGAGGAACCATCAAAGGGGTTTAGTTGGAGTCTGCTATGTTTTAAGATCAGTCTGCTAGCTCAGGGGAGGGTGAATTTTATGGGGACAGGGCTAGATGAGGGGAGCAAAGACAGCCATCCACAGTCTGGGTGAAAGATGATAGTGGTCTGAGAGAGAATAACAGAGATGGAGAGGAAGAGATAGAGGGGTATATAAAAAGCTAAATGGGCACAACTAGGTGAAGGAGAAGAAAGTGCCAATGATGGCCAGATTTATAGCTTTCATTATTGAATGGATGAGTTCATTCATTTGTTCTTTTGCTCACTCATTTAGTCATTCATTCAATAAATATTCAGTGAGTGCCGAATATATGCTGGCATTCTTGGAAGTACTAGGGAGTCAGCCATGAAACAGACCCCTAAATCCCAACCCTTATGGTACCTATATTCTAATAGAAATTAAGATGACTAACTAGATAAATGAGTAAAATATATGTTGCAAGAGAGTGATAAGTGAGAAAAATATTAAGCAAAGAAAAAGATACAAAGTGTGGGGGTGCTATTGAAAATTGAGATCGACTAACTATGGAAGGCCTTAAGGAGATGATGGCAATTGAGCAAAAACCTACCAGAGAGGAAAAGAGCATGTTTTGAATCTAGAGAAAATGTAACAGGCAAGTCTCGGCAAAGGGAACAGCAAGTGCAAAGGCCCTGCGGCTTGTGCTTGAGGAACAGAAATCAGAACTGGGTGGTTAGAGTAAGCAGAGTGACCTAAACCATTTCACAGGCTCTCTCTGATAGTTGGTTTGAGAATAGACTACAAGGGCAGGGAAGAAGCTGGCCAACCCATTCAGAGGCTTGCAGTTAGCCAGGTGAGAGGCAATAGTATGAAATGCTAACATAAAATGGCAACATGCACTGCCTGGCTGAACCTGCCCTGTGCCCAGATCTTCCCAGATGCCCGTGCCTTTGTCCCCCAACTTGTTACCCCCTCACCCCCTCCTCAGCGGGCCGCCATGTCCCAGCTCCCTCTCCTCTGGGACTCACCTCAACCCCCATGTCTGCCCCGACAGGTTCCCCCAGGTCAGCCCCCCACCCTGTGATGCTGCTTTGCTCCTTCTCCCTGAGACTTCTGCCTCACCCCAGGCCCCAGCCGTGTGCTTCCTTCCCTCCGCTCCTTTCTTTAAGCACCTACCCATAGTCTTCCTTAAGCTCTACCCTTTTTGCAGTCTTCAAAATAGTACAACCAAATATTTGTCAAAATAATTTCCGAGATTTTACAATTGGATATACATTCCTGAACAATACAAGTTGGTTTTGCCTGTGTTTGAATTTTTGTGAATGGAATCAACGAATATGTTATTGTATTGTGGGGCGTCTTTTCTTCAATACTTTG
The DNA here is from genome assembly GCF_004115265.2 of Rhinolophus ferrumequinum. Lineage (NCBI taxonomy): Eukaryota > Metazoa > Chordata > Mammalia > Chiroptera > Rhinolophidae > Rhinolophus > Rhinolophus ferrumequinum. The sequence continues at coordinate 63,711,295 of NC_046291.1, forward strand.
TTGTTGTGTGTGTCTGCAGTATGCCACAATCCATTTCGCTGTTGATGGACATTTGGGTTATTTGCACATTGGAGTTTTTAGGAACATGTTGCTATGAACATCATGTTGCTATGAACGTGTTCCCTGGTGCCACATTTCTATGGCGTTGATACTTACAAGTGGATGGCTGGGTCATAGGGCACGTGTATTTACAACTTTGCAAGGTGCTACCATACTTTTTGCCAAAGGGGTTGTACAAGTTTACAGTTACACCAGCTATGCATACAAGTTCCATTGTTCCACATCCTTGCTAATGCTGGTGTTTGCAAATGTCTTCATTGTAACTAACTGATAGATGTAAACTGGTATTTTGTAGTGGTTTTCATTTGCAGTTCTCTGATTTCTGATGATGTGGAGGGCCTTTTAGCATGTTTAATGGCTGTTTGGATTTCTTCTTTGTAAAATTGCCTATTCAAATCTTTTGTCTATATTTTTCCTATTGGGTTGTCTGTCTTCTTTTTATCAATTTATACTTACTTGTTCTTTAAATATTTTGAGTACGAGCTCTTGTGGATTTTATGTGTTTCAGATATGTTTCCCCACACTACATCTCTCATTTTCACTCTCTTAGTCGTACCTTTCAGTTAGGAAAAGTTTTTAATTTTTCAGTTATGAATTTATCAATTTTTCTATTTTATAGTTAATGCTTTTGTATTTTATATAAGAAGTCTTTCCCTACCCCCAAAGTCATAAATGTATTTTTTCTTTTAAGCTTCTAAAGGCTTTGTTATTTTACCTCTGATACTCAGCTCTATGATCTACTACCTGGAATTTTTTTTTTTTTTTTTTTTTTTTTTTTAGTGCTTTGAAGTAAAGGGCCATTAGTTATTTATTTATTTATTTATTTATTTATTTATTTATTTATTTTTTAAATCATAAGGACACTCAGTTGTTCCCATACCTTTTATTGTAAGGTGGATCCTTTCCCACTGCTTTGCAGTTCCACCTGTGTCACAAACCAAGTGTCTGTAAATGCGTGGATCTATTTCTGGATACTGTATTCTGTTTCATTTGTCTATATGTAATGAATGGCTAATACTATCCTGCTTTAGTTTCTATTGCTTTATAAATAAGTATTGATTTAGGATAGAATAACTGCTCCTTCCTTGTTCTTCTTCATAAGTCCTGTAGTAATTGTTAGACTTTTGCATTGCCATATACATTTTAAAAAGTTTGCCACATTCTAAAAAAACATCCTTTTGAATGTTTTAAGATTTTCATAAATATATAGGGAAATTTGACAAGAATGGAGAGATTTACAAAATAAGGAACATAGTGTATGTTTTAATTTACTTAAGCCTTTTTTATTTTAATTTTGCTCATAAAGTTTTATCATTTCTTTGCTGCTATACATAGATTCCATACATCTTTTGCTAGATTTATTTCAAAGTAGTGTTTTTGATGCTGCAGAAAATGATACCTTAAAAAAAATCATATCTAATATTTATTGCCTGAACATAAAAATATAATTTATACTGATTATAAATAACTATGATATACTGATATTAATATGTTAAGTGTTATTAAGTGTAATACTTTACCTCCATATTATGTTAACTTGACTATTACTTTCTGTGAATAAAAATTTTGCTTCTTACTTTCCAATGCTTATCCCCTTTATTTATTTTTTATGCCTTACTGCTCTGGCTAGGACTTTCAATATGCTATTGAATAGAAGTGTTGATGGGGCATCTTTGTCTTGTTTCTGATCTCAAAGAGAACACTTTCATATTAAGGAAGTTCTCTGTATTCCTAGTTTGCTAGAAGTGTATGTATGTGTGTATATGTAAATATATTATTATTAAATGCTTTTTTTTTGTTTCTATGCTTAACTTTTCTATATAGCCCCTCTATTTTATATTCTATACTTCTTTCTGGATAATTTCTTCTGACCTATCTGTGCCGTATCAGTTCTCTTTTCAGCTATTTCTAATCTGCCATTAAACCCACCACTGAATTCTTTTTCTTTAATTTATTTTAAAATTTTCAATTACAGTTAACAGTCAATATTATTGTATATTAGCTTCAGGTGCACAACATAGTGGTTAGACATTTATATAACTTATGAAGCGATTCCCCAGTTAGTCTAGTGCCCACCTGGCACTATATATAGTTATTACAATATTATTGACTGTATTCCCTGTACTGTACTTTACATCCCCTTGACTGTTTTGTAACTACCAATTTGTGCTTCTTAATTCCTTTACCTTTCTCATCTTCCCAACCCCTACTTCCATCCGGCAACTATCAGCTTGTTCTCTGTATCTATGAGTCTGTTTCTGTTTTATTTGTTCATTTATTTTGTACTTTAGATTCCATATATAAGTGAGATCACTGAATTCTTAATTCCCATTATTGTAGTTTTCAGTTCTAGAATTTGAATTTGCTTCTTTTTCAAAATTTGAAATGTCAACGTTCATAGTTTTCAATTCCTTGCCTAAATTTTTAAGCTCAGCTTTTATCTCTATGCACACAGTAAGCACAGGATTTTACAATCTGTTTCTGATGATTCTTGTAGAATACCTTCTTCTTCTTCTTCTCCTTCTCCTTCTTCTTCATCATCATCTTTTTTCTGGTTCTGGCTTAAGCATGCTCCCCCTGGTGCAGCCCTTCAAAACCCATGTTTCCTCCATGATCTTTTCAAAGCACTGCTCTTCTCCCCTAGTTGGTGAATGCCCCAATGGTCACATCTCAGTTTTTCAGAAAAGAATTGGTATTTTTGAGCAGCTATCCAAATTCCCAAAAGGAAATCCTCATTTGGTCATTTAATTTCTTACTACCTTGCTAGCTGTTTAAAAAGTTATCATTATTATTTCTAAAAAAATTTTTGGCTAGTTATTTTTTTAGTTCAGAAGAAACATTTGGTATGATATAACTAGTCTGTCATAATTGGTTTTATTTTCCAATAAAAGTATCTATGCTTTTTAAAGAATGAGTCAATTTAAAGAAAAATATTAATATCCACAGATGATCTGTGGATCTTGTTTATGAGGGGACATTCTAGTGACTGAAGCTTGTCAAACCCTGGCGTAGTAGATAAGGCCGGAAGTGCTGGTCACATCCACTTGATTCATGTCTTGTCTAGATCACTTATGAGCTCGCTAACCTTGAGCAAGTTCCTTAACCCCTCTAAGACTCTGTTTCCTCATTTAGAAAATAGAATAAAAGACCTAAGTCACTGTATTGTAGTATGGATTAAATGAAGCCATATGTGTAAATCACATGGCGTAGTCCATGGAATTTAGCAAACATTTCATAAGTGTTACTTATTGTTTTCCTTATTTGTGAGTCAGAGAAAAAAATGCTAATGGCATTTTTAGGTCAATCATTATTTCCCTTAGTTATGACAAAACATTAGCCTAATTTGGAACATTTCTGGGTAGATGTGAACTGTTAAGTATCAAGAATGGTCATCGTTACTTCAAAGGAGTGTAGGATGCTTCATAGTAGTTACGCAAATCCTCAAAAGAATTTTTGCATGAAATGGTCAGTCCTGCTGAGAATAGCCAGCCTTTCAGGGTGTGTACTGCCCAGCTGGAATTTCTGCAAATGGCACTGCCCCCTTGAGTTGTGCTCTGCAATCATTCTCCACAGCTACTTGCAGTAGTCCTGGGAATAGTCCTCAATAATGATATGTTCTTAGCACATTTGCAATATTAACTTGCAAACCATAATTGGACTTAAGGTATCTGTTGTAATTAGTCCTAACAATTATTGCTTCTTAACAGATTTCTTGAATCCTACCTAGTTCATGTCCTGGCACTTTCTGTATGGACATGGACAAATCACTTAATATTCCCAGGCCTCAATTTCTTTGTCTGTGAAAGATAAGAAAGATAAGAGTCGAACTAAATTATCTCCAGCTTTAAAATTCTATGATTCACACGTAAAATGCAATTTCAGTATCCCTGTAGTGGATTTGCATCTTTGAGTGAATTTCTAATATTAGTGTGACAGTTTGGAATTTTTACATAGGCTGATAATTAGTGTGAAGAATCATTCTTTTTCCATTTGTCATGTTAATAAAACATACATATTGTAGAACAAATGTGTGACATTTAAAATAATGGGGCTTAGTCTGACCTAAGAGCCTGTCTTAAAGTCTGTTCCAGCACCACGATTATCTGTGTATAAATGACCGTATCGGATACCTACTTAGTTCACAGTATTTCACATGGCTGAAAAAAGTCCTCAGCAGTGATCATGGAAATGCCATTTTGTGTGTCTGAATGGAGTTTCAGCTCACCTAATGTAATGCTTCATACTTAATCTTAAAGTTGGCTCAATGGTACAATTAGGCAGTTTTGAATTCAAACTCAATAAACTTCTAGTGCTTTATCCTGGCCTGATAAGACTCTTGAAAAACATCAAGTCATGTAAATAATGTACAACTAAATATTATTTTACATGTTAATCTTTCTATTTAACTAAATCAATTTACTTTTCTTTTTGAGATGTTAGGCATTCTTTTCTGAAAGAAAGAAAGAGAGAGAGAGAAAGCCTGTCGGGAATCTATAGGTATAATGGTTATTGTTTGATTTTAAAGTGAATAGATGCTCAGGCCATAAAGTTCTTTGAACACTGACAAATACTGCTGATGATGTACAGCGGCCATTCTGTCTGGAACTTACTCTGCTGGAAAAACGCTCACAATAATCGTACCTTTTCAGTCATCATGACTACTTACAATTTGCTAAAGTAATAATAATTTCTCCAGAGATTTTTTCAATGCAAAATTTCCCCATTAAGAATCTTTTACAAAATACTTTGACTAAACATAACCAAATGCAAATCGAACTTCCAGCTGTCACCAAAGGTCTCCAAAGAATGTACTTTGATTATAAAACTAGATTGACAGGGACTTGAGAAAAGGACTCCAAAAAGCCACAGAACTGTTAGGTGCCTTTGTTCACATCAATTCCCTAGTATGAAGCCATAGAGAAGTGTTAATATCAAAAAGTTCTTTCTTTCTTTTTTGAGAAAGGAGAAACCTAATTACTACGTAGAAGTGAGTGGTATGGCTCCCACTTGTGCATACAGAAGCTCTGAAAGGAAATCTATTATAGTGCTGCAATCTAAGCAATATAACAATTACAATTTAGTTATCTTCTTTAAGTTTACAAAATACTTGCCGTATATTTTTCTGTCATCAAAGCTATCTTATGAGAGAGGAAAAATTATCATCCCTTAGCTGCAGGTAAGGGCATTGAGTCACAGAAAACTGGCCTGCCAGAAGTGATGGATACGGCATTTGATTTGGGACTAGAAATCATTCTGTCGATTCTTAGCAATGCCATTTCCTAAAGAGTGTCGGATCACTTACAGGTTCTTAGGAATAGAAGGGAAAATGCTGCTCAGAGCATTCTTCATTCTCCTTTTCCATGATCCTTTCCCTCCGCACTGATGCCAGGGCAAAGTGAGTTGGCCTTGTTGTTCCCAAACATACAAGTGTTTGGTGGCTACCTCGATACTAATTTAATAATTCAGATAAATTCATTTGACTCTGTTGATTTGCCCCCTTTCTTCTTGAAATTCTTTTATCCTTGCTTCTGAGATTCTTCTCTGTCCAGTTTTTCTTCTAGTCTAGGCTACTCCTCAGACACTCTTGGATTGCAGTAATAGTCTCTGCATGAATTGCTCCAACACTGGTCTTGAAACCTGAAATCTATCTTCCAAACAGCTACCAGAAAAATCTACCTGAAACTAAACATCCTGCCATGTTAATTCCTTGCTTAAAACTTGTGAATGGCTTCCCAGGGGCCTTGGCAGCGATTGTCAATGCTCTCAGGCACAGCGCCCCCTCTTGGCAACAAATAGTCTATAACATCTCGTTTACTTTCTCCAATGAAATCCACAGAAAATACAATCAACTTATACACATGACTTGAAAATGAAATCAATATAATACCCTAACAATAATGTAAAAGGGAAGTAAAATATAATAATTTAATATAAAATAACATGTATTTCAATGCGTAAATGTTTGGGTGTGACATCATCAGAAGATATAATGGTCAGATGCTTTCACCTATATGTAGAATCACAGCGAGTGTGAGGGCTGCAGATGCAGATGGATACAGATGTGTGTATTCACGACTCAAATCTATAAATCTATGAGTAGTGTTGCCATCAGTGACGTAATTTTCTAAAATGGCAAAATTCAGCCACAGAGTTTATAACACTATCTTTTTATACTTTAATGTAAACAGAAATCACCTGGAGATCTCCTTAATGCTCATTCTGGGGTGGTGTTTGAGATTATGCTTTTCTAACAAGCTCCCAGGTGATGCCTATATTGCTGATCCATAGGACACATGTTGAATAGCCAGAACCTGGACTAGGGTGCCTTCATTTCTAACCAGAGACAAATAACATCTAGGGGATAGTTCAGTAAAATCTTGAAGTCCCATACAAGGCTGGAGTAACATACAGATGCTATCTGTATGTCATATATTGCTGTCCTGGAACATAGCCATGGAGGCTGGCAACCTTAGGCTCTTAGCACAGAGCAAGAACCAGTGAGCTACAGAGAAACACTGTCCCCTTCTCTGAGAAAGAGTCCGTGGCTAAAGTTGAAATTCCTGCCAAGGGATGTGTAATATTTAATGGGGGTACACTGGAGCAAGATAGATCCTGCCAAACCTAAATTCATTTTATAATCTCATACCATGTATTATTTCAGGTATTCAGGTGCCTGAGACAAATGCATGAGAGGTAATGATGGAAGGATGGCATGGCATTTAAATCCTTTGAAACAGGGAGTAGTGAGCATGACTCATTTCTGTAAGGAACCCAGAAACACTGTGGCACAGGAATCTAAAGAACAGAATAAATGAGCAAACTAAACAGAAATAGTCTCAGAGATATAGTGAAAAAATTGATGGTTGCTAGATGGGAGAGGTGTGGAGATGGGAGAGAGGGTAAAGGGATTAGAAAGTACAAATTAGTAGCCACAGGGATATGAAAGACACAGGGATATTGTCAGGGGGATATGAAAGACAGTGTGGGGAATATAACCAATATTGCTGTAAAGATTTTGTAGGGTGTCCGATGGGCACTTGTCTTATTAGAGAGACCACTTCACAGACGATGTAGAAGCCTGACCGGTGCGCTGTACACCTGAAGCTGAGGCTGAATAATATCGAATGTCAATTATACTTTAATATATACTTGTATATATAGTCACAGGATATGGAGTACAGCATAGGGAATATAATCAATGGAACTGTAACAGCTATATACGATGACAGAGGGGTAAGTAGATTGGGGGAGGGAAGTTATCACTTTGTGAGGGGGTGCAAATGTCTAACTAGTACATTGTTTTGTACACCTGAAACTAATAAAAAAAAAAGTAGCTGGAAAAACTTTGCTAGTTGTCATAAATATTGAGGGAGAAACAAAAGAAACAAATTAAACAATCAATTGATTAATTGCATTGTTTAGTGGTTAGCATCTCTAGGGTTGGGAGGCTTTGCAAGCTCCCGGTGATATCTTTCAAGAAGAGCCCCTGTAAGAGCTGCAGCTTAGTGGATGCACCATGGAGATGGCAGATCCTCCCCTGAGGTTTAGGAAAGAGGCAAATCGCCATCAGACATGAGCTTGTTAGTGTTTCCTCTGTTAATCCCTAGAAACACTTTGGGGACACTTTGTAGTGGTCTGAATTCCCATAGGAGGAGGAAGCCATAAAAATTATACACAGACGTTAATGTGACTTCATTTATAGTCTGGGGACATTGGGATATCAATAGTAAATAACAAATATTTATGTTGTTTACTATTGACAATCATCAGATACCTCCTTCACTGTTCTCTATATATCAAACCTATTGTCACCGTAATATACAGTTTTCACCTATCTTCATCTCCTTTTAGTATGACATCTATTGGTCTCAGGTCCGTATGACTTCCACAAAAATTTTCTTCCTGGTCTTCATTAGATGCTAATGTAAGAGTTTGCCGATCTAGAATCACAATTTGTGGTACAGAAAGCAAATCTTTCCTTGACCCTTTGTTCAGAGACAGCTTTTTACTTCTCACAGTCTCCGTCCTTCTCCAAAGTCATGGTCTCTAATTAGAAGAAAAAAATTAATCCACCTCTTGAGTCTCCAAGGTTTCAATTTCTGAGACAAGTTTTTAAGGTCCAAGAGATACAGTCTGGATTTTATTGTTTCATTCTTTACCGTGAGCGGAAATGTGGGGTTAGTGTGCTTGATTCTGGGCAAGCTCTCCTTGAACCTTGACTGGATACTCTGAGAAGATAGATTCCCCACATCAGACTTGCATCCAACTGCCCCGTCTTCTGCAGGAAGCACCACACATTCATTCCAGCACAGCATGGCAGTCTTGTCCTCTGGGGCGGGGCTTCTGCAGCTTCATCTTCCCACCCTGACTGTGAAGAGTTTCATACCTGACATATGGTTAAGGCATTATGGAGTTTCCTGTTTTTCTTATCTACGTCAAAGGCAAGAAATGCCAAAGAATTGGCAGTAGTTGTGCTTTTCCTTTTTGACTTCAGTTCAAGGATACTTTATTCTATTTATCCACGAACTGTACTTCACCCTCCGTAAATAAGAGGTGTAGAAAGTCCTATGTTTCCCAAAAAATAAGACCTAACCGGAAAATAAACCCTAGCATGATTTTTCAGGATGACATCCCCTGAACATAAGCCGTAATGTGTCTCTTGGAGCAAAAATTAATATAAGACCCAGTCTTATTTTCGGGGAAACACAGTAAGTACCAAATCCTTGTCCGCCATCAAGGAGACCAACTTATATTTAGTACCCATTCGTTTGTCTCTACCTCTGGCACATGCTCTGCTTTTCCCTGAGATTATTCCGTGATCGTTCATAAGTCTAAAGTTGAGCTACAGATTTTTGTGTTTTCCCCAGAAATTCCCACTACAAATCTTCTTTGAAAATCTCTTGGAATGCTGTATTTGAGCTTGGTAGTTAATATGCATATCTTCTCAGAGCTCATTTATAATTGGTCCTGATATTAATCAGCTGAGCATCAGCCTAGCCTTTTGGGCTTAGATAGGAAGAGAGGGAATGGAAAAGAGGAATTGAATAAAACAAAGGATGAATTAATGTAACTCAGTTTACTACAGGGAGGCAAAGAGGATGTAAGATGCCTGAAATTTCCGACCTGAAGCATATAGAGGAATAGAGAAAAGAGGAGAGCAATATACTTTTGTGACAAAAATCACTCAGTTTGGTTTTAAGGCACATTGTTTCAATGATAGTTATAACCCTAAATAAAAATAGTAGTCAACAATTTTATCTGATTTCAGTATAATAAAATAGATGTACTGGAAGCTACTCATATACTGGTGAATTACTATCTGAGAGATTTAGAAAAGTACATGTAAAATCCTTAACATAGTTTATTAACTTAAAAAATCTGCATCTTTAATTCCATTACTTAATGAAAATGAAGGTGATGGTGATTATGCTGAAACAGAAAAAATCAGTTTCACGAATGCAATATGTTGTAAAGGTTTACAATGCTCGGTTATTATAAGTGCTAAACAATTATTTCTATAATTTTCTTTTACACATTTTTATCTGGAATCACATCCAACTTAAATTGCTCATTTTCCCCAGGAGCTTTTTCTCCATCATTCATCTATGAAGCCTATAAACTGTGAATAAAATTCAGGAGCTGTCCTCTAATAAAGTGCACATTTGTAGCTTCTATCTACCGATATGTCAGCTTTTACCTTTTATGAAAATTTAAGAATGCTTTCTACAATAGGAAAAGGGCCCCTACACAAAGAGTGCGCGTCGATATAGTCAGCACATATATAATGTATATGTGCCAGAAATATCTGTGCCAAAAGAATTGAGTTACATTTGTATTGTCATCAAGAAAATTGAGAAATCTATCTTTCTGAATAGACTAGCTTCCTCCTGTTTGCTAACAAATGCTACTTTTGTATGGACAACCAGAAAGTGGGATCCGTTTTCAAAAGTGATGATGATAATAATAATAATAATAATAATAATAATATAAACCTTTACAAGATTCTAAGTTTACCTATGAATCGTTCTCTATATGGACATTTCTTCGGGGGTAATCTTTATCTGAGCCATTTGAATGTAGTTGTAGTGGCTAGAGTTATCAGGATCAAAGACTTTGTTCCTCTTGTAAAATAAAGTCACCCTTTCTTTTGCTATCTGCTTCTGTCCTAAATGACACAAGGGTCACCATCACTCATGTCTTTTCTGCAGACCTGGTGTGAACCCTTGTACAGAGGAACAACCCCCTTCCATAAGAGACCACACATAGGCAAACCACCTCAGTTGGTTTTCGTCTTAGTCCCATGAGGCTCTGTTACAAAATGTGAAGTGAAATAAAATAATGCAAATTAGCAGATTACTACCAGTGAAGAAGAAAAGTTAAATCTTAACGTTTAGCAAGTTGACATTAATATTTTGCTTTCAATAAATCTAAAATACTATCTTCACATATGTCCTTTAAATCCTAATGGAAGAGACTTATTTAAGCATTAAAAATCCAAGTTGAGTCGTATAACTTCGCAACCTCATGCGTGAAAACATGCCAAACAGTAGTACTCATTAAAGAGAAAAAAAAGTGCATCCTTGTGTGTCTCACAGGGAATATCAGCACAGATTCTGCTCTGTTGTATTATTTACTTCCGCGTTGAACTGAAGGACTTTCCAAAGGTAACTTAGCCTGGATATCACCTAAAACAGAGCCCAAGACAAAGGCTTGTGTGCAGGTAATTTATTTTGGAACATGACCTCAAGGAAGAAAAGTAGGGCCGTCGAAAGAGTCATAAAGTAAGGAAGGAAAGCCATTGCCAGGACATCTTATTTTGCTGATCTCCACTGTATGCAATACAACGTTCAGTCTGTGTTTGTTCCGCTTGGGATATTGTGAGGAGCCATAAAGACAATGCCTTAGAAGAGTATATATTCAACAGCTTCCATCCAGCATTGATTGGTCAAGAGTATAAACTCTTGCCCACTATGGTATAAACTTTCTTTTGTTTCTAGGCTTACACCTGCATCAGAATCAGATGTTTGCAAATATTTCACGTGTAGGTGGAGAGAGAGACACTGTGAGGCAGAACGTGAGATACATGGGGCCAGTGATTCCTTGAGTTGCTTTGAGGACCTACCTGTGAGCAGCTAGTTGCCACAACAGCTGCAGGTAATAGGTTGGCCAAGAGGATGGCAGGTGGGACAGAGAGACGTCTGATACCTCAGCTACTAAAGAAGAGTGAAGAGAAAATGACTTTGAAGAGGTCAGGCAAATTGAAACCACAGTGAGATACCACTACATTTCGGTTAGAATGGCTTCAATCACTCCTCCCCACCAAACAAATACTAACTGTCCAAAAATCTGACAATGTCCAGTCCTGGTGAGGATATGAAGCAATGGGAACTCTCAGACATTGCTGATGGAAATGCAGAATGGTACAGCCATTTTGGAAAACAGTTTGGCAGCTTCTTGGAAAGCTAAACATACTCACCATGCGACTCACCGATTTTACTGGGTATTTATCCAAATGAAATGAAAATTTATGTTTGCACAAAAAAACTGCCACAAATGTTTATAGCAACTTAATTGTCATCCCCAAAACACTGGAAACAACCCAAACATCCTGCAACTATTGAGCAGATAAACAAACTGTGGTGCATCTATACAATGGAATACTTCTCAGCCATACAAAGGAATCGACTTCTGATACACGCATCAACGTGGATGCTCCTCAAGCACATTACGAAGTGAAAGAAGCCGAACCCATGCTGTATACTACATGCTGTATAATTCCTTTTATATAAAATTCAGGGAAAACCAAAACTATATGTAGGGTCAGAAAATAGAAAACAGGGCTGAAGTCACTGCATAATGAGTGAAGGGCTGACCAGCCTGGGAAAAGAGGTAGATTATAAGCATTTTTCAGTTAAAACTGACATTGTTATATTTATATGAAAGCAAAGTCAAATTCTTTCAGACACCAATGAAGGTCTCTAACTGTGTTTTCCTATTGTTAATATTTTGTTATAAACTGGGGGAAACGGCACAGTTCCTTATCTCCTCCTGTTTAGTTCTAATATTATTATGTGTCCACTAATAGCCTATGGGCTGAGAATGGATGTAAAAACCTGAATAAGTTCTTGCCCTTAAAGAGCTCCATTGTCTGATAGGGGAGGCAACTTTAAAATAAATAAATTCCATTTACTGCAATTAATTCTGTGAAAAGTGTATGTCCTAGTTATGGTGGTGACACCAAACACAAAATAATTGTCTTGTGGCTGGCTCCAGGAAGGCTTTACAGAGGAAGAGATACTTGAGCTAATTCTGGAAAACTGAATAACAATTTGCTATTAAAACAAGGGGTGGGTAAAGTATTCCAGAAGTAGAAAAAGCTATTCAAAGCCATGGCGGGTGGGGGCTGCTAAAACAGCATGGTGTGTTTGAAGAATTGCATGTATTTTGTTATGGGTGGAACGTGGTTTGGGTGCAGGGAGGGTGAAGAAAGGAATAATCTTTGACATAATGGGGGACCTGGTATGGGATGCTAAGAGTTGGAATTTTATCTAGTAGATGAGATGTTGAAAACTATTGCAGCCTAAATGATAAATTAGGGCTTCATATGTTTGTTTTTAAGAATGTGGGTGTATTTTCAACCATAAAATTTTGGAAAATGTGCATACAAATCCAGGCTTTCTGCTTCTCTAGATAAATTGAAACATCTGGTGACCTGGGGCCTACATTTCAGTGTTAACAACTGGCTGGAGTCAAAAGCAACTGCCTCTCTTAGGTGTCTTTAGGTGGAACATGTGCCTACTCACCTGGGTACAGTCCCAACCACTACCTGTTGTCTTACACCCAGCCCCATTTACTCATTTTTGATAAGCGCTTGGCCCCAATAGATATTTGAATTTGTGCCTCTGCCAGAAACAGTGGGGAGCCACTGAAAGCCTTGAGGCAGTGGAGTAATATGATCAGACTTTTCATTATAAAAGGATTAGTCAGGCATGATGTGGAGAATGGAGTGACGTGAGATAAATCTGAAAGTGGGGAGCCCAGCTAGAAAATAATTCTCAGTCTAGGAAAGAGATGATGAAAATTTAACTGAACTTAGTAGCTTGGGGGGCCGGAGGAGAGATAAAGGAGTCTAGACATATTAAGGAGGACTTAGTGACAGGATGTGAAGGTTAATAGAGAGAAAGGAGTCTAGAGTGGCTCCCATCTTGGGGAACTGGGTGATCTCTGATGCCATCAACCTAGATAGGGAATCGAGCTTTGAGGGAAGGATAGTGATTCTGTTTCTGAATGTGTTGCTTTTAGAGGTCTGTGGGTTACCCACCAGGCAGTTGGATATGTGGATCAGGAACCCTGGATTTGGGGGTTGTGAGCACATTCATAGTACGGGAAGCCCAGTGGGTTCAGCGGAAAGGAAAGAACCAGAAAGGAAACCCTGGGAACACCAGAGAGTACATACACGAGGTGGATCCAGCCAGCTGATGAAGATGTGATATCAGTGTTATTAATTCTGACATGCTACTGACTCTTTAAAATATGCTTTTATTGAATTACAAATTAGAGACATTTTCTTACTAATTTCAGAGACTATGTCGTAATTAAAATGCCAGTGACAATATTATTCAAGGATTAGAGCCTCTCCCTTTGTGATCCATGGAACATGCATGACGTGAAGGAATCACACATGGAAAAATCTGGAATACCAGAAAGCCTCTGACTCCTATGAAAAGACAAAGCTGTTTTAAATGTAAAAAAATCCCCAAGACATTTGCACATAATGATGTATAGAACTATTGGTCAGTTACATTATCTCTGTCATGACAGGTAGGATATTTTTTTCTAGTTGGGAGTAATTATCTGTAAGCAGCAACTTGCAATAGAGCATAGACTTGAAAGACCTAATTCAAATTTCTGAATCTCCTAGCATAAGTGGCAATTAGATTCAGACCATCATGCTTTATATGTCCTATTTAATATGTTTTTGTGGATTAGGACAGAGGTGTCTCCTTGGCTGAATTGTATAGAATTTTATAGAAGAGGGTCATAGCTGTTCCTTCGAGAAACATGCAGAATAAGTAATTAGAAGACAGGGGAAGTCAGAGGAATGTATAAATGAGCTTCAATGGAGTTGTCATTTAGAAGTAAAACTGGTTAAATCTTGAACATAAAACAAATGACTTCAAAAGAATGCATGTTGTTCCAGTGTTTATCTGCTCAGAACGTTCATTTCAGAGGTTTACTATGACTTAATGGAAAAGAATAAGATTTCCCATTTTTGTAAACGTATTGTACTATCAGTAGAGCATTCTGCCTATTTCTTAGTATCTGTTCAGAAAACGTTTAAGACGATGTGATTTATCATCTTGTGAATGCTTAGGGAATTGATGTGTGTAACTTCCATTCGCATTTTTGGGGGATAATCTGAGTAAGGCCTCTGTCCATGGATACAATGGCCCCTTAATTTTTCATTTTACCTTTTGTCTTCCCTTCCCCCCTTTATTCTATTGCTGTTTTTTTTTTTCCCTAAGAAGATATTGCTTCTTTTTTATTATATGTTCTGACTGTCCTATCTGCAGGAAAGCATTCCGGCAATATGCACATATCAACGTGCGCTATATCTAGTTAGAAATATTTATTGCTCATAAAGATCCCAAGTGAAGGGGGTTCTGCTGATGATAATGGAAGTCACTTTGTTTTACAACTTTTCCCATTTAATCTTCTTGTGATCTCTGCTTGACTCCTCTTTTTTGCCTCCTATGTAAGTAAAATGTAATGAGTTTGTATGAAGAGATTAAAAGTACTGCCAAATTATTTAAATTAACTGTTATTGATTCTGTGCTATACCTAGAAATGACTGAGATGATGGGGGAGAAGTATTCTCATTGAAGTTTTCCTGTTTGGGTGCTATGAGTTAGGACATCCATAATCTGTAATCACTTTTATCACACTCTGTAATCACTTTCATTAATTTTTGTTCTCAGCAGTGGTCTCCATTCCATAGCTCCAAAAGTGTTTTATTCTCATTAAACAACAACAACAACAAACTTTTCAGTCGTTACTGATCTATGAGCATTTCTCTTGAGGTTCTGTTCATTAAAATCATAACTCGAAGGGAAACAGCAGAGCTGTGAGGTGTGTGGCTGTGCTAGTATGAACTTGTGAATTTAAGAATAGCTTACTAATGCTTATTTAATACACTTCCCCCATTTTCTCCCTCTACACATCATACCACCCTAATTACAGGAAAGGATTCTAGATAACTCTTCTCTGTAATCCATTTCACTTGCATTAATTAGGGAAATGCCTTGTTAGGCAAATGTGCTAGATATTTTATTTTTAACCATAGCCCAAGATAAGAAAGTTCAGAATTGCAGAATCAAAAGTGGAGCCATTTGTAGGGTGAGTGACTTTATGGAAAATCCCTGATACTGAAATTAAACTTAGGGCTTAACAGAAAGTTGTCTCAACTTTCTTACAGGATATTTGTAAGATCACAGATTTCTTTAATAATGAGTGTTATAGAATACCTTCTATGAGTTTAGCATTGTAGTGGATTTTATAAGTTATAAAAATTGTATAAATGACCTCAGAAGGCAAGAAGCATATAATCGAATTGGAAAGTGGAATGTGCATGACAAATGGTTAATAAAAAAAACTTTTTAAAAAATTAAGATATAATTGACATACAACATTATGTTAGTTTTAGGTGGACCATATAATGATTTGAAATATTATGCAAAATGATTACCACAAGAAATTTAGTTAACGTCCATCACCACAAATAATAATTATTGTTATTTTTGTGGTGAGAACTTTTAAGATTTACTCTCTTAGCAACTTATTAAATATACAATACAATATTGTTAACTATAGTCACCATGCTGCATATTACATCCCCATGACTTATTTATTTTGTAACTGAAAGTTTGTACCTTTTGACCCCCTTTATTTTGCCCACCCTCATCCCTCCACTTCTAGCAACCACCAATCTGTTCTCTGTATTTATGAGTTCTTTTTTTTTTAGACTAACATATTAGTGAAATCATACAGTATTTGGTATTTGTCATTCTCTGTCTAACTTATTTCACTTAGCATAATGCCATCAATGTCTGTCCATGTTGTCACAAATGGCAGGATTTCCTTCCTTTTTGTGGCTGAATAATATTCCACTGTATGGATATGACACATCTTCTTGATCCATTCATCTCTATCAATGAACACTTAGACTGCTTCCATATCTTGGTTATTGTAAATATGCTGTAGTGAACAAACATAGGGATGCATAAATCTTTTCGAATTAGTGTTTTGGATTTCTTCACATAAATACCCAGAAGTGCAATTGCTGGATCATATAGTAGTTATATTTGCAATTTTTTGAGAAACATTCATACTGTTTTTCCGTGGTAGATGCCCAATTTACATTCCCACCAACAGTGCACCAGTGTTCCCTTTTCTTGCCAACACTTGTTATCTCTTCTCTTTTTGGTGATAGCCATTCTGATAGGTGTGAGGTGGTAGCTCATTGTGGTTTTCATTTACATTTCTCTGGTGATTAGTCATGTTGAGCACATTTTCATGTGCTTGTTAGCCATTTGGATGTCTTCTTTCGAAAATATCTTTTTAGGTTCTACGCCCATTTTAAAATTGGATTGTTTGCTTTATGTCTACTTAGTTGCATGAGTTCTTTATATATTTTGTATATTAACCCCTTATCAGATATGTGACTGGCAAATTTTTTTTCCCCATTTGGTGAGTTAGCTTTTCATTTTGTTGACGGTTTCCTTTGCTGTGCAGAAGCTTTTTAGTTTGATATAGTCCTACTTGTTTATCTTTGCTTTTGTTTCCTTTGATTTTGTGCCAATCAAAAAAAAAAAAATCATCACCAAGACTGATGCCAAGGACCTTACCCTTTATGCTTTCTTCTAGAAGTTTTATGATTTTATCAACCGAAACTTTTTATATAAGATAAAATGCTAAAGGTACTTTTAACATATACTTAATAAATATTCACTGTGTGCCACGCACTGAGATAATTTCTGTGGGAGATAAAAAGGAGAATACATCAGTACCCTCTACCCACTGGGAGATGATAGCTATACACATATATAAGCCTAACCTTTCTCAAGACCTTAATTCATAGACTATATTCCTAAGTCAGAGTCTGGTATTCTGAACTATTAAGTCCTATTGCAGTCTAAATCCTCCTTATTTCCTGTGAATAGTTCAATGCTGAGTTTAGGTCCTACCATCTGTGTGAAACCATAATGATTTCAGTGTATCATGTTGATAAAATTGTCAGAGAAACAGAGAGGAGAGGTATGTGTAGGGAATTGTTGAGCCTAAAGTTTCCTATTGAAATTATAGAACCCCAGAAGTAACATGCAAGGTGGCAGTAATCTGGATTCAGGGTTTAGACACTAAACGTGTATATGGTTGCTAATCTGAGTTTTAGACATTTATTCATCTACCCAAGAAATATTCATTGAGCACTTTGGGTGAGGCACTGTTCCAGGAGTGGGGTTAGGACAGTGAACCAGACCATGTCCCTGCTATCATGGAACCTATGTCTAGTGAGAAACACAGACAAGAAAATAAGTCAATTGATCAATGTATTTTTCCAGCTTTATTGAGAAATAGACATACATCCCTCTATGTTTAAGGTGTACAGCATGATGGTTTGATTTGCATATATTGTGAAATGATTACCACAATACATTTAGTTAACATTCATCATCTCATATACATTCAATGAAAAGAAAAGAGAAAATTCTTGTGATAAGAACTCTTAGCATAATAATATAATTTTATATAGTGAGATGAAAATAAAGCAAGATGGGTTAAAAAGTGACTGGTTGGTGTCTATTTCAGACACTATGGATACAGGTCAGAGATGAGATAGACAAGTGTTGGGTCAAATCATTAAGAAGGGGCCCTGAATAATCTTGAAGGACAGATGAGCAGGAGTAAAGGCTTTCATGCAAAGGCCTGGGATGGGCATAAACATAGGTTTTCAGAGTAGGGAGGAGAGAAAGAGGCAGAGAAGGAAGAGGAAGAGCTAGCCTGTTTGCTCTGGTGAATAATAGGAAATAAGGTCAAATATATAGGGTTAAGTATGCCAAATATACATAAAAAATTGAGTCCTCCTTTAGAATACTTGGTTTCCAAATAAATAAATAGCCATAAAAGCCACTTGAAATGGTAGCCAATGCAATGCTACTACTATTAGAATCTTGAGCACGGAAACAAAAATATGTGAAAATAATCTATTAGGCAAATGTGTATAAAATGGATTCAATCAAAGAGACACTGAAGTCATCAGGAAAGTCAGCTAGAAAGCAATTGCAGCAATCCAGGAATATAGTTAGATTTGTGTAGCATTTATCCTTTCTTATCTCATTTATTTATCCAACCCAATATATTTATTGAGCACCTATTGTGTGTCAGGTGGTGTGTAAGGCACTGAAGACAAAATGGTGAGCCAATTAGATATGTTCCATGTCTTCATGGATATCACAGTCTAGTGAAGAAACAGACATTGGCCATATAATCACAAGCCTGAATGTTTAATTTCAAACTATGATAAGTACCTTGAAAGAAAAGTAAGCAATATTATGGAAACATGCAACTGGGGGACTTTACCTCATGTGGGGTGGGTGGGTAAGTCTTCCCTGACAGACACTGGAGCTAAAATTTGGAACATAGTAAATATTGATTAGGAAAAGGTATGAGGGAAGCAAGGATAAGGGGAAGAACATTTCAAGCAAAGAAAAAAGCATGTACTATGTTTCCCCAAAAAGAAGACCTAGCCGGACAATCAGCTGTAATGCGTCTTTTGGAGCAAAAATTAATATAAGACCTGGTCTCATTTTACTATAATATAAGACCAGGTATAATATAATATAATAAAATATAATATAATATAATATCGGGTCATATTAATTTTTGCTCCAAAAGACGCATTAGAGCTGTTTGTCCAGCTAGGTCTTATTTTGGAGGAAACACGGTATGATATCAGGATTTGGGGGAGTAGGTAAAGCTTTGCTCAACTCCTATGCTTACATCAGAATTATAACTAAACTACAGAACAACCATCATTGAAAATCACCTGAACTCTAGCTGAATCAAAGTCCAACTAAGGACATACAGAAGTAGCCACCTTGAGACTGGTAGGAGGGGCAGAGGCAAGGAAGAGGCTTCCCCACCCATGAGTGATCATTAAAAATCAGGGATATCTCAGTTGTGGATGTCCCCCCTAGGAGGAGTGAGGGGTCCCAGCTACACACAGGGCCCACCAGCCCAGGGTTTCAGTGCTGAGAAGTCCCCATAGCTTCTGGCTGTGAAAACAAGTGGAGACTGTGGCTGAGTGAGATGAAGGTGGCTGCAATCACAGGTGCTCCTCTTAAAGAGCCCATGCACAGATTCCTCACTGTTGGACTCACTCACTTTGAGCTCTAGCATTAGGGCAGCAACTCAAAAGGCTCCAGGGATATACGGGGAGAAACTGAATTGTCTGGCTTCAAGGCAAGGGCTGGAGGGGCAGCTTTCTCCCAGGAAAAAAAAAAAAACTTGCTGAGAAAATGCATTGTTTCCCACTCCCAGCATGCAGACAAAGGCAGCCACCTTATGTGAATTCCCGTCAACCTGATTACCGCCAGTCGTTTGCCCTGCTCTGGTGATTTCTTAAGACCCCACACCACTCAACTTTCAGGCACACCCAGGCCACTTCTAGGGGCCTCTCAGACAACAAGAAGCATACCCACAGTCACATCATAGGTATACCTGAAGGAGAAGACAGAGAGCAAGGAAGTGAAAACGTATTTGAAGAAATATGACAGAAAACTTTCCTAATCTGGTGAAGGAAATAGACATATAAGCCCAGGAAATGTGGAGAATCCCAAACAAGATGAAACCAACAAGGCCCACACCAAGACACATCATAATAAAAATGACAGAGTTTAAAGACAAAGAAAGACTCTTAAGAGCAACAAGATAAAAGCAGGTAATTACCTACAAGGGAACTCCCATAAGACTGTCAGCTGATTTCTCATCAGAAACTTTGCAGGCCGGAAGGGGTTGGCAGGAAATATTCAAAGTGATGAAAAGAAAGGACCTACAACCAAGATTACTCTACCCAGTAAAGCCATCATTTAGAATTGAAGGATAGATAAAGAACATCCCAGACCAAAAAAAAAAAAAGGCTGAAATTCATCACCACCAAACTCAGTATTACAAGGAATCTTAGAGGGACTTCCTAAAGATAGATAGATAGATAGATAGATAGATAGATAGATAGATAGATAGACAGATAGATAGATAGACAGATAGATAGATAATAAATAAATAAATAAATATGAATAATGAAATTGTAATAACTATATTTTTATGAACAATTACTTTAAATGTAAAGGATTAAATATTCCAATCAAAAGATAGGGTGGTGGAATGGATAAGAAAACAAGACATATGCTGCCTACAAAAGACTGACTTCAGATCCCAAAACACACATAGACTGAAAGTAAAGGGATGGAAAAAGATATTTCATGCAAATGGAAACAAACAAACAAACAAAAAAACAAAAAAAGTTTGGGTAGCAATACTTATACCAGGCAAAACAGACATTAAAACAAAGACTATAACAAGAGACAAGGACCCAGGAATCCCACTTCTGGATATTTTTTTCAAAGAAACACAAAATGCTATTTCAAGGGGGTGTGTGTCTCCCTATGTTTATTGCAGTATTGCTTACAATGGACAAGATGTGGAGGCAGCCTGGGTGTCTGTCGATGGATGAATGGATAAAGAGTAGGTGGTACCTACTTATACAATGGAATATTGTCCAGACATGGAAGGGGATGTGTTCTTGCCATCTGCAGCAGCATGGATGGACCTGGAGTGTATTGTGCTGAGTGGACTATGTCAGACAGAGAAAGACCGATGCAATGTGATTTCATTTATATGTGGTATTTAAAGAGCAAAATAAACAAACAAACAAAACAGAAACAAACTCATAGATACAGAGAACATTTTGATCCTTGCCAGATGGGAGGGGATTGGGTGAAAATGAGGAAGGGGTTAAGAAGTACAAATCGGTTATTACACAGTAGTCATAGGGATGTAAAGTAAAGCATAGGGAGTATAGTCAATGATATTATGACAATGTGGTACAGTGTCCGATAGTTTCTGGACTTACGGTGATCACTTCTTTAGGTATATAAATATAGAATAATTATGGTGTACACCTGAAGCTAATATAATATTGTATGTTAGCTATATTTTAATAAAAGTCTTAAGAAAAAAGAAAATAGCATGTACAACATCTATGTAACTGGAGAAAACGTGGCCTGTTCAAGGATCTCTGAGATGGCCACTGCTCTTGGAGCACAGGTGGTGAGTCTGTGATTGGTTGGCGTTTTGAGTTGTGGCTGTAGACATAGGCAGGGCCAAACCTTGGAGGTCCCCAGTTGGGAGTTTAGACTTCACCTCAAGAGGAGTGCAAACCATTGAAATTGTAGGCAGTGCGATGCAGATGCGGACAGGGAATGAAACAAAAGTGGACGCATCCTTTTAGCATTAGGATGGGGGTATGAAGTTGGAGAGAAGTGAGTGGGTCCAAGAGATAGTCAGAGGCACAGTCAACAGGTAATGGATTCTATATGCAGTGTCAGGCAGAAGGCAGTGTTAGGAGGGTTCCTGAGTTTCTGGCTTGTGCAAATTGATGGTGTTTGTACAGCAACCCTGTAAGATATATACATATATGTCATTGTTGTCCCATTTTAAATTAATCTAGGCAGTTAAACAGTGTACTTCGGGGACTACCATGAGTAAGTCACTGAGGTAGGACTCCAGATCTGGTTTATGACTTCAAAACCTGGTTCTCTCTTCTATACATTCTCTGGGTTGACTGAAGAAGGAATGCCTATGGCTTAATGATGGAAACACAATAGCTTTGGTCTTTACATCCCAGAGCCATAGAATCTTACCATTGGAAGGGATTATAGAGAACTTCCTGCTGCATTTTTAAAGCTTCTTTGACTGTGACCTACAGTGAGGTAACTATTTTGCATCATGAACACACACCCACACACACACACACACACACACACGCCACAACACACAATTTCTTGAAAAAACTTTTGTAAACAGCATTAGTATAATGATGAGAGGCACTCTGATATTTTCTGGTCTGTTCCCTTCCATAAAAAAAATGCTTGTTCCCATTCACAATGTCGATTTCATTATCCACTAATGAATTGTGACTCCGTTTGAAAGATTGATCTAATCCTACTCATTTTTTGAAAAGGATTTGAGGCCCAGAAATGGGAAGTGATTTTCCTAGATCTCATAGTCAGCGGGCTAGTGATTTCCTGTTAGCCCCGTTTTCTGACTCTATCATACAATTTGGTTTTACCAGTTCCTTAAATAAAATTGATATGTTTTTAAATTTTGTCCCTGAAGAAAAAAATATCTATTAATAGTTTTCTGCTTATTGTCATTTAGTTTGTTTCTTCCTCTACAAGTCTTAACCTTTATGCTAGGATGAAGACTCTCTAGGAACCAAGTAAATGAAACTGCAAGATTTTATTTGAAAAGAAAGGACATGAAACAGTCAAGATAATAGTGCCTAATCTTTAAGATTCTGAGAAAGACTAATAAAAAAGCCACTGAAAATAGAAAGCAGTTATCAAAGATAGGTGATAAAAAAAATGGACTTATGAAGTCATCCAAGAAACCAAGGGACATTTGTGAAACCAAGAGGAAAAAACCAAATCTTTCTGCTAAGCAAAAATGCCAAGGGGAGAATAGAAAGTTTTAATAACCTGTGTGAAATCACAGGTACTGCGTTACAGGAGTGAAGTTTAAACATAAATGCAACACAAAAGATAAAAAAAACTTAGTTAGGTAATATTGAAAAATGGTGGGACATTTGGAAAGAATTTAATGGAACTACCAGACTGTGAAAGATTTAACAAAATGAAAATTTGAAGTTTACTCAGCTGAACTGAATTTAGAAGCTTATAGGAACATTTATGGAGAAGACAGAGAAAGGATTTGCTTGCCACATTTTTGCACATGTCCTTTACCATTGCTAGAAATATGAGCTAGTTGTTGAAAGTCCTGGAAAGGTTTTCTGGATATTTTCCCCATCAGACAAGCAGAGGTAGAGCTTAGGAAGCACAGAAACAGCTAGAACTGGGGATTGAGAGCAAGGATCGAGAGTCCTATGGTGGTGGAGTCAGAAAACAGTAGCATGTCTGGTGGCGGTACCTTTTCTTCCTAAAGACCAATCCAACGGGGAGAACGGGAAACATTGTCAATGTAACTTCCAAGTCTTAGCCCCAGAACTGTATCCATGCATATACCAAGTATTTCTTGAATTCTTACTAAGTGCCAGGTGCAATGTTAGACTCTGAAGAGAGACTATGAATAAGACAAGTTTGGTACCTGCCCTTAAGAAGTTTGTAGCCAAGTGGAAGGTACAGGCAAAACCAAATGCTTTGATGCATGCTATGATAGAAGAGATGGACAAGGTGCCGGGGAATTAGAGAAGAGGTACCTGACCTGGAAATGGTGCATTAGGGAAGGCTTCTGGAGCAAATGATATCTAAGTACCAGTTGGCCAGATGAAGTGTGAAGAAGATAGTTTGCTTGTTTCAAGAATTACATCACACTATGTATTTAATGCCTTCATAAAGCCTAGGCCTGGCACAGTATAAGCCTTTATAAATGGCATTTTTAAATACTATTGTAGGTTATAAGACACTGGCCAGATGGTACTTTTTCTATACGAAACAACACACATGACATCATGTTTCCATAAATACGGCTGATAGAACTCAGTATTAATATTTAATTGCCTATTATTATTTAACAGGCTTATAAAGTACTGACATTCCTCATTGCAGTTCATTTTGCTTGCAGAAGAAAACTGCAGAGCATGTCATATATCGTGTATGATTTCTCTACATAAGAAAAATATAAAATGGGATCAGAATAATAGATTTTAAACTATAGAAAAAAGGTGAAGGGGCATGTGGTAAATAATACTGTGATAAGTTTGCACAGTGACAGAGGATTACTAGGCTTAGTGCAATGATCACGTTTAGGGTATATAAACGTTGAATCGCTATATTGTACGCCTGAAACTAATATATTGTTGTATACTGGCTATACTTAAATAAAAATTATTTTAAAAGAAACTGTAGAAGTTACCTGATCCAGTCCATCCCTTTAATACATGAGAAAGTGGGTTGGCCATTTGCTCAGAGTCACAGTGTTGTTGGTTAGTGGCAGAAATAAGACAAGAAAAGCAGGTGTTCTGGCCAACAGTTTAATACCGTAATCCTCCCTTATTCTCAGTCTTGCTTTCGCGGTTTCAGTTACCCACAGTCAACTATGGTCTGAAAATATTAAATGGAAAATTCCAGAAATAAAACAATTGATAAATTGTATGCCATTCTTAGTAGTGTGATAAAATATTTTTCTGTCCTGCTGTATTCCATCTAGGACTTGAATCATTTCTTTGTCCAGCGTCTCCATGCTGTATACACAGTACAATAAGATATTTTGAGAGAGACCACATCCACATAACTTTTATCATAGTATGTTGTTATCATTGTTCTATTTTATTATTAGTTATTATTGTTAATCTCTTCCTGTGCCTAATGGATAAATTAAAGTTTATCATAGGTATGTATGTACAGGAAAAAATTATAGGATATATAGGTTTCAGTACTATCCGTGGTTACAGGCATCGACTGGGGGTGTTGGAGCATATCCCTGCAGAAATGTACTCATCTCCTTTGTATCACGTTGCCACTTGTAATAGAATTTTTTTCAAAGCTCTCATCTTTGATATAAAATTTTGTTAATATTGTTACCTTGATGTTAATTTTCATTATTACCTTTGAAGTTCTCATGGGCTTCATCTTTTTGTTTTTCTAATACTTTATTCACTCTGAGAATTTGTGTGTTTTTAATTTCACTTGACCCATTTTACTTTTACATTAAGAGCAAGGAATATATGTAATGCTACTAAGCATTTTTATTTTAAACCCTTAATTTATTATTTGCAATAGATGAACATATTTTAAACTTTGTTCTCTGTTAGGTTAAGGTTTCATTCAAAGACTGTATCTCAGGCAGGCATAATGTTAACTAAAGACCTGGAAAAATGTCATGTAGTTAATAATCCAAATAATGCTTTCCTTATAACACGCTTCTGACTGCTACTATGGTAATGTTCTTTCATGGTTATTGTTGTTACACAGTTATGTTCACTTGCTCTGTTTAAAGCTATATAATTAGCAAACACTGTAAAATAAAACCACTCAAATGTTCTTCTAGGATATTCTTCCTTTTACTCACTGTTTGCTCTGATGTCTTCTGTACTTTAGCCTATTGTGCTAACATTGATTCCTTCGCCGACCTGCTGGCTTTCTTACTCTTGGGCATCTCAAAAAGACCATAATCGGTTGTCATTCTCTCCACATGGGAGCTGTCCAGATCCCTTGGCTGCCTCTGTGGGGATCTGTTGGATAAGAATTTTTCAATAGCACCCTTTTCTCACCAGATTCTTCACCGCATTCACTGTGCCTTCTGAAAAACCACATTCAGCTTACTGCCTGGACACTGATCACGGCAGAGCTGTTTTTCATTGTCAAGATCTCACAACTCGAGCTCCTTAGGATATAATAAGGCTAGCTTCAACAACCGTCTCTCCTTTTTGCTTCATGTGTTTTGGAGGTATGGTTGGAATTACTGATGATGTTGTGAGTTATTGATTTCAGGTGAACCTCTAAGGGTCCCTGACCATTCTCATGATTTCAAACTTAAGTGGAAGCAATTTTGTTTCTAAAGGCTGATGCTGACTTGCCTGAGAGTTTTGCTTTTCTTTTTTTCCCAGCATTTCATATGTTGTTTGATTTCTACAACCCATTAGCTTCTGAACTTGCATTTGTTTTATGATTCTATGGTGTGTGTACCCACTGAAAAAACTACCATAATCTTATCTTTTCTGGAGAACGGAAGAAACATCATTTAGATTGCAAATGACAAGGAAGGGTACATTGTTGGATAAAGTGGGTTACCCCAGTTTTATTGGTCTGGTTATTTTCTTGTTATCCTTGCCTTTGGAAACAGAAATCTTCTCCAGTTATAGATATTTACTTATGCTTTGGCTTCTTTAAATTATGTGACATCACTTATACAAATGTCATTCAATGATAATTCCCATAAGTTAGTCTTAAATCAAAAGGTGAGAAGAGTAGTTCCAAAGTTCAAACTTCTTTCTATTGTAGAAGTAATCTCAGTACTCAGAAAGGCTGAATGTGTGGCATTTTTCTTTCCATTAGTTCAGTGCATCTCAAATCTTCCTTCCTACTCTGAAACCCTTGAGAATACAGTATTTTATTATACAAATATCTTTGGACATGCATTATATTTTATGATTTATTTTGGGTTTTTTTTTTTTAACAAACTTTTTAGTGTGGAAAAATTTAAATATATACAAAAGTCTGTCATCACTCAACTTCAACAGTTATCGACTCAAATGTCAAATGTGTTTCATCTATAACCTTCCCTCTTCTCCCATGGCCCATTGGGTAATGGTGAGCAAATCCCAGACGTCATATCACTTTACCTGTTAGTATTGCTTTAGATATCTCTAAAATTAGAAAAGACTCTTTTAAAAAGCATAGCCATACAATAATCAAACCTAAAAACTTTAACAATTTTTCCTTAATAGCATTAACTAAGTAAATATTGAAATCTTTCTGTTTTATAATTTCTTCTTACATTTGGTTTATTCAAATAAGAAACCAAATATAATCCACATATTGCATTTGGTTGGTATGCTTCTTAAATCTCTTTTAATCCATAGTTATCCTTCTTTTTCTCCTTATAATTTGTTAAAGTCCTTTAAAGTTTTCAAATATCAATTTTGCTGACTGCATTCCCATAATGTTGTTTAATATGTTTCTCCTTTGGCTGAATTTCCTGAAACCCGATCAATCGATCTAGGGATTTGATCATATTCATTTGTATTTTTTGATAAGAATAGTTCATAGGAATGTTGTATACTTCCATCAGGATGCCAAAATGTCTGCTTGTTTCTCTGTAATGTTCCGATTGTTCAGTGGGTTCAATTGTTGCCAGCCTGATCCATCCATTATAAAGTTTCTCATCAGTTATTAATGTGAAATTTTTAGTAGCCACTGATGATAATGAATGAGGACTCATTGTTTCATTAGGTGTTTCAAAATGGTATATTCTAATACTGTCATTTCTTCTCCATTCATATGGTTTCATTTAAAAGTGTTTAGTTTGGTAAATTAAATAGGAGGTAATTATTGAGCATGTATGATGTGCTAATAGTCTGCTAGAGAGTATAAGGGGAAGACAAAACACATATATATCATCGGCTCTGCTATAAATAAAAATAGAAATATTATGCTCAAAACAATTAGAGAGCAATTATGGTATGTCAGTGAATTAAGAAAAGAGAGATGAGCATGGGTTAGAGAATGTTTCATGGAAGACATGGGACGTGTGCATTTTATGAAATAGGGGGAAACTGAGGGCATTCCCAGTAGGGGAATAGTTTAGACCATGCCATGGGGCTAAGAACAAGAATGGCTGTATAAGAAAGGCACAGGAAAAAAACCTACATATAGATTACACATTAGCTAAGCGTTGGTGGGGAGTGAGAAAGCTAAATTGTTCAGGTCCCATTTGGAGGAATTGATGTCGCCTGTGAACTGTCTGGTATTGTTCTAAATACATTTGGCAGATAGACTTTGGGTGGACTAGGGAATTACAGTGAAGTAACCTATGGGAAGTCCAATAATTTAGAAATCAATTTGTCATAAGTAAACGCTCATCTCATCTTAAGAAATAATACGGCCCAAGTCACATGTAAAATGTAAAGAATTAGTCATGTTGATAGGTATACATCGTAATCAAAAAAATACAAACTATACACATACTTGTGGTTCCACAGAACAAACCAGGTTGTTTGAAAGAATAGGCAGGTGCACAGGACTTGGTGTGAAGCTGTGACAAAGTTAAAGATGTTGAGTTTAATTTTGGAAATGTTATGTTTTGGGTGCACATACAAATAGTAAAGGCTTTCTATTAATGAGATTATACTGTAAATGTGTTTTCACACCTAATAATATGTTGTGGATATTTTCGATGTCGATGAGTATAGATATGTGACATCCTTTTTCAATGGCAGTCATTGTATGTAGGTACATAATTAATTTGGTGCCATAATTAATGTCTATTGCCAATCTTTAGACTTTCAATTTTTTCTGTTGAAGCAGCACTGCAGTGAACATTCCTGCGGATACATTTTTGTGCATTTGTCCAGTTGATTGTCAAATAACTTCCTGAAAGTGGGGGCATGGGCCAAAAGTTATGCTTATTTTATATTGTGATACATATTTACATATTGCTCAATGTCCTCCACAAGTGCTGTACCAATTACGCACCTACCAATACCATTTCTCAGTACCTGGGAGGTTCTTTTAAATGTCTTGAAAAAATTTTTTCATCTTCATTTGGGCTGACTTTCCTCACTTATAAAATAAGGAAGATGAAATATATCAGGTATTTAGGATCTTAGGACCATTTGAAAATTTTAAAATCTGTTGAACAGAAAAGAATTGTTGTTTCAGAAAAACACACCTGTGCAAAAACACAGACATTTTCACATGCTATTTATGAGAATTCACAGACCATTTAAGTCAATTCACAGAGTCCTTAGGATTTCACTCCAGGAATCCAAGTGAAGAATCTCTGAATGAGGTTGCTTTCTCCTTTTAACACTAAAGCAAACGCATATCTTGCTCACATAACACACACATATTCACACAGTGACATGCACACAAAGTTCTAATGTGTATTTGGAAAAACTTTGACATCTGCTTGATACAGAACCTAGTCTCGTTGTGATCTGTAAAATCACTTGAGTGTGTATAGTTATTGGAATGAATTTCTACTTATTTCAGGTTCTTCAGTGGCGAGCCCACCAGGAAGAAGTAGCAAGACTGGAAATGGAAATTTCTGCCATCAGAAGAGAAAAGGAAGAGGAGAAAGAGAAACTGTGGAAGAAGAAGGAATTGTTACAAAGAGAAGAGAAGAAAAAAAAAGTATATAATCTGCTGTTGCATTGAATGTGTGAATGAATGTTTAATTGCCTGATTGAGCTTTGTTTGATATTGGTGTTTGGCACAGAATTCTCATAAGCAGTTCTTAGAAAGTTTTGTAATGTTCTAGTGCTGTCTTGCTCCAGTTCATAGGAGCTTGAAAGATTTGTGGACGTGAAGGAGAACCCACTTTGACCTGCAGAAGCACAGGTACGTGTGAATAGAAGAGATGCTGTTGGTGAAGGAAAGACAGCGTTTGTGATTGTCATTAAGTCTTGTACCCAGTAGGAACATGGCAAGGACAAGGCTTACAGGGCTAATTTTGGTTGACTGCAGTGCAACAAAATGACTGTCAAAAGATATCTGAGAAAAAAAGGCATTTTGAAAGATGGGAGAGAGACCATTGTGAGCTAGTAGATGTGCTCTTGCTCTTTGGTCTGACACCAAAACAACAACAACACAAAAGGTACTGGAAGGAATAATGAAACCAAATAATGAAACCAAATTAAGCCAAATTCATGGTCAACCTCTTGGCAATTGTACAGGACCAAGGCATATGTTTTATTTTATTTTATTTTTAAAAATACTTCTTAAATTTAGACAGTATATTTTAAAAGTACAGAGAATGATGTGATAAACTCATTAGTACTCATCACCTAGCATTTTAACTGCTAATATTTTTCATTCTGTTTCAGATGTTTATTCTACAGATAAAGTTGAAATCCTCTTTTGAGGCTATACTCGGTACCATTTCCCTTCTTACCTCTCCAAAGGAAACCTTGATCATGAATTTTATTTTTATCTTTCTAGGCCATCTTTTGCTTTTAATATTTTAACATGTAGTTTGTGACTTTTAATGTTTTGCATGAAGACTATCATACTGTACCATTCTGCAGCATGTACTTCATTCAGCCTTACATTTTTGAGATATACCCATGTTAACACACAGAGACCTAGTTTACTCCTTTTCACTGCTACGTAGTGTTCCATTATAGAACGAGGCCACCACTTATCCCTTCTCCTAGTGGTTGACATTTAAGTTTCTAAAGTTTTGTTCTTACAACTGTGCTGTATCAGCCATCTTATACGTGTCAACTGGGGCATGTGTGCAGAGCTTCTCTAGGGTACACCTAAGAGGGGAAGTACTATATTGGAGGATTTGTAAGCTTTCAACTTCATAAGATTTTTTTTTATAAGATATCACAACTTTTCTTTTTGCCTTTTGCCAATCTGATAAATGTGAACAGTATCTCATTGTTTTAAATCGGATTCCCCTGATCGCTTGTGAGATTGAAAATCTCCTCATGTTTATTGGACAATTTCCTTCCTCTGTGAATTGCTTATTTTTTGTCCATTGTCCATGTTTTCTTTATTCATTTGTAGAAGTTCTTATATTTTCTGGATACTGTTTCTTTTTATCAGTTATACGGGTGGCAGATGTTTTCTTCCATTGGTCATTTGCCTTTAAATTTTGCCTGTGGTGTCTGTAGTTTCATGGAAGTTAAAAATGATCAAGTAATCAAAGTTCTTAAACTTTTCCTTTGTGAATTGTGCTTTCCTTTATGAACTGTGACCTGGTGGTGAGAGCATCTCTACAGAGAGGTCTTACATTTGCTTCTGCTAAGGGCCCTATGCATTGTGCTGGCCTGGAGCCAGTTTGTATATTAACTTTGAGAAGTGGGACGTACGCTGACAGCTCGGGTGGGCACTTACTTAGCACTGACACACAGCTCCAGCCTGCGTTCTGTACTTGACACCGTTCTTCCTCCGATCGCAAGCAGAAAGTGAGCCCCTTTGTCACTTCCCTGGGGAGTGTTCATGGTGTATCTAGTTCCCATTTTGTGTATGGAGAAGCCCTACCTGACTTCTTGCTCTTTGTAAGTACGTAGCTTGGTTCCAGTTCCCATGTGCACACGTCCCACAACCAATATGAAAGGCCCAGCCGCCAGCTTCTCAGACCCAGCTCAGGTCCAGGTCTCCCCAAGAGACCCTTGACTTCGGCTCCCTCTCACTGCTCCGACTTTGAGTTCCATCTTTTTTTTCAGTCCTGGGACATTTGTGTGCGTGTGTGTGTGTGTGTGTGTGTGTGTATTATAGTTTGTTCAAAATTTCTATGTGTTTAAAGTGGGAAAGGAGGTTTCTATGTTAACTCAGACATACTGACCAAAATTCTGGCTACTCTTATATATACTAACTACAAATCTAGATTCTCTGTGTTAACTATTTTATATGTTGGATACAAATTTCAGTTCTTCAGTGCTTGACAGAAAACCCCTAGAGGAAACTCCCCCTTACTTGAGACTGGTGCTCTGCTTTTCCCCATCTGTCCTTTCCCCTGCCCGGTTTTCTCTCCTCATAAAAGAGCAGCAATAGAGATAGAGAAACTATGCCATGCGTAAAACCCCACCTTAGGATTTCTGAACAAGAGATCGTCTTTGTCCTAATTCTTCTTCCCAGCAATTTATCTTGTAGGGGATATCTTTTAATACTGTCTTTTTGCTGGAATAACATTTTGATTTGTATCCAGTGCCAAAGTTTATCCTGATAGGTGCCCAGATCCTTTCAAATATACCTTTAAGTTATTGAAGCACTCTTTCTTCTGTGCTTTAAAACTCTAGTTGAACATAATATTCACAGTTCTGATGCTTCTATCTCAAGACTCAAGGAAAGTTTTGATTCATAAGCTGTTAGGTGTGATAATGGTAATATTTCAGAAATATCTCTCCATTGTTGAAATTGTTATCAAGATAAAGTCAAAAGATGATGCCTTTCCATAAACTATCTCCAGGAGCTATTGTAAGAAACAAAATCACTATACTAGATGAACCTTAAAATGCTCGATGTGTAATATTGGTCCCAGCACCACCCTTTTGCTAGATGTGGCCCTTTGAGTGTCTTGAGTGCCATCAAATTTGTTCTGCATCACAGCATTTTAGGAGGTTTTGTTACTGCCTGATTCCTGCAGTTCTGGGGGCTCCAAGGCAAAGGTGATTTCAGCCTTGCTCCCAAAATGGAGATTTCAAGCAAGACTCACAAAAAAACATATCCCTTCCTTGGTCTCGCATGTCACAGTTCTCTCCCAAGTTTAACCAACTCCTACTTCAGCATTGAAATCACCTACATGGCATGACTGAGGGGTGGGGCGCATTCTCAGAAAAGTCAGCATAACTCCACTGGCCATGAGACCTTCAGCCTTACCTTAGAGATGTTTTGGGGAGGAATCTGTCATTTTGTGACCTCTTAGCCTCAAGTGACATTGCACCAGTAAATGCCAATAGCAACGCTTTGGCAGAACTCCCTCTCGTCCTTATGTGACCTGGCAAATACCCAGAATTATATTCATCCTGCAGATACCTGGGGAAGAGGGGAAACAATGTGAAACAAAAGAGGGTAGCCTATCATCCACAGAAGGCAGCCCAGAAGCTGCCTGGAGCTGTGCTGCTTCTCAGAAGCTTCAAGAAGCCCAGTGCTTAAGAGGGAATCCACAGTACCTTCCCAATTCAGATCAAAGCCATTCTCTCTGTGGGAATCTTTGGGTTCTCATGAGAGCAGTTCATCATGAAATCATACAATCTCCTCTCCAGTGTTTTTTAATCTAATAATATACTGATCTAAAGGAGTAGGAGTGGGGAAAAGGTTAACACAGAAGAATGATATAAAACAAATTCCCAGACTTTAAACTCTGCATCCTCAGGATTATTTGGACTTAAAAGGGCCAATGGAAAACACCTGTGATAGGCAGGCTTCTAAGATGGGCCTTAAGATTTCCGCCCCCCTGCGAGATACATGTGCTATATAATTGCCGGGACAGTAAATACCATGGATTCGGTTATGGTGTATGGTACACACAACCTTGAGAAAGGGAGATTCCCGGGTGGGCTTCACATAATCACAGGCTCTTTAAAAGCCGAGAGTTTTCTCTCGCTGCTTATAGAAAGGATAATCAGAGATTTGAAGCACAAAAAGGACACGACCCACCATTCTTGGCTTGAAGATTGAAGAGGTCACATGCCAAGGAATGTGGGTGGCCTCTAGAAGCTAAGAGTGACCCTAGCTGACAGCCAGAAAGGAAATGGGAACCTGTAACGTACAGTCCTGTAACTATAAGGAACTGAATTCTGTACAAAACAAGAATAAGCTTGGAAGCAGATTTTTTTCTAAAGCTTCCAGATGAGAATTCGGTTTTGTCAACGCGTTGATTTCAGCCTTGTGATATCATGAGCAGAGAGCCCAGCCACACCATGCTGGACTGCTGCCCGATAGGATTCAGAGCTAATAAATAAGTATGGTTTTAAGTTGCTAGGTTTTCGGTAATGTGTTACACAACGATTTAAAAAACCAATAGAGATTTTGGTATCCGGAAATGAAATGCTGCCAAAACATATATCTAAAAATGTGGAAGTAGCTTTGGAATTGGGGAGTAGGGAAAACCTGGAAGAACTTTGAGGGGCATAGTTGAGAAAAGACTAGAATGCCTTGAACAGATAGTAGAAATATGAATGTTAGAGACGTGGCTGGTGTGGGCTGAGAAGGAAGCAATGAACATGTAATTGGAAACTGGAGTAAGGGGGCATCACTGTTATGTGGTGGCAGAAAGCCTAGGGAGAACACTCCTAAGTAATGAACTTCATATGTGATGGGCTAAAAAGATTTCTAAAATGTGTAAACTTTCTAGGTGATTTCAATCAATCCAGTATAATTTATGCTGTTGATATGCTGACTAACACCAATTGAGTATCTGATTTGGACTTCTCTCTTAAACTGCAAATTCACACATCCTACTGCCTCAGATCTGATATGCCCAAATGTATTCTTGTTTTACCCTACAAACCTACTCTGGAGATAAGAGATTATTGCCAACAGCATGGCATAAAGAAAAGGTTGGGTGCAATAATACAAACCCTTTGTTTGATTCTCGAAAAGATAAAAAGATCAGAATACTCAGGGCCTTTGGGAAGTTTCAGGGCAATTTTTTTTTCTCAGCTACCTCACAGAAAGCCAAAAGAGAAAGGGGATTATAAGGGATTATCTCAAAAAGACCTGTGGGTGTGGCATTTGTCTAAAGGAGTGAATCCCTATAAAATCTACAATGGCTCACTTGATTCTTGAGAAAGCTTTATCAGAAATACTTATTGCTCATAAAACAAAAATTTATCACAAACACTGGCAGCTTGGACTGAAAGGGACTGAAAAAGTATGAAATGAAAGCAGACTCATGGACCCCTGCCCCCCAAAACAAACAATTCTAATGTCAAGAGGTAAGATGATGAAAGTGCTCAGGCATCTGGCATTCCTAGGACTTCCAGCATGGAATGAAACCCACCCCTCTGGGCTCAGGAGGAGCTTCCCTTCAATCCCCACCACCCTGCACATAGCATTGTGTCAGCTCCTAGTAAGACATATTGACTGTAAGACTGTGTATAATCCCTGGGGTCACTAAAGATCCAAACAGGAGGATCATTCTTTCACTTATTCAGTAAGTATGCACCAGTGCCTGTAATGTGATCCATATGACACTCAGTCCTTCATGCAAGTGCATGAGGTCACCCCACGCCAACAGAAATTGCCCCTTTTCTGGTGTGTTTTTAAAAGGATGTGTTTACCTCCTCTGCCACAAAGGTAATAAGCAATTCTTGGTTAGGTCAGTAGAAGCTCTTACTACTAATAAAGAAGGATTACTTTCAGCTTCAAGCTGTATGAATAAAACAAAAGGGTTAAGAAAGAAAAAGTAAAAATTCAAAATGGAGTGAACACATAGAGATTGCAATTAGTGCAATTAAGCATAACTACATACATTAAATTAAATACATATGTACATATACACAGTATATACAAATGTGTATGTTTGTGTTATGTACATGTAGACACATAAGTACAGCGTGGCTTTCCTGCCCCTCTCAGTGGGGCCTGATGAAGGCCTTAGCTTGCGGGGGTTAGGATGTCTTTGCCCTCACTGATGCAGAGACCTCCTCTTCCTGGTCTTACATCATCAAACATACTTTGGGCATCTGTCCTCACATTGGCTCGCGCTGCTCTGATTGCTTCCCAGTGTGAATGCTCTTATGCCAGTAAAGGTTATTAGTTTTGCCACATTTGATCAAAGTTTAGACCTAGAGTGTACGCTTTTTGCCCTGACTCCAATTGGGTTCCTCAACTCTCGTTTTATTAACTTTTTTTCTTTTTGTTTGTGGTGTTAATTGCTATTGTGTGCGTTTGTGCATCACAGGAACTGCAGGATATGAAACTGTCCTCTGCAATTTCCTTCAAATACCTGGGGCTAATTGCCTTTCATTTCCAGTAAATGTCCTGCTGCTGCAGAGAGAGGGTGATATAGATCTTTGGGATTTAGGTAGTGGGGAAAAGGACCTTTAAAATCAGAGCACTGCCTGGAAAACATCCCTGGCAGAAAGATCCCTGAGAAATGGCACCTCCTGGTCCAGATCTTGGTCTGTTTCTTCCAAATCCTTTTACCTCATGCTGCTCCTTTTCAACCTTGCTTAAAGTAAAGGGGTGTGTGTTTGTGTGTGTGTGTGTGTGTGTGTGTGTGTGTGTGTGTGTGTGTGTGAGAGAGAGAGAGAGAGAGAGAGAGAGAAAACTGGATCTCACTTAGACTAAAATGACCTAAGATATAAATATTATCAGCTTACGTAATATATCACTGAGGACTAACTGAATCGTGGACACAAATAAAAACAATGTGGCAGTATTCAATGAGGCATTGGCATTCAGATAATCTAAAATTGGCTTACAACACTTTTTTACGTTTTCATTAAATGGAGTCTATGGGATATTAGAACTCTCATAGACTCCATGGACCCTGAAAACATGTCTTTGACCCTCTCTGAAGAGTTTGATCTCTGCTCTGACATCCACTCACCCAAATCGCTCATCGCAAACACACTCTTTGCTACTAGAGCTAAAGTATCCCCATCTGGCTGAGGACCAATCAGCCAGATTGATTGAACTACTTCCCACCCCTCGGTCTTGTGGTTCCTTCAATTACTAACTCCTAGAAATGCAATTTTGCAGTCCAAGTTTGAGAGGATATTTTCCTTTTAATTATTGGTCCTTTTACTTGGGAACTGATGAAATACCCCAAACATGAGAGCTATAAAACCTAATGCATAAATCAACTATCAGGAAATTACAGTGGTCCAAAGCAGAAGAGAGTTGATGTATAATTTATGTAGAAATAATTCCAAAATAAACTCAGTGTTCAGACTTTATTTTCTGAGCATCCAATATCAGTCCTCTGAATAATATTGTATGTCTACAGAAATTAGTGTAGTGTGGGAGATTAAATTATCCAAAAATCATATAACTTTCAAATATCCATAATGTTCCTTGTTTTGTCATTAAAACTTGGAAATGAACATTAACACAAGCTTCTTAATTAACTAATTCTAACCTTCTGATATGAGACTGAACATAGAGTCAACCCTCAGCGTATGAGACAATAGGTCCCAGAGAGGCAGATGGTAGTCCAAGAACCTCACTTTTCTGGTTTCAACTGTCTTTTAAAACTGAAATTTCCTTTGGAACTTCTTTTTAAAAAGTAGAAAAACTGATGATGGAATCTTCCTACTCTTATCAAGACACAGTTTTTGTTTTTTTTTTTAGAAAATTCAGATGGAAGGAAAAAATAAAAAGCCTGGATGATCAAGAGCCAGATATATTTATTTTTCTGTGAAATATTTCCCAATAGGCACTTTTAGAAGAAAAGTCTTAAAAATGAACTCCAGGTGTCAATTTTGGGCTATATTTTCTGGGCAGGTCTCGATGATTCATGGGGATTTAATTTAACAGACACCTATACAGTGCCTGCTAAGGGCAAGTCACTGTTCTCTGTTCATTTCATCTTAACTACCCTCAGGGGTTCGTACAAATATGATATTCATGTTCTAAATGAAGAAACTGAAATACATAGAGCATACATAATTTCCCCAAAGTCATATAGCCATTAGGTGGTATAGTTAGGATTTGAACTCAAGCGGGCTAACTCCATAGTTCACGATTTGAAACACTGTGCTAAGCTGCCCATCACTGTGATTGCTGTTAATTTTATGATTAATCAATTTTGAGAAACCTCAGTTTCAAACTAGTTGCTTGAGGGTCAGTTTCGTGGTTTTGGTCCTGCCCTACTTTACTTACAACTGTTGAATCGATAAGTAATTCATCATTTTAACCCTCTTTAGTAGTATGCCTATAGAAGTATTTTATGTTCTACAGGTACACACAGTTTCACTGTGTCTGTCTCTTTACTCTTCTTAATATTCTCTCAGGATTTCTTTCCTTGGATTAATGAACCACTATGACTAAACACTTTACAAGAAACCAGACCATTATAGTTGGATCACACTTGAAGTGTTAAGTATGACGTGTGTTACAAATGGATTTAAAAAACCTCCTTGGTGCTGTTCTTTTGTTAAATAGACTGAAGAAACTATTAATGATTTTGATGTGATTTTCTTTTAACGTATCCACATCTTACTTCACAAGAGGAGAGCTTCCAATATCACATCTGCTAACCTATCAGAATCTACCCATTGCCCACCTGCCTTCCTTTTACAACGCATGGGGTATCTGTGCCCCTGGCTAAAGCCAGCCCCTTCTTTATGCACTGCATCCTATTCCTTCTCTCTTATTCAAGTTCATCCCAATCTCTCTCCCACCACCATTTCCCTCTTTCCATCTAGATCTTTCCTATTAACCTACAAATAAACCAGTATGCCTTCTATTTAAAAAAATACTCTCCCTTCACCCCACATCCCCTCCCTTAGGTAAATCACACCATTCTATAGCATATACACACTGTCTCTAACTGCTTTCTGGCTATTCTCGCTTTAGCCATTTTGTCCCTCCACTTAGCAAAGTGGTGCTCACCACGGTCATCATTGACCTCCGTGTTGCTAATTCCAGGGGTCAGTTCTCAGTCCTTATATAGCAATTACAGTACCATTAACTATATTCCCTATGCTGTATTTTACATTCCATGACTGTATGTATAGAGAGATGGTGCAAAAAAAAAATGTGTACACATTTTAAGAAAGAAAAAAACTGTATTAAAATTATACTGATGGTAACTACTTTGAGCACCTCTTGTAATTGCAGAAGTCAAAACGTGACTTGTATTCAACTTTTGTTATCAGTATATATTGCGTATTATAATTTTAATAGTTTTTTCCTTTCTTAAAATGTGTATACATATTTTGGCACATTGTGTGTGTGTGTGTGTGTGTGTGTGTGTGTATGGTTATAGTTGTTATTCAATATTATTGAACTTCAGCTTCAGGTGTACAGTGCAGTGGTCATACATCTACACAGTCTATGAAGCGATCCTCCTGATAAGTCCAGTGCCCATCTGGCACCCTACATAATCTTTACAACATTATAGACCTATATATTTATTGCAGGGTTATTCACAATAGCCAAGATATGGAAACAACTGAATTGCCCATCAATAGATGACTGGATAAGGAAATTGTGGTACATTTACACAATGTAGTATTACTCTGCTATAAAAAAGAATGAAATCTTACCATTTGCAACAACATGGATGGACCTAGAAAGCCATTCTTTTTATTCTTTTGTCTCGCTGGTTTCGCCTCAAAAAACTTGGATGGCTTCTCCTCATCATTCTAAGTCTTGGAGTGCCCTGGGGGCTCAGTCCTCTATGTATACTTTTCAGGTGATCTTAATCAATCCAGTGTAATTCATGTGCCATTTATACCAATTAACGTATCTGATCTAGACTTTTCTCTTGAACTCCAAACTTACACATCCCACTGCCTTAAATTCAATATGCCCAAAATGTATTCTTTTTTTCCCCTCCAAACCTACTCCTTCCCCCATATTCCTTTTTCTTAGCACAAGGAAACCTGTTCTCCCAGTACTCAGGCCAAACCCCTGGCTTGGTATTATTTTTGATTCTTATTTCCCCCCTGCAAATCCCATACACATACCTATTGTCGTGAATAGAAGGCTCTACTGTTCAAATCAGAACAATTATAATAACTACTTAATCTCCTAATTAATTTCTCTGCCTCCTCCTTTTCCATTCCCACTCTCTCCCTCCAACCTATTTGCTACATAGCAGTCAGAGTAGGTTTTTAAAAGTCACATCAGATTATGTCACTCCCTGAACTACGCTCGATATCTCTTGGATCTCATATCCTACCACTTTTCCCCTCACTCATCCTGCTTCCGCCATACCAGCCTACTTCCTCCTCCTTGAACACCCAAGCATATGTCCCCTTGGCCTTTTGCACTGGCTGTCCCCTCTGTCTGGAATTCTTCTCTCCCAGATGTCTGCACCACTCACTTTCTTACCTCATCCAGGATCCCAATCAAATGTCTTCAGAGAGAATATTCAACCTTGATTACCAAACGTAAAATAACATCCTCCTTCCCTATCATTGTGTCTACTTACGCTATTTTTTTCTTAGCATTTATGATCCTCCCGACATGTATTTATCTATTGACTGATTTTCCTTCCTCTTCTAGAATGTAAGCCCCCAAAAAAGGGGGATACGTCTGCTTCCTTTATTGATTTCTCTCCAGTGCCTGGCAGAAGGCCCTTAATAAATATTGGTTAAATGAATGAATTTAATGAACAAGCAGTACACAGCTATAGTTCGATGTTGAGGTATAAAGGAAAATGTGCCAAACTAGGGGGCCCTAACAGGGTGGCGGTCCTCGGGGAGGTTATGCAGGCTTTGTGAGATTCTGCCTCCTCAATTGTAAATGAAGTGTTTGGATTGAATGATTGCTAAAATCACCTCAGCTCTAAGAAATCATGATTGAATGACTCTGAGGCTTGATTACTTTTCACTTTTCACTCTCCCTGACACTTCAGGCTGTGAAATACAACATCCTCAGTCTATATACTTCCTTCTTAATGAATAGTGAAAAGAGAGAAATTAAACAAGATTACAGACAAATTCATTTTAGCAATATCAACATATGCCATGATCATTATGTAATATTTCAATGCTCACGCTGAAAATAGACCTTACTTCTGAAGAAGACATCAGAGTTATTTTTTAATCCACCTGGCATTTCAGTTAAGAGGGAGATAACTAAGGTGTTTACCCCATTTCTTGGCTCATCATGTTCTACAGACAGAAGACTACCTCACAGCTGAAAATAGCAGTTACCAATTGAAGAAGGCAGCTCTGTTACGGAAAAATGCTCACATAAGTAACCAAATTAGAAAGCACATGAAAGAGATTCATGTTATTTACTGATACCTATCGACGTCACTTACCTCCAAACAAGTTATTATAAAAGGTGTTAATACTGTTGTGTTGGATACCTTCCCCTTGGGTCCTATCTACTCTCCATTCTGCTCTGGGACCCAGGGAGTTGTCCTGTATGGCGCCCTGGCCCTCTCGCTTCTGATTGGTTTCAGTCAAAGTGGAACACTAGAGATAAGGACGAGGGAGGAGAGTGAGGTTGGGAGAGTTGTTCTCCCCAGCTCTTTGCCCTGCAGAGATGTGTTAACTGGCTGTGTCCTCCCGCAAAGGTGTCAACCCTGGTCAGGTGGCCCTCCCCACCCCACTTCTCTGACTCTGGTCTATGGGCAGTAAAGCAGTCAGTATACTGAATGGCCTCTTGAGATTGCCCTGCATTCCAACCCTCCTTTGTCAGTTGTCCCCTTATATTCTTCTGGATTTATCCTAATTTTGAGTGTGCCATCTGTTTCCTATTAGGAATCATTAAAATAGAAAATCAGTAAGAGAATGAGAGACAAAAAATTAAGAGGATGGGAATATAGTTATGTCAGCAAAGCAAGACTAAAAAGGGGTGCTGTAATTGAACATGGTTAAAGTTAAAAGGAAGCATTTAGCTCTTATTTGCTAATAATAGACAACATCTCAGCACATCAGGAGCTGGCAGCATGTATTAGGAAGGGAGACAAACCACCCAGTGGATAGCATTTTCAGTAGAAGTTTTACAGAGGAGTTTAAATCAATCCTCATTTGATATTGCATCAACCTTTATGAGGCCTATGGCATAAAATTAAATCATAGTTCTGTGAAACTTTTCTATAGAAAGTGAAAGTGTTGCCCCATACAAGGTGATAAAAAGTGAAAATGTTATATACAGGGATATAGAGTATTCTTGTCATTTGCCTTGATACAGGAATAGAGTTTGGAAATTTCAGGACTGAATAAGAGTCATGTCCCTTAGCTGTTCCTTCTAAATACTGATTTTTCTTGGCCAGACTTTTAAAAAATATACTTTTGTAATTATAAAATATTTTATGTCCATCGTAGATAGTTTGGAAAATACAAACAAGCATTCAAATTACAATAAAAGTTACCCCAAATCCTAAAACATCACCAAAAGGAAATTATTAGCAATGACCTCATGTTCCTTTTTCTATACACAGGGACTTGAGCATAACGAGAACCATACCGCATACATTTTTTTTAACCTGAGTTTTTTCAACTTATCAATATATCTTATATATTTCTCCCTGTTTTA
Source organism: Rhinolophus ferrumequinum (assembly GCF_004115265.2). Taxonomy (NCBI): domain Eukaryota; kingdom Metazoa; phylum Chordata; class Mammalia; order Chiroptera; family Rhinolophidae; genus Rhinolophus; species Rhinolophus ferrumequinum. Next base: position 63,752,988 of record NC_046291.1, read on the forward strand.
CTACCACATAATTTTTAGTGTTTGCATAGGGTTTCATTGTGTAAAATATTGCATTTAACCAATTTCTTATTTTCCGGTGTTATATTATTTCCAGTTGTTTACCATTTTAAGGCTGTAATGAACATACCTATATATAAATTTTTGCATATGTCCCTGGTTATTAATTCTTAATTTTTACTTCTTAATTCTTAAGACTTCCGCTAGTTATTTTCTCATTTATTCTTCAGAAAGAATATGACAATTTAGCCTCTTACCAGTGGTGGATGTGCTTGTTTATCAGGTTGGATACAGGTGGGGCGGCAAAAAAGTGTTCAAGTTTAGGACACTGATACGCAGCTGAAATACAAATAGTCTGAATTGTGGACTGAAAGGAGAGACATTCAATTCCAATAACCAGGCAGGATGGTGGCAAAATTGAATCTTTATTTTAAAAACCAAAAACCTAGGTTTGATTTCTTACCTATGTAGAGAGTTTTCTCATCTTTGCCCTTTATTATTTGCAAGTTATTTCTTGCAAAGTAACTCTTCTGGAGGTAAATTTTTATTCAGAAGCTTCAGCAAGACCTGGGTTGAAGCCCATAGATATGTCTACGCCACAAAGTATAGAAGAGATAACGTTGGTTGAAAGTTTTTCAGGGTGGCAGTGACCATGTCCATCTTTAGCACAAAAAACCTTTAATCAGCCTCCATGGATCATTTGACTTAGAGAAGTACCATGTCCCAGTGCTCTGTTGGGATTAAATGCACCTCCACACCCCACATGACTAAATGATCTGGCCCACTGATGGTCTGTGGTCTATCATGGTTATATATCTGAATGTTTTATTAATAGTTTTGGATTTATATGAGTTGATATAAGAAAAGTATTGTGTGCAATGTTGTTTTTCCATATTGTTTTTCACTAGATTCGTTTAGCAAATGTGTATCTTGCACTTCTCACCTGCAAGGTACGATATTAGATACAAACAAATACTACAGTATGAGGCATATTCCTTACCTTCCAGAAGTTCACACAAATGTGTGCAAAATTATGTGGAAAAATATACATGATTGTCAAACTGATTGTATAGAAAGAAGAGTCATACTTCAATTGGTGGTGATTTTATGTGATCTAAATGAAACAAATGGAGAAATTTCGAGTAAAAAAATACTTTTTTTGTTAAGAAGTCCTGTTATGTTTCCATATGTAACAACATCACTTTTTTTGTGGGAGGGTATTTATTCCAGGCCAAAAGTAGAAAAGAGATCTATAAGATGCAAAAAATTTAGCTAAGAAGCTAGAAAATATAGTAAAAATTACTTTATCTCAGTGGTTTTTGAGGAAAGGAACTGGATATTTTGAACTTCGTATTTCATACATTTGGTGTATCTGTTTAAGAATTATGACCTCTTCCTGAATAAGCCATTACAGACTTCGCAGTAGCGACCTGGGGGCAAGCCACAGAAGTCTATTTGTTCAAAGATTCAACATCTCACAGATTACTTGAAATCAGAGACCAAACTATCTTCCTACTATAATGGTTTAGTACTAACTTCCTGTTTTCTATGTGTAAATAAGAAATTCTTATTTCATGCTGAATTTTATATTTCTTGGACTGAAGGAGTAAAAAACTATAATGTAATGGTTGTATAATATGAGTCAAGGTTTTTAAAAATTTAATTCTGGGATATAAGAGTGATCTTAAACCCTCTGAAAAGATAACATAGCATTCTTTTAGAACTCTCTCTATAAATCTATATAAAGAATAGTTTCTTCTGTTTATTTACACTTTTACTGTCTTAACTTTACCAAAATGAGTAAAATGTGGAACTATGAAAAAAGAACATTCAATACGAATCAGAGATAATAAGCGATGTGGAATAATGAGGGCCTGTCTCAGTTTTCAGAAAAGCAAGCTTTTTCTAGAAAACTCATCTGGAAGTCAAGAGACATGCTTTAAATTTAACTCTTCTCATTTGCACTAACTTCCTGATTCCCCTATCCAGGATCACTCAAAAATTTTACAAAGCAGTGTATTTAAAATCTGTCTCAACAAATGCCCCAAAGAGCTAGTTAAATACGTTAATACTTAACTTTAGTTTGAGGCTTGCAAAGCCAATAATTCTTGACACACACTTCCTGTTTCTATTAATTGATGAAAAGTGAGTGGAACTGTCCTTAGGGAAGTGCTTGGTTCATACTTTATCACCCTGCAAATAAAACTGCTGGCCTGGTTCCCATCCACAACTTTGTTATTCTCAGACTAGAGACCAGAAGAAGCTTCCACTCAACTAATGATGATCAATTAATCCCTATTATGTGTCAGACACGATACAAGGTACGAGAGATACAAGATGAATAATGCAGATCAATATGGAAAGTGCTATGCTAAGGATACATAAATAGTGCCTTAAAAAGTATACCTAGCTTTGTTTGGAGGAGAGGGAGAGGAAGGAAGGCTGAGAAAGCAATGCTAAAATTGAATCTTAAAAGAGGGCCAGGAGGGATTTAGCAGGCAACAAGGGAGAACATGCCAGGCATGTAGTAAATACTCAGATATATCAGTAACAATCCAGTGGCAGAGCCTCGTGAAAAAGAATTACGGAATACAAGACACGACAAAGAATGGAGGGAATAAACCTTAATCAAAGGTCAGAGGTGGGCCAAGGATGGAGCTAACGTTTTTCCTGGAGGGTTCAGAGGAAGATTCAAAGAGAAAAATGGTATTTGTACTGGCAAGTAGAGGGTGGAAATCAAGTAATTCTAGTTGAGAAAACTGTGCAAAGGCAGGTAAGCATGCAAGTGCATGGCCCCCTTCTCTATTTATGTTCTCACCCTAGAGATCTCATGTAGTCCTGTGGCATCAAATACCATTTTAAGTGGATGCAGCCTTTATTTAGGTTTGAATCTAGTTCTAAATTCTCCCTTGAGCCACTCATCTGTACCTCCAGATGTTTATGTAGAATCTCCACTTACAGGTCTTACAGTTATGTCAACGGCTTAATGATCAATATTCAGCACCTCATTGTCTTTCTTTTCCAAAACTGTTATTCTTCCAACCTTCCACCTCAGTTATTGGTGCCATCATCCAATCTGCTGCTCTAGCAAAAACCTAGGATTCATCCTTAATTGCCTTTTCCTTCAGCTTCCATATGCAATCCGTCAATGAGCACTCTGACTCCACTTAAAATCACAGCTCACATCGAGCACTTCAGTCCCTGAGTCCAAATGATCATTTTTGTGTTAGTCTTCCATCTGGTCTCCTTGTTTCTCCTTTGCTCAACTACTATTCATTCTTCACCCAATAGCCAGAGCTATCTTTTTTAAAATGTAAGCCAGATCATGTTACTCCTTGCTTTAAACACTTCAATAGCTTTTCCTTGTTTCTAGAACTAAATCCTTGCCTAATCCTCTGGCCCGCATCTAGCTTGTCAATCTCCCCTCCAGTTCTAACTCACACCACCTGCTCCAGCTGTGCTGGCTTCTACCCAGTTCTGACCATGTGCAAGGTCTTTCTCACTCAATGCTATTGCACCTAAAACTCCCACTTCCTGCAGTGGGAAGATCTCCCTTCTTCTCTTCCCATTGTTGTCTCATTTTGTCTTTCAAGTTTTGATCCAAATGTCATTTTGAAAATATGTCTTCAAATAGTTCTACCCACATTTTTCTAAATAATCATCATACTTATTTCCTTCTTCGAACTTAACTTGTAATATTCTATTCATTCATTCGTTATTATCACTCTCTCTTTCTAGAAAGTCCCACCTCAATGGGGCAGCAGCCTCTTTTCTCTTTAAGTATCCTATGCCAACTACATTGTACAGTATCTGGTTTAAGGCCTGTGCTCAATAAATATTTGTTGAAGAAATGAATGCCAAAGTCAATGATGTCTTAAGACTTTAGATAAGGATTGATAGAATCAAATACACAGAGACATTATGTAAAATAAGGATTAGAAAGGGTCACTTGGTTTGATCATTTGGTGAAAGTAGTAGATTTGGAGTGGAAGGCAGAGGTATGAGTGCCATGAGTGAGGAATAAGATAGGAGATGTCAAATGGGAGAACAGCAAGTATTTTAAGATGCCTGACTGAAAAGGGAACAATGAAGGGTGTGGTGCTACTCTCTTGGGTATAAAGAAAGCTCTTTTTAGATTTTTGTTAATGGGTGAGATTTGTGTATATTTCCCTGTGAGGAAAAGGAAGGAACAAAGACCAAGAAACTGAAGATACAGGCAGGAGAGGAGTAGATGATGGAGTGAGGTTATGGAGAAGATGAAATTGAATTGGGGAATAGGATTTGGAACCCAGGTGAGGGATAAATCTTGGATAGAAGGAAGGAACCTCTTCCTCTGAGGGGCAGGACATCTTTTAGAGTCTTCATTTTGGCTGATAAAAGTGAAGAAGTAGAGGTTGGCATGGAGTTTAACATAGTGAACAAGTTTTGGAATACCACCCAGAGGCTCTGACCAGGAATTCATAAAAGGAATGCTGATTGTCAATGAAGGATCAGTGAAAATCATAAATTTAGTACCAGTTTCTACAGTTGTGTAATTTATTTGTCAATCAAATGTTTATTAGGTGTATGCTACGTTCTAGATACTTTCCTTGCTATCGGTAGTGCCAAGGTAAATAAAACACAGCTTTTGCTATATAGTGGGGGAGAGAAACAAGTATACTAACTAACAAAGCCTTGTGATGTGCTGTACTAGAGGAATAAAATTATATGACCAGAACAAGGAGGAGGAGGAGGAAGAAGAGGGATAGTTTCTAGTCATAAAATTGATGCATATAATTGAAGATTTCAGGATTGGAACTGCTCTTGTTGATAACAAAATCTTGGAGGAGGAGGTAGCTTCCTGGAATGGAGGAAGTCATGGAACTGTGAGATTTGCAGGTTGGAGGGACATTCAGACAGATGCTGAAGTTGCCGAGGAAGGCGGGAGGAGTTGTTTTGGACAGCTCCTCTGTGACTCACGTATCTGAGCTCTTGATGAATATTTGAGAGTGACCTGGAAACTCACACATGCCAGTGATAAGGATAAGTAGGGGGTGACATAACCAGATAGTAGAAACATCCAAGGAAGAAGTAAGTCATTGTACATGACAGGGATGTCATCCTGATCTGAAAGGAGCAGTTCACAGAGGAAAATGCCCAATCCATGTCCCAGCCTCTTGGTATGTGACGCATCAGAAGATAAGCATCCTTCATCGCTCAAGAGAATTTTGGTCAAAACCATGGAATAGTGTTCTGAAGGTTGAAGGCGTAGAGGATTTCATGTATGATGAAACAGAGGTTTCAGAGACTCCAGTAGAAAGTACCGGGAAGGAGTAAATCATGGAAGAGCGAGAGCGAGAGCCAGATTGAGACTGACTCACAGTGTAGCAGTGGCTGAGGATACCAGAGACTCAAGAATAGAATTAATCGGTCCTGAGATGCCAAAAAGTCTCAGGTGTGACATAATTCTAGGGCCTGCACAGGACAGCATACCAAGTGGTGTCAGCAATCTGAGGGGTTGGTCCTCTTGTAGTCAAGGGATTGTCCACAAAACGACCACTGGTTTCACCCCAAGACTGATGCTGGGAGCAAGCAAACATTAATGGTCTGTTGGAACCCAGAGAAAACTGCTGTTTAATCTAATATCTGTTCTTTTTCAAAACTTAATTTTGAAGTAGTTTTATTTTCTCTGATTATGAAAGAAGTAAATATTCATTGCAAACAAAAAGGTAACACAGACAAGTATATAGAATAAAAGAAAGATTACTTATAAATCCCAGAGGGAGATGATGGGATCACTGTTAACATTTCCGTGTGGCACTAATACAACTGTGAAATGCACCGTACTAGTCAGAGTTTCCTTTCTCTCCCTCTCCGATCCTCTCTTTCACCCGCCATCTTTGGTGCTGCTACCTTTCTGGCTTCATCTCTGTTCTCTAGATGCAGATCTCAGTCATGTCTAGAGAGGAATCACCTTACCTTGAGCTGTTCCAGGTATTAATTGAGCATTGAACAAATGTCACCATTGTGGTTGCTGGGTTACCCGCCCTGCTGCAGACTTGCTGTGGCTGTGGCCCTGGCGCTCTGGATACTTCTTTTCATCCCCCCAGAGGTCAGAGACTGTGTTTCTAGGGCAAGTCTGGAAACCACTTAGCTTTTCATATTCACTTCTGAATAGAGAAAATGCTACATTGGAAATGAGGCAAACCCATCCTCTACACCTGTTCTTACACTCTGGGGGTAGTCACTCAATATTGTTCACCTTTGAGGTACTCTGTTTTTTACCAACGAGAGCCAGTCCCTTGACCCAGACACAACATGGCAGACCAGAGTGCTGAATGGGCCTCTGTCCAATAAACATTAACTTCAGTTGCTCCAGTACAAGGAGAACCCTGAATAATGGTTTCAGCCCCCTGAAAATAACATGTGTGTACTTCCGGTTTTCTCATTTTGCCTCCAGAGAAGGAAAGTAAAACTGGCCTAGGAGGAAAAATGCTTTCATCGTTTGAGCTTAATAAATTTGTCCTTTATTTTACCACATAAGTCAGAACTACTATATATCACAACCCTGCTAATTTTTTTTCTTTTCTTCCTTCCTCCCACCTATCTCCTGCCACTTCCCCAGAAGCATAAAACTTTCAACATCTGCTGTCCATTAGCATAAATAAACTCATGCTTTTAAAGTAAAAATAGGTTTAATGCTATATTTGTTAAAGACTGCATTACCATAAGAGGATAAAAATATTATTGAATAATGATAGATCATTTACTTTAGAGACAATAACATGCTTCCATTGTGATTCCCTGAAAGTTGATTATTTTAGCCATAGATTAAAACCTTAGGTCTCAGCACAAGTTACATTTCCACTTCAGAAATTGTCAAACCATGCAGTTTCTCAGGATGTGCACCTTTGTGTTTTAATTTATTTTTTCTGTTGCCAATACACTGTAGGCAGATCTAAAAAATGAAAGAGGTGAAGTGCCATTTAAATTCAATCTTTGCTATATAAACCAATGGGTAATAACCTTTCCCTTTGTTTTTATATATCTGGTGTTAATTTGAGTTTTATGTTACATTTATACAATAGATAAGAAAGCACTGGGCCAAAAAAGAACAGAAGTGGCAAGAAATGGAAATGAGGGATCTTCGGCGTTTAGAAGAACTGAAAAAATTAATGGCTGAACAGTCAGTGAAAGACAGAGAAAGGTAAAAGACAACTTTTAAATTGCGCGGTGATGGCGGTGTGAACGGAGTCTTCCATAATGTGCTGTGATAAACAGTGTCAGAGGGAAATTTTCATACTTAATATCTCCTTATAGTACATATATCCACAAATGGATAAAATGATACTTATAATGTATTTTAAACTCTCATATTCATACATGAATCTCTAGGTTTTCATTTTGTTCCTTACTTAGCTTCCTAGATAAAACTCTCACAGAGGATTTCACAGTATTTGATTGCTCACTGTGTGCATGAAATGATACTGTCTACTGCTATGACTCAATATTTTGACCTAGAAAGAGGAAACCATTATTCAGATGAGAAGGGAGCCCCATTTACTAGGAGTGAGGCCGGGGGAGACGAGGCACAGTTACACTGTGCCATATGGTATTCATTCTAGCATACTTAAGATATAACCTATATAGGGAAAAAAACCCTGAATTTCCTAGAATAATGTAATTTGAGAGCTGCAAAGAACATTTAAGATCAACTAACCCAGTCTCCTCATTTTATGAATGAGTACACTGAAAAATTAAAATATTTTTCCCAGGTTCCTGTCTCAGTCAGGGTCTGTGAGGGGACAGAGACAACATAGTGATTTGAATATGAAAAGCTTAAGATAAGAATAATCTCTGTTACATAAAGGGTTAAAGAGAACTTGGAAAAACACCCCAGGGATGACCGAGGGTTCCCCTGGATAAAACAGATTTAGAAGTGGGGCTCCCTCTCCGTGGTGGGGATTCAGACCCTGTTGTAGAAGGTGTGGTTTTGGCCCACTGCATGGGGGAGAAATTTTCGGACACACTCAACCAGAACTCGTTCACAGTCACCGGGCAAGCAGGAAATACCCTACTTGGGTGCAGGAGGCCGAAACTGGAAGCCAACCATTGGTATGTTGGAAAGACTCAGTGGGATTCTGACCATGGAAGTGCGTCTGACATTTGATGAGAAACTGATTATGGGGTGGCATTGGGACTCCAAGGGCGTGAGCACCACTGGGTGTCTCCCACACGTGCTGCTAGCAGCCACACTGCAGGAACAAGAAGGGGTAAAAGCTGGAACCAGGAAGAAAAGCTGCTTCCTCCTTTCGTGTCCCTCTACCTCTCTTTTCTGACATAGATTAACACAGTGCCAGCTGCAAGGGAGAAATAATTACAGGGTCCAGCTCTGTTTCCATAGAGCAAACAATGAAGGGCGGATTTGGAGCTGAGAGACTATAAATCGGTAACTGACATAGTTATCTAGTTTAGCTAGCTCGTGAGTGGATTTTCACAAAAGATACATTAAGGATCTCTTCATTTCATAACAGAAATCACAGTAAGTTTTCTTTACAGTTAGTCAATGTAAAAAAAATTGCCCCAAATTCTGTACTTCCTGTTCGATTTTGCTGTGAACGTAAAACTGTTCTAAAAAGTAAAGTCTATTTTAAAAATTGCCCCTTGGACTTACAAATAACTTTGGAGGACATAACCATTTTATACAACAAGGTTCACTTGTATCTAGGAAGCTTTGTGGCCTGTGGAACAGCTATCTCAAACTCCAGCCACAAGCTTGCAGAGAGCATCTGGAGTTCCACATAGATGCCAGACAATTCCTAAAGATCTGCTGGGCGAAATCCACATTATTTTCCAGTTGTCTCAAGATTTTAGAGTTGACTTTAATCTACTGTGGAGAACACTGAGAATATATCAAAGCAGAGGTCAAGACTAAGAGGTGAAACAGCCAGTGAGCAAGCAGTTAAGGCAAGCACAAAGCACGATATAAGAGGAAACCAGAAGACAGGCCATGCCATGGGTTAGAGGCAAAAGCCTACAGACAGCTAAATACTAAAGGGCAAGGCAAAGGTGAGTGTCAAAAGGCTGGCTGAATAAATCTGAAACTATGCTGGGGAAACGAAAGCAAGCCACAGGAATTAGAGGGGGCGGAAAAACAGAACAGATGTGAGGTCCGGAGACATGCTTCTAATAGAATCTCTCCTCATAGCCAGGGAGTTTCTTTGATTACAGAGCCATTTCAGTCTTTTGCTTCCTGTCCCAATAATTATCAAGATTAGCTGACTCAGAACTCCAGTTGAAAAGAAGAAAAGAAAAATCAGATTAATCTGCATTACATAACAGGATAAAAATAGGCAATAGCACAGTGAAAAAGATTACTAGGCACTAGGAATGGGGAGACCAGGATTTTAGTCTTAAATCTTCCTTGAATAGTGTATGACTTGGGGAAAGTCATTCATTTAACCTTTACAAGTATCTGTTTCGTCCTTTGTAAAATTGAAGTGGATGACTTCTGTGGGCTAAGTAAACGATGAACTTTTAAGGGTCTATGATCTGTATGATTAACTCATGGGAAATGTTGTAGATTCGGGAATTGTGAATCCAATGCTTGCATGCCAATGCGAAATCAGTGAGAAAGGCAGTTAAAAGATCAAGATAATACATCAGGAAATAGTTCTCAGAAATTTTTGGATAATGTACATAAAGGCATAGTCCTCATTCGATGATTTAGGAACATAAAGTTCAACATGTAAAAATTGCTGGTAGCTTTTGCTTCTGAGAAGAAGCAAAAGTTGTGTTATTTTGTAACTATTTTGACACTAAGAAATAGATTGATTGATTAAAATGTTTTTTTCTCTACTACTGAAATACAATTCACAAATCTCCTGTTTGATATAATTGTGGGCACATTTTCCTCATATCAGAATAAGAAGGTTTGAAACAGTTTCTAGATCTGTTAAAAACAAACACACACACACACAGCCTTGAGGGTTTGGAAACTTCTGTTGTTTATTTCCTTTTTCCTTTCCCGGTTTTTTGGGTTTTTTTTTTTTTTTCCAATTGTAAGATAAAATTTCTTGAAAAACAATATTCATACATTAGCATAAATATTAGATTGAACAATAAGAAAATTACACTTTTGTGGGTCAAAAATGGTTAAGTGTTGGCAATTTCATGTGGTTCAACATAATTTTAAAAATAGCAATTCGTTTTCTTTATTAATGATATTTCTCGTCTCAATCTATTACAATATGTCTTTTGCCCTTATCATTTTATTGAAATTGTTTTTGCCAAAGTGTCCACTACCTGATACCCTATTTTGATTTCTCAACATGCCATAGAGGTTAAGGGTGAAGGCTCTAGATCAGGTTGTCGACATTAGAATCCTGGTTCTATCCTTTATAGCTGTGTAAACTTGAGTAAGTTATTTAATTTGTCTGAACTTCAGTTTCTTCATCTATACAATGAGGACATAAATAGTATCTACTCCATAGAATTGTTGCACAGAATGAGTGAAATATTGAATTAACATACTGACTGCCTGAAGCATAGTAAATTTTCATTAAATATAAGTAATTACTATCAACTGACTTTTTAAAACATGAGATACCTTCTAGCATAATTTTTTTCTCAAAATATTTCAGCATTTTATATATTTTAGATAAACCATGTAACATGAGGACAGTCATAAAAAAATAAAACATTAAGGTTAAAGCAAAGTGATCCTTGATCACTGCCTTCATACAATCTCTTCTCTAGAAATTATTGGTGTTATTGGTGGTTTAATACATATACATACATACTACTATGTTTCCCCCAAAATAAGACCGGGTCTTATATTAAGGTTTGCTCTGAAAGACGCATTAGGGCTCATGTTCAGGGGATGTCCTCCTGAAAAATCATGCTAGGGCTTATTTTCCAGGTAGGTCTTGTTTTCAGGGAAACACAATACCTACATATACCTACATACAAAATGAGTTTAAGAATAACAACAAAAAAACCAATACATTTTATAACAACATGTCATTGATTAGCTCTAGCTACGGTAGTAGCTGACTTAAACGACAGAAATTTATTTTCTCACAGTTCTGGGGGCTACAAGTCCAAGATCCAGTTGACAGCACGATTGGCTTCTGGTGAGAAGCTTATATTCCTGGCTTATAGACAGCTGCCTTCTCGCTTTGTGCTCAGAGAGTGAGGAGAGAGACACAGCTAGCTCTTTGGTGCCTCTTCTTATAAGGGCACTCATCCCATCCTGCGGACCCCGTCGTCATGACCTCACCTAAACCTAAGTATTTCCCAAAGACCTCATCTGCAAATACCATCACGTTGGGGGTTAGGACTTTATCATATGAATTTTGAAGGGACACATTCAGTTTTTAGCAACCATTGGTGAAAAAAAAGAAAGGGAAGCACTTATATACATACAAATTAGCTATTAACTACTATTTATTTATTAACTATTATTAACTATTATTAACTATTATTTATTGGTTGCTGGTTATTGGTATATAAAGTTTTTGTACTGATTAGAAAATGTGCCTCCTTCTGGTGGCAAAGTGCACAGTGCCCCTACTAGAAGTAGATAGATTAGACAAAGAAAAAATCCCCCTTCTGAACCACGCTGCCCACCTTGACAAGTGAGGCAAAGTAGACGTCATTCCCCATTTATACTCATGGCTGGGCATCACTTTAGCAAAGTAAAAACTTCAAAATAATACATGGTATCCCTGCAAACAGACCTACCTAATTCTTTTAAAATACTACATGTTATCCATGTTTCTTCTAAAATTTAGCCACCTGGGATTTGTTTTCATGAATGATAGGAGCTAAATGTCTCATCTTCATTTTTTTTTTTAATTTATTGGGGTGACAATTGTTAGTAAAATTACATAGATTTCAGGTGTACAATTCTGTATCACATCATCTATAAATTACGTTATGTGTTCACCACCCAGAGTCAGTTCTCCTTCCATCACTATATATATGATCTTCATTTTTTTATCTCAATTGATAGTCAGCTGTCTCAACACCGATTATTTGCTGATTCATTCTTACTTACTGATTTGAAATGCCACTTTTATTATATATTACACTTCTAAGTATGCTTCTCTATCCGTATGGACTCTTCATTAGATTAAATAAAAACTGATCTTTATTTATGTTTCTGCATGGATAACATGCTGTTTTAATTATTCTGTTTGCTATCTCATTGAACAAGTATTCACTCATTGTTCTTTTCAAAAATATCTTAGTTATTATTATGCCAAATATCATTTTAAAAATCCTGTTGATTTTTTGCACTGAAATTTTGTTAAAGAGAGCTGATGATATAACAAATTTAATCTCCAATCTAGGATTATGCTTCCAGAATAGCTCTACAGTTCAAGTCTTCTCGTAGGTTCTTTAGAAAATTTCACAGTGGGTGTGTGTGTGTGTGTGTGTGTGTGTGTGTGTGTGTGTGTGTGTTTCTGGTGAGGGCTTGGAAATTATTTTGGAATAAGTAAAAGCTGGTGAGCAAGAAGCTGATTATAAATTTTCTATAGTAGCTATGTGAGAAAACTGAACTAGGAAGTAGCAGTGGGGATGCAGCCACCACAGAAGTTTAGGAAGTATTTAGATTAGGTAAAATATGGTGTCTCATTTCATTAGGGATGGCGTTTGAGGGAAGACAGAGAAAGAAGCATGATCCTGAACATTACTGAGCTCTTTCTGTTCTCTTGGGTTGAAATCTTTAGTTATTTGCTTTCAATCTCTTTTATTTTTGAATAAATTCATTTGGCTAGAGCTTTTGTGGGTTTTTTGGTTGTTTTTGTTGTTGTTGTTTTTTCCCTGCATATCTTTGACCACATTCTATAAAGTTTGAAATGTGTTTTTATTTAATTTCCAAATATTTACACTTCATTTTTGATGTCCTAACAATAAATTGGCAGATATTGGAGTGCTTGCCAAAGGCAAGGTTTCTGATAGTTTTACATTTCTCTTATTTCTCTACTTCCTGTGTCATTTCATAAAAATGTGCAAAAATTTAGCATGCTTATAGGAACCTACTAACACCGCTACTTTTAATAGTAAAAAAACCCTCTCTATTGAAGAATAACTCATATATCATTAATTCCCATTTTAAGTGTACAATTAAATAATTTTTGATAAACATATCATTATACACCCATTGCTATAGTCCAGCTTTAGATCATTTATATCTCCCCAAAAAGCTCTCTTATGCTCATTTGCACTAATTCCCAATCCCGCTCCCAGCTCCAATGACCACTGATCTATTTCTGTTTCAATTGATTTGCCTTTTCTGGACATTTTATATAAATGAGATACATCTGGATTCTTTCTCTTAGCATAAAGCATTTGAGGCTCATCCATGTTGTGGCATATATCATTAGTTTTTTCCTTTTTATTACTGAATAGTATTCCACTTCAGCATTACTTTAAAATTTTATTTTGCAAGGCAATAGAGTTTTGCCCCTGCTGGTGAGGGATTAATATTAATGTGGACAAGGTGGTAAAAAAAAAAAAGAGGTTAAAAATGTATATGAAGTATGATATCAATTCCACAAAAGGCTTTCATTTTACCAGGGTCAAATATTCACTCACACCACTCCCAAATATGTAAAGAATAGCAACTGATATCAATTATTTTATGGGCCCCCTTCCTGCAGGGTAGTGAAGAAAGATGGAAACATTTCAACTAAAAGTATCTCAAGCTCCTTTACTTCAGAACGGTTTCATTTTTGATTTTCCCTTTCTCTTTAGGGGTCAAGTATAAATTTTAATCTCTGCTGGAGGTCAGGCAACCTCCTCCAGGGGGATGGCTGGTCAGCCTGCAGGTTCTGACGTCCCTCAGTCCTCATTACCCTCTGCAATTTCACCTCATTCCTCCGCCTCCCTAGGGCATACGGCAGTGCTAGCCAATAGAAATATGTGAATCACACACGTAATTTAAAACTTTCTAGTAGCCACATCAAAAGACGTAAAAGGTAGCGGGTGGAATTGACTTTAATAATACATTTTATTTAACCCAATATATCCAGAAACATTATCATTTCAATATGTATCAATATAAAATTATAAATGATATATTTTGCATTCTTTTTTTTTGATGAAGTCCTTGAGATCTGTACATTTCACACATTCAGCACATTGCAATTTAGAGTAGACCCACTTCAAATATCATCCTGTGGTTAGTAGATACCATATTGGCCAGTGGAGGTGTACAGAGAAGCTCAGCCGACTCTCGGCAACAAAGGGTTGAGTGGCTGCTCTACCTGCAGATCCTGACTCCCTTATAGAATTAATATCATAATTTCTATGAATTTTGAGCCTTGTACTTCCCCTCATCTTGCATCTTTCAGAGTCTTCACTATCCTTGCCAGGAAGTCCTTAGTATCTCTTGTCTCTAGGAATGGCCTTGGTCCTTATGCAATCCACGGGTAACGTAACTGGGCTCACTGAGCCTTAGGGTGCAGGCCAGTATAGGCTGCTGCTGACCACACACCCTGCCATTGCTTCTGGCACTGTGGTGCCCTCCTCCAGGTCTTGCCAGTTCTGGTTTTCCAGCACATGGCTCATGCTTCCAGTAAGACCTTGTGCAAGCCATGAGAAACAAATATTTTCTCTTGTAGTGTCTAAACATCCCGCTCTGCTCCTGTGTTATTCTGGGCAGGATGCCATGTGGAATGCAGGGCCTTCGTGGGGGGCATTTTGTACCAGGAAAGTGGGGAGCCAGGCCCATGTGCTTGGGTTCTCCCATAGCTATCTCAGTATTTCTGCTAAACATCACAGTTTGATCCACTAAGCAGCAGAAAGTGACGGAGCTGGTATCTGAGATCTTCATCTACTTCTTTCCATACCAGTGACAAGGCCAACGGGAAATCTGATTCCTAGGAGAAATCAAATAGATGAAGTTAGTATTTTCAAAATGTTGTTTCTGTAATATCTATATAAAGAAAAAGTCTACAAAGAAACATAACGCTATGATAACAGCTTTTGTCTCCAAGTAATGAAATGAAGGATAGCTTTGATTTTCTTTATATTTCTGTATTTTCCAAAATTTCCACAATAAGCATACATTTTGATAGTAGGAAAAATCCCACAGTAGTTTTAGAAATAATAAATAGAACATACTTTCCCATTTTCGTTGGTTGTTTGGCTGTGGGTTTCAAGTTGGTGGGCAAAGTGGAAAGTAATGTGCAATGTATAGAAGTGAATATACTAATTCAAGTATGAGAGTATTAAATAGACAATACCCTTTTCTGGTAACAGAAATAGCAGTCTTCAAACAGACATAGAACATACGCTTGTCTTTTATTTTTTACCATAATGTTTATACCCTGTATTACCTACTTTGTCTAATTCTACCTTCCAGGTTCTTTTCTAGCTATCCTACCTTCTTGTCATTTGACCTCCAGTTGGCTTTCTTCAAAGCCTTCATTTCCCACCCACGCTGGAAGCTAAACTCTCTCTTCTTTTGCATACAGTGGTTCTTTCTTTCTTATTAGCTGGGCTCTAAATGCACTTGTTCCCTAGAGCCTTCTTGTGTTGGGGCCAATGCCATAGTCCCCCTTCGCTGCAGGGTGTAGCCCTGTAAGCAGCAATGGTTCTATGATGTTTATGTTTCCTTTGTTTTCGGGTAACTTAAACATATTGTCTCCAAAAACTTTCTTTACTGCGTAGTCTTTATTTTAGATACACACAGGGAGGAGTAGAAAGCACGGACCTGTAATGGTCACATCTCATTTTTGGGGTCTTTTCTGAGCGTCATCACTTCCATTACCATTGAAAGTTGCAGAGTAAAAAGGCAGAAATTAGATCATCGTTCCATGCACAGAGGTCTCTCTCCTCTTGTTATTATGACATTTTATAAATGCTTATTAAAATGTTCAATCTCCAACTTTTCAGAAGATCAGGTCTTTTGCAGCTAACATGGGCACTCCTCTCTGTATACTTGCCAGTGAGTGTGTCTATAAGGATGGATATCGTTATGGCATTTCAGTCGTAATCATGGCTGTTCCTTGTAATTCAATAAATAGCGTGCCTCTTCCCTTTATCTCCTTTGTAATAATGTTGATGGATTTCAAAATGTTTAACTATATACTCTAGAAGATAATTTTAAAGATGTCTAAAAGCAGATTTACCTAGCCAAACAGTTCCTCTGGCTATCATTTCATAACCTGAAAAGTGAATAAAGTTGGGTACACCAACAAACGGAAGGTATGGGTTGTAAGAACCTTATTGGTCGATGCTAATGGAATGCCAGCACAGTGGCTCCATTCTTTGCTACAATAGAATCACTTGGGGAGGTTTTGAAAGTCCTGCTATCCAGGCCAGGCCCCCCGTCCCCCAACCAGTTCAATCAGAATCTCTGGCAACAGGATTTCGGCCCCAGCAGTTGTTGAAAATCTTCAGGGGATTCTGAAGTGCAGCGAAGTTTGAGAACTAGTGTAACTAGAGTTTCTTTCCATATTTTCTGAAGTATGGGCCTCAAATCACCTATAGGGTTCCTGAGAATATCCTACTTTTTGTAGAAGTGTCCCTAATTTCTCTTTTCCCAATGCTACTGTCACTGAAATAGCTGGGGAAGTCATGTAGGTGAAACTTGACATTCATGGGAGAGTTTAACAATTCTAGAAATCCTCTGCAAGCACAAACTTTGGATGTTTCTCTCCAAGCAGCTGTGTGTGTGTGTGTGTGTGTGTGTGTGTGTACATTTAATGGAGAAAGCATTGCTTTCTATAGTAACAAACACTAGTTTTTAGTTATTGTTTCCAAAAGAAGAGAGTTTCCTATGTTGTAAGACGTGTAAAGGTTAAGATGCCGATGACCATTTGGGAAGGAAGAAACTAGAGCCAGCTGCCTTCCTAACACTAAATGGTTTTTGTTAATCTAGTGTGTGTGTTGGGGTGTTTGCCAACCACAGGAAATTGACAGTTATTGCATTTTCTAAGCAGTAAAAAGCAGATGTTTCTATCTCTTCTCCGCATCTTTTCTTAACAATATACAAAACTCAGCGTGTCATATTAGGAGACACTCAGGGCATTTAAAGTGAGATCTCAGTCCAATCTGAGATTTGAAGAGTATGCTTAGTAAAGTGACTTCAACAGAGACTTTACAAACATTTGTTCAGTTTTTGCTTCTGCATGAAATTCCCCAAATTAGTGGGGATACTTTTGTTCATTAAATCTCTGTCAACCGAACCTCCACTCTAAACTGTCCACTGAACCTCAAATGTCAGCCAAGGATTATGAGGGGGTGTTAAACAAACATAATTCTTAGTAAGACTGTCTGTTTTGCCTTTTAAATGATGTCAGAAATGCTCCACAATTTAGTATTAATTTAAAAGATTGGAAGAGACCCCACTGATAGCCAACATGTCATCTTCCGACCCGTGGAGGTAATGTCATCAAGTAATAATAGCACTGAGAGCCGGCTCATCGGTGTGACTATGGCGTGTGTGTGTGTGTGTGTGTGTGTGTGTGTGTGTTTTCACATGTTGGCGCATGGATACACAGATTATTTGGACGTAATTGTAGTGGTCCTTGATTGGATCATAGCTGCAAGCATGATGGACAGAGGGAGGCTAAGACGTTTATGGACAAAGCAGTGTACAGTTATCTTAATGTGAACATGATTAAGGAGGCTTGTGCCAGTGGGCAGATGGAGCTCCAGCTGGGCAGAGATGGCCCAGCTGAGGGTCATTCTAGCGTCTTGGATGGTGGCTTATCTCCTGAGGTACGAGCGTCTCGCTTCAGATCTGGGGTCTTTCCCAAACCCAGGCAGTGGGAGAGGGCCCATTGTTTAGTAGTTTGGGCAGCTTTTACTTTATTGTTTACAGCTGTGATGTTTGATTTTAGAAATCTTTGCTCATTAAAAAAGTTACTGGATTTCTGCTATATGCCAAGCTGATCTGTCCGTTGCAGTTAGTTACATATTTGGGATATAAAAAGGAATGTCATCAGGTATGTGTGTGGTAGAGGGCAGGCAACATGCAGAAACCCTTTATAATACATGGTGATACAAACCGAGCATTGTTGAAGCCTTTTAATGACCATAATTATTTTCCTTTCATTTGTATGTGTCAATGAAGTGACCATCGATATTGTAATTACAAATAGAACAGCTAGCTTGCTCTGGTCTTTTCAAAAGCAATTATCTCATATTTTCTTCTCCAGGATCCCAGACTTTTATCTTGGCCCATAATTAGTGCTACAGATATTTGAAAGTTTCTTTTGGGGCATTGGGGTGTTTGAAACTGCATTACCTTTCTTCAGTTTAACATTTACACCCATATGTAGTGCTGAATGATTTGCTGTTACCCTCAGCTGCAAAGGGAGGCTGTGCTCTCCAAGGCCACACACAGTGTTTGTGAATGAAATGGAAGCAGCCTCTGTACACGTTATTGATGTCTTCATTACTAGCCCCTTAACAATGGGCTAGTAGCCCCTTAGTAAGCACTTTCAAGTAATGAAATACTGACCTTTTAGACATAAACTTTAGGAAGATTTAATAAAGCTGCAGGGCTAGGTAGGCATAAATTTAGCAGCCATGGTTAAATGAAGGAAGTATAAAGCCATGGATTAGGAGAAATAGAATGGCAACTTTCATAAAGTGTCACCATTGTGCTGGATACAATATAGCTTCAAGCACTTGATGTTTACCTTTTGTTAGGAGCTACTCCTACAAAACATACATACACATGCACTCGCATGCAAGCACACATGCACGTGCACAAACAGCTAACGGGTGATACTAAATAAGAATTATTTAGTTAGCGAAGGAAGCATGTTTGCGCTAGATTATTTTCTTACTTTATATACTTTAGTATGAGTTTTATAGTCACATTATTATTAGACCTGGGAGGAATCTTGGAAAGCATTTAGGCCAGCCTCCTTGTATTAACTAGGGTTCTGGTTTGTAAACAATACATTTCTAGGGGACTTTTGTAGTAAAAACCTTTTATTGGAAGATATTTGGGTAGCTTACAGAATCATCTACAGAACCAAGCTTTGCAAATGGTTGGACTAACAGAGGCCGGGAAGACAGGAAAGAGTCAGGACTGTACTCTAACTCCCTCCTCATCCATGCGCAGCCGCTGACCATTGCATGCCGCAGTTTGCCTCCTCTGCTGTCTCGGGACTCTGGACATCACTGTTGGCAACGCTGTCTTTGTTCATATTCCTGCCACACTATCACTGCCCATGGCCTTCTCAGCATCTCTACAGGCCCGGCTTCTCTGCATCACTGGCTTCCAAGTGAAGTATCCAATGGGCTGCACTCAGGTCAAATGCTCAGGACTAGCTGCAAAAGAGGCTAGGAAAGCAAGTATCTGGCATCAGCTTACAGTGGGGATTTTTTCAAAAGAGGAAGGGGGTTGAGAAGCTAGGGGAAGAAAAAGAAAATTAAGAAGGAGTGTCTCCTATAGTCCACTTGGCAAAATTAACAAATATCCTCCTTTCTATACTAAAACTACCCCAAAATTTTCTTCTACCTAATGCTGTATGATTTTACCTTTTACAACCCCAAACATGCTCACCCCATTTCTAAAGGGAATCAACCCAAAGTGTCATTTGTTACAGCATCTAGCTCTACATTAAAAATCTCTAGGTAATATCATTTGTCCTATTATCCTCTAGTCCTGTCATAATCCATCTCAATATTCCATGGCCTATGAAATATATTTTAAAGTTTACAACCAATAAACACACCTCATGTAAAATAGCAAGAAAAAGAAAAGTGAAAGCAGTTGGCAGAAAATTGAGAGAGAGAGAGAGAGAGAGAGAGAGAGAGAGAGAGAGAGAGAGAGAGAGAGAGAGAGACAGGCATATCAAGGATAGATACTTTCCTTTGGTAAATGGTTAAGATGACAATACAACTTATAACTTCTTTTCCCTACGATGCATTGCACATGCCTTTTGCTTTCAGCCAGCATCTTGGTTGGGTGAGGTTCTTTATTCAATGAGTTAACTTCCACCTTAGTTTCTGAGGGACTGGCTTACATAGGGTGACTGATACCACTGGGTATGCAAGTACCAGAAGGTATCCTAGCAGTTCTTTGGAATCCATCTACTTTTCCTTTCCTCTATTAAATAACAGCAGTCCTATTTCACTTTGATGGGTCATTTGTTCCAGCCCGCACTGTAACCTTCTTTTCTACCTGTTTGCTTAGTGGTTTGATAAATCCCAAAAGGCAAGTATGTGCATCAGCTCCTAATGCATTGTAACCATTGTTGTCTTCCTAGTGAAAGTATTAGATGTTTAAAATCAGCAGAGCCTAAAATCTGAGGAATGGGAAGCAAATTCTACAAAGGGATCTTCAGAGTTAGTTACGAAAAGCACCATTCTCTCTTGTACTTATTGGTCCAACTATGTACATATCCTGTCAGTGTTGGGACACAGCACCATATAATAGTCATCTCTACTTCAGAGCAAAACCATTACCTGTAAAATAGCATCCAACGTCACAAAATATTATCTCCTAGCTCATGATGTGTCTGAGTCTTCAGTAGGCCAGTCCTCCATTTTATAAGGACAGCAGCATGCAGGTGGTGTAGTGAAGCCCTGGGCATCAGCAATTGCCCTACTTCTTCTTCCTAAGGAAGAAGCAATGTCTATGGGATACCACGAGTGCCCAGATAGTACAAACATGGTGTATAGGGAAAGAAAATCCAAATTCTTTTAATGTTTCCCGTGATAGAACAGGTGTGATATAATGTAACCACCTAACCCTGGCAAATTTCCCCAGTGTATAATCTACCCTGTTAAGGGCTCAGAGTGACAGTAGCCAGATCAGGGCAAATCCAAGTAGTTGAGCAATGCATAGCTTCTGTTCTTACTGCTGGGAGCATTTTATCATGAGCCCACTGAGCGAGTACCAGGCTGCTGGGGAAGGAGACTCATACATGCATAGCAGATCATCTCTCCCACCTAATTCTCTGAAATCACCTCCAGACAATATTCCTAACCCTGGACCAATTCCAACAGGTCCATCCACATAGTCTCTCTGAGTCTTCCCGTCACAAATCCTCTAATCATATTCCTTCAATGTTCCTAACCAGTTGGCCAAACCATTAACTACTGCCCATAAAATATGATTAATCTATCATTTATTCATTTACACAAAAATATTTGTTGAGTACCTAACATGTGGGATTTACTAATCTGATATTCCTCTTGAAGCTATACCCACATGGAAAATTTGCCTTCTTGACTTCTTTTCAGGGATACCTCAGAGCAGAGCTGTCCGCCATAGCAGTATACTTCTGTCTGGGGCCATGTATGTGTAGACTCAACTGTAAAACTGGCTCATTTCTTTTCCTGGTCCATTCAGCCAGTCATTGAGAATGCCCCCAGGGCCATAGGTCTGAGTCCAGGAAGGGATGTCAACGTGGAAGGAGTGTGAAACACCTGTTCACCTGAATTACCTATGTCTTCAGGTCATGCTCAAGCCCAGTCCACTGTCATTTCATTAGTCTGCACTGCTAGCCACCCCCAGCTTTCCGAGTAGCTAGAGTCTCACTGTCACCTGGGATCTCAGAGGCAAAAATCCAGTTGATACCGACCCTTATCTATAAAATGGAGGTAAAAAGAATAAGACCTACCTCATATAGTGGTTGTGAGGAATAAATAACTTAACACATGGGAGCACTTACTCCAACGCCTATCATGTTGTCACCTGGTTGACAGATAATAGCTGTCATAATTACCAGGGTCCAATAGCAAGCCAAGAACTATTTCTTAAAAGAAAAATCAGAACTTGCAAAGGAGGCATGAGTGTGCTGCTAAACCCTCAGGGTCTCTATACCTTTTTTTGACAGGCTCGTAGCATGTTCTTGTCATCCAGAATACACAATGTACCAGTGAATCCACTTCATCGTGAAGCCAAGTGGCATTGCTGTCTATGCAGGGCCTTGGACCAGCTGGATAGCTTTCTCTTGCTCTGGCCCCTCTTCAAAACTCTTAGCTTCTCAGGTCACCTGTTAAAGTAACCGGAGAGGCATTCCCAAATGCTGCCTTTGCTATCTTCAAAACCCAAAGATTGTCATCCAGCATTGTGATTTTTTTTTTTTTAAGTGGAGAAGACTACTACCACATGTCTCTCACTTTGAACATAGAAGATCTATGTTAAAACCCCTACTCTACCACATCCTGTCTCGGACCTTAGGCAAGTTACTCACCTTTTTGAGTACTCCCACATAGTTGTTATCAGAATTAAGGGAAATAATATCTATAAAGTACCTGGATTAAAATACACACTCAGTTATATGAGTTCCTCTCCATACTGTGCTCCTTGTCAGTAATGTTTAGCCAGCTGTCTCCTGGCTTTGCCATATGGCTGTCTCTCTGGCACGTCAAGCTCTCCATGATTCAGATGGAGCTGTTCATCACTCACTCCAATCTGTCCTTCCTCTAGTGTTTCCAGTAAATGACACTGCCACGCACCACAGTGCCCAGTCAGAAGCCCAGGTGACGCTTCCCTCTCTCCCTACTCCCACAGCCAAGGGCTTAGTAATTCCCTTGAATTTACCTTTTAAATATTGACCCCCTTTCCTACCTGATCATTCCACTATTATCTCTCACCTACAACTTCTTCAGCTTGCCTGTAATACAAGCACATCCAATCACGTCATTCTGATACTGAAAACCCTTCAGTGGTTTACCTTCAGTCTTCTAAAGATGTTCAGATGCCTCAACATTGCTTATGAGATGAGCCCTGTTCATTGGGCTTCATCTTCTTTTGATCTCCCACCTGACTCTTACACATTCCATTTCTCACCAGATGACTACACTCTAGCAGTTCCCAAAGGGCTCCAGGATTTCTCTTGCCTCCACTGGCTCTTCAGAAGGCCTGTTTCTTCTACCGAGTACACTCCTGTGGTTAACTCCTAAAATGTAACTTCCTCAGAAAGGCTTTTCTGGCCCCTAGATGAGGTTAGGTCTTCTTGATATGTGTATTCGTGGTGCCTATTATGATGAGCCATTGCTGCGTTACAAACCACCCATAGCTTACTGGCATAAGATAACAACGGTGCTGTTCTTATGCTTATGGGATTCATTGCGTTAGGAATTTGAAATGGGCACAGACAGGATGGCTTGTCTCTGCTCAATGATGTCTGGAGTATCAGCCAGGAAAACTCGAATGGCTGAGCGTGAATGGTTGAAATAATCGGATAAGTTCTTTCATTTGGACTGGGATGACTAGAAAGCTAGGTGTATCTGGAAACTGTCACCTGGAGCTCTGCATGGTCTCTACATGAATCTTGACTTCTTCAGAGCATGGTGGGCTCAGAGTAGCTGGACTTCCTATAGGGCTCCAGGAGCTTGTCTTACATCAAACAAGGCAAAAGCCTAATGATCTTTCATGACCTAACCTTGGAAATCACAGTGTTACTTCTATTTTATCTACTGGTCAAAATAGTTATAAGCCCATCCAGATTCAAGTGAAGGGCATTTAGACGCAAACTTCCAATAGTAGGAGTATCAAAGAATTTGTAATTGTGTTCAGAAATCATCATGGGGCCCTGTATCTATGCAATCTCAACTACCATTTTATAAATTGTAATTACTTGTCGACTTTTTATCTTTTCCACTAAATTGTAAATTCTGTGAGAGTGGAACCCGTATCTGTCTTCATCACAATATCCTCATATTTGGTCCATTAGAGGTAACTCAATCTCAATAAATATTCATTAAGTGGAGGAATGGAAATAACTAGAGTAAAATGATACCAGGCAAATGGTAGGGCCTTACTCAGTTGTAGGTTAGTGAGCCGCACTCGTCTTTGTTTTGGTTAAACTAGAAGAAAAAGGAATTGCCTCACCCTTTTGGTTATTTATGTTAGCTTTTTTTTATTTTTTCTTAACAAAGAAAAGAAAGCCATCCCAAAATTGTCAAGCTTCAGCCTTAAATGTCATAAATCTTTAAAGTTATCTAGTTCGATGGTTTTCATTTTTAAGTCTCTTCTACCGCCTTTCCACTAAATGGTCATACATCCTAGGTGTATATATATCTCCTGATGCTAAACTTGCTATCTTCCAGGGCAGTTCATTTCATCTCTGGACAGCTATGGATTTTTTCTTTCCCTCCTTTTCTTTATTTTTTGGTAGTAAGCCCAGATCTGTCCCACTAGCTTCCACACATTAATCTTCCTTCTATTGCTTGAGACCATGTGGAACAAGTCTGAACCTTCTTTCCTTTGACAACTAGTTAAATATTGAGGATACTTATGTATTTCTCTTTCCCCCTATCCATCTCCATCCCTATAAATCCTTCCTTTAATAAGCTGTTTTTGGAAGGTTATGTTTTCAACTCATTTGTCATTTATATTGGAGGAGGTCTTCGGGGAAAATTCTCACTGGCCAAAGGAGCCCACCATCATTAGTCACCACACATCATGTTCAGGGTCACTATGGAAATATTATTAAAGGATATAAAGGTTGTTACTTAGGGAGTTAATGTGTATCACTTTCTAATATGCATTCATTTAAATAAGACAGTTCTTAACTAGAAGCAAAATACTTTGATTGCTTGGAGGTATTCACATGTATCGACCTGTCAATACAAAGGCCCCAAAGTACAAAGATGGATTGGTGAGGTGGCTTCACTTGAAGAAGGGAGACAATGAGACACCTCTTTCTAGTTCCAGGCGGATCCTGGGCTGATAGACCAAGGCTCTAGTGATGATTACCTACCTGGTGTCTCCTCCCAATTACACTGATTATGAGCTTGGAATGAGCCTTCCGATTTAGAGCACATCATAGATGTCTTTAATCTGAGCGGTCTAGGAGGAGATTCTTACTGTCTGCTCAATGGCTTAAGAGCATAGAGCAGCTTAGACCTGTCATGCCATCCAACGGAACCCCTTTCCTTTATCAAAGCCAAGTGAGACAGCTAAATGGCAGCTAACACCAAGGCAAAACGGTAAGTTGTCCCTTTTGTTCTCTGAGTTGAGCCATATCTACCCCTCTGCCTGTTTTTTCTGTCACTTGCAAGCCAACAATGTTTCCTACATTTTTAAATGGTTGAAAAAAAAAAAAAAGAAGAAGAAATCATGTTGTGTGAACCTATGTGAAATTAAAATTTTACGTCTGTAAGCAAAGTTTTATTGGAAACCAAGTGTGTCCATTTATTCGTCTCTGGCTGCTTTAGTGTGCCACAGTAACTTATACAGTGTGTCATACACAGGAACTGTATGGCTCACAGGCCTGAAATATGTATTATCTGGCCCTTTACAAATGTACTTTGCTGTCCTTAGGTCTCGTGGGGTGGTAGAAGGGAGGGGCAAAATATTCTTATGTACTACCCTTAACGAGCTTCTAGATAAACCGAACTGAAATGAAGGAAAGTTAGGAAAACTTGAAATTCTGCACAAACTAATACATCATTCTCTCCTCTGATTGCATTTCTTTCCAACTATTCCCTTTCACAGAAAAGCACGCCGTGCTCAAGGTATTATCTGACCAGGTTAAAGCTTCTTCCTCTAGATACACACGTTAATTAATGTTGTTCAAGGTGGCGCAGCATTTGTACAGGTGTATACGGATCACTTTTTAAAATCCATATTGAACTAATGCTCTTCTTTCTCTTTCTTCTCCATTTTTTCTTTAATTTAAACTTTGATAAAATTTCAAATTTAAAGAAGAATTGCAAGAATGGTACAAAGAATTGCTGCCCAGATTTATTAATTTTCAGTATTTTGCCCTATTTGTTTTATTGTTTGTACTCTCGCTCACTCACTCTCTCTCTTTCTACACACACACACACACACACACGCACACACACACACACACACGCACACATACACATATGCACACACACTGTTTTACCATACTATTTAAAATTGCAGGTAATCATGACACCTCACCATTAAATACTTTGGCACGAATTAGCTAAGAATAAGGACAATCGCCTACTTAACTGCAATACCATTCATTCAGTCCATATTCAAATTTCCCTAATTGTCATACTGATGTTTTTATAGACTCCCTAACTAAGACAATCTTACTACATAAAGAAAAAAATTATTTCAAGCAACTTTTGAAAACAGTGGTCTGTACATCATCATTTGGATGTATTCTACAAGCAAAAGTAATGCAAAGAAATTCTAAACTTTACTCACTAGACTTTTGATTAGTGGTAACATTGGTATTATGAACTTGAATTGTGTTACATTAGGGGTAGGATAAATATATAAAGGAACATTTTAATGTTAACAGGACTAGAACTCAGTGTACAAGAAAAGATACTAATAGTAAATAAACAATTTTAAACTATAATAGTAAATATAAAATGAAAAGAACAATAAGAACTTTTGTATTTTGTATTTCTTTTTTTTAATAAATTTTTCTCCCTCTGAAAGAGGGTCACTTGAAAGGGCCTAGAAGCAATGGCACTTCAGTAGTGATGAGCGTACCTCGTGCCACTTACGTAATGCCCCTCCCTTCTGCCTTCCCACTAGACCTGGAGTCATTAAACATTTTCTGTAAAGAGCCAAATAATGATAATAAATATTTCAGGCCTATGAGCCAGGACTCAGACTCAGTATACAAGAGAGGACTCTCTAAGTACTAAATCACACAGTCTAGTATCTAAATCAATTTAAATATTGATGTCTCCATGCATTTTTCACCTAAAGAAACCAGGGCTAATTGAAAAAAGAAAAAAAAGGCTGATTCCGGTTCTGGAGCAGGGCACTTGTAAGGTGAGCTTAGGCTATTGCATTGTGTCAGCTCATAAATTTGGGGGAATGATAGATTTAGAAAATGACATTTTTCAATCCTAAATGTAATAATTAATTCAGACAAGATCATGGTAAAACCTTTAGATGAAAGTTTTTGAGAAATGGGATATTTAAACAGAGCCAAAGTATCACTCTATGAATTACTTACTAAATAAAAACAGAAGAAACCCATGTACCTTTACAAGGCAGAGATGTGGCGATTTAGCATCACTCATAGTGGGGCAGCATGGCATTGTGCCTCATGAGGTGACGCAATACGAAGTATATCACCTTTGTGCCAAAAATATTTTACCTCAATCTAACTAGTCTAGGAATTGGCAAACATTTTTTTTTTTTTTTTTTTTTTAGAAAGATACAGATTATTTTAGGCTGTGTGGGCCATATGGTCTCTGTCACAACTGCTCAACTCTACCATTATAGCAGGAAAGCAGCCATTGACAGTATGTGAACAAATGGGTGTGGCTGTTCCAATAAAACTTTATTTACAAAGATGAGAAATGGATTGGATCTGGCCTGCTGGTTGTAGTTTATCAACCCCCATTTGAGACATAATTTACTGTTTGCAGAAAATTCAGGCGAAAGACGAACCAAAGAAAATAAATAGTAAGAGAATATAATCAGATAAATCTGAAATGAGGAACATTCTACAATACAGCTTCTTTAAATGCTTCAAAAAAGTCCATGTCACGGAGAAAAAAGTGATAAGACTGTTTTAGTCTAAAATAAACTAGTGAGACGTAAAAACCAGTTTCAGTGTGTTAACCCAAATAAACGCTATCTTTTTCATACATGACGCCATAAACCCTGTCTCCCACCCCTGTCTTGTGCAGATGGTATTTTGGACCAAGGTGCAGAATCTTTTAGTTATTTCCTTCCATCCATCAGAATGATTTGCAAGCATAGTAGGATGACTAGTTTGAGAGAGTCTTAACCCTCTTGAGCTGGTTTTCAAAGCTTCATGACATTCATGACATAAATTTAATACTATTTTTCTCTGAACTTTCTATTAAAAACATTAAGAAAGCAAGTTTATAAAGGGAGAGAGGCAGAGAAAAACATGGCTATACTTTAATCACGAATCTTTAATTATCGTCAGTCACAAACAAGAGGTTTGTATTATTAGGAACTTCAGTGCCCAAAAGAAAAATTTGCTTCTTCCTAATAACTATCTAAGTAGATAATTATTTTTACTAAAAATTGTAATAAAGTAATCTTCTTCATTCACCTGCAGTTTTCCTACAAGATAGGACTTGAAGTTAAAAATCTCAATTTATTTTTAAAAATGTCATTAGAAGCACCTAAGATCTGTTATAGAAAACAAAATAACTTACAAGCTGAAAACTGTTTTTAAATTAATATCAACATATCTTTTTATTGCAACTATTTGCAAGAAAGTTATTTTCCAAGCTTACAGTATATATTTTAGAGCAAACTAATAAAGCCGAGTAAGATCCCTCATAGACCAAGACATTTTTTATAAAAATTCACATCTTACTTTCGTGACAGGCTCCTACTCTCCGTAAAGCCCACACGCAACTATAGAGCAAACTTCTTTATGCTCAACTTATCTTTACTAGTCTGCTTGTCCCTGCTTCTGTTTTTCCACTCTTGTTTTGGTTTCCTCCCTTAAGAGGTGATCTTTGTGAGGACAAAGCTGTTTCAAAATCAAGGTTTCTTGGATTTCCCTAATCATGATGAAAGCTTCTCCTGCTTTTGTTCCTTAGGGGAGAGGTTCTTGAACTTTACAGTGGTTTTTTGGTTCTGTTTAACAAAGGGCTGAAGTTTGTGCTGCCAGGAACATACAAAATCCAACAAGATAAATTTAAACTCAGTTCCCTGTTTCTGCCTTTTTTTTTTTTAATTAACGTTTATTGGGGTGACAATGGTTAGTAAAGTTACATATATTTCAGGTGTACAATTCTGTATTACATCATCTATAAATCCCATTGTGTGTTCACCACCCAGAGTCAGTTCTCCTTCCATCACCATATATTTGATCCCCCTTACCCTCATCTCCCACCCGCCACCCCCCTTACCCTCTGGTAACCACTAAACTATTGTCTGTGTCTATGAGGTTTTGTTTCTCATTTGGTTGTCTTGTTCTTTTGTTGTTTTTGGTTTATATACCACATATCAGTGAAATCATATGGTTCTCTTCTTTTTCTGTCTGACTTATTTCGCTTAGCATTATATTCTCAAGATCCATCCATGTTGTCACAAATGGTCCTATTTCATCTTTTCTTACCGCCAAATAGTATTCCATTGTGTATATATACCACAACTTGTTTATCCATTCATCTATCGAAGGACATTTTGGTTGTTTCCATGTCTTGGCCACCATAAATAAAGCTGCAATGAACCTTGGAGCACACGTGTTTTTATGGATAAATGTTTTCAGATTTTTTTGGGTAGATACCCAGGAGTGGGATTGCTGGGTCATACGGTAATTCTATTTTTAATTTTTTGAGGAACCTCACTGCCTTCCATAGCAGCTGCACCAGTCTGCATTCCCACCAACAGTTTATGAGGGTTCCTTTTTCTCCACAGCCTCTCCAACACTTGTTACTATTTGTCTTGTTGATGATAGCCATTCTGACTGGGGTGAGGTGATATCTCGTTGTGGTTTTTATTTGCATTTCTCTGATGATAAGTGATGTTGAGCATTTTTTTATATGTCTATTTGCCATTTGTGTGTCCTCTTTGGAGAAATGTCTCTTCAGGTCCTCTGCCCATTTTTCAATTGTTTTTTTTTTGTTTTTTTGTTGTTGAGTTGTATGAGTTCCTTGTATATTTTGGATATTAACCCCTTATCGGAGGCACTGTTTGCAAAAATCTTCTCCCATTCAGTTGGTTGCCTCTTTATTTTGTCGATGGTTACTTTTGCTGTGCAGAAGCTTTTAAGTTTGATATAGTTCCATTCATTTATTTTAGCTTTTACTTCCCTTGCCTTTGGAGTCAAATTCATAAAATGCTCTTTGAACCCAAGGTCAATAAATTTAGTACCTATGTTTTCTTCTATGCAGTTTATTGTGTCAGGTCTTATGCTTAAGTCTTTCATCCTTTTTGAATTAATTTTGATACATGGTGACAGATAGCAGTCAAGTTTCGTTTTGCACGTGGCTTTCCAATTCTCCCAGCACCATTCATTGAAGAGGCTGTCTTTTCTCCATTGTATGTTTTTTGCTTCTTTATCAAAAATTATCTGTCCATATTTATGTGGTTTTATTTCTGAGTTCTCAATTCTATTCCATTGGTCTATGTGTCTGTTTTTCTGCCAATACCTTGCTGTTTTGATTATTGTTGCCCTGTAGTGCAAGCTAAAGTCAGGGAATGTCATACCTTCAGTATTGTTCTTTTTTCTTAAGGTTGCTTTGGCTATTCGGGGTCTTTTGTGGTTCCAAACAAATCTGATGATTTTTTTGTTCTATTTCTTTAAAAAATGCCATTGGGATTTTGATGGGGATTGCATTTAAATTGTATATTGCTTTGGGTAATATGGCCATTTTAACTATGTTGATTCTTCCAATCCATGAGAATGGAATGTTTTTCCATTTCTTTGTGTCTTCTTCAATTTCTTTTAAAAATGTCTTGTAGTTTTCAGCATATAGGTCTTTCACATCTTTCGTTAAGTTTATTCCTAGGTATTTTATTCTTTTTGCTGCAGTTGCAAAAGGAGTTGTTTTTTTTATTTCTTTTTCTGAGATTTCATTGTTAATATATAGGAATGCAATGGAATTTTGTACATTGATTTTGTAGCCGGCCACATTACTGTATTTGTTGATTGTTTCTATTAGCTTTTTGGTGGAGTCTTTAGGGTTTTCTATACACAGCATCATGTCATCTACAAAGGGTGACAATTTAACTTCTTCATTCCCAATTTGGATGCTATTTATTTCTTTCTCTTGTCTGATTGCTCTGGTGAGGACTTCCAACACTATGTTGAAAAGCAGAGGTGATAGGGGACAGCCCTGTCATGTTCCTGAATGTAGAGCAAGGGGCTTCAGTTTTTCACCGTCAATTATGAGATTAGCTGAGGGTTTGTCATATATGGCCTTTATTATGTTAAGGTATTTTCCTTCTATACCTATTTTATTAAGTGTTTTAATCATAAATGGATGTTGTATCTTGTCAAATGCTTTTTCTGCATCAATTGATATAATTATATGATTTTTGTCCTTTATTTTGTTTATGTGATGTATCACATTGATGGATTTGCGTATGTTGAACCATCCTTGTGCCCCTGGGATGAACCCCACTTGGTCGTGATGAATAATCGTTTTAATGCATTGTTGCATTCGATTTGCTTGAATTTTGTTCAGGATTTTTGCATCTGTATTCATGAGAGATATTGGTCTGTAGTTCTCTTTTTTTGTGTTGTCCTTGCCAGGTTTTGGTATCAGGGTAATGTTGGCATCATAAAATGAGTTAGGGAGTACTGTCTCTTCTTCAATTTTTTGGAAGAGTTTGAGCAGGATTGGTATTAGATCCTCTTTGAAGGTTTGGTAGAATTCACTAGTGAAGCCATCTGGTCCCAGACTTTTGCTTTTGGGAAGGTTTTGGATGACTGATTCAATTTCATTACTGGTGATCGGTCTGTTTAGATTTTCCAGTTCTTCATGGTTCAGCCTAGGAAGGCTATATGTTTCTAAGAACTTGTCCTTTTCCTCTAGGTTATTGAATTTGGTACATGCAGTCCTTCATAGTATTCTTGGATGATCCTTTGTATTTCTGTGGCATCTGTGATAACTTCCCCTTTTTCATTCTGATTTTGTTTATTAGTGTCTTCTCTCTTTTCTTCTTAGTGAGCCTAGCCAAGGGTTTGTCAATTTTGTTAATCTTTTCAAAGAACCAGCTCTTCATCACATTACTTTTTTCTATTGTCTTTTTGTTCTCTATTTCATTTAGTTCTGCTCTGATTTTTATTATTTCCTTTCTTCTGCTGACCTTAGGTTTCATTTGTTCTTCTTTTTCTAGTTCTTTAAGATGTAATGTGAGGTTATTTATTTGGGCTTTTTCTTGTTTCTTGAGATAGGCCTGTAATGATATAAATTTCCCTCTTAAAACTGGTTTGGCTGCATCCCCAAAATTTTGATAGGATGTATTTTCATTGTCATTTGTTTCTATGTATCTTTTGATCTCTCCTCTAATTTCTTCTTTGACCTGGTCGTTCTTTAAAAGTATGTTGTTTAATCTGCATGTATTTGTGTTTTTTCCTGCTTTCTTTTTGCAGTTGATATCCAATTTCAAAGCCTTGTGATCAGAGAATATGCTTGGTATGATTTCAATCTTCTTAAATTTGCTGAGGTTAGTTTTATGTCCCAATATATGGTCTATCCTTGAGAATGTTCCATGTACACTAGAAAAAAATGTATAGTCTGATGTTTTAGGATGGAGTGCTCTATAAATGTCAATTATGTCCATTTCATCTAATGTGTCATTTAGGGCTGCTATTTCATTATTTATTTTCTGTTTGGATGAACTATCCATAGCTGTCAATGATGTATTTAGGTCCCCTAGTATATTTGTGTTTTGGTCAATTTCTCCCTTTAGTTCTGTTAGTAGTTGCTTGGTATATTTCGGTGCTCCCTGATTGGGGGCATAAATATTGATGACTGTTATGTCTTCTTGTTGTATAGTCCCTTTTACCATTATGAAATGTCCATCTTTGTCTCTTGTTATCTTTTTCACCCTGAAGTCTGTTTCATCTGATATCATTATGGCTACACCTGATTTTCTCTGAGTACCATTTGTGTGGAGTGTCAATTTCCACCCTTTCACTTTGAGTCTATGCTTGTCCTTGTACTTGAGATGTGTCTCTTGGAGACAGCATATGGTTGGGTTTAGTTTTTTGATCCAATCTGCTACTCTGTGCCTTTTTATTGGTGAGTTCAGTCCATTTACATTTAGGGTAATTATTGATATGTGAGGATTTCCTATCATTCTATTTTTATTTTTCTGGTAAGATTGTGTCTCTGTGGTTTCTTTGCCTTTTTGTTGTTGTCTATTATTTCTATGTGGTGGTATTCTATGATGTTTCCCTCTGTTTCTTCTTTTATTACAGTATATATTTCAGTTCTGGATTTTTTTTTGAGTGGTTACCATTAAGTTTATGTAAAAGAAAGTTTGATATTTAGAGTATTCCATTTTCTTCAGCATGCTTACTTTCTCCATTCCCATGTTCTGGTTCAGGCCTTTACTCTCCCCCTTTTTATGTTTTGGTTGCCACAAGTTGTCCCTGTTGATGGTGGTCGAATAGCCTCCTTTAGTATTTATTGTAGTGCAGGTCGTGTATTAGAAAATTCTCTCAGCTTCTGTATGTCTGGAAAGGTCTTTATTCCTCCTTCATACTAAAGGGTATCTTTGCTGGGTATATTATTCTTGGCTCATAACTTCTCTCTTTCAATAGTTTGAATATTTGGTTCCACTCCCTCTTGGCTTGTAGAGTTTCTGCTGAAAAATCTGATGATAATCCAATGGGCTTTCCTTTGTAGGTTACCGTCTTCTTTTCTCTGGCTGCCTTGAGGATTCTTTCTTTGTCATTGATTTTAGACAGCTTCAACGCAATGTGCCTTGGAGAAGGTCTGTTGGGGTTGAGGTAATTAGGTGTTCTATTTGCTTCTTGGATTCGAGGATCCAGTTCTGTCCACACGTTTGGGAAGTTCTCATCAACAATTTGTTTGAATATATTCTCTGTTCCCTTCTCTCTTTCTTCTCCTTGTGGTATGCCCATTATTCTTATATTGCTCTTTCTGATGGAGTCAGAAAGTTCTTGTAGAGTTCTTTCATTTCTTTTAAGTCTCACGTCTCTTTCTTTTTCCATCCGTGTCATTTCCAGGTTTCTATCTTTGATGTCACTGATTCTTTCCTCCATCTGGTCAATTCTACTTCCTAAGCTGGCTATTTTATTCTTAACTTCTTCTATTGAATTCTCAATCTCCAGAAATTCTATTTGGTTCTTTTTTAAAATTTCAATCTCTTTGGTAAAATGCTCATGTTGCTCTTTGGTTGTGTTTCTGAGTTCATTAAACTGCCTTTCTGTATTTTCTTGCATCTCATTGAGTTTTTTCAGAACTGCAATCTTGTATTCTCTGTCATGTAAGTCACATATTTCCATATGTTTAACTTCATTTTCTGGAGACTTTTCATTTTATTTCTGAGAGGTCTTGCTGCCTTGGTTATTCATGGCAATTACTGATTTATTATTTCTCTTCCTAGACATCTACAGGAGTGGGTTCTGCAACAGGTTGATAGGAAGAAGTCTTTTTTTGTTTTCCAGTGTTGGTAGAATGTTTTATTTTCTCTCTGACTGCAGCCCTTTTTTCTCTCTCACACTGTAGTGTTATGTTTTCTCTGCACTATTCCAGCTTCTCACACAATGGGGGGATTCCCTGGAAGGTGGGTTTCTCCTCTGTTAACAGTTCACCTGTGTCATAGGGCACCACGTCCCTGTGGGGTGCAGAGAGCTTTTGAAGTTCCAAAGCTCTTCCTGCACCAGATTCAGAGCCTGTGTGTTTCAGCAGTTCTGTTTACCCCTGCAGGGATCTGCCCAGATAGGTGGGGCAGGGGCTGGGTGAGTTGTGAGAATTGGCCCAGAGCAATGGCGGCGACCACCACCACAGCCGGTCCTGCTTCCACAGCTCCCTCCCCTTTGCTGGAACTCGTTGGGCTGAGCATCTGTGTCTGCGGACCACAGTTCACAGAACGCAAATATTCTGTTCTTTTGATCTGACACTGCTACTGTTCTGTTTCTAGCACTGGGCAGGTGAGGGTGGGGCGAGCTCTGGGAGGGTAGGGAGTGGGCGGCTAGTCTCAGTGCCTAAGGCTTCCGTTCTCTGCTCTGCAGTGAGGGCTTAAACCACCGTTTTCAGCCTTCTTCCCTCAGTCTTTGCTCCGAGGTCTCTGCCATGAGCATTGGGTTCAGCCGTGTTATATGCTGCCCACTCAGCCCTGTCGGCCATAAGCGGAGCCCTAGCAGCCCGAGTTCTTCCCTCTCCCACAGCTGCAGTAGTTCTGGGATGCAGCGAGCTCGGAGCACTGAGCTAGGTCTGCGTTCTGCGCCCTGGCGGCTCCGTCTCCGCACTTCTCCCTTCCCTCCTCCCCCGCTCGTGCAATTTGCCCACCTTTAGGTGTATTCAATAGCAAGCCTCTTCGTCTTGCCTGTCTGCTGTGCAGAGAGTCCTTTGTGGAGTTATAGTTGTTTAATTTGTTGTAAGTTCCAGGGGAGATTTCCAGAGGCTCACCTCACACCGCCATTTTGATGAAATCTGTTTCTGCTTTTTCTATCCTTACAAACTATGCTTACAGGATGATAATTCTAAATGATCCTTTCAAACCTGAAAAGGAGATCCTGAGGCCACTACTATCATTGCCCCGAAGACCACCAAAAAGTCCAATGAAATCCCCGGTACCACTATGAAAGCAAGAAAAAGCATAAACGGGCATGTGTACAGAATCATCATAATTTTGCATTTGGGGGACTGCATGATTTCTAGTGTGATTCATTAAATGATGAATATAATGGCCATGAAATTGGGCCATTCTTTGCAGAGACACAGAGCCCCTACTATGGGACCCCAGTGTTGATATTATTTGAAATCCATTAACCAATTTCCTTTATAAATTAAATAATTATTATTATAAATTAATGCCTAGTATCTTCACATAGAACAGTAAAAAAAACAAAAACAAAAAAATAACCCTCAGTCCTGGGCGGCCGGATGGCTCAGTTGGTTAGAGCACGAGCTCTCAACAACAAGGTTGCCGGTTCAATTCCTGCATGGGATGGTGTGCCCCCTGCAACTAAGATTGAAAACGGTGACTGGACTTGGAGCTGAGCTGCACCCTCCACAACTAGATTGAAGGACAACAACTTGGAGCTGATGTTGCCGGGAAAAACACATGGTTCCCCAATAATCCCCAATAAAAAAATTAAACAAAACAATCCATAGTTCTTGTTTTCAAGGATCTGACAGTCGAATGGGAAATTCAGATACTCTTCATGAGGTCAAGCGCAAAACACTATGGGAACATAGGGGAGCAGCACCTACAGCAGTCAGGGTTGGCAGGGGTGAGTCAAGAAGTCTCCATATGGAGGAAAGAAAACATCTTCCAGAAATGGGAAATGTTTTCCTATCAATTATCCATGGCAGCCTTAAGGAACTGAAAATAATTTAGTATAGTTGAAGCATCAAATTTGGAGTGGGGTGGGGAAAGGTTATGTTGAGAGAAGAGATTGAATAGATAATTAGAGGCGAAATTTTGGAAGTCCTTGGAAGCCTTCAGTGTGGTAGGGTTTGAGTTGGGCAATATCTGACGGTTTTAATTGATTAATTATAGTTAATCACATTAAACGACTATTGAATAGTGGTTTATACCCTTTCTATTTTCAAAAGGATTTTTATGCATATATAGAGATTTATCAAATTCCAAGATACTACAAGAACCTTGTACAGAAATATATCTACCATTAGAGTGGTAGTAAAAACTAGGGAAGGAATTACCCTAGAAGGTTACACATATTAATACATAAATGAGTTCAAAAATGGGATTAGACACACAAATGGACCTAGTGGATTGTTAGGGGAAATTCTTTATTTGAGGCCCAGACAAGCCCTCTCACAAAAGGACCTCAATTGACATGATCAGAAACTGAGTTTCAAACAGAATGTTTTTTCAGTCTGATTCCGTATTATGTGTCTGAGGTAGTCATATCCTTATCCCTTAATTATACAGACCCATTTATTTGGGGTAGCCTTAGTAAATATGATCTTCAATTAAGCTTAGATCTTTGGAGAATATTTAGAAAGCTAACGTCCATATCTACGTGTGGGGAAAATCCAGACATCCATTTTCCATTGACTGCATTTTTGTGTGTGACTTTTTAGTAATAAGACTCTGTACCTTCAAACTAAGCTTCTATGGGATCATTGATTAAAATGGCTGATTAAAAACAACTTTAGGGGGGAAAACCTTAAGATAATTTTCTCTTACTGAATTCTTTTAAAGTTCTTTCCATAAAGTGCTGTAAGTTGAATCCCTCTTGACTTATCCTGAGTGGAAACGGAGAACAATGATGCCTCTGTATTAAATTCCCAGTCATTCTCCAAGATCACTTTCAGTCACCCATTAGCCTTATCATTGCCATATAAGGAGTCTCACTTTCTTTAGATTTTCCTGAGTCAGTTTCCTGATCTTTTAATAACATTTGCTGACCTCTTCCTGAATTCCCTCTTAAGAATTCAAGTATTGATCCTAAGACACTTAATGATCTCCCTTTCTAGTATTTTAGTAGCTACTGAACCGGGCTTAAATTGTAGTTATTTTAAGTTAAAGTTAGCCAATCAGAAGTAACTGTACAACTACTATATAGTGCACACAGATATGTACACACAAACACAAACAAGATGTAAACACTTGTGTTACAGAGTTGGGTCTAGGAGACAATGTAGGTAAAAAAGCAAGGATTTTGAGCGGAGAAAAATTAGAGATAAAATTTATGTAAAGGAACTAACTGCTGACTTCGTCTTAGAGAGGACAACTGGTAAATAATGACTGAATATGAACATATTGTTTGATATAGGTTATGCTTCTACAGGCCGTGACTTGGGAGCTGTTAGACCACATTGAAAGGAAAGCAAGTTGGAGGGAATGTGAATGTTTTAAGTAAAGTTGGGAAATTTCACTTATATACTGTACTTTTGTGGGGTTTTTTTCACCTTAATACTTAGTGGGTTCACAGCAATAATATATTGGTAAGCATTTAACAACTGTCTGGAGGTGGGAGCAGGGACGGGGTCAGCCCTGATTTGGAGCGTTTGCTGATTTCTGTGGTGTCACTACTCCCACTCGGCTTATTTCAGACTACCAACTTGATGTCATTAAACACAAAGCTGGGATGAAGTGTGCAGTAGCATGCCACTGTATGTACATCATGTCTACCAGACAGATGTAATGGATGTAAACAACCTCCAGGGAACAGATAAGAGTAAAGTAATGAGCAAGTGATGAGTTGAGTATTTGTTACCTTTGTTTTTAAATACAATCTATTTCAATTTAAGTCTATATAATTTAATGTTTAATAATGGCTGTGTTTAACAACTAGATTGCAAAGCTCTCTCCAGCTGGTATGAGGCAGCACCGGCACTCGGGTCCCCAGGCCCCCCAGCTGATAAAAGAAATCACATGACTAAATCTCATGAAGAGATCATTGTGATTCCCTTCAGACTGCTATGCAGTTGCCTGTGTGCAGACCTGCTGTGTCCCGTTAGCTGGGTTGCCTCCTCTGTGAACTCTCCCCAAATTCAGAAGTGAGGTCTAAACCTCATGCACCCACCAGACACTCTGCAATTGTTCTGGCTTGTTTTCTTCAGTTTGAAGAAAAGTGGAAGGTTTTCTGGGAACTTCAAGGTCTTGTGTCGAAGGCGGAAGGAGCTAGGTGTGGAGGTGGTGTTTCCATCTGGTCTTCTTGTTAATACTGGTAGCTTTGGAAGCAAAGTCAAACATTGAAAACGCTCAGGATGTGCTGTACATGACCTTTGAAAAGTGGTTTTCTGGGTGGTCTAGGACCAGAAAGAGAGGCTCTGAGCTGGGGACAAAGGATAGTTCTCGAAGATAGAGAAAATAATTTTGACAAAAGTCTTATGATCCTAAATTTTAAGAGAAAGGCAAACATTCCCAGAAAATTAAGAGAAAAATTTGGGGGGGGGTGTGTAGTTAATGAGCATTAAATGATGATAAAGTCCCAAATGTAGGACGGGAGGGCTGATAATTACAGTGTGGACATTAAGACCATAAACAATAAACTTTAAAGTCAGGATGTTAGATGTGCCTTCGTGTGAATTTGACAAATATATGAGGCACATCTGCAGACAGGAGTGTAAGCCAATGACTGTATTGAGGAAAGTGGACAATACTAACAGGGGCAGTGACTGTGTCTAAGAGGAGGAAAAGCATAAGCTGTGTACCCTCAATTATAGAGAATATCCAAAGAAGCCCATGACCTGGAAACAACACTAAAGAGCAGAGAACAGATCATTCCTCCTACCTCTGGAGGAATGCCACATCTGGGCATCGAGGGCATCGCGTGTCTCACATGTTCCCATGAACAGCAGTGAAGTAAACTGATCCCAAGAGACACAAGTAGATATTGTCCCATGTGCAGAGCTATCAAAATGAGCTCAGAAGTAACCAGCAGGTGATGGACCATACACAAATATGAGGAGTCTGTGGCAGGAATAAAAAATAATGATGAGCATGTAGGGGGTGTGAGGCCAGAAGGAGAATAACATTAGTACAATCAGAAGAGGCCAAGCACACGGGGCCACTCAAAGTAAAACATCAAGTGGACAATGGACCAGGCGTTGGAAAGTATTAGAGCCCTCCGCAGAAATAGGAAAGCATGAAGCAGTATTCAGGAGACTGATCACTGGGACAATTTTCTCCCTTCTTGTTGCTGGGTTTTCTATTGTTCCCGTGTAACAGGTACCAAACCCAGAAAAGCAGTGGTTTCCAAACTTTAGAGAGCAAAAATATCACCTGGTAGGTATGTGAAAGTCTAAATCACAGAATCCTACCACCACCGATTTTAGGTCGGGCTGAGGAATCTGCATTTTAAAAATAAGCACACCATTGAAAAATTCCAAGGCAGTTGGTTTACCAACCACTTTCTGAGAAATGCAACAGTATAATTAATCCAGGGGCCCTGCTGGGGAGACATGTCTGGAAACATACTGTGAAACAGTCCCAGGGGTTCAGCATTCCCACCTGGTGAGCAAATGCCTGTGAAAGACAAGTTCATGGCCAGCTGTCCCAACTTGCTGGAGTTGTTAGAAACCTCTACTACTTGTACTTCTTTTTTTAAATCTTCTTTGATTTTTTTAATATTACTGTTTTACCTTGGGTTTAATGTTACATATCATTTCAAATCTTGTTTGGAAACAGGTGGGGTATAAATTAAAGAAAAAAATTAATCGGTGACGCCCTCTCTCATGTAATCAGGAGACATAGACAAAATGATGCTGCTTAGATATTTGTTGAATAGTAAGTCATTTTTATACTGAATCTGTCTTGATAATGTGTGTGAGAGTACATTGAAAATTGTAAAGTTTTATACAAATAGGTGATTTTTAAAATATTAGTACTTTATATATACCAAATAAGCATGTGTATTTATTTATTATATTCCTATGAAGTCTTCATGTACTCAGATGTTCTTGTATTTATGACATTGGTGGGGGGAATCCAAACATTTCCACTAAATATACCTAAAGACAAGAATATATCACTTTGTCAAAATAGTGTGGCTCTTTATTCTTTGTAGCTCTTCCAAATCCCACAAACAGAGCATTATCACTACTATCTGAGTGCGTGTGGGCTTGAAAGCTCTGGATGTTTCTAAAAGAGCAAGGCTTTTTGATTCTTTTTTTTTTTTTTAATACTTGTAGCTTTTGGTGCAAGTTAATCCTTATGATCTATCAGACCATTGCAAACATATGATACCTTCCTAGGGCTTCCATGTAATGGACATAACTGATTTCATGTTAGACCAGGCTCAGATAGGGTGTTGCTGTGGCCCATGTGTGGCAATTGGCCAATTTGCAGAAAAGTCTCTATCCATCTGCAATTATGCCCAGTTCTGCATATGAACATTTTAATGCATAGAAATGGAGCAGTCTAAGCAAGACTTTCTACTTAAACTGAGCAAAATATTTAAGAGAGAAATGTTGGCTGTGCCAGGCTAAGGTGATAAAATTATTCTCAGAACCAAGGATCCAGATTTATGGATGTGACAATCTTCAGAGAAACCAGAGACATGATCTCAGAAAGATGTATATTCAAAAGGAAGCCTTAGGGAATATTCTTGTCTTTTGAAATAATGGGGAATCTGGCATAGAGAAGTTGTGACATCTGGGAAAGGACAATAAAGATTAAAATTTAGAGTCACTTGGAGAGAAAATGTGAGTTGCTTTTCATATATGTGACAAGGTTGGCTGTATCTCTAAGATATTGGAATTGTGTGGACATTCAGCTTGTAGCTTTTAGAAAAAATGAAATAGCCTTCATTTTGCTACCCAGGCCATTGGGTTGCTCAGTAGCTTGGGTTTTATGTCCCTTTTGTCAGCTTGAGGTAAACAGAGTGGATTTTCCCGTGGGCTCACTGGGGGGCATGAATAGGCCCCACGGGAGAGTCAAGTCTATTTGTTTTCTGAGCTCTATTGCTGTGAAGTCCTTGTGACAGGAGAGAACTGTTCTTCCTAAGGAGCCTCTCAGGCCATTGCTTTACTCTCTGTGCAAAATGGGAATGAGACACACCGACCTCTTGGTGTCCTCTGTTAGCTGTGTCTAGATAGGCCAACACTTGGCCATTGTAACTTTCATTAAAGTAAAATTTCATAAAAGTTAATTATCTATTTTGTACACCATGAACTGACTTCAGAATCTCTGCCCTAATTCTCTTCCAGCCTGTCCACCCTTTCCCCAGCTATTCCCCAAGTTTGGGGTTCCATTATAATTCTGATATACTGTTAAATTGTACACATAGTTTTCTTATACTTCTCTGGCCCATGATCCTCCTCTAGAAATTTATCAATTTCCTTTGAAAGTCATCAAAATAGAAGTCCCATGGAATATGGGTGTGGGCATCTTTAACTTAATGTAGGGAAGGAAAATACAGGGCTTTTGGAAGCTTATTTCTGCCCATACCTAAATAGTGCTGTTGAGAAACTATATGTCTTCTTGAAAAACGGAGCTGAGGGTCAATGACCTAGGTATTATTTGTAAATTTATCTGGCTTTCTGTCCACTTTTTTTGTTTTATCTTTTCCAGTAAAGGTGGTTCCCTATCAGGTTAGTCAATAATACTATTTTCAGCTTTGTTTATCTGCATGGGCTCTGGAGAAAGCCACACATTTCTCTCTTATCCTCAAGTGATAGCCTTTCTAGAACATCAGCGTTAGCATCTCACCCGACAAAACTGCCATTAGGTAAAAGAACTCATCAAACCTGCACTGGGCATAGGCCCTCTCCCCTGAGATCCAAACAGCAATGCTCACTTGGCAAAATTTCAGCGTTCCTGCTTTGTGGAGCTGTCTCTAAAGAAAAAAGGAACAATGATTCCAGAGCTCAATCCTGAAGGCAGAATTGAGACAGAAAGGAGATTGCTAAGAGAGACACGGCTTGGCAGGAAATCACTGGAGAAGCGAGTTGAAACTTGCAGCGGAAACTCCGAGTGCGAGCAACAGTAAAGCAGCATTTGAGAGAGCCAAGGGAAAAAGCACTAGGAAAGTAAGTCCCAAAACTAAACATATTTTATCATTTGTTTTTTAAAAAGTGTATTTAAAATGCCTACCCAAAAAGTTTTGGTTAAAAAAACCAAAACATTTTTATGTTTGTAGACACAGGGATTAGAAGAAGGGTGACTTTTTTAAAAAGAAAGAAAGAACACATAACTCCCCTAAGTGTTTATAACAGTAACCTTTCTACAATGCTGATTTTTTTTTTTTTTTTTTACCTGAAATGTTAAAGAGGCTGTGAAGTCTCTTTGCTGATCATTTCCTAGACTGAAAGAAAATCAGGGTTTACTTCATTGTCCTAGGTAGCTGAATCACTAAAAAAATCTTTGGTCCTTTTGATGTTTGCTGTCTACAGAAGTTCTGAGAGACCTGGGAAGGAAGAAACAGAATGTAAAGGGGATTTTTCAAACAGTATTAGAGAAGGCTTGTATTATTAATCCTATTTACTTAAATCATTTGTTTGAGGGAGAGGACTATGGGTTTTTTTGTTGTTTCAATACCATCCCATCATGTCTCCTGAAGAGAAACTGGTTCCATCATAATGATACAGTTGTCTGACTCTGGAAAAATGAGGACCAATTGAAATCAGAAGTGAAAAATAAATAAAATCAGATCGAAATAGTGTCATCTGATAACACAGTGGTATATTTTATTAACGGGCCTTTTAAAAGTTCCATACTAAAGCAATGTTTCTTTCAGCATTTGTGATTCTGAAAACAGTCTTATTGAAATAAGGGGTATCAAAAATTATATGTATCCTATAAGAATTTTTCAGAAAAAAAACTCCAATAAAATGAATCCATTTTCTTACCTTTAAATCATTTCTTTTTCTTTACAAACCAAAATGGGGAAGGAATTTAAAGAAAGCTTCTAATATTGTGAGGTAAACCCTCAACATGAGTTTCCTTTTTATATTTGATAAAATAATTATATAGCATCTTAAAGATTTTTAAAATGCAATGCATATTAATTATGAAGCTAAACTTAATCTACCATAAACTATTTATGATTTCGAAGGTCACTGTGCAAATTACCCAATTAGTGTCAACTGACAGATACCTTTTCTTAGTGAAGCCATATGACGGCAAGTGGTGAGCTCCTGTATATATTCAAAAATCCAGATGTAGGCTCTGCTCTTTTCTACTTAGGTGTTTCCAGTTGCTCTGGGCTTCTCTTATGTTTTGCATATTATGATTTTTACACATTCGTATATATGGCACTTAGTATAAATATGTTGAAAAGATGAATCTATGGAGGCAATTAGGCAAATAAGTGGTGGCCTGTCGGCCTCGGTGGCCTTATGAATTTCAGTTCATAATAAGTAATTCCCTCAAGGCAACATGTCATTCCTGCCTGTGCTTCCCCTCCGAAATCACAGCAAGTCTGTGTCCTGAATGTCACGTGTGATTAGCCTTGTAGCATCCATGGTTCTTACTTGTCCAAAGGAACTAGACACCTTATTTGTTCTTCAGTGATTCAACTTCTCTTTCAACTCCTCAAATGACAAAATATCTTACAGA
This sequence comes from Rhinolophus ferrumequinum, assembly GCF_004115265.2. Lineage (NCBI taxonomy): Eukaryota > Metazoa > Chordata > Mammalia > Chiroptera > Rhinolophidae > Rhinolophus > Rhinolophus ferrumequinum. The sequence goes on from NC_046291.1 coordinate 63,796,516, forward strand.
GGAATACCTACCGACTAATTAATAAAAGAATATATATTTGAATTTATTCTTCAATTTTTATTTTGTCAACTCCTGTGTCCTGTTATTTATGTACAACTTAGGAAATTCAATAGAATTTTTTTCATAACTTTTAAAATTTATTCATCATTTATTCTCGCTTTCATTTCTTGGTACATGCCTCTGTTTTAAGCACTAAGATAGCTGTTGGGGATACAAAGGCAATTAAGACATAGCCAACATACTCAAGAAATGTAGTCTAACAGAAATAACACATGAAAACAAACAGCTATAAAACAAATCTATACATGTGTATGTGTTTGTGCCCATTAATTTGTTTATCCGTGCTTGTTCATGGAAAGGCAACTAACAGTTCCCAAACTGGGTTCTATTGAAAAAGGTTTCTATTATCAGATAATTTGGGAAATTAAGTACACTAAGTCCTCCTTTTGGAGATTCAAAATACAATCTACCATATTATAATAAATATTCTGAGATCTCCTACTCTAAAGGAACCTATTTTACTTTGTTTATCTTAGTTTTTCCCAGAATTGCTTGAACATCTCATAGATTTCTCATGGCACACGTGTTAACATCCTGGGAGATATTAACATCCCACTTGGGCCATCAGTTTGGGAAACAAACTGATTAACATTTGGAACAGCTTAGTACGTGCCCTCCTGTTATAGAATATAAAAAAAATAGGTATTCTCTTATACATAGAAGATAATGTTTAGTAGTCAGGACTCCCCAGAAATGACTGAAAGAAAACTACCTCAAACTTGCTTAGGTAGAATAGGAAGTGCATTGATTTACATGAATGGGAATCCAGGAATGGGTCTTGTGTCAGGGACTCGAATGGCATCTTCAGGTTCTTCTCTCTTTCTACTTTTTATCTCTGTTCCTGTTTGTGCACTGATATGGACTTCCTCATGTGTTTGAGCTGGAGGTGTAGGGGAAAGAGAAGGCATGGCTACAAGCAGCTCCAGACTTTGTTATATCTTAACAAAGCTTAGCAAACTCAGAGAGAAGAGAGAGCTTTCCTTCTTCAATATCTATACATAAATCCCCAAGGAAGATTCTGATTGGCTCAGATGAAGTCATATGTTCACTGAGGGCCAATCAATGTGGTCATATTTGTAATGAACTATTATTAACTATGTCTGGTGACATGTGAACCCCTAATGCCAGGAAAGGGTGGGGCGGAAGAGGATTCTCTGATTAAAGGCTTCAACAGAACTACACAAAATGAGGAGAGACAGTTCAAAGAGAGTTGATGTTATTAGGTCGATGCTAGAGGATAAAAAAAAAAAACCCACAGATGTCTACCATAATGTGGCTTAATTATTAAAATCTAAATTTGGCCATAATAGGCAGTTGGCCCCGGTATCCAATTACTGCCAGGGAGTGGGGATAAAAAAAATCAACTATTCTCATATTAAAGTCCTTATTTTTATAAGACATTTCCTAATTTATAAAATGGCTTATAGCTAATGATCCCAAATGTCATGACTTCACTCAGTTTTTTTAAGAGTATAGAAGATTTTCTTGGCTCCAAGAAGTTGTATTGCTCAAAGTTATAATTCTATAAATGGTTACCCTAGATTTGTAAGTAGCTGAAGTGACTAATTATACTATAAATATTTCAGGCTAAAATTGTTGCAGCCATGTTATAAGGTATTAGACATCAGGAACTTAAATGTCTTTGGACTGGAGCAAACCCAAAATAATTGACTAGGTAGAATCTTTGCTCTGTCCATGGTACCTATGGTACTGTGGTGGCTTATCTCTAAGAGGCTGTGAGGAGGTCTTCCAGCCTTCTGTTTAGGCCTGTGTCATTCCGTTTGTTCCTAAGTTTTCACAGAAGGATGTTAACTCTGTACCAAGCTTAGATGCCCATTAAAGCAGAGCTTTGCTTTTAACTATCAATGCAATATAACTATACTTGAGGGATTTGTCTGAGGCCAATCCTGAAATTACATAAAGAAAATACAGAATAAAAGATCAAAGGAGGCGGAGACTATAGATATTCATGCCTTGATTGTCCTCAGAGTCAAATTTCCAGAAGATGCTTTTCAATTGAGAAAAGAAGAGGATTCATGTTGGAACCTTAGGTGGACAGATGAGGAGGAGCCAATAAAAGACAAAGAGAAAAAGCAGTCAGAGATAGCAGTTGCATTTCAAGAAGGAGGTGGCCATCTGTACCAGGCATTGCAGACAGGGCAAGTCAGAGGCTCTGAGTTTGCAATTTGGAGTCACTGGTGACATTTTGGAGAGCAATTTCCATAGAGTGGAGGGGGCAGAGGGAAGACTGCAAGGGGCTTTGGACTAAATGAGAGGTGAAAAACTGGAGCCAGAAAGTATTTCTGCACTTAAGAAATTGGGTGAAGGGGAAAAGAGAAAGAGGATAGTAGCTGAAAAGGGACTCCTAAGTGAGAGATAATTTTTTTTCACATTTGAAGAAGTTTATATGCAGAGGATAAAGAATTAGGAGAGAGAGGGAGGGAAGGAGAGAGGGAAGGGGGTGAAAGAGAGGGACAGAGAAGAAGAAGAAGGAGGAGGAGGAGGAAGAAAAGGAGGAGGAGGAGGAGAAGAAGAAGGAGAAATAGGAAAGGAAGATATTCATTTCTGGAGCAAGACCCTAGAGACAACAGGTTTATAGGGTTAAAAGTCCAGCTGTAAAGAGCAAAGGATGAATAAAGATGTCTCTTGACAAGATTGGAAGTGTGCAAATGATGTTGGGGAAATGGACATTTAGAGGTATTTTCTTTTTGGTTAAGTAGGAGGTGAGATTCTCTGCTAATAGGGAAAATTAAGCATGAGGTAGAAACTTATGGAGAATGTCAAGCAAGTATCTGGGGGTAAATAAAATGATATTGGAGGAGTGTTGAATGTCTAATTAAGGTTCAGCCTCATAACTGTGTAATAAATTCAACAAAGAATTAGGGCTGGGAATTGGCAGGGCAGGTGTGGAAAGAAGACAAGATAATTAAAGGATACTTGTGACAATGTCTTTGAAGAGACAGAGAGGCATCTAAACCTGGGAGAGAATGAAGTAAAGTCTGAATGTGTCTTATAACAGAGTGAATAAACATTGGTGAAGAATGGAGTTTTGTAAGCTAATGTAGCAGGCTGAGTCAGGTTAAGTGAGCGCAAACATAGGAAGATAGGAGCTTGGTAGGCAATCCAGTCCTAGAATGGTGCAGCGCACAAACTTTATCCATACATTGATGACCTTAGAGATTGGCGTCAGAGTGGAATCCCTCGGTTTAAGATTTTGGCAGGGGAACAACAGTTCTAGGTGATGCTGAGCTCCAAGCCTGGTCTAAGGGGTGCGTTGTTAAAGCAGGGGAGAAGTGACTGCTGTTGGGGATCAAGGGACTGTAAGGGAATAGTTTTGAGTAACCCTCAGGAAATCGTGGGCAATTGCCTGCGCAGCCAGCAGTTGATTCCAAGAACCCCATTAGAAAGAAGATGGCTTTCTCGCAATGGGTTTGTCACCAGAACATGTGTTGTGAAAACCACCACTAAATCTAAGCCAAAATGGGAAAGGAAAAGACATGTATCAATATCATCGGCATTGGACTCGCAGATTCTGGTAAGTCTAGCACTGCTGGTCATCTGGTCAACAAGTGTGGTGGGATCGACAAAAGAACCATCGAAAAATTAGAGAGGCAGGTTGCTGAGATGGGAAAGGCCTCCTTCGAGTATGCCTGGGTCTTGGATAAACTGAAATCTGAACTTGAGCGTGGTATCGAGTCAATACTACCGACATCAGTATCTCCCTGTGGAAACTGGAGATCAGCAAGTATTATGTGACCATCTGCCCCAGGACAGAGACTTTATCAAAAACACGATTACAGGCACCTCTCAGGCCGACTGTGCGGTCCTGATTGTTGCTGCTGGTGCTGGTGAACGTGAAGCAGGTCTCTCTAAGAATGGGCAGACCCGTGAGCGTGCCCTTCTGGCGTACACACTGGGTGTGAAACAACTAATTGTTGGTATTAAGAAAATGGATCTCATTGAGTCCCCCTACAGCTGGACGAGATATGAGGAAATTGTTTGGAAGTCAGCACCTACATTAAGGAAACTGGCTACAACCCGGACACAGTCGCATTAGTGCCAATTTCTGGTTGGAATGGTGACATGCTGGAGCCAACTGCTAACACGCTTTGGTTCAAGAGATGGAAAGTCACCTATAAAGATGGCAATGCCAGTGGAACCACACTACTTGAAGCTCTGGATTGCATCTTGCCACCAACTTGTCCAACTAATAAGCCTTTGCGTCTGTCCCTCCAGGATGTCTACAAAATTGGTGGTGTTGGTCCTGTCCATGCAGGCCGAGTGGAGACTGGTGTTCTCCAACCCGGTGTGGTGGTCACCTTTGCTCCAGTCAGTGTTACAACTGAATTGCACCATGAAGCTTTGAGTGAAGCTCTTCCTGGGGACAATGTGGGCTTCAATGTCAAGACTGTCTGTCAAAGATATTCATTGGTGCATTGTGGCTGGTGGCAGCAAAAATGACCCGCAAATGGGGGCAACCGGTTAGCTCAGTTGATTACAGCGCGGTGCTCTTACTAACAACTAGGTTGCCGATTTGATCCCCACATGGGCCACTGTGAGCTGCACCCTCCACAACTAGATTGAAACAGCTATTTGACTTGGAGCTGATGGGTCCTAGTAAAACACACTTAAAATAAATAACAGTTTTTTAAAAAATGACCCACAAATAGAAGCAACTGGCTTTATGGCTCAGGTCATTTTCTTGAACCATCCAGGCCAAAGCAGTGCCAAATACGCACTGTGCTGGACTGTCACACAGCTCACACTACTTACAGATTTGCTGAGCTGAAGGAGAAGATTGATTATTGTTCTGGGAAAAAGCTGGAAGATGACCTGAAAGTTTTGAAATCTGGTGATGCTGTCATCATTGATGTGGTTCCTGGCAAGGCCACGTGTGTTGAGAGCTTCTCTGACTCTCCTCCTCTGGGCTGATTTCCTGTTCACGACATGAGACAGACAGTTGCTGTGGGTGTCATCAAAGCAGTGGACAAGAAGGTTCTGGAACTGGCAAGATCACCATGTCCGCCCAGAAAGCTCAGAAGGCTAAATGAATATCATCCCCATACCTGCCACCCCAGTCTTAATCAGTGGTGGAAGAATGGTCTCAGCACTATTTGTCTCATTTGGCCATTTAAGTTTAATCACAAAAGGCTGTCTAATGATTATCATGCATTGTAAAACCTTCAGAAGGAAAGGAGAATGTTTTGTGGACCATTTGGTGTTTGTATTGTTTCTGTTTTTTGTATTTTGTGGGGTTTTTTGGTATGGAAGTTTTTAAGTTGTTAGTTTTTAACATCAGTACTTTTTAATGGAAAAACTGGACCAAAAATCTGTCACATAATTTTGAGAGTCATTAAAACAAAGTTTAATGAGAAAAAGAAAAAAAAGAAAGAGGATGGTCTAATGCCAAAGTCAATGGGTAAAACTTTTCTGGAATTGTCACTGGGGAGGCAGGAAAATGCCAGCCCTCCTCCCCAACTCTTTTAAAGGGTAGCATAGAAGTAGTGTCACCTGGGAAACCACTGGTTTTCAGTTAAGGAAAACCTTTGAAAAGAACAACGAAGAGTGGAGTGAGAGAAGGTTGCATATTCCAGTGAAGGGAGTATTTATCACTAACTTTGTTTAGGCTTGCTGGTGCATGATAATTAAAAAAAAAGAGACAGGCCTCTATTATTGTTTTTAATTCTCTATAGACAATGTACCTCTGATTGTACCTCACTTTTGCAATACTATTGGAAAGAACTATTTTAAGAAAAATTTGAGGATATCTGAGGATGTAAAAAGATTACTGAAAACTAGATGGAAAGCGTTAGGAATAGCTCTAAAAGAGGATATGTAAATTGTGGCAGAAATGTCTTTCTGTACTAATGTGGCAAAAGAGCTAATATGGTATTTGCAACGTTCTTCCAATAACCACCTCTCACACCTTATCCTGTGTTCAACTCTGAATTCCCAGGTTTAAGTCCTTACTCCACAATTGTTTATATCTCTGCACTTCCAACTCAAGCGACTCAGAGTTAGGTTGAGGCTGATTATAAAGAACAAGAAAATGTACTTCACTCTCATTTATGGTTTTTCACTTTCAATATGATAAAATATCCACCTCCTTGGAGCCTCAAAAACTATTCCCGAAGGCAGTGGCTCACTCCTCCTTTTTTAAGGCTGAACTTCTTTCAAGTTATTTCTTCTTTCTTTGATTTTACTGAATAGACCTGGTATTTTACTTAAATATTGCAAGTAGCCTGAGGTTTTCAGCTGTCATTAGGATACCAGTGTTTTATCCATTAGGGGGAAAGAAAGAGGTCCAGTAACAGCCATTATTATACCTGACCAGTGCTAACATTGACCCAAGCCTGAAAGGGCCACTGTCACTGAGGGAGCCTGTCATTCATGTGTGTTGAGGCCTTGGAGGGTGGCATGGGGTTGGAAAATTCTGCTCTTGAATGTCAGTAGCACCAAAGCAGGAATTTCTAGTTTGGATCAACCCTGAGGCATATAATTGTGATGTATGTATCACGCTCAATCAGAAATAAACCCTATCTAGGTGGTAATTTGTTCCTGGCTTTATCTTAATAACAGTAGTTAGGTAGAGTCCCTCTAATCTGAATTATTTATCGATGCTGTAGTTCCCCAAGTGTGGTCCCTAGTCAGCAGAATCAGCATCACCTGGAAACTTATTAGAAATGCAAATTTGTAGACCCTGCCTTACTACTGTACTACTGAATCAGAAACTCGGGAGGTGGTGTAGCAATCTACCCTTGAACAAGCCCTCCTGTGATTCTGATGTTAGCTCACGTTAGGGGCCCACTGGGCCAGGTGCTATTGGTTCTCAGCCCAGGTGCACATTAGAAGCATCTGAAGGAACTTTGAAAATACCACCGGATTCTGATCTAATTAGATTGGCGTTGTGCCTTGGCAGCAGATTTTATAAATTCCTGCAACAGCAGTAACCGTCGTCATTGAGAACCATCACTGTGTAGCAGCATAAAAAGGGGCTCTCTAAATTTAGGGTTTTTTGATATATTTAAAAACAATTTATTGAAAACAACTTGATACATTTTAGCAGAGTGCTAACTTAGGCATGCTTCTGTAGAAAAAAAAAGAAAAAAAAAGTAATGTAAGACTTAAGAGGGTGGGGATCTTTTCCTGTCTGGCTTTTATTTTTCACTGTTGTATCCTAAGCACCTAAAACAGTGCTTCTTCGCACATAGTAGGTGCTCAAATAACTGTATGCTGACTGAATTACTCCATTAAAGAATGGAGTTCCAATAGAAACTTGCTCTTAAAACTCACCAAGGAACTAGTAAGCTCTCTGACCTGGAAGAATGGTCTCTGTTTGGGGCTGGTGTGGGTTCATCTGCTTCTGGTTCTCTTCATTCTGTGTGAATCCTCTTTGTTCTTGTCTGTACTAATTTGGCAAAAGAGCTAATATATTTGCAAAATGAATCCTCTTTGTTCTTTCTGTACTAATTTGTACGCTGATCTGTACTAGGATGTCACTGCCTTGTATCACGATTCACATTATATTGGCAGAAATTGGTCTCTGTTTATCCCCTGAGCCAGAATCCCCGTTGGGTAGGGCCTCCTTGCCTGTATCATTAGAGGGGTTATGCCCTCCGACGTGAGCACCAGTTACATAGTTTTCCGTTTCTTCTCGCCTCCTTCCCCACCTTTGGCAGTGCTGCCACCTGGCCTGCCTGTCTTTTGATCTAATATTTTTCTGTTGAAGGACCTTATAGCTAGTGGAAGGATTCTCTCTGCTTAGTAAGAACAACTTTCTGAGTGGGTTTGAGCTGAAGATGGATTTCCCAGCAGGCTGAAACACCTCTGGCAGTAGTACCATAGGATGTGTCTGTTTAAAGATTTTGTGTTCAATATCAAATAAGCCATATGACCTAAACATCAAGTAGCAAGTTTGTTTGCAAAACTGCTTTGAATTCGGTAGGGCAAATTACTTCCCTGAAGCATTTTGGGGGGGATCTCAATACTGGTTAGAATACTCTAATTAAAACGTGTCTTTGCACTGCTTTCCTTACTGCTTCAAGCTTTCTTTGAAAAATGGGGAACCCGCCACTATCAGCTATTTTTCAGAAGGCTTGTTCCCCTCTTGGTTACTATAGTTTCTTTTTAGTCTGAAGTTACCTGTACCTCCAGATAAAGAGAGGTCAAGATTTTGTGCTTAATATTTTGCCAAGTTCTTACTGAAGTTTCCACTTGAAGCAGAGGGAAGCTGTCACTAAAATTCAAGGTGTTTCCAAACCATTTGCATTTGTAAACTCATCTCTTAGGGTGCAGTACACACATAAAAAGTCTTCTAAATGATACGTAAATTCTCCATTTCTACATGAAAGCTTCTTGTCCCTTAACTACATTCAGGCCTGGAGGCTTAAACAAAATCCTTTTCAGATTATTGCTAATGCTGCACCTGATTCTGCAGCAGCTGTTGCTTTTGAACAATATGATGCTTCTCCTCCCCCAAGAGAAGCTGAAAATGCCTCTTCTCCAGCACTTTCCACCTTTGTAGACTCAGGGAGCATAAAAACAGACGGAGAGATGCACCTAGGATACCTGTTGGGGAATTCAGTGCACAACTTAAAGACTTGAGTTTAGCCACATTCTGACATTAACTTTCATAGCATTAATTTAATTTGGAGAAAATCTGCTACTTCAAATGGCTAAAGGTATTTATGTGGAAAATTTTCCAAATGATCAACTCTACTGTGTTGCTATTTTCTTTCCCCATGCCTATGTGATTATTTGGCTATATTCCAGAAGTTTTTCTACATGCCTTCTCTTTAGGCAAATAATTTTTTTTCTATCCAGAGGGAGAAGAAAGAGGCACCAAGTTTCCTGCTTTAAAATGAATTACCTTTTGAGTTTAAACCATAGAATCTATAAAAATGAAGAACTTGAGTGTGTCTCCTGTTCCCTTAAGTTTTCCTGTGTCAAATCTTTGATCTCGGTCACTTGGGAGCCAATGCACCTGTGATCAGCTGTGCACCTCCTCCAGCACCTATTTCTCTCCTCGCCACTTGCACGTCTCCTCGTCACTCTTCCTTCCTCACCTCCCAGTGATTCTTCAGCCTCCTCTCTACTGGCTGCCCTTGCCAAGATCACCAATGGCTCCCTGTTATTTAATCCACCGATTATTTAGGATTATAATTGATCCATAGCATTTAGCATCATTGATCCTGTTTTTTCCTTAGCTTCTTTGGCCATTTCTCCTCATTCTCCTAGAGAGTTTCCTCTTCTGTTTCTTAAATGTTGTTTCCTTGGGAACCCATCCTAGGCCGACTTTTCTGCTCTGTACAAGAAAACCTCGGAGATATTGCGGGTTCAGTTCCAGACCCACCGCAAAAAAGTGAGCCTCACAATAAAGTGAGTTGTAAACTTTTTTGTTGGTGGGGGTTCGACTTGAATTTGTAAAATAGGCAATATCTGCGTAGCACAATTAAACAGAAGTGCGCCTCTTTTCCTGATTAATAACATCTGCCCCCATGGCCTCAATTCCTTGCTACTGATAAGATTCCCCACCTGTTTCTCCAGCCCAGATCTTATGAAGGCAGTTTGATCTATGGCCAAACTGAAGCTAATTCCTTTTCTTCCCTGTTTCTCTAAGTTCCCAGTTTTAGTGAGACTCGATCATTCACTGCGCAAGACGGAAACCTTCATTTCTTCCTCTTTTATCTTCCCCCCTCTCCCATAAAATAAACGAACAATTCCTAATTGTTTGATTTTCTTTACATAAATTTTAAATTCATGTCTTCTCCCTACCTCCTACCTGTCCCCCTCCCCCTACTTCATGAAATCATTAACTTGCATCTGGATAACTCTGGTCTTGCCTCCTTGCAATTTATCCTCAGTATCACTGGAGAGGTTTTTCTGATCACCGCATGTCTCTAATCAAAAGCCCTCATGCTTGCAAAGCCCCCACAGGCTGGCCCTCTTGCCGCACCTGCCTCAGTTCTTGGCACTCCCCACCTTGTATTGTTCATTTTGGGTCATACTGAATTTCTTTCAGTTCTTCAAACATACCATGTACTCTCTTCTGGACCTTCTCATATGCGATTTTTTTTTCCTGCCTGGAATATTTCCTGTTCTCACTCCCTCTGGCGAATTCCTGCTTCTTTTTTGGTTCTAACACTAAGAACACTTCCTTTTGGATGCTCTCCTGAATGTTCCAAGCAAAGGTGCCTCTCTCAGGCCTCAGTGTGCCATCAGAGCAAGAGCCATCCTCTATCTCAATCACCTGGGTCTTTGCATCCCCATTAGATTGTCACTTCTGTGAGGACTGGAGCATGTCTTCGTTCAAACGTTATCTCCAGTGTCTTGCAGTGATTGACGTATAGCAGGTGCTCAGTATATATTTGTTGAATGAATGAGTGAGCCTCAACATAAACCATGAACCAGCCTTCTTTATGACACAGGTTCAAATACCTTACTCTCATTTGCAATTTCTTCCTTGCTAGTCCAGTTTCCCTAACTGGAACACCTATTCCTTTTCCACAAAGCAAGCAAAACTTTATTGCTGACAAAGCAACCTATATATCCCAAAGGAAGAAAAACTTTCCAAAGGGTCTGAGAATTAGCATATAGTAATTGTCAAATCCCAGGGTATCTCTTAATTGAACCTTCACAGTGGTTCACTTAGCTTGTACTCAGTGCTTAAATTGAGTAGAACCTCATTAGGGAGGTTGTGTCATGCCTTAGTGAAAATGGGGAGAATGACAAATACAGTTTTCCATGACATAGAGGCGTAGGAGAAAGGGAGCAATCTGGTCTGTGGGTTCTTTAATCTGTGTGTCTGACTACTGACTCCTGATATGGAGATGACGGGGAGGGTAGCCACAGCCATCAAAGGTGCTTGGGATTTTCCTTTTAAATCCCACTCTGGGTTTTCTACTCTGCAAGGATCGAATACATGCTCCCCTCCTTTCCTTGGTCTGTGTTTCTTCCTCATTGCCAACCTCAAGAGCAACCTGACTTTAAAGAACTTCCTGAGAAGTTCTTTAGAATTTAGAAGTTCCTGAGAATTTCCTAGAAGCAAATCTTCCTGAGGGGAAGAAATGGCTCAGCCTACCAGTACTTTTCTGGGTTTCTCTTTATCTCTCATTGCTCATTCTCTCAGTCTGTCTTAGCCACCTTGAACTATTCTCAAAGCTGTGACTAGATGAGGTTCCCAGGGGCAAAATTGAAGAAGTCACCCACTTTCAGATGCCAATCCTGCACCTACACAAGCCTGAGTGCGAGTGCCTCCCGTGGCTCACACTTGTCCTGGCTTTCTGGGCCAGGAAGGCCAGCCTCCCCTCAGCTGTCATGCCTCCTTGTCTCTTCAGATCCTGATTCTTGAGACCCAGCTAGGGGCTGCGTCCTCTGTAAAGATCTTGCTAAATGCAGCAGTCTTTCCCACAGCCCAGAAGGTAGTCATCTCATCTCTCTCCAAATTCTCAGTGGGCCTTCTTTATACGTCTCTGAAGGCACTGCATGAGTATACCTTGTTTAGTTAGTAGGCTTGTCTTTTTGTCTATGTTAAACTATAGACTTCTTAAGAGCAGTCTTTCAGTGTGCTCACACTAGCACGGGGTTTGGCACACAGGTATTGATAAGTCAGTGAGATGAATGGAACCATCAAGGGGAGAAGAGAGAAGAGCATTAGTGGTTAATTACATGGGAATGGGAGGGCGAGAGGTGCACCTGGGCTCTGGGGCTGGTCTGCCTGGCTGCCGCTTCCTGGGTGTGAGAACGTGGACAGGTTGCATCACCTGTCTATGCCTTCATTCCTTTATCTTTAACATGGGATCAACAATGGTACCCCAACATAGGGCTGTTGTGAAGTTTAAATGAGCTGAAACATGGAAAGCTCTTAGCACAAAACCTAATGCACAGTGAACACCTCAGTATTCAGGATCCAGAATAAAAAGGGTCTAGTGAAGGTATAATCCATGGGAAATGCAGGTGTGCACACTAAGGGTAAAGCATATTTGTGACTGATGTCACAAATAGTTATATCAAAATCATCAATGGGGGAACAGAGGCAATGGCCTCATACTCCCTGGAGAACCCAAGTGACTACTGTTTTGAAAAGACGTCTCATACCTAATTGAGTAGAAGAGTAACTTGGGCAAGAAGGTGATAAGGGAGGCTGCCCGACAAGGCAGTAGAGGAGGCCCAAAGGAGTCTACAGGTATTAAAACAGATATTTAAAGGTGCTCTGGTATAATATCTGCTGATTTTAATGAGGATGGAAACATAATGTATGGGAAAGTCATGTTTCTGCTGCCATCTACAGTCAAAGTGCAATTTTTAAAGTTTCTTCTCACACACAGACACACACACACACACACACACGGCATTCTTTCAAAATGAGTGACAATATAGTTTGGTTTAAGTGGGTTAAGTAATTGAGGTAATTTGGGCATTTTTATTATAGTATTTTATTTGTTCTTTTTTTTTAAATATGTATATTTAAGCAGTAACGTAGCCTCTTTACCATCTCGAATTATGTTAAAACTTATCAGAAGACTGCTATAATAACTCACTTCAGAGTTTCATCTGTCAGATGGAATTAGCTGCCAGTGTGGCAGCCAACAGAAATTTTGAGAGTTCATACAATGATTTCAATGAAGAAAGAGATGGATTGGATTTTACCTCATGTTTTCCTGCCCCATGACCTGCAGTTTCTCTGGTTGTTATTAGAATTATTGTAAATTGCGTTTTATTGTTTGAATATGAGAAATCAACCAAAAGCAAATAAAACAATGTGACTGTGATGTCACCTCTGAAATGCCTTCTGCCACTATGCTTTTATCCATGTCAACTCCAAGACATTGATGATCTTTTTCCAACTTCCCTGTGCATTATCTTTAAAGGGTTAAATATAGACAAGAATTATTGGAAAAGCGTTTGATGGAGAAAAGAGAAGTGGCTCTTCAAGAAGCACATGAAGAAGAAGAGAGAGAGAGGCGGCTAGAAGCCCTTAGGAAACAGGTGTTTTTAATTTGGAAATTTTCATGGGTGGTTTAAAGAATGTTTCTAAGTGCTCTTAATAACATTATTACTAGGGCTTAGTTCATGAGATCTGCTCTATAAAATGTAACTTTTCCAAATTGGGACACTGATCTTCATTCCTGGGAGCAATTAGATTTGTGTTGAACCGTTTCCAGGTTCTTGGTATATTAAAAAGAACTTTATCAGCCCCCTTTTTAAAAAGTTCTCCCAAGATTTAAATGCAGCCGCATTACCTCTAGTTTAACAGCTGAATACCAATATCCATTTATAACAGTGAAACTCTGCATCTAGCCCAAAGACTTTATTCTCCTCAAAAAACCTGTTAAAGCTTGAGCAACCTAATCTTCTTTGGGGTAGGAAATATCCTATAGGCAACAAACATGTTAAAAACCACTTTTTAAAAATACGATTTTTGTGGAAAAATAAATATCTCCCATTGCTTTATCTAGTCAAATTAGGCAAAAATTTAGAAAGAAGACAGTAAGTGGCAAGATTAGGAATTTAAGAACTTGGGAAAGGTGATAAAATAGTTTTACCTGGTAATTTTTCAGAGTTTTTAACCTGGAAGTGATTAGTTCAACTCATAAGCTCTGATGTCTTCATTGACACTATTTCCCAACTCATAGGAAATGACTGTCTGGTTTCCCTTCAAAGCCAGTGGAGGCAACATAGGACCTTGGATAAGAACTTGGCCTCTAGTGTCCTTCAAACCTGCTACAACCTGGTGCACTACTCATTGGCAGGAGAAACTTAGATCTTTTACTAAAACCACCCTAAGCTTCATTTCCCCCTTGGAAAAATGGGAATAATATTAGTACCTGCCTGATAGGTTTGTAGTAATGTTCGTTCACATTTTCTGAATATTTACTAAGTATAAAGCTCTCTTCTAAATGCTCTTAGGTTTTACCTCATTTAATCTCTACAAAAGCCTCATGGTGTAGGAATGATTAATATTCCTATTTTATAGAAGAGGAAACTGAAGAGGCACAGAGGTTCCCCAGAGTCACACAGCTATAATAATAAATGTCAGACTGGATGCAAACCAAGAAAGTCTAGGTAAATAGGAGAGTGCAGAGGAATCGTAAATGCACCCAACTGTTATATCGTCTTCTTTGAAAAAATAGATTAGAGAAATAAATTCAAAGCATAGGAATGTTAAGTCCTGGTCATCCTAGATTTAACAACATTTAAATTAGTCAATCAATTGCAAATTATATCCCATGGCCTTCTGGGGACAAAACAATGTCACTATTACTAAAAACATTCTTGTTCAAAATATAACTTTGATAACTACAGAGTCTATATGATTAGAGTTCTTTCCATTTGTGAACCCTTTGAAAGAGGAAATATCTGTTCTGGTTACCTGTAATCAGAACTATAGTACCAGTAAGATTTTGGCTAGGAAACCGCTGATAATTCAAGTGTGTTCAACTCCCCAGTGTGTTTGACACCCCCAGTTAGGTCATTATAGTTTCTACATGGCATTAAAAATGCCATTTCCTTAATGCTAATTCTTGACTTCAGGAATTAAGAGGCAGGTGTTACTAATAGTGCATGTAATTTATAAAATTAGTGGCTTCCTTTCATTAGGACACAGATTTGAATGATTTCAATTATCAGACAGAGTAAGGGCATTCTGGGTTAAAGTAACTGCAGTTGTTCAGCATAAAGGGGAACAATGGTTTACAACAGTCCATGGAAATCGAGTTGTCGGGTACAATGGAAATTCACCCACCTGGCCCTATAATGACAACAAACTCTACTTTACCCATGAATAACACGCTCTCGATTCAGCTTAATCAGGTGAAACTTTTTTAAAAGTTTTATGAGGTTGTCAAGATGTCCATAGATTGCTAGTGGTTAAAAATGTTTTTTTTTTAATTTTGGTTACTTTCAAGCTGTTTGAATATGTGGGTTTCCTATATTAGATTTCTTATGACATTGTACCAGACAGACAAATTTTTATCTAAATTTAATCATAACTAATTATTCAGTCATTAGCAAACAATTACATATCACAACCTTTTAATATTATATTTTGTTTCTAAACTATTAACTCCTTTGTGGATCTCGAGGCCTGGCCTGTTTTCATATTCTTTCTACCTTTCCCTCATAGGTTTTATCTTTAATAAAATTTGTTAACTTCAATGGACATTAAACATTAATAATATTGCCCAGAAGTGTTCAGCCTGGATCTTGTTCCAAGTAGCCATGCTTTCTCTTTTTAGGTTGCTATTGTTGCTCAATTTGATCCTGTTAGAATGATGTCAGATACAATGGCATCGAAGGCAAGGATTGGTATTGGAATTGAAGAAGAATTTATTCTTCAAAAGCCACTCTTCACATTGAATACATACAATGAACAGCAGGTAATTATGGGAATTCACATGATTGATGCAAAAGCCATGATGATGATAAGAAGAACTGCAGACGTGTGTGTTTTGGGTTACAAGTCATTTTCAATATTTACATTTGAATACCACACATATCAGCATAATTTTTTACTTCTAAGTGGTAGCATATAATTACTGCACAATTCTTTATAAAATAGATGATAGGTTACCATAGAAAAAAGTTTATCTGAAAATGTTATGACTCTATCATTGAAAATTATTTTTTAAATTTAAAAATTTTACAAGATTTTACTTTAAAGTTGTGTTAATATTGTATATTGGTGGTGAATATTTCTCTATCAGATTCAGAATTTGTTTAAATTTATAACATAAATCCTTTTAAAGAAACAACTGATGATGCTGAGGGAAGGTTTCAGAAATTAAAATGAACAGAAGACAATACATCAGAGCTAATGATAAAATAAAGCATGTTCTGTGGAAACAGTATTAAGGGATTATTTAACCATTTCTAGAAAATTTGATTCATTTTACTGCTGCTGTAACTGAGAATGGATTTTAAAAAGATTTTTTAGTTGAATGGATGGAAGGGAGAGAGGACAGATGAATCCCTGAATGCTCTATCCCTGAACTTAAGGGAGAAAGCAGTTATTAATTTCGCCCATTTGAGGAGAGCTGCTAAATGCTTATTTAATTATTTAAAAAGCAGGAAACTTCATTCATCCATTGACAAGTAAATCGAGTGTGCCTCAACTATATGTTGCATACTTTCCTAGGGCATACAAAGATGGACAATTCATTTATTAATTGGACAAATATTGATAGAGCATAACTATGTCAGGCACTGTGTGGGTGCCACCCTGAACAAGGTAGACCTGTACTATGTGGAGGAAGTGAGCAGGGTAGCTGGGTTGGGAGGGCAAGTAACAAGTATGGGGATAATGCCTCGGGGTTCAGATCACCTCCGTAATGGAGGTAAGGGCTACAGCAGCCAGTTGAAGGGAATGAAAGGTTAGCCCTGACTGGAGGAGTCAGAGAAAGTGTCAAAGAGGAAACTTAAGTACATCCTACTCGAAGATTTCTGGCAGTGGAAACAATATGCATTCCAGATGATTAAGCTGAAAACAAAAAAATAGATTGGAGGTGGGGTGGGAGTAGGGAGAGAGATAAATTAGAAGGGTGCTTCCAGAATCCAAAGCGGAGGGCAGCTGGGGCTTGTGAAGAATTGAAGTCAGAAGCTAGAAAGCTCTCAGGTACCTGGGCTAAGGAAATAAGGGTTTCACCAGGCAGAAGAGGATGGAAAGAGGTCCTTACCGGTTTGTCTTCAGTGTAAGGTACATGGCAGGCTGGATGCCGGGAGCTGAGACGACACAGCGATTAGGGTCAGACTGTGAAGAATATAGGTCTTGCTTGCCAGAGACATTTGACCTTTATCCTGTGGAGAGAGGTGAGACTTGGAAGCAGGTGAATTACCTAATCAGATTGGTTTTAGCAATATGTCCTGAATGGAAAATCGGGGGGTGGGGCATGCAGTCATAACCTGTAAGATGGTAGTCCTCACAGTAGTGGGGAGAGGGGCGAGAATGGCTCTAGCTGAGGGAGAGGGATGGTAATGAAAGTGAGGATAAGTCTAAACTAGGCAGTTTGTTCCACTATTTACTGGCTGTGTGAACTTGTATAAGGTATTTTCCATCTTTCTGTCTTGTGTTTTTCATCTGTAAAATAATAATTCGAGAGGTTCTTGTGAGGATTAAGAAAATAAATGTCAGTTGCCTGGAATATTGCCTGGCACCTAGTAGTAA
Organism: Rhinolophus ferrumequinum; assembly: GCF_004115265.2. Classification (NCBI taxonomy): domain Eukaryota; kingdom Metazoa; phylum Chordata; class Mammalia; order Chiroptera; family Rhinolophidae; genus Rhinolophus; species Rhinolophus ferrumequinum. The sequence goes on from NC_046291.1 coordinate 63,813,737, forward strand.
TTCAGTAAATTATCATCATTAGGTGTTGCTGCCATTTCCATATAAGCAGATATAAGGAAAAACAGAAGTAGGGAGAGAGAGAATTTTTGTTCATGTCGTGTGTAGGGTGAAAATGTCCAGTGCACATTTACAAGAAACTGATCGGCTGCCTCTGGGGAGGAATTGGGAAGAGGGAGGTCGGCATGCAAGGGAGATTTCTATTTCACTTTGTTTATTCAAAAAATAGAATAACAGAAACACTTTAAACCTCACGACCCCAGAGCTGAGAAGAGAGTTGAATCCTGGAGATAACGAGGGGGTCAACAGCACACAGGTGGAGCATGAATCCCCGGAAGTGGATGAAAGTGAACAGGGAGACTATATTGGAGCCGAAGAGGAGAAACCTAAGGCTCAGGCACAAATATGTTAGTTGTTAGACATAAATCTCCATATTATTCTTGACTTACATGCATCATTGCCCCTAGTCTCTGTATCTGATCAGTTGCCAAGATCTATTCTTCCCTTCACAGTGCTTCTGACAGTTATCTCTTCTCTGCTACCAGCCACGCTTAGGCATTTATTACCACATGTCTGGACAATTGTAGTAGACCCCTAACCATTCTCCCTGTCTCCATTTCTTCTTTCCTTGCCACCTTAATTTATCCTGATCTTACAATCAGATCCATCTTTTTATGCAGTGACAATGATTCTATTACTTCCGTGCTAAAAACAGAAACAAACACACCTTCAGTAGCTCCCCAGACTCCGTGGCATAGCCTTCAAGCCTTTAAAATTCAAATCCCAGTCTTAGAAGTGTCTTTCTGCAGTGTTCCCCCGTGGGACTTTACCCAAGCTGCCCTGATCCCACACTGAACTATTTCACCTCTAAGTTTGCACGTGTCTTCCTTACTTGCTCAATCTCTCTTCCTCTCTCCTTTGCTTTATAGAAGAATAAGTTGGACTTTACAGTTAACTCAAGTGCTCCCCTTTACCTGAGACCAGGAGATGTACCTACTCTTGGGATAGCAGTCACACGTTACCGAAAAAAAGTATATATCTGTGTACGATCTTATTACCCCTCTCAAACAGCTCCTTGAATGAGGGGCTGCTTTCAATCTTCTAAGGGGACTTCAAGTCCATGTAAAATGCTTCGTTAGCTGAAATCCATACGTGGCTACCTTCTTATCATTGCAAACAGCACTGTTGACATTTAATAGTCATAGAAGAAGGGATAAGGTCCAATCAGCTATAAATGAAAACAAAAATTGAACTACTCATATGTCTAGTCCCACTTAGAAGCAGATTGATGGAAGCATTTTCTAGTTCTGCTTGAAATAGAAATCCGGCCTTGGAAGAAAAGTCGTATTGATTTTGTTTTTCAAGTAATGGCCATGTGTTCAAACTTAATTTACATATTGCCAAGTGATGGAGAAATTAAAATGTTTATTTAAAGACATGCACAAGGTTGCAATTTAGATTTATTTTATTTTAATCAATGGTTGTCTGTGTTATCTAATTCCAACTATCAGTAAATAATGAATCAATGATAGTAATGAAAGTAAGCTTCTTCTCATCTGTTAGTCATTTTAAAGTGTTTTATTTTGACTAGTATGCAATATTCCATACATCTTATATTGGAAACTACTGATACACTGGAAAGTGATAATGTCAAAAAGGTTTTGGACATTTTCAGTAAAAATAACCAGAATATAGTCACTGTATATGCAAAATTTATTGTCATGTAGTCATCTATCCAGAAATAGCAATTATGCACCTTGGGGAAATATGGAACTAAATGATAAAATTTACTTTAGTTCAATGAATTGCTATTTATTTAAATTGTATTTTATTTCTACAGATAATTTCTGACCCTAGACTTCGTTTTGAGTTAGCACTTCGAGAAGCTGGACTTCATAAAACCTTTTATGCCAAAGAGATACTACCAAAAATTAGTCCTCCAAAACCTCCAAGAAAGGATATGGAGTCTACTGTATTTAAAACCTAGAGTTCATCTTCAAATCCTATTAGACATAAATAATATCTTTTCTGAATACATTTATATGTATAATAATTTCTAGTTTTTAAATTTTTAAAAAATACCAGACATAGAAATCATGGCATCTTTAAAACAACTTTGCTTTTGTTTCATGATTCTTAGAATTTTATGTATTTCGAATATCTTTGTTATGTTTAATAATACTAAATTCTCCAAGACTATGAAAATTAATTATGACACATATGGTACATATATTATTATTTAGTAAATTGTGTTTTGGATGTTACATTACCCCATGAAAAGAGCTCAAAACACCATTTGTGAGAATTATAATTTATGTTGCTGTCACCAGCCAGCATTCATTTCTGCCTGTTATTTCAGAATTTGACTTTTTAATTATACAATCTTCATTATCATTAATATTTCAATTATTTCTTAATTATTATAAGAGGAGACTCAACCTTTTTCTAAATTTAGAAACCAATTTGGTACACCATGTTTACTGCAAACCAATCATCCAAACAATTTCATTTTGCAAATTAGCCCATAAGAATAAATTAGAAATTAGAAATAGCATTTTAAGCATGGGAATATGTTTTGGCTTGGAAAACAATGTGTATGTTTGTTTAGAAAGAATATTTTAAAATTTATAATTAGAGTGCTATCAAAATGTCTACATTACCTATCAAATATCTAGATTTTATAGGAAGGGGATGTTTCTAATAAAACTCAAGCATAGTTTTTCTTTCTTTCTAATGAACCACACAAAGCCACGTAGCTGGTGACGCACAGGAGGACGTCGTGATATCATTTTGAGAACCACAGAGAGTTGTACTTATGGTTCTGATGGAAACATTTAGTTGGGATTGGCCAGCAGTGCAGCTGTTACCTGTGCCCTTATTCATTTTCTTTCTTTTTAAAAATGGTATTAATAATAGATATCATTCACTGAGCACAGACTGTGTGCTCAGCACCAAGTATACGTACTTTACATATATTGTCTTATTTGACCATCATAACAACCTTATGAGATTTTCATTTCACATAATAGGAACTAAGTTGAAAAAGATAAATATAATTTGGCCTAAATCAGTTGTTTTTCAAACTGTGAGTCATTAAATCAATCTAGTGAGTCCTGATCAGCATTTTTAATGAAACAAACTAAAATAAATCTGAAATACAAATGGCTGATGAACATATAAAAAGATGGACATACCAGTTAAAACCCCCAATGAAAGAAATTGGACACCACTGCCTTTAATCCAATGATTAATAAATGGTACAGCCTGATTCAATTCCACATCTTTGCTGATGATGGTCTTGTCTCAAACTGAATGGAAACAATATAATCAATCTACCTGGTAGGAAGTCCCTGAGGTTCCCACCAACATATCCTCCAACACACCCAAACACTTGCTCTGGCAGTGTCTAGCAGTTGGAGCAACTCTTTCTATCAAACACCAACCTTTGATGTCTGTTTTGTGTTTCATCCCCTTCGACCCCATCAGAATTTCTCTTTTTCGATTATGCTCTTTCTGTCCTATATCTTCAAGTTCTCCCTTAACCTAACATTCTCCTCTAGTTACCAGGCTATTTCTCTGCTCCTCTTCTTAGGTAAACCATCAATAAAACAAAAAGGGATCCTACTGAATGGGAAAAGATATTTGCCAATGATATATCTGATAAGGGATGAATATCACAAATCTATAAAAAACTCACTCAACTCAACTCCAAAAAAACAAACGACCCAATTAAAAAATGGGCAGATTAGTTCATTCACTTATTCTTTTCTTTAGAATCCTGAGGGTTGCTAGATGGGCGGGAGGGATGGGGGGTGGGGAGGAGGGTGAGGGGATTGGAAGGCAATCGGTGACCATAGGATGGCCACGGGCTTGAAAATTAATCTGGGGAACGTAATTTGGTGGTTACCAGAAGGTAAAGGGGTTGGGGGGTGGGGGATGAGGGTGAGGGGGATCAAATGTATGGTGATGGAAGGGGAGCTGACTCTGGGTGGTGAACACACAATGTGATTTATGGATGATGTGATACAGAATTGCACACCTGAAATCTATGTAATTTTACTAACAATTGTCACCCCAATAAATTAAAAATAAATAAAAAAAAAAAGGGCAGAGGACTTAAAGAGACATTTTTCTAAAAAGAACTTCTTTAAAAAAAAAAAAAGATTTTATTGGGGAAGGGGAACAGGACTTTATTGGGGAAGAGTGTGTACTTCCAGGACTTTTTTTCCAAGTCAAGTTGTTGTCCTTTCAATCTTAGTTGTGGAGGGCGCAGCTCAGCTCCAGGTCCAGTTGCCGTTGCTAGTTGCAGGGGCATAGCCCACCTTCCCTTGCGGGACTCGAGGAGTTGAACTGGCAACCTTGTGGTTGAGAGCCCACTGGTCCATGTGGGAGTTGAACCGGCAGTCTTCGGAGTTAGGAGCACAGAGCTCCAACCGCCTGAGCCACCGGGCCAGCTCTAGGTAAACTTCTTGAAAGAGTTGCCTGTAGATATGTGGTGTCTTCTCACTTTCCAGTTACTGTCACTCATTCTCATTTAGCTTTGCCTTCAACCTCCACTGACACTGCTCTTAGCAAGGTCACCAATGAACTCCATATTGACAATCTCGGTGACCATTTTCAGTCTTCATCTTACTGACTTCAAAGCAACATTTGACTCAGTTAACAATGACCCCGTCTTAGAACATGTTCTTCTGTTGGCTTCTATGACACCCATCTACTTTACCTCCTACTTTACCTCTCTCCTCGGTCTCCTTTGCTGACTCCCCCATCTCTGTTGATCTCTAAGTATTAGAGAGCTCCGGGATTGGACCTTTCAGCTTTAACCTTCTTTATTTTTGAGTCGCCCAAGGGAAGATTCTTAAAGACTGTACTTTAGTTTTAGCTTTTAAATTATATCTTTTGAGTGTCTTTTAATTTACAGGTCTCCCCCTTCCCCTTTTTTTTCTCTTGAAATATATTTGTTGAAGAAATTTACATGTAGAATTTCCTAATTTGGATTTTCTGACTGTGTCCTGTTGGTATAATTTAATATGTTCCTCTGAGTTTGCTATAAATTGATAGTTAAATTTAGAAGCTTTATCAGATATCAGATTTGGGTGTTTTTATTAAGACTACTTAATTATGGTGTTATGTTCACCCATCAGGATTCATTATCTGTTTGGGCCTTGTTTTGAAATTTTAGCTAATACTAATTCTCAGAGCCTAGATCCATTAATTAATCACAGATTGCATGATAGAAGTATTATAATTCAATCACTCCTTGATAAGCTGGAAACATTACATAAAGAAAAATTTCCCTCTTCTGGTATTTAGCAGAATAAGAAAGGTATGCTAAGTGTTTAAGTCTTTTTATTTTCTTCAATTACAAGTTTTCTAAATAATTAGTTGGTTTTCTAATATCCTCCAAAGGTAATCAGTTGTGTTCTATTTTTATGAAGTCATGGATTTAAAGGTATTTGATGTTTCAGTCTATTAAAGTATTATCCTTATTGCTGTTCAAATGATTCCTTCCTTTCCCAGAGGAAGCCTTTTTAGTTTGGTTCATGGATTCTAAGCCAACCTAATAGATTTATTTGATAACTTCCTTGCTATTCCAGTTATTTATTGCTTTTTAACAAAACTTAATCGTTCAAAGCTACAATTTTCTACCATCTCTTATAGTTTTGTGGGTTGACTAGTCTCTACCATAGGGTTCTTGCTTGAAATTTGTGTTTTATATCACTGCGGTAACAAATCACCACAAGCTTAGTGGCTTAATTAAGTTTTAATTAATTAAGACAATGCAAACTCATTGTCTGATTGTTCTGAAGTTCAGAAGTCTGAATTGTGTCTCACTGGGCTGAAATCTAGCTGTTGATGGGCCTGCATTCCCATCTGGAGACTCTAGTGGGAAACATGCCTGTTCTGCATCAATTGTGATGATCGTGTAGTTTTTCTTCCTTAATTTTGTTCATGTGATGTATTGCATAAATTGATTTTCATGTTGAACCGCCCTTGCATTCCAGGAATAAATCCCACATGTTCGAGGTGTATAATCCTTTTAGTGTGCTGCCAAATTCAAGTTTGCTAGTATTTTGTTGAGGATGACATCAACATTTTTGAATATAATTTCATTTCCTTAAAAAATGGAAAATTCTTCATTGTGGATCTTTGTTTTTCATTCAAAAAAATTTTATTTTATTTTTTTGTATTTCTTAGCTTCTATTTACCTTAAGCCTTATTTGTTATATTTTTATTCATTTCATTTTTTTGTTTACTTTCAATTCTGAAATGTTTTTCTTTTATTTATAATTTTTTCCTGAGACTATATCACCTAATTTCTGAGTTTTCCTAATTCTGATTAATGTTTTTTCATATCTTGTATCATTTTCATATTTTTTAACTTTTAGATTATAATTTTAATCTATGTTGTGGTAATGTCTCTCTGGCATTCATTCCTTATCTATAGGGATGTTATTATGCTTCTTAATCTGTTTTTTCATGTTAACATAAAGATCTGATTTTTTTCTTTGCTCATTTATCCTTGAAATTAATTTGCCTTAACTTTTAGGGGCATTTGTTGATCGAGATAGTTCCTACAACTTTATAGCTCATGAGTTCTCTCTTTTGTTATATTTGTGCAGGGTTCAAACAATTTGGCAGCTTATTTTCTGCAGATATGTCCTCCACTACTTTTACCTGGGCCTGCCATTTCCCTTAACTCTGTTGTTCCTGTGCTGCTCAATTGGATTCTCTTTGCAGCAATTTCTGATCATTGTGGGGCTTTGTCCTAGAAGTAAGTTTTGACTACTTAGGCTGGGAATTTGGGAACCAGACTTCTCTGGCCCCTTCAGACTTTACTGCAAACTCTTTGTACTTGTTCACAGTTAGTGTAAAATTCTCAGTTCCAGCTGAAACAGCTTCCAGCGAGGACTTCTTGACTCTTTTTAGGTTTCTCAGATCCATCTGATGCCCTTCATTTGCCAATGTCCTACAAAGATGTTGGTATAGTCAGGTCGTATAGTAGTCAGTGGTTACTCTTTACCCATTTATATTTGTTAGTGTATGGGGATACCTTGTCACCAACTATGGAAGATTATTCCCATGAGTTTTTGGTGGTGTTGTCTTGTCTTTTTTCTTTTAGAGACCAGTCTGAAGAGATTCAAATATTATGTCACTTCTGCTGTCATTTCCCCAGAACCTGTTCAAACTTAATTCTTGATCCTAACTGCCTTTTTTGCACTGGACATGCTCCTCCCTCATCTCAGTAATGGAACCACCATCCACCACATTATGCAAACCTGAAATCTTCAAGTCACTTATTATGTCCCACCCCTTCCTTGTAACATCTGATCTATCTAGACCTATCAGCTTTCTATCTTCTCCACTGGAACCATGCTGCCAATGGAAAATATTTGCTGTGCTTTGTGGCTTCCCAGCCACACCGTTCTCATATATGGAGACTATCCCACGTTGTGCATCCATCTCCCACATCAGAAACTAGACACTCAATTTCTCCAGTCTTTCATTGTATATTCTCTGCCAATCAAATGCACCGATTTGAGATTATATTCATAAGAGAGCGAGTATATGAGAAGGCAAGAATCCATTTTTCTGGTAAGGGTGGCAATGGAGGATAAAAGCTTCGGGGGATAAAAGTTTCATAGCTTTAGTATCTAGCACTCAGGGTTGGTGATACAAGCAAAGGTGCATGGGACTAGCAGAGCAGCAGTGGGAACTCAGGGAGGCAGTCTCCTAGCGATGGCTGACCATCTTCCCTAGTTGGTAGCCTCAAACACAGACTCTCTGGCCCTCCCAAAAATTCTAGGAACTACGTAATGCCCTTTAATAAATTGCTTTCCTATTTAAACTAGCTTAGGTGGGTTTCATTGTTTGCTACTGTCTTCAGAAAGTAGGAAGAAGAGAACATTTCCATTTTTAAAACAGCATCTTAATTGCTAAATGCCATTTTTTTATAGCTATAATATCCACTCTATGGAAGAACCAACTAAAAATTACTTTCTCCTCAAAAACTTCAGCCTACTTGTACATATGCTAAGTCCTATATAACATCTTTTTTTAAATCATGAAAAGGGTGTGGCTTTCTACCTGGCATATATTTGGTTATTTTTTATGGGGCCCCCATTTTCTTGGGTTTTATGTTGCCCTCATTAAAACAGCTCCATTATCTCTTCGGCCATGCTAGATTTTAAACCTAGGACACAGAGGTAAAATATGAAATCATTTTGAAGGTAAAAGGTATTTTTAAGGGAACTTGGGAAAATTAAAGACTTTTTAAAACCAACACTTTGCCTGGAAAATTTATGAGGAGAATCTAAAATACAAACTTTTTAAGAACTCCATCAAACCCCAGAAATGGTGAAGTTTGACTGAAAAAGAAAAAAGGGTCTGACTGTTCTACTGTTTCTGACATTTGTTTTGGAAAATGGTTGTATGCTTGCTGATGCATTTGAGGATGAACACTTGATACATTACTGCCAGGGTGCCCAGCGGGAAAGTGTTCAGGAATGGAGGCATCGAGCATTTAGGAACAGTGACTATTTCACTTTGAGACTCAATGCAGCACTGGATTATCATCATATTAATTAATAGAATTCACAAGCTGCATGACCTCTTCTGAAATAAAGTCTTAGTCATTAGGGAGGAATGGGGCATCAAAACTGTCCTGTTCTCATCATATTTTTTAAAACTCTAGAAAAATGTTTTCCAACCTCGACAAGTAATTTTCCTTTTTACACTAAGTGCCTGTGTTCTTTTTCCTACTTTCAGAGTCTAACTTTTTGCACTGCTTAAACTGATTCAGGTTTATATTTAAATACACATTTCTAATGTCTCTGTAGGCCTTAGTAATTTTACCAAATACCTTTTTTCTTCAGAGAATTTATTATTTCATATGTGAGAATGTAAGTGTGGGGAAGAGTGGTTGCATTATTTTCCTTCTGTTTTGCACATTTTCCCAGACATGTCAATATTACTTAGCACCACATATGTTTAAAACTCATAATATTTATAAACAATTTCAAAAACAATTTGCTTATATTTATAAACAATTTCAAAAACAATTTGCTTACATTTCTTTAGACATTTTATAAATATTGTATTAATTTAAAATGCTTACCTTCACAGTATATTTAAAACAAATGCTGCACAAAATGTCCTGTTACTATTGAAATGTTATAAACTAAATTGGGATGATTATTAAAAGTAATATTTATTTTTAAACCTACTAAAATGAAATAAAACCTTACTTGGAAGTGAAAATACTTGACTTGCTAAGGGAAATCCAGCACACTGCAACGTGAATTTATGTCAGTTTGGATTAGGACCCTGCTATCTGGAAAGTAAAGATTCAGGTAATGTGAAGAGAATATTTTCTCATCCATATATATATATCGTTGTTATATCGATATAGTTAAACTGACTTAAAAGTGAAAGCCTCGGAGCTTCTTTATTTTAATGTTTCTAGATAATTTGCTTCCCCCCCCCCACTTTCTCAGTCCAAATTTATGGTTTAATTCAATTCAACAAATATTTACTGAAATTATGACATAAGATAGTCTCTGCAACCATTGAAAAGAATGAGGATTGTGGTAATGGTTGCACAACTCTCTGAATATTCTAAAAACCATTGAATTATATACTTGGAGTAAATTGTGCGGTGTGTGAATTATGTCTCATTAAAGGTGTTACCAAAAAAGAAAAGAAAAAGGATAGTTACGTGGGCTACTATGAAAAGAAAACCAAGATGCATTGTATAGGCGAGGGTCGAGAGCAACAACAGAAGAATACTTACAGAATAATCCTGTTTATGGAATAAATAATGCAAATTTCTGGAAGGATATCTAAGAAACTGTCAGCAACTGTTACTTTTGGGTAATCAGAATGGGAAGTTTTGGTGGAGGGGTGAACAGGCAAGTGCTACTTTTCCCTTTATACCCTTCTATACTGTTTTGATGTTTCCCACAAGCCAGTATTAGTTTTATAATAATGACTTTAAAAGCCAAATATTTTATAAGGTGCTGTATGTCAGATGTTGGGGAATCTAAGAGTTCCAGAACCTGCATAAAATACGCTCTGTGATGGGCAACACCTCACAGAGGTATGAGGTGGATATGGGTCAGCCAATAAAGGCTTTGTGACCCACTGAATGGATGGATAGGTGAACTATATGAATTTGCCTGTATATAGGATACTCAACCAACCACTGTTTTGAATAGCTACTTTGAATAAGGAGAAATATACAAGGTAGAAAGACATAGTGTAAAATAAATTCTTTCTCTTCATAAAACATGTTCAGAATTTGGCTGAAGAGATAAAACATTTCACATACATATTTAAGAAAACATACAAGTAAATGGCAGTAGATATGAGAGAACTACAGAGCAAGACACCTCTTGTCCTACTTGCTTCCCTGAAGGGTTGTGATCCATCTCCTCAGCTTCTTGGGACATTGGAACAGCTCGTGTGTTCTTCCTTCCTGCCTTCCCTCCTGTCCCTGTCCACCTTATGTGTAGAGATAAGAAAGAATTAGGAAGTGAGGGGGACAGAAAAGGTAGACCAGTTTGAATGGGTCCAAAGGTTGGTGTCAAAGAGTGGAGGGAGTTTTGTGCTAGACTTAGTGTGTGGCATATAAATATGTCTGAAGTTAAAACATGAAACCGGGACACCATTGCAGAGGACTTCTGTGGTTGGCCATGATCAAGACTGCCCTCAGAAAGCCTCTCTGTGGAGAAATGAAAAATCTCCTAGTCCTCTACACGGGTTGATGTAAAGGAAATTGCATAACCTGTTGTGCAGGCAAAGAAATGAAAGGTTGTAGAATATTATGCAGCAAGAATATTGGGACTCAGAACTCAAACATTAGGCAGGGATGATTGTTCTAAGTGACGCGCCTTGTTGAGAGGCTCACAGGGTTGCGGCATTTTTTTCCTGGGTGATGACGGGACGCTTCCCGTAGGGAAGATACACTTCTGGGAGCCCTTTCGTTCAGACCTGGCAGATTTTTCACCCCTGCAGGCTGCTGACCATTGTCACACTTCCTTGGTCTGTCACCATGAGGGAAGAAATGCTACACTATTCAGATGATTCTTTGGTGCTTGTTAAACCTAGAAAGCAGTGCCTATTTGTATCTGGGGGTTTCACTTTTATCGTCCTCCATCCTTACCCCCTTCTCAGACACAGGCCTGTGGACCCTTGAAGAGCAGCCTAAGATGTTTGGACTTTATCGTTTATGCAGCACAAAATAGTTCAAGCTTCTCTGGGCATAGAAACAAAGACAGTGATTTCGGAAGGCTAGCATGAGAGCAGGGTACAAGATGGATGGTGTTGGGAAAATAGGAAATCGGGGAAACCATGTATGATTACTTAGAATAAATCAGGTGTGAGGTGATGTGAAAGTGGGTGTAGTGGAGCCTCTGATCCTTATCACTGCAAGGGAAAAACTGAACTCTGAAGTCATTCATTCCTTACCCTCTTGCAAAGTTCCTTTAGAGGTGTTGAGGAGCAGGTCTGTCTACCCAGGAAGCCTTGGGCAAATGAAAAGATGAATACCTCTCCTGAGCATGAAGGTGTGATGACTGGCCTGGCTCTAGCTTCTCCTTTCCTACTGTCCAAATGGGGTATTTCTGAATCCCAAACAGGACACTCAGTGCTCTTCCGAAATCTGTGACCAATCCTGCTCCCATGCATGGAGTGATAAGAATGGCCCCCATCACTCTGCATCAAGCCCTAGACACTGCTATTCCTTTGGTCAGCACGTCACCCTGTGCCCCGGGCCTGGCCTGCTGCACCATATCCTGTCTATGGTTACTTCTTTCTTGTTCCTTGGTGATGGTTTTGCTGCCTGTGGTATTCCAGGACCCAGAGGTTGCGTTCCCTCACCGAAACCTCCAGCTCCTGTGATACCTACCTTCACGTGTCTCCTACTCCCAGTCACCTATGAGATGGGCACTATTGTTAGCCTTATTATACGGTTAGGGAAACTACGGAACAGGAAGGGGACTTACCTTGCCCAGTATTACACAGCTCCTAAGAACCTAGATTTAAAGCCGTGTAACATGGCCTCTGATCCCTGAAGTCTGCTGCCTGCTAGTCTCAGGGTTTGCCTGCCTGTCCATCCTCCTCATCAAGAGTGTATAGAACTATGTTGGGCATCTAGAGAAAGTGATGGGGCATAGCAACAAGCCAGATATCGTGACTCCTCTTCAGGTTTTTACCTGATTATGGACTCCAATGTATTATAATGGTGTAATTTAAGAAATGCTGAGAAAGTTCCCTAGCAATCCTCCTACCCCTCCACTATCTCCTATTATCTGGAATAGATGCTGAATTTCTTTCAATCATGAAGCACATAGGAAAATGTGAGTCCTACAGAAGGGCTATTATTGTAAGCCATTGTTTCCAAGGTCTATTCTACTGAATATTCTTTTCCAAGATTGAGTCATGCACCAAATACCGTCCCAGTAATGACTCTAAAATAAAGTCTCACTTCCTTTTTATACATAATTGGTTTTGCCATAACCACCATTCAGTATTTTTACCTGTTTCTCTTCTGTACATTTCTGGAAATGCCTACACATTACAAAAACATGTCCTGCTTGAAACTTGTCGTCTTAGACATCCCTGTGGCTCCTCAGATACATTTTTGCCATCTCATATTTGGCCTCACTTAAGCAGTTGCTGTTTTCCTTCCCAGCTTTGCTTTAAGCATGAAAACAGGGCATTTCCTTAATTCCACACAATAATAGCTATGATCAGCCTGTAGTGATTGACAAGACTTATTGAAAGCTTAGAGAATAGAAGTGGATTATGATCAGAAAAATAAAGAACTAATATACTAGATGTGCCCACAGGCCAACTCTTCCACAGAGGTCTCCTACCAGCCACCATTCTCCTTGGCAGCACCTGCCATTGTGTGTGGTAGTGGTCAGCCAGACTGCATCCAGGAGAGAATCCATGTGCCTCCTCCAGCTAGAGGCCAGGCTCCAGCTCTCTCAGGCTCCACTGAAACTATTCCCCTCTTTTAGAGTCCCCCCAGGACTATTGACTGGGGCTGGGGAGGAGGATTGCAGGGAGGTGGTCCAGGGGAAAATGAAAAGTGCATCCCTTCTTGATGGCGTTGACTTGTCTTAAATACCACCAAAGTAACCATCCGCAGCTGGCAATTATTACCTTCTGAGAACTATTCATTATTGAACAATACTGTGGTAGGCACATGAAGAATTCACTGCACTAAACCTAATGTGTCATTTTTCCATCTCTTCTCCAGCGTGACCTGAACAGTGGTCCCACCACATACCCTCCAGTCATTACTCAGTCAGGTTCCCAAATTTCCTATATGCAGATGCTTAGGCTAAAGCAGAGCTCTTAGGAACGAGGACAATTTTCAGGCGCAGAGCCATTTAAATAAAGATTTGGGAGAAAAAAAAAGTTTTTAGTGTGATTGTGCTAAAAAAACAAACTCAAATACATTACTAAATGAAATACATTATTTCAATCTGAAGTATCTGAATTTGCATGTTTTTTCTACCGTCATTCAGGTCATTCAGTTTCTTCTACCGTCATTCAGGTCTTCTTTTGGAAGAACAATGGTGTATGGATATATAAAAAAACCTGCACACAGTAACATTGTGCATTAAAAATAACAAAAAAACAAGCAAGCTGGGGTTAGAGACACATTACTTCAAACATATGCAACTTTGTAACCACATCACTAACATCAACAATAATAGTTACCTGGGGAGTTAACTTGGACCACACAGGAATCTACCACAGTGAGTGAACAAATGCACAGAAATAACAGAGAGGACATGCTGGTAACACCTCATTTAGAGCACAGCTGGAAAGCGCTGAGCAAAGTCCTGTAGAACTGGACTCCTGAGCCAGCAGGCTGCTTTTATGGTGGGCAGTATGCGTCCAGGGAAGGACTGCCAAACTCCAAGTAACCCCATCTACAGAAGGGTCACAGGCCTACAGGTTTCCCCATCCCTACCCTTTGTGAAGAGTCAGATTTTTCCCTCAACCCATTCTTTTACAGAGAGTAAAGTCATTTCAAGTGCCTTATTTGGGGAAGTCTCCATTTCATTTTCCTCACTGTGCACAGAACTAAAGGCCTGGCCTTCCGTTTCTATGCCTCCCCCTATGCTACCCTAGCAGCCATTTAACCCCCATATCTCTGGGCCCTGGAGCAGGGATCAGAAACCTTTTTCTATGAAGAGCTAGATAGTATTTTCACCTTTGTGGGTCATATGATGTCTGTTGTGACTACTCAACTCTGCTGTTGTAGCCAAACAGAAACCAGAGACAAGATGTAAACCCTGAGCCTGACTGGTTCTAATAAAACTTGAAACAAACAGGAAGCCAGGTCTGGGTTTGGCTGCCAGGCTATGTACATAGGTTGCTGACCCTGATCTAGAACAGCACTCGTTTCTGTGGTCATCTACCTCTCTGGTGTGGGTTTCCTCTTTGCTTTTTCTGTCTCTTAAGGGTTTCCCCTAATTTCTAGGGAATTTAACAAGACCTTTTGAAGTATCTTTATGTGATTTATCCAGATATGGGTGTTTTGGGGTGGCAGAGGGATCTTTATAATACCTAGTTCTCCATCCTTTCGGAAATATAAGTCTGCTCTATTTCTTTTCTCTCTCTTTAATGTCTCTGTCTTTTAATTGATGAGTTAAGTCAATTTACATTTACTATGATTATTGATACATTTACATTTATTTACATCACCTTACAGTCTATTCCTTGTTTACTATGCTACTTTTAATCTTGTTTTTCCTCTTTCTCCTTTCTACTACATTAATGAAGCTTTTCTTTATTTTATTTTTCCCCTCTAATTATTTGAACATTCAACATTAAATTTCAATTCTTTTGAAGGTAGCCCTTAATATTTTAATACAATCTCCATAAAACTGGGGGAAAGGGAAGTTGTAAAAAGAAAAAATAATTAATACACAAATAACTTAAAGTCTAACATCATTCCAAACCTCTACTTTCTTCCCCAGTGATAATGGGTCCTTAGGACCCTTCAACTGACCACACTCCATTGTTCCATTTTTAATATTATCTAGTATTGAGTTTTAATCCCTCCAAATTTATTTTTCAGTCAGTGTTTACCAATTTTTTGCTCACCTTTCTTCTTACATTCTACACATCCTTCTGAGTTCAATTCTTTCCCCCCTGAAGTGTGTTCTTCAATCAGTTGTTCTTTTAGCCAGAATAGCAAGGGCACTCTCTTTACCTGTGTTTTAAGAAACGTTTTTATGTTGTCTTCATTCCTGAATGATAGTCCACCTGGGATAAAATTCTAGGTTGACAATATTTTTTCCTCAGGATTCTGAAGATACTATCTTTTAGATAATCTGGAATCTTCTAGATTCTATGGCTGCTATTGAGATATGTGCTTTTGATCTATCTGTTTGTAGGGAATCCCTCTTTCTCTTTTTATGCTTGCTTTTCTTTTGCTTTTCTTTGATAGTTTCACTATAATATTTCCATATGTGATTTAACTTAATTTATACCGTGCTTCTTGAATACTCATATCTTGCACCAGTTCTGGAAATTTCTTAGTCATTACGTTTTTGACTATTGCTCTTTATTGTTGTCTCTATTCTCTCCTTCTGGAACTTTTTCTAGAAGTATGTTGGGTTTTTCATTTTATTTTTTACATTTCTTACTCTTGCTTTTATATTTTCGATCTCTTTTTCTTCCTGTGCTGTACTCTCATATTTTTATTCAGTTCTATTTTATAGTCACTAATTCTTTAGTTGTGCTTAATCTGCTGTTTAACTCATCTACCAAGTGTTCTTTACAGTTACCAATTTTTTCATTTTAATTTCAAATATTGAAAATATTTGAAATGTCATTTGGAAATAAAGTTTGACTCATGGTTGAGTGTAGTGGTTAAGAACCCAGTACTCTGGTGCTATAGACTGAAAGTTTGTGCCCCCAAAATTCATGTGTTGAAATCCTAACTCCCCAGTGTGATGATATTATGAGGTGGAGCTTCTAGGAGGTGATTAGATCATAAAGGTAGAGCTCAAATGAATGGGATTAGAGCCCTTGTAAAAAAAAAAAAAAAAAAGCGTCCCCAGAGAGCAACCTTGTGCCTTCTGCCATGTGAGGTAACAGTGAGAAGACAGCTGTCTGTGAGTCAGGAAACAGGTTCTCACCGGACACTGAATCTGTCAGCACCTTCATCTTGGTCTTCCCAGCCTGCAAAACTGTGAGAAACAAAGGTTTGTTGTCTAAGCCACACAGTCGATGGAGTTTTGCTATAGCAGCCCAAGTGGACTAAGACATTTGAGAAAGACTGTCTTTGTGCAAATCTCAGCTCTGTCACTTATTAGATCTGTGACCTGGACCAAGTTAGTTAACCTCTCTGTGGCCCAGTTTTCTCATTAATAACATGGATCAGTAATAATACCTCATCATACCACAATAATAGGGTTGTTGTGAGGATTAAATGAGTTACTAGTTGCAAAGCATTTACAGAAACATTTAGCAAGTGGCCAGTGCTGTACTAGTACTGGCATCAACATCATTCAAAGTAGCCTTGTCTTTTTGCATTTCTCATCCTTGTGTTTTAATTACTTCTGTTATAGCTTTACTCATTTGAAAGATATTTTCTTTGACAGTGACTTTCCAAGTCCCATTCTAGTAATGCAAGTTCTTGTATCTGATCCTCTCATACCTTGTATCTACTGACTGTGCCTCACACAAAAATTGTTACTTGCTTATTCTGTGATGTTTTTTCATGAGCTCCTCTTCAGTGAGGCTGATTATTTTGTAAGAATCCCCTGTCACCTAGATGTGCCTGTGTTCCCCCAGGTGATTTTGCATTCACTTATGCCAGGAATGCCACGAGCAGCTCTGTTTCCTAATCACATTTTCTGTTTATAGTTTTAAATTGGGTTTCCTGGAATATAATAAAAATGTGAACTGTAAACCTAAATAAAGATCAAGCATGGAATTTGGCTTTCTCGGGGAATTCTGTTTATCTTTCCTACTGGTTGCCTAGACAGAGACAGACCACCAGATTCACTGGTGGTATCTTTAAATGCCACTTTAAGCAAATAAACCTTTGCTTCATAATTCATGAAGCACATACACACACCCCTCCATTTTTTAATAGCCATAGTGACCTCTTCCCCAGTTCCAAAGAGGAATCATGAAGACCAGGTGGGCAGATTTTTTTCTGTTGAATCTTAGTCCCAACACCTCCCTTCACCAAATTAAAGCCTCACGTCTCCATGAGCTTTAAATGAGAGCATCCAGGTTATCCAGTACCTGCTCAGGTTTCTACTCTGGCTTTGTTTCCTCTTTTTCATTAGCATGTTTTAATTCTCTTCCAGAAATATTTCATGCAGCTTTGGTAGATGGTTCCAGTGCTTTGGGGTATGTCAACTCTCCATTTTGCACAACCCCCAATGGACTTCTTCCTTCTCATAACATTATTTCCCAACTGTCTTCCTTCCTTACTAGTCTCCCTTCCCTTTCAATAGTTCCTTTCTTTTTTTGTTTCTTATTATCCTCTTCCACTTTGTACCAGTTACTTTCCTTCTCTGGTAGCATATTTCAGTCTTAGAGAGTTCCATATGTGTCATGTCAACCTGAGAAGACAAATAGCCCTATTAATTTGCCTTCTACTATCGTTGAGACACCCATGCATTTATACCAAGGGCAATGCATATTGGATTGATGCAGGAAAATTTCATTTTAAAATCACAGACTTCGATGCTGTAGAAATATTCCCTGGTGTCACAATTCTTCTCTTTTCTCTAGTGAATATTTGAGATTTAATCATTCTTTTTGATAGCTATTGATGTGTTAATCATATTTTCTCACTGCATTCCTGACTCTAATGAACTGTGCTTTGAAAAATAACCTTGGTTGACTACACTGTCTTGAGGAATAGTGTCTGGACTGGCTGATGCAAAGATTCCTTGTCAAATATATTCCTATATTGAGGATGAGAACATTAGGCAAAACAGTTTCTCTACTGGTAGCCATTACCATACCCAACGCCTTGGCTCTGAGTCCTCACTCATGAAGCAAGCTTCTCGGATCATTTCACTCCTTCTGTAGAACAGAGAAGCCCATGTAGAAATGCCAACCAGCAGGCATGTTTCTATCAGGCTGCACAGTGTGAACTCTCCAAAAATTAGTAAATTAGAATTGGGTATGATAAAAATGACTATACAGACCTCATTGAGCCTTTACTCTTCTTTGTTGTAGTAAAATATACATGCAATAACATTTAGTATTTTAACCTTTTTTGAGTGTACAATTCAGTGGCATTGGGTCCAATCATATTTTGGTGCAACTATCACCACTATCCATCTCTAGAACTTTTTGATCATCCCAGCTGAAATTCTGTACCCATGGAACGCTCTCTTCCTTTTTTCCTTCAGCCCCTGGAAACCTCTATCCTACTTTCTTTCTCGAAGAATTTCACTCTTCTAGGGGCCTCATATAAGTAGAATCATACAGTATTTGTCCTTTTGTGTCTGCCTTATTTCACTTGCCATAACGTCCTCAAGGGTCATCCATGATGTAGCAGGTGTCAGGATGTCATTAAGCCTTTACTTTTTAATTAAATTTTATACATATACCCTTTTTGGGGGAAAGCTGACTTTTTATTAGTCGCAAAGCCATAAAGCATTTTATCTGCATAGAACTGTGAACATCACTGACAACTTTCACTCATCAGCCCTTTAAATGCCATTCTCTTCCACCACTACGGCTCAGGCTCTGTCACGTTTGAACTTTCCTTAGCCTTTGAACAAAGGAAAGACTGTGGAAACACATCATCTTCACATGAAAAGGAAATTTTTATTCTGAAATATGTAAGCTGCTTAACATATTAGGTGAAAAATTGAAGGCACTGACCTTCACAAGTCAGAGAGCTGACAGTTCTAACAAGAAAATCATGTCTTTGGTGGCCTCAGCTTCTCTGGAAGCCATTTCTGCCCTCCCCGTAACCTGGAGCACTGTGAAAGGCAGCCAGTCAAATCTCAGTCGGCACACCCAGGAGCAGTGTCTTGTTACTGGGAGTCATCTCCTTACTTCCCCTCCTCCCACTGACTCCCAGCAAACTTCTGATCAGTGTTGCTCTGTGCCTTTTAACCACTTCCCATTGTGGAGGCATAAGGTCCAATCTCCTTAACCTGACTTTCAGGGCCCCACATAATAGAATGCCAAATTACCTTTCCAGATCCAGCCAAATAGGATTCCTCACTATTTTAGTAACAGGTCCTGTATTTTCCACCTTTATCTTCCTTCATGTTTTTTCCCTTTGATGGCAACATCCTCCCCAGAGTCTCTTTCAAAATTATGGCCCGTAAATAAAGCTCATTTCAAACACCCACCTTGTTCAAGAAACCCTTTCAACTCCTTCCACCTTCCTATGATAATTCCCTCTGTTGACTCTTTTTTTTTTTAATTTATTTTTAATTTATTGGGGTGACAACTGCCAGCAAAATTACACAGACTTCAGGTGCGCAACTCTGCACCACATCATCCATAAATTGACTCTTCAAAACACTTTTATTTCTACCTCTTCTTTGGACTCTATCATGTTATCCTTTGAACTATAGTTATCCACACATTTGTCTTAGTGCTTAAAACTTAGTAGGCTATGAATTGTTCAAAACAACACCTAGCATTGTGACTTGCACAAAGCAGGTCCTTTAAAAATATATTTGTTGTATCATTTGCTTGTTTACAGAGTAGTCCATGGCATTGCAACCATCAATTAATCATGGAACCAGCTCTGTAACAGGTGAGACCTCTTGAGTCCCAGTGGAAGGAAGCAGAAGGTAGGACCATGAAGTGTAGGAAACAGATCTGAGTAATGAACTAATGTCTATTGCTGATTATTCACGCAGAGTAGGTGGACGTAGGTGACATTTTGTTTGCTTCATCATTTTGTTTGTTTTTGGTTTTTGATTGTAGTGTGCAGAGGAATTGCAAATGCAAAGGACCTTAAGCTCAGATAAAAATACAAGGTGATGTGAAAATGAAAAGAATCCATATTTTAAAAGATCTATTCTTCCTTTTCTAAAAAGGGATGGGACAAAATCAGACTATTCAGATGATTTCTCTAACTCTGGAATGTACACAGTACTTCACTGTGCTAGTGATTAAGCTACCGTAGAGAATAACAGATTTTCCCCTAAAAACTTTTAGAAAAAATAGACACTATCCTAAACTACTACCTTTAGGTAGAATAATTTTTGACTGTCCTCTACAGAATATATAATAATGATTTCTTGGTTGTTTGCTGATTTCTTAAACTATGTTATACTTATAAAATGTAACATTTAAATCATGTTTAAGGTTTCATGGGGGGAAAAACTGGTTTAACGGTGGGCTTTTTGTTCTCAAGCGAAATGTGCTATGCTCAGTTTAGAAAAATAAATGTTAAATTGATTCTAGATTGAGTGCCAATCTATTTAAAAGGCGTGAAAAAGAAAATCAGAAATGGAAAACTGATGAGGAGTGAAAGATGAAGCAGGTTGAAATTATAAGTATTTCCAGTTACTAATCTTAGGAGGCGTTGGATTATAGTGCCACTGGCAGTTATTTTGGATTCTTAGAAGATAAAGTCCTGGTGGACTGAGGAAAGAAATATTTATATAGTTCACTTATTTTTTTTAAAGAGTCAAAGAGATATCCTAATAACTAAGATTAGTTTACTTAGCTTTAATCTTGAGATGAAAATTGTAGATGAAATCCTTGAGAAATCTATTTGTGGTACAGACATCTAGAGGCACACAGGATCCTATAAAGGAATGGGGTGACTTTCTGAAACTCAGTATGTGTCAGACGATTTTAATTTCCTTCCATGTCAGAATGATGGGACACGTAGCTTGGAGGCAAGCAATAGAGGCCATTTATGTCTTTTACTTAAGCTTTCAATTTTATCATACATGTGATGCCCAGCAGCCAGCTAGGAAAATACATCAAATACCATGTTTCTCAAGCTCCTAGCCCTGGAGAGTTCCATGAGAATTTTTAAATACAAGAATACAATTTTTTTCAAAGTATTCTACCAGTTAAAAAGAAAAATACTAACTTCTGCTTGCACTGAAAAAAAAAAAAAAGTAATTGAAATATCTGCCTATAGAATGGCTTCCGTTTCTTAAGTCAGTGTTTTTTTAAATGGTTTTAGTACCTCCAGTGTATTTTGGGGGCTGTATTACTGGTTCCCAGCAGGAACCAGATGGCACAATTAACTTGGGGGGCTGAGAGGACTTACTGCAGGGACTGTTTACAAAGGGGTAAGCAGGACTTAGGCAACGACAAAGGATAGTTCACCTGGCAACAGCTGCTACTAACCCTGATCTGAGGGGACTGGCGGGTGGGCAACAAAAACTCAGAGAAGACAGGGGAATGGCAGGGGCCACCAACAAAAACTGTTGTCTTTGATAGGGGGACACAGGTATCCTACTATGACAGCCTGAGGAAGGTGTGTGAACTCGTGAAATTATTTTAAAAGTCAGGGGTTAATGTGAATGTGACTTTTCCCACTCAGACGTCCATAGATTTTGGCAATAGTCTGCAAAATGATTCCCATATATTTCTGACAAGATACTAAATGGGAGAAGATATTTGCCAATGAAACATCCAACAAGGTGTTAATATCCAAAATACATGAAAAATTCATACAACTTAACACCAAAAAAAAAACCAAAAAAAAACACAAAAAATAATCTAATTAAAAAATGGGCAGAGGACCTGAATAGACATTTCTCCAAAGAGGACATACAGATGTCCAATAGACATGTGAAAAGATGTTCAATGTCACTAATCAGATAAATGCAAACCACAATGAGATATCACCTCACACCTGTCAGAATGGCTATCATCAGTAAATCAACAAACAACAAGTGTTGGCGAGGATGTGGAGAAAAGGGAATCCTCATGTACTGTTGATGGGGTTGCAAATTGATGCCGCCACTATGGAAAACAGTATGGAAGTTCCTCAAATAATAAAAGTAGAACTACCTTATGACCCAGCAATTATACTTCTGGGTATTTATCTGAAGGAATCACAAATTTGAAAAGATATATGCATCCCTATGTTCATTACAACATTATTTAGAATAGCTAAGATATGGAAGCAACCTAAGTGTCCATCAATAGATGATTGGATAAAGAAGATGTGGTACATATGTACAATGGAATATTACTCAGCCATAAAAAATAATGAACTCTCACCACTTGCGACAAAATGGGTGGACCGAGAGTGTATTGTGCTAAATACACTCATAGAAATAGAAAACAAAGGATGGTTACCAGATCGGAGGGGGCTTGGGGGATGGTTGAAAAAGGTGAAGGAGTACAAATTAAGAAGTACAGATTAAAGGTGAAGGAGTACAGATTAAGAAGTACAAATCGGCAGTTTCAAAATGGTCATGTAAAATGCAGCATAGGGAATATAGTTGGTAACGTTGTAATAACTATGTGTGGTGTCAGGTGGGTACTAGACTTATCAGGCAGATTACTTTGTAGTTGTATAAATGTCTAAACCCTATGCTGTATACCTGAAACTAATATAATACTGAATGTCAACTATAATTGAAAAATAAAAAAAAAATTAAAAAGCTATATTTTTGAAAGGAGGAAATAAAATTCAAACTGACTTTTTTGTATTGTTGAAATTGATTTATAGCCCTTATCAAGCACCTACAGGATATTAAGTACTACATGACATCCTATAACTACATAAAAATAAGCCAGGAAAACATTGAGCTTTACTAAGCAATAATTAAACTTCAACTGTCTAGTTGGTTGGTATTTGGGAGTGAAACATGAATAGAAGAGCTGGTCATAGCTGTTAATGAGCTCACATAGCAAATTATATTGAATAATATACATATATTGCTGTGAATGGTTGGTCAAGTGATCACATTTGGATAAAATTAATCTGAACGGCACTCAGCACTGTATTTGTTATTCATTTATTTCTTGGTGGTTTTGTTTGTTTTTTGCTTATTTTTGTACATACATCATTTTATTTTATTTGGGGAGTTTTATTTGTTTATTTTTAGTGGTTAGACATTTATATAATTTAAGAAAAGTGTTCCTCTGATTAGTCTAGAACCTACCTGGCACTATACATAGTTATCATCATATTATTGACTATATTATTTATGCTATACTCTACATCCCCATGACCACAATGTAACAACAAATTTGTACTTCTTAACACTTTTCCCCTTTTTCACTTATCCCCCAACCCTCCACCCATCTGGCAACCATCAAAATGTTCTCTGCGTCTGTGACTCTGTTTCTGTTTGTTTATTTTGTTCTTTAGATTCCACATATAAGCAAAATCACATTGCATCTGTCTTTTTGTGTCTGACATACTCCACTCAGCACAATACCCTCCAAGTCCATCCATGCCACTGCAGATGGCAAGAACACATTTCCTTCCCTGTCCAAGCAATATTCCACTGTATATATATGTACCATCTCCTCTTTGTTCATTCGTCCATCGATGGACACCCAAGCTGCCTCCACATCTTGGCCATTGTAAACAATGCTTCACTGAACATATGGATGCACATGTCCCCTCAATGTAGCATTTTGGGTTTCTTCAGACAATTACCCAGAAGTGGGATTACTGAGTCTTTCTTTCTCCCTTGTTATACACTTTTAAAGTCTATTTTCTCTGGTATAAGTATTGCTACCCCAGGGTTTTTTTGGTTTTTTTATTTTCCATTTTCATTAAAATTCTTTTTCACATCCATTTGCTTTCAGTCTGTGTGTGTCTTTTGATCTGTGGTGAGTCTCATGTAGACAGCATATGTAAGGGTCTTGTTTATCCATTCAGGCACACTTTTTTTGGATTAGCGCATTTAATCCATTTACATTTAAAGTAATTGTTGATAGCTATGTAGTTATTGCCATTTTATTCATACTTTTTATTTTTATATGTTTTATTTTTGTCTTAAAGAAGTCCCTCTAAGATTCCTTGTTATACTGGTTTGGTCACGATGAAATCCTTTAGTTTTTTTCCTTGTCTGGGATGCTCTTAATCTGTCCCTTCAATTTTAAATGATTTCTTTGCTGGGTACAGTAATCTTGGTCCTTGCTTTTCATCACTTTGAATATTTCCTGCCAATCCCTTCTGGCCTGCAAAGTTTCTGTTGAGAAATCAGCTGAGTCTTTTGGGAGCTCCCTTGTAGGTGACTACTGCTTTTCTCTTGCTGCTTTTAAGATTCTTTCTTTGTCTTTAAACTTTGACATTTTAATTATGATGTGTCTTTGTGGACCTCTTTGGGTTTATCCTGTTTATCTCTGTGCTTCCTGCACTTGCATGTCTATTTCCTTTGCCAGGTTAGGGGACTTTTCTTCATTATTTCTTCAAATAGGTTTTCAATTCCTTGCTATCTCTTCGCCTTCTGGTACGCTTATGATGCAAACATTGGCATACTCTAATACTCCAATGGCAAATTTGATGTCCCAGAGGCCCCTTAAACTATTCTCATTTTTTTGGATTCTTTTTACTGTTCTGATTGGGTGTTTTGTACTACCTTATCTTTTAAATCCCTGATTCAGTCCTCTGCTTCATCTAATCTGTTGATTCTCTCTAATGTATTCTTCATTTCTGTTATTGTAGTCTTTATTTCTGACAGGTTCTTTTGTGTTTACTGTCTCCATTTTTATTTCCTGTCTCTTTTTTGAAGTTCTCTCTGAGATCATTGAGCATGCTTATAGCTAGTGTTTTGAACTCTGCACCTCATAGATTGCTTGTTTTCATGTTGTTTGGTAGTTTTTGTGGAACTTTGTTCTGTTCTTTTATGTGGGACATATTTCTTTGTCTCCCAATTTTGGCTGCTTCCCTATATATTAGGTATGGCTGCTATGTCTACCAGTCTTAATAGTGGCTTTATGTAGTAGGTGTGCTATGGGGCCGAGTGATACAGTCTCCCTGCTCACTTGAGCCAGGTGCTCCAGGTGTGTCCCTTGTTTGGGTTGTTTGTGCCCTCCTGTTGTAGTTGGGCCTTGGTTGTGGTTTGCACTTCAATAGGAGGGTTTAATCCTTGAGCTGATTGGTTGTGAGGACTGGCTGTGACTACAGTGGATGAGCAGTTGTACAGGGGCTGACCCTAAAGAGTAAGACTCGCTTTAGTAGGGCTCTGGTGCCTGCTCAGTCTGCCCTTTGGGTGTGTTGTCCCCTGAGGTGGCTAGGTGATGCTCTGGCTATGTCCAAAGCTGGACACTGATTGTTCAGCCCTGGAGCCTCCTGGGAGGGGACCCACTACAGATCAAGTTCAGCTGCAGCCTGTGTCCTGTCTGGGGCCATCTGGCAGGAGCCACAAAGCAATCCACAGATGGCCACCACCTGTGCTGAGCTTGGAGGTGCATCAAGAGGCCAAACGTGGAAGTGAGGCCAGCAGTTGCTAGTGCCAGGCTTAGGGATACTCAGCCAGAGGTATGGGACATGATGAGGCCAGATGCGGCTTGTTTGGGTTTGTGAACCTTTGAAAGATTTTAGGAAAGTCTGCAGCATGAGCCAAGACATGATATTTGTATGGAAAAGTCCCTGAAAGCTGCTTGGGTATGCCTGAAAGTTGGGTGGGGTGCCATCTGAGGGGATCACCAGGGCTGGGCAAATGAACAGTGTTAGCCAGGTTGATGGAGACTCAGATATGGCAGCTGCCTGTATCTGCACCAGGAAGTGGGAGGCTGAAGGACTCAACAAAGAAACAGTGGATTGTGTCAGCACTTTTGTCTGGGAGAAAGCTGACCCTCCACCTTTCACCTTAAGCCTTCCACTTCAGTTTCTCCTCGTATTTCCCTGGTGCCTTTTGAGCTGCTGCCCCAACACTGGAGCTCAGAGCAAGTGAGTCTGTCAGTGAATGAGTCTGTTCACGGGCCCTTTAAGAGGAATGCCTGGGACTACAGCCGCCCTCCATCTCACTCAGCCACAATCTATGCTGGTTTTCACAACCAGAAGTTATGGGGATTTCTCTCCCTGGTACTAGAACCCTGGGCTGGGGAGCCTGGTGTGGGGCTTGGACCGCTCATTCCTCCAGGGTAGCTTCCACAGCCAAGATATCCATCCCAATTTTTAACCACCGAGCCAGTGGGAACAGCTCATTCCGTGTCTCTGCCCCTCCTACCAGTCTCAGAGTGGCTTATTCTGTATGTCCTTAGAGGTAGGACTTTGGTTCAGCTAGACTTCAGGTTGTTTGGTTGTTCTATAGTTTAGCTGTAATTTCAATGTGGTCATGAGAGGAGGCAAGCACAGCGTTTACCTACTCTACCATCTTGACTGGAATCTCTGTATATATATATCATTTCATACACTTAGATTATTTCCATATTTTGGCTATTGAGAAAAAGGTAACCATGTCAGGTGATGGATGAGTCAATTAACTTTGTTGTGGTACTATAATAATTTCACATTGTGTATGTATATCAAGACATCAAATTGTATACTTTGAATATATATAATTTTTTGCCATTTATACCTCAAACATATATATTTGTATATACTATTCCTGAGGTCCAGGAGTAAGATTCATGTAAAAGGGTATTCATGATATTTATAGAACTATTCCAGTGGAAACACCGTCTAAAGACTTAGAAGTTCAGCTAGAGGAGCATCTGCCAGATTCACAAACTCTCCATTCTTTTAAATCAATGGCTCTCGACCCAGACTGCAAATCATCAGGGGAAATTTAAAGCAGGGCTACCCAGGCCCACTCCCAGAGATTCTTATTGAGTTAGCCTGAGGTGTGGCCCCAAATATTTTTCTAAAGGCTTCCTTGATGACCCTAATAGGCACTAACTATTGTGGAGAGCCACAGGTCAGTGTCCTGGAGGAAAGGCATTAACAGGCACACCCTTCTCCCAACCCTCACCACACCCAGGCAGTTGGCTCCAGGACCCACGCTCATCTCTACACTACTGTGTTGCCTCTTAGAATCAACACTAGTTGTTCTTCTCCTACTCATTAGTTCACATTTTGTTTTAAAGACACTGTAATTTTTTTTTTTATCTTTATGTAACAATGGCTAGCTAGCCCAGAGCCATTTCAGAGTCTGTCTTCTGTCAGTGCATAGACTATCTGAGATACATCTGGGTATTTGCTTCAGGCTTTGTGCCAATGGCACTCTTCCCTTTGTTTTCCCTTTTCTCCCCCACTTATTCTAATTTATACTATCCTGATGTGCTTTTATTTATTCTTGTAAACTGTCTCCAACTCTTTTGGGGAAGAAGGTGGAATATGTTTTGATAATGAATAAAGAGAGAAAAAAACTATATACAAACCCAAAATAGAAAAATGTTTTTGCAACACTGACTGTTTTCTGAAGGGTGTTCAAGGAGTACAAGACTGGACCAGTGGAGAAGGTGGGGTGAGAGGCGAGGTGGAATAACGGTACCCAGACTTAGGGTAGACATAGGTGAGTAGTCAGTGGATGCCTAAAAAGGACAAACTCCATGGCAGTCTGAGGGTAGAGAGGAAACTTCGACCTCCCAAATGCCGACAAACTGGACAGTCATAACCCAAGTTCACTGAAAGGACAAATGTTGTCAATACAACATATGAATGAGAAGAAATTGATATCTTCCTAGTGCAACCCTAGTTCTAAAGAAATGAGAAGGGAAGTTATAAGGGGCTGAGGGGAAAATAAACTTGGAAACCTTCCTGAAATAGGTGAAATTAGGGCTTGATTTTGACCGAGGGGAAAGCCATATGCTAGATGAGAAAACAAGAGATTCTAGAAATTGCCGCAACTCTACAGTGATGGTACAGAGGACTTCCTCCCCAGAAAATGAAATGTGTTGGAAGGGACAGCCAGGGACAGCTGTGCTGACAAGGAACTGAATAAGGGAAGGATGGGTCTTGCAAAGACTAGGGGCATTTTAGTAAGAATTTAGAAGGGAAATGCTTTGAAGAGGATTCAGTCTTCATTTAACAAATATTTATTGAACATCTTGTATGTGACAGACACTGTTAGGATGCTTGGGGTACAGCAGCAAACAAAACAGGTACAGTCTTTGTCTTTATTAACCTTACAGTCTAGAGACTAGACATTAATTAAGTGACCCTAACCACAACCTAATTGCAAGCTGTGATGAATACTTCAAAGGGCGAGAGTGAGTCCTGCGGGAGACTGGGAGGAATCTGGCTTGAGGACCAGGCAGTCTTTTCATTGGTGGACAAATGGAGAAATATTTAAGAGAATCAGTTAGTAGGAGTTGGTGATTGATTGCAGTGGGAATGCAGGAGAAATGTCAGAGAAGTTTCCCAGGTTTCTGGCTTATACAGCTGATACCATTTACTGTGATAGGAAATATTAGTGGGGAAAACACACATACACAAACATGCAGGTGCACACATGCACAGGCATACTCACACCCCCAGTCAAGAGTTGAGAGGACCGTTAACTGCAGTTATTCCATTATCCTGTCTCTCTCATCGCATCTTCTTCTCTCAATAAAAAAGAAAATAAAGAAGATTTTCCAGGAGCAAACAGACTAAAGTTCAAACTTCAGGAGTTTGAAGGCTTATGGAGAGCATTCTGAAGTACTTTCTCCCTGGTCTAAAAAAATATCAAACAAAGTGAAAACCTCATTAATGACTGCAATGTTATTCTAAGTTACTTTAGCTCTGATCTGTATTTGTATTTAATGGTCAGTTATTAGGGTACCTAAAAAATTGCACTCCAAGAATATCTATTGCCAAAAGACGTTTCCCAACTGATGCACCTCTCAGGATTGTTCATTGTCATTGATTGAAAGGATGGAAATAATCTTTATCATGGTTTAAATTAAACTTTACTTGAGCCACAACCATATAAATATACATACACAACATGACATACTGTACAAATGCTACTTCTCAACTCCTACGTGTGTCAGCTTCAGGAACACCCCCCCCACACACACACACACCCAGGCAGCATTAACTGATAACTGCTAAGAGGTGTAATCAGGGTACAGGCAACACCTGCTTCAAAGTCACACAAAATGTTGACTTTAACATCTTCAACTCAATTCCAAATTCAGTTGTTATTAATTCCTCAACCTATTAGGTTAATATTGAAATGAAATTTTTAAAAAATACAATCTCCTTAAAATGAGTTTCCTTAAAAGAAAAGAAATTGCCAGAGGCGATTTAATCACTTGTGATTTCTGAAGAAATCTGGAAACCTTTCTTTGCATTACTGAGGGTTTTCATTCGAAAAATAAGTGTATGATTATATTCTGTGATAAAATCACAAACATAGGCAAACAGAAGCCTCTAATCCTATTCTGTAATGCACGGAAATCATGCAGGGGGAAAAAGTATGGTCATGTTTCCCAAAGGGTAGCTTTTTTCATACAGACCTACATTGCACTGACACTTTTTTCTGTAAATATTTTGAATGTGCATGATCAATTTCTGTCACTTGTCCAACACCTAGAAGCGCCTGACACTGTTCTAACATGAATTTCTGGATTGGTTTCAGAAACAGAGTGACTGGTAACCTGATCTATTTTGATGTGAGCTTAATTAATGCTGTATGTTAAACTCCAAATGTCACCATCCAGGATTTTTAAATGTTTAGTTATGAGACTGACTTTGTTAATGGATAATGGATTCAAAAATGAAATTTGAATTTAATTTAATATGCGTATTAAATTCTTTTATGATAAATTCATTTTTCTAAGAGAAGGGGGTTTTACAAGATCACTCTTATAAATTTTAGCATGTGGATTTTAGCATGTGGAAGAGAACTATATGAAAATGCCACAAATAATACACGACATCAACATTACGCCTTGAAATACAAACTTGCAGGGAAGGACTGGGGAGCCCCGTTATGATCTTTGGTCATGAAGTCCAAGCCTCTTTTTGATGAATCTGGAGATTAAGAGCTGAGGCCGTTGCTGGAACTCTTCCAGAACATCACGGGGCAAGTTGATCTGGTCACATTCAAGTCTGTCCAGAAGTGTCACACAGACCACAGCAGCTAGAAGAGCAAATAACACCATTACTGAACAAATGGGTTAATCTTTTGTGTGGAAACATTAGCCAAACATCCCAATGTCCCCAGCACACGTTCTTTGTGTTATTTTCCCTGTCATTTAGATACAACCCAGCAAACACACTAGCCTTCTATATAATTCATATTGCTATAGACTCCTACCAAACACTCCACGTCAGTAAGTTAACTGAAATAATTTTAAGCACTTTCCCTTCTTCTTTCCCCTAGAAACAGCTAGATTAAGGGAAAACGCTGTATTCAGGAAAAGAACAAAGAAAGATATTTGCCATCCAAGACACCCAAACCTCCAGCTTTCTATCCTATTTCCAATTAGGATAGAATAGAAACTTCTATCCTATCCTCTAACTTGAGAGAAGAGTTAGCCATTATTCCTGAGATGACATTTTACTCCTTGGTGCAGTGTTTGAGTATGCCTGCTGCAGCTCTTGCTGAAGAGTAAAGTAAATAGAGAAGAAATATGAAGGCTGACCTCAGGAAATATCAGTAAAGGTGAATAGCGACCCTCATGAAATTTGAGAAGAAACATGTTAAATAAAATGCTTAAACATAAGAATCAGCTCCATGAAGGAGCACATTTATTAGCATTTAGTTTCTAAAGAATGGGAATAAAATTTTATGATAGATACCAAACTAAAGGGAAAGAACAAACATCCTTTTCTAAAAAACAAACAAAAAATGCAACTCTCATTTTGAAAAGTCACCATGATGGCAGCATCTTTGGTTTGTTCCATCAGGAGGAACCAGAGAGAAAAACTGGGTCTCCTACAAATGCCTTATGGTCAGTGAAATCTTTGATTTCAAGGAATGTGGTTACACACATCAAAATCAGTGTCAACCAGGGGGCCGGCCCGGTGGCTCGGGCGTTTGGAGCTCCATGCTCCTAACTCCGAAGGCTGCTGGTTCGATTCCCACATGGGCCAGTGGGAATCCACAAGGTTGCCAGTTCAATTCCTCGAGTCCCCCAAGGGATGGTGGGCAGCACCCCTTGTGCAACTAAGATTGAACATGGCACCTTGAGCTGAGGTGCTGCTGAGCTCCCTGATGGCTCAGTTGGTTGGAGCGCATCCTCTCAACCACAAGGTTGCCGGTTCGATTTCTCAACTCCCGCAAGGGATGGTGGGTTGCACCCCCTGCAACTAGCAACGGCAACTGGACCTGGAGCTGAGCTGCGCCCTCCACAACTAAGACTGAAAGAACAACAACTTCATTTAGAAAAAAAAAAAGAAAAAAGTCCTGGAAGTACACACTGTTCCCCAATAAAGTCCTGTTAAAAAAAAAAAATCAGTGTCAATCAGTTTGAACTGACAACAGTGCAATAATCTCTATCGTCATGTGCATCATTTGAAAAGGATTTCAGTGTGTATGGGATTAGTGGTAGCTACATTAACAAGCTTTGAAGGCATGGAGATACAGTTGGGCCTGAGGGTCATATTTATTTCTTTGACCTCTCCACTATTTCAGACTTCTCCTAAGATCTGGATTTGGGAAGGAGAAATGGACTATAATTATAATAGATGTTATCTTTCCTGTTTAGTGCAGTTCTTGCTATCTCCTGGGTATTTATGATATCATTTAGTCCTTACAGTTTTGCCATGAGCTAGCAATTATTTTTATCCCCTTTTGACAGGTGATGAAATGAGGGCTTAAAAGGTTAAACAAATGGCCCAATATGCACAGCTAGTAAATAGCCACTCAATTCCCAGCTTCCAAACTGCTAAGAGTTCTCTACCTTCCATCCACTCATCCCCTGAGCTGTCACATGGTGAACAATTAGGCAGACCTGCCTTGACCTATTGGTCAAATTGACCCTCCTATTCAGTGAAGTGAAAAGGAATGAAAATACTCGACTTGAGCTCAGTCAAAAATTTCATCAACTAGGACCCCATTTATTCAAAACTCACTTGGTTGTAAAACAACTTGGATACTTGGATGAACAGATAAAAAAGCAAAGGGAAGGGCTAGAAACTTGCCCAGCTCTTCAACTTAATGATCAGCAAGTCTGTGAAGGCTGGCATAGGCTGGTGGTAGCAGGGAAATGTTGAAAGTCTTTCTCTAATCCTTTACTTGGAAGAAGGATAAAAGGAAACCCGTGCTCTGTACTTTTCACAGAGTGGGAGCTGACTTAACTAAATATCTTATCTGGAGATTTCAAAGGGAATGCCAAAGATGGAAAAGAGCAGGTCATCGTGATCTCAGTGCTGTTTTCTTGACCCTGGAGGTCAACAAGCAGCATATAATAATCTCATCACCTAAAATTACTGTTTCCATGAGCAATCAAAAGAGACGAATTACCCAAAACAATTTGTCAAAATCAAGCCTGACAGCTTTGCTATCATAATCCTCAGATTGGGAAGGGAGGGTGGCTCTGACGGAGGGACACTTAGTGACCTACCTGTCACCAAGGAGATTGTCAGCTACCTGATGTCAGGCTGCAATGTGGTGGGAACACTCACCAGTATGAAGGTGGAGCCCTTTGCCACAGCTACACCAGGAATTCCCAGTGATTCTCGGTTCTTTGGGATCATTTATGGTCCCTTGGAGAATCTGATGACAGTTATAATTGGAACTCTTTTCACAAAAATATAGCCATGCATATACACAAAATAGTTGTGTATAATTTCAGTGCCTCTGAAGCCAACCCATGAATCCTTAGGATCTACGGACCCCGGCTTTATCCGGAGTCCGTAGAAGTCCATTTCCTGGAATGGACTTCCAGGAAAGTTTCCCTGTGAACTGTAGGCAGAGACAGCAAGGCAGGGCACAGACTCCACTGTGGACAGCGGAACACAAACAGAGCGGGGCCTCAGAAAATGTTATAGCAACAAAGGTTAGCTTGGAAGTTCCCAGCCCGGCTCTTAGGACAGCGCCTCCTCTACCTTTCCCTGACCCTTTTCATGGCTCCCTTCACTCCTCAAGGCATGTGTTTATGAAGCAGACCCCATCTGTACTCCCTGTATGCCTGGTGTAGAAAGCATAGGAATCTCAACGACCAGAGCCTTTGCAGTGCCTTTCTCTCCCCAAAGACATCAATCTCAAGCTGTTGGTTGCAAATCAAAAACCAAGTGGAGAAAATTTATATTCAAAGGGGCAGATTAAAACTAAAGAGTATAGGGACAATTTGTTCTTCTAGATTGGTGTTTCTTAAAAATGTGCTAGACTGGCCACCTCCATGAGAACCAGAACTTGTTCATAATACAGATATTTCAGCTCTATCCCTAACCTGTGGAGTAATGGGTGAGGGGTGAGAGAGGGCAGTGAATCTGCATTAAAAAAAAAAAAAAAAAAAAAAAAAAAAAAAAAAACTTCCTAGTTATTTACACATTAATGTTTTAGAACTATTGCTTTAAAGATTTTAAACTCTATCCTGAACCAAATCAAGCTACAACAAAGGTACACACCTGAACCCTAATACTTTAGATTTTCAAAGAAATTCAGAATTAGACAGAACCAAGATTTAGCATTAACTCTATCAAGACTTGTCCCGTATCTTTTACAAAAGTACTTTTTTTTTTAGTAGTCAGTACACAAGAAAAGAGAAATAAGTAAGAATTTTCACATAGTGATAAAGAAATAAACTGAAAGGTTACCCAGGGAGTCTCTACCTTATCTATCTACAATAATGTGGTCAGTGAAGATACTCTACAGAGTTAACATTTGAACTGAGACCAGAAGGATGAGAAGGAGAGCACTAAGGGAAAACCTGGGGCAGTGTTCCATAATCGGGGGTGTGCTATAAAGTCTGAATTACTGAGTCATAAAATAGAGTAGCCTGAAACAGAATGGAAAATATGAAAATGCATTGCATTTAATGATAAATTTAAATTACAAATTTATAATGATAAAGCATTAGGTTATAATGCAAAAGGTATTTCTTATTGTGCATGGAAGTTTTTTAAAAATTGAATATTTATCTAGAGGAAGAGGTTTTCAGGTGGAAGGAACTCCAAGAGCAAAGGTTGCATGGTAAGAAAGAGATTTGGAGTGTTGGAGGACAGCAAGGAGCCCCAAGTGGCTGGAGCACAGTGAGAGTGGGTTGGGGTGGGCAGAGGTGAGGTAGGACCGGTGAGCAGGTCACACCAGGTCATGTAGACCACAGTGGATTCCAGGCAAAGGCTGTGAAGCGGCTGCGAGAACATCTGATTTAGATTTTAGGAAAGGTGTTCTGGCTGCTGGCTGGAGATTAAATTGGAAAGAGAGGGGTAAAGAATGAAAACAGGAAGACCAGTTAGGAGAAGAATGTAACCGCCCAGAGGTGACGGGGTTGGCTTAGGGTAGCAGCAGGGATTGAAGCCCCTCTGCTCTGATGTCCCTGGTGATAATAAAAACCAATGTGCACAGAACACTTCCTGGTTTTCAAAGTGTTTGCGTCCTTTACCTCATTTTCTCTCTGAAACAGCTCTACTCAGAGCAGAGGCAGATATTATCGTCTTCATCCTCCAGGTATGGGAAAGAGACCAAAAGAGGGGAAGTGACTTGAGCCGGTCTCCCCAGCTAGAAAATGATAGAACTGCAACTCCCGCCCAGGCATTTGCTCTGCCTGCTCTCTGAGGCTGGGCTCTGCTGTTCTTTTCGCTCCTTCCTTCTGCCTGACTGCAGCAGGCACTGCGCAGATTTGCAGAATGACTTTTTCTTCAGTTTCTGTCTCAGCAAGCCCAACTAGGAGGATGTGTGAGGGCGGTGGGGGTGGTAGGGATGTCGATGCTTCCCTCCATGTAAGTGAGCTAGGTTTGCACTACGCTGTAAAAGTGGTATTGAAGCCACTGTCTCTCCCACGTCCCCACCCTTAGCTTATGTGCCTCACACCGTCTTGTTGTTGTGACAACTGTGCTGTCACCTCCAGGAAGTTCAGCTGCAACCTTGTGGATTTCAGCATCTGCTGGATGCTGGACCCCTAACCAGAGATGTGTCAGGATGGGCAGAGGATGGAACCTGGTGTGCTGGGCAGTGAGGGGCTCCAGTGGGGGAACCAGGAGGCCTCACTGGGGGAAGAGCAAGGGAGAGATGGATCACCGGCAATGCCAACCACACAAAGCATTGAGTCAGTGGCCCTAAAATGTTCTCTGATGGGTGATGTGATGACATGAGGCAGGAAGGAGTGGGACAGAGGGTAGGAGAGTAGAATGAAAATGAATCAAATGAAACTATAGAAGCTGACCTTGATTAAAAATACATGACATCTAACAAAGTAAGAAGAAATCATTTTTGAAAATCTTGTCTTTGTAAAAGTAACAAATGAATTATATACCATTTTTGCCTGATGTCCCAGATACACTGATTTTCTTGGCAAAAAAATGGCTATGCGTGCTGCTGAACGAGTATCAATTTAAGACTTTATTTGATTCCAACACTAACCGTCTTGGTTTATGCTTAGCCCTTAGGGTTTGCTTGTGGAAGTAGCACAACTCTGCTCACAATTTTTAAAATAGAAAAATCTGCCTTTGGTTTTTACTGTTGTCGATCTTCTTCTTCTGGACACAGACTAGGAAACTTGTGTATCTTGGGAGCCTGCTAGGAACGGACAGCATGCATGGTGCAAAAGGGCTTCGAATCAGACAGAGCTGGGTTCAAATTCCAGCTCAGCTACTGATTAACTGAGAATTTAAGAGTTATTTAACCTCTCTGAGCCACAGTTTCGTTTCCTCTTGTGAGGGTGAAGAAAGCTGCAATGGGTTGCTTTGCACCCTTGTGGAAGAAGACTTCAAAATTCTGATCTTTCTCTACTTTAGAGTTCAGAAATGCTCCAGCTCCAGACTAAATATAATCTTTAATTGTTGTTATAATATCTCTTTTACTTTATCAGTGATCACTGTGCAGTTCCCAAAGCGCAATATCCTTCATTGCTGGGACCACCAGAAATATAAAAAATGGAATTAAAGTCAAGATTCTGCTCCTTTTCATTGAACTGTAATAAAGTAATACTACAAGGATTGAATATATCCCCCAAGTTACCACCAGTATCTGTCAAACGAAATAACAGTGAATTCTTTGTTTACCTTAAAGAAAAACCACTGTGAGTGCTGCAAACTCCAAAGACAAAGAGGATTTAAGCAGAACCTAATCTTAGATAAAAATTAGGTTTCATATACTGCCATGCAAGCAAGTGTGTGTCAAAAGGCAGCATTTTCTTTTTAAAAATGAATACAAATTGAACGTATTTATCCCAAGTTAACAGTTCAAAAGGATTATCATTTTTAATCCGAATGTTAGGGGTTCAATTAAAGTGGATTTTGCTTTAAGAGGGACAGGTTATACATATTATAAAATCATAGATGAATGCATTGTACAGTGAGTTTACAGTATTCTGAAGGTTCAGCCTTTCTATGAAGAATAATTTTGTGAATGCCACTATTTTCCTTCACCTGTGTCTTTATTAAAGCAACATTGGATTCCCACTATTCTTTTTCAGGATAATGAGATCAGGATAACAACCGTGACTAAGAGTGTCGTCCATAGCCCCACTTCAAGCAATTTGTCCATGTATGAAATATCAAGCCATTCAGGGTCTAAGATAAAGCAGAAGTCTCGTATGACCCTTAAGGGAGGCTTAACCTGAAGGCATTGTCTCTTCCTATTTGGACAGTTAGGAGGCACTGCAAAATCTTTTAGACAACGCCAGGCCACTCATGAAGCTGGGGAATGAAGAAACCAGTTGAACTTGCTATAGCCATTTTCCATGGTAAATGAGAATTAAGTAGTCACTTTTTTCATTCATTTGTTCCTTCATTTAGCAAATATTTACTGAATGCCCATATGGCAGACGGTATTCTAAGAGCTAGAGATACAGCAAGAAAATGTCAAACAAGGTCTCTGTTCTTATGATGCTTATACTGTAATGGAGAGAAATGCTAACTACATACCTTGATGCATTAATATATATAAAATAATATGGAAGTTAATATATAAAGGAAGCAGAAATGTAGTCTCTAGGTCTATAGTGGCCAATATGATGCAGAGAAATGAAGTAGAATGAGAGTGAGTGGAGTGAATGTGAGCGGGCTTAGTTCAGGTAGTCAGTTAAGGTTCTCTGATGAAGGTGAGATCTGATATTAATTATAGAGGTAAGAAGGGGTGGTCCATGGGGACCCAAGACCCCTTTGTCTCAGGTAGATGCAGAAAGATTTGTTTCTGCCCTGGTTCAAACCCAGTGAGTGACTCCTCTGACTTAGGACAATGGGTCGCTAAAAGACCTTTATTTAAATAAAACGTTGTTACTTACAAGCTGAAATCATTCATTCGCCATCACCTAATATGAGGTCAGATTGGGCCCAGTCATCTGACAGTTTTAAAGGGACAGAAAAAACTATTAGAGAAGCTTTCCTGGAGAAACAGGCCGGGATGGGCCATTTTTAACAGTGGGAGTGGGGTGGAGGGGGCTGGGGAACAGGCCTGGGACGCCAACTGAGCCTGTGAGGCCTGAGCTTGATGCCAGGTAAGACATATTTTCCCACGTTGCTGACCATTGGAATATTCTCCCTAACTTCCTCTATGTTGAAACAGCGGCTTGGGAAGGTTCTCTCAGCCCTACCCCAAAGCAGCTTTTGCAGCTCACAGAGAGCTTTTCCAAGCTTCTCTGCTGTGGACGAAGGATGTTATGAATGATGAAGGATGGGAACACGGTAGCATCCTATGCATGGGGGTTTTGTCTGTGCTCTTGGTGTTTGATCTTCCAAGGGGCACTGTAGCAGGAGTTCAGCTTTCAAAACAGTGGTGTCTGAGGGAGATAAGAGTCCCTGTCACCGTGAATAAATTCACAGAGAAATTCTCTGAAGAACTACAGAATTACAGAGGTACACGTGCAACCGTTAGTGCGAATGATGTAATATAGAGCTGGGTTGCTTTTTCTTCTCCTACAGAGTGAATGTAACTTCATAAAGGAGAGTCTTTAACCTTAGGCATTCGTGAACAGCTTACCTTTTAGACCACAAAGTCTACACATGGCCGCAAATACTGTAGATTCCATTTCAATGTTCCTGATGCCAGCTTTATATGCCCTCTTCAAGTAATCCACCTTTTTTTCTCTGGAAAAGGAGCACAGTGCTCCATCTAGTCGACCCTGGCCTAAAAGAGAATGGAGAACATTCAGCGACTTCCTGTCTCACCACAATGGCAGTGCCTTCACTAAGAGGCTTGCTCTCAGCTGGAGTACTCTGCAGCTGACTCTAACTCTTGGGCCTACACCCCAGGTAGGATAAACCTTGCCACCTGAATCTTCCTATCAGATGACCAGGAGCAAGGCTTTGCCTCACTCAAGAGTCTCATATGTAGAGAGGAGTCTCCACGGTGCCGAGTGCCCCAGCTCTGGGACAAGTAACCATTGAATGGCTGCAGCAGCCGGCACTGTGCTCGGGGACAGCATGAGCCAGAGCGTTGCTGAGAGATGCGCCCTTTGAGGAAAATCTCAGGTTGCCCCTGTGGCTGGGGGATGGCCCAGGGCCAGGTGCTGGGGGAGAAGAAGAGGCTTCAAGCCTCAGTGATGCTCTGAGCTCCTTGAGGATCAGGTTGGTGGTTTGGCCATTGCAGCTCTCCGTCTGGCCGTCATGACAGTGGTAGCCGTACGGATTTGTCCGCCTTCTTCCCTGCCATACAGCTCTCAGGCTGCATGCCACCCTGTTGTGATCACCTTTTTCCTTTTAGGCTGCTCTTGGTGTTCATTTATCACTTAATTTCACCTGTGGCAACTAGTGGGGCCAGAAGGAGGTGGAGAAATCTGAGGCTGTTACTCCTCCTTCACCTTGCATGCACTAGGAACAGACTTCTCCATGCCCCACTCCCAAGGATGGCCCGGGTTGAAGCAAGGAGGGCAAGAGCACTCTGTCATCATCTATTATTTGCAGTCCTCTTTTTGGCTCCCTTCCTTCTCTTTTTCTCCCTTTCTTCTACCTTTCATGCTATTTCCACTCTGGCCGGCTGCTTCTCCTTCTTCCTTCCTCCTTAGGGCTGTCTGCCAGTACCTCTAATTCAGTGTTATTTAAGCCGATTCAAACTCAGATGTCCAGAAGCCAAACAGGTAACGACAATGAGTTCTTTGTGGTCTGAAGGGAGCAGCCTCACTTCGCCTTTATGGAATTGGCTTGCCAGGGCCACCATGTATTATTTTACATTTTTTAATGTTAGATTATTTAAGAAGCCAAAACTATGGATTTTCACATGGAATCTCCAGAAAATATAAATGTTGGCAAAATAATTCACGTTTTAAAAATGCTGTGCAGGCCAAAGAAAATACAAGTCACTTCTCTAGTTTTTTTGTTTGAGGATTTCTGAGGTCCCTCCTTACTCCAAAAAATATGCAGTTCTAAGACCAAAATCTCAGCCCTTTTTATAATTTTCATTCAGTCCTGTCACTCTGCCAACCAAGCCCTTCCAGTTACAAAATAAAAAAGGTTTCTTTTCCATTTGTAAAAACAAACAAAAAACAAAAACAAAATGCAAAAAAGTGTTTACAAATAGAAAAACAGGCTTCCATTTGCAAGCTTTGGCTTCAACCCATTAGTGACCCTTCCAATGAAGGGGCCAGTGGCTTATAAGAGTCTTAACTTTATCAGACCTAACATGCCGTCTATTTTATAACACATATGTTGTGGCTTACTAACCTGAAGTAACATTTATAGATAGTCTTGCCTATCGCCATATATAATTTTTAAAAATTTAACATAATTCCCTAAGTTTGATTCAAGGGAAAAAGAAAAGAAAAATAATTTAAAATGAAATAATCTGTAGTTTGATGAACATACTCAAACACAACCACATTACAAGATTTCTAGAATGCCCTCCAAGGAATGGTACCAACCGTGGTTAGATTTTTTTTCTTCTAGAATGATCAGGGTCTGTTCTTGATGCTTTTTTCTCCTAGTCCATCATCCCTTGTAGCGAGAGCTACTTGGCAGTCACCTTCAATTTGTCCCTAAACTTGATTTGGGGACCTTTAACTCATTGCTGAGAGAAAAAGAACCACGCTGAGACCAACCCATCCCTTTGGAATTTTCTCCCCTAAATATTTCTCCCCATTTCTGGGTTTGTGCTCTTTCCTGAGTACCAGATCCTCTTTGAGGTAGTTTTTGTACCTCAAAATGGCAGAAACAGAATCAGCATATTCCCCTCCTCCCAGAGTCACCAATTTAAATTAAAAGCATAAACAGAGATAAGATTTTGCTAACATCACTAATTGCATTTTAGTATTCAATTTGTTCTTGGAGGATTAAATCCACTCTCAGTATGTATTCATTATGGGTGTTTCTCAGTGGCTTATTATGTCGTTACATTTCTATGCTTTAGGAAGTTAAAAAGGCTGTTTCAGTTCCTTTTTTAATCCCCAACTATTAATTTTCTAAAGTGGAGTTTTTAATATAAATTATGGATTTGAATAACAAAGAGTTGCTGGCCATTTTCTGTTGCTTTCACAGTTTATAAATTCTTCTCACCTTCATAAAAATCATAGGTACACATTGTATGTCCAATAAGGGATGGGAAGTTGGGGATTTCTTTGCTATAGTTGAATAGTTCTTCAGCCAGTGCCTTGTCAAGTTCAGTGCTTCGGGTGACGATGTTGTCCAAGATTATCTGTTCAAACCGCGGCTTAAAGAAGGAGTCTACAGCTGTATCTGTTATTACAACAGACCCCGGTGTGATCCCTATAATGTGGGAATAAGTAAGTGGTTACAGAAGAATGTCACTTACAGTTCACTTCTGACACGTAGTATGTAATTGTTTCTGCCAACATTAATTAATGCTAGTTGCTAATGATTCTCCCTATCTTCATCTTTTAAATTATTTTCTTTTCCAAATGCAATTAAATAATAACACTCAGAACAGGCATTTACATTTGCTGTCTCTCCTGATTCACATTTACAATGTGATGGGGTTTAAATTTCGAGAGAAACATGACTCTTGGACATGCAAATTAGTATCGGCCTTCGGGCTCAAATTTGAATAAATTAGGTCAGGAATGAACTAAATGAGCCTGCCAGCAAGTAACTTTCATAAAATGATGTGACTACTTGATGTTTAATCTTCTCTGTAACTCCTTGATTACTGTAATTTTTGGCATCTCTATCCTCTCTTCCTTCTGAGTCTCCGCACGTC
The DNA here is from genome assembly GCF_004115265.2 of Rhinolophus ferrumequinum. Classification (NCBI taxonomy): domain Eukaryota; kingdom Metazoa; phylum Chordata; class Mammalia; order Chiroptera; family Rhinolophidae; genus Rhinolophus; species Rhinolophus ferrumequinum. The sequence continues at coordinate 63,854,827 of NC_046291.1, forward strand.
CACTCCCCTCCCCTCTCCGACCCCATGTAAATTAGGCCTGCTGGCTGACCTTCCAGTGCTGCAAAGTCTAGCTTGCTCTAGGGACTTAGTAACTCAAGTCACAGAGACCTGAGAAACCATTTTCTGCCAACTGTTATTCTCCTGCCTGGAACGCTCTCTTGTCCTCCCCTGTACCTTTTCATCAGACTAACACCACCGGTTCTGCAGGTGTCAGCTTCAGTCACTTCCTTCAAAAGGTCTGGATCCATGGAGGGGGGGAGAAATTAAAAGGCAACAGAGATAGATTTCCCCAGGCCCAGCTTTTGACCTAGTGTTTAACCCATTTTGATTTCTGTTTAATAGAGCGAAAAAGGGGATATATAACGATAGTGCCCTAGATGCTCTCTGTTCTAATATTCATCACGCTTGTCGTAATTGTCCATTTGTTTCTTTATTGCCCTGATGAAATATAAGCTCCATGAAGGTGAGAGCATTGTTGCCTCCCAAGGTCTAGCCTTATGTCTATTACATTATAGGTGCTCAGTAAATGTGTGTTGAATGAGTGAATGCTTTCACAGAGATGCCGTAGAGCAGAGATCTGCAAACTATAATCCATGGGCCAAATCCAGCCTGCCTTTGTAAGTGACGTTTTATTGGAACACAGCCACATTCATTCATTTACATATTGTCTATGGTTGCTTCCATACTCCCATGGCAGAGTTGAGAAATTGCAATAGAAATCACACGGCCTGCAAAGCCTAAAATATTTACTATCTGGCCCTTCACAGAAAAGGTTTACCAACCGCTGCCAACGAGCACAGCCATATCCTTCTGGGTTTCTGTAAGTTCCAATATTGATCAACAGGGGTTCATTTAGAAGACCCCGCTAGAGACCCAAGGTGGGGTTTTATGGTAGAGCCTTGGTGGGTCAGATATTTTTTAAATAAGTCAAACAAGTGGCTCCTTGAATTATTCACAATGTTCTAAGAATAGGAAAATGAGAAGGAAGTTGAAAATGTGGGCATCACCAATGATGTTATTCACGTGCCATCCTAATATTTAAATGTGTTAGAATATTTATATCTTGGTTAAAGTCTTTTAAAGGCCAAAATAAGGGCATCCACAAGGATGCCTGATCTAACAATGATGGCTAACATTCTCCTTCTCTTGCTGGATGAACATTCACACATGTCTTTTTTTTTCCTTCTTTAATCTCATCTGTGAGAGCCGTGGCTTGACTTTATTCCTATACCACAGGTGGAGCCTAATCTTTTTGAATATGCCTGTTTCTAGTGAAGCATGGCCCAGCTACTTGTCGCTCTGTGATATTGGACAAGTCACTTCTTCAGTTTTTTGTCTAGTTCAGTTTTTCTGAGGGCCCGTCTTGCTCCAAAAAATGTGTAGCTCTAAGACCAAACTCTCAGCCCTTTTTCTAATTCCCATTCTGTCCTATCATTCTGTCAAGCAAGCCCTTCCAGTTACAATGCTCTGTCTGTATTTGCATTTGGTGACATAACAAAATCACCACCTCCTAAGGTCTGCTCCTGAAGAAAAGGTTGAAAAAAGAAGGAGGTTTCCTCAGAACTTTATTTCAGCTCTGTGTGGAAGCATAAACAAGGCCCCTGGTCAGCTCCCTGACCATCCAAGAAAGAAGAAGGGAGGAGGGGAAGCTCTGGAAAAAACCTTAGGAAGCATTACCTGGCCGTGAAAGGCTCAGCCTGGTCTCTTCTGGTGTGTTGATGAGGAAAAAAGTCCAGCCAAGAAAAGGGATGTAGTCACTGACATGAGCTAAAAGCAACATTTTCCTAAGATCTATGAAGTCTGCTTACTTTGATAACGAACAAGGCAAATATTAGTGATGACTTTTTTACTTGAAAGCACTTATTTCTGTCACTTATAAAATTCCTATTCCTCAAAATTACTGTAACCCTCAAAGCTTCCTCTTATCCTCAGGACACATTTCCTAGAAATTCTTCCACTCGTCCCCTGAGGAACAACCTGAGTCCATCTGGGCAATAGGCAGTGGGATCTCTCACGCCAGGTTTTCATGGAGAAAAAAGAGGAAGCTAAAAAGGAAATATTTCTTTAATTATTTATTTTTAAATTCCTTCCAATTTCTTTCAATGTCCTCAAACCCAGCGTCCTGATACTTCTTAACCCATCTGGTTTTCTGCTGGGCTGTGAGTATGTTGGTGTATTTTGGCAATTTATTATCACACTCCGTATGAGAAAATCACTTGGATTTAATAGTAGAAATCAAATCGTCTCACCTATTCCCCCTGATGTACCAATTCGGATAATGGTCACGTCACAGCACTGGGCATGGTGCAGTAATTTGATGAGTTCATGAAGCATGATAGAAATGGAAGGGATGCCCATGCCATGCTGTTGAGAGAGGAGATTCTGTCATTATACAGCTTGCAAACTGATACATGCACAGGACATATTTTCTGTCTTCATTACAAGTTAACAGCCCTCAGATAAATTTACATAATCATTATGAGTTTGCCAAAGCTGAGGAAAACATAAGTCAGCTCTAACTGACGTCGACATGACATGCTGATAGATGTATCCATCTGTGAGGATCAGAGACAGGCCTCTCCCTGCCAGTTAAACAGAGTTCAGCCTTCATCGTCAAGAGCAAAAGGTGGCACAGTGTGGTGTAGCGGTGTGTCAGGACAGTGACATCGTGCATCTCCTCATGGGGCTCTTTACAGTGAGCTTTGGAAATAGAGCTGTTTTCAAGATTGACTTGATTTCTTGGAAATACAAATTTGGCTGCCACATAATCAGTCCCTTTCCACCACACTAAATGAAACAGTACACGCATGCCATTGCTCTCGTGTGGCCTCGTTCATTGGCTGCTAATTCCGCATGAGGTCTGAAAGGTATGAGCGTAGAAATGTGGGTGACATCCACACCTAACAATTGGGGGCATATACTGAATTTGCAGGTTAGGTTAAGTTGGTACAGATCATGACCATAACCCTGGTTTTCCTCAGCATTTGGAAACAATAGAATCAGTGTCACTAGCATTGGGTCAACATGGGTTAGAGAATTTAGCAACTCCTAGTAGTTACAATATGTTCTAATAACTCTCCAGAAAGATCCCCCATGCTGGAATTTGTCGGACCTGGAGTTAAGTTTAGAATCAGTGCTTATTTAATTCCTGACATAACATTAGAAAGTCAAATGTGTTCTTCCTTTACTCCTGGACACAAAGACTTTGTGTGCAAAAAAGCACCAGGGACATCTGGGCAGTTAGGAGACGCCAGCCACCAATTGTCTCGTTAGCAAATCTGGGAAACCATTGCAGCTATGACCATCACGTTCTCGCCTGAGCTTCCTCTCTCTCACCGTTAAGAATATTAAACCAAGAAAATTTTGAACCTCTGGGCTCCCCATTTTTGGTTCCCATTGAACATGTCCTGACTTCCAAATGCATTGTAGTTCTCTTGGAGACATGAATCAAACCTGTATTAATTTATATGTCCAAAATTAACAAGTTTGGGCTTTGGCACTGACTCTGCCGTTTAATGAGTAAATTCTCTAAATCTCATTTTCCTCAACTATAAATTAAGAGAATGAACCATTATTTCATCTATTAGGTTCCTTCTAAATCAGATATTTGAAAGGTTTATAATTATCACTTATTATGTGACATGGTAATAAAATGACAAGTGGGCTTGTCTGTTTCTGCTAAAGTCTCTCTCTTTCACACACACACACACACACACACACACCCCTCAGTTGCTGGAGAGGAAGAATTTTCAAAGAAGGGGCCCAGATTGGAAATCCTCTGTCTGCTTAGTGAGGCCCATTTCTAATTGTCTGACCTCTGGGCATGATACATATGTCAGCTCTGTTTTTCCCTGATACGACAGCAGGATCTGTTGACTCCTGTTTTTATATCTTCCTCTTAAGTTTAACTGCTTGTTTATGATAGTTTCACATTTTTATAAACCTTACTTTTTTGTCCTTACCTATTTATTTTGCAAAAAGAAATGACAAGCAGTTGTAGTCTAAAAGTCAAGCAAAAGTTAGTAAGATAAAATTTGCCAAGATCAAATGATATTCTGTTTCCTTCTAATGTAGATATTATATAATTGTTGAATAAACAAATGAATAAAAGAATGGAGTTTCCCATTTGAGCCCAAAGCAAGTTTCAGGCATTCTTGATCCAGAGGGAAGATCAATTTAGCTGCCCCATTGGAATCACATAATTTTCCCTTCTTTACTACAGGTTCCAGCCATGATCATCCATCCTTCCTTCATCAGCTGCTGTAGAGTAATCAATGATTGGTGACTCTTCCCTGATATAGGAGTCACGTGTAATTCAGCTCCTTAGAATTGTCACACCTCTGCAGAGGACTCTTCTCTAGTCCCTGGTATGCTTGGTTGTGACCCTTACAAGGGCTGCAGTGTCCAGATATGTAACAGACTAGAGCTATTGTTTCAGAATACAGCCCTGTGGCAGATACAAACTTAAAAAGGCAAGCTCGGGGCACACACATATACATTCTCGTATGTGTATGCTACCTTGAGTCCAGGAGAGAAATGGTCTATGTGTTCCCTAATATCGCAAATTATCCCACTTTTATTTTGTTCTAGGACACTGTGTGTGTCCAGAACTGTTAACATATTCTAAATACAGGAGAGCAATTCACAAGAGCTCTGTGGAAATGCATGAGCAGGTTTTCAGAGAGCGTATTATAGTGTTAAACGGCACCATTTGGCAATCCTAAAAATTGGCCCCTGTGTACTTAAAACTCAACATTCCCAAAGCTGGAAAAGGGACAAAGAAGAGAAAATTACTGGTGGCTTAATCAGTTACAAACTAAAGAGAGGAAGTGTGCTTTGAGGGGTTTTTCCACTAACTTGAGTAGCTAAGTGATAACTAATAAACTAAATTTAAGGGACACTGAATGCTATGTTCTGCCCCTAGGACTTTTTCCAACAATGAATGTTACACCTGGAATCTTAATTTAATTGTCTGAGAAGGGAAAGCAAAGGGGGAAAATAACTCCTGTATTCAGAAGTTCCCTCTTTTTCTGCCAGCTTTTGATGACTACCTGAAGTGCAGCCATTGGGTACTTACACTGATGGAGAGCACAGGGCCGATTTTGTACATACAGTATCTGTCTGTCCCAGCACAGATGTCCTTTATGTCCTCTCTACTTTCCTCCAATCTGAGCTCCTTTTGCATAAACAGCGCAAACGCTTTCATTCTCTTGGGGCTCCCGCCAACGCAGACAAACTGTTAATAAAAAGAAATACCTTCTTCAATCACTTGGATAAGAACGGAAGATCAGCTTTCAACTGGAATGTTTTTATTTTATTTTTCAGTAAATTATTTAAGAGTATTATACATGTTACGGGTTATGTTCATGAGTTAACTCATTTGTACCGTAAACATGTAAATAAGGCAACCAGACACAAAGTTCCATGTACATAATTATAAAGAAAAAGAGCATCACAAAATCAAAGTAAGTGTTGCTTTTGTTCATGTCAGTGTTTCCTGGTGTTTTGCTTTGCAGTGAACATCAACCAGCCTCTTAAGTTGATGTCAGCAGCCCAGTGTTTGGCGACAGCAGGCCCTATTTTGAGCATGTAGGTACCGAGGACGTGGAATGTAAGGAACATGAGAACAAAAGGAGAACTGTGAGGCTGAGCTACTTTTCTCATTCCAATCATACCTTTTTATTGTAAAATGTACTATGTTAACTTAGAGCTTTTTAAAAAATTACATCAAGACTTTCCCTCCCACATGGGCCACTGAGAACTGCACCCTCCTTAAAAAAAAAAAGAAGAATAAAGGACTGGAGTTGACATGCCACAAAACTGGGGTGGCCGGTTAGCTCAGTTGGTTAGAGCGTGAGAGCGTGGTGCTCTTAACAACAAGGTTGCTGGTTCGATCCCCTCATGGGCCAGTGTGAGCTGCACCCTCCACAGCTATATTGAAACAACTACTTGACATGGAGCTGATGGATCCTGGAAAAACACACTTAAAATCAAATTTAAATTAAAATAGAAAGACTTTCCTAACTTCTCATTTAGAATAAATTCTCATGGAACAAGCCTTACTGTTGATAGGAAATCTCCCTACAGTATTTCATCAACTCCAATTATTTGGTTTTGTTTTATTCACATTTTAACATCTCTGAAACGGCAATAGGTGTCACAGTCAAGAGTGTTACCTCTAATGAAATATGGTAATAACATTGTCTGGGAGTTGCTTGTGCAATAGCCTGTTAGGGATGGGAGAGGTGGATGGCAGACAGGATGGAGGGGCCAAATACCAGCGTGGAAGAGCGGACAGCCTGGTAAGAACCAGGGGTCAGCAGTGGGGAGGCTGAAGAGCAGCAGATGTCAGAGACCTGAGGAAGCCCACAGAAGGGTGTGAGACACAAAGCTGTTAGGGAATCTGAGCCAAGCGGTGAGGAGCACAGAGTCTGGAGAAGCTCTGAATCAGAGAGACAAGGCAACATCTATGGGCAAGGGCCTGCCCTTTAGGTTAGAGAAACCTGGCTTTGCACCCCGTCCTCATCATTAAGTAACTTCCTAAGTATTACACATGTAATCTCTATGTGCCACAGTCATCATCCCCACAACAGAAAAACAGAGACCCGGAGGGTTCTGTAAGAGTAAAATGGGATTGATTATGGCAGGGAACATTGTACAAAGCCAGGCACCTTCTGAATGTTCAACAAATGGTAACTACTATTTTTCATATCGTGTAGCAATTTCCTGGCCCTGCTTTCGAGCTTGCTCATTGTTTCTGTTTTTGCAGAATTTAGTACAAATGAAGCTTGTTCAAATCCAGTAAGGGAAAGACAGTTGGTGGTGTCCTTCTGATGTGGGCAGCATTAGGCAGAGGATCAGAAAGATTGCTGGCGAGATGCCTCACAGGGATGAAGAATATTTGTCTAAGAAAATACCTAACTGAGGTTGTAGAGTAGGTGCCCCCATTCACAAATGATTTACTATGACTATTGGGTGGTCTGATTACATGATGCGTTTTGTTTCCATTTAGCAATAATTCCTATGCCACACTCATTTTCAATTTGGGGATGTAATTATCCTTTTATCCAGCCCCACTGCTTCTCTTCTACCCTCATTATTGTCTTTCTGTGGCTTCTGATGAGTGTCTCTGATGGGGTTTAAAGTTGGTAATAAACTGCAATGGTAGTTAGCCATAAAGGCTGGGTAGCAAAGAAAGTAAGACCGTGGTCTAAGGCGAGTTTTTAAATTGTTATTGATTATTCATGAAATTTCCCCCTCTGTTGGTATGGACAATTAAGACTTAGCTCAAGATCTAAGTACAAAGAGGTTTTTTAGTTTTGTTTTGCTTTTACAAAATACCGTGGTTTGAAAATAACCTCGTTGTGTGGTGACACTGAATGTGAATTGCAACTATTCAGATTGACCATAAAACCAAAACAGATGTTCGAATAGCTTGCAGTTTGAATTCTTCTTTGAACTCTGGATATTGCTGTAATCAACAGGAATTTCTGAATGTTTCTGGTGACATAAAGAGGCTAGGTAGAGACAGAAGCATTTTCATTCTTGAAGCATTACTCCTAAATCAGACTTACTAAATATCACCTCTAGACAAAATTTGCAGTCTGGCTGCTTTAATGAGAAGTAAATTATGGCTAAAGACCACCAACCAACACTGACCTTAAGTGACACTTACTGTGATTTATGTCCCAGACAAAATTATAATTTGTCCTGGTTTTATCAAAGAAGATAAAAGTACATGGGGAAGGAGTCTGAAGCATTACAAAAATATGTTAACGATTTGCCATAGACAGCTAGAATTGTCACTTTCAAATATGCCTACTGTCTTAAAAGACTTAAGTCTGCCATGTTGTATTAACCTGATTCTATGACAGCTTATGTATTTTGTATGTTTTTAAATTATTTTTTCAGTTACAGTTGACATTCAATATTATTTTATATTAGTTTCAGGTGTACAGCATAGTGGTTACACATTCATATACTTTATGCAGTGATCCCCCAATTAGTCTAGTACCCACCTGGCACTACACATAATTGTTGCAACATTATGACTATATTCTCTATGCTGTATTTTAATCCCCATGACCATTTTGTAAGTACAAATTTGTACTTAATCCCTTCATCCTTTTCCCCAGCCCCCAACCCCCTCTCATCTGGTACCCATCAGTTTGTTCTCTGCTTCCTTCCTTCCTTCCTTCCTTCCTTCCTTCCTTCCTTCCTTCCTTCCTTCCTTCCTTCCATCTCCTCTTCCTTCCTTTCTTTTTCTTCTCCCCCTTCGTATCCACTTCCTCCTCACCATCATTCTTCTTCTCCTCCTCCTCCTCTTCTCCCTCCCCTTTCTTCAATCCCCCCTCCCAATTAATGGACTATTCTCAGTTGCTATGACTTAGAGTCCACCTAGTGCAGTGGGTAAGAACCCTGGAAACTGGACTTGAAGGAATACGACCAGTCCCTAGCTTTGCCACTGTCTATTGTAACTTGTTAACTTCCTTTGACTTCTCTGAACTCAATTTCTTTGTTTTATTGAGGAAATGAATATCTGCTAAACCCACCTAAAAGGGCAAATATAAATAAAGATTGAGATAGTAGATGTGAGAGTTTTCTATTTGTTCTTATAATTGCTAAAGAAGTGAATGAAAATCAGATGAAAACTGCACAATTCTTTATTGGTGGGACTACGAATAGGTTTTGGAAAACAAAAATTCTTTAAAAAGTCTATTCCCTTTGATCATTTCTGTGAATCATCCTAAGCAAATGGACTTAAATGTGAAAAATCTTTAGGTCTAAAAATATCCATTTCAGTGGTGTTTATAATAGAAAATACTTCAACCATAAGTCAAAAGTGGACTATACAATGTATGGCACAGCCACTTGATATCCACAAACAATGTGTTTCAAAGAAAAATGATATGGGGAAATGTTAATAACATAAAGTTAAGTGAAAAATGCTGGGTGCAAAGTTATATAATTCCAACTATTTTTTAATCTATTTATTAAAAAGGATTGGATGAAAAGAAAATATGTTGATATGTATGTTTAGATGGCAGGGTATTTTAGGTGTATTTTTAAAAATCATTGTTCTTTTTAAATTTTCCCAATTTTAAATAATGAATATAAGCTGCTTTTATAATCAATATATTATATATTTAAGATAAAATAAATAACAGAGAAGTACAATTTTCCTAGCACAATTTTCTCATAAGAAACAACAAAAATCTTAACAATATGAAATACTGCATAATGGTTATTTTCAAGAAGTGGAATAAGATAGCACTGTTAATTTTTTGAGTTATATTATGATTTAATAAAATGTGAATTAGTGAGATTTAGTTATAAATGTAGATGTTAAACAGTAAATTGAATCATAATGATTTCTCAACACCAAGCAGTATTGTCAATAAAATTGTGTTTATCGCTAGGGACCAGAGCAGCCAAATAATCATGTTTGTATTAGATTCAGTTTGGGAATCTTTGTCTTGTTGGGATGGAAATGATTGTTCATGATGTACACATTCTAAATTGTTTCAGAGAATGAGCATTTGTTTTTGGTTCCTATCAGGACCTCTGACATTTTACTAGTTGAACAGGTAAAGTTTATATTGGTAAAATAAGAAATGTCAGCAGAAAAAAATACAATTATTTTTCCGAAAGTTAGAAATACTTTTACCTTTACATCCCCAAACATTGCTGGTAGGTCGTGTGTTTTTGTTCCTAAATCCAAATGATAGAGAATGTCTTCATCCATAGAATCCAGGTAAGGATTTTTAACATGAACAAACCTTTTTCTGGAAAGAATAATTTGAAAAATAATGTAAAGGAATTTAGAGAGAAAGCACACAAAAGAGAAAAGATATCAGTCTCCACTTATGAAAACAACTAGTCCAAACAGAAGGTGGACACACACCTTCATTTAAGATTAAGTGATTTATTGCAAGTAATGTGGAATAATAATAATAATAATGATAATAATGGCTAATATTTTCTGTTCATATAGGTAGAGCCTTAAGAATGAAAAGTGCACAATGCCATAAAACTGTATTTAATAAATACATTACCTCATTTAATCCCATAACCATTCTATTAGGTAAGCAACACTAAATAATCCAATTTACAAATGAAGAAGCCAAGGCATACAGAAGTTTAGAAACTTGTGCAAGATTTTATAACCAGTAGATTATAAAACAGTCATTTCTATCTAATTCTAGCTGACCCTCACGGTCATTTTTTTTTCTTTGCATGGGAGCCTGTGTAACATAAGCCATTGAGCTCTGTGGTCAGATTGCCTGGGTTCCACTACCATTTTAACCATATATATATTAATTCTGCAATCTTGGATAAGTTCTTTTATCTTTGTTCATTAATTTCCCTGTCTGTAAAATGAGTGTAGTGAAAATAATAAACACTGGTGCTGGGCACTGATGAATTTAGCTTCTGAAAGTAATTTTTATATCTTCCCAGATGATCTGATGGGCAGCCAAAGTTGAAAACCCCTCTTTAGGCCTTTGTTCCTGAAACATCCTTCCCCTTTCCCTCCATTTGTCATGTATCAGAACACTACTCATTCTTCAAGATCAAATTCAAATATCACCTCCTCCATGAAGGCTTTTCCAAGCATCTTCCTTCCCCAGTCTTATGAATTCCTACTCACTGGGCTCTGAAAGCATTTATTTCATTCAGAGGCTGATAGATAGCATTTTACATGTTAATTTTCTGTCTTCCCAGAAAAATTGTGAATTCTCTCATGCAAGCTGTCTCATACATCTTTTTTTAATCCCCAAGTCTTAACAAATTCTATTTGTTGAATTAAATTTAACTGTTCAGGAAGTGGAACCGAATACTATTAATTTTCTCCTCAAAAACATTTAGGGCAACAGATTCTTAATTAGTTAGTGAATCATAGCTGGTTTCAAAAACAAAGTGTCCTATAATGTTATCAGTACACTTTACTACTCAGAGCAAGCATCAAAACCTCAAAGCAAAAGGGTCCTTCCTTTCTTCTCCTGGTGAGAGGCAAAAGGACAGTTAGTTGCCGGACTCTCTTGTTAGAAGAAGTGGGGTGGATGAGCAGCATCACCAGGGAAGCGTATTAGAAACGCAAAATCTCAGGCCCCACTGAAGACCTCCTGAATCAAAATCTGCCTTTTTATCAACTCTTACGTGATTACTGTGCACGTTAAAGTCTGAAAAACACTGCCATCCACTTTCTCTTTCAGCTTCTCTTTTCAGCTTTCCTTTTTTGACTTTGTTCAAACTGTTTTTACTTTCTGGAGATTTTCCTTTGGGTTCCCAAGTGAATCTGTAAATCCTTACTCTAGAAAAGAGTGGCATTCATTGACTCCCGTGATTCTAAACTCTATATATCAGAATCACCTGGGGTGCTTTTAAAAGTACTGATACCTGGGTCCCACACCTAGAATTTCTGATTCAATTGCTCAAAGAGATGTGGGCCTTAGTATTTTAGAAATCACTGATGTACTCCACGTTTCCTATCTTCAGGAAGAAATTCTCAAACCGTTAATTATATTCTCTTGTATTATTTATAATACTCCTCTTAATTCATTAGGAGATACTCTTTAGTTTTCCTTGACAGTCTATCCCAATAGGTAATGATCTTTTGATCAGAAAATTGGGGGGCATGTCTGTAGAAGATCTGTAGCCCTTTGGGCTCATCAAGAAGCACTTCTAAGACAATCACTCTATCAGTTACCAAAGGAAAGACTAGTTTGGTCTATTATGCCAAATTCAACCCAGAATGAATCTGGCCATTGCAATACTTCAATCTTTCCAAAATAGGCCATTTTTACTAAACAGACTGGCATGCACTGCTTCCTCTTCAACCTTATTTTGCATTTTCTTTCCTTTTCCTAAAAATGAGACAAAGGTGGGACTGGGAATAAAATCTTTTAGCAAACCATGACGAGTTACATAGCGTGATCAGTATTAAATACTGGTAACCAAAGAAAAGTGCTGGCAGAGAGAAAGCCTTTCCATTTTACCATTATTACCTTCATCTTCATAATACTTCCTTTCTCTCTCCTTGGCTTCCCTGAAGAAATGAACATGGTAGGAGGCTACCTCTATTTGGGATGAGGAAATGAACATTTTCTGAAATGCTGACATGATGGAGACTCTAAGCAAGGCACTTCATACAACTCAGCGAATCAGAGGGAACGCGCAAAAATTCCTTAAGCTTCCTGAAGATTAATGCTCTATTATGTTCTGTGAACCTGGGGCAAGAATTGGAGCTAAATTTGCAGACAGCTTTGGAAGATTTATGTCTACCCCTGAGATGAATAACATACATGGCATTTTAGAAGTGAAATTCTATGTAAAGTCTATCACAAAGCATATGAAATCACTTCATAATATGCTGCAACACAGTTAAATCTCCCTTAGGCACTGGGAGGCCCCTTTAATTATTTCTCAGATATGTCAGCCCATAGTCCTGGAATTAAAAGCTGAACATCAGGCTGAACTTTGAATTTGTTCATTCATGCAGGTTGGTTAAACTTTTGCATCTTTTAAAAAAAAAATTTTGCTTCACTTTTTAAAAATTGAGATATAATGGACATATTGCCCTACTTTCTTAGATGAGCCAAATTCCCCTAAGAACCAAGGAATGAAAATGTCATTGGGTAGAAAATTTAGGTGTTTTAAATTTTGTTTTGTATTATGAGCTGTGTTCCAACTATATCATCTCTAAACTTAGGAAATTTACACAGCCGTAAACATCTACGTTCTAAACGTTTAATACAAAATGCAAAGAATATCCATCTGATCAAAACAAATAAAAAATCAAAATTACTTACCCAACATATGTATTCCCGTCAGATCTCATGGATTTATTGGAAGCAGATAAAATCGAAGCCATACTTTGTGGATAGTAACTCTTAAGCTGACATCAGGAATGAAATATATATTGATTTACTATTAAATTATAGATCAATCATAATAGTTCAACTCGAAGTTAAAATAACACCCTCCTTTAAAACGTTTGTATTTTTATGAAATCATTAATGGAACTTTACTCTTAGCATTCTAAACTCCCTTACCAATTCAAAAACTATCCTCCTTGTTATGGCCTTTTATACTACAGCCCAACTTTCAGAGCAACATTACCCCAAGAAGGTAGGCTCCCTTTGCAGGTGTGGCATCCTATCTCTCTGAGCAGGTTGGTTAGTTTGTTGAGCAGTGCACCTTTCCCTTACTTTGTGCGTTGGTCCCAGCACGGGTCTGGCATAGCACACAAACTCATTTACTTCAGGGCAATTGTATATGGATCCAAGTCTTCCACTGGTTTCTACAATAACTCCAAAAATGTGTCCAGTACACGTGAGAACTTTGTTCCCAAACATTTCATTTTCTTGCCCCATCTACTCCTCACCAACTTGTTTTCATTGTTTGTGTTCACAGTGGAAAAAAAACACACAAAGTCACGACCTCAGAATGTCTCTTCATCTGAACTTTACCCATTCAAATTCACACAGAAGGACTGCTAATTAAACAAAATCTGTTTCCCGGGGCTTCATTAAGCTAAACCCTAGGCTGCCTGTAAAACCCGTAAAGCAGCTGTTGGAGGTCAATCCAAGTAGAATAACAAAATAAGGCCTAACAGTTTCAGAAAACAGAGTGTGTCTTAAGAAATCCATGAATTCACAACTTTACACTGTTGGGATGGAAAAATCTAGTAGACGTTAAAGAAACTTCATCCTGTTTTTTTTTTTCCTCAGCTCCCACGGCAATCAGTTGCAGCTGTATGCTGGGGAGAGCTTTCAGAACATTAGTCTCATGGCTTGCAAGCAAACCAGAGCTTAAAATGTTCATAAATGCTCAGACAGCAGATACAAGACATTTCATAATGTGCATAGATTTCTCTGCAAGAATGTGAATCACAGTGAAGAATCAAATGCCCGTATTATACCTGGCATCTCCGTGTAGAAGATGCTCTTCTTCCTGGTGAGAGACACTTTGGACAAACGCCTCTCATTCCATGCGTGCCTCCTTCAGTCCATCTTGGATAGCTAGCAAAGTTTACAGAATGAAAAGGAAAGAGAATAGGGAACAAATGGAACACTGTAAATCTTGCTGCTGATCCCACCAAGGAGACATTTGTACCTTTGCCCAAAGTTATCCAAAAATCCCCAAGGAAACCGATCTTGGAAAAGGTAATGACAACTTTGAAGCAAAATAAGCTGTGTGTTGCTTGTGTAACTTGGGAGAGACATTCCTGTTTGTAGTTTACAATAACACGTGTGATGTGTATCACTCATGACTCACCTCAAAGTGATCTACCTGCTGTCCTTCCTCTACACGGACTGGCAATTTGCAGACTCAGCATGCCCACCACCCACCACAGGGCGCTTCATACTTTTGTTTGGTATTCCAGGCTGTAGCTCTCAATTTATTTTTAGGGTATAATGCGAAGAACTATCGAATTCCAGTCTGGCATTTACCTCTGGCTCTGACAGATGAAAGTGTTAGCTAATTAGATGTGTTAAATAATTAATTACTCCAGTGAATTAATTAGACTAATTAACATGTCTGTTTCCAGTGCAAGTTCTGTCAGACAATGATCTTGATTGCCAACGGTGCCAGGTAACACCAGCAAAGATTTATGGACTCTATATAACAACTCCCCAGGACATGAAGGCAAGTGGTCATCATTTGGGTGAGGTGAAGAATAGTCTTGTCGAATCTAGGAAAGTAGCATACTAATTAATGTCTTCTGCGTAGTCTGAAATTATTTTCCCTAGTTTTCAATCTTTCTAAGACTCAATTCTAATAATCGTTGTGGCTCAACGATTTTTTTTTCTATTGACTTTGACTGTATTGCAAAAGGTCAGTCACCTGAATGGGAATGGAAATAGATCTTGTTTTTAGAAAACATGCAACACAGGAGTCATGAGACAAACTCAGGCCCAGCCACTGGGTGTTTGGGGAATGAAGGCCACGTGCCGGACAAAGCCCCCTGACTCAGCACAGCCTTGAGATCAGTACAGCCTGTATCAGCTCCACTATATCCATGGCCTAAGACAAAACACATCACTCTCTTCACAGTGCCAGCATTTTCATATTCTCACCCCTGTGACAATTTTTTATCTAGATAATTTTGCTCCTGAACCTCTAATGTGAAGGAAAGGTAATCAGAGTCCTGGCATGCAACTGATGACATTCGGGTCTTTCCCCAGTTGGCACATTTTCTGTTGAATCTGTGAGATTTACCCATGTAACTTAGAACCATACCCACTCCCCTGAAACAGTGCTCCTGTCATTCTGGGGAGGGCCATAGCTATGAAATTGGGGTTCCTAGAACTTTGCTGTAAGGGCCTGGGTTTCTACCTTGTGCCAGGCTACTGTGCTAAATTCTGAGAACACAAAGAAGATGACACAGATGGCTTATGCCCTGATGGAATTCACACTCTAGTGGGGAAGAGAGATGAGGGGTGAGGAATATGACAGGCACTATGAAACCCAGAGGGGAGGCCCCAAACCCAGGCTGGGAGGTACAGGGGGCTCCTGGAAAGATGGGATGCCTGGGTTGAGTCTTGAAGAAAGATGTAGTCCTGAAAAATATTTCTGAGAATAGGGGTGGGTGAATATGAGAGGCCTGTGCTCCTGGCCTAGGAAACAGTGTCTAAATGCATAGAGGTGACAGAAATCGTGTCACCTTAGTGTCACTATTATAGCTCTATGTGGTTTTACTTCCAATAGTTGCACCAGAACTTCTCAGTCAGGGCCTCAGTGGCTTTCAGTTTCTGAGATTTCTGCTATATTGAAAAATAAAGAAAAACCAACACAGGGTTACACTAGTTATAATATATACATTTAGTCCCTAATAGTCTGTTTTGAGGTAAACCGAGACTCCACGTAGGAGATGTCATACTTATCATACAGTAAGTGATTATGAAGTACCTACTATGTACTAAGTTTGTTTACGCTCAAAGTTGCATAACTCTGTAAGAGAATGGTTCTTGTTCTCAGGGTCATTTTTCTGGCCACCTCCAAACGAAAAGGACTTAACTTTACAAGTACCCTGGCTGTTTTGGTGACCTTTCTTACTGGGATTACGACTCCCATAATGTGAACAAAGCTTAAATTTTCTGTTCTGCAATGGCTGACCTTTACTCACTCCCATGCCCCCGTGAGTCAACAGACCCTTCGGAGAAGCCAGTGAGATCAGGAGAGCCTCAAGTGCTTTGGTCAACAGGGGCGCTTCAGACTGAACACACCTGGCTTCTGAATGTGCTTGACTCCCATTTTTAGAATGCTTCTGTTCTTAAAGATGTTTGAGGAAAAGAAATATGAGGCACAGAATATCAAACAAAAATACAAGAAAAGCAATTTTATTGGGAATGAAGCATGATATTTTGAATCAATAGCACTAAGAAATAAAATTAGAAGAGTTCTCTCTAAGTTCAAAATAATTACTTTCAACTTGGAATGGAAAGCCAATCCTGAGGATGAGGAAAAAAAATAATTGAAAGAACAAGAAGAATGTCAGTAACAACAGTGATTAACGCAGCGTTACACCAGGCCAGGCTCTGGACTCCCTCATTCAATCTTCACTACACTTTGCGATGGGTATTATTATTTCCCCAGTTTTCAGATGAGGAAATTAGAACCCAAAGAGGTTAAATGAGGTGCCTGACATCTTACAATGAATAAACCAAAACAGAACTCAGACCTAGGTTTGCCCAGCTATAAATCCATCAGAACTCTTTCTATTTTACCACTGTTTTTTAAATGATGGGGTCCTTTAAAGAAGACAATAGTCCATAAAAAAATGGTGTCAACAAAAGAAGGGAATTTGATCTGGGCCTTAAAGGTGAAGTAGGGTTGGGATGTGTGAGGAGCATCTCCACAATACCTTACCCTGCTGGCCTTAAGGGTTGTTGATTTCACTCATTTAAGGCAAAGGGGAGCATAGCTAAGCCGTAGTGGGTATGTGTTAGGTGGATGCTGCTGAAGAAAACAGCCCCACTAAAATGATAGTCTAGTCCTAATGCTGATTTTAAAATCATCTCATTGCCAACATTTAAACTGCTCTTTAAAATGTGCCTCAAACACACTTTAATTTGCAGTTTAACTCATCTCAAGCTTACCAGTTTTTCCTGTGATTTTCCCCCAAAAGCTGGGTCCAGTTCAACACCCTGCATGCAGCCAGTGCTTTCTGCTTCTGAGTGGTCCCTGAAAAGGGAATTAAAAGTCACAAGCCTGAGAGTCTCCTGACTGCCTGTGGCTCACCCATTCTGGTAACTTCAGGCCTTGGAGATCAAAGCCCGTATTTGTTCTTCAGCGACAGATGAAAGTGCCCCAACTGGAACGTGAAATATACTGGGAAATCATTTGGAACAAGCTCTGGGGGTTTGACACCCCTCACACTGAAATGAGAAGTGGGGGCTATTTTCCTTGGAACTCATGGAAGGTTCAATCCTAACCTCTAACCCCAAACATGAGGTTTTGACTGCTGCTGCCCAAGAGGGCTCAGACGGGAAAATAATGCTAATACATTGTGGAGGTGGTGAATTTCAGGCCCAGAAAGTCATGAAATTTCAAAGCTGACTGATTCTAATTTAGCTGAGTGACAGAGACAGCGTGTTTTATGGTACTCTCCTAACACTACTGAGGGTAATACATTTGAGTTAAACATTAATTTTTTTCTAAAAGAAGTAGAAAAGCTTGAGTACATAATCATGCTCACATTTCAGTTAATGCCTCACCCATGACTTTTCAAAAGTGGGATTCCTTGGAACAGTTCACCTTGGCTTTGCATTTCATTTTCTGCTGTGATGATTGTTGGTATTTCTCTGAGTATTACACGTTAGTTGGTATTCTATAAAATTTTAATTGTGAAATATTTCAAACATATAGAAATGTGAGGCTGTAATAGATACCTGTATAGTTGCTCACAAGTTTAACAATTGCTAACATTTTGCCGTGTTTAACACAGACTTTTTTTATTTTTAATTCCATTTATCCTCATTGTACACTCACAATGTTGACAGTCATCATCCACATGAAGCTATAGACGTAGGGAAGAAATCAGTCTTTTACTTCCCATCCCTTCAGGACTGCAGCCACTGCGGACAGAGCCTGTTGCTTTAGAGGTTTTGTCAATTGGACCTAAAGTCAATTCAAAATTTTTGTTCAGTGGGACTGCTGCTTCCAGAGCAGTACTGATTACTGCATTTATTTTTCCTCTGTTCAAGGTCACATTTCCTGATTTAATGAATTATTTCAGTACATCTTGGCACTTTGGTTCAAATCTTTCCTTTTTTTCTAAATTCTTAAAATTTTTCACTTACAGTTGACATACAGCATTATATTAGTTCAAATGTACAGTATAGTGGTTAGACATTTATACAACTTATGAAGTGATTTCCCCCATAAGTCCAGTACCCATCTGATACCATGCATAATTATTACAATATTATTGACTAAATTTCCTATGCTGTATTGTACATCCCCGTGATTCTTTTGTTATATAACATAGACTTTTTTGTTAAAGAAGAAAATAGAATCCATTAAATCCCTCTCTACCTTCCTTACCTTTAGATGACTTCTGCTTTCTTCCCAGAGGTAACCACTACCCTGCAGTTGGTGGATATCCTTCTGGGGCACATTTAAAAATGTTTACGTATAATTATGTACTTAGCATAAACTTATAACTCCATGAGCAGGTTCCAAGGTCCCAGCTTAACGCATGGGTTTCAGGTCCAACTTCTACCTCCCATGGGCCAGGACCATGAGTTGCATCCTACCAAACCCCTGCCGCCTTGGCATGAGGATCGATTCCAAGGTTGATCCTTGCTGAGCCACATGACATCAGCTAGTGAGCTGACATTCTTCATTTCTGAAACTTAGGGTTATCTCTTTCATTCCTTAAAGCTCACCCATGCTAACTTTTACACAATAGTCCCTTTGGAAGAAATGTCCATGGGATTCAGTATTCCATGTGGCTTACAAAAGCTTTGTTTAATAAGGAAAGATAATACTGTAAAAATTCGAGAAGGAGTTTTTTAATTGACTTGGTCCTCAGGCGAAGGAAAAACATGGTTCAGTACAAAGAAGATGGTACAGGGCACAAGTTTTCCTTTAAATAGCCTTGATTTTTGTTAAGCACTGAAAATGGCCTCTATCTCTATTAAGCACTAAAAAAATGACCTAAGCAGTTTTTGGACTTATGATCCTATTTTTCCCATATTAACATTTCACACAATTCTGCTCTATTCTGTAATTTCCTTGGTGAGAATATATCTATGCCTTTCTTTTCCATGTCTCTAACTCATCTGATGTGCAACAATACTGCAAATTATCATTTAAAATAGGACACAGCATGGCACACTATATTTTTTCACATTAAATTTTACTTGAAAATGTCTGAAAATGAATGCATTGAAACGAATACTTTAAAAATTTTATAGCGTGTGATTTTCTAATAACCTAGGTTCTGGTCATCTGCCCTTTCTTCTCATCAGAACTTGGCTCTTTCTCCTTTCTTGGGAGGAGGGCAGGGTCAGGGGAACAAAAGCAAAGATGTTCCAACCCCAATTCTAATCCTCTACTCTTTGATTTAATCCTCTCTTCATTCCCACAGTAATGAGAGCATCGTCTGGTGAACAAAATGCAGAGGCTGGGATTTTGGTGTAAGTGTCACAATTCTGTTTCAAAGTAGGAAAACAATTTTTGCCAAGTTTGGCAAATTTGATTTGAGTCAAACTAGCAAGGACAGAGAACTATGGTTTTAATAAGCTTGAAGAGACTAGAGCATCAAGGCTTATAAAAATAGACCAACAATATACCAAATGATGCATTGTTTTTTAGTATAATCAGTGTGGATAAATGGAAAGTCTTTGTATTTAGACAAAAGCTATACTCTTGGCTCTGAAAACAGAAAGAAACAGTAAGCATAATTATCACAGAATATGGATGCTGTTTTGTTTCAAAATGGTAGACTGACAAATTATACCTACAAAGGCAATATGGTGTACTGAAAAGCTAATTCTTTTTAAGCCAAATAAACACATATATCACTGGGCAAGCTCATCATCTTTCCAAACTTTGCTTTCTTTTTTTCTAGTAAAGCAGAAATAATAGTAATTACCATGCAGGGGTTTTAGGAAGATAAAAATGAGAAAATATGTATTAAATACCTGGTTTATAAACACATAATAAAGGATGACAATTATTATCTTAATACCACTTATTATCTTACTATCTTAACATACTTTTTGAAAAAAACATTATGGAACATGCAAACAAAGAACTGTGAAATGGAATCCAAATCCCTTAGTCAAATAAGAAAGCGTTGAAAAGGAGATTCCAGGAGGGCTGTCAAGCTAAGGCCAGGCCTATTTATGTGGCTATATTGTATCTAAGCAAGGCTCTGCTCCGGAGAGTCAGACTTCAAACACAGAAGGTGATTACACTGAACAGCCTGGATGTCTCTGTGCAAATAGTGCCTGGCAGACAGGAAAGTGATTCCCGTGATACATTTCGCTGAGTGCACTTAGCTTTCCATTTATCCACACTGATTATGGGAAGCAACAATGAATCAGGCAGCATGTAGCTCACCCTTCTCTCAATGACTCTGACACATTCTAACTCACTTGGCCTTTTTCTGCTAGATGGCACACTCATCATTTGAGAGCACACACAGTGTCAGGGAGGGGAGAAACTATTGGAAATGCTTTTTTCCAATTCTTTTTCTTAAAATAGACATGGGCTTCTGGATATGTATTCAAAGGAAATAAAATCAGGATTTGGAAGAGATACCCTCTCTCCCATGTTCATTGCAGCATTATTCACAATCACCAAGATATGGAAACAACCTAAACGTCTGGTGACTGATGAATGAATAAAGGCATATACATACACTGGAATATTATTCAGCTTTAAAAAAGAAGGAAATCCTGCCACTTGCAACAGCATGGATGAAATGGAAGGAAATTATGCTAAGCGAGATAAGCCAGGCACAGAAAGACAGACACTACAGGATCTCATTTATATGTAGAATCTAAAATAGTTAAATTCATAGAAGCAGACAGTAGAATGGTGGTTACCAGGAAAGGGGGATAGAAAGGAGGAGATGTTGGTCAAGGAGTAGAAAGTTTCATTTATACAAGATGAAGATATTCTGGAGAGCAAATGTACAGCAATGTAACTATAGTTAACAATGCTGAAATTTGCTAAGAGGGTAAATCTTAAGTGTTATTCCCATACATATACACACAAAAAGAAAGAAAATAATTGCATGAGGTGATGGATACGTTAATTAGCTTGATTATGGTGATTTTTTTCACATGTATACATATATCAAAACATCAAGTTGTATACCTTAAATAGATACAATTTTTATTTGTCAATTGTACCTCAATAAAGCCTGGGGGGTGAGGGAGAGTATGAAGCCTTATAAAATGTACCTGTACCAAAAAGTGTCCTCTTTCTTGAAGACGTGTAGTATCTCTAACTTATTTTAGTGCAAAATCATGTAATTGTGTCAGTGTAAATAACATCATGCACTTTTATAATCTTAAACATAAACTAAAGAATGTGTGGGAGAAATGTGCAAGTGGGGAAAATGAGTGAAATGGAATGGATTCAGTGTGATTTAACTGCCTTTTTATTTGTCTGGTTCCCCTAAGTATATATGATGATACCAGGTACTTTGTGTATGTGATCTTGTTTCTTCTTCATAACAACCTGATAATGTAGCTATTTCTATTTGACAACAATGCTAGTCCATTTGCCCCAGGACACTCAGGTGGTGAATAGCCCATGTCTCTGGGATCCTAAATTCCACGTTCTTTTCCATCCCTTGCTCACTCTGCCTGAGAAGCATAGCTAGGATCAAATTTTTATAATTTGAATATCTTATAGGGTCATATGCAAATAGTTGCTTTTTAACGTTTTTGGTGACTAATGAGAGTGTGGCAGACAGAAAGAAGCATCGGATTGGGAGTCCAAGTCCATAGTTAACTGGCTGTGTGAGCATAAGGAGATCACGTAACTCTTCTTGTTCTCAGGTACCTCATCTATTAAATGGGTTGGATTCTTCACTCAAGTCAAGAGACTTGAGCATATATTGCAAGGCATGTCTGATTTCTAGGTAGGGACAGGTAGAGATGTGTTATCTGGAATGGGCAGGGATACCCTGTATGAATGACGCCAAAATTAATGGGAGAGCTGCTGAGAGCTGCAGGATAGTTCAATTTGGGTCCATTCGTGAGACAGAAATCACACAGTAATTCGACCAAGGGGCCGTTTAATATAAAGCATTGTTAACTATGGGAATAGATTAAAGTAACAAGGGATTAGCTAGTAAGAAGTGAAGAGAACTCTAAAGAACTCTGAAGAACATAAAAGAGCAGATAGGATGAGCTACCATCCTTAGGGCTGTGATAGAGGACCCAAGAGAGAGCCCTTCCACCCGAGGCTGAGATCCAGACCTTGCTGAAGGGCACGGATGTGGCTCACAGAATGCCAAAGAAGTCACTATAGTGCCTCACCGGTGGAACTTGCTGGAAAGAGCTGTTCACAGGGAGGTGTCTTTCCAGAGGTATTCTACTACAGGAGTGCCCGAAGGCTTCCAGGGGAAGCCGCCGGCCACAGTGCACTGCGGGAGCCAGACGCTAGAGGCGTTGTGTGCGCTGCTGTAGAGATGCTTGAGAAGTCAGCCACTTGCAGAACCTGGCACGGACGGAGTCACAGCACTGCAGTAGCTGGCACTAGAGAAACTGTACAGTGCAGGAGCCAAATGCTTCAGGGGTCACGGCCCTACAGAGCAGCGTGCTGCAGAAGATGCCCACACTGCCAAAGCCACCAGGAGAGGTCATTGGTATCAGGAAGCAAACCTCTTTCCCAGGCATTGTCTGTCCACCGCCACCTACTGACGCAGCTTAACGTTGTGCCAGCCGGCATAGGAAAACTCGCTGAAGGGCCCAGCTCCGTTTTCACAGAGCAAGCAGAAAGGGTACATTTGGAGCTGAGAGGCACTCACTTGCACAGATTGGCATCAAAAGCTCTTTCCCGAAAGAAAAGATATAGCTTCATAGAATATGACTTCTTGTATCTTCGCAATCATTCTTTGCAGAAGCAGAGAGCCAAAAGCCTCCTGATCAAACCCAGGCCCTCTGGACAGCAGAGAGTTTAAAACTTATGAGTGGGAATGTGTGAAGAAAGGCCACGCATGCACAGTCCTCAGTAACTCGCTGTTAGCTTCATCCCACAGCACAGGCTTCACACAAATAAATGCTGGGTCTCTGTGATCATCCGAGTTTGTGATCCTCGACCATCTATCTGCTTCATTTTACAGATGAGAAAACTGAGGCTTCGGGAAGTAAAATGACATCCTGAACCTAGCTGCTTCTACCATCTATGTCACATTCAAACAAAATACAGATGGGACGTCATAAATAAACCTGTCTTGAATATTGATTTGTCTCAGATATGTGAACTACATCTGAGCTGTTTGTATTGCATAGGCTTTGTTTATTTATATAAAATCAGGAGGTTGTTGGAAGAAATGTGTTCAGGTAATTCTCTGTGGCAAGAAAATAACCAGGAGCTTATCAAGCCTTGTTGCTCCCAGGGATATAACTACCTTGAGAGTAAGTATGCCCTCATGTAAAATCCCATCCCAAAGCTCTGAAAACCAAATCAGCACTTCACAGTCTCTAATTACTGCTACGAAAACAATTCCACTGATTCCCATTTTACCCCTCCTCTGGTATTTTCAAAGCCATTACTTTCCATCTGATGCGGTAATGAAGATTCCTGTCACTTTATCAGAATGGGAAATGGATGCCATTTTCATTGAATTTCTAAGTGTTAGATGATTTCCAAAGCTTAAATAATTTTACGCTCTTGGCAAGGTGAGAAGAAAACTTTATTTCAGAGTCTTCCCCGGATTGCTGATCACGATGATAGCAGCCGTGCCTTCCTAATGCACAGTACTTAGGGCATAGGATGTGCTTCCATATGCATGATTTCATTGGAAATACCTCTTCGGAAATTTTGTTTGCTAGTACCCATTTATTTTTTAAGAAAGAAGCCGAATCTGAAATACACTGCAGCTTAAATATGCTAAGGTGAAACACAATTTTTTTAAAATTCCAGTTAATTCCAAACAGAAACTTAAAGAATCTCAGCAACCTAATTGTTTTATTAAAAAAAAAAAAAAAAAAGACACCTCCGGAAGTCTATAAGTATTGAAACTTTAGGTAAATAAATGAGTTTCAGAAATTAATCTGGGTTGTAGTATTTATAACCAAATCAAGAATGGATATGATGAAAACTTGGTATTTGGGAAACAGGGCATGTGGGTTTATATATCTTCTCTTCCAGCAGTGGGCCATCATCTCACTTCTCAAAAGTTTTGGTTTCTTAATCAGGATGCAGGCGGGAGACCATATTCCCTTACATTTGTCCCTCCGTGTCCCCACCAAGGCAGCGAAGAGGAATGCTGTATAGCCTTTGTCTCCTTCAGATTTGTCTATCATCACCCTGGTAGGGAAGGATTTTGTTTTTATACATGAAAGTTATAGCATAACCTCAATGTTTTTATTCATTTGAAAATATTTGAGCATCTACCTTCTGTCAGGCCCTGTTCTGTGTACTAAGAATACAGCAGGGAACCAGAGTTCTTTCTCTCATCTGGCCTTTGTTCTAACTGAGAGACAGGAAGTTAGCTGATCAGGCAGTCATGGAGCTGGGTGAGTGATAAATGCTGTGGGGAAGAGTGAAAAAGGGGAAGAAGATAGGAGGTGCTGCCACAGGCCAGTGAGGGATGTGGTTCTAAGCGATGTGATCAGGAAAGGCCTTCCAGAAAAGACAATAGTTCAGAACAAATGTAAATTATTCGAGAAAAGACGATGCTTATATGGCAAATATTTCCTCTAAAACTGCTGAAGCATATTCAAAGGGATGATTGTGAAACTGTTTTTCAGCTAGAGGGTGGGGGAGAAGAAAACAGTCTGTGTTCTTTCCAGCAATGGATTGAGGGCTTGTGAAACATTAGGTACTCGATAAACAGGGGTTGAATCTGATCAAGGTCAAACTTCTCACCTTGTATAAGGCAAGTTAATGTGGCGGTCCTAGCAAGAGCAGTATTTTGGAATGTCGGTATGGTGACCCTCCCTTAGAGTTAAGCCAGTTTCTGTCTCTGCACCTTATCTATCTCATGGTTCTGGGAAGGGCAAAGAACAGATGTGACCTCAGGGAGGATGAGAATATAGCATCTTGTAAGAGAAGTCCCAGACACAAGAGAGAAGAGGGAAAATCTCCCCTCCCCTCCCAGTGGACTATGGAAGAAGAATGTTACAGTTTCCTCTTTGCAGCCTATCCCTGGGTCAAAACCTGGGGCACGGGTGGGTGGTGCTATGTAATACACCGCTGATAGTTATGGAAAAATCTGGAACATCAGAGGCTAATAACATGTTCTCTTCACTGCCTGAGGAAAGCTGCATACCCTTGGTGAAAATCTTTAATGTGAACATATGTCCCAGAAGCGATACTGCAGAAGCTGAGAAACTGGCCAGAAAAGATCCTGAGGGAGAAATGGTCCCTCCCCTAGGCCTTTTCAGGGTGTCCACAGCTGCACTGTCCAATATGGTAGCCACTAGACACATAAAGCTATTTAAATTAAAATTGGAAGTTATCAAAATTAAATCAAATGTAAAATTCATTCCTTGGTCACACTAACCACATTTCGAGTGCTCAATAAACTACATGTAGCTGATGGCTGTGATGTTGAAAAGTTGAGCTATAACACAGTTTTATCATTGCAGAAAGTTCTACTGGACAGCGCTGGTCTAGAGAAGTGGTCACCGACATTTTCTGTAAAGAGCCGGAGAGTAAACAGTTTTGTCATTGCAGACAGTCTCCATTACAACTACTCAGTGCTGTAGTTGTAGTCTAAAAGCAGCCATAGTTCATGTGTAAATGAACAGGCATAGCCATGTTTGAATAAAACTTTATTTTGCAAAAACAGGCTTTGGCCCGAGGGCCGCAGTGTGCCCCTCCCTGGTCTAGAGGATCAAAAGTTCCCACATGCTTCAGTGAAGAAACAGGCGCCACTGAAAGAACTGACGGACTAGAAGAGCCCTGGAATAGAACCAAATTACCTGATCTGTGCACCCAAAGGGATGCAATTCCAGGTGCAGCACAGCAGACACCCACCTAGGACCTCACTTAGCACACAGACTCAAGGCCATCTTGAGAAGTAGTGGGGCAGAGGGAAGAAACCTGAAAGACAAACCTCGAATACGCCAGATGATCTAAAAGAGACTGTTTAGGTGGAAGAGAGAGTGATGCTTTTGGTTGACAAATGTAGGCGTCACTCCGGGGACGGGGGATCTCAGGAGGAAGTTTAGCTTCATTGTAAAAAACAAATAAGCCACAGTTTCTTTGTATCTCTAAGTTAGAGTGCAAATAAAAGGTCAACGCTACTACACAATGTTTTCTCACACACCCATGAAGATAGCTTAAGAAAGGAAATCTTTGCAGGCTTCGTAGGAGCTCTGGTTTGAGTTAACTCATCTCTGCGGCCCCACCAGGGCCTGCCTGTGACCAGTAATAACCACGGAGGCATTGGATGAATATCACATTGGAGGTCAGGGCCTCAACATATTAATTTTGGGGGACACAATTAAGTCCATAGCACAAACGTTCAAATTAGCTTATGCTTAGATGCTGAGTTCTTGGAAATCTGCTCTCTGGTCATGGATAAAACAAAACAAAAAAAGATAAAGATGGTTTTCTCATCAGTAGAAAACTTTTGAGGAAGTAGTATCAAATTGTGCCCCACCTTTTCTGAGACTTAAAGCCAGGTGGGAGGGGGCAATGACTGCCTTGACTATCGATCATCATGATAGCTATCATTTACCGGGCAACTTGCCGCGCTCCAGGAACTCTTGGAAGTACTTTACATGAATCCCTCATTTCTCCCTACAATAACCGTATTAGACCTATTGTAGAGATGAAGACACTAATACTGTGTAAATTGCATAAGGTCACATACCTAATATGAGACGCAATTTGGATATGAAACACAATAGATGAATCCCAGAGCCTGCCCTCCCAGTCACCATGCTGCACGCACAGCCTCTCAGGGTGGATGTGAGTCTTGGGAAGCATTGCTGTGCATACATATGGGCGCGTACACACACATACCCCAGAGATGTGCTTGAACTAAATAACAAGCGCTAATGTATTAATAATGCCTATTAATTACTGAATTACTGCCTACAAGCTATTTATACTTTATGATGCACTTCTTTAACCAACTAAGCAAAATGGTTTCTCTTAACATCTGTCCGAGATACGAATTTCAGGAAATGGGAGTGTTGATGAGTGGTGAAGAGGGAGAAGCTATCGTGGACTGGGCCACTTGAGAGATGAGAGGCTTGCACAGAAGGCTGACTATAGGAGCCATGACCAGTAGGGTATGGTACAAAGGCTAAAGTGCTGAAGAGAAGAATAAGGGTGGAGACAGAGAGGAAGTCATATTGGGGAGAGGAGGACAGAAAGATATTAAGAGTTTGTGGGGAGGAGGGTGTGACATCATCATCAGATTTGTATTTTAAAAGCTCACTCTGGCTGCAGTGTGGAAAATGGATTGCCAGGGAAGGGGTGAATCTGCTATACTGATTTTACAGCTATTGCAGCGATCCAGGTGGAGTCTGATGGTCGAATGGACCAGGGTGGTGGTGGTGGAGAAGGAGATGGGGAGGTATAGATACATTTGAGAGATACAGAGGGCAAACTTAATGAGATTTTACTATTGATAGATCATGAAGCTATGGAAAAGAAAGAGAAGTCAAGGACGATGTCTCAATTTTTAGCTTTACCAACTGGATGGATGGAGATGCCATTCATTGAGACAGAGAAACATGAGAAACCTAAAATAAGACAAGCTATGCCAAAGTCCTTGCTATTTCTGAAATGCACCATGCTATTTCATGCCTCAATACCTGGCAATATTCTGTCCTCAGCACTTGGAAATCTGACTTCTCCCTTCTCGTGTTTTGAAGGAGCTGTGTTGTATTTAATAGCATACACTTAGTACCTAACACAATGCCTAGTTGTGAGGAGTTAGAGGATACAGTCCCCAGGACTGCCCTCACTTCTGACACCAACTGCAAGTTCAGGGGGTCCCAAAACCTTGATGGAAGGAAGCATAGAACTCACTGAAAGCTGTTATCCTTACAAGTTATTGCAGGGAAATGATACAGAGTGCAGTCAGCCAAGGGAAGAAGCACATAGGGCAGAGGCCAGGAGAAGTACCAAACACAGAGCTTCTGTTTTCTCCCAGTGCAGTCAGGATGCATTTCTGTCCTGGCACCATTGTGTGACAATAGGCATTGACTATTGCTAACCAGGGAAACTTGCCCAAGCCCTGGTATTCAGAGATTTTATTGGGGCTCCATTATATAGCCTTGATTGATTGACTGACTGTCCATATAGTTAATTTCAGTCTCTAGGTCAGCTGCTCTATCCTGACCCTAAGCCATATTGTTAATTTTTCTGGTTTGGTTGGGTTTCTCCTAAGACTTGGGTGCGTGTGGCCATCACCCACCCTAGGACTACATGAATGTGGCCAGCCCCCCCCCCCGCCCCATAAATCACATCGTTAGGCTATCCAGTACTTTCCAAGGTCCCAGAGATTACCCCCAGAAGCCAAAGGCAAAAGCCAGACCTATCTTTTTGGTCAAGGCCAAATTCTTTGCATAGTAGGACCTCAATAAGTGTCAAATAAATGAAAGAATTAGGTATTGGCTGTTACACTATATTTGCTAGCTATGTGTGATGTTACTTTAAAATAAAAACTCCTAGAGCGCTGCTTCTGTGTTTCCTCTGGACAGAGTTTAGCATAGTGTCATGTAAAATTCAGAGCCCAAACCACGTTCATAGCAGCGTTATTCACACTAGTCAAAAGATAGAAGCCACACAAATGTTCCTCGATGGACAGATGAATAAACAAAAACGTGGTATATACCTACCATGGCATGCTATTCAGCCTTAAAAAGAAACAAAATTCTGACATTATTCTACACCATGGATGAACCTTGAAAACATTAGGCTAACTGAAATAAGCCAGACACAAAGGGACAAATACCATATAATTCCATTTGTATGAGATCCGCAGAGTAGATAAACTCTTACAGGCAGAAGTAGCATGGTGGTGGCCAGGGTTTGAGGGGAGGTGGGAATGAGGAGCTGTTATTTAACGGGTGCAGTTTCAATTTTGCAAGATGAAAACGTTCTGGAGACGGATGGTGGTGATAGTTGAACAACATTGTGAATGTACTTGATGCCACTAAACAGTATACTTAAAATTTATTATAAAGGCATATTTCATGTTACATGTATTTGGACCCTAGACTCATTGTTGGGTTCCAATTTCTTACCTGCTTTTTCTTTCAAGGTTCTCCCTTTCACCAAATGCCCATAATCTCCCCACCTAGGGTTGCCAGATGAAATACAGGACATCAGTTACATGTGAATTTCAGATAAACAAATAAATTTTTTGGTATAAGTATGTCCCATACAATTTGGGACGTATGCAGGGTGTCCTGTATTTTTATTTGCTAAATCTGGTAACCTTAACCTATTCCCGATATTTTTGTAGCTAGAAGATGAATTATCCACTGCAGAGTGGGAGGGCATTTATCTGGAAGAGCTTGTGGTGGGAAGAGGAGCACATGATTTGTTGTTAGAGGTGCATGCCAGGACAGCTGGGCAACATACCTACATTTCAATTGTACCTATATTGCAATTGTACCTACCCGCACCCCCACCTCGTGTAAAGGGAATGAGAGTCCTCTAATCTCTGATTTTGTAAAGATTCAATGGGATGTTGTATGTAATTCGCACCGTGCTTGGTAAAGTGTAGTAACCGTCATCTTCTCTCCAAGTAAAGCTTTTAAATTCATTTTAGTTATTCTCTCCAATAGTTCAGATTCTGAAAAACAGATACATTCTTGGATATGTACTCAGCAGAGTGCAGTTGGATTCTGTCCCTCAAACCTCTTTCTTTCCCCAGCATCTGACTAAGAAATTTCAATGATCACTGAAGTTAATTTCATCATGAAGTATAAAAAATCCTCCCCAGGTTTCTAAATTCCATAGGAAAACATTTTAATTAAGCAAATTTGGTTGCTATAAAATGAATGATATCCCATATATATGTTTCTTTGTATGTCTCACAATGAACTTTAATAGTGTGCAATCCGTTATATTGTCTGCTTCTGAGTACCACCCTGCTTCAAATTCCATATTCACATTTAATAGCAGCAAATAAAAACTCATTTTGTAAAATTCCTTGAATAATAGAATTTTTGTCCTCTTTGTTCATTCAGTAAATGCCAGATGCTTCTTGTTCTAAGGTCTCTTTTAGAAACTGGAATTTTACAGTTGGAGTTAATGCAGTTTTACATCTCTTAACTTATTGGGGAACAAGGACAGGACTGAGTATTATATGGCAGAAAAAGGAAAGAAGGAAGGAAAGAAGGAACGAAGGGAGGGAGGGAGGGAGAGACGGAGGAAAGAAGGGAGGAAGGAAAGAAGGAACTAAGCCAAATAATCCATGTAAACAAGTTGGAGCCAAACTGTTTACTCCTCAGTCTTCACTTAGAGTCTTTGTCTCTATGCTTTTAGCGAAGAGTTGCTAACAGCTCTCACAGGTTCTTAAAAATGTATAATACAGAAAATAATATGTTACCTGTCGTCAGGAGATGCTCTGTGTCAGCATATGCCCATGGAAAGCCTCAATGCAGAAAGGTGTTTATTTATTTCTCATGAATCTCTTTAGCTAAATTTCTGTATTAGGAACAAAGCATAAAACCGTCCACTCTCCGTTGTTGACTATAACTCTTAGTATTTCCACTTCTCCACTCAGGAAAAAACAAAAGAAAAATAAAATTGAAATAATCAAGGAGACTGACTTTCAGAAATTAAAAAAATGAATCACCACTGTGAAAGAAGAACCCTAGAGCCAAGGGAGTTTTTATTTCAGGTTGCAACGGGGCGTTTTGTTCCCAATAAATCATATCTCATAGGAGCCAGTTTGCTCAAACCTCATCCAAGGAGTAAACTGTCCACAGGATTTAGGCCTTAAACAAATATATTTGAATTCTAACCATAATTCAATGGTTTCTATGGTTTGACCATAAGAAACTGATGGAAAACATTTATAGACTTCTTCTCCCCAGGTAATATTCCCCAGTTCACTTTAGATTCCCAAATGAAAGCTGACAGCTATCCTACTACAGAAGGAGGTCTTTGCAGTGTGGTCTTAGATCCCAAATGCATGAGCTGGTTAAACTGCCTGCATCCTACCTCCCATAGAGTATATGAAAATCTCATTGCTCTGGCCTGTTCTCCCCACCACTATGATTTCCAGGTACCTGTTGTTCAGAGTAGGGAAAAAGACTCACTAATGTGTCGCCTCCTAAAATAAAATTTTAAAACGCTGAAAAATCATTCCTTGCTGCTAAAACATGCTGCTAAATCAAACCGATGAGGAAATTTAAAAAGGAAAGTGAGGGAAGGAACACATAATGAGAACTGGAGTCCTCTGATTTGCATTGCACTGAAAACTACTTGGAACTTAACTGGTGAGGCTAAAAAAAGAGAGAAGGGTTGTGGCATGGATGGGGAAGTTTTTATCCCCTCGAGAGCTGTGGTTTCGAGGGTACCACTGTCAGATGCACAAGCCCCCAAGTCACTCTTCATCAGTCCCAGAGCCACCATCTGTAACAGATGCATGCCTTTGAAATAAACTCTCTCTCATGCTTTGCTCTTAATCTCTATGTCTTTCTATGTGGAAGAAATTAGACATGGATCCACAGTCAACCATTATCTTAAGATATAGTACTTTAGTAAAAGTCACCCAGTGAGGCTTGAGAAGATCGCACCCGTAACAATTAAATTGTGATGCGGTGTGGGCAAGCAGAATGTCTGGGGCCACACAGCGGAGACCTAAATTGTCAGGGCTTACCCCAATAGCACTGGTGCCGGGAAGAGGAGAAGGGCTGTAGTGAAGAAGATAGAGATGGCCCTGGACACTCATCGATATCACATGTTTAAAGAGGCTGCCCTGCTTAGCTGGGAGAGGGGCAGGGGTAGAAATTGGGTGGGGGTTGACTTCTATTTCCAAACATCCCTCAGGTCCTCACGTGGCTTTCTGACTTTCTCCTTTTCAAGCGACCCAAATGGTAGATCCTAAAGAGGCAAGAAGAATATGGTTAAACATGGAACCAGAAATCGTGGATAGACAACGATTTGCAACTCTTTAAACCAATATTCTTTAAATACTTGTTTGACTTAGAGAGACTAGGTGCTACATGGGGGAAAACTGAAAAGAAACATATCTGGGCAGCCCTCAGTTTCTTTTGTTTCCCTGAGCAACTCAGCTCTGGCTACCACCATGCGGAGGAGTAAGCAAAACAAAAATCCCCTTTAACATTCCCTGTTACCAAAGCCTGCCCCATGGGCGTTCTCACACTGCCCCGCCCCAGCCCACCCTCTTGCCCGAAGATTCCTTTCAACCACAGGGAGCACAATCCATAAGAAGAGTTCCTGCAAGATCTTCTGTTCTTTCTTATTCCATCTCCAATAATACTTAGTGCTCCTTCTCAATTAGGTGTTTACGGGGAGAGGCCTAGCAACCTCAGCCCTTAATTCACCTTTGGTTGCACAGTTGGTTATGGGTTCTCAGAGGTCCCACCCCTTCACCTCCCCTGGACTGAACTCTGCTCAAGATTTTTCACACTACATACCTCTTCTCTTTTTAGATTTTGAATTGTTCTGGGAGTAAAAATGCCACCAAACAAGCAAATATCCTAATAAACCAGGGCTGAAGTGGGAGACAAATTAGCTGAGAAAATTTTTACCACAGCAATTTACTAAGTCTGGCATATAGTAAATTCATTAAATACTAGTTTTAAAAAAACTAATTAATGGATGAGCCACAGGGAATCGGCTAAAGACGATCAGCTGCCCCCTACCTGTAAATATAATTAAAGGTACATACATGCATAATTTGGCTCTATTTTAATTTATTTTTCAACACTGCAGTTGATATTGAAGTGAATGTTATTTTCACATGTAACACTAAGGAGCAGCACTGAATTAGGAAAACGAGACCTTCTGTGCTTTCTCATGTCCATTGGTCTCTTGATTTGGACTTGGGTAAACCCACGTGATGCCTCTGAATAGAAAACACCCAGGTACAAAGATGATGGTGGCTACCAAATCCTTCTATCAGCATGAAAACTTGAGAAAGGATCAGGTTTAAACTTATGCTGTTGTTAGATGAATGAGTAAACCAGCAGCTACCCACATTTCAAACACCCTTTGGGTCCTCATGTGTTTTCCATGGGCTCACCAGGCCCACGCTCGTGCTAAATGTAGATCACCTGAAATGGGCTTTAGGCTTGGTTTCCCTTAAATGAACCTCCACACCACTGCTGGGTAAACATGCGGTGTTCCTGACAAAGATGTTTATGAGATAAGAAATGCTCCACAGGACACCTCAAAGTCGCTTTTGGATGGAATGAAACTTGGAATAAATGCAACATGAGCTAGAATTATAAACTGACTTAGACTATTAATAAAACTCTCAGATGCACACATAAAGAATAATGATAACTGATTTTCATAATTATAACCCAGAGAGACTACAAATACTGAACTATCTTCTGAATCTTCAAACAAAAATAGTATGCAGTGATTTTAGCTTAGCTGTTTCAATATATTTGAATTCATTGAAAAACATATTTCACTTATAATATATAATGTCAACATTTTATTAACTGTAATATTTGAGTAACTAGACTATACAAATAAAATTCTGCATAAGGAAGAATTGACTGACCCCTGGTTTCCCATGGGAAAAGAAGGGGAAATTTACAGAACTCCCTAGGCTTATTTCTGGTAGAGAAGAAACTGAATCACAATTATGTAAGTCTACTGGAGAGACGCAGAGGAAGGAACATGTTGTCGAGATAGAACATTTTTATACCTTTACAGGGCACTTTTCCCAGTTCTGTTTTGGTCCTGACTAAGCATAGGTGAAATTGTAAAGACTTAACTATAGTTTATTGATTTATCTACCTTAGAAGTTTTTCTGGAACTTCCCCTGAGTATGGCTCTTTCCTATTTCCTAACCCAAAGGTCAGAGCTCAATCCAGACAACCTGGCTCAAAAAGACAATCTGGGCCAAGCAGATTCTCTGACTGGGGAGTCACTGAACTAACAAATTGTGTGCAAATCAGAAACTTAACAGTGAGAACTGAAACAGTAGGTAATGATTTAGAGAGCAATTGAAAAGTTGTGATGGACCATTTTCAAGTGGGGTTTTGAGGGAGTGGAAATTATGAGTAAGCAGATTCTCTAGTGGTAAGGTTATAAATTTATTTAAACTACAGTTCCACTGTGAAGAGAAAATATAGCTTCCTCATTTGATTTATCAGACCTTTAATCTTCTTCATGAGTCCGAATCCACTGGGTAACAAAAGGAACAAAGCAAAATAAAACACATTAGTGCAGTTCTCAGTTTGAAGTAATAATCTTGACATTTCTTTAGGTATTATTCAATGCTTTCAAATTTTATCTCTTTTCCTTCTCTATTTCAGTATGGCATCTGGGTCTTTATGGTAAGTGGTGCTTCTGTAACCTTGTGGCTCTGAGGGAAAGGAGGCCCAGAAGCCATTAGATACCCTTTGTTTCCTTTAATCTCCAGTGCCATGACCCTTGAATACTTGGTAACAGCTGGCCCTGCTGGCTCTCACGGTTGCCATTGGCTGGTGGTATCACCTGTGATCTGGTCTCTTGCAGCTTGGGTGGTGACTGGAGGCCTTCCCTGGCTCACATGGCTTCATGCCACTCTTGCTGATGCTAAAAGGCTATGACTCCTGTTCATCTGCTGAAGCATCAAAACATTCTCACTAAGAAACAGAGCTCCCCAAACTCTCAGTTTCCTTTGTATTGAATACACATCACTGGAGCCCCTCAGGAAGTTCATCTCTTCTGCCACAGCCTGCCACCAGATTTACTTTGACAAAGCTGTCCCAGAGAGCCACAGAGGGCAACATAGAAAGTGTTTGCCTTCCAGAGTCTCAGGTGTGGAGTGGAACATAATCCTGATGCTATTTAAATACCCCACATGACCTCAATGTTCATTAAGCTACTCACTGCCCTTGAGGCTGGCTTTGAGGTGGTGGTAAGATATAAAAGGAAGAGAAAAAATGGGTGTATCTCCTCCATTTTTGCCTCTCTCCTTTCTCTCCCAGTGCTTCAGACTAGAAAAATGAGGTTTTCCATCACTTCACCGGGATTATATCATCCTGCCACGACTATGGTCGTAGGCATATTAAATGGAAAAGGGGTCGTCTCTATTCCCTGAGAGGAATACCATGATCTGACCCACCCAGGACAGTTCCTGAAATTCTAAAGGGATTTAGCATTCTCTCTCATCCAAGCCTGGTTTTCAAATCTGTTATTTTCTCACAGGACAAGGGACTTCATGGCTGAGCTTCAGAGAGGGAAAACTACAAAGAATATGAGTTGAGAGGGAAAATAAAACACTAGCTTAATATTTTGCAAACATTATCTTCATTACACTATCAATAATATAAAATATATATATATATATATATATATATATATATATATATATATATATATATATATATTAAGGGTGAGGGAGTTGGCCAGAAGTGAGAGAACTGAGACACAGATGTGTGGAACAAAATTAAATCTGTTGATGGTAGAGCATTAAAATAAAACCCACAATCCACTACAGCCTTTTGGGTTAACGAAAAGTTACTATCACCTTGAGGCCTCCTTTTGTTAGTTTATTTAGCTTTTCCTGAGTTTCCGTGCTTGTGTACAGTCTTTAATTACCTGTATTAACTTGAATGCCTGTCTGTTCCTTAAAGCCAAAATATCTGAACAAGCTTTTAGTGAAAGCGTGCATATTTTACAATGTGTGTGTGCATTGTGCACGTGAGTGTCCCCAACTCTCATTCCAGGCTTTCTGTGACCGTCTGTCCAATCCATCCCTCCACCTGACTCCAGATCCCACCTCTCACACCCCCAGATCACAGCCACATCGCCCTAACTGGCTGGCCTGCCTCCGGGCTCTCTACGCCTGTGATCCTGCAGTTCTTCCCCATCAGTCTTCCTGAAACTCCACCTTCACCATCCTCTCCTGTTCAGGGACTTACACGTTAGACTTCTCCTTCCTTCCTTCCTATCATATTGAGCTGAATTTGCTTCAGTGCAGTTCTCAGGCTCTGCCCTTGTAAACTAATCTGCGTTCCCTCTATGCTCACCCTGCCTCTGCTCTAAGCAAGCTGATATCCAAACTAGCCTGGGAGCACAAACCCTGCTGCCTGTGTCTTCTCTCACGTTGTTTGCATGTCCGAAATGATTTTTGTCCCTTTCTAGTGCTAATTTAATCCCAACCCATTTTCCCAAGCACAACTCAGATCCAATTTATTTTCTGTTTCTTTGAACTGTTAGTTTCTGTAGGCCGTACCACACTCCTTTAGAGCTTAACTGTATTCCATTTTTGAATAATGGGTAATATCCACAGCTAATATTTATTGAGCACCTTCGATGGGCTAAGTGCTTCACAGGAATAACTCATTTGACCTTCAGGCCACCCTTGTGGGGTGGGCACTATGATATGCACATTTGAAGATGAGGAAACTGAGCTTCCCTGCAGTTCGTAAGCTTTCCTGAGGTAACACAGCTGGTAAAGTGACGGAGGCAGGATGAGTGGAGAGAAATCAGATTCCAGAGGCTAACCTTGCAGTTAATATGAACTACTGCCCCCAGAGAATTGCTCCTTCGAACATCAAGTGTCTTCATCTTATCTCCCCAACTAAACTATCAGCTGGTATATGGGCAGGATCGTGACTTCTGTGCTTTCTGGAACCTCCTAAGCCAGCACACAGTAGACAAAGATGCTTTTCTCCCTCTGGCCGGCCTTTCCCTGAATCACCATTTTCAGACGTAGAGCAGCAGGGCCTGTACAGTGGAGGTTTCCTCAGTCTCCGCCGTCGTGTGCTGCATTTCTCCCCTTTCTTCCGATGTCCCCAGACCCTGGCCACCACCTGACGCCCTTTTGCGATGCCAGGGTTGCACAATGATTCCTAAATCCACTTTCCAAGCACACAAGTCCCAGAGGATTTTACACACAGAGTTGTAGCCTGCAAGAAGCGCTCTCAGCTAGTTTCTCTGAGGTTGGACTTTTTGAACAGTGTTTAAAGGAGACCCCAAAGACGTCTCATTGAAATGCTCAGCAGGCTGTGATTTGTTTAGAGAGACACCAGCTGCCCTAGTGAGAGCGGAGAAATACATGGTTTCCTAACAGATTTTAAACATTAGAGCTTAGACTTTCAAAGGGGGTATTCCCAAGGGGATTGCACTTCCTTCTCCTAAATGAGAAATTATAAGCATTTAGGACTATCGTCAGATGTGGTGAAATGAGACTTTGAGACTGTCAACATTTGGCGTGGGTCTTTGTGAACAGCATATGGGAGCTTCGCAGGTCTAGGATGACCAAGAGAAGGTTCAGCAGGGGCCACATCATTGTGAGAGGACTTCGGGGTGGAAACCACTCATTTCCTCAAAAGGCCTCCTCCCAACAAACAGTATGGTACCTCCCTTCCTCTTCAACCAACATAGTAGTCACCCCAGAGCACCCTCTCCCCTTTCTCTGCTTCCCCTTCCCACCCAGTGTCCTCTTTGGGAGGAAGGGAGACAAAGCACACACAAAAAGTCTCCCTTATTCCCGAGCGTGAGCTTCTTGTCATGTTAAGGTCTGACTGCAGAAACTGGAAGCACCACAGTCAATGATAACAAGGCATGATCGTTTAAGGATCTTCTGAAAAGGCCTGTTGTTTGTTGAAATTTCTGCCCACAGCTGCCTGTTTAGGAAATCTAACAAAAGCACCATGAAATCCTGTTTGATCGCAGCCGTATTCACTGGTAATCCCACAGGATAGGAACGTGGAGTTTATTTCAAGATGGGGAAAGGGTAGCTTTTGTGATCATGACAAACACCAGACATTTCCCCTTCCAGACATGTCAGGGGATGTTATGGGTTATGGGAGGTGCTCAGGAAAAGAAGGGTCGTTTTTTTTGGCCTGCTTATGTCTTTAATCATCAACTCTTCTTGCCTGCCGAGAACTGAGAAGAAAGAACTCCACAGGCCTGTTTGAGTCTGGCCCACAGGAAAGGAGAGAGGCGCTCCACACAGGAATTCATTCTCTCTCTCTGCAAGTTGGAAACTGATTTCTATGCCTGCCCCACCTGGGCCAACTTCAAAGCGGTCTTGAACCTTGCCACTTGCCTGCAGAGAGAAAAGAGAGACAATATCATTTGACCCCAACTCACCAAAGAAATGTGGATGTACCCTGCTCTAAGAAAATGTGATTCCTGGAAATCCAGATTTATGAAAGTAAGATGAAGTCAAGGATTAGGTAGGTTTTTTTTGTTTTACTTGAAAAACATCAAAGGGTGCCTTAAAATAGTATCTCCTATCCAAGAGTATTTGAGATACAATCTGATTCTTAAGAATTTGATCCCAAATCAAGTTCTTAGGAACTGGATCATCTACAGTTTTAATGAGAGCAGGGCACTCACTGACTACAGCTAGGCAGTTGTAGGATTGGATGGGGAAGCGAAAACTCTCAGGACAGAACAAGATTCACTAATTAACTGACCACTTTTATAATTTGTTCTCATTTCATCATAACTTCCCACTTATTCTAGTGTCTATCCAAACCCATGGCATCAAAATCTTTGTTGGACACTCCCAAGTGGTCAATAATACAATGCAAATCAAATGCAAATTGATTGCAACGAAGTGAAATTGCATATCCTGCAAAAGATGCAGGCTTTCATCCAACTTGGATGAAGATACAAACTGAGCTTCAAAAGGGAGTAATTTAAATATCAGAGAATTAAAAAAGGCCCATGAGAGAATGGGTAAAGTCCTTTAACAGTTTTACCAAAAAATGACCCTTTCAATAAGTGTGCAGCAAAAGTCAAATGTGAAGTGAAGGAGGTATGAAAATGTTATAAGTCAAGTTAAGCCAAAAAATCAACATTTGATTTTTTTTTCTGATTCTAAAAATTAGCAAATAATTAAAATTATTATATAAGATTCTGGTAAATGTAAGAGAACTACTAACTTATTTCTATACATCTCATATTTAATAATAAAATTCAATCAATACTTTTAACCATTTATTGTGAAATTTTGGTTCTTGTTTTAAGTGATTCTCTTAATTTTTTTCATATCAATTATCCTTGGGTAATGAGGACTACCTGTGGTTCTTTATCATTTCATGTATAT
Organism: Rhinolophus ferrumequinum; assembly: GCF_004115265.2. NCBI lineage: Eukaryota > Metazoa > Chordata > Mammalia > Chiroptera > Rhinolophidae > Rhinolophus > Rhinolophus ferrumequinum. The sequence continues at coordinate 63,894,200 of NC_046291.1, forward strand.
TATTTTATTTAATACTCACAGCCACTCTATTTGTTAGACCAAATAGCTTTTAGCACCATCTTACAGGTAAGAAAATTGAGGTCCTGGGTGGGCAATTTGAACAGCACCATAAAGTTAATAAATACTAACTTCAATCATGCAGATAGTGCAACGATTCTTATTTTGTAAATTAAAAAAAAAGGATCTCTCTAAGAGGTTTAGTGGCTAACCCTTGGCCACATGGCTAATAATATTAGTCATATTCAAGCCCAGGCCTTCTGACCCCCAGATCAGGCCTTCTCCTACTGCACCACCAGACTTCTTTACAGATAAAAGTAGCAAATTATGATAGAACCAAGATTTTGAGCACTTAATGTCTACTAGTCACCATCTAAGTATTTTATGTATTCCTCTTGTTTATTCCTTATAGTGATCCCATAAGACAAGTGCTATGCTGTATCTCTATTTTACAAATGAAGAAACTGAGTTTCAGAGAGATTAAGTGAATGGTTCAACGTCACACTGCTGGTAAATGACACCAGCTAGAATTAGAAGCCATGTTTTCCTTTCTATGTGTTCTTAATAGACATACTACTGTGTCCTTTTTCAGAAAGAGATCTATTCCACAGACAGAAGGTCAGGGTCTTTGCCCTTAACCATTACAGTTATGCCCTCAATGTATAATACATTATATTTTCTGCAGAAAATTGCCCTGGAACTCTCTTTCTTCAGCTGGTTTATTGGAAAGGAGAAGCCTGAGAGCATGGGGTACCGGATAGTTCAATTTACAGAGTTGTTTGAGAGGAAGGTTGGCAAATAAGATTCTTCCATGTCAGATAGCAAACTCGCGTTATTGGTAGAGGCTTCTAAAATGTAACCTAAGGCCTAATCTGGGCTCTGTGGCAAAGAACGGCATGAGGTTTGAACAAAGCTGCCTCTAAAACGGAGATTGGCCCACACAAGGGCCATTTATTTACTATTTTACCCTCAGGTGTAAGGCCAAGATATGGGCACCTTAAGATTCAATGGACTCATAAAGATTACATTCCCTAATATTTCATACCAGGCTGAGTACACAGGCTGCTTGAGATAGCAGGTAGGAGCAGGAGTGAGCATAAAAAGTGTTGAACTCCAAATTCAAGAAAGGAAGACTGCACTTTAAACATAACAATGCCTAACTATCACGTCAGGTTTTAAACCCTTACCAATCAATTAATAACCATTTTGAAATGCTAACCATGTTTCTGAAAGCCAGCCAATCAGCAGCAGCTACCCTTCAGTAAAGCTTTCCATGGCAGCAGGTCAGCCAATCGCTGGCCACTTCTGCTTCTGAGGGGCCACCAATCTCTGAGCGCCATGCTTCCCCAAACCCCAAATAGGAGCAGTCATTCATTTGCTTTCTTCAGAGAGATTGCCTCTTACAAACGTGATTGGTCCGTGCTTAGTAAATAATGCTTTCTGCTCTTTGTTTCAGATATCAAGTGGTGGTTTCTTCCTTGTCCAAGGAAAGAGCAGGGAAGGAAAACAAAGGGAAAAGCCATTGTTATATGTCTGAAAAGATGAAAAATCTCTATCCAACTTATATAATGGAATCACAGAAATCCCTAGAAATACAGAGAGTGCCAATAAAAATATGCATACATTTTAAGAAAGAAAGAAAACTGTATTAAAATCGTAATACTCAACATATACTGATAACAAAAGATGAATACAAGTCACATTTGACTTCTGCAATTTACAAGAGGTGCTCAAAGTGGTTACCATCAGAGTAATTTTAACAGAGATTTTTTTCCTTTCTTAAAATGTGTATACATTTTTTTGGCACCCTCTGTACACGTGTATACACACACACACACACTCTGAACTTTTGCCCTAAAAATGTGAGAGGGGAACCTTTTGCGTTTTTGTTTTCACGCAGCAGGGTTCTGTAGCAGCCTCCATTTTGAGGGAGGGATAATCGCCATTAGATTAAAGTATATGTTTAATTCATTTTAGATCGAATTAAATTAGCACTTTAGTCGAATACAAAAGTCTATATTCTTCTTCTTCAGTGGCCCATTTGCCAAAAGTATCACAGGGATTAAACACTAAGCAAATGCACACATAGGTAAGCTAAAAATAGCATTCAGATAGAGAAAACCTAAACTTACCCAGCACATGTAAGCCTAGCACAGCAAGGCATATGTGATTCCTATTTTTATTAATGGATTTCTATTTCTGGCTTCTTTTTCCCTTCCTGCTTTGGTAGCACTAGATGTATATACAAAAATCTATATATTTATTCAGAATTCAGAAATTGGTACTTTACTTCTGATAAGTTGATACAAACAATATAATGTTAAGTGAGTTTTGAACAAATAGGGTTAGAAATCCAATTATCTTTCCATAGAACACTTTTGTGTAGAATCATTGTTAAATAAAGGAGGGAAGCCAGTGGGAGAGTTAGAATAGCAATTTCTCCTGCCTCCAATAGGACATTGGAGAATTTCATTCTGCACATACATTAATCCATTCATAATGCCCACCCAGGGTGGTCAGCTCACAAAGATCTCTTCCAGCTACTGGAAGCTTTACTTTGGAAATGGAGCAAAGAATCAGGAGCGTATGACTTGGGTAAGATTTTAAAAGATGAAACACAGAGCGTTGCACTGGGCAAATGGCTTAGAACTAACTTCAGCAAAGAAGGCACAGCCCCCCTCTCCTGGCACCTCCGTCTTGGGCCTTCAGAGCTCACCAGAGGTGACATAAAACAGAAGTACTTGGCCATGGTTCCAATTTGACTGGCCTTTCGTCAGCATTAGGTCAACACCTCTCAAACTTTAATAAGCACACGAATCACCTTGGTATGGTTAATGCAGGTTCTGATACATAAGTTTGGAATCTGAGATTCTGAATTGCCAAAACAAAATTGCCGGTGATGCCCCTGCTGTTAGTCCATGGACTTTGAGGAGCAAGAATCTAAATTAACCTAAGTCTTAGCTGAGACACAGTCTTCCAATTGACTCTCAGCAATGGCCATTAAAATTACAGTCAGGAGGGAGCTTAGAGAGCTGCTGGTCTTTGAAAATTACTAGCTGTGTGACCTTGGGCAAATTATTTATTCTCTCTGTGCCTTGTATTTCATAAAAGGTTGGTTATGAATGAAATAATGCTTACTATAGTGACTGATATTCAGCCTTTGCTTTTTAAATACTAACAGAAACCATCTGGCTTCACACTTTCTTCATTTTGCAGATCTAGAGAAAAGTCATTCTGAGATAAAGAATCTTACTTCATGTGACACAGCTTGCTAATGCCAGAGGTCGGGCAAAAACACTGTCTCCTGACTTCTAGGCAAAGGCCCTTTCTGCCTTTTCCTTAGAGCCCATTGCTAACTGAGAAAGCTGGCTCCACTGTGCACTCAGCCCCTTCCTTGCCCCAGCCTCAGACACCGGCAGAGCAACTGTGGCTTAATCCACATGCCCAAATATTTTTGCTATAGCCAGTCCTGATAGCTCAAGTCTTCTGCTGTTAGTTATGAAGAGTGCCCAGATAATTGATGTAATTGGGAACAGAGAGTAGCTCAGTGCAACCCGCCAAAATGGATTAGATCTCCTCAGTGCAGTATGCAAGTCTGTGGCTCTCAAAGGAAGGTATTTCCTCCCTGGGGAAAATCATGGATGCTCCAATGGAACCTACGGTATGGACTATGCATTGGTGACTTGGTCCCCAGAGATAAAGTTAAAGCTAGTCTAAGCATTGGGCACATACAGGTCTGTCTTCTTCCCTGCCATCTATAGAAACCGCAATAGAATGTTTAATGCCCACACTTGACAGTGATGTCTTTGGGGAGGTCAGAAAGCAGAGAGTAAAAAATTCTCTCCCAGAGTGGTTTTGCAGTTGGGCATTAGCCAAACGCTGTTACAGCTCAGCGGTGAATAGTAGCACAAACTCTTTCTTTTCTCTGTAGTAAAAGGAAGAAAATGAATTCTTTCTACAACAGTGCTGAGATATGAATAACTGAACTGGAAAAAATATTAGCTGTCTGTCTAGTGTTGCTGCATAATACAAAATATACCATTCCAGCATCTGCCCAGTGAAAAATTACAAGCACACTAGCAAATGCATGCTACAGAGTATCATGACTTTAGTTGTCCCCATTATTGGTGCAATCAAAATGGGGTGATAAATCTAGTTCTCTGAAATCAATTATTTTGGTATCCACTCTCCTAAAGACACAACCCTTTTAACGAATCAGCCTCACATCATTTTAACGTCTATGGAATACTTTTTTCTGTTTCTACATGTATTGAAGTCATGTTGAAAATCTGGTAGGTAGAATGCCCCAAAGAGATAAGCCACCTGAACAAGATAGAGAAATCTGATGTTATTGATACAAATACTGAAAGATGTGTTCCTGACATCTTCAAATTTGGGAAACTAAAAAGGTGGTTCTGGGAGTTGGTGATGGGATACACAGCCTTAATCTTTTTAGTGACTGCTGAAATTCTAATCAGAGCTGAGAGGGAAAAGTAACAAAACAGAAATACTTCGATCTTTTGTGAACACATTATTGAATGTTTCTTTCCAAGGCTCCATGAACTTGCCACCACCAATCAAACCTATCTAAGATGTTCCCTTACATGTTTTGGCAACATTCATTATTTGAATGGGTCAAATAATTTCTCATCCCCTATTATGGGTTGGATTGTGCCCCCTCCCACACACACACACACACAAAATATGTCAAATCCTAATCCCCATTGCCTCAGAATGTGACCTCATTTGGAAATAGGGTTGTTGCAGATGTAATTAAGTTAGGATGAGATCATACTGGACTAGTGTGGGCCCTAAGTCAATATTACTGGTGTACTTATGGAAAGACGGCCATGTGAACACAGGCACAGATACCGTGCTTCCCCGAAAATAAGACCGAGTCTTATATTAAGTTTTGCTCCAAAAGACGCATTAGGGCTTATGTTCAGGGGATGTCCTCCTGAAAAATCATGCTAGGGCTTATTTTCCAGGTAGGTCTTATTTTCGGGGAAACCGGTAGAGAACACCATCTGGAGACTGAGGCAGAGATTGGAGAGATGTATTTACAAGTCAAAGAACGTCAGGGATTGCCAGCCATTCATCCCTGAATGTCACTAGGAGCGAGGAGAGAGGCAGTGAACCGAACCCTCTGAAGGAACCAACCCTCCTCACACCTTTTTAGACTTGCAGTCTTCAGAACTATAAGATGATGTAGTACTGCTGTTTTAAGCCACCCAGTTTGTGGTACTCTATTATAATAGCTCTAAGAAATGAATATACCCCCCTTATTAGGATTGTTACATTTCTATCCTCTATGTCAAATTAGACCCTGGTTGGCCCTGCAATAAGAATGAGTCTGAGATTCCAGGAAATAAATGAGCTTGAAGATAGGAAATTTTCTCAGCCCAGTGCAGGCTTTGGACTGAACTAGAGTTTTGTTGGAGATGTCACCAATTTTGAAAGAACATACAGCTGACCTTGGGTCTCCTTGACTATCTGGGAGCTAACAGTGAAAAGCAAAAACACATTTGGAAATGTGTAATTTTGACTGTACCCCTTTCAACTCATCACCATTCTTTGATTCATTCAATGAATATTTATCTTTTGCCCACAGGGACAGGAAACTGACGTATTGAGTACTTGGAAGGAACTGGTCTTATCTTCATTCACCTTTCCATAAACATTTATATTCACAGCATCAGTGTCACAATCTATAGTTGATTGATTTTGAAGTTCTGCGTTTCTCTGAGCCTTACACCGGCTTATGAACAGATAAGAGCTAGCAGAATTTCTGTTCAGGGTCTTTACATAAACTTGCAGGACCGGTTATAGTTTATGCTGGAAAATAGCTTTCATCTTGCATGATACACAGTGAGCCAACACTAATGGATTGTTAAAGAAAGCCAAGGCCAAGAGCTTTGTATTGAGGCCACTTACAAGAAAACCTCCGGACTCAGCAGGAGCATGTGATGTCTCCACTTCCCACATGGGGTTAGAGCAGTGGAGACTGGGCTGAATATTTGCATCCCTGCTTTTCAGGCTCAAGTGGAAAGACTTTATTAGACCCCGAAAAAGAAAACTGCAAAAATATAACTTTAATAACAGAACGTGTGACACAACGAATCTTGGAGAATGGCTCAAGAAACTCAGCGAGTACTTTTCCTAGCCCTTCTCTAATGATAACATGTCTAATATCTCAGACTAAAGAAGTAAAGCTGGTATTTGGCTTTTTTTTTTTTTCAAGATCGCTTTTACTTTCCAAGCTTGTGAGCCTGGTTTCTTGCAGGATTTATGTTCAAGATCCGTCTTCTCCAGCCCAAGTGACTCACATTCAGAGCAACAACGACAACTTCCAGTGCTTGAAAACTGCTGGCCAACTATATGACACAGAACTTGTCCCTCAACTCATTAATCCAGGCTTAATGTGAAATTCAATGTCCTGGACCTTCCCTTTCCAAGTAACTCATAATACTAACAGCTGCTTATCCGAGGAAACCCAGTTTCAATGCCTGAGTATTTGAACAATCACATCCCACTTAAAATAAGAGCATCTCTGGATCAGTCAACCCCCTTCCCTGAGGAATTTCATGCTGGCTTTTAGATAGGGTTAAACAGTTGGGCAGTCAAACATCACCAATTTTTGGATTCGTTTCATCCTTTGCTTTATTTTTGTTTTTGTATTTGTTTTCTATCAGGGAAGGCTTCCCAGTGGAGGTGAGGTTTTTACTGAGATCTGAAGAAGGAGTACAGTTAGTCAGGCAAGGTGGAGGATGTAGTAGGAAGAGGGAACTGCAAGGGCAAAGAATAGAAGGCAGGTAGATGATGACCCATTAAAGAACTGAAAGAAATGGTATTTGCAAGAGATGAACACATTGAGTAAGCCCTTATGCTTTCTCAAGGGGGACTGCCTGTGTTCAAAGTCCAACGCTACCACTTACTGGCTGTGTGACCCCAGGCAAGTTGTTTTGTGTTTTGAAGCTCTATTTTCTTTTTTATTTCCCTTCACCTTTTTCACTCTTGCATCTCCCTCTCCCATCACTCCTTTGGCTGAAGAAACAAAACACCCGCAGTGATGCCAGCACACACTCTGAGTAGTCACGTAGGCCACAATGCCATCCATAGAGTAATAGGGGTGGTGCTCCATTGATAAACCTATCAGGATCCTATAAAATGGAGAAGGGGTTTATTTGATTGGAACCAGCACCATAGGAATGGGATGGCATGCTGATCAACAACTGTGAATACCAGAGTCCACTTTAAGATGCTGATCCCCCCAACTTAGGCACCCAGTATTATATCTCTGCGTGACCACTGTTGTTTCCAGCACTGCACTTGAAAATGGAAGTCTCTCAATACATGCTGCTCAAACAAAGAGGATATAGTGAGGTAAAAAGCTCTTCTCCACACCTCTGCCTCCCCTCTTCTAGAACCCGGTCTGATGCCAAGGCAGAAATGGGGCCCCAACCCAAGGCAGAAATGGGGCTTCCCGCTTGCACAACTTTGCATGGCGGAGGGTCACCTTCGTGTAGCATGGAGACTGCCAGGCTGGACTGACACTGCTTAGGCCCTTCACAGTCTCCTCAGCTCAGCCTTCATTCTGGCTGGATGAGAAGCCTAAGGCTTGAACAGGCTGCCTCCCGGTAAGGCCAGGACTGCATTGTGCCCTGTGGCAGTGAGACAGACAAAATGAACTGCGATCTGGTGCCTCACAATCTCTGCCTTGTCAATCACCATGCATTTCTCAGCCTGGGCTCTATAGCACAGACTTTTTAGACTCCTTAGACACATGACAAAGCTCGGTTCTCTGCAAAAAGTAGACTTCTATTTCCCCTCCCTGCTCTCCTCTTCAGGTCTTCCCGTCAGTCACATCCCCTCTGCGGGTCTTGAATGCTAAACTAGTTTAGAAAAGAGCATGATGGATTGTCACGGTGGCTCCATGCACATCTTAGAACTTACTGACACCTGCTGGATGGTTTCTCTCTCTCTGGAAAGCATCTGAGCAGAAGCCTTTGCTTTATGTCTGATGGTCCCAGGCGTTGGCTTCTGGACTGGAATAGATTTGGAGAACTTTCCACATCCTGCTGGGGGCTGTGTGAGTGCTCAGTGAAAACATGCCTCCTCCCCACAGAGAACAGACTTGAGAATCTCCAGCCAACTTCAAAGACAAAGGCCCTGATGGTAAAAAGGATGCAAGAACACCAGGCAAGGCAGGCCAAGGTTGGAAGGGTGGAACTGGTCATCATGATCACACTCTGGATTCCTAAGTTTTTTCCTCCCGAAGAGACTAAACATAAAGCTGGGCATGAAAAGCATCCATTTTATGACAGATAAATACTAGACTTATCAGGGTGATCACTTCATAAGGTATATACACATCTACTCACTGTATGGTACACTTGAAACTAATATAATATTGTATGTCAACTATAATTGAAAAATATATATATAAATATTTTTTTTTAAGCATCCGTTTTAGAGTATAGAGCCTTATCCTGGGCTCTACGTCCCCAGAGCCAGAAAACGCTGCTTGACTGGGTCTGGGTTTGCCCATGGCATATTCTGAAAGAAGTAAATGTGGCCTTTGGTGCTCTCTTAACTCTCAATTCAAAATTTTCAAGTGTCATGGGCTGCCTTCTCCAACTCCTAACGCAAACACTTTCAGGGCACTACATTCCTCTTCTCAGGGAGGAATGAGCCAATAGACTAATTTATTGCATTCTAGTAAAATTGCATTTTGAAAGAGATCCTCAGGGTGAGATTTATGCTAAAATCCAGTGAATCTATCCTAATGGTAGCATTTTAAACCTCAGAATAGGCTAATGTGGAAGCTATGGAGGGGCTTCCAGGACCCCTTAAATTAGAACACGTGGGGCAGCCGTCTGTAGGCAGCTCTTAGAGAGAACAGGGTGGTTACTGCTACTGTGTTGGCTGAGGAATCACCCTGCATGGAGACCAACAGCTGAATGGCCTACATCACGGCTTCTTCTTCTCTCAGGAAACACGCTGCTCACAGGCCCACTGGACGATCCCTTCTGGAAAAGCTCCCCTTCCGCACTCCCTGTGTGGACCACCCTTCCCATCTAGGGCAGCAGGTCACAGGAGCAGCCCGGAGTCTCATGTGAGCTTCCCTCCCAAATGCCCAGCTACATGCAGAAAGCAGGAGAGTAGGCGAGTACGTGCCTCTGAGGATGTGGAGAGGCCTTGGGCAGGCCTGTAGCCAGCGCTGAGGAGACCAGGCCTCCCTGGGAGGGAACTACACCCCTAACTCCAGGAACACAGCCTGCCCAGGCCAACCTCAGAAACCACAGACCTTCATTTCAGGCAGGAAATATCAACCTCAAAAGGGCCCCCACTTTTGGGACCCCCTCCCTTTTCCAAAATGCTTCAGGCCAGAATTTAGCGAGAGCTCTGAAATTTGAGTTCTAATAGCTGGGTGTTGCCTACACTTGCTGTTCTAAATGAACTCTGGCCTCCTGGGGGTAATTATACAGTGGGCTGTGCGGGTTTAGGGGTGGGGTAGGCTGATACTGGCAAATGCCAAAAGAATGTACTATTTCCCTTAAAAACCTGTTAGGGCTGGAACGTCCAGTGATGAAAGAAGTCAGGAAAACGCCATGACATTACTTGCTTTCTGCCCTAACTAACATTTGGCCTCTGTGAGCTCCCTGCACAAAGAATCCAGCGCTGACTGTCGAATCGGAAAGGTATTGCTATTTAGAAACTCAAGTACTAGTAGAGGATTGACTCCAACAACCCACCTTTCAAGGATTTTCAGAATCTGGCCTGTATGGGGGTCTCTTCTTTATGAGTCCTCTCCTCAGAAACCCTTCTCTCTATCCTAGGCATACTACTTGTTCTAGCACAATCCTTCCTTCACAGTGTTCCCTGTAGCACATTGGCAACCCCTGGAATTTCCCTCCCCATTTATCTGAGTCCTGGTTACCTTTCAGCTCCCATCGCACATCCCACCTTCTAAGGAAGCCTTCTGCATTTACCACTTCCCTCCCCACCTGCAGGTCTCAGTATCTCCCCTGGTCTCTGTCATGTACATCTCTACATTGCTAATTTATATTTTCACTGAGGCATCCTTTCTTCTGCAAGGGAGTACGTCTCATGAAAGTGGGCGCTTCGTCATCCATCTATTTGTATCCCCCGTTCAAACTCAGAGTCTTTCACCGCAAGTGACTTTAGGAAGGGTCCCCAATATGGCATCCTGAAAGATGCTCACCTCGTCTCTCCACGAACACTTCTGTGACAGGGCGCTCATGATTTCAATCCGGCTCATTCCAATACTGAATGGCTCTAAGTTTTAGTCAGTTCTTCTTTCCACACAACCCACATGAGCAATATCGGGTCCCAATTCTGCATTCTGGGCAGCTGTTAGCTTTCAGTTTTTAAGTTAGTGTTCTCTTCTCCAGACTGGAGAGCCTCAGTTCTTTCGCCTGTTTTTTTTTTTTTTTTTCTTTTTTCTCATCATTTCCACGTCCTGTACCATCCCGGCAACACTCTCCTGGGAGCTTTCTGTTTCTAATATCCCTCATGAAATGTGCTGCCCAGAAATGAATGCAATATTCAGCTGTTGAAGGTGTGCATTCTGCGTGAGGAGCACACAGCACAGGGAGGGGGCACTCAGGGCAGGCTTTTGGATAATAATTGTGATGGTGCTCATGACGGGATTCCAATGATCCTGGCTTAAAACAAGAGAGAAATGCTTTCTAGAGAAAGCAAGCGAGTATTTTACCCAACCCAAAGACTCCAGTTTTAAGGAAAAACCAAAATCTAGGAGCTAGAGCCACCTGGATGGAGACAGGCATGGCATCTGTTTTCTCAATGTTACCTCATAGCCTTCTGAGGGCATCATTATGGTTTGTGTGCGTGCTACGAAGAAGTTCACGTAACTGGTTATCCAGCTCTGTGTGTTACCAACCGAAAAGGTAACTAGAGCAATTTGGAGAATGAGTGTCAAAGCTGTAAGCCTCCCGAACAGACACTGGTGGACATGTCAGATCCTTGTTAGAAGATAGCTGAGTCCTGGAGACGCTCCAGCACCCCAGGCCCCAGCTCTGCATTCCTCACCCATCCTAAACTCACTCCTAGCACCTCCAAATCTCTGACGTTCCTCTTAAGGTCCAAATCAAGAGAATGGAGCCATCAAATTTAAGAAGAAGGCCACAGGAAACGTGTGATTTCCTTTTTTCCCAAGTTGTTCAATATAGCAATCTTACTTTAGGTTTGGGAGGCCAGATATTTTCTTTGGTTCTTAGAGCCCTTTATCTATCTTGTATGTATTGTAGGTTAAGTGAATTCTCCTGCCTGACCCTCAGTTTACTTCCTACTCCAAAATCTACGAAACTAAATGGATAAACTAAATTTAGAGAAGCACAATCTTCTTTCATCATTGAAACTTAAGAAACCGGAGGATTTCCCTAATCTCTCCAGCCACACTGATGTTTCATTTCTTTTTACTTCTGAGGTATTCACATTCTGGACCATTTAGGTGTACTTTTCACTGTCCTTTTACTCTCATAGATAAAAGGACTAGTCAGCTCCAGAAGGAAACTCATCTAAATCTCTCAGTGAATTTAAGGGACTTGCCTGAAGTTGCAGAGTTGGTTAGTACATGAGCACATCTTATCCACCCCCAACTAGACGCTAAGCTCCTGAGAGAGGGGAAGAGACCAGGCCGACACATCCTTCCTTCCAGATCCATCCAGTGGTTGGCTTTTGATAAATGTACCTGAGATCACCAAACTAGGTTAAGGCTTAGTTCTATGAGTGAGGCTTCTTAGAGACATGATGGAAAGTAACAACCCCAGGCCATCCCATGTAGCCCGGAGAGACTTTGGTTGCAGAAACCCTGATATTCTTCTGCTAACTTTTAGGATCTGCTGGTATTCATAATCTCTTACCCCACAAGTGGTGGTATTTTGAAAGACAGCAGCTGGACTTACGATAAAGAAAGCATACATCCCAGGCTCAATGTTTTGTTCTACCACGGAGAGTCCTGATGAATTTTTTGTCTAGACAAAAAGTCGTGGGGACCCCTCATTCTCCCAGCCTCAATCCCAGGAGCCTTGTATACAAACATACACAGAATAGAAACCCATATAGTGATGGCAACATATGCCAGGATATGAGCTGACACCAAATACAAGGTGATTCCCCATAAGGAAAGTGTTTCCTTTCCAAAGGAAAGTGTTTGGCCAATTTGAATATATAAACTTTTAGGGAGGGATATGAATGAAATATTCAAATGTTTATTCACAATATTTAATTTGTTAATTAAATTATATATTAATGTAAAAATCATGTATCATGTAAAATGATTCTTAATTTAGAATTTTTTCCACTCATATTTAGTCTCCACAGGTTTTCTATTTCCATTATGTCCTTCATCACAATTCTCCTTCAGCCAAATTTCTTAAATATTTTACTTAGTTGTCCTGAGCACACATCTTCATGTCTCAGTTGTTTGGCATTAGTACTTTTAGAAATCATGTATGATAATGTCATTGGAAATTTTCTTCCAAGCCACAGCTTTCATACTAATAGGAGTTTCCATTCATCCTGTAGGTTGACAGCACAACCACTTTTTGCTTTTTTAAGTGTTTGCAAAATCCAAACACTTATAAAAAACTGAAATTTTGTGAGACTACCCCCAGAAATAATTACTAAATCTGTGTCAAATTTCTAGGCCTTCTTTTTAAAACTCATTTCCATTTGTTAACCTTTATAAAAATGCAAAACTAGCAGTGATTGAATCACTTCAGGATGTCTTTCTTAAATAGTATTTTGTAGTTAAAAGAGAGAGAAACTTTAAATGCTGGCCCAGAATATGAGAAACTTCATGAGAACTTGAATAATATCTATATATCTGCATCTCCTTACTTTCTGTGAAATAACTTTGAAGAAAAAACTTTGCTGTATATCCCAGTTTATAACTGTTTTCCTGGAGTAGCTATGAATACTGCCTTATTTACTCTCAGAAGTGTCCCAGTTTAGACAATAAATTATATAGTTACTCTATATATAGCAAGGATTAGACCCTATATTGTAATTCTGTGGCCTTGCCAAAGCATTCAACATATCAGCCATTCAGCAAAGTCTTCTGTGAGACTAATATCTACATGGCTGCCAGACGGAGCTCAAAGTCACTATAGTTGGAAATTAAAGCAATAAAATTAATTATCTAAAGTGATATTAAAATGTCTAAGATTCTGGTAATTTGACTGTCAGTCAACACAGCATCAGCTTCCAAAGAAAACATTATTTTTTAAAAAATAATTATTTAAAAAAAAACTAATTACAAGAAACTCAATTAGTTAGGAAGGGCTGCTTTGATCTGAAAAGAGTGCATTTAGTTAATTATTAGTTTAAATTAAATACTTAATTTAATATTGCTAAATATTTTGGGGGGAAATTGTCTCTACTTCTTATTTTATGGTTTAGACATCCATGCTTATAAAGATGTCTCATTTAAGGCAAAATTCATTTCCAGTCGACTATCTTGCACATGAGTCTGTTGTGTGCAAGGAGGGAAGGAGGCCGGCAGAACAGCTGCTGAGCGCTCTGGTCTCCTGAGGCTCACGTCGCGACTCCAGCCCCCGTGCAAGCCAGCCTGCGAGCTGTCCTTACTTTCTTTGGGTTGGGCTGACCGCCTGTCAGTGCTGATGGTTGTGCAGAGACCCAAACGGAGAATCTGTGCAAATCCAGTCCCACTCATCAGAAAATCGCCAGCCTTTTCTCGTCGTGGATCAGAAACTTTATCTTCACGCATGAAATCTGCCCTGCAAGGTAAAATCCAACAAACAGAAACCCCAAAAGTTGCTTCTTAAAGCTGATCTCCTCTACATGTTTCCATTCTTGCCCCTAAGAGTTGACTGCCTGAGTGTAAGTAAATCAGCCCAGGTCAGTGAGACGTTGTACCTCAAAGACAAGGCGTTTATTACACTGGGTGTGGGATGTGGTTTACATGTGGAGGGTCACTAAATAAACTGCTTGCCCTTCTATCGCTTACTGTATTTTACGTTAAACACAGCCCAGCAGTGTCATGACCATCGGCAGGATTTGAGCTCTTTTTGTGTGTCTAGCTCTGGGCATCCCCTCTCCTCAGCCATAAAGTGGCTCCTTCAGCTGCCTAGCAGTACAGGGAAGGTTCTACGGGGACACAGTTCTGGAGACACACTTGTTCTATGTAGAAAACTGTCCTCTCTGCCAAAGCTCTCAGTGATTTTCCCTGAAATGAGTGGGCCTGAGCAGAGAATAACCAAAGGATGGCTGTCCCTCAAATAAACAGGACCTTGGGGCCTTTGCCCTGGCCCCACACTGTGAAGATAAAAAAGGAAGGAAAAGACACGTCGCAGGCATCTCTCCTGCACTCTTCAAATTTCTAAGAAAATGGCCCCTCAGCTCTTTCTTCTTGACAAGAGTTTTCCCGCTACCATGACTTCCTATCCTGACTAAGAGCATGAGGAGAGAAACAAGGAAAAGTGAGAGAGAGGAGGCCCAGCTGTGGATGCCTGTTCTCTCACCACGTTTTATGTCCTGGTTGCCCCTTGTATGTCCATCAGTGATGTCCTCTTATCTTCCAGGATTTCTTCTTCCAGATGAGAGGGTAGGATGGGAGGCCAACTTTCCCATGTGCCCTTGGAAAGTGAGGAAGTGGCTAGTATCCCTCCATACCCCCGTCCTTCGGACCTCCCTACACACAGTGTTCCTATGCTCAGATGGGACATCCTCAGTGTGAGGCTCTGAACAGGGCTGCTCCCTGCATTAAATGTGCCCGGCTATGTACACATGTGGCTCAAAGCCCACTAAGGGACCAGCCCTCTCTGCTGACCAGGGCCTTTGCTATCTGTTTTAGCCTATCCCTGTGGAATGATGCCTTGGTCTCACTTGAGGTCCCAGAAATGACAGGAGAGCTGCGGTGTGGCTGGTGTTGACCTGAGCCTTTCTCCCAACAATCCAGGAGGGGCAGCAGCCGGTGAGGACGCCAGGGGGCTGAGCAGAGATAGGAGGCCTTGGGGGCTCCCCACTGCATCACTTCAAGCCAAGCAGCGCAGCCTCGGACCACTGGAAAAGACCGGCAAGGTCACTACAGGCCTGTTGTTTTTGGTTCAGAACGGCACTGGTGTTATATGCTTATCCAGAGTCTCTCTCTTTTTTATTTTCTGATCCTGACTACAGACCAACAGAAAGGAAATTTTACCAGATGATGATTTTTAAAATTTTAATGACCAAATTGCACCTGCTAGTTCTCAAAAAAAAAAAAAAAAACCTACTCGGAAAGCTTTTAAGATACTTTTTTTGACTGACATTTTTCATTTTGCAAAGATTATAGCCCTTTCTCAAACAGGTATCTATCTTTTTTTCTGCGGTCTGATGTGGAAGTCTAAATTCCTCCATCTAGAGCATGTCGGTATTGGATTAAAATTAATGCACACTTTTTAAAATCAATGGTGTATTTGATACTGAAAATAAGTTAAACCTGATAACCCTCAGACCCCTTCAAATAGATGCAGAAGATCGCCACCTTGTGGCCACTGTGCAATCTGCCACTTAAACTCGCTGGTTTTCCCTGCGTTTGGGGCCCTACTGCTAGTTAAAGGACTTTCAGTGTGATCTTTTCCCATGCAGTTTACATTGCAATCCTGCTCCCTTGCAAGTCAACTTGTGGAGATTTGCTGGCAGTTTAGGGAAAAGAGGCTATTCTAAGTGGTCTCAGTGGGCTAGTTGAAGGAAGTCTTTTTGGTCCTTAACCTTTGTTTTAGTCAGGAGAGAAGACAATTTCCGGGCATCCCAGGTCTTTGTTTTACTCAAACCCTATATGCTCTTACTCTATAGTTTTTACAAATGTGCTCTAAGGGAATATATGTATCACTATCCTTAAGAAAAGTATTTAAAAGGCAGGTTTCTGGGTTCCTCCACCCTAAAAGCTAAGACTTGGAATGTCTGGGGATAGGTTCTGGGGTGGGCACTTTTAACAAGTTCTTAGGTGATTTTTATGCACATTAAATGTCTAACAGTGCCACGTTTTAGTCTACCAAAGGAAAAAACTAGTTAGAGGCCTACAAAATTAAATAGATTTGACCCCAAGAAGTCTTCCCCAGACACGAGGAGGGAATCCAGTGCTAAAAGGAGCTCAAGAGACCAATGTGGCAAGTTTCAGAAGCTCCTGCCAAGCCAAACATTTGCTGCTTGAACAAAAGAGATTCCATTAGAGACTGCAGCGACCTACTGACTTCAGCTCAACCCTCTAAGCAAGAAGCCACCATCTGCCGGAACAATGACCCACTTGTGTAGGGCACCTCCTTCTGGCCTGCCTGGGAAGTAGCAAAAGGCAATGAGACAAAAGAGAGGTTACCCAAGCTCGCCATGTCCACCCCTTCTAGAAGTTCCTGGTCATGTAATCACCAGGTGCCACCCAGGATGGTGCATGAGGCAGGAGACCAGCTGCCAGGCCCGACTTTCCCACTGAACAGCCATGTGGACTAGGGCAGGTCACCAACTTCTGTTGTCCTCATCTGTTAAATGGAAGCAATTGGAGGACCATTACTAACTACCTTCCATGATCTCATAATTTTGGACTTTCAGAGGGAGAAGAGGCTCTTCATAAGGAGTGATCTTAGGAGTCCTATACTCATTCCAAGCTCAAGGCTTAAGTTTTTGCTGTTTGCAGGAATTAATCCTCTGTCAACATGAAAATAACACACTTTTGCAAAGTCAGCTCTGTGTGGGAGAAAAACTGAGCACTGGGCCAGGAGCCCTTCAAATTTCCCTGCAATCTCATGGCCTCTCCTTACCCCTCACCACCACTATTCTCCAAAGACTTCAGCTCATCTTGTCATCACAGACTCCCTTCCCATGTCTGTCCCACTCCCAGGCCTCTGGTCTATGGACCCACTTCCTACCCGAGGGTTTATTTTGTAGGACACTGAGCATCTGCAAGAGATTGTATAGTCAGAGACTTCCCCTGGTCCATCCGTCATATCCTTTCAAGCTCACTGTCACCAGGTGCACTGCTCTGTGATTCTGTCACTACCTGGGTATACCTGGCTCAGTTCTTAACACATGACATTATAATCATCCATTCATGTGCCCATAGCTCTAGATGTACGACCTGTGTCGCCTAGATGGTGGATATTCAATAAATATTTCATTGAATGAATGAAACCAGCAATAAAAAAATGAATGAAAGAATAAATTAAAGAATTAAGAGGATGGAGGCTGATTATGGTACAGAACCTATTCTTTGCACAAGCCTAGAATAGGTTGATGAAGACAGAGGGCCCTGGTCTAGACTGGATGGGTCCTGGAGTTTTCTGGAGAGAACCTGGCAATGAGGAACTTTGCATAGGTTTGAAGAAACATGGTGACTTATCATAACATTACTTGTCAAAGTGCAAATCACAGCCCATTAGAGGGTTGTGAAGTCAATTTAGTGTGTTCATATTGACATTTTAAAACAGGACAATAGAATAAATTAGAAAACATGTCTCTCAGTAAAAGTACTATTTCACAGAATTTTTGTTTTTATAAATATATTTTTATACATGTAACATCATATATATCATGATACAATATACTTGTCTTCTACACACAGTGGTCAAAAAAATTTAGACGCCACTGACCTGGAAAAGGTCTCCCTATACAATTTACTGACTTCATTTGAACAAAAATAGCTTACTGGACTTATGGTGTGGCTTCCATTTATTGGAATGTGGGACCCATTTGTAAGTAAATATATATGGATGTCATGACTTTTAAGAGCTCAATATATTTTTTAATAATATAAAGTGATACTTATTTGATCTTACCTAATTTCAATTATGTTCAGGACAAGTAAAAATTCTTTCTAGAGACTATTATTGTAAGAAATTTTTATTGAAATAGGGACCGCCCCTCCGTTTTTCAGTTGATGTCTACCTATGTACTGATAGCATGACACTAGCTGTCCCTCTCTTTCCCATCAGGTGAAAAATCCATTTTCTAAGAGTTGGTAGAAAGAAGCAATGAAAGCAAATTAAAAACTTTAAATTCTAAAGCCAAACTTTTAAAAATCCATTTAATTATCTCAGTGGGAAATTACAATTGAAGGTAGAATACTAAAATTAAAATCACAAAGGAAGGACAATAATGACTGACCTTGTTATGAACTTGAATCTAAGCACAAAGGATGCACGCATCCTCTCCGCCATGTTTTGTCCTCTTCCATTGGACATGTGACCATGTGTTAGTCTTTCCCTGGTTTGGCCATGACACTGTCTCCAGTCTTGTCTGTTGACATCATATGGGATCATCACCCTTCCTTGTTTACAAAGAGTCTCCACAGTCTCCAATATGGATGTTTCAAAGTGGTGACCAGCAGCCAAACCCAACTCAGACATGTGCTTAGGTACATTGGCTCAGGGTTAAAAAAAAAAAAAAAATGATGTTGACACGTAAAAATCAAAAAGCTTCAATTAAAAATTTGGAACTTGGCTTCTCTAAGAAAATCAAGACCCATATTGCTGCACAGAGATAATTGCTCTTAACCTAGGTCTATGGGATCCCTTTGTTTTGACATAATTTCCATTGTAATCCTGTGTGTTTTATTTCATTTAAAACCATCATCCTGAGAAAAGATCCAGAGGCTCCACCAGGCTGCCAAAGGGGACCATGGCCCAATAAAGGTTAAGAACCCTTAGTTTATAGCCAAGTAGCAGCTGTCCCCTTTACCCATAATTGGTGACAGTTCTTATCATTCTTTACTTGCTCTGAGGCCATGCGACCGTTTCCATTTTCCACTGCACTGCCACTTTTCCTACAGCCGTAAAATATTTCCCTGTAACCAAGTCTCTTCAAAAGTTGGAAAAAGAGAAATGAACCAAGAGGGCCTTAGAATGTTTACACTAAGCCACCCCACTTATTTATGCTGCCTCAATGGTCTCTTCCTACAAGGGTTATGTTCAACATCATCGAACATCGGTGGAGCATGACCGCCAACCAATCAGAGTGGTTGTAAACAGACAATTTGGCCCACGCCATCTGAACTTCAGCCCTGTGCTTGGAGACATTTTCATTCCTGCTCCAACAGAGTTCTCTAACAATCGGGACATTATATTCCCAGCTGCATCCTCCCTTCTTCCTGGGGTACCAGGATGTATGAGTGGGGGCTGTTTAACGTGGTCTTAGGAATGTCAACACTTACAGTATCCTGGAGAACAAAGAGAAGACCAACTCCTTTTCTGTTTCTCCTCTTCAGCAAAGAAGCAGAGATGCCACCTCGATCCTGCTGTCCAGTCTTTGAACTTGAGGGTACACAGAGTTGGTCCCAACACTGCCCATACTTCTATCACCCTGTGCAGTTTACACAGCTCTCTCCCTGACCCTCACGGGACATCCTCATACCAGTGCTTCTGAGGACAGAAAAGGAATTAACCTCCCTTTGCAAAGGAGAACCACTGAAGTTCAAGGGGTAAAAGGAAGGAGAGCATAGACCTCCTGAACTTCAGTCCATTGGAACACACTGAGGGCAAAAACAAAACACCTGCTCCTTGAGGGAAGTGACTTTTTGTGAATTCCACAGCAAATCTTTAATAAGTGTTGTTCAGTTGGATGCATTGATGTTTTAATAGAGCAAGTCTGGACCTTTCAAGTAAATCTAGTCTCTTCTCAATAGTCACCTTAACCTTAATGCTAGAGAGAGAGAGAGAGAGAGAGAGATCTGAGATCTGGTAAGGAAGCTGGACTTTTTTTCTTGTGACAATAAAATGTATTTTACTGACTTTTTTTCTTTTGGCATATTGTTTTATGAATTTTAACACATGTATAAGTTTGTATAACCACCTTGAAGATACAGAGCCATCACTCCAAAAAGTTCCTTAATGTTAGCCTTTTAAAATAATTTTAAAAATAATCACACTGGTACACATATACACATAACTGAAAGCTACAAGAATATTATAAAATATGCATTATTGATATATTTTATCAATAAATAAAATATATCATGATATGATATGAAGACAATTTGTGTGTGTGTGTGTGTGTGTGTGTGTGTGTGTGTTTTATAGGATTTGATTTCCTTCCACTTTGAAAGATATAAAAATTGTTGAGAGATAACCCACACGGGACCTTGTTAAAAAGCCTTTTTAATATTTTTTTAAGTAATATGATGGTTTGGCTGTTTTTAGATTGTGACAAAGACCTTAATGAAGCAATGTGAACAGTGGGACAATGCCTACAGAAAGTGGCCCTGGGACAAAGGCCTCTGGGCATTCCCCTTCCTTACCAACCAGTGGGGTCCTCCGCCCGCCCCACCTTCTGGCCTGCCCAACTCCGACTCCCTCCCCAGAATGGATCCCTGCGGGCTCTCCAGCTTCTTCCTTTTTCTCATACCTCCCTCCTTGTATATCCCACCAGCTTGCCTCTCCCTTACTTTCTCTTTGCTGCTCTTCTCTGATGTTTCTATCTCCTACTCCTCTAGGGCGTATGCTAGGGCTGGGAAGGTCTATTGACAAAAGGGAATATTTTCCTTTTCCCTTCCACTAAACCTTTACCCAGTAGAGATTCTTACTCTTTGCCTAACATTCCCCGAAATAAAGGCATCTGTCCTCACTCTCCACCTGCTTTCCAGGCGGAGAGACTGCTCCCATTTCTTCCAAAGACACCTGAGAAACAATTCCCAAGCCTTCCAGCTTTGCAGCCTTGCCGGTTTCTCTTCTTTTTTAAATTATTTATTAAATTTACTGGGGTGACATTGATTAGGAAAATTATATAGCTTTCAAGTGTACATTTCTACTCAGTTGGCTGACTCTCGCCTTGGTTTCTAAGAAACCAAGGTGAGGAGTGAAAAGAAGAGAGAAGGGAGGAGCAAATGAGTACAGATAAAAAGGAAGCTAACGTTCATATAGCAAATTCCTACTGAGAAAAAAGACACAATGCCATGTTCCTTGCCTCCATAAATACTGAAACAAAGGATATTAGTGTAATCCAAATGATCGTACAGAGATCCCTGAGTTCTATAAACAATTGCATTCTTACTAAATATTTTTGGAAGTAGGTCTTTCATGGGACTTCACAGAAAGTAGAACTTTCATTCAGTGACTAAAACTAATGTCTTTTAGATAATACTTAATAGAGATTCACATAAAAGAAACTGTTTACTAAATGCTTTTTATTGGTTGTAAAGTTGTTCTTTGTGACTTCAGTGGCAAAGCGAAGAAAAAAATAGATGAATCTATGTTTTCTCAGTTTTTAAACACTATTGTCATTATATCCAAATGGAGCTACACATACTGTGTGAAACTGAAACCAAAAATGTGTGTGTGTGTGTGTGTGTGTGTATACATACATATACATATATATATACATCCACACATATATACATATATACATATGTACATATACATATACATACATATATATGTATATACATATATATTTAATAGACTATAACTATTTTCAAAGTATATATGCTTAAAAAGAAGAATCAAAGGAAGGTAGAAAATGAATGTGCATCACTGAGAAATGTACAAGAGCTTGATGTAATCGGAGAATTGCAACTTAGTGATGAAACTGGCAATAAATAAAAAGCACGTGAGTATCTTAATTAGTTTTTGGACTTAAAATTAGTTCTCCATATACGGGCATGAACTCATCCTACAGGCCTAAATCAGCTTTTGCATGTCCAAAAACAACAACTCTAAGCCAGGTGTTGAGGGTATAAACTTCTCACAATTTCAACACTCAGGTCTACAAATATTTGACTTTCTACAAGTGTCTATAATAATTGGCCTCAGCTTTTAAATCCTCATTTCAACTCAGTGGCAGAAATTTTAAGGTTTCCCATTTGAAGTACAACCTAGTCACTTCTAGAGTTAAAATCAGTATATTTTGGGTAAATGGTCAAGTCAAAATTCTTTCCTGCTCCCACTTCCATCCAGGGAACGTGTAGGTATCAGGAAGGCTTATGTATTGTCCAGAGAGGTGAATTTAACTGCTTGAATATGTTGTCCTATTACTCACAAGGTACTTCTGGGTCACCTTTACTATAAAAATGGAGAACACTTTAAAAATAAATATAGGGCACACTCCATAAAAGTTTTACAACTCACTTAAAATCACAGAAGAGCTGTATAGTTCAAGATGAAGATTTAAAATCATTATTTAGCAGGGTTTGGGGAGACAGGACTTGTTGTGTCAACTAATGTTGTGCTCTATATTTCATTACTGCCTTTATATTTTTTAAATACCTCAAGACTAAAGTTTATTTAAAATGTCACAACTTGCAACGGCACATTATACCCATAGAATCATTGCCGTTACTCTTATTTATTACAGTAGATTAGTTATGGACCCTCTGCCATGATATCTTAGCTTATTAACAGATTGCACGCTAAAAAGTATAATGAATGGCCCCATAATGAGCAGTTACAAAGTCTAGTCACTCATTTCTTTCTTGGCTCTCCTTTTCATGCAGAGGGGAAAATGAAAGCGAATTGGACTTATGCCTGAAATGTCAACCACCTGATTCAGCTTGTGAGGTGAGGAAAAAGGGGACCATCTCAACACTTAATTATTGAGCAATCCTTGGTCTCACTCCAGGAGAAGGCTTGCAATCATCAAGGTCGCCTGAGCTAATCTCAAGTTCAAATTCCACAGGAAGAGGGGCTGGGCTTGGGTAATCAAGACCCAGAATCCTCAGCATTTGTTTATTGAATTCAGTTAAAAAAAAAAAAAAAAAGAAAAAAAACGGCAGGAACACACCAACAGGGTAGAACTCCATAACACTATCTACTTCACAAGAATTTTTTTGGCTAACATAAATTGCCCATCAACTTCTGCACAAGGTGAATCCTTTAAGAGAAAACTTGATCCCCACAAGGTACTCAATAAATACCAAGGACACTAAAAGAGGGTCTTAATGGAGAGGAGGGGTAAAAATCTTTTCTCAATTGACATTTTTTAAAAAGGGATGTGTCATTTAAAAGATTTTGTTAGTTTGTTGTTTTTTTTAATGACCATAATCAAGATGAATTAAATGATGTTCAGAAAATTCCTTATGGGCTAGGATTTCAGGAATTTTACTATCCTGCCGTCCTACTGCTAGACCAAGTTTTCTGCCTCCTACAGTTCACCCAGCCTAAGCATTCTGAGATACTCCATTCCCATGGAACTCAAGGATTCTTTTGGAATACAAGCATTACTTTCAAAAAATGTGTGACCCAGTAGTTACTTAGACACAAAATTTCCCTAAGAAACTCAATAGTTTGTCTTGTGTTGAGGTGAGAGATGTGGTAGAATTTGGTGTGATTCTTTTTGGGAAACTGCTTTTGTGTTTTTGATCATAGTGAATAACTGTGCCCATCAGTAGTAAATTATACAAGGCACATGTTTTGTGTTTCATTACTTAGTTTTATGCTGTGCAGCAGCAATTTGTAATGACAGTCCTGATGAAATATAGCTGTGCAGCAAAGGGAGCATTAATTATCAGAAACACATTTCTTTGCTGACATTCTGGGGGGGGGTGGGAAGTACAGATTAACTGTACTTTTAGTAAGAGATGGAGTGCTATTGGAAAACTGTTAAGGAAACGATGGCTTTAGCTTGAATTCCAAGAAACCAATAACAAAATTTTGTTCACGACCTTCCAGCTTAATACTGCAGCAAGGCCCACTCTATAGCGCCCGACCACTTGAATAATTCCGGGGAGCATTGCTGGATGGGGTTTTCCTAGGAGGAGCACTCATCCACTGATTGGGCTTCCCTGCTTAACTTTCCTAATTGATTCCACCAGATTCTCCTAGTAGGCTAGCTGCTACCCCCACCCCATCCCAACTGTAGTCTGGCTCCAAATAATGACAAAGTCTTAGAAACCACTTGCCGGTACAAAGCTGGGCCTCAGCACTGCCGTTCAGGCTTGTCAAGCAGATGCATAGTAAAAGCTGCAGCCAAGTGCACAGCACATTTTCCTAAGTGGAAAGACTTGTGTTAGAGATAGAACATTACTTAACAGTAGGTGGGCACTTCATTTCCAAATAACTCAGTTCTTCCCCCTCAGGGACCCTGCAGTAGCACACTTCTGCTGTCTGTGGGGGTGAGAGGCAGCTCTTGGAACTGTTAGGAGCAGGCAGTGGCTACAGAAAACAGGCCCTCGGGAAGCCCCTCTCTGTGATTTTCCTACATAAACAACATAAAACAAAAACCCTGGTCTTGTCTTTTGCACAAACAAGTGGTACAAAACTTGCCTTCACGTGCATGTGTTGTAATAGTTTGCTGTTCTGTCTTTAGGTTTTACTGCAATATAAAGGTGTTTTTGTCCAGATATGTAAAGGTGCCTAGAAGGTAAACACCTGATAGGGAAGCGCCCTTCTCCTTCTAAGGAAAAATAACTAATATTATTGAGTGTCTGTTACCATCCAGGGACTCTGCACCCCTAATCTCATCTCTTTCTCGCCAAACACTATTCCAAGTGAGTTACCCAAAATCACACTGCTGGCTCCCCACCCGGAGGTTACGCTGCTGTTTTCATTCTACCACAAGGAGAGAGAGAAAGACACAAATGTCTCACTGTCTTCTCACCCTATTAATCCCCTCCACCCCAGGCCTTTCCATTTCTGGGACTGAATGCCTCTGATCCTGTCAGCCAGACCCACACCTAACATATGTGGGGTTCAGACAAGAGTGCAACTGGACGCCCACATCCTATATGTCTAAATATTTAAAAGTTGCAAGGTGCTTCTAAACACAGGCACCCCATGCCTGCAGCTATGTACACCAAGATTTATACATAATAATTAGTTAAATAGCATAAATTGGAAACAATCTAAATGATCAGTAATGGGGCATTTTGATTAATTATAGTATCCATCCATATAAAGAATAACTATGGGCCATTAAAAATTGTTAATAATATAGAAAAATGTGAATTACTGTTAAGTGAATAAAGATTATTAAAGTGTCTTTGTAATTAGTCTTTCGTTTAAAGTATACCTACACATGAAAATAAAAATATCCAACAAAATTGTAATTGTTACTATCTCTGTGTAGTGAGCTTATTAAGAATTATATTTATTTTCCTCTATGTATTTTTAGTATTTTTGAAAATTTTTATAATGAGGGAAAATGGAATAACTTTATAACAAAAACATTCATATGTTTTCATCTAATCCTATTTTCAGGACTCTCTTTTAAGGAAAATCAAAGATGTGGTTAAAGATCACAAGGGAATTCATCACAAAGTTATTTAAAATAATAAAATTGTGAAACACTAAGATTCCAAGAACAGGGTAATAGTTAGTTATAGAAAAAAATAAAGGTCATATTTTCAAAATCTAAGAAAACAATGCTTACAATGAAATATTACAGAAAAAAGCAAAAATGAACTTATTTTAGCAACCTAAGTTGCTTCAGTATTTAAATAAAATCAAAGTAATGTTATGGGGGAAATCTTCCTTTTGATTGTGTGCATCTTTCAAATATCTTCAAAGGAGAAATAATTCTATAAGATTATTTAACCTCAGAAACTTCCTCATGTTTGTTATTTTTTATTATTCTCTCTATGTGGCAAGGAATACAAGGGTGTTTGAGAAAGTGGGTGGACCACCAAAGCCAGAACTGAGGAGGAGAAAATCACCAAAGAATAAAGAAGGTATTTACTGAGTCAAGCAGACAAAAAAAAAAAAAAAAAAAAAAAAAAAAAACCAGAACTCTTTGTTTAAGCTCTAATGAAGAAAGAAAAACAGATATGGCCAGAGCCAGGGAAGGAAAATGCTCCAAGGATTAATAAGGGAAGGAAACTTGTAGTTTCTCCAGCTCCAGAAAATAGCCAACACACCCCTATTCCCAACTCAGCATCTCTTATACTTACCCTGGGATCTTCTACTCATCTAGAAAAATCTTTCATTTATCAAGCAAGTATTTATTGGGTGATGTGATAGACATAAAGAAGAGAGGGAAGGATGGAATCTATTTCAGGTAGGTCTGTGAGCTATTTGTCCCCTTCTTTAGAGAAACTATTCCTTCTCTCCCTCCTTCCAATAGCTGTTCTGTTTTTTTCACGTGACCTTACATCCTCCTTGTCCACCGTGATTGGCTGAGCAGTGGCCAACTTACCCAAGCCTAGTTGAAGTTTTTCATCCTCTTGGCCACTGCAATTGGTCAAAGGGTGTTCATGTGGTCCAAAACAGGTCAATCAGACTTCTCTGGCTTTTTTCAAAACCTAGCTGGGAAAAGAGAGCTTCCTCCCTCAGTTAGGGAGCTGTGAATATATAAGCTTGAAAGCTGTAAAGAGCCAGTTAAGAAGCAGAGGAGAAAATGAGGCAATAAGAAAGATACTCAGAGACACAGGATGGAAAATCCTGGCATTCGGAGTTCCTGAGTTGACTACTTCTTTTCCACTAGCTGTTTGGTTACATGAGCCATTACCTTCCAGTTCTTCTGAAGCCAGTTGTATTTCTGCTATATGAAACAAAAGAGTCCTCCCCAGTGCAGGGACCTAGCATGGAAAAGCTCTGTGTTAAGTGGTAAGGATACAGAGATGGATCAGAAAGCCTCCCGGGTCTAGTAAAGCAGGCAGATATAAGTTCAAATTCTTTAGCAAGACAATGAAGGAGCGTGGGTGCTCCAACTGGAGGGATCTGATTACACTCTCTCTTAGTGTTTAACACAACTCTCCCTGCACTCAACATGAATTCAACCAGTATTTACTGAACACCTACCATGTATTCCCTTTTCCAGTCTGTGGTCTTTCAAACTGAATTGATGCATACTCATTCTTCTTTCCTGTTTAATTTCTTGCAGCCTAAAGGCAAAATTAACAGAAAGGATCCCACTTATGTCCATAGTTGTGAAAATGCAACATATCTTTTGTGAAAAGTTTACAAATAACCACAAGATGGGGCTGTGAAGCAAAGGGAGTAAAATTTTATGGCCCGCAAGGAGAGTGTTCCCCAATATCCAAAACAGAGTATTTAAATATTTTCTCACTAAAATGTAAGAAAATAAAATATTTTATGAATAAATAAGCTTCTGAACATTTTTATGATATCAAAGCACTGCTTGTGATAAATTTAGAGAATGCTTCTTTTGAAAACCTAGTGGTTCTTTTTGGGGAAAAAATACACGATTATTGCGTTAGATATTTTCCCTTCAGAAATTCTGCCCACATCAAGGTTGCTTGCTTTTTTTTCTCACTGGTCCTTTCATCTTCATTCTTCTGTCTCTTTCAGTGAAAGGCCATAATATAAAACGGAAATGCATTGATTGATTGATGACTGATTGATTTGTTGTTACAGACTTCTATATCCTCTGTATTAAATTCCAAAACAAATGAATGGCATTGGACATTTTCCATCAATGTGCTCTTGTTTCCTGGTCTCTAACACCTCACTCTAAATTAGATCCCTTTGCCCTCACTACTTTTCCTTTCAAGTTTACAGTATGAAGATCCAGACAACTCTTGATTAATAATGATAATATAAGGTCTCCACTGTCTCAGAATATCAAAAAAAAAAAAAAAGAAAGAAAGAAAGAAAGAAAGAAAGAAAGAAAGAAAGAAAGAAAGAAAGAAAGAAAGAAAGAAAGAAAGAAAAAGAAAGAAAGACAACAAGCAGGAGAGCCTCAAGTGTGTCTTTGCCCTGTCAGAGACCACCCTGCTTAAAGGGGTAAGATGACCATGGACCGAGGGAGTGGCCAGCTGGAGAGTATCAACCACCCATGAGCTGCACAAAGCAGGGAATCTACGGACAGAAGCAGGGGATCCCATAGAGAAGAGTCATTTCTCCTCCTTTCACAGTACAAAGCAATCTGTGTTTCTCTAACTCAAAGCTGGGAGTGTCCTGTTGAGAAATGGATAACCTAAAAGTAGACCTGTAGAAAGTACTTTGACCTTGGCTTGAAAGTCAGTCCAGTGCTATGACAAGGAAGACCTTTTCCATGAAGATTATGTTCTTAAAAGCCATATTTCATCTGCATGCAGACTCTCACTAAAACCAGAAAATGTGCATCTTGGCTATCTTTCAACTGTAAAATTATTATATTTGGCTCTGGTTATTCTGGACATTAGATGTCTGTGTAAGGGTTTCTTTCCAAAATTCTTCGTACAAAATGTTAGAGGTTATAAACTGGATTAATAGTGACATTTAAGCAAATCTGCTATTACTGTATGTATGCAATACTTAATGATTGTTGAAAGGAATTCAAGGACAAGGCAGGAAAAATGTTGCATTCAAGTAACACAGAATGCACAAGCTTTAGAATTGACTACAATAAACTAATAACTTTTCTTGAAGAAGTCTAACCACAGTACCAAGAGATTTTTCTTTAAGTTTTAGTAATTAAATCTAAAATTAAAAGGTACTACCCTATAATTACTTGCCTATATTAGTGTTATAATATTTGAGAATTTCAGTATCAAAGAACTTCAGGGGACCTTCATATGTATTTCATATATATTTCAAGGATAACTCTTAAACTGTGGTTTTTTAAAAAAAGAAGCTATTAAACAGAAGGAAAAAAATCACTTTTATATACTTAGGTAACTTTCTAAGGAACAGCTGCCACCAATTAAACAACACATACTTTTTAAAGACCCTTGGGGGTTCAATGTTTCTTCTGTGGACTGAAAAATCTGGAAAAATGGACTTCATTAGTTACTACAAAAGTATTGAAAGGATATTTGAAATGGCATTTAATACCTGCAAAGACAGGAACAATCAGTGGTTTAAAGTTTCACTGTAAAGATTAGTAAATAACACTGATTACTGGTCGTATTCAAACAGAAAATAATGAATATGTGATGAAAGGAGAATAATGACCCAAATTGCTCTTAATCTTGGAATTGTGCCTATTGATTGGCCTGGAAATAATGGTGCTAATCGTATGGTAAGAAAGCCAAATGCTTGAGAAAGTCATTAACTTTGGGGAACAGAATACCCATTTCATTGTACTAGTGCAGTATTTTATTGCATAAAGCCTTCAAACAACTCTGTGTTTAGGAAAAATTCCAGTGTTAACCCAAGTCAAATAACATTCCTCTCCACTCCTCTGTAACTTGTAAAAGCTACTTAGGAGCTCTTTATAATTTATCAAACATTTACTGAATACCTACTGTATGCTTGGCACACAACAGAATCAAACAAGTAATTTAGCATTCCAAAAGATAATAACTAATCTCACATTGGTTTATTTCTAATACGCTGAAGAAACAATGACCTTCTCAAAATAGTAAATTTACACTTGAAACCAGCATTCCTGAAACATTCTTGCAAAGTTTCACGAACAAGCATATGTATAAGCAAGAAATCAGGCTAAAGAGACAAAAACTCTTTTTTAAAATCATAACTTCTCATCTCTAGAAAAAGCTTTAAGGGATTTTGAATTTGAAATGTTCTTGTTTCCCATTAACTTTTCTTAAAGACCCATGTCTTCAATTACAAGTTAAATGTGCATTCTTTTTATTTCATTTTTGAGACTTTAAATGCATTCTTGGATCCTGATCTTGACAATTGATCACTCTTATTTTAATTTAAATACTAATACATAAGCATCTGATTAATAGAAATACAAGTACGTAAAAAAGTCATTATTCTCAGCAAATGTGTTGACCAAGAAAGTAGCCAGTGTTCAGGCTTGCCAGGTGGGGGCGGCAGAGAGCACTTTGCAAAGTCCCTAGTTAGCTGAAGACCTCAGGACCCGTTCGTTAGTTGCCAGGGAACCCTCAGGGCACCCGGGAACTGGACAAGATCAATCTGTTCCGGAAATTAGCTGAATAGAAAGGCTAATAATAAGAGGCGTGAGCCAGAAGAAACAAGGAAAGGTAACAAAAAAGGGCTGAATGCAAAGAGAAAAGACTTTGGGCTTTGAAGTCACAAAATCCTGACTTCTGACACTTCCCAAAAAAGACTTAATCTCTCAGGCATGGTGAATTTTGTGTGTAAAATGAGTATAATGATATTGTACCACCACCTCACAGAATTATTACAAGGTTATAAGACTTTTAATGCAAAGTGTGTGGCACATTGTCCACCAGTATGCAGAAAGGGCTTAACAAATGTTGCAAGCTATTATTATTTTCTGCTGCTGCTGCCAGAGAGGCTGGCAAAAATGGAGCTGAGTACCATCTTCAGGGAAGGAAATGAACGAGTACCTCACAGATGTCCAAGTCAGGGCAGTGAAGGAGGCAAGGCCAAGGGAACCCAGATGGGGAGGATTCCCTCAACTATACCTTGAGGTGAACTGATAGCTTAGTTGGTCACTAAAATCTTGTACACTTAAGTCTTCCCTCTAAGGATGTCCACCTATCCCCACCCTGTCTTAAACATACCTTCTGAATCCAGTCATTTGTAGTAGCTGCTCTGAAATGCAAACCTGATGTCACTTCAAGACCCAGTTATCTCATAAGTGCTTTATTTAATAAGAATGGGAAAGAGAAGCTGGTTCCACAGAAAGCCTTCCTCAGGCAAACAGGTCAGGACATCCACTGGAGACTGTGTGTTAGCTTGTTTGCCCTAACATCTGATTCTTGGAAGTTGCTTTTAGTTTTTATTTATATGAATGGCCCCTTTATTTGCAAAAATGTGAAGCAGGTACCTCTTTCTTATTCTTGCAGAAGACTGTGAGGTTTCCATGCATCTGAGTATAGATGCCCCAGTACATGAGATGTGAAGTGTTCTGCTTTGTAATGAGAATTCTGGACAATTCTAACTGGACTTTGCTCTTGAAGAATTCAAAAAATCTTTTTCTGGCCATAAAATGTTTGTAAACTGGAGTATCGCACACTTACTTTACGTATTTGAAAACTGAAGAGCCCAGACCTTGGGAAATGTACTTTAGAGTGTTTTGTTCACTTTGGCTGGGCAGTGAAGGTGAGGCCATCCCCCGTGTGGAGGATGATTTTCCCCATCCTTAACCATCCTGAGGCGGAAGATGAGCTTACCTCAGAATAAAAGGGGAGAGAAACAGCTTTGCTCCGGGGGGACTGATATTTTAGACATGGGACTGCATCTTGCAGAGGACTGGGCCTTTTTGCAGGTGGGTTTGCACTGGGCCTGGACATGCAGACGCCTCCCAGGGCGTCTGAGGTTTGTTTAACGCCAGCTGTAGACCGCAACAGTACCCGTTGGTCTCTGCAGTGTCAAGCACTCTACTTAAGGGTCCCTTAGCATTTAGTAACAATTTTATTCAATGCCATGGATTTTTTTTTGTCCATTTTTAATAAATGGACAGCCATATAAATAAATTTACTCCAACGTTCAAACGGAAAACTTTCCTATTCCTTCCACTCCTGCATCGGATTCATCAGCTGTACTATCAATTCTGTCTCTATACAGACTAAATCTCAAACCCGCGCAATCCTGCTTTGCTCTCTACTGCCCTTTCCAGCTTCACTGTTTTCTCCCTGGGTTACAGCACAGCCCCAATCTCCCTGCTTCTTCTCTTGACTCTTCTACTCTATTCTTTGCAGAGTGACCAGGTTCTTTTACAAATGTAAGTGAAGTCATTCCTTTCTTAAACCTTTCTGTTTAAATTCAGCATATTCTGCAAGGCCAAGTTTAGACTTAGTGTGCTTTGGAGAGTTTAGCAAGAGCTGTGGCCTCGGAGAAAAGCCACTTGAAAAACCCAGCTATGGGAAGTGCAAAGTGACCGTTCAAAGTGTGGGCTGCTGGGTAGGTAACAAAAGACCGTGACAAATTTCCTGGGATTCTTCTGGAAGGCAAACCAATAGAAAAATGGAGTTCCTATTCCTACAGGTGAGAGGTATGATGGGACAGTAAAAGAAATGTGACCAATCAGGATGACACAGGTTAGTAAGGTCCAGGGACATCAGTGACACACCCAGCCTGGGTAAGAAAACAGCTTCATTGTAAATCCCAGCAATCCCCTTTATCTTAGTCACACAAAGGAGAACCCCCAAAAAAAAACTTACGTACAGTAATGGCTCTGTTTATCAAGTACCGGCTAAGGGGCTGGCTTTCTGACAGGCATTTAACATACTTGATTACAACAACCTTTTGGTCCATCTCCATTTTTGATATATGGAAACCAAGGCTCAAAAGGTTACTAAAAGTCACTTGATTAGTAAGGCACAAACTTTTAAAAATTCCCCAATTACCTTTCTTCATGAAGGAAAGAGACTGACGTTTAATTTATCACCACCCAATGTATCATGTAAGACTAGGTGTTTGTTTATTATCTGTCTGCCCAGCTGTAGAAGGGGGGAGCCCCAGGGGAGAGCCCCAGGAGGGCAGGGAGTCCGTTGTGGTCACTGTTGCCTTCCTAGCACATCAAACAGTACCTGGTCATAGCAGTCCTTACGGAGGGATTTGTCCCTGGACTGGAGAAATGAAGAAATGAATTCTGACAGCTACTTTAATTACCCATTCCTTTTGATTCAGAGCTTTCCAAAAATAGGAAAAATTAGTGTGGATATCCACGTGTCCATAAATTTGACGTTGTATGTTTTTTGGTATTACATGTTTTTCTCATTCTCTCCACTAAGGAACTGCTATTAAAATACTACTGTGACTTGTTCAACCAGAGGTTTCCATTAGCAACAGGAATTAATTAAATTATGAGTCATTGGCAGATGACATACAAAGGCAGATTATCCCCCCACGATTATTATTTTTGTTTTTCTAATTATACAAGTAATACAGTAAAGAACACAAACTAGATTTATTAATTTTACAAAAACAAAGTATGTACCGTTATGAAAAGATTTCCAAGATATATTTTCAGTGGAAAACAAACAAGATGCAGTATAATGTTCATGACATGCTTTTATCCCGGAGGATAATAATAATAACAGTTACTGAGAGCTTACTATGTGCCAGGCACTATATTATACCTGCTGCATGAATGATCTCATTTAATTCTTCTAACAACACATGTTGTCTGTACTATATCTCCATTGTAAGTAGTACAATCATCCTATGTTAACGATTTTTTTGTTTTTATTTTTAAATAATCCAAACATGAGAAAGGTTGCAGCATACAAAGTACACACAAACACATACATGTACATTTTACATCTTTATTTACTTCTATAGCTCCATATATTGGAAACCATGAGAGCTTACTAATATCTATAATTCAATTCATAGATCACAGAGTTTTAATTTTCTCCCTTTTTTATATGTGTATTTCTCTTCTCCAATAATGAGAAGCTTGACTCCAATTGTCCTTAATATATTTCTTATTGAATTGACCCTCCCCTCCCCCCGCAAATAACCAATCTCCTGTCACCTCCAACAGCCCCCCCCCCCCCCCCCGCAGGGATGTTTTTCTCATTCCACCAGTCCCCAAGGCTCCACACCAGCCCCTCCTGCATCCCCTCCCTCCATCATGGGACAACGTCCTCCCCCCACTCAGGTTCCAACACCTCCTGCCAGCACAGAGACCCTCCTTCCTCTGTGCCGGGCTTTCCCTACTCCACTTGAGATTTGAAACTCCATCCCCCAGCTGACCCCAACACCACAGGGACAGCTCCCTTGCCCATTCGGGGACAGCCATAAGAGACAGACTCCTGAGGGTCCAAAGTTTTGAAACTGGGTCAAGCTAACTAAGCATATTCGCATCTTTGGTAGCTCATTCTTGAAATACCAGAAGCATGGATGGCCATTTAGCCACTCATTTGCATGAAAATTAAACATGAAAGGTGAAAAAAGAAAAAGAAAAAGAAGAAAGGAGAAAGAAAAAATAATTGCACCAAGGAGGAAACTATTTCATGAGCTGAATCCCAAGCAGCCAAGTCACCACTGATGTCACAACAGTGTTGCCAGCTAATAATGGGCTGCTTCTTAGCTGTCGGAAAATGCAAACAACACAACATTAAAATGTTTCTATTTTTTTCCATTCTTACAATAGCAACACAGCAACAGAGTGCTGATCTCTGAAAGACAAAGGCTGTGAAAACAAGTGTGTACTTAAGACAGGGGGCACATGAATTGTGCGTTTCCTTTTGAAGTATTAGGTAATACAGTATATCCAAAATACTCCAACCACCACTGGGACATCTCTTGAGGTTCCAATCTGAAACCCCCTGTCAGTTTCAAATAGCTCAGCAAAACTCTTGCCGATTTCAGGCCTGCCAGACCGCCAGGCTTTCTCTTTTCCTCACTTGTCTTGGCTGAGTTGCTTCCAAGGTGTTTCAGAAAGCAGAATGCCGGACTCGAAATAAAGAGCAGACACGCAGGCCAGGCCTGCATTTTCCTCTAACTGCGTTAATCGGCATCTGCTTTGGCCCCTGGGCAACCTGCCACAGCCAAAGCTGGACTAAGGCCTGTTTTTTCTAATTGCAGGATTGCCTGTGGTGCTTGAGTTGAAAGTTTATCTTTAGTACTTCTCACTTTCCATTTTGTTATTTCACCCATTCCCTTGACTTCACTTTTATCTGTGTATTGTCCAGCAACCTGTTTTTACCTCGTTTCCCTCTCCTTTCTTGTTATTATTAATTTTTTATTCCCTTTGCCCTATACCCATGGCTTCCTCTCTAAAGACTGAAAAAAATAAGGTGAATCTCATGCCCTTGGAAGATGCTGAGAGACGGTCTTTAAAGCCAACGCCAGTCCTCCCACCTGAGTCCACCTAAGGTAACAGCTTTCCTTTCCCAGATGCAAATTTTCTCCAGTCAACCAAAAATGGCTTGATTTAGTTCACAACTAAAGAACAAAACCTCCTGTTACAAGGCTGCATTATTTCCAGGCACTTGCAACTGGCATTTTACTTTCTCAAACACCAGACTGTGGCTAGCAATATTTTCCCCGTTCCAGGTTATAGATAGAAGCTCCAAATTCCCCTGCCTCAGGACCAGAGAAATCCTAAACATATAAAGATTTTGTGAACATGACCAGCATTAGATTATTCTGAGAATAGGGACAAAACTGTGACTCCAAAGAGAGTGAGAGCTCAATCCATGGGATTAAGATAGGTGTGATATACCCAGGGGAAAGCGTCTAAACTAAGTCCAAGATCTAGGTAGGATATGCTGGATGTCTTCCATGTGTTTCTCTGTCTACTCTTTCCCTTTGCCACCCTTCTATGTGCCAGGCAAGAGGCTGGCCTCTTGGACTGTAACAACAGGCTCCTTTGCCCACTGGCTTCCTGTTGAATTCACCTCGTGGGGAACGCTACAGACCAAAAAGAGGTAGAAGTCAGGTGTTTATTCACTGGCTCCCTCTCCGTGGGGTCCTTACAGGCTGGCTAAATATCCCAGCTCTTTCAGGTGCCCTCTCTCTCCAGTTCTAGTCACATTCTGTCCTTTGTCCCTTTAGGCTTTGGAGAATAGCAGTACTTTTCTACTTGCCAAGCTCCAGCACTACCCCTCGTGATTTCCCTGTAACCTGCCAACACCTTTGTTAATAACCCCTTTATTAAAGTCTCTTTAAATTACCCAGTTTGAGTGGACCATCTGTTTCCTGCTGTTAATTTGACGCTTACACAAGATCTCTGCTTAGGCAAAGAAGAAACAGGTATATTTGAAAAATTGCAATGGGAAATGATCAGGAACCTAGCTACCTGGAAACCGAGGCCCACAGGTAGAGATTAAGTCACTCTTGACACAAAGCCAAAGGAGAAACTTCTTTACTGAGGATGAGAGATGCAGAGAAGTGAATAAATTTACTGACACCTGGAGGTACCAAGATCAAAGTATTGATAATCACATAAGATTTACTGTGCCTTTATTATAGGCCAGGCACCATGCTAAGACCTTAATGAGGAAACTAGGTGCGTTGATCACTGCTGGTTTGTCCATCCAACATCTCTCCCTCAACACCTTCCAGTAACAAAACTGATCTTTCCTGCAAGGAACTCCTTTTACATGTGTAAAGGAAGGCCTTGCCAGTCAGAGCAATCTACCTCTTATGTACTATATTTGGTTCAATGATGGACATGTAACCCAAACAGACCAAGAAGTCTTCCTTGAGAGTTGATATACGGATTTAGGGAAAGAGCTAGAAGAATGATTGTTAAGATGCCAGTGCTTGGGGCTACTTATCCTTCTGCTTGTAGGAAGCTATCTCCAATCATACAATACCACACAAAGTGAACCAGAGACAAGAGACACATAGAGAAAGAGCAATAGTGAAGATAAGAGAGATGACCTCATTTGCTTCTGAATCCACGTCCTCAGGTACATTCTATCCTTTGATTTTTCTAATGAGCCAACAAATACTCTTTTTATTTTTTACTTAATTTAAATTGGGTTTCTGTCATTGATTATAAAAAAGTACTCTGTAAGTATTTTGAGGCTTACTTAGGGATCCTTCAGCTGGTCAGTGATCAGCACATGTGGGTGAGGAGAGACACTCAAATAGAGCAGGGGAACCATTCTCTCAGCTCATGTAGATCCAGAAGTACTTGGCGATCACGCAAGCCAGAATGAAAAATCCTTGTCATACATGGGACACTAGGTAGCGTACTCAGAAATATATTGCCTGAATAGTAGGGGAAAATACCATCAGTCCTACACTTTATTAGCCCTGCATAACTTTAAAAGCAAGTCTTAAAAAGGATCAAACTCTTTCCAAATAAATGAACTATATCCTAGAACAAAGCTCAAGAACATGTATATAAATACAACAATGTGTAGCACCTAAAAATGTAAAGTTCACAGTTGTTTCCTGATCAAAAATTATCAGGCATGCAAAGAAATAGGAAAATATGACTCCTAATAATGAAGAAAAATCAATCAATTAAAACTGACCTAGAATGACACAGATAATAGAACTAAGTGGTCCAAACATTATAACTAATAATCCACATGTTGAAGACAGTAGAGAAAACCATAAGCATGTTAGGGAAAGAAATAAATGATGGTTTGAAGAAGATTTGAATCAAACTCCTAGAGTTGAAAACTACAATGTCTGAGGTGAAAACATATCGAGTGGGATTAAGAGCAGATTAGGTACTACAGAATAAAGCAGTAGTGAATTCAAACACATGTCTATAGAAATTTAACATCAAACACAAAGAGAGAAATGACTATTGATAAAAACAATCAACAGAGCACCAATTACCTGTGGGACAACATCAGTTGTAGTTATAGTCCCCAAAGGAAAAGAGAGACTAGGGGACAGAATAAATATTTAAAGAAACAATGGCTGAAATTTTTCCAAATTTGATGAAACACATAAACATCCAGATCCAAGAAACTCAATCAACCCTAATAAAAAGAAACATGAAGAAACCATACCAAAGCACATCATCATCAAATCAGGGAGCCCATCTCAATGGCAGCATTCCCGACAGTCATACATGGCCTTCTAATGAGAGCAACCACAGAGTGTTTCGAAGATGCAAATAGTCCCTTCACTAATGTATTTGTCAGTGGCTCAACGAAGGGAATGCATCCTGGGTCTACTAGTGGAACACAAATGTGGGGATGGATATGGAAGTTGCATATGATAAATCTAGTACAATGTTTCTTATCTCCCTAAGCCTGTGGATTCCATCCTCCACATCCTGCCAGGAAAGCTCTGGCATGTCATCTTATTAAATGTAGGCTATCACTGAGTCCAAGTTTCAGTCAATCATCAAATGTTAGAGCCACCTCCAGCTGCACAAACTGACACATTAAATACAGAATCTCTAGGAAGGGTACCCGTATCGATGAGTTCAACCCTTTTACTCTTCAATCTTTTTTGAACAAATGCCCTCAGAATGCACCCCTAGAGAGGTTCCCCTAGGTTTCTATCGATATATATTATTAGCATTATCTTGAAATTCTTTTGAGGTGTAAATTATTTTCTCCTGGAATTTGACGTAATCCACAGTCCAGTGGTAAGACGGGGTGGTTGTGGTAACTCTCATGGAGAATGGACATCCCTTTCAAGGCATCTGCCCCAGGGGAGCTTATCAGAGAGGTTTCCCAGCAAAGGAAGTACAACAATGGACTAAATGCTCATGTAATCACGTGGTCTGACCATAGACCCATTTCTCAGAGATGGATGGGCTATTTAAAAGCTGGAACAACTTACTGAAGACTCAGTTAACGGGGCAATTGAGAGACAACAACCTGAAAGGATGGAATGCTGTCTTATTAGTTGCAGTATATGCTTTGACTCAGACACCATTATATGGTGGCACCTCCCGCAGAGCCCGTATACATAGATCTAGAAATAAAGGATGCAAGTAAAGCAGCAATCTGCCCTGAAAACGGAATTCAAATTTTTAACTCTAAAGAAACCAGGATTTGCAAACAATTAAAAAGTAGCTATTTTCCGTCCCTAGTCCTGCCTTCTCCCCATTACTACTAAGCAACAGTGTTCTAAAAAATTATATTAAAATCCAATTTTAGCTACCTAAAAATGTGGGGGTCTTTAAGCATGTTCAGTAGTACATTATAAAATGATAACCTTACAATAAATAATAAAATGAGCAAAGATTCCCAAAATGAGCAATAGAATGCCTGGCAGCAAAAAAAAAAAAAAAAAAAAAAAACATAGGCAAGGCAGAAACAAAATATTATGTGGTGTCCCAAAATATGTTTTCCTGATTCCTTGCAAAGCTCTCTAGTTCATCCTCCTATTTGATCTAATAATCAAACAGAAGCAATTCCCTAAAGGTACAGGCAGACAAATTACCCTTAGACCTTAGGGCACTATTCCAAAGATGTGTTAGGAGAAAACGAAGGGAAGGATTTCTGCATGCAGCCCTTCCTTCAGCCCTCAGCACTCTGCTACTTCAGTCATGTGACGACACTTTCTTGAGGTTAAAATTTAAAGGTCAAGTGAATGTTATTATTCTCTTGGTCCTTTAGTTGACTAAAAAATATTAGTTGAGATGGAAGCAATTAATGAAATTATGGTTACTTTATTAGTATGACTGAATAAATATCTCCTCAGAATGCAGTTTATCACTCAAAGCGTGTCATATTGTCCTGAAATTACTTACACGATTTCTGACCAGAGATGGTTTATTTATTACAATTCCTTATTAAACTTCACATTGATATGGGCTCAACATGGCCTCCAGTAAAGCAAACCTAAGACATGGAAAAGTATCTGAACCCCTGTGACTAATATCTGAGCTTATCCAAAAGGTTGGTTTTCAGGCTGCTTCTACTCTGCTGAAGTCTAGAAAGCTTTAGAAGGATTTGATAACCATGCAAATCCTCAAAGAATATAGCTCAAAAAACAATGGCTATCAAAAGTTTACAATTAATTGGAAGAATTATTTTCTTTAGGATCTAATTCTTATTTACAAATCATTTTTAGGGGCTTGAAATTAGGCAACAATGTACAACATTATGAGTAACTCAGACTCCAGATGGAAACCATCCACTTATTTGATAAGGGGTAAACCAGTTCAGGGCAATACATGAGAGAATAAATTAACCATAAAATCATTTAGCAAGAAAAGAAGAGCTCAGAGAAAATTAGACAATAGCTTAAAAAAAAAAAAAAAGAGTATCTTTAGGGAATATTTATGTCTCCTAACCAGAATTATGGAAAATAAAGACACAACCAAAACCTCTTCTCTCCAAAGTAGAGAGAATTTGTCTCTACAATCATATGGGCCCAGTGGGTGTGGTGTAGTAACGAGGTAGCTTCACAGTGTGCACCTTGGTTTGACAAGCAACTAGGAGAAAACTAAATAGATTTAGATAAAAACCTTTAAAAAGTCATATGCAAAAAAGCATTCTCACTCTAAACTGGGACTACATATTATTAAAACCAATCTGTATAGGCAATTTAGCAAGCTATATCACCGGCCTTAAATAGGTACATGTCCTTTGAATAGGATCGTTAACTTTAGGTTAAGAAAATAATCAGATTTTTTTACAATGGACTTAAGAGGGGGAAAAAAAGAAAAGAAAGAAAAAAAAAGAATTAAAATGCCCAACAAAACTAAACTATTAAAGTATTTTTTCCTCAAAATTATTAATGCTCAGTACATTAAGTAGAGAGAAAAACACAGGTTACAAATTGTGCACCCATTATTTTCCATTTTGCAATTCTTTGTATGTGTGTATATATATATATATATATGGAAAACTATGGAAAGATTTAGAATAATTTTTCTGGGTTATTTTTTGTGTTTTCAAAATTTTCTCTAAAGATAAAGGTTTTTCTTAAAAACGATA
Organism: Rhinolophus ferrumequinum; assembly: GCF_004115265.2. NCBI lineage: Eukaryota > Metazoa > Chordata > Mammalia > Chiroptera > Rhinolophidae > Rhinolophus > Rhinolophus ferrumequinum. The sequence continues at coordinate 63,934,263 of NC_046291.1, forward strand.
TTAGGAGTAGCTAACTACCTCAGCCAGTAACCATAATTTCAAGAGTAGCCAACTACCTCAAAGAGTATCAGGATTTAATGATTAAATAGTGATTATAAATAAAGCACCAGTGCAATGCTGCTCACATAGCATGTTCTTCTAAAATACCCTTCTTCATTTTCTATAATAGCTGCCTGACTTTCAGAAGAGCTATAGCCTCAAAAAAGTTGTGAAATTGTGCCAATATGTGTTTCACCATCCCTTAATTATTTGTGGCAACTGATGGGAGCTGAAATATGGAAAACATCAAAAAGATAGTTCTAAATTGATTTGGACTTGGACTTGGACTATGACCAGACACATGTGCTTAGACGTGAATGTATTTACCCCCCACTAATACTCAGAGTTTGTCCTCATCACTTCTTGGCCTGGCTCCCACTTGCTCCTCCTCCTGAGGAGGTCCCCAGGAAACAAAGAAAATCTGAGAAAGCATTGTTTGCTGATGGAGATTTGGCTCTGAACTGTGGATATTTATATGTATAAATGCAAAAACATCCATTTATAATCCTCTACACATTTATATTTCACCTATAGTATAATAGCTAACTTTCCATATTTCTTTAATTAAAAGGGGAATTCTATTTGTGTAGAATCCTCCAGATTTGGTGAAAGTGGTGACTGAGGTAATGGGTAGAAAAGATGTGTTGGTAGGACTGGCTATATAATGTAAGGGACCACCAAGTGCAAAATGAAAATGTGGGTCTTCTTATTCTAGAATTATGAAGAATTTCAAGATGGCAACAGCAAAGCTGTAAACCAAGAACAGGGCCCTTGTAAGCCTGTTGTGCATGCACAGGTCATGTGCTCAGGACACCAGTCCTGAGCCTTGGAGTTAGGTAGACATGAGATCGAATCCTAGGCTTTTCACGTATAAGCTGAGTATTTTGAGAAAGTTACTTAAAATTTTAAAGCTTCAGTTTTCTCATTTGTAAATTCAGAGTAGTGAGAGAGCACAGCATCATTGTCGAGATTGTTGCGACAGTTAAGAGAGAACATTATACGAAGTGCCTGGCTTCTGGGGACTGTCTTTGTCCTCTCCATCCTGCGTACTGCAGTTAGAGTTCACATTCTTAAATGTAAACTTGAGGGTCTCTCCCCCACTTAAAATTATTTTTGGTTACCCATTGTCTACAGAACAAAATGAAACGCATATTATGGAATATTAAGACCTTTATTGCTCAGGTTTTAGCCACTTCTCCAGACTTAACACCTATCACTCTCCTACATGTATCAACGTCCAAAATACAATTTGTGAGTATTTTCCCTTTTCCTCAACGGTCTGTAATTAGAATAGGCATAGTAATTAGAATAGGCATATGTTAAAAACAAGACAACAGGACCAAAATAAAGTCACATATGCTAAGTCCAATGCCACCGAATCAAAACCTAAACACAGTTTTGTTTCAGTTCTCCCAGAAATGGGATCTTAAACCAGTCAATTAGGCATCGCCTGATCAATATTAGTTAGGTAATCTGCCTGATAGATGCTTACCATTCCCTAAAGGAAAGTAATCTTGTCATAAACAGCCCTCGTTTTTGTCTAGTATAATCTCCTTGTTTCTGTTCCCTTTTGCCTATAAAAGTCTTTCATTTTGTACAGCTTCTTGGTGCTCCTTTGTATCTGAAAGATTGGATGCCGCCCAATTCGAATCAATTTTTGCTCAAATAAACTCTTAAAGTTTTTAATATGCTTCAGTTTATCCTTTAATACATGTAATTAATGTTTCTTTGTGCCAGGCACTGTGCTAAACATTCTATTGGAGGGAACACTTATTCTCCACTCCTGATGTTTCCTCCCATAAGAGGGAGCTCCAAGAGCTGTAATACCCCTGGACAACTTCCACCTCCCCCGGGGGGAGGAGGAGAGGAGTGATTTATCTCATTGGTGAGCTTGGAAGAAACTAGTTATCTATAACCCAGCCTCTTCCTCTCTCTGTCGCAAATCTCACAGGGAGAGTGTGTCCTTGATTGATCTGAGGCATGCTGTTAGCTTAGTAGCAAAGACTTTTGCCCAGTGGGAGACTTGGTAGGACTGCTTGTGACCAGGTAAGTCTATTTCTGGTGTTCAGCTTCGGGAAGCTCATGCTCTCCAACGTCAGTATTTTCAATGATAGTGTCTCCCGTCTGTCTTACTCGTGTCAATTTCTTAGTTGGTTCAGAACTTGGGTGAGGAGGATGGGCATTTTTCTATCAAAGCTATGCAAACACAGGCATACCTCATTTTCTTGTGCCTCGCTTTATTGCACGTCACAGATGTTGTGTGTTTCACAAATTGAAGGCAAGACTCTCCACCAGCAAAAAGATTATGACTCGCTTTAGCGTGAGACTCGCTTTATTGAGGTCGACTGGAACCAAACCCGCAGTATCTCTAAAGTACGCTTCTACTCTAATGCAATCTACATCCATTAGCTCCTTCAAACCTCATAACCACCATATGAGATAAGCATTTTTGTCACCCAATTTTTACACATGAGGGTTAGGGATCAAGTAAATGTCATAGTCAAGATCTCAACCAGGTCTATCTGATGCCAAAGACCATGCCCTGAAAATTTCCCATTTTGTTTTTGCATAAAAGTTTAATGAACAGTAAGAACATTCAAATTTGGGGTTGATGTTGAAAAGAAAAGCTAAAATACAGTAGTATATCCATATACTTATATTCTACTTGGCAGAAAAGTAAGCCAAGCTAAACTTAAATTCAGCAAATGCTGGATTTTATTTTAAGAAAAGCCAGAACTGTATTTACAGCTAACAGCAATACCCATGTTACTCTATAGGTCTTACACTATAATCTGAAACTAGTTTTATGATTTATAAGGTCTGAGATATAAACAGTAAAAGGTACGTTTTTGGAGATTTCTCATTAACAACCATAAAACTAGCAATTTTGTGGGGAATTGTTTTGTCTCTCCTTTCTCAAAACATGTGCAAGATGTCTCTTTGATGATGAACCCATTCTGATTTGAACATCTGACTATTTTCAACATTCTGGGAACTCCTACACACACACACACACACACACACCCTTCCAATCTCTGGGAAGGTTTGACTCCCTATCCACTCAGTAAAAAGAAGGCAATTTAGAACATTTGAGGTAGCCGACTGACTGCCAACTTTTGACCACAACTTTTGAGCTCTGCCTACCCCCATTCCTTCATGCAGGTACATGAATGAGTCATCAAAATTTCCCTAATGGGGTGGCCAGTTAGCCCAGTTGGTTAGAGTGTGGTGTCAATAACACCAAGGTTGCTGGTTCGATCCCTGTATGGGCCACTGTGAGCTGCTCCCTCCTTAGGGGAAAAAAAAAAAAGTATTTTTAAAAATTTCACTAATACTTTAAATATTTATGCTGATTGCAGTTGTGCTAATAAAAGAAACAACAAAAGGGTGCAGTACCCAAGTAGTTCTAGGTCTGGCAAATTTAAATGCATTAACTTATATCCGTAACTCAACCCCTTCTCTATATGGTTCTAGTTATTGTGTTTCCTAAGAATTCCTACTAAGACTCCGCCCCAGTGTACCCCTCTCATGGTCATAAGCGTGTCAGCACTTTGCAGTATTTTCTTCTTTCTTATGTCTGTGTTTTTCAATATTTTGCTCACCAAGATGCAGTTTTTTTCTCTGTCATTTATCTAATCCTACTGATTTAATGTATTATATTTCTACCAAGAAAGCAATATATACAAAATACTCCCAAGCATATCACTACTTTTTAAACATAGATCGTCCTACATTTCCCATATATATATTGCCTGACCTGACATTTCTCCCTTCTTAAATACAAGGCTTGCCACTCTAACAATCTAATTGTCTCTATGCCAATCTAACAATGTAATTGTCTCTAACAATCTATCCAAAATTGCATCTGAAAGGCAAAGAAAACAGAAGGTGAAAGAATGTAATTTGCACTCCTCGTAACCTTCATTATTTATCAAATATACTTTTTTTTTTATAACCACCTTTGCAGCACTTCAAGACATGCCTAATAGCCAGTGTTCACTCTTTTACAGGCCCAGTGAATAATGAAAAGCCTAGAGAATCCTGGCTTGGAAAAGGCAATCAATAAGGCTAGTGTGACACTTCTCTCTCTTTTCTTTGAGAGAGAAGGTTGACTGATGGCAACCCAGAAGAGGGTCTAGAGAACAGCTGTAAACGTAAAACGTGGATTTTACTATGCATGGATATAGCACCTTGTTTACCAAACGGCTTCACTTTTATTGCTTCACCGATATTCATATAACCTGGTGATATAGGGAATATTTTACCCATTTCTTTCAGTTTTTTATATGCAATTTATTGAGGTAAGATTGGTTAATAACATGTAAATTTCAGGTGTACAACATTATAATCCAATATCTGTGCACGCTACTGCATGCTCATCACCAAAAGCCTAGTTTCCTTTCATTACCATATATTTGACCACCCTTACCCAAATCATCCTCCCCTCAGCCCCTTTTCCATTTTTTAAATTGGTAACTGGAGGCACAGAGAGGTCAATGACTGGCTCAGGAACATACAAAGTGTGATTAAGTAGTTTCAAGTTATAAACTTTTAATCCAACTTCTCTCAGGAATCTCGATGGTGAAAGGGACTTCCACTTCCAAAACTTCCTAAGTGGCATGATGTAGAGAATTCAGGAATATGGCACCAGCTTACTTTGTCTTATTGCATAAAAGGATACCCAACTTGAGGTTGAGAATTTCACATCAGAATCTACAAGACTTTTATTCTGCCCAGTAATCTTTAGTTGCCTACCTTCAATCTTCTCCTGTCAACAGCAACCTTTACCTCTCTGGTTGAAGCAGGCAGTTCTAAATAGTTGCTGGTGGTTACGGTGGTAACAGACATTTAGGTTTCAGCTTGAAATACCCCTTTTAATGAGGCAATTTCAAGAATATTTGTGATAAATTACCAGACCACAGACTTAACTGTGGGAAGTTTTGCTTTGGGAAATCTAATAAAAAGAAAGCAGAAAGAATGAGCAGCAAATGCAATCGAGAAAATGGGGCCAGATTTGGAGGGGTAAATGGAAGGGATGCCAGGTCTGACTACCAAAAGCCAAATCAAAATCAATTCAAACCAGAGCTTTAAATTATAAATGGTCCCTGAAGGGATACCCGCCAGACTGAGCCAAGAATTCTCAGGAGGAAGAATGGTAAAGAGAAAGGTGGAGAAGGCAAGAATTGAGTATGTCCTATAGAAGGCTGTGTATTTTAAAGAACTTCCCTTTTCTATTTTATTGCTGACTGAGGGGGCTGAATATCACCCCCTCAATCTTTTTTTTCTTTCTCCATTTCTCCTTTTATAAAACCAAGAGACTGCAACCTGGAGAGGACACAATTAACTAATGTGAAATGTGGAATTTAACATAAGTGAATTTCATAGCAACCTAGGTTATTCACAAATCCCAAAGACATAGCAGTCCTGATAATGTTCCAGGATTCTCTTATGAATCTCTTACTTATTATACTCATTAAAAATTTTGCAGAAAGATAAAAGGACTTTAATACACTGCTACACTATTACATGAAAAGAACATATAATTACCCAAAGGAAGACATGTCAATAATCCTTATTATGTTTTAATATAAAAGCATGGCTCATCTATACAGTGTGTGTATATATATACATATATTTAAATTGGTATATATATGTGTGTGTTTGGAGACGTGTGTGTGTGTGTGTGTGTGTGTGTGTGTGTGTGTAAATTTATACTTGATTGAAAGCAAGAGGATAGCCTAAAAGAGCTTTCACTGACACTTTGAAGTTTCTGGCTGGGCTCCTTAGGTCCCTAGGGGAACATCTTCCTCTTGCTGTTCACGGAAAGCACCAGAGAACAGATGCATTACAGTTTGTGACAGGAGAACAGCCTGCATATCCCACCCACACCCTCCAGTCCATCTGGGAGGTGGGCGAGACAGGGAGCCCACAGAGAGGGGGCCTCTTCTGGGAATCCCTCAGGCTACCATAGCTATCGGTGCTTTATTTTCAGTAGATGGCACTGTGTCTATTGAGATAAGTAAAAGGAGAGTCTAGATGGGAAATCTAATTGTTTCTTGAGAAAGTCCACTGCACGTAAGAATGCATGGTATTTTTTTGACTTAGTAACATGATAACACAAATACTATTCAGTATTCATGTTAGCACCCTCTTTGGAGCTCAAGGAATTTTATGATTTATTATTCTGGCTCAGACACAGGGCTGTGGTGGAGCCTAAGGCCATTCTGTGAGGGATATAGTTAGGATAAGAATAAATCACTCTGAATGTTCACCCACTTTATCACTCAAACACATTTATCAGCACCTGTACTCCATCTGTGCCCTGGATTCCTGCCCTATGTACTGCCTCCTTTACCCCAGAGAGGGAATTCTGATATCTCAGTTCCTGTCCAGCACACAGAAATCCCCACACCCCCAGAGTCACAGCAACTAGAAGAGTTCCTTGCATGTTGAAGGCCCTCTGTAGCAAGACTTAGTTGCCATTCACCCTTTGTCCTTTCTAATAAACATCCCCTTATTTCTTCTCTCTTCTGAGTCCTTTCAGAAAAGTAGACCACAGTACCAGAAGACAAATCAAGTTTATTTTAAGCTGACTGTGGTCTTTTAAGTGGGAGAAGAGCCTTAAGTTTGCTTCTTAGGAAATAACCTCGGAACAGCGTGATAGATGAGCCAAGCACCGTGCTATGAACTTGCTAGGATACTCTTTTATTCCTTACAGTAATCTTGAGATAAGTACTATGCTACTCATTTTACAAATTGGAAAACTGAAGCTCAGAACATTGAAAAACCTACCTAAAATCACCCTTGCTATGGATTGGCCATATGATGAGATTCTCATCATTAGAGGAGAATTCTGCTGTGGGACTTTGGGAAGAGAGACGTGCACAGGGAAACCTCTCATTTCTGTCCCTCGACATTGCCTTCTGGATATGGTCCCTGGGACTGCAGCAGTCATCTGGAGACAATCACAGGAGCCAACCTAAGGCAACAAGGCAGAAGTCTCAGAATGACAGAGCAGAATTAGGGAAAGAACCTGGGATCTTGGCGACGCGGTTGGGCTGCTGAATTAACCAACCCTCAAACTTCAGATTTATGTGTCAGCCACTTTGAAATATATTTTCTGTTACTCGTCACCCAACATATCCTAACCAATACAACGTAAGACCCTAGTCATAGGTTATTAGAAAAAGGATTAGTGCTGAGTCAAAAGCAGCTATTCACAGGGTGCCTGCCAAGCACGCAGGATATGTGAGTCCACATCAGGGTCTGGACATTGGCTCACGTCTAATGAAACCAGTCAGATCCTTTCTGGGAGCCTGAAGAAGATAACATTTTCACCCCTCTCCACAGGAAACTCTTTTCCATCAATGAACCCATCTCTCTTCTGCATCTTCAATGTTTCCTGCTTGTACTAGCACCTTCTTTAATACCACTTAAATGTTTTTATATTAAAAACTAACATAAGACCTTTGCCAAATACAGACCTTCTTACATATACCACTCTAAATAGCATCTTTCACAGTACACTTGTCTCCACTTCCTGTCCTCCAACCCATGACAATTTACACCTGCAGTAACCTAACAGGACACGGTCTCTTAGAGGTGTTACAAAATAGTAATAACGTAAGTTATCAATTGCTGGGTAAAAAACTGCCCCAAAACTTAGTCATTTCTCACTGTTTATTATCTGTCATGATTATGTGGGCTGACTAGGCTTGAGTGGATAATTCTGTTCTGTATGGCACTGGCTGGAGCTGTGGCCATCTAAAGGCCCGGCTGGCCTGGAACGTCCACTACAGCTCATTCACGTGACGGGAAGGTAGCACTCACTGGCTCTTGGCTGGGAGCATGGCTAGAAGTAAGTCCTTTTCCTCATGGCCTCCTCCACTGTGGGCTTCCCACAGCATGAAGCACAAAGTAACAAAATTAAAAGGGAAAATCGGCAACTCAACAATAATAATTGAAAGTTTCAATATCTCACTTTCAATAATAGAACAACTAGACAGAAAATCAAGGAATTAAAAGACTTAACACTATAATTCAATGAACACAAGCCTATAGAAAATTCTATTCAACAACTACAGAATGCATATTCTTCTCAAGTACATGTGGAACACTTACAGGATAGAACATATTAGGTCATAAAACACGTGTCAATAAATTTTAAAAGACTGAAGTCGTATGTAGTATGCTCTCCAACCACAGTGGAATAAAATTAGAAGGTAGTAAAACAAAAAAGAAATTTGGCAAATTCACAAATACATGGAAATTAAATACAATAAAAAAATCAAATGTTCAAAAGAAAATCACAAAAGAAATTAGAAAATATTTTGAAATTAATGAAGATAAAAATACAACATACAAATTTTTTTTTTTAATTTAAAGTTTATTGGGGTGACAATGGTAGTAAAGTTACATAGGTTTCAGGTGTATAATTCTGTAATACATCTTCTATATATCACATTGTGTAGACCTACAAATCTTATGGGATGCAATGAAAATAGTGCTTATAAGGAAATTTATAGCTATAAATGCCTGTATTAAAAATGAAGAAAGATCTCAAATCAATAACCTAACATTCTACCTTAAGCAACTATAAAAACAAAATGAAACTAAACCCAAAGCAAGTAAAAGAAAGGAAATATCATAGGTAAGAGTGAAAATAATTAAAATGATGAATAGAAAATCAATAGAAAAAATAAACAAAACCAAAAGGTTTGTAGAAAAGATGGACAAATTGACAAATTTTCAGTCTAATCAAGCATGAGAGAGAGAGAGAGACAGAGCGAGAGAGAAGACTAAGATGATGAAAATCAGCAATGAAAGAGGAGACATTACTACTAACCTTACAAATATAAAAGAAGATTATGAGGTGTTATAGACTGACTGTTTGTGTCCCTCCTGCCCCCCATTCACATGTTGAAGCCCTAACACCAAATGTGATGGTGTTTGGAGGTGGGGTATTCGTGAGGTAATTAAGGCCAGATGAAGTAACGGGGTGGGGCTCTCATGACGGGATTAGAGGCCTTAGAGGAAGAGAAACATCTCTGTCTCTCTCTCTCTTTCTCCCTGCACCTTTCCCACCACCACCCCCTTCCTGCCCCAAATGGGTGAACCAAGGACCAGCCATGTGAGGTGTAGTGAGAAGGTGATGCTCAGCCAGTCAGGAAGAGACCTCTCACCGGGAACCAAATTGATATTCGAGTTCCCAGCCTCCAGAACTGTAAAACATAAATTTCTGTTGTTTAAGCCACCCAGTCTATGGTATTTTGTTATGGCAGCCTCGGCTAAGACGGATGGAGTACTGCTATAACAAATACCTGAAATGTGGAAGCAGCTTTGGAACTAGGTAATGGACAGAGGCTGAACGAGTTTTGAGGTACATGTTAGAAATACGGACATTTAGGGCAATTCTGGTGAGAGCTCAGAAAGAAAAGAGGACAGCAGAAGAGAAAGCTTCCATCTTCTTAGAGAATACATATATAATAGATGGCAGCAGTCATGAAATCAGCCTTGGTAAGTGGGAACCCGTGCCGCTGGGCCCATGAGAGCATCCGTCTCTCCCTCCGTGGCCACCAGAGTCACATACCCATTGAGCCAGCACAGGAGTAGCTGGTGCCAGAGTCTAGTGGAGTAATCTCGTCAGCCTGACGTTTAGATCTTCCTCCGTGGTGAATGCTCTCTGGTGGACATTAACATATGGTACAAAGATTTTCACACTTTGTTCCCACTCCCATATGTTCACCCACCTCCTTGTTTCGTTCTTTAAATCTTACTGATTCATGGGCACCCGCCCAGGAGTCTGGATATTTTGTCATCTCGGGTCACTTCTTTCACACAAAATGGATAAACAGGTGCATCACCCAACGCTCTGCCCAGTAGGAGAATTTTTCCTCATTACTGTCTTTCAAAGCCACTGCAGTGTAGCCGCTTCCGTTTTTAAGCACCCATGTACTAAGCTGTTCTATTTGTAAACCAAGCTTGGAGTTTTTGCTCTTCCATCAGCTGGTCATAAGTGTTTCCCGATATGGTCATAGCGAGGTGAACGAGAGGTGTTGGTGCACCGTGATGACGGTCAGGGGAGTGGGGGCTCAGACGTCTGCAGGTTGTTTTCGCTCTCTAGTCCTTCTCATGCTTCAAGCCCATGCTTATCTTACAACACACGGCTGCAAGGCTCAAGCAACCTTATGACCTGAGGGCTCTATGCAGACCTGGCTGTTGATAGGCACTTCTGGAGGCCTGGTTATTTGATGTCTTGTGCTCAAGCATTTCATCTCTACCAATGCCCCACATTGGGCCGGAAATTGGTGGTGTTTTTTTTTTAAGTATATAATTCTCCTTGTGCCAGAATCTCAAGAATCTGCACTGTTATTTTCCCATCGCGGTTTGCATAAGCCCTGCCATCACACTATCTTTTCCTGCCACTGGTATCTCTAATTCCATAGGGCCTGTGGGGTCTTAGGGCCCAAAGAGCAAGGCTGTTTGCGTGGCAGCTTGGGTTTGCTACAAAGCTGTCTTTTGCCCTGGGACCTACTGAAAGCTGGCAACAATTCTTGTCACCTGGTGTATGGGCTGGAAAAGTATTCTCTAGTGTGGAATGTGGTCTCTCTAGAACTAAGAGCAGTATATTAGGCATAGGACTTCCTTCTTTGTAGCCGGAGGTGCAAGATATAATGATTTGTCTTTTACTTTGGAAGGTATGCCCTGGCATACCCCTGATACAAGACTATAAAATTTTACTTATATGTCAGGGCTCTGATTGTTTATAGTGTTTATCTCAGATGGAACATTTGTGTCTTACTAAGTCTTCCAGTATACTAGCCACTTCTTATTCATTAGCCCCAATCAGCATAATATCACTGATGTAATGGGTCAATGTGAAGTTCTATGGGATGTCCAGATGGTCCAGATCTCTTTGGACTATAGTCTTATAAGAAGCAAAGAATTAACATAGCTTTGGGACAAAACTATAAATTGTATTATTACCCACTCTGTAAATGCAAATTGTTCCTGATGTTATTTTTATTAGAATATAAAATAATGCATTTGCTAAGTCAATGACCATGTATCACGTACTGGAACCATGTTATCCTGCTCTACTATTAACCATATCTAGTATTGTGGCTCTAATTATGGGAACAGTTTGTTTAAATTTGCAGGAAACTATCGTTTTCCAAGATCCATTTGGTTTCTTCTGGGCAAATTGGCAAATTTAATTGAGATGTGATAGAGTCCACCATCCCTGCGTCCTTTGTATTCTTAAAGGTGACACTAATTTTTGCCATCTCCCTACCCTGGGGTTGTGATAATGGTTTTTTTGGTTCTTGGATGGGATTGGGCGGATGATGGAGCATTATCAGAGGCTTCTATTTGGACTTCCTTAATATGAGATCCCTTACCCCATAGGCCAAGAACCCGACGTTGGAGTTGTGTCAACTCCTACATAGGCCAATCCCAATTATACATTTGGGAATTATGAAAATGACTGCTGGGTAGATCAACAGATCTAGTAAGCTTGCTGCAAGAAGGACCTTGGTCAGGACTCCATAAGCCTCCATTCTAACAGGGAGACCATGATGATACTTTGGATCTCGGAATATCAATATCAACTAAGACTTTTGTTTCCCACAATCTCCGAAGTGTTTGGGATACCTAACTATAAGAGACTTTTCAGCCCATGGATTCTGTAGCTGAAAACTAATTCTGACTAGGTCTGATAGTTGAACAAGTGATCATGACATTTAATTTCCCTCGATCTAGTGGCCATCCATTTTTTGTTTCTCTGATAATACAAGCTGAGTTGTACCCTTGTTGGGTGCCCATCTATTTAGCCCCGGGAGATACTGTGTTCCATTAACCATGTCCATGACTCCCTGCAGGTCATACCCCTTTGGCTGTCCTAAGACTCTGTCACTCATTAAGAAAATTGCACCCACCTTGCTTCTGGCAATTAAGTGCTAGTATCTACACCCTATTGTTTGGGAATCCTAACATCCCCGTTGCTATCATTGAGCCTAATTCTGTAATGGCCTCTCCTACTGTTAACCCTATCTTATAAAGGAGATCCATCACTAACTTTTTGGTGATGCTGGTACCCTATCACCAGTGCATTACTTATGGTCTTGGCAATGACCATAGTACATAATCATCCGGTGTATCTTCCAGCCTTACACATACAGGCATACCTTATTTTATTGTACTTCACTTTATTGTGCTTCACAGATGTTGCATATTTTACAAATTGAATGCAAGACCTTCCACTAGCAAAAAAGTAACAATTCACTTTTAGTGCTATATTCTGTTCATTGCAGTGGTCTGGAACCGAACCTGCAATATATCCAAGGTATGTCTGTATACCCACGTTGGGCATGCCCATTTCCCTGACGCTCTTAATCACGTTCTCCACTGTCTACCACAGCAATTCTGGCGCTTCAGTTTCGTTTAGCATGAGCCACCGTTTTTTCCATGCTTCTAGGACCTATACTAGTGGTGAGTTTATACCATCTCCTTGGACCTCTGACAGGATCTTATATTTTGAGGGAGTGTTCACAAGTCAATAAACTCTCCCTATCCAATATATTGTTCCAGCCTGCTTGATGGAGCAGCCTCCAAATCCAGTCCGCTAATGCTCCCCCAGCTCCTCCCAATACATTCGAATTAGGTCTTGTGCATCCTTTGGGTAGAGTCTCTTCTCTTTTTTATCGGACCCAGCATGTCCCCAGCTGTATTGCGTTGGAACTCAACCCTAGTTATAGGCCTAATGACCAGGCAGGGAAATAGGGACAGGTCATGAGGAAGGCATGTGTTGCCCTGCAGGGAAAGGCTCTGTATTATCTTCAAGCAGGGAAAGAGTGCTAGCTTTTTATGCAGAGGGATGATGATTTCCACAGGAGAGGAGGGTTCAGAGAAGTCTGGAGTTCAAAGTCTTAGATAGTATCCACCCAAATGTCCCAAGCTCGAGTGTCAGTGTTCTATTTTTCCTAACTGTGATCCTGGTCTTGTCATAACAGAGTTGTTTTGATTCAACATTTAACCCTTTCCCCTTATTGTTACCAATTTAAAACAAATAACAGAAAGCCTCTGTCTGTATGTGTACAAGTGCACACACAGGCATTTCCATGCCAATGGAGTACAACCAGCATTTAAAGAAATTTATGGAAGGAAACATCAACAGTGGTTAAATATATGGAAGGAAGTAAAATGGGAAGATGTGGAGAGAGGAACTTGAACTACTTGCTGTACATTCTTCCATGTTGTCTGCATTTTTTTCTTTACAAACATTTGTACAATGTTTTAAAATATTAGAAAAATTAAAATGATTCGTGCCTTAGGGGGAGAGATCTGAAAGAAGGAAGAAGACTTTAGCATTGTTCTTGATTTTTCCCCAAGAGGTTTGACCTCACTTGACCCTATCCCAAAGGGAGAAAAGGAATGGATGAAGGCCATTGTGCCATGAACCAGTCTCCTGCCTCTGGAGAAGGTAGAAATGAGGGGAAAGGGGCTTATTTTCTGCGGTCAGCCTCCTTCAGAAGAGGCCTAAGGGCTTTGAGATTGCAACTCAGATCCAGGGGCAATGGAAACTGCATCTGAAGTAGATCAACCTGTGTGCCTGTCACAGAAGGGTGATTCAAATGGGGACGGTCTGTGAGTGATGCCATAGGGGCTGCTGAATCTATGCATTACCAACGCCTCAGTTTTTTTGGCAAATTAGTGGGATAGAAAAAGGCCAGATAATTTATATAAATTGAATAAAGTTTCTATCTCTTACAGCTTTTCACTAGATAGATTTTCAATACATTTGACAAATGTATTAAGGATGGTGCATTAGCTTTCTGCAGCTGCTATAACAAACTATTACAAATTTGGTGGCTTCAAACAACAGAAACGTGTTCTCTCACAGTTCTGCAGGCCAGAAATCCAAAATCAGTTTCACTAGACAGAAATCAAGGCATCAGCAGGTCCACACTCCCTTTGGAGCATCTAGGGGAGAATCCTTTCCTTGACTCTCCCAATTTCTTGTGGCTGTCGGTATTCTTGGCTTGTGGCCGCATCACTCTGATTCTGCCTCTGTCTTCATATGACCTCCTCCTCTATGTGTGTAGAAACTCCCTCTGCTTCTCTTTTATACAGACACCTGTGGTGGCATTTAGGGCCCACTCAGATAATCTCTTCATCTCCTGGGATAACCTCTCCATCTCGTGGTCCTTAACTAAATCACAAAGATCAACAGCTGCGAAGATCCTTTTTCCTTATAAGTTAACATTTAGAGGTTCTAGTGATGAGGGCCTGGCATCTCTCGGGCCATTATTCAGCCTACTTACAGATGGACTGATTTAAAACATGTAATATATGTGAAACCAAGTTGGGGGCTTGGGCTTTTCAAAGAGCAATCTGCTTCTACACCCCAACATTGAGAAACAATGGGAGTTTCATGTATCTGCCAATCAGAAGACAGACCCCATGGATAGAGGAATTAATTGGTAGTTTCAAATTTGAGCTGTAGGCTCCCCTTCTCCACCCTGACCGACGGAGTCAGAATCACCCCATCTGACTTTTATCTTCATTAAAGACATGAGAATAGATAGGTTCCAGTTCACAGTCAAGCTGCTTTTCACATGGGCAATGGTGTATAGATGACTTCCGGGTAATAAACAGGGATTTATTTGTTTGACCAGGTAGGATCCACCAAGTAGGAAGTCAAATTGGAGTAATAATACTCCATACTTTATTAAGCATCTGTTATGTCCCTGGTACTGAGCAAATTACCTGATCTGTATAGTCTTATTTAATTCTCAAAGCTAACTTTTGCAGTGGATTGGTTCGTTAAGACTCTTTAGGTGGAATCCTACATAAAAACAAAAGGTTTATTGGAAGGCCTCTGGACTGGCTCATGAATCAGCAGAACTGCACAAACAGGGTTAGGAAAGACAGAAAGACTAGCTCTGCAGCTCTCAGTCACTGCGCTTGGTTCTTTTCTGTCTTTGGCACTGTCATGGGTTGACTCTGTCTAAACTGCCTTCCACCTCTTTGGGTTTTCACTCACAATTTGAATTCCAAGCAGAGTTCATCTGACTCTGCTGGGACAAAGACACTGTCACTGGCCCTGTTTGGGACAAATGACCACCTTGCGCCAGAGAAGCAGGTTCAGTTACAAAAAAAAGAGTGAGGAAAAGGACTGGAGCAGACCAACGTGATAATAGCTTCATAAATAATGTTACCCTCATTTTACAGATGCAAAAATATTGAGCCTCAGAGAGTTTATAACTCAATGGCAATTTGTTAAGCCATCATTTGAACCTAATTCTGCCCAACCCAGAGCCAAGATTCTCAACCACTATTCTCACCCCAGTATCTGCCATAGTCCAGGAATCCACCCCCCTCCAAAAAAAAAGACTCTGGAGCAGTTTCCTCCCATAGTTACCAGGAAGAGTTGTAATATTTCAGCCCATTTTGAGACACAGAAAAGTAATTGTACAGTGAGAACTCTGTTCATTCATTTGTTATTTTGTGAGCAGGTATTGATCATTAAGCATAGGGCGGATATCGTGTTGAACAGATGGACATGTCTCATAGCTTAAATCTGATTGCAAGAAGCAAAACCTCAACTCAAACAAGTTTAAGCCAAACTGTGTTTACTGATTGAAGGAAATGGGCCCTCTATGGGAGAAATGGACTTCAGCAAAGCTAGATGCAGTGCCATGAAGCCTTGTCCTTCTCGCTCTTCATCTTCTGGTTCAATTTTCCTTTGTGTTGGCTTTACCACCACATAGGCTCCCTCCGTGTGAGGGCAAAGATGACCGCCAGCATCACCAGCAGCAGCCACGGTGAGGCTGCTTTTCTCTCGGCATTTATGGTAATTCTGAAAAAGGATTCTGACTGGCCATTCATGGGCCATGTGCTGAACAATAAGCTAGACCAATTACTGAGTCCAGGGAAATGATGTACGCTTTCTGACCTGCTCTTCTCACTCCTGTGTCCATTCCTGTGGTGCAATACGTGGCAACGCATGATTGACAGACCCAGCAGGATCACACACAGGATGCTGAAACCACTAACTAAAAATAAAAGAGAAATGCTGTTCCAGAAAAGAGGGGCTTTCTGCATCCATGATCTAAAGATTCTATCTTCTCCAAGCTTTTTCTGTCTGCGCCAATCATAATCATAGATACTGGAAGTGCAAGCTGATCTTCCCTCCAGAATAGAAAGTAAAAAGGCACATGAAACCCTCTCTATAGTCCAGCTACTTAGAAAGCCTGAAGAGCTAATCTATGATGTTGGACAATTAAGTTTGTGAACTCATCCTTGAAAAAGTGCTACATACCTCATTGCTGAATATCATTACAGTCACCTTTGAAGTACTCCCCTTGGGAAGCTATGCACCAACGCCAGGGCCTAGTCCACCCTTCAAAGCAATTTTGGAACTTTTTCTGGAAGGGCCATCAGAACTGTCGTCGTATTACCCTTGATATCCTGAATGCCATCAAAATGTCTTCCTTTCAATATTTCCTTTATCTTCCAGTAAAGAAAGAAGTCATTGGGGGTCAGGTCAGGTGAATAGGGAGGGTGTTGCAAAACATTTATTTGTTTACTGGCTAAAAACTCCCTCCCAGTGCCATGTGAGCTGGTGCATTGTCGTGATGCAAGAGCGATGGATTGTTGGCAAAAAGTTCTGGTCATCTAACTTTTTCATGCAGCCTTTTCAGCACTTCCAAATAGTAAACTTGGTTAACTGTTTTTCCAGTTGGTACAAATTCATAATGAATAATCGCTCTGATATAATAAAAGGTTAGCAACTGTGTTGCAACAAGTTCGCAAACTTAATTTTCAAACCTTATACTCGTGTACTAGCACAAAGTGCAATCTGCCAACCAGCAACAACATTGTCACCTGAGAGTTCATTTGAAATGCAAATCCTTGGGCCCCACCTCACCCAGTGAATCAGAATATTTTTGTATGATTCTTACAAAAGTATGATTCTTACAAAAGCTAAAGTTTGGTCTGTACTAGTCTGTAAAATGAAAGGAATTCCAGAAAAGACTCTGATGATAAAACAAGAGTATGAGGTGATGGAAGCAAATCCAAGCTAGGACGAAGAGTAGCTAGTAAAAGAATGAAATAAAAGGGAGAAAGGGAGAGAAAGAGAACCAAAAACATAAATAGTAGCAGGAGCAGCTTTTGGATAGACAAGGCATATTCTCAGGAATCAAACATGGCTTTCAAGCCTACAAGGCAACTTTTACTTCAAATATTGGAGCGGTTTTTGTGAGGATGACTTCTACAGCATGATACTGGAAAGCGCGCCGGTTTAGGAAGCAGAAAGTTTGGATTTGAATTCCCTAAATGCTGTATGCGTTTAGGCAGATGACTCATCCTCTCTGACATCACTCTTCTGATCTGTAAATTGAGAGTAATGATACCTTCCTCACAGTATTCTCCTGAAGCCTGAGAAGTACAGTGCATGCAAAATACCTAGCAAAATAATTGTTCTTGGTTTGTTGCTTCCCATTTCTCTTAACTCTTTCTGCAGAATTGAGACTAAAAGGTAGAAAGAATTTAGGAAGAGGAAGGTTTGGGCTTAAGATGAAGGAGAGCTTTATAACAGTTTGAGGCACTTTACAGCTCAATGACGTGCAACCTCCTTGTTATGGACTAAATGTGTATCCCCAAAATTCATATGTTAAAAACCCCAACCCCCAAAGTGACTGTATTTGCAGATAGGGCCTCTATAGAGGTAATTAAGGTTAAATGAGGTTATAAGAGTGAAGCTCTGATCCAACAGGATTCGTGTCCTTACAAGGGACTTGCTCCCTCTCTGCCGTAGGAGGACACAGTAAAGAGGTGTACGTCTGCAAGTCAGAAAGAGAGTCTTACCAGGGACGGTTCCCTGCTGGCACCTTGCCTACGGACTTTCCAGCTTCCAGGCTATGAGAAAATACATTTCTATTGTTTAAGCCACATAGCCTATCATGTTTTGTTATGATAGCCTGAGCAAACTAAGATACTCCCCTCACTGGAATCATTAAAACAAGCTGAACAGCCACCTCCCAAAGATGCAGAGGGACTTTCTGAAGGAGGATGGTGGAATGAGAGTGCACTATCCCTCTAAGCCGATCCCAGGGCCTCTCAGCTGTGGCTGCACATTAGAATCACCTGGGGAAACTTTAAAAAAGAAATACTAATGCCCAAGCTCTCCCTCCCAAGACCAATTAAATCAGAATATCTGGGTGTGTGCATTTTTAAATAGTATCCCAAGTGATTTTAACATGCAGCCAAGGCAAGGTTGAGAATCACTCAATCACTCCCCTAAGAGATCCGAGACTCTTTCCAGCTCAGAGTTACTATTAATTTATCAAGGTTTATACTTGGTGACATAAAAAAGGAGTACGTGTCATGAACCACATTTTGCAGTATAGAAGAGGAAAGAGAGAGAATTGTGAGGTTACGCTCCCCAAGACACTAAGCAACCTAAGAGTGAAGCTATAATATCATATCTTTCCACCTGTGACCTTCAGAACTTTAAAAAGATGCAAACTACCCTTAGCCGCATTGTAGAAGTCTGTTGGTTTTTCTAGACCAGCATCCTTTCCCTTGTATTAGAGAAGCTCGTCTTTTGGGAGACTGCTCCTTCCCAATTCTAGGTTGTCTTAATAGGACTATCAATCACAGGCTCTCCCTCCCGTATAACCCAAACGAAGCTTCTCAGACTCTCTTCAGGGAGAATTACAGAGGGGACTCTACCCAGATGGAGCTGGATTATTCCCATGGCATGACCTAAAGAAAGAGGATGTATTCCTTAGTAAGATTCTGTAGCTTCCTACTTTCCTTTCTTCCCAAGACCTGGCTCTCAGCATTTCCTTTCATTATGTGAGCTACAGAGGATGCTTGAAATAAATTCCTTTTTCACCTAGATGAGTAAAAGCTTCTTTCAGTTGCTTGCAGAACTGGTTCAAAAATTGGTATGCGAAAGTGAATACTGTAAGCAACAGACTCTCAGCTGGAGAAACAGCATAAGTAGGTAGGGGCAAGCGCAGTGAAAATCCCCTAATTCAGTTGAGAAAGTTGAAACCAGTTCTTTTTCTTGAAATTCCCAATTTTCACATGCACCAACAAATTTCCCTTTTTGCTCCATCTTGTCTTGATTAAATAAGCTTCTCATGCAAAATGCAAGGACTTACACTAGTAAGGTGTTCCTCTCTTTGTGATTATTTAGGGGATTAGTGGGTTGCGGATGCCATTGTGTGTGCCTTGGAACACGTTTTTAAAAACCCAGTAGTGTTGCCTCAGTGCACATTGAGACCTGGCCCCAACCAAGCGTTTTGCTTTTACAGCCCTCAAGCCAATAAACAAGAATTTAAAATTGATGTGCAGAGAGAAGTACCCAACCAAACTCCCCATCTTCCTAAGATTGTTGTACCACAAAGAGCCTATGGAAAGCAAAAAGGCAGAACACAGCAGGTAGTCATAATAATAATGATGATGACCACCATTTGTTAAGCCCTTACTATGTGCCAGACCCGAGGCTATTACGTCATTGAATCCTAGGAGAGCGATACTATTATGTTTTGTTTTATTTTGTTTCTAAGTTTGAGCTGTAGATGCACAGAATTGAATTGATTCAATCAGTCATTCTTATCCATTACCGGCATGATATAATCATCTGTCTAGACATGACCCCTATTTTTTCTTATCTTCTTTATCCCTCATCCCCAAGTGTATCTAACGTATGTCCTTCCAATCTATTTTCCATAGACACAGATCCACAAAAATATGCAGTGTAGTGTCTGCTTTTAGTCCATGTATAAATGTGTCATACTCCATGCCCCACTCTGCAATTTGCTTTTTTAATTCTGCTTTATGTTTCTGAGATCCATCCATGTTGCTATGTAGAGAGAGTTAGTTCATTTGTTTGTTTAAACTGCTCCATTATATACTATCATATTGATATACTGTAGCTTACCTATATATTTTCCCCTAATGGATATCTAGACTGTTGCTGATTTCTTCTTATTACAAACAATGTTTCAATGGATAATCGTGTATGTCTCTCAATGCATTGGGTAAGAGTCTCTCTAAGATTTACCTAGCTGTGGAACTACTGTGCCTTAGTCTTCATGCATTTTTAGTTTTAGTAAATCCTGTAAAATTACAAAGTAGCTTTACTAATTTATACTCCCACCAACAGTATATGAGAGCTTTTGGAAGAGATACTATTATTATCTCTATTTTGCAGATGAGGAACCACACAAAATGTCCAGACTTAAACACTATGTCTATCTGAACCATGTCTAACTCCAGATCTACACTCCACAATGTCAGTAATACAATATACACTAATTAACAGTTGGAAATACATTCAGCTGCAAGTGACAGAGTCCCCTAACAGTGGCTTAAGCAATTATGGGCATTTATCATGTCACTTAATAAAAACCCTAGGATCTGATTCCAGAGCAGCTCAGTGGTTTAGCTGTGTTGCCAGGAACATGGACACTTTCAGTTTTTAATTTCACCACCCTTAGCTGTAGAATTTGTGGACAAAAAGGGGGCCATATACTAAACCTGACAAGCTCAGGGGAGGCTAGCATGGTGGGCCCTGCAAACTCAGAGAACCACAGAGGATGGTCTGAACATAAAGTTTCCTAACTACAATCGGGTAGTATCATCCCAGACCTGTAACTTCCTTGACGAAGGTCAATCTTTACTTTAAGTGTACTGTCTTTTTACACTTTGGATAGCTGTCATTCTCCAGAGCATTTTCTCAGGCTGTTTGAGATTTTGCTTCATGCCAATTGTTGTCAGTTTGGCTCAAATAAACTTTGAAATGTCAGAGTAATCTCCTTTTACAAACCCCTGAGGGCACACCCACAGTACCAGAGCATGAGACCACAGAACACCTCATTGTTATCTTGTTCCCCCAATAACATCTCTGTGCTGTAAATGTTAATTATTAACTATCTGGTATCCACCAATATAAAAGAAGTGTATGTATCTCCGTTTTACTTTTTATCCAATCCCAGAGATTGTCTAGCTTTGCTTTCTCCCACCTCCTTAATCTACCAACAATGGATTTCGTGTAACCCTCCTAACATCTCCTCTTTTGATTCTAATGTATAAAATAAGCTGCAAATTGCCGTTCTCTGGAGCATTTTCTCAGTCCATTGAGATTTTGATTCCTGGCAATTGTCATCAGTTTGGATCAAATAAACTCATGAAAAACTCTCTACAGATTTGGGTATTTCCTATGTAGAGAAGTTTTCATCTTTATTTCATCTCCTCTCAGCCCTAGGATGGCTGCCATTGCTCTGACATCATGTTTGCGTTCAGGGCAGAAAAACAGCAGATAGCAGTGATACCATGAAGCTCTTTTCTTGTTCTTGTCCTTTTTTTGAGGACACAGCTCACAGTGGCCCATGCGGGGATTGAACTGTCAACTTTGGTGTTATTAGCACCACGCTCTAACCTACCGAGATAACCAGCCACCCCTCTTGTCCTTTTTATGGGAAAGAAAAATGCCTCTCTTGACTACCCACCCACCCCAATCTATGGCCTTTTTGTCTCATTGGTCCCAGCCCACTATTGGCCCAATCTTCAGGCAGAGTGGAATGAGATTATTATGTCCAGTTTAGATCAACCACGACTCAGCCACTGGACTACAGGCAGGGGCTTACCTTCCTTTCTCTCAAGCCATCTCTATGTCTAAAACCTGTTCTGTCAGCAAGAAAGAAAGGCAATAACGATTGGATAGCAACTTGATGTGTTTCTTCCATCTCTCTCATCTTTTCTTCTCAGATTTGTTTGTTGGCTTCTCCTCCCCACTCAGTTGTGACATACTTGGGCCTCTTCTCGTTCCAAAATACTTAAGAGAAGACCAATGGGTCAAATTTGAATTTGTGACTCTTGCTATATACTCTCTCCCTAGGCTGATAGAATCCATTTTCATAGCTTCAATTACAGTTTACACGTTGATAACTCCTACATTTTTACTTCCAGCTTCCTCCTCTTTCTTGAGCTTCAGATCTATATGTACCAAAGCCTACACAGAGATTCCTAAGATACAGCAAACTCAACATGTCCAAAACTGAGCTTTTCACCTCCCACCCAAACTTGCTCTTTCTTTTCTGTTGCATCCTGTCACCGTGAATACCAGCCTCTTCCACCAAGTTGCCCACATCAGAGAGCTGTGAGACGTCCCACACAATAGCTCTCAAATTTGTCTGCTTTTATTCATCCTCCAACCAAGGCAAACACCTTGGTTTAAATCTCTGTTACTGAAGTGTTTGTAGTGTGGACCAGCAGTGTGGGCACGAGGGTTATAAATGTGCAGATCTCTGGCCCTACCCCAGACCTCCTCAGTCAGAATCTGCATTATAACAAGATCCCCAGGCAATTCACTAAAATTTGAGAACTTCTCATCTTCACTTTTGGCGTAGCTTATTAACTGGTCTCCCTGCATCAGTCTCTTGCCCCCTACAACTTTGTCTCTACATGGCAAACCTCCTAAGACACTTCCCTTATTAAATTCCCATAAGTAGCTCCCCACTGCTTTGGAGAAGGTGGCAAAAGCCTAGAAAATACAAAGCCTTGCAGAAGTTCCCCGCCTGCGTAGCGCCAGCCCCATTCTGGCTTACCCTCTGGGCTCCAGCTGCATTAGTCTTCTTCCAGTTCCTGTACCAGGCCATATTTTCCCAAGTCAGGGGCTTTTTGCCTGTTCCCCCCTATACACAGTGTGATCGCCACTGCCCTGGCACGTAGCTAACTCCTACTCCTTCACTTCCCCAAAGAAGCCCCCTCTGTTACAGCCCATGTGAGGTCAGCCACTCTCCTGTTATGCTCTCTTAGAACACTGAGCTCCTTCACAGTTGTAGTTGAATAATGGAGTGTGTGTGTCTTTGTTTTAATGTCATTCTTCCCCCAGTGAACTGAGGCTCTAAGACAACAGTGGCAGCTCTCACTTTGTCACATCCTTCCAGGGCCTAGCGCTGTGCTTGATACATGCTATGCCCTTAAGGAGTAGCTGTGGGCTTGCTGAATATGAATGAATAATGATCTGCAGAGAGTTGTCCTGACTCAGGGTAGCCCTGCTTTCCTAGTTCAACTGGAATCAAGACTCTGAAGAAGACTGAGGAGGGCCAAGGAAGTATAATTTGACCACCAGCAAGCTAATCGGGGATGGAAATGTCCAATTCAGACAGATGTACCCCGTGCACATGCTGAAAGGAAAACAGAAGCAGCTCGCCTGAGAGTGATAGTAAACATTTTGTTCTCCGGGCCAGTGCCCTCCTCCTCAATACACTGCCAAGCTGACCTTTTGAAGGACTTTTGTATAGTGGGAGGTCTCTTTTAACCTCCAGTGAATAAGGGTGTGAAGTGGTGTTTGCTTTTTTCCTTTGTTCTCTGGCTGAGAAAAGTCTGGAGGCGGTTGAGTGAGGCTTAGTAATACAATTGCCTTCTCTTTCAAATGCTAAAGAGGGTTTTTGCTCCTGGTTTAGTATAATCTGAGAGTTGTAGAGGTCTGGAAAGGATCCACTCTCCCTTTCTCTTGCATCTCATTTCCTGCTGGCTAGGGGCAACTTTACAATTAATAGAAAAACCAAAGTTGTAAAAATGTTGTCAGCTTTGCCTTGTAAGCATCTCTGCTTGGTGAGCCGGTGTAAGAGAGTTAAAAGCTAAATTTACAGGGAGGGCCTCCAGGAGAAATGCAGGATGTGTAAATCCCCAGTCCTGGAGCTGGCCAGGGATCCAAGCACTTGTGGCATTCTCTTCAGGTGGAGAGAGCTGGACTCAGAGGTTGACTTCATCAACATGGTTGTTATTCATTCTTTTTGACTCCCTTAAAGAGAAGGATCCAGGTTAGGGGAAGAACATGACATGTATACAATGTGCAGGGCTTTCTATAAGAAAGAAAGCGCAAAATTATGAGTAAAGTCAGATTGGGGGCTTTTAAAAGAACTGAGGATCCTTGGCTTCACACTGCATCCACCCTTGACGCCCAGTCGAGTGTACTGTAAAAGCTGAGGCTTTCAAGTCCTTGGACAAAGTTATTTTCAAGGCCTTGGACAAGAGCCTTAATTGGCTCTTGTTTACAGGTTAATTGGATAGTCTGTAAAATGGGACCCTCTATCCCTCCTCAGAAGTACTGTAAGGTAAAGAAAGATACATGAGACAAGAGAAAGTACCTAGTATAGTTTGCTGTTGGTATTCACAGGTTCCACATCTGCGTATTCAACCAAGTGCAGATGGAAATGATTTGGAAAAATGTTACGTAGTTGCTGATGTGTACTGTAGACCTATGATGGTTGGTTGTGACTGTACTGAACATGTACAGACATTTTCCCTGTCATTATTCCCTAAGCAATGCAGTGTAACATTTTTTTTGCGTAGCATTTGTAATCTAGAGATGACTTAAAGTATAAGGGAGGCTCTGCATAGTAGGTTATATGCAAATAGTATGCCATTTTATATAAGGAACTTGAGCACCCGTGGATGTTGGTATCTGCTATGGCAGCGGAGGGTTGGTCTCCCAGTAGATACTGCGAGACAACTGTATTTGATTGGAGGTGCTCAATATAAACATCGCATTGGAGACCTCCTATTGCGTATTGTTACAATGTGATTTCAATTCTGCTTCTTTATGATTCAGAGGAAGTTGTTTTCACCCATATTGTTTATGACAATGACAGAATAAGTTGTCTTTAGAAGTACTGATATAAGAATGAAGTTGTGTCATCATATGTTGTCGTTGGTAAGTACTCAGTGGCTCAGCTGCTTCAAGGCCCAGCTTGGGGCTTAGTGACAAGAACACGTGGAGAAACAACGATGGCAACGGGACATTTACACTATAAATTCTGAGCGTTTGTGATGATTATTCGAGACTTTCGATCTCGGCAAGGCACACTTTGCTGACCTAGCTCTCTGCAAACCCTGGGGGCATTAGCTCCAATCTACAAGCCTCCTTGCAGACAGTGACGATAAGCTGAGCAGTGGCCCCTTGAATGAGTCAGGCTGCCTGCCAACACGGCGTTTACAATCCCTAGCAACAGGCTGTAACAACAAGGAACTTTGGTTTTTGTGTTGGTGGCTGAAAGCCAGGTCCTGGTTGGTTAAACCAGCTTCCCAAGAAACCAAATTTATATAAAAGATACATGTCTAAATTTGGACTTTATTCCTTTACCTTCCCTTGCCTAGAACAATTGTGTAATTAATCTACCATTGCTATGGAGTGTATTTTTTATATGACTTATTAAAAGATACTATCCTGTATGCTATATGTGTGAAATTATTATAATTCACTGAAATTATGATGATTATAAATCGCTGGCAAAATCAGTTTCTGACTATACCTTTGCCACATCCTCCCTAAATAAAACTAAACACCTCTTCTCTAGGAAATTATAGACCCATTCTGGGCTACCTTCTCTTCCTTTTCAGGATCTCCTTTAGCTTTATTGAAGTTTTTGCAGGTATGGCTTTAATGCATCTGGGATATATATTATTACTTGTAAACTTAACAGAAGTTTCCAAAACTGGTAGCCGAAGTCAACACATTTTTTTGGACATAACAAGGATTTATTTCTTTCTCTCTTTCTTCCTTCTTTCCTTCTTTCCTTCCTTACTTCTTTCCCTCCTTCCTTCCTTCTTTCCTTCCTTCCTTCTTTCCTTTCTTTGTTTCTTTTTTTTAAAGAGGGTGCAGCTCAGTGGCCCAGGTGGGGGATCGAACCTGTAACCCTGGTGCTACAAGCACCGCACTCCAACCAACTGAGCTAACCAGCCTCCCCATGACAAGTATTTCTAATAAAATTGAATATACTTTCCTTTTTAAAGAGCCAGTACAAGGTTGTTGGATTTCTTTTTCCTTTTTTGGTTTGTTTAATGTGATGTGTTGTTTAATATTTTTGCCACTGTGCAAAAGGTAATCCAAAGGTCAGTCTGGTTTAGTGTGGTATGGGGGGGTTGTGTGCACACGCGCGCACAGGCTGAGAGTCATATTGTTTACCGTCCCTAATGTTTGCCATCCATCACCAGATCCACATTTATAATCCTGAAGGCATCTGAGTTTACAATAAATCAAAATCAGCTCATAAACTGTAAAGAAATGGAAAAGGAAGAAGGAAAAGAAAAGAAGATATGAAATCATAGGTAGTAAGTAGGTCAGCAGTATTGGGGTTAGTTGGGAAGCTTCTGGCCTTGTACTACCTTGTTTAACTGCCAGCTTTGCCATTACCAGTTTTTAACTTACAGCTATTTTCATTTGAGCTTTATAAATCTGACTTTGCTCATCTATAAAACTGGGATATTTATAGGACTTTCCTAAGAGGTTCACTGTGAGGATTAAATAAGAAAATCCTCTCAATGTGCTAAGAACAGTAAATGGAACTGGGTAAACCCTCAATAAATGTTAGTTATTATTAAGAGCAACTCCTGTGTAGCCTGTAATGAGCTTTATGTATTTCACCTCATGTTCACAACACTGGGAGGTTAAGTGACCCGCCCAAGGTGGGGAAATGTAAGAGTTATTCAAGAATCTTGTTTTAATGAGTCCTCATTTACTGCTCTTTGCCAAATCAAAGACCCATGGATTTGTAAGATGAATGCCTATTTCCAGGTATTAAAATGTGGGGAAAAATGTGTTTCTCAGAAATGAAATATACCCTTCTTCCCCGAAAATAAGACCTAGCTGGACAATCAGCTCTAAAGCGTCTTTTGGAGCAAAAATTAATATAAGACTCGGTATTATGTTATATTATATTAAAGACGAGGTCTTATATAGTAAAATAAGAATGCATCTTGCATCCTGCATCTCTCCCCCTAATTTCCCTCTATTAAAACTGTCACAAGATGAACTGAGGCACATTAAAAATTTTAAGACTTCATTTGAGCAAAAATCAGTTTGAATCTGACAGCATTCAATCTAGCAGATAGAAAGGAGTTCCAAAGAGCTGTACAAAGTGAAAAGGGAGCTGGCCTTTTTATTAGGGGGAAAAAAATTGGTTGTTTATTGCAAGATTGCTTTCCTTTAGGGGATGTCAGGGGCCTATCGGGCCGGTTGCCTAACTGCTGATGAGGGGATTCCTGATTGACTGGTTTAATATGCCATTTCTTGCTGAGCCTAAACTGTAATTAAGTCTCAGTTTCATGACGTAGGACTTAGCATAAGCGACTCCATTTTGGGCCTGTTGTCTTGATTTTTTTTTTTTAATAACATGTTGTCCTATAGTGAATGTTCCCATTGCCAGCATTGCTTATTAGCTGGATTACATATAAAGACATCACTGTGAGGTCCAGTAGAGAATTTTTTGAAATTTCCATGGTTGTCACTTCAAGATGTGATCCAAATACTTGGCAGATCAAACTGGGAAGGCCACCCTTTTCTCATCTAAAGAAAACTACTAGGCAACTGCATTGCATGGTGATAGTCAAAATTGTACCCTAACTTAAGTTTTGAGCTAACATATTCTGTAGGATACTTTAGCTGAGGCTGGGGAGACTTGGGTATGGAAACCCCCTTTTGGAAACAGTGAGATACAGGAAATACACTTGTAGTTTGGTATGGAGGACCCGAGTCCAGTTGCAACTTCTTCAGCACAAATACCTTGTTTCCCCGAAAAGAAGACCTAGCCGGACAATCAGCTCTAATGCATCCTTTGGAGCAAAAATTAATATAAGACCCGATATTATATTATATTATATTATATTATATTATATTATACCCCGTATCATGTTACAGTATAGTATAGTATACCCAGTCTTATATTATATTAAAATAAGACCGGTCTTATTAGACCGTATTAGACGTATTAGAGCTGATGGTCCAGCTAGGTCTTCTTTTCAGGGAAACACAGTAGCTTTGAGACTTTTGGCAAATGACATGGTCTATAAAATTGCACCAATAATCCCACCCTGCCTGCTTCTGAACATCAGAGGATCCAGGATATGATGCCTGCTATTGGTTTTGGTTAGATATCCTCATATAAGAATGGAATACCTCTTTTGAAAGAGCAATGGGAGATCGTCACACTGCTAATTATCAAGATTCACAATCAAAAGGGACCTAAACTGAGCAGAGAATCAACAGTTTCCTCAAGTAGAAGCATAACATCTCAGAAACTGGAAGTGCCCATAGAAGTTTGAAGCAAAAAAAACAAAAAACAAACAAACAAACAAAAAAGGATAAAAAGAAACTTTTAGGAAAACTGAAATTGTAGTTTCACCTTACTGGCCAGTTTTTGGTTCTTTTGCTAGTCAGACTTCCTCCTCTCATCTTAGAAATTGGTAGCATGTTTATAGTTCTGTGCTTAGACTAACCTTCTCTCTAACAGCCTCTTCCCTGGAGATCTCCTCTATTCTTCTAATCTCCATGCATCTGATATCAGCATTTGCATATAATTTCCAAATATATTTCTCTAGCCCCAACTACCCTTTTCATTTCTGCAAGGCTTTTCGGTTATCAGCTTAATTTTGGTTCATTGCTCGTCTCTCAACCTAAATGTTCTCAAAGCCAAATTAATGTGTTGTTTTTTTTTTCTTTTTTGTACAACGTGATTCTCCCCAGTCAACTAGGGCTGGCCAAGACTCATTTTATCGTTAACTTCCCCTTCTCTGTGTCCCTCTTCCCCACAATCCTTCGCCTAGGTTCTTATCACGTCCGTTGCTTCTTCCCATGTCTACTTCCACCTCCCTCGTTCAGGTTCTTGCTTTCAAAAAAAGCAACATGAGTGGGAGAGAGACAAGCAACAGGAGGTCAGAGAAGCCCTCACAATGGGACTAGCACGTGAACGATATTCTCCTTAAGTGGAAAAAGTTATTCCAAAATAATGGAGCAGCATCAGTAGCGGCATCTCATGCATAGAAAGGCAAGGTTGGGTATGTACAGATAATGTCAGCGATTCGGCTGGAGGGGTATGTCCATTCCTGGAAGACTTTGAACTTCACTCTGTAAGCAGTAGAAAAATACAGACCTAGGTGGCAAGAAAACCTGTCATAACGCTGGGTGATTGTTAAGGGAATAAGTCATGCAAGCATTAACTACGGCAATAGAAATTGATACACAACATATTTTGTTCTTAGAGTCGATTGTGTTGGTGACTAGTTGCTTGTGGGAGAGGCAGGAGACAAAGCTACCAGAGGTGACTCTGAGTTTGGGAACCTGGGTGTTTAAAAGCAAATTACCCAAAGCTTATTCTGTGTTTGTGAATGACAGTCGGGTTCAGTCTTAGGAATGTGGAGTGTGATGTGTCAGTGGGATATACAGGTGGAGGTGTCAAAAACGCACCGTTACTTCTGCAAGGGTGGTCTCCTAGGAAATCTATCCTTAGCTCACTGTTGGATATGTGGCATTTATTCATATATTCCATCAACATGAAAACAATCTGTCTCAGCCTGAAACCATTACAATCCCTTACAACAAACTACCTTAACCTCCCCCCGCCCCATTTCGAATAATGACATTTTCATTTCCCAAACTCCTTGTCTATTACCTATGGGTTGTTTTCAGTTCGTCTGTGTCCTTTGAGACTCAGATTTACTTAGGCACCAAATCTTATTGACTTTTCCTGTACAGTGTCTCTTACTTCCACATATCTTCTGCCTCTTCTAACTCTACTGCCTAAGTCTGGTCCTCATTGTTTATAGCTCAATAACCTCCTTCTAACAGGACCGTTGCCTCCAGTCTGTTCTCTAACCACCTACAGAGTTACTCTTCTGAAGACCCTACATTGATCTTGTCACTCCCTTTCTCACAAACTTTCACTGGCTTTCTGTCATCAACAAGAGAAAGCTAAAATTCCTTAATCTTATAAAATGTTTAATATATCTACTCTAGCATTCTCTCCGGCCAAACTAGTACCTGGGAACCTATTTTCTCTCTCCCAGCCTTGCTTCATTTCCTGCAATTTTATTGGAGTATATAAAGGGTGAACAATAAATTTATAGAAATACCTTGAAATGTGTTACATCTTCTATCAACAGAAGAGGGGGGCTTGGTATCCTGGCAAATGCTCAAATGGGACTGAGCATACCTGGCTAAATGGTCATGCTAATGGATTCTAATCACAGACCTAAAGTCCAGAGAAGGGAAGAAAAAGGAAAAAGGGGAATGAAGGAAGGAAGAGGAGGTAGAAGACAGAGATTCATAGGAGTTTGCCAGGAACGACACATATGTCAGAGTTCTAAATGACAGCCTTTTTAAACTTAAAAGTGATTATTCTGCTGTCTCTGAGATTTAAGGGCAGAAACCTGGTCTTGATTCTCTTTATCTCCTACGTAGCACCCAGTACAAAAGCTGGAGCATAGATGCTGCTGGGTAAACAATTGAGTAAGTTGTCAGCGATGGACTTGTCTTCTTCAATTCAAAGATCTCAGTTCCTTCACTATTCACTCAAGTTGTATTTTGCGACTGTAAAGATTTCTTTTGCTTACCATGTGCCTTTTCCAAGATGTCCAGAACAATAATGAGGAGAAAAACACATCATTCAAAAACACGGTTTTCATATACCGTGTTTCCCCGAAAATAAGACCGGGTCTTATATTAATTTTTGCTCCAAAAGATGCATTAGGGCTTATGTTCAGGGGATGTTTTTAAAATACGATAAATACTGGACAAATTGATTTACTCTAGTCTTATTTTTTTCAGTACATGTCCAGAATCATACTTGATTCTCTGTCTTATTTCCAGCTTATGAGCGACTTTTACCATTAACTGTTTCCAGCAACAGCCAGCCACTGTTAGCCACTGCCCTTGCTGACAAACGTATTACTCTGTGCTAGTTACTAATGAAGTTCATTCTTCTTGCCTCCACCTCTTCTCCATCTTGCCAGGCCATTTGGAATTCTAATCCTGGCCTGGATGCTAGCCTTCCTCACTGACGAAGGGTGTCATCTGCTAACAGCATGCATCATCTGTCAGCTTTAGAAGCTTATTTTCTGTTCTATCCATGTAAATCATTGATGAAATATTAAAGAATAAGTCCCAGACTGGAGTCCCGTGGGAACGATCTCTAATAACCCTGAGTCTGACGTTAGCGCTATGGATAAACTCATTGTGAGGCCACCTACCACGGAGCCACAGTTCCCCGGTGTGGTGATTGAATGCAGGTCTTGGGGAAGATCATCAAAATGTCCTTCTGAGACCAAATAGCTACGGAAAAGTGTAGGGAGAAACCTAACATACTGACTCCCCACTTTTCTGCCAGCTGCTTTATGTATGTTAATTTAATCAATCCTTTCCCAACCCTGCGAGGCAATGTAGTACAGTGGTTAGCACCATGGATCTTAAGGTTCGACTGCCTGAGGTTGATTTACTCCATCACTTACTTTATCTAGCTGTCTGACCTTGGCAAGGTATTGCAACTCTCTGTGCTTTAGTTTTATCCTCTGAAAAATAAGGAGAATAGAATTCACCTCATGGGATTGGTTTGAGGATTTCATTGCATGGGAAGCACTTACTGCCTGGCACGTAGTGAATCTTCTACAAATTTCAGCTATTATTGTTATTCCATGTTCAAGCCGAGGAAACTAAGGATGGTATGTAGTGGAGCCAAAATTTGAGACCCGGGGTGTCTGATTCCAGTTCTGAAGCTCTTTCTACTCTACTGGGCTGACTTTTAAATTCACATCCCACATATTTCCAAAAGAGACTTTGGATGGAAACGGCCATGCCAATCAAAAATGCATTAGACTATACTGAAACCTCGTAATTTAAGCCAATATTTTTTTTTGGTGGGGAGGTATTTATATTTGATTAAAATCTTTTTAAAAAGCAGACCATTTTATAGGAGAAAAAATCAACCTAAATTTAAAATAAAATCATAGAATCTCAGGTTTGAAAATATATAGGGATCATCTAGTTTAAACTACTAATTAATAAGAGACTCTTTTGGAGTTTCTTTTCTTTTTACTTTTTTTTCTAATTACATAGTAGTAAGTGCTCAAAGTAGAAAACTTGGAAAACCTTGAAAAGCCCAGAGGAAGAAAATCACCCATAATTCAAACTCTAATGACAATCACAATTAATGTTTTCATATACCGTGTTTCCCCGAAAATAAGACCGGGTCTTATATTAATTTTTGCTCCAAAAGATGCATTAGGGCTTATGTTCAGGGGGCGTCATCCTGAAAAAATCATGCTAGGGCTTGTTTTCCAGTTAGGTCTTATTTTCGGGGAAACATGGTATGTACTCTGTAGTGTTATTTTTCCATACATAAATTTTCTTTACAAAATGGTATCACAGTATACAGGCTATTTTAGTAGCCTGCTTTTTTAAACTTAGTAAAAGATTATAAGCATTTCCCATGTCATTATTTTATTGATGTTTAGCATCTATAAAATCTATAAAAAAATAAATCATATGAGAGTACCATAAATAATCTATCTAATGTCCTATTGTTGGATGTTTAGCTTGATTCTATTTTCTTTCCTACTATTATAAATAAAACTGTCGTGAAGATCCCTGTATTATGTTGTTGCATAATTCTCTCATTATGCACAAATCCTTTTTATCCTTAACAGATGGTTAGCCAGCCTCTGTTTGATCACTTCCAGTAACAGGGAGCTCACTTCTTTGCCAGACAGCTCATTCCATTTATGGACAACTCTAATTGTTAGAAAGTTTTTTATTTTTAACCAAAATCTGTTCCTCTTAACTTACACTCGATTCTAGTTTTGTGGTCTGGAATTACCCAAAGCAATCTTTCCCTTCTATACTTGGCAGCTCATCAAATACTTGAAGAATGCCATAATAAAACTTCCTAAGTATTCTCTTCCTGAAGATAAATATCCATGCTTATGAGTCTTATGATAAAAAAGGATGAGGAATTGGTAGCAGTCGGGGGTTCCTCGTGAAAGATATATATTTGGTAACATCATATTTCCCTTTTTGCTTTGGCCTCCTGGAAGCTCAGAGCCTAATTGGTTGCGTCATCTTTGTAACAGTATAACCTTAGCAGCTTGTGTACTGTCTTTTCCCTTAGGTCAGATCATTCTATTTTGCCTATATGTTTTCTGGCTAATATTTTTTCCTAAAAAATTTTTTACTGAACTACATCCCTGTGCTTACACAGGGCTCTATACCTCTATGGTTCAAGGTGTATCATAAGTTTCTCTATTTCCTTTAGCCATTTTTGTATGAAATTAGTTTGTCTTTGTTTTCTCTCACCATTTCAGTATACATGCATGTCCTTTACTCCCAAAAGCTACCAGAACAATGAATAGTTTTAATTCCCTGCCCCTTTTCTCTGGTGGTGAAGCTTAATGGAATGGGAGAATACAAAACATCATCTCAATCCTCCTGAATCATTAACCATTTCTATCAAATTGTCAACATCTTCTCTGTCATCCAGCAACACCATTTTCTACTCTTGAAAATAATGAGAGCACATCCCTCACCAGCCCTCAGATCAACGATTAATATGCGTGTGACACTGCAGGGTTGACAAGGCTTTCCATACCCACATGAGGATGGAATCCTCCCTGCAGCACCTCTGAGAGGATGGAATATTATCATCGTTTTACCTGAAGGGAAAAGAGGTTCTGAGAGGTGATACTTGAACCCAGGTCCTTTAACTCTGAATCTGAGACCCCATCCCTGCCCCTCCAGCCCCTGACTTCAGAAGGGCTCTGGACTGACCCAGGCCACAAGGATTCCACTACCGTTGGACAGGAGGCAGGCAACTCTGCATGTTTCTCCTTTCATTCGGGAATCCAGCTCTGATTATCCTCTTCCCACAGAGAAAAGTGCGGTGGCTGCCAGTTGCATATGGCTTGACGAAGATAGGAGAGGACATAAAGACGGCCCCCCTCCTTCTTGTGCTCCCGGATGGGAATCAAGCAGATTGTTTCCTATTTGGAGGAAGTGGATGCGAGAAACCTAAGGCAGCAGGCAAACCTCAGATGGCTTAGAATAAAAACCACTCTCCTGACCCCCTTGCGAGCTTCTGCGTAGAAGAGCCAGGTCTGAAGGCACCAGGGCTGTCTCTGGGCCAGGGAGCTAGAATGGTTCTGCCCCAGGAGCTTCCTTCCTGAACGGCCCCTCCTGAAGAGAGGCTGAGATTGCCCTCGGCCTCCCTGGAAGACCTCCGCTGCTGGCAGGCTGGCCTGCTATAACAGCTCAGAGTTGAAGCCCTCTTAAAAATAGCTGTTCCTTCCTGGGTTTAGCAACTAACACTTGAAAAGCTCTTTATTCTTTATAATGAATAGAGAGCAGGGACTTTTCATTGGAAAAGAAGAGCTATAACACAAAATAAAGGTAGGTATTCTTTTGAAGCGGTGGACAGAGAGGGCTTCAGCACTCAGCTTTCACAGGTGTCAACCCTCTCCATGGATTATTCCTGGAATAGAGGCGTAGAGAGGCTTTTGAGTAGCTCTTGCTGTCAAAAGTGTGTGTGTGGCGGGCTGTATTTCAGGAGACAGAACTAGCTAGAGACCGCCAGTCCAGCCTGGAGTTGAAATTTCAATCTAGTTAATTGACTGAAAAAGCAAAAGACCTGAAAGAAAGGCTTACTCTTTGCTATCCAGACCTCTAAGACCCATATCCAGGGAGGTCCCAGAAGGACAGAAAGCAAAAGGATGAGAGTGGAAGGTCGGGAAGCTGATACCTACCTACCTCAATGGGAAAAACCACTGTTCATGTGTGCTGGAAAATCTTATCTGTCAGAGAAGCCAGATTGCTCAATTTATATCTGTTCCAGAAAGAAAAAGGAGTTCAGATAGAGAAATGAGGTAAAACTCTTAGTTTACAATGTCAAATCTTGTTTCTAAGTAATGTGGTTGTTTTTTTTTTTTTTTTAATTGAAAGAAAAGCAACTCTCAGGATCCCAATGAGCTGGCAAGAAATCATTCATTGTCAGCTATCATTTGGGTCTCTTCCTCTACTCCAGATATCCAGATACAAGCATCGAGAGGCATATGTGTTGCATGGGAAAACAGAGTAAGACATATGAATTAGGCAGGGTAACTAAAGGTAGTTATTAAACATAATATTCCAGATGACAGTGTCTTAAGATAAGAAGTTTATTTCTTACTCTCACTAAATCCAACGTGGATGTTTCTGGTCAGGAAGCCACCCTGGGCAGCTCTGCTTAAGCATTAACTCAGGGATCCAGGTTCTTTCCAGCAAGGGCTCTTCCAGTCATCCTCTGGGCTTTGCAGTCCTTTGCTTCCTGCCATTCAGCCCAGAAAGCGATTGGAGGTGGCAATGGAGAGATCATGAGGACATCTTTAAGAGCCAGGCCTAGAAATGATGTACATTACTCCGCCCACCTTTCAGCTTGGCTCCACTTAGATGCAGGGGGGCTGGCAGAGAAATAGAGGTGACCTGTGTTCCCCAGGAAGGAGAAGTAAAATAGATATTGATGAAACTGAGCAATTTCTACCACATATCTCATCTTCAGGCCACATGGTTTTTTCAGTTATTCTCTCTGTTCCCTCCAAATGGTCCATAGAAGCCTGGTGCTCTCTGTTGCTGAGGAATTCAGTAAGGCTGGAAGACATGCTTTCTGTGGTGTTGCCACTTCTCCTGGGAAGGGTCATCATGGAAGAATAAAATTCTAACCCTTTTCTGTCTAGGAAAAAATCTTTCTCCTTCTCTCTGATCTTCCTCTAGAACTACTATAAGCTTTTCAACACGCTCAGCCTTTTGCAGAAGAAGCAAAGTTAGCCTGAAACACCTTCAGCTTCACCAACCAATGGCCCAACACCTTCTTGTAATGAAGGGAGGAGAAAAATACAGACAGCACAATACAAACCAATATTTCCATAAATCATCGTGCACGAGCCCCGGGTATTTATGAGACATTTGATTCAAGACCTTCACAAACATTCAAATTCAAGAATGTCCTCTTTTTTTATAAGATCTTTTTACTTCCATCACCACAACACGAAATAGCCTTTTTTCACAACATCACTTTCATAAACATGTAGACGTCATAATCACCATGATGAGACAACGAGTATGACGCCAGAACAGAGTTGAGACGGGGACGTTGGGCAGTTGCCTGTGCTGTCTGTCACGAGCGAGGCCAGCTGATGCCACTTTCCGTCACGAGAGTGGGCCAGAGCCAAAGCCTCAGCAAAATAACAAATTGTTACTGACCAGGGATCTCTGAATGTCTCACAGATAGTTAAAAACTTGGAGTGATAATTGCTATTATTTTTATTTTCCCAGGAGATGAGACCTGGTGGTTTTAATGAGTTCAAGTCCCTGGGCTTTGCGAATTACTTGCCATGGGGCTGAAGGAAGGAAATTCAAGTGCCATTCAATAGCCACAGAAATCTCAGAGGAATTGTGGCTCATGGGAGTGGCTTCAAAAGACAATAGTCTGATTTCCAGAAAGGGGGACGTTGGGTATCATGGAAACTATTAAGTGTGTAACTTGGAGGCTGCTTCATTTTGATACTCATCTAGATTTTACTAATAGACAGATAATTTGTAACTTTTAAAAAGATCATAATAATTGGTATGGACTGAATGCTTGTGTTCCCCTCCAAAATTCATATGTTGAAACCCTAATTCCCAATGTGATAGAATTTGGAGATTGGGACTTTGAGTGGTAATTAGGTCATGAGAGTGTGTGTAGACATCATGAGGTATTAGTGTCCTTATAGGAAGAGACACCAAACCAGTTCTCTCTCTCTCTCTCCCTCTCCCCACTCCATCCCTCCTTCTCTCTCTCTCTCTTGCTCCTTCTCCCCGCACGCCTATGTGAGGAAATAGTGAGAAGATGGAAAAGCAGAAAGAGAGCTCACCAGAACCGGGCCATGCTTGCACCATGATCTCAGACTTCCCAGTCTCCAGAACTGTGCAAAACAACTGCACGTTGTTTAAGCTACCCAGTCTATGATAATTTGTTATAGCAGCTTGAATTAAGACAATAATCACTTCAAATTATAATCATTTTGCTCAAAATAAGTCATACCAAACTCATGTCTTTTCCCTTTTTAGTTGAACTATTAAGTTGTCAGATTAGGGGAATATCATAGACCTGCTTTAATGTTGATATGTTGAAGCCCTCAATCGTAATATATTTTTATGGATTTGAAGGCATTAAACATTCAAACCTAGAGTGTTCTTTAAGATTCAGCTGTCTGAATTTCTACGACAATGGATAAATAAGCTCAGATGTCAACCCGATGGAGAAAAGAAACCTCAGCTTTGTTTTCGGTAAAATTGATGGGAAAACATGGCTGGCTATGTACCCACAGTCTGTTCCTTACTGGTTCTTTTTTTTTTTTTTTTTTTAATGAATGATTAAAGTTTATTGGGGGAACAATGGTTAGTGAAATTACATAGGCTTCAAGTGTACAGTTCTGTAATCCATCATCTATATATCACATTGTGTGTGCCCTACTAGTTCTTAATATTCCTGCCTTCACACAGTTAAACTTCCCCCATCCAGTCAGGGACACAGCTGGACTACTGTAGGCCTCCCCCTAGAGGGCAGCTCGGTGCTTGGAGGACGACAGTCCTGAGCAACCACAACTTCAGAGAACTCAGAGAGGACTTGGTCAGGCATTTTTAGTACCTTCTCCAAAGTTCATCAATCTCCAAACTTGGTTGGAGGTAGAGGGAGTGGAATAGAAGTGGTAGAAGTTATGATCCTGACATTTCTGAAAGGGCCAAAGTTCTTATTTTATTGGCCAAGTTAGGGATATGTGGAGAAAGATAGAGTGCTTACCTCTAGCAAACAACGAGGAAACCTAGAGTCAGTCTTCTCTTCTTGCTGCTGTTTCAATACATTTTGCTATTTGATTTATATGGAGATACAGAAGGAATGTATATCATTTTTGAAGTTGATATCAAAACAGAAAGAATAGATGACATGACAAATGATGGGACCATAATTAAAAATTATCTCAACTGAATACAACCTAGGCAGAATCCCCTAGATACAGTTGAATAGCAATAAATATCTAGGCCTTTATTTAGGTTAAAATGTTTTAAAAAGAAAACTCCATACACAATGCAGTTGTTCAGATACAGGGTAGAAACAAACAGCTTTGACATCAATTTATATAAAAATGTTCTAGGGGCTTTAGTTCATCTAAACTTAATATGACAACCATTATGCTGTCTCCTAAAAATGTTAATTCAGTCTCTAGCTGCATTTATTCAATAAATGATTGGAGTGTATTCTGTGGCGGGTACTGTACTGGATCCTGGGAGTTGATGGCACAGTGTTTGGAGTAATCTCTCTCGTGAAGTGCACGTGCGTTAAGAACATTAATTAAAATGGATTACTGGTGGGTGGAGACTTTGTCCTATTTCTTCAGGTTTCCATGAGGCAGCTACTACTAACCCATGGGAACAATATTTGAGTACTTTATGGGTAAGAATTATTTTACCCTGTCACCTGGAAATGACAGAAACACTGACAACTAGCTTAAACAATAAGAAAATCTAGCATATTTTATTTTTTTTTAAATCCAAAGGTAGAGCAAACCTGTTGTAATTGGAGCTGGGGGTCTATTTCTCTGCTCTTCTTTGAACTCTTTCAGCCTCTCAGTGGAGGCTTTTTGTTCAGACTGGTTCCTCTTATGATTAGAAAATGGCTACCATCAGTCCTGGGACAAAATGCTTCTTCATTAGAAAATCTTTCTTCCAACCATTGAACAAAAGTTCTCACCTTTAATCTAACTAGGCTAATTTGTATCACATGCTCATCATTGGTCCAACAGCAGGCTCTAGAATAATGCCATGCACTGATTGGCTTAAGTCTAAATTCTGGAACCAATCACTTGCAAGGAGATCAGAGACACCATGATTGGTTTGAGTTGAGAATAGGGTCAGCTTTCTGAGATATCTGGGCAACTTGAAAGAGGAGAAGTTTTATAAATAACATCTGGATTCTGTTTGAAAGGAGGAAAATCATGGGAATGGATGCTAAATTGGTGACCAGAGGAGAAGGAAGGTCTTATTGGATGGGTGGGTTGGGGGAAGAGAAGCTAGGCAGCTTTACTTTCTTGCAGGAAATCCTGTCTTCTCCTAGCGGTGGTGCCTTTCTTTATGTGGTAATAGTTGTTACTCTTGCCATCAAAACCTGGCACAGTGGTATAGATTCAGTTGTCCTGCTTCTCTGGATCTGACTGTCAGATAAATCCAATTAGGTGAGGGGTTAGTGGGAAAGCTGATTGTGGTGAAGGTCTAGCCCTACGCTCTGATCTATGTTTACTGGAAATAAGGATGACCTTTTGATCTTTACCTGTTGGATATATCTGTCTATTTCTAATTAATTCATAACCAGTAGGAGGCATTATTATCACCCTAAAAATCTCAACAAATGTGCCCTCAGGAGCAAGCCAGAATCTGGAGGATTCTGAGAACTCTGACACACAGAGGAAATGTAGCGTTCAATATTGAGACATTTACCTGCCAGCAGCTATCTACAGATATAGCTAGATATATCAGGTATTCAGAAAGTTCAAAGGGCGCACATTTTCACAGGCATAGCTATGGGGAAAGCTACTCTGCTAGTAATAAGAACCCTGTCATTGGACGTGTTCACACACATGCTGGATGACAGTCTTTCATGTCTGCTTTAAAATGAATTCTGCACATTCAGAAAGTCGAGCGCAGTTGTTTCTGTGTAATTTTTTTGTTATATGTAGTCCTGATGTGTAGATATTCCAGACCTGTGGTTTTCAAAGTGTGTCCCTGGAGCAGCAGTAGCATCACCTGGGAAGTTGTCAGAAGTGCAAATTAGTATCAAGTCCCACTCTCCACCTCTTCTCGCGGATGGAATTCTGTCCCTCAAAAAAGGTATGTGAAAAGCTGAAACCTCCGTGCATGAGCATGTGAAAGAGGGTCATTGCAGATATAATTAGCTAATTAAGATGAGATCATACTGGAGTAGGCTGGGCCCTTCAATGCAATATAACTGGTGTCCTTATAAGAAGAAGAGACAGATACAGAGACACAGATGTACGAGCGGAAAACCCCATATGGTGATGGAGACAGAGACTGGAGTTATGCAGCTTCAAATCCACAATCACCAAAAGTCGCCAGCAAACCACCAGAAGCTAGGAAGAGGCAAGGGAGGATTCTTTCCTACCTAAGGAAGGTTTCAGAGGGAGCACGGCCCTGCTAACACCTTGGTTGCCGACTTCTAGCTTCTAGAACTAAGAAGGAGAATAAATGTCTCTTGTTAAAAACCACCCAGTTTGTGGTAATTTGTTATGGCAGCTTCAGGAAATGAATACACCTACTGAATCAGAAACTCTCGTATTGATGCCCAGCGATTTGTGTTTTTCAATAAGCCCTCCAAATGATTCTGATGCTTACTGAAATTTGGGAACCACTGATTTCTATTCTAGATCTAAACCAATGCCTCTCACGCTGATACAGGTATGAATGAGTTGGGGATTCTGTGAAAACATAGATTCTGATGCGGTGGATCTACGCTAGAGCCTGAGGTCTTGCATTTCCAACAAGCTCCCACGTGATGCCGTACTGCTGGCCCAAGGAGCAGACTTTGAGTAGCAAGTACCTAGGTCAGTACTGTCCAATAGAACTTTCTATGATGGTAGAAATGTTCTATAGCTACGAGGTCGGACAAGTAAGTTCGTGAACTCATCCTAGAAAAAGGGCTACACACCTCATAGCTGAATATCACTATGGTCAACTTTGAAGTACTCCCCTGGGGAAGCGGTGCACTGACACCAGTGCCTAGTCCACCCTTCAAAGTAATTGTGGAACTCTTTTTCTGGAATGGCCATCAGAGCTGTCGGCGTATTAAACTTGATGTCCTGAATGTCCTCAAAATGTCTTCCTTTCAATATTTCCTTTATCTTCGGGTAAAGAAAGAAGTCACTGGGGGCCAGATCAGATGAGTAGGGAGGGTGTTCCAATACAGTTATTTGTTTACTGGCTAAAAACTCCCTCACAGACAGGGCTGAGTGAGCTGGTGCATTGTCGTGATGCAAGAGCCATGAATTGTTGGCAAAAAGTTCAGGTCGTCTAACTTTTTCACGCAGCCTTTTCAGCACTTCCAAATAGTAAATTTGGTTAACTGTTTGTCCAGTTGGTACAAATTTATAACGAATAATCCCTCTGATATCAAAAAAAGTTAGCAACATCGTTGCAACAAGCTCGGGAACTTAATTGTGAGAACTCGTGTGCTGCCCAATAAGAAGGGCCCTAGCCATATGTAGCTATTAGACACTTGAAATGTGGCGATTCTGGGAACTGAATTTCAAAATTTTATTTAATTTGAATTAACGTGAATTTATGTGGCCATGTGTATTAGCCAGTGCAGGTCATCTTCTTGCTCCTAGACTTAAATGCCATGTTTTGCAAAGCTTGCAGGGCTCTCAACTTTTGTTCATCTGAAGTATCTGTAATCTCATAGTCAGGACTGGTGGTCGTGCATCCTATGCAATAATATATGTACTCAATAGTATGTTAGGAGCCACTGGAGAACATAAAATAGATTACAGGGTCTTTGCCTTTAAAGAACTTCTTGTTTATAACCAACTCTCATTGAATTTCTACCAGTTTCTGCCAAGCCTGAAAGTGTTAGTTCAATGTTAAAGGGGGGGAAATTAAGCAATGATTAGAAGAGATAATGCTTGGCAGGGGCTTTTTTATCTCAAGGCTACCAGATTTTGTTCATGGAATTTGAGAACTTGAGTGATTTGCATATGTTGCATAAATTTGCATCTCGTATTTAAGAGCCCTGACTCCAAGTCTATGAAGTACAATTTAATTAATTAGTGGAACCTACTAGTGTTGTATTCAGAACAGATTCAGGGCATAACACACATGAAATAACTAGCTGTTGAAAACAATTCAGATTTCAGACCAGGTCAGGAGGCACAAAAAAGGAGCAGAAGAGGTTCACAGCGGAAGGAAAAGGATGTGTAAGGAGCTTTGTTATCCTCCTGACCCCTGCATTCTATGCACTGCAAGCCTTTGTATGTTAGGTGGTTCATGTTCTACCAACGGCAGTAGGCCAAATGAAGTTCCACTAGTGAATGGAATTATGCCTTTTGTGCCAGCTAGTGTCTGTTTCCTTGTCTTTGGCATACCCCATCCCTCTTGCCTTGCTTCTTTGGCTACCACTGAATTCTGCATGGGTGTTAGCAGACAGTGTTAAAGAGAAAAGATGGAGCAAAAGAGACAACACTAGGCCCTGATGATACGAAATTAAATAACATAGGATCCTTGTCATCAAGGAGCTCAACACCGCTGGGGAGAGGGATAGATGAGCAATAACTACCATAATGTGTATAAAGAGAAATGGTGTTCTAGGAAGAGGAGGGCCCAGAGGATAAACTCTGCTCATGTGAAGGGGTAGGAGGAAAGTTTTCACACAGGAGGAGCTTAAAGAAAGAGAAGGACTGTGTGTGGGCTGGTGGATTCCAGGCAGAGAGAACAGCATGTGCAGACACAGCGTGGTGTGTTTAGCAAACTGTGAGTATCACTAACTGTGAAGGGGAGGAGGGAGGTCAGGAAGGGGTACAAAATCCAGACCAGCCTATAAATGCTTTATTAACTGGCTTTCAAGGGCAAAGGGACTGTAACTAAAATAGGGCACTTTAGTCCACCTCACCTAGGAATGAAAACATGCCAGAAATCCAAACCGAAAGGCTACAAGATCTTTCCCCTAGGAAAAAAGTCATCCCCTCCTAGCATCCCCTAACCTATGTCTAACGTAAATCTGCTTTTAACATTTCCTATACATGCCCCTTTTTAGGAGAACCTGAGTTCTTTTTTGACCCTAGTCGACTACAAACAAGCACCTATACAATATAAGCTCTGTTTCGCTGCCCATAACTAAATGTAGCCCCCTACCTGCTGAGTGGCCTATAGAGGTCAGTTAGACAGAGATGAAGCGTCATCTGAAAATGATCATGCTAAACGTCTGGAAGATTCCCCTCAGATGACTTCCGCCTCTTAACTGCATTAGTATTTATTCCCTCTTTCTTTTGGAACCTCAGAATCAAACATCACCTATGTGCAGCCCCAGAGATACTGCAGGTTCACGTGGTCCTCCCAGTGGCCAAATCTGAGAGTCACAGATCTGCCCATGACTGACGCTGAATTTCAGGGTAGAGACTTAGTGCATTCCCCCTGCCTGACGCACGTAACTTGACTATATGGGAGGATTGGTTTCCATTTCTCATTGATTTACTAAATATTTCAGGAAAACACAAAGTATAGGGTCCAAAATAAGTAAAACTCATGTACCTGCTCCTTTGTTTAAGAAATAAAACATTTCAAGATCAATGGAAGCCTTCGTGTATCCCTCCACAATCGCATTTCCTTCCTTCCTCTCAAGAAGGAATCACTGGTTACTGTGGTATATTGTGTTTTAAATATTTTAATATTTATAAAGATGTTATCCAATGGTATCCTTATAAATGTTCAACCACTGGCTCTCCAAGGAGGGAGGGAGAAAACTGATTTAAAGCATGTGCCAATATCCATGGTGTAAATATTTCCACCGTGGCCACTTTCAAGCTACTATATGACGCCGGTGAACAAGGAGTTGGGAAGAAATGAACCCAATAGATGTGAGCTCCAGCACCCTGCTGATTTGTTATACTGTTCTATATGCCCTGCAGTAACCTGACTTTTTTCTCAACATTATTATATTTGTGATTTATTCATGTTCATACATGTATTTGTAGGATTTTTCACTTCTGCTGTATAGGATTGATTATGCTAAAATTCATTTTTCCTTTTGATGGACATTTCGGTTGCTCCCAATATTTTGACTCTTAAAATTAATACTGTAGAAATCATTTTTGAATGGACTTCATGGTGCACTGGTGAAAAGACTCCAAATCTCAGAGTGGAGCTACTGGGTCTTGGATACAGAATGTTTCAACATGACTAGATTTTGCTGGATTTTTCTCCTAAGTAGCTGTGACAATTTTTCCTCCCACTAGCAGTGTATAAGAGTCTCATTACCCTCATTTTCTCCTCTTACTTTTGACAGATGTTATTGACTGAATTGTGTCCCCCTAAAATTCATAGGTGAAGCCCCACCCCAACCCCCCAATGTGACTATATTTGGAGTTTTTAAGAAGGAAATTAAGGTAGAATGAGGTCATAAGGGTGAGGCCCTGATCTGACAGAACTGGTGTTCTTATGAGAAGAAGGAGAGACATCAACGCTCTCTGTCTCCGCCCATATATAGAGGAAAGGCCTGTGAGGACAGTGAGAAGGTGGCCATCTACAAGCCAGAGAGCTCTCACCAGAAACCACATTTGCTGGCACCTTAATCACGGATGTCTAGCTGACAAAACTGTGAGAAAATAAATGTCTGTAGTTTAAACCACCCAGTCTGTGGTTGTTTTGTTGTGGCA
Organism: Rhinolophus ferrumequinum; assembly: GCF_004115265.2. Taxonomy (NCBI): domain Eukaryota; kingdom Metazoa; phylum Chordata; class Mammalia; order Chiroptera; family Rhinolophidae; genus Rhinolophus; species Rhinolophus ferrumequinum. The sequence goes on from NC_046291.1 coordinate 63,978,597, forward strand.
ACCCAAGCAGACTAATACAACAGACTTTAATTTTTGCCTTTAAACAGATACGGTTTTGCTTTTGTATTCATTTCAGAAATTCTTTTTTTCCTCCTAATGAAACCGCAACTCTTGTCTAGTTTGAAGAATCTCTCAAACGTAATAATTCACCTGCTTACTTCTTCCCAACTTCCTTCCTCGGCTCCAATCAGGCTGCTTTTCTCAGACTCTCCAAACATACCATGCTCATTCTCATCTCTGCATCTTGCCCAGAATACCCTGCCTTCTTCCCTGAGTGTATCCAAATCCTACCCATTCTTTTTAAAATGCACCATTCAAATCCCACTCTTTAAGAGTTATGACTCCTGGTTCAAATGGAAGAAAATCCAAACCAAACTTCTGTAGGCACAAAATGGGTATCTGGTTTCAGGAAGAACAGAAGAGCTTGTCTTGGGGATGCCAGGGACCCAAATCCCTCTTCTCATGTCCGTCTCTACCTCATCCTGCCTTGGACTTATTCTCTCCTTCTATAGATATCCTTCTTCTGGACTGAAGGGGCTGACACAGGGCCACCAAAAGCTCCAAACTTAATTATCTCCTCTGATGCATAACCCACAAGAAAGAGCTTTTATCTCCCCACTGCTCCATTTATAATATATTGGGGAGATTTTTCATTGGCCTGATTTGGATTGAATGCCATTCCTTTGTTCAATCATTCTGGCTTGAAGGATATGACAAACGCGGGGCATATGACCATATCTGTAACCAGGGAGTTGCTCCACAGGAGGCTTGCACTGTTGTTACAATCACGTGATATGGTGACTGGAAAACATGCTGAAACTGCATGGAAGGTAGAAAGAAGGTCAAATCCCTTGAAGAAGGGATCTTGATAAACACAAACAATGTCATCTACCGCATGCCTGGTCCATGATGCCATCCCGGTGTCTCTAGCCCTCATCACTCCTCTTCACTTCTGAACTGATACTGTATCTAGAGTATGTGTCACTTATCAAGTATCTTGTGTTTCATGCTAAATTATGTTCTTCTTGAAGTTAGAGATCATGTCTTTACTTTCGGTGTGCCCTTTGCAGCCCCTAGCAGAGCACTGAGCATAGACATGAGGCATCTGATAAATACTTACCAAGTCTCAGAACCTGTGATGTGCTATTTCTAAAAGGAACAGATCTTCTAAATCCATTCCTATTGACTTCAATAGCAATTTTAACTCGGATTAGAATTGTGAAGTTATAATGAGATTCTGGAGATAATAGCACTGCCAAAACCGTGTAAGATGTCTTGCAACTTAGGAAACATTTTCACACTCTGTGATCCGTACAGCAGAGCAGAAGGCAGGTGCTATTCCCGTTTTACAGATAAAGAAATTGAGGCTCAGCGCGGTTAAGTGTCTTTCCTACAGTAGACCAGCTGTTAAGTGGCAGAAACAGATTAGCCACGTTGTGGTGGGCTCTGGGAACAAAGCTTTCTGCCACAGCCCCTAGAGCGGGCTGAGTGTTGTGGGAGGTGTGATGAGAAACTCTTCTGGCGACAGCACTTTGGGGAGCCGCCCTCAAGAATCTCCGATCACCTTCCCATCCTGTGAAGGGTCCATGAATGGACCAGCCTATGGAAACTACCTACATTTGGGCACTTGCCACCTGGAATATGTGTTTGAAGCTTGGCATCAAAGCATCTTTGTGGCCCCGGACGTTACTGAGGAGAGATTCAGCCCACATTTAAATGCCAGATGATAGAAGCAAGTGGCCAAGCAGTTCGGGTATTTTTGCCAAGTTGGAATGGGAGCAAGTGTGACTAAGCCAATAGGACTAGAGGTGGCAAACAATTCGTGTCTGGTTGGAACCAAGCACTGTGTTGGCGATAACACTTCCAGAACAAGCAAGGGTGACCATAAATCCATGTTCCGAGGAGCCCTGTAAAGGAATGAATGGCACACACTTCTGTTGTTTGACAGAAATTCACCAACGGGGCCCATCTTTTAACCTCAGCAAGAACGGAGATGTGGGCGATGTCATCGCCTGGCCTGCTTGCCTGCTGCTAGCCCAGCAGAAGCTTGTAAAGGCAGAACTTCGGGGCCCAGACGTCTTGTTTCTGTTGCTTTTGCCAGAGAGTTGCTCCAGAGGAGGTTCGCATTGTGTTATAATCACATGGTTTGCAAAATGATAGTTAAGAGTCTGTTAGCATTTCCACCCCAAACCTCATATTTTCAGCTGCTCACAGTGACTCAAATATAAGAATTCTCTTTAGGCTGAAATTTGGCACACAGGGTCTCAGGCCCAGCTGGGGAGCAATTTCAACCTTTTTTTGGGACCGGATTTCAATAACATCCATTTGGCTGTTTTTGAATAACAGCAGAAGCACAACAGAAGAGAAGTTAGCATTTTTATAGCAATGTGTTGCCATTATGTGACTCAAAAACTGGTACTGGGGCGGGGGGAGGTGGGGGGAACCCACCCTAGCAAGTCTTAGTAAACCCTGGCAGGTGATTAGCCTTTGAGTGGACTAAGCATGTATACTATTTTCTTAAATCTATATTTAAAAACCCAACTGCTAGTCTGTTGTTCAGAACCGAGGAAAGATTTTTGTTTAATAACATATTGTGTTTTTGAAAAGCAAAGTTGAGTCAGGAACAATGACACATACCAGTGGATATTGAATTTCGACGACACCCACTCCTTGGTGCAACTGGGACAGTGGCAAATTATAGGATGCAACTGAGTTCCCAAATGTTAAGGGAAAAAATTGCAAGGGGGCAAGTGACAGGAAGAGGAAGGCAGCACGGCTATGACTGCAGAGATATGAAGACTATTGCTGATGATCTAAGATCAGGGACCCAAGATCTGGTCCTTCCTTCTGGAAAGAAGAAGACATTAGAAGTGAGGTTCTCTTTTCCCCGCCTCTGCTCACTAATGACAACTTATCAAATTACAAATCATATGTTCCAGAAGAGCAAAATGATACCAAACTTGTTTTTTGATGAAATATTTCAGAAAAATAAAGGAAGGCATAGAGAATAGTACAACACGTACCCACCACTTGGTATATGAAATACAGCATTGCAAATACAATTGAAGCCTCCTCTATGTGTTTATCAGCTTTTTTGATGATTTTCTTGTCTCTTAACATGAAGGGTTATTATTGTTCTCTTTATGTAGAATGTTAGGTCTTCAGTTTGTATTTCATAGAAGTAATTATCTATGATTCTTCCTCCTCTTCTACATTATTAAAGTTTATCTAAATTCTGTTTAAATTGGTGCTTTTCTCTCCCGCAAGTTTCTGAGTTCTACCACTGAACAGTAGTCAACCTATATCAAGGTTGAGAACTTGAGATTCAAAAATCACCTTCCTTGGTTCAAGTCAAATGAAGACAATTTTCCTCAACCTCTGTCAAAACAATGCCCACCATACCTTAAGAATGTTCTGGCTGTCCCATTACAGAGACTGATGCCCAGCCTTTGGATGCTTTGACGTCTCAACCTGCCTTTTCTGCAGTTTAGGAAAACTGCCTAATGACATGCCATCAACCCCACCCCTTCTGTGCCGATCAATACCTTTGCAAATAGAAAACTCGACTTACAAGCATCACGAGCCTGTGTGAGTTACCTCAGGTTTTCCCCTGATCTCCTAACCACGACCCCAGGGAGAGTTTCTAAACAGACTATAATGTAATCGGTTCTAAGACTTAGAGAGACACTTGACCCAAGAAGTCCCAATGCAGCCGGCTGTAGGAAACCTGGTAGTTCCCTCACTAGAAGCCATCCCCCACCTATTCCTGGCTTTTGTTCAGGTATCAGGTAGCCTCTGGCTTCAGGGAGGCTGGGCCCCTCTCCAGCCCCAGGGCGAGAAGCAGCACGGCACACTGGGTAAGAATCTGGGCTCATGATTCCTTTTCTTAGTAGTTGTGTGACTTTAATAAAGTTTTAAAACTCCATGTCTCGGTTCAATTCCTCTTGTCAGAGATTGTTATGGCTGACATGCTGGGTTTAGCAGAGTAAGAAACAAAAAACCTGGGAACTTGTTAACGTTGTTGAGTCACTGAATTAACCAGCCATAGGACATAAGCTCCCTGAAGGCAGGGAGTTTTCGTCTGCTTTATTCACTCAAACATCTCCAGCAGCGAAAGCAGTGTCTGGCACATAGTAGGTGATCAATAAGTATGGATTGAATTGAATTGACTTGAATCGCAGAGTCACCAAAGTTCAGAGACTTTTTGTTATAAGTGATAATAAATATCCTCTTAGTTGTAGCAAAAAGCATCCTGATACACAGATACCGTTTGTCTAGACCATGCCAGTCTTTTCTTGGCAATGTCCCCTCACACCAAAACAAACATGGTTGTGATGGGGGCTAAGTTAATACAGCGTAACTCGAGGGCCACAGTTAATTCATTCAGAGGTGCCTACCTGACTCAGACTGGGCCAGTCATAGTCCTTCCCCAGGAATTTGGAATCGGAGTAAGAGATTCAAGCTTAGTCTTGCTGCTTTTTGAAAAGGAAAAAATGTGAACTCGTGGCCTGGTGGCAGTTGTATTTCCTGTGTGTACTCATGAGTACCACAAACAGGTTAGCAGTCAACAGGGGATAGAAGGAAGCAGATGGATGAAGAAACAAAGACAAAGGATAGACAGAGAATGCTTGTGGTATGTGGGCGTGGTTCCAGTTGTTTTTGAGACCCACCTACATTCCAGTCCTTGGGATCTGGGAAACACATGATTTTTTTTTTTTTATAATCGAGTTCCCCTTTTCCTTCGGCTGTTTTGACTTGGGCCCCTGCTGCTTGCAGAGAAAAGATCCTAAGAGTTTTTTGTTTAATTATAGCTATGAATTCTGAGCAACTGCACCTTACCTTATATAACTTATATATATCCTGAAGATAAAAACTTTTATACAAAATAGAAACACTGAGGGGCACATATAACCCAAAACACAACCATAAACCCTTGGAAACTTACACCTGGAACAAGGTATATTAGGCCAGTCATCTTGAGTCTACTTCTAAGCCATCTTTTCCAACCTTTCCAATTTAACCCTCTTTGTTCATAGAAACATGGTGACCAATCTGAGATTCTTCAAGGTTTAAGATGCTGTGCTCTACCACCATCATCTGGTTTTTCCATGTGGCACACTCCATAACTGTAAACTCTTTCTATTTCTAGCTGTTCAGTATTTAACTCTCTTTTTCTGGATGAGCTTCAAATAACTTCATGATTTTGTTTTTATTTTTTCTGGGACTTCAGTGTATAATTCCAAGAACTAACTCTATCAACCTGAAACCGTCACTGGTTCCATGTTGATATCTTGTCACTAGACTACATGGACCATCTGGTCTAAGGCCATCACTCTGTCGGCCATTTTTGCAGCTGCCTGCACATCTGTACGTGCTGGTGCACCCTTTTATTATTGTCTGTTTTCCTTTGCCTGTTGGCAAAGGCCTGGGGAACTGCATGTGTTTGAATTTTGCTTGTAGGGCTCTGAGCAGTGTGTGGCTTAGAACACAGAAAATTGCTTTCAGCAAACTGGATACAGGGAATCTTGATAAATAGAAACGATGAGAGAGAGTTGAGCCCAGGAATAGGTACTCGATTCCATGTTTAACTCCTAGCAAAGAATGAGTATTTTAAATGTCCCCACATTGAAGTACCTTTCAATGCTTTGATCTCAGACCTACTCACATGATGGTTATTTCCTTGTGAGTACTTGTTACTTAGTTAAGTTTGCTGTTTAAATACGTATTGAGTTTTTGTGTCGGCTTTTCAGAATTATTTACCATACATCCTTAGTCTTCAACATTTGTTCCCCTACTCTCTCTCTTATTCTCTCTCTCTCTCTTTCATTCTCTCCTCTCTCTCACTGCACACACACACACACACACACACACACACACACGTTCATTTGAAAAATCAGGCCTTAAGGCTGGATCTATACTTGGCCAACATCTTCAAGGTCACTGGTGTTACTTCTTGCCTCTGCTGTGTGGGAGCCAAAGTGAGTGAGTCATCAGGTTGAATAATGCCTCTGTAACACTACCAGATTGTGTTCGTCTCCACTTCAAAGCTTAGTTTTAAAAGAATAGTATTTCTCCATCACGCCCACCCAAACAGCAGTCTGGATAGCTGAGAGGCAACGGTTAAATGAATAGTAGTATCATTTCCACAGGACGGACTCTGCCCAACCCCACTACCACCACCCCTGAAAATGAACAAACAAACAAAAAAACTAGCAGCACCCCTTATGGAAATTCTCAGGCCAAATTCTTTTCTTTCTTTTTCTTTAATTTACTTCTTTCCTCCCTTTCTTTCTATTCTTCCTTCCTTCCTTGCTTCCTTCCTTCCTTTCTTCCATTCCCTTCCCTTCCCTTCTCTTCCCTCCCTCCCTCCCTCCCTCCTTCCCTCCCTCCCTCCCTCTTTCCTTCTTTCCTTCTTTCTTTCTTTCTTTCTCTCTCCTTCCTCCTTCCCTCCCTTCCTCCCTTTCTTCCTTTCATTTTTTCTTTCTTCCTTTCTTTTTGCCTCACCTAGGATTATAGTTATGCCTTTCTTGATCAGTCTTCAGCAACTACTTGTCCCTTTAATACTTTTTTTTCTATCCAGAAAAAGAATTTGTGACTTTGAGTTTGTCAAAAAAAATACAAGGAAAAAAAGGGAAATAAAAGAAGGAGGAAAGGAAAGGAAAGGAAAGAAGGAAGGAGAAAGAGAGAGAGAAAAGAAGGAAGAGAGGAGAGGAGAAAGAGTGGGGGGTGGAGGGGAAGGGAATGAAAAAAGCTTTATACCCTAGAATCTATTCCCATTTCCACAGCACCCTCATAACTCCTCTTGCAAAGACTCTTTATTTTAAATATCATATGCCTTTGGTAGAACTCCAGCACAGAGTGGTCATGATAAAAAGAATAATGGCAGGACTACCATTATTGAGCACCTAACTAAGGTGCTAGGTGCTTATACACATATTTCACTAAATTCTCACAACTGAAGTAAGCTTTACTATCTTTTATACACATGAGTGAAGTAAGGTTTAGAGATATCAAATAACTTGCCCAAGGTCACAGCCTATTAGCAGGAAGGGGAAAATATCTAACTCTATATGATGCCAAGATCCATGCTTTTTTGCTCAGCAGCTTTGAAGAGCGAGAAAATATTAACCAGTCTCGAATTCCTAGTTTGTCCATGCCCTTCATTTCTGGGTGCCAATGTATGGGATAACTTGCAAGAGTACAATTTTCTTTGATCATTCCTATGTCACTTCAGCCCAAAACACCTCCTTGTTGTTTCTGATGGTATTCAGGAATATCTTTCCCACACTGGGGAATAAGAGACCTTAGACATTTTGCCAATCCTCATTCATGTCCTACATGTGCTCATCAAAGTCCCTGTACATGTAAGGTAATGATATAATTAATCATCCAAACTGGGACACTTTTGATAATGAAAAGGAGTGCTGTTAACAACTGCCGTAGCTGGGCAAGCCAGGACGGCCCCAGGCCAAGTGGGATATATGGCCACCCTCTCAGGACAAACTATAACCAAGCTAATGCCTCCTATGAACAAAGAGAGTATGGACAGTCAGCCTTAACTAAACACCATGCAAAAGAGAACAGAGGGTGTGGGAAGAGAAGCTAGAATCACCCGACACAAATGTCTATCTCACAAGCAATTGCTGCCTTTCTGGGCCTGGCTGTGTGTGGTAAGAGAGAGGACAGCTGGAAATGGCTCAAAATTAGAATTACCGTTGTCCCTATTCCTTAAGGAAGTAGTTCTCAAACTTCAATGTGCTTAAGATTCACCATCATTTGTATTTAAATTGAGGATCCCTAACCTCCATACCTTGAAGATGTTGAAAATCCAGTCTGAGGTAGGCTGAGAAAACTACATTTTAACAATCTCCTGCAAGGATTTTGACCTAGGTAATTTACAAAGTACCCTGGGAAAGAAAACAGTGTTGTATGGTACAAGGGCTTTGCATACTTACTCTACAAAGACAGGCACAATTTCAGAGGAAGTCCCTGCAGGCCTTAACACAACTGTTTACAACACGATGGTTTGTTCCTAGATACCATCTTTATGACCTGAATCACCGTTTGAATCAAATAATTTAAACCATGTCAACCTTATAATTATTTTCAACATAGGTTCTCAGGGCTTCTTACACACACACACACACACACACACTTGATATCTTTCTACTGAATTCAAAGAAAAGAGAGAACATTTTCTACGCTTTCTGACAATCACAGTAATAATACTTGTCATGTACTGAGCAGTGCTCTTTTGTCAGGCATTTATATGCATTACCTTGAACACAAAAATCCTCAGGAGTAAGTCCTGCTAGCTCTGTTTTATACACGATGGAACGCAGGCGCAGAGAAGTTAGGTGACTTGCCTAAGGTCTCACAGTTAGTAGCTGGCAGACCTGTCATTTGAAACCAGGTCTGCTGCCTTGCCCTTGAAAAATTTAGTGAACTCAGATCACCCTGTAAGTACTGAAAAATACTTGTTGGAAGGCCACATCATGCGTGAAAGCTAGTGTGACCTTTCTAGAAGAATAATTCCTGGACAGAGAGAAGACCTGAACGGTGACTTTGAGAAATGCCAACACATTTCTTTGATCTAAAAAGGCAGGGTAAAGCCCATAATCAGTTAACATTTGGGAAACTTGGGGGGACAGCTACATTTTCCAGGCTGGCCTTTGGATTGATCTCTTTTGTTGTCTGTGCCGCTGCTGTGCTCTTTATTCATATTTTCAAGGAAACACAAGTAAAGCTACTGTTCTGTAACTGTGCTCCTTCCTGCAGTCTGCCTGCTTCCTTCTGAGTACCGCGGGCTGGTTCCATACGCAGCCCGTCGTGCGGAAGGACTGGTGGCAGCTGCAAGTTGGTGTGTGACACATTGAGTAGTCATATTTCTCTTCTTTGTGGCCCTCCAAAGCCCTTTCCAACATAACTTTTCCCCATCTGTTCTCGTTTGCACTGCATAATAGGGGACAGGTTTTGGAACTTGGGACTCAAAAAAACATTAAGAGAAAATAAAAATGAGATGGAATTTGAGTAGAAAGAAACTCACTGGCTTCCCCCACCCACTCAGTTACTGGGATCATTACCAGGGCATTACACCGATCAAGTTTTTATCTAGTCTAGTTGATTCTCCGTATGTGGAGGTGGGAAAATAGGAGAGCATTTAAAAATCTCTTTAAACTGCCTGCATGGCAATAAGACAGACAGCCTGGGTGAGTCATTAGCAGATACAGTGCTGCCCCAGTACCTGACTTAAAATTTTTCCACATTTGCTTAGGGTTTCTAATAAGTTACATGAACTGCCTCATGCTCAGTTTCGTTCTCTATAAAATGTAATGTGTGATGTGAATATTAGAATACTTAGAGACGGAGTTTGCCAAAGTGCCATAAACCCACCTCTGTATGTGTGCAGTGAATGATTTTGGAAATGATACAAACATCTTTAAATTTTAAAATAATAAATTTTGTCTAATGTATATTAGGACAAAACCACTGCAAATGGCACCATATACCCATGATTTCACAGATAGTTTGGCATGGGATAAGGCAAAACTTGGCATATAAGTTTAAAAAGTAAATACATTTTAAAAAGACTATTCAGTAAATAATAAAAGTGAAGAATATAGCAGAACGAAAACTGAAGTACAAGAATGGTGGCTTAGAAAGCAACTACAACAGAGCAGCGGTTCTTCTTTCTTTCTTTCTTTCTTTTTTGAAAAGCTGTGTTGTATGTGCCTTTGGTTCCCAATGTTGGATGAATCATAATCCTCGGGTCACAGCACACTGTCGTCATCAGTCGAGCAGGGGATTATAATCCTTTTGCCACCACAGACTTCTTTGAGAATCTGATGAAAGTTCTGGATTCCCCCAGAAACATGTATATTCCCATGTACAAACAAACTTCTACATACAACGTCTGGGTTTCCAGGACGACTGCGGAGTCTGTCTGTGGAGACTGCAGGCCCATAAATTCAAGGTTGTGTCCACTTGCTTGGCAACATCATTCTCTGCTTTCTGAGGTTCATAGGTCAGCTGCTGAGCCTTGAAGCCACATCATCTACGTTTCTACAAGGAACACCATCTTCTTTCACTTCCTGTCCAGGGCAAGACCACCCAGCCTGCTGCCTTCAATCCCGTAGGTAGTAATACAGAAAATATCCACCCTTCCTTCTCCCCCACCCCCATTTTTAAAAATTGGAAATACCGCATACAGGTCTGTAGGTGGGCCTGTTGTTGTTTGCCCAGCTGACTCCCTCTTCCCTTGGAATCTGTTCCTCCCCACTCAAAAAATATGGTACCTGTGAAAGCTTAACATTTCTCCCCGGCCCGTTGCTGACTGGCTCAGATAGAGACACCTGTACCAAGTCAGACCAATCAGTGTCTTTCTCTTTTCCATTAGAACTTGGAAAGAGAGGGGCATGATATGAACCTCAGGAGAGGGTCCTAATTTGTTAATTCTGCAGATAAGATTGCCAGGTGCAGTGTTATCTATAAATGCTTTCGATGATATTGACTCCTTCAGCAGACACCTTTGGAGCTGAAAATGCTCTGGTTTGGTCATCACTTTCATAATTCCCACTGTCATTTTCCATCCTCTTCCCCAAATACCCAGTTATTTGTGAGAAAGTTGGTGGCAATATTAATAAGAAGAGGAATGGGAACCACTAGCATTTACTGAACATAACCTCAAGCCCTGTACCATACCACCTGCACTCCACGCTCTCTGTGTGCCCTCATCTAGTATCCTCCGCTCTCTAAGCGGCAGGTAGTAGTACTATCTTCACTTAAAGATAAGGAAAACAAGGTGGTGGAGTCAGAGAGTGCTAGAACCAGTACACAGAACCAGGACTGCCTCACTCCAGAACCAGCAATATTTTCTCTCCAACCTGGAACTTTTTCCTATTCAAAGTAGTAAGACATTTTATCCCTGTCTCTGACTTTCTGTTGTTTCCATCACCCACTTCCCTTCCCCACCACTTCAGTAATTTTTGTTGAATTATCATAGCCCATATAGATGTATGTCATTTCTTCTTTTCTAACTCAAATGGTAGCATATGACCCAGTTTCTCAAACTTTGCTTTTTATCCCACAGTTACTATTATATTGAGGTACTCATGTCAAAACATTAAGAATTTCCTTATTATTAAAAAAAAAAAGCTTTATAGTGTTCCATTGCAAGGATGTATCATAATTTAGAGACAAGGTATCCTATTGATACATTTAGGTTGTTTTCAACCTATTACTTTTATATGTAGTGCTAAAATGAAAACCTTGTGCATACACCTTTTCAAAATTGGGTGAGGATAAAAGCAGGACACATTCCTAGAAGGAAATTGTGAGGTCAAAGGGTACGTCCATTTGTAATTTTGCAATATAATGTCAAATTGCCTTCCATATACATTTTACCAACTCAAATTTGACCATAATGTATGAGAGTAACTTTCAGTATTTTTGATGATTTCAAGTTCTTTTTCTACTCCCACATCTGAAAGCTTCACATTCTCTAAAATGTCTCAGATTGTTTAATTAAAAAGAAAAACATAAGGCTCACACTCAATTTCTGCCCCCTGGTCACGTACACACATATACAGATTTTTTTCTGTTGTGCATGTTCACCTACTTTGCTTAGAGCTCCCCCTAACTTCCAAAGGAAGCTCCGAGGATAAACAGCTTAAGGGCTGGGATACTCTCAGCAAGTCCTGCTTAACTACTCAACCAGCAGATGGTTGTCCGCCAGGCCATTTACCACTAAATCTTTCCATAGGGTTTCAAATACCGTCTTCCTCCACTGTCAGGCTTGCCCACCACAAAGACCCCTGCCTCCAGCCTTCCTAATAGTTTGCATCAATTACATCTTTGCTGCCACACCACTCTATTTATTCTTCACATTCTTTGGGAGGTTAATGACTTTGTGGAAATCTAAAACAGCCCCTCCTCAGGAAGTGGTAAAAGTTTCTTGGCATAACAGAAACAAGTCTTGAAAGGGCTCTTGAATTCAACAGCATTTTTGATTAATTAAAAACCCCAAAGAAGTAATGATATGCATAAGGATTCAAGCTGATATAATAAACAGTGACCAAAACTTGGTACATTAATATGGATACTGTCCTTTAAGTAGGAACAATCAAAAAAATGTCTAAAGGGGGAACAGAATCACTCTCCCTCCAACTCCCTACTTCACAAATTCAGCATCCCTTCTCCTTTAAGTCATTTTTAGATATTAATTATTTAGCAAAGCAGAAAAACCAGAAGCAGTATCTTCTTTGTAGCCGTAAGAAGGCTTTGTCTTCTCAGGGATTCAAGTTCAGTCCAGAAACTTTCAAACATGGTTTTAAAGGCTTTTGTGAGTCAACTGTTAGTGAGTCACACAAAAGGGACCTTTATTAATAAGCATACTCTGTTCAGTATAGAGAAATGAAAGCCTCAGAATAATTCACCAAATGTTTAAAGAGAAAACAAAAAACAATGTGGTAAACATATCAGGACTTGATGAGCTGTCTAGGTAATTGGTTGTTTCTGTGCACCTGGTTCCAAAGACAATATTTAATGTGTAATCTGTTTCATTTTGCTTGGGGAAGTAAGTGAAACTCTACCCCCTGGATCACATCTGCATTAAAATTAGAGGCGGCAGAGTCTTGTTTTAGTGAGTGGAAATTTATGCACATGAGTTGTCTTTTACATGGAGACAGCAATTATACCCCTAGAAATGCGGGTCTGTGGGAGAAAATGACATATTCAGCGCTGGGGAACAAAAGCCTAATGCTAAGGGGACATTAACAAGGTTGGGAACCCCCTCCCAACAATTAACATGATCATTTACGAAATGTGCAATCCATAAAATTATTTTAAAAACATGTTTTTCAAAACAAGTGGCTTTTTCTCCTTTCAAAAAAAAAAAAGAGTCAGCAGCAACCATGCAAAATCTGTTTCACTGTAATAAATAACATTTAAAAATCTCTTCAGATATAGTAAGGACTGAAATAAACAAACGCCACAGAGTGGTAGGTGACCCCTGGTTTAACAACCTTATAAGGACTAAGAGGAAAACGCGGCCAAGAATTTTCTCATTTTTATGTGAGGAAGTTGTGGTCTTTGAAAGCAACAATTTCTAATCAGAATTCTAGAACACAGGAAGATTGCATAGAGTGTATGCAAATAAAAGTCCCTATTAGCTAAAACTGGTTTTAAAAAAATGCTTTGTTGGTTGACTTGTTAAAAAGGACAAAGCTGGAGCCATTGAAATGGATTTAAGGTTTTGTTTTTTTTCTCTCCATCTTCTCTGGAGACTGTTAGAAACGGATGAGGAAGGATGTGTTTTTCGCCCTCTTTCCCTCGTGTCCTCTCCACTTCTGTGCTTCCTGGGAACATATACAGTACCAATGACCATATTTTATTTCATGTACTATTTGTATCACCAGTTGAAAAATATAAGCCCTGCTTAACTAAAATTGGTTACAGTAAGTTGAGGTCTTCTAAGTTTCTAATACTTTGATCCTAATTTCTGGTATATGTGTATGTACTTTTTTGTTTGATTACTTTTGCGTCAAATTCTGAGTGAAAGCACTAGTACTTTGTATTGATCTGCTATGAGTTTCTTTGTTTAGTTTGTTTCTGTAAAACTTGAGTTTTTCAATTAATTTTTGTATATTTTCAGAAAGTAACATATATAACTTCGATGGGCCTGTCATCGGGGAAAAGCAAACTGCCAATTCTAAATCCTGACTAACTTTGACAATACTGGAATTTTAAATGTAAACATACATGGAAGAAGTACTGCATAAATGTTTCTAACATTTTCTGAACCACCAGATTGCTAAAATCATAGATATTGTAAAACTATGGCATGGCAACATGATACATCGGAAGGGGTATGATAAAATGGGGTTCAGAGACTTGAATTCTACTGAAATTCTGTACGCCTCTATTTCTTCAACAGTTAAACAGTAAAATGGAGGTGGAGCCCACTGACCTGTTTTCAGCAACAAATCAATGGCATCAGCATCACCATGGACATAACAACAACAAATATAAGTGGATTGGGGGAGGAAGGGAGGATTAACCGATCTGAAAACTAAAGGAGACTTAATAAAAGGTCAGACAACCAAATGATATAAGTAGTCATTGTCTAGATCCTGATTTGATAAAAAGACCTTTTGGAGAAAATCTAGGCGATTAGAATCTGAACTGAGGATTGGACATACAAAGATCATTACTTTTGTTAAGAATCATTAATTTTGTTAGGTGTGATAATGTCATTATGGTTGAGTAAGCACATGTCCGTGTGTTTTAGAGACGCTTGCTGAAATATGTAGAAACAGAATGACGTGATGGCTGAAGTTTACTTTTAGAGAACCCCCCACACCCAAAAAAAGGGAGCGTGAAAGGGGACCTGGGAAATAGATGAATCAAGTCCAGCCTAATCTTGACCATTATTCAACCTGGTGATAGGTATATGGATGGGGTTCATTATACTATTTTATTTTGTTGTTATTGTTTATGTTTGAAACTTTTCATTAAAAGAAACCCAAACATCATGTAATCCTCAAACAAAAAGGAAAACGAACAAAAAAAGAAAAGGAGGCTGTGTTAAATTTTATTGCTAAAGTCTTTTCAAAAGAGAAAACCCCATCATTCTATTTCAATGGCTGAATAGTGATGACTGTAAAAATATAAAGCTATTTTCTGTTTTGATTTTAAAAATAAAATAGTATCTAATTAAGGCTGTATTCTTATTATTACATTTTACTGATGCCTAATACATAACTGAAAATCAAGTGGAAGCAGACAATTCATGATGGAAGAACTTCAGATGAACACTTAATTTGTCAACAAATCTACACTTAATTTGTGAACAGGAAATCCCAGATCTCTAACAGCAATAAAGTAAGCTTTTCCAAACCAAAAACTCACCTCAGCTCGATGAGAGGTTGTGTGCAACGGCCTTTGCTGTGGGTTCACCCAGATCAATAAACTGCCCTTTCCCTTTATTTTTTCACCAAATAGGTTATGTGGCCGTTTTCTATCCAGGAATAATCACTGTCATCAACACTTTTTCCTTGCTGTTTGTGTATTTCTTTTCCCTTCCAAGATCTTTTCCGTTAGAGAGAAACTCAAATGTTTTTACATTTCTCATTTTGAAATTCCAGTTTCTTAGATGTGATCAGTATAACGTCTTTAGCTGTTAAAAAGTGAGCCGTTTACTTCCTTCATTCCAAATTGGGTCTCTGTGTTAGAAACTGGAGGTAACCTGTTGTACTCTGTGGGGGTGTACTGGGAGAATCTGAGTCACAGTTAAACTTCAGACTGTTCATTGGCTTAAACATCTATGTTTGTCAGAGAAAAGTGAAGGGAGACTTGTTGCATTTTATACACCCTCGTACTATTTGGCCCAGTGTTGATATTACCATTTATAGGGAGGAATGAATATGGTGGAACACAACTTCTCTGGTTACTTAGGAAAATCAAAGCTTATTATGACAGTTTTTCTATTATTGGCAATAAATACAACATTATTTTGGGAGCTGTAGAGTGAAACTTGCAAACAACCGTTTTATCAAAATATAAGGAACTTCACAGACCACCCCCTCCTTCATCCCTAGTGATTTCATCAGTACCACGGAAATGAAGAGTCTCCCTAAAGAAAGGCAGCCAGTTCCACTGCAAAGATGTAGGAAATAATAAGTGAAAACCAAGTTAATCTTTAAAAGTTGTTTATAGATTGGAATTTCTGCCTTGTTAGTGCTCAGCAGGAAAGAAAAAAAGAAAAAGAAAGCTTGTTATACTTTTATCAATAAAAATAACACTAACATCCTAATGGAAAAGAGATAAAGGTCATTAACTGAAAAGAAAATTAGAAAAATACAAGAGTTGATATATTTAGGATTAAGGTACAACCTCAGCAATCAAATAAATGTAAATTAAAACAGAAGTTTTTACATTTTTACATTGGCAAGGATAATAGAGGGTAGGTGATAAAGATAGTAAACGGTGTGGTGAGATAGACAAGCCACTGGAAAAAGTTTAAATTACCTAGCAATTGGAAATATGATATAGATTATGACTTTTAGGAATCTATCCCAAGGAAATATAATGAGATGCTGTTAAAAGTTGTGGTATATCCATAGGTTTAAATCAGTCAAAAATTCATACTCTCACAGACTCTCTAATGCTCTGAAAATGCTCACAATATAATTAAGAAGAGTAAGAGAAAACTGTGGATTTATATATATAAAAATGCATAGAAAAGACAAGAGAACATAATCCAAAGTATGCCTACTTACACTGGAAATAGTAACATTGTGATTTTATCTTCTTTGAAATACATTTCTCTATTTCCTCTATGTATTTATTTTATAGTGAATATTGGTTTAATTCCAATTTATTTACATATTTTTTATAAAAGTAACAATTACTGCAAAACTTTAACAAAACGCAACCTAAGAATACAAAGTATAAATCTGGTGAGAGACTGCTAATGTGTACAGGGTTGTTTTGAGGGAGGGATGAAAATGTTTTAAAATTGATTGTAGTGTTAGTTGCACATCTCTGAATATACTAAACACCACTGAATTGGACACTTTAAATGAGTGAATTGTATGCTATGTGAATTATATCTCAATAAAGTTGCTATAAAAAAGAAAAGAGTATAAAGATCACAGCACTGCCCCCGTCCCAAGATTACCACTACGAGCATCATGGTGTGTAGCCTTCCAAACTCATTTCTGTACCTCATACACACTTGTTTCAAGAATAAAAATCAGATCATACCATGCATATTGTTTAAAAATATTTTTAATTACACCATGTATAAGTTTATAATCAGAAAATATAATGGGACTGGAGGGTGATTAGGAAAACCAGATCCAGTCTCATCTTAACCAGCTCGGAGACCTTGAGAAATGACGCGATCTTTCAAGGACAAAGTTTTTCACATGTAAAAGGCAGGGCTGGGACGACATGAGATTTTGGTCCCTTCCAAAT
Organism: Rhinolophus ferrumequinum; assembly: GCF_004115265.2. NCBI lineage: Eukaryota > Metazoa > Chordata > Mammalia > Chiroptera > Rhinolophidae > Rhinolophus > Rhinolophus ferrumequinum. The sequence goes on from NC_046291.1 coordinate 63,995,574, forward strand.
TTAGAGTTCTGTGAGTTTATGCTTCTCTGAGTGGGGACTCAATAACAGTAGTAAAACTTTGGATATAATAACTTTGTTGTAATAACAAAGACTATTCATAAGAACTGGTAATCTTCAAGATATGCTGTTGATTTTTTTTTAAAAAGCAAAGGATAGAGTGTGTATAGCCTGCTACTATCTGTGCTAAAGCAAAAGCGAATCCACGTGTACTTTCATATGTTTACAATATTTCTGTAAGGATACACAGCAGCTGGCATTAAGGAGAGGGAACTGGGTGGCTGGGAGACTGGTGGTTCTGGAACTTCCGTTTCACTACACAGTATATCCTTTTGTTCTTGTATTTTTTTTTTTAAACAAAATAATTATAGGGAAAAATCTTGTTAACAAAGGGATATAGATGTCTTGGGTGTAATGATAAGTGATGTTAAGCAAACTTTTCACTCACTACCTGCCTTCTTGCTTAAACACTTTTAATTACTTCCCTTGTGAGACCTGCATGATTGGGCCAGGGCACCTCCATCCTTCTCTATGGACATTTTGCCACATGCTACTTTTTCTCCAGTCATGCTGGCCTTCCGTCACTTCCTAAGTATCTTAAGCTCCTTCCTTGTCTGCAGAAATGTCAAACATAGTATAGGCAACTTCAGACAATAGGCTTTTGAGGAATTGCAACTCAAGTCACGGAATTTCAAAACTGAGAGACCTCTGAAATGCAGCTCATCCCTCACTTTACACCTGAGGAGTACCTAGGCTCTATAACCTGAAGTCACCTGCTGAAGGTTACACAGCCTAAGTTTTCTGCTACATGTAATTAACCTTAGCAGCTAGCTCTCTGGAGTTTCATTAAACAAAAGTAGGTTAATAAAGAGGCAGCCTTTGGATTTTAGATATTGGTAGAATGGGGCCACACAAGGACTTGGGAAATTAATTTGATTTCTTATCCATGAACATGTCTTCATGATGCCAGTGTTCAGAGGGACCAATCAGGCAAAACAATGTTCCCTAAAAATGAAAAGCCACGGAGATACTGGATTCTACCAAGATTATATCTGAAGTATATTTGTTTAATTTGAGGAAGAAATTAATTTGATCAGCTGAGGGCATTCATCCAGGGACTAGCTTTTAAAAATCCACATCTCCACAGTGTAGCTAAATCAGCTTTAGTTAAGTAAATTAGAAACTTAAGCAGCTTCAGAACATGAGCAAGACCACGGACAGGCCTGATGAGCATCTAGCCCTCAAGGTTACAAGGAAATGGTCACCAAAGGTCACAAAGATGCAATCAAAGAATGAGAGAAGGCACTAAGTCTGATCTACCAGCAGAGCAAGAAAACACGAGATTCGAATTACATTCTCTGCATCCTGCCTCCCACTTCACAAATATAAATCCACATACATTCCTCACCAGTTAGGTGTTGCTCTATGATTATCAGACCCTTTTGAAATATGTGCATTTCTGTTTTTATAATTGTTATTATTTCTGCTTATACAAGTAATACGTTATAGAAAAGTTTGAACACACAGACATGTGTACAGAAGAAAATAAAAGTCAACCATATCCATGATCCAAAGATAACACTGCACATCCTGGAATATTTTCTTCTAGTCTTTTCTCTTTGTGTACATGTGAGTGTGAGGGATTCATGTGCTTATAAGGGTTCTGGAATTGGAATACTACCTTTGTATTTTATTTTTTTCAACTTACGCTTTATTGTTGGCATTTCCAAAATTACTAGACGATGATTACCCTTTTATACAAATCTTTGTGCCATTGATGATTATTTTCACAGCATAAATTCCTGAAATGGGATTAAAGTGTCAAAAGGTATAAATATTTTTTAAGGCATTTGATATATGTTACTTAATTTTCTTCAAGAAATCATTTCCCAGTTTACATTCTCTATAACTGTCATTTATAAAGTCAGTCTTACCAGTAGAGAATATGCTCAATTGCTAACAAATTGTGTGAAATATTTCATCTGTTTGGTTTGCATTACCTTTTCTTCAATTTTTAGAGTAAAATTTTTTCCTGATGGTCATGGTAATTTTTGTCTTTGTCCATTCATGACATCTGCCCAACTTGCTATTAAAGGCTGCATTTGGTTGATTTGTAAGAATTTTTTGTTTTGTTTAATCTATTAAAGACTTGAACCTTTTGAGTATATGTTGTAAGTAGTTTCACTACTCTGCTTTTTCCTTCTTCTGATTACTTAAAAAAAAATTTAGGGAAAAATTTTTCCATGGTTAAGCCTACCAATCTATTTCTTATATAGCTTTAATTTAGAAAGTCCTTTTCAATCCAAACATATTATCTGACTATATTTGCTTTAATTTGTCATTTAAAACAATGTTAACTCTTTATTCCTTCTGGAAATATTTTCAGAAATGGTATGAGAGGAAGCACTAACAGGATTTTCCCCAAGTGCTTCAACATCGTTTGAATGAATAATCTTTCCTTTCTGTAATGGTTTTGTGATGTCTCTTTTATCACATGGTTGGCCCATAGCCACACACTGGTTTGCATGTAACCTGCTGTGCCAGGAGGTGACTGTATTAACTTTCCCAAGTGGGAAATAACTGTAGGGCTGTTTGAGGACTCCCCGTGTAGCTCCAACAGTTCCTTGAATATGGTAGACAGCCAATAAAGTCTTGTATGAAATGAACAATTAATGAGTCTTTCATACACCTGGGAAAGTTTAACTGGAAGATTAATAAGTGTCTGTCCTGACTGGTTAAATGTTTACCTTTTGGGGAAAAGGGAGCCAGGCCTGATAGGATTTGTAGTGACCCTTTCAGGTTGATTTTTCTCTTCCATCCCCTAGTATTCTGATCCATTCACTTAGATCTTTGGAACACAGTACTGGTTTTTTTTTTTTTTTATGGGCTTCAGGATTAGGACTAAATTTCAGATGTCAAGGACATTGAATTCATCATTCTCCAAGAATAGTTATGATGCAGCTGGGTCAGTATTTCTCATGCTTGAATAATGTATAGACAGCTTTAAAAGGAAAAACAGAATCTTCATGGACCTTTATTGATACTTTAAATTATTTTTATTGCAATTATTATTTGAATAAGCTGCATGTTCTTACAGGTACATAGCCAAAAAGGATAGCGAAATCGTTTGCATGGTAGACATTCAGATGATCTAGTATCATAGTATCATGAATATGTATCATAGTTAATTTATTAATTTGTTTAAAAAATACTGTAACTGAAGCCAAAGCACAAATTTCATGGATTTCATAAAGAACTTGGAGATCCCCTAAGAGTATGTGTCCTAGTTCCAGTCTAACAAAATAGAAATAGGAGAATCACTTTACCATAAGCCACATCCAACCCTCAAACTTTGCCCTTTTTCTACGCTGTTTCTAGTCTTCAACGTTCAACTTCAATGTGAAAAATCACTAAACTAGATGTAAACCAATCTCTATATGCTTGAAACCATTAGAAAACTATAGAAAAATTGAATATGAACAAAACTATAAACCTAGTGTTTCAAATAACTTTATTTAACGAGACAGATATTGTTTTGCTGAACACCAATGTCTGCTCACGTCAGAAACCTTGGTACTGTTGCCTGATAGGAGCAGGGTTTATTTTTGGTTCTATGTGCCCATACTAAATGAACAGACTTATTAACATTTGCTCATTACTTTAACCATTATTCTTTATTTTTCTTCAAGAAATCTTTAGAAATTGAACTGTAGCACATTAATCTGTCAGGAGTCTCATCAATACCACCAGCTCTCAAACACCCCAATATTCTTCTAAAGAATTTGCTGCTGGAAGTTAGTATGTATAACTAAGCTGATTTTCGCTTTATAGGTTTTTAATAAACCATGTTCCCTTATAACACTATAAAAGCTCTCTCTAGAACCAAAATAATGGCTTCAAGATAAAAGAAGTCACTCACTTTAGTTACGTACTTCAATTATTTTAAATGAAATCAGTTCTAAAAATTACAATTTATATTCTGTATCACATCTGAGTGCAGAGAGGCTGTGGTTATTGTTTAAGTCGAAGAGCTTAACTGTAATGAGAAAGCTTGCTGCAAAATTTTATGAAATAAATTCCCCAAATTTTATAGGAAAATACTGTACAGGACTCTCAGGTTGCTCAAGACCCTGTTTCCTAATAGTTTTTGAAAGCTGTTGACTTTTAGAAATGAACATGTTGATCTGGGCATAAAGGAGGACGATATGCAGAAATCAGGAGATGCCAATTCACAATGCAGCAGGCAGTTAATTAACTAGAGTCGTGCTCCTTGAAACATACGATGGAGGAGAGCTGAGAATCTTAGAATAACAGAAGATGTATTTCGTCCAAGTTACTTTACTGGTCTGTTTTCCACCAGAGTTAAATCAATGGATTAGATGTGGGGTAAGGCAGTGGCTCTCAACAGGGGGCGATTCTGCCCCCTAGGAAACATTTGGCAATGTCTAGAGACATTTTTAGTGGTCACAGCTGTAGAAGGAAGGCGTCCCACTTGCATCTACTGGATAGAGGTCAAGGATGATACAAAGATATTTACAACGTACCAGAAAGCACCCCAACACAATTATCCTACCATATAAAGATGTCAATAGTACACAGGTTGAGAAACCCTGGATTAAGGTGTCTAAGCCAAAGAACTGCATTTGGGGTGTATCCTTGGGTGGACAGGGCTTGTGCGGAGGGCTGTATCCTTGTGTATCATCCTGCTCTACACACACACGCGCGCACACACACACACACACACACACAGAAAATCAACCGATCAATGTTACAAGTCTACAAGAACTACCCAGAATCCTCCCAGATAATCTCCTGAAATACAAATTAGTCACAGGAAAAATCAGAAGGTTTTTTTGCATTGAACCAGTCACACAAGAAGGAACCACTACTGAAGGAACAGTTAAAAGGACAACAGGATTCATTAGTTCATTTATTCACTTATTCAGCAAACCTTTATTGAGTACCCACATGTGCTACTCTGCTAGGTGTGATACATTGTGAACACAGCCAAACCTGGTCCCTGCCCTCATGGGGCTTACAGACTAGAAGAGAAGGTTACCAACAAAGGGCCAGTAAAATGAGGACTCCGTAAATGTACAGGACTTAGGAACATTTACACAGCAGCTTGAAAAGCGTCCACATGTGTCTAATCTCATTTGAACTGCACAACAAACTTCATGAGACAGGCTCTATTCCCTTCTTCCAGAGGTTAAAAATGGGCTCAAGGTCACACAGTTTCTAAGTGGCCACGGCTGACACTTCAACCAAATCACACTGATATCCCTGTTATATTCTTCTAAAGAGCAAGACTACATATAGGCACTCTTGCTTTATCTGACCTGGAATTTCCTCTCCAGATCTCCATCAATTATATAGGAACAAAGCCCTTCCCCTTTAAAAAAATAATAAAGCACCCAGCCTTCTCCATCTTCTTGCTTCTGTAATACCTGGGGATTATTTTCTAGCTGTTTCATCTATGTATGTTTTGTGTTCCTCATTAGATTGTAAATTCCTGACCTGCAGGGCCCAGATCTTCCATTTCCTTTGCAATCTTTTGCAGTACTGCAGTCACCCAATAAATGCCTGCTGCATAAATGAACCTGTAGAGATAAAAATACTTTATGGTATTCCCATTTATGGCTTTCATGCTTGTATTTTGCTTTGTGATAGGACTGTGCATAAGCTTCTAGAGGGCAGAGAAAATGGTTTAGTGCTTTCCTTACACTCAGCAGGCACCATGCAAAATTTGATCCTTGCATGCCTTTTTGATGCTCTGGATAATATTAGCACACTGGAGTGTTTTCGTGTATCTAAGGACCGAGGTTGTCAGCCTCTCTGTGGCGGGGAATGTTTCTTCCTTTCCACTGTAAGCTCCCATGGCGCCTAGGACCGGGCTAGACTACTGCAGAAGCCTCCTCCCCTCACCAACCCGCATATTTTTATTACTAAGGAGGCCGACTGAGAAATGGCAAGCTCCAGCATAATCCGACCTTGCGAGGAAATAAGTGGAAGGGGATTTGAAGGCAGGTCAGAAATGGCCTGGATGTGAATGCCGAGGCTTCTCTCTGAGAATCCAGCCTAAGTCTAACAAGCAGGAGTCCAGCCGCGCGCCTCCCGCAGTCCCGGGGCCGGGAGGCAGCCAGAACCTCCCGCCCGCTCACCCCGGGAGCTGTCCAGACGGCCCCGCCCGCGCCTACCTGGGCACTCACCCGCGCCGCGACGCCTCTCCTCCTCCCACCCCGGTCGCGGGAGCCCGGCTGGGGCCTGCCCCGCCGCCTCCGAGGAGACCCGCGGGCGGCGCGCTCGCCGCCTCCTCCGGCCCCGCCAAACAGCGCGGGGGCGCGCCGGGGGCGACGAGGTCAGGCTCGGCGGGACTCCGCGAGCTCGCCACCGGCCGGGCGCCTGCAGGGGGCGCGGGGACCGCCCCGCCCCGCTGCCTTCCCCTTCCCTCCCGGCTCCCTGGATCTGCGCCGGGAGGAAATGATGTGTTGCTGCCTGGTTAATCACAGCTCCAGACACTCATTGGCCGATCGCTCCGCAGCCACTTCCTTCTCCTCCTCCTCCCGCTCCTCCCGCTCCGGCTCCTGCTTTTTGCAGCCGCCGCCGCCGCAGCAACCTCCCCCTCCGCGCTGGGGGAACTTTTCTACTCTCTGTGGTCGTCTCCCCCAACGCCCCCAGGGCAAGCCCCCACCCGCCGGCCCGCCCCGCCCGCGGCCGTCCTCCCTGCCCGTGCCGCGGCGCTTCGGGAAGTTTATTCCGCCCGCCCTCCTCCCCTTCCTTCTCCTCCTCCGCCTCTTCACCCCGCCTCCCCTCCCTCCCTCGGCTCTTTCCCCGGGGTGGCTGCCGCTGCTGCTGCCGCCGCTGCCGGGCTGCTCCTCGGCCAGCCGTGCCGGCCCGCGGACTGGAAAGCGCCTGGCCCCGCGCACCGCTCCGCTCCGCTGCAGCCTCCTCTCGGGGCCGGCCGCCGGCCCTTGGCCCCGCAGAGTTCCGGGCTCCCCCGCCGGCTGCAGCGCCCCGCCCCGCGCCCGCCGGGGCCGCCCGCCCGGTGCCGCGCCGACCTGCAGCGCCCGGCTGGCTCGCACTCCGCCTCCCCCGGCTCAGCCCCCGACCGCGGCGGGACCAGAGGTGAGGGCAGGTCGCCGGCCGAGCCTGCCGGAGCCGGGTGGATCGAGGGAGGAGGGAGCCTAACGGGAGAAGAGGCTGGGATTGGGGGTGGGAGGGTGGGCGTCTGCGGTGCCTCCCCTTCGCTTTCATTCCTTTCTCCCCCAAGCTCGATCCCCTCTCGGTGGGGGAAGCAGCCGCGGAACAAAACTGTCTTGCGTTGGGCCTGAACTGCTGGTGGGCTATGGGAGAGGGCAGAGGCATGGAGTGTTGGCGGGGGGGGGGGGGGGTCTCTGGTTTGGTGTGTGTGTGTGTGTGTGTGTGTGTGTGTGTGTGTGTTGAACTCCTTCAGTCTGTGCGCCTCTGACTTGTAAATCGATCTGGCCGCCCGACCACGGGTCTCACCTTCCTAGCTGAGCTTGGTAGGGAGTAAAGAGATGGGCGAAACACCCCCACCCTCAAAATATCCGTCGCTTCCAAAAGGAATTTTCTGCTGGAGAGACAGCCAATAAACTCTGCTCAACTCCCTCCCTCCCTCTCCGTTCTTCCTAGCTGCAGTTTCAAAAAGCTTCAAAGCCAGGAATGTGGGATTCATCTTCCGATCCCCAGAAGGCAAATGTGGTTACAGATGTTGCACGGTACTTTGCCAAGTTTAAAACCCTTCCTTCAACACTGTAACAAAAACAGTGAGGCTAGAACCCTGGGTGCGCTGGGGAGAGATGTGGGTCTCTGGGGCTGCCCTATTCACCACCTTCTGTTGGGTTCTAGACGGGCTCAGCTCTGTCCACTTTGTGCACTATATGTCTCCCCCCTCCCTTTTCCCTGGAGTTTTGAATACTTCTTGCATAGGAGAGAAGCTATAGAGGAAGCTACTTAGGGAAGATAACATTCCACTTAGTAGCAGAAGAAAAGCCTTGGGTTAAAAAGTTGTGCTTAATTTAGCTTTTGGAGAGAGGTAGCAAAGTAATACAATGGATTGATTATTTTTTTCGGGCTTTTTTTTTTTTTTTTTGAGGTGTGTGTGATGGGAGTTAGATGATGAGAAAAATGATTGACCTCATACATATTTTGTATATTTTTGAAAAGAGACCTCCAATTGAGACATAGACACAACCCAGTGGTTTTAAAGAACCCTGTCCCTGTTCACTGCTCTGACAGCCCAGGGAAGGCGGTGGCAAAAAATAGACACCACCTCCCTTTTCTCCCAGAAAAATTCTTCCTGGAAAGATGGTGTTAAGAAATTTCAGAGATGGGCTGATCTAAGTGGCGGGCCTTAAATGGAAGCACTATAGTATGTCCTGGCACTTGTCTCTGGAGGTGGGTGGCTGGCCAGGGGCCCGGGCTTGGGCAGCCAGCGGACACTAGACTTGTGCTGACCTCAGACACTGGGTTTGCCGTCCAGCTTTACAGTATGCTTAAGTATGAAATACGGGCCTCACACATTTCACTGATGGGGACATTGGGGTCAGGAAGTTACTTTAGGTCTAGACAGGACTTGGATCACCCAGCTTTTAAGATCAAATCACTTTTTTTTTTTTTAAACTCAGTCCTCTCTTACATTAACTCTTTTTTTTAAAGCTATGTCTGTCTGTTTTTTTTTTTTTTTTTTTTTATTGGGGAATATTGGGGAGCAGCGTGTTTCTCCAGGATCCATCAGCTCCAAACAGGGTCCATCAGCTTCAAGTCTTGTCCTTCACTCTAGTTGTGGAGGGTGCAGCTCAGCTCAGTCGCTGTTTTCAATCTTTAGTTGCAGGGTCACAGCCCATCATCCCATGCTGGAATTGAACTGGCAACCTTGTTGAGAGCTCATGCTCTAAACGAACTGAGCCATCCCTGACGCCCCCAAGACCAAATCACTTTTTTGTGATTCATTTGTTTCTGTTTTCTGTCCTGGAATTAAAAAAAGGAAGTCTTTTAAAGCTGAAATATGTAGGCCTTAAACTGATGGAATTGTGTGTTGGATAACAGCATTTGTACTGTCACCCCTCATGCAAATACTCAAAGGTGATGAATGATGTTGCAGTAAACTTTGGAGACAGGGCAAAAATCAAGGGCTGGGATGGGTATAGACCGGGTTCCTGCTTTCCTTTTCCAGCACTATGGGTGAGTTTTACTTGAAATGTAGAGAGTGTTTTTAAATAAAACTTGATTTAGGTAGTAGTTTTACAACTTTTGTACTTTGTTAGAGAGTGATCATTTGAATCCAAAGAAGCTTCTTGTTATCTCTAAGTAATAATTTTAAGAGAATAGTAAGGAAGTGGAGTAAAGATGGAGGAGTATGCTACATTTAGGATTGTAATTATAGGCATAAGTTGGAGGTATTGCAAATTCAGTTCCAGACCACCGAGATAAAGTGAGATAAAGCGGGTATTGCAACAAAGTGAGTCATAGTAATATTTTTGCTGAAGGGTCTTGCCTTCAATTTGTAAAAAACGAAACACCTGTGAAACACAATAAAGTGACACACAATCCAACCAGGTATGCCTGTAATTTCAGAAGTGAGGAGCTTAATTTCATTAATAGCATTGTGATGACTTTTTTTCCCAAAGTTGTGATTTCCTAAATTTTTGCGTCTGTCCATGGAACAGATAACAGTGTTGAATCAGTAAATAGAGACTATGCCTCTACCTTACCCTAGGTTGCACTGAACTAGTTCTGTGACGGTCATGATAGGCTTCTAGGTAAGGTTGGCTTGAGTAGGCGAGCCTTACTGGGGGAGGGAGGAAGGGGCAGAAATGGATTTGAAAAATGATCCTGCTATTCAAGGTCACGATGGGAAGACGGAATCAATGCGCGTAGCTGTACTGTCCTTTAGGCAAAGAGGTGCTGGGACCTCCGAACAGCCCTCTGTGCTTGTTCTGCTGTTGGATCCCTGCATGTTGATTTTTATGTGAAGAGATCAACGTGCAACTTGTTAGCAATTAGAGAGAAGTAAACCAGGCACAGTGCTCCGCTCTTTACATGCACTTTTCCATGACATTTTCACAACAGTCATATGTTTTGTTATTATTTCACTCTTTTACAATAAGAAATTGAGGCTTGGCAAAATTAAGTGAAGAAAAAGTTGTAGATCTAATGAATAGTGGAGCCGGGACTTGAACCAGGATTTTGTGGGACTCTCTACTTTCGCCAGTGTTTGCTCAATTTTATTCATTCTTACAGTGTATTCATGAGTTTACCTTAGCTAAGTGTCACTTTGTCTATTAATTATGTTTTTTGTTTTAAAGCGACAATTCACCTTTTTGGAAAACAAAACTTAAAGATATCTTTTCAGAGAAAACTGTATTACTGCCATATTCCTAACTCACTTGTTAGGAAGAGGAGGTAATTATAAAGATGCAGTCATACTTCTAGGGAAACCCCAAATTCAGGATAATGATTATCTGGGGAGTGTGTATGTGTGCGCGTGTGTGTGAGCGCGTGGGCACGCATTGATGGGAGGAGGTAGGGAGATATACAGTATTGGTGATACACACAGAACGAATGGCTGATTGACAGGACCCCAGGTGATCATTTTAAAGCAAAGCTGATTGTTGTCATATCCGAAATAAGATCGAGGTGCATCCCCTCCTCTCTTTTCTCCTGCTTCCATGCTCATTTCCTGTACAGGTTTTCTCAGCTATCTGGAAGTAAAGCATTCCAATGGAACCTTTTGTAAGCTGAGATCACATAAAGCAAAAAATCAATTACTATTAATTTACATGAAAAAAAATTTTGAGCATTCTCAGACCCCAAAAAATAACCTACTAAATCATAGCAAGTAACATATGAGAACTAAAATAACAATGTATACTAAAAGCAGGAATGCACAGAATAAATCGAGATAAAGCACAGGGGCTCACAGACACAGATGAAAGCTATGGCAGCTTGACGCTGAGATGCTGAGTGTGGTTTCTGGGAAAGAAGCTTGTGGGTCCAACTTTCACTGCTCAGGGTACCTGCTGCCTCTGTAAGGATCCTTGCAAAGCAAATACATATTTTCCTTTCGGCTTCTTTGGTAAAAGCGCAAATCCTCTTCCAATTTTTTTTCCAGGTAGTGAAAATAGGTACTAATGTAGATCTTTCATAAAAGCAAAGTGGCATAACATGAACTTTTGGAAAAGTGGGGCATACCTGTATTGTGACTAAAATAATAGCATGAGCTTCTGCGTGGTTTCTCCTGACTGCGGTTTTGGGAGAACTGGCACTTCTCAGCATCACCTTGCCTTACGCATCTTATGCTCCGGATGAGGCAAAGAATGCTGTCATGAAGTGTTAAAATGCTTTCGTTTTGACCTAGTGCTAAGTATGACCATTCAGCCCCAGAAGTTGGTTTTTCAGTTAAAGCAGTGTCTGGGTAAAACGTTGACAGCATTAAACTGGTGAGACTGGGAAATAAAGCCATCAGAGATTTTAATTGGAGTTCACATAGTCTCCTGTTTTATTTTCCCAAAGCAAGTATTGGGCACTATGGCTTTATTCCTGGAAATGAGGACTTGAATTGGGTTTCCTGGTACAAAAATGCCTTCTTTGATCTCTTGGAGTGAAAACTTTGTGTTCCTTTCTGTGGCCAATTCCAGCTCCCCGAAGAACCAAGTGGAAGGTTTACCTCTTCTTTTTTAGCTGTTGGCCATACACTGCTCTTGCTTGCCGTGCTTGTTTAAGAATCAGAAGTTCCAAACCAGGATTTGGCTGTTGGAAAGGGCATTCGAGTTAAAGACTCCTTTTCAAAGAGCTTCATCAGGTTGGTGTGGTTGGCACATCGTGGCCTTTGGTTCAGATGGGATGTAGTTTTGCTTGAACTTACGCTCTCATAATTAACTAATAAGAGACCCAGCCGCTTCCTTTTTGAAGTTAAAACAAATACTCCCCTTGTCTCCAATATTCAAACTGACTGCAAAGTTGAATAATATTCCTGTGCTCTTATATGCATTTCTGGAAATCTGAGCTTGTTGATACGTCTACAGACTCTTCTGGGATCCATGAGAGCTTTGTTTTTCAGAGCCACTACCCCCCGTTTGTTTGATTTTGGGGTTTCAGTCTCTGACCAGCATTCCACTTTGCCCATTAGGGTTGCTTCATTGTTTGCCCTGGGTATTTGGCCTTCATTTCTGTGGCTGGGAAAGTGACTTTAAATTTTAGCCTTTCCAAATTGTGTGGAGGTTCATGCCGTAGGTGAAGGTTGTTTTTTTGTAGGATGGGACAAGGTCATAGGTTCCATTTAGCACAGGTGTCCTGATGTGTCTCCAAGAGTTCAGCTCGCTCATCACAAGGCCAGGCCTCAGCTGTTCTGTTCCTCCGCGTTGCCCTTCCCCCCACTTTTAGGGAGAGCCAAATTCTTCAGGGCTCAGAGTAATCTCATTGCAAGAAAGAATGCTTCCCGGATTTTGCCTTTTGACATTTCCTTAGCGTTTTATCATCTTCACTACTTATTCTGGGACTTGATTGATCTCTTTGAGGGCAAGGACTTCAAGTTATTTATTCCTCCATTTATTTGTTCTACACAATTCATTCCCCTTCACCAATTTAAAACCTTTTACATTCTCTCACTGGGTTCCTTGAAGGCGAGAACTGTGTCTTATTCATCTTTTGTGTATCTTTTGCGCCTAACACAATGCCTGGCCCAGACCACACCGTCAATAAGTCCTTTTTTAATTGCCAAGAGAATGAGTGGAGGATAGCACGTTATTGGAGCAAAGGAACCCAGTCCTGTAGGGAATCAGCCTCAGAGGAGGTGACACCAGACACAGTGGACCTTAAGGACGAGTTTGGGAAATGAGGACCAAAGACATTCTAGGTAAAAGGAACTTTTCTTCATACCCCGTTATACAAGATATTGTAATTTGTACTTAGTGAATTCAACAAAAATCTACATGTATGTTTCCTTTTTAGATTGTTTTGGATTTAAAGATGACACCTTCTTTATTAGGAAGAATGTCTGAACTAATATTTTATATCCCACAGAGCAAGGAATCTTGCGATACCGTGTATGGCTGGGACGCAGACTCCTGGTGAATCAACTCCTTTACACTGACTTTCTCTTGTTTATGTTCTAACAGTTGACAGTGGAAACTGGTAGGCAGAGCTCATGTGAGAGGTGGAATGTGGACAACCTCTTTGGAAAATGGATGGAATCCAAAGTAAACTCCTCTTTTGATAGGTCTGAAGGGCTGCTTTGAGTGGGCATCTGACTTAGACCGTTTCCACTTGAATACTTGATGGCTGGTGTCTTGCTCCTCTGTGAAAGCCAAGATGGGCCTTTGCTAGCCACCGTGCAGCATGGATGCCATTGAAAATAAGATTGCGCTAGTTTTTGTTTCTTCTTCTTTTATAGCCAATTATGGAAGAAGTATTGATTGAACTTCTCACAAATAACCTTGACTTTGAGGAGAAATGTACAGAAAGGATAAAGAAAGGTAGGGTGGTCTTGGATGAGACTGGATATTAGATATGGGGTGATACTTGGAGATTAGAGAGTGGGTGGGGGTACTGAGAAAAATGTGCAATAGAAAGAATTTGAGAAACAACATTTTCGGTGTAGAGGGGCTGGATTGAGGAGGTATTTTAAACCAATCTAACACTGAAGCTACCACTCTAGTAGTTATTATTGAATGTTGTTACACTCTGGGTGAAGATGCAATGTGCCTGCTTGTTCATTCTCCTTAAGTGGTAGGTTAAGGTTCAGAAGGAAATAGGTACCACCAAGAAGGCTGGAGCTTTTGGACTTGTAACTTGATGTCAGAAACTTACACAACATAGAAATAAACGTAGGAGCAGTCAATAGGAAGAAAAAGTATAGGTGATTATCTAGAGTGATCCTTATCTTCCTTTTTGGGAATAAGGAAAATGGTAAGGGACAAGTGTGCCAAATGATAGTTTTTTTATATGCTTCTCTGGACTTGAACTGAACTGTTGTGCACAACAGGTGGCAAGATCAAATATTCTCTGACTTTATGAGTATAGTATAGTAAAAATGGAAAATCTCAGTCCCCAGAAATTATATAAACATGAATGTTCAATGTCAGTGTTTTAAAGACATTTTGACTCTTGGCATTCATTTTACATCATGACTAAGTACACACACATATACACACGCATATTACAAATAAAGCTGAATTGCAGGTTTTACAAGACAATATTGCAATGCTTCCTAATTTCTATTCAATTTTTATTAAAAAAAAATTCTGGTCTCTGTCTACTAAATTGATTTCGCATCCTGCTAATGGGTTCTAACCAGTGTTAGAAATCAGCCTTAATTTTTTTTGTTTATTGAACAGTGGCTAATCTGGATGAGAATTTTGGTTTTCTTTTTGTGTGAGTCTCAATTATTCTACAGATGGACCACACCCCGCTGCTCTCCCCATCCCACCCTGTTTTCTCTGTGTAGAGGGTCTTTGCTTGTTTCTCCAAATCAAATTAAAGTGTCTAATATGTGCTTGGGACCAGCCCCAAGAGAGCATCTTCACCTTGATCCCAATCAGCAGTAAAGGTGGGGCTAATTACTTTAAGTTGGTGGCAGGAGCCACTTAGCTCCCTGTTTATTTAGATTATATTTGAATGGGATGGTGCCTTTCAGTGGTAAGGGGACAGCAGGAGTACTTGTACCAAAAGGATTGGAGGGAAGTGGGGATGATGAGCCCATACATTTATTGTTCAGCAATGCAAAACAAGGTTAGTAGGGGATAGTAAAGGAATGCTTACTTATAGCAGTCAGAGATGTAAGAGCTTAATCAGTAGCAGCAGCCATCATTGTTATCATTGTCCTTAGTAAAATTTCCCTGTGTTGCCGCTGCCTCTTTATCTTTTCCCCTCTTTGTCCTTCATGGATTAAGCAAGCGTTTATCAAGTTCCGTAAAACTAAGTTGAACTTAAGGTGTACTTGAGTAAGGGATTGGAGAATCACACATCTAATGATAAATGGCAGAATGCTGAGTATCTGGGTCACAAGAAGCAGAGGGATAAGGGTCAACCAACACCTTTCAGGAAGTGGCTGTTTGGCTGCCCTTGGAAAGAGGTACCATTTTGATGTTATCATTTTGAGAGGTGTCAACTATGTATGAGTAGGTTGTGGAATACGCAACAATTCAAAACCAGGGAATGGGGCATGTCCATGTGCGATAGTTGGCTTTTGGTTAGGAGCCACGTGGTACAAAACATAGTTGTACATATTTTTAATCACAAGAATCAGATGCTGTGCCGTGAGGTGCAGCTTCTTGGGGAGGCATCAAGACTTGAGAGGCACCTGGAAGGAACAGCAGATTGACGTGTCCTGCAAAAAAGTCCAAATTTCTACCTGCTTCTGGAAAATTGAGAGCGCTGGCGGCACCAGGCCTGCATTCCTACAGGATCCTGCCAGAGCTCCTTGTAATTGTGTCTGTCTGAAGGGACATCTATGCTGTGTTCACCACAACCCCAGCTCATCCTGTTTTCTCCCAGACAGTGAGGCCCAGTGTCAGTGGCTTCTCCCTTCTTTCCTTCCCTGCCTCACTGTATGCTAAGTGCATTGTCCCTATAGGCCTTCTCTAGGCCACAGATGATTAGTCTAATGGTGAGGGTGGATGTCTAGCAGCTAAGGGAAATGAGAGGAGGTGGAATTAGGGTTTTGGCCTTGGGCTGAAGTAGACATTGGGTGAATACATCATTTTTGTGAAGAGAGGGAGGGATAGATGGGGAGCAAATGTTACCTGACTTTTGGAACCTGGATGACTGGGAGAATGGTGTTGAGTTTTAAAGGGAAGGTTGTCGAGAGGAGCTGGTTTGGGATAGGGGAGCTGGTTTGGGATAGGGCATGCTGTTGGGGTTTTGGTGGAACAAGGACAAAGAAAAGGGTTTCTTGAGTCGAGTGAGGAGTGGGAAACATGGCAGTGGAACGCTGGCAATAAGGATTGGATCTGTGGCTTCGTATTGGTGATTGGATGAGAGGATGGAAAGGCTGTGCTGGGACGTTGGATCTGGGGGAGAGGTCCCTTTTGGAAATAGGAAGAAGTGGGTTAAGGTCTGAATGATAAAATAAACCAGCTACAAACAGTTCAAAGTCTTTTATTGACTTTTTGGGGTCAAGTGACCTATCTTGCAAATAAATCAAATGTTTATCCTAATAAAGGAGTACAATAACAGTCTTAGACTTTTGAACATGGGAGCCGATAAACATCTGCTTACAGAATCAAAGACAGGCATACTGTTTGATGGATGACATCTGTAACTTATGTTTATGACTATTTTCGCTAAGACTTATGCATTTAGGTGACAAGGCTTCTAAAGATGATGTTTTTTTGTATCATAAGTGATAGACAAAGTGGTTGCTACAACCCTAAAATGAGGAAATGTGCCAGAGGA
This sequence comes from Rhinolophus ferrumequinum, assembly GCF_004115265.2. Taxonomy (NCBI): domain Eukaryota; kingdom Metazoa; phylum Chordata; class Mammalia; order Chiroptera; family Rhinolophidae; genus Rhinolophus; species Rhinolophus ferrumequinum. The sequence goes on from NC_046291.1 coordinate 64,011,987, forward strand.
GAATGACTGCCTGGCATTTACTTTTGCCTTTAGCCAGGTTAGAATGAAATGTCCTTTCCGAATTCGTATGATATATATTTTTTTTCTTATCTAGGTGTGGTTGTTTGGGATTCCCGCCAACTCATTGTTACTTAATCAGTGAGGTCCACCCCAATTGCTCCCCTTCTTCCACTTGCTTCTGTTATGATCCATAAAGATCTTGTTGTTTTCGGATATTTTAAGTCACAAGTGGAGTGAATCTTCTCAGATGTGTGCATTGCACATGGAAATCTTCCTGGAAGGAATTTCATTTGTTCTCATAGAGACTTTTGTTTTGAACGCTTCAGTCTCCTTTTTGGGCCATACAACTGTTTTGTTGTTTTTTTTAATTTAAGTTGGTGTTTTTGTTTCTAATTCATAGATAGCTCTATTTCATTACATGTGCCTGTTAATACTGGTTCCTATAAATTTTTTTCTTAAAAATCATATTACGATATTTTATGCTTTAGAAATGATATTTATGTTACATGTGCTCTATGTAAGATTTAAAGGGTAGGAAGGGTGTATAGTGAAAGGTAACTTTTGTTCTCCAGCCTTCTACTTTACCTTCCTGGAGAAAAACCATCATTAAAACTAATTGTATATTTTTCCAGTGATAGTCTTTACCTTTACAAACACATGCTAATGTGTTTTCCTATATATAGTGTATCATATTCTGCACATTTCGGTTCTGTACCTGGCTTTTTTCACTTAACACTTTATCTGGGAAATTTTTTTGCTATCAGTTTAAACAGTTTTCCTTGTTCTTCTGAAAGGATTCCGTTGTGTGGACATATCATAATTTGTTTCACCAGTCTTTTACCTGTTGTTTTAGGTAGCATTATGTGTTAGCAATATTGCAGTGACTCTCCTTATGTGTACTATTATACCTACTTATTGATTTATATACAGATGGACTGTGTTTCCCTGAAAATAAGACCTAACCGGAAAATAAGCCCTAGCGTGATTTTTCAGGATGACTTTCCCAGAACATGCGCCCTAATGTGTCTTTTGGAGCAAAAATTAATATAAGACCTGGTCTTAATTTTGGGGAAACACGGTATATGGGGAGCTATCTCTACCTCCTGTGTTTCTGGCGGTAAATACCAAGGATTAGAATTGCTGAATCAAAGGGTATTTACATTTTAAATTACAATATAGGTTGTACCTTGAACTGGGTTTTTGAGTTGTATTAGTGAAGCAGTGTGGCATGATGGAAATGAGAAAGCAACCCCTAAGACTCACGCACTAGTTTGATCGCCAGTGTAAACCAACTTCGTGACCCAAGAAAGTCACTTTCTTAACCTTTTTCTTCATTGTACTTTTCTTTTCTCATCTGCCAAGGACATAGACTCAGCTATTTCTAAAGTTTGATAATTTGTTGATTCCTTCAGTCTCCCTTCTTTCTGGTCCTTCCAGGAAATGGACCTTGATGTCTTTTTTTTTTTTTTTTTCCCACTGTGTAAGTTTTGAGTTGGTGAAGAACCCTGGGCTTTCGAAGCCTTGCTAACCACAGCTTTACTTTGATTGTTTTAAAACACTGTCTGGTTTATGCTTTAAGTTAAAAGCAGAGTTTATATGGCCAATTATCTTTTTTTTTTTTTTTTTAAATACGGTGAATGGTAAGTGGGTATTTAATGACCAAGAAATTCATGTAGTCAGCTTTTTGTTATTGATCAAAAATAGAGGCAATGGATTTTTAGACTCAGGGAAAACATTTTATTTTTATAGTAACTTAAAAGAAAAGCAATAGGCATATGATAGACTGTCTTTAAGCAACATATTGTTTATGTTCACTTTGGAGCAGACCAGAAGAGTCATCTTTTGATCTTTCAAAGTATTTTGTAATATGAAGAAAGTAAAATAAGGGTTATTGGAACATTTGAGGTATTTACCTGGTATAGTTTAATAAGATGGTTAGATTTTCTGGTGGTTACCAAATTAGATGTATTTAAAAATTCAAGCCCAAGTAAATAAAATCTAATATAAAATTCATGTTTATTTCCTGTACTGCATTTTTTTTCTTTCGAATTGGCTCCCCCAAATTAAGCAACATCCTGGGTTTTTTTTTTTTTTTTTTGAAAGACTTGGAAATTTTGGGCTGCTAATGTAAATGTAATTTTCTGGGAAAAGATTTTGAGCTCTTAGTTACTCATTAAAAAAAAAATCACTTACTAAAGCTCTTTAAGTATACAAATTTATTCATCTAGCTGTAGAGTAGCAAAAAAAAGAAAAGAGAAAAATGGAAACACAAATTTTCTACAGTGACCTATATGTATATAACCTTTATATGTAACATACTCATAAAATGGAATATTATGCAATCACAAAAATTTTATTTTAGAAGAATTTTCAGGGACAGATCTCACTTTAAAAGTTATCTCCTCAAAGAGGCTTTTGTTGGCTTTCTGTCTAGTGAGATTCTTCCTTTTTTTCTATATCTTGCATCTACTACCATATATACTGCCAGTCTATCTGTAAGTAAATACCAAGAGCAGGGACTATGTTTGTTTGGTAATGTTTATGTGTGTGTGTGTCCTGTACCTAGTACACTGCCTTTTCCATAGTAGGCATGCAGAGATTTTTGGACTGAATGAATTGACCATGGGAAGTATACAAAATAACATGCCTCAGAAAAAGCAGGGTACTAAAACAGTACAATTCCATACACGTAAATTATGTACAGTTCCATAGCACAATACCATAAACATAAACAAATATAAAACATAGTACAAGTCTATATTTGTAATTATATACATATAGATGTAGAGGAAAAAAAAACTGATAGGAAAGAAACCAAAATACTAACAGTTATCATCTCTGGACTGTGGATCATGCATAATTTTTAAGAGAAATCTTTAACTGTAATACAAATGAGTGAAATAAATATTGGAAGATTTTGTCACCTCAATAATGTATTTTACCCTTTCAATATTAAAAGTGATCACCTTACCTAAAATGATATATGACAATATGATGGCCTTTTGTCCTCTTGAAAAATGTACTGTATCTCTGCAGTATGACAGGTTTTATATCTGCTTTAGAATTAAATTATGATCTGAGAGTTGCACTTTTACGGAACTCGTTTTAATTTCACATCTGTTGAAGTTAAAGGGTAGTGAAAGTATATTAGATCTAGTACAAGTGTCTAATTATAATTATTGACACATTTTCAAATACTCTCTTAAGTGTGATACATCGCCCATGATTTTGACAGCTGTGGCTACATTAAATCTGCTGGAATACCCTTTTCACAAAGGTTTGTTAAAACTTAAAATTGTGAGAAGGATTCTCTGTGAAGGAGATGAACACAGATTTAGAGGTCAAATGGTGTTTCGTTTTCCACTGTGCCTGGTGATTTTAGTCTGTTAAATGTTAATCAGAAGATTATCTGGGTTTAGTTTTCATTTCAAGAAACCTGGGAATTTAATTTTTTTTTTTTTTGTATAGTATAACAAAGTAGGTAATGGTATTTCTTTGTGATTTGACTCTACAAGGTGAACACAGATTCGACTTATTTCTCTTGTTGAAGGTCCTCAACCACAAAACTCCAAACCCACAGAATTGATTCTGTGTACAACCTTGTTTTCTAAAAGTCTTCCCTAGACCAAATTCATGCACTGTTTCCTTTGCGTGGCTACTCCTTCCTTCCGTGTAGGTTTTGTTGAGTAACTACTTTGTGCCAGGCACTGAGCATATAAAGACAAGAAGGCTGTCAGAGAGCTCACTTGGGAGAGGCAGAAAAATATTTTTCAACAGAGCAAAGCACCAGAATGGACCTCGAAACATAAAATAACACTGGAATGTGCAGTTCTGTTTGAGAGGGCATTGGAGGTCATCTTTTCTGGGGAATGATGTTCTCAGGCCTCTTGAAGGTTGAGTAGGAAGTTATCAGGTGGGAAAAGTGCCTTGGAAGCACAGGGGCTTACAGGAAAGACAGCATCCTTTAGAAGTGAACATGCCCAGAACCCTGCTATTCAAAAGTGTGACCCTGGGTCAGCAGTGATGGCCTCATTTGGGAGCAAGCATCACTAGAAATGCAGAGTCTCAGGCCTACCCCAATTCTACTGAATCAGAATCAGCATTGCAGCAGTATCCCCAGGTGATTCAAATGCTTCTAAAAGTTTGAGAAACATTCCACTAGAGCACAGGAAGGGGTAAAAGAAGGGAGAGCTGGCAGAGTAGACCACCTGCTAAGGAGTTTGGATTTTTTTAAAGTGTGGAATTGATAATGAAGAAGTAACGTTATCAGATTTATATTTTCCTAAAACTGGAAGTACAGACAAGGCAACATTTAACAAGAAGTTTCTCAAAACCTCAATCAAAGTACAAAAAATGATTTTCAAATATTTTGAGAAATGCATCCTTCTCTCAGACAGTGTAAATAACCATAGTACATTGGAGGTTCTGAGAAACTGGCATTAAGTGGAAAACCATTAACTTAATCTTTTATCTTGGGATATCCCTGGGGTCTTTCAAGTTTATTCCATAGAGGAAGCATTTGTAGCCACACAGCTGTTAACACCCCGGGAGAGTGGATAGCATTTTGCTGAACGTATTTTGGGAAATGCTAACACTCATTCCCAAACTTAAGACACTGCCTTGTGTGAGTAGGGTGACCAGCTGTCCGGTTTGCCTGGGACCAAGGGGTATCTTGAGATGCCTGACTTTCAGTCCTAAAGTCCTGGGCAAACCAGGGTGAGTTGGGCACCCTTTCTGTTTACCCTACATATGACTGTTTACTTAATTTCTTTAGATGGGCTTAGCCTTTTAAATGCCTATGTCAGGCTTATTATAATGGAGTCATTCCCAAATTTGTCTGCACATTGGAAGCGCCTGGGGTTTTCCAGACCTGATGTTTATCCCCAGCTGACAAATTTGTGATTTAGTTGGTCTGGGATGTACCCCAGGTGGTGACAGTTTTAAAAGTCCCTTGGTTATTCTAACGTGCCTGAAAGTTTGTTCAAAGCAGGTATACCTGTGAGAAATGTAGTCTTGCTGCTCACCTTGAGAATTTATTTTAATATGTAATAGAAAAGAGCTTTAACCATTAAAAGAAAAAAGTTTAAGAACCATCTAGCATCATGTTGGGAGACCACCAGTAGTACATGTTCCACACTTTAAGAAACACACATGTGGAGGCAGGGGGAGCAGCAGTCTGGCAAAGAAACAGGGAGACATGTAGCTGGAGAGGATAGTGGACGTTTCAGAGCTGTGGTGACTGGTCTGATCTGTGGGGTGGGGTCAAAGGAGGGGAAGATCAGGGTATTCCTGGGGGTAGATGGTGATCACATAACCGAATAAGGAGAGGGGAATGCAGGAAGGGGACTCAATCTGACAGGTCCTGCTGGAGAGGCCTTGGGACATCCAGGTGGAGCTGTCCAACGGGTAGTCAGAAGAAGAGTTACAGCTCAGAAGAAAGGGCTCAGCTGGAGACTGATGAGAGCCTGTTCAGGTCCAGGTGGCAGTGAAGTTCTAGGTGGGGATCAGATTGCCTGGGGAGAAGGATGAGAGGGTGATCTGCCCCAGAAGGACCCTGAGAGGAGTGGAAACAGCCTCAGCAGTAGGAGGGATGCTGAGGAGAGAGTCTTCCTTCACTCACTCAGAGGAAGGGAACACTCCTCCATTGTGAGTCCTATGAACCAAATAGATAAGCTCTAGAGGGCATTTTGGGTAATTGAAGATGGCATTAGTCATGTTTGTGTAAATTTAGCAGGATGGAGGAAACAAGGTTGTAGTGGGTTGAGAGGGAGGAGATAGCTAGAATGAGCGACACTTTCTAGAAAGTTTTAACTGAAGAAAAAGCCTGGGATAGTATGGAACCTTAAGAAATAAGGTTTGGGGAGTCGTCATCTTCTGGTTGCTCATGGAAATTATTTCAACACGGGATAAAGATTACAAGGAATATTCATGTATTCACAGAAGAATTGCCAGAGCCCCTTAGGGTTCTATAAAATTTTTTACTTTCAAATGATAGCCATTCACCTTTGGTCCCCTTCTCTTATTATTCCCTGGACACAACAGTGTCAAGTTCTGAAGTTACATATTTGTAAATGTCATCAAATTTTTTTTAATGCAGTATGATAAGGCAGTATATGATTAAGTATTCAACTTTTGTCCCCATGTAGCTTACTTTTTTGGAGGGCTTTGCAGTTTACAAAGCAACTCCACATCTTATGTGTACCTCTTAATAACCTTTGTATAGAAGGCAGGCCTGAAAATGATATTATTCCATTTACGGAAAACAAAACAAAACCAAAAACACTGAAGTTTAAATATATGGAGGAGAACTTGCCCATAATTAGTGACTTAGTCATGGATCCAGGATGGAATCCTGGTCTCCTGGCACAGTATTTCTTCCATTATATTTGGGGAGGGGTTGGGGTGGAAAGTGAGTCCATTAAAAAAGAGAAAAAATTAGTTTGTCAATTCGTTGAGGGCAGAGACCATGTGTTCACTGTGGAGTTGTTTATTGAGTCCTTCAGTCACTGCTGTGTGGAGACCTTGGGAGGGGGTGGGGGCTGGGCGGCCCATTGGCCTAGGCTTCCCATTCACAAAGGGTTTTCCCGATGGTCTTGATACTTACTTTTGAATGTTAGGGCCCCAGAAACATACCAACAGGACTGAAAGACGGTGTTCTGGATCATACAACTTTGAACTTGTGTTTCATTACTAGACCATGTAATTATCTTGAGACCAGCACAGTCATGTTGTGTGGCATGTTTTATACATATTCAAAACATAACACTATTTTTGTCACTCTGCTTTGGCATTTCTTCGTATTCTAATATGAGGAGTCATCATCTACCAGGGAAGAGGCTCCGACCTCTCTGGACTCAGAGGGGTGATTGAGGCACTGCTCTGGTGAGTGTGTGGCAGGGTGTGAAGATGAGTCAGCCCCTCTCATGAAGTTCACAATCCAGTAAAGCTGATCTTCTTGTATACCCCTTACAGGGCACACAGTGGGCACTCAATAAATAATTGTTATTTTGAATCAAGGGAGATGTGATTTTGGGTTCTGCATTCTCCAGTTTATCACAGTGCACCATTGCTGATTTTTTTTTTTTTTTTTTTAATGATCTTTCCCGTGAGTCATTAAAGATACGGTGTTAGGATCTGGGGAAGGGGAATGATGAAAGAGAATAAAGAAATGGAACCAGCAAGTTTTAGGACAGGAGACAAGAGGTTTTGAGTGAACGGTGAAAAGTTGAAAGCAGGAAGGAGTTGCTCAGGGGAAACTGGAAAGATGTGGAGGCAGTTTTAAAAGCGCGTACCTAGGGGAGATGAAGATGAGACAGGGGTAATTCAAATCTGATGTCGTAGAGGGGAAAACGGAAGGCTTTTTTCAACCTTAATTATAGCCATAGGACAATAGGACAAAAAGCACATTATAGCTCCTTTTTTCTACCTCTACTAAGGGATGGTGGTGTATAATCTCTTTTATGGAGTCATGTCTAAGAATCTGTACTTAAGACTACATTAAAATTTATTATGTTTTAGGGTGCTGTGGGTTGAGGAAGAGGAATAAAAATTTGACTCTCTTGTATTTACATTAAAATTACAAGCTACTTTTTTCATTATGAAGCGAGGAACTTTTTAGTCATGGAGGAGATTTAGGTGGATGAGTTAATGTTTGGTCATCAGAAAATGCGCCATTAGGGAGGAACTTGTTTCTCTTGAAAAGAGAAAAAGGCAAAATATGAGTCAGACAGAGCATGAAATTCTTCCCCTCCACTTAATTCAGCCACCCTCCTGCTGAAGGACCATCAAACCACAAGGGTAATTTGTTAATGACTGCTGGCTTTCGTACCGGAACTTAACAGTTTCTAAAGCCTTTTCCCCAAGACCACTCAGAGTTTTGCTCTCACTCTTGTATATAAAGTTGGTACTTCTGATGACGGGGGCATGGGAGAGTTTTTTTTTTTTTTTTAGGGAAGGTGCTTTAATCATTTTACAACCTTAAAGTGCCATCTGCGAGTCTGAATGGGACAGAGTTTTCATTTGTGAGGGGTGCCCATCAGTTGTTCACTGGCATTGTAAAACATGTTAAAAGGTAGTAAACTAATCCATAACATTGGGAGAGTGTAAAGTTTGTTTTATGGATAAACACTTTGCTGTGCATTTTGTATTTTTCCAATTCTGTGGCAAAGTGCCATCATTCTCTGCCTCTGTGTTTGCTCTTGGTCTTTCAGTGATTTCTATGTGGTGTTCCATTTTGCTGGTGATTGAGGTAATCATCAAAACGCAGGGCAAATTTCTAACTAACCAGAACTATATCTGTGGGAGATGGATGTGTAATGTTAGGAATAAAAAATGCTTCCTCTTCTTTTCCTTTCTTCAAAGTTTTCTGTGGTCTGTTGGATTCATGCTTTTATCTGTTCAATTTTTTTTTTTTTGAATACCAACTATGTGTTAGGCCTTGTACTGATATGGTTGGTGACACAGGGACCGAAGGTGCAATTGCTGGCCTCAAGGAAAATTCACAGCTTAGTAAGGGAGACACGTGAATCAGCAGTTACAGTACAGCTCACCAAGTGCTATCACAGATGGTGCAGCAGGAGTCCATAGGAACCCCTAACCTGCATTGCGGGGAAGGATGTAGGGACGGTTCTGACCCAAGAACTTTAAACACTTTAAAAATAAGTGGAAATTAGCCTGGCAATGTAGAGGCAGGGTATTCTAGCCTAGGAACATTAAGTGTGAAGGGGGAAGGCATAAGAAGAGCATGGTGCGTTCTCGGAACTGCAGGTAGTTTAGTTTAATTACAGCTTTGGGTTTCATGTAGCAATTGATGTGACATAAGGCTGGAGCGGTGAGTGAAGGCTACATCACGAGGATTTTTTATTCTGTGCTGAACAGTTCAGGTATTGCTCCCACATTATGCTAGCTAGTCGGGAATTGTAGGAAAGGGATTCTGATTAGATTGGAATTCTGGAAGAGCCACTGGCAGCAGTTTTTGAGGATGATCTTTATAAAAATTTTGTCTATCCACCTATGCCGTGGACTGAACCGTGTTTCCCTCAAGTTCATGGGTTGCAGTGCTAAGCACTGGGAGATCATCAGGTTTCGATGAGGTCATGAGGGTGGGGTCCTCATGATAGGATTAGCGCCCTCCTGAGCAGAGACTAGCGAATGTGCTCTCTCTCTGCCATGTGACAACACAGAGAAAGCAGCCGTCTGCAAACCAGAAAGGGGCGTACTGGGGAGCTGAATTGGCCGGCACCTTGATCGTGAACTTCCTACTTCCCAGCGTCCAGACCTGTGAGAAAATAAATTTCTGTTGTTTATGGTATTTTTTACGGTATTCTGAGCAGACTAATACAATCTGTGTTATTATTTTAGGTAATTTTGAAAGTAGGAACAGAAAGGATATTATAGTAATTCAAGTAAGTAACAATCATTTGGCTACTTGAGTCTATTTTGGCAATATTTGAGCATGGAACTATTCATTTCACCTTAAAAAAATATAGTTTTGAGATATTATTGTTAAAACATCAATGCTATGGTAAGTCTTATGGGAGAACTTTCCTCAAACATTTCAACGTATTACCTTTCATTAAAGTAATCCACTAATGCTTAGAGTCTTTTTGTTGTCTTTTATTCTGCATCTTGGTACAGCTGAATTATCAGTATCTAACGCCTCAGGGTTAAATCTGTTAGACAGTCCTCCCTTGCTTCGTTTAATTTTGATACTATGACATTTCAGCTGTTTTAAAGGAATTGATGTTTGTGTGGTTTTAGGAATTCCATATAAGCTGTATTTACTTGGAATTAATACTGTTTAGAAGATAATGGAACTATGGCAGACTGTGATATTTGTCGTAAAATTGGTACCTATCTTGTGTGTGTTTGCATAGCTATTTAAAAGAGAATACTTTTAAGTACTTTTATTTGTGCATGTGAAGATGTGTCTTGAACATGTTATCCAGCACTTACTCTATGCCGGATATTTTCAGGTTGGGTCTAGTTTCCTAAGGTCTTGCTCTTAATTTTTTTTCTCAGCCCTTTTCCCTCAACGTCCTCCAATTTACTCTTTGTTGGCTTTTTCCCTTGGGCTTAGAGTTAGGCTTATTATCCTCTGTATCATTAAAAAGAATGTTTTGAATGTTAGAAGTTTCATAAGCTGCTTCCTGAGGAAGCGTTCCAAACAGCGAGTCCACGTTCACTGCTGCTGCCACCTCTTCAGCTCCTAGTCATTTTCTTGAAAACATAACATTTTCCCTCTCCCCATATTCTTCTCAGTTGCCCCCATTCATTAATTGTTTCTGAAGTGCCAAGTTCGGACCTTCTGCAAGTGTCTCAGGGGTGTTTCTGACTTCCTCAGTGGCCTCTTCTTAATGGTAGAGTCACAGGGTTGGGAGGATTTATTTAGTCCCACTGTCCTGGGCCTGCAGTTGTTCTGTATTGGGCCTTCTGAATGTATCCCTAGGCTTTGCTGAAATTCTGCGAAGTTAGGGGATGCCGTTTCGGCTAAGAGCCCATCAGCCTTTGGACAATTCTGACTTCCGGAAGTTGGGATTTTTCCGTATAATAAATGCAGCTTCTGTTTATCCTTTGGTTATAGTTCTTCTTTTTCCAGCTATACAGAATAGACTATAATACTATATTTATGTGATTGGAGCTGTCATATTCACCCTAATATTCTATTATATGAGCAAAATCTCTCCAGAGCTTCCAAGCAGTCATCACGATCCTGCCCACCTCGTTTGTTGCTCATGCTGCTGTTCGATGGAGAGGCTTTCACAGTTGGTACCTAGAGCTAATTGCAATATTCCTGACTGGATTTTTTCTCCTGATTTTCTGACTTTTATGTTTGTATTATGCAGCCAAACTGCTGTATTTCAGATCACTACACGGTCCTACTTACGGAGTTGACTACCAACAGAAATCTCAGTTTTAATCCTAGATGTTGCTGCTAGGTCCTGTTTCCCTCACGTTCTTCTTGTCTACTTGTGCCCTTATCTTTGATTCCCTTACTGCATGTAGGATCTTAAATTTACCTTGATCAATTTTCTGTTTGTCAGGTCTCGCCCAGAGCAATAGCCTGTTGAAGATGTTAGATTCCATTTCCATCACGTTAGGAAGACATGTGTTCTTCTTACACAGCACTGTTTGAACGCAGGAACTTACCGGTGCATCTACTTATCTTTTTGTCCATCTTGACCTTTCATAAGAGACTTTGTCAGATGCCTTGCTAAAATCTAGAAGTGTATGTTTCCTTGAATTTTCAGTGTCCAAATCTTAATTGAAAAAGGAAATTAGGTTAATTTTATATGACCTGCTCTTAGTATTGGGGTCCACAGGGATTATCACTTTCTAAATATGTAAAATCCATTGTCAGATCTTGCCTGGGACTATGCTCTTGGTCTGTTTACATTTTTTTCTCATTTCTATTTTCAAAGCATCTATTGATGACTTAATCCTTTCTGACTTGGTTCTCTGCTGACTTCTTTGTTCCTTTTCCCATAAATTTTGGTATTTTCTGAGATACCTTATTCCTTTCTCACTTTTTCAATCTCTGTCTTCTAAGATTCTTGATGCTTGGATTGTGCATTAAGGTAGCCACTAGCGACCATCTACATAAACACTCTCCATAGAGTTGTTATTGCATCTAAAGAATCTACTTCAAGTTGAAAGCCAGAGCAGGAATCGCTGACACATGGAGTAGAAGGTTAAGGTTGACTATTCTGGGAATCGAGAGGAACATGAAGGAGAGAAGTGGTCACGATTTAACCAGTCAGACTTGCTTGTTGCTGTGGCCAGGTTATGCACGTATATTCGTGGCCCTGTCTACTGCTAACAGTGAGTCATTTTACAAATAAATATTAAGAAATTTATGTGTAGAGTATTTTTTAAATAAAATCCTATGTGTAGTGTGCCAAGAGATAATAACTTTTGGAAGCAAAATATCCTTCAGTTGGCAATTTTGACATGTGATTCTGTGTGGTGATGTTAACCTTGCTAGGTTATTTGAATACCATACAATAATGTTTGCTCTCATTTTCAGTCTTTGAGTATTTTTTGTATGCTTCAGTTCTTATAAATAATGCTAAACTTAATATTTCTTATATGTTAAACAATTAAAAAAGTATATGCATGAGAGTAGAGAATGAAGAATATTGGAAGTATTTCGAAAATAATTTGTGATTTCCAGAATTCCCAGGAATTCCAATTTCTCGTTCCCAAAGACCAAAGATGGATATTTGTAGGGAATTTGGAAACAATTGTCCGTAGTGTCTGTCCTAAGTACTATTTGTTCCTGATCTGTAATGTAATAGGTACAGAAATTGAGGCTAAGTGTTTAGAAACTGTGATGGTAATTTGATGTGTCCATGATGAATTTGTGAGCAGTGGATCCAATTCACTGGGCAGACAGTGTTTTACAAAAGCTTTGGTCCATTATAGATGGAAAATTTAGTTGGATAAGCACTGGTCTAGGTGACAGATAGTGATGGCTTGGATCAGGTCTGAGGAGGGATTGGTTGGAATCAAGATATGCTTTGAAGACAGAGCCAATTGGATTTGCTGCTGGATTAAATGTCAGGTTATTCTAGATTATCTTTCCCTCTTAAGCACTATAGTAGTAAAATGTGGACAGTTATGAGATCTACACTGAAGATTTTTGTATCTACATCAAGTGTTTCTTTGAGCTTAATGGAAATTTCCTCGTATGCGGCAGCTAATGTAATCTTCCTAATCCAGTCATATAATTGCCTTGACCTTAAACCCATCAACTGCTCACCATTGCATAGAGAAGACACTTTAAACTGCTTAGGTTGACTTTTAAGACTGTGGCATCTTCCTTCAGACTCTTCTCCAAGGTTATCTTCTACCCCATCCTCTTATACTCTTGACTGTACTGTTCCAGTCACTCTCTTGCTGCACAATACCCCACTCAAATGTAGTGGCATAAAATGACAACCATTGTATTATGCTCACAATTTAGTGAGTCAGGGATTTGGAAACTGCATATAGCAAGGACAGCTTGTCTCTGTTCCACAATAACTGGGGCTGGGAATACTTGAAGGTTGGTGGCTAGAAACCTTCGACGGCTTATTCACTCACCTGTTTGGCAGGTGATGCTGGTTGTTGGCAGCGATCTCAGCCGGGCTGTCAGCTGAAAGACCTCCATGAAGTCTCTCTGCATCCACTATTTTGAGCTTCCTCAGAGCATGACGGCTGAGTTCTAAGAGCAAATGCCTCAGGAGACAGGAAGTGGTAGCTGCTAGTTTCTTAAGGCTTGGTCCTAGAAACTGTTACAGTGTCACTCCTGCCATATTCTTTTGGTCAAGCTGTCATAGAGCCCAGATTCAAGGGGAGGGGACTTACATTCCATCTCTAGGTGGGAAGAGAGACAAAGAATTTGGGGGCCGTGTTTTAAATCTGCCACAGCCGCCACCTAATCCCCAGACTTCCTCTGTACTCTCCTGTATGTGAGTTCCTCTATCTGTAAACTTTTTTCCCCCTCCATATTTTATCCCTCCCCAGTCAAATGCCATGTCTTTTTCCAGGCAGCCTTTGTCTTATCTATCCTCTGGCTAAAGAGTTTCTCCTTCCTCATAGTTTTTATAGCATCATTGTTTATAATTCTTTTGTAATTTGTCTTTTTTCTTTTTTGGTAGATTATAAACTCTCGGAAGGTGAGGACCATATTTTGTTTACCTTTGCATATCTCATAGCAGATAGGTTCCTTGAATTGAACATTCAATATCCTGGTGAATCTCAGATTTGGGACCCAGATGGGTTGGGACTTGGCAGTGGTTAAGTAGAAATTTTTAACGAGAAAATTACAAACTTTCCTTTTAATGCAGATTGTTTCCTTTTAATGCAGATTGTTTCCTTTTAATAAGATTGTTTCAAAGCTTTTTTTTATTCGCTCTCTTGTAAAGTAAATTTTCTAAACTTTTTTTCCCTATAGTCATACAGTTAGAGGAGCATAGCCTTTTTGATAGTATCAACGTCTTCTTCCCGTCCAGTTCAATCCCTCCTTCCCGAGCCTTACTGTTCTTGTGATCATGGTTTGTGATCTATTACTGGATCAGTTTAGTGAGTCACCTTCACCATTAGAAGTAAAAAGAAATAAAAAGTTTTAATGAAAACTTATGTGTTGCAAGAGTAAGAATTGCTTCATGAAATTTTTGCTCTGGTTTATATATTTCTGTGTGTGATGAGTTGAAATGTAAGATATTTTTTATTACAGTTGAAGGTCAAAATTTTTGAAAGGCTCTCTTACTCTGCAACCTTCTTCTAAACTCTTGGTATTCTCGTTCATTTCTTTTGTTTCTGTACTTTTAGTTTATTCCTTTTGATGTCCATTTTAAGGGCTTATCTGCATGTTCCTTTTCTCAACCTTTCCTTCACCCATCTAGCCTCTTTTTATCATAAACCTCAGTGTCACAGTGTGACATGTGTTGTTTTCTCTCTTCTCTTTTGGAGACTTTAAGTCTACTCTCTTGTCCTCAGGAGAAGAGGTAGAATCAGCTTATTCTTCCCCCCCTTTTATGTTTTTGTTGAGGTATAGCACACAGACAGTAAAATGCACAAGTCCTAAGTATAGAGCTCAATGCATTTTTACCTCTGTATTCATCTATGGAAGTGTCACACAGATGAAGATGTCAAACATTGTCATCACTCCAGAAGGAAACAGCTTATTCTTAAATCCTTTGTGGAACAAGGTGGGTAACTAGTCAATTCTCTCCAACTCCCTTGTATGACATTAGTAGGTAATAATGTTGAGTTTTGAAATGTGCAAAGGTCTAAAGCAACGGAGTTAGGAAGTGTTAAAACAGAGAATGTGGAACGGGAACTTTGGAAGAATAAAACATTACCAGCTAGGGTGAGGCAAGGGGAAAATCAAGAAAGAATCCTTTTGGAAAGAATTCAAGGGACAAAAGGTTTATCTGAATTTTGGAGAGGAAAATATAAAACTTAGTTTGCTATTGCTACTATAACAAATCATGACAACCTTGGTATCTTGAAACAACACAAATTTATTCTCTTACTGTTCGGAGGCTCAGAGAAGTTTCCACTTCCTTTGGCTTGTGGCCCCTTCCTCCATCTTCAGAGCACATCTGTCTGTTTCCATCGGTCATATTGCCTGGTCTTTGCAGTTAAACCTCCCCCTGCTCTCCTCTTACAAGGACACTTGTGATTGCATTTGAGGCTCACCCAGGTAATCGAGGATAATCGCCCCATCTCTTAAGATCCTTAATTTAATCACATCTGCAAAGTGCCTTTGTCACATAAGGTAACAGTCACAGATCCTGGGGATTAGAATATGGATACTTGGTTTCTATTCTTTAAGAATCTTTCTTCCCTAAAGGAAGGTCTGCTGGATATTTGATTCTAGTTCGTTCTTTTTTGAAATATTAGATTAATTTTCCTTAAATGCCACATTGTACGTTTTATTCCCTGGCTCAAACATCTTTGGTGACTTTTCTGTTAGCTAATAAAATTGATATGACCTAGATCCACATTTAAGTTGCTGTTTCACCCCCAAGTTACATTTCAAGCTTTTCTTTCTCTTTTTAATCTCTAATTTAGCAGCATACATTTCCTCATTGTTCTGGTGTTTCCTCATTGTTCTTGCAGTTCCTTATTGTTCTTCCACTACCAGCTGTCTTCTCTTCTTGTATGATGTCTTCTTCCTACCTGTTGTGTCCTGTATCACCTTTTAAGCCCCGCCCCCTCCAGCGTTTTCCTCACCATCTGTATTAGTTACCTTGCACTTCCATAACAGATTACCACAAACTTGGTGGCTTTAAAGAACAGAAATTTATTCTTTTGCAGTTGGGAGATCAGACCTCTAAAATCAAGGTGGTGCGACTGGCCCTGCTTCTCGGAAGGCTCTAGGGGAGTCACCTTCCTTGCTTCTTCCAGCTTCTGGTGACTCTAACCTAAACATTTCTTTCTTTCTTTCTTTCTTTTTTTTTTTTTTTTTTATAACTTTATTAGGGAACAGTGTGTACTTCCAGGACTTTTTCCAAGTCAGGTTGTTGTCCTTTCCATCTTAGTTGTGGAGGGTGCGGTCCAGCTCCAGGTCCAGTTGCCATTGTTAGTCGCAGGGGGCGCAGCCCACCATCCCTTGCTGGAGTCGGACCGGCAGCCTTGTGGTTGAGAGCCCACTGCCCATGTGGGAATTGAACCGGCAGCCTTCGGCTTGAGGAGCACAGAGCTCCTACTGCCTGAGCCACCGGGCCGGCCCCTAACCTAAGCATTTCTTGATTCGTGGCTGCATAACCCATCTCTGCTTCCATTGTCACATGGCGTTCTCCTCTTCTTTCTTTGGTGTGTCTCTTATAAGGACTCTTGTCATTGGATTTAGGGCCCACGCAGATAATCCAGGGCAGTCTCACTTTGAGATTCCATATTTCATTACATCTGCAAAGACCCTTTTCCCAAATCAAACCACATTCCCAGGTTCTAGCAGTTAGGTGTGGACGTATCTTTTGGCTGGGGTGGGGTGGGGTAAGGCACCATTCAGCTGTACACCACCTCAGCCTGCAGCCATGCTTTATTTCGTTGATTTCTTCACATAATTACGATACCAACTTGGAACGACTCATCTCTGTCCTATTATTTTGCCCTTCAGTGGATAATTTCTGCCTCTTTGACCAGACGAAGCCTTTTAGGGCAAGAAGGCTTGTTTTACTATGCAGCCCTTAGTGCCTCCAAGCCACTGTGGTCCTTAAGGAACTGGTAAATAAAACAAAAGATGGGATGTAAAAATCCTGGCATGGATTGTCAGGGTGCTCAGCACGTGATCTTTCTCACTGCAAGGTCTTTGTTTATTAATTTCCGGTAGTTTGGGGAGTTTTTTGTTTTTTTTCTTCACCTCAGGAAACTTAAAGTGAGTCGTTGGGAGGGAGCAGAGCTGACAGTGGAATTGCAGAGCTGAAATAGAGCAGAGAAAAGCTTCTGCAGGAAAGGGTACCCCTCGCAGGGACAGTGGGTTTGGAGATCAGCCAGGTAAAGTTGTGAGGCTGATTTTCAGATTCGTCCCCTCTTCATTGGGACTGTATTGTACCTTGTCTCCTGGAAGTCTTTATCTTCACTGGAATCCTTTCCAGTGGGTTTGACAAACCTAGTAGACCGTTCTTGTAGGCACCTGAACTTGATCTCCACCAGCACAATGAAGAGTTGTGCCAAGGGCAGCCCCCAACCTCCCTTTCCCTGAGGAGGTGGCCCTAGAACTCCATCTGCCCTACAGTCTGATGCTACTTGGCCTGCGCTGTAAGCCCGGCGGCTCTTTCAAGCTGAGCAGTGAGCACAGGTCTTAGGCTGTTTTCCCAACTATTTTCTTTTCTTTGTTTGGCTTACTTTCAAGGTTATCTGATCATATCTTCTTTTTTCTTTAGTCTCAGTCTTACTTTGAACAGATGCTAGCAGTCTAACTAACCCCATTAAAATATGAGTGGTGCTGTGATGCTTTCTGTAGTTGGCATTTGAAGGTGACTGATTTTCAGCCATTTTGGTATTTTCAAGTTGGTGATACCTTCATTTGGAGTTTTATCAGATCCATGAATTCGAATATCACTGCTGGAGTCTGTGAAATGTAACCATCACTAACAGCGACAGCATTCTGTAGAAAGATTGCTCATAAGGTGTGCGTTAATCCTATCCCGTGATATTATGGCTGGAAAGGAATGCAGAGATTGTATCATAATGGCTGATGGTGTCAGGCAAGTGTGGGTTTGAATTTCTTTCAGCCACTTTTGACTTTGTGACATTAGGGAAGTTACTTAACCTTTCTGAGCTTCCATTTTATCATCTTCAAAATGGAGATAATTTCTATATGTGGGGAGGACTAAGTGTGGTAATATACGTGGAAATCTCTAGCATAGCAGTATCTGGTATCTGGGAAGTGTTAAAAAAAAAAATGGGACTGCTGTTATTATTTATTTCATAGAGAAAACCAGGGCAGTATGAAGGAATGCTTCCAGGTCACCCACAGTACGATTTTAACTTGCAGAATTTAGTAAACAGACCATTAGTGTGTTGTGTAATGCTGTGTTGAGTACATCAGTCGTTACACTCTGGCTATATGGTATTTATTTGGTTAGTTGTAGAAAGATAGGAAAATGGCATGAATAAAAACACACGTATTGACTATATAACTGAGCTGAAACATTTGTCATTGTAAAGCTACACTTAACCATTAGTTCAAGATCTCTCTCTCCAAACTCAGTGGGAGAATGGAATTTAGAGTATGGTTTGATCAGTATGAAATTCATATTTTTAGGAATAATTTTGTGACAGTTAAAGTCTGAAAGGTTTATTCTGTGTCACTTGGCTTTTATAATAGAGATGTGATTAAACATGTTGTTCTTTGTACTAGGAAACCTTGAATTCATACACTACCTTTGCTAGTATCCAGATTGGGGGGAAAAAAAATCTTAGTAGATGAACCTTAGAATAGTCCCCTGCCCAGAGTCAGTATTTTGGATTAAAATTCCTTTCCCTAGACCCCTCTGTGTATCATATCATTTGTATTTTTTTCAGATGAAGAAAAAAATAGGGCACAAAGTGCTAGAAATTGAGTAAATTGGGTCATCATCTGAACTGGGATGTTGGTGTTGTGACTAGATGTTGAAGACTTTTGCCAGAGTTAATTGGTTCATGAGTTGAAGAATTCCTTACAGAAGGGAATGTGTTTTTACAAGGGAGGGAATCTTTTCAGATTTGGGGCCTTATAGCAAGAGGCATATGGTTAGATGCGTGAAGCAACTTCCATGTGGAGTTTTCTGACTGCATGTAAACTGTGTGAGGTTAGGAACTTGGTCACATTTGCTGTTATACCTCCAGTGCCTGAAACTGCCTGGCTCATTGTAGGTGCTCAGTACATATTGTTCAAGTACATGAATGACTAGGGGGCGGGGGGAGGAAAGGCAGTGAACTTGGTAGGGTTCAGAGTACCCTCTGTGCTCTCTACGCAGTTGATTTCTGGACTGACCCTTCCAAGAGTCAAAAAGTTGGTTGGAAGATAGATCCATCCACGCTGTGGGCAGTTATATGTTGGGACACCATCCATGGCAGTGCTGTGCCAGGTCCCGGAGATGAAATGATATAAAAGATTTTATCCAGGGTCATCTTCAGTATTTGGATAATTGTGGTGTCTCTTTTTCAACAGTGGCTGTAACAAAGGCTATTTCCCAAAATGACTTCTTTCCAAAATACTGACGTGATCTCTGGGTTCAGGGGATTGGGTGGATCTGTGATCGTTAAGCCTAAGTCATTCCTGCTAATTTGGGTGCATTTTATTGTCCCTAAGAAGCTGCTAGGTAAATATGGTCATTTATTTATTTACATGATTTCCTTGTCTAAACAGTCTGAGTGACCATGCTGCTTTCTGTCCCCTGGGAAGTGAGGAGTCAGGGTAAGCTTCCCCCCACCCCCTACCCCCACCCCCACCCATTCTACATCCTTATGTCCTCAGATAAAAGAATCAATATGAAGGTTTGCAATTCCTAATAATTTTCATGATGCAAAGGGGTTGAGAGTGAGTTGATCTCTTCATTCCTTCCCTCCCTCCCTTCCTCTCTCCATCCCTCCCATCACAATTTTGAGCTTTTGTGTTCTACAGTTTTGTTTTTTAAACACCAAACTGATATTCCTATGATTTTCAACTTTAAGGTTTCCTTTTGATCTTTGGGGATCAGAAGCCAAGAATGGACAAGTGAAGGGTGAGAAACAAGGCTCGCCGGGGCATGGAGTGAGCTCGTCTGCACTTCTCATAATTTTTGCCATACCTGGTTGGTTGTGCTGAATTTCTTGGGGGAAAAGGTCTGTAGTTCTATTACCAACAAGGGAGCAGGAATTGTGGTTGCTGTCAGGCTGGCAGCCAGAAAGGATATTTATAGTCGTTGTGAGTGGCTGTGAGCCCACTATGGTTCTGGATACGCCTCCTTCCTTAAAGTCCCCAGTGTTCTTGAACCGAACCCTGCCCTCCTTGGCCAGACAGTAGTTAATGATAAAGCTGCAGGATGTGGCCCGAGTGATGGCTTTGGCGACTCTCAGCCTGCAGGTGCTTGCTCTTTGGCTGACCTGAACCCCCAGTGGAAGAGCAGGTGTCCCCCGCCTACCTCTCTTCAGGGCTGTGATGGTTTCTTGGCCTTTCCCTGAGTTGTCTTCTTTGTCATGGTGCTGATGGACCACTCACTAACCACAGTGCACGTTCTCTATGCCACATGGTCCAGGTTGTGTTCAGATTTATGACACCAAAACACAATGTGGATCATGAATTCAGCTTCCTCATTTCTCCTTGAATTCAGGTCAGATATTTAGATTTGCCTTGCAGAAGGAACCCAAGTCAGGTGATGGTTTAAGTATTTTAGCTCGCATTAGTAGGATTAGAGGAGAAAAGTGAAAGAGAAAGTTCTCACAGGAAACAACCGAAAATGCACTATTTTTGTTTGTTTACATGATAAGGTATAACATGCATTTGTTAACCAGTGAGTGTTTTTAGGATGGAATGATGGTTCATCTGTTAGTTTGCATTGTGAGTGACAGAAAATGCAGCCTAGACTAGTCTTAGTAAGATGAGAATCTAATGGCTGCCATACTAGGGAGTCCAGGGCAGTGCAGGTTTTTGATCTGGGTTGATCCAGGACTCAAGCAGTGTCCCTGGGTCCCTGCTCTTCCGCCCCTAATTATTCTGTTAGCTCTGTACTCAGGCAGACTCTCCCTCGTTGTAGCAAAATGGCTGTGGCATATTCTCCCAGGTTCAAGTATAAGGAGAAAAATTAAACTTTTAAAAAAATTTTTTTATTTAGCAGTTCCTGTAAAATCCCGACAGTCACTCTGATTGGACCAACCTAGGCTAAATCCCACCCCACAATTTAATGCTGTGTGCTGATTGGTGTAGCTGATTGACCTAGCCCCTCTTCCCCAGTGTTCAGGCTGAATAAGAGAAGGCATATCCCCAATATCCCCAGTCCAAAGTCAGGGGTTGTTGTTGGAAATGGGGTTGCGGGGTGGAGGTAGAGGGATGGGAAGTGGGGAGTGGGGTGGACAAAAGCTGGGGAGGCAAACCGTTCCTACAAAATGATTCTATGAAGCACATATTGGGGACTTTTGTCATCTTGGAGTCTTGTTCTTGGACCTTATGCATTGTTGCTTAATGGTTACTACCTTGGTTTTCATGAAGTGTAAGTTCTGGGTATATTTTCTAGGTAAGTCTGGCATCCCCTAGACGCGGAGGGACAGTGATTTTGCTGGTGCCCCAGGGATGCTCACTGCAGAATAGCAAATTACAGTAGGTCTTAATGGCTGCCACGGTAGGTAGCTCTATGTTGTGACATTCGCTCAGTTAGCTTTTACTGTATGCCATTACATCAAAGATTGTTGCCGCACAGCTATTCTTGACATATGTTTTGTATGTGGCTAAAAACATGTGTTCTGCTTCTCTCTGGCCATTCAGATTCATTTTGGGTGACCGTCTTGTCCGCTCGGGGCTGTGGAGAAGGGAAGGAAACGCTGCATTTTGGCAGCGCTTCCAGCCCGAAGCAGCACCCTGCAGCCAGCACCATAAGCTATATAATTTGTCCACAGAGGCCTATGCATTATAGAAATGAAAATTCCTTCTCTGACAGCATTCATTGCTTAGGACGCAGCAATTTGGCTGTCAGAAACAGCTGGCCCTGCAGGGTGGGACAATGGAAAGGCGAGACCAGAGAGAGGCCCGTGCTTACTCAAGTCTCCCACTGTGAGAGGATCAGGTTTCTGAGACTGTCATTAACAGCAGACTGCCAGGGGCTCTAAGGCAAAGCTTCCAGGGAGCAGGAGCCTGTGGCTCAGACACTTAGTGATTTTCCCTCATTTTTGCTGAATGGAACAAAAAAAATAAATTAAAAATAAACTATTAACCTTGTTGACTCTCAAATTTTGGCTTTCCCTAAATGTTCACATTTGATTGTGTCTTCTCCTTGGTGATGAGCATTTCTGGGGAAATAAATCCCTTCTAACCTAAGTATCGTTGTTATTGGTTCCTTTTGGAAAACGCAGAAAGGAGCGGGGGTGAGGTGCTGGAGGAATTGCTTGGCATCTTCATATCTGAGGTCTGTAACTTTGATTTATTTATTTATTTTTACTTTTATTTATCAGAAATGTATGTTTTCCCAGGACTCATCCGTGGAGTCAAGTAGTTGTTTCAATCTAGTTGTTGAGGGCAGAGCTCACAGTGGCCCATGCGAGGATCAAACCAGCAACCTTGTTGTTAAGAGCACTGTGCTCTAACCAACGGAGCTAAGGGGCTGCCCCGAGGTCTGTAACTTTTAGATTCTGCTTATATAGGAGCAATGCTGAAAGGACCAACATCGAGGACCCACCAGGCTTGTTCCAGCATGAAGTAGAAAGCCGGTATGCATTTTCCTCAGTTGCAAATGCCGTGGACAGGGTTGCTGTGTGGCTGGAACCACACAGCTCTGCTGTGTGAATCTGCAGTGTGGCCAGCTCTGTGCATTTTCCTGTATTGATTCCATGACTCACAGAGCATGATCTCAGCAAAAAGCACACTTAAACTACAGAGGAGACAGCTGTCTGTTATAAGAGGACATATTTTCTGGGTTCAGTGGCGCCAGTTTTTCCCTATGAGTTTGTAAACTAGAGAGGTCCTCATTACTAATGTCTCATAAAGGGTCTTTTTTTTTAAATGCATTCTTTTAAAAATCATCTATTATTTTGACTTCTATTTCACAACTGAATTTCCCATCTAGGAAAGCAGTAATGATATGTTTTCTTTGCTTTTTTTTTCTCCCTTAAGCTACATGGCAAAATGGGATTTTTTTTTTCTTACATAGCAAAGGTCTAGAGGAAGTTTAAAGCAAAGTGGTGGGAAGTACCTTGCCTCTTTGAAGTGAACAGCGTTTGAGAGCTATTGGGCGACCCAAGATAAGTTTGACTGTTGGAATTTGGTTGTTGTTCAGTGTGGCTGGAACTGTATTTTCCCCCTTTCCCTCTGAATCTGTTTCCCTTTTATATGATAGAAGCTGAAGTTCCCAGATGTTGTTTGGATTAACGAGTGTGTGTGGGGAGGGGAAAAAAAAAAAAGCTTTCTTAATGATAATAACAGAGTCAGACTGGCTGGTTCTGTACTGACAGGAAAATGGAGAGATAAAAACTCCATTAATGGTGTGTGCATTGCCTAAGTAGCCAATAAAACAATGCTGTCCTCACTGGAAACCCGTCCCAGACTGGCAGTGCTTCGTGCCAACTGCAGGAGACAACAGCTGCAAAGAGGGGCAGAAGTATTCAGTCAAGAGTCTCTGTTAAATGACTGGCTTGGGGGCGGTTCTTTTGTTCTCTTCCTCCTCCTCCTTCTCCTCCCACTTTTGCCCATTTTCCTTGATGAGCCCTTTTTAATGCTTGCTGTTCCAGAAATTGAACCACATCTGATTAAAACTTAATGGTTACTCACAGAATGAAGTTGGCTGGTAGTTTCGAAGCCTATTTTTCTGGGTTAGTTTGATCTTGTGACAATAGCAATTGTTAATTTATATAAAATGTATCCATGAGTTACCATCCTTAATGTTTGATAGTTCTACTTAAGAACCAGAATAGTCACTTGTCACAGATGTAACGCTGTAGTTTCCCCCGAATATCTTTGAATTTTTATGCTCAAAATTAGTAGCAAAAACAAATTTTTTTTGATATATCTCATTTTGGAGAGTGGTAAAGGTTTAGTCACATTCATTCTATGTGTACTTCCTGAGCCCATTCTCTGAGTAAAGAAAGCCCTCTGCTCGGACCCTGAGCCAGCAAGGCTTGTGTGTAGGAGCCCTCACGTTGGGAACTTACTGTCTCATGGCCAGGTGAGCCCTGAGGTCTCCAGAGAAGGGAAGGAAAGAAGCGCTATTTGAGTGGTATAGAAAAGCAGCTCTGAAACTTCAAAAGAGAGGTGCTCCTGTCTTTGATCCTGGCCATGTCTTTGTTTCCTGTGAGTTTAAAAATCTAAGTTACTTTCACTTTTTAATTTATGATATATGGGGGTGGGGAATAGAGATGTGAGTGTTTACTTTTGTGCCAAGTCCTGTGCTACAGACGACATGTATTAGGATGCTGGAATTTGGAGCTTTCATTTTACAGGTGAAAGGAACAAAAAGCTTGAGGAATTAATTGCCTCAAGGCTGCAGTCTGTTCTTCCTGTTCTTGGGTGCAGCTGGAATGAGACATTATATAAACCAATAGTATGGTATTTGTTGCACATAATTGCAGTGGACATCCAAAGAGGAGGTGAGGGGTGCCCTTTATCTGGACCCATCATAATGCTGGTGGTGGGGGTACGGACATACATTGCTTTTGAATCCTGGAAGGTTCTGTGGAGGAGGAGAGATCGTCATTTGTTTTTCAGCTCATTCCCTTGAGTCAGACAACCTGACTGGGGATGGGGATTCAGTCTGACAGTAAGACTTTGTCCTCTTCAGCTTTGTCCAGAACTGAAGAGGACAAAGTCTTACTGTCAGAAGGTCACCATCATTTTCTGGTGGGCAAAGCCAGCGGAGGGGAGAACAAGGATGGGTGTCCAAGTACCCTGGGGGAAGTGAATTTTGAGAAAAGTACCGGGTGATGGCTTGGCCGGGAGTGAGGCTTCCCCAAGTTACCCTCTGGAAATGGAGGGCTTTGAGCGCAGAGTGAAGACTGAACATTAAGTCATGATTTTAGATGGAATCTGTGTTTCCCTTTTGGAAACTACATGTGCATTGTAAGTGGTCTCAAGGATCCTGCCTGCAGACCTCTCTCCAGGGCCACTTCCAGATTACACCAAGTGGACAGTGGCTACAGGACCTCAAGTGTGGTTTCTTCTCTTGTGACTCGAGATGGCGAAGTAATAAGGTCCAGGGGAAAACTATATTCTTTTAGATAAAGCCTTTAGATTAGGCATTTAACAAAAAAGTATGTGGCTTTTCCTGGTATAGTTTTTCTTAGATGGCAAAGTAGAGCGACTGTTCTGAGGAAATATGATTCCTTGGTGATTAATATTAGATATTGAATGGCCTTTACCATGTCATGCTTGCTCCACTGTGCCAGCTTGTCTTTCTCTAAATGTCAGGGCATCATTGTGTTAATTTTATATGTTTAAAGGACTTGGGTGATTTTTAGATGTGACACTTTGGTTGTCATGTTTGGATTTTGTGGTATAAATGGCTCCATAGTGTTGTTCTTGATAGAGTTCACATATGCATCCATACCTATTAAGAATAGTGCTGTATAATAATTAAAGGTGTCGTTGGCTGGTTGGTTGGTTGGTGGCGACTTTTGTTCAGTTTTCTCTTCACTAGATAATCCTTGGGGGATTATACTTGTTTCAGTGTGAAGGTTTCGCTTTAGTCCATCAATGAACTCTACTGGTTGAGGGATCCTTGCTTTTACCATTGGTTTTCAGTCCTGCTTTGAGGCAGAGGTAGATTGCAGTCCATTGTGAGTATTGCAAGTGATTTGTTTTTCATTGTTGAGGCAAAGAAGTTTTGACACACTTTAGAGCCAGTTTAGTACTCCACTCTGCTATGCCTTCTGGTATGTCTTCCAGAGTGAGAAAAGAAGGGAATTAATTCAAACACAAGCTAAAGTGACTATATTTTTTAATTGTTACAAGGTAAGAACTATTAAGAAAAGGAAGGACATGAGTATCACAAAAGTCAAGATTATGATTCTAATAATAACAGCATCAATAATATTAGGTGGTGCAAAAGCAACTGCGGTTTAAAAGCTTAAAAAAAAATTGCAAAAACCACAATTACTTTTGCACCAACCTAATAGTAGTGGCTCACCCTTTAAAGGTGGTTATGTATCAGGGTGTATGCTTAGGGCTGTACATGTATTCACTCATTTAATCCATATAAGTACTCTGTGAGGCCTTTTTTTAACCGTAATTTTGCAGATGAAGGGAATGAGGGGGTGTTAAGCTACGCGCTGGAGGCCCAGAAGTAACTAATGGTAGGGCTTGAATTCTAACTCTGGCAGTCTGGCCTCAGTTCTGAGTTTTAATCACAGTATAGGGGAGGAAGATAAGTGCTGGTAATTAAAAACAAAAAAATTGGGTCCTTCACTAAAGGTTGTGTTTGCATTTTTAGTATATATAGATTGAATGTGTGTATTCATAAATGTGTTACGTGTGTGCGTATAATAGATCCATGAGTTCATACTATATTTGAGAAGTGGCAGTAAATGAAATGTGTGTGTAAGATAGTTTCTTTAGCATTCTTGCTATTTGATGTACAGTAAACCCTATAGTTGGGAACCACTCATCTGCCTCTAGAAAGAGAATATATTTACATATGGAAGCGATGGAAGTTTTCCCGACCCTGGCATGCCCCTACTTCCGTAGAATATTCATACCTATTTGCCTCTTTTTCCCCACTAAATTACTTTACATACTGGGTCTTGTCTTGGCCAAAGGCATTAGGTGTTGAATATGACTCTGAAGTAGAAGTTAAAGTGTGTGTGTGTGTGTGTGTGTGTGTGTGTGTACGTGTATGTGCATGCTAAGAAAGTTCATACAGAATGATATTTAAAATACATTAGTTTTTAGGCATATATCTGATGCACTCGTCATATGTCCAAAGTGAAAAACGATGGAAGGACACCTCACAGTTGTGTTAAACCAGTCTAAATTTGGTTATAAGTTCTAGGAGACTCAGTTGAATTTATGCCAGAATGTGTTGTCTTAAAATAAGCCTGACTACACAGCAGTGCTGGTAGAACCAACAAAAATGCTGTACATGAAACAACTAAAATGT
Organism: Rhinolophus ferrumequinum; assembly: GCF_004115265.2. NCBI lineage: Eukaryota > Metazoa > Chordata > Mammalia > Chiroptera > Rhinolophidae > Rhinolophus > Rhinolophus ferrumequinum. The sequence continues at coordinate 64,038,737 of NC_046291.1, forward strand.
TAAAAAAAAGAGGTTATTATCTAAGAATTGTCTCCTCCAGCACTTAATGCATTCAAAATTAGAACTAACAAGCTAGGCTTTTCCTTCCTGCCAGTTTTAGAAAATAAGCCACTCTTAAACTTACAGAACATTATCATTTACCTCTGGGATTTATAAAATAAAAAAGCAAAATCATGGAAACAAATGTTTATGATGTGAATGAGGATTTAGTGACCTGAAAGTCAGTGGAATTTTTCTCAGAATTGTTGACAGTGTGAATGGTATACTTAGGCATTTGCTAATGTTTTTATTTCCTTTTTATACTCATGTCGTACTTTCATCGTTCTGTCTTCTTATTGAAAGCATCCCTTCTCAGTGATATTCAGCTCACTCTCCAGCTCCACAGAGAGCAATCTCCAGGTGCTTTAAGATGCAGCCTAGGAAGACTAGACTGTTAACCCATTGGTCTCTTGAGGAACTTTGAGAGAATTTAGCTGGTGGAATGTAGCCTCCACCTGGGGGGAGTACAGGGCTGACAACTTGCTAGTCTTTTTAGCTCTTCTTGAATTGCTTTTCAAGGCCAGAAATGTGTGTCATAAAGTTTGTGTTTATATTTTATGTAAATGTGTGTACATATAGAGTGTGTACATGCATATGTACATATACACAATATATGTATGGTATACATATATTGTGTGTAAATACGTATGTACATACACACACAATATGTGTTTATTTTAAAGGTGTTTTTTTTCTCCCCCCCTTTAATCGTTGCTTGGGCAAATAGAGCATGTATAAAGTGAGAAAGGTATTATTAAAACCACTATAAAGAATTAATTTCACATTAAGTTCTGGCCCAGTTGGGAATTTGGGTTATTGATTGTAAATATGGATTGTATTGTCAGGTAAGGTGCTTCTTAAGAGTTGCAATAGCACAAATAATCGAAAAGCTGATGTTTCAACTTGTGCTGATGTAAATTAATCACAGGTGGGGAATCTTGAGGCTTGCGATAAAAAGACTGCCAACACAATCAACTTCAGGCATGTTTTTATTGTTTTATTAATCTATAAAAAATGAATCTTGGTGCAACACTATGTGTTCTAATTAATAGCAATGCGAGTCAAGGGGCTGTAATTCCATTAGTAGACTGAATGCTTCATGACACTTGAGGAAATTAAAAGTATAGAATACTTCTGTTTTGTGGTTCCTCAAAATTACCTGAGTAAGGAATCCAGAGATTTAAATATGATAGATAACAGCATATGCTTCTGGGAGGAGACCCAGCCCTCCACATCACTCCCACCCCAAAGCATCATTGGAACCGAAAAGAGGATTCCAGAGGGATTTGCCCCGATTCTAGGTAGGCTGGCTTCGGTCCTGACTCTTCACTTGCCACATCCTCTCTGCTTTTGCATCTTCTCTTTTATCTTCTCCTGATACCCGGTACTTCCTTTCTTAGAGCCCGCTTGTGGGGACAGAGCCAGGAATGCAGTTTCCAGACACTCGGCCACACGTGGAAAGGTGCTGGCTCAGGTAGCAAATGGCCATCAACTGTGACTGGATGGATATCAGCTGTGGCTAGTTGGCCGTCAGCTGTAACCAGTGAGCCATGGACCACTAATATAATTGCTGTGGCTACGCTAGCAGCGAATGGGGGCTAGCAAGAAGGTGGTGGCTGAGCCTGCAAGCGGCGCAGTGAGGGTTGCGAACAGTGTGGCTCCTGCTTCCTGTGTCTCCAACCCAGCCGCCAGTGAGAGTATAGTGGTATGACTCCCCTACCTATGGCTCCATGGGTGTTCCTTTTTGGCTTCACCATGTCCTGCTTTCTTATGTGGGGAGCTGGAGCTGAGACGCCCCAGGCTGCCCCGCACGACACTGCTGCACTTTAATCTTCTGCCTTGTTACCCTCAGTCTGAGCTTGGTGGTTTGCAGATTCTCAGTCTCCTCATCTGATAGGTAGGTGGTGTCTGCCTGTTTTATAGCTAGGGACTGGAGTTCATACAGTCACGTGCTAAAAATCCCAGAGCCTGGGGAGTGACAGACCTGGGTACAGTTCCCAAACTGTGCGATTCCAAAGCTTTGGCTCTTTCCACAAAAATGAATTGGGAGACAGGTGTCTCCATGTCCTTAACAGGCACAGCACAGCATACACTCAAGGTCTAAGTTGTACAGAAAGAGGTGTAAGAGCTTTCTGACTGATTTTTTTAAATAATAGTTTTCTTGAGTTATTTTATATATTCAGTTATTTCATACATGAAAACAGTCACCATAAGGTGTACGATTCAGTGGCTTTTAGTAAATCCGGAGCTGTACAACTGTCACCACTATCTGTTAGAACATTTTCATTGGCCCAAAAAGAAACCATCAGCATGTAAGACCAATTTTAAAACTAAAATCACTGAAGTAGAAGTCAAAGGTTGGGCTCCCAATTATTCTGTGATCTAAGTGGGATAGAAGCTGAGGTCCTGGACCAACCCCTCAGTGGGTGCTAGTGTTGATTGTCATAGAATCCTCCAGAACAGTAAATTCTCACCCATTAAAAAAACCACAAAAAAACAATTTTGATAAACGCAGAAATCTCACATTCTTCTGCCTGTCTGTATTTGAAAACAACATGGTTTAACATTTTTTCTAAACACAGACTTATGTTTTTGATTTTTCTAAATGATATCTGCTACCCCCATTATTTTGATTGGAGAATCGTCTGCACCTCAAGACTTCTAAGTCTTTATTACAGGTTTGCTTGAGCACATTAAATGAATCAATACAGTCATGATTTGAAATGACTCATGCATTAAGCAATTTCATGTGTAAACTTAAAGCGATCCCAGCCAGGGAGTGCTAATAACAGGCAAGTTTATTCCTCGGATCGTCCTTCTCCTTAACATTTAACTTGGGCCATTGCCTCCTTTCTGTTACCTTCTTTGTGCTTATGAAATTGAATTATATAATATAGCAATTTATATATTTGTTCTTTTCACTGTGTGGTATAAAAAGGTTGGGGTTGGGAAAATGGCTGGTGGCGGTGGAGAAGAACCTTAATTATCATGGTGAGAAGAGCTTCTCCTTTTCCCATGCTGGTCCCTGGCACCTTGACTGAAGACATCTAGAAGGAGGCCCATGAGTTAGAGCCACGGGAATTGTGTCCGGGTCTGGTGCCAAGTGACAATATCGAGGATAATTTTCTGGGAAAAAAAAATTAACGGTTTTCTCATAAGATGAGGCATCTCCCTTGTTACATTTTACTGACAACATCTTAATTTCCAGTAATATTACAGTGTTAGTATGATATCAGAGTGTTGCTGTCAAGTTACTTTCTTATATATACATAATTTAGAAGAAGATTATGTTCTATTGTGTTGGAGGAGGGAATATTTCCTTGTTTTCATAGTGTGTTTCCCCAAAAATAAGACCTGGTCTTACATTAATTTTTGCTGCAAAAGACGCATTAGGGCTTACGTTCAGGGGATGTCATCCTGAAAAAATCATGCCAGGGCTTATTTTCCGTTTAGGTCTTATTTTCGGGAAATAGGGTATGTAAGTCATTAGGAAGGTATTATGATTTAATGTTTAGTTTCCACATTGACTTTTTGTATCAAATAAGAAATACTTTACTTTTTTCTTAGTCTCTATAACTTAGGATATGGGGCGGGGTTTTTGGTTTTTTTTTGCTTTGAATTAAAATCCATGACAAGACTAAAAGTGGGTTCTGGTAGGCCTGCCTCCTTTTTTACCATTAGCATATTTTTTTCTCAATTGTTATTGTTTATATTTCCCTTGGAGGGTTTCTGTTACACTTTGAATCCATTATCAGGGTTCACCCATTCATCCATCAGCATTTATTAAGGACCTATTGTTTATAAGACTATCCCTGATGTTTCAGAGATGAATGAATACTATTTTTCCCGGAGGAATGCACAGACTCCATAGGCAATGAAATAACAACAACAACAAAAAAATGAAATGCACTTTTTAGGTGCTGTGATAGTTAAGTTAGGGAACAACAGGTGAGGGTGCATGTATCTCAGACAGGATGTGGGCCTGGTGGCTGCAGGGAAGACTTCCATCAGAAGGTGATTCTTGAGCTGATGCTGAAGCATCAGAATTTGCCAGCTGGAACAAACGGTATTTCAGAGAGGTCCGTGCAAAGGCAGGAGGTGAACGAGATCATGTTGTCCTTAAGGAGCTGTAAGGTGTGACTGGGGTCCGAGTACCTGTGGAGTAATGGTTAGATGAGGCTGGACAGGTCTTGGGTCATGGAAATCAGAAACTGCACATGCTAAGGAAAGCCATTGACGGCTAAAAAGGACAGGCAGCTCAGTGGACATTGTCTGCACAGAAGAGGCAGGTGGAATGCTGCTGGTGGGAAACAAGGGCTGGGACGAAGGCAATGGTGGGGTTTGTAAGGTGAATTAATCCGTTTTTGGCTTGGTCATCAAGGTTCATCCATGGTCCATTGCATGAGACAGACTATAAAGGGAGGTTAGCAGTTTTGGTGAGATGGGTGAGATAGACGTGCTGACTTTAGTGTTGTTGATCTAGATTCCTTGTTTTGGGAACTGGATGTATTCTCATGCCCCTTGAGAGGTTGTTCTTGATAGCCACCCCCCCGCCCCCCCGCCACTGTTGTTTTACTTTCTGTGCATCTTCTAACTCAGTTATCCTTCAGTTGGCAAACACATTATTGGATGTAAATTAAATTAAAAGCAACCTTCTGTGCGTTAATAACTAAATTGCTAAATAAAATGAAAAATTTTAATTTTACTTTTTGTCTTAATGCGTAGGTTAGGTGCTGTCTCCATAGAGGAATAGATTGGAAAACCCTCTTTAATTAAGGAGGTAGCCTTTCCTGTTAGCATCATTCTGGAGGAATCCTGCTAGCAATTGTCAAAGAAATGTCTCAACAGACAATCTTTGAGCTGGGGGGAAGCTTAGTAACTGGGGCCACCATACTCAATCTCAGTTTACAGTTAGGAAAACTGGATGCCAGAGAGGGGAAGCGATTTCCCAGTGTCACAGAGTGTATCTAGCTCGGTGTTTTCTCCATGGTACCTTGATGACTCACTGTCAGAACCCCAGGGAGATGACAGAGCAGAGTTTGAAGAACTCTCATGCTCTAGGCTGCTTACTCAGTGGTAGGCCCAGAGTTACCTCGATTCTTGACTTTAATCTTATTGTAAATTAACCTCACTGTTCATCAGTCAGCAAATATTTGTTGACGATGTAGTTAGTACAAAAAGTTAGTATGAAAGGGATGTTATTTTAAAACTAAAACGATAAGTAAGACTATTTTTCTCTTTAAGAATCTTGCAGGTTAATTTTTCAGATAACTCATTACAGGAGTAACAACTACTTCTTATGAAATATATAGCTTGTTTGACATAATTATTTATACGTAGCACACACACATGCAATAACAACACCAAGAAAACAAACCCATATAAAATGTTGTTCGTTTTTATTATTATTTTTAACTTTACTCGTTCTTTTTTTGTTTGTTACCTTGTTCTCTCTGCACAGGGGGCAAGCAGTTTCCTGCCTACCTTTGGAAATGCCTTTATGCCTCTGGGCAGATAATACATTAAACCAAACAATTAGAAAAAGAATGTTGATTGCTTTTTATTCAGTTTATTCTCCTTGAACCTTAATTAGGGAGAGTGATCTGGTGAAAATTTTATTTAAGTTGGTAACTGACAAAAATACTTGCAAGAGGGCATTGAGTAGAATGTTTTTTAAAAGGTTTAGTCCTCTGTTCATTTATTTTGGGGCCCCCTCTTTTGTAGTTGTCCCCTTCAGTGTTCCTGGAAATTTCTATAGGTACAGTTTTGAAAAACTTAACTTCAATTTAGAGTAGTTTAGTTAATAAATTGCCATTCTAAAGCAATGACTGCTTTTATGAAATAGTATTTTTTCTATAATTCTTTGTATGTTTCTTATGTTAACCTCTTCCACTCAGGTAAGAGTATTTTGTACTTTCTGCACTGCTTTGAATTTAAGTCTAGGGTAGAAACATAGCCATTTAGTGATAGAGAAGTTTTCTTTACCAAGTTTCTGAGCGTGAAGTTGTTAATGCTTTTGGTTTTTCTGTAATTTTAAGCTTCACAAATATTTAAATAAGTTTGTTGTTATGCTAGATCAGGCATGGAGTTTCAGTAAGACGTTGGATACACAGAGTCCCTACTTTTACCCTTTTGCTGTGATGGTCGGATATACCTGAATGAATATTTCCATCCGCTGACTGCAGATGGAAATTTCCAGAAAGGAAGTTTAGGAAGGCAGATGTACATTTTTCTGTATTTTTGCATTTTTCAAGAATGAATAACAATAGGGAATTTTTATACATAAAAACAATGCCATTTATATGCAGAGCAGCTCAAATTATTATGAAATGCATAAAATAGTCAAAATACCAACTTTTTATTTTTTGTAAACATTTTGGGGAAAAAAAACTTGAAATCAATTAACTCAGCCAAAGAGTTCAGCAAGCTCCCTGTTGAAGCTTTACTAATATCTGTCTACTGGATATAGGAACCCCAGAGTAAGGCTTAGGAGAAACAAAATGCCGACACCCCTTTAGAAAACCAGAACATCTGGTTCTGGCTCAGGTGGGTGGCATCCCTGTGAACTCTTACAAAAGTGCTTTGAGATCATTAGCTGATGAAAGCCTCCATAGCATTATGTGTGAGGGTAATCATCAAGGATTACCACATTGCTGAGAGACAACAGATAAAACATGGATGTCTCATGGTAATGGGGAGTGCTGGAGTGCTGTAGGAGTCGGGTTTACGAGGTTGGACAATTAAGTTCACAAACTTGCTGCAATGATGTTGCTAACCTTTTTTTGATATCAGAGGGATTACTCATATAAATTTGTACCAACTGGACAAACAATTAACCAAGTTTACTATTTGGAAGTGCTGAAAAGGCTGCAAGAAAAAGTTAGACGACCTGAACTTTTTGCCAACAATTCATGGCTCTTGCATCACGACAATGCACCAGCTCACACGGCACTGTCTGTGAGGGAGTTTTTAGCCAGTAAACAAATAATTGTATTGGAATACCCTCCCTACTCACCTGATCTGGCCACCAATGACTTCTTTCTTTACCTGAAGATAAAGGAAATATTGAAGGGAAGACATTTTGATGACATTCAGGACATCAAGGGTAGTATGATGACAGCTCTGATAGCCATTCCAGAAAAATAATGTCAAAATTGCTTTGAAGGGTGGACTAGGCGCTGGCGTCAGTGCATAGCTTCCCAAGGGGAGTACTTCGAAGGTAACCATAGTAATATTCAGCAATGAAGTATGTAGCACTTTTTCTAGGATGAGTTCGTGAACTTAACTGGCAGACCTCGTACATACATAAAAATTGGACCCACCAGACTGAGAAAGGCGATCTAAATTATCAGTGAAGTCTGGTTCTTTTGCGAGTAGCAGGTTTAGAAGATGGCGGAAATGACATGTTCCTTCTTTCTTACCTCTGCCTGTTCTTCACCCCTCTCTACACAAGATGCTCTGATTCTTCACTCAGAACCTTTTTGAGATTTAGATATACCTGGAATAGAGCCACTTGGGTTTGGGCTGGTGGGGTGTCTTTAAACACAAATCTCTTTGAGGAATTGACATGATTCCATGGATGAGCCACAGACCCATTAACTAGGTGAAGACTAACAGGATTTGAAAAATTAGCACCTATCGTATGAAGGGACATGAGAAAAATAAGAGGGAAAGTCTGACAGAGCCATTGAACTTTTTTTTTATCAACCTACTAACTGCTCTACAAGGTCTACTAAAAGGTTTGCTATGCAATTGGTAATATCAGCTGACCAGAAATGCTATTTCCTTCCCAAACTGGTTAACAGGAGACACTGTTGAGTTTTGTGTAGGGAAAGAAATAAGGAAAGAAAAGAAGGCAGGAATGCAGAAGGAATATGTAGAATAAGTGAGCTACATGGGACTTCCTAGGAGTGAGGTATAGGTATTTCTTTGTCTTCCTGTCTGTCTGTCTTTTGTTTAATCTTCTCTTCCTGAAGTCATACCTCTTATCTAGTGGGAAGTGACTAAGGCGTTGTAGTCTGTAACCTTCCTATCTGATGTCTGGATTTCTTTTAAGCTGCCACCAGTGGAGGAACAAGTATGGGGTATTAGTCTTTCCTGTTCTCTCCTTTCAGGCTTCCTTGCTGAGCCCTTTATAATATTTATTTAAAAACTGTTATTTGTATGAGTCAAATTGATCAAATTTTGGCACTTTTATATGATTCAACCTAATAATTCAACCCTTGTAATTCTCAGTCTTCATTATTGCTCCTTAACTCTTGAGTTTATAATAATAGCTCCCGTTTATTACACCCACCATATGCCATGTACATCACATGTGGCAACTCTGCAAGGAAGTCATGATGTGCCTATTTTGCCTGTGAGAGACTGCAGCTCGGACAGTTGGTTCACGATTTCATGTCTAGTGATTTAAATCAGAACTCTGTTTCGAGCCTGGAACCCCCTTGGTGCTACTGTGCCTCACCGCCTTTTTCCTTTGAGTTTTATCCTTGCTCATGGTGCTGTATATTCTAGCACAAATGAATGAGTCTTTGGCTCATTCAACAGATAAGTGGATTTTGGTGGGCCACCAAACCACCTCAGTGAGGGTGTTTGAGATTACATATTATAAGCAGGTTATCTTCAAAAATATAGAGTGGTGTTTAATTACACTCACTCTTGTTATAATCCACAGTGAATGCCTCTCGTTTGAGCCAAATTATAATTTAAATTCTGGAGGAGAAAGGTGCTCTGATATTTGGGCCTTAAATCCGTTCCTGGGGCCAAAGCATTAGGAAAATTAGGAAATTTTATCGTACTCTTGGTCTCCTTGCTAGGCTTTGAAAGGGACCTTAATCTTTTCCTTAAAACATCCTGAAGACTTCGTTTTTCCTCATGCTTGCCTCCTCTCCCCAACTCTTTTCCTCCATTCTTTAAAAGTCTAGTGAGTTTGATCCCTAGTCAGTACCTGAATGTACACCTGATAAAGTAGTGTTTCCATTTCAGAATTCCTTCCCAGGATTTCTTGGGAAATTTGTAATTTCCAAATCTTGAAAAAAAATCAGTTAAATAAGATCTATGGAAAAAAGTATGATTCAACCTAATAATTCCCCCGAGATAATTAAACAATCAACATAGAGACATTAGTAGACTGAAGGAATCCACTGACGACAAGGTGAAAGCTAACCTGTGGAGCTGAAGGATAAGATTGACACTTCTGAGAGCGAGGGCAGAGTCGGAGCACAGAGGAGAGAATTGGTCATGATTACTGGTAGCTGTTGCTATGTGGTAAATATGTGTCCGTGGCCCTGTCTGCTGCTACTAGTGAGTCATCCTTGCAAACAGAATAAATATAAGTTTATACGCATAGCATAGTGTATACAAATCCTGTGAGTAGTATTCCAAGAAATATGTTTCTGAAGCAAAACGAGTCTTTAAAAATGGCAATTTCAACATGTGATTCTGTGTAGTGCTGTTAACCTTGCTTGTAGATCCAAATGCAGGTTATTGCAGGGGTCACCAAACTTTTTCTTTAAAGGGCGAGATAGTAAATATTTTAGGCTTTGCAAGCCATATGGACTCTGTCACAACAATCAGCTCTGCTGTTTCAGTGTGAAAACTGCCATAGACTAGACATGAAAGGAACAAGTGGGGCTGCAATTCCAATACAACTTTTATTTACCAAAACAGACTGCAGGTTGGATTTGGCCCACTCTTGGACTACTACCCAATAGTGTTCACTCTCATTTTCCAGTATTTGAATATTTGTTATAGGATACAATTCTTTGTAAATACTATTAACTTTATTTCTTATTTATTTAACAATTTTTTAAGATATCCATAGTAATGAGTAAAGAATGTTTGGAAATGTTTTAAGAATAACTTATAATTTGAGGAATTCTGGAGAAATTTCTGGAAATTCTCATTTCTCATTCCCAAATCCCAAGGAATGTTTATTATATTTATATTTATAATTTGGAAACCCCCAGAGAAAGGGACCTGTTGTATTTCCGTGCTCCTCTGTACTTCCCGGTTCAATCGGCAGTTATCTTTTCTCAGCTTTATATGGCTTTCCCTGTTCTTTGTGCTGTGTAGTATCCCTCTGAGTTTATCAGTTGTCTAGGGCATGTGACCTGTTTTTTCCTACTGGGAGATTGGGAATCTTGGACACCAGCTAATATCCCCATTGCCTTTCTCCGGAATTACAATAGGTCATACCTATCTTGTCCACATGTTCAAGTATCTGGAGTAGGTCATTCTTCAAGGACACTCAACATCTATATGCTTGGTTGTAGCGGTATTATTTTAGAGCCAGAACAAAAGGACATTTGTGGTATCATGCAGATGATTTGTGTTATTGTTTGGAATTGGTGTGCATTATGCTTTTCTGCCATGCTGTTTTAGCACTTCTGTTATTCTGAGGGGTAGAAAACAGGAAAGGGAATTAAGGATATCTAGTATAAGCATTCAGTTCAATTCTTACAGTCAAGATGCAAGTTAGCTTGCATTAAAAACATACATTTTGGAGTCCACAAAACTTGAATTGATTCTTGGTTTTGCCACTTATTAAGAATGTGTGATCTTGGACAATTTTACTTATCCTCTCTAACATTGTTTACTTTTCTTTCAAATGGGAATAATAATACCTTCCTCTCAATTTTTGTGTTGTTAGGGTTAAATCAGATAAAACAAGTATGAGGTTAGCACCGTTCTAGAACCAAGGACTACTAAATGATAGCTGGCATTATTAGTAACTAGCACAGGTGGGAGGAATGTACCATGTTTCATGGGAAAGGAAACTAAAACACATAGGTGAAATGATTTGTGTAAGCTCACGTTTAGTAAGTTGGGAAACTGGGTTTGGCAGTTTCCTAAGTCTGTATAATTGCTAGCATGTGGTGGTATAATAATTTCAGTTAACAGTAATTCTACAGCAAGATACACCAGGATTTATTTGGGTTATGGGGCTCAGTGGATAGACAGGAAAGGTATGGTGTCTTTTTTTTTTAATTGAGGTATAATTGACAGATAACATTATATCAGTTTCAGGTATACAACATAATGATTTGATATTTGTTTGTATTGTAAAATGATCACCACACTAAGTCTCACATCCATCACCATACAAGGGATGACGTCTTGAAAGGGCAGGGGTTTAGAGTATTTGGAAGCCTCATTTTCTAGAAGCCAAGGTTGCAGTTATAACTAAAAAGTTGAAAGAACTTGCCCTGAATATTTTCCCCCTGTTGCTTAGCTGCTGTGTTCACTGCCAAGAACTTGTTTGATTTTAAGTAACTTTTATGCTTGCCTATCAGTCAGGTCCCGTCAGATACAGTGACTTTTAAGAAACTCTGCATGTTCTTTTAAATTGGATTAAAGAAAAAATATACTACCATGTTAAGCTCCCAATTGGAGTTAGAACATTTTTTTTTGGATTTCTCTTTCTCCCCTTCCTCACACTCACCCTCCACCACTTCACAGGAATGTGCCTCTGACCTTTATGGGTTAGATTTTCACCCGGCATGAGGCATGATTAGCTGCCAATAATTAAACCTCCATTGCCAAACAAATGTGTTGGCTAACGTTTTGGAAAAAACTCAGCACAGTGAAAGTTTCGTGACAAGTTGCTGGAGTTTGCTATGTAGATACTTATTTTAGAGCACTGATTTTAGTTGGTACATATGTCTCCTTTTTTGTTGTTTTTATTTTTTTAATTATATGTGGCGGTTTGAACACAACTGTCAACCTTGCTTATTGGTGTGAAGGTATTTGTTGGGAGATGTGTTCTGACTGGAACATTTGAAGAGTTAAATGTGCAGAATTTGCTCTCAATTTTAGCTCACATTTTACTACCAACTTGAGTTCTTCCTTGTACTACACCATGGTTTTGACTTCAGTCCATGGGTTACTTGAGAGCCTGATGAATTTTAAAACAGATACTAAATTATGTTTAATTTGGAGACTCGATTTTTATCAAATAACTCTTGAGCACCAACTCTATTCTAGGTACGAGGTTCTATAAAGAAAGGATATAGCAGAAGAATAAATAATATGTGATCCTTGCCTAGTTTGTCACTTGGTTTTGAAATAAACCCAGTTCAAGGCAGAGGATTAAGGGCCAGGTTGATTAAGGGTCATATAGAGTATAAATACCAGAGGACTTAGAATGGAAAGGTCTGGAAAATATAAGAATCATTAGAGAAAGCTGAACAGAGGCAAAATAACCTGGACACAGTTTTGAAGCATCAGAAGGAATTTTAGCAGTGATGGTGATAGGGCTAGGGAAGTAGAAGCACCTTTGTAATTGAAAAAAAAAAAAAAGGCACTGTCTCTGATTTTTAAGAGGAGAATCGGAATATTATGCACCAGTGTTTCCTTATTTTCTGGCTTATCTAAACCTCCCCCCAAAACAGTGCATTCTTATAAATTAAAGACATAATTGGCCCTTGACAGGGCAGCGTAGCACTGGCTGCCTCCTAAAATGCAGATAGTCTTTGGCAGAGGGGAAAGCAACTTCAGTGTGAATCTGCCAAATTTTCCTGGCCCCAGGATCTTGGAAAATACCAGGATTTCAACAGTTTGTTCTGAAACTCAAGGTTTGTGAGTGCTGCTTAGCTGACGAGTCTGTTTGTAAGGATGTCCACTCTGAAAACTGATTTTTACTCTTTCAACTTCTCTAAATGATTGCTGAAAAATGTTGCATTTCTGCTTGACCTTCCTACAGGGGGGATATTTTTGTGTGTCTTATTTCTTGTGTGCCTTTTATGTATCTTACAATTTTGCAATCAAATTGATGTGAGCCTCCATTTAAACCAAAGCAAGGAAAGGTTTGACATTATTTGTAAAGCATTTCCCTTGAATTTCAAGGTTGATGTGATTTCCCTTCCAAATAATTATTTTAGGAATGCTGTATTTTGGGTTTGTTTTCTGCTTAGATTTATTTACATGAAAGTTTTCTTGGCAAAATGTTCGTTGAGGTTAAAAAAAAAAAAGTGCTATTTTCCGAAAGGAGTGAGTTCTTCAATGTTTTGTGTCACTTAACTATTTGAATGGGAAAGTTTGGTTCTAATAACAATTTCCTCTTCCTTTGGCAAACGTTGATGTTTTTAAAGTCTTCCTAAAGGAAAAAGGAGTTTGGGTGGCTTTTTGTTTTTTGTTAGTTATCTAGAGCTCCCTTCCCTTCCGTTGTGTGCTCTTTTTCCACCATTGTTTATGAGCCTTTGAACTAGATCTATCTACAACTGAGAATGGTGGTTGAAAATGGACCAAAACCAGATTATTTCTAGGTGGAAACATGAGAAACTGGTGACTCTGTTATATGGGGTGTTTTTAGGAGTGGCTGGGCTTCTGGAAGAGACTTTTGTTCCATACTGTCTAGTGCTTGAACTTTTTATTTTTTAACAAAGTACACATAACAATTAATATGCAAAGCCATTGGGTTTTTTGTTTGTTTTGTAATGGGCTAGAGTAAATGGTATATGGGCTGTAGAGAAAGCAACTTGATTTTGAAATTTACCAGCTGCAGATCTTACTGGGTTTTGTGTCATTTGGAAAAAAAATATTTAAAGACCATTGAGGATATCTGATGCCAACATACAGCATGTCAATGTTTTTCAACCCTTTCCATACTTGCTTCAATGGTAAATCGGCCTTAGCTTTGTGGTCCCAATTGAAAGGCTTGTCAAGTATGCACTTGCTTTAGCCAGTACATTCGCAACTACAGAATTTTCCTTTGCTTAGCTGGTGTTCTTTCTTCTTTTCCTCTGCAGCCCTGAGCTACTTGTGAGCACCGCGTTGCCAGCACGGGAGCTACTGGGGAACTTCTCATTATTCCAGGAGACTCCAGGAACGCCTCTCCCACTCCCCTCATCTCTGGGGAACGAGTGAGCGGAGCTCTGAACAGGAGCACACAACTTGAAGGACTGCTGGAAGATAGTATGACCCGGAGCCAGCTCTAAGGTAGCCGAGTCAGCTTTTCCCCGGGAGCTCTCAGAGCAGCATTGCTGGAGCCAGCGGTAGAGCTGTTTCCACAAACCACCTCTTTTAATGCTCTTTGGCGGAGATCAGATCTACCCGGTAAATTCTTAGCCACAATGATCATTGTGTTGGTTTATATGAATCCAGTGTAAGAAAGTTAGGACTCAGCCTAATTGTCCTTAGTTCTTGCATTGCCTTGAAGGTAGGCTTTTCTCAGTGGAGCTGCACAGTTTTTCTTTCACTTTGGCCAAATTGTTCACATACTACCAACATTTCCCTACATGTAAAACGCTGCTGCCATATGTGTCTCCTTACAGGGCCACTACTTTCCCCCCCTATTTTAAATAGACTTTATGTTTTAGAGCAGTTTTATGTTCACAGCAAAACTAAGCAGGAAGTACAGAGTTACCACATTCCTTGTTCTCATACACACACGACCTCCCCCACCAGAGTGGTGTCCCCCACTGTTAATGTCCCCCACCAGAGTGGTGCGTTTGTTACTAGAGATGACCCTACGTTGACACATCATCCCAAAGCCCATAGTTTACCATAGGGTTTATTCTTGGTGTTATATGTTCTATGGGTTTGGACAAATGTATAATGCATCCACCATTATAGTATCATACAGAATAGTTTTACCGTCTTAAATATCCTCTGTGCTCTGCCTGCTTCACACCCCCACCCCTACCCCCAACCCCTGGCAACCACTGATCTTTTCACTGTCTCCATATTTTTACCTTTTCCGGAACTATGTTTTCATCATATGCTTCCTGTGGAGTACTTTGAAATCTCTGTAAAGAAAGCTTGCCATCAGGATGGAACGCTATTAAGTTTGTGTTAAGCTATGGAGGTAATACAAACACCTACTTGAAACTAGAGTCTAAAATCTTTATGAGGGGATGCCTTAAGTGCTAAATGTTGGTGTGTGTGGCTCTCTGAGTTAAATGTTGGGATTGCTCAGATATGATGTGAAACTTGTATAGAGAGACAGAAGCGAGGAATTCAGGTTTAAAGCCTGCTCGGGTCCATGCAGCCTCCTTAGGTTTGTCGCTTTGGGGGAAGGTCTTTAGTAGCTGTCAGGTGCTTTCTTTTTTTAAAGGAAGTCCAATTTATTATTAAAATTTTTTTCTTTATATAAAAGTTTATTTTTGATTACTTAATACCAAGTAGTACAAAACAGTGTAAAACATATATATATGATTAGATTTTCTTTATTCCTTCTCTCACCTGTAGCTAATAATTTGGAACATGTACTTTTTCACATAAAGCTTTTTTAGTGTACAAAGTATGCATATTAATTATGTTTAAAAATTGATGGAACATGACTATACATTTTGTTTTACAACTTGCTTTTTCCTTCCACTTCATATGTTGTGAATATTTTTTCTTTTAAGCAGAGTATTTTTCCTTTTAAGCTGAATCTCAGCTAAGTAATGACTGCTTAGTGTTCCTTATATGGCTGTAACATAATAATAGCCAGTCCTTGAGTGAGAGGTTAGCCTATAATTTAAAGAGGGATGTGGGAGGAGACCTTTTACATTAGGGAAAAAAACAAAAGTCATGACTGTTGACATTGGGCTTTTAGTCATTAAGGGTGTGAGTTTTTATTTTCCAGGGCAGATGATGTGCAGCTTTGGGCTGTTGCCGAGGTGTCAGTTATGTCAAATTTTCATCTTCTGGATGCCTGGAAGGAACTTCTTTGGCATTAGGCTGTGTTAATATATTAGCTTAGTTGTTAGTTCTGGCTACCATCCTTGGAGCATTTTGAGATACTTTTATGCCCATGTAAGGTGGCATGAGGTTGAATTAGTTTTAAGAGAAAGTAGTGAGTAATAGGGATGGAATTAAGAGACTGACTTCATTTTGCATATATATTTATTTGAGGAAAGAGGAGGAGATGACAGTGTTAGTTAATTGCTAACCCTGTGATTCTGAAACGGTTAAAATTGTTTAGCTCCGTAGTTTATAGGGTGGGTGACAGTGAGAATCGCCAGAGAAGTTCTCAGGTATTGGGGGTAGGGAATGAATATATTGATGTTACCGTATAAAATATCATTTTTTAGGAAGGTAATATAACCGATGTTTATAAGATTAGAAAGGTACAAAAGGGTGAAAAATAAATCTTCCTTCTCCCCTTGTCACCCAAGTGTCCAGTTACCCTTCCTAGAGGCAGTCACTGTTACCAATTTCTTGTGAATTCATTCAGAGGTTTTAAAGCATAAATAATACACCAGCATGTAACCTATAGATTAATGAATTTTTTTTTTACACAGATGGTAGTGACATACACTGTTTTGTACCTTATTTCATTGAAATAGTACTTCTTGGAAGTTCTTCAATATTAATACTTTTTATATTATTTTCAATATTAATACTTCAGTATTAATACATTTTTTAAAGACGGATGCCTAATATTCCACTGTAGAGATATGCTGTGATTTATGTAACCAGTATTTTCCTGATGGCCATACAGATCATTTCCAGTTTTATTATCATTAACTAGTCTGTAGGGAATAACCTTGTACATACATCATTTGAAACATGTCCGTGAGCATATCCATAGCATCCATTTCTACTAGTGGAATGGCTGGGTCAAAGGGTCTGCATATTTTAATTTTGGTAGAAATTTATTGCCAAATTTGTATGTATGACTCTGGTCATACAGCTTGCAAAGTTTTAGGTTTCACCAGCAATGGATGAGAACGCTGCTTTCTCACACCCTTGGCAATCACAATATGGTTGCCAAACTGATAGGTTTTTTTTTTTCCTTTGCCAAATTGATAGGTTAAAAATGACAGTTGAATATAGCTTTAATTTGCATTTTTCTTATTTTGATTGACACAGAGCACCTTTTCATAAGTTTAAAGGTCATTCTGTTCCCTCTATGTTTGAGTCCCTTGTCTGTTTTCCTACTGGGTCTTGATCTTTTCATTGTCAGTTCATAGGTGCTCCTATGCATTAACAAAATCAGTTCCCCACCCTTTATTCTCTTTGTGATATTTATATCTGTTATTTATATAAAAATAATTATTTTCCTGTGCAGATTATTCAAAATTTGTATCCTTAAACTTATTAATTTATTCATTCAACAAATACTTATTGAATGCCCAGATACTAAGCACTTGTTCTAGGCACCAGGCTATACAGTAGTAAAGAAAACAGATCCCAGTTCTTTTTAATTTATTTTATTGGGGACTATTGGGGAACAGTGTGTTTCTCCAGGGCCCATCAGCTCCAAGTCGCTGTCCTTCAATCTAGTTGTGGAGGGCCCAGCTCAGCTCCAAGTCCAGTCGCCATTTTCAATCTTTAGTTGCAGGGAGTGCAGCCCACTATCCCATGCGGGAATTGAACCAACAACCTTGTTGAGAGCTTGCGCTCTAACCAACTGAGCCATCTGGCCGCCCCTCCGGAAGCTCAGCGGCACCTCGTTGTTTTCGATCTAGTTGTGGAGGGCGCAGCTCATTGGCCCATGTGGGAATCGAACCAACAACCTTGTTGTTCAGAGCTCACGCTCTAATCACCTGAGCCGTCTGGCCGCCCCAACAGATCCCAGTTCTTGTTCCATGGAGCTTACGTTTTAGTGAAAGAAATAGAATTTATATAAATCCTATTTATATAAATAAAAGATGTCAATAAAAGATGTTCAAAAAGGTTTATAGAAATGAATATATAGTAAAAGTTTTTGTGGCTTCAGTATTTTACATCACAGGTGAAAGACATTTTCCATTCCTAGAGTTAAAAGCCTATTTCATGGTTCCTTCTGGTGTCATGTGGTTCTTTTTTTAGATTTAAAAATTTGATCCACCTGGAATGTTAGTTATGAATCCAGCTTCATTTTTCTTTAGGTGCTCTATTAATTAGGGTAAGGTTGTGTTGCTGTAACCAAGGGACCAAAATATGCTATGGCTCAAACGACATCGAAGTTGAGTTTTTCCTCACTTAACAGTCTCAGAGTGAGCAGATAGGGTCAGCAGAGCAGCTCATATCCACCAGTCATTGAGACTCAGGATCTTTCTGTCTCGTTGCTCCCGTAATTGTCACTGTAGTTATCTGCATGGTCATAGCTGGCTTGTTACCATATCTGAGTTCCCTCGGTGCGAAGGACAGAGGGGAAAGTCCAGGGCAGGTGATCAGAAGTTGCACACGTCACTTCTACTTCCATTGGTGAGAACTTAGTTACATGGGCATATCTAGCTGTCAGGGAGGGTAGAGGGTGCAGTTTCTGCTGGTCAGTATGGAACCAGAAAAAAGCAAAGAGGGAGTTTTAGTAGAAAATTAGCAGTCTCTATCATTGGCTAATCATGCCAGTTTCATTGAATAGTTCCAACTTTTCTCTTTGATTTCTTTTGTATTATAAATTCACATATACATTTTGATCTATTTCTGGGATATTGTTTACTTTCATTGATCTTTATGCCTATGCATATACAAGGATCACACTGTTTTTTAACTCTTAGGGCTTACTATATTTTATCTTTTTGGTAGGAGTGGATCCATTTTATAGAATTTTTTTTTTTTTTTACACCTACATTCCATAACTTTTTTTTTTTTTAAATTGGGGAAGGGGAACAGGACTTTATTGTGGAACAGTGTGTACTTCCAGGACTTTTTTTCCAAGTCAAGTTGTTGTCCTTTCAATCTTAGTTGTGGAGGGTGCCGTTCAGCTTCAAGTTGTTGTCCTTTCAGTCTTAGTTGTGGAGGGTGCAGCCCAGCTCAAGGTCCAGTTGCCATTGCTAGTTGCAGGGGGCACAGCCCACCATGTCTTGTGGGAGTCGAGGAATCGAACAGGCAACCTTGTGGTTGAGAGCCCGCGCTCCAACCTACTGAGCCATCCAGGAGGCAGCTCAGCTGAAGGTGCCGCGTTCAATCTTAGTTGCAGGGGGTGGAGCCCACCATCCCTTGCGGGACTCGAGAAGTTGAACTCGCAACCTTCTGGTTGAGAGCCCACTGGCCCATGTGGGAATCGAACCGGCAGCCTTCAGAGTTAGGAGCACGGAGCTCCAACCGCCTGAGCCACCGGGCCGGCCCCATTTTACAGAATTTTTATATTTAAGTTCCTTTTTACAGAGTTTTAAAGTTCTATTTCACAGAATTTTCATATTTTGTGTATGTAATTAAAAAATATATATGAAGTTTAAAGTAATCATATCCAGTCACCACTCCCTTCTCCTTAAGAAGAAAACCTGTTAATATTTTTGGGATTGGGTTCAATGTATAGATAAATTTTGTGAGGAAGGGTTTATTCACATCTTTATGTTAATTTTTCTTATTTGATGATAATGGTACAGTGACAATCTTTCTATATCCTTAACCCGTGAAACTTGCATAATTGAAATAGGAGAGAGGGAGGACCATGGTATCAAAAGATGCTGTTTATTTTAATGCTTGATTTCTGATTATGGCTAAGTAACTGATGCCTATTTCTCTCTTAAAAATTAATAAACTTGGAACTCGAAAGAACAACTTTCCTGTTTAAAAGTGAAAAAGTAGTTGATATTTCAGAAATTTACTTCATAAGCTTGTTTGTAACACAAACTTGGCAAATTTTTGCATATGTACATGATACGCAGTGCTGTTACTTTGTGTGTGTGTGTGTGTGTGTGTGTGTGTGTGTTAGTCTGCACCTTTTTTTAACAACACAGTCTGCTTTCTTCTCTTTTACATTTTTATTGTAAAATAAAACACAGGTACAGATATTCACACTAAGTATACATAGCTTAGTTAATTACTATAATGTGAATATTTTTTTGTGACCACCACGCAGGTCAAGAGACAGAATATTAGCGACCTCCCTAGACCCTTTGAGTTGGCACATCTCGTGCCACGCATAGCCCCTCTCCCCCTGGAAGTAACCACTTTCCTGATTTCTATAGTAATTGCTTTGTTGCCTTTATGTTTTTATCATCTGTTTGCACGTGTCTAGCCACTGGAGTTTAGTCTTGCACATATTTTTATGTCTTTTAAGTCTCTTAAACCTCAGGTTCCCCGTCCAGCTTTTCCCTTTCCTTACAGTTTATCTGTTGAAGAACCCAGTCACTTGACCTTTAATTTTTCACTGGCTGGATTTAGTGATTGCAGCCTCGTGGTTCAAGTCAACTTTTTTTTTTTTTTTTTTTTTTTTTTTTTAGTAGGAAACGGTATTTTAACACCACATTCTGGGCACCAGAAATGCTCACTGCTGCTGGGTAGATCATTGTTTGTAGATCTTTTTAAGGACAAAGGATAAATATATACGTAAAATACTTCGTGGCGTCATACTGATACTTCCAATTCAAATTCAGTTTATTAGGTTCTTACTTAACCTTTTCTGTACTGCATCTGTATCTCCTTAATTCCACACGGAGAATTCTGGTTCTCTGAAACAACAGGGGATCATAGGATTTGAGTATGCTGTAGTTACTCGTTTGCTTTCTTCCACATTATACACACAGTATTCTCAATACTGCCACAATCTTAACACTACACTGCTAGTTGTGATCACAGAAAAGCAATACAAACAATTTCTTTTTGCTATTCTATCCCATTCTCCCTGCAGTTTTTTTTTGGGGGGGTGGGGGGTTTGTTTATAGTTGTTGAAGATTTAAACATTGATTAGCTTTTAGATGATATTTGGAGGAGGAATACTTTTAATTTTGTTAGGTGAGATGTTGGTTTTATAGTTATGTTTACAAAAAATCCTTATCTGTTGGAGAATTTGGGAGTGAAATGATGTGACATCTGGGATTCTTGTTAAAATATCCCAGGAGAAAATGGACAGAATAGAGGAAATAAGATTGCTCTTTTTTGAAACTGGGTGGTAGGAGGTTTATTTTTGAAACTGGGAGGTCAAAAATAGAGTTTATTATACTTTTTCCCCTTTGTTTCTTTGTAATTTGAAATATCCATAATACATTTAAAAAATAATTTTTTAAGTAGTGAAATGACAAGGATTTTATGGTAGGGGAAGAAGGTACTAAGGAAGGAATAGAGAGGGAGGAGGGAAAATTGTAAAGATTTCATTCTTAACACGGTGGTTCATTCTCAGCTTGGTGGCTCTGAAGTTAAGAAACTTGGTAACATTTTGAGCGAAAAGACAAGAAGGCTGAGATGTGGGGTCTTGAGGGGAGCCAAGATTTAAGGGGTTAGTGATATACAAGGAAACTGCCCTCCAAGGTTGATGAGAAGTTCCAAATCATAAAGATAGAGACACTGGAGAGAGTGGAGCCTCTGAATCCCAGCCAAGGAAGAGCCCAGAGGCAGAAGGGGGTCCTCAGCCCCATCAGTCCACAGAATGGAGGACTAGACCAGCCTTGGCATTCTCAGCATCACTCCAGTTACTGCAGGGCGGGGAGATTCCTCGGCCTCATGTGAGGTCAATGAAATCAAAGTCTCTAGGGGTGAAGCTTGGGAATCCCAGTTTTGAGGAAGCTCTTTTGTGAATCGGAAGCATAAGGCAAGGTCTACAAAGAGTGAGAACCTTAGCAAGAGGTATTTCAGTGAAGGAGAAGATACAGAAGAGGGAAGCAGCTGTGTACATTGGTGTTTCTAGAAAGTTTTCTGTGAAAGGATGAAGTGAGAGATGTGGGAAGACTTGGTACGGAGGGAGGTGGTAATTGTTGAAATAGTTGTGGCTTATAATGATACAAGACAGGTTTGCCTGTCAGTGTGGAGAATGTGAATGGTCCCCATGCAAGATGCCTGAGTAGTCAGGCTTAGCAGCCCTCCCCCACTCCCGAGAGAATTTGATGGTTTACAGAATGCTTGGAAATCATCATCATGGATTAGATATACTTTTTATTATTGTTTTGAATTTCATATTAAAAGAGAGGCTTTTCAGTGCCTCTGCTTCTAGCGTTCTGACTGAGCCTGTGGCCCAGGCCTGAGGAAGAAGATATGGATGGGGTCTGGAGTGCTGACATAGGCACTTTTCTTAATTAGTGCTCTCCCGGTTCCTCTTCACATTCTCTGTTTTCTCTTTCTCAGTTTCCCTTTTTTCATGTTAAAATGGGACTCGTGAGTGGAACTTCCACAAGGGGTTGCCTGGCTTGGGGTGCTGTGTTTCAGTTATTTGCTTTAGGACTGACTATTGGAAGAATTACCATATTTTCATGATTTCATAATCACAGTCTTCAAAGGTGGTAGGAAGAGGATTGAGGTGAGAATCCTGCTCCTTCTTTTGTCCTCTGCCTCAGGGTCTTTGTTTAGTTTTGTTTTTAGTAACAGATCCGATTCATCGTTTTTACCTTCCAGGAGTTCTACCTTTTGGGAGCATCATTTATTTCCTAAATTTCATTTCTTTCTCCCCACTTAGTAGAGCATATTTATTTTTACTTTTAACTTGCCATTATTATTTAGGTCAGTGAGTGTTTTAGGTGGGGCGGGTGGTGTTTACGTTACATCTATGTCTGGTCTCTTTCTACCAGGTTTGCAGAACCGCTCCCCGCCTCATGTCCCCATCTCCTCTCTGTTTTTTTGTTGTGGTTACTTCGATGCCAACCTATTCAACTTGTGTGTTGATGTTGTACATGGCTCATTTTCTTTCTCATGATCGTATTTATACTTTTGATGGATATATTTAAATGAACAGCTGTGCATTTGTTGAGTCATACCACAATTATCTGATTCTGCTTTAGCTGCTCGACTAGCAAAAGCATATTTCAAGCTAAGTTGTGAGAGAATTCCATTAATCACATTCTACTGAGCGGAGGAGAGAGGAGAAAGACCACTATGAAAAGTCTTTTTAAAGATTAATGTTAATTAGTTATTCCATTATATTAAAGTAGATTGATTTGTTGGCTATTCAAGGTGTCACTTGGAGAAACTTTATAAAGGTGTAAATAGCTGTAAAGGCTTAATGATAGCTTGGTAGGCAAAATGCCCTGGAATCATTGATGCAGATAAAGTGAGTAGCTAGTGCTGGCCTAATTAAATGGATAAAGGGTCTTTAAAGCTAGAGTTCCTTTCTGTAAAGTCTAGTGTTTTCGATTCCACATTCTATGAATTCATTGACTAAGTATTTTGTTTTAAGCCTTCTGAACAAATAACATGTGATACAGAAGATGTTACAACTTTCTTTTTATTCAAATGTATTAAATTGCTAATTGTAACCTCTGATTGAGTCTTTGGCTTCCATCAGCCAGATCTATTTTTCTCTTGACACTTCCTCAGGGTTCTTTCTGAAGGTTATTAATAGGCATGGAAGCATGGCTTTCCTAATAGCGTCAATAACTGTTAGAAGACTGGGGGTGGAGTGAGATAATATGTCAATTTCTGACTTGAAGGAGCTGTATTTTCAAACTACAGAAGCTGTCTCAGAGGTCACTGGGGATGGTTCTGGGCAGATCAGCTGGTGTCTGCAACTAGAGATCCAAGCAGTCCTTTCCAAATGGGATATTGTCCACCAGGGAGTTGTCTGGTATACCCGGAGTCTGCCAGACGTCTTTTCGTTTGGCTGCTTCTCTTGGATGACACTCTTGAAAACTGAAATCCAAGTTACAAATGGTATCTTTTAATTTATCTCAAATACCTGGTTGCTACTATATTAAATTGAGGACATGAAGAGCTCCCCCCCCCGCCCCGCCCCCAGTCATTTTCTTGCCAGGCTGTGTACAATTACTTAAACCTCACCTCCTCTCCCTACCCAAACCAAAGTGTAGTATAGACTAAGAAGTTGAAATTAATATGTTTTCATTTACATTGAGTGCCTAGTATGTGCCAGGCATAGGGATGTAGCCATGAGCCAGGCAGAGTTCTTTTATGCAGCTTATATTTTGGTGCATAGTGGAAGAAGGGGTTGGGGGAGAGGGAAACATAAAAATCAACAAATTAATAAGTAAATGACAAATTTTACACAGTATTAAGTGCTATGAAGAAGCTATGGTATGGTAGGGTAATATGCACGGGAGAGGGTGGAAAGGTCTGAGGCAGGAATGGGCTTGAATGTGGGGATGGAGTGTCGATGAAAAGGAAAGCTCTGGTTAGGCTGGTGGGTGAAGGGTGCTTTTTCTCACCTCCACAGAAATATGCGCTAGTGTCTCCTATTTGAGAGGGTGAAGGGACCTTCCTTGTGCTGACATCCCTTTCATTTTATTCACTCCCCCTTCAAATTATGATAGGTTAACCATATGAGCCTTAGAATTGGGACAGTTATGTCAGGTGGTAGGTGCCTGACGCACCATTTGTCTGGCAGTGGGAGAGATAGAAAGAAAGGTCTGTACTGTTTGGTGAAAGGAGAAACTTCAGGCATAGTTAGAAATGAGACAGAGGGCTGAGACCGCTTCCAACTAAGTACTTAGGAGGAAGTGGGATTTGAAATGGACTCCACAGTTACATATATAAGAGTTTTGTGGGGGGTGTGGTGGGGAGTAACAGGCTCCTTCCTACCAGTAGGTTAAAAAAAAAAAATTGTTCCAGTCGCAGTTTGTATCCTGGAGGGTAAGGAGTTAGCCCTGAGCTGCTGAGGCGGATATAACAAAACAGCTGGGAGATGATGGGATCCTATCTGTTGAAACAAAGCAGGATAGCCATGGCTATTTGATACAGAGGGAATGAAGTGGAAAATGAGGGACAGTTTCCATGTAGTCAAGCATGTCGAAATAAAACCTTGTCTTGAGATACCAGTAAGGCATGGAATGGGTGATCAAAACATTAGAGTCTCAGAAGCTTAGCATAGTTATTGTCTATGTATCTAGTAGGGGTGTAGCAAAGTCAATTTCATTCTGTAGACAAAGTAAATTTACTAGGGATTCCGTAGTTCTTACATGGTAGCCTAACTTAAACCTTTCACTTATTTTCATTCAATTAAGCCTGATCTCCCTCACCAGCCCTTTTTACAGATTAATTTCTTCTTTTCCCCTTCTTTCCAAACCATATCGTGGGTCCATCTGTCACAGCTGTAATGTTTGTAGTGTAACTCTTTCAGTCAAAACCCTTTCTTTCCTGAAATAATCTGTAATTATTTCCTCTAACTACAGGATGAAGTGATCCAGGGGCTGGGGTTTCAGTTCTATAGTACTTGTCCAAGAAGCTATTTGTATTCTTCTATCATGAAAGATCAAATTACATGCTAATATTCTGAAAGTCACACCCACTAGAAACCCTCTAATAGCAGTGAAGTCTATATAAAACCAAGTCCTGGCAACTTGCACATTGCCAGTTCAGACAGAGTGTGGTGTGAAAAATATTTCACAGGTCATTTGTGGACTGGAGAAAAGACCCTGAATTGACTTATATGGTGTGATGACTTTGGGTTAGCCTTTCTTTGCAGCCATAACTGACAGCCCATGTCACTTATCACCCCTCCGAAGGCCCAGGTACTTTGGAGCAAGTTGTACTTGTGTTATCTCTCTGCGTGTTGAGCGTAGAAGAGACATAACTGTTCTCACATAATGGCTGAGTTTTGCCCCATTTGGAGGTGGTGGTTGTTAAGTATACCTTCCCTCAAAGTTTTATGTCTAGAATTTGTCTAACTTTGCCCCAAATGTGGCTGACTTACGTTAATTTCCATTTTTATTATTATTATTTTTAATTAAAATTTGTTGGAGTGACAATTGTTAGTAAAGTTACATAGATTTCAGGTATACAATTCTGCAATACATCATCTATGTATCACGTTCTGTATTCACCACCCAGAGTCAGTTCTCCTTCCATCACCACCATGTATTCGATCCCCTTTACCCTCATCTATCACCCCCCTCTGTTTTTATTTTGAGATGTAAGTAAGTTACAAGAGAACTGAAAAGTGGAGATGGGGAATGGGAAGTAGAAATCACTTGATGTATTGTAAAGGCAGCTTGTTTTCTTTTTTTTCCACATCAAGATCTTTTTTTCAGGGCCAAATAATCTGAGGTTACAAAGTATATAAAATTAGTTTTAAGTTTAGAGAAGTGGAAAGAGGGCATGATTGAAAGGTGTCCCAAATAACCATGAGTAAAGATTGTTTCCTGAGAGCAAAATCAAGATGGTTAAAGGGCAGAATATGTTGAGGCTTGTATAAAATATTAAGGATGACAACAGCAGACAAAAGCAGCTAAACTATGACTGACTAGCTTAATGAAAGTTTTGAGAATGGTGGCTGGTTAAGACCTGAACTCGGGTTTGATGACCTTGGTTTTGACCTTGCATCCTTGAACAAGTTACTTCTACCTACCCTCTGAAAATCTACCCCCTGAAAATTTTATAGATTTTTCTTATCTGTAAAATGGGATTAATATGAGTATTTATTTTAGAGTGTTTGTGGGAGAGATTGAATGAGGTAATATATATGGTCTCGAAGCACAGTGCCTGGCTGGTTAGTAAGTACCACTGCTGTTACTGTTAGGGTGGTAAGGATGTAATTTTGACAGATAACTAAGAGAAAGCAGAATTACTCTAATTCTTTTTCTGCTTTGCCTCTACCTTTTATGTTAAGGAGAATGAGTTGGTTGGTGTTTGTTTTTTTTTCTTTTCCCTTTATTGAAGGCATAGCATGGACTGTATAAAGAGATACAAAGGAAAAAAAACTGTTCTGGAAGAGTATTGACAACCCCTTCCAGTGGAAAATGAGTGACTTCAAGTGGATGGTGTCATTCAAAATAGGGATAAGTGAAATGTACAAGCTGTTCTTTAAGATTCTTTCTGACTTGGAGATTTTTAGAAGTTGAATTGAGAAGAGTGTCAAGAAAGTCCCTACTGAATGAGTATAGGTACTAAGTATTAATAAATTGTATGTTGAACAAATGGGCAAAGCATATTAAGTTTAGGTCACTAGGCTAGACAAGTGAACACTTGGTGGAATTTAACGATGGGAAAGAATATTACAGTTCATCTTACAACTTTCCCTTCATCTTCAGTGTTATGGATAACAAATTGTATGCTGTTCATAAATCTAGGTTTTAGAAATATCCTTTATTCTTATAGTAGTTATTAACTAGATTGCTTAATATTCGCTCTAAAGGTGACTATAGAAGTATATTATTCTGTGACCAATATCAAAATGCTTTGTGATTTTTTGGGGGTAATGTATTGCAGTGTATCTGTGACTTTATCCAGCTGTAAAATTGTGATGAGCAAAAGAAGTGCCAAACTTGGTCTCAAGCCCACACATGTTAGAAATTGAGCTAAATGATAGCTCCTTAACTGGATATCAGTCTGATCTATAAATGGAGTTTGAAAAGTACCATGGGATTTGGAAAGCAGTTCTGTTCTGGCCTGGTGATATGCCTGTTTTTGGCAGAATATCATGGGAATATTCTATCTCCTAAGAGTGTAGTCCTAAGACACTGTAAGAGATGGTACTGATTTAAAGAGGGTGTCTTAGTTAAGTCAGGAGGTCCTTGTGTCTGGGGTATTTAGATCACTTACCAGGGGTAGAGGGCCTTATCCAAAAACAGAAAGGAGATGGTATGTACTGGAGGTAAAGATTCATACTCAGAACTCTTCAGATAATATTCTGTATTCCCCAGTAGCCTATGACTTTTGAGTTAGGAATTTTGGCCTTAGAACATTACATAAGGATTTAGTCCTAAAGGAGAGGAGCAGTTGAGTATCTTCTTTTCACAGATTTATGCCTCATTTTAAAAATATTTAGTTGTGTCCATAAAATACTATTCCCACATTAAAAGAAAAAAAAATCTAATGCCTTCTTCCTTGACCATAGATTTTGTTGACTTCCTTGATCTCCTAATGAGATTTCTAAACCTGTGTACCAGTACCATTTTTGTCAGGTATCGGGTAAATGCTCAGCCTGAAATATCTGGTACCATCTGATTAACCAGTATGGTGGAAGGACTGATCATATAAGGAGTAAAGCCGTGGTTCTCAGAGTATAGTCAAAATCCCCTGGAGTTTCCATGACTTTCTCAGGGGTCCCATGAGGTCCACTTTCTTCCAATGACATGTATGTTTAAGGCTGGATTTTTACTATATATGCTTCAACCAACACAACATGTTTTAACAGACTGAATGTAGAATCATATATGAGAATCCAGTTGCTTTCTACTAACCCAGACAAAGAAATTAGCAAAATTGCAAAACAGTGCCACTTTTCTCACTATATATTTTTGGCGAAAATATTGGTTTTTTTAAAATAATTTATAAAAAAACATAAGGTAGTGTTAGAAATATGACTATTTTTAAAAATTCTCATTTTACTTTCTAATAGAATCAGTGTTGATAGATATAGCCCACATAGACAAGCTCCTTAGGGAGCTCAGTGATTTTCAAGAGTATAAAAAGATTCTGAGATCAAAACGTTTGAAAACCACTGGAGTAAGGCATCCCTGAACTATTGAATTATTGCCACTCTCTTTTTCCACTACTTCCTTTTTGCCAACCCACATCTAAAACTCTTTAGCCAAAAATACTTGAGAGGAAGGGAATTGAAAATTTACTTTTAAAAACAATATTTTCTTTTTAGTATATTTTAAAATTAGAAATAGATCCTTGGGGCGTCACGTTTGGAGGTTAGCATATTGATTTTTTTTTTTAATAATTAAAATGTGATGAGGTTATTTATTCCACAACATTCTCCTTTCTACATTCCTCTCCCCCTTTCCTTTTGGAAGCACCATTTTTAACAGCTGAATTAAATGGTCAGCAGAGACACTCCAGAAACTGAACTAAATGGTAACCAGGAAGTGATGCTAATGTTTTTTTCTGAAAAATGTTTGGCAGATTTTGAGTTATCTGTCTATGAACAGTAGATTAGCTAGCGGGGACTGAATTTATAACTTTTTTTCCCTGTGCTTTTTTATTTATGAGGCGAAATTAATGTTTTAATTTTGCTTGCACAGTTATAATCTGTTGAAAGGTATTTTGGGACATGGGCTTTTGTTGGCTTTGTAACAGGAAAAAGTGTCAGTGGTGATTGTCTTTTAGATTTTTTTTTTAATAATGAAAGGATTCTTGATTTTGCAACTTGAGGCTTGTGAACTGCTAACTTTCACTATTATGTACACTAAATTCTACAGATTAAAGTCACAGAGATGGTAAATGTTTTACGCCTGCCATTTCTTTGCAAGTGTGTATGTGTTTGTATGTATGATGGGGGTTGAGGGAGATCGGTAATTCTTTAGAATTTAAACTTAAATTGAGCTGATTAATTCAGGGAAAATACAAATTCAACAAGCATTAAATGTGTACCTACTGGACTCTGGTAGCAATGACTGGACTATAGATTTTGCTACCATGGAGTTTATAGTCTTGTGAGGCAAGCACATGTTCACACGCACACAGGTATGGATATGTAATTATTAATTATAATAAGTGTTATGAATGAAAATTAACAAAGTGGTATATGAGAGTGTAATGAGGACATAATGAGGGTTTAGCCAAGCTTCTTGAAGGAAGGGACATTTAAGTTGAGACTTGAAAGATGAGTAGGAATCTGCCAGGTTGGGCCCTCAAAGAAGCGGCCCAGTCAGGTGGAGCATGGTGCATTCATGGGGCCTGACCAGGCAGGAGGCTGGCTGTTTGCCATGCCTGGGAGAATGGGGTGGTGAGGGGCCTTCACAGCAATGATAGGGGCTTATCATGTCTTACCGAGGTTCTGACCCTAGCCTACCTCTCCAACCTTCTTGGGTTTTCTCTTCTTTCTTTATAACTCTTTTCTCTAGGCTCACTGTGTTCTAGCCTGGTGTTTTTCCTTTTCTCTTCTGAATATGCCTTAAGTCCTGAGGACAGACCATGCTTGTCCGGGCCACAGGGCCTCCGGGGAAACGAAGAAGCTCTGCCTTTTTTCTTAAATGCTGCCCTGTCTCCACCCCCAACACACACACACACATACACACACACACACACACACACGCATACACGCATGCACGCACGTGCACGCGCACATGTGTCATCTTTTTGCTAGTACCTCCTAGTCATGTTTCTGGTTCCTATTTAGATATGACCTCCCCAGGGAAGCTCCTTCACCCTCTAGGAAATCTCAAGTTGTTTTGTTAGCAGTCTTATTTAAACGTGTTTTTTTCTAACATTTAATTCAGTTTTTAATTATGAAATTTTTTGGATGATTATTTGATTACCACCATAGACAGTAAGCTCAATGGTAATAAGAACCATGTTTGCATATTTTATTTTAAGTTTCTAATGTTTAGTACGTGGTACTTTCTCAGTGGTTGTGAAAGGAAGGAAGGAAGGCCTGGAATTCAAAGATAAGACTGAGATAGTCCAGTAGTTTTTAAAGGCTTTTAATCACATACCCATCTGTTAAAAAGTTTTTTGAGCATGCAACCTCAGTATATTTGTTGGTTAAAAGTTCTATATAAACTAAAAAATCTACTATAAAACATACATAAAATAGAAATTTTAAAAAGATTAAAGATGAAATATTTAAGGCATTACTAGTGGCAATGACATCTTATTAACGAAAATCTCAGGTCATTCAGGATAATGTTTATTGTTTTGATACTGGATGCAGATCAGTTTTTCAAGTAGTTTTTAAATTTAAACTTGGGGAGCCTTCTTCATGTCAGATTCAACTGAATGTTAATTGCTTTTTTCCGACCGTGTTTCCCCGAAAATAAGACCTAGCCGGACAATCAGCTCTAATGTGTCTTTTGGAGCAAACATTAATGTAAGACCCGGTATTTTATAATATTATGTTAGATGAGACTCGGTCTTATAGTAAAATAAGACCGGGTATTGTATTAATTTTCAGGTCTTATTTTCGGGGAAACATGGTACTCCTCTCTTTAACAGAGTATTCAACCTGTAGTTTCTTTAATGGTTTTAGAAGACTTGCAGTTTGGCGAGGGCTCGTTTCATTATAACTAGCCAACACAACCTGTAATTCCACTTAAATGTATCCTCAAAAGCATAGTACATGGCTGTACTCTCTAAGCAAAACATGTCCACCCTTTCACATTATGTAACTCTTCCTGAAAGACACCTCTTCTACTGGGCTGTCATAAGGAACTGAGGCAGAGATCAAGTGAACCCTCAAGTTATTTATTGCTCTATTAGATTAAAACATTT
This sequence comes from Rhinolophus ferrumequinum, assembly GCF_004115265.2. Lineage (NCBI taxonomy): Eukaryota > Metazoa > Chordata > Mammalia > Chiroptera > Rhinolophidae > Rhinolophus > Rhinolophus ferrumequinum. The sequence goes on from NC_046291.1 coordinate 64,069,670, forward strand.
TTTTGTAAGACAAAAAGTTTTTGTATATTCATCCCATAAGTCAATGAATTGTCTTGCATGACCGCTGGATGCATGTACCCCTTTTGGGGACAAGTAGGCTAGTTCTAGGGACTGAGATAGACAGATAATTGATTCCAGCTGGTGTTAGACCAGTGCTGGGGGGTTGAAATCACTGCTGATGCAGAAATGTTTCAGTAAATGTTTTCCTTTTGAGCTAGATCATGAATGACAGGAGGAAGCAGTTGGGTAGGAGAGGGATAGAGGAGGCGGCTCAGCGCGTTTGAAGCAGAGGGAATCAATGGTATGTTCAGTTGAAAAGCACAGAGATGAGATGGTATTGGCAGAACTCGCATCTGGTTGTTACGGCCTTGGGGGCTAAGATGAGGCAGTTTGTATGTCACAGATAATAACAACAACAATAAAGGGAGTTTCACGTTCTTTTAAAAATATAAAAGGAAGGTCCGTAAAAAATCTCCTTTATCTCCCTTCCTCATCTTGATAGTAGAGAAGGGTAGGCTGAAATACAATTATGAGCAAATTGAAATGACAGGTGGTAAGATAGGATGGGGGTATGGGGAATGAACAGTCAGACCACCAACCTCAAAATTTGATTTTAAGGAGTCAGAAGGTATCCACTGCAAACTGCTTAGATAGCAATGGGCTTTTGCTCTTTGCTTTGCAGCTGTAAGAGTAAGATAGCACGCCAACCTATTCATTAAAGAATCATACCAGTTTTCTTTTTTCTTTTACCATGTAGAAAATCACAACTGGACACAGGTTTAATTTTTAAAAATTATTTCTTGTAATAAAGAATTAGTATAACCAAACTGTCATATTCCTGAAATATTTTAGGATTTCTCAAATGGGAAAGTTCTCTGTTGTCCTTTGACTCAGAAAATTGAGCTTCTGCCCATGTAGTTTTAGGTCAATATCAACTTGAACTTTTTATCAGGTATCTTATTTTCTCTGTTATAGTTTCATATCCATATTACAAATTTACATGATTTCTTCCTATCCTTTGTTAAATTTGAGGTTAAGGTAAGAATGCATTGCTTTGCCATAGACGAGGGATATGTTGTAGGGTAGTTTGTTGTTGTTGTTCCTTTTGGGCTTGTGATGAAGTAGGGTGCTCTACCTCCAATCCTTTTAAATGAGAAGTAAGGCTGCAACATAGTAATTTGGCTTGAATGATTCACTCACTTAATCTTTAACATCATGTTAGAACAATCTATTCATGCTCCTCGGAGTTTTTAACTTAGTGCCAATTTTGCATTCAACAGGATAAGATAAAATCCAAACCTGAAATCCTTTGGGAATGCCTAGCCTGATAGCTGAGAATTTTTCATGTCCCTGTTGAGTTCTTTGTAAGAGGCTAGACTCAGAGAAAGTCACCTTAGGGTGATCACCAGCCGGAGGTACATCTGATTAACTCCGTGAGATGATTTGTTTAGATCCATGTAAAGGGTATATGTTTAAATATACTAAGAAATAAGGCAGCATATGTGAGGGGGATTTGTAAGAAAGGCCTTGAATGGCAGTTTGAAGATGGTGTGCTTAATTTAACTTGTCATCTTGCAGTTAGATTTTTTGTCTTACTTGCATCTCTTTTTCTCCCTCCACAGTTGTACGATGGTAGATGGAGTGATGATTCTTCCTGTGTTAATGATGATTGCTTTTCCTTCCCCTAGTATGGAAGGTAAGTGACTCGCAGATATTTGGGGTAGGATAAGTGTACAGTCATGTGCCACATAATGACATTTTGGTCAAGGACAGACAGCATATATGATGGTGGTTCCCTAAGATAATCATGGAGCTGAACAATTCCTCTCTTGGTGGTGATGTCACAGCACAATACATTACTCACGTGTTTGTGGTGATGGCGGGGGAAAAACCTACTGCACTGCCGATCATATAAAAAGTATAGCACTTACAATTATGGACAGTACATGATTCTTGGTAATGATAATAAGCCATGACTATGTTACTGGCTTATGTATTTACTATACTTTTAATTATTTTTTGTGTGTACTCTTTTTACTTAAAAAAAAGTTTTCTGTAAAACTGTGTGCTTGTTACACTGACAGCAGCCTCATACATGTCCTGTTTACTGCGACTCTTGATTGAATCATTTTCTCTTGTGCTTGATTTACTCTTGTGTTGTTTTATACAGCAAGATGGTGTACAGGCTTGTAGGTTAGTAGCAAATAGGCTACGCCATCTAGCCTAGATGTATGCAGTAGACTATGCTGTTTAGGTTTGTGGAAGCGCACTCTGTGACGTTCCCACAATGATGAAATCCCTTCAAGACGCATTTCTCAGAACGTATCCCATTCTTAAGTGGCACGTGATTGTACTGTGTATTGTTTGATTTGCTGTAAACAAATTTGTTCTGAATCCTATCAGACTTAACGCTCCTTTCCTCTTTTCCCCTTTATTAAGAATATTTTTAAGCCGTTTTTTAGGTTCACAGCAAAACTGGGAGTCACGTACAGAGATTACTCATACCCTTCCTCCCCCCGTGCATAGCCTCCTCCATCATCAACATTCTCCCACCAAAGTGGTACGTTTGTTATAATTGATGAACCTACACTGACAAATCATAATCGCCCAAAGTCCATAGTTTACATTAGGGTTCACTCTTGGTGTTGTACATTCTGTGGGTTTGGACAGATATATAATGACATATGTCCACCATTATAATACCATACAGCGTATTTCATTGCACTAGAAATTTTCTGTACTTCACCTGTTTATCCTTTTCTCTGCCACTCTTAATCACTAGCGACCACAGATTTTTCACTGCCTCCATAGTTTTGCCTTTTTCAGAATGTTATATCGTTAGAATCATACATTGTGTAGTCTTTTCAGATGGCTTCTTTCACTTATTGATATGCATTTAAAGTTCTTCGATATATTTTCATGGCTTCATAACTCATTTCTTCTTAGCACTGAATAATATTCCATTGTCCGGATGTACCACTGTTGACCTACTGACGGACGTCTAGGTTGCTTCCAGGTTTTGGAAATGACGAATAAAGTTGCTATAAACATTCATGTGCAGGTTTTTGTGTGGACATAGTTTTCAGCTCCTTTGGGTAAACACCAAGGATTGTGATTGCTAGATTGTGTGGTGGAATATGTTTAGTTTTGTAAGAAACTGCCAAACTGTCTTCCAAAGTGGCTGCACCATTATGCATTCCCACCAGCAACGAATGCAGTACCTGCTGCTTCACATCCCTGCCAGCATTTGGTGTTGTCAGTGTTCTGGATTTTGGCCATTGCCATAGGTGTGTAGTGGTGACTTGTTGTTTTAATTTGCATTTCCCTGATGACATATGATGTGGAGCATCTTTTCATAGGCTTATTCACCATCTGTATATCTTTTTTGGTGAGGTGTCTGTTAAGATCTTTGGCTCATTTTTTAATCAGATTGTTTTCTTTTTTTTGAGTTTTTTGTATATTTTGGATAACAGCCCTTTATCAGATGTGTCGTTTGCATATATTTTCTCCCATCCTGTAACTTGTCTTTTCATTCTCTTGACATTGTCTTTCACAGAGCAATTTTTAATTTTAATGAAGTCTACCTTATTATTTCTTTCATGGACTGTGCCTCTAATAAGTTATAGCCCTACCCAAGGTCATCTAGGTTTTCTCCTATGTTAACTAATAATGTTACATTATGTGATATTACATAATAGGGCTTACATTAAGTTTCTATTGGACAGTGGTGCTACAAATCAATTTAGTATCTGTAGTGTAGATTCTGCTCTAAGTAATGTTGTTAAAAGCATTTCAGTGATATTGTAGTTATTTTAATTAGTGTCAAGAGGATATGAAATAAAGATCCTGCGTGGCCAGTTTAAAGGAATTGGAGGTGTTTTAACCAGAAGAGAGGTTCAGTACTAGGTTGAAAGAATTAATAAGAAGAAAGGGGCTGGAAAGATTTGATGGGTTAAGAATAGTTGTCAGCTGGGGGATATGAACACCCCTCAAGGGACATTTTACTATGTCTGGATACATAACAGGCAAGTTTCTAGAATTTTTCATCCTTTTAATTGCTAAACACTATGACCACTATAAAAAAATTTTTTAAAGAATATCATGGAATAAATTACCTCCAAATTCCATGACTTTTTCTAGGTACAGTATCAGTTCTGTGTGGTATTAAGCAGACACATTGCCATTAAACCCCCTCAAAATACTCCTCCTTGCTTTGAACACACTTACCCATCATTCTTGCCACTTTCTGAAGCAGTTCTGGAAGTCCTCTTTCGTGGGTGTCTTTAGTTGTGCTCTTGTGGCTGCCTCGATGTCCTGAATTGATTCAAAATGTTTACCCTTTCATGGTCATTTTGACTTTGGGGAGAGCTGGAAGCGGTATGGTACCAGATCTGGTGAATAAGGCGGATGAGGACACACTGTAGTGTTTTATTTGACAGAAATTGCTGTATATCAGAAGTGATAATGTGACACGGAGCATTGTCATGACGGACGGAGGATGGTTTACAGCACACTTTAAAACGCACCTCTCAACCGTAGCTCACACCCGACTGACTGCCCTGAACAAGTTGAAACTTGTCTCACATGGTTACTAAGGTTCGCTGTGCTGCTTCCCTTATTGAAGATTCCTGCTTTTCTGTTGGATGGCACTCAGCAATGGCATTCACTATATTTTGTGATCAACACCTCAAAACTGGTTGGATGAAACCAGTTAGTTTGGCTGAAATGGAAATGGATTGCCACTGAGGTTTTGCTATTTAATATGCCACCACCACTACAGTGTTTACAAGTAAGGAACAGTTGCAATAGCTTTAGTTGCAATAGCTTTTTTTTTTTTTAAAATATATGTACACTATCCAGTGAGTGCTACAACCTAGAGTGCTCTAATCATAATAGCAGTTGCCTTAGTCGTATCTTCCCTCCATGACTCAACTCCTTGTTAGCTGTCAATAGCATATTCTCTGAAAATACTTTTTTATTTGTGTATATTTACTAGGAATTAAAAAAACACACACAAAAAAACACTGAGAACCCCTAATTGTAATATAGTCAGCGTTAGTCATAAAGCAAATGTTAAGTACAAAATTCTTAACCAAAAGAGGTGAAAAATAGGGCAGATAAATGAAATCTTTATACAAGCTCCATAGGTTGTCAAGTTCATCACTTTAGACTACCAGGTTTAAAAGGAAATAGACCCACATTTGATGTTTGCAGAGCAGCTAGGCACCTCATTAGTTGTGCTTCAGTGAAGCTAGATGGCATTCTTGGGCTATAAATAAAGTCATAGAGATTTTGTTCTAATATCTTGTTGGGTAGTAAGTATATTCTTTGTCGGTAAAAAAAAAAAGAAAAATTTTTGTTTTTTTCCTGTTGTCTCCCAATTACTCCCAAATGTTTCTTAAATATTGACAAGAAGTAGTGTTAACACTTAAACAATAGGTCCCAAACAGTGACTTTGGTAGAGTTTGGCTAGTATGAGTTACTTTAGAACATTTTCCAACTTTTATGGCATCCTAAATGCTCTGGGGCAAAAAACGACCAAATAAGTTTGGAAAACACTGATTAATGTAACAGCCTTTTTGATGATTGTAGGTAATATTTTTGGACTGGTTAATATGTGCCAAATGTTCAGCTAACTGTTGTATTTATATGTATTATTTATATGTATTATACGTAACCATAATCCTCATGATTACCTTAATGAGATAGATTTTTGGAGATGTGCTTTTGAATTGGTTACAATTCTTGCTTAAGGTTACACAGCCAACGAAAGTTATGATGTACATTGAGGAATGGTGTTCAAGCGTTTCAGTCATTGTCATTTAGTCTTCTTCAGAATTTTGTTTTTCCTGGTACCCTAAATTAGATACATCCACATTCACATTATATCTAGTGCATACTAGAATCTAGCTCAATCCAGTCTGTTTGAAAGGCTGAAGTGAGATATTGTAATAACAAATGATGAGTCCTTTCACCTGGGTTTGTGTTTTTTATTTATCTTGTCTCTCCTACCAGTATTCATTTTTCATGCTTATTATATACACAACTCTAGCTGCAGGAAGAGTTTCATTTGCTCTCACAGAGAAGAGCACTTGAGTCCTAATTACCCGTGTATCCTTCCTTTTCCTTCCCATTAATAAGACTAATCATGCTCTAATACTGCTATTATGCCACCAGGGAGAAGTCCATTTTTGTTCCAGAACCTCCATGTTTGTCTTCCCCTTTGTCCCTGTAAGCATTTGCAGGTGGTGGCCATGACACAAATACTTAAAATGGAGTATTGCTTCTTCAGAAAGATTTCAGAGCTAAGGTGACCCACATTTTATTGAATTTGCAAGCCATAGTTAGATTTTATTACAGTAAGGAAGGCTGGGCTTTTGCAGAGTTCCGCAGCAAAAGATTTTGGCCTGTCCTAGACAAGATTGCTAAGTCCTAAATTATTTTCAGGGTTGACTTGATTTTGGTATTTCCAAAGCCATCATCACTCAGACTTTCCATCCCAATTACCCAATGAGGGAAGGAAGGGGATAACTTCAATAGACCTTTTGTTAGAGACCACAAAGGTGCCCCTCTTTGCCACTGGGGGGGAGGGAGGGAAGACTAGAATAAGCCTTTCTTTGAATTTCTCATTATCGAGGATTCAGGAAGTTCTTGAAGGGTGAACGAATGTAAGAGAAATGTCTGAGTATTAAATTTGTTGTTTTCATTTCTCATTACTATAATTTATCCCTTTGTTCAGAACAAAATCTTTTTTCATTGATGCATCATCAAATGAGAGACTTTCGGGGGAGAGAGATGAGATGTGCTGAGCTATTTGTCACTAGGACCTAAAATGTGAATATCTGATGAAGCTGTATACTTTTTTTTGCCATGTTTTCTTTTCTAACAGAATCATGGTGTATTATTTGATGCAAGGTGAGCTGTGACAAAGCTTCCTTTTAGCTTTTCCTTCCCAGAGAATGTCTGTTTCAGTTGTGGATAAAGTAAAGCCACACGCAGTTGTCCCCTCTCCCCCAGTAGATACTAGAAAATGTTTATATTCAGTGCATATTTACATGAGAGAATGGTAGCAGTGGGGTGTGGAAAGGATTCTAAAAATTCAAAGTCAAGTATTGAACAGAAGGGAAAACAAATCCAGGACCCAAGCTCATGAAATGATTTCATTGTGGTCAACAGTGAATTGGCAGTGCACTAGCTTCTAAGCTTTTTTCTCCTTTTCTTTAATATAAAGATAGGTCTCGAGTGAGAGGATGGATGGTGACATCTTCTTTTTGTGGAAACACTAGTGAAGCAGAAGATTTGTGGGAACGTCATACGTGCAACTGTGGTATTGTGATTTATAATCGTTTAGATGACCAGAATATATTTCTCAGGTGTATTTGGTCTTCATCCACAGATTCCAAACCCCTTGGAATTTCCTAAGTGATGAGAGCAACAGTGGCATTTTTTGTTATGTTAATGAGGTGACTTTTGGACCCCACCTAAGAGGTAGGAGCCAACCATGTGGTTAGAGCATTGGAGCTTTCATTCGCACTCCCTGATTTCCAGGGTGGGGAGAGAGAAATTTAGATTGAATCATGGCCCATGGCCAATGACTTAGTCAGTCATGACAGTGTAATGAAGCCTCCATAAAATCCCAATAAGGACACTCATGGGTCCCTTTTCAGAGAGTTTCCACGTTGGGGAACTAGAATGTATCCATGTGCCACCACCGTGGGTCCTGAGCTCCATAAGGACAGAAGCTCCTTTGTTTGGGACCTTGCCCTATGTAGCTCTTCATTTGTCTATTGATTGACATCCATTAATATCAATAAATCAGTAATGTAGTGAGTAAACGGGATTTCCCGAGTTCTGTGAGCTGTTCTATCAAAGTAATCGAACCCAAGGAAGGAGTCATGGGAATCTTTGATTTATAGCCAGTCAGTCAGAAGCACAAGAAACAACCTGGGCTTGAATTGGAGTCTGAAGTGAGGGTGGTCTTGTGGGACCGAGCCCTTTACCTGTGGAATCTGATTCTATCTATGGGTAGATAATGTCAGAATTGAATTGAATTCTCAGACACTCTGCTGGTGTCTGAGAATTACTTGTTGATGTGGGGAGATGCATGCACACACACGGGTCCAGGAACCCTTTAAGCAACTTTTGCTCTGGAAAAGAAAGAAACAGTAAGGAAAACAAGACACATTTAAAAATTATTTGTAACTCCCCAAACATTGCTAACTGTCTTCTGAAACTTCCCTCTGTAGCCCAGCATGACCTCAGGCAAGCTTCCATAGATAATGATTACATGAAACAGTCATAATTACTCAGAACTCATGTCGATTCCAAAATAGTGTAAGACGCAGGGTGGAGTGGCTTTCACACTTTTCTCTGTGACTCATAGTAAGAAACATTTTAGAGTTAGACCCAGTGCATCTACATTTAGAAACGTTTTAGAGTAGGACCCGTACACATCTGAAATGAAAATTTCATGAAACAGTCTTACTATGTTTAGTGTACTCCTGTTTCTTCTTTCTTTTTATTCTGTTCGATTTTTTTCATTTAAAAAGAGGTGAACCTTGTCTTGAACTAAATAGATTTCACTACTTACAAATGCATCATAATCTATAGTTTAACAACGATAACTCCAGTCTGCTCCCAAGAGTTCACTGCCCAGAAGTCCCAGCTGCCCTCAGGTGAAAGCTCTGACAACTAACCTGCATATTTTCAAACACAGCTGGCCTAGAACCTTTAATTTTTTCCACAACTTCATGAAGCCTGACCATCCTTTCTCTCCAAGCTAGTGATATGACAGGAAGAGTGAAGTTTAAACTTGTGCCTTCTCATCCTTGGTCATAACACTGGAACCAGCTGCTGCCTGATTCTAATCAGCTGAATCTGAGCTCTTGAGAGTAGGGTGTTTCCCAGATCCACGTAATGCTACATCTAATTCTTTGTTACAGGTTAGAGCAGAGCCTGGACTTTCCTAGGATATGTATGTTTGGGGGATGTGGGAAGGAAAGAAGGAAGAGGAGGAAGAGAGAAATTCCTCTTGGCAAGGGGGTGGTAAAATTCACCTTTGAAAAACCCACAAAACTCTGCCTGTATTTCTTAATCAAATGGTGATTTGGAAGGAGGAGTGACCTCCTTTATTAACTTTTTTTGCTGCATTTGTTTTATCTTCCGAATTCTGGTACCTACACCAGACCAATTTCAATGAAACAAAAATCAGATTCATTCAGGAAAGTTGTAAATTAAAGATTGAATAAGAAAATAAAACACCCATAACAACCCACATCCAGTTTAGAATTTGACTCCCGAGATGCATATAATACTGCAGAATGCCACGTAGAGTTACACAGTCATGGCTTCTCTGTATGTTTAACATCGTGTCATAGTTCATATGCTTTACGTCAGTTTTGCAAAGGGTTAGGGTAATTTTTGATAGTTAAATGGTGTTGTTAGTCAAAGAGTGTCTTCTGAGGGGAAGGCTCTTGGCCATGTATAGAAACCAGGCCTCTCTCAGGAGAGAGACAAACGTCAAAGCCATGAGCCCTTGTCTTCCTCTTTAGTGGGTCGGTGTGTATGTGTTATTTCACCTCTCGGCGTCTGTTACCGCAGCAGCATGATGGAGACCGTACCAGGGCAGTTTCAAGGAACCATAGGCAATATGTGCGGAGTGAGCCTTAGAGTGTGAGAGGCTGGAACTTTGTGGTGTCTGTTATTTTATCCCAATGTCTAAGACGATGCCTGGCATGTAGTTGACAGTCAGTGAATATTTGACAAATGAATGAAGAAATTATGTTGACTACAACAATAACTATTCTTGTGATATAAAAAAGATATTATTAGAGACAGAGTGATTTGGGCTGAGGAGAGATAAGAGAGCACATCCTTTCAAAGATCTGAGTTTCGTGGAAGAGAATCACTTACAAGACAATCTTACATTCTTTCAATTGATAAATTAGCTTGAGTACACTGGCAGGCAGGCACTGGGGGTGTCAGCATAACTAGAAGTGGTTCCTGCTGTCAAGGATTCACAACCTAGTTGGATTAGGCAGAGGTTATGCAGCACAGCTCTGGGAATATCGATGAGGAGGGCCTTCATATCACACTGGACTGGGGTTGGGGACATTGGCCCAAGGGGACAAGGTTTGGGAGACTGAGCAAGCATTAGACCAGAAAAGAGAAGGGCTCTTTAGTAGCCCAGAGAAGTGGGGAGATGGAGGACGCCGCCTGGCAGTCCAGCACAGCCAGAGCAGTTTGGAGGAGGGATTTGGGTTGAAAGCTGGGGCCCTACTAGCCTGGCAGGGCCTTGTGCCCGAAGGCAGTGAGAGCTCTTGAAAGATTAATTAGGGGCAGCTTGTGTGTTTTGGAAGTGTTGTGTAGTGGAAGTGGATCACAGGGCAAGGTAAGAAAAGAGGTCAAGGGATGAGAAAAATCCCGTCCTCCTGCAGGGTTTTCAAAGTCATCCCCACTATCAACTTAATGGTGCTCAACAAGGAAACAAAACAAAAAAACCAAACCTGAGTTCAAAGAGTAGACCTTTGGTACGTACAGGTGGTTCACAAATAATCGCAGCAGCAGCAGCAGCAAACAACACGAATCTAGTAATAATTCCACTGCTGCTTTTATTATGAAAGCAGATCGCTGAGCTGCTGACTTTTCTAGCAACTTTTTCGAGACATTTAAATCCCTCTCTCTGGCCCTTTGTTCCTGTGTTGCCATGGAGTGTCAATAAGCCCAGCTCAGAATAACCCAGGCAGTGAGACAAGAGGTACAGCTTGCTCACTGGCATGTTGGCTGACCAGGTTACACTGTTTTCATTGCTCCCGTCTTGGGAGGAGCACTGGCAGCTGGTTGCCCTGGCAGCTGTGAAAGGTGTATGTCTCTTGGCTGCCCAGAGTTTGAAATGCAACCAAAACTTGCCTGCCTAGTGAGCTTGTGCAGCTCCCGATTGAGCTGATAGCAACTGAAAATAGCCTACTGAACACCTGTCCCTTGTACACCAGCCCCTGGCCGACTGCCATTTGGGACAGTGTGGACACACTTGGTGGATAGGTGAGGGGCTGGGTGGATTTTAATGCTGTTTAGGAAGATCTTAGAAACTGTGGCCCTGGCTTAACAGGAAGAAAAAAATGCAGCAGGCTCTTCTGAGCACTTCTGTTTGGCACTTCTGTGGTTAGTGAGTGGCCACAGTGGCTGTGTATGTACAGTATGTGGTGAAGATTCCATACAGTTCTCCTTTCTCAGCCAAACTGTGGTCCAATAGACTGAGAAGTCAGGTTTTCTCTTGGAGGGATAGGCTTTCCTCAAAAAATTCTGGATGACAGCCATCCATAGTTTATGCTGCCTCAGTTTCAGAAAGGGAAGGCACTGAGTTAAACTACTTGTTTAATTTTCTACCTGTTCTTTCAATCCCCAATTTTCTACCTGTTCCTTTAGTCCCCAGTGATTGTCAGTTGATCACTCTACAAGATGCCCCTTTGCTAGCTTATTCTTTCTCAGCAGCCCAATGTGGGCACAGAATAGAAACACAGCATGTTGGGAGTTGTCTGTTCCCCTTTGGGACTCTTTCCATTTCCTTCTGGGCTTTCATCTCTCCAGCGGGTTGCCATTGTTGGGCATGCTTGGCACGCCAATGTGGATGGAAGCAGGCTCTGGAAGGAAATACTTCTGAAATGACTGGTGGTATTAAAGCTACTATTTAAAAGTGACCCTTCATAGATCCTTGGGTTATCTTTAGGCCGTTAGTGCTCTGCAACTACCAGAGCCAAAGAGAAGCTGCGGAAACGCTGGCCTGCTGCTCTCGCCTTGGTTTGTGTTTAGATATTCTTGCTCTCCAGCCAGTGGCCTCATGACACATCTCAGATTTAGCTGCCTTTCTTCTGCCAAGGCCCAAGATTATTGTGGAAGCTGGAAATGGTATGCTGTGCCACAGAGATTGTGGGGAAAGGAGTGTGTGTTTGAGAAGCTACTTCTGGTTCACAGCACTCTGAAGAAATGCTTTTGGTTTCTACCTTGACTGTAGGCCCCTGGAACCTTTCTGTGGGCTCAGGGATAAAAAAGAATAAGCTCAAAAATGACCGAAACTCCACCCTCTCATGGTGACTATTGGATCTTAAGTTTATGACTAATAAGACAGTCTTCTTAAGGGTGTTGAATTTGGGGGTTAGTGAATTCTTGTGTGTCACATTAATTAGACTGATGGGGTGAGAAGATATGCAAAGCAAAGATCAAGTTCTAAAGGCTGAAATGCAGATGCACAAGGCGTGTATTCATGGGATTGAAGGCATGGGGTCCCTTTCTTCGTTAACCGTCCACGGAGTTCTGCTAGGGCCTTGGGACACGAATTGGGAAATTGGCTGATAGGGAAGAAGCAGCATTAGAGGCTTGGGTTTTGCCCAATTTTTTTACCATTGGATGTCGTTGTGGCTTCACCTGGGCTAGAAAGAATATAGTCTAGAAATTACCTTGTTCCCTTTGTGCTTTTCCCTGGAGTGGGGTAGGGTAAAGGAGCCTAGGAGGAGGAATCAAATTAGTTCTGGACATTTTTTTCACCTTTAGCTTTGGGTGCCACAATGCCTGGAGGTTGGCATTGTAAGACAGTTGTTCAACAAATTGGAGCCCGGCCCATCTTTTGAAGGGTTTATCTCTGTGGTTTGAAAGCTTCCGGAAAGGGTGTGGTGGTGTCGTGGCGTCTTGCAGGTGGTAAGCAGAGCAAAGATTGGCAACCTTGGAGGTCTGGTCTCTGAGTCCCAGAGAAAAAAGGTCTAGAGTAGGGCATGAGCGGGGAAATAGAGGTGCCCTGGAGTTCCTTCCATTGCGCTATCCCGTTAGGGTCCTTGTTTAGGGTTTCCTGTAAAACCAAAAATTTCCATATTGGGCTGGGTAGAAAACCTTTACTGGGCCAGCCACGCACTCCCTAGTTAGCCCTCAGGGCAGGGAACAACCAGAGTCAGGAACACCTCTTCCCACACCGAACTTGCCTAGCCAGCGACATTCTATAGATGGCACCGTGTAAGTGGCTTCTTCTAAATCTAAACATGGAATGACTTCTCTGAAATGTTTATTATTCACTGGGTCTTTTTTCCCTCTTCCTTCAGGCTCTGGTTACACCGCCTCACTGGAGCTTCACTCAGACATGGGCGTTGTCAATATATGAGGGTGGGGTGGGGGCATTTGCTGGTCTCTACAGTAATTCCTCAGTAGGTACTTTCCCTTAGGCCTTGTAATTGTTTGCTTCTCTGAAGCAGATTCAGGAAGTTTGAAGGCAAAATGAAGAAAGGGGTCATTATTTTCGCCCATATGAAGGAGTTGCTTCACAGACATGGCACATATGTTCAAGTCAAGTCTGGTACATTCGGGGACTCATAAAAAGCATGGAAAGAGAGACCAATATTGTCTTAGGTTAATACCCCACAATGTTCTTTAACTTGTTAGTCACTTAAACACAGACCGAGTTTTTGGCTTTAAAATAGAAGGCGTGGCTGCTGCAATAGGCTTAATTTACAGGGATTATTTCATAGACAAGGAGTCAGCCCAGACACAAAATAAACAGATGGCACTTTTTTCCCTCTCTCAGCTTCAGCAGTTCAAATGCAGGCTGACTTTGGAATCCTTATCACCTTCGGCAAAGCAAGACGGGGAAAATGATGTAATTCACTCTAGCCCACTCCCTGCTGAAAATGCCATTATTTTCACTGATAGGGGGAAAATGGCAGCAAAGACCACGGGCATCCTTTTTACTGCTGAGCAAGCAAGTCCTGCATGACCTCTCCAAACTGAGTGGAGTCAGACCCACCCTGGGTTTTGATCATCCTGATCATGGTAGCATCATAGGAATTAAAAACCTTTAAGTCAGCCATCCAAGGAAGGACCACTCATAACTGCCCTACGGTTCCATTACTGTGTCAATTCCCTATTTTCGGAACTCTGCTATTTGACCTCTTTCTTTTAACAAACAAACAAGCAAACAAAAAACCTACCACACCACAATTAGGACTAATTTTCCACACTTGTAAGCCCGAGTAGTTGAACACTGTGGTGAGCTCCTTTAGGAAGAAGTCGTTTGCACAGACATGCTGGCTCGGTGACTAAGCCTTGCCTTAAGATCTCTGCTGACATTTAAAGACTTTATAGGCTCAGTCTGCTCTGAAAACCAGCATCGTGTCTCTTCCCATCTCTAAATCCTTTCTATGAAGAGAAGATTCAGTCTGAAGCAAACATTCATCAGGCTTGTATGCCTGCCAAGCACGGAGGCGTTTGTTGGGTATATAACAATGAGGAAAATCGGCTCAGTTCCTCCCCTCACGGTGCTCGCAATCTAGAGGAAAGACTTGGACATTCAACAACTGGACCCATGGATATGAAAGTATACAGGTGGTTCCTACTTTCAGTTTGGGTGTGTGAACAAAGGCTTCTGTGAGGAATTAACGGGTAAGGTAAGGTCTGAGGAGACGACACATACTACCTAGGTGAGTGCGGGTGTTGGCAAGGAGAGAGCTAAGCATTTCATGTGGAGGGAATCCCACACCTCAAGGACCTGAGATCCTGAAGCAGGAAGAGGCCTTCCAAGAACTGACGGTGTCTGGGGGAGACTACAGAGGTGGAGATCAGATTAACTCAGACTTCTGTAGGCCAGATTAATCACCGCGTCTCTATTTTGAGAGTAATGGATGCTAGAGAGAATCAGCCTTGTACATTTGCATGGGGATGTCATTTGCTGAGTTAGAGAATCGTGAGGAAAAACACATTAGGAGGGGAGGCGTCATGAGTTCAAAATCTTAGAAATCCTAAAACCACTTTTTTGGTGGTGGTTCTAATTTATATGTGATCTCATTCAAATGCGACTATTCTCTTGTCATAACTCCTATAACACATTTTCTTCTTGGCTTTACAACTTTACCAAGTATCATTTTCTCTGATCCGGAAAGAAAATGTGATTTGGGTTCTCTAAATGAGGGTTTTATCATGAGAGCATTTAGGCACTTGGTGTATTTCACCCCTGAGCATACAGCCTGCCTGCTTGCCAGACCATCACATGCCCTGCACTAGGCTTTCCGGACAGACCTTTGTGTTTGTCTTAGGAGCAGGTTTGCTGGCAGTGATACCTGGCATTGAAAAATCCTTCCTAAGCCTTTGTTTAATGTGAGAGATCTCAAATGCTTTCAGATTCTGGAGACGTGCCAAGCTGCACTCTCGGATTAGGAGACAATGGAAGGACTCTCATATCTATAAGCCTAATATAAGCTGTCATTTCAAATGAATGAATCGTTTATACGGTTGGAAGGAGTCCAGGGATGTTTGGGGTTCCTTTTTTAGCCTATGAAATTTGGAGCTATTGGACTTTTATAACAATCGTCTAATAACCGCATAGTTATTTGTGCTACTTTGAGGTGAGTCTGTTCCTTTTGCTGAGCCCTGGGATCACAGCTATAGGCTGGTTTACTTCTAGCATTTGTTCATTCATCTATTGTGTCAAAGATTTGAGTGGGAAATGTGGAGTTCGGGGTACCATTTAGAGTGATAATCAGTTTAAATGCCTTAAAGCATTATGGGGTGTGTGACTGAGCAGGTGAGAGGGAGAACTTTGGGGATAGGTCCATCTTCTTGTGCTTGGATCGCTCAAGACCCGCTTCAAACAAAAATGTGAACGATTTTGCTGTGAGATAGAAGATTATCCCAAACTGTAGACCATCTTAAAAAGTCCACGATGCTCTTTGTTCTGCCGCTTCCTCTGCCAGTCTGGGATTAGGCTGAGAGTAGGTGTGTCCAGATGGCGAGGTGACTGTTGCCCAGAACAAGAAATATCTTTTAAAAGATTTGGCTGTGGTGAACCCCTGGGATTCCAAGCCTGCGCCTCTGGTTGCAGAGCCAGCCCCGATCCTCCCAGGAGGTGCGGAGAATTCCCTGCTGCTCCCAGCCAGATGCAGGCTGCGAGTGTGTTCGCTTGGGCCTTGTTCTGGTGACACAAAGGGCACACAGTGCCAGCCATAACACTGAGTAATGCCGGGAGATGCCTTTTAGAACAAACAATGTGGGCGAGCTCCTCAGAGAGGGAATACCTCTGGCTTGACATTTAAATTACTGAATTATTTAAATGAATGTCAATTAGGTAGAGTAGACTTGCTGTCTTCTGCCAGGGCACTTCCTGGTTATTTGCACAGGCAAGTGTAAAATAAAATACTTCATGTCATATATGGTGCCTCCTATCTGTCCTGTGGAAAATCAGTCACAAAAGGCAATTATCCATTCCTTGGTGTTCCTGGATGAATATACTGTGTTCATATCATGGTCGGAGAGATTGGAGGTCCGTAGAACCTCACCTTCCCCCCTAAAAGGGTTTTTGTGATAGCTCTTGTGCTCCCCCACCTCTCCCACCACAATTCTTCACCAAATAAAATACCACAGGCTGACACATGTGACAGTTATTCCTAAATTTTGACAAGACTGAAACAGTGAGTCATGCGCATTCTGGGGCCTGCTGTGTTCCTTACAATTGTGGATATTAAGATCTGAAAATGCTGCTACCTTGCCTTTAGCTTTCTTTGTTGAATTAGTAATCCTAGCTTAGAACATCCTTTTGGCATCTCTTTGACTAATCCCCTCTGTCAGATACAATTGCCAAAGTGGCATTTAACTAATGTGAGTGCATTCGCGTAGGCGTGCACATGGGATGTGTGGTCATTTTTATATTCTTAGGAATTTAGGGTCTTCATTTACATTAGGTGGTATAGGAAAAACAGGTACATGAAGGGCTCTGCTAATTCGTTCTATGGGAACGTACAAATTAAGAAGATGAAGTGTTGGTGAGAAGCAAAATAGGAAAATGTTGGTGCAGGTTTTGTGTTTTCCCATTAGCTAACTGCTGGACTGAGCTCCTAGCTCCTCCATGTCAGAGATTGAGTTAATTATTCTATGTCATTAACAGCCATTTTTCTTCCCTTTTTTTCTTTTTCCTGATTGTGGAGGGGAAGATATGAAAACCCTTTTTTTTTTTGCATTTTACTGACAAGAATCACCAACTTAGAAGTAGTCAACCCCTGGTCGTCTTTACTCAACTGTTGTAGGAATATTAAGATGCGAGAAGAGTGTTTCATACCCGAATCCCTTTGACTTAGTATATGACCTGACAGGATAAGATCTGATTAAGATCTCTACTCCATTGTGCCTGTGTGCCCTGCATGGTGGGCATACTGAGCTGAATTTTACTAAAGATGGTCCCTGAGGCTGCTCAATTCTTGCCAAATTCTTTAGCTTACAGTCTAAACATCTGTCAGACCGTCCCCACGTCCTGTCAGAAGCTAGAGACCTTGGAAAGTCAGTATCCCTTTTTGCATCTGTGGACTTAGAGTTCAGTTTGTGCTGGAACTGTAAAAGCATACTTCACTCTGAGATCACATTAGAAAAATGATTGTCGTTGCATTTCATTATTTTTAATTTGACGTTTTTTATTAGAACCACAGAGTATCATTAATTCGTTGCTCTTCTGGACCATCCGTTCCCATAGGATCAATGATGATTGAGCCCTCTGTGGTCTGGAGTTACGGTCAACTCTCAGTGTCCTCCAGGGATTGGTTCCAGGACAACCCTTCTACTCCCCAAATCTGCAGATGCTGAAGTCTCGTATATAAAATGGCAGAGTCTCTGCATATGACCTATGCATATCCTCCAGGATACTTCAAGCCATCTCTAGATTACTTGTAATACGTAATACAATGGAAATGCTATGTAAACAGTTGTATTGTTTGGGGAATAATGACAAGAAAAAAAAGGTCTGTACATGTTCAGTACAAACTCAACCATTGTAGGCCTAACTACGTAGTACACATCAGCAACAATGTAACATTTTCTGGAATATTTCTATTAGCAGTTGGTTGAATCCGTGGATGCGGGTCCGGCATAGACAGGGCCGACTGTACTTGTTTATAGTTGTTCCTAGTGGATGGTAGCTACACTGAGTTGAGTAATTTCTATGCCTCAATCCATTGTCAGTTCATAAACAGCCAACCTCCAATTTTATTTTGCCCCTTCCTCCCAACACTAAGATCTCATCTCCAACCCACTGTCAACAGATACAACCTCTTGAATGTGTTAGGTATGTATCCTTTGACATACATGACCTTTAAAAAATATTTAGTGTTTTTAAATAGATGCCATGTTTCAAATTTATATAAATTGCATTATTGCACAGTTTTAAAATACAGCCTTTTTAATTCCCTGCTGTAGGTCACAAACAAATCAATATGACACCATTAACTCTCCCCACCCCCATCCATTTCCCTCCAAAGAATCATCACCTGTCGGGCAGCATAGTTGGCAGCCTTCAGCCAGCTTTGTGCCATTCAAGAGTGGCAAGCGTGTCTAGACTCCCTGGAAATATTATCTTTCAACTCGCTTTTGGCAAGTGTAAACTTTTTTGCTGGATTATGTCAGCAGATATATATGTTTCTCATCCTCATAGAAATAGATTGGTGCTGGAATTTCTCTTGGATTTCTCTAGGCAGGGGAAGTAAAGAATATCTCTTGGCTCATTAAAGTTTTTGCTCATTAAAAATGTCTGAGGGCTCTTAATTCTCAGGGGTGAGATTGGTGACATATATACACTGTCAGCGGCTATTTTGGATTTTCTGCTTTCAGGCATGTCTTTGCTCTTGGATGAGCCCCTTGTGGTTTTCAGAAGAACGATCAAGTCAATTATAAATAGACGGCTTGTGTTTGTGTGTCTGCTGGCACTTACTCTGTGCGATGAGGCACCCCCATTACAGTGGGCAGTGAACTATTTTTCTCTTTGAAGAAGGAAGAAAAAAGATGAAGAACACTTTGTTTGTTTGTTTATTTGAAATAACCCACATCTCTACACATACCCACACAGATCTGTGTAAATTAACGTGACATTTTCAAAGACTTTACCTTAAGGTCTTTTAAAAGCCCAGCCACCCGGCCTGTTATTTTAAGAAAGAAGCAGTTATCTCACAGCCCTGCGACAGAGGGTTCAAGGATCAGAAGGCAGCCTGTCTGTGCCTTAGACCGTCAGAGGGAGATCTGAAAGCTGAATTTCCTTATAAGACCAGTGTTTAGGTGAAAGTGGCTTCAGCCAACTAATCAGTGGCCTCTAGGTCTTGGCTCTAGTCTATCTTCACTGTCCTTCCCCACCAGTGGAAACTATTGGGACCAGCAAGTCTGAACTAATTGTTCTAATGGGGTGGGGGAAAAGAAAGAGTGATTTGAAAAATGAAACTGCAAGTGAGTGTTTTCAGACAGAGACAATCAGGAGGTCTGAGGGGTGCCTCCCTGATGATCCATTTCTGCCCTTTTCTGTTGCACCGAGGGCCCCCCACGTGTCGGCTACTCCTTGGGTCCCATCTGTTACCTTATTGTGCAAACATTGTTCTGTTCCCTTTGTCTTCTTGTGCCCTCATCCTCAATCATTGGTGCCAAATTTTTTTCCCTGCTAGTTGAAATGTGTAAGAAGCTGTGAATTCCCGTTACAGTTAATGTTAAAAACTTCAGTGTTATTACTATTAAAAAATTAGTCTAGGCATCTAGGTGAAAATATTGATACCATGGATTTGTAATTATAGACTTGTAAACTCTTATTATATTGGTATATTTCTGAAGCAGACACGTAGTAGCACGAATATTGACATTCCTTGTATTAGTAATTTATGGAGATTTGTATGGAGCTAGCAGGAACTGGTATTAACAGCTGCTATATATTTAGGAACCGTCCTTTTTATTTCCCCATAAAATAAAAGTGATGAATATTATGTTCCAGTAAAACATTTTATTTTGATGCAAGAATTGGTATGTGAGAGTCCATCAGGCTGAAGATAACTAATACGGGTGAAGTTCGTTTGCAGAAGCCTGTGGACAAACGATGACCATTCTTTGGTTTAGTATGACCTAAAAGAGTACACCGCTATATAAGGCATTTATACATTGAGAAGTTATTATTTGGTGGTTGGTCAAGTAAGAGATACAAGATAACAGAATGTGGACATAATGGCTAATGGTGATGCTTACCCTGACTTCATTTGGTTAATGTGTTTGTCAGGGACTTAGAGAAATTATTATTCCCCTAATGAGTGTAAAAGCCATGTAGTGATTTTCTTTTTCTCCCCTTCCTCTCTCTCCTTTTGCAGATGAGAAGCCCAAGGTAAACCCCAAACTTTACATGTGTGTGTGTGAAGGCCTCTCCTGTGGGAATGAGGACCACTGTGAAGGCCAGCAGTGCTTTTCCTCGCTGAGCATAAATGATGGCTTCCACGTCTACCAGAAAGGCTGCTTCCAGGTGTACGAGCAGGGGAAGATGACCTGTAAGACCCCACCGTCACCTGGCCAAGCCGTGGAGTGCTGCCAAGGGGACTGGTGTAACAGGAACATCACGGCCCAGCTGCCCACTAAAGGTTCCCGTGGACTTTTCTATTTCTAGATCAAGGGTTTTTGTTAGTGTTGTCTTGATTCTGTGTCGGTTAAATGTAAGTAGCCATAGGCTTCCCTCCTGTTCTTTGAACCAGAGGCAATGGGCGACAAGGAAGATAGCTCTAGATGAGGAAGAGAAAGGTGTGGCCTTTGGAATCTAAAAGGAGGATGGACATTTTTGGGAAAGTCAACAAGGTGATGTCCACCTTAGTGTTAATGAGCCATGATGCCATTCATAATTTCTGAAAAAATTCTGCTTAGCAAATACTCATCTCTATGTTGAGTGTGTAGGGAGGAAAATGGTACGTAAGACTCAGGTACCTGAATGGAATGCCTTTTCTTCTGTAGAAGGAAGGAGACAAAGACTCACTAAACTTTTCTCCCATTTCTGTTTTCCAGTGATCTATCACTGAAACTTGAAGCCACTTGAGATTTCGTATAACTTTGTAGTTTATATGGAATCTTCTCTGTATTATATTCAATATGGATTCCATATCCAATGGAAATCAGTCCTCCTATGAAACTGTTTCCTTATAAAATGAACCAGAAGTCCCTATAAATGTTAATGTACTTAGTCTTTGTAGACTCAGTCCAAGCCAAATTTATTCTCTTAATACATTGTACATTTTTAATAGGCATAATTATTTAATTTTGCACTCCCAAAGGAAACAAACCAAAAAGTGGAGTAGGAGAAGCTACTAGGAGCATCCACTGTGGGAAATGTCAGACAGCAAGGGAGGAGACAGAAAAATGAAGGGGAAGAAAAAAACAAAAAGGTTTCAAGATTGTGCTATAGTAATTTTTAAAGTTATGGTGGTGATCTTAAAGCATATAGAAAAAATTAAATTCTGATAAGTAAATAGGATTGAATAGCAAAAGAAGATTTTCAAAAGGGAGATCAACTGTTTAAATAGTTAAAACTAAAAGTACTTGAGGGAATAAACTTTACTCCTAAACTTTGTGAGTTGAAGTGTTATTAATAGAGAAGAAGTGGCTTCATTCACAAAAAATTATATCCACAGTATGAAAAGCTCCTAAATCTGAATAACACTGTACTAGACACTGAGTTGTAATAGAAAATTTATTTTCTTAAGGAATTACTAACGTAAGTAGAGCGGCCTAATATTTAATGTTGTATATAATTAGTTTTACACTTTTATCGTACAAATGTCATGTATAATGATATGTGCCAAGCTGTTGATTAATTTGGATTTGGAAAGTTAAAAGCAATATATAAAGGAAGTTAGGCTCGAGATTGGATGGCTGAAGGGGTCAGGGACATGGAAAAGAGTTAAGTCACGTGTGGGGAAGAACAGGGATTGGTGACAATGTCATGAAGGGGTCTGAAATTCATGATTTTGTGATTATTGTTTTGGGGACCTTTTAATTATGGACCTTCACTATCCAATTAAGAAATTTTGATTTAACTCACTAGGCAAGTTGAAAGTCTTTGTGAATATTTGCTTGAGTGATATGTGAATATTCAAGTGAATGCATGAATGTTTGAATGAGTAACATAACAAATAATGTGTGAATGAAGGAATGGATGAGTGATTAAGTGAGTGAATAAAGCAGTGAATGAATGTTTTGAGTGAGTGAATGAATATTGAATAAGTGAGTAAAGGAGCAGCTGAATGAATCGGTTCCCAGGCAGAAGTTATGTAAAAAGATCAATGAGAATTCAGCAGCAGACATCCAAGATACATTGGGTAATTTGTTCTTAACTCAGATAGCACTTTCTCATAGAGATATTACAGCATAATGTCTGTCTGCAAGGGCTTGATGATAAAACATCCTTACAGATCAAATCCAAGTTAATAAGAGTAGTACCAGAGATTTGTATAGTACTTTATATTTTAAAAGCACTTTCACATACATGCATTAATATGGTTGGTTCTCAGTGGAATTTTTTCCGGTTGTGTCTAAATGAATAATGGTTAAAATGACTGGGCTATTGGCCAGGTGTTAGGAAGTATGTAAGTTTTAACACTTTGTGATTTGGGAGACCTCGTGGTCAAGATCAGGAGCTACTTGTTAGGGTATTGGTTATACATATTAAATAATAAGTAAGCCGTGATCCTTACAGCCAATTACCCTTTTCTTCCCCATCTCCAGGGAAATCCTTTCCTGGAACACAGAATTTCCATTTGGAGGTCGGCCTCATTATTCTGTCTGTAGTGTTTGCAGTATGCCTTCTAGCTTGCCTACTGGGAGTCGCTCTCCGAAAATTTAAAAGGCGCAACCAAGAACGCCTCAATCCCAGAGATGTGGAGTATGGTACCATCGAAGGGCTCATCACCACCAACGTTGGAGACAGCACTTTAGCAGTGAGTCTGTTACCCCAGGGAATCCTAAGCATGATGAAGATGGCCAAGGACGCTTTCTTATTTTGAGCATAAAACGCTAAACTGGTGACTGGACGGTGTGCTCACATACCCTGGTCACCTATGTCCTAAGCAAGAATGTGCTAGCATCTGTCTAGTCTCTCCTACGTGAGCACATTCATCTTAGACAACATTTATGTTAAATGAGAGAGGGGATTTACGTTAGCAGGTTTGGGGGAGGAAGGGGAAAGGAGAAAGGTAACCCATAATGTTAGTGGGGATTTGGAGATTATGGTACTCAGTTACTCTGCTTTTAGCAATAAAATCGATTTCAAAGAAAGCACCTTTTGCTTAATATTAAACATCAGTTTCCCTTCCAGATTATTTCAACACCCTGTAATTTAAGACTTTAAAACTTCACATTCGGAAAAAAGCAGCTATTAAATTTTTCATGCTTAGGTGCTGCCCCCTTGTGGAATGTTGTTATTTGGTTAAACCAGTGCTGTCCAGTAGAAATATGTGAGCTGCATATGTAATTTTGAATTTTCTAGTAGCCACCTTAATAAAAATTAAAAAAAAATGCCAGGTGATATTAATTTCAACAATATATTTAACCTGATAAGTATAATTATTATCTCAACATATAAAGAAATATTAATGAGACATTTCACTTTTTTTTTAACTAAGTTTTCCATATCGGATATATATTTTACACTTAGCCTATAACAGTTCAGACTAGCCCTACTTCACTTGCTCACTGTCAACACATGGCTAGTAACTACCCTACGGGACAGCGCAGGATTAGAAACTATTGTACTCGTACATTTTAAATGTGCTCATTTGCAGATTTTAGAAATGATGAAATCACATTAAAAAGTGACTGTCTTCCTTTTTTTATGTTTTAAAATTGTTTCTCAAGTGTTCATTTTAAGGGAACTTTAAAACTTAAGTGAGAAAAAGGAATCATTTGCTATAAATAGGTTTTACCAGAAAGTACAAAAGAGAAAAGCAGTAACATTCTAAAAGGCACACTCTGCTGAGTCTGATGCCTGCCGGGGAACAGGTGAAGAGCAGTGAGTGTTAGAGGTGTTAATGACATAGCAGTACCATTCTGAGATGCCTTGTCATCTGATGAATTGCCAGACAACCAAGGTAATAATTTTATAATGTGATTCTGTTATTTAATGCCATGACCATGTGTATCTGTCCCCTAAGATCATTTTGTATTAAGTCTTGTTCTGCTAGACAACCAAAAAGTGTTAAAAGTGTCTGACAGTTCTGCAGATAAGCCTGCCCTGCAACTTCCTTTTTGCTGGAGAAGACTTGCCCTCAGCAATCTTTGTGGCCCAGGTACTACACATGGACCATCCTTGGCGAGTTGTTAAAATATTTGGTCGTGGCCGATACAGGCTGAGAACTATCCCATCCTGCTGCCTTCCCCATCGTACGGCCTCCTGTCAAGTGTACTTTTTGGTTTGAAATGGAGGGAAGGACCCTGTTGAGCTTTGTTTTACCTACCTATTTAAATCGTGGTACAGCGACACTGAGAAAAGAGGAGCTAGGACATTCCTTTTCAAAAAGTAGAGAAACACAGTTTTTTCATTGGAAATGTACTTAGAAGTTTATTTGAAGTTTTAAGGAAAATGAAATGAGTTTATTGAATTAGTGGAAAGAAGATACAAGGCTGAATTCTGACAAAGCTTTATCAAAGCAAGATTCTAAAATAGATTAGTCAGAACTTTGTTCCTTAGAACTGCTAACCTAAGCAATCTCCATGGGCAATAACAGGACTACCTCATATAAATTGCTGTTTAAATAGCTTCTATAATTTTGAAAGAGAAATGGGAGTGTATGCTGATTGAGTCTTCTCAACTCAATCACGTGAGATGACAGTATGTCACGATATAATAACACAGTAAAGAACACTGTTTAAAGCAAGTCATCATTATTGGTCTACGCGCTTGCTCATTTAAACGATATGCTCATTTATATGACTCAGCAAAGCACACCTTACCGAACAGCACCCTTACATTGAAAAGAAGCCTGGGGGTCCAAGAGTTGAAATACTTGTTTGTCAGTCTTTGTTTTATTTCCTCCCTGTCCCCCTCCTTAAGCTATGAACTAGGTTTAGAACCAATATTATGTATTATGAAAAACAACATATTAATTTAATTTTCAGAATGAGTCTCTTAAAAAATTGAATGCATAAAGAGAAAAAAGAGCAGCAAATAGATGGTTAGAGGGATGTGAAACTCCACTTCCTCTACGCTCAATATCTCGTTGATTGTCCATTTTGTGATTTTTTTTTTTTAAGGATTCTGAATTTCTTCCTTTGGATGTTCAGCTTTTGGTAACTTTGCTGATCAACAGTACTTCACAGTGGTGCTCAGAACACGTGAAAAAAATAGATGGCTTGCAAACCACAGCAATGAATCATGTCAACAGGCCAGCTGAAATGTTAGGGAAAGGATGAGCTTTGAGGAAAGTTAGCTCACTGTTACTGCACCCTTACCGGCCTCACCATGGGCACAATAATGTTTATTACGGATAATTCATTCCGGATACAAAAATACCTCTGCTGCTTGGCTGACTCCTTCTTTTCCTAGGAAGGAAAAATCTATGAATGAACTCACTGGGAATCTTTTTCACAACATGTTCATTTTTAGAAGCAGATTGGGGGCATGGTTTTAGGTTTTTAATGAAAGTTTTATTTTTTCCTCTCTCTGATTTGTGGGTAATTCACATTAAGAAAGGACACTTAGGTGTTCCTTTTGTGACCCCTAAAAGGTAACCGCTCTGCTTGAGTACCAGTTTGATGATTTACATAGCCACTGGTGTCTCTAATACACATTAGAGTTGTCTGTTCCTTATTCCTAATTTGTTTCTTCCTTATTAGAGTCCTGTAGTTGGCATGTCAACTAAACTGGATCCTTTGATAGATATTTATGAGCAGAGCAGAATGTGGTCAGTTGTTTCCAGCGTGTGGACTTGAAGGCCCTTTCCCTCCATTTTGCCCCACCTGCTCTTTTTTCTTCTGCTTCCTGTGCTTAGCCCGCTTCCTGGACTTTCTAATTTGCGTCTTCAACTTGGTCCACTCAGCTTCTTCATATATTTAATTCTAAAACTCTGGGTGCAAGGAAGGACTACTTGTCCCTCAGGAAAACCGATCAGGAAAGGGCTAGCGTTTGGTTTCCCTGAGAAGTACACCAGTCCTTCCTCCAGGGGGGCTGTCCAGGCTCACTAGCAGGCCATGCGCCCCTGTGAGGTACGACGACATGCATGTTCATACACTACACCGAGCGCTGTTTCTCAATAGCTTGTTTTTCTCCTTGTCTTGAACTTCAGGATTTATTGGATCATTCGTGTACATCAGGAAGTGGCTCTGGTCTTCCTTTTCTGGTACAGAGAACGGTGGCTCGTCAGATCACGCTGTTGGAGTGTGTCGGTAATTCTTTTTTCCCTTCCTTTGCGGGTTATATGCAATGTAAGTTGTGCTTCTAGAAGTAGGATGGAACTTAGGAAATCTGCGTCTTGTTGCCTGTTGCTTCTTAAAGGGAGAAGTGGGGTAGCTGTGTGGTGTGGCTATGTCTCTCTTCTCCACGACTTGTGTTAGAGAGCCTGAACTCGCTGAAGTCCTTGCCAGAGGGATTTATCACTAGTTAGTAGACAGAATGGTTAGTCAGAAGCTTCCACTTGCAAGTACACCCTTTGGGATGATGGGAATTCGTGAAACATGAATTAATACGGCTGCTCCTGATTATAGGTATTGAATGATCAGAGGTAAGTTGGCCTTTGGACCATAAACTTGCTTATTGTAATATTCTAATCCCTCACACTCTTCCCCTGCCTTTAAAAATAATGAAATAAATTTACCAAAGCTACTTTTCTAACTGCTTTATTTAAACAAGTGCTATGTATATTTCCTTGTGGCCGCTCACATTTTCCCATATAGGAACGTATTTATAGATAGATGTAATCATAGTGTGCATATTATTTGTGTCCTTTTTTTCAATTTTAAGCTCACATTTCCTTATGTTTGTACACATCAGAAATAGTTTAAGACTGTGTAATAATAGTCTATTGAATCTTAATTTATCTTTAGCAGTACTGCTTGAGAACGATTTTGTACACATTACTTCTTTCTCTTGAGTGCTTAGAATAAATTCCCAGGTACTGGGGGTTCCTGGGTCAAAATCTGTGACTTTTTTTTATGACTTGGTTTGTGTATTGCTGGACTGCCTTCTAGAAAGATGGTGCAAAATACTTTTTAGAAGTCCCGATTTTCATTAGTTTTACTTTTAAATGGTTGGCGGATATTTGCCAGCCCCATGATAGTTTTCACTAATTTCTCCTTTAGACGGCATGCAGGGATGGCCACAGTAGCAATGGTGGGTTGGTGAAGTCTCCACACTCTCCTCCTAATT
This sequence comes from Rhinolophus ferrumequinum, assembly GCF_004115265.2. Classification (NCBI taxonomy): domain Eukaryota; kingdom Metazoa; phylum Chordata; class Mammalia; order Chiroptera; family Rhinolophidae; genus Rhinolophus; species Rhinolophus ferrumequinum. The sequence continues at coordinate 64,096,824 of NC_046291.1, forward strand.
CTCCTGGTTTCTTTGGGCTGGACTTGGCAGCTTTTGGTAGGTGGCTGGCTATTATAAGCTTCCCCCACTACATAGCTACTATCTCCTGGCTTTTCTTTCTGTTTTCATGAAAACCAGGACACTCCCAAACCTGACAGTGGAAAAGGATGGGCAGAGGTAGTAAGAACAGTGTCTGCCACTTTCACACAGGCGCCCAGCAGGAGCCTGTTGCCTTTTCTCTCCGTCTGCAGCTCCTGTGACTGTTTCTGAATGCCCCTTCACGCTTCTCCTCTGCGCTGGAGAAAATAAAAATGGAATAGTCACAAATGTGCACATTGCATACAACCAGGGTTGTCTTCTTGTACCAGTTAAAATCCTATTTGATTATGAACAAGGGGGTTTCCTGAGTAGTAGTGAGAGGCAGAGAAAGGAGGCATGTACCTGTGTTACCTCCGTCCTCCTGTTCCGTGGCCTCTCACCATTCCCAGAGCGGCGGTCTCAACATCAGTTCTCAGAAATTGACCCCGAATCCAAAGGCAAAATAATGTTGCACCTTTAAAAATATATACTACTTCTGGTTGTATAGATATTCTTCAGCATTTTTTTTTTTTTGAAATAATGTAAATTCAATGATAGCACTTTGTTGGCTTAGTGCTAAAGTCTTGAATAAAAGCAATACCTTTTCAGCAGCTTATAGTCACTGTTCATGTGGTACAGTCTTCAAAATGTATGTGGTGAACTGCTTGGATAGTATATTACCATTTTTGGTTCAAAAGCTTGGAAACTTGGACGAGATCAGTCTTTTCCAGGTGATGAACGGTGAACCCCAAAATTTCAGATGCCTTAGGGATCCCCTTTGTGGGACTCCAAGGCCAGGGCTTTTGGGCAGCTATGCTTCTGTCTTCAGGGACTTCTGCATAAGGATGCATTTGCAGAAAGCATTTGACAAGTTAAAAGCATTTGAAAATCATTGAATGGAGTTTCTATTTTAATTCTGTCTCCTTACCCTGACATCCATCTCTGTTTTCTTTTATAAAAAAGGCTTTAAGGGAACTTTATAGTAATGTCCCAATTCTCTGGGAGATTTCTCTCTCTTTCCTATTGAGACTGTGAGGACAAAGGGCAAAGACAGCTCCAGAAGAGAACCAGAGGCAGGAAAAGATTACCATACCACTTTCTAGCAGCTGATTTTGTAGTATCTTAGCACTAGCCTTCATTTTGAGCTACAAATGCTGGGCAATTGCTTTATTAATTGACTATTAAAATTAATCTTGTACGAAATACTGTTTGTATGACCTGACAGTGACCCACAATGACCACTTACTGACCACATTTAACATCCTGTTGGATTAATCGTTGGTATTTAATAGAGACATTGTTTATCATAAGGAAATCTAGATTGAGTGGTTTCGTTTATGTTTCAGGTGAGTCACCCGGGTAGACATGCTTTCTCACTCCACGTTTGGGTTCTGAGTGGCTTATTTTTTCAGCCAAGAGCTGTAGTCCTGTCTTTGCAGGTGGTGCTGCAGCTGCTTATTACGAGCTGTGATTCCCAGCAGCCACTTGCCTTGGTAGAAAGCCCCTCTGCACTGCAAGTTGTATCTCCTGCTGCATGGCCTATCTCGGTGCCCCATATGTCTTTATCCTTGATTATACCCTGTGTTGATCCCCAGAATCTTGTAGTAGTTACCTCCACCTCCCAACCTTCCTGCTGACCCCTACCTATAATTAAGTACAAGAATGGCCGAGGGAGCTTGCAATTGACAAGCTGACAGTTGTGTTGCTGCTGCAGGAGGGGGCAGGCACCCAGCCGATCAGATCACACGTTTTAGAAAATGTCTTCTCCACTTGGCCCTTTCACTGTAGGCCACTTGTGGCATCACAGGGGCGAACAAGCAAATACCCATGACCAATGTCAGAAATCAGAACTGTTCTGGGATTATGTGTTTAAGACTTTGCAAATCCTCTTTTGAAATACATCCTCCACCAAGAAATCCTTTAGGGACGGCAGTGGCTGCTTGTTGATTTCCTTCACATCTTTGTTTTGTGTGTGTGTGATTTTTTTTTTTAAATCCTTTCGAACACATATCTCAAACTTAATCAGTTGTCTCCTTTGTGGAAAACGTAAATGCATATGTAAATTCACAAATTTGATCTCTTAGAAAATGGCTATGTTGCTCCTGTATGAAGGGAAGGAATCAAGTAAGTTCTTCAGTTTAGCCACATATGCTTTCTGGCTTTCAGCACAACATTGCAATCTAATAATTTGTACCATTTTCTAAGTTTCACTAACTTTCAGGTACTTTAAAAAACCATATGCATTCCATACCTCTTAATAGAGGCATTTAAATGTAAACTTTGTCATTAGTAGCTAATTGTACAGTACAGATACTGAGGGTGTTTAATTGATTATCGCAATGGGGGTGGCTGGGAGGGGCAGTTTCCACCTTACTTTTGTATGTCTTTACAGGCAAAAGGTTGTGGTAATATTTATACCCCCAAATTGAATATTTCCCGGTAAAAAATGGGAGGAGCTAAGAGTTGTAGGCACAGAGTTTCCTGGCTACTTCTCCTGTCCAACTGTCCAATGACACCTCTGTGTTGCTTCCCACAGGGAAAGGCAGGTATGGTGAGGTGTGGAGGGGCAGCTGGCAAGGGGAGAATGTTGCTGTGAAGATCTTTTCTTCCCGGGATGAGAAGTCGTGGTTCAGGGAAACAGAATTGTACAATACTGTGATGCTGAGGCATGAAAATATTCTGGGTAAGTACAAAGGTAATCCCCTCATTGATTTTATCTAGAACACAATTTGCCTGCCTTTGTCCTCTCTAATTTGGTGTATATGAATTTGCTTGCCTCTCCTGAAAAGCCATATAGGGGATCATTAGCATTTACATACCGTTTAATTTTTTACCACTGATTTTCTTGTTTAAGTCTGCAAGGAAGCTAAGTTTGAAGATTCGCTCAATGAGGAAAACGAAATTGTTATTGTTTCTCATTCTGCAGGTCGTTATTTAAACAACAAAAATTTGCCCGTGTTGTTCACTTTAAGGCTTCATTGGTTGTTCTGCTTACCCCACCTTTTTTGAATATTTATTACTTGACTCAAACTAAAAAAGATCTTTGGATGATTTCCTAGAGATTCACAGCTCCCAGGGACATTGTAATTAAATGCACATTCCGTCGAACTCGGCATCGCTTTTAAAGCCCAGATTCATAGAGGGATTTAGCATACATTTTAATTGGAAACTAAAGCTTAAAAACATTTGTGAAATATGTGAAGAGCTCATGGAAATATTGCTATAGAAGTATTAAGGGTGAGAATATTCCTGGTGCCCACTGACTTCTGTGTTTTTGAAAAGTTTTTCTAAATGTGTTTATATAATTATATCTGTGATGAATGCTGCCTGGAGTACTTCATTAATAGTAGATATAAAGTTTGTGTAGAATTTGACCTGTATAGGACATTGTTGGCCACTTCATGGCTTATAGGAAGGCTGTTGCTAGAAATGATTTCTATTCCACTACAGTCATGTGATGCATAATGACATTTCAGACATTTCAGTCAATGACTGACCACAGATACGACAGTAGTCCCATAAGATTATAATGACCGAGAAATTCCTATCGCCTAAGTGACATCGTAGCCATCGAAGTGACATAGTACAGTGCATTACTCATGTGTTTGTGGTGACGCAGGTGTAAACAAACCTACTGTGTTGCCAGTTTTTAAAAGTCTATCATATACAATTATGTGCAGCACATAATACTTGATAATGATAATGAATGACCATGTTAGTGGTTTATGTATTTACTATACTATACTTTCTATCGTTATTTTAGAGCATGCTCTTTCTACTTATATAAACAAAAAAGCTTACTGCAAAACCGTATGCCATGTTACCCTGAAACAACCTCCAACATCTCATGTTTACTATGTCTCTCGAATTGCATCAGTTTCTCCTGTGTTTGATTTAATCTCATGTTGTTTTATAAATTTAGTGTAGCCTAAGTGTGCAGTGTTTATAAAGTCCACAGTGATGTGCAGTAATGTCCTTGGCTTTCATATTCAGTCAGCACTCATTCACTGACTCACCCAGAGCAACTTTCAGTCCAGCCAGCTCCATTCATGGTCCATGCTCTATATTGGTGTACCATTTTTTACCTTTTACATTGTATTTTTACTGTACCTTTTCTACAGTAAAACGTATGATTAGATATGTTTAGATATATAAATACTTACCATTGTGTTACAGTTGCCTACAGTGTCCAGTACAGTAACATGCTATATAGGTTTGTAGCCTGGTTGCAATAGGCTATATGATATTGCGTAGGTGTGTAGTAGACTGTACCATCGAGGATTCTGTAAGTACACTCTATGTGATGTTTGCACAGTGACATAATTGCCTAATGATGCATTTGGAGAAATGCATTCTTGTTGTTAAACGATACATGACTGTATCGTTTAACATGCCAATTTAGTATTAAATCTGAGTCAAGTTGTCTTGAAATAATGGTTTGACAATTGTCTAATATGTTGCTTCAACAGTATGGTGGTATGTTCCCTCTCAGAATTGTTTCAGTTTCTGCTGTTGATCTTTTTCCCCTTCCCTTAGCCCTTGGGCCCTAGCCATCACATAAGACTCCTCACTTGTATGATTGCTGATGGTCTCCCCTTTCTAGTCCATCTCTCTACACTGAGTTATCTTCCATTGGGGAGCTGAGATACTTTTGCTCAGAATGTCTGTGATGACTCCCACATGGCCTGCAACGTTTGTGGCTTCTGAACCTGACATTCCAGACTCTCTCTTTTGGGATCCAAGGAGTCTCTGGAGCCTTCTCTACAAATATGCCCACACGCGGCCATTTCTGATATTTGCCATTCCTTGGGATTGCTAAGAATATTAGGGTGTCTACCTCTGTTCATGTTGTTCTCAATCAAGCACTGTCCCCATCCCACCCTCCAGCTTCTCAGTTCCCTTCTAGTCCCTCCCAGTGGATTTAATTGTGCTTTTCTGCAATCCCTCACTCTGTACCTCTGCTCTAACTCTTAAAACACTCTGCCTTAGGTTGGAGTAATGATGGCAATAACAACAACAATAATGACTAGTTACTATGCAGTAAGCACTGGTTTAAATGCTCTATATGCATTTCCTTATTTAATCTTCATCGCGACCATAAGGGTAGGAAGTACTCTTGTTTTCCTAGTTTTATGAGATAACTGAGGTACACACAGATTAACATCACCCAGCAGGTTGAAGAGTAGAGCTGAGAATTACACCAGGCAGTCTCTTACCACAGTTCTGTTCCCTACACTCAAGTTAACTACATGATCATATAGTAACAGGGGTGCTTCTTAGTCAGAGTATGAGGTGGAAATTCATCACCAGTCAAAACGACCCTTAAATGTCCCAGTTTTTCCTCTGACACTGGAATGGACTGAGGTTGAGCACCAGATAAGGCATTGGTTATGCTAGAAGCCATGAGGTACAAGAAGTACTTACCTTTAGACACTAGAATTACTCTTAATGGGCAGATGAACATATGCTAAGAGTCATGACGATCTGAGACTCATTGAAGGAAGGGCATTTTCAGGCGTCCCCTCTCATTCTCCTGGGGCTCACAGGCTCATTGAGCAAAGTGTTCTAGATAGCACTGTGCTATGCAAATAGTCACTTTATCCATACACTGGAGTTAAATGACCTGTGATAATTGTACAATGAGGACAAGAATTGTTTCCATTGATTTTGCTTTCACATTCAGTGCTGAGGACAGTACTATACACATGGTAGGTGCTCAGTAAATATTTATTGAATTGGATTTAATCACAAGGGGAGTTTGATAGTCACCTTTGCAATAGGGTTCATAAGAGAGAAATGAGGTTCTCTTAGTGTAATCACATAAGGCAAAACGTTGTCCATTTTTTATTACGTAATGATCCACGGAAATTCTGAATTCATGAGCTCTTTCTACCCTCATCATGATTACAGCCAATGGATTGCTCTTATTGTGTAGTCCTTTTAGTTGAGAAAGCTTGTAGAAATGCACAACCTTTTTTTTGTTGTTGTTGTTCTTTCTCGACTTTACCAGTTTTATGGATGTGGAGACTTGAAGGTTTTCTGTGATTGTCTATTAAAAGAGCTTATTGTGTTTTGAGTATCAGATCGTGATTTCTCCCACCCTTGAGTATTGCTAACTCCCCAAAATACATAATTAAGTTACACACACATACACAAATAGACACACATATGCATACATATAAAACTCTGGGCCTTCATTGTCTATCCTCCTAATTGAACTTGTAAAACAGTATCTTTCAAATGGACTGGTTTGTATTTCAACTCTTTTGCTATGTCTGGTACAGAAGTCCACAGATAACGTGAGTAATGGCAGGCTGTCTTGTGTGGTGGCAAGAAGAGTTGTCTGTGAATTTGGGAGACTGATTTCTACTGTCAGCACCATTAGAGGCCCACTGTGTGACTCTGGGCCAAAGGGGTATGTTTCTGAGCATTCTTTTCCTCATCACTAAAACCAAGAAGATTGCATTAAGGTGAGAATTTCACTCCACAGTCTTATCGTACACGCTTTAAAATAGGTATGGTAAAATATATGTAACATGAAATTTACCATTGTCACCATATTAAATAGATCATGTTGCACAAATATCACCACCCTCCATCTTCAGATCTCTGAGATAACCATTTAATCAGTCAGAATTTCTGGACACCCATGGGAAGTAAAGGAAACCACCCACAAAAAAATTAAATTATAAAATTATTGTGGTTTTGTGTTCTTGGCACAGAGCCAGGAGCTGAAAATTATGGTGGTTTTAATTGAACCCAGGGCTATTTTAAAATATAATAATAACCAACTATTCTTGAACATTTCATATATAGTAGACATCACATGAAGTACTTTGTATCTAGTAACTCTTTTATTCTCACAGTAACCCTTTGAGACATATGCTGATGTTATCCTTGTCCTACAAAGGAGGAAACCAAGATGGAGATGTTATGTGACTCGTGCTGGGTTCCGCCCAGCTGGGTGATGGTGGAACCATTATGGGGAACCCAGTAGTTTGGCTCTGGGGCCCAACACTCAATCGCTGTGCTCCGTGGTGTGGTGGTCTCACTCCTCGGCTCTTAGAGCTGCCCAGTGTCTGGTTCCTGGGAGAGGGTCAGAAGGGACACTGGTTGCCTCACTTAAGATTTTAGGTTTTGTTTTAGCTCTTGAGGAGCCTGGGAGGATGACTTTGGCTGGGATACGAGGCTTTTGCTCTAGTCGTTTTCTCTCCCTGTTACGAACGCATGCCAGAGTTCCAGCGCCTAGGCGTTACCTGTTCAACCTGCATGAACAGTAGAGTGCTTTGACTCAAAATGCAAAAATCTTATAAAAAGGCTCTAGCAGTTGGAAGAAAATGTAGTAATATAATTGGCACATGAAAGATAAACAGTTAAAAAAAAAATCCTGCTTTTTTAAAAGTTGTTTTTCCTGAAGGTCTAGAGCGTAATTAATGGGACAGACAAAATCCATCTCTAAGACCTAGAGGGCTTAGGGAAGGTGAGAGAATAAACATTTATGTGTTATTTATTTATTTGTTTATGTAATCAGAGGTTGCTCTCCCTTGGGAAGAGAAATCAGTAGCTACATAAATATACAGCAGTCATTTAATTTCTTCTGAGTGGTGCTTTTATAGTTGGGGCTATTTACTTCCCCCACCCCTTTCCTCACCTCCCTCCCCACTCCGGTTCAAGCCATTGTTTTCTCAGTCTAGTTGTGTAGCTCTCGCCGGCTGCCGGCCACTCACGCTGGCCACCGGTCACTTCTGGCAGCGCACAGCAGCCCGGGGCAGCACACAGCAGCCCAGGGCAGCACACTGCAGCCCACAGCAGCCTAGCTCTAGCGAGAGCCGTTTTCAGAATCTTAGCTGTAGATGGCACAGCTCACTGGCCTATGTAGGAATCGAACTGACGACCTTGGTAGGAGCACAGCGCTCCAACCACCTGAGCCACCGGGCCGGCCCAGGGCTGTTTACTTTTGAGAAAAGTATTAAAGATTAATGTCATTTGGTTTAAAATGATACAGCAGAAACATTTTTTGAGTAAGAATTACTAATGTCTGAGTACACATTTTGATTCGTATGGTGGCCAGCTAAGGGCCCCAGGAGAAAAGCTATGGGGAGACAGACAGATTGGACAGTAGGGAAGGAGTGAGAGACTAAGGCTGGCTGTGGGAACTGTTTCACAGGAAGAGGGAGAAAGAGGTAGGAAATCCAGGCATGGAGATGTTATTTGGTTCACTTTGCAGATGTCTCATGGGTACAAATGTCAGATGTCTTCCTCTGAGTAGTGGTCAACTTGTTTGGGGGTGGTATGGTGTAGTGAGTAAGAGTAGAGGGTTTTAGAGCCTGACTGCTAGGGACCATTAATGACTTAATGTCAGTGATGTAACCTACCTACTTCATGTGGTTGATGGAGGACTGCATGGGAAGTCCTTGGCACATTGTTAATACTCGATAATTAAGAGCTGCTTCTCTTGTTGATAAGGATGATGACTAAGTAGGGGGCTTTTCTTTCTGCCCAGAGCTTCCTATGCAAGGTATGGTGTACCAGGACAGCTGGCACCAAACTTAGAGTGGGTGGCAGCATAATAGCTGTGTGATCCATGGCATCTCCTAGCAGCAACTTTATTATTTGTAAAATGAGTACAATGATATCTATCTTACTTGTCTGTTGAGGAAAATCGCATGAGAAAGTATATGAAAGTGACATAAATTTTATATAAAGTGCTGTGTGAGTATAAGGCATTTTATGTATTTTTCTTTTACTTTATACTTTTGCAAGTCATTTAATTCTTCCTCCATGTCTTTTGAAAATTTTTATCTTCTCTATATATGTCCCAAACTTCACTGCCCATGAGGTTTATACATGATATATATAATATATACTATATGCAATATAGTATATATTATAATAATATACATGTATTATAGAATGTATTACATATTATAGTAATACATGTTATATAACATATAAAAGAATAATTCTAATAAAGCAGTTCTGTAGCAGAAATGGCAAGCACATATACCACCATTTATTCCATAGATTAGGAGGTGCCTCTTCTAGAGTTCCTTCACAGTGCTCAAAAGTCTCCACAGGGTATCTAGAAAAACATCTTCCTACCTCTTCATCTACATCTTTTAACATATCACTTCTCTTCAAGACCAGTTGTCAGTTTTCTGATGGAAGCCTATTGTAACCGCTGGTCCTTATTATTATGATTCTTTACTCTGGGCTCATGTTGCCCTTTGCAGATATATATTACTGTATGTTTCACATTATATTGTAATTTTTTTTTCCTTTTTATATCTGTCTTCATTTCTAGTGAACAAACACGATTATCTTGGTTTTCTTGTGTGGCTGACAAAGAGCGTCATACATGCTTGTTGTATTTGGTTCTTTTTTCTTGTTTGATGAATCTGGACATCATTTAACGTAAAACTCACCTCTTTATTTTACAACTGAGCAGAGAATTCAGAGAGCCTAAATGAATTCCCAGTATTACACAGCAAATCACAGGCAGAGTCAGGACTAGGACACAGATGTCTGAGTTCCAGGGGTTTGTTCTTTTGGGGTAGTTGAGGAATGATCTGTGTGTGCTTGCAGTATCAGCATGATGAAGCATTTGACACTATCGCTATGGGTAAGCACAAAGATATTTTTCCTGAATCGTAATGCAATGTAAAATAGTTTTTAAAAGGATATTTTACTATGGTCATGTGACATTTTTCTATTAGTTAACAGTACTCTTTTAAGGAATAACTATGTCTTTCTCTGTCGATGCTTCTGTAAACCTCCTTTCATAGTAGTTGGTTAATTATTTTTGTTATAGATGATGTCTACTGTATGGGTCACTATTACTGGATACTGAAAATAATAATGTGGAATTCTCACATGTTGGTAATCTTGGTCTTGCTCTCTTCAGGTTTCATTGCTTCAGACATGACATCAAGACACTCCAGTACCCAGCTGTGGTTAATCACACATTATCATGAAATGGGATCATTGTACGACTATCTTCAGCTTACGACTCTGGATACAGTCAGCTGCCTGCGAATTGTCCTGTCCATAGCTAGTGGTCTTGCACATTTGCACATAGAGATATTTGGGACCCAAGGGAAACCAGCCATTGCTCATAGAGATTTAAAGAGCAAAAACATCCTGGTTAAGAAGAATGGACAATGTTGCATAGCAGATTTGGGTAAATTTTTACAAATATTTTTTAATTATCGTTTTTATTTTGGTGTATTCCAATGTTTAACCAGATTGCATCATTTCCTCCCAATGTTTTGTTAGGAAAAATTTCAAGCATGCAGACAAATTGAAAGAATGTCGTAGTAAACAACTGCATCCCTACCACCTAGATTCTTCCATTAACATTTTATTGTTTTTACGCATTATCACATCTTAACCTTTGATACATTTCAAAGTAAATTGCAGACAAAAGATCTCTTCCCTCCAAAGACTTCAGCATGCACATCACTGTATCATTCACTAGAGTTTATTATTTGTCAGTTTTCTTTACAGGTAAAATTTAAATTTCACGTGAAGTGCACAAGTCTTAAGTACACATTTTCAGAGTTTTGACAATCCTTATTGAGATACAAACCTTACCATTATCTTAGACCATCACCTCATGCTCGTTCAGTCAGTCCCTGCCCCAGCCCACCTTCAGAGGTGACCATACTGTTGCATTCTAATTTCACAACCCTTTACACAAAGTAGGTACACATATATAGCATATGGAATGAGTTTGTCTAAAAGTACTTTCTAAAGTTGTTCTGTTATTAAGGCAACATTATCAATCAGGAAAGAGGAAAAAATCCCAAATCAATTTACCATTTGCCCTGCTAGGATACCTCATTGTTACGGTTTTAGAGTAATGCTCAGTGTAGCTTTAATTGCCTTGTAAATAAGTAAGATTATTTTTACTTATAGTGACATTGGATATAAAACCATAATCATTCTAGACCCCTTGAATATTGGCAGAATAATTATGCTGATGAGAACTGAATATTGTAATATTAGTTATTCCTTTCAGTGGATTATTAAAAGTCCTTACTTGATTAAAAAAATGGTTTATATCATATTCATATCATTGTAGTTATTAGACTGATAAAGGTGTAAACAATATTAGCTCTAGTTATGTGAATGTTGAATTTTATTTTTGTTTTTAAACACAAAGAATTTGACATGTCAGGAAAATTCATTTCTTTTGAATCCCTCTGAAGTCTTTTCTTTCACACTGTGAAATCATTTTACAATGATTTCTTCCAACTCGAAGAAAAATGTTAGGGTAGTATTGAAAGGGCATAGCCCTAAAATTTTTTTGCGGGCAGTTAGTTGTAGTGCAGAAGACTTTTATGGCTGTGACATAGCGTTTGGAGCGAGGATCATTTGGGTTTCTAGTTATTCACCCAGTATTTCTGTGCAAGTCTTTTCAACTAGTTACCTGCCCTAAGAGCAGATCTGCTTACATTCCATGCAAAGGAGGGAGGCTTAGCAAGGGGGACTCAGTGTTTGACACTGTACTTCTGTATTGTTTGAAACTCATAATAGTGTCCTTATGTATTGCTTGTGTTACTAAAAATCAAATATTTCTCCCTCACAGGATTCTGATAAGATTTAGAAATTATTATAAATGCTTAGCAAATAATAAGCATTCAAATAGCATCTGCTGTTATCATTCAGTGGTCTAGGGAAGATGGACCAATTGGCTTTGTTTTATGGGGCTTGGTGGGGAGGGAATGGAAGGAGTTTTGCAGTAAGTCCAGATAATTAATTCTTCAACTATATTTCTTTTGGATACATGGATTCATACAGAAATCTGTGCTAATGGCTCATTATTCAGGAGAGTAGATTTATAGTACAGGAGACAACTCCTGTAAGAGCACGCTTTGTATGTAGTTTTTCACTTTATACCCAGAAATTAAGTATCACTTGTTAGAAATCACATTGTATTAATATTCCAAAAATACCAGTATTCTATTTATTTTTCCAACTTTTCATTATAAAGAAATTCAAATATACAGAAAGGTTGAAAGGACAGTGTAATGATCATTGATATCTACAACTCCTACATTCAACAATTCTTAAAATTTTGCCATACTTCCTTTATATGTGTCTGTGTATATGTATTTGCTAATCCATTTGAAAATAAGATGCAAACTTCATAACACTACTCCTAAATACTTCAGCATGCATCCCCAAAAATACTTTAAAATGTATCTCCTGCATAATCATAGTTTATCACACCTAAAAGTTATCAATAATTCTTCTAATATCACTTAATATTTATTTTTCAGATTTTTCCAGTTTTTTCAAACAATTCAGCCAAGGTTCGCACATTGCATTTGGTTGTTTTGTCTCTTTATTAGTGTAGCGATTATCTATTACTGGGTAACAAATTACCTCTAAAAGTTAACAGCTTAAAATAACACAAATTATCTCACACAGTCCTCTGCACGTCAGCAATCTTGGAACAACTTAGGTCTGTGGTCTGGTTTGTCTGGTTCAGGGTCTCAGTGGGTAAGTCAGGCTGTCAGTCAGGACTACAGTCATCTGAAGGCTTGATTGGGGCTGGAGCAGCTTCCCAGATGGCTCACTCACATGGCTTTTGACAGGAGGCCTGTTTCTTGTCATGCAGACCTCTCCACAGGGCTGCTTGAGTGTTCACTTAACATAATCAGTGAGGGGGGAGAGAGAGCGAGAGCGAGAGCGAAAGAGAGAGAGAGAGAGAGAGAGAGAGAGAGAGAGAGAGAGAGAAAAGAGGAAGCCATAATGCCTTTTATGTCCTAATTTTGAAGATACACATTCACTTCTGCAATGCTTTGTTCGATAGTTCAGTCTACGCTCGAGGCATGGGGAATTGAGCTTCACCTCTTGAAGGGAGAAGTTTCAAAAAACATATGGACGTATTTTTAAACCACCACAGCTACGTAGTATCTCCCTGTTCTAATTAAACTGCATCTTTTTAATGTTATTTTGACTCTTTGGTTCTGAAAATGGTGGAGAGGAATATATGATTTGAAAAATGTTCACAGTGGCCATAGACTCTTGGGGTTGATGGTAAAAAATAAGGGAAAGAGGAACCAGTCTGATTTTGTCGAACGCAGTTGCAGATAGCTTTGCTAATTATTCAGGCTGAGATAACATGTGCTGTCTCCCTGGCATTATGAGATGTGGTTATCCCACACGTTCAAAGCCATGGAGGGGAAGAGAAGCAAGCATTCTCCATAGATGGCTCGAGGGATCTCCAAAGGATCATGGGGTTGCAAAGCTTTACAGGGCCTGCTTGCTTCACTTCCACATTTTTCATTATTTTGAATGTTAACAAGAATCATTCTCCCTTGCTCTGCATATGCATCAAAAAGTAATTCCATTTGCAAATAAACTATACACACATCAAATAAACTATACATGTACCATTCCCATGGTCTGAGGAATTCGGAAATAAGTCATGGTTTTAGAAAAAGTGCTTCAAAACCATTTAACATGAAAGTTGTGCTTGGAATGGAGGTAGGTCCAGTTTAATGTCCCCTGTGCACGTGACTATAGAGAAAGGCCTGTGGGTTTTGTCAGCGTTATTGTTCATGTGAGTAGCTCTTCAGGGATGAAGCAGTGCCTGCAGCAGTCGGCCCTTTAGGTAAATTACTCAAATTCTGTCTCACACTTTGAAATGTGTGTTTCCAGACTAGTGGGAGGTATGCTGGAGCTTGAGAGCATAATTTGCTTCTTGTTAAGCCACTTTGAGGCTCCCATGTTACATGTGAGACTGTTTCCCGTGGACTTCAAACACCAGCCTCATCTTTGTTTGGTACATTAGTTTATCATTTACCTAGAACCTTTTGTCTCAGTCATTCATATGTAAACCTAATAGCTTCAGAATGTTTCTGGCAATAGTCCTTTTTCTTGCTCTCACAGATATCATTCCACCCGGCATTCCAGAGATTACTCTGGATGTAAAGCAGCAGTGACCATGGGTACCACAAGAGGGCGTCTTTGGTTGGGGTTCGTTTAACATTCTTCAGAAATTCTCTGTGAAAAAGGAAGTGAGCTGATTGACACTGTTGTTTTCCTTTTAGGCCTGGCTGTCATGCATTCCCAGAGCACCAATCAGCTTGACGTGGGGAACAACCCTCGTGTGGGCACCAAGCGCTACATGGCCCCCGAAGTTCTAGATGAAACCATCCAGGTGGATTGTTTTGATTCGTACAAGAGAGTCGATATTTGGGCTTTTGGACTTGTCTTGTGGGAAGTGGCCAGGCGGATGGTGAGCAATGGTAGGTATCTGATCGAATACAGAATCTTCTTTGTCTAAATCCTGTTGCTTCTGCTACCCTTAGAAGGGCAAAAGGAGTATTTAAGTCCACCATTGTTCCTTGAATCCTACTTGTCAAGATGTCGGCATTTATATTTGATGTGGCTGGTAGGTGGAATGCAATGGCATTATATTTTAACTACACAAGAGGAAAAGGTGGTTGAAAAAGACTATTTCTGGAAGAGACTAGTTATTCCTTGGGTTTTTCTTTTGATTGGTCCATATTTCATTTCCTCTTACCTTCCTCCATCTTCCGATTCTGCCTTTCTTCCCACCCTCCCTACTACTTTGCTCTTCTCACAAGTGAGATTTTAATGTGAGGAGAATGCTCAAGTAAATCTAAGGATGAAGTCTGCTATTTTAGATCTTTTTACTTCTTAAGTTTGGATTATTGAGAAAGGCTCAAGTTGTACATGCAGAATTCATTCCTTTATAAGAAGTAGGCGGTACCTTCTGAATTAGTGAAGTTTCAATTCAGGAAGCCCTGAGTAGGTGGCTCATGCTGATACTCTTAAAAGTAAGTTTTATGAAATGGTATTACCTGAGCAGTTAGGGAAGCATACGTCAATCATTTTTACTGGAGTCACCTGTAATAAACTCTTAACTCTTGTCTTTTACTCTTATCTTTCATGTACCCAAATCAGCTACAAATATATTGTTGAACTTTACTTTTAGTGCATTGTATACCTAAAGCACTAAATATACGCTTTCAAATTGAACATGCCCCATCTACCCACAAAGCGATTCGTATAGCAGAATCTCTGAATTGACTAAATCTCCCTCTTCCGAACTGGAAATACATTCACAACTGAAAATCTCATTTCACAGAGAATATGTCTGAAATTGTTCCAGGAAAAAAAGACATTGCTGTATATTTACAGTAATACACATTTTCAAAAGATAACTTCACGTTTTTGTGACCCATTGGAATCCTGGCGTTGAAGTATGAAAGAAATAACGCATGAAATCTGTAACATCTGCGCTTCATCCCACCTTCCACTGATTATTTTCTTGTGAGAACTAAGATTCTTGGGGTACTCATAATCTTCATGAATAACTCAGCCAGAGAATAGACGATTCCGTGCGCGAAGTGGAATTGTGGGTAATTTAATAATACAGTTGACCCTTGAACAGTGTGGTGGGTCAGAGCACCAACTCCCATGCAGTCAAAAATCCGAATCTAACTTTTGACTCCTCAAAAACTTAACTATAGTCCTTCAGTATCCATGGGGAATTGGTTCCAGGACCCTTCTTGGATACCAAATCCACAGATGCTCGGGTCCCTTGCATAAAATGGCACAGATCCGTGCACAGCTCTCCACACCCATGGATCAAAAACACTGTTTTCCATCTGCGGTTGGTTAAATCCATGGATGTGAAACCCGGGGATACGGAGGACCAACTGTATATTTATTGAAAAAAAATCTGTGTATAAGTGGACTCACACAGTTCAAACCCATGTTGTTCAAAGGTCAACTGTCATTTTTGAGTTCAATAATTAAAATTGGCATGCCTTCGTGGTAGCTATTCCCTCCCCAACAGCAGAGTGTGTCTGCTTTTGACAAAACTCTCTAAGGATATCAAAGCCAATGTTTCAGATTAAACGTAAACATACATACATTATAACCTGACAGTTCTTTCACACTATTTTTTTTGATGGAGTCCTGAACATTTTCTTGGTAATTCTTTCTCAATCGTTGGGAGCTACTGACATGCATTTTGTACCACTCATGCGCCTTGAGAATTGTTTGCAACAGAAGGATTGTTTTGCTGATTTATAAAATTCTGACCTTTGCCTGAAATTGCACTTCGGCTTCATTTCCCCATCACCCTCCCCAATAATTCTTGAGCACCTTGGAACTGAAAAATCTAATCCTAATTAGTTTATCTTAACGGACAATTTAGAGGAGGATTGGTGTCATAATAAACCATGTGATAGGAAACTTGCCCCAGACTAAGAGAAAGCTAATATTCCAAGGCCAGGATCCCGCTGTGGTAGTGCTGGAGCGGTGCCAAGCCAGTCTACAGGATGAAAGGAGAGCTTGGCAGAAACTTGGGGTTTGGGCTGTGTAAGAACTCATGTTGCAAACTAGTTCCTTGTGTCACAGGCATAAAAACCAAATGGCTTTTAAAGATCAGCTGTGATTAATAGTTCAGTGTGAAATGAGAGTCATCACTTTAAACTTTAGCTCAACAAATGGTAGTTTGCTTGATCTATCCCATATTTAACATTATTTTTGAAAAAAAGAATTATTCAGGGTAGAAGAAAATGTTCTTTGATTTATTGATCTCTTCTTTATGTCATCATTTAGATTATTCTCAGTTCCTAAAATTTTGTGGGTTGAACTTATACCTGTGGTATGGTGTGAATTTTAGAAGGAGATAAGGGTATGTCGTGTCTTATTTGAAATCAGCTACTGTCCCTTCACAGTGATTAATTTGGTAGTTTCCCTGCTGTTTCTCTAGTTCCTCTTCTCACATAAATGTTCACGTGCTTACATGCACACCACACATGTACATGCACAGAGAAATGTTTTTCTAAACTTAAACTTGAAAGTGTTCTAGGCTGCTGGCAAGCCTATTTTATTAATATTAACATCTTAGTTATTACTACCCCAAAACAGAAATTAATAGAAAGAAAAGTAAGAAACATTTTGCCCTTACATTCCAATATTCATTTTTTTCACTTCTTTATATTTTTTGACTCAGTTGTAAGCATAGTATAGATACAATTCTGTATCATGTTTTTCATTTATGTTCTTTTTAATTAATTTTTAATTTTTTTTATTTTTTATAAATTTTATTGGGGAATATTGGGGAACAGTGTGTTTCTCCAGGGCCCATCAGCTCCAAGTCGTTGTCCTTCAATCTAGTTGTGGAGGGCGCAGCTCAGCTCCAAGTCCAGTTGCCATTTTCAGTCTTTAGTTGCAGGGGACGCAGCCCACCATCCCATGTGGGAATTGAACCAGCAACCTTGTTGTTGAGAACTCGCCCTCTAACCAGCTCACGCTCTAACCAACTGAGCCATCTAGCCACCCCTCCGGAAGCTCAGTGGTAGCTGGTTTTCTTCAATCTAGTTGTGGAGGGCGCAGCTCACTGGCCCATGTGGGAATCGAACTGGCAACGCTGTTGTTCAGAGCTCACGCTCTAATCAACTGAGTCATCCGGCTGCCCCTCATTTGTGTGTTTTTTAATGTGAGATAGTCTGTTTTTATTTTAAATGATCACATGGTAATTTTATTAACTTACTGACTTCCATATTGTTAGACATTCTGCCTTTTCCATTTGGGGCCTATAGTAGACATCTTTGTTCATATAACATTTTCATTTGGGGAATTAATTCTTAATCTGAAAAAAAATAGTAGTCTTAATGGGTCAAAGAGTATGGATGTTTTTATGGCTTGACACATATTGCCAAATTGCTTTCCATGAGAGTTGTACTAATTTACAATATCCCACTCACTCCAGGGTATCATGTACCTATTTCTTACAAACTTCAGGAACTATCATTAAAATATATATATATATATATATATATATATATATATATATATATATATTTGAAATTATTGCATACAAAATGAACCTCATTTAAATATATGAATATCTTAGGGAGGTCATTATGATTATGCATCCTTTGAGTTCCTGAGTCCATTATAAAAATTGATAACCCAGTAGTGCTCCTGGAGCAACATGATCCTCAGGGGGACTATGAGTATAACAATTTGTTGCATTTTGTATTTTTTATTGGAATTTTACACTTATTTGCTACTAATAATAAACCACATGCTGTTTCTGTACAGGAAATGAGAGTTACGTCTGTTTTCACATTTGAAAACGTCTCAGTAGCATCTTTTGGAATTTCCTTGTTGTGATTAGTTTGGCACTGAATTTGGAATTGCTAGGAAGGAAAATGGTTTTGTCACCTTTCTCGTGTGAATTTTATGTGTAGTGCAGGTAGAGTTTGTTGGGATCAAGGGTTCTTAAACTGGACCGCACATCAGAACCATCTAGAAACACAGAGTGCTGGGCCCACCCTCCGAGTTTCTGATTCAGTAGATTGGGGGTTGGACCAAGAATGTTCCTTTCTAACAGGGCCCCAGGTGGTGCTGATGCTGGTGGATCAGGGACTGTACTCCTGAGATCTCTTGTTAAAACAGAGTGTGTTAAATCAGTGTCACCCAGGCAAGGAAATAAAGACTGCACCCAGGATGCCAACAGAGCCTGTCCAAAGAGGATATCCATGACTTGTGTCTCTAGCTTCAGGTGAAATTTGCTTTTTTCCCTTTCAGGCTTCAGGGTGGTCCATTTCCCCCTTAAAAGTCTTAGGCTTTAGCCTTTCTAGATTTTTGTTATTTCTCCGGTGGTAGTCTTCTTTCCCTCCTTGTACAGTTCTGCAGACACATTTGTTTCTGGTTACCTGAGTTCAACAGTGCAGTGTGAGGAAAGAACTTTATGTGGGGATTCTGCAGATGAATGGGTGCATCCTAACTGGAGATTTGTGCCATGTCGCTGTGCTCTGATCCGAAACCTTTAGTAGCCCCTTCCGAGCATCCCACAGCATGTTCCTTCTTGAGTTCAGAAGTCCTTTCTCTGGAACCTCAGCCTTCGGTGTTAGACCTTGTTTGGATCCCTGTTGGTTGCTCTAATACATCTGCTTATGGATTTAAAAGCTAAATAATCTTGACTGTCCGTCTGCCAGCACATCTTTGACTGTAGCATCAGATGAGCAGCATGAGCTCGTTACCTCAGGGGGCTCATAGTCTATTGTATATATTAACACAAACAAAGTTTCATTGTGATTCAAATGTCACAGAAATTGGTCATTTCAGTGACAGATACACTTCACTATTATCAGTAGCCCAGTGATTCTTAAAAGTACCCAGAGAAAACCCAGAGCTAGGGGAACAGTGGGATGGATATGCAGTGCTAGCGTTCCCATAAGAATAGACACGAGAATTTCTGAAAAGGCAGTGTACCCAGACTGTACAGGCAAACACATGTAGAACATAGGACAGATACGTTCCTTTATCATGTTTGGTTGCCACACACAAGTTGTGGTATGTTGCTGTCTTTCCTTGCTGTTGGCTCCCCTTAGGGCCACAGCACTGCATAGGTAACCTATAGTATCACGTATGTGATACCTGCCCTCTGTGCAGTTGTACGGAGCTTCCCCGGGGCCCGCCAGAGACCGAGAAGAGTAATCATTAACATTCCAGGCTCTGAAATCATACTCTGACACCATCACTGAACGAGTGCGTAAGTTTCACCATCCAAACAATAGTGATATAATAGCATCCACTTGCACGAGTTGTAATGACTAAATGAGGTAAGAATGTAAAGCGCCCAGTGCGGCTCTGGCATTTTAAGTGCTCCATAGCACAGCCGTGGGTGGTGTTCCTTTGGGAATGAGTGGTGCAGGCCACTCGTGTGCTTGCAGATGTCAGTTCCCCTTCCCCCACCTCTCCTTATGCCAATCCTTCACTCTGATACTGCATTTGTTTCCCTCCTGTGCCCACAGGAGGGCTATGTGGACAAACTTGTTTCACTGTTACTGGCTTTGATTATTTTGTGATGGAATCCAATGTTAAAATGTGTCAAAACGAATTTGTAGCTCAGAAAAATTCTAGCTTGGTTTAGCTGTATCTCTTAAGGGGTGGGGACTAAGAAACACTTGTTAACAAGCTTATGTTTGGCACACACACTTTGGAAAAAACATCTTCTAATTAATCCTTGGGCTTGCCAGGGAACCACACGTGCTTCTGTTCCTACTCACAATGGGCTTGTCTACTGAAACCAGAACTCTCTTCTTCAGTAACTTAATATCCATTGTGTTTCACAATGTTATTTCACTGCGCTGATGTACATGAAGGTTGGAACATAGGGAAGAATCATTTTATTAGGGGAAATTTTTTCATATTCATTAATTTCTTTCAGGGTTTTGGGGTTTTTTTTGGTTTGTTTGTTTGAGCCTTTAGGCAAGTGGCTGCAGGTAGGAATATGGAGGTGGAGTGGGTGGGAAGGATTTTTTCCCCTTACCGATTTCCTGGAATTTCATGTCCTTTTAGAGATCCAGACCAGAGGACGGTGGACAGCCAACTGACTTCATAATAAAAGAACCTCAAGCCACAAAACTTTGTTGAGTGCTGTTCACGGCTTAGTAGTCTGTTTTCCTTGACACTCTTTAAGAGCAGCCCTCCTTCACCAAGACAAGTATCAGTGTCTTAAACCTTATAAAAGTTCCAACATTCAGCGAATGATACATTCTTCTTTTCCTGAGCCCTCCATAGCTACCAGATGTCTGGGACTCCCGTGGAGCCGCTGGCTCTAGATTTAGGAGTTTGCAAGATCTAAGGCATCTTGCTCCTAGGGGAACTCAGAGCACGGCTGTGCCTCTCTCCTAGGCCTTTTGCCCTCTCTTCTGACAACTAACTGTAATAGTCATAAATATTTTTAGTAGGGCCTGACTACACAGGAATCTGTAAACCATTTCCTTTGGCTGTGTTACATCAATGAGAATCCCAATATTAGAAATTACTTTAAGATTTTCACAAAGATTTCTGAGAATGCAGTCAGTCTTGAGTTTGAGTGATACGCGTGGTTCCGTAGGCCCGTGAACTACAGTGGGGATGGAGGGTTGAGGTTATAGCTGCCACACATGTACTTGACCTCGCAGAGAACAGAGCTGCCCTTCCAACTCTGTTCCTGTTTCGGAAAGGAGTACCTGACGCAAGGTACGGCCAGGCTTCCCAGTGAGTGGGCTGTTTTGATTTGCAGGAATGCCTGAGGTTCTGATTCTCTTAATCCTCTGGCAGTGAGACCAACGCCCAGGGGTACTAGAACCCCCTGGGCTCTTGTCACCTCTACCATGAGCAGCCTCGTGGATTTATTTGTTAATCATTTTTTTATGTGGACCATGGCATGCAAAATGTTTTGAAGTCCTCTTCAAAGTTAGTGGTAAGTGGAGTAACACAAATACAGTTGACCCTTTAACGACATGCATTAGAACTACACGGGTCTACTTCTGCATGGGTTTTTTATTTCTTTTTTTCAATAAACACTATAAATGTATTTCCTCTTCCTTATGATTTTAACATTTTCTTTTCTCTAGTTTTGTAAGAATACAGTGTATGATACATGTAACATACAAAATATGTGTTAACATATGTGTCAAACAAAATACATGTCAACAGTAGGCTACTAATAGTTAAGTTTTGGGGGACCCAGAAGTTTATATGCAGATTTTTGAGTGCATGGGGTCATCTGTGTCCCTAACCCCATTTTTTCAAGCGTCTGTTGTATTGGATATATCTTTTGGAATCTTGCTCACCAGGAGGGATGATTTTCTGTAAACTCCGTGTTTCCCAAGATTCATTCATATACATAGTACCTTCATGATTTTTTCCATATCCAAATGACACCAGTTCTATTATTTACTTTGTCTTTTCCTTTAAATCGGCTAACTTTTTCAAACTTAATCTTGTTTTAAAAGTAAATTAATATCAGTACTGCGAATGGGAAAAACAGTGTCAGCATAAAATGGAAGGTAACTATAAAAATGAACATGCATTTAACAAGATGAAAAAGTTTTGTCCATGAACCACATCAAATTTTCTCAAATGCCACCCCTGAAGGAAATACTATCTTAACTTATAGTCCTCTCAGAAACCAAACACGAAACTTTCTCACTAATTCTGTCTAAAACATGTTTAGTTGTAATGTTCTAATCTCTGGAGGATTTCAGAATTTCTGTAGTGTTAACTGTTAGCACTAGTTCTCTGTATGGATGTAGGTACCTTGGCCTCTGTTCTCCTCACCTGTTGCCTGGATGTCGGATGTGAGTACTCAAACTTGGAGGACAGCGAAGAGAGACAGTGTAACGTGGAGTGAGCACACTATGACACAAGATGAATACAGAGAGAGACATTTCAGTATGTCATTGTTGGCTTGTTGGGGGAAAATTCTAAAATATAAACAGGGAATTGGGTTCTAGTTTAACTTTGCCATTAATTGGCTGTGAACTTGGACAAATACATTTTCCAGTGTCCTCAGTTTCTTCTTCTGAAGGAAAGGAAGCTGTGATCTACATGATTCTGACATCCCGTCATGATTCTGATGTCTCTCTGCCCCACCTTCAGATTATTCAAAGTATAGCGAGACCCACAATTCCTTATCTGCCAATGAGAAATCCCCAAAGCTTTGAAACCCAAAAACTTTTCATAACTTGTTTGGAAGAATACGTGCGCTGAACTCATTTAGCAATTAAACTTGACCTGAATAGATGTGAGTCTATCTATATATAGCCTTTATTTCTCTCATTTAATGTGACTATTCATATATTTCATTGCAGAAATGTGTTTGGTTGTGGGGTATTCCTCTGACTCTGTTAGGATATCACATAAAAGATGGTGTGAGCCTCCTACTACCTTTGTAAACTGTAGAAAGTTCAAAATTCTGCAAATACATCTAACTCCAAGGGTTTGGCTAGAGGACTGTGGAAATATAATCAACATCTACCCAGCTAATGTGTATTTAGTGTTTATAATATGCTAAGTAGAGTGTTACAATCTGGGTAGCAGTTGTGCAAAAAACAAAAGAATATCCATTTTAAAGGTGCTCACATTTTAGTTGAAATTATTATAAGGTAACAGTATAAACCACTATGGTTGAGGTATACTGGGAAGTGACAGAGTGCAGGGTGGACACTGGACTTTGTCCAGGGGCCCGGGGCTGTGGTAGCAGGTGGGATGATCTTCTCAGAAGACAGCGTGAACTGAGTCATAAATGGGACGGATAACTAGGAGCTGCTCAGTGGGACAAGTTTGGGAGGATGTGCTGTGGCAATGAGAAACAAAATCACACAATGATGACAGTTGGTACCCCATGCAAAAGGAAGAGCTGTGGGAAGTCGTCAAGGTGTCCTATTAATGGAACTGTAAGTAATTCCTGTGGCTGATGCCCACATATGTGAAGGAAGAAGGTGGGGAATGGTTGTTACTGGGCAAGGAGCACCAGCCATTCCATGGGCAGCATGTAGATGGAACACGTAGAGGAGGGACGTGATGAGTTTTTTCCTGGGTTTCCTCCTAGAGGTCTACTGGTGGCAGAGGCATATGGTACAGGGGAGGACTGACACAGAGAAACCTCTTCAATGCCAGCGGGGTAGAAGATAGGGGCTCTGGTCTCAGGTCTTGGTGGAAAGGAGCATGAGGAAGGCGTGCTTCTGGAGACTTGCATTTTAGGAAGCCCGCTCAGGCATGTCATACCTTTTGCAGTACTATTTACTAGGACTTCTTTGTTTATGTCTGCACATCAGGTTTGTGCTTTAAAGGAGTTGGAACTAAGTCACGGCAGGTAAGGAGTTTACTCCGAGCCAGGCAGAAAATTAATGGTAGGGATATTGGTTGGTAAAGATATATTTGCCCCAGAGAAGAGAAAGCTTTCAGTTAGACATATGCCCAGGAAAAAATGATTGTATAAATCAGATACACATACCAAAAGTTACGGGGAGTAGGTTATGAATAATTTCTCTGATCTCTTTCTTGTGGCCCTTTGAGTTACACCAGCAGCCTAACATGGAAAAGCAAGGCCTGGCTCGGTTCCTCCTTCCTTGATCACCATGTAAGAGCTCCTCTTCCTGCATTCCTGTATCCTTCGTTGTTTGTACCACCCATTTGGCACTGGAAGTACTTTGCATTTGTAGTCACTCTTCCCGAAGGTGTGCTGTCCTCTTTACTTGGTCATGATTTGGCAACTTGTTCATTGGGTTCTGTCTTAAAAGGACTTACAGTTAGTTCACCTTTTTGCCTGGCTACCCAGATTGTTTGTCATTTTCCGGCAGAAACGAGGAACAGTTATAAGGACCTTCCTCCCTTAACAACACAAATCATTTCATAGTCTGGCTTTGACCCCCTGCTCTCCCCACCACCACGTGCACCTGATTTCAGCCACAAATGACTTCCTTCCATCTCTCCAACTGTGAGGATCTCTTGTCACTCCTTGTCTCTGCTCCACTTTCTGCCCCGTCCCTCCTCTGCCTGGAATGCCCCTTCTTCTTGGTGTTTTCTCTCTCATACACTCTTGTCTGCCCAAGCCCTAGCTTCTGGAAAATTTACTTATGCTTCCATGGCACCCAGTTCATATCTGGTCCTTAATCAACCACACAGATGTCTTCTTCTCTGACACCTGCCGAGTACTGTGTCCCCCACCCCTTCTCCATGCCCCTACCTCTAATGACTGTGTAGTTTCCTTATTTCTCCTTCTCTCTCTTTCCTATTACTCTGCTTCTCATCACCAACATCACCTCTTTTTTTGTGTGTATTCCTAACTGCCAAGATAACCTCGGGTACACAACAGTTTAAGGCCTCTAAGTGGTTATTGAGTAAATTTAGGAACCAACAAGTAAAACTATAGTGAGAATTTCTAATCTGTCTTTGCCTTTCAAGATATAAAGTAAGTAGTGAGGGGAACAAATATTTCTGAAGTATTTTTTAACAAGATTTCCATTATCTAAGGGAAAAACAATGAGAGGGGCCTATCCTCGTCTTCCTCTAGATCTTGGGTTCCTAGAAAACCAAGAGCATGTCTTACACTTTTATCATCCTCAGTATGTAACCCGGTGTTCCACACATAGTAGGTACGAAATGTACTTTGTATTGATTGAAATAATTGATCTCCTTCACCAGAGGGAGTTTCATGTGACTGCTAGAGTTTAATCCTAGGTTTTATTCTGGAGAAGCATGACCAGTGTCTAATGCAAACAATTAACAGTTGACCAATGGCTGAAGAAAGAGGTGTGACTAAGTCCCAGGCATAATCAACTAAATGGTCTTTTTTTAAAAACTTAATTCCTTTTGTTAAAACATTGTTGGGGGGGTTGTATTTAATAAGATTAAAGTATAGGAAATATAAACATAAAGGAAAACTTCGGCTTTGTATAGTGAAATTCATTGTTGGGTATCACTAGATCTCTCATTTAAAAAATCCAGCCATGCTTTTTTCTTTTGCATTTATAGAAAAATCCAATTAGCATTACTGTTCATGTTCGTATAACCCTTTCCAAGCTAGCTGGGTAAATTATCTCAAGTAATTATCCCAAACCATCCCTAGATTTTTTAAAGAATTAAACCAGGTTATTACATGCATTCTTTTTCAGTAAAATTTAGAGATGGTGAAGGGCACGTCTCTCAAGTTTCCTGTAAGTTCATGTGGCCCTTGAAAAAATAAAAGTTATCTTGCAGATCTATGTCCAGTTGTATTTTATGTGGTATCTTAGTACTGAAAAGAATTAAAATACTTTTGTTTGAATGCTTCCTGGAATTCTTACAAGAGAAGTAGGTAAGGCCTCTGAGATGGGCTGTCCCAAGTTGTCTTGAAAACAGTGGTTTATACTCAATATGAGCTGTTAACAATTGGCCAGAAACGGTTTTTAATCCATTGACTAATACACATTACAAATGCAGTTATGCGGTGTGGCTAAGTTAGACAATAGTGTCAACTAGAAATTTATTTTTACATAATTAGACTATTCCATTTTAAAAATAAACTCGGTTGGGTCTATGAAGTTTAAGAAAAAAATCTAGTATTTCTGTAACAGATGCTCCTTATCATGGCTAATCTTTTGCATAAACAGTTTGTATTTATATGGGATTTGTAAGAATGTATTCTCACTGTTAAGTAATTTAATTTCTTTGATAAAAAATATAAATGAAAAAGTAATTGAAGCTATTCAGGTGGCTTATAGGAACTAGAAAAACCTAATTGCAACTTTCCTCACAGCCTCCTCCTGTGTCCCCCGACCTGTGAGGTATTTAGGAATGAAGAAAGTTACATAGAGGATGGAAAAAGGACAGTAAACCAAGTAATCCACTGTCCTCATTGTCGAAACCTTTCATGATAGAATGAAAGTAATGAATTTACTTGATTTCATCTCTATGGGGGAAAGAATCAATTTTCTAATTCCAAATGATGAATTTTTTTTTATTAAAAAGTAGTTGACATACAATATTATTTTAGTACCAAGTGTACAACATAGTGATTCAACATTTATATATCTTACTATATGGTCACTACAATATGTTTAGTAACCGTCTGTCACTGTACAAAATTATTAGGATATTATTGACTGTATTCCCTGTGCTGTACATTACTACATTCCTGTGACTTATTTTATAACTGGAAGTTTGTACCTCTTAGTACCCTTCTCCTTTTTCACCCACCCACCCACTCACCTATCTCCCCTCTGGCAACCATTAGATTATTCTCTATACCTATAAGTCTGTTTCTGTTTTGTTTTGTTTTTTAGAGTCCACATATAAGTGAAATCATACGGGATTTGTCTTTCTCTCTCTGGCTTATTTCACTTAGCATAATACCATCTAGGTCCATCCATGTTGTCACAAATGGCATGATTTTATTGTTTTTATTGCTGAAAAACATTCCATTGTATACATATACCACATCTTTTTCACCCATTCATCTATCAGTGGACCCCCCAGGTCGCTTCCATATCTTGACTATTATAAACAGTGCTGCAAAGAACATAAGGGTGCATATATCATTGCACATAAGGGTGCAGCTTTCATTTTCTTCAGATAAATGCCAGAACTGGAATTTCTGTCATATAGTAGTTGTATTTTTAATTTTTAAGGAACCTCCATACTGTTTTCCATGGTGGCTGCACCAATTTGCAATCCCACCAACAGTGCATGATGGTTCCCTTTTCTCCACATCCTTGCCAGTACTTGTTTGTTGGTTTATTGGTGATAGCCATCCTGACAGGTGTGAGGTGATATCATTGTGGTTTTAATTTGCATATGTATGATGATTAGTGATGCTGAGCATGTTTTCATATCTCTATTGGCCATCTGTATGTCTTCTCTGGAGAAATGTCTATTCAGGTCCTTTGCAATTTCTTAGTCATATTGTTTGGTTCTTTTGGTGTTAAGATGCATGAATTCTTTATAAAATTTGGATATTAACCCCTTTTTGCATGTATCATTGATGAATATCTTCTCTCATTTAGTAGGTTGTATTTTCATCTTAATGATTTTATTTGATGTATAAAACCTTTTTGCTTTGTTGTCGTCCCATTTGTTTATTTCTTCTTTTGTTTCCCTTCCCCCAGGAGACTTATCCAAAAACAATGTTAGTAAGAGTGATGTCAAAGACTTTACTGCCTATGTGTTCTTCGAGGACTTTTATGGCTTGGGGTCTTACATTTAAGTCTTTAGTCCATTTTGAGTTTACTCTAGTAAACGATGTAAGAAAGTGGTCTAGTTTCATGTTTTTGTTTTTTTGCGTGTATCTGTCTAGTTTTCCCAACACCATTTATTGAAGAGACTATCTTTACCCCATTGTATATTCTTGCCTCCTTTGTCATAGATTGACCATTGATGGCTTTGTGGATATTGAACCATCCTTGCATCCCCGGAATAAATCCCACTTGATTATAGTATATGATCCATTTATTGTATTGTTGAGATCAGTTTGCTAATATTTTATTGATCATTTTTGCGTATATGTTCATCAGAAATATTGACTTGTGATTTTCTTTTTTTTTTTTTGTATTAGTTTTGTTTTGGTATCAGGGTAATGATTGTTTCATAGAACGAGTTTGGAAGAGCTCCTTCCTCTTAAATTTTGTGGAATAGTTTGAGAAGAATAGGTATTAATTCTCCTTTTAATGTATGGTAGAATTTACTTGTGATACCCTCTACTCCTGGATTTGGTTTGTTGGGAGTTGTTTGAGTACTGATTCACTTGTATTACTAGTAATTGGTATGTTCAGATTTTCTGTTTCGTTTTGATTCAGTCTTGGAAGGTTGTATATTTCTAGAAATGTATCCACTTCTTTTAGGTTGTCCAATTTGTTGGCATATAATTGTTTATAGTATTATTTTATGAACCTTTGTGTTACTGTGGTGTCATTTGCAGCTTCTGTTTGATATCTGATTTTCCTTAGTTGGGTCCTCTCTCTTTCCCTGATAAATGTGGCTAATAGTTTCATTGATCTTTTCTATTTTAGTGTCTATTTTATTAATTTATGTTCTAATCCTTATTATTGTGTAATTTCTACTGACTTTAGGTTTTCTTTGTCCTTCTATTTCTAGTTACTTTAGGTGTAAAGTTAGATTGTTTATTTTGGATTTTTCTTGTTTCTTGAAGTAGGCCAATATGGCTATGAACTTCCTTCCCTCTTAGAACTCCTTTTGCTGCATCCCATAGATTTTGGAGAATTGTGTTTCCATTTTCATTTGTCTCAAGATATTTTTATTTCCTCTTTAATTTCTTGTTTGACCCGCCCATTGGTTGTTCAGTAGTTTAGTTTTAGTCTCTACATGTTTGTGGTTTTTCCAGTTTGTGTAATTGATTTTGTAGTTCATACCATTGTGGTTGGAAAAGATACTTAATATGATTTCAGTCTTCTTGAATTTATTGAGGCAAATTAGTTATTTGTGTTTTATTATGGTTTACTTGTCTTTATTTTTCCCCTTGTTTCTTCATTTGGAACATTTTATTGTCTTCTCATTTTGTTGTGGCCTTAGAGTACTTGGACTTAGCTCACATCTGCACTATCTAGGTGGAGGGAACATAAACAATGGGGCCCACAAGCACCTCTGATTCTGGAGACTTTCTGCAGATCCTGGAGGGTTTTCACAGTTCCCGCCCATTTGGCAGGCACCTTGGAGTTGGTAAATGGGTTTTTTATGTATAGTTTAGGTATCCTTTACGTCACTGTTTTGTCATTGTGCCCCAGAGTAGGTCAGTCTGTCCATGTGGCCCCTCAGTGATATCCCTCCCTACGGCAGATCACCCTGTCTGGGTAGGAATCTCGTAGTCACCATGTCTCCATCTCTCCTACCCTTCTCTTGTGGACCCTCCTTTGTTTGTTGAGCAGCAGCTGTTCAGTCAGCCTTGAGTTGTTCTTCAGGAGGAAGTGATCTATATGTAGGTGTATATTTGGTGTGTCCATGGAGGAGGTGCGTTTGGGGTCTTCCTATGCCACCATTTTGGACCTCCACCCCAAATTTGAAAAAAAGTTTCAAATTTTTCTATTTGTGGAATTATTCTGTGAAGTGTAAGGAGTTGGTGTAATTTTTCTGGGAAAAAAAGGTTTCTAAGGTGTTGGAAACCATGCAGGGGCAGAAGCTGAAATTAGCTACTTTTATATTTGCTTGGGAGTAGGGAAAGAGTTCATACTTCTCAACCATTTCTGTTTTTCCCAAATGACTATCCTTCTCTACATTTTTGTGCTTCAATCTGAGAGTAAATAATTGAGCGATCAAACAGAGAACTGTATCTGGCGGTTAGCAGGTACTCCGCCCATGTAGAATAAATGAATGAGGAAATTAATAATTCGTATTACCCGATTGCCATCCTCCAAACGGGAGGAGACATTTTATAGCAAAGATTTTTTTTTTTTCCTTATCATAACAAACAGTGATATTTTGATGATGGTTTTGGATTATTTGTTTGCCTCTAGCTCTAGTTTGTGGACATACTTTTTATTTCTACTTATGGTCTGAAATCACTAGATTCATGTAAAAGATGTCTTGTCTTTTTTTGATTACCAAAGGAATTTTTGTTTTGGGTTTTCTATGTCCCGTTGGACATTACGGAGCTGTTTAAATATACTCTTGGAACATTTTGTTAATAACTGTAATTACAGAAGAAGTAGTCATATTTTATTCTAACAATTTTTCTTCCTTCAGTTTTCTGCAGGACTTCTATTTATTGCCTTGTTCTCTCCACTTATTTTAAGACCTACCTATAGCGTTCAGAATCACCTTGCAGTGTGAGGAAGGTGATGAGTACTTTTTCTTATCACATTATACCCTGATACCCGTCACTGAAACCCTGAGGGAACCTCTACTCTCTTGCTAACCCAACACAATTTTTGTCCCTGTGTGCAGGTATTGTGGAAGATTACAAGCCACCATTCTACGATGTGGTTCCCAATGACCCAAGTTTTGAAGATATGAGGAAGGTGGTCTGCGTGGATCAACAGAGGCCAAACATACCCAACAGATGGTTCTCAGACCCGGTAAGAGCACCACTTTCTTAGTTTTAGAGCTATCCTTAGCTGTTTGCTTGCTCTCGAGTTTCAACTGGTGTAGTTCTTGAATGATGGACCTTGTCTATCTATCTTTTGCTTTCTGTCCGTATTTTATGTAGAAAGTCCTTAGACCTAGTTGAGTAGGTTCAGAAAATTGTCTTTTTTGAAGGAGCCATATCTGATAGATCTTGTTAATGAATGATAGCATTCACAAGAATTTCTACTATTGATTAGCTCCAGAATTTGGGAGTCTCATTATTATGCCACTGGCCCTAGAACTGCAGTTTCACTTGCAAACAAGAGACTAAGTGATGCTTTTAATCTCTCTTCCATCTCTGCGTACCTGAAATTGCAAAGATAAGTGCTGAAGATCCGTATTACCTATCGTAAGAAGTAGGAAATCTAAGCTATTGACAATGGACTTTTCCTGCAAATTTCAGTAGTAACTCTGAGTTAGTATCAGTATTAACTCCGAGTTGCCACTATCCATCAAGGGGTCTAGCTGGTCTCTGTAACTTACCTGATAAAGTCAATTAGTAGTATTAGAAGTCCAAAGGACAGAGTTCATGGAACTCAAGAGTGGCTTATCAGTCGTCAAGGCCTTGATTATTTGTTTGAACAAGATGATAATAATGTCTCTTTAACATCATAAGACCTGCAGGATTCTGGGAAATGGATGACATAATATCTGCCCAGCTTCTCG
Source organism: Rhinolophus ferrumequinum (assembly GCF_004115265.2). NCBI lineage: Eukaryota > Metazoa > Chordata > Mammalia > Chiroptera > Rhinolophidae > Rhinolophus > Rhinolophus ferrumequinum. The sequence goes on from NC_046291.1 coordinate 64,127,940, forward strand.
GGGACCCCCAAACCCACTTTTTCACTGTGATGTTCTTCTCTCCTCAGACATTAACCTCTCTGGCTAAGCTGATGAAAGAATGCTGGTATCAAAATCCATCCGCAAGACTCACAGCTCTGCGTATCAAAAAGACTTTGACCAAAATTGATAATTCCTTAGACAAATTGAAAACTGACTGTTGACATTATCATGGTGTCAAGAAGGAAGATTTGACGTTGTTGTCATTGTCCAGCTGGGACCTAATGCTGGCCTGACTGGTTGTCAGAACAGAATCCATCTGTCTCCCTCCCCAAGTGGCTGCTTTGACAAGGCAGACATCTTACCCAGCCATGTGTTGGGGAGACACCAAAACCACCCTAACCTCGCTCAATGACTGAAGTGGGCATTTCACAACTGTTCACACTGCAGAGACTAATGTTGGACAGACTGTTGCAAAGGTAGGGAACTGGAGGAACACAGAGAAATCCTAAGAGAGATCTGGGCATTAAGACAATGGCTTTGCATACATTTCACAGATCTCCTAGACACTCCCCATGGGAAACTCAAGGAGGTGGTGAATTTTTAATCAGCAATATTGCCTGTGCTTCTCTTCTTTATTGCACTAGGAATTCTTTGCATTCCTTACTTGCACTGTTACTCTTAATTTTAAAGACCCAACTTGCCAAAATGTTGGCTGCGTACTCCACTGGTCTGTCTTTGGATAATAGGAATTCAATTTGGCAAAACAAAATGTAATGTCAGACTTTGCTGCATTTTACACATGTGCTGATGTTTACAATGATGCTGAACATTAGGAATTGTTTATACACAACTTTGCAAATTATTTATTGCTTGTGCACTTAGCAGTTTTTACAAAACTGCTTTGAGCATATGTTAAAGCTTATTTTTATGTGGTCTTATGATTTTATTACCGAAATGTTTTTAACACTATACTCTGAAATGGACATTTTCTTTTATTATCAGTTAAATTCACATTTTAAGTGCTTCACATTTGTATGTGTGTAGACTGTAACTTTTTTTCAGTTCATATGCAAAACGTATTTAGCCATTACCCATGTGACACCACTGAATATATTACTGATTTAGAAGCAAAGATTTCAGTAGAATTTTAGTCCTGAACGCTGTGGGGAAAATGCATTTTCTTCGGAATTATCCATTATGTGCATTTAAACTCTGCCAGAAAAAAATAACTATTTTGTTTTAATCTACTTTTTGTATTTAGTAGTTATTTGTATAAATTAAATAAAATGTTTTCAAGTCAAAAAATGAATTATTTTCAGTATATAAAAAAGATCTATATGAAGCATTTTCTTATCGGAATAGAAAAACAAAACTAATTTTAAATCAAATTTGCTTTTCAAGTGTAGTAATGAATTTGAGGATTCTACAAGAATATCTTCCAGCTTGAATTTGGTATCAGAAAATTTGAATTTTGTTTGTTTCTTTTTTTGGCTGTGATTTTGTTTTTTTCTTGGTCAGTTTCCCCAACTTTGCAGTGAGGGTAACAGATCTTACTAACCTGCTTTCCTCACAAGATGGTTGTGAGTATAAATGGTAGGAAGGATGTCAAACCATTTTGTTGAGTATACAGCCTTATGTGAGTGGAAAGCAGTCTTATGCATCTCACCTTGATGCTTGAGAAGAGTCCATTATTGCCTCTTTTCACTTCTTCTGTTCAATGGGACTGAAAAGGTAGGGTTTAGATTAACCCAAAGAGAAAAGAGATGTGAAGATTCTAGAATGTTCACCAGAGGTAAGTTAATGATACATTTACTTAGAGATTATATATTAAAGTCTAGATGTTATATATAAAAGTATATGTATGAGGCCTAACAATTAAGTTCGTGAACTCATCCTAGAAAAAGTGCTACATACCTCATTGCTGAATATCACTACAGTCACCTTCGAAGTACTCCCCTTGGGAAGCTATGCACTGATGCCAGCGTGTAGTACACCCTTCAAAGCAATTTTGGAACTCTTCTTCTGGAATGGCCATCAGAGCTGTCATCATATTACCCTTAATGTCTTGAATGTCATCAAAATGTCTTCCTTTTAGTATTTCCTTTCCCCTAGGGTTAAGAAAGAAGTCATTGGGGGCCAGATCAGCTGAGTAGGGAGGATGTTCCTATACAGTTATTTGTTTACTGGCTAAAATCTCCCTCATAGACAGTGCTGTGTGAGCTGGTGCATTGTCGTGATGCAAGAGCCATGAATTATTGGTGAAAAGTTCAGGTCGTTTAACTTTCACGCAGCCTTTTCAGCACTTTCAAATAGTAGACTTGGTTACCTGTTTGTCCAGTTTGTACAAATTCATAATGAAGAATTCTTGATATCAAAAAAGGTTAGTAACACTGTTGCAACAAATTTGCGAACTTAATTGTCAGACCTTGTACATTTAAGTTTTTAAAAAATTGTGGTAAAATACACATAGCATAAAATTTACTGTCTTAGCCATTTAAATGTACAATTTAATGGCATTAAATATATTCACATAGTGGTGCTGCCATCTCCACCATCCATCCCCAGAATTCTTTCAAAACTAAAACTATACCTATTAACCAATAGCTGTTCCTCACGCCCCAAATCTCTGGCAGCTGTCATTCTGCTTTCTGTCTCTATGAGTTTGGCTACTCTAAATATCTCATATGAGTGGAATCATACAGTATTTGTCCTTTTCTGAGATTGGCTTATTTCACTTAGCATAATGTCCTCAAGCTTCATTTTTACTGTATCATATGTCAGAATTTACTTCCTTTTTATGGCTGATAATATTCCATTGTGTGTATATATATATATATATATATATATATATATGCAACATTTTGTTTACCAGTTCATCTGTTAATGGACACTTGTATTTATTCCAAGTTTTTGGTTATCAAGAATAATGCTGCCATGAACATGGGTATGTAAATATATCTTTGAGTCCTTGCTGTCAGTTATCTTGGCTATATACCCAAAAGTGGGATAGAGACACATTTAACATTGAAGTATTACATATTTATATGAAAATGTACAGATTGATGCATTTTTATTAATTTTTATAAATTAGTTGCACCTATGGAAATAGCACCCAGATCAAGAAGCAGTATGTTGATTTCTCTAGATTGAGGTCAGCTTCCTGGCAGCTTAAGTCATTGCTTGTTTCTCTCCCTTTTGATTTACAACTAACATCCATTATGGAACACAAGTACCTCTGCACGTTACACCAGGACACCAGGTGAGTTTTACCCCCTTGTGCCCATGAAAGTGGGTGGATAGGACCTCGGAGGGGGCTGTGGATCCAAAGGATTTGCTGAGTCCACCCAACCTCCACTGGCCATGATCAGGAAGAGGGAACCTGGCGAGTGCAAAACTGGGCGGACACTCATGGGAGATAAAAGAGATTTCATAGAGGTCCAGCCAATCTACTGGGGGATTCCGGCATGCCACTGGAGTGGGATAGACATGAGTTTGGAGGCAGAGGACAGGAGGGGAACCCACTGGGATACCCTCTCCCCAAGGAGACATTGCAAAGAACTGGGCTTTTGTTGGTGGCCGTGGTTACCAGAGGTGGAAAGTAAGTGGTGAGTGACAGACTGCTTGGCTGCCTGGATTGCAGCTGGAGGGACCGTTTCTCTCCAGGAACACCTGAATAACTGAGGAGGAATCTCTGATGGGGTTGGAGGTGGAGGGAGAATTGGGGCTTCAGCAGGAGGTCTATCCACGGACTTCTGGGAGTGCCCCACTCAAGGATCCTTCTATTGAGTTGTGGGTACCCCCAAAGACTCGGGCACAAATTCCCCGCCTCCCAACATGCTGCTGCCAACTATCTTCCTGCACTCCCAGAGTGCGTCCTGAGAGACAGCACTGGTAAGAGAAACCAAAACTTGAGCTATAGCTCCACCTTCTGGAATATAAAAGAGAGGTTTTTAATTGCCAGCCTTTCAAACTATAAAAGCCAAAGTAGACAAATCCTTTACTAAGGAAAGGGTTTGCTATTTCAAATATGAAAGCAGAGGTGCATATCTTAACACTATGAAAGATACCAAAGCATGACTTTTGGTTAAGATGGTGGAGAAGGTAAATGCTGTGTTGCCTTCTCCCACAACCACATCAAAATTACAACTAAATTATAGAACAACCATCATTGAGGATCACCTGAAGACTAGCTGAATAGAAGTCTTATGACTAAGGATATAAAGAAGAAGCCACTTGAGGGGTGCAGATGTGGAACAGTCAAGTCCCACACCCATGCTGTGGTGCCTAAGAATTGGAAGGGGTATCTCTACTGCAGAGGTCACCCCTGAGGAGTGAGGGGTTTCTGCCCCACCCAGGGCTCCCCAGCCTGGGACACCAGTGCCAGGAGCGAGTCCCCATAACTTTTGGATGTGAAAACCAGCAAGTATTGTGTCAGAGTGAGATGGAGGGCTGCTGGAGACCTAGGGATCTCCTTGAACAGCCTGTGCATGGACTCACAAATGGACTTGGTCTGTGCTCCAGCACAAGGGCAATAGCTCAAAAGGTACCAGGGACATACAGCAACAAACTAAATTGACTAGCTTCTGGACAACGGCTGGAGGGGTGGGGTCAGGGCAGCTCTCTAGGATGAAAGTGCTGGCAGGTGTCACTACCGTTTCCCCAAAAATAAGACCTAGCCAGACCATCAGCTCTAATATGTCTTTTGTAGCAAAAATTAATGTAAGATCGGGTCTTATTTTAATATAAGATCCGGTCTTACATAATGTAATATATAATATAAGACCGTGTCTTATATTAATTTTTGCTCCAAAAGACGCATTAGAGCTGATGGTCTGGCTAGGTCTTATTTTGGGGGAAACACGGTATTCCTTTTTTGAGAGCTCCTCCTTACTAGCCTACAGATATAGCTGGGCACCAGATCTGAGCTCTTAATTAACCTGGCTGCTAACACCTTTCACCCTACTCTGGTGATTCCCTGAAACCCTGCCTCACCCACTTAGGCACCTTACCCAAGCCTCTTTCACCAGCTGCTCCACTCAAGTGGCCTGCCTCGTCTGGTGCTGCAGACTTTACCCAAATCTCTTAAAGGCGTACAAACCTGAAACAAGTAGTGATTCTCACTCTGTGGGGTTAGCCCCCACACAATGGGTCATCTGCTGTAATCAGAGCCAGCCCCCACAGCCCGTCAGCCTGAGGGTCAATCCCACCCACTGATGTGCCAGTAGCAATCAAGACTCAACTGCAACAAGAGGGCAGACAGAGCCCACACAAGGGATAGCGCTAGAGCACCTGGCTCAGGTGATGAGTATAACTGCATCACTGGGCCCATAGGACAACTACTACATAAGGACAATCTGCCAAGACTGGGAGATCTGGTGATCTACCTAATACATAGAAACAACACACAAGGATTCAGCCAAAAGAGGGAGACAAAGAAACATGTCCCAAATGAAAAAAGCAAGACAAAGCTCCAGAAGAAGAAGTAAGCGAAATGGAGAAAAGCAATCGACAAGATACAGAGACAAAACACTGGTTATAAGGATGCTCACTGAACTTACAGGAAGAATAGAGGAACTCAGTGAGAACTTCAACAAAGAGAAAACATAAAAAAGAACCAATCAGATGTGAAAAACAATAACTGAAATGAAAAATACATTAGAGATAATCAACAGCAGATTACATGAAGCAGAGGATCAAATCAGCAATCTGGAAGACAAAATAACAACAAAAAACCACCCAATCAGAATAGCAAAAAGAAAAAAAATTTAAAAATAAAGATAGTTTAAGCGACCTCTGAGACAACAAGTGTAACAACATTTGCAGCATAGGGATACTAGAGGAGAAGAGAGTGAGAAAGGGATTGAAAATTTACCTGAAGAAATAATGACTGAAAACTTTCATAACCTGGCAGAGGAAATAAGACATACAGGTCCAGAAATTGCAGAGATTCCCAAAAAGATGTATCCAAAGAGGACCACACCAAGACACATCATAATTAAAACGCCAAAAGTTAAAGATAAAGAGAGAATCCTATAAGTACACCAGAAAAGCTGTAGTTACACACAAGGGAGCGCCTATAAGATTATCAGCTGATTCCTAAACAGGCTAGAAGGGATTGGCATGAAATATTCATACTCAAAGTGATGAAAAGTCCTACAACCAAAATTAGTTCACCCAGCAAGACTGTCATTTAGAAATGAAAGAGAGATAAAATAATTTCCCAGAAAAGAAAAAGCTAAAGGAGTTCATAACCACTAATCCAGTATTACAAGAAATGTTAAAGGACTTCCTTAAGTAGAAAATAAAAGATCAGAAATATGAATAAGAAAATATAGGAAAGAAAAAATCACACTGACAAAGGTAAACAGTAAAAGCAGTGGATCAACAAACTATAAAGCTAGTACAAAGGTTAAAATGTGAAAGTAGGAAGATCATGTGGGATACATGCGACCACACACAAAGGAAGTAAAAATATCAAAAACATGGTGGGGGTAAGTAAAAATAATAGGATTTTAGAATGTGTTCAAACTTAAGCAACCATCAACTTAAAATAGACTGCTATAAACAGAGCTTGGTATATACGAAGCGCATAGTAACTGCAAACCAAACATCTGTAAGAGATATACAAGAAATAAAAACAAAGAAATCCAAACACAATACTATAGAAAGTCATCAACATACAAGAGAAGAGAGCAAGAGAATAAGAAAGGAACAGAACTACAAAATCAATCAGAAAACAATAAAAATGGCAATAACTACATACCTATCAATAATTAAATATAAATGGACTAAATCCTCCAATCAAAAACACAGGGTGATTGAATAGATTTAAAAACAAGACCCATACATATGCTGCCTACAAGGGACCTACTTTAGATCAAAAGACACACACAGACTGAAAGCAAAGAGATGGAAAATATATTTCATGCAAATGGAAATGAAAAAAAAGCTAGGGTAGCAATACTTATACAAAACAGGCTTTAAAACAAAGGCTGTGACAAGAGATAAATAAAGGCATTTCATAATGACAAAGGGGTCAACAAACAAGAGGATATAACTCTTGTAAACATTTATGATGTTTACAATGTAGGAGCACCTAAAAATATAAACCAAATATTGATGGACGTAAAGGGAGAGACTGACTGTAATACAGTAACAGTATTAACACTATACTGACATCAATGGAGAGATCATCCAGACAGAAAGTCAACAAGGAAATATTAGCCTTAAATGACACACTGAGCTTATGGACTTAATAGATATATTTAGAATATTTCACCCAAAAGCAGAACATATCTTCTTTTTAAGTGCATATGGCAAAATTTCCAGGACAGATCATGTTAGGCCACAAAACAAATCTTAATAAATTTAAGAAGATTTAAATAAATCAAATGTCTCTGATCACAATGGTATGAAACTAGACATCAATTACAGCAAGAAAAATGAAAAGAACAAAGTTGGAGATTATATATTTGGATAAGTCTCCTCAGCAAGGCAAACGAAAAAATAAAATGAGACTACATCAAACTAAAAAGTATTTGTATAGCAAAGAAAACCATCAACAAAATTAAAAGACAACCTACTGAATTGGAGAAGATAGTCGCCAATGATATATCTGATAAGGGGTTAATATCCAAAATATGTAAGAAATGTATACAACTTAACATCAAAAAATAAACTGCAAATGAAAACACAACCCCAAACAATCTAATTAAAAATTGAAGATGGCCTGAATAGACATTTATCCAAAAAGGACATACAGATGGGCAATAAACATATGATAAGATACTCAACACCACTAATCATCATGGAAATGCAAATCAAAACCACAATGAGATATCACCTCATACCTGTCAGATGTCTAGCATCAATAAATGAACTAAGAAATGTTGGTGAGGATGTGGAGAAAACGGAACCCTTGTGCATTGTTGGTATAATTGCAAATTGGTGCAGCGACTGTGGAAAACAGTATGGAGTTTCCTCAAAAAAATTAAAAACAATTACCACATGACCCAGCAATTAAACTTCTGGCTATTCATCCAAAGAAATCCAAACCACTAACTCAAAAAGATGTATGCACTCCTATGTTCATTGCAGCATTATTTGCAATAGCCAAGATAAGGAAACAACTTATTTGTCCATCTATAGACAAACGTATAAAAAAGATGTGGTACATACATATAATGGAATGTTACTCAACTATATAAAAAGAATGAAATCTTACTATTTGTGACAACATGGATAGACTTAGAGGGTACTGTGCTAAGTGAAGTAAGTCAGAGAAAGATAAATACCATATGATTTCACTTATATGTGGAATCTAATAAAATAAATGAACAAACTAAACAAACTGATACAGAGAACAAATTGATGGTTGTCAAATGGGAGGAGGTTTGGGGGGATGGGTGAAAAATATAAAGGGATTAAGAAATACAAATTGCCAGTTATGAAAATAGTCACAGGGATATAAAGTACAGAACAGGGAATATAGTCAGTAATATAGTAATAATTATGTATGGTGTCAGATGAAGACTAGAGGTAATTGGGGTGATCACTTCGCAAGTCATATAAATGTCTAATCACTACGTTGTACACCTGAATCTAATGTTGTGTGTCCAGTGTATTTGGAAAAAAAATATCAAGGAGAGATTGTAACACAAAGAAAATTATAATTCTTCAGCAACTGAACTTAAGGGCATGGAATATTGTAATCTAGCTGAAAAATAATTTAACATAACTTTGATGAAGAAATTTAACAAACTGTAAGAAAACTTAGGAAGCCACTTCAATGAACTCAGGAATAAAATTAATAAACACCAGGAGTTCTTTACCAAAGAGAATGAAATTTTAAAAAGAACTGAACAAATTCTAGAGCTGAAGAATACAACAAATGAGATGAAAAAGGCACTGGAGAGCATAGATAATGGTAGATTGGATGGGAGAAAGAATAAGTGACTTGGAGGATAATAATTTAGTAATGATTCAGTTAGAAGGGTAGAGGGAACTAAGATTTTTAAAGTGAAGGAACCCTATGAGAGCTATCAGATTTTATCAGAAACACAAATATAAGAAGAACTGGTATACCAGAAGGATGAGTGGGAGACGGGAACAGGTAGTTTACTTAAAAGAAATAATAACTGAGAACTTCTCAAACCTGGTGACGAAATTGGATATAAGTACATAAACCTACTAGTACACCCTATTATCTCCATACGAAAGAACTCTAAGACATAATGAAATTGTCCCCCCCCCCCAAAATCAATAAAGAATCTTAAAGGCAGCCAAGGATAAAAAGAAAGCAACCTACAAAGGAATGCTCATTAGGCTACCAGCATCTCTCAGCAGCAACTACAAGCTAGAAGAAAATGGAACGACATATTCAAAGTGTTGAAAAATAACAAATTGACAGCCAAGAATAATTTATCTGGTAAAAGTATCCTTCAGATTTGCAGGATAAATAAAGGCTTTCCCAGAGAGACAAAAATTGATGGACTTAACCACCCACTAGCCTTGCTTTCAAGAAATGCTGAAAGGATTTTTTTCAAGCTGAAATGAAAAGATGCTAATTAGTGACACAAAACATATGAAAGTACATAATACTCTGGTAAAGGGGAAATTAGAATTAGAAAGCTGTAACTCTATATTTGAATGGTGTGTTACCATTATTATAAGGTCAAAAGAAAAGAACATTAAAAATAACTATAGATACTATAATTTGTTAAAGTCACAATATGAAAAGAGGTGAATTGTGACATCAAAAATATAAAAGGGGAGAAATAAAAGACTGAAACCTTTATAGGTGAACAAAGGTAAGTTGCTATCCACAAAAAAAGGACTATTTTATTGAGATGTTTCGTGTAAACCTCATGGTAACCATCAAGCAAAACTAGAATAGAGTCATAAAACATAAAAGGGAGACTGAGCAAATCACCAGGGAAAGCTATCAATTTACCAAAGCTGGAAGAAACAAAGAGAAGAATGGAGATACAAAACCAGAAGGCCAATGATAAGATGGCGTTTGTATAAGTCCTTATGTACCAATAATCACTCTAAATATAACTGAATTGAATTAACCAATCAAAAGGCATAGAGTGATTGGATGGATAAGAAATAAGGTTCAACTATATAGTGCTTACAGAAGACTCATTTCAGCTCTAAAGACACATTTAACCTCAAAGTGAAGGGATGGGAGAGGATAGTCCATGCAAGTGGAAACCAAAAGAAAGTGAGGATGACCATCCTTAGACAAAATAAACTTCATACCAAAAATGGTAACAAGAGACAAGATTATATAATGATAAAAGGATCAATACACCAAGAAGCTATAACAATCATAAATATATGCAACCAATATTAGAACCCCAAAATATATTAAGCAAATACTAACAGATCTAAGAGAGAAACAGGCAACAATACAATAATGGAGATTCAATACCCCACTCTCAGCAATAGACAGGTCATCCAGACAGAAAATCAACATACGCAAATCAATAAATGTAATACATCACATGAATGAAATTGTTAAAAAGCACATGCTTATTTCAATAGATGCAGAAAAAAGCATTTGACAACATACAACATTCTTTCATGATAAAAACCCTCAACAGAATGTGTATATAGTCATGTACCACATTATGACATTTTGGTTAATGAAGGGCTGCATATATAATGGTGGACTCATAGATTATAATGTAGCTGAAAAATTCCTATCACCTCATGACATCTTAGCTGTCATAACATCATAGCACAATGCATTACTCATGTGTTTGTGGTGATGCGGGTATAAACAAACCTGTACTGCCAGTTGTATAAAAGGATAGCACATACAATTATGTACAGTACATAATAATTGATAATGACTATAAACAACTATGTTACTGGTTTATGTATTTACCATACTATAGAACTGAAACTATATCCATTAAACAATAACGTTCCATTATGCCTCCCCTGTCCCAGCCCCTGGCAACCACCATTCTACTTTCTTTCAGTATGATTCGACTACTCTAGGTACCTACTGTGTTTCCCCAAAAATAAGACCTAGCCGGACAATCAGCTCTAATGCGTCTTTTGGAGCAAAAAGTAATATAAGACCCGGTATTATATTATTATTATATTATATTATACCCAGTTTTATAGTAAAATAAGACCGGGTCTCATATTAATTTTTGCTCCAAAAGATGCATTAGAGCTGATTGTGTGGCTAGGTCTTATTTTCGGGGAAACACGGTAATATAAATGAAATAATACAGTATTTGTCTTTCTGTGACTGGGTTATTTCACTTAGCATAATGTCTTTAAAATTCATCCATGTTGAAGCATAGTATCAGAATTTTCTTTTTTAAGGCTGACTATTCCATTGTGTGTGTGTGTGTGTGTGTATGTGTATACATACCATGTTTTATTTATCAGTTCATCTATTGATACACACTTGAGTTGCTTCTGCCTTTTGGCCATTGTGAATAACGTGGACCCTATACTTTTTAAAGTACCACCAAAAGGTGGAAGTCTAGTTACCATCCATCATCATGCATAATTATAAAAATATTTCTTCTTGTGAAAGGACTTTTAAGTTTATTCTCAGCAACTTGCAAATATGTTATACAGCGTCATTAACTAGACCACTATGATGTATAATACATCCTCATCATTTATTTTATAACTGGAAGTTTTTACCTTTTGAACCCCTTCATACATTTCACCCTGCCCCCCAGACACCCCTTGCCTCTGGAAACAACCAATTTGTTCTCTGTATCTATTAGCTCGGTTTTATGGTTTTTATGATTTTTAAGATTCCACATGTCACAGATCATACAATGTTTGTTTAACTTGTTTCACTTAGCATGATGCTTCGAGATTCATCTATATTGTTGCAAATGATAGGAATTCCTTCTTTTTTATGGTTGAATAACATTTTATTATATACATCTCACAATTCCTTTATCCATAGATAGGATATTACTTAGATTGTTTCTACGTCTTGACTATTGTGAATAATGCTGCAATGAAAATGGGGTATATTTTGAATTACTATGTTTATTTTCTTCAGATAAATACCCAGAAAGTAGAATTGCTGGATCATATGGTAGTTTAAACTTTAATTTTTTGAGGGACTTTCACACTGTTTTCTATAGTGCTTGTACCAATTTACATTCCCACCAACAGTGCCCAAGGGTTGCATTTTCTCTACATCCTCGTCAACACTTGTTATCTCTCTTTGAGAACAGTCATTCTAACAGGTGTGACGTGATGTCTCATTGTGGTTTTGAGTTTGATTTCCCTGATGATTAGTGATGTTGAGCACCTTTTCATATACCTCTTGGCCATTTGTATGTCTTATTTGAAAGAAATGTCTATTCAGATCCTCTGCCCATTTTTTAACTGGATTTTTTTTTTGCTGTGCAGAAGCTTTTTAGTCTGACATAGTCCCACTCATTTAATTTTGCTTTGTTGCCTTTGTTTTTGCTGGCAATTCCAAAAAATCATGGCCAAGACTGATGTCAAGAAGTTTACCCTCTATGTTTTTTTCTGGGAGTGTTATGATTTCAGGTCTTACATTCAAATTGTAATTGATTTTAAGTTAATTTTTGTGTACACATATGTGTAAGACAGTGGGCCAGTCTCATATTTTTGCTGTACTTGTCCAGTTTTCCCAACACCATTTATTGAAAAGACTGTCCTTTCCTATTGTATATTCTTGGCTCTTTTATTGTAAATTGTAAGTTAATTGACCGTACATGCATGGGCTTATTTCTGGGCTATTTTGTCCCGTTGCTCTGTGACTATTTTTATGCCCACACCTATACTAAACATTCCTCTTGGAAATTCTCTTGGTTAGGAAAATGCTTTCCATGTTGCCTCTTCCCTCATAGCAGAGGGAGTTTGGAAGATGAGAGCATTGTAGAGATTTGGGCGCTGGCAGTAAATAATCCTGTTATGCACATAATGTTCTCAAGGGAAACAAGCTTAGGGACTGTGCTCAGAGACCATGTCCCCAGCTCTTGGGATTTCTTGGTCCCTAATGTCATATCTGGTAAGTAGGCTATTGACTCCAGAGGGGAAGTTGGCAGCCTCCAAAAAGGGGAGAGGAGTTCATGCCATAGGGCAGCGTGTGTTGGAGAAGAGTTGCAACAATGTTGGGCAAATATTTATATTGAGAAAAATGGCCTTTCAGCAGCAGTGGGCCAGGTTCCCAGGCAGGCACATTTGTTTGTCTAAAGGCTTCTCTCCGGCCTCTCACTCTGTCCCTCTTGGCCACATGATGGCCTTGCCTGTCTCTGCCAGTCAAGAATGGGACAAGAAGGACAGAGAAGAGACAAAACTTGCTGCTCTCTCTGTTTCTGTAAGTGGTTTGTCTCTTCCTTGCCAAAGGGTAAATTTATTCATATTTAAATGTTCAGGTTCTTCTTGACCACACTAACTTTGGAAGGAAAGATTTTTAGCCTGAGGAACATCTTGGGTAATGTGAAAAAGTGATCATATCTAACATATCTATCAGAGATGTTGCTATTTCTCATGGCTGAACAACATACACAGTTGATACAGTTGCCCTAAATTGTGCGTACTTGGGAATTGTTTAAACTGGTACATTTTCTTTGCCCATAGAGCTGTTCAGTGCCCCAGCTGGGGCCCGTTTGTGCTCACCTCTAGGCTCAGCCCTGCCTTTCCTAAGTCTCTGGTATTGATTTAGTTTTAAGTTTTCTTAATTGTTCACATCTTTTTTTTTTTTTTCCATATAGTTCTTTTCATAACTTTTAATTGATGATCTACTAAGAGGCAAATTGTAGCTAGTGCTAGGAAACATTAAACAGGAAGTGCCATCCTGCTTCCAAAGAAGACGGTCGTGCAAACATGCAATGGGTATTTTCACTGTATTAGGAGTCCTGGCCCAGGCACGTTTTATTGCTACAAGGTCTATATAGTCTCTTTTGTCTGAGTAAAGTCACTGAACTCTACATGTCCTCTGTAATCGAGTCTGCCTTGGTCTCCTGTCCCTGAACTCCTTTACCACCGCCACTGTAATCAGGTTCTTACTTTAGAGCCCTGTCTTAAAAGTTATTATAAAAGAAGTAAAATAATAACTAGCACTTGTAAGCCATTTAGTATGGGCCAACACTGTCTAAGGGCTTAACAATATATCAACTCAGCAATCTAATAAGAGGCTATTATTATCCCCATTTACAGATGAGGAGATTGAGGTATGGAGAAATTAGGTAGTTTTCATTTCTGTCTTGCAGTTACAGCTTCTGCTAGTCTTTGGAGTTCTGTCCTGAAAACAGATTCTCATGTCTGAGTTTATACTTGCTGCCGGAATCACACTCTGTCAGTGCCCGCCTAGAGGAATGCTGGTTGCAAACGAGAAGCTATTTTTTTTTTTTAACCTGGGTTTTTGTATCTTGTACTTGGGTTGTTTGTTTATTTGGCTGTCTGTCTTTTCAAATGTGACCTATCTGATAGCAAGGATCACGTGGAATATACTTGCTACACAATAAATGTTCTTTTATTCCCTCCCTTCATAGTAGATGCTGACGAGATGTGTCATACATGCTGCCGGATCATTGTATAATGCCTGCCTTACTTGGCAGCTTTGTATAGTCCAGGGCTCTTACATTGAAATAAATCATGTAGGTTGAGTGGTGGGGTCTGAGACATGTGGGAAAGTATGGTCCAAACAATGGAGGCAACTGTTATTCACTTCCAGCTGCCATACAAGAATGATGACCCTCATGTAGTCACATTTGCCCGTTTTTCAAGGTAAGTTAGAATTCTAGATTGTTATATAATAAAAAATTTTTCTATTCGAAAAAAACACTGTACCAAACCAAGAAAATCTCTCACAGTTCCAAATTTTCTACAGAAGTTCTGTATGTTTTTCTTTTGTAAAAGAGCTCAATAATAGTTTTGTTTTATTAATGACTCGGTTAGCGTGCAAAGACACACATACGAGCACTCAACACATGGTAGTTTTTGATGATGTCCAGGAACAGAGCCAAACCAGTCTTGAAGCTAGTAAATAAACACAAAGATTTCAAAAGGAGAGAGAATAAAGTTGGGTAATAATGTAGACCAATGAGAACAGCTTTGGGGTAAAGGCAAAAGTGCAGAAAATCTAATCACTGGTCCAAAAAGGTTTCCACTAAATCTGTGCTTCAATAATGTTGCAGTTCATAGGATGTAGCTAAGAAGTTGTGATACTTTGTGGTATTGATGTGACAGGGTGGCAACTAAATCTGTTTTGGATTTAGGGGGGATTTATTTGCTGCATTGCTTGTTTGGGAACCTGTTGCTTTGTGGAAGTGGTTTCTAGAAACTCCTTTGGCCTGCAGTCTTACCCATAATCATTATTAGTGTTTGCTATGAGCAAGGCCCATAACAACACAAGGCCTGAAAGGATAGTTTTTCACAAAACCAACATGAGTTTGAAAATACCATGAGTTCATATGGAATGCGTTAAGAATCTCATGTAAGTTGGTACCATTTTTAGTAGGGTGAGACGCATTTGCTGATTTTTTATGAATGCTCCTTCAATGTCTGTTATGCAGCAGGTGTAGTAGTAAGCAACTTTCACTGAGAAATAATGGGTAACAAGAAATAAAAGCTGTGATGTCTATCTTTTCTGAAATGTACAATTGTATTGGGAAGGAAATGGAGGCAGCCTCAGGGGAGTCCATTCAAGGAAGTTGCAACATGGGAAGGCAAGGAGAGAAATCAGAAGTAAACAAACATTCTGACTTTTGACTGAGAGTCTCTGCCAGTTTCTCCTCACACATGAAGGCTTATTATTTACTTTGCATACTCTTGCAATCTTTAATATTGCAAAACAAAGTCAGATTTTTTTTCGCCTCTTATTTTTAACTCTCAAGAAGGTCTAGGATTTATTAGCTTTTGCCAGTTGCTGCAAAACTTAATATGGCCTCTGAATGGTATCATTTTCAGGGTATGTTTCTAACTGTGGTATTGTACCTAAGATTAGTAGATTAGATGTTGACATATATGAAAAATGAGAATCATAACCAAATAAAAACCAAGGTAATGTAATCAAGATGGCGACATGTTATTCCTAACCTCGTTCCCCCAGAACAACTACTTATGGACAAGACACCACTAGTAAAATCCTAGAATATGAGGTGAGGCTGAAGCATCTCCTTGGACCAACACAGACCCCATGAAAAGAACATGAATAGCAGCTACACAGACTACACTGCCATTCCCCAAGGCCATCGCAGCATCGTGCCAAGAGGTTTCCCCTGAGCCTGTGGTTCCTCCATGGGAAAAGAGCCCAAGGTGGACACTGGCTTCCCTACCATTGTTGGTCACTTCTTGGGAGTTCCCAGTTCTGGGAACACTCTACAAGGATTGCAGCGGAATGTGTAGGACTTGACCACTGTGAATCTGATTGTGACAAAGAAGTTGAGGAGAGACTTGCAACAACCAGCACTTAGACCTTGGCAGACTAATCCCTACCTATACCACCCAGGTAGTAGGTCCAACCAGTGACTTTGCTCATTAATGTTCAATAACAAAAAACACCTACCAATATGATTTAAAAAATAGGAAAAGAATCTGAATGGATATTGTTTCAAAGATGACATACAAATGGCTAACTGGTACATGGAAAGGTGCTTAATGACAATAATCATCAAGGAAATGCAAATCACAACTATGAAGAGATATCACTTCATACCTGGCTGTCATCAAAAAGCCAAGCGATGTATCATTGACAAATATCTTCTCCCATTCAGTAGGATGTCTTTTTGTTTTATTGATGGTTTCCTTTTCTGTGAAAAAAGTTTTTAGTTTTATGTAATCCCATATGTTTATTTTTTTCTCTTACTTCCCTTGCCCGAGGGGATGTATCGGTAAAAATATTACTAAGGGTAATGTCTGCAAATTTACTTCCTATATTTTCTTCTAGGAGTTTTATGGTTTCAGACCTTACATTTAAGTCTTTAATCCATTTTAAATTTAGTGTAAGGAGGTGGTCCAGCTTCATTTTTTTTCATGTGTCTGTCCAGATTTCCCAGCACCATTTATTGAATAGACTGTCTTTACCCCAATGTAAATTCTTGTTTCCATTGTCATAGATTAAATGACCTATTTCTGGGCTCTCTATTCTGTTCCATTTATTTATGTGTCTGTTTTTATGCCAGTACCATGCTGTTTTGATTACTGTAGGCTAGTAGTATGAGTTGATGTCAAGTATCATGATACCTCCCACTTTGTTCTTATTTCTCAAGATTGCTGTGGCTATTTGGGGGCTTTTATGGTTCCATATAAATTTTAGGGTTATATGTCCTATTCCTGTGAAAAATGTCCTTGGTAGTTTGACAGGAATTGCGTTTAATCTGTATATTGCCTTAGGCAGTATGGACATTTTAACTATATTAATTCTTCCTATCCATGAGCATGGTATGTGTTTTCATTTATTTGTATCTTCGTTAATTTCTCTCTTCAGTGTCTTATAATTTTCTGAGTACAGGTCTTTTACTTCTTTGGAATCTAAAGAATAGAATAAATGAACAGGCTAATCAGAAACATTCTCAGAGATATAAAGAAAAAACTGAGGGTTGCTAGATGGGAGGGGGAAGGATGGAGGAGAGGGTGAGGGGATTAGAAGGCACAATTGGTAACCGCAAAATTGCCACAGGGATATGAAGGACAGTTTGGGGACTATAATCAGTAATGTTGTAAAGATTTTGTAGGGTATGTGATGGATACTTGTCTTATTGGGGTGACCACTTCATGGATGGTGTAGATGCTTGACCACTGCAGTGTGCACCTGAAGCTGAAGCTGAATAGTGATGGCTGTCGACTGTAAATATATATATATATATATATATATATGGTCACGGGTTGTGGAGTGCAGCGCAGGGAATGGGATCAGTGGAACTGTGGTGGCTATGTGCAATGTCAGAGGGGTAGTAGATTGGGGGAGGGGGTTTGTCACTTTGTGAGGGGTGTAAATGTCTAATCATTACATTGTTTTCTATATCTGAAACTAAAAAAAAAAAAAAAACAGAGATAAGTAATGCTGGCAAAAATGTGGAGAAAATGGAACCGTTATACCCTATTGGTTGGCATGTAAATTGATACAGCCACTATAAAAAACAATATGGAAGTTCCTCAAAAACTTAAAAATAGGACTAATATCTGATCTGTCAGTAGCACTTCTTGGTATATACCTGATGAAAATGAAAACACCAACTTGAAATGATGTATCCACCCTCATTTTCACTGCAGTGTTATTTACAATAGCGAAGACATAGAAACAACCTAAATGTCCATCAATGGATGAATGGGTAAATAAAATGTATGTGTGTTTGTGTGTGTGTGTGTGTGTATGTGTGTGTGTGATAAAATATTATTTAGCCATAAAGAGAAGGAAATCCTGCCTTTCATCACAATGTGGATGGACCATGAGAGCATTAAGCTAGTGAAATAAGTCAGACAATGAAAGACAATTACTTGATATTGTACGATCTCACTTAAATATGACATCTAAAAAAAAGTAAGTAAATATATATGCATACACACAATGAAATACTATTCAACCATAAAAAAGAAAGAAATCTTACTGCTTGTAACAACATGGATGGACCTTGGGGGCATTATGCTAAGTGAAATAAGTCATACAGAGAAAGACAAATACTGTATGATATCATTTATACATGGAATCTAAAAAAACAAACAAACAAAAAAACTCATAGAAACAGATCAGATTTATGGTTGCCAAAGGTAGGAGAATTGGGTGAAGGTGGTCAAAAAGTATAAACTTCCAGTTATAAGATAAATAAATATTAGGAATGAAATGTGCAACGTGATGACTATAGTTACTATGTATTGTATATTTGAAATTGCTCAGTGTATCTTAACACTCTCATCACAAGTTCTCATCACAAGAAAAAAACCATGTAACAATGTGAGGTGATGAATGTTAACTAAATCTATTGTGGAAATCATTTCACAAAATATACATATATCAAATCATTATCTTGTACACCTTAGACTATTATAATTATCTCTCAATAAAACTGGGGAGGGGTTGCATTCCAGAGATGCAAATTTGGTTTATCATTAAAAAACACAAAGTTATTTTTATTATATTAAGAGGATAAAAGAAAAATACCACCTGAAACTAATAAAAAGAAAAAAAAATAATAAAAAAATACCATACAATAATTTTAGTAGATACAGAAAATGTATTTGAGAAAACTTAATCCTCATGCGTGATAAAAACTCTCAGTAAACTAGGAATAGAAGGGAATTTCCTCAACCTCATAAATGGTGTCTACAAAGAACTTATAAGCTAACATCATACTTAATGGTGAAACACTAAGTTGCTTCCCCCTTAAGACAGGAAACAAGACAAGAACGTACCATATTGTCCCTTCCATTTAACATTGTATAAAAGGTCCCAGTCAGGCTATAATAAGACAAAACTTAATAAATAAAAACCACAGAGATTGGAAGGGAAGGAGTAAAACTATATTTATTCCTAGACCACATGATGATGTACATAGACAATTCCAGGTAATGCACAAATAGTCACTAGAATAAATATTTAGGCAGATCAACTTGCAAAATTCATTTGTGCTTCTACATACTAGCAGGAAACAGTTGGAAATAGAAGTGAAAAAACACAATAATATGAAATTTGAATAGTTCTGATGAAAATGTAACAGCCTGCCAATTCCACTCTTAGGTTATTTGCCCCAAATAAATAAAAACATATGTCCACATGCAAATAGTGTAACAGACTTTTATGCTAATGTGGTAGCATAAAATTAAAAATAAAACCTAAAAGATACAGAAGTGTATAAAATATAAAGTGAAAATATTGTATCCCTCCCCAATCCATTTCTCTAGACATGTCCACTGTTAATAGCTTGTTATATCATTCTGGACTTTTCAATGCATCAATAAGCACATACATAAAACTGTAAAAATTGTTATATAATCTGCTTTATCACAGCACTGTGTAGCACGGACATTATTCATGTCAATATTTTATTTTCAAGACGTGATGATGGTACTGTAATTTACATAACAGATTTCTATTAATAGACAATCAAGCTATTAGTGTTGTACAGTTTCAGAACATACTTATATGTTTTTATGTATTTGTGAAAATCATTCTCCAGGATTAATTCTTAGAAGTGAAATTTTAAATTCTAACAGCCCCTGGCAAATTGTCCTTCTTCAACATTTTGCCACGTACACACCTATCAATAGCATTCCGAAAGTTACTTTAAAATTGGATAATGCATAAGCAAATGAGTTCGTTTTTATTTTCACTGCTTAACTTACTTTGAGAAAGCTTCTCTCTTTTGCTTATAGTGAGGTTAGGGAAAGCTAAGCCGCCATGACCTCAGCTTCTTCATAGCTTCAATTTCAAGATCTCAGTCTTAGAAAACTAAATATCATTTGTAGGTATTATTTATTGAGCACTTTTTGTTCCAAATATTTAAAAACACCTGGAGGCTCATTTTATTTTTAATGGTGAAATTAAGTGTGATACTACTAGTCAATTTGATTTTCTTGATTTTTAATTTTATCCTTATTGTTTCTTTGAAGAGAGTATGTTCTTTTTTTATTACTGATTAACTTCAGACTAGTGTAATTTTTCCTTTCTGCAGTTAACTCATTAAGAGTTTGAAAATCTCTTTTCTATATCTAACCATTGCTAAGAGCTAAAATAGTATTCAAAATATCCTGGCTGGAAGAGTAAGATTTTTCAACCAGGCATGAATGGTAAAACTCAAACTATAATTAACTTTTATATTAATGGATGCTAATGGACACTTATAATGATAATTGATTAAAAATCACTCTCCATCATTTAGTAAAACCCTACTGTGTGTAGAACACTAATAGGCTCTAAAGAGACTGTGTACTTTATCACTCCATTAAGCATTTACTAAGTGAGATCAGAATCTTTAGTAAATGGAAGGCCCAAAAACCACTCACATGAGCTTTTGCTGTAAAGATAAGGTAAGTACTTAAAGCTATGGCTCAGCTGGTGGTCAGTGCAGGGGTCCTGTCTATCTCCTTAGGAGTGTGTAAGACCTTTGTGGGCTAGGTAAATGGGTACCTGCTTTTTGTTTGACCAAAACCAGAAGGCTCCTTGAAATGTGGGTTGGGATATTTAAGCATGGTTTTTCTTACATGGTCTAAATCCTTTGAGTCCATAGTATGCATCTATTAGATTGTAATATTAAATGATGGAAATACACTAGTTTTGAATGTGAAGTAATAAGTTTTGGGATTTGTCATCCCGTCTTCCTCCTGACAAACTCATAGCCCAGGAGAACTTGATATCCAGCTTCATTGAGGAAAAGTGCTATTTGAGTTTGAAGAACCTTTAATGTCAAGAGAAATTTAGGCCATTTAAACTTAGCTGTCCTTGACTGGGGAGAAGTTGGAGGTCCTTGGTAGAATGCGGTTTGAGAGAAGAGGACTTTCTTGTGCCTGAACTGATGCAGTTAATTTAGAGTTGATGACCCCATAATAGAATTTCCTAGTAATGCTCAAGTCTTCCTATATCAGGTCCTGGACCACTTGATAAGTCTCTGAAAAGAAAGACCCAAGGTAGTGGTGTGTAGGTATATGTTTAACACTGGCAAGGGAGGGAGGCAAGAGAGATGCGAGATAATGAAAGAGCCCTGATTTGTAGCATTTGCTCATTTCTGTGGTGTAAATGCTCTCATTAAGGCAGATTTCAAGGTACCGAAGTGAAAATCACTAAATGCAAAATTGGGAAGAGATGTGTATAGTTGACTCTAGTGAACTACTGGCTCCAGGTAAGAACCTAGAAGGAATTGTTGGTTAAAGGGTCTTAACCAATTTGGGGAGTCATTTAGCACCTCCCTAACAGATTGATATCAACTACTGTTAAATGTGGGCAGTCGCTCAATGCAGAAGATTCTAAATCAGGGTCAGTGACTGAAATCTTAAGACAGTACTGTGCATTACAGAGACTTTCCAAGTTGTTTTACTTAAAATTGTTTTTCTAACGTAATTATTTAGGAGTTAGAGGCTCATAAATCACTAAACATTTTCTCTTTTCTTTTATACATGCAATGACTACATTTTATTCAAATATTTTTCATTCAGCAAATAACTACCATGTTTCCCGGAAAATAAGACCTAGCCAGACCATCAGCTCAACGGTGTCTTTTGGAGCAAAAATTAATATAAGACTCGGTCTTATTTTAATATAATAATATGATATAATATATAACATAATATAATAAATATAAATAATATAATATAAGACCAGGTCTTATATTAATTTTTGCTCCAAAAGACGCATTAGAGCTGATGGTCCGGCTAGGTCTTATTTTCGGGGAAACACGGTACTGGGTCCCTGCTCTATGCCAGACACTGAAATATGCAGTAGACATGGTTTCTGCACTCATAAAGCTTAGAATCCAGTGTTGGAGAGAGACCTTTTCATATTTACCAATGGAAGTACGTGGTACAAAAGAAAGGAATGCAATCTATAAAGCAAAGAAGGATGAGTTCTCCAGAGGCAGTGATGTTTGAGGGAGATTTAAAGAAAAAAATAGAGGTTAAACAAATACAGAGTTGCTGGGAGGGGAGGGATTCAAACATGAAAAATGGCCAACATAGCTGGAGGCTATGCAGGCCTTATAGCCATATTAAGGGTTTTGTTTATTCTAAGAGTAATGGAAAAAACACTGACAGGTTTTAAGAAGTGAAAAAAATGAGATCAGGTTTAGTTCACTGTAGCAGAATGGATTACTACATCATTCACGTATTTCTTCTCCAAATCTGTATGAAGAACCTACTGGCTAGGCACTGCAGTCAATGATAATATAGAGGATAGAGTCATGCCCTTGAAATGCTCACTGTCTAACAGGGGAGAAGGCATGTGTGTTTGTTTCCTATGCTGCTGTAACAAATGATCACAAATTTGGAGTTTCAAACAGCACAAATTTGTTAACTTACAGTTCTCAAGGTCAGAAGTCTGACCGTGGGCTGAAATCAAGGTGTTGGCAGAATCATGTTCCTTCTGCAGGTTCTAGGGGAGAACTATTGTTGTTTTTCCATTTTTCTTCATCTAGAGACCACGTTCCTAGGTTTGTGTTCCTGCATCGCTCTGACCTCTACTTCCAGGGTGACGTTCTCCGAATCTCCTGCCTTTCTCTTTCCACTTTAAGAACCTCATGATTCCATTGTGCAGACTTGGATACTCTCTTCATCGCAAAATACTTCGTTGTACTGTAAAGGCCCTTTTGCCATGTAAGGCTACACATTCACAGGTATGGGGGATTAGGATGGGGTCATCTTGGGGGTGGGGCACTATACTTTCTATCACAGCATGTAATTAAACGAGGAACATAAGGCTGAAGAGGAGGGCTGGAACCAAAGCAAGAACATCTCTCTAACTTGCTTTATTTTTGTTAGTTTCCTAAGAGCACATGGTCATAATTCTGCAAGGTTAGTTTGCTTTTGTGTTTTAAATCAGACTAATTCTGGAATATTTTTATGTCTTAACTGAAGAAAATCTACATAGAATTTTTTTAAATTGTCACTGTGAAGGAACAAGACTATTTGTTTTTGAGGCATGGGAATTAGCAAATTTCTTCTGGGTTTTGTCTGGTTCCTAAGTATAAATTGACTAGAGCACTGAGCAGCACTTTCCAAACTTTAATGCACACACAAATCTGGTTAAAATGCATATTCTGATTCATTAGGTCAGGGGTGCAATCAGAAATTCTGCTTTCTAATGTGCTTTCAGGTGATGAGGTGCTTACCTGAGGGCCACATGTTGAATAGTAAGGACCAAGATTTCTAACTGTCAAAAATCCTACTGACAGATTTGTAAGAATAGATGGAGTATGTAACTTAGGGGAGAAATGAATCATTAGCTCATAAAGAATATACTAACGTGTGTGTGTGTGTGTGTGTGTGTGTGTGTGTGTGTGTGTGTGTAGATGAAATAATTTATTAACTAACTAGTACTATTTCATTCCGAGGAAGAGCTTCATATCTATGCATTTTCTTGGCACCAAAGATCTAGGAATGGAGAAAAGCCTCTGCCTGTGAAGTTATCTTGTCTGGGTGAGAAAACTGGGGGCTTTCATTCCTCTAGGGACTTTTAGAAGTTGTTTGAACGGAGTCCTAGTTTTTCCAAGATTTGTGCTTGAGAAATCACAAGCCC
This sequence comes from Rhinolophus ferrumequinum, assembly GCF_004115265.2. NCBI lineage: Eukaryota > Metazoa > Chordata > Mammalia > Chiroptera > Rhinolophidae > Rhinolophus > Rhinolophus ferrumequinum. The sequence continues at coordinate 64,152,088 of NC_046291.1, forward strand.
AAGAACATACTAGGTGGCTGAGTGTGAGACAGGTTTATTGAGACTTACAGACTGGGGAGAGTCTCCAATGGCGGCCAGCTGGAGAGGTAGCGCTATACAGTTAGGTGGAGAAGAACCAAGGTTATATAGGTACAGCAAAACAGAGCATTCCGTGAGAGAAATTATCTGGCAGGCACTGCAGGCCTGCTTTCACGCACACAGCATCCCAAGAAGCTGGGAGACCTTGACTGCCGACCAGCGCACAGAACTGGCTGTCTGATAAGCAGCGTTCCCGTGGAGCCGAGGAGACCTTGACTGCCTGCCAACTCATCTGCCTGTGGGCCAGGTCTTTACATTCCACCACCCACCCCCACCCCCAGCAGTCATAACTCCGGAATTCTTTCAGGTTAAAGATGTACATTGTAACTAAACACTGCAGCAACAATACAGGCAAAGGAAAAACAGGCCCAGGAGGAAAGCAACAATACTTAAAATTATGAGATGCCAGGAGGGGGCCAGGGAGGCTAACCAACTAGAAAAGTGGTCATGTATAGGGAGCCCTACTTTATCATGTGCCCAGCGTTCTGAATAGTGACGTAAGGAGGGGCTTTAAAGACAAAGGTTGGGGATATTAGTAGTCCTGTTCTATAGCAATACTCCATGGTATTGCTAAGATCCCCAACTACTGAGGCCTGGTTTGCCAGCGCCGTGGCCAAGAGATTGTGTGTGTCCCATGGGTAGATCTTGTGGCAGGGGCAAGAAGAGGTTGTTTTTGGTGCCTCACTGGGGCATGAAACTGTGTGGCCCAGTCACTTGAATTTGGAGGGCCTGGTAGGCTCAGCTGACTGCCTCATGTTTTCTAGGTGGGGTATTTAACCCTGCATGAGCTGGGACATGATACACTGTGAGAGTTTTCATTTGTACCACTGCCCATATGTCTTGCTGTAAGTCCTTGCCCCACACAGTCGCTTTGCAACCATCCAGTCATTTGTAGACCAGGTTGGGAGCCATAGAGTGAGGCCTTTGAAGATTGCCCAGCTGTTGGTATACAGGGTGATGTCAGCTGCTTCTGAGACAATCACCGTCCATGCTGCTCGTAGTTCCATGCACTGGCTGCATTGTCCTGTTCCAGTATCCCACATAAGGTATCGGTGAGGAGCTGCATAGCAACGGAAGTCCACTGGGGTGGCTGCCTGTGGGGACAGAGCCAGGAGTGCAGTTTCCAGGCTCTTGGCCTCACGGGGAAAGGTGCTGTTTCAGGTAGTAAATGGCCATCAACTGTGATTGGATGGCCATCAGCTGTGGCTAGTTGGCCGTGAGCTGTAACCAGTGAGCCATTGGCCACTAATATAACTGCTGTGGCTACGCTAGCAGAAATATGGGGGCTAGCAAGAAGATGGTGGCTGAGCCTGCAAGAGGGGATTGCAGTTAGCACGGTGGATTGCAGCTAGCCAGTGAGGTTGGTTGCCAGAGAGAAGAGGACGGCAGCTTGGGGATCATGTGGCTACTGCTTCCTGTGTCTCCAACCCAGCCGCCAGTGAGAATATAGTGGTGTGACTCCCCTGTCTATGGCTCCGTGGGTGTTCCTTTTTGGCCTCACCATATCCTGCATTCTTATGTGGGGAGCGGGAGCTGAGACCCCGTCTGACACCCTGCATGACACTGCCCTACTACAGAGCCCTCTGGGTATCAGGCATCTGCTTGGATTGTTTCCTGTCCTTCCTTTACAGGAGACGGTTGTATGTCCATATTGGGGGATGTCAGTAGAGAGGCTTATAGTGAGATAGATCACAGGTCCCAGGACAGCATGCGTCTCCTCACTGAGAGGGCTGGTTGCAAAGGTACTGCGTGGCTGTAAATAAGCACGTCATTTAGTCAGAGTCAGTGTCTGTGAAGTACCTGAATGCGGCTTCTGCAGCCTGTTCTGAATCCACCCAGGCGGGAGGGAAGTCTTCACGGTGACAGGAACCGTGCTGGTGGGCAGTGCACATTGATGAAGAATGTGGTGTATTGCACAGCGTTGTTATTCCACGGGGCTGCACCACTGTTCGGCTCCTTTCCATAATTGCAACCAGAAACCAAGAGGCTCATGACTAGCCAGCCACAGCCAATTCACAGGGCACCTAAGGTTGCATCATGCCCAACGCCTGCACCTGTTTGACTGCCCGTTTTTCTGCAATGACTATCCGGTATGTTTCCCAGCCCAAAGGTACCCCCTTCTTAACCAGTCTACATAATGGCCTAAGGTTTTGGGCTAAGTGGGAAGTGAAAGGTTCCCAATAACCCAGGCGGCCCCAAAAGACTAACTAAAGAACAGATCTGGGGAGGGGAAAAGCCTTTATTATTTTGAAAGTATTTTTTCCATAATTCTTCTGGCATGACTTTTGTCTAACCTGCCCACATAACACCCAAGAATTTGGCAGAGCACCCAGGCCCCTCCACTTTGGTATGGTTCATTCCTGACCCTTGTTGCTCCAGGTGGAGAATCAGCTTTCCAGATGCTTGCTCTCGATCTGAAAGAGACGCACAGGTTAACATCATGTTGTCTATGTAGTGAAACAGGTGCACTGAGACAGGCTTTTGCAAGAGTTGCAGATCCCCTGCCACCAGGCCGTGGCAGATAGTGGGACTGTACGGGTAACCTTGGGGGAGGGCCGTAAACATTCATTTTTGTCCTTCCCATGTGAAGGCAAATTGGTCTTGACTAGCTGGATCAATAGCTAGTCAAATTGTCATAGATCTAGCTAATGCTTTTTTCAATAAAACGTAAGTTCTCAGGGCTTGTCCAGTGTCCGCGAGGAGGGAAGTAATATTAGGTACAGCTGGGAGGGAGCGGGGAGGCGTACGTTCTTATTCAATCCCCGGTAATCCAGTCATCCCCCAAGTGCCGTCTGGCTCCTGCACGGCCCACACAAGGCTGTTGAAGGCACTGTGGATTGGGTGAACAGTGACCACTTTTCCCAATTCCTGTGTAGTTCGGGTTATCTCTTCTTTTCCCTCGGTGGGCAATATTGCCAGGTATTTGTTATGCAACGTGGGGATGGGAGTCTCACCGGAGACCATTTGGCATGTGTCCGGGTGATTGCCTTCACCACCGTGCATTGCATTCTGAATCCCCCTGCTGTTGTGTTCAGTGCAAGCCCGCCAGAACGTCCATTCCCAAGACATATTAGGGTATGGGTAAGATGCGCACTGCATGTTGTTTAGGGGGAGTTGGGTATGGGTGAAATATGCACTCCATATAATGGAGGGCCAATTTGTAAAATCAATGTGTTTGTTTGGCCTTAATAGTGGTTTCTCCATAGCCATCTCTGGCCAGAACTGAGCTCTGGAAATGGTCGGGGTTGCCATATATCAAAGTGCATTCAGCTCCGGTATCAACAAAAGACCTTCTGTTTATTCTTGGAAAACCAGTGGATGACCAGAGGCCTCCAGTCCCTGGCGTATGCCCTGAGCTGGAGCCCGGTGCTTTGGTCTCCATCCTGTGACAGAGTTATGGCTCCCGCCACGCCTCCTCCATAGGTGGTGCGGTAGGCTGATTTCCCCCTTTTCTTACAGGGGACTGGTTGGCATTTTACAGGAACATTTCTCTTTGAGTAACTTCTGCCACAATTTTACTAAAACTGCATTTGGTTGTGTGGGGACAGAGTCCCAGAGAGCAGTTTCCAGGCTCTCGGCCTCACGTGGAAAGGTGCCGGCTCGGTTATCAGATGGCCATCAGCTGTTACCAGTTAGCCATTAGCCATTAATATGATTGCCGTGGCTACGCTAGGGGGTTGGTTGTTGGTTGACAGAGAAGCGCGGATTGCAGCTAGCAAGTGGGGTTGGTTGGTTGGCAGAGAAGCAGATGGCGGATTGTGGATCGTGTGGCTCCTGCTTCCTGTATCTCCAAACCAGCCGTAAGTGGGACTATAGTGGTATGAACCCCCATCCATGGCTCCGTTGGTGTTCCTTTTTGGCCTCGCCATATCCTGTGTTCTTATGCAGGGAGCCGGACCAGAGACCTCGCACGACTGGTTGTCTGTCAATTTGTTCCAGGGTGGTCCCTGCTTAGAGTAGTTCATGCCATATCTGCTTACGGGTAACATGAAATGGCCCCTTTTCCCCTTCTTTTCATCCTTCCTGAACCCACGGTGGCAGACTCAGTGTCTCCTAGGTCCACTGCTGCTTGTGCAGCAGGGGAGAGCTGGCCCTACCAGGGGTCTCAAGATGGAAACTAAGGTACCATACTGTTGGTTAGGGGCCAACTGTAAAATGACATCCTTGATTCCTGCTGTAAAAATTTCATTATCTGGCCCCGTGAAGTTCTGAGCCTGAACAGCATGTCTCATTCCCAGCCTTCAAAGAATGTCCTGTCGTTCTTCTGTAGTCTGCCACCTAATGAGTTGTATGGATATGTCCTCCTTGTTGGGCCAGGCTGCCTTGTATGCAGCAATGAACCATGTGAGGAGCAAAACGGTTTCCCCCTCCTGGCGGCTGCGAAAAGCCACTGCCTCAGCGAGGAGTGGATGGTTACCGAGACAAGCTTACTCATCTCAGTCCTGTTCAGAATGGCTCCTTCCACCCCGTTATCCCATACCCCGGGGCAGCCATTCCTGCAGACTTTCCCAAGCTTTCTGCCTAAAGCGATTGCCCAGCTCAATCAATTCAGCAGCAAAAACAGAGGTAAATGGCTTCCTCTTAGGTGCCAGCAAATTAGCAGGATCAGCTTCCTGCGGCCGGTCATGTTCTGTTTTCTATTTTTTGCTGCAGAATTGGACAAGCTTTGCTGCACGGGGTGTATGCATTGCATGTCCAGTACGTTCTTTCCATTACATCCTCCCACATGTGCCCTTCATCAGCTGAAGAGGTGTGAGAGGGATCCCAGTCGGGGTGGTTGAGCACCCTGTTGACCCACGCCAGGCGCAGCCACTGCGCGGTCAGCTTTCCTTCTCTCTACACCCAGATCCTTGGCTATGGTGCTCAGTAATTGCTCCAGCCCCGCCAGCATTTTGGGGGTGTCCTCGTACTCATGAGGCCACCCCCACCCATCAACTGTGGATGGCACAGCCACCCATACAGAGGTGCTGGGCCATCCCGCGATTTCCCCCACAGAATTCCTTTTCTCTTTTCCAATTTCCACACTGCCAAGGGTGTTCTTGGGCTCCTGGCTGGCTTGCCAATTGTTCCAACCGAGTCCAAATTGTTCCAAGGTTTGTGCTTGAAAAACCTCAAGCCCAAAGAACATATTAGCTGGCTGAGTGCAAGACATAGGTTTATTGAGACTTACAGAATATGGAGTGTCTCTGGTGGTGGCCGGCTGGAGGGTGGCACGCCGCACTCAGGCGGAGAAGAAGCAAAGTTATATAGGTACAGCAAAACAGAAAGCATTCTGTAGGAGAAATTATCTGGCAGGCACTGCAGGCCTGCTCTCATGCACACAGCATCCCAAGAAGCCACAAGACCTTGACTGCCGGCCAGTGTACAGAACTGGCTGATAAGCAGTGTTCCCACGGAGCCGGGAGACCTTGATTGCCTGCTTGCTTATCTGCCTGTGGGCCAGGTCCCCACAGAAGTAAACTTATCTAAACTGCCATGGAGCCAGTTATAGGCCAGAGCTGGCAGGAACAAGTGATTGTAAAATTGTCACCAATTTTGTGAGCTGGTTATTAAATCACTAGTAGCTTGATATCATCTGTGGTGAGAGTATTTACATCATGGAGATTGATAAATGCTACAAACAGGGCTGGCTTGCTTTCTTGCTTTCCCCTAGGGAGCAAATTTGCCAGCATACCACTGCCACAAATCCACTATTTTAGTTTGTTCATTTCAGCAACTGACAGGTAATATTCCGGCCCCAGACTCAGCCTTCCCCTGAGCCTACCTGCCTTTACACACTGTCAATGGCTCCCACTCTGTAAAAGTAACTCTATGTGTACAAGTAGCTTCATGTGGCCTAGTTTCCTAGAGCTGAGTTGCTATTTGGGGCTGTGAGTTTCTCAGAAGCAATTTTATGTACTCTACAAAGAATCACACACTTCACTTGAATTTTTGGACTTTGCTTCTGAGATGCTTCAAGGGCATCTTGGAACAAGCCATTTAGCAACAAATCACTCCTTATAGAAAGCAAGTTGGGTTGGTAATGATATTTGTTCTGTCATTAGTGGTCTAATCTGAAGAGGACAGCTGAAAGGAGCATGCAAAAATCAAGCCCGGTGGGTGTGGTGGGAAAAGAAGGCCCCAGGTTGCAGCTGCCACAGGTAAGAAAATAGTTCTAGGGATGTGGTGCTTGGGTGTGTGTGTGTGTGTGTGTGTGTGTACGTGTCATTGTCATGCAGGGTGACAGGCGGGGTCTCTGGTCCCACTCCTCACATAAGAACACAGGATATGCTGAGGCCAAAAAGGAACACCCACGGAGCCATAGAAGTGGAGTCATATGACTATAGTCTTGCTGACGGCCGGGTTGGAGACTCAGGAAGCAGGAGCCACACTATTCGCAACCTGCTGTCCACTTCTCTGCAATCCGTACCCCGCACTCCACCGTGCTAACTGCAATCTGCTCTTGCCAGCCACCATCTTCTTGCTAGCCCCCATTTGCTGCTAGCGTAGCCACAGCAGTTATATTAGTGTCCCATGGCTCACTGGTTACAGCTGATGGCCAACTAGCCACAGCTGATGGCCATCCAATCACAGTTGATGGCCACTTACTACCTGAGTGAGCACCTTTCCACGTGAGGCCAAGAGCCTGGAAACTGCTCTCTGGGACTCTGTCCCCACAGTACGTGTGTAGGAGGGATTGTGAATAGGGACTAATAGTCAGGGAATTGGGGTGGAGGGGTAGAAGAAAAGAAAACAGGTGATAGTTTGACAGGAGGCGCAATATTAGTTGGTTGAGCTTCAACGTTTCTGTATTAATGATTAAAGAATTACTCTGGCAATAGGAAGTTCACAAAGTGATTTTATGTAAATTATCTAATTTGATCCTTCCTTATATTTACAAGTTAGTTGAGATGGTAGCGGTATCCTGATATTTACTGATGAAAAAAGTGGGGTTCATAAAGTTTAAGTGACTTCCCCCAGGGTCACAGAGCTGCTATGAAGCCAACCAAGCTTACATAACGGGTAGGCAAAGTACAGTCTTCAGGCCAAATATGAGCATTGTCTGTTTTTATGAATAAAGATTTATTAGAACACAGCCACTCCTAATTGTATACTCCTGGGTGCAGCTGCTTTTGCCCTACAACAGTAGTTGATTAGTTATAAGGTTTTTGTTTGGTTGTTTTTTTTCCTAAAGCTAACTTTAATAAGCCTGGCTCTTGTTTCTTGGAATTAAAGGTCAAAGAGGAAGGGCATCACATCTGGCCGGGTCGTGCGCTGTTGGATACTTTCCAGCAGAATGGAGGTGAAGGTGCGGTGTCCCTCTGAAGTCAACTTCACTCCTCATTCTTGAGGGAATATGGACAGAGGTCTTTCTTCTGTAACTTCTTCCTGCTGATTAAGGACAGTGAAGTTAAGGGGGCAATAAAGGAATGAAACTGTCTTTCTGCTAATTCTAAGTAGGCCCTGGATTGATTATGGTAACCTCTTGTAACATGATAGAACCTGCATTAGTTTCAGTAACTCTGTCCAACAATTGATCTTGCATTCCCATACAAAAGTTACAACAGCAATAGATGCCACAGCATAAACTGAGACCTACTATGCTAATGACCGCTAAGACAATTAGTGCCTTTTTCCATTAGGATTGTCCCTATCTGAACCAGGACTCACCCCATGGATTTGTTGATAAAGATGGGTCAAGCAAAGAATGAATTGGTACATGCATATCCTGAAGAGCTGAGGTAATGTTCCCAGAATGATCTGGGATGTATCCACACTTTTTTGTTTTTTGTTTTTTTGTTAAGGCATGTGTCCTCCCCTGAGCTGCTGTGAGACTATCTAATGTCATTTTATTTTCGAGTACTGCCATAGTTATGAGTGACATTCCTTTGAAGTAATCATTTAAGGCATGCTGAGTATAATTTGCCAGTGCCTCAATGTGCCAGATTATGCTTTCTAACCCCAGCTTTGGGATGAAACTTGATAATAGATGGTCACACCAATGGAAGACGGATCTAGTCCAGCTGTTCTGCAAAGGAGGATAGTTAGCAGGTTTGTCAATGGTTTTCTCCCACCTCTCATGTACCCACCCAATGGAGCCCTAAAGTACATCTTCCCAACCAACCTAGGGGCAGCCATGGCCATGTTTGTGCTGCACAGCTATTCTGTTCCAGTGGGGAACAGACATCGTATACCTGGCCTTCACTCCCAATCTGTGGTAAGCCAGTTATTGTCCTTAATGTAATAATGTCTTCACATAGATATGTTGGGGTCCCTCCTAACTCACAAGAACTCTTGGGCCACTTGTCATAAGTATGGTTTCTCTGTTCCCAGCAGGTAAGGGCTTTTTGGCTCAGGTGTCCTACTGTGGAGTTAGCCAAATGAATTCATCCCTGATTTGTAAGAATCCCTCTTCAGTATATTGGCTTCGGACGAGTAGGACTCTAGGATATTTCATATCATTGTGTTGAGAAGTCATACCAGGCTGATTATTTGCATATTTTATGGCTCTCCAATCTGTTACCTGTACAGAGGAAGGCTTCCCATGTCCTGACTTACTAGATGGATAGTTTATGCTTGGCCATGATATTACATTGTCATTGGTCGCGTCCAGGAGTACGTAACTGTTGAAGGTCTCTAATGAATTTCTCTAATTGTAGCTAGTATTTCCATTATAAATGGGACACCCACCAAGGCAATCCAGCAGTCTTTAGAAAGCGGGAACAGCCCACGTATCCAACAAGAATCTGTTACCTGCAGGCTGTCTGCATATTGTTGTATCTGAAAATTGTGTAAGAAAAGATTTATTTATCCTGTGACGAGGGTTGGGGGAAGGTTATTATAGCTAGTGTTTTAACTCCAGTAATTATGTGCTGCCTCATTGTGTTATATTACTAATATTTCAGTCTTCCAGAAGAGTAGTCTCAGATCTGTGGTAGGTTCACATGACTAGGTCTCGGCTGTGATCCCAGATGTTGGTTCCGTTGGCTCTTCAGCTGGTTTTACCCAGTTGTGGTGTATCCATAGGGCGATGCCTTGTAATTTCAGAGAGGAATGGGTTGTTAACAGTGTGAGCTAAGACTCAACCCAAATAGGTTTTTATTGGTTCTGAGGTAATCTTGTTTTCCAAGTCTTCATGTATACCCAATCTCCGGGTTTGTATGCATGAAGACATAACTACTGGAAAATGGTTGAACTGACTCATTACTGTATACTCATATGTTAAGGGCTGCTATTACTTGGCCTAAGCTTATAATATGCTTAATTTCTGCTTCTGCATCTGGAAGTAACTCCTTTTCTATGTCTGAAAAGGCTCTGCCATGTAACATCATTTCAAATGGATTAAACTTCAGTTTCTCTTTGGGGCCTGCTCTGGGTGTGGTGGGGCTATTGGCAAAAGCTTTATCTAATTTTGTGGGTTTCTTGACATAGTTTAGCAAGAGTGATTTTTAGAGTCCTATTAGATATTTAATCTTTCCAGAAGCCTCAAGCTGCCAAGCAGAGTGAAGCTTCCATTGCATCTTTAGAGCCTTACATATCCCCTTTGTAACATGCGAAATGAAGGCTGACCCATTTGTCACTCTGGATTGTATGAAGCAAGCCAAACCAGGGGATTATTTCCTTTAGCAGAGCCTTTATTACCTTCATGACTTTCTTTTACAAGGGAAAGCTTCAGGCCATCTTGTAAAATTATCTAGGAACACTAATAGGTATTTAAATAACCCCATGCCTCAGGCATGACACTGCGATCTACTTGTCAGTCCTTCCCTGGGTAAGTTGTTCGGACCTGTGCAGGGTTAGTTCATGGGGGCACAGGTGGTTGAGTTTGGGGGTTATTCTGCTGACAGCTGATATATTTTTCACTTACCAAAGAGATTGTTTCCTTAAATTTTGGGGACCTAATGTTATTTATGAGCCAGTTACATAAAGCTTTTTATCCATAATGGATAGAATTATGGGCATATAGTATATAACAGGGTACACAATTTGTTTAGGGAGCCAGACTCTTTCTATTATTTATTATCCACCCTCCATATTCAGAGTTTCTTTGGTATCCAGCTTTGGTCCTCTCTTACTTGCTCTTCATCACAAGAAGGGGAATATTGGTCTAAGGAAAGGCAGGGATTAAAGGCAACTGTAATATCGCATGTGAGACTGCAGCCTTTTTACCCATCTTATCTGCCATATTATTTCCCTGTGTGATCTCTGATTGTCCCTTCTGATGTCCTTGGCAATGTACAACTGCCACCTCTTTGGGATCTTTAATGGCTTCTAACAATCTAAGTACTTCTTTCCCATATTTTATTCCCTTATTATTAGCACTTAGCATCGCTCTTACTTTCCAGATTACTCCATGAGCATGTATTATAGAAAAGGCATAACTAGAGTCAGTACATAATGTTATGCTCTTATTTTTTTTGCCAGTTCAAGGGTTCTCATGAGAGTCATAAAGCTCAACTTTTTGAACAGAGGTGCTAGGCCTTCACGCCTTTGCTTCTGTGACCTCTCTTATTGTTACAATTGCATACCCGGCCCTCCCCTGTCCTTCATGTCCTTCACGGAAAAAGCAGCTCCTGTCCACAAATCATATCTCCTCTGAATTGAGGAGAGGCTCACTTCTTACGTCTTGTCTCCTGGCGTATACCATGTCTAGTGTTTCTGTGCATTTATCAACGAAATGCTCTTTGAACTCAGGCAATAGGGTCGTGGGGTTCAGAGTCTGACGTGGTTCTGGGAGGTCAATAAGCACAGCTTGACATTGGGGCATGGGACCAGGAGTCAACCGTAACTGACCTTTCGCCTCCAAAGCATTAACTATCTGGTGAAGTATGCGAACGATGGGGGGTTGTCTGAATGTTAGCTTTTCTGCCTGTTTTATTAGTAAGCAGGTGGCTGGTACTGTCGTGAGGCCAGCCGACCATCCTCTTGCCACTATATCTAGTTGTTTAGAGAAGTAAGCTACTACTCTAAGGTTGGTGTGAATACTCTCCAGGCTATGCCCGTCCTCTCATGTACATCTAAATCAAAAGACTTTTCAAGATCAAGTAGTCCTGACACAGGGGCACTCAGGAGTAGTTGTTTTAATTAATCAAAAGCTTGTTGACATTCTCCATCCCATTGAAAATGAACTGTTTCTTTTCCCTGTAATTTATCATATAAAGGATTGGCTATAAGTCCAAAATTAGGAATCCAGATACTACAAAATCCTGCCATTCCCCAAATCCCCTCGATTGCCTGCAGGACTCTGGGTGTTTATGACAACATATGGCTTGTTTCCTTTCTGGGGGTAGTTGTTTTTTCCCTTTTGATATTAGATATCCCAGGTATTTCACCATAGGTTTTGACAACTGCACTTTTTCTTTGGATATCTTGTATCCCTTTTTAGCCAGAAAGTTTAAAGCTTTTTTTGTATTAATATCTGCGTCTTTTTGGTGGGACTGGCAATTCATACATACTGTATTAACACCCCTTTTTCCAGTTTCAGTTCCTGTAGATCTCTGCTTAAAATTTCTCCAAAAATAGTGGGAGCATTTTTAAATTCTTGGGTTAGGACTGTCCAACCAAATTGTTTCTTGTGATGAGTTTCTGGGTCCTCCCATTCAAAAGCAAATATTTCTTGGGAATTTCTGGCGAAGGGAACGCAAAAGGATGCATCTTTCAAATCTAAAACAGTGTCAAATTGACTTGGTATTCTTGTCGATAAAGCATATGGATTTGGTACTAATTTGGGTGAATGACCAGCAACCTATTTCACAAGTCAAAGATTCCAGAAAATCATTTTGTCTCTCCATCTCCTGCTACTCCTTTTATATTGTGGCCCCTGTGAGACAGGGTGGCATTTTTAGTGGTCAATACAGAGTAAGAGGCTCCAGTATTAAGTAGAAATTCTATTGGTTCTCCTTCAACTTCGAAAGTAACCTGGGGCTCTTCAGGGGAGATGATGACCTTATTTCCTGGAGCCTTTCTGGGAGCCCCTTGGCCCCATTAATTTTCATCTTTAAGGGGCACTTAAGAGAGTGGCACTGCCTCCTATCTTCTCTCTGGGACGACTAGGGCATTCCCTCTTCCAGGGTCCTTCCTGCTGTAGTGTGCACTCTGGTCCCTACACTAGTATGTAGCTTATGGACCTATGGACCTGTCCCACCCAAGGTTTCTTCTTCTTTCTGGGATTACCTGGTCCTGAATGAAGGGCTACCTGCTTCTTTATATCTTTTTTTCTTTTCTTCTGCCACAATTATTCTGTCTCTATTATTGAACACATTAGATGCTATTTCTATCATTTTTGAAGGGCCTGTTTCAAGTTCTACTGCCAATTTTTGGAGTTCCCTCCTTGTGTCTGGAGCGCTCTGAGAAATGAAAGAGGTACCTAGCACTACTCTCCCTTCTTCCCGCTCCTCACTCCAGGGAGTACATTTTTTAAGGTATTTTCTTTATCTCTGTGTAAAGCAGAGAGGTTCTGTTCTGGATCTTGCTGGGCTTTCCTAAGCTTATTCCAACTGACAGCTGGTTTTCCAGCTATTTTCATTCCCACGAAGATCCTGTTTCTCTAATGATCCAACCTAGCTATCCCTTTGTTCATTATTTGGGTCCTAGTTGGAAGGTGTCCTGAATATGGACTTCTCAGGGGGATGCCATACCTCATTCCCAGGATTCTCTGCATGTTGTTTATGTGCCTCCTTGCTGGCTTCTGCCAGCACCACTGCTTTTTCTTGTCCCATAAAGAGAGTAGTCAGTAGGGTCTGTCCATCCGCCCAGATAGGATTGTGGGTGGTGAAAATACCTCTAAATCTAGGATTTTCTCCGGTTCTGCTTTGGGTATGTAGCCTCCAGTTATACAGGACTGTGGTGGAAAATGGCACTGCACTCTAGTCAACTATCCCCTCCTGTCTAGGAGTTCCTGGGGGGTGGTGTGTGTGAAAGGGGTGGAAAATAAACCAACCCAGGGTTTAAAACCAGTTCTCTTCTGGTTGTGCTGGCTGTAGTGCTGTTAGGTAGGGAAGGATATAGGGATCCAGGTTCAGCTAAGGGCTGGACTGGTCTTGGGCTGCACCAAGCAGGGGTGGCAGTGGAGGGGAGGTAGGCTCAGTCTTTTCTCACCCCCGCTGTTTCTATTTAGTACAGTCTAGGGCACATGAGGGTGGAACACATTTCCTCTCCTGGACTGAGGGTGATGCACAATATTCCCTGTCAGCCCATGAGTGGATTTCCTGAATTCTGCTCTTCCTTATTCCTGGGGGAGAGTATAGAGGAGATTTTCTTCTTCTGGATCTTTACCTTTTAAAATTGGAAAAGTTTGATCATTTCTTTTCTGTTCTAGTCAGTCTCTATTTTCTCAGCAAAGCCTCATTTTGAAAATGTGCCACGAAGCACTGTATATATAGGTCTCACCCCGATCTCTCATCCTTGAACAGAACAGATATAACTACCATACAGTATTTTAATGACGAGATCCATTCTCTGGCCATAGCTCTCCATCTTCCAATGAATACTGGGGCCAGGCAATATTATAGGGAAAGCTCATTTGCTTTTACACCATCAGGGACTACCCAAACATTCTCCAATTCTGGAGGATACATCCTAATGGGGTTTTTGTCCCCCTACCCCCTGCATCTTCTAGAATTTCTTCTCTGGATTATTTCCAATTTCCCAAGGACAGCCTGCAGTAGTAACTGAAAGAAGGAGGGTTAGAACACATTAAGAGACAGAGTAGGCAGAGGGGCTGAGCGAGTAGAGGGAGCAGTTTCTAGGACCCCCTTGCAGGACTCTAGGATAGGAAAAAAAAGGGGGTGCAGTAAGGAAACCAAAAACACACAAAGCCAGGGCCAGGAAATCAGGAGTCCGGCACTGCCGACTTTTGGGCCAGCAGGGCTGCTCCCTTTTAAAGCAACAGGAAATTTCTCCCAATTTCCCTGACCTAAAAAGGTCATGCTGCCTTTAACCAGAATACCCCACAGGGGCCAGAAAGCCAGAAAAAAACAGATAAACCTAGGATTCCTGAAGTTCCTTACTGACAAAATCAGAACTGACCTTTACGGCCATCGCCCAGCTGGTAACGCTCATTCTTCAGAAGAGTCACTGAACAAAGGAGTCCAAAGCAGCTGCTGTGTGTGTGACTCGTCCAGAGTGGGCTCACCTGCGCAGAGGGACTGGTACCAAATAGGTTAGGGCTCAGAAACTCTGCAAAACGTGTTAGACAACCTGAGTGAGTTAGCCCTGAGTCTGCTTTTGCAGTTGGCCCCTTCACCCGGGTGTCCTTATAGGGTCTGACGATAGGTTTGGAGTCACTTGTCCCATCTGGGGTGACAGGATTGTTACCGGACTGAACTGGGTCTTAATGCTCTGTAGTTGCCAGACAAAAGACAACTCTGAGATAGTTTTATGAGAAGGAACTTTATTGCGAGCCAGCAAGCAAGGACACGCAGGGATTTTTCCCTGAGCAGTGTGTCCCTGAAAAAAGCATCTAATCCATCTTTGTTAGGGGACATCATGCATAAACATTACACGTATAGGTGGGGACATGCAGCGCACATTGCAGTCAGAAAACATGGTTATACTCCTACACACGTCGAATGTTCAAAAATGGCAGAAAATCTCTGCCCTTGGGTGGGGATGTTAGTATTATAATGAGGATGTAATGAAGAGAGTTCATGAGGAGGTCACTGGAGGGTCGTTCAGGCTGCTCCAGCTGGTCTCAGGTGGTTTTAGCCAGTTCACACCCTGGTCCTGCAAATCATCCTGGGCTTGTTCCTGAAAACCAGATCTGGGATTGCGTGGTATGGCTAAACATCTCACTAAGTCTTGGTCATTCTGTGAGACTTTCAGCTAATTATAAGCTGGCATTACATAAGCCTTATACATTTTAAAGTGATCTAGGTGGGGTTACAGGTTAATCAAGGCAAAGTTATAAACTTTAAACAGAGGTTAGTCTATGCTAGGCTACCTGCTAGGCTACATGGGTAGTTAGGTTACAATAGTTGGTATTTGGAAATAGAAACAAAATGTGATGGTGGTATGCAGATACTAAAATTTGGGGTAAACATACTACATCACACTGCCTGTTTAATAAGCCTTATTGGTTTAGTGAGATCCTCTGAGTGAGTCATCATTTGAGGTATACACCCAGTCCACAAGCTAAATTATCCCACACTGTTTTGGGAAATTTCCTTTACTTGAACTGCTGCCATGTTTGTGCTGTGTGACCCAGACAGCTGGCTATGGCAAACTGGGCCAGGCTGGGACTAATTAGATGCTCTCTTCTGTGATGCAGATTTATGATAATGACAGTAAACTCACTTTTGTGGATGGGTTAAAGGATAATCTGTAAACTCAGGAGCTGGGAGTGGTCATTATGTGTTCTGTGGTCGAAAGAAGCAGAGGAAGCAAATGCACAGAGACGCTGAGACGAGAGAGGACTGGCCGGCCGACTTTCAGTATCTAGTTCTGGTCTCTTCCTGAGGCTAAGTGGTACTTCTATGTTGGATGCCTAAGACATTCTTCTATAGTGATAAATATAATTTTTAAATTTAGCTCTTTCAGTAGCTTTTCTTACTTGCCATGAAAGGGTCATACCTAATGGTTATTTTCACAGATAAAAAAACAGTAAATTGAAAGATTTATTTCTGTTACCACCTAGGGAACTCCTGGAATTCCTGTATCCAAATTCATCGCTCTAACAAAACAAAGTTCTAAGCTGCCCAATTGTGGGATAAAGGAGTCATGTAGCTTGGGATTAGCTTATAGAAACAGTAAAAGTAGTGAGTCTAATGAATGGAAATAAGCCAACGTTGGTTGAGAGAAAAACTAAGAGAAGATGCAGTAGTACACCCAATTAGGAAAAAGAAAGAACAAGAGACCCTTAGAGATCAGTGATGAGGTTTCAAAGGAATTATTTTAAATGAATAATTTTATCAAAGCATGTTTTAAAATTAACCGCAGACATTTAAAAAATCAGAAGTCTTCACATAAAAATCACTATGTGAATTCACACGTTGTATGAGAGTGAAGGGAATCATATCTAATTGAGAAGTGTATTTCCAGATGAAGCAGTGTTTTGATATTTTTGCTTAAAAAATGTTATAAAGTATTGTGTACTAAATTTCCTCACTTCATCCCTGACCCTACCTTATCCCCCTAAGCCTTGACCGTTTTGCTTCTTCCCCCACAAATCTCAGAGGAGAAAAAAGTTTGTGGTGATAGAATATTTACAGCTCTCCAGAGTATATGAAATTGCCCACAGGTTGTGAAATATGTCAGTGATCTATTTCACTACTTCAGGTAAAACTCATATATTTTATTTCCTTTTGTTTGTTTATCAAGATGGAACATAGAAACGAAAGAAAAACAATGAGCCATGTTGCTTGATTGACATAATGGGATTTAACAGATGATGCAGAATTTTGAAAGCTTTCTATATTTTAAAGTAACCCAATTGTGAAATACCAACCAAAATAATTCTTTAAAAATAAAATGTGCTTTTTTACCTAAATTGAACTTGGGGAGAGATCTATAACAACTATGCATCCAGTACTTGTGCATTGCCTATGAGAGTTTTGAGGTTGGGATGAAGAAAAAAGAGTGGTAATAGAGTCCAGGATAGACTGGGGCTCGGATGGTGTAAGATTGAGCAAGGGGACAGACTGGGGTATGGAATACATTACTGATAATTTTTTTAAAAGCTGAAAATATAATGTTTTGCTTTGAAGATTAAAAATAGATAGATGGCCACATTGTCAAAATGGCTGTGTTAAAATGTCTCCTGCCCATTCTACCATAGGTGGTAAATATTAGTTCGTTCAGAGTTTTCAGCCTGGTCAGCAGTAAGGTAGAACATTTTCTTATGAGATTATTTGATTACCTACCCACAAGGGTAGGATAGATGCTCAATAAATATTTGTTGAATAAATAAATGAATACAGACCCAGGTCCTAGTAATAGAAATGTAACTAATTTTCTGTGGAACTCTGGGCAAGCCAATTTTTTTTTCTCTCTACCTGTCAGTTTTCTCGAACAGTAAAATGGGGAAGCTGGGCCACACAAGGCCCAATTCAGCTTACCCTTCTGTCCCTCTAATTTTCTTTTGAGTTGAAGATAGCAACACTCAATACTGCCTTCTGGTTTAGGTGAATGA
This sequence comes from Rhinolophus ferrumequinum, assembly GCF_004115265.2. Taxonomy (NCBI): domain Eukaryota; kingdom Metazoa; phylum Chordata; class Mammalia; order Chiroptera; family Rhinolophidae; genus Rhinolophus; species Rhinolophus ferrumequinum. The sequence continues at coordinate 64,169,273 of NC_046291.1, forward strand.
AATCTAGTGAAATCAAACACATTCTACATACTCAGTGAAGTAAACTCTGTTTTCTTGGTCTGGAGCTCAATCATTTTATTGGCAAAATTTATTTTCTAAGTGTTCCTTCTTTCTTCTTTCTTATTGTTCTATGATCTTTTCTACTGGGAGGGCACGGTTACCATAAAAGCCTGTTTAACAATGAGGGAGTTAAGTTGAGCTACGGTGGAGCTATGGTAGAGTTCCCTTCCAACTCTGACCATTCCACAATTCCTGCTGCCTCCTAACCACAGGTTGACCCCCTGGAGCTTGTCTATTACCTCATTTATCTCAACATAGGAATGTTGAGGGCACTGTTTGCTTTAAGAGGCTTCTTATGGAGAGAAAGAGTAAACTTGTGTCCCTATAGTTATAGATCAGGCCGCAGAAAAACATTTTAGGGAAGAACAGTTTTCCAATTAAAGCCTTTGAGCTCCTATATTCAAGTCTTCTTTAAGTTTCCTGATTGATTTCTGAGAATTGCAGAATCACTGTAAGGGATGCTATCTAATCCAAGCCCCAAAGTCTGTGGATAAGGAACTGAAGCCCAGAGAAACTGGGGAAATTGTTCAAGGTTAAAAAAATAATTAAATGCAGAACTAGGAATAAAATCCTGGTCCGATTCCTAGTCTTACATGTTCCCAGGAACTTCTGGCTTCCTAGGAAATTCTAGGGCCCTACCATCAGTTACCTAAGTTGATGAGGTGGGCATGACTAAATTAATGCAAATCAATACTCCCACCACTGAACTCAGCACTGAATTTCAAGGCCCCACATCACAGCGTGGGGTGTTCTATTATCTCTATTTTTAAGTATTCAAGAGTCAGATTATGTTACAAACCAATCTGGGCTTGGTGGAGGCAGGGTATCAGCACCCAGAAACCCTTAATTTCTAATTCAAAGTTAATTCACTCTAGTTTCCCTCAAGGTGTCTCTTCACTTTAGCTAGCACTTTCCCTCACAATTTAAAGCTACTGTAGGAGGTTCCTATGTGCAAAACTGTTAACTGTTGTCTTCAAGGCCAAGTGTGTCAGAACCAATTGCCTGAGGAGAAAGATGTATTTAATCAGAAGGTTGTTATTTCAATGGAAGAATAACCTGAGAATTTGGGTGGGTGGCTTTTCTTTGAGAAGGAGCTATGGAACTCCAGGTGGCACTTGATCAGGTATATCTAGAGTATGTCACTAAAAGGGCTAGGTGTCTTTTTGATGCTGGGAGAGCATAGCCTAGGGCCAGACTATGGAATCCTATCCAAGCATCTCTAGTGTCCAGCTATGTGGGCTTAGTCCAGAAGCTAAATCTCTCTGCCTTGGTTTCTATGTTGTCAAGTGAAGATGATAAATAGTGTCTACCTCAGAGAGTTGTGAGTTTTAAATGAGTTAAAACATATATGTTGCTTTGGACCATTCCTGTCACATAAAACGTATTGGTGACTGTTTTGTTATTATAGTTATTGATAAAAGTCCTTCTCCCTTTTTCTTCTTCTTCTTCTTTTTTTTTTTGTCTTGGAAACATTTCAGTGAAAGGTGAGTGACCTCTAGAAGAGGACTTCCCTCCATAGACCTGCATGACAGCAGATGCCAGTCAGGACATTCTATCTCCTCTTCAGTGACGCCCCTGGTGTTGGAAGAGACTTCGTTGGGCCTGCACTTTAGTTTGACTTCTCTCTCTGCCCAATCCTGCCTCTTCCTCCTCCGTCCTGCACAGGTTGATCTCTGATAAATACTCTGAAAGCAACTTACTTCATCTGAGCATCTGGTGAACCCACCATATGAAAACTGACTTCCGAAGGATGTTAGTAACATTTGGTAGGAAGAGTTTGGGAGCCACTGACAAAATATGAAAATTTGGAAAAACATTTGATCTCTCAGGGTCTCAGTTTCCTTATCAATAAAATGAGGGTAATTATCTTTAACTTGCAATGTGGTAAGGAGTAAGGAGAATAGTAAAGTGCCAACCCCATAGCAGTGAACCTGTAAGAGTTCATTTGAGACTCCCTCCAATTTTACCTGCTTGTTTTCTTCAATTATCTTCTTCCTCTTTTTCTCAAGTTGGTTGTAATTTTCTTTTATTTCACATGTTTCTTTTTCTCTTCTTTTTCTGTCTCTCCATTTGTCATCCTGTTTTAGTTATAATTTAGTCTTTTCATCAATGTTGTTGAGATGTAATTTACAGATAATAAAATACATACGTTTTAACTGTGCAGAGGATAAGTTTTGAAAAATGTATACATGTGGATCCACCATAAAATCACACTATTGAACATTTCCGTCTTGCTACAAAAGGTAGCTTTGTACTTCTTTTTAGTCCATCCTTATCCCACTATCTTAGAGTTGATCTGGTTTCTATCACCATAGATTAGATTGTTTTTTTTCCTAGAGTTTCCTATGAATATAATCCTACAGTATACACTCTGTTCTATCTGACTTTTCTCTCAATGTAATGTTTCTGAGATTATTTGTGTTGTTCCATGCACCAGTATTGTGTGCCTTTTTTATTGCTGTGCAGTATTTTATTGTATGAATGTACTACGATTTGTTTCTCCATTTATTAGATGTTGGAGATTTAATTGTTTCCAAATTTTAGCTGTTATGAATAAATCTGCTATGACATTTATGTACAAGTGTGTGGGTGGACAGTCTTCATTTCTTCTGCAGTAGAATTGATGAATCATATGTTAAGTGCATGTTTAACTTTATAAGAAAACGCCAATATCATGTTGTACTCTACCTAAAAAGTATGCAAGTTTCAGTTGCTCTACATTCTCTCCAACACTGGGCATTGTCAGGCTTTTTTTCATTTTAGTTGACTTGCAGGTGTGAAGTAATAAAAGTATCTCATGATTTAATTTGCATTTTCCTGATGACTAATGATGTCAAGCAGCATTTCATGCTTTAATGGCCTTTTGTATACTTTTTTCTGAAGGTTTTGTTAAAATATTTTATCCATTTTTAATTGGGTTGTTTTCCTATTACTGAATTTTTTAAGTAGGTGAATTTTATAAGTAGGTGTAAGTAGAACTTACATTTTGGATGTAAGTTCTTTCTTAAATATATGAATTGTGAATATTTTCTCCCAATTTGTTTTCTTTAGGTCACTTTTCAAAGGGAAGTTTTAAATTTTGATGAAAGCAAATTTAATTATTTTTTCTTTTGTAGTGCTCTTGTGTCCTATCTAAGAAAGCTTTGCCAACTCCAAGGTTGCAAAGACTCATATATTTTTCCCAACTGGTAAACTTTTAGGTTTCACATTTAGGACTACAGTCCATTTCAAGTTATTTTTTTCACATGATATAAAGTATGTCTCATTTTTTCTCCATATAGATACCCAGTTCTACTACCATCTGTTGAAGTCTTTCTTTTCCCCCATTGAATTACTTTGTCACCTTTTTCAAAAACAATATGAGCGTATATATGTGGTGAATTTTTGTCCCATTATCTATACGTCTATTCTTATACCGATAACAAACTCACTTGATTATTGTGGCTTTATAATAAGTCTTAAAATCAGGTGTATTGCTTTTCTTTTTCCAATATAATATTTTGGGTACATTAGACCCATTGCATTTCCATATGAATTTTAGAATCTGCTTGCTAATTTCTACAAAAATGCCTGCTGCGATTTTCATTGGGAGTGCATTAAATCTAATTGGGGAAAATTAGCATCTTAAAAATATTGTCTTCATATCCAAGCATGATATATATCTTCATTTATTTAGGTCTTATTAATTTTGTTTTATTATGTTAATATGATGATTTATATCAACTGATGTTTAAAATTTTATGCATTTCTGAAATGAATTTGTGTAATAATACCATTTGGTCATGGTTCATTATCTCATTTTTTTTTTTTCTGGATTTAATTTGATAGTATTTTCTCTTTGGAAAGGTTTTAAATTGGAATTCAATTTTTAAAACTGGTATACGAGTAAGGCTATTTAAAGTTTTTATTTCTGCTTGAGTTTGATTTTTTTTGGTAATTTGTGCCTTTTAACGAACTTTTTTGTTTCCTCTGGTTTGTGAAATTTATTGGCATAAATTTGTTCATCATATTCCTTTATTATTCTTATATATTCAAGGTCTATAGTGAAATACCCTTTCATTTCTGATATTGGTAAGTTGTGTCTGCTCTCCTTTCACTTGTTCAGTTTACATAGGGGTTTATCAATTTTATTGATTATTTCAAAATACCAGCTTTTGATTTCATTGAGCTTTGTTTTTTTTTTTTCCTATTTCCCTGATTTCCACTCTTATCTTTATTATTTCCTTCCTTTTACTTACCTTGGGTTTACTTGACTGTTCTTTTTCTAGTTTTTTAAAGGGTAAATTTAGATAATTGATATCAGACTTTTTTTTTCCCTCCAAAATAATCATTTAATGATTTATCGTTTCCTCTAAGACAGTGCTGGCCAATATACCTTTCTGTGACAGTGAAAATGTTCTCTGTAGTGTTTAATAAAGTACTCCCTAGCCTCATAAAACTATTGACTGCTTGAAATATGGCTAGTGTGACTGAAGAAACAAAATTTTATTTTATAAATTTTAAATAATTAAAATGTAAATACTTATATATGTCTGGGGGTGACTACTGCATTGGAAAGCACATCTCTAAATACCATTGCATCTCCCAAATTTTGATATGTGTGTTTATTTTCATTCAGTTCAAAGTATTTTCTAAGTTCTCTGGTGATTTCTTATTAAACTCATGGATTGCTTACACTAAATGTACTGTGTAGTTTTCAAATATTTGGGGATTTTTATTTTTATTTTTTAATTTAGTACCAGTTTGTTCAGAGAACATGCTGGTATACGATTTCAATTTTTAAAAAATGTATTGAAATTTGTTTTATTAAATAGTGTACTTTGGTGAATCAACCATATGCACTTAAGAAGATTGTATGTGTATCCTGCAGTTTTCGTAAAATAATTTATTTATTTCAATCAGTCAATTTGCTTGATGATATTGTTGAAGTATCTTATATCTCTACTGATTTTTAGTCTGCATATTTTATCAGTTACTGAGAGAGGAGTTTTTAGTCTCTATTGTAATTGTGGGTTTTTCTTTTCCTTTTAGCTGTTCTTTCAGTTTTTGTTTCATGTATTTTGAAGCTCTGTTACTCTATGTATACACAATTAGGATTATTATATATTCTTGAAGAATTAACCCCTTTATCATTATGAAATAAACCTCTTTACCCATTGTAATAATCCTTGTTTTGAAGTCTACATTGTCTGGCTTTAATTCAGTCACTCCAGCTTTATTTTGATTGTTATTTGTAACATACATCTTTTTCATATTTTTTCTTTTAACCTATTGGTCTCTTTATATTTAAGGTGAGTTTGCTGAAGACAGCCTATAGTTGAATCTTGCTTTTTTATTCAGTCCAACAACCTCTGACTTTTAATTGTAGAGTTTAGACTATTTACATTTAGTGTATTTATTGATATGTTTGAGGTTAAATCTAACAATTTGCAATTTGTTTTTTATCTGTTCCTTTTTTATTTTTTATTTTTTTTTCTGGCCGCCTTTTAGATTAAGTCATTATTTTTACTCTTCCATTTTATTTCCACTAGTAGCTTATTCGCTATACTTTTGTGTTTCATCTTTTAAAGTGTTGGCTCTAAGCTTTACAATATGCATTTTAAACTTAACACAGTCGGTCTTTAAATTACACCACAAGACTTCACATATAACGGTATAACTTTTTTACCTTTCTTCTCTCTTTTGTGGCATCAGTGTTACTTCTGCATATATTACATGGGAGTTCAGTCACATGTATGTCATGTTAGGCCACTTGATATTATTCCACATGTCACTGAGGATTCTCCTCCTCCTTCTTTCTCTTTAGTCTTCTTCTTCTCTATGCTGTATTTTGGAGAATTTATATTGCTTTGTCCCCCCCAGTTTCTAATCTGTTAATCCTAACCAACAAAGTTTTTATTTCAGATGTTACAGTTTTCATCTGTAGAAGTTCCTTGTTGGTTCTTTTTTTATATTTTCCATTTTCCTCCTCTCTGTACTTGTTTTTCCCTGAATTCTCAAACATAATAATCATAGCTGTCTTAAAGTTCCTGTTGACTAATTCCACATCTCTGTAATTTCTAGATTTGTTACTATGTGAGACTGACTTTCCTCCTGGTTATTGGTTACATTTCCTCTTTTTTATACACATGCAGTGAATTTTTATTGAATTCTGCACATTGTAAATTTTATGTTATTTGAGTGATGGGTTTGTTTTATTCTTTTAAAAAGTGTGTTTGTTTGGCTTTGTTTTGGAAGTTGTTAAGGTTATAGGCAGATCAATTTGACTCTTTCAAGGATTATTTTTAAAAGACTTTATTAGGAATGTCTAGAGTAGACATTACTTTATGGCTAGTTAAGCACTACTATGATGGGTTGATTCTTTTGTCGTCTCTACTGAATGCCCTTTCTATTTAACAAGGGCTTTTCTCTCTGACTTTTTTGAACTCAAAATATTTCCAGTCATGTGTGAACTCTGGGGCTGTTCTGTTTGCAGCTCCCTGGCAATTGTTTTCCCCTTAGAAATTTTTCTTTGCACAGACTTGCAAAATTTCACCCAATGAGTGTGCAGATTGATGTTTAGCCAAATACTAAAGGGGACCCTATGAATATTTTTGAAACTCTTTCTCTTCTCCATTATTCTTCCATGCACACTCCAATGTCAATATCTTGAAGACTTTTCTCCTTGGCTGGTCAAATTCTTTAGCAAAAACTGTTATAATCTTTGACCTGAAGAGTATATGACAGACTGCCAATGTTCAGGAATCCAAATGGGTCTAAAGGCAGAGAGTCACAACATTTAATTTGCAAACTTTTACACATTCCCTTTTTTTGGTTTTCAGGTTAGGACACCGACTGTCAACTATCTGGAGTCACCAGCTAGAGACATTCTATTTTTCCTTCCCCAGAGAATAAACTCTGGTCTTCTCCCGAGAGAGAGGGGACCTTGGAGGGTAACTGTTTCTTAAGCAGACTTGGAAACAACCATCCTGATTTTTAACCTCACCTTCACACCATTTCTGGAAATACCTAGCGTCAGTAATTCCTGAGTCTTTGAGGGCTGTGCAGTGTGAAATGAGTTGCTTCTCAGCTCTTCTCACTACCAGTTTAGGATTTAGCTTCTTGGGTCTGCTAAGGCATCCATCTGTTTCTAGCTTCTGAAAATTTGTGGCTGGAGTCTTTTCTCCTATTGTCTTTGTGGTATTCTTTTCCAAATATCTTTCTCATAGAAGGTAAATGTTTCCTTGAAGGTCTACTCTTCCCTTTCTCTAACAAATAGAGATGTTGACCAAATTAAGTCTAAGGGTAATTCTACTGTTCCTGGTATCTTAGAAAAATTTAGGTTTCCTCAATGTGTTTGTTACATAATAGAATTTGTGTCTCTTAATGTGTTGACTCTGGCTTACTGAAGGATTACAAAAGACTACACTTAGTATTCTATGTAAGATAAGATCTTATTCATGAATTTTTACTCCTTACAAATACAGTATAGTAGATTGGAAAATCCGTCAGTTGATTTGATTGTTTTTCTCTGCACTCAGCTTCTAAGTGAGAGAAATGTTCAAATATAACAACCATGTCAGAAATTTAGTTAAAATAAACATTCTGATATGTGTCCTGGGGATGAAGAGAGGTGGGGTCACATTCTACTCTTTCATAGCTAAATGGCAAAGAGAATTGATGTTCTGAATGATAATCTTAAGACATTATAATGTCTCCTATCAAATAAATTATGTTCGATCTTTAATGTATAAGCTAGAACTTTAGGCATTTTAGATAAGGTTTTAACAATGAGAGTAAAACATGAAGCGATTACAGCTTAACCGTAAGCCATTCACCAGAATGCTTAATTCCCCAAAGTTATTCTAGCTTTATGGCACAGAAGTAAATAAGTGAAGAATTTTCCAGAATATTTAACTAGGGGTTGTGCTCAGTTGGAAGAAGTTGAGCCTACAGAATTGTAGGCTTGAACCCACATTTACAGCAGCAAACTATTTTTCACCCAGAATATTTTTTAGTAATTGCTTTGCAGTTACTGTCTCTAATGAAACTTTTAGAATCACAATGAATAACCGAAGCAATCTTCGATGGAAAATCAATACTTCACATGGCAATTCAAAAAAAATCTCAAGAAAACATTTTTGAGACAGTTAGACCTTCATCTCTGAGTTCTTGGTGACTTAAACTAGTATGAAACAGAGTCCTTGCCTTTGAGGGTCTTTCAGTATAGTCAAGGAGAAAGACATTGTGTATAAATATTACTTAAAGTAGGAGGGAAAATGCCATGTTAGTAGTAGGGAGGTAATGACTCTGGGAGTAATATAAAGTAGGCATGAGAACTTCATTCAAGACCCAAGTGGATCCACCTAACCAGAGGAGGAATTAATTAAGGTGATTTTTGCTTTTGCTTCTTCACGCATCCTTAGGTTTTGGGTGGCAGGAACTCAGAGGAGTAGTTTAGATGTAGCAATTTGGAATATAGTGGCAGCTCCAATAGTCATTTTAGTGCACAGTTTGGGTTTCCTAAATTTAATGAACATCATATTTTATATACAGTAATATATATTTCATATATGTGTATATATTAATCAGGTTTATTCTGGTGACAGAAACCTATTTTAAACTACTTAAAGAAAAAGAAAGTCTATTGACCAATGTGCTTGGCAAGGTCAATGATAGAATGGATCAGGTAGGATTAGATGTAGATGCTCAGATAATGTCATTAGAAATTTCTTTCTTTTTGTCTCTTGGTTCTGCTTTCCTTCATGTGGGCTTGATTTTAAAGCAGGCTTTTTCTATATGGTGGGAATTATGGTCATCAGCTTGGGTCTTATGTGGCTGTACAGCTTTCCATCTCAGATTTGAGAACCTTCATTCTTAGCACTCATATATAAGCAGTGTCTGGGAGGGACTCTGATTGTCTGCTTTGTGGACCAAACATGGTGGACAGAGGATGATTGACTGAGTCTTAATCACACTGGAAGTGGAACTTGAGCCTGGTGTATTAGACCACTCTGCCATCCTGACACTCTTAGTCTTAATCACCTGAGATAACGGAAGAGCGGTTTCTCAGTGAAAAGGTGTGGTGGGAATGGAGAGTCAGGAAGTTGTTACAGACCTGAAATTACTTGTTTAGCTTTTTTGTTTATTTTATTCTAATAAACAATTAAATGTGGCTGTTCCTTGAGTTTCAGGTTGTATATAGTAAGAGACACTGACTTAGACATGGGTGAAAAAAGGAGAGTTACAGTTGAGGATATTACACATTTTAGATATGAATTATCCCATCTTTTAGGTATTTCCTGTCATCAAAGACCCCACTCTTGAAACTGTTACTTCTTATGGACCCAGCTCCTACCATGACCATTAACAAATCTGGCACTCACAACCATAATGTGCTAATAGAGAGGGTGAAGACTAGGTATGTACAGGATCTCAGGACGATTTTGTTCATGTTTCCCAGGAGTCTTTTAAGTATTCACACTTCTTCCTTTTTTTTCCTGGAGATTCAGAAGCGTAGGGAATTGTACTTACTGAAGTCCAATCTGTAAGACCTTGGTAGCCTGAATTCAAGAACCAAATCTTCTGAATTCCATTTTCAGGAGGAAAAAAGTACTCATGGACAGAGGAATGCAAGTGGTTCAAAATCCAGGCAAAAGACCAAAGCTTTGAAGCCTGCAAGAGCTGAAAGGACAGGGAAAACACCAAGACTCCGGGACAAGAAAAACCTTGATGACTGTTATAGATTTTCTGATTTGGGGTTTTTAGGTGGCTGAGGTATAAATGAAGGAATCAAAGACAGAGAGAGGCAGTGACTGGGAAAACATGGCTTGGAAATGTAAATCTCTGGCATGTAAACCAATGTAAATTTCCAGCATCAGAAATTTCGCTTAGACTTCTGTTGGATATTTAGTAGTGACTGTCTTGAGCAATGTGTTGAGAGGGTTTCAGAAGCTGTGGGAAACAGAGCTGTGATTAGTTCAAAAGATCAGCCAGGGGATTGAGCATGGTAGCAGATGTTTAGCTCCAGTAATTCTCTCAAGGGTATTTGGTAGAGTGGTCTAAGGAAATACCCAGAAATTAAAGTAAACACAAATATTTAGATTGCTGGGTGAATAGGAAATCAGAATTATAAAATGTTTTAATCTGTAAAATGCTGTAGGAATTAAAATGAGAAACACATTAGTAGATTCCTTAAGATTGCTGGTTGGGGGTGGGGTTTAGGGGAAACCATGAAGAAATACATTAAAAGAATGATGTCGGTCACTTCAAATATCACTTGTGAGTTTTTTGGAAAGAATTTGTGCTTAGTAACCAAACAAATACAAGGACTATTAGAACAGACAGCTATTTAGCAATCAGCTCTTGCCTAATCTTATTTGTCAGCTTCAGTTGCCACTCAATCAATTTAAGGATGCTAATTTATATATGAAATAACAGTTTCCAAGCACCTCTTAGAGTGTTTTCTTTCATTCAGCAATCAAATATTTATTGAGTACCTACTATATGTCAGATGTGCCAGGCTCTGGAATACAAGGCTGTTTATGATTCATTCTCTCCCTATGTGGAGTACAAATGCAACATTTCAGTGTAATAGCCACAGAGCTACAAGAACAGAGCGGAGAGATGCACCCTGCCTTCGGATTTAGAGAACACTTCACAGAGGAGGTAACATTTGAGAGGCTTATAAGGGTCGACTAAATGCTGTTGGCTCCATAATTTCCCCTGATTCACCTGTGGGCTTTAAATTAAAAAAATTTTGTTAAAAACTGAGCTTCTTTATAGATAAGGTGTAACAAAGAGCTAAACCAAGAAAGAATGAGATAAAAAGAGAGAATGTGCCTAGTTTAGCAGAATGTTGAACATCAAAGGAAGAGTTACAAACCTTTGAGTAAATAGAATAATCTAATTATATATTATGTGGCGACAGCTCCTCTTTCTTTTTATTATTGTAGTAAGAATACAAGGTGAAACCTATCCTCTTCACAAATATTGAAGTGTACGTACAGTACTGTTCACTACCATAGGCACAATGTTGTACAGCAGATACCTAGAATTCACTCGTTGTTTTGCATAACTATACCCCTTGTACAGCAACTCCTTGTTTTCTTCTCCCCGCAGTCTCTGCAGTCACCATTCTACTCTGTTTCTATGAGCTTAACTATTTTAGGGACCTCATATAAGTAAAATGATGTAATATTTGTCCTTGTGTGACTGACATTTCACTTAGCATGATGTCCTTCCGGTTCATCCATGTTGTTGCATATAGTAGGATTGCCTTCTTTTTTAAGGCAAATATATATATATATATATTACATTTTCTTAACCCATTCATCCATCCATAAACATCTAGCTTGGCTCTTGTGAATAATGGTGAAAGGAACACGAGAGTGTATATATCTGAATGTCAGGACTGATCTTTACAACGTGGTGGCTCTTTCTGTTGCGACCGAGACTCTGAAATCTTAGAATATTCTCCAACATACGACTACATTAAAATCAATCAAGTCACTTTCAAAGCCAGGCTCCACTCCTTTTGAGTGGTACTGCTGGAGCATCTGAAATTTGAACCTACGAAGAGACAGTAATATGGAATAAGAGAACATCAAGCTCAGTTTCTCTGAGAAGGTCTGCAATCAACTAAGTTTGGATAATATGCTATGTCTTCTCTCTTGGGATTCCCCTTGCACATTAATGTATTAAAGGTACTGAGAAGTTCTGTGTTAAGAAGCCTATTAACCAAATGTTACCCAAAGGAACTTAGGCCCAGAATGCTTTTCTCATCTTTTAAACTCTCATTTCCAACTTAACATTTGGAAAATTGATTACTTTGTTCCACAAACTGGCTTCCTTTCCTAAGCTTCCCAGTACAATAAAATTACTTTCTTAGTTCTCCAGGTTCAAAATCTTGAAACTTCTATTTCATTCCTTTCATAAAGTATCTCACAAAAATGCTGCTGATTCTTTCAAAATTCCTCAAAACATTTTATGTCCTCAACCATTCCCTCTATTTCCCATCAAAGTTTTAAAGGTCTTAAAGGAAAAGACTGTAACGAATTATTTTTGGATTCCCCTTGAACCTTAGAAAGATGTTGACTTGTGAAGGTCAAGGTTGTCATCAACGCTCCTCAGCTCCTTCTGTACGTTCATTGATACTACTGCTTGTTGTATTTGCTACGGTAAAGGCTTAGTATAATAAAGAGACCCTCACAATACAGTGGGTTAAATAAGATGTTAGTTTATTATACTCTCATGTGATACTCTGGCTGGTCTAGGTTGGCGAGGCAGTTATTCTCTGTGAGGATATTCAGAAATCCATGTTTCTTCTAATTATTGCTCCACCAGTCCCCAGGGCAAGCATGGTTCTCAACTGCATGGTTGAAGCTGAGTCACATGTCATGTCTTCATGGGAAGAGGAAAAGCCAAATACCAAGAAAGCTGTTTGTCTTCAAGTTAAAAATGACTTAGAAGTGCCACACATCACAGAAGTCGGCCCAAACTAGATCACATGGTGACATCTAGCTGTGACCAAGAAGACTGGGGAATATATTGTCCAGCTTCTTGGCCATGTATGCAAGAAGAGGAGTAAAATGGAGCTTGGGACAACTAATATTTGGCCACACTGTCTTCTCTGTACTCTGCCACAAAATACTTTAATCTTTTATTCATTTGTTCATTCATTCTGTCAATCATATATTTGTTTAGTCAGTCAATATATGTTTAAGTGCCTACCCTGTTTTATTCTGTTTTCTTAAAAAGGTTCTTACAAAGTTTAATAAGTGAGGGGTGTTTGAAACTCCCTGAAGAATTTGGGGGAGATATTCTTGGAATGGGGACTACTTAATCTTTCTTATGAGTGAGGTTACCTCTATGGGAGTGCTCACACTTCCTGCACATCAAAGGAGGCTACTGTTGTGGCTGAAAAAAGGTTGTTTGAAGAGAAGCTTGTTGAATGGGTAGATAGAAGTACTTTAGATGCATCTCTTTCCTTCTGAAACGTGGGTAGAGAGAAGAAAAATGTGGGCCAAGTTTTTTAGCAGAACTTTCATAATTGTTTCCATTTCATGTTCTAACATCCCTTTCCTAGTTAAATGTTATTTTAATTACCTCCAGAACCTGTCACCTATTGCCCAGCCTATGGGAAGTTGGTCAATAGATATACATAAATTAATGTAAAAGGTTTGCCAAGACAAACACCTAGATGTTTCCAAATCAAACATACAGTCATATTCTGTCCATTCTTTTTTTTTTTTTTTCAGTTACAGTTGACATTCCATGTAATACTGGTTTGGTGGTAAGGAACTCCTTTATCTTTTTGTTGTCTGGGAAGCTCTTTCTCTGTCTTTTGATTTTAAATGATAGTCTTGCTAGGTATTCTTGGTTGTAGCTCCTTGTTTTTCATCACTTTGAATACTTCATGGCAATCTTTCTGGCCTGCAAAGTTTCTCTTGAGAAATCAGCCGACAGCCTTATGGAGCTCCCTTGTAGGTAACTAACTGCTTTTCTCTTGCTGCTTTTAACATTCTCTTTGTCTTTAACCTTTGCCATTTTAATCATAATGTGTCTTGGTGTGGGCCTGTTTGGATTCATCTTGTTTGGGACTCTCTGTGCTTTTGGGGCTTCTATGTCTATTTCCTTCACTAGGTTAGGAAAACTTTCAGTCATTATTCCTTCAAATAGGTTTTCAATTCCTTGCTCTCTCTCTCCTTCTAGTACCCGTATGATGTGAATGGTTTTATGCTTGATGTTGTCCCAGAGGTCTCTCAAGCTATCCTCATTTTTTTAAGATTCTTTTTTCTTTTTGCTGTTCTGATTGGGTGTTTTCTGCTACCTTGTCTGTCTTCCAAATCACTGATTCAACCCTCTGCTTCATCTAGTCTGCTGGTGATTCCTTCTAGTACATTCTACATTTCAATTAATGTAAGAAATGTCTATCAGGAATATGTTTTCTTCTCCTAGCTGCCAAAAAGTTTTTTAAGTGTGATGTCACCTATATCAACAAAAGTCTCGTGGGTGGGGCATAAGCTTACAGGATGTAAACTTGCCTTGTCCCCTTCCCAACCTTATTCTACTAAGTTATATGTAACATTGTGAAGTAGTAAGTGGTTTGGTGCTCTTGCACCTCTGTTTTTCATGTCCTGTTTCTGTAGGGTACCAGGCTAGACTTCTGAAGGGGATTCCAAATCTTCCATGATGTAGTCAAATGCAGTTTTGCTATGGTTGCTTTCTTGGTTACACTCTGAACATATTTTTCTTTGCCCTGATTAGGTATGGGTAGAGCAGGGACCCACAAACTATGGCTTGCGGGCCAAATCTAGTCTGCTGTCTGTTTTGGTAAGTAAAGTTTCATTGGAACACAGCCATGCCCATTTGTTTACATATTGTTTAGGGATACTTTCTTGCTGTGACGGCAGAGTTGAATGGTTGCAGCCAAGACCCTGTAGCCAGCAAAACTCAACATATAATCTGGCCCTTTACAGTAGAAGCTTGCTGACCCCTGGTCTTTTTTTCCAACCTAGGAGACATTAGGAAGAGTCTAGGAGCTAGCTACTCCAAGTATGGACTGTAGACCAGGAGCAACAACATCAAGGAATTTATTATGAATACAGAAATCTTGGGCCAACCCCAGACCTCATGCATCAGAAACTGAATTTTAACATGATCTTCAGGTGATTTTTGTGTACATCAAAGTTGGAGAATGCTGATCTACCATGTTTCCCCCAAAATAAGACCTAGCCGGACAATCAGCTCTAATGTGTCTTTTGGAGCAAAAATTAATATAAGACCTGATATTATATTATATTATATTATATTTTATTATATTATACCTAGTATTATATTATATTATACTATATTATATTATTATATTATACCTGGTCTTACATTATAGTAAGATAAGACCAGGTCTTATATTAATTTTTGCTCCAAAAGACGCATTAGAGCTGATTGTCCAGCTAGGTATTATTTTCGGGGAAACACGGTATGTGCCTCAGGAGACTGAGGAAAATACCTAAAGCATTCACTCTTGAGAAATCATTGCCTCTAAGATGTACAAAAAGTTTGGTGGTGGCCTAACATTTATGGCTTTCAGGAGTATCACTATGAAAACAAGCCATGCTTCTTAACCCCAAAGAATAAAACCTTAACAATAAAATTTGGGACTATGGCAACTGACAGAGTGAGTATTTTGGGGTCAGGGAGACTCCAAATATTGCACAAATCACAGTATTAGGCAGCCACATACTTTGACTATGAAGGAGGCCAACCCTGAACATTTTTTGAGCCAAAGAGGGATTAGTCGTGCTGGTCAGAAGCATTTGCTGTTTTATTAACTCCCTTAGTGCTCCATTTTATTACAACGACAGAATTATCTGCTCCTTCTTTGTCTACCTCACTTTTTCTGATTTCTTTTCCCATATGGCTGCAGTTGGTAATAATAGATTTGAGGGGGAGAGGTCTGGTTAATTAAAAAAAAATTATTTGTTATCCATAATTTATTTAGGTGACTCTAAAAAATGTCATGCAAAACAAGGCTGTTTTTCTACTGTTTTTGAGACGTCACACTGAAGACAATTCCTGGAACCCTGCAAGAATCATATTGAGCAGTGGAACAGCGGGATAGTGCCTGTTCCAGTACAAGGAATAAGTTGATTGCCATCAAACAATGCTACTACGTGAATATCAGTAAGAGCTGTAGAATATTCTGTAAGCTACTTAAGTGGTAAGGCAGTGAATGTTTGCAATCGCACATGGTGTTCCTCTTTAGAGCAGGAGATGTGTTTACCTTTCCCAAACAATCTAACATAAAATCTGAAAATGGATACAGAGTGCTCTCTTTTGTGGTAAAGGAGCAGTTCCAGTGTGTCAACCTGGGAAATTTAATAAATATCATCATCGTAATATTTTGTCACAGCGAGGAACATACAAAAAGTTGATTTTGTTTGTTTTTGATGCTGTTGCTTTGCTCAAGATTTTTATTTCACTAACCTTGGGTTCAGATTCCTTTATCAAAGAGAAAAGAGCGCCCTACATTTATTAGCTTATTAATTTGGATAAAAGTACATTTTGTATGTTTTGAAACCTGAGAAGAGTAGCCCTATTCACTTCAATCCACAACTATAACAGGGGACATGGATGGTTTAAAAACCATGGTTTTTCTGCTTTTACTAAACCCATTTCAATAGTTAGTCAATAATAATTTTGACTGATTTTGATAAATTCTTCTTTATCTCACTTTACCATTTCCCTAATGCAGATTCAAATGTGTCAGTTAAAATAAAATGTGTGTCTAAAAGGAAAAAAGAGAAACAGGAGAGACTTGGATACCCTAAAATGGATATTCAGGCCCTTGAAACATAAAGCTGGCTGTATAGATTCATTGATGTGCTCTCTCAGCAGGCAGGGTTGGGGATGCTGGCCCAAAGGGGTTTACAAACGAAATTTCTGTTGCGCTCCCTGGTTCCCCTGAATGACTCGGTGCCCCATAGCTCAAGGAGCATATATACAGATTGAAGATTCTGGACTGTTGCAAGTTGTTCTCATCAAATCCTTTGCTGTTATAAATGTACTTTCCGTATTTGGGGAACAGAGACTACCTATATTTAAGGAATGTCCATATTTAAGGAATGTCCACTTCCTCTTCCTGCAGCAGGCTGTTCTGATCCAAATAAATTCTGTGAATGGGTGGAACTCATGCTCTTTCCTTGCCTAGTAACCCTTTTAAAATTATCTAAGATTCTTAAAAGAAAGAAAATTTTATTGAAATGCAGTTGCCAAACACTTTAAGTTTATCAATGTAGTAAATATAAGAGAATACATTTACAACACAGACTAATTAAAATTATTTTTTTAAAATAAAAAAAGAAAAAAAAAGAAAAGTATCTAAGATTTTAGTTCACAAATAGTACCTGCTCTGGGCCAGGTCCTGTGTCGGCACGTGTTCTTTCAGTTACTTCTTACAACTACCCTGTAGGGTAGATATTATTAGACAATTTACAGGTGAGGAAACAGACTCACAGAGGGTATTCTAGCCACTACACCATGCTGCATTGTGTTATGAGTGAGTTAAAAAGACCTCCTTTATTTATTCATTCATTACAAATGTGAGTTGTTGTTTTTCTTGTTTTAAATCTCCTTTATTAATTTTACTTGGCTTTAAGAGCATACTTGCTATATATGGGCCTATGTGAATTGGCTTAGGCAGAGCTGTTGCTCTGAACGTTTATATTTCATGACAGACATAATAGGCAGGGAGATGACAGAATAACTGTAAGGCAATGACAAATGTGCTCATTAACTACAACAGCTCACTAATTGAAGAATCTCAAATTTTGGAAAATAATATCCATCCAGTAAGTAAAAATGAACCTCTCACTATCCAAAAGTGACTGAGTCTATTTACTAAAGCTCATGTATTTTATTTGTAGGAAAACCATTCAGGTCCTCACTTTGAGCCAATTTTCTTTTATCTCACACAGACTTTTAATATGATTGGTTATCTGCTTGTAGCCTACAGTAAAAAAGGAACTTTATCCTTGGGCTTTGGATAGACAAAAGAAGAGATTAGATTACCCAAAAAAACCTTAATAATTTTGCTGAGGCCTGATTTTGTACACCTGAACTGGGAGATAACACAGAAAATGTGGTTAACAACACAAGTGTTTAAAACATACACATTTGATTTGACTTTCCCATGAAGTGTATGATTGAGTTTAAGTCTGTTTTCAAAACCACCATACCTTTCATTAAAAATAACTGAATCCTTTACCTCTTTGCTCCACCCCCTTTCATCTCTCATTGGTTGGTGTGCACTGATACGGCTTTAGTGTGTCGATAATAACTGCAGTCAATTGTTAACTATAAAGTTTCTACAAACAAAGAGAGTGGCTTTTAATCTTACATCCTCACAGTTTCACAGGGACATGGATTCAGGTGGAAAATATCAGCTTAGACTCTCACCATCTTTTGGCAAAACAGTACTTCCTGGAGGCCTGCCTAAGTTGCTTCATGTTGTTGTCAGTAGATGAGGCTTCTCCAGGGAACAGCTATACTAATGAGAAAGGAGACCCTAAGAATCAGAAGTGGAACCTATAGGCACACTAAATTCAGTGGTGAAATTGCTAGCCATCTGGACAGAGGGATTGTGAATCTCGGCTTAAGAATGTCCATTTCCAGGTGGTGCATGGGTTATTTTGTTAACTTGTGAATAATTTATATATCTATATCTATATCGATATCGATATAGATAGATCGATAGATATAGATAGCTATCGATCTATCTAAATATTTCTGAGAGTGGATTTATAAAATAGTATCCAATGGTGGCTTTGTTCTTGAAGGGGGGAAAGAAGTAAAAAAGGGTACCAAGAGGACTTCATTTTGACATTTTAAAGAATTATAATGTTAGTTACCTAAGGAATCTGAAGCTGAGATATCACCTACAAACTCTTCTTTTTCTTTGAATGAAGTAGGAAAGAGATGTGTAATGTTCTTGTCACTTTTAAGAATCACATATATGGACACAGAACAATTTAGAATCTTAAGCAGGGTAGCAGAGTAAGACAAAATGGAGAGAGCTAGAAATATAATACAAGACAAAGAATAATATATTTGGTATGACTCTCAATGAGTTTCTGTGTCTAATTAAAAAAACAACAACTTACATTTCTAATTTAAAAAAAACTTATACTTGAAATCAAATTTTTAGGTTTAATGTAGTTTTGAATTTAAAGCAATTGAAAGAATTGAGAATTTATTTACCCAGTGATTAAGTGTCTAAGGCATAATTGCCTTGAAATGATAAACATGGACGAGACTTGTATTACAAAGTTTCCCAACTGAATTTCTCCTTTGACCACTATGAATAAAATCATATTTTGCATTTTCTAGGATTTTATACAGTTTTAGATGATCCAAATATTTTTACCTTACCTTTTTATCTCATAATGCTCAGTTCATAAAATCATCATCATCTCTATCACCACCAACACCATCATCATCTTCAATGTTGTCATCATTATTATTGAGAAAGTGTTAAACTCTTGACATGTATTAACTCATTGGTAACTCCCAATATTCCAATGAGGTAGATATTAATATTATTATCCTGATTTTTCTGATGAGGAAACTGAGGAAGAAAAAGTGAATAATTTGCTCAAATTTACACAACTAATATATATTCCTGAATAGGATAATCTCTTAAACATTGTATATTGCCTAACATCTGGTGAGATCTTAGGGAAAAAATTGTAATTTTAGCCCTTTATTTTGCAAAATGAGGGAGCTTAGGGCCTCAGAGAAGAACTGACTTTCCTTTGGCACTCAGCCAGTTCTTGACAGAGCTTTGAACTCACATTTCCTTGTTTCCAGTACAACGATCCTTCTAATATTATACATTGCCCTTATTTCCTGGGTAATACAATCTTTACCAGAAGGTGCACTTCATAGGAGAAAAATGTAGAATAGATAAATGTTTATTTATTCTCTTCCATAAATAAAATGTTTGGTAGGGATGGAAATAACCTATTTATTAAAATAGGATTCCTGGAATATTTTTATATTCATTTCTACCTGTGAGGCTCTGTTAACCTGGCTGTTTCATGGATGGCATAGAATGTCAACCATCTTTAGTCTTTAGGGAAGCCATTTTATCACCAATGTCCTTAATTATTAAGGGGTATAGTCCATTCCCTTTAATATCATTAATAAAACAGTCATATTGAGTTATATTGCAAAAATACATAGTATACATTCCTCATATTTAAAACAATGAAGTTAAATATGCATATCCCTGGAACAAAGTTGAACAGTACTTGAGTAATTTTGAACAGGACTTGATTTACCGTCTTCAGTCCTTGGAGGATTTCATTCCCATCCAGGACTAGTTTTTTACACATATGTAAGATACGTGACTTGAATGCGGAAAACTCATTGTTGGTTAATATCTGTTAAATACAACTAAAGATTCAAGTACGCTACAAACCATATGGAAAACATGCTTTCTCCCCATTAATAGCTGGCATTCTAAAAAATCTGAAAAGGAAGGTTTTCTAGTATTTTAGGGTGCTCAATGGCAATTAATTGTGAAAACTAAACAAGAGCCTTCCTATAAACTCTGTTAATTGCAGAACAGCATTTCTGTATGAAATTGAATTAATTTTCATCCTTCTTTGTGGTGAGGAATTTAGATTATGAAGTACCCAAAGGACTTCATTATGAGGCAGGTTCACTTATAAGCAGAGCATCAATCCATCTATTTTGCTTGAGCAAGACTCAAACTTATGGATAAAATATGCCCTTGGGGTAAAGCAGATGCCTTGAAAAGTTGCATTAATAACATGTCGAGTAACTGTTTATGATTCATGAGCTAAGCGGGGTTATTTTCCTGTGGCTCACCAGACCATCTGTAAATTGGCCTGACACCGGGCTTCAAAAGAATAAATACATAGTAAAACATCCTGAGTTAGAGTTGAGGCTGTTTTCTTGACTTAATTTGAAATCCCAGTGTTTTTGTTTTTAACCCGATTCGAGTACCTTTTTATTTTAAGCTGTTTACCAAACATTTCATTGAGGTCTAAATGTTGACTGTAGGTTAATGTCAGTATATAAACATTAACATGTGGTAAACAAGTAAATGTTTCTCATTTAATTTATATACATTTCCTAATGTTTGAGTATATTGAGTATATTAATTAGAAAACAAGCATGTCTGGGAAACTCAGAGAAAAATAATAAAGTAACTTATTATATAACCAGCAGGTCCATGACTTCATTCTCCAAATATAAATAAGGTCTCAATGACTTTAATTATGAAGAGTATATATATTTAATGATAAGTAACACGTGACCTTATACAGTTCAAACAACACAGAAGTGAATAAAAATAAGGGTTATTACTCTACTGCTACCCTCTATTTTTCAATTATCCATAGAGTATAAAATTCCAGGCTGTTTTACAAATGTACCTAGATGTGTGCATATACATACACACATGTAGTGTTTGTTTTATAAACATTTGAACAGATTATACTTATTGTATGGCAACTTATGTTTTTTTAGTCTTAAAAGTGAACAACGATGTATAAAGATTAACTTAATTTTTAACAGCTGCACATTATTCCATGTATCACCTTTTAAAAAATTGTTTCCTTGTTGGTAGATATTGAAGTGGTCTTCATATTTTTAAATAAAATATGCTTCCTGTTGAAGATACTTGTAAATTTTCCAATAGCGTTAATCATTGCAATTTTAATAGGTAACATTTATATTTGATTAAAAATTCAAAAGGTACACGTGAATGTATGATGAAAAATAAATCTCTCGCCCGCTTCTATTTCAGAATCACTCACTTTCCTTCCTTTCCTTGTGAATCCTTCCAGAGATTTTCTGTGTGTGTGTGTGTGTGTGTGTGTACCAAAAATTTCCCCCACAAATTCAGCTATAATCTATACACTTCTCTCTATCTTGGTTTTTAACTGGATAATAGATTAGTCGCTTCAAGCTGCTTGTTTCTTTGTATTGACTCTGAAGTATTCCCTTGTATAGGTGTACTGTAATTTATTCACTCTAACTAAAGTTGTTTCCCATCTTTGTTATTACAATAAAGTGAATATCTTCATATGCATGACATTTGCATAGGTGATGGTATATCTTTAGCATACTTACATGTGTAATTGTTGGATCAAAGAGTATGTGTAATTTTATTTTGAAAATTTTTAAATTTAAAAACTCCTGTGTAGAGACTTTTACCAATATAATTTTCAACCAACAATGTATAAGAAATGTACATTTTTATAATTTAGTTTACATAACGCATTTTCCTTTCAACTCTAACATTCTCTCCTTCTCTCTCTCTCTCCCCCTCTCTTTGTCTTTCTTCCTTATCATGACCAAAGTGCTAGATGAAAATGTAACCTCATGATTCTGTTGACTGTTTAAAAAAATTATTAATGAAGCTGAACAATAATTCATGTGTTTAAGAACCATTTGCGTGATCTTTTCTATTAATATTTATCTTCCATTTTCCCCAGTTTGATTCTTGGACTTTCCTTACCGAGTTATGTGAACTCTTTACATTTAAGGCTATTGGTTTTTTATTAGTGATGTTGGTTGAAAATTTCCATCCCCCTTCTTCCCCAAAGTTGTCATTTGTCATTTGAGTTTTGGTCTCTTTTGCAATGCAAAAAAGTTTTTATTTTTACATAGTAGAATTTATCATCTATTTTTAGTGATTTCTGAGTTTTGTTAGATATTTAAAAAGTTCATTTCCTCTTCCAAGTTGTTAAAAAAAATCACTTGATCTTTCTAACACTTCTACGGATTAATTTTTTTTTTCATATTTAGATCCTACATTCATCTTGGAATTATTCTGTTTCTCTTTCTGTGTCAAATTTTGAATCTACTTATATTGATGTAACATTGAATTTATATGATATAAATCCTACTTACTAGAGTTGAGGACCTCAACCACTTTACTAGTCTCCCTCAGTTATGTTTTTGGATATTCAATTCTCGAAGGGTTCTTTCATAAACCCTTTTGAGTATGAGGCAGGACAATTCCTTGGCTATAATCATATATTCTGCAGTCAGACAGACTATGATTTAAATGCTGGCTCTGCTGTTTACTAGCTGTGGCACCTTTGGGAAATATGAATAGATGCCAATGGTCCTAGCAATGCCTACATCATAAGGTTGGTGGGAGTATTAAATGAGATGATACATGCCAGCCTGGTACATAGAAAGTTCTTGGCAATGGTAGGCATGATTATCATCATCATTAATATAGTTATTAATATTATTATTGTTATTGTTATTAAAGTCCATTTGGCAGATAGAGTCTCACTGAGAGAGCTCCCTCTGCTGATCTTGAGGGGAGCCTGAGTGATGCCAAAGGTACACGTAGTGGGAATATCATTGTCCAAGGTGCTGCCTCTGGACATATCCTACTTCCAAAGCCATAAGATTTTAGAGGTGGATTATGTGCAAAGGAAGGGAGAGAGCTGATTCCCTAAGTATGCACTGCACATTGCCACTTGGGCTCTGAAGAGCCGTGCTTATGCCCAGAGTCCACCAAGCTGCAGGAAGGCTGCAGACCCACATGTATTTACTCATGAGATTCAAACCCAGGCCAATAGGCCTGGTGAGTAGCAGGTATAAAAAATAAAGATGAATATGTTTATAACCCTGAGGTAGGTAAAACCTTCCTTGGGATTCACAAAATTAGAAGTGATAAAGGAAAATATAAACTGATTTTAATATTTAAAAGTCCCGAATTCAGAATTTCTGGACAATAGATGTCAAATGCAAAGTTAAAAGACAATTGTCAACCTGACAAAAAAATTATTTGCATAAAGACTTCATGAAAATTAAGAAGGAAGAAAACAACTTAATAGAAATTTAAAAATTACAAATGGTTAAGAATATGTGAAAAAATGTTCAAATGCAAATTAAAACAGAGACATCGTTTTGCCCTTCAGATAGACAAACATTTAAAATATTTATAATAGCCAAAAGCATGGGTACATAGCAGGTAGAATGCAATTAGGGAGTACCTAAAAATTTATACTATACCTGCACTTTGAAAAGGCAAATACCATGTCTAGATATTTTTTCTCTATATATGTGCACATTAAGATTTATGATTAAGGAAATTAATTGTCACATCATAAAAAAAGTAGAAACAATTTAAATATTCATCAGTAGAGGAATGGGGAATATGGAATGCTAAATAATGGTTAAAATCATGTAAGTTCTGATAAGGAAAGATTTCCCAAACACATGATTATATGAAAAAGCATGTTGTAGAACAAAATATGCAGTGTTCTATAAGTGATAAGAAAACCTTCAGACAAAAGTATATATTATATTTAACTAGGTAGCAAAATATCTGGAGAAATGCACACTTAAATGTTAATTTAGAGTGCTTCTGATAAGGAGAATGGGATTGATTGGCAGGGATGGACGTAATGGGGAGGTAGGAGAGAGAGTTCTGGAGAGTTTCACTTCTCATTCTCTACACAGGTATACCTCAGAGATATGGCAGGTTTGGTTCCAGACCACAGGAATAAAGTGAGTCTGGCAATTTAGCCAGTCCTCATCTTTTTGCTGGTGGAGGGTCTTGTCCTCAATTTGTAAAAACTACAATATCTGTGAAGTGCAATAAAGCTAAGTACAATAGAACGAGGTGCATCTCTACCTCTTTGTTGTTTAAAAAGTTTTATGATTAGACTGTAGTGGAGTATTTCTGTAACTAAAACTTTTTAAAAAACGACATCATGGTTATCCTTACACAGTACTGCTTGCAGTCACGTTTAATGGAATGATTGCTTCTGAAACTTCACCTAAGAAATTTATATTTTCAGAATACAGTTGGAAAACCAATTATGAAATCATAAATAATCAGGGTGTATGACAGGGCTGTTTACAAACCACTCAATTTAGGACAGGCTTCACCACAGCACATGTTTTAAGATAATGCTGAGGTCCTCATTAGAGTTGGAGCTGGGTTATAATGAGGTGACTTTGCTGACAAACTGCACCCAGCCCCATGATACTAAATTCTGCACTGCAGGAAGTAGTGTCACTCTCTGGGATGGACTTTCTTTCTCTGCTGCAATCCTACTGAACTTTTGCTCTTTAACATATAAGAAAAACAGTGGCAGAATGAAACTTCCCTGGTGTCAGTAAGATTGTGAAACTGACTTACAGTTGTTTGGCAAAGCCGTTGCACAAGAACATCATTAATCTTTCTTGAGATTTCATGAAAAAGGGATTGATACCCTAATATCCTTGAATTTTCTGCCTCTAAAACTGGCCCTTTTGGTTTGTCATTTCCCCCCCTGCTTTTGACAAAGACAAGAGTCCAACAAATTTTTCACTTTCCTCTTCTTTGTATGCATTCTCTGTATAAGCAAAGCAAGAGTGAAAACACAATGGTACCAAGCCGTGACATTCATCTCAGTAGCAGGGAGACATCAGGGAATGAGAAGGACTGTGACAAAATAGTAAGTGCATATCACCACCAAAGGAGGCAGTTCCATTCATTTCCAGCTGGTTGTTACAATGTCGGAATGCTCGTCTGGTGTTGAAGACTTTCTAGTTTTTAAAGAGCAGCAAAAAATCTTGACTTTATGTGATTTTTTTCCCCAATTTTTGAATATTGGGAAATATAAAATATTAATACAAAATATAATGTATAAAAATCACTTAGCTAACCCTATAGAACATACTGAAAGACAAATTTACCTTATGGGCCACCACTTTGCAACTTCAGATTTATGTCATTCTTTTTGTCCTGAATCTCTGCATCATAGGTTCCCAAACATGGCAGTGAGTCAGGACTACCTGTGGAAGTTATTAAAAGTACAGATTGTCATTTATGACAACATAGATGAACCTAGAGTTATTATGCTCAGTGAAATAAGTCAGACAGAGAAAGACAAATACTATATGATCTCACTTATATGTGGAATCTAAAGAGCAAAATCAACGAACAAACGAAACAGAAACAAACTCATAGACACAGAGAACAAACTGATGATTACCAGACGGGAGGGGGGTTGGGGGGATGGGTGAATAAAGAAGAGGGGATTAAGACGTACAGATTTCCAGATATAAAAACAGTCATGGGGATATAAAGTACAGCATAGGAATATCGTCAATAATATTGTTATAACTGTGTATGGTGCCAGGTGGGTACTAGACTTATCAGGGGGATCACCTCGTGAATTATATAAATGCCTAATCATTATGTTGGACACCTGAAATTAATGTAATATTGTGTGTCTACTGTAATTGAAAAAAAATACTATCTGGTTCCACTCAGTGTATCAAACTTTAAACTAACAGCTCCCCTATTGACTATATACAGCTAGCCCAACAAAAGTTCTTGGCTAGCTGCTCATCTGCTATAATTGGAATGGCAGATGGGACCCATCTTGAGTGCAAATTCCAACCCATGAACGGTGACTGCCTAGAGCACTGATTTGAGGAGGACTGCCAGATTGTGACGAGATTCAGTGGGTAAAGATTGGTGATCTTTTAGCGGTGCCTACCTGGGGCAAAGGCGAGGGAAAATGTGGTACATGTACAGTTTCTTTGTGGACCAGGACCCACTGGGTAGGATCTATGCTTTTAAAACTAATATTTAAATTGCTTCACGATGTGCCCCTCCCTTCTCTAGACTCATCATCCATTATATACTGCTTCATATGTGAGGCTCCAGCAATATCAAAGTATTTGTTGCTTCCCACACATGTCATTCTGTTCCAGGCCCTGTGGCTTTATTCCTGCAGTTTCCATCCCCCTCCCTTTCTTGCTGATTCCTACTTTCTGTTTAAGGCTCAGCTTGGACATTTTCTTTCAGGTGAGGATTTTTCTGACCTTTCCTCCCCCCCTCTGTTATTTCAGGATACATTAAGTGCCTTGTGCTTCCTTGTCAAATTGTCCTAAGAATATCTCCAATCATAGCATTTGTTTCATATTATTAAAATGATCAGTTTACACTTGCCATTTCCTTTCTAAACTGGAAGCTTTCCCATTTTGAATATTTTATTCATGTACATATAAATGTACAGTGTATTATTGATTATATGACTGAACTACATCTAGTACATCCATGGTGCTGAATTAATATTTATTAAGTTGAACTTTGCCATTTTAATTATGTGTAACCTTGTAGTATACATGTTTGGTTTGAAGACTTGTTTTTCTTTCTTTAAAAAGATTTTTATTAAAATATACCTAACAGACAATATTATATTAGTTTCAGGTGTACACCATAGTTATTCAACATGTATATACCTAAAGAAGGGATCACCATGGGAAGTCCAGCAACCACCTGACATGGTACCATGCTATCACAATATTATTGACTATATTCCCCATGCTGTTCATTGCACCCCCATGACTTATTTATTTTATACTTGGAAACTTGGACCTCTTATTCCCCTTCACTTTTCTCCCCCTTTTAAAAATTTTTCAGTTACAGTTGACATTCAATATTATTTTATATGAATTTCAGTCATATAAACCCCTGGGCATTATACATACTTATTACCATATTATTGACTGTATTCCCTATGCTTTACTTTATATCCCCATAACTATTTTTAACTACCAGTTTGTACTTCTTAATCCCTTCACCTTTTACACCCTGTTCCTCAATCCCCTCCCATCTATCATCCCAATAAATCTAGTACCCATCTGACAGCATACATAATTATTATAATATTATTGACTATATTCCTTATGCTACACCCATGACTACTGTGTAACAACCAATTTGTACTTCTTAATCCCTTTCCCTTTTCACCCATTGCCAACTCCCCTCTCATCTGACAACCATCACAATGTTTTCTGTATCTACAAGTTTGTTTCTGTTTTGTTTATTTATTTTGTTCTTTTGATTCCACATATAAGCGAAATCACATCTGTCTTTTGCTGTCTGGCATAGTTCACTCAGCACAATACCCTTCAGGTCCATCCATGCTGCCCTGGATGGCAAGAGCCCATTCTCTTCCATGGCTGAGCAATATTCCATTGTACCGTGTTTCCCCGAAAATAAGACCTAGCCAGACAATCAGCTCTAATGCGTCTTTTGGAGCAAAAATTAATATAAGACCTGGTCTTATATTATATAAGACCCGGTATTATGTTATGTCATGTCATGTCATGTCATGTCATATCATACCCGGTCTTGTATTATAGTAAAATGAGATGGGGTCTTATATTAATTTTTGCTCCAAAAGGCACATTAGAGCTGATTGTCCGGCTAGGTCTTATTTTCGGGGAAACACGGTACATATGTACCACCTACTCTTTATCCATTCTTCCATCGATACACACCCAGCTGCCTCCACATCTTGGCTATTGTAAACAATGCTGCAATGAACATGTGGATGCACATGTCCCATGGAAGTAGCATTTTCGGTTTCTTATCTCAGGGTGCTTCTTTGTCACTTGTTATAACATTTGATTTGAAGTCTATTATGTCTGGTATAAATATTGCTACCACAGCTTTTATTTTTGTTTCCATTTTCATGAAATATATACTTCCCATCCCTTTGCTTTCAGTTTGTGTGTGTCTTTTGATCTGGAGTCTCTTGTAGGCAGCATACAAGGTCGGACAATTAAGTTCACGAACTAATCCTAGAAAAAGTGCTACATACCTCATTGCTGAATATCACTGTGGTCGCCTTCAAAGTACTCCCCTTGGGAAGCTATGCATCAACGCCAGTGCCTAGTCCACCCTTCAAAGCAATTTTGGAATTCTTTTTCTGGAATAGCCATCAGAGCTGTCTTTGTATTACCCTTGATGTCCTGAATGTCATCAAAATGTCTTCAATATTTCCTTTATCTTCAGGTAAAGAAAGAAGTCATTGGGGGCCAGGTCAGGTGACTAGGGAGGGTGTTCCAATAAAGTTGTTTGTTTATGGCTAAAAACTCCCTCACAGACAGTGCTGTGTGAGCTGGTATTAGGTTGGTGCAAAAGTAATTGCAGTTTTTGTAATTGTTTTTAACCTTTTAAATTGCAATTACCTTTTCACCAACCTAATATATTGTCGTAATGCAAGAGACATGAATTGTTGACAAAAAGTTCAGGTAGTCTAACTTTTTCACACAGCCTTTTCAGCACTTCCAAATAGTAAACTTGGTTAACTGTTTGTCCAGCTGGTTCAAATTCAGAATGAATAATCCCTCTGATAACAAAAGAGGTTAGCAACATCATTGCAACAAGTTTGTGAATTTAATTGTCAGATCTCATATGCAAGGGTCTTATTTTTTTATGCATTCAGCCACCCTATCTTTTGATAGGAGCATTTAATCCATTTATATTGAAAGAAATTCTTGATAGATATATAGTTATTGCCATTTTATTCATATATATATTTTTATTTATTTATTTTTTATTTTTTTTGTCTTAAAGAAGGCCCTCTAACATTCTGTATAATATTGGTTTGGTGGTGAGGAACTCTTAGCTCTTTCTTTTCCGGGAAGCTCTTTATGTGTCCTTCAATTTTAAATAATAGCTTTGCTGGGTAGGTAATCTTGTTGTAGGTCCATACTTTTCATCACTTAGAATATTTCCTGCCAATTTCTTCTGCAAAGTTTCTGTTGAGAAATCAGCTGATAGTCTTATGGGAACTCCCTTGTAGGTAACTAATGGCTTTTCTCTTGCTGCTTTTAAGATTCTCTCCTTATCTCTAACCTTTAGCATTTTAATTATGATGTGTCTTGGTGTGGGCCTTTTTGGGTTCATCTTGTTTGGGACTCTGTGCTTCCTGGGCTTGTATATGTATTTCCTTCTCCAGGTTAGGGAAGTTTTCCGTCATTAGTTCTTCAAATAGGTTTTCAATTCCTTGCTCTTTCTCTACTTCTTCTGGTAGTAATGGGAATGTCAGTAGGTGTGATGTTGTCCCAGAGGCCCCTTAAACTCTCCTCAATTTTTTGGATTCTTTTTTCTTTTTGCTATCCTGATTGGGTGTTTTCTGCTATCTTCTCTTCTAAATCACTGATTTGATCCTCTCCTTAGCTAATCTACTGTTGATTCTGTCTAATGTATTAATTTCAGTTATGTATTCTTAATTTCTGACTGGTTCTGTTTTATTTTCTACCTCCATTTTTATGTTTCCTATTTCTTTGTTGAATTTCTCCCTGAGATCATTGAGCTTCCTTATAACCAGTGTTTGAAACTCTGCATCTGGTAGGTTGCTTGTCTCCATTTTGTTCAGTTCTTTTTCTGGAGCTTCATTCTGTTTTTTTCTGCAAATATTTCTTTGTCTCTCCATTTTGACTACGTCTCTGTTTTTATTTCTATGTAGGGCTTCTATGCCTCTTGGTCTTAGTAGAGTGGCTTTGTAATAGGTGCCTTGTGGAACCCAGTGGTGCACTCTCCCTGGTCACCAGAGCCTTATGCTATAGGTATGTCGCTTGTGTGAGTTGTGTGTGCCCTCCTGTTGTAGTTGAGTCTTGATTCCTGTTTGCACATGAGTGAGAGGGACTGATTCTCAGGCTTTTTGGTTGTGAGGAATGAGGAATAACTGTGATTACAGTGGAGAAGCTGTTGTGCAGGGGTTGACTCTACAGAGCAGGGTTCACTTTAGCAGGGGTCTGGTGCCTGCCCCTCCTGCCCTTTGGGTGTGTCATTCTTGGAGGTGGCCAGGTGATGCTGTGGCCCAGTTTGAAGCTGGCCACTGGGATTGGAAGCCCCAGGGCCTCCTAAGAGGGGACCTATTGCAGGCCAAGTTTAGCTGAAGTCTGTGCCCTGCTTGGGGGCCACCTGGCATAAGCCACAAAGCATTCCAGAAATGGCCACTGCCCACACTGTACTTGGAAGTGTCTTGAGAGGACAAGATGGGAACCAAGGCTGGTTTTTGCCAGTGCTGGTCTTAGGGCTACCAAACCAGTGGTATTGGACATGCTGAAGCCAGATGCTGCTTGTTTGGGTTTTGTGAATCTTTGAGAGATTTTAGGAAAATCCACAGCATGAGCCAAAGCAGGCTGTTTATATGGAAAAGCCACTGGGAGTGGCTTGAATGTGCCCAAAAGTTGTGTGGGGCGTGGTCTAGTGGAATCACTAGGGTGGGGCATACAAAAGGTGATAGCCAGTTGGGTGGAGACTCAGAGGAATCTGCATGAGTCAGCACGCACAAAGGGGGAGAGCGCAACAAAGAAACAATGGCTACCGCCAGTTCCTCTGGCTGGGAGAAAGCTGCCTCTCTAGTTCTCACCCCGAAGCTCTACAATTCACTTCTTCTTTGTATGTCCCTGGCACCTTTTGAGAAGCTGTCCCAGCACTGGAGCTCAGAGCAAGTGAGTCTGTGCACGGACCTTTTAAGAAGAGCACCCGGGAGTGAATTTGCCCTCTGTCTCAGTCAGCCACAATTTCTGTGAGTTTTTACAGCCAGAAATTGTGGGGATTTCTCTCCCCAGCACTGAAACCCTGGGCTGGGGAGGGGCTGGGACCCCTCCCTACTTTGGGGGGGCACAGCTGAGGTATCCTTCCCGATTTTTAATGGTTACACATGGGTGTGGGACCAGCCTATTCTGCATCTATGTTCTTCCTAGCAGTCTCTAGGCAGCTTCCTCTGTATGTCTGTAGTTGTAGGGCTTTGGTTAAGATAGACTTCAGGTGATTCTCAATAATTGTTCTGTAGTTTAGTTGTAATTAATGTGGTTCTGAGAGGAGGTGAGCACAGCATTTATCTACTCTGCCATTTTGATTGGAAAATAAAGACTTACTTTTCTTGCTGAATTATATCTTGTTTAAGGGCAAGGTACCTGGAAACATAGGTGTTAAAAAGATGTTAAAGTATAAAAGTGCCTTAGAAATTATCTTATTAATATATTTCTCTTATAATTACATACAAGAGGAAAATGAAGTTAAGAGAGTAGTGAAGACTATGTGATTAAGCTTGGTTTCTGGAATTAGACTGTCTGGATTCAAATCCTGGTTCTACCATTTCCTAGCTGTTTGAACTTAGATGTAAAATCTGACTTTAAGTTTTCAGATGTGAGAATGAGGTCAATGATATTAGGTCCCTAATAGGGATAATATGTTTGTTCAATGAGAAAACCCTTCTTTAACACTTGGTAAAATTCCTATCATGTTGTAAGGACTAAATAAATGTTAGTTGTCATAATAGGTTAAGTAGTTTGCTCCTAAAATACAGAGGAGTTAGTGGAAGAACCAAAAGGAGAACCCGTTTTCTGACTCCATTCCTGTTACTTGAAAAGTTTAATTGATCCTCTTCTAATGGCAGACTAGATGTTTTCTAGTTCTTGCATTGCTTTGGCCCCAAAATACCTAATACTTAGCATGTTTTCTCAGATGAAGGCTTTTGGCTAGAGCCTTTTAAAAGTAAATGTTAGGTAAAGGGAAAATGTTCTCTAGAAAAAAAAACAAAAAAAATGAGAACAACCAAAAACTATTTGGAGTAAGTGTATAGACAAATTCTTTTTCGCACAGGTACTAGATTATGGTAAGCATTTACATAAGCAATTGAATACATTTTGAATCAAGTTTACTTACAGTTTTTTTTTTTATATCATCCAAGGTGAATTTTGGGGAAACATGTCAAGCTGTATCCTCTCAATGATATTGTTCTTATAAAATAGCAAGCGTTTGTGAATCCTTGCTAGAATTATGACTATTTGAGCAGTGATCATTATGAATAAATTGTTCTTCTAAATGTTATCTGTAGCATTTCATATTGTTGAAATTCTTGTTTACAAATCAATTTTTCAGGATTCTCATTAATCTAAAGAAGCCAAAGAATATTTTGCCATTGCAGTGGGGCAACAAATTGTGTCTCTTCATATTTATATAAGATGTTTTGTTCTATGTAATGTCTCGCATCCATTTCCTTGCCTTGTCTACAATATCCTCTATCAAGGCTTCTAGACATTATTTCATATTAACCATACTCAGTAGAAACTGATTAATTTGATCACATAAGTCAAATTAATCAGTCTTTAATAGATATCAGTGTTAAATATTTTAGATATTTTAAAATTAATCAGTGTTACTAGATATCATCAGCTATCTGGATAATTCCAGCTTGGAAGCTGGCAGAAATAATTTTGTTTTTACTGAAAACAACAATGCTTTGTTATTTAGGTCAATTTTATTTAGATCGTGTATGGTAGGAATCTAAGTCATTTTAAAAAGGGGGTGGTATATGTTATTTGTACAGAGTTGAGATTGGTATGTAACCTTGGTTCTTTGTGACAATGTGATCTACCAAACCCAAGCCGAGACTGCTCACCTCTAATTTCCTTGTTAATGAGTAAGAACTGTGCCATATGCCACCAGTAGACCGATCATTGGCAAAGGGAAGTGACTTTGCCAGTGAGAATTCATCCTAAGGGGCTGAATACATTGCAACCAACAAGTCAGAAGGAAGGGGCTAATGAGTGACGGACAAGTAACCAGGAGTGTGTACTACATCACATCTAAAAATCAGTGCAAAGAAAGACCCTACTGCTAGGATGATGAGTGTTATCTCACACCAAAGATGGCATTCCTAATGATTAGCCATTCATGTTTGTAAACAGGCTGGAGGACAGAAGGTGTAGAAAAGCAGTAACTATTATGCATTTAGTTGTGGTCGTAAGATGTATCCTATTTAAAGACTGCTCTAGTATCTGTGCACATATATGATATATTTAGAAAAACTTTTATAATTTCAGGCCATTAACTGGTGATAGGTAATAAAGAGGTTTTGGTTAATTAGTTGGATTAGTGTCACATCAAGAGGTTCAGTAAATACTAGTTGTTCCCAAATCTGTCTGTGAATCTGAATTATGGCTTTAGAAATTCTAAGAGGCTATGGGATAAGTGAAAAGCACCAGTGTGAAAAATGGACTAGTCCAAGGTTTCTATAATTTGTACAATAAAAATGCTTAGAGACGTTTTGTGAGCTATAGCGTTTAGAGTAACAATATATAAAGTAAACACATCTGCTCGGAGCACACCGATGTTCTTAAAGGGTGAATAAAGTGTAGTCAGGTGTGAGCAGAAACCTTCATTTAAAAAACTGAACAAACCAATTTGTGTTTGCCTCTATCCAGTGATTTTTAACTTTCTTGATTCAACAGCCTCATTGAGAATCGAAACAAGGTTATGGAACACTTCCCAGAGAGATGCACATTTGCATATTCACACAATGTTTTGAATATTAATAACCTCTTCTCTAATGTTCTTGGTCCTATTAGAAAAACTGAAGTAGCGTAACTAATAACTAACAATAGATACCATTAATTGAGTCCTTACCAGTTTTCCAAGTTCCATTTAAAAAAAACCCAAACTACTGAATTAGAAGATTTAGGGGCTCAAAAATACACAATTTTATAAAGTTCCTTTGTTGTTTCTAATGAAATTAATTGGATCTCTCTTGATGAGTCAGAGAAACAAGGGCTTTAGAGTCTGACAAACTTCAGTTAAAAATAAAAACTTTACACTTATAAGCAAGGGCAAGTCACTTTAACTCCCGGAGCCTTAGTTTACCTCACCTATAAAATGGGAAGGGTAGCTGCTCTCACAAGAGCATGGTTGAGATAAAATGAGATAATGTATGACAGCATCAGAGTACACCTCTAGTATATAGTAAGCATTATATACCTCTATTCTTTAGAGTAGGCATTCATAAAGGGCCTGATTTGTTTACAGTGAGAATATTGTCCAAATATTCAATAACTGAACTAAGAAACTCATGGTTGTAATATTTACATTAAATGTTAAAAACCAAAATTGTGACATTAAAACAAAGACAAAAATAGCAATGGCATGAGCTGGAGATGGCTTTTATTGGAACCACACACTATATGAATACATTAACAAGATAAAGCTTCAAAAAACAAAGCTTACTGGCCCCGATATCCACAGGTCTCATCTTTAACCCTAATTTTGCAAGGCTTTTGGAAGGTTTCCAATTCCTAAAGCTTTTGAATATTCATGTCAATAAGTAAATTCTTGCAAGTGTCCAAAACGGTCCTGAATTGGGAACCATTTGTCTGGCAACAAACAAACAAACAAAAAATCTTTGAGCATGATGCAGTAAACACCATAGAGAAGGAGTTAAGATTTGGAAGTTTACCCTGACTGGCTGTTTGGTCAACGACAACAAAAAATATTCTTATTGCAAATGATAACTTTAAAAGGACAAAAATGAGGAGTCTGGGTTAGGGGAAAAAAAAAAAAGGTGGTAGAGGTATTGGGTGAAATAACTCAGGGAATGTTAAAAGAGATTGTAGCCCAAAAGAGAAGAAGCAGTGATGACTGCTGGCAGTTAGGGAGGGATTTTAAGGTAATTTTGTGTAACTCATTAATTTACCTTGGAGGTTTTCTATTGTTACTTATGTTAATGCATCTTTCGTCTGTCCAAAAATCTAGGGGGTGGGTCGAGAGCATTAAGGTCAATGATGGAGTGTCCAGAAATAGTTTCAGAGCAATAAAAGAGCTTAGTGACAATTAGTGACTCAGGAGGCCACCATTATGTCTCAGAGAAACAACATATAAATACGTGTCCTGAGCTCCTAATTGTCTTCTCAAAACGGAGAGTGGAGAACAGTGGCTGTGAGTCAGCACCTTCGTAAAGAACAGAGCCAACTTATGTTTGCCATTTTGCAGTGTTTTTTACATTTTTCATTCATGGACCTCATTGAAAATCTGAAAAAGAAGATTATATATCCCCTTCCTAGAGAAATAGTTTACATTCACATATAAGCATAGTGTTTTGTGGATTGATCATTACTTTTCTAAAGTTCTTGGTCATATAAGGAAATGGAAACACTGTAACTAGTGGTAATAATTTCAATTATTAACTAATTATTAACTAATATTAGCTAAGCAAATGATAACTAATAGCTGCTAATAAGAACTTACTGTGTTAAAGACGTTGTGCTAAGCCCTTTATACGCATTTATCTCATTTAATCTTCGCCTTGACCCTATGAAGTAAACAATAATATTGACTTCATTTTATAGATGAAAAAACTGAGGCTTAGAGAAGTTAAGTAGCTTGCTTAAAGCTCTACAGCTTGCAAGTGGCAGAGCCTGGAATCAAACTGAGGTCTGTTTGATGCCAGAGCATATATTCTTAAGCACTCGTTCATACTACCTTTAATATAATTTCTTAATATATAATTTTTTAATATAATTTTTTATAGGCACTTAAGATCCCCTATTCCAACCTGGGCTTTAAAGGATTACTGAATGTTCTGAATTTATATGCTACATTGTGTGTGTTGTGTGTGTGTGTGCACGTGCGCACAGGCACACGATGTTTGTTTTTCTGGAGATCCATAGTTTTCGTCAGATTCCCTTAGGCTATCACGTGTAAAACAGTAAAGAGTCGGTCATCTACCTATGCCAGATTTTAGCTGTGGATTAAGTCAGGTCATCACAGAGCCACATATTTGGGCTACACTGACGGTCTTCCCGCCACTTACCTTACAGAATTGCTGTTATTGACTTGTTTTTGGAATTATGTCCTAGTCTTAAACTGAAGAATACTACTAGAAATAGCTGTATAAAATCGACTATTGCATTTACTTTGGGATATTTTTTAATGTATTTTAAAATTTATCTTTCAGTGTCTTCTAAACAAAACCCCAAGTAGTAAATTAATTTTAGAAGAAAGAAAATATCTTCCTTATGTGTAATAAAGAACACAATGGTTTATCCCTTTACTCAAGAGATAGAATGTGAGACTCAAATCTACACCACCTTTAGCACCTGTTGGGGGTGGGGACAGTCTTTGGGCTACATATTTGCATTTTACGTTTCCCTAAGTCATAGCCATTTTCTCCAATTCATATTTTCCCTGTTTTGAATATATATAAGATATGTATACATATACATATACATATACATATACATATACATATATATATATGTTCCCCTCCCCATGTATTCTTGTAAGGCATTTCAAATTCTTTACGGAACAGAGGAACATAAATTAAAATTTTAATTTTTTCTCCTTCTTCCTTTTCTATCACTCCATGCTTAAAATTAGGAGGCAGAGCTTTGATATCTTGCAGAAATTTATTCTTTAATACCTTTACCTTCAAAGATGCAAAGAAGCGATTTCCAGTTAGGGCAATAGAGCATGCTGAAATAATACAAACACCTTCCATGACAAACACTTTTCTTACTGATTAACTTAGTAGAGGACTATATCTTGTTTCCCTTCTCCCCCACAAATACTTACCTCAGGCAAAAATGAATTTCTTTCATTCCTGATTGGATTTTCTGAGAAGTCTTTGTATGGTAGCTATTTTGTGTTGTGAATTGGATGAAAATCATGGTTTAACTCCAGATCTAAAGGGGCGAAGTTCTCTTTCAGTTGTGTACACTTGAGTACATGAATGTGAAGTCTATCCCAGTGAAAAGATCAACATACCAGCACAGGAGTTGGCCAATATAGTGGTATTTACAGGTAAAGTCAACATTTTTCTCAGTGAAGAACTTCGGATTTTCTTAAGTGGTTACGATAATTGGTTAAGAGCCTTGGTGCCATGACTCTTGAAGATATTTAAAGTCAGGTTGAACCAATTGTGAGTTTTGCTGGCAGACTATAAAAAATCAGGGAAAACCTTAAGACTTCAGTTGATGTTTAGTCCAGAAAAATCTCATCCACAGCCTTGGTTTTAATTTATCTCCTGCATACCAAGAAAACTCAGTGTTTTGCTTCTAGTCAAGACCAATCTTACAATCCCTAGACCTATATACTGTAACTACTGGCTCCTCAACTCTAATTGATGTCTCATAGTCATGCCAAGCTCAGTATCTGAAGGGGAATTCACATATATCCAACCTGCCTCTTTTGTGTTCCCTCTCAGAGTGAATGGTACCTACCTGATCTGAATACTTCAGACTTAACTCAGCACTTTCCATATCTTGCCCCATTGGCTTTATTCAGTTTCCTCTAAAACCAAGTGCCTCTTGCCTTGAGACCTTTACACACAAACAGACACGCACACACACGACACCTATTTTCTACTTTTAAGCTCTTCTCAACACAGTTCTTAACAGAAACTTTCCTTGCTACCTCTGACAGATTCATCCCATTATAATTTTCATAGTACCATATATTTGCCTTTTTTATTCCTTATCATACTTTAATTAATTATGTGGTTGGTTGTTTAAGATCTTTTTTTTTTTGTTTGACATAAATTCCATGAGAAGTAGATGGTATTTCTCTTTTTTCACACTGTCTACCTAGTGTCTGGCACAGTGCTTTGCACATAGTAGGTACTGAATGATTTGAATAACAGTTAATGAGCCACTTGCATGAATTAGGTGAAAAATGCCACTGTAAATAGATATCTGATTTTACCTTGTGGAAATTATTAAAAATTAGTGTTATTAACAATTCTGATTTCCTTTTTGAAGAAATAAATTCTCAGCACAATTTTTATTAAAAACTAGGGAAGAAGAAGTTAGGCGTTTATATTTAATGAGTGCTTACAATGTCCAACGGCTTTCCATCATCAAGTGATAATAATTCTAGTGTAATTCTCACAATGCGCAGTGAGAATTCATGAGAAAGGAAATGGATACCCAAGGTCTAATTTGACCATAGTTTCACAGTTACTGAATGGCAGAGATGGCAAAAATTCAAAGGTCTCAACAAAATGAATCCATTTTCTGGAAACAACAGGACCAAATCTATCTTCTTGTGTATTACAGGACTATAGAATGATACCTTCCATGTTGTAGGCGTTCAATAAATATTTCTTAACAACAATCATATTGATTTATTTAGGTTTTTGTTAATAAATGGAGATGCTGAGATCTAGGTGTGTTTGATTCGAGTATCAAGAAACCACTTCCTTCACATAATGGTCACTCCATTTAAAGAATGAGTGAAGAAGAGCCAGCTATTAGGAGTAGGGTTTTTATATACACACCCAGGGTGTATTAATAGCCCAGAAAACTTAAAACTGAAGTAAAACTTTGGGGCTTTGTGGAAACAGTCTTAATCAAATCAAGAGAGAAAATAGCAAGTTTTCTATCTGCTTCTACGCTATGTGCTATCAAGACACTTTCACATTTGAGGTTTATGAAAGAGTATAAAATATCCTGTTCTCCATTCTGTTTACCCTAAAGACATAAAACCTTGCTACATGTGTCTGTACAATAGCATGACATATTCCAGGACCTTGAAGAAGCAGATGACAATTAGTTGTTCATTTCTCTGCCTCTATCTTGTTTTCTGGGCTTTGTCTTTTAAGAGACAGCTGCACCAGGGTAATGAGACAGGCCAGTCTCTTCAAGGGAAACTCATCTTTGGGGCTTTTGATTGCAGACTTGACTGTCAGTCATCCACAAAGATAAATCCGGTGCTGCAGTGAATTGGGTCCCTCACTGCTCGCTCTCTCTCTTTTTTTGCTTTGGATTCGGATATGGTTCTCCTGTGAAGTGGTAAGACCATATCTGTGCAGATGGGAGGAGAGTGAGGGGTCTCACTTTAAAGAGTTGGATATTCTTGGAGTCAATAATGTGGCAATGAGGCGGATTCTCGGAAAAAAGATGAACATTCAGAAGGTGGGCTTTAGAAAGATGTAAGAGGGAATGAAAGAATGTCTTGCTCTCATGGGTCAGCCTGTCCCTCATTGAATTGGGCTTCTGCCAAATGGGTCACAGGGAAATGAGCCCGGAGCTGGGGGAAAACGGCTCTTTAGGAGACCGCAAGATAAAACATGAGCAAATGATATTTTAAGAACTATGTTGCCTGGTTGTATGTTCCCATCTGGTTTTGTTTCCCTTTTTATTATATCTGAGCTTTAAGTGGAGTTTGTTTAAATGCTACAGCCCTGTGTCAGCTCTAGTATTAGAAATTTAGAGAGCAGTTGCGTTCTATATTTGAGCTGGAGTATTACAGGGTGAACTTTTTCTTCTGCTTCTGCCCCTCATATCCCCACTGTCTGGGCCATATGGTGGTGGCAGAATTGATTATTGAGAAGTCTGTCCGTCTACCTCTTCCTCATATGACAATATACTCTCCATTGAAACCTTAGAAGATATTAGACTTTATTTATTAAGCTTGACTCTGGTCTCTTTAAGGGAATATCTTTAGAGTCTTCTTTACAGTGAGATTTTGAGTTTCTCCATAGCCCTCAGATTTCTCCCCAATCATATTGCTGTTATGTTATCTGAAAGTCATTTAAGAAAAGAAAAAAAGAAAAAAAAAGAACAAGCTTAAAGGCACAATATATAAATAGCTGGCTATTGCAGTGACCTCATAGAATTTTGTTCAGTCTGAAATATAATTTATCAACCAATAAACATACAGTTTCATAACCTTTCTTCTTTAAATGGGAGGAATTGATGGGAGACTAGGAGCCCTTTGTGTAGAAGAGGGGGAGCAAAAGGGTGGGAAATAAGAGAGGCTAGAAATATCAAAGACAAGCTGGGGTCACTTTTTCTTTTTGCCTGGAGCAAAGCATACTTACTTTCATCTGGATGTGGGACAAACAGGCTCTGCTCTGAGTCCTTTTGTCCTATGTGGGAAGTAATAAGCTCTGAGCCAACTTGGTTTTGAGTGATGGACCAAGTACTGGGTGACTTTTTACTCCAACTACAGCAGAGTTTTTTAAGAAGAATATGATACCCAGAGAATTAATAAATAGAGGTATCAGTGTATTTTATATCTCTACACAGTAGATAAGAAGAACGGGACCATCAAGGAAATAATTTACCATATTGTGGTTTGCTGTATAGTTAATAATTCTAATGTAGATGTCATCTAGAACAAAATGGATGGGTTGATAATGACTGATTATGAACACTTAAGAGAAAAGACACATTTGGGGGCTCTTATGACAAGTACTTCACTTGGCAGGCAGCAGCATAGTAAAAGCTATTGGGTCACATTGACAATCCAACAGGGAATAATTGAATTTGGATTTTATTGAGATTTCCTAGGATCTTTCTCTTCACTCTCAAATTTGTACCCATGGAGCTTCCGGCAGTATCGCTTTCCATCATTGTTCCTTTCAGTTTCGTGTCCTGATATGTTCTAGAAGAACTGACTCCTGAGTTTTGGGACAAGTGGCTTACTCTGAGAGGATAGAAAGTGATTAGTTTTGGTAAATATTTTTTAGGGCTTTTGTCATTTGCAATCTTTTATTTTGTACATTTTATGTTTTATATTTTGCTTTGAAAAACATGGAGAACCGAGGTCCCACCAGACAAACAGGCAAATACAAAAAAATGAACACAATCATGTGGTCTCTTTCATTTGGAAACAAGTCACTCATGACAACCAATATTTGTACATAAGCTTTATTTATTTTGGTAACAGAGAAGGAAACAAAGATCCTGTATTTTCCAAAGAATTTCATCAACAATACTAAATCTTTGTAAATTGTAATTATATTTAAATATTCAACACCTTTCTTTCTCATACAAGTGATTAAAAATCTTATATTTGTCCTACATTTTTTAAAATTCAGAACGACTTCTATGTAGTCTTTATCACATTATCAAAGGTTTTGTGCATGGGAAAATATTATTCCTGTTTTGTGATAATAATAGTATTAAAACATTATATTTGCATAATAGTCTCATAGCATTCCATTCACAAAATAAGCCTTGAAGGTAATTTTCCCATTTTATAGATGAAGAATATAAAATGTGGTCAAGTGTGGCTAAATAGGGCTTATAGGAGGTATGAATTTCTGACTGTAACTTTGGAAAGGTTAAGTACCTTGCCTAAATTCTGGAAAAGTGAGATTGGAATCTTGGGCTTCTGGATCCCAGCTTTTCATTCCTTTTGGACCACCAGCACCTCTGAACATTGATCCTATTTGGAGGGAATTCCCTACCTTATGAATTCCTACCTCTCTCTATAAAAACCTGATGCTCAGCTCCCAAGCCTCTGCTGAAGCTGCAGTTAGACTGAAAAAAGCCAGAGCTAGTGTTCAGATGCAGCAGTTGAGAGGTTCTAGCAGAATCATACACTGTCCTGCCTCATGGTGTTGATGCAGTCTGATGTACTGTCTGTGCCCAGTGGCGGGAGAGGAGCAGAGCATCTCTGAGGCCAGTTCTGTAGCAGGATGTGGCAGTTGGCCCTGGCTATGTAACTTCCACACCTGGTTCGTAAGCTTTTTTGGAGAAGGTAGGAGCTACTTAATATTCTTTACTATAGTTAATTCCTGCTTAAACTTATTAAGGTAGGTTTCTTTTATTTGCAACTAAAAACCTTGTTTGCTATAGAGCTCAAATTTCTTTTACTGGGATGACTTAGCCCCCAAGTCAGAGAGTTCCCTAATGAAAAATTTTTGGCCACTTTTAAGGTTTACTCACTCTCAGTTTTATCATTCACTCTCATTATCTGTACTGTACCCAAACTCCTGACTCTGGTTCAGCAATGAGAATACAAAAGGGGTGA
This sequence comes from Rhinolophus ferrumequinum, assembly GCF_004115265.2. Taxonomy (NCBI): domain Eukaryota; kingdom Metazoa; phylum Chordata; class Mammalia; order Chiroptera; family Rhinolophidae; genus Rhinolophus; species Rhinolophus ferrumequinum. The sequence continues at coordinate 64,211,208 of NC_046291.1, forward strand.
ATCATTAGTTATAAAATTGCTACTGTGTTGAGCCAACTCATTTATTCAACAAATTTAGTGTTAGTGTGTGGGGAGCAGAGGGAAAGATGGAGATACACTTGGAAAAGAAGGTTTGGGGTAATAGATGGTAATAGATTGAGGGTCCTACATGTCATTTACTCATTCATTCAACAAGTAATTATTGAGTACTTATTACTTGCCAAACTGATTTCAGATGCCGATGTTAGAACTGGCAATATGTCTTAGATAGCTTTCAGTGATGAAATCACATGTGTGATTTAAAAAGATCCCTCTGGCTGAAGGGTTGGTGGGAATAGATTGGAAAGGTGTGAACTGCAAGGAAGGGAGATCAGTTATGTGCCTTGTTGACATTTCAAATAAAACAAGATGGTGATCTGAGTAAGTGAGGTGGAAAATAGTGAAAAAAATTGAAAGATTTTTATAAAAAGACCTGTAGAAATTGTTGATTAATTGGATGTGAAAGATGAGGGAAAGGGAAGAGATGAGGGAGAAAATTAAGGTATCTTGCTTGGGTGGTGACAATTACTGAGATAAGTAAGACAGGAGGAGGAGTAGGTCTTACTTGTGTCAGTAATTGTCACCACCCAAGTGCGTTCTGTTTTATACGTTGGTTTTGACCACTTTTGGGTTGTGTAGGTAGAGATGACAGTAGAACATATGAATCCAGAGTTCAGGAGCAAGGTCAGGGCTACAGACAGAAATTTGAGTGTCTTGAGCACATAACACAGAAATAAACATTGAAATCATGGAGATGAATGACATTACCTAGAGAGAGTGTAGAGAAATGAGCTAGTGTAGCAGTTCTCAAGCTGTGGGTCAAGGACCCTGTGGGTGCTCGAGACCTTTTCAGGTGTCCACAAGATGGAAACCACTTCCATAAGTAATACTAAGATGTAATTTGTCTTTTCCATTCTCATTCTGGCACAAATGTACAATTGAGTTTCTCAGAGGCTACATGATATGGGATGATGTCATCACTCTGAAGGATAATGGAATGTGTGCTTGTGTTTTAAGAATTTCTCAATTTAAATTTCTAATATGGTAAATGTTGATAGATATTAAGCACTTAAACATAAGCTCTTTGGGGTCCTTGGAATTTTTGAAGTGTAAAGGGGTCGTGATACCAAAAAGTTTGAAAACCAGTGTGCTAGACCAGTTAGCCTCAATTCTGTAGGCAAGGGTGGTTTTAATAGTCCTTAAAGATGTGTGGGCAAGGAGAACAAGATCAGTCATGTTAATAGAAGGTTGTTCTGATGGAAGCCTTGAGGATACATTATGATGGGGATAACATGAAATTGTGGAGATGATTTAGTTGGAATTACAACAACTGAGGTATAAGGTTACAAGGGGCTTGGACCATGGAAATAACAGTGTGAATGACCGGACAATGTAAGAGAAAAATAAATGTGACTTTATTATTAACTGAGTTGCTATTAAAGGGATGAAAGGAGTAAAGATAATTGAAGTTGGACCTATATGAAAGGAAGAAATGTCTGCTTCTCCCACCATTTCAAGCATAGGATAAATGATCCTTGATATCGAATAAGGATTCATGAGATGAGCGTTGTCCAATAGCAATATACTGAGGACTGCATTTATAATTCTGAATTTTCTACTAGCTTCATTAAAAAAGTAAAATGGTGAAGTTAATTTTAATAATATATTTATTTAACCCAATACATCTAAATATTATTTCAATATGTAATATAAAAAAATTGACTTTTTTATTTTGGTGGGGTTACTAAATCTTTGAAATCCAGTGCATATCTTACATTTACACATCAGGCTAGTCACATTTCAAGTACTCCGTAGTCACAAGTGGCTAGCTTTGGATACAGTAGCTTTAGATTACTCTTTTTCTTGAGTCACGGTGATCAGAACCCTAATGTCAATTTGTCTGGGGTTGAAAATAACTCTCTCCTTTTTTGTTATTTACCCAGAAAGGGATAGATCTGTACTGAGTCATCTAACTCTCTTACTTCTTTGTGATCTCACTGTGGTATAGTGTAATTACATTCTAAGGAAATGATCCAAGCAGTGGTGGCTGGCTTACTTAAAACTGATTCTCTGAGCTGCCTTGTACAGATATAACCTATATTGAATGTAGCTAATAAGCCCAGCACACTGATATTTGTCAGTGGAAGGGAAAACAAAGTTTGAATTATGTGCAAAGACCATATTAATAGTTTTGAAAGAATAGGAAAATCAATGAAAGAGGGCAGCAATATTGGAAGGAAGGGAAAACAGATAATGTAAGTACTGATAAAAACTTTAAGATTTTAGCAGTGGTAGATGAGCTAAGAAACTGTTTGATATTCCTCATTATCCATGTCCATGAGGTGTCATTATTTTTCTTCTTTGTGAGACCTGAACTGTTCCATGATGTAGGCACATTGTAGGTACATATTGTGCAATCTTAATAAAGATTCCAAAACATATGACTATTTTTATGGAAAAGAATTAACAATCAAAAGAAGAAGAAGGAGAAAGAAGCCAAGATTTCCTAATGAAAAGGTTTCTGGGATTAAGAGAGGAGTGGAGATGCGTCATGTACTTCTTTAGGGAGAATGTGAGTTTAGGATGGGACAATGCAGTCCAATGAGAAAAGATTAGACCTTGATGGTATAGAGCAAGTTATCCTAATATGCCCCCTTACTGTATGCTCATTCCGTGATAAGTTTATGCTCCAAGGTGAAATGAGAAATTAAGATGCACGACATTGGGGATTCTGGAAAGAATAATGATAAAAGAAGCCTGTATGATTAAAAAAAGTTTCCAAGCAACCATATCCAATGAATAGTCATTTTCAAAGTTCAGTTATGACACATATTTACTTGCCTTATTAATTTGTAAGGTTTTTCTGCAAATGTATCAGATCTTTGTAATTTCAAGTCCCCATTCATGCTTCCTTTGCTTATATAAGAGTTACCTAAAGGCTGTTTTGCTGATGGGTTATGAACTCCTCGATTATTTGTTGTTGTTGCTTTCTTTTGATTATGAGAATCCAGGAGTCATGATGTAATGTTGCTATGGCAATGAATACGTACAAGTAGATGATTAAGGTTGGGGGGAAGGTTAAATCTTGAGACACGTTTGCATGTATATTTCTTTACAGTGAAACAAAAAATAGTCTAGCATTTAAATTTTTTCCTGTTGTGTACAAAAAATATGAAAGATATGTTATATCACATCTTGAACAATGCATTTGTAATGCTTATATTAAATAACAGGAGTCAGTCAATATGCTCCAAAGAGTGTTTCCTTAATACTATTTCATTTAAAACGATATTGGATAAAGATTGGATTAATTTCCAAGTACTTATGTATGCATGTATGTGTAAATAAACTATAATTTTTAAGTAAAAATTGGGACATGTTATAAGGATGAAGGTCATTTCTTGGTTGCCTTAAAGGTGGCCTTAAAGAGTCAAGCACATAGAAATATTTATAAATGCCCACAAATATACTTTGACAAATATATTTTGTCAGCTACTGAGGTTGAATATATTGAGAGCAGTTAACTTCATACTTCAGAGTTTCTGTAATATTGATATTGGAAGAAGAACATGCATAAGAGGACAGAGGAAATGGTATTTGAAGACCCAGTTTAAAATACTCCTATAAATTAAGAACTTAGATATTTGACATGTTAACCTTGTTAACGTGGTGTTAATATGTTTCTGTTGTGCTACGGAACTTTGTGCCAAGAATTAAAAAAATCCTGATTCCTTCATTGGCTGGCTGTAGGTTGACTGGCAAGTCACCTAACAACTCTTTTGGTTTTGTGTACTGTGCTGAAGACAAAGGTCTTTGCCATCTGATGAGGATACATTAGACTAGCACTGTCCAATACAGATGTCATTTGAGCCACAAAAATAATTTAAAATTTTCTAATAGCCATATTAAAAAGTAAAAAGAAATAGGTGAAATTAATTTTAGTAATATATTTTATTTAACGCAATATGTCCAAAATATTATCATTCAACATGTAAGCAATATAAGAAATTATTAATGATATATTTTAACTTCTTATTTTATATGAAGTTTTTAAATTCCAGCATGTATTTTATACTCACAGCATGTGTCAGTTTGGACTAACACATTTCTAAGACTTACTATCCACACATGACTACGAGTACCACACCATGTGGACTGTGGATACCATAGTGGGCAAAGCAACATTAGACTGAGAGGAAAGCATTGAGTTTGTCAGAATATTGAAGTTTCAATATCAGAATATTCAATATCAGACTTCTCAGGATAATAACCTTGCATTTATTTATTTATTTATTTTTCTTAGTTTCAGATGTACAAAACAATGTAATAGTTAGACATACATACCCCTCACAAAGTGATAACCCCTCTCCCCCAATCTACTACCCCTCTGACATTGTATATAGCTGTTACAGTTCCACTGACTCTATTCCTTATGCTATACTCCACATCCTGTGACATATATATATATATATATATATATATATATATATATATAAATATATGTAATTATAGTTGACATTCATTATTATTCAGCTTCAGCTTCAGGTGTACAGCACAATGATAAGGCATCTACACCATCCCTGAAGTGGTTTCCCTAATAAGACAAGTGTCCATCGGATACCCTACAAAATCTTTACAACATTATTGATTATATTCCCCAAACTGTCTTTCGTATCCCCGTGGCCATCTTGTGGTTACCGACTGTGCTTTCTAATCCCCTCACCTTCTCCCTCATCCCCACGCCCCTTCCATCTAGCAACCCTCAGTTTTTCCTCTATATCTTTGAGACTGTTTCTGATTAGTTTTTTCATTTATTCTATTCTTTAGATTCCACATATAAGTGAGATCATATGGTATTTGTCTTTCTCCATCTGGCTTATTTCACTTAGCATAATGTTCTCTAGGTCCATCCATATCGTTGCAAGTGGTAAAATTTCATTCTTCTTTATGGCTGCATAATACTCCATTGTATAAATGTACCACAGTTTCTTAATCCAGTCATCTACCGATGGGCATTTTGGTTGTTTCCATGTCTTGGCTATTGTGTATAGTGCTGCAGTAAACATAGGGGTGTATAATTTCTTTCGAATCAGTGTTTTGGATTTCTCTGGATAGATACCTAGGAGTGGAATTGCTGGGTCATAAGGTTGTTCCATTTCCAGTTTTTTTGGCTACCTCCATACTGATTTCCACAGTGGCTGCACCAATCTGCAATCCCACCAACAGTGCATGAGGGTTCCCTTTTCTCCACATCCTCACCAGCACTTGTTGGTTATTGATTTATTGATGACGGCCGCTCTGACTGGTGACCTTGCTTTCTTAGATGAGAGCTTTCCAACCCATGGGGATTTTACTTACCATATTCAAGAGAAAAAATAAACAAGTGGGGAGTAAATACCTGACATTAATATAATGCCTTATGGCTTGACAGTGTGTTCACATTCACTACCCTTTTTAACTCCAGTGATAGGTATAAGAAATAGGGGTGAAAGTTCCATTTCCTTTTGAGGAATCAGGCCCATAGAGGACGCTAAATCTTGCTCTTTCAGTTCTAAATCTCATGATTCAACATAAATCACAATGTAGGGTACAGTTACCAAATAATGAGCAAACCAACGCAGCCAAAATATAATGTGTCCTTGCAATTTGTTGCCTTAAAAAAAAAAAAAGCATCTGTTTTGTGGGTGTCTGGAAGGGCTCAGGCTTGTCCCAAATCTCCATTTTTTTTTGTTGTTTACTTGGATCCAGAATAAAATGAGAACAAAGTATTTTTATGCTTAGGAATGTTTAGATTCACCCAAGGTGGTGGTAGTGGTGGGGGGGTGTGTGAGATCCTTATGCCTCGAAGTCCAAGAAGCATCCCACCCCCAGTACTGCGGTCCTCTGTCGGTAAAGTCATTTGTATACCTCATTCCACCATAGGTCTTTCATAGACCTTTTCGGAAAGAACACTTGCATTATTAAAAGCTGAGCTAGGTGAAGAAGCAAGTAGTATTTCTTACTCTAAAGCAATTAATTTATATGACAACCACTTTTCAAGGTGCACCGTAACAGTAGCAATAATACTAGTATTGGATTCTTGGCTTTTTGTGTTCTTTAGGTTAAAATAATACCATTCACTTTAATGTATGTATAGGTTCCATACATGGATTGAATTTAGGCTAATTTCTATGAATTGGTAACATTTCCCTTGTATTTTCAACCACAATCCACATAGGAGGAGCACCTGTTAGGTGATAAGCTTCAGGGATTTAAACACTACTCACATAAGTTTCTACTATATTACTTTAAATCATTCTTCACCTCCCCTTAATCTGTATGTGTATGATCTTCCCCCAGCCCCACTATTTTTCAATTGCTGAAACTGTAGCTGATTATCTTCCATAGGATGGGTTCTCAAGCTCCAAATCTAGATTACAAAATGCAGATGACCACATCACCTGACGCAGGTGGCCTAGCTTTGGTCGTCATCCATGGAGAAGAGGGTCACAAGAAGACATCAGATAAGAGATGAAGTTTTTAAACCAAAGGTACGGGTAGTCAATGCAGTCAAACAACTGGTTATTTCCAAGGCTGGACAGAGAGGGCGCCCTTCCACAGACGCGCGCACAGCCAAGATGCGGTTGTGGAACGAGCTGGGCATGAATACCCGGGTGTGTCTAATGGCTCAGTCTAGTTAGAAATACCTTCAGGGCACTGGACTATAAATGAATGTTAAGAAACCTGGACCGGTGGATCTTCTGTAGAAGACTACAGAGCGGACCGCCAGGAAGCAATTGCAACAGGGTTTATATTTTCCTAGTCTTAGTAGGACTTCCCCTCCCGTCCGGACTCCCACCTCCAGTTTTGTGGGCTCCACGCCACCCACCTTCTTCCTTCCACCCAGCTCTGGGAGATCTCACTGCCTCGTCATTGGGCCGCCTTTCCCCCCTGTCGGGCAGCACCAAGTCCCAGGCAACTGAGAGAGGGCGCAGGGGGCGGAGGCGCGGCAGGGGCGGGCTCTGTCACCCCTCCGCCCCCCTCCCAGCCGGGCTGCTGGGGCCAGTGGCAGGAGTGCCGCGCACTGCCAGCCACGAGGGGCGTGGGATGTGGGAGGCAGAAGAGGGGGCGTCCGCTCGGATTAGAGCCAACCGCACACTACTAAAGGCTGTGGGGCTGCGCTTCCCTCCAGCGCCCCGGGAACTTCAAAGCAGCTGGCGCTGTCCCGGAGCCTAGCTCGGCTCCGGGGCCTCGCAGCGCCAGCGCGGCCGCTGGGTGGCCATGACCCGAGCACTCTGCCAGGTTCTCCTGCTGCTCGCCGCGGCCGCCGCCCTCTCGGCAGGTACGTCGGGCGCCCCTTCCCACGCTCCTAGGAGAGTGGGAGTCGGGAGCGGTCTGCGGGGGTGGGGAGGCACACGGGTGGAGGAAGAAGTTGCTCAGAGCAAATTGACCTTCCACAGTGAGGAGTGGGAAGCGCCAGTTGGACTGAGGGGGCGTGGGATGGGGCGCGGCGTGGGCACCTGATGTCTGGCAGCTGTAGGGATAGGCAGGTGTGTCGAAGCCACCAGGAGGAGGGAAAAGAGACAGGGACATAGGAGTGTGTGTTGTAGGAGTTGTGAGGTGGGGACAAATTTGGGTCAGTTTGCAGCGGAGGGAGAGTGTGTTTGTGGGTGTGCTGAGGTATGGGAGCTCGTTGGCACCATGAGTTCACCCTGAGTTCGGGACGCTCTGTGCTGAGCTCCGGAGAGCTGAGCAAGGAGGATGGCATGGTGGTGGGAGGGTGGGGAGGGGACGCGGCGATTCAGTCTGAGTTTGAGGAGGCGAAGGATACCTCCGAAGCCGCTGGTGCCAAGCTTTGTAGGCGGGAGTGGGAGCTTAAATCTGCGTGGTTTGCAACGCACATTGCTTTCGAGGTATGATCTTTACTGAGTTGCAGGGGAAAAAAAATCTGGCAAGAGTCCCAGCGTTTATAACAGGTCTGTTCCTTGATAGGCTAAATAGAACCCTTGCCCAAGCTAGAAACTAAACGTTTCTTTATCATGTTTACTAGAAACTGGGGCAAATGCATCTTTGGTAAAATCATAGTATGCTCTGACGAAAAACTCTTTGACTATGAAACTATTTTTCATTATTACGTTGTCCTGGGATATGGAGACCAGGAGCAGGTTCCTTGCTAACTCATTTTCAAAACATTTCAATCAGACGTTTAAAACACTTGCAAATAAAAAGCTGGTGTTTTTCCGTAGAGCTGTGCTTTGTCCGAAGCTGATTTTGATGCATTTTTGTTTTCCCAGATGACAATCTGTTTGACATTAATAGCTATACTCGACTGCGGGTAGATTTCCTCTTAGTGACTGTGCAGGGGAATGTTTTGAGTAGTATGATTGCTGTCATTTACAGATTTCAGTGTTTCAGATGGACTGGGTGAATCACTAAAAAGATATAACTGAAATTTTGATTATTGGAAGGGATTAATTAGGAAAGCAGAGACTGTGAGGAAGATGATGAGATAAAGTGAAATATTTACATTCAGAGTTATAAATGCATTAATGGGAAGGAAACTGACTATGTGAGTCGTTCTAAGAAATGGGTGGAAACTCTGGTAATTTGGAATACTCAAAGTGCCCTTTATTAATAAAATTTACCCAAAAAAAGTCTTTTAGATATATTGACTGGGCACCTGTGAAATTGCCTCTGTGGGCTGTCCATACAGCTCTGTTAATTTTGGGGAATTAGTAACTTACTGCAGACATTTAAAAAAATAGACTCAATTATCTTTTATCTAGCTTGAAAAGTATTGTTTGTTATATGACAGAATCTTTTAGAAAATTTCAGAGACCCTGGGCATAGCAACATAGCAAAACATGCCCTACTATACTATGTTCTTAAAAAGGCATGGGAACTTTTCAACGTTGAAATCTGCAAAAAAAAAAAAAATAGATTTTCCATTCAAATTTGATTGTTTCTTCAAAAATTGAAGGCTAAGAAAATTGCCTGATATGGAGATAATGTTTCACTATAGTAGAGAAGTACTTATAAAAATCAAAGATTTACAATGAACCTTTGTATATGAAATGCAAAAGAATCTTTAAGAAACTTTACCACTCTTTGTATCCCACAGAAAAAATATCTATTGCTCTGCACATTTTTGATTCTCAATTTTTGTACACATCTTTGATTATTTGGTAGAGGGATGCAAGGTAGTTTATTTGTTTATTTATTTATTTCATCTTTTAAATTGTTTTTCTCATGTGATTACCTACGTTATTTTTGACCTGGTCACTTTTGCAAATTACAATATTAATCATATGCCATTTTTGAAAATGTACACTCCATTGTCAATGTGTTATATGAGAAGTTGCTTTTGACATGATGATATATCAAAACTGCATGACAGAAAACACCACCTTCCAATTTGGCTCTGCTGAGGACCAGGCCTAGGACCTTAAATATCGGGAGACATTGATAAGCCAAAATAAAGGCTTTTTGCTTGGGCTGTTTTTTTCTAGCATCTCTGTCACCTTAGATGTGTCATGTGTTAACACCGTGTTTCCCCGAAAATAAGACCTCGCTGGACCATCAGCTCTAATCCGTCTTTTGGAACAAAAATTAATATAAGATCCGGTCTTATTTTGCTATAATATAAGGTTGGGTCCTTAATATAATATAGTAAAATATAATATAATATAATATAATATACTGGGTCTTAAATTAATTTTTGCTCCAAAAGACGCATTAAAGTTGATGGTCCTGCTAGGTCTTATTTTCGGAGAAACATGGCAGCAGAATAGAAACAATTGCTCCTTGATGAAAATCTCAGCGGATAACCACTGGCGGAAACTTGGAGAAAATATTTTTTGGTCTAGACTGGCTAAAATATTAGGCTGCTCTGAGTTGCTCTAATGATCTAGTCTCTGGGTTCCTTGATGTTTGATAAGAAAGATCTGACATGACCTCACCACAGTTATCATGTGTACTAAATGAAGACTTGGCAGAAAATATCTGAAGTATGAAGCCTGTGATTTGAATATTATGTAGAGTTACTCTACTAAGTTTATGAAACTCCTTGTCTTCTGGTTGGGAAAGAATTACTAAGTCTGGAAAGCTAGATGTTATTACTCTAAAAGAGGAAAGATGACAGTTTCATTTGATAACCAGGGTGGACATGAAGGTTTCAGATAGTGAGATTTTTTTTTTTTCCTTCTCCTAACAACAGTTAGCACTTCCCACTATACAATTTAAGCTGTTCTGGAAGTGAAAGTGAAAGCCTTGTGCTGACTGAGTTTACAAAGGCAAAAGGTGTCACCTTTGCCCTCCTTTAAGCACAATCATTTATTGGTTGATTGACACAAATGTGGCAAGCAGCTCCCTGGTTCCAAGGAAGAAATTTCTCCAGCCCAGGCGAAACTCTGTGCAGAAGCCCTTGAGGGCGTATTTCTTCATTGTCTATACTGCCTCAGCCCATTTTCTAGCCTCAAACTGACAAAGTATAGAATAGAGAGTTCCTCTGATTCACTATAATGATATGAAAATAAAAGATTTAAGATGTGAGAGAAAGAGAAGAGCAAAGGATGGACCAAATTTTTGACCCAAGCAATGGAAGAATAGATCCTTAAGTGGGGTGAGCCCAACGACAGCAGGAGCAGGTCTGGGGAGGAGAAGGGGACAATGTCAGATAGCTGGAGCCCAGTTTGGAATATGCTGAGTTTAAAATGCCTATTAGACACTAAAATGGAAATGTTAAGTAAGCAGTTGGTTTTATGAGTCTGGAGTTTAGGGGATAAGACTGGCCTGAAGAAAAAAATCTAGAGCCAAGGGCACTTACAGATCATTTTGATTTAGCAATCATAGAACACCCAATTAAGTTGAATTTCAGGTAAACAACAAACAATTTTTGAGTGTAAGTATGTTTTAAACATGACAAGGGACATACATATATTAAAAATTAATTGCTGTTTAATTCCACTTTAACTGCACATACTGTGTACTTTTATCTGGCAACCCCACATTAAAGAAATATTGTGGTGAGATGACCAGCTTCTGATACAGGTATTCCCAGCTCTTGTATTAGACAGAGAATCATAGACTGATTTTCTAGTCCTTGTCTCTTAAAACTTCTGTTCTAGCTCTGCAGCCATCCCCATATGCATCTCTGAATGCTGGATCCCTAAAGTATGTGGGCCTCTTGGTTCCCTGGAATCTGAACAATTTGAATCACCAAGCCTCTCACGTGGGGATCCAGCAAAAAGTAAAAGGGAGGGAGAAGGTGAGTAGGAGTGTGAAATGGACACGAAAGACTTTATTTCCATAGAAGCCAACACTTGGCTATTGCTCAGGGGACGCTCTCTTGCCTTATCAGGTGGCTCTTAAATTCATCTGCTCTGATTGGCAAACCAGGCTAACAAAGTTGTGCTCTGTCCCGATTCTTCTCTTTTTCTCCTCTAGAATAATTCTCCTTTTCTGTTGTTCTCTTCTGTTTTTTTTTAGAGTAGGTATGTGAAGATACTGTTTCATTGGAACTGTTTTAAATTAATCCCCTCAAGAATTCATGGGTGAATCATTCAGAATGACTCAAGAGCTTGGCTTATTATTTTTTAAAAAAAACAATTTAAATTTGCCAGTGACTTAAGCATCCCAAATTAGATCAGTCTACTTTTTTATTAAACTTTTCACATCAAGAAAATGATTAGGTTGCTCTAATTTTGAAAGTGAAACACATACATTTTCTTCTGATCTATTTTAGCATCCTTATTTCATGACAAGGTAAAATGACAGGGATAGATGCCACATTTCTGTACGTTGATTAAGTTTCTTAGAAATTTTTGTTCAAAGCCATGATTGACTGAAATAAATACTCTGGTTAAAAACAGGATTAGAAAACAACCTAATCCGTCAGGATTGGACAGTGATCATTTTAATGCGAAATGTTTAGTTTCATAAATGCATGCTTACCCAAGAGATGTTGACTCAGAGAGTCAAGAGAGTGGTAATCCAGATTAACACAGCTTTAAGGAACCAGATTGTTTTAAAACAGAGCCGAAATATATTAAAGAGTATTAACTCATCACATCTCAAATTTTATCTGTTGACATTTTCCTGGCCTGCTCCCCTAGAAGTGTTTTTTTTTTTTCTTTTCTCCATCCCTCTTATTACTGTGCAAGAGTAAAGATCTACTCTGTGAACATTTGCCTGTTCTAATAACCATACTGTGACAGCATTCTCACTCAACTTCCATTTACATCTGTAGTGTGTATTTCCAGGAAAGAGACAATACACTGTATGAAACACTGAATATAGGACAATTATGTTTAGATTCTTTACAGAATAATAAAATGTGTAATTGAGTGTACCTCTCTTCCTTTTTTTTTTTTTTTTTTTTTTGCTTTCTTTCCTGTAGCTGTTCTCTAGCTGTGATGTATTAGTTACATTATATTAAAAGGCATTGCTTTTTTGCATGGAGAAGAAAGTTGATTTTGTTAAAACAACCAGACCCCTTTAAAAGTATTGACTTATTGTGCCAAATCAAGATGAAGATGCCTTTTTAAGATTGCTTTTTCTGAACTCTGCTTTGGTTATTGCCATCATAAAGTTTTTCATAATATTTCTTATCTTTTTAATATCTGTAGTATTTGTGATGCTGTCTCCTCTTATATTCCAGACATTGTGAATTTGAATTTTCTCTGTTTACCTTGATTTATTTAGTTGGAGGTTTATCAGTTTTATTGATTTCTTTCAAATAAATAACTTTTGGCTTTATTGATTTTCTTTGTTCTTTTTTGTCCAGTTGTTTCCTGCTCTTATCTTCATTAGTTTGTTCTTCTACTTACTTTGAATTTAATTAATTTATCTATTTTTATTCTAGCTTCTTAAGTTGGTACCTTAGATTAAGAGTTGGCAAACTTTTTCTAAAAGGGTCAGATAGTACATATTTTAGTCTTTGGGCCATGCAGTCTCTATTGCAACTACTTAATTCTGCTATTGTAATGTAAAAGCAATACATAAATAGGTGTTGCTATGTTTCAATAAATTTTTTATTTTTTATTTTTTTACAAACGGGCCAGCCAGTGGGCTGTGGTTTGCTGACCCTTTTTCAAATCATTCATTGAAGACCTTTCTTCTTCGCTAATATAAGTATTTAAAGTTCTAAATTTCTTTCTTGGTAACTGCTTCAGTTCATCCATAAGTGAGGCTATGTTGTTTTCAACTTGAGGATGGACCGATACATAGTACATTATAATTGCATAATTATACTGTTATAAAGTCATTACACTAACGTGGGTGGTGTTAGGAGGTAAAGAGGGAAGAATGAAAAGAACCAAAACAGAGCACGCAAGACGTATGAGACAATATCAAGTGGTATAACGTGTAAATGGAATTCTAGATGTGAAAAGAGAGAGAAAGGGATAGAGGAACTATTTGAACAGATACTGATTAATAATTTTCCAAATATAGTGAAAGACATGAAGTCATTAATCACAGAGTCTCAGAGAAGCATGATAAATACCTCTCCTCCCAACCCCCACAGCATAGATGTATCATCTACAAATTGATGAGATTCAAAGGTAAAGACAAGTTCTTGAAGGCAGCCCAAATAAAATAGCTGTATTACATACATAGGAACAAAGTTAAGAATTACAGTAGACTTCTCGTCAGAAACTATGCAAATCAGAAAACAATGAAATGTCAACTTTATAGTACAGCAGGTATAAAACTATCAAGCCAGTATTCCATACCACGTAAAGTTATCTTTGAAAATGAAGGAGAAACAAAGACATTTTTAGATGAATAAAAACAGAGAATTCATTACCCCTATGTTTGCACTGCAAGAAATATTAAAGGAACTTTTTCAGACAGAATGAATACAGATTCAGAGACTTGGATCCACACTGAGAAATAGATATTTAGAAATAGCTAAAATGAAGATAAATATAAAATATATTTTTCCTTAACTTTAATCATTCTGAAAGATCATTGACTCTCCAAAGCAAAAATAATAGCAATGCTTTGCGACTTTGTAGCATATGTATAGATACAATGTATGACAGCCTTAGCACAAAGAATGGGAAGGAGGAATTCAGAGTATACAGTTGTTAAGTTTCTTATATGTGAAGGATTATAGTATTATTTGAAGTTATACTGTGATTAATTAAAGATATATATTGTACAGCCAAGGGCAATCCCTAAATATTAAAATATATATTAAATATTAAGCATAAGTAAGAAGCCAGTAATGTACATAAAATGAAATAAAAATATTCAACTAATACAAAAACATGATGATAAAATGGCAAAGGCACCAAACATAGATCAAGCAAATAGAAAGCAACTAGGAAGAAGAGGATTTTATTTCAACCATCTCAATAATTACATTAAATGTAAGTAGTTTAAACATAGCAATTAAAAAACAGATTGTCATATGGGGTTAAAAAGCAAGAACTAACTATATGCTGGCTACAGGAAACTCACTTTCAATATAAGAAATGCACTTTAACTGTAAAGATATAATAAATTATAAGTAAAAATATAGGAAAAGTTATACTATGCAAACACTAATCATAAGAAAGCTGGAGTGGCCATTTTAGTAACAGACAAAGTAGCCTTCAGAAAATGGAAGGTTGCAAAGGATATTCCATAATGATAAAGGGATCACTTAACCAAGAAGATATAGTAATCTTAAATGTCTTTGCACCCAACCACAGAGCTTAAAAGTGTATGAAAATGCAATTGATCGAACTGAAAGGAGGGGCAGACATATCCATAATTATAGTTTGAGTCTTCAACACTTCTCTCTCATAACTGATAGAATAAGTAGATAAAAAATTAGTAAGGATATATAAGATCTGAAAAATGCTTTTAACCAACTTGACACTTAATGTAACATTCCAACCACCAACAGGATATATATTATTTTACAGTGCACATAGAATGTTAATAAAGAGAGACTATATTGTGGGCCATAGAACAAACCTAATAAATTTAAAAGAATGTAAAATATACAGAGTATTTTCTCTGAACATAATGGAAATAAACTAGAAGTCAACAATAGTAGCTTATCTGAGAGATCCCCAAATGTTTGGAAATTAAGCAACAAAGTTCTAAATACTCATGGATCAAAATCAAAAGAAGAATTAGATAATATTTTTAATTGAAGAAAATGAAAATACAACATATCAAAAATTGTGGGATACACCTAAAGTAGTCCTAGAGTGAAATTTATAGGAGCAGCAAATAAAGCAAACAGAAGAAAGGAAATAATAAAGGTCAGAAGAGTGAACAATGAGGTTGCAAACATAAAAACATTAAAGAAAATCAAGGCAACAAAAACTATTTTGTTTTTTTTAAAGATCAATAAAATTGATCCACCACTAGCTAGATTCACAAGGAAAAGAGGGAATATACAAATTACCACTGTCAGAAGTGAAAAAGCGGGCATCACTACACACCCTACATGAAAATAAAAATAAGGGAATATTTCAAATATCTTTCTGCCTATAATTAGGAAATTTAGCTTAAATGAACAAATTAATTGAAAAGTACAAACTACCAACGAACACTCAAGAAGTAATAGCTAACCCGAATTCTCTCTCTCTCTCTCTCTCTCTCTCTCTCTCTCTCTCTCTCTCACACACACACACACACACACACACACACATTCACAGATGATATCTAAATCAAGACTTATGAATTCATTATGAAATTCATTTCATAACTTAAAGCTTGAAAACGTCTATGAAGACTCCAACCCCAAATTTTAGGGAGAAATAGTATATACTCTAAACAAACTATTTCAGTATGTAGAAGTGGAGGGAACACTTCAGCTCACTTTTTATAAGATCAGCATTGCACTGAGACTAAAACTAGATAAAGACACCTCAAATGAAAGAAACTATAGACCAGTATCTATCAAAGAAATGCAAAAATCCTCAGCAAAATTTATCAAATTGAACCCCAAAATATAATAACGTCATGATCAAGTGGGGTTGGGGAATGCAGGGCTGGTTCAACATTCAATATTGAATCTAATTACAATTGTAATCTAATATTACAATTCACCATTTCAGTAGACTAAAGAAGAAAAACCATATGACAATATCAATAGATACATAAAAACCAAATCCCAACACTAAACATCTATGATAAAAATTCTCACCAAACTAGGAATAGAAGTGAACTTCCTTAACGTGACAAAGAGATTCTTCAGAAATCTTGAGGCTAACATCATACTTACCTGTGAAAGACTAGAGCATCTCACTGAGAGTGGGAACAAGGCAAGGATGTCTGCGCTTACTACTTCTAAGCAATACTGCATTGAAAGTCTTACTCGATGCAGTAACATAAGAAAAATGTGTAAAAGGCATATGGTTGGACAGGGATAAACACAACTTCTTTATTCACAGATTATTTGATTTTATATATAGAAAATACTAAAGAATCTCGAAAAAAAGGTATTTGAACTAATATATTCTAGTTCAAGTTCAAGGTTGTAGAATATGTGATTAATATTTTAAAAATCAATTGTATTTTTATATAGTAAAAATGAAAAATTAGAAATTGAAAAAAAAGGGGCCATTTACAATAGCACCTAAAAATCCACAAAATACTGAGGTAGAAGTCTAATTAAATACATGGAAAATCTATATGTTAGAATCTATAAAACAGAGTTGAAAGAATTTAAAGATCTAAGTAAATGGAATGATATGCTATTTTTAGAGAATCAGTCTTGGTGTTGTTAATATGTCAGTTACGTCCAAATTGGTCTACAGATTCATTGTAATCCCAGTCAATTACAGCAGGAATTTTGCAGAATTCACCAAGCTGTTTTAAAATTTATATGGGAAGGCAAATACACTAGAATAACACAATCAATTTTAAAAAAGAACAAAGTTGCAATTTCACAGTGCCATTCAAGAGTTATAAATATATAGTAATGAAGACAGTGTTTTATTAGCAAAAATGGAGGTACATTGATTAATGGGATAGAATAGAGACACCAGAAATAGACTCATATATAATAATAGAGTCCTGCTAAAGTGAATATGATGAATTGGTCCATTTATTAACAAAGGTGTAAAGGCAATTCAATAGAGAAAGGGTAGTGTTTTCAACAAATGATGCTGGAATAGGAAAATAAACAAAAAGAACCTACAAACATGCCTTTCATGTCTATAACTGTTAACTTAAAATGGATCATAGATGTAAAAATAAGATCTAAAACTATAAAAACTTCTAATAAAAACCATACAAGAGGCTTCTGGTAAAAATAAAGAAGTAGGTAAGTGCCATGCTTGCCACCCCCATGACTATATCAAAATTACAACTACATTACAGAGCAAACACCATTGAGAATTGCCTGAAGTATAGCTGAACAGAAGTCCTATAACTAAGGATATACAGAAGAAGTCACATCAAGCCTGATAGGAGGGGCAGAGGTGCAGAATGTGTTGGTCCCACACCCTCGTGTGGTGGTTAAAAATTGGGAGGGATATCTCAATTGTGGAGGTCCCCCCTGAGGAGTGGAGGGTTCTGGCCCCACCCCAGGCTCCTCAGCTCAGGTTCCAGTGCTGGGAAGAGAAGTTTCCATAATTTCTGGCTGTGAAAAATATTGGGAGATTGTAGGTGAGTGAGAGTGAGTGCTGCTGGAGTCCCAGGCATTTTTCTAAAAGGGCCCATGCATTGAGTTACTTGCTGATGGACTCACTCACTCTGAGCTTCAGTGCTGGGGCAGCAGCTCAAAAGCTTCCAGGGACATACAGGATGAACTGAATTGTCTGGCTTCAGACTGAGGGCTGGAGGGGCAACTTTCCCCCAGACAGAAGTCTTTTCCTTTGTTGAGCCCTTCCCTCACTCAAGCTGCACAAGCAGGTATGTGACATATCTGTGTCTCCATCAAACTGGCCAATGCCACTTGCCTGCCCTGGTGTTTCCTTGAGATTCTGCACCACCCAACTTGTGGACCAACCCAAGCAGCTTCCAGTGGCTTTTCCATACAAATGGCCTATCTTGGCTCATGCTGCAGACTTTCCTAAAATCTCTCAAAGGTTCACAAACCCCAAACAAGCAGCACCTGGCCTTGGCTTGCCCCATACCTCTTGATAAGCAGCCCCAAGCTCAGAACTAGCAGAAACTGGCCTCAGTTTGCAGGTTAGCCTCTTACAGAGACGTCTAAGTCCAGTACAAGTGGCAACCATCTGCAGATTACTTTGTAGCTCATATCAAGTGGTCCTGGGCAGGGCACAGGCAGCGGATGACCTTGGCCTGCAGTACAGACCCTCCCAAGAGGCCCAAGAACCAACACATCCAGTGCCCAGCTTCAGATCATACCAGACTACCACTCAGTCACCTGCACAAATGGCACACCCATAGGGTATACATTCCACAAGCACCAGAGTCCTGCTACAGTGAATCCTGTTCTATAGGGTCAGTCCCTGCACAACAGGTTTTCCACTGTAGTCACAGCCAGTCCTTACAACCAATCAGCCTGAGGGTTGTTCACATCCAACAATGTGCCAAGAGCAATCTAGGCTCAACTATAATAGGAGGGCACACACAACCCATGTAAAGGACACACCTGGAGTGCCCGGTGCAGTTGACCAGGGGAACTGTGTCACTGGGCCCCCCTACTACATAACTATTCTACTAAGATAGAGAGACATACCAGCTCTACCTAATACATAGAACAAAACACAGGGAAGCAGCCAGAGTAAGGAAACAAACAAGTCCTAAATGAAAGAACAGAACAAAGCTCCAGGAAAAGAACTAAACAAAATGAAGGCAAGCAATCTACCAGATGCAGAGTTCAAAACACTGGTTATAAAGATGCTCAATGATCTCAGTGAGAACTTCAACAAAGAGATAGGAAACATAAAAATGGAGATAGAAAACATAAAGAATATGTAACTGAAATGAAGAATACATTAGAGGGAATCAACAATAGATTAGATGAAGCAGAGAATTGAATCAGTGATGAAGAAGAAAAGGTAACAGAAAACATCCAATCAGAACAGCAAAAAGAAAACAATCGAAAAAATGTGGTTAGTTTAAGGGACCTCTGGGACAATATCATGTGTACAAACATTCACATAATAGGATTACCAGAAGGAGAAGAGAGAGAGCAAGTAATGGAAAACCCATTTGAAGGAATAATGACCGAAAGTTTTCCTAACCCGGTGAAAGAAACAGACATAGAAGCCATGAAAGCTCAGAGAGTTCTACACAAGATGAACCCAAAGAAGCCCATACCAAATACATCACAATTAAAATGGCAAAGGTTAAAGACAGAATGATATTAAAAGCAACAAGAAAAAGCAGTTAGTTACCTACAAGGGAGCTCCCATGAGACTCTCAGCTGATTTGGCAACAGAAACTTTGCAGGCCAGAAGCAATTGGTACAAAATATTCAAAGTGATAAAAAAAAGCCAGAACCTCCAACCAAGATTACTGTACCCAACAAAGCTATGACGTAGAATTAAAGGACAGATAAAGAGCCTCCCCAAAAAGAAAAAAGCTAAAGGAGTTGTTCATCGCCACCAAATCAGTTTTACAAGAAATGTTTAAGGGACTTTTTAAGAAGAAGAAGAAAAAAGTATCAAAATATGAATAATAAAATGGCAACAACTACATATCTCTCAAGAATTACTTCCAATGTAAATGGATTAAATGCTCCAATGAAAAGACATAAGGTGGCTGAATGGATAAGAAAACAAACTCCTTACATATGCTGCCTACAAGAGACACACTTCACATCAAAATACTGAAAGTGAAGGGATGGAAAAAAATATTTTATGAAAATGGAAACATTAAAAAACGTCTTGGGTAGCAATACTTATACCAGACAAAGTAGACTTTATTACAAAGGCTATAACAAGAGACAAAGAAGGACCCAGTGATTCCACTTTCCGGTATTTATCTGAAGAAACCCAAAACACTAAGTTGAAAAGACACATGTATCCATATGTTCATTGCAGCATTATTTACAATAGCTCAGATACAGAAGCAACCTAAGTGTCCATCAATATATGAATGGATAAAGAAGAGGTGGTTCACATATACAATGGAATATTAGTCATAAAAAGGAATCTGGCCATCTGCAACAAAATAGATGGACCCTAGAGGGTATTATGGCAAGTGAAATAAGTCAGACAGATAAAGACATACCATATGATTTCACTTATATGAGGAATCTACAAAACAAATGAACAAACATAACAGAAATAAATTCTTAGATACAGAGAGCATTTTGATGGTGGCCAGATAGGGGATTTGGGGGCATGGGTGAAAAAAGGAGAAGGGATTAAGAAGTAGCAATTGATAGTTACAAAATAGTCATGGGGATGTAAAGTACAGCATGAGGAAGATAGTCAGTAATATTGTAATAATCATGTTTGGTGTCAGACGGGTACTACATTTATCGGGGCAATCACTTTGTAAATTATATACATGTCTAATTACTATGTTGTTCACCCAGATCTAATATAATATTGCATGCCAACTGTAACTGAAGAATAAAAACAATTATTAAAAAACTTAGAAGAAAAATGTTTTTGATCTTGGGTTAGACATTTCTTAGATGACAGCACCGAAAGACAATCCATAAAAGAAAATATTTATGAATTGGAATTCATCAAAATTAAAATCTCCTAATTACTTGAAAAATGCTGTTAAGTGAATGAAAAGACAGGACAAACTTTTTGCTGGGAGATAATATATGCAGGACACAAACTTGATAAAGCATTTGAATCAGAACATACAATGAAGTCTCAGAACTCAATTATAAGGAAACAAAGAACCCAATAAGAAGTTAGCAAAAGTTTTGAACAGATAAAAAGAAGGTATTTGAATGGAAAAAAATCAGAACAGAAATGCTCAGTGTTATTAGTCATTGAGGAAATGCTTATTAAAACCACAGTTACATGCCACTGAATACCTATTTGGATAAAAAAAAGAAGAAAAATAAAAACCCAAGACAACAAACAAAGATGACAATACCAAGGGATGGCAGGAATGCTGAGTAACTGGAACTCTCATACATTACTGGTGACATTTAAAATGGTACAGTCACTTTGGAAAACACTTGAGTAATTTTATATAAAGTTAAACATGTACTTTCTATAAAACAGTAATCTCACTCCTGGATATTTAGCAAAGAGATATAAAACTTACATAAAAATTTGTATATTAATATATATTACTAGCTTATTCCTAATCAGCAAAAACTGGAGGAAAAATAATCTTTTAACTAGTGAACGGACCAATAAACTGTTGTACATTCGTTCAATGAACTATCGATGTATACAACAACATGAATGAATCTCAGATGTCTTCAGGCAAATGACTGAGGCCAGAATCAACAGGCTGCACTCATTTATCATTCTAGAGAAGGCAAATGGGTAGGAACAGAAAACATTGCTTGCGGTGGGCTGTGGTAGAGGTAGGGGTTGTCTAAAAGGGTGTAGGAGGAAATTTGGGAGGAAGAGTGATTGAACTGCACTTATCAAATCTCGTAAGACTGTCTACCTAAAAAGGACGAATGTTACCATATGTAAATTACATCTCAATAAACTTAACACTCCTCCCCAAATGGGAAGGCATGTGTGTGAACTAAGAAGTCTTTTATAAATCAGGAATTCAGCAGATGATGTTTCAAATTGGTTAATCAAGAATAGCAGTGTATGACTCCGGGTGGTGAACACACAATGTAATTTATAGATGATGTGATACAGAATTGTACACCTGAAATCTATGTAATTTTGCTAACAATTGTCACCCCAATAAATTAAAAAAAAATTAAAAAAAAAAAGAATAGCAGTATATTTTTAGAGTTAATGTACTAACAGAATGTCTTAAAGAACAATGAAAAAAAACAGTTAAAAGTGGGTGCTGCTGGGAAGTGAGACTTAGGTAGGTGTGCATCACTAGACAGATGCTTTTCATTTTCATTCTTCCTATACTATTTTTTTCTTACTGTGTGCATTTATAACGTTGATTAAACAAATAAAAATATTTTAATCTTACAAATAATTGATTTACCTTTGTTATATAACTTCTATGTAAGTAAGGAATTTCTGTATATGTTAAAATGTGGCTTGTATGTATTATCTCCAGTCTGTGAAATGGCATAAAGTAGATAGACATTCAATCAAAATATGATAAGCTAGCTCTGTTAGGTTCATTAACATGGAGTAGTAATTTCTTCTCTTAGCAAACTAAATTACAGCTGAGGAACATTATCCACACATAGATAAAGCCCTTTGTAAATGCAACATGACTCACCTGCTCTTTTAGGTGAAAGCATTTGGTTCAACTTGAAAGGTCATTTATCACCTACAAGTGGAGCACTTATGGGCTGTTTGGGCTCTTTTAGTTGGTTTACTATAGCATTAAGCTTGCTTATGGAGAATTGTGCTTACGTCTGCAGTCTATACACAGCCTCATTAATGCATTAACCAACCTCATTTTGCTGAGTCATATTAGAGGTACCCCCTTCTTCAGTATAGTGAAATGCACACAATGGGCAGTCAGCGTTTTCTTGATTGTCTTCTACACAGTCAGGGAAAGTCACTCTGCGGGTTTTGACTCTCTTCCAAGACAAATTAAAAGATGAGATGAAAAGTTACAGAAAGATCATCAGGCTAAGCTAGTCTGTTGGTTTATGTCCCAGAGATCAGCTGTTTCCAGTGTAGAGTGGGAGTCATTATGTGATACTCGTGTGTCTGAATTTTCAGGGACAGCCCTATGTTCAAATATACTAGCCTGTTTTTAGACTATGAATTCCAGTTTTTGTTCCTGAAAGTAGAGTTGCTGTAAGTTGTGGGATAACATGGCAGCCAGCATGTGGGTGTTCACCAGACTCCACTATCAGTATTATGTTAAAGGTCTATGCAGAAGAGTTGACTGAACATATCCCTGTGATATTCTCAATGACAACCTGTTAACTAAATACTTTGAAAGAGCAAGAAGTGACTTTAACAAAATAATGTTAGTGTTAGTTTCTGATTATTTTCATGTGTTCATTATGGGAAATTAGGGGGAAATATTGAAAATTATAAAAATCATCTTTAGTTCGATAACCTCAGAGATAACTGCTGTTAATATTTTAATGTTTCTTCTTCTAGTTTTTATTTCTATGTATATTATGTAAATTAAGATTATATCCTGTATGTTTTATGATTCTACTTTTTATTTCATATTCATAATGAGAAATATCCACTCTTACTAAATATTAAAAGCAGAATATTATGCCATTTTACGTATTATCAAAATTTATTTAAATGTGTTGATTTGGAGACTTTTAAGTTATTTCCACTTTTTACTTTTGTGAATAATACCTCTGCAGTGGGAATTTTAAGTGCAGTGGGAATTTTAAGTAAAATTTTGTTTTTTGATTGTTTCATATATAGGAAGTGGAAATACAACTCAAAGATCATACATTTTTTAGGACCCTTGAGACAAATATGTCATGTTGTAAAGTAGAAATTTAATTGCTCCCTTCTTGCCATTTCTGGGTGCTATAATTTACAAAATAATTTCCAATTTGGCAAATGAAAATTGTATTAACTTTCCATTTAGTATTAGTGAGATAAATCCTTTTTTAGTTTTCTTTTTGTTCATCTACTTTGTCCATTTTTTTATTGACAGATATTTGTCAAACTCAAGAAATGATTGAGAAATGAAAAGAATTAGTGTAGTAACCATTGGGAGAGCTCATATTCTAGATATTCCTTCTCTTTGATCATGCTCAGATGCTGAAGTTTTATTTGTGTTTTCTAAATTTTTTTTTTTTTTTTAACAAAAATGTCTGTTTTGTGTTTGGAGCTCCTGATTTTATCACCTTAGTGTGGCAGTGTCACTACGAAAGAAAAGGTTCATTAAAGCCCGAAAGGATTGTCAGAAACACGGAAAAAAATTATTTTTAAGGAGTGTGGTTTAGGCCTTGAATGTTGAGCTCTCAGCAGCTCATGACTTATAATAGCAGGAGCTTAAGTTTTAATTTTTAATTTTTTAATTTTTTTCAAAGATTTTATTGGGGAAGGGGAACAGGACTTTATTAGGGAACAGTGTGTAAACTCCAGGACTTTTTTTTTCCAAGTCAAGTTGTTGTCCTTTCAATCTTAGTTGTGGAGGGCGCAGCTCAGCTCCAGGTCCAGTTGCTGTTGCTAGTTGCAGTGGGCGCAGCCCACCATCCCTTGCGACGTGCTCCAACCAACTGAGCCATCTGGGAGCTCAATAGCAGCTCAGCTCAAGATACCTGTTCAATCTTAGTTGCAGGGGGCGGAGCCCACCATCCCTTGCAGGACTTGAGCAATTCAACTGACAACCTTGTGGTTGAGAGCCCACTGGCCCATGTGGGAATCGAACTGGCAGCCTTTGGAGTCAGGAGCACGGAGCTCTAACCGCCTGAGCCACCGGGCCGGCCCCAAGTTTTAATTTTTTTAATGTCTGCTGTGTGTCAAAAGATTTTTTAAGAATATCTTTTAATCACATAAAAACTCTGTGAAATGGGAATTATTATCTGTTCTTCACCAGTGTGTAGTCACATTGAGGGAGGTGGAGTCACTTTCCAGGCCATGCAACTGATTTGCAGAGCTCAGGGTTTCAACTACAGATGTGGAGTCGTCCAAAGCACAGAATCTTTGCATCACACCTCGCTGAATTCCAACAATGTTAAACTCAGTGAAAAGAGCTACAAAGATAAGGTTGTTGTTTGTCTCTTTGCTATTGTTTTGTGTTCTGTATTGTCTTATACTGGCTTATCACAAGACAAGTAGCAAAACTCAGACAGGATAACCTACCTTAGACTTGTCTTTTGTTCTGGCTAATATGAATTCTTTCAGACTTCTCCAATTTCTTTTTATATTTCTTCACTGTTATTTTGTTCAATAATGTTTTTATAAACAAAAGGAAAATATAATTCCAGGAAAAGCCATGTAACCCACCTTCTAAAGCAGCTATGATAATCCTGGAAGTCTGAGAATTATATATATTTTTAATAATATGGATTTCAACAATTTCTCTCCTGCTTTTCAGCTCCCACTCCCACTCATCTTCTTTGAACAGAGGAGCAGATGATGCTGCCCTTTTTTATGTTTGCACAGTGCGAGTTCTTCAGAGTATCTAAGCTGAACCTTTGAGTCTTGGGGTCAGTGTTGGAAAGAGGCCCAGTTGGAATCAACCTTAAAAACTTACCCTATATCACTTGCCCTCCTTTTTGCCTTTCAACTCTTCACTTGCTAATCTATTTTTAGTTAGATCAGTTCCTTACTTTGTATAGTTTCCTTTTTTATTTCTAGATTAATAATTATCTATTCCTCACCATATCTTATCATATAAATGAATAGCTGTGGATTGTGATAGAAATTTCTGACAAGTGAGCCCCTGAGAACTCTTGAGGATTTTAACTTTTCAATTTTCTTTGCTACTTTCATTCTAAACTTGAGACAGTTTTGTCTCTTTCTATCTGCATATATTCTTAGCTTGGTTGTTCAACAATTAATTATTGATTATTTACTTTTTCCTTTACCGATTATTTTTAATTGCCTCCTTTAAACAAGTCTGAGTTTCCTTAGCTTTTAAAACCTTATATTTTTCCATTAAGTTTTTTTTTGTAATTTTTTCCTTCTTTCTGAAATAGATTATGTCACATGCTGCTGCTCTCCTTTTATTACCAAATTCTTTGTGATCCTCTCGCATTTGGTTTCTCTTCTCTACTTGATGGTGATTAAAAATATAAAATTAGGCTTCTATGATTTCATGGACCTGCAAAGCATGAACTCAGATTATTCACTCAGTCTGTATCAGACTGATACAGTATTGTCCTGAACAGTTTTCGTTGTGAACTTTGACTCTAGATAGCAACTTCTTTGTTCTCTGGGTATGTAATTCCTCAGCTTGCTCTTTCTATTACTGCATGGTGGTTATTGGTGCATTCATCTCTTTAGGGTCACAGAACTTTAGAATAGTTAAAGATCACCTTTAAATTCTTTCTTGGGCAGAGCAATTGAGGACACAGAAGCCTCAAAGGTCACATTCATAGAACTAGGCTTAGAACCCCAGGTCTCTGAACGTGGACCTTAAATGCACTAGACTGGATCAGAACTATACATTTCTTTTCTTCACTCAGATTCATTTCTCCACACAACAGAGTAGCAATCTCTGCTTATCGCTACATGATGTTTCTGGAAATTGTGTCCTCCAGAAGTTGGTTATAATTGATTATTTTTTCCCATGGAAACAATATTAAAATAATATGGTAGGATCCTGATCAAGAATTAATCAAGTAAATCATAGGTTTGACAAACAATACGTTGTACTCAGGCCTATAGTAATCTAAAAGTTGTATCTCATCCTCGAAGTCCTGTAATAATACACCTAAATGTGCAGGTTGATCAAATACAGTGTTAAGCTCTGTGCCCCAGTACTGGTGGAGGCATTACAGAGTGAATTTCTGGCAGGTGAATGTTTGCCTAGTGTGAGCTCATTGAGTTGAGCCCAGAAGGCCCAGCAGCCCATTCCCTAAGCAAGGAAGTCCCTTGGTAGCCAGATACCCGATCTGCCACTGTTAGCATTCTTGATAGCTTGGAGTGGATGACTATTATTATTTGGCTTTTTTCAGTTTTCCAGAATATTCCATATTGAGTAAAAACAGCACAATGGAAGATTGCCTTTTTCATTTTAGAGAGCATTTCTATGTGGATTGTGGCCATTGATTGTGAACAAAACAAAGCACAGGCACCGGTTGAACACTCAAGTTCCACTTTTTGATGCACACGCAGCCCCCAGATTAACAATTTGTGTCATATAAAGACAAAATCAACGTAACATTATAAAATGCAATTGTTTTTCTACATATGAAATTTAAAAAATATAACCTTGATCTTGGTAAAAAATCAGTCCTCACTTCTGAGATCTATGCTCTTCCTCACTTGGATATTATAATGACCTCCCCACCTCTTTTTTTTTTTTTGAAGTGATGGCAATAGAAAGCGCTTTTTATTTATTTTTTTCTCTTCAATGTTCTTCCTAGAGAAAGCAAACATTCTGGTTGAGTTCCAAAATTGTTTTTGAAATTGAGCTGGTGGGTGAAATCCGCAGATCTGGTAACCACTGCTATCAGGTATGATTGCATGTGTGGATCAACATAACAGCTATATGACCAATAGGACCTAAATTCATAGGCAAACTGTAATAAGTATTAAGGGCTTAGTTTTTCTTATAATTTGGAAAGACTTCATTAACTGTATTAGGACAGTTGGAATCTTTCGGATCAAGCAAGAGATTCCTGTTAATAAATTCTGATCTATCAGGCAGTGGCTTTCAAAGCCATTCCCCCAGGCTAGAGCTGTGATATTCAAAGGGATTGGAGAGCAGAGTGCCTCTTTTCCAATGACAAAGCACATTCAAGTCACCACTGGGTTGATTTGTTTCTAGACAAGCTATACATTTTATTTCAAAATCTCAAATAAAAGAACACTAAGGGTATGAAATTTTAATGTTTATTTTAAGGAGACATGGGTTTTAAAAATGTTTGAGAAATACTCCTCTAGAGTTGAGGTCATTTTGTGAAAAATAGCCTAGCCCTCTCTCTGTTGTGGCTAGATGGTACCTGGGTGCAACTGGAAAGCGTCCAAGGAGTAAGTCTCTTTTGGGCGGACAGGGTGCGAAGTCAGCCAGGAGCTGATGGTGGATGGAATTCACTCATGCCAATATGCTGCTGAAAGCCTGGGGGTCCCAAGGACCCCAGGGAGGGCCTACAACCTGATCAGACGAAGAAGAGGTTGAAGCCCCTGGGCCCTGCATAAGGCGAGGGCTCTCAGTCCCAGCCTGCAACTCCAGGGAAGGTGGCTGAAACTTCCCAGCCAGCCGCAGAGTCCAGGGGCCCTGCCAGGGCAGTGCCCTGGATATGGAGATTCCTGTGGGGACATGGAATGGAATTCCATCTGGGGAATGGATGTGACCAGAACCCATTTGCAAATTGGGAGCAGGTTAGTGCCCATACATTTCAGCTTCACCAAAGGAGGTATTTCTCCACTGTCAGATGGGTGAGGACTGCTGTGGTTTCCCCAGGCTGGTGGGGACTGACTGGATGGTCTTTGAGGCCTGCTGAGAGGGTGAGGTGAGGCTGGTACAATGAATGGGGGAGGGGACGGGTCTGGGGATGGCGAAGAACAATTGTGCTCCTCAAGATTCACCTCGAAGATGCCTTCCCTACCTACCCTTGCCCTCAACCCCAGCTGGATTAACCAGTGCTCAGTCTCTGCGTCCTGATGCACCATGTGCACACATCCCTGACTTGGTTTGTCACACTATCGTAAATCCTTTAATTCTACACCTTTAGGGAACGCTCTTTTGGCTTTCCTCCCTACCTCCCTTTCTTAACTCTTACCGTAGTGTTTGACATGTAGTAAATACTTGTAATGGTTAATTTTATGTGTTGACTTGGCCATAGTAGCCAGATATTTGGTCAAACGCCAATCTGGATGTTGCTGTGAACTTTTTTTTTAGTATGAGATTAACATTTAAGTCAGTAGTCTTTGAGTAAGGCAGATTATGCTTCATAATGGCGGGGGGCGCAGGGGGTCTCATCAAATCAGTTGAAGGCCTTAAGAGGAAAACAAACTGAGCTCCCTTGAAGAAGAGGGAATTCTGCCTCTACACTGTCTTCAGACTTGAGCTGCAACATCAGCTCTTCCCTGGGTCTCCAGCCTACTGGCCTAAACTTCAGACTTTGGAATTGTCAGCCTCCACAATCCAGTGTCTGTGTTGGTGACATTCGAGCTGAGACCTGCGGAATTAGATATTAGGTTGGTGCAAAAGTAATGGCGGTTTATAAATTGCAGAAACCGCAATTACTTTTGCACCAACCTAATAGAAAAGAAGAGCATGATGGGCAAAGAGAATAACCACATCAAGGGCTGTGAGCTGGGAAAGAGCTTGTTATTTAGAGGTATTAAAAGGAGACCAGTGTGTCTGGGGCATTCAGTTATAAGAAATGAGGTTCAAGAAGTGGGAAGAACCCAGACCTGCTAGCCTATTAGGATATAATAATGATTGTGGATTTTGTTTTATTCTAATGTAAGTGGGATCCATTGAGTATCACTCTTTTCCTAAATAAAAGACAATGAAATACCTCAGGATTGAGGGAACAGTTTGATGAGGCACTACTTCAGGGGCCAACATAAGAAAATAACTTCTCAAATTCAGTAAGAATTTCATGCAAGGGCAGCAGAAGAAATGTGTCCTATGTTTAGAGACACGGTGTTCTTTGACATGATGCTTTGAGGTGGGAGACCCTGCATGGGGTCGTTTTCTACCTTACATGGCTACAGTCAAAGTCTAAAGTTGTGATTGTTTATACACTGTGACTGAGGGATTAGGCAAGTCTGGATGTCTAGCCCAACTAAGAAATGCTGTGAACTTTCCTTCAATTTTTCCCATATTGTGCTGATATTGGAAACAATATTAAATTCCCATATGATACAGGACAAGATAAATCATCTTTAATGTCAACTGAAGAAGTTTCGTTGGATTATAAACCAGTAGCATCCTCTCACCCACTGAAATATCAGTGAATGAATTTGGGATACAAACCTGACCTTCTTTGAGTGCTCCTATTTCTAACACCAGCTCTCTCTTTTTATCTATGGTATCATAGATAAGATAACCCTAAAGTTACTTGTATTGAGAATTGGGATGTGAGCTCAGAGCAGCCGAGGGCTATAAAATTGGAAGGGTCTTTAGAAATCTTCTAATCTACTTTCTGATCTTATGATATTTCAGGTGAAGAATTTAAGATCTGGGGAGGTTGAGACATTTGTCTGAAGTTAGGTGATTTATGGTAGAGGTGGTGGGCTGAAACCTCAGGTTTTATTTAATTCTGCTTTTGGACGGAGGACCTTCAGAATGGCTAGTACTATAATTCAAAATATTCTGGACTCTTACTAAATTGAGCCCTGCAGCTGGAAGTGAAAGCTGTTCTGGACAGAATCCCTCCAGTGAGGGTGGTTCCATCACTTCTCAGCCAGAAGGGTAAGGTCCTCTTGAACAGGGAAACTAATTGCTGC
Source organism: Rhinolophus ferrumequinum (assembly GCF_004115265.2). NCBI lineage: Eukaryota > Metazoa > Chordata > Mammalia > Chiroptera > Rhinolophidae > Rhinolophus > Rhinolophus ferrumequinum. Next base: position 64,241,261 of record NC_046291.1, read on the forward strand.
TTTGCACAAAGGGATGATTTTCCTTTATGCTGGGTATCTTCCCATATTTTAGAAGTTCTGAATTTCCTTGGGTACAGCCAAATAAATAGGATTTATAAAAGTTGAATCTCTATTGAAAGTTCATTTGGCCGAAAAGTTTGCATTTATATTGCCCATATTTTATAATGCTGGTTTCTCCCTCTATTCTGTTTTTCCTTACTGTTAAGAAAGGAAAATGCTTTTGAATAACCACATGACAAGAAAATAAAGTTTGAAAAGGAATAGAAAAGGAAAACAGATCTTTACTGATTTCCTTTGCACCTGTCTGGCTTTGTCTCACGTATACTAGTATTAGTGTCCTGGCTTCTTTCCTCTTGCCATACTTTTCATGTTCAGCACACTGATGAGTTTGAATTGTTCCTATTGTTAACTCAGAACCCTACAAATGATGAAAAGATTACATATTCAGTAGGTCAAATTTAAGAGTTTTCTGAAATTAAAAAACAATTTTGTGTTTAATAGCCTGCTCTAAAATTAGGGAAATAGAATCAACTAATGTCTGGAAAAAAGGAAAGCACATGTGTCAGAAATTTATGTAACACACTGGTCCATCGATATTTTATCATATAGACCCAAAATATAGGAAACCTGGGAAATATATAACCAACTTATTGAAAAATCATACCTAATGCAAAATAATTAGTATTTCCCAAGCAAATATTTGACTTTTTAATAAAAATAGCATGTAAATACAAATTGATAAATTTGGTTCTTTTTTTTTGTAGTCCGATAATTTTCACATTTCTGGAACCAGGGTGTGCTTGCTATCACATGTAAATATGGATGAAAATTTATTTTCTGGTTGATTAGGAATGTGCACATCCTTTGGTTTCATGTGGGTAACAGATGTCTTGTGGGTAACAGATGTCTTGGCTTTTAGAGACTAATTGGCAAAATGGGGGAAAGGAGATAATTAAAGGGGTGGGAGGAGACACAGGGAAAGCGCAATCTTCCTTGTGGGGAAAAATCTAATAGACCTCCTTATTACGGGTAATTACCTCCTTCTTCAACTTCATTTGCTATCTCTTTCCATATGACTCAAGTACAGTATAATGGGAAAGTATAAAATAAAGAAACATAAGGCTGGACTACTGTCTGCTAACAACCAGATTTATCCTGTCATGGAGTAGTCTAGTGTAATTGACTCATTGAACAGCAGTTCTTAAAGAAACAAAATATGAAAGCATAAGTCTAATCACTAATGGCAACTTATGTTTTAATTGGCAGCACCAGGGTTTATGTTGAGGATGGTTGACATAAATATAGTTTAATTATATATCAAATGTGGCCATATAGTGGATTGGAGGGAAATGAGAAAATGGAAGACTAAATGTGCTGGATGTTAGAGAGCTACATCTTAGGCTCTTTTAGTTTGCTCTTTGTTTCCTGTTAGTGCTATAGTGCTGCCAATTGACCTGGAATAAATGAGAACACTTAGCAGATGTTTGAAGCCATTATCATCAACAAATTCTCAATTTTCTCACTGTTTTCCATTGTGCAACATTTAAAGTAAAGTGTCATTTACTATATCTTAACTATATTGCCTAGATCTATATTGTCCTTCTGTTTGATACCCTTTACTTTGAAGTGAAAGAAATTTTTATAGCCTGTTAAACAGTCAGTGAGTATTCATATGATTCCTTGATGAGAACTATTATGTAATCGTTTTTATAAAGCCCTAGCAGAGAGAACGTATCAGGTTAGGGACTTAGAAGCTTGCACTTCATACAAAACTCAGACAACCTGAACGGTCAGATTATTTATGATTGATTATTATTGATACAAGGCACAAGCTACTGACTTTACTTGGACCACCTGTCTCCTCAAAAAATAGGCAGGTAGAATCTGTTTAAAAAATATCAGCTATTTTAAAGGGTAATTAGGACAATACAGATAAAAATCTCAGTTGTTACTTAACTATTAATATCTTCCTGCTGTCTTATAATTATATTTTGTTCACAGTTGTTAGAAACTGGAAAGTGGGAGAATGGTTTCTGGTCCCCCTTTTTTTTTAAAAAAATCAGTTTTGGTAGGATAGAAACAACATTGCTTGAGTAGACTTATGACCACGTTAATTCAGTCACTTGATATTTTTGAGCCTTATTTCATTATCAATAAAATGTAGACAAGTAACTCCCACAGTGGCACTGGGAATTATACACAATGATAAACACACAAGAGACTAACATGTGTTTAGTTGTTGAGTACTTTATAGTTGTCTTTACTGAGTGGGTCCATATTTCTTAGTTGCTTTGGTTTCTAGGCTAGACTTCTTTTGGAAATAGAAAATTCAAGGAGATTTTGATGAGATTCTGAAAATTCAAGGAGATTCTAATAACACATGGTTTGAGATTGTGTGTCAGGAGAATTAGCCTTCATTACTTCAGCCCGTTAAAATATGAGATTGAAGAATAACCATAGTGGAGTCAGTTTCTTGATGTCAAAGAATTTTCCATATTTTTAAATTGTGCAAATCCATAAATTATAAATTCATAGAGTCATAAAATGTTGGCACCATATGAGACTTCAAGATTTCCGGGTCCACTACCCATCTCTCAGTTTATTTCCCATTTTCAGAGGAAGGCACTGAGACCCTGTAAGGTTAAATATCTTCTCTACAGTCAATCAGCAAGTGAGTGACTGAGCTAGGACTGAGACTTTCATCTTCTCCTGAACTTTACCTGACTATCACCAGACACCACTCTGCTGTGTGACTGTCTAGGTTTTAGCGTGAACCATTAAAATAATGGTTTTGAGAACATTGAACTTCCTTGGCGGAGCAGAAAGAAATGTATTTCTTGTTATGCCTTTTAAATGGTCTAGTTCATTCAGCCATTCCTTTACATATTACAAATATATTTCGATTATTTGCGTGGTTAACTAGCTTGATCTCCTCCAGTAGGTGAAGACACAGTCACGAATATTTACATAGTACTTCCTAAATACCAGGCATTGTTCCAAGGACTTTACACATGCGTATACTAACTAATTTATTCTTTACAACAACATTATGAGGAGGTCTATTCTTCTTATCTTTCATATGAGGAAATGGAGGCATAGAGGGACCAAGTAATACCCAACATTACAAAGCTGGTATAACCATGATTTGAAGTCCTTTGTCAGGTTGTAATTGGAAGATGCTGGAGAGAGAGATTTCACTTTTAGAAGACACCTGGGTGGATGGATTCTTATTATATGAGTTGTCTTTTTTTGCAAGGAAAGTGACTTAAAATTCACAGTATCTAGATTTTATATATCTAGTTCTAGTGGGTCCCAATCAATCTAGATTATAAGATGCCAGTCTAGTACATAAATATCAACATCAAAAAATATTTATTTATATTGATCACCATTGGAATAAATAAAAGAGTGAGTTATTATGCTTGGTCCAATGTTGATAACAAAATAGCATTTTATTTTACGATTGAATTTCTCTTAACACATAGGAATAAAAATGTTTAAAAGGGTGATATTTTGCTGGTCAGAAAAAATTATCAAAAGAAGAGATAATTTCTATTGATATGTAATTTGTTCTTTCTTACTTATCTAGTTATATTGGAATATTATCCATATTTGCTCTTATACTGGTATTTGAAGTTGAGTATAAAAATTTCCATTTATGTATCAAATATTTTACAGGTATAAAATCAACTCCAATTTGACTAATTAGTAATTTAAGGACTTTAATTTGAATAAAAGTGATTGTATGGAAAATTAGACATTTAGATAATTGTGGTGGGCAGTTGTGATTTAAGAAAAAGTTCATTAAAGTGATGCAAAAGGCTTATTCAGTATTGTACTATGTAAAAACAATATGATTAAGCAAATTTAAATAAATTGCTCACAACCACTGGACTTTTCATGCTGACAGATATTTTACATCAGAACAGACATACTGCGCAAGGAAAGTGTGAGTTAATGTGGGGAGTATGTGTGTGTATGGTAAATGGGGAATGTAGAGAAAACTTATGTAGGGAACAGATTAAGTTCAGTAAAGCCTAATTTCTGAAAGTTTTATTGCTGTCGGTATATGAGATTCTACAATTGACGTGTTTTGCTTTTTTGAATAGATGTGTTCATTAAAGAAAATTGCCTGAAGGCCATGGTCTATGTTCAAATAACTTTCATTCTAAGATGTATTGTTTAGTGAAGAGGGGGAAGTTTAATGGCTCATCAATGCCTTAAAGGTACGATGACAATAACAATAATGTTAAAATATTACATAATATACAACATGTAAAGAATCACACTATTTTTTTAGAGCTGTAGATATCTATGTTTAGGTTTGTGTTTAGCACATTCACTTGAAAGTTTAGAAGGAGAAAGAGTAAATGAACAGAATACACTGGATTGTTTGGTTACACAGCTGTTGTAACCACAGTTTAATATTCTGTAAGTGATGCCAGACAGTACCCCTTGGTTGCTGTGTTACTGTATCCTAGCGATTCATAGAAGCTATTGATTTAGGAATGAGCTGACTGAGGTAAAGAAGGAGGGATTTAGACATTGGATGAGAAGATCGTTTCAAAACATAACAGCAACTGGATAAATTCATAAAAATACAAGCAAAGTAAATGATGATTGGTCAAGCCTGTTTAAGAAAACACACGGCTGAGAAGGAGTAACAGCAGTAGCATGGGTTTATCTAGTGCTGTTTATTTAAACCCTCCCTCAATTTTCATTAAGATTGAATTTTACACTCAAGTATTATGAAACAGATTTGTATGATGTCTTTTGTATCTTAAAGCGTTTTTTACCTTTCACTTTGCAGGACTGAAGTGTGTATGTCTTTTGTGCGACTCTTCAAACTTCACCTGCCAAACAGAAGGAGCATGTTGGGCTTCAGTTATGCTAACCAATGGAAAAGAGCAGGTGACCAAGTCCTGTGTCTCTCTCCCAGAATTAAATGCTCAAGTCTTCTGTCATAGTTCCAACAATGTCACCAAAACCGAATGCTGCTTCACAGATTTCTGCAACAACATAACACTGCACCTTCCAACAGGTAAGGGGTTTACCTTTGTTCATTCCAAATTTAATTTTACTCTTGGGAAATCATAAACACAGTAGAAACCAACATTGTTTTATGTTTCTTTAAATAAGAAAACCAGTTTTACTGTTCTGTAAAATTCTCTAGAGCCTAACAGAGGTTGATTTTTTTTTTTTAAATTGTGCAAGACTCAAAATATTGACAACAGCATTACAATTTTGAAGAAATTTGTCCCCGTGAATTATATTTTTGGAACTGATTAGTGGACCTAAAATAAATGTAGATTTTTATGGATTCTTTTAAAGGAAAGATATTGAAATGTGCAATAAGGGGGAAAAGAAAAATACAGCAAAACTAAAGCTAATAGATTCCTAACTTTTATGGAGACAGAATCTTTTTTTTTTTTTTTTTTTTTTTATGGTTACCTCTGCATAGCTTCTTTGCCAGCACTCATGTGAGAGCACTCATTAGCAGAAAGAGGCAGAATGGAATTATTGGTCCGAAATATTCCTACCATTCCCCCAATATCATGGCATTTATCCCTATTTACATGATACTGAAAGTCTTAATCTCACTTTTTATCAGTAATCTGGAATTGGAAAATTTGAGAAATAAACACAGGGCAAGTAATTCAAATTAAAAACTAACTTATGGCATGAAAATATTATGTTAGTGAATCTTTTTCAAAATTTATTCATGTCATAATAATTCAATGCTTACTGATATGTTAATATCTATACACAAAGTACTGTTATCCAATCTCAGGTATTCATATATCATCATATCAATATTCAACTATAGTATTTTTAACCTATTTTAAAAATAAATTAGTTGCTTCCCTTTTTTACTGAAGAACATTTATTTTATGCAGAACCTTGGAATCACTACCACAAATGAAAAACCAGTTTACTTGCCATAAATAGAAGATAACTATGTAAACAGACAAACATTGCTATTGCGTTCCAGTGTTTTTGTTTTTAAGAGAGAGGAAAGAGGTGTTAAATACATACTAGCACAAAATGAGGCTTTTTGACACATAATAAAAAACTAGGAGAACTAGAGAAGAAATCATCATGAGGTTCAATGTTATTTAATATCATATTTGGTTTACTATTCCAATTCATCTCAAGAATCCTTAAAATCATGCCACCACTGGTACTTGTCCAGTTCTTTGGGAAACACTGTTCTGACCTATATATTGCAACCTGAGAAGTTATACTTGGCATATTTCATCCCTCGAAGCTACCTACAGTCTTGCTTATTGGACAACAATTATTCGCTCTGTCTCAGATTCCATAGATTCCTTGGTTTGGTAGTGACCTGGCATCTATTCTCGACACTTTCTTTACATTTTCTTCCCTGGTTATCTGTGGACTGGAGACACCCTAAAGTGAAGGGTGTCTCCCTATATTTGATGATTGTCTTACCCATGGCCAAGATCTAAAAGATTAAGGAGGGGAAGGGAAGTCTCATGAGTCCATGGCAGTGGTTCCTTGAATGTGTCTTCTCAATAATGAACTATCCACAAGACCACATTCTGCCAGTCTCGTACCACATTCTGAGGTACAAGACAGTACTTTGACTGCAACAAAAGGGCTTGGAGGACAAATTAAATGGTTGATATGCATGTGGGCAAATTAAAGGTACTTAATGCAGCTGGAATGTAGGGCCTCCCCATTTCCAGCCCAACTCCTACAAACTCAGCCTAACTACTGAGGAGACAATATTCTACTCTCAAGTCTAGTCAAGGACCAGTCTTTCCTTTTTAAAACACAATTTTATTGAGATATGATTTAGATATAATGAAACACACACATTTTAAGTAGACAGTTTGATGGATTTTGACACTTACATACACTCATGTAACCACTACCACATTTCCATTACCTCAAAATGATCTCTCAATCCCCACTTTCATTGCAGTTAGATGACTAATTTATTTTTCCGTCACTGTGCATTAGATTTATTTTTCCTAGAGTTTCACATAAAAGGAGTCCTATGAAAGATATTATTTTGCATTTGGTTTCTTTCACTCAGCATGTTTTTGAGATTTATTCATGCTGGGGGTATCAGTAGCTTGTTCCTTTTTTGAATCTCTGGGTAATATCCCATTGTATGACTACACTTCCATTGGTTTTTATTTATTTTTTTATCCGTTTGCCCATTGCTGGGCAGTCAGATTGTTTACATTTTGGGACTCTAATTAATAATAAGCTGTTGTGAACATTCATGTGCATGTCTTTAGATGCATGTTTTCATATTTCTAACCTAAGAGTGGAATTTCTGGATTATATGTAATTATAATCTCCCAAATAGATTTTAAACTGCTTATACTATTTTAGATCCCCAGGAGAAAAGTGTGATAGCTCTAGTTAGTCCTTATTCTTGCCAACACTTGGTGTAATCAGTTTAAAAAAATACATTAGCCATTGCAAGTGCTTGTATAGTGGCATTTCATTGTGGTTTTAATTTGCATTTCCCTGATAACTAATTATGGTCAACTATATTTACATGTACATATTGGATATTTGTGTATCTTCCTTTCTTAAATCTTTTGCACATGTTAAAAAATTGTGTTATCTTCCTGTGGTTGAATTGAAGAATTCGTTATATATGCTCAATACAGGTCCTTTATCAGATGTGTGTATTATGACTATTTTCTCCTATTCTGTGAATTGCTATTTTGTTTTTTTTTGAAGATGTCTTTTGCAGAGCAGGAGATTAAAATTTGATGGAATTTAATTTTTTTAATAAAAAAGGATAAATACAATTTATCTTTTTTTATTATTATCATGGTTCACTATTTCATGTCCTAATTAAGAAATTTTTTTCCAAAAGCCATAAATATTTTCTTTATAAGTTTTAACATTTCAATTTTTACATGTAGGTCTATGTTCAGTTCAACTTAACTTTTGTTTTTGTGTAAGGTTAAGGAGGAATTTTATTTTTTTCCAAATGGATATGAATTATTCCATTATCATTTATTGAAAAATTTATCCTTGCAATCACCTTGGCATTTTGAAAATAAAGTGACCATATATATGTGGGTATATTTCTAGCTTCTTTATTCTGTTCTTTATTCTTTATTCTGTACACCGCTACCAAATACGGTGATTATCGTAGCTTTATAGTAAGTGTTACAATCAGGTCTTGTGACCCCTGCAACTTTGTTCTTTCTCAAAATTGATTTGCCTATTTTAAGTCCTTTGCATTCCCATTTAAATTTTAGAATCAGCTTGACAATTTTTATGGAACACATGCTGAGATTTTGATTAGATTGAGTTGAATATATAGATTAATTTGGAGAGAATAGTTATGTTAACAACAATAAATCTTTTGATCTATGAACATACTATGTTTTTCCATTTACTTGTTTTTTCTTTAATTACTCTTAGTGGCATTTGTAGTTATCAGAGAACAGGTCTTATACATATTTCATTGAATTTGTCTCTTAAGTATTGCCTCTTTTTGTATGCTATTGTGAATGGTATACTTAATGTCTCAGTTTCTAAATGTTAATTGCTAATGTATGAAAATTAATCTTTTAGAGCCACCTTATTTCCTGCAAGCTTGCCAAAATAACTTATGTTTGTTCTAGTAGCAGCTTTTTTTATTTGATTTTTTGGGGCATTTTTACATAGACAATCATCTTATCTGTGAATACAGACAATTTAACATTGTCCATTCTGATCTGTATGCATTTCATTTCTTTTTCTTGCCTTTATTCACTGTGTAGCACTGCCACTATGACGCCTAGGAGGGATGAGAGTGAAGTTCTTTGCCTTTTTCCTGGTTGTAGGAGGAATGCATTCACTCTTTTACCATTAAATATGATGTTAACTGTAGGTTTTTTGTAGATGTCTGCTATCAGTGGAGGAAATTCACTTTTATTCCTAGTTGAGGGGACAGTTTTTATTGTGAATAAATATTAAATTTCATGAATTTGAGATATCACATGATTTTTCTTTTTTGGTCTATTGATAGGATGGATTACATTGATTTTCAAATATTTACTTATAACAGGGAAGATATGTATTTTCTAGCCAGTAATTAATATGCCTACAAAAAATCCTATATGATATTTAATGGAAATCAAATTTTTTTTTACTTAAACGAAGAATGTGTTTCTGTTAATGACATTGTATGGTAAATTGACATTAAACTGAATAGGAGTGCATGTGCAGTCATCTTGTGGCAGGCTGTTCTCTCTGTGAGGCAGCACTAAATGGTATTAGCTGTATTTGGAATACCGGTTGTTTGGAGAGGAGCTGGGAATCTCCAGGCTGAGCACTGACCAGCCAGTGCCAAGAACTCCGCTATTCCCGTGTCATCAGTGCGTGTGATTGATACCCTCTGCTCTGCCTAGTAGGGATTTATCGATTCTAAATGTGATTACATATATATGAAATATATAAGAGCACTCTGAAAAGTAGATAGTGTGACATTTCTGTAATACTTAATACTCTGCACCACTTTCATGAGCAAAAGAAGGAAAAGTTAGGAGGTTACCAGAAGAGTTTGGAGAAAATCTGAAAATTCCCTTTGAGGTTCCAGCTGAAAGCCAAGTGGATCTTTGCTTTTTGGCTCATTCATTCATCACCTCAGACTGTGGGGCCATTTTTGGATGGTTGTCTTGATGTAAGTGTGGTAACTCTTGTCATATTTCAGCTGGCCCTCTTGTATCCTTACATCCTGTGCATAATGATTGGGCTCTCGCTTCATTTCTTTGTGACAAAGTTCATACCTTGAATACAGTTTGTGACATTTTTTATCCCCCATTTCTTCCCTGCTGGTTCCCTAGTAACTTGGCAATTGCAGAACTATAGGTAGTTACTCATGCTTTCTTAAAAAGCCTCTTACATGTTTGTAATCCCTAAAGCCTTAGACTAGTGGTTTTTATACATGTTTCCATTGTGACACTCAGAAAGACATAAATTTTATATAATTTCTCCCAACCTGCATTCACACACAACTGAAAGAAGAATTTTAAAAATATTCTTACCCTTAAAATGTGTAAGGTATTCTATGCTCTTTGATTAAGTAAAAATGTTGGTCAGACCACACTAATAGGTTGTGTTCATAGTTTCAGAAGCACCATTTTAATTGATATTTAAAATGTGGTGATTTTAAATGGCTCAAGGACATTTATTATTTTAATTCAATAAAAAATCTTTTAAGAATCTGATTACTATTTTAATTTGAAAAGTTATTTTTCTTTCAAATGGCCTTTAAAAAAACCTTCTTATGTATCCACTTTTAATACTAAATTATATTAGGTTTAAGTTTAATTAATTCAGATCTTTGTAAGCAATATTTGATTTAGATTCTATTAAATTTAGTCACTTGCCCGTAAAAAAGTACATTCTTTTTTGACATTGCATGTGGGTTTAATTTTTAGGAGTTAATTTTTTTCTTTTTACACTTTATTTATTTTAACATTCAATAATATTTTATATTAATTTCAGGTGTACAGCATAGTGGTTAGACATTTATATAATTTAAGAAGTGATTAGTCTAGTACCCACTAGGCACTATGCATAGTGATTACCATATTATTTGACTATATTCCCTATGCTGTACTTCACATCCCCATGACTCTTTTGTAACTACTAATTTGTACTTTTTAATTCCTTTACTTTTTCCACCCTGCTCAACCCCCTCCCATCTATCATTCCAATACATCTACTACCCATCTGACACCATACATAGTCATTACAATATTATTGACTACGTATATTCCTTATGCTATACCCTAAGTCCCTATGACTACTGTGTAACAACCAGTTTGTACTTCTTAATCCCTTCCCCTTTTTCACTCACCCTAATCCCCTTCCCATCTGGCAACCATCAAAATGTTCTCTGCATCTATGAGTTTGTTTCTGTTGTGTTTGTTTATTTTGTTCTTTAGATGCCACATATAAGCGAAATCACATTGCATCTGTCTTTCTCTGTCTGACATACTCCACTCAGCACAATACCCTCCAGGTCCATCCATGCTACCTCAGATGGCAAGAACTCATTCCCATTCATGGCCGAGCAATATTACATTGTATGTATGAACCGCCTACTCCTTGTCCATTCATCCGTCATCGGACACCTAGGCTGCCTCCACATCTTGACCATTGCAAACAATGCTGCAACGAACACACGGGTGCACATGTCCCCTCAAAGTAGCATTTTGGGTTTATTTGGATAAATATCCAGAATTAGGATCACTGGGTCCTTCTTTGTCTCTTGTTATAGTCTTTGTTTTAAAATCTGTTTTGTCTGGTATAACTATTGCTACCTCAGCTTTTTGTTGTTCCTATTTTCATGGTAAATGTTTTTCCCATCCTTTTTCTTTTAGTCTCTGTTTGTCTTTCGATTTGAGGTGAGTCTCCTGTAGGCAGCATATGTAAGTGTCTTGTTTTCTTATGCATACAGCCACCCTATCTTTCCATTGGATCATTTAATCCATTTACATTGAAAGTGATTCTTGATAGATATGTAGTTATTGCCATTTTATGATTCATATTTTTGATCTTTTTTGTTTTCTTCTTTTTAAAGAAGCCCCTCTAACATTTCTTGTAACACTGATTTGGTGGTGATGAACTTCTTCTTTTTTTTTTAATTAAAGTTTATTGGGGTGACAATTGTTAGTAAAGTTATATAGATTTCAGGTGTACAATTCTGTAATACCTTCTCTATATATCACACTGTGTGTTCACCACCCAGAGTCAGTTCTCTTTCCATCACCACATATTTGATCCCCTTTACCCTCATCTACCACCACCCTCCCCCCTTATCCTCTGGTAACCACTAAACTATTGTCTGTATCTATGAGTTTTTGTTTCTTTATTTGCTTATCTTGTTCTTTTGTTGTTTTCAGTTTTACATACCACATTTCACTGATATGTGGTATGGTTCTCGACTTTTTCTGTCTGACTTATTTTGCTTAGCATAATAATCTCAAGATCCATACATGTTGTTGCAAATGGTACTATTTCATCTTTTCTTATGGCAGAATAGTATTCCATTGTGTATATATACCACAACTTCTTTATCTAATCATCTATCAAAGTACACTTTGGTTGTTTCCATGTTTTGGCCACCATAAATAAAGCTGCAATTAACATCGGAGCACATATACCTTAATGGATAAATGTTTTCAGATTTTTTGGATAGATACCCAGGAGAGGGATTGCTGGGTCATATGGTAATTCTATTCGTCATTTTTTGAGGAACCTCCACAGTGCCTTCCATAGCAGCTGCACCAGTCTGCATTCCCACCGACAGTGTATGGGGGTGATGAAGTTCTTTAGCTTTTTCTTTTCTGGGATGCTCTTTATCTGTCCTTTGATTCTAAATGATAGCTTCGCTGGGTAGCGTAATCTTGGTTGTAATCACTTTAAATACTTCGTGCCAATCCCTTCTTGCCTGCAAAGTTTCTGTTGAGAAATCAGCTGACAGTCTTAAGGGAGCTCCCTTGCAGGTAACTAACTGCTTTTCTCTTGCTGCTTTTAAGATTCTCTCTGTCTTTAAATTTTGGTGTTTTTATTATAATGTGTCTTGGTGTGGGCCTCTTTGGTTTCATCTTGTTTGGGACTGTCTGCACTTCCTGGGCTTTTATGTCTGTTTCCTTCACCAGGTTAGGGAAATTTTCTGTCATTATTTCTTCCAATAGGTTTTCAATTCCTTGCTCTCTCCCTTCTTCTTCTGGTACCCCTATGATGTGTATATTGGTAAACTATCCTCATTTTTTGGAGTGTTTCTTTTTGCTGTTCTGATTGGGTGTTTTCTACTACCTTGTCTTCTAAATCACTGAGTCAGTCCTCTGCTTCATCTAATCTGTTGATTCCCACTAATGTATTCTTCGTTTCATTTATTGTATTCTTTATTTCTGACTGGTTCCTTTTTATGTTTTATTTGGTCTCCATTTTTATGTTTCCTATCTCTTTGTTGAAAATCTCCCTGAAATCATTGAGCATCCTTATAACCAGTGTTTGGAACTCAGTGTCTAGTAGATTGCTTGTCTCCATTATGTTTAGTTCTTTTTCTGGAGCTCTGTTCTGTTCTTTCATTTGGGACATTTCTTAGTCTCCCATTTTGGCTGTCTCCCTGTGTTTGTTTCTATGTATTAGGTAGGGCTGTTATGCCTTCTGGTCTTAGTAGATTGGCCTTTTATAATAGGTGTCCTGTGGGACCCAGTGGTGCAGTCTTCATGGTCACCTGGCTAGTGCTCCAGGTGTATCCCTTTTGTGAGTTGTGTGTATCCTCCTGTTGTAGTTGAGCCTGGGTTGTTGTTTGCACATCAATATGAGGGATTGACCCTCAGGCTAATTGGTTATGAAGACTGGCTGTGACTACAGTGGAGAAGCAATGATGCAAGAGCTGACCCTACAGAGCATTGTTCACTTTAGCAGGGCTCTGGTGCCTGTCCAGTGTGCTCTTTGGGTGTGTCGTCCTTGGAGGTGGCTTGATCTGAAGCTGGCCACCAATGTGCCAGTCCTAGGGCCTCCTTTGAGGGGACCCACTGCAGGTCAAGTTTAGCCAAAGCCTGTGCCCTGTCCAGGACCACCTGGTATGAGCCACATAGCAATCTGCAGCTGACCACTGCCTGCACTGTGCTTGGAAGTTCCTCAAGAGGCCAATCTGCAAACTGAGGCCGGCTGTCACTAGTATCGGGCTTAGAGCTGCTTAGCCAGAGATACGGGACATGCTGAAGCTAGGTGCTGTTTTTTCCATTTTGTGAAAAGTTGAGAGAGTTTGTTAAAGTCCACAGCATGAGCTAAGACAGATTGTTTGCATGGAAAAGCCACTGCAGGTGGCTTAGGTGTGCCTGAAATTTGGGTGGGACAGGGTTTCAGGGAATCACTAAGGTGGGACAGATGAAAGGTGATAGCCAGTTTGATGGAGACTCTGATATGGCAACTGCCTTCCTCTGCACTCAGGAAGGGAGAGGGCTCAACAAAGAAACAATGGCTTTCACCACCTCCTCCCTCTGGGGGAAAGCTGCCCCTACAATCCTCACCCTGAAGCCAGACAATTAATTTCCTCCCCATATGTACCTGGGGTCTTTCAAGCTGTTGCTCCAGTGCTGGTGCTCAGAGCAAGTGAGTCCATCAGCAAAAAGTGTGTGTGGACACTTTAAGAGGAGTACATAGGACTGCAGCTGCCCTCCATCTCACTCAGCCACAATCTCTGCTGGTTTTCACAGCCAGAAGTTATGGGGACTTCTCTCTCTGGCACTGGAAGCTTGGTCTGTGGAGACTGGTGTGGGGTTGGGGCCCCTCACTCCTCCGGGGAGGGGGTGATCTCTGCATCTGAGATAGCCCTCCTGATTTTTAATGGTCACATATAGATGTGGGACCAGCTCATTTCATGTCTCTGCCCCTCCTACCAGTCTCAGCATGGCTTCTTCTATATGTCTGTAGTTGTAGGGCTTTTGTTCAGCTAGACTTCAGGCAACTCTCAATGATGGTTGTTCTGTAGTTTAGTTATAACTGATGTGGTCCTGAAAGGAGGTGAGCACAGCGTTTACCTACTCCACCATCTTGACTAATCAGGAGTTAAATTTTTTTGATAGAGGTAATTTTATAGTTTGGTAGAAATATATAGAAAACTTGCTCCCTTCCCTGAAACATATTGAAATAGATATCTTTGATGTAACTGGAGTGACCTTCCAAAATCAACTATTATCACAAATATTTAGAGGTGTTTTTTTTTTTCTACATAAAACTTGAAAGACAATTTCCAAAAACAGCCATTTATTTGACTAGTGCTTTAGTTCATGTCTCTACTAATAGCAAATGTTATTATTTTCACAAAACAAATGCAGTACTGAATATTTAAAAATTAAATACAGACTATTAAAATCAGTTAAATGAACTAATCAGAAACAGTTTTGGAGACAAAGAGGAAAAACTGAGGGTTGCTAGATGGGCGGGAGGGGTGGGGAGTGGGGGGGAGGGTGAGGGGATTGGAGCCAGAAATCAAGCCCCGATTTCTGGCTTGAATTTCTTGTGACTCCATTTCTTGTAGAACCATTGACCCCAGTCTCTCATGTCCAGCAATAGAGCTCTCTTTAAATGAGCACTTCTTGTCCAGGTATCCTGCTCGTAGTACACTGGCAACACAGCTGTCAGTCATTTTATCCCATGAATTCTTCACCCAAGTCACGACCTTTTGAAGGTTAGGCTTTACAAAGTTTCCATGCTGATTTCTCTCCATTCTATTTTCAATGTAATCATTGATTTCCATGCGTAAATGGTCCTTCAATGGCTTATTTATTGCAATATCAAAAGTCTGGAGACAGACAGTCATTCCTGCAGGGATCATTATTTGATCTATTCTTTTCTCTGCAAGGAAGTTCTTCATGTCTTTAGCGCAGTGAGTACTGGCTGAATCTGACTGGCAGACCTCTTTGGCCACCTCGCAAAACAAGTGGCAGCATTAAATCAACCCACTTCCTTATAACTGCTTGTGTGCACCAGGCTTTTTCAAGAACATAGATGCCTGAAATATGTTCAACCTTATCTTTCTTACCCTTAGTGATGATTACAGGTGGGGCTTTCTTTCCATCCAGATGAATTGCCAAAATACAGGTAACACGTGCACTTTTGTAACCAGTGGAGGGAATGTAGATTGACAAGGCACCTCTCTGATCAATTGTCATTTGAGATCTTTGGCCCATAAACACTGCAGTTGCATCCATAGCAATCTTGTTGGAGAGTTGGTATTTAGAAAAGTTGATGCCATCAACAAAGGACTTGAATGCAAGTGCACGTTTAATAACTTCAATAGCTTCCAGCTTGAATAGTGTTGTTGATCTTAGAGATAGTTCATATCGCTGAAGGAAGCCATCGAGCCAGTGTTGTGATGCTTTGAATTCTTCTGGAGCTATTTCTCACTGCGGTGCCATTGCAAGGGCACATGCTTGAATATTAGCCCTGTGCACAACCAAAGCCTTTGCTCTCCTGTCAGCAATCCATTCACAGATGATGTCTTCCAGCTCAGGAAATAATGGTTGCTGACCAGATCCACACTTGTGCTTCTTAGCATTTCCCTTGTCCACTGAGGTTATTGTACTCTGCTTGCCATTTTTGGACCATTTGGAGATCCAACTTCTTCTCTTTGCAGAAAGCCATAAGATTCTTGCCCTGGAAGTCCTCCACGATTCCTTTTTTGTACTCGACGGAATAGCTCTTTCTTTTTGCACCCATCTTGTCTGGGGGTCAAAATATTATTCCCTTTAAATCTACCATTTAATCAAGTGTTAATTGAAGACTTACGAGACAGGATGGCAACAAAAATGATGACAGTTAAGAATGATGGTCCACACAAAAGTGACGAAAAATTGTAGGCACCAAAATTCAGAAAACTTTTCTTTATTTTACACAAGTGCATTAAGTATGTCCGTTACAGCACACAACATATTGAATTATGAAGATTCATATTAGACACAACCACGTCTGTTCGTTGTCAAGTGCACAAGTTATTTGTGCGCTGCGTCTATACTCCGATTAGTCATTCAGCAGTAAGTCTCGAGTTCATCTGTTTACATAGGCATTTACCTCTTGTCCAAAGGCACCCGCTTGGGTATTTACAAATACTTAATTATAGTTTATATTATCATTTATTTTAAGTATTAATGTCAATAATACTATTTATTTATATTTAATTATATATTCATATTATTTTATAATTAAATATGTCTGTCGTGTGTTGCAAAGGGCATACTAAATGCATCCGTCTGGCTGAATATCTTAACTGGGGCATATTTTTGGGGTAGGGTTTATATTATGAGCATCCTGAAAAATCATGCTAGGGCTTATTTTCCAGTTAGGTCTTATTTTGGGGGAAATACGCTATCTACAGGAAAATTTTGAAGCCTGTATTTAAAATGTGTTTCTCCAAAGAAAGTTATATTAGCTTCTCTTAGGTGCCTGGGGTTGATGTTTTGATTTTTTTTCCCCAACATATAGTATGAATTGTGGTGCTAAGTCAGCCTGTGAAGGTATATACTTGTGGTTAAGAAACTCTTGAAGAAATTTTTTTTCTGTTCCACCCCAAATTGAGGTTGAGACAGACAAATAGATGAATATACATAGTCTCTCTGTGCAGAACACTTTCTGTTTTATTTTACTTTCAATGTAATGTCATTCATAGTTGTCTTATTTTTACAATAGTCTCTAATATAACCTTTCACTATTTCTGGAACCAATTTTTATGTCTTGATCTTGTAATACAATGTGGTAAACTAAGCACTTAACCACTAAGAACTGGCCGATGCCTCCAGGATAAATGGCAGTCCTAGTGCTCAAGTTCCTCTCTCGATTTGCAGTTTGGTTTTGGCTGCTGAATAATTCTTTTGTTTTCCCACCACCTTAATCATGTAATAGAAAGAAAGTTTTTTATTTGTATTTTGTTTGGCAGTTTTATTTGTGCTATACCAAGAAGGGTGTCCGTGGACATCTAAGTGTAACTTGGCATAAATGGAAATTCCAGGACAGTTTATTTTTGAAATGATGCTGGCATAATTATCTATCCATCTGAGAGAAAATAGAGCTATAGGGCACTGTCATCATACCATATACAAAAATAAATTACAGCTTGATTAAATATCCATTTGTGAAATATAAACAATTTAAATGTCAGAGGAAAATTTAGAAAAACAAATCTTAACTTCATAGTATGGAAGCTGTTCTTAAATAAGACAGGAAATCCAACTGCTACAAAAGGAAAAGACAAATATAATTGACTGTATGCAAACTAAAATAAAAATGAATAATAAAATATAACACAAATAAAACTAAATACTAATTAAATATGAGACAGAAATATTTGTAGCATATATGACTGAAAAAATGGTAACTATTTATAAGGTTGGTTCTATGATTTGTTAACAAAGAGACTCAATAAAGTCAGCAGGCTACTTCCAGTTTTCTTGTTATGTGAATCAGTGAACCTCTTTATTGTTTAAGACATTAGTATTAATTTGTTGATACTTTTATTTAATTCTTTTTTTTTTTCATGTGTGTCTTCTTTTTCTAATAAGAAAAATGTTGGGTTTTGTTATTAGGGATCTCAAGGTTCAAGGGAGACAAAAAATTAACAAATATGCTTTGTTCAAGTAGGGTTCTCCAATAAAACCCCCCATGTTTAGTAGAGATATAAGAGGTCTCTTTCCTTATTAGAAGTTTAAACCAGATGTAAGCTCTTCTCCTTATAACCCCATGGAGGAAGCTTGGGCTTATTGCTAGGCAGAGCAGGAGAAAAAGAAAGAAAATCAATAACACCATCAACAAACAAACAAACAACAACAAAAAAAACTTGTTCCTGAGGAGCTGGAAATATAGCCTGACCATCACACAGATTTTAAGCTTGAATTCTGATTGCCTGAGTGATATGGGGACTCTCCAGAGGAAAAAAATTGTTTAAGGTAGTCGCAGACTATTAGTTCCCTCAGATGATTTCCTGAAGAAATTACAAACTCTCTAGAGGAAAGCGCTTTAATATTGTGCCTCAAAAAGACACAAAAAACACTTTTGCCAGGATATGAACAGTACATAGTGAAGAATAAGTACCCCAAGCACACAGGGTTGCAAGACACCATGAACATTAACCAGAAGAAAAGATCACATAGCAGAAACAGATCACAAAGTTTCCATATGTTATAATTATCAGATTATAGTTATAGAACAATTAATCTTCCAATTATAAAAAACGCAAGGCAAGTTGGGAAATATTTTTAGAAAATAAGAAATTGTAAAAAAAGTAACCTAGCATATTTGACTAACAGAACAAAACTATTTAAAATTATAAATAAAATAAGAAAAATTAAAAACTTAATAGATAGTTTTAACAACAACTGATGTAACAATAACTGAAGAGAGAATTAGGGATCTTAAATACAGGTCAGAAGAAATTGTTTTTTGTGCAGTACATAGAGAACACATAATGGACAATATGGAAGAGAGGATGACAAAGAGAGGAAAGCATAAGAAGGTTTAACATGTTCTTTTACATAGTGGTCCATAAGAGGAAAAGAAGAATTGGGCAAAAGTAGTATCTCGAGAGAAAAAGCTCAGAATTTTCCAGAATTGAAGATACAAATCTACAAATCCAAGAAATTCGGTGAATATGAAGAGGAGGAATAAAAAATCAAAACCTTGACATAGCATAGTAAAACTACAAATCACCAAGTACAGAGGCAAATGCTAAATGTTGATGAACAAAAAGGTAAATGAAATTCAAAGGAGTTACAGAAGAATTGTTTTAATAGCAAAATGTAAAAAGAGAAAAAGTGGAATTATATTTTCAATATTATAAAATAAAATAACTGGTCACCCAGAATTCTGTACCCAACAAAAATATCTTGAAGAATGAAGTAAAGAGCTCAGCTGGTGAAGATGGTGGAGTAGGGAAATGTTGTGCTTGTGACCTCCCATAACCACATAAAAATTACAACTAAACTATGCAACAGTCATCAATGAGAACCACCTGAAGACTTGCTGAACAGAAGTTTTATAACTAAGGATATACAGAAGAAGTCACATCAAGACTGGTAGAAGGAGCAGAGATGCAGAATGGGCTGGTCCCAGACCTACATGTGGAGGTTAAAACTCAGGAGGGATATCTCAGCTGCAGAGAGGTCCATCCTCCTTGAGGAGTGAGGGGTCCCAGCCCCACACCAGGCTCCTCAGCCCAGGGTTCCAGTACTGGGAAGAGAAGTTCCCATAACTTTTGGCTGTGAAAAACAGTGGAGATTATTGCTGAGTTAGAATGAGGGCTGCTGGAGTCCCTGGCTTTCTCTTAAAAGGCCCATTGTGGACTTACTTACTGATGGTCTCACTCACTCTGAGCTCCATCACTAGGGCAGCAGCTTGAAAGGTGCCAGGACATACAGGAAGGAACTGAATTGTCTGGCTTCAGAGGAGGACTGGAGGGGCAGTTTTCTCCCAGACAGAAGTGCTGGCAGAAGCCATTGTTCCTTTGTTGAGCCCTCCCTCACTCAACCTGCCATATCTGAGTCTTTGCCAACCTAGCCAATAGCATTCAATCCATGCTGGGGATTCCCTGAGACTTTTCCCCACCCAATTTGTGGGCCCACCCAATCAGCTTCCAGTGGCTTTTCCACTGGCTCATGCTGCAGACTTTCCTAAAATCTCTCAAAGGTTCACAAGTTCCAACCACATGGCACCTGGCCTTGGATTGCCCAGTACCACTTGATAAGCAGGCCCAAGCCCAGAACTAGCAGTAGCTGGCCTCGGTTTGTAGCCTAGCTCCTCACAGATACCTCCAAGCCCAGCTCAAGTGGCAACCACCTGCAGATCACATTGTAGCTCATACCAAGTGGCCCTGGGCAGGGCACAGGCAGTGGCTGACCTTGATCTGCATTAGAGCCCTCCTGAGAGTCCCAAGAACCAACACATCCAGTGCTCAGCTTCAGACAACACCAGAGCACCCCCCAACCACCTCCACAAACAACACACCCAAAAGGTATATTCCACAGGCACCAGAGCCTTGCTAAAGTGAATTCTGCTTTGTAGGGTCAGCCCCTGCACAACCACTCCTCCACTGTAATCATGGTCAATCTTCACAATCAATCAGCCTGAGGGTCAGTCACACCCAACAGTGTGCCAACAGCAAACAAGGCTCAACTACCGCAGAAAGACACATACAACCCACACAAGGGACACACCTGGAGCACCTGGCTCAGATGACCAGGGAAACTGCCATTGGGCCCCACAGGGCATCTACTACATAAAGCCACTCTACTAATACGGAGAGACATAGCAGCTTTACCTAATACATAGAAACAAACACAGGGAGGCAGCTAAAATGAGGAGATAAAGAAACATGTCCCAAATAAAAGAACAGAACAAAGCTCCAGGGGGGAAAAAAAACCCTAAACAAAATGGAGACAAGCAATCTACCAGCTGCAGAGTTCTAAACATTGGTTATAGGGAATGGATGCTCATTGATCTCAGGGAGAACTACAACAAATACATAGGACACATAAAAATGGAGATAGAAAACATAAAAAAGAGCCAGTCAGAAATGAATAATGCAATAACTTAAGTGAAGAATATATAAGAGAGAATCAAAGGTAGGTGAGATGAAGCAGAGGATTGAATCAGTGATTTGGAAGACAAGGTAGCAAAAAATACTCAATCAGAACAGCAAAAAGAAAAAAAAATCCATAAAATGAGGGTAGTTTAAGGGGTCTTTGGGACAATATCACACATACCAACATTTGCATCACAGGGGTACCAGAAGAAGAAGAGAGAGAGCAGGAATTGAAAACCTATTGGAAGAAACAATGATGAAAATCTTCCCTAACCTGGTGAAGGAAATAGATATAGAAACCTGGGAAGCTCAGAGAGTCCCAAGCAAAATGAACCCAAAGAGGCTCACACCAAGACACATCACAATTAAAATGCCAAAGGTTAAAGACAAAGAGAATGTTAAAAGCAGCAAGAGAAAAGCGGTTTGTTACCTAAAAGGGAGCTCCCATAAGACTGTCAGCTGATTTCTCAACAGAAACTTTGCATGCCAGAAGGGATTGGCATGAAATATTCAAAGTAATGAAAACCAAGATTACCCAGCAAGGCTATCATTTAGAATTAAAGGACAGATAAAGGACTTCCCAGACAAGAAAAAGCTAAAGGAGTTCATCATCACCAAACCAGTATTAACAAGAAATGGTACTTCTTTAAGAAGAAGAAAAAAGGATCAAACATGTGAATAATAAAATGGCAATAAATACATATCTATCAAGAATTACTTTCAATGTAAGTGGATTAATTTTTCCCATCAAAAGACATCAGTACCTGAATGGATAAGAAAACAAGACCCTTACATATGCTGCCTTCAAGAGCCTCACCTCAGATCAAAACACATACACACAGACTGAAAGTAAAGGGATGGAAAAAGATAATTTATGAAAATGGAAAACAAAATCGAAAACAAAAAACCTGGGATAGGAATAGTTACACCAGACAAAATAGACTTTAAAGCAAAGCCTATAAGAAGAGACAAAGAAGGACTCAGTAATCCTACTTCTGAGTATTTATCCAAAGGAACCGAAAACACTATTTTGAAGGGACATGTGCATACATATGTTCATTGCAGCATTATTGACAATAGCCAAGATATAAATGCACCCTGGGTGTCCATCAGTAGATGAATGGACAAAGAAGAGGTGGTACATATATACAATAGAATTTTACTCAGCCATAAAAAAGAATGAAATTTTGCCATCTGCAAATAGAGGGTATTGTATTGAGTGGAGCAAGTCAGGCAGAGTATGACAAATGCCATATGATTTCACTTATATGTGGAATCTAAAGAACAAAATAAACAAACAACAAAACAGAAACAAACTCATAGATACAGAGAACATTTTGAGAGTTGCCAGATGGGAGGGGGGTTGTGGGATGGGTGAAAAAGCCGAAGGGATAAAGAAGTAGAAGTTGGTAGTTACAAAATAGTCATGGGGGTGTAAAGTATAACATAAGGAACATAGTCAATAATATTGTAATAACTATGTATGGTGTCAGATGGGTACTAGATTTATTAGGGTGATCACTTCCTAAGTTGCATAAATGTCTAATCATTATGTTGTACACCTAAAGTTAATACAATATTGTGTGTCAATTGTAATTGAAAAATTAAAAAAATTATTATAAAAAAATGAGGTAAGAGAAAAGACATTTCAAAGTAACAGAAATAGGTGAGTTTGACATTATCAGACTCCTCGATAAAGGATATTCTAAAGGATGTACTTCAGGAAGAAGTACATTCTATTAACATTCTATTAACAAAGAAACTAATATCAAAGTTCTGGCATGCACAGAGGAATGAAAAATAAAGAAAATGATAGTATGTGAATAATTATAAGGAACATTAATCTGTTAAAACAGCAGTCTTGTGGGGTTTTAAACAATGATAAAGTGATCATTAAATATAAAAATAGCATATTGTATATGTTAGGACAGGGTCAAATGTGTTAAAATTTTCTAGTTGCCTTGTTTTGTCTAGGAGGAGGATAAAGATATTGTTCAGCTTTATGCTTTTGGTATGCCCATTGTCATTTCTAAGTTAATTCTGAAAGAAAAGACTCTATGTTCCCTCTAATCCACAGTAAGTAAAAATGAAAAAAAAAAAAAAAAACATCCAAAAGAACTGAAAAGAAAGAGAGAAAGAGAGACAGAGAGACAGAGAGCGAGAGAGAGAAAAAGGAATTACATACAAATGTAATATAAATAAATTATCCAAATATGTCACTAATACTTAAATGTAAATAATTTAATGTATAGACTAGTTAAAAAAAACAAAGATTATTATATGGAAGAAAAATCCAATTTAATGTTTTTTTTTAAAAAATATCTAAACTACAAGTTTATAGAAATGTTGAAATAATTGTGATATAAAAGATATACCATGCATATATTAAACAGACAAAAATGTTGATTTAACCATATTAATAGACAAAATTAACTTTAATGCTAAAAAAAGAATAAAAGAAGAGTCACTTTATAGTGATTAAAGTTTCAGTTTACCAGGGACTTTAACAAATTTGAATTTCTGTGTGCTTAAGAATATGGTCTCAAAAATAAAGAAAATATTTACAGATCTATAGAGAGAAATAGAGAAGTCTACAATCTCAAAAGCAGATTTTAATATACCAGTGTGTTGGTAATTAATACAAATAAATTTTTAAAAAATTACTAAGGGTATCTAAGGTTGAAACAATATGATTTAGGAGCAATCTAATTTTTAGAAAATAATAATTTACCAACTCTGAATATTCTTATGACATTAAAGAACTTGAATCAGTAGTTTTTAAAAAGGTAATAAAAATGATTCCCATAAAGAAAAAATTAAAGCCAAGAGGCTCTATGAGAAAATTCTGCTAAACTTCCAGGAACACATAATTCTTACACAAACACTTCCAAAACATAGACAAAGAGGAACCATTCCTTAGCTCATTTTATGTATAACTTTGATATCAAAACCCAACAAAGATAGTATGAAAAAAAAATTACAGGCCATCCTCATTCATGAATATGTATGTAAATATCCCAACTTCAACCTGGAACCATGTAGGAAAAGGGGTTTTGGGAACCACAGGACAAGGGTGAGGAAATGCTTATTTTCCAAATCAGGATAATGGTTATCCTAGGGGGGCAGGATAAGGTTATGCTCATGTGAGGGTATCTCATATTGGGAGGAAAGTAGAAAGGGGGTGAGGGGAGTGGTGACACATGGAAGTCTGTAATTATTTCTATAGTCATCCTATATATTGTATGTACTTTCCTGTATATTCATTGTATTTCACAATAAAAGAAGAAAAAAACATTGTTTCAAAGAAATCTTTTACTAAATTTATGGAAGTTACACATTCTATTAACATCTGTAGTTGGTGTTGGAGAGCTAACAGGCTAAGGACATTTAACCCTTTTCTTATAAATTCTTGTACTGTCGGACTTATTTTGTTGCACAAGTTCTTTTTATAATAAAATCTAATGGATCAGAGCTTACGATGACTATGAATAAGTGTTTCAAAAACATCTACTTTCCTCCAATACCCATTTAGTAGCATAACCTAGACTTTCAGGTTTTTGTATGGCTGTTCACCTAACAGACAATATGTTCAGCTACTCTTACAGATAAGTGTGGCCATGTGACTGAATTCAGGCTGATGAGATCAAGTGGCAATGTTTTGGTGAACTTTGGAGAACACTCATTAAAATAGCACTGGCACATTATTATGCTATCCTTTATCACATTACCTGGAAGTAAAGGATGGAGTTGTAGCAGCTGTCTTGGACCATGAGGATAGTGGTCACACCGTAAGGGTAGCAACAAGGGAGATGCAAGGAACTCTACTGAATACTTCATGGGGCCAGGTTACTAACATTGGACTACCCATCTTCACATTCCTTTTATGTGAAAGAGAAAAAAATTGGTTTCCTGTTATTTGTAGCTAAACCCAATTCGAATGAACATAGAAACAGCAAAACAAATCATCCAGAGTTCTACCTGCTTATTTCAGCCGGCCCACAGACAGGTTTGTGTGATCTACATAGTTTCTGGCAAAGAAAAGTAAATTTATTTATGTTAAAAATTAAGAGTCTTAATCTGAAAATCCAGATGTCTAGTTTATCTTGAAAAACCAGAAAATTAGGCATCCCTGAGGTCTCCCTTTTGTTATCAATTAACTGACTCTTCCTTATCGGGCATAGGTTTTCCCTCTTCATTCATTCATTCGATAGGAATTGAGCTTTTATCCACTGGCCTAGAGTTTCCACTATAATTGTTTAGTACATTTTCTATTTAAGTATAGTTGAGTTATTTTGTCTAATACAATTCTATATCTTCTCTTCCTTATTTTTAAAACATATACCTTTTCCTATGTGAAGGAATCACATTTTGTTGTTTGATTCTTTCATGGCTAGATCACATTTTGGTTTGTAACAGAAAGGATTTCTGATGACTCTAGGTGACATCAGAGACATGCTCAGGGAAATAGCAGTGATGTCAAATAGCATCTAAAATTGTTTGTGAAAATTCATCCAGGGTAAGATCTGGAGACCTGGGCTAGTGAAGCCAGTTATTCATAGGGTTAATTTTGATAGGCATTTTTATTTAGTTCATGCTTACACTAATTACCACCCTTCATATGGAAATAGATTGTTCAACAAAAACATTCAAGTTTAAGCAACTTTATTCCCATTTTGCTACCAAAACATACAATGCTTGAAAGGGTAAATGTAGTAAGAGTTTTTTATTTTTCCTTTCGGATTTCAAAACGCTATTTTAATAATGCCATTATATTTTTGACTAATTCAAATAATTAGTTTCAATAAAGAAAATACATGTACAATATTTAAATGTGCTTCATTAACCTCAGTACAATTTCTACCTTCCTGTTCTGTTCTCAGTTGTGGAAAGAGAAAAAGAAAAATGATTATCTGTATCAAGGTAGGTGAACAATACATATTGAGTAGACACATGTCTAAATTAGACTTCAGTATAAACCAAACTGAAGGATTACACCTGATGGAAGATAAACTGCTAAAACTTTAGAATTGAATTTATCAAAAATTAATAATTTTATAGCATGCTATAATTATAAAAATTTCAGACTCATAGTATTATTCTTTTGGGAGTTTAAAAGTCTTGTTGTTTTTATTTCTTAAAACAAAATATGGTTGTTTCTTAACTTTTATGGTTTTCTATTTTAAACATACATTCATTGATCTAGTCAGTGTAAGGTGACATCTACGTGCTGAGAAATGCTCATGGGAACCCTTGTGGAATTGTTCTGCTATCACATGAACAAATCCATTTATAGCTCATTCTCTGAGGAGTCAGTGCACTCCTGGCAGGTGTGCCAGCTGGGTTTCCCCTACCCCCCTATAAATTGAAAGGTGCTAAGATTTTTATATTTTGGAGAGTGCTATGAAACATAAGCATACAAAGAAGTCAAACTTCTGCTTTAAAAGTTTAATATAGGAAGATAGGAAGCATTTCTTATCTCAAGTAGAGTGATTTCAATTATGAAATTTTGTTCACAGGGACATAATGGGAAATAGAAAGTAAAATTTATAACCGATTCTAAATTGTGGATTTTACATTATGTAAGCCTCTAATCATCCACTCACGTAAATAATATTACCTGTGTATTCAAACATTTTGGGGGATGATTATCATGTACAGGACATTGAACTGGGTCAAACTAGGATTATCTCACATCAATTTCTTCCAAGTGGACAATCTGCTCTGTGTGAACGTGTTAACTGTGGGAGAAATTATATTAGGACAGAGAAGTGTAACTATTCCTTCGTCATCAGTATTTTTAGTGCCTTCTCTGAGCAAGACTCTCTGTTGTGAGCTGGGGAAGTCGAGATATGAGGTACAGGTGCTGCTTCAAAGGAAGTTTCATTTTTCTCATATAAAAGTTGGCTTAAGGAAAAAAAATATTCCTTGAGTAATTACTATCTCAGTTCTTTACAGATATGTATCATTTGAGGATATGTGTTTTGGTGACAGATTAAGAAGCTGATTTCTGGATGCATGCCCTGAAATTAAGAAAAATGGTAGAGCCAATTTAACTTCTTCCTACGTTTTATTAATCTCACTGCTGCATGAATCAAAGTTCTTCGTACCCCTTATGCCAAAGATTATTCAATCAAACATTCTATTTCCTTAAGATATAAAAATATTATTATTCTTAAATTCAAATGCTAGTGGACAAAAGAAGATTTGCAGCTTCTCAGTGTTCCCCACATCCTCCCAGAAACCCAGCAACACAAAGAGAACAGTTCAGGAAATCTTTTTATGTGCGGTGCTCCCTGCCTGCTATACACTCATGAAATCAGACCAGAAGAAGACAGTGTATGCAAATAACCATTTATAGATTGAACACTGAACAGTGGAGTGGCCCCTTGGTAGCACATCTGATTCATTTAAAAGGCAGAAATAATTCACATGCTATTTCTGTCACTCACGGCTCAGTTGAATCTCTAGATTAGAATAAATATTCTGCCATTGTTCAGTTCTTGAGGTTCATGTTGATCAAAAAAAAACCTGTTTAACATGATTATTCTTGATCTATGAAAAAGGGAGACCATTTGCTGCTCCCTACAGTGGAGAATGCTGGAGGGATGTAACCGAATTAACTTCTAACTGGATTATTCCTGATGACATTTATAAGTGTCACTGTGAAGTAGTAGGAGGCTAGGGACAAGCTCCGGGTGGGGATGAGCTGCCTGCCATCAGTGAGTACAGAATTACATGGGAGTGTTAGACAAATAAAACCTGTCTGTGACTTAGTTCCTTGGGCTTGTTTTGGTTTACGTATGTGTACTTCACACATGTAAATATTGTTACTTATTCTTTTATATTGGACTAATTCATCATGATTGGAACTCTTCATGATGACCTTTTTCTTATCTCCCACCCCCTTGCTCTTACATAAAACTTTTCTGCATATTTTTACTTACGAAGTTGCTTTGGAATTGTACCCTAGACAGGTCGTGTAGTCCTTAGTAAATTTTATAAATTCCCCAAAGATGCAGAGCGTGCCTCACTTCTCAGGCCTCCCTCCTAGAGAGTTGTTCTTAGTGTAACATTATACAAACCAATCAATCTGGACCATTCTTTGTTACCAATTAGTAAAGCAACAAGAAACTCTTTAGAAATGTATTTTTATCCCCACCAAGCTAATGTTTGAAATGACGGTACCCCCATTTAAGGATGCTTCGAAATGGCAGGTTAAAGGAAGTTCACCATAAAGATTTGGGAGATTTCTCTTTGCTTAGCTTGTCACTCTGATTTTGACAAAAGGAATTATTCCTGTTGAGCTACTGAATGAGGTAGCTTTGAATGTCTTCGAGATAATGTATTTTCTTTCTCTTCTGTTTTACCTGCACATATCATTTCCACATTTCCCCTCAGAAACTTGTGAACTAAACAGATGCTCTTTAATTGAAACCACAAGGCTGTGTCATAGAAGGTTTATAAGAGGTGGATGGACAGAACATTACTAGGTCATTCAGCTGACCCTGGTGGCATGTCTTCCAGGTGCCAGGACAGAAAAAGACCCATCCGAAAACATCTCAGACAACATTGTCTTTTTGGTTGATTTATTAACTGAGAACATTTCAAAGCCACAGTTGGAGAAAGAAATGCTTCCCTTCTTTGGAGGTGTGGGGAAGCAGTTGAAGATTTGATAGTTATACATTCATAGAGTCAACGTCGAAAAACATTGTTTTTTTACTTGAGAAAAAAAAATAAAAGGAAGAGGAGTGGTTTTTAATGCTAAATTTGTCTGTGGTTTCTTTAGGGGTGTTTTGTACCCTGTAACATTTCTGTAACTACTTGCCACAGCAACTTTTGGGAAGGAAGCATTAACCTTGGAATGTTTTACAAAAATGCACTTTGTTTGGATGAAGACC
Source organism: Rhinolophus ferrumequinum (assembly GCF_004115265.2). Lineage (NCBI taxonomy): Eukaryota > Metazoa > Chordata > Mammalia > Chiroptera > Rhinolophidae > Rhinolophus > Rhinolophus ferrumequinum. Next base: position 64,270,235 of record NC_046291.1, read on the forward strand.
TCTGTTTTCTTTACCTGAATATGTTTTTAAACAGATGTCCAGCCTGTACATGTCTCTTCAGGTACTCTGTCCTCAATGAGTTTCTATTCCTCACTCCATTGTTATGTCCTCAGTTTCTAGTCCGTTGAATGCCATTCAAATATAGTGAAGAAATGTGTCCTTAAGTTGAATATAGATATTATACTATGAAGTTTTTGTGCCTATGGTCAATATAAGTTATTTGAAGTCATTAATCAAGTCCATATCTTCACTTAGTACTAAGGCATCTCCTCCTAATGGCATATACTAAGGAATTGTAAACAAGTAATTAGAAGGTCATGTAAATTTCATCAATATTAATTATTTTTCATACTTTTCATAAAGAAAAAGAGGTCAGCAGGGAAGGAAACCTGGAGATCACGTTCACTTTTCATCTTTCTCTTTTTGTCTTGAGGAGTTTATCTCCCTAAAGCCAGAAATAAGACGTGGCAAGGCGGTAATGGGAGCAATGGACTAGCCAGGGAGAAGGGAGGCATTTAAACTCATTCCAGATTTTATTTGGGCACTGGCAATTACCACTGACTTTCATCCTCACCAGTTCCACTCAGGTCTCTAAGGAAAGTTGCAAAATTGACAAAGACAACTTTAAAAAAATTCCTCCTTCCCTTCTTCCCTCCTTCCTTCTTTTTCTCTGTTTTCTTCACCCCCCCGACCCCCACCTCATGCCTCATCTTACCTTCTTGCATTGTTTTGCCTTTCACATGACTCTCTCCAGTTGTACACAAGCTTCCACCCCATTCAGATTCACATTCCGTTCGCCCTGCCTTGTTAGTACTTCCTTCCCCTGTGTTGTCATGGTTTCTGTATTGTGGAACTTGCATAGGGGAGATATTTGTGAGCTAGGCTTTCACACATCTGGGCTAGCGCTTCTCTCTTTTTTACCCCATTCTCTTCTATTTACTGGGGAGTGACATAACTTGAAGTAGCAATGCAGCTCTACCCAGACCTCACTTTGGGGATTAACATATCCTCCCCGCCGTGAACCTACTTATTCCATGGAGAATACATTGTGGTTGAAACAGGCTATCTCAAAAATTGGAAATTATTAAATAATAAAAGTTCTCCTATGATCAAAAACAAAACACCTCTTAGAAAAATTCATGTGTTCATCAGAGATATCTTATTAAAATGTTTTCTTAACTGCACTACTCTCTTCTTTTACCGTGACTCATGCGGTGTAGTCTACAGTTTTTCTTTATTTATCTCCTGTAGAGATTACAATCAGCATTTGGTTTAGAAGATAGTTTAATAAATGTTTGCTTTAAAAATTGCTCAGTGTTTAAGGAGCTCTTTCTGGATGCTGTTCCTAGCTTTTTTCTAGCTGAGTAATCTTTTTTTCTTACTAATCCGTATCAGTAAATTTGTTCACAAAAGAAGAAACATTGCACATCTGTAGTAAATATCCCTGAGAGCCGTAGTCATCACTAGAGCAGTGCACTTTAATAGAGATTATTTTCAGGGTTGCTGACCTTTTGTTTCCTTATTGGTTGCCATAGTGATGATCTGAGCTCTGCTTATGAGAGCTTTACTAAAATGAAGACAATCAATAAGCTTTTTAAGTGTAATGTTTATATTGATACTTCCTAATAGCATATATCAAAATAAAATTTAGCCATATAAATGTATCCAATAGTGGAATTTTATTTTTAAAACATGTTCTAAATAAATGTTTATACAAATTGCAAGTGATTGAGTATACTCTGTGGCTTTCTTGGAATACATTTGTGAAGACCTAAAAATGTATACATAATTTGAACTGTAGATTTGAAAGGTTATTGTGAAATGGATAATAAAACTTTTATAAGTAAGCTTTAGAAGTTGTAAGTACCGTGGTTAATGATTGTAAAGCAAAGTCAAGTTAGAGAACTCTGTTAGCACCTTACAAGAATACTCAAGGCCAAGCTCTGCTCACGCACCTGTACAACTTCTAATGACTTCAGAGGAATCCTGCAACACTCAGAAGGCACGTTGGTGAGCTGCCAAAACTCACTAGGCAAGGTGGAAGGTCATGGATTATGTTTGTTTCCAGAGTTCACTTAACAGTTTTAAATATTTTTACTCATTGGTTGTAGATAGACTACTATTTTTAGGATTATTGTGAAACTTCTATGAACACAGTTTTGAGGAATTTGATCCTTCTTCTACTAGAATTAAATAATATTTGTTTTCAAATTATGTTCATATATTTTGGTTGAAACATTGTAGGTAAAATGTAAGTACGTTTAATATAATAAATTATGATTGTCATTGCAAAGAGGGAAGTCTGAGGAATAGTGTAATTCACAAGGTTCATTATCACTGTAATTTGTCTAGACTCTAAGGTGAAGGTGTTATTCTATTGCTTTCTATGCATTGTTTCGAACCCTAAGCAGTCAGCTGGGGTGGGGTGGGGGAGGGTGAAGTTTGCCCAAGGCCTAATAGCCACCTGTAACTCTCTTCTCTCTCCAAAGCCTTCATTTTCCTACTTCTTATTGATATTTGAGAGCCTGACTTCAGAATTCTGTTCCCATATTCTATCAGATACACTCCAAGTTTTATTAAAAACAAAAAAGTCAACATCCCCAATGGTAGGACTTGGGGATAAAGTTAAATTGATGCTGAGTCTGTCTATAGTGAATGAAAAGAAAATGAACATTACAAGTGACAGAACAACTACTTTGAAGTACACAGGAAGTATCTGTTATCATAGATTTTTCACACATCACTGTCTTTATTTTCCTAAATTAAAAAGAGTTCTTAAATGCAGGATGAACTTTAAAATTTTGGGCTATATCTGTTTTAAAATTAGTGACAAATTTAATTATAGCTTTATGTTATTTGGTTTCAATTATCATATTTTTCTATAACTAAAAATCTTCTCCTTTACTTATTAAGGACAAAATGAGTAAATCTTTTAGTAATTCTGCTATTCACGTGCTGTTTATTGACCATCTCCCATTGTAAACACTAGGATGTAGTTGGAAACAAAGCAGGTAAAATTCTTCCCCTCATGAAGCGTATGTTCTTTGGAGGGACTCAGATAATAGATAAATGAATATATGATGTGCCAGGTGGTGATAAGATCCAGGAATTAAAATAAAACAGGAAAAGGGTACAGAGAGTGAATGGGGAATGAGAAAGAAGGACTATGTTAGATAGTATTGTCAGCCAAGAACATCATTTCCTGCCAGGATTATTACATTTGGTTTCTAATTGGTCTCTTTGCTTTTACTCTTGCACCCCTAGTGTCTTCACACAGCAGTCACACACTAAATAGACATTAAATTATTAAAAAAAAAAAAAAGTTAAATTACATCTTTTGCCTGCTCAAAACCCTGTAGCAGCTTCTACTTAGAATAAAATTCACAGTCCTTCTTTTAGCTTACAAGACCCCATATGATCTTTCTCTTTTTTTTTATCTCCCTGACCTCATTTCCTTCTATCTGTCTCCTCATTTACTGCACTCTTGGAACAAGTTGTTTCTGAACATGCCAAGGAGGTCTCTATCTCAGGGCCCCTTACCCTTGCTGTCCCTCAGCCAGACACATGGTTCCCTGAGATACCTTCCATTGTTGCTCCCTGACACCTCCCAGAGTGGCCTTCAGTGACCACGCTATCTAAAGTACCTTCCTGCTATCAGTCCAGTCTCTTTCCTCTAATTCATTGTTCTTCATAGCACTTACCACCTTCTGCTTTTGCATTACATATCCATCTATTTAGTAGGTGCATGAAAACATAAGCTCCACAAGAGCAAGGATTGGGCCTCTTTCACTCAACACTGTTATCTCCACACCTGGAATGGTGGCAACATATTGCAAGAGCTCAGTAATTATTTGTGGCATGAATGCATAAATGAATGTGCTCTAAGTATATACTGCTAAAAAATACTAGAAAAATGTCAAATGCTTAGTCTGTGCTAGTGCTTTCCATGGTCCTACTCCTGTCTTCCATTGTCACCTGGGGTAACTGTTCCTGGCTGCTGTCTAACCTCAGGTCACTTTCCCCATCTTTGATTACTAAACAGGGAGTCTTTGCCAACTGACATAGGGTACACTGTGTGGCTGCACATTCTAGATCTGAAATTTGGGTGATGGCATTTCCAATTTCTAAAATATTTTAAATGGTTTGATTTATGGTCACGTTCTTTCTTTCTTTCTTTTTTTAACCTGAAGCTTCACCAAATACCCCCAAACTCGGACCCATGGAGCTGATCATTGTTATCACCGTGCCAGTTTGCCTCCTGTCCATAGCTGCAGTGCTGACAGTATGGGCATGCCAAGGTCGACAGTGCACATACAGGAAGAAAAAGAGACAGAATGTGGAGGAGCCTCTCTCTGAATGCAACCTAGTAAATGCTGGAAAAACTCTAAAAGATCTGATTTACGATGTGACTGCCTCTGGATCTGGATCTGGTAAGAGCCCGTGGTCCATTTTTCAGTAAGAAAACTCTTATTTAAAACTAAATAGAAACAATTTTTAACAAAAAGGAGCCCCAAATATTATGAATTCCCTTATTTAAAATGCTTTGTATGGTACATGGTAAGTTCTGGTATAGAAACTTGTTTTAAGAGTTGATGAAGAGAAAACACTGTCATGGCTGAAAAAGTCTTCTCAGTTGCCTTTTGTGCCTTTAGGTATTCTGATTCTCACTTTGACATTCCTTCAGAATTTATTTCTGAAGCAAGGAAGAGTTTCTCTTCTCTCCCCTCTCTTTCATGATGATTAGTAATAATCATTGTTGGTCTCTTGGTAATACTTCATGGGCACAAAGGGCTTACTGTATTTAAGGAGTTGAGTTCTGGGGATACTACATAGTTATGCAAAATAGTGTTTTTAGAGCACCTTTGCTTGTGACTGTTGAAGGTCCTTAGAATCTGTACACTCTCCCTAGGATGTGTGAGTGAAGTTACCAGGGAGCTGACCTGAAATTCAAATCAAGACTATGTTTTCTCAGAGCATAGAAACAGATAATGAAAGGGAGCAGCCCAGCATTCCTGTGCTGGCTTTGGCTGCTACGCTTGTCTGATAACTCTCCCTTTTTACTGGAACTCAAGAACCCCTGGTGAAGCGACTCAAAATACCAGGCTGCATTACAGCCTAAATGAGCCTTTCTCATAGCACGCAGCATCCGAGCTTTCTGGGTTTCTGGTGAAAGAGCAGTTTCCCCTGTAATAGCAACCTTCCTGAAATGGCAGCAGGCTCCCTGCTGTCATGCTTACTTCCAGAAATCTTGTCAACATGCGGTGGTGCAGAAATAGGAACTAGGACAAACCGAGGTGAGCCACTTCAGAAGCCCCTATGTCCCCTCTTGCTTTATAAGGATCACTAAGGATGATGGTTACCCCGAACAGATTTTAAGGAACTCCCCAGCTCATGGCCGTTAGGAGCATCCAGGCAGGCACAGTTAACGGGCAGACGACAAAGGGGCATTCGCATCTATATGAGCTTTCATATTTAACACGATGCAGCTGTGGACTCAGCAAAGAATCCAGAAAAGAGAGGCACAATCACGTCATCCAGAGAGCTCAGATAATATATAATGGTTTGCTGCTTCCGGAGTCAAGATAACCTGCTCTCTCTCTCTCACTGACCAAAATCTCCATGTTTACACCAGCACTGCACAAATTAGGTACCATGTTTTCAACGGAGGGATACTGGAAAAATGTCTCCAAACTGCAAAGTCTATAAAACTGAAATCCAAATTAAACTATAGAAGGCTAGTATTCTTTCTTTCGAAGTAAAACGTGTACAGATTCAATGCTCTTTCCTTTCCTGAGCATTACATTTTGGGGCCCACTCTGCCCTAATTTCTTGAGCACTGGCAACATTCTAGGCACAGAATATGTGCTGATTTGTGCCGACTTCCTTGAAAAATTTATAACCTTTTTATGAGGTTCAAGTGATTAAATGCCTATTTAATTACCACCAAAACATTTCACCTGAAGATGTTAGGTAGCAATGTATATTTTGGAGCAACTCCTTGAATATATTTAATATGACCAAAGATTTTCCTTTTAAATAAACATAATAGAGATTTTTATAACCGGAGACCGTATATTTAGTTTAAGAAAGTAGTCATGAACCAGGGCACAAAATAAATAAAAAAGTTAATGTTAAGGTTTTGGTGTATTTTTGCATCTTTAAACCCAAATCTGGATTTATTGACTGCTGGATGCTATTCTCTTTAGATTATGCTAATATTTCTCTTAAAAAGAAAGCTGCAATGTGCCCAAGGACAGGTGATTTTTTTTAATGAGCAAGTTGAAGGAGTTTTAGACACTTTTCCCCTAAGTCAGCTGCATATGCTCCGCAGGGATCACTGGCTACAAGTCAGTGACGGCGGCACTGCCTTTGATAATCAGAGATGGGTCTGTCTGCAGCAAGGCTGCTGCCGCAAAGCTCACCCAGGGGGAGGGAATCGGGCCATTCTGCCTCCCCTCTGCTTCTCTTAATTGGCCAGTGACCTTAGAGGAGAGACAACTTTGTCAGCTGCTGAGAAACAAAAATTGTGAAGCTTATCCTTGACCTGGTCAGGGACAAATTTCAAAGAGATATAATTCCTGAAAGAGAGGAAAATGGACAGATATTTTACTGGGCTGTCTTTGAGAGCGGATTATGTCTCAGGTGGCTTCTTAGAGACTGTGTAGCATGCTGCTTTCCTCTCATGAGATGGCACTTCTGACATTACTGAAAGGTGCCTTTCCATCAGACAGGCAAGAGCTTCAACAACACCAGTAAACAACGAATCCAATGAGCCTACAGGGAGAAGCAAAGTCCGTGTATCTTCGAATGAAATCTCTAATTGTATACACAAGAATGAGATTAATTTGGGTGGTTGCTTTGAAAGATACTGAAGCAACTTCTATTGAGTTTTACTGTCTCGACTTAATTGCTGTATTGAGTACCTTAGATAATGTTGTCTTACTTTGCCCTGGTCTGTGGCATTGATCGTGTGCTTGATCAATTTTCAGTTTGAAAACATTGGCTTATCCAGTTCCCTAGCTAAATATTGTTGCATTTTTGTTGGTGGTAGCTGTTGATAGTGATGTTTTTGTGAGTGTGTGCTTGCAAGACGGAGAGGGAGGAGACAGATTGAGATTGCGATTTGGCCCACTAATAATTGTTAGTACAACTTTTATTATGAGTGGTCAACTAGTAAAATTGACTGTAGCCTATAAAAATAGCCTAAAAATAAGACTGGGTCTTATATTAGTTTTTGCTCCAAAAGATGCATTAGGGCTTATGTTAAGGGAGTGACATCCTGAAAAATCATGTTAGGGCTTATTTTCCAGTTAGGTCTTATTTTCAGGGAAACATGGTAGTTGGCTGCTAGGAAGCTTCCCAGTGGGGGAGATCTGCAGTCATAGCCACTAAATGGTGAGAGAACAAGAGTTTGGACTGAACACCAGTGATTTAGTTGTAGGTCTGCCTCCCACAAGCAGCCTATTCCCGGGTTAAGTCTTTGATTACTGCGGGGCCCCAATTTTCTCTTCCCGAAAATGATAAAGTTGAACCACATGATCTCAGAAGAACTTTCTGGCTGTGGGGCTTTGTGACTAATTGTTGAGACCCATAATAGCAAACTTATAGCCTGTGCTTATTTAGTCATAGTGGGTGGTTCTCATGATGATGAGAACATCTGAATAAACCATGGCTCATTTCAGAGCAGAGGCTGAATCCTGCAAGAGCTAATAGTTGTTGCTATGAGGGTTTCTCAGCCATCTGAGTACAATGACAGCAACTAAACACGACTTTGCAGCATAAATCATACTGTAATCTTTTTAACCATTTCCCTCTAATTGTAAGAGTAATAAATACTCATCATGGAAATTAAGAAAATGTACGAAGTTATAAAGAAGCATATCACAGGTCATTTCGATTCCACTCAGTAGAAATAACCATCATAGCATTTAGCATGTTTCCTTTTCAGTCTTTTTCCTGTGCATGTTTTCAATAACTAGGTACACTTATTTAGATGGATAGAATTTATTGTGCTATTTCCATTTAACATTATGGCAAAAGTATTTTCTCATGTCATTAAGACATATATATCTCTTCATAAGCAGTATCAGTATTATTTACTAATTTGTCCTAAGACACAATATTAAGGATTAACCATAATTGAGCAGGTAATATGCAGATACTGTGCTAAGTTCTTAACATGTTTATTAATTCTCACAGGATCCCTATGAGATAAGTAATATTACACACTGTTTTTCAGACAAGGAAGCCGAAGCTCAGAGAGATTCATTAATTTGCCTATGGTTTCCACGTTGCACAGCTGAAATGTGAACTGAGGTCTTTCTTATCTGTGCTTTTAATCTCTGCACTATATTTAACAATTTTTCTATTATCATTTTCCTTATTTTTCCTATAAATAATGATAATATCTTAAACATTTTGACTTTTTTTTGCATTTTACATTAAATCTTTAGTGTAGAATCCTAGAGGTGAGTTATTGGTTCAAAGAATCTAAACATTTTCTATATACTCAGAATATATTTTCATTGATTTTTGCATTCCACAGAAATTATCCATTGGATATTATCTATGACTGTACCTTGCTTTTAGTGTAACATGATTACTTCACTTAATTGTTGAATTTTACCTCACTTAATTGTTGAATTTGAATCTTCACTTTCCAATTTTAATTTTTTTTAAAAATTCTTTAAGAATTCTTCTGCTTCCCCAATTGTACTAGGGACCACATATTTTATGTTAGAGGCTAACATCATATTTTTATAAACATTTTTATATTTAGTAACCTGACTAGCTTTACTGCACAAATCAGAAAGATTTGCAGCAGTTCTGGAAAATCAAATATCTATAGCATCAGGCTATGTTCACTAAATTTGATCATATGAATGTTGTATTTGTGAATATGAGAAAAGAAATTCATATTAAGAATTTAGAATATTTTTTTAGTATGCTTTGACATTAAATTCAACTTTGATATAAAAGTGCTTATTTCTTTAAAATCAGTAAAATTATTAAAGTGCTTAAATGTTTGCTTTTTATTGTTAAATTAATGGTCATTCTGACAGGTCTTTTCTGGCACTTACTTTTTTTTAATCATCCATTCCATCTTTTCTTTGGTTAGGTCTACCTCTATTGGTTCAAAGAACAATTGCCAGGACGATTGTACTTCAGGAGATAGTAGGAAAAGGTCGATTTGGTGAGGTCTGGCATGGAAGATGGTGTGGGGAAGATGTGGCTGTGAAAATATTCTCCTCCAGAGATGAAAGATCTTGGTTTCGTGAGGCAGAAATTTATCAGACAGTTATGCTGAGACATGAAAACATCCTTGGTTTCATTGCTGCTGACAACAAAGGTATTTTCATTCTAATTGGTTTCAGCAAATAAAATGTTATGTCTGTTATCAGATGAGAATAAATCATCTCTTTCTTTTATTAATAATAAAATCTACATAAAAGTGTAATTTCTTTATTGAGGAAAGAAAATGCTTTCCTCTTTTCCACAGACAAATATTCATAACTGTACAATAAAGCAAAGAAAATGAGTGATATGAAATCATGATGACGCTATAGCCAGGTAGATATTTAAGATATCTGGTGACTGGTATGGCGCAGGAACCACCCAATTAGAACAAAAACTTCAACTTGAACAGAGTCCTTGGAGGATCCTGCAGGCTGGGTTTTATCTCTTTAGTTGCCGGGTCATGAAGAGGTCTGGGGTTATCTTGATGGGTGTGTTGCTTTGGGTGTGTAGGGCAAAGTAGTGTCACTGCGAGTTTTCAATAGCAGCTGTGAACTAATCAAGAAAGAATTCTTTCCATAGTTTAATAACTGGTACAAGCATACCAATGAATGCTAGCTGAATATTCCCCTTTGGTAGTACTATACTTTTCATCTGTACAACAAGCTTCGATTCCAGGACTCACATTTTCTGTAAACATTACTGGAATGGCAGCAAGTAAGACAATTTTGGTGACATTTTCTATTAATGTACTTTGAGTATGATTTGTATCTTGAGGTTTAACAGCCCTAAAGAACACTACTTTTTGTGTTTTGTGGAACACGAGAGCATCAACTTTCTGATATTTAAATTAATATTCATAAAATATTGTATATATCCCTGAGTAATCAAGGACTGGATATAAAGTTTGTGGATTACCTATGCTCTCTTTTCTCTTTTTGCATGGCTTTTACCAATTAACTGTGCATTAGTTCCCTTACAGGGAAACAGGGAACAAAGGTGAGCAAAACTCCAGTCAATTTTTGTTTTTAATTTGAATTAGTAATACTCACGAAGAAATTTGGAATCGTAGAGATTGTAACCTCTAGGTATTAGGTTGGTGCAAAAGTAATTGTAGTTTTTGCAATTATTTTTAACCTTTTAAACTCCAATTACTTTTGCATCAACCTAATAAAAAACAAATGACCTGTAGATATCAGGCACCCACCATTACCTATGAAAGTTAAAAATCTATGATTATGTTTATCTAATATAATCTCGATCAAGAAAGTATTCATTATTAATTAGATGGCAAAAGAGAAGCTTAGTGTTATTGTACATTTTGGCCATAAGTACATTTGCTAATGATTTATCTTATCTCATTTGCTAGGGAGAAACTGAGCATAGCCAAGATGAGCTTAAAAAAAAAAAGATTCTTCCAAATTCTCAACTACATATTTTTTGAAAATATATCCAGCCTATTGAAAATGAAACATTTCTCATTAAGCTGTTAAGAACTACTTTTTTTCCTTCCTAATGTTGAACTAAACTACCTACTGGTTAGACTCATTAGCAATGTTGTGAAAGCAGTTATGACTGTAGTTACATGGATCATCTCGATGGGGCTAATTTGACAAGAAAGAGCATCTTGAGTTTCTCTTCTTCAGTTAACTGGTCTACCTGTGTTAATGGCTTATCAGTGGCTTTGTGCCTGATTCCAAATGGTCTCTAACATCACTTTCATCGTCATACATTTCTGTAACTTTTGCATCACTTACAGTTTCACTTTTTAATTAGTTGTCTGACAAAGACATTGATGTGAGAGGCCAAAGATAACCACTGGTATTAAGCGAGGAGAGAGGTGTGAATAAGGGTTAGTTTTATATTTGGTCAGTTTATTAGTGAATTTTATCATGTTATGTTGAATTTTGCATTTCTAAGAAATTTTTATCACTACCCAGATTTGGAAATTAAATATTTGAATAACAAGGAGCTCTTGTACATAAAATACTAGGTAGTAAGAGTCCTTACCAAATGTTCATTATAGTTCCCTTTCTCTGAGCATCAGAACTAGTCAGGAGTGCCCAGAACTATTATGGACACTTTATTCGAAAAACAAAAGCTAACTCTAGGGATTCGTACCTAGAGAAGTTTTAAGCTAATATCTCTTCTGCTAAAAATCTTTTATCAGCTTGATTAGCTTTTGGTTAAATGAGGGAAATTATTTGAAAATATCTAGTAATTGTCTTTGGCTCTTAATATAAGCTTTTGGGCAGAATCATCAGCTTCATATTTTGAAAAGTGACTAACATGAACATTCTTAGAATGTTAGGGCTTTTGTAATAATAAGAATACTTTGTATAAATTTGTTATATTTCTGTTTTTTATTGATACAGTCTTTCTTAAAAGCTCAAGAGTAGTTTATAACACAACACTGAGCCTAAATGCATCTTTCAGTGGTTTCTCCTACAATGTGGTTGCTATTACCAGCAGGTATCGATATAGAGGGAATAACAAAGGAGTTGTTCAGTTAGAATCACTGCCTCACAGCTTCTTTTAGTCATGGTGAGTACATATAACAGGTCCTAGGTAGTATATCAACATCTTCAGGAATTCACTGGCAATTTTTACTTTACTAACTTGGACTGTCAGCATGATCACTGCAGGAATTAACTTTGCTTTGTTAACAATACAGATTTACTTTAAGTCCTGACATTTGTTAAAAGCTTTGGGCTTCTTTCCCATCATATATTTACAGCAATAACATTTTTTCCTGTTAGATAATGGAACTTGGACTCAACTTTGGCTTGTCTCGGAATATCATGAGCAGGGCTCCTTATATGACTATTTGAATAGAAACATAGTGACAGTGGCTGGAATGATCAAATTGGCACTTTCAATAGCTAGTGGTCTGGCTCATCTTCATATGGAGATTGTGGGTACACAAGGTATGTATTTTCTCCTTGATTTTTTCCTACTTAAACATGAGGATAGAAAACTAAGTTGTATGTTACTATTTAGTTGTATTCTAGTTTATTACAATTCTCAAATGTAAAGAAACACTAAAGGTACTTTATAAAGCTGAAGATTTTGTCACCATACTGTCAACTTTCATCTACATATTTGTCATTGTTTATATTATTCATAGTAGTATTTTTATTCCTGGTGGCTCCATCTTGGCCACTTAGCATATATACCTGGGAGATCTTGCATTGGTGGCAAATGCTCTGTATTCAGAGAATACAAATAATTTAAATATTTACATTTGATAATTAAAATAATTGGAAAGGGTGATGTGATCTTGAAAAAGTATTTATACGCCATGTACTTCAAGGCCAAATAATACTCACTGTCTTTTAAAAAAATATATATTTATTGAAACTGATATTGTACAGAGCGTACATTAAAATATATTTCACTTATACCTGATAATACTTATGAGGGAGGCACTGATTTTTGCACTTTTCAAAATACTCAGAGGTATAACTGGGCATATCCATTGCAATGTTCTATGTTCTTAGTTTCCGAGCTATTTTACATCTTTCTTGATTCAATGCTACAAACACTTATTAACGTTTAGTATGTACAGGGCACTTTCAGGGATGAAGATATGAATAACAGATGTTCTCTACCCTGTAAAACTCCAGTCATGTGTGTGATGTTGATGTATGTGTATTGGAAGGGCAGAGGAAGGTACATGTTGTAGTATGATTGCAACTAACCCTCCTAACTAAGGTGAGCTGTGTTAAATGCTAAAAATGAGGTCTAAACAAAGCACCTGGAGGCCCAGGAGAAAGTGATTCTCAACTGGGGTGGGGCAGGAGTCAATTGCAGTCCTTGCTGCCACAGTTCGAGGTCTGCATCATGAAGATCTTTACAGCCTTGTTGAGGAATTTGTGCTTTATTATCAGGGCAGTGGAGAACCTTTGGAGGTTGGTTGTGTGTGTGTGTGTGTGTGTGTGTGTGTGTGTAAAAACTTTTATTATGTAGCTATTTTGTTTTGCTTTGGTTTTCCCCCTCAGAATAGTGTCTCAGAGGTGGAACTGCTTGATCCCAGAGGAGAAACATTTTAAGATTCTTAAAACACACTGTCAAATTGCTTTCCATAAAATGTAGTGCATTTACAGGGTCTCTCCCCTGTGTGGAGGCACTGGTGTCTATAAAGACATGAACAAAGGAAGTTTCTCCCACAGCCAGGGCATGGATGAGTTTCCTCTCCTGAACGAATCTTCTGGTGCTCAGGAAAGTCTAATGTTGACAGGTTCTTCCAGGTTGGAGTTCTCTGGGTTCTATCTCTATAGAGTGGTTATGATGATCTATAAACTTTGCTATATCTGGGGATTTCCACATTGATTTTCTAAACATTTTTAGTCTTTTTTGTAAAATAGAACCATGGACAGCATTCCCCTCTAAAGGAACAATGAATGGATGCAAAGTGTCATTTTCTTCTGCTTTGAAGAAGCTTCTTCATTTTCTCTCCTGATCTCAAAACCTATCTTGAAGTCAAATAAATGTTTCATTCCTTTGGAATCCCGCAATCCTTTCACCCATGTCATATCGCTATGCTTTACTGGGAAGCTCAGGCTAGGCTGTGGTACGGAATATCTTTTCTTACCTTGCTTTTCACCAAAACCCTAAAGTAGTGCCTAGTAGTGCCATCTTTTCGGTGGTTTTGAGAACTTGATGAAAGCCATGGATCCACTTCCTGCTCATGCGCTGTGAGGTGTCTGGGTCCGCCTTTCCTACAACAACTTGTGGACCTGTCTTTTTCCCTGTGGGTGAAGGATTTCTTGGTGGGGGGCAATGTTAACAATTCAGATTTCTGGGCCCACCCTGACACTCCCGTGTCAGGATCTCCCGTGGCCCGAGGGTTTGTATCTTAGTAAGCTTTCTGGGGAATTCTGACCCAGGTAGGCCACTGATCATACCCATGTTGGGATTATTTTCCATAAATTGATTTAGCGACCTCGTCCCTGCCTGTGGCCAATCCCAGAGACACCTGACTGTCTTTTCTACTTATTGAGTTAATAGAGAACTTGCTGTAGGAAGTCATTAGTCTACTCAGGGCAGTGGATCTCAAGTTGGGATTCATGATTTCTTTAAACTCTTAAAATTATTAGGACCCCCCCAAAAGTTTTTGTGTATGTGAGTTATGTCTATTTACTATGTTAGAAACTAAAATTGAGAAATTTAAAAATACTTATTAATTTACTTAAAATAACAATTAACTAATTAAATATTAACATAAATAACATTTTTCTTTTAAAAAAATACATAATATTTTATAATACCAACCAATCTAGTAAAAATAATGGTTTTGTTTTATACTTTTGCAAATCTCTTTAATGTCTGGCTTAATGTCTTGATTTTTACACTGCTCTTCATTCAATCTGTTCCAATGTGTTGTTTTGGTCGAAGTATGTTAAGAAAAGGTGACATCACACAGATTTGTAGTTGGGAAACAATCTCAAGGAGTCAGGGATCTTTAGGCCATATTTGAGAACTGCTGGTCTAGGGTAGTAGAAGTTTGAAAGTTGTTTTGTAAGAGAATGTTTGCTATGTTTTTAAGTGTACACAACAATGCTAATTCTTTCCCTATTCATTCAGCAAAATCACTACTAAATGTTACCTAGTGATCTAAGTATTGGAGGCATGGTGATGACTAAGACACAGTCTCTGCCCTAATGCAGTTCACAGTTTAGTGGGGAGAGAGATATAATTAAACATGCATAGAAATAAACAAGATACATTAAATATTGATAAGACCTATGAAGAAGGCAACATGGGACACTCTAATGGAGAATGACTTGGGGTGTGGAACGGGTAGTCAGGGAAGACCTCTCTTAGGGGGTGACATTTGATTCCTTTTAGAGAGATTCAAACTTCAGTAATGCAAAAGTGAATATGCTCTTCTTGTACTTCATAGGTAAACCTGCTATTGCTCATCGAGATATAAAATCAAAGAATATCTTAGTGAAAAAATGTGAAACTTGTGCCATAGCTGACTTAGGATTAGCTGTGAAACATGATTCAATACTGAACACTATTGACATACCTCAGAATCCTAAAGTGGGAACCAAAAGGTAAGGTGACTTACTTTGGTAGCATACTAAGACTTATAACTGCCCCACAAACATGCCTGCAATGTGGGTGTGGGGCGGCGGGCAGCAGGTCCAAAAGGGAAATCATTAGGCCCAAGAAAGCAAAAAGTCTTCTCTGGGTCACTGAGAAATCAGTGGCACGATGGTTATAGAGCAAGGAGAATTGGCATTTTGGTCATATAGGAAATAGCCATTTGGGTGGGGAGGCCAGTGGAGCGTAGTGGTGGAAGAGACGGTGATATATTCTTTTTAGTGCGCCACATTCTGAGAATACATTTTGCTACAGGGTGTGGGTAGGGGGGGATGTCAGAAGTATGTCGCTCCTCAAAGCCTTTATACCTTGTAAATAAACTGAAACTCAGGACTAGTTCTGTATGTTCAGCTTCTAAACAACAGATACAGAATCAAGACAGTGGACGAGATAGGTGAGGGACTCTAGATAATACATACATATATGTGTATTGCATTCTCTTAATATTTAAGAATATTATGCAACAATCTATGTTTTTACCTTTAGCTTTGTATCCTTAAGTCTCCCAAATTGATGTGAATTAAGACACTGAGTTTGGACATAATTCCCACTTTTAAGGAACAGAATCTCTGAAAGTTAAGAAGAAGCATGATATAAACAGAGCATACCACACATGTGTCAGGACAGGCCCATTACTAATGGGGTTTCTGGTGTTTTCCTGTTGTGGCCAGTCCGTGGCCATAGGAGCAGCATATTTCCGTTTCCTTTTATCTGATTTCAGGCTCTGTGCCACTTTGGCATCATTCCACATTTTTTGACTTTAAAATGAGAACCAACCAAGTCATTTCCTGGAGTTGTTAAAGATCCTTGAGAGTAAAGAATTTCTAAGTTGGGATAGTTGGCCTCCAAGCCATATTTGAGAGTCCAGGCCAGTCCCTCCGAGTCCTTCACTTGGTTCCCTGGGAGACTTTAATGAGGCCCGAGAAATACCCAGGACAGTTTATTCAGACTGGGCAGCCCTAAGGGACCTCTTTTCTTTTCCCTATAAAAAGCAAGCTTTAACTTGCCCGTCTGACTATCCCCACCTTAGGACCGTCAGGGAAGCCTTGGATGCCAGATTCCTTTAGAGGATCTAAAACTTTTAAAAGAGTTTGGTAGCGTGCTGCATCCTCACCTCAGTATTCTGAGGAAATCCTCAAAATCTCCCTATGCCAACTAGGCTCAGTTAGGGCCCATGGACTGTAGAATTCTTTGATTTAGTCCTCTTCAAACAAAGCTGTGATTTTCTTGGAACCAAGGCATAATAAAGTTGTTCATTCAGAGCAGGTATTTGTGGAATGCTACTGAGTAATGTGCTGGAGGACTGGGCCCACCTTGATGAATAAAACATACTCTTTGCCCTCAAAGAGCTTTCCTTGGCAATGAACTACTGGTGGAAATTGAGTTCCAGCTCTCCTATCGAGTGTTTTGCTTCCTGAATCCCCTCCGGCTGTACTTTTCAAGTATTGGGCTCCTGGCACACAAGCTTTAACACCGAGGAGGATGACCTCTAGTTCTATTTAAAATGTTTTTAAAATTATGGAGGAGTCATAACTGTATTATTTAATTTGATTCTATTCCAGTGGCTTAGATGTACCTGTAAAGTTGATGTAAGCTATCTTTACTTATATTTTATATCAGGATTTATTAAGATTGTGTTTTACTGGAGTACTATAAAGTTATAACGCAGAATCTGAAATGTGCATGTTTTTGAAGGTACATGGCCCCTGAAATGCTTGATGATACAATGAATGTGAATATTTTTGAGTCCTTCAAACGCGCTGACATCTATTCTGTTGGTCTGGTGTACTGGGAAATAGCCCGAAGGTGTTCAGTTGGAGGTAAGATTTTTGACATATTTTTTGTGCCTGCCTTTCCTTGATGCTCTAAATATAAGATATGATATTCTATCTTTTTTCCCCAAGCATTATATTGAATCATTTCTTAATATTTAAAAGAATACCTTTTGGTCATATCTTTTCAATGGCAAAAATGGAGCGTCCTGCATATAATGGAGATTTTATATTAAGATTACTGCTTAGGTGGGAGTGACAGTTCTCCTGGTAATTCTGATTTCCATAATGATACTTTGCAAAGCACTTGAAAATTTTATTTGAGTTTGTATGCAGTTAACCGTATCTCAACTTTATACCAGAAATGAAACCCAAAGAATTTAAATGATTTGCCAAGGCCACAGGACTGGAACTGAAATTTTCTGGTTCTCAGGCTTTTCGTGTTTTCTTTCCTGTGGTGAGGAATGAGTGGGGGACAAAGTGGGCAGCGGACATTGAGCAAAGACTTAAGTTCCTGCCTCTACTGCTCACAGCAGTTTAGAGATTAAGTGACAGGAAGATTTTGAGAGGATGAAACCCTACACATAACAGTCTGGTGGAACTGTTGCATCAGTGGAGAAAAGTTAAACACTGGGGGAAAATGCTTTAAAGTTTTCTCTTTCAAGTGAGACGGACCTAGTGCTAAGCCTTGGTATAGCGACTTCCTGAAACTCTGTTGAGGCAAGTTACTTGGTCTCACTTTCCTCATCTGTAAAATGAAGAAATAATAAAACTGACCCCTTTGTTTTTGAGGTGTTAATGGATTAACTCAATGAATTCATGTGAAGTTTTTAGTGCAGCATGCTCATGGTAAATATTCAGTGAGAGAGCTGTCATTATTAAACCACTGTCAGTTTTTATGTTTTGTGTTGATGTCGTTTTGCTTACATCAATCTCATTTGTTTAAATGAAAAACTTACAAGGTTAAACTTACATTTGAATGAGAAAACAGACTTTTCCCCTTTTAGTCATAGATGAGATAACAAAGCATTCTGGAAGATAAAACTCTTCATAAAAGCAGTAGAATTATAGTGGTATGGAACATGGGCACTGGAATCCCTGAGCCTGGGATTGAGTTCCAGATCTGACCCCTACTAGCTGTGTGACCGTGAGCAAATTCACAACAATTTTTTTGTGTCTCAGTTTCCTCATTTTGTAAAATAAGGGTAATATGCTACCTTTTTTAGTCAGTGGTTTTGAGGAATGATTAGCGAAAACATGTAAAGGGCCTAGGACAGTTCTTGGTAAATAGTAAGATTCAAACATATTTTTATTATCTTTAAATTTTTATATAGATATTTGTCTAGATTTGCTTTTGGGATTTTGTCAAATTTTCTGCAAATGTTGAAATAGTAATTTAGTTAACATGATTGAAAGTTAATTTTCTAATATTATGGAACATCTTAAATATTGTGAATTAAAAGGACTGTAGTTAATTCAAATGATTTTATCAGAAAATTATTGAATTTAAGTAATATTCTGATAAATAAGGTCAATTCTTTGTCTATGTATTTGAGACTCTTTAAAATATTAATCTTCATGTTGAACCATCCATTTTCAAATACTTTGGCGGCTTCTTCGGAACATTTTCAGGTACAGTAGGTATAAAATACAAACATAAGAATCTCAGCTTTTGAAAGATTAGCTAACAATTTGCAAAAAGAGAAAGCAATTTTGTTTTTAAAGGTTATTTAATGGAGAAATGTACTTCATTCACAGAGCAGTAAATTTTGCAGTTCGGCCTTACTTTTGAATTTCACAATGGCATTTTATGTAAATCAAAATTTATATAATTTTCATAATATAAGTTATAGTTTATGTAATTATTTATATGTAAATTATATGTAATACATAATCATATAATATGTTATATAAAATAATTAGATATAATTTTGTTTTATGTAACATTTATGTAATTATCAATATTATATAAGCTTTCGTAATATAAAATTTTATAAACTTATAACTATTCAACTGAATGCTTTAGATGTATATCCTTGGTTTTATAGTGATACATAATTTTAATAAATGTGACTTTACAGTTTTCCATGGTTCCACTTGTGCCTAATTGGTGTTATTTTGAAATATGCATCTTCATTATTTGCATTGGGAAATTTATAATGCAAATTTCTTATAGGAATTGTTGAGGAGTATCAGTTGCCTTATTATGACATGGTGCCTTCAGATCCCTCGATAGAGGAAATGAGAAAAGTTGTTTGTGACCAGAAGTTTCGACCAAGTATCCCAAACCAGTGGCAAAGCTGTGAAGTAAGCCTATGTTCTTATGTGTATTTTCCTGTCAGGGAGGATTTTCAGAGACCGTATCATTCTTCTCTTTTAATCTAGGCATCCAATTCATTCCATATACGTAGGTGTATGTCTTTGATTTTATTCCCTTTAGCTGTATGTATACATAATGCTGAGTTATGTGGCAGTAACAAACCCTAACATCCCAGTGACTTTACACAGTACGATTTTATTTCTTGCAATACAAAGCCCCCTAAAGGTGGGGACTATGTGCTGCTATCTCAACACATAGTTTTTAGGTGTCTATGTGAGGAGAAGAGAGGAACTGTAGGCTCTTTAATGCTTTGGCTCTTTAATGCTTTGGCTTGAAATGAATCATATTGTTTTCACTCGTCGTTCATAGACCAGAACAAGTCACGTGGTCTCATCTAACTCCAGGGCTGGGAACTGTGGGGAGAAGAGGCATATCGGAGCGTATTCAATATCTATGCCACACAGAGTATTACAATTTCAGCCATCCTTCTATTCTATAAATTATTCCTAATCCCAAACTGCTAAAGTTTGAGCTTATTCTCTCTCATCAGAAAAGCTTCCTTTTCTGGCAGGGACCTTTGTTGTTTATGTCCTCACCCCAACAACACATGTAATAACCATCATATACTAGACACACAATAGATGGTTAGCAATGCTTGTTCTGCCTTACATGAAGATGGAGACTTTTTAGCA
This sequence comes from Rhinolophus ferrumequinum, assembly GCF_004115265.2. Taxonomy (NCBI): domain Eukaryota; kingdom Metazoa; phylum Chordata; class Mammalia; order Chiroptera; family Rhinolophidae; genus Rhinolophus; species Rhinolophus ferrumequinum. The sequence continues at coordinate 64,290,364 of NC_046291.1, forward strand.
CCCACAGGAAGAAAGGAGACAAGGTGGAGGGAAGACTGTAAACCATCTAACGAATTACAGAACTATTTTAACGCTTTAATCTCCACCATCCTAGTTATTACTGTGTATCTTCTGCCATATTTGAATGTAATTCTTGCAGTGTTTTTTAAGTTTTGTGTTTGTCCTAGAGATTATTTTATACAGTTGCTTTTTTTCCCTCTCACCTTTTCTCCTCCTTCATGTTTCACTCAACTCTTTTCCTATTTAAGACAAGATTTATATCTTAGTATTTCTATTTTGTGTATCTAAATACAGGTAACCCCCATATAACACAGAAATTAGGTTCCTAAAAAATGCCGTGTTATATGAATCTGTGTTATACAAAACAAAGAACTAGTACCAAAAAAGGGGTAGTTTCCAAAAATTAAAAAAACATACTATTATATTTTTATAATTAAGAGAAACATCTTTATTGAAGCAATTTTCACCAAAACTATAACATATTAATATGTATTAAATAATGTTTTCTTCCTCATCACTACTAAGCACCATTAACAGAGGGCGTTTTCTTTTTGACAAGATATCTTTATCCTCTGAACTTAATACTCCATGAACAAAATGAATTTAAAAGTCTAATAAATTTTAAAATTCTGCAGTCAAATCTGATATGACATCCATGCTCGAATGAAAAATTTCAAATGACATATCTTTTGCTCTTAAAAGCTTTTATTACGTTCCGTGTTATTCGGGGATTTTCCTAATTTCAAATGAGATATATCTTTTGTTATTAAATGCTCTTGTTACACTTCATGTTGTTTGGGGATTTCTCTAATTCTCAAACTGTGTTAGAGTGAAACCATGTTCTAGGATGCCATGTTATATGGGGGTTTCCTGTACTTAATTTAAAAGCAGAGTTTGAGGCATTTACAACCAAATTGAAATTAAATTATTTTTTTCTGATATTAATAATTTCATGCATGCGAAGGAATAAATGACATATGAAAAGTTTAAAGTGCAATAATAAAATGAAAAACAGTGAATTCACTACCAAGTTTAAAAAATGAAACATTTCCAGTGCTTTGAATATTCCTTTCCCCTCTCAGATGTTACTGTTACAATTATTTATTATTGTCATGCTTTTCTTTAGAATTTTTCCATACATATTGAAATATATATTGCTTACTTTTGTGTATTTGTAAAACTTACATCGACACTCACTGTAGACATTCTTAATTTTTTTTATTTTGTCTTATATGTGTATACCTATAATCTGTTCATTTTCATACCTGTGTAGTATTCCATTGTATGGACATAGCACACTTTCTATTTCCACTGTACTGTTTATTGTCATATCTGTTATTTTTAATTTTTTAAAATAATGCTGCTATGTGTATATATATATATACATATATATATATACAAAATATGATGAATGTTTAAATTTAAAACATTTATTATAGTAAAAGACATATTTCCATTAATCCCCCTCAAAATACTCCCCCTTGCTTTGAACACACTTATCCGATCATTCTTGCCACTTTCTGAAGCAGTCCTGGAAGTCCTCTCTCATGAGTGTCTTTAGTTGCTCTGTTGTGGCTGCTTCCATGTCCTGAAAGGACTCAAAACGTTTACCTTTCATGGTCATTTTGACCCTGGATAAGAGCCAGAAGTTGCATGGTGTTAGATCCAGTGAATAAAGTGGATGAGGACACACCGTAATGTTTTTATTTGACAGAAATTGTCATACCAGAAGCGATGTATGACATGGAACCTTTCCATTGTGATTACAAAATATGGTAAATGTTGCTGCCAAGTGCCATCCAATGGAAATGCAGGGATCTTCAATACGGGAAATGGTACATGGAACCTTAGTAACAGTGTGTGACAAGTTTCAACTTGTTCGGTGCAGTTAGCTGGGTGTGAACTACAGTTGAGAGAAGCTGTGTTTTAAAGTATGCCATAAATTATCCCCCATTATGACAATGCTCTGTGTCACACATCACTTCTGGTATACGGCAATTTCTGTCAAATAAAAACATTATGGTGTGTCCTTATCCACCTTTTTCACCGGATCTGCACCATGCGACTTCTGGCTCTTCCCCAAAGTCAAAATGATTCAGGACATCGAGGCAGTCACGACAGTACAAGTAGACACTCACGAAAGAGGACTTCAAGCACTGCTTCAGAAAGTGGCAAGAATGTTGAGAGAAATATGTTCGAAGCGAGGGAGAGAATTTTGAGGGGGATAATGGCAATGTGTCTTTTACTGTAATATTTTTTTTACTTAAACATTCACTGTATTGTTGATCACACTTCGTATGAATATATTGATATTTTCTTTGTTCAACCGTCATTCTTAGCTCTCAGAGCTTCCTTCTAAGATCATTTTCTGACTTCATGATGTGCATCCTTTAACTGTATTTTACTTAAATAGTTTTTTTTAGTGAGCATTTAGTGCTTGTAAGTCCTTTCAGTGTTTGGGTGTCTGAAAATGTCTTTATTTTGCCCTTGATCTTGAACAAACAGCTTATCTAGGCATAGAAATTGAGGTTCACAGTTATTAAAGGCATTATTCCACTGTCTTCTGGCTTCTATCATTGCTATTGAGAAGTCAACTTATTTTTGTTTCTACTAAAAAGTTAATTGATCTTTTTGTAACTACTAAAAATTTTATTTATATTTTCTTCCTATTTTAAAAACTTCTCTATCTTTAGTATTCTGTAGTTTCTCTGTGATGCATTTGATATACATGTCTCTTGATTAATCTTGCTTGGAATTTTTGGACTCTCCAATTCTAAGGATTTGTGAATTTTCTCAATTCTGGAAAATTCTGACCATATCTCTTCAAATAACTTATCCTCTCATTTTTCCTATTGCCCATTTTTAGAGAACTAATTGGCTGCCTGTTAGACCTTTCATTTTACTTTGCTTGTTTCTTATTCTCCCCTATTTTCCATATTTGTGTTTTTATGTGGCATCTTTCACACTTATCTTCCAGTTGATTAATTATGTCTTCAGATGTAGCAAATCTGCCATTTAACTTATCCATTTAGTTTTTTATTTTAATGATCGTATTTTTTATGTCAAGAAGTTTTATTGATACTTTTTCAAAATATACTTTTGTTTTTTACTTATAGTTTGAATTTCCTCTTTGCTTTTTAAAAATGTACTTTATATATTTATTTTCTATTTTATATCATTTAGTTTTAGCGTCTCATGTTTTGAAGGGTCTGATTTTACTGTTTGTTGTTTCAATTGACTCAATATCCTTATGTGCTTGTGAATTTTCATTATGAGCTCAGGCTTTTAAGACTTGGGCTTGATTCTCTCTCTCTCTCTCTCTCTCTCTCTCTCTCTCTCTCTCTCTCTCTCTCTCTCCCTCTCTCTCTCTTTTTATCAAGAGCTAAGATTGAGACAATATTCTTTGCAAAATTTCTTCTAAGGCTGATTCATCCTTACACTTAGAACTTTGCAAACATCTTGATCTGACACCTTTTGTGTGCTTCAGGCTGTGCTTCCTGTCTTTCACATGTGGTCCATCACTTCTGATATTCTGGATTGTGAGATCAGCAGATGCCACCAGAGCAGCCACTTGCTTTAGTGATTTCTTATGTCTTTCTGGATTCATGCATTCTCATTGTCTTCCCCTTTGAATATTTACTTTATACTTATTTTTTAATTCAGAATTTTTGATATTTATATTTACATCATTATTTTATTGTGACGTAACTTATATATGGTAAAATGCACAAATCTTGGTATATACAATTTGATGAATTAAAAAAAAATGTATACATATATGTACTTAGCATCCAGATCAACATATGGTGAAATTCCAACCCATCCCATTTCCCTTTTTGTCTTTCATGTCCCTTCTTAGAATATTTCAAATGATAGCCATTCTACCATGTTCCCAGAAATCAATGGATTGAACTTTCAATTAAAAGTTAGACTCTGTAGGTAGATGTGTGTATTTTGCCAGGATTTTTGAAGGGATTTGGCGCTAATCTCTTTCTCATATTGTTGTAAATTCACTATTTCTTCATCAGAACTTACCATCAATTCCCTGCTTTGTGGTTTTGCTTCTCTTGTACTGTGTTTTGTGTGAGTAAAGACTTTGATATTCTTCTCTCTTAAAGGCACTCCGGGTCATGGGGAGAATAATGCGGGAGTGTTGGTATGCAAATGGGGCTGCCCGCCTAACCGCCCTTCGTATTAAGAAGACTATTTCTCAACTTTGTGTCAAAGAAGACTGCAAAGCCTGATGATGATAATCATGTTAAAAAGAAATCTCTCACAGCTTTGTTTCTCATTTTCCCTCTTTATGTGAATGTTTTTGCCTTTTTTTGTTGTTGTTGTTCTACCTCAAAAATAATGCAGTACAGTATTTAAGTGCCCAAAGGCAGCATGAAAAAATAACTCTAAAATTAAGCATCGGCGGGAGTTGGCTTCATCCAATTTTCATGCTGTCTTTGATTTTATTTTGAAAGGCAACACATCAACTCATCTATTTAATAAAAAAGATGTTGCAAAAGTGTAAAATAAGCTATATAAAAATTTAAAGAGTCATTAAAGTTTTATTTTACTTGAATCAAGAGCACATGAATGAATGGGGAAAAGTGTGTTGAAAGGTGAGATGAAAACATATTCATTAAAAAATGTGAACTAGAGTGTGTTATAGCTAAACACACCTTTAGATGATGCACTCTATGGTATGCTCTATTTTTTAATTAGACAGGACCTTTTAAAAAATTAAATATTGCTCCAAACTTTAGTATATAAGACAGGTGAAAGTAGAGCTGCTCTGTTGAAAGATTGAAGTGAGAGTCCCACTTACTTGGTCCCCCGCCACTCTCCCCTGCTCTTCATAATCCATCACCATTGCAGCATATGAGGCCAACAATTTGAAAGCCACTAAAATTATTACTTCCTCTCATTTACAAATGGGATACTTGATATCTTGAGTCACTGAGAAGTGTCCCAAAGTCACACTGCTAGTGGTAGAGCTGCCTCTGTGTCCACGTCTTGTGACGATCCATACTGTGGGGTTAGCAGGCTTCCTACTGCCATTTAATTTCTATAGTACTTTTCTCCCTGTGTAGAAATAATATCTCTTATGATGATATTTGTGGTTTAGTAAAACAGAAGACAAATTGAGTTATTTCTGCAGAATCATAATGGATCTGCATGAAAGCTTAGGACAATATTCATTGATGTTTTTCTTACAGAACCTTCATATTTACCTTATTTAGATATGTACTAATGATTTCTGACTACTTTCAGAGATTAATCAAGCATAAAGATCTCTTGTAAGAAGTAGTCTTAAAGATGCATTTTAGAGGTCCCTGCTACTTTTCTATATACACTTTTAGAAAGAAAAGAACAGAAAAGGAAGAGGAAATTAGGAGATACGTTTTTAAAAAATTAAGAAAACACTTAAATGAAGTATAACAACCAAATTCTACACAGGGTATTAGTAATTGTAATCAGATATTTCCCTACCCTTCCAAAACGAGCAAGTGGGCGCGGAAGAAGAAGGCTCATGATAATTTTGTCTTTATTCTACTTCCCGTGGAGACAGAAATGATGAATTCTGAATAATACATGGAACATAAAATATTTCCTTCAAATCTATAATTCTGCTTTGATGAAGGAGTTTAACATGGTGTCTTTTATTGCTCTAAAATACTGTTTCCTAAACTCTGTCCCTTAGACCACTCTTCTGAGATGGTCCAAGACCCATAGTGTTCTTTGATAGATTCTGAGAAGGTGATACTGCACATTAATGTGTCATGTTCTTTGAGGAGTCTAGCAGTAAAGAAATGTTACATGAACTTTATAATAATGTCACATTTCATATGTATAGATTAGATATGGATGGACCACAAACATTATACTGAAGCAATTTTAGTGCATTACAGCACAACTTGGCATATGCATTGAAGTTTTAAATAAATTTCTTCCCCCGTCCCCCAAAAAATGTTACATGAATTTCTTTAGGTTGAATTTCCCAAATTATTTGACCATGAAACCCTTTTATTAAGAAGAGGGGAAACCTTTTACTATCCCACATTTTAGGTTCTGCAATATGAAACTTAGGTAACAGTGTTCTGAAGTGTATACCTATATATTTTCATGTAGAGCTCAATTAGTGCTTATCCTTCATTTTTGCTGTGAAATTATGTTACTGAACCCATTTTCCTTTGACTAGAATGAGATATCAAAGGCAAAAGTATGACAACTGTGGTTTGTATATAAATTTTAGTCTCATTCATGAAGTTATCCATTCATTAAATAATATGGGTCATCCCATATATTCCTTGCCACAATATTGGGCCCAATAGGGAAATTAAAAGATGGATAGGCTCTGTCCTCAGGGATTTTAAGGTCTAATTTGGGAATAAGAACAGGGATGTGGGTGTGTGGGGGAAAAGAGTAAATTGACAAATAATGCAAAGTAGGATTTTTGCGGTCTATATGACAGTGAGTTTCAAAATTTACTTTCAATTTGCAACACATTTAGAAAGTATTTTTATTTGGCTATTCCAGATAATTAAATTATATAGTCAGTTTTAAAAAAATGCGTATGGGAAGGATTTTAAAAAGAGTTTATGAAGGAGCTAATCTTGCTTGTGCTTATTACCTTGATTTCTCAAAGATTGTTTCTGTATTTATGAGAATGAAATTATTTATTTACTATGGTTGTACTATATATAGTTTCAAATAAACAAGAATAATATTTCCTGTTTTATTCACTTATTGTGGGTGAATATATTTATTTAATTTTTAAGAGCGAATGTTTTAACATCATTTTTCTTGTCATTATGTTTTATAATTTAGAACATGACCAAATATAATTTTATACTTTTATTGGTTCAATTTTCACTCTAGAGAAATCTGTACATTTGGAGATATTTTTCTTGTTTTGTGTTGGTTAACTATAATTCCTAACTGAATAGTCTTATATTTCAATTACCAAGTACATTTTTTAAGAAAGAGAGTAGATTAACAAAAACGATTACAAAAAGTTAAAAGATCTAATTTTTCCTTAACAATCAACATGATCATAAAAAGTAAATGCTCACTTACAAAAATAGGATAATGTTTAGAGCATTAAGGCAAATTTACTGTATATACCTATGCTGTTAAACTTCAGATTATTTGTTTTTGATGGAGTCTTGTGTAATATTTCTTTTGAATTGTGTTGAAAACAAGAAATACTCTTCTTAGGCTCAAAGTGTCAGTGTTCTTTGCTTCTCTCAAATACTTTGGCTTTGGATATAATATAAAGCTTGGGAAAATGCTATTTAAGAAATATCAGTACTGTATAAAGTAGTGATGGAACACGTATATTCAGCTTACTTCCTTAAAATAAGGGAAACATTATCTGTTGTCAATATTTCAGCATGAACTGTTGCCTTGTAAGCTATGTGTTTAAATGTGTAATTGGTAGATTCTGTTGTGTGCTTTCTCCTGTGCCTAAAATATTTGCCATGTTACATCTAGAGTTCTTAATTTATGTTCTGACTTGAAAGTTAAGTGAAACATGACTGTGTTGTGCACTATTTTAGGCGTAGCACTTGCTTTCATCTTTACACTTTCAATTAACTTTGCATTTTAAATTTCCATGATTGTATGAAAATAGTAACTTGACTGCATTGGCTGAAGATGTCAAAATCAGCTTTTATTTGAAAATGAAAATCTACAATAGATTCATTAGGTTACAAGTTCCATAATAATTTATTATTTTTAATACTTCTACTTTAGTAGAATTATTAAACAAAACAAAAGTGAACTACTTCTACTATGCTGGAATGTTGCCACCATGTGACTTATTGGGCAGAGAAATCTCGGGGCTATCTTAGAGTTTACGCAAAAGGACCAGGGCGCCTACTAGCAGATCATCTGAACGCAGGGAGCCCAGGTTTGCCATTTTACAAAGTTCAAAGCAAAATTGTGTGGCAGGGAATAGTTTTTGATTAATTATTTAAAATAAATATGGAAATGTATTTAGTTTAAATACATTTATTTAAAATATGGACATTTTATTTCCCATTAAGAAATTAAGAAAGTAGCAGTAGCAAATCAGTGCAGCTGATGGCAGTTGATGTCTTCAATAATCTTTCCTTTAAATAAATTTACAAATACAGCATTTTAAGTTACTTGGAAATGTTTGAGATCTAGTATGTTAAAATGGTGTCATTGGTGTTTTCTAAAGATATTCTAAATATCTTTTCTTTTGTGAAACATATTACTTCTATGTTTGACAATGCTTTGTATTAATTAGCTCCCTCCATAAACTAATATCTACATAGACTTTATACACCATTTAATGAAGACAGTAATTCTTTGGCTCCTGAGGGTTTCCTCTAAATAGAAAAAAATGTTAGTTGGATTATAAAAAATTTTTTAAAAGTGTTAATATTAAGTAGAATTTCTATAATACAGGCAGTTTTTTAAAACATTTCAATACAAATTTGCAGATATTTGACATTCTTTTTCCCTCTAACTTTTCTTTTAGTTTTCATTATTTTTCTCACTTCCTTTTCCCTCACTGTCTTCCAAAATTATCTTTTGTCCCTAATTATAAAAAACCGAAACCCAAAAAACAACAACTCGCAATTGTTTAACTTAACTATTCTAGTACCTAGCCTTCTAATGAAAGGGCATCCCTTGGTAGTCTAAATTATTTCAGATGTGTCACAAACAAAAACCAAAACCAGAATTTGGGAATTGTAAAGGATGTAAGAGATTTTGTAATTCAATTCTCATACTTTATAGATAAAGAAACCAAGGATCAGAGATTAAATGTTAGGTAGTTATTACCAGAACGGATATGAGAACCCAATGGGGACACCCACCATGGTGCCCTACCATATCCAACATTTACTAATTAAAAAACAATTAGCATGCATCTAAACCTACCTTGAATGTACACTACATAATGTGCCATTTAATGATGATGTTCAAATCCCACTCTTTTTATTTCTGCTATAGTCATTTGCTCACTCATGGTGAGGTCAGTGAGAAAAAAACTAAAATAGGCTAAGGAAGAGCTTTAAATAGCTAGATGGGCAACCACTGGAGTGCTGAATAAAACTAGAAATTGTGAGAACATTGAATTTCTTAGTGCAAATAATGCTAAGAGATGCTTCATAACTCTTTTTCCTTCCTTTGTGTAAGGATTGTTTTTTCTTTTTATGCATTGGAATGGGAGTGAAAGATGAAATGGTAGTTGACTCTGGGACCATACCTGGTGTCTTACTTCTTTCTTTTCTTAGCTTCTTTTTAGTTTATCTTTGGCATTCATTTTTTTTTAGTACACTAAAATAAATCTTTTCTGGATTTCATCAATTGTAATCACTTGTAATTCCTCTTCTTCTTGTGTTCTGGCCCCTGTCAGATTGCCACACACTGAACTTAATAAGATTTTAATTTGCCAGGCCCGTATATGAGAGGTTTCATCTTATGCCCTTTCCAGTAATTTTTCATTTGACACAATGATGAGGGTATTTGTTAATAGCAAAGAAGACTTTCTTTTAAATTTTAAAAAGACTAACAGTCTAGTTATAGTATTCTAGCTTCTAGCTAACATGAGGAATGTGTACGTTTACCTTAATGCCAAATTCTGCTTAAGAGATGGTGACTTGTACAAAGAATGTGAAGCATATGTCCCATAATGTGATTACTACATTTATTTCTTCTATGTTTCATACTATTGCTTTGTTTTTCTGTGGCCATCTTTTAAAATTAAGCCATTTTGCCATATGCTTTGAATATAATATTATGTTGAAATTCGGTAATAATCCACATTTTAATACCCCTCTATTAAAAACTGCCAGGATCCTTCTTAATTCAGTTGCAGATTTAGTAAATGTAGGAGACTATGGGCTCTATCTTATCCTAGATTTTAATATTTTCAGATATGACTACATTTCCTTATTATTGGTAAATGTTATACTACAAGAAGTTTTTCTCTTCAGATCTAACAAATTTAACTGTGAGATATTTACCCTGGGCTACATGAACCTGGATGTTAACATAGCCATTAAGAGTCTGAATGTGTTACGAAATTAGTCTTAAACTGAGTGTCATCAGATCCAGCTGGGCATGTGTGTTCTGCACAAATACTCTCGGCTGAGGGGCCGGTGGGGGCTGAAATCCAACCTGCAATTGGCTTCTCAACTCAGAAATACTTTTATATTTTACAGAAAAGCACCTTATGTGCTTACATATCTTCAGAAAAGGGCCCTGCCTGTATGTCTTCAAAAAATGAGAATTAAAATTTCAAAATGTTTCTTGACATCTGTAAATTGAATAGACAACTTAGAAAAACAAATACATTAGCTTTTCATCTTAGCCAAGATACATGGACCCTAATTTTGATATCTCCATTGAGGTTTCATTCCATGTGCAAACATATTCGTTGACTTTGCCTATAAAGAGGCAAGTACATACTTAAGTTCTAACTAATGCACATATAGAAGAAGATTTCCAATGTCTCCATTTCCTCAAATTGGCTAAATGCAAGTAATTAACTATTTTTAAAAATCCAACTCTTTTTCTCTCTTTAAGTAAGGGTATTGAGCCAAAATATTAAAGTCTAGTTCATTTCCACAATGACTAGTGTCAAGCTCTTATATTCTTCTGATCCTAGACTGGAGCAAATTATTCAAATTTAATCTGTGTTTCAGATTTTAAAATGTCCTAAAAACAGAAATTAGATTCAGATCTCAAAAAAGGAATTTTGGATTGACTTTCAAAGTACTAATACTAATTATACTTTTCTTTTGGTAGTGTTACTTTTCTTATACCTAAGAACATATTACAAATGTCAAAACCATTGCATTTTGACATTGCAAAACATGCCTTGAACTCTTGAACTACTGTGAAAGAATCACTATAGTAAAGACTTATTGTAAGCTAGCTGATATTCTTAAGTATATAAAAAGGAGTTACATTTCAACAGACAGGCCCAAATGAATGTATATAAGGAATATAAAGAAATAAATTATGTTTTAAAATGAGAATCGGGCAATAAATTGTATAAAAAATATGAAGATGGCAATTTTAGTAGTTGCAATTTAATTGTTGAAGCTGAAGAGGATTCCGAATTCCAAAAAGAAATGAATGATATTCAGATTCAGATATTTCATTAATTTCTAGTCTGTGGAAATATGAATTATATATATATATGTATATATATATATATTTTGTTTAGAAATGATAGTATTTTAAAGTTAGTAAGAACTCAGTGATAGCCTTCATACCAAAATGTTTAACTTTACCAAGAGCAAGTTATAAAAGTATTTATTTTAAAGCTTTTATAATATAGGATAACTTTCAGCTGCCTCCAGATGTAAATACTTATCTGCCTAAATGTTATATTTTTATGTATGCATTTTCTGAAAATGTATTGTTTTGTAAAGTGGCAAAGATAATAAATTAAGCACTCCTTGCACTCGTTTCTGTGATGCATATAGAGTTCTATTTTAAATAAAAAGAAAATGTGTTATATTTTGGTTTCTATACAATTATATTCTGTTATTTTAAAATTTATATTTGTATGCACTATATGGAAGGGGTTTTGGAAATTTAAGTGCTGGCTTCACTGGGTACTGGAATTTTGCTTCTCTCCTTCCTGAAAGAGACATTTGTTTCTTCAGCCATTTCCCTACACAACACGTAGGACAGGAGTCTTTGATTTTTTTTCCTGCAGAGTAACCGTCCTTTGCACTTATTTAAGCATTTATTCAAAAAGACCACCAGGTTGGCTTGCTCTCAAGCCTAAACTAGCTTCTTTCACACTTAAATTCCTAACCACTAATGTGGTCTACAAGCACCCTTGGCATATGGAACCTGATGACCTCTCTGCCTTCATTTCCGTTATCCCCCACCTCCAGCTCCAATTGTTCTTCAGACTCCTGCTTCTTGCTGGCATTGACTTTGCCAAACATTTGCTCTATTCCTGGAATGTTCTTCCTTTGGGTATTTATATGGTTTAGGTCTTTGATAGAATACCATAACGCCAAATGGACCTTCTTGCCACCCTTTCTAGAGCAGCACCCTTTGTCATGTACTATCCATTTAGCCTGTTTTATTTTTCTTTATAGAATTCTGATTAACTGGCATTATGTCATATATCGTATAGTACACAGTATCACAGTGACCAAATCCTTGAGCACTAGAGTTAGTGATAATTTTACTTAAATTTGAAGATATAGTTTTAAAACATTAGGAGTGACACATTCTTTTAAAACATTAGGAGTGACACAATGAAAAATACTCTGTGGAACTCATACCCTCCACCCTCCGCTCTAAAAGGTAGTAAACCTTAAGGTATAGTTGTAAAGCCAATCAAGACTAGTTTAGCCAAATTCATAGTGGCTGTTCCACAATGACATTAGGAGAAAAATAGGTTGTGTCACTTATATTTCAAACCCTACAATGATGGTTTTTTTTCTAGGACTTAGCATAACAAAGCTGAACACTGTGTGAGTTGTACTTTTGGTATGGGTTAATATCTTTCGCTTTTTCTTTTTTTTTTTTTTCGATTTGGGGGACAGTTTTGTTAGTGTGTTCTCATTACCTTGCATCAAGTGGGTACTAATCAGGTTCACAAGCCAAGTATTCTTGCCCAACAATCATGAAGTCAGGTTCTCATCTGGCTTCGTCATTAGCTTTGTGGGGACAGAGCCAGGAGTGCAGTTTCCAGGCTCTCGGCCTCACATAGAAAGGTGCTGGCTCAGGTAGTAAATGGCCATCAAGTATGACTGGATGGCCATCAGCTGTGGCTAGTTGGCCGTCAGCTGTAACCAGTGAGCCATTGGCCACTAATATAATTGCCGTGGCTAGGCTAGCAGCAAAATGGGGGCTAGCAAGAAGATGGTGGCTGAGCCTGCAAGTGGCGCAGTGAGGGTTGCGAACAGTGTGGCTCCTGTTTCCTGTTTCTCCAGCCCAGCCGCCAGCGAGAGAGTATAGTGGTGTGACTCCCCTACCTATGGCTCCGTGGGTGTTCCTTTTTGGCCTCACCATGTCCTGCGTTCTTGTGTGGGGAGTGGGAGCTGAGACCCCGCCTGACACCCTGCATGACAAATGGCGCAGCGAGCAGGGTCTCCTGCATGACTCCCCACCACACACGACAGCTGCTTCTTGGAGTTATAGAAAAAGGCAAAATACTTATTTCATGTCAATCTAGATTGTAAAAACTATGCATGAAATAAATGCTGTAGTTTCGGCAACACTAGTAGTAGTGTTGTTTTTTTTCCAGTTGTAATTTTGTAATAACTTTTCAGCATTTTGATTTTTTAACACTAATGTGTGCAAAAGTTAGTGAACATCCCCATTTATCACACAATTTATCTAATGAGTGAACTTGAAATTGAATAATCGCTTTTTCCCCCCTTAGGATAGACTCCTAGAGATTGGGGGAAATTACAAAATTCAGGCTGCTTTATGGAATGTTCTAAAGTGAAAATTTTGAGAAATGTTGATTGACCTTTAGAGGAAATATACACATGTATGGTTAAGGATAGTTATTAAAACATTGAATGCTTTCTTAAATCTATTTAATGAGAAACATTTTCTATAGAGAGGTTTTTGGTTTTTTTCTCGGTTAATGCTATATTTACCAAAAATGTAATTACAATCACTTCTATAATTAAAATAGGTTTAAAAAAATCTTTCCCCTTAAATATTAGCCAACAAATCTTTATCAAACATTGTTGCTGAGTGCATTGTGTAGCAGTCATTGCAAGTGCTAAGAAAACAGTAGCCTCCTGCATTTATTTAAGAGGATAATCTGTGTAGGAAGACAACATGCACAGGAATAGCTGTCTAAACTTAGAAGCAAGACATGTCGTAAGGAAAAATTATTAAGGCTGAGTAGGAGTATAGATATTAAGTGATAACAAAGACATAGAAATGGGGTATGAGTTGTTGGAAAATTCAAGAAAATCAATGAGTTGATGCTGTAGAAGGGGAAAGATTTGTATAAATGTTATAGACAGAGACGCAGCCCATGGTAGGAAAAAGGTCTGTAACAAAGCAGGAATGCTCTTGGCAGTGAGTAACCTACAGAGCTAGAATGGAAGGGTTTTTTTTTTATGAGATCCAGATTACAACATGTAATTTTAATCTGCCTTTGAGGGAGACTGAAGATTTTAAAGCAGCAATGATAATGTGAATTTGGTATTTAATAAAGGCAGTAAAAGAGTAACTTTCTTAGGCGATTTATCAAAGACACCTGAAGATTCCACCATTCCCTTTCTTCCCTAATTGGTGAACATTTAGAGATAGCAGACAGGTGAAGAATTTCAGGATGAGCTATACAATTGGCGTGATTCGGTGTCTTTATATGGTGCTTTTCTCCCTTTTTCATGCTTCTCAAAAGCAAAGCAAAATATATTCACAAGAAAGAGAAAAAAATAAGTCAAAGATTATTAAAGATATGACCCAGGGATTTTTAAAACACACACATGCACAGAGAAAAAAATCATTTAATAAAGGTCTACCTTGTAATTTCATCTCCACATGAAGAAATTTCCAGGTGACACTCAACTGTGTCCAATAAATTTCAAATATAATCAAATTCAGTTTAGAAATACTAATGGTGATTTCATAAAAGAACTCTTGCTTCAGCAACTTAGGAAATTACACTTGATTTTCTTTTGAGTGTTACTCAGTTGTGCTTGAAATTGTTCATTTGAACTCTTCTAAACAAGAAGCAGGTGGTTAAATGTGGGCGCTGTTTAACATTTACACAAAACATTCCAAACACAATGTACTTTTGCCCTTTGAATGTCAACTGGCTTTTACTTTTCTCTCGGCCTGTCCTTCGTTGGCCATTTGATTTGACCTCACTGCATTTCTGAAAGGAGAATTGGTTCAAAAGTAGTTACTTGCTAAGAAGCATTAGATTATTTTTACAATCTTCCAGCTAAAGCTTTTAATGTGGCAACTGCTGGTTACTGAAGCATTTTAAGAAAAAGGAACTGCTGAGTTTGCCTTTTCTTTTTAAATGGAGAAACACAAGGTGACACAATCGCATGAGATACAAGTGCACAAGAACAGAGAAATATAGCTTAGTTTTCTGCACAAAGCAAAAGCAAGACTTTGCAAAACACATTTCAATTCTGCAAATATACAGTAATCTGGATCTTTGCTTTTACATAATACATGAACTCGTTCATGAAATTCACTTTTCTCTAAGTCAGCCTTTCCTTTACCAGAAATACATGGGGATATCATGAACTTCTTACTGAGAATCCATTTGCTGCAAAGTACTTATTAAATACTCCAAATTTATAAGCAGGTAGGAAGATGAATTTCAGAAGTACACAGACTTGGCTCTTTAGTTCTTCCTTCCTTTCTGAAACAAACTTTTATAGAATTAGGGTACACTTCTCTGTCCTCATCCAAATTTATAAGCAGATAGGAAGATGAATTTCAGACCTACATAGAGTTGGCTCTTTATTTCTTCTTTTCTTTCTGAAACCAACTTTTGTAGAATTAGGGTACATTTCTCTGTCCTCATCTACTCTCTACCCATTTGTTCCTCGATCCACTGCAATAGACTTTTGCTCTCATTGCTCCTCTAAAACTGCCTTCTCTACGCTCACGGATGATACAGCCTAGTGCAAAGAACACTTTGCCCTTTTCTTTCCTTGTCCCTCTAGGATTTTTGACATAGAATATCCTCTCCCAGAATTATTGTTCTTATTTTCTAAACTATCACTTTCTTCTGGTACTCCTCTTCCTCCCTCTTCTCTTTTTCTGTGTCCTTCACCTATTTTCCTTTCTATTTGTGTGTCCCTAAAATGCTGATATTTACTCAGTATTCTGGCTTTGACTCTCTTCATCCTAAACCTTCCTTCTTAGTGATTTCATCTACTCTTTTGTGTTTAACAAATCTACGTATTTGTTCGAGATTTATTTTCTAAGATCCAGTCCTCATTTCCAGTTGCTTTCTGATGTATCCAGTTGGATATGCCATAGTTACTTCAGACTCAAATGTCAAAATGCGCTTTTTTATGTCTGATTTCTTTTGCTTAGCTAATGTTTTTGAGATTCATTCATGTTGTTAGATGTGTCTGCAGTTTGTTCTTTTGTATTGCTGAGTACAATTCTATTGTATTAACATATCACAATTTGTTTTTCTATTCACCTGTTAAACATTTAAATTTTTCCGGTTTGGAGCTATCATGAATAAATCTGCTATGAATATTCATATATAAGTCTGTGGATATATGTTTTCATTTCTCTTGAGTAAATAATTTAGGAGTATAATCTCTGCATCAAATGGTAAGTGGAAACTATTGTCCAAAGTATTTGTTCCATTCTACACTCTCACTATCAATGTATGAGAGTAATAGTTATTCCAGACTTTTTCATTTTAGCCTTTCTAGTGGGAATGCAGTAATATCTCATTGTTATTTTAACATTGCACTTTTGTGATGACTAATGATATTTAGCTTTTTTCCCTGTGAATATCAACTCATATACTGAGAGATATGTTAAAATATTTTGCCTGTTCTCTATTGGTTGTTTACTTTCTTATTATTGAATTGTGAGAGTTCTTTATATATTCTAGATACAAAGATTTTGTCAAAATGAACTCATTTTCTTCATGATAAACCTATACTCTTGCCTATGATCCCTCTTGGTCCACTCAACAACCAACTTGTATTGTTTCTACTTCCTCAGTATATTTATCTCTCCTCTCTGCGTATGCCACTACTGCTTTAATTCAGTTCCACTCCTGTTATGTTTCCTCGTTTCCTCCCTTTCAGATAACACTAACAATTGTACTTAATAACAAGTACAATGGCTTGAAATCATAAAAGAATAGTGTGGGTATGGGAGCAAATCTCATTCTCCTGTCTGCTTATCAAATAGGGATGAGCAAATTCTATATACTTTGACCAATAAATTCCACAGAAAAAAGAACATTTTCCCAGAAGTTGGCAGTATTTCCTCTTTGCAGATAACATGTTGTCCTGGCTACTGGAATCATCTTCTGAGCCCAAATCTAGTTTTCAATAAAAACTGAGTTTTGTCCTTAATTGTCCATACTCCAAATGGTTTCTATCTTCAATTTATTGAAATTTGTTTTATGGCACAGAATATGGTTTATTTTGGTGAGTGAGTATTCTATGTTCACTTAAAAAGAATATGTATTCTGCAGTTTTTGTGTATAGTGTCCTTTCTTTTTATTTTATTTCTCTGTTCTATCATTACTGAGACGAAGGTAATTATGGATTTGTTGGTTTCTTCTTTCACTCAGTCAGTTTTTGTTTATGTATTTTAACACTGCTTTTGGGTGCATGCATATTTAGATTTTATATCTTTTTTGTAATGGATACCTTTATTATTATGAGATGTCTCTTTTTATGTCTGATAATCTTATTCTGAAATCTATTTTGTATAATATAATATAGGCACTGCAGTTTTCTTGTAATTTATATTTCTTGTAATATATATTTCTTGTTATATATATATATATTTGCATCCTTTTATTTGAACATATGAGTCTTTGTATTTAAAGTGGATTTCTTGTAGAATGCATATTTACATATAGTTGGGTCTTATATTTTTATCCAGTTTGAGTACCTCTAACTTTTAAAAATTAAAGTGTGGAGACCATTTATATTTAATGTAATCATTGATAGGTGTGATTTTAATTTATTACCTTGCTGTTTTTTTCTATTTATTTCATCTGTTTTTTTCTTTTTGCTTTTTTTCTTCTTAATCTTATTTTGGATTAGTATAGTATTTTTAGTATTCTAATTTATTTTCTCTATAACATTTTAGCTGTATCTCTTTTTTTTAGGGATTGTTCTAGGGTTTACAATATGCATCTTTAAATAATAATAATCTACCTTCAAATACTGTCACATCAGTTTACATACGATGTAAGAATTTGACAAAATATATTTTTAATTTCTTTTTCCTGTCCTTTGTGCTTTTGTTGTCATACAATTTACTTTTGCATATAATTTCACAATATGTTGATTTAATTTTTTGCCTTAGACTGTCAATTATGTTTTAAGTAATTAATTTAAACATTTTAAATGAGGACTGTTTTACCATTACCTTTACTATAAACAGTGCTCTTCATTTCTTTGTGTATTTTTGAGTTATTTATTTATTTATTTAATTTGATATTATTTTCTTCAGTCAGAAGATTTTTTTTTTTAATGTCTTATGTAGCACTGAATTTTTCTCAGCTTTTGTTAATCTGAAAATACCTTTCTTTTTTGAAGAATATTTTCACTGGATGGGTTTTTGGTTTTTTCCCCTCCTGGTTTTGTTGTTTTTCTTGGTCAACACTTTAAAGGTGTTGTTTTATATTCTTCTAGCTTCAACTGTTTCTGTTAAGGTCAGTGGTAATTTTATCTGGCTTTGCTTGCATTGTACCCTTTCTTTGCTCTCCTAATATTTTCCCTTTTCAAAGGTTTTCAGCAATCTGATTATGATGGGCCTAGGTGTGGTTTTCTTTGTTTTTATTCCACTTTTTTTTTCTCTAGAAGTGTCATTTGGATTTTTTATACCACTTCTTTTCTCATTATTTTCATGTGTGCTTTTAGTCCTTGAGCATATTTATGGTAGCTGTTTTAAAGTCTTGTGTGTTCCTCTGGGTCAGTTTCTTTTAATTGCTTTCCTTTTATTTACAGATCATATTTTCATTCTTCTTCACAAGTCTAGAAATTTTTTATTAGATGCTAGACATTGTAAGTTTACCTCATTGAGTGTCTGGATTTTATTGTCATCCTTTCTGGAGAGTTGAAGTTTCATTTAGAAGGTAGTTAAGGGGCTTGAAGAATAGTTTTATCATCTCAAGTCTTGTTTTTTTAACTTTGATTAGGGTAGGTCTAGAGTACCCTAACTCTAGGGCTAATTTAACCATATTACAAAGGTGTGACCTTCCTGGGACTTCTACTAAATATCCCACATTTCAATAAGTTTTCTATACTCTGCCGTTCAGTATTCAAACATCCCCCAGTCCTGTGCAAGTTCTGAGATTTGTCCAGTTTGCCACTTCTCAATAATTGTTCTTTGCCTTGTTTCATGAAGATTCACCTAAGTAGCACTACTTAGCATTTAGAAAAATACTCAAGGGTACCTCAATGTAGATTTTTGAAGCTATATCATTGCAAAACTCCCTCCTGTTCTGTAAATATGAGTTATCTTAGCCTTCTCAAGTCTCTTCTCCAGTCTCTGTCTCCTCAACTCAGTAAGACTTCCATGCTTAACTTGGTTCCACCTTTCACCTCACAATCCTCTAGGAGGTACCTCCAGGGGAATATTCTAAGCAATGGTGGGCTTGATTCATGTATTTCCCTTGTTTTAGGAATTATAATCCTGTGCTTCCTATGGTTGTATGTCTGATATATATATAATGTCAAATGTATAATGTTCCATGTATATTTCACATATATATTTCACACTTCTTATATTGCACATCTGTCATTTATTTCAGAATTTTAGCTATTTATGGCAATAGGGAAATTATAGTACTGATAGTCTGTCATGGATGGAAACAGTAGTCTCAATTTTTATTTTAAAATTTTTTAATGTATTATATTTGTTTTCCCAATTATTTATCAAAAAGCTGGCTTATTCTATGGACCAGGTGTTTTGAGACTCAATCAAGTCTAGTGCAACAGAATAAGTACCTAAAATAAAATTCTGGACATGTTCAATTCATTGAAATGTGTTAATAACATTAAGAATGACTGGGAAACAGGGAATGAGTAAAAGATCAGAAGAGCTTCACAATCATTTGTTCATATTGAGGGGTTGGTATAGACAGATGGTGGCAGATGGTGAATGATAAAAACTTTTGTGGGATGGAATACTTGTAAGCAGTGCAAACATCTCCAAAATTGTCCCTGCAATGTTCAGTTTCATTGTAGGCATAGCTTGAACATAATATTTTGTATGGCACCTAAATTACTTCAATCTTTAGTGTTCTCTATGAAATTTGCAATTTTTACAGAACTGTAGAACAAAACCATTGATTATTATTCTAAATTGATGTAGGTAATTGTATATACTTTTGACACTTCTATCTTATTTGTGACAGTTAACAATTTTTTCTCTTCTGGAATGGTGGAGGTTGGAGTGGCATGTGACTGACATGCTTCCTAATATGGCACTAATGCTCCACTTTTTTACTATCACTTTTTATTCTTCGCATTTCTGATTGTGTACATTCTTCCATTTCCCACCCTTTATTACTACAGAAACAGTAGATAACAGGCATTACAGTGGTTAAGATTGGTTTAGAAGGGGAAAAGTGTTTGCTTCATTGCTTGGTCACCTCTGAATCATGACTCACAAAAACCTATTTTGAAGTCTTTTGAAGATAGATTCATGGAACCAGAGCCTGTTTTTGAAATTTGAAAAAGAACAACTCTAAGGGCAGGTTGACATAGTCCCCAGATGCTTTCAGTACTATCATAATGTACCTTCTTTGATATCCATTCTAGTAAAATAAGAATACTGAATTACTGCAAATTGATTTGGGTTTCAGTTGAGAGAGTTTATTTAAATGGCAATATGGAGCAAAGAGACAATATGTGTTTGCTTAAGAATATATAATGCATATCGATTGAATTATAAAAAGACATAAATTTTAACTTTTTTGTATTGATACTCTTTTTTCCTTCTGCTAATTTCTCTGAAGGAAACATTTGTAAAATTGCACCGTTATAGGAAATAGGTCGCTTTTCTAAAAATATTTTTTAAAAATAGTCTGCTCTATGATACAGACCATAGCAATAGTTCTTAATCACATTTTTCTTGGTCACTGATACTTTAAGAATTTGATGGGTTCTCATCACATTAAATATATATATATACACACACACACACACACATATACACTTATGAGATTTTTACATTCAATCCAAGGTATCTTTAAAGGCCATGAATATTCCTCATGTTAAGGCAATATTTTGGATGAGGATAGAACAGAAATGTGTATTTTGCTTGAGACAGGAAACTGACATGTGTTGAGCATTTATTTTTCTAAATGTAAATTATTTTGTTTTACTCTTTTGAGGTAGACTTTATTTTCCAAAAATGGTGGCAAAATATATTTTTGATCTCACGTGCTCTCTCAAAAACTTGCCATCTGTGAAACTGATTTCTACTCCATTTGAGCTTATGGGCCCTGTGTGACTGTCTCAATGAAAAGAATGTAGCAGAAGTGACATACGTGACTTCTGAGGCTAAGTCATGAAAGGCAATATATCTTCCTGGCTCACTATTTCTCTCAAAATGTTCACTTTCGGAATTCAGTCACATGGTGGAATCTCTTGACAATTGAAGAAATCACGTGTAGGTGTTCCAGCCAACAGCCCCAGTAACGATCTCAGCCAACAGCCAGTGTCAACCATGTGAGTTAATAAGCCCTCAGATGACTCCAGGCTCCAGCCTGAGAGTTATCCATAGGCTTTATATCTACCAGCTGAGGTCCAAAACACGTCATGTTGTGGTGTGAATTCAGTCTTCAGACTTTGAGCTGCCCCTGATAAGACCGAGTTGAGTAGAGATGAGCAACCCCATAGAGTCTTCCTCAAATTGCAGATTTCTGAGCAAAATAAATATCTTTTTAGGCAATTAAGTTTTGGGGTGATTTTATAGGCAGCCATAGATACCTGGAACACATTTTGATTTTAGGTAGTAAAGTGCAGCTAAAATTCAATATATGTGGTAGCAGCTTTAGGAGCAGAAGGCAGGTGGAAATGGAAAAAGCACCTTTATTAGTGAAATCTTAAAGGGGTCAAGGAGACTATTAGAAGAAACCTGATGGCCCTTAAAAAGGCTGTTGGTGAGGGCTTAAAAGAAAGACAAAAATGGTATTGGAACCTAGAGGAAAGGGGACTCTTGTTATACAGTGATGGAAAGTTTAGCAACAATGTCTCCTGCACTAAGGTGGAAAATAAGAAATATACCTACTTCTGAGCGAAGAAGATTTTCAGAAAGAAGATTGAAATGGCTTTGCCTCATGTCTGCTTCTAGTTGCTTGTAGTAAAAATGTAAAGAAGGGATATGAGCTAAAGAAAGAACTGTTATATATAAAGTCTCCAGGACTTGCTGGGTTGGAAAAGAAAACTGTTTCTCATTCCCAGCCTTTCCAGATGGCAAATGATGCTAAAATTAAGATGTGGCTTCTGAGCAGAGATCAAATCCAGGGTGCTGTCAGGAAAACATGGTCTAAATATAAAACCTTTTGTTAAGGCCTGATAAAGTCTTAAGATGGTGCCTTACAGACCATTTCAAACAGATAAAAGGCCCTCCAATGATCTTAAGCGGTGCTTCACTTTATGGATTGTTTCCTTCCATAAAACAATAAGGTTTCTAGGAATCTTAAGGTAAGTGTCCTTAAAGGGGGCTCCAGTTAGAAAGAGGCTTATCTCAATGATATTTGGACATACTGCATTTGTCTAATGTGGTGGATTATAAATTGATTCATAAGAAACCCACAAAGTGTTTAAAGGAATTTTGTCACTTTATATTGAAAAGGATGGAGACAGTACAAAATTTAAAGAAGCCTCTCTGTAGTCCCAAAAGTCTATGGGTAGGAAGCAGGCTAAGAAAACCACTCAATTGCAAAGATGATCTTCATTTTATGGAATAGAAAAGATAAGTTAATGAGTTGAAAGAGGCCAAAAGAAGAGCAAAGAACCATACAGAATTCCTAGCTAGTAGGACTGAGCCTTAATGCAGGAATTGGTAATACGTACCTGGCTGTGTTTTGGAATTGTTATGAATTAGTGATTGCTAAGTTTTATCTGGTTTTCCCTTTTGGATGTGAATACATTTAATGGTTTTCCTCCATCTTTCACATCTTTTTATCTCAGGTGTGTGTGGAGTATTTGAAAAATTTCTTTCGTTAACAGATCTGCAGATCAAGCAGAGTGGCACTCAAAATGTTAAACCTAAGAAACTGCACACAAAGAAATTTATCTGATTTAGATGACAATTTCATGGACCTCAAGCCTAAGCCTGATGAACCTGGGAGAGGAGTAATAGAGAAGAAATTAGTATACTTTGCGTGTAGAAGAGATATGAGTTGGTGTGGTCTGAAAGTGGATCAAGGCAGATTTTAGTTCCAAGAACAGCCGCCATAATACGTTTGGTTCAAATGCTCTTATGCTGCCACTCCCCTATTAACGGAATATATGTCTCATCCCCTAAAACATGGATAGACCATAGTAACTACCTGAAAGAATATAATGCTGCAGAATTGATACTGTGTGGCTCCTGAGCTAACACATAAAAAGAAATAGAGCTTCTGCCTAACAGCTTTCAGTTAGAATGCTTTCCTTTGGAATCCCATGTTGTGGGGAAGCCCAAGCTACAGGGAGAGGCTATGTGTAGATTCTGGCTGACAGCACCAGCTAAGGTATCAGACAATACCCAGAATAACTGTCAGGCTTCTGAGTAACTAAGACTTGACGTGATTCTGCCCCCAGCCTTCAAGCTGAGACTGAGTGGAGCAAAGATGAGCTTTCCCTACCAGACTTTGATCAGATTACAGAATTAAGAGCAAAATAAATATCACATTTTTAAGCCACTAGATTATGAGGTGGTTTGTTCTGCAGCAATAGATAACTCAAACAACCACCAAAAATACTGTAAGCTAGGTATGCTCATCTATTGTACAAACAAGGAAATCTGCTGAGCCAAATAGTATGTAAGTGGCAGAGCTGAGGTGTGGATCTCAGAGTGTCTGAATCCACAGTTTGAGTTCTTCCCAGTCCTTGCCCCACTCCTATAAGATGGCATAGTTGAGCTAGAAAGCCTATTAACCCCTAGCCTGAGAGGACTGAGCCCAGAAAAAGGAAGATTTTGTAGCCTGCCAAATGTAGGAGGCCTTTCTTAAAAACCAGGCAGACTTAGACTTTGCAGTAAAAAAAAAAAAAAAAAATTATGGTCAAATTCTGCCCTTATAGTTATGAGCTTTGGTGTGACCCTGAGCAAGCTATATAATTTATCTGTGTGCCAGTTTCCTTAATTGGGAAATGATGATATAATATCTGTGTTGCAAAATTGTTGTAAGGAATATAATTTTTATATGGAAATAAGAGAACATATTACTAGCCTGAATTTCTTAATATAGCCATCTGAAAAGTCCTGCTAAAATATGAGTGGCACACATCCATTGCTCTCTGACCTCTGATCAAAATGTCAACACTGAACTTGGCCATTGGCCCTTCCTCTTTTGAAATCCTGTTGCTACCTGTCATCTTTTCCCCTAGTTTCAGATACTCCCTGCCCTCAAGACCTCTAGCTATCAGGAGGCCTTGATCGTTTGTTCCCTTACTCCTCAAGAAGGCTCTTTACATCTCCTTCTCCTACCACAAACTTTTCTGCCTTGAATTTTAGCTAAAATTGATTATTTGTTTAACAATGTTCAGATGCAAATTAAACTTTACCCTATGAGACCTTTGACTTTAAAATAACAGCTTATTAACTACTATGAAATCTCTAATTGATAGAATTAGTGGGAGAGAAAATTTTGTTCACAGAGTTCTTTGCCTACTCTTTCTTTCCTCCCAAAATAAGCAAAAAATGTTCCCGAAATACTTTGTAACCTCTCTGCACCCCTTTTGGAAAACACCGTATATCCCAACAGGGACCAATAGAAATGAATTTCTTGCCTGGGGAGAGAACTAAGGTTAACAGCAAAACACAAATGAACTTTATTTTAAAATTGTGACAATTTTTTTCTACCTCTCACCCTCCTCAAGTAGAGTTGAGTGGGGGAGGTTACCATCTAGTAACCATCTTGACATAGCAAGTGCTTAATGTAGCTCTCATTCACTGCCATCCCCTGCTTGTGTATTTACTTTCTGGATTAGCCAAACTTCGTTTTCTTAAAAATATGTTCACTAGTAGTGACTGTTTAAATCCAATCAAAAGGGGGAGGGAGGGAGAGAGTGAGAGAGAGAGAATATGAAAGAGAGAGAGAGAGATAATGAAAGAGAGGGAGCGAGAGAAAGAGAAAAGGGTAATTATGTTCTTCTTTTGACTACAGCAGTGTGACTTCACTCCATTTTGTTTGACACTGAAGGATTTCTCTATGCTGTACTGTGGAAACTCAAGAGGTAGAAATTACAAAGGAGCATAAAGTGTGTAGCTGGAAGGTATTTTGAACAGGCATTTGATTCACTCTTTAGGAAATATGCAAGGGCGATTTTTACAGCTCAGGATGATGAGGGAGATGAAGAAAGGGAATAGATAGAACTTGTAGCACATATATTTTTATCTACTCATACTGTCCCCAAAACACATAAAATAAAACTTAAAATGCATTATAATTTAATAAAGTATAAAATATTCTGTACTGAACAATATTGAACAGCCCCCGTTCAACTCTCTGCCTCCATTTCTAGTCAATATAGAGTTGTCCATTGTATTATATTCCCTTTGGGTTTCTAATTTTGAATTTTCGTTTTGCTTAAGTGCTCTGTCTTTTAACACTTAACCTATACTTTTGTCATGGTAGCCTTCCGTTTTCTTTAGCCTCAATCTGGTTTCCTTTGACCATCAATTCCTATGTCCAGAGCTCATGTCTCTATTAATGTCACTGTATGGTGCCCGTAACCTCTTCTAGTCTCAAAGTTTCCATGTCTGTCTATGTATCAGAATTTTCTGGGGAGCTTTTGAAAAATTATAGATTTCTAAAGCCCATCCAGAGAAACTGCATCATAACTTTTCATATCTTTCAAACTGCTTTTCATCTCTTTCTCTTCCTTTTCATGCTCATTACTACCACTGATGTTCAAATGTTTATTTGCTGAGTTGTCGCAATGATCTATCAATTGGTGTCTCTAACTAGTTTCTTGTCTCCCCCAAAATATCTTTCATCTTCCTAAACTAGTATAGAGCACAAGTTGTTTCACTGTTCAATAACTGTTAATGGATGCTTATTGACCTCAGGAAAATAATCAATCATCTTTAGTCTGATATTTCAGGCATCTACAATTTTATTTTCTACATACCTGTTCAACATACTTCAGTCCTTGTTTGACTTGACTTCTTACTTGCAAATGACTCTGTTTTAGTTTGTTGTTGCTATAACAAAATACCATAGGCTGAGTGGCTTAAAAAATAAACATGTATTTTCACAGCTCTGGGTGCTGGGAAGTCCAAGACAAAGGTACTGGCTAATGTAGTGTCTGGCGAGGTCGTCTTTCTATTTTGCACATTCCACCTTCTTGCTGTATCTTCGCATGGTGAAGTGAGGAAGCTCTGGTTTCCCTTCCTCTTCTTATAAGGGCACTAATCCTATCATGGGGGCTCCACTCTCATGACCTCATCTAGCCCCAATTATCTCCCAAAGGCCCTATGTCCTAACACAATCACATTGGATGTTAGGGCTGCAACATATGACTTTTGGGGAGACACAAACATTTGGTCTATAACACCATCTTATTATTAAAAGAAACTCTTCCTATGATTTCTTTGAAACTATAAATTCTTTTTAGAAAACTTTATGTTGAAATAATTTCAGATTTAAAGAAAAGTTGCTAGTATAAAGAATTCCTAATTATCCTTCACTCAGATTCCCTATGTTAATGTTTTACCACATTTATTATATCATTTTCTCTCTCTTTCGTGTGTGTGTGTGTGTGAGAGAGAGAGAGAGAGAGAGAGAGAGACATGATGCTTCTTTACCGCTACCTACTTCAGTATATATCTCTAAACACAAGGATATTCTCTTAGATAATCACTGTATAATGTTTCAAATAAGAAATGAACATATACAACACTATAATCCACAGAAAATGAAAAGGCAAGGCACTAAATGGAAGAAAAATATATATATATATATCTGCAAAAGCCTTGCATTTAGAAAATAAAAATAACTTTTATAATTTAATTATAAAAAGATAAATATTTCCCTCCCCACTTAGGCAAAGGCTGGAACACCTCACAAAAGAAGACTGACAAATGGTCAATAAGCACATAAGAAGGTACTCAATATTAAAAGTGCAAGTTAAAACCACAGTGAGATACTACTATACACTCAGTGAAATGCCTAAAAACACAAAGACAATGTAACAATTCCAGATGTTGCAAAAATATGGAGTAACTGGAGTTATCTTGTTTATGGAATAGAAAATCATGCAATCACTTTGAAAAACTGGAAATTTCTTACAAAGATAAACATAGATTTTCCCTAGGAGTCATCAATTCTACTCCACTTTAATTATCTCAGAAAGATGAAAATATATGCCCACAAAAAGAAGGTACGAGAATACTCATAACATATTTATGTATAAAAGCCAATAACTAGAAACCACCCAAATGTCCATGACTAGGAGAAGAGATCAACTGTAGTATATTTTTGCAATGGAATGACATCTACAATAAAAGGAGACATACTACAGACACAATTACGTGATGAATCTTATAGATGTGATGTTGAGAGCAAAGAGCAAGGCACAGAAGAATAAAAACTATATGATTCTATTTATAGAAATTCAAAAGAGACAAAAGTAATCTATGGTGATAGATAGCAGAGTACTTGCCTTGACAGAGAACATACTGACTGGAAACGGTCATGAGTAAACGTTCTGATGTGATGGAAATGTGCTATATCTCAATTGGAATGTGAGATTCACAAAGTTGCTTGGCTTATGTGCATTTCACTGCATCAATTATATCTTAATAATAAATGTCAAACAAAAGTTGTGGATGGGTGTTGTCAGACTACAGGGATACGCAGGAGCCCAGGTCTACTAGAAGTGGAGCTACTAACATCACTAGATGGGAAGGCCTGGGTGTGAAAAGAGATTCCCAAAATTTAGGAGAGTGATTCCTCTACAGCAGGCTAGTGAGCTGACTTCAGTAAGGGACACAGACAAGCTTTGATGAATTTTCAGGGATGGAACCAATGAAATAAATAATTGGAATTCAATGATCCTTGGTTCCTTCTGTGTCGTGTCAGGGCTCTCCATTTGTTGAACTACTGAAAACCAGAGGACACGGAAGCTCTGTCAATGTAGTTCTTAGAGGTCAACTTGCCATGGCATAAAGTGGGGAGAAGGAAGGAATTGTATCTTAAAGTGAAAACAGATGATATTTGGCATACACTTTATTTTTAAACAACGTGAAAGGGCATCACTTAATTATATAATGGTGCCTTGGCCAAGAGATTCTACAGATTGAGAGGGGCCTAAGCAAGTTGAGGGTATATGAAAAAGAATTGAAACTATTTAGTAATGAATGTGAGCATATGGCGGGGGCGGGGGGCAGTGCAATCATGGTAGAATCAATGGGATACAGGGCCTAGTAGAGTCAAAGGATTATTAGGTTAAGATCAGGGGATCAAAATCCCCTAGAAGAAATCCCCTATGGAAGGATTTCAGTTAATAGTAATGAAAGGTCAAGTATATGTCCACGGGAAAAGGTAACATAGAATACAAAATGATTGAAGGAGAGGAAATCAAGCAACCAAGCAACCAGGATAATGGAAGGATTGATCTGCTTATATATTGAGATCATCAAAAATTATTGCAGAATACAGAGAATGACAGAGAGTTAGGAGTTAAAAGTGCCAAAACAATGATGAGAAATAATAAGAGGAGGGCCAGAGAAGGAAGAGAAGTGGGTGGTATAGCCTGTTATTTGAGTCATCCTTGCTAGCTTTCTGTCTCTCAGCCCCCCTGAGTCAACCAATCATTAAGTCCTGTCAATTTATTGCTTTTCTCAGTATTAGTACCACTCCAGTCACCAGCCAGATTTTTCAAAAATCATTTCTCCTTGTTTCAAAGCATTAGTTTTCTAATTGGTTTTCCAGTAGCTACTCTTGCCAGTTTGTTTTCTTTGCTGCAGTACCAGTGAACTTTTCTCAGTAAATATGATCATGTTATGCAATCTCCCTTATTTTCCTCTAATTCAGCACTTACATTTTTTTCAATGTGTCTCCACTGCTTTTAAGATCAGGAGCAAAACCCTTCAGTCCTAAAAGGACATGGATGATCTGTCCTTAGGTCTGCTTATCTAGTCTTATCTAGCAATATATTCCCCCATCACCTCTCTATGTATCAGTCACGCACACCTTCCTGTCCTACCCTTGTGCCCTCTTTTAGCTCCCTGTGTTTCACCAGGTTAATTAGTAGGTATCACTTAAAGCTCAGTTTAAATATCACCTGCGTAAGGAAGATATTCTCAACATTTCCCAGACTGAGTCTATGCTAGTTAGACCCCTTATAAATGGAACAGTATGAGTGCTTCTTAAGGGAGACATTCAAAGGACTATCTCATATGCGGGATATTTAAAATTTATGTTGGCTTCTCCTTTGTCTGGGGTTATGCTCAGCTGGTTGCTGGGATAGAAGGGACTAATTCACATGAATAAGCGAGTACCCTTAAAGAAGTCACAAAAGAAGTCGGGTTTAATGACGTGGTTTCATCACAAGGGTCTAGCGGAGAAGAACTGATTTGGACAAGTATGTAATTTTGCTGGAACTCCCTCAGATGCACCCTTTATAACCCAGTGATTCTGATTCCACTTTGAAAAATCAGGGCTGGATTTTTGAACTGCATGCTTTTATTCAACTGGATCTAAACCAGCAGGGGCGCTGCAGTGTAGGAAAAGCCCAGTGTCTCCAGGTGGCAGATGGGCCTTTAGTGGCAACACCACGTGATAGCAAAAAGGACCAACAATAGTGGACCGGGTTAGTGGTCTTAAACTCTTGATTGTTACTAGAATCACTTAGGGAACTTTGAAAAGATACCAATTCTGGTGATGTTTGCACAACTCTATAAATTTACTTTAAAAAATTATTGAATTGTACCCTCAGAGTGTGTGAATTTATACCTCAGTAAAGAAATGGGAAGTATAAAAAATGATACCAATGCATGTCCTCCCTCTTCAGCCTATTATTTCAGAACCTCTGGGAGTAGGGCTTAGACATTGATAGGGATTAAAAGCTGCCCAGGAAAATTTAGCAATATCTAACAAAGATATATACACACTTACTTTATGACTCAGTAATCCTATTTCTAGGAAGTTATTCTGAAGACACACCTCCAGTAATACAAATACTTGGATACACAATGTTTGTCATTGGATAATTGTTTGTAAATGCAAAATATGGAAAACTACCTAAATGTCTATATACAAGCGAATGGTTAAATAATCTATGGTACACCCACACAGTAAAGAGCATGATGCAGCTGTATAAAAGAATGAGGAAGACCATTCCAAACCAACATGTGGAGGTATCCAGGATATACTTTGATGTGAAAAAGCCAAAGTGCCAAATATATCTATAGTATGGTATCCTCCTCCTTCAGGCTCACTGGAAGCCCCATCATTTAGTAGAAAGCATCTTGGGCTTTAGAGATTAGCTATAAGGATTCAGGTCCCATTTCTCTCACCTTCTAGCCTGCAACCTACCTCACATCTTTCTTCCTCTCCAGGCTTGATTACTTCAACAGTAAAGAAAGGCCTTTGGATTTTTGAGTAATGATTTTCAAATTGTTTTTAAAATTTATTTTGTTGTGATTATTGATGAGTAGATTGTTTGCCTATTTTGGTAAGCGACTTTTCTTTAAAGGAAATCTGTACGTAGTACCCAGAGGTGTATATAAGTAATACAGGTAAAGATGGAATTGCTCTCACCTGATTGTGGGGAACTGAGGGGAGGGGAGTGGTTTAGGAAGTGATGCAGAGCCTGATCAACCAGCCGTTCCTGCCCCAGACGCCAGCCCGTTCTGGATGCTTTTGAGGTACCGATGAAAAACTAGTCCATAATTTCAAAACTCTAAAAGATTGCGACAATTTTTCTGCCATCTTCAGAAGCACTGGTCAGTCTCTTCTGTGAACTGTGAACTGTGGCATTTATCCTTTCTCCCTTTCATTTTGCATTTACCATGCTGCAACCTGAACTAGAAGGAATGGGCCATAACAACTTTTTAGGTCCAAGACTTGATACAAAACCCTCAACTAGTAGTTCACTTGTTGAAACTTTCACTTGGTGAAAGTTTCTTAATGATGATCACCGAGGCTGGAATCTTCAGAAACTTCCTGGAGGATGTGGCCCCTGAATGGGCCTTGGGGAGGGAAGAGGATTTGAATAAGTGGGCAGGAGGTCGTTAACCCTCATCAGTGAGGGCTGTGCAGTGATTATAGACCAAAGAGGCGGTGAATGGGGAGCTGTTACGAGTTTTGAAGGAGACATAGTAGGTGCAGGATGGGCATAGGAAGGGACCCGGGGAGAGGGCATGAGAGTGTAATAGCCCAGCTGTGACCTGAGACAGCCTAAAACCAGAAACAGAAATCATCATGCTATATTTAAATTCATTCCCCAGTGTAGCTTCCTCAGCAAGATATTCCAGAAAGATAATTGGAATTGGCTAGTTTCCAGATATCTTCAAGATCAATTCCAAACAAAATGTAGGTAACCTCAAAAGCAAAACTTTTCCTGACATTTCCCAGGCCACATCACATAGACCTTATCCTCAGCTCAAGCCCACACCTCTTTTCAGATCCAGGTGAGAAAATGATGATTGCTTTTATGTCAGAACACTCTCCACCAGAGAGTTGCGCTGGTTTGGTGGGCGGGTCTCGCCAGCTGGCTGTTGGTGGGAGCATCCTGCCCTCTGCTGGATTTGGCAGAAAATATGAATTTGCATTGCTTGCTAAAGAATTAATTGAAAGGTTGAAAGTTTGGGGTTTTATCTGAACATAAGTATTTGCCTGCATGTTGATCAGGTCTAATTAATCAGGGAATGTATCCCCTAAATGACATGTGGATTCTTAAGGGATTTCCAGAATCCAGGAAAAAATATTTTTGTTTCTCATGTATACTTCTTGTTCAGTAAACAGGGGTGCAAAATATACAGTGCCAGCATTTTTAAAGACATGTAAGAATCAAAACTGCCTCTCTGATAATTTTTTAAATGTTCACATAGTATGATATGATAGAAAGAACCTCTTGGGGACCGTCAGACTGCTTGTGTTTATATATTAATTCTGCAAGATAGTAAATCTGCCTGAGACTCAGTTTCTTCATCTATACAGTGTCATACCCACACTAAAAGGTTGCTGTGAGGATGAAATGAGCTAATAATATACATGAAAGCCCATTAAAAGTGTGAAATTTTACACAGGTTCACACAAGAGTATACACACACACACACACACACACACACACACAGAGTACACGCAAGAAGTTCACACAAAAGTATAGAGAAACATTGTTCAATTATTGACTTCCTGAAATTTACTTTGGGTAAATCTAGGAAATAGCTATCAACATTTCAAATTTAGAGAATGAAAGGAAACTTTCTGAACATATTGAAAGAAAGCAGGATGCCTTTAAAATGATTTTCGTGAGATGCTCTCGAGACAGAACAACTCTTTTACTGAGTAGTATTTATCTTCAGCTGTCCATTATGTTCTGTACAACCTATAAGAGCATCTATGTTTTTCACTTTCAAAAAGATAAAAATGGCAAAAACGAATTCTAAGAATAATTTTTTACAGCAATCCAATCCTTCCCTTTCCTCTTTTCCTCTTTTGTTCTGGGTTATTCTCTGTCCCTCTCTTCTGTTCGCCTCCTGTTTGATTTGAACCCAGAAATAAGTAGTTTCAATTAGCATTGTCATTGCTATCAATGGTTAGCTGTTTCTTACCTCCTTTAGCAATTCAGTAAGTCTACTGTTTTCACTGCTGTTATCATTATATAATTGGAGTAGAATGTGGTCCCAGCTCTCGAGTCACTAGCCATCTAAGGGGTGAAAAGTTGAATGACAATGGTATTGATATCAATGTAGTAGCTCTTTAATAAAAAAAAATAGATGTTTTTAACTTAATAATTTAATTGATTTTATTCTCTTCATTAGCAGCTCTGCTTAATAAAAGGTTTTAAACATCCCATTTATGCTCTCAGCTGCAGAGTAAACCCAAGTGTAATCAATCACCGTGCCAACCTCAGTAAGTGCTATATTGATGTTTTGTAGAAAACTCATCTTCAACAAAGATTGAAAACTAATTGCCAAAGATACAAAGGAATAAGATATGATCTTTTACATGACATATTCAGGCTTTTATTTATGTATTTATAGATACCTATATAAATAAGTAGGTGGTAAGATAGTAGTGTGGGAATTGGGAAAGAAATAACCAGAAGATGTCATCTGACCTTAAAGAATGAATAATTTTCCAGGTAGACAGAGTGTGTGTGTGTGTGCGCGTGTGTGTGTGTGTGTGTGTGTGCACATGTTGGAGTGAGCGGGGAGCAGCCTTAAAGGCGAGGGTACCAGATAAGTATGATATAGTGAAAATTAAGAAAATCTACCACGGCTAGAGTAATAGGTAGGGTGAGGCTGAGGTGGAAAAGGTAATTTGGAGCCAAAAGAAGATGCTATTTAATTGCTAAGATATGGAACTTAAATATCAGTGGGTATGTGCATTAACCAATACACTTGAGTAGTGGATCAATATTATACCTCTATTGTATTCTGTTTAGTCATGGAAGTTTTTACTAAGGAGAGAAGTTGGGCTTTAGGTGGTAATGTAATTCCCTACAATTTTTAAAATATGTGCAAATTTATGAGTGAAAAACTGCAATAGCCTCTATGTTCAGCCCAAGCTGGGTTGGGTTATTAACTCCCAGAACAGATTAGAATTCTTACCTTGTGTCTTTAAAACACAACAGCTTAAATCCCTTCTGATTAATCAGAAAGTCATGCATTTTTGAAAAAGCAGTCACCAGCCTCTCTGGTCCAGTAAATACTCTAAAATATCTGGAGTCCATTGCCTAAGGAGAAGGATTTAGAAATGGCATAAGTCACTTGCTATATTTGACCTGCCATTTTGTCATGTAAAATAAAAAGGTCAGGAAAAGACCCCTGGATAAAAGCTCTCTACTTCACCAAACATGCTCGCTCATCTGGTTTATCATTTTTAAAAAGCCTGATTATTTATATAAACTGCTTGGCATGTTATTAACCGATATTAACTCTCCTTGTCCACCTAGAGTATTTCCACAAACATTTCAAGAGACAGGATTGCTCACAATAAAGCTTTGTTTATGGCATCTTAAAAGAAAGCGCTTTGAATTGATATTCCCCAATTTCTGTTATCATCATAAGGATTATAGGTAATTTAAAATTACTTTCTTTTGTGTGTTTGCTCAGCACTTAGCATATTCTAAAGAACAGAATGAATTCCATTAAACAATTTGGGCCAAAATACAGTGTAAATAAGTGCAATAAATATTGCAACCAGGTGCTTGGTGCCCTGGCTGAGCAAGCAAGTGGGCGTGGACTAATGTGAGAGCCTGTAGGTAGGTGCATGGGCTTTGTCTGTCTCTTGCTTCTCTACCTCTATCCAGTACCCAAAACATAATAGGTGCTCAATAAATATCTAAGGAATCATGAAACGATGAGTAGACTCTCTTTCCTAGTGACGTTCCTTGCAGTAATTATCTGAAGGGCATAAAAAAGTGAGAATTGCTCAATGACTACTTGGTCTCATGAGTTAATTTTTGCAAAGCACTTCGAACTTCTTGGGAAAAAGAATGGTGCTTTTGTTGGCACCGTATCATGTTTGCAGTGGCGCACAAATTACTCCTCCTTTTCTTCCTCCAGCTGCCTGAGCTGTGCCCTCCCCCAGCTCTGTGCTGGGCCAGGATCTCCCAAAGGGCAGGAACACAGCCCTTCCTGCCTTCTTCCAGTCACCTCCAGCCCTGCAAGAGAGAGGTAGGCAAAAAGCAAACGCTGGACAGATTTCTTTAAGGCTTTTCAGAGACTCTGGGGAAATGGAATTTAGGTTGAACTTAATGACTCTTAGAGCAACTGGTGTATAGAGGAATGCAAGTTCTCGGCCAGACGTGGAAGAAGCTATTGGGACAAACAGACTGATCCGTGAGGACCCATCCTGAAAGGGAGGTAGAGGGTGTCATGTAGGCAATTGGGAGTACGTACCAAAGCAGCTGGTTTCTAAAATGTGTATAGTTTTATACCCATGACACAAAACCTTGGCTATACCTGGCAGAAACTATTGCAGTTTTTTTTTTTTTTAACAGGAATTCATAAAACGAGCTAGATTTTTTTCATATGGGTAAAAAGTTTAACTACTATGATTACTATCCCCCTAAGTTTTAAAATATTTGATGATGGCAAATAAAGGGGTTCTATCTCACAATAGACAATCATAGGCTGTAATGCTTTTGATTGTATTTATTACCTTAGAATTGCCTTTATTTTTGGGGACTCAATAAGTAAGCAGTTCAAATGTGATTTGGAAAACAAAAGCTGTTTTCTGTTAAGAATGGCTGTCCCTTATGGAAAAATTCAAGAAAAAAGTATTTTTCCTTTTGAGGTTATATTTTCAACTGATCACACATAATAAATGTACCTTGAAGTAATGTACTAAGTGCCTGTTACAGGTGCAGAATAACTGGAATGACTATCGGTGGCAGATCTTGCCTGTAAGGCAGCAATAGGTCCTATTTTCCACAACTTTGAAGTGATTTGTTTTCCAAACCAAATCCTAAGGTTTTCTCTATATGCAGAAAGTTTTCCATGATACATATTTATATGCTACTTGCTGTACATATGGCAAATTTGCTCTTTCTACAAATGATTTCTAGGGCCTGGAAATGAATGTTATGTGGACAAAAGCTAACATGGTTTTCTGTTAAAAAGACAGACCACAGAAGTGATGTCTGTTTCACTTCAAAGAAAAAACTCAAGTGAGTCTAGCTTTAGTTCAATATCATGAAGTTAAGCAAGTCTTAGGTTTTGTTTTAAAAAAAAATTATTGAAGGAACCTTCCCCCCAGTTAAATTGCACTTATTATTAATCTGAAAACAAAAGCAAGTGGAGTAACATTTGTAGTTAGATTATAGTAAGCCGCATTTGAAACTCTGAAAGCTTAGTTTCCCCATAAAAGCCACATGTGAAACATTTATTTGGGAGCAACTCCAGATAAGAAATGGTTTGTTTTTCCACTTGATTCATTACAGAATAAAGAACCCTGATTTTCCATTTGTACAGGGCTTGAGAATCACATAGGCATTACTGAATTTTTGTTGCTTTTTTCTCTTTTATCTGTAAGTATTCTCCATGTCTTGCAATAAATAGATGGGAAGGAACCCCCTTTAAAAAAGAGGAGGAGGGCAGAGTGAATTAGGGGGAGATCGAATTTCCTTTTCAGAAGGTCAGTGTCCTGTTTTATTTCAGGGGGCTGTGAATTCGTTTAGAGCAGAAGAGACGGAACCTCATATGCTCTGGCGTGGTGACCAGACATCACTGTCAGCAATTTGCCACCTAAAGTTCATTTGTGAACTGAAGTTCTATGGTAAGTGTGGGTTTGAAATGTGCAGGTTGATTATTATACGTTATTGTTAATTTCTTTGATGGGGGGGAGGAGAGGATGTGAGCACATTTTAATGTAGTATTATATGTGAAGACAAGTAAAATATTGAGGGAATTATTGCTGGGAATTCTTTATTCAAGTGTTTAATGAGACAGCTGGTTGGCTCTTAGGGTTCTTTGCCCCTAAATATTATGGACTGCTATTTGTGTTTTTGTTGCTGTTATTCTTGCTACCAGGCCTCTTCTATTTTTTTCTTGTATTTGTATGGTCAGTGGATTTCACAATGGGCATGTCTTCTATCAGGTTAAATGTTGAGTTTGTGACATTCAGACAATTTTTGGTAATAACCAGAAAGTTCTAATAAATGCAGGAGTGTGGTATCATTGCAAGGAGAAGGGATGAAAAGACTCGTCAAGAAAGTTAAATGTTCTTATCGAAAGGAAAGAAAAGAGGGAGCTGGTGAGAAGCCAAGTTTAAATTGGCTAAGCAGTACAGCTCAAACATGATATTCTATTGATGGAGGTAGAGTAAGGCAGCTCATGGAAATTTACTGTGTGTGTGTGTGTGTGTGTGTGTGTGTGTGTGTGTGTGTAAGAAAAAGAGAGAGAATTGATTATTTTCTTATCTTTATCCACACTAACCTTTCTAAAAACAAGAATCCTGTTCTTTAACCTGTGTATCATCTGCTAATACACAATTGATAGGTATTGATTGGTTATGGATCGCAAGGGTATCTTTTTGTAGCTGCTACCAAAAAGGTCAGCAAACTAGTTGCTTTGATGTGCTTTCTGTGAGATAGGCCTGAATAAGGTAGTCAGAGCTCAGCCAGAAGCAGCTGAAACTTAATCAAATAAATTTCAGCCAGAAGGTGAGCTTTGAACGTATCACAAAATATTTCCTCAAGTTCCCATCCTGGCAGAATCACACTTTGGGGTTCTACCACCAGGGGTCAGGGCATTATTTCCAAGAAAGCTTTGTTGAAGGGCACTTTGGGTGTCATAGAAGAAAAACACAGGGTAGTAGATCTCAAACTTTTAAGTATGAAGAGTGTTCCAGGATTGCTTCTGGGTATTACCTCTAGTGATTCTAATTCAGGAAGTTGGGGAGGGAGGCGGTGTCCCTAGAGTCTTTATTTTGTATAAGCTGAAGGTGTAGGACCTCACTTTTGAGAAAAATCTGTGGGGTTTCTCTAGCTTGTTTATCTCATTGAGGACTGTTGGTTCAGAATCAAAAAAGAGCCTGGCTCTGGGAGAGACTCAGAGTAGCTTAGATGAAGAGGCAGTGCCGTCACACAGACCTGGGTTGAATCCCCTGTGACTTTGCACACAGTGCTTTTCTCCTCTAAGATTCAGGTTCCTCTTTTTTAAAGAGGCGAACCACATTGTCTACTTCGTGGGATTGAAAGCAATAATGTGTGCAAAGCACTTAGCAGAGTGACTAGCACATAAAGCGATTAGTAAATGTTAGCTCTTATGATGGGAAGAGAAGGGGAATGTTAGTGATAAGCCCTCTGTGGCCAGAAAAATGGTTTGGAACAGACAGAGCCAAGGTGTGACCAACCAGCAAGTTAGTTCTAGAATGGAGGGGTCCAGGGCTAGTGTCTGAAGGTAGATTCTAGATTCTAGACTAGAAGATGAGTAAACATGAGGATGGGAGACACACTTTCTCACCATTGCAAATATTTCCCAAGAGTGGTTGGGAATGAACAGCCCAGATGGCACAGTTAATTGGAATTATAATTGATCCCCAAATAGTATTTAAGTCAATGGTTTAATTGATTTTCCTCAGGAAAACCATTATAAGAAATTCTGAAAGGGAACAAAGTGGAATGCATCAAACTCGGTGATTTCTTCATGTCTACCACCCACTCTAAATAGAAGCAGTGATGAATGAAGAGAAAAATGGTCAAGGGAGGAAGGGCACAGAGACCACCAATCAAACAGACTGTAATTAAATGACATTACATTATGTCTGGTAATTCAGTGCAATGTCAGGTTGTACTGAGGCGGCAGGCTGGCTCCCATGTGGCTGTTGCCAAGCTCTCTCCCAAGATGAAACATGAAGAGCAGAGGAAACGGGACTGACACCTGAGTTAGGCGCCTTTCTTAAAAGACAAAGATGTAATTGAGTGGCATTTAAATGCCTGCTATGACTGAAAGAGCCAATAAGTGAATAAATAGATGCGGGATATGAAGGCTGGGTGGGGGTAAGGTGGGATCAGACTGTCTCATTTAGCTTCTTTGGGCCTTAATTTCCTACGTCCCCTTCTACTGATAGACTGTGATAAGGCACAGAAGGTAAGCTGAATCCCAACCCTTTAATATTTTCCCACCTGGAAAGTAGTCCCTAAACTAGGGTACCTAAGTTAATGTCAAATGCTAGTTATTTTGAGGAATTTTGTCTACCCTGACCTAGGAATTTTTCAGTTTTTTTTTAACATAATCTCAAATCGCAACTTAAATATGGTGGGTTTTTTTTGTTTGTTTTTTTCCAGGGCTGCTGTTACTTCTCTGGATAAATTCCCATGATAACAGATCATAATGATAAATAAATGGTGAAGAAAAAAACTGCTGATAACAATAGCTCCCATTTTTCTGAGCACCCATCATCTGCTAGGTGTTATGCTTATCACCTTTCCTCTTTAATCCTTGTGCCAACCTTGTTAGGAAGCATTACTGGGGCCCTTTTCCACGAGGATTCTGAGTGGTCACAGAGGTGGTAAACAGTAAAGTCGGGATTAGAATCCAGGTCTTTCCAATTCCAAACCCCATGTTTCTCTCCTCCTTTACTATACCACCAACCTGCTATGCTGAGTGCATGCATAGCTTCCTGAATAGTTTGCTCTTTGATTCAGGGTCTTCTAACTACTAATCAAAAATACAGTATAAAGTGTATATTTGGTGTCCTCCTTCACTTTCCACTTGTGACCACTTTACTGGAGCATTTTTTCCTAACGGCAATATCATATTTTGTTTGCTTTGAGTAATGAGTTTACTAACTAGTCAGAACTTGCCTGGGGCTTGTACATGAAAGTAACAGTT
This sequence comes from Rhinolophus ferrumequinum, assembly GCF_004115265.2. NCBI lineage: Eukaryota > Metazoa > Chordata > Mammalia > Chiroptera > Rhinolophidae > Rhinolophus > Rhinolophus ferrumequinum. The sequence goes on from NC_046291.1 coordinate 64,329,742, forward strand.
TTTTTCTACTCCAATTAAGCTTTGTCAAATTTCACTTTTCCTTGGGCAGATACAATGATCTTTTGGTTAGTTTTTTTTCTGTAGAAAACAAAAAGAAAAACACAACTCATTTTTGAAATCAGTGTTATGAAAACTCAATTTCGACCTATTTAAAACTATCCCCTCCGACATGATAGGTTAGATATAAGGTTTCGGGAACAGAGGAATAGGGGTGTGATATGTCTCTGGGACACCAGCCCTCTCTCCCTTTTCTAGGCTACTACAATTTGGGGAGATTTGTGGCAAGGAGGAAGGAGAGGAAAATGACAAGTCTCTCATATTTAATAGTCATTTGCATAAGATTTTGACTCTTTCCTGGTTCCGGTGGACTGGAAGGCTGAGGCCCTCTGTGTGGTCGACATCCACATGAGAGTTTTTAGTGCCCGTGGGGCCTCCCATGGCACAGTCACTGATAGGGAAATCCAGACCAGGAAGCTCTTATCCATGAACACCCCAGCCTCCTGCTCTTTGGTCTGTTCATTCAGCAGGAGGCCTCATGCATGGAATGTGGCACGATCACACACCTGACCACTACCCTCATGTTCAAGGGCAAGTTGGCCCTCAAACACAGTTTGCAAGTTGTGCCAGGACTGTGCCCTCTCTCTTCTTCAGGTTTCCTTTCCCTCTTTAGTTCAGATCTGTACAGTGGGTAGACTAGCAAGGCCACTGCATATGCAGGTGTTTAAGCTGGAAGTGAAATTGCGCCCTTACCTTCTTCCTATAGGCCACCTCCCCAGCTTTAAGAGTGGCTCTGTCGGCAGCACCTGCACTTGGTTCAGTGGTGACAGGCACGTCCTTGGGGAGCTGATGAAAAACCTGCAGCATCACTCCTTCCCACCGTCACCAAGGCCTCCTCACAGTGTTTTCTTCCCACTCCAGTCTTCCTTTTAGACGCACGCCACTGGGAAAGGGGAGGGCACAGTCTGGTTGACAGTTGAGAGCAGCGGAGCCATTTACCTGTCTGTCCCTTAGTAACCCTTGAGGGAGACAGTGGCTCCAGTTGTTAGTTCTCCAGGTTCTCAATCCCAAATTGGGGCCCTAATGGCCAATTTTGGGGTAAGAGGAAAAAATGCACATAGTAGCCTATTAATATTTGTGTACTTTTGGGGGCAAAAATTAATTGATATAAAGTTATGACTATTTGTGAGAGGCAGTGTCAGGATAATGAGAAAACAAGCCACGGGCTGGAAGAAAATGCTTGCAAAAGACATATCTAATAAAAGACTATTATCCAAAATGTATTTGCTAAAACCTTGGGAGCAACCAAGGTGTCCTTCAGTAGGTAAACAGATTAAACTGTGATGCCTCCAGACAATGGAATATTATTCAGTACTAAAAATGAATGTGCTATCAAGCCACGAAAAGACATAGAAGAAACTTAAATGTGTATTAGTAAGTGAAAGAAGCCAATGTGAAAAGGCATACTATACTATATGATTCTGACTATATGGCATTCTAGAAAAGACAAAACTATGGAGACAGTAAAAAGATCAGTAGTGTCTAGTGGGTTGGAGGAAGAGAGAAACAAGTAGGCAGAGCACAGAGAATTTTTAGGGCAGTGAAACTAGTCTTTATGATATTACATAATGGATACGTGTCATAATATACTTATCAAACCCCATAGAATGTGCAACACCAAAAGTGAGCCCTAATATAAACTATGGACTTGGGTGCTAATGATGTGTCAGTATAGGTTCATCATTTATAACAAATCGCCTGGTGGGGTATGTTGCTAGTGGAGGAGGTTGAGTGTGTGTGTGTGTGTGTGTGTGTGTGGGGAGGGTGGTCGGCAAGAGGTGTATGAAAACTCCATACTTTCTGTTCCATTTTGCTGTGAACCTAAAACTGCTTTAAAAAAAAATAGTCTATTAAAAACTAATTTATATTAAAATATAATTATAAGAGTCACAGGTGGCCAAACTAGAAAAATCTGCTTTCCAAATGGATCACATTTTAAGATTTCTTCACGTTTCTATGGGACCAAGTAATGTTCTGTGATATGATTCCATCCCTTGGACAGAGAATGTCTAACAAATAGTAGACGCGGTTCAGTCTTCTGCCTCCTCTCTGCTTTTATACTCGTAGATGCTGACCCTGCAACGACTAGGCAGCAGCACAGTTGGGGAATAGAGGACCTCTTCCTGGAAGCTGGGTCATTGATAGCGCAGCCACAGTTCTCAGGGCTGCCACAGAACTCTGCATCACAGTTACTGTTTGAAAGATGTAATTCTGCAGTGACTCATTGTAACCTAAAAAACGGCAGTCCCCCAAAGTTGTGATTCCGTTTTCTTAGAACACTCCTCTGTGTTCGCAACTTTAGTTGGTCTTTAAACCAGGAATAAGAAGCAGTGAAAGACAGTATTGTCGCTGGCAAGTTAGACACGGTATAGCTTTGAGAAATTTAGCCACTTGTTTAAAATTGGCATTTGCTTGATACGTTATTCTTTCACATTTAGCAGCAAACACCCATTCTGGGCCTTGGTCTCTAAGATGACCTTCTATCTGATAAGAGGCTTTGCACAACTAGCAACGAGTTAATATTTGGTAATTTTCTAGGTAAGTGCTAAGGACATGTATCACTGGGTGATGGGATTATAAGTGATTTTAAATTATATTTATGCAGTTTCTGAAAGTGTTCTTATAATGGACATGTACTTTTTATCATCAGAAAAAATAAAGAAATCTGGTTTCATTTGAAAAATGAAGGTTGCCTGAAAGAAAAACAGATGAAATATCATGAACATTTTGAAAGATGAGGTTATAAGGAGGACTTAATATACTAACGTAGAATAATGACAACAATAATAGCTAACACTTCTGTGGTACTTTCTATGTGCCAAGGCCTCTTCTAAGCTCTTGATTGATTAACCAATTTAATCTTCATCACAATCTCATGATGGAAATAATATTGGTATACTCATTTGACAGCGTCACAGAGGCCGTAACTAGCCCATTGTTAGACAGCTAGTAATGGGCAGCATTAAAATGTGAGAACAAGCACCCTGGTTCCAGAGTAGGGTTAGGATTCTTAATTACTCTACTAGGTTGCGAAAAGCCACAATTGTAAGAACAACATAGTACTAGCTATCTAAAGATCAGAGCTATTAATGTAATAAAAACAAATAGGCTGACAATACAAACTAGAATATAGAAAAGTTTAATAGAATAAATGAAGCACCATAGAGCAGTGAGACAGGGGATGGGTAGTTTTACGATGCTGTTTGATGAAATTGATTATTCAGATAAAAAAATTCAGGTTAGTGCACTCCCCTGTAAAAATAATTACCCATTTCACTCCAAATAGATTAAAGAGTTAAATTTAAATAGTTAAACCAAAATAACTTGAATGAAAGCTATTAAGGAAATTGCAGAGGAAAAGATTAATGGATAAAATTTTAAAATTCTGTATGTCAAAATGAAAAGATAACAGCTAACACATTTAAGAAAAAGTGATTTTTAAATCCATACTTGTAATAAAATCACAAAAGAGGAAACAGAAATGGTTAACAAAAATATGAAAAATATCCTCTTTTGTAACACAAGAAAAACAAATTTTCAAAAATTCAAATTGAAACAAAAATTAGATGGCATTTTTCACAGAGCACATATTAGCGAAGATTTTTTTAACTGGTAACTATCAAGGTTGTCAGGAATTCTGTCGGAGCAATGATTTCATGTACAACCTTTCTGCCAATAATTTAGCAATATCCATTGAGAATCAAAAAACAGCCATATTTTTCAAACCAAAAATTTTTTATAGAAAGATTTATCCTAAGGATATGTGTATGTGAACAAAGGTTTATGTCCAAATTTTTATCACACCATTATTTCTAATACTGAAATATTAGAAACAACTTAATATTTAATAAAATTGGATTAGTTGGCAATAACTGGAAAATATGGTACAGCTATAGATTGGACTATCCAATTAAAATCACGTTGTGAGTATTTATTAGTGAGAAAAGAAAATGCTCATTAGATAGCAGTTGACGTGGAACAAGAGAGGATATGTAATTATTTAAGCATAATTGTCTCATCTAGTTAAAATTAATAACAATAAAAAAGGACTAGAAGAGTAAAGACAAATGTTCTCAATAGCTATTGGTGGTGCAGGGACCTCTATATTTTACAAACTGCCTAAAACAAATAGAGATAATAATGGGGAGACTTATTTCAAATAAGAAAAGAAAGAAAGAAATACAGGGGGTAATACAGAAACAAAATTTAAAAAGGCAGATCATTGAAAATGATGAGAAGCACATGCATGTGCTTTCATATCTGAACTGATGGCAGAGCTGGAATGGATCTTAGAGCAAATAAAAATATTAGAACAATTAGTGCTTTTGGCTAGCATCTTCAAAGCATTGGAGCCAATAGAACAACTGAAAGGACAGACCTGTACTTCTTTGTCTGCACTTGAAAAGAACAGCCAAACCATCCCCTGGGATATGCTGATAAAAGTGACTGTTTTCCTAAAACAAACCAGTTCCCTGTCCAAACTCACATTTTTATAGATGTCACATAGATTTTCAGCATTACCTCTAAAATGTCTGGTTAAGACATTTTCAAAGGAATGAGTCTTGCAATTCAGTCTCCAGCATTTTCTCTTTAAGTCTGTGAACTTTTCAATTCATGCTATATTATAAATTTCCAGGCATGGAGGAAGGAGCAGCAAAAGGAGATATAATTTGTCAATTAGCTGTTGCTTGTATTTTTCTGTAGTCTAAATATGCAGAAGTTTCCAACTTTCCCTACCCTCATTTGAATTAGACTTTTCTGATATGTCTTAGAGGAGTTTGAAGTTCTAATTGTTTTCTTCAGATACTTTTCTCTCCTGGGAAGTTGGATGCATTTATCTCCTGGCTGTAGGTACTGCTTCCTGGTCAGGAGAATTTATTTCCCCTCATTTTTAGTTCTCACCTGAACCTCTTGTTTCTAGTCAAACCCTTCCAGGGTCGGGCCCTTACGTGCTTGTTCTCAGCATACTGGATCCCTGGTCCACATAAGTTCATACTTTCAGTTTCGGTCTCTTGTAGTTACTCTGGACTCTCTCCCGGGCCTCCTTGATACACGAGCTTGCCTACCACCACCTAATCCCATATTCTGACAGTGAATGACCTCTTAGGTAAGCATGGCAGAAAAGAACGTTGTTTTCTTTCAATCTGTTTTAGGAAGTATCAGCGGATTTTGGTGAAAGCATAAACATGATTTTTTTATGTCTAATAAACTTGAACAGAAACAAAGTATAATTAAACCTCATTTTCCATTGAGTTGTCATTGGACTGTTTTATAGAGAGCATTTTCTTTCCCTTCAGTCTCAGTAAGATTCCATGGAAGTTCTCCATCAGCCCAGGAGATGAGATTCTGGTTGTTGGATCCACAAAGCATGATGTCACCTAGTCCCAGGGCATTAATCAGCATGGCATATGCATTGTTTTGCTGCTTTGCTCTGCTGAGCCAAGTAGAAGATGTATATGAATTCACACTCCTCCGCTCTCACCTTTCGTCTCCCATCTCCACTTTTTCTCTGAAGGCAGTTTTGGCTGCCACCAAGTACTCTGTCCCAAGTGCCAAATTTTCAAATGCAAATGGTGTTGCGCCTATTTACAGGAACATCTCGTCACTTGGGCCAGTTCATCTTTCCGTGGGTACACACAAACTGGTAGTGCAACTATGACTTTGGCTGCTGCTTTGTGAATATAAAAGCCACACCAGAATTGTAAAATGCTACTTTAAAATAGGAAGGTCGATAGGTAGGCTCAAATGCCACTAGAGTCACTGAGGCTTGGTAGGAGCGTGGAGCTGTATCAGCCTGGGATTTTACTCCATGTCACATAGCTCTTCTGTTTCCTCTTGCTGTTCCCTGTTGCTATTAACCTCTGATGTAATCTTGCCACCATTGCTTCTACCTTCAGCATTCAGTCATTCTTTTAGCAAATAGAGAGGGCACTAACCCTTGCCACATACTCTTCTAGGTGCTAGAAATATAAGGGAAAAAAGTCCCTTATAAAGGAAAGAGTCCCTGCCCCAAGGGAGCTTACATTTATTGGAAATGCAGAAAAGAGAGAGCCAATTACAGTATGGTGTGGTGAGAAAAATCCCCCATGCCGTGGCAGAATATAGTACGCAACAGGGGCACTCAGATTGGCCTTTGAAGAGGATGATCAGGGAAAGTTTCCTAGAGAAACAATCTACAACCTGTAAGAGAGAGGCCTGAATCTTGTGGGTCTGATGCTTCCAGGGCCCTCTGCCATGGGGTACACGTGCATGATACGTGTGACACAGCACACATTGGTATTCCACAAGCACTGGGATAACAGAGCAGTAAATCATCCAGACCAAGCTTGGCCAGGCTCTGACAAGCAATGGGGAAATGAAAATCATTAATCTATGTTTTTGGTTCGTTAATATTTTGGGATGTTTTCTCAGTGTTACTTAATACAGGTTAAAAAGTAAAATATATGAACAGTGAGTTCTTTTCATGAACAAAAACCATGAATGTGCCTTGCTGGATCCAAGGATTCTTTCAGTATCTGATTGCAGATCTAACATTCCTGGAGGTTGCTTGGAGGCCCATAGAGTGACGTCTGACTGAGAATGGACCCACCCCGTGAATAGACTCATTAGAGAGGATTTGCATGACGTGCTGCTGTCATTTCTGTCTGATGCCTTCTGTAGATTCTTCTTTGTTCTGCTCAGAAGCAGACTTCACTGATTCAGATTTCTTGAACCTTAGTATCCTAACACCCGCCACAATCGATTGCTCTTTAACTTGATCAGCTTGTAATGTCCTAGGTCTCATCTTTCTTCTCTCTTCTCATCATTCTTCAATAGCATTCCAAATAGCTTCATTAATGTTATCACTGCTATGCCTTACTCCTAATCCTACTTCTACTCCTACTCCTACTTGTAGTATTACTACTACTACTGTCACTAGTTCTACTACTTCTATTGCTGTTGCTATTACTACTACTACTATTTATGCTATTTGTTGTTGTCCCACTACTGCTACTTCTGCTATAGCTACTACTACTTCTATGACTGTTATAACTACTACTTTTACTACTACCACGTCTACTACTACTGCTACTACTACTTTTACTAATACCCTCCTCCTCCTCTTCTTATTTTTTTATTTTTGAGTGACTGTATTCTAAGCACTATTGTAGGCTTTTTTTTTCCATATCTTCAGAACAAGCCTGCAAAAACAAATATATTATTTACATTTTGCATTTGAAGTTACTAAGGCTGAGAGAATTTAGGAAACTTTGGTTCATTGGACATTATTCTCAACTTATGGAACACATTAAAAATTAATACAATATTTGACACATAGTTGCCATTGAGCTCTGTTTATAGTTCCCTTGGTTCTGAGGCGGGTGTGTCCTGGAGTTCTTCCTAGTATGGGGCACACGGGCAGCAACATGACTAGAACAACATTTTGGGCCTGTTGGTTTTGACAGTTATCAGAGGTTTCAAGAAGTCTTAGTCTTGGGCTGCAATAAAAAATGCCATTGATTGGGTGGCTTAACCAACAAACTTTTATGTCTCACAGTTCTGGAGAGTGGGAAGGTCAAGCTCATGGTGCCAGCATGGTCAAGTTCCGATGAGAGCTTGCTTCCTTCTTGCTCTATGCTTACCTGGTGGAGAGAGCAGAGAGAGACAGGCAAGCTCCCTTATCTTCTAAGGGCTCGAATCTCATTGGGGCTCCACTTTATGACCTAATTATCTCTGAAAAGTCTCATTTTCAAATACCATCACATTAAGTATTGAGGTATGAATATACGAATTTTTTGAGGGGAAGAACATGCAGTCCATAACACAAGGCAAGCAAAGGGTCTTCTCGAGGGCAAGTCAGCCCCACCTAAGGAGAAACACAGTCAGTCAGCCTCCAGAGTCCCCGTCAGTGAGGAAGCCTCCATAGTCCACCCTGGGGCAGAAATGTCACTAGGCATTAGTTTTCTGTTTTATTTCATTTTTGTTTGTACTATCTGCTGAGTGTTGGTTGTTATGGGCTTAGAGCTGTTAATTCTTGGCAAAAAAAATAATAATAACATGAGGTAATGTAGTTGAAATCACCCCTCTTGGGGACAGAGAGAGAGGGGCTTGAGTTATTAGATCAACATCATTGACCTCAGTGATTCCTATGTAACCCTGTAAATATGCTGATTCTTTGGCATGATCTAAAAGTTTTATTAATATCAAGAAAACACCTTTTTATGACAAGTTTTTTAACTCATAACAATACGTAAAATAAGAAAGAATACATAAGGAACAAATTTAAATTTTTACTCTCTATGCTAAGTATGGGGCTGTGTGTGTGTGTCGGGGGGTGGGGGTGTATGCACGCACCTGCGCACTTTAACAGATGGATAGGAAATGTAGACATTCCTTACCTAGATGGGATGAAGTTAGAGTGGGTGTCGATTTGGTCTAATCAGATCACTGAAGAAGCACTTTCAGTGGTGAAGAAAGAGGTATGGCCCAGGAGGCTAAGAATAGAAGGTGTATTTAGTCAAAAGACATGGGTTAGTGGGACTCTATTTTTTGTTGGTTTGAAGTAAAGTAATATCAACCTCAGTAGAGTTCTTTTTTTTTCCTTCAGCTTTATTGAGGTACAATTGACAAATACAATTGTGAGATATTTCAAGTGTATAGCGTGTTGGTTTGATATATGTATACATTGTGAAAGGATTCCCCTCATCGAGTTAATTCACACATCCAGCACCTCAAATATTTAACTTTTTTCTTTTTCTGGTGAGAACATTTAAGTTCTACTCTCTGGGCAAATTTCAGTTATACAGTACAGTGTTATCAAGTATAGTCACATGTTATACATTAGCTCCTCAGACCTTATTCATCTTATGCTGAGTAGCTTTCTTGTGGAAGAGACCCTTTTGCTCAAGGCTTAGTGATGAAAAGGTACTTAGAAGATATCAAAGAGAATCATTGGCTCATTGTTATCTAACTATGGCCTTCCACTTCCTTTTCCAGAATGTTGCCATAGGCAGAGACAATGAAAAGGAGGGAAAAGTGGTCTGGAAGAGGGCTGGGGCTGACAGTTGCATCATATAAATCTGTAAAATTTTTTTTTTTTTTTTGCTGGAGGCTTGAACCAGCTTTCAGAAGTCTCAGCTAAGTATTGTCACAAAATCTTTAAAGGTAATTTTTCCCTTTCAAGAACTTTCTATAGAGCTAATTAGGAATGCTTCATGCCCCTATGCAATTCCACTCAATATATCATAGAGAATTTCAAGTATCCGATTTGTGTAGTTCAGGTTTCATATTCATTACAACTCACATACACATTTGTTCATATTCACTACATGGTGATGGCATCAGTGAGATTTTGTTTGTTATGTAGTCAAGCTCTTGGTTTATTCAGTTTTACCCAGTTTATACCAAAAGGGATTTAAAGTGGCTAAATTTTAGTAAAATTCAGCAGGTTGGCTCTTGACCACATTTAGCATGATTTCTCTTTTTTTTGGAAGGATTTTACTTTTTGTTTATTTGTTTAATTCATTGCGAGTTCTCTAGCATTTGAGAGGCTATCCTCTCTAAGTTAAAGAAAGGAAAATGGAGGTAAACATTTTTTCCTGAAATGCCAGAAATTTCGATGAGGTGAAACATCCGATTCATAAAAAAACAAAAACAAACAACACAGAAACAACAACAACAAACGTCAATTCCAGCCACCTTTAAGGAGCTAAAATGATATTTCATCTGTTTCTAAGATACTGGGGTAAGTTAAACCAAACAGGAAAAAATAGAAGTTCTTGAGTCAGAGAGGAACTGCTCATTACTCATTGGATTTTGCAAGCCAAATAATGATGCCATTACCCTGAAGTCTACGGAACTTAAGCTAACTCATTGACAATTATGAAAGTGCTATGGTTATGCTCTCGCATCGTGAATCCTGTGAGCACCATAACCTTGTCCATTTCCTTTAGACTGACTACTCCAGCCCTTCACACCTCTAGAACTAGATCATGTTTTCACAAACTTTTTAGATTATGAGGCACTTTGGGGAAGATAACTCAACCCCACTCCATCTTTCGGGTGACCTACCCCATCTTCTATAACTTGAATGGGAAAACTATATATGAGAACAAATGTAAAGATCAGTGTTCCTTTAAAATAATTGAGACAATGCCCAGTTTCTCAACATTCAGGGAGAAACTAAACGTTAGAGGCAAAAGTATTATGAACACTAATCTCCTTGGCCTCTTATGGATGGATGGCAGTCATCTATAATATGCAGACAACTTGTCACACCCACTGAAAACCGTGAAAGGGAAGCAGAATGGGGAAGTGGGAAGGAAGGTTTTGACTTAGTGGTCTTGTAACATTTTGGAAAATGTAAGTCAATGTGGTGTTTGCAGTTCTCACATTGTTATAAAAAACATCCTATACCCTCTCTTGCAACTGCACCTAAAAATGCTGAATCCTTTTAATCCTTTAATCTAGAGAGGAGAGAGAATGTTTCTCTCCCTAAAGCAATAGTCTGATTTTGCCACTTGGGACCCTGAGATGTCTTCATGCCATGCCAGTGTTCAGCAATTTAGGATTTCTTAGATATTTTTCTTAATATTTATTGAGTGCTTAGTATTGTGTCAGGTTCTTCTACAGCTCTTTAATTTTCACAAAAACCCAATGAGGTTGGTGCAATATTTATATACTGGGGATGCCAAAAAAATGTATACACATTTTAAGCGATGTTATCCCTAGATATGAAAACTCAGGCAGAGAGGGAGAAAATGCAGCTATTTCCAATAGGTTGGTGACATACTGTCCTCAGGGGGCATCAGCAGTACAGTCCTCATGTGGTACCTGCAGCACTTGTTTAGCTCTTTACCTCTTAATTTACAATTATTTTAGAAGCTTAAACTGTTTTTGAAGTTATAGAAGTACATGTCTAAGGTAAGGATTAAAACATACAAAGGATACACAAAATGAAGTCTTTTTTCCTTTAAACCCAAGAACTACTCACAGAGGTGTAAGTATTAAGTTATAATGTGTTTAGAAATAGTCTATGTATAAAGCGGGATATGTTCACACATGCGTACATATTTATTTTAGTTTGTGGATCTCTTAAAGTAGTTGTATTATACCTTGACATATAGTCATTTGAGAACATGCTTATTTTCCTGAATTGACGATAAGCTCTCTGAGGTCATGCTGTGTATATGTTCTGGTTATCTATTGTTACATAACAAATGATCCCAAGACATAGTGGCTTAAACTAACGACAACATTTATTGGCTCACAGATCTGCAATATGCGCAAGGCTCAGTGTGAATATCTCATCTTTGCTCCCTTGGTCCTCAGCTGGTGGCTCAGAGGCTGGGGCTGGAGTCATCTGAAGTCTCAGTCACTCACATGTGCAGTGTTTGACGCTGCTCTCAGCTGAGTGAAACAGTTGTTAGAACACCTATACAGGGTCTTCCACATAGCTGTTTGGCTTCATCAGAGTGTGGTGGTTGGATTCCAAATACCCCAAGAGAACTGGGCAGAAGCTGCATTGCCTCTTATAACTTACACTTGGACATCATTACTTGCATTTCTGCAGTGGTCAGAGGCTTATCCAGACTCGAGGGGAGAATGTATATCCCACCTCTCAAAAATCACACTGTAAGGAGAGCAGGTGGGATGGGCTATATCGATAAGGCCACCTTTGGAAAATACAATTTGCCACAAGTATCTTTTCATCTTCGTCTCATCCCTCTATTGTCTAGATCTTTATCTCACACAGCTTTGTATGCAATAGATGCTCACTTAATGTCCAGGAAATTAAATTGTTGAATTAGGGTTGAGAGGAGGCAGCTCTCTGCACTGAGCTAGGCTAAAAAGGGAGGGGTGGTAGTGGCTCATGTTTGTGAAGATGCTGTCCTTTATCTCAAAAGCAGGATTCAGGGTACGAAATCTCATCAGGGACAATTGTTAGGGGTAGCTACAAAAGGTGCTGATAGAATGATTCCCTTCGGGCAACTAGCAGATGCCTTGAGCTTTCTTCTTTGTCCAGGAGATTTCTTACAAGTGCCATTTTGATTGTGAAGGGGAAAGAGGCGAGTGCGATGCTGAGTTTCATGTGAACAGGTGCATCGAAACTGCATCCTCTAGAAACTACAGTCAGTGCATAAAGCCCTACCCCTTTCCGGTGAAGCTCACCTGAATGGCTCAAAAGCCTTTATTGCGTTTTTGGCACTGGTTAAATTAGTGTGAAGGTGAAACTCTGGGTAGAAAAGATGAAGGCGGAGTGTGAAGGCTGAACCTTGTTTGCTCTTAGATTTTGTGGTAATAAATATTATAAGTGCCTAACAGAGCAGGGACTGAACAACTGGTAATATCTATGCTGCTCCTCTGGTATTGAGAGTAGGTATGTAACACCAGCTGAGGTCTGGTATTGAAGAAACACATCTCCTGACCAAGCAAAGCAAAGTAAGCTATGCATGAGAGATGTGGAGACAGGATGGAAGGCCTTATTCACAGAATTTGTTCCAGAACCCATTCTTGTTATGTGTTGTTCTTTTTGTTTCTCTGTCTTCTCCTCTGTACTGTCCTTCACACTCTCATACTTGGATTTCTCAGACAGCTCTCAAGCTCTTCTGCTCACAGGACGTTATTTGACACGTTTGTTCTCTCTGGGTGCCACATCACTTGAACCTGATAACCCTGAATCAGACCAACCTGGCCCTGGAGATAATCTCCACCCCCACCCCCCACAACATTCGCATATATATCTGCAATGCACATATGTGTGATCTTCCCTCACAGGGGTCTTAATCGGAACATTCAAGCTCCAAGGGCTCTTCTCAGTTTAGCCTCGATAGAGTTAGAGCAAACAATCATTAAGATTCAGCGATGATGTGTTTATAAGGGCTTAGAACCAGAGGTACAATTCAAAAAGAGCTTGTGTGCTCGTGTTGAAGGGTATTTGAAAAACTTTTATCAGAGAAACTAGGTCAATATCTTTGGATAAATATTCCTGGCTACGTGTAGGAGCTTTCTGTCATGTTGCCTACTCTTACTTCTGCACACAAGTTGGTATCCACAGTGTTACTTGACTTCATTTTCCCTTTAATTTATCATTACTTTTAACATTAAAATTACTTTAAATCATTACTTTTGAGGAGATCATGAAAAGCCAACCTCTAGGTTTCTACCCATCTCTATCCACATTTTCCCCCTACAGATATGCTTCACAGGTAGAGTATGACTTCATGGTAACCATTGGGGGTTGCCTGGTGTAGGAAGAGGAAGCAACTGAAATACAAATTGCGTGACAGACTTTGATGCTGAGGTTACATTATCTTACTGGACATTGGTCTGAAGGGATGATCAGGCACTTAAGTATCTAGTTCAGTTTAAGGTGTACATTTCGAGTGACTTTCAGAATTACCATTTTTGGAAAGCTACAGAATCTTGGTATTTGTTGATCTGTCATTGCAAATGGCTTCTGCAGTGTGGGATAAAGAGAGTATAAGATTTCCTGATGTGATTTAATATTTGGACATCAGATTAAATACTGTTTGCTGAAGCTTGACTGCAGTCATGGCAAGGAAATTAGGGTCAGAAAATGGATCAAAATCACTTAGGCTCCTTGCCATCACTGTCCATGATACCATCATCTTTCCTGTTCCCCAGGATGGTTCTGAGTTATGAACTCCCTCTCCCATTGCCCTATATCTAGGAGTCACAAAGTCCGATTGCTTATCCTTCTGGATTCTACTCTTTCCCTTTTCCCCTTACTGACTTTGCTTTAGTTTAAGCCTTTATTGACTATTTCTAAGATTATGGCATTAGTTGAACTGGTCATTATCTCTCTCCCCTACAATTATCTTATAATACACTGCCAAGTCAATTTTTCTTAATTTTCCATATAGTTAGCTTATGCCTTTGTTAAAAAAAAATTAGTGATCCCCCTTTGATGGTTGAATCAAGTCCAAATCATTCAGCATAGAAGATAATGGCCCTTACCCTCCCCGCCCCAATACGGTACTTTATAGTTATGTCTTACTACGCAGCCCACACTCTTGAAACACCAGCCTCATTATCAATCTCTGATCAGTTCTCTCTGTTTTCTCCTCTTGATGACTCTCTTTATACTTTCATTCACATGTGAAATATTGATTCTTCTCTGGCTGCCATATCTAACTGTTAAAATTATATTGATTCTCTAAACTTGTCTTCCTCCTTCAAATGCAACTCCTGCCCCCATCCCAAGGAGAAATTAATCTCTGTATTCTGTCTTCTTGAAGTACTTTGTACCATTTCTCTCTTTACCCTGTGGAAGTGGGCTTGTTGATCTCTTACTAGATTTGAACCTCATACAGGGCAGAAATGAGGTTTTAATAACTTTGACATCACTTTCCCTTAGCTTAAAGCTAGATATGTAGTTGGCCTTTGCTAAGAGTTGTTATTTTGAATTTTATTTTCATAGATTCTCTCTGGGAAAAAGTAGAATTTAATCCAAATCATAAACTCAGTTTTTATGTATATAATGTATATAAAGCTAGTGTGGTGAAAATGTACAATTGCTTTGGTGACTAAATACTCTGATTACATTTTCTAAGTCCAAATTTTTAAATATGATTTACTAAAGGATGTTTAAGAGATATTACTGTTGAAGGACATTAGGACTGTTTCTTCAAACATTAGATGTACAGCGATTGCTCTTATGTGTTCGGGCTAATCAACTCTAACAACTCTTTTTTTCTTTAATTAAAGTTTATTGGGATAACATAGATTTACAAAGTTACATAGATTTCAGGTGTACAATTCTGTAATACCTCATCTATATATCACATTGTGTGCTCACCACACAGAGTCAGGTCCCCTTCCATCACCATATATTTCATCCCCTTTACCCTCACCTACCAGCCCCTCTCGCCCCTTACTCTCTGGTAACCACTAAACTATTATCTGTGTCTGTGACTTTTTGTTTCTTCATTTGTTTGTCTTGTTCTTTGGTTATTTTCAGTTTTAATTTCCACATATCACCAACAAGACAAATAATAACAAGTGTTGGAGAGGCTGTGGAGAAAAAGGAACCCTCATACACTGTTGGTGGGAATGCAGACTGGTGCAGCCGCTATGGAAGGCAGTGTGGAGGTTCCTCAAAAAATTACGAATAGAATTACCATATGATCCAGCCATCCCTCTCCTGGGTATCTACCCAAAAAATCAGAAAACATTTATCCATAAAGATATACATGCTCTAATGTTTGTTGCAGTATTATTTACAGTGCCCAAGACATGGAAACAACCAAAGTGTCCTTCGATAGATGATTGGATAAAGAAGTTGTGGTATATATACACTATGGAATACTATTCGTTAGTAAGAAAAGATGGAATAGTACCATTTGCAACAGCATGGCTGGATCTTGAGATTATTATGCAGAGCGAAATAAGTCAGATAGAAAAAGTTTAACAACTCTTATAGATACAAACTCTTAATGTATAGTAACATCAATGGTTTTTACCCAATGTGCTGACATGGGAAGTCTGTAACTATTTATGCCTTCATTTTCTTCATCTCTTTTTAGACGTGAGCTCTATCGTGTGGTATGTTAATGAGAAGTGAGACCACCAATGTGTCTTTCCATCTTCAACTATACTAACAAGATCTAACTGATGTGTCAGCTAGTCTGAGAACTAGGGTCACAGAAGATTGAGTATTAAAGTCATAAAAGTGCTATATTTAAAGAAAATCTCTTTCTTGTGATGTGTTGTTCCAAATTGTTCTTCTCTTATATTAAATGCTATAAAGTTCAGAATTGATTCTTTTTGCCCCTTGTAACGATATTTAGTTCTCCTGTTTTCAGTTTTGAATAGTATGTGTCATTTTTCCATCACTACCTTGAGATAATATATACTGTTTTTTTTTTTTTTTTTGTAATGTTATTCATAATGGACCTACTTTTCAGTCCTCATCACCCATTTAACTACTTCTTTTGGGCACAGATCTTCCTTTGAAGCCAGTGGGAGCTTTGTTCAAAGTTAAATATGTGGCAGGAAGGGAACCGTTTCCCACCTTCCTCTCTCTCTGACTCTTTCATCATGTGTAACGTTTTCCACTCTATAGATAAGAATCTTTTTTTTTTTTTTGAATTTGCTATATTTAACATCAACACTAAATTCTGTTAAGCAACATCAGCCATTCTCACCACATCCACCCAGATAAAAAGTGAGTCAAAGACAATTAGGTTACTCTGGCAGGAGTTGTGACCCCACAAACCGATCATTTTTCATAGTATCTTCCAGTCCCTATAGATGCAAACAATTTGTTCTCTTCTGCAAATGCTAAGAGACAGATTAAGGCAATTTCCTTTTCACCTCCTTTTTTTCTTTGAGAATAGGATTTATTTTCTTTTTTCCCTCCACATTCTTGGTCCTTTGCTTGACTTGTTAGGGCTAGACAGCTGGTTGATGATACTCAGTTCTTACATGTAGTCACTGGATTTTATCCCACCCTTTTCCCTAGATTTTTTGCCTTACTTTGTAAAACTTCAGAAAAAGACACTCCACAAATTCCCTTGACAACACATGCTAAGGTTGAATGGTTTTCCCTTTCTGGAAAGTGCCACCTCAGTCAGTCACCTGAAGAGTAACAACCAGGTTGTTTTTGTCTGAACATCTGAGGATGTCAGTTATGTCCTCTTTTAGATAATCTAAAGACCCATTTCAGGTTAGTCCTCAGGCTCTAGCCATTCAATTCTTAGCTTTTTCCTGATTTCTTCTCTGAATCTTCTTCCTGATTTTTTCTCTGAATCTTCTTCTAGATGTCTACAACCTTTGAAAGGCTAAAATTGGGGCTTTCTTTATGCTAAAGTTATTTTTCATATTTAAGTTTTTTCCACATGAAATCAATCCAGTAAGGGAAATTTGCTTTTCACCAGTTAGTTCAGCTCTAGCTTTTCTAGTTAAAATCAAGGACCAGGAAGAGATACTTCTGTGACAACTTTTAATAAAAGGACATTCTTAGTCCTTCAACTTGAATGTTTTCATATGCATGAGATTGAACATTTGAGGACAGACAATATATCTCTCCTAAATATTCAGTTATAAATTACTGGTAAACTGGTGGAAAGGACCATTCCCCCACCCTTTGCTGAGAGTAATTTTATTTCAGAATCAATTTATTTCTTCTAATATATTTTGAATATTTTTTTGTGTGTTCTTGGGAAAATCAAAAGCCCTGATTCTACCTGAATTCTTTCTTTGTAGAACAGAGCAGATGACGGGGATTGTCCCAAGTATTTCATCTAGTATTGTTTTATCTTGGACTTTTTCTAGGTACCAAAAGGATAAATTTTTTTTTCTTTAGCTTTCCTAAAATTATATTTTAGTATTGAGGATTTTTTTTTTCTTGTCAGAGTATATTTCTAGCAATTCGGTAAAATGTTGTAAATCAGTCAGAGTCTTTAAAAAATTTGTCCTGCCAAGACTGAAATACATTCCTACATATTCATTTTTGAACTGATGGATGGATGACAGGCAGTACGCAGCAGGATTGAGTACTAAACGATTCTTGTGTCAGGCTTCAGAAATCTTAGCATTACGATCTGTAGCAATGAAAAGGAGTAGGAAAAGAGCAAAAGCAGAAATGTGTATGAGAATTTGGTCTTAAGTCAGAAAATAGTAGCGAAGAATTATTTTTACTAGGAGGAATAGAAAAGTAGTAAGGTTAAAAAGCTGGAATTTTTGATACCCTAATGAACAAAAAAGCTGATTATCTTCAGTTTTATTAAACAGTGAATAACCTGTTGTTTTATGCCGTGTTGAAATCTTAGAGCTTAGTTGAAGGACTGTAAAATAATTGAAAGTTTAGAAGTCTGAATTTATGAGAAAAGATGAGAAAAAGGCAAAGTGGGTTCTGATGATGACCTTCCAGCAAAAGGTAGTGTGGTTTGGCAGGAAGAGCACTGGTCTGGGAAGTAGAAGGCCTGTGCCTTATTCTACAGCTGCTCCCTGTGCTCACGTCTCCAGACAAGTTGCCTCAGCTCTTTGTGTCAAATTGTCCTTATGAGTAAAATGAAGACATTATATTGGGTGATTATTAGGGTCTCTCAGCTCAAGCATTATGATGACTTCTCATAGAGCAGGAATATAGAATGAGAAGAAATGTGCAGTTTGTCTTGGTAAGGAAAAAAAAGTATTTTTACAACTAGGAATAAAACACAGAATTTAAGGACATTTATTCAATCTATGATGTTGGCATTTGGGTTCAATGCTTATCTTTCTTTCTTTTTCTTTGCAAAGCCCATTGTGTCTTGCTTATTCTTAGCAGTGTTCAAATACCAGCTGTAAAAAGAGAAAAATTGGAATGTAAATAGAAAAATCAGTGCCAAGTACAATTTCTTCTGGGGAGTTGGGGAGTCTACCGGTTTCCTCTCAGGCTGCCCTACTTCTTCTTCTTTTTTTTTTTAGTTTGGCTTGAATGCCAATTTTGTGTGTTTCTTTGTAAATCCTGTTTGCATTTTTGCAAAAAAGTAGAAAAAAATGAAGGAGAAGTAAAACAGTTATAACTAAATGAAATTAACAGACTACCAGTACTTAAAAGCAAAATAACACAGAATTGCCTAAATCCTTAAGGAGTCCAGGAAATCAAGTAAATAATCCAGTAAATAATTAACTACTACTCACTTGGAGAATGACAAAGAGGGCTTCAGGGTTTGTTCAGCAAGGACTAGATGATCTTTAAAGTCCCAAGTAGTCCAACGGTTCCCTGACATGATTCCTACCCTCGGGGAAATCACATTTCAAGAGTGAAGGAAAAGGGAAATTTACACAAAGCCAAGGTGGTTCACTTGAAAATGACAAAAGTTATGTTTACCTCTTTGCGTGTCCGTAAACGTTATATACAATACTCTGTTTTTCCTGGGGAGTCCACTGATTGAGGTAATCTTTGTTTTCCAATTGCTTGGGAGAGTGAACCATGTTCCGAAAGCTAAACAATTAAGAAAAGGATAGCGATCAGCAAGCAAGGGATACAGTGGAGAGTGACAAATCTATAATGGGATGCTCTTGTGAACCATTTACTATTTAAGGAAATTGTTACTTTTTGAAAAATTCAGAGGCACACGTATAATAAAGTCATCAGTTAGTAGTAATTGGAATACAAATCAAAGTTAATTGCAGGGAACACCATCGCTCATTTTATCCCTACATTTTAGAAAGACTTATTTGAAAAGCATCTATTTTTAAAACTCTACTCTAAAAGCCAGCTAGTAAACTGACTCTCTAAGTCAGGGAAAGGTGGGATTCCATAGCCTGGCAAAAACACCTTGCAACTGCTGTTTCTGGGAGTTACACCTTGGGTCTGTTTGTAGGAGTGAAGAGAGAAAGAAACATTCCCTATTTGGTTCTGTACCGGTGTTTAGTGTGTACAGACTATTTTGCCAGGTGTATGAGTGAAACAAAATATGTGATACAAACACGCTTTGCCTCATGATTGCTATTATTCAGAAAGATGAAATATAGCAGCATGAGTAAGACTGGGGAATATTAACAATCTGCTTCCCAGGCAGTGAAAATATTGTCCTACATGCTGATAATGGAGGTGAATATGGTATCATAGGTAGGAGCAACAGATCGATACAATCTGGATTTTCCTTCATTTAGTTCCTTAGCTTGTGGTTAGAAGCCAGTGATATATTTTCCTGTGTCTGTTTCTCACTCCACACCTGCTCTGGGAAGCAGTTATGTTTTCCTTCCATTGCTTGGCCATGATCAGTGGGTTTCTTTAAGTCGGTAGTGAGAATATTAATCAGTCTTGGTCAGTGATTACTTTTTCTCTCCAGAGGCATCTCTCATACCGCTCATCAGTCATTTTAATTTTCTCCAGTGTTATGGAGAACACTGGGTGGTGCTGAAATTCTCCTTGTTACAGAGCATATCTGTTCAAGTTGTACCACCAGCAGGCAAGACATAAAATGCTTCCTGTTCCCTCCCTGTAAAATGCATTGTTTTCCTTCCTTCTCTCTTTCCTGTAAAATGGTAATGACATCTTTCTCTGACACTGCTCACTGAAAACACAGGTGTTTTGGTGACTGTATATACTTTAGCGCATCCCCTCCCGGACCCCAAGAATATTTAACATTTTATCATTTCCACTTTGCACTTGTTCTAGTTGTTCTACACAAAACAAATTGGTCAGGGGCAATGGCTAGTTTACCTTCTAGTGCACCCCTAAACATGCCCAGTGTTCCTCCACCACCATTCTGAATATCCCAGCAAATGAGCACATGCAGTAACTTGAAACAAAATTCTTAATATCAGTAATTTTTATCGTCTTTGATTCCCTCTATGTTACTCAGAAACCTCCACGTGACATCCAATCAATTGAAATATCTGCTCCAAAAATCATACTTATTTATTTGACATATATTTTTTTACTAAGCCAATATGTTGTTTAAGTCTATAAAGGTGACAAATACATACGACAATTAAGCTCTGACAATTAAGTTTGCGAGCTTTTTGAACAATGTTGCTAATCTTTTTTGATATCAGAGGGATTGTTCATTATGAATTTGTACCAACTGGACAAACAGTTAACCAAGTTTACTATTTGGAAGTGCTGAAAAGGCTGCGTGAAAAAGTTGGACGACCTGAACTTTTCGCCAACAACTCATGGCTCTTGCATCACGACAATGCACCAGCTCACATGACACTGTCTGTGAGGGAGTTTTTAGCCAGTAAACAAATAACTGTATTGGAACACCCTCACTACTCATCTGATCTGGCTCCCAATGACTTCTTTCTTTACCTGAAGATAAAGGAAATACTGAAAGGAAGACATTTTGATGAAATCAAAGGTAATAGGATGACAGCTCTGATGGCCATTCCAGAAAAAGAGTTCCAAAATTGCTTTGAAGGGTGGACTAGGCACTGGCATTGATGTATAGCTTCCCAAGGGGAGTACTTCAAAGGTGACCGTAGAGATGTTCAGCAATGAGGTATGTAGCACTTTTTCTAGGATGAGTTCACGAACTTAATTGTCAGACTGTGTGTGTATGTGTGTATTATTATATATACAGTATTTGTCATTATATATATATATATATATTTGTCATTATATGTATATATATATATATATATATATATATATACACAAAGTTAATTTTAGTGAACACCATTGTTCACGTTGTCTCTACATTTTAGAAAGACTTATTTTAAAAGGATCTATTTTTTAAAATCTACTCTAAAAGCCAGCTCTAGTAAACTGACTGTCTAAGTCAGGAAAGGTGGGAATCACATATACATATATATTCATATATATTCATATATATTCGTATATATTCATATATATATATATATATGTATGTATAATGGGGTTGACATCCTACTAGGAGCATGGCCATGCAAATAAATCACTAGGATATATGATGATGTGTCAAGGGCTACATGAGTGTGGCAGATACAAAATTGTATAGGAGTTCAGTAGTGCTAATGAGACATCCTGGCTGCTGTCATTAAGGAACGCTTCACAGAGAAGGTAGCATCTGATCTCAGCTGTGAACAATGAAGGGCATTGCAGTGAATGGAAATGGGAAGGGGGTTTTAGGTCAAACAAAGATGTAGAGGTATGAAAATGCTAGGTATACTCTCAGGAGAAAGGCTATGACATCTTGGAACCTCTACATCAATCTATTTAGATTAAAAGTTAAGATTGGAAAGTTTGGTATGAATTAGATTGTGGGTGACTTTGAATTCAAGGCTAAGAAGTTTAAATGTAGTTCGGGAGGCATGGAGTATGACACGATTAGACAGAAAGAATTAGGTTGGGGAGACTGTATGTAGGGACACGAGTTGCTTGCTATCGTGTTGTGTTGAGGGCTGAACCTGGGGCCTGAGCTTGGAAGATGCAGCTGGTCATGGAAAGGAGGAGACAGATGTTGAACATTCTAGAGGCAGAAGTACCAAAATGTGAGGTCCAGTTGAATAAAAAAAGAGAAGTCTGAGACACATGAGATGGAAGGTTGCATTCTGTCTTATAGGACTGGGTGTGTGAGTCTAGTTTAATGTGTATACATGTTGGGGCACAGAGGGGCCTATTTTGGAAATGAGAGCCCTACCTGCACTTCTTCAGTTGTGAAACACATCTTCTTCACACATTACATAGCTGAAATTAGAATGCCTCTTACCATCTGCGGTACATTTAATGTGAAAGTTTTTCTTGAAAAGTAGTTAATAAATTAATGGTGCATATTGAATTAATGGCATCTTATATCAAACAAATAAAGTATCAAATGTATATTATTATTGTATTAGGTTTTCCTTTCAAGCTACAAATGATTTCATACTCATTACAATTAAGCCAAACAATCCAGTAAACATAAATTACATTTAAATATTAAAAACACAGTAAATATTATTCATCAAATAGCTACATTGCCCAAAGTAAAGAATCACTGGGAGAATAAATCAACTGCCAGAGCTCTGGGAAGATTATGAATGTATTCATCAACTGCTTACTGAGCAGCTTTTATGAGAAAGTCATTCTTCTAAGTGCTAGAGGGATACAAAGATGAATGAGAAAATAATTCTGTCTTGGAGTGGGAGTGGGGCAGGTGAGCTCACAATTTATTAAGAAAGAAAAAAGGTAATTTTAGCAAGGCAAAATGTGATTCATCATAAGAGAGATCCCCAAGATGTACCTTGGATGCTCTGGGGAGGTGATGCTCATATCTGCTTAGAGGTATCAGGCAAGGCTTCATGACAGATGTGACATTTACGTAGGGCCAGGGAGAATAGGTAGGATTCCTATAGATAGAGGTGGAGTAGGTAAATTCAGGTGAACAATGTGTTGTGGAGAAAGGGAAGAGGTTGGAAAGAACCATGTGTATTCAGGGAACACCGCAGTCCAAGGTAGCTCGAGGGCAAACTCTGAGCGATCATAAGAATGATTGCAGGAAATATTTATTGAGCAATCACTATGTGCTGAGTACAGTTATGTTTTACAGTACATATTATATGTAATATAATTGATATGTGATATAATTGATATTATATATAGTATAATTGGTCCCGTTTTGTAGCTGAAGAAAATGAAGCACAGATAGTTAACTGACTTGCCCAAGCTGAACCAGTTGGCCTTACTCCTTTCACAAGCAGTAATCATGTAAGAGTGCACACAGGGATATGCAGTTATAAAAATGCTGGGTACAGACCAAGGGAGGTGCTGCAAACCATGGGAAGGAGTCTGAAATTTATTCTGTAGTGGGAATTATAGCGTTTTCTGGATTTAGAACACGATGTCATCAGTGTTTTGATGTGTGTAATGGAATTGGATTATAATGGTCTTTAAAAACATGGTACCAGAAGAGTATAGGTTGTGTGTCAAATTCTAGCATCCTGCAGGGGACTTTAAAAACCCTTAACTTTTTATAAGACTTTACATTATCAAAGATCTTTTTCATTTTTGATGCCATTTATTTTGATCTTCACAATGATGTAGCATTTCTCCCTGCACTGGGTATATTGGGAAGCATACTCCAAACTGGCACTGACCTTGCCAAAGCCTTAGGGCTAGTAGGTGGTAGAGCGAGGGAAGGAAACAAGACCTTCTGGAGTCTACATCGTTGCTGCTTTTACTCAATCTTCTCTTTTTTTCTTTGGTCTTATCTCAACAGTCTGCTTTTTCCAAACAGAGGTATAAATGGGCATACATATGGTAAATGATGGGTTTGTTCAACACTGGAAATAAGTACCCCTAAGTACAATTTTTATCTGACAAGAGAAATGGGCCATCCTCTGGTTCATAATGGCAGGACCCCATGGTCAGGTGGCCAGGGAGGCAGTAGCTTCAGTATTTTTCCATTGGTGAGGAGGAAGCACTCCCAGCTGGCAGCCTCTGGAAACTCAGTGTCAGGACTTCATGGCAATTTATCCAGGCTTCTGGTTTGGGAACGAGGCCAGCTGTCCAGCTATCTTAGATTAAATAATTCATTACATAACTTTTTGCCCCTCCCCTCAGCTTATTAGTAAAGTAGAATGTTCACAGTTCTTGGCTAAAGAGGAAGTATCACTGATTCTAAATTTAGCAAAATTCGTTGTCATATACCGTGTTTCCCCCAAAATAAGATCTAGCCGGACAATCAGCTCTAATGCGTCTTTTGGAGCAAAAATGAATACAAGACCCAGTTTTATATTATATTATATTATATTATATTATATTATATTATATTATATTATATTATATTATATTATATTATACCCAGTCTTATTTTACTATAAGACCGGGTCTTATATTAATTTTTGCTCCAAAAGATGCACTAGAGCTGATTGTCTGGCTACGTCTTATTTTAGGAGAAACATGGTATTTGTATATAAAATTTCAATAGTTGTTATTTCAAAGAACTTCCACTGTGTTTTGCGTCAATATCCCGACCAAAGAGGTGCTGAATAATCACCTGCTCTTGAGATTGACCGCAAATTACACTTTTATTATTGTCATAATATCTCTAAATGTAAGGAAGAATGGATATTGTGTGGGTTTTCTAGGGCTGATGTGACAAATTACCACAAACTTAGTGGCTTAAAACAACACAATTTTTTCCCTCACAGTTCTAGAAGTCTGAAATCAAGGTTGTCCTCAGGTCCACACTCCATCTGAGACTCTAGGTAGAATCCTTCCTTTCTTGCTGGTG
This sequence comes from Rhinolophus ferrumequinum, assembly GCF_004115265.2. Lineage (NCBI taxonomy): Eukaryota > Metazoa > Chordata > Mammalia > Chiroptera > Rhinolophidae > Rhinolophus > Rhinolophus ferrumequinum. Next base: position 64,354,431 of record NC_046291.1, read on the forward strand.
GCCACTGATCTTTGATGTTTCTTGGTTTGCGTTAGTAAAGCTTACAATCCCACGTCTGTCTACGTCCTCACACTGTATTCTTCCTGTATGTCTGTCTTCGACATGGCACTTTGTTCTTATAAGGACACCAATCATAATTTTGGATTAGGCCACTCACTCTAAGTCCTCATCTTAACTTGATTACATCTGCAAAGACCCTATTTCCAAGTAAGGTTAAGCTCACAGGTACCAGGGGTTAGGACTTCAACATATTTTTGGGGAGACACAAAAGCCTTCACCTATAGAAAGCAATAATTGGCACTATTCTTTTTATTATGCTTAACTTTATGCAGATCATCATCACTTTTTTCTGGATTTTAAACTTCTCAGGGGTATGAGCTGAACTACAGTAGAGAAAATACTTTGTCCCTCTTTGGTAAATCCAGAGTATTTGTTAGAATATTTGTTTTAATTGCTATCATACTGAGACTTTTTTCTTTCTCTCTCTCTCTCTCTTTCCTACTGGATTCTGATCTCCATGAGGGCAGGGGTTGTCCACAGTATTAGCACAATGATGGAAATATTGCACAGTGGTTAAACTTGTCATCCTTGGAGATGGATGATGGGGATTCTAATCTTGGCTGTCCTAGGAATTAGCTGCATAATGTTAAGCAAATGTGTGAGCCTCACTACCCTCATCTGGAAAACAATGATAAATATAATACTATTCTCAAGGTTTTACGAGATTAAATACTTTTAGCACATTGACTAGCTGTTACTATGATTATATACTCAGTAAATGCTTGTAGAATTTAATTGAAGGAAAACAAGTAGTCTAGTCATAGCTCCGCCATTAAATTACTCTATGTCTGTGGCAAAACTGCTACAATTTCTAGGCCATAGTTCTTTCACCGAAAAATTAAGGAAGTTAGAAGAGAGGACCCTGAGGTTCCTTCTGGCTAAAATAATGTAAATGCAGCTAAGATCTTCTTCTGACTTCAAGGACATTTATGTTATGTATGGACATTTCCATATATAATTTATTCCATTCATTACTGAAGACCCTCACTACTTGTATTGTATCTTTATTTGACTTTTTAATTTTAATTCAGTGAAGTTAAGAACTATTTATTGATGTTCAATGTCAGTCAGGTTCTGTGCTAAGTTATGGATACATAGAAATTACCAATGTACTATTTTTACCTGTATTAATTATATTTGAATTCAAAGAAACTGAGATTTCGTGCCATTTAAAAAATTTTAAATAGTCAGGGATAGAAATAAAATAAAGAATTCTAATATTCTAATAAGTTATTGCTCTTCTGTAGTTTATTCTAGTGCGCCTGTTTGTATACACACACACACACACACACACACACACATACACACTTTTCTAGACTCTGAGAACAAAATGGAGAGGTGAGGAGCATTCCACTAGTTGCTTTCCACTGATCTTTCTCTGCTGATCCTCTTAGTTTGTTAAAGGCAAGTCCCATACAAGTTGTAGGAACAATCCAGGCAGCTCTGGGTAATGAGCAGATTGGAGGGACACCAATCCAGGAACTCCAAGGTGAAGGCTCTCTCCTGAGCTGTTCCATGTGGATGTGGCTTGTTTAACACTTTTATCCATTCAGTGGGGAAGAGTTCGGACCTAACTAGTACATAATATTTGAGAAGAGATTTGAAGAGAGATAGAGATGGAGAGAAAGAGAGACAGAGAGAGAGAGAGACAGAGACAGAGACAGAGACAGGGAGAGACAGAGAGAGAACAAGATAAGATGGGGGAGCAGTGTTTCCAGCTGAGGGAAATGTGAGTACAAAAGCCCTGAGGAGGAACTGCTTTCTTTTGGAGGGTTAGAAGGAAGGCCAGCATGACCAGGATGTGGTATACTTTGAGGTCATTTGTTCTACTAGAACATTCAGGACGTCAAACAACAGGCCAAGGAGTTTGGATTTGATTCAAAGGCCAGGGGGAAATCACCTAGATCTCACGTGGGTGTTTTGTTGGTCCAGCTATTTGCACAAAATTCCAGTCCCAAACAGGTTTCTTGCTTTCTAAGAAGTTACCTTCTAAAACCTTAAAGCCCTTCTGAATTCTATGGGGTGGCGTTACCCAGACCCATTGTGCAAGTTAAGTAAGAGCTGATCACAGAGGGTGACACAGGGTATTAGCTAAGGGAAATGGAAAGAGTGCCGTCACTTGTTTATCTTAAATTTTGATAAGAGACTTGAATTTTGAAATGGAAGTCGGTATGTGGTGGGGGAAGGGAGGGGTAATAAATGACTAAGGAGAACTGAATTAGGCAGTTGAGAACTGCTTTGAAAAAACAGTGGATTTCAATAGGACAAACCAATGCCCTTTACCTCCATAAAAATTAGTGGCCCATGATTGTGTTACTCTCCTTTCCTATACTATTTTGTGGAGACTTTCAGCAGTCTTTTTTGAGGAGGAATTTTACTTAGTTGAAAGAAAATAATGAAGAAATATGAAAGAATTACCTAAAAAGATGAAAAAAAATCCCATTAAAATGTAAAAGTCTTACGCTATAAACAAACACCAAACGTCCAGTGGATAGACTGAAAATTTTCATTAGTAAGCATGAACAGAAGTATGACTACTTATAAAGTCATAAGATATTTTTAACAGCAAAATGTGATTGGCTTTTAAAAATTCTCTGTGAATTACTAGCATTTTTAAAGCTAATAAAATAATGTATGAATGAATATTATTATAAAAGATTAAAACCATATATGAAATAATTTTTGAATATCTTCCTTCACACCACTCCCCTCTTTTTTCCACAACTCCTTCAAAGGCAATCACTATTATCAGGTTGACATATATCTGTGCCCTCTTTTTTTATGTCTATACATGTTAGTGTACGTATACATATGTGACCTTTCTTTCGAAAGAAAGCATAAATGGGATCATATTATGCATTTTGTTCTATCTTTTCCCTACGTTGTCTTAAAGATCTTTATGCATCTAATTGTTTATTTTATACCTTCTAATGGGTACAGAGTATTAAACTGACTTAAATTATCATAAATTATTTAGCCACTTCTCAATTGATATACATTTAAAACTCCTACTTTTCACACTTAAAAAAATGCCACAAGAAGCATTCTTGTACTGTTTTCTGCACATGTAAGAGTGCTTCTGCAGGGTAAATTCTTAAAAGTAGAATTCCAGGTATGCATGTTTTAAATTTCAACATTGTCAAATTATCCACTAATGAAGCTTTATTGGTTTATATTCCTACAAACTTCTAAGAGCCCATTTACTTGTAACTTCACCAATACTGTATATCACCAATTTTTATTTTTTGTTCATTTGGTGGACAAAAATTAGTATCTAAGTGTTGGTTCAAGTTTTACTTTCCTGATTACTGATAAGTTTGAGCATCCTTTAATAAATGTATTGATTAATATTTCTTCTATAAATTATCTGCTCATAACCTTTGCTCATTTAAAAATACTTTTATGGAAAGTATAATTTTAAGAACTCTTTATATATTATGGTCTTTAATCAAATGTGTATTACAAACAATTTCTTGCTATATGTCACTTGGCTTTAACCTATGTATATATTGCTTTCATTGAACAGAAGTTTTTCATCATTATGTTGTTAATGCTCTCTGGATTTTTATGTATTGTTAGGAAAGTCCTTCCCAACCTAATTTTACTAAAATATTCTGTATTTTCTGATATATATAATTATTTTGACATTTAACTCATTATGCCACCTGGAATCTATTATTATATTGTAGTAAGAGCCTATGACTTAATTTCTTTCCCAAACAGGTTACCATGGATTGGACATGGATATGTTTTGGAATTCTCTATTCATTTGACAATATTCTTTTTCTTGACCTATTCTATTTGACAATACAGTTCCAACTCTTATAATATTTTTTGACCCCCAAGTAAGGTAATTTTCTCAATGTCCTTCCTCACCTCCATCCTCTGCCACTTTTATTTTCAAATTATTCTTGGCTAGTCTTGTGCCCTTTATTTTTCAGACAAGTGTAAGAATGTATTTCAAATTTTATCAAGAAACAGACAAACAAATAAATAAAATCTGTGGGTGTTTTGATTTGTAGTACATTAATAATTTAGAAAATGTGGGGATAATAGACATCTTTTTCAAGAAGGACTCTTCTCATGGGAACATGATATTTCTTTTCCTTAGTCTGGAGTTTATAATGTTCATAATATCTTAAAAATGCTAGCTAGGTTCATTCCTTTTTTATGACTTTTGTGTTATTTTGATAGTTTTATTTTCCCCGCTATCACCAGTTCTTGTGATCCATTGCTGCTATTTGAGAAATTTATTTATTTTTATATGTGTCCATTGAATCCTATACTTAGGAAAACTGTCTTATGAAATCTGTTCTTTAGTGGATTGTCTTGGATATTCTAGTTATGCAACCGTATCACCAACAAACCTTACAAGTTTTTCTCTTTCTTTACAAATTCTACACTTCTTATTTGTGATGTGGAGTAAAACAGTGACAAATGGTGAGAGTTATTGTCATCACTGCCTTCCTTCTCCTATAATGGAAACACATTTCAACTTGAAGGATGATACTTAGTGGGTGTTTCTGGCAGATACCCTTCATTATGTTAAGAAAGTTTTCCTTCTATCCCTAGCTAACTTGGGATTTTTCAAAGCAAAGATGAATCTTGATAGCTTTAGCATCTATTGCATTGATTTTTTTCTTTCTTTGTGTTAATATTTTATATTCTAATGTTGAACTACCTTTGTATTCCTGGGATACACCCTACTTGGTTGAGAGGCATCATTTTTCATACAATAATGGACACAATTTGCTATTTAAAGTAAGACAGTTGTATCAGAAGTAATAAATGAGATTGTCTTAATTTCCTCCCTCCTTCTGCTTCCTTCCTTCCTTTTATTCCTTCCTTCCTTCCTTGCTTCCTTGCTTCCTTCCTTCCTTCCTCCCCTCTATATCTAGTTTAGGATCAGATTTGTTAGCTTTACTGTGTTTTATGCTGTGGGATAATTAATATAAGACTTATCCCTATCTTGAAATTTTGATATAAAACTGATAAAACCATCTGGATCTCTCATGACCTTTGACTACTTTCTCCATTTTTTCTATAATTTTTGGTCTCTTCATGATTTCTACTTCATCTGTCTCTGTCTCTGTCTCTCTCTCACACACAGGTAACTTATTGATAACCATTTTATTTTATTGTCCAAATGTTTAAGATCCTGCTCTTTCACTTAAATGGATTTGAATGAACTCATTTCAATAAGTTCCCCTATATTCAAGTGGAAACAACTCACTTTATTAAATTTATATTAGTAGGCTTGGCTGATATTATTTATTTATTTTATGGTTGTTATGGAGGTAAAAATATGTTTCTTGATCTTTATGTTTATACTTGGTTGGACATATTCCTAAATACTTTACTAATCAAGTAACTTTAAAAAAAATAGCTACTTTCTTTTTTTGTAAGATAATAGTCCTCAAGCAAAGTCAATAAAATACTCTGGTAATAAGTGGCCAATGAATAATATTTCTCTTAGAGCCTCAATCTTTTTTTGAAAGTCATCTCCATAACGTAAAATAATTATCTTAGGGTGAAAATTTACTTCAGTTAAACTCTTTCCACTTTTGTCTTAATAAATTCATGAAGAAAAATTGCTTTAAAAGAGGTTTAGACAAATCCAGAATTAGGGATCCTTTGACTACTGATTGTACTAGTTACTTTGTGTTTATGCTTAAAGAGAGTTTTTACTATTAAGGTGTTACCCCTCCAAAAGAGCCATGTCTGTGGAGATTGGGGAACTCATTAGCGATGCTTTCCCACAGAGGGACTTAGTAGGCTGTTTCACTTGCACAGGGTTTGTTGATTCTTTTTTGTCTTTTATAAGCCTGTTGTTCTGATTCATCTTTACTTTGTAGTCCAAGGAAACCATATGGTATGAGGAGGAATATAATATAAAACAATTAAAAGCAGAGCTACTGTGGCTGAATCCATTGCTCGGGCTCTCAGAATCCTTCTCCCGTGCTTTCTTTCTCCTCCTCTTCCCCAGGTAACTCAGAGGATCTCCTTGCATTCTGAGGAGTGCAGTTTTAAAATTAGTGTAGAGACTGTCTCCTAAAAACTCAAACAACTCCTGTGCACCTGCAAAGCATTTTGTATAATATAAATACATTGACAAGTCCACAGACAAAAGCCATTTTAACAACCTACTCACATCCAGATCATCTCCAAGGGCCCCACCTATTACTTTAAACCTTCAACATGAGCCCTCTTAGAGATCCATCTCTTTCCTAGGCCTATCATGTTCAGAGTACTCTCCCTGAACCCAAAGTGGATAAAAAAGTAAGCACAATTTTTAAAAGTGCAGTTAATAATGTTTCTATGTGATAAATACACAAAATGAATGTATGAAAATATTTACTTTCGCATTTAAATGAAGGCTTGAAAATACTTTACTAAGCGGATTCATGAAAAACTGATCTAGATAATCTGCTTAAGGCCCCAGGTGAATTTAGTGGCTTAATCTCTTGGGTGATATTGTAATCTATTCATACCGTCGTGGTTTGATTGAATTAAACTTCAGCAGTTCAGAAAATTGTTTCCTTGTATTAAAAACATAATGGATATGATTTATTGTTACCTATTATTTTATTAGGTTTAAAGTTTTGTGTGTATGTGCTGTTTTAAATATGTATGGCACAACTGTGAGCTAATATTTGGTTTGCATTCACATTAGGATTTCTAATACAGGGACTTCATGACTTCTGTTTCTTTTATTCCCCTTTCCTGAGCTGACAATTTTTCAGATCCAGTCCTGATTGTAGAATTTTACTTTACCCCTTTCTGAAGAAGACTACTTCTTTTTGGGGAATGCTCTCAGAATCCCAATAACCCACACTGAGTGTTCGAGGAAGATGTAGACACCCATTCACCAGCCCGAATAAGGTGAGAATAGGACAGAGCAGTTGTCACAGTTAGCGGGCTTTGTGAGAGTAACCTTACCAAATTATATTTACCTTATATGAATTCAAGCATAAAATATTCAAATATTATTTCTGTGACTTGAATCCGTATTCTCCATCAGTCTAAGGAGCCAAATAAAGACTTCCCGTGCCAATAAAGGCAAAAGCCAAAATAAAGTGAATAAACAAACCAACAAACCAAAACAAAACAAAACCCTGTAATATTCCAGGAAGCCAAATAAAGTGTTCTTGTGCAAATAAAGGCAAATAGCCAAAATAAAACAAACAAAATACTCAACAACTATCTTAAAATCAGAAGGATACAGATGGTTCCTTATTTATTGAGCAATCACTTACCCTGTGTTTACTCTAATGAATAGATGAGTTGGGCTAATGGTAACCCCGAAACTTCAGACATTGGCTCTGACAATGCTTTGCAAGCATGCCTTGGTACATTACAGCAAAGATTTTCACATGTATTCTACCTCTAGACTACTCTGGGGTGGATGAGAACATCCTTGTCGCATGTATGAACATATGGTAATGGATAGGGCAGTTCATATAGAATTAAAGTCGTTTTCTTTAAAGTTTTTCCTTTAAAGTTTTTCCTTCTTATTACTTAAAACAAAACTCCATAGTAATAGTTTACTTGTACCAAGTGCTATGCGTGGACTATTTTATTTCTCCCTACATGTTTTTGTTTTAGATATGTGAAAGCTGAAATTTAGAGAGTATGTTAGTCAACTCGGACGAATACCATAATGCCATAATGACAAATGCCATAGACAGGATAGTTTAAACAACATACATTTATTTTATTATAGTTCTGGAGGCTGGAAGTCCAAGATCAAGATGCTAGCCGATTGGGTTCGTGGAGAGAGCCCTCTTGCTTGATTGCAGACAGCCCTTTCTTCCTGTGTCCTCAGATGGCAGAGAGACAGGGAGTGAGAGCATGATCGAGCACACTAGCTCTCTAGCGTCTCTTATAAGGACACTAATCCTATTGGATCATGGCTCCACCCTGTGACTTCATTTAACCTTAATTACCTCCTGATAGACCATATTTCCAAATATAGTCACATTGGGGCTTAGGGCTTTGACATATGACTTTTGAGGGGCACCATTCACTCCACAGCAGAGAGGTTAAGTGACTTTCATAGGGTTGTGCCATTGAAACAGCAGAACCAGTATTTGAATCCAAGTAGTTTGGTACTAGAACACCTGCCATCTACCTTCTTACAGCTGTCTAAGAGTCTTGTGGATGACTATAAAGTTGGCCAAAGTTGTCTTCTAGACTCTCCTACCTTTCTTTCTATGTTTCACACTCTATGCATACCTCTCTCACTTGCTTCCATCAAATCTTCCCCATGTTTCAACTCTACAGAGTTCATCTAATTTGTACTAACGATTAATTAATTAGAAGAGTGTTTGCTTATTTATGAACAAAATGCCCCAGATCAGAAGACTATCCCCTCCCCCACAATAATGAGCTACACAATAATGAGATTTTGGAATACACAGTAGACAGATTTTAAAAGAGATTCTGTCTTCATCACTCCCATTACTCTCTACAGATGATTATAGCACTTTAGAGTATGGGTCCATGGTACAAAAATTTTCTACAATTTAATTTTTCTTCTTTGACACTTTAAAACAATATTGTTCAATTCATTTTGTTAAATATCTATTGCTCCACCCTCTTTCTTTTATTAACAAACATTTATTGAATACTTTCTATATGTAGGAAATGAGAGTATAATTTAAAGATAAGAGATGGCCCTTGGTCTCAAGATAATTAGAGGAAATTAGACATTGTAGAAACAGACTGTGTACAATTAATTATAATCTAAGTATAATATGTTAAGTCTAAAAAGAAAGATCTGAAAAAGGTGATATGAAATTTCACAGACTAAAGTTAAATAAGAACTTGGAATTCTTTTTTTTAAATTTTATTTTATGGACAATGAGGTACACCTGAAATCTTTTGAGTATGTACATAGGTTGATCTGATTTATTTTCAGAATCACCTTTATAAAATAAGGGAAAGGATGAAGGGAAAGAGAGTTCAGGCTATTATAATTGTCCTAAGGTAAATTCTACAGAAAAAAGAACTTGCAAATAGTAGAACATCTTTGTGAGTCAAGTATTTGAGGCTTGAAGTCACATTTGTATGAAAGGGTTAGTGTTACCCTACATTTTATCACAAAGGATAATTTTGATCGGGGGTGTTATTCAAAAAATTTAATAACTGGTATGACACAGGCCCTGACAATCAGAACAGGAAACTAACCAATCAAAATAGACCAGATTATAAATATATAACAAGTGCGATTATGCTGGTATGTATGTACTGGCTGAATATCTGATTTGACTCTGATTTTACAGTCATGTACCTCATGATGTGAAAGATTCTACTTGTTAAACACATTTTGTAAATTAAGTAAAAATAATTTATTTTCCAATTTCTTATTTAAAAAATAGACTTCTATAACTTATGTTAGCTTAAGATTAGTATGACACACTAAATCCATACAATTTTAACAATCTTCTCTAAAACTTGTTTGTCAGTTCGTTCATGTGGCTTAACATCAGGCAAGTCTATAATTTCTATTTGGTATTTTGAAATATTAAAATGTTATATAACTTTATTAAATTCCTAGGGGATAGATAGACTGCTGTCCTTAATACTGTTGATTTAAGTCATAGCCTGGAGATGTTTTTAAAATCAGTGTCTCTCTCTCTCTCTCTCTTTCTACACACATATAAACAAGTATTACACAAATGTCTTTATAATTGACATATTCTTTAGTTGCCCAAGTCTCTACCACTCCCTTTTGTTTTACACATTTATGTTATATTCTTTTACCCACCTGGTCCCTGAAGGCATATGTATTTGTAATCCCTGATTTGGATCTTTATATGTTTTTGGAGACATCATTTTGTTCAAGTCATAATCCAATGCCAATAGTAATGAGTCATGCTGTGGTAGGGTTTTAAAAATGCCTGAGGTAGCTCCATCTTTGGAAGCACTGTTAACTCAGAAGATTTTATTACTTTTACATTTGGCAGGTTCCGCTTGAGCTGAATTCACCTTGACTTCCATTTTAGTTCAAAGACTTTCTAATGCTTTTAAATTCTACTAGTCACCTTCAAAATGAGTTTGAAAATCACAGTTGACTTTTTAGACTACGTAAAACTCTTTTTGATTTTTTAATTTTTGTTTTGATTATTCTTTTTGATTTCTGTTTTGATTCTTCCTTCTACTTGTGTCCCCTGCTCCTCCTCTGAAACCAGTTCTCTGAAAACTGCATGTCCCCCAAACCTGCCCAAAAATCATCTGTGATCTTGAGTACTTCATGACGGTGATCTTCGCCCATATTCACATGCAGAAACCACTGGCAACATTCTTGTGCCACCGTGGTTAACTTGTTACCTTCTTGCCCTCTTTGTTTCTCCCCTGTGACCACATGCTGATGCTGCAGCAAAGTCCACTCTAAAATATGGCCAACTTCGTGTTCTAAATGGGTAGGTCTTCCCCTCCCCTTGTTCCTGGTAAAGATGATGGATAATTTTAGCCAGGATGAAGTCTTAGAAGGGCAACCAGGAGAATGCTGAATGGTTACAGCCCAAATGGCAGATATAATGTCTTTTTGATGAACATTAATGAGCTTCAGAGTACTTCGGGGAAAGTACATTACAAGGACTTTGTGAGAGAACATTGTGACCGGACCCTGTAATTTTTGCTTGTAGTCATGAGAACTGAATGTTCGCACATGCTGGCTTTTACATAGCACTGCTCGTATTAAGTAGGAAAATGGATGGGAAACAAATGGCAGAACTTGGGGAAGTTTTTCTTTCTTCCTTTCAAAAAAAAAAAAGGCAGATGGTGTTTTGAACACAACTTGCCATAGAACATGAATGCATAAGAGTTCTGGCTGCCTGAAGGAGAATTAAAAAAGTCGATTATTTTTTAATGGTAAAAACTAGCTTTAGGTTCACTCAGGGGCTCAAAGAAAAACAGCACTGAGAAATGGGAGTGAACTGAAAGATAGCGTTTGTGTAACACGTACCTCAAACCACAGAAGTCACATGGGCTCTTTCTGCTTTTCTACTTCTGATTACTTGTCAAAGGGCTATACTTTTAGCTTCCCCCATCCTGCAAGGCCATTCAGCCATGTGCCAGCTGGAGTAATCTTTATTCACCATGTCTTTACAAAGGCTCATGCAACAGAGCAGCAATGGCAATTTGGTGGACTACTGCTCTGGTCCATCGTACAGCTCTTATTCCATGCTCCCAGGCAGCTTTTCGATGGATGATAATAGAAGGATTCAAATGCTGGCAGACACGGTGGCTACTTTGCCTCGGGGACGAAAGCAGGTATGATTGCTATTATGTACCTTTTAGAGTGTTTATGTTCTCTTGAGAGCAGAGTGATACGTTTGTCTGCCTTCACACTAAAAATCCTATTTTAGAGGCTTTGGAATTAATTACTAAGAGTATGGGTGAGAGAGAAGGTGAGGAGCCCAGAGACCTTGTGTACTAGTTCAAAGATTTAAGACCATGCTAAAACTTTTTTTTCAAGGCAAAACTTAAACAAAGCTTGTTTTGCTAGTTTGGAGAGGTGTTCGGGTAAAACGAAAATCATTAAGCACGTCAGACTTGAAGATGGTGAATATAGACACAATCAGTTTGAGATTTATTGATTTTTACCCCATACCCGGTATGTCTCCCATTGATTCTTTCCTTCCCAGCCTCGCTCTCTGTGTTTGATAGTCATTTCAGTTCATAATCAATTGAGAGTATGTTTTTTTTGAGGACAAATTTTGTGGACTAAATTATTTTCAGCTTTGAGGCATGGGCCCATACCTCATGCTATGGAGAAGACTTTTATTGGATAAGTGAGTGCTGATTGAACAACACACGGCCACTTGATAGCTGTGGGATCTTGAGCACAGGTTTCTTTTTTCTAAAGTGAAAGTAATAGAAACACCCTGTGGGGCTCTTTTGCTGCTTAAGTGAGGAAAACGGTGCAGTGCTTAACACAGAGATTGATATGTAGTATATGCTCAATAATTATGCTATTATTTTTACTGCAATATATTTCTCTAGTGAGGAAAACTCATTTGGAAAAACCTATGCCCACATAAGTTTATTGTGAATTGTTTTATTCTTTGACTTCCAATTTGTAAAAAACAAAAAACAACCAAAAAAAAAAAAACAAACAAAAAAACTGTAACACCTCTTCAGTTATATATAACTTGCAATAATGCCTCAATACATATGTGAATGTAGATGCAGAACTTGTACAGAAAGTATTTACAATTAAAGTATGAATGTTTGCCCTTAAACCTTGCATGTACCTCATGTGCTCCACTTAAGCCTTTGAATTTCAGGATTAGACAGTTAGAGCACAGTGGGCGAGTAGTGGTATTTTCTCAGTGATGTACATAGCTAATTCCTTGGTATTTTTCATAATGAAGATAAGGCCATAATTGGCCATGGTTTGTATCATCAATCTTTTTCAATCCCAAACTGCTTTTATGATGTTAAGTTTTATGTAGTGATGAATTTGTCTATCAATTTACTACCAGTCTGAAAATAAAGCAACTCTGGAAAGCACCAAAATCTTTATTCAGTTTTCAGATGTAGAGCAGTGCAGGAGGTACACAGATGAGAATACGCTTCCCGCCCTAATTGGGTTAACACTTAAGTAGACAGAATGAATAGATGTTATGCAAAGTAGAAAACATAAATGCTTGAATCCAAGTACATGTCTTTGGATGCAACCTTGGAGAGAGATTCCAGATATTGAAAGGTATTCCAGAATAAGGGAATTAATAAATGCGGAGGCACCGATCTTGGGACCTGTAGGGCAGGTTTAGGTAATAGCACATTATTGCATCAGAAGAGCCAGTGTCTGTGTGAGAAGGAAGGGGAAGCCTCAGAGCCGGGCTGCTTTACGAAACACTTGGACATTTCCCCTAAGGAAGCAGTAATTTGTCCAGCACAGGGAGCCACTGAGCATGTTTGAGCAGTAGCAGGTTTTAGGAACCTTATTCTAGAAATGTGGTGTGTCTGCAAGTGGGTAGAGACTATGGTGAGGGAGCAACTTTTGCAGTAGTTGGAGAAAGAGGAAAAAGAGGGAATGGAGAGGAGACCAAAAGACGTCAATACGAAAGGCAATGAAGACACAGGAGTGACATCTGGTTTTTAAGCCCAAGTGAAAATAGCATGAACTGAAAAAAGGCAATCATTAAGGAGGTTATTGGAAGAAGGTAATGAGAGGGCTTTAGGCATATGAAATGCACACACGTGTGTGTGTGTGTGTGTTATACCTGTGTATAATATATATATATGTATATATATATATATATATACACACACAAACACATATATACACACACATTCCCACAGCAGTTAATTATTTGAATGTTCTTATCTTTTCTAGGTCTTCTCTTCCCCTCTTTTCTCATATTCTTCCCTATGGTAGACTCCTCCTATTCAGACAGATTTTTCTTACTGTTTTGAGAATTAGTTTAAGAAAAAAAGGCAAAATGAAACCTCTTTTTTGTGATACTTCTGATTCTATACAATTATCATCAACGAAACTTGAGGGAAAGTCTATCCCAACATTTCACAATTTTCCAAATGGATGTTCATTTCTTTTGACGGGTTTTTAGAGAATAATCAGTCATTTGGCACTGAATGCACTGCAGGCAACAAGATCTCTGTAAGGCAAACACATGAGCAGGTGTTTCTCTGCCCACTGTTATTTTCAACCCTTTCAGGGCTGACGTCAACAATTCATACTTCTTGTTATTGTTGGCTTTGGTTTCTGCAAAGCTGTATCTGGTTAGCCTGTAGTTTCAGATTAATCTGCAGAATCATTTGGATGTTCACACGAAGAATTATTTAAAAATAGATTTCTGTGTGAGCATATTATCAGAATACCTGCATTTGTAGGAGGTGACAGACACTGAGTACAGCTCCTGCTTCTGAACATAGTTTTAGAATAAAAAAAATAGCTGCAATGGAAAACACTCTAGGAAGGAGACTGGGGGAAATAAGGATAGTCTTTATAAACGTTGTAATGTTCAAGGACTAGTGGCTGTACCCTACTGCCTGCCCACTCTTCTAAGGGCAGTAAGTTGCTCTTGGAAAAGTTTTTACCAAATGCTGTAATGAGACCAGGGACCTGACAGGTGTGAAGCTTGAATGTGCATCTGGGCACCACACACTGACTCCATTTGCCTGATTTCATTTTGGTCATCAAATTACCTTTGACCCTTGAACAACACAGGGGTTAGGGGTGCTGACACCCCATGCAGTTGAAAATCCATGGATAAAGTTTGACTCCTCCAAAACAACTACTAATAGCCTGCTGTTGCTCGGTAGCATTACCAATAACATAAACAGTCAATTAACAGGTTTTGTAATACGTTATATGTATTATTTACTGGATTCTCACAATAAAATAAGCTAGAGGAAAGAAAATATTAAGAGAATCTTAAGGAAGAGAAAAAAACGTTTACAATACAGTGTATTTATTTAAAAAAAATCCACATAAGTGAAACTGCACAGTTCAAACTCATGTTGTTCAAGGGTCAACTGTCCTACTAAATAGACGATTTCTGGAAGGGTAATATTACTTAAAATCTCAGCTTTGGAATATTGTGTTCAACTCTGTAATGCATGTATTTCTGGGATGGAATCTGCCCTTCAGGAGCCTTGCTATTATTTCTGGCCATATACCCATCTGTTACCAAAACTCTTAAGTGCTCCTAACGACAAGATGTTTTGCTAATTTAATGACTACTTTTAGGTAGAAAACTCTGTTAATTTCACCACAAAAGAATTTGAAAAATATCCTCTAATCCATATTGTGGCATGCTAGGAGTCAATCTCCAACAATTTTTCTTGGAGAAGTTCATGAGCCCACAGTGCAACTTCCCTGGGAAGCAGCAAACCTTCTTTAGGTTCCTTAAGGGCACTTATAAGTTAAGCAATTGAGTTCAGCTCCTTTATTTCATTGTGTCTTAGAATCATCTATGCAGCCCTGCTCTCCTAAGAATCCTGATATAAAAGGGAAAAGGAAAAAAGCTGTATTCATGAAACAACTGGGGAGAGTGAGGCAAAGGACTGGAAGGGGAGTAGAGGACATGATTTGGGGACTTTGGAAACCAACAAAAACGAAAAAAAACTCACCCCTGCATAAGTATCTCTTCCCTCTTCCCCAATACTTTCAGGAAATGTGTACACAGAGTGGGGACCAGGAAGTGCCAATCTGTTACTTAACAGCAGAAGTGGCTACAGTGTTGACCTTTGAGCTCCTCTGAGCCAGGCAGGCTATATGGCTGAGCGGCAGATTATCACGATGTTTTGCAAACTGACAGATGAAGTATTTCGTCTTGGTTTCCCTCTAAAGACGGACACTGAATCACTGGATAGCAGGAAAAATTATGTTTTGAATATTAATGCCTGATTATTAAGTCATCTGACTAAAAACAAAAGAAGAGGCATCATAAATAACCCCAGGCATCTTTATGCTAGTGGCTTGCAAGGGGTTAAGGAGACTTGTGTACTCAACAGTCATAACTAAATGTGTAGTTTGCAGGCCTGCCAAATTGCTAAACCCAAATTTCTCATATTAGATAATGTGTCATAAAAGACAGCTGTTGCCAGCATATGCTAGTCATTGCACACCAGTTCCTCATTCATGAGTTTTGGTGCCATCACTAAGGGCTCTGGGAGGGCAGTCTGGGAGCAGAGGCTCCACTGGTTAGATCCTAGAATAGGGCTGCTCACTTTAGGGAAAGGGTTGCAGGAAAAACTTTTTTTCCAAAGTGTAAGACCTTTGGTAAGACCTTAGACATACTTCTTTTCACTGAGGCAAATAGTTTGGTGCAAGCAAGGCGGAACCCTGAGAACATTCCTTTTCCACATCGCCTGCCTGACAGCCCAGACCAAAAACAAGTAGGCTTTGTGTCAAGATGTGGCACGTGTCAGAGACTTTGATGGTGCCTAATTTATTTAAATTGTTTTTTATTTAAATGTTAGGTGCCTAAGACAGGCCATTGCTCATTTATAAATTATAAAACTAATTCATAATTTGACTTAGTCTAATTTTTGTGTGTGTCAGTGATACCCCAAATCAGTCAGTTCACAGGTATTATCTGCTATGCATCTCACGTTGTGCTAGGCAAATATTTTCATTTTCAACTAGTCAATTAATTAGATAGATAGAAAGGTAAGGAGGAGAGAGGTGGGGGAATTTCCTTCTCTATAGAGGTCTTGGATTTGTCTTGTGAATTTGAAATATTTTAGATTTGATATATCTACAAAAATTACGTTTTGAATATTAACGCCTGATGATTGATTTAGAAGGTAGGTTGAGGATGCACCACATGAAATCTTGAAGTTTCCATCAATGTTATGCTTATCTGCCTAGCAAAAGTGCATTTTAAATTGCTGAGGAAAAGCTCAGACTTGTAATAATTCATTAATTCTTACTGCCATTCACTCATTTAGCAGTTATGTATTAAGGCATTACTAACTCTGTTTTCTATTAATCTTTTTTTCATGGTTCTTGCTCTTTTTGGATTGAAATTTTTTTTTCGTTCTTGTTTGTTTTCATTTTTAATCTCGCTACATGTTTAAGATGCTTAAATTTTATATTACAATTTTAACAATTACCCTTGAGTTTTTACTATGAATGTTTAATTTAATGAAGGATAAAGTTGAATACCTTAACATATTCCTTCTGAAGTTGCATATTTTACTTTGGGTCTCCCACCACCACTTACTTGCTGGTATTGTTTTTTATTTTATTTATTTATTTATTTATTTTAATTTATTGGGGTGACAATTGTTAGTAAAATTACATAGATTTCAGGTGTGCAATTCTGTATCACATCATCCATAAATCACACTGTGTGTTCACCACCCAGAGTCAGCTCCCCTTCCATCACCATACATTTGATCCCCCTCACCCTCATCCCCCACTCCCCAACCCCTTTACCTTCTGGTAACCACCAAATTACGTTCCCCAGATTAATTTTCAAACCCGTGGCCATCCTGTGGTCACCGACTGCCCTCCAATCCCCTCACCCTCCCCCCCACCCCCCACCCCTCCCGCCCATCTAGCAACCCTCAGTTTTTCCTCATTGTCTCCAAAACTGTTTCTGCTTAGTTCATTCACTTATTCTTTTCTTTAGAATCCGCTGGTATTGTTATCTAGTAGTTTGCTTCTGTTTTTCTATTTAGCTATTTTTAAGTTTCCACTCTATTCCAGGCCCTACGTTAGACATTGGGGTAGAAAGTAAAACAAATACATTCCCCCAAAGGCCCCAAGGAGACAGATGATTATGTATAAGAAGTGAGGTATTTGATCCAGTATGCCTTTCATCTAAATATACATATATGCCTCCACATATATGAATATATGAATAATCTGATGAATATTGATAGCAAGAGTAATATTTTTAAATACAAATCCTAGTTATGATTACAAACAACATAATTAGATTTGACCTACCTATGTACTTTATAATCTGAAATGAGCATAAAAGCCAACCAATGCAAAAAATGAAAATAGATTAAGACAATGTGAGTACAACATAAAGGAAAGATTGAGAATGCATGGGAATGTCAAGTTTATTGCTCCCTTCCACCAGCAGGCAGCCCACTGCACAGCTGAGTGGTCCTTACCCTTGTTAATGATACTTATCAGGACTAAATCAGGCTGAAACCAATCGTGCAAATTGCTGTAGGTCTTCCATGATCAGTCCTTATAAGTTGAAAATAAATGCTTTAGCAATTTTAGAGAATCTTTTTGGATCTGGGCCTTCCTATTGCTGTCTCAGGTTGATATAAATGATTTAAGGTCCAGAACTGACAAGAAAGGAAAATGTAATTAAATTACATCAACTTAGTGGGAAGAATTCAGCTCTCCATTACTTGAACTGACCATTAGCCGAATTCTGAACACTGAGCCCTTCCAGAAAATTTGTTAGAATGCTGTCATTTGGAAGTTGTGAGTTCAAATTTCTTACAGTGATACAGGCTTTTCTCTTAATAAATGCCTTAATGAGGATTTCTTTTGTGCATTAATTTCTTCTACGTGTTTTTCTCCTTCTGGTTTTCATCTTCTATTTATTTTATTTTTATTTGTTTGGACTGACTGTGCATTGATCTGACATTTTATGTATTCACTGATCTATGACAAGCATATTAGGTTGACAGGTAAACACCATGGGCATAAGCTTATGTTTTGGGCCCCTGGACCAACACTTGAGGAAAGGCTAATTAACATTTGTTAATTCCTAGACAAATAAACAAAGCACAACACACAAAAATGCACAGTATTTACCTAAAAGACAAGACGCCACCTTCAGTTAACTCTACCTCAATTTACAGTGATAGAATGTATAGCAGAAGCTTGTTTATATGATCTTTTCCAAAACATTTAAAGGAGTGAAGGCAATATTATTTATACCATTTATACCATGGTGAGGTTCCGTTCCTTTCTTGGCTGGAACTCTCACTGCACTTTTCCAAAAGTATTACAAAAATAAATCATAAAGAGAACTGAGGTTTTGAGTCTTTGGTTTCACTTGAATTGCATTTCTGCGTGTGAGTTGGTTCTTTAGCGGTTGTTTTAGCCTGCTAAAAATAGTAATATATTGAACTACTAAAATAAGCATAGTCATCTCATCAGCATCTTCAAAAACTATCAAGTATTTGGATTTTATCTGCCATTCCATAGGTGTTATTTTTCTTTGTATTTCAGTGTGATTCTAAATTGCTATGGTTAATCCCAGAGGCTGTTTTAAATACAGATTAGATATGTAGTTCTTTTGGGAAGCTTTGGAATTTTGCCGTGTTACATTAACTCTTTTGCTACGCTGTATTATGAGAGCTTCTTTTAATTTTCTAAACAGAATGCCTGAACGTTTGATTCGCCAGCTCTCCTTTGCCATTATTGCTAGAGAATGGAAATTACTGCCCTTGTGTAACAATTTCCCAGGAGATGGGCCAAAGAAGGGATAAAAAGCAAAGTCCTTTGTGATTTAGAATATTTTACAAATGTGTCTTAAGGACCTTTGGATAACTAACTGTGTACTTGTTGTATTTTTCAGCTTGCTTTGACGAGATCAAGTTCTTTAGGTGACTTTTCCTGGTCTCAAAGGTAAAGAGATTCATTTATTTTTTTTTTTGGTCTCTCACAAAGATATTTAGGAACACAGCTCTCCAGACTGTTGGTAGAGAACACACACACACACACACACACAGAGTCATAATACTACAATTTACATAAATGTCAGCTATTTTTATTTGTGACAGCTATTTTTATAAATTTGTGCCAAATTAATACTTTGACCTTCATTTGTAGTTTTTTAATTTTATTTTTTAACTTTTTTTTTATTGCAGAAAGCTTGTTACTGTGGAAAAGCAGGATAATGGAACATTTGGATTTGAAATTCAGGTGGGCAGTTTTCAAATGTTTCCAGACTTTTAATAAAGAAAGTGGCACTGGTAGTGTCACTATATGTGCAAAGAGAGAATGAAGTCAAGATTAGAAAACAATGGAGACTGGGACTTTTTATTCAATGTGTGGTTGTTTTGCCAGTCTTTCATTGTGTTGGGTACCATCAAGGAAAAAAAAAAAATCACAAACTAAAACCCCCTAGACTTGCTTAGCTCCTTGTTCTTAGTTGCTTCAGTCTCAGATTGATCAGTAATGCTTGATATTAGCCAGGTCTTAAATAAGAGAATAAAATACTCTTCTTTATAGATGTGCATTTTATATATTTGCATTTCTGATGTGTTTGCATGATCTTTTTTTTATACTATATGTCAGATTTTAAATCTATAGTTTGATATTCAAGAAATACTTGAAAGCATATATACTGGGGGTGCCAAAAAATGTATACAAGTGGACACTTTGGTCAGCGTTGCCCAAGCAGTAGTTTGCTGTAATCAGAAATGTCTGGACGCTGATGGTAAACACTTTGAGCACCTCTTGTAACTGCAGAAGTCAAACGTGACTTGTATTCATCTTTTGTTACTGGTATATGTTGAGTACAATTTTAATACAGTTTTCCTTTCTTAAAATGTGTATACATTTTTTTTAGCACCCTCTGTATTTGTATGTAAGGACTGTATATATTCATGTATAGCTCCTGATCATTTTGAAAATACTGAAGGTTTCATATAGGATATAATGAGAAATTTGTACTTTTTTTATTAATGACAGCACTTTGTAATTATTATTTGAAACATTTCAGAACATTGCTCTACTATCATAGTCACTCATGCTCTAGGAAAAATTTTAACAGTCTTTATAGATTTCTATGTAATAGCCCAAGAATTTCATTTCTTACTTGCTGTCTGCTTTTTCATAGCCATATTTGTAAAGATGGTGAGGTAGGTCCAATGAAGCCGAATACAATTAAGTGCAACAGTAGTGTTAACTGTTTTTTTTTTTCCCATGACATTTTTGGGTTTCTTTTAGATGTATTTTGTGTAATCATATTCTTATACTGCACATCAGCTTTTAGGTCCTAGTTTTGGTGCTGCTTTCAGAAAACTTTGGTCTCTACATATCAGCCCCACAATTGGAAAGTCACAGTGTATTTTAAGATAAGGAACAGGAAGCTAAGTAAAACATGCTTCATGTCTAAAAAAATGAAATGTAACTCTATCTGCAATGAACAGGGAGAAGGCTATAGGAGAAAAGAAGATATCGTCAACTTTCTGGACTCTTCCACTTTTAAATTTGGTGAAATCTATAATTCTTCCATCAAGTTTTAGGAGCATAGTACTCTTTATTATTCTCCATTCACATTAAGCACTCCCTATTCTGTTGTAGAGACACTGTACTTTTTGTGGCTGCTTCTTTTTAAATGAGAATTATTCACAAGGAGGTACAGTCATTGCTACTGAAAACACAGTCGGTGACTACTCACATACCCTTATTTAAAGTGACAAATTAGGATTTTTTTCTCACTCTTCTATGATATATGTCACTGCTTCCTCATATTTCTCCTCCGTACCATAAACACTTACTCTACGTGGAAGAGTCAAAGCTACCATTAGTAGACACAGGCTACAGCACCATGCACATTTGGAGATCAACCTGAGCTAAAGGCTTCACCTCGGAACTGGAGCAAGTGTGTGTGTTATCTCAGCAATGCAGGAACCCTCTCCTCTCTACACATGCCCTTTTGGTGCATGCGTTCCAATACCAGCTCCATGCCGTAATCTCTTCTCTAGTACTCATAAGATTTGCAGTAGTCATCAAATGGAGGCAATGCTATGGGAGCTTTTTGAAGACCAGTTAGAACCTCATGCACCCACGTCGTGCACCCATTGTTAACCGTATTTGGGTCCTGGTCTATCAGGTGAAGGGTACAGTGGAAGAGAACGAGTTCACCCTCCTTTCTGGTTTTTCATGGGTTCTGCTTTTATGCTGCTAATGAGAATCATGCAGAGTGATAGGAATACAGACTCTAGATTCATGCACATCTGAGTTCACGTCCTCTTGATGCTGCCTTATGGGGTTTTTAGGAATTTCAAATAATGACACAGAGCAAGTACTTAGTAATGGCCCTGGTACCAGTAGGAGATCAGCAAATGATAAATGTCAGAATAAAGCTCACTGGGTATGGGAAAGGGCGATGTGACTTTTGTGTCTCTAAGGATAGTTCTGTCATTAAAAAATGGGAGCTAGAAGACTGGGAGAGAGAGAGAGAGAGAGATTGAGAGAGCGCAAGAGAGAAAGAGAGAGAGAGATTGATTCAACTAATTAATTTTTTCTTTCCATAACTTTGGAACTTCTGCCTTTTCTTCTCTATCTCTAACCCACAAATTTTACACCCATTGCAAACACTTATTCAGATACTGGGTACATAAATCAACGTTTCCCTCCACTGTACTCACTTTGATCACTGGACATGGAGGGTAGATTTTCACTGCTAATGAGAGTTGTTGTAACAGTGGTTTCCCAAAGGAGTGTCTATTATAGCTTTGGTTCATGTACCACATGAACTAGAACACCCTTCCATCTCAGGAAAGGTCTGGGCTGTGGCAAAAAGACTTCCTGACAGAAAAGCTGTTAAAAAGGATCTCTGACATAGGTGGGAAATATAGTACATGATCTTTAAAAGTCCTTTTAACCTTTAAGATATGGGGATTCTAAATGCCTTCTAAAGTAAATAGAAATCACTTACAGGTTAACAAAATCTAGTTTCCAGAAGTTGCTTGTACTTGACTGACTTCTGGTTCTGGAGCCTGCAAGTCTGTAAAATAGGAAGGAATGATCACCAGACATTAATTTCTCCACAAGAAAGCAGTACTTGAATGGGGTTTAATTTTAGGAATCAGATGTTTCAAATCAGAATGCTGATTTTGCCTCCAAATGGAACTAGACCTCACAAATGTGTGAAAAAGCAACATATGCTTGCTGCAGGTCATTGGGCCCTACACCTAGCAAACATTTATCCAGTGCTCTTGGTACAATTTGAAGAACAAACACAAACTGATTTTGCCAAATTGAGGCAAGAGGCGAAGCATAACTTCTTCTAATTTAGTTGCTTAGCTAATGAACCAGGGATTATTCGGGGCAGGCATACCAGCAAGTGCTCAGAAATGAAGGTAATTGAGTCAATTATAGTACTTTTGAATTAATGCAGGGCAGATTGTCATTATTTGTAGAGCTCTGATTTAAAATAATTATTGTTGGCATATCTCCATTGCCAGGAGTGTACTGTTTTCTATTCTCCTGTAATAAATAATTCCTTGAGGGTGAGAGAACCTCATGGAGATCTTTCCCTTCGCTCTTGGTCACTATTATTTTATCCCATTGGGAAATGGAAAACTTAATTATTCTTAATAAACATGCAATCGTGATAGCATCGGGTGGTTTCTAAGCCTTGCAAATATAAAATATTTAGCCAGTCTCATCCTACTTTTGTTCTCAAGCCAGATTTTTTTATTTTTTTTAATGAATGAGATTGGCTGCCGATTGTCTGGTAGGATTACAAAATTGGTACCTTTGATTCAATTTCTACTCAGAAAAGCCTTTGCAAATTGTTGTTTGCATTTAATGGTAACCCATTTAAGGTAACTGATGCCATTTAAGTTTTTGACAAATAGATTTTGAGTTTTTTGAATAGTAATTCTGTACCACTTTAATTTTTACAGACTTACAGGCTCCAGAACCAGAATACTTGCTCCTCAGAGCTGTGCACGCTGATCTGCAAAATCCAGGAGGACAGCCCAGCACACTGCGCTGGCCTGCAAGCTGGTAACTTACAACTCTGCTCATGTTAGAAATAATTTAAATAGCAAGAAAATAAAACTCTTTGATACTGAAGGTCAGGATGTGTGTGGTTGCTGCTTTGAATTTTACTAACACTTTTATGTTGTTAAGTTTTGAGGCTTGCTTGTTTTCCTTCGTTTGCATGTCAGGAAGGATTATTTAACCAATTGCTTTAACACTCATTTTTTCTTGGCATCTCCCAGGTGATGTCCTTGCAAATATCAATGGTGTGAGCACAGAAGGCTTTACCCACAAGCAAGTTGTTGACCTGATCAGATCATCAGGAAACCTGCTAACGTAACTATCTGTCTGCTTCCTGTGGGGCTTCACAAAATGTTACAGTCTCTCATAATGCCTGTTGAGTGAATGAATAGAGTTTTTGTTCAGGATCACAAGAAAGGGGGTGGTGCAGCATAGCTTTGGGATTGTATACAGACGTTTTTATCAGTTCCTTTTGTTTCTCAAGGTTTCCTCAAACTTGAACATGTTGTCAACATCTGAAGTTAGAGGACATCAATAGTCCAAACGTCTGAGTGGGCGGGAGAGCATTTAAAAAAAATTATTTAATGTTTAATTCAATTAAATTGGCACACATTTTCTTTGGACGCAGAGAAACTGGTCCAGTTTCCATGGGTGATATAATCTTGTGGTTAGAACAAATAAAAGGTCAGAAAGGCTGAGTTTTTTCATCTTATACCACAAGTCAATTGTTTTTCTCTTCTAGTCTTCCATTTGGAAGAAAGAACAAAGTCTGCCCACCCTCTCCACCCTGTAAACATACACTCACACTTGCTACTATTCCAAACTTACTAGTGGGACATTGGTCTCCCCAAATGGAGAGTTGACTGACTTTTCCACTATACAATCTCTAGAACCTAATAAGACTTGACTAATTAGTTAAAAGATGGAATTCACTAATTCGTTGAAATACTATTTATTGAGCAAATACTATGTTCCCAGCACTGTGAGCGGCTCGGGGGAGACAAATCTTGGACTACTTTAATCATAGAAGAAGATGGATTTTAAAAAGACCCTGAAAATATAATTTTGATATTCCAATTATTGATAACTGCTATGAAGAAAGTAATATAAGGAATAATGGGATAGAACACTGAATAAGAGGGCTGCTACTTTAGCGTAGGTATTTAAAGTGGTCCTCGCTGAAGAGGTGAACTTTGAGCTGAGACCTAAATGAAGAGAAGGATAGTTATATCAATCCTTGGTGAGAACATTTCAAATAAAGAGAGAAACCTCTCTTCTCAGAATGGGCTTGCACATCCAAGGGTTAGAGAGGAAGGCAATGTGATCAGTGATTGGTGAGTTAGATGGAGTATAATAAGGAATGAAGACAGAGTTGGCCAGGGGCAGAGTATGGGTCTATCAGCCAGGATAGGTAGCTTAGAATGTACCCTGATTAAGGTGAGTCCTATATTACCTCATTTATTCTTCACAGCCACCATTCGTTTTCTTCCTATTTATAGTTGGAAGTGACCAAGGCTTAAATGAGACGTAGTTAAGATCAACTGTCTAGTAAGTGACAGAGCGGGGAGGCCAGGATGTCTTCTCTTCAGCTGCTATACCACAGCTGCTCATTGCGAGCTGCCAATAGAAAATCTGCTGCACACTCTTCAGTGATTCTAGTCTAAAACTACAAAGTGTGTGTGTGTGTGTGTGTGTGTGTGTGTGTGTGTGTGTAGTTTTGAAAGATGACGGTGGGGGGGCGGTAATTGAGGACTGAGTCTAACTGCCGGCATTTTCTCTTGGATTCTATATGGTTCTTACATTATAGATTCAAGCTTCTCTTTACCCTGAATTCATAGGATCCATAGAGCTGGACTCAGTACTCCATCACTTCCAGATGGTTGATCTTAACTAATCTCAGTCCCTTCATCTAGTGGGCAGACCTTAGCTGGATAATCACGGGGCAATGGGTGGAGATAGTTGGAAAGCCAGAGATCAGGAAAATGAGAGACAGTCTATATAAATACTGAAGAGAGCAGCCAATCAAGAGGCCTGCAGTTTGGCCAATACACATCTATTGCTTGCACAGGTCAGGTCAGCATGAAAAGTCTCAAGGGAACACATTCACAGGATCCTTACTATTGCCCAGAATCAAGACCGCCCTAATGAGAAAGCAGATAATGGCTTCACTTGCTGTCATCTTGTTATCTTGGCTGTGATGCTAATAAAAATAGAGGAAAATTTAATGCTATTATTTTTATGATGCTTTCAGAAATTCTTGCATCTTTATAAATAGAGTGACAGCTTATTTATCAGAAGGAATTTGAACCAGTACTTTAAAAATGCTTAGGTGTGTGACTCACACATGAAATTTATCTTACTCAGATTGATGGCTTAGTAATCAAAATAAAGGCCTCTAACTTGTGCCCACAACACAAATCAAATCACTCAGGATAGAACAAGGTTTTTTTTTTATTATTATTATTTTTAGCAAGGTATTTGGTATAGGGAGAAAGAACACTATTAAACTGATAATTCTAAGATTAAAGTTTGTCAACTTAAAAGGTTTTGAGATGAGAGAGTCCTATGAAGATTATCTCATAGGAGTTCTGGTTTTATTTGTTCTAGTTCCAAAATTAAGGCAATGTGCAGAGGTAAAAGCTCCTGGAATCCTACAGAGGAAAGGATTTTCCCCTGTTTCAGGAAATAGCATGTTGATTCCACTGTCTGAAAGCCCTTGTGCTTGTTATTCTTATTGCTGTACCCTGCGTGCTTAGCACAAGGTCTACAGTCTGGCACATGGTGGATGCCCAATAAATATTCACCAAATGAAAAGGGATTCATCCAGACCCCACAAAAATAGACTCTAGCAGAGGATAACCATCATTACCATATGTGGCTTCTATAAAATGAACTACAGTTCACCAATTAACCAGAATCATTTCCTTCAGTCACCCTCCCAAGGGGAGTTTTTTGTTTGTTTGTTGTTTTCCATTTTCTTTCTCTGAATCTTGTCAGAAGATTTGGCCTAGGTCCAGATACTTGAAGTGCCATGAGAATCACAACATTTTTGTTGCTTTTTAAGGCTAGTCTGTACTCAGATTTTAGTGCTCCATAAGGATGGTACTTGTTTGACTGAGTCACTCATGCTATCTCCCTCCCTTCCTTTCTTTTTCTTAAAACAGGATAGAGACTCTTAACGGAACAACGATTCTCAAAAGAACAGAGCTTGAAGCAAAGCTGCAAGTTTTAAAGGTAATTTAATTTAATACAGTGAGGCACATTTTTTATCCTTGAACATGTGAGTTGTAGAATAAATATCTATTTGAGGCATTGAGACAGCCTGTGAAGATGAAATGTCATGATGAATCTGAACTGCTGAAGTATCAAAGAGCCACACAATGACCTTTGCAGGTATATAAAATCCCACAAACCAATGCAAATGGCTTTTCCCCTTCCTCCTTCTATGTGTCTATGAGGCTCAGAAAGGCTACAGGAAGGCCATCGCTTGAGGAACTTTTCATTCATGCACCTGGGATCTACCTTGAAATACACAAGACGTATACATCTTTCAATATCTCCATCCTCTCCCAGACATCATAATCACTTTAGCATGCTTTAAATATCCACTTAAGGCCCCAGTCTTCCTTATTATTGCTTACTTAGAGACTTTCATCAAATTGTAAAATGAAAAAACATAGGTTTTGTTCTAAATAGCTGGTAGTGCACAAATATACTAACCTGTTGAATTGATATGCTCTCTGTTTTTCTTGTACTTAGTTCTTTAACTCCGGGTTTACTTTCCTTGTTTTAGTACATCCCTCAGTGAGGGTCTTTATTTGCCAAATAAAAAAAGATATATTTTATTTCACTGTTACTGTTGAAAGTAGGTAATTGCTAGGTAATTTAATTATGCTAAGCACTTTGCATTTAATTATGCTTAGCACTTTGCATGTATTGCTCTTTTGATATTTTTGCTTATGAGCGAACTCTTAATTGTTTATCTTTTGTGAGTAATCTGCATTTTCTATATATTCTTCTAAAAGTTTTGAAGTTTTTCTTTTTACATTTAAGTCCTTAATTCATCCAGAATTAATTTTTGTGTTAGTGTGCGATAGGATTCCAATTTTATTTTTATTCTTTCCATATGAATACTTAGTTCTTCCAGTACCATGTAGTCTTTCTTTTCTCCACTTAACCTGCAGTGGTACCTCTATTTTTAAGCAAGTTCTACATATGTGTGGATTTTCTTACAGGATTCCTGTTCTGATACATTGATCAATTTGTTTATCTTAAAGTTAGTTATTACACAATTGTGGTAAATATTGATATCTGATTGAGCAAGCCTTCCAGGTTACTCTTGGTCCTTTTGTTGCTTATATCAATTTTGGAATCAGATTGTCAAGTTTCATAAATAAATGGTAGAGATTTGTTTGATATTACATTTTATATAGATAGGTCAACTTGAGGAGACTTGATATCCATATGGTATTGAGTTTTCTTACTAATAGATGATCTCACCAGTTTTTGTTTTCTTTATGTCTTGAAATAAATTCTTATGCTTATATGCAAATAGATCCTATAAATCTTTTGTTAGATTTATTCTTTCATAATTTAGGATTTTTGTTCTTATTATAGTTTATTAAAATTAATACTTTGAGATTAATGTAAAGATATGTAAAATAAAATTTTCTATGCTGTTATTATATTCAAACACCTTGCTCAACTATATAATTTCTAATAAATTATTTATTATTTAAGTTTTCTATAAAGATTATAACCACCTGTTAAGAATGACATTCAGTTCTTTTTTCTTACTTCACTGGCTGGGGCTTACAGTACAATGATGAATAGAAACTATAAGCATAAGCATTCTTGTGTTGTTCTTGACTTTAAAGGGAATGATTTTGACTTTTTCCTATTAGGACTGAGTTATCTATATGAACATACTTTTCAGGTTAAAGAGGCTCCCTTCTATATGCTAAGTTTGCTGGTAGTCTTTATAGTGCTTGTGTTTTAAATTTTACCAAAGACTTTTTTTTGCATGTGTTAAGATTGTCCTATCATTTTTTTATTTTAAAAAGTCTGTCAATATGGTGAGTGACATTTGAATATTTTCTAAAGTAAAACCACTTTTGCATTTTTAAAATAAACCTAACCTAGTCACAATTTATAATCATTTTTTATATACTTGTAGCTTTGATTTGCTAGCATTTTCTTTAGGATTTTTGAGGGTAGCTTTATTTTACAGGTAACATGGCCTTAGCTTTTTTTTTTTTTTCCTCAGACTATCTTTATCACGTTTACTGGACTCTTAGCATGAGCTGGGGAGTATTTTCCCCTTTTTGTTCTCTGGTAGAATACTTGTAACACTCTCTGAATCATCAGGGTTTGAGGTTCTTTTTTCGGTGGGAATACTTCTAAATTCTGTTCCAGTTTCTTTATTAGTTATAAGATTGCTCAGGCTTTGTAGTTTTATTTTTTATTGTGTTTTGAATCAGTTTTATTGAATTATGTTTTTGTTAATAAAGCTTTTCAATTTTCAGATTTATTGCATGAAGTTGATAATAAAAATAAAAATTCTATTCTCAGCTTTTTGTTTTCTATCATAACTGTGATTATGTCCCCATTTTTATTTCTACTACTTTTCATGCCTTCTCTTCTTTTTTTTCTTGGTAATTGTCTCTAGAGGATTTTCTACTTTGGGGTCTTTAAACAAAACAGTACTTTATAGTTTGTGGCAATCTTTAATCTTCTGCTGGTTGCTTTTAAAATGTTCTTTTGTCTTTACTGATCTCTAGTTTCCCCACAATGTGATAGCTCTCGATTCATTCTTAAATTTGTACTGCTTGGAACTTAGAATTTGCACTGCCCTTTCAAGCTAAAGACTTGTGACTTTCTTTAGTTTTGGAAAACTATCATCTTGCTCTCTGAATATACAATTAACCCTTGGACAGCATGGATTTGAACTGCATAGATCTCCTATACACAGATTTTTTTCATCTTGCATACATGATGTAAATTTATGGCATCGATAAATACAGTACTGTAAATGTATTTTCCGTTACGATTTTCTTAATAACGTTTTCTTTTCTCTAGCTTACTTTAAGAATACAATTCATAAGACATATAACAAACTATGTGTTAATTGACTGTTTATGTTGTCGGTAAAGCTTCCAGTCAACAGTAGGTTATTAGCAGTTAGGTTTTGGGGAGTAAAGTTATATGCAGATTTTCTACTGTGGAGGGTGGGGTCAGTGTACCTAACCTCTGCATTGTTCAAAGGTCACCTATACCTTCTTCACCATTCCCTAAATTATGTTCTGGAGTTCCAGTGAGACATATCTTAGAGTCCCTTGATTTATCTTCCGTGCTTCCTACCTGCTCTTTCATATTTTGTATTACTTTATCTTTTTTTATGTTCTTTTTGAATTCCTTAATATGTCTTCAATAATGTTGTCTGTGTCCTGTATAGAATGTGTTCTTTCTATTGAATTGTAAAAGTTAATTTTTAAATTTTCAAATAGCTCTTTTTCATGTTTATCTCTTCTTGTTTTATTTCTTTGTTTCAAATTTCTTGTTCTTATTAACATTGATCTCATTCTCAGAAGATTATAAACATTCTTGTTTTAAAGCCTTCTTTGGACACTTTTCTATTTTCCTTTTATTTGGAGAGAATCCAAGTACTGATGATCAATTTTGTTGTCTTTCTTATCACTATGTGGGTGTTTTGGAGTATAATTTGCCCACTTTCCTTGATTGTGATCTCTCCCTTCTATTTAGTGTGATAGTCGGGCAGTTGCCTTCTTCAATTCAAAGCTCCAAATCCAGAGCAGCCCCGGAAGCTTGGCTGCCTTCCCTGGAGGGTCAGTGTGGAGCTTGGTTCAGGTCACCAGGCTGCGTTTATGTACTGCTGCCCCTCTAGGTACAAGCTCTGCATGAGCCATAGCCACCATCAACCTCTTTCTCCCGCCTCCTTTTCATGGTTGGGTAGCTTCAGCTAAGGTTCTTTTCTCAGGAAACTTATCTCTATCCTGTGCTGCTTAAGTGCCTTTAAACTATGTATCTCCATAGGATCCAAATTCCTAGCTACCTCTTTCTGCTTCTCCTGATGTAGGAGACCCTTGGGTTTATTCCTGCTTACCTTCTTATATTTCTGTTCTTTTTTTTTTTTTAATCTTGAAATTGTGAGATTTCTAGTTCATCTCTTGAGTCAGAAATGTGTGGGTCTGACCTATAACTAGGGTTAGACTGGCTTCCTCTTCACACAATGATATTTAGTTTGGCGTCCTGTAAGTGTGTATTCTGTCCCTCAAAAGACTCATGTGTTTTCAGGGATTCCCTTTCTCATGACCTATGATTCAAATGTTTAACATGAAAACTGTCCATGCAATGGGCTAGCTGGGGGAGTTACTTTTTAATTTAGCTCTGTTATTTACTGGGTTTGTAGCCCTTGGGAAATATTTTGCTACACTGAACCTTTATTTTCTAACCTGAAACTTTTAGGACAGTTAGGAAAATTAAACAACATATTATCCGTGAAAGCACAGTAAAGGTAATAAAGTGCCATGGATATGTTTAGCTAGATGCCTGTCTTATGTAGATTGAAAATGTTGGAAATATGTACAATCTAAAATATCCAATCTGTGATAGTTGACTGTTGTTTCAGGAAGCCATTCTTTCATATATTCACTCTACCAGTATTTTTGAGCAGCTGCTATGTACCAGGCACTGATCTAGGCACAGTGAGGGGTTGTCGCCCAGTATGGTAAGATCTCACATGTGCCTAAATTTTTTTCTCATAGTGAGAGATTAAATTTGTCCAAATACACAACTGTGATGTTACTAACAGGCAGAAACAGAACATTGAGAAAAATAGGGAAGCTTACACATTAATCTGAAAACTCTTAGTCACTGACACATCTGCTCTTTGCACTGGTATTTTCTTGGTTTAAGTGACGACATACTTAGATGACTAGGCCAAATCAACAGATATGTTAAAGCCTTTATTTTTACAAAAATGAACTATTGGCCGAGCCCTGACTTTGTATTTCTGGATAATAAGGGCAGAAATGCAACTTTCTCTTCTCACTATATTTAGTTTTGACTGTTAACCAATCTTTATGCTCACTTGTTGGACTCTATAGTCTTGTAGCAAGTAAACCTCTTTAAGAAAGAAGAATGGGCTTGGAATAAAGACCAGATGCATGTTAGTTCTATACTCCTTGGGTTCCCTGACTTTGA
The DNA here is from genome assembly GCF_004115265.2 of Rhinolophus ferrumequinum. NCBI lineage: Eukaryota > Metazoa > Chordata > Mammalia > Chiroptera > Rhinolophidae > Rhinolophus > Rhinolophus ferrumequinum. The sequence goes on from NC_046291.1 coordinate 64,385,917, forward strand.
CCTTCACATGACCGCAGATTTACACAGATAACAAGAACTGTGATGCAGGTAGCCCAGCAGTCTTATAACCATATAGACAATATTAAAGTAGAGAAAGAACAAGAAATTAATGGAGCCAAGCATTTTATGGTTTTGATTTATTGCTTGTATAGTATATTGGGAACGATGAGGATTCCTGCTAAATGTTCCTGTTATCAAGGATTAGAAAACCCTGCCTAGTGATTGTTTAGTCCCTGAATTGAGAAACCAGTCATTTTTCCCTTAATCATTTAATAACGTTCTTGTAATTTTATTACCTTCTTTTCCTGAGGCCTTCTTCTTCCAAATGTACTCCCCCTCCTCCCTTCTTTTTTAGCTTTCGTCTGCCCTTCCCAGATTGTTTCATACAAAGAACTCCTCGTTTCCAATTAGGCTGCCTTTCCTCTGGCATAAGTGTCCACAGACAAATCTGAGCTGTGCCTGCCTGCTGGGCTGGCTGTGGGGACCTGCAATGGCAAAGGAATGGGTGGAGTAGAGGACAAAGAGCTGGAGGGAGAATGAGCCTTTGAAGGTGCCTTGTCAGATGCCTTTTCCCTGGCTGGCTTTCGATTCCCATCGCCTCAGTCCAGTCTGTGGGCTAATCCAGGCCTCGTGTGCTGTCTTGACCATTACAGCAGCCACTCCATTCCCACCCTGAGCCACTCCTCTCATACGCTGGGCAGCATATGAGAAGGAAGCATACAAGAAAAGCAAGCATATGAGGAAGGAAGCAGTTAAGAAGTCAAGGTGCTTAGCAGTGTTCTAAGGTTAGCTCTCCAAGGAAGCCATTCAAAGCAGGTAGACTTCCCTTTTTTAGTGTGGAAAATAAATAGATGTCCAGCAGAAAAGACTATTTTAGTGACTCAGGCTTATAGGATGAGGACAGTATTTATTGAACAATTACTAAGCTCTAGCTATTGTTCCAAACATACATCTACTAAGTCATTTAATCCTCATGACAATTCCAGAGTTTAGGTTCTATTATTGTCTTCATCTTGCAGATGGAGGAAGCCTACAGAATAAATGCTTGCCTAAACAGATAGTAAATGGACACAAACCCAAGCAATCTGGCTCTATAATATTTTTTAAAATAAAAAAAAAATATATAAATGCCATGGTTTCTATTGTCTATTTTTAGTGTTTCTGTTGAAATGATATCATTGTTTCAACTTCTTGGTGCTACTAGATTATTTCTTGAGAAAGTAGTATTTATTTCCAGTATCCTCCTTTCATACAAGAAAAAAAAATCTTTCAAATGAATGGTAGGGGTTGTTAGTGCTAGATAGAAAAGAAAAAAATTAATGACCAATCTCAACAGCTAGAAATAAATTTTTATCTTCACTGGGGTTTCCTAATAATTAACACTGTTTTCTTTTTTCTCAGCAAACCTTGAAGAAGAAATGGGTGGAGTTCAGATCTCTGCAGTTACAGGAACAGCGCTTGCTTCATGGTAAATGTGATTTCCTGTTTAGAAACCACACTAACATTTTACCCTTTCAGTATTTCTGCCTATAAGTTCCTTTGAGATTATCATCATTACAAGAAAAATTGTCTAGCATGGATAAAGAATACTAGTCTGTGTTTTTTTGGTGTGACCTTTGGAGTGACCTGTGTATTTCAAGGCGGGATAAGTCAAGTCATAGCCCCTTCTCCATACACATAACACATACGCACAAGAAAACACACATACACGCACCTGCGTGCATATATTTGCAGGCGGCACCCTGAGATTTTAGAAGAGCAGTAGGAATGATTACCTGATTTTAGCTGATGAATGACATCCCTGAGCACATTTATAGCTCAGGGTCTGCGTAGTTCTCAGAAAGTATTAAGACTGGAATGATAGCATGCTTCTTGTGTAGAGCTCTTCTCATTTGTTCAAATTGTGTAAGTTACATTAATTAATGCAGAGAAATCTCTTTCGTGGCCTCCAAACCCAGGACATAAATGTGAGTGATCATTTTAATGGTAAATTCATGGCTCTTGCCATTGTATGCATTATAAAGGGAAGGACTGAGTTAAAATTTATTGATGTGACATTTGCTATGTGGAATGAACTTATTGTACAAATAATTCACTGAAACCACTAGCTATGTAGGTATGAAATATAGGTATATTATCTTCAGGTAATACCAAGCTAACGTCTCTATTTATAACTAAATATTTGTCACAAGTGATAATCTGTTTACAGAAAAAAGATATATTTAACTTTTAATTAGACACTAATTTATGGCTTACAGGTTTGTGTTGAAGTCCTGTTTTTTTTGGTTTTGTTTAATAAAACTTATGTATGAGTCGCTTCTCTTTTTATGTTTTTAAGTTAATATTTTTAAACATTCATAATAGATTTTTTGGGAGTCTGAGTATTGCTAGCAAGACAGAGGTTCAAAATCCAGCTATCTTTTGGATTTCTCTAGACTTGAAGAAGTTTGGGAAACCTTTGCCTCCACTTCTGGAGCATTCTTGCATGGAGATGGGGTTTGGCCTGATAAGTGTAAGCAGTCCTGGGGTTCTATGGAAATGAACCCTTGTATAGACAAGGTCCTTAGCTCAGGATCAAGGAAACTGACTCCTCGTAAAGCCATTGTTGGATACATTTTCTGAGAGATTTAAGGAATTTTTTAGTTTACTTTTTCTAGGCCTAAATAAATATTCAGGGCATGAGATTCTGTAAAGCAATTGCTGTTCAATCAACTTGTTGCAAGATGAAATAAAGTAGGTTGTATTAGCAAGAATTATGATTAGTCACTGCAGGGCTGGCCATAGTCAACCTTGCAGATCAAATGGAAAACTAAACAGTCTTTTTATATTGTCGACCAAGGACAGAGGAAAGCAGCAGTAGAGATGATTAGCACAAAGTAAAATCATTTCTGAGTGTTCAATGTTCTATTACTTTTCCTGAAGCAGAGTCTCCTTCTAATTACAGTAGTTCCCTTGGCATCCTTGAGGGATTGGTTCCAGGATTCCTGTGGATACCCAAATCTGAGGATGTTTAAGTCTTTTAAATAAAATGCTGTAGTACTTGCAGATAGCCTATATTGACATATAGGCTACAGCAGAGTATGCCTACACATCACTTCATTCATGTGGATTCAGTGTCGTGCTGGGCGGTGTGGCAAATTCAAGTTTTGCTTTTTTGGAACTTTCTGGGATTATTTTCCCTCAATATTTTCAGTCTGAGGTTGGTTGAATCTGCAGATGCGAAACACGCTGATATGAAAGCCGACCATATGTCCGTCTCAATCCAGTATTACAAGTAATCTCCTTTCTTTTAGCAGCATACCTATCAACTCAGTACAGAAGCAAGTGGGGCATGGACAGGATGTTGGTGTGTGATTAAAATTTGAGTTTGGAGAGCTCAGATATAGGTTATAAAAGGTTGATGAAAAATCCAGCTAAGAACATAAAATTCATTTTTTTTTTCAAATGAATTATTACTAATTTGAGGACAGGGCTGTTTTCTGGGTACAGTACCATTCCAGAGCATTTAGTATTAAAATTATTCTAAAAGAAAGTTGGAATATTGGGACTGGAAGATATCCTTTCTGTTTTAAACATCTTTGAATTCTCTATAATGAGCCAATAGGTACAGGATTTATAACTGTGTTTCCCATACATTTCAAAAAATGTTATAATAATTTTAGAATTATTATAAAAAGACAGTAATTTAAAATCCATACATTTCAAAAAATGTTATAATAATTTTAGAATTATTATAAAAAGACAGTAATTTAAAATCAGAGCAACTAAATAGAGAAAATCCATAAGGCAACATTTTCCCAACAATATTCTTTAGAATCCCATTTCTGTGAGAATTTTAATAAAAGATTGTAGGGGCACTTCAGTTTAAGAAATGATCCTTTTGGAAATTTACAAGTCACACTGGCATACTGTCAGATGAGTTCAACTGATCTCATATGAACAGTCTTGTTTACATTTATTCTATTTATTCCATTTTCATGACCATGGAAACCTTTTTACGTGGAAAGTAGTCCATGAACAATAGTTTGAAAAATCCTATTACAAGGTATCAAATGGCCTCATACACACACTCACTTATTCATGCAAGTCAAAGCTCAGTGAAAAATATTCACACTCACTCTTTCTTGTGCCCTTTGAAGATACATTTTGGTGTATTTACTTGTAGGAGTTGATGCCCAGATCCATTTCACAGTAGACTTTATTTTCTGCATTTTAGGTGACGCAGCTAACTGCCCAAGTTTGGAAAACATGGACATAGATGAATCGACATTGTTTGGAACCCAACCTGGGCCAGGTCCAGCCCTCCTGGAACGAAATCGATTATCCAGTGAGAGTAGCTGTAAGAGCTGGCTGAGCTCCATGACGGTGGACAGTGAGGACGGCTACCAGACATGTGTGTCTGAGGACTCGAGCAGGGGAGCTTTCAGCCGGCAGACAAGCACAGACGACGAGTGCTTTGTCCTCAAGGATGGGGATGAATTTCTGAAAAGGTCATCTTCAAGGAGAAACCGGAGCATTAGTACTGCCAGCAGTGGGTCCATGTCTCCCTTGTGGGAAAGCAACTTCTCAAGCATGTTTGGGACCCTGCCTCGGAAAAGCAGAAGGGGCAGTGTCCGGAAACAACTCTTGAAATTCATCCCTGGCCTTCATCACCCTGTGGAAGAGGAAGAGAGTCGCTTTTGATGGATTGTGGTGCCCTTTTGTAGGAGCTTATTTCGTAAAAGTTGCTAGACTTGTTTAGATCAACTCCACCCAGCTTAGTGGGAAAATGCAGATGGATTGCAAATCTGACATCCCATTTCTTAGCAATAGTGACCTTTATTTAAATTTTTCTATCATTATTTTTGCTTATTCAATCATTTTTTAACCAGAACAGCTCAAGTTCTAAACAGACATTAGGGACATAAAGTCATAAGTTAGATAATATAACAAATTAACACAAGTGCCTGCTCATGCTAATGCTCCTTGTGAAGGCGAATAATATTTATTTGCTAGATAATCCATGTAAAATATTGAGAACTGTTGGGATCAAATAAATAAAAGTGTAAATAAAAGTGACATAATGTAATTATTTGGAATATCTTCTATAGGTTAAGTGGTAGGTTTCAAAAGTTTATGTTAGCTTAAGTTTAGTAACCTGGAGAGGCTTAATAATAATAGGCAGTTTTGAATGTTTCTGTTAAAATCTATGAAGGATTATAAACAAAGATGATCATAAGCCATTCTTCACATCTATAGTCATAATAAAGCAGAAAGTATAAGGTTTCGTATGATGGTATACACTTCATGAGATCCATGGAAAAATAATTGTCTAAGATGGGTGCTGAGGAAGATTCCAAAGTGTTTTTGTTTGTTTGTTTGTTTTAATAGGCAGCCTAAACAAAATGGGTGGAAATGTCTTTCTTACCCAATTCATATTTTGTTCTATTTAAACATTGATGACAAGTCTAGAACTCTCAAGATCTTACATCTTTGTGATTTTTTTTAAACAGATGTCTAAAATTTGAAAAATTGGAGTCAGAAAAAGGATTTTCCTCCTGTAGATTTTTTTTCACATTACTCTTCACTTTATATTATATATTTCAAATACTTATTGCCTTAGCACTTGTTTGCCTGTTATGTTAGTATAACATTACTTCTAGCCATTCAATCACATTTTTATTCAGTGCCCATTAAAGTCCATGATTATTCTGTTCTGGTGATATAGCTGCTCATTACCTATATTCTAGAATAGCTAATCCGGACTATAAATAGCTTGTACTGATTTTATGCTCTTTTCTCTCTCTCTCTATCTGAGTGTTTGGGAGAAATTGATAGTTGACTTTGAATGGAACTGTTACACTTAAATAAAGAGAATAAAGAACAAGTAATTTTCAGGGGAAAAGAAGAGGGGAGGGTAAGGAAGCCTGTAGGGTAAGAAATAAATGATACAATTAAATATAAAAAAAATTCTAATTGAGGCTTGCTTTCTATTAATTTTTTGAACTCAGAAGCATCCAGTTGTCTCTGCTTGAGAATCATTCATATGGAAAGCAGTGGGCAGTGTATTTCACAGAAACAGTAGCAAACTGTCTACCATTTGCTGAATGCTTAGTAGGTTAAAGATGCTTTCCTTGTGTTCCCTGAAATAGGTGTTAGGCATACAGATAAGGAAGCTGGTATCTGGAGAAGTTCCCATGGTCAGTGAATGGCAGGGCTAAAACTGGAAGCCAGTTCTTCCTGGCTCTTGCCAATCCTCATAGTCTCTCTAGATATTGTTTACTCTTTTGCTAATTCTGTGTAGTTATTACCACAGGACTCTCCCTACCCCTTGCCCACCACCACTACTTAAAACACAATTGTAGATACTGCATGGATAAGGATATTGTCTTTGATAAATAGGAAAACAAACACACATTTAAGGCAACGTTTTTTTTCATGGTCTCCATAAGCAACTTTTCAGATATAGATACATTAATAAATGCATGGTTAACAATACATTTATTTTCAGCAAGTGCTTGCAAACCAGTTGTGATTTGACTAATAGTGCTTATTTCGCATTATAGACTAGAGTTATCATGGTAAAGATCTGCTTACATGAATGCAGCATTTCCTGTTAATACTACTTCACAGAGTCCAGCAGAAAGAACTATCACATCTATTTGAGTAGAGATGACTTTAAAGTCTTCTGCAATGTGAGCGATGTTTTGAGAACTACTACAGATCATTTGGGAAAGTAGACCATAGGCCATTTGTATTTCTTGTGACCTTAAGTGTTAAACATAGTGAAATATTTCTTTCTTACAGTAAACATCAAACCCCAAAAAGCAGAGGGCAGGGATATAGCAAGTTCCACTGTAATGATACGAAGAATTAGACTCAAGAGTTAGATATGTTCTAGAAAAAAAGAAAAGCTCTTTTAACCAAAGTACAGGAAGCAAGGGTAGGTCAAGCTGTAAGAAAACTAGCTGTTGTTAGTGGAAATGTGGGTAAATTTCTTACAGCATAACTTTTCACACTGAGTATAACCTCAGTGGGGTTTGAGAAGATTTCATTTCTCTAATCTGGTGCACAGCGACTGTATGCGCAGCACTTTGATGCAATATACTAAGAAAATAATTGAAAAGGGAAGTTTTTTTAACTCCCAAATTGTCAAATATGTAATATTGATGAATTGCATTCATTTAAAATTTGTTATGAAATTTATTTTCTAGTATAGCATTGATAAACCAAATTTGAATCAAGCATATTGGGAATTACTCTGTCATGTATCTAAAGGAATACCACCATGTCAAACAGGTTGTTATTTTATTTTTGAAATGAACTTTTATTTACAACATTCTACTTTTATGTCTTAGTTATATGATGCAAACAGTATGAAAAATCCTGATTTGAACTGAAGAAATCAAATGTGGACACAGTTTATATGATTATAAAGTATAAGTATTTATGGATGTATATAATCTATGTACAGTAAACAATTCATAACTATACTGAATCCTTCAGATCACAAAATTATTTGTATTTTATATCCATTACCTTACAGAACTATGGGCAATAAAATAAAAATTTGATACTTTTCTGAAAAAAGTATGCTATTATTTATTGTCAAAACGTTTTCTCTTTTCTCCCCTTCTGTCTCTATTTCTCTGTCTCTTTCCCTACCAACCTTATATGAAATCGTGGTTTTAAAAACAAATTTTTAAAAATCTGGGGTGACTTCTTGACACCTCTTTAACCCTCTTTGAGGTTCTTCAAAAGCATTACCTATACTAAATGAGGCTTTACACTTGTATCAGCTTTCTGTTTTTATTTAAGATAGTGCTACAAATTTAGGGGCTTAGAAGTATTTATTGTTTCAAAGTTTCTGTGGGTCAGTTGTATGGGCAAAGCTTAGCGGGTCTGCTCAGTATTTCACGAGGCTGCAATCAAGGTGTCTACCAGGATTGAGTTCTTGCCTGGAGGCCTGACTAGAAAAGGATTTACTACTAAGCTTCCTCAGATCGTTGTCAGAGTCATTTTCTTGTGGCCACAAGATTCATAGCAGCTCACTTATTAAAAGCTGGCAATAGAAAGAGAGACTGAAAGCAAGACAGAGTCTTAAATTATGCAGTATAAGCCCAGGATTGGCGTCCTTTCACTTTTGCCATATAGCAGAACATGAGTGCAGAGTGTCATCCTATCAGCGATGTCATATTCTGTTTGTTAGACAAAAGTCATGGGACCCACCCACATTTAAGAAGCAGGGATCGCACAAAGACATGAGCACTAAGAGATGGGGGTCAGGGTGCTACCTTAGAGTCTGTTCATAGCACCAATCAAGGAGCTCACAAATTTGATAATGTAAAGATACTGAGTTTTCTCTAAACTCAGTAAAAATAAATGGTGAATGTTACCATTTAAAATGTTCATGTAAAGAACTGGTAATATTAAAGATCTTTGAAATTAAAGAACCTGGTCAAGATTGTATAACTACCTGGAAAGATCTACAAAGCTATCCACACTTGATTGCTGCCTGAGATAAAATTGAAGGCACGTGAGAGAGGCCGCCTGCAAACTGAAGACAGCTGCCACTAGTGCCAGGCCTGGGGTAGCTCCACAAAAAGCCAGGACACCCTGAGGCCTGCTGCCACCTGCTGGCTCCCTTAAGGTTCATCCACTGATAAAGCCTTGTGCAGTACAGAGTTGGATGAGGCAGACTCTCAAGGAGTCACTAGAAGGGAAAGAGTTGTGCTCACCAGGTTAATGTAGACTCTGGTTTGGTGACAGTGCTGAGCCTGAAGCTACTCAGCAAAAGTTTCAGAGCACAAGACCAGTTGCTACCTGCCTGGGGCTTGCAGACTCTGATAGTTTTTCAGAAAAACTGCAATGTGGGCATGGCTGGCTGCTTGCAAGAAAGTGCCTCTGGCGTTGGGGGAGTTGCCAGCAGAGTTCACCAGACCAATCAGATTTAGAATTGGCCTGTGGGGGGATGGGCTCATCACAGGAAAGATGGCGCCTGCCTGCCAGCTTCACAGGAGCAGGACCCCACACAGAGAAAATGGTAACTGTCCTCCAACCCTTGCTCTGAAGTCACAACCTCAGTCTGCATCCGGTACGTCTCCTACACCCCCCGAGTTACCGTCCCTCTGCTGGAGCCGAGGGTGAGTGTCTGAGTGTGAGTCTGTGTGCTGTCCGTTTAAGAGGATATCTGGGTTTCCTGCAGCCTTCTGTCCCATTTGGGTGGTCAGAATCCCCACTGTTTTTCAAAGCGAGATGTTTTGGAGGCTCCTTTCCCCGGCACAAATACCCTGGGCTGGGGAGGCTGGTGTGGGGCTGGGGTCCTTCCCTCCTCTGTGGGGAACCTCTGAGGCTGAGATATCTGTCCTGATTCTCAACCACCACACGAAAGTTTGGGCTAGACCACTCTGCTTCCACATTTCTCCTACCAGTCTCATCATGTCTTCTATATATCTGTAGTTATAAAACTTCTGTTCAGCCAGACTTCAGATGGTTCTCCAGGTTGATTGTTTTATAATTTAGGTGTAATATTAATGTGTTCCTGGAAGAAAGCATGCACAGTGTTTATCTACTCTGCCATTTTGATCTATAAACACATTTTATTTTAAAAACACTGTCATTTAAAATAAATCTTCATGATGGGTAGAAGAGCATATCACACATAGATACAGAGATAATTTGTGAACTGAAAGATATAGGAAATTACCTTAATGGAGAGAGAGAGAGAGAGAGAGAGAGAGAGATTGAAAATATTATATACAGGTCAAAGACAAGGAGAGGGAATGAAAAGACCCAACACACATCTAATGGACATTCTTAAAAGATGAAAGATGAGTAAGAGAAAGAGAAAATGAGAGGGAGGTAATATTTGAGGAGCTGATGATTGAGAATTAAGCAGAATTGATAAAAACCCATGAATTATTGAGTCAGAAAATGTATGTCTTGAGCAGAGTAAATAAAAATTAACTCGCACTCACACATTATAGTAGAACCATGAAACACTTAAGTCAGTGAAAAAAATCTTAAAACCAACCAAAGAGAAAAGACAGATTACAAGTAACAATAATGATGTTGACAGAATCAAGTTTTTAAATCTGTCTAACAGTGAGGAAGAGCTCTACCACTTGTAAATTTCCCATGATAAAGAATACCACTGTGTGATATCTTTTGTGAGGTTGCCTAATAGTCTTTCCTATGTGTACAACTTAATTTACCATTGGTGGCATGTACAATTTTCCTTCTTTCTTATATTGCTGCAGTTACGAAATAAAGAAAATATTTATTAAAGAGACAAGACTTTTAGTTGGCAAAATACATATATTCAATTTTTATTTGTTTCTTTAATCATCCAAAAAATCAATGAACAATTTCTGAGCCAATTCTAATCAGTGGAAACTGTGTCAGAAACTCAAAACAAATAGAAGTCCCTCATCTCAATACTTAAAGTTCTGTTAGAATACTTATATTTATATTATAGTATGATAAATTCTAAGGTAAATATACACAATATACTTTAAGAGCCTATAAGGGATACCTAACTCAGACTGGAGTTAGAAATGTGATCATTATTGTTCATAAACCCTGCAGTAAATAAGTACAAAGAACTTCACTTATGTTATGAGATTAAATCAGACATTAGATAAATTACAAAATTGTTAATCTAAGCAAATCACTTCAATTTGAAGTAAGCTTGCCTTTTCTTTACAACAGTGTCAGTTTGGTTCTTAACACTTGCCAATAAAGATCGTCTACACTAAAAAACAAACAAACAAACAACAAAGTGTCAATTTGGTGATTATGACCTGAGAACATTCTAGTCAGATTACAAACTCATTACTGATGAAACTGTTTGTGCTCACATTAAAGAGCAGAAAAGACTGGATAGTATCATTTTCCTTCTTTATGGCCATTTGAGAAAAATGTCTTCCATTCTTACCACATTTGTTTCCTGCCTGAAATCTCCAAACACTAATGAACCAGTAATACCAGAGAGGAATTGAGAAGAGGGACAGTATTTGCACTGGTTTGAGGGTGAAATTCTGTAATTGCCTTACTCTCAAATGCCCAGAATTAATAGGTTGATAAATCTTCAAATCTCACCACTACATCAGCTAAATAGTGGAGAAAATGAGACAGAAACTAATTGACGAGACAATGCAGTTTAGTGTTATAAAATTACTTCATTACAGTAGCTCTCCCATTCTTGACCATCTAGAAATATGCATAAGTAAATTTTAAAGTAGTTTTTTTAAAAAACAAAACATTGGTAAAACATAGGAGATGATCATGTGTATGTGTCTGATTCTAACCAACTGTGCTTGAAGACACCATTGTCGTTTCCTCTCCACAGTGTGCAACACTTTTATTTTAGCTTTAAAACTATAGACAGAGCCAGTGATTAAAAACAGGATGTGGGTGAATAGTCATGCATAAACCTCACTGGACTAGACGTGAGCTAAGATAGTGGTTCTAAAATAACAGTCGTCTGACAACTGCTGGCTTGATGCACGACAATCACTAGACACTTATTAAAACGCAGGTTCCCCGTCATCAGATCCCAAAGAATCTGTTGAATAGGTCTGGGCAGGGTTCAGGAATCTTCCTTTTAAACAAGCTCTACAAGAAATTCTCACACAAACAGCCACAGAACCACTCCTTGAGAAACACTGCCATAGAAGCTCACTATTTCTCTGCTATTTCCTGGTATGGGTAAAGGGTTGAACTCTGAGTGACAAGAAAAATTGAGAAATGTCAAAAATATTAAGTGTCTTTACAAGACAGCTACCTACTAGTAACTTCCTATTAGATTTCCCGTCGTGGCTGTGTAAATCTTCACTTTGTCCAACCTTAAACATCTCATTTTCAGCGAATAACACTGACTTCTACTCTTTTGAAATGGAAGCCATCTGAAAAGAGTTTCCTTTATTCCTTTATCCCCAGTAATTTCTGTCTCTCTTTGCCTTGCCCTGTTTCTGAGAAAGGTATTGACTGCAATAAATCCATGTTTTCCACACCTCTCACATCTTTTTTTACTTACCTACAGATTCTTCTTCCGGACTTGTAAATATTTCCATTTTTCTTTTATTCTGAATGTAACCAGTTAGGTCTACTTTACCATCATAAAATAAAAAGAAGATTATGTCTCTTCAATATTTAAGTTAATTTTATGAGCTCCTGACTTATTCAACTTAAGCAGGAGGAGACTATCATTCAGGGATCCTGCTCCATCTTCCTTCCTAAATTCTTGAGGACTTTGGGGCCTTATTTGGTTGTGCTTCCAAACTTCCTGAAAAGAGAAATGGCAAATTTGAAAACCCATGAGTAGGACCAGGTTTAGTTACCACTGCTTCTGTTGCTGTCATTAAATGTTATTACTGAAATCCTGCCCTGTAGAATTCCAGGCACTAACACAGTTCCTAGTTTCCAAGCCTTCAAAATCTTGGGATTTCTTGGAAAGAAGTCAGTTAGGTCATCTGGCATTTAATTTAGCCAAGAGAATGTAAGTTCTCAAAGTGGCATTTTTATTTTATTTTATTTTTTTAGTTTTCATTCACACGCTCAGTGTTTTGTCTTCAAGACCCCTTTTGTGATTGGATGGTTAAATTGGAAGGAGCTATGGTCTAATTTTCACACTGGAGCAACCCTTCTTTGCATGTTTAGCAAGATTCTGGTATTAAGCAAAGACCACCAGTTGAGACTACGTTCCTTGTGGTGAAATCTCCTTTATTACCTTTCCTTGTTAGTGGGCATCATTAAGGACAATCTCAATTCATTGGAGGTATTAAATAGCTAATTTTAGAGTCTAAAGAGAAAGATCAGTGTTTCATTCCCAGCTTCTTGCCTCTCCTCCAATAGTGTCCAACTTTGCATACAACAAACAGTAATTATTAGCTGATGAAAAGTTTTGTTATATTTTTACACCTAGGACAGTAGGTTGTAATATGTGTTAACATTTAGCTAATTGAAGAGCCACTCTAGTGATTCTTCCCTTAACAACAAAATCATATTCCAAGATAACTTGTAGTCTCCACTTCCAGACTTAGAGAAATTTGTCATAATTTTATATACCTCTATGTGTGTAAATCTACATATATGTATATAATATGTATGTATGTAATATATATTAATATAATGTACATATAAATATGCATACGTGCATGTATGTATGTACATCTGTATATATACATGTTCTCTTCACTGATTTCTTGAATCTGCTGCTGTATCTTTTTTCTTCTCTTAACAACCACTCTTCTTGGAAAAGTGGTCTACCTATACATTGTCTCCACTTTCGTCTAACCCAATTGCTAGTTGGTTCACCCTCTGTGATCTATTTGTTGACTCATTACTCAAACATAAAACATTCTTGTCATTAACAACCTTCTAAAGACAAATGCTGTGGCTTTTTATTAAACCTTGCCTTCCTCAACTTCTTTATAACATTTGATATCTGTGATAAACTGTTTATTGAAATCCTCTACTCCTTCCTTTTTGATTATTCCTTTTCTAATTCTTCGTTCAGCCACCTAAATGGAGCCATTCCAAAGTTCAATCCCCTGATATCTACTTTTTTTCCCCCTATACTCTTTTCCTTGGGAATCTCACTTTCTGTCACAATTTCAAATATCACGTCTGTATAACTCAGCCGTTTTCCCAAACCAGAATTCCTTGCTCCTGATCTCACTTTCTGATCCTATCTCTCCCAGTCTCTCCTACATATTCTGTATTTTAACTGTTTTGAATGAACAAATGTTCCTGTCTCTATGACTACGAAGATTAAGGCGAATACAGAAATGAATTGTGTGGGCCAGGTAAAAACAAAAGCATTACACTCAGCCTCAGTGTCAGGATAACAGTGAGAGGTTTCACTGAAGAGCTCCTGGCCAGACGGCCAGCTGCTACTCAGTTCCAGTGACTTGTTTCCCAGTTTTTCTGTTTTTATTTTTTTGGTTATAATTGAGTTGTACATGGTCTACTAGTTTAATTGAGTTGTATGTGGTCTACTAGTACATGGTCTAAATGTAGACAACTAAATTTTGAATTTTAGGAAATATAGTGCAAGCCAAAGAAAATACGTTTGTCAACCATATTTAGCTCAATGACAACTGGTTTGCAACTTCTGACCTACATTCAGAATCCATGCTCTTCTTTCAGACACTGTCTACTCCCACTCACCCTACACAATTGCCAGATTAATCTTTCTAAGGCTAAAGTGAACTGCAGATCACGTCATTTCCCAAGGAATATATTCCATTGTTGATCAAATGGAGCATAAAGCAGAGCTCTAAATGCTTTCCTCAACAGTCATAATTTTCCTCTCTAGACTTATTTTCCCCTGCTTCCCTACATGCATTTCATGGCTTTGAGCTGGGCTTAAAGCTTTCTTAACAGACCTCGCTTATCTGCCTCACCAGACTAACTCGAGCTCTCTATTCCCTTGTTAATTCACATTTGGTGCTGCTCATGACCTTCTGCTCACTCTACTTGAGGTGTATCCCATCTAAGTTTTGGCTTTTTGTTCCCAATTGTACTTGTTAATTAAAATTGTTGCTGAAATTGGGGAGGACAATATAAAAGATTGGAAGGAAATAGTGAAAATCCAAAATTCTGCCCTTGGATTTCTCCGCAAGGGTCTTTTATTTCTCCTTTCACGGAAACCGGGACTGGCTCCTCTGGATAACACTTTATACAAATATGACGACATTGGAATTCCAATTAGTGGAACCATACTCAAAGAAGAGTACTTGGCCTTAGGTCAAAATGTTGGTGAATGAATTTAAACCTGTGTATTTCAGGTTAAAATAAAATGTATTCAGGTATATACCGTTTTAAGATAACCTGTTTTAACATCCTTTGTAGATTGAGCGATTAAAAGTCAAAATTATCTTGGATTATATTTAACGTTTTCCACCCTTATTCCACCCCCAAGCTTTCTTGACATTATTGTTTGGTTTATGCTCTTCCCTCAGTCTGTAGGTCCCTTATTTCTAATTTTCTGAAATTTAATCCATTATTTATAAATTGGCTCAGATGCCACCTTCCCCATCACTTTGCCCATGTGCAAACATACCTGTGCGTACACAACCATACCCATACCTACACTTTCGCCTTGATTTCTCCAACTGGATGCGAGCTCTCCATCTTTTACCCATTCTTGGTCTTTATGTTTGTCTTTCCAATCAGCACTGACTATATTCCTCGTTGTTATGCTGTATAGTTATTCGTGATATAGCTCTAAAAATGTTACATTGCAGATTTGCTTATTTATTCATTTCCATTTCCCACTGTACCTACCAGTGTACATGTGCATAGCAAGTATGGAGACCCACTTGGTTTCTTGTGGCCTGAAACTCCTCTCTCCTCTCACTTGGGATCAAATAATACTGACTGGCAGGTTCATCTGGGCCTCCCACAAGTGCCCAAACCTGTGGGTAATCAGAGGGTTTTGAGCAGGTCCTTGAATAACATCATTTCATTCAACGTCCTTTAGGTTATAACGTTGATGAAAAAAAAAATTGATTCCCAGCTGGGGCCACTGTCTGTGTGGAGTGTACACAGTCTCCCCATCTGCATGGGTTTTCTCCCGATTCTCTGGTTTCCTCCCACATCCCAAAGCTGTGCACATGAGTAGAGTTGGTGTGTCTGAATTGTCCCAGTCTGAGTGAGTGGCGCTGTGATGCAAGGGCGTGCAGTTCAGGGTGGGTTCCTGCTTTGGGCCCTGAGCTGCTAGCGTAGACCTTGAACTAGAATAAGCAGGTTGGGAAATTATTATCTTACTTGTTTTCATTAATCTTTCTTAAATGAATGTATAGCTCACATTTATTTCAATATTTAATATTGGAAGTGTTTTGGGACTGTGGTGGTGATATTTTTATGATAAGAAATATAGTGTAGGAACTTAACTCTTATTTATATCAATTGGTCCACGGTAAAATTTGTTTTGTTTTAAGTCGAGTCACTTCAAGTTGAAGTTTCCAAGAACCTATTGACACACTAAGGGAGGACTTACTGTACTGTACTCAAGAGATTTAGAATCTCTTTCAGAATTTGCAGGCCAGTTATAACAAATGAGTTGCTTCCCTCTCTCTGTCATCAGAGATGGCACATGAACCAACCCTTGGTAAAAAGATACATTGAATTTAGAAATGGTTTATTGCCAGGCTAGTGCTGAGTTGATGTTCATCGCTTTTAGCAAAATCTTTGGATTTTATTTAGTGTGTATTCTTGTTTGCAGTATCTATGATGATTTTACAATTCGAGGGATTATATAAAAAAAAGTCCACGTGCTTTACTTCTGTGTAATTGGAGGTTTTTGATTGTTGCTATTTTAGGGGGAAGAATTTCACATTCAAAATGGTCCAAAAGATATTTAATGACATTTTGCCTTAAAAATAATTTTTAAAATGTCGTGTATGCATCACTAACGTGGAAGAGACAAAAAATTGGCTGTTATTTTCGAAAGCGATAGAAATATGTGTGGCCTTTGGGCTTATTTTGGAAACAAAGAAGCTTTTGAAAATGTCAGGTTTACAAGAGCAGAATCCCCTTGTGAGGTGCCAGAATGGGGAACATGCTTAATAGGAGTCAAGCATGGATTACTGAATGTCCTCAAATGAGAATGTTTAAGAGCCTGGCAGTGACAACACAATTTTTATGTTTTTATTGAATCA
Source organism: Rhinolophus ferrumequinum (assembly GCF_004115265.2). NCBI lineage: Eukaryota > Metazoa > Chordata > Mammalia > Chiroptera > Rhinolophidae > Rhinolophus > Rhinolophus ferrumequinum. The sequence goes on from NC_046291.1 coordinate 64,402,563, forward strand.
AATTAAAAATGTTCCCAGTTAACTCTTACTTCCTCAGAGGTATTGTTGTTAACACTTTAGTGAATTTTCTTACAGGACTTTATCTGGCCATTTGTATATTCAGTTGTACAAATTTTAAAAACATTTATAATTTATAGATGTTTATAATTTATATATTAAAAACATTTATAATTTATATATTAAATTGTAGTTTTTAATATCTAAAAACCCCAACATTTAATGTACTTTTATAAACTGAATTATGCTAGATATAATGCTCCACAACTTGATGTTTGAAATTTCCTCAGAGGTATATTTTCTGAGCCTTTGATATATGACAATGTCTCTGCTATCTCAGGTGAATGCTGTACTAGTAGTTCATTTTAGGATTGCAGTGTTGTCTTGAGATGGTAATAAATATTTGCTCTTTTGGTTTCTAGTTTTGCACATAAACAAACCAAAGCTCGTTCGTTTCTCTTGTGAAGTATTTTTTGAATAACTTATTCTTGAAATTAAAAATGTTTGCCTATAAATCAGATTGGAATTGTGAGTGGTGTTTTTGTTAAACTTGTCTAGATTGATCTTTTGATCTTAAAAATTCTTTTTCATCTCAGTGATGGTTTCCTTCTATTTTTTTTTTCTGTGCTCATTGCCTCTGCTCTATCTCTTTTTTCCTTTTTCTTATATTCCCACTTTTTATAGTTTAAAAATCTGAGTATTCTCTTCTCTGAGTCTTTTTTTCTTTGTTTCTCCTGATTTCCATTTCTTCTTCATTTTTGCTTTGTTTATAAAAGTGTTCCTTTACAAATCAAAGTCTATTTTTCTATTTAGCAATCCACTTATTTTTGTAAAATTCAGAATCAAGTTTTTAACATCGAAAGCCTTTAAAATTTTAATTATATCACCTTGAAATTACTTACTATACTTATTTTTTTCTTCTAATCAGCATATGAACTCGATCTTGAGAGTCCCTGGTCATTATGGTTGTCCTTGCTCATATTAATGATTTGTTGATTTCCTTATGACTTGCCCATGTTAGTTGCAGATATCCAATCACCCCACCCTCACCAGAGCCTCCCTCTCACATTTGAGGTTTAAGGTTTTCCAAACTTTCTAGTACTGGCTCTTTTATTTATCTGGATCATCCTCATTTTCTTCATTGTAGCCCTGAGGACAATCAGGGTAATATTAGTCAAAGGAATTAACTGAAGATTGTTTGCTCTTTTTCTCTTCTGGAAAGTTTTTCAAAGAGGGAGGTGGTGGAAGAGGGTAAAAGGGGTCAAATATATGGTGACAGAAGGAAAACTGACTCTGGGTGGTGAGCACACAATGTAATATACAGATGATATATTATAGAATTGTACATTTGAAATCTATATAATTTTACTAACCAATGTCACCCCAATACATCTAATAAAACAATTGTCAGGATGTGTTCCTTGAAGGCTTGGTAGAACTCAACTGTAAAATCACCTGGTTCTGCTATTTACTTTGCAGGAAATTTTCTAAATTTTTATTTTATTTTCTCTACTCATTATAGGATCATTCAATAATTGTTGAGACACTTTTAACAGTGTATGTATTTCTAGGACTTTGTTCATGTTGCATAAGTTTTCAAAGCTTTTAGCATATTATTGTTCATAGTATCATTTTATTTTCTTTTTAATCTCTGCTAAATTTTTAGTGATGTTATCTTTTAAAAATCCTAACATTGTTTATTTTTCTCTTTTCGTTTTCTTCCTTTGATCTTGGCAGAGGCTTGTCTATTTTATTAAAAAATAAACTTTTATCTTTGTTAAATTTATTGCATTCTGTCTTTGATTTTATTAATTTCTGTTCTTTTAAAATTTCCTCATTCTTCCCACTCTTTTCAAATTTGGTGTACTGTATTCTTTTTAATTTCTTATGATGAATTTGTATTTTCTAAAGTAATCATTTGAGGCCATAGGATTCTTTCTAATTACTAATTTGGATGCATCTCACAGGGTTTGATAAATATTTGATATGTATTTTTTAAACTATTGTTTAATTCTAAATATTTTAAGTTTGCATTATGATTACTTATTTTACAAAAGAGTTGTATAAAATTGTGTTTTATATTTCCAAATGTATATGATATTTTATTTAACTTTTTTAACTTACTTTTAATTAATTACAATGCAAATAATAAGGTTTGTATAATACTCATTTAAAATTACCTGAGATTTGCTTTCAGCTTTCTACACGGTCAATTTTTTGTTGTTGCTTCATGTGTATTAGAATAGATGTGTATTGTCTAATTTCCAGCCTCAGAATGATATATAATTCAATTTTTTATCCTCATTCATTAAATTGAGACAGACGTTTGAAGTTTTCCACTTTGGGTTAGATTTGTCAATTTCTTATGTTTAAATAAAACTGATTTATATGTTCTGAAGCTATTTTATTAGATGTATAAGGTTAGAATTATGTATCTTTCTAATGACTGGAAACTTTTATCATTATGTCGAGATGTCTGGCACTATAATACTTTTTGTGTTAATGTTCAGATTTCTAATATTAATATAGATATTATAAGAATTTATATTGTTATTGTTTGTCTGGCATAATTTCTATGCTTTCAATATTTTTTGATATTTACTTTTATAGTTGTGCCTCTTATAGACAGCGGGATTTTTAAATGTCTGTTCTTAAAAAGTCTACTTTTTATTTAGGATATTTTAGTTTTATTTTATTTTTTTTTTTTGATTATTCATTTATTAGTATTGGTCCTACTATTTTTATATTGTGCTATTGATTCGCTTTTTCTGTGCTTTCTAAAATGCTCCTTTTTAAATGAATGGATATTTGTTTTTGTTTTTCACGTTGTTGTATTGAGGTGGAGGGTATACATCCTACTTTTGTTCTTTTAATGGACAGTCTTAAACTTATACTGTGTGCACTTAATAACCTAGGAAGTTCTGAAGTTAATATAAACAGTAACCTCCTCTTTTGAAGAAAGCTAAGATATTGCTTATAAACTCTGTTCACCCTTCTACTGTCTTGCATGCAACTGTTTGCAGTATTTTACTTCTGTCTTCTAACCATACAAATTAAATATAATAGTTATTTTGTAAAGACAGTATTTCCTTATCTATATTAATTTCTTACTATTTCTTCTTGCGTCTCAAACAATCCTTCTGAGATCATTTTTTCTTCCTAATATTGATTGTTTAGAGGATCCTTTAGTGAAAGGCTAGTGGTGAACTCTTTTTTAATGAAAAAAAAATATTTATTTCATATTTTTTTAAATAAAGATTTTCTGAGTTCATAATTATAGGCATGCAACATTTTCTCTCAACACATGATGATTTATTTCATGATATCTTTATTTCATGAATTCCTTTATTCAATTTTTGCTCTTGAGACGTCTGCTATTAGCTTGTTATTCTTTCTAATTTTTTTTCCTCAGTGAATAATTTTAATATCCTGTTATCTTTGATAATCTACCTTTTCATTACAGTATGTCTAGGTGTTGATTTCTTTTGTTTATCCTGATTGGCATGTATTTTTCTTTCCTTATCTAAGGCTTCTTTCATCAGTTCTGGGAATTTTTCAGCTATATTTCTTGAATATCACCTTTCATTCAATCTCTCTATTTTCTTCTAAATATTTAATGATTGTGTATTATGATTCTGTGTTTTAACCTCTCTTTTTCATTTCCCATCTCCTAGTTTCACTGTATTTTTATCTTGATTTCTTCACATTTAACCAATTCTTGATAATTTCTTTATGTTGCCTTTCAGCTGTATCTAATCTCCTATTTAATCCATCCACATAATGTTTAATTTCAATGCTTATAATCCCTAAATGTTCTGCTTGGTTCTTTTTTTTTTTTTTTTTTTTAATGAATTTGCGTCCTCTCCCTGTTTTTTTTAATGAGTCTGGCTAAAGGTTTGTCAATTTTGTTTATCTTCTCTAAGAACCAACTCTTGGATTCATTGATCTTTTGTATTGTTTTTCTGGTTTCTATTTCATTTATTTCTGCTCTGATCTTTATTATCTCCTTCCTTGTTCTCCCTTTGGGCTTATTTTGCTGTTCTTTTTCCAGATCCCTTAAGTGTGAAGATAAACTGTTGATTAGTGATGTTTCTTGTTTCTTTAGGTAGGCCTGCAATGCTATGAATTTCCCTCTTAGGACTGCTTTCGTGGCATCCCATAGATTTTGGGTCGTCGTGTTTTCATTTTCGTTTGTCTCGAGATATCTTTTGATTTCTTCTTTGATCTCCTGCTGGACCCATTCATTATTTAGTAATAAGTTATTCAGCCTCCATGAATTGGTGTGTCTTCCAGTTTTTTTCCTGTAGTTCATTTCTAATTTCATAGCACTCTGATCAGAGAAGACAACTGGTATGATTTCAATTTTCTTAAATTTATCAAGACTTGTTTTGTGGTCTAACATATGGTCTACCTTGGAAAATGTTCCATGTGCGCTTGAGAAAAACGTGTATTTTGCAGCATTGGGGTGAAATGCTCTGAAAATATCGATTAAATCCAAGTGGTCCAATGTATCATTTAAGGCTGTTGTTTCCATATTGATTTTCTGTCTGGAAGACCTGTCCCTTGTTGTCAGAGGTGTGTTGAAATCCCTTACTATGATAGTCTTACTGTTGATCTCTGTCTTTATGTCAGTCAGTACCTGTTTTATATATTTAGGTGCTCCTATATTGGGTGCATAGATGTTTACTAGGTTTATGTCCTCTTGACCGATCGATCCCTTCATTATTATATGGTGCCCATCTTTATCTTTTAATATGTTCTTCATTTTAAAATCTATTTTGTCAGGTATAAGTATTGCAACTCCAGCTTTTTTCTCATTTCCATTTGCATGAAATATCTTACTCCAACCCTTCACTTTCAGCCTGTGTGTGTCTTTTGTTCTGAGGTGAGTCTCTTGAATACAGCATATACAAGGGTCTTGCTTTCTTATCCACTCAGCCACCCTATGTCTCTTGATTGGAGCATTTAATCCGTTTACATTTAAAGTGATTATTGATAGGTACATAGTTACTGCCATTTTTAAATTTGTAGTTAGATTGTTTTGATCTTTCTTCTATTTATAGAAGTCCTTTTAGTATTTCTTGCAATGTTGGCTTGGTGGTGATAAATTGCTTTAGCTTATTTTTTTCTGGAAAGCTCTTTATCTCTCCATCAACTTTAAATGATAGCCTTGCTGGATAAAGCAATCTAGGTTGTAGGCCTTTGTTTTCCATCACTTTGAGTATCTCCTGCCATTCCCTCCTGGCCTTCAATGTTTCTGTAGAAAAGTCATTTGATAGTCTTATGGGATTTCCCTTGTATGTAACCCTCTGTCTTTCTCTTGCTGCTCTTAGGATTCTCTCTGTCTTTAAGCTTTGCCATTTTAACTATAATGTGTCTTGGTGTGGACCTGTTTGGGTTTATCCTGGTTGGAACTCTCTGCACTTCCTGGGCTTGTATGTTGGTTTCCTTCATCAGGTTGGGGAAGTTTTCGGACATTATTACTTCAAATATGTTCTGAATCCCTTGCTTCCTCTCTTCACCTTCTGGTATTCCTATGATGCACATGTTGTTGCGCTTGATGTTATCCCAGAGGTCTCTTAAACCATCCTCATTGTTTTTATTCTTCTTTCTTTCTGTTGTTCTGTTTGGGTGATCTCTGCTAACTTGTCTTCTAAGTCGCTGACTCGATCCTCTGCTTCATCTAACCTGCTGGTAATTCCTTCAAGTGAGTTCTTAATTTCGGTAATTGTGTTCTTTAGTTCTAACTGGTTGTTCGTTATGATTTCTACATCCTTCTTTATGTCTTCTCTAAGCTCCTTAAACATTCTTATCACCAGTGTTCTGAACTCTGTCTCTGAAAGGTTGGTTACCTCTGCCTCATTTGGTTCCAGTTGTGGAGGTTTCTTCTGTTCTTTTATTTGGGACGTGTATCTTTGTTTCCCCATTCTGGCTGACTCTCTGTGTTTGCTTTTTTTTTTTTTTTGTCATTTTGATTCTTTTTTTTTTTTTTTAATTTATTGGGGTGACAATTGTTAGTAAAATTACATAGATTTCAGGTGCGCAATTCTGTATCACATCATCTATAAATTACATTGTGTGTTCACCACCCAGAGTCAGTTCTCCTTCCATCACCATATATTTGATCCCCCTTACCCTCATCTCCCACCCCCCAACCCCCTTACCCTCTGGTAACCAATCTGTGTTTGCTTTGATGTATTAGGTAGATCCCCAAGAGTTCTTAGTTCTTGCTAGGTTATCTTATGTAGTATGTGTCCTTTATATTTGACTTGCACTACTTCGTTCTTCTCCTCTGCGTGTGTTCCAAAGGTAACTCTTATGTTGTGTACATTGTCCTGTTCAAGAAGATCTTTAATTGCTTTTTGCTTGTGAGTAGGCGGGGTTAACTCCTAGGCTGACTCGTTGTGAGACTTGGCTGTGCCCACTGCAGGGTGTTCTGTTGCGTGAGGGTTGACCACTTAAATGTGGTTTGGCTTCTATGGGCTCTTGTGCCTGCAGAGAATTCCCTCTGGGTGTACGACTTGTAGGTCAAACCCAGTAGTACTCTGGTTTGGTCTGGAGTTGGCCTCTGGATATGTTGAATCTTGTGCCTCTTAAGCTGTGCCCTCCTGGTTTTTGTGTTCTCTGTTCCGCCCTGGGATCCCGTGCTTCTTTGGAACAGCGGGGTGCCACCATGGTTTTCGCTGCCGCCACCGCCGCCGCCACGGCCGGGATTCTGCAGCAGGACGGCGCGTTTTCACTCTGCTCCCTTCCTTCCTTCCCCTGCTCGCCCAATTAGCGCACCTTCAAGTAATCCTTCCACGAGTCTCTTAGCTGTTCTGCGTGATGAGCAAAGAGCTCTTTGATGGGTTATATGCCCTGTTTGTAATAAGATCCAGAGGAGAACTCAGAAAGTGTGCCCCGCTGCCGCTATTCCTATGACGTCATCTACTTGGTTCTTTTTAACATTTCATAATTATTTATTTGTTCCATACTCATTTTAAAAAATCAATCTTTTATTTTTATTTAATTAATAATTTTCAGTAATTTATTTTATTATATTTTTAAGATTTTTATTAAAAATATGAGTATAGCTAGCATATAATATTATATTAGTTTTAGGGGTACACCATAATTATTCAACATTTATATACCTAAAGAAGAGATCACCATGAAAAGTCCAGCAACCATCTGATATTGTACTGTGGTATCACAATATTATTGACTATGTAACCCATACTGTACATTATATTCTCACGACATATTTGTTTTATACTTGGAAATCTGGACCTCTTTTTCCTGTTCATTTTCCCCCCCTTTTTAAAATTTTCAATTACAGTTGAAATTAATTTCAGGTGTACAGCATAGTAGTTAGAGATTAATATAATTTAAGTGATCCCCCTGACTAGTCTAGTACCCACCTGGCACTATACATAGTTATTACCATATCATTGACTATATTCCCTATGCTTTACTTTACATCCCCATGACTGTTTTGTAACTACCAATTCGTACTTCTTAATCCCTTCACCTTTTTTACTCTGCCCTCCAACCCCCTCCCATCTATCACCCCAACAAATCTAGTAACCATCTGACACCATACATAGTAATTACAATATTATTGACTATATTCTTTAGCTATACCCTACATCCCCATAACTACTTCTTAATCCCTTCCTCTTTTTTACCCAAACATCTCACACCCTCCCCGCCCCGCCAAATCTGGCAACCATCAAAATGTTTTCTGTATCTATGAGTTTGTTTCTGTTTTTTGTTTGTTTGTTTATTCCGTTCTTTAGATTTCACATATAAACTAAATCACATTGCATCTGTCTTTCTCTGTCTGACACTCCACTCACTACCGTACCTTCCAGATCCATCCATGCCACCATAGATGGCAAGAACCCATTTCCTTCCATGGCCGAGCAATATTCCATTGTATATATGTACTACCTCCTCTTTATTCATTCTTACATCGACAACAAGCTGCCTCCACATCTTGGCAATTGTAAAAAATGCTGCAATGAACATATGGATGCACATGTCCCCTCAAAGTAGCGTTTTGGGTTTCTTTGGCTAAGAAGTGAGATCATTGGGTCTTCTTTGTCTCTTGTCATAACCTTTGTTTTAAAGTCTATTTTGTCTGGTATAAGCATTGCTATCTCAGCTTGTTCTGTTTTTGTTTTGTTGTTGTTGTTTCCATTTTCATGAAATAACTTTTTTCATCCCTTTGTTTTCCATTGGTGTGTGTCTTTTAATCTAAAATGAGTCTCTTGTAGGCAGCATATGTAAGGGTTTTGTTTTCTTATCCATTCAGCCCTCCTATGTCTTTCAATTGGAGTGTTTAATGTATTTACATTTAAAATAATTGTTGATAGATATGTAGTTATTGCCATTTTATTATTCATAATTTTGATTTTTCCCCGCATCGTAAATAAGTCCCTCTAATTTTCCTTGTAATACTGGTTTGGTTGCAATGAATTCCTTTAGCTTTTTTCCTGTCTAGGAAGCTCTTTATGTGTCTTTATTTTAAATGATAGCCTTGGTAGATAGAGTACTCATTGTTTTAGGTCTCTGATTTTCATCACGTTGAATATTTTGTGCCAATCCATTCTGTCCTGCAAAGATTCTGTTGAGAAATCAGCTGACAATCTTATGAGGGCTGCCTTATAAGTTACTAGTTGCTTTTCTCTTGCTGCTTTTAGGATTCTCTCTGTGTCTTTAACTTTTGCCATTTTAATCATAATGTGTCTTGATTTAGGCCTGTTTGAGTTCATCTTGTTTGGGTCTCTCTGCACTTGTATGTTTATTTCCTTTGCCAGGTTAGGAAAGTTTTCCATCATTATTTCTTCAAGTAGATTCTCAATCCCTTGCTTTGTCTCTTCTCCTTCTGGTACGCCTGTGATGCGAATATTGTTATGCTTGATCCCAGAGGTCTCTTAAATTATCCTTTTTTTTTTTTTTGGATTCTTTTTGCTGTTCTGATTGGGTGGTTTGGGCTACCTTGTCTTCCAAATCGCTGATTCAATCCTCTGCTTCATCTAGTCCGCTGGTAATTCCTTCTAGTGTATTCTTCATTTCAGTTAATGACTTCTTCACTTTTGACAGGTTCTTTTTTATGGTTTCTATGACTCTTTCTATGCTTGCTATCTCTCTGTTGAAGTTCTCACTAAGTTCCTTGAGCATCCTTTTAACCATTGTTTTGAACTCTGTATCTGGTAGGTTGCTTACCTTCATTTTGTTTTGTTCTTTTTTTCTAGAGTTTTCTCCTGTTCTTTCATTCGGGAGGTATGTCTTTGTTTTCTCATTTTGGCTGCCTCTCTGTGTTTGTTTCTATGTATCAAGTAGATCTCCTATGTCTCCCACTCTTGGCCGGGTGACCTTATGTAATAGGTGCCTTGAGGGGCTCTGACACAGTCTGGTCACCTGCTTTGGGTGCTTCAGGTGTGTCTCTTGTGTGGGTTGTGTGTGCTGTCCTGTTATGGTTAAGCCTCGATTGCTTCTGGCACATCAGTGAGTGGCATTGTCCCTCAGGCTGATTGGCTGTGGGGTTTAGCCACATCCACAGCTTATGGGCTGCTGTGTTCGGTGGATTATCCCACTGAGTGGGACTTGCCCCAGTGAGCTCTGATGCCTGTTGACTAATTGGGCAGTGCTCTGCTGTGGTCTGAAGCCAACCTCCAAGTATGTTGGTTCTGGGGCCTCAGGGGAGGTGATCTTCTGCAGGCCAAGGTCAGCCACTGCCTGTGACCAGCTGGGGAATACCTGGAAAGAGCTACAAATTGGTCCACAGTTGCTCGCTGCATGTGGTAAAATTGGTAGCACATGGGAGAGGTCACGCTGTGAGGATGACTGCCACTAGTACTGGGCCTGGGGTTATTCTGCAAAAAGCCAGGATACCCTGAGGCCTGTGGCCACTGGCCAGCTCCCTTAAGATTCAGCCACTGATTAAGCCTCATGGGATTCTGGAGTTGGGTGAGGCAGAGTCTCAGAGAGTCTAGAGTGGGAAGAGTTGTCACCACAACTGTAGATTCTATTTTGGTGCCAGTGCTGAGCCTGGAGCTACTCAGCAAAAGTTTGAGAGCACACCAAGGTTAGTTACCACCTTCCGAAAGCCTGCAGACTGATAGTTTTCCAAGAAAGAGTGCAGTGTGCGTGGGCTGGCTGCTTGCAAGAGAGTGCTTCTGGAGTTGGGGGAGTTGGGTGGGGCAGGGTCCTAGCAGAGCTCACCAGACCAATCAGATTCAGATTTGGCTATGGTGGGGATAAGCTCATCACAAGAAAGATGGTGCCTGCCTGCTGGCTGCACGGGAAGAAGACCTCACACGGGAAATATGGCAACTGTCTTTCAGCCCTTGCTCTGAAGTCATACACCTTAGTCTGCTCCCCTGTATGCCTCCGACACTCCACCCAACCTCTGAGACACTGTTCCTCTGCCAGAGCCCAGGGTGAGTATCTGGGAATGAGAAAGTTTTTGTGCAGGGCGTTTAAATGGATGTCTGGGTTTCCTGCAGCATTTAGTTCCACCCACTCATCAGAATCCCCAGTGTTTTTCATAGATGTTGTGGGGGCTCCTCTTCCCGTCACCAGTACTCCAGGCTGGGGAGGCTATTGTGGGGTGCTCCTCCGGGGAGAACCTCTGTGGCCCAGATATCCCTCCCAGTTTTCATCTGCCGTGGGTTTAGGGCTGTTTAACATCTCTACCCCTCCTACCAGTCTCGACATGGCTTCTTCTTTATATCCTTAGTTTGAAAACTTCTGTTCAGCCAGAGTTCAGATGGTTCTTTAGGCTGATTGTTCTATAACTTAGTTGTAGTTTTAATTAATTAATTTTTAATTAATTTTAATTAATTATTTTTTTTCAGGCTTAGAGAGGCTTTAAAAGTTTTTATTAAGAATATATCTAGTTTACTTGTAATTTTAATGTGTTCACAGAAGAAAGCACACATACTATTTATCTATTCCACCATCTTGGATCTCCTATTGTGATCTCAATCTTTTATTTTTAAAAATACCTAGTACACAGCTATTTTATATTCTTTATCTGATAGTTCCAGTATCTAAAGGTCTTAATCATACGATTTGTTGCTTCTAGTGACTCTTACCCCAGGTGACTTGTGTCCTTGATGTGTTCTTAATCACTTGTAGCCCTCATTGAATCCCTTTTCAGAGTTCATAATCCCATTAATTTCATAAGAGCATAGAGAAGTATAGCTTAATCTTCTTCTACTTCTTAGTATAGTATTTAACTTGACTTTTTCCTTGTTCTTGTCCTTTTATTCATTAAAAAAATGTAGCTTCTGGTTGAGGGTCTCATCGTGGCATCTTTATGTTTATTACTCCTCTTGAATGAGGACATTAATGGGCACTTGTACTTTTAAAAGCAGTGTAGACAAGCACCACGTGTTGCAGCTGGGGCCATGGACAGCTCTGAATGAAGAATGTTGCCTCACAAGTTCTCACCAACTCTACATTATTTACTGACGTTGCAGCACGTTTCCTTTCAGGGTGAGCAGGTGAACTTGTCATTGGTCATCTTGCATTCAGTAGAGCCTCTTGGCTTATTATGGTTTTAATATTGATCATTTTAGATTTATTGCTGCTCAGTTGCATTCATTTTTAGCTGCAAATCTGGGCTTTGTTCCCCTTTTATTCTTCTCCTCATGGTACCACCAGATGGTTTTTTCAAATTCAAATATTTTAGCCTCAGTGGCATTTCTTCCTATGCTATTTATATAATGTTGACTTTGACTTTTCTAGGGCTATACCCCGAGATTTGGTGGACTTCCATGCTCTTATTCCTCCTTATTTTATATAAAATGTCATTGAAGGAGTCATTAGCTATTTTCTAGCTTACTTTAAGATGTATAAGTTTATAGCTTTCTCTCTCATTTTGGCCCACATTTTACTGGATTACTAGATTTTGTGTGAATGTGTCTTTATGATTTTTTGTTTGTAATTTTGTTTGTTTGTTTTGTAGCTCTTTTTTGAATTTGCAGATGTATTGCTGTCCCTCATTTAAAAAGTTTTGGAACATTTGGTAGATTCTAAGAAAAAGTATAGAATAAATATGGCTTTAATCTGACATCTTTTCCAGAAATTCCAAACCAAACAATTTTAGAAGGATAGGGCTAAATGAAAGGCCTGCCTTTTTTTCCCCTCAGTGTAAACCTCCAGGACAGTCCTTTGATGTGGTTTGATATGAGATGTCCTTTAAAGTGGCCAACCCAAAAGCAAAGCAAGAGAAAGAGTGCACACATTATTAACTTCTTTCCACAAAAATACTTTTGGGAGAATCTCTTTGCTTCCCATGTTACATTGATTATACAGAAGTGATACCTTGCATTCACGTTTCTATCCAACAAAATCTTATAGATATTTTTGGGCACAAAAACACTATCTGAACTTTCACTCTTACGCCCCTCTTTCCATAGAACTCAGACACACCAGTTCACATGGAGAGTAGGGTTGGAGCCACTGCACAAATCCAAGCAAGATTAACCCCCACCAATTGTAGTTTTTTAACAGTATGTGATCGGTTGAGGTCTTTCCAGGAAGCTTCTCTGTCCTGTCATTATTGCAACTTGGTGCTTCATGGGACCCAAGATATACTTAAACACATTTATATAGAATTTATCATTTCTATTCAAATAACATTGTTGGGTAGAATTACAATTTTAGTTAGCATTTATTTAATGCTTATTATGTATGCTCTAGCTCTCTTCAAACTCTATCCAATATCTGCTCATTATCCAAATATTATCCAATATCTATCTGCTCACCTAACTCTGAGAGCTAGTTACATTATTACTCCTGTTTTTCATATGAGGAGACAATGGTTCATTGAGGTTATTTGTCTTGCCCAAGGTACACATAGCTAGTAAAATGTGACATGAATCCAATTTTACAATGATTAAGAGTCTGGTTTACAGTCAAAGAGCTCTGGATCAAATCCTGTCCTTATTTTTTTCTAACTTTGTGATGTTGTATAAGACACTTGATTTCTCTGAGCCTTAGTTTCTTCAGCCATGGAGATAATAGTAGCATCTACCTGTAGAGATTTGTGAGGATTAAATGGTATATATTATGTACAGAGCTTAGCACAATGCCTGCCACACAGTAAATATTTACAAATGCTACCTATAAAAAAATAGTTGATATCTTCATTGAAAGCAAGAGATTACATTTGCAAAGGGAATTCCTGCAAATCAATTGGACAGTTTACTGAAATTCATACCTAGTGATATTTGCAAAAGGAAAAGAAAATGGAATAGTTTTATCACAAATTCACTTAAAAATAATAGGAAGCCCAAATGGAGACTTTCACGGGCTCTTTCAGAAAATGACAATAAATTGTCAGACTGCATCCCTTATCTTACTGCTCCTTTTGAAGAATCCAGTCTTATTAAAAATGGCTAAACACCAGGAGGCTGTGATTAGTAAGTGGAAATGTTGGAACAGAAGTTCATGAGATCTATCAGTGTAGTCAACGAGTGGAGTGAAGTAGTTCAGAGCTGGGACTTTGGAATCCAGTGATGGTGTTTCCTGTCTAATAATTGTATGATTCTGGTCTATTTCCTTATCTTTAAATTGGAGATCAAGATGTTACATGCCTCACAGAGTTGTTGGATGATGAAATGAGATCATTAATATAAACTCTCAGTATAACGCCTGGTCCATAATAAAGATTTAATAAATGTTAATTATATTTTAAACTGCCACCCTTCATCATCTATTTCCACAACTCTTTCAACAGGGTAAAAGTTGAGAAATTATTTTCTTGGTTCTAAAATTTCTCTTTATTTATAAATAAGCCTACTTGAGTTTCTGTAACTCAGATCATTACTTTCTTCTTTTTAATTGAAAAAAATTTCAGTTACAGTTGACATACAATATTGTATTATTAATTACTAATAAAATATTGTGTTACTATACAAAAATGGTTACTTTCCAACTAATAAACTTCACCTTAAATCAATCCATATTTGTTGCTCTTCTGTAGAATTTCTGATCTCTTCTCTAAAACTGACTTTGAGGGAGAGAAGAAATTCCCTGTCTTGTTAGCCTCTATCTTATTCCCTTTATCCCAAGTCTGTAAAAAAGGGCAAGTTTCCCATTATCTTCTGTCCTGAACTTTTAAAGCAACAAGAAATGCACTTGTGTAAAGATTGTTTTATTCATTGCCACTAATAAAATGCCTCAGTGTAATTACAGATGAGGACGAATATTTTAAAGGAAAATAATAATATGGAATTCTTTTAGTTCTTATTTTTTTTAATAGGTGCTATTCCTTTAAACACAAATTGATAAACTTTTCTACCTGTATTAGTGAAGATACTGTGAATTAGATGCGAAGGTCTTCTAGGTATTGCCTATCATGTGTCAGATGCTTCTAAGATGATATTTCATTTATGTCTTCCAAAAGATCCATGAGATTAATTTTTGAATCTTACCTTTACAGTTACAGACACTGAGGCTCAGAAGGTGAAGTAACAGACCAGAGTGCACCTGGCTGGTAAGTGATGGAGAATGGCTGCAAATATATCTTTTTTACTAAGATACTCTATGCTTTTTTTCTTTTTTTCTTTTTTGGAATACCATATGGCTTTCCAATATAGTAACTTAAATACATAAACAAATTAAGCTATGCTGCATTATCTTGCTTTTGACATTATTATTATTTTTTATAGATTTCCCTTAACCATCCACATGTACTAGTTCTTTTTCCTCCATTGATGGAAACTATTGTTTCTAGAGGAGCTCACTGGTGCTTGCTGATTACCAATAAAAAGGAAAAGATGTTCTCTGTTTTGATATTACAAAAAATAATGAGTCCCTCCCCCTGGCCCCATTATCCAATTTACCTTGGCCATGTACCATGAAAAGTTCTACATAACTAGTTAGTGAAGCAATACCTCCAAATTTTAACTCAAGTACCACTTTGTTTTATTTATTCATGTTGACAAAATATCTTCTGGAACTGTTTTAAAATGAGTTAACAGAGTTTAGAGTTTTGAACATTTAAATTTCTTCTGCTCTTTACTCCATGGCTAAAAAGAGCTCACTATTTCTCAGATATAATGAGCTGGTAAAGTCAGATGCTCACAGTTATCTTGAGATTTATAGAAGTAAAACTTCATAAAATTTTCTGCAATCTAAGTCTACTTTCATGATGCTCTTATTGAAATTTCCTTGCATCATTTATAAGGCTATGAAACTAGTTTTACCAAAATACCAAGGTCCATGAAGTTCAAGGCAGAAGCTTTCCAAGGGAAACCTTGTGTAATCATATTTGTGCTTCAAGGACTTAGCCTAAGATCCCATGCTATTCTTCCACTAAGTACAAAGGGTCCTTGGCATTATGTCTGTAATACATATACCGGTTGCAGACTTTTTCTCTTGGTTGTTACTGTTCACCTCCATTCTTTTAGCTTTGGCAGACACAAACGTGATTATTTCAAATTCCCATCACAAAGAATTCAGAACTTTGCATTGCCTGGCCTGATGCATGGTTCTTAGATTAGCCAACAACGTAGATGAAACAAATAGAAAGGAAAGGCTTGAAATGCAGTGTTTTGGAGCCTTAATTCTCTGCAGTTTTTCTTTCAGCATTTCATAAAAGTCAGTTCACTAGATTCCTCTTTCACCAAGAGAACTAACTTATTGAACCAAAAGATTAGGTTCAGATTCACTGAGAAGCTCATTAGAGGACTTCTAAATATGCCTCCCTTGAGTAGACTGAGCTTAAATTTTTCTGTTAACAAAGACACTTTATCAGTCTTGGCCACCTTTTGAACTCACACAGTTCAAAACTTCCTCAGTTCAAAAGTACGTGGGAGCTGATGATTAGAAATGAAATTTCTTTGTATTTTTCCGCATATTTCATGCTTTCCCCCCTTATTTCTTTCATCTTCTTTGTCTTTACATACTCACCCCCCACCTTTCTTTCTCTTTTCATTGTTCACATCTATGCTGACCAAATTTTATTGAAATTAGGTTATAGTGTTATGGTGTTTACTGAAACATTGTGTAAAATGTAAAGGCAAAAATATGATAACCTGTTATAATACCGGAGGAGTTGGAAAATTCCACAAACCAGAATTCCTGGTCTTCCAACAATGATCATAGAACCAGACACAGTATTTACTTTTATTTCTGCAGGAGTCTCCCAATGCATTGTTCTGTAATTCTCTATTATGCAGTAGACCCTTCCTCATTCTCAAAACTTCTGCTACATGGATACTCTTTATTTTTAATATCAATTTTGAACTCCTCCCATGCAATGCAGAGACCCGTACAGAAATTGCTACCTTGATTCCTCATTTTTATTTCACATGTCACGTCAATTAAAAAAAAAATCCATTTTCTTTACCTCCAAAATATATCCTGAATATGACCACCTCTCACAGTCAACATTTCTTCTCCCCACCTGCCCACAACAATAGTCAGAGCTGTCAGTGTTTTTTGTCTGTATTACTGAATATTTTAAAAAACCCAAATGATTTCCCTGCTCCCTTTCCCATCTGTCAAATAACCAGAGTAGCTTCTTAAAAATGTAAATTAGATCCTATCACTCCACTGCTAAAAACTCTCCAATTGCTTCCCATTCAACTTCGATTAAATAATAACTCTTCATCACGGCAGCCCATGTCCTTGCAGAATCTGGCTCTTGTCTATCACACTGACCACATTTCCAACCACATTCTGATACGCGTGCTTCAGCCACACTGGCCTCTCTTCCTTAAACATGTCCTGCTTACCACTGTGGTTCCCTTTGCTGTAAACTTCTTCTTCCATTGTTCAAGTGGCAGGCTTCTTGTCACTCAGTTCTTCACTTCTCAGAGCCTACCATAATCCTCCAAGCTAAATAAGTTTTTCCTAGTCCCTGAATCTGTTGCTTTTCTTTATTATTTTACTCAGCTTCTTTTCTTTGTCACATGTATCTGCATCTAGACTTGCCTATGAATGTGTTGTCTTGTTTACTGTCTGCCTTCCTAAAACAGAATTGTGAGAGCAGGATACTTATCTGTCTTGTTGACCGTGGTATCCTCAGGCTAAGGAATAGTGCCTGGCACATGGTAGATGCTTAAGACATGTTGAATGAATGAGTGAATATCTAAAGAGAATCATGCGTTGAGGGAAAAACAAGATGCATGACATCTCATACTTAGATCACAAGTTCCTTATGAGTTAGCCACAACAGGAAGATTGGTCTCAAACAAAGTTATTGTTATGAACATAAATGTATTTAAATAACCCATTCACTTGTCATTTGACTAACCAAGAATGTACTGCAGCTTCCCAGCTACACAGTGAACTGAGTCCCAGAGACTAAATACTATATAATACACTAAAATAAACATGAAGAAAAGCTTAGATGCGTGTGTGACAAAAACCACACAGGAAATCTATTTTTAGAGATATGTTATGTGATCTTAATTATTATCTCTGCTTATGCCAGAGAGCCACAAATGTGTCATGACAGTCTCTAGGGTGTTTCCCCTAGGATTTATTGTCTAAGTTGTGACTCAATTTGGCTCGCAGAGATTAAATAGGACATATAGAATAATTTGTGGTTCTATCCTTATGAATCATTAAGGGAAATCCAATGGTAGAAATGTGGAGAAGGGAAGGTGAGAATCAAGGCAGCACTGCTGGTGGACGCCTGATGTTTATGCCCCTTTGAAGATTTCAAATACCCAATTTTCTTCTGAGCACCAAACAAGTATTCTCCAGTTATCTTGACAGAAACTACTTTGCTAACAGGAGATACTGAGAGTCCGTGATTTTACTCATTTCTGGATTATTGGTTAAGGGTGTTACAGAATTATTTTCAGTTTATAAAGAATTATCATATCTATGTTATAAAATTTGATTCCTGCTCCCGGAAAGACAGGTGATAGTCTATTTTTCAGATGAGAAAACTGAGTCTCGGAGGGATTGAAATCTACTTAAATTCAGCTAGTAAGAGCCATTGTGGAACATGTAGAATGGATTGTTGTGTCTGTGTATGTTTACACCTTATTCTCATTTCTCTTTTTTGTCTCACTTACTGAAGAAGTAATATTATATTCAATTATGCTCTGTATTAAATATGCTGCCAATCACCCTATTATTTCCATAAGACCTAAGATTTAGTTTGTCAATATGAAGAAAATATAATGGCTTCGAGGTATGCTTTAATGCAGGGGTGTCCAAACTTTTTTCAACGGTTTTCACCAAGGGCCATATGCGGTAAAATACACAAACAGCCGGGCCACTCACTCGAGGTGAAGTACGTATTGCCTCACCTGGTTTATTTAAGTAAACTAAATATATTTTTGGAATTTGCTGTGGGCCAATTAACAATGGATCATGGTCCGCAGTTGGCCCGGGGACCGCAGTTTGGACACCCCTGCTCTAATGTAATAGAATACCAGTATTGGAAGGGACTATAGAGGAGATCTTATTTAACCTCTCCTATAAAAGAGAAGCACCTTCTAAAACCTTCCTATGAGATGGTGGTATTGGATAGGCCATTTAAAGGGTCTGCCATTTATATTTCCTCTTAAGAATTTCTATCATAGAGGTTGCTGCTGTGTTTGCTATCATGTGACAACATCACTCTGGTCATAGCTGAATAAACTGTGAGTGGGTAGCTATCCTAATGGCAGCTATCTGGAGAAAGCAATCTGTGAGACGGACAGCCTTGGGAGAGAAATCTAACCGTGATGTCCTGTACTGGATGTTGACACTCTAATCCAGTAAGATGGTCTCCTAGGAGGTTTAAAGGTAAGTTACAGAGAAAATCATCAGGTAGCAGAGATGTCAGAAGCCAAACAACAGAGAAAGAAACCAGTGAGGAGAAGCCATGAAACAAGTTCTACTAATACTTCCTTGAAGCACAAGAAGGCATCAGAAGGAAAGAAGTCAGTTGTGGGACAGGCCAAAGCAATTAGAGCAGCAAAGAGGAGAAGCACGAGTCACAGCGTCATCAATGACTGAAGTCGCTGTGCTGGGTCAATAGAACAGTACTTTGATAATTCTATTAAATTCTGAGCATCAGTAAGTAAACTTCCGTGTTTTTTTTTTTAATTTAAACACAGGTATGAGATTTCTGAGATTTTTTTTTTTCACTAATGAATTTTCAGAATGAACCCCTATTAAGTGAGGTAACTGGAAAAATGCTTCTGTTCCTTGGCAACTTCTAAGAGACCATCTAGCAACTTTAATCTTTCATCAGCCAATTTTCTTACGAGACACCTTATTGAATCATTTTATTATGTTACACCTAAACGTAATCACTCATAACTATGCATTTTTAGTCCTACTTCAAGACTGTAAAAAAAAAATCACCAGTTAAATCTACACCATTATCTTTATGACAATCTGCTAACTATGAGCAGATAATCACCACATCTTAATACCTCCAAACCTCCAGTCAAATAATTACATCAACTAAAATATTCCCAAATTTCCCAGTAATGTCATGCATGTAACATAATTCACAGACTTTCAACTTCATTATCAATGTCTGTTTGTCCTTCAACATTCTATTTCGTTTTCACCTTGAGTCAGGTATATACCTTAATCTCCCTTGATATAGACAGCATGCTTCTATTAATGTAGACTAGGATTTCATTACCTTTCAACTTGGTCGTCATCTTTTGACTCCTCGGCCTGCTCTTGGGCATTTTAAAAGACAATGTTGGACTAAATTTTGTCCTTGAGTAATAAGACTTTTAAAATACCCAATACCAGATTTATATTGATCTCTACTAAACTTAGTCTTCTTGGTTTAGCTTTATTGTGGTCTTTTCAATATTTCCCAAAGTGCTTCATATGGAACTTTCATGTGCTTATGAAGGTAGTAAGAACAAACACACGTACACACACACAGACATTTCCATTAATGTTATAAATTAGAGAAGTTTTGTGTTAAAGAGAGGCTAAAATATTTATCTCTGCATGAGCTCTCAGAGCCTAATCTCTAGAAGAAAAAAATAGTACTAGCTGTTTTTCAAAAATTATTTACCATGGAACCATTTTTGTAGAATACCCATCAACATTTGCAGAAACATTAAGGATCTTTGTGACCTCAGGGACATTCTGAATCTTCTAGAAACATGGCCTCCTAATCCATAAAGTAGAGATAACAATATTTATCTCATCAGGTTATTATGCGTAATAAAAGGGTTGATGTATGAGACCCATTGAAAGGGTGCAATATGTCCTCCTTTTTATTGTTTTTTGTTAAGGTTTTTCACTCTTTATGACTTTTATTGATATTTTGTTTTATTTAGTCATCTAACTCCACAAAAATGTTTATGTTTGTCTTTAATTTTTCAGTGGAATTTCCAGACATCTTCTCTTCTATAATTCTTTTTCTATTCACAGTATGCACTGTTACCTAGAATTATTTTAGTCATCTATTTAAATATCAAATTGAAATTCCACTTATTAGCTAGTTTTAAGTTCAATTCAACAGCTTGAATTCTTGCCAAGCATGTGGACCCTGGCCTTCTTTGTTATGCACCGTGAGTCATTATGCTGCCTCTCCATCCCCTTTCTCACTTCTCTGAGTACCATCACATTGGGTGTAGAGGTTTTCAGATTTTCTTTAACTCTCAACCCAATCTCTAAATCAGACACACAGCTCTTGCCTACTAAAATGCATAGCTGTTTGCAATAAAGTAATTACTTCAATTGAGAATTCAATCTCAAAGTGATTTTGGCTGATGTTTGCAAAGCTTTTTTCAGTTTTTTGTTTGTGGTAGAAATTGAAAGAAGAATTAAAGACACACAGAAATGAGATGGGGATCAGAACCATATTTGCAACTTCTCTGTTTCATATAGAAGTAGCAGTTCCTCCTCTGTGTCTCCCCACACAGGTGCCTAGGGCAGTCCCAGAGGAGGCCCCAGAGCTGCCTCTTTCAGCAGTGATATGCAGTGACCCAGAAAAGAGGTAGGTGGTAAAGGGAAGGGAGCCAGTTTGACGAGAAGATGTGGCCAAGCCAGCACAGTTACTTTAAAATAATTCCTAATTATCTGGAATATTAGGATCCATTTTCCTTTATTTTCTCATTGCCTCCCCTGATAATAATTATTCCATGGAAAGTACTATGTTAGTAAACTTATAAGTTAGGAACTTATGTGTATTGGCAAAACTCGTGAAATTACTCTGAGTCCACCCTTTCCTCTCCTTTGGGAATCTGTTGTCCCCAGCCTGAGTGTCACTGCTTTGGAGAATTTTATTTGTGCACAACACCCATCAGCAATTTACCTGATAAGTAGTGGATGCAAGTGATCCAGCTCTTCCTTAAGCATAAATGGGGAATTAATATCCCCACCTTTTCATGCCTCACAGTTTCCTTTACCACTTCAAAGCAGAATTGTTTTCTCAACCCTAAAGGAGGAAGCTTTGTTAGACCCATAATTTCATTCCCGTAAATAGACATGGTTTTCATTAATAACTGGTGGTGGTGGTGGTGTTGGTGCTGTGTGTGTGTGAATTATGTTGGCAAAACTTGGAGGAGACAGCATTAATTTTTAGCATCCCCTTCTACTCCTAATTTCTTCCATAATGTGCAGGCACATCCAGATTTCTCCTCCCTTTCGTAGCAAGAACCTAACTTGTTCTCTTGCATTTAGTCCCAGGAGTCTTTCTTTCTGTGTGGAGACATGGAAGTTACTGGGTTAATCAAGTAATTTCTTCTTATGTGGCTCAAAGATTTGTATTCATGTCACATGCCACTTGCTATGTTAGTGATTCTGGAAAGTCTCTTAAAAATTCTGGGCCTCAGATTTCTCATCTGTAAAATGAGGTCACTGAACTGGAATGACTTCTCAGGTGCTATCCAGTACTAAGCTAATTTTTAGTATGCATGTCCAACGTGACAGAAAGGTCTTACCCTCATAGGTGTGTCATTCATTACTTGGTAGAAAGAACATGGGACTCAAAGCCAGATAACGTAGGTTCTCAATCTCACTTCTTATTAAATTATATTATTATATTGGTCAAGGTTCAACCAGGAAAATAGAAACCACTGTGGGGGATACAGTGGGCTGCTTATGGCTTATTAGGTTGGTGCAAAAGTAATTGTGGGTTTCGCAATTATTTTTAACCTTTTAAACTGCAATGACTTTTGCACCAACCTAATAGAACATACTGCTGTCTCTTCAGAGAGATGTGGAATTCTGTTCTCTGAGGGAACTGAAAAGTGGTGTAATAAGCTCTCCCACTAAATGAAAGTAATAGTGGGCTTTCTTTCTCTTTAGCATTTTGTTTACATTTCTGAAAACTGTAGTAAATGATGTCTAGAACTTCATAAAAGCATTCTTGGGGTAGGAAATCCTGTTGGGGGTCTGTTCTAACAATTGATTTGTTGAAAGAATTCATGGAAGGGTGGCACAAATGTAGAAGAAGGTATGCTCTGGAAAGAGTAAACAGAAAGTGTTTTTACCTAAAGATATGATAAAGGAAGAAAACACTATTTAGAAACAAAAAGAAAAAAAAAATCTGGGCATAAAATTCATATACCGCATGCTGCCTCTATATGCAATAAACAGATGCCAACGTGCATTACTGGTCAGAAAATTTTGGAATCACAGATTTCCATGTAGAAGCTTTCAGCAGGCAGCCAATTGTCCCAGCCTTTGTTTTTATCTAGATGAAAGCTTGTCTTCTTTGAGAAAGCTAAAGGGGCCATAGAATATTTCCCCAAGGCTTGGCTAGCCATACACAGGAGGAGTGTTATTTGCAGACTGCATATGCTTATTCCATTTCCAAGTGCTGTAGGAAGCGCTGCTAATGAGCTCCAGAAGGCAGGACTTTCTTGAATTTGATAAAAAAGCAACAGTCAAAAGTTATTAGTGGTAATAAAGGAAAAAGATAGAAGGTAGATAGAAAAACAGAAGGTAAGCAAAAACTTGGGAGTCTGAATGATGGACGGATTATAAGCATGAGGAAGATGTGGGAGTCCATTTTTTTTCTGTGTTTTCTGCAGCGGGGACAAGGGCATCATAGCCATTTTTTATTCTAACCACGTGTGTATGAAGTAACAAATAACAGCATTTGAACAGAGGAGCTCTTTTATCATCAAAAGTTGCCAGAAAGGGTACTAAATATCTGTTGAGAGTTAAATTTCTGATTGGACTGATGAGGAAGAATAGTTCCTTCTTAAAGCAAGTGATAAGCTAATATTGGAAGTAAGTTAATTGAAATACTTCTTTTAATATTCTAAAACATTCTTAAGATTGACATGATGAATAACACTATTATACAGCTGGCTGGCAGAATAGAAAGAGAATGGATTTTATAGTCAGATAATTCTGGATTTTAACCTTGCTCTGCCCTTGACAAGTTCCATAACCTTGGTTAACATACATAACTTTCAAAGCTCAGGTTTCCTACTCGATGCAATGCAGATAGCACGACTATCTCAGTGGGTTGTTGGGAGGATGGGGGGGAGAAATCATATACACAGGGCAAAGTGAAGCTTGGTCTTTCACAAAGAAGTTACACCAGATTCCTTCTTGAGGGCAGATGGCAGATTGATAGAATGCTATGTTATTGGCTAGCAGTCAGCCAGCCCAGCGTTCAGCAGATTCAGATATCTAGGCTCCCGTGAACAACCTGGCACGCCAGACAAACTTCAGAATTTTGGATTCTAGCCCAATGTGTTATTCTGTCTGTCATCCATGTCACTTTTTTATTAAGGGTCTGAAGACCAAGAGTCAGGAAAAAAGGAAAACAGTTGAGAGGATTACAGACGCTTGAAGAAGAAGCGAATCAAATGAGATTGGTAAGAGCTCTACTAACCCAGCTTCAAGGGCAGAGGATTTTAAATCTACCTTTGGCTAGCCTTCCTCTGCAGCCTTTGGTTTTCCCTTTTAGATGTTTTAATGGTAAATAATGCTTCTCATGAATATTGAGATATCTTCTGGGATGAGGTTCCTGGAAGCATTTGCATTCCTTTTTGGTTTAGGACTGTGAGAAACTTTCCTTGTGATTAGAATGTTGAGACATTATTTTCCTTTTCTTATTGGTTACATAGTATTTAGGTATTTCCAACATTGAAATGTCAGGATCCCACAATTAGAAAATATGGATGTAGATGAGATCAGTCAAAAGGTCTCAGCTTCTATTGATAAAAGCTCTTTTTATGAGACCTGCGTTGTCATGGTGATTGGGAACAGAGACTGAATTGGGAAGGGATTAGAGAAGACATTATACTGTGGTAAAAGGGTTTAGTATATATAAACTATGGAGAAAAGTACATTTCTTTGATCTAGTCTTGGACATCACACAGCCTGCTTACAGGATGCTTACTGTCAGACATTATTAAATCAACAAGTAGCTATAGATTCTGTGAGCCAGACAGGCTTCTTTTATCTCTACGTTAACTGAGTGATAACTTCAAATTTGAGAGTGGGAATCGAGTATGGAAACCGCCCTGGTAGTTAACATCTGGAAGCACTTTAAGAAGAGTTCAGGAGGCACTGATATCTTACACAGAAACATTCTGATACTTATAAGTCAGTTCAACACATTTGAATATTTACTTAGCCACAATTGTGCACTCAGCACTCTAATAGTTATTGCAGGACATGTGAAGGAGGTACGATATTATCTCTAACTTAAAGGAGATAAAATCAGATATCAAATGCAAACACATCTTTATATTTGTTGGTGAGTCCTTTTAAAATTCTGTATAAGAAGCTTTGGGAAGCAGGCTTAGGAACTTGTACCATGCACCAATTTTTCAAAGAATTATTTTTTCTTAGTAATAATTAGTATAAATATAACATCATTGATAGTATCAGGACAATACATTAAAATATATATCTTGCACTATAGAACATTTTCTATCTTTTATATACTAGATTTATGATTTTTTTGTCACATCTCATCTCATTTGTACTAGTTTTTACTTGTTATTTAATATAAATCACTTTTATTTTTATTTAAATTAGTTTATGTGAATAAGAAGTGGGAAACTGAAAACAAATATTGCTTGTTATAAATAGAAGGTAATCATAAAAATAAGTAAATTAAAACAAAATAATATAATTAAATTCTAAATTAATGCTGTTGGGTGCTGGAGGCCTGTGACCTAGTCTCCCTTTGATTAACAGGGGCTAGAGAGGTATGAAACCATATTAGCACCAAACAGAGATTTTCTTCTTTACAAAATTACAAGTATTAAGAGATAATTGAAATAATTTTCTTACTATGCGATTTAATGTTACCTAACTGCCAACTAAAATCATCACGTTCCACATTTTGGGATTCACTGCCTTGAGGCTCCAAGGTCAACTTCATGTATTGTATTTTATTTACTTTTACAAGAACATTATGAGGTTGGCATTAACAGCATATTCATTTACTAATCTAATTTTACAGATGTGGAAGCAAAGTCACAAAGCCATTAAAAGACTCCCCCCGTGTTTAATCAGTGTTTGATACAGACACAAACCCGGATTTTTGAAAAACGAAACCTTTTTCCATTATACAATGAATGTATTATATTATTCTGTTATATGCTATTATTGTATTATACAGTATACAACTATTATTTCAAGCCCTTTGCCCCTCCAGCATTATTGAAATATAATTGGCTTATGGTGTAAGTTTAAGGTGTACAACATGTTCATTTGATACACTGATATATCACAAAATGATTACCACCATAGCGTTAGCTATCATCAGCGTCATGTCACATAAAAAATTACCTTTTTTTGTTTGATGAGGACACTTCAGATTTACTCTCTTACCAATTTTCAAGTGTGTAATACAATATTATTAACTATAATTACTATGCTGTATATTAGATCGCCAGGACATATTCATTTTACAATTGGAAGTTTGAACTCTTTGATTAACATCACCCCATTTTCCCTACCACTCTACTCTCTGTTTCTATGAGTTTGGTTTTTTTTTAAGATTCCACATATGTGATTTCGTCTAGCATTTGTCTTTCTCTGTCTGACTTATTTCTCTAGGCTTTTTTATTATTAAATATCTCAAATAAGTGAATAGCAATAGAAATTTTCACACTTTTTTTTTTTAACAAGAAATAGGACACTGCTTTTCCTTAATTCAATACCCTGATAATAGGCATTTTATTAAATAGAGAGATATTCAACTTTTGCTAGTGATTTTCTTTCAAGAGGGGTCTAGATTGGTAAGTAAATTTCATTCATCTGCATTATATGGAGCAAAAAGAGATTTGACCTTGATGGCAGTATGGAAAGTGTACTGAATTCTCCAATGAACTCAGATTTAGAATTGGAAATAAGGGCTCCTAATGCTGAAAACTGTAAAGTGACAGCGGAAAGAGAAGCACAGATCTGAAGATTGGGTTTAGAAAGGCTAAGGTCCGAAATGGGTTGCAACTTATGATAAAACCAAGGATGACAAAAATATCTTAGTTACATTTAGGACAAGAATATGATCATCAAAGAAAAACAGGGGAGTATTTCACAGTAAGGGTGTAAAGCGGATGATGGATGATGTAGGAGAGTAGAACTCTTAATTCCTACTTTGCTTTGTCTTTTCTGTGAAAGAGACAGACTTCTACACTAAACTGTAAAGAAAAACATGGGTAAGGAAGACTAAAATATGAAGATGGAATAAAATAATATAAGAGATAATCTTGCTGCTAAAAATGAGTTCAAGTTTCCTGCTGTGGGCAAATAAAACCCTAGGGTGCGATATTCTAGGGTGCAAATGAGAACAGTGATATGTGAAGAAATTTCAAGAGTAAAGGGAAAATGGAAGATAGGAAAATGCAAATGTCAATTCACATTTTAAAAAGAGAAACAAAACAAGAGTATATTCTATCGTTCCACATGAGTGAGCTCTAAATTAATGTTGGACAAGGTTCCAGAATGAATTATTAAAGAGATGATTCATAAAATCCTAGAAGGAGATTCAGCAAGCTTTCTATGATCAGTTCATGACAGAATAACATCATTTCATTCTTGAGCAAGAAACTTTGTTCTTTGAGTATGTCTGATATTCTATAGGCATATTGGAATTTCTTTCATAAAGTTTCTAGGGTAAGAATGGAGAAGAATGGATTTAATGTGGTGATAAGTACCCTACTGCAAGATGAACAGGTGTCTGAATGAGGGCTGCTTAATACAATAATGTCGTCCAAAGAGGAGTTTCTTAATGTTGTTTCACAAGGTTCTTCCATGTTTAACATTTTTTTATAGGACATGTCTGCTGGTGATAAAGTCCTTCAGGTTTTTTTTCTTTTTTCTTTTTTATTAAAGTTTATTGGGGTAACAATTATTAGTAAAGTTACATAGGCTTCAGGTGTACTTCGGTTTTTGTTTGTGTGAGAAAAGTCTTTATTTAACCTTCACTTTTGAAAGATAAATTCACAGGATACAGAATTCTAGGTTGGTGGATTTTTTTCTTTCAACAATGTTAATATTTTACTTTACTCTCTTCTTGCTTCGGTGAAGGCTAAAAAACCCCAACTTTTCCTCCCACCATCTAAGTTCTTTCAGCTGGGCTAATAAGTCAAATGACAGAAAGCAGATTAACAGGAGAAAGTCAAATTTTAATATGTGTGCACGAGGAATTCACATAAGCATGAAAATTCCCAAGACTGTGAGGCAAAATTAGGTATATATATATGTCATTTTTGATGAAAGAGAAAAGGAGGTAATGGGAGCTTAGATTTCAAAAGTGAATATGGGTAATTTACAGATAGCTGAGAGAGTGGAAAACTCCTGCTAGGCAACTCAGAAAACAATGGAACCCTGCTTGGAGTCCTCCTATCATACCTAATTCAATTAGTCTAAGGGGGATATGATAAAATATTCTTCATGGAGCAGGTCTTTCCATCTGAATCTCTTGGGCAAGAAAGGGGGAGGGTCAAATGTCTTTCTGAGTCTTTTTTTTTTTTTTTTAAGATTTTACTGGGGAAGGGGAACAGTATTTTATTGGGGAACAGTGTGTACTTCCAGGACTTTTTTCCAAGTCAAGTTGTTGTCCTTTCAATCTTAGTTGTGGAGGGTGCCGTTCAGCTTCAAGTTTTTGTCCTTTCAGTCTTAGTTGTGGAGGGCGCAGCTCAGCTCCAGGTCCAGTTGCCGTTTTCTAGTTGCAGGGGGCACAGCTCACCATCCCTTGAGGGAGTTGAAATGACAACCTTGTGGTTGAGAGGATGCGCTCCAACCAACTGAGCCATCCGGGAGCCCAGCAGCAGCTCAGCTAAAGGTGCCATGTTCAATCTTAGTTGCAGGGCCATTGCCCACCATCTCTTGGGGGACTCAAGGAATTGAACCAGCAACCTTGTGGTTGAGAGCCCACTAGCCCATGTGGGAATCAAACCGGCAACCTTCAGAGTTAGGAGCATGGAGCTCTAACCACCTGAGCCACCGGGCCGGCCCTTTCTGAGTCTTTTGTTTCTTCATATCCAACTTAAAATCAATATCCCAAAAGGCAATTTTAGGGTGGTAGAACTGTGATCCCCTTCACTTGCATGGTTTCTGATGAGAAGTCTGCTGTAATTCTTATTCCTCTATAGGTAAGGTGTTGTTTTTTCCTTCTGACTTCTTTCATAATTTCCTCTTTTTCTGTTTTCTGCAGCTTGAATAAGATATGACTAGGTTTCTGTTTTGTTTTTCTTATTTTTCCTGCTTGGTATTTTCTGATCTTCCTGGAGCTGTGGTTCGGTATCTATCATTAATTTTGGAAAGTTCTTGGCTATTTTACTTCAAATATTTCTTCTGTTTCATTAATTCTCTCTTTTTTTTCCCCTGGCATTTCAATAACACATATGTTATGACTTTTAAAATTGTTCCACAGTCCTTAGATGTTGTGTTATTTTTTTTCTCATTATTTTTTACTTTTTGCATTTCAGTTTGGGAAGTTTCTTTTGCCCTGTCTTTAAGTGTGCTGATTCTTTCCTCAGCTACACTGTGTCTATTGAAGAGCCCATTAAAGGTATTCCTCATTTGTATTTCTATTTTTTTCTCTCTTTTGAAAAAAAAATTTATTCTTTTTTAGAGTTTCCATATCTCTGCTTTATTGCTCATCTGTTCTTGCATGTTGCATACTTTTCCCATTAAATCCCTTAACATACTCATATTAATGATGGATATTATATCATAAAATACTTGTCTGTGTATTTCAATATATGTCATATCCGAGTCTTGTTCTGATGATTTTTTTGTTTCTTCAGACTGTGGGTTTTTTTTTTTTCTTATTCATTATTTAAAGATGTTCAAAACGAGAATAGTCAAATGTCTAGAGTGGATGCTATAGAGGAGATTCAACTATTGGACAGTAAATTTCATAGATTCAACTCAAAGGTACCTTCATCCCTGAGCATCTTTGGTTCTATGATCAAGAGGCAGGAGCTCTCAGTAGTAATCCTGTCATTTCCGTTAACTACTTATATACATTTTGTCAAGTTTATTCCTTCTTTAGAGAAGAGAACTAGGTAAGTTAACTAGCAAGGTAAACTGCTGGTCAGTTAAACTATGAGTTGAGAACCTCTTCACTCCTGAGGACTACTAACTCAAAGAGAGACAAATAAAAACAGTTCACTATCATAGAGACGTACAGAATCACTCAAACCTAACTAAGGTCAGCCTATTTTTTTTAAGAAGAATGTTTAAATGTTCCAATTTTCCTCAACTCAATACATAAACAAATGTTTTATTTATATATTAATGCCAGTTAATTTATTGAATAAGGAATCAAGGGAGGATAAGAAAGATTCAGTGACACACAGAGAAAGGATGAGAGTGAGCTGGAAAAAAAAAGGGTAATTGGCAGAAAAAAAGTTCTATTTTATTTCCTGACTCCTGTGCCTCTCTCATGCTTTAATTTCTACTTCATAAAACTCCCCTTTTATGAGGTTCAAATTTTTTATCTATAAAAAATGGGATTTGAGTAAGATTTTTTATTTATTTGTTCAACAAACATTTATGAAGTGCATGCTTGTTATCAGGCACCATGCTAGTTCTCTGTGTGTGATACAAAGAGGCAGTTCCTTGCTCACTCTAGGTTATCTAAGCCTATGTCAAGTCAGTGACAAGATGTCTGTGATCCTGGGCTGCTGGTATTGCCTTTGAAAGTTCATAACTAGACGCAGTCTGAAATGGTTTGCTTCAATCATCAAATGCTTGTGAAAGACTGTGAACACTAGAATGTTCCACCTGTACACATATTATTATTATCCAAAAGCCTGTGCAGAGAGCATGAGGGGTCAGAAGTGAGAAAAGTAACAAATCACTGTTGAACTTCCACTAATTTCCCCTAAAGGATGACTATGAGTTCTGATTCCTGTCATTCTCTTACTTGTTTTCCTCATCTCCCTCGGGATTTTGGATGGAAGAAGTGGCAAGTGACACCTTAAAATTGGTCACAAACGTCAGCCCTAAGCATACATTTTATATTCAGCTAGAGAATCTCACGAGAACATAGCCTGGGAGATTCTACGCATGAAATTATTTTTTAGTGTAGATGGTAAAAGCTAGTTGTAATCTTCAGGCTTTTCAGTGCACGTGAGCTCTTTCTCTCAAAACCAGCCTTGATGGATGTTACTAGGATCTCTTCATCCCTTCAGTCTCTGTGAATCTTGACTTTTAGTAAGGATGGCTTGATTTTATCAGGCAGTTGTTTTCTACATTAGAAATGCAAACAAGTGTAAAGGTTGTCGAAAGTTTATCCATGAACACAAGACTAAAGAATATTAAGAATGTGTGAAATTGAACACTGGGATATTGAATAGCAAAAGAAGTGGAGACCAACCTATTTAGAATAAACCTAAAAAAATATGATGGTTGAATGCATTAAAAGATGGCCTGTGACTACAATATTAGTCACCTACTCCCCTGGGGTCTCCGTTAAATAGAAAAGCTGTCTGGGAAACTTGAGTTTTGCTTTCAAGGACAACTCTTTATTCCACGTGATTAGTTTTAATAGAGTGTGTTTAAGGGTCCTTGTGTTTAAGGGCATAGGCTCTGGAGCCAGACTTTCTTGGTAGTGACTTTGGCAAGGTACTTAAACTTTCTGTGCCTCAGTTTTCTTAGCTGTAAGATGATGACAACAAGAGCACCTATCTCAAAGGACTGTTGTGAAGACTGAAGGGCTATTAACAGCTCTTTGACCAATCTTGGTGCACAATGAGTGCTAGAGTCTGTTGATTATTGTTATCATTACTGTTATTCCCAGAAGTTTATTTGTCCTAAGGCTTTAAGTTCTTAAGCAGTATGAATAATGAAAAAAAAGTTTTGTCCTCCAAGAGAGTTGCTATCCTTTATTTTTCCTTGTGTAGGTGTGTGCTGGAGGTTAGGAAGCATAGTATTGCTTATGAGAATTTGTACCAGAATCACTCAGGTTCTTCTTTATAGTGCATATTCCAGGCCTCCACCAAATCAGAATATCTGTAAGTATGATCTAGAAACCTGTGTTTTAAATGAGGTGCCCAGAAGAATTGAGACCAATCCCCAACATTTAATTTGAAGACAACTGAGTAAAGCAAGCATAGCCTGCTTTTGCTAATCACAGCAATGCGTACATTTCTAGAGCATATATTGGACCCAACCACCGAGCTCTCTGGGTAGGATCTTATTTAATCCTCAGAAGAGGCCTCTGAGAATAGCTTCCATCATGATTTCAGTTTTTCAGGTCAGGAGTTGTTACTTTTATGGGTTCAATGATTTCTCCAAGACAGGCTGAGGAGGGGCCCACCTGGGTGGTGTGAGGTCTACGTGTCCTGAATATGGTGTTCCTAAACAGGTCAAACAAGTCACATCCTGTCTGAGCATAACCTTCTCCTCTGCTGAGGCTTTCTGTTTTGGCAAACCTGACCCACAATATTCATCTTCAAATTAGTCAGGGCTGACGTGGAAACCCCTCTATATGAAAAATGTATGAGCAAGTGTGTATTCTACTGAGAAGATCTGTCCAGCGAACAGCCAGGAGGACGGGTGAAGATCAGAACACTTCAAGAACAATCTGCTGTAGGGCCCTAGAGCTGTGTTCACTTCATTTTCTAATTTAAACTCTGCCTATCTGCCAGTAGGTGGCGTCTTCTTAACTTATACCACAATTATACACTGTAGGAAACCCAGTACTTAGATGGTGAATCGCTAACATTTAATTTAAACAGATAAAAAAAGATTTATAAAAGAAGGATGGAAAATGGATCAGGGATATGTTCACATGAATTTTCCTGTCATATTCTAATGCCAGAAACCTCTAGTGCCAACTCAAAGCATATGTACATAACACAGACCATGAATCAGGTGCGATGCTTACTCCTACAGAAGTACAAAAATGAATTACACAATGCTTGCAAGGACCTGAAAATATACTCTTAAATTGCATTATTACTATTGCTCAGCTCTCACTATGTGTTAGGCACCGTACTATGTGATCCACATAAATTTTGTCATGCAATGTAATCTTTTCAAATCCTCCATGAAATAGGCATTCTCCAGACTCCCTGAGTTTCTGAAAATTAAGTAATTCGCCCAACTTCATATAGCTTTTCAGTGACAGAACTGAGAGTTGAAGTCTTTCAATTACAACATAAGTTTTTCTGGCAGTGAGGTTCGGCAATTATACAAATAATAGTGCAAGGCAAAATAATGAGTTATTAAAACAACAAAAAAAAATCAATTGCTAAGGGGGCTAAAAGAAAAAGGCAAGTAGACCCTTTGGATAAAAGTGTCATGAGATACTTTGTAGAGGACATAATGTTGGAGATGGGGCTTGCTTGAAACGTGGCTCTGACTTTTGTGGAGGGAGGAGGAGGATGCTAGGGTGGAGGAGGCAGGTGTTTCAGACATGGGGGGAAGAACAACCCAAACATGGACATTATGAAATCACGTCTCTGCGGCATGGGCCAAAAAAAAAAAAAAAAGTAAAAGTGGGCATTTTTGGGTGATAAACCTGAAAAGTAGCTGGATCATGTAAGGCGTTTGTATTTAACGTGACAACAATGGAACAATGGGCAAAAGCTGAGTGTGTGTGTGTGTGTGTGTGTGTGTGTGTGTGTGTCTCTGTGTGTAGGAGATTGTGGCAAATAGAAATAGAGAATCTTTTCAAAATTCATTTATTTGAACATGTATTATGAACCAGAAAATGTACTATGGGATTTACAATATTCTCTCAATTTGGAGGTAGGGGACAGAGGATTGGAGACTGGAGGTGGGAGATTGGTTTGAAGACTATTGACAATGGCCTATAGGAACCATTTGAGAGCCTAAATTTACTTTAATGTATAGACCCCATTGAGTGAGTGTGCCGCTCTGCTGCCCATGTTTCTCTGACTTGCCCAGCACCTGAAGTACATTTCCTGTCTGACTTCAAGTACTTGGCGGTGAGTAAGCCAATCAAAAAACGGAGTTTTAAAGATACTGCTCTCCTCATCTAAAGGTCAGGAGTACAGCTGTCCAATATTCCTTTCTTGGATTCAACACAAAGGCTTTACAAGAGATTTTAATATACCTGCAGATACATTTCGCTCATTGAGAGCCTGTGAACTTTCCTGCTTTCCCCGAGACAAAGTTTACCGAGCTAAATTATCAGAGGCATCTTAGGACAAATTGTATTTGTTCATGGTCACATCACTCTCACCTTCTTACAAAATCAGACAACTTTTTTTTTTTCTTAAGGAAAAATGTGTTTAATTATTATGTTGCCTTTCTCCTCTTCTCTGAAAAACAACATGTTACCTTAAACTCCTAGTGACATTCAAAATAATTTTGGAGGAAGGCTGCTGACAGTGATTATTACTTTCATGCAGCTCTGCTTCTCCAGGAAGATTAGAAAATGCTTTCAAATTACCAAAGAGTGCGTATGCATATACAGTTCAAAATTCTCTTTCTGTGGTTCTATAAACACCTGCACAAATTCCACTTCTATCTAGGTAACACTTAGGAAGTATCTGTGAATAGAGAAACAATTTTTTTCCCATTAAAATATGTTAAGGAAAATCCTAGTGTATGTAAGAGAATTATAATTGCTTGGTTTAAAGCTCTCGAGAGCCCAGCCCATGGGGAACACTTCCTCATGTATCCAGGATAGTGTATGTTTAAAATGATGGCCAAGAGAGTGAAATGATTTTATTTTGCGAGGCTCCTCCCTTTCTTACCTGTGCCATTGCTCTGCAATGGTCTCATGAACATGATTCATTCTCTACTGCATGGATTCATGTGAGAGATAGATCTACAGAGCCACCCTGTTATTTCATACTCCTTTAGGATCAGTTTCCACCAGGTCAATACACTGGGGTAGCCGTAGGCTTGTCTCACACACTAATCCCAATCCTTACTAAAGGTAAGGAGGGTGGAGCCATGGTACTCACCCAGGTGTGTGTTATTAGATGGAACAGATGCCACCATTATTTGCAATGACCCCTACAACAAGCCATTCTAAAGGGTGCCAATGACTGAAGGTTTCCACCACCCTAGACTACAGAAGGGACAGGACTGAAGCCAAATTAGATCTGAACCCCATGTATGTGTGCCAGTCTTGGCAGCAGGCATGTCGCAGCCCCACATTGCCTCCTAGTGAGTAAACAAGAGGCTTTGGGTAATTTAACTCCATCCATCTCAGAAGTCAAATTTCAGAGTTTGGCTTGGTAACAATCAATGCAGTTTCCCTGGATTAACTCAGTTTTTGCAAAAGTCTAAGAGGAATAATATGTGAGAATATGCCTATTATAGATGAGGGATCTGAGTCTCTTTGTATGGAGGCTATCTTAAGCTTTTTGTTGGTTTGTTTATTTTACAGTCCTAAATTTCTATGCCCATTTTTCTTTTCAGTAGTGGACACTTGTTCCAGACTGGGGCAGTTGAAGGAGTCTATTCCCCTAGTCACAACAACTAGTTCAGGAATTTACCCTATCCTAAACTGGCCCAATGAGGGCCATCCCATGGACTTCAGCTGGAATTAATGGGAAAGAAATGCTCCTTTTCTTTACATCACTAATGATCTTGGTAACATAAGATTAAGGTTGCCAGAGGAATATTTGCTATGGCCTAGGGAGAATTGCCTGGGAAAAAAGCCAATATACAGGAAAATAGAATAGGAGAGAGAGACAGAGAGACAGAGAGAGAGAGAATTTTCTGAAAGCCAGAATAATTCCCATATCTGTGGAATTTGTTTTGAATTGAATATCTTTCACTTTCAACTAGTGAAACATTTTATACCAAATAGACACCACGAGTGAGATGCAGATTATAGACCTTAAAATGTGGGATTGGATCACTGGAGGAGCAATCACAGTGAGAATATGCTCATCCATGATTGTGAAGCTGACCACCGTTGCTATAAACTGTCCCCTTGAATCTTGATTCAGACCATTTCCTACTGAAAACTGAATTTTAAAGCACTTGGTATTAAAAATATCAGGATGATGGAGGGTTTATAATTTTATTATAATTTTTAGGAAACTGTTACATGTTTCAGTCAAACCTGTACTGTCGGAAAGATGAGAAAGAAGAGAACAGAATCTTATTATGAGCGGTCTTTTTGGCCAGTAAGAAGCAATCTGAGATAGTTAAGATTCAAAACGACATTATCACACAAATGTGGGAAACAGTGAATTTTCTGTGTTTAGCCAGTCAATGAAAATGAAAACGGAGAAGCAAGAAACTTAGTGTATTAGTTTCCTATTACCGCTGTTACAAACTACCACAAATTTAGTGACTTAAAACAGTACACGTTTATTCTTTTAGTTCTGGAGGTTTGAAGTTTAAAATCAAATCAAGGCAGGGCTGTATTCCGTTCAGAGGCTTCAGGGAAGAATCCGATCCCACATCTTTTTCAGGTTTTACAGGTTGCTCATGTTTCTTAGTTCATGATCTCTTCCTTGTATCACTTCAACCTCTTGCTGTCAAGTCACATCTACTCCCTTGGACCTTCTTGCCTCCCTTTGATCAGGACCCTTGTCATTATTACAATAGATTTGATCCACAATCCAGGATAATTTCCCCATTTTAAAATCCTTAATTTAATCACATCTGCATAGTCCCTTTTACCATGTAAGGTAACAATTCTCAGGTTAGGGGAATTAGGATTTGGACACCTTTGTGGGTGGTCATGATTCAGCCTAAGACACTCAGCTGGAGATATGGGACCCAGAAAAAGACTGAACCCTCATGTCCACCCAAGTACCTTCTAATATTTACCTTCCTCACAATCAAGACAGCAAGGTTACCTGTAACATTGTTTAAATCCATAGATCCAAATAAGCATGAAGCCAACTCTGGACTTTCTAGTTAAATGATCTGTGTTAAATT
Source organism: Rhinolophus ferrumequinum (assembly GCF_004115265.2). Taxonomy (NCBI): domain Eukaryota; kingdom Metazoa; phylum Chordata; class Mammalia; order Chiroptera; family Rhinolophidae; genus Rhinolophus; species Rhinolophus ferrumequinum. The sequence goes on from NC_046291.1 coordinate 64,438,800, forward strand.
CACAGAGTTTAACATTCTTTGAATTGAGTTTCTGTAATCTGCAACCCACAGAGCTCTGATTCATACCCTTGCCTAGGGTCACAAACCAGCAGAACTAGGATTTTGTTCCCAGTCATCTGATGCCTGAGTCCATCCTCTTCACCGTTATAGCCGTCACTGATGATAATGCTCATTGATCCTCTATTTGAGGGGATCTCTTAATTCTTGGCTAGTGCTCTCCCTCCCCACCCCCCAACCCTACCTGTCTGGGCCACAGCAACTTACTTTGTGGCTTCTTTTGCAGTACACTCCCCTCTAATCCTCACCAAATTCTCAGCCTGTCTCTTCCAGTACTTTTTAAATGGTGTACAGTGACTCATTGGGAGGCTAGGCCCCAGATTCTAGGACCACAAAAAGATATAGCTTTCCTGGGAGTATAAAAAACTCTTTGTCTTCAGAGAGACAATGGACAAGCCCACCCCGCCACTCCCAACTCACCTCCATGGCTTCTTGTTAGATGTAGTTGAATTTTCAAATTCTGTTACATTAAGTTCTTAAAAGTCATGTGCTAGCCATAGACTTCATTCTTGGCTTCCTGAGAGAAACCATCCTTTATTTTGAGATCTTATATTGCTAAAATGACAGCTGTTGTTACACACTACGCATAAATATAAACATAAGGTACTAAGATAGCACAAGGTAGTCAACTTAATCTAATTTATACCAGGTGGCAGGCAGTTACTGTTTTTTTGAAGTAAAATACATGGGTACTGATTGATTTTATTGTTATAACATTTTATATTTCTGTAACAATTCATTTTTGCTGGGGTGTCCTTTCAATTTAAATGATAATCCCTTAAGTGAACCATTTTAGATTATTCTGTCTTTTCAGGGTCACTCAGTGTTGCACACCCTCTATTCCCTACAGAAGATTCTATGGGTATTTGGTGGGATTCTGAGCTGAAAGTTTGCATATGTTGCCACACTGGCTCGGAGAGGTGTTGAAAGTCCTGAATTATGAGGTTATTTGTCCACTTGACCAGTCTAAACTACATTTCCCAGAATTCTCTTTCCTCAATATTTTCAGAAAATAGAAAGGTGGACTAAAAGAGTGAGATTTGTAGGGCAGAATTGAAGCAGCAGCTATTTTATAGTTCACACACACTGTTGCTGATCTGCTGGCCCACTGCATGGGGCAGCACTGGGCCTGCAAGTGATCTACCTTCTCGTGGATCCTCCTTCAGTTCCTCTTGATTCCTGACTCGTGATGAGGGGCCCAACTTCTCCCGGGGGATGCTCATACCACTAAGGTCAGAGGCAGTGAAAACTAACACTGGTTTCAGTTTGTCTCTGTATGTTCCAGCTTGTTCTTGCCCCATATGTCCGTTCTCCCTTCCAACTTCCTGCCCTATAGACTCAAGCGACACCTTACTTGACAATAGACTTATAGAGACAGTTAAAGCAGCACCCACAATATTGTAAGGTCAAATCCCTTCAGATAGATAGATAGATATAGATAAATAGATGATAGATAGATAGATAGATAGATGTATCTATTAATAGTTCTCTTAGTGGTTCTAGCTTTCTGTTTCAACCCTGATTGATACAATACGCCCGTCTCAACTATGGAAATCTCTGTTTATATATTGACTCCAAGCTTCCAGGATCAAAAACTTATCTTGTAAATTTATTTCTAGTTTTTAATCAGTGCTCATTGGCTGTCTGAACTGTAACATTAACTTGTGGCTTGTCTTTTCAGATATTATTAAAGGTCAAGCGCTTATGACTTTTCTCTAAATCTTGTTTCTGGACCTAATATAGCCTTAACATGAATCATTTGGCGTTTGATAAATGGAATGTGGCTATTTACATAATTTTATTTTGATACTTTACATTCCCATGTGAAGATCTTATCATTATCATATTTTGTTATAGATTTGATAATGGCTACAATTATACAATGTCCTTTACTATTAAGAAAAATAACTATGGAAAAAGACAACTAATCCAGTAAATCATCTAAAAAAAAAAGTCATGTTTCATGGAGTCAAGATTATGTAATAATATTTGAATTAAGGATCATTAGTACAAATTATAACATACTTTAAAAGTAATAGGCTATTACAAACAATGGCAACTTACCTCTTTATGGATAAATACCCCATGTTTTATTTATATAGTTGGATAGACTCATCGTGATGCTAAATGTATCTTGCGCTGGCAACTACTTGTAGAAAAAATAATACATGTTACAAACCATTTACCTGACCTCCCTTATTTTGTAGGACAGCATAAAAATACTGCTTTTTATAGAGGTGAACACAGTGGTTAGCTGATGCCGATGGAACTCTGGATCCTTTTTCTATCTTTCAAAATCCGAAATAATTCTAGTGACAGGAAAAAATGTCAAAGCATGGCGTGAGAAAGAAGATAATGATAATAAAAAAAATTATACTCCTGTAGAAACGAAGCCAGAGGTGTACATTGCAAGTTGCTATAGGGTCATAGAAATCTATGTGTAGGAGAGATAAATTAAACTCTCTAAACTCTGCTGTGCCCCTGAATTGAAATGCTTAGAAGTCTGAAGGGAACTGAGAGTGATTGAAGACAGGTCTTTAAAGTTAATGGGAGCGTTTCTACATTTGTATGTTTATTGCTGGATATTTGATAGAACTAGTGTCACTTCCTGCTCTTAAGTATCTCACAATCTAGTATGCCCCCATGTGTTCCTACTCTGGCCTTGGTTTCTGCATCCTCCGATCTGATTTCATGCAATATTTTCTTCTTGCCCCAGATTTTGGGCTGTTCTCACTTCAGGTTGGTGGGGTTGATTGACCTTGCCTTCAAGCTCGAGATTCTGATGTTTGAATTAAGTGATTAATCCTGTCATTCCTGGTGGAAGGAGACCCTCTGGCCCTCACAATACTGTCCTCAGCAGCTGGTGTCTGTCTTGGGAAGGCCTTGATGCCACCTCAGACACGCTGCTGACCTTTCCTGGCTATAACTACTTATTGTACACCTTGTTGGCAAGGTGGTTAATTCATCAGGCTGGAACCCAGGGGGACCTATGGTTGGAGGAATCATCCCAGGGATGGCACTCGGTTTGATCTATGATACAAACTTTCATTAATAGGCTTACTAGCTGTGTGACCTTGAACAAATTCTTTAATCTTTCTGTGCTTCGCTTTTCTAGTCTGTGAAAAGGGGATAATAGTAGCACCTACCTTACAGGGCTGTTAGGAAGATCAAATGTGTTACTGTTTGTGAAGCAATTTGAATAGTGCCTGGCATATAATAGGTGCTTTACAAATGTTTGTTAAAGAAATTAAGAACAAACAAATGAAGGGTAGCAGAATATGCCACCCCAAAATATATCTTTTTGGCATAATGATTACAATGAGCCAATTATTTTTGAGAAACAATAGACACTGGAGAAGCTCTGAAAACAGAGTTGAGGATGTAGGGAAATTTCCCTTTTGTAGGAGAAATTGACATTTATAAAGAAAATCTCTATTTGTAAGTGTGTCTCCCTCTCTGCACCAGGGAGAAAAGGGTAACTCTAAATCACAAGAGAATCTTACCAGTGGCGAAGGAACTCACTTAAATCTGCATAATAAATCAGCATAACAAATCTGCTTACCGTTGTTTACTGTGCTTTTCCTTATAACCCCTCACAAGGGGCCTCCCACCCACCATACACAACTTTCTTTCTTTTGTCTTTCTTTTGTCTAAATACAGGTGGTATTTAAGTCCATAGCTTGGGCCATCTCAGGGAGTTACTAAGTTTACCTGGGTATATCCTATGTATAGAGGTACACATGTTAAAAAACGTCTGTTCCTTTTGCTTTTGTCAATCTGTCTTTCATTACAGAGTCTCAGCCAAGAACTCAGAAGGGTAGAGTGAAAATTATTTTTCCTCTCCTACCCCAACAAATAATTAGTATGTCGGGTAGTGAAGAGCTAGTGATGACAAGGAAGAAAATTCTAGGATCTATTAAAGATAGATGTCTTCCAAGTGCTTGAGAGAAGGTTGAGACCAGTGTTATTATTTGTCATTCCTGATATACACCTTAATGAACTCAGCCCTAGCTACAATTTTAAAGGTGATAAATTTACAATTACTGTCCCACCTCTCTTCTTCTTCTCTTTAGAAAAGATCTAAAATGTGTTATCTTGGGAGTAAAATTTATTCATTTATTTAATAATATATACATTTAATAATAGTAATAAATATATATATTTATATTGAGTACCTACCTGGTTCAAGGCAGATGCTACAAGGTGGGGACACATGTAATAAATTAACTAAGGTCCTTGCCCAAGTAAAGCTTAGATTCTAGTTGGTGAAAGAGGCATTACACAGATATTATAATTAGGCAATTACTTGTTTAATCACAACTGTGAAGAATATTCTAAAGGACAAAGACAATGTGTGTCAGGATTCCTGTCTTAATCCTGTGGGTCAGGGAAAGTGTCATTAAAACAATGATCTTTCAGCCTCAGAGCTGAGGACTTAGTGGATCTGGTTAGGCCAGGGGTTTAGCCTTGTGGAAAAGGAAGGCATTTTGAGCAGGGAAGCAGCATGGACAAAGGCTCTGGGTTCATTTTGTACCTACGAGATCCAAAACAGGAAAAGAATTGATATCTTCTTTAAAAAGGAATGTGTATTAGGTAACAGATGTTTTACATAATTACCTGTTTCTACCTAGGGTAGCCTGTGTTGGTCCTGTATAGTTTTACTAGCATCATGCAATATCAGTAGGGAATATAGAGAATAATTCTGATTGGGAGAGGAAAAGCTTCATGGAGGAAATTATATTAGGGTTTTAAAGGATGGATTGGGCTTCAATAGATGAAAGTCAACTAGAGGATAAGAAGTTATATACCAAATGCATTACTCTAAAACTAACGTTTTTGGTATTAATAAGATGGCAGAATATTCTTTTTTGTTTTTTCTTAGGTTCCTTCTCTGGTCTCCTGAAAGCATACCATAGAATCTGCTGTCAGAACCACTTACAATAAAGTTGTCCTGTTTACAGGTTTTTGATAAGCTGTTTTTATTCTTTAATAAATAAGAAACGAAGCCATTGTCCCCTAAAAAATAGCTGAGGTTTTACTTGAACAAAATCTGTTTTGAAATGTTAAGCTGGTTATGCAGAACTAATATGCCTCAAGGTAGTCATTCTCTCTGGATTAAAGCTGTGGAACAATTGTGGCTCCTGTTACAAGGAAAATGACAAAGGGCCATTATGAAAAGGGACAAAAATCTCTGTTCCCAGAGGGGGACTGACAAGCTGAAAGTCCCCCTCTCCAGGCTAACACAAAAGCCTGATTGCCTCAGATTGTTTGTTTATGTAAATCAAAATGCTGCCATTAATTCTGCAAGGAGGACAGCTAAGCAACAAAGAAGGTGGTGATTGGCCCAATTCTTGTTCATGGGCTGGTGGCAAATCTGACAAATCCTATTGCTTTTGTTCTAAACTCTATCTGGGCACCTTTAGGGAAATAAGTTTGTTACTAAGTGCTAAAGTCAATCATTTGTATTCTTAGACTGGGAGTTGGAACTATAGGACTTGAAGACAAGAGAGCATATCTTATCAAAGATCTGTTCACTCACTTTCCCCAAAGCTCTCTCTAAATTGGACTCAAGTGTTCATCATGACAGATGTTCCAGGGACATTCAGTCAGGTTGAGTGTAATGGGGATACACCACCTGAAAATGGTCAACAACCAATCACTAAAACCAATGAGGAAGCCAGTGATGTGGATGACACCCCACCATTCTACCGGATAGAACCTAGTCTTGAAGATTTACCCACAGAAGGAAATCAGAAGAAAAGTGAAAAATTACAAGGGAACATGGTGCTCAACTGGTCCATGGATAAGAAAAGTCTAAAAGGTAAAACATTTTTCTTTTCTTCAGTTTGCTTGATTTGATTAATAAACTCAGAATCTTTTGATAAACTTATGATAGGAACGAGCTCTATATCCTCCCACCCCTGTTCCTGCTCAAATGTGACTTCTTATTCTACTACAGAGCATAAAGACTAAACTTCTGCCTCGGGTCAAATACAGGCTTATTTATTTGATGTGCTTATTTATTTGCTGTGACCCTAGCAACATTCCTATTCTCCTAAAGACTTAGTTTTCTCAGTAGAAGAAAATGGAATAATAGTATCAACATTTGTAGGGTTGTTGCAAAGGTTACTAGGTAAATGTTGGTTAAATGTTAGCTACTGTTATTTATTATTATTATTTTGGATAGCCTCTTTATCATTTGAGCAAAAGGAATTCAAAATTTCAACTTTTCCTCCTAAATATACCTGAAAGTATCTGAATTAATGGTTCCATACCTTATATAGGTATTAAAGGAGAGTTATCATTATATTTATAAATAAAAGGAACCAATGAAAAATGAGCTGGGAGAGTGAGTTATTTTTAGTGATCATAATTAAAAATCAAAGAATCTACCTAGTTATAGTCTACATTGATAATTTATTTAACCTTGCATTACTTAAATATTAAAATAGTAATCTTGTTGGTTTTTTACCAGAAAAACCAGAAGAGAATCTCTTTATTGTTCATAAGGCTATCACAGATCTTTCTCTACGAGAAACAAGTGTTGATGAAATGACATTCAGAGAAGGTAAGAGGAACCTCTGTATTATACACAGAAATTATTTGACTGGATATGAATGACAGTTTTTGCATGGGATGTGCTTGATTGTGGTGTTGAAAGAGTTATTCAGGCAATGCCTTTAAATGCTCAAAGCTGCTATATATAGGCAAGTAAAGGAGTATTGACTATTTGTGGGTTCCACCTTAGAAAGTACTCTAGAAGCTTCCAGAATGAGACTGCATGAATTGGTGTAACTGACTAGCACATTTTGACCTGACGATATATCTGCCTATTAATAAGTTAGTCCACTGAATAAACCTTTCTTCTTGATTTATTGTCTCCAAATCTGTGCGATATGTAAATGTTTCAAAAATGGATTTATTCTAAATGTTTACCATTGATATATAACTTAAAATAATCTTATACATTTATTTGATCTACAAAAAAATTCTAGGCCTCTGATGCAAGCACAAAATGGTTACCAAATTCTTGTCAAAAAATCTCCCAGGTGATGAAGTTAATTTTTAATTGTGTTGTTTCAGAAAATGGGAGAATAAAACGAACACTGACTTTTAAGTGACTATATTATATCTCAAATAAACTCAAGAGATTCAGAGATGCACAATCTTTTAGACTTCTCTAAGGAGACATTAACATTCAAGTGATTTCCAAAGAAAGTGAAGGATAAAAATCAATTAATCATTTAATGCCTCTCTTGCAGCCATAAACATCTTATCTGAAAATTGAAGTCAACTTGTTAGACCTAAGCAATTTAGTTTAGTTAGGACCTTAACCGGCAAAATATTTAAAGTATTGTTGGTTGAAATATTAGAACATCACATAAAATAGTAGATATCAAGGAAGACATGAATATAATTGAGTTTCCTGTGTGGTTCCACTTTGCCGTAACACCACTCAGGCTGTCTGCTGACCATATGCAGTAGTCCACTGTGTAGATAGTTGAGGAAGAATATAGAAAGCAACAGCCATTGTCAAGTTTCTTACAGTATCACAAATAATTTATAAGACTGAAGCCCCTATGAAATGAACTAACTAACCTCTTTGCCCTAGTCTTTCTGCTTCCAATGTAGCAAGCTCTCAGACGCAGGGGTCTCAATCTTCCATCTACAGCCCCTTTCAAATTTCTAAATCAGGAAGTCCAATGAAGACAGGAGTCTTCTAGGGTCTTTCTTTTTTTTTTTTTTCTTTTCTTTTCTTTTTCTTTCTTTCTTTCTTTCCTTTTTTTTTTTTTTTAACCAAATAGAGAATAAGAGCAGTTTGGATTTCTAAAGATGGTCTCAGGGTGAATTTTCCCTGAATGAATTCTTTTGTGTTTGGTGGAATGCATGTTTTCCTATAGTCTACAGGTCCACATGTTGTTGTCTTTTACTTTTACAATGGCAAAGGGTCTCCAGAGAGAATACTCCTGGGTTGAAAAATAGGAGGATGCTAAAAATATTTAGGAAAAACTATAATTTAAATTCAAGAAGTAATTTCATACATGAAAACTCCATACCCCAGTCATGAATATGAGCAAAAGGATCAGTTTCTTTGGTTCTTGTGAAAACAAAATAAGGAAACAAAATAAAGCTCAAGATGATAGCAAACAAACATTCTAATACATATTAATTTATAATCCAAAGTACATTGACCAGGCACCAATGACCTGATGGGAGCTGTGTACAACTATATAGAAGTGATAATCCATCTTTAATTCTATCTCTTTTTGTAAATTTACGATCTGATATCTATAGTTGGGAAAATCAAAATAAAAAGAATGAAAAATCTTTCATTGAAATGAACTTGTGAGCATCTTTCAATGAAAGTAGAAAATTGTGGAAGGGATGATCAAGGAGGAACATTATCTCTCACTCTAATTTAAGATTGTTATGGTGCTGAAAGGCAATAGAAAACCCAGGCCTGACAAGGGACACAACCCAGACAATATTTCTGAATCATGGGTATTACAGATTGAAGCTTCCTACAGAAGTCTTCTAGGGATGAAATCCCAGAGAACAACCTCTTCTCTCTTATAATTAATTACTTTCATAGAGCTCAATAAATACTGTTGAGGATATGCTGATACCATGTTTCCCCGAAAATAAGACCTAGCTGGACAATCAGCTATCATGCATCTTTTGAAGCAAAAATTAATATAAGACCCGGTATATAATTATATTATATTATATTATATTATATTATGTTATGTTATGTTATGTTATGTTATGTTATGTTATGTTATATTATATTATATTATATTATATTATATTATATTGACCCAGTTTTATTTTACTATAAGACCGGGTCTAATATTAATTTTTGCTCCAAAAGATACATTAGAGCTAATTGTCCGGCTAGGTCTTATTTTCGGGGAAACACGGTATGATCTGTTTGAAAAGTGAAATTTGCAATGAATTAAGCCTCTTAAAAGTCACTACATGGTACCAAACAATTTGAGTTAATTAGTTGTCATTTGGGACATGTCTAAAACTGTAGGCTAATCTAGTACTATGTAGATATGACATTATTTTTAAATCATGACTCTCTAGGAATTAATGCCAGATATTAGTTTATATTGTGGGTGCTGTGGTGGGCCTGGTGCTTTAGTTAGCCCAGCTCATAACTCCTGATCATCGGTGGTCCCCTGCTCCTCCATCTACACATGATACATTAGGACAACTTTGAAAAGCATGGTGACAAATACTGACTGTGCTACTCTGAGCATGACCAGATGTGGAAGTCATTGTTGGAAGGAAGCCTTTTTTTTCCTGTGAGATATTTTTATAATTTTCCTTGAGGAACATGTGTGAATGTGTGTGTGTGTGCGTGTCTGTGTGTGTGTGTAACATATAGGTCCAAATATTTATTTTGTATATATCCACCCATGAGAAGCTAGACAAGATTTTAAGAAGTGTGTCTCTGGGAATACCAGCCTCACGAGGTATCGTAGTCTACAGCAACAAAAAATCCATAGTCAAATGAGGTTGAGTTGACTTTCTTGGAGATTTACAATGTTCGTTAGCATTTTAAAGGCTTGGATAAATTCTGAAGAAGCTTACTTATCTGTGTTTAATGCAGTGTTTTCCAAACTAATTTGATAGTGTAACCTACTTTATTGTGTAAAACATATTAGTAACCCACAGACTAATATCCCATAAAACATATGCAGGGAACTAATTGTCCAGACAAGTAATTTGGAGAATAACATCTGAGTATTTTGGAATCTCTGCACATCTCAACTACCAATTAATTTTGCTACAGGGCTTCAGTGGGAGAGGATTCCTCTGAGCAGCAGTAACCAGGAAATAAGTAGACAAAAGGAAAGGATTGCTGAACAACCTCTAGAAGAAAGAGAAGACGAGGGTAGGAAGAACGAAGCTTATCAGGCAACTGAGATTGAATGGTTGGGATTTCGAAAACCTAGCCAAGTTGATGTGTTGCATTCTAAACACGACAAGGAGCAAGAGGTCTGGGATGAAGAAATTAACAATGATGATGATGATGACGATTGCAATGATGATGAAGATGAAGTTCGAGTGATAGAATTGAAGAAAAAAAATGAAAAGGGTTCTCACTTAAAAGAGGAAGGTGATGCAAGTGAGGACTCCGCACTGAGCAGCCCCAGTTCCCAACCTGTGACCCCTGATGAGCAGCCAACCTTTGGGAAGAAGAGTGATATCTCCAGAAGTTCCTATTCAAGATACAATACAATATCCTATCGGAAAATCAGGAAGGGGAATACCAAGCAAAGAATTGATGAATTCGAGTCTATGATGCATTTATAAACTAACTGAATCTGAGAAGTTTTCATGTCCACTAAAGCAAAAGCTAATCCTATTTTCCTGAGATGCATCTTTGTATGCCTTCTCTGAGTTATCCCTTCTAAGGCTGTGGAAGCTTACTCTCTGTCTCACTGTAGAATAATGTGGAAATAACCCTAGACAAAATTCAGTCTGGTAACCTCAAATCAAAACCCTTAGATTGATTCTTGGACATTTACTTCTTAAAACTGCACTAATATGACATTATTGATAAACACTAAACAGCCAGAACCCCTGGGGAATCGGGTATGATTTAGCTTTAGAAGGAGCAGAGCTGGGAAATGTAATCATGACATGAAAGACACCTATTTGAAATCATTCCAATATTTCCTTTGGGGTCTTTCTTCCTGTACCTTGAGGGTGATAAAAAGTCTGTTGTTAAATCTTTCTTACTTTTAAACATGATTTTATAGAGTCTGTCAATAAACTTTTTAAAATACTCTGCCTTTCCTGTTATCTTCAAAAAAGATTTTAAGTGGTTTTCCTTGGCATTTACAGAGTGAAAATTCTGTATAAGCCTCCTTCGTTCGTGGTACCATCACTGATTTTTCTCACTACAGGGGCTGAGCAATTGTCAGTCAGGAGAATTCTGTTTACTAAATGTTGGATTTATGCTCTCAAGATGAATTAAATCCATTGTGAGGTTGATGCAGGGAGGGGCTAGGAGATTGGTGGACAATGTATTGGATAGTTTTATTTCTGTGACTTCAAAGAAAATCTTGTCTAGCACAGTTAAAGTCATTAAAATGAAAATGACAGCTTTAACACATTTTAAGAAAATGCCCCCTCTCTATTACTACACTCTCTTTTATTAACAATATCTCAGAATAATTTTCTTTCCTTAGAAACCCGAGACAACTCTAATCATAATTGTATTAGTTACTATGAAAATGGAAATAATTATCTTAGAATATTTTCAAAGTAGATTGTGAGCTCGTATTTTTAGTGAGAAAGCTCTGATAGTTGTTGGGAATATATAATTTACTGGACCTCAGCCCAAATGAAGATGCTTAAAATTGTGCTTGTGGAGTTTCACTCAAATCAATGTGTCAAATAACATATTGAATATTTATGAAAAGGGAGAGTCTATATTTATATTGTCTTCATAGCTCCATAATTTTTCATTTCTTGCTTCCATATATATTATCCTGAACTTTCTGTCACTACAGATAAACATTTTTTTGGCTCTGCAAATAAAAAGACAATTCCTTATTGTCTGAATGTAATACAGTCTTCATTGTACTATTCAACCCTTTGTTTATTTCTTTTTCATTTTGTAAAAATACCCTGGGTTAGCCTTTCTTAGATTATTGTTTATTTATGTGTAACAAATCCCACACATTCTTTCATTCTTCCTGGTCATGTGTTTCCATAGGATCATATACTATTATTTAGTATTTACAGGACTCAATTTTGAATTTGAGATTTAAGTGATCCTTTTATTTTTTCAAACAGATATTTTGCAACCTGACCATCTAAAATTCTGCCACCCTTTATCTGTATAACCTATAGATTTCACTCTTGACAATGCCAGTTTTCAGAATAAAGCCCAGGAAATCAGGTCTTTATTGATAAACTGAGGTAGAAGTTTGATGCACTAGGACAATTTGCTGTTTATGTAGATCATCTAAATCTTTCCATCTGGACACACTTTTTATTCTTTTTTTCCCCCTGGGTCACTGATGACCCCTACAATTTTCTACTTAACTTCAAAGCACAGTATTGTGTTATCCATTATGGAACTGGACCATATTGTTAACCTACCATCAACAGAGTCTGTGTTTTGAATTATTCTGCAGAGGTTTGAATTCCTGAGGAACTTGAGTAAGGTGGCTGGTCTCTGGCCACGTGACACGGTCAAGCAACTAGCTCTTATGGGGCGCCAACATACAGTAATCCTGGCCTTTTATTTACTTTGGTTAGTATTTTCAGTACATGTTCAATTGGAGAATGGACATTTAAATTTTTCAAAGTGAAATAAAAGTCTTACCAAAAAAATAAAAAAGAAAAAAAGAAAAGAAAAGAAATATGTTTGACCATATGAAAAAGTCTTCTTTTAAAACCTAAACTTTCATTGCTCTGTTTAAATAAAAGGTCTATAAAAAATAAGGTCAAAAGTTACAGAAAACATTTACCCATATTAAAATATCAGACAGTAACATAATAAATATTAATATCAAAACATGTACACAGCTCATGAAGCACGTGAAGTGACTAGATCATACAATCAACATAATAAACACAATGACATGGGTAGAAATCAGCAGCAGAAATCACTCAGATACTTGTGAAACTGCAAAATCAAATGATGATGTCTCATAACTAACTGCCAAATTTGGGGAGTTTTGGAAATGAATATGGAAAGTAATTTGAATTTTTACTTAGAAACTTAAAAATCAAGTGGTAACATATTTGATTCCTTCTTTATAATAACTTCAGTTGGTCAGAGGCAGAAACATTGGATACTAAAAAAAATTCAAATCGACACCAAATTCCTTTATATTCTATAGTTTTAATCTAGTTTTTCCATTAACAAATGTTTTCATGTAATTAAAAACAAAATTCACTAATTACTAGCTTGAAGTTTGACTTGTTTTATGTCCACTTCTTAGAGCTAATATGCACTTGTTATAGTATAAAACTAGCAACATTTGGGCAGTTGTTTGAAGGAGAAGAATTAAGATATTACCCAGAGTGAAAATCCACCTGAGATACTTTTGTCCAGAAGGCCAGGTGCAGACAAAGCTATGCATTTGAGAGTTAAAAATACACAAAAATATTTCTTAATTTTATTTTTAAGTAGAAACTCTTGGTTTTACTTTCTCCCAATTCGAAGTATAATATATAGAGACTCATACATATAAATGAATATATATGTATATAGGTATATACCATAATATACCTATATACACATATATTTACAAAGACCTATATGTTTTTGAATGGTCAAGTAAAGAAAATCTATTCATGTTATCAAAAATCTTAACTTCAACATCTAATATAAAGATTTCATTCATATAAATATTTGTGACCAATATCCTTAAATGGGCAAATATCTACATCAATAATAAAATAGAAAGCCTCTGTTTTGAAAGAAATTATATGTTACTTATTTGATGATAACTATCAGCATTAGGAAATCAGCATATTAGAAGTTGCTCTATTTGCTGGAAAATGAGAATTTCATGCTTGTTTTTTCAAAGCAAAGACTCACATAAACTTGCAGAGACCCTAACTGGAATGGTAACTATTAATCAACAGAGGCATTAAATCTGCTTAGTGTGATTTTTTTTTCTTTTTCCTTTCTTTTACACACAGGCACCACCAACACCTGAAATACCATCCATTAAACCTCATCAGGTGTACACAGTACTTTACATGGCTTATTCAAACCTGTTCCTGAGATGGCTGTTTACCAAAAATTAGTATTTTCTACATTACCTTTGTTTAGTGTTCGTTTTCTCATTGCAAGACATTTTGACTTATAGCAATGGTTGAGTAACCTACGCAAAATTTGTTGCAAAAGCACTACAGTGACAATCCATATAATGAAGTGAAAGGTACAAGTCTTGGTTTGTGTTTTAAATTAAAGGATTCCTCAATTTTTTCACTTCCCATCTCTGTTCAAATTGAGAAATCTGTCAGCTTTGATTAATGGTTGGGGGAAAAAAAGAGTTGGTAATATTATTCACAGAGAAACAATCTCTCTATGTCTGCTTCTCATTCTCATATTTGTTCCAGGAAATGGAAAAGAATGTATATGGCACTAAGTCAAGAAGATAGACCACTGCAAAGCATGTGGGGATAGTTATCCTTAAGCCTGCAGTTCAGTTGTTTAACTGAGAGGGGTGTAGCTTCTATTTCCTGTCTATACAACATCCAAGAGAGAAACCAAAGAAGTTTAATTCCACAGTCAAGGGATTTTAACTGAGCTCACCCGAGCTGATTGTCCTACTTAAAAAAAAAAAAAAAAAAAAAAAAAGTATATATATATATATATATATATATATATATATATATATATATATATATCATGGCAGCATGATGTAGTGAAAGAGACTCTCTCTTCCTTCCTTCCTTCCTTCCTTCCTTCCTTCCTTCCTTCCTTCCTTCCTTCCTTCCTTCCTTCCTTCCTTCCTTTCTTGCCACATATAATAGAAACTGGGTTTTATCTGTTACTAGTCGGATGACGTTAGACAATCCCTCTCAGCCTTCCTCTTATCTGCATACTGAAGACATTGAGACCCATCTCACTGAGTTGTGTATGACAGTGAGATCGGACGCAAGAAGTGCTGAGCACATAGTAGTTTCTCAAAGATAATTAGTTCCGATCTATTTTCCTTTTACTCCTTGTAATTTCCTTGTTTTTATCCAAGATATTGGGGCCGTCATCTGAGGCATAACTTTCCTGTGTTTGAATATAGAAGTTAAATTAAAGATGTTAAAACAAATAAAGATGGTGCTGTCTGGTGTACCTCAACCTCTTTTTCTTGCATGACAGCACCTTGAAAATCCTTCTAAACCATTCAAGAAATCAAGGTTGACTGGAATTGAATTCATACAGTATAACTGGAATCTCTGCTCCTCTACAATCCCTAAGGTGGTATTAGAAGCAAGGTATTTTAATATCTAAGAGAATGTTTCCAAATTAGTGTGGCGAAGCTAACAGTACATTGTAATCATGGCACATGGTGGTTTTTGGCCTGGTGAATGACAGCTGATTGAATGTCAGCAAGCAGAATCGAGCAAATTTGATGTTGGTGATAAAACATGGTTGTACCAACAACAGCTGTGTCATCCTTTGTGGGGAGTAGGGTGGAAGCTCTCGGTAATTGTTGAAAAAGATTAAAAAAAATGTCAAACCAAAAGACTCAGATGCATTCAGATGGGTTTGGTGAGTTAGTTTTTGATCAAATAAGCCCTGTAAAATATTATCAAAACTAAGCTTGTGTTTAAGGTAACCAGATGCATAGGCATTTTTTTTTAAAGAAAGTCAATAAGTTAAGATAATCCAGGGGAAACTCTGAAGTCCCCAATAACACAGCCCCCTACTGAAAAATTCAGGGCTGATAAGGACCCTAATGTGTCCCATGCAAGGGTTTCTCATTAGAAGTACCAGAAGCCCTTGTAGCATTTATAACTTTATTACCTTCTTCTGCAAACAAAATTTAGAGGGCAATGCTTAAAACAATGTTGGTAGTAGATTTCACAATTAATACTGTTAAGGTTAGACCTATAAGATTCCTCACTAGTGATAAGTTACATCTTCGTGTAACTGAGCAAATACATGCTAAAAGCTGTTTTTAAAATTCTACCCAAGAACAAACACGTGATGTATGAAAACAATCCTTCGTTATATTGTTAATACAGATTCGAATATAGCTTCATATAATAAGTATTTCAAGGTAAAACCAGGAAGAGCATGCACTGAACAGACTGTAGAAGGTTTTTTTGAGGAAAACATTCACATTTCTTTCACTAGTGTACCCGAAGTTAAGTGTATTCAAAACATAGTTCTTTTTTGAACAAAGTTGAAGTTTTTGGTGGAAACTGTTTTGGGAAAATAACCTTCCAAAATCTTTCAGTTACAGGAAGAATTGCAAGAGGCACCCAGCAGGTTCAGTTTGGTCAGCAATTCAATTAGGCATTTGGCAACTGACTTGTGTTTCATCCTCCACATGGCTCTGTTTTGAAAAGAATGATCTCATTTTCTAATCATTCTCTTATCTCATCTTCAAAGTCGATTATTTGGAAAAAAAACTTAAATATGATGCAAATATGCAAAACTGTCTCTCCTTCCAATTTTTAGTTATCTCTCTGCTTTTGTGTAATTAATTGAGAGTTAAAAATAAATTTGAAATCGGAAGTCAGAACAAAAGATGCCCACTTTTATCATCAGCTCAACTGAACAGGGTTTTTCTTTTTTTTTCTTAAATATTGTCAAGCGTATAGCGTGGTTATCCTCCAGAGACCCAAAACCAGCACAAAGGTTCATGCATCTCTTTCATAGAAATGCTGTGGAACAGATTTGTTTGGGGCAGTGGCCTGAGGCAACAGAATGACCGTGTCTCTGAAGACACAAATTCTGATCCTGATTGTCCCATGAACTGGCCTTGGATTTTTAGACAGGTAATGTGTCAATTTTCTTACTAAAATGAATGTAAAAGAGTTAGGATTTCTAAGATCTCCTCTGATAGTCCCAATTATTGTCATACCTAAATTAGGGACTTGATTTAGTACAAAGAAATATTGGACTTTTCCCCACATTTATCAGTGTTGTCATTAGGTCCACATCTAGGATTTTATTAATTTTCCCCTTATAGAGGTGCCAGCTCCCCTTTCTTTTGGGGCCAAGTCTAGGGCAATTTTTTCTTACCTGTCTTCCACACAGTTGCTTACCTCATTCTTTTCCCCTTTCATTATGTTTCCTTCACTTTATGTCTAGTTTGAAATCTTTAGAGCCCTTTTTAAACATACTTCATTCCTGTGAATGCTGCTAAATCTAAGGTGGTATTTTATGTTAAAGAACTTTTTTCAGTGCTCTATTTCTGCTTTATTCGTTTCAAAGCCCCTTATTTAGTCCTGCATTAGAGTATGTTCAATGATTAAATGTATTTTGGTTCACTACAGTGTGTTGTGATCAGCCTCTTTAATTTTGCCTTTCTTGTTTCTTTTTTAACCTCCACATACGTCTGTGACTATTTTTTGAAGTATAGTTTTAAAAGCACAGAATGAACTGAAACAATGTCCACATCTAGAACTGAACAAGCATTTGACGTCCTCACTTAAAAACAAAATTCCACAGACTCAGTTTGGTAAAAAGTTATTATGCAGTGATCTAGATCAAAACTCTGCAATCAAGGGGTATTATATCAATACTATTTCACACTGGAAGGTAAACGCGCATGTAGTCTGGAGGGATTTCACCAAGGTGAGGGCTGTGTGTTTACAAGGTTTTCTAGCCATAGGAATGCAAGCCATTTCTTTCTTTCTTTTTTTTGGGGGGGGAGGGGGGGCATGAAAAAGTCCTAAAGAAAAGACCAGGTGCACATTGATTTTAACCTACCTGTGGGCCAAAATAGCTCGTTATTATCAAACTCAATCATCATGACTATCATTGTACTTCCCCAAGTTCTTCTGTCTTCATTTTCAGGCACGGGGAACTTACAGGCTGAGTTTGAGCACAGGGCAGTCAGCAGGCAATTCAAAAGGCCGCCTAGAGCTGCTGAAGGACTCCAGTCCGATGATGGACTGTTTCCCTGAGTTAACTTTTGATACCTGGAATATTGTGACTTTTTAAATCTTCCATTCAATGTTGTTAATTTTGAAAATTTAAACTACCATGGGGAAACGCCGTCACCAAGTTCGCTATCATTTTCACAGTGGCTAATGAGTTTACTAGATAACAACTGTTCCTCTTCAGTCTTCAAAGTACTTTTCAAATTTCCACTTTTGATATGGCTTCTTTGGGTCACAAGCAGCAACTTTCAGGGTCTTCTGAGAAAAATTTCCTTCCAGGCATAACAACTGATGATAGTTTCCAAAAACAATGTGATTCACCTGGAGAGAAAGGGGATCTAACAATGAGCCACAGACTGATTTTGACAACTGAGTAAAGAAGTGGCAACAAATAAAAAAAAAGAGAGATGTTTATATTTTTGATTCTTTAGGAATTATCCTGAACTTAATGAATAACATAACAAAGGCCTTGGACTTTATTAAGTTTGTCTCTCTCTCAAACTAAATCCTCATACTTGAAAGATAAATTTTCTGATCGTGTAGCTGATTACTACATTATTTAAAGAAAATAATTCCAGATGGCATTTACTATATTTGATGGATGATGGCTCCCACACTGATGGTAAAGAAAAAACACACAAATAGTGAATTAGTTAATTTCTTAATTAAGTACATGACTTAGAATGCAAATTTGGAATATAAAGTGCTAAAAATGATGTATTTTATTTATGATCTCCCTACCATAATCTGTGAGTACATAATTCCTGATGTCCAGAAAATTCAGATGTAATTAGGAAAAATATCAAAGGTGTTTCAGATGTTCTGTTATTACTTAATGTTCATCGATATCCTAGAAATGGTCAATAACCTCCTTGCTCAGGGCTTTATAGTTTTTTCACTTATCAAATTTGCCAATTACCCAGGACTATGACAAAGATAATTATATATCTATAATTATATTATATATGGTGGAGGGACATTCTATGACCCAAATCCTCAAAGCCTCCTATGAAACTCTCCTTTTAGGTGGCCAAAATCCAGAACATTTGGGAAAGGCTGACCTAGAGAACATCTTTTAAATGCTGATTTAGAAATGTATAATTTTAATAATTCTTTCATATCCAGGGTCAAGCTCACTATTACCCTTCCTCCTTCCATGAAGCTCCCAACTCTTAATGCTTTCTAAAAGGAAAGACATGCTTCTGACATTCCTACTTTTATTCTTCCATTCTCTTGTTTTTAAGACTTACATGTTTTGGGGGACTTAGAAGGTTTAGTGTGATAACTACCAAAATACCGAAAAAGGAAGAAAGAAAATTGTCAAGATATTCATTTCCATGAAATCTAGCAGTATGAAAAGGGGAACCCAAGACAGAAGGCAATTCTGTAACATGTTACAAAGTCACAAGCACAAACAAGGTAGGGAAACAGCTTTTTAATGTTTGCCTTCTTAATTACATCACATCCTTTACAAACCGGCTTACCATTTAGGGTGACCAAAATTGGGTCTATATAAAAATCAACTAATTAAGTCTTAAATTCTCAATGAGGACAACCCAGTTTGTAAATAAGCCTATGTGATTTAATAACTGCCTGCTCATTTCACCAGCCTGAAATCTTTTCCATTCTCAGATTTACTTCTGGAGGTAAGGACTGTGTTCTTGTTCTCGCTCTTGCTCTTGCTCTCCTCTTTCATTTCACTCTTCCTCTCCCTCTCCCTCCTTTTCTTTCTTTTCCTCCCTCCCTCTGTCCTTTAGCAGGGGGTTAAGGGAGTAGAAGGTAAGATGTAATTTATTTCGTAGACATTTATGGATTTCCCCAACCCTATATAACACAAAATTAGCCCAGTGTATACTAGTAATTCCTATTTTCTTCTGAATAACTCAATAATAAACTTTATCACTAAAGAGAAAATATGTCCAGATGGAATTGAAATATAACAGAAAAGATCTAAAGGGAAAAAGACTAGAGAATACGTGGCTCAGGCCCTGATTTTGACCCTGGGCAGGAAGAAAAATAAGCTGAAGAGTATAGTCACTGGTTGTGCCTCAAAAGGATGGAGGCATTCCCAGGAAAAAGTGTGCTTACTTTGGAGCCATCTCTGAGCAAAATAATGGTCTCCATAAACTCAATGCACTTAGTGGATTGATGGCTGGCTCCTAATGAGACAGAAAATTTGGGAAGGCAGTCCTGACATTATTTCTGTTACCCTAAGATCCTACACAATGCTTATGACTTTGTACCTTGTTAAAATAGAATTGGGAAAAATCAAGAGGACTTTGAGTGAATAGGGTAGAATAGGGGTGTTCTGGTGATAAATATTAACCACTGGACCTCTGGAAAAACACCTCTTGATTTGTAGCATGGATGTAAATAATCCCATCAGGGCTGGTTTCAAGTTACAAAGCAGTATCACTGAATGTGAAGTTGGCAAGAGCTGAATACAACTAGCTCCTACAAGTTGGTGGGAGCTGGCTCTAGTAACCCTGGAGAGCCCGGGTCTCTGGAAGCCAGAGGGCATAAGAAAATATCTCCTTGTATGGAAAGGAGGCAGAAAGTGGAACCAGATTCACATTAAAAGGCAGGGCTTATTGAAAACACTGCTTCTAGCTTTCCCCATGTACTGTCCCTATAAGCTCTTTTGGTAACTAATGAGAACAAATCCTAGCCTATAAGCCTGACTTTTGGCATTGTTAATTGACTAAAGCAAATGACTTTTGGAAACCTAGATGATGATAGCAATATAACCAAGAGAATATGGTGACTTCCATTTAAAGTAACTGATTTGAGATAAATTTTATAAAAGAAAAAAAAGACTTGACCATTTATAAAGATATCTGTTTATCTCTCTGTGTGAACTTTCACACTGCCTCTATTGTCACAAACACACTTAAAGCTTCTGATTGAGGAAGCTGACAATGAGGGTTTCATGTCACATTTAGTTGAAAGTTGGATCTGTGGTAAAGAAGAGGTATAAATATTTTGCTTACCAGTTCTGAATGAAAGACTGATGTTGATTTGTGCAGCCATTTTAGCCTTTTGTTTCTGTTATCACAAGGGTGCAGCCTCAGGTCCCCCTTATCAGGGATGGGAAACAAGCACCATTCTCCATGTTTAATAAGTCTTAACCAGGTATAATTAAACTGTTGAAACTGTGGAAGAAATGAATAAGGAAAACGTCACTTCAAGCAGCAAACACAAGCTAGGGCTTTATAAAACATTTTTGTTAGCAAAGGTTAAAAATATAGGCACTCTGGTTGGATGTTTTGTATTCAAATCCTGGTACTCCCACTTTCAATTCTGATGGTATAACATATTATTTATCCTGTCCAATCTCATTTGTCTCATTTTTAAGTTGGACAGCAATAGTGTCTATCTCTGAGGATTGGATATTGACGGTCAAGTGTTTAGCACCCAGTAAGCCCTCAATAAATGTTAGTTGCAATAATACAAATGATTTAGTACAGTTGGTACATATCTACAAATGGATGTCACTTCAGGTGTTCTGGATCCCAGACAACTGTGGTGCTTGGAGCATTGGAACATTCAAACCACCACAGGATTTTAACCTCAGGCCACTGGGGCTATTGGCAAATCCAAGTCATAGTCCTAAATTACCTTGGTGGAAATTATTATGCTTCTTTGTTCGAGACTATCTAGATAGACAATTGGACTCTTAGAGGTTTTGTTTTACTGTCGGAAAGGCTAACAATCTTTCTTTGCTGAAAGTACAAGGAATCAGGTTGCTGCTGTGTGAGCATTCCCCAGTTCATAGGAACTGTTCTTGGAGAAGTCCAGTTTCTGGAAGTTGCCAATGTCCAGAATAAATATCAATTCAGGTAATGGAATCATGTTTTCAACTTTTATAAATATTTTCTCCAGTTGTTTACAACTCAGTACTATCTGCCTGCTCAATTTATCCTAAGGCTCTCATCTGTGGGATGTGTGTTGTTTTGCACCAATGTAAACATATTAGAAAAAACTAGACCACTGGTAAAAATCTATCCAAATGCTTCTATGTAATGAATCATTTGTAATGTCACTGAGATTTAACTCAGATTATCAAGTATGTCATTGAGTTAGACCTCTCCACTGAAAGGGTATGCCTGGCGCATCGTCAGCATGACCTAGGGGCTAGTTGGAAATGCTGAGTCTCCGCCCCTCTGTGGATGTGTTGAATCAGAATCTGCATTGTAACAACCTCCCCAGGTGGTTTGTGTGCATATTGAATTTTGAGAATGTGGAAGAAAAAAGGGTTTTTTTAAAAAAATTTTTTTTAAATTTATTTTATTTTTAATTAAAGTTTATTGGGGTGACAATTGTTAGTAAAGTTACATAGATTCAGGTGTACAATTCTGTATTACATCATCTATAATTCCCATTGTGTGTTCACCACCCAGAATCACTTCTCTTTCCATCACCATATATTTGTTTCCCTTTACCCTCATCTGAAAAAAGGGTTCTTTGGAGAGTAACACACAGGGTGATGTCATAAATTCTTAACTGGGCAGGTCATGGTGGATATTCACTCCCCAGACACATTTCTTATTTAGTAAAAGGCTTGTCTTTGCCTTAAGCAAGCCCTGTCCATTTCTTGTGTGTAGCTAGGTTAACACAGCTTTGAAATGCCCCTTTTCAGATCCCTTCTTCTACCTGGTAATACAGGACCAGGCTTTCAGACCCCTCCTTCGAATGCAAGAGAGCACATAAGTTGAACTATCCTGTAATTCAGTCTTTGCTTTGCTTTCTCACACCCTTATGTAGTCTTCTTTGCATTTGCTTCTTAATTTCAAATGCATAAAACAAACTGCAAAACTGTTATTCTCCAGAACATTTGAGATCTTATTCCCTGACATATGTCATCAGTTGGGCTCAAATAAACTCATAACAATTTTCTACAGGTTTGGACATTTCTTAAATTGACAAGAAGTATGGATGTATGTCACAGCATGAGGAAGTATGCTATGTAGCTACTAAGAGAAACTAGGTGTTACCTTGCAAAAGGATATCTCAACTTGTTGAAAATTTTAGAGAAAATTTTAGGCAAGGAGCAAGATAGGGCTTGATGGTTCAATCCTAGAGTTTTATTCCTTTTGAGGTTTTTGTTTTGTTTTTAGATAAATGCTGTAGTCACTGGCTTGATGTTGTCTCATTAATTCTAGCAAGAATAAGTTAACTTCCTCCATGTTCCTTTACTTTTTATTACTCAAATAAACCACACAGAGAAGATGCTAAAATGGAGTAATAAGACAAAAATGGAGATGGACATTTGTGGAAAGCATGGACTGCGTAATTTATACCTTTCTATCCTAGTATCCACTCGAGAGACTGTGGTTATTGAGACCAGACCTTGGATTTTCAGATAAAATACTGGCCAATCAGGCACAGAAAGTCACTAAATGAGGAGTCTTTAAGGATAGCATTATTTAATATTTTACTTTCATATAATTTGGACTAATTGTGGTTTTGTTTTACAATTTATTACTGTCTTTCTTCTTTGACTTGTTAACATGTGCCAGTTAATTCTTTCAATTGATTTTTGACACTTTCTCTTTCCTCTATCTCCTCTTTCTTAATTAAGAAAAAGTTCCATTCGCCTCAAGTTTACAATCCACAGCTGAATTATAGCAACAGAAATGACAAAAATGCCTTCTCTTCTAGTATCAGCTTTGAATTAAGGGGTAGGGATGAGATGTGCTTGAAAATATAAACAACATCTCCAATTTGAAGCAAAGAAGTAAGTTTTGGCAAGTCTATTATCATCAAAAAATAATTTATCTATCAAAGAGTAGTCTACAATTTTAGGGGACGCAATTCTACTTTTGAATCGATGTTCCTGTGAGTCTTATTTGGCACTCAAACTGGTAACTCTCCGTACAGAATGAAAAGGGGTAGGGAACATGTGTAGGAGAGGAAGGTGCCATCACTCAGAACTCACCGCCAGCTCTCTAGAGTCCCTGCTCTGTTCTCCCCAGCCTACTTCTTCCCCTAACCACTGTGTTCTGAGTCTGTGAGCATTTGCTGCAGGGTGTTTCACCATAGATCATGGATTACGCAATTTGCATTACTCCCTTAAGATGTAGAAGAATAGTGCAGGGGATAGGGTAAAATTTCTCCCTGAGATTATTTAAAACTATGTTTTGTCGTTTTTCTTTATTATTTTATCTTCATATGTAATGCTTTTTTTTTTCTCATTTTTTTGTCTTTATTGTTATAGCAGTGAATGTTTTTGGAGCATAAGTGTTATGTATTTCTCTACATGCTTCATAGGTATTACCTAATTTGATCCTCATGCCAGCTTTAGAGTAGGCAATATTATCAGTGCCATTTACCTAAGTGTTAAGAAACTTATAAAGTTAACACACGTTTGTAAGTTATGGAGCCAGAACTAGGTCCCTGGTGGGTTGACTTCAGGACCCACACCTTTCTCCCTCAGTCACTGTCATTACATTGGGTGGTGGACTCTCTTACCATCAACCTTATGATGATGGAGAAATTTAGAAATTCATGATTGTTTCTACAGGCAAAAATGAATTTCTCAAGTGAGTGATGAATGTGTCATACCTTCCACCTCTCAACTACACCTGTACCATCAGCTGCAGCTGCTCTGAGAGAGAAAACCCTAGCTCTGCGTACCTTGCTGCTTCCGTCACAGTCTTCCAGAAGGGCTGTGCTGTTTTTAATGGAAATGCATTTCCCCAAGGCCACGTTAATAAGCTAAGGAAGCAAAATAGAAGATATGCATTAAGAAACAAATATTTTAAAGTAGAACAAGATATTCAGAAAACACAGAATATAAACCTACAATAAGGTTAAAAGATAGTTAATAGCTTAGCAGTACTTAGCACTCTAAGATTTTATTGGTTGCTATCTCTAACAGAGACATAATGTAATCTTGCTAAAGTACAGCTTCAATCTGTCAATTTAGACCTGTGATTCAGCCACAGAGCTAACAAACAGAAGCTTTTAATTAACCCTTGCCTGGAATGCTGAATAGGGAATGAGCAAAAGGTGAAATGAAAAGCAGTTATTTTCTTGGCTCAGGTTTGTCTGATGCATACATTAAAAGTCAATGCACATAGTTGCAATTTAATCAAACCAACGGTTCCAGGCTCTGTAGCCTGGCTGACCCTGCCAAGCTGTTTGACTGCTTAGGCACTGATTCACAGATAAATTGAGTCCTTCAAGAACAGCAGATTATAGCTGATTCCCTGTCAGAATCTTCCTAATGACTCAGGCAAGCTACAATTCATTACAGGAAAGTCACGAAAGCTAATACAGAGCCAAGCTTAAAGGCACTTCCTGGCAGGCCCCCAGGTTTTTAATGGATTTGCAGGGTCAAATATGGAGGCAGCTTTCTATAAGTCACTATTTAATGCAGAAAAATGTTCATTCCCTTGCCCTCTTTGACATCCTGGGCAGGGCTAACGAGATGGTGGGTTAATAGTGCAATTCTGACTTCTCGGATTTCTAAAGAGCTGTGCAGAGCCAAGTCTACACTTGGGAAAGCCTCCTGAGCTGGTAGACAGTGAAGTCTTAGTTGCCAGGGACACTATGAGTGCCCCTCTCTGTTCTGCGGTGCCGAACACAGAGGTCTAATTCTGGGGTGCTTATGATGCAGGCTGTGTAGCTCACACAGTTTCCAGCCTTCATAACATGGTGCTCAGTGCATTGGTCCCCATTTTTACATGCATAGCTTCGCTGCCAGTAAGGGTTATCTTCAGGAACCAGAAATGTAGGGGGAGGAAACACCCTAAAAGCAAGTGGTTACACTACAAATATTGGTAAGCAAGAGACCCATATTTTAAATGCAGGAGGAAAACTGGGGCATGGATAAACAAGAACGGTGGAATTACAGTTTCCCACATAAAGATGGAAAACCAGAGTTAGTCTCTCAGTGACCTAGTGTACTGGGAAAAACAATTTACCCTTTAGCACAGGGAGACTACACGGAAGCTAGATTCTCCCAGATCTACAACCTTGCATTGACCTTCATTTGGGTTTGGGACGCGAATTTACACTACTTGCATGAAGTACCAACCCTGACAGACCCTCATGCACAGAAACAACATAAAAATAGTACCAGGTTGGTTACTTCTGGGTGGCTGGAATGCAAAAACAATTCCAGAAGGATAGAATCTCTGTCAGAAATCCTCAGAGAAAGCTCTATTCACAATTTAAAATGACAAATATAGGAGGGGACCATCCACCATAGCAAATGGGAACATTCAGAACACACAGAAGGAATCAATCACCACAAATTTCAGAGGAGAGTTAACAGATGCAATAAGGTAGAATAATCCTGGAGATAAAGGGAAGGAAATGGTACCTCACTTGTTCTCTGGATCTTAACAGAGAAATATATAAACTCCTGTATTTGTAGATTATTTAGAAAATACTCTATTTTCAAATGGGTTTGGAAAACCTGGCTTCAACAAAGCTGAACAGGTTGTCCTATTCCAAAACCTCTCAGAACCTTCAGTATATTAATGTTTAACTTGCTGCTCAAAGAAGGAATGAAGTACAAGTGTTTGCCATATATATTTGAACATGGACTCTTATTTTTGGAAGCACGACTAATAACATTGCCCAGAACAATGTTTGGGAATCCCGGGTTCAACCGATTTCTCTGCATTTATTTCACATAGTCCTTTCTTTCAAACACTGAAAGGCATCAGAAGGAAAAAGAAAACTTTTCAATCCTTGCCTCCCCCTCCACTTCATCTGAGGATCTATTTTCCCTTCCGTTTTATCAGAGATTACTCCAGTAAAGGAAATGTTATTTATCTCATTATGAATGGTTTTTCAAAATTGATTCTTTGTTTTTAAAGAATTTTAACCATGCTTTACTGTAAGCCATTTCATTCTTTATAAAAAAAAAAAATTAAGGTGTATATCAATTTTAAATTACCTGTTTTGAATTATTTTATTTTCCAGTTTAGGAAGTGGGAGTATCCCACAACGTATCACAGAGTTGTTAAACATTAGATTATATAGGCCATTTGCTAACAGCTTAGTCCAACATAAATACACATCATTGGTGAGGTTATTTTATTAATTCCAAGTATTTTTGGTTCAATAAGAAATGATTTGTTCTTATTAAAAATATATAACTTTACTGGATTTAAATTCCTTAGTGTATATGTTGAATGAAGGGAAAAACGTGTAGCAAGTAACAAAAAGTTGTGGAGTTTATGTTCTCGGAGCTTCTCAAGATTGTCTATCGAAAATAATGGTTTCGTTCATCTGAATTTGGATTGCCTAGAGAAAGTTCCCTATTTTATTTTATTTTTTTAATGGCAATAATACTCCTTACCAGTTGCTTCAGAGGGGAGCAAATGACATTCTTTATTAAAATTTGTCTGAGGAAGGCAACAAATAATAAAGTAGAAGGAAATAATTTGTCAAAAATCATTTAAAAGTAATTTTTGTATTTTGATATATTATAGCTCAGGCATTAGAAGGCTGTTTCATTAAGGATAGCTCTTTAAAAATTTCAGTGAATCTTCAACAAGTTAGCCTCAAACAGAAGGCAAAAGGTAGTTTTTTAGTTCCCTCTGGTGGTTAAAGTTCAGTAATGCTCTTGCTGAGATTTTTGTGTTAAACATGGAGAGAGTAAAACATGGAGAGAATTTCTTTTCTTTTCCTGATTAAGAGAGAGAATTTAAAAATGTAAATTTATTTTTACAGACATATTATTTGAACAGTGTATAAATCCAGGGTATTCTTCCTAATGAGTTACCTCAGATAAAATATCAGATTGAACCACCTGACGTATCTGCTATTCTATTTTGACCTTTAACGATGGCAATTTTATAATACATTATGTTACATACAAATAGGTCACATATAGTTATTTGTCAGTTGAATTTTATAAAAACAGAAAAATTTCTGGACTAGTTTCTGCTCTTTCACACTGTTCCAAGATCTTCCTATACCCAAGGAGAATGGCTTTACTAGGTCCTTGTCATTAGGAGATTTGCTAGGCAGAGAGTGGTTGGTTTGTACAACCCACTTTCTAGGGAGATTGAAAAATATTTGTTTAAAAAAGCTGGCTTACTGATGGTCAAGTCTGAGAATCTTTTGCATGAATAAAAAATTAACTCTGAAAGAAAATTAAACAATACTGGGAATATTTATAAATAAAAATTAAATGAGAAATAAAACAATAAAAGAAATTAAAAATATACATGACTGGGGAAGTGCTCTAGGTCCAGACTTAACTAACCATCTCTAAACCCATTCTATGGTAAATGTCCTCATATCTTGCCACTCTGTTCAAATTAATCCTCACTCCTAGAATGGGTTTGAAATGGCTTTCATCCAGGTTCTCCTCTTCCTTGATTTTATTCTTAGCTTTGTACTTTATCTAACCTATTTAGCTTGGCTTCTTCCCTTTTGGTACATTACTCTGTGCCCTGGAATTTTCTCTGGTATTGCCCGACAATATCTGATATTTTCAACCCTTCTTTGAAATCTGTAAAATCCTAATTAAATTATGTTATCCTATTGATTAACCCTACTCAATAACTTCCCAATGCATTCAGAACAAAGGAAGGAAGGAAATAAGGAAAGGAGGGAGGGAGGAAGGGAGGAAAGGAAGGCAAGCAAAAAAGAAAGGAAGAAGGAAAGAAAGAAGGAAGGAAGGAAGGAAGGAAGGAAGGAAGGAAGGAAGGAAGGAAGGAAGGAAGGAAGGAAGGAAGGAAGGAAGGAAGGAAGGAAATTAATTTTGCCAACAAGTGATATGACTCTTCCGCCCTCTTCAGCTTCATCTGGTGCCCTTCTTCCCTCTTTCACATCCTGACAACAGTCATCTTCTTTCCAGTTCTTGAATGCCTTGGACGGTCACGTGTCTTAGAGTTTTTGCACAAGGGCATCCTCTGCCTGGAGCTCTCTACTTTAGAACTCGGCTGATTCTTCACCTTTCAGACCTAGCCTTCAAAGTCTCCCCAGGGTTCACCACTCTAACTTAAGCTTCATCACTTGTAGCCAGTTCCCTAAATGAGAGCTGTTACCTTTTTTATTTACAGTTTACTTGCTTATATCTTACCTTTCTTCCCTACTTATCTTTAAGCTCCACAAAGAAAGGAACAGTCCACTTCTGAAATACCGCCCAGTAATTGATACTTAGTCGGTATTTGCCAAATGAATCAATGAACATGGCTACCTAGAAGCCTTTGTCAACTTTACCTATATTCAATCCTCAACCATATTTTGTCTCATCTGCACTTATAATAGGTATTTATTTATAATGGACTAATTCATTCTTTCCCACACATTTTCAAAGCTGTTTTTGGAATTTTATTTTTATGGAGTCAGATGTGAAATAGCTGCTTGAACTTACCACACCACTAGCCCTCACAATGGGAGCCTTCAAGTCAGGAAAAACATTCTCCAAGTACCATTTGAAACTTTTACATTTTAGCTTCTTTCGAAGTTCCCGTTGCTGGGTGAGGTTTCCAACATCTAACCCTTGGTCTATGAGGTGATCCCCGTGGCCATAGAAGAGCTCCTTATATTCATCAAGCCAGACCTCAGCAACCCGCACCAAGTTCCGTTCCACAGTCTTCATCCGGTCTTTGGGGAAGGAATATGGGTTGTCATTTCTGAATATGTGGCCCACTCTGGAACAAGGAATTATCTCAATTTCGCCACCACACATCCACACCTGGAACAGTTTGATGATAAGCATCAATTATCAAATCATTGTCCATAAACCATGGGCAATTAACAATGAATGACAGGAACCCATCTAATAACTCTCCCCTTCCCCATCTGAAGTATTATTCTCAACTTCTAAAATCTTTGTCAATAGGAAATTAAAGGCAATGGGTTTATTTAGTTTTGTGTGTTTTGTATGTTGCTGTGGACCATCTTAGAATTAATAAAATATTTTTTCTGCCTTTCCTCCCCTGCAGTGTAATTTTTTTTCCCTAAAGAAATCCTCACAGAATTCCAATATATAAAATTAGTTCCTGCTTTAGTTGAATCAGGGAAAGGAGTATGTATTTCCATTTCCTTGAACACAACACAGAAACCATTCTTCTTGATCAGGAGCTCAAAGTAATACCCTTCCTCCTATACAGCACCCCACTCCATAGGAAAGCAGTTGTTTTTTGATGTTCTCCACTATGGCTGTTGCTGTGGCTTTCTTAGCTATTAATCAATGATTGTGTAAATACCCAGAATTGTATGCTCTGTCTTCCTATGGCCTGTTGGTGGCTTGCCCTAGAGTTACTTTTTGTGTTTCTGTCTTGTGCTCTCCAAGATGACCCATAACTGAATGATTTCATTACTTTCAATATATCAGACAAATGTTCCAGGAGAGTTATTTTATGTCAACTATGAATCCCACAGCATTTACATTGAATGGCAGACAATTATTTCCCGCATATTCAGATACAGAAACAGTGCTGTAAAATATTAGGAACTCTAATAAATTTCATGAGTGTTATTGATTCTTCCAAATTCAATCTTGGATATGAAAACATTAATCCAGAAGCCCTAAAATTCCTGTGACATTTCCTCCCAGAGGCAGTCACATATCTGATTGTATTAGTAAAAAGAAACCATTAAAAAATGATAAACTCTTAATTACAAATAGAATTTGAGAAACACTTCATAATACCTTGAATGACAACTCCATATTTTCTCCACCCCAAACATCAAGCCCAGGGTCATATGTTCCAAGTTCAAAAAAGTAATTTTTATCAATTGAGAATAATCCACCTGCCATGACGGGGCACCTACAAAAAGAAAAGTTTGTTTTTTATACTTGCATGTCATGGGAGCTCAACCTTTAGTGTGGATCCCCTGTATAGTTTGTGATGGACTTGAGAGGTGTTTCAGAGTAACTACCAAGTGCCAGGATGTCTTGGAATGGAGTCAAACTAGCACTTAAGTGACAAGTTCCCTGGTTCTTGGTGGCAGAGCTTGATTTGGGTCAGCAAAGATAGGGCCTGGAACTAGGATTCTCATTTGTCCTCTGCTCCTTGACACAGACTCTTTGGAGATATTGTTTTTAACAAGCACTTATTTAGTGTTAAGGGAGTACTAGGCACTGTTATAAGTAATACATATGTATTAACTCAGACTTCTCAAAAATCCCAAGAGTGTGTACCATTAAGAAACTACAACACAGAGGTAAGAAACTTTCCCCGTATCCACCTAGGGTATAATCTTAGGGGTTCCTTTCTTGACTCTGTGATCTTTCATTGCACTATACTGACTCAACTACAGGCAAACTTACTGACAGCTTTTTATGTGGCAAATACTTTTTAAAGCTCTCTCTCTCTCTCTCTCTCTCTCTCTCTCTATATATATATATATATATACACACACACACACACATATACATATATATATATATATAGAGAGAGTGTGTATATATATATACTCTATATATATAGAGTATATATATATATATACTCTATATATATAGAGTATATATACTCTATCTAGAGTATATAGAGTATATATACTCTATATATAGACAGTATATAGAGTATATAGATAGATAGATAGATAGATAGCTAGAGAGAGAAAGAGATTATCTGATTTATTCTCAAAACAACCTAAGAGTTAGCTACTTTTATTAGTCTTAATGTAAAAATAAGGGAACAGAGACTTAAAGAGGTAAAGTAGCTTTTTAAATCTCACACCACTTGTAAGTAGTAGAGCTGAGATTTAAACCCAAAGAGTCTGACTCTAGAGCCTTCCCTACTGTGATCGATCATGAGGGAGAGAAAGTACGTTTGATTAGACCAAGTGGTAATCACTCCCATGGTGGTCACCACTGAGCCAGCTGAAAGCCGTTTCTGTGGAGAGCCTGCCTTCTCTTTAGGGTCTCCAGCAATCTCAAGGGTAAAGTAATTCTTGCCCCACATCTACCTCCCTTCCTCCATCATTTATGTACACATTCTCTCTGTATCCCAAATGTCCTTCCTAGATTATCCAGGATGCATGCCTTCCTAACTTTATGTTGAATATATTCTGAACTAGCCACTACATTGATCCTCAAAATGGGAGTCTGAAAAATGCAAAGCAGTTCTTTAGGTGTAGGATCTGAGCAAGAGTGTTCAATTCACACAGATCTGAATTTGAATGTCAATTGTTTCTTTTACTAGCTGGATATCCCCTGGAGAATTACTTAACTCTTTTAAGTCTCAATTTCCTCATCTTTATAATGGGAATACTACCACCTCTCTCCTAGGGTTAGAGAGAGGGTTAAATGCATATTGCTTGATAAGTGACAGTAATCCTAGTTCACTGGCTAGAAGTATCAATTCTGAAAGCATCACACCTGGCGAGGGATGAGGCGGGCTTTATTGAGGCGTAAGTTCAGGGAAAGCATGCTGTAATATATAGTCTGGGCTCAGGCTTTCTCTTGGAGCTTGCTGGCTTGAGTCTATGTAAGTTCTTTCTCCAATGTGGAAAGCTCAGGACTCCCACTACTTTGGCTGAGGCTGGCTGCCTGCTGGTCCTGCAGGTCTAGACTCTGGAGAAAGTGTTAGCAAGACTCCATATTGGCTTCAGGACTAAGCTGTATTCTTCAGTCCAGCTTTTCTATCAATAAAGCCCTGATTTTAATTAATATCCAGCTTCAGAGTTTATTTATTAATTCATCCACAGAAGTTGGCACACCTCCCATGGAAGGGGTAAGACTAGACTGGAAACGAAAATCCTAACAGTAGCTATTATTGTAATGATACTTCTGTTATTATTTACTCTGTTAATTTTTATTCATGTTGATTTTAATATTATGTGTGTGTTATATAGCATGTATGCAGTACATTCAACTAGCTTAATGTTTCTTAGGTTGTAAATCCCAGAGAACAGGAATAGCGTTAATGAGGTTCACTACAGTCAGGGTGCAACTGACTGAGTAAAAATAAGTTTTGGTAGTGGGAAACTAATTTCTCAGGAAAACTTTGTTTGCTTTTGGCCATCTATTACCATAGCTACAACTGTAATTCTTGATATTCTATGGGATGACAGGATATACTTGTTTTGTGAAATCGCTTCCTGTGCCTTTATAAAAAGATACGTGACTGCTTCCTAATCTTAAATTTCACACACTTACCTTATTATATCAGTTTCTTTAATTTTGTTTTTTGCAACAATGTCTGGAGGAATTGTTCTCCAACCAAAGTTCATGGGCCACACAAAGATGCCTCTTTGAAAGTTGTCCACTGTCATGTAACTAATCCAGGAAAAAAAACAAAAGTGCTGCCTGAGATCATACACATATACTGAATCGACCCGACACCATGTCTTGTTTAAAGGAATGAAACAAGTGATTAGGCAAATGATTTTAGATCAATACAAATTTTTAAATAACACTTCAAGAAAATTTATGAGTACAATTTTCAGTGACTAATTGGCTGGATTGCTGATTTTTAACTTATACTTTTATTAAAAAATGTTCTGGCCATTTGGGGGTAAACAACTTACAAGCATATATATTTCCCACAAAAAATAACTAATTTTAAGGAAAACAAGTATTTTGGTGTTCAGCTGAATA
Organism: Rhinolophus ferrumequinum; assembly: GCF_004115265.2. Taxonomy (NCBI): domain Eukaryota; kingdom Metazoa; phylum Chordata; class Mammalia; order Chiroptera; family Rhinolophidae; genus Rhinolophus; species Rhinolophus ferrumequinum. Next base: position 64,471,981 of record NC_046291.1, read on the forward strand.
AAAAGAGGAAAGAACTGCAAAATGAGTATTCAGATTTACTGGTATTAGGGTTAAGAATTTGTGATGATCAAATAAACAGACTGGCCTGTTCTGATCCCAAGATATCTATCATATATTTCCATTTATTTAAATGAATAAACTGTGTATTTCTTTGATTTGCAAAAATGTACATATTAGGAGTATGACCAGTACTTTCTGTTGCTGCTGATTAAAGACTCACTTAGAAATATCTTGTGGAATATGACAATATTACCTCATATCCTTATCATTGATGACTTCAATTACTGGACAGGCTACTTTTTTTCTACTTAAATAAACTCTTTCCAGAAGAGGTTCCAACCAACCAATGTTACATTCCACGTGAGAATCTAAGAATGTCAACACATCACCTAGAGAGCCAGAAAAAAAATCATTTGAAAATGAGATAAAAAGTCTTAGGGATTGCTCCAGAAGTATGGTAGTAAAGACCATAGTCTTTTCTTCTCACTGAATTTTCCTGATAATTTCACTTTATAAGGAAATTGAAAAAAAATATATAAGCAGTTGTGTTGTGCAAGTACATTTATGTTTGGGAAAAATTGATAAGCCACTTAAATGGGCAGCCAAGACTCTGAAGGGAATACTTAGTATTAGAAGTGGTTGCTTATGTCTCTTCTAGGGAGGTGGGTCTCATTGACTCTGAGGATGGAAGATTGGGACTCTTTTCTGCAGAAAAACAGGAGGAGTTTGAAATTCCAAGTTTGGCCTTAGGAATGATGAAGAAGGAAATTTGCTCCACGTAATAGGGGTGAAAAGAAATTAAACCAGCAAGAAACCATCAAGACTAGGAGGTAGTGTTAAAAGGATTACAGGGGAGGGGAGGGAAAATGGGGGGTGTTTAATAGGTCTAATTTTGAATTTTGTAAGATGAAAAGAGTTCTAGAGATAGGTTGTGAATATACAGTGTGAATATACTTCACAGTACTGAAATGCGTACTTATAAAGGGATAAGATGGTGAATTTTATGTTATGTATAGTTTATACAATTAAAAAAGAGTGTGAGAGAAAAAAACTTGCAGGCCAGAAATATTTATTAATAATTTTTTAAATTAGTTTTGTGAAGTAACACTCACTCTCTTCCCCATGAAAATTTCAGTAGCATCTATATTGTTCCAAATAGTGTGTGTGTGTGTGTGAGTGTGTGTGTGTGTGTGTGTGTTTGTGTGTGTGTGTATGCATGTGTGATTAATAACTGGAGAAATCTGGCCCCTGGCCAAAATCCCATGTGTAATCTGTCAGACTTGACCATGGCCAATGACACGGGCTTTGCCTGGCAGGCCTCATGAAGGAAAGCCCTTGCCACACCAGCCTTGATGCACGCCAGTGCACTGCAGGCTCGGAAGGACATTGCAGTCAAGGACTCAGGCCTTCTTTCCCCCCTAGCTGGACATCCTGTTATGTGTGTCTGCATTCCTAGACCTGGCTCTTCCATTTGGAGGCCTCCCTCTCAGGCCAAGACTTTATGGGAGATGGGTGAATCTTAAACACATTTTTCTGCCTTCTGATTGAATATTCAGTACTTTTCCACCCCTAGCCCTGGCCCTTCTCCCTCACCCTGACTCCTGAGCCATAAAACAGAAAGCCTTTTATTCTGGACTTCTTCCACAGTGAGATTCATATCTGCTCTGATCCAGTGGCCCAGTGGCATTCCACAGGGGAAAATGGAACACTGGCGGAGCCAGCGCTTTCTTCTGTTTAGCTTCTTTACTTATTCTATTGCAGTAAGTGATTCAAGACTTCACTGTACTTTTATTTTTGGCTTATTGTTTTAATTGATCTCTCTGACACCTAGCTGCTTCCCTCAGCTCTTGACAAACCTATAATAACATCACTTGTCATCTATTAAGTGCTTACTCTATGCCAGCCACTGTTCTTATTCTACATGGTTGTCTTCGTTAATCCTTACAATAAACCGGAAGGATAAATCTAAGTTTCATTCCCCTTTAAGAGGAAAGGAAACTGAGGAACAAAGAACTTAGATAATTTTTTCAAGGCTGCACAGCTAAGTGGCAGCCTGATATTAGAAAATAGATAGTTCATTCCATAACCTGAATTTTTTTCTTAAAAAATGCCAAAAAGATGCAGAATTTTGAATATGGGAAGGCTTAACTTAAAGTAAAAGCAGAAGATAGCAGTAGGCAAAGAACAAGATGAAAATAGATATCTAGATGATGGATCTTTATTCACTGAAATCTGTAAACTACCTCTCAGTTAATGGAATTCAGTATCTTACTCCCTGATACTGACCAACATGGGAATTTTGCATGAAGCTAAAGAACCGATCTTAGCCAAGATCTTGAGAAGACTCTTTAGACAGAATCAGGCTGTGCTAGACAGAAGACCTGCTTCCCCTGCCAAGTCCCCTACTCTTGGAGACAGCAGTTACATCTCCTGATCATGCTGGGAGAGTCTTATTTTCAGGGAATTATAGATTGTTTGATAATGAAAGGTCATTATCTCCTAAGGGTGTCCTCTTTCGTCCTCTCCCTCTTGTTGGAAGGTTTACAGGAGTCATCCAGGTATGTAGAGTATGTAAGCATGGTCTGCTAAGGTCTCACTTAGAATATGCAAAACCCATGTATGGTATAGAATATGCAAAACAGAGTTTCCTTCGTCTCACCATACCTACTCCTGTTCCATTCAGACCCAGAGTTATAAGACGAGTCACTGCTAGACCCTGTCCCGATCCCCACAGCAGGGTTAAAAGGGCCTGGATAGACTTCCTCAGTCCCCAGTGGCAGCAGAATGGGTCCCCAAACTTGCATTCGAATCCCACCAGGCCCAGATACCCACAAGGCTCTCATCACTTGTTGCCAGGACCCAAGGGTAATAGCATCTGCCCAAAACATAGGATGGAATTCTATGTTGTTTCACTTTGGGGGAGAAGAGAATCGTCTCATGCAAGAATGTCACTGGTCCACATTCAGACATTTTAGTTGTAAATAAGATCTCAGGAATCAGAACAGGGAGTTGTGTAGCTAACTGTGAGTGGGATTCTAGTTGTTCTGGATTCATCTGTGGACATTTTATAGTTTCTGACTCTGAGAAGCTTAGAGGCATAGTGCAATGAATGTAGGATTGAAATCACACAGAACTGTCTTCATCCCAGCTCTATTGCTCTTAGCCACATTGAATAAGCTACTTTTAACCTCTTTGAGATTTATTTATGGGGATATTTCTAATAACTACCTAATACCTAAATTCTTAATAAATGGTGAATATTATTTACGGTTTTCCCATGAGTGTTTAAGCTACCACTCAGAATAAGCAACCGAATCTGGATTGCCTGCTGGTAGGTTTTTCTGTTTCCAAAGAGTGACTCCCAGTAATGCTGGATTGTTTACAGATGAATTTCATTTCTATCTATCTATCTATCTATCTATCTATCTATCTATCTATCTATCTATCAATCATCTATCTATCTGTCATCTATATCTATCTATCTATCTATCTATCTATCTATCTATCTATCTATCTATCTATCTATCTATCTATCTATATCTGCCAACCCAGATCCTCTCATTGACCCAAACTGCTTTGGCTCCTTTTTGAACATGGATCATCATTTATACTTAGCCGACCAGTTTGGGATATTGCTACCAGCACCAATTAGTGCCAGAGTGTTGTGTTTAGGGCTCCTTGAGGGATGTGGACCTGGCTTGTCACTTAATTTTACGTAATGACTTATAAGTGATGCTAAAAAAAAAAAAAAAAAAAATACCTGTCTTAACTTTAGCAGAAACAAGTTGTAGGAATTTGCAGCAGGACCGAGGCCCTTCAGGAGGCCTCAGAGTTGGCCAGGAGTTAGATAGCACTTCTTGTCCACATACTTACAGTTAGCCAACTGATTCTTTGGAATGTGAACAGCAATGTCAAGTGTTTTGCTAAAGGCCACGTCATGAAGGAAATGAGAATCTGCTCTCTGACTCTGGAGTGTACTGCTGAACCTGACCAACTACAGGCTCCTCCTGGCAGGGCAATAAGTCACTGGGTCCTGTCATTGGTAGCACGGGACCCAGGCAGTCAGGTTATTCTCTTGTACCTCAATGACCACATCTCTTCTTCTACTGCTTTCATATAGGGGACTTGCCCTAGAGAACCTTGATGTGGTCTACCCCTCAGAGTGTGAAATCCTACTTGGTCCATCTAACTCCTCGTTCACACTAAACAACTGAGCCTGGATTGGACCCGAGCCTTTTGACTGAATAAGATTCAGATGAAGAACCTATCATGCTCTGGAACTGAATGTGTAGTGGATATTACTAGTGGTCAGAGAGTTGTTGATTTGCCCTTATTATTTTGTAGAAGACTCTTTCAGACTTTCAGAGAGCCTGATAATAACTGGGACAAAAATGGGGCCTCCTGACTTTTGTTTCTGCATGTCTTTGAATGTCCCATCTCATCCTTGCCTGTAGCTACCTTTCCCTTTTCTCTGAATTCTAAAGTGCAAATCTATAAGGGACAATAGCTGTTAAAGCCTGTCAGATTCTGATTCTGGATTCAGGTTCTTATCTTTGATCTCCTTTGCTGGGCTAAGGCATTCTAGAGCAAATGTCTGCACTGCTATCTTTGCTGATCTCTGATTACAGAGACTACTTAGACCCAGAGAGGTTTCCTGCCTCTGCTCTACTTGTGAGGCCTGGGGCACACCCAGGGCGGGGTTGAGAGGACTCACAAAGCTGTCCACTTCCTTCAATGCCAGCCCTGAATGGTCCCTGAAATTATATCCTCGGCTAAAGCTGATACAGAATCCTGTATACCCTTGAATTCCGCACAGGGGCCAGGCACAAGATATATTCAAGGCTGGATATATCCTTAGACAAGGCTGTTACAACCACATCCAGACACACCTTTCTGATTCCTTCCAAATTCAGGCCCTCCACTACTAATACTACTCAACGCATGGGCCATAGACCTGACTGCTAATATGCTCAAGGGTGTTAATGAATGATTGAGGAACAACTTTACTTTTTTATTATACATTTGAATTTACTAATTGAAAGGAATTCATTTACAGTTGTAACTATAAGTAGTTGAGCAGGCCATTTAGGCAACTGCTTTGATCAAGTTCATAACACCCTATCTGAAGACAACCTCCCATGTTGTGTAACAGTTTACACTATTATGGAGATCACGACCAGCATGCTTTGTGCTCTATGCAGGAAGAGAGAAGTTTTTTATAAGCAGCACATTTTTGTCCTGTATTCACCAGCTTTCTCTACAAGGATGTTTAATTTTCATCTCAAACTTACATGGACAAAATGAGAAGTCAGTTGCAATCCAAATATTCTGGTTATGGCCTCACCACCCACCAATTTTTTTAGGTTCCAGTCGTAGGATTTTTTTTTTTTTTTGACTCTTCTCATTTATTACTATCTTCATATCTTATCTGTTGGCAAGTCCTGTCAACTCCATGTCCACAGTGTATTCTAAATCTGAGCCCTCCCTCCCTTTGTCTTAGTACCTCCCTGGTGCCTGGACAACTATAATAACCTTCTAATTGTTCTCCCTATTTCCTCTCTCATCTCCCTAATAGTCATTCTCTACAAAGTGACCAGAGTGAACTTTCAAAAGTAAATCAGACAATTTTACGCTCCCCTGGAATGTCCTTCATTGGCTTCACATTAAACCAGGAATAATGCCTACACTCCTTAACTGATACATACAACTTTACAAAAGTCTGCCTTTGCCTTTCTTTCCCAATGAGTCCCCAACCACTCAGTCTGTGATCAGTCTCCATCAGCTATAATAAACGTCTTTCTTTAACTAAAATATACAGAGCTTGTTTCATTTGCTGGGAATGTTCTTCAGCTCTAAAGTTACCTGCTTGGATTATTTCTTGACTATCCTATTTTTGCATCATTTGTGGATAATTACTTTCCAAAGGAAATTAAATGTAGAATTTCATTTATTTTTTCTGAATGCTGTCCATCCTTAAAAATCTTAGTTACTGCAACACCAATTTTGGAGTCATATATTTGTTGCCAATTTAGAATTTCCATTATAGAGAGGAAATTTTTTAGCAAATTAATGGGCTAAGAAAAGTTCCAAATTTTGGGCCTAGTTATAAGGAAATGAAACTCAACTGAGCAGATAATTCACCATCAGCACAGGTTTGAATCCAAGCTTGTGGGGTGTTCTGCAATGCCATAGCTTATAGGAGCAAAGTGGTGGCTAACTGTTTAAAGGCAGGAAAATCCAGTAAATAAAAGTACAGATTCTGGAGCAAAGGTTTCTGCGTTCTAATCCTGGCTCTACCACTTACTAGCTAGGAGAATTTGGGCAAGTCATAACCACATGTGCCTCTGTATGCTCATTTGTAAAATGAAGAAATGATTGTGCCTACCTCATAGAGTTATTGTGAGGATTATATCAATTAGTATAGAAAGTGTTTAGAATGGTACCTAGTGTATAAGTTCAGCTATTGTTATGGGGTACAGGTCCTTCCATAGAAGAATGTGAAAATGAACCAAATGTTTGATGTTATTTTTCGAATACTCACAGACAGAAAAGATTTGCCTTCTCCCATTCACCCTCTAACTCCCACACACACTAAAAAGAGATGGGGGAAAGAAGGCAAATTGCTCTTTGAGGAGACAGAAATGGTTGTAGGAAGCACAGAGCTGAGTTAGGGAAAAGAGAGTTAAAAAATTCTGAAATCTTCAAATACTGATGAGTTTAGGTCAAAAAAGTACCAAGCTTGAAGGGGCTTCTTGTGGTGGTCAAATATGAGAAAATTTGAGCACCAAAATAATAATAATAAATAATAATAATAATAGTAATAATAACACTTAATTTTCTAAAGTCACAAATCCATAGTGATGGGGGCCTGAAAGAGGAATACAAAGGAGAGAGAGAGAGAGAGAGAGAGAAAGATTTCTTTATAAGTGAATGCCAGCTAATAAAAGAAAAGATGATAGAAAAAACAATTTCGCAGCACTTGGTGTAACAATTGATCCAAGCAACGATCATCAATGGATGCCAAACCATTGGTTAAAATGTGAGGAAAACAGAATATGCAACATTGATCAAAGTATTACCCCACAGATTACTTCTCACTGCCAAAGGAAAACCCTAGCTGTCAACATCTTAACCAAGTGCTCAAAATTAGTATCAGCAACAGTGGCACAACCTGACATCTTGTGCCTTTTGATTTGAAGCAATTAGAAGTATACAATTCCCATAGCCTATGAAGTAGAATTCTATCTAAGTATTTATGTCAAAACATTTATCCTGTAAGTAACATGAAGAAACAGTAAGAAACTTTCAGAATGTGGTCAAGTATGCAAAACAAATGGCCTGTACTCTTAAGAAAAGAAAAAGAAAAACAAACACGCACAAAAATGAAGAAAAAGTAAATCAAATAACGTGTGTGGAGTTGTCTATTCTACATTGAGAGACGAAGACCAAACAACCAAATGCAATGTACAGAACTTAGTTAGATCTCAAATTTCAAACAAACAAAACAAAACAAAAAACAGCTATAAAAATATTTTTGGAACTATGAGAAAATTTGAAAACAGCATATATTAGGTGATAGTCAGATATGAAACTTATGCTTCTGTACGAGAATCTCTATTCTTCAGAGATGTCCACTAAGGTACTTAAGAGTGTAGTGTCATGGGATCTGTAAGTTCCTTTTGAAAAGTTCAGAAAAAAATGTCTGTATATATATGAACATGTGTCTCTGTATGTGTGATAAAGCACATATTACAAAAAATTAAAAATTGGTGGAATTAAATGACAGCTATATGGGTATACACTGTACTATTATTTCACACCTGATGCATATTTGAAAAAAATATTAACTGAAACAAAAATGTAACCAAAACAAAAGATTAGCAGCTTCTTACCTGTTGCAATCTCTGCCCCTGCTAGTCTGGCTCTTATTAAGCCGTGTCTCTCTTTGAGGTGAAGAATCCGAACTTTTGGGAACTGAGACATGTATTTATCCAAATTATCTTTTAGGTAATCTATATCAGAGTTTAAGGATAGACAAGAAAACACTTAATTGACTAGATCTGGATAATACCAGAAGTAGTGCCTTCTCGACATCAAACTCCAAAAACTATGATTTAAAAAAAAATTAAAAAATTTTAATTAAGTTAACACATAATATATTAATTTCAGGTGTACAACATAGTGATTAGACATACATAGTGATCACCCCATAAGTCCAGTACCCACCTGTCAGCATACATATTTAGTACAATATTATTGACTATATTCCCTGTGCTGTACTTTGCATCCCCCATGGCTAGTTTGTAACTACCAATTTGTACTTAGTAATCTCTTCACATTTTCCCTCCAATCCCCAACCTTCCTCCCCTCTGGCAACCAACAATTTGTTCTCTGTATCTATGACTCTGTTTCTACATTTTTGTTGTTCATTTACTTTACTTTTCTAATATTCCACATATAAGTAAAACCATATGGTATTTGTCTTTCTCTGTTTGACTTATTTCACTTAGCGTAGCACCCATGTTGTCATAAACAAAATTTTATTCCTTGGGCCATGATTTTATTTTCTGATATGATTTTCTTAGATGAATTTTTGTCTGGGTTCAACACTCTAAGCTGTCTGTTTTCTTAAATCCCAAGCCTTCTTTTCAGTGTTGCCAAATTGCACAGAAATGGGTTCACCTTTTCTGCATATTGTCAGTATAGGAGCAAATTTACCTTGAAATAAAAGAAAGTGAAGTTTTTGCCCAACTTTCCCCCTTTGCAAAACCCTTTCTAAGACCCAGGGAAAAGGCTAAGCATTGCATGCAAATTGAAAAAAATGCAAAAGAAAGATATTGTAACTGCAATTGGTTAAGAACATTGTCACTTCCTACTGTGACATCCCCCCCTTCATCACAATCTACCCTCTCTTGTTGAATGGCCACAGAGGGTTCCAGGTAAAGGAACATTTTTTTTGTGTGTGTGGTTTTATGGGGTACATTGATGTGGCTTTCAGTTGCTTCTATGTGCAATTAAGCTATTGACAGCTATCTCAGATAGGAATGGCTTTTACGAATACTGCTGCTCACTTTTCTACTAATTTTGTGTTGTTTTTCTTTTTTTCTTTTTTTTTGAATTATATAATGCTTATTTTTTATTTTTTTATTTATTTTTTTATTTTTAATTTTTTTATTTTTAATTTATTGGGGTGACAATTGTTAGTAAAATTACATAGATTTCAGGTGTGCAATTCTGAGATCCCATAGAAGCTTCAAGTTCCTCAAAATTTGGGTATGCCATTTTTAAAGGGACTATTATCTGCTTGGTAACCACATACTATTTCTGTTTATGCTTTCTAGGCTACTTCTTAAAGTTTTCAACTAGTCTTCCTCAGGCATCTCAATGCTCCTGGAGCTCAGTGTGATTCTGGTCAGAATTCTGAGGCTGAGGAAAGTGGCTGTGATTGTGGTTGTGATCAAGGAGAAGCTGTTCTATTAAGGTTGCCACCTGTTTGCTATTTTCTAAAATTTTTGAAAGTAAGTTGCATTTTGGGAATTCATAAGGTAGTAGTCATGAGAAGTCTGACAGTCAGGGGACCACTTACATACACAAATTCTTTGACAATCCAAAGACAGATTCTCCTCTGTAATAAACAAAACACATGTAAAGATCTACCGTGGCAGATTCTGTCTCTGAACTCTGTGAGAATCTCATCTGTCTAGTCCCATTGGCAATTTCTCTTCACAGTACTTAACTGGACACACAATATGCTTTGCTCTTGAGGAAGAAGCCATAGGCCTCCCATTTGTTTGTTTTCCACAGAATCTAACCTCTAGTTAGAAGAAAGGCATCCAGTTAATTGTGGGGTCTTTGCTTATTAGAACCCATGAATAGGTATTTATGCAATTGTAGAAGATATCTCTGGTTTCTGGAACTTCAAAGTGCCCATCTCCAAGGAGCTATAGTTAGAAACTTTCACTCTTACATGGCAGAGACGCCACAGCTGAAAGGAAGTTTGAGGTGGCTAGCTGAACAGGGCCCTGGATGACAGAGCTGACTTTCTGTGTTCCACTCATGTTTGGACTTAAGCCTCTAAAGCACACATGGAACAATGATTTGGCATTTGTAAAATGCTTATGCTGTACCAAATTACCCTAGAATTTTGCCATCCATTCATACTGCTATGGCCTCACATCAAATTTGATTTCTCAGGAGTGGTTTTCTTACCTTTGGTGCTAAAGTCATCCACCAGCAGAATCTCCTTGATGAGATGTGGAGGAGAGCGATTGAGTACGCTGTGAACAGACCTCAGAAGAGTGGACCACACCTCATCCACAAAGCATATGATGACACTGGTGGTTGGCAGGTTATTGTGAACTAGCTGTTGTGCACACCTGGGCCGGAACACAAGCAGAGCACAAGCGATGTGCTAACAAGATCCACAAGATAGTTTTAGAAGGTACAGACTATGATTGTGTGTATATATACATTCTATCTTATCTATCGATCCATCTACCTATACATGTCAATTATGATTTTAGCATGTGCTGTTTCTTGGGGAGGGGTGTAAGCAAAATAAAAAAGCAGAGGAAGAAAAGCCAGTAACAGTTATTGCTATAAAAGGATCAGCAATGCAAACCAAGAACTTCCTGTGGAGGCATCACACTGTAGTGGAAAGGACATGGACTTCTCAGGTGGTTAGTCACTATTCTGAACCCCATCACCAATATTTCTTAGATCTTTATTCATTGATACCTTATTTAATCTCTCTGTGTCTCAGTTTCCTCATCTATAAAATGAGGTAATGGTTCTTATTCAACTATAATAAGTTTTACAGCCTAGTGAGAATGCATATAAAATGCCTAGCACAGTTCCTGGCACAGGAATTGACGAAATGGGAGCTTTTGTTATCCTAATTAGATTATATAACACAAGAGAACATTCTTTTTGAATTATTTAATGCTACCAAGTAGTTTTTGATTGCCCTTCCAACTGGCCTTCTGCCAAGTGCCAAATGAAATATTATTTCTTCCACTCTGCATGTAAATATATTTATGGAGATCATATATATACACCAAATAATTATACTCTTCAGCATATCTATCTATTTACGGATTCTTCGCTGAGACTCTCTCTGCTACAGAGTAGCCACAGTTAAAATCACTTTGCTGGCATAGAAATGAGAAGGAGGCTACTGTGGGAATTGGTATTCAGGTGGGTTGTAATTTTTTTTTAATGCCCTGCAGTGAATACTGCATGATTGCTGGCATTTTTCCATCTCCTTCCTGTTACTCTTCACAGGATGGTACCCAGTGGAACCAGTCTTGCCATCCTTCAACACAGTTACTGTTAGTAATATAATAATTAAGTCATAAGTAAATACTATAGGACCTCTGAATTATTTCAATTTAAACCTTAAAATTTGGATAAGCCAACAGCATCTCCTCCTCTTTTTATCGATGAATAATTGAAATCATGGGGAGACTAGTCCATGATTATATTGTTAGTAAATGGCAGAGTTGGGACTCAAACTCTGGTCCAAGTCCAGCTCCAGAAATAAACACTCAGGAAGTCTTAAGTCCACAAGAATAAAAGCAGCTAGCAGTAGATGTGATGTTCTGTGGGGAGCAGGTTCTTCTGCCAGATAATATAGTTACACTTTACTTAGTTCATAAATGAGAAATAGATATGAATAAAAACCATATTTTCACAAGACTTTATAGTTGGTAAAGTACTATTATGTACATGATTAAATTCAATCTTTGTAACAACTACTTGAGATACATACTATTATACGCTTCTTCAAACAGAGAAAACTGAAGCTTGAGAAGTTAAGTGGCTTACCCAACATTATTCATCTAGAAAGGATGTACAGTTGGCCCTTGAACAATGCAGAGATTAGAGGGATGACCCCAGTACAGTGGGAAAACTGTGTATAACTTTGAGTCTACAGTCTGCCCTTCACATCTATCATGATCTGAAAACAGTATTTTCTATCTGTAGTTGGGAATCTGCAGTTAGGAATGCAAAAATACTGTTTTCAATCCTCAGTTAGTTGAATCTATGGATGCAAAACCCAAGGATATGAAAGGCCAAATGTATTTATTGAAAACAACAAAAACAACAAAATGCATATTCAGTGGGTCCTCACTATTCAAACCTGTCTTGTTCAAGAGTCAACTTTTTTTGGAGAGAGAGATGACACATCTATTATTTCTCTGAATGGGTGAGTGCCCTTTCTACCTGTCAACAAAAGGTTGGTTTACTTTCGACTAACAGAATCATTGAAGTAAAGGAATACATTTTTTAAAAAAACTACATCTGGAGCTTCTTTGAAGTTTAGAAATTTACACATTGAAGACCATGAAAGTGTTAATTAGTGATATCAAATTATGAATTCTAATATTGAAACTCAATTATGAAAAAGAAAAAATAATTAGAAAAACAGAGGAAAGAATATGAAGCAAATATTTCTAAACATTAAATAAAATATGATAGTATTTATCAACAATTTTAGTAATTGAAAATAATTTTGGTATTAGAAAAATTTAAACTCCAGAATTTTTTAAAAATTTTTTTACAAAGCAAAGTATTTCTTATGTGAGAGACCAATTCTCAGCATCTCTAATGTGACCATCAAAGACCAGAGGTGATAAGATTAAAGTTCCCCAAGCAGGGAATAGGTGGGGCTAGAGTACAATGACTTTAGAGTAAAAGGTGATGGTGGAGTGGAGACTATTTTGTAGACTATTTTGGGAGAAAACTTAGAAAGAAAAAGATAGCTAGATGGGATGTCATCCCCATTCCCACTCCCTCTCCCCAGTAGGAAGGTACAGAATCATATTTATGGGTTTCAGGGAAGCTATACATAGAGTTGAAAGTTGAAAGCGTCAGTGATTTGATAGGATTATTGGTGGAACAAGCTCTCTCCTTGCATCAATCAACCTTAGTGTGGCAGCAGTTGACTCAATTGATCAGTCTTGTCTCCCTGAGTAAGTCTCTCTCTCTCTCTCTTTCTCTCTCTCTCTCTCTGTTTAAATTTTTCTGTCCCATAAAACACTACCCTCTTCTGGTTTTCACCCATCACTCACAGGCTTTCCCCTTTCAGTCACCTTCTCAGCTTTTCCCTCTTCTTCTTAATGTCTAAACAGAAGATTCTCCGAACTGAGTCCTGGTTTTTGTTTCTTCTATGTACTGTCACTGTATGATCTCATCAATGTCCACAGCTTTAAATATTATATCTTCCAAAATTATCTTCCGGCCGTATTTCTCTCCTGAGTTTCAGACTCACGTATCCCACCAAATACTTGACATCTCCTCTGGTTGCCTCACAGCGTCTTACACATGACAGTGGGAAATGGGAATCTTGATTTCACTTTACCTACCTAACCAGTCCCTCTGCATTTTCCCTCTTAACTAATGGCATCATCACCTACCTTGCTGTAGAAATATAAATGTTTTCCTAGATTCACCCTCTTCCTGACTGTCATAAAACTGATCTCTCATTAACTTCTGCCCACTGTATTGCCAAAATATATCTCAACTCCAACTTTTCACCTCCACCATTGCCACCCCTAGTTTAGAAGATTTCCTCATCTTTCTCCAGGATTATTGTTGAACTCTGTTGACTAGACTCTTTATTCCCACTCTTCACCACATCCACACACTCTCTTGTTTAAAATCCTTCAGTGATTCCTGTGGGATAAAGTAGGGAAAAAAAAAAAAAAAAGAAATCCAAAAATTTACCGTAGCCTAAAGGACCCAGTGTGACATCGCCCCTGGCCATCTCTCCAACTTCTTGTGGACCATCCCACTATCCCCTCACATACTTCATCTAGCCACATTGGCCTTGTTTCAGCTTCTTAAAAGATGTTAAACTCCTTCCAGTTTTGTTGTTTCTTTAACTTCTAAAACTACTTCCACCCCCACCCCCAGACTTTCATTGCTGGCTTCTTCTGTTCATTTAGGTCTTAGTTTAAATAGTGCCTCCAAAGAGAAACCTTCTCTGACTACTCAGACATAATTTAGCTATTGAAATTTAGAATTTCTTCCTCTCTTTTATAGTCACCTGTATTTCTGCCATAGCAATTATTTATTGATTTTATTTCCTTATGTTCTGCATCCATAATTTCCCAAGGGCAGAGCAAATTTGCCTTACTACAGTGCCACAGCTTCTAGCATACATGCACATAATAAATATTTAATAAACATGTATTGAGTGGATGAATGAATGGAGATGGAATGGAGCTTAAATCAAAAGCTTAAATGGTGGAAAAAGAGATAGTTTCCTTTGAGAAAGGAAAGAAAAAGTGGTAATGTGTACAAATAAATTTATGTGTCTGGGATGAGAAGTTGAAAGAATTTGTAGCTCATACTGGAGGAAAGGTTATTTGCTAATATAATAGGGTAGGGGCTTGAAGAGAATGGAGAATATCTGGGACAGACAGTATGAGCAACGGGAGACAGTACTAGCTAACTACACATAAAAACATTTTTAAGCACTTTCTTGAATTTGAAGATCCCGAACTTTTAGTCAGAATACAGGTGTGATTTGCTAGACCAGGTTTGGCATCCTGGATGCAGGAAGAGATAGAGTAGATTGTTGTGTTAGTCGAAGTCTAGGGGTCATCAGAGCAAATGACATAGAAAAGTGGTAGAGGAATTTGCGGTTACTGGTGTAAAATGGTTAAATGTTTAATCATGGATTTAGATTGGGTAAGAGGAAGTAAAGCTAAGAGGAGGTTAATAAGCCTGAGTGAAATGGAAGGTACTAACTTCCTATGACTTTCTCTTCTCTAACTTTAGAATGTAAATGAATGGGAAATGCACATTTCACACATAAATATTCTTTACAACATTTGGTACTGAAAAAATAAATCAGTTCTAAAAAGGAAGGGTCAGCTGCACAAATTCTGCATGAGCCATCTGAACCAACAAGCCTAGCTGTGAAGTCCTGAAAATTGCTTTATGGTTGAAATTTGGTTGATTTTAGAAACATCTAGTTCCAAATGAATATACATTGAGAAGAGTTAACCAAGCTGGCTAATACTGATGATTATAACTCAGTAGGTTTTGGGTCTCTTTTAGAGGGAAATTCAAGAAGTGTTGTAATGTTATTCAGCCTGAAATCGGGGGTAACAAAAGCACCCAGAAATGGGAGAGATTTGGGAAAGACACCTCCACTCACCAACTATCTGATCCTCCATTCCCCCCAGCCTGTCATGGTGCCTTAATTTCATCATTAGAAATCCATGTGGATAAATTATGAAGGATTCCATTAGATTCTAACATCCCAGGAAATAAGTAGTACCTCTGCTAATTATTGACAAACATATTGGAGATGTATTTAAGGAATCACATTGAAGAAGACCCTGTGGAAGATAACGTGCAGATCACGTTGGTGCCAGCAAAGAGGAGCAGCAGTCAAGGAGATGTGAGAGGTCTCAAGTATGAGGTTTCCATGTGCCTTGGCTTGGCTGGCTGAGATGTCAGGCCACTCTCACATTTATACTTCCCTATTTCCTGCATTACCAAACAGGTTAGACATGTTTCCAGATGTCTAGAAAAACAGCATGCTGTGCTGTTCAAAGGCACAGTGGGTCAGACCAGAAAGGCTTTCAGAATTATTAACTCTTGCACCATTTTTACATATTGACAGTCATCTAGTTTTCACAGGTTGTAAAAACTATTTCAAGTTATCCTACGCTGACCCAACTGAAGTAAACTTCCCTTATTTCACTTTTCCCTTGGAAACCTTGCTTTCTGCTATACTGGAGGAGTCACAGCTAAAGACTAACGTAAATGCAAGGTATTGCTGGGTTGGGAATCTTTTTTAGAGAATAATAAATCATATTTTTATTCCACATGCCCATTCATTACAAAAATTAGGTATTTAGATTCTATAGGCCCCAAACTATCCTTACAAATTAACCCAATCTATTTTGTTTGGGGGAAGTCTAGACTTAGATTACTGTAGCCAGCCCAACTACAGAAACAAATGGGGACCTTAATATGGGGGTTTCACTGTCCCGCACACAGTTGATACACTACTATGGTGGGACAGAAAGACTCTGGACTTGAGAAAGATGATGAGGGACTGAGTTTTGAGTCCTTTCTGACTTTGATTTGGCTGCATGACCACGGGAAATCACGTAACTTGCCAGAACCCTAATTTCCTCACTTTTACGATGAGGATTACAGTGCCTTCTTCACAAAATATCTGTGAAGATTTGATGAGATAATGGTTATAAAAACATGTTATAAGCTCCATAGGAGGGAAAAAACTCACGTGAGGACCTATTATTATCCACAATGCAAATAAATACATTTTGACTGGGTGCACTGCCCTTTTCCTAGGCAGTTCTTTAGTCCAAATCTATCAGTGGCTCATCATTTATCAAGAGACTCAGAAAAGTGATGTGTTTCACCTTCTTGGCTTGTGTGTGCTGAATGCTCAGCCACTAACTTGATTTGAATGTAGGCTATCAAATAAAGAAGGTTTCAAATCAGAAGATTGAGGGAATGATAACATTCTCCCACTTCTATGAATTTTTCATTTTATTCCAAGACAGTCAAAATGTACTATGTAGGTCAAGTCTCACTCTTCTCAGGTTTGAACAGAAGGTCAAGGAGAATATTTTCTCCACTTCTATTTGCAATTCAACTACTCCTCCTTTTAAGCCTTTAGGGGCCTTCACTCCCCAGGCTCTGGTATCTTCAGGAGGATCAGAAGGAGAATTGAGCATCTGGCTGAAGAGCTCTGTCTGGAATTTTATGATTTTCTTTAAGACCTTAGAATTACTGGGGCTTCTTTTCCTCTCACTGATAAGAAGGTATAGTTATACTAAAATTTTACTTTTATGTTTTGTTATTTCCAGGATAGAATTGCCTGACTACTAATTTAAGAGATTTCAGTCACACTCACCAACTCTGCTCGAAAATGCCTTAGCCAGCTGAAGCTGTGCTTCCTGAGGTAACTATATAGCCATTAAAGCCACTGGACTCAGGCTTACAACTATAAGCCAACATTCACCCCTTTAACAATAGTCTGTTTTGAGCAGGCAGCTGTCAGAGTGAAATTGGGATGGGAAGTTGGAGAGCAAGAGGTGGCGTGATGTGGCAGAAATAGGTCTAGGTGGACGTTAGGGCACCTTGGGGGTAGTTCTATCTCTCCTGTACTGAGAGACCTTGGGCAAGTCACTTCCCTCCTTGGACTTTTCTGTAACAGAAGGGACTGGATTAGATTGCTTTTGAAGCTCCAGTCTACTATTAATGATCTGTGACTCTCTATTCAGCTTTAGCCTCATTCACCCATAAGGGCTTTGCTTCCTTCAGGGTCATGCGACCCTTGAGAAAAAGTAAATTAAATCATTCTCTCTGTGTTTTTAAATCTTTCGACATTTGTCCACTTGCCCTTAGAAGAACCTGAGTAATGGGAACTCTACTTACGACTATGGTTTCATTTCTACCCCCACTGCTCTCCCCCACCCCATGTTGGATTTCTCTCAGTTTCTCAATGGATTATTCTTTGTACTCTCTTTCCCCACTTCTCTAACTGCCTACCCTTCAGGTCACAACTCAAACACTTCTGCCCTCTCTCAGGCCAGGTTTGGCCTTTCTCTTGCTTACTCCAATAGTACCATGTTTCCCCCAAAACAAGAGCAGGTCTTATATTAAGGTTTGCTCCAAAAGATATATTAGGGCTTATGTTCAGGGGCTGTCATCCTGAAAAATCATGCTAGGGCTTATTTTTCGGTTAGGCCTTATTTTCGGGGAAATACGGTATGTACCCTGCGACTCTGTATAATGTTTGCTCTACTCTTTGAAAGCAGGAATAATGCTTAGGTGTTAGGTTGCATAGTAGGAGCCCAGAGATATTTGCGCACTACTGAGCTGTGGTTGTTGGGCAGTTTTAAAGAGTCACCTTTGTTTGGTGCTGTGTAGAAAAGGATTTCTTACAAATTTTCTCTCTGATGAGATACCTAACATGCAAAAGTATTTCCCCTCATACACCTCTGACCCACGTATAAGAAAGAAAGATGCTTTAATTTCTGCTAAAGTCATATGATTATAAAGAAACAAAAGGAGGAGGAGCTGAATCCTACAGAAAAAAAAACACTGGACTTAGATGTCAGGAAATTTTCTTTCGAATCCCAAATCTGCTCTTGGCTTGTTAGACAGCAGATATATCATTTTTCTTTCAGTCCTCATCTGTAAATCATATGAGAGGTAGTGCGTCTTTCATAGTGTTGCTGTGAGGATTGGCAAGAATAAAGACCATAAACACATAGAAACACACACACACACACACACACACACACACACACACACACACACACACACTGCTACCTGGAACATAAATAAACACTTTTTTTGGTTTGAGGCTCAGCAAGGAAGAGATTTCCCTTATTCATAGAGTCTTTGCAAACCCAGGAGAGGTGGTGGTGATGGTGGTCACAGTGAGGGAAAAGTGACTGGGGTCTAGGAAAGAACCAGCTGATGTAACAGAATTATTACTGAGTGAGGAAGAATCAGAAGACTAAGGGTTGGGTCCCAACCTTGCGGGGGCCCTTGGGCAAGTTAATTTTCCCTGGGCTTTTTTCCTCACCTGTTAATAAGGAGAGG
The DNA here is from genome assembly GCF_004115265.2 of Rhinolophus ferrumequinum. Classification (NCBI taxonomy): domain Eukaryota; kingdom Metazoa; phylum Chordata; class Mammalia; order Chiroptera; family Rhinolophidae; genus Rhinolophus; species Rhinolophus ferrumequinum. The sequence continues at coordinate 64,490,587 of NC_046291.1, forward strand.
TAACTCTTTATCAATCTGACATGACTATTGTCAGGATCAAACGAGATGGCATAAGTGAAGGATGAAAGGTCCCAGCTGCCTGGCATGGTGTGCCCAGCTCATGATAGTTAATGAGCAAATAGCTCGGGAATGAAATGGCCTGCCAGCATCTGAATTATCTGCTACAATCTGAAACCTCAGCTTCCTCTTTAAGTCTCAGTTTCTGTCCAGATAAAGCTGAAACAATGATATTCCCTGCCCTGAGGAATGGTTTTAAGGATCAAACAAGAAGACAAGTCCTAAAGTCCCTTACAAATGCTAAGTTTTTCAGTATTGCTCCTTTTTATACATGTCCATATCCCAACATTTTAGAAGCAGTGCCAATTTAGAAGATAATTTAATTTGGAATAATACAGACTTTTTTTTATTTGTTTGTGTTTTAATAAACATAGAGGGAACTCAACAACGCTCCTTTCATTTTGAAAGGAAACAAAACAGAGCTTCTAAACATTGCTATTCTCCCCGAATTTTCTGACCCACGAACAAAAACTGTTTCCCTCCTGAGAGGCTCTGCTCTGAATGGGTCAGACAGTATAGCCTAACAGGAAACTTTTTTTCTGGGACAAGAGTACCCATGGCAATATTATGGCAAGAAGCTGATAAAATTAGGCTGATGGTTAAATTGGGTCCTCGAGTAGATATATAAAAAAAGAAGTGAAAACAGGTTTGAATTCCTACATTTACTAATTACTCTCTCCCAGAAATGTTTCTTGGTCTTTGGCAGTATTTAGGAGAAAAAGTCACTGATTTTCTTGAACATTTCTCCATTTTACATCAGTTAGGCACTGTTTAACTGTCTTCTCCTCTTTGAATTAGTGTTTTACATTCCTCTCCTTTGGTCATCTTCCTCCTTATTATTCCCCTAGTTATGGGGAAAGTGTAATAGATAAAAGTGTCAAAAGGCTCTGTAATCTTCTTTTGGCCATATTTATTTTAACCTTTATTATGTTATGTTCTAGCCTGCATCATTTAACAAATTCTGCTTAACACAGCAGACACAACTGCACACAAATGTGTATAGATACCTGTGTGTGTACACACACACATATACACACACGTACACACCGCAAACACTTCAAAAGCACCATGGCACTGTGTTCATCGATAGGGGTAAAAGTGGAAATAACCCATTTAAATCCATCTTGTGAGATTTGTTTTGTCCCCTGCCCCTGTTTGGTTTTTCAGGGAGGTCATAGCTTCGCCAGTCTATTTTAGATAATGTTCTCCAGTCACTACTAGTCACACAAGCAGTTTCATCTCATCAATTAAAATATTCATCCCATATAAAAATAAAAGAATTTGAACTCCATTTAACTTTAAAATTACTTTTCTCCCAACCTGATAAACTTTCAGAGGCCTGCAGTTTGGAAGGATATGTGGCCAGTATATTTCCTCTCTCCTAGCTGATCCTCCTACTCTAGTAAGTCATTGGTTATAGTTTTTGACCTCACAGGAATGGGAAGGGAGGGGAGAGATGGTTCCAGAAAGCGTTTTCTTCCCCCTCAGTAATTTAGACTCGTTTGTGGCAAATGCATGGTGCTATCTTTTGCTTTTCATACTTGCCAAACAAAAACTCTTTAGCTGTGTAGGAAGGAATCAAATTATTGGTTGACGACAGTCCCAGCTCTGGGCTGAGAATAAAGAACAATTTTTAATCATTTTATTGAGGGGCTTGCCAGAATTCTGTAGGAAAATCAAGCATTAAACAATCAAGTAAAGTCAGGACGACACCACACTAGTAAAAGAGCATGCTGCAAATCTTATTGTACTTTAAAAATGAAATACTGGCAGCAATTTTTTTTTTTTGAGTCATTTTTCTCTAAATACAGATTCAGGAAGTGCACTCTTAAAATAAATTCATTTTTGGAGTTTCATCTTAACTGTAGCTGCAGGCCAAAAGACAGACTTTTTAAATAGAATTGTCCTGCATTTTCGGTACATAGGACCCTGTTTAACAATACCTGTGTGTGTATTTATTATCGCTGACTAAAATACCCTTTAATAATTAACAGCAAGAACTATAAGGATTAACTTTTCATAAAGAAATGATTAAATATGAAACTTCAAAATGGCTGTCAAAACAGCATTTTATTGTAAACATACTTGATAGGCAAAAATTCTAGGCAAAAATGAAATTGTATTTTACTTTCTGACATTCTTATAAGTAAAATAAGGACATTTTCTCCCTTGACACTCAAAACATTAAAATTAAAATCAAAACAATACCAAAAACATCCATTAAATAATAAATGTGGATTAATGAATACATCAATAATGATAGAGCAGGCTATATTTACCTTTAACTTGATACCAACGTATTTCATATAGTCAAAATGAAAAATTAGGGAGTCATTATTAATTCATAAAAGGACTCATTACAAGCTTCATTTGAATAGTTACCTCTCATTTAATTGTAAAAATAGTATCAATTTTTAAAAAATCATTTTAGAAAAACTTGTCTTTTAAAACAATATTGTGTAAACTTGTATCTTTTGAATGCACAACACTGCTCAGTGCTAAGGGAGTACAAAATGAAGTAAAAGACAGTTTTCTTCAGAAGCTTATAATTTCACGGAGCAGGCAAAATAGATTCTCAAGGCTCTAGTTAGTGGAGAGCACAAAACAAGGAGTGTGTTAGTAACCACAAGAGCATTAAGGGTCATTGGAATTTAGAGGTCACAGTCAAATCATGGTCCAGTGGGAGGTGAGCTACAGCTCCGTTTTGAGCAGAATTAGATTAAGATGTATGGCGGGGATATGGTATGGACCATGAAAGGTAAGGATAGTGGGAGGCTATGGGAAGGGACCAGTTAATCAAAACATCAGTGGATAGTAATGGGGATAATATGTAGAAAAAGGTAACAAGACTAACTTTCCTCATGATGAGGGCCCACATCTGAGAGAATGTCACACGCAGAAAGCTATAGCTACACTTCAAGAGGCAGAAACATGGGTGACACTAAATCGGACAGTGAGAAAAATGCTGATAACAGAAAGGAGTTCAGTTCTTGTGCTTTTTGGAAAAGGCCATAATTGTATCTGAGCATCTTAGAGATGGTTCTTTGGGACTCAGGAAAAAAGGAGGGAAGAGCAGGTTTGGAAGAGAGTCTCATTTTGGAACTCGAGCAGGGGAGCTTGTCCTGCTTGTCTCCTCTCCTGCTCAAGGCCAACCTAGCATATCAGTTAAATCATCCTTAAGAAGATATGAATTAGTAACTAGTTTCCTTTATTGAGGGGAATTGAATTTAAATGAACACACTAGAAAATCTATGATTTTTTTATTCTTTTTTTGTGTGGGTGGGAATTTCAAGCTATATTCAATATGCAGTTAAGATGTGCCAGGAACTGTGTTAATCAATCTATAGTGATGGAATCGGGAAAAATATAAAAATGGAGATATTACCCAGAACTCTTAAAATGTAAAGATTTCAGTGAGCTGCAACTGTAGCTAATTTTAAGGCCCGTCTTCTCTCTCTCTCTCTCTCTCTCTCTCTCTCTCTCTCTCTCTCTCTCTCTCTCTCTCTCTCTCTCTCTCTCTTTCTCTCACCCACTTTCTTATTATATTCTAGAACATCTTTCCTCTGTTACTTACTTTCGAATTTTATTATCTTAGAACATCTTAATGTATGTGTATTCTTATAAGCCATCTCATATACTTTTTGAGCAAGGCAGAACATAAATAAAATCAAAGTAAGAAAACTTCACCCCAAATTCTGCCAACCTGATGAATCAAATGTTTCTCATTTGTAGTTCCTTCCAACTTTTATCTGTATGAATACATAGTTTGTACATATTTGTAGTCAGAGTGAGTGAAAGAAAAAAAAAATTATCCTCTTTCAAGGAAAAATGGCACAAAAGTGCTGTAAATACTTCAAGGGTCCCACACATAGAATCCCTGGTGGCTTGTCACCTGCATCCTCTTGGTGGAGTAGAGCATCAGGTCGGCAGCTTGCCGAGACAGCGGCTATGTTTAGCTAAGGTGGATTGTGTGATAAGAGGGAGGAGGCCTGGCCATATGCTATCTGACTCATCCTCTCGGGCACACGTGTCAGTTTCTCCTACAGTTGGGACATTGCCCTTCATAAAACAGAGCAGGACTGTAAAAGCAACTTTCCTGGGCTGCAACCCGTAACGTCCATAGACCAAATTTCAGAAACGAACAAGTTCTGGGAGTCATCAAGCCTTCAATAAATCACATGCATAATAACATCATTATTACTTGCTTTTGGCCCTCACACAATTGCCCTTTCTCTGGTTTGGAACTGTAGCTCACGCTCCTGTGCAGTGTTTGATTCTTCCCCAGGCTCCACAGCCGTCCGCTGGGGCTATACGAGGAATGTTAAAATGAAGCTGCTTTAACTACTACTTCATTCCCTCGAATTTTGTGTTCAAAGGTGGCATATATATATATATATATATATATATATATATATATATATATATATAAATCATGTATATGTGATATGTAATGTACAGAATTTCATATCAGAGCTGGTCCAACATAATTTTCAGGATCCTTGGCGGGGGGTGGAGGGGCAATAATCAGAAAGATGTGGGAGATAAATGCACGGCATACTTCTGAGCATGGATTTTACTTATTTCTCTACGATTACTGACTCTATGATCATGGACAATTTAATTTCCCAGGGCCTCTATTTCTTCATCTTGATTTTGGGTACATGTGTGTTCTCCTCAAGATTGGTGAGTTTCCCCAGGGTGAGGAACACAGCTGACACAGTGCTCGGTCTAAGCAGGCAATTAGAGCAAGGCTGAGGCATTGACCAATGGCTGAGAGAAGTGAAATGGGCTCCTTGTAGGTGACATTGCAGTGCAGAGGCTCCTCCTGCTAATATGAATACAGGCCTACCAATATCTGCCTTCTTCTAGTAACACTGATGACCTGGATCACAAAAATGAGTTTTCTACAGAGGCCAAACAAAGCCGTTGTTTACATACCATGTGTGCTAAACTGAATCTTGACATTATCTAATTCCAACTTCCAGGCAAACATTGCTTGGCCCAGGGAACTTGAATATTAAGGCATGCATGGAGCTGTATATCAACTAAAGGATAGTGAACATACGGCTACACAGTACCCTCACTTATGAGTGGGCTAAAAAGAGCTGGAAACCCAACTGTACTTGAACCAGATCACATAATTGTGACTTGATCGACCTTCTGGTGATGTAGTTGTAGAAATTTAATTCCTAAAGCTGCCCAATGAGCTTTCATGAATCAGTGCTTCCAGGAATTAAATTACTCACAATTAGGAAGAACTTTGCTAGTTAAGATACGATGTTAGGGAAGCCTAGAAGGTTTTTCCTCTGTGCTCCATTCCCAAATATATCCTTGACAAACTTGCTAACAACGAAAAGTTCCGAAACTGGGAATTCACTTTACTGTGACTGTTTTAATGGAATTACAATTTAAACTCTATCATTCATACATACCTTATTAGAAATCGAGTTCATCTAGTCATTTTTATGTTTTCAATAGAGGAAAGGAAATGGAACACAAGCTAATAGGGGCAAGGGCCAAAGTCTCAGAGAAATAAGTATAGGAAGATAACACAGTTGGTATGCTGATATTGGAATTTTTCTCTATGTGGGTGGTAGATTATTTGGACTGTGTCTAATGATTAATGTTGCTTTAGTTCTGCAGGTGATCATATATCTCTATCTCAGAACCAGAATACTTGGGGTTGAGAAAAGACAGAGAAATGGATCTTACCCAGCTGGTCTTGTGTCTTCAATGGCTCTGTCCACTGGGATCAAATCACTGAGGTAGACATTAAAGTTTCCTTCTTTCCATCTTCTTTCTGCCTCCTTCTCCTTTCCATGGGGAACGACTACAGGACGTCCAAACTGACCTGGAGCTTTGGGGTCCCTTGGAGAAACTGTCATATCAATGCTTAACACCTGGTGCATTTTGGGGTCTTCAGGTAAAAAAGCTTTCGTATGACTTTGGTTGAGTTCTTCAGCCTGGGCCTTGCCAGTTAAGTTGACTTTTGCTGGTTCTAGCCCCTCAGCTAAGACTTGATTAGATACTGTTGCTCTCTGTAGAACAAGTGAAGAGAAAGATGCCCCGCTTCTATTCCTGGACATGTATTTCTCTTGGCTTTCACCCAATATTATAGGAAATATACTTTTGCTTTTAGGATTGGGGACCTCTTTGGTGTCTCTCTTTAGCTCCTCCTCCTTGGTTATAATCACAACATGGCTTGCAGAGAAATTGAGTTTCTTCCCACCGGCCACTTTGGCTCCACCATCCTTTGGCAAGCTTCCCAACTGTGTCTCATTAATAGATTGCTTCTTTAAGCCATTTAAATTGGCAATGAAGTTGGAAAAGGGAAGGCTTTTATTGGCTTTGTGTTTATATGCATTTAGTTCTTTGCTCTGAGTCTCAGTTTTATTTAAGGCGATGGCTTCCCTAGGTTTTGGCACGGGCAGGCTGGCAGGGTGTATCCTCCCATTTGCTACTGCCTGTGATTGTGGCTTTGATCTGTTAGTATTAAGCCTGATGGTCACATTCAGGTTCCTTTCAGCTGCTCGTTTTGATGTGTCACTGCTGTGACTGTGACTCTTCTGGGCCTCCTGGTTTATACCAACAGGCCCTGTGTGTACAGATATTTTGGGCAATGGAGTTCCTCTTTCTGCTATGAATGGGGTTTTCTGAGTCCCCCGAGTTATTGTTTCCTTTGGTGTCACAGAGCGAGAATAGGCTTCAGGTTTGAAATCTCGCTCCTCTGTCATCTGCTTGGTAAAAGTCACTGAGAAAGTCTGCATATGTACAGGATGCCACAAAGGTGCAACCTTAACACTTCCCAGGGCATTCTGCATTTTTCTTTCCCTCTGGGTTTGGCCCAAGTCATCTTCATCCTTGAGCACACTCTCCCCAGTCTTTCTAAAGTTCTCCTTGCCCCATACACCCTTCCCGTGTCCCCTCAGTGGGGGCTTCATCTCTTTTATGTTGCTGTAAACGATCTTCATTTGGTCTGGTTGAACTCTGAACCCTATTCGCTCCCTTCTGACGATGTCTTCCTTGAAGACCCTAGTGTTGATCTCACTGAATGAGAGGCGGAGAGCTGCCATGTCAAAGAGCAGCCAGATGACAGAAGCTACAAATATAAATGCCAGGACTCGCCCACTTCCTCGGAAAAACTTTCGGATCTTGTTCATGGTACAAAGGCTTCCCTTGCAGCCTGCCCTCCCTTTGAGTCTGCTTACCTTGAGTGGAGAGGGGGCTGAAGTAGTAGTAGCGGCAGCAGCAGCAGCAGCAGCAGCAGAATTGCCAGAAAGCGGCCCCCTCCCCTGAACACAGCAGGAAACAGCAGTCCAAGGGGAAAGCTCAGTTCCTACAGCTTGTCAGTCTCTGCCTGCGTGGCATTTCATAGCAGAGCATCTGTGCCTGCTCGCTGGCCCCTGGCTAAACCCTGCTAAACACTGTCCTTAGGTCACTCTGGGAGCAGTCGATTCCAGCCACCAGACAGTTAAACATATCACTCGTCTTGTCTCCGGGAGCCTGTGTCCACCTTCCTACAAGCCCAAGAAAAGGTGGGGGCCGGGCTGGAACTGCTGCTTCTCTCCTCCCAGTTCTCAGTCTGCACGCTGTAACTCAACACCACTTCTCATAAGGAAAACATTTCAAGCCATTACCCAGAAAACTTCATTCAACTCTCACCTTCCATGTTATGTGAGAGTGAGTGTGTTTTCAGGGCAATTAAAGGGAAAGAAAGCTATCTCATTTGGAGAGCATGTGTTCCTGGTTTGTAACCCCACCTACCCCATTCGTGCTCATTAACCCTGTTGTACCAGGTCTCTGAATGATCTGCCTGTGCAATTAATCAGCGACCTTAATGTTTCAGCCTGAAGAGGTAGCAGCTTAAAGAAGGGGGTTTAGCATAACCTCAATACCAGAGGTGGAGGTATAATTATTCAGAAGTCTTCTTTGAGGGGATATTAAAATGTTTTTTTTTTTTTTTTTTTTTTTTTGTAAATCAACTGTTTTTTAAACTAGTTTATTTTTATTATTTCATTTAATAGATGCAAATTTAACTTATCATATTGATTTAAAGGTTCCTAAGCACTTAGTCTCAGTACTTGTCTCATCATACACTGTCACAGTTTGCCGATTGCACCAGGACTTGGACCTGACTTTGTGTGGCTTTACCTTAGACTCATTCAGAAGGAGTCTCCCCACTTTCTGATTAACGGATGGGGGAAGAGGGCAGAAATGACAGTTGGTTTGGTATTGTGTTTGGAAGAAGCTTCCCAAGTCTTTCTAATGTACAGCCAAAGTTGAAAAACACTGGTCTAGAGTGAAATACCCCACTATTATTATTATTGTTATTTTTGGTTTTTGAACACAGCCCATAATTTTTGTGAAATTCCTTTCCAGACAGAGTAAAACTTAACGAAAACTACATATTCCCAGGACAAGTCAATCAGAATCTGCATTTCAACATCACCTAAGATAAACATTGTCCATAAAGTTGGAGAAGTACTGCCCCAGAACACTGTTTTCTGAGGGGCCCTGAGTGATCTGCAGACAGTGATGTCACTCTGCGTTAGGAGGGTTATAGCATTCCTGCTTTGAGATAAACTTAGGTTCCCAAAGACATGGGAAAGGAAAAGGAAAGATTCTGAATTCTTTATACTTATGCATTGCCTTCTGCAGCATCTGGCCTTTAAGTTTGTACTTTACACCAAGAGAAGGAACCCTGATAAATGCAGCTATGGTAACCTGTTTCTTGAATCCCTGATTCTCCTATTTATTGACTGCCTGCTCACTCTGATTTGGAATATCCACGTGGATGGCGGTATTGATAGCTCAGCCCCTTCTGTCATGCATCACTCCTTCGATTCACCCATCTTTTCAATATTTGTTGAGTGTGTTCCCTGGCTCAGGCCCTGTGTTGGGTGTTAAGGGATATTGAGTAAAGGGATATAGTTCTTGTTTTTAAAATCTCACAGTCTATTCATGGACACAGACAGGTAGGTGCATATTTAGTGCACAATAAGTGACATGAGAGAATAATATCCTGGATTCTATGGGAATGTAGCTTAGTTTTGGGATGCAGGGATGATTTTTGAAGAAGCGATTCTTAGACTTGAGGGATGAATAAGAACATAATTTTCTCTGCTCACATTGTGGTCCAAGAAAAGAAATATTAGTTGGATGGTGAAAAGCAGATATATTGGCAAAAGCATAGAAGTGAAGAGAGAGTATAGTACCTAATGGGAAGCATAAGTTTCTGATGACCAGAATGATTGGAAACACAGGCTTTGGTGTTAGTTTGCATGTGTGTGTGTGCACCCAATATGTCTCAAACACTTTGCTAAGCTCTTTGCATTGAGTATGTCATTCAATCTTCACAACAATCCAATGAGGAAGATACAGTTATAACTATCACTTTGAAAACAAGGAAACACAAGCCTAGAGAGGTGAAGCAACTTGAAGTAGTGATTAGAAGAGTTGGATCTCGAATAAATGACTGTACGAGGTTACAGTCCATGTGCTTAAATACCACACAGTACTGCTTCTCTAGCTGTATAACTTTGCAAGTTAGTTAGTTTTATGTGTTTACTCAGCCATAAAAAAGCAAATAATTTCTGCCTTGCAGATTAATGTGAAGATTGGACAGCACGATTCAAAGTTTTTGTTATATTGAATGCATGATAGTCACTGTCACTAATATTGTGGCTGATACTTCGTGGTGATAGGAGTATGGGGTGCAAGTAGGAGGCAATATACCAGCTTCTCACAAAATCAAACAGAAGGCTGAGGACTAACATGATTTTAGCACTGGGGCAAGAAGTATATCTGAGATTTTTTTTCCTTGATGTTCCTTTGTCTGTTTTATTATGGATTCAGTCAATGAACAATTGTCCGCTATGAATTAACTACATGGCCAAAACATGAAGTAGATGACATTGTTTTTGCCCTGAATGATCTTCAAACTCCACCAAATAGAACACCTTCAGCACAAAGCACAACACAAATATGTAGGATCCATGTTCTGAAATAAAGTGAGAATATTTTTTTTTTTTAAGTATCAGGGGTAAGTGGTTTGTGTTATGCTATTATTTTAAATATGAAAATAGAATGCTTTGAAAATGTTTTGCTATACAATATTTTTTTGTCCAACTGCAGGTCCACCCCAAATGATAGCTGGGATTACTAAAACTCTTGTTAGAATAGTTAACACTTGTTACATCCTTACCATGCTCAATAGCTTTAAAAGACTGCTTGAAAAATATCCTGAGTCTTCTATATTCATTTGATCTAAGAATAGTGATTTATTTCTCTCTTTCTCTGGTCTGTCCTTAGTAATAAAAACATAAATTGCTTGAGAAAAATGTTAAGAAAAATAGAGTCTTGGCTTATCTTTCTTGGGTAAAGTTACTGATTACCTCTGGCTTACTCTTTAGTGTTAGCTGACATAGAATTCAGAATAAGACAAGAAGAGTACATAAGGGAGGAAAGAAACATTGACTAAGTCCCCTACAAAAGGAAGAGTGGATTGATATTTAGACCTGGTCTAAAATACTGATTTGGCCATTAATACACAGGACCATGGATATGTCACATATGAAAGAGCTCCTCTAAAGGTCTCCTCCCAACCTTTTCTCGATCTTTCCCCTGGTGAGTCTATGAGAATCCATGTGGATAACAGAAGTTGGATATAAGCAACACTGCAGACTCAACATTATGGATCCTTAGGGACCCAGTGACAATTTCTGGTGGCCCTCAGCATGTCTCCTCTTTTTACTCTCTTGTCTGGACATGTGATATTCAGACCAATGACAAAGTATGGATAGAAAAGAATAGAAAATAAAGAAATTAAGAAATTTTACATTTAGTAGAAGTCATCACACACATTATCTAATAGATGACCTTTAATATAGGTAAATCACGCTCTTTTTTGTTTTAGGTGTATTAATTTCTATGTTACCAGCAGAAAATTAAATATATTGGTGAGTTGTACTTCTAACTGTCATCCCAAATGTGGCTTTGGCTGGTAAATTTCTCAATAATCTGCACAAATTTAGTTGGAGTGGATAACAGCCTAAATATCTAGTTATGAACTGATCCCTGGGAGGCTCTCGCAGGGGTTATTCTAATTCTCATTCTGAGCCTACCTGTGTAGTAAAAATTAAAAATACATATTTTAATTTCTTCTTCTGTAAAATGGGCATATTAGCAGGAGGACATAACCTTTATTCTACTTGGTTGCTGTAAGAATATCATATTAACAGCATCCATTCATTGAGAATTTACTGAGTGTTTGCCACTAGATTCTCCCAGACTAGATCATAAACTGTTCAGCAGGACAGCTCTATGTATAATTAGAGTGGCATCTGTACCCTTGCCACTACTTCCATGGCATATAGTTCTGAAATATCCTCATTGTTAATCAGTGGGAGTTCAGTAAACATATTTCTATTTCTATCTTCACATTTCCCCAACAGAATTTTAGAAGTATTGGTTTCATTTCTGTGACTTAGCACCGGAAGTTACTCTCTCAGGGTATTTGAAAGTTTCTTGATTATGTGAGTACAGTCTAAGTAACTAATGGCTATATTCTTTTATGATATTTACTCAACAGCTTACCATAATTATAAGGATATAAAGGAAAACTATAATTAAACATATATTTTTGCAGAGAATAATGATAATCTATAGATGCATCATTGAATTTTAATTAGTTTTAAATTTGAGGGTTCCAGTTAAAGACAACGTGGGGTGAGGAAATGATTCATTTGGGAAATTTGAATGGGAAATCTGAGTAAATATTAAATATCATTGTTCTTTCTTATTTTAATGTGGTCATTTTGTTTCCTTCAGAAATTTTTTTGAGAAAAAGACAAATTGTATCAACAGGATAACACTATTCTGTGAAGAAAACCCACACACAAAAAGAGAAGGTTGAAATCATAATTTAAAGGCTGGAGTTATAGAAAAATTCATCAGTAAAATACAAATATAAATGGAAATCTTATTTCACTTTAACAAGTTCTTCCACTGAAGATAAATGAATATAAATCAGGCAGTCATTTAAGCATTGGTGTATGTCTCTTTTTTTATAAATTTTGGAAGCTGGTTAAGAAATGACCTCACTCCTTAAGGCCCAGAGAATGAGGGCTGCTGTGACCTTCCCTTAGATATTTGTTCCTGGAAAGAGTTCCCCATATTAGTGGCTGTAAATCATAATTAATTAAGCTTGAGTTTAAAGAAAGCAAGGCCTCTACCCTTGAAAGATAATACACTGTGCTTAGACTTTAGTTTTCATTGATACGTACATATTGGAGCTGAGCCAACATTTGTGCTGTATAGGTTTCTGGCCAATTTTAAGTTTTTAATATTTTATTTTTTGCAAATTTTTTGATTTGTAAAAATTTAATAAAGTTAAAGGTAAAGCATTAATTGAGCATCTGCTTTGGACAAAGAACTGTGCTAGTTGAGCCCAACACCTGTAGCTCAAATACAAAGTTAACAGCCATTGGTATTGGTTAATTAGAAATTCAGGGATAAAACAAGAAAATAGCTCAGAGAGACTCTGATAAAGCCTTCACTAACTCAGACAGGAAAGGTAGGGGGAACAATGATAGTCTGAGAGAAAAGAGAAGTTCAAATTTAAACATGTCAGGTTTGTAATATATGTGGATTACCATGCACTAGGCTCTGGGAAAACAAAGAAACTGGAGTTCACAGCTTAGTGTATTGTTTCCAATATTTTTGTACATCAAAAAATTTCATGGGGATAGATTTTTAAAATATAGATTCCCATGTTCTACTCTCAGAGATTCTGAGGTTGAATACAGGGCCCAGGAATCTAGATTTTTAACTCGGCTATCAGATGATTCTGATACAGGTGGACTGAGAACCACACTTTGAGGCTCATTGGTTCAGTGGCAGAGGAAAACATATTCACATTAAAATGGAAAAGTGAAACAAGCAACTAATTTATTGAAATGATTGGAAAGGCCTCCTGGTGGTGATGACCGAATTATCCTATGCCCAGGGAGGGGGAATTTAGGAAAAGCATTCTAGCAAAGGGAAGAACAGGCTCAAAGCACTGAGGAAGGAAGACATGACAATGCCATGAATGAATAATCACAATTTCATATCACTAGATTTTAGAGTGCATTGCCAAACAATGAGGCACAGATTGTTGGATGGACCTGGACTGTGAACGGCCCATTGTTCAGGTTAAGATTTAGAAATTTTATCTTTCAAGAAATACAAGCCATTGAACCTTTTTTAAAAAAATTTATTGGGGTGACATTGATTAGTAAAATTATATAGTAGTCAAGCGTACATCATCTATATATTGCATTGTGTGTTCACCACCCAGTCAGTTCTCCTTCCATCACCATATATTTATTTGAACCCCCCTTCTCCTTCTTCTACCACCCTTCCACCCCCTCCTATAATCTGGTAACCACTAAACTATTGTCTGTGTCTATGAGTTTTTGTTTCTTTGTGTGTTTGTTGCTTTCAATTTTACATCCCACATATGAGTGAAGTCATATGGTTCTCGATTTTTCCTGTCTGACTTATTAAAGTTGGAATGTGACACTCACATTTTTGAAGAGAGAGCTGGTGGCCGTGTGGAGACTTGATCGGTAGGAGGCAAGCTGCAGGCTGGGAGCCCAAATAGGATGAACACCACCTGTTCATGGTCCTTCTTTCAATCATTGTAATCAGACATGGAATAAAATCTAAACTTTAATTGTAGGTATTATATTAATCTATGTAAGAGGTATTTTTCTAGATCCAGTGGGAAGACTGAAAGCAAAATCATTTCTTACTAAAAGAATGAGCCCTATTAAAGACACAAGTGATTAAAATATAGATGAGGTACAAACATAAGTGCCTCTCCTTCTCTTTAAAAGCCTAGGGTATGTTTAACTTTTAAAACTGCAAAAATATTTTCTGAGGCACTTGTACCATTTCATATTCCCACCAACAGTGTATGAGAGTCCCAGTTGCTCCATATCTTCACCAACACTTGGCTTTTTAATTTTTGTCATTCTTGTGGATATATAGTGGTATCTATCTGTGGTTTTAAAATTATATTCCCCTAAGGCTTATGATTTTGAGCAAATTTTCATGTGCATATTAGTTCTCTACATATATATTTTTGAAGAAGGGTCTATTGAAACATTTGTCCATTTTTTAAAAGATTTTTATTAATATATAGCTAACATACAATATTATGTTAGTTTCAGGTGTACACCGTAGTTATTCAACATTTATACATAATACCTAAAACAGTGATCACCATGATCAGTCCAGTAACCATCTGACCCCAGACTATGCTATCACAACATCACTGACTATATTCCCCATGCTGTATATTACATCCCCATGACTTACTTGTTTTATACCTGGAAATCTGGAGCTCTTATTCCCCTTCACCTTTCCCACCCTTTAAAATTTTTTCAATTACAATTGACATTCGATATTACTTTATATTAACTTCTGGTGTACAACATAGTGGTTAGACATTTGTATAATTTAAGAAGTTATCCCCTTGATTAATCTAGTACCCACCTGGCACTATACAGTTGTTATCAAATTATTGCCTTTATTCCCTATGCTTTACTTTACATTCTCATGACTATTTTGAAACTACCAATTTGTATTTCTTAATCCCTTCACCTTTTTCACCCTGTCCCCCAACCCCTCCCAAATATCACCCTGATAAATCTAGTACCCATCTGACACCATACATAGTTATTGCAATATTATTGACTATATTCCTTATGCTATACCCTACATCCCCATGACTACTTTGGAACAACCAATTTGTGCTTCTTAAGCCCTTTCCCTTTTTCACAGATAACCCACCAACCCCCCTCCCATCTGGCAACCATCAAAATATTCTCTGCATCTATGAGTTTGTTTCTGTGTTGTTTGTTTACTTTGTTCTTTAGACTCCATGTACTCATTGCGTCTGACACTCCATTCAGAACAATACCCTCCAGGTCCATCCATGCCACTGCAGATAGCAAGAATCCATTCCCTTTCATGGATGAGCAATATTCCATTGTATATATGTGCCACCTCCTCTTTATCCATTCTTCTATCAACAGACACTCAGGCTGCCTCCATATCTTGGCCATTGTAAATAATGCTGCAATGAACATATGGATCACAGGTCCCTCAAAGTAGCATTTTGGGTTTCTTTAGATAAATACCCAGAAGTGGGATTACTAGGTCCTATTTGTCTCTTGTTATAGCCTTTGTTTTAAAGTCTATTTTATCTAAGTATTGCTACCCCAGCTTTTTTATTTGTTTGTTTCTATTTTAATGAAATATCTTTTTCCATCCCTTTTCTTTACATCTGTGTCTTTCAAGTTGAAGTGATTCTCTTGCAGGTAGTAGCATATGTGAGGGTTTTGTTTTCTTATCCATTCAGCCCTGCCATGTCTTTTGATTAGAGCATTTAATCCATTTACATTGAAAGTAATTGTTGATAGATATGTAGCTATTGCCATTTTATTATTCATAATTTTGATATTTTTTTTCCTTTCCCATCTTAAAGAAGTCCCTCTAATATTCTTTGTCATTCTGGCTTGGTGGTGATAAACTACTTTAGCTTTTTCTTGTCTGGGAAGCTCTTTATCTGTCCTTTGATTTTAAATGATAGTCTTGCTGGGTAGAATACCCATGGTTGTAAGTCCTTGCTTTTCATCACATTGAATATTTTGTGCCAATCCCTTCTGGCCTGCAAAAATTCTGTTGAGAAATCAGTTGACAATTTTATGGGGGCTCCCTTATAAGTTTCTAGTTGCCTTTCTCTTGTTCCTTTTAGGATTCTCTCTTTGTCTTTAACCCTTGCCATTTTAATTATAATGTGTCTTCCTGTGGGCCAGTTTGGGTTCGTCTTGTTTGGGACTCTGTCAGCTTCCTGGACTTGTCTATCTATTTCCTTCACCAGGTTAGGACAGTTTTCAGTCATTATTTCTTCAAATAGGTTGTCAATCCCTTGCTTTCTCTCCTCTCATTCTGGTATGCCTGTGATGCGAATGTTGTTACACTTGATGTTGTCCCAGATGTCTCTTACATTAGCCTCATTTTTTTTCTTGGATTCTTTTTTGCTGTTCTGATTGGGTTTCTTCAGATAAATTTTGGGCTACCTTGTCTTCCAAATCGCTGATTCAATCCTCTGCTTCATCTAGTCTTCTGGTGATTCATTCTAGAGCATTCTTCATTTTAGTTATTGTATGCTTCACTTCTTCCTGGTTTCTTTTTATGGCTTCTATGTCCTTTTTTGTGCTTGCTATCTCTTTGCTGAAGTTCTCACTAAGTTCCTTGAGCATCCTTATAACCATTGTTTTGAACTGTGTATCTAGTAGATTGCTTGCCTCCATTTTGTTCAGTTCTTCTTTTGGAGTTTTCTCCTGTTCTTTCATTTGAAATGTATTTCTTTGTTTCCTCATTTCAGCTGCTTCTCTGTGTTTGTTTCTATGTATTAGGTAGATCTGCTATGTCTTCCAGTCTTGGCTGGGTGACATTAAATAGTAGGTGCCCTGTGGGGTTCTGGCACAGTCTCCATTGTCACCTCTCCAGGTGC
Source organism: Rhinolophus ferrumequinum (assembly GCF_004115265.2). NCBI lineage: Eukaryota > Metazoa > Chordata > Mammalia > Chiroptera > Rhinolophidae > Rhinolophus > Rhinolophus ferrumequinum. The sequence goes on from NC_046291.1 coordinate 64,507,211, forward strand.
TCCAAGAATGTCCCTTGTGTGGTTTTGTGTGTGCCCTCCTGTTGTAGTTGAGTCTTGATTGCTATTGGCATGTAATTGGGTGGGATTGACCCTCAGGCTGATTGGTTATGGGTTTTGACCATATCCACAGCTTAAAGCCTGCTATGTGGTGAGCTTATCCCACTGAGTGGGATTTGCCCCAGTGGGCTCAGGTGCCTATTGAAACCTCACTTTGGCTGTGCTGCTTGTGAGGCTAATTGGGCAGTGCTCTGCTGTGTTTGGAAACGAATCTCCACTTATGTTGGTTCTGGAGAATCTTGGGAGGGTCTCTGGTGTAAGCCCAGGTCACTTAATGCCTGTGACCAGCTGGAAACTACCTAATAGGAGCTACAAAGCAATCCAAGGTTCTTCATTGCCTGTGCTAAACCTGGATATGCGTGGGACAGGCCATACTGTGAACTGAGGATGTCTGCCACCAGTAGCAGGCCTGGGGTAGCTCCACAAAAATCTTGGACTCCCCGAGTCCTGCTGCAACCTGCCAGCTCCCTTAAAGTTCAGCCACTGATAAAGCCTCATGCGGTATCCATATTGTGTGAGGCAGGGTCTCAGGGAGTTACTAGAGTGGGAAGAGTTGTGGTTACCAAGTTAATGTAGATTCTAGTTTGCTGCCAGTGCTGAGCCTGGGGCTTCTTAGCAAAAGTCTCAGAGCACATTGAGGCCAGTAGCAGCCTGTCTGGGGCCTGCTGGACTCTGATAGTTTCCACAAAAGAGTGCAATGTGGGCAGGGCTCATGGAGAAAGTGCCTCCAGTGTTGGGGGAGTTTGGTGGGGTGGGATCCCAGTGAGTCAGCAAGGTGGAACAGTGGAGCTTACCAGGCAAATCAGATTTAGATTTGGTCTCTTGGGGGAGGGCTCAGTTCAGGAAAGACGGCGTCCATCTGCAAGCTGCAGAAGAGGAAGACGTCACACAGGGAAAATTGTGACTGTCCTCCCATCCTAGCTCCAAATCCACACACCTCAGTCTGCCTTCTGTATGCCTCTCATGCCCCCCGAATCACTGTCTCTATGCTGGAGCCCAGGGCGAGTGCCTGCTAACGAGAGAATCTGTGTGTGGGCCCCGTAAGAGGATGTCTGGGTTTTCTGCAGCCCTCTGTCCTGGTTGGTTGGAATCCTCACTGTTTTTCCCAGCCAGATATTGTGGTAGCTCCTCTTCCCAGCACTAGTACTCTGGGCTTGGGAGCCTGATGTGAGGCTGGGGTGTCTTTCTCTTTTGGGAGGAACCTCCGTCGCAAAGATATCCCTCCAGATTCTCAACCACCACACGCAGGTGTGGGTCTGGCCTGTTCTGTCTCCGGCCCTCCTAGCAGGCTCATCGTTGCTTCTTCTTAATATCCTTAATTATAAAACTTCTGTTCAGCTAGACTTCAGAGGGTTCTCTAGGTTGATTGTTCTATAATATTGTTGTATTTTAATGTGTACATGGAAAGAAGCAGGCACAGTGTTTACCTCACCATCTTGGATCTCTCCACATTTTGCCCATTTTTAAATGGATTTGTTTTCTTATCATTTAGAGGCACAAAAAAATCTTTTAGGGATGATAGATAAGACTATTATTTTGATCCTGGTGATGTCAAAATGTATCAAATTGTACACCTTAAAAATATAGTTTAATATATGTCTATTACAATTCAATAAAACTTTTTTTTTTTTTTTTTTTTTTTTGACTCAGGAAAGAATCAATGTAATTCCTGGACAAAAAGAGAAGTTCAGTGTTACATTTTTTTACTACAGCAGGTAGGAAAAATGTGGGTGGAGCAATTATTATAACTTAGGTCCCCAAGAAAGTGTTCCTAGCTCTCTGGTCCTAAGAGGAAACTGCAGTTCTGTCAGTGGGTCTCAACAAGGGCAGTGCAGGATCTCTTGATTTGTGTCGTGTTGCCTCTGGCTGTCTGAGAGGGCATGCCCTTGTGTTGTTCCTTGTATGGGTCCAGCTGAATGCATTTCTGATTCTTGATGCCTGGGTATAAAGTACCCGTTGACTCTTTTAACACATTTAATAGAAGCCGATTGCAAACTTAGAATTCAAGTGTAACATTGCATCTAAATTAAAACTGAGTTGCAAAATATCTATAACAAAAACCTATAGGCTTCAATTATAGTCTTTTTTGAAGAAAATATTTATAAAATATGGCATTTGTGGGTCATCTTGGGGGAGGGGACTTCAGTCCCCAGGCCCAGGGTGGACATTGTGCAGGGAAGCCTCTCCAAGGACAATGCTTAGGGCTTTAGAAGTTTAAGAAGGGTGAGAGTGGATGGGTGTGGTGGAGGAACTCAATGCTTAGATGGGTTTGGTGATCAATTAGAATGTCTTACTGAGTGAGACAGGGAATATAGAACAAACTAAGGACGTACAGAACAAACTCAAGATTTCTGTGTGGGTGACGGGGTGAATATTTTTATCCAGTGGTTCTCCAACTTCAGTATGCACCAGAATCACCCAGAGGACTACTGGATCCCACTACTCAAGTTTCTGATTCAGTAGGTCTGAAGCGGAGTCCCAGAATTTGCGCTTACAATAAGTTTCCTAATGAGGCTAAAGGTACTAATCTGGGGACAACACTTTGAGACACATTGTTGCTTTTGCTGAGAATGAGGAGCCTAGAGGAGAAATAAGTTTGTGGAAGATAATGATGATTTTGATTGTGGTCATGTTTCCACTGCCAAGGGGATATATTTGATTAGAGATATCCTTTGTCAAAAAACAAAAACAAAAAATTGGCTTGGATTTTAATCTTAATTAATTAATTAATTTAATATTAATTTTTGCTCCAAAAGACACATTAGAGCTGATGGTCCAGCTAGGTCTCATTTTCGGGGAAACACGGTAATAAGAAAGACACTGAGAAAGAATAGTAAGAGAGAGCGGGAAGACTGGTAAGGAATAACGTCATGAAAATCCGGGGAGGATAGAATGGAAGATGTTTAGCAGGATCTGATGTTTTAAAGAAGTTAAGCAAAATATATTCTTAAAATAGTCCTTTAGATTTTCCAGTTAAAAGTTCGTTGATGGCCTTTAAATGATTTTTTAAACTGAGGTGAAATGCATATAACATAAAAGTAACTATTTTAAAGTGAACCTTCAATGTCCTTTAACACTTTCACGATATTGTACAACCACCACCTGTAACTACTTTCGAAATTTTCCCAAAAGGAACCCCCATACTCATTAAAATGTCAATGCCCATGCTCCCTTCTTCCCAGTCCCTGGAAACGCAATCTGCTTTCCCTCTCTATGGATTTACCGCTTCTGGATGTGTATATAAATGGATCCATATAATAGGTGAGATTTCAAGTCTAGCTTCTTTCGCACAGTATAATGTTTTCAAGGTTTATCTACTTTGTAGCATGTATTAGTACTTCATTCCATTTTATGGATAAATAATATTCCATTGCATATTTATACCGCAATGTGTTTATCCACTCATCTATTGTTGAACATTTGGGTTGTTTCCACTTATTGGCTATTGGGAATAAAGTTGCTGTAAACATGCCTGTACATACATTTGTGTGAGTACCTGTTTTTAATTCTTTTGGATATATACCGAGAAGTGAAATTGCTGGGTCACGTGGCAATCCTGCTTAACATTTTGAGAAACTTCCAAATTGTTTTCCACAGAGGCTGAACCATTTTATATTCCTGCTAACAATTATAAGGACTCCAATTTCTCCACATACTTGCTAACACTTGTCATTTTTCATTTTAAAAATTATTATTATAGCCATCCTTGTGGGTATGAAGTGATATCTCATTGTGGTTCTGAATTGGATTTCTGTAATGACTAATGTTGAACATCTTTTCATGTGTTTGTTGGTCTTTTGCTATCTTCTTTGAAGAAATATCTATTCAAGGTCTTCGCCTATTTTAAAAATTAGGTTGTTAGTCTTTTTTGTTGTTGAGTTGTAAATGTTCTTTTTTTTTTATTCTGGATATTAGACTCTTATTAGATATATGATTTTTACATATTTTTCTCCCATTGTGTAGGTTGTCTTTTCACTTCCTTGATAATATTCTTTGATATATAAAAGCTTTTAAATTTGATAAAATACAACTTGTCTATTTTTTTCCTTTTCTTGCCTGTGCTTTCAATGTCAAATGTAAGCATCCTTTGGAAAAACCAGAGTCATTTGTATTTACTCCCATATTTTTCTTGAATTTTATGATTTTAGCACTCATATTTAGGTCACTGATCCATTTTGTGTTAATTTTTGTGTATGGTGTTAAGTGAATCATTTAAAAAAAAGTTGTGAGGGTAAAAGAGTGAGACATTGAATAGAAGGAATATAGGTTTTCTTTTAAAAATTTTGGTTATCTCTTATACATGTGTTTTTCCTTGTTTACTGTCTTACCCTTAACCAGATTTTAGGTCCTGTGAAGGCAAAAACTACATTTATTTTATTCATCATTATATTCTTGGAGCCTAGCAGCAATCAATATTACTTTTCACTATGTTCCAAGCACCAAAAAATACAAAAATGATTAAACCAGAGGAGATTCTATCCTTATTTAGTTCACACTGTGGTGGGGGTACATAACTTAATAAACAGACAAAGTGTAATTTTAGATAGCGATGCATTCTAGAAAGAGAAATAAAAGGGACTAGGGAGACAAAAATTGAGTATAATTAGGGAAGCCTCTATCTGAGCAGAAACCTAAATCAAGTGAAGGAATGAACTACGAAAAAATCAGGGAGAAGAGATAGATTCCAGATGGAGAAAACATAAAGAGCCAAGACCTGAAACTGAAAACAAGCCTGGCATTTTGGCGATTGGTAGGAATGTGAAGGCAGCTGGAGTACCATGAGTGAGAACGAGAGTGAAAAGAGATGAATTCAGCGAGGTAGGCAGAGATGATATTTCATAGCTAATTTATTGTATAAATGATTGTATTGGTTGAAAGAGTGGGCTAACATTCATAGCATTACATAGATTACCTTAAAGGGGTCTTTTCTTAGAAAGTACTTTGTGAAATAGGTGCTAATAATGTCCCCATTTTATAGATAAGAAACCTAAGGCATAGTGAGGCTAAGTTATCTGCCAAGTCACACAGCCACTCAAATAGTGTTGGGTCCAGGATATAAACCCAGGTAGTCTGGGTCCAGTACACCAGTGTTTCACAATCTTTTTGTTGTTGTTTATTATCAAACACCACCGCCTAGAAGAAAAAATTAAAACTCTTTCTAAAAAGAGAGGAATTATATACTAAGAAATACCATTTTGTCAAGTAGAGTAGAACTTTGGAAGGTCAGAAACCATTGTAATATTTTAGAATTTTTTGTACCTCTCCCCCAAACTAATTTTTACTCCCTCAAGGGGAACATCACCTCATTAATAAAAACACACGCATTACATTATAATACATAGTTTCATAGTGAATACATATCTTATAAAGTGTGTCTCTCATAAATAAGTACTTTTATTGTATAATTTTCTTACAAACAGAGAAATCAAAGGGATAAGTCAGTAGTTTAATGAGACTACTTTTTATCTGAGGATGGAGAAACCTGAATATTTTTGAAGACTAAGGCATAGAGGTGATAAGATTGAAGATAAAGAGTGAATAAGACCTTATCAGATTAAAGTGAGGTCTAGGAGGAGACAGGAAATGGGTTTTAGAACAAAGGTGGATTATTTAATTCATTTTGGAAACCACTTGGAGCACTTTCATTTTGACATTGTACTTGTTCCAGGGCAGATAAGGATAAATGGAGATGAAGGGAAGGGAAAGTTTAGGGATTTTGTATCCCATGGCTGCCAATTGTTTTCGATAAGTATAAGGCAGACACTGAAGAGCTGGGGTGGGTGGGAAGGGGATCAGTGTGCTTGGTAAAGGTCGGAATCAGTTGTTATGAAGAGAAAGAAATACTGGTAACTCAGAACAAGGGTAAGGATTGTCAGAAAGCTTGGAGTGTCCTGCTGACCCTTAAACAAATGCCTCTAATCTGGGGTAAAACACATCAAGGGACAATAGAACAGAGTGGGCATCTGGATAGTCCCACAACATTCATGAGGCAAAGTGACAAAGGGGGATGGGGAAGCAGATATGGAGTAATGATTTCTGACCAGCTTGGTGGGAGCGGAATGTCATGGAACACCTCTTGTAGGAAGTGGGAATGGCTGGATCTTGAAGCACTAGTAAAACTTCTGCAGGTTAGATTAGGAAGTAAGGACTTGGGTTTTTTGTTGTTATTGTTGGTGTTGTTGTTGCTTTTGATAGAAGAAGGCATTCTTTATTGACCAGACATATAGGGGCTTTATCCTTTGAAAAAACTATTATTAATGATATAAAAATCTTTTGTCTGTCTCTTTTGGCAGAAACTGAATTAATCTTTAGCTTCTCTCTGACATCACTCAGTGAAAAGTTTCAATGACTCACAAGCAAGGCTTGACTTAAGAGAACAAAGGCCTGGGGAAATCTCTTTAGGGCTTGGCCAGAGCAAAATTGTCAGGTGAAGTGAAATGAGTGTTTGCTGCCCAACCCTCTACCCTAGCCCCCAAGGAGCTCCGCCTGTCTAACGTGGGCCACCACTGTGAAATTCCAGGTGTTACACCAATAATGTCCTCAGAACATGTCCTGACTCCTCTTTTTCTTCTCATCTGTGCTACTCTGAAACCATCGTATTTTCTCCATGACCTCCATTTTAGCAAAGAGAAGACAAGGGAGAATAGAAAAAGAAGTGTTGTGGGAGCTGTGGAGGGCATTTGAAAGCACTTTTCATGGCTGTGAACAAGTGGAGGAAATGAAAGCCTTTCCAAAAGAGCTTGATGCTTCTTCATGTCCTCACAAATACCACCAGCTCAATTTCTATCCCCTGGAGAAAGATCAAACTAACTTTCTGTGGGATGAAATGATGACAATAACTTTGGATCCAATTACATTATCATAACCTGGAAATAATCTTTCCATTTGAGGCTTGCTAAAGAGCTGAACTATGAAACTCAAATAGCAAGTATGAGAAATGAAAGAGATTTCAACTCAGGGCCCTTCGGACATTTCCCTTAATATTAAAGAGGGATTTTTATTTTGCTCTCTGAAAATAGGATCGAAAACGGACAAGTGGTAAACTAACTCAGAAATGGTAGAAGCAATACCTAATTGGAAATGGAACTAAAAGAGGAAAAGAAAAATGGGTTCAGATTAATGTTAGGCTTGCAGTTATTGTAGAATCTGAATTTGTTTACATTATCACATATTTGTAGAGTTACGCAGCTCTCTGATGTGGAGTGTCTAAGTGTTTGCCTTACCCTTGGGTGCTAAGGATTAACTCACTTCTCATGACTGGGCACACAGGAGACAGGAGTATGCAAGCATCCACTCAAGGCTGAGGTAAGAAATGTAAACACAGCTTTAAAGCACCCGTCTTCTTTCCATAGGGATGCAACAAGCCTGAAAGTAGATAAACTCTCCCCATGAATTGGGGCTGGATTGGAGCCATGCAAAGAAGAAACACTTGAGAGAGAAGGAAAGATGAACAATGTGTATATTTTACACATGTGCATACTTATGTGTCTATGTATTTATATGCAAACACACAAACTCCACATGTGGTTTATGTTTATGTGTACATAGTCATAGTTATACACATGTGTATGCACATAGTTCACAGAGCACACCCAAACAAATACCAGATACGCTGATTTTGAGCTTTGTAAGAGAAAGATCATTATGGAGAGGGACATGAAATGGCTTTTGAGGACATTGGTCATACTACTAGGTGTACTGCTTTTTGGAGGGCATATCATATGTTTTGCATATATTTATTTTGGGTAAAAGGATACATAATGACAGCTTCAAAATTTTGGATATCATATGAAAAAAGGATTTAACTCATTCTGTATGGTTCTAGAGAGTAGAAGTGAGGCCGAGACATAGCAGATTTCTGTTCTAAATGAGAACAACTTTCTAATAAAGAGATGTGTATTCCTTCTAAAAGGAGAAAATGATCTGCCTGCTCTTGGAAATGAAATGTGGCAGAGGCTGCATGGCCATCTGTCATGAAAGTTACAGGGGGCGTTCTTCCATTTGGTGAGGGCTTGAGCTAGAATCATTTGTTGCACCACCTCCATTCTAAAATTCAGTGGTTCTCTCAAATACATAAACACATGCTGAGGGAAGTCAAGTCAGATAATGGTTTTGGCTTTCTGACTAGCTTATAGTTTATCAGTAAGTGACTTATGAGCAGCTAACTCCTATCTCAATAAACCCTGGAGATAACAAGTTTTCTGTCTTCTATTTGATTTCTGTTCTCCTTAATTCTTTCCCTATCCTTTATTTTCTGTTCTCTTTTTCTTATCTTTTTTTTTTTTTTTTTTTTTTTAAATTCTGCCTGTGCTCTCGAGACATAAGGGATGGAGTGAAGGTAATATTGTTGAGAAAGTAAAATGAGGAAGAAAACTGTTTAACTCAGTTAACTTTTATTTTCACTTCACATCCTGGCTGTGTATGAGTATGTGAATATGTGTATGTATACTGGAGTGTGTGTGTGTGTGTGTGTGTGTGTGTGTGTGTAGACCCTCAGTGAGCTGTGGTATTTTCATGGAGTACTTTTAACCTTGACAATTCTTTCCCCAAATGGATGTTTGGAAGAGTTGGGGGTTGGAAACCACTTCTGGTTGTCACAGTGCCTGGGCACTGCTACTGGAATTTAATGGGAGAAGGAAAGGAATGCTCAATGTCCTGCAATGTGTGGGGCAGTTCCCCCAATCAAGTCTTATGCCACCCCAAATGCTAAGAATGCCATATTGAGGCACACTAGGTGGAGGCTTTGGAGATACACTATCTGGGTTTGAATCTTGGTCCTGTCGTTTTCAGCCCTGTGATCTAGAACAAGTACTTGACTCTCTCTAGGCTTTTGTTTTCTCATCTATCTGTAATATGAAGGGTAAGAAGGGCACCTACCTCACAGTATTGTTGGGAAGCTTAAATGAATTAATAAGCCAAGTGTATAGAGGAGTACAGACAATAAAACACACCAAGTTCCAGCTACAATTTTTATTTTTCTGAAATGGCTGCAAATAGGTATTTGGATTCATTTTCCATGTTGAGTATATGAGAGTGTCTATATACTTTAACCAGTAAGTTAAAGTATATTAGCTTTGAGGGAGCTAGAACACAATAAATCAACACTTAGAAAGTGTGGTCTTGTGAAGCTGCTGTGGTATCACCACGGACATATATGTGCAGTAAGCATTAAGAAGATAAAATTAGTGTGCCTTTCTCTTCCTCTCATATGCAAATATACACCCAACTCTTTCCCTAACACACACACACACACACACACACACACAGTTGTAATTAATAAAATAGACATTCATTTAAAATGCTAGAAGTTTTGTCAGTATGTATTTATTTGCTCAATAGGTGGATATAAAAATACATTTACAATATGTGGGGACTATAGAATTTTGAAAAAGTTGTTTCTTTAATTCATTATACTTGAAAAGGTTGTGATTTATACAATAGAACATTCTGAATCATATACTAATGATGAAAAACGTTTTATTTTTTTATTTTTTTAAAGAGTGACTCTGAAGGCATTTTAAGATTTGTCATATTCCAAGGTCATAATCATGGACGTTCACAATAATTCGGTCATAAGTCAGTTCTAGAAGGCACATTTGATTAAGCAGAATCTGTTAAAACACTGTAATGCCATAGAAATTGCTTTTAGAAAAAAAATCTCTGACATTAGCTTCTTTACCTTTCATTTTAATCTATTTTATGAAATCGGAGTCAAGATTCTTCATAGTGGTATACTTTCATATGATGAACAATATTTCCAATTGATTTTGTCCTATCGGTTTAAATAATTTCCCTTTCCCATTTTGACCAGCTCATTTGGAAGGAACACAAGTACATATGACAATATGTGGACCAAACTGTATGATTCCCCATAATATGACTATTGTATTTTTCTATGAATGTACAAGAGGTGTGAAAACTTTCTGCCCGTCTTGGAAACATTTGTTGATCTACCTCTGGCACCGGTACCTGTGTGTACTGGATGCCCCAAATTCCATGGACAGAATGGAGATATTTTATAGTTTATTAAAATATGCATACTCACCCATATTTCAGTATTTGTTATAAGGATTAAATAACTTACAACTACTTAGAGAAGCACAGACAGATAAAGCACATTTAGTATATATCAGCAGCAATTTTGATTTTTCTGAAATGGCTGGGAATGGGCTATTTGGGTTCATCTTACATGTTGAGTAGATATGACGTCTGTATGCTTTGACCAGTTTTTAGGGAACTGGAACATGAACCCACATGCAACAATTTCCATGGAGAGGATAGGGATATCTCATAATTGATGAAAACAGGAGTACTCCATGTACCACTCTGGTACAACATCTTGATAGTGGGGGCGGGGACGTGCCTGTGTGGGGCAAGGGGTACAGTCGACGGGAAACTTTGTACTTTCTGCTCAGTTTTTCTGTGAAAATAAAACAGCTCTAAACTTGACTTTATTGTCGATTAAGCTCTCGAAATACTCTTGGCATTAAGATTGGGATTGTAAAACAATAATAATAAAAATATTTGAATAATTCAAGGTCCATAATACCAAACCTTTAAATTACTTCTTTTCCCTCATGTGTACCTCTACCTCCAACCCCATGGGGGGGGGGGGTTACAGAATTTGACTTTATGAGGAATTGCATTTACTGATTTGTGTTTGCCTCTGAGGAAGCCCAGCCTAGAAAGGAAAGCTGACATGCAGTCATCTTCATGGCTGTAAGATTGGCTGACTAAGGGAATTGCTGGTTTGTCTGAAGGACTCCTCGTTCACTAGTTTATATGGCCATGATATGAGTATCATTTGCTCTGTTTTTTTTCGTTTTTACCATTCTGTTTGTTAGTGTTTTTGTGCATTAAATGTTTAATTACATTAAAAATAATATGACTATTCACTCATTATTCATTTTTTTAGCAAAGAAACAGAAACATGAAATAGAGAACCCCATGTACAAAAATAAATTCTCTGTAGGGAGACAGCCTGGCATAGTAAAGAGCACACAGTTTGAGATCACCAAGTCTCAAATTTATATCTCAGCTCAGCCATTTTCTTGTGATGGGACGTAGGCACCCCTGTATCCTCATGGATCTTCAGTTTCCTCACATGAGAGATGTGAATTTTGATGCCTTTTTGTGAAAACTGGAGGAGGGTAAAAGGTAAAAATAATTATGTGAAGGATAAAAACACCTAGCTCTGTCTCTGGTACGTAGTAGATGCTTATTAAATGCTAAGGTAGCATTCATGGCAGTGGCTATTGTTTTTCTGTTGAAATTTTTGATAAGTGAGCTATTTTAAAGTATTGTCATTTGTTTTCAGTTATGACACTATAAATTGGCACCTGCCACAATAACAAAAACAACAAAATGATCGGAGACTAGGCTCAACAATTTGCTATTAGGTTGGTGCAAGAGTAATTGAGGTTTATAAGGTTAAAAACAGTTGCAAAAATCGCAAGTACTTTTGCACCAACCAAATATATAGTAAGTAGGCAAAAGCCTACAATCGTAGACAATATTGACTACATACTTTAGGGACAAGATAAAGAATACTACCTCATGTGACTGAAATGTACACAAAACTCTTTAGCATACAGGAGATTAACATGAGCTTGAAAGTTTTCAAGAAGTAACCCATGTTGGATTGTGATTAAATGTAGGTAACGAATGAGCTTTAGGTGTGTGTATGCATGTATGTATATATATACATGCACCTTAACTTATAATCAGTAGGAGCCAGATTAAAGTATAATAAAATATGTGATAAACCAGGACATTATAAATTTATTTATCATTATTTATTCCACAATGTTATGTGATAAGTATTATGTTACATGCTGAAAGTGAGGGTGTGAAAATTTATAAGATACAGTCCTTAAAAATCAAGTTTCTTAGGCTAAGAAACTAGCATTTATAACACAGATAAATTATAAATACTATGGAGAATTTTATGCCACAGCTAATATATGTACAAAGAAGGACATCTAGTTAACTTGGAAGGGTCAGGGAAAATAACCGTAGAGATGAGTAATAAAGATGGAAAAATAGCTATCAGGAAAGATAAGGGTATTGGGTAATTCCAGTCAGAAGGAACAGTGTGTGCAAAGGCTCAGAGACTTGAGGAGCATGTGGCACACATGGTAGGTCAGGGAAAGTGCAGGAAATAAGGCTGAAATGGGAAGCAGGGACCAGATCATGACGCTGTTTATACGGGATACAAAGATGCAAAAGAAGAGACACAACAAATGACAGGAGCAGGGAGAAATATCTCAGTTGCCCCTGTAGGTTAGTGAGCTAAACTCTTCAGGTCCTACATTACTTGGGTTTTTATGACACGTTTTCTCTTGCAGGTATTTTTTCCCTGTCCTGACTCTGCTCCTTAAGGGAATCACGTACGTTGTGGGCACACTGATCACTGATACTATGGAGCACTTTTGTCCTTTATGTGGAGGATGTAGGAGTACTTAGGAGTGGAGTTTTGCGTAGAAAAACAAAGGAGCTTATAATAATATTGTGTAATATGGTAAAAAAAAATCTGTTGGTGAACTTACCAGAACCAGAGCCTATTCTACACAGTGATACTGTCCCTCTTTACCCAGGAAACCATATCCCTGTTTCGCTAGCTAGCTTGCTTCCCCCACTGGTTACATTCATTTCAGGAATTAAGAGCCTTTATGATAACTTAAGACCCCCCTTCTGTCTCCTGTGATTTCTCACTTGAGCCTGTTCTTACAGGATTGGGTCCCACATGCTGGATGTCCCCCATGTCTCTCAACCTTCTATGACAATTCCCCACCAAAATTGTCCTGTATACCTAGTGACTAGATCATTTGACCAATTGATGCACTCTCAGGTATTAATGGCTTACCTTGGCTCAAGAGCTTCACTTTCCCCAAGAAAAGTGTGCTGAATGTCTTCACCATTATATTCCCATTGCCCCACCTTTCTTGCCTACACCCAATGTATGCTCTTTGACAATATTTCATGTAATTTGAAAATCAGTTTCGTATAAAACTTTTTTTAACAGCGGGTTTAGGTTCACGTTAAAATTAAGAGGAAGGTACAGAGGTTTCCCACATACGCCCAGCCTCAACTCATGCATGACCGCCCCCATTACCAGCACCCCCACCAGAGTGCTGCATTTGTTGTAAGCAGACAACCTACACGGACACACTATAACTGCCCGAGCCCATAGTTTACATTACAGTTCACTCTTGGTGTTGTACATTCTATGGGTTTGGACAGCTATATAATGACATGTACCCACCATTGTAGTATCATACAGCATTATAATATTACAACATCATATTTTAACTGCCGTAAACATCCTCTGTGCTCCGCCTATTCATCCTGTCCCCCCAACCATCTCCTGGTACCGGTTGATCTCTGTACTGTCTCCATACTTTTTGCCTTTTTTACAATGCCATATTGTTGGAATAATATGTAGCATTTTTAGATTGTCTTCTTCCACTTAGTAATATGCATATGAGGTTGCTCCATGTCTTTTCATGGCTCATTAGCTCATTTTTTAGTGCTGAATAATATTCCATTGTCTGGATGTACCACAGTTTATTTTTTCATCTACTGAAGGACATCTTGGTTGCTTTCAAGTCTTGGCAATTGTGAATAAAGCTGTTATACAAAAACCTGTGTGCAGGTTTTTGTATGGATGAAAATCATTTAAATCATTTTCTAACTTTTTCCTTTTTTTTTTTTTTAAAGCAACACCATTGAAATAAATGAAGAATGGGGAAAAAGCAATACCTTTATTTTCAAAGGATCCTTTAATGTTGAAACTGAAGATAGGCCTCCATGGTTGGATCATATTAGGTTGGCATCATATTAGGCTGACCTGGAATTTGAGTAGAGGGGTCTTTGGGTCCTCCTTAAACCACTCAACCCAAAGAAGTCACAATTTTGCTACACTGAGGAATTTTCTTGCTAAAATTCAATGGTTCTCACTCTTTTCAATTTCAGAGATTGCTATAAATTTTAGTGCTTTACTTAAAATAATTGTAAGAGCCACAATCACAATTGCCCTGCTCAAAGCAGCAATTCAATATATATAATATTCTAATATATATTGAACAGCAACTATAATTACTGAACTCTTGACTTTGTCACCATTCAAACCCCATTTTCCCGTCAGACGCAACATTTACTGTCTCAACCATGTTTTCATATATTCTCACCAGGTAAAGTTATTTGAGGAAATACTTTGTATGGCAGACACCACTACTTTTTAGTTGAGAATGGTGCCCTTGGAATTGTACAATACTGAAGCTTTGCATGGTGGGTAAGAACACAATATTTGCTTGACTGTTACTCCATTCTTCCTTAACTTGTACATGTCATTATCTCCTCATACACCCTATTCCGCTCAATGTTCTATCTGACATGCCCCAATAACATTGTTCATCTTAACTAGAATAAAGTGAGCTCTTCTTGTTCTTAACTTAGGGCCAGTCTCAGCTCGGAGTTCTAGGGTGTTGAGTAGAATGGGTGGAGACCACCATGAATATATACCCTTTCTTAATTTTGTCCTGATTATATGCTTTCATTTGTAGCAAAGTAAATTTTACATGTAGGTTAAAAGTCACCCATAATTACTTTTTAAATCTTTTGAACACAGTGACCCTCCTTGTAGTCAATTTATACATACGTATTCATACAATTTATTAGCCTAACCACTAAAGATCATAAGGCCTTCAAACTGAGAGACTTGATCTCTCTTTCTTTGTTCCCCTTCTGTTACATAAAATTTTGGGTCACCATTTTGATTTCCTTTCATTCATTAGCTGGAGGAGCTTCCTGGTCACATAGAATAATTTGTCTTGTTCTAATATTGTCATTATTTTGAAGAGTCTCTTAAAACTTAAATGAGAAACACCTCATCTTTGACTGTTTAAAATATAGTCCTTCATGCTATTTTAAAGTTGGAGAAGTATAGATTTAACTAATCAATTTGTCCAAACAAAGGTGACTATTTTTTTCAAGAGAGGTAATGCTGTTCGAACAGCTAGAAATATGTGTGTATTTGTAGAGAAACTCAGTCTATAGTACTTGCAGTGGGAAGCTAGTAGAAAATAATTTGGCCAGGCTAATAGAAATAATTTTCAGGGTTCAGGCCACGAGCTCAAAGTTTAAAAGTAGAGGGTTGTCTTGGGGATTCCTTGTGAGAAACTATTTAAGATTAGCTGTTCAGCTGAGATGTGTGAAATAACAGACGTTATGTTTTCAAAAATCTACTTCCAGTTTCGTCCATCTCTTTCAAAAACGATAATTTTCTAAATGAAAAGACAGTCAAATAATAACTAATTGCTGTTGAAAATTTAATTTAGAGATCTTTATAATTGGCAGAAATGTACATTTTTCCTTTCTTTTTAAAGAGAGTTTTACAGCAGGAGACCATATCTTGACATTCTTTCTTCCTAGTTTTCATTTCACATTTGTTCATTCAGAGCGTCCATGTGCTTCACATGGCACTATATTTTTTGGATACCGAAATAAAACAAATTTTTGTCCCAGCTATCCAGAAGTTCTCTAAGAGTAGGATAAAGGAGACATTTAAAAATACCTAAATAAGTATCAGTGGTACTGGGCATCAATGGGTTCAGTAGAACCACTAAGAAAGGAGAGGTGGCTTGTGTCTGAATATTTGACTTTATCTTTCTGCTTACTCTTTAACAAGGGCTGCTTTATCATCCTTGATTGTGAATTGTCCACAGGCTGAAACTTATTCTTTTTCCAGATTTCTGCTCTGGCACTATGAATCCTGGCTTCCAATACATCATTCTCTATCATTTATTGCCCAAAGCTTAGCTAGACATTAGCACGTGGATTGCAGTGGTTTAGTTATCATTTGTTTAACCAAGATCCAATTAAAAAAACTATTGAGCTGACTGAATTTATGAATTAAATTACAAAAAGAAATATAGAATACTAGTGAAGAGTAAAAGTTTTGGGAAAGATATATACTTCTAAGAAATAGTTACTTTGCCATTGCTAATATCCCATTCATAGAGCATGAACCCTGAGGTGAGGTGATTTGGTTTCAATTTGAATTCTGGCTATGATACTTTGCAATTGAGTGACTTTGGGTAAGTTGTCATGGGGCTTTTGTGAAGAAGAAGTAAGATAATGTATGCAAAGAATATAGCAACCACTAGTCATATAGTAAATGCTCAGTAATGATGGGCCACTATAATTTCCTGATTGGCACCATCATAATCTTCTTCCTGCTGCTAAAAGATGGTTGTTATGCTTAGGGATGAACTCAGGGGGGCTACTTAGGTGTTATGATTTCACAGACAATTGAAAGAAACATGTCAGAAATATTCTCCCACAAGTCTATAATATCTTAAAGTTATAATAATTGTGTTTCAATAAATTAACTCTAAATGGAAACTTTCCCCATGCTTAGTATTCTAATCTATTAACACCCTTATACATATGCAGAGGGAAAAGAAGATTGGTTTGAGACCCAAGGCATGTCCTCCATCCTCCTCTGACATGATTGATAAAGATCTCTGGAGCCTGGGGAAGAGAATCCAAAAAGATACTAAGGGCAAACTTCACCTATTTCAGTTTTATGGAAAGATGATATCTTTGCCTCTGCTTTTTCACATTGTAGGTATTACATCTAACCCAAGAAACCAAAGGTATGAACCAAACATACTGTTTATGTGGCTTTCCAGTTCCCTAATATGTACGTTTTCTCAAATTTTGAGGAGGATGATTCAGCCTGTGGAAATGTATTGCCTAAGAATCCATTCATTAGTCTTTTACATACTATAGGCACTGGGTGATGGTGAGTAAGATATATCCGACCCAACTCCTGCTGAGAAAAATGAGAAAATGTGAATGAAATGTAAAAGGGAAATATTCGCTTGAATTCTTTAGAACTCTAACAAGATAGAGAGAAATCTGGGAATGATGTGTGAAAAATGAAAGTGGGGCTGGGGTGGGGGTGGGGAGCAGTGGGGCAGGGTTTAGAGATTATTTTTCCTTGGGGGTGTATTTGCTAATTTCAGGGAGAGGAAGTCTCATATCTTTCAAAAGAATAAAAACAAAGTATGTTACTGGATTACATTGCAGTTGAGCTAGAAATCAGTCAGACTGATAACAAGAAAACTCTCACATATTTGGAAATTTAGGAGCATACCTTCAAGTAACCTATGGGTAAAAGAAAAGAAACCGCAATGAAAAATAGGAAATACATAAATAAACGGTGGTAAATATAGTACACATCAAAATTTGTACTATTTATCAGAAAAGAAGAATGGCTGAAAATCAGTGAGGCAAGCATTAATCTCACAAAAATAGTTAAAGACAGCAAGTTAAACCCAATGAAAATAAGAGGCAGTAAGTAATAAAATAAAAGCAGAAAATAATGTAATAAAAACACTCATAAAAGAGAGATTGACAAGTTAGCTTTTTGGAAAGACTAATAAAATGGATAAATGTTGGTAAGGACAATCAAAAGAAATAAGAAAGCACAGATAACCAATATAGCAAGATGGGGGAAAAAAAGACAATATAATGGGTCCTTCAGAAATTAAAAATGTCAAGAGGATATAATGAACAAATATATAGTAATCAATTTGAATACTGATAAATTCCTAAAAATGCAAAACTTACCAAAACTGATACAAGAAAAATATGAATAATCTTTTGATCGTTAAAGATATTGAATCCTGAATTGAGAAGATAATTATACTCAAACCAACAAACAAAACCCAATCTGCCACAAAGAATACTCCCAACCCTCTTGTCAACTTTGGTGAATTCTACGCAACAGTTTAAAAAGAAGTACATCAATTTAGATAAATTTCTACCAGAAAATAAAGAAGGAACACTCCTTAACTTGTCTTAGGCGTCAAGTATAACCTTGACACTAAAACCTCATAAAGATATTATGAGTAAGGAAATTTATATGAAGCGAGTTTTACTCATGATCAGAGATACAAAAACCTTAAAGTATTAGCAAACCCAATATAACAATACCCAAAAAAGGATACACTATGATTAAGTTAGGTCTGTTCTAGGAATGCAAAATTAGTTTATCATTAAAAATTCAGTGTATTTCACAAATTAACAAAGGAGAACAATCATGTGGTCATCTCAATAGATGGAGAAAAAGCTTATGATAGAATTCAGTTCTTATTCATGATCATACGTCTTAGCAAGCTATGAATACAAGGGGACTCAATTTGAAAAAGGATATCTATTTTAAAAATCCAGAAATACCATCCTTAATGGGGAAAGCTGAAAGCTTTCCTTTTGATGTGGGGAATGGAAAAATATGGCTGAATATTCACTTCAATTCAAATTGTCTTGAAGAGCTTAACCAATGTTGTAAGTCAAGAAAAAAGAGCTGTGAGAATTGGGAAAGAAGAACTACAATTGCCATTATACTTCAGATGATATGACTGCATGCATTAAAATTCTGAGGCATCTATAGATAAATTATTACAATTTGTAAGTTAATTTCGCAAGATTGTTGTATAAGAGGTCAACTGAAAAAAATATCAATTGCATTCCCATGTATTACACATTATAGAAACTGACATAAACTTTAAAGATAAATGTTAGCTAACTCGCCTAGCTAAATGCGAAATTTTAGAATTTTGCCTCAGAAATGGAATTAGTTTTAATCCAACTGAATGTGTGGAAGAATTGTATCCCAAATGTCTTTAAAATTCTCTGAAGTTTGTTTTTTACAGTCTTTTTGCAGCAGAATACTGTAGGTATAGTGATAGTTATTTAAAGAATAACTTCAAAGAAAAAGTTATTTGAACAATAAGCCAATTTTTTGATCTGGACATATCAATATTGGTGTAACTTCTTCCAAGATAGCAATGACCAGCAAAGTCTCATGCTGGAAAAGCCATCATCAATAGTTAAATGGGATTTTGTTCTGTTACATTTTCTTGCTGCTTTCTTCCCAAGTGTCAGCATCTCCTCGTGAGCTGCCTCTCTCTTTCCAAGCATTCCCTGCGGTGAACCCAAATGTTGTTTATCAGATGGGTGTAATTCAACCCATTAAATTACATCCTTGCCAATGGGATTCGTGCTATGAATCCAACCCCCTCTACCTAGTGACATACGCATGTTGTTTTCAAAATCTGCGTCATGAAGATCTGTAGGCAGATGTAGGTGGTACCTAACAGATGCAAACTTTTTATTTTTATTTTTTTTTGAGTTTTTCCTTTGTCATTTGGAAACAATAGTAGAAAAGTAATCATTCCTTAGTTACAAAGGATTTAGACAGTCAGTTATTGGGGCTATTCCTCGATCCTTTCCTGCCTTGTGTACATTGCCAGACCTTTGGAAAGAAAAGAAACCATATAAGCCTTGCGTTCTGCAGCTTATTTTAGTTCACTCATGTCTTGTGTTTTTATAGCTGGACCACACTTACCTACCACACATACCTAACTAGCAATAAAGACAGGAAGGCAAGAGACGCCTGAATGGAATCTGGAATTATAGCATTTACTTCCACTGTTATATTAATTTAAAATACAGTTAATATTATTTGTTTCTAACACTGAAACATTTTAAAACTGATTTCTAGGACTCAGAAAATATAAAGACGTTTTAATTACTTAGCAACTCTCTATAGGTTTAGTGGACATATGAGAAATATGAGAAAAGAAAATGAAAATACTATGATAATAAAGAATTTATTTTTTAAAATCTCTTCTCTTACCAGGAAGAACAGGAAACTCCCTATATTTAGAGGTTGGAAAGATCCTGGGTTTAGTTTAATCATGAGTTAAATAAAACAAAACAAAAAGCTCGAAATACATGACCTATGTTTCCCGTTAATTTTCCAAAACTGATGAATCTAGGGTGAATTTCAAGATTATTTGGAAACTTTTTTTTTCAGTTGGATATTTCAAGTATTGTTTTCAAAAGGTATCATTCATAGTAGTTTAAATAAACTTAAAAGACTTTGAAAACAAGAAGATGTGACATTATATCTAAACAAGAACATCTTAGAAATCAAAATTGTGACATTTGAGGAGGATTTAAACTTGGCAGAATTGTGTCTATAAAAGGAACAGTAGATTTTGAAAGTATTGGAAGCCATGTGGTTCGAACGAAAGACTTCACCACATGATCAAATCACTTTTTTAAATTCAAAACCTTTCCCCCTCTTCTAAACAATGTACATTTTGATCTCTATCTTCCTATTTTTAGATTTGGAACCGAATACCAAGTTAGCTTCAGAAGTGTTACTTTTAATTTTTATTTAGAAATGTCAGATTTGTATTATCTTTTCATTTATTCAGTGGGTACACTATATTAAATAAGGAAGGCTATTTATAGAAAGGAGAGATTCACATTTAGTATTTTGATTTACCCTGGCATAAATCCCAACCTTTTCACTGTCGGTGGATGAGTGAGGATAGCCACTTCTGCTGGGTCCTTGCCTCTTAGTTGTAATAGTCTACTAATTTGGGACTGTTAACCATAATATTTTCTAGGAGCCTTCCTCAATATGTGCTTTCAAAAGGCCAAGTTATTATTTTAAATATCTCCACTTGCTAACATTAAATCAAGGTCCTATTTTATTAAGTTAAAAATGACTTGGGCTTTCATGCATTTTCTTCTTTCCTTTCACTGCACAGCCTTCAGAGCCATATCAGACATAGGATATTGGTAATACAAAATGTGCGAGAATGCTCCAGCACATGATTTTTGGTGCTATTTTAAGCATAAACCTGTTTCTGCAGCACAGTCCATCATGGATTTTTTCCAAGACTTGTATTTTAGAATTGGTAATGATCCATCATCTGAAATTCATGCTAAATATTTGGAATTTTTAAAGTCCAGTGTCAAGTGGTCATCTGCCCCTTGTCCAGGACACAGCATGTTTCACCAGAAGATTACAGTCATACTGTGGTAAACTCTCGATTGTTCAGAGCCTCCCCCCATTCCCTGACACAGCAAAGAGCTCTGTCTAATCTCCTTTACTTCCTGACCCCAAGGCAACACCTCGTGCCACTTCTAGTGGTGCTCCTCAACCCAGAAGGCAGCCATCTTGGGTAGAATCCCATTGACTCCCTTCAAGCCCAGCTACTTTAAGTGATGACCACTTGGCCTAAGGCAATGTAGCCTTTCCAAGCACACCAACTGCTGAAAGGAAAGGTTTCTCTCACAGCTGACTGTCTCCTCTGACATTTCACCCAGGTCCTTGCTTTCAAAATCTTCCAAGCAGGAAGCAGATGTCAATATTTTTATCCATCTACATTCCTGGTCTCCATGGGACACTTTACAAACTCTTCAAACACTTCATTACCTCACTCACTTCTGGTTCCCGAAGATCTCCTTAGTTTAGCAAATATTCAGCTGGAAAGTTAAATGCCTGTCTGAATGGCAGGCACTCCAGTCTTTCCTTGCTTGTGGGTGGGGAGCAGCTCCTTTCTCATTTTTATAGGTTGGGTAAAGGAAATGAATGGCACAGCGCTTTCTATTTGATCAGCTATTTCAATGCCCCTTTTTCATTTATTTTCTACTCTGTATAGGAAGGGAGTGGGTCATTGTGATTAATAATGTCATTAGATTTTTTCTGTCATCTTTTAGTTTAGTCTAGCATACATGTATTCAGTACATTTTTGCAGAAGGTGAATGTACTTATTGCTTACTATTTTCATTATTGGAGCTTTAGTAGAATTTTCAAGACAATAGGAAAAGTCCCCTCATCCTGTTGCATTACCTTATAGAGTAATCAGCAGGTTATTGAAACTTGTGGCTGGCAATCTTCATGGTTTTGAAAAATGTTAAACATTCTTATTAAGTAATCATTAACTTTGTATTCACATATTTCTGAGTAAATTTCTGCATACTTAATCTTGTGAAGTGGTTAAATGCAGGTGAAAAATATTTTTTTTTTCCCATTTCCCCATTCCATGTGTCTTACACTTTGGCAGAACAAGATAACTTGCCTCCTATTGATGCAAAACATAAATTGGAGTTGAACTTGCTCTAATTCACAATGGCCTTGAAATTGGGACTCCATGATGTATTTTTTTCTCTATAGAGTGAGAAGGATAGCTGTCTGGGCTCCTGGGACTAGGATTTCTTCCCCTTCCTCCCCTCCTCCTCCTCCTCCTCTTCCTCTTTCCTCCTCCTCCTTCCTCCTCCTCCTCTTCCTGGAGCTGTTGCAAAGGATTTCTACCAGAGGTAACCCATGGAGTCAAAAGCCAGAAGATCATCCAAACTATGTTCACTGGAAAACTGAAGCTCAAACACCAGAATTAGAAATAAGGTCAAGAGTCACAGATCCAGAAGACTGGGGCTCAGTTAACATGAAATGATTGGAGATAGATTGGGAATAAATAAGAGGAGGTTCATGATAAAAGCCATAAGCCCTGGTAGATGTTTAAGGCTTGCTCTAGGGGTTTGTGACATATATCACATTGTTTTAAAGAATCAGAGATAACCATGATTGAAATAGATAAATTTTTCTTATTTAAGTGTCACTTTTGGTGGAAACCCAAGATGTCTATGAAAATGAAACTTCAAAGTTCCTTGTATTTCTCCAAGGCTGTTAGGCTACATATTAAACTCCTGGCAATTTCTTTTTTTTTATTTTTATTTTTTTATTTTTTTTAATTTATTGGGGTGACAATTGTTAGTAAAATTACATAGATTTCAGGTGTGCAATTCTGTATCACATCATCTATAAGTTACATTGTGTGTTCACCACCCAGAGTCAGTTCCCCTTCCATCACCATATATTTGATACCCCTTACCCTCATCTCCCACCCCCCAACCCCCTTACCCTCTGGTAACCACCAAATTACGTTCCCCAGATTAATTTTCAAACCCCGTGGCCATCCTGTGGTCACCGACTGCCCTCCAATCCCCTCACCCTTCCCCCCACCCCCACCCCCCCGCCCATCTAGCAACCCTCAGTTTTTCCTCTTTGTCTCCAAAACTGTTTCTGATTAGTTCATTCACTTATTCTTTTCTTTAGATTCCGCAAATGAGTGAGATCATATGGTACTTACCTTTCTCTTTCTGATTTATTTCACTTAACATAATGTTCTCTAGGTCCATCCATGTTGTTGCAAATGGTAAGATTTCTTTCTTCTTTATGGCTGTGTAATACTCCATTGTATAAATTTCTTATTTATGGTAACACAAACCAACCTATTTTAAACATATGATGCTCTTTGGCAAAACAACAATCATTATAATATGACAAACCTCAAAGTGTTGAGGAGACAAATTTTAGTCTATAATCTGAAACCAAGTTATGAACCAGGGAATAAATGAAAAAGCCCTCTAAATGATAAATAACAGTACAGAGCTTGCTCCAGAGAAGAGATTAATACACGTTCAAAACCTTACCCAAATAATTATACAAAGAGTAAGGTAGCACATGAAAAGCACTAACATATTAACGACCATGAGAAATAACAGCTGATTTCAAAGGAAGGAAAGAGGACTCCTCATGTAAATGATAAACAAATTAAGGACAATTTCTGGAGAAGGAGGAGACCTGCATGCCTTGTGAGTTCCTAGGGAATTATTTCATTATAAACAGTTCAATAATTAATAATCAAGATCATAATCCTGAAGTTGTATTTACAGAAGTTTCAATAATTTTCTTAAAAAAGAAAATGTTTTTCAAAAAATGGCATTATTAAAAGAGTTTGCTTCAGTTATGGGGAAAAATATCCATAATAAACAGGTGATTTTCCTAATAGCACTAAATGTATTATATTTTGCTCCTTGTACTCAGGATGCTACATTTGAATCTTTGAAGGCTCGGTTGGAACATGACTTGCATAGTACTAATGAGGAAAGTCATTAAATTGGCACTCCTGTTCCTTCCCCTCACAAAGGAATATGGGTGTTGAATGGCTGTGTTTAGAATGGTGGGCCAGGGAAGGGGTAGGTGCTTACTCACTGGAAGCCTGAAGAGTTAGGTCCCTGATTTATGAAAGTTTAGGACTAGATTTCCCATTGCCAGTCAATGAGTGTACTTACTGTATTTTGTGGTGTGTGTCGCCATCTTTATCCACTGCCAAGGTTATGTAGGTCAAGAATTAAAGGTTATTTTAGGAAAGGGAAACAGACCCAGAATTAAATTACATTAAGAGTCAGTTCTGGGGCCGGCCCGGTGGCTCAGGCGGTTAGAGCTCCGTGCTCCTAACTCTGAGGGCTGCCGGTTTGATTCCCACATGGGCCAGTGGGCTCTCAACCACAAGGTGCCAGTTCAATTCCTTGAGTCCTGCAAGGGATGGTGGGCTGCGCCCCCTGCAACTAGCAACGGCAACTGGACCTGGCGCTGAGCTGTGCCCTCCACAACTAAGACTGAAAAGACAACAACTTGAAGCTGAACGGCACCCTCCACAACTAAGATTGAAAGGACAACAACTTGACTTGGGAAAAAAGGCCTGGAAGTACACACTGTTCCCCAATAAAATCCTGTTCCCCTTTCCCAATAAAACAAAACAAAAAAAACAAACAAAACAACAAACTGTTAAACCTTAATAACAAATAAACAAAAACAACATTATATTTAAAAAAAAAAAAAGAGTCAGTTCTGCCTAGAAGACCAGGTAATTTGGGGCCCTCTGTGATTATTGCTTGTGTAGTTTATATTCTGCTTCTCACCACAGGAGGTTCCATTCTCAGAATATTGAGTAATGAAAGCAGTAGAAACCAATATTTTCATCTTCATTTTGCCTTGGTTGCAAGAGAGTTCACAGTTAAATTTGGTGTCCAAATATTGCAGCTACATTTTGCAACATTACTTTTATTGTAACTATTTCTGGTTGTCCCAAGCTGTTTATTTTTCTCACTTTTTTTTTTTTTTGTGGTATTGATGGGTTAGTTCTATCTTTGTCTTTTAATGTATGTCTTTTATAGTAAAATTTGATGGAAGATTAACTTGAAGTACTCTATGGACTACTTGGAAGAGAAAGAAAGGGAAAAGAATCAAACAAACAAACAAACCAGGAAATTTCCAAAAACAAAAAGGGTAGAATATGTCAGACAATAGTGGGATTGTGATTCTGAACAACAATGTTAGAAAATGGCAAATAAAACTTAAAAGTTCTCACTTGTGTTTAATAAGTATCAAAAAACACTTGAGCTGTGTTTAAACAAAAATTAAACAAAAATTTAAACAAAAATTGCCCGGGGTCATAACATTCGATCCATCAGATGCATCATGGCTTACCTGTGATTTTGCCCTGAAATGGGCACACTTGCTCTCTCACTTGTTCATTATTGAGAAGGTCTTCAGTGAAATGCAGAGTGATTGGATTTTATAACTTTGGGTATGATGCTTTCATAATATATAATCATGACGTAGATTTTCCTTCTCCCTTCCTTCCTTCCTTCTTTCCTTCCTTCCTTCCTTCCTTCCTTCCTTCCTTCCTTCCTTCCTTCCTTCCTTCCTTCCTTCCTTCATTCCTTCATTCCTTCCTTGCTTTCTTCTTTCCTTTCTTCCTTTCTTCACTTTTTTTGACATAAGAAAGAAAATTTGTCTTTCCCTATGGCCTATCTACGTCTCTTTCATTGTGGCATGGTATATAATTTTCGTTCTGTCATTGTTATTGAAAAAATGCTGGGTTGTGATTAGTGTGCTTTTCTTTTGGTATGTAAGCACTTGATATAAGAGTGAATTTTGCTTAGGATGAAATGCAAGGTAAAAACAATGGCTTTATTTTATTTTTAAGAAGTGAAATTAATATGGACATAATTGATGAAGTAATTTACTGATGAAGTAATTTCAGTGAATCCTAGTCTGGGTGGAATTATTCTACTCTGAGTTGAACAAGGCAGTATTTTCAGTTCTATTGCCTCTTTGACTTAGGGGATTTTCAACCTGCTTATTTTTATTAAGCCATGGAGTATCTATTATAAAATGGAACATATTTACACAACAAAAAATGGGCATGTTTAAAGAATGTCAGATTACTTTATAGTATCATTTTGAGTTTAACTTTTCTAGTATGGCTCCCAATTCCTTTTCATCATTATCTCAAGAATTTAGTTCCTGTGTTTTGAATTATTTTTATTTTTCTTCTGTGGGTTATTTAAATTCTGTATTCTTTCAACCTTTGTTCCAAACTCAATTATATTAATATATATTTCTTTATATTTATAAATGATAATATAAAGCAGAATTTAAGAGGTAATTTTTTCATGAGATGTATGTGTAGGTGTTCTCAATAGTTTCATTTTAAATTATTTGGTCAGAAAAGGACAAATATAATCTGTAAATTGGTGTGTGGAACAAGGAAGTATTGATGAACAATTGGTGAGCTTGGTACAGACAATACTAGTTATATCTCTAGTCAAGTTGCTATATAACTTAATGGTCATACTTTGATTTTTATGATGTTAACCCAAATTCCTTAAACTTCAAACTCCTCACGGGTTAAATGAGATAAAAGATACTTTCATGGTACTGAACTAGAGATAACCTGGGTGGTAGAGTTTCCCTTTACTTAGCCTCATCAATACTGTGTTTCTGTATTTCAATTGAATTGGTGCTTTTCCTCTCTCCTCCTTTAGAATGAGTTGCTTCTGAAAATGCTCTTATGTCCTTCTTATAAACAGACCTTTGCTAAGTCTACTTAACCAATCCTTCATGTCCAGTCTTGATGTACCTGAGTCATAGAATGAGTATAGCTTTGTGTAGGATAGGATGAATACTCTAAATTTATCCATTTTATGATTCATTAAGATTGCCAGTTGACTTTTTTACTTAGTTTGTTGGGAAACTTGGTATATGTTTTTACTAATACGATTTCAGATATATTTCTTATTTATATTGTTCACTCTAAATTGGTAAAAATGTTTCAAAAATTCCTGGCTAAGATCTATTATCCAAACAAGTTATTGGAGGAGGCATGTGTAGGGTCATCCATATTTTGTAGCTTTGTAGAGATGTCCTGGATATAAGACGAAATCCAGTTTTTCTTCCTACTCTGTAACTGCATATTAATTATAGGTATGGAAGCAGAAGGTGGTGGTCACCATAGAGAAGAGTGCAGCTTTAAATATGGATGAGAGCATGTGTATAGGTTTATATTTGGATAAGGGTAGTGGCTAAACAGTGGGCTGCTTAGTATTGATAAGGTACAATTTTAGCATTTAGTGTTCATTTTTTGAAAACACATATTAAAGAGATGTTAATGTATTTTTATTTATTGTTTTTTTTTTCTGAATTGCCATGAAAGTTAACCCCAAATCCTTGGCAAAGTCAAATGATATTTCATATTTTTCATTTGAATGAGTGTTGTTACCAGTTCCATCAAGCTTTTATAGAAGATTAAGTTAGTTCCATAGGACTAGAGCTATTTTTTAAAGCCATTTAACATTTGTTTTTCTGTGTATTGTTTTATTCAAGGTATTTACAAATTAATCTCATTTTTAAACATCAAAATCAATCTACATATGTGTGTTTGTGCATCCCACAGTAATTTCAAAAAAAGTTCTTATGAAAAAGCACAGTGAACTTTAGAATGTAAATGAAAATAAAATTAAGGCTCAGTAATTTGCACAGAGGTTGTCTTTCATTCATGTGTGTCTCATAGAAGCAGTCAGCATATAGAAATAGATGGCAAAACTGACCAAGAGTTTAAAGTTACTCATTATACATAAAATATGTGCTAAATTAATTAAATAATTAATTAAGAAGCCCAATTTAAGAAGAAAACTAGTTGATGTTGAACAACATTCGATAATGACAGTTATTTTTCTGCAGTTGTTAAATATAATTTGTCTCATAATGTTATCCTTTGGTAAATTGTTACAACATCATATAATATATGTAGCTTATTAACAGTTTCATTAATTGCTATTAGAGGAAAGAAGCTATGAAAGCTAGTATACATAGGAACAAATGTTGAGGCAGATGGTTGAAATTAGTGAAATGTGAGCAGTTGCTGAACTAGTTTAATTAGCTATCTATGTCAGAATAGTTGAAATCAATTTGTCATATTGTCTTCTGAAAGACAAGGGGACAATCATCTTATATCATATTTAAAAAATAAGACAAACATCAAAGAACTGTGGGTGCTGACCAGTGACCATCAGTATGTTCTGTACTGAGAGCTGCACTGCTTAGAATGAGTGGGAAATTTCCTCATTAGGGAATACCAACTGCACCAACATCTTTTCACTGCCTGTAACAGGGAAAATAAAGGGAGAAGAACAAGTGGAAGTTGGCCACTGACCACAAAATTTTCCTGATGCTCTTACTTCTTAGTGAATTATTCTCAGAGGAGTGGGAATAGATTTTTGAAATAATTTCATAAAACAGTTTCATCTGTGAGAGTCCAGAAAATTCTAAGCTATCACAATTGTAATAATGTTTATGCTCAGGCCATTCCTGGCTGTATAACTGGGAAGTGGAGAGGGGGAATCAGTTTTGTTGGTACTTACCTTTGGTTAATTCTTACAGATTTGAGTTTTGCACTAATGCCCATAGCATGAACAGCAGTTAAAGATGATACATATCTTGATGGAAACATGGTTCATATATTGGAAAACTTGTGATGGCATTCTGAATTAGTTAATGGATTTCTCCAAATTTGGGGTGAATAGTATATGGTTTATACCTGCTGAGGTTTATATAGGTTTGGAACAATTCATTATCCCTTCCCACGGAAATGTTTTCCTGTATTTTCTTTTTAAGAAACATTTTTAAATTTTTTTAGCAGAAGTGGAGAACTTGGCCATCAGTATATAAAATGGTCCAATGATACAGTCTGTATCTATTTTTTTCAAACACATTAAAAGTGAGCTTTGGGTGATCATGTGTTCACCCATATGAATCTGAATGACAACTGTAAATAAAAAGTGTGGCCCATAAATGAAGTAGCTACGCTTTCCCCTATTAGGATTCACTGCGGGGTTCTTTCTGCTAGTGTTAGTTTATAAGTTGTTTGATTTAGAAACTGTAGAGCTGCTACTACTAGTGGTTTGGCTTTTGTCACCTTCCCTGCCTTTTTCATCACCCTTGGACTTGAGAAAGAAGATAGAAGTATTTAAGCCTTCAATTCCAATAGTCTTTATAAAAGACAAGAAGATATTAAGTATAATGCTTGCTAGTTATAATTTAGGAGTTAAATTTAGGGATCCTAGAATGATCATTCAAAAAATACAGAAACTTAATTTTATTTTTACAAATGATAACAGGTATAAGACACAGAATGCTATTACAAATACTCTGCATATGAAAAATCTAGAGATAAAAGTATACCACAAGCTAAGTAACCAAGCCAATTGTACTACTATTTTTAATACAGAGAAACATAGGACTGGCTCTAAGCAAAATTTCCGCCGACATAGCTATATTTGTACATTATAACATAGTTTCGTGACTTTGGCTCTTAGCTTAAAGAATATCATTATTAAATTATCCTTACTAAACTGTTAATATTATTTATTATACATCCATCCTACACCACGCACTAGAGTTGTAATGCCTTAAAAGTAAAGACATTGTACCATTGCTCATCTTTCTAGTCATTATAAAAAACAAACTGACAGGTGCTCAGTGAACATGTCTTAATTGGAAAGTGTTTTACTCTAATAGTAGGAGCATTTGAGAAAGCTGCTTCTACTTTGGATATAGATCCCTCCTGCTCTAACAACAAAAATATGGGATAATCTACAAAATCATAACTTATTTGTACTCATCAGAGAACCAAGTTTGCAAAGCAACTAAGATCAAAGGGTGACAAGCCCCTCCAAGGAGAGGGGGACCACTCAAAATTTGCATCTGATAGAGCACAGTAAAACGAGGAAACATCCCCCAAATCATTGGGCCATAGGATGCTCAGATATTTGGTTAAACATTTATTATTACTAGGTTTTGTTATTATTAATAATGTTATGGGATGTGCCGTTGAAGATGTTTCTGGATGAGGTTAACATTTGAATGAGCTGACTGAGTAAAGCAGATTGCCCTTCTGAATGTAGGTTGGTCTCATCTAATTCATGAAGTTCAGAATAGAATAAAAGGCTGAGTAAGAAAACATTCTTTCTCTCTGGCTGTCTTCAAGTTTGGATATTGGTCTGCTCCCTGCCTTCAGACTTGAACTTCTACTAGAACTTATACCATCAGCTCTCTTGCTTCTCAAGCCTGCAGACTCAACTAGAATTATACCATCAGCTCTCCTGGGTTTGGACTTCTTAGCCTCCATAGTCAATTCCTTATAATACATTTTTACACACACACACACACACACACACACACACACACACACACACACACGGAGACAGAGAGAGAGAGAGAGAGAGAGAGAGAGAGAGAGAGAGAGAGAGAGAGAGAGAGAGAGAGAGAGACATCCTATTGGTTCTGTTTCTCTGGAAAACCTTGCTTAATACAAAATAAAATTTAACAAATTTTAAAATGTCAAATATGGGCCAGCATGACACTTTAGCATCCTCGAAAGTCCCATATAAAGGAGTCTGCAAGCACTCACCAGTACTTGTTCATGGGCCCTAACCAGGTGCTCATGAGTAGCATTGGAGGCATGGTAGGAGATCTGAGAGAAACTTCTTGATGTTGCAAGCATGTGGATGGTGACTGGCTGCTACTGAGGGCAAGGTGAAATGTCTGGCCCTGTTATGAATCCTTTTCTCACATTAAAAAAAATTGTCTGCCATTGGGAGTGGGGTAGGTGACTTTGCATTGCCTCACCCCTGACACCAAGCAAAATTTGGTTGCCACTGGGGTAAAAGGAGGAGGAAAAAGTTGTCTACTAGGGAAAGCAATAGGAAACTTACTTGAGTCCAGGATCTTGCATTGATAACAGGCAGATTTCTAGTATAGAACAGAGCCATGAAACTCAATTTTGTACAAGATACTCCACAGATACAAGGGAGATTTTGGCTGCCGTGACGAGAGGAGGCATGCTAAGAAGGCTAGAGCAAGAGACTGAAAAATCCCAAGGCGCCCATGTAAGTCTTGCACTTAGTAACAAGCTAAAGAAGGTAGTCTATCTGGGGGAAGGGAAAGATGCTGGAGAGAGATTCTCTCTGTGGCACAGGTATGCCGAGTCTGGTGAAAGGTGAGACTGGATCAGAAATACTGATAAAAATCCTCTAACACTGTAGGCTCACACTAAGCACAAGGTACTAGCAGTCTACTGCTGGAGACCTTTGAAGTCTAGGGTGAACTAAAGGTTATTAAAGCAACAATCAAATCCAACTGAGTTCAAATACTGCTTAGATTGACCCAACTGTAACACTAATGAACTGATAGAAGAAGAAATGTGCCTATTTTCTGTTGTATATTTACCTCAATTTTTTAATACAAAATGTTGGTATTTGATTGAATGTTATATAACACACAAAAAAGCAGCAACAATAAAAAATAAGAATAATCCATTAGCAAGAGATAGTCAACAGAATCAAACCAAGTTGTGACCCAGGTCATGGAACATTAGTTTAAATCCTTTGAAATAGCTATATTAAATGTCTTAATGAGTATAGTAGAAAAGATGAACACATCAAAACAGATGGGAAATTTTGGTAGGCATAGGAGATTAAAAAAAATAATCTAATGTGAATGCAAGAAATTGAAAAGATACTAACGGAGAATAAAAAATTAATTTGATGGGCTTATTAGTAGTCTAGATATAGCAGTATGAAAAGTTGGTGAAATTTAAGTTAGAGCAATAAAAATTATTCAATTGAAACAAAAGAGATAAAAAAGCAAAGAAACAAAACAAGAACAGAGTATCCAGTAGCTATAATTTAACATATATATGTTTACAGTTTTATGAGAAGATAGAGACTATAACACAGAGTAAATATTCTGTGATAAAGAGATAATGAGCAAATTTTTCTGATATAAATGAAAGAGACCAAACAGCAGATGAAAGAAACAGAGACTCTCAAGCATGATAAATTAAAAGCAAAAACATATTTAGGCACATCATAGCCAAACTTCTAAAAACCAAATATAAAGAGAAAATTTTGAAAACATCTATAGAAAAAAAGAAACATTACAGACAGAAGGCCAAAAACAAGAGATAAGAATGACAGCAGGTTTCTCATTAAAGGTTGAACAAGGTAGAGGGTAACAGATCAGTATCTTTAAAGTACTGAAAAAATAAATGCCATTAACCCATAATTTTCTACAAAGCAAAAATAGCTTTCAATAATGGAAGTAAATAGAAGACTTGTTCAGCAAGTAATGGATGAGACATTTCTTTGGCAATGAATTTGTATTATAAGAAATGTTAAAGAAAATTTTTAGGCAGAAGAAATATAATACAAGCTGAATTGTCGGATCTATAAGATTGAATAATGCTGTAAATGATAAACATATGAGGATATAAAACATCTTTTCTTTTTAGAAAACACTTAAAAAGATAATTGTTCACATATATGTAAATCAAACTACTATGCTGCGTGCCTTCAACTTATATGGTGATGTATATCAATTATTTCTGAAAAAATAGTTGAGTTTCAAAAACAAAAATCACAATACTGTGCTGTGGTATTTATAATGTAATTAGGGGTAAAACATGAAAACAATAGCACAAGGAATTAGTAGAAGAAAATGATGTTGTGTGATTCTTACATGTTGAAGTGATATAATTTTGGGAGGTAAGTTGTGAGAAGTTAAATATATATATTGTAAACCATAGAGAAGACACTAAAAAGTAAAACAAAAAGCTATAACTAATAGGGCAAGAGTGGAGATAAAATTTAATCAGAAAAAACAGTCATTTAACTCAAAAGGAAGACAGGAAAAAATACAGAATATATAGCACATTTAGAAAACAAAGAGTAAAAGGGAGATTTAAATTGAACTATATTGGTAATTATATTAAATATAATTGGTGCAAACATGTCAGTTAAAAGCTAGGTATTGTCAAATTGGATTAACAAGAGCAAGTACAACTATATCTTTCTACAATAAACTCACCTCATATACATATAAAGATATGGATTCAAAGAAAAGTGATGGGAATATATTTAAACACTAATCAAATGAAGCTGAAGCCAGTGTGTTAGCATTAGATCAAGTAGACTTCAGAACAAGAAATATTACAGGAGACATAAAGGGACATTACATAATGATAAAGAGATTATTTAGTCCAGGAGCTATATCAATCCTAAATATGTATTCTTCAAATAATAGAATGTAATATATATGAAGAAAAAAACCTGATAGAACTGAAAGGATAAAGAAACAAATCCACAACGATAGTTGGAGAATTAAAAATTCCTCTCTTTATAAATGATACCTGTAGACAAAAAAATCAGGAAGACTTAGGCAATGCTATTAACCATCTTTACCATACTGACATTGATAGAATGGTCCAATGAACAATAGCAAAATATACATCCTTTTAAGTGAACATAGAAAATTAAAGAAGATAAAACATTTTCTGGGCCATTGAAATTGCCACAAATGCTGAAGATTTGAAAGCATTCCAAATATTATGTTCGGACCAAAATAAAACCAAATTAAAATTTAATGTCAGAAAGATATCTGGAAAATCCCTAAATATTTGGAAATTAAACAATGCTTTCAAATACCCCATAGATCAAAAAAAAAAAAAATAAATCAAAGGGAAATTAGAAAATATTTTGACGTGAATGAAAATGAAAATATAACATGTTAAATTTGGGGGAATGCAGCCAAAGAACTCCTAATTTACAAATTATAGCATTAAATGCTTATATTAGAAAAATAGGCAATGACTTTTTTTTGGATATAACATCAAAAGCTCAAGAAACAAAAGCAAAAATCAATAAGTGGGACTACATCAAACTAAAAACCTTCTGCACAAGAGGTATGATCAAGATGAAAAAACAGCCTATGGGATGGAAGAAAATACTTGCAAGCCATATATTTGATAAAGGGTTAATATCCAAAATCTATAAAGGATTTATATAACTCAATAGCAAAAATTAAAAATTAAAAAATAAATAAATAAACAAATAAATAAACAATATGATTTAAAAATGGACAGAGGACCCGAATAGATTTTTTTTTCAAAGAATATATACAAATGGCAATAAGTACATGACAAGGTGGTCAACATCACTTATCATCAGGAAAATGCAAATCAAAACCATGATGAGATATGCTCTCAGATCTGCTGGAATGGCTATTATCAAAAAGACAAGAGATAACAAATGTTGGCAAGAATGAGGAGTAAACAGAACCCTGGTGCACCATTGATGGGAATGTATATTAGTATAGCCAATATGTAAAATAGTATGGAGGTTCTTAAAAATATTAAAAATAGAACTACCATATGATCCAGCAATGCCACTTCTGGGTATATACCTGAAGAAGATAAAATTACTTCCTTGAAAAGATAGCTGTACAGTCATGTTCATTGCAGCATTATTCCCAATAGTTAAGAAATGGAAATAACTGAAGTGTCTATCGACAGATGAATGAATTTATATATATATATATATGAATATTATTAAGTCATAAAAAGAAGGAAATCCTGCCATTTGCAACAATATGGATGGAACTTGAGAGCATTATGCTAAGTGAAATAAGTCAGACAGAGAAAGAGAAATATTATATATTCTCACTTATAAGTGAAATCTAAAAAAACTAAGCTCCCAAAAGCAGAAAGTAGAATGATAGTTGCCAGGGGCCTGTGGGTGAGGGAAATGGGGAAATACTGGTCAAAGGATACAAACTTTCAGTTACAAGGTGAGTTTATGGGCGCTAATGTACATCATGGTGACTATAGTTAACAATATTGTACTATATATTTGACAGTTTTTATGAGAGTAGAGGTTTAATGTTCTCACTATAACAAAAACAAAATGTTCATGTGAGATAAAGAACTTGTTAAAAAACCTTATTCTGATAAGGTTTTTTTGTGATAAGCATTTATTGTGATAAGCATTTTGTAATGTATACATGTGTCAGTTTATCACGTACCTCTTAAATTTACACAGTGTTAAATGTCAATTATATTGCAATAAAGCTGAATAAAAAAAGAATAAAGCTAAATCTAATGAGCTAAGCTTTGTCTTAAAACTCTATATAAATAAGAGTAGATTAAATGTAAACAAACAGAAGGAAGGAAATAATAAATATAAGAGCAAAATCAATGAAATAGAAAAAGAGAAGGTAGAAATTTCCAGTATCAGGAATGAAAAAGGTTACATTACTACAGACTCTATAGACTTTAAGAATAAGAAAATAATATGCACAATTTTTATGGTTTTAAACTTGACAACTTAGATAAAAGGGAAAATTTTCTTAAAAGATAGAAATAGCCAAACCTCACTCAAGAAAAAGTAGTATGTAATCTGAATAGTTCTATATCTACTAAAGATATTGAATTGATCATACGTATTGTTAACAATATTTCAACAAAGGAATTTCCAACCCCACTTAACTTCATGGATAAAGTCTATCAAACATTTAAGGAATAAATGATACCAACCTTTTACAAATTCCTCAAGAAAAATAAGAGAGGATATACTTCTCAAATCATGTTATCAAGTTAATATTATCTTGATACAAAAACTATACAAAACATTACAAGATAAGAAATTACAGACAAATATTCTCATAAATGTATACAGAAAAATGCTTAACAATATAGTAGTAAATAAAATCTAGCAATAGAGTAAATAATAGTACATAATTACCAACCTGGTTTTATCTCAGCTATACAAGATTGATTGAACATTTAAACACCAACCAATGCACTTTACTATGTTAAAAGACTAAAAAAGGATATATTCATAACATTGTGTTAATGGATATGGAAAAAATTAAAAATCAACACACAAGAATCAATTGTATTTTCATGTTAGAGCCACCCATTGGAGTAAAAAAAAAAAATACTATTTATAATGGCACAAAAATCCATCAAATATTTAGGAATAAAATTTTCGAAAGATATATGCAAGACTATTGTACTGAAAACCATGCAACATTATTGATAGAAATTAAGGAAGACATAAATAACTGGAGAGCAAAACTGTGTTTATGAATCAGAAGGCTCAATATTTATAAAATGTCAATTTTCCCCTAATCAATCTATCAAAATTCCAGCAGGCTTTTTAAGAATAGAAACTGATAGGCTGATTCCCAAATTTATATGGAAATCAAAAGGATCTATGTTACCCAAAACAATTTAAAATATACAAACATTTGGAGGATTCACACTACCTGATTTCATAACTTACTATAAAATTACCCTAAACAACAGTGTAGTATTGATTTAAGGATAGACACATTGAACAATGGAACAGTCGAGACTAGAAACAGACCCACATATATATAGTCGATTAGTTTTTTATAAAGGTAGCAAGGTAACTTACTGGAGAATGAATACGCTTTTTAACCTATGAGATTGAAACAATTGGGATCTAGATGCAAAATAATGAAATTCTAGACTATTGTCAGAAAATGGGCTCGAAATGGATTATAAACCTAAATATAAGATCTAAAACTAGAATAATTTCCATAAGAAAAAATAGGAGAAAATATTTTCTACCTCAAGTTTGGCAGAGATTTCCTAGGACACATGCAAACAGAGCATAAATCATAAAAGGAATACAAATTGATAGTGTCGGCTATATGATTTTAAAAATTTAATTGCTTATTGTGACCCTCACTTTTCTTACCTATAAACTGATAATAATCCCACTGTAATAAGTTTGTAGTGAAGATTATATATGTAAAGCATTTAGTAGCCGCTTGAAATAGTAGACTCTATTTGTAATTATTATTTTTATTAGTGGAAATATTAGCAGTGATATCTAAAGCAAGACGATTCTCTTCAAGAATTTTCTTGCTTGTAAAGCCTTATCTTTTCAATAGGACATACTTAGATGTATTTAAACATTTGCCACAAAGATCAGAAAGAAAATTATACTAGAACTTAGTATTAAACTTGTTCCCTTTTATTTACTTGTAGTCATAGGTGAGGACATGGCCATTGGGAAACAACTTGAGTGAATTTGAAATCCATTTCTCCACATCTCTTTTCTTCCCTCTCCCTGACTTTCTCAAGTATATCAAATGGATGGATTTAGATTTCTTTGGTAACTTCTTGTAGTTAGTCAATGAGGACTAATTTATATTAAGTAAATACTAATAGTTTTAGAAACAGAATTATGGGCAATACTAATTTACGTGTGTGTGTGTGTGTGTGTGTGTGTGTGTGTGTTTTCCTACCAAAATTCATTCTCTTGTTATGACAAAACCCTGAACAACAATGTATAGGTGGAGATGATTGCCATGAAATGTATAACCACATAACATGATATTGACTTTAGAGAACAAATATTTTTGTTTTTAGAAATATGCCCTGTGTTAAGCCAT
This sequence comes from Rhinolophus ferrumequinum, assembly GCF_004115265.2. NCBI lineage: Eukaryota > Metazoa > Chordata > Mammalia > Chiroptera > Rhinolophidae > Rhinolophus > Rhinolophus ferrumequinum. The sequence continues at coordinate 64,544,586 of NC_046291.1, forward strand.
TGGTGAACACTTTGTCAAATCAGTGACCCAATCTTTCTTTTCTTCACTTAAAGGGCCTAATGGACTAACAGAATTTTTATTTGGCTCCTGTTGATTATGACTCTAACAAGTGAACAGAAGGGCTTACTTTTTAGAAATTCTGGTGAACAGCTTGCTGCAAGTTTAATGAAAACAAGTTTTTATTCAGACCAAGCTTGTCAATCTTGGTACATGAGGTGACAATAGACAAAGGACTTCATGGGTTCTTGGAAGTGAGGCTAGACCAAAAGAAGGGGTATTTATTTTGGGGGCACCTACGGGTTTTTGTTTGAAGATTGCGTTTCTGCTGATGACTTTTGGGGAATTGATCGATTTATGTGATCTTTAAACTAGAGAACTTGTCAAAATGTAGCATGAAATTCATATGATTTTCTGTTTAAAGTGATCATTTGAAAGATTTTATATCATAATCTCATTTTTAATGATTATATTAAGTGTTCGGAGAAAGAATCAGATTAGATCACAGTATCATTGCCACTATAACAAATCACTAATAGTAGAACAAAGGGAAACTAAATGTGAATATAAAAGTTCAAAATAACTTAATACCTGGCCTTTTATCACTTGCATTTCTAGATAATTGAAAACTAGGGAAAGTTTCAGAGAAGGACCACAAAGATAGTTCTTGTCAAAAAAGCCTGTCAGGAAAAGTTAAAAGTGTGACAGCAGTTATTCTAGAACAAGAAGGTCAAGGTGATTTCATTTAAAAAATTTTTGAAAGTCACCATTCTTCTATAGCCGAGAGTGTTTTTGCCCTGTCCCCTCACCACTGGATATTTGGCAATGTCAAGAGGATATTTTTGGTTGTCACAATTGTGCAGGGAGGTTTTCTATTGGCATCTAGTGAGTAGAGGCCAGACATGATGCCAAACATCCTACAATACACAGGATAACCTACCACAACAAAGAATTATCAATCCCAAAGTGCCAATAATGCCCAAACTGAAAAACCCTTATCTACAGTTTGATAATTTACTTGTCTTTAAAGCATAGATGTGTTAGATTTAGCCTATTCATTAATAGAAATATTTCCTACAAATTAAGAACTATTTAACTTGATCAGGGTTTTCAGGAAGTTATTTAAACATCTTGATTATCTGTGAACATTAGATAATACTTCCCTCTTTAGATTGTTCTAAAGACTACTTCCAGAGGCAGGGAAAATGAAGTAGATTGTCTCATGACTTTGTATCATAAATGGAAGTCTTGTTTGGTAATAAAATGTTTTTGTCAAGCACCAAAGTAGGATACATTATATCTACTATTCATAACAAAACAGGTATATACAGAAAAAGTGAAGCGAAGAGATGTTATGATACAATCTCAAGTGTACTTGACCAGGCAAAATGCCACTAGCATTTTGAATATAGTTATTTTAAATCCTAAAATGTTCTAATCACACTAGATCCTTCTGTGAACTGCTTTGCATATGCGTGGCAAATTGTTCTAAAGATACAATAATAAAAGATGATTATGAGTTTTAAAACGTTTTATGTGTCTGATTGCACAGTAAGGACATGGACGGTATTATATATTCTTGCATTTTCCAGAATGTCATATAGTTTGAATCATATAGTATGTAACCTTTTCAGATTGTCTTCTTTCATTTAATAATATGCTTTTAAGTTTCCTCCATGTCTTTTCATGTCTTAATAGCTCATTATTTTTTAGTACTGATAAATCCATTATCTGGATTACCACAGTTTATTTATTCATTCACCTACTAAAGCAAATTTTGGCTGCTTCAAAACGTATGAGCTAACGTAAAGCTGCTATTAACATCCATGTTCAGGTATTTGTGTGGACATAAGTTTTCAGCTCCTTTAGGTAAATACTAAGGAGTGAAATTGCTGGATCATATGGTAAGGGTATATTTAGTTTTGAAGAAACCTCCAAACTGTCTTCCAAAGTGGCTGTATCATTTGCTTTCCCACCGACAATGAATGAGATTCCTCTTGCTCCATATCCTGTCAGCATTTGGTGTGGTCAGTGTTTTGAATTTTGGCCATTACCATAGGTGTGTAGTGATAGTTCAGTTTAATTGGTATTTTCATTGGCATTTTCCTAATATGATGTTGAAAATCTTTTCATATGCTTAATTGATATTTTTGGTGAGATATCTGTTCAGTTCTCTTGCCCATTTTTTAATTGGGTTGTTCATTTTTTTATTGAGTTTAAGAATTCTTTGTATATTTTGGATAAAGTCTTTTATCAGATGAACCTTATACAAATATTTTCAACCAGTCTGTGACTTCTTCTCTCATTCACTTGACATTTTCTTTCACAAAGAAGAAGTTTTCAGTTTTAATGAAGTCCAGCATACCAATTATTTCTTTCATGGATCATGCCTTTTGTGTTGTATCTAAAACCTTATTGCCAAACCCAAGGTCATCTAGGTTTTACCCTATGTTATATTCTAGGACTTTTATACTTTTGCATTTTACATATAGGTCTGTGATCCATTCTGAGTTAATTTTTGTTAGATGTGTAAGGTCTGTGGCTACATTCCTTTGTTTTTTTTTTTTTTTTTTTTTTTTGGCATGTGGGTATCCAGAACAATTTGTTGAAAAGCCTATCCTTGTGCCGTTGTATTGACACTGCTCCTTCGTCAATAATTATTTGACTATATTCATGTGTTTCATTGAATGAAGCACATGATCTATTTGTCTTCTCTCTGCTGTTTCATTGATCTATTTGTCTTTTCTTTCACCAATACTACTATAGCTTTACAATAAGTCTTGAAGTCAAGTACTCTCAGCACTCTAACTTTGTTCCTCTCCTTTAAAGTAGCTTTTCTAAGTCTTTTGCCTCTTTCTATAAAGTTTAGAATCAGTTCATTAATATCCACAAAATAACTTGTTAGTATTTTCATTGGGTTTACATTGAATCTATAGATCAAATTGGGAAGAACTTTCATCTTGACATTATTGAATATTTTTATCCATGAACATAGAATATCTCTCTATTGATTTAATCCTTCGTTGATATCTCTTATCACAGTTTTGTGGTTTTTGTCATATAGATCTTCTACATATTTTGTTAGATTTATATCTAAGTATTGCCTTTTGATGGTGCTAATATAATTTTTTTTTTCAAATTCCAATTGTTCATTCCTGGTGTATAGAAAACTGATTAACTTTTGTACATTAGCCTATAGTCTGTAATTTTGCTGTAATTTATTAGCTCTGGGAGTTTTTTTTCCTTTGCTTCTTTCAGATTTTCTACATAGATGACCATGAACAAAGACAGTTTTGTTTTCTTCCTTCTTAATCTGTATAACTTTTATTTGTTTTTCTTGTCTGATGGTACTAGCTAGGACTTCCAGCATGATGTTGAAAAGCAGTGGTGAGAAAAGACCTCCTTGTCTTATTCCTGATAGTAACAAGAAAGCTTCGAGTTTCTTACCATTAAAAATGTGATGTTAATTGTAGGTGTTTTGCAGATGTTCTTTATCAAGTTGAACAAGTTCGTCTCTATTTCTAGTTTGTCGAGAGTTTTTATCCTGAATGGGCGTTGGATTTTTTCAAATGCTTTATCTGTCTCATTTATATGATTATGTGATTTTTTCTTCTTTAGCGTGTTGTGTGATGAATTTCATTAATTGATTTTTGACTGTTAATCAGCCATGCATACCTGGGATAAATCTAATTTGCTTGTAGTGTATAGTTCAATTTATACATTGTTGGATTTGATTTCCTAATATATGGTGAGGATTTTTGTATCAATGTTTACGAGAAATATTGGTCCACGATTTTCTTTTCTTGTACTATATTTGTCTGATTTTGGTATTAGGTAATGCTGACCTCATAGAATGTCAGGAAGTATTTTCTCTGCTTCTATATTCTGGAAGATATTACACAGAATTGTTATATTTTGTTTCTTAAAGATTTGGTAGAATTCACCATTGAATCCATCAGGATCTGGGCTTTCAGTTTTGAAGGTTATTAATTATCAATTCAATTTCTTTAATAGGTATAGATAGTTAGATTTTCTACTTCTTCTTGTGTGAGTTTTGGCAAATTGTGTTTTTCAAGGAATTGGTTTAGCTCATCTAGTTTACATATGTGTTTGCACAGAGCTGTTCATAGTATTTCTTTATTATCATTTTCATGAATGTGGGATTTATATTGATGTCCCTTCTTTTATTTCTGGTTTTAGTAATTTGTGTTCTCTCTCTCTGTCTCTCTCTCTCTCTGTCTCTTTCTCTCTGTCTGTCTGTCTGTCTGTCTGTCTGTCTCTCTCTCTCTCTTTTTCTCGTTAGACTGGCTACAGGCTTATCAATTTTATTGACATTTTCAAATAAGAAGCTTTTGGATTTGTTGTTTACTTTCCCATTGATTTCCGCTTTTAATTTTATTAAATTCTGCTCTAACTTGAGTTATTTCTTCTGTTTCCTTTGGTTTAGTTTGCTCTTATTCCTCTAGTTTCCTAATGTGGAAGCTTACATTATTGATTTTAAGTCTTTCTTCTTTTCTCACATATGCATTCAATACTATAAATTTTCCTCTAAACAATGCTTTCTCTGCATTCCACAAATTTTGATAGATTCAATTATCATTTTAATTTATTTCAATTTTTTAAAAATTTTCTTGGAATTCTTTTACTTATTTGTAATAGAAAAGTATGCTGTTTAATATCCAGGTATTTTGGCATTTTTCAGCTATCTTCCTATTATTGATTTCTAGTTCAGTTACACTGTGATTTGAAAATAGATATTGCATGTGCTTTATGGCCCAGAATGTGGTCTATCTTGGTGAATGTCCTATGTAACCTATGTGTATAGAAGGTCCTTAAATAACATTGTTTTGTTCAACATTGTTTCTTTATAATATTGATGAGATGCTACAGGAACTTAACTATTGTTTATGTCAATTAGCCTATGGTAAAATTGGTTTTGTTATGTGTTAGTTATGTTAAAGTCATAGAAGCTATCCATGATATTAAATGAAGACTCACTGTAATTTGTCGTTGCTGGATGAGTAGTCTAAGATGTAACTTATAATCAGTTAACTGATGGTGCTGTTGAACTCGACTATGTCCTCACTGATTTTCTGCCTTCAGATCTGTGTGTTTCTGATAGAGAGGTGTTAATGTCTACAACTATGACAGTGAATTCATTCATTTCTCCTTGCAGTTCTAATAGCTTTTACCTCATATATTTTGATATTGTGATGTTATGTGCATGCACATTATGAATTGTTATGTCTGCTTGGAGTATTGATTCCTTTATCATTATGTAATACCCCTCTTTATCACTGATATCTTTCCTTGTTCTGAAACTTGCTCTGTCTGGAATTAATATAGCTATTTCTACTTTCTTTTGATTAAGTTAGCATAGTATATCTTTCTCTGTCCATTTACTTTAAATCTATATTTGTCTTATATTTAAAGTGGGTTTCTTGTAGAAAACATCTAGTTGGATCTTGTTTTTTGATCCTCTCTGACAATCGCTCTCTTTCATTTGGTGTACTTAGACCATTAATATTTAAAGTGATTATTTATATAGTTGGATTAATATTTACCATACTTGTTACTATTTTCTATTTGTTTGCTCTTGTTCTTTGTTTATATTTTTGCCTTCTACTTTTTCCTGCCTTTTATGGTTTAAATCGAGCATTTTATATAATCTCATTTCTCTCCTTTTTTAGCATATCAGTTAAAATTCTTTATTAACCTTTCTTTTGATTTTAGTGGTTGCCAAAGAGTTTACAATATACTATTACAACTAATCCAAACCCACTTTCAAATAAGACTGTACCACTTTCCAGATAATAACGAAATATTCCTACTTCCTTCTTCCCGTTGCTTGTATCATTGCTGCCATCATTTATTTCACTTATAAATAAGCATATGTGTGTATAAATATATTCAAATAGATTGTTGCTAATATTATTTTGAACAAACTATTATCTGTTAGAACAATTAACGCAAACTGAAACTTTTATTTTACTTCCATTAGTTCATTTTCCAGTGTTTTTCCTTTCTTATGTAGATGTGAGTTTCTGACTCATATTATTTTCTTTCTCTCTGAAGACCTTCTTTTTTCATTTCTTGTAGGGCAAGTCTACAACTTCTTTTGTGATAATAGCACTGTGATTAGGTGTAAAAAATAGAAACTTTGGTTTTTTTTAGAAGCATCTATTAAAGTATTTATAAATGTAACGAAATTATTTCTGGGAGTAGCTTATAATAAATCAGAAGTGTAGGAGAGAAAAATAGAAAAGTATCTTGATGTTTATTTAGTCTAAAATTTCATTTTATTGATAAAGGGACAAACTCAGAGAGGCTAAGGAGCTTATCCATCAAGGTTAAGTGCAGTTAATGGCTCAGCTGAAACTAAAATTAATCACTGATTTCATTTCCTGTACTTAAAAAAAAGCATATAAAAGGTTTTAAACGTCTCTTTATAATCTCAATTGCATTACTTTGTTTAAACAAAAATTAAGAAAAATAAAAAATAACCTCTACCTGAATAATGACAAAACTTTAAAAAACTGAATTATGAACTGGCATTTTACTTAAGTTGAATGAATTTCTCACAATTGTTAGAAGGGCTATTGTCAACAAGACAAGTAATAACAAGTGTTGGAGAGGCTCTGGAGAAAAAGGAACCCTCATACACTGCTGGTGGGAATGTAAACTGGTACAGCTACTATGGAAAATAGTATAGTGGTTCCTCAAAAAATTAAGAATAAAATTACCATACAACACAGCAATCCCTCTTCTGGGTATCTACCCCCAAAAATCTGAAAACATTTATCCATAAAAATGTATGCACCCCTATGTTCATTGCAGCATTATTCATAGTGGCCAAGACATGGAAATAACCAAAGTGTCCTTTGATAGATGATTGGATAAAGAAGATGTGGTACATATATATACAATGGAGTATTATTTGGCCATAAGAAAAGATGAAATACTGCCACTTGACAATATGGATGGATCTTGAAATTACTACACAGAGAAATAAGTCAGACAGAAAAAGTAAAGTGCCATATGATTTCACTCATATTTGTGATATAAAATTGAAAGCAACACATGAACAAGACAAACAAACAAGCAAGAACTTGTAGACACAGACAACAGTTCATTGGTTACTAGAGGGTAAAGGGAGAGAGGAGGAGTTAGAAGACGGTAAACGGGTCAAATATATAGTGATGGAAGGAGAATTGACTTTGGGTATTGAACATACAATGCAATATATAGATGATATACGAGGTCAGACAATTAAGTTTGCGAACTTGCTGCAACGACGTTGCTAACATTTGATATCAGAGGGATTATTCATTATGAATTTGTACCAATTGGACAAACAGTTAACCAAGTTTACTATTTGGAAGTGCTAAAAAGGCTGTGTGAAAAAGTTAGACAACCTGAACTTTTCACCAACAATTTATGGCTCTTGCATCAAGAGAATGCACTAGCTCACACAGCACTGTCTGTGAGGGAGCTTTTAGCCAGAAAACAAATAACTGTATTGGAACACCCTCCCCACTCATCTATCTGTCTCCCAAAGACTTCTTTCTTTACCCAAAGATAAAGGAAATATTGAAAGTAAGACATTTTGATGACATTCAGGACATCAAGAGTAATAATGATGACAGCTCTGATGGCCATTCCAGAAAAAGAGTTCTAACATGGCTTTGAAGGGTGGACTAGGTGCTGGTATTGGTGCATAGCTTCCCAAGGAGAGTACTTTGAAGGTGACCATAGTGATATTCAACAATGAGGTATGTAGCACTTTTTCTAGGATGAGTTTGCGAACTTAAGTGTCAGACCTCCTATGTCAATGATATGTATAGGGTGGAAATACATATAATAGTGTATACTCTACACATATTGATAGACATATAAATTGGGAATTGATTTATTATTTTGTTCATTTCTAGATTTAAGAAAGTGATGGTGAATGTTAATGTTGCTGATTAAATTTAAAAGTGTATCATGTTTGTAACTGTGATTACCCCAAAATCTGAGGAAATATTCTTTTACTATTTGAAAATAATTAGTCAATTCAGCAAAATTGTCACTCACTCATTGATGAATGAATGAAGTCTCCTTCATATATCTCATTTTTTTCGCTTTTATCTTACTTTTCATTTTTATCTTATTAATATATGGTGATGGAAGGAGATAAATATCAATAGATAATAGATAAAATATCAATTTACATTCATCTTGTAACTACACTTATTTCTTAGTTGCAACCATAGATTGACTACAAATAGAAGAGATGGACAAAAATCAATGAAAGCAATCTGTGAGAATCAGTTGGCTATATAAAATTTATAATAAGTATTATTGCATATTTTATCATTATTTAAACATGATAAAATGTTTAACATCCAGTGTAATATCTACTACATAGATGGTCATTGTGGATGTTACTTTTAAGTGTATCTATGTAGTGAAGGAGAAATTGAGAAGAAGAGCTGGATTTATCAGGAAAAGTTTTTAGAATAAGTGTGTTTTGTGCTAGATTTTGAAGAAGTGGAGTTATGAATTAAGATAATCTAAGATGGATAGCTACAACACAGAGAATTAACTGATGTTCAATTTTGTCTTCTTTGTTTAATTATCTTGCCTATCATCTTTAGTTAAATAGGCTGGTTTCTCTCGCTAGAATCTCAGGGAGTGTTTTAAATATATAGATTCTTGGGCTTCAGCACCAATTGTACCAAATCAGAATCTCTAGGGATTGGAAATGCATCCCTGGTATTTTTGGTGAAGCCAGACCATCTATACCTGAGGGCTGGATTTAAAAACTACGAGAAAATAAGGAGGGTAGACCCTGAGTTCTTGATGTAAATTCTGCTTCTGTTTTTTCCTAGCTCTGTGAACTTGAGCAAGTGACTTGACCACTCCTGTGCTTTGGTTATCCCACCTCTGATGTAGGAGCAATGATAAATTAGTAATGAATTTGCAATGTATAAGACAGACGATATTGTTAAAAGAGAAAAATACCCTTGGTTATGTGTCCGATGTTGTTGTTGTTTTTCAAATTCTGTCAACAAATCTATTGTTGTTTGACTCTTTATTATCTTGTCCCCTGTTCTTTTTTCCCATTGAATAAAATTTGCCGTATACAAACACTAATATTTCTAAAACTTAATTTGTATTAATTCTATGAGAAAATTTGCCACTTTCTAGTGGACAGATAATTGATTATACTTCTAATTTAAAATAATCTATAGGCAGGGTTTCATTAATAAAATACAAAGACTAAATTTTCTGTTTATTAAAAGGGGATCAAATATATGGTGATACAAAGAGAACTGACTGGGTGGTGAACACACAATGTGATATACAGATGATGTATTACAGAATTGTACACTTGAAATCTATGTAACTTTATTAACATTTGTCACCCCAATAAACTTTAATTTAAAAAAAAGTAAATTCTATTTTTATTTCAAATTTGACTAAGGAATTTCAATTTCATATAGTTATTATGCACTGGGATTTATAATCTTGAATCATATCTGTATACAAATGTGTTAAAGATATATTCAATTCTAAATTGTATTAAGTCAGCTAGCCATCTGTTTTAGAGAAAGTTACCAAGTACATAAAATAAAACTTGACAAATATTTCGTAAAAAGTATGTGTGAAAAAAAAAGTTATTTATGACTCAGATCGGCTTGTGGTGAAGTACTTTTTCCTTATAGCCACAAGATGGTGCTTTTGCACTCTGTATTTCCATCAAGAAAGCAAAAATATCTTTAAAATGGTTGACAAAAGACTTTAATTTTATAAGAATAATTAGAGTTCAAAGTGCTTGTTATCATTTCCCAAAAAACACTCCTCACTATTCCCTTGGGAAAGAAATGTTAATATAAAAGTTTAAATGAAAGAGATTTTTTTAAATCCATAGGGACAATTCACTTTATCTGTTTGTAAGTAGGGCTGTGACTTTGACTATATTTGTTATTTCTGTTCATAACTGAGGAAAGTCCCTCCAAGTAATCAACATCTGTATGTTACTACGTAATCCCCAACATATCATATACCCATTTATTAAAATGCCCAAACTGGAGCTTTTGAAATGCTAGTCACAGTAAATTGTTCTCTAAATGTTGTTGGGTTTAAAAGTGAAAAGGTTTAAAAGTGAAAAAGAGAGAATCCTCTAAAACTGAAACGGTTGTGCTTCGTATCCAAAATATCTTAACTTTCTTTTCCCTGTGTGCCATTGTTTCATTCTTCTTTTACTCTTTTATTCTAAACGGACTTCTTGGCTTGTTGCATATTGAGTTTATTCTTTTCACATGACAGTCATGGACATCTTAAGATTTGGGAGTTGGAGAGCCTGTAAGTATCCTTCCTTCAACCTCTGAACCAAAGAAAGAATTCTTTGTATGTCATCTCTTGATCATGTAACTGTTGTCCTGTCAACAAGAATCTTTCTGTGATGACTTTTTTCTTCTTTTTGTCAAAACCTTTGCTCATTTTTGTTTGTTTGTTTGCTTTTTAAAAAATCTGCTAACTTCATTTCAGACTTTATGTCTTAGGAGAGTTTCATGAGGATCAAATATGTCATATCTCGTTTGGGGACAGAGTTCCAGAGAGCAGTTGCCAGGCTCTTGGCCTCACGTGGAAAGGTGCTGGCTCAGTTATTAGATGGCCATCAGCTGTAATCGGATGGCCATCCTCTGTGGCTAATGGCTAACCAGTAACATCTGATGGCCACCCAGTCACATGGGATGGCCATCCAATTACAGCTGATGGCCATGTAATAACCTAGCCAGCACCTTTCCACGTGAGGACGAGAGCCTGGAAACTGCTCTCTGGGACTCTGTCCCCACATTCATATAATTTTACTATATCTTGCCTTTCAAACTATAAGCCACTAGAGCAACTGATGTTTCCAAAGAGAGTCACCATCTATTTGCCTGGGAGGGCTTTTGGAGACATCGTATCACAGGTTTTTTTCATGAAGACTTCAGGAAACTGGTTAGAATTATAAAAGCAATTCACCCAGAGTTTTCACCCAGGAAGGGCTATGCTTTCATCTGATTTCAAATTTCAATTTCAAACCGTTTAGAAGGTTTTTGTTCCACCTCCTCAGCCTTTTGCCTGGTGACCAATGGCAGTACATAAGCATGAATGCTGTCTCTATGAAGCACAGTCTTCTTTCCATTCACGAATCATTATTTTATATTCTTAAAGAAAAACAATTCACTTGCATGTCTCAATTTCTTGCATATGGCAAGTTCTTTCAAGCCTTTGTGAGTGAATGAGGGTATGGATTAAAGGGGACTGAACCAGAGGGAGGGCAAAGGAGGAGGAGGTGGGGTTATCTAATTTACATGGAAGCAGCAAGGTGACAACTGCATAAAAGACTCACCTCTGTAAGTAGCTCCCTGTCTTAAGCAGCTACTTATAGTGTCCCAAATTCTTCAGAATAATTTTGTTTGATCTTTTGTTAAAGACCACCTCTACAAAGCAACTTATTTTCCTATTCCCAAAGATAGAGGGTTGAGACAGGTTTTTCTGTTGCTATATATTAAAAATGGATCAAATCATGTGGTTTCTGTGTAGTACCAAGGGATCCTTAGTAATATAAAAGTGGAGTAGAAGATAGAGTTACAATTTCTGACTCAAGGATTACCTTACCTCTCTGTGATTACCACCATCTTGAGTGACATTATTTCTTGAATTCTCTACTTCTAAAAGAAGATTAAACAGTCAGAGCACTCCTGTCTGGGAGAAAGGATGTTTTAGGGGGGATGTTAGTAAAGGAAACTTTGATTTGTGATCTGCATGCATTTCAAGTTGGTATGCCTAAACTGTATAAATTATTTAGGGTGACATGTCAATGAGAGGGACACTTCCATGCCTAGATGCTTGAGGGGACAAAAGAACTATTTGTCACACATTGCTGAGATAAATATTATTAAGATGATTTTTCTCTTCCAAGTCTTCCATGCCCATTTGTGGGGACAGAGCCCCAAAAAAGCAGTTTCCAGGCTCTCGGCCTCACATAGAAAGGTGCTGGCTCAGGTAGTAAATGGCCATCGACTGTGATCAAATGGCCATCAGCTGTGGCTAGTTGGCCGTCAGCTGTAACCAGTGAGCCATTGGGGCACTAATATAACTGCCGTGGCTAGGCTAGCAGATAAAAGGGGGAGCTAACAAGGAGATGGTGGCTGAGCCTGCAAGCGGCGCAGTGAGGGTTGAGAATTGTGTGGCTCCTGTTTCCTGTGTCTCCAACCCAGCCGCCAGTGAGAGTATAGTGGTATGACCCCCCTACCTATGGCTCCGTGGGTGTTCCTTTTTGGCCTCACCATGTCCTGCGTTCTTATGTGGGGAGTGGGACCAGAGACCGAGCCGGACGCCCCGCACGACACTTGGCGTAGTCGGCAGGATCCCCCGCACTACACATGGCGCAGCGAGCAGGGTCTGGTGCCGGCCAAAGCCCTCTGAAGGGCGGTAGAGCAGTTTGTGCGTAGGAACACTCAGTTGCAGGAAGACCAGGAGGAGCAGCTGCCTGAGAGCTGGATCCCCGTGGAGGGGTGGGAAGACGTGGACGGTTCCCCAACCAGCAGAGGCCGAAGAAAGCGAAGGTTGTTGCGGCCCCGTGGGCTGGGAAGTGCTTGCTGAGACAGCCCGGATGCAGGACTTGTAGTCCCAGGAGGAAACGCTTGCTGAGTCCTCCGTGGGAGCTGAGGGTGAGGTCAAGGTCATCCCTCACCCCCAGGACAGCCCTGACGAATGACTATGGACTATGGGGAATTGCCTTCCATCCCTAATTTAATGGACAGCTTGACTATTTGTTTGGGAACATACCACTATGTAGTGGAACTGGCAGATGTTTGCTATTGTGTCTTGACCAGCTGCCATCGAGAATATGTAAGCACCTTGACTGTGAGCCGCTGTTGTTTCAGCACAGTACCCTGAGAGGCCCAGAGAGAGTGGCACTGCCCTGAGAACCCTGGCTGTGTCCAGAGAGAGTGGCAGTGCCCTGAGAGCCCTGGCTGTGTCCAGGAAGTCTGGCTGAGCCCAGAGAGAGTGGCAGTGCCCTGAGAAACCCTGGCTGTGCCCGGGGAGACTAGTGGTACCCTAAGAAGTCCAGGAAGTCTGGCTGTGCCCAGAAGTACGGGTTGTGCCCTGAGAAACCCTGGCTGTGCCCGGGGAGACTAGTGGTATCCTAAGAAGTCCAGGAAGTCTGGCTGTGCCCAGAAGTACTGGTGGTGCCCTGAGAAACCCTGGCTGTGACCAGAGAGCTTGGCTGTGTCCAGGAAATAGCATTCACCTCCAGGCTCCTGTCACAGGGCCCCTCGCGGAAGACGCTTGTCGCGTAGATTGTGAGGCGAGACCCTGTAGGGGTGGAGTGTGGGGACAGAGCCCCAAAAAGCAGTTTCCAGGCTCTCGGCCTCACATAGAAAGATGCTGGCTCAGGTAGTAAATGGCCGTCGACTGTGATCAAATGGCCATCAGCTGTGGCTAGTTGGCCGTCAGCTGTAACCAGTGAGCCATTAGCCATGAATATAACTGCCGTGGCTAGGCTAGTAGCAAAAAAGAAAAAAGGGGGAGCTAGCAAGAAGATGGTGGCTGAGCCTGCAAGCGGCACAGTGAGGGTTGAGAATTGTGTGGCTCCTGGTTCCTGTGTCTCCAACCCAGCCGCCAGTGAGAGTATAGTGGTGTGACTCCCCTACCTATGGCTCCGTGGGTGTTTCTTTTTGGCCTCACCATGTCCTGCGTTTTTATGTGGGGAGCGGGAGCGGAGACCCCGCCGGACGCCCCGCATGACACTTGGCGTAGTCCGCAGGATCCCCTGCACTACACCATTGTTCTGTCAAATTGAGAAGAGAATATCTGCCATACTATAAAATATATTTTTATGAATGGCACATTATATTTCTGTGGGAAAGTATTCTGCACTCTTCTCTTCATATGAGCATATGAGCATATGAGGTGTATTTGATATGATGAAAGAGTGATTCTCAGTACGGTTATCACCCAGAGCTACACCTGTTACTTATCTAAGCTCCGTTCGGCTCCAGTGTGACTAAGCAAAAAAGCACCCGACCTAATTAGATTTTTTATGTTTTTTTTCTAACATCAAAGTCCGTGTCATAACTATACTTGCCCTTTTCTTCCTCAAGTTACTTCAAGTGGCCCGGTTTATCGTTTGCAAACTCTAAGGACGCCTACTATCTGGGAAAGCATTGAATGGCCTTTCTTATCCAGTTTAAAGCATGGAGGAGGACACATTTCCAGCAGTCCTTCCCACCCATCTCTAACTTGGGTAAACTCACCATTTATAAGCCATTTAGTTTTCAAGTATTATCACCTGACCAAATTTAATAGCATGAAGGAGGAAGACAACCAACACCTGAGAAATCTTTTCCTTTGCTAAGGATGGGGATAGAGGATAAGAAGCCATCCTTGTGTTTTGATGCCACAGACAGGGTTCAAATAATGCTGAACAAGCAGGACAGGATCTTGAATCCATCAATATTTAAGGACGTCCCTGTGGTACCAGTATTCAATTTGCTAAAGAGGAAAGCTGGCCCGGGAATTTGGAGGTACAGTGGGGAAGGTAAGAGGGCTGGGTATGCCTGTAGGCAGGAGAGTGTGACATTGGTGGCTCACCACTCAAGTGCCGCATCTTTCAAGTCCTGCGTAAAACTCTAGCAACCGGTCGCTTTTTTGTAATAAATTGTGGCCATTGACATGAATTCAAACTGCAATTTTTCTAACATCTGACCAAGTTTGTCAGAGGATAATTATTTACCATTCTGATGAGTCTGGGCGGTCCACTAATTAATTCTTCAATGGGATGCTTGCCATCCTTGTTGTTCCTTAATACTGCATACTGAGTGTTGTGCACAACCGGCACTGGCACAGGGCCCACCTTAATGATTATACACGTTGAACATTTGGTGCCAAGTGCTGTTTAATTCAGTGTCCCTGAGGTCAAGGAGGAAGGGCTTCTGCTGTGCTATGTATTTAAAATTTTTAGAAAAAGAATAGTGGAAATGTGGTTTTACATTTAAATAATTCCTAGCCCAGTAAATATTGTAAAATAATCACAACTAGGTATAAATATATTAACAAATCTGGCAATTAGTGTTAAATGCATTGATTGGACTGAGAATTTGGTAACATATTTAACATTGCTATCAGTAAACATGATCACAACACTTAAGAAATTATCTGTGACTCTTTCCAGACCAGGACATAGGAAACAAATAAATGAAGTGCAAGGTCATAACACCTTACTAATAATGAAAATAAATGAGAAATCAAGTGAACATATTATAAGCAAGTCTTTCTTAAAAGATGGTGCTGAAAATGATATGAATCAGATTTGCCTACTAGCACAGGGCTAATTAAAATATGTTTAATTGATAAAGATTGTTGATTAGTTATGTTTTCTTGTAATCTCTGCTAGAAAGCTCAGACCTGGAGGTATATTATTCAGTTTCATTTTCAATACACTGCCTTTTTAAAAATTCCAACTTATATTATTTTATGTTAAACTGCATTGGGGATGCAAGTTATGAGCAATATTTCACTTAGGACAGACACCCAATTAAGTTGACCTTGTCATTAAGAGAATCATGTGTTTCATTGCTGAATTTAAAGCTTTGATAATCATTTTAATGGTGCTTCAAAATGACCAGAAATCTCTAGCAATAGGGATTACAAATTCTCACATTTCCCCAGGCAAATAAAGGACAAGACAGGCCACCTAGTCATGTTCCAAAAGGCTTTTTCCCTTCTTTATCAGATAAGTATTTATGGCAGACAAGCTACCTCTAGGCTTTATCGATGATGATGATAAACTGAGAAGGAATGACAGCTGAAGGAGAGACGAAAACCACGAAGGCGAGCGTGAACTGTCTTCTGGGGCATTTGGGTGCTTCAGAGACCCTGCACAGCATCCCCCAGAGTGTGGGGGTGGGGAGACGAGGAGGAGTGTGTGGACTGACTTCTGAATAACCACTCAGTTTGAAAAATTCCAGGACGTTGAAGAAAGCTAAGGGACTCTTAATTTCCACATCTGACATTTTCTAAAAATTGAGCCATATTTATACTTCAGATAGTTCTTGGGCATTATTATTCCTGTCCCTTTTTGTAATGCCGTCATTTTTGTACATTACTACAGTAACATGAACGTGGGCCATGTAGTACTAGGATTCATGCTGATCTGCCATGGAACACCAATTCCTTTGCAGATGCTTTCTCCCTCTGCCATGTTCTATTAGAGTCAAGGTTGGCTGTAAAATGTGTACAAGACGGTTTACCTTCCACAACTAAAAGTTGGCTGACCTAATCTCTTCCGAGTCCGCTAAGTCAGAACCTGGAATTTTCATTCTATTTCAACTCAAGAATAAGTTAATGTCATATTTGTGGTTTCACCAACATTTAAAAAAAAATCATTGCTCTGGTTTATTTTCTGAAAACAAACAAACAAACAAACACACACACACACAAAAAAAAAACCTGAAATAGGAAAAAGTTTCAATGCCTTTCAGTTCTCGATTTTCATGGTCGGTGTGTGACAAATAGTGTCAAGGAGATCTCACCAGTGTGCTAATGTGGATTTTTGTTGCCCTCTTATTCCTAGGCATTGTCACCTATAAACTTTATTCAATATGTGTAATATCTTTATGCTTGCTTTCCCAATCCAAATCAAAATCTGGTTTACTTTGTTCATTGGAAACTTGTGGCTCTTAATCATAGACTTCCTGAGAGGGAGGCCAAGCAGGTACTTGCGAGGTGTGCACACACGCCCGCTATTTCTCTTTTCTCTACCAGACACTTTCAAGTGTTCTCTGCTCTTTTCAGAGAAGCGTCCTCCACCCATTTGCTAACCAGGATAATCCTTTCTCTCAACCACCCTACGATATGCTATGTTCAAATTCCACTTTACAGGTGTCAACAGTGATTGCAACAACCATTATCCTTACCCAATGTGTTTCTCTACAGTTAGATTTCTATTTGTGTGTTCAATGAATCCTTAAGCATTACGTTACAAGACCAGTGGTCTCCAAACTGATTTTCCTCATAAACCACATGGGTGCTAGATCTTTTGATCATGCATTTACCCCACAACTATGCATATTCATTTATTTCATAAACTATATGCATACAGAACTATACTATACATTTCATATATTGTAAATACAATATATATATTGTATTAACAATTTAGTAATAATATAGTAGTAGAAATATGCACATTATATGTTAAAAACTAGTATATTTATACAAACTAGTCTAAAATAGTATCTAGCATATTATAAAATAGTATAGTTTACAATATAATGGACCATATACACAAAATATAGGAAACAAAAAACATGATAATAGTGTAAAGGTAAATATAAATACAAGGCTGACTGTTGTTCTTCCAAACTTAACTGACTGTCTTGTATGACATCCTGGTTTACCATCACCTTTGACAAATGCTGCTGTATTCTAGCAGAGAACTTTAATGGAATTGTTACTACAACAAAAATATAATTTAAAATTATTTTACACTATGTGACTTGCTGACTTATTCTTTGACTTCACTTAGCAGTCCTTAAGATAATATTGGAAGTAATTTGCATCTCCTGATGGGGTACCTGTGAAGTAGTGAATAGAATAGCTTGAGTAGTAATGGAAAACTGGCTTGAGATTAAAATTTTGCTCTGAATAGACTTAAAAGTAAATAATTTACAAGTGGTTGATTGTGACTTTATGGGGAAAAAAATGGAGACATAAGGACTTAAGCATCTTTCTAAGATTCATGGAGTGAGTGCCTATGGCAAAAGAAGGAACAGGAAAACAAAAGTCCCCAAGCCTCTGTATTCGGCAGTTACTTTGGTACTTTTGACACTTACAATTTCTACTAATGAACAAAAATACACCTACAGCCCTGTACACTTACGCAGACATTTTAAAATAGTATAATAAGGTCGCTATCAGTCAAAGCCATTAGTCGTAGCCTTCTATGTAAATCACTTGTGTTCAAAATTCTTCTCCTTTAGATAACCTTTCACAAAGAAATATATGGTCAAGAATGAGAATTTATATTTGTTTCTCCAGTTGGCATTTTAAAGTATTTTAATTGACACAGAACATTGACCAACATCTAAGTTAATGTTGATTGACAATCTCTCTTTTAACATTACCTATACCTTGGGCACACATACATTTTCTTCCATGCCCTAATATCATTTCAAAAGTCTTTTCATTTTGGTCTGTGCAAACTCAGGAGTTTAAAAAACATTTATGGGCTTTTAATATTTTTAAAAATGTAGTTAATCCTTTTGAGAATTTGATGAAAACTATTGTCTCTCTCCCCCGGGAAATGAACATACTTACCAAAATGATACCATGTTAAGACCCCTGTTCTAGTATGATTATAGTATACACACACACACACACACACACACACACACACACACACACAATAAAACTTCTTTCACATTCCTCATTTCACAGGAAAATTATTTTTAGTAAAGTAATATACAAAGTGCGGTTTAATATTTTCCTATGAACTTCACACATGAAATTGTAGATGTGCCTCTGAGATTACAGCTTAAAACCACAGGATAAAGCAAGAGTAAGGAGGGATGCAAAATAAGGGGCGATGTTCCCCTACTATGATTGACATTTTCGTGATTTGGGGATGGCCAAGTCAATGATTGTGACAAGAGAATTCCCAAAACGTTGGGACTTATTTTAGAGTTTGATGGATGGAGTCT
Source organism: Rhinolophus ferrumequinum (assembly GCF_004115265.2). Lineage (NCBI taxonomy): Eukaryota > Metazoa > Chordata > Mammalia > Chiroptera > Rhinolophidae > Rhinolophus > Rhinolophus ferrumequinum. The sequence goes on from NC_046291.1 coordinate 64,563,329, forward strand.
GGGCTGTAAGTCTCAAGCATTTCTGGTGGTCTGTCAAGATCATTTGCCATGCTTGTAAAAAGATAGCTGGGCCTCAAGAGTTCAGGGTTGATGTCAGAAATAGGGAATGGGAGAATGGAGGTCAAGAATTAGTACAACTGGCAACCGGGAAAGAAGAAGGGAAATCTTTAATAAATCAGGAACTAGAAAAATCCCATGAACTGGAAAGAGTTCTATTTGCCAAAACATGCAGTGGCTGGCCCAGTTGTTTGAGAGGAAAAACTAGGACTTCCCTACTTGGTCTGACTGAGCCTAAAGGAATTGTCCCCACTTGTTAATAAGTATGTCAGCCTTGACAAAGATTGCAGCATTTACTAGGGTAGTACAGAATTTAAATTTTACTGAGCTGATATATAAAGAATGCTTGGGAATTACATTACCTTAAACATTCAGAGACAATCTCAGAATTCCTTCAGTCTTTATTGAAAATTGCTCCAATATTTTCATTGTTTTATTGAGTCTCTTCTCACAAATAATTACATATTATTTTGTCACATCCTGGGAATATTTGTAAACACTAAGTGCTTTTAAACACTTTCCTGCCCCGATACCTTTGCACATGTGCATTCTCTGCACTCTGCTTTTCTGATATTTTTATGGTCCCCTCCCTCATCACTTTAGGATTTTACTTAAATGATATACTTTCTATGAGGTCACCTCTGACCATCCTATTTAAAATTATGATTGTTCTCTAAGATTCCTTATCCCTTTGCGAAGCTTTAAATTTTTAAATTATTTATCATGATATAACATTAATAATATCTTTTTTATTTTTCATGTTTACTCTCTGTCTCCTCCCAATATAATATACTCTTTATGATGGAAGAATAGAGTGTGTAGAACAATGCCCATATGAGACACTTGATAAATATTTATTGAATGAATCCATGAGTGATGAAAAAAAAAATTTCATTTATTCATCCAACAAATATTTATGCAGTACCTTTTATGTACCGGTCACCAGAGTGATCACTTGGGATATGATAGTGAAAAAAATAGTGGTCTCTGCTATGAAGGAGCTTATAGTATGAGGTCAAACAATTAAGTTCAAGAACTCATCCTAGAAAAAATGCTACATACCTCATATCTGAATATCACTATGGTCACCTTCGAAGTATCCCCCTTGGGAAGCTATGCACTGACACCAGTGCCTAGTCTACCCTTCAAAGCAATTTTGGAACTCTTTTTCTGGAAGGGCCATCAGAGCTGTCATCGTATTACCCTTGATGTCCTGAATGTCATCAAAATGTCTTCCTTTCAATATTTCCTTTATCTTTGGGTAAAGAAAGAAGTCATTGGTGGCCAGGTCAGGTGAGTAGGGAACGTGTTCCAATACAGTTATTTGTTTACTGGCTAAAAGCTCCCTGGTGCATTGTCATGATGCAAGAGCCATGAATTATTGGCGAAAAGTTCAGGTCATCTAACTTTTTCACACAGCATTTTCAGCACTTCCAAATAGTAAACTTGGTTAACTGTTTGTCCAGTTGGTACAAATTCATAGTGAGTAATCCCTCTGATATCAAAAAGGTTAGCAACATCGTTGCGACAAGTTCACGAAGTTAATATCAGACCTTGTATATCCAAGAAGACAGACCCATAGGTAAATAAATATAACACAATGATATCAAGCTATAACGTACTGAGAGTTTGAAGAAGAGAGGCCTGTTAACTCTTCCTGGGGTAGTCAGAGGCTGCTGAGAGGTTGATTTTTGAGCTGTATTGTTAAGGATGCGTGGGAATTCACTAGGGAGAGAGGGTAGGAAAGGTAGGACAGATTTCATTTAGTGTGCAGGAAGATGTGGTTATAATCAAAGAGGCTGCTGTTGGGGCGATCTTTTCAGGCATGTGAATGCACATGGAGAGAAAGAATGACTGTCAGCCCTTTCACACTGAGTACCTCTGAAGATCATCCTTGGCTAGCAACAGGCACTGCTGGGTACAATATTTCTATCTTTGTGGTCTTCTTTGCCTCTTAGCCAGTATTATGCTTTTGCTAAAAAAAAGCCACCTCATCCCTGATTGTTTTATGCCAAGTTGGTGTGTTGCCTGTGATTGTTTCCCAGCATTCCACAGCTTGACATTTGCTTTAGTGTATCCTTATGGTGTTTCTTATGCCTGCCCTGCTTTCAGGCTACATATGTTGTACCATTTTACACTTGGAGACCTTCCAAAATATGTGAGAGAGAATGAGACCAAAGTGGTTGCCTTTAAACCAGAAGCGGGTAGAAAGGCAAAGAATCCTGGATTCCCAGAATCAAAGAGTTGAAACAGACTTGAGAAGTCTACTAGTCAATTTTTTGGACTCATGGCAGGTTTGCAGAAAAGCCAGTTCAAGAATACCACTAACATTTGCTCATATATGACTAAATAAACTTTTAGGTTAATTTTAAGGAACAGTTGACTATTAGAAATTAAACATTGAATGCACAACCTTGACTGCTTAGAATAATGCAAGTTTCCATTTTTGGTAATGTATTTATTCATGCAAATGACAGGTCCTGTCATGTTAAAAAATGAAATAAGTTTATTAATGGGCTTCCATTTCCTGGCATAAGTAACCAAACTGTTAAGAAATTGAAACCACTTTTGCTGTTTTTTAAAACATGACGTTTGGGAGGAATTCATCTTTGTGAGGTCAGTTATTGAAATGGAATTCTTTTATCTTCACATTGATACTGACCTTTCAGAATCCAGAGTGCTAACCATTACATGGTGGAACCCTGATACTGACCTTTCAGAGTGATGCACACAGTTGGTACTGGTTATAAAGTAACCATTTGTAAATTAATCAACATCCAACTCTGTAACTGGGGCCTTATCATAGTCTATACTCTAAGAAGAGTCACTCACAAGGAGTACAGAATATAGTAATGGCAAAAATTAAAGAGAAATTATTGGAGACTTATCAAGACAGGAATCATTCAACAAATACAGAACATACTAACTATTACATACCATGAAAATATGTCATGACCTAACTCCTTAAACAGTTCTTATGCTAATTCAGGAGATTACACAAGCACACCTGAATATAGCCCATGGAACATGCTGAATATTCTGACACTGAATGTGACAATAGTGTTACTGAGCATTATTAACAAGCGGTATATTGGCAAGTACTCTAGAATATAGTGGTTGGAAAAATTGTAATGGGTTGAAGTAGACAGAGGAGATACCCAGGATAGAAGTGGAACCTGAGATAGGCTTGCAGGGTAAGTTTTGTATGGCTAGAGAGAAAAAGCACAAGAGCATCTTGATTAGGAAACAAAACAAAACGGAATCATGAGTCATGTGCAAAATGTTCAAGATGAGAGCACACATGGCCAAATTGGAAGATTCCGGTTGGAGGGTTTGAGAGGCCAGGATATATTTGGAGTTTCCAGATTACAATCTGGATTTTATTCTTTCGCAAATGCAGAGCTATAGAAGACTCTGATCAGAGGACAAGCAAGATGAAAGCAGTGCTTTAAAGAAAGGAAATATGAGTCTTAGTCCTTCAAGTATTAACAAGACACGAGATTAAAGAATTGGTCAATAATGTATGGGAGGATCACGTAATACTGTCAGAGCAGTGGTAAAGAAAGACAGTTTTGGAGAAATAAGAGCTGAGTTTGAATTCCGGCATAATCACAATCTAGCTGTGACCTTGGATAAGTTAGTTAACTTTTTAGTGCTTCTTTTGTCTCATCTATAGTTATGAACATTGACAGGGATGATCTTGGGACTTTGTAGATGAGCTGATATACATAAAGTTTTCAGAACAGCTCACAGTAAGAGTTTAATGAATGATACCTCTTTTTATTGTTAGAGAACAGTGATAAATAGCTTTCATGCAGAGATTATTGATCAGATTTCTATACATCTCTGAAATGGAAATAATGATGATACCTACATTACAAGGGTACAGTCAAGGTCAAATGAAATCATTCCTGCAAAGGTGTATATAGCACAGAGTAAGCATTAATAATTATTACTTGGCTAATTCATGGCTCCCACCCCCAGGCTGCAATTTAAATCTGATATCTTTAAATTCAGAGGTATTTGTTTGGTAAAACTGTTTGGGAGAAGTCCCTGTGGTCTCTGGCCTCAGAAGTCAGACTCAGATCAAATACTTTATTTGGGTTTCCTGTAAAATCCTGAAGACACAAAGACATGAAGGAAAAGTCTTTGTTTGGGGAAACTTGATACTTTTCTGTGATTGCCAAAACAAACTCATTTGGACAAATAAAAACTGATTTGGAAATTTTAAAATAAAGATTGCAAACCAAACAGGATGTAGCTTGGTTAGGGAGGAAATGATTCACTGGATTAACGGAATGAGAGAGCTCTATTTGTGCAAAACTTAAACAATTACAAAGTTCTTTCTTCAATACTTAGTGCTGCTGTTGCTGCCCAGCTCTGGACTATTTTAGGTGGAAAATAAGAAGCAGGGGGAGGAAAACACAAATATTCTCTGTGTGTGTGTGTGTGTGTGTGTGTGTGTGCGCGTGTGTGCGCGCGCGTGCACTCGTGCGCACGCACACACATATACTTAGTGCCTTTGCTGGCTATCAACTTTTCTTACAACTTTGTGCTTCCAAATGACTTTTACATTTTAGTGTGTTTTTGGCAGAGGAAAGATCTCCTCACTTTGAATAAAAGGTAGTGAGATCAATGCAACTAACTAGAAACTGTCTAAAAGTAAAAGGCTACTGTTAAAGAACTCTCTCCTTTTTCCTTTTCCTATAAAAGGGAGGTTAGAGAGTGGCATGTGGCTAGAGGAGTTGCAGCCACATGATGGAGGACGGGAGAGCTGTCACCTGCTTTGCTACGCAGGGTGCCCAGCTTAACCCATCTTTCTTTGGCAACTGTGCCCCAGTGAGAAAAGCTAGCAGTCCATATGTTGAGTAGGCACCAGGCCATTTTGACAGGCGTGAGTGTCGGCAAGAAAGGGACCATGTATGAGCATCAAATGTGTTTGTTGTGGGAAGGATTCTAGGCCAGGAATATTAAAATAACTGTCTGTCCTTAGCTCTAGCACATATGGTTAAGGAGATATGCTATGATGACTCACATTAACGTTGGAAAAAATATATTTAGAACACACAACCATGCTAAGTTAAGTTTCTGGTGTTGATAAATCAAGTCTGGAATCTTCACAAAGGAAGGTTTTAGAGAGACATACATAACAGTAATAGACTCTTTTCTATTTATCAAATAGAATTGACTAAAGACTAAATTCACACACAATTTTAGTTCCATTGAAGTGATGAACAGACCGAAGGATCCTGTAAAATTTTTGCTGAGAGGTCCTCAGATATTTCTAACACTGCTTAAAAAATAAATGGGATAGAATGGGTTCTTTAAATATTTCAATTCCAAAGAAATTAAATTAATTTTAGCAATGTTGATTCAACTATTTTCCTGCTACAGGGACCATTTGTTTTAAATCATTAATGTGTTTTAAATGACATTGTCCTGACATTTGGTGTGATTAAATTAAGGGAATTAGTATAAAGTAATTTTATCTCTGCTTAGCTTTCTAAATGAATTATACATCTTCCTACATAGAAAAAAGGAATTATTGAGCTGTTTTTATACTTCTAGCCATTTGTATATGTATGTTTGTTGGCTGTATAAATGGTTGGGCACGGACCTCTTCAAATTCACAATTTGACCCTTCATAGTTTCTACAAGGTTTGCTTCACTCCTTGGAAAGGCAGAAACACATGGTGCAAAGGATACAGGACATAGAGTCCAAAGAGATATATGTACAATTTGACAGTTGTCTACATGGTGTTTAGACTTATCCCTATGTGCACACATACACTTGTTCCCCTTCCAAACCCACACAATTTTGCCAAAGGAGCTAAGGGAGGCACATGTAGTTTTCCCTAGCTCTTGTAATTTGGCCTCCTAGGGAAAGGCACTGATAACAATCTAAATATATATTCGGGGGCATCTCACTAAGGAGTGCATTGTTGCCTAAGAAGATGTTTCTCAAAGATGAGAAACATCTTTTCACATACTATATACTTTTCTTACATATTATATTTATCATTTATTGACGGCTTCCCCTAAAACATAATCCAAGCGGAAGGATTTTGTGCCTGCTTTTATCATTATTATTATTAATTATTATTACTGTGTCCCAAGCACCTACGGAGAACAATGCCTGGCACATACTGGTAACTCAATAAATGTTTTGTGGAATGAATGAATCAACAAACAAGGCTTTTCTCTAGTGAAGGCTGAAAGGCAGATGCCTGGGCTCTTTTCAGTGTCAGGACAAGGGCAGTGACCACTCTGATCTCCATCAGCAGTGTCCATTCTTAAACAAAAATATCATGTTTAATATGGCCCATTTAATCGTTTTGTATAAAGTGTGACTCAAAGTATATTTAGAAAACTTTAATATTGATATTGCTCTGTAACATACACAGTAAGTTAAAAAAGAGTGTGCTTGCTTTGCAAACATAGCCTTGTGGCAAAGCTCCCAGCTTCCTCTTCCAACCAGATGGCCTCCCCTAAGCCCTACCCTTCATAGAATTCTGGAAGTGGAGCTGGCCCTACCCCAGATCCAAATCAGGGTCTCTGCAGTAGGACCGAGAATCAGCATTTTCACAAGCTGTCCAGGTGAGTCTTATGTAACACTAAGGTCCATGAACACACAGCTCTGGAATGTCCTTTTTTTACATGGATTCTTTACTCCTGTTCTCATCCATGGCTCTTACGACACTCACCAATTTCCCAGTAATAGCCACAAATCCCAGTTTTATGGTTGTCTGTAATGAAGGAGCAATTACATCATAAGCTTGGAGTGCACAATAAATAAGGAACTGGATGTTACTTTGCAGACTTCCAGTTTTGCACAAACTGTAGAGCTGTCTCTGGGAAACAAAATAAAAACAAAATACGTAAAACGAACTTTTCCCCCTTCCTGGAATACACATAGACAGGGTCTCCACAGGTACATACGGTGTCTTAATGCAAATTAGGGAAAAATGCTTCCCCGCAGTGGACAAAATCTGAAAATGTGTTCCCTTCTGGGCATATCAATTACAAAAAGGTGTCTGTGTCTTAAGTTGACTCAGGCTGGCTGAGAGGACCTGTGGCCATATTTCCCAATGCTCTGGTGTCCTCTTGGCTGGTGCCTTATGTAAAGTGCAGTGGCTCAACTTCTCAATTTTATGGCTTGAAGTTCCTGACAGCAGGGATAAAAAGCTGGTCTCTAGTGATGGGACAGCAGTGACATAAAAGAGCAAATGCTTAGGGGGGTCACCAATGGTCTGCTGGGTCTAGAGTTGGAGTCTTATCTTTGCTGTACAGGAAGATTTCCTGTTGTAACTAGTACTCTTTGATGAAACGTAATAAATCTCCTGTTTCTCAAATGACCAGAAGTTGTGATTATTTCTCTTGCGTTTGAAAAACCCATAAAGAGGAAAGTTCATTTACATGGTACTGAGGGGCGGGACAAGCTCACATAATTGGAACAGAATAAAAATCCCTTGGCACCTGGACAAAAGATTAGAAAGAAAATGCTAACTTTTGAGTAGAGTGGTCATTAGGAAGCCTAAACATGCGTATCTCTACATCTGCTACACACTAGCTACATGATGGGACAAATCGTATCACTAATCTAAAACTAACATCTATTTCTTGGGTGTTGTGGAATGATTTATATAATGCTTTGTAAATTGAAAAGTGTCAATGTTAGTGATTATTTTGGAAAGTTATATGTTACAAGTTAGGGACTTGATAGGTTTTTTTTAAATGCTTTTTGAAAGCCTATGTGTAAATTATATATATTTCAAAGAAACACATGTAAAACTTCTAGGAGGTGAATATTTGTGTCTCCTCTTTTTCTGAAATGACTGACTTCCTGAGAAGTAACTAAACTAAAAATATTTATGTAGTACTCTTACAATACAGTAATTGTGGCTAAATATAGAGGGTATCACAAAGAGTAGTCAGTCTGAATCCCTGCCAAGCTAGCAACAAAGATTATGGAAAGATTAAGGGATTCTTTTTTTATTTTTTTATTTTACTAATTAGATGTAAGAATCTCAATGGTCAAAAAGGGGTGTATTAACAAAAAAGACAGGAAAGATTTCAATTATTTATTGAAACAGGGAATGTGACGAGATGGGACTATTTATCAATCTTAAAGTTAGGAGTTCATTAGTGTATATTAGAATCATCTGTAGTTTCCTTTGAAATGGTGATCTTGGGCCCTAGCCCCAGAGATTCTGATTCAATAGATCAGGGAAGGGGGCCCTGAATCTGCGTTTTAATAAGTACCCAATACAGGCCAACTGAAGACCACACTTTGAGAAATCCTGAAGGAGGTGATCTCAAAGGTCAATCTGCACTTTAGCTTCCTTGAGTCATTTATTTATATTGAAAGTATTTTCCTGAACCTTTGTCAGGAATATGAGCAAAGCATTTTTTTGTAATGACTCACATAATTCTAGACAAGAGTATCTTCATGAAATCTGCTCCAGATTTCTCCTATACTTTCAAATTTGGAAAAAAAAAAAACAACCCTCTGATATTTGAACAACCATTCAATATCTCAGATGCTATAACTAATTGTTTGAAAAGTGATCCTGTTATGCCAAGAACCATTTGAGGCTTTTGAAAAATATATGCACAGAGTACAAATGTGTTATATTTGCAAGGAAACACTGTTGAGGGTACATCTGAAGTGAGAGCAATATAGCATTAAAACTTCTATATAGGTAACTTAAATTATTTTGTCAAAACCAGGGCTGCAATTAAAATCACCTGGAAACGTTAATCAACTATTTATATCTAAGTTCCAACCCAGACCAATGGAAAATGAATTTCTGGGGATGGGGAGGAAGCATAGATATGGTCTTTAAAAGCTCTGCCGAAAATTCTGTTCTACTAAAGCTGATTAAACTAAAAGATAATCATTAATACAGCTTCTAGTTTGATATCTCTTTCCTTTATTTTGCTTATGATTAAGAAAGTTTATTTGATTTCTGATCTCAGTTGAATGGGAGAGAAACAGCATTCATTTCATTGACAAATGTTTACAAATGTGATTTTTGACCTCATGGAACTTACTAATTAATAGAAATAAATATATCCTCCAACACAAGAAGGTATCAGCTACAATTCTTGGGCATATTAGTTGGAATGATGGGAAACTTACATTCACTGCCTATGTTTGAAAGTTAGTAACGTAGTAGAGGCTGTGTAGGTTCCTTTTATTAGATACTATGACTACATATGACCACAAGAAAGATGGTGGTAAGTGGGCCATAGCCATAGGAGCTAAATTCTTTGGTTTCCTATAGTCATAATGAACAGAATGAACAAATGTATTGAATGATTTAAAATTCTACAAATATTTATTAATCATATAATATATGAAAACTATAGTTTGTCATTTAGAATAATTTCACTATAAATATCAAAACCCCGTGATAATGATGTGATGATTTATTATCACACAAACTGAAAAGATGTTCTATGGATTCAAAGTGATTCAATAATTTCATGAAAAAACTCAGTTTTTTCTGACCCGCTGTGCTGTCTTAAGTATTGGCTTTATCCTGAGTCTGGTGCTCCTTGTAGTTGTAAACTCACCCTATAGGCCTTTTCCCAGCCAGCAGGCGCCACGGAGACCAATCTTTTATGTCAAGCTCAGAATACAAGCCTTTCCCTTTAGTCTGATTGGGCCAACTTATGTCACGTGCCTGCCTCTACATCAGTAGGAAACACAAGAAGAGAACCATTTGTGGATGCAGCAGAATCCATCTCTGAGCTGGGAATGAAGTCATCTTCCCTTTCATGATAGGAAGGGGTGCGTAGCTGAACAAAAGTAAGGTTCTGATAAAAAGAAAAAAGAAAGGAAGTGCAAACAGGCTAATATACCCAAAGTTTTCAGAATGATAAATGATGTGGATTTAAGTGAAAGACACATTTTAAATTGCCTTCTATAAACATATATACATTCGGCAGCTCCTATGCTTTTTCTAAATAAAACTAATTATGTATAAGTTTTATCAAAGAAGTCTTAGCTAATTACAAGTTACTCATGTAAAGAATGATTCGATTCACATCAAAGCAAGAGCTTTAAAGTCATATAATTGTACACAAAGAAGGGATATATATGCCACATTTCCCTGAAAATAAGATCTATCTATCTATCTATCTATCTATCTATCTATCTATCTATCTATCTATCTATCTATCTATCTATCTATCTATCTATCTATCAATCATCTATCTATCTCTATCTATCTATCTATCTATCTATCTATCTATCTATCTATCTATCTATCTATCTATTATCTATCTATATCTATCTATCATCTATATATGCCATATTTCCCTGAAAATAAGCCTTATATTAATTTTTGCTCCAAAAGATGCATTAGGGCTTATGTTCAGGGGGCGTCATCCTGAAAAATCATGCTAGGGCTTATTTTCCAGTTAGGTCTTATTTTCGGGGAAACACGAATATATATATATATATATATATATACACACACACACACCTTCCAGAGGATATCATGTACTTTTCAGAGTAAATCTGGATTTTTCTTCCAAGTTTATAAAAGAAACCTTTATATAGAATTGCTTGGGGTGGGTCTTTCGCAGTCAGAAGAGAGCGCATCTTCTCGTCCTTGAAATGCCTTTCCCAGTTCCAAGATCTTTATAGCTTGGAACAAATTCAAAGATTAATTTGAATATAGCATACTTCTTAATTTAGTGTAATGGTGAAGACTTCAGATGCTAGAGGCAGGCAGCCTTTGTTTAAATCCTACCCTGCCTCCACACATCCCTTTACTATTTGTGGGATCGTAGTATATGTTCATCAGCTGAACTGGGCCTATTTCCTAATGTGTAGGGTAGAGTTAAAAACAGAATTTCTTTCCTAGGATTGCTTTAGTGATTAAAAGTATTAGAACGAGAATTGTGCCTATTATTTGCTAAGAGCTCAACAAATATTAGCTAATATTATTAATTTCCTAAATAATCTATGAAGGTTTATTTATTATTAAAATGATCATGAAAATTGTACTAATGTGAACAGTTAGCACTTATTAAGTTCCTACTATGTGCTAGAAACTATGTAAGTCTGTAACTCAGGTAAACGGCACATTACCTGCTTAGACCAACTGCATGAGGCGAGTATTATTATCACCGTTGCACAAACTGAAGTTGAGAGAGTTTCTCGAGTTCCCACAGCTAGTAGATGGTTGAGCCAAGATTTTAGCTCATGGCTTCTCTCACTAAAGGCCTCTACTCTTTCCCTGTTCCATAAAGTAAAGTTATTTTCTCACCATCTTATAGTCTTGTAGACTTTTACTGATTTTTTTTTTTTTTTTTAAGAATCTGAGCTCCATTTAATTTTTTTTCCAAACTATTTAAAGCACCTTTAAATTAAATAATGGGAAGTAAAGCTGTAGGTCAACTCTACAACTTGACAGGTGAGGCCAAATCCGACCTACAGATGTGTATATTTGGCTTATACAGTGTTTACATTTGTCTGAATTAATTGCCAACATTTAAAATTGGGAGATTTCACATAACAATAAAGTTTTCTGGCTTCTGGAACTTCTGGCAACTCTGGTTCCCTGTGTTTACTTAAAAAAACATTGCACTGCAGCTATGTGGGGGTAGCCTCCTTTTAGACTGGACATACACTCTAGTTTCACCATTCCCACTTGTCCACTCATTTTAGTTGCAGACCTCTCCCGGGAGGCATTTTGATTTGCGATCTAGCCACAGGTATTAAAAGTGATTTTTCAGTATGGCTTATTTTTATTTTTATTTTTTTGGAGAAAAATAATTGAATTAACTTTCTGCTTACTTTTCTTAGTGCAAAGTTAAATATATTGTTGTCAGCAGAAGTCTGTTTCCCCACTTTGATATCAGAGCTGATGTACACTTCAGAAATGTGAGTTTCAGAAAAGATCTTCAAAAGGGGATACTGTCATGCCCTCTGCTTGCTGAATAAAGGGCTTTCTGATTCTGGATTGAACAAGGATAAACAACCAGCCTTAGAAACAGGTCCCTAAAACAGCACATTTCCTTGACGTCAGATCAGGTTTTCAAGCCATTAGGTCCTTGATTCAGCTAGTATTTAAGATCTTAACACATGAATCATTCACAGAGTGAAGGAAAGAGCCTGCGGAATGTCTTCCTCTGGGGCAGGCATATGGATGAGATGTGGTATTGGAAGGTGTCCAAAACTCAGATTTCCAGAGAGCTTGGCAAGAATATGGAGAGAGGGATTAAGAAGTAGGAGGTTCTTTTAAAGCTTAAAGCATCTGTGCCAGTGGGACAAAAACACTGTTGCTTTTATATTCTTAGCCCCTAACTAAGGAAGTTCTGCGGTTGTTTATTCTAGAAATATAGGTGTGCCTCCTTTTAGGGAAATTATAAATGCAAAAATCCACACTTACAAAGAAAGATTGGGGATTTATGTCACAGAACACTGTTATTTACTGAATGATTCTCCCCCCTGCCCCGTGGACTTTTTAATTTTATTTTATTTTATTATTTTATTTTATGTAGTAATAAGCTTCCCTGGGATATTTATGTCATAGCTGTAGTTATAAAAATTATAAGCAGATGAGAAAATGAGGGCTTAAAGAAGTTGCCAAGTTTTCACAGTCTTCCTGGGTTTAACTGGTTGGAGTGTACAAATCAAACACGTTGTCGTATTCTCGTACACTTCGGTTCCCATAACTTTACAGTGCACTGTCTTTTCACAAAATATGTTCACCAAAACTAAGGATTTGTAATTAAGAATCTGAATACATGTTCACATGAAATTAAGCAAGTACCAGTCTATGTAGTAAAGCTCTTTTAACATAAAAGGAAAGGAAGAAGATACTTGAGAATTACTAGTAACATTTTGCCACCTTTATTCATTGAATTGTTGGGAAGTCATTCAAATAAATAGCAGATGTGGAAAGGAAAATAACAACAAGTAAATGGAAAAATCCACAGTATCTTTCAAACATTTTCCAGAAGACTGAACTTTTGTGTACTCTTTGTTGTTTGAAAATGTGCTCATTTGTTTAGATACTGATTCATAATGAGACAAGCGATATCCGTGCCAGTCTATGAGTGTCCTTTTAAATCCAGGAAAATAAAACAAAAAGGAAATTTTACATGAAATAGTCTTTTGGTTTTCATCTACTACTGTAGCATCTTCCATAAAGAGCATCTCTGAAGTGGAAGAAAAGCTTTTAATAATTGCCTACTTTTTGTAGTATAACCTATTCAATTGCTTCCGAAGTTTGAGGAGGCAAAAGCTTATGTGAACTCTTAATCAAATTATAGTTTAATAGAAATCAAAAGCTACTTGAATTGTTTATTCTTAAATTAAAAAAATTATTTTTAAAAAGTTAGTTGGTAAAGGGGACAGGGTTTATGACTAGGAATTCTTTCAGGCATGGCCACTTAATGGTGATCACGCTTATGCCTGAGGAGTAGGAGAAAGAATAGAAAGCATGAGCTGGTGATAAATAATTCTCTGTGTTCCACCATCAGTAATCATTTCCCTAGACATATTTAAATTGCTGCATTGTTTACCAAAGATCCAACCGTGGGCAGTGGTCAATTTGATATGTTTAAATTTTGCTTTTTTGATTCATGGAGATAACCATCAGCACCTTGATACAAGGTCAGAAGCTCTCCAGGAAAACCAATAGCATACCAAGAAGGGGGTTGCATTTTGATTTGTTCATTGGGCAGGAAGCGAAAACACTTACAATAAAGAAAACAAGTAGAGTAAATGTAAATAACTAAGTTTATCAGCAAATGATAAATATGGAATACTTTAAAGTTTCAGCCAAGGAAAATATTGTAAATAGGTGTTATCTAAATTTTTAATTTATTGCTAAATAAAATAATTTAGCCTCTGGATCATATAGCTTATTATATAAATATGATTCCATAAACTCTGCACTTAGGAATATTTCCTTTATTTGTTTTATGTGGCATCAATGGGCCCAACTTATCCAGCCATGCTGTGCCCGCACCCATTGGTTGTACACTCCACACTGCCTGTGTAATTAGCCATGTAACTTCTTTGCCCAATAGATTGGTAGCAAACTTGAGGCAAGTCTTGGAAAAGCATTTGCAGATATCTATTTTCTCTTTTTTCTTAACTTTCACCCTTAAAATATACCTAGGCTAGTTTGCTCAATGATAAAGACAGATGGCCTGGTCTCTGTTGTGATGATAGCCAGCTCACCATCAGATTTGTGAGTGAGTCTAACAGAGAATAGACCAGAGAGTTTAGCCTGATCTGCTAAACCAAAGGCTCCGAAATGCTTATTATTTGAAATCACTGAGTTTTGTGGTTGTTTTATCATGCAGCATTACTATGCAGCAGATAGAAATATTTTACTTTTATTTATGGGTTGGGTCCAAGAAAAAAGACACTTGTAATAAAAGTGTCAAAGAAATAGATGTAAATAACTATGTTCATTGCAATTGATACATAAAGATTTTTTTAAAATTTCCATCATGGAAAACATAGCAATTAGATGGCATCTGAATTCTAGTTATTAAAAGAAAATATATAATTAGATGACCACCAGAGATAAATGAAAGATTTATTCCTTTATCAGATAGATTGTTACACATGTAAGATTGCATACCTTGAGTGTGTAAGTATGTTTTATCTCATTGCCTTGTAAATATGGCATGAATGTGTTCTTTTCATGTGTCTTTCTTCATTTTATGCTAGAGTTGTCTGCAATTGGATTGATGTCAAAATTGGAACATTTTCAAAATACTTGGGATAAAATCAAGGAGAAAGCAGGTGAAAAACATCTGTAGAGGCAAAACAAGATTTAGACTCTGTATCAAAATATATCTATCAGCAAACTGGTAAGATGGGTCTACCCAGATGGGCAAGTATTAATACTATTGATATAACAGTCTTTATCATTTCCACTCGAATATCACATCACAAATTTACAGAGCCTATTTTGAGAGGAGCGTGCTGTAAAATAAGTCACATTTTATTCTTCTTGCAAAAGTAAATAGCCAATCATGAGCTGCTTTAGAAATGGGTGGATGATCTTGAAATTTATTGACTTAAATGAGTATCTTTAACTTATTTTGGACTTTCCTGATTCAGAGATACCCTATTCTCATTTTGCTGCTGTAACTGGTGTGGGTGCAGAGAGTTGGGTAAGCCATGTACTTTTTTTTCAAGACCCTAAATTTTCAGAACAGGTTTAGGTTCACAGAAAAATACAGAGGGAGAGGTGGAGATTTTCTATGCACCCTTTAACCCCATGTATGCAGAGTCTCCTTCACTAACAACATCCTCTAGCTGAGTGATACATTTGTTACAATGAATGAACTTACACTCACACATAATAATCACAGAAAGTCCATCATTTACGTTAGGATTCACTTTGTGTTACGCGTTCTATGGGTTTGAATGGGTTTGGACAACTGTATAATGACATGTATCCATTATTATAGTAGGATACTGAGTATTTTTACCGCCCTAAAAATCTGTGCTCTGCCTGGTTATCCCTCCCCACCTCCAACCCCTGACAACCATTGATATTTCTTACTGTCTCCATAGTTTTGCCCTTTCCAGAATATAGTTGGAATCATGCAGTATGCAGCCTTTTCAGATTGGCTTCTTTCATTTAGTAATATGTATTTAAGATTTCTTCATGACTTTTCATGGCTTGATAGATCACTTCTTTTTAGCGCTGAATAATATTCCACTGCCTGAATGTCCCAGTTTATTTATTCATTCACCTACTAAAGGGCATCTTCATTAGTTCCAAGGTTTGGCAATTATGAATAAAGCTGCTGTAAACATCCATGTGCAGGCATTTGTGTGGTCACAACTTTTCAGTTCCTTTGGGTATATACCAAGGAGCATGATTGTTGGATCATGTGGTAAGAGTATGAATGGTTTTGTAAGAAACCACCAAACTGTCTCAATGTAGCTGTGTCATTTTCCATTCCTACCTTGCTCCATCACTATTTGATGTTGTCAGTGTTTTGGATTTTGGCCATCTAACAGTTGTGTAATAGTATCTCATTTGTTGTTTTAATTTGTGTTTCCCTGATTACATATGATGTTCAGCATCTTTTCATATGCTTATTTTCAGTTTGTATGTTGTTTTTGGTGAGGTCTTTGTTAAGGTCTTTGGTCCATTTTTATATCAGGCTATTCATTTTCTTATTGTTAAGTTTTGAGAGTTCTTTGTCTATTTTTGGTAACGACCTTAATCAGATGTGTCTTTTGCAAATAGTTTCTCCCAATCTGTGGCTTATCTTCTCATTTCTTTGCCATTGTGTTTCTCAGAGCAGAAGTTTTTAATTTTCACGAAATGCAGCTTGTCAATTATTGCTTTCATGGATCATGCCTTTGGTATGCCATGTACTTTTCTCTCCTTTTTTTCTATTTATTTATTTATTAAATTTATTGGAGGTGACATTGGTTAGTAAAATTATATAGGTTTTAAGTGTATATTTCTATAATGCATCATCTATCTATTGTATGTGTGCTCACCACCCAGAATCAGTTCTCCTTCTATCACTATATATTTGATTTCTTTTTCCTTTTCAATTTGAAAAAGATTTTCTATATTACCCTGTACAGTCCCACACTAGTTCAGGATGTTCTTGAAAATGGCCAAAGGCTACAGTCTTTGCTTGGCCATTTTCAGTGACTGACAACTTAAACATCAGGAGTCAGTATGTTCATTTTTGTTTATTGGAAGATAACCTTTTTGTGTTTATTCGTAATCTGATTCTTCTCATTTCTCACCACAGAACAACATAAAATGTATCTGTTCTTTGATGTGACCACACCTTCAATAGTCAAGATAATTCTTGTATGTACACCCCCAACTCCTTTCATTTTGCTCATGTAGTGAAGTTTCTATAAAGATATATGTAACCCTATATTCACTGCAGCATTAGTCACTATAACCAAAACATGGAAACAACTGAAGCATCCTTTGACCAATGATTAGATACAGAAGATGTGGTACATATACACAATGGGATACTGATCAGCCATAAAAAAAGATGAAATATTGCCATTTGCAACAACATGGATGGATCTTGAAAGTATCATGCTAAGTGAAATAAGTCAGAGGGAATAAGACAAGAACCATATGATTTCACTCATATGTGGGCTATAAAATGAAAAGCAACAAACGAACAAATAAAACAAACTCATAGATAGACACAAGCAACAGTATGGTGACTACCAGAGGGGATGGGAGTGGGGGACAGATAAAAAGGGTAAATGGATTCAAATATATGATGCTAGAAGGAGACTAGTCTTTGGCTGGTGAGCCCAAAAGGGAATATACAGATGAGATTATGTATTGTAAAATTGTACATCTGAAACTTATATAATGTTATTAACCAATGTTACCCCAATAAATTTAATTTAAGAGACAGAAAATGGCATCTTGTTCAACAGAGAAACTATGCTCCAGGAGCAGTGAGGATTCATTGACTCATTTTTGTGTGAGAGTGATATTGTCTGATTTACATTTTAGAGAGGACCTGTTAGCTTTCCTGTGAAGAAGTTTGGAGAGGATTAGGCTAATGGAAGGAATGCCAGAGTAATCCAGACTATGGAGATAAAACAGGAAAAAGGCTAAAAGTGTCCATTTGATTTTGGTTTTGGTTTTGACTAGGAGTTACTGATTATATTAGTGAAGATATGGAGAGGAAGATAGATCACAGACTGTTGAATAGTGACAAAATGAAGAAATGGGATGTAAGTATAGACAACACGTATAAGGAACTTGACTGTGATGAAAAAGATCAAAACATGTGGAATAGATATTGATTAATATATAATAATAAGCTGGATATAATAATAAACTATTATCAGTTCTTCATCAGAAAAGAAGGTACCAAACAATCTCACTCACTAAAGAAACTTTGAGTCATGGGGTTGTTAAGTACAATCAATAATGTTGTAATAACTATGTATGGTGGCAGTTGGGTACTAGACTAGCCAGGATGATTACTTCGTAAGATAGATGTCTAACCCCTATGTTGTACAGCTGAAACTAATATAATAGTGTATGTCCACTGTAATTGGAAAATAAATTAATTTAAAAAACTTGGAGTACAAAAACAACACTTAAGACATAGAAACTTGCTTGTCGCTTAGTAATTTATAAATAATTGACAATATTTGTTGAGCCCTTGATTATATATGCTAAGCATTATGGTTTGGCTTTATGTTTATAAATGTACTTAATTCTCTTCAAAGGCTGATTCCTTCTAGACAGCTCTCAGTTTCTGTTGTCTTTGGTCACTGCTGAAAGAATAAGTTATTTCAGGCATATCTGCCTTCTCATACATAGACTTATCTTGATGTTGTTTATTCATTATTTTCTGTCCTATCCGGAAAGTAATGGAGATCAGTCAGTACTGCTCTTTTCTTTCCTGTGGCACCATTATTATGTTCCCAAGTATTTCCAGCTATTTGTCTTCATGGCATATAGCATGTTTGCACTTTGGAATCTCTTGTTGACCCTCTTGACTGTTTCTGACCAATAAGATGTGCGGAGAAGTAGCATGTGTTACTTCTGGGTGAGAGCAGTTAATTGAAGGTGCAAGTTGATCCAGAAGTATCTTTTCCTCTGCAACACCAATGAATAATATTTTAGTTACTGGTGGATCCACTCATGGGGAGGTGAGTCCCTAGACAACTTATAATCAACATATAATGTGAGGGAGAAATAAAAGTTTGTGATTTTCCTGAGATTTTGGGCTTGTTTGTTATCTCAGCATAACCAAAATGATGTATTTTCTAAATCGTTCCTCTTTGTCTTCTGGAACTTTCATTCCAAGGCAAATAAACTCCCTTTCATCCTTAATCTGGGAATGAGCACAGAATAAAAGGTTTAGTATGCACACTTTGGATTTAAACTACTTAACTTAAAATGTTGGTTCCACTGCTTTTTTGCTTTATGGTTGTTATGTAATCTCTCTGAGTTTTACTGTTTTCATCTGTAAATTTGATATAATAATGGTATTTATTTCAGAGAGGTTTTAAAAGGATACAATTAAAATATTGTGTGAAATGCCTAGTACAAACTTAATTCATAGTGACCACTCAATAATGTTTGCTCTTGTTATCATTAATTACCTATTCAGAACTCTTTCAATTTTGTACCTTAATGGAAGCTTGCTTGTTCATGTATACAAATATACATATACACACAATAGAGATTCAGCTCTGCTCATGTTTTAACATCCTCGCATCAGGAGTTGAGACTGGAGCCTATTTGTTTCCCAGTGCCACTTCTACAATATCTGCTCTTTTGAACTCACACTATTTAGGTATATTATACCTGGTTCATTCTTTATTTCTGTCATCTGCTATCTCTTGGGTACTCCTCTTTAATTACTAGAAAACGTGGAATTTAGCTCAGTTTTCCCCTCCACCCTTAAGTGTTTTTATTATTCTAGAGAACTTCATTTGTGTTGACAAGTCATCCAAAACAAAACAAAATAAGCCCCACCAAATATTCCACCTTCTCAGTTCTTAACTAACTTACTGCCTCTACTCAATTTGAGAACTTAAATTCCCTTTACAAAATATCACCAGATAATACTCTTGACCCAAACTGCTTCACCTTGGAAAGTTTTAAATTCAAGGATCTGACTCTCATTACTTCCTGTGCTTCCAGATTTTTCACTCAATCACTTTACACTGTTTACTGACCCCTTTAGGATGTCCAGCCTCTTAAAGCAACCTATCAGTCTCCTTATGTCCCCATGCCCTTCACTCTCCAGATTAGTCATATGGTACATTATGTTAATTAATCCTTTCCCAGTTCCTTCATTAATGGTCTTTTTCTATTCCACCCACATCAACTGCCAAAATTCCAGCCATGAATTATTATAATGATTTACCTTCTTCACTATTATAAATGCTTCTGGAAAATATCACACAATTACTCAGTTGGTGTCTCTACCAGTTCATGGTGTTTTACCATTGGGTAGAATTCAATCTCCATTTTTTAAAAATTTTTATTGAATTCATTGGGGTGACATTGGTTAATAAAAATATATAGGTTCCAAGTGTACAGTTCTGTAATACATCATCTGTATATTGCATTGTGTGTTTACCAAAGTCAGTTCTCCTTACATCACCATATATTTGACCCTCTTTACCCTCTTCTACCAACCCTGCTCAAGCAGTAGTTGGCCTTAATCAGAAGTGTCTGGACACTGATGGTAACCACTTTGAGCACCTCTTGTAATTGCAGAAGTCAAACGTGACTGGTATTCATCTTTTGTTATTGGTATATATTAATACAGTGTTTTTCTTTCTTAAAATGTGTATAATTTTTTTGACGCCCTCTACACACACACACACACACACACACACACACACACACACACACTCACACACTCACACACACAGATCTCTGCCCTCTGCCCTCAGTTCCTTGCACAGAGCTCCTAAATTCCTTGGAATTACTTAAAGTATAGGAATGTTCTAATGAGGTGGCTTTAGGTAGATTCTAAGACAGCTTCAGGATTGTGGCTGATGACCAGAAAGAGCAAAGTATGATTAGAAGCTTGGAACTTTTCACCCCACTCTCCATCCTCTACAAATAAGGGAAGAGGGCCCGGAGACTAAGTTAATGATGAAATTGTCATAAAAATCCCCAAAGTATGAGGTTTAGAGTGCTTCTGGGTTGGAGAATACATCTATGTGCTGGTCACACATCCCGACTCCACAGTGACGGAAGCTCAGGACCATGCCAGACCTTTCCCTATGCATCTCTTCATCTACTTATTCATATATATCTTTTATCATATTGTTTATTATATAATAAACTGGTAAACATGCTTTCCTGCGTTCTGTGAGCTGTTATAGCAAACAATTGAATCCAAGAAGGGGGTTATGGGAGCCTCCAATCTGTAGCCAAGTCAGACAGAAGATCTGAGTAACTGGAATACATACTACTTGAGATTGGTCTGTGAAATGGGGCAGTATTATGGGACTGAGCCCTTAACCTCGGGGTCTATACTAACTCCCAATAGTTAGTGTCAGAATTGCTTGATGTGGAAAAACCCACATATCTAGACATCTGGTGTCAGAAGTACTATGTATGAGTGTGACAGAAAAGGAGGAAAACTGTTTTTTCCTATAGAACTGTGTAGAATTATTCTCAATACAGGGAGTACCACTATTTGATTGAGTTTTACAGGAGTTGGATCAAATCTGCCTAGAAGGGATGTATGTGTGTGTGTGTGTGTGTGTGTGTGTGTGTGTGTGTGTGTCTATCTCTACCTCCGTCTCCGTCTCTGTCTCCATCTCCATCTCCATCTCCATCTCCATCTCCATCTCCATCTCTATCTCTATCTCTGTCTCATTTCTATATCTATATACATAGAGAAAAGAGAAATGTAGTTTTCTAAATGGTAACATAGAGCCTAGTAAGGAC
Source organism: Rhinolophus ferrumequinum (assembly GCF_004115265.2). Classification (NCBI taxonomy): domain Eukaryota; kingdom Metazoa; phylum Chordata; class Mammalia; order Chiroptera; family Rhinolophidae; genus Rhinolophus; species Rhinolophus ferrumequinum. The sequence continues at coordinate 64,584,820 of NC_046291.1, forward strand.
TGACATAACTAAGAGAGTAAAACAAGTGAAGCCAGATTTAGTGACAGAAACAGCCCACTGTGGATATGGGTCTTTCAGATTCATGACTACACGCTTAATTTTTATGTCTTTTCTCCTAAATCAAGTCCTTAAATATTAACTGCAACATTCTCCTCTCTGGCTTCCTTGAATCAAGTCTCTTACTTCCTATCTATCCCACGCATTTACTAGATTAATCTACCATAAACTCCACTTTCATCATATCACTCCCTTGTTCAAACAATAAAGTGTTATCTCCTACTATAGCCAATAGCTCTTTGTCTATTCATTTTATTTATTAAACTAAAAAGTGCAGTAGCTCAGTAAATTTGGGAAATACTGAATTTCCCTATTGCTGTATTTCTTAGAGAAAGAGTCTCTATTTACATGGCATGGAGCAGTAGTGTTTCATACAAAAATCAGTTTGGGAAATCTTACCATAATGCAGGCATAGACAAATATTCACTTTACAGAACATTTCCTGATCACAGACAACCTGATAGGAAATAGAATTACTCTGGAATGATGCTGTACATTGGGATCCATGTTTTTGTTTGCAGTACTACCATTCTTAATTCATGACTTGCCTATTGTAATTATCTAAGCAGATTTAATTTTGATTTTCTTTATTATTTCTTGTTTTCCTCTGATGCTTTCAGAATGGCTTCCAAAGCCTTATTTATATTTCTAAATTAATGGTTTGTGTAAGGGAATAGAACCTAGCAGTGAAAGAAGAAAGTAAGCACTCAAAAATGAGTCCATAAATGAATTTCAGAGTAATGTTTGCTGACAAAATTGTGTTGTGATTTTCTTTTCTCCTGGTTTTCCAGCCGTAGATAACAATGCCATACGTTTGTTTTTATAGTCTTTACTTTGTCTTTTATAGGGTCTGATAAGCAATTTGAAGTCTGAAAATAAAGATCAACTTTTTGCATTTCCAAGGTGATATTAGGACTTTGTGGTTGTTTGCACAACTCCACTTAAAGATCACAATCTCAAGAACATTGATGAATGAAAATGTCTTCTTTGTGCCTAAGGAAATAAAGTAAACCTGCAAATACTGAACTGTAGAGTATGCCAGGGAAGAACATCACATAATTCTGGCCTTTAAGTAAAATTATATATGAACACAAATGTATTTCTCTAATATAGGGAAACATGCAAAGCAGTTGCACAGAAATAGAGAAAAAGTGCAGTCATATACTGCAGATGTAAAGAATAGCCCTTGGTACCAAGCATCCTTAGTGTCCAAGTGTTATAGGCAGAATAATGCACCCCAAAGACATTTAGGCTCTAATCCTCAGAACCTGTGAATATGTCATCTTACATGGAAAAAGGGACTTTGCAGATATGATTAAGATTAAGGACCTTAAATTGGAGAGATTATCCTGGATTACATAAATGAACCTGGAAGATCTCACAGTCCATTTGGTGAGTCATAGAAGTTAACAAGTAGGTGGAAGTTCCTGAGAAGCCAGAGAACCAGGTAGGATAGGCTGTGCCAGTGGCTGAGGCAACACTTCTTTACCATCTACTGATATCCCTAGGTTTACATAAGGCTAGAAACTTCTTGAGAAAGATTTTGAATTCTGACCTCACAACAGGTGATGTACAAGAACGCCTGTCTCTTTAGTTGAATTGGGATGAGAAGCTAAATTGTAGTTTGAAAACTCCTAGAAAAAATAATTCCTTTATAGGGGAAATGATGACCAACCAGAAATTCCAGAGTCACTGGCAGGGTTTGGGAATTAGAGGTGAAGACCTTGTGGCTCTGAGGAGACCCATGATGACTTGAACTCCTGCTGAGTAGTATAGTGGTTAAGGGTATACGATTTAGAGCCAGGGTTCAAATCCTGGGTCTTCCACTTAGTAACTGGGTATCCTTGGGTAAGTTACTTTTTGTGTTTTAGTTTCATCAACTGGAAAATAGAGATAATAATAGTATCTACATTAGAGATCTTTTATAAAGATGAAATGAGTCAGTACATCTAATGCACTCAGAAAAGTTTTACATGTGTAGAGGTTTCATTTGGTGGCTTGGAAGTGAGAGGCAGAAAGGAAAGCAGGGCCCAACCTTGAATGCACTGGTACTGATGGTGCCGGAATGAGCCCAAGGAAACCAAACAGCTGCTTAGGGCAGTGGTGATGCAGAAGCAGCAAGCCAAGGAGCACCAATGATTTAGGAAAATGGTGATTGAAGTTGGTGGCATGCTATTAATAGATGGCCCTGAGGCCATGACAAGCAGTGACCCAAGCATAACAGGCAGAGCATAGCGTGGAGTAGAGTGACATGAGAGACTGCTGCAAGAGAGTTAAGAAGAAGGCTGTCTAAGCAGGATTACAGCTGATGTATAATGGGTTTGCATATTGTGGGAGCACCTGTAGAACCACCTCCTCCATGGGGATTCCCAAGGAGGTTAGAGGGAGGTGAAGATCTGTAGAGGGGACAGGGCAGAGGCTTCACACAGAGAAGGTAGGAAATGGCTTTCAAACCAGTAGGTTTTGTGTCTTTTAATATGACCTTAAGCACACTCACTATTTAGTGAGAATCGGGGAACCACCAGTTTGCACAAACTGCATGTAATATAACAGGACAGATCCTCTGACAGAAGGATCAAGGGGGAGCCTAGAAGAGGGAACGCATTTGGTCTGACCGCACTGAAAATAATGACGTGGAGAAAAGGTAAAAGAAAATGTGCTAAGGCTATTGGTAAGAAGGAAATTTAATTCGTTTCTTTTTTTGCGTTCTACTTGTGTTAGCGCTTCAACTTAAATTATGCCTTTATTTTGGGTGCTGTGAAACAAAATAATGTTGAATTGGCTTTCACCTCTCATTCTTTACAAGCAGATTATGCTGATAGCTTCTGCTGCTCATGGACATCGACCGTGCAGACTTTGTATACCTGACCCTCTATTAAGCAGTGTGGAGATGGTATGCACAGGGAAAAACCACCTATTCCTTCTTCAGAAAGCAACTTTTCAAATTGTTGCAGCACACAAAAAGAAAATGTCACAAATGACATATGAAGGTTATGCAAATATGTAGGTAGTTTACTGAAATGCAGCAAACTATATTCACAATCATCAAAGGGAACATATGGGTGCATACTTGTCTGTGCATGTTGTTTTACACTTGGCCTCTACTTCTATGATATATAATAGTGCCAAAGGAACTTGTAGTTTTAATAACTTTAATATTTGGTATCTACTAAATATTTCTGAATTCATTAGTCAATAGCAGAGACATATAACAAAATACAGTGTTGAAATCAGATTCAACACAATTCACTTCATAGTTTGCTAAAATAATTGATCAGAGTCTCTGAATTGGAAAGAATTCGGATGTTAGAGACTTCAGGCTTTCTCTCAATACACAAAACCTTTCTACATAATCTCTAAGAGATTGTATCTAGAATCTGTTTTCCACTTTCAATGCCATTAACACTTCTTTGGTATTCTTCTCTAATTCCTGTTTTTCTTCCAGTCACCTAAATAATATGTACCCAAGTTTATCTACTTTCTCATCTCTTCTCACACATTTTCTCTTTCTGTCTCCCCTCTCCTTACTTCTTTACCCTTCATTGCTATAGGCTTCAAATAATAACTATGAATATCATTTTCAATACATAACTCTGTTCTTGATTCTCAGGCCCTAGTCATGAATTCTGAGCTATGTGATAAATCTTTTCAGTAATATATCCCACTAGAACCACACCTGAACATGGCTTAGCTCTTGGATTTCCTCTTTTGGTTGACAGCATCACCCTACTCTGGGTTTAAAATGCCAGGTATTTCTAAATATTTTTTCTCTCTCACTCCCTATACCAAGTTAGTAGAGTGGAAAGCATGAACTGAGAACTTGAACAATTTGGTCTTGGTTTTAGCCTCTCTAATTAACAGCTTCTGGGACCATTAAACAATTCATTTCATTGCTTAAAAGCTTTGGTCCATCCCCCAGCTATGCTATGATAAAATCTCCACTCTGCCACTTGTTACATATTTTACATCGGGTAAATAATTTAACCAGTCCAAACCTCCTGTTTTGCAAATGCAAATGGGAATAAAATATGACTTTCTTCATAGGTTTGTTGTGAGAATCAAATGAGCTAATTCATGGAATGTACTTAGCAGAGTCCCTTTCACGTTTAAGTACTCAATAAATGTTAGCTCTTGTTGATTTTTATAATATTTGGTGATTTCTAGTATATAGCGTGAATTTATACTCCTTCCTTGACTCAGTATTTATTTAGGTGTGAGTTTTAAACTTTTTATATTGTTGGAGTACTTTGTTTAAACTTCAGTAATTTACAATATTTTGATTCTGCTTTGGAAAATTTTTTTTTCCATTCCCTTCATATCCTAGGGTATTGTCGCCTTTTTATTTTTAAAACTTGAAGTATTTTTATTTAAGTATAGTTGGTATACAATATTCTATTAGTTTCAGGTGTACAATATAGTGATTTAACATTTACATACCTTACGATGTGATCACCACACTAAGGCTAGTACCCAACTGTCATCGTGTAAAGTTATTACCATATATTGACTATATTCCTCTTCACCTTCTTCACCCATTTCACCCCTCCGTCTACTCTCCTCCTCTCTGGCAACCATCAGTTTGATGTCTGTTTCTATTGGTCTGTTTTTGTTTTGTTTATTAGTTTGTTTTGTTTTTTAGATTCCACATATAAATGAAATCATATGGTATTTTTCTTTCTCTGCCTGGCTTATTTCACTTGGCATAATACCCTGTAGGTCCATCCATGTCATCACAAATAGCAAAATTTCATTATAATTTTTTATTTTATTCCTGAGTAATACCCCATCGTATGTATACCACATCTTCTTTATCCATTTGTCTATCAATGGACACCTAGGTTGCTTCCATATCTTGGCTGTTGTAAATAAAGCTGCTGCAATGAACATAGGGGTACTTTAATAATTTACAATATTTTCATTTTGCTTTTGGAATATTTTCATTCTGCTTTTCGAATTAGTGTTTTGAATTTCTTTGGATAAGTACCCAGAACTAGAATTGCTGGGTCATATGGTAGTTCTAGTTTTAATTTTTTGAGGAACCTCCTTACTGTTTTCCGTAGTAGCTGCACCAATTTACATTCCCACCAAGAGTGTATGAGGGTTTCCTTTTCCCCACATCCTTACCAACACTTTTTACTTGTTGACTTTGATAACAGCTATTCTGACAGGTGTAAGGCGGTACCTCATTGTGGTTTTGATTTGCATTTCCCTGATGATTAGTGATGTTGAATATCTTTTCATGTCTATTGGCCATTAGTATGTCTTCTGTGGAGAGATGTTTCTTCATGTCCTCTGACCATTTTTTAATCATGTTGTTTATCTTTTTGTTATTGAGTTGTATGAATTCCTTACATAGTTTGGATATGTCCGCTTATCGGATATATCATTTGAGAATATTTCTCCCAATAGGTAGGTTTTGTTTCCGTTTTGTTGATGGTATCCTTCACTGTGCAGAAGCTTTTAGTTTGATGTAGTCCCATTTTTTATTTTTGCGTTTGTTTCCCTTGCTCTGAGGGTCCCTGTAAATTTTCTGTCTGGAAGGTGTGAATTTTAATAAACATAAAATTATCTATGTCCTTATTCATTTTTATTAAAGTAGCTAGGCATGAATTGATATGAAGTATTGATGTTTTCTAGCATGATAATAATTTTGTTAATTATTTATATGGGTTTTTGTCCTTTGTAATTTGATTCTTTGTTACTTGGCACGTATACTTGATAATGGACATGATTTAATTTAGATTGCTTCTTTTATAAAGACGATATAATCCTCTTCATATTTTAATACTTTTTACCTTGAATTCTACTTTGGCTCATATGGATATTGCCATTTCTGTTGTCTTTTTGTTGCATTATATGGATATATCTTAGCCTATCCTTTATTTATAACCTTTCCAAGTCATCTTGTTTTAAGTTTGTCTCTTGTAAACAGCATATTGTTGAATGCTGTTTTCTACTCCAATCTGAGAGTCTTTGCCTTTTAATTGGGAAGTTCAACACATTTACATACATTGTCATAACTGATCTGTTTGGTCTTACTTCTGTCATCTTGTATTATGATTCTATTTTCTGTGCTTCTTTGCCATTTTCTATGCTTCCTCTCTTGATATTTGGACCATATTTTGTTTGCTTTTATCTTTTGAAGAGATTTAAAAGAGAGAACTTCTGTTTTAAATTCTACCAATTATATCATTACGTTTATCTTATACACATTTAAAACAATATTCTCTAATTATGATATTGACGAACAAAATAATAACTTTGGTTCCATCTCCACATACCATGTTTTTACTTTTTTCACTCCCTAGGACAACTCCTAGTTTGACACAACTTGCTCTCCTGTATTTTGTTTCCAATACAACTTTTTAATGACAAGTTGAGAATGGGTTTATCAAGTATTTTTGGCATGTCATCAATCCTTTTATTTTTCCTGATAACCATCTTTTCATTTTGTGACACTGAAGGAAATTGAGACAATGGGTCAAAGCTATTTCTATTCAAGTTAAGAACAAATTTCTTGAAATTTGTCACTAAATTCCAGCTGTGCTATCCCAACTTCAGTTCTTAGGCACACTAACACTTTTCCCACCATGCGTCTTTGACCATGGCTTCCTTTTTTCCTTCAACTCACCCTTAAATATTATCTTCTCAGAAGGTCTTCTTTAACTAGCCAAACAAAAGGATATCTCAGTACCCCATTATTTTCATTCCTAGCTCTCTATTTTCCTTCATAACATCTATCATAACATAATCATACATTAATTCATTCGTTTGCTTGTTTAATATCTGTAAATTCTATAATGATAAGAACTGAATCAATTTTGTTTATTGCAGTACACTGTAATCCTAGTACAGTACCTGATATAGTAGCTGCTTAGAAAATAATTATTGAATGAATAAGCGAATTAAGGGCAAAGTGGGGCAGTGTTAGAGATCTTTATACCCTTTTTAATCTTTAATAATAAAGTCTCTGCTTAAGGAAAATAACACAGATTCTTGCTCCTAGTGGATACAGTATGTAAATACCCTGAACTATGCTATGTAAACAACCTGAACTATGCAATCCTCATCCCCAAGTATTTCTTGGAAACTGGAGATATCACAAATACCTTTAGCAATGGGTTTAATAGTTGCAATGATATCTATGCCCATCAATTCCTGCCAGTCATATATTGCATATTTCTTTATCCTTGGCTGCTGTGGATCTGCCATCAACTGTGGATATCCTCAGGGTACCAATACGTTTGTTCAACACTGAAGTCTCTTTCACTGCTGTTCAGGATGTTGTTATTACAATACTGAAGTCCTCATTTTACAGAACTCTACTATGTTCTGTAAACAGTGAAACTGTTTCTGCAGTGAAAAAAATGTACAGGTCTTCTACTCTATGACAAGCTTTGTCATGGGCCCACCAGCAATGTTATTATGGTCACCGCAAATGCCTCAGGTCCTTTAGGAAAAGAATTTCCTGCTTTGAGTGTAAAATTAGCTCAGGTGTCATTCAATGGGGGTTGAATGTGGAGCAGACACCATTCTGATCTTTCCATTTATTATCTCTGTCTATCTGTGGACTAAATGTAGCCAAACATCCTGCTTCGGTTACAAGAATATCAACTACAATCAGTTTTCCTCCCTTGTTTATTAATTTTGCTCAGATATGAAGGTGAGTCTTAAGATAAGTTTTTTATTGTATACATAGGAGATAATGAAATAGTATAGACAATTATGTAAGTTAGTCTAGGTTTTCTGTGAACAGATTCTTTTACTCTCACCTGAGAACAACTTCATTTTACAATTTAGCTAAATGAAAACCAAAAACTTTGTATTGGTGACAGTAGCTTCGTTTCTAACAAAGAAAGTTGACTAATAGACAACAAACTGAAATCATTGAATCTTTTAGTCTTTGGCCTCTTATGAGTCTACCTCAATATACCAGCCGAAGGGATGTCTCAATCCTTATTGGTTCTGAGACTCAGAAAACTATAGCCAAACTTGGAAGGTGCAAAGGAGAACTAGAGTTGTCTCCTTAATTGATTCCATTCTGTTTCTACTCTTCCTCAACAGGGATAGTTATCTTCCTTTACACCAGACAGCATATGGTGGGAATTTCTATTTCTATAGTGGGGTCTATGCAAAGAAAGCTGGGACTTAATTCTGCTTTCCCCCAGGAAACAGACAAGTGGAAATTCTCCTATCTATCCTAAATAATCATAGGTTTGGCCACAACTTACACACTCAGTAATCCTTCCTTAATGGCAAAGCAGTCTCCTCCAGCAACTGTTGGAAGAATGTGTATTTTAGGAGCCAGGATTTTCCTTCAGGGTATTGAGAATTTTGTAGGAACAAAGGGCAATTTTAGCATTTTTCTCTTGAAAAAAATTTTTCTTTCCCGTTTCTTGGGCATAAAGATGACTAACAGTTGTAAAGTGCTTCATTTTCTTTACTGGAAGAAGCAAATGAGGCAATCAGTAGAAGACAGGGGAAGAGAAAAAGACATATAGGTGGCCTCCTTTGAAAGAATGGGCCACTTAAAGGGGAAATAGGTGATGTCATTGTACGTTACTAAATATCAGCCACAGTAAAAAGAACTCACAGGGAACTAATTAGGGAAATTCCCATGAAATAAGATAATGTAGACCTGGAAATGTAGAGATTATCTGGTCAAACTTCTTTCATTTTGCATGTGAAGGAACAGAGTCTCAGAAAGGAGAACTTTAAGTCATATAATTAGCTATTGGGAGAACCAACACCAGAACAAAGGTTTCATGACCCCTTGTGCTGTCCTTTTCTTCCTGAAATCTGTTACAAACCAAAATCCTTCACTGAGTATGCATCTCTCTGAGCAATTATGATATTATATTTTAATAGTCTACTGTTTTCATCTTTCCAATTAAAATGTTTGTTCCTAGAGGGAAGGACGTAAAACATCTTTGTATCTCTTGGATATAACACATTTGAAACACTCAATAAATGCTTATTACATGTGGCGACAAATGAATAAGTAAATGTGGTTCTGTGCAATCAAATTGATAATTTTTTCTTTTTTTCCCCCCAAGTTTCAAAATTTTCTCACCAGGAGTTTCGTTCCTTTTGAAATAGAAAACAACTCTAAAGAGTAATAATAAATGCAGCCAAATCTGGATTGTCATAGGATGTATTTTTGTGTCATTGATTCCCCAATATCTCCTCATATATTTGGGACTCATCCACTCTAGAGCAGGAAAGGGAGCTCTCTGATTTATTGCTAAGCTTGCCATTTTAATCTTTTAGTGTCCTCACACAATTTCTTTCATCTCATTTTGAATGTAATGATGGTTCATTTAACAACCTATAAGGATCTAATCTGAGAATCTAAGGTTCTAGGATAACCCCAAGGAAGTATGGTTGTTAATTCCCTTAAGAAAGGTACTAATTCTGACACAAATCATCATCTTTTATTTCCCCCCAAAGAAAAAAGATTGCAACTATGGTAAAGGGTAAATGTTCTTTTCCATTTGGGGCCAGATGAAATTCAAGACCTTTTGAAGGTGGATTGTGTGGCCTTCTAAGAATTGCCTGGAGTATGCCATGGAGGGACATATTATTGGGGAATGAGAAGTGCCTAATACTGGGTATGAGGTTTAATAAAGAATATTCTGGGCTTTCAGGAGTCCTTGAAGTTTACCCTGGCTTTGTCTGCTCTCCTTTCATTATACTTACGATTGCTTGCATGAACTGGGCGAGAGATGCTTTACATTATAGCGTAAGTTTTTACTTCACTGCCTGCTCTTTCCTCACTTCTGGGGTCTTCAAATAAGATATTCTTGTACATTCTTGTATTGGTTTGATTAACTATTTTATAGTTATTTAGGAAGACAAAAAGATTTAATTTAGACATTGGCAACATAGACACACACACACACACACACACACACGGCATATGTTAATATTTTGAATGAACAAGAATTCTAACTCAAGCTACAAAAGTTTTGTTCCTTAGTTTGCATCTTCATCACTTTAGAAAGATGGTAAGATTTCATCTAGAAAATAGTAACTTCATTGAGGTTAGATAGGGAAGTTTTCCTTTACTTAGGAAAATACTATAAATACTTCTGTTAGAAAACTTTCTTTTGCACTGTCAAAATAATCGATGAAGTCCTGTGGTCCCTCAGGAGGCTGACTTGAGCCCACATTTTTCATAGTATGTATCATGGTAGTTCGTTGATTCCTGCTTCAGAGTAGAAGTGATATTATAAGCCAGATTACTTTAAAAGTAAGAGAAGATCCAGGTTTTGTGGGGCCGTTAACTTTTGCAGTTTGTGCTCCTCTTTAAGAAAAATGATACAAATTTAAAGATATGGAATGCTGTGGCTGCTGCAATGCCCCTGTCCACAATTAGTCTAAGATGTGGCAACAGAGAATTCAAATCAGAGTGAGGCAGAAGGCTTAATTAATAGGAATTAAAAATATCTTACAAATATTACAAAACAAAGATATGCCTGCAAGAGGGTCTTCAAACAACTTGGAAGGGGCCCATGTGAGGGAGGGCTCAGCAAGCTGCATTAGTTTAAGATAGTGAATCCTCTTCTATCTCACAATTTATCTCTCTCTTGCAAATTCTAACAGAGGACGTATTATGTACAATGAGAGAAACAAAGGCAAATATAACATCCTTTTTCATCTTTAAGGAGCTGAATGTTCACCAGAATAGTGAATCCTGTAGCCCCTTGAGGATCCATGTTCTTTCCTTCATCATTCATAGTCTATAGGCCGAGGTTTGGGTGCCCAACATCTGCTTGATAACTTAAAGGCAGAGCATAATGATAAATGCCAGAGAACTTTTATGTACGCATATTGTACATATGTATAAAATGTATAAAATAAAAATTAAAATAAAATGTATTTATCTTCTTGCTATGTATATGGTCATGTGTATACGTACATATCCTAGGGGTGCCAAAAAAATGCATACAAGTGGACACTTTGGTCAACATTGCTCAAGCAGTAGTTGGCCTTAATTGGAAGTGTCTGGATGCTGATGGTAACCACTTTGAGCACCTCTTGTAAAGTCAAACGTGACTTGTATTCATTTTCTGTTATTGGTATATATTGAGTATTACAATTTTAATATTTTTTTTCCTTTCTTAAAATGTGTACACCTTTTTTTGGCATCCTCTGTGTGTGTATATATATACACATATATGTGTATATATATTTACACATATATGTATATGTGTATACACATATGTGTATATGTGTATATATATGTATACACATATATGTATATGTATATACATATGTGTATACATATACATATATGTATATGTATATGTATACACATATATGTGTGTATATATATATGTGTATATAATATTTTTTTTCCTTTCTTAAAATGTGTATACCTTTTTTTGGCATCCTCTGTGTGTATATATATATGCATATATATATGTGTGTGTGTGTGTGTGTGATAAGAAGATATGTATCTTCTGTATACTATATGTAGTGCATATATATTATACATATGTAGCAAGAATATGTATAAGAAGTAAGATCTTAGTGTATATATATACATACATGTTATATCTTCTAGATAATATACATAAGTATATAGAGACTGTATTATTATATATACTAAGATAAATATTGTATAAATTTTCTTTTAGAAATGTTATAAATATAAAAATAAATATCTTTATTGTTTCCTATTTATACACATGTATATATTCATATCATAAGAAAAGATATACCAAAATGATAAAGAGTATACAATGTGGTGGCTGTACTGTACACTGTCCTCAGTACAGGAATTTTCCTTAGGTCACAATTGGGCCTTGGCCTGCCTGTGCCTCTTCGATGGACAACAAAGTTAGAAGTCAGCTTCTCGGGGAGACGATGCCTGTTTCATACTGGTCTCTAGAAAGGTCAGCATTAAACCTTGCTCATTACCATAAAAACCTACCTAACTCATTTAAAACTGAACAAATAGGGAAGCTAAGATTTGTGGAAGTAACAATAAAAGATTCACTGATTCTTACGGCTTTGATGTCTTCAAATAGTGGCCCAGAGCCTATCTCTTTCACAGAGTGATGTACGTCTGTTTTTAATAATTAGATAATTCTGTTCCCTGTCAGTGCTTGTGGAACTGTCATGACATGTTTTTTACTAAGTTTTCTCTGTCAGTATATGTATAACTATAGAAAAGCAAATTTAAAAATGGTAAAATGCTGGTTAGTTTTGAGCATCCAAGTTGGAGAAGAGAAAATTTATGTTAACAGGATAAGACATTTTGACTTGAATATTAAACATATGTCAGTTAATAACAAGGGGGGAAATGCGAAACTCTTTTTCTGACCCTTGGACTATGTGTTTGCTTTACTGAGTAGCAATTTTCACTCCATTTGAATCATAAAGAGATCGTGAAGTTTCCAGTCAGTTCCACTTCAGGGCATGAAAGTCAGTGACAAAGTGCTGTGTGATGATTGAGTTATTTAGAGATTATTTATATCTTATGATTGCTATATCATCAATAATAGCATAAGCTAATATTAAATGACAAAAAGAAATTGTTAGACATGCATCGTACAGAGGAACTGAAACCATGCACAGTGTTTCTGATTATACATCATTTATAAAAAGAAAATGCAGGCACTGTCTAAAAACATATATTTTTCAAAAAAGCTACATAAGATAATATTTTTTTATCTGAATATACATGAAATAATGAAAAAAACCCTCATTTAATAAAGCTTGTTCTGAAGAGTTTCTATAGACCAGTAATCACAAATTGTAAAACCCAGGTACAAAAAGTCTTTAAGTGTGAGGCCTGGTAAGAGTTCTGCTGAGTCTCAGTAGATTTAGGCTCAATTCTATTTGGGATGTGTCGCAGGCAACCACATCCTAAAGTCTGAAGACTGCAGAAGGGAGAATTATAGTGAGGCAGCTACTCTTCAAAAGTATGTCATTAAAATTTAATGGGCCAACATTATGTCCACTGAGTATCAAATGTTCAATGGATAGAATTCTCCAGTTCACATGGGGTATAATAAATCTTTAGTTTTATATAGGAGTCTACAACTCCCTAGATCAACTCCCAATCCCAGGCCTAGTACCTTTAGGTCAGGAACTCAGGGCCATGCTTTAAGAAGTTTTTCCTGTAATTGATGGGACTGAAGAAAATTACAAGTGTCTCCAGAGATGTTACCTCTTCACCTTTTCCGATGTGCTAAATCTACTATTTAAGTTTAAAAATACCTTGAGAAAGACAAACACCCACACTTAACCCATTTAACATTGTGTGATTTTCTTTCTTGAACAGGGGTTCATTTTGTTTGATTAGTTCCTGTAAAAAACAAAAAAAAGTGTAATGGCGTAGAGATGTCTTCACCAGGGGCACCAGGACTCTGTATTAGAACCTGGAATATGATCTTTGTTGATGTTTCAAAACCACAGAGCAAAGAACCAGACAGAGCTTGTCAGCCTTTTCTCTGCCATCTACTACTTGTATAGCAAAGTACTGTTAATAATAATTTAAATGCTTTAGTTGTCAGTCATTGCTCTTTCTTTGTAAATGTTACCCATTTCATAAATAAATCAAAACCTGCAGACCTTAGGTTTTCAGAAACTTGAAAGCTTTTGTTAAAATTGTATGAAGCAAATTCACAAACACATGATTTATATTATCTCAGTACACCACTGGAGATGATAGAATATACTATTTAAATTAACTTCTCTCCCAACAAATGAAATCAATTCTCTTCTTAGGTTACTTTTCATCTGCCTTTTGTCTTGTTGCAGAATCTTTTCTATTTCTCTCACTCATTCATCTATTGTGCCCTTTCCTTGATCTGATAGCATTAAACATATAATTAAGTCATAAAGGAGGGAACTGATGAGTATAGCAGATGGTAATTGCTTCCTACATTTGAATGAAATGATATGCATTGCTACAATTTACAGCTCTCGCCTCATATTTTATTCAGGAACCTTTTATCTCTTTTCCTGCAGAATTATTCTGCAATAAATTTAGACATCTTATCAATAGCTTGGTGATAGTAGCAGAAACAGAAAAACTGAACTTTGTGCATTTTAATGTTTAAAATAATTTTCTGCAATAATTGAATTATCTGGCAGTGTGGAGAACCTGAATATTATCTTCCCTTTTCTGGGGTGGATGGGTGGGGTCAAACCTGTGGTTAAAAAAAAAGAAAGGCCCTTTAAGTTGACAAATTATTGACTGAAAAAGTTTGAAACTAAACAAGAAGGTTTGGGCTTTGCCTTTTTTGGGACAAAAGAAGAAGAGCTCTGCCCCTTTTCATGCCCTGCCAAGTACACAACGAAAAGAAATGAAACTGTCTTAGCTATTACCCTGCAATCCCTAGGTAGTTAACGCCTAGCTTTTCAAAAATGATGGGGGAATTCGGCAAGTTCAAGTCTTGCTCCATTTCTTTCCTTGGATTTATATCCCATGAGGTCTATATTACTCACTAAATGTTGAACACGTGGCAACCGCTCCTGAAAGTCACCGTATTGTCTCCCAGGACCTGAGAGTCAGTTGCTACACTGCAGGGTCAGTGTCGTAAAAACAGTAAAGGCCCTCCTTGACATGCTTTCATTATTTGAGACCATTGTTAGAGAATGTGATTTTGAATGACTCCAGGTCTATAGGAGGCAAGCAGTCCCTATCAACGGTGCATGTAATATTTTCTCTTAGAACTGGATTATCTATCGCTTATGCAAAACTTGTTATCGGTTTTGGAGATTTAAACACACACAAACACATATATGAACACATGTGAATACATACACACTGTCTTGCCACAAGTACCTTAGCTGCAAAGTAGTTGGATATAATTTGTCATTTGATACATCTTTATATACATGGACATACATCCAACACGCCAATCCCGTTCAGAAGCATTGCTATATGCTCTTACCTGGTTAGCTGGTAATGGAGTCCTTATACTGGAAAAGGAAGAAGCTTGATCACCCTTTCGGTATTTCAGTTATTGGTAACAAGGACTGGTCCCTGGTAGCATTGTGAAGCATCACAATTTCTCATGGCCTCTGCTCCCCCCTAGCTCATTCACCTCTCACTGGCCTAGAACTCCAACTTTCATCGGAGGAATTTATCTTTCGCTTCTCCAGCAATAAACTAATTTTGAATAATATGTTAGAAGATAACTCATTACTCCTTTCTGAGGTATACACATGATAAAACTTTCTTAATAATGAATATATTTTGTATTTCAGATACAGTACTATTTTATGTATTTATTCATTAATTTATTCAAGAAACATTTACTGAGCATCTATTGTGAGCTCAATATTGAGCTATGCTGTAGAGATATGAATCAAAATGAACATAAGATACGGTCCCTGCTTTTCAGTCCAGTCTAAGCAACAGACAAAACACTGACAGAAAGATAGCGAAGCTCAAAGGAGAGACATCTAAGTCATTCTAGGTGGACATAATTGGCCTCTCAGAGTTACTGATCTTGAATCAAACCTTGAAGGAGAAGTAGATTTAAGTAGGAAATTCCAAGCAGGTGTTTTCTGTTTGAGGGCATCGCACTTCTGTAGAGAGGAGTGGTTTGCTATAGATGGAATCAAGAATCAGTGAGGAAAAGAAGTAAGGGATGAGGTTAGCGAAATAGGCAATGGTTGTGGTGTTGATGGTGAGGATGCTCTGGAAGGAAAATGTTTTGAGATCAGAATTCTAGAATCCAATTCTAGAATCTGTTCTTCTTGCAATGACAGAATAACAGCCTTAAAAAAAAATTGGCACATATATTAAGTTTCAAGCAATGTACCAGAATCTTTTCTACATACATCAACAATAACATTCACGAGGACTTTGCAAAGTACATATTGTTATCCCCGTTGGGAAAACTGAGACTTGGGGAGGTCAAATACCTTATCCAAGTTCATGAAGATAGTATGTAACAAAACCAGTTCTAGGAAACAAACACTGGTAGTCAGATATAAAAAATCCACGTTTCCTTCTATTAGTACTCTTTGCAGCCTGGAGGCAAATGCAGGCTGCATTTTCACAGCATTTACTAGGGACTGTACTTGATGAGTCCAGGTTGCAACCAATTTAGTTACTGCAATAGAAGAGAATTTATCTTGTATATATTTTCAAATTTGAATGATCTCGGAGCTTGGGTTACTAATATTAGAAAGCTTACACATTTCAGGAAAGTATGACTTGGTTGTTCTTCTTTAGCAGTATAATTCAATAGGTAATATACAAAAGATATTCAGGGTATCACAAGAATGAAAAAAAATTAAAACATTTCTCAATCTATAGTTTCCCATCTATTAGTATCCCCCAATGGTATTACTATTTACACTTAGAATGCATCCCTTTATTTTTCAGCATGCCCAATATTTCATGTGTGGGGCATTATGGTCACCATTTCCAAGTAAATAAAAAAGTGATTATTCGAAAAAATTTTGTAAAATATTTCAAAGTGCAAATCACTTAGCTCTGAGTTCATCATTAGCTGAAGGTAAATAAAGCTAAAGAAACAATGGTAGATCAGAATGGAGAAAACATTCTTTTAGCTTAGAAACAGTGAGAGTATCAAAGACTGCATGTTAGGGACATCTGGAGATTTTTCACCTAAAGAGAAAATATGGGTGTTTTTTTTTGGACGGGGGGTTCCTAATTAATCCTCCACTTAAAAAATCCTAGGTGAAGTTTATAGACAGAAAACTATCAGCAAAGTTTATTTTGGAACTTTGAAAATTTTGATTTTCAGAACTCAAAACTTCTTTTGTCAGAGAGATTCTAAAATGTTTATGAATTCTTTATCGTATCAACTTATACTACTAAATATAAAGGATTCAGTGTAAGATAAATTATTTCATTTTAATTTCTGAGACAATTAGCAAAAGGTGTAAAGGATAAAATTGCCTTTCATTTATCAATGCACTTTACTTTTTTAAATGATCAAAATTATGGCATTGAAAATGAAAGGAAAAGTGAATTTCATTCTGAAGGTGCTGGCTAACTTTCAGTTGAATGCAGAAGTCTGGAATATCATGGAGAAGTCTGTGTTGCAGATATAGATTTGGGTGTTACTCACGTGTAGAATGTTGCCTAGATGCTGGTTGGAACCATGGGTGTGTGTGCGATTATTTACAGACCATTTGTAAAATAAGAAAATCAAACTGAGAACTCTGAGAAACAATAACATTTCAAGGGAGGACAAGGAACAAAGAAGATGAGCCCTTAAAGATGATGAGAGAGATGGCTGGGGAAATAAATGAAGACCTAGGAAGAAATGGTCATGAGAATCAAGAGATGGAGAACATCAGAAAACAGTTGTATCAGGGAACATTGCTATGTGACAATGAGTAAGTCATTCATAACCTTTAGAGATGTGAACAGGTTTGTGTAAGAAAGAGTTGCTCTTACTTTTACAATTAGCTTTTTATTTACTGTTCTAGGGGTTTTAGGGGTGTTATAATAAATGTTTAATGTTTGAGTGGAAAACAATTTCCCATTATACTGTAAATTAAAGACATCTCTCAAATGATTGTGTTTTAATCTACCATGTACATTATCCAGTCAAGTATTTCCATGTTTTGCTTATTTTCCCTAATTATTTATCAGATGCTAATTCTCTAGCTCAAATAATTTTAATATTATTTAAATTATTGACTTCTGAAGTCACTAGCATTTAGTAGCAAATGTCTAATTCATACGAAAGGCCAGAGCACATGTGTTCCTGTTTCTTCTCTTCATCTCCTCAGTGGAGGTGCCATATATCCTCGTCCAATTGCTTAATGCAAGAATTACAACCCTTTTTTTGTAGTTCCGACCGACTCAATTATATTGATTTTTCCAAAATATTTTTCCCCCTTAAACTTTAACTGTGTGAAAACATTCTTCCCAACCCTTTTTCTTTCTTTTCTTTTTTCTTCACAACTGGATTCACATCCTTCAGCCTCCTCTTTTCCAAGATTTTTCCTGTTCACCCTAAATTCCTGGCTCCTTCTATCTTTATTTCTCTCCCTATTCGCTCTTCCCCTTCTCTGCTTCTTCTTACCTCTCTTTGTTGCCTTTGTTATGTCCCTGTTCCTGCGAGTTACCCCAATAGTAATTGCTAAGCTTCAAAGTTACAAAAGAAATGGATACATCTAGGTTTAGAAATTTATCAATCACAAAAGCAAGTCATATCAATTTCTAAAAGCCTTGTGGAACTCAGAAATTCTCTTTAGGATCTCCACTAGCTTAAATGGCTACCATTTTCTATGTAGACTTGCTGGTCATTAAATGTTAGCATTAAAGATAAATTAAACTCACTCATTTTATTAGTTTACCATTTGCATTACTTATATTTCAATAATATTTCCAACTGTTTTATAGCAAACATAAAATTTGAGCTATACTTTGGGCTAAAGAGTTGGGGCAAGATTGCTTCAGAAATGAACTATTCCATTTATAACATCATTTCTAAGGGAAAATGTGTGCTGAGTTCCTAACAACTGATTAGCAAATTAAATTTTGGAATACACCTGTTTGTCAGCAAGGAACTGCCTGTAATTAGAGAGGTAAATCTGTTGGGAAAAATAAAATAGGTGAGCCAAAATGCATAAGCTTGTGTTGTGATAAGAAAGCTAGTGTATATTTGTGTATTGCATTACTATTTCAAAGTGCGTTCATACATATGCGCTCATCTGAGTGTCATAACAACTTTGCAAACTAAGCAGCACAGCATTTTTTATTATCCAATATTTGCAGATGAGAAAAGTGACACAAAAGAGTGTAGTAATGTTCCCAAGTTCAGACAATACAAGGCTACATGGGACCAGATATACTATAATAATTGTAAGTCTTTGCCAGAATGACTGCCTTTTTATTTGAGGTCTATTTAAGATTTTAATTGAAAACCAAAAGGTTCTGCTACTGCTAAAGAAAATGTTTGAAAGCCACTGCACTAAATGAAAATGGCCAGCGTAGGTTTCCAGAAGGGGGGTTAGAAGTCAGGCTAAGGTATTACTCTCTATCATTCATTCCATAGAAGAAAAACCACTTTCCCTAATGCAATCATCATTCTGAAATGGAAATGTGAGAAAGTAAATATTGAACTCCTACTATGAGCTGAGTGCTTTGCTAGACTACATTTCATTTAATCCTTCTGAAAACCTTATGAAGTAGTAGTATTATCTCCATTTTACTGTGAGGAAACAAAAGCTCAGAAAGGTTATGTAACTTGCCCATGGCTCCCTATCTTTTAATGAGCAATGCAATGATTTGGCTAACTCCATGGCTTGTACTCTTATTTACTATTCACTCTGGCTGGATTCTCTTTCCCCTTTTTGGGGATGCATTGTTATATTCTGAAAAAATTAAAAGAAAATATGTGCACAGATTACTTTCCAACCCACATAGCTAGATAGGCTGCTTCATTGTACAACTTCAGGGCGGTAGGGCAAGGGGTCATCTATATGAAGTCTATGCGAATTGCGTCCCCTGGAGTTGGGCAATATGCAGCCTACGTGGTTGTTCACAGAGGCCTTAGGAAAATCCCCAAACCATGAAATTGTTATAAAGGTTGGATGATTTTTTTTACTTGAGACTCTACATAAAATTGTATATAAATATGATTTTGACATTTTTATTTGACTAAATTAGTGTGTATTCATTCTGATCTGATACACAAAAATGAGAACCACGTCCAATTACTATACAAAAAAATAGCCAACTCTTAGAAGACAAAGAAATAATAATTTTAGAGCATTTAGCTTTTTAAATATAGTATCATATGGGTTTATGGTAATCATAGAAATATTTCTTTCTAGGCACTATTTTTCCCCCTCATGCAACTAAAAGGGAGGATTCCAACATGGCTCTTTATTCTTTTCTCCTTTACCTTAGCTTCTAAAATCTAAACTTGTTAGGATTATCTTTAGTTTCATTATAAGCAGTCAACCCCAAAACATTTATGGCTCATTTCCTACTTTGGGCAGTATGCTGGGTAAACTGTGCCAGGATGGGGATGAGAACATCTTCTTTTCCAGCCTGATCTAGATTCTCTGTTTCATACCTCACAATACACAGTGATCTCTAAAATGAGTATCATTGTATCTGTTCAGAATGAAGAAAAAACTGCCGTCAGCTATCATAAGAGAAATTTCATGGGATGAGACTCAAAGTGGTCCATTAAGAATGACTAGGATTTGAATAAACAGAAAGCAAGAGGTGTTTGGAGCATGATCAAATTACAGGTTCAAAGGAAGGAATGTGCAGTCAGAATCACGATGGCATGAGGAGGTTCCCTTGATCTCGCAAGATATGTTCATAAAATTATGAGCAACTGTTCTTTCTCAGGAATAGGTGTTTCATGTGAGATAAAAGTAGAAAGTTAAATTATGGGCAAATATCAGACTGCCTTACATGTTGGGTCACTATAACTAGTAAGAACAAATAAAATCTATTGAATGCTTACTAGGCACTAGAAACTGTTCTAAATACTCGACATGTTTCAAAGCATTTGGACTTCATGATGAATATGCGAATTAGATATAATTATTATCCCCATTTTACAGACTGGACAACTGAATTTCAACTAGATTGATTATCTGGATAATCTGATGATCAGGACTGAAGTATTGTGGAGCCATTAAAAGGTTTGAAAGAAGAGTGTGACATAGTTAAAACGGGGCTATTGGAATATTCACCTGGTAGATTATCGGAATGAATCAGAGGAGGGGAAGGCAGAGAGGCCATGGGGAAAGTATCCTCAGGAGCGTAGGCATGAAGTATAAAGAGACTGAATGAGGGACAAAGACACGTTTAAAGTGGGGTGATAGAGACAAGAAATCAGACAGAAATCCAAAGTCTCAACTTGGAGAATTGTGGAAGAATTAACTTTATAAAACAAAAAAAGAGTTGGGTGGAGAGAAGCTTTGGAGGCAGGAGTACTAGTAATAGTGGTAATCAAATTGGTATTAAATCTGAAACTATTAATGAAAGACAGAAATCATAAAAATATTTCCAAATAACAAATGCTATATTAGTTGGACATGGCTCTTGATGCATTGCTCTAAGATGGTTGGAGCTCTTTAGTGACCAAATTGGACCACAACTGTGGTAAATAATTGTGAATAATTGGTCAAAGGGACCACTGGCATTTGGGTTTTATATAATGTATGTGTGTGTGTTTTCCATACCTCTGCTTTTTTTTTGCCTCTTTGCAGAATTATGACTTTGACTTCAGTGCTCAGATCATACTCTATGCATGCTGCTAATAGCTTTCATCAGGTTTTGTTGTCAGCATTTTTAACATGCCTGTGTGTTCACTAAACTCTGTGCTCCTCAAGAAAAATTGTCTCAATCATCTTTATATCTACAGCATAGAGCTGAGCAACAGTAAGTGCACAATAAATGCTTGTTTAATGATGGTTCTACAGTACAGAAGAACACATTTGTTATAACACAGGTAAATGGAGTCCAAGGAAGTCTATTGTGTAACTTATTAGTTAAATTGGACTCAAATTCTTGTGGATAGACAGTATCTCAAAATAAAATGACCAATAAAGAGATGAATAGTGTAATGTTGGAATAGAGGTAGAGTGGGGATACTCCTCAAACTTATCTTACAGGAGTAACTAAAGTCTTCTAAAGATCCATCTGTGGAGGATCAGTATTATGCAGTCCACTATTTTTCTGTCCATCGAATGAAATCTTGACAGAAGAAAGCATTGGGACTGAAGAGAAAAAGGGGAAGAAGGAAAGGGAGGCAATAGATAAGAGCACGGCCTACTTGCCTGACTACTTCTCCAGACTCTCAACTGCTTTCCAACTGCGACTTTATCTTAAAACTCCAGTACTGGACATGGTGATATGCCCAGAGCATGTATTTAATTAATTTTCCTTGATGTGTGGTGAGGAGGACAGGCTCTGAAGTCAGATTGTAATTGTTCAAATCCATACTTTGCCAGTTACTATGAATCTTGGTCAAGTTACTTAATCTTTTAGTGCCTCAATCTCATCATCTGAAAAAACTGGGAGAATAGGAATGCATATATAACAGGGCTATTGTGAACCTTACCTAAGATAATAAATGTAAAGGGCTACAATAGGACCTGGGCCTATGGTAAGCTTTTGATAAACATTAATCACAATTTTAAGATACAGCACAGCATGGTGGTTGAAAGTAGAACTCTAGGCCAGCCCGGTGGCTCAGGTGGTTGGAGCTCCATGCTCCTAATGCCCAGTTTCTAATCGCTGGTTCGATTCCCACATGGGCCAGTGAGCTTCACCCTGTACAGCTAAGATTGTGAACAACAGCTCTCCCTGGAGCTGGGCTGCTGTGAGCAGCTGGAGGTTGGTGTGAGCTGCTATGTGGCCGTGAGCTGCTATGAGAGGCTGACCGGAGACTGACTACCTCAGAAGCGGGGAGTGCAAGGCTCATAACACCAGCATAGGCCAGGGAGCTGTGTCCCACACAACTAGACTGAGAAACAACAGCTTGAACCGCATTTGGTGGGGGTGGGGAGGCGGAAAAAAGGGGAAAAAAAAGATTAAAAAAAAAAAAAAGAAAGTACAATCTGACGCCAGTCTAACTTAGCTCTATCCTTGTTGTACTCATTCCTCCTAATTTTTTCAAGGTGACTTTAATTTCTTTATGCCAGTTTTTACATGACAAACATCCAAAAAACACTAATATTATATTGAATGACTAAATGGATGGACTCTTTTAAAGGTAAAATTAGTTCAAGGTAAGTAGGTAAAATAATTCTAATTCCTACATCTGATTTTGGTTTGTGGTTTTTTTTTTTTTTTAATTGATACTAACATGAAATGCTTCATTAGATGTGCCTAGTGTATAAACCACAGGACAAGTCTATATCTTATCTTTCATTTCCATTGCTACCTCATATCATGTAATTCAAACGACTAGAAAGCACAATGTCAGAAGAAACCCGTATCAATACATTGCATAGTAGAAAAACAGCAAGTATTTCCCCAGTTAGACAACTCTTACACACAGAAGTATTTGGGAAAGTGCATGGATTGACGCTGTCTTACAGGGAAGGAAGAATTAGATTTGAATTAGATTTAAGAGCTCTGCTGTTTCACCTCTCACATTATAGAGGAAAATTTAAAAAGTAAAATATTATCCCGGGAAACTGTGGGGCCATTTCTGATATGTAAGACTTTTAGTGACTTACTTCTTACTGTAGTAGTGTTTCTTTTCTCACAGTATATAGATTACTAAGAGAAAAAAAAGATACCACCACCCACATTTTGTCTGGAGTTAATGTGCATTTTTCCTCTTGTCAGAGAGTGGGAGGCTCTCTGTTTATATAATTACAGCTTTCAAAAATCGTTTAAATAGACTGAGCAAAGAAGTGAAATTGCATGTGGAATATTTGGATGACACTGAATCTGTCAGGTCTATGGGATTTTCTTAGAAAAACTGAAATGTTTTTTGGCTTTCACTTGGATGGAGCTGAGCTTTGCTGGAGGTTCAGAAACAGCTTTTCCATGTTGCAGACAATCTTGATAATAGTCTTGATGAATTATCTGCACTAAACATGCTCCCCAAACCAACTGAATTCACTTCTGTTGAGGAGATTTGGAGAAAAGCAATAAGCTCTGTATTTTCCTGCTGGTTGGGGTATGGTCCATCCAAGGAGATCAGGAAGAGGAAAGCAAACCCTGACCAAACTCGCGACCCTTTTCCTTTCCCAAAGGGCTAACTTTGACTTGTATTAAGAAGTGAAGAATTAGATATGAGTGTGAGTGAGGAACAGGAGGACAAGATGAAATTGGGCTTGTGTTTTGAGGGGTAATTATTTACCCTTATTCACGTTCACTCATTTTTTTTGAACAGGTAAAAATAATTATGAATACCTTTCTCAACATTCTTTGTCTGTTTTTTCTGTCATGTTTCATATTCTAAAATCTATTTGAATTTATTTTTTATTTCTATACGGATGTACTAAAGTAAAATAAGTATACATTATACTGCATATTTTAAAAGTATACAAATTTATTACATCCATGAAGCCATCACTAAAATCAAGAAATAAACATATCCGTTATGTCCAAAAGTTTTCTTTTGCCCCTTTTTAGTCTTCTCCTAACCCTCCCTGTCTTTCTGCCTCATCCTTCCCCACCACCACCATCCTACCCCCTGGCAACCTCCTGCTCTGCTTTCTGTCTTGATAGATCGGTTTGCATTTTCTAGAACTTTATATAAATGGAATCATCCAGAATGTACTCTTTACTTTTTTCATAAGAAGTTTTCCACTAAGTGTAATTATTTTAAAATTAATCTATCTTGTGTATATCTGTTCTTTCCTTTTTTTGAATAATATTCCATTGTATGGATAGATCACAGTTTGTTTATCCATTCAACTGTTGATGGACATTTGGGTTGCTTCCAAATTTAGGCTATTAAAAATAAAGCTGCCATGATATTTGTGGACAAGTCTTTGTATGAATATATACTTTCATTCCTTTTGGGTAGATATCTAAGAATAAAATGTCTTAATCACGTGGTAGGTGTATTTTTAACTTTTTGAGAAACTGCTAAACTATTTTCCAAAGTGGTTGTACCATTTGGATTCCCTCAGCAGTACTGAGAATTCCAGTTTCTCCATGTCACCAACAGTTGGTATGGTCAGATGTTTTCACTTTAGCCATTCTAACAGGTGTGTAGAGGTATGTCTTTGCAATTTAAATTTACATTTCCCTAATGACTAATGATGTTGAGTATCTTTCCATGTGCTTATTTGCCAATTGTATATCTGTTGAAATCTTTTACCCATTTTATTGAGTTTTCTTAATATCAAGGTTTATTTTCAGTTTTCAAATATATTATTCTATTTTTAGAAATTAACATGCAATAAAATTGACTTTTTGGTGTACAGTTCTGTTACCACATGTATAAGTTCATGTAACCACTACCACATTTAGGATACAGAACTGTTCAATCACCCTCCAAAACTCTCTCTAGCGGCCCTTTTGTAGTCATATCCTGCCCCATCCCAGCTTTTGTTTTGTTCTCCGTTACTATAGTTTTGTCTTTTCAAAATTGTTATATGCAAGGTGTGATCAAAAAATACAATGATTGTTTAAAGAAAAAAAATTATTACAGTAAAAGACACATGGGCATTAATCCCCCTCAAAATACTCCCCCTTGCTTGGAACATAGTTATCCTATCGTTCTTGCCACTTTCTGAAGCAGTTCTGGAAGTCCTCTTTCTCACTGGAGAAACTGTAGACCCAGGAAGGCTCTCTACATTTTGTGCTATGCCGGCTAGAGGGAGGGGTGATGCAGTCAAAGTGAAACACTCCACTAACCCTTATAACATCCTTTTCAGTCTTGTCCAGAGGGTGCTTCAGCATCATTCCTGCATTCTGGGATTTTCATAATGGTGTCTTATGTAAGGATAGCTGCTAGTTGGTCCTCTTATGAGGGGAATTGAGGTCAGTAAGACCTATGCCACCATCTTAATGATGTCTACTACTGTTCTTGAGTTAACTTTAGTAATTTGTGTATTTTCAAGAATTTGATCAATTTCATTAATCATTTCAAAAGAATCATCTTCATGTTTCATTATTTTATCTATTGTTTTTAAATTTTTTATTTATTTCTGTTCTGATATATATATATGTATGTATATATGTATATATATATGTATATATGTATATATATATACATATATTTTATTTTTATTTCTGGTTACTTTGGGTATAATGTGCTCTTCTAATACTTTAAAGTTGGTCCTGAGGTTTCTGATTTGAGTTCTCACTTTTATTTCTTACAGGTGATTCGTTCTATACATTTTTCACTAATTACTGGTTAGTGGAATACTACACATTTTAATATGTTGTGTTTTCAAGTTTAGTCAGTTCACAATACTTTCACAATAAATTCTCTTTTAACTTTTTCTTGAACGAATGCAATATTTAGAAGTGTATAATTTATTTTCCAAATACCTTGAACTTTTCCAGAAATTATCCTTTTGTTAATTTTGAATTTAATTTTCTTGTGCTCAGAAAACATAGTTGTTTGCAGTACTTGAATTTTTTCACATTTATTGAGATTTGTGTTGTGGTCCATAATATAATGGATCTTCACTGATGTTCTATGTGCAATTGAAAAGAATGGACAATCCTGTAGTGTTGGTTGGGATGGTCTACAAATATTAAATAAGACAAATAAGACAGAAAGAGGTCTTCTATCTTTTTACTCACTTTTTGTTAACTTGTTCTATAAATTATTGAAAATAGGACATTGTAATATCTGGGTATAATTGTAGACATGTCTATTTCTTGTATTTCTATCATGTTTTGCCTCATGTATTTTGAAGTTCTACTGTTACATGCTCAAATGTTATGTTCTCTTGATTAATTTACCTATTTATCATTAGTAAATTACTTTTTACTAAAAATCCCACATAATCTTTCCTCTGAAATTTATTTTGTCTGATATTACAATAGCAATTCCAGTTTTATTTGACTAATTACTATCTTGGTATATCTTTTTGTATACTTTGATTTTGAACATATTTTTATCTTTACATTTCAGTATCTTTTTTGAAGATGACATATTGGATCTTGCTTTTGGGTCCAATCTGACAATCCTTGTCTTTTAATTGGGTGCTTAGACCACTTGTTGTAAAGGATTGTTTACATAGTTAGGTTTAAATATACCACCTTGGTTCATGTTTTCTATTTGTTATATTTATTGTTTTTATTTTCCTCTTTTTAAAAACACTTTTGAGTTAATTAAGTACTTTTTATAATTCCATTTTATCTCCTTATCTCTTTAGTGATAACTTTTGTTGTTTTAGTGGTTGCTTTAGGGTTTATGGCATACATCTTGAACATATCACAGTCTACCTTTGAGAGCTATTATCCTTTCTGTATAGAATAAAAAACTTAAAATAGTGAACTTCTAGTTCTTCACTCTTGACATTTGCGGGGGTTTTGCCATACATTTTACTTCTAAATGTATTATAAATTTCATATTAAATTGTTATAATTTTTGTATACGTATTCAATTATCTTTTTAAAAGATTTAAATAATAACAAACAATTCATATTTATTTTTCCGTGTAGTTACGGTTTATCATGATCTTTATTTTTTGTGTACATCCATGTCTCCAACTGGTACTATTTTTTTCTTATAACTGAAGGGCTTCCTTTAACATTTTCTGTAGAGCAGGTTTGCTGGTAATGAATTCTTTCAGCTTTTGTATGTCTGAAAAAGACTTTGTTTTGTTTGTTATTTTGAAAGATGTTTTCTTGATATAGAACTCGAGTACTTTAGAGGTATTGCTACTCTGTCTTCTTACTTGTAATGTTTCTAATAAGAACTGTTCCGTTATTTTGTGTGTAATATTTTTTTTTCCTCTGACTTCTTTTATTATTTTATCTTTATCACTGGTTAATAGCATTATGCTTACAATGTGCCTTGGTGTAGTTTTTCATTTTTTCTTTAACATGGATTTTGTTTAATTTTTTGGACCTATGGTTTATAGTTTTTCTTAAATTCAGAAAAAAAAATTGAGCCATTACTCTTCAATTGTTTTTCTGTGACGACTCCTCTTTTTTTGATATTCCAATTACATGTTTGGCTTCTTGAAGTTGACCCACTGCTCCTGCTTACTGATACTCTATTCACTTTTTGTGTTATTTTTGATAATTTTTATTGATATATCTTCAAATCCACTGACATTTTCTTCTGCAGTGTCGAATCTGCCTTTCATCTCTAAAATTTAATTTGGTTATTCTTTTCATAGAATACCCAATATTTCCTCTCCATGTTTTAAACATAGAAAATATGGTTGCAATAACTGTTTTACTGTCTTTTTCTGCTAATTCTAACGTGTCATTTCTGGGTCTATTTTGACTGATTTTTCTTTTCATTATAGGTCATATTTCTTGCTTCTCTGTATGCCTGGTGTTTTCTCATTGGGTGAGATTGTGAATGCTACCTTTTCTTGTGCTAGGCATTTTATGCTATTATAAATATTCTCAAACTTTCTTCAAGGACACAGTTAATTACTTGAAAATTTTTTAATGTTTTCAAGTCTTGCTTTTAAAGATGTGTTCCACATGACCAGAGCAGTGTTACTCTGGGGCTAAACATACCCCACTATTTAAATGAGGCTCATCTGAGTACTCTACTAAATGCCCCATGAATTATGAGAGTTTCTAACCTGAGACTGGTTGAAGAGGAATGCTCGTGACGCTGTGTGAGTACTATTTCTTCTAGTAATTTTTTTCCTTACTCCTGGTAGTTTCTTCACACGCATGAGCAATCCTTTGCTGAAAGCTTCAGGGGAATCTTCTGATGATCTCTAGAGCTCTAGAGTTGTTGCTTTCTTTTTCCTCAAACTCTGTCAAAACGATAAATAAGGTGGAATAGTGATATGGCTAACTTCATTTGTTTCCCATATCATGGAGATTACAAATTACCAGATAACAAATGTCTTGAAAATAAGTGTTTAATATATGTTACTCCATCATATAAAGAAGTAGAAGGACAATATTCTGTGTTTTAGTCTTTTGTTTTTCATTTTTCAGAATATGAATTTTTTATAATTTGAAGAGATTTAATAAATCACCTATCATGCAATTGATTACCTCATTTTCAGAGGAAAATCCTATAATTAGCAAGAGAAAGTGAGCTGGCTAAGGACTCCCTATAGTAATCATCCAATCATCCTTCTGGGAAGATAGTGCCTCTATGTCTGCAGCTGTTTAATTCTAGCATCCTGACTCCATCAAATTTGAGTTTTTTTCCTTGACTCTCATGTGGGAGGACCACAGTCCCCCTCTGAGATGTTTCTGTTAAGTTTTCCATGTTTGTCATTGTGCTAAGGTTTTCAGAATTTCCTTGTGGGGATTACAACCCTTCTCCAATCCTGTGACCAATCAGGGCCTAATCAGCACTATGTCCTACTTGCTACTGCAGAAAAAATTGCCTCTCCCACTTTTCTGGTAACTGACTTTGGTTTTATGACCTAATGTACAGTTAGACACTGCAGCTACTTTATTGCTTTGACACTGACTTTAAAAAGTGGGAGAAGCAAGTGCTTTCATTCTGGACTATACTGGGATATCTTCTTTCCACATCCTTGCATAAAGTGACCTAGGAAGTTTGCTGTGCCCTCTGAAGGACTGCTTGCTGCTTGAAACTTCACTTCCTCTAAGAAATATGATTCACATCCATCATATAGGGGGATTTTATCATCCACAACAATAGTTTAGGAATGGGAAGCCCTCTCTAAGGAGTTAAAAGTGGCTAGAGTCAAGAAGAGAGCTCTGAAGGTTTCTGCTGCCCTTTTCCTTTGTTCTGTACCAAGTTAAAAATTCCCAAATTGTCAGCTACTTAAATTCTCTTTTTGTTTTCCCAGGAGCATATAGGTTGCTGCTGTTTTAATTCAACTTCTTTAAGAAATTCTGCTGCTGTCTCCATCTTATTTTCACCAGGGTTAATCTGTAGACTTTTGCTTTTCCAACTTTCCTTGACTGGGTTGGTAAATTTTCTTTTCCCTTTTTAGAGATCCAGAATGAGATATCAATTTTGTTACATGGGATTTATTAGAATGTTCTCTCAGTTGAGGTTTAATAATGAGATAGATGGGTTTATCAGGAGGAGTCTTCTCTGACAACTCACCCATCTTAGATTGAAGGTAGAAGAAATAGATTTTTTTTTGTTGTTTTATTTTGGTCCACAACTCAATGTCATGTTTTACAATTCAGTGATAATCAGTAGATCCTACATGAAGAATTATCAGGGGTTTGCCAAATCCTAAATAAAGTGGAATTTTATTCTGAATTGGCTGTTGTTGTTCCTTGTGTAGAATTCTACAGAGTACAGGAAGATAAAATTTGGGTATTTTGAGGCCCCTAGCTGAATTCCATTATTGCATCAAAACCTCATGAGAAACCTCCAAAACACTGCAATGTCTATGATACAACAGTGAAGACATTGGCATAAATGAGCAAGATACCATCCCTGCTCTCAGGCTGTACACAGTCTTGAAAATACTGCTCATGCTGTCAGACAGCATTAGATGGTACTCTCTGGGCAACAGGTAGATATCAGGATCCCTGGGTGTCCATTTGTCCCTCAGGATGCCCTTATTATTAAATTTGTATTGGAAGAAATTACTATGAATTTACTATCAGAGGACAATTAAATTTTTTCCAAATGTGAGAGAGGAATAAATTGGCCATTTCTTGAATAGATATATACAATTGGGGAGGTAATTTGTCTTCTCAAAGTGACTAAATAATAGTTTTAATTTTCCTTTTACTTGTTAAAGATGTTTTTCTAATTTCTCCTTTCAAAATCTACAAGACCTGACATCTAAGACTTGTTATTATTGTTGCTTTCACCACTAAGGTTCCGTATGACTCCAGTTATTATGCCAGGTAGGGTTGTCGTGAAGGTGAAAATACTTGATACCCTTAAAACAATGTCTCCACAAGCATTAGTTATGATTATTGTTGAACATTTTTAAAATATGATGAATCCAAGGTGGATATTCTGATATTGATTTACACAAAACATAATTCAAAATGATTTTAATTCTAATATTTATCTATACATTTTTCTTCTAAATTTTAAAGGAAACAGTATATTGCTTCAGCAAAAGAGAGAGAGGCTTCCTGCATTAATGGGGATTTAATTCTGCAGTCTGAGTCTGGGGGTTTAAAGGTAGTTTGGCTTAGATATTCGTAGGACGTATATTCATTCTTTTGCATCCTTGCCAAAAACCTTTAGAAATAACAAATCAGGGATGAACAACAGCCTTCTATATACAATTAGATGGCAAATTATTACTAATTAAACTCTCTATAGTTCTGGTTCAAATTAAAATAGTTTATTGTTCAAACTAAGGTTTTATGAATATGAATATCTAGCATTTTCTTTTAGTAGAATGACCTATACATATGCTCACAATGTTGACCTTTGAATATTTGTCCATTTTTCGGTTGTTGTTTTTAAGGAATCCCATCCATATAACCATAAACCAGAATCAAATGCTCATATTACGTATATAGGGAGGAGAAAATTGAATAAATTGAGGAATCAGATTTTTTTTTTTACATCCAGTAATACAGGATAAAACTCATCTCCAACTAATTTGGACTTTCTTTCAATTGTATTGATTCTCCTATGAGGAGAAAATGAGAATTATGTTTGACTTTCTGAAATGTGCATTTTTTTAACATTATAGGAACCCTCAGTACTGTTTGTCAATATTAATTTTAAAGTGCCCTATTCCCATTGTACTGTGCCTAATGCCATTTCTAAAATTACACTACATGTCACATCAATTGCATCTATCCTAATTAGCTGGAATTATGAAGTTTTACATCATTCATTATGTTATGGGAATTTATTCCAAAAATATTTCTTAACTGCTAATTGATTTAACAGAGCCAATGTAAAGTTTATTTTTCTGTGAATTAACGAAGAAGTTAGGAACAATGACTTTGGGATTTTGACACATGATAAATAGGTCAGAGACATTGCTTTTTGTCTTAAAGACCTCTTTCCAGCAATTACATTTTGTCTACCAGTTGAGACTGCCCAACATAGAAGACAGAGCAACAATACAAAGGTGCATTGAATTGCTAAAAGAAGAATATGGTTCACTAATACTTGTAGTTATTTCTAATCCCACTGTGAACTTCCAACCTAGTGCAATTACTCCTTTTTCTGGTCTTTGCCATTCAATAGTGCCTTTTCTTATAGGTTGATACCTTTCCAGTTTTAATCCTGTTCTCTATCATTTACTGCTTATATTTATATATGGAGTTTTCAAATTTATACTTAGTATACATCATTAAAATCTGGTTTTATATATTAATGCATTTGATATTTTCTCTTACTTCAACAGATCATCGTATTTATCACTTTCATAAAAAAACAAAACAACAAAATGGAACTTCAGCCAAAGTAGAATGGCATCATAGTATTTTTTATACTAGGGAGTTGTAGGGGAGAAAAGCTACTAGCTTGCTGCTGTGACAAAGCATGTTAACTTCCCACTGATTTTTTTTTCTGTGTTTTTTTTCTTTAGGATTCCAAGTCACACTTGTCAGTAATAATTTACAGAGTAATTTTTAAAAACTTGTGATTCCCTTTTTTATTAGTTTTAATAAAGAGTCACTGCTCCCTAAGCTTCCTTGGAAAATTATTACCTATCAGCAAGATAGAAGACAACCATACATGATATTGACAGCAATAGAAAGTAGGTCCCTAATGACGGCGATTAAGAAGTGAAAGTTACTTTTTAAAAATTACAGTCAACCTTTAATTAAGTTCCTTCTGAAGATATAACTTGAGTTCTAGAGAGTTGAAAATTGAAACTAGTAGTGAGAAACTGATTTAATAGTCTAACTGATTTAATTGTTTTGGTAAGTAGTAAAATTGTGAACTAGGAAAAAATAGAATCCACAAGACTTAAAACAACTGAATCTATGTATTTATTCACTGATAGAATTTTTTATTAACAATGATTTTTTTCTCATAAAAAGTACATCGTTATTTAGAAACAGTATGTGGACTATAGAATTCTCCTTCTGTAATGAAATGGGGGGCTGAAACCATTGTGTTAATTCAGACAAATGCTTATGTTCCTCTGGTTATCTGTAATGATTTACATGTTAAGTTAGACAATTTATATCTGCTTTGGAATTTGTTTGATCTGTATTGACTATAGACTCTAATTCACAGTGTTGGCATTAGGGACAAGTTCAACACCATGTACTCAACTTATATGTAGTATACTTCACTGTGTGTATAGGAAATACAATTCAACTTGCAGTGTAATAAATTTTATAATATAATAGGCCATTTTATAGTGGAGTCTTAGAAATACAAGGTAGAACTCTTAGACTAGAATGAATGAATACATGGCTGGTACGTTTGCTGGAAGAATAAATGAATAACTAAATGAAACCCATTACTTTTATCAGGTCAGAGTTGCTTTTTAAGACCTTGTGGAACTGTAAGCTCCCCTGAAGCCCATCTCTGAGATGAACATTGAATGTTCCATAGAGAGGTTATGTTCCTCGTGGATTAGTTTATTATGCCACGTGCATGACTCTTGGTGCGGGTAATGAGGCAGCAGCCACCACCACTAACAGAACTTGTAAGGAGGAAAGTTCAATAACAAATGATTCTGTGTCAAATGTGGTTAACAACGTATAAAGGTGAGAGGACCTCCATTGTAAGGAGATCAGGAGAAGGAGACGAGGATTGTAGGTGTGCTTTCACTAAAGCCATATTGTATAGCCTTGGGTTTCCTTACTGCCATGCAGCTTAGCAGCAGAGACACCAATTATTGTCAACATGTTATTTAATTATTATTATCTTTTTAACCATCAGCTCAAAGAGAAATCATCTCAATGTCTACGTCACTTTTTGGGAAGAAATGAATGGAGAGAAAAAATTCAGGCTTGAAAGCAATCGTCTAAATTTACAGCTGTATGTGGTCAAACAACTATTGACGCTTGAGAGTTTCCAATTGCTGGTAATAGACTGGAAAAAAGATAATGTGTTTGATCGATCAGCATGAACAAATTTCATTTAAGGGATCAATAACAGTTTATACTTGACAGAGCTGAGGGACCACATTTATTTTTCCCTTTGATTGAATAAATGTTTTCAATGGGACTGCAAATGTAAAGCAATCCTAACAATTTCTTAACTTGAGGCACAGCTCCAGCTACAGTGTTATTGCAAGCAATGTGTATTTAAAACTAATATACAGAAAAGTGGATAGCCAGGGGCTGGAGCAGTTGAATGAAACTAATGTACAGTTTATTAAAACACAACACATGGCAAGAGAAAGCTTTCATTTTCTTGATGTTGAGCAACGGAGAAAATAGGAGAGAGACATCACATTTCATGGTGCTAAGCTTTTTTTGTGTTTTGTTTCATTTTGTTTGTCTCCCCCTCTTTTTATTAAGATTAAATCCTTCAATGGATGAAATAAATTATGAAAAATATTAAATAACACAAAAGAATCAAATACCTGTGACTGATAACCCCAGGGTGAATCTTTTCATAGCATGTGCAGCACTGCCTGCTTTGGCAATCTCTATACACATCTGGGTGGCTTTTTTTCCTTACAGCCGTCTTCCGACCAAATATAGCACCTATTTCAATAAATGTTTGTTGAATGAATAAATGGTGGAATCAATGTCTACTGATAGTAACTTCCTGCCAAATGGCATTATTGCTGATGCTGATTCATAGCATATCACTTGTGTTCAGTTGCTGGGTTTGAATTCTGGGGTGTTTGCATGCTGCACAGAATGCAAGTGTTCCTCATTTTAGAGATGGACAAATGGCGTCACAGGCCACATGCAACTCAGCTAAAGTTGACCCTTGAACAACATGAGTTTGAACTGCACAAGTTTACTTATACACAAATTGTTTTCAACAAATATGCACAGTACTGTAAATATATTTTCTCTTCCTTATCATTTTCTTAGTAATATTTCTTTCTCTAGCTTACTTTATTGTAAGAACACAGTGTATAACATACAAAATATATGTTGACCATCATCTATTTATGTTATCATAAGGCTTTCAGTCAACAATAGGCTATTAGTGGTTAAGTTTTTGAAGAGTTAAAAATTATATGGATTTTTGACTGTGCAGAAAAGTCAACACCCCTAACCCACACATAGTTCAAGGATCAACTGTATTAGCTAAAGAAGTAAGGTTTCCCACTGACTCTACTGTCTCAAAAAAACAGTAGATAGGTGTTTGGGTAGTTCTGGTTACAAAAGACAAAGCAGGCATTTTAAACAGAGGAATCCCCGATACCTTTAGTTTTTCTTTCACGTTAAAACGGAAAGAGTTCTTCTTTAAAACATAGATTTCCAACTGACAAGCTGAGAGTCCTTTTTATTTAGCCTTCAGGATTCTTTCCTTCAAAGGATATTAATTTCTACCACCCTAAGTTTTCCTGTCTGGCATTGTAAAACACATTCCAGATGCACAGCTTTCTCTCTGCCATAGTTACCTTAGTAGTAAGCTCACTCCAGAGACTTTGGGTGAATCTCAGTGATAGTCAAAATAACTCTATTGATAATCGGTGTTTCTTTTCACAAAAACATAGTGGCACAAGTTAAAGGAACACAGCTATCAAACTACTTTTTGCAAGTGTCTTCAATTCACGTGTCACTTTGAGGGGGTAAAATTTTCTCAGCAGTTTTCTTTCTCTGAACAATGTGTAAAAATTCCTCCCCAGAGAGGCTGGAGTTGCATCACCCTGTGATTAAGTTTCCAATGATACAGATGACAAGCGTGCCTTGAAATGTGGGGGAAATGCCAATAATACGTGCAGCTTCTCGTTCCAGCTGCCTCAGCCAGCTCCACATTCCCCGGCATGTGCCTCCAAGTGAGAGCTGAGATGGTGAGAAGCAGCTCCTGAGGAGAGCTGTGCCAGGTCTATTTTAGGCACTGAGGCTTCGAATTGTTTAAAATGCATATTGTTTGTGTACATCTCACAAAGGAAAATGCCAGCTCTGAATGCCCTGGGCTGCTTGTATGTCAAATGATTAAGTCTTCAAGTCCTACAGCCGAGGGGTCATTATCAATGGTTCTTCCAGGTCAGGTAGACGCAGCAGAGTTTGAGGCAATGGTTGACCTTTTGATGGCACTTACTTCAGGGTAACCCAGCTTCTCAGGGCATAAATAATCATTTTTAATTTGTTCGTCTGAGTTCTATTTGTTTAAGAATGCAAATGTATTATAACATATGTGACTTACAGATATTCTTTTGGGAAGGGAAAAGCAGTTTCCATAGCATTTCTCTCTCTAAACAAAACAGTTAATGAAGGAAAGGAGATGACAGAATAAATAATAGAGATTAGTCAATTATACTCTGCTACTTGGTGGTTTGGGATGATCACTTTAAAACTGTACATTTTCCTTGTACAGTGTGAGCTCCCTCCGTATTACCAAACAATCTTGTCTTCCTCATATGTTAGCTATCATTTAAAAATGGCTTGATGATGCTTTAAAAACCTTCCAACTATTTATATACTATGTGTCTTCGAATCAAAGTTTATTTTTGAGGAAATAAGTGTCCATACTATGCTTATTTTGGACTAAATTAATTTCTGACATCACTGTGCTCTTTTTATTTTTTTGTGGAAGTATAAGAGCTAAATATGGAGTAACGAAATAAATCTCAAAATAATAAATAATACTCATGTCAATCAGCTTTCTTCTACTGCAATCAACTAACATCTACTGCTCTTAACACACGGTGAAAATAAAAAAAAAATAAATAAAACCTTAGGCTTATAATTTAACTAGAGAAATAAGGCAGAAGGGATCCTGGAAACACAGTGATAAGCAATACTTAAATTGCATTTTTACAAATCAATTATTAAAAGTGATTATTTGAGGTTTCATGAGTGACATGTTTCTGTTTTAATGAAAATTCACATTGGTCTTAGAGATGGTATGAGGTCTCTGAACAATGTGTGATAAAACATGGCTTTACATAACCATAATTTTGTAATAGTTAAGGTGATTTAGCCACTTAAAGAATAGTGACAAATGTGTAATGGCATATATACAACAGAAATTTACATTTCGGTCTCATGAAATCCAAAACAAGTGTCCTGGATGGGTGGAGGCCTTTCCTGTAAGTGGTGATTCAAGGCGCTGTACTCCTCTCCTCTTGTGGTTTTGCCTTCTTCAAGCCTGGGACACGAACTCAGCCAAGATCCCCCTCCTGGGCTCGCAGAAAGAGAAATAGCATGGATGACCTTATAGAGGAGGTTTCTGTGGGTCAGTCACTTCCACTCCAAAGTCATTCAAAACAAACAAACAAAAAACTCATAGATACAGACAACAGAATGGTGGTTATCAGAAGGGAAGGGGGGTAGATGGAGGATGAAGACGGTAAAGGGGTGTCAAACACAAGGTGACAGGAGGAGACTAGACTGCAGGTGGTGAGCACACAATAGAATACACAGATGTTGTATTATAAAGTTGTACACCTGAAATTTATATAGTGTTATTAACCAATGCTACTCCAACACATTTAATGTTCATTTTTTTTTAAATTAAGGTTTATTGGGGTGACAATTGTTAGTAAAGTTGCATAAGTTTCAGGTGTACAATTTGCCATACATCATCCATATATCACATCGTGTGTTCACCACCCAGAGTCAGTAATGTTCATTTTTTTAAAGTCATTGACTAGAGTTTAGTTTAGTGGCCACACCCAACTGCAAGGAAGGGAGGGAAATACAATGTAGCTGTGTTCTGAGGAAGAAGAACTAGGTTTGGTGAAGATCTAGCCAGTGTCTGGCACAGCTATGATACTTTAAAATGCACACCAACACTCTTAGTTCCAGTGATAATAAACTCCATGATTGATGTGATAGCTTATACAGCAATCCCCAGAAGAAATGCATTTATCTCTTCCAAAGTAAAAGATTTTAAATAGCTATACTTTGAACTGTCTGAAGTGATGCATACACTTTTGGAAGAAGATATGGCAAAGGTCCCGGCCCCCTTGGAGAATCGCTACAACAGTGGAGAGAGGTGATGGAAGCAGAAGTGAGCTCTATCGTAAACCTTATGTTGGGTCTCTGGCTTCCAGACAGCCCTGGTTTCTATCCAGACCCAAGGAATGGTCATGGTTGAAAGCAAGTGATCCTATCTAATATGTTCCCGTTGGCTTGGCTACCGAGACACCAGCTATTTCGGCAGTAGGTGGTAAACACTTTTAAAAAAATTCTATTTTTTACTAGCTGATTCCATTTTCTTTTGATCTTGCAACATAATATAATCGGTTTTACATATAGATAAATAGCAGTGGCACGGATACATTTAAAATAATACATTCCGCTGAATCATTCATATTTAGACTCTTATTTAATTTAATGTAATGGTTTTACACTTATTTAAAATATGTGCTTATTTCTAGGAGTCATTATTACTATTGTTAAGCCTACTATATTTGCAACTCCCTATTGCTTCAGCTGTTTTGTCCTTTTTTTTCTTTCCTTTCTCTTTCTTATGTTACTTAACCTCTGCCCTTTAGACTAATAAATTAAGTTCCCAGTATGTGGAGGTGCTGTCTGTTCCTGAGTTGTAATGAATGCCTCCTCATTAATCAGAGAACAGAGATCCTGACGGAGATGTCCCCTTTTCTCCCGTGAACCAGATGTCACAGTGCTATGTCAGAAGCTTGCACTGGGTCTTTGGTCTCTACTTCTTGTGAACAACACCCAGGTAAATTATATGAAAAGGCTGCAAGGATTATATAAACAATGACCAAAATGATATTGTTGAGATTACAGAGCCTATGTTGGTTTCATAAATTTAAAAAGGTTAAACTCTTTTCTTTAGAACAATGGGAGTCCTTTATAATTACTATTCCATGTACTTCACCTATTACAGAAGGCTGTAAAACTTCTCTGAGAAGCTGAGAAATGCAATTTATATTTGTTATAATGAGATCAATTTAGTGAATAACTTCCAAAATTCCTGTTATCCTTCCAGACATCAAGGCAATTAAATATCATGAATATCTATTGATTTCTTCATTTCAAAATAAATAATAAACAATAACTACACTTTTCAAAAGTAATTGCTTTTCTAGTCATTTGGCTAAGGTATTTTTGAAATAAAAGTATTTTTTTCATTGAAGTTAAGAGTTTGTTTTCTGAGTATAAATCACAGGCTTCTGAACATGTGGATACTCTGTGGATATCAATTTACTATCCGCAGTCTGCAAGTCCACGATTGGTTGCTGTGATGGCTGGTGTCTACTGTGATTCCATGTTGCCAAGAGATCACTGGGCCTAGTGTCTCCATTCAGGAATTTCTTCCTGATATTTTTTGGGGGGAGAATTATATATTTCTCTGAATTCCAAATTCTGAGAAAAATAGGTTCAGAAATCAAGAAAATGGGAAAAAAAGTATTGTAATTTTACAGGAATTAAACAATCAACATAGAAACATTATTGGGAAATCAATAATTTTATTTCCAAAGCAAGAATAGGAAATCCTAATATCTGTAGTCCATCAATAAAGTTGATGTTTCCTGGATACAGGGCTGGAGCGAGGAGGAAAGAAGTGGTCACGATTCTAATGAGTCAGGCTTGGTTATTTGTAAAATAATTGCCAAGTTATAAATGGGTTTGTGGTCCTGTCTTTAGCTACTGGTTCATCATTCTTACAAATAAAATAAGTATTAATAAGCTTATACAAATAGTATATTTTATATAAATTCTGTAAGTGATGCTTCAAGAACAAACAAGTTTTAGAAGCAAAGTAAGTCCTTAAATTGGTCATTTTGAAATATGATTCTGTGTCTTGCTAGCAGATCAGAATAGTACTTTGTTCAAATATCACCCAATAATATTCACTGGCATTTTTCAGTGTTTGAATATACTCTATAGGTTACATTTCTTTGTAAATAATAATAAATTTAATACATGTAATTTATTAAACAATGTATGATATTCATAATATCAGGTAAAAGGTATGAAAAATGTTGCCAGAAATAGTTTAAAAATCAGTTAGCTCATTGTCAGATATGTTTACATCAGAATAAAACATTCATTTAAATTATATTTATGTTTAACAGAAAAGGTGTGAAACTTTTAACATAACCCTATCACAGTGAATGATTCATGTTTATTAATATGGTCACTCATTATTGTGACATAAAGAAAATGTTATGAAAAATACAGTAATAACCTATGATTTTGAGAATTCCTGAGAATTTGCAGGATTTCCAGTTTTTCACTCCCAAATCCCAAAGATTAGTGTCTCTCAGGAATTTGGAAATACTATTCTATTTGCATAGTAAGTTAAAGTGAAGGAGTACCTTTAAACTCAGCAGATAGATTGAGCAATTGAACCTGTACAGTACAGTTTTCTGCTCAGTGCAAATTACTGTTTTTAACTTTAGTGATACCAATATGGGGGAATTAAGGTACTATTCTGCTCTGTGAGGATCAGATAAAAATTTAGATGAAGAGTCTAAGATTTAATTGCCAAGGAATTTGTTGGGAACATCAGACAAAATGAGATTGACTATAATCCCGTGCAGTAACTTTGACTGTTCTTCAAAATATGTTGTTTTCTGTGGCTGATGTGAGATGCCATAAAGTATACTATTTAACTCAAAAGAAGTTCAAGTTACACCAAGTGCTTCTCTTAAGAGGACAGGGACTCTATGCTATTGATGTCCTTAGAAAACATTACTCGGCAGGCCTCTTTTTTTTCTGGATGGGGCTAGACTGGTTTGACATTATGTGACTGGCAGGATACAGGACAGCTTTATAAGCATGCACTTAGTAGCTGAAGAGTTATTTTAAGACTGAAAGCCCTAGGAAATAAGAAGCAGCTTTCAGCTGTGTTTTACTTGATTATGTGATCAGCAAGTCATCAGGCTTGAGTGGGAGTCTATGAGAAGACCAAGAGAAAGATGATCTGGAAAGTCAGGATGCTTTATAGTCCTATCATTATGTGAAATAGGATAAAGATGAATGTGAGGTCTTCCATGTTGTGGAAAGTGGGTTGGAATGGAAATGAGATCTGAGCTCTAGCCTCGGTTCTATATGCCACTGGATAAGTGACTTGTTCTCTCTGACTTTGAAGGTCTTGTTCATAAAACAAGAGACTGGATGATTTTTTTTTTTTTTTGGTTGGCTATATCAGTAAAGGAATTTCATTTTCAGTGCCACTTCCTTGGTTCGGGTCCTTATTTACTCCAACTAGACTATTCCATTTATGTCCTGGATATTTCCTACTCCATCTTCCACATTCCTGTTAGATGTCTCTCTCAAACACAAATCTGATCATTTCGGTATTCTGTTTGCAACTCCGCAATGGCTTCCAATTTCCTACAAAATGAACTAGATTTCCTTTGTGTAGCATTCAAAGCCCTTTCTAATTGGGTTCTATTTACATCTCCAGCCTCATTGCTCTTTATCCCTCATGATATATCCATATTGACTTCTTGCCCATCCACACAAATGATGAAAATATGTAAAATTGACTGATTTTGCTCTGGACCAACTATTTATTTTGACGCATACATATTTATACTAGCTATTACACCTGAAAGAAGTTTCCTTCCTCACCATTTGCACCGAGTATTCTTCCTTTAATTCTACAAAATTCAGATGAAATATTTTCTTTGACGTCCTCCCAGAAGAACCCTGACTTTATGCCATTGTGTCTAGCACCTACTTTTATATGATTGTACTTATCATACTGTACTGACAATTTTATTCACAGTTTTTACCTCACTATCCTTAAATCTTACTTTTGTGCATTTAGTTTCTGTATATCGAGTGGTTGCTACCTAATAGGTTCTCAACACATGTTGGTTGAGGGGAAGTAGAATTAATAAATGTATGCTATTTGAAGGCAGGGGCCATCGTTATTTTCTTCACCACTGTATATTTAGCACTGAATACAACATCTGAAACATAATAGATGCTCCTTAAATATCTGTTGAATGAATGATAAATAGATTAAGGCACGTATTAATAGCTTTTTGTTTAAAGATATCAACCCAAGTTCATCTTAGCTACAGTTATAGTTACTGTTGTCCTAGGGAAGTTTTTAATTAGTAGATGATGTTAATATGATGAGAATGGTAATTTATTTTGAAATATATAGTATTAGTTTAACTTGAAAGAGGAGAAAATACAATTAAAAACAAATCCTCCTTTTAAGTTATTCATACTTAGAAAATGGGCTTAAAAACTAATCCTTTTATTTCTCTCATTATTATTATGTATTATATTCAAGGTCAGAAGGATTTTTACCTTTATTCTGCCATGTATATGCTTTATTACCTTTTCCCCATGTTATCAGTTATAATCTGTGTAATCTTGATCACTTTCTTCATTTTAAAAAAATGGAGATGCT
Organism: Rhinolophus ferrumequinum; assembly: GCF_004115265.2. Taxonomy (NCBI): domain Eukaryota; kingdom Metazoa; phylum Chordata; class Mammalia; order Chiroptera; family Rhinolophidae; genus Rhinolophus; species Rhinolophus ferrumequinum. Next base: position 64,626,786 of record NC_046291.1, read on the forward strand.
AATTCTTGTTGACTTTATAGCGATGATGTGAAGCCAATTTGTAGGAAAGTGGTTTGTTATGCATAGGGTGCCATACAAAGAAAAGAAAACTATTATTCTATCCATATACTCACATGCCCTAATTGTAAGGTTACTCTTCATGTCTAAACTAAATCCTCTTTTCTAAACATTAATACTATTCTTATAAGGTCCTGTTCTGTGGAAATAAAGACTAAACATTTACCTCCTTTCGGGGAGAGGGATGTATATTTTATTTAATATAAAAAGAGTGATCCAATACTTTCAATTTCCTGTTCTCTACAGGTATGTGTCAGCTCAGGCTGCCATAATAAAACACCACAGACTAGGTGGCTTAAACAACAGACATTTATTTCTCACAGTTCTAAAGCCTAAGAAGTTCAAGATTAAGGTGCTGGCGGATTCAGTTTGTGGTGAGGGTTCTCTTGCTGGCTTACAGACAGCCACCTTCTCTCAGTATCCTCACATGACAAGGAGAAAGTGATCCTCTGGTGTCTCTTCTTTTAAGAATACTAATCCTACTGGATAAGGGACCTACCCTTATTGCCTCATTTAGCCTTAATTACTTCTGTAAAGGTGCCATCTCCTAACCCTAAATAACATCACATTTAGGGTTAGGGCTCCAACATCTGAATTTTGGAGGGATTCAATTTAGTTCACTGCCAAATAACAACCATGGAATCCTTCCATGCTCTGTCACCAGATCTTCAATGGATATCTATGCTTCATCCTGGTTATATGTATTTTAGTGAACTGACAGAATATGTGTGTGTGTGTACATATATATGAATAGGTATGTATAAATGTGTGTATATATATTTATTATTTAATTTTTGTATTTAATTTTATCTCTGGGAAGTATGCACCCCAATACTTCCTCTCATCCCAAAGCCTCCACTGGCTATGATTAAAGTTTAATTAGTTTGGTTTTTTGGCAAGGAAAAAAAAACACCTCTATATTTTTGTTAATGTTATGAATTAGCAGGAGATATTCAGAAATAGAGTTGCCTACATGTTGTTTGAAAATTGTTTACAGCAAATAATGAACAAAGCAAATCAGATTGCCAAAGGCCTAGCTGTTGAGAAAGTGTAGCACATTATTAATTAAAATACAAGTCAGCTTTTCCAGCACTTGTAGCCCGTGGGTATCAAATGTACTCCACTTGATTGAATCAGGTAGTGGCAGCACAGGCATTTTTTATTTTGTGCTGGAAGGGATAACAAAAATGTAAAGCTGTTTTCTGCTACTTCATTTGAAAAAAATATTATTTTGGAATGAAGGCCTACCAGCTGCAGCAGACAGGCAGAAATAATATAAAATCTACATTATACCCTCACACTGATTTTAAACAAGGGGTCTACAACCTCAGATACTCTCATGGCATTGTGTTATAGGCAGACCTTTGTCTATGGCCAAGGAAACAGTTTCCATGGAGATGCAAGGTATTTGACAATGGTCACTGTTTTGGTGAAGAAAATTAATCCAAGCAGGAGACCAGTTTATAGTTATAAGATATATATATATTTTTTTCTCTTCAGGAGGAGGGGGAAAAGAGTTGAGAAGTAGCATAAAAGAAAACCATATCTGCCTTTTGGGTATTCTTTTTAACATGCTGAAGTCAGTAAAATTTTGAGTCAGTAAAACCACAAACTATGTTTCCAGTTTCAATGCTGATGGGATTTCTCAGGTGAAAGAAAAAATAGTAAAGAGAATGTGATCTTTTATAATACACTTAAATATTTAGCTCACCCCTAGGATAAGTCAGGAAAAGAAATAATGCTAAGAGTTTTTGTTTTTAATTCAAACACTATTAACTATTAAACGAGGAGACAGTGCTTTTTAACTCTGCCTTGTTCCAATTTCTTGATGAACAAAGATCACATTTTAGTCATAGCTACATATCCTTTATCCCAATATCTGGGAAAATAATTGAAAGAGTAGGTTTCCTATAAATGTTTGTTGAATGCCATGAACACATCAAACCAGGATGCTCTATAGAACAATAAATACAATAATTGTAAAGGATTGTGGATATTACTTACAGAGAGTCAGCTCTACTCAAGTCAGAGACCCATCTAGGTTCAATTTAGGCAACTTTGAAAGATTAATTAATACTTTCAGGTTACTACTGTTAAAGAGAACATTTAGAAATGTTAGGACAGTTTACAAAAATGCCTAATTAGAGAAATAAGGTTTGTAATAATGGGCAGAACCACACTGACAAAAAGCAAACAGAGTGAGTCAAATGCTTTTTTGACCTGTGGGATCTTGGTCCAGAAATTTCATTTGTACTGTCGGTGTATTTCTGGATGAAATTAGTCACCCCTGGCCATTGAATTAAACTTCTTGCTCCTTTATTCCACCCATAGGTTTGAAATCTTTATAGTGGGCACCAATGGATCAGATTAATCTCTCTCTTTCACAAGAAGATTTCCTGGGTTTAATTTAATGCATTCCTACAGCTCTCAAATTAAGGTGTTCAATGAAGCAAATTGAATAGCCATCAAATTCACTCAATTTTGTTCCCTGTTTTAGTCCAGGTCTGCCGTACTCTATTTCATACTCATTGTTTGAGAGGTAGTTTCTACCCTGAGAGTTTAGTTGGACTGTGTTCATCATTAGAAAGCTTTACCTGAATAAGAAAGCTTTTCACTGACCTAGGTTCATGATGGCTTGACATGTTCCTTTGACCTCAGAGAGGTATAAGCTATGTGTCCTACAGCCATAAAGGGAAGGAGCTGCTTGTGCCTCAATTCCAGAAGCAACATCCTGTCTCGCCTACTAGAAGAGATGATTTACAATGGCAGATTACATTTGCTCCTTTCTCCTTCCTCCTTCCTTTCTTCTCTCCCTCCCTTTTCTCCCTTCTTATAAAATATATGCTACATCTGCCCTTCTCTCCCCTCTGGTTTGTCCCCTTTTCTCATTCCTTCTTTCTAGTGCCCAGTATGAGGTCATAACATCCTTTTCAGTCATTTTTAAGCCCCTGCCTTGTCAATACTCCCTTTGGAACTCCCTCTGCCCCTTATTCCTATTTCTCTGTCTGCGTTAGGTGCAGAATGGGTTTCTTCTTCCAAATCCCTATTTTGCCAAAAGAATTTGTCTTAGAAATTAAGGGCACATATAATTTCTAAGGGCACATATACAATATCAATATACATTGATATATGAGTGCTCACATTTTTTTTTTCCTTTCTCCCAGGCTTTTGAGCTGTTAGTGTGGCCATGAGACAACAGACAGTTTCAAAGCTATCTTGGCCTTTCTTGTTTTCTACTTCCTCTCTCTTGTGGGGATGTAAATCTTCATTGCAATAGAGCAACTGATTGTGACCTTATGTGTTAGCAGTTCTGTTCCCTGAAGACTAAAAATAGGCCTTAATCTCCTCAACATGTGAGGATCCAAAAGGGGCTCTTTGATTAATAGCTGCCTGTATGGAGTGGCATCTGTGTCCTCCTCCCAGCACTCTGTGGGCAGGGGAAGGGTGCTGGTGAAGGGGAGGCAGAGCTTCGGTGTTATCCTTGTGATGGATGACTTCTTGTCTTGTCCCCAGAGTCCAGCTCTTTCCTGACTCCCATGCCACATTAGAAAGGCCACTTTTGTAGGCAAACACTGTGAAAAATACACCACCAAACATCGGCTGCATGGTTTTCTTTGACTTTGAAATTTATTTCAGTATATATGTCAGTTCTCAACAATTATATACAAACACATTTCACTGCATAGCAGAATGCTAGAGAACCTAGCACTCAGTGGTGCCCTAGTAATTAAATAAACAAACCTCTCTTCCCCCCTCAAAAAAAAGACCTAAGCATCAAAGTCTAAATCATATATATATATATATATATATATATATATATATATATATATATTTTTTTTTTTTTTATCACCAGTTGCTGTTGCAGGGGTGAATGAGATTCCAATTACTGGTAGTTCTGCTAGGCTCAACACCTGCCCATATTTAAAATCTATATTCAAGTACATATTGGGTCAAACCCTAACCAGATGTAGGTACACAGCAAAGTTATTGGATTTCTTGATGATGAATAGGCAGCAGACAATGCACCTGTCTGGTTGCAGAAAGGATTTGCATAAAAATGAAGGAACAGTACACATGCTTATGTCAAGTGTTGATTAACAGGTATATATATATATATATATATATATATATATATATATATATATATATTACACCAACCTACGTAAAACAGTTTTTCTAAATTAAACCATGTGAGGCATTTTAAAAACACACATGCATTTGCCAACAATTAGGAAATGTGTTGATAGACTCGAGCCATGTTAGAATGATTTGATTTCCTGGCACATCTATCCTCTGAAGAAGGGAAACACTGTACTACGTGTGTGCCAGTCAACTAGTTATTAGATTAGTGAATGAATTAATTACGAAATGCCATTTGATTGTGCTTAAGGTGGACGGAGGGGTGAAGATTAGGAAACAAACTATCCATGGCTACATGAGATCAACCTGCTTTAACTGAACACAAGTCTCCAAGACGGGCAGCATGGCTGATGTTAATGCTAGAATTCAGATTCGCAACTCAAATTAACTGACTTGAAGAGGAGCTTCTCAATGAGAATAAATATTTATAGTGTAAAGACAAATGAAAGAAAATGTACTCTCGTTTTTTTCTATTTTGTTTTTAAATCTGAACACTCCTTCAGTTGTTTCCCTGAAGTTGCTCTTGTGTGGCCTTATCTATCTGGAACAGCACCTTCCTTATCCTGTAGACTACCAATCTATTTAAATTTAACTCTTTATGCAGAATTTTTCTCTTTCTTTTAACACATTGGTTTTCTAGAACATCTTTGCACTGATGTTTGGGTTCTAGTTGAAAATGCATTGAAACAATAGATCTTATGTTTTCACCCTCATTTCTAATATGAAAATGTACTTCAGAGTTGAACTAAGTGTGAGAGACAATGTCAAATTTAAAATGATCACTATTCTCAAGCATTGTTGCCACAGCATATATCTAGACTAGGTATGTTTTATTTGTTTTGTTTTATTATGTGTGTGTTTTCTATTTGAGAGAGAGAGAGAGAGAAAGAGCGAGCTATTGTAAGATACATAACTTATAGTTCAGAGTGTAAATTTCCACCATAGTGATCCCAAATACTATTTAAGGCTCCACCAATCCAGACGACATGAATTCCATTATCTCTCTTCTGTTATATGGGCCACTCCTCACGCGATGCAGTCTATACTTTCTTGTGATCAGTCAAATTTGTTTCTATTTAATAGGTACAAATGTACTCTTTGCAGTGGTAACAGGGTGAGAACATATTTATTCTTTCTCACCCTCACTCTGGGATATGGCTTTAATAGTAACTGCATTCTTCTACATAAGACCATCATTCCTTTTGGTGGCCTCTCTCCCATAATTATAGCTTTCAAAGATTTGGGGAAATACTGTACCCTACCTTTGACCCTTCAGACATAAGGGTAGTAATGGTTTAACACTATTGCTAGATTCTGGGTTTTCCACAATTTCTTGTTGGTTCCTCTAACTCTGTTCACATCTCTGTAAATGGTTGCTTTATTAAACTCTTTGTAATCACCCCCTTTGAATATGACATTTGTTTCCTGCCAAGATCCTGAATGATATTATGCTGAGAATCTAGCTTCCATTACAGAAACAACTCCACTGTAAGGGCCAGTCCACTAATATCTTTTTTTCTCATGGGGTTTTATCTCAAGACTGTATTGATTTCCCTAAAACTTTGTGCATTTCCTGGACCACTCTGACTGTTTTAAATAAATCTAAATCTAATTAAAGTGGTTTGTGGAGGGGGGGGAGAAATTTGCCTCTATCCTTTTCCTCTCAATTGACCTCTGTGCTTTTTATACAGATTAGCTCACCCCTTCCAACAAGTTTTAGGCTATATCAGTTATTGAGCAGTGTCATGCAGGGTGTGTGGGGACAGAGCCCCAAAAAGCAGTTTCCAGGCTCTCGGCCTCACATAGAAAGGTGCTGGCTCAGGTAGTAAATGGCCGTTGACTGTGATTAAATGGCCATCAGCTGTGGCTAGTTGGCTATCAGCTGTAACCAGTGAGCCATTGGGCACTAATATAACTGCCGTGGCTAGGCTAGGTAAAAATTGGGGGCTAGCAAGAAGATGGTGGCTGAGTCTGCCAGCAGCGCAGTGAGGGTTGAGAATTGTGTTGCTCCTGGTTCCTATGTCTCCAACCCAGCCGCCAGCGAGAGTATAGTGGTGTGACTCCCCTACCTATGGCTCCGTGGGTGTTCCTTTTTGGCCTCACCATGTCCTGCGTTCTTATGTGGGGAGTGGGACCAGAGACCCCACCTGACACCCCGCACGACACATGGCGAAGTCGGCAGGATCCCCTGCACGACACATGGCGCAGCGAGCAGGGTACGGTGTCGGCCAAAGCTCTCCAAAGGGCAGTGGAGCAGTTTGTGCTTATGAACACTCAGTCCCAGGAAGACCAGGAGGAGCAGCTGCCTGAGAGCTGGACCCGCGTGGAGAGGTGGGAAGACGTGGACGGTTCCCCAACCAGCAGAGGCCGAAGAAAGCGAAGGTCGTTGCGGCCCTGTGGGCTGGGAAGTGCTTGCTGAGGCAGCCCGAATGCAGGACTTGTAGTCCCAGGAGGAAAGGCTTGCTGAGTCCTCCGTGGGAGCTGACGGTGAGGTCAAGGTCGTCCCTCACCCCCAGGACAGCCCTGGCGAATGACTATGGACTATGGGGAATTGCCTTCCATTCCTAATTTAATGGACCACTTGACTGTTTGGGAACATACCACCATGCAGTGGAACTGGCGGATGTTTGCTTTTGTGTCTTGACTGGCCGCCATCGAGAATATGTAAGCACCTTGACTGTGAGCCGCTGTTGTTCCAGCACGGTACCCTGAGAGGCCAGAGAGAGTGGCAGTGCCCTGAGAGCCCTGGCTGTGTCCCGGAAGTCTGGCTGTGCCCAGAGAGAGTGGCAGTACCCTGAGAGGCCCTCGTGTGCCCGGGGAGACTAGTGGTACCCTAAGAAGTCCAGGAAGTCTGGCTGTGCCCAGAAGTACTGGTGGTGCCCTGAGAAACCCTGGCTGTGCCCGGGGAGACTAGTGGTACCCTAAGAAGTCCAGGAAGTCTGGCTGTGCCCAGAAGTACTGGTGGTGCCCTGAGAAACCCTGGCTGTGCCCGGGGAGACTAGTGGTACCCTAAGAAGTCCAGGAAGTCTGGCTGTGCCCAGAAGTACTGGTGGTGCCCCGAGAAACCCTGGCTGTGACCAGAGAGCTTGGCTGTGTCCAGGAAATAGCATTCACCTCCAGGGTCCTCGCACAGGGCCCCTCGCGGAAGATGCTTGTCGCGTAGATTGTGAGGCGAGACCCTGTAGGGGTGGACTGTGGGGACAGAGCCCCAAAAAGCAGTTTCCAGGCTCTCGGCCTCACGTAGAAAGATGCTGGCTCAGATAGTAAATGGCCATCGACTGTGATTAAATGGCCATCAGCTGTGGCTAGTTGGCCGTCAGCTGTAACCAGTGAGCCATTGGGCACTAATATAACTGCCGTGGCTAGGCTAGAAAAAAATGGGGGCTAGCAAGAAGATGGTGGCTGAGTCTGCAAGTGGCACAGTGAGGGTTGAGAATTGTGTTGCTCCTGGTTCCTGTGTCTCCAACCCAGCCGCCAGTGAGAGTATAGTGGTGTGACTTCCCTACCTATGGCTCCGTGGGTGTTCCTTTTTGGCCTCACCATGTCCTGCGTTCTTATGTGGGGAGTGAGACCAGAGACCCCACCTGACACCCCGCACGACACATGGCGAAGTCGGCAGGATCCCCTGCACGACAGGGTGTCATGCAGGGGGATTTCTGGTCCCACTCCCCACATAAGAATGTAGGACGTGGTGAAACCAGAAAGGAACACCCACGGAGCCATAGATAGGGGAGTCATACCACTATATTCTCGCTGGCGGTTGGGTTGGAGACACAGGAAGCAGGAGCCACACGATCCGCAACCCTCCATCCGCTTCTCTGCCAACCAACTTCACTTGTCAAGTACAGTTCTACGTGCTAACTGCAATCCATCACTCGGCAATCCACAATCCACACTCCACCACTTGCTAGTTTAGCCACGGCAGTTATATCAGTGGCTAATGGCTAACTGGTGACAGCTGATGGCCAACTAGTCACAGCTGATGACCATCTACTACCCAAGTCACCACCTTTCCACGTGAGGCCGAGAGCCTGGAAACTGCTCTCTGGGACTCTATCCTCACAAGCAGATTAAAAATAAATAGATATTAGCTACCAAGGAAATGCAAATTAAAACCACGGTGAAGTACCACTTCACATTCACTAGGATAACTATAATCAAGATGTCAGAAAATAACAAATATTGGTTAGGAAGAGGAGAAATTGGAACCTTATGCACTACTGGTGAGAATGTAAAGTGGTACAACCATTTTGGAAAATAGTCTGCAGCTCCTCAAAAGGTTAAACACAGAGTTACCATATGACCCAGCAATGCCACTTCTATATATATACGCAATAGAAACAAACGCCTATGTCCACCTAAAAACTTGTACACAAATGTTCATTTTAGCTTTATTCATAATAGTGAAAAAGTATAAACAACCCAAACGTCCATCAGCTGATGAATGGATAAATAAAATGTAGTATATCCACACAATCAAATATTATTTGTCATCAAAAGAAACAAATTACTGACACATGCTACAGCATGGATGAACCTTGAAAACATTATGTTAAGTGAAAGAAGCCAGTCACAAAAGGCCACATTTGTATGATTCCATTTACATGAAATGTTAAGAACAGACAAATCTATAGAGACAGAAAGTAGATTAGTGGTTGCCTAGGGCTGGTGGGGGAGCAGTTGGAGGAAAATGGAGAGTCAATGCTAATGGATGCCATGTGTCTTTTCGGGTGATGAAAATATTTTAAAATTGATGATGATGGTTGCACAACTCTGTGAACATACTAAAAACCATTGAATTACACACTTTAAAAGGGTGAATTTTATGGTATGTGAATATCTCAGTTATAAAAACAAATAAATGAATAAACAGAAAAAAAGTAGGCCTCAACTGATAATTGCCTTCCTACATTTACTATTGATAAAGAGGAGGATTTATGAAAAATAATTTATGAAAATAAAAATGATATGGATTTCTAAAAGAGCTGTGAAAAGCTAATATAGAAGTACATGCATCATGTAAATATAATCTATCCAAATTTTCCATTTCTTATATTAAAAAGCCTTAGACTCTTTGGATTATTTCACATTTTCTAACAAATGAAAGGTCAAAAAGCAGGAAGAAACTTGAACGAAGAATACTAAACAACTTCTGCGGTAATTTCATTCTTACTCAAAATAAAGCTAGTGTTTACAACACAAGAGTTTTCCAGATGGCCATGCAAATGAAGGCTCAGGAATACACTACATACCATGTTATTGTTGTTTAGTATTTATTGAGCACTCACAGCATGCAAGGCGCTGAAAAAAGAAAGTACAACCCCAGTTATGCACATTATAACCTAAAAAGCATATAAAGTCATCTTACCTAGTGTCTTCAACAGATTAATAATGCATGCAATATTCCAAAGGTCAGAGCTCAATCATATTAATATTGGTGCTGGGAATATATCTTGTTCAAATTAACCTGTTTTCTTTATCTCCTCTCTTTTCAAGGGTATTTTTCCTGATATTTTTCTAGTATCCTACTATCATAGTACAACCCCTGATTTTACAATTCCACCAATACATGTCTTTTCAACATACAGCATTATATATGACTAAGATTTCGAATTTCATTTTTACTAAAATTACCCTTTGTAATGATGCTTCTAAACCTATACCATTGAACTGGACCCTTCCTTACAGAAGGGCTAGTTAACCAAGATAGTAGTTAAAGATCTTTAACTAAGTATTGCTAGTGTAGTATTGCTAACTGAGAAAGCTGCAGTTGTAAAATTTTAATACCAAGGGTCTCTTAATTGCACGTAGAGGCTGAACATTATTTACAAAATTGACATACATCTCACTTTCATTTCTTAGCTCCAGGCTCACTTAGAAACTGACAGGAAACTTGTAAAAGGCCCGTTAGGAAGGATGAATCTTCATTGGTTTCTACAACATTATTCATTATAACAAGGGAAGACAATTACATGCTTTTACACCCATAACATACCTAAGCTGCCATGTACTGGAATTTTCTACATGGGTGCATACCTCTTGGAATTTGAAGCTTCCTTATGGGATACTATGATAAATGATTATGCAGGTGAAGTAAATTTTAATCTGGGCTGATTATACAATAGGGATTAACAGAAAACAGAGAATTGCAAAATTAATTAAAAGATTGTCAAAGAAGATAATCCCAGATGCTGTGGGTTACTTCTATTTGCGAGGTTATGGCTTCCCTCTATTCTTATACCATACTTTCAAACCTGACATTTATAAAATGCATCAGGAGACAATAAATCCACTTATCTTCTTTAAGTTTTTAGCCTAATATGAAATAAGTTATTTCTAATGGCAATGATTTTAACCTAAGCCATCCTTAGTGGATTCCTTTTGCACTTCTTCTTGTAGCAAGAGAAAGGTACTCCATATTACTATGATTTTTTTCATCATAATTTTATTATGATTGTTACTGTTAAAAATATGCATTCTTCTAATTCCACAACCCTGTAATTTACTCATTAGAGAGAGTGATGGTCTAAGATAGCTACTGTTTTGGTGATATGCTGACAAGTGGTGACAGTAATAGACAATTTACAGCAAAATTTGCATATCATTGGCTTCTGGGCATATATTTATCTTATATTCTACATACGTCTGTCATATATCTTTGTATATGAATATTATGTTTGTGGTAAGGGTTTCAGATTTTCTTTTTTTAAACCTGAAATAAGATCAACAAAATATCAAGTGCGGAAACATCAGTGAATTGAATTGGCAACTCCCTCATATGAAGAACAAGATAAAAAGCTGCTCCACTTTTAGATTGCTCCTCTTTAGGATCTCTGGTTCTCCAATAGTATTTAATTACTTAGAATGGCAAAATACATCTCTAAAGTGCCTCCGTTTTATTAATTTAGCATATTTATGATGAAAGATTACCCTAATTACATACAAGACACAAGTAGAACATTTAGGAATAAATTGATATTGAAAATAATTTGGATAATGTTTGTATTTTGCGTTCCTTAACTGCCATTTTTGTACCATTTCAGTGCAACATTTCTTTGGAGAGGTAAAGAGAATGCTTTAAGAAATGCTGCATATCCAGTATCCATCTTCTGAAATATCCTTTGTTTATTCCATCCTGCTGCCTCTCCCCTCTCATTACCCACTTACTCTTTGATTTCCTATGTAAGAATAGGACTATACGAATGTGATTGAAACTGTCCTCTGATATCAAGTGTGTTCATGGCATTCAGAACAGGGAAAAAATAACAGTAATAAAAAGGAAAAAAAGAGCACAAGATAAAAAGAAGAGGGAGGAGGAGAAGCTGCCACTGCCACCTGGTCTCTCTGTGAAGCTCTGTGGATCAGGAGAACATCTGAGGACTTAATCATGCTTGTTAGATTATGATATTATGGAATCAAGGACAAAGATCATCCATTGTGTATATGCTGCACATGTAATTAGAGCACACTATCTAAATTTCCTTTCAAGACTTTCTTTCATTCATGCCAACCTCTCCGTTCTACCACCACCGTCTTTTTCCAGGCCCTTTCCAACTTACACAGGAATCACTATTTCCCAGGAATGTCATCTGTCTTTCTGGGTGGTCTCATCAAATTTTATTTGCTAATCAAGGCATGGCTGAAGTGCCACCTTCTCCATGAATCTATCCTTGTTTACTCTTCTATTCACTGATTTCTCTCATTTCTGAAGTCCTACAGCATTAAAGTATAAAATGCTTATAGATTATCTACATAAATGTAGTAATTAATTTCATACGGCTTCAGTCCACAGGCGCCTCTTGAGCATTACTCTCGGTTTTCTAAACCACATGCAGTTTTCTGAGATTGGGGATTCTATTTTATACTTATTTATATACCTGTTAATTCAGAGTACATACTAGACAAATAAATGTTTATTAATTGTTTAATTAATGAGCTTGATCTTGGCTTCCTTCACTATGAATCTTTGTCAACAAAGAAATCAACATATGGGATTTTATGAATCTGTTACATACCTACCACTTATCCTGTTAATGTATGAAAATAAAATAGATTAGAAGATCATTGACTTCATTTTTATACATAGAGAGACAAGAAAGGGAAGAACAATGCAAAACAGTACATCAAAGGGTCAGAGTGTGAGTTCTAAAGTAGCTCTGCCTGCTTCTCATACAATGAATGACAGAATTTGTTGTGCAAAACTATGAAGGGATATAATTTTTTTTATATCCTTTAGTGACTAAGAGATAAACAAGGGCTTTGACTAGCAACTGTGTCTGATACTTTTGAAAAAAATATAAAGTCCAAGATGGATTAGAATAAAGTAGTACCTCTTTTCTTAATAGTGATTATACTACCTACATAAGGGCTACCATTGTATTTTTATAAAAGAGCTATATATGTCACTTTTCTTCCAAATGTAAATATTTGTCAAAAAGATATGATGAAAATAAAGATTTTATTATTTCTATACCAATCAGGTGGGGGCAGAGGCAGAAGGTTGGGAAAGAGTAGGAATTCCTACAAGTAAAAACATCATTGTTTCAACATTTTGGTTCTATATGAAGAAAGTGATTTTGAGGGAGTGTCATTAACAAAGAAGTTATTTCCAGATTGCCTAGTAAAACAGGTGGAAAGATTATGATAACATATAATCCACCTACTAGCATAGCACAAATAGAAACTTTCTGTTACAGCTCAAGAATATAAATAGAAGTAAATGGTAACATTATTATATTAATAAGTGTGTTAGTCAATCAATCACTGACAAAGTGTACTCTGTATACAAAAGATTTTTCATGTTATGATTAATTTTGTGTAATATAAGTCTAAATATTACATCAACTTCTTTGACATTGAGTTATACTTCATAAGACAAAAAAGTCACTTTCAGCAGCCAAAGAATGGTAGACAGTCATGAACAATTCTCTTGGATTTCAGAATCTGGGTGGCCACTAACCAAAATCTGGGGATGCTTTGAAAGTCAAAGTATAGATCTACATGGTCTAATATGGTAACCACTAGCTGTGTGTGGTTACTTAGTGTTGGTAGAAACAGCATTGAACAAAAGGAGCAAGCTCCCTGGAACTAAAACTGTTAGTATGTTGTAAGCGTGGAACATATACCTTGGTAGTATATGTTAATGGGGAAAGCATTGCATCTGAAACAGATATTACTCTTCCTAGACATATAAATAACAATAGCACATATAGAATGTGTATGTATTGTTGCAGGCTTTCACATTCAACTGGAAAGCCATTAATTCTGAGCACCATGTTGGCACAAAGATTCACCAAAGAGCACACATTTAATGTTCGCTTATCACACTCACCTTGTGTCAGGTATGCTCAAACAAGGCTCTCTCACTAAACGGAAAAATGTTCTTCTCCCTCTAGCAAAGTGAGAATGATACTTGGTAAAATGGCCAGGACCACTTTAAACTCAAAATGGTGTTACATGCCTAAATTAAGCCAGGATGGAAGACTCCAGGGAAATAGCACTTTGATTTTATCTGGATGTTAGGAGCTGATTTCCTGTAAAAGAGTTGACATGGTCCTGTTAGTGCCGAAAGCTGCAGTCCTTTTCAGATGGGACACTGTCACAGGCACTTGCTGAGAATTCTTCAACACAAACTTTATTCTGATAATTTCTCGATCCATCTGTTAACTTCTATTTTGCATAGATTTTCCAGAACTGAAAATCTAGGAAAAGGATAAACTCCACAGAGATTCAAAATGTTTCCGTAGAGGAACTTAGTCTTATGCTTCAGTGACAGTGGATTTACTCTCTGGGAGAAACTTGGTAAATACCCACGATCATTAATTTATTACCAGATGTGCAGATTTAATTTCTTTTATGAAGACAAGGCCATACACTTCCTCAAAGACAATGTCCCTTCACATGGACTAATGATTTTCAAAAGTTTAAGAAATCCTAGATATGGAAAATATGAGCAAATATGTCTTTATTTACTCTTTATTCCCCACCTACGTGCAGAAGAGTGAACAAATAAGTATTATTAATATTCTTAGGCTGGTCATGTGAAACTATAAAATCTGCACTTTATGAGAAGTGAACAAGAGAAGGCATTTTATAGAAAAAAGGACACAATCCACCATTCTTAGAGACATTTACAAATAAATTATTTCCAAGATGGGGGTGTCTAATAACTGCCAGTGCCTTCTCTCCACCTGCGAACTCTGAGATGTGCGCAAACTAAAGTTCTTCATGACTTTTGTCTGTTTTATCTCCAGTTCACATTCATCTTAACAATCAGCAGAATGGCAAGCTGAAGTCACTTCACTTTCTCTCTAACTTGGAAAGTGTTTATAAAATCAGAGATCTAAAAGGGACCTTTAACATCCATCTCATTTTAACCCCTCCTTTTATGGGTGAGCAAAACTTTTGGGAAGAATGAAGACTCGACATCTGATGTCGGCTGGAGAAAGAATGAAACCTAAAATTTGAGTCTCAGAATTCTGAGTCAGTGGGCCTTGGTTTCTCTAAACCACATTCCTTGAGTCTACAATATCTGGAGGCTCTTACTATAAAGCAACAAAGAGTCAGCACATTGTTACTTTTACAGACCACTGTACAACCCAATATATGGGGCATGATTCAGCCACAATATGGGCAAGTTTTTCAATAACAGAGAACTTATTTTCATATGGACTATTATACTTCCACAAAAGATATTGCTGAGAGTGGTTATCAATAGTTGTATATGGAAGGGAAATGGTGAAAGCCTGTTTAAGGCAGCTAAACAGATTTTGGGGCCACAAGCTTTTCACACTATGGAATCCCCAAGGCTTGCAATGGCTTGCCTTTGGTTGTATTCTCCTGTGAACTGGATGTAATCCTTTGGGGAGCAAATGACTGTGATGTCCGGATGGAAAGTTTATAATCTGTCTGTTGCAAATGCAAAGATCACAAAGACTCTTTCTCATTACGGCAGGATAATAAGATAGTGCTTAGAGGTCTGTGTGTCCTTTCCTATTATTTTGATGATATAATCAACATGGTTTATTATTTCCTCTTAAATAAATTTGTGCCATGTAGAATCTTAATTGAATTTGTTTTGTTAGACTTATTTTTAAGTAAAAGAAAAAAAAATAATGTTCTTTTTCTTATATTCTTTAGGCAAATAATACTGTTCCTTTTGATTTGAGAAGTGAGATATTTGAATCTTAGTGAGGAAGGCACCAGCAAACTTGTGGTTTTACATTGCGGGATTATGCCATCAAAATGATAAAAAAAAAAAAAAAGTTTGTTCAAAAATAGTTATAAACCTCTTATTAAAGTATTTTAAATTATATTACATCTCCATTTAGGAGATTAAAAATGGAGGCTCAAAAAAAATCACATCATTGAAAATAAAATGATTTTAAAAGGGGAAAAATAGATGTCTCTCTTGCATTATGATGGTTTTATTTCTGTAGTTCTGTAATAATAGGATCACTCTTGAATCATCTATCTCACAGCACACATGTATAATTAGTCATGAAATCATATGGTTTCTATGTTAGCATCTTCCCAAATGTGGTGTCTTCTGTCCACCCTCACTATGTTTAGAATGTTTGGGATAATCTCTCACTTGCCTCTCTTTCTCTTTCAGTCCATCTTCGTGACACTGTTACCTTGTAAAAAGCAAACCGATAAACAAAGCAAAGCAAACTGGATCTGTCATTTCTTTCTTCAATGGCCAGCCTGTTTCATATGCATTTCTCCATTTTTATCATATGCCATTCCCTTCCCCTCGCCCCCATAAACCTTATGCTTCCCCCACAGATACATTCTCACGACTCTGTAAACACAGTACAGCCTTTCAGAACTCCTCACATGGTTGGTTCCTTCTTTCTGGAATTTCTTTTTAACGTCTCCCTCTCTACCTTCCATTTCATCATTTTGTACCAGTTCACATATCAAGAGTCTCCTTCAGTAGTCATTTCCAACAATCCAGGCAGAGGTATCCATGCTCTCTCTTTAAATTACCAGGGTTACTTTTCCATATGTGTAAAACGGGTACTTGCCATATTTTAATTACCTATTTAATTGTCTGCCTTTGCTGGTAGACTCTTTAAGAGTGGCTTTCAAACTTCTATATGCAATTGCCATTAAAAGCAGATTTTTACATTGTGATCCAAACACACACACACACACACACACACACACACACACACACACACACACACGTGCTAACACACACTCACACAAACGCAGACTGAAACACAACTCTCATGGAAGAATATATTCCCCTACTATGGGCAATATCCTTTAATATTCTCTACTCTGAATTTCTGTTAAATTGTTGGCTACAACCTATTATATTGATTTAATAACTCAATAATGGGCCATGACTCCCAAATTGAGAAACTGTCTCCTAGATGAAAAGAATTGCCTCTTACCCATTTTTGCATCCCCAATGCGTAGCACATGGTAGGAATTCAATAAATGTTTGTTAAATTGCATGACTATGCAAAGATAATATTTCTGAAAGTGTTTTTTAAACTTTTTCCACAGCCATAATACATTTTACTGTATTTCTTCTCTGTCTTAAGCCTAACTTTGAGCTATGTCCCTGTTTATGTTTTTGTTTTGTGTTTTTAATTTGTTTTTGTTTTTTGCTGCTTGAGTAGAGAGAAAAGAATAAATTGTACATGGTTCATATCTGCTACTTGGAAGTTCTGTTAGAGAGGGATGATGAGTAAAGGAAGTAAAACGAGTCATCTAAATGAGTTTTAAGTCTTCTTTAGCCCATTTCAGTGATTATTTTTCTTTGTAACAAGAAGCAAAATCAGAAATTAATTGTGATAAGCATTTCCTGCCCAAATTATTTTAATTAGTTGATTTTAAGCCTCCAGATGATCCTGCTCAGCTAAAATATCTTGAAAAATAAAAGAATAGTGTCTGTCAAAAAAGTAGTTAACTCTGGTTGTCTAGTTCACCTGTATTTTTACATGTAGTTTGTTTCCTATTTTTAGTTTTTGACTTTCAATGTTTGACAGACTATAAATTTTGTATTATTAATTTTACGGTCACAATCCAGACCCTGGGTTCTTAACAGATATTAATAATCACAGTAGAAACATTTATCTTGGTCCAATGGCAACCTTGTCAGTTTGTAACCAGGAGTAAATAGAACATTCAATTCAGTCCATGTGCTCATTTTGGAGCTTAGAGAAAATAAATCAGCCTTTTTCTTGATGCTAACAGCTGAGTGGAAGTGGAAAGCTTGTGAAAAATCAGTTGTAACTAACTTATGGATTCAGCTGTCAGCTTATTGATTTTTGTGATATTTCTATAGAATTATCTTTAGATAATAACAAAATGAAAAGTATTTTTTGTATGTTTTAGGTCATGGGCTTAAAATAAATTCAACAGGTTCTTAATATCACTTGTGATTAACATTTAGATTCAGAGATTTTCATGACTTGAGATCCTCTCCCAATATCACACCTTCCGTCTGTTGGAGAAAGGGGGAAGAGGGCTGGATAAAACGCTGGTTCAAAATAATCAGATTTAACTATATGCCTTCAGTAAACCCCTGTTATTCATTCTAGAAATGTGATTCTGAAAAAAAAGCTTTTTCAGAACCTCTTCTGCCTCCAAAAAAGTACATTGGGTGGAATCCCAATATTTTTAAAAAGCAATATATGTAGACTTTAGTGAGAAGACTGAAGGGAGGCTTCTGCCTCTTTGGCCACAGAAAAGCCCTTGAAACACCTCCTAAATTCCTGGGCTCCACCCGATACAGCCTTCACACCACAATTCTAGAGCAGAGCAATATCTGTGGGTGTAGGGTCGGGGCGGGGGCCTGGGCATGGAAGAAAACTTCAGCAGCTCGTTCCAAAAACACATTCTTGGCCTTCCATGTTCCAGAGAGTCTGATCCTTCATGTCTGGTGTGGCGTCCAGGCCCGTTCATGAGAATTAGCTCTCTAGGATACTCTGAAACACCACTTCCCCCAGCTCCCTAGAACTGCTGATCCTGAAATATTTCTCAAAGTTCAGTCCTTGGACTGCCTGCATCAGACTCACCTGAAAGTTCTGAATTTTCCAGGTCCTGTGTTAGACATATTGGATCAGAATCTCTGGGGGAATTCTGATACGTGCTTGGGATCTGACGATTAGAAGGAATGTGGACAGATGCCCTCTCACAGTCTTCTGAGCTGTTGGCTAAGCAAGGTGTCCTTTAAAAAGGGAGCCAGATTGAAGCCATCAAGAGCCCAAAACACAACATCAAAACTCCCAGGTATAGTCAGGGCACTTCATATTCCTCTTTTATAACTCAAATAGCACAACTATCACTAGACAAAAGCCCTACTTTCTAGAAAGGTATGGGCCTCTCTACAGTCCCAGTCTTTACCTATGAACATCCCTGGAGAATGGTTCTGATGAAGAAACCATAGCTCTGTGATGGTAAACTGCCCGGACATGTGCAGGATCAAAAAGCTGGGTATGAAGGGCACCAGAGAGGTCAGTGGCACTTGTGTTTTCTTTTCTCATTTTATTTCCAGTTTCTACTTTAAATTCATCTGGAGTTTGGGTCGGGGTGATCATTTGGGAATTTATGGCCACCAAGGAAAGAATGAATGTAAAGAAATAAATGTTCAGGACAATTATAGGAAGAAAATCATTATTTCTCAGATAAATTCCATATCTTATACTGATATTTCAATCATGCCACTGTGTTTACATCCACAGATAAAGCTGTTATCACTATCTTGTGATACAGGGTCTTCTGACAAATTTGGAACTAGAATGTTATAGGATGATCTTGTCCAATGATAACAATGATGACAGCAGTGACACCCTGTGGGACAACCCTAAAGCTAAGAGCATAGACTCTGTCGCTGAATTGGCTGGGGTTGCATGCTGGATCTAGAACTTATTAGCTCTGTGACTGGGAAAATCACTTAACTTACATTTCAGATTTACCTGTCGAGATGACGTGTAATGTTAATAATACATTACCTACATCATAAATTTGTTAGGAAGAGTAAATTTATAAAGTAGTTTGACCAGTGCCTAGTCCAGACAAGTGCTAAGTGTCTGTGAACTAATTAAAACTATATGAAAACCAGCTTTTGAAAACCAGCTTTTGTTTCTCTGTGCTGGACACTATCTAATGCTTTGCAAGCATCTCATCATTTAACTCTCCTCACCACTTTATGTAAACCAAAGCACAGAGAACTTAGGAAACTTATACTGGATAAACTCAAGAAAGTAAGCGGCAAAGTCCAAATATACAACATTGACATCTTTATCTTCTATAATGATTAATACGGTTAAAGTTCCCAGTTTTGCTGGCAGAGTCCTGAACTGACTCTTCTAGATAATTACATATCATTAAGGGAGGTGAAGAGAAAGAGGGGTAGAAGAAACAGAACACTAAGGAGAAAACGACCAAGGCAGTTCTAACTCTTTCAACCGTATTGTTACTATTCCCTATTAGATATATAATCACTTCAGTATTTAATTTTTCTATGAATTTTTGTTTCTTTACAAATTATGATTTGACATGTTTGTGTATCTACATTTGAATGTATTCAAATGCTTGGGCTAGAATAATTCCATTTGTCTTTGTGTTTTTTATTATCTTTGGGTATAACAGTTGAAAGCACTTCTCCATGTGACATCATTGTAGTCATTCCTTTGCCTTTAGGGGAAAATATTGGGAGAGTCCCCCGACTCCCTTAACTTTGTGTGTCATTTCATTTGTAATGGTGCAGTGTAATAACAAAACATACAAATCTGCTGATCTTGGTGATGTCTCAATAATTTTTCTAATTTTTATCATGTGAAAATATTTTCCGAGGAAGACCAAAGTTCCCAAAGGCTAGGCCAACTTAATGCCATGTTTCCCGAGGTTTCAGTCCCACTCCAGTATACGCCCCCCAACTAGCTGACATATGGTCTCTTGAACAACCTCCTGGGAAAGGCAAGCCCAGGCTTCATTCAGAATTACATGACATTATTTCCTCTCACCCCGTATTAGTCACATGCTCATCCACTGTTTTATAGTGGATGAACAACTCTGTTTGTAGCTCCCTGAACTTCAAAAAGATCTTTGTGTGCAGAGCTGTTACAGAGAGGCCAACTATTATGGGATAATTTATTTATATTACCATGGCACAATAGAAGTCGCTTTGGTCCTTGAAAGTATTCCAGTGACTCATGATATTTTTTCCGATGTTTTTTGACCTCTGCTCCTTTCCGTATTCTCCCATCTCTAATAAATTTACTTCAAAACCACAGAAAAACCACAGTTGTGTTTGTTGATCAGGGACTCGAAGAATGAAAGTAACTGTTTCCATGAGGAATCTTCAAAGGAGATAAAATCAGTTTCCTGTTGTCTACATATGACCAGATATTAAGGGATTTGGGAAATGAAAATTGTCATTTCTTGTTTGGAAAATATTTTCACGACAAAAATTAGAAAAATTATTGAGACATCACCAAGATCAGCAGACTTGTATGTTTTGTTATTACATTGCAGCATTACAAATGAAATGACACACAAATCACGATGGATGCATGATAGAAAGTAATAATAATAGATTAAATGTATTTAATCATCTTAAGAGACAAATGTGATTATCAGAATATAAAATATTAAACGTCGAAGTCAACAAAAATATGTAGGGTTAACAAAAGAAGACATTGATTTATGGAAGTTATGCAAAGTGTTCCAGACCTCCAGAGGGTGCTATTGCATTTACACAGAAATATATTTAATTATGTACACATCTCTTGAAACAAGAAAATGAGAATTTTGAGCATTTTAATTTATTTGAACATAAAAAGGAAAGAAACAATAACCATAACAATAATTTATTTTCTAAAACATTGACTGAGGCTTATCTTATTTAACAAAACTGTTTTTAACTTAAAGATCAGTTATCAAATCAAATAATTTTTTAAAAATCAAGTCATTTCAGATAATATTTACAGTTACTTTTATATGAACAAAATGAAATTTGCATTAGTCATAGACATTAAATTGATTTTATGTTTAAAATACATTTAAGGATTTATAATCCTTTAAGGTTTTTTGAGCATCAATAAATAAATCACAACAAAAAATAATCTTTTGAAGAAAAGCTGCAGATTTGAAAATACAAATCAAGTCTTTACCTAAGTAAAATTATTTCATACTGTCATAAACTAGCACTTCATACATATTCTTATAGGATGGGTGATATTACCTATTGAAAAAAATGAATCAGAGAGGTAAGGGCAAATAAAGAGTAAATTGGTTCTTTGCATTATTCCAAAGCTACATGATAATGGTAGATGGATATGTTTTACAGATTTTGAATTCATATGACATGGTTGCAAATTTTTGCACTGTAATATGTACATATCTTTTTCAAATAATATGATTTCTTTTTTAAAAAATGATTAAAATTGATGCAAGTATTCCTTTTTGAAATTCACTGACATATTTGTTTTGTTTTGAGTTTTGACAGCTATTCTGAATTCTTTTCATATTTACAGAATTGTTTGAATCATAACATTATTTTTAGACTAATTAATTAGTATTGGAATTTCATACAGAAATGCCCCAGTAATGCAAGAAAAAAAAAATTGAATTGCTTCACACCTTTAAGTTTCTTACCTGTACTTTCCCTGGTTTAAAATCATCCTGGCATTGTTTTACCAAAAGGTGAGTCGTTTTCCTCCACAGGAAAAAAAGGACTAACAAATATTTAACTCTTGGTAACATTAGTTAATGATATCATATAATTCAGGCAATTAAATAGAAAGCAATTAAATCTAAAAAGTGTTCCCAAATTTATAACATTTTTTGTCATTAAGAGAAAACAATCCATTTGGGGAGAGTGCAGAATAATTGAGGAGTCACAATCATAGAAATGCTTAATAGTGAATCCAGGTCGGGAAGTTAAACAACATGTTTCTTGAAACGTAAGGTTATTGCTAGAGAATTTATGGAACCCACTTAGTACAGTATAATGACATATGCCATTGCACTGACATTCTTCTCTCAGGAGCACGAGCTAGCATAGAATCCCTTCTCTTCACAGTGCTTGGAGGGAGGAGGGTATTAATAACCCTTGTGGCTACATGAGAACAAAATAACCAGAACAGGAACAAAGGGAGAACATAGAGAGGCAGATGGGTGGCAGTTTCCCATGTCTGTGGGTGACTGTGGACACAGATGGACCTGTCAAATGTTTAACTTGAGCTGATCTGGGTGACATCAGGAAAGTTTCAATCAAAGAAACTCACAAGTAGAAAAGGAGACAAAATATAACTTTCTTTCTTCTAGTCTCACAAAATATTCTCATTGGGGCTGTATCATCTGTTATAGGGATCTTTAGATTATGGTATCTGGGGATAATATTTAAATATTCAATACATTTGAGGATAACTAAGAAAAAATCAATGGGCACATGACAGTGGCATGCTAGTGACAAAGCACTCACATGAGCTTTTGATCCTCTTACTCTCTTTTTTTTCATATGCCCTTTCCATTGGGCCATAATAGTCCCTAACTGTGGATACCATGTTCTACATGTAGGCTACAAACTGTCCATACTATATAATACCTGGAGCTTTAATACTGACGATAACACTTAAGGATAAAAATAACAAAGAGAACATTTGTTACATTCATGACCTTGAAAAATTTCCTTAAGCCTTACTTTTCACAATTCCCAAATAGGAACACTAGTGGTTAATCACTTAGATCTAGTCTAAATAAGGTCATGTATTTTAACATACATTGGAACTCTAAAAGGCTCTTCTATCTTAGCCTAATACAATATGTGGTTTTATCTCAGGTGAGATCCCAGACAGCTTTTACAGCACTAGATGCTTCTTCCTTTCTTAGGAAAAGACAAATTAGGACTTGAAGAAATGGAATGGTTTATTTGAATAATTACCCTGGCTTAAAATCAGGGATGAAGTGAGACTTTCCTAAGATCCCTTCATTTAAGATGAGTGTGCATGGTGAGGTATAGTTGTTCCTTCTTCAATATAGCTCTTCAATAGCACCTTGCATGGGCTACCAAAAGAATACCTGGAAGAGACACCACCATTTCTAAAATGACCCACTGGATGCATAATCTGTTCAGAGCTTTACGTGAGAGTGTGATTGATAATGGTTCAGACTAGAAACTTTGTACAAACTTGAACAATCAGTATATATAAAGTCACTTGTTGTTGTCTGATGTTATATGGATCCACCAGAAACAGGGCCAAGACAGAGATTACAAAGAATCACTTCTTATCTTTACAATAATTGATTTTGAAACCAATAATTCATCTCCATTCTCGGAAGAGAATCCTCTCAAGAAGTAAGGCCTAGATAAGCACCATGTGGTTAGACCCTTATTTATTTAGTCCATTTACTGTGTCTAAGGGAATACAAGAAATTACCATGACCCTCTTTAGGTACAGGAGGAGGGAATGCATGTTGGTATAATATATCAAGCCCAAAAGGGACGTATGTAGAGGATATTTGTGGAATGATAAAGGAGGGTAGTATGGGAGAAAAGTAGCTGACTATGAGCCTGAACATCAAAGTTCTTAGTAGATTTTTCACAATGTGGACTAGGGGCAAGGACTCAAGCTCTGTGAGCCCAGTTTCATGTCTGCTAACTCAAGGCTAGCATTAGATAAAACATGCTCAAAATGTCCTTCCAGCTCCTACATGCTCTGATTCTATGATCCAGGTATATGTGTATATGTGACCCAGGGGTGGGTGTGTGTGTGTGTGTGTGTGTGTGTGTGTGTGTATTCTAAAATGTTATTACTCATGGGTTAGCATTAAATAAAGTTTACAGTAACACAGAAAATCAAAATTCAGTTATATGGGGTAAAAATATAGGTTGGCAAAGGACTTTATCAAAAGACTAAATATTTGAAATTCTGTTTTAAGGGGGTAAATATTATATGCGTGCTTACCACCTTTTCTTAATACATTTTCTCCTTTACTTAAATAAAAAGAATACTTAAAATTTTAGTGATTCTCTTGTGCATATTTTGTAAAGAGGCATTTTTTAAAGTAAGATTCTAAACTTTTCTAGTCACCCATATATAGATGTTGTCCTTCCAACTTCATATGTGGTGGCTTTGGCCAGAGAATTTTATATATAACTCTTTCTGCACAAATTTAAATATCTAAGGCATTGTGCTCTTGAGCTAGTAACATAAATGTTTGGCTTTATATTTCATTGCAACAAATTTTTCCATTTCAGCACACAACTTTTAATGAGAGAAATATATACTAAACAATGATTTAAAATGTACATAAGAGTTGTTAGATGAACATGCCTATATCTCTTTCTGTTTTATTCCGTCTACAAATCTGGACCCACATCTATACGTAGATTTATGCAATTGGATAAAAATCTCACAATCATATCTTAAATCCTATCCATTTGTGAGGATTAGCCTGTTCAACTAATTCCGCGAGGTAAGATTGTAGTAATTTTGCCAGTCCTTTACTTAAGACTGTATCCGCAGGGAAATCTCACAACATCTCATCAGCTTGTACACATTAGCAGTCAGCCCACGGCATCCAGACTCATTCTCTAGGCAGGTGACAATTTCCCTGTGACTATGGAAGCACCTCTATTTCAGACAGAAAGAGTCAGGGATGCTTTTATGTTTAATTATTGTTTTTTGGTTGATTTTTTTTCAAGCAATTCATAGTCCCAATACAATGAATATAATTGACGTGTTTCTCTGTCTAAAATGAGAACTGCTGGCTTTACTAATCCTCCACTCTACCTAGTTCAGTAACTTCTGACATCTCAGGAAAAGGAGAATGCATGAGAGACAAAAGTCAGATAGGAAACAGGAAGGTGTAGGGAAAGCGGCCTAGTCACTGTTTTGCTGCTCCTTAACATTCTCTAGATTTGGTGCTAAAATGATTAATATAATTAACTTTGTCTCAACATTGTCTACCTTCCTTTCTCCTTTTGCTTGACTACAAAATTTCTTACAAATATGGTGGCTTCTCCTCCTCATTACTCTTTCATTTCGTCTCTTTGCAACTCTTAAAAATCTAGTTCCTGACACTTTCTAGTTTTATAGAGATCTCCAATTCACCAAACTCAATGATCTTGAATCAGTTTTCAACACTGGTTTTTCTTAAGCTTCTGACTCTGCTGACTAGATGTTGCTCAAATCTCTCTTGATAAAACATTGATCTTTGGCTTTCCTCCTACATTTTTGGTCTTTCCATTTACTTCTTATTTGTTCTTTCTCACACTCCTTACAAGTAAGCTTCTCGCCATCCTTCCAATTGTCCTTTCTTTCTTATTTCTTTATTTTCTCCCTTGCTGAATACATTTGCTCCCATGATTTCAGTCATCACTATCATCCATGACAAAAAGTTTCTACTTTTAGCCCCAACCTCTTTCTCTCCAGCTCCTGAATTTCCAACTACATGCTGAACATTTTTACTTGATGTTTACTGACACCTGAAACTTTGAACACTCACAAATATGAACTAATCTACTCTCCTAAATCTTTTCCTCTGGATGTCCCACCGTCTGTCAATTGTACCACCGTCTCCCAAGGGACCTATCTTGGTGCCACAGACCATGCATGGCTTTTTGAAGTGCATGACTCTACTGAAATAAAGTGTAAAATATTGTGTTTGTATTACTCTTACTTTTTCTGTGGAAAGTTTTTAGAAATTTTATCAGCTTTTCAGAGATCAGATATCAAAAAAAAAAAAAAAACAAGCTTAAGAATCATTGCAGCACTGCTGAATTTAACATCTGTTTTTCTCCCATGTATCTTGAGTTTAAAAAAATCACACACATACACACACACGTTAATAAGTTCACAAATCCAAATGTTTAGATTTTGGTTACATTTCTTAACGATTATATACCAGAATAAATTACCAGTTGTTGGTTTGGTTTTGCTCAATAATACAGAATGAGCAGAATTTTCTTTCCAGGAAGGAAGTATAAATCTTAGATCATGATTTACTGTACAAACGTATGAAGTTATCTGTAAATTCACATATATATAATATATAATGATATAATTGTAATGATATAATATATAATGATATAAATATAATGATAATGATATATTATAAATGATATAATATATAATAGATATAATTTTATCTCTATTGCCAAATATGCAATTTGACTATCAAAACAATTGTACTGTTCATGTGTGTGGACAGCCTAATTTTGTGTTTATCTCAAATCAGGAAAGCATGTGTAAAACTAAAAGGTCAATTTGAAATATGTAGCTGTTTGATATCAGATGGACGAGAAGGAATTACACTCTCAAGCAATTCCACTGTTACAATATCAAGGTAACTATTCTAAGAAAATATATTTGAGCCTATGTTTGAATGAATTAGATTGCTCTTTGTACGAAATGACATCAAAAGCTAAATCTATTATCCATATACAGACAGATTATGCTCATATTTGGTAAACTTTTATTCTTTTCTTTTTTTCACTTTTCTTCCTGAGGTTTAATGACATGTAGACGTAATTTTGTGACCAGAAAGTGAACACATGGTTGAATTCCTTAGTTTCTTTTTTATGTATTTCTGTTTTGTATTACTCTCCTCTTGTTTATCACTGTATGAAATTAAGCTTATAAATTAATTTCACCACCTGTAAAATTCATCACCTATACATTAATGTATTTATATATTCTGTACCAGGGACTGTGTTAGGTGTCAGAACATAAAGAAGAGCAAGACACAGTGCCTGCATTTAAGGAATACAGAGTCTAGCAAATATGTATCCACCTTAAAAATATTGCTGTATTCGTACTAGTACTATTACTACTATTCTTCATTTTCAATGATTATTATACCTACCCCCAGCAAAGGGCATTTATAACACTTTTAAATGATACTACAGATTACTCAAAAGGAGAAATAATATTCTCTAATATAAGAAAGTTTTCTTTATAAAGGTATAGAAACGTCAATTTTCTACTTGAACTTCTACCCCGTTGTAATCAGGAACTAATTAATTAATTAGCTAATATTTCTAAAGTGCATTGAAGATGAGCAGTGCCACACAAATGCTAAGTATTTTAAAGCCATGTGTTGCCTGATATAGGAGATAGGATTTCTTAAAGTTTGGAAAGGACAATTGGACAAATTACATTTCATTTAAATGAAAAAGCTAGGCATATATTGAAGGCAGGTGGTAGGTGGAAGTAGGGCAAGTTGGAATGGAAAAGTGCAAGTGTAAACAAGAGAAAGAACGATCTTTTACATTTCTTTCCATTTATCCATTATCACAAAACAAAAGCGATATGTGCATTCCTATAGAACTCCTGAAAAAAGAGAATACATATTTATTACAATGGTATAGTATTACAATTTTTCTCATGCTTATGAACTTATTAATAGACTTACGTCAGAGATGATTATTTTATAGTGCTCTTGGAACTTAATTCCAAGGTCAAGGCATCCAGTTTGTAATTCACATAATCTAGATTTCCACCGCCTAAATTCATGAGCTAATTATCAACCCCTTTCTTCACCATGGTTTTCATGGTCTACGACTATACCAATGCCTGGGAAGGGCCAAGGAGAGAGGAATTGAGGCCAATGCCCCACAATGACCAATGTAGTCATCTGAGCCAGAACATTATGCTTTAATATGAGCTTTCTGACCTAATGATTTCTCAACCTGGGTAAATGACTCAGATAATTTTTTAGACCCATACTTAGTTTTGTGATTTTTAAACATGAGTCATATGGGAAATTCAGTTCTCTTAGGGATTACATTTGTTTCAATTTGGAAAAGGTGGTTATTTTGGAATCTTTCCATGCTTTTCTTCCTTTTAAAGCCAATGAGACAGATGTTCCAGAATGTGAGAAACAGAGGCCAATCAGAGAGTATTACTATTGTGCTGTTTCACTCTTCAGGAAATACTTTCAGTGTTTTCAGATCACTGCTGGGGGTTTTTCTTTTTTGCTTTTCATTTTTGTTTGTTCGTTTGTTTTTTGAATGTTTGAAGAACAGGCCTGACCCATAGAATTCACTTGGCTGAATGGGTTTGGCCTCAACTCATAGTCAGCTAGTGTGGGTTTGCCTCGTCAAGTGAGTGCTCAAAAGTAGAAGTTGTTCCATGCACTTTACCTCCTCTAGGGGCACAAATGATGGTGCCTCAGAGTTTTCAATCATACCTTTCTCTGCCTCACTTGAAGTGGATTAAATGGTGTCATTCAGTCTTTCTCATCTTATCCGAGACACTGAAGGATGGGTTACTTTATAGTCTTTCACATAAATAACAAACAGCAATTAAGCGTAATTTCTGGACAAAAAGAGACCTGTTTACAGAATTTTTGGAAAGAAAGTTCTCTGCTGGGAAGCACTCCCAGATTTTGATGCAACTTGCTCAATAGTTAAAAATATGTATATCACCTCTTCTTTGTATGAAAAAGAAAATATCCATCGATACCAAAAGAGTGGCAGGGGATCCCATGAAATTTGACAAAAGATCTTAGAAGACAAATCTGAGTAGCCAAGAATGGTATTGGTGGTGAAGGCAGAGGTGGTAGGGGGAGAACTATTGTTTTTTTGCTCTTCTTGCAACTTTCACCATAGCCAGTCATGACTTCAAAAATCAAAAAACAAAATACATGTCTGACTTCAGAGCCTCTGAACTTTCATTACAGGGCATGGGCTATTCCCTTCCAAGATGTTAGATATCAATTACAGCATGATTTAGATCATGGGGGCTAGAACTAGGGCATACACCAAGTGGAGAACCCAGCCCCAGAACACCGAGAGTCAAATGAGAAAACTTAAATTTATCTGCCTAGTGTAAATAATAGAAGCAAAGTAGAAAGAGAGAAACAACAAGCTGAGTGAAAGCTTGGTCTGAAGCAAAAGTGGTCATAGCAAGATTTCTGTAAAGAAGTCAAATTTCTTTGATCACCCCATTTCTGGTGTTTCGGTGTGTTTATGTATGTGTGGGGACAGGTTCCAGGCTCTCAGCCTCACATAGAAAGGTGCTGGCTCAGGTAGTAAATGGCCGTCGACTGTGATCAAATGGCCATCAGCTGTGGCTAGTTGGCCGTCAGCTGTACCCAGTGAGCCATTGGGCACTAATATAACTGCCGTGGCTGGGCTAGCATAAAAGTGGGGGCTAGCAAGAAGATGGTGGCTGAGTCTGCAAGCGGCACAGTGAGGGTTGAGAATTGTGTGGCTCTTGGTTCCTGTGTCTCCAACCCAGCCGCCAGTGAGAGTATAATAGTATGACTCCCCTACCTATGGCTCCGTGGGTGTTCCTTTTTGGCCTCACCATGTCCTGCATTCTTATGTGGGGAGCGGGAGCTGAGACCCCGCAGGCCGCCCCGCACGACACTTGGCGTAGTCAGCAGGATCCCCTGCGTGACACCTGGCCCAGCGAGCAGGGTACGGTGCAGGCCAAAGCCCTCCGAAGGGCGGTAGAGCAGTTTGTGCCTATGAACACTCAGTCTCAGGAAGACCAGGAGGAGCAGCTGCCTGAGAGCTGGATCCCCATGGAGGGGTGGGAAGACGTGGACGGTTCCCCAACCAGCAGAGGCCGGAGAAAGCGAAGGTTGTTGTGGCCCTGTGGGCTGGGAAGTGCTTGCTGAGGCAGCCCGGATGCAGGACTTGTAGTCCCAGGAGGGATTGTAGTCCCAGGAGGAAACACTTGCTGAGTCCTCCGTGGGAGCTGAGGGTGAGGTCAAGGTCATCCCTCACCCCCAGGACAGCCCTGGTGAATGACTATGGACTATGGGGAATTGCCTTCCATCCCTAATTTAATTGACCACTTGACTGTTTGGGAACATACTACCATGTAGTGGAACTGGCGGGTGTTTGCTTTTGTGTCTTGACCGACCACCATTGAGAATATGTAAGCACCTTGACTGTGAGTCGCTATTGTTCCAGCACGGTACCCTGAGAGGCCAGAGAGAGTGGCAGTGCCCTGAGAGCCCTGGCTTTGTCCAGGAAGTCTGGCTGTGTCCAGAGAGAGTGGCAGTGCCCTGAGAGCCCTGGCTGAGCCCAGGAAGTCTGGCTGTGTCCAGAGAGAGTGGCAGTGCCCTGAGAGCCCTGGCTGTGTCCAGGAAGTCTGGCTGTGTCCAGAGAGAGTGGCAGTGCCCTGAGAGCCCTGGCTGTGTCCAGGAAGTCTGGCTGTGTCCAGAGAGAGTGGCAGTACCCTGAGAGGCCCTCGTGTGCCTGGGGAGACTAGTGGTACCCTAAGAAGTCCAGGAAGTCTGGCTGTGCCCAGAAGTACTGGTGGTGCCCTGAGAAACCCTGGCTGTGACCAGAGAGCTTGGCTGTGTCCAGCAAATAGCATTCACCTCCAGGCTCCTCGCACAGGGCCCCTTGCGGAAGATGCTTGTCGCGTAGATTGTGAGGCGAGACCCTGTAGGGGTGGAGTGTGGGGACAGAGCCCCAAAAAGCAGGTTCCAGGCTCTCAGCCTCACATAGAAAGCTGCTGGCTCAGGTAGTAAATGGCCGTCGACTGTGATCAAATGGCCATCAGCTGTAGCTAGTTGGCCGTCAGCTGTAACCAGTGAGCCATTGGGCACTAATATAACTGCCGTGGCTAGGCTAGCAAAAAAAGGGGGAGCTAGCAAGAAGATGGTGGCTGAGTCTGCATGCGGCACAATGAGCATTGAGAATTGTGTGGCTCCTGGTTCCTATGTCTCCAACCCAGCCGCCAGTGAGTATAGTGGTATGACTCCCCTACCTATGGCTCCATGGGTGTTCCTTTTTGGCCTCACCATGTCCTGCGTTCTTATGTGGGGAGTGGGACCGGATACCCCGCCTGAGACCCCGCAGGCCGCCCCGCACGACACATGGCGAAGTCGGCAGGATCCCCTGCACGACAGTATGTTAGATTGGCTTACATGTTTAAGTCTGAGACAGTCTTCCACTTTAGGTGCCTTTTCCTTCATCATATAAAGTGGTGGCCTGTTTATTCAGGATCTTTCATAGTTTCACTCCCTACCAGGCATGGCTTTTTCAGGGACTACCTAAACCTTTTCTGAAACTTTTATCTTTGTCAAAAACTTAAAATGGTTCCTTCACTTGAAATTTTATTCTGCGTAATGGAGGCTAGCTCTTCAAATCAACTCATCTATCCTAGTGTATTCATAAAAGCTTATATGATAGTGTACTGCTGTTGTAAGGAGAATGGAATCTTTTAAAGGCAATGTCTTAGCCCACAGAATGGTTAGAACCAAATTTTTATACAGATGAGGACTTTGAAGCTCTTATAATCGTATGAAATAGATGAAATCCGCTCTCTTCCTAAGATATGCCATAGAGGAAACTATACATCTACAGGGCAGTTCTGAAGAAAATTAAACTCTAGTGGTAGTTTGCCTTGGTTTAAACCCCTGTTCTTCCTCTTATTAGCAATGTGACTTTGAACAAGTAATGGTTAGCTTATATGGTTGTTATGAGGATAAAATGAATCAGGTGAATTAATTACCTGGAATAGTATCAGCTCTAAGAGTTAGTAATTATTATTATTCTGGGTAGAGAGTATGATATATTGGTTAAGGACTCTGGCTCTGGCACTAGACACGCCTGTGTTCAGATTCAAGTTGTTCTATGTACAGGAGATTGGAGGAACTATCCAATCTTTCTGTGTCTCAGTTTCCTCTACAAAATGGGTTCTAAGAATTACATCAGATTCTTAGATGATCAGATGATCAGATCGGATGTAAATGACTTCATACCTGTGAAAGGTTAGCAATTGTTTTTCCCATTTCTCATTTTGCTTGATGGTTTTTCCACAGGGTTATATTATGTCATGTGCTAATGCTATTCTGGATGGAAGATGTTTTCCTATTCATGTGATAAATATCCAGATTGCAGATTGAGGAGAACATTTTGAGTAATAGAGTAACACCAAGTGTTATTATTTGTTGAATGTTTTCTCAACTCCCCCTCCTAAGAGTTTTATACAGATAAAAAAATAAATTAAACAAAGCTATTGCTATCTAGATGTAGGTTAGTGTTGGTTGTGAAATAAGGTTTCTCAGGTAAAGATTTATTCCTATTTGCGGAGAGTGCATATTTCTGGAAAGTTTAAGTGCCAGAGCCTGGTAACTTGTTTTTCAGCAGCTCCCAGTAAATGTGATTACACTCAATCTTCTTATTGAAGTTCTCTATGCAAATGCAGAAGGCTCTTGCCTTGAGAAAAATCTTTAAAAGTTGCACAGCTCCCCAGAAGCAGAGGTTGGGAGGGAGGCATGCTTTGTGTCATACACATTAATTCAGTTGGCACATTACAATGTTAAACTAAATGACATTATTACAAAGCTGTGCTAAGAAGTGTTGACAGGTCCATATGGTAATTTTACAATGTATAATGAACACACAGACTCCTTTCTTGCAGAAATTTATAGTTCAAATCTATACCCAGGATATCCAGTTTTATTTCCAGAAACTTAAATTGACTTATTACGATGTAGTGAATGTATAAATTAGTTCCAGTAGTTAAACTGAAACATTTCCCTACAGACTCAATTAGATTCATTAATCTGCTGTGTAGACCTGTAAACGGCCCATTGTTCTTTTCCCTAAAAAATGTCA
This sequence comes from Rhinolophus ferrumequinum, assembly GCF_004115265.2. Lineage (NCBI taxonomy): Eukaryota > Metazoa > Chordata > Mammalia > Chiroptera > Rhinolophidae > Rhinolophus > Rhinolophus ferrumequinum. The sequence continues at coordinate 64,659,538 of NC_046291.1, forward strand.
AAAAATATTTCTTGCACTATAAAATATTTCCTAGAAAAACTGTTTTAAATGGTCAGAATTATTGTGCATTAGAAACCCAAAACTACAAATTATCTTATTGCGCTGGTACTTTCTTTCCCAAAGAAAAATAGGGTCCAGCCCTTGCCAAGGAATTTAGTGAAGTTTGTAAGTGGATTCGTTGCTCTATCACACTGAAAATGCACTGAAATTAAGAAAAGATCATCCTTTCCCTTGTCCTACCGTATAAATCAGTTGGCATAAACCATATCGTGTATGTTCCTAACCCCACACCTTTCTCATTTGAGAGCGCTGCTTACCTGCCTCCCTCTGCCTGAAGTATGGCAGCTTATCAGTCCATTGTGATATTCCGTGGCGGCTGAGTAAAATAATACAACCTGGTAATGAATTCCATGTCAAACGATGCACACCTGTGTCTTACCTTTTGCAAAATACCACCCTCCGTGTGGGAACTAGCGAGGCCACTGCACAGCAGAGCTTTAAACATGATTTTTTTTTTAAGCTACTGTTGTAGAATTTAACAACAACAACAACATAAAACTTGTTTTATTGATTGATGAAGGTGGCTGCCTTTACTTACTGCATGCTATTTTTTTTTTGCTTCTGTGATTTATTAAACATTATTTCTTGTTTGAAAAACCTTTGCAACTGTTACCTTTGACTTTTATTTTTTTAATGGCTCAGCCTTTAATAATTTTCACAGGGTTGTGTTTAATGCTAACTTTGATTTTTGTTTTTAGTCATAGGTAGACATGGAACTGTTCCATTTTAAAGATGAAAAGAGGCTGCTTGGGCCATTCTCAAACAGACTGATACTGATGTGATCTGAAATTGAAATATTGATGATTCATTTGACTCTACATAACAGAAAATTACTGCCCTCTTTAGGGGGAACAAAATGAGTCATTTTTAAGGATACAGGAGCATCTCACAAGGAAAGAAATGAAAAACAAATGGTCCTTACAAATGATTTGGAACCAAGAATTCAAATATTCTTTCTCTTCGTCTTTGTCCTCTCTTTATAGCTGTTTCATTTTTACTCACATTACTTCAATCCCACTTTAGCTTTCTCTATTCTAGTCCATTGGATGGAAAATCTGGCAGAAAAATAAAAAAACCTCCCCAATTTTTAAATTATAGATTAAATCCTCTTTCATCTCAATATGTATTTTAGAAAAGCAAACTCTGATTGGTCTAGATTGCTGTGGTTCCTACTCCTGGGGCAATGAAATGTAACTAGGGAGTGGGGAGGAAGTGGAAAAGAAGATGAGGTGCTCCCAATTCGACAGAAAGTACATACAAATAAGTTCCTCTAACTGGCTGATTGGAATAAAAGTAAGAGAGAGGCAGTCCCCGGGAAACAGTGGTGGTGAAATGGAGGTCAGTGTTGGGCCGAATACACATATCATAAATCTTGCTTATTTTCAATTGCCCATCCTCAAAGGTAATTGCATGTTTTCTTCTTATCTCTAGTCCAAGATTATGTAGAAAGCTAGAGCAGTAGGTGCCCCCAAAGTAGAGATATTAGACTTTTCCTCCAGGATGATATTTCCAGTGAGAAGTATAATGTGTTGAAATAATCAGCTTCCTGTTCACAGCCCCATGTTCATCTGCTCACAGGACATGCACATTTTTCCTGCCAATGTATAGCATAACATTTCTTCCCCCCACCCTTTTCATTTTATTAATATGGAGGTGGAGAAGGGGTGTGCCAGATTCTTCTTACAACATATTTTCCCCTAAGTTTTCAACTTATCACCTCCCTTCTTGGAATTCTAGCTTTTCATGATAAGTTTAAGAGTTGCTTGTGCAAATCTGCTGGATGCTAATATCTGTACCTGCACTTCTGGGTTGTGGCAAAGCAGCCACACATAGCACACTAAGGGTGAATCTCCTACATCCAGAACGGACAGGAGACCTGAAATCAGCAAAACCAGCTCAAGCATTTCCCTGCCCTTTTGAATGGATAATTGCTTCTGTTCAAGCAGCCTGCCCCATTGTTCAGCACATTGCATTTCAATTCAAATATTTTTTGAACAATTTCTGTATGCCCAGGTGCTGTGTTATATATTTGTAGAGATGCAAAATAAATAATATATTTTTCTGCCCTCAAAGAGACTGTCACCATGTCTGGGGTGACAAGATATCCTACTAGCATTCACATTGTACAATGCGAATATAGTAAATAAACCTGGGGAGGGGATAATTATAAAACACTTCTTGGAAATGAGTTTAAAGGATGATTATGAATTTTGTAAAAGGAGATGTGAGGTATATTAGATCCACTGATATTCTCCTCTCGAGAGTCTGTACAAAACAGAATAGTCTTAAATAGAATGTGAGTGCAGAGCTTAGCAGGAAAGTTCAGGAGGTGACTGGACTGAAGGAAATTTGACTGAGCCCCTCTCTTGTCAGATGAAATGAGGGAACATACGAGAGAGAAGAAAAGAAGCTGAATAGCAGGAATGGAACCTAGTGTTGGACAGGAACCCCAAAGTAGAATTTCTTGTTTTACATGTAAATCCAAGTGATGTTTCCAGAGGGTCTACTATTTGCCACGAACTAGCACCTACTACCTGTCCTGTCCATTTTATAGATGGGTAAATTGTCTCAGAGGGGTAGGAGATTTGCTTAAGACCCAAAACTAGTAGGCAGTCCAGCTGGGAATTGAACCTAGCATACTGGACACAAAAGATGGAAACATTCATCAGGAGAATCAAAAGAGGAGGTTTGCAAGAGCTCATGAATTTGCTTTGTTATTAGCTGCCTTGATTTTTCTACTTTCTTCTCTATAGTCCCCTCTAGTAACCAGGAAACTCTAGAGTAACCAGGTTATAATTCAAGATTCATCAGGAGCAGAAATTTGTTGATGTAGATTTTTCCATTACATTTAAACTTAGTTACACTTTATATCTGCTTCTTTCTGCTCACCTTTTAGGTTCTTCTTCTATAACTAGATAACGGCCTCCTGCTCATGTACAAACAGGCATTATCTCTCTATACTCCTCCATTTAGACTCTCTAAAAGAGACTACATGATTGGCTGAAGTCATTATCACCATCACTATGGAATGAAGCTTTGGCCTAGACTTCTTCTAGGCCATAAAGCAGTCTTTATGTAGGATACCATCCTATGGTCAAGATGATTGGGTTATGTGGCTTGACCTTCCACATAGAAGGAATCTCTTAGAAGAGATTTAATATGGACAAACAAAGAGAGAAAGCTAGGATATATTACAGTTTCAGGCACTGAAATCAATGCAACATTGATCTTGATCTGCCTAAAGAAAAGATGAACTCTGAGAAGTGTTATCCTTTCCAAAATGAGAGAACGTTCCTTAACCTACATATTGTTACATATATTTCTTTTTGTCTTCCATCACAGTAATTGGTCTATGATAGTGTTTAGTTATAGTAAAGAGATTAAGAACACAGACTTTGGAATCAGACAATCATAGGCTCAATTCCTAGCTTGGATGCGTATTATCTGTATGACTTTAGTAAGTTATTCAGATTTTCTACGCTTCTTTTTCTTCATCTGTAGATTTGCTGTTAATATTTAATGGAGTTTATATAAGGGTCAAATGAAATAGTATCTGTAAACTGCACATAGTAAGTACATAACAAATGATAGCCTGATATTAAAAATAAATTGATATTACATTAAGATTAATAGATGTTCATGTATAAAAGTTACTTTGAGGAGATTAACAAAGAAACAGAAGAAATTATTTGCAAAATGACTGAAACCAAAGACTTTGGTATTACGGCATTATTTTTTTTTCCTTTAGAAAAGAAAAGTTCTTTCATACAGCCCCAGAACTATGGTGCCAAGAGAAAGACATGGTTCACTTAGTGCCCCTTTAGTTTGCAAAAAGAATATAATAAATCTATATTAATTGAGTAAATATACCTTTCCCATAAACACTTCTAAAAGAGATGCTATAATTCTTAAAAACTTAATGTGCTAATGACCCCATGTAAAGATGAAACTGAATGTTAATGCCATAGTTGGTTGATCCAAGATTTTGTGCATAAATAAATGATAGTGGCACATTTTAAAAATGTATACAAACATAAAAGTGCAAAGTTCATAAAACAAATTAATCACAGTTTATTTATTCATTTATTTATTTATTTAGGCATGTCTTAAAGATGCCATTGATGACCTTTCAGAAGTGAACACAAGAAAAAGCAGTAACACTTGAGTTTTGGGAGAAAAAACATTAAAAATAATCCCTTTTGATACATAAGAACATTTGCATATCCAAAGCCAGCTTCTCAACAGTGCTGTGGGTTTTTTTTGTGTGTGTGTGAATGATCAACTCTCTAATTAGCCAATTATCATTGCAAATAGAGAGAGGGACAAAAATCACAAACTGTTAGTAACTTAAAATAGAAATCTACATCACTACATATGAAAGGAGAGTTGAAGTAGAATAAGAGGCTGGGGATCAGAATGAAATTGTTTTTAAACCTTCGCTGAGATAAAAATAATGTTTTACAATATGGTGTCACTTTTCTCTGAGTAATGAAAGCAATTTTTGACATCTGCATGACTGTTAAAAAGCAGCGTGTGTTCCATTTGTAAAATAATAAAAAAAAGCTTTGAAATGTTTCATAATCTTTATTAAAAATAATCCCAAATAGTCAGAAGCTATTTAAGGTTATAATTCTGAATACTAACTGTTGGTATTAGCTATAGTCAATATCAGTATCTCCAAATAGTGAGTGAGGCACACCGATAGCGTTTGGAAACCAGATGGAAATATCACCTTCTAAAACTGTAGTTAAGAAGAATCAAGAACAAAAAAAAGATACAATAAGTCAGAGTTCACTCACAATAGGAACTGTTTTATAAATAAATCTGGGGTGTCAACAAAAATCACCAGGCAGATGGTAATCAAAAGAAAACTGAAATACAATAGATTGAAACTTCAGAAATTATTCCATGCTTATGGCAATCAAGACCACAGATTTTCACAGGCAAGGATTCTTTTTCTATTTAGTGGATGTGTTATCCACAAAGAGATCCATTGCCTCTGCAAGTGCACAAGTGGGTCAAAGGAGAGAAGAGTCCTAAAATGAGTCCTGGGCACTAGCTCTTCCTATCAGAAAGCTATGCCCCGTTTATACAACCAGTCTCAGTGACCTGGTCAGGTGAATCTCTCATGGTAAATTAAAACATTAGACTTCTGGTGTATACATTTGTTTGTAACCTGTTCCTTAGTGTGAGTCAAACCCCAGGATATATTAATCCCTGAGGGAATTGACAAAGGGAAGTCTTCTGTGTGCATAACTGAGGTCTGGACTCTGGAGTGGGGAAGCACCAGTAAATTCCCTAACCTGGTGAAGGAAATAGATATACTAGTCCAGGAAGTGCAGAGAGTCCCAAACAAGATGAATCCGAAGAGCCCCACACCAAGACACATCATAATTAAAATGGAAAAATTTAAAGACAAAGAGAATCTTAAAAGCAGCAAGAAAAAGGGAACTAGTTACTTACAAGGGAGCTCCCATAAAATTGTCAGCTGATTTCTCAAAATAAATTTTGTAGGCTGGAAGGGATTCGCACAAAATATTCAAAGTGATGAAAAGCAAGGATCTATAACCAAGACCACTGTATCATTTAAAATTGAAGGAGAGATATGAAAATTAAAATAAGTCAGACTGAGAAAGACAAATACCATATGATCTCACTTATATGTGGAACCTAAAGAAGAGTATAAACAAACACACAAAGCAGAAATAGACTCACAGATACAGAAAACAAAATTGATGATTACCAAATGGGATGGGGGATTGGGAGGATGGGTGCAAAAGATGAAGGGATTAGGAAATACAAATTGGTAGTTACAAAATAGTCATGGGGATGTGAAGTACAATCTAGGGAATATAATCAATAATATCATAAAAACTATGTATAGTGTCAGATGGGTACTAGACTTATCCAGGGGATCACTTCATAAAATATATAAATGCCTAACCGCTACACTGTACATCTGAAACTAATATAAAATAATATTGAATGTCAACTATAATTTAAAAATATATAGTCATATAGGATGTAAAACAGCACAGGGAATATAGTTAATTGTATTATAATAGCTGTGTACAGTGTCAGAAGGGTAGTAGACGTGTTAGGATTATAACTTTGTAAGGTATGTAAATGTCTAATCACTATGTTGTTTTGTACACTTGAAACTAATAATAATAAAAAATGTTTTTAATAAACATGTAAAATTGAAGGAGTAGTAAAAAGCTTCCCAGACTAAATAAATAAATAAATAAATAAACTAAAAAGGTTCATCATCACCAAACCAGTATTATAAGAAATGTTAAAGAGACTTCATTAAGAAGAAGAAGGGAAGGAAAAAAAGAAAATAAATATGAATAATAAAATGGCAGTAACTGTGTATCCATCAATCATCAGTTTAAAAGTAAATGGATTAAATGCTCAAATCAAAAGGCATAGGGTAGCTAAATGGATAAAAAAAACAAGACCCATGCATATGCTATCTACAAGAGACCCACTTCAGATAAAAACAAAAACAAAAACACGCAGACTGAAAGTAAAGGGATAGAAAAAGATGTTTCATGTAAATGAAAATAGAAATTAAGCTGGGGTAGAAATACTTATATGAAAGAAAATAGACTTAAATCAAAATCTATAATAAGAGACAAAAAGGTATATGACATAGTAATAAAGACATCGATCCAACAAGAGGATACAACCCTTGTAACATTTATATACCCAACATAGGCACATCTAAACATATAAAGCAAATATTGACCAATACAAAAAGAGAGATCAACAGTAATACAATCATAGTAGGGTTGTTTAACACCCCATTGACACCAATGGACAGATCTTCTAGACAGAAAGTCAACAAGGAAAGTATGACATTAAATGTCACACTAGACCAGATGGATTTAATTGATATTTTTTAGAGCATTTCACCCCAAAGCAGCAGAATATACATTCTTTTCAAGTGCACATGGAACATATTCCAAGATAGACCACATATTAGGCCATAAAACAAGTCTCAATAAATTTAAGGAGATTGAAATTATATCAAGGATCTTCTCCAATCCCAATGTATGAAACTAGAAATCAATTACAAGGAAAAAACCTGAAAAACACACAAGCATATGGAGTCTAAACAACATGCTACTAAATAATAAATGGGTTAACGAGATCAAGAAAGAAATCAAAAGATGCTTTGAGACAAAGGAAATTGAAAACATAACGATTCAAAATCCATGGGACATAGCAAAAGAAATCCTAAGAGGGAAACTCATAGCAATGCAGGCCTACCTCAAAAAACAAGAAAATTTTCAAGTAAACAATCTAACCTTACATCTAAAGGAGCTAGAAAAAGAATGGCAAACAAAGCCCGAGTAGAAGGGAGTAAATAATAAAGACCAGAGCAAAAGTAAATTTAAAAGAGTCTAAAAAAAAGCAATACAAAAGATCAGTAAAACCAAGAGCTAATTCTTAGAAAAGATAAATAAAATTGGTAAACCTTTTACCAGAATCATCAAGAAAAAAGAGACAGGACCCAACTAAATAAAATTAGAAATGAAAGAGGAGAAGTGACAACTGACACCACAGAAATACATAGGATTATGAGAAAATATTATGAACAACTTTATCCCAACAAATTGGACAACTTGGAAGAAATGGATAAATTCCTGGAAACATACAATCTTCCATGACTGAATCAAGAAGAAACAAAAAATCTGAAGAGACAGATTCCTACAAATGAAATCAAATCAGTAATCAAAAACTCCCATAAAAACATTCTGTACCAGATGGCTTCACACATGAATTTTACCAAACATTCAAAGAAAAATTAACCCCTCTGCTTCTTAAACTATTCCAAAAAATTCAAGAGGAGGAAAAGCTAATTTTAAGAGGCCACCATTATACTGATTACAAAACCAGACAAAAACATTGCCAAAAAAAGTAATTATAGGCTGAGATTCCTGACGAACATAGATGCAAAAATCCTCAACAAAATACTAGCAAATCAAATTCAGGAATACATTAGAAAGATCATATACCATGAGTAAGAGGGATTTATTCCTGGGTTGCAAGGTTGGTTCAATATCCACATATCAATTAACCTGATACACCACATAAACAAAATGAAAGATAAAAATCATATGATCATATCAGTAGATGCAAAAAAGCATGTGACAAAATCCAATATCCATTTATGATAAAAAAAACTCTCAGCAAAGTGGGGCTGTGGGAATATACTTCAACATAATAAAGGCCATATACAACAAACACACAGCTAACCTCATACTCAACAGGAAAAAGCTAAAAACAATCTCCTTATGATCAGGAAAAAGACAAGGATGCTCACTTTCACCACTTTTATTCAACATAGTATTGGGAGTCCTAACCACAAAAATCGGACAAGAAAAAGAAATAAAAGGCACCCAAATTGGAAATGAGAAAGTAAAACTGTCATTCTTTACAGATGACATGATACTATACAAAGAGAACTCAAAAGATATCACCAAAAATCTATTAGGATGGATAAATGAAATCCGTAAAGTAGCAGGCTACAAAATTAATATTCAAAAATCGGTTACATTTTTATGCACCAATAATGAACTATCAGAAAGAGAAATTAAGAAAACAATCCCATTCATGATTGCATTAAAAAAATACCTAGAAATAAATTTAATCAAGGAGATAAAAGACCTATACTTTGAAAACTATAAAACACTGAAGAAAGAAATTGAACAAAATGCATAGGTATAAACAGAAGCATATATATATACTGTGCTCATGAAAAGGAAGAATTAACATCATTAAAATGTCCATACTACCCAAAGCAATCTATCGGTTCAGTGCAATCCCTATCAAAATCCAACGGCATTTTTCAGAGAACTACAACAAATCTTAAAATTTATATGGAACCACAAAAGACCCTGAACAGTCACAGCAATCTTGAGAAAGAACAAAATTGGAGGCATCACACTACTTGATATCAAACTATACTACAAGACTACAGTAATTAAAACAGCATGGTACCAGTGTAAAAACAGACATGTACATCAAGGGAACAGAAAAGAGCACAGAAATGAACCCACGTTTATATGGTCATTTAATCTATGACCAATGAGGCAAGAATATGCAGTGGGGAAAAGACAGTCTATTCAATAACTGATGTTGGGGAAACCTGGACAGATACTTGCAAAAAATGAAACTGGACCACCTTCTTATACCATATATAAGAATAAACTCAAAATGGATTAGACTTAAATGTAAGACTTGTAACTATGAAACTCCTAGAAGAAAACACAGGCAGTAAACTCTGACATTACTCTTAGTAATTAATGTTTTTTTCTGATTTACCTCCTCAGACAAAGGAAATAAAAAAAAATAATAAACAAATGGGACTACATTGAACTCAAACATTTTTGCACAGCAAAGGAAACTACCAACAAAATGAAAAGACAGCCTACTGAATGGCAGAAGATAGTCACCAATGATACAATTGATAAGGGGTTAATATGCAAAATGTATAAAGAACTCATACAACTCGACATCAAAAAAGCAAAGAATCCAATTTAAAAATGGGCAGAAGAACTGAATAGACGTTTTTCCAAAGAGGACATGCACATCGCCAATAGACACACAAAAAGATGCTCAACATCATTAGTCGTCAGAGAAATGCAAATTAAAACCACTGTGAGATATCACCTCACACCTGTCAGAATGGCTATCATCAATAAGTCAATAAACAAGTGTTGGAGAGGATGCAATGAAAAGAGAACCCTCGTGCACTGTTGGTGAGATTGCAAATTGGTGTAGCCAGAATGGAAAATGGTTTGGAAGTTCCTCAAAAAATCAAAAATAGAACTACCTTATGACCCAGCAATTCCACTCCTGGGTATTTATCCAAAGAAATCCAAAACAGTAATTAGAAATAATATATGCACCCTTATTTTGACTGCCTCACTATGTACAATAGCCAAGATATGGAAGCAACCTAAGTGTCCATCAATAGGCGATTGGATAAAGAAGATGTGGTACATAAATATAATGGAAAATTACTTGACCATAAAAAAAAAAAAAGAGATCTTACCATTTGTGACAACATGGAGGACCTAGAGGGTATTATGCTAAGTGAAATATGTCAGACTGAGAAAGACAAATACTATAATCATCTCACTTATTTTTGGAATCTAAAGAACAGTGTAAACAAATGGAACAGAAACAGATTCATAGATGCAGAGAACTAACTCATACTTGCCAGAGGGGAGGAGGATTGGGGAACTGGGTGAAAAAGTTGAAGGAATTAAGAAGTACATATTAGTAGTTACAAATAGTCACGGGGATGTAAAGTACAGCATAGAGAATAATGTCAGTAATTTTGCAACAATATGTATAGTGCCAGGTGGGTACTAAACTAATCGGGGGGAATCACTGCATAATTTTATAGATGTCTAACCACTACGCTGTACATCTAAAACTAATGTAAAATAATATTGTTGTCAACTGTAACTAAAAAAATAATAATTTTAAAAATAGTAGCTATCTAAGAAGCGTGAATGTATAGAAATAAGCAATTCTAAAAAATCTGAAAATGACTAAATTTCTTGAAATAATTTAAGAATAATTTCCTTTCAAGGCAAAAAATACAATATCTGATAATAGTGTGGAATTCAAGTTTCAACCAATCTCAATTGTTGGACATCTGGTGGCGTGAAAAAATCAATGTGAAAGTTTTGTGATTTAAAGGTAATAGTCATTATTTCCAAGGAATCAAGGCAGGAGGAATTTCTTTGAAGAGTTAGACATTTGATTTTTAATAGTATTTATTTGACAAATTTTAAGCGTTTCATGCCAGGAAGAGAAAGTAAGATCCATTCTTTTTACTCTATTTACTCTAGTAAACAGAGTAATATATCTGTTGATGATAAGGCTGCACTATTGCCTGGATTTTCAAGACTCATCAGAATTTAAACAGCCTCAGACAAGGCAATTCAATTCAAGGGCAGTTCAAGTTTCCAGGTAATTTGCAATGGGTTTATTCAACTAGTATTCTCTAATTTTCATGATACTTATTCTGTTTAATTTGCATTATTTGTTATAAACTTTCTCAAAGTAAATGCAAAAGAATTTTTTTCCTTTAATAAAGGAACGGATAAGAGGACCTTGATAACCTGGAATATTTCTGAAAGAATAAAAGTCCTGTTTGCATAGAAATGAGAAGAAGGACACATAGCACATCTTTATTTCTTCCACTTGTACTCAGAGTGATTTCCAAAAAGGAAAACAACTGAACAGACTCATAGAAACTTTGAGTCATTGGACATCTCGGCCTATGACTGACTACTTAATCCAGGGAGAAAGTCAACGTTCATGAGTCACAGCCCTTAGCTTTGCTGAATTCACTTAAAAATGACAATGGGACATTGTAGGAAATGTATTTGCATTAAATAATCTGGAAAATATTTGAAATAAATAAGCACTTGGTCAATTCTATTCTCCCTCTGAGTGGGTGTGAAAGAAACAGAATTGTCTCAAGAAATCTGTTTTTCTTATATAAGAATGAGCTCATTAACACAGGGAGCATTAGTGAGCTTAAACTATGGTGCAAAGCGTTCTATAGTTTCTAAAACGGAAAGTGACAGGACAAATGGTGGGATGAGTTAGACTTGATATAACAGTGGTGTCTAATGACATAGTCTAGTTCCCCATGAAGGAAACATGTAGACCATTTCTTAACGTTGTGTTTGTATTTATTTAACCTTTGATTCTGAAGAAAGGTAAAATTGGTTTTAGAATCTACATATTAATTTATTAATAAGTGAGAAAAGCAAGAAGTTTAAGTATTCTGAAAACCTATGTTGGCAAGGCAAGAGGAGAATGATAAATATATAGAATTTTACTAGAGGAATGGAATGTAGCAGAGTAGAAAGATGATGAGGGATGGGAATCACACAATTTTAACTGCAAATCTGGAATCATTAGCTTTTATGCCATTTTACTTTATCCTGTATTTGTCTCCTGGTTTCTCAGTTCCACAGTAGAACGTAATCTTAATTCATTTTAACATCTTTCAGGACATAGCATATTGCCTGGCACATATTGGACAGGCAGTGAATTATAACAGAGCATAGATTTTAGAACACCAAAATGTTTCTGAATCCAACCTTTGTTACTAGCTGAGGGATTTTACAAAATATTTTTTAATCTTAGTATCAGTGTACACATCTTTAAAATGGCAATAAGCCTGACTCATGGAAATAAAGAGGAGATTAAATAAGAAATCAAGTACTTAGCAATAATACCTGGTAAGTACATAGTATTCTTTTGGTGAACTGTAGGCCTTTCTTTATTTATTTTTTACTTGAGTTGCATTGCACTGCATTCGACTGAAATTTAAATTGTTTATACCTTTCTTTTAATCTGTTTTCATTTTTAACCGGTTCTTTCACTTTTCATGGTGACATGAACATGTTTTTTTAAGACTTTTATTAGGGAAACACATCATCTTGAGTTAAATTAAAATACTTTTTCAAAGTAAATTAAACATGCTACGTTGTCTTGAAATTCATTATATTTTAAAAGGCATTTTTATATACACATACACTGTCAATTATTCCTCAATCTCTTTGAAATGCTTATGTTCTTATATTAAGGCCAAGAAAGTAGAGTTCAATTCTGACTACATAAGAATTCAGTATCTCACATTGAAAGTACCACTCATCATTTGGCTTGTTTATGATGCTACATAGTGCTCTGGTACACTACGTAGAGTACAAGAACCACCCTACATGCAAATACATTTGAGAAAAAGATGATTTTCCTCTTTTTTGTCACTGTACATTATGTTAATCAGATATAACACAGGCCAGAGATGAGCAGGCCTGCAAAACAATCCCTCATGGTGGTAAAAAAAGACTTGGAGCAAATTCCAGCTAAAATCAATTTCGTCTCTGGTTATAAGAGACTAAAAGAAACATAACAATAAACAATAATATTACTTGACATCCATAAAATATGCCCTATTTAATTTATACAATCATATATTAACAGTGTTGCAAATATGACTCTGAGTTATATTATACTGTGTACTATAGACTAAATGTTTGTGTCCCCCTCAATATTGTGTTAAATTTTAACATCCACTGTGATGATTTGGAGGTGGAGTGGTTGAGAGGTAATTAGGTCATAAGTGTGGAGCTCTCATGAATGAATGGGATCAGCCTTTATGGAACAGACCCAGAAGGCTCCCTTGCCCCTTCTGCCACATGAGAACATGGTAGAAAGATGGCTACCTGTGAACTAGGAAATGGGGCCTCACCAGACAGAGAATTGGCCAATACCTTGATCTTGGACTTCCAGGAACTGTGAGCAATAAATTTCTGTTGCTTATAAGCTACCTAGTCTTATAAACAGTCCTACAGTGGTACTCTGTTATAGCACCCTGAACAGATCCGACAGAAAAAGAAGCTGAGTAGAAACAAGCAGTTTCAGGAAACAAACAATTACTGACTCCTTAACTTTTGGCCTAATGAGTCATCAGAAGAGACAGTTGAAAACAGAAAGATAAAGGACATTTTCTAAAAGTTATGCTTTTTTTCATCAGAGAACTACCTGTATATATAGTTGATCTCTGTGTTGATGCAACCCCAGTCTGTTTGCACTTTGACCTCCATTATCACAGCAAGAACCCATGTTAGTCCAGCACCACACATCCAAAGTTTTATTCTGGTAATAGAACAAAATAATAAGATAAAATATTTGGGGTGGATAAAAATGCATCTAGATCCTGCCCATATTATGTTACAAATATTTCATATATTTAAATGGAGACAGTTAAAGCAGATCTTGAAACACCCCTATTTTAGAAATATAATAACCACAAAACTAAAAACTGTTGTGATGTGTGTGGTATTACAGTTAAACAGGAAAAAAAAACAGTTCTTGTTCAGTATGTTGTTCACTATAGGAAATACCCCTATCAGGTTATTCTTACTAATTGGCATTGTGTTAGTTTAATATTTCTGGCATAGCAAATTACCACAAATTTAGGGGCACAAAAATAGCATACATTTATGATTTTATATTTCTCTAGGTCATATGTCCAATACGGGTGTCACTGGGCTAAAATCAAAGTGTTGGCAGTGCTGCATTCCTTTCGGGAGGTGCTAGAGGAGAATCTGTTTTCTTGGCTTTTCGAGCCCACATTTCTTGGCTTGGGATATTCTTCCTGAATCTTCAAAACCAGCAATGTCACACATCTCTCTGACATCTGTCATCACATCTATCTCTGACTCAGCTGGGATTCTCCACTTTCAAGAAATTGTGTTATTAGATTGGACCTACCTATGTAACCCAGAATGATCTTCCCTTCTCAAGGTCCTTACCTTAATCACACATTCAAAGTAGCATTTGCTGGGTAAAATAGCATATTCACAGCTCCTGGGGATTAGGGAGTGGACATCTTTGATGAGGCCATTATTATGTATAGTTGAGTTAGGGAAACTAGCTTTATTTGTGACAAAACATGTCTGAAAATATAAACTTATTATATCCTCTTGGTAAATTAAGCACTATTACTATTAAATACCCCTCCTTTATCCTTTGCTCTGAAATCTACTGTATTTGAAATTAATATATCCACTGTAATTTTCTTTTGATACATGTTATTGTGTTACAACTTTTTCATCCATTTACTTTTAATTCATTTGTGTCATTACATTTGAAGTAGATTTCTTCAAGGCATATATAATGAGGTCTTGGTTTTTCATCCAATATAATAATATCGGCCTTTAAATTGGTGTCTATTGATATGATCGCATTAAATCTGCCATCTTACCATTTAATTTCCTTTTGTCCCTTTGTCTGTTAGTCTAACTCACAGAAGATTAAATAGGAAATTAACCACCCAGCATAATATCTGGTAAGCACATATACTATTTTCTCTCTCTCTCTCTATTTCTCTCTCTCTTTAACCTTCTGTTAGATTGAGTATATTTTAATGATCCCATATTATCTCCTTGTTTTATTATATATAGTTGTTTTGTTATTTTAGTGATTGTGGGGGGGATATAGTATACATATTTATTAAAATTTACCTTCAAGTGATATTATATAATTCCACTTATAGTCATAAGAAACTTACCACAGGATCTGTTTTATCATTTCTGGATTCCTAGCATTTGTGGTAATGTTATCACACATTTTAGTTCTCCATATTTTAGAAACTCCAGCATAAATGACTTTTGATTTTGTTTAAATAGTCAGATATCTTTTTTAAAATGTTAAATAATGAGAAATGTCATGTGTTTATCCACAGTTATTGTTTTCTGTGTTCTTCATTTTGTTTGTTTGTTTGTTATTTGTAGATCTATAGCTTCATCTAGTATAATTTTCTTCCTATCTAAACATCCTTCAACATTCCTTCAACATCTCTTATAGTAGAGGTCCACAATACTTTCAAATCCGAATGTCTACAAGTCTTTATATCATTTTTTATTTGAAGGATATTTATGTTGTGTATAGAAGTTTAGATTGAAAGTTTTTGTTCTTTCTGTACTCTAAAGATGTTGCTCCACAATCTTTATGCTTGTATTGTTTCTAATAATAAATCTGCTGAAGTTCTTACTTTTTTGTCTTCTTTTTTTACTTCATTTATGATTGTTTCTGTATCACTGGTTTTAAGTTATTTCATTATTATATGTGATACAATATTATTCGATGTGTTTAGTTAACATATTCAAGTTTTCCTCTATCTTCTTAAATTTATGGAATATAATTATGAAAACTTTCAATGTTTTATTATCTATGTAATTTGAGTTTGTTTCAATTATTTTTTTTCTTTCTCCATATTGTTTATTCTATTTTCCAGCTTCTTTGCATGCCTCATATTTTATTGAATGCCAGATGTTGTGAATTTAACCTTATTGAGTAGTAAATACATTTTTATTCCCAAAAATATTCTTAAACTTTGTTCTGAGAGGCAATTAAATTATTGGACATAGTTTGATTCTTTTAATAGTTGAGATCATGCTTTGTTAGGTGAGTATAGAGGTGCATTTAGTTTGTGACTAACTTTATCCTATAATGAAGACATATGCTTTTGATGACTCTTCCTGATGCCTTGTGATTTACAATTTTTCCCCTCTGGCACAAAGTATTTCAGGTCCTACTTGTGACCTTCTAGGTATTGTCACCTCTCCTTGTTTGGGGTGATTGTTTTTTTCTTCGATGAGTACTTTCTTCACATGCATGTGCTGTTAAATATGTAATTAAAGACTAAAATGGGCATGTCTGCAGATCTACACAATTTTTTCTCTGTTCAAACTCTCTGATTTCTGGTCCTCTGCCCTGCAGCTTCCAGTTGACTTGACTACTCCAGAATACCAGCTCTGTCTACTCAGATCATGGATGCCACTGGGCTCTGTCTGTGTCCCACCACTGTGTTATGGTCTGGAGATGTAGTAAGCTGGGGCAATGATATCTATCAATTCACTGTTTTCCTCTCTCCCAATATTACCGCGTTGGGCAGTCTAATGACCATAAACCATTGTTTCACATATTGTGTGTCAGATATTTTAGTAGTCTAGATGGGAAGGTAAATCTAATCTCTGTTATTCCATCTTGGCCACAAGTCTGCATCGTGCTTCGAACTAATTCTTTCTCTGAGGATACTAAGAAGCCATAGAAATGGCTAGGATTGGATGTCCTAAATCACTGAGGTATATACAGGCCAATTGTTAAAACACCCTGTTCTGGAAATTATACCATTATAAATTGATGTCACACAGCTGTCAGCATTGTAGCAGAAATTTAAAATGGAAATAGACACTTTTAAAGTTATTTTGAAACGAAGCTTTCTGTTATTAAAAAGTTTTTTTTTCATAAATATAGCCAACAAAATACAAGTGTGTTTATGTTTTTAAAGAAAATACTATTTAAATATTTCCTTTTGTAAAAGCAAACAATCTCACTGACACTTTTATCACTGTATCATCTCCAGTGTTAAATCTCTGAACTGATGTACTACAAATAATTAGTTCCCAAATATTTTCTGAATTAAACAATTGCTAAAAATTATAAAGAAATGTGTGAGGAAATCCACAAAGTTAAAAAAGAACGTTTAGTTTATATCTTTCTAGGTATTTTTCTAAGCATACACATCTATTAATTCACACACTATTTGCAACTCAACATTAGTTATGTATTGTTCTGCCTCATATTACCTCAAAACTGAATGGCTTAAAACTACAGTAATAGATAATTGCTCATAATTTCTGTGAATCAGGAATTTTGGGGTGGCTTAATTGAGCATTGCTGTCTTTAGGTACTCACATGAGATTGTAATTAAATATTCAGCCGGGGCTGCAGTTATCTGAAGTGTTGGCTATCATGGAGGATCTACTTACAAGGTGTGACTGTTAAGTTGGTGCTGGCTATTGGCACAAGGCCTCAGTTATCAACATGGGCCTCTCACAGAACTGCTTCAATGGCATCTAGCTTTCCCCATGGAGTATGAACCAAGATATTACAACAGAAGGTGCAATGTCTTTCATTACCTAGCCTCAGAAGTCAAACACTGTTACTTCAGGACTATTCCATTGAGTACATAAATTAGCCATGATTCATTGTGGAAGGAAACTATACAGGGTTTGGAATACTAGAAGAAGAGGATCCTGGGGCATCTTCGAAGTTGACTACCTCAGTGAAGTTGATATCCAATTTTTTAAAAGTTTCATGACCCAATATTTCTCACCTTAATTTATTCTAAAAACTTGCTTTGTGCCAGTAATAAGTGGCTACATAATCTATAATTGAATGATTGACATTTAAGTCATTTCTAATTTTTCACAATTCCAAACAAAACAAATATTGACATCTTTGTAATTCCCCATGATTTTTTTTCTTTAGGATATATTTCCAAAAGGAAAATATCATTAGATAATATGTATTGTAAGGCATCTGACCCACATTACAAAATAGACTTCAAAAAATGTACACCTCAACCAACAGTATAGGAAAGTGCTTTTAAAAACTATATCTCATCCAGTAATGGAAACTCTCAATTTGTTTTTTAGTCTTTGTCAATTTTATAGGTGAACTAGAGAAGGCTCTAAGTTGTAAACAACCTAAATCAATTGTGTTTAACTTAAATAGTAGATTAATGTATAGGATTTGAACTAAGTAATTCACAGAATCACTGGAAAAGATGAAGAATCTGCAATGTATAGAATCCATAAGAAACAATTCCTGATCAATATTCTACCTTAGTCATGATCTAATTAGGATTCCAGCACTGGTTCTGTCATCACTAATCTTTGACATGGGCACAAGTCATGTTTGTGCTAGATTCCACTATGCACTCATACAAAGTCATGGCACTCTCAAGTCCAAGAAACAAGTCTTTAACTCACCCTTTAATTTGTATCATTTCCTAAAATGCGAAGTTCTAGTTGGGAGCATCTGATCGGACACCCTTAGATCCCATGCCCACACTAGAGCATGAGAGAGGAAAAATCTTCCCAATTTGTCCTTGGTGATAGGAGATAGAGCCTTTCCCATACTTAGATTTCCTCTCAAATAGAATGTTCAAATGCTAAAGCCAAAACAAAAATGAACACTGTGAAAGGAGAAATTATCTATCCCATTCTACTTAAAATGGGCCTTAAAAATTATAGTTCATATTTGTATATATATAACTATATTACAATGTTAAATATAATATAATACATATAACATATATATATTGCCCATTGCATTTATTTCAAAAATTATACGTTCAAATCCTTTGCCTATTTGCTTCCAGAACATTCAGGTTTTCTCAATACTTCTTTGTGTATCAAACTGAGCAATTTTCATTTTCTAAAAAGTAGTGCATTCCATCAATATTTCCAAATTCATTAGCAAAAAATAAATTCTGCTGTAATTTTCAAAGCAAATTTAGAATTTTAATTTCAAACTTAAACGCATGTTAAGAACAGAATTGAATGCATCTCATGTACCCATTTTTCAGCTTTAACAATTATTAACATTTTGCCAATTAAGTTTCATTTCACTCTACTTTCTTTTCCTGTACCAGACTATTTCACAGCAAACCTTAGACATTACTTCATTTCATCTGTAAATAGAGCAGTATACATGTTTAATTACTCTTTTTTACCTTATCACTATTCCATGATCACACCTAATGCAATAAACAATAGTACACAAATACCATCTTTTTTTCCAGTACATATCCAAACTTTCCCAATTGTTGTTTTGCAATTTGTTTGTTTGAATCAGGATCCAGTTAAAAAGTTCATTACTTTGTGGTTTGTTGTTATATCTTTATTATAATTTCTAAGTCTCCTCCATATTTGAATTTAAGTCCTTTTATTATTCTTGTGTTTAGATTTTACATTTTTTCTCATTTTATAATTAGACTTTCACAGAAATACCTGTATTATATTTATTTGTCAATGATGCAGCTCTTAATGATAAAATAACATTAAAAATTAAAATCAATGAATATATTTTCTTGTTTTTGTATTACTGACATGTATGTTGGGTTTGTTTTTTTTGTAAGTTCTTTATTAGACAATTTAGTTTATTTTCATTAATTCTTATTTTAAATGAATGCAGGTAGGAGTAAACTTGTTTTCTCTCCAGATAAAGTTTTGGCCA
Source organism: Rhinolophus ferrumequinum (assembly GCF_004115265.2). Classification (NCBI taxonomy): domain Eukaryota; kingdom Metazoa; phylum Chordata; class Mammalia; order Chiroptera; family Rhinolophidae; genus Rhinolophus; species Rhinolophus ferrumequinum. The sequence goes on from NC_046291.1 coordinate 64,679,233, forward strand.
CATCAAATACCTTCCCCAAATTATTTCCCAATCATTTTAAGTCATCTTTGGATTTCTCCATCACTGTGAAAGCTTATGGAGATATTTTGTAAGATCTAAGTGGATGGGTTGTTGGCTAACTTTTCCATACTCCTGGGATTCCATGCTCCAGACTCACTTGTAGTTTTTATTAACATTAACTGTATGATCGCAGAGGTCTTGAAGAAAGGCTGGTGACTTGAACAGATTTGTAATTTAGACAAAAAACAAAACAAAAGAACCATTCCTGCCAATTATTCACATTATACAATTAGAGAATAACTCAATCGATGAGTTATTTATGAGCACAATTGTAAATATTACAATTTCTTAATGCCTCATATACATTTTCTGAATATGGTACGTCCTCTCAGTGCTACTGCCAATTGCGTAATCAGTATCATTTTATGTCAGATGTTCTGAGCTCCTACAATAACGTGTCATCCTAGTTGTAATACACTTGAGGCTTGTGTCTTGAGGCCTAGTTGTAATACACTTGAGGCTTGTGTTGAGATTTGTGTCTCAATGTGTGATTTCCTCTGGGTTACAAGCTACTTTCTTTTCTTGAAAGCAGGGTCTTGTGTCCCCTCTGCAACCTGAGTAAGACTCAGTTTCACAGTGTTATTGAGCAGACACTCTGAAGCATATTTCCCTTTATCTTACTGACCATGGAAGAATGGTTCTTTTAAATGTGATTTGTTAAGAAGCTCCATAGTAAGATCTCCTTTAAAAATTCTCAAGTAGATGTGACATGTGTTAGTTTACTTATGATATACTCAAACTTTCATGGTTGATAAGTGATGCAGCTCTGTAATATTAGCAGAAAATTCCCATCTTAGAAATTTACCAAAAGTCCTAGACTTTGGGGTAATGGTGGAGAAAGGCCTCATATGGCACAGGCTGACAACGATAGAATGTGGCTTTATCCAGAGCTTTTTGCATTGTTTGCTTCCAGAGAGAATTGAAATTAAAATATTAACATAAAAACTTTTTACAGTAATGTGACCAACATGCAAACTCCAAAGTTGCCCTGATAAGCAGTCTCTTTAGGCCCAGGTTAGATACTATATTTATTTTTCTTAATAGCCAATTGTGAAATTGGAATTATACAGCCAGCGCTATCCAACATCCCCTTTAACTGACAAGGAAAAGCAGACCTCCTGAAAATTGAACAATAAGTCAATTATATGAGGTTAAATGAAATTCTAGGAGAGAGAAAACAGCCAAATGCAGTATGTGAAGTGTTCCTAAACTCAATAAAAAATCATCTGGTTAACTGAAAATAGAGGTTCTCTGTCTGAAATACTGAAACTCCAAAGACTCTGATTCATTAAGTTGGAAATGGTGACCAGCAACTTGCATATATAACAAGTGATTCCTACGACCAGGAAAGTTTGGGGGAAAACTGACACTGGGTAACAGAGCAACGTAAAACTATTATTTATTTACTACCTTATTTCACTCATCAACACACTTACTCATTCATTTATCCATTTATTCCTACATTTTGAACATTCACCATGTTGCAGGCATATTGTTGGGTATTCGTAAATAACAATGGACAAGTCACAGTACCTAACCCTCAGGGCTCACAATTTGGTATGGAACAAAAACATGAGAGCTATGGTAGACATGGGTACATGATGAAGAAGCACACAAACAGGGTCCTCACTATGTTTGCACATACTGATTGTGAATGCATTGGTGGTCTTACTTTTGAATTGATTGCATACCACCGTTTTTGTTTTTGTTTTTATATTTTTAATTTGGCCATAGAAGAGGGTAAGAGTTGTCTATTTTTATGTCCTTTAGATAACAACAATCAATGTTTTCATTACACAGATGTTTTTTTAGTTTCCAAGTCAAGATATCACAGCTTTCACCTAGAATGATATTTTCTATCTATTCCTTCCTTTGAAATCTTCTAATCTTCTAAAAAAAAGTTACTTTCCAAATAAACACTCAACTTCTTTTGAGAGGAGAAAACATTCCACAATCTCTTAAATTGGATTCTAAATGTTATCTTGATACTTCATGTTTATATAATTTCTGTCATTGAATCAGTTCTAGTTTTCAATATTTTAATAAAATGACTCCAAGGAAACACTCCCCTTAAATTAAGAATTAGAAAAAATTTAGAGTGAAAATTTTCAGAGAAACTATTTTTAAGAATGCAATATACCTGATATCTACAGAAAATACTGAAGACAAACCCACAATCTAGAAAGATAAGCAGTTGAAAAATGCAGATTCCCCCAAACCCTCTTGCTAAAATCATGTCACTTTATTTTCCCCCTAAATTAGTAGGGTAAATTTTTTTCAAGACCTAATTGTATTTGACAAGAGATGTCTGTCATGCTGCTAAGTATTCTGCATGTAGGTAAGCAGCCTTTGTTGTCAGTCTATTTTTGTTATCCAGTCACCTGACAAAGGTGGGGGCTTCAGATGGATGTGAATAGAATGTTCTGTGAGTTAGAAATTATTAAAGCTGGAAACATCAAAGACAAAGATAAATAGAATTAGTTGCTAATATTTCAGAGCAAAAGAGTATGGCAAGGGAAATGACACAAGAACGTCACCAGGATTTTTGAAAATTCAAAGTCCCTGACTATTTTGAGACAGATCTACAGAGAAATGTGCCTTTGGACCTAAATAACAAACCAGAGGTGATCCTAACTTTGAAGTTTGTTTTTCAAATTTTTATTTATTTAAGGAAAGCTTTCATTGCCTTAATAAGATGATAATACTTAATTGCTCTACATTTTCCTGGTACTGGACATGACCAGAGCTTGATACAGGTCTAACCATCTGACCAGGGGAAATGCTGTTTTCTGATGTTATCTTCTCCTTTTATCTTCTCTGCTCTTCTGCATAACATGTGGATAATACAGAAAGTGACTGACGCCACCATGTACTATCCTGGGCAAACAATAAACTGTGAATGTTTGAGGTTGGACATTTGATTCTGGGAAGAGAAAAGTTTTGAAGCTGTGACTGGTAATTAAACAAGTTTATAAGAAGAGTAGTAATTAATACTGAGGATGCAATGAAAGGCAAAAAAAAAGGAATAGGATATCATTTTTATATCATCAATACTTATTAGGTACAGCTATTTGTCTAGCCTGGGTAAAGAAAAGATTAAAATCAATAAAGAACTTATAGTTTAATATAAATGCATAACTAATTAGAAAAATAACTAAAAGCAGTATTTAAGTTCTATAATATGGCCAATGAACATCTATAGTGAAGGGATGTGTGCATAGTACAATTAAATAGGGAGGTGTTAAGAGGAAAAGGTTTGTGAGGGAGATGGGTTTTGAAGCTTTGAATCCTGCCTTGCAGTAAGAGATTTGGGTGTCTGGAAATCAGGAGGAGAAAGTCTGTGACTTATTTGATAGTCTTTTCATGTATTTTCCTTTAATAGTATTTTCCTTTAATAAATTAGATATATCTATATCAAATTATGCATTTCTCAAAGATAAGAATATTATCCTTGCAACCAGCTATGTATAACGAGTGCCTAAAACAGTGTCACACTATGGTAGATGATATATGCTCCATAGCTGATAATGGCTGGATGACAGACATGCGTAAAGAAGGTACATATCCCTATTTGCTCAGACTGACCCAGCTGATAAATATCACAGGAAATGTTAACATTTCCCCAAACCTAAATCATTTAACTCAAAACTTTGTGAATTTTGCCATATCACATACCATCAATGAAGTAGTTATTTAATCATTTCCTTTAATCAACTCAACTGTGTTATTTAAATGCCTTAAAAACAGTATAACCCTTACCACTTGTCATGAATCAAAGTAATCATGAAAACAAACACAATACAAAACAATATGATGAATCTGAAAATTAAAATACAAAATGAAATTAATAATACATATAATCAGCTTACCTCTCACCTAAAGGTAAGTTTGTCAATAAAAATAACGAAAGTTTCAATTTTATAACAGCATAAAGTGTCACTTGGTTATATAATACTTAGTAGAAAAATAAAATTAGGCTCCATATCAATAAGGTGATTGTATTTTTTTGTTTTGAGACTAACCAGGAATGAAAATTTCATCTCACACATGTTTCTACTGAGAAAGAGCAAGGTATTTTATCCAACTCCTCTGATAGGTTTAGATACTGAGAACTAATTACTAACCATATTGATATGTGGTGTTTTTTTTATACAATTATATTCCAAGAAACCATATGAAGCAATCTCCCAAACCTGTTCTTTTGAATCTGTCTTATTCATGGACTTATACAAACAAGTATTTCTTATCCACTCACTTTTACCATCTGGTTTAGAAAACTATGCATGAGCATCTTTTATCAATTATTTCAAATATATCCTCACAATATTCACCATATTTCCACTTTGGAGTCAATGACATCTCTCTCTCTCTCTCTCTCTCTCTCTCTCTCTCTCTTTCTTTCTCTGTCCCTCCATCTACTATACCTCACATCCAATCAATCAGAAATTTGCATTAACCTTTCCTTAGAAATACGATATGCAGAATGCAACCATTTCTTATCAGATTCACAACTACCCACCTGTTCTAAGTCACCACCAGATTCCCTATAGACTTTTGTCATGGCCTCCTAACTGGTCTCTTGGTTTGCAATCTTGCCTTCAAATCTCAACTACTGAGTTTCCATACAGCTGTCAGCATTATTCTTTTAAAACATGAGATCATATCACCGCTTTGCCCCAAACCCTAGTCCACTTACAGTACAAGCCAAAGTCTTTACAGTGGTCTATAAAACCCTATAGAATCTTATTTATTTGTCCCTCCATGCCCCTCCCTCATTCTCAATCAAAAGTATGTTCCTGGAGGCCATAGATTTTTTTGTGTTCACTGCCCTATCACCTGAGCCTAAAACTGTTTTTAATATGTATACAGTAAAAGTTTGTTGAATATATGAGTATATTTGCAGTGATCTCTTATATAAATTCCTAACCAGATGACAGTTGACAGAATCTCAAACCTTATAGCTCCAGTGCTATCCTTATTTCATTAATGTGATTTGTTTTTTTTAAATGCTGATGTAAGAAGCATGCACTATAAGAATAAATTGTTACTGTTTAAATACACATACAACTACCCAAGATATATTCATATGTCAGTTATAAGCAAGTGTATGATATTTCAGGTGAGAAGTTTTATTTGGAAAGCCTTGAAGCTCTTCTCACACTATATATAAACAAGTGATGACTTCCCTTTTTTTTTAAATTAAAGTTTACTGGGATGACAATTGTTAGTAAAGTTACATAGATTTCAGGTGTACAATTCTGAAATACATCATATATATATCACATTGTGAATTCTTAATGTACAAAATTACATTCACTTTCTTCTCCTCACAAAAGTAAGGAAAAAGTTGAGAATCCAATGCCTGGAACCTAAAGAGACTGACAAACCCTTTTACCAATTACTTTTAATTCTTGAAGCACATAAAGTAACTCAAGATTTTCCTTTATACATAACAAATACATTTTTATTCTCTAAGTTTGGAGGTATGAAGCGAAAGAAAAACAGGAATAAATGTAAATTCAAGATAGTAGCCATTGGAATCATCGGCATGATCAGTATTTCTTAACAGTTAATAATGGAAGGCTTGTCGTATTTGTAATTCCTGGGTCTATGTGAACAGGGTTATCATGATGCTACCCACTTTATCTTCATCCTAATGCAATACTGATGCTATAGGTTGGATATGTCAGCTAATTTTTCTCTAATACATAACTACTAATGTAAAATAACTTATATACATCGTATATGAGGTCAGACAATTAAGTTCGTGAACTCGCCCTAGAAAAACTGCTACCTACCTCATTGCTGAATATCACTACGGTCACCTTCAAAGTACTCCCCTTGGGAAGTTATGCACCGATGCCAGTACTGAGTTTACCCTTCAAAGCAATTTAGGACTCTTTTTTTGGAATGGCCATCAGAGCTGTCGTTGTATTACCCTTGTTATCAAAATGTCTTCCTTTCAGTATTTCCTTTATCTTTGGGTAAAGAAAGAAGTCATTGGGGGCCAGACCAGATGACTGTGTTCCATTACAGTTATTTGTTTACTGGCTAAAAACTCCCTCACAGACAGTGCTGTGTAAGCTGGTGCATTGTTGTGATGCAAGAGCCATGAATTGTTGGCAAAAAGTTCTGGTCGTCTAACTTTTTCATGCAGCCTTTTCAGCACTTCCAAATAGTAAACTTGGTTAACTGTTTGTCCAGTTGGTACAAATTCATAATGAATAGTCCCTTTGACATCAAAAAGGTTAGCAATATCATTGCAACAAGTTTGCAAACTTAATGTCCAACCTGTAAAATAAATCTATTTACACCTAAAATCACCAAGGATGCCACCAATTCCAATTGTGTCACCTCCTGGGAAATACTGTCTAGGGTAGTACTGTCTAATAGAAATATAATACAAGCCACAAATATAAGCAACATATGTAGATTTAAACTGTTAGTAGCCACATTCAGAAAAGGAAAAGAAACAGATGAAATTAATTTCGATAACATTTTATATAATCCAATATATCAAAAATATTATTTCAACATATAATCAATATAAACATTATAAATGAAATAGTTTACTTTTTTAATGCTAAGTTTTTGAAATCCAATGTATGTTTTACACTTAAATCACATTTCTATTCCCTATCACTAAATGCCACATCCTGGAATTTTTTTCATTCAAATTTAAGCCTAGTGTGCCTAATCAGACTATGGCTACAAATGAAGACAGTGGACATTCACGTCCATATTTTGTTGTCTTGCTAGCCATGCTCTGGCATCCCATATCCCAACCCATCCTGGGAATATCCAGAACACGTGCATTTATAAACAAATCTCCTCACATTCTTACCCTCTAGCTTCCTCAGCAATGCCTGAGCCTAATCTGTGAGAGAGGAGACACATTGAGGCTGCTTCACTGTTCTCCTGGGCTGCGTGGTCTCACCCCCCATCCCAATGAACTGGGTGGCTCTTGGGATGCCGAATGTGTTGTTGTGGCAAGAGGTGAGAGTAGAGGATGCAGAATTGTTATCTATCTATCATCTATCTATCTATCTATCTATCTATCTATCTATCTATCTATCTATCTATCTATCTATCATCTATGATCATCTATCTATTGCAAGGCAATAAAGTTGGTTCTAATTGCTTCAATGTATCCCTTTGTGTTAGGGAGATTGGGGACAATTTCTTGACATTTTCATTGTTTACAATATGTCCTGGATTGACATGGAAAAAAAGATCACAGACTCATAATTTTAAGAAAAAAAGATTGCCATTTATAAGAACTACATTACAGAAGCAAAAGAGGGATCCCTCACCAGTCGGAGGCAGAGAACTTCATAATCCAGTTTCTTAAATGCACCAAATTCAAGGCCATTTTTGTGTATGAGTACCATTAAAACATCTTCCAAGAATTTCCTCTGGTCATTTGAAAACATTTATCCATAAAGATATTAATATATGTACTCCAATGTTCATTGCAGCTTTATTTACGGTGGCGAAGACATGGAAACAACCAAAGTGTCCTTCGATAGATAATTGGATAAAGATGTGGTATGTATACACAATGGAATACTATTCTGCCATAAGAAAAGATGAAATAGTACAATTTGTGACAACATGGATAGAACTTGAGATATTTATGCCAAGCGAAATAAGTCAGACAGAAAAAGTTGAGAACCATATGACTTTACAATTTAATTACCAATTTAACTGTAGTTGAAAGAGGCCAAGTATTTTTTTCAATAACAATTGGGATCATAATAAGAATCATAGTATTAACATTTGTTCAGAGGAATAAAACTTTGAAGATCTCTGAAAACCTATAAAGTGGTCATAATTTTTGTTCAAGGGAACCAAAAAAAAAAAAAAAGAATTTCTTTGGTAGTTGGATTTTAACGGTTAGAGTAAGAGACACAGATTTCTGTTGATTATGGAAGCTGCTCTATTCTAAACTGAACATTCAGTGATATACTGATGAAGAAAAATGTTCAGCTGCTCACACATAATTTTAATGAAGATGTCCAATATAAGTTGGTCACACTCTAAGGACGCCAGTCTACTTGTATTTTCTAAAAGTAAATTTACTTGGGTACCGACATCAAAAATACAACTCTATCAATGTCACCTTTATGTCAGCAAACAGATTAAATGCTTCTAATATCCAGCATAATGACATTCTGTAGCGTCTAGATCACATTTGTGATAGTATATTTGATACAGTTGTAAACCTTGGAAGACTACGCTTGCCTAAGAGAATAGCTTTTTTTTCCTAGTCTTAAATATGTTACAGTTGCGAGTGTAAATCACTTGTCAGTCTATGGCAAATGTAACAGTGTTTTAATCTGAAAAGGGGTAGAAATAAAGTACAGATAATCTTTTTGGCCATTTTCTTGGCACCATCATACATTGGAGACTGACAGGTCCTTCACTTGAGTGACAGGTGTCCTTTGAAATGCCTGTGAATCAGTATCTGTACAGACTGTTGAAATGCATATTTCCATCCTTATCGTAAAGGAATGGATGGGCAAGATAGGTGCTGTTAACATTGCAAATAGCTCCAGAATTATTCATTGTCAGCTCCAGGCAAAGAATAGGCGGAAAGTTTTATTATTCATCATGCACAATAGCAGGATGCTTAATGATTCTCAGTTACCTTGGCAGAATTGTCTGTCGACTTCAGGCACTAGCAGTGGGTGACACAGGTCTGGCCAAGTGTTAGAGCAAGATCATACATTCTGGTCCCATTTTAATTTCTAATACATTAATCTTTCCCTCCCAGATGCACAATGAATATTCCATAGACTCTTGTTTGTCAGAAGCTGTCTGGCTTTCATCTATTCAGGTGGTTTCATTGACTGTGAAAGCGTGCTTCAAAGGCCTGATCAGTCAATGACAACTGTCTCACAATAGCATTGAGTAATGCTTCCTTTTTTTCTTTTCAGGCATCTGATAGACAACTTTGACACCTGATCTCTGGGGACCTTATGGAGTCACTCAGAGTTCTTAAGAGACTTCCCTTACTTTATCATTCCAGAAAGAATTGTCACAGGTGAATGTATCGCACTTTCTCAGGAGCTGAACCTGACCCTTGAATCCATCTCATTTGCACTGCAGGTTTCACAATGAATTAAAATGGATTAAGTTGGCTTAATGCTGTTTTACAAGCAAGCGGAAAGCACTGCACCATTCATTTTTAATTTTAATCCTTTGTCTTAGCCTGCTAATTACTATTGTTTTAAGTTCATTATCCTGGCATGCACATTGTTACTAGTTGTATGCTAATGCTTGTAAGCAGTGTCCTTACTTTTGCAGGTACTGACCCTTCAATTGTCAAATTAGTCCATGTCATTGCTGAACAGCAGACTCTGAAATCTACAATTCTCTCTCTTTAAAATTTTATTCTTCTCTTGTCTCTAATTAATTAAGCAATAACCCCATTGAAGCATCTTATGCACAGACTCAAGTTCTAAAGCATTAAAAAGAAAAAGAAAGACTAGAAATAGGATATGTGATTCCTCCAGTTTCTCTGACAACCCTGGGTCGGAGGAATTCTATGATACCCCAGGTTTTGTCTGTAAAGTTTGGAAAACATGATCATAAAAAGGCAATCTAAGCTATATTTCCTATCTCATCACAATTTTTTGCAAAGTCTTCATTAAGTACAATTGAGAGGCAACCATACTACTGTTGAGATCAAAACATAAGGAAGAAAAGACATTGACGGGAAATGATTTGAAGAGATGAATGAGTCTCAATTCATAGAACTCACGTCTGGTACAGACTAAAAGTACCTACTATAATTTCTCATTTCAATACAAGCGTTATCTCCACAATCCCCTCACGGAGACCAGCCAGCTTTCTGAATATTATCTGTGAAGAGAAGCTCACAATCTCACAATTGTGAAGTTCTAGTTTTTTAATAAAATTCATCTATACTATGAATCGAATTCTACCGCCCTATGACTTTGATCCATAGTTCTATGTTCTGAAGCTACACACACATAATATCACTGCCTTTGCTAGATAACTACACTTGGGTGATTTGAAACAAGTATGCCCAAAGCATTTTCAAGAGACTAGATAGATATACTTGTACTTATTCCATAAGTTGTAAAATTTTGAGACCCTCTTATAATCACAGTCACTCTCTTCTGGATGGTTCCCAGTTCTCCAACATACAATTTCTTATGAGAGATAACAACTGTTTGGGAAATAATTCCATCTTCCATGAAGACCAATAAATCCAATAAAAACATAAATTCCCACGACCAATTGTTTCAACCTACATGGACCTCAACTTACTTGCTTGGCTTTCCTTCTTAATCACAATAGAAGAAATCTCCCTAATCACATGGACTCTTGATTTTCTCCCCACTTGCCCATTCAAAGACTTTTTTATACTTGCAGTTATTCTTATTCTCTCTTACATCAGCAATTCCTCTCTTTTTATGAATCAGTTTAATAAAAAATAAATCATGTCATTTTCCATTTAAAAGTACCCTCCAACTCGATCATAAATTCTCTTCTATTTGCTGCTCCATCTACCTCCTTTCATTCATAGAACATTAGTGCTGAGTAGTCAGCATTCAGGGTCTCCACTTTTTCTGTACAATTACCTCCTCAGAGTATTGCATTAAAGTTTTAGTCACACTGTTCCCAAAAAACGTTTTTGTCTCTAAGTTCGATATTGTCAAAATCCATGGTTTCTTCTCTGTTCTCATTTACTCAGTCTCTCAGGATCATTTGACACAGTTGGCTATCTTTCGTTCTTGAAATATTTTCTTCTCTTCACTATGGTTGCACCATGATATCCTAGTTGACTTTAAACATCATTGGCTCCTACCTACTCTTTGCCAGTTTCTCCTCCTCATTCTGACCTCTATATGCCAGGGTCTCTGGTCCTTGACCTTTGACCCTCTTCTCTATTTACAGTCACACTTTAAGTGATCTCATCTGATTCTTGGCTTTTAGTGACACACTTATGGTGATGGCCCTCTAAATTATAGCTCCAATACTAGACTCTACTGAGCAATTTTGACTCATATATTCACTTTCCCACTCAATATCTGCACATAGTTTTATAATAGGCATTTAATCCCTTACATGCTAAAAATGAAACATTTCCCTTTGTTTCCCATAATGATTGGTTAGATAATTGGACCAGTCTTTCCCACTCCCCACCCCCAAGTAGCCAAAAGAAATCGAGAAGACATACTTTTAAGTGGTCTGAAAAGCAACAAAAACCTGGCAAGACAATAAAGAATTATTAGGTCAAAGTGGAGAGAAAATGGAAATTGAGAGAGGTAAATGAAAATGGCAGCTGTTGCAAAATGAGCAGAACAGCAATCAAAACTAAGACTCATAAAAATTTGGGAGTCTAACAAGAGAATCTTCCAACAACAGTGAATGGTCTGGGATCCCAAAGAACTTTACTCCTTGAGGAGAAGGTAAATAGAAAGGGAAAAGTGATCACATGGAATCCCAGAATGAGTTTGAATTGACTAGAGTATGGGAGGGGGGTGATTTTGGTCTTGAACTTTATTAAAATTGATGCTAGATTGCTATTATTGAAGGAGTCTGCAGAATAAATCACAAATTTTCTTTGGAAGAAGTTTTATTCTTCTTAAGGCTCAAATTGTATATATATATATATATATATATATATATATATAATTATATATATAATCAAATTATAATGTATATTATACATATATAACACTCAAATATATATTATGATCAAATTATGTTATATATATTTGTCCTCTTCTAATTCTTCTCCATATGGGATTCAAAGAGATCTTTGATAAATTTAAATCGTATAATGTCAATTATCTTCCTAAAACTCTTCCATAGCTTCCTATTGTTTGAAAAGGCTTACAAAGTCCTACAAGACCTGCTGATATATTTTCTTTACACTACACTCTCAACTGCCTTTCTTGAGCATATAAGCATAACTTTGCCCCACACTTCTTGCACTTACTGATGTCTCTTCGGAATGCATCTGTCTCCCATAAAGGTTTATTTAGCTCAAATGCCATCTCCACATTTAAGGTTTCCCTGTCTGTTCAATCTAAACTCCCCACCTCTTCAATCATTCTATAGTATTTGTCTGGGTTTTTGTTGTTGTTATTGCATTTACCACTACCTTAAATATATTATTTATTCACTAATTTACTTATAAGACATTATCTATCAGGTTCACTGTTATATTCCAGAGCCCAGAACAGAGCCTGCTAAATAATAGAGACACAAAAATGTTTGCTGAATAATGAAATGTACTCACTTTGGATGTAATTATTAGCAAAACTGACAAATTTACTGTAAACATACTTTTATGTGAAATTTTATCATTGGAGAGTCATTTGCAACAAATTTCCCCATTTTCTCCATTGCTTAACTTGTAGAAATTATTAAATTGTGAAAAAGAAAATAAAGTTTAGACTATTTGTGATGTCTAAAATAAACATTGGTTTATTGACCAATAAAGTGTCCTCTGATGATTTTTTTAGATGCTATAGGAGAAACTACAGCAGTATTGGTAAGGAAAGGCAAGCCCACCTGAAACTATCATTATTTTAAAGGAAAAGGGGGACACAATTGTAAATGGGTGGCAAGGAAATAAAGAAATGATATCAATTGATAATTGCCAGCGTGTGTGAAGTGCTCACTCTCTGTAAAGATTGCTTTGAAACCTCTCCTTCATTCCCACATTAAGTCTCCATAACAAACCTAGATACAGGGATAGGTTTTAATTCTTATTTTAAGATTGAGGACGTAGAAACTTAGAAATGTTAAAGAACACATACAAGGTAGCTGATCCTTTAGTGAGGAAAACAGGATTTTGACTCTAATCTTTCTTATTCTAAAATCATTTCTTACTCAACATCTTCTATAAAACCTTCTTTCACTTAAATCTAGGGAATTATAGTTCCCCGGCAAAATCCTGAAGGTTTTTCCACAGGTCCCTGTTGAGGGTTTGCTGTTGCTTTCTTATTGGAGACGTGTGTGTGTGTGTGTGTGTGTGTGTGTGAGAGAGAGAGAGAGAGAGAGAGAGAGAGAGAGAGAGAGAGAGAGAGAGAGAGAGAGAGAGAGAGAGAGAGACCCAGTGCTTCTATTTGTAATAACATGTTGGGTTTACAGGGCCTGAGGTTTCCTTGGCATTCAACCATCTATTCTCACCTTCTCCAGCTTGTGGCTACAAACAGTTGGCATTCCATTTTCTTGCCTGCTCTTTTTAGACATTTCTTCCATCTGATTAGTCATTTAAAATCTTCCTGCAGTGTTTGTTGATCTTCACCTGTTTGTTGTTTTTCCTGTGTTTAGAGGTTAAAATGTTATGTTGGTGCAAGCTTAATAAAGCCTAACAAGATATGAATCCACACAATCATTTAAAGTAAGCAGATGGTAAAGCACAATTTGAAAGTTGAATAGCTCAAGTGTGCCTGCCTTAAAATGAGGGAAATGATTTCATTAGATTTAATGCATAAAATAAGGGACTCAACGTAAAAAGTTAAAGCCCAATTATACTAATTGGTTAATCATGATTTCAATAAAAATTTCTTTTAATTGCTAACTGCAACACCAGCATATCACTGAATTCTATCATCTCAGGGTAAATTTGATTATTACTGCTAGCAATAATATACTTGTAATGATGTGTCTCAAAGTCATGGGAGGTCAGCCTATTTGTGACTGCTGAATGGATAATGGAATGAACCAGGTCAACTGGACCCCCAACCTCTAAGAGCCAACAATCTGAGTCAAAAACAGCAGGGACTAAATTTTTAGCTTTATAAAGTATAGCTGTTTGCTTGTTTTGACATTAATTGGTATCCTTAGATCACTATTTCTTTTTAACAAACTCCTATACACATCAAAGTAACTTCTTTCACTACAGCTTACCAAAGTATGGCTCTAACGCTAAATTGTGGCCCCCGCATTTCAGCTCTCTTTATCAGAAGCTGCTCTTCATTCACAAAATGCATATCCTTGGCTAGAGAAACAGGGCCAGCCATTTCCTAGGTCCCCGTTTTCACCACCATCTTTTCTTCCTGATAAAACCACTTCTTAACAATGTCATTTTTTAACTTTACCATTGGCTTCCCACATGCTCTGATAACTTTTGTATCAGAATCAAGGTTTCCTACCTTAGAGATTTTTCCGTCACTTTCGGAAACTCCAAAATTTGAGTGAGGCTACCACTTTTGTGTCACAATTCTTCGTCTTTTCTACTCAAATGCCATCTTTTCCTATTCTTCTTTGGCACCTTGCTTCCACAGTCACATCTTAGACCTTTCCTTTAGAGAGAACGTATTTAATTCTGACATATTAAACTCAACCACCTTAGTTTTGTCTCTACTTCCCATTGCAACCCCTTTTTATCGGACTTCCTCCTCCACTCCTCTTCAAGTCATTTCGCCTTTCAATTTATTATTGAAAGTATTATTGAAAGGATTAATATAAATTGTCCTCTTACCATGTTTCCCCGAAAATAAGACCTACCTCAAAAATAAGCCCCAGTTAAGATCATTGGCCAGACGGACACATTTAGTACATTATGACGATGTTCCAGAAGAAGATGACATGACTGTATTTGAATACATGTAGATTGCTGTACATGAAAAATTAAGACATCCCCTGAAAATACGCCCTAATGCATCTTTTGGAGCAAACATTAATATGAGACCCTGTCTTATTTTTTGGGAAATACAGTGTGGGGACAGAGCCCCAGAAAGCAGTTTCCAGGCTCTCGGCCTCATGTGGAAAGGTGCTGGCTCAGGTAGTGGAGGAGAGTGGAGGAGAGTCGGTCGGTTGGCAGCAAAGCGGACAGCAGGTCGCACGTCGTGTAAACCCAGCGAGACCATAGTGGTATGACTTCCCTACCTATGGCTCCGTGGGTGTTCCTTTTTGGCCTAGCCATATCCTGCGTTCTTGTGTGGGGAGCGGGACCAGAGACCCCACAGACCCCGCCTGACACCCCGCGTGACATACAGTATGAGACTCAGTCTTATTTTCAGGAAAACATGATATTATTTTTACATAAACGGTTTAGTGAATTGAGCCAAAAATATCTCTCCTTCTGAGAATGCCTATGGAATTCTGGTATCTTCTCTCATTCCCCCTAGTTAGTTTTTTCAGTAAGTGTAGGAAAATTCTGCAATTGTATTTTGTTGTCCAACAAACCAAATTTATTTTATAGATATATATTATTTGATCTTATAACCTATTGAAACTTCCATTCACTCTTTGATGCAGTAAACATTGATTTTTTTTTCCCTCCGCCTACACCACTGAAACCCCTCTCCCAAAGTCACCAATGACATAGTTAACAAGGGCCTTAAATTATTAAGCCTCTGTCTAGGTATTTAATACAGCCGATAAGTCTTTTTGTCTTAAATTTCTATCCATCGTTACCCCCACAATGCCTTTCTTCCTACATGTTGTTTCCACCTCCTTTACCTTCCTATCTCTTATTCCTTGATGCTCTTACTTTGTCCATTTTCCCGTTAAATATTGGTGTTCCAACCAGTATGACTTTGACCTTCCTTTCTTCTCACATAACACTCTTCTTTTGAGCTTTGATATACATCCTTTTCTTGAATCACCATGACTGTTTTTATACTAAAGATTATCCCACATCTGTGAATTCTTTCTAGAAAACACATCTACCCAAATACCTACTATAAAGTTGGGTTCTAGAAGGACCTGAACCTCAACTTAACCTCAAACTGTTTGTTTACATACCCTCATCTCCTCTTTACTATAAACCACTAAACTTCATTCTCTTCCTATAGTTCCCAATTTGGAAATGAGTGCTATCATCTAGTCAATCGCCCAAGTCAAAACGTGAGACACCTGGAAAATTTCTCTATTGGACCATCACCTCTGCTTTGTTCCTCTTTCGTATCTTCTCTATATCTCCACTGCCACTGGTTACCTCAAGTTTCCTTTATTTTTTACCTAAATTACTGTGGTGGCTTTCTTTAAATTCTCATATGCTTTCTAACCTACGCTCTACACTGCTGCCATCTCATTTTGCTACTCCTATGATTAAAATCCTCTAGTACTTCCCTGTTGGTTGGGAAAACACTGGGTATAAAGACAATTTGTGAACGCATGCAACATAAAAAATAAACAAACAAACAAACATACTGGTTAAAAATTGGTCAGAGGACTTCAATAGACATTTCTCCAAAGAGGACATACAGATGGCCAACAGACACATGAAAAGATGCTCCACGTAATTAACCCTTAGGGAAATGCAAATCAAAACCACAATGAGGTATCACTTCACACCTGTCAGAATAACTCTTATCAAACTAGCAACAAAGAAGAAGTATCGGTGAGGATGTGGAGAAAAAGGAACACTTGTGCACTCTAAGTGAGATTGTGAACTGTGCAGCCACTATGGAAAACAGCATGGAGATTCCTCAAAATGTTAAAAATAGAACTGCCATATGATCCTGCAATCCCACTTCTGGGTATTTATCCAAAGAAATAGAAAACACACTAATTGGAAGAGATAGATGCACCCTATGTTCACTGCAGCACCCTTTACAATAGCCAATATATGAAAGAAAATCTAGGTATCCATCGATAGACAAATGGATAAAGATGATGTGGTACATATACACAATGGAATACTATTCAGT
The DNA here is from genome assembly GCF_004115265.2 of Rhinolophus ferrumequinum. NCBI lineage: Eukaryota > Metazoa > Chordata > Mammalia > Chiroptera > Rhinolophidae > Rhinolophus > Rhinolophus ferrumequinum. Next base: position 64,695,942 of record NC_046291.1, read on the forward strand.
CATAAAAAATGAAATCTTGCCATTTGCAGCAATATAGATGGAACTAGGGGATATTACGCTAAGTGAAATAAGACAGAGAAAGACAAGTATCATGATTTCACTTATATGTAGAATCTAAAAAATAAAATAAAATAAAATAAAATAAAATAAAATAAAATAAATGAACAAAACAGTAACAAACTCATTAATCCAGAGAACAAACTGATGGTTACCAGATCAGAAGCAGGTGAGGAGTGGTTGAAAAAGGTGAAGGCGATTAAGAAGTACAAACTGCCAGTTATAAAATTAGTTATGGGGAGATAAAGTACAGCATAGGAAATAAAGTCAATAATATTGTAATAACTACGCATGCTGCCAAGCGCGTACTAGACTTATCATGGTGATCCTGTTGTAAGATATGTAAATGTCTAAGCACTACGCTGTATACCTGAAACTAATAATATTGTATGCCAACTAGAATGAAAAAAATAAACTAAAATAAAAAGACAATATGTAAAGACTTCAAATATCTGGAACTTCCTTCTAACTGCCTTTCACATTAATCTCCCACTGATATTTGAGCCACATAAGCTACCACCCTTTCTTTCTTTGTAATACATACTCTCACCACGTTGTTTTTCCTTTCCTCCCTTCTTTATCAGGATAACCTCTAATGATCTTTCAAAGGTCCATTGAAGTTATGTCTTTGGAGTAACCTGCTATTTTCTGCTGTAACACTGTATAGCTATCGCTATTATGATTTTTATAATTGTAACTGTCTCCTTTTTTCATGGACTGTTAGTTTCTTGAGAATGTGAATTACACCTTTCATGTCACTCATAAGAATTTCAAATGGTGCATAGCGAATAATATGTGTTCAATTAATATTTATTGAATATACAGGTAGACAAAATTATAAAAGTCAGGTGAACAATGTATGTGTCATTTATCCTTTTAAATGTCAACTTTAGAATTATGTAATTCTCCAGAGAATGCTGTCCCTATTACTGAGGAATTCAATAAGACCTTAATTGTTTTGCCTTGCACATACCAATGTCTTCATTTTCTAATGTTCCCACTATATTTGGATATAATCTTATTCCATTAACTTTTCTGGAAAAAAAAATGTGTAGGAGAAAAACAGACATAAATTCCCCACCAGTAAAAAGACTCTTTTTAGAAATGAACATAAATAGGATTGAAAATCTAGTAGGAAAAAAATAGGCCTTTCAAACTTGAAAAGAACCTAAACACAATTTACCTAAACACCTTGATCTAGAGTACACTAGTTCTTGTATCAAAAATATGATAACGTTCAAGAAAGACAAGCTTATTAATTAGTATAGATCCTATTCACATTTTTAAAAATGTGTTCTTATGTCTTTGTTTGAAGCCCTACTTCCTTCCTCAGAGTCAGCAGGGCCTATTGATGAATGATTTCAGCAATTACATTTAAATTTTTGAATTTTCTGTATTATAGTCTTCAATTTTACTTTCATAAGAGAGTTCTTATAGATGTATAGAATCTTAGCGGCTTTTATTTTGGGATGTTGTGCGCTAATGCATGGTACAGACTTTTTTTTTTTTTGCAGAGTGATGTTGACTCACATCTGTTCAAATATATTAACGTTTCCATCTCAACTGACTCAGTTGGCAGGAACAAGCTCACTCCTCTTTGTGAATATAGAACTAGGGAGGAGTCACTGAAAGGGAGAAAGGCATTTTACAATTTGTCAAGATATGTATTCCAGCACCAGCATTTAAAAAAAAAAAATGTTGGGTCCAACTTGAGCTAATAAGCTAATGACTGCTTATCCTTTGCTATGAAGGCTTCAAAGCAGCTCTTAACTAAATGAGCCAATTATTATATTGCCATATATTTTTTATTCCTTCCTGTTAAATCACGGATTTGGTGTTGTATAGAATTTTATGCTTATTAAAAAATAACCAGTATGCATGCATGAGCTTATGAAAGAAAACCTCACTCAGATTTTTAAAAAGCAAATGAAAACCTTCAAATCTAACTGGTGCCATATGGTGCACTCAGAAACACTTATAAAAGGAAAGTTAAACCTTGAATATATTAATGATATTTTACCGAAAGAAGAAAATTGCTTCTTTTCCATCTTCGTATCTGAAAAGACTTATAAATAGCGCATTATAGAATACTCTTCTGTACAAAGAAGTGAACTCAGTAACATAAACTTTACGTATATTGGTTTTATTATCATTATGTTTATAAATAGTGTATGCTTTTGAGCGAGACAAAACATTAACATTGTCTTAATACTGCTTGTAAGACATTAAACACATAAAGATATCCATCACTGGCTTTCCACTTATATTTTTTCATTCTGTCTCAGTACAACTCTTCACTCTGACCTTGATGTGAAGTCATAGGCACAACCAACTAGTTGTACGATGCACTAATGTTCCTCTAGAGAAGTGAGTGTCCTTCCTCTGCCATTCATTGTTTTTCTTCCATGTGAAGTCTCTTACTCTAAACTGATACTAATATGTAAAGCATCTACTGAAGAGCCTCATTGGTTTTCTTTTTCTTCTCTCAAAATGCAAATGTGAACTACCCAGAAAGCAATGGAAAACAAAGAATTGCTAGGTTAAGGAGAGCATCTGTACCTCTACACTCTTTTCTCCTCCATCTGTTCATCAACATTAAGCAGGACCATCATTTAATAAAAACAAGAGAGTGCTTTAACTTCAAGCACATTGAAGAGCGAGCTTTCTGGATATCTTACATGAATACTGTATTCATTATTACACATATCTTCTTATTTTTTCATGTATCACTACATAGATCTCATATGTTGAAATGGAATAATATTTTCCTAGTACAAAGCTAAGAAAAATTCATGGGCCTGGATTTTTTTTTCTTGGCTTACTTTAAAGCTCTGAGAGTTTGTTGTGCCATGAAATACAGCTTTTACAGTGGGCTTGAAGGAAATACTCTGAGAAAAGATCGCAGAATAAACAGTAATTCACCATTCCATCTTATTGTAAGCTATGTCCATTAAAATCATACCTCTTTCCAATTTTCATATTTCCTTTTTACTCTTCACCCATGTAGAATACGTGTTTTCCAAGACTACACATATATTTTCTCAAGTCTTTTAGGTAATGATCATTCTCTGAAGGAAGAGGTAAAAATCAACATCTTCAACACACCCAATATAACTCTGAACATAGTGAGTTTCTACTATTCCCAGGATTGGGATTTGAAACCTCCTTTTTCTTAATATTTCTTTGGTTAGCATTATGATATGATGGAATTGCTTTACATTTGAACACATTTATTTTGCGGATATCAAGAAGGTGTAGATTTTTAAGGTGATAAATGAGGCCGGCATTGAAGAATGCCCTTGTAGAATATGTTAAATTTAGATCTGAACAACAATTGTGGCTTATCAAGACATAGAAGTCAATTAGCAAAGTGTTTAGTTAATTTATTTAATTATCTGTGTGTCTCTCTCTGTGGGGCTGTATAATTTTAATGTATGCATGGTTTAATGCATCTGAAAATGGAATAGAAATTGACAATTGAGAAAGTTTAGTGGAAATTAAATAAATATAGTAAATTTTATGACCATAGAAAAATAATATTTTACTGATAATTTTGAGAAAATAAGTTGTATTAAAATTATATTTCTAAAATAAGAATGTGATTTAGTCATCTAGGTATAAACTGAAACCTAAGTGTGTCTACAAAAATAAGAATTATTCAATTATCAGTCATCTGGTAGTTCATGAGACCACAAAGAGAGAGATCAGCAGGTTAAAACTTCTCTCCTGATTAAGGTCTAGAATCCCAATATTTGGAATTGTGATTTGAAGCTTAGCTTATACTGCAAAAGATCCACAGTAATACATAGCTATGTATAAGAGTTTATCGCTTATTGAATGTTCTCCAGATTGTCATTCAAATCCCACTGCATTACTCAAATATTAAATATAGAACAATAGTATAGATTTTCACACTGTGTGGCAAGAGGCAAGAACTCATGGGAGAGGAGATTGGTCAAGTCTTGGGTGATCAGATGAGAGTTTTGAATCCATGAGGGGTTTTCTCAGGCACACAGCTCTCTAAGTAACTCAATACTATGAGTGGGCAAATCACTGAGAAAAAAATTCTTGTTTGATTTTTCCAGGAAATTGCTAATGTCTAACAGGCACACCTTTCTCACTGTGCTGTACTAGAAAAAAATAGCAAAGGTAGAAGAAGGAAAATAGGAAGGCAAAGAAGACCAATCAGACACTGATTTCAGTAAGATAAAAGTCACTTAAAAGAAGTTTGACAGAGAATATAGAGACAGCATAGTTTATTTGTGATTATAGAGAAAGCATAGTTCACCATTACCAAACAGAATTCCCAAGGATGAGAGGAGTTCACACTCTGCCTACACAACACTACTCTTTCTTTATAGGCAAATTCATACTGAAATCTGTGTATAGAAATGGTGTGGCTCTTCAAAATTCCACTTGTTTCTAATATTCAATTTACAGATTAAGTATATTTAGAGGTAAATTTGAAGTTGGTTGCAATTGATAAAAATCTTTCTGGATGTTTAAAAAAAGAAAAAAAAACACAGTTTGAGATACCTTGGCCCCATGATATTTTGTGTTTTTCATATTACAGGCTGCACAATGGACCTGGAAGGTATCAAAATCTTTTCTTTTCAAATAATGCTTTCTAAAACACAATCACATTTACATTTGATGTATTTTATTCTAGTATTTTTTTCTACTTCTTTTAGTTTATTACCAAGTTGAATATTTAATTTTACATCCTATTTTTTTTCACTGCTATTAAATCACAAATGTTTCCATGACATTATATACTCTTGGTAATAATAATTTTGAATGACTAAATAACATTACATTTTGTAGATTTGACATAATTAACGTTTGTTTTATAATAGGATTTTAAATTATTTTCAATTTTCTAAAAACAAAATATTTTCCTAAGGTATTTGTATGCATAATACTTTCTTTAATAATATAGTGAGAATACTTAAAATATATCCTCAGAAATGGAATTATGGGCCAGAAGTTGTGATTTTCATTTAATTTTTGATTATTTTTTAAAATTATACAAGTTATATGTGAAATTCAGAAATGATTAAGCAGTTTAAAGTTACATAAAGTGCATGTGATGGTCTCCTTTTGTTCTCTGTCTTTCGTGTTCTCTCCTCATTGGTAGTCTTAATTTTGTGTCATTCCTTCAGTTTTCAATGATTTTATATGTGCATATGTACATATGGAGATAAAGATGTTTGTTGCAAAAATATAATTGTATTATATGTATTATTATATAACAGAATTTATTTCATAATGTACCTTAGGTATATTTCCTTGTTAGTATATTTCTTTTTAATTTTTTTAAATATAAATATCCCAAATCTCCTCATCCAGATATCTCTGTAATAGTACATTTAATTTTATGTTAACAAATATAACATGTATAAACATATATAAAGTAAAAATCTCAGAATGCTATAATGTGTAAGAAGTCTCTTCTAGTTATCATATGTCCCCCATACCTCTATTTAAAGGTGATTACTCAAAATTTTTCTGTGGCTCCTTTCAATTAAAAAAAAAACCTCAATTTCATTTTAACTTGTTTTTATGCATTAAGTAAGTTTTAATCCAAGTGTCAGTATTTCTTATTCAAAGAAATAAACTGTAAATCAGATGGAGATGCTAATTTTCTCAGGGGTTTATTAGGTTGTGAAGTTGATATTTCCTCCCAATTATCACAGATTGGGCTAGAATTCTAATTGTTAATAAGTTCTGTTTATTGTGCAGAGAAGGAAGCAACATGGCTCTCAAGGAAATGACTTGAAGAGAACCCATGAGAGGAAGCCTGCCAGTTTATGGAAGGGTTATTCGTGCTGAGTCCTGCTTGCGAGATTAAACCCATGCAGGATGCCCCTAGTTCTGCCTTCAATTAGATTGGCGGCCATAAAACAGCTTAGGAGTGTGGTTTTTACCAGAGTGAATGTAAAGGACAAAGGGCAAAAGGTAATTAGCTTCTGACCTAGAAGAGCTCATAAGAGAAGAAAATTTTAATGAAACAGCTTTATTTTGACTATCTCGATAGTGTATATGTGTGTGAAGCACTATGTGTTCGTCAATAATAGACGTCTATTTTTATTAGAATGCTACATGGCAGGTAAAAAACTCAAATGGCCACATGGGCAGGTAGCCACACAAATGAGAGACACTGGGCTAAACCTGTGAACGTAAGAGCACTTGTACCATCCGAAGACACAACTGACTCCTGTCATTTGAAGCAAGACCAGAAGGTGGGCTGAGGGTTGTCACGTCATCTGACTTTTTAAGAGATCCAGAAAAAAAAAAATTCTCATGTACAATCTACTGTGGTATAAATGTTGGTAATCATTTTAATTTTAGAACAATATATGGGCCAATCAACATGTGTTTGTGTAACAAACCAAGTCCCTGGGCCTCTAGGTTGGGACTTCTGACCACTGGCTTCTTAGACCAGCTATACAATGTCCAGTCTTTTATGCCAAGTTATAGTAGAAGGGGTCAATTCAATGTCACAGACTTATTAATCATTCTTTTATCTAAAGAGGATTTATTATGGGAATATTAGCATATTGTTCACATTCTATACCAAATGCCAGTGACTTCAACAGTGTACAATAACTTTCTGTCTTCTCTAGCAGTCCAACTGCAAGCAATCTATGTCTGCCCTTCTCCACACATAGCTCCTGTATCATGACATAGATGACTGCTCCAGCTCTTGCCGTCAAGTTATCATATCTGCATTCCAGGGAATGGGAAGAGAGAAAGAAGAAATATAAGGCATGTTCATTCATTTCAAGGACATCATCCAGAAGTTTTACATTCTATGTCCACTCACATCCAACTGGCTACCACTTAGTCACATGGTCACACCTAGCAACCAGAGAGGCTAGAAAATGTAACATTTGTGCTTGGCAACCATGGGTCCATCTAAAGTTTGATGAATCTACTTCTAAAAGAAGTGAAAACATCTAGAATTCTCTACCACCACAACCCTGTGGTACTAGACCATGTTATGTTTGGTAAGTTCCAATAAAAAATATTTTGATGAAAATGTATATTTCATATTCATAGGTAGTTTAAAATCCAGTAAGGTATATATTCTTCAGGAGGAACATTATCCAAGAAAGGAGAGCAGTATGATCAAAGAAATAAAGGCTGGATAGTGTGGTGTTTTATATGATATTGGAAGTTTTGTTCAGAACTTGATTGGCCTTCTCAGCACAATGGCACTCACTCCAGGGAGGAGAAGGTTGTGGAGAAGATACAGCCATCGGAGCTGGCCCCTGATCCTGGAACCTTACCGATTCCAGAGATGCTGAGAAATTGTGCCTTTATTCTGTCAGAGCCAACAACTTCATAGACAGGAACCAGCCTGAGGAAAGCTTTGCTAGTCCATAAAAATACTGCATGTTCCCCTCCTGGATCACCCAACTGAATCACCCATCATTAGGAAATCAAGTGCCTAAAACAAGGAATATGTCATCATAACACCAAAATCAACTGCAATATCTGGTGCTTTAAAAAAAAGATATAGTGATAAAGAACAGACATAAGAACCAATCTCCTACCTTGTTAAAGTCTCAAAACATTTCAAGATATACTGTTCTGGCTAACTCAGGAAAGCATAAGTTTCCTAGCAGACTGATCCACTCTTACTATTTAACTCAGGGATACGCAACCATCCTGATACTATCCCCTACTGAACCACCAAGACTGATTTTATAATTCCAATTACACAGGTACAGTCTTGTATCTCTTTATATTTTCCTAGGATTCACTAATCCTAGGCTCTTTTCCCTTAATTCATCTAGTAATTTCTGACTTTCAGATCTTGACTTCAATCTTCAGAAGTTTATTTTATTTTATTTCCTCTATATTTGTCATGCAACTTTTTTCTCTTCATTACATTTTACAAATAAGTTTTTCTCAGAAACATGGCCTTGAGATTTTCATTTACCATTCTGCTCCCAAATCTCTCAGGAGCTCTAAGAGCAACGTCTGTTTTGACTGTTGACCTCAACATCCAATCTCTACTCCCGACACTCTGCCAGAACCACATCTTTCTTCAAATCCATACTCACCTTACCCGAGGGGAAATGAGTCTCACTGAAACAGAGATCATGCAAGTGCTATAATAATATTAACATGAGTTATCAAAGAGTGCTTGAATTAGGATGATTACAACAGAACCAGAAAGAAGGGAGACATGTGAGGGACATTAATTAGAGGTAGAATCAACTGACCTGGTGACTGACTGCTTATGAAGAATAGGTTGAGGGAGGAGTCAAAGATGGCACTGGAATTTCCAATGTGGTGGAAGAGGGAATGGTGGCTCCTTAACAGAGATAAGAATTCAGGAAGGCAATTGGTGGTAAGTCTGAGGTACTTAGATTGTGATGTAAAGCATTGTTTGGTTTTAAATGTGTAAGTATATCTTTCTATTATAATAATTTTATTTGCACCATCAATATCTCTAAAAACATGCTACAAAATGTCTATTAAGATAAAAGGAGAAAACATGTTACTGTGAGAGTTTTCTTTCTGGCAAATAATTCCGGATAAACAATCTAGGCTATCTTAAATAATTGCAGTGTAAAAAAAAAAAGAAAGAAAGCAAAAAAAATGAGACTTAAGTAAGGAAAGACATTATTCCAAAGGATTATTGCAATGGGGGGGACGAGACTATTGGGATAGGGAAAGAGGGACTATTACTTGCAATAGGGAGAATGTTCCCACCATTACACCTGTGAGTGTCTCAACAGTAAGGCAGAAAATAGCTTTTCTTTTATAGGGAGGAATAAACAAGGCTAGAAAGAACCTGGTGGAATGGACTGGGATGAGCCAGGAGCTTAAACAGACAGCGCCTCAGGAAAACGACTCTCGGGAGGCGCCACTATGGAGGGCTGTTCCACTGTTCCAATGCTCAAGGGTGGACCAAAATTCAGGGACCTGAGAGAGAAGCCTGAAAGTTTGGTTACATCAAATTAGTAGGCAATTTGTCCAATTTTTTCAATAAGGATAAACAATTCGTCTAATAATTTGTGAGACAAAGAACAGGAATATAAAGGGTGTGTATCTGGCAGTGTCAGTAAATAAAGGGGTCATTCATGAGTCTTATTTAAGTCACATGAGGAGGGTGGTTCTTTACAGTGAGCCATTTCCTAGGATACAAAGAGTGGAGTGATTTCTTGATCATAGCTGCTTATCTTTGTCAATAGCATTTCAACCTGACCATTCTTTTCAACAAGGAGTAACTTCTCTAATGTTTTAAAACTATTTATTTCAAAAGTCAAATAATTAATTCTGAATGTCCTGTTGAGAAACTAGAAAATGTTAGTTTATCCCGTTTAACTGACAGAGAGGCTGAAAAGCAAAGACTATATAAGGTCACTGTGATAATGAAAGAAAATTTGACCTTCACATGTTTTCTCCATAAACTTATATTGCCATTAATTTATTAGATGTTGGTTTTCCTCTTCTCCATCCTTGTCTTTTGTTGAACTTCTACTATGCAGTTCTGACTCTTTCCTCTTCAGATATTTGCATTTTGTATTGTGGTGCCAAATAAGCCATTTAATAATGCCAAGAGGACCATTTTCAATGGAATGTTATTGTAGTTTACTAGGTCTGTGAACATATTTTTAGGTGGAGGGGAGGGGAGTTTTTCTTGTACATCACACAGAAGTTGGCCCATGCACTCAATAAAAGCTCATTATGGAAAGATTATAAACGTATAACAATACATTTTAGGTGAGATGCAATGATCCATAAAATTGGTGTAGCTAATTAGCAGATCAAATCTCTGTAAGAACTAGATGTCTTTAATATCCTGCAGTTGCTTAATTCTATAGGTGTTTTACTATCCACAAATGTTTAGTAAAATTAAATAATAGTATAAATGCTCAGTGGGATTAAAGCAACTGTAAAATGAAACCAAACAAAATGAGTTTATTTTGTTAATAGAATAAAGAGAATCCCAGTGTTAATATAACATTACACAAAATCTAGAGCAAACATCCTCTGAATCCCAGCCTCATTTCACATGTAATTAACCTTTCTCAATCAAGCTAAGCATCCCTCATATCTCCTTCTCAGCTGCTGTGCATCCATGTCTCTTCCTTCATGTGAATAAAAGGCAGACATCAATTTAGACCAGTAATACTGCCCCACACTGTGCTTCTGGAGCAACAGCATCCCAAGAGTATTTTGAATAGTTACCATATTCCTCAATATCCTCAAAAGTATATTTTACAAATCATACTTTTTTCTTGCAGAAGTAGGAGACATTTGATGCGAATGGATAATATGCTTTCATACTAAAATCATCTCAACTATTGATCACGACTGAGGTGGACATGTTTATATTTTGGTCCTGTAACAACCACTGTCTGATTTCTGGTAAGTGGTTGTCATGCAGAGTCTCTGGTCCTGCTCCCCGCACAAGAACGCAGGATATGATGAGGCCAAAAAGGAACACCCACAGAGCCATACGTAGGGGAGACATACCACTATATTCTGAAGGGCGGCTGGTCGAGACACAAAAGCAAACATTGCCAGTACCCCAATGAGAGGTCTTCCTTTACCCCCGTCTTGCTGGTGGCCGGTCGAGACACAGGAAATAGGATCAACACGATCCGCAATCCGCTGCCGGATTCTCTGCCAAACAACAATACCGCCCCCCCCCCCCTTGCTAACTGCAATCCACACCTGCTAGCTCAGCCACAGCAGTTATATCAGTGGCCAATGGCTAACCGGTAACAGCTGATGGCCACCCAGCCACAGCGCATGGCCATCTACTTACAGCTAATGGCCATCTAATAACTGAGCCAGCATCTTTCCACGTGAGGCTGAGGGCCTAGAAACGGCTCTCTGGGACTCTGTCCCCACAATGGTGATAATTTGGAGCTAGTATTCTACTCCTTTGGTTGGGGTCCCATCCCCTATCTACAGAGATGGGGCATATGACCTAGGCTTAGATCAATCAACACAGTCAATTCCCCTGGCCTCAGTGATCAATAAACAAGTTGCTCCAATTAGGCTGATTGTAAGAGCAAATGTGAGAGCAGCTGGGGAAAGGATGTCTCTTTTTCTTGGGACTTGAACTTGAGATGAGGTCAAGCTATGGCTGCTATAGCCATTCTGCTACTACACAGATCCAGAGAATAAAGCCAACACATAGAGTAGAATTTTACCAGGAGTAGGGAGAAACCACATTCTAATTTTTGAGCCTATATATAGAGTAAAACTTTCTAAAGCTAGTTTTACTCCAGATTTCCCAGTTACCAGACAATATATATTATTTCTTTTAGTTTGGACAGTGTTTTGTGTCAAAACCAAAAGAGTTCAAAATGATACATCAGGTCAACGTAGTAGTAGTAGTACAGTTAAGATTATGGATTGAAGAATCATACAAACTTGGGTTCTAATTCCAGTCCAGTTACTGACTTTCTGAATTTCTTTTGGCAAATAGCTTGAGCTCAGGACATAGTTCTTTCCAGTGTTTAAAAGGGTTTATAAAAACTGTGTTGTAATCATTAAATTAATTGCACATAAATTATACACAGAAGACATGTTAAGGCTTAATAACTGGTAGTGATTTCTATAACATTGAATTTACAGAGATTTTATAAAATACCAAAACCTCTGTAAGGGATTTTATTACAGCTATCCTGAATCTTATTCTAGATATTAAGTTTACCTGTATTCTGAAGTTTTTCAAGTTCCAGAAATGTGTTTAGCTGCAATTTAGAGATTTGAGGGTAGTGTTAGGTGGAGCAAACAAAATTCTGTTCTGAGAATAATGTCATGAGCTTAAAATTGGCACCTATTTTTACCAGTATTGTCCAAGTGTTTGGAGATGAAGTGAAGTGAAATGACGCACTACTGGGTAGATCAATGGGATTTGCAGAAAGTTTGCATAAAATGGTAGACAAGAATGTTCCTTCACGAGGTCCAGTGAGATCATGTTTTAAGGCACATTTCTACTCTTCTCATAATATTAAACAACAAATTATTATATTAGAGATTGTAAAAGGTAGTGCTAGGGTATGCATCTCTAAAACTCAGAAAAGGAACAAAAACATAAAGCCACAAAACTTCTGTGCTACAGATATAGAAGTTAGCAGAATCAGTCAGAGTTTGGCACTTGCGGTTCAAAAGAAACTAAAAATGTTCCCCACAAGATGAACAAGAGTCTGACACACTTTTGAAGTCAGTAGCTATTGCTAACTTCCACTGGGATTCTGTTGTACCAAGCTGGGCCTAGAGGGAAATGAGAACAAAGAGTGTCCCTTGAGAAGAAATTGAAGAAAGTAGTTCACCAGACTGGTGTTGTTATGTACAATCTCCTGCATCAGAACACAGCAGAACCCTAAGAATTTGTTTTGTATTGGGGTTATAGAGACCAGGTAAGAAAATTTCAAAAATCACTAAGAGAAACATAAACAAAGAGAGAGAGAGAAGGTTTAAATAAACTATAGATACTTCCTTTTTGCCTTTGTAGTTACCTAGCTGAAAATTCTTCATACCTAGTTAACAGTTCTTTGTAGTATTGAGTTCTCGCTGATGAAACAATTGGCATGATTTCTGTCTCCTAACTGGAACCTTACTGGTAAAATACCTAAAACTGAAAAATTTTAAATAGCAGTACACCTTTGTTGAATACAAATATAGGAATAAATAGCAGTTGAGGTTACTAAAAGAGTTGTAGGTGATGGCTTCTGAAGGTTTTTGTTTGTTTTGCAATTTTGTTTGTTTGTTTTGGTTTGTTAAGAGAAGAAGACTTATTTCAAAAGAAACCCCCCTCCCCCCGAAAAGCCTGTATTTAAATGAAAAAAACAGAATTTCTCCAGTGGAAAGCTTGATTCTGGTTGTTACTCAGAGGCTTCCAGCGTAACGCATCTCCTTGGAAACACGTGGAGAGAAGCCAGAAACATTTATAACACGGGTCATGAAATAAGGAATGTCAGTCTCAAACTTTCATTCTCATACTTAATGGTATAGAATCCTAGGGTTGTGATCTACTAAACATCAATTTGTCGATTTTCTGGTGATAACATAACCTATTGGTGTCCCAAATAATTATGATAATATTAAAGTAGAATATAATATCCCATTCACATTTAAATGGTATAATAAAGTGAGAATTCAAGGGCAATCATTGAGAGAAGAGGTGACACTTAAACTGGACTTTGGACATAGGAGAGGTGACAAAATAATCAGAGCAAAGTCACTCAGAAATAGAGTCATGAAACAGGAATCCGAAGCAACCAAATATTCAGGACATTAAGTCCATCATTTTGCAACAATTGAAACTTGTGAGAAAAATTGTGTTCAGTGCTCCAACATCAGTATCTTGTTGCCTGAGGTTAGTTCAGACATACAGTAATTGCATCTTGTTTCCCAGTGTTTGTCTTAGTTTCCTTGTGTCCCACTGATCCATTGATTCTGCCCCACAGGCTACGGACTTCAGTTTTCAGTGAAGAACATGCTGGGATAAGGGCTTTGTTTCCTCAACTCTACCAATAGAGGGATGTTGTCCTGGAAAGTCAGATTTCTAGGTACTTCAAGTTTCCTGTGGCAGTGGTTAATTATCCAACGGGAACTTTTATATTTCTAGGAGAATTACCTCCAAGCCTTGGAGTCCCTGCAATGCTCTTGTGAATCAGACTTGAAAACAAGCTTTGTCAAACAGCAGGGTCTGTCTGAATGTAGGGCAAAAATAGAAAACCTTTCAAAAGATTAGCAGCAACTGGTGAAAGACAAGGCAGTATCAAAATTATTCACAATCCCTTTCATTCCCCTTAAAACTCATTAAGAATACCATTGTGGTTGAAATCTACTGGATTTTTAACAGTGTGTATGGCTGAGAAAATATCTCTTTCATTCCAGTCTTTGCACCACCAGAGAAAAATTATAAGCCCTATATTCTCTAACTTTTTGGAGATGGTAAGAAGAATCTGGAGAGAATATAGAAAATGTCTGCTTTTTACATGCCTATGTCTTATTAAAAGCAATTTGATAAGCACAAGCTACTTTTCAAAGCCATATAAACATCAGTTCCAATGAGGTTTTGGTACAGAACTTAACATAAACTGAGGCAACCATCTTTGCAAGAATGGTGTCATGATTCGATAATTATTTCTAGCTTGCTAAAGTAGCTTCTTAATTTAGGTCAATCTCCTGGACATAGATTCCTTTAAAAGACATTAGTAAAAGAATTTTGAATTGCTAGAAGACATTCATGTTTTCACCTTCTAACTACATCTTATTTTAATGTTTTAGTTTACCTAAAGAACGGGAGTGGATTGTCTTAGTTCTAAATGATAACTAGTGATTTTAGCTTTTACTCAGATCTTATAAATTAATTAATATTAATGTCTAAATAGTTTCTCATCATTTCCTAATCTTCACAATAATCCTGTGAGTTGTTATGATTAGCCTTTGAATATGGAAGTTCAGCTTCAGAAAGTTTAGCCTCAGTAAGGAACACACAAGTTTAGACACAGATAGTACAGTTTATAGTTTCATATGTAGGAAATAATTAATCACATGTAGAAGATAACAATTAGTTCAGAGTTCATGTAACCTTTTTGGAAGAGGTTTCAGAGCTAGAGAAAAAAAAAACGAAAAGGGAAAATTGATATACAAAAATGGGAAGGTTGGACTATCTCAAAGGGAAATTGAGATGACTTGCTCAAAGAAATGATCTTTTTCCACGTGAAAGTTTCCTTTTTGTAGAAGGAATAACTTCATGGAAATTTTTGTGGATGTTATAATATACTTTTGGTAAAAAGTAAAATGTATTTTTTTAAAAAGAAGCTAAATCCTCAGTCTTTTTGTTAGGCATACTTGTGCCTAGTAAATGAACAAGGGTATTGGCACAAACTCTGGAAAGAAGTTGTATCCAGAATCTATGAAATTCTTATTCTTTTACTGTGAAATTTCACTTCCAGGACTTTTTCTGGAAAACATTAGAAATGTGGACAAAACATATGTATAATGGTATTTATTGACATATTATTTTCAATAGTGAAAAATTGGCAACAACCAAAATGTCCAATTTATGGAAATGTTTAAATGTATTATGATCTGTACATAAGATGAAATAATATGAAACAAATACAATGGGTTTGAAGACTTCTTTATGTCTCGGAGATATGGTTATAATATGATATCACATGAAAAAGCAAGATAAAAAACAATGCACAGAATACAATCTTAATTTGGAGAGGGAGTATATTTTTAAAAAGAAAAAGGAATTTAAGGAAAAACACAAAAATATTAATAGTAATTATCTTAGAAGAGTGAGATTGTGAAAGATTTTATTTTCTTCTTTATACTTTTTTCTATTTTCCAAATTTCAACAGTATACATATATTACCTTGATAATCAGAATATGAACAATAATATCTATTTAACAAAAAAAATTTGAACATTTCAATTAACATTCTTTTAGACTTGTGAATTTAAGAAATTTTTCTTTTGCTCTTATAGATGGTTTCTCAAAATGTCTGCGTGTTGACACATCATTCTGAATAATATTTTTTCAGATTACTTCAGGATTCACAACACATCAATTAAACCTTTGGCAATGAAATGCAACTTCATAAATGTATATATTGTGAATGTGATGAGTCATATTTTTATTTCAATTTAGGTCTTGTTTTAGAGAACCAGTGGTAATTCAGGCCACTATGATTTATTAAGTTGCTTTTAGTTCTTTTAAAATTATAAGTGGTATGATTTAATCATTTTCAACTGTACATGCATGATACTTTCTTCCTCGTTTTGAACCTATTGTTCCAGGAGCAGCTTTTTCAAAAAATAAAGATAAGCATGTATATCTTCTGTATTGGAGATTTAATTCAGGAGTTTAAAGCTGTCTAGTTACCTTTTTTTTGGGGGGGAAGATGTCAATATAATGTAATTTGTAATTTAGAGTACATTTCCATTTGCTTTACAATGTTTAATTGAAGGAATTCTTCCTATATCAATGATTTGAAATGATTTTTAAATAAGTGTGTGGGTTTGCAATGAGAAATAGTAACTTTCTTATATGAATGACTTATATATCTCACACATACATAGGATTTGAATATAAAAGCATTCAAAGTAATATTAACATCAGGACTTCAATACCTCTTAGCTTCCACCTGTTTCTTTGCATTCTCTTTATTCACACAAAGGTCTGCAGATATTTTCAGGAATATTTAGGGATAGTAGTTATTTACCTGAGCTCAGGGGGAAAGTCTTGTCATGTTGTTGTGTTCTGGCCTCTCCTTCATGTCCTATCTCCACTTCCATCTTAAGAAAGCTGGAGAGACACTTTTTAAATATGTTGAATGGAGTTAAAGAATAAGCTGAAGAAAGGAAGTACAGATAAATTATTTTTCCATCACTCTCAAAATATGCCAATACCAATATTATTTTTACGACTATAAGCCTAGAAAGATCTTAGTATAAAGGTATCTGAAGCTTTATAAAAAAGAAAATAAAGCATTTCCATTATTCCCTTCACACTTCCCCTCCTTTCAGACATTTTAAAAAATTTATGTGCTGATTTTATCTTTATGAAATTGGAATCAGACTGGATTACACTTGCTTTGCACACTTAGTAGTAAAAAGTAAACAACTTTCTCTTTCAAAAACTATAGATTTATGTCATTATTTTAATAGCCATGGAGAAGTTCATTGATAGATTCCCATGATTTATTTCATGAATTCCTTATTATTTCTTTTTTATACACACTTTGACATATTTGTCACATTTTTTCCTCTAAAACAATTCCTAGATGTGAAATTTCTCGATCAAAGCAGATGCACAATTTTAAGTGTTTTGTAAATATTTTCATTTGAAATTCATTAAGACCTCAAAAGGGCTTAAGAAATAAATACATATAAACTGTTTTCCTGTTCCAGGTACTTCCCTTTCTATTTTGGCACCAGTTACTAGTTATTTTATTAGTTATTCATTTTTTAATTTTTTCAAGTTTATAATGTGTTGCAGTAACTAGCAGAGCAAGTTCTCCAGCATCCCTCTTCTTGGTAATATTATTCCTGGCAATTTTCAAAATTGCTCTTAACAGTTCCTTTATAAAATGATTTTGTCAAGTTACCCCCCCCAAACTGTAAGTATTTTGATTGAAAACATACTTTCAATTCATATTTTTTTTACTGCCTAGATTCCTTTTGCTTTATACAATTTGTCACCTTAATTAACTGATTTTTCTATATATATAGGCTATCATATAAATCATAAACCATAATATAGCAATCATATTTTATTATTCATATCTTTAATAATATGTTCTTGACTAATGGCATTAGCTAATAATTCTATGATTATGTTAAATAATAGTGATCCTAATCGTGTATGTCTTCCTCCTGATTTGATTCTTTATAAGCATGATGCTGTCTTTTAGATTGACACAGACTGAGATTTTCATTCTTCTATCCTTGTTTTGTTCTACATGTTCTTTTTTTATAATCAATAATGGTTGTATTTTCATCCATTATGTTTCTGGTATCTGTGTAGTTAACAATAAGTATTTTTCCTATTGACTTCTTAATGTGACAAATATTGATTTCTTAACACTGATCCATCCTACTGTCCTTAGAATAAATCTTACATTTTCAGTGGACACCGTATTGATGAATTGGTCTATAAATCTTTTTGCTACGTAGATTTTGCTACTACTAAGAAGCAAAAAATGGTCATTTTTGAATGTTAAATTTGTCAGATTAAAATTAGAATTATACTTTGTAAAACAACTTAGAAAACCTTTCTGTTTTAGTACATGTGCAGGAAATTATTTAAAAATCAAGTAATTAACCTATTCTTCTTTATATTTATTAAATTTATTGAGGCCACATTGATTAGTAAAATAATATAGGTTTGAAGTGTACAATTCTATAATACATCATCTATATATTGCATTGTGTATTCACCACCCAGTCAGTTCTCCTTCCATCACCATATATTTGATCCCCTTTACCCTCTTCTACCATGTCCCCTCCCCTCTTACCCTCTGGTAACCACTAAACTGTTGTCTGTGTCTATGATTTTTTTGTTAGTTAGTTTGTTTGCTTGTTCATTTGTTGCTTTCAGTTTTATATGTCACATATGAGTGACACTGTGTATATGTACCACATCTTCTTTATCCAATCATCTATCAAAGGACACTTTGGTTGTTTCCATGTCTTGGCCACTGTGAATAATGCTGCAATGAACATAGGGGTACATGTATCTTTAGAGATAAATGTTTTCAGATTTTGGGGGTAGATATCCAGGAGAGGGATAAAGATAATGTGGTACATATATACAATGGAATATTATTCAGCCATAAGGAAAGATATAATACTGTCATTTGTGACAACATGGATGGATCTTGAGATTATTATGCTAAGCTACATAAGTCAGACAGAAAAAGTCGAGAACCATATGACTTCACTCATATGTGGGATATAAAACTGAAAGCAATAAATGAACAAGTCAAGCAAACAAACTAACTAACAAAAAATCATAGACACAGACAACAGTTGACTGGTTGCCGGAGGGTAAGGGGGGAGGAGAGGTTGTAGAAGAGGGTAAAGGGGGTCAGATACCAGTATATGGTGACGGAAGGAGAACTGACTCTGGGTGATAAACACACAATGCAATATATAGATGATGTATTATAGATTTGTACACTTCAAACCTATATAATTTTACTAAACAATGTCACCCTAATAAATTTAATAAAAAGAAAGAAGTAGTGCAAATACAAAGGTAGGGATCAGCCAGGGTCTCAATCCGAGGGTTGGTGGCCATATGTAAGCAGGAGTGGAAAAGGAAGCTGGTGCTGGATCTGAGACCATCCACAGTTGGGCTCAAAGGAGTTCACAATGAAGCATGGTAGGGAAACAAAGAATGACCTGCGAGGTAACCAGATCTTAAGTCTCACATTAACAGTGCTGCTGCTGCATGATGGACTCCTTTTAGAATCCTTTTAGTCACACCCCAGAATTTGGGCTTCTGCTGGAAATAGGGGAAAAGTTTCTCAGAACCAAGCCTTTAATGTTTATTGCATGAGCAAATTGCATTCGTCTCTCTCTTCACACTCAAGTTTGCTCATTTGCCACAGTTTTTCTGTGGTAAAGGAACAAATACGTAAACATAAGCAGTGCTCATGAGTAGTGGGAAGTGGTCACAGGACTAAAAAATCATAGTTTTAAATTTTATTTATTTATATATTTCAGGATTTATGTAAATTTCTCTAACTTCTTTTAGGCCCTGAGAAGTACTCCTGATTATTTGTGGCTGACTTTAAGAACTGAAAAATGAATTGAGCCACCATGTAAATTTCTGATGCCATAATCCATACTGCGCCAGATTTATATTTGGACCCAATAAACACAAACATAATTTAGCTCATTATTTTAATATCAACTGAGTGTACAAATTAACTTTTATAACATACTTACATATGAAGCAGTCAGTCCTTTTTATTGACATAAAAGGCTAAAAGTCTTTTTTATTGACATAAAACAAGTTTCAGTCCAAATGTTAGAGTATTGAGCTAACAGAATTCTATCATCATTAAGGGATTTAAAAGAAGTGGGCTTTTATTGTATTATCTTTTGTATGTATAGATTACCCACTATTAATTAGACATGTACATTGAGTTTTACTTTATTTACTTTGAGTTATACTTTTGGTTTTACAGGGAATAATTTTCCTCACTTTATCCACACTCTTTCATGTATTCTCCAATTTGTTCAACTTCTAGAGCTGATTGAAGGCATTGTTTGCAACACAGTTGTTTGGAATTTTTATGGGGGAGGAAGAAGACAAAAACAAACTTAAAAGTCATCAAATAGCACAGAGATCTGAAGCTATGTCATTGATATAATTGACTCCAAATATAATGTTTAATATGCCAAAACCTTATCTGCAACCACTCCCCCTTGATATTTCCCTGAAGCTATTTTTCCCACAATTGTAGGTCCTGATGCTGAGATGAATTTCTAACACACTGGAATTTAGGAAAGAAGAAACTACAGCCTTTGCAAACAATTATAGCTGGATAGTTTTTTTAAAGTATTATATTAACTGATATGGTTTTGGTCCCTGAACAGTTAGCTAAACTATTCCATGCTCATTGGGGAGGAGAGACTTAGAGGTGAGAAAACCCTTTACTAGGCTTTTGTGTTTCAAAAGTTTTGGTCTTTGTAATAATGGAAAGGACTTTAAAGAAGGAAATGCTTTTTGGAAGAATATGATGGTCTACAAGAAGTTCTTCTTGACCCATGGCTAGAAAAGCTTCTGCAGGTTGGAAGGAGAGGAGTAGAGTTAGAGGGAGGCAAGGCGATCTTAAATGCTGCAGAGTCCCTGATAATAGAGCCCAACCTCAACTCTTACAATCATTTATAGCATTGAGTTAGTTTTTCAACACAAGTTTGCATAGCTAATAAAAGCTGGAGGCAGAACTCACACTCCAGCTTTCGTGCTATTTCCACTATAACTAGTGTGACTATATAATTCATTGTCCAACTCAGGAAAATTTTGAGACTAAAATAACAGCTATTAAAGATTATGCCAGAACAACAGACCTGGGGCATGGCTTATGGTTACCATAACTATCACCCAACATACTAAGGATTATATTTATTTTGATGTCTTATACTATGTCTTTTGTCTTGGTATGAATGTCTTATACTTGGTCTGAATGTTTTTCTCTATCTGCAGTGGGCCTCCCACACATCCTGTCTTCTGAATAGACTCTACCACCAACTAGTTGCATGATCTTGGTCAAGTTACATAGCCTTGGGTTAAATCAGCATTCTATAAAGTAGCCCTTGTGTGACACTAATTCTACCCTTGTTTTTGTGACCCTATTCTACATCTTTGGTGCTCTTGGTGATTTGCTGAATCTCTGGACATCAATTTAGTAAACACTGAGTCTTTTCCTCAGTTCAACCCAGCTCTCCTTCTGGCCTGGAACCTCACCTGTTATGAAATCTCAACACTGATGCTTATCTATCAGATAATTAGCTTCTTGGCATATTGTTAGGCTTGTTTAAAATACAGGGTTTTTATATAAATGGAAATGCTTTAACAGTTTATCCTTTTTAATAGTCAAGCCAAAGAAACTGCAGCCATCAAACTCTGGTGCAATCTCTTTTATTGAATGTGATAACATTACCGGGTAGCACTCAGTGTTCTTGTGGGGATTAATGCAGGAAAATGCCATTTTGCATAACAATAATGTCAAAAGCATAACTCTGAAAAGGTCCATCTTAGTTATAAAACTCAAGCAGAGGATTGATACATTATCTTTAGAGAATTCCAAAATGCTTTGTGATTTTTGTATTGTGTAATATCTCTGACAAGATATAAGAAGAAAGTATTCCATTTAAACACACAGGTGCAGATCTGATCCCAGGGCTCTGTTTCTGAAGTCATGTTTGTTTTAGGTAAAGGTCACCAAGAAATTCTCCTTTAAAACTTCAGATATTAGAAGAAAATATGGCAATATTGGGGTGAATGACCTTTGTGTTGATCACTCTGTCAAGAATCCATAAATATGGGCACATGAGAAGAGACTTTGTCTATATTCACAGATTTTTAGAACAAAATTCAATATTTGGAATTACTGTCAACTGTATTTTATTTGACGAATGCAGGCTCTGCAACATCAATATTTAAACCTTAATATCACATTCTCTTGATTGTAATTCTGTAAAGAAAAACACTACCTTCTTTTCTTTCCAGCATTGGATATAGTTGAAACATATAATAGTAAATGGTTCCATGTACTTATGTGGTTTTTATTCTGACTTACTTGCTCTTCGTGGTCCTTTATTTCGTGCTGCTGTTTATCAAGAAACACCATGTGAAAGTTAATAATAACATAATTTAGAGCAATAATTACATTTTTATTCAATAGCGGTGGGAAAACACTGGGTTGAATAATGAGATAAAAATGAGTGTCTCAGGTCTAACAGGACATTAATCAACATATTAACTGTGTGGGCAAACTGATTTGAGACTGTTATGGCTTAATTTGTCTCAAAATCATTATTTTAATGTATTGCATAATGTACTTTAAAATGTGTTGAACTGATCATAAGTAAGCATTAGATTTCAACAGAATAGATGCTACTCCTTATCATGTCATGAGTTACCCTCTTTTTATAGTGCACAGTAGAAAATCAATACTCCTGAAACTCTGACATTTCACAGCTATGTTCAGATAAGGCTAAATTAACTACAACCTCTCTACCTAAATTCAGTTATAATCGCAGAGTCTATATATTTTCATAATCCTAATTGCCAAAATATATTTATTATTCATTGTCATTTTAAAGAAATTTCACAAAAACTTGTAAATGTCATTGCAAGTTTCAATAAAAATAATAATTTTCCAAACTCAAGAATCTTTAACCAGTTTCATGTGACAGGAATTCAATTCTTAACTCTAAGTTTTCACTTAACACAAATTTGATCACTGACAAACTCCTCCTCATTCTTCAGAAATCACTTTCAACATCCCTCCCCAAGGGAAGCATACCTTGGCTTCTCCCTCCCCAGGTCAGGCACAGGGACTCATTCCTCTCCCTATGCTCCAGAGTAACCTTTGATGTTTCTTTAGCACTTACTACATGAAAGTGTAATTACTTGTCAGATTCATTTATTTGTCTGTCTGTTCCTTAAGGAGATAGACATTCCTATCTTACTTCAATATGCCATGACAATATGCATTAATACAGAGAAAACATGTATATATATATATATATATATATATATACACACACACACACACACACACACACACACGTGTATGTGTGTACACACACACACATTCATTCATATTATTCAGATGGAAATAAAGTAGTTAATTTAAAAGCTGACTGCTACTGGAATAATTCACACATAAGAGGAGTAAGACAGAATTCTTCTTAAAGAGAGAATTGCTTTTTTTTTTTTTTTTTTTTTAGAAAAAAGACTTGGTGGTCTTTTGTGCTTAAAAACTTGAAGAACCTCCTTCCTAGACATAGATAGCTTAGATGAAAACATTTTATGTAAGGGGAATTAAACTGCTTATAAAAAAGAATGAGGAGGAGGAGAAAGAGAGGGAAAGGGGAGTAGAGGGTAGAAGGAAGGGGGAAGGAAGAGGGGGAGGGGAAGAGGAAATGGGAAATTTGAGTTTTTCCTGTGAGTTAGATAAGAACTGAGGAACTCTGAGACTCAGAGAAAATCTAAGAGAGGAAGGAAAAGGGTCTTCACAGGAAGAAAGTTGAGATGTCAGCTAACCGAGGCCTAGAGGATCAGACAGGGCAAGGGAGAAATTTCTTGCAGTGGAATATACGGTTCTTATGGCTAATACATGGTTAAGATAATGACCTCTAATTCTCAGCCTCACGTTGTTTCTTCTTCTGCATAGTGCTGAACTCCCCTCCCCATCACGTTTCCTGCGTCAGCCTCAAACTTACCAAAACAGCTATTAATGTATCATTCATCCATTTCCATTTATATCAAGAAATAAAAGAGAAGGGTGAGGGCCGCCCGGTGGCTCAGGCGGTTAGAGCTCCATGCTCCTAACTCTGAAGGCTGCCGGTTTGATTCCCACATGGGCCAGTGGGCTCTCAACCACAAGGTTGCCAGTATAATTCCTCGAGTCCTGCAAGGGATGGTGGGCTCGCCCCCTGCAACTAAGATTGAACACAGCACCTTGAGCTGAGCTGCCACTGAGCTCCCGGATGGCTCAGTTGTTAGGAGCGCATCCTCTGAAGCACAAAGTTGCCGGTTCGACTCCCGCAAGGGATGGTGGGCTGTGCCTCCTGCAACTAACAACTGGACCTGGGGCTGAGCTGCACCCTCCACAACTACGACTGAAAGGACACAACTTGAAGCTGAATGGCACCCTCCACAACTAAGATTGAAAGGACAACAACTTGACTTGGAAAAAAGTCCTGGAAGTACACACTGTTCCCCAATAAAGTACTGTTCCCCTTCCCCAATAAAATCTTTAAAAAAAAAAAAGAGAAGGAGTGACATTTCACCCTCAGGTGAGTGAGTAATGCAGGACAGAGACACATGAACAGCCACCTGGGGCAAGATCAACTGCAGAATCAAGAGTGAAGTGGGCAAAGGACAACAGAGCAGAGGTGACCAGGAATACAAAAGCCTGGTAAGCGCCTGCAGGGACACTGAGAACAGTTCCTTTCATGCTACACATGTGTAATGTATGTACAAACATCTTGGACATGTTCTAGGCATTTTTATTCAGATAACAAAAGAAGAGATCTTTTCAGGAAACTGGAGGACCATAAGCCAAACATCCATTGAGAAGATGAATGAATGTTGATGTAATGTGACAATATTCAGAGCTGGCTCCAAGGTTTCTCTTGCCCACGTATCTTTCTTCTGGTCCCAGAGTCACCACTCATGGACTGGGGTGGGGGTTGGGGTGGATGAATGTAGCCTGGAACCAATAAGAGAGTGAGGATTTGAATGGAGTCTAAAGTCCATAGCAAAAACATCATTTCCAAGCCAAGGCTTTCGCTTGTGTTTTAAGTATTCTAAAAGGATTGGCTTACAATGTCAAGAGGCCTGAAGGAACAAAACTAAGTTTATTTGGAAATAATACACTGGAATGAGAACAGAGGCACCAGTTTCCCCACAATGCACAGAGGTAGTCAAGGGGGAGATAGATGGCTGTGGAGAAATGGTGGAGGAGAACAGGAAAGCCCTGGCTGCCGGGTGTGGGCCCCAGGTATATGCCCTTCCCTGCTCCTTCTTCCAGGGCCCAGACTCAGAGCAGGAGGGTTACAGATCACCCAGGCCAATCAAAGGGACCCAATATTCAACCTCTCTCTGGGAAGATCACAAGCTTCAGAGAAAAGCTTTGTGTTCTACAGGGCGCCACTTGGTGAAATAGCTCCAAGTGTGGACAGGGCCTGGGAGATGGCCTGACAGAGGTCTCATAGAGTTCCATTTGGCTCACTGTGTGGCAGGGGAAACAGACTTTCTGAACACAACTGGGGCTTATGAGCTAACCTAGATTGCTGTAGGGAAAGAAATGTCCAAATTTGGCAACCTAAGTACTGACTAAATACTAAATTCGCTTTGTTAAACAGAAGAACCCCTAAGCATCTCCATTCCCAGCCCTGCTTTTCTCATCTCCAGTCCCATAATTATGACCAGCATGCCAGAGAGCTCATTCTAAATCTTTTTGTTTCACTATAAAACATACATATTATTGTTTTCATTCTCTTCATTCACTTCAACACTGTACTTCTTCCTGACTTTTATTTCAATGATTGTGTCTCCAAAGTTCTTTCTACTTTGTACTCCATTCACATATTTACCTAATCTCACTGGGTTTCATTTAGTTTCATTTACAATGTCTCTTGCCTTCTTGCTTTTCTTTCCTTTCTAACTGACCATACATTAAGGTAGGCTTTTTGGCACGTTTCTTTAAATTGCTTTGTGCCTAAGCAATTATACTAATCCCAATTATTCTCTGTGACTCAGTTTTTTCTCACTTTCAATAATTCTTCATGCTATCATGCCCTCATTTTCCCTAGAACCACACTTTGATTATGCCATCACCTTACTTGATAACCTTTAATGGGTTAAAACTTTCCCTTCAGTCTTACATCCTAATATGCACTGTTCTAGGGTTTTGAGATAGAGAAGTGAACAAAACAAACAAAAACTTCAGCCTGGGAGAGCTTACATTCTAGTGAGAGATCACAGAAAATAATCACTTTATAGTCATAAAGTACAAAATATTTTAGAAAATAACTGCTAAGGAAAAAAGCAAAATAGCGATATTTTCAATTTTAAGATAAATGGTTAAGAGAGGGCTCCTTAACTAAGAGAATTTGGACAGAGGAGTCATGGGATAAGAAATCAGCTCTCTGAGAGCATAAATTTCCAGGCAGATGGAAAAACCCACGTGATGACCTAGAAGCAGTAGAGTAGATGGATATGTTCAAGAAACAGTCAACTCCAGTGTGGGTATAAATGAGTGAGGGAGGGAGGGAGTAGAGGGACATGATGTGAGAGAGCTGTTGGAGGGTCAGATTATGTCAGGCATTGTAGACCTTGTGAGCATTTGCCTTCACTCTGAGTGAAATGGGAACTACTGATGGACTTTGGGCAGAGGAGCAACATGATCTTACTGTCCAGGGAAATATTTTTTTAAAAGTATTCTTTTTTAAAGTATTATTTAAATATTCTTTAAAGATGAAAGCATGGCTCACTGTGTTAAATGCGGCTGATAGATAAAGTAGGATGAGGACAGAGAACTGACCATTAGGTTAACCATTAATAATGGTTTCCTTAGGACAGTGCTGTAGGTGTCTTGACTAGAGTGGGTTTAAGCAAAAACAAGAAGAGAGAATAGGAGATAGTGAGTGTGCATGCTGATTTGGGGAGTTTTGTTCCGGAGGGGAGCAAAGAAATGGGAAATAGATGAAGACATAATTGAGGTCAGGAGAATGTTTTTTAAGATGGGACAAATAAAATCATATTTCTGATGGGTATTATGCAGTAAAGGGGAGGAAATAAGTGAAATAGGAGAGAAAGGGAAGAATTCCTGGGGTGGTAACCTTAGGCAGCAGAGGTGAGGGACTAGCCTTAGACAGGAATGTGGACGGTTCATCTACAGTAAGGGGAGAAGGACAAAGCGTGTACAGACAGATGCCATACATGAGTGATGGTGGTGACGGGAGTCTCTAGAAACTGTCTTGATTGCTTACATTTCTTTGGTCAAATAAAAACTGGGTCATCAGAAAACTGAGAATGAGGAGAGGTGAAAAGACATTACAGATTTGAGGAGAGAAAAGGGGGTCTGAAATAATCACCTGAAAGAGTCAACAGACCACAGAAATGTAATTGTCAGGAAACATGAAGGAGCAGAGAATTAGATTTTATCAGGGTTAGAATTTTTCCAAGTAACTATGCTGAAATGAGAGTTGCGGTATTTTATTATCCCTATCTATAATTTTAGCAAAACCTGTCATTCAAAGCCACCTGACCTGTGTGAAACTGTGAAGTGAGTGAAAAATAAACTTTTATTTTGTTGAGCCATTGAGATTTGGGGTGGCTCTTTGTTATATGAGCTAATATTAAGTAAACAAATGCACACTTGTTAAAATCTTTCCCATTTCTATATCCGGATTAAGAAATCATATGAAAAATAAAGTCTATATAATAAAGGGATTTCTAGTTTCATTTGCTTTTCAAATTTCCCTGTCTGTCTTCTCTCTCAACCTAAACTCTAGCTTCTGGGTCTTAAAATTCTTTGCAGTTTTATAGTACTTGGTATGGCATTTTTTTCTTCCACAATAATTGCTGAATAAGTGAATAAATAAAGAGATAAGTGTCTGCGCAAGATTTAGAGTTATATTAATTTTATCCTATTCGTTGATTCTTTTTTTCAGAAAGAAGTGGTGGATGAAAGGCATGATGGTTTGTTTTCATAGTGAAATGTGTGCATGTACTGAAAGGCTTCTGACAGGCATGTTTCATACACGATGAAATAAAACAATCCTCACTAGACTTGGATGCTGGATTTTTCTTGGCAGTCCACAGTGCCATATTTCTTCAGTGGCAGTGTCTCTAAGCAGTACATACTTTTGTTGGAGACCTTTGGGTTATGACATTTGCCTTTGCCCAAATATGCCGCTGAGAATATAGGGCAACATTTTCAGAAGAAATCCTATTTTCCCATCTGCAGAAAACATACATATTCCCTGGGAAGTGTATTAACAACGAGGATGCAATTAACTAGTGCAACAACCCTCGTGAGTTTTTTGTATGAGCAAGTAATTATTTATGTAACTAAAGATGAAAAGTCAGTATCTCAAAATATGTAGTTATTAGAATGTCTATACTCTCTTTCCACCCGCCACTCCTTCAGAATAGCACAGGTAGAATCACAAAGCTTCACGGGGATGGAAAGAATATTGAAAGGGTATCTGTGGTTCATCCTTTTATTTCTAGGTCAGATTAAACCTGAGTGCCAAGAGTGCTCCTGAGGAAAACTACACATGGCAGAGCACATGTCCCAATTCACTCCCAAGTTGTGAGTTGCCCATTTTCACTAATTTCTACTTCCTCCTTCTCTCTTTTCTCCCTCATTTCCAAGTGTAATATTCATGTTTGGAAATAAGAATAGCTCCCTCCCTCTTTTTGTTCTTCCCTCGCTCCCTCCTGTACTCCCTCCCTCCTTTTCCTCCACCCCTCTTTCCTTCTCTGTCTTTTTTTATTAAACACTGACACTGTGTTTAGATCTCATACCTTGCTTCTATAATGAAGAAAAGAACGATTCCAGTTTCAAATCCTTTATCCCAATCTTTAAATTGATTTTTTTTTCTTATTTGATTGTCCTCATCCTCCAGAAACACCAGCTCATGTGTGATCTAATCAGGGGTTTGATCTGATCAAACCCTCCTATAGGCTTCCACATTCACTCTCTCTGCTGACTGGTCTCTTCCACTGAACTATGGCCCATCACTGCTTGTCAGTCATGTTTCCCCAGTCTCCACCAAAACTTTCCAGCAAGTTCTATTGTACATACTGTTATCCTTAACAGTTGATACCTTGAGACTTACTTAGTCTACACACAGGTACATGTATGTAGAAGGATTTTAGACAAATAAATCTCACTACGTATATTACAAATTTAAAAATATTTTCCTTTTACTTTCTATTCTGTAATGTTAGACTGTAGTCTGCTCTACAGACTTTTGTGACTTTCCTGTGCGCATAGTATTTTCTTTACTATTATACTGTTAAGTGCCTTATTTGAGAATAAATCTAATCCTAGCCATTTCTTTAGGCAAAATTTAACAAATCCAGTATTTGTTAATATCAAACAAATGTCAAATTTAAAACATCTAAAAAACATTACAATATCTTTATTAAAATACTTCAGTATTCAATAACTCTTATTTCCTATAATTTATTTGCTAACATCTATGTGTATAGATGTATATGTGTGTATATATCTGAAATCCGTTCACTTATATGGTTAACTATCTGTTTCATTACCCCTTATGTTCTAGAAAGCATTTCTTATTACTTTCCTTTAAAATAAAATTGCTGCCAGAGTCCAGAAATGATGTACAATATCCGAATTGGTAGCAACTTAGCAATTAGGTACTTAGCAATGCTAATGTCAGATGCCAGACAAACTGGATGTCAAACAAAGACTTCTTGACTTCTGTTATGCTCTGAAAGCTGGCTATGGTTATACATTTCAGAAGACAAAAGGAAAGTAATGTTCAGAAGCTGGCAGAGCCACTTTGAGTACGATACACAGGAAGGGGGAGTTTACATATTTGGCATTTGAATCAAAATTTGGAAGAGGGAACATTTCTTAGAAAGCAGATAACCTTGTAAAATCTGTGTTCATTAGGTTTTACACTTTTTTTGTTGAAATATGCAAAGGGATACGTTAAAATCCAAGTATAATAAAAAGGTTCATTGCATTTCTTTTGATTTTCATCAATTTAGATGTTTGTGAATTACACTTAGAAATTGACTGTATAAGGCTTGTAGTATCTTTAGTATTACACTTCTCATTCTGGGTTTTCACTTGCCTTCTATTTAGTTTCTCTCTCTCCCAAAATTCTTCATCTTCTCATGCACATGTCAACCTTTTATAATAAGTTCCTTAACATAGTAACACAGTTGGATAGTTTCCAACCAGGACTATCTCCAAGTTGGGTTTTATTTTCTCACTTAACGTGGGGTTATTTTTTCTTGCCGTGTGTGTGTGTGTGTGTGTGTGTGTGTGTGTGTGTGTGTGTTTTACAATCTTTGACTAGATGCCAGATAATGTGTGTAAAGAAAACCAGTTGAGACCAAGTTAACTGGTATTTATGCTTGGGAATAAGCATGGCTTTTCTTCCATCAGGCCATTAGTATGCAGGCATGAATTAATCTAGTCTTTAAATTCTTCCAATGATGGACAGCTGCTAACATGCTTAAAGTGGCTTCTGGTATGCCTGAAGATTGACTCAGAATTTCTGCTCTACCTTCAGCTTTCAGCAGTTGCTGCATGTCTGTGCCAAAGAGGTGGGTCTTTCTCGTGCTCTTTGCCTTCCCTTACCACATTATTCTTGTTAGGTACTTACTTCAAGGCCCATGACGGAGATAAGAGGGATTCTCAGTTTTCCTAGTCCAATCTTAGGCAGGCCCTGAGCACATGCTTTTTTGGGATGGACCTTTCCCAACATCCATACCCCTCCACCAACGGCAAGCAGCCTCTGCCTGCTACTCAGTGCTGGTTTAGAACGCACAGTTTACCTGCCCATTCCCTTCCAACACTGCCTTGTATCAGACGTGAATTTTAGAGACAAATGAGTTTTCTGACCTTCCAGCTGCAAGGGCTTTTGCCTCGTGTTGGTGTAGAGTAAGGGTAAGGCTTCCTATCCCCTTCTGAGTCAAAGCATCTTTGCCT
Source organism: Rhinolophus ferrumequinum (assembly GCF_004115265.2). Classification (NCBI taxonomy): domain Eukaryota; kingdom Metazoa; phylum Chordata; class Mammalia; order Chiroptera; family Rhinolophidae; genus Rhinolophus; species Rhinolophus ferrumequinum. The sequence goes on from NC_046291.1 coordinate 64,726,451, forward strand.
GGCACCAAGACAAAGACCTGGAGTGGAGGGGGCCGAGAATTTCTTTGCTCTCTCCCACTGACAGTAGCTTCTACGTTAGAGTATGTAGGATATATAGTAGGTCTAGGATATGACTGATTTTATTGCCTGTTTCTTCCTGACAAGCAAATACCACATTGCACTTATCTAGCAATTAGACTTAAAATGGGTTTCTTCAGATTTTTCTGCCCATCCTCAAACCAAGGCCAACTCTACATATCTGTGCTCCTTAGGAAGGCTCTATAAGTCTCCTCTCAAGCAGTCTGTCTTCCTCATGGGTATCCAGTGTAGGCCCATGGAAAAGAGCAGGATAACCCATTAATTCCCCTACTGTCTGGCCTGGTAGGATTCTAAACTCTCACGTTACCCATATTCACCTTTTAGAGTTTATTAAAATTTCAGTTGTTCTTTTCTTATCCGGTTTTGTGGCAGCTGCTTCTTCCTCTTACACTTTGAGAAAGGTAAAGTACTTGATGTATCTTCTTTCCTTGGAGGGGCTTATCAACCTTTGGAATTCAGTTCACCTATGAAATCTTCCTTCTCTAATAGACAACACAATATTATTTTGTAGAAAAAACAATTTTTTTTCATTGTGTGTTAGGCAATGCAGCTTTCTACATCCCAGTTGGAAACAAAAGCTCTCTACTGAGTTTTAAATTTCAATACTTATAATTTTAATTTCTTCCTTTCTTTTAACAGACTGCTCTTATTCTATTGCTGTGATATAATTTATCATCCTCTTAAGATATTAGTCTTCTTTTTGTTTCTTTCTCATTCTCTTATATTGCTGTATCTTCCAGTAATGTTTCTTCTATTTGGTTCTATTCGATTTTGTTGTCTTTTGATGGTGTGAGTTGGATGTCTCTTGGTGATTTTTCTAAACTGTTTACTTCTTTTTGGTAATTTAGTCCTGTTTGTTTTAAGATTTCCTGTTAACTTTTTTGGGACTATCATTCCTATTTGCCAAATACTGACTCTACTGATTGTGTAGAAGGGGTGGGATGCACTACAAGATCAGGTGTGCCAGACACTGGTAAGTGGGCTGTGGGTTTCTTAATTCTCTTTGGTCTTGGCAACTACTCAGGACTTTGGCATCTCTCCAGTTCATGCGCTCACACTCACTGTTGCCATTAAAGTAGAGGCCTCCTAAGATAAAATGTGGAGTAAAGAGAATGGGTAAACTAAGCAGCTATGATACATTTAATGCACTCACCAATGCCATGAATATTTGTTTCAAGAAGTTGGCTCTTCACACCCTCTTTAACTTCCATCTCTGATTACTGAGCACTGCAGAGCTCCTCCCAACTGTTTCAACAATTTCTTAATTGTGTATATTTTAGACAATGAATTACTTTAGGGATCCGACTCCATCTACTTTTCATCTTCAGAAATTTGTCACAATTTTTTAAATTCACTGAGGTCAGTGCCCTTTCTTGTTCTTCCTCCATGGGTATTAATATTTTTGTACAATATTTTTGTATAATATATGTACAGAGAGAGAGAGGCTACCTAGAGTTAGCATTGAACTCCACAGGATTACGGCCTTACTTCCAAAGGACTGCCCTCATTTTAGATGTCAGTTGCATGAGATCCCGAGGTTTCCTGCATTTCTGTGCAACTTGGCTACAAACTTGGGTTTTCCACAACCTCCTCCCTCCCCCAAGTTTCAAAAATTTGCTACAGTGACTTAAATAACTCAGGAAAATATTATACTCACGATTACAGTATATTATAAAGCATACAAATGACCAGCCATAAGAAGAGGTACATAGCGTAAGGTCTGGAAGGGTCCTGAAGTACAGAAGCCTCTGTCCTCTTTGGGTTAGGTGCACCACCCTCCTAACAAGGAGCTATGTTCACAGCCTTGAAAGCTCCCCAAATCTCCTTGTTCAAGAGTTTTTATAGAGCTCGATTTCCATCCCCCAACCCTCCTCAGAGGATGGTGTGTTGGGCTAAAAGTTCCAGACTCCTAATGAAGGCTTGCTCTTTTTGGTGACAAGCCTCACCTTGAAGCTATTTAAGAGCCCACCAAGAGTCACCTGATTAGAAAAAAAGACATTCTTACCATCCGTATCGCTCAGGAAATTATAAGGGTTTTAGGAGTTCCATGCCAGGAACTAATGATGGAGATCAAATATTTTTTTTGTTATTATATCACATATATGAAACCAGCCCATCATTTTAGACTTGGTTGTTTTGTAAATCTTGCTTTGATGGAAATTCTTTATGATACAATGACAATACTAGGGAGGAGAATGTGGCTTATAAGTAATCTTAAACTTTTTCAATAAAATGTTTTGTTCCAAAGAACACTGTTGAGAAATACATTTATACTCTAAAATATGTGTATATTTTTTCTCATACTAAACTGAGTTAAGTTCACAGATTATGAAAGATCCTGATTTTAATATACATTGATGAAAATATAATAAATATCAGTGAAGCCTGATCCCTCAGTAGAACATTATAAAGATGTTACATGATTTGATTCGCATTAGCCCTCTAACCTTCATTTGCTGATTCTAGAACAAACGCTGAGTATCACATGAGTAACCTATGAAAGTTAAAAAGCAACAATAAAATAAGATATGTGATTTCATAAAATCATAAGTAAAAATCGGCATACCTCTTTAATAATCCTCTTTAATAATCCTACCAATTACCATATATGTGTAATAAAATGTGATGATTTCAATTCTGTTTTATTTATGTGGATATTTTCATAAAGATAACAAACATGGTGCCATGAGAATTATTGCTATTACACCCCGAAATCTGTCCTTATATGGTAAAATCATTTGTAAAAAAACAGAACTATTATTTTATTTTTAAAAATTATTATTAGACATAGATAGTGTTTGAGCAGGGCCCAGAACTTTAATTAGAAGCATTGTGTATCATTAAGGGCGTGGAAAATAATATATTCAAAAACACAAAGACATGCAATGAATGGTAATATGATAGAAAATATCTAAATTAAGATTGCAATTAGTACACATACGAAAAAATGGAATTTCAGGATCTTATACAAGAAAAGGACCAATTTTTTTCATTTAAACAAATTCAAAAGTGAAAGGCATCTACTGCAAGTTGAGAAGTTTCATGATGTCAGGGCAAGTGCTGCTGTGTTCCCTAATTCCAGTGATGCTGCAAGTCAATGAAGTTAGGCAATGAGTCAACACTACTGAGGGCCACAGCTCTCTATGCATATCATCTCATCAGCACAAGATCTCTCCTTCCCCTCTAGTCATCTAGATGTCCTCCAAGAACGAAGAAAGCGATAGATAGAAAGATAAAAACTTTCTCCTCATGAGGTTTTGTGTTTCATTCAAATTTTGAAAGTACTTCCTGCTAGAATTTCGTCAGTGCTTAGCTACAAGGGAGGCTGACAACTGATTAAAAAGACAAAAGTAAAACGAAACAAACAAGTTTATTGGAGATAAACAAAAGGCAAAAGGGAGTTGGTATAAATCTTAAAATACCCAGCCAATGGTATCTGTCAGTGGATGTCAATAGCATCCCTACCTAATTGGAGTACAGAAAAAATGGAGCTGTATAAGAGGACTCAACAACGAGGAGCACTGGCAAATCAGATGTTACAATTAATGTTCTAGAGGCCAGTTTCCCAAGTGTTTTACTTCTGTGAGAAAAAGAAAAAGTTGAAAAGTATTGGGGAAATGCTAAATTTCTATGTGACTTTCCTCTGGATATTCGCATACGAAAGAATCTAAGAAGTTTTACATAAAGAAAGTGCTTAAATTTTCTTAACCTGTCTTTTCTAAATATCTTTGACTGTAGAATTATGTGTGTGTTCTCATGTATGAGTGAGAGATGAATATTACCAAACCAGGGATATATTTCTGTAAATGCTTTGCTAGAACATAGGGATCTTTTGTAGGTTCTTGAGCTAAAGAGTAACATGAAACATAAAGCATGGTTTTATGACACTAATCTGGCGGTGGTATGCAGAACTACTTTGGGTGGGGTGGAGGTATGGGATGTCGCTAAGGCTGGAAGAAGGAAAGGGTACATAGGACGCTACCGATTTAATGCAGGGTTGGCATGGAAGGTCCAAGGCTTTTAACAGTGGCAATTAACTTGAAAGGAATTAGTCAAAAATATTTCATTATGAAAATAATAGGATGTTAGATCTCAAATGGCCCTTAGATATAAGCTAATTCAAAGTTTAACCTGATAAAATATAATAGATTGTTATTAGCGGAACAGATGAAAGGAGAATACAAACAGTGGAGGAAAAGAAGAGGTCAAAGATGACTAGATTTTGAGTCTATAAAACCACAAGAATTATGGTGACATTATCATAAGTGGCAATATTGGGAAAGTGTGGTTTTTAATGAATCCATTCAGGACATGGTAAGTGTGAAGGATAGCTCATCATAGAAATAGGATGTCCAACGGCCACTTAAAAGTTTGAAATTGGAGTCTGGACAAATAATATGAGCCTTAAGAAATATATTTATGATAACTGAAGCCATTAAAAGACATTCTTTTTCACAGAAATAAAGATAAAATAAGATAAAGAAAAAATAAATAGCATAGCAAGCCCTCTTCATTTCTTCTAATCTCCCTCTTTCTATTTATTGATTGATGGTATAGCTAAATATTGCCATTTAACAATGATAAAATAAAAAACAATCTAATAGTCATATTTAGCTTTTCATAATTATGAAAGATAATGACACTTTGCTTTTACGAAGTGGTAACTTCTTGAAATTGTGGAACCATCTGTTCTATTAAAATCACATCTTTCAAAACTATACTTACACAAATTTGACTGAAAACCCAAGATATGATGTGCATAACTAAAGGGATACTTAAACCCAGATACTAGAATTGGAGCTCTACCTCCTATTTCCAGTTCTTAAATTTATACCTCATTTAAATGCTATTAAATTTGCATTATTATATAGCCAGCATTCGGTGCCAGTCTCAGGCTCATGCTCTCCCTACACCTTACTCTCCAGTACTGCAGCAACATTTTTTTAGTTGCCTTCATGTGACAAATGGTGTCACAAATTTACTTGCTGTTGTGGAAATTAATATATTTGGTGGACAGAAATGGGACAGTAGATAGTCACTCTTATCAATCAGCGAAGAAAGAATGTAAGAAATTGAAAATATTGGCAGTTTCTAACGTACGGTTTATATGATCTAGGGTTTGTTTCTTTAACACCATAGGTGCCAAATCTGCATCAGACATCAAAATATACAAATTCCACTATGCACACTCACAAAAAAATAGATTCAAAATATCAGAAAGTAAGTTTATTAATTTACAACTGTGCTATAACCTTATGACTACTTTTGATTGCTAACATGGTCAATCATTCCTCCTCAGGAGAGAACATGCGAAGATGCAATCTCTAATGAAAGTTGGTTTGGCAATTCAGTAAAATAGTCTCACCAGGCATTTTTTTTGGTAGAAACTAAATCTAAATGTATGAAAATACAAAGGCCCCGGAGCAGCTGTGATAGTTTTTTTTTGGCGTGCCAATTTGACTAGGTTAGAGTCCTCAATTATTCAATCAAATACTAATCTAGGTGTTTTTCTGAAGGTATTTTGTAAATGTAATTACTGCCCATCATTCCTTAACTTTAAGTAAAGGAGTTTATTCTAGATAATCTGGGCAGGCCTATTCAATCAGTTGAAAGGCCTTAAAAGCAAAACTGGTTTCCCTGAAGAAGAAATTTTGCCATAGACAGCAGCTTCAATTCGTGCCTGAGTTTAAGCTTACCTTTCCTGGTAGCCTGCTTTTGGAATTACCTAGCCAGCCCCTGGTTTATACAAATCACATATGCCCATACTTCATACTAAATCTCTTAATGTTTATCTTTTACTGGTTCTGCCCATCTGATTAAACCCTAACTGATAGAGAATCCAAGATAATTTTTAAAAAGAACAAAGTTGAAGGGCTTATACTACTTGATTTTCAAATGCATTATAAAGTTACAGTAATCGAGACAGGTGGTATTGGCATACAGACAGGCATAAAGATCGATGGAACAGAATTGAGAGCTCAGAAATAAAATGATTTTTCACGAAAGTGCCAACGCAATTTAATAAGGGACATGATAGTCTTTTTTAATAAACAATACTGAGACAATTGGATATACACATATAAAAAATGAGCTTAGACCCTTCCCTCACACCACGCATAAAAACTAAGTCAAAATGGATCACAGATCTTAATGTAGAACTAAAACTATAAAATAGGAAAAAAAATAGGACAAAATATTGATGCCATTGGGTTTAGGCAGAGTTCTTAGACATGACAGCAAAAGCACAATCCATAAAGAAAATGTTAAACTGAATTTCATTAAAATTACAATCTTTTACATTTTAAAAGACTCTAAGAAAATGAAAAGACAACCGCAAGACTAGGAGAAAATATTTGCAAATCACATACTTCATAAAGGTCTTGCATCCAGAATGTATAAAGACTCTCAAAACTCATAATAGGAACATAAACAACCCAATAAAAAAACAGGTGAAACTTGTATAGACATTTCACCAAAAAAAAAAAAAAGTATATAAAGAGCTAATAAGCACATGAAAAAGGTACTCAACATTATTAGGCATGAAGGAAATGTATATAAAAATCACAACATATAAACTAAATACCTACTAGATTGCCTATAATAAAATAAGCAGACAACAACAGGTGTTGGTGAGAATGTGGAGAAATCAAAACCCTCATATGTTGCTGAAAGGAATGTTGAATGGTACAGGCACATTGGAAAGCAGTTTGGCAGTTTCTTAAAACGTAAAACATAAATTGCCATATGTCCTAGCAATTTTACTCCGAAGAATCTACCCAAGAGAAATGAAAACATAGTCCACCCAGACAATATTCACCATAGCATTATTCACAATAGTGAAAAATTGAAAACAATCTAAATGTCCATTACCTGGTGAATGGGTGAACAAAATGTGGTAAATCATAAAACAGAATACTAATCAATCTAAAAAGAAATAAAATATTGATTCATGTACAACATTGATGACCTCAAAATCATATTAAGTTAAAGAAGCCAGGCCCAAAATATTAGATTTTGTATATATAAAATGATTTTGTATATATAAAATGTCCAGAGAAGCAAATTTATAGAGATAGAAAGCAGATCAGTGATTTTCTGGGACTGGGGGTGGGAGTAGGACTGACTGCAACTATTCCCCAATAAAGAACAAAAAAAAAAAAAAATGCAAGACAAATGTGGAAAAAAGTTAGATATGCTTGAATAATCCTATTACCATCATAACACTGTAAACATTCTAATACTGTTTCTACATCTGTTTGGCTTTAATATATTTACTGTAAAGAAAGATTTTTCTATATAAATTCATTGGTCTAAATAAATTACTCTAAATATATGCTATATTTGGATCAGTTATAAAATAGGACATTCTGCTTTATGCCCAGCCTTTCATGAGGGTTTTTTATATTTTCCACTTTCTATCCAAGATACCATCATAATTTTCCACCATATAGGAAAAACATCATTTAACCATTCCTGTCAGATATATCAGTTACTTACAGAAAACAGAAGTTTGGCTACTATAAATAAACACCTTATGTGTTTGTTTATTATTTCATTCTAACTTATCAAAATAAATTTAAGAAAAGGCTCCGAGGATATTTTTTTTCTAGCTAATTGACTTTTAAAGCGTCATTTATTAACTGTTTTATCTTTTTCCACTCATTTAAATACTACGTTTTTCTATAGTAAATATTAGGTTAAACCACATAAAATTGCTAATTTTGTAGGTGAAAAACAGTTAAATATCACTTATTTAATATGGTTCAATCTAATTAATACATTAGGACTATCTATCTTGCTCTTTTAATTTCTAATTTCTGCTTTATTATGACACTATGCTAATTACATGATAAATGGGTCTATTCATTTCCTCTTTTTCTTTCCCTTAATGAACTATTTTTTCTATGTTTTATTTCATAATTCTTGTTTTAGAAATATTCTGTCAGATTCCCTAAAATGCTCCCCTTTTATTTTAACTAGAATTGTGATGCAGCTTTAAGTCAATTTGGGGGAAAACAACATATTTACATATGTTTACATACACATAAAGAGTATTTCTCTTTATTTGTCTAAATACAATTTTATGGATTCTTCCCTTGTATCCCACATATTTCTTGTTGAGGTTATTTCCCAGTATTTTGTAATATTTATTTCTGATGTGAATGAGATAGTTTTTCATTATATTTTCTAATGATTTATTACTTGTATAATATAATGATAGCTAAGATTTTTAAATACATTCTACATGCTAGATACTACTCTAATCAGCTTTCATGGATTATCTAGTGTAATCTTCATAACATAAATCTAATGCAGTTATTAGTATTAGCTACCTTTTATAGATGAGGAAACTGAGGAATAGAGGTTAAATAATTTATCCATGATGTCATAGCGACTAAGAAAATATTTGAATGTAATCAGTTTAATTATAAGGCCCTAATTTTAACATCATATCAAACCTTTTTATTATTATGCATTGATTTATATCCTGTTACATAATTGAACTCTTCTATTATTCTAATAGTATTTTAGGTGAGGGTTTTTTGTTTTGTTTGTTTGTTTGTTTAGCTTCTCTGGATATTTCAGTTGTATCTCTTACTATAGAACTAACCTTTCATTTGTTCCTGTCATCCTTTCTCCATTGAACAGAGAAGGTTCCTTTGTTTTTCCTGTATCACAGGTGTCTTTATTCTGAAGAATGAAAGAAAAATATAGCTCGATTTAAATCTTACTATAAAGTTCTTGGGTCAATTATTAGAGAGACACAAGTCAATGTATACTTTGAAATAATAAATGTACACATTTCAGTTTATGTCACAGCGTTCCCTTACAAAATATTTTAATCTGAAATACTATCGTAATATCCTGAACTTTAAATAAAAACATTATTTGTTCATATGTATGTATTCACCAAAAGCATTTAAATTGACATGATTCCTAAAATGTCCATTGAATAAGCAAACATTTATTCAAAATTACTCACATAATTTCATGTATATATTTAAATATATTTAATAGTCAAAAAGCAAGAAAACTACCTACACACAAACATCTATGCATGATAAGTTAATTACAATAAAATTTTACTAACAGGTTTATAAATACCTATTTTTATAAAAACTCTAACAGCAAGTTTAATAAATAGTTCTGCATAACAATCAGAAGTACTATCTTTGCAATTTACTTTGCAAAGTACTTCAGATGGGAACAAGGGAGAAATTCAGCTTATGTGATTTTGATGTGTGACAAATTCAAGAATTGACAGAACCATGTAAATCATGTGTATTATCATGCCTCATCCGAATGTCTCTACAACATATACAAGTTGAAGGATTAAGTGTGAGAAGAGCTTTCAGAGCTGAGTTTGTGCTGGAGGCTGTCTTGACACTGATTAAGACACTGACAGAGTGCACAAAAAAACCATTTGTTGGCATGACATGTCAGATGGATGAAGAATCTGTCTCTGTCTATTGAGTTCAGTTTTCTTTCAAACTGACTTACAGATCAGCTGCAGTATTTTCACAGGCAAACAGTACATTGATTTTTAATATGGGCATTATGCAAAATACGTAGTAATGAAAACTTTTTAAAGAGGCTTTTCTATATAGCATTTGTAAGCACAGTGAACAATTGTGCATTAATGTGAGCAGTGTTTCCTTCCATCTTCTACTTCTAAGAGCCACCTTTTAAAACAGCAGCTCCCATTAACAGGCTAATTCTCTTTCTACTCATGACTAAACTGTGTGGTGAGGTTCACTTTTGTTTGGCACTGAAAAATAAATGATGGAAAATTGGAGCTAACAATATGTTCTGATTATTCCTATGGTATACAATATTCTCTGAATGTGACAAACCATGTTTTTCCCACTAGGGAGAGTGAGTGAGGGAGAGAGAGATTCCTTGTGATTTATTGGCATGCATTGTACTGTTAAATACCCATTTTATTATTGTACCTTGACATTGACATATTTTATTTCACTTTTAAGAATTCAAATTTTCAAATGCAAAATCTTACCTAAATGTTGTGTTGACTATGAGAAATAAAAGTCATTTGGGGCAGTAGTTAAGACCATTGGGTCCTTCAGATATTGTCTTTCCCTTGTTACTATTCTAAATCATATGGTTTCCTTTATATTTCTATCTAAGCCATTTAAAGTAGTCTATGTCCCACACTTACACAATTTAAAAAGAATAGTACCACAGAGCAAGCAGATCATGACTCTAGAAAGCCAAATTATTCAGTTAAGAAAGGATACAAGATTATCTTTATTTCTAGCTGAAGAAATATATTTATTATATATTTCCACTATATTTCTAGCTGAAGACTAATGTTAATACAGAGAAGCACTGTCCAACATGGCTGGCCTTCTCCTATATGAAAAATACATATATTGAGGTGCTATTACATGAGTATCTGCTCAGTGGTGAATTGCTTATACCCATAGAAAATGTTTTTCTGAACGGCAAGGAGAACCCAAAGACCACAAACACTCAAGTCCTACTTGAGATGAAAGATAAAAACCCTAAGATGACTGGTCAGAGTTATGAACAAAATCTGTAATCAGAGAAGACAATAAAGCTAATAATGACTCAACATATGAAACTTGACTCTGTGGCCCGATTTGTGGCAAAATACAGAACAGGAATGTTGCAAATAATTTCAAAACAGGTAATATTTAATTGTACATATACAATTAAATATAATTGTATATGGAATATAACCTGGGGAGGAAAATGGAATATAGTATATATATAATGGGGAGTATAATGGAATATAACCTGGGGAGGAAAAAAAGGTCTTTAGTTAATTGGCATTGTTATTCTCAGATTGTTGTGTATGTATTATGGGACAAAAGACAAATAAGTAATTATGTTAGTGTCATTGAGAACCAAGGAAGTTTGGCAAGGGAGAAACAGGATATAGGTGAAGATACTTAAAAACTCTATAGTCCTAAATTTGAATTACAAGTAATCATGATGTATTTTTAAAAAATTTCTTAACTCTGTCTACTAAAAATCCTAGAAACAATGATCCAATAAAATCCCTAGATACTCATGGTGGTCTCCAAAGTTATTTTTCTCTAAAAGACTACAAGGATCCTTGGGGAGAAATGGCAGATTCCACATCTTCGGCAGGATATACAGAGAGTGCCAAAAGAATGTATAAACATTTTAAGAAAGGAAAAACTGTATTAAAATTGTAATACTCAATATATACCATAACAAAAGATAAATACAAGTCAGGTGTATACATTTTTTTGGCACCCCCAGTACACAAGATGAACATGAAAAAGTTTGTCATACCAAAGCAAGGAAACAAAGACTACTAGGGTAATAATAAAATGACTCGGAATCCTACTTGATGTTTTCAGTGGCCCCAAACTGGGACAGTTCAGCATTAGTAAGTATGGAAGTGACAATGGACTGAAATACATCTAAAATATTTAAATCAATGTGGTAACAACAACATTTTTTTAAATGTTTTTAAAAAAAACACTGCAAATTATCACTGGCCTCTTGAGGATGCCAAGAAAACAACTCTTTTTTAAAACTAACAAATCAAAATTTATTTTACTTTTTCTATGCAACTGCACCTCAAGGTTACAAAACAGTTGATGAGGGGAATTTTCTCTTTATTAAAATAGTTTAGCTAATAATTAAAGGAAAAAATATAGCTAAAACATGACCATTTTCATAAAAATATGGATTAGGCCAGAGATCAGCAAACATTTTCTATAAAGGGTAAGAAGGTAAACACTTTAAGCTTTTGAGGTCCATATGGTCTCTGTTGCAACTCTGCTGTAACAGCATGAAAGATGCCATAAACAATACATTAGTGAATGAATATGTCTGTTTCAATACAGTTTTCTTCATAAAAATAGGCTGCAGGACATTTTGGCCCATGGACCATAGTTTGTTGCCCTCTGATATAAACAATGATCATCAATGACTGCTAACATTATAGAAAGAGATAATAAGATAGTTCATATATCTATGGGATATGCCTCCTGGTAAAAGTATGTAACAATACATACATAATACAATATATGATGTATTCACACACACACACACACACACACACACACAAACAATGAACCTACATCTGATCAAGGCTCTAGACCTAAATGTCAGAGAACATAGGAACCAGTTGCAATAAAAAGGGCAGTAACTTTTTAAGATACTAATTCAAACAGATATAATTTGTTTCAAAACAGATGTAACTTTTAAGATACTGATTCAAACACATATATGTGTGTTATATATATATATATATATATATATATATATACACACACACACATATATATGTATATGAACATATATACATACATACACATACATGAGACAGGTAGGGAATTTGAGAATTAATTGACTTTATGACAATGTTAATATATTTTTAGTAATTATTAAGTGGAATTTGATGTTGTGGTTACACTTTCAAAAAGTATCCTTTTATACTGAATTTTTACTTGTAATCATATGCTGTCTGAGATTTGCTTTAAAATAATCTAGAAAAGGAAATGGAGAGTGTATGGGGTATAAAACATAATTGGACAGGAATTAATAATTATTAAAGCCGAATGAGGAGTCCATTGGGGTTTGCTATACTATTTTATCTATTTTTCTATATGTATGACATTTTCCATAATAAAAAGTTGTTAAAAAACTAAGTAGAAGAATGAGCTTTGTGGTTTATACATCCCATGTCCTTATCTGAAAGACTTTTTGGTATTTCCTATATTTTCTTTCAGATTTCCACCTTTCTTTGGCATTCCTTTGTATTCATCCATTGCAAATTCATATTCCTTGCCTTTCACTATTCCCTTGATTTTCAAGGCCATGTAGATTTCATTTCATCTAAAGAAAAAGTCAACCTCTTAAAATTGAGGTTATTCCTCATAGTTCTTGACATAGCATGTTCGTTGACACTGCAAAATAACTCTAACTTATTCTAAGAAAGTAATGTCTTGAATCCAAATCTCAATTTTTGAATCCAAACTAGAATTCCTTCTAATTCAAGATGGAGAACACATTAACCCCAATGGAGTTAGGTTGACAATTTATATGTGCTATAATAGCATTGTAGATTATTAGAAAGGAATAAGTTTTATCATATCAAGAATAGGATATACTCATTTTTATTGTGCTTATTTATTTATGTCATTTTATAAGCTTTAATCAATGAAAGTGGAAGTGTAGTTATAGGACATTTCTGAACTTAATACACAATGTAACAAGGAGAAACTCCCAGAAACAAAGAAGCAATAAAACTGTGTTTTAGATTTTATAGAAATGTTAAAATCTTACAAATTACACTTTTATCCATTATACAGTTTATCCAGCAACTACTCTTGTATAATTGGAAGCATTTGAATTTATATTTTATATTTGAATTTATATTTTATGATATGCAATATTTGATTTGATGATTTCTCTCTAAGTTCATTTAAATTATTCATACAAAAGCATCACATATCTTTTTAAAAGTTAACACTTCTTTTTTGCTCAATTTCCATAACTACTTGCTATTGGCTTATGTAAATACTGTTACAATTATTACTGTAGTCACGACAACTATTCTTTATTAAGTCTTAACCATGTTGCAGGCATTTTGTATACATTTATTAAATTTTTAATATTCAAAACAATGCTGGAATGATGTCTTAAATCCCATTGCATATTAGAAATCTATGGTTTACAGAAGGCAATTAATATTCCTGAGGAGTTTTTAGTCTTAAATGAAGAGCTAGGTTTCAAGCTTAAATTTGGGTCTCTAGAGCCCACATTCTTTCCAACATACAACACCATATAAAATTAACTAAAGCTATGTGTCAGAAATGTATTATTATTGAGACACCACCTCTTCAGCCTAATGTCAAACGTTCTTTACTCTGAGTGAATATCATGCACTTACATATTACTGGCAAACAAGGTGCACAGGATAGAGAGATAGGAATGATACCAACTCTCTGGAATGTGCATTCCACTTAAAATGTTAAGATGATATTCTCAGTAAAAAAAGGATCAGTTTGAGGTGACCTGGTATATGATTTCAAAATACACAAAGGCTAAATTGATCTGATTCCAGAAAATGTAACATATGAGAAAAATAGAGTCAAGAAGAATAGTGTATCATCTAAATATTAGAAAGAAATATATTACAAATTGATTTTGTTTACCATGAGGTTAACACTTTTTACTATAAGTGCCTCTGAAGACTGTTTTCTTAGAGTGTCATGTCTTTAACATTATGGTATGTAGATTCACCCACATAAATAGTCTTCAAAATACATCTGGATGATTTTATTCCCTTATCTATAGTGAAATTTTCTGAAAGAAAAGATCCTGGGATTGAAATGTTGTCCAAGAATTAAAATTTGGATCTCATTTTCCTTCTCTAAAAAAAATAAAATAAAATAAAAAAATAAAAATAAATGGTTGTAGTGAGTTCTGCCAATTCTCTTGAAAAATCACAAATTTTCCATAATCACAATTCAGATGAATTGCAGCTCTCCAGGCAAGCCTACACATTTCACAGCCATTAAATCTGTAAATTGGTCATGTAGCCCTTCTAGGTGCAGGGCTAGATGTTATGCTCTTACATTCTCTACTCAATTCATAACTGAATGTGAACCTCTTCATTTCTTTGTAGATGCCGTGGTCTCTCTAGCTCCAGGTAAAATGAGCTATTCTCTTCCCGAAATTCACGTCTACCCCTCCTCCCTGGGCTAATTCCTCCCATCCTTCAGGGCTCCATTTAGACATCACTTCCGGAAGCTTTTGCAAACTTCTTGCCTTCGTAGCACATAGAGGAATTTCTATCTGAAAGCATAAATCTATTATAACACCTTCCTGTTGGGTCTTCATCTTGGTCTTTGCCTCCTTCTCTCTCCTCCAGGACATGGGACTAAATGTTTCTACTTTATGAGTTTGAGGTAACAAAATCCCAGCTACTTATCAACAAACAAAACAAGGAGAAGTTGGTTTTCCATGGGGGAAAAGTGATTGTGAAAACAGGAAAATTATGCATTAGAAAAATATGTGGTTGCAGCTGCTGGCTAAGGAAGATAGCTAAAAATCACGGTAAACACTCTTCCATCACCATTGGACAGTACAGTGAAAGCGACAATCTCTAAAGTGCAACCAAGGAAAGGGAAATGAGAGGCTTCTCCTTTGCTCTTAATGTGACACCTGCATTGACAACCCCAGTTCCAGATTACCCAACCCATTTATGTGAGGTAGCTGATTTTATTTTTTTCTGCAGAACTTTAAAATTTGCATTCAAAATGGCTCTTGGCTGTTACCCACTGGGCATCTACATGTAATACAACTGCTATACCAATTGCTAGTGATGAAGAAGATGAAGTCAGCTATTTGCATGACTTCAAGTAGTTGGAAATATGGTAGTAGCTGCTGCAATTACATCCCAGGGTAGAACTCTGCTAGTAGGAATGAGGTGAAGGCATAGATCATTAAAAAATTGGCAAAGTCTGGAAATGATAAATATCTGTTCACTTTATTTAATAAGGATATCGTCTCATTATTGCCATTTCACTAGTTACAAAGGCCTACTTACTAGGGAAAAATAGCTCCATGGACATGCCATCTTAGGAAAATGGCAAAGGAAAATCTTGTTTTTGTGTTCAAACATGTGTGCTTCTGGAACATGCCCAGAATAACGCTAGACATCCAAAGTTAGATGAGATACCCCCTCTGTATGCTCCCATAGCATCTTGTACCTCTACCATCACAGCACTTATCACACTGCATTGACTTGCTAATTTTAACTCTGTGAAGGCAGAACCATATTATTGTTCATTTTTGTGTCTGCAGTACCTAAAAGAGCCCCAGATGAAGTAAGTACTCAATAAATATTAAACAAGTGAATGTTGTATCAATAACAAAAGACAAAATGGATTATGGGTAACCTTTTTACCATTCTTAACATACTCATATACTTTTTATGTATATTGTTTATCCCAAATACCATTAATGCAATCAAAAGCATAGCAATTTAATAATTGTATGACTCCTGCTCTAATGATAAAGCCAAAACCCAGTTCTTACTGCTCTGTATAACCATCAACAAAAAAACACAGCAAAGAGAAATCCAAAAACACTTTACAGGCTACTCAACAATACATTTCTGTGCTTTTAGGTGGTTGAAAACAGCAGCATATAGATACTTCAATTAATTTTAAATGAAAAGACAACCTGAACAGAGAATTCCATAGCAGAGACCCTAGTCAGAATGCCCTGGCACCAAGTATCTCAAGATTAAATCAAGGGCAGTTTACATAACCTGCTGAGTCATCCCTCAGTGACAAACCCATCATACAACAATTTTCTTCCCAAAGCCTTTTTGAATAGAATGTTGCTATACGGAGTCCAATTATAGAAGTAAAAATTGAAAGGTCATTTTGTCCTTTCTGAAATGACCTGAAAGTTTCCTCTTTGCACTACAGCATATAGTATATTTTCCCGTTGTTGTTTTTTTTTTAATATTATAGGTTTTGCTCAAATTTCCACTGCAACTAATTTCCATGAATTTGGCTTTCCATTTCTCTCAGAATAAGTCACAGAACTTACTGCTTTAGATGCCCCACGACCTGCCCTCCACCACCACCCCCATCAATAAGATCAATAAGCCCTCCTCTACTGTACACCTCGACCACCTTTTCCAGTCTTGTCATTCTTTGTATAGCCAGGCACGCTCCCATCTCAAAGCTTTTGCCCTGGCTCTTCAGTCTGCCTGGAGCACTCTTCCCTCAGGTAGCCACATGGATCATCACTCTTGCCCATTTCACATTTTTGTTCAAATGTCATCTTTTAGTGAGGTCTTCCTTCCCTACCTATATTGGAACTGTCAACCAATAAAGATCTGAGGCTGTGAAATAATGTAAAAGTTTATTTGGAGTCTTCAACGATTTAAATCCTAGAGACCCAGATGCAGATAGCAACTCAAAACTGCTCGGGAGAGAGCAAAGAAACACAGGGTTTATAAAGGCCAAAACCACAAAATGTAATTATTTCATGCAAATGAAGGCTTGCTAGCTAGGTTAACAGGGATTGATTACTTCTCATATGTAAATGAGGGGACAAAAACTATAAGGAGGAAGGGTAAAGTTCATATGTGTCTATACAAAAGTTGTTCCAAGATGTTTATGGCTCAGCCTTGAGCTGAATTTAGCAACAGATTTAGCAACTTAATAGCAGCTCAAAGAACTGAGGCACAAGATGTGCACAGGCCTCCCTTCCGGAATAGCGTCCTGGATTTATTTTAAGTGATTCTGTTAGCAATGCTTATTCCATTTTCTTTTTTCCATTATCAGAACCCTTGCCCCATCTCCCCTCATCTCCCTTATTTAGATAGTACATGCGGCTTCTATAGTCCATACCACTTTCTACTGTAGTATATAAATCACTCTTTATTATTTTTAGTGTGAGTTTCTCCCCATCAGGGTATAAGCTTCAGGAAGGAAGATCATTTTTTTCTCTTGCTTTAGGACCTAGAACAGTTAGTACCTGGCATATGTCAGGAAATATTCACTGAACAAATAAATGCAATAGATGTATATGAAAAAAAAAAAGTGTGTAGCTCTCCAAAGAGCTTAAAGAAGATGAATAAATTATTGAAATACTTAATTCAAAAGAGCAGACATTTATGTGCAGTTTGATTAGAACAATGTAAAAAGAAATCTTAAAAGCAACCAAACAAAATTCCATACATGGTGATTTAAAAAACAAAGAAAAATAGATTATATACACAACAATAAAACCCACAGAAATTGACATTGTATGGTGGCACTATAAGTAATTGTTTCCCTTCCTTTTAATTTTCTGCAATGTCTAAAATTTTAAAGAAACATTATTAAAGCATTTGAAAAAGAAAAAAAGAAACTAAACATAAAATAGCCCCTAAAAAATTCTCTTTGAAGAAACAGTTTTTTTTTTTTTTAATAGTTTCTATGACAAATCCCCAAAGAGAATCTAAATTTAGGAAAATTTCTTTTTATCTTTCTTGAGAATTTTCTGTTCAGTTAGGTGGAATTGAGCCTTTTAAGTTCAGAGTTCTCTGAAAACCTGGGTACAAAACACAAGCATCTTCAAGTACTTACCTTAGTCCTAAACCTAGGTGGTATTATTTGGTTCTCTTCTGCTAAATTTAATAGGAAGACTTAATTAGACAGAAGGGTTATTTTAAGGATATTTAGTTGTAGAGAAACCCTACTGTTTTCAGGAAAGGGAGCTTTTAAACTAAACAGAAACAATTCTGTTACCCGTAATATCAAACTACCTCCTATAAAACCAATTGCTGCCCAATTTCATATTGGAACAACACCGGTATGACAATAAACAAATGCTTTGGACATCAATGGCTGTTAAGTGTTGCTGGATTTTAGCAAATGTATCACTATTTATCACAAGCATTTTACAATTTCCATTCCCCCCCCCCCGCCCCTTTCCAACTGCAATCCTACAGAGGTACCCATTTGAACTCAATGAATCCTTTATTTATTTGGGTTATCTATTTGATTCACATACACTAACTCACTCCTTTTTGTCTTTTCCCCAATATGTGCTATTTAAGTTCTGTTGAATCTTATAATGGTTAAATATCTAAATTTAACTAAAGTGTTTTAACCTTTATTTCTTGTTCCATATACTTTCAGAGATACCAGTGCAATTTTATGAAAAATTCCAAGATATTCATTATTTTAATTTTTTTCCCAGATGACAAAATAGGCTTGCTTGAATTCTCTCCCATTTCCTTTCAATTATACTCATATTTGAATTTTATCTTTTTTTTTAATTAAGATTTATTGGGGTGACAATTGTTAGTAAAGTTACGTATGTTCCAGGTGTGCAATTCTGTAATACATCATCTATATATCACATTGTGTGTTCACCACCCAGAGTCAGTTCTGCTTCCATCACCATATATTTTATCCCTTTTATCCCCATCTACCATCTACCACCCCCTCCCCCCTTACCCTTTGGTAACCACTAAACTAGTGTCTGTGTCTGAATTTTTGTTTCTTCATTTGTTTGTCTTATTCCTTTGTTGTTTTCAGTTTTATATACCACATGTCAGTGAAATCATATGGTTCTCAACTTTTTCTATCTGACATTTCACTTAACATAATAATCTCAAGATCCATCCATGTTGTCACAAATGGTACTATTTCATTTTTTCTTATGGAAGAATAGTATTCCATTAGTATTCCATATATATGTGTGTGTGTGTGTGTGTGTGTGTGTGTGTGTGTATATATATATATATATATATATATCTCACATCTTCTTCATCCAATCATCTATCAAAGGACACTTTGGTTGTTTCCATGTCTTGACACCATAAATAAAGCTGCAATGAACATCAGAGCACATATATCTTTACAGACAAATGTTTTCAGATTTTTTGGGTAGATACCCAGGAGAGGGATTGCTGGGTCATATGGTAATTCTATTTGTAATTTTTTGAGGAACCTCCACACTGCCTTCTATAGTGGCTGCACCAATCTGCATTCCCACCAACAGTTTATCTTCTTTTTAAAGAATATAGCTGTTTTAAAGTAATCAGTTAATTAAGTTTATTAATAAGATTTTTCAATTTCTGTAATGACCACTATTTTTTTGATCATCATTCCTTGTCTGTCTCTATATTTGTCTTTTGAAACACAAAGTAATTCTTTCTGGGAAAGTGTTTTGCTGATTAGCTTTTGTATATTTGAAAATGTACTTATTTTGTCTTCGCTCTTGAATAATAGTGTGGCTTGGAATAATTTCCGGCAATAATAGTTATTGATTTCTAGGAGTAACAACATTTTAAAGATATTATTATTCCTTTGTTTTTTTGACAACCATTTTTGCTGGAAATAAGGTTACATTTTTTTGGTAATTTTTCACCTTTCTGGTAGATGGTAAGATTTTGTTTTCATAATAGATGCTTTGCAGTTTTATCACATTATGTCCACATAGAGATTTATATTTGTCTTGCTCAGGATCTATGTACATTATATTTTTTCCAGTTCTTTATAAAACCTAACCATATTGTCTGCAGTATTTCTTCCTAGTGATTTGTTCTATCCACTTCTTCTGGATTTACTGTAGAAAATACCTTGGATCTTCTCAATCTGCTCCCATGTTTGTTTTATTAACTTATCTTTAATATTGTTTTAAACTTTTAGTTACTCTGTATTACAATGTGAGTGAAATCCATGGTGCTATCTTCTGAATCAGGAATTCTTTCTTTATCTTTATCCATCTAGATATTATTTCCTTCTCTTGAGGTTTTTAATCCCCAATTTTTAAATTAATTTCCAGCATTACTAATTGGTTCTTTTTTAATCTATTATTGGTTTTTATTTTTTAATTAATTGTTTTAATTCATTGTTGTTTTTGTTTCAGACTTTCTTAGGGTTTTTGTTTTATTTTAGTAGATATGCTTCAATCTTTTTTCTTTGAGATTCTAAATATATTTCTTTGTATTTTTCAGATACCTTTATTATTTTCATTTCGTTTGCAATGAATTCATCTCCTAGCAGTTCATTAATTTTAGTTGATTTTGACATTTTTGGGGCTGTCTTTTTTTGACATTAGTTTTTAATAATAATTTACAGGCTTTTCTTGATCGGAAATTTGTTCTCTCATTCGGTCTTTCTCTCTTCCTCTATTTATTTCTGTCTGAAGTTTTCCAGTTGACTAAACATCACTCTGCCTGGGCCCTCAGGCCAGCATATGTGTTGGAAGTATGTTGCTCCCATGCTACAGAGTAAGTATGACTATTTCAAATCCAGATACTTGAATTACGTAGTGGGAGTTTTGACACTGGCCTCAGATGCGAGGTTGAGTTTCCTTCTCCCTTTTCTTAGATATCCAGTTCAAACTTTATAGGCCTTAGTCTCAGTCAGTGATCTGTTACAGCTCTAGTCAGTTTATTCTCTAATTTTGGGATGCCCTATTTTAGTCCTTGATTTTAAGCATGACCTTTCTTCTAGTTCTTTCACTTTTGAACCTCATTCCGCAACTAACAGATCCACTACTCTGCAGGTCACATCATCTGCCCAATTTACTGCTTTATATTTCTCTTCCGATTCATATTGACAGTGAGATTTATTTTGCTTTTTAATGTGACTATGTCATTTTAATTTTGTCTCTTTCGGTACATACTTAGTCAGAGGAAACTTTCAAAAGGAGAATCAGATGTATAGAGGGATAATATTCAGTTGAGTTGGTAGAAATAAAATGAGTTAATAAAACTAGAAAAGACAGTACATGTTAATGGGATCTAATGAACAGACAGAACAGAAGCCAGCAGAACTAGGAGAATATTTTTCATTCTTGTGATATAAAGAGCAAAGAGAGGTAAGATCTCAGGAGGAGTTGACTGAGATAAGTCTTCAGAATTGACCATCCAGCATTCTTGGATGTCTTGACAAAATGATTTCTATTTTTTGATAGTTACATTATAAGGAGGAAATTGCACAACAATAAAGCATATAGCAATTATGGATGGAGAAACATGACGTAGAAGTGGAGCATGAGGTGAACAAGAAAAGAATATGGGTTATTAATAGTCTTATCGTATACTGGTGCTGCATGTTTTATACATTCTGTGTACAGGACCAACTCTTGTGTCCCCCAATGATGTTCTCGAGTCAGTGTGGACTGCTGGTTTTCAACTGACTTCACAACCAAACCACTAGTGACCTTTTAAAAAATATTAATGCCCAAGCCTCACTTCTAGAGATTCTTGTTTAATTGTTCTACTGTAGGGCCTGGGCATATAATATTTTTTTAAAGTATCTCAGATTCTTTTAATATGTGACCAGGATTGAAACACTTCCCAGAGATATTGAATAGATAAACTTCATGTAGTTGTACATTTATATTGTCAGATAGAGAAATTGTAGAAATCCATTCTTGATGAGCTGTGTAATGTGGCTTACATATTAGTTTCCTAGTGATGCTATAACAAATCACCACAAATTAAGTGTTATAAAACACCACAAATTTTTTTTTCTTTTTTTTTTTTAATTTATTGGGGTGACGTTAGTAAAATTACATAGATTTCAGGTGTACATTTCTGTATTACACCATCTATAAGTCCCATTGTGTGTTCACCACCCAGAGTCAGTTCTCCTTCCATCACCATATATTTGATCCCCCTTACCCTCATCTCCCATCCCCCTCCCCCCTTACCCTCTGGTAACCACTAAACTATTGTCTGTGTCTATGAGTTTTTGCTTCTCATTTGTTTGTCTCGTTCTTTTGTTGTTTTTGGTTTATATACCACATATCAGTGAAATCATATGGTTCTCTGCTTTTTCTGTCTGACTTATTTCGCTTAGCATCATACTCTCAAGATCCATCCATGTTGTCACAAATGTTCCTATATCATCTTTTCTTACTGCCGAATAGTATTCCATTGTGTATATATGCCACAACTTCTTTATCCATTCATCTATCGAAGGACATTTTGGTTGTTTCCATGTCTTGGCCACAGCAAACAAAGCTGCAATGAACATTGGAGCACACGTGTTTTATGTATAAATGTTTTCAGATTTTTGGGGTAGATACCCAGGAGAGGGATTGCTGGGTCATATGGTAATTCTATTCATAATTTTTTGAGGAACCTCCACACTGCCTTCCATAACGGCTGCACCAGTGTGCATTCCCACCAACAGTGTATGAGGGTTCCTTTTTCTCCACAGCCTCTCCAACACTTGTTACTATTTGTCTTGTTGATGATAGCCATTCTGACTGGGGTGAGGTGACATCTCATTGTGGTTTTTATTTGCATTTCTCTGATGATTAGTGATCGACAAAAGACCCCGAATAGCCAAAGCAATCTTAAGAAAAAAGAACAATACTGGAGGTATCACACTCCCTGACTTTAGCTTGCACTACAGGGCTACAATAATCAAAACAGCATGGTATTGGCAGAAAAACAGACACATAGACCAATGGAATAGAATTGAGAACCCAAAAATAAAACCACATAAATATGGACAGATAATTTTTGACAAAGAAGCTAAAAACATACAATGGAGGAAAGACAGCCTCTTCAATAAATGGTGCTGGGAGAATTGGATAGCCACGTGCAAAAGAATGAAACTGGACTGCTATCTGTCACCATGTACCAAAATTAATTCAAAATGGATCAAAGACTAAGCATAAGACCTGACACAATAAACTGCATAGAAGAAAACATAGGAACTAAACTTATGGACTTTGGGTTCAAAGAGCATTTTATGAGTTTGACTCCAAAGGCAAGGGAAGTAAAAGCTAAAATAAACGAATGGGACTATATGAAACTTAAAAGCTTCTGCACAGCAAAAAAAAACCATCGACAAAATAAAGAGGCAACCAACTGAATGGGAGAAGATTTTTGCAAACAGTGCCTCCGATAAGGAGCTAATATCTAAAATATACAAGGAATTCATGAAACTCAACAACAAAAAAATAAACAACCAAATGAAAAATGGTTTGACGACCTAAAGAGACATTTCTCCAAAGAGGACATACAAATGGCAAACAGACATATGAAAAAATGCTCAATATCACTAATCAGCAGAGAAATGCAAATAAAAACACCACAAATTTATATTATACTTCTGGAGGTCAGAAGTCCAACGTGGGTCTTACTGAGCTAAAATTAAGGTGTCAACAGGTCTGTGTCCCACCAGGATGTTCTAATGGAGAATTTAGTTTCCTGACTCTTCTAACTTCTAAGGGCCACCTGAATTCCTTGGCCCTTCCATTCTTTTTCAAAAGCCAGCAGAGTAGCATCTTCAAATCTCTCCCTCTGACTCTAACTCTCCTGCTTCCCTCTTATAAGCAAATCCCTCTTGTGATTACATTACAACCATGAGATAATCCAGGATAATCTTCCTATTGCAATATTCTTAATTTAGTCACATTTTAAAATTACATTTTGCCATGTAAGGTAACATATTCATAGATTCTGGGGTATAGAACATGAACATCTTTAGGAGGAGTACATCATTCTCCCTATCAGAGTTCAGAATAGGAGCTATTGTAGCAACTTGATGATTAGATCACTTTTCATTCTTGAAGTCCAGGGAGAGCAGACTTTTTTTAGAGGGGTCTAGGAAGCAGATCATGGAATCATATTGTGAAGAATTGCTCTATAGTTTCAATAGAAAGAAGTAATTCAAAACATGAACTGATACTGCTGTGGGGTGAAATTTGATGCATCACTTTCAATAACATCATTTTGTTCCCCACTTTCTCAGATGAAAATCTTAGCTCCTCTTCCTCTACCTTGTCTCTCAGTTTCCATATCCTACCTTGTATCTATTACTCTTGCCTCTTTGCCTTGTTAATGGTGTTAACATTTACATTCTGTTCTACAACCAAAAGCTGTCTTCTAAACTCTGGTCATGGATTGACTCTACAAATCGGAAAACACCATGAAGCATAACATTATTATCGTTATGTAAAGATTTTTTACTGCTGAGACAATTAGTATGCTAGAAATACAATCTTTTCTCTCTTGCTCAATGTTATGATCTCTGGATGACTTCATGGAAAATGTTCCGAACTTCAACACGAACAACAACAACAAAAATGGATTTTTTTTTCTTATGGATTTAAATTATCATATTTTCAGTTGTCTCATACTTTGGTCACAATTTTCTTGAAAATAACTTTCTTCCTAGAGCTTATTTCCTTCTTTAAAAAATACTATTTGGTTTGTTGTTGTTGTTGTTGTTGTTTTTCTTGGTAGCCATAGTTTTTTCAGGTTTTCAGTAAAACCATCTAATTTATTGATTCTCCCCCTTTTTCCTATGAAACCTCTTCTCAAAGAATTCTATCCTCCGGCTCCAATCTTGATTGATTATTAGTGGGATTGTATATAATTGTCATTCTCAAAGCTGCCTTCTCTGCTGAACTGAGTTAAAACACATACTCCTGGATTGATCCGGTCTCTTCCTTATTCTTAAGACACTTTTATTTTGCTGCAGTATATCTTTAAGTAACATTCTTTGGAAGGGATGCAAGTAAAGTACACTTTCTGAATTCTTGCATGTATGAAAGTGTCTTTATGTTGTCCTCGTGTAATAAAAAGCTTAATTGGTTATACAGCTGTATATTACATATATATATAGATATAGATATAGATATGTATGTATATTTAGAACTATGAGCATGTAGGTCTTCTAGAATCTACTTGGATAATTCATGTTCTTTCTGTGTTTTCCTCCTGGAAGATTTTAGGATCTTCTATTTATTTCTTAATATTTCAAAGTTATATGTTCATATGTGGATTGGATTTTTAAAATTAATTCCACTGGACAATCAGTTACTTTTAATCAGGAAACTTATCCTTTACCAGCTTTGGAACATTCTCCTCTTTTTTTTTTCCTTTGATAATATCCCTCTTTCTACTTTTACTTTTCTGTTTTTTGGAGGATTTTTTTCTGAACACTTATTAGTGGAATGCTGAACCTCCTGGGTTGCTGTCTTCTTTCTTATTCATTTTCTATAATTTTTGCCCTTCTGTTTTTCTTTGGAAATATCTTTGTGTTTATCTTCAAATATTACAATTTTTAAAATAAATTGCTAATCAGTACATCTTTATTTTTATTCTCTAATTATCTCCCTTTTGTTATGTCTTGGGTTTTGTACTTGTTTCATGGATGCCATATTTTTTCAAATTTCTTTGAGAATGTTATATGTGCTATTCAAGATTCCACTTTGTGATAAGTATGGATCTTGCATCACGGTGTAAATGAGAGCTCTCTGTCTTCATAGAGATGGTTTATAATGACAAACCAAAAGCAAACAAACAAACAAACAAACAAATAGAGAAAACAAGATGCTAACTCATGAGTGTGCTTAATGCCACAGCTGGGTTCGATTCTGGCACAAGCTTTTCACCTCTCTAGGACCAGTAGCGAATAGTTGGGTATTGGCAGCTAGGCTGTGGGGCACATTGTGAGTAGTGCTGCATCGGTGTATTTTAAACCCCTTCTTCTTGCCTGAATAATCTCTTTCCTCCTGTATCCATTTTACCTTTTTTCTCAGACTCTCCCTTTGATGTTATCAGTATGCATCTTCCCAGTGATGCTTCACACGTAAGATTGAAGAACTTGGTAGCTACTGTGGGTTACCTGTGTCATAAGGTCCATAGGATTGTTTTTCCATAAATCTTACATCTGAGTGAGAATTCCAATTAGGAGATCCGTATGATAGGGGGCAGAGCAGGCTATCTCAGATAGACCCGACTCTTTTAGGAATCTCTTGAGTTCAGGAATGAGAAGATCTTCAGTGCCTCCAAAAACTTTGTTGTCAACAGACATTTTAGGCCATGTCTTTAGAGAAGACCTATCTGTTTTCTACTTGCAGGTAATTTTGGCAACCTATAGAGCTACAGCTGCATTTGGCCTTGATAAAAAATTTTAAATTTATTCCTCTGTTTTCATCCCTGAGTCTCAAACTAGCTTTCCCCATCGGGTGCTACTTCTGGGTCCACGGTTTCCCAATAATTTCACTGAGACAAAACTGGCTTCAAACTTCTCTGTAGCTCTGTTATAGTGTGTTCGAGGCTACAGCTTCCCCATTTTATCCATTCACCCAAGTTCACCTGCTTTCTGTTTTTCAGAAATTTCTTGAAATCTCTTATTTATTTGAGTCACCATTCAAAATTTCTTCTCCATTAAGAGATTATTTCTTTTTATACTTCTGTGCATTTATTCAGGTAGGAGGCGGTCCTGAGACACATGCATGTTTACCTAGGGTTATTGTACACTGAAAGTTTATTAATGTGACTTAAAGCCAATAATGAAAGAAATCAAACATGAAAAACAACCTATGTGACTATTTAATATGTGACTGCATTGATCAATAATATCTCTAATTTAATAAAAATGTAATCTTTTATTTGGGGAAGGGTAAAACTGACCATACATAAGAATAATTTGGTTTTTTTCAGTGGTGATGATGATTATGTAAAAATCTACCTGAGCTCTTTTGCTTGTCTTCCTTCTGACCAGAGGCACAGATTTTCTGAGTCAGCTGGAGGATGTCTTATCACAAAAGAGGCAAAATGATGTATCAGACCATGGGGGATGGAACTGTTTACTTTGTTGTCACTGCCTCCAGAGCTCACTATTGAACTAGGCAGTGACAAATTAAGCATAACTAGATTAAGTAAGAGAATTTGTCTTGTTTTTCATGCTACCTATTCTCTGCATTGGAGTCTATTTTCAAGCACATTTAACATAATTGTAAGGAGCAGTGGATTTTGAATAAAGCAGATTTGTGTTTAAATCCCTCCAGTAGATACCATAGGTATAATCTTGGATGAATTATGTAACATCTCTGAGTCTCAGTTTTCTCATCTGACATGTAAAATGTATATAGAACCCATTTCACAGGGTTCTTGGAAGGAGTTACTCATAGTAACTTTTTACATAGCATGCCATCAAAACTGTTCAATATTTTAATAAGAATATATTTTCAGTATTTCAAAAATGGTCAATAAGTGAAATGGAATAAAATTGGACTATTCCCTTTATATATCTAGAGTTAAGGATTCTGTTCAAATGTATATGTCCTTCCCAGGATCAGATTTGTTTTTATACACACTCACACACACACACACAGTTTATAAACTGCTTACAAAGTAATTTGGCTTTCAACATTTTGCAATATGTTATTTTTTTCAAAATTTATGAAAAGCAAATTTTGAAAGAATGTGAAACTATGGTCTTTTTTGAAAATCCAGGGGACAATACATTCTTTGATTTGCACAGAGTAGTTAGGATGGAAAAAAGACAAATTTTCTCCCTTAATCCAGTTATATTTAATTTGTTGCTGGCTAGTTCTATAGTGAGCTCAAATAGTGACAACAAAGTAAATAGTTCTATATTTTATATATAATATGCATTTTCAGATAATTTGTGAGCTCAGTTTCATAACACATACGCAATGGAGCTTATAAATTATTTAAAACACAGCATGGCAAGCATAGGGAGCTGATTCCATTCATTATAACTCCCTAAAAGAAAAGTAGGCATTTCCAAACTTGTAGGTATCTGACAAAGCAAGAATCCCTTCCTCAGACTATACACACCCAGCTATCTTATCTTTCCCTTTCCCTACTTTTTTGAGAGGAAACCTACTGTCTAGGTTGGGAATGTGTCTACACCATACATCTCTTCCTTTCAGGAGACTGGACATGCAACCTCCTCATCTTTCCCTCTCAGAGACCACTTATAACTTATCAATTTTCCTTCAGGAAACCTTTGGCAGTTGTTGTAGTCACTGCCATCGATGTTTCCTTTCCCTCCAAAACACAATACTCGCCTTCTCCCTCTTCTATCTCCTGCAGTTACCTCAGAATAATCCTGGGCTCCCTTAGCAATTCCTCTCCATATGTGAATACAGAGGGGAACAATGGCCTCAGTTATGGCTCATAAGCTCTCATGATACACCTGTAATATAGAGCAAAGGAGTGTCTCCAATCATGAAGTGAAATTGGACACAATCACAAGCCAGCACTGGGCACCGCTAGAGCTCTAGAGCTCGAGTGAGCCCAGGAGTCCCCTTCAGAATTTCCACAAGAGTCTCCACCTACATCCTCATCCTTGTCTAATTAAACCTGCTTTCCTCAAGCACCAGCATTTCCAAAATAGTCCTTTTCAATTTTATTATTTTCCTGTGTTGTTTGATTAGTAGTATGAAAACACCCATAATTTTTATGTTTTCTCTAAAAATGTTAAACAATGTTTCAACAACATCGTGCCTCTGGGAGGGGAGGGGCTAAGATGTTGGCCTGAGCTCCAAATCATCATTATGAAACTGTTGCTGCAGGAAAATGCATTCTGAGTTCCACACAAGTGACTTACAAATGAACTTTCAGAATATAACCCATACCAAATGAGGAGACTGTCTATACCCATTGTTTGAAAACCATTGCAGCTCCAGTCTATTAAGCATCAAAAAGCCTGCAACTTCACATGGAAATAAATCAAATTGTTCTCCAGCCTAAAACAATTTTGCAGTAGGTATCTGCTCAATTTTGGGAATTTGTTTATTTTCCTTCGCCTGGCATAAATTGTTATTCAAACTGGTCACCTAAACCTGAAGACCAAATAAATACTAATAAAAATAGTGAGAAGCCACACAGAGAATATAAAAACAGCCAACTTTAGGAAGGTCTATAATGAAAAATAAACATATATATGAAACATTTTTATAATTATGAAATGTCTGAAGACATTTTAAAAAATCAGAAAATAAAAGCAGTCCTAAGAAATTAGAAAAACTTTTACTGACCATAAGTAAGACATTGTGTCTTATTAATAAAGGTTTCTTAAAAGAAACCTGTGACAGTAACGGTTAATGACATGTTTCTTGTTTTCCAGCCAGGATTCAGAAGCACAAAGACTTTTTTTTAAAGGTGAAAAGTATTTTTTTTTCAGTGTTTTGCCACTAATATAAGCACACCTATTTTACCAACTGATTAAATCACAGTAGCAATACCTATCTGAAACATTTTGGATACATTCTGATCCAGAAAAAATAAAATCTGGGAACCATTATTATTTATAACTTGAGCATCATGTTGGAAAATGTCACTTGAAACTTGCTTGAATTATATTTCCTATGTGAAAATGAAACGGCCACATGAGTTACTCTAAATCTATATGGTGTGTGTCTATGTCAGCACTCACAGAGATAGGAAAAATTTGTTTCCTTCTCTTTCCATATGTAAAAAGCAGTAACCTTGCTGATTTTTTTTTTTAAATCCTGGAAGAAATGACATCCTCCACCCACCCCAAATACACACACATAAAATTATGTTGCTGGCCTCAAAGGTCAATGAACACACGGATGCAGAAAGGCGTGGATGACTACAGGGAACTGGCTCTTTCTTACTGTAAGAAGGGCTTGCATATTTCGGCAGGAGAAATTTGCACAAGAGCATATTCTTCTGCAGGTAATAGTAAGCAAATTCCTTAGGTTCAAAGGGGGAATTCAGGGAAAATACAGACGAACAGAACAACGCTGTCTAGCAAGGCTTACCTGGCAGTGCTGGTAGTGCTGTTTGTGTTTGGTGTCAGACCTATACAATTGCTTGTGCCACCTGCCTGCTCCTCAAACACTTCCACTGGAGATAAGCTTCCTTGGCTTCAGGTGTGAATCCTGCAGTGGCTGATAGATACAATGTGGTGAGGTGTCACCGGATGTGGGAGAGATAAATGTCAGTTTGATTGTGACAGAAGGAGGATGTCAGTGGAGAACTTTGTCACTTTGAAGCGTATTGATGAAGATGGAGTTGAGAAAGTGAAAAACTTTCTTTTTCCCTCATGGATGGAGTTCCTTATGAAATGGGCTTCCATTTATGATGATGGTGTTGTTTTAAATCTGTCTAAATATGAATGAACAGGAAGGCCCAAGTTCCATTTCATTTTTAAAATGGTTTTCTGTACAGTTTTTTTTTTTAATTAAAATTTTTTGGGGTGACAATAGTTAGTAACATTATGTAGGTTTCAAGTGTACAATTCTGTGACACATCATCTATATATCACATTATGTGTTCACCACCCAGAGTCAGTTCTCCTTCCATCACCATACACAGTTTTAAGTTGTACATACTATTTGGAGGTTTGCGGGGGCCTAGCTTTCCATTCCTTTTGCTTTTAAGTCAGGTAGGGAAATCAGTTACATGATCTCACATATGAAGAAAAGTGAAAAAGCACAAAAATGAAACATCATAACTCTGGGTTTGCATACTTTTCAACAGTCACATCAACTTTCTGATCTCCCAGTTCCTCACTTGGCAATAGAGGAGGTAATAATAGATCCTTACTTACCTCATTGGGTTTTTGTAAAGATAAAATAAGATAATTTATATGAAAGCCATTTGTAAACTTTTAGCACTAATAGAATTAATTGACTTTTCCAAACGGATTGCCAAAAAGCTCAAAATAGTTTCTCAGAATTTTGATGTAGAGCAATGTTGAGTGAGTCAAGCATTTTTGTAAATGAATCTTCCGAGGCAGATGTGATCTAAACATTAAAATCGAACTCCCTTCAAATCCTACTTTGACAATAAAGATAACATATACATAATGATCCATGTATTCCAAATCACAAGAATGAAAAGAAAAGAAAGAAAATTCCCTTTACAAATACAGATGTGAGTTCCCTCTCCTACTTCAGGACTGTAATTGTTTATTTCACAGTTAACATTTTCTCGTGCAGAAACTCATTGCTCCATACTGGTATTTTATTTAGTGAGAATTAGTTAAATGAAAAAGAATGGAACATGATGCTCACCTTCCTTTCATGAAATAAATTCTATCTCAAAGTGTTGAAAGATGAGGAACTGGCTTTGTCCTCGTCCCTAAGAGGATGTGAGCATTTACAAAGCAAAGGTGCAAAATATATTTGCACATTTCTGCAAATATATTTAGCCAGTAAACTAGCAAAGGTAATCTATTTAGGACGAGCAGGCATGGTGATGAATTTCAGAGTCAGAGAAAGAAAAATATAATAAGTAAATTTCTAAACTGGTTCAGTACATGGGCATTTGTACTGGATATTCCTAAATTCCAGAGGTATCCCTTTTTAATCATCTCATAACAAGAATCCAGGAAGAGAAGATCTTTAACTTGAAAAAACCAGAGAGGAAATTAGAGATGGAGGACAAGCCTGAAATTAGTATTATTTAAAGAGTGGCATTGGCACTTACAACATGAATATAAGTAATTAGTTTAACATTGTGTCTCCTCCTGACAGTTTTCCTTTTTGATGTAATCAGCCCATTTCCTTCACTGTCCTAACTCATCTCAGGCTTCATTAGAACCACAAAGCACAAACTGCTGGGATATCTTTTCTTCCGGTACAGCTCTTACTATTCAGTGGCTTTAGTCTGCCTGCAGAATCCAAGCGTATTTCAACCCTGGTGGCTCAAAAAGAGCAAGCTCCTGTTTTATTTGTTCACCTTCTGAGCCCTACATGATTCTGATTACATTGCAGATGGCTTGAAGTTGTCAGGGATAAATATGAGGGTTAAAAAAAAAGCATTTGTTACTGGGACTGGACAAGAGAAAGACGGAGACTGAAAGCTTCTTTGTTAGACTATTGCTTAAGCTTCTTTACACTGTATCTGAATTGTGTCTAGCTTTTGGGTACATAGGTGAACTCTTTCCCTCTCTATGTTTGATTTGTTTTAGTTTGTGTCATTTCTCTTGATACGGAAAATTTGTGTCCTGAAGAAGTGCTTTCACCTGCTAGTAAGGTAAAATACATTGTGCACTGTTTTGCCAAAAGAGGGCAATGTTGCTGTTCAGAATTTCCTCATTCTGTTCCTGGGACCTGGTTTCCAGAACAGTAAATAATCGTCGCTGTCTCTTCCCTTTCGCCATAGACAAGTTTTCACATGTCTATGCGCTCTGTAGTTAATCAGGACTTTGTAACTATCTGTCCTACCTATTAACTGCATCCACTCCCAAATTGTTTAAAGGTTAACACATTTCACTCCATGCATGACTGGTACACACGAGCAAAGTGCTGTCTCTGAAATTCTAAATTCTTCTTTTCCATTTGCCAATGATAGGCAGCAGGAAAAATAACCTGCTTTAGGAAATACTGAAAGGTATTTTCACTATGTCCCTATTCTCAAACATTCAATCAGTGTGTCATCCAATTATGGTCTTCATAGGTAACCAAACTGAAAATAAAAAGGAGGAAAAAAATACATGTTCATTTTCAGTGAATTGACTTCAGAATTGGCCAACATCTTATTAGTTAAACATGATTCAAAATTAACACCAGAATGTTGACAATAATCTTGATAATTGGCACTTCATTTTTCTTATGGAGAGTGGAGAAGACTTTGCAGGGTATGATTTGAAATTATTTAATCCACTGTGAATTCAGGCCTTTATGTAAGAGTTGTTTTCTTTAGGAGACTCTAAATTAATGATCTTCC
This sequence comes from Rhinolophus ferrumequinum, assembly GCF_004115265.2. Taxonomy (NCBI): domain Eukaryota; kingdom Metazoa; phylum Chordata; class Mammalia; order Chiroptera; family Rhinolophidae; genus Rhinolophus; species Rhinolophus ferrumequinum. Next base: position 64,759,506 of record NC_046291.1, read on the forward strand.
TTTTCTTTAATAAGATGTTGCATTTTTTTCCCTCAGCAACGTATTATACTTTAATAGGTTATTTTCACTTACTTTTCATTCCTATAAAAATCATAGTTTAGTTGTTTTCTGGAAGCATAATTTACATTTTCAATGGAATGTTTTGTTTGAGTAGAAAAATTCCTGGAATTTTCTTTTTGTCAAAGAAACATTCTCAGTCTATATCAACATGCTTGTTCGTGCTTTTGCTCTCTGAAGCAATTGGCAGTATAGCTGGACTAACATAGACTGCTACCAAAAGTAACTGCTCTTGCATTTAATAAATCCACTAGCGCATTTTTCTTACTAATATGTGTGTGCATTTACTGTACACACACACACACACACACACACACACACTTCTGTTTCTGTCTTTTGTGTTTTTTTTTTTTAATAGTCCAGAGTCATATTTAAGGTTCATTAGAGGGAAATAATTGTAGACATTTTTCTTGAGCATTAAATGTTACTGATATCATTTCCTAGAAACTGCAACTAGGTGTTTTATCAGAACCAACAGTCTGAAAATGTGAAAATCGCAGTTACTAAAATTAAAAATACATTAAAAGAAAGAAGAATTGGGTTATTGAGTGGTAGATTTTGGGAGCAAGGGACAGTCTTAGATGGGCCTCTTGGTTTTTTTCAGTCTCCGAAGTACCCGATCTTCTCATATTTAACTGGGCTTGAAAGATTTAAGTAGAATCTACTATCTCGGTGACATCAATAAAACCCATAGAAAGCTGTGTCTGCTGTCGGTGACTCCAGGAAATCCTTATTTAACATTGACTTAGTTTACTGTGGCTCGGCTTTTTTCATTTCTTCTGAGTTAAAACCCGCCATCTCATTTCTGCTTCCTTCGCCTACACCTGTCAGTATATGTACATGAGAAAGTCTATGTTATTAAAAGAATAATAACCATATTGCAGGTTTCTGAACCTAAGATTGTCTTTTCTTTCTCAAATATTCATTAAAAAATATAGATTGTGTTTTATTGAAAGTGCTCTTTAATGAATAGTATTCCTGTTTGCGTACATGAAGGAGCTTCCAGTGCAATTCCCTGACAGTAATTGTGGCCTGAATTGAGAACATACAGTGACGGAGTGCAGTTAATGGCCACCCTGTGGATTGAGTGCTCCACTTTTGTCATATCTGGCTACTTTTTAAAATGCAGAAATTAGTTAGGCTAGTAAAGAGTTAATTAGGTTCTTGTGTCAGGAAACCCTCAATGAGCAGTCAGAGAGAGGAATTCTTTGTCTGTAATGCAAAACAGAAATTTCAAAGCCCCTGACAGATGATAATACATAAATAGTAGCTGAGCATCTATGTTGTGTGTGTGTGTGTGTGTGTGTGTGTGTGTGTGTGTGTGTGTGCCGTGTGTAATGTGAGAATAAGGTAAAACCCTCCAGAAAGTCAGCCCACAATATTAAGAAGCATTAAATGAGTCAGTGGCACCTTTGCATTTCCATACAGCTAAAATAAACAAACAGGACAAAACACATTTCCAGCCGTACTTCATCTTTCTATTTCTCTACTTTGGTTTCCTTTCCTAACATGTAAAAAAGCATGCCCAATTTAAGAAATGGGTTCTTTGTGTGAATATGGTCCTCTCCATAAAGTCCAGTCAAAACAGTCACATTCATAAATGGGTAAAGATGAAAGAGATCAGGTTTGCAAAGACAAAGTAAATGCTGATATGTTGTAAGATTTAAGAACTAAGACGCTATGTAATTAAATAATTAAATCTTCTAATTTGTTAGAACTTGAGGAAAAGAGTAGTTTAAAAAATGTGTATGTCATACACACACACACACACACATACACACACACACACATACACACACACACACACACTCATAGTGAGCTGGATAACATCTTTGCCACAGGGAATTTGCTCTGAAAAGCAAAAGCTAACATAAGTAAGAACAGATATTTCCTCAATCTATCCAGGCTTTTGTGAAAAGGAAGATAATATGTTATTCTCAAAAGTCTTCTTGGAAAGGGAGAAAATCCTTTAAAGGTGGAGCATTTGATAAAATTCCTCAGCTAATATTTAGGGTCCCATACCGAGGATGAGAGTGCGTCAATCAACCAGCATTGCTCCATCTCACCTCTACCTCTCCAGAAACACACTGCTATAGATAGTTCCGCTTCCTGAAACTGTCCACGTCGTGTTTGGTGACCAAAAATTTACACCTCCTTTGTTGTAAATATTGGTTTTTACAAAACAGTGATGTCCAGTAGGATATTTTGAAAAATCAGAATCTGAGGTTGCATCAATAACCCTGTCATTATAACTACGTGAAAAACTCTGTCAAATAAATAATTATCTTTTAATATGTTCCAAATAACTATTTGATTTTTCCTCGCAATTGATTTTCTTTTCATTTTGGAATTGACTGCTTTGGTCGGACAGAGTCTCAGTTGTCATATTTGATTCAAAGGCTGATCTCAGCAATGGCACAACTTTTCTTCCACATGCAGCACATATAGCCCTCATATTCAGGTATGAACTGATAAGTCCCAGGGTCATGAAAAATTTTTATTGTGATGAAAAGCATTTTGTTTAACATTTCAAATTTTTTTCAAGCAGTGTTTTCTTCATATCTTATTGTGCAATTTTATTTTGGATAAGTGAGTTTAATAATTAAACCAACTGATTAAAAGAAACATATTTAGCATGGTAGAATCAGTGTAGAGACAATTCAATTGTGTGCTCATACATTATATGCATGATGTCCAGCTAAATTCTGATCCTCTCATCCACAGGGTTGAGAGTGAACCAGAAAGAAGATCACATTAGTATGTTCATGGCAGTCATGCTAAAAACCTGAAAAGTTTGATTTGGATCTGTAGCTGAATCAATTGTGACACCTAAATATTTGTTGTATTGAAAATGAAGAGATATATGAAATAATTTATAAGGGTACCCCTATAAAATTGCCATGTGGTGGTCAAAGTAGTGCTTCCCAAATTCAGAGCAGTACATAGCATGCAGGTAGATGTCAACATTATCTACACATTTTAAAGTATTGATTGTAATGCAAGTGTTAAGTGAGATGTGAACACTTTGAAAATGTAATTGTGACAAGTTTCAAAGGAGTAAGGACTGTTAATGCCAATGTTTCCATCTTTGATCCATGCAATAGATATTTGCATGTCTTAGAATTCATTTGAGGCAATAGTATTTTTAGGACTGAAACATGTATATTTATACTGTTTGATATATTAGGCAGTTGAGGTGAAATGATTATGAAGAAAAGAGAATATTCCATTTTACAAACCAATACAACTTGTGACTTTCCAGAGTAAGACAAGTCACAAGCAAAAGGTATATTCCTCATGATTTAGAAGGTAAAATTTCAAAAAGATGATGCAATATAAGGAGAAAAAATCTGAGTGTACACACACACACACACACACACACACACGACAAATAAGTTCACATACTCATCCTAAAAAAGGTGCTACATACCTCATTGTTGAATATCACTATGGTCATCTTGGAAGTACTCCCCTTGGGAAGCTATGCTCCAATGCCAGTGCCTAGTCCACCCTTCAAAGAAATTTTGGAACTCTTTATCTGGAATGGCCTTCAGAGCCATCTTTGTATTAACCTTGATGTCCTGAATGTAATCAAAATGTCTTCCTTTCAATATTTCCTTTATGTTCAGGTAAAGAAAAAAGTCATTGTGGGCCAGATCAGGTGAGTAGGAAGGGTGTTCCAATACAATAATTTGTTTACTGGCTAAAAGCTCCCTCACAGACAGTACCGCGTTAGCTGGTGATCTGAAAGTCCTCTGTCCAGAACATTTGCATCATAAGCAATAATAATATGTTAGCTGCTAGAGCCAATGGTGCCATTTTTCTAAAGATAATACTCAGATATCATCTCCAAGTTAATTTCTAGAAGTAAGCTTCTATGTTATAGTTACCTAGAAATTCACTCTTCAGGATTCTGAACACATATCCCAAAGAATATCTGTGTATTTGGACATTAAAAATTATTGATAAAAGCCAGAATGACATTTTAACATATGTGTTCCCAGAATATGGGTACATCAATATCTGATACTACTGAATTAAATGAGGAAATTGTAACTAAAAGTATGCAAACCTGATTATCTTTATTACTAGCCATATATTAATGAGCACAATAACATGGTTCCCATTTTCTAAATCTGTTAGCTTGTGTGATAATTTCCTGGCTCAACTTGGAGTTATGCTGAAGAGTACAAACTGAAAATTAAGTCCTGAGTTCCTGCATTAGGCCATCATTTAAGCATAAATACAATATTTTAAAAATTTTAGTAAAAAGAGGAATATTCAAGAGTTCTGAGTGCATAATTGAGGGTCAGGTCTGCTATGTCCTAATCTTTTCTTGCTACTGCCTTGTTGTGTGACTTCAGGTGTTCTCTCATGTTTTCTGTGTTATTAGATATATAAACAAAGCTTAACCAATGCTTGGGTGTAACACACTGCAACATCTCTGGATAAAAGTTAGGAGATGGATATTCAAGATGGCAGAGTAAACACTGTGCCTGTTTCCTTCTGTGAAAACATTAAACTTACAACTAACTTATAGAATAATCAACCTGGAGAACGCTCTGAAGTCTAGTTGAACTGAAGTTTAATGACTAAAGATATAAAGAAGAATCCACATTGAGACTGGTAGGTGGGGAGGAGATACAAGAATGAGTGGACCGTCACTTGTATGTGGCATGGCAATTGAAGTCAGGAGGGATATCAAAGCCACAGGGGTTCCCCTCAGAGGAACAAGGGACCCTAGCCCAACACCGGGCTCCCCAGCCCAGAATACTAGTGCCAGAAAGAAGAGCCCACACAACATCTGGCTGTGAGAAACAGTAGGGATTCTGACTATCCGGGTGAGATGGAAGGCTGCAGGGAAACAAAGACTTTCTCTTAAAGGATCTTTGCACAGATTCACTCACTCACAGGCACTCAGCCTGAGCTCCTGCAGAGGGATGGTGACTCAGGGGGTGTCGGAGGCATACAGGGGGCAGACTGAAGTTTGAGGCTGTGGAGCAACCGCTGGCGAATAGTCACCATTTGCTCTGTATGGGGTCTTTCTCCCATGCAGCTGGCAGGCAAGCACAACCTTTCCTGTGTTGAGCCCGCCCCCATAGGTCAAATCAGAATCTGAATTAGTCTGGAGAGCTCTGCTGCTCCACCCAGCTGACTCACTGGGAATCCGCCCTACCCAACTCCCCCAACACCCAAGTCACTTTCTCAGTGAGCAGCCAGCCAAGCCTCCATTGCACTCTTTCTTGGAAAGCTATCAGAGTCTAACAGGCCCCAGGAAGGTGGCGACTGGCCTTGGTATGCTTTGAGAATTTTGCTGAGTAGCTCCAGGTTCAGCGCTGGCAACAACCCAGAATCCACATTAATCTGATGACCACATCTCTTCCACTCTAGTGACTCCCTGAGACCCTGTCTCACCCAACTTATATACTACACTAGGCTTTATCAGTGGCTGAACCTTAAGGAAACTAGTAGGTGGCAGCAGGCTTTGGGGTGTCCTGGCTTTTGTGGAGCTACCCTTGGCCTGGTACTGCTGGCAGCTGTCCTCAGTTTGGAATGTGGCCTCTCCCATGCATATCCAGGTTTAGCACAGGCAGCAAACAACCACGGATCACTTTGTAGCTCCGACCAGGTAGTCACTGGCCAGTCACAGGCAGTGGGTAACCTAAGGCTGCATCAGAGCCCCTCCCAAGAGGCCCCAGAATCAACATGCTTGGAGGTTGGCTTCAGCCCACAGCAGAGCTCCGCTCAATTAGCCCCACAAGCAGCATACAAAAAGAGAAGTCTCAGTAGGTACCAGAGCTCAATGGAACAAATCCCACTTAATGGGTTAAGCCCCCTGCACAACAGCCTATAAGCTGTGGAGATGACCAAACCCCACAGCTGGTCATCCTGAGGGGCATCACACCCACTCATGTACCAATAGCAGTTAAGGCTCAACTATAACAGGAGGGCACACCCAACCCACACAAGGGACACTCCTGGAGCACACTGACCAAGTAACCCGGGAGACTGTGCCAGAGCCCCACAGGGCACCTACTACATAGGGCTACCTGTCCAAGACTAGGAGACATAGCAGATCTACCTAATACACAGAAACAAACAGAGAGGCAGCCAAAATGAGGAAACAAAGAAATGTGCCCAAATGAAAGAACAGCAGAAAACTCTAGGAAAAGTACTAAACAAAACGGAGACAACCAATCTACCAGAGACAGAGTTCAAAATAATGGTTATAAGGATACTCAAGGAACTTAATGAGAACTTCAACAAAGAGATAGTGAACATCAAAAAGGACATAGAAACCATAAAAAAGAACCAGTAAGAAGTGAAGAATACAATAACTGAAATGAAGAAGGCACTAAAAGGAATCACTAGCAGACTAGATGAAGCAGAGATCAAATCAGCCATTTGGAAGACAAGGTAGCAGAAAACACCAATCAGAACAGCAAAAAGAAAGAAAGAATAAAAAACAGTCCAAAATATGAGGACAGTTTTAAGAGACCTCTGGGACAACATCAAGCATAACAACAATCTCATCATAGCACTACCAGAAGGAGAAGAGAGAAAGCAAGGGATTGAGAACCTATTTGAAGAAATAATGAATGAAAACTTTCTTAACCTGGCAAAGGAAATAGACATACAAGTTCAGGAAGTACAGAGAGTCCCAAACAAGATGAACCCAAACAGGCCCATATCAAGACACATCATAATTAAAAAGGCAAAGGTTAAAGACAAAGAGCAATGGAAAGGCAACTACTACTTTATAAGGGAGCTCTCATAAGATTGTCAGATGATTTCTTAGTAGAAACTTTGCAGGACAGAAGGGATTGACACAAAATATTCAATGTGATGAAAAACAAGGATCTACAACCAAGGGTACTCTACCTAGCAAGGCTATCATTTAAAATTGAAGCACAGATAAAGAGCTTCAGACAAGAGACAGCTAAAGGAGTTCATCACCACCAAAACATTATAAGAAATGATAGACGGACTTCTTTAAGATGGAGAAAAAAAAAAGATCAAACTTATGAATAATAAAATGGCAATAACTACATATCTATCAACAGTTACTTTCAATGTAAATGGATTAAATGCTCCAATGAAAAGACATGGGAGGGCTGAATGGATAAGAAAACAAAATTCTTACATATGCTGCCTACAAGAGACTCACTTCAGATTGAAAGACACATAGAGAAGGAAAATAAAAGGATGAAAAAGATATTTCATGAAAACGGAAATAAAAAAGAAAACAAAAAACAAAAAAATCTGGGATAGCAATACTTATACCAAACAAAATAGACTTTAAAACAAAGGCTATAACAAGAGAAAAAGAAGGACAATTTACCTTTGGATAAATACCATTTCTGGGTATTTATCAAAAGAAACCCAAAATGGTACTTTGAGGGGATGTGTGCATCCCTATGTTCACTGCAGCATTGTTTACAATGGCCAAGATGTAGAAGAAGCCTGGGGGTCTGTTGATGGAAGAATGGATAAAGAGGAGGTGGTACATATATACAATGGAATATTGCTATGGAAGGGAATGGGTTCTTGCCATCTGCAGCGGCATGGATGGACCTGGAGGGTATTGTGCTGAGTGGAGTGTCAGACAGAGAAAGACAGATGCAATGCGACTTTGCTTATATGTGGAATCTAAAGAATAAAATAAACAAACAAAACAGCAACAAACTCATATGTACAGAGAACTTTTTGATGGTTGCCAGATGGGAGGGGTTTAAGGCTGTGGATAAAAAAAGGGGAAGGGATTAAGACGTGCAAATCGTTGTTACAAAATAGTTATGGGGATGTAGGGTATAGCATAAGGGATATAGTCAATAATATTCTAATAACTATGTATATTGCCAGATGAGTACTAGTCCATGGGATCACTTGTTAAATGTCTAACCACTATGCTGCATACCTGAAATTAATATAAAATAATATTAAATTTCAACTGTAATTGAAAAATAAAAATAAATAAAAAAGAAACACTGTATATCGTCCTCAGCTAAGTACAAATATGAACTGCCAATTATCCAAAAATAATAATAAAAACCAGAGGACTACTCCAGTTGGAATAGAAATCAATTCCTCACAAGTTATCTTGGATAATATTTAACCTGAAATACAAGGTATATATAAAATAATTGAATTTTTAGTCAGTGTTCTGAATACACAACAATTATTAGCCATCCTGAATAGGAATATATTTATATAGTGCTTTATACTTTCCAAAATATCTTCATTTACATCATCTCAACTCTATCACATATCTCAGAATCACATAAATTGTCCCTTAAAACTTATCCATCTTGGCAGCCTAAATCACCTCCGTTGTTTCCTCAGCTTTTGAAACTGATTCCACAAGCCACAGTGAAAAATCCATCTCATAACTTTACAGGTTCAACTCATATACACGTCTATGATTTGGATTTATTTCTGAGGAAATGTGTTTCCCTAACAGTTAGGATGGAAATCAAGTCCTCAGGCAGCCACCTTGAGGAGAGTGGGGAGTATCTACCATGTTCCCTGTGCCCTGAGTTACACTATGAAGTGGGGCAGGGAAAGTGTTTGCTCTTTCTGTCTGGACCTGATTATCCTTCAGGAAAATCGACCACATTGTTATAAAGCTAACAACTTGTGTAAGGAATCAAACATTCTTATTTGCATTTCATCTGAGTGTATTAGCTGCCTTTTGCATTTCTTACCATAAAGATAGAACAAAAGTCCCAATCAAAAATGCATCATTTGGAATTCCCGTCAAGATGGTGCAGTAGGTAAACGCTGTGCTTATCTTCTCTTACGACCACATCAAAATTACAACTAAGCTATATAACAACCATCATTGAGAATCACAAAAAATCTTGCAGAAAGGAAGCCCAACAACTAAGGACGTGCAGAAGAAGCCACCTTGAGATTGGTAGGACGGGAAAGACAACAAAAGGGCTGGTCCCACACCCGCGTGTGACCATTAAAGATCGGGAGGGATATTTTGGCTGTTGGGTCCCCGCCATCCCCCAGAGGAGCGAGAGGTCCCAGCCCCACCCCAGCCCAGGGTTCCAGTGCCCAGGAGAGCAGTCACCGTAATTTCTGGTTGTAAAAACCAACGGAGATTGTGACTGAGTGAGACTGTGGGTGGCTGGCGTTCCAATTGCTCCTCTTAAAGGGACCGTGCAAGGATTTACTCTGAGCTCCAGTGCTGGGGAAGCACCTGGAAAGGCAGCAGGGACTTACGATGGGGAATTGAGTTATCTGGTTTGGGATGGGGGCAGCTTTCTCCTGGTCAAAGGAACTGGCAAAGGTCATTGTTTCTTTGTTGAGCCCTCCATCCTCCAAGTGTTCAGACTCAGGCAGCCGCCATATCTGAGTCTCCGTTGTTCATTTGCCATGCTCTGGTGATTCGAGACCCTGCCCCACCCAACTTTCAGGCAAACCTAAACTACTTCCAGGAGCTTTTTCCTACAAAACGCCTGCCTTAGCTCATGCTGCAGAGTTTCCTCTGGTCTCTCAAAGGTTTGCGGAACCCAAACAAGCAGAATCTGGCTTGCGCATGTCCTGGACCTCTGGCTGAGCAGCCCTAAACCTGGCACTAGCAGCAGCTGGCCTTAGTTCACAGCATGGCTTCTTGAGGCACTTAGAAGCACAGCACAGGCGGCAGCCATCTGCAGCTTTCTTTGTGGCTCCTGCCAGGTGGCCCCTGGTGGGAGCACTGCCTGCAGCTGAACTTGACCAGCAGCAGATCCCTTGCAAGGCAATCCAGGGGCTGGCATCCTCAGTGCCCAGCTTCAAAACGAGCTGGAGTATTACCAAGCTGCCTCCAAGAATGACACACCCAAGGGGCGAATTGGGCAGGCACCAGAGCCCAGCTGAAGCAGACCCTGCTCCAGAGGGTCAGTCCCTGCACCACAACTCCTCCACTGTAGTCACAGCCAGTCCTCACAACCTGTGAGCCTGAAGGTCAATTCCTCCCATTGACATGCAAATAGCAACCAAGGCTCAACTACAAAAGGAGGGCACATACAACCTACATAAAGGACACACCTGGAGTGCACGGCTCAAGTGACCAAGAAGACTGTGCCACTGAGCCCCACAGCACAACTACATAAGGCCATTCTACTAAGACTGGAAGACGTAGCAGCCCTACCTAATACATAGAAACAAACATAGAAAGGCAGCCAAAATGGGGAGACAAAGAAACCTGTCCCAAATAAAAGAACAGAACAAAGCTCCAGAAAAAGAACTAAACAAAATGCAGACAAGCAACCTACCAGATGCAGAGTTCCAAACTCTGGTTATAAGGATGCTCAATGACCTCAGGGAGATCTTCACCAAAGAGATAGGAAGCATAAAAATGAAGATAGAAAACATAAAAAAGAACCAATCAGAAATAAAGAATACAATATCAGAAATGAAGAATACATTACAGGGAATCAATAGTAGATTAGATGAAGCAGAGGATCAAACCAGCAATGTAGAAGATTAGGTAGCAGAAAACACCCAATAAGAACAGCAAAAAGAAAAAGAATCCAAAAAATTGAGGAGAGTTTAAGGGGCCTCTGGGACAACATTGAGCATAACAACATTTGCATTATAGGGGTAACAGAAGGAGAAGAGGGAGAGAGCAAGGAATTGAAAATCTATTTGAAGAAATAATGACAGAAAACTTCTCTAACCTGGTGAAGGAAATAGATGTACAAGTCCAGGAAGCACAGAGTCCCAAACAAGATGAACCCAAAGAGGCCCACACCAAGACACATCATAATGAAAATGCCAAAGGTTAAAGACAAAGAAAGAATCTTAAAAGTAGCAAGAAAAAAGTAGTTAGTTACCTACAAGGGAGCCCCATAAGATTGTCAGCTGATTTCTCAACATAAACTTTGCAGGCAAGAAGGGATTAGCAGGAAATATTCAAAGTGATGCAAAGCAACGAACTACAACCAATATTACTCTACCCAGCAAAGCTATCATTGAGACTTGAAGGACAGATGAAGAGCTTCCCAGACAACAAAAATCTAAAGGAATTAATCACCACCAAACTAGTATTACAAGGAATCTTAAAGGGACTTCTTTAAGATGAACATATATACATATATATAATATATAAATAATAAACTGGAAATAACTACATACCTATAAACAATTATTTTCTATGGTAATGCATTAAATGCTCCAATCAAAGACAGGGGGCTGAGTGGATAAGAAAACAAGACCCTTTCATATGCTGCCTACTAGAGATGCACTTCACAATGAAAGACACACACAGACTGAAAGTAGAGGGATGGAAAAAGATAGTTCATGAAAATACAAACAAACAAACAGACAAAAAGCTGGGATAGTAGTACTTATATGAAACAAAATAGACTTTAAAACAAAGACTACAACAAGAGATAAAGAAGGACCTAGTGACCCCACTTCTGGGTATATATCCTAACAAACCCAAAATGCTACTTTCAGGGTATGTGCTCGTCCATATGTTCATTGCAGCATTATTTATATAAGCCAAGATCGAAGGCAACGAGGGTGTCTCTGAACGGATGAATGGATAAAGAGGTGGTAAATATATACAATGGAATATTACTCAGCCATAGAAAAATAAATAAATTTTGCCATCTGAGACAACATGTTTGGACCTAGAGGGTACTGTGCTGAGTGTAATAAGTCAGACAGAGAAAGACAAATGTCATATGATTTCACTTATAAGTGGAATCTAAAGAACAAAATAAACAAACATACAAAACAGAAACAAACTCATAGACACAGAGAACATTTTGATGGTTGCCAGATGGGAGGGGGAGTTGGAGTGGGTGAAAAGGGGAAAGGATTAAGAAGCACAAATTTGTTGTTACGCAGTAGTCATGGGGATGTAGGGTATAGCATAAGGAATATAGTCAGTAATATTGTAATGACTATGTATGGTGTCAGATGGGTACTAGATCTATCGGGTGATAGAAGGGAGGGTGGCTGGGGGCAGGGTGAAAAAAGTGATTAAGAAATACAAATTGGTAGTTACAAAATAGTCATGGGGATATAAAGTATACTCCCTAATAAAATCAATAATATGGCAATAACTATTAATATATATAGTTCCAGGTGTTACCACATTTCCCCGAAAATAAGACCTAACCAAAAAATAAGCCCTAGCATGATTTTTCAGAATGGCATGCCCTGAACATAAGCCCTAATGCGTGTTTTGGAGCAAAAATTAATATAAGACCCGGTCTTATTTTTGGGGAAACACGATGTTAGTCGGGAGGATCACTTCCTAAATTATATAAATATCTAACCACTGTGCTATACACTTGACACTAGTATAAAATAATATTGAATGGCAACTCTAATTGAAAAATTTTAAAAGGGAGAAGAGATCAATTGTGATTGTGTGGTACCGTGTCAGATGGTTGCTGGACTTATCATGGTGATCACTTCTTTAGCATAGGGACTATAATCAATAATGTGGTAATAAGCCTGTATAGTGCTAGGTAGGTACTATGTTGCACACCTGAAACAAATATAATATTGTATATTAGCTATATTTTAATAAAACTCTTTTAAAAAATTCCATCATCTGTGGAACCGAGGAGGGGAAATATCTCTTTTCCTCCTATGTTGATCTCTGTCATCAGCACCTGGTGGGACAGCCAGAGATCCTCATGGGAACAAATGCCTACACAACACTATTGGTGGGTTTGGGTATTAGTTGCTGTGGAGTTGCTTGTTTCTCTGTTTGCTTGTTATTTTACATTAAGGGAAACCTGTTGACCTCTTACATCCCACGGCAGTTCCTGGCAACTGCTCAGGTGTCTCAAAAACTGATATGACCCAAGAAACACAAAAACAAGCCAGTTCCTTTTTTCCTTTTCTCTTCCCATAACCCCTCTTTTACCAACCCGCTTTGCCTTTTTTTTTTTTTTTAATAATTATAGTACCTACATCATAATGTTGCTATATGGATTAAATTGGTAGATACAAATCGCTTGGAACAGTTACTGGCACACAGTAAATGCTCAAAAATATTATGCAGAATTATTAGCATTATTATAAAATCTGTATTAGTTTCCTAGGGCTGCAATAAAATGGGTAGCTTAAAACAACAGAAATGTATTGTTTCTGCTGTTTTAAGCTATTCTGGAGGCTATGAGTCTGAAATCAAGGTGGTGGCAGGGCCTCTTTCTCTAGGCCTTAGGGGAGAATCCTTCCTTGCCTCGTGCTAGTTTCTGGTACTTGCAGCAATCCTTGTAGTTCCAAGGAGTATGGAGTGATGCAGATGCCTTGCTCCAATCCTTATCTTCACATGATGTCCCCATTGTTTCTCTCTCTTCACATGGCATTCTTCTTATAAGGACACCAGTTATAATAGATTAAGGGCCCACCCTATTCTAATATGACTTCAGTCTAACATTAATTACACCTACAATAATCCTATTTCCCAAAAAAGTTTCCTTCTGAGGCAGAGGGAGTTTAAGAATTCAATAAATCTTTTGTGGGGGATATAATTCAACCTCTAATAATGTTCCCTGTGCAAACTAGATTCCTACCTACTGTGTTTCCCAAAAAATAAGACCGGGTCTTATATTAATTTTTGCTCTAAAAGATGCATTAGGGCTCATTTTCAGGAGATGTCATCCTGAAAAATCATGCTAGGACTTATTTTCCAGTTAGGTCTTATTTGGGGGGAAACACGGTACAAATGGCCCAAGGCTAAACTTGTCTTCTTCCCATAGGCAGTCTGTTCCTTGTCAGCCAATCCCCATCTCAGGGGATGGCACTACCTTCCATTTCACTGCCCGTTTAAGAAACTAAAGTTTCATTCCTTTATTCCTCCCTTTTTTGTGGCCCCTGCTCTTATCAATCATTAAATCCTATTGGGAATACTCATTTCTGTTTCTTCATTGGTTCTCATCTCTGCATGTCCACTGATATCACCTGTCTCCTGCACTACTCAGGTGTCCTGAGTGATGGTCTAGCTGTGACCTTCTCAAGTAGTCTCCAGCATGCACTTGATGATCCCTGTAAAGATCAAGTCAGATTATGTCAAAACCCTGCTTACAATATTTACTGGCTTTTCATTGCCCTCAAGAGCAGGTGCCCAATGCAGATCCATTTCATGACCTGGGTTTGCTCATCATTCCAGCTCCCTGTCTCCCATTCTGCCCCCCTGAATCCCACTCATGCTTTACTACTTCAGTTCCTCTACTGTGCGCTGCTTTCTCTTTCTTCCTGGTCTCTGTGTCCCACACTTTCTGTTCTTCCCATTTTCTCTAGCAAATTACTTACTTTTTCAGAAATAAGCTTAGACACAAAACCCGCATCCACATCTTTCCTAACTAATCTCCCTTAATCCCTGTCAAGGCTGAATTCATGCTACTCCTATGGGCTCCATAGCACCTGGCAGCTTTTGCCTAAAATAGTACATTTCACATTGTATTGTGTATTTTTTCATTTACTCATCTGTTTCCCACTCTAGACTGTACATTTCTGGAAGACAAGACCTCAGTATTATAACTCATTGTTTTGTTGTACCCCCAAGATTAGCGCATTTACTCATTCATTCAACAAATATTTATCTAACACCTGCTCTGTGCCAATAACTGTATTACACTTTGGGAATACAAATGATGAACAAAACAGACATTCTCCTTGTACTACAGGATTTTATGTTCTGTGAGTAAAATACTAAATTCAATAAGTAGTTAAAATACAGTCTAAAAAGTGTCTTGATAAGGGTAAAATAGATTTCTGTGGTCTCAAAGCGTCAGGCATGAATACCTGAAGGACACATGTAAGGTAAACTGAGTTGTCCAGGTAAAGAGTAGCAAGTGTAGAGTGCCAAGAAAGAAGACCAGCATGTGTGGACACCAGTGCAAAGTGCAACAAAGGGAATGAGGCAGGAAGTAAAACATTGTTAAAGGCATTTTGATTTGAAATGTTGAAATATTTTTAATACATTCTACGAAAACAGAAAATATTAAAGGGCATTCAATATTAGAACGACTCGGGGACCTATTTTTCAGAAATATCACTGGAGCAATGGTGTAGAAAACTGGTTCAATTGGGACAAAGTCATAACTTGGACGCCAGTTACTATCCAGGTGTGAAGAAATGGCAGTCTGGCCTACAGCCACGACAGTGTGACAGGGGAAAACCTAGGCAAACTGGATGAATAATTAAGATGTAGAAAAAGAAAAAGGGGTGAGTGTGGTAGGAAGGACTCAAGAGATTTCTGGATTGGGTGCATTTTGATGGCAGTCACAGAAATAAAGAATATTATACAAAGCGTAGAATAGGGATATGTAGAGAAATGATGATGCATTTCTAACGGTGAGGTAGCTACCTGTGCTACGTCCAGGAGGATGTGTACAGGACATATGCCGGAGGCAGCAGGTATATGGACCTAATGCTCAAGGAAAAATTCTTGACCAAAGATATTGATGTGTCTTCCTTTTCATTCTACTGTACAGGTTCCCATCACTGGCTGCATATTAAAACCACCAGGGGATCATTTGAAAACAACAACAACAACAGCAACAAAGCTATGCCTGGTCCTCATTGACAAGATTCTGATTTTATTGGCCCCAGGTATTAGTGTTTCTTAAAAGTTCCCCAGGGAACTCTAAAAGGGAGCCTGGGTTTCAAACTATTGCTCTACAGTTAAAACAGAAAAACCCAATATCCTTACCATAAACCAAAAAACAGGCCCTGCACAATTTGATACAAATCGTTTTCTTTTTCAGTCTCTTCTCTTGCTACATCACACATCTTGTATTATCCTCTATGTCAGAAACCCTGGTCTCCTTCCCCAAATAAGCCAAGGAGAGACACACTTCACTTGTGTTCCTTCCCGTGCTTAAACCCCCTTCTTGGTCACTTCTGCTGAATTCCTACCCAGTCTTCAAAGTCTGATTCATATGTCACCTCCTTTCTGAAGCCTTACCCATCCCCCACTGGATACAGAATTCATCTCTCTCACTTATCACATCATATCATAATTATTTGATTGCATTTTAACTGGATAATTAGAAAGACAGTATTGTGCATTCTTGGAAATGTCAATGAAAGAAGGAAAAATGAAGAGTATAATTACAAGGTTGTTTTCTTCACTTAAAAAAAAAAGGCAACTTATATTTGCATAGCATTTTCATAGGCATTTTATTTAATCCCACAACAACCTTGTGGATTAGGCGGGGACAGTATTATTTCTCCCATCCATATTAATGATTCTTCAGTCTACTTTTCTAAAATATCAGTTTTTAAAAGACCTCCTTAAATAGGTTTGTTACATTTATTTTTCCACTTATTTTATAACAATTAAAAATCTAAGTACTTGCTGAGAAATCATATTTTTAAAGCAGATCCTCTCTGCTCTCTGAAGGGACAGCCACACAGTACTGATGGTATCAGTCACCACCTTTTCCCTTCGGCTTAGGCGTGTAGGAGCACAAGTGGTCTCTCAGAGGGGTGAAGTAGTTTCAGGTTGCCAAGGGTGATAGCATTCCTCAACTAAAGGCTATTAGTCCCCTTCAAGGCAGCGCTCACCCTGCCACCCTCTCTGTAACTGCCCTTACCCCTTGCTCCTCAGGCCTTTGGTGATACTAAAAATGTTGCTGGTTACTAGTTATTACTACTAAAGTATGCAAGTTACTATACTGGGGCACTATATCGTCTCTTGTGGTTCCTCTAAGCCATAGATACAATTTTCTAAGTAATCCCTTCATTAAATGCTCTTTAAATTATTCTGCTTTGATTGTGCCATTTGCTACCTGCTGGAAACTTGACTGATGTGAGCTCCAAATTTATACTGGCTTAAATCAATGGTTTTTCAGATAGAAGTTATGATTTTCTACTTCAGAAGGATGTGTGAATCTAACATAGCACACACACTTTCTAATCTTTAATATTCCAAATTATGATGGCTCTTGGTAAAAAGTGGCATTGAACAAACATTTGATTGTTTTATGGAATAAATTTTACATGGTGAATCAAACCTTCTGACATAATGGTTGTATTTGTGGTTATTAAACACTGACTTTGGTTTCAGTGGGAAGAAACCTTCAGATACATTGTCTTTTGTTATAACATAGGTTTTGTGGTACTTTAAAAGGTTTTATCTTTTAATGGGTGGATCCTTCTTAAATTTTAAAAGATTAATTGAAAGATATCAATTGATACTAAAAAAATATTATTGCTATTTCACAACAATGTTTTCTTACCTTAGATATACTATCTCATTCCCAGGAAATATGTATATCATACTGGGAAAAGTTCATTCATTCTTTCACTGAGTCATTTGTTCTCCAATAAATCTTTATTGAGCCAGGTGTTGTATTAGGCATAAGAAAATACAGGTGTCAACTAAAATAGACACAGCTCTTGACCTACCAAATCATAAAGTGCAGCGTAGAGGTTAGATATTGTTAGATTAGAGGCTGAATTTTTAAGGTTCATTAGAATACTTTTTTGACGTACAAATGTTATATATTATTTATGTGTTGTAATTGTGGGTTTCTCAAAAGTAAGTATCAGAGGTAAGTATGTGACCTAACAAGTGATTTCTTAAACCTACAGAGCCCTCTTTGATATTTAGCGAGTGGAAGCATATTTAAATAATTGAGTCAATTTATGAGTAGTCAGAACAAAGTTAAAAATTATGCCTAAAACATACAGCTGAGTGACTAAAAACACAGGCTTTGGAATCAGGAGTACCTGATTTCAAATCTTGCCTCCAGCTCTGTGACCATAACCAGATAGTTAGTCAACATTTCAAACCAGTTTTGCCCTCTGTAATACGGGATACTAACATATTGTTCTCCAGGATGTTTGGGATACTCTGTATGAGTTAATGCATACGCAATAGTTAGCCTGAAGATTAAGGGCAAAATAAATATTACCAATTATTGTTATCATTAATAGGACTAAAAAAAAAGGCTTTAATATGAACTTTGTAGCAACTAAAGGAAATCCACATACTTCACAAATTTATGCACCAAGAAGATCAATCATAATGCAATTCAGCTTTGTTTGAATCACAAAAAAATATTGAATATATGATCCCTATATATCTTTACATATATAATAGACATTGCAAGAGCCTTTTTTAAAAGGATGATAGCAATAAGGATTGATAAGAGAAGCAATATTTAATTTAGGAACAGATGAAACCATTTCAAGCACCCCTCCTTCATCAACTGGCCTGATTAACTCTGCTCTCAGTGCCTCTGTGAAAAGTAGTGACTTTTGCCACAACATGCTGAACACTTGTGCTAATAGATTACCAGCTGGGATGAAGCCAAGAGCTGAGTTGAATGCCTACTAAGAAGGTTATATTTGTTCCCAAACCTATTTATTTCCAGTGCAGACAGTCATAATTATATAATTTCATGTGGTAAACTAATGAAATCTGAATACAGAAAGACAGAGAGCTAATTCTACTAAAATAGTCTGAAGATATTGGAAAGAATTTGTGGGGACAGAGCCCTAGAGAGTAGTTTCCAGGCTCTCGGCCTCACGTGGAAAGGTGCTGGCTCAGGTAGTAGATGGTCATCAGCTGTGACTAGTTGGCCATCGGCTGTTACCGGTTAGCCATTAGCCACTGAGGTAACTGCCGTGGCTAAGCTAGCAAGGTGGTGTGGTGATGTACTTGTGGCATGGTGGAGTGTGGATTACGGATTGCAGAGAGGCAGATTGCAGCTAGCAAGTGAGGGGTTGGTTGACAGAGACAAGTGGATGGTGGGTTGCGGATTGTGTGGCTCCTGCCTCTTGTGTCTCCAACCCAGCCGCTAGTGAAACTATAGTGGTATGACGCCCCTATCTATGGCTCTGTGGGTGTTCCTTTTTGGCCTCACCATATCCTGCATTCTTATGTGGGGAGCGGGACTAGAGACCCCACATGCCACCCCACGTGACAGAATTAATCAGAGCTATTTAGAAAACATGGTATCAGTTTGTATGTGAGTGAAAATAAATACCTTGAAAAATCATAAAAATCTAGAAGGATTCTCTATGCAGGTGAACTTAAAAATTCTCACTTAAATTGAAAAAAACAAAAAACCTGAAAATTGTTTACCTTGTGAATATGATTTTTTTGTAAAGAAGACAATACAGATCTCCAACCAAAAACCTATATTAAAAGCAAAGTCCTGAACACTGCATTGAAGGTGGGCAAATAAATTTAAATTTACATTTTTAAGTTAAAATCAATGTTTAATATTTTCATGTATCTTTAAAATGTTTCTCTCTTTAACTCTTTTTTTTTCAATTAATTTCTCAAATACCACTCCCAATTTCACTGGAAGAGAAAATATCCACAATAATAATGTATTTGGTCTTTACTATGCACTACTTTATATAACCACACCATTTGCCCTCCAAATCCATTCCTTTGTTTACCTGGGCAAACAGCTCTACTATATTTCCAAAGCTCCCATGCACTTTGGTGTAGTTAAAAGACTAGCTCTTGCCTGAGCTTTTGAGAGCAGGACTGCCTTCTCAGACTCCTGTTAGCTACATACAGATGACAATGAGACCCTGAACAGTGAAGTCACAAGATGGAAAGTGCCTGAACTGCCACATGAAGGAAAGCACCTGCTAACCAGAAATACATTTATTAGGTTGGTGCAACAGCAATTGCAGTTTAAAATGTTAAAAATAATTGCAAAAACCACAATTACTTTTGCACCCACCTAATATTTGCTGTATTCATTTATTAAGCAAGTATTTACTGAGGACCCACTATGTGCCTGACACTTCGCAAGGGGCTGGGAGAATTTTAGTAACCAAAATAGAGAAAGTCCTTATAGTACAGTCCTCTACAGGCCTAATGGCCGTAAACTCTCATTCCCCTCAAAGTGTCTCCGAGTTATTTCTGAGTTCCTAGAGCATTGCTTTCAAACATCTCTGGCCATAACTACCTGTCGCAAATATGTATATCTGTTTTGACCTATACGATATTTCATTCTGTATGAAGATTCTATAATTTGATTTATTATTGCTACTTATAGTAGATCATATTTAATTGTTCAACAAATGTTCCCTCCTCTTCCTCTCACCCTACCTCCAGATGAGTATACCTCTATGTCCAATTGACTTTGGGCTTGGTCATATGACCTGCTTTGTCCAATAAGGTATTAGGAAATATGTGATTAGAAACCTCAATTATCTTGCATGATCGGGTTTTCCCTCTGGAGCTGCTAGATTTTGCCATGAGAAGAATATGCCTCTGTTCACCACTGGTCCAAGGCAAATGAAAGACACATGGAACAAATCTGAAGCTAAGCCAAATTGTAGGTCCACCGACTCCTCTGGTCCGTGCCCCCCTACTTCCCGCTACACACACATACAAGAGCATGCATACATGTGCATATTTAGAATACCATTTTTAAGACTAGAGAAAGAGGCATGTTTCCAAAAGCATCATGGGTCTGACTTTTTAACACTGACATTTGACTGGAATCAAAATATATAGAATCAAATATATAAAAAACCAATGAGGATTTTGAGAACGCTTGGCAGTAGTACTACCGGTGAGGACTGGATGAAAGATTGACTCAATTTGAGAGATTAAAAAAAAACAAACAAGAAAAACAAAACATAAAAACAAAACCAACAACAACCCTGAGCTTCCAATTTCCTACAAGCTGACACAAAGATAAGTTGTTCAGCAGCCAAGAAAGACATTTTCTTCAAAGACTTGTTCTGAAATGGCCAAGGAGGGTGACAGTAAAAGAAGGGTGGATTCAAGAGCCAATGAACTGCAAGGCACTCCCAGGCAGGAGATCTGTGACCTAGTCAAGGAATATTCTCGATTGCAGAGGGGCTTGGTGATATTACATCAGCAGGATTTAAACATGTGAAAGACCACTGACATGTGAAGGCCTACATACCTCTCGTTCTTTCTCTCTTGTTTGAGTTTACTATGGTTATTCTGTACTTATTCCAGTATTGTTTTGAGTTTGCGTATGTTGATGGGGGGTTGGAGGGAGAAAACTTGTCTTTTAAGTATAGGACTCTGTAAATTAAGAAGACTCACAGCTGTACCTATACAGATAATAAGATCCTGGCCTTCAAGTTTGATACCCTGATTTGATGACACTTTTGGGGTTTCCAAAATGGATCTGAGTGTATTTTGCAAATGGGAGAGGCATGAATATTTATGAAGAACAGGATAGATTATTGTTCAGCAAATACTCACTTTCTCTCCACCACCTCATTTTTAAGAGGAGAGTATAAATCTTCATACCATTGATGTTGGATTTAGCCATGTGACTTGTTTTGGCCACTAGGATGTTTGCTGACATCCTAGTGCCTGAAGCACATTAGCCTGAACAGAAGCTAACCATGTGCTTGCACAGTTAGGCCTACTCTCCTGTACTCCACCTTCTACTATGAGAAAAATATACCTCAGGTAATTGCTAGGTCCAAGATGTGAAACAGAGTTGAACCCAGTTCAAAGCTTTCAGTCAAACTCAACTGAAACCAGTCATGACCAGCTGAACTCAAGCCAACATGAAGATAAGTCAGTTAAAAATAGTTGTTTATTTTTAAAGCCACAGGGTTTTGGGGTTATGTGTTACATGGGATTATGGTAACCCATAACTGAAAAAAACTATATTATCCTGGCCCTTAACTTCACTTTCAATACACCAACATCCATGTTTCTGATCTTTGTTAATACCCTGGCAGCCTGATTCTCTGATCTCCATTCTAATTAAATGGAGGCTGATTAGTTTAACATGGACTTTGGAGTCAAACACTTAAGAATTTGAACCTCAACTTGGTCATTTTCTAGTTGTACTCCTTTCTAAAATGACCTGCCATTCTTGAATTTTAGTTTCCTTAACTATAAAATAGGGAAGCTTATACCTAATTCATAAAATTATTGTGAGGATTAAATAAAATACACAAAGTCAATCAACAACTAATTATTATATCTCTAAAATACGTTATATAGCCTATGAGATTTTGAATATAAAGAACTCTATTCTCGTGTATTTTGAAGACTACAAAATAATTTAGACATATCCATTTCCAAAACCTAATGAAAAGAAACATGTCAGTCCCATGAGTCTAGCAAAGGTTTGAAATCTTATGCAAAAGGAGAATGAATGGCTGAGCAGCTCACATCAGACTGTACCAGATTGAAACAGACCTACTGGAGCAACATCCACTGGAGAAAACTTGGAGACTGGATCAGTAGCTGGTATGTGGGCTCCATTTCCCATTCATTCTACGGCAGCACATATCAATGGAGTCTGGCTAGACATCAGACTCCATGGAAAAGGCAAATTCTTACGGAACTGTTAAGCTGCATGATTAAGGAAGAACCCATTCCTCTAATGCTTTGATCAGAATATGATCAAAACTATGACATGGCAGAAGCCTGGCTCACACTTTACCCTGCAAAGTTTATGTTTTTATTTGGAATAACACAAGCTCTTATTTTGTTGGGATCAGGTGTTGGAATTCAAGGTTTACAGCTGCTGCTAATAAAGCAAGCTAGAAGAAGGATTCTCCACATTAATATTCATGGCTGGGGCTGGGGTCCACGCTGTGCAATTGACCAAGATGGATTGTCTTAAGCAGTGGGCCTTGCTAGGTTTCATGGAGCTTTGCAGGTGACCTCTTTACATGACAGCCTACAGAGGATCAGTCCTGTACAAGTTATTCCTTACCTCTCAGTCCAGCCCCTGATCCTAAAAGACAATCTCTATGCAACAAGTCACTCTGTAGCAACACTCACTATTTCAACCTGTAATATCCAAGGAGCTGGTCCCTGATATTCTCCTAGGAAACAGTGGGAGACAGTGAGAATTCCAGGGGAACACATTCAGTGAACAAATCATGTACATTGAAGCTAACTTGATGAGGCATTTGTAACATTAGCCTGGGAAGCACATATTGTTTAGGAAATAAAGTCTAACAAGGCTGGTATCTGGGCCGCAGTCCTAAAATCTAGGAAATGCTAACTAGGAAATGCTAACATTGCTCCCAACTCCATTCCAATGATTGAGGAACTTTTGTTTTCTGAATCAAGGACTTACATACATGTATACCTGGCTTACTCAGCCTTAGGTGCTGAGCTGTTAGTGACAGTCTCCAAATCAGAACTAATCTTATATTGAGCCCTCAGAACTCTAGTCCTCGGAAATATCCTGACTGACAGGATCAGTCATAGCCCTGGACAGCTGTTTCCACTTTTCTCAGTCACCAAGCAGTGATACTGGTTCATATGTGTTAATTCCCATTAGATCACAAGAGTTGAATTCCCAGACTCCTTTCTGACTGGTCTACAAGCCAAGTTCTCACTTACTGATTATATTTTTGTCCGTTTCCGGTTCACAGAGATGTTCGTCTTGTTCTTGTATCTGACTATTTCTTTTGTGAAATATTTTATCGATCATTGTAAGATATGTGGGGTGTGTGTGTGTCAGGGGATAAGTCAGCTTATGTATTTTTATGTGTAAACTCACAAGTCAGCTGCCCTGAAATCTCCTTATATTCGTTTTTATTTCAAGCCAATTCATGACCCTCATTATTTCCCATGCATCCTTCTTATTTTCCTGTCTCATGCCCTTGCTCTTCACTTTTCCAAATGATCCTTCCCTGTTTCCTCATTGTGTTCAAATCCTATGAAATTTTTCCTACCCAAATTTCAAGTCACTTCTTCCAGAAAGCATTCCTTGTGCTCACCAGCCAGAAGTGATGATTTTAACTCTGTCTTCATACAATACACTTTCTGTCTCTTTGAGAACCCTTTCAATATTCTCTCAACAAATGTTTAGGGGTCTATACTGTATCAGTACCTATACTTGGGTCTGCAGCTAATAGAGGTATAACTTGTCATTTGATGTTTTGTGTATTGTGCCTATTTATGTTCATAATTTATTTTCCCTATTGCAATATAAGTTCTTTGAAGCCAAATATCTATTTCATTCATCCTTTTCTCCCAATGGCCTATTGTGCCAAACTGACGCTCACTGAATTGATAAAAATCGAATAAAGGAATAAATTCCTGAATAAATCAGATGATGCATTTCTCAGCCCCCTAGATTGTACTTAGAATACTTGACCATGCTTTATATATTTTGGGGTCTCAGGGTCTAGATAAGTGGTCCATTATATAGTTACATTCAATAAGTAATTGTGGAAGATGATAGTGGTGATGTTATTTTAGTCAACTATGGTGTGTAGAAACTCACTTTAACATCAGTGAGTATAAAAATGTTAAATACACTTTAACATCAGTGAGTGTAAAAATGTAAACATACACTTTAACATCTTCTTATTATAAATATTCCATATTCAAAATGATGGATTAAAAAGTTCTTTTTAGTCTGTGTTTCTCATTGCTAAACTAGAACAATTTGTCTCCTTTCCTTCTGTTAATAATGTAAGTTCTATTTTGTAAGAACTCCAAGATTTTAATCAATCTTTCTTTCTCCCATTATGCTAAATTATTTTTTATTTCATCTTTACCTCTATGTAAAATAATCCAGAATATTATTTGAAGATTCCATCACTATTGTCTATTTTCTAATCAGATTTCCCCAATTCTGAGGAAGCAAATTCAGGTGACTTTTTTCTAAATTTTTGTATTTCTTACTATAATGTTTTCCATGCAGTTTTGCTTTCATTACTCTACCCATAGAATTCAATGGAAAGGTGATTGTTGGTTTTAAACAATGCCGGTTTAAGCCCCAGATAAATAGGGTTTTCTTTAAGAATGATATCCCTTTTAAGACATCTAGGTACACTTTATTTCTCTTGCTAGTAATGCTTTTTTTTTGAAAACCTATTTTATATTTTAATGTTCCTGATTTCTTCATCCTATCGGCAGAACTTAAAAGTTACCTACATAAGTTAACATGAATTCCCAGAAATTCAAGGCTCAGATTCAAGATTACTTATTAAGTACTTTTTAAAGAAGAGGAGTTTTATAGGGTTAGGAGAATATGTGGGTAAGAAAACTGAGTACAGTTTTCTTAATCTTTATAACACACTGCTTCCAACCTCATTGCCTTTTATTCTTGCAGCTTCCCTGACACCAAAGCACTTACCATTTGTTCAGTGAAAATTTAATAAAAGGAGAAAACTGCTATGTTATTTTCCCAAATGTTTACTGTGTGCATTTCTCATTTGCCAATGTTTTGATTGGCAGCTTTATATGACCCTTGATTTTAATTTTACAAGAAATTTGATGGGAGGTATATTTTAGCAGTCATAATCAAAAGTGACTGTAGTTCCTCTGTGTTTTTCTAATGAAGCTTTTCTTCCCCCAAGTTGAATTTGATAGTCCTGAGACACCATGAAAAGAATATGCCTTAACAGGCAGCAATCACTTCTGCTATTTGCAGAAATGAATAAATTGCAAACCCTTTTAAACATTACTTTGGCGGAAATCATTTGGCTCAAATTTGTTACATTTTTATAAATTTCCTAAAATCTCCTGATTGTCTTTCTCTTTTTGTGTTTTCTCCTTTTGCTGTCTATTGAACACCTTTTGACTAGACCAAGTTTAGAGCTGTGGGGATAATGGTCATAAAATAAATGATCTATTTTCATTATTGACCTTTGATTATCATCCTCAAGACTTTCTATTCTATGTTCTTAAGGCCCTCGCTACTCCATCGACTACCAGGCAGCTTGTTATAAATGTGGAATCTCAGACTCCACCACAGATCTCCTGAATAAAAAATCTGCCTTTTAACAGAAACTTGGGGTAATTCATATGCCTTCCAAATTTTCAGAAGCATTACTCCAGAAAAATTGGTTATATATTTTAGACCATTCCCACAATCTTTTATTGGCTGATTTAAAATGCTTCTCATGCCCCAGAATTACTTCTTCATACCATGAAGTTCCTATGTTCTGTTTTTCCAATATCAGAGGAGGGAGTTTTCATTAGACTAGTATGGAATAATATCTTGAATTTCTTGCTAATGTAAAGCGATCACTTTCTGTAGCATTGCTTCTTTATTTTAACTATTTGAATGGAAACATTTCCAAAATACATTACACATTTCCTAATCTCTGAAAATAGGGTGTGCAAAACATAATTTAACCATTTCTTAGAAAATGCTGGTTATTATTATGAACTTCAAAAATATCACTGCTGGAAACAAAAATGAGCTTAAAAGTTAGTGTGCTATTCAGGCATTAATCAATCTTATATGATTTTCCACAGACTGCTATGTTCTTTTAATTCACTTCTGTCTTAATTAATTTATTTCTCCTTTCTCCATAGTAATATAACTTTCTCATTAAGTTTCACCACTCTCAGTAGGATACTTTCTTCTCACTCCTGTCATGACTTCTACAGTGGTTTAATTCTTTCACTCACAGCTGTCTTATTGGGACAGGTTTCTCTTTCTTGTTTTTCTGTGTTTATTTTTGGTTTTGTCTAGCAATTTTTTCCTTTCTCCTGTGTGTTTTTCTTTTCCTGATACTTACTATCTCATTTGACAATTTTAGTCTTTTAAATTGCAATATTTAGTCCATTTACATTCAAGTGACACATTTGGGTTTATATTTACTATATATTTGCTTCCATCGAACCACCTGTTTTATGCTACTTTTTCTCTTTTCTTAGCTACTTTTAATTAATAAATTGCTTTGCTATTCTGTTTCTCCCTATAATTGATTATTTAAAAATTTTAAATATTATTTTAGTGGTTACCATAGATTTGAAATTCATCTTAGATTTATTGAAGCCTTAAAAATAATGATTAAAATTTTAATGTTTAATTTTAGTCTTATACAAATTAATAATTTTTATCACTTTCCCAATAAGGCTAAAATTTTGGAATACTTTAATAACATTTAATTTTCTTAATTTTATGTTATCATGCATTTAAATTCTACATTACATTTAAAATATTGACATACTATTTTTTTGTACATTGTCATGTTTGTACATTGTTATTATATTGTTATGTCCAGTCAAAATCCATTTATATTTAGCCTCATTTTTACCCTTTTTGTTGTTCTCTATTTCGTAGTGCAATTTCATATTTTTGCTAGATATATACTTCTAAATTGGCAGTTATTTTCTCTCAGGACTTCATGATGTCATTCCATTGTCTTTTGCTTTCATTATTTGTGTTGACGAATCAGCTGTCCATTTCATTGCTACTGTGTTAAAGGTAATATGTCTTCTTCTCTGACTGTTTTTAGTATTTTTCTCTTTTTCTTTGGTTCTCAGCTTATACTACATCTCTAAGTGTGTTTTTCCTTGTATTTGACTGGTTTGGGCTTGTAAAATTTCTTCAATCTGTGGGTTGACGTACTTTGTCATTTTTGGAAAATTTTTAAGCATTATCTCCAAATATTACTTCTGTCCCATTCTTTCTTTCTATTATTTCTGGGACTCCAATGATACATACGTAAGATATTTTCATTTTTGTTACATAGGTCAAGAAGTTGCAGAGAAACAGCTGCTCCTCGATGGGTTAAGCAGTCTGCAACAGAACTGTGCTGCTACAAAGAACATTAGGGAAATTTGATACAATTCCAAGATCATTTGTTTATGTGCATTGATGAGCTGCTGAGGTACTGAAATCAAAGGAGCTAATATGAGAAAACAGAAACTGTGAAAAATGAGATGACATCTGCAGCTACTTTTACCCAGTATTTTCAGTCTCTCGATGTGGGCAAAAGACTGAGAATCCAGAGTAAAATGTTTCCATTTTTCACACATTTTATAGGTTGCTAAATCAAAGAAAAGAAATTTTTTTTTTTTTTTTTTTTTTAGGAGCATGGTTAAATTTCAAGGTTTTTTCCTACTTATCTACAATGGTACATAATGTAGCACGAATAACACTGGCTTTAAATTTAAATAAATCTGCATTTGAATCGGATTTGTGAATCCGCGCTCTACTATTAAGTGCATGACAGAGTACATCAAATATTCTCTCTGAAAATGTTTATTCATTTTTTAAAATGGTAATAACAATAGTACTAAACATTTTGGATTGTGTTGATAATTAGCAATAACTGAAATAAATGTGTTTGGCAGAAGGTAAGCATTTGAAATGGCAAGTATTCTTAGAGAAGAATGCCTAGAATATTACTAACATTGATATGATTAATAAATTAGTACTGGATGTTTCAAAAATAATACTATAGTACTGTTCTTTGTACTGAATCATAAACCTCTGTCTGGAACTCTATAGTAATAACTCAGGTGTGAACTAAATGATGGGAGTGATATAATCTGTTCTTTACATAACCAAACCTGTCAGCTCTCTGGGCTCTCACCCTTAGATGTGGGTGTGCTTCTGTATGAAGGCAAGTGTTTAGAACTCTCTTTACCCTCATTTCACCTCACCAGCTCTTCTTGGTCTAATGTTAACTCATGTTGGAGACTCGGAAGACAGAGAACTTTATTAGAAAGAGAAGAATTTGTTTCCATTGGCTCACATGTTACACATTGGCTATAATTTGTAATATTTGTTATAATTTGTTATATTATGTGTAATATATATGTGCTTTAATATTTATTAAGCACTTATGATGTGATTTACACTAGGCCAATTATTCTACAAGTATTAATATCTTTAATCCTCATAAAAATACTGTGAGGTGGGTACTATTGCTATCCTTATTTTGTAGATGAGAAAACTAAGGTAGAAATTCTAAATAATTTCCCAACACTTCACAGCTGTTGTGGTACAGCCAAGATAACAACCCTGGTGGTCTAGTTCTTAATCACTATGTAATAATGCCTTACTATTACTATTGTCATTACGAACATTACCTTGGGGTTTGGAAATCTGGATAGTTAAAATCGTTATTCAATATGGGCTGGTAAAGGAATATGTGTAGGTTTTGTTACAACGAAACTTGGGAAATCATTGTCTTGTTATTCATACTGAATTTAATTAAAATTCCTTGAGGAAACTCATGGTATTCCTTAAAAACTGTATTGCAACTAATCTCAATGTCTGATAAGTACCCCAAAATGTTCATGAAAATATCCACTGGAGAATTTTCATCATAATTTAATATTTTTAAATGCTCACAGAATATCAGTTCCACATTTGATATTTTTCTATTTCTAATATGAAATGTTTGCCTGGATCTATTTCTTCAATAGTAAATAAAGAAAATGGGTTATTATTATAAAACAGTAGCTCCTTAAAATTATGCAATTCTAATTCACTCACTTATTCATGCTAAATCATTTATTGGTAAGGAATCTTCTTGCACTTCTGCTATGTCCGTCATTTATTTAATTGAAAAAAATCTCACAGACATGTAGCAAAAAAGTTTAAGAGTGTACTTATATTTTTTAAAAATATGGCAAAATAAAAACTCTGTAAAATAAGACCCTTGCAATATAAATCAGCAAATCTGAAATTGTTAGCAAGTGTTCTGGACGTGTGAGTAGGACAGATACTATATATAGTTATTATGCACTGCCAAGTCATCATTTTCACCTCAACCTTTGATGGAAGAGTCATCAGATCACAGGTAAAACCAACTTGACATCAAGACTAATTCGCAATTTACAAGGTTTCCTAGAATATAAAGGTTTAGAACACAAATGCACTTATCTGATGGCCTTTACTAAACTCTAGCTATTAGATGTGTTATATAGGAACAATCAGATCTTTTGAGAAGTGTATAAATGGAATCGATGAACCAATCTCTATATTTCTGCATTATATTTGTGGCATTCTATGTTAACTAACTGTGTTCTTTTAACAAACTCTCTCTTCTGTCACTTGCACATTTGGGCAGCAGCCATTACCATAAGTTGGCTTCAGGAAACTCAAATATGTGAAATATAAAGAATAAAAATCTGGCCACCTTTTCCGGGCTCAGATTTTAAGTGTGTGAACTTAATCCTGGTGTTCTCTGGGTTCTCCTCCTTCCGCCAGTCACCATTTCTAATTAGCTTTCCCAATGGAGGAAGAAGATGGATTATATTTTAATATCTAGAGACTAAAATTAGTTTATATTTTAGCAAGTTAGCACTTCTTAGAAGTTGATTTACTCTTGAAGCTGCAAAATCTGTGAGCTTGCAATTAATCATACGTTGGTCATTTTCTTTCAAAAATGTTCAGTTTGGCTGTCTGTATCATAATAGGGGAAAACATGTAATTTATGCAGTTTAGAAATTATAGCTCTGTGTTTAACTATGTCATAATATATTTTCTCACCCGCTCATTGTTCTTAACACTATAAAAGAATGTCATTTCAGTGGGATTTATTTAAGCAAAACCTTTAAAGTGAGATCCCTAGCAAAACAGTAACCTCTTGGAGTTGGGCTTTATTTTTCTCTAAATGGGTGCTTTTAGGATTTGTTGTGACCAGTCTTTATTTTGTGGCAACTTTTAAAAATACATTTTTAAACAGAGAAGCACGTTCTTGGCTTTCCTCTTGCAACAATAATGCTTAATCTTCTTAAAATTGTCTTTAATATTCTCATGTGCATAACACATGTAAAAGTATTCTGTTAATATGCACAGAATACACAAAACTACTCCCTGGGGGCAGTGTGATAATTTAAAGACACTATAAATTCGAAGCAATAGATATCTTTTAATTCACTGAATTTTTACGAAAATAGGCACTTATTTGAAAATCAAAAACAGTACATATTTTAAGCAGTTTCCCCAACTAATCTCTGCCAGAAAATTAACCCAAAAACTGTTTGACATCCTTGAATAGTATATCATAAGGCTGCCAGCATACTGATCACTCACCGCGCTCTGAAACAAATCAATTAGGCTGCCAGTTGTGTTCATTAGAATCCATTCATATCTCCATAAAAAGTTAATTAAAAGTAAGAGCGAGGAGGAAATCATGTCTAACATTCTTATTAAATCCAAATTACCAAAGTAATTTCAAATCTAAATCAACAATCCTTACTAAAGCCCTCCTTCCAAAAGGTACAGTATACCTGAAAATCAGAGAAAGCAGATGCGAACCTATAACTCTTCAATAAAGATTTCCAAATTAAGGTATTTATTTTATTATCATTATTAATTATATTTGCTTATGGATTTCCCTTGACTCTGATAAAAGTGTCTCTTTTTGGTTAAACCTCTGAATTTTATTAGCATAGGTGAATGCTGTAACCAGCACTGTACCTCATTTTTCAAGACACGCAGCTTAATATAGTATTTAAAAATGAATGACAGCACAGAATAACCAGTGGAACATGGCTTTCTAAACCAAATGAAATTATCTTGATATAAGGACCATCGCACGTAGAAACCAGCTGCCAAAACAGAAACAAGTCGACAAGACATAGCTTTCTGATTCCTAAAAGAGACTCTATGCCTAACATAATATCTAAATGTCTCTCGTAGAGCTGTTAAAAGCAAAAAGTGTTTGAATGTGAAGTGGTCTGATTAAAACATGAAGCTCTCTCCCAGCCTCTCTGTTTCTTCCATATTGGGTAAGGTATCAGTCCCTTTTGTTTCCAGAGGTCCACAATGAGAGCCCATGTGAGGGTGGAAGAATCTTCCTGACAAGCCACAGAAAGCTTCAGACTAATTTCATATTCAGTTCTTGGCACTGAGGTCTGGGTGGAGGTGGGCAGGTCCACCCTGCCTTTCAGTCTCATTAATCATTTGGCTTTCCCTGGCTGCTCCCAGCATCTTCTGGAGGAACCCTTCTCTTTATTCATTCAGACAACCCTTTGGATTAAACAGAGCCAGCTAAATGTCAAAGCAAATCTGAGTCTTGATGCAGATAATCATTTCAATAATATTTCTCCATTTGTGCCCAAACACCAGGGGAATAAAGCTTTTCTGCTGTCAGGTACTGTAAGACTGCAGTTGGTGTAAATGCTTGACACTGAGCCAGATGGCTTAGCCGTGCCTCAAACATATGTTCAACAAGCAGGCTTGCACACATTGGAATTTTATTATTTTGAACTGGTGAGGCTTGCATATTTATTTACTTGACCCCCTTTGGTGTCACTTTGGTATTAAAACAATCAGTTATAAAGCTTCTCCAAGCAATAGGGTAGGGCTAGTTTATAAACTACTTGTCAGTTTCATATCACCACCTGCAGGGAAGTATTCCTCGTCTCATGGCCTCCTCTTGGTAATTTAAGAAGAAAAGGTGGCTAGGTGCATGTGCTTAAGGGAGGAAGGGAATGGGAATTGAAGGAGAGAATGCTGGCCTACCCCAAAGATAAAGGCGAAAGTGCCCTTTTCTAACCAACTCTTTATATGACCTGGGGACAAGTAATTTTCTCATGTATTGTCATGTATATTTCACTCAGAAAATCTTGTCTGTGTTTTAAGGAAATCACCCATTAAAATACACAGCTACAAATACTCTTTAAAATATCACAGATAAATCTATATATGTGTATACACATACAGCACATATATATATATATATGTAACTGTATGTTTATACATGTAATAAAAATGAAAACCCATGTTATTGGTTTGCTAAGAAAGCATTAGCAAGCGTCACAAATATTATCATGCTGCTAATATATTGCTCAAAATACAATTTAAGCGGTTTACTATTTAGTGAAAAATATATTTATACAAAATTTAATTTCATGTTACTTAATAGGTTCAAACTGAGCATTAGAAAAGACCCCAAAGCAGGTATCAAAAACAATAAATATTGCAAACGAAATATGTGGGTTTCTGTGTAGATTCTATACTATGGAAATAAATTCTGCCTGTAATAATATGGTGTCTTAGAAAAATTAGAGTTCAGCAATTCCAACACTTTAATCAAAAGAAAAGTCATGCCCAGAGAAATTTATTGACTCACCCCAAATCACACAGCATGTAATTGTCCATCAGGACAACAACTCAGGGCACGTGTCTCCCACACTCGACCCCACTGTTTTCTGTGTGATGTACATTTCACCAAAGTCATCTTTTGCTGAACAATTGGCTATATTACAAGCATCCTTCTGGGAGACCTAAATCTACCTGAGATAAAATGTTTCTAGGATAGTGGTTCTCTACACCATCAGACCCAATATTCCCCATTATATAGCAAATATATTGTAATGCCCTCATTATTTTCCTGAACTAAAATCCATAGATAAGAGAATTCACCTATAAAGATAACTTTTAAACATCAATCCATGATATAAATAATAAATGAAAGAAAAGTACTAACTGATGGAATATGTATGTATGTGTGTGTCTGTTTCAATATGCCAAGCATTTGGAAACAACTATACTAGATAATATAACGAAGTCATTAAATGCTTGCCCCTTTAAGGAATTCTCATGAACACATAGCTACAAAATGCAGGGTATTTAATCAGTGACTCAAATACCACAAATGTTGTTGCTGATGACTGACAAGATTTTCCAAGATGGTGAGCTAAGTCTTGGTAAAATCCGAAACCAAATTATAAGCTATGAAATTGTATTATTTTGGTTACTCTTGTATATGTCTTTTTGCATTCTTAGAAAAACTTTGCCATATTAAAACCAGGCAGATGCATTTTGTTTTAATATGTAAGTTGAGATTGGTTCTAGAGCCAGATTATTATCAATAGGATTTCCAATTCTCTGAATATCTATCTAGAGGGACATTTAAAAGTTGTGCAGTATTCAGGAGAGTTCTTCATTGTAGGGTCTATTCTATGAAATAAAGGAGGTCTAATGTGCTACCTCCTATCCAATAATGACATCAGTTCCCTTCAATAACTGCAACAACCAACAATGTCCCCACAGGTTTCATAATGTCCCAGAGTAGAATCATCATCCTCGAATATTGCCTGTGGGCTTTCTTCAGCATAGGAATGACGGTAGCCAGTATCAAAACCATGAAAAAGTTAACCATTTATGAAGAACATATCATATTAAATGAATTCTTAAACATTATACATGACTGAATTTACATTCCTTTTTTATTGTTTCTTTTATTTCTCTTTATTATTATTAATATTCTTATTTGCTTTTGCTGTGAATTTACATTCTTTATATATCTGCAGAAGGGAATTTCATTTTAAAATTATAAGCTTCAGTGTCTTTGCAAACAAGTAACAGAACATAATTTCAAAATCAAAAATCCTAAACTAACATTAATATGAAATATAGTTTAACTTAAAACATAATTCATGTTAAATTTAATATTGGTTTAATTATATTTCATAATAACCCAATACTTAAAAACAACATTAATTTTTTTTGCCATAGTGACACGTTTTTCTTACATAGATATGAGTATTGAGTAAATGCTATTTACTCATAATAGAGAATTTACAAGAGATTTTTATGTCAGCCTAGGGAAATAGTACAGCTAACTTTGGAAATGAAAGATAAGACATCATCAAGTATAACTGTTCGTTATCCTACACATTTACATCTTTATATTGGCCTATGAATCACTGCAATTAGATTCAATTATTA
The DNA here is from genome assembly GCF_004115265.2 of Rhinolophus ferrumequinum. Classification (NCBI taxonomy): domain Eukaryota; kingdom Metazoa; phylum Chordata; class Mammalia; order Chiroptera; family Rhinolophidae; genus Rhinolophus; species Rhinolophus ferrumequinum. The sequence continues at coordinate 64,793,906 of NC_046291.1, forward strand.
CATACATTTTGAATTTTTAATTGACCAAAATGAGAATTCCTCTTATATGTGACCAGTTTCTATTAGAGGCTTTTAACTCTCAACTCACCTGTATGAGATCTGACAATTAAGTTCGTGAACTTGTTGCAATGATGTTGCTAACCTTTTTTGATATCAGAGGGATTGTTCATTATGAACTTGTATCAACTGGACAAACAGTTAACCACATTTACTAGTTGGAAGTGCTGAAAAGGCTGTGTGAAAAAGACAAAAACGACCTGAACTTTTTGCCAACAATTCATAGCTCTTATATCACGACAATGTACCAGCTCACATGGCACTGTCTGTGAGGGAGTTTTTAGCCAGTAAACAAATAACTGTATTGCAACACCCTCCTTACTCACCTGGTCTGGCCCCCAATGACTTCTTTCTTTATGCAAAGATAAAGGAAATATTGAAAAGAAGACATTCTGATCATTTTGATGACATTCAGTACATCAAGTGTAATACCACAACAGCTCTGATGGCCATTCCAGAAAAAGATTCCCAAAATTGTTTTGAGGGGTGCAGTAGGCACTGGCATTGGTGCATAGCTTCCCAAGGGGAGTACTTTGAAGGTGACTATAGTGATTTTCAGCACTGAGGTATGTAGCACTTTTTCTAGGATGAGTTCGTGAACTTACTTGTCCTACCTCATATGTCAGCAACCTGCCACACAGCCCTTAAGAGAATATCTCATTACATATGTCGTTCTGACACATCTTGAACTACAATGTATATTATTGTTCATTTTCTTTTCTGAATTGTTCAACTTTCAGTTGTAGCATCCTTCCACAAAAGAACATAAAGACATCATCTGCCTCTTATTCTCTTCTCTGTTGTACATTTACTGTGTGTGAATGATCTCCAGCTTGTCCAAGAGAGAAATAGGCACAATCGAAGAACAATAGCCCATTTTTATGTCATGATGAGTCTACACTGAAGGGTACAGTACTCGTATATCTTTCTCTTTTTAAAATCATTTGGTGTCACTTGTCCAAGGACTCCAAACACAATGGAAAACTACAAAATACAAGGGCATTTACAGTATAGCATTATGCTAAAGCTTCAGCAAGCCACTTTCTAACCAAATTAACAATAAAGTCATTGTGCTTTGAACTAGGAATAAAGTGGTAGAGACATCTTTCATTCCCTACAGTAGCACAGAATAGATTACTCCTTTTCTGAGGTTATTATGCACAATCCTACAAATGAGGCAGTCCTCTCCTTCCCTCTCACCACCAAGCTGGCAGGATGGTGAGCCCAACCCGAAGTGCTGAGAGGAGAGATCAGAAGGATCACTGAATCTGAGCATCCATGTAGACACAAACAGCTGTTACCAGGTTGATGCAGTCCTGGCTCTGACATTAGAGTAATCAGTGGGGATAATATTTCATGCAGCTGAACATCCAGAGAGAACATGGAGATCTCAGAGGGCATGGAGCTGGGGCAGATCATCAGAGCAGTGCTTCTCATTTATTAATGTGCTATTCTTTCAGAGATCAGGTTAAAATACAGATTCTGCTTCAGCACATCTGTGGCACAGCTTAGATTCTGCTTTCTCAACAAGCTGCCAAATGGTGCCAATGCTGCTGACCAGTGGACCACACTATGGGCAGTGAAGCTTCAGAGAGCCTCGGAAACAACACCTTTCACTAGAATTGGGAGGCTAATGGGGAAGTGTAACATGGTGAAGTATACACAAAGAATAACTCAAGAAGGCAATGGTGATACAAAGAAATGGAAATCTTGTAAGGTTAACATCATACATTGAGAACCATGCATCAAGTAAAAGAAAAATCGTCCTGTTCCTGCCTAGACAGGAAAATAAAAACCTCCCAGCAGTCTGATGCAGTGTATAAATGTGCAAATGCAACACAGAGCAAAATGAAAGACTGAAGCAGCTAAGGCAGAGAATGACTTCGTCTTGTGCTTTATTAACCTGACCTAAAAATATTAGGAGGAATATAGATGATACTATTAAAAAAGAAAGTAACTTGTAGATAATAACTGTGGAATAAAAACAAACAAAAAATATAAACCAAAAAACTGCATTTATAGTGCAGCTCTTAATGGCTCCAAGTTACTCCCATAGTAACTAATTGGAGTTCAGGATGATTTTACCAATAAGGTTTACCAATTTTTAGCTTAATTTTAACCTATGTTGAATATAAGTGTAAATATGGAAAAGCCAATTGTTTCTGATCTCTGCCATGAAGTGAAGATAGAAGAAATTAAGTTTATATAACAATAGCCAATAATGATGTACGTGAAGAGCTGGCCGCCGAAGTGGTGGAGACCTCCTGGTTGGAATGGAAGGACTCAGGTGCTGGCCTTCCCTAACATTTAAGATGACCTTGACCAACCTCTGAGACAGGACTTTATGTCTGAAATTGTAACTGAGGGGTCAGGATACGGTGAATATGAAATTCCAGAGGAAGGGCCTGACCCTATGGGAAATTATCAAGAGCTAGTTCAAGTCTCTTGAACTTCCTCACTCATTTTGATGTATGAAAGGGTTGAGAGTGGATTTCTAGATGGTATTTTTTTGATGAGAGTTGCTACCAAGCAGTGAATCCCTTTGCAAATGGGCCGGTGTGTTAGCCTCTCATTTTATTATTTTTTTTAATCTAGAAAGAAAAGAGTTTTGACAGGGCTGTTCAGAGAGACGTGAAGGGAACCTTCAACAGCTTACAACATGTGGGTAATAGACTAGTGTCTGCTGTGGAATCTCAAGGGAAGCTGCTGTGCTAAAGGCCTGAGATGGCAAGTGGGAGAAAATGAAGGTTGATTTGGGTAAAGCTCTCCTACCCATGGCAAGCACAGAACAGGTGAGTGTTTCTCAATCACTGGGGCAAAAAGGATTATAAAGCTGACCTGAGCCACTTCAAACTCTGCCCAGGAGGGCCACTTGGAACATAATGTGGAGAGCCTCATGGGAAGACCAGGTTCTGGAGAAATGGCTGCTGTGGCTATGACTGGAAGACCTAGCAAAGAGAACCTCTGAAGAATCCACAAATGTTCCTAAATAAGAAAGCCATCTTGAAATAGTACCAAGACTCAGAGAATGTGAAGTAATCTTACACAAGACTAGAGTACTTTCTGTGCCTTCTTTCATTTTCTCCTTCTCTGTCACTGTCTTTGAAAGAGCCAGAAAGCTCCTGCAAGCTGCAGGAGGAGAAGCGGGAAAATAACAGAAGATACTGACTGTACCCACTTACCAGGTGTCAATAGCCTATCTGAAATCCTCCTGAACCAAGAGAACGGAAAATATTTCATTCTTTCAATCAAGTTTGGAACTGGGTTTTCTAATATCAAATGAAGACTGTTTTATGAGGGAGAGGGAAGAACCTAAAAATGACAACAAAGTCATAGGGTCCTCAGAACTTTCATCCAGCAGCAGAACAAAAAAAATTGCCCTATAGCACATATTTTGAACAGAGAGTGGGAAAGAAAAATAAAGTGACATTTGATTATATTCTCCCAATTGTGCCACTTCAACATACAAGTCATGCTACTTAATTTGTCTCTCTCAGTTTCCTCATGGGTAAGATCGGTGTGGAGAAGCTGCTTTCAGAATTCATTATTGTATATCACAGAAGTCTGTCTTTTCTGGGAGATAGGAAGGGAGGAAGAGGTGTAAAATCATATTTTATGAAAATAGCTCAACCTAATAGCAAGACCTGATCAGATAGCCTGTGTGCACCCATAGACATAACTAAACACTATAAATAAAACTGTTTTAGTGTCAGAAAGGTAAGCATCCCAAGTAAAACAATAGTAAATTAAATTCAGAAGTGTATAAAAGAATAATAAGCCATGACAAAGTAAATTTGTATCCTATAACTACAAAGATAGATCGATAAATATAGATCTGCTAATATAATTTATGACATCATCGTAGAGACTATAAAAAGCATTTTATAAAAGTCAACAAGGATGTCTGATTTTAAAACAAGTACATATTCTGAAATCTATGTGAAAGAATTTCTCTTTAAAACAATGACTACATATCTAATACTGCAGACAATATCATACATATTGTGAAGACTCAAAGAACTACTATCTGTCAGAAAAAGATAGGATTTTCCGTTATCCAGTCAATATTCTACATTGCTTTGAGGTTTTAGGTAATGCAAAAAGAAAATAAATTTTATTAGATATAATAAGCAGAAAAATATCATTTTCAGCAATTTTTTTCTTTGGTATCATAATTTTAAAATGGACTTTTTATCCCAGTGCTATTGAAATAGTGATTTACATGTCTCCTAATACGTTAATGTACTCAGATTTTAGGTAGTGATCTAAACTTTATCTGATATGCAGATAATTAGAGCAATAATATGCATTGAACAATCATTTGCCCCCCTCCCTAATTCAAAACAACACCTTATCATATGCAGTATGTTGCATACTTATTTTTAATCAATTTCCGTACTCTGTATTCTCTTCCAGATAATCTATCTTTTTCAGCCAACATCACCCCTTGTTAGTTATCGTAGCTTTGTAATGTATTTTGCAATTTGATGAGAAACTGCCTACATCTGCAGGCACTCTCTATTTGACCCAGGAACTATTTTGAAGTTTTGCACTTTATAATTGTCATGGTGGTTATTTGTTCTACCTACTGTTGTTAAATACTGCTCAGATGATACAAACAGTCATGGTTATCTATGGGAGATTTATTGATCATATGTGTTTCATGGACAGTTAACATAATTTTCTATAGGATACAAATTTAATCAGCATGATTATTATGCTAATATCCCACATCCTTATTTATCTTAAAATCGCCCAGCTTTCCGTTTGATTTTTAACGTGTCTGTTTTACATGTGTAGTGATTTTTTTCACATCTACAGTGTAGGAGTATAAGAAATGTAACTTCTTTCTTCTCTAACTGAAATTAATTTCTTTCTGAAGTCCCAATTTACCCTGATGCTGAGGGGTCAGCTGACAATTTAAGGGGAATGTGTGCTCGTCCAGGTCAAACTTGGGTTCTGCAGAATATGTACTCAGGAAAATTATTTCTTTCTTCTCCAGCCATATTTGCCTTCTCTTCCCCTTCCTAGGAGATCTGAGCTCCCAGGACGTACATATTATTCCAGATCTAGTGGCAGTGCATTTAGACTTTCCCATGCTCTGTTTTCAGGGTCCACCTGGGTCTGGTTTGTTCTTCCTGTCAACACTGGCTCTTCTGTTAATGTCAATCTCTGGCTCATAGTGATGTCTCTTGACATGTAACTTGCAAAACCTCTTCAAGCCTGCTTATCTAAACAATTCCTCTCAAGCTTCTTGGGGAAATAGAGAATTTTAGAAATTCTGTGAAATCTCTACATGACTTAACATTGAACATGATTAAACGTCAAACTGCTGTGGTTAAAAACAAAACAAAAACTGCAGTTCTGCTGATTTCTGCCTATTTTCATTTTCTCTTCAGGAGCTTCCTCCAACACATACACTCTTCCTTAAATTTACTAACAAATCTTTTCGTTTCTACTAACTTGATACCTTTTCTAATACAATTTGCTCTATGTGGTACATTCTCTTCTAATACAATTTTCTCTTACAAATATAACCAACTTAACAGCCAAGGAAAGGTAATGGATTATACAAAACACACAAAGAAAAACAGCTAGGTTTCATATATCTCAATTTCATCATTCTACATTTGTTTTATTTCTGTGTTATTATATGCACACACACAATTGTGGTCATTATATCTTTTTTTCATAGAATGCCTTTTGATACAATAAGATAAATTTCCTTGTCCCATTTATTGTATTTTACTTTAAAAATGTGTTTGCTGTAGCACTCTATTTTATTTTATTTTTTTATTTACCTGATATACTTTTGTCCTCTTGATTTTTTAATCTATAATGTGTCATTTTTCTGGATGTTTCCCTTAAGCATCGATCTTTCTTTCTAAATAGGATGTTTATCCGACTCATTTACAGTGTTATATCCTGTATTCTTAATGTCATTTGCCAATTTGCTTTTTTATAAAATGTTTCCTTGATGTTTTCCTTCCACGCTGTCTGTTGGTAAATGGCTTATACTTTATTTGCCTCTATCCTTCGGAGATTTAGAAGATATCATCTGTGATTAATTTGGAGAGTATGTTTGTAGTTTTTAATATGCATGTGTTTATATATGTATGTATATGTGCATAAATATACATATAAATTTATTTACTATCAAAAATTGTTGCTTATTGATTCCTCCCTTTGTAAAATTAAGAACAAACACAATTTTAATTCCCTTTATCATTTCTCTAAAATGTTTTTATTTTATTGCTATTACCGAATATTTTGGACCCATTATAATATTAATAAATAATTACTGTATACCATACATTTTTTGTTCAAGAACTGTTTTATATGTGTATTAGATTTTTAAGTATATTTACCATGATTGTTTAAATGTAATTCAGTAATTTATAGTCAAATTATACTATAACTTCCCAATCTTTCATTTGATTTACCCATTGGTCACTGGGTTTATATCTGAATAATTTTTTTTAGGAAAGGAATATAAGAGGTATACTCCTCACTATTTTTTCCAGGTAAAGTACATTGGAAATATAATTATATATATAATTTGAGAATTGCATATGAAAGGTGGAAATTCTCAATACTGGAAGAACTGAAACTGTTTTGTTCTGGTCTGTATCCATGAGTTTTGGTGACACTGTTTTTCCCTCTCAAGAATAGATTGATATTACTGCCTTGACTTCTGATGATTACTACTCTGGAGAAATCTAAGATTAGGACCATATTTTGTACATTTCTCATGTCATTTTTTCTATCTAAATGCTTATAAAATGTTTTCTTATAAAACAAACTCACCAAGAATTGTCTAAACATTACCATTGTTGATGACACTTTCCCTGAAGAGTTCTGTTAATCTCCAGACTACAAGTCTTTCTTCACCTAAGAAAAGTTTCCTTCTCTATATTGTTGTGTATTGATTTTGTTCTATTTGTTTTTATCTTTTTATCAGGGACACCAATTATCTTCACGTTTGACCCTTTTTCTATATGTTTGGTAGCTATCATCTTCTCTCACACAATTTAAAATTTTTATAACAAGATTCTGTGCTTTCTGGAAAATTTTTTCATGTTTGTCCACAACATAAACTTTCTACTTCTATACCATAGAAGTAGATTTGGCTCTTTATTGATTCTAAGGCGGATTTTAATGGTGCTAGTGCATTTTAGGTTTCTTTTTAATCTTTCCAGGTTTCTAGGCCGGTTTTCATCTTTACTTGCATTGAATTTAGCTACATTTTAATCTCATCCTCTCATTGTCCTTATTTTTCATCTCCTTAACAAAAACTTATAAATAAAATTAAGTGTTATCCAATTGCCTTCATATTGTAGTTTTATTTTTTTCTCTGTGTCTTGAAGATAAACTACCATTCTTTTCATATTAAATAATATTTCCAAGTCTCATGTTGAACATATTTCATTGTACACATGTTTCAGAGTACACAGTTTTCACTACTTCTTTCACATTTACCTCTTTCTTCTATGGACTTCACCAGGATACATTCAGGAAAATTGCACTACTGGGACATCTTATATGTGTATAACTAAAGAAGAGTCACCATGATAGGGATGATAGGAAAGAAATGTCCCTAGTCATTTTAGAAAACAGTTACAACATAAATCTAATATCCCTGGAATAAGAGTAAATGTTAATACTCGGAACAAATCTGCATACAGTCTAATTTTGTTAAGCCAAAATTTCTTATAAGGTTATGGAGATAATTGTCAAAAATCCCTACTTTCTAATGCTGCAGAAGTATTCCACACCTAATGCAGAGGTGTCTGTGAGCATTTCTTGGGAAATTGGGAGAAAAAAAAATTCTGCTAGTTCACCTGTATTCTTCCAAAACCAACCACATCACATATATTTAAACCGAAACAAGCAATGTTTATTCCCCTTTTGGAATAATTCTATTTTTCACTTTTTACCCATGCATTCTTTTCTATTTCAAGATATTGGAAATGCATATAAAAGAAAAAAGGTAGTTTATTTCTATAATTATAAATATATTAGTACATCAATTCTATGCTGAAATGGACATTAAAAAAAACAAACTAAGAAATAATAGGCATTTTTTCTCCATGAGTCTCAACTGAATTCTTAAAAACTAAAGGTAATCTATTTTTAATAACTGATCTGCTAATAATAACTCCTGCAAAAACAAGCATGAAAGAGGGGAGCCTCCAAATTTTGCTTTTATGTATTTTTACATCTTTCAGATTTTTCTTAACAAAATTAGTAGTTGAAAGCTAACAAAATTTAAAATACTTTGAGCACTTGCTACATATAAGACACTACATTGTATCAGACTTGGCCTTTGCTTATAAGTTAGACAGGGGAGCCAGGACACATTCACCAAATGAAAGCTCACTATACTGCTCCTGCAAGTTTCAGTGTCACTTCTACCTAAAATAAATTTCTGAATTGTAGAAACTCAAAACTCCACAACCCGAAGGATAATAGTCATATTCTGACAAGGATTCCTGATTGACAAGCTAGAACTGAATTAGACTTTTGGAATCCCTATCTCTACATATGAGGTGAATTTTAGATTTTTCAAAATAAAAATGAAGTTTCTGAATAAGAATTTTTAATTAATAAAGAAATCTATGGTCTATATGGACTTATTCCAATGACCTCTTACTGAAGTATGTCATGTTCTTATGTCCGTTTCCCTAAAATTCCTTTCCCCTCTACCTAGACTGCCAGAACTAAAGCTCTGCTTTAAGGAAGATAACCAATCCAATGTCAGCAGAGTTTTCCTTTGAAAAGACCTGTCACTTTGTGTCAGTTGTAGGAATTTGTGTCAATTTCTGAAGTCATTTCATATTTACTTTATATTACATCATTTTGCTCATGTTTCAAGCAACTGATGATGTACCTGAAAATTTATTGGAGAAGACAGCTCCCTTCCCAAGTGCAGATAAGCATGAAAAGCAAAGGTGAAAAACAATGTTTTAGGAGCAACTAAAATATCTAACTAAAATGAAACAAACTTTAAGGTTTAAATTAAATTTGACGTCATTACCACTGACGTTAAAAATAATAAATTGAGCTATGCTTGACTTATACTTGATTCTCTATTTTCCTAGCTCGTTTTGCGTACCTGATTTAAACTTGATATATTTTAAAAATACCTATCTTTTAAGTAGTTGAATTTTATATTCAATGATCAAATAAAATTGGTGTCTCGCACACAAAAGACTATTAATTGGATTGTTTTTCTAACAGTAGAAAAATTTGCATCACATCACCAGAACTCATCACTTTTTGTCTGAGACAGGTGCGGTAGTTGGGAAGTAGACTTGGTCCACATAAAATGTTATCTCTATCTGAACAGACGTCACTCTTGGCATCATAACTTAACCAGCCAAAATGATGTTCCCAAGGCTAGTTCTTTTCTGAAAATAAATAAGCACTTAAAATTGAGGGGCTCATAATTGTCTCCCAGTCCTGAAATTCTTCTGTCCCCCAAATTTAAGATTTTCTTGGCATCTGCATGTTTTGCTCTAAAGCAGGACTACTGAAAATTTAGCATACCATACTAAGTTAGAAATATAAGGATTAATATTCAATATATGGACAATATATGAAAGAATAGGTCTTTTATGACATTTCTTTTCATGAGTGAGAAGGGACCTAATAAATTACCGTATTAAATCTCCTCTCACAAGTGAAGATAAATGTCATAAAGAGCTTACGTTCTCATGTATTACATATAATGTACAGTTCTTCTGTCTACCTTCTGATATTTCTATATTTCATCAAACTCATCTAATGGGCTTTACTTCATCATCAAACACTTTTTTCTTTACGACCAAAAAAAAAAAATGTATGGAGAAGAAATTGTCTAATTTCATTTAAGTTGTTGCTCTACTTGGTATATCTGTTCTTATGTTCTCTGCTGTTATACTTTTGTTCATGTAATTTTTCATCTCCAAGCACTGAACAGATGAGGGTAACTATAGCATTGATGTTTTATGCTCAGTAAAACTTTAGACATATTTTGGATCTTTTCCCTAACCACCCTTTGTGTCTTTTCAGTTTTTCTTGATCTGAAGTGATATTACTTCTCCCTAAACTTGCACCTCCTCTTGTTTAAAGTTATTACTAAACACCTATGCAAGTTAGACATAAGGAGGCCATCCTGCACTCTTCTGTGACTCTCAAGCCATACAACTCACTAAACTCTAAATTATGTATGTTCTACATTTTCATTATCAAGCCTATGTACTTTCATTTGTTAATGCCTTTGCTAAGTCCTCATAGTCTTTTATATAGACAATTTTTATAGTCCACTACAGTAGTGGCTTTCAAATATTTTTTCCTATCACCATAAAATAATACATTTACATTATGACTCATTGAACGCATACATGATTACAGTTGAATATATTGATGAAATATAAATTTCAAAAAATTCTTCTCTTAATTTGTGATGCACACTGCTGTTTTTTATTCTATTTCACTTTTAAAGGCAAAATTGATTTTACAAACTCACTGATGGGCGGTGTGCTACCTAGAATTTGAAGAACACTGTAAAAGAATGACTCTGTCTCCTGTCAAGACTCTAGCTAATGAATTTCCCATACTGACAGTAAAGAGTTCTGTGTTCTACCTACCTAACCACATAACTTCTCGCATTAAGGCTTCTCTTTCAATTACTGGATAGTGTAAACTTATTAGTTTATCATGCAATCAGGGCTCTCCTTGTTTATATCTCCAACTTATATTTCATACTCCCAACTCACATGCTCAAGCTATTCCATTTTATATCATTATGTATTTCTACACAGTAATTCTGCCTAGAAAACTTAACCCTTAACTCTTCATACTTTTATCCTTCAATTCTATTCAATACATTTTTCCTTCTCTGTCAAGTTGTCTCTAATCCCTCCCCAAATAGAAATAGTTATTTTTCCTCGTCCCACTACTGTACTTTTAAGTACACTTAATGGAAGAGACTCACAGAACTTACTCCCCATAGATGCTTCCATCTTGCCTGTGTAGCCATTAAGCACGTATTTATCATAATGGTATGATTGTTTTCTTCTGATCCAATTTTTCCAAATTTTCTATTTCTCAGCAAGAAATTTTTGTACTTCTGTTCATGAGACACAGTGCTGTATAAATAAGATTCTTCAATATCCAGGGGTAGGAGTTACATGTCTACCCATGAAATAGTAAATGGTATGGGAATTGCTTTGCACCAAAAATAAGTAGACATTTAGAAAACTAGATGAAATATATGAAACAGCTATTTTCAACCACTGGTCTGTGGGAAGAACAGGATTGTGATAGACCCTGATAGAGCGACAAATGAGGAGATGTCTATGATAAACTTGGCTTTCTGCCAGGGTAGAACAAATTCAAGTTTACAGAATTGAGGAGACAGACATAGAATCCCAAGGAGAACAAAGCAGCTGGAATTTGGAGGACAGAGTAATGGAGAAAAGGGAGCTCCTCGAGAAAGAAATCTACACAAGCACCTCCAAAATTCTTAGGCTAAATCCCAGGTTGGACACCAATCTGCATATGTACCAGGTAAAACTCTATGAGGCCTGGCAAAAATCAACTGTCAGAGAGCTATAAGCTTAACAATTCCCAAAGGTCACAAAGGGCTAGCATATATGCAAGTCGTTTTGTTTTGTTTTGTTTTTTTACCAGCCCGAGTAAAGAGATCTTGTTGAAACGGTGGTGAGGTTTCAATAGACATGTCAGAAGGATCACACCTTAGAAGCAAGGTTAAACTAACCCTAGATTGAAAGATATTTTAGACTCGATTTAACAAAGCTTAAAACAAACAAACCAAAAAAACCTTGAAAAAATTATACTGATCTTCAAATAATTTAACTCCATGCCCCCAAATCTTTAATACTCTTTAATGAAAAATAAAAATCCAAAATAATCAACAGTGTGTCATTCATAATCTCTGACATCCATCAAATATTATGTACTACAAATATCCGGTAAAGAAGTAGCAAAATTTGAAACATAACTAATAGAAAAAGCAATTAACAAACATAGAGCCAGAAATAACAGAGATGATGAAAGAGGAAACAAAACTATAAAGAAGGTTTCACAAATATGCCCAATAATATAAAGGAAAATATAAGCTTAATGAATAAAGAAATAGAAGATTTTTTTTAAAGAACAAAAGGAATAACTAGAGACGAAAAATATAACATATGAAATATAAAAATGAGATACTGGACAGGCTGGGTAACATATTAAATGCTTCAGAAAAAAAAATCAGTTAATTTGAAGACATAAGAATAAAATGTATTCAAGCCAAACGACAAAGAAAAAAAAGACTAAAAAAAAATTGGAGGCCCTAAGTCACCTGTGAAATAATATTAAGTGGTGTAATATATATGTAGTTGGAATCAAAGACATGGAGGAGAACAAGAAAGGGAATCAAAATTACAGGAAAAAAAATAACCAAAATACTTCAAATTTGATGAATTGTTAACACAGATATTCAAAGAAAGCCACACCAAGGAACATCATAATCAAACTGTTTAAAATCAATGATAGAAAAATAATTTTTAAAGCAAGAAAAATATTGACATTCTACATATAGAGAAAACAATATAAGAATGACTATGGACTTCTCATCAGGAAAAATACAAGACAAAGTCAATAAAGTGACATATTTAAAGTTCTAAAGGAAAAAAGTCAACAAATATTTTTATAGTGAGTGAATATTTGTTTCAAAATCGAATGTTAAATGAACAGTTTTTCAGACAAGCAAAAGCTGAGAGAATTCATATCCAGAAGATGAATAAGTACAAGAAGAAATATTAAAAATATTAAACAGTAAATGTTAAAAATAATTATCTAAGCTGAAAGAAAATAATACCAGATGTATACGTGGAAAAGAATATCAGAAATAATAAATATATAGATAAATATCAAAAATCCTTTTCTTGTTTTTAAATTTTCTTTGAAAGCAATTAACTATTTAAAGTAAAATTTATAATAATAAATAGTGGGGTTTATGTGTAGAAAAAAAATATGACAAAAATAGCACCAATGGTGGAATGGAACAATAGCACTATATTACTATAAATTTCTTATGCTATATGTTAAGTGGTATATTTGAAGCTAGTGCCAGGGTTGGTGAACCATGACCCATAGGCAAAATCTGGCATGTATCCTGTTTTTGTAAGGTCCGCAGCGAAGAAATTTTTCTCTTTACATTTTAAAAGGCTTATTCAACAAAGAATATATGACAGAGAACTTATGATGCCCATATATTTACAGTTTGCTTTTGTATTGTAAAAGTTTGCCAATTCCTAAGCTGACTGCTATATTAAACTACGTATAAAAAAACTCTAGAGAATTTACTGAAAATATAAAGGTATAAACAATAAACCCACATAATTGGATAAAGTGGAATACTAAAAAAAAAAAAATTAATTTAAAAGAGGAAGAAAAAAGGGACAAAAAATAGATGAAAAAATATATATCAAGAGGATAGGTTTGAACTCAAGAGTAACAATAGCTACATTAAACACTCCAGTTAAAAGGAAGAGATTTTCCTTTTGGATAAAATATCAAGACTCAATTATACTCTGTTTAGAAAAAAGCTACTTGAAATATAGAGATACATATATGTTAAAAGTAAAAGCATAGATATCTTATGCAAACATGAATCAGAAGAAAGCTGGAATATCTATACTAATATCTATGAATATCTTTAAGGGATCTATAAATAGATTCATTTTATAAAGTCTATAAAATAAGCTTGATGAAAAAAACTATTTCCAGGGATAAAGAGGGATATTATCATTTCAAAATGATAAAAAAATAAAATGGCCAAAAATCTAGTCACTTTTCAGAGAAGATATGTGAATGACTAATAAAGACATGAAAAGATGTTCAACATGACTAGTCATTAAGGAAAGACAAATTAAAGTCATTATTTGGTACCAATAAATACTGACTAAGATGCTTAAAATAAGAAATGACTGACTATATCAAATTCTGGCAAAAATATGCAGCTACTGGATCTCCCATATTTCAGGTGGGAATGTAAAATGGTACAGTCACTTTGGAAGTCATTTTGGCAGATTTTTTAAGTTAAATATAGATTTTCCATGATGTAGCAATTTTACTCCTAAGAGAAATTAAAACATAGGTCTACACAAAGTCCGGTAAACATTCATAGCAACTTTATTCATTAGTCTAAAACTAGAAACAATCCAAATATCTATCAAGAGGTAAGTGGATAAAAAAAAAAAAAACACACAACTATGTAATACCTTACAGTGAAATACTACTCAGCAATAAAATGGAATAAACTACTGAGACACACAGTTACATCGATGAGTCTCAAAAACATTGTGCTGAAGAAAACAAGACACCAAAGAGTGCCTAATGTGTGATTCCTTTATATGAAGTACTAGAAAAAGCAAAATTAATTTATAAACAGAGAAACCAGGTCAGTGGTTGCTGAGGGTATGGGATTAGCATTGGGTGTCGTTAACTATGAAACTTTTTGAGGCAATAGAAATATTCTATATGAGAATGGCAATGGTGGCTTTATGGATGTATAAGTTTGTCAAAATTGATCAGACTATTACACATTTTAAATGGGTACGTGTTGCTGTCTGTGGATTATACTTCAACAACTCCTTTAAAAAAAGGAAATCACTAATGACAATATCTTATATTTCAGTCTCTCATTTCTAACCAGAACTTCCTTGAAAACAGTAGCTATATATTATTACATTTCCATCTACTAGTACAGTACCCAGTGGATAGTATGTAAAACATAAACATTTGATGAATACAAACATAAGTATTTGAACAAATAAATGAATGATACTGAATATATTCAGACAAAATCACAAGCCAAACTTTAAAATGAATAAAATTTGGGGAGGCATCATGGAAGTTTCCTTCTGACTATTCTTCTATGAACCCACCATGACATGATTTCTAACAATCCACCATTACAGATATATAACTTTGGATAAGAGAAATTACTTCTTTAAGATTCCAATTTTCAAGTGCACATACATCTGGGATAAAATATTGAGCCATTAATACCAACTAAAATTGACATATCAAATTTGCCAGTATTTCCAGTAAGCAGTTTTTAGAATAGGCAAAAAGTTCTTACGTTTGGTATTGGGAAAAAAAAAAGAGAATTTCTAGAAAGCATTGACCTGGGTGGCAGGTCTTGGGTAACTGAAGGCTGAAAGGGGGTACTCTGCATTTGAGCAGTCAGTGATGTGCTGAAAGGAAAAGAAATGGTGCAAATAGGGATGGGGAAAACATAGAGAACACTTTTCGATCTTTTTTTTTTTTTTTTTTTTTTTGACATTTCCCCCCATAGAACCAGCTGGGGTTCTAGGGCACAAGGGCCATCTGTGTGAGGATCCCAGAATGTGATGCTTCTCAAACTATTAAGTTTTCTTTCCCCCCAAATCCCGTTTCTGGGCTGAAATATACTATTGTGATATCTCCACATGGTTCAGCAAAACAGACAACAGATTTTACTTGAACTTCATTGGTACAAAGCAAGTAAAACAAGCATTGAGTTTTGGAAAATGTTTCTTTTCTTCCTGAATACTCATGTCAAATAAAAGTCACGGAGATGAAACAAATAATTCCCTTAAAACTTTGGAGAGTGTGGTGCAGAAAATGTACATCAAATCAGAGTGTATATTCTTCCTCCTGGGACATAAGGAAACACTGGATTTCCCTGCAGGCTTGCAGTGAGGCAGGGCTGTGGACTAATTCTGAAAAATTAACTGAGTCACTTGGGCATGGAGACAGTGACAAGCCCTTTCACAAGTCTTTTGTCCTTCTCTCTTCCCTGGCCTTAGTCACTCACTGGTAATATTTGATTTAGAAGTTGGAGGCCGCATTGTCTGTGGTACCTGGGTGATTCTGCAGAGAAGACACCACCCTCTGCCCTTGCCAGCCTTCCTTGGACATATAAAAAGTGTTAGAAACAACTTTTGTTGTGCAAAGTCCCTGAGGTTTGTCTTATTTAGCCTGGGCTGACTAGTACAGCTACTTAATGTTTTATACAAAATAATTACTATGATTTCCCCTTTTTAAAAATAATCTATATAAGAATCACAAACATTGAAAGAAAAAAATGTCTTTTGAATTGGGGGGTAATGGGAGTTTCTCCAATGGTCCTCAAATTAAAATATTATTTGTTTCTTATTTTTAAACTTTTCAATACATTTCTAATCATCGTCAATATCATGGAAAGTTTTCAGAAGCTTGGCAGAATTTAATCAAATGTGAAGCGCTAAATTATCAGCATTGACAGGAACTATATTAATTGAAATACAATAAGTTTTGTGTATATGTGTATATATATATACACATATGCTATAACTTACGATTTAACACAAAGTATATTGAAGGTGATTAGGTCTATTTAATTCAACTGTTTTGTTTTTTTACTTTTCCAAATCTTTATAATATTTTACTGAGCTGTTTCACATCATAGTTCTACATAAAAGATTTATAAAATATATCAAAAATAAAAAGATGAGACTTCTCAAGAAGTAGGTAATACAAAAGGATATACTTTCCCCCCAAAATACAGCATATCTTTATCCTGTAAAGCAGGATGGAGTCTTGCCTGAGAGGGGCAAAAAAGTAAATATTTTAAGTTTTGGGGGTCACATGTTCTTTGTGAGTGTGATGTGTGTGGGGGGGTTGTGTGTGAGGGGGGAGCATCTGTAAAAGTACGGAAACCATTCTCAGCATCTAAAATACAAAAAGAGGCCAAGGGTCCGATTTGGCCCACAGACTACAGTTTGCCCTCCTTACTAGAAAGAGTTTACTTCACTAATAGCATAATAACACTACCATAGCATTTTTCTTTTGAATTCATTTAAAGGAAAAGACAAATGCCTCAACTGGTTTGAAAATTGCTGAATTTCTTGGAGTGTTTGTGTTCACAAATCTTTCCATTCCCATGCAAAATTATCCTTTTGCCTGAAGTTATCCTTATCTTTCATTTGGATACTGTTAGGGTTTGGATATTAGTTCACTGTTGTTACTAAATAATCACATTTGAATATGTACACATATAATAGCACATTAATTTGCCAAGTACCATGTGGGCCAGTGTCTCCCTAAGGACCCAGCAGCATCCAAATTTCCAATTCTTATATTTATTCAAGCCACCTCCTCATCTCTACGTTCCTTTGTTGGCAGCCGCTTCTCTGAAGTTACTGGACCCTAATCACACCTTCAACTGCATCCAGAATCACTACTCTTCTACCCACCTGACCACTGACACCATCTTTGATCGAAGTCTTCCCAATCTCAGATGTGGCAATAGCAGCTCAACTCAAACAAATTACAGTGCCACTTTGAAAAGAGTGGCAGACACTTGACTATCGCTTCAAAGACTTTCTCCTTACCATTACGTAGTAAGTGGCTGAAGTGGTTAGACTTGTTGTTACACTGTCAAAGCTGTTGTCTGACTTTTCTCCCACACTAGAAAAAACAAAGCAAAGGGGAATATGACAGTGGCACTAAACTTGGCTGAGGTCTGCAGATACTGGGGCTGAGTAACAGAGAGGAGAGAGCTGGCCCTTGCTTACAATGGTTTTGCAAAGAGAAATGTAAGTCTGAGTCACTTCAGGAAAAAAAGTTAAGAATGAAGTTTTATTAGACATGGATCTTCAGTCAAGGTTGTGCAACGGCAATTAGTCAAGATAGAAAGAGTGGATTCGGGACCTGGAGACGGACGCTATCTCTTGATGCCATAAATTAGTAGAGAGGACATGTTTACATGGGTGGTGGTAAGTTGCTTCTAGGGCAGTGAAGCCACTTACATATTAAAAGTGATACATTACACTCTTACCACATATGATAGAAGACCTTGCTACTAACAAATTAGAAAGATCACTTCCTGTTCTTACAGGTTGGCTCTTGCTAACAGAATAATGAAGATCAAAAGCTAGTCCTGCAAAGAGCAAAGATATAAGACCATCTGTATCTCTTGGATTATAGTGGTCTCTCGTGTTCCCTAAGAGATTTCCTTAAGCAATATCTCAACTCAAGTACATAGCGACTTTGTAACACCTTCATATTCTTATATCCCAACCAAGGACACAAGGGCATATATCAAGATAAGACATCAGAAATAATCCATAGTATGCCATTAGTATCCAAGACGGATACGCAAACCACCTCTAATAATATTTCAGTAATACTTTTATTATAAAGCTACGATTAAGATTCTTCTCTTTAATCCACAGAGAAAAACAATAAATGCCCTGTTTCTAACATGGAAAATACCAAAATACCAGATGCTACTTGTTTGGAGTAATATGTTTCCATGTAGGGTTGTTTGTTTCTTTGCTTGTTTGGGTTTTTTTTTTTTGTATACTTCAAATTAAAAAATGCTTTTATGAGATTTTTACATTGTGCTTTTCCAAGGTAAGTTCTAGATTGGTTCCACCAAAAGAAACATTTTATTCTTTCCTCTTCAAAATTACAGAAATAAGTTTATATTAAAGTAACAAAGTCTTTAATTTCAGGTACCATTTAAAAATCTCATGAACATAGGTGTTTGTTTTGACATTGAGAAAATAACTGTATACGATTCAAACACTTTTCTTTCAGTTGTGCTAAGTATGTGCTACGAATGTGACGTAGGCCCCTTATTGCCACCTAGAACAATCAAGAATGAAAACTGATATAATAATAAATCCTGGAAATTGAGAATATAAACAGAATAATGATGTAGTCATCTATGAGTTCATCAGATCCCCAAACTAAACCATCCTGTTCAGAAAGCCTTCTAGAACAGGTAGTTTTAAGTTATTTTAATACCTGAAGTTAGAATTTCATTTTCTGACATGCTGTGAAGTTCTTCCTTCTAACCAGCATTATAAATCCCTCTTGCTGCAGTTTTAGCTCACCTCCTGCAGTTTGGTCTTCTGTGATCAGGAAAAACAGCTGGTCTCCATCATCCTTACAATAACCATTCATATCCATTCATATTCCCAAAGTTATATCCCCCTTGGGTTTCCTCTTCTCTAGGCTAAAAAGCCCAGTTCCTTTAACCTTTCCTCATAGGTCCTATTTTTCAGCCATTTCATCATCTTTGTTGATTGCTTCTGGACCCTTTCCAAACTCTGTATCTCCTGTCAGTTGTGCTTTTCTCAAACTAGAACAGGACTTGATTGAAGACCTTCTCACTGCCAAATATACTTCCTGTTCTTACAGGTTGCCTTCTGCTAGCAGAAAATTATGATCAAAAGCCAGACCCTCATAAAACCCTGAGCTGCCATTGTATTCCTATTGCAACCCCCACCTTTTGCCCTCATACAACATCAGTAGAGATTGAATGCATTTCTGCAGTAAGAAATTATGAAATGGGGCAAATCAGGCTTCCGAGACATACCACCTCTGCATTCAGCATCTTTCCTTTCTCATGCCTCCCATTCTTGGGATATCTCTCTTGCCAGCCTCTGAACATCTACAAATTTACATCTAGAGCCTTTGGAGCATCTCCCTGCCTCATGGCACCTTACCCAAGGTTCCAAGAGCCCCCCAGATGTCTCTTTTCATCTCCTTCTCTTCCCTCAGATGCCCACCGTATGATTAGGGTTCCTTTTAGTGCAAGTTAAAGAAATTCTGGTCAAATTATTGATAATAAAAGAGATACCTCCATTGTTCAGTTTTGCAGGCTTGTGAACTTTATATTAATGTTATCATAGTGTATGCATTTTTCTGCAATTTTCTTGCATTTCCAGTAATAGTATGCTCAAAAATTTTATCTATATAGATGCATATACTTGAGGTTATTTATTTTCACTTCCATTTAGTGTCGCAGCACATGTTACTGCTATTGTTGAGTTTAACCTGTCAATGAACAAATAAATTACTTCCAGATTTTCTGTTATTTTAAACAAAGTTGTTATGAAAATTTTTGTACATATGTGAAAGTCTTTCTACAGGGTATATCCCCAGGAATGGAACTGCTGAGTTATTATGTGCATTTTCAACTTTAATAGATGTTCAAAAATTTTCCCAAGTAGTTAGAAGAATTTACATTTCCACCAGCAGTGTATGAGTTACTGTTGCTCTACTTCCTCTCCAATATTTTCCATTGTCTGACTTTTTAATTTTACAAATCTGATCTATACTAAATTATATTCCATTGTGGTTTCAATTTGCATTTCTCTATTGACTAGGCTTAAGTCTTTACATATATGAGTATTCTTTAGAAATTGTGTTTCCTTTTCTTTAATTCTTTTTCACCTATTTTTTTCTCAGGTTATGTTTTGTGTTGATTAAGAGAAGGTTATATATATATATATATATATATATATATATATATATATATATGTATATATATATATATATGGGGCAAATCAGGCTTCCGAGACATACCACCTCTGCATTCAGCATCTTTCCTTTCTCATGCCTCCCATTCTTGGGATATCTCTCTTGCCAGCCTCTGAACATCTACAAATTTACATCTAGAGCCTTTGGAGCATCTCCCTGCCTCATGGCACCTTACCCAAGGTTCCAAGAGCCCCCCAGATGTCTCTTTTCATCTCCTTCTCTTCCCTCAGATGCCCACCGTATGATTATATATAATATAATATATTATATTGTATATGTGTTTGTACATATTTTCTGGATATTATCCAATGTACATACTGCAAAATCTCAAATGGCTGATCTTTTAATTTTATCCGTTTTCTTTGGTTTCTGCGGCAGATTTTTTTTCACTTATGCATTATTATGCTTTTAGAGTCTTATTTATGAAATCTTTCCCCAACTGAATATGACAAAGATATTCAACTATGTTGTCTTTTTAAAGTCTTAATGTTTTTATTTCATTTTTAAACTTTTAATTCCTCTTCTATTGATTTATGTATTGTTTGAGATAGAAATCAGTTTAATATGTGGATAAGCAATGTTCATTGTGCTTTTATTAACTCATTTATCTTCAATGCTAGTTCTGTCATACTATATGTGAACCTTATTTTGGACCTCTATTCTGTTCCATAGATATTTTGTCTATTCAAATACGAATGCTACACTATCCCAATTATTTTAGCAAGTTTTACCACACTGTATTATTCTTCTTTCAAAATGTTCTGACTATTCTTGGCCCTTTGCTCTTCCACATAAACTTGAAATTCAACTTGTGAATCTACACACACACACACGCGCGCGCACACACACACACACACACACACACAGAAAACCCTGTTGATATTTTGATTGGAAATGCATTGCATCTAGAGATCAATTTATGGACAACTGATACATCTTTAAAATGTTAAATCATTCAATCCAATAACTGAAAAGATACATGGTATATCTTTCCATTTATTCACCCCAATGTGAGGCTATTCATTTTTTAATGATGTCTTTTAATGGGCACTTTTAACTCTGATTATATTCATTTTATCTATTTTTTAATGTGTGGATAAGGTTTTTATAGTAATCTTTGCCACATGGTCAAGAAGATTTTCTCCCATGATTTTACTGAAGCTTTATAGTTTAACATTTCAAATTCAGGTCCACAGGTTATCTTGAATTAATTTTTCTATGGTATGAAGAGGGTGGTGGTCATTTTTTTCCTCATGTAAATAGCTATTTTTTCTGGCACTATTTATTGAAAAGCTTTGCTTTTCTCCAACAAATTGTCCAGATCCCTTGGTCAAAATAATTGACCATAGAAGTTCGAGTATTTTTTGGACTCTTTATTCTTCCCAGTGATTTTTTTTTTCATTCTTTATAGCTGTACCACATTATCTTGATTACTATAGTTTGATTAAAACAAATCTTGAAATTAGATAGTTTAAGTGCTCACACTTAATACTTCTTTTCCAACACTGTTTGGCTACTCTTGGTACTTTTAAAGCCCATACAGGTTTCAGAATCGGACGTCAGTTTCTACCAAAAATCTTTCTAGATTTCAATTGGGATTGCATTGAACCTATAGATAAATTTAAAGAAAATTTATTTCTTAATATTATTTTGCAATTTATAATGATGACATATCTCTGTACTTATTTAAGATTTTAATTTCTCTCAGCAATGTTTTGGTATTTTCAGTGTACAGATCTTATAGATATTTGTTAAATTTATTCCTAAGCATTTCATAGGTTTTAATGCTATTGTGAATGATATTTTTAAAATATCATTTTCTAATTATTAGCTATAAGTATATGAAAACACAACTAACTTTGACTTTTACACAGAGAAAGTATATGCGAAATAGTGGTAAGCTGAATTAACCTATAAATATATACTTTGGGGTTTCTGTACTGGTTTTCTGCTGGTAATTTAACTGCCTGCCAAAAAAAAAGAAAAAAAAAACATTTCAACATTACTGAAAGAGACACAAGAGAATCCAGACATTCAACATTTTGATACAATGTCCAGCATCCAACCAAAATTTTCTTTAAAAAGGAAGAAGCAGAAAAGTGAAATCTACAGAGAAGGAAAAGAAATCAGAAAATAGAAAGACGAAAATTAGTAGTTTAATGGAACAAGCTCATAAAAAACTTTGAGAGGTTCAAAAACGATTTAAAGAAAAAACATGAATATAAATGAGGATATAAAAGGAGCATTTTAAAAACAAAGAAAATGTTTAAATGAAGACGGAATTAAACTGAACACATAGCAATACAAATTTTCATGTTCAATACTGCATTTTTTATTTCTAGAATTTTCAGTTGGTTTGTTTTAATAATCTCCATTTTTCAGTTGAGATTCCCTATTTGCACCCTCATTATATTCATATTTTGTCTTTGAAATGTTGACTATAATAACACTATCTCTTTTAACTACTTGACCACTCTCTTCATCTACCTTTCTGGTGTGTTTCTATGGGTTACGGGTCACATTTTCCTAGTTCTTCCCATACATAGTAATATTTTACTGGGTGCTAGACATTATGAATGTTACACTGCTGAGTAGTTAACTGGCTTCTAGATCAGCTCAATGTTTTTAAAGCTTGTTCATAAGATTTGTTAGGGTAGATCTAGAATAGCCTTTTCTCTAGATCTGGTATAGTTCTGGTACTAAAGAGTGATCTTTCTGGTGGTCTCTACTGAATGCCCAGGTCTTCAATAATGTCTCTGCATTCTGGTTATATGGAACTTAAACACTGCTTAGCTCAGTTCTGGTAGTTTTTTTCCTGGCAATTGTTCATTCCCTGGTTGTAGTTGTTCTTTCTTGACGCATCTTGCGAAGTCTCGCCCTGTGTCTGTTCATTACTATTTTATGCCAAAGACTCAACAAACCCCTACACAGGTTTTTGAAGTTCCTTCTCTGCATAGCTTTTCTCTCACTGGTATTCTGCCCCACAATTTCAACTGCTTCAGAAGCCCTGAACACTGATTCCTGTCTACTCAATTCAGTGAAACTAGAAAATGCCTCCAGGCAGAAAATGGGGCCAGTCATGGTATTCATCTTGCTTATTTCTCTTCCCTCATGGATTACAGCTCTGCACTTCCTTGTTTCCATCTAAAAATGGTTATATAATATATATTTGCCAAGTTTTATAGTTGTTTACACTGGGAAAGATAGTCTGTTACCAGTTATGTGACTAGATGAAGTGTCTATATCTAATTTTCAGGTATTCTGACCTTTATTTTGCAATTGGACTGCCTTTTATTTGCTATCTGCTAAATTTGAAAAGTACTTTGCCCTGACTGAGTGGTATAGTCTCCAGTTCTGGATATAATACTTCTCTTTGGGATGAACCATGTTGTTGAGAAAACAGATTATAGAAAACTCAAAGTGACTTTTTGTTTGTTTATTTTGTGAACATGCAATTGTTTACCTCTGTGCAACTTTATTTGCTACTGTTGGTCCAAAGCTATAAAAATTGGACCAAGGAGAATAGTAGCCGTCTATCCATGGCTCTCACTTATCCCTGCAAAGCAGGGGGATTTCCCCTACTGTGGAGAAAACTGTAACGCAATTAGAAGCCAGAAGAAGAATGGGAGGGAGATAAGCATATATATACTTCTTCTTTTAGTCCTGTTTGTATCTTCTTGGATTAAAATTCATTTGCCAGCTAAAATTCTTCAATTCTCATCTCTTCCCTTCCCACAATTGCAGTTTTAATCCCTTGAAATTAGGGCATATTAGTTGGTTCCTATAATAATTCTCTACCGTGTCCTGAGGGAAATTTTGTGTTAGGTAAAAGTATCTTTCTTCATTTTAAATGGTGCCTGTTAGAATTTTTTAGAAGTTTGGTAGATCATTCATATATTTAAGAACTGGCTTCTATACTGTGGTAGTCATGACAGCTGCTCACCAAATATTCCAGCTCTCTTCCTTCCAATATCATGGTGGAATTGCACTTTCTTTAAACTGCTTCTTTGGAATTCAGGCTTCGGCAAGTGACTTACTTTGACAAAGGAATTGACCAAGGAAGTGATGGCTACTGTGTTTCCTTGAAAATAAGACCTAGCTGGACCAGAAACTTTAATGCGTCTTTAGGAAGAAAAATTAATACAAAACCTGGTCTTATATTATATTGTATAAGACCCAGTATTATATTATATTATATTATATTATATTATATTATATTATATTATATTATATTATATTATACTATATTATATTACATTATATTATATTATACCTGGTCTTATATTATATAAGACCCGGTCTTATTCTAATATAAGAATGAGAGTTATATTAGAATAAGACCGGGTCTTATAGTACTCAAAAGACACATTGGAATGATGGTCTGGGTACGTCTTATTTTTGAGGAAACACAGTATCATTTGCAGGCAGAATTTTTAAAAGCCAGGCCACCATTGAACATGTTCTTTTCCTTACATGGTGTTTTTGAAGCATATATTGAGATGAAGCATATATCAGTCTCAGTCATTGAGTAGAGCACTCCCCCACCACCAGTTATAGAAACAAAGCTGAGTTAGACATATACTGTGATTGAGAAACAAAGCATTGTTCTGTTAAGCTATCAAAAACTTGGGTTTGATACAGAAGCATTACCTAACCTTTCTTTGCTAATATACCAACTCTCATTTTTCTTCTCAGTGATCATTTTGGCTGATTCTTCTAAGTAGCTGATTTTGAAAGTTTGTTCTTATGTCATCTTTGTTGAAAGTTGTATGCGTGTGTATGTGTTATATCTATCTATCTATCTATCTATCTATCTATCTATCTATCTATCTATCTATCTATCTACCTATCTGTCATCTATTTATCTATCTATCATATACTCAAATGACAATCAATCAGTTCCAACCATAAACCTGGGAAGAGGAGAGATGTAGCACTTTCAAAAAAAAAAATCATATGAGTCATTAATTTTGAGAAGTGATGATTATCCACTTGGACATCCCAGATAGCCATATTTGCATTTTAAAGTATTAAACCTTCCATCAGGATGACCCTAGGCATCCCAAAGGTTAATCATCAGAAGGCCATATTCAGAGGACCTGATAGCTGTCATTAGGATAAGATACCGTAGGCCATCTAAGGGGGAAAAATTAACTTGCAAACTGAAATAATATAAATTTGACCCAAATGGGGGACCAAAACTTCATACCCAGAAAAAAGACCCCAGAGCAAAACTAATTTAGGGTTGAATGCTAATTTCTATTCACTTTTGATGTGGTCAATGCTTTTGTTTTAATATAGTACATCAAATAAGTATTTTATCACAAAATTGAAGGATGTTCTTGAATATTTGTAATTCAAAAGCATGAGATGGCTTGAGAGAAAAAACCAACAAGCATTGTTTGGCAATTAGAAGGAAAAGAAAACCAACGCTTCATAGTAAACAGAACAGTATGTTGGTTAATAGCGTGAGTGCTGATGGAAGACTCCCTACTTTCAAATGACATACTTCTATTTGCTAGCTTTGTGATCCAGATAAATTACTTAACCTCTCTGAGACTCAGCTTCCTTGTCTCTAAAATAGATACTACCACTATTCACTTGACAGTGTCATTGTATAGATTCAATAAAATAATGCATCTAAAGTGCTTAGACTCATGACTAGTAAGTACATACTCATATTATTTCACTTTAATAAAAATTAGCTACATTATTATTATTTTGAACCTACATCTTCCAGTCTTTTATGAATATTTTTAAAACTCTATATAATTCTTTACTGATTTTCCCAAATCTGAAACTTGACCAATCTATTATATTGTATCCTCATGTCTACGTACCCTTATTCATAGACTCCTGAGATATTAAGTTGCATATATCGTCTATTCTAACCAACTCATTATATCAATAAGGGAACTGAGGCATGCTCAAAACAAATGTATCCATCTACATTTGTTTTATAAATTATTAGTGAATTTGAATATCTCTGTTATACATGCAATTACCCAGTAAATAAAATATGTTTTACAAATACTTCAGTCAATCGTATATACCAACCATTTATAAGCACAAAGAAGGTAATTTTAACCTAAGAAGTCCTGGAATCTTTATTTGGTTGCTTTTTAATTTTGATAACATATTTTGCATATCTTTGTATCTTTGGCATATCATTGGGTAGGTTTTACTATGGGTCCACTCGTTTTTTTCACATGTTGCTTCTAGATTTCCATATCTAGACTAAAATCATAGCACAGTAGTTCACAAAGTACTTTTTGAATCTAGCAATTCATTTGTAGCTCAGAAATTATTTTCTGAAACATACTACATGAAAAGAAACTACACAACTCGTACATTTTCAAAGGGAGGGTTAAGGAGACAGAGCTGAGCTGGGATTCTGAAGCTGTACCTCCCCCAAAACTAGAATTCAGTCTAGAGTCTACTGCAAAGAAAGAAGAACAAAATTAGCCAATATTCACCAATTGTGTTTCAATTAGTGGGAAATCCCACCCCTTTCCTGTAATCTAAACCACACAAATTCTGTTGTGCCTGTTACTGTTTTTAGAATCTCCAAATATTAAATATCATATTCAGATTCCAAATAAAGCATAAAATCTAAATAATAGCTAATTCCACAAACATTTATAAAAGTCTACTGTATGTCAGGCACTGCACTGAGTGCTAAAGATACAAAGGTGAGTCTTATTTTTTTTTGGAAAGTACTGCCTTTGAGGAGCTTATCATCCGGGGTTTGGAACTGGACAGCTGTATGAAAAATAATTTGATACAATGATGCGATAAGTACCAAGAGCTCTGGGGGCACCAGGGATGATGCCTGGCCCAACCTGAGGGTCAGCAATGCCTTCTGGAGAAGACAAGGCCCACACTCTGTCCTGAGGATCACTACATGTTATCTAGGTGCAGAAGGAGGAAGAGCATGTCAGGCAAAGTCCCATCTGTGTGAGCCATATCACTGGGTAAGGGGACGTACAAGAGCATGATGCGGAGGACTGTGGATAATGGATTGCATCCTGTAGGTAATGGGAGAACTGAGGTATTGTAAGCAAGGTGCAAAGTATTAAGACATGTTTAGAAGGTAGAGTGAACATGCTCACCTGCCCTTTTGGGCACATGTAAAATGGTACTTCTCAGGTCCCTTGCTATGGGTGGTGCCATGTGATTAGTACTGTCCAATAGGCTATGGACAATAAGAACATACGTCACTTCTGGGCCCAAACATAGAAGAGCCTTGGTGTGACCTGCCATTGTTCAATAGCCTGTGTCTGTGGAAGCACATGTACAGGCAGAGATCTGATAAGAGCAAAGATGCATGGAATGCTGAATCTTCACAAGGAGGCCTAATGCAGAAGACTTTAGGAGAATGAAAAATAAACTTTTGTTTTGTAAAGTCACTGAGATTTGGGTGCCATTCATTACTACAGCATAACCCAGGCTATGCTGACTAAAATATACCAATGTTTATTATTATTTTTATATGAAGGATGAACAAGGGAGAGGGGATGACTGTGGCTCCTATATTTCTGGTTTGATGATTGGTTGCACGGTTTAATGACTATGTAATGAAATAAAATTCAAATGTGAAAACTAGCTCAATTAGTGTGGAAATAGGTAGAAGTGTCAATGTGATAATGTGTGAACTTTGAAGTACCTGTGTCATCCTGATGGATTTGTTCAGCCAACACTTAGGTGAAGCTCAGTAGATTCTCAGGGCTAAATATAGAGATTTAAATGTTCTCTGAATGGTAGTTAAAATTATGAGAATAAATAAGCTCATCCAAAGAAATCATGAAAAAAATGTCTAGTGAATTTAGGCTAAGCAAATAACCCAAACCTCCAAAATCAATTCCATCTGAATTACCTAATTTGGCAAAACACACTTTAAATAAAAAAAAAAAGCTTTTTGTTGAGAGTTGTCATCTTAAAAACATAATGGGTCTTTTTGTATTAGTACAGTGTGAGTATGGTTTTTGTTTGCTATCTCTTCTTAGATTTGGGTTTTTTTTTTTTTTTTTTTTTTTTGCATTTCCAGCAGGTATTTCACATTAGTTTGTGACTCTCTGGTATTCTTCCATCTGTCTATGGTCCGAAATCCTGACTTCATTAATGTACAATGCCACATATTCAGTAAAGGAGATGTTCACTCAATTGTGGGCAAAAACTTTGAAAGCAGTATCCTTTATACTGATCATTACCCAAAAGTGAACCTACAGATTATTCATGACTGTGAATGTTTGTCTTAAGCATGTCAAGATGGCTAGTTACTGCCCAGTAAATACTACAATCTTCATTTCTTACTTTGTTTTATCTCCTCCTCCTTCCCCAGTAAAATATGAGCTCAGAGTGATAAGGGATTGTACCTTTCTTGTTCACTATTATATCCACAGCACTGTATCTGGCACGTGGTATTCAATCAACATCTGTGAAGTCTGTTGAATGAATAAATGTGTACATGTTGAAGGAAAATGTACCATAACAAATAATTATTTGGTCTCCTACATAATATGAGAATATGACTCATATTATGTATTTTGTCTCCTACATAATATGAGAATATGACTACTGTTTGTTACAAATAGAAATTTTAAAGGATATTTAGTCATTCCTTTTCTCATTCCTGCCTTTACTCACCTGCACATCCAATCCTTTGGCAAATTCTATATATCATGCTTTCAAAATATATCCAAAATCTGACTTCCCTAACCTGTACCACCCTGATCCTAGCCTCCCAACTCTCTCTCCTGGATTACTGCAGTAGCTTCCTTACTGGTCTCCCTGCTTCAGCCTGCCTGTCCACCATCCCGATCCCATGTACCCCAGGTTAATTTCAATACAGAGGTCAGAGTAATAGTCTAAAAATGTAAATAAGATCCTGTGACACCTGTTGAGAGGCTTCCCATCTCACTCAAAATACAAGTCAACACCCTCAGAGAGTCTCACCAGGTCCTACACCAGCTGGCCAGTTGACCTTATCTCCTCCTGTCATCTTTGCTTCCTTCTTTCCAGTCATACAAACCTTCTCCCTCTTCTTTAAAGATAGTATGCATAGCTCCCACCTCAGGATGTTTGTATTTGCTGTTTCCTCAATTTGGCATGCTCTGCTTCCAGATATCCACAGGGCTGGCTCCCTCATCTTTATCAGGTCTCTCCTCCAATGTAATTTTTCTCAGTAAGGCATTGCCTAACTGGCCCATAGAAAACGTCAGTGCACTCCTCCACACCCTTTATTTCCTGTCCCTCTAACACTAACTACTTCATTTGTCTGAGTAGCATTTATCACCATCCAACATATTATGAATTTACCTGTGTATTAATGTATTATCTTTCTCCCCATAGGAGAACACAAGCTCCATGAAGTCAGGAGTGTGCCTATTTTGTGCAATGCTGTTATCACCCAAAATAATATTTGACACAGAGCAGACATAAAATAAATATGTACTGAGTAAATAAACTATAACTCTAAACATCTAAAGTTTAGAATCAACTCTGAGTCAATGAGAACTAAGCTGATGAGTATTTCAGAAACCCCATGAAGACGGATATGGGAGCCTGGGAGTTAATTTTCGATTCTGAGCTAATTTTCAATTCTAAACTCTGGGCTGTAATAGGACAGACATCTCAGTTCACAAGACCTTCGGCCTCTCTTTTCCTCTACAAATCAAAGTTTGTAAGAGAATATTTCTGACCCCACAGCTGGCCCTGAACCCTAACAGCCTGACCAGGGCCCAGAAAACACCTGAAGATGAAAAATGTCATTGTTAAACAGTATTTCCTCTTACCACTTAACCTAAGACTGTAGCGGAATGACAAGTCCAATAATTTGATTACCTTTACCTTTATTATTATTATTATTTTAGTGGTGGTTTCAGTGTAGAATTCAGTGTTTAGATTGTTTTTATCAGAACTAGTTTAATATTGTTGAGGTGGAAGAAATAAGAAAGTGAGTGTTTTACTAAAATTTGGGAAATAGTCTTACAAAGAAAATTATAAATTAGGCTCTAATCCAACCTACCTTGTATTTGTTAAATATTTTAAAATCAATTTATGGTTTTAACTTCATGGAAAAAAAAACTACAGTGTTTGAATGCTGTGTAGGCTTTAAAATACATTTTATCTTTATTCTATTGATGTCCTTAAAAGGTTTCCAGGTAATTACATCATTTCCTACAAAAACATAAAACATTATGAGGACACCCTCACAATTTTCGATATTAGGTGATACAAACTGCATTTTCGTAGCCAAGACAAGCAAATGAAATGAGCTCAGCAAAGTTTATAAAGTCCAATAGCCAATAACAAATAATTAAAATAATAAAATGTAAACTCAGCCTGCTGGAAGGTAATGATACAAAACAGAAGTCTATAAATAAATTTAAAATCAATAGATGTACACACAAAGGTGTATTATTTCTCTCCCTGGATACCATCAGTTTAATCTCAAACTCAGACTGGAAGCATTTGCAGCTAATACCATTCTCCAAAATGTCTATCAGAGTGTTTGATCGATTGCATAGAGAAGATGATGTTCAAGAACAAGGATGTATTTATTCTACTAGTGGCTAAATCAATAGGTGATGGAGCCAATTTTACATGCCGTGATGGCGATCTGCATGTTTTTCACTTTTTATGCACAGATGTAGGTGGCCCTGATTGTGGCAGACACTCACTCTCGACAGAAAATGAGACCAAGAGTCCCAAACCTTGACTGTTAGGAAATTGCTCAGAGGGCTGCCTTGCTGAGATAGTTCATTCAAGGTGCCTCAGCTCTGCACTCATTACTCAGCTTTTCATTCAGTAACAAGAACCACTTCAACAATTACGGAAGTCAGATAACACTTGCGAGTAATTAAACTAAGAGGACCATGCCTCTTTAATATAGGATTTAACATTTCATGAGACCATATGACAATTCATCCCCAGTAATATTTGGCTTTTCCTCTTACATAAAACAAAGATTGAGAAAAGAGAACACTGGGGCTGCACATGTCCTTTTCATGGTATTGTCCTAATTGTATTCCTTTGAAATGAAATACTAAATTTTGTAAGAAATTATATTCATAGCTATTTAAAAAATTATCCACACACATATTTCAACCCTTCCAACAGCCCTGTGGGATTAGTCATTTTTATGCCGGTTTTAACCAAGGATTTTGCTTCTTAGAAAAGTTAATTTGTCATATCCTTGGTAGACAACTACAGAAAAGGCTCATCTGACACTAATGCTCTGGTTTCTCTCCATCTTTCCACTTTGGGGCGCCTAGACATCTCATTTCCCACCCCTGCCAAGCACAAAGGGGACCCCAGCACACTTTTCCCCAAGGTCTTGCAGCATCCTGATTTATCAGAAGAATTAATGCACTTCCCTGCATTGAAAGGGTTTGTTTGAAGAAATCCATTCCTGCTTGGAAGAGCCTTGGGAAAATCGAATCTTCAGTGACCTTTAGGAAAATCCCAACCTTCAAACCAAAAGGCCCTGAACCAGAAACCAACTTGTGAAGTGCACCTCTCGACACTCTCCTGACCCACAGCCATCAGTTTTACAAGCGGCACACTCTCTTTTAATATCCACCCTGGGTACCACCTGACACTCAGGCTCCTGGTGCAGAGAGACTGGGACTGGCCAGGCAGTAGGAAAGAGAGCGGAGGGATTAAAAAGTACCCTGCTCATGGCTGGAAAGTTTGTAAAGAAAGTACTGAACACAGACTTCCCATCGTATCAAAGGGAAAATTTATGCATCGCCTTTGAGTTCAACTTCTCCATTAAAGCTTTTCCCCTATAATCTAGGGAGTTCTTATCTTGGTGACTTATGATGTTATGGAGGGGCTCATGCATGGAAAATGTCAATAGAAATAGTAACTCTGGAAGGGAAGGGCCTCCTAATTAGTCCCCATTTAGATTTTATGATGGCTTTGAGATCTGCTCATCCTGACAGAGCGCACTGTGGTTACATATTGTTCTAGCCTGAGGGAACCATAGGAAAATCCAGATTTATTGTACCTATCATACCAGCATATTTCATTTGCCATTATGAGCAGCCATCTCGCAATGATGCAGGAGTATTTATTACAGATTAAATTGTAGGACCTGGATGGTTTAGTGAGGTTCTTGAGGTATCATTTATGTCATTAACTGGCTCATTATCAGATCTGCAAATCTCCATTCTTTTCTGAGCCTTCTGTTTGAGCACGGAGGCTTCTGGGCTCGGGCAGCTTCCAGGGCCGTATTTTGTGGTGGCGTGGTCATTAAGTTTAAATACAGACAAAGCAAATTGCTTGCGTCACACCCCCTTTGCCCCCACCCCACCCCACCCACACACACTTCCCTGTTTTTCTTTTTTCTTTTTGTACCTCATTTCCTGGAAGGTGGTGGCAAATGCCTCCTTTAGGGCTATTGCTGGGGTCAGGGTGCAATGTTATTATGGATCGGGCTGCTAGGCTCTGCCCAGGTGCTGGTGTGCATGGAGCAGGATCGGGGTGGGAGGAGTGACTTTTGAGCTGCAGGATTCAGGGGATTTATTTTCCGAGGTGGCTAACGCTAATTAGGTTAGGAGTGCCTGGCTGCCTTCTACAGACGCAGCCTCCAATTTTTCTTCTCTGATAAATAACCCCACGTTTGAAAACCAGGAAGGGAGAAGAGAGTGTGTGAAATTTAATTGTGGTTATTTAGGAAGTTAGCTGTTCTTCTGTGCTGATTATCTGCGGCAAGAGAGTTCAGTTTGCATGAACTGGTGCCTCTGGGACTGCGTTTTAATTCTACCTGGGAAGCTGAGCGAAGAGGATTCACTGATGGCCGATTGTGATTTTTTTTTTTTTTTTTAAGATAGCAGAATATTCTTGCCTAAAACATGCTGGTGAGCATTTTCGGGAAGGAATATTCAGACCAAAGTGTTCACCCCTGCTACCTCTCTTCTCTGGTTTAGTTCTTCTATTTGCATTTATTGTTTGACTCAAAGTAGGGGTTTTTTGTTGTTGATATTTGCCCTATTTACTTTCCTATATTGCTTTTTCATAAAACCCAGGGAATGGCATTTAAGTTGCTGTGTTCTTTGGTATTAAAATACTCTCCATACAGGCACAAAAGTACCTATAGAAATGCTGAAATAAATTCATAGATTATCTGGGAGAGAAATGCCTTGTGATTTAATTGTTGAGAATAATTAATTCACTGCATAGACAATAGTTGCTGCTAAAGGCGCATTCTTACCAAGGGAAATTATAGGTGGAAGCTATTATGTACTCTTTAAAAGGGATTTGATATTAGAGAACTGGATTTGAGACAACAGAATTGTTTGACCATTAATATTTGCACAGATTAATCCTTATAAAATACTGCTTCCTTTATTTATAGAGCCATATAAAATAATTTCATATTGACTAATAATTCTGGGGAAGGTATACAAATATTTACATCTGCAACTCTCCCTCTAGATCATAAAAGAAATAAATCTGAAATGCCCTGGTTGAATGGAAAAGAGTATTAGTGAATTAATATATAGCAAGCATTTCTTGCCACACGCTGAATTCACCCTCGTTTAGCACGTGAGCGGGTACCCAGAGTCTCCTGAACAGACGCCGCACAGCTACTTCTTTTAATCAGTTGTATCAGAGGGGGCTGCAGAAGGCTTCTCATGTGTACTTGTTGCTTGCAAGACAGAGCTGATGAAGGAGTGTAGAAAGGTCAGAAGGCATCATTTTTACTTTTGGCCACTAAGCAGGATAATTTAGAGGCTTGATAACGATGTTATTGCTTCTATATTGCAGCAAGAACGAACTGCCCTGCTCTGAAGAGAGCCTGTCACTTTTACTAAGCACGATTGGATAACAAGGATTATATAATTTCTCATTTACCCTTCTTCATTTTCAGTGTCTCTCCCACATGTTGTTTTGAGACATGAAGAGATTTGGGGTTAAATAATGTGCAGTAATTATTTGCCACCCACCCTCAACATGCAAACAAAATTAGTTGACCCTAAGAGTTTCTTTTTTTATAGTTATGCCATATTTTTCTCTAAAATGTAAATAATTTTTAATTATTTCTAATCTGTTTCTCCTAGGCATTGTAATATTATATAGCTTTTTGTAAAGAAACAGATTTAGGCCTTGGTTCTTTACATCTACCTCCCCCACCTAAATCTTTATGAACTGTCACTTGTAAACAGAATTTAGGGGAATATGCAAAATTTCTGTTAACTCTTTACTTTTATTCTGGTACCCGGAACATTGTTATTTATTTTCAAGAGTTGAGTAATGGAACTGGAATAAATCACTGATCAGAGAATTACCCTTGAAATAACATAAAGCTTACATTTAAGAATAATTTTCAACTAAACGTTTAATGACATTATCTTATATCAAAGGTAATTTTAAAGACTCCCTATTTTTAAACAAGTGCAGTATTTAAGGGAAACATCCATAAGCACAACTGCTGGTAATATTGTTTATACAGTCTGTTGATAAGTGTGTTAAGCAGATTATAATTCTATACATGTATGTATATATATATGCATGTGTAACACTTTACCTGAGTGGATAGCCAATTAAGCAGAACTTAGCACTAAATAAGTCATCTCTCATACTCACTGTATACTATAGGCATTCTTGAATAAATAAAATCTGTGCTGCTATAAATAGGTTCTTTGAAATAAGAGATTCTAATTTGAGGTTTCTTTGTAATGCTCCTCTCACCAATCTTATTGCTTGGTCTTTTGCATTATAGTCTTAATATTGAGCTTGCTCATTAATCTCCATCCTTTTTCAGGTTAGTCTAGGCTGTTCTTGTAGCTGTAGTACTCACTGGGTTGCCGTAGGAACAAGAGATCTGAGTAAATATGCTTATGGAGAAGAAATGACTACTAATTAAATGTGAATAGCATTTATAAATTGCCTAGTTCTCACAAAATGCAGAACATAATATGCTTTGATGTACTTCATTAGTAAAAGGCATCTATGTTTTTTAAATATATACTAGTAGAGAAAACCAAATTTTAATGCAAAAGTGATCTTTATGTGGTTTCGTTTTTTCTGCTGACTATAAATCCTGTAATTTAATGCGGATATCTTTTTACTGCATTTACATGGCAGAGGGAGACATTTGGTTGGCCTGTGAAAGTGCTGGAAACCTTTACTGTTCCCTCACCAAAGTGTAATTCCTTTTTTATTGTTGGAAGGATAGCTTTTCTATTACATTTTAGACAAAAAGAAACTGGCTTATAACGTCCACTCTGAATCTAAGTAGGTAATATTTTCACATCACACAGAGTGCTGTGGTCTTTCATGCATATTGCCTAGAAAATCGGGACTTTGGTGTGAAACTACAAAGCAAGCTTGCAGTCATGGGTAGCTTTAGTCTCGCTTTGTTTAGTACTGAAAAGCACCTCTCACCCTTTCCAAGATGTTAAGTCCCCACCTTCATTATCATTCCGTATGTCACAGCTGATGACCTAATCAGATTTCCTCTTTTGATTCTGCAAGTTCGGAGTACAGTCATCTTCTCTAACACTTTTGTCTTTTGTCTTTCTCTTTGGGGGCACGGAGAATTTGGGATTGACTTCTTTCCAAACAATTGATAAATAACTGGTCCAGAGCACTCTGACGTCAGATGATTATTGTAAAGCCCTATCTACAATTCCAGGACCGGCAAGCCATTAAATTAAATGGGCCGTGGGCATAGTTATGTTAACTTCTAGGTTAACTCAGGGAATTACGTGCAGTTTGATTATTATTTTCTAAAGATCTCTCTTCTCAGAAAGACTACCCAAATCACTAGCTGGCAGAATAGCAAAGAAAAATAAATTTCAGATTTTGTTTTGAAAAAAGTGTCTTGACTGACCTACTTTATATTTCCCTTTGTTTTAGTTATATACATATATAGATATGTATATCTATATATATATATTTATATGTACATAATTGTATGTACAAAATTTGTACATTTGTAATATGTACATAATTTATATGTACATATAAATATATATGTATATAAAATATATTTATATTTAACAAAAGAAAATGCTTGGCCTTGGGTCCCTTCTTTAATCAAAGCAAGAGGTGCTGTGTCACAATGAGAAGCCTAGGTGACAGTAACAGAGTTTTCTTTTCATTTGGCTACGTAGAAATCAATCTCGTGGCTTCCGTTATCTGAGCATGAGCAGTTGGCTCAAGGAAAGGCAGTAGGAGTCCAGCTGCTCGCTTGGTAGGGGTGATTAGGGCCACTTTCTCTTTTTATCGATTTTCAGTAAAATGTTGGTTGACATGCTATGTGCCAGGCTGAGAGTAGTAACAGACATGTGTTGTTTATTTACTGGACTGGTCTTATTTCTTGAAGTAGCTAAACTAACTTTTTATATCTGTTCTAGAAGAACATAACTGAGTGGATGATGCTTAACATTTAATAGACACTATACCTGCTGTTTCTAATGAATACTATTTTTGTATAGTGTTTTGCACAGATTTAATTTAAAGTATAATAAATTTAACAATGTCTCATAAATTATAGGCATTTTGTAGACATTCAATAAATAAATGTTAAATATAATTGAATAACAAATCTTAAAAATTATCAATCTTTGAATAAAATTTGAATCTCTACTTTCTGAATTACATTTACCCTTTAAAGTGCTATAGGGAAAAAGCACTCTACATTAAAATTATATTATTAAGTTTTGATGAATTGGCAGCATTGATTGTAAGGTTAATCTACTAGCTCAGCAAACCATAGATTTTTTTGTTCTTGTTGTTTTTTTTAGGTACTCAGTATTAATTGCAGCCCATTTATTTAAGGAATATCATTTAATTCAGGTTCTGATGTTCAAAACTCTTTGCAATTCTATATGTGATTTTGTTTAAATCAGAATAGGTAATTTTCATTGAGCATTTGCTATGTACTAGGAGCTATGCAAAAAACTTTATATGCATTATCTTTTTTAATCTTCATAAAACCCCCTGAGAGAGTACAATTATTGCTTCATTTTTAGATGAAGAAGGTGAAGTTCAGAGAGATTAAGTAATTTGCTCAAGATATATGTGATAGAGCCAGGATTTAAACCTTAGCCAGCCAAATTCTAGAGTCTCAAGCTGAACAGTTTTATCACACTTCCTATTTTCATCTTGTAAAAATTAATAAACAAAAACCTCATTTAAAATGAAATAAGGAGACCAGAAGGGGGGTGTTCTCATGCCCCTTGTCCATCACAGATCCCAACAGTAAGAACTCTGTTTACAATAGCTCTTCCAACTTCCTCTTCTCTTCTATAAAATAGTCTCCTTTCTTTTCTTTCTCAAGACTTGTTGTGGTTCTCCATTAGATAGCATACCCCGAATTGCAATTCTTTGTTGTTCTTGAATAAACCCATTTTGCTAGAGAAATATCTGGCTGTCTATTTCTTTAAGATCAACAATCTTAACTTCTTTTTCTTTGTGACGTTTTACTGCAATACCCTATTCTTTGCAAAATCATGTGTGCTTTATGGCCACTTGATTTAAATTATTGTTTATATATAATGAGTATAATTCTCTTTTTCGGTAACTGCTGTAAATATAGAAAAATTATGGAAAAATTGTGGCGCCCTTTCAAATTATGGTGTAATTGTTTAGCCCAGTTCTATTTTATAACGAATTTTTAATTTGAATGTCTTGAGTAAACTGGAAGCCTTGTGTTTTAGCATGTTTTCCATTCACCTAGAATTCACATCTTCTTTTAAAGTTTATAAAGTTATCTTCTTGACAGTATTTCAGAAGATAAAATTAGTCATACAAAGGTTGTGGTTGTCCCAAAAGATTGATTTTTATATTAAAAATAAAATAAAGCATTGATTCTTAAACCTATAAGGGGATTAAATTATTGATTTGGATTAAAAACAAACATCAACACTTCCGTAATTTTATTGTATCTGAGGTTCCATTTTTCACTTAGAAAATCAAGTTAATCTCTTAGAAATGCCTTATGCAGGGTCCCTTCACATTTGCTGAAGTCAAAGCTTATGATACTTTGGGACTTGTAGTGACTCTTATCTCTAAGTACCACAAAGTACCATAAGTAGGTTGTGCTGTTGCTCTCCTTCGTTGCCTGATTATCCCACCCTCTCATCAGAAGAATAGCATTTCAAGATTGGACTGTAGCCAACTCAAGACACTATACTGAGGAATTAATTTTGGAGAATATAAAATAGTTCAGAGATTTTTTTTTACTGAGTGTGATGATTTTTTTTTTACTGTATTTTTCAAAATTTCTTATGTAAAAAATAAAATATTTAGGTCAGAAAACCAAATGCATCTATTGAGTTCCTCTTCTCAGTAAAGGAGATGCTAGTGGACAGAGGACCCACTGAAGGGACAAAGACTAGGTCATCAGTCTAGCTCCACCTCATTCTAGCCACGTGCTATAAGTCACATCCTCTCTGTCACTTTCCTTCACATTTAAAGGTCGATTTTAAATCTATTCTAATTACAATGTTCTTATAATGATCATGTGATATAATATGTGAAAGTTTTTGGAGACTTGTGAAGCAATACATTATTAAACGTAAGATCTTATTAGCTGAGTTGAGTTTTTTTAAAAAAATCTTTACCACATAAGCTAAACTCTGCTAGTCCTTTTTCCAATTCTCAAAGCATGCCCTTATTAATGAAGGATGTTTTATCAGGATATAAAATTCTTATTTTATAGGGGTGTGACCACACCATTAAAATTTGCCCAGCTTCAAATTTTCACCTCTTATCTATATGGGTTCAATAAGCCACATAAATATTTAAGAACAAATTAATAAATTACCATCTATAACAATGTGTGGCAGTTTAGAATTATATTATCTGACTATGTGATAATTATAAGATAGTAATAATTAACAGAAAACATTTATTGAAGGCTGACTATTCTAGGCATTTTGTTATGTATTGACTGTACACAAAAATCCTATGACTATTTATTATTTCCTTTTTTACAGATCTCAGATTTGAATGCAAATCAGATCTGATTTCAAAGTCTTTGTTCTTAACCATAATTCATATCGCCCTTAGTCTCAGGAAATGAAGCCATTTTTTCTTTTTTTTACAAACCGGAAATAATACATTTCTTTCTTGCCTTTAGCAGCAAAAATTATGAAAGCTATATACTTGCCCAAATAATACTCAGATCCTTGAAATTCCTTGTTAGATATGCCCTCTGAGCCATTTTCCAAAGTACATTACTTCTGACAAATCTAATTGTATTCTCAGCTAAGTTTTGTCTACAAACCATAGTAAATACTTTATTCATTAAATTTGAGTAAGAGTAATTTTTCACTGGTTCCAAAAACAAAGATATATAAAAAAAATTATTTTTAAGTATAGTCAAATTTTATATTCTAATCTCTAAAGAAAATTAAAAAGTTGTTCTAAAATGCACTGAATGCTATCAGTATAATTAAATATATGTCTTTAATCACGCAATATGACAGTTTTGGAATGGAAAAACAACTACCCAAAGTTTAAGTTCAGTAAGTTGGTTCAAAATGTAAAAAAAAAAAAAAAAAAAAAAAAAAAAAAAAAAAAAAAAAAAAGTTGCTTATTTCAATGCTTTCATTTCATAAATTGGGACACTGAGGCCCAAAGTGTAGACTGAATATCCCAGTTATTACCCAAATCCTATTTCCCTGGTGTTTGACCTCATTATGCTTCTTTCTACATGTATCTTGTATTACTCTCCAAGACCACAAATAGACAAATGACAATTCAAAACTGAGATTATAAGTCATACTCAATACAAATATGTGGTATTTCCCCAAATATCTGGAAATTGCTTACTAAAACTACGCATATGTCATGCAATTGTTTCTTTTAGAGTATAACTTTTTGCCTGACTAATAATCAGCTAAATGTCCAACAAATTCAATAATGTACTAATTATCAAAATAATTCCTCGTGCAACATCTATCTCAAAAAAAGAGCTTCCCAATTTATGAGATCTTTGAATACACATTTAATATAACAGTAAAATAGATAAACAACCGTGTTTCCTTCTAAAAATGAATCAAATGCATGTGTCTACAATGATTTGTGCCAAACAAGTAATTTGAATTTGTAACCCTTGATGTTTAGAAAAATCTTTTCTTCAGAGTAGTGTTTCCAGTTATATATGAGTACCTTGAAATTTAATTCATTGTACATATATATGTCTTATGCACTTACTACCCAAAGATGAATAAAGCATTTTCACAACTTCAGTGAGTTCACAATAAAATAAGATGCAACCAGTGATAACACTGTGAATGTGACAAGTATCATAAATGTGGCTCACAAGCAGAAAGCACGCTCCATCCTGATAGGAGGAGAAACATGTGGTAAGTGTGAGTGAAAGAGAGGAGAGGTATTCCAGATAAAAAACACAAATGCATAAAGGGAGGTACTTGTGAAAGTGTGTGGTAGGTCCGGGAAGAAGAAAGATGCAGAATTCACAAAGACAAGAATTTGAGGTATCGGGCACAAAGAAAGAACTGGAAGATCAAAATACTAGCAGGTGAGTTTACAGAAGTCCTTTACTAAGCTGTTTAGATTTTACCCAATAAGCAATGAGTCATCACACAATGGTTCTAATCAGAGTAAAATCTCATTGTGTCGTTGCTTCCGACAAATAGCTATATTCATAATATAGAGAATGGACATCAAACAATGGATTAAAAAAGAAGTAAAGAGTAGTTGTATCACTAAATTTGTATTTAAATCCCAAAATATTTTTCGAATAGGTCAGGGTGCTTCCCATTTTTCTGAGCCACTAAGCCTGGTTTTAGATTTCAGAAACTTTTCAGCTCTCTCTCAGCTTAAATCTTACCTCTAGAATAGTCTTACTTTTTTCCCTTATGATATTTTCATGCAAATAGGGAAATGCACATACCAGACAAAATGTCACTTGCTTATTTTTCTCCAGCTCATTTCAGACTCCCTATAGTGGAAGTTTGTTGGTTGTTTTCCCAACATGCATTCCCCACTTTTCACATCATCAAAAAACTTTATTTTCAATAGGTATTTATGTACATGTTAGTAAGTTCATGCTATCCTAAGATGCAGCAGAGACCTGATCTAAATTAATCAGTGTATTCCATTCCCCCGGCCAAGTCACTAGTTTAACAGTGAGCCTGGGTTGTAAGTTGGTTCAATCAGACTGAATTTCAGAAATTTGCTGGAAATAGTGGAAGAAAACATTCTATTTTTATTTGCTGAAATAAATCAAGAAAACACCTAGATCTGAAAGCTACTGGCAGCCAATCTGGATGACAAGGACAGAGCTTGGTAAGGATGGATCCCAGTGGAGAGGAGACGAATGGAGAGGAAGAAATCAAGTCTTGATCAAGTAGCTTGAGACACTGGGCCAAGACTTACCTAAAGCCAGATTATCCTTGGACTTTTTTTTTTTATATAATTAATATTCATTTTATTAAATAGTCTATAGATTGTGTGACTGTATTTATGAGTACATGTATATACAAATATTATTCACTTCAGAAGAACAGGGAAACAATAGATTTTTATTCTAGTAAGAAAATAGTATTGTTATTAGATATATTTTTTTTAATTTATTGGGGTGACAATTGTTAGTAAAATTACATAGATTTCAGGTATACAATTCTGTATCACATCATCTATAAATTACATTGTGTGTTCACCACCCAGAGTCAGGTTTCCTTCCATCACCATATATTTGATCCCCCTTACCCTCATCTCCCACCCCCCAACCCCCTTACCCTCTGGTAACCACTAAATTACGTTCCCCAGATTAATTTTCAAAACCCCATTATCCCTGGACTTTTAAAGTCATTTGAGAGAATAAAATTTTCTTTATTGTTAAATTACATTGATTTAAGTTTTTTGTATTTGCAACTAAAAACGTTATAACTGTCACATATCAGTGTTCCATGGTTTGCAGTTAACACGTTCCATTTCCTTCTAGGCATTTTCTTTAATTTTGGCTTATTTGTATTGCCAGAATAAAATATTTGATATTTTAATCATTTTCATATTCCCCTATCATTTATAATGGCCTTGAAAGTGTACAAAAATAAATATATAACTTAAAATTGATATTAGTTTTAATTTCACATTATAAATATTTTATTTAACGAATAAAATAAAATTATACTTTGTAATAAGGTAAAGGACAGTTTGACTATAAGAAGTATGTTAACAGACACGTACAACCATGGTTTTAACATTTGGAAGAATTGTTAATGTGGTTGTTCAGAGCTCAGGACATTAAGTGGGCCGCTTGTTTCTCGTGTGCTAATGGGCCTTAAAGGCCAGCATCCTTGCAGTGCCCTCTCTCATTTCCCTGCCATAAACGCTCACTCTCCCACTTCCTCCACTTGTGCAGTCAAGTGGGCAAGTTAGGCGAAGTCTGTTCTGCAGAGCCACATGCTGTCTCCCTCTGCTAGCAAGGCAGTCCTGGGCTTCGCGTGTGGAACAGAGGAGAAAAGGTGAAAACCTTTGCACAGCTCCAGACTCTAGGAATCAGCCTAATATGCCGACCCTCCCAGGGACAAGAAAGCCTTGTGAATGGAGCGCTGCAGTCTGGTTTAGACAGACAATGTTCTTTGACTTACGAAATAAGACTAAGTATAATAGGAACTCTGATTATAAATCCTCTGAGAGAATGTATTCTCTGTTCTAGCAAAGTGCCTGGAATATAGTAAATCTCCAATAAAAACATTTACCAAGTTTTTATTGGGGATTTACAATAAACCAAGAATGATTGCTTCACTTTTATGAAATTGTACGGTGTCATATGTAATGTATTTGTTACATAAAATCTCTACTTTTTCACTGCTGGTCAGTTTTTGAAACTACTGCAAAAATGATTTTGCTTTCTCTGAGAAGAATCCGAAGTTCTTACCAAACTATTTTTTGTTGTTGTTTCCAGTCATTAAACTTTGCTTCTATTCATTGCATAAAATCTTTTGTGGTTATTTAAGTAAAGAAATATGAAAGTAGGATATAAAGCCTCACAACATCACCACCCAACCCTTGACTTTTCCCATGAAGGAACCCTGGAGACCCAGCAGTCTGGGCTCCGTCCCCAGAGGCCTTTGGGATGCGTTTCCCACCACACACCTTTCCCCAACAACGTGGCTCAGGGGGTATATGTGTTGGTGCAGCTCCGGCTGCCTTGTGACTGAAGAACTCCAGAATATAATGTGCATCTAGTCT
The DNA here is from genome assembly GCF_004115265.2 of Rhinolophus ferrumequinum. NCBI lineage: Eukaryota > Metazoa > Chordata > Mammalia > Chiroptera > Rhinolophidae > Rhinolophus > Rhinolophus ferrumequinum. Next base: position 64,837,505 of record NC_046291.1, read on the forward strand.
ATCTCCCAAGTATGCGACAATTCCTTTTTGGGCCTTTAAATTCACCCAAGTGGTGTTAGAGGTAAAGACAGCGATGCAGAAAATTAAATTATGCAGAGAAAGACCCATCAAAAAAGTGAGATTTCATTTCAAATTGCCTATAGAAAACTGAACCTTCAGATTGTCTTTGTATCATGACCCTATATGAAGGACTCCTTTTGTCTTTATTGTGCAGGTGACAAATTTCTCCAGGTTCATAGCAGCCAGTCATCCTGATCCTGGATGGAAAGGATGCTTTGCTGAGCAAACTTGGCATTGCCTTTGCTCAGATGTGACATCAGATAAAATTGATCCTTCTGTTGTTGCCCGTGATGCCACAGTCACCCCTAAGTGCTAACTCCAGTGTTTAATTTTCAGTCCTTATTTGATGTATCTATAGTAGTCGACACAAATTTTTACTGCTTTATCCTGAAAATAATTGCCTTGCTCAACTTCCAGGGCATCACATTCTCTAGGTTTACTACCATACTAATTATTATTTATCGGTTACTTATGCTGTTTTTTCCTCATTTTCCACACACTGGAAATCCCCCAGAGCTCATGCCTTAGATTGACCTCTCTTTAATCTAAAGTCACTTCAAGGATGAAATTCATCCAGTCTCTTGATTTTAACTGCAATTGTATACTCACAACTTCCAAATATGTCTCAAATCCATCTCTCTCTCCTGAATTCCAAGTTCACAGACCTAACCACTTACTTAATCTCTCAACACATCCTAAATATATTCAAGTACTGTTTACCATCCCCTCCAGTTCTGCTTCTCTTGTAATCTCTCTCCATGTAGGAATACAGTGGCTCTGTTCTTCCAGTTACTAAGTGGTCAAACCTTGAAGTCGGTTTTGGTCCTGTCTTCCTCTTACACCCCACATGCTGCCAGCTCTACCTTTGAAGCAGATCATTGTCTAACCACGTTTTCTCCTTTACCACTACTAGCAAGCCATCATTGCCTCTGGCTTGGATTTTGTAAATAGCTCCTAATAGATGACCCTGCTTCTGCCCTGTGTCCTTGTCACTTCTCCGCTCATGACCTCCAATGGCATCATTGTGTAAACCCACAATTAAAACAAACAAAACAACAAAAAATGCACTGTTCATTGGTCTACAAGGTCTTGCACAATCTCCTCTGACCACTCAAATTACATTTCTATTAATCCCCCCCTTCCTCACTGCGCTGCTGGCATTCTGGCTCCCTCTCTTTCCTTGAACATGCCAGGGACACTGGCACCTCTGCTGGAATTCTCTGACTCCCCCTAAGGCTGGTTCTCTCACCTCCTTTATGTGTATTTTTTCACATGGCACCTTCCTAAGGAGGCCTTCCCTGATACTCCTATTTAAAATTACAATGCCCGCTTCAAGGGCACTCCCTAATCTACTTTCTTACCTTAATTTTCTCCACAGCACTAACCACCATCATAATTAATACATATATATTTGTCTGTCTCCTCCCACAAGAATGTAAACTCTGTGATGGACAGTAGGGGTGTTTTATTCACTGCTATGTCTACCCTGTGTCAGGCACTCAATAAATGTTTTTAATGAATGAATAAATGAACACAATCATATATTAATAATGAATAAACTGCATAATAATAAAGATGCATTTATACTTTTTTGTTAAATAGAATCCTCTCTCAACCTGTCCCTTCTACTCACAAAGCTTACGCTCAGCACCACAGGGTCCGCAAACAGGTACTTTTCTGTCTCCGTGTCATCTGCTGAAGGGCAAAGTTTAGGCACATGTCATGAGTATGCTGATGAGTAAACATTTCTTCACCACAAATTTCATGTAATTTAAATTTCTGAATAATGATTAATGGTCCTAATAATAAATATATTATCTGTGTTTCTGCATTGTTTTAAATATCTTATACTAAGAAAATAAAGCACAATAGCACTCGTTACAAATACTAAAAGTATTATGATACTTGTAATAGACAGTATCATATACTGTCTTGACTTTATCTCATCATATACTCCACCACAGCAACTGTTTGGCCCAAGGGCTTACTGTTTCATTTTTATTTTCTCATTAAAGTAATGTATAAGACCCAGTATCATATTACATTATTACATTATATTACATTATATTATATTATATTATATTATATTATATTAAAAAACTAGGTCTTATATTATAGTATTAAAATAAGACCGGGTCTTATATTAATTTTTGCTTGAAAAGATGCATTAGAGCTGATGGTCTGGCTAGGTCTCATTTTCGGGGAAACATGGTTGAAAATATTGTAGATTGCTGTAAAACACACAAGAGTTAATTTGACCTTGAATTAAAGAATCATACACATAAATTTATGCAAAAAGTGACTATGGGCTCACCACACTCTGCATTACTTAAGCGTACAATTAATAGGCATGGACAATTAAAAGAATGAAAACAGTAATAATGAACTGGTTTCACCCTATAATACCTAACAGTACTCTGACCCAGCTCTTATTAGGGCATAGATTTAATACTATTTACATTTTAATTATTTACTTAAGTGTTTATGTAATCACTGGTTAATAACTTAGAAATATGTCTTCAAAATTGTTCTCTCTGAAGGTAGATCAGGAAAGGAAAAAAATGGCATCTATAAGGCCAATTAGTTAATATAATTTATTAAAAGTTATATAATATAAATTCAATAGCAAATAATTAGAATAGAATGTTTTTCTTGTGATAAAGGAAAAACCCATGTTCTAACTCTCTTCCAAGGTCATTACTGAAACATGGGGTCAGTATGAGTAATTACAGTATCGTTAATACTAAATTTTTCTCATGCTGCGAAAGCCGTGATAAGAGTATAGCTAGTACACTGATTTTGCTATGTGAACTTTCTACTGGAAAACTCAAACCAGCTTGCCTTGGAATGATCTGTCTGTTCTACTCTACCCGACAAAAAGAAAAAATAAGAGAAATGCCTGAGATACGAGAATTTGCAGTTTGCAAAAAAGTAGTCTCAAGTACACTCGAGGTTTATAGGTAATACATTTGTGATCCAGTAGTCAAAGCTAATGTTTCTGGTATAGAGTCAATGTATTCTGTTTTGCATTTTTCTGGATTATGACTCTAAATTCTCTCAACAGTAGGTACAATCTATAAAAAGAAAATGTGAACAAACATTGTGTGTAGCAATGGATATAGTCATTCCAGTGAAATTCAACTTCCTTTACTTTAGAAAATCCAGTTCTGCAGGGTTTTGTAGAATAAAATATTGTAAATTTGTTTATAATGTCATTACATTCTAATTCACAGTCCCTATGTCTAACATAAATGCATATTGCCAAATTATGTACACTTTATGAGAAAATGGACCTAAAAGTTTATATTGAGCACCTTTGTATATACCGTCTTATTATTTTTCTGTACCATCACACATTTAAGACCTTATCATATACTGTCTTGAATTATCTCATCATATATTCCACCACAGCAACTAGCTCAAAGCGTATGGTAAGTACAAAGCAGAGGAAATTTAATGCTCCTTGTGATCACTTTCTCCTACCAGTTATATCATCTAACACAGTCCTTAGCTTATTTTCTTGCTATATAGTCCATCTGTGGGCAAGGGTGACAAGAAAATTACTTAATAGAAAGTAATGGTGTCGCCGGAGGCTCACGGGGATGTCCAAGAGAGGACTCAACCTGGAGAAGAGGTGACTGGGTTCTTGTCCCTACACAAGAAAGAATTCAAGAGTTAGACAGATGCAGGAAAGTGGAAGTGATTTATTGAAAATGAAAGTACACATCTGACAGGAAAGTGCAGGCGGGTGAACTCAGAGAATGAGTTTCCCAGAGCACGTCATGATCAGGGGTATTTATCCCTGGGGGCAGGGTTGGGCATGGGGGTGGGAAGTGGTGACAACTCATTGAGTGGTTCATTCATCTCCTCCCCTTTGTTACCTGCTTTGTTTTCCGTATTTAGTTCCTCTGGAACTGTCATGGTGTGAGATGCATGATGGGAGTCGTAGTAATCACAAAGCAAAGAGATTATAATAACATAATTCATTGAAGTTCAGGTCCCAGTATAAGGATCAGCCTTGCTGGAAGAAACTGGTCTTGTTTTTCTCTAGCTGCAGTTACTGGATACATTCACTTGTTACTTGTGTAACCAGTGAAGCACATCAAGTGGTACCCTTGAGGGGGCTGTCCATTTCCTAGGTTACATGTCCTTCCTCAAGTGGGGGCACCAACCAATCAGAAAAGTAGAGTCACAGCACTATGGTCATTATGCAGCAGTAATCCCAATCCTTGGGGTTGGGACAGCTAGGCCAGAGGGCATATTAGAGAGCTTGGGACAACTATGTTTACCACGCAATACAGGAATAATTCAATATTTTAATAATCATCATGATAATGCCAGTAGGGACTATCAGCTGACCACAATTTTATCAACTTCAATGATTTCAATAAACAAATCCACAGCTCTAGTCTTTAATTCATTTTCAATTGCAAACTTCTATTTTCAATAATCTCTTAGAATAAACTAATACTTTGTCAATACTTCACACTCAGTAAATCCAAAATTTAGTGGACTCTCTTCCTCTATAAACACAATCTTGCAAATTATCTTCTCATTCTCTGTAAAGGCATTGCTACCCATTCTAGTTCCCAGCCTAGAAACTTGAGACCATCTCTGACTTTACCCTCTCCTTCATCTCCAATATCCTGACTGTCATTATATTTCATCAATTCTGCATCAGAAATAGCTCTGTCATCCATCCTCTTCTTCATTTCTATCACCATAGTAGTTCAGGCCCTCATACCTCTTGTTTATTTCCTTGTAATAGACATGACTTCCCTCCCTACTGCCAGGCTCCCACTTCTTAGTCATTTTTAAATGTAGGTTAGAGTAGGATTGCTTCCCTAACCCAACAAATTTGAAGATTCTGCCTTGATAAAAATCTTGCTTCAAACTTCTACACCTCAAACTTACCAATTGACATTTTTAGCCTCATTTTGTACACATATCCACACACCCACATGTCCTTATTAATCATTTCATCAATTTCTGCCTTGAATTAAATTAATATTTTTTTCTCCACCTCTATGACTTTGTTCATGTAATCCCCTCTTCCCGGAAAGCCCCCTTTTCTCTTCTTTCTCTATAAAATCAATTTATAGGGCTCACTTTCCCCAAGAATTCTTTCTCAATCCTTCCAGACAAAATCAATCACTTTCTGGTTAAGTGTCTTAAATGGGTCTTTTAAGACTGTATTTGCAGGGATGATATTATGCCCTATTTTACTATTATTTTGGTTCATAGATTACAAGGTTCTTGATATTTGGAATTATATCTAATGCCCAATCATGTCTAACACAGCACCTTAAATAGAATATGGACTTAAGAAATATATGTGGAGTTATTTGCAGTCCCTCCATCAAGACATGATGATTCAGTTTAGTATTTCCAACTTGGGGCACTACACAGCCTCTCATCCGGGTCCTATCTCTAGAGTGAATCAGGGTGTCAGCTACTAGTTAGACACAAACTAGTTAGACCCAAACAGCTAAGAAGAAATACAGTTCAAATATTGTTAAATACTTCAGAGCAACATACATATTATATAAAAGTGCTTTTGTTTTATGTGTAAATTATTTACCCCAAAGAAAATTTATAGTTTATGTGATTATATGAAAAATTTAATATAAAAATCAAGAAATATTACTTCTGTCTTGTCTGTAGCTATCCTGTTTACAATTGTTTTGGCCTAAATGCACCTTATAAGTTGAACTAAAATCTTGTGCATTTAAAGTCTGCTGCATTACATGGAAGGTTTATCGATGGAGTTGAGTTGTTTCTATGACGTACAGCAGCAATTCGAGAAGCACTTTGGATCCAATTCAGCAGACACTTTTTGAGCAGATATAGTGGTGCTGGCACCGAGGGGGATTATAAAAAAGATAAAGGCTGCATGATGCCTGCCATGAAGGGTTCTATGATCTCTTGGATGAGAATAATTCAAGGTCAGAACACATGAGAAACCTCTTTCTGAAAAATATGCTTGGATCTTTCATTTGAATGGAGGTTGGCGTGGAAAGTCTTCCCAGGAGAACATTGAATTTTTCCAATTTTTGAGGAAATTAGTGTATTAGTCAAACCTTTCTTGAGTGTTCACTATGTGCCAGATAGTGATACAATCACTGCCAGTATGGAACTTGCCATGTCTCTAATCATTTTCAAATTCAATTTCATAAAAATAAATTTAACAATTAAGTATTTGCTATGATATATAGTATAGGGAAAATAACTTACAGAGTGCCACCTGTGGACTGGAGGTCCCATCTTAATGTCTAATAGAGACTTATTAATGTCCAGTGTGTAAGTTCTATGACATATCCTGTTCATAAAAATAGAATCCAAATTTCTATGTATTTTACACAAAAGTAATTTTACACAATGCTTCCTTATATCCTATCTATTTAATATTAGTGACACACCTGAGTCCTGTAAATTATTTTTACCATAAAAAATGCAATATTCACCTTACAAGTGTTTTTATTTCCACCTTAAGGAAAATATTTATTTTATTTTATATTTTGGCAACTATTATCAACAGTTAGTGAAAATAAAAACTGTCCTAAAACCATCCATCATTACCATGCTTGGCTTATTTAAGGATCAATGGTTCTTGATTAACAATTTCCTTCAGATTTCCAATCCAGACGACTCATGCATATTTGAAACACATGGTAAATGTTTCACTATAAAATAATTATATTAAATTGGATTTCTTTAATTAAATTCCTTGCTGTGGTTTATTCAGATATTTATACAATGCAGTTTGTACAGAATGCTAAATAAACAGTAACAGTTAATTTGGGGGGCTATTGCTATAAAAGTATGTTATCTTTTATATATATCACAACATTACTTATTATCAGCTTCACGCCTAGCACTTTGTGTTTGATTTATACAAACAACTGTAATGTTTTATATATTTGTGAGGAAGTGAATGATATTAGACCATCAATCCATGGGGACTGCAAATCAGGAAAAAAAAAAAGGCTATTACATTTCAGAAGCTGTTAAATCAGTTGTGCCCCCTGGCTGATTTTGTCAGCTATATTTGCTGTGGGTAAAACCGTTGATGCCTAGAATACTGGAGCGGCCCTGAGCGTGTTGGAGAGTAAATAGCAGCAGAGTTGTAAACTACACCACACATCTCACACTTACTGCATAAGCCGGGCTTATGCTTTCCTCTGAATAAATCCAGCAGCTTTAAAAAGAGCAAGAGACAGAGAAATAAAGACAAGGGGAGGAGAAAAGGAGGCAAAACTGGGCCCATGCCTTCTGTCACTGCCTCTAGCTTTAGCCCTCAGCCGCCTGCCAACAGGACACTGTTCTGCCAGTTGTAAATTTTAATTGGCCATCTGGGGAAAGCACAAACCACTGACTAGAGATTAATCAGCAAATTAACCCAGGCATAATACACATTTCCCACCGGACCGGAGACTGCTCTAGGCTGGGGCAGAGCAGCCCCGGATGCAGCAGAACTTGTGTAGAATGCCGTTATCACGTTACTGCTTCCTGCCGTGCAGGAGAACATCTTCTCAGAGTCCTGAAATTCCCTTCTGTGTGACCTTGTTAGTGCCCCTGATTTGTATGGCAGTCGCAAAGAGCTTTTTTATTTTTTTTTTCTTTTCTGTAAAGTGCTAAACACAGATGGCACAGGTACTGTGATTGCTGGAAAAAATGTTGATGAATCAGTGAAAGTGACAACTGTTCTCTAGTGGGCTATTCACTTGGTTTGCTAAAGGACCTACAGGAAGAAACAATAGTGTACCTGGATCTTTACCAGCTCCGTGAATCACGTTTGTTTAGCTAGTTTCTTGCATGACACAAAAATGCCTTTTTTTTTTGCAGCCTCTGCACTGTAAGAGGAAATTTGTAAGTAATAAAGCCTCCTTCTTCAAGTCTAGATAATAAAAACTAATTTAAGATAAATGTCCATCAATATAGGACAGTGTAGCATCAACTCTTTCAACAAAAGTCTTCTGATCAGCTCATGGCTATACCCTGAACTGAGATAGGGAAAGAAGATAACCCTAAAAGTAGGACATATTAATGTGATAAATACCAGAAAGGTAAAGGGAAGGACTGGCGGTAAATTGGGAATGGTTTTCATATACGGTGATAAAGATTATGTGGAAGAAGTGGCTTTATATAACTTTTGGAATAATGGAAATGAGAGGGCTTTGTGCTTTTTTGTAAACAAGGATCTTTATGATACAGAACTTCAAGAAGACTCAGAGGTGGTCCTATAAAGCCCAAATAAAGGACACAGTGAATAAATTTGCTTGAAGGGGCCTAAAGGATGTTAGAGGGTGACATGGCCAGGGAAGATCAGGGAAGAATTGAGATTTTCAATCTTGTTGACAGTTGCATCTTCAGAAGTTAGCATGGTATGTAATATAATGGCAGATACTTAAGCACCCAACATTTTTTTAATGAAAGAAGACATATCTAGCTTTAACAAAATTAAAAGCCATTGTCATATCAGCATACCTACTATTGCCTTTCCTGTCCATAGTCCATGCTGAATGAGCAGTAGACCACGTCATGAGGGTTCCTACTCAAACCATCCTTAAGGCACCAATTTATAGGCTGGCAAGAGAGAAACCTCTGATACCACCTAGTGCAAAGACGTTGGCCAAAATATAAAAGAGCTGGTCCAATCAGATTGTTTTCCTGGAAATTTAGAAGTGAGGCATTGAGAGATTCCCTTAGCAATGGACTTGTAGCATAAAGGCTGTGATACAGGGAAGGACACAGTCGGAGATACAGTGATTTGTATGTGCAAGCAGAGGAAACTGACATGCTGAAAGAGAAGAATGGATCAGACTCGCTGGGAGGAGTGGCGAGGAGGAGGCAGGCAGCTGCCTAGACATAGGGAACAGCCTCCATTTTTCTGAAGCCTAACTTAACTTCTTTTCCTGGCCTCTGATTTTATATGCTTTGAGTGAGTTTACATGGCATTCTGATCATTGCAACCAACAGAACCTTGACCTAAACCACCATCAATAGTAATAGAACCATCATAAACTAATGGCCTGAGAAGACAAATAAAACTAGTAATTGTTGCCCCCAAACCCTTCCAGTAGTGTACAGAATTTAGAAACTCTGGTCATTTTCAGAAATACAAGTCATGGTGGATTATTTTATACAGCTCTGCTCTGACCCACCACTAAATCACACAGACCCATTCACCTGCCTCTGGCAAAATAGATAGATTCTTTTCTTTCACAACCAGGTATGGATTTCTTTCTGTTTTATTACATTATTGCAAGCAATGCTGCCTGCCAAACCACATGCCCTTAAACTGAAATGGCTTCTGGCTGAGCACTGGATAATCTGTGACAGTAAATCAGTCAATATGCACGGCCTAGAGACCACAGCAGTTAAATAGATGTCTTTGGCTTCAGGTGGGGAAAACTTCGCTCAAATACCCAGCTCAGCTTCTAATAAGGCCTTCAAAACGCTTTTATTTAAATAGTATTTTAAATCACCCAGCAGTTATTGTGAGGTTTTATATGGAATATAAAGGAATGAAAAGAGAGTAGACAACAGTTTTGGATTAAACACTGAAAGCAATAACTGGTAAAAGCAAAATATTTGAGTCTTTTAGCATTTGTAATATTCAGGAAAAAACTTTTATAAGTGTTGACATGTCTGGCCTCTGCTCATTTTGTCTGACTTGTATGCTCTGGCTGTGTATCCTACACACAGGAAATAATTCCTAACACAACATTTATTGGAGAGTGTAGTCAGTATTTTCAATGTGCACTTGTAGATGGATTTCTTTATCTCCTCTGGGAGGGATATGATCCAAAGGTTAGAACAGGCTCAAATAAATTCTGTTCAGTTTGTGTGGACACTTCTGAATCATTCCAAAGCCTTCCTGTCTAGCTTCAACTCTGTTCCCCTACTTTACGTTATCTCAATTATATATGAAAAATGAGAGGAAATTGTATTTACTCATTTGTAAAGGCATTAGAGATTCTTGACAAGAAGATACCTGGAATACTTTCCACGTATACTTTTGAATATACTTTAGAATAGTATAATGATAATATAGATCGCCTATTGTTATGCTTGCACATAGCTTTTCATGTACCATACATATTTTAATAAAATAAAGACACAAGATGCATGGTAATATTTTGAGTTTATATATTTCTTTTCTAAATATCTAAAAATAACTTGTGATCTTATATTACTTTATCTTCATATCTAAAAATAAAATAGCTTCATGGGGATGATTTCACACAATATTGCTAAGATGTAAAAATGGAGTCAAGGAAGCTAAGATATGTAATTATCAGGTAAAAAATGGAAGAATAATTCACAAGAGGGCCTATTACACAGTAAAAATGTGGGATATATTTACATATTTGATTTTCTTAAAAGAGTGACCTGCAAGGTCCTTCATATCTGGCTTCACTTTCCTTCTTCCCTGTTTCCCACCACTTATACATCTTATGCCCCAGCCACCCAGAACATCTCTGTTTCTGCAACACATCATGGCTTTCTATGGTCAAGTATCTTGCATACACTCTACTTCCTAACATACCCCGACCACTTTCATTCCTTCTTTCCCCAGAAAACTCCCATTCACCTTCAAGATCCTGGTCATATGTTGCTTTGGAAGCCTTTTGTCTTCCCCAAGTATATTTAGTTGCTCTGCTCCCATAGGCTCCACCAGCACTTTGACCGTACCATTGCTTTAACTCTTATAATATTTCATATTGAAATTTATCTGCCTACATATGTCTTCCCAACTAGGACGAATACTCTTTAAAGACTAAACTCAACACCCACCATAGTATCCCATATAAAGTAGACAATCCGTGAGATATTTGATGAATGAAGACACTATTATTCGCAGCAGTGGTAGCATTAGGGATACGGGCAAAGAACCTCCATTCTCTGAATGGATTTCAGGACCAATCTTGCTTACCTTGATGACAGAGGAAGACTCAGGATTCAAGTATAATTGAAAATGACCTTGGTTTTCATAGTGTAAGCCTAGACAACACTGGCTATACTATCGTTTTAATTTTAGGCATTTTATTGTGTGAAATGGGACCTCATTGTGGTTCTAATCTGAATTGATGACTAATGATGTTGAAAATTGTTTCACATGACTATTGGCCACTTGAATATCTTCTTCACAAATATTCCATTTAAATAATTCGCCCATTTCAGGAAAGTGGAAGAGGTAGTAGACCTTCTCATTATTAAGTTTTGTGACTTTCCTTTATATTCTAGATACAAGGATATTGTCAAATACATATATGGAAAAGTTTTCTCCCTATCTAGGCTTGCCTTTTCATCTTATTGATGCTGTCTTTTGATCTAATACTTTTTTGAGTTAATATATGTACATGATCTGAGGTGGAAGTCATGATTCACTTTTTTCATATAGATATGCAATTGTTCCCACACCATTTGTTGAAAACACTATAATTTCACCTGCTGAATTATGTTGGTACCTTTTTTGAAAACGAAATGACTATAGATATATGGGTGAATTTTTGTACTTTAAATTTATCTATGTATCTATCTTTATACCAGTACCATACTATCATGATTGCCATTGTTTTGTTACTTTTCTCTAGTGTTTTTTTGTTTACTATTTCATCGATTTCGGTATTAAAACCTTACAATTAGGTATTAGAAGTCCTCTACCTTTTTTTTTTACTATTGTTCTCTATTATTTTTAATATTGTTATACATTTTGTATTTCCATATAAAATTTACAATAAATTCTTAATTTCTACAAAATATTTACTGAGATTATTATTAAGATTGTGCTAAAACTATAGACCATTTTGAGTAGGATATATATCTTAACAACATTGAGTCTTTCTATGAACATAAAATATATCTCTATTTTTAAATTATTTTTCAATATTCTCAGCAATGCTTTCTAGTTTTCAGTGTAGAAGTTTTGCCCATCTTTAACTGTATTCCTAAGATTCTATTTTTGATGTTATTTTAAATAGCTTTGATTTTAAATTTCACTTTGCAATTGTTTGCTATTAGGTACATACAATTGATTTTTGTGTATTGACCATATGTTCTGTGGTCTTGATAAATTCTTTAATTCTAATAGTTTTTTGTAGATTACTTAGGGTTTTTTTATGTACAAAATCTTGTCATCTGCAAATAAAGATATATTTCTCCTTCAAGGTTTAAGCTTTTAATTTTTTTTTCCCTTGGGCATTATTGTACTAGACCTTCAGTACATATTGAATAGAGGGGATAAGAGCTATATTCTTGCTTTGTTCCTAATCTTAGGAGTAAAACAATCAGTCTTTCAATGTTAAATATGATGTACTTTGTAAGTTTCAACAGATGCCCTTACTTGGTTTGAGAAAGTTGTTTTCTATTTCTCATTTCCTAAGAGTTGTTATTTTAAATTATGAATCTGTTAAATGTTTTTTTTTTATCTAATGAGATTATTTTATTGTTTTGAATGATTATGAAGTATCACACCAATTTTGAATTTATGAGATAAACTCCGTGTGGTCATAGTATATTCATTTTTTTTATATGTTTCTGGATTGAATTTGCTAATATTTTGTTGAGAATTTCTGTGTCTATATCTGTGATGAATGTTGGTAATTATCTTTTCTCTTATTTTCTAGTCAGATTTTGGTATTAAGGTTTTGTTGCTTTCAGAAAATGAAAGCAGCATTCACCTTTTCTCTGTTTTCTCTAAGATTTCATGAAAGATCATTATAATTCCTTCCTGAAAATTTTGACAAAATTTACCTGTCCAGTCATCTGATCCTAGAGTTTCTTTATGGGGATTTTTTTAATATTCAAATTCTTTAATAGATATATGGCTATTCTGATTTTCTGTTTCTATTGTGTCAATTTTGAAAATTAGTCCTTTGTAGGAAATTTTTTATTTGATCTTAGTTATTTAACTTATTGACATGAAGTTATTCAGAATATTACCTTTATCAGTTTAATGTCTGTAGGATCTGCAGTAATATTCTCTATTTTCATTCCTGACATTTGTGGTTTTTCTCTTGATGACTTTTCGCTAATTACAATCAATTTTAGTAATTTCTTCAGAGAACCAACTTTGGGTTTGATTAGTTTTCTATACTGTTTTTCACTTTATTAATTTTGCTCTTATATTTATTATTTCTTTTCTTATATGCAATTTGAGTGAAATTTGTTATTCTTTATTCTGGTTTCTTTTTTTACGTTTACAAAGTATTAACATCAAAATGTGCACATCTTGATCATTTTGCAATATATACAGATATCAAATCATTACATTGTTCACTTCAAACTAATAAAATGTTACATGTCAACTATGCCTCAAAATTTTTGAAAAATAAGAAAGTGCCAACCTTAGGTGTATGTTTTGATGATTCTAGAGTTACGTACGTGTCCATGTAACCATTACTCACATTAAAATATTAAAAATTACCATCACCATAGAAAATTCCCTTTTACACTACAAAATACATTATTAATAAGAAAAGAAAATTCCCTTTTGTCCCTTTCCAGTTAAGAGTTTCCCAGAAAAAACTGCTTTCTGATTTCTACCACTGAAGACTCATTTGGCTGTTTCTTGGACTTCATTTAAATAAAATCATACAGTATGTACAAATTTGTATCTGACTTCTATCTCTCAACAAAATTTTTTAAGATCTGTGATCCATCATCTGTTAGAAGTTGATTCTTTTTTTATTGCTGAGTAACATTTGATTGAATATGCTCCTATTTGTATATCCATTGTCCCATTGATGAACATTTGGTTTGTTTCCAGTTTGCAGCTGCTTTTTTTGTAATGGTTTTATAACAATGAAGACTAGACTATAATGAGAAAAATGAAGTCATTTAGCCAGTGCAAAATAAAGGAGTAATTAAAATGAAAAGATAAACTTAATTTTTTAGTTCTAATATTGTTATTTTTCAATGAACTGACCAGTTAATTCAAATATACATAAGTAAAAAGTGAAATAAACTTGATCACTCTATTTCAAAATATTTTTTAAATTCAGATGTAATTTACATACCACAAAATTCATCTTTTAATGTGTGTTGTAGTATATTCACAAGATTGTGCAACCATCACCATTATCTAATTCCAGAACATTTTTATCATTCTAAAAAGAAACCCTAAATCCTGTCAATCCCTATTTTCCTTCCCTTAACTATGAGTAACACAAATTTACTTTCTGTCTCTATGGGTTTACCTATTCTAGACATTTTATATAAATGCAATCATACAACTTGTGGTCTTTTGTGTGTGGGTTCTTTCACTTAACCATAATACTTTCAAGGTTTATCCATGTTTTATCATAAATCAGTGCATCATTTCTTTTTTTTTTTTGGCTGCGTAATATTTTATCACATGGTATACAGCATTTTACTTCTCCATTCATCAATTCAACTCATAAGAGACTTTGACAATTACGTTTGTGAACTCATCCTAGAAAAAGTGCTATATACCTCATTGCTGAATATCACTATGGTCACCTTCAAAGTACTACCCTTGGGAAGCTATGCATTGATGCCAGCACCTAGTCCACCCTTCAAAGCAATTTTGGAACTCTTTCTGGAATGGCCATCAGAGCTGTCATCATATTTCCCGTGATGTCCTGAATGTCATCAAAATGTCTTCCTTTCAATATTTCCTTTATCTTGGGGTAAAGAAAGAAATCATTGGGGGCCAGATCAGGTGAGTAGGGAGGGTGTTCCAATACAGTTATGTGTTTCCTAGCTAAAAACTCCCTCATAGACAGTGCTGTGTGAGCTGGTACATAGTCATGATGAAAGAACCATGAATTATTGGCGAAAAGTTCAGGTCGTCTAACTTCTTCAAACAGCCATTTAAGCACTTCCAAATAGTAAACTTGGTTAACTCTTTGTCCAGTTGGTACAAATTCATAATGAATAATCCTTCTGATATCTAAAAAGGTTAGCAACATTGTTGCAACAAGTTCATGAGCTTAATTGTCAGACCTCGGATGTTTGTAATTATTATATTTTTAATGGATTGACCCTTGCATCATTTATAATGCTCTTTGTCTCTAGTGGTAGCTTTTGTCTTAAAGTTTATTTCGTCTATTTTTAGTTTTGCCATACCAGCACACGCTCTCTCCCTCTGTCTTTTTTTTTTTTTTTTTTGGCATGGTATATCTTTTCCAACCTTTGATTAAATGTGTTTGTTTTTGTTTTTTTTTAATTCAAAGTGTGTTTCCTGTAGACAGCATATAGTCAGACAGTGCTTTTTTAAAATTAATTTGCCAATCTCTGCCTTTTGATTGGAATATGTACTCCATTTACATTTAATTCAATTACTGATAATATAGGATTTATAACTTCCATTTTGCCAATTACTTTCTACATGTCTCAAGTCTCTTTTGCCCTGTATTCCTCCATTATTGTCTTCTTATTTGTTAAATAGATATTTTTTACTACATCATTTTAAGTCCCTTGCTGTTTCGTTTACTACACTTCTTAATTTATTTTCTTAGTGGTGGCCTAGGGGTTACAGTTATCTTTATTTATAACAACAGTTTGTATTACTACTGACATTACTACTTAATGTCAATAGTATACAAAACCTTTACATATACGTATGTAGCTTCAACCTTCTTTCCTTCTTTTTGTTGTTGTCATACAAATTACATCTTTGTATTTTTTGTGTCAGTCAACGCAGATTTAAGAATGGCTTTATTTAGTTTTCATATAAATCAAATAGAAAAAATATTTACAAACATGATTCTCAAATATTTGGAGATTTGATAAATTTATTCTTGCTTTTTTCTGCAATTTGAAAAACTCTGTCTTAATTGGAGTGCTTAGTCCTTACATATTTAATATATTTAATACTGTGGTTAGATGTACATCATTATCTTCTTATTTGTTTTCCATTTATCTCTATTTTTTGTTCCTCTATCTCTTTATTATCTTCGGGGGTTAATTAAATTTTATATTTCATTTTATTTTCAATATGGATTTCTTAACTTATATCTCTTTTTATTTTATGTGTCTGATCCATGGTTAACAATATGCATACTTATAAAAATATACTTTGAATCAATATTATACTACCTTACAGTTCACATCTGATTCATCACAATTCTCACTTATCACCAAATGCTTCACATTTCCTACTTTCCATTGCATACTTTATACTACTGAACTCTCAGTTCACAAAATGTATTAACCTTAAAACATAATAATTGCATTACATGCTACCCCATTTTCAATGCAATTATTCTTATGTCTTTTACTTTTATATACATTACAAATTCTCACCTTAAAGCTTCACTAACAATTGTCACCTCAATAAACTTTAATTTAAAAAAAATAACATTTTAAAAAAATGTTATTTTTTAAAAAATTAATCAGTTATCTTCTAAAGATATAATATGAGAGAAGAAGATTGTTTATATTTATCGACTCTTTTACCATTTTTGGTTTATTCTTTCTTACCTATAGGTTTGACATTGCATCTAGTGGGATAACCTTTCAGCATGAAGAATATTCTTTAGGATTCCTTATAGTATAGATCTTATGATAATAAATTCTTTAAGCTTTGGTTTGTTGAAATGTCATTATTTCACCTTTACTTTTTTTTTTCAAATTTTATTATAGCAAATTTCAAACATAAGAAATGTTGAAAGAATTTTATAGTGAACATTTATATGCTCATCAAATATATTATACAATTAATATTATCATACTTGATATGGTCTATCCATCTATCCATAATTCTATCCATTCCTCAATCCATCTTATTTCTTTATGCATATAAAAGTTGGTTGCAAGTTTCAGTCTCAGTTTTCCAGGATAATTTACAGACTTTTAAGTTGCAATTTTTCTTTTTAATCACTATAAAGATTCCATCCCATTACCTTCTTGCCTAAAATTGCATAGATTTGCCTTGATGAGAAGTGAACAGTAACTCTTTTTCTTCCCCACATATAAGTGATGTGTATATTTCCTCTCGCAACCTTTAAGATATCCTCTATCTTTTTCAGCAAACAATTTTCAGCAGTCTGACTATGATGTGCCTAAGCGTGATTTCCTTGATAATTTTCCTGCCTGATAATTTCACTCAACTTCTTGGATATGTAAATCTACATTTTAAACCAAATTTGGGGAATTTTTTGCTACTAATTCTTCAAACAATTTGATATCGTCCCATATATCCCTGAGGTTTTTTTCTGCTTTAATTTAATTTTTTTCTTGTTCTTCTATTGAAAATTTTCTATTGTCTTCAAATTCACTCTTTCTTCTTCCACCTACATTCTGCT
This sequence comes from Rhinolophus ferrumequinum, assembly GCF_004115265.2. NCBI lineage: Eukaryota > Metazoa > Chordata > Mammalia > Chiroptera > Rhinolophidae > Rhinolophus > Rhinolophus ferrumequinum. The sequence goes on from NC_046291.1 coordinate 64,854,841, forward strand.
GTTAAACCTATCCAAAGAATTTTTGTTTCAGACATTATACTTGCCAACTATAGAATTTGTGTTTGGTTATTTTTAATATTTCCTTTTCTCTGTTAAGATTGTTTATTTGTATAATTATTAAGGTTATATTTTCTTTTTAACCATTTGTACATACTTTCCCTTAGTTCTTTGTCTGCTAAGCCCAAATCTGAAGCATGTCGTTTCTTGACAAAATATACACATATGCGTGTGTGCACGCATGCGCATGCACACACACACATATGCACACCTTTGGAATGTCTTATGGGCATTGGACGTGAACTTTGGGCATTGTTGATAATGTTATCCAGTCTTTGTTTCTATAATAATAGGTTCATCTGAAGAGTGTTGATTTTTGTTATCATAAGAAATTAAATTACTGGCAAATTACCTTAAAATTGCATAGATTTTTTTTTCCCCTTGAAGTCCAGGAGTGTGATACCTCTGGCCTTTTTCTAATACTTTTTAAGGCACGTCTATAAAAAGTTTAATTTTTTTCTCAAGTCCAATTTGATAATGCTCAGCCTTCAAATTCTATCTTTCGCTAAGTGCCCTGTGATTACTTGGTTTTAGTTTTAGTTTTTTTTTTCTTTTTACATAATGTTCCTTAATCTTAAAGTAAGGCTTTTTTATTCTTTCTATCTTTTTGGACACCTACAATTTTAATGAGATGTTAAAGACATCTCACCCCTCCTGCTGAGCTGGACTATTAACATGGACATTATCTCACCCCAACTTGTTTTTCTGAGGCTGCTTCAGTCTAAAACAATGGATTAAAATCAACCAATGTGATTAAAAAAATATATTGAATCCATCATCTATGTTTTAAAAAAGATTGTTCACAAATAAAGAATCACTTGACTTTGTTGTAGAAGGTCACGTATATAAAATCCAGACTTTTTGTCAATAAGAATCTCAGTAGCAATCAATAATGGGATTAGCTTGTTTTAAAAAAGGAAGAGAAAAAAAACATTATGAAGACTTAGGGTCTACTAACAGACATAATATCCATATTAAGGAAGGCAATAATCCTATCACACATAACATCAGTCAGGTGGTCATGCCCAGAGGTATGCACACTTTACTAGACTTTACACTTGAAGAGCAACATTAAATAATTACCAAATGTTTATAATAAATTAAGATGGCTTATGTTCTAGCAAATTATGTCAAAGGAAGAATGATGGAAAGAGCTATGTATTTTAGCCTACAGGAAAGAAAAATAGAAGTGAGGTGATACAAGATACATGACTTTAAGCATTCAACCATTCAAAAGATTGTCATACGAGAAAGGAAATAGTCTATGCGACACTGCTTCAAAGGTAGAACTAGAACTAATAAGTGGACGGAGACAAATTATAGTTCAAGATATGGAAGAATTCTACAATTAGAATTGTATACTAATAGTAAAGTAGTTTCCAAAGATGATTTGAAAGAAAGTAGTAGTTAATGAAAGATATAGTAAGGTTTTATTAAGTCATGTGGTAAAATGAAAGTCAGTTTGTATGTCAAAGAGAATTTGCGAGAGTGTTGGGAGTGGAAGAAATATAGAACACAGAATGAATTTGATGCTTCCCAGGGTATGTTGCTCAGTAAGGTGTCCATTTATTTGGTTCACCAGAGTCACCCAGTTCACCCTATGTGAAACCAAATGCATGTATGCAGTGTGAAATTTGCACAAATGGATTCTGTCACAGTCATCTTATCGACAATGAATGATTCAGAAAGGACAACTGCCATCACTGCAAACTAGACATTTGGAGTCTCAGCCACCCCTCTCCCCCAAAATCCTAAAGTCTATATTGGGTATGAGTACTAATTATTTTTTTCTTTGCTCTGAATTTTATAGCCCATGGAGATAAGAAAGACACAACTTTGTAACTTTGATGTTCTGATAGAGAACACATAATAACACCCTTTTAAGTACAATTAAATACAGACCTTCCAGAATGGTAAGGGAGAGGGAATATCACCCTGGAAAGGGTATCACCCCCTATTGCCCAAACTCTGTTTCTCTGACGCTGATCTTCTTAAGGACTTCACACTAATTACTGTGCCACTACTACGCAGGCTCAGGAGATGCATCTCCTTTGAGTCTGCTCATGCCAATAATAGACACGTGATTTTTTTTCTTAATTCCCCATAATGCAGTTGAGAATAGTCCAAAAGACTGTCAATATTTTTCTAAAAGCTATGTTCAGTGTCTTTACTTTATCCTCCATCATGACAACACTCCATGGCACACATTGCTACTGATACAGCAATTTCTGTCAAATAAAAACATTACGGTGTGTCCCCATCCATCTTATTCACTGGATCTGGCACCATGCAATTTCTGGCTCTTCCCCAAAGTCAAAACGACCATGAAGTGTAAACGTTTTGAATCCATTCAGGACATAGAGGCAGCCACAACAGAGCAACTAAAGACACTCATGAAAGAGGACTTCCAGAACTACTTCAAAAAGTGGTAAGAATATTGGGATAAGTATATTTGAAGTGAGGGAGAGGATTTTGAGGGGGATTGATGGCATTAGTGGCAATGTGTCTTTTACGGTAATAAATTTTTAAAAATTTAAACATTCACTGTTATTTTCTAAATACACCTCGTATAACTCTGATGTCAACTAGAGTCACGCTTTCTCTATATTATTTATATAAGACTAACAAAACTCTCATTCCCAGTCCTGTGGAAACATAGTGTTCCCTTTATCATAAATTTTCATGCTTGTGTGTGTATATTAGATTTTCTAAAATGTTTGAAGAGATGAAGGAAACTTACTTTATAGATATACAAACAAATTTGAAAAGTGGATACCCTGCTTTATAAAATTTTCAGCTTCTCTGATATTGTATTCAGTCACTCTCAACCTCTACTTTGTCTTCTCCCCTCTCAGGACAACCACATATAACCATAACAGCAAAACAAAATATATTTTTTTAATTCCTTCCATATTTTAATATAGAAAAATTCAATCTCTTCTGCCTAAATACCCACAAACTCAACTCCAGGACAACTCAGACAAGGTGAAGTTGAAATGATTATTTGTACAGTCTGATGGATCTCTTTATTAGGGAGTCTTTGTCCTCTCAGGCTTTATCTGAAGGGATGGGTGATTTTGGTCCTCTGGTCATACTATATGGTATTAGGATTTCTCTAGCCAGGGTGAAGCGCTGTCACCTGACTGAAATTGGAAGCAAACAGGAAAACATAAGTCCTTTTTCACTCATCCACCCTTTCAGATTTTCTCTATTGCCTCTTCTGGCAAAGTGTAATGGAGATCAACTGACGAAGAATAGATGAATTTAAGCTATCAAAAAGCAAAGTATAAAACTGTAGGTTTGAAGCTAAAAGACAGTATAATAATCACTATGGTCCAGACTTTGACTACCCGACAACTTGACTTCAATACAATGATAGAAACCACTTTTATCTTTTGACTTAACAAAATTTGTTTTGTGTTCAAAGACATTCTCACCCCTTTTCAAAACAAGTAGATATCATGTCTCAAAAGTCACTGTATTCATCTCTGAGAGATACCTATGGTATCATATAGTATCACTCCAGTTGAGTAGGAGCTTGGAGCCTGGAGTAGGAGCTTGGACTATGGCAACTAGGCTCAAAAATCCTTGAAGATTCTTAATCTAGAATAGTCTCTGTCACTTACAGGCAACCCCAAGATCACAAAATGCCATGGCTATTAAAAATATGGTTCTGGTAACCAAAATACAGTAAAATGGTTACTTGACAAACTATTGTGAAAAATTTTAAAATATGTTTAAGAAAACATTTAAACAAAGCCTGGGAAAATGTTTCAGAAAGTTAATTGAAAATAAGAGAACATTATATGTAGAGAGGTGAAGGAATCAGAAAAAGGGAGAAGGGGAGTATGGGAAAAAAAAACAGGGAAGAAGAAAAGGGAATGAAAAAGAATGTAGGAGGAAGAAGAAAGCATCTTTCAAAATGATAATAGTAATTATTTCTGAGACTTTGAGAGGGATTGTAAATACATTTCCCTGACTTCACTGAATTTTATAAATTTTCCATAAAGGACATATACTACTTTTATAGACAGAAGGAATTGAATATAAGAAAATAAATTAAAGGTGCTCCACTTGGGTGAGGTGATTTCCTTCAGACAGGAAGACTCTTTAAGCTCTTGGGAAACAATACTTTACTCTAAAAGGGGGGGCAAGTCATTTTTAGCCTAAGTTCTGCAATTAAAACCCTTAGAATAGCACCATACTCATACAAACATTTAACAAATAAATAGGATTGGATTTATTATTAATTCTTTATAAAATTCTAGTATCAAGAATTTTGAAAGATTAACAAATATTTGCTAGTATCAGCAGCTGAAATTGTGTCTTTCCTATAGATGTTCCCTAACAGAAATATCATTATGTTGCCCATAAAATTTTGATAATCACATTTACTGATGCTAAAAATTTAATGTTAAATTATTCTTGAGGAAATCACTGTAACACAGAATAACTATGTCTTAGGTCACCTGTGATTGTGTATTTCTTCCACCTGTATCTACTACCTCTGAAAACAAAGAACGTTTATGTTGAGTGAGAAAAATGTAATTTTCAGTGGAGGTTAATATCCGTGGGTTTACTACAAGACGTGGTATAGGTAAATATACATTCTTATTTGTATTTAAATATACAATCTTATTTGTATTTTGTTAGTTTTGGGTATAGCTAATTTAGTACAAAGGGTTAAAATATTGGCTGGCTTGAGCTGACATTCTGGTGGTTGCTTTATTTGAAATAAAATAATTTATAAGAGGAAAAGGCAATGCAAGCTCTCCTAGAATTTCCGTTAAACTTTGGAAGACAAAATTGTGATAGGCTTCTCCTCGCTACATAAAGAAAGAGAAGGTATCTTAATGGCCCCAAATATATTCAAATCAATGCCATAAGTAACATACTTATGCCAGTGTTCATGTAGGAAAAAAAATTAGTGATGATTACATCCAACACTAATCCTTTGCCATAAGAATGTTTTATTCTCAACGATTTAATTTTAACATCTAAAGAGAAGTATGACTTCATAAGGCACATAAAAATGGAATCATTATATTGTACACCTGAAACTAATATAATGTTGTATGTCAACCATATTTTAATAAAAAAAAAAGAGAGAGAAGTATGGTTTACATTTTTATCTTGCTCTAAGAATATTGTCTAGGACTCAAGCTTCTTGACCTCTGTGAGCTCTTTCTACTGAATGTTATCATATTCTGCCATGGCCTCGGAAGATTTGGGCACTTATAGGAAGAGTCTGAATTAATGCATATGATGTTTAAGTTAAACTAGTACATTTTAAGCCAGCAAATTTGCTACTTGGATGGAGGAAGGATATAAATTCTATGATTTTGTCACTGTGAGGACTTATGAATATGCCATTGTGATAATGTACCACCTTGTTGAAGAAACACAAGATTTAATATGTGCCTTTTAAAATGTGTATATGAATATACATCCATATATGTAATAAAATAAATATATATATATGCATATACATATATTTATATATTTTTCCTTCTAGCTATTTCATTTTTAAACAATTCAGCAAAAAATTTAATTGAGATTGTGGCCCTAGTTTGACAAGAACTTTGAATTTTGGCATAAAAAATAGTTAAGAATCAGACATATATTTTGTTTGAATTATGTTATTTATTTATTTGTCTCTTATTTGCTTTTATTAAGCAATAATAAACCAAAATAAACTTCAAAGTACTTGTGCAATTAAACATCTGCAATGTACTAATAGGATTACAGAAGTAAAGAATGGTTCAGAACTTTCTTTAAGCAACAGGAACAGAGAGTGAAACCAATATGCCTATCTGCCAGAATTAAGCAGTTTTATATTCTGATCTACTAAATCTGTCCATGGTGAAATAAGAAGGGACAAATGATCCAAAGCAATACGTTTTGATATGTAAACTTTCATAAATAAAGACTCCATAATTAAGAATATTAGAAAGGGTTAGCTATTCTACTCCATTTTATATTTTAAAATAAAACACTCCTTTAAGCGAGAATTGCTTTTTTAAAACCACTGACACCAAACGTCTGCTTCTTCAGCTGATCTGCAACTAATGCCATATATATAATATACATATTATATATATACCAACCGCTTGTAATTGCATAAGTCAAACATGACTTGTATTCATCTTTTCTTATCAGTATATATTGAGTATTACAATTTTAATACAGTTTTCCTTTCTTAAAATGTGTATACATTTTTTGGCACCCTCTGGGTGTATGTATACGTATATTATATAATATATAATACATATATATTATATACATATTATATAATATACATATACATTATAGTACACATTATATATTATATGTGTGTATACATATATAATATAATATATATGTATACACACATATATAATACATATATAACATATAATATGTATATACGTATATACAATATATAATATATATCATATATTGTATATACGTATATACATATATATTATAAATACATATATTATATATATACACATTTTATATACATATATACATATATATACATGTATCTATATAATATATAATATATAATGTGTATCAATCTCCTGTGTAACTTATCATGTATATACTGCAAAAAAAATAAGCAAATAAAACTACGTATCCTAAGTCATAAGAATTGAGGAAAAGGAGAAATTAAGAAAATGAAATGCCAACAAGAGTGGTCTGGTCAATTTCAATGAATGGCGCAGAATAAAATTTAGAATCAAAAACTAAAACAAATGGCAAAATACCAACTAAGCAGACTGACCCCAATTATTCATTTTTGTGCACTTTAAACCAAATAAATGACTAGAGAACTTGTTCAAATTAGAATACTATGTATGTTCCTAATCAAAATATTCTCAACCCAACTTGCACTGAAGTAATACTTTATTTTATTTATACATTCCCTTAATTTGAGGAATAAAGTAGTTAATCACCCAATATAACCAACCAAAATAAAACAGTGGCTTGAGAGTAGTGAATTTTCAGCTGTTTTGTCATCTAAGAGATGTTGTGTTAAATGGAGTAGTTTCTAAGGGAAGTTCTCCTGATCTAACACGTTTTAGCTCTTGATAAGAATAAATGCAGTAGAAACCCAGAAAGAGACCCAGAAGAGACTGCACAAGATGACATTTTATTGTGTGCCAATATAAAGTTATCTTTAAAAGTTCCTGTCAACAAGCCTAAAGCCAGACAATCAGGCATCGTCATCCCTAAAGAAATCAGGATGTTGGTCAAAATGCTTATATTATTGAGGGCAAAGAAGTGGACTCTGTGTCATGGCAGCCATGTTGGTCCTGTTCACATGACCATTGTCTTCAGGCATCTCCATTCTTTTGCCCAAAGATAGTTATGGAGCAGATATTTTACAAGGTGACACTATTCTTCATGTAACTTTCTAAAATATGAATCAAGATTTCCTATTCCTGATAATGATACATATTCTAATTTCAAACTACTCATTTTATTTGCTTTAAATTAGGTTGGTGCAAAAGTAATTGTGCGGATTTTGTAATTATTTTTAACATTTTAAACTGCAATTACTTTTGCACCACCCTTATAATAAAATGAGTAGTTTGAGTTTAAAACACAATGAACTATTAGAAAAGGACTTTTACTTTCTTTGCCTCATCTCTATTTTACAGAACCAAAAATGAATACTGCTAATCATACCAAGCAGGGATATTTTAAGGATCAATGGCATGGGTTACAGAGTTTTCAAAGAATAGTGTTATGGAAATATTACATCCCACTGCTACATTTTAAGCAAATGGGATCTCAGGCCCTTCAGAAACTTGGATAATCTCTTCAAATCCTTAAAGATCTGAATAATAACTATAAGTAATACTGGTGTTTAATAAACATAATTTGATAGCTGTATAAAGATATAATCCTTGGTAACTATGCTTTCAAAAAGAACAGTGAAGAAAACAAAAAGTTATAATGGATTTTATCAAGTTATGTGATCAAATGAAAAGGCAGCTTGCCTGCTGAAGAGACTTCAGTGAAGTGTTGGGGATGGGAAGAAATAAAAAAAAATAGTCCAGTGAAGGGGGTCAGATGGGAAATAGACATGGGGGCTTTGTCAAAACAAAGCAAAGAATTGAGAGACACTACCGACAGTGATCCATACATTTATGACAGCAATTATTAGTGATATTAATAGATATTTAGGAGACATATTTGTCAAGATAGATATTAATCCCGATGGTTGGCCATGACAACACATGTAGCTGGGCTGCTTTGCCATCATGATGTAGTGGTTATAAATGTGCTCTCTGGTACCAGACTCTCCAGATTCAAATCCCAATTTAGCCACATATTGGCTGTGTGACATGGACATGTCACCTACTTTCCCTCTGCCTTCATACTTCGTCAGTAAAATGGATGTAATATGACTGTCCACTTCTGAAGGTTTTCATGCCGATTAATGAGTTATTATATACTATGATAAGTCAAGCGCTTAAAACAGTAGCGTGTGTGTGTGTGTGTGTGTGTGTGTGTTATCAGACATTTAGAGTTACATCATTAGTCCATTATCAATGTTATATCATTAGTCCATGAGCCAACCAATCAATCCAGAAGTATTTACTGAGCATCCACAATGATTTCCTGATTTACAGAGATTTCAAGGTGGGCAAAGGACCACCTACAAATCTAAAATTGTTTCTTATTTTTATTCTTATTATTATTTTGGCTATCTAGCACAGCAAATAAGAACTGAAAGAAAATGCAAGTATTGAAGTAATACAAAAATGAAAGAGGCTCTACTAAAAAAAACCAAAAACCTACTTTTGTCACTTAAGATCATGCTTTATAATGGTAAACTAGTTCGTATTGACTCTAATATAACAAATGTTTAGCTATAATCTTGACATTCAAATGCGAAGACCCATGCTGGCCTCCTGAGTAGCCCCTATAACCATTGTTTCTCCTCTAAAAAAAGATGCTTTGAGTTTCTAATGCCCTATTTAAGATTCAGTTTCTGTTTCCATTATAAACTTTGCTATTCCAAATTATAACTTGTCACCTTTAATTTGCATCAAGATAAAATTTTAGTGTATATTTGTCAGCTTTAATGTAAACTATTATTTTTGGGGAAAAAAAAAGTCTGCAATGAGTAAAATGCAGAGCCTGTAATCTTGGCCATCCTTTGAAGAATACAAATAAAATAACCACTCCTCTCTCCTGACCTTCAGTTTGACAATGTGGTAGACACATTCAATTATCTACAAATCTTTAATACAAGCATAAGCCATTTTAATATGGATTCTCAAATGTCTAAATTTGAAGCATTGTAAGAACCTTGAGAATGGGAATATTAATTTTCTTGGGAAACATATATTTAAATAAGTATAATAATAATTTACAATGCTTTGAGCACATACTCTTTGTCTGGGACTGCACTAAGAATATTTATTCCTATTCTTATTTAATCCTTGCCTTAATGCTGTGAGGGAATTATTATTATCCTCATTCCTCAGATAAGAATATTGAAGTATAGGGAAGTTAAGTAATTTGCTAAGGTCACACTGCTAAGAAGAGGAGGAACCAGTACATGAGCCTGATTCCACTTAATTCCAAAGTCCTGTTTTAATTACTAAGAAACACTGGCTGTTTAGAACACACGATCTCCATAGATACATACTGGATGGCAGTATGGTGTAAGGATTAAGCATGTGGGCTCAGTCTGCCTGAAATAAAATTGTACCTCCACCACTCACTCGCTGTTTGATACTGGGAAAGTCCTTACAATATGTCTAGCACATAATAGATACTAAATAAATATTGGTTTTAGAATACATAGAAATTGAATGGGAGATCACTACAAGGAGGGAGACTGATAGGAGATCCTGAGAGATGAGGAGACACAAATCTTACAGGACCTTGAATGCCACTGTAAAGACTTTGGCCTTTACTCTGAGCATAACTTAAAGACCCTGGAGAGTTCTAACAAGAGAAGTATCATGATCTAACCTAAGTCTTCAAGATTGCTCTGGCTGCTGGGTGGAAGTAAACTGTAAGAGGGCAAAAGTAAAGGCAGGGAGACGAGGTAAGTATTTCTCACAGTTCTCCAAGGGAGAAATGCCAGTGATTTGGACCAGGGTAACAGTGAAGAAAAAAATAGCGGGGTTATAATATAACAGAATTTATTGGCATATTGGACATGAAGAATGACAGACAGAAGGAACAATATTTTTAAATGACTATTAATAACTAATAATATTAATTACTAATGTATGGATTTGATAATTTTATTTGCTATAGCTAAAATTAATTATACTCCTGGATCTTCTGTATACCAATATAAGGATTAAATAAAGTTCACCAATTGAATCTTCTAGACAAAGGATATCAGACAAATCTTTTAATGAATTGTCTGGTGTTCTGATTTCACAATCTAAGTATTCTGGAACTACAAGAACTGATGATTTGATGAGTCATTCACAGAGTAATAGGTATCCAGGACATATACAGAGTCCATTCTGAGGTATGCCTGGATCTATTATTACATGAGTAACCAATTTATTTTAACTATGACAACTCAGAGGTACAAGCATGAAATATTGAATTTCTCTTTCATGCTAGTGAAGCATTCTGGAAAGATATTGTAGTTTTCTTGCCTTTTTAATGTACTCAAAGTCCAGTCTAGGTCAGTCTAAAATTCCCATCTCATATCTCAGTCAAAGCTTTCACTTCTCGCATTGCCAGCTAGCTCATGGTGAGTGGGTGGATGTGTGTGCCACCAGCCACCAGCAGTTAACCTTACAATGCCAGGGAAACTTCCTTGTGACCTAGACATTAAGACAGTTCAAGCTCTCTCCTTCAAAGCATCTCTTAGCCCAAAGAGAAACTCCTACCTTCTTACCACACCTCAGTCACTTCTCTCTCTGCACTGCCACTTCTTTCCAGTCCCTGTTTCTCTGGCTCAGATAGGCTCAGAGTAGATCAAGAAGTCCACTGACCGAGCAGATATCTGACAAGGGAATGAGATGTCAGCTTGGCAGCTACCTTCAACCTCTAAGGTGAGGATTCTCTTGGACTCTCCTCCTCCCTGGCTTGGTATTGTAGGGATCAGAGCATTCCGGCGAATCCAGATTGCTCCTTGCCCCTTCCTCCACCCCATCTTTTAGTTATTTTTAATAGCCTAGAATGGAGTTGGGGTTGCTGAGTTTTGGATGCAGATGTCAAAGTTAGCCCATATGCCTCTTAAAAAACCCTGAGAGAGTGAGCTGGCCACTACTGTTGTCAGCTCTCTTTGGACCATAGGATATATAGCAACTCTTTGTCCTCAACTTTAGGCCCAAATTAGCTGTTTAAGAAAAGAAAAATTCTACTCATATCCAACTACACTTGATTAGAATTCTGAAACCTTCACAAATGGTGTTATTGAAAACAGATACTCCAAAAGTGAGTGGGCAGCTAACTGAGTTAATTACAGCCATTGCAGAAGGTGATTTATTGAGAGCAATGCTAAAATCTACTGTCAATGCTCATTTTTTTATCCTACATCCAGACACAAACACATACAGACACACTACCACCACCATAACTACTCTCACGTAATTACTGTTCAAAAATATGATAGAATGGACACACATATTTCTCAGAAAATGGGTATACAATAGTCCTGAGAAGAGAATGAAAAATAGGAGATGTGAAAAGGTTCTCAAACTGCTGAGCGCTTGATGCTACTTGTTGAATACAAAGTGTTCACTAAGGATGAGAATTTAAAAGGGACCTCTCTGGGCGGCAAGAAGCCAGGTTCAGAGCAATGAGAAGGACAATCAAATGTACACGTAAGATCTGTTTTTAGTGAATTTTTCCCCTTTCTAAATTGGAAAGCATATTTGGCTTAAAAAGTGGTTCCCTGTTGGGATTGTTTGTAATCGTTCTTTTATTCTGGTTGGCCGCTTTCACTATTTGTCCATTCTCCAGATGTCTTTGTTTTGTCTAATATCATCAGATTCTTATGCAAATGAAGCATTCATGAGATACTGTGTCTAGGAAATAGAGTTCCAAAATGTTAAGACAGAAGGCTCTGGTCTTTTCCCCCACTCCACACAGGTGAATTGTGAAACCATCCTACGTAAGAAAGGAATCCTTTCTTTCATTTTATTTGCTTTGAATGTAACTCTGAGAGCAGTGCTTCCTAGAAACGATGGACCACCCCCCGCCCATGTAACCACTGCTTCACGTGACATATTTGAACTGACAAACAATCACACATGCCAAATACTTCTTTCCTATAATATGCATCTCCAGAAAAGTCTGATCATGTATCTAAAATAATTAGATTTTATTCCGTAATCAAACTCAATCAAATGCATTCTGTGTGAACTACTTTTAGTCCCACAATGAGAACTGTGTGCCATAGCCTTTGTAAATTTGCATATTTTTCCATAAACCTAAAACCAATCAATTTTGAAGAGTTATGATAATATAAAGAATCTGAGGCAATTACATGTCTTTTAAACAGGGATTCTAAATGCATTTCACTGCTGGCATTCCTGTAGTAAAGTAGGGAAAACTTCTTTAACCCTTTTCATGACATCTCAATGACGCTGTAATGATGGAGGCTCAGGGCATTTCTTAGGATTAATGACTGGCTGGGACAGTGGACCGGACCGCCTGAGATGAAGCCAAGGGCCATTAATTCCCGCTGGTTATTAATCCCTCAGGAAATGTTTTAGGCTTGGTTTGATATTAGCATCACAGTCTGCAAATATACTCCCGTTGGATCTCCTGATTGGTAGTCAAATAATTTATTAAGATAGTGTACTTTAATTTCTGCCCTGCATACTCACCATTGCCAAATTTCAATTCTTGGTTTTCCCATTGCAATTGTTGATGGCAATGACAGAATAGAAATGGTTTCATTGGTCATATCAAACATTTTCTTTGAAATAGTCAAAATATTTTAAAGTTACTGTTAATAATGAAGTCCCAAGTGGCCATTGTTGTGTGTGTCATACAATTTGCTAGTGAAAATTTTGGCCATGAAAGTGAGGGGCATTTCATTTAGGTCTGTGTGTGTGGTGTGTTCTAGTTGGTATCACCTAAGTTTACAAAAGGTATTGAGCTCTTCCCCTAATTTTGTAATTTTGCCTGATGTCTAAGGCATATAAGTCTGCCCTCAATCTCCAAATAGAATATCTACGCTTTGGGCTTTTGTTAGAAAATAATCAAAACTTGTTCACAGAAATAATATGTATGGGAATTGTCTGAAACTTGTATGTTCATCCATTCCTCTAGGCATCCAACTTTATCTTTAAATAATGGGCCACTATAATTTGGAATAGAATGTCTTTTGCTGAACTGTACTGTGGGGTTGTATCTGTGTTAAATTTAAGAAAGTTTGTTATTTTAGACTATCTCACAGAACCTACTGTTTTTACCACAAGCATATTGTTAGATATTGCTTATTACATCACCGTGTCCTTCTTCTGTGGGTCAGGAGATACATTTATTTGAGACTTCAGATCAGAAATAAATGTTATTAACCTATGAAACCAGTGTGTTTTTAACCTATTAGACTCCATGGCACTTAACACTGATTTTATTTCTCTTCTTTGGCTGCTAGAAAACATAAAGTCAAATGTGCAAGCCAGCTCTGGCAAAATTCTTAGAACAAATATTTTGAGAATCACTTTTCCCTCTCACCGTTTTTCTCTTCCTACCCTAATTTATCTTTCTTCCTATTCACCATCAAGTTCAGAATATACATTTTTGTCAACTCCTGCTAATTCTGTTTGGAATAAGATGGGATGTAATTAACTATTAGCTGCGTTGAGCAACATGCTTTTCCTTCCACCCCAGTCCAATGCTCATTTCTATTCAATCTTCACATTTAGTCATGGCTTCTTATAATATGGCTTTGGCTTGCCCATCTGCTTCAAGATGCCTGTCAGGACAAACGCAATGGCAGTCACCAGTCCCACAACAGTTGGAACTAAAAGTCGAAGTTCCATGGTTCTTTCTCAGTTTGATCACCAACTCGGTTGTATTAGTAGTCTTATTTCCCTACCCAAAATTACAGTTAACTTCTGAAAGGACTCCTTGTAACAATTTTCTTCAAACAAATCTCTGTTAGCTAAAGATTCCTATCTCAGAATATCTACTCCAGAATGTAAATTTCCAAGGACTATAGTCTACCTGATAATATACAAAATGTCAAGTGTAAATAGCTGCCTAAGTTTTACTGTTATTAAACCATTGGTGGAAAGTGGCTCTTAATGGCAAAAATTTAGTAAAAATAAATTAGGTAAGAAACTACTAGGACTCCCCCTCCCAACACAATGACTCCTTCAGGCGCAATATGCCAAATCAGGCTTGGCAAAGGGAAATCACTATGTAAGGATAAGAAAGAATTTTCTTTCCTTCTTTCTTTCTTTCTTTCTTTCTTTCTTTCTTTCTTTCTTTCTTTCTTTCTTTCTTTCTTTCTTTCTTTCTTTCTTTCTTTCTCTCTCTCGCTCTCTCTCTCTCTCTCACTCTTTCTCTCTTTCTCTCTCTCTCTTTCTATCACTGTATGTGATGATTGCCATGAAATTCTTGAATCAATTGAAGGTCAATGCAGAAACTACAACTTGGGCTTATTGATTTGAGCTGTGAAATACAACACAAGGTCTGTATTCTGTCCTCAGATCAATGCTGCATGTGTGTGTTCCTGAAGCACATGGTATATGCTGTGTCTGTCTGGCAGAAACATTTGTGCTTAAAATACAGCCTGACAGTTCCCTGCCATCTTGCAAAACAGTGTGGTTTATTTAGAACAAATCTGTTATGACTGACCACAGAAAGATGCATGTGTGTTTCTGAGCCTCTCCCTATGAATAGGCAAAAGGACCATCTGGGCACGTGGCATTTACACATCTTTGAGCATGTTAGCATTCTGCCTCCTAGTAAAATCCATCTCTCAGGGACTCTGTGGGTTTGTGATGCTTCCTGCAGAATGGAGGAGGAAAACAAATGCACTTCAGTAAAACAGAAGTCTCTTTTTTTTTTTTTTCATCTGTCATAGCCACAGTTTGATAGTATCTGTATTTCATTTTCACTTCAGAATATCACAAGAGAGAGAAATGGCAGGAAGCAAGTTGCTTCCACATGGTTGTGAAAGGGAGTTGTTATATTTGGTTGCTCTCTGTGGCACATCGCTTTAGAGAGAGAGAGAGAGAGAGAGAGAGAGAGAGAGAGAGAGAGAGAGAGAGAAGAAAGAAAGAAAGAAAGAAAGAAAGAAAGAAAGAAAGAAAGAAAGAAAGAAAGAAAGAAGAAAGAAAGAAGAAAGAAAGAAAGAAAGAAAGAAAGAGAAACCTAGTTACCATTTTGGTGGTGGATAAACAAAAAGTCATAATATCCTTATTTTTCCCATAAGGATTTTTACTAAAATAATAGTAATCATGACATTCCCCCTTTGACTATCTTTATTAAAAATCAATGTGACTTATAATTCAGACAAATACTGATACTAGTGTGTTTATCTTAAAATATGTATTTCATTGGACAATGCAGAATACTCAGAGAAAACATGAATTAAGTTAGACTTAATTTTTTGTAATTGAAAGTTATTGAACTCCAAAAACTTTTTAAATATTAAGAAACTAAAGGTACTTTGCTTGATTATGTAGTAAAGTGCCTTTTTTGAGAAGAAAATTCACCTGAATTTATGTAGCTAAACAAATTTTTGGCCATTGCTAGAAAGGGTAATTTTTTAACTCAGAACATTTTTTATTTCTTCTGTGTAAAATGACTTTCACAACATGTGGTTAATTATTTTCACTATCCTTGATGGAAACATATCTTTCATCCTGGAATAATGAATTAATTTAGAAAAGAGTAAAACTTAGACAAGTATTATAACAAGAAAGGTGATCAACTGGGAACTAACTTCTTGGGTTGAAAGAGGTGTGTGAGTATAAAATACTGAGGCTGATCTCAAACGTCCTTTCAACTCTAAAATGTGGTTTGACATGCCCTCTTTGCAGTTATCTTTTGCAACTTGTAAATTCAGAGGGCAGCTATCAAAGAAGGTCAAAATGTTTTACAACGATAGCAACATTGTTAAATTTCATGAAGAGTTTCATGAGGTGCCATTTTGAAAGATAATCACATATTCTTACATGTGATTGGAGAGAAAAAATGTCAGTCCCATTGCTTTCTAGTCTCATATTTATTTAAGCTTTAGTTATTTTCCTTCTATCAAGTGAAACACTGAACAGGCTAAATTGTGGCCAAATGTTACATCTTTTAATTCAAAACAACTTCCCCTTACTCTCCCTCCTCATCCTTGTTTTGGTAGTCCCTGCCATGATCTAAGTCATGCATGGGCAATTTTTTTTGGGGGGTGGGGTAGGGGAGAGATATTAACTATTTAAGGCTTTGTGAAGCAAGAGGCAAAATTGAAGGTATACTGCAAGTATTTATATTACAAGAGGAAAAACCCTGGACCATCATGTCTTGTTTGCTGGGTGGATATTCTAGGTAGTGGAGATGCTTTGTGATGAGATGCTATCTATAGAGACTTTCTCAGAATGATGGTGGACTAGACCAAAGGGGAGGGGTCCTAGTGGGCAATGGGGTAGGTGGTTGTCATGGTCAGTTTCACTGTTTGCCTCAGTGACACTCAGATTGAATGCAGCCGTCTCAACTTGGGCAGCAGCCCAAAAGCAAGGCCACTCACTAGATTGAGATTCTGATATTTGGTGCCAGCAGCAGAGTTCCCAATGTACAGGGGCAACTGGCATAGATGCTGGGCAGTGGCAAAGTATGACTGGGAAAGCAGTTCCAGGATATGGAGGGGGAATGGGGAAGGAACTCCTTTTTCTACCTGCCCCTAGTTCTCCATGGCTCTTGCTATTAGGTTGCTGGAGTAGTGCCACAGAAGTACAAAAACAGGCAGTAGACCAGATTTGGCGGACCCATGGTTTGTCAACCATGGTTTAGATGACCACTTATCTATATGATCCTTGTTTCTAAATCCCAAGAAGGAACCATCTCTCAGAGAAATAGTCTTTCCTGAGGCAAATAGATAACAGACATAAAAAGATCTTGCAATCATCCTTGGAAACATGTTTTGGAGTTTAGTTGCTATTTCATCTAATAACTTATTTTTAGGTGTACCCTAAATCGTTTTTTTAATAGTTCCTCATATTATTCAGCAAACAAATAGAAAAGTCCCAACTTCTTTTATGAGTAATGAATTCTAGGTAGATTCTTAGGTGGCTCTGCATTCATTTCCTAGAGGCTAAATAGTGCTGTAGTATAGAGCAGGGTCAGCATATTATAGCCTGTGGTACAAAACTAGTCACCTCTCTCCATTTTTTTATGGTCCACAGCTAAGAATGATTTTTACATTTTTAAATAGTTGGAAATAAATCCAAAGAAAAATACTATTTTGTGACACATGAAAATTTATGAAATTCAAATTTTAGTGTCCATAAATAAAGTTCTATTGGATCACAGCCATGCTTATCATTTACATATTATCTATGGCTGCTTTTCACTAAATGGCAGAGTTGAGTAGATGCGACAGAGACCGTATGGCCTGCAAAGCCTAAAATATTTACTATCTGGCCCTATAGAGAAAAAAAATTGCCAATGGCTGGTTTAAAGTATCACTCTAAAATCATACTGTGTTTAATCCCTCCTCACCATTTTTAGTGTCCTCTTGAACAATTGACTTAACCTCTCCTTGCATCAATTTCTTCATATATGAAACAGATATAGTAGGACCTACTTCACAGATTGAAGTGAAGAATAAATATACTCATCTATGTAAGCAACTTAGACCAAAGACTGGCACATAGTAAGCATTCAATAAATGTTAGCTAGTTTTATTGTGTTGTTCTGAAATCAGAGTTTATCTGTACAAATATGCATAATAATGAAACAAATATGTTCGTTCAAAATATAAGAAGCGATTAGACGGCAAAAGATTTTGAATTTTTCACACAGAGTGCTTTGGTATTTTACACATTAATAAGAAACACTTAATTGGCACCATATATTTTATATATAGACACGAAAGTCATCATGACTCCTTCTAGAAGCTTTAAGTTTACTGAGGGAACAAAGTTCAAACACATGAAACTGAAGTACCTTTAAAAAAATCACTTTCTCTACCTAAAAATTTAGAAAACCTACAATTTTTTTCTATTATTTTAATAGCAACTCAGTATACCAATTATCTTGAAAGGTTTTATTTATCAAGCCTAATAATAAACAAAATAAACATATGGAAATCAGTTGCATTTATATACACTTACAACAAACTATTGGAAAAAAAATTAAGAAAGTAATCATTTACATTGGCATCAAAAACAATAAAATAATTAGGAATATATTGAACTGAAGAGTTGAAAGAACTGTACACTGAAAACTATAAGACACTAATGAAAAAGATTGAACATGCCACAAATAAATGGAAAGATATTCTGTGTTCTTGAATTGGAAGATTTAATATTGTGAACGTGTCCACTCTACCCAAAGCCATCTACAAATTCAATGCAATCCCTATCAAAATTCCAATGGCATTTTTCAGACATAGAAAACACTATCTTAAAATTTGTATGGAACCACAAAAATCTCTAAATACTAAAAGCAATCCTGAGAAAGAAGAACATAGCTGCAGACATCACACATACGAAGTTCAAACTATATTACAAAGCTATCTAATCAAAACAGATTGGTACTGGCATAAAAACAGGCACACAGACCAGTGGAAAATTAGATAGAGCCCAGATATAAACCCAGGCATATATGGTCCACTAGTTTTTGACAAGAGTGCCAAAAACACACAATGGAGAAAGCATAGTCTCTTCAATAAATGGTGTTGGGAAAACTGGAAAGCCACATGCAAAAGAATGAAACTGGACCCCTATTTTACACCACTCCCAAAAATTTACTTTAAATAGATAAAAACTTAAATATAAGGCCTGAAACTCTTTGAATAAAACATAGTGAAAAGATCCTTGACATTGCTCTTGGCAAGGATTTCTTGGATAAGACACCAAAAGCAAGGCAACAAAATCTAAAATAAGCAAGTAGGACTGCATCAAACTAAAGAGTTTCTGCACAGCAACATATAGAATGGGAGAAAATATTTGGAAACCATATATTTGATAAGGGGTTAATATACATAAAGAACTTATATAACTCAGATGCAAAGAAGCAAATAATCCATTTAGAAAATGGGCAAATGACCTGAATAAGCATTTTTCCAAAAAAAGAAACACAAATGGCCAATAGGTACATGAAAAGGTGCTCAACATCACTAATCATCAGGGAAATGCAAATCAAAACCACAATGACATATTAACTCACACCTGTTAGAATGGCTATCATGGAGAAGACAAGAAATAAGTGTTGGTGAAGATGTGGAGAAAAGGGAACTTTTGTGCATTATTGGTGGGAATATAAATTAGTTTAGCCATTATGGAAAACAAAATGGCAGTTCTTCAAAAAAATTAAAAATTGAACTACCATGTGATGTAGCAATCCCACTCCTGGGTATATATCCAAATGAATCGAAATCAGTATTTCAAAGATATATCTCAATACAGCATTATTTATATACAGCCCAGATATGGAAACAACCTAAATGTCCCTAAATGTCACCCAATGAATGAGTGGATAAAGAAAGAAAAATATATGTGTGTGTGTGTGTGTGTGTGTCTATATATAGTAAACTTTAAATGTGTACAATTATATTTGCCAATTATTCCTTAATAATGTTAGAAATATTGTTTTCTTTATTAAAAAATTAGAAAACACAATTTTTCCTACTATTTTAATATAGCAACTTAATATACTGAATTACATTAAAGACTCTTTCTTGAATCTAATAATAGTGCTGAGCCACAATTCGTTTTTATGACCTGCTATTCTTTCCCTTGTCCATATTGTTGCTGCCTGTAATCTAATGTTCGTTAGTCCTACCCATGGTTAGAACAACGGCTGAATGAAGAATTATAAATCAGCTTTTTTTTTTCTCACTGACATCAGGGATTATAGACAGACTTGAAATTTTCCAAGGCATTCTAAATGGGAAATATTGTTCGTATATAAATTGTAAAAATTCTACTCAAGACTTGCGTTGAATTTGAAGTTGATAACTACAGATTTTCCCAATAAGAGAAACATGACCATTAATTGATTCAACAACTATTTATTGCATGCCACATAGCCAATACTCCCATGGGACTTGCACTCTTGTGGTTCTGGAATGGTACTAAATGATTCTGACTGACGTCTCTCAAAGTTGCATTCAGTACATCCTCTCAGGAATTGGAGACTGATCTTCCCAAAATCCTTTTTTTTGTCATTACATTTTCTTGTTCAAAAAGCTTTGTTTCTCACTGTGCACTAGATAAAGTGCAAACTCCTTAGCATGGCACTTAGAGCTTTTCATGATCTGACCCAGGGCTATTTATCTTAAGTTTTCCCTTGTTACTGCATTGTCACATTTTCACTCTGAAATTCTGTTTCAGACAAACCTACTTCGCATCCTATAATCACATCATTTACCTCTCCACTTCTGTTGTGGAAAAAAAAAAAGGTACTTTAAAAGGGAATGAAAATTGGCTGGTATCCATGGAAAATTCTTTTTAAAATTTCTATTATATGAAGAAAGCATAAATGGGGTTTGATTCTTTCTCTTAGATATATTTTTGTCCCCTCTCCAGCATGGTGCTTGACTCTCTAATTATAATATTATGTGACAGAATCTTAGTCAAATGCTTCACAGTGATTCCTGAAACCATTTGTTCATCAACTAAACTGTCTTTTATCTTTGAAACATTGTTTTCTTCCCTTACTTCTTTAATACTCATGGTTGTGATAGGACATTCATATTTACATTTCAAAATTTCATTGTATCGTACTGATCAAAATTTATTCAGTGAAAGCGTCAGACTAGAAGCTTCATGAGGACAAGGACTGCGACTATGGGACTATCTTGTCAAGTGCTGTCTTCAGTTGAAAGTGCTTCATAAATATTTTGATGAAATCAACGAATCTTCTAAAACCTTTTAACACTCCTCCCTCAATTTGTATTTAATCAAATATTACTTAATGCCTAATTTGCATCCAGTAGGTACTATGTTAATCTATAATAATGCAAAGATAAAAACAAACATTGAAAAAATTACTTTAACACTGTATGTGTATAAAGCTAATGGGACAGATACAATCAAGATGGTGGAGTAGCTCACCTCCTCTCAGGACCACATCAATTACAACTAAACTACACAACAACCATCACTGAAAATCACCTGAACTATAGGTAAACCAAAGTCCTACAACTAAGGACACAGAGAGGAAGCCACCTCAAGACTGGTAGTAGGGGCAGAGACAGAGAACAGGCTGGTCCCATACCATGTGTGACCATTAAAAATTGGGAGGGATGTCTTGGCTGCAGAGATCCCTACCAGAGAAGCAAGGGGTTTTAGCCCCATGCCAGTCTGCCCAGCCCAGGGTTCCAGATCCAAGGAGAGAAGTCCCCATAGCTTCTGGCTGTGAAAACCAGTGAAGATTGTAACTGAGTAAGACAGGATGGCTGCAGTCTCAGGTGCTGTCCTTAAACGGCCCAAACATGGACTTACTTACTGATGGACTCACTCACTCTGAGCTCCAGCACTGGGACAACAGCTTGAAAGGCACCAGGAACATATAGGGAGGAACAGAGTTGTCTGGCTTCAGGGCAAGGTTTGAAGGGGCAACTTTCTCTTGGAGTGTGACTGGTGGAAGGAGCTGGCAGAAGCCATTGTTTCTTTGTTGAGCCCTGTCCCTTCCCAGTGTGCAGAAGCAGGCAGATGCATCTGAGTCTCCATCAATCTGGCTAACACCTTTTTTTTCATCATGATTCCCTGTGACCCTGCCCCACCCAAATTTCCGATCCACCCAACCCACTTCCCGTGGTTTTTCCATAAAATGGCCTATCTTGGCTTACACTGCAGACTTTCCTAAAATCTCTCAAAGGTTCACAAAACCCAAAAAAGTAGCATCTGTCTTCAGCATGTCCTGTACCTCTGGCTGAGCAGCCCTAAGCCCAGTACTAGCAACAGCCAGTTTCAGTTCATGGCTTGGATTCTTGAGGCATCTGCAAGTCCAGTGTAGGCAGCAGCCATCTGCAGGTTGCTTTGTGGCAGGGCACAGGAGGCAGCTGAACTTGGACTACAGTGGGGCCCCTCCAAGGAGGTTCCAGGGGTGACACACCCTGTGTCCAGCTTCAGACCCAGCCAGAGCATCACCCGTCCACCTCCAGAGACGATAAACACAAAGGGCATACTGGGCATCAGAGGCCTGCTAAAGTGAATCATGCTCTGTAGGGTCAGTCCCTGTACAACAGCTCCTCCACTATAGTCACAGCCAGTTCTCACAACCAATCAGCCTGAGGATTAATCTCTCCAATTGACATGAAAACAGCAACCAAGGCTCAACTACAACAGGAAGGCACATACAACCCACACAAGAGACACACATTGAGTACCCGGCTCAGGGGACCAGGGAGAATATGCCACTAAGCCCCACAGGACACCTGCTACATCAGTCCACTCTACTAAGACTAGGAGACATAGCAGCCCTACCTAATATATAGAAACAAATAGCCAAAATAGGGAGACAAATAAACATATTCCAAATGAAAGAACAAAACAAAACTCCAGAAAGAACTAAACAAAATGGAGACAAACAATCTACCAGATGCAGAGTTCCAAACACTGGTTGTGAGGATGATCAATGAAATCAGGGAGAACTTCAACAAAAGACAGGAAATATAAAAATGGGGATAGAAAACATAAAAAACAACCAGTCAGACATAAAGACTACAATAACTGAAATTAAGAATACATTAGAGGGAATCAACACTATATTAGATGAAGCAGAGGATCAAATCAGCAATTTAGATGATAAGGTAGCAGAGGACACCCAATCGATACAGCAAAAAGAAAAAATAATCCCCCAAAATGAGGACAGTTTAAGAGGCCTCTGGGACAACATCAAGTATACCAACATTTGCATCATAGAAGTACCAGAGAAGAGAGAGAGCAAGGAATTGCATACCTATTTGAAGAACCTTTCCTAATCTGGTGAAGGAAATAGATATACAAGCCCAGGAAGGGCAGAGAGTCCCAAGTGAAATGAACCCAAACAGGCCCACACCAAGACACATCATAATTAAAATGTCAAAAGTTAAAGACAATGAGAGATTTTTAAAAACAGCAAGAGAAAAGCAGTTAATTACCTATAAGGAAGCTCCCATAGACTGTCAGTTGATTTCTCAACAGAAATTTTGCAGACCAGAAGGGATTGACAGGAAATATTCAAAGTGATGAAAAGCAAGGACCTACAACCAAGATTACCCTGCAAAGCTAGCATTTAGAATTGAAGGAGAAATAAAGAGCTTCCCAAACAAGAAGAAGCTGAAGTAATTCATCACCACCAAACAAGAATTACAAGGAAATTTAGAGGGATTTCTTTAAGAATATATATATATATATAGATAGATAGATAGATAGATAGATAGATAGATAGATAGATATAGATATAGATATTATATAGATATAGATATATAGATATACAGATATATATTCTTATTCTTATTAAGGATATATATATACTCTTATACATTTTATTATTTATATATGTAATAAAGTGGCAATAACTACATATCTATCAACAATTACTTTCAATGTAAATGTATTAAATGCTCCTATCAAGAGATAGGGTGGCTCAATGGATAAGAAAACAAGCCTCTTACATATGCTGCCTAAAAGAGATTCACTTCAGATCAAACAACCAACACAAACTGAAAGTAAAGGGGTGGGAATAAGATATTTCACTATAATGGAAACAAACAAAAAACAAAAGATGTGATAGCAATACTTATACCAGGCAAAATAGAACATAATACAAAGGCTAAAGAGACAAAGAAGGACCCAGTAATCCCACTTCATGGTATTTATCTGAAGAAACCAAAAATGCTACTTCGAGGGGATGTGTACATCCATATATTCATTGCAGCACTGTTTACAATGGCCAACATGTGGTGGCAGCCTGGGTGTCCAGCAATGGAGAAATGGATAAAGAGGAGGTGATACATATATACAACATTGCTTGGCCAGGGAAGGAAATGGGTCCTTGCCATTTGCAGTGGCATGGATGGACCTGGAGGGTACTACGTTGAGTGGCGTATGTCAAACAGAGAAAGACGGATGCAGTGTGATTTCTCTTATATGTGGAATCTAAAGAACAAAATGAACAAACGAAACAGAAGCAAACTCATAGATACAGAGAACATTTTGATAGTTGCCAGATGTAAGGGGGGTTGGGAATGAGTGAAAAAAGGAAGGGATTAAGAAGTACAAATTGACTGTTACACAGTAATCATGGGGAGGTAGGGTAGAGCATAAGGAATACAGTCAATAATATGGTAATAACTATGTATGGTGCCAGGTGGGTACTAGACTAGTCAGGGGGATCATTTCCTAAATTATACAAATGTCTAACCCTATGGTATACACCTGAAATTAATGTAAAATAATACTGAAGGGCAACTGTGATTGAAAATTTTTTCAAAGGGGGAAAAAGTGAAGGGAAATAAGAGGTCCTAATTTCTAGGTATAAAACAAACAAGTCATGGGGATGCATTGTACAGCATGGAGGATGTTGTCAACAATATTATGATAGCGTGATATGGTGTCAGATGGTTGCTGGACTCATCACGGTGATTGCTTCTTTATGTATGGAAATGTTGAACAACTATTGTGTACACCTAAAATTTACATAAATTGTATGTTAGCTATATTTTTTAATCTTAAAAATATTTAATTTTTAAAAAAGCTAACAGGAGTATAAACATTTTTTCTCCCATGTTTCAATAAAATTGTATTTGGACCTTCATAATAATTCTGAACCGAGCCTTCTGGCTATGCACAATTTAAAAATCAAATAAATAAAAAAAAACTTCTATTTTTCAACTTGCAACACTGAGCATTTGGATGGCAGGGACCAGTCTCTTCAATCTTTGAATTATCTACAGTTCTTAGGCAGTACTTTGTATGCAGTTGATGCTAAACCAATGATTGTTTAAATGAATTGAACAATTTAGGCAATAAAAAAATAATTAACACGCAGCAAGCCCTTACATCATAAATGTATATTGCCAAATTCACTTACTGGTCACATATACAACTTCAGCTTATGTGTGTAATTTATGTTATACATTTTTGTTGTTATTTGACACAAAGACTGAGAACTGTGCCTTCAAAACCCAAGATCCTACACCTAGATTAGTCTTGTCAGTAGATGTACCATCGCCCCCTTTATACAACACCTAATTTTCCATGACTGCAGCCCCAACCTGAACTTTATTAGAAGCTAATTCCAGACAGGAGTCTTCCCATCTCACTTTTCACCACTTTGGTTACAGCTTATCTTTTTCCTAATTCATTCACCAAGAAATGATTTATAGAACAGACCTTAACTCAGTCATATTGATCTGCCTCTTGTGGTTATTATGATGGAGTCAAATTTTACTGCGTTTTCAAGATTAAGATTCTACGTAGCCCTATCGAGTTTCCAACTAATATTTTCAATGACTTTTGATTCAGTGTAATTTATTTTTTTTACAGCAATAGTCTTACATGTTTAAAAGAGAAATAGAATACCTAGGGAGCGACATTTTAAGTAAATGAAGGCCTTTATTAGAAATAAAAACAATTGCATCAGTCCAAGTTGATACATGGGTTGCACTTCTGGATGTGATCATAATTCGTTTTTTAAAAAGAATGATTTTATATTAGTGTATGCTGGCATTTACAAGGAGGTTAGGTGGTAGCTATGAATTTGCATATAAACAAACAATTAACACAAAACTAAGTTTGTTTCACTGTTATTTTATTTTAATGAACTATATTAAACTTTTAATTTGAGAAAAACATCTCTGCAAATCACCAGTCTCTGTGTCAGGTCTTCAAGGTAGCCCTCTCTAACAATGACTCTTCTTATACTTTACTAAAGTGGTGGGGCTTATTAGAGGGATTCTTTCTCATTTTCCAACTCCTTCACTTAAAAACATTTTTAGATGCCTCACTTCTTTAGGCTCAAAAACTTGTCCCTCCTCCTTTCTAAGGTTATCCCCTCTACTTGGGTCCTTTATCTCATTTCTTCTAGTTCAGTTTCTCCTTCAATTTCCCATCTCAGCCTGGTCTTCAAGCCCTTCTTGTCTGATGAAACTTCCTATTTTGGCTTACAAATTTATGTATACCTCTCTTTACCCAACAAATTCTATTTTATACTTTATTGTCCCTCATAGACACATCCTGTTTCTTAACTTCTTTCCACTGGCAGATTCTAAAACAAACTGATCTAACTGACCTCATTTTTATATACTTATTATCCTCTTATTCCTATGTGTAATTACCTAACTTTTATTATGCTCCTGAAATCACACTCTTGAAGATTTCATAGTCTTGGTGATCTCTTTATGATCGAATTCAAATAATTTATCAGATTTTGAAAACTTTCGTCTTTCTGGAATTTCTTGGAGATATGATTATAACCAAAATCTTTTTTCTGGAATATTATCCTAACTTTCTGATTGTAATTTTCTATCTTTTCATTGGCTTCTCTTTCTATCAACATTCACTAGAAGCAAGGTATATTCAACTTTTTGGCTGTGTGCTCCCTAATTTTTCTTGTTTATGGTTTTCAGCTCTTCTCCCATATCTTTCACTACTATGTGCACCTGGTTAATGTAAAAAGCAAGTCACTAGGAAAGAAACTGGTCATTCTCTCTCTTTCTCTCTCTCTCTCTCTCTCTCTCTCTCTCACTCACTCACTTCCAAATCCAGGTAAGTGCTTTATTACATTTCTAAATATCTTCTCTGGCTTTGAGAGAAGTAGGAAATAAAGGAGGCTTTATTTCCTAAAGGAGGTGTTTGGGACTCACAAAGAAAAGTTTTTTTGAGAGGGAAAAGCAAGTGGAGCAGAGTATGACAAGAAAGAAGTTGAAGCACCTCAAAACATGCTTCAACATGCTTGGTGGCTAGGTTCCATCTCTAATTCCAGCTGGAACCCCTTCCAGGCCCACCAGGGCAGAGAGGGTGAAGGCTGAGAGGACACCTCTGAGTACCTTTGTGCTGTGGATAGCAGGGCTCAAGAGTAGTATTACGTAATAGAAAAAAACAAAAGAAATCATACTGAAGATAGACTCTCTCAAATTAAGAGCCTAGTTCCTCTCCAGTTTCCCAGCCCAAAGTAAGCTCAGGATTCTTTTACAACCTCTTTGAAGGTGGGGGCAAAGAACCTCAATCACAACAGGTTGAGTTTTCTGCCAACCAGACAGGTAAGAAATTGGAGCAGATTAAATTTCATTTAGAAATATAGATAGGTTGAATCTTAGGACAATATTAATACTCTGAATTTATATTACCTGCTTCAACCTCTCTCTTGAATTTCAATTCTGATTGCAGAATCTACATTTTCTCTCACATGCTACATTATGACCTCTAAATCAAGTTATCTTACTGTAGGGTCAGATTGTAGGTTATAAATAAAACTGCAAAGAACATGCCTATGATGATGTCTTTCTTTTAGATTATTTCCATAAGACAAATTCCCAGAAGTGGGCTCACTAGGTCAGGATCAGAGTCAGGTGGTCGACAAGAATTCAATTCAATAAGAGTCTTGCTGAGACAAGATGAATTGTTTATTGTATATAGAAAACTAAAATGAATATAAAAACAAGTCTTTGGGATTAAAAAAAAATCTTTCTGTTGCTCTCTCTTCTGTTTTTACACTTATACTCTCAAAAACGTCAGCTTTTGTGATGGAGGAGTTGGGAGAGGAAGGTTTCCTGTGCATTGGAGGATGTTTAACACCATCTCTGGTCTCTACCTACTGGATGCCAGTAGCAAACAAACTCTTTCCAACCTGTAACAATGTAAAATGTCTGCAGATATTGCCAAACGTCTTCTTCAGAACAAACCACTATACTACATCAGGTCACAAATTTCTTTAAGTTAACCATTATGACACAAATGATATTTTGGCATAGCTACTTTATTTAGTCTTTTTTTGAATATGGAATTTTGAAGCATCGTGAAAAGCTCAGTTACAAATTTATATTTAAAAAAAACATGAAGTATTGTTGATATCAGATCTCTTCACCATATCTTTGAACCTCATTAAAATTAAAATATCCGTTGCTCATTTACCTACACACACACACACACACACACACACACACACACACACACACAGTTGTATGATGCAATCTTATCAAAATAGCAGTTTCAAAATATCCTGCTTTATTGCATTATCACTCTCTGTGTCTCCCCCACGTCTCTCTCTTTTTTCCTTTTGGCATAACCCTCCATCTCAAGCTATCAGATTATTTTAAATGTCCATTTTTGTTAGGTATGAGGAGTAACAATGGTGAGACGTATAGTTTAGCCACTGGTTAAAGAACTTGAAATGAGCTGACAACTTTACCATTCTGGTCAGTGAGCAAGAGTGACCCATGGAGTAGTTTGAGGAAGGATACAGGTCAAGGAACTCCCCAGTAAAGCAGATAGATGGCTAGAAAATTTCTCCAACAGTCTGGAAAGTTGGTATATTAGGAAGCAATATATTCACTTTATAGGTTCAAACACCATACAAATTTTAGGAGTTCAGAATACAAGAATCTCTGAATTGGGGATAAAACCCAGAATAAAAATTATATGTAACCACTGCTAATGATTTAAATTTTGACTCCATGGTGGTCAGTTTCATTTATCCTAAGGATAAACCTCTGAGTTATTTGGGTAAAATGAAAAAAAAAAAAAGAAGCCTAGTGGATTTGGTGTTAGGAATCCTGGAGTCTCTTCAGGTTCTGGGGCAAATTTGTCTCAACACTACAGTGCTTTGTGCCTTGGTTTCGGCACCCGATTTCCTCCCTCAAATGGGTAGTGTGAAATTCATCATCGTTATCATTAAAGGAAGAGAAACACATAGAAAAAAGTCGACCCACAAATCAGCTTAAATGCCAGCCAGCTTTGTGGAGTTTGTTTGCTATGAATAACTGTTTTCGGATTGCATTTCAGCCATTTATATTAAAATGCGATATCAGTGCAAAATAACAAAGTTGCTGTAGGCTGCCATCCAGCTGTTCATTTCCCTGTCATAAGCTGTTACTCTTCAGGGGTAATCTGGTAAGAAGCAACTTGCCACCTTAAAGAATATTGGTGGATGTCAAAAAGAAAGACACTTCACACACACAGACAACACAGACAGACAGACACACATACACGAATACATTATTACTGAAAAAAAACAAGAAACCAATGCATGGTGGTGTAAAGGCCAGTGTAAAGTTATCAAATCAAACTAGAAGATTAAAATTTTGAAGGAGTGTAAAAGGAATTTTTTAAAGTTTTGAAAATAAATTTTATTGAAATTTTATCCAGAATAGTAGTTTAATTCCAAGGAAGTACTGTACTATCAGCAAACTCTTGAATAACAGCTCCTTGTGTACAGGGACCTGATTTTACTCATCTTTGACTCTAATATCTATAATTTGTTGAATGTCATCATCTGGTCATTCCCAAATTGATGCTCTATAAGAGTTTTCATTTAAATACTTCTGCTGCAGGTCTCCCTGCTTGCTGGGCAGTTTGATATTCCTCAGCCCTCTTAATTTCAACGTGAATTTATATACCGTGTTTCCCCAAAAATAAGACCTAGCCAGACCATTAGCTCTAATGCATCTTTGGAGCAAAATTTAGTATAAGACCCGGTCTTATTTTAATATACGCACTTTTAAGACCCGGTCTTATTTTAACATATTTTAACATAACTTATTTTAACTTATTTTAACATAAGACCGGGTCTTAAAAGTAAGACCAGGTTTTTATAATATAATATATATATAATATAATACCGGATCTTATATTAGTTTTTGCTCCAGAAGATGCATTAGAGCTGATGGTCTGGCTAGGTCTTATTTTCGGGGAAACATGGCATTTCTCCCAACACAGTTTCTTCTTCAGACACCTGTAATTCTATGGCAACTCTATTTACCCAACTAACCAGGAAGAAAATTTCAGTTGGCTTTAATTGTTTTACAGTCACTTTGCCTTGTTTAATCTCTCCTCTAAAATCACCATCAGATCTATTTCTACCATGGGTACCATCCTAATCACGGTGTTTTCTAGTGGGAGTTCATGGACCTGGCCTCTAATCATGAGCAGTGAGACCCTGAGCATAACGCCTGGTTTCTTTGTACCTTAGTTTCTCTTCTAAAAAGTAAAGGGGCTGCACCGGATCTATATTTTACAAACAGCAAGTCACAAACTGTTGAAAAAAATCTTAAATATAATGTGTTCCTATCAGCATTTTCTAAAATTTAAAAGGAATAGAACAAAAAAAAGTAAAACATCATCATAAATACTAAGGATAAACATTGTTCTGTTAAACTTTTTTTTCGTTTTGTGTGTGTGTGTTTAAGCAAAACACATTTCTTAACTATGGCCCATGGTTACCAAAAAAAAAAAAAAAACTTTGAAAGGCACTGCACTAGATGATCTGAAGCTCCTTCCATTTATAAATTACACAAATTTATTCTGGGCCTTTACCATTTCATGCATAGATTATTTCAATAGCCTTCCAAGTATTCTGCCTGCTTAGAGTCTCTTCCCCTTCCAATCCATCATGGACACTACTGCTAGGCTGCTCTTAGGTAGCTCCTTCCAACTGTAATTCCTTGGCTTAAAACCCTTAAATTATTTCCCTTTGGAAGAAAGTCCTCATACTCAGTTTAGAATAAAAGGTTCTCCCCCATCTGGGTCCATTCTGTCTTTATAACCTAATCCTCCTCTGTCCTATATGAACTCTGGGTTCTGTCAAATTGTCTCTACTTATCATCTTCTGAACATCCTTTCTAAATTGCTGCCCATATAACTTGGCCAATCCATTTATACAGCTTGGAATGCTTTTTTCCCTTACTCCCTGTATTCTAAGTTTATTTTTCCAGATAAGCTCATTTATTCAAGTTTTTTTTTTTAAAGGCTTGGTAATACTTTGATCAGAATTATTTTTTATAAGGATTAAGTTAATTTAAATAGAATTGAAAATTTTAGCATATTGAATCATCTTACCTACAAATAATAAATGTCTTCCTAGTTTCCAAGCTTTCTGTTTAGTCCCTAGGTAGTGTTTTAAATTTTTCTTCACATATGTTGTAGGAAATCACCTTGTGTTTGGTAAGCACTTTATAAATATTTGTTAATGGCAACTTTATTAACTTTAATGATGAATTAGTACCTGCTTGGGCTGGGAAGGAAGCAATGTTGTTTATGTTTAATTCATTCAACCTAATAATAAGATTAAAAGTTTTCTTTTTAAAATTTTAACCTCAAAATGATTTGTTGAAACAATTTATAAACACATTAAAAATAGGAAAGAGCCTTGAATGTAGAATCATGAGAATTTGGGTTCATTTTTGCTACTCCCTGCTAGTGCTTAAAAAACTGGGAGACAGAAAACCTCAGTAAAAACAAGTTGGAAAATAAAAAAAATAAACTTTTTTATACTACCACTGACTTGCTCTTTATCAGAAATTTTGTTATTTTTTATTTTGACTTACTTTTTTTCTACATTTTAAAATATTTATTCGACTGATTTATCTATTCTTCAATGCTCCTGAGTTGAAAGTAGGCTTCTCTGACATGTTAGGGGCAGGCTTTCACCTTTTTCAGGCAGATTAGATAGCCATGGGGAGGACATCAGTGTTGATGATTTGGGGTCTTGGAGTGGTGGGTTCGTCAACAAGTACCATAATAACTCTTCCCCACCTGGGACAGGAGAAGTTTAAAATGAAATACACAGTACAGATGGGAGCCAAGATATTGTACCTGTCAGGGAGAGAGTCCAGTGGGATGATTTTTTCACAGCCTCGATTCAATTTGGAGTGGGATTAAGACCACTTATTTTTCCAGCTCTCCCGGGAACTATGACCCACCTCCCTTATTACAAAAACGAAGAAAAGACTATGGCATTATCACAGAAGTCCACACACACACAGGAAGATCATCTTAGAGGACTTTTTAAATTTTGAAGCTTGTGGTTGTAAAATCCATTATCATTTGATTGCATAAAAATAACATATAAATGTTATAGACCATAAAGCTTTAAAGTGTGGTTGTAAATTATATAAGCTTATCTGTACATATACATATTCATGTTGTGATGCATTCAAATGATGAAAAATATTCTTTGCTTCATTGCT
Source organism: Rhinolophus ferrumequinum (assembly GCF_004115265.2). Classification (NCBI taxonomy): domain Eukaryota; kingdom Metazoa; phylum Chordata; class Mammalia; order Chiroptera; family Rhinolophidae; genus Rhinolophus; species Rhinolophus ferrumequinum. The sequence goes on from NC_046291.1 coordinate 64,887,164, forward strand.
GCAGTGACTTTCCTTTCTAAAATATGTTCTGGAGACATCAGTAGTGTCTCCTCTCTTTGCGAATGACTAATGCGGGAAGGTAACTTTGGAAATTACATTGCAATGTAATCATCCGTATTGTGTATTATGGATAAAATTGATTAGAATAATATTGAAATTCCCTCAAGGGACTCTACAATTATAAGTCAAGTCCCAAATGGAAAAGGTTTTTTGAAAAGTTGGCAGATGTCTTAATGAAAATGAAGCATTACAGTAATATGTTAGGGTAATTTGTTCATTATTGACAAGCAAATCACTAAACTATATAAATTACTGGATTAGACAGGCAGAATTTACTCTTTCAGGAAATGGTTAATATTACTTTTAAATGCTTATTTGTTTAAGTTTTTATATGTATATTAGCAGACAAATGATTGCCCTTTACTTAGAGATCCAAGTTGGCTTTCAATGCTGAAAATCCAAATATTTAAATTTACATCTATTAGCAACCAAATTCAACCACAAGATTGAAGTCTACTGTTCATGGTCCACAGTAGAATGTATAAAAGCACCAACATTTTTGTATTTGTTCTTAATAAATACGTTTACTTGGCATTTCTGGATTATTTTTCCTGGTTTTGTTTGTTTGTTTGTTTTTAAACAGCCTTTCATGGAAAAAAAACAGCATTGAAATATATCATTGAGGAACAGATAGAGCTTTTTAACAAGTGAGGTAATTACATATCACCATTCCACATGCTGGGGGTTATAAATGATTTAAAATTTGTATCTGCATTTGTTTCCAAGGACTTGACCAAGCACAGAAGCTCCATGTATATTGGCAACTAGGGCAAATTTATTCTAATAGACATTTATTCCAAGAACAGGAATCTTTCTGTTTCATATTGCACATGAATATTAAATAAACTACCTGCTGGCAACTACACAATATTTTAGTCTCTAATTTTAAAAGTACACTGTGTTTTAATGCCTACTTTTAAACAGATATCAATTTTTATGGAGCAGTACATGAGTTGTTGATGGATAAATCACCCAAGCATGGTTAAAGAGAGCCTAATCTCCAGCTGGTACCAGATCCATTTAATTGTATCTTCTGACCTCACCTCACCTGAGCCTGCATTAAAAGCATAATACAGTTCAAGTGTAAAAATGATATACTGTTTGTTCGCCCTGTTTATAGAGGGGCAAACATACAGTTAAATTCATATGTTTAAAATTAGTGTAGTCATTTAAAAAGGTTGAGTTAGATCAAACTGCCTCTCAGCATTTTCTCTGCCCTTTTTTTATTCAAATGACTAGGCCTCCATCACCAGATGAGAGAGGCTGTTAAGAAAGTTGTGGCAGCTTTTCCTGGACACCCAGAAGATCAAACACAGAGAGCTCTCAAGCGTCATTGAATAATGGAATAGTCCATTGTTTTAATGTGTTCAGTAAGCAATAGGACCGACCGAAACTTTGGGCTGCGCTAGTCCTTTACAAATGTAGTAATATTTTGGAACTGCCTAAACAGCAGCCCTTGAGTTTATCTTCATTTTCATTAGAGTGAAATCTTGTCTTTAGATTCTGTGGCAGTTTTATTTTCCTAAATTACAGTCCTTAGGTTTTCTTCTGTGTTAAAAGCTGCGGTGTTTTTTTAAAGTGAAGTTCCAGCCAGACCTACATTGAGCTTAAAAATGTTTCCAAAAGCTGAATTGAAAAAATTGAAAATGGTGTTGCTTTTCAATTCTGATCCAAAGAAATGATTAGCGAATACTCACCACCAATAATTTTTATTGAGGGCTTCCTGTGTGCCAGACAGACTCAATGTTGAGTCCCAACAATTTGAGTCTCTACAACTATGCAATATGCAACTATTGCAACTATGCAATAGGAAATATGTTTATCCCCATTTAAAAAATGAGGAAACGAAAGTTCCGAGAAGTTAAGTCAGGATCACATCTATTTAGTGGCAGAGCCAGAATTTGGAGATATGTCCATCTGATTCTGGAGTCCATGCTGCCGACTATGATAAGAGCTCAGTCACAGTGGTTCTTAAACTTTGAGATGCATCAAAACTTGCTTGGCGGGCTGGTTAAACTCCAGATTGCTTATCTCCCCTGCTCCATAGAGTTTGTTTCAATAAGTCTGAAGTGGATTTAAAGGATTTTTCTAACAGGCTCCCAGGTGAGACTCATGCTACCGATCTTGGCACCACAACTTGAGAAACACTAGTCCTGTGATTCAAACTGAGTCTTCCCAGTACAATAAATAAAATAAAATCAAAGTATGTTCAGATCCACTTTTTCCTGTGATAACTTTTACCATTGGTTTTAACAAAATGAGCTCTATTTCTATAATTTACAATATGGATCCTTTCCTACATCCATCTCCACTCCCCCAGAGTTCACTGTAGCATGTATAGCTGGTTTTAAACAATGAATTCATTGTCAGGCAGGGTGTCAGGTGGGGCGGCCTGCGGGGTCTCTGGTCCCACTCCCCACATAAGAACGCAGGATATGGCGAGGCCAACAAGGAACACGCACCGAGCCATAGGTAGGGGAGTCATACCACTACAGTCTCACTGGAGGCTGGATTCACACGACATGCGACCTGCTGTCCGCTTTTCTGCCAACCAACCGACTCTCCTCGACTCGACTCCTCAGCGCAGCTGCGGCAGTTATATTAATGACCAATGGCTCAAGGGTTACAGCTGACGGCCAACTAGCCACAGCTGACGGCCATCTACTACCCAAGCCAGCACCTTTCCACATGAGGCCGAGAGCCTGGAAACTGCTCTCTGGGGCTCTGTCCCCACATACATTGATCCTTTTGATTGATCTGATGGATGTGAATTCCTTTCCTGAACTAATTGTTATCATTTTCCAGAGAGTTTTGCAAAAACTGGATGTGGGAACAGAGCCCCAGAGAGCAGTTTCCAGACTCTCGGCCTCAGGTGGAAAGGTGCTGGCTCGGGTAGTAGATGGCCATCAGCTGTGACTAGTTAGCCATTAGCCACTGATATAACTACCGTGTATATGCTGGGGGGTTCATCAGTTGGGAGAGAAGCAGACGGCAGGCTGTGGGTCCTGTGGCTCCAGCTTCCTGCGTCTCCAACCCAGCCGCCAGAGAATATAGTGGTATGACTCCCCTATCTATGGCTCCGTGGGTGTTCCTTTTTGGCCTCACCATGTCCTGCGTTCTTGTGCGGGAGGCAGGACTAGAGTCCCTGCATGACACTGGACTATCTCTCTACACTTACACAGTATTATATTGGATCCAGAATGCTAAAAATGCATCCAACATGCAGAAAGAGGAAACTCAAGGTCAGAGTTTGCAGCAGAGCATTTGCTCTGCTCTGTTACTCTGTCAAAAACAAACAAACAAAAACAAATACAATACTATATTTAACTCTCCGGGAAACATTTGTTGAATGGTGAACTTATGGGAGTTGGAAGGCTGGATTTAATGTCATGGAAGTATCTGTGGAAGTATTTGCTAAATGTGGAATTGCAGTAGGATTTCAATCTTTGCTGTCTACTGTAGTCAGGTCCCTTGGAAGACCAAAATAATCCATTTCTTACCATGTATTTTTCTTAGACCCTTCAGACACAGTCAGGGTTAATTGTTAAGTGATTTGTCATAGATTTATTCCTCGACAAAGGAATAAATGGTGTCAATTCTCCCTGGCATACACTATAGCCCTCGTTCCTTTCTCCTGGATACCTGGAAGCACATTCTAACAATTCCACCATCTCAGGACTGGACCCTGCCAGTTATTTTCTTTGATGCATGTGTGACAATGGCATCCCCTTGATCAATAGCTGTCTGTTGCATCATAAAATTTGGGGGTAAGATTCGTACCAGTAAACTTTGTCTTATAAGACCCTTCATGATGTTTCTGCTCCTTACAGCTCTCATCTCCCACCCCTCTTTCTGATATGTGTGTATCCAGCCAGTGTTATTGAAACCGTTGCAGATTCCCTCTGTGCACTATGTGTTTTAGGCATCTGTACCTTTTTTCTTCTACATTGACTACTCCCTCCACAGCCCACATACCCACAAGCATAAAGGCCCATACACACATTTTCTCTATTTCCTACTCATTCTTCAAAACATTCTTCAAGTACCACTCCCTCCATATCTATTCCCAATTGCTTTTCTGATTTAAAAGTCTTGCCTCTGGCTTCCACAGCGCCCTTGAATATTTCTCCCATAGGACTTATTACTCTATACTCATATAGGCAGTTTATTTGTCTGTCTCATCTTCTGGACATGTTCCATGAGAAAAGTACCAGATTTTCTTATATAATTCTAAATTTCCAGTGCTGGTAATGTGTTGGGCTCCTTGTAGAGATTCAAAAATTGTTTAGTGAATAAATGAAAGAAAAAAGAAAGATAGGACAAGGGAGAGACAAAAGAGAAGAAAACAAAGAGGGAAGGAAAGGAGGGAGGGAGGGAAAAAAGAGAAGTGGGGAAAGAAGAAGAAAGGAGGAAGAGAGAAGAGGACAGAGACAGGGATAGAGAGAAAGAAAGACAGAGACAGAAATAAAAAGAGTGATTAAGAATATCCAGATGGTTGCTTTAGGTAGCTTTATATTTATTCTTTGGCAAAACTTTATAATACAAAGGAAAGAACACTGGACATGAAATATCTCGACAAGTAACTCTGAATAACCCTGTGGTCACTCATAAAAGATTCCTTAAGGTACTTACCAATATAAAATTCTGTGATTAGCTGTATTGGATGGAAAAAGGAATTAAATCAAAGATGCCTTAAAATTAATGGGAGAGATCATATTTTTTCTTTGTTAACTTGCAACTTCTAAAATATTGAAAAGACCTCAAACCTGCTGAATATTCACCTCTTATTCTTTGCACTTCATCAGTTTTATACAGTAATCTTTGTTCTAAGTAATTATGAGTGTGAATAATCTAAGTAGTTAGAGCTAATTTTGAGTATTACGTAAAGTATCACCTCCTAAACTAGTAATGGGGAAACTGTAAAGAAGACTTTCCAATCTTTAAGGCTGAACCAGTCAATGATTTTCAATTTATAACCAGTGATTTTTTTTTCTCAAACAAAATTTGTTTAAAGAAAACATGGAAAACTTGTAAAACTGATTGAAGTGATATTGTCTTGATTAATTGAAATGGTAGTGGGGAAGGAGCTGGAGTGCTGATACTGCCACCTGTTCAATGTCATCCCTGAGACGATTTTATTGGGGTGCTGAGGGTTTCTTGGAGCTCAATTTGAAAACCATTGTTTCTAACCCAATACTCTAAAAAAAGAAAATTAGAGCCAGTGATTTATATAACATCTTACCAAATTAATGGTATTGCTAGGAAGAAAACACAGGCCCTCTATTTTTCACACTAGTATCTGTACCATCTCATCTATGTATATTCTTTGGACTAATTTTAGGTTAGTGCAATAGTCACAGGATTTTTTCAAAACCCCATAAAAGAACCCTGTTTATTTTTTCTTCTTCTCATCTTTTTACCAACTATCACTCTATGAATAAGTGTACAGTTAGGCTCTTTACACAGATGATTTATGATTCTTGGATCTTACAGATTTAGAATGTATGTAGCAGGCTTTTTATTTTCAGAGAATTTTCTATATGATTAATCACTGAAAATATTTGTATTATAGCTCAGAAATTATTCCAGCTATTGTCATATTTGTGGCCATGATCAAGGCCTTAGAGTGGGATTCCTGGAACACCAGAAGTAGAACTGTAAGTGAAGTAAGGGTTCTCTATTGAAAAGTCACTTTTTCTCTACTGCTTTTATATAGGTAGTGCATAGGAACTGACAGGCAGTGAATAATTCCACATCAAGGGAAAGAAGTTTTGTGTCTTTGTTAAGTGCATATGTTTTTCCAAAAACATTTCAACCTTATATTTCTTTACTACATCATCTTATAAGGCCAGCTTCATTAGGTTTTCATATCAGTGACTTTCCTCTTTTTTTAGGTAAATCTACGATGAGAAGTAATTTCTGCTGTAAAGAGAAATCATATCTTCTATATATGTTCATAATACTAGAAAAGATGAAGATAGTATCACAAATATTCAGGGTTAATTGTAGAGAATTTGGACAAATGCTAAAAATTTTATGCTTAATCTTCATACTTGTTACTTCATATTTGTCAAGCTCAAGGATTATGAATGACTTGTGGAAGTCTGTAGAAGTGTTTGTAATGACAGATCAGATCATGCTTAACCCTTTTTACAGAAGGCACCAGTCCTTGTGAACATATGTTAATAGAGACAATAAGTAACATTTGAGTATGCATGATATGCCAGGTAGGTCCTGAGTGCTTTCACATTTTTAACTCATTTCATCGTCAATAAATTCTCCAAGTTAAGTATTATTACTTCACAATTTTAAGAAACATGAATCTGAAGCCCAGAGAGTTTATGTAACTTTTCCCAAATTTCATAGTAATGAAGTATCAGAGATCTATGCCAACATTCTTAAGCACTGTTACATTATCCCTTTCCATTGCTGACATTGGGTAGAATCCCCTTGGAAGGCCAATTAAAAACTCTGAGAAAATTCATCCCCCAAAACAACACTCTTGTCTGAGTGACTTATAAACTTTACACAACAATAACTGTGGGGCCCTAATGACCCAACAATCTATAGATCAACGAATGAAATGTATTTTTAGAGCAGTCCTTCTAGCCTTCCTCTCTTCCCTTAAACTTTTAAAACTGATTTAGTCTTGAGATAGTGATTTATAACTTGTTTTATCCTCCCTATTGTAGCTTCGAAAAAAGCAGCATAGTGTCTTATTTATAGTTCTAATCTTTGCTTTATCAGGGACCATGCCTTACAGATACTGAAAACATTATTCTGTTTGTTTATCCTCCACTAAATTTTCTAGTAGAATCAAGAAATAGTACATTCTCTGGCTATGTGGTGTGCTGGTAAATGTTTAACAACCTGCTCTTTGGAGGAATTTGTTTAAGCCCTGCTGTAGCATTTGTCAATTCCCATGGTGTAAATATTATTACCGTCACCAATTTCAAGCAATGTACTCACCTTGCATCACTGAATACAGAGTTAGAAAGAGATGCTAATAATGGGCTCTTACCAGCTGCCAGACAGTAAAGGTTTCAACACATCACTGCTTTGGCCACTCAAAAAAATAAATAAATAAAGTCCCCTTTCTTGTTAGTAATACTTGCATAAGTTTGACTTTTTTCTAAATTAATTCATATGTTTCCATCAAGGACACTGAAAATAATAAAACATGTGTTGTGAACATTATTTTACAAAGAGAAAATAAAAAAATCTTCTAAGTGGAAAAAATTATCCTTTCAAGCAATGATCAAGAATTTGTTTAGCTACATAAATGCAGGTGAATTTTCTTTTCAAACAAGTCATGTTACCCATTATCAAGCAAAGTGCATCAAGTTCCTTAATATTAAAAGGGTGGAGAAAGTTCTGGTCAAGATGATGGAGTAGGTAAACACTGTGCTAACCACTTGTCATGATTACATCAAAATTGCAAGTAAACTACAAAAAAACCATCATTGAAAATCGCCTGAAGTCTAGCTGAACCAAAGCACTACAACTAAGGACATACAGAAGAAGCCACTGGTGGAGACACAGAATTGGCAGATCCCACACCTGCGTGTAACCATTAGAAAACTGGGAGGGACATCTAGGCTGTGGAGCTCCCCCTCACCCCAGAGGAGCAAGGGACCCAGCCCCACACTAGGCTCCTCAGCCCAGGGTTTCAGTGCTGGGGAGAGAAGTCCCTATAACATCTGGCTGTAAAAACCAGCAGAGATTGTGGCTGAGGGAGATAAGGGTAGCTGCACTCCCAGTCACTTACTGTAAGGGCTGCACACAAACTTACTCACTGATGGACTCACTTGCTCTGAGTTCCAGTGCTCGGGCAGTGGCTTGAATCATGCTGGGGACTTGGGGGAAGTGCTGAGTTGTCTGGCTTCAGGACAATGGCTGGAGGGGCAAACTTTCTCCTGACTGAGGAGCTGGCAGAAGCTGTTTCATTGTTGAGCCCACCCCCTCCTGGCTTGCAGACCCACATAGCCACAATATCTGACACTCCAGCAATCTAGCTCACACTGTTTGATCACCTTAATTCCCTGAAACCACGCCCCACCAGACTTTTGGGCCCACCCAAGCAGCTTCCAGTGGCTCTTCTGTATAAATGGCCTATCTTGGCTCATGTTGCAGACTTTTCTACAATCTCTCAAAGGTTCATAAAACCCAAACAAGCAGCATCTGGCTTCAGCATGTCCCGTATCTCTGGGTGAGCAGCACTAACTTTGGCACTAGCGACAGCTGGCTTCGGTTTGCAGATTGGCCTCTTGAAACACCTCCAGCAGAGCACAGGCAGCTGACATCTGCAAATTGCATTGTGGCTCATGCCAGGTGGCCCCCAGCAGGGCACAGGCTATAACTGAACTTGGTCTGAGGTAAGGCCCCTCCCAGGAGGCCCCAAGGCTGGCATGCCCAGTGACCAGCTTTGGACCCATCCGAAGAATCACCTGGCTACCTCCAGGGATGACATATCCAAAGGGCAGACTGAGCAGGCACCAGAGTCCTGCTAAAGTGAATCCTGCTCTGTAGGGTCAATCCCTGCAGAGCTCCTCCACTGTAGTTACGGCTAGTCCTCACAACCAATCAGCCTGATGAGCAATACACCCATTGATGTGAAAACAGAAATTAAGGCTCAACTACAACAGGAGGACACACACAACCCACATAATGGACATACCTGGAGCACTCAGCTCAAGTGACCAGGCAGACTGCACACTGGGCCCCATAGGACACCTTCTACATAAAGCCATTCTATTATGACCAGGACACATAGCAGCCGTACATAATACATAGAAACAAACACAGGGAGGCAGCCAAAATGGGGATACAAAGAAACACATCCCAAATAAAAGAATAGAACAAAACTCCAGAAAAAGAACTAAACAAAATGAAGACAAGCAATCTACCAGATGCAGAGTTCCAAACACAGGTTATAAGGATGCTCAATGATTTAGGGAGAACTTCAACAAAGAGATAGGAAACATAAAAATGGAGACAGAAAAACGTATAAAAGACCCAGTCAGAAATAAAGACTACAATAACTGAAACGAAGAATACATTAGAGGGTATCAACACTAGATTAGATGAAGCAGAGGACTGAATCAGCAAATTAGCAGAGAAGGTAACAGAAAACAGCTAAACAGAACAGCAAAAAGAAAAAAAGAATCCAAATATATGGGAACAGTTTAAGGGACCTCTGGGACAACATCAAGCATACCAACATTTGCATTATAGGGGTACAGAAGAAGAGATTGAGCGAGGAATTGAAAACCTATTTGAAGAAATAATAATAGAAAACTTTGATCATTGTTGGGCGAAGGAAATAAATAACAAGTCCAGGAAACACAGACAGTCCCAAACAAGATGAACTCAAACAGGCCCACGCAAAGACATATCATAGTTAAAATGAAAAAGGTTAAAGACAAAGAAAGATTCTTCAAAGCAGCAAGAAAAAAGCAGTTAGTTACCTACGAAGGAGCTCCCATTAGACTGAACTGATTTCTTAACAGAAACTTTGCAGGCCAGGAGGGATTGGCAGAAAATATTCAGTGATGAAAAGCAATGACCTATAAGCAAGACTACTCTACCCAGCAAAGCTATCCTTGAGAATTGAAGAACAGATAAAGAGCTTCCCAGACAAGAAAACTCTAAAGGAATTCATCAGCACTAAACGAGTACTATAAGGAATGTTACAGAGGCTTCTTTAAGACAAATATATATATATGTGTGTATATATATGTATATATACATATATGTACATATATGTGTGTATGTATATATATATATACACACATATATATGTATATATATACATATATATAATAAAATGGCAATAACTACAGATCTATCAACAATTACTTTCAATATAAATGGATTAAATATTACAATCAAAAGATAGGGTGGCTGAATGGATAAGAAAAGAAGACCCTTACATATGCTGCCTACAAGAGACTCACTTCAGATTGAAAGACACACATAGACTGTAAGCAAAGGGATGGAAAAACAAATTTCATGAAAATGGAAACAAACAAACAAAAAAGCTGTGGTAGCAATACTTTTACCAGACAAAATAGACCTTAAAACAAAGGCTATAGGAAGAAACAAAGAAGGAACCAGTAATCCTACTTCGGGATATTTAACTGAAGAAACCCAAAGTGCTACTTCGAGGGGACATGTGCATCCATATGTCATTGCAGCATTGTTTACAATGCCCAAGATGTGGAGGCCACATGGGTGTCCATCAATGGATAAATAGATAAAGAGGAGGTGGTACATATATATAGTGGAATATTGCTCAGCAATGGAAGGGAATGTTTTCTTGCCATCTTTGGCAGCATGGGTGGATCTGGTGTGTTGTGCTGAGTAGAGTGTCAGGCAGAGACAGACAGATGCAATGTGATTTCCCTTATATGTGGAATCTAAAGAACAAAATGAACAAACAAAATAGAAACAATCTCATAGATACAGAGAACATTTTATGGTTGCCAGATGGGAGGGAGATTGGGAATAAGTGAAAAAGGGAAGGGATTAGGAAATACAAATAGGTTGTTACAAAGTAGTCATGCAGATGTTGGGTGTAACATAAGGAATATGGTCAATAATATTGTAATAACAATGGTATTAGATGTGTACTAGATTTATTGGGGTGATAGATGGGAGGGAGTTTGAGGAGCAGGGTGTAAAAGGTTAAGGGATTAAGAAGTACAAATTGGTCATTGCAAAATAGGGAATATAGTCAATAACTACGTATAGGGCCAGGTGTGCACTAGACTAGTCCGTGGGATCACTTCTTAAAACATAAATATTTAACCATTATGCTGTACACCTGACATTAATATAAAGTAATACTGACTGTCCAAGAAAAGGTGGAGAAAAGGTAAATAAGAGACAATGTGAATAAGTCTTGACTTTAGGGTTTCTGCATGACATCCTCTGCTCCCACGAACCTTCACAAACTACCCAAAGTCTTGGTGAGCTGCTCCTTCTTGTTATCCTTTCAAAACATCTATGAAGACCATTCATCAAAACATTAATCTCCCTCTCTTTCTACTGATCCAGTTTTCCAAGTCAACTGTAAATGCTTTGAAGGTAAATTATTTTATCACTATTTTATTCCCTGAGTCTGGTCTCAAGGAAGTATAAAAACAAAATTGTTGAAGAAAAGAATAAAGTCTTGAACAATATTGCTCTAGTACAAGATATTGTACCTATTTCTTTATTAGCAAGTAGAGGTCACGAGTATCCACCTGGATTTTGGCCTTGATGCAGAATTTGCCTGCTCTGTTGATTTACGGTTAATCCATAACATTACCCTTTAACATAGTTATTTGTATTTGGTGATTAAGTTCTGTGGACTTGTGATTAAGGAGTAATTAATTTTCTATACTTAACACTAATGAAATTTCATGTGAAATGGAAAGTAACTATAGAATTAGCATTTGCATGTACTTATCAGCTTGTCTTCATTATATAACAAACAGAAACAAAGTACTTCCCATCTATTCCAGCCAAAGGCATGAGAATGGAGTGTAAAGAGCTAGAAAAAGAAAGACAGGGAGGCAGACTGACAAATAAGCAGAGAAGACTAACTTAAATTATTATAAATATATTTACATAGCTAGGTTATCAGTTTTATTGCAGATATACCGAGAAATAGAAAAAAAATTGAATAATTCATCCAGCAATTTTCACATAAGCAGTATTATTAAGATGAAGACATGAAGGAAGGAGTTATAGAGGCGAATATACATAGGCCCTGAAAAAACTGTATTAGGCAGCAAGGTTGGTGACTGTTTTAGTAGGTTTGGACTAGGTTTAAAAAAAAAAGAAAAAAACTACTCAATTTCTCTGAAGTCTTGAAATAACTACTGGGTAGGAGAATTGTCAGGAGTGGAAAGTTTATCCCCATCTTTTTATTGCTGGTAGTGTTTTCAAAAACTAAAAGCAAATCTTGTCATACTACTGCTCTAAAAAAAGTAAAAATGAGTGACAAATGAGGAGGTGGTAATAGGGAATGAGAAAAGAACAGTAGAGGAAGAAGCAGTGCTAGCAAGCCTGATAAATAAAGGTGTGCACAAGGTCTGTTCTGAGTCTCAAACTTCCCTGTGATATTTTGCCCATTTAGGCTAAAAATGATCCCTCGTGTTAATTTTTTTTACAATTACACCATTTCCTCCTTAATATGTACAATTATATAAATGCCATTATTATTTTATGTTTTCATAAAATATTTTTTAAAAAACATACTGACCTTTACTGCAGAAGAAATAACAACACATCATCATCATTTTTTCAAGGAATAAACTTAGAAGCTAGCGAAGCAGACTTGGTTTTTGCAGGAGAGTCACAGCACATTCAGGCAGAAAATCCTGGTCAATAATTTTTTGCTTTTTATTAAAAAGTAAAATGGGATAAATCCTTAGACAGGTTTTAAAACTTTAGAAAAAGATGGTCCCTCCACTTATGAAAATTTGGGCAAAAAGGGATCTTTTGAGGATGAAATCATCCAATTCAGTACAATACCCTCTAATAATTACATTTTAAAAAGAACCAGTGGCAGCCTCAAATGATAAACATTGAGATGCCATGAACACTCCTGAATCCAAATTCAGAAGAAAGCATACAGTTTCTTCTTAAATTAGTGCTGCCATAGTTGTGGGGGGTACGTGCCTGTGTGCACGTGTGTATCTCACTAATTCTGTTATCTGTGCTGTTGTACAAATGTATATGGACAGTGCATATGTTTGTCTTTGATTCTAGTATTTATTTCTGGACAATATTGCCTCTGCTCTTTAGAATTCTTGAATATTGTATCTTTCTGCTTTAGTGAGTTTCCCAGATACTAAGCACTTGTGTTTTTGAGGACTAAATTGCTTTTCTTTATTAAGTTAGTTCAGATTTTTCTAAAATATCTTAAAACCCTGCTTCTTGAGCAGAGTGGATATAGTTGAGTCTTTCTCTGACTGTTTCCGTGGGGATCACTGATGGCACTTCCTTTTTGATTCTGTCATACGAAGAGGCCTTCAAAGCCCACTATGTGTGTTGGGACCTTTGACATTCAACTAACGGTTCGCACAATGCTGTGTTTAGAGTTGTTTGCTGACAGTTTTGTTGCTGTAATTAAGTCTGCCGGTAGTAATACTCTCTTCCTCATTATTTGTTTGTTCTCTTTTGTTAAGGCCTGAAACTGAATGGTCATATTTATGAAAATGGTGCATATAAAAAATACACTATTTTTTAGATTACAAATTCTAACATCTTTTTTGTACGTAGGTTTAGACTCACTTTTAGTTTCTTGGTTATAATTAACATAAGCAAGGTATTTATACTTCCTACATTTGAAAAACTGGAGTGTTCAGTGTTGTGGGAAATTATGGAGCCCCAAAAATATGAAATAAAAATAAAGTTCTATATTAAATTCTGACTTAAAGATAAAAAGCTGCTCAAGGGCCGTCTTAGTGACTCAGGCGCTTAGAGCTCCATGCTCCTAACTCCGAAGGCTGCTGGTTCGATTCCCACATGGGCCAGTGGGCTCTCAACCACAAGGTTGCTGGTTCAACTCCTCGAGTCCTGCAAGGGATGGTGGGCAGCGCCCCCTGCAACTAAGATTGAACACGGCACCTTGAGCTGAGCTGCCATTGAGCTCCCAGATGGCTCAGTTGGTTGGAGTGCATCCTCTCAACCACAAGGTTGCCAGTTCGACTCCCACAAGGGATGGTGGGCTGTGTCCCCTGCAATTAGAAACGGCAATTGGACCAGGAGCTGAGCTGCACCCTCCACAACTAAGACTGCAAGGACAACAACTTGACTTGGAAAAAAGGCCTGGAAGTACACACTGTTCCCCAATAAAGTCATTTAAAAAAAAAAAAAAAAAGCTGCTCAAGGTTCAGTGGGTATGCTGTTGGTCTCTTTTTGTTAACTGACATGAGAAGGATTGGTGGAAACATCTCAGAGACTGTGCTTTTATTCTCTCTCTCTTTCTCTCAGTCACACTACCAACCCCACACGTACCTCTTGGGCCATCTCTAATAAGGAAGAATGTTCTTTCCATGCTTTTTTTTTTTTTTTTTTTTAATAGTGATTTTTCTTGATGTTCTGCCCAGGATTCCTTCAATAGAGATAAAATCACGATAGATGTTCTGAGTAAACTGAAGCTGCTGACCCTTTTACCACTTTCTTCTTCAGCTACAGTTTCTCGACAGAGAAAGATAAAAATTCACCAAGCACAAAATCTCTTTTAGTCCATGGATATTTGAATGCAATTGTAAATATTTTTTGCTTCATTTCTTTGATTGAAATCCAACTTACATCAGAAACATTAATACACATGTACTTAAAGACAGACTGACTCCTTTTCTCTTTTGAAAGCAGAAGAGAGAACTATTGCTAATAAGGAAGTGGAACGTGGCACAACCTGGAGCTGTCCTGGGCAGACTGGGTATGTTATCATCCTACTCAAGTACCACCTGATACTGTGAGTCAGGACACGGACCCTCACTGTCCACCCTGCAGTCATGTTTAATAACACTGCAGAGATTCGTGATGCTAAATTGTCAAAATTAAACGTGGCAGTGATATTGGAGAAAATCAAAATTGAAAATGTTAAATTTTGTGTTTAACCATATATCATTATTTGGTACATTTTAAAAATTCTATTATTTATTCATCTTATATGTATGGCATCCTATCTGACTAGACTATAAAATGTTAGCCTCCCAAAAAGGTGCCTATTTCAATACATTCTCAAAGAGGTGGTTCTCAGAAATAAATTTCTGTCCCTAACGGTAGACATATAGTCAGTACTTAGATGCATTCTTTTCTTCTCTGTACCTATGATTTCCACCTCAGAGCACCATTAAAGTTTGCACATCAAATGACTATTAGATAAATATTATTTATTAACAAACATGCCTCTAGTGTCAATATTTAAGGAGACCGTATTAGAAATTAGAATATTAAGTTGCTCCTAAAAATGCATAGGCTTCATAATGCATGAATCGGATTGGTTTTCAGCCTAGAGGATTCTACAGTCAGGCTGGGATTCTGTGGGGAAGAGGTCAGTTACTAATTGATTATGTCCACTCCGGGAGTAAGATGGAGAAGTTGCTCTCAGCTCACAGGCCACATATTTGCTGATCTTGGTCTGTTAGATAAAGGACTAACCCTATAACTTGAATTCAAGGGCCTCCATGCAAACCTTCTTTTCAAGCTTCACATCCTAAACAATCACCCCCAACTAAACTTCCACTCTAGCTAGCTTAATAAATTCATTGTTCCCTAACAAATCTTATTTTATTTCTCACTTTTCTTAGGTGAGTTTCTATGAAGCAGACTGCAAGACCGAGATTTGCATGTAGGAAGTTTAATGGAAAGTGCTCTGGGGAATACCTGTAAGGAGGTGATGGCGGTAGGATTGGGCAAAGGGAGAGGTTGAATGGTGATGTGATGACAGCAGAGAGCTCAGCCAAACCCAGAGGGAACTCCGGAGCTGAGCTGCCCTGCAGAGGTGTCTCAGGTTGAGTTGAGGAGAGTAGACTGAGTACCTTCACCTTCACCGTGGGTATGGGTTGCTCCTTGAAAGGCTCCATAACCTTGGGTGACACAGGTCCTTTGGGCTGAGGACAGATCTTGGACAAGGACTCAGCTATGAATTTCAGCAGCCACCACTCCTAGAAGTTGAGGAAATGAGTGCCTGGGTGCTACAGCAAATATATGGATGGCACACCGGCATTTACTATATCACTCCTTCACTTGGAAAGCCACGTTGATCTCCCTTTTCCTTCCCTCCTACAGAGCTCTAATTATTCTTACAGCAAAGGTCAAGTGCTCCCCCACCCTCTTAAATTCCTTTATGGTATCATGATAGCACAGGTCACAGCTAGCCCCAAGCACAGTAGAGGTACATTAGAGGTTGAGACACAACTCCATCCCACTTAGGCAATATGCACAGGAGTTTTATTTTGAGTCAAAAGAGTAAGAAGGGTGCCTGGCATCTGCGACACAAAAATGTGAAAAAAAACATGAATCATAAAGGCAAAGGCACTGAGTTCATTCTCATAAAAGTAAGAAATCCCCTTACCTTTACAGCAGTTAGAACCAGAAGTTTAAGGAGATATACTCAAGACTGGTTTTACAATACTTAGGATGCTGGGGCTGATGTGACAATAAGTGATACAAATTAGGGAGTGTGTCTTCTCCCTAACTGTTCTGTAAACCACTGTGCATCCTTTTACTCCAAGAAAAAGTGATGTGGCATCCAAAGGTTAAGTCACCTCATGGATGGCTCTGGCAGCAGCTGAGGAGGTGAGACTATTTTTCAAGAGTCTCACAGGCATCGATGAGGAAGCTGGAGCAGGAAACATGAATGGACAATTCATGAGCACATTTGAGCAACTTCCTGGGGATTTTCCTGTGTGGGAGCGATGACTGAGATTGTGCCCTCGTGTGTAGGGTAGGAGTGGAAGGAGCTGTCAAGTTAATGACATTCATGCATGGATTGTAGTGAGAACTAAGTTGAAAACTTTAGGTTTACCTAGAAGTTATCACATAATGCCTTGCAGATTTTATTCACGTGTGTATCTTCTCTCCCTAACTATGTTATAATACACTTGCAGGTAAGAAATATGTCTTTCCTTCCCAAATGTTTTACGATTAATTCATAGATTGATGGCTGTGGGTCTCTTAGGGTCCTGAAAGAGGTTATTTATTATTTACTCCATTCTTATCTGCAGACCTGAGCTTAGTAAGCAAAAAATCATAAAGAAGCTTTTTTCAATATTAACCATCCAGTGATTAGTGTCTTACTCCACCAGCTATTTTTTTCCTTTTATTAAGTTCATAGTCTTTGCATCTTTGTTTATATTCTTTCAAATGTCTCAGCTTCCTGCTTTCACTTTTTCCCATCATTGGCAATGATCCCATTGTGGTACAGCCGCATTCCCTCATCAAAACCTACATGGCAAATAAGATCTCTGAGTTCTGAGATGCTGATGGAAACACCTCAGTATAAGGGTATTTAATAGGTTTGAGCCACAAACAAGAAAGTGAGTTAAATAGAGACACTAGCAAGCCTATGCTACTGTTTAATCTTCTTGCCTTATGCTCTTGGATTTTTGTTTTTTCGCCTACATGCTTTGGCAATAAAAGTGAATACTGATAAGGCATTAGTTGGTGTAGTCACAAATATTTTAAACAGTAAATATAAGGGTCAGATTAACCAATTAGTCTGAGAGGATTTCAGGGGATTACCCATGGGATTGTAGGTTGGTTGGTTATTTCACTCTATTTTTTTGCTCTCTTTTCCAAACATAGAAAATTCTCACTATACAAAGTCTGCTCAATGCTAAATTTCAAAAATGACCTCCAACATACATACTTTGTTCAAGATGTGGGAACCATTTCCTGAATTTTAACTGGGCCAAAGAGACATATGTGTATGCATATCCATGATATTCTCATAAATACATAATATGTTACATATATAAATGTTTTATACTTTTTTCATAATGAACAATATGTAGACAAACACAGACACTAAGACAAGTGCAAACATAAATAGGCAAGGATTCTAAATCGTATCTATGAAGAAAGAAATGGATGGTGCTTTTAGGGGTCAGTAGTTTGCTTGATAACAGGAAATCTGTGCTTGGGACTTTTTCTGTATAATTCAAGGAGGGTTTTGACTGCACAGACCAGATTATAACATCACCGTTTCCTTTTTTTTTCTTTCTTTCTTTTTTCTTTCTTTCTTTCTTTCTTCTTTTTTTTTTTTTTTTTTTGGATGACGATAGAAGGTAAGAAATGCAAAACAGAGCAAGAAATCTCTCTTTTTAAAATTAACAGCATTGTCTTACACAAGCTTTAACTACTCCCTGTACTGCCAAATGACAGTAAGCATTATGTAATCATCTTATAAAGGCATATCCTATTCACTGATACCCAGAAAGCATCTTGATAGTTGGCTATCCTCTAGCTGAATTCCTTATCTGACCTAATCTTCTTTCTGCAAAGCTTTTGTTCAGGCATTTCCTTCCCACTACTACTTATACAAAAATTGAGAAGGTCAAAGTGCAAGTGGTAATAGCTTTTGGCACTTTAGAAAATGGTTTTCTTTCCGTACCTATCATTTTCTCTAAAGCCTTCTTCTGTTGAGTTTTTATCAATTGTGTTTTGCACTATAGATCAACACATTTGGGGCCTCTCTGCCTGCAAAGTTACTTTCTAGTATCAGAGAGTTTAAAAGCCAGTGAAGTAGCCCCGTGTAAATACATTTTCCATGCTATATTCCTGCATGAAGGAAGAAGGTGTGAGTAGAAAACAAGATTCTTTTTTTGCGTCTATGGTGCCATGATAGAGTATTTGAATTTGGGAATAGGTTTATAGAGCAGAGATAAGTCATTTAGGGGAAAACTTAGAAGGAGAAAAAAGCTTTAATATTGTTTTCCTCTGTTTATGATCATTATGATATGAGAAAGACCACATAAGTGCTCCATCTTTTCAAAGCATATGCATCATTGTATTTAGATTTCTTATTGCCATCCTACTAATACTTCCAGGTGCCAGAACCACTGCCTTATTTCTCCTTTCAGTATTTTTTAGTGACTTGACTTCTCTTCCTGCCTTTGTTATTAATCCGGAGCTTAGACTGGATCTATCTCTGCTCACCTTTATTTCCTCAGTAGTCCAATTGAGCCGTTTGCTTCTATACACTACACCTACTTCATAGAAAACCAAGAGAGAGGTGTTCTGAGTTAAATTTCAGTTACAGCTGTCTCCTGATTTCATTCATCATATCATCATTACGTTGAGCCCTTACTTATATGCACAATGAGAATTTTCATTACTGGATTAAAGACTCTTTCTTTATTTTCCTCTTCTTGTCCCGGTATAGCAAAGAATAGAGTTTGCTATAATAAAAACATTTAATTTTACCTTGAAGCTTTATGCAACGAGCATCAAATTCTATAGTAAAAATAAGTCATATTCTACAAAACTGACACAAGTTTCTAGAATTAATGGAGAGGAAAATATTCTGAAGGCAATCGTAATCCACAAATCTTTAGGGGAACTATATGTTTCAATTTGGATTCATTAATTTGCCAAAGTGACTCATGTTTCCCAGTAGCAATAGGAAAGAATATAGTAATACTTGCACTCCTATAGCCCTTTTATCCCAAGATCATAAATATGCTGCAACCATTAATTAATTAAGTGTTACAGCCTTACCAGTGAAGTAGGTGAGTTTCCTGTCTCCAACTGAGGCCAGCACTCAGAGAAAGGCTGAGTCTTCCCTAATGCAGTTAATTAGGCAGTGCTACACCACTAGGGAAAATTTCTAATCCCAGCTGGAGATCAACTTGTGCCCTAAAGAAATGGGACTTGATAGCCCTTCAAGTTTTCATTGTAACCTCTGTCCCTGCTGTTGATATTCTTAATAATATCAATATCTAGTTCTTTGTGGCCTATTACAGAGCTGTTGGTCCACAGGGCATCCAGGGTCTAAAAGAAATCACCTACAAAAAGCACACTGTGCTAAAACAAACAAACAAACAGATCCATAGCCTCCATTTTTAGCATGAACCTCTCTCTGTGGCAGGAACACATATTAATTGGTGTTGCTAGTTCAAAAATGGCTTCAGCGCAGGGAAAAGAATCTACCCTGGGTTTTATTAAAGGTGGTTAAGGAGTAGGGCTGAGGTAAGGCACCCACATGCACTGGTTGCGTCTGGCATGGCCTGGACTTCCCACCAGTGCCAAAGGAGAAAATGTGAGGGCATTTTTATAGCTTGCCTGGATGTGAGGTAGAAGAGAAAAAAGGAGGGGTGACACTTGAAAGCTGTCAGCAGTCAAACATCAAAAATTCAGTCACTCTTTATTACAATCAACATTCTGCATAAAATTCCCAGATCGTCCAAAGACGTGTATATAACACTCTATGAAAGAATTACATGTTAAGGGAGCAGTTTTGGAAATATAATAAATAATTCATCACACCTAAGACTTTTGACTGAGATGTTATAAGCACAGAGTATAACAGCTGGTAGGGTATGTGGTAACAGGAAATAAAAATCCGCCTCTTCTGATAAATGGTAATGAAATGTGTTTAGGCTCCTATAGAGATTCCTCGTGTTCCTAGCCTTATTTGGTTCTTACCTTAACAACATATCTGCTACTTAAAGTATTATCGTTTTACTTTTATATACCTCTCTAGTTCAAGAACAAGAATTGTTTCTGAACATTTAATAGTGTAAGTGATGACAAACAAGAAATTTAATGGAAGGTCACATAGACAATAGCATGATTTCTGAATTACCCTTGATGCTCCTTCCCTCATTTATTTGCCATAATATCAAGAAGTATACATGAATGATTTTTCTTTCACTCCCAGCTTTTTAAAAATCATGTTGTCTGGTCTTTATTTAGTCTTATAATTTAATTCACTGTGGACTTTAGCCATGTCATCTTAAACGACTGAATTTTTATTGAGGAAAATTATGAAGAGAATGTTTGAATGAAGTAAATACTCCCAACAGATATTTCATGAACAAGATCAATATTTTAAAATTTCCATTGTTTTCTCATGTTATAACAGGAGTCCTGATGCTGTTTCTAGGCTAGTTAGACCAAATTATTTAGCAAGCAACATTTCTCCAGGATTAATGAATACACTCTTGGTATCCATTTTTGGTTCATCCATTGTTGCAAAACAGTATTTCCAATTGAGTACCTGTGTTTCTCCTCTCTCCTCCATTATCACAAACTACTCTCCAAAAATGATCTAATAGCAGCTAAATGTATTTTCCTTTTATCAATAATATATAAGTAAGGTAATGTGACTTACTCTCTTACTCAACAAAAATGTATTGAGTAATGCTATGTTTTGGGCTCTGGCCAAGCTAGACATAACTAGCTCCTGCCCTCATGAAGGACAGCGTAGCAGATAGGATGAGTATTCATTCTACATGTAAGGTAGATAGAGTTTTCGGGATCTTCCCAATGTCTCAAAGCTAGTGCATAGAGGAGCAAGTATGCAATCATATGCCTCCATACTCTTTAAGATATCCTCATGAGCTAGCAAGGAGATGTTTCTAAGTTTAAATTCATCCAATTCATGGAGAAGCTATTAATTTTACAAATGGAATTGAATATTGGTCAGCTGGCCTTACCTAAATCAAAACCACTGCATACAATGTAGCTTGTCCCTCTTCAGTGCATTTAGAAGTCTTGGGGTTATTAATTTATTTTTCTGAATGTTTATATAACCTTTTCACTATATTCCTTTAGGCTGTAAAATGCTTCAGAAGAGGTTTGTCTGTTGCTAAAGGCAAGGAACACAAGAGCTGACTCCAGGCATAGTTATAAAATAAATATGTTTTTGTTTTCCAAGAAGAAAAATAGTCAGGAGAAAGCCAGTTCCCTAAATACGATGTGTTGGAATTTATTTTTTTCAATCATGATCGACTGTGGCACCAAACTAGGATTATTGTTTCGAACATCGAAAATGTTTTTTTAAAGCCCAAAATAAATCTGTAAAAAAAATATTTGAAGCAAGCAGATCTCATATAAATTCCTAGAATCCAACACAGAATTCATTTTAAGCTGACCATTTGAAGATCGTCTTAATATGTATGTTTACTCAGTTACTGATATGCAAAATACCCTGTCACCAGTACAGTTGTTGGTTTATCTGGCATATGCTACCATCGAAGAACAAGCCACTTGACTCGGTGTTTGAAAATGTTAAAGAAGAACTACACTCCATAATGTTTATTCTGCAAAAGCATCTTTGCAAAAAGGATCGACACAGAATGAACTTGCATTTTTTTTCTTCATGTTGTCAAGGAAATGGCCCAATGTTAGATCAATTTTGTCCTCATTAAACCAATTCCAGAATGAGGTTTTAAAAAGTGGATGGCTACAGAAGTGTATTTTCATTTGTTATACTCTGCTGAAAAGGCATTGCCATAGTATGTTTTGACTGTTCTCAGGACTTGAATGGCTGGCCATTGTTGTCATGTCTTATTTAAACCCTCAACAACCTGTCAGAAAGGGGTGAAACGGGTAGTCAAAATATAAAACACACAAAACATTTCAAAGTAGAGTGAGAGAGTCTTAAGCTGTTTTTTTTGTTTGTTTTGGTTTGTTTTTTTGTTGTTTTGTTTGTTTGTTTTTGTTTTTAACAACCTATATTGTACTTTTAAATCCTGATACCTCATTCTGGAGAGAAAAAGTCTAAATGGAACAGGAAATGATATAACAGAAAATTACTTCCATAAACATAAAAATTACTGGAGAGAGGAAACTGATGTTTGAGCCTGGATTTACCATTCTCTTTGGAAGCAAGGATGGATCTCTTCTTTAGAAACAGTTTACCTGTAGTCTACATTCCCCTTGACATTTCTAGTGATATATCCCACCACTCAAATATGGAAGAAATCTATCTACTTTTAAAATAAAAGGAAATCAAAACAAAACAAAAATAAATAAATAAAAGGAAATCAAAACCATTTCCCCAAATAGATAGTAGCTGATTGTCAATATTACACTTTTTTTACTAATTTATTTACTTATGACAAATTGTGAGTGGAGACGATTTTCAAATTCCATCAACTATTAACTTTCTATTTTTTCTTTAAAGATTAGGCTAGGTATCAAAAAACCTTCATGTTTTCCTATGGACAATAATTAAGACTCACTTCCTCTACAGTTAAATATCAGCTACCTAACTCCATGTCTTTTAATAGGAATGTTTAGCTTCTGTACTTTTCTACTCATTCAGCATTTATGAGAAAAACATTCATTTTTACAAATGCTGGAAGAAACGAAGCCAAAGCCTTAAACTGTTAATATTGACCAAAAATGTACACAGCCATAGCATATGCCCCTTGCCATTCACAAAACATATGCTAATTGCAAGTAAATATCATCCATCCATGACTAGACTTGCAAACTCAGAACTGTTTTGTAAATAACAAAATGTGCCTTTTCCTTATCATACAGCAGAAAGAAGAAAAATCACCAGTGGCTCTGTGAGTGTATTAATCGATACCCTACTATTTATTTGACTAAACAGAAGTTATGTTTTTAGTGTTATCATTGAATCAACAAGAAGAAATGTAGTTAAGAAATGAAGAAAGAAACTTGGATATGATTTCTTAGCGAATTTCATGTCCAACAAGGAAAACGTGCATTTAAATAATAAAAACCACATTTATTCATTCTAATTATTTATTGATTTTCAAGTTTACTAAGTTGGTTTGTCAAATACAAATGATGTTTCTGAATACTCAGAATTTTTACTGAGGTGTAGAGCTTGAAGTACTCAAATGACCTAACAAAAAAAAAATTTGTTCTGCATTCTTGGTGTCTTAATATTATATGTAGTTGGACAACTTTGGACCAAATTGAATGTCACCATTTCTGTAGCTAAGAATAAGACGACTTTTTGGTCTTAATGGTACTCTCCTTCAGTGCTTCTTTCCTCACATCTGGTCACCAAAGAGTCGTTCTGTCACCCTGCAGCCTGCTAATGAGATCTCCCATTTAATTAATACCATAAGAATTTTAATTCTGACTGAATCAATTTAACGTGATGTGATTTTGTCAGCTCTATTCCCCAAGTAAAAAGTGAGCCTGATGCTTATTACATACATCATTTCACGGGCCCTGCATTCCCTGCTGACTTAAACAAATTCTAATTAAGACTAATTAAAGCATCATTTATGAAAGCGCTTGTGATAGCTATGCAAACATTCTGGGTGGGTATGCTTTGCATAATAATTATCCTAGTTAATATTAAGGCTAGGTCTTTGGCAATTAGGTCTTTGAAACAGAGTTATTCTGAATTTAGCCCCTTTCAGTGCGAGCAATTAATAAAAAAAAAAGTGCTAAATTTATGTAGTGGCTTCATTAACAAAATAAATTTAGAAGTAGTAGTAATGTTTGCATTTTTTAAACTAAGCATAATTCTTAACCCAGGTGACGGTTACTAAAATAAAAGGATGCAATTCTTTGATCTGGTAAATTTATTATAGTCACTGAAGGAAAAAAAATAACTTCGTAAATTGCAGTCAGATTTTTTTTATAACCTTATTCAGTCTAAAGCATATTGCTTAAAAATGCAGATGTCTATAAAGAATACAGATTTCTGAAACAATATTTTATTTTAAAATTTAGATTTTAATATAACATTTTAAAAATCTGATGCAGACTCAAAGCGTTATTAAAGCAGATTAAATTCTTCAATTTTATAATGACTTGATGGGCCTAATATGCAAGAGAATGCTTCCTTACACCTGCTGAGTTTAGTGAAATTAAAAATTCTTACAGCATTCATAGTTAGCTTTCCCTTTGTTTTTAAAGTCTCTATTATACTGTCAGTATTCATAGTGCTGCAAAATTGAAATGTATTAGAATGCTCTAGGAACAGCTTGCCTTTCAAACTCCTATATACTTTTTCTAGGACTTTATGGCAGGGTCAAGTAAAGTTGGAGGTTTCAAGAGGTGAACGGGAAAAAAGAAAATGTGACTTCTTTATTAAGTGGGTAAAAGAGATTGATAATAGATGGCACCAAAAAAATAAAAAAGACTAAAACGCTTCTTTCTCTTCCATCTTTACAAATATAGTCCCTAACAAATTTAGGACAGGAAACTCAGAGGTAGGAAACTGTTAAAATAGGCTGGTGTTTAAAAATATAGAGTTGACTGGCTTTTATCCAGTACTGTGGAAAAACAGACAGAAGTTTCACACAAAGTTCTATCTTTGAATACTTATGGGTTGAGAATCACTGAAATTGAGAAAGAAATTCTATATCTTGGTATGTAGGGAAAAGGGAACATCTCTAAATTTCTACCACATACACAGCCACAAATTTCAAAGCCTGTATTAAACCCCTATGAGAGTCATACAATGCCATAAAGAACAACAGATAACAGACTGAACTGTCTTCAATGATTTTGTGGAACAAACCTGAGAGTACAAAGTAATGTGCATAAATCTAGTGCACTTGAGCACACTGTACACAAAATTACCTTAAAAAATGTGAACAGACTCTACAGTTCTAAGGACAGTACTGAAATGTCATGGCAAGCTGTGCCCAGGCAGTGGATGATTCAACTACTTGAACCTCTTTATCAATTAGCTAGGTATAGAAGAGTAGGTGGTCTCATTTAATTGACAAATAACACAAAGTGAGAGTGTTACCAGACTATGGGTTCTTGGTTACCCACAGGAAAGAATTCCAAGGTACACCAAATAAGCCGAGCGAGCAGTGAAATTATTGAAAGAAAGAGAATAGGGCAGTGCACTCCCAGAGTGTTGGGAGTAGGTAGGCTGGGAGAATAGCCACTGAGCTGAAAAGGATTGGGGCTTTGGAAGTTATTATCTTTGAAATGAGGGAGTGAAATATTCAAGACTTAGGGATGGCATTATTCTTTGCTGACCACTCCTTCCCAACAGGAGGAGGGATTTGTTTTGTCCTTATTTGGCCCTTGTCGGAACTGTCATGGCGACACAGGGAATGGAGATTTTCCCTCCCGGTAATGCTAATACATAATATTATAACCCATTGCAATGAACTAAGTCCACCTTGAGGGGCAAGATGGCATCCTGGGTCAGCTATCTACGAAATCTAGTTCTGGCAGGTCTGGTAGCTGCACTCTTTCTTAAGAATGATCTCATCTCCTCCCTCCTTTGTTTTCCTTTACTCCTTCTTTCCCTTCTTCTTACGTCTCTCCCAGCATCCCTGTTCTTTCTTCCTCTAGTAACAAGAGGGATATCTTTTAACACCTTGCGAAATTGTCTAAAACTGTGTCTAATAGAAGAAAGCTTGTTGGAAATACTTCCACAGCCTAAATTAGTGAAAAATAAACAGTATAAGACAAAGGTATTAAAGAGTTTCAAGTACTACTAGTTAATAAGAATTTGATCATGATTCATCAGTTTATCAGTAGGTTTCCCTAAATCCAACATGATCTTGTATATATAAATCCCCTATAGGTAGAACTATGTCATATAAGAATCATGATGCAATCCTTCCTTCAAGTAAAAGTACAAATAGTCAATGTAGGTAAAGAAAGATGGCTAAATGACCAGTGAGGGGCGGTTATTTAGGATAAGTGATTCGATTCAACTTATCAAAGAATTGTGTCTTTTTGTGGCCAGGCTCTTAAGAATGACTAAAGTGAGATATAATCATGGCTTCCCACTTTAGTAATTCCTTTTTTTATGTTGTTAAGAAGTCTCTGAGAGTCAGACAAATAATGAAATGACAAATCACAGAGGTTCCTTCTGAAAACAGGAGCAGCATATTTGGGAAAGTCTCCCCCAGTGGGGTGAAAGAAATAGCTCCTGGATTGGCAAAAAGATTAAGGGATTATCAGAGAGTCTAAATCTGGGCTGAAAGAACAGGACAGTTCTTGTCCAAGCTGAACAACAAATAAATATGTAGGGAGTGGGGAGCGGTAAAATTTTTAAGTGTCTTTACGCGGAAGTTGGTGACTAGCTGATCCCTACAATCACTTAGGAGATGAAAATAAATAGAATAAACCAAAAAAATCACTAGGGATTAGGTGAGAAAATAAAATATGATAAAATAGAGTTGAAAAAGACGTGGAAAACTATTTGTTTACCTTCTCAACAGGTGAATTTTAAACAAGGGTGGGTAATTTATGGCTTTCCTGTTGGTGAGTACCCATTTAAGGTAGCCTTGTATCACCCTACGAAGGTCAAGTTTTCTTTCCCTTATCCTCTCATCTCTTCCTTCCTTCCTTCCATCCTTCATTTGCCTCCTTTTCTTTTGTTTTTTCTTTTTCCAATATAAGAGAATGCTCTATCCATGGGAACTGCTCTGTATTGAAGCAAGTAACCTAAAAATTATCATCAAACTTGGGCACACATCCAAATCACCTGAAGGGCTAGTTAAAACACCAATTGCTGGCCCCACAAACAGAATTTCTGATTCAATAAGTAGACCCCACTACCCAGAGGGTAGAGCCTGAGAATTTGCCTCTCTCACAGCTTCCCAAGTATTGCTGAAGCTGCTCATTCTGGACCACAGTTTTGAAAACCACTGCTCTCTCTGCTCAAAGTTCAGAAGTCCCGCAGTCTCTGTACTGAAACCATAAATGTAACCAGTAGTTTGAACAACTGCAATGTTTACATTAAATATCACTAATATACAGCCAGTAAATATCTCTATGGTCATACCAGTTTTTTCCAGGTTGTGTCTGTTTCAATTGTCCCACACCCAGGCCAAATTAAATGTTTTGAACATCACCCCCGAACATTATCCATGAAGTGTCCATACATTTCAAATTCTATACCCAAATTATTCTTGCTGGGAAGAAAATTATAAAGATTTTAGGCTTAACCTAAATATTTCATTTTATAGTTGAGTAAGAGTTGAACTTTCAATCATCACATGTATAATTAGCAACTAGTAACAGCTGCTTAAAAATATCTCAAAATGATTACAGAGTAAAAATTTCATCTGGTACTCTAAGTCCTAATTGTTAAGGACAGTGGATGTAGCTACAGGAATACTGGAATAAACATAGAGTACAGTTCAAACATTAGGAACACCAGTATTATTCTTGTGGGCAGAAAAACTGAGGGGCTCACCTTACATTTAACACATTAAAAAACTTCATATTAAGGAAGCTCTGAAAACATTGGATGGTGTTACCCATAAAGGCTATAAAATCTTCTGGCTTTAATAGCCTTTGAAGTAGCATTGCTTCTTTCTGCTTTGCTGAGTACCGCCTTCTCGGAGGCCGATGAAAACACTGCTTAAAGGTTGCAGATTCCCTTACAACCTTAGAAGTATAGATATGTTTTAATTACCACAAATAAGTTATTAGGATCTCAGGCTGACATTTAGTATATGCCATTACTAGATAGGGTACTTCAAACACATTTAAGGTTTATAAAGCATTTAAATGAATTAGAGATGGTAATTGGACCACTTAGAGAAAAGAGAAATGGCAACCCCATATTAACTGTGGGCAACCCAGCACCACCCACTTCACATTAAAAAGACACAGAAAATATCTTCCCCTATAACAATGTCACATCGTTGAACCAATTCTCTATGCAGAGGAGGAAACGAAAGCTCAGAGAGGTTAACAGTCATGCCTGAGACCACACAGCATTGGGTCAAGATTAAACTTTCCTAAAATATGGCAGTGATTTTTCCACTGTCATCTCACTGCCTCCGTATTAAACCACAGTTGAGAATGGATTACAAACTGGCCCTCAAGGTTGATGTTTCCAGAAAGGAAATTTTGTCTCTCTTAGTGTTCTGATTTTTCTCCATAACTGCCTGCAGGAACAGGAGTTCTGTTTTATCCTTCATTTGAATTGCTCATTTTGGATAAGACTATTGTGTAAAAATCTGAGTGTTGTCAAATTGTCCTGACCTGTTCAGAGATTAAGGGTGAACCAGCTAACAGGCTTGTGCTTCAGTTCTACTTCCCTGTAAAACAGGGATGTATTGGAAGTTCTGCTGGGAAGGAGAACTTGCCAGAATCAGAGAGCGTTGTGCTCCATGGAAGCCTCTAAGAAACCGTGAGTGACAAGAGATTCAGAAGAGAATTTTTGTTTGTTTTCTTTTCGAGCACACAAGGTTTGTGTGGATTTAATTTGATCAAGTAAAAAGCCTATAAAGAGAAGGAGGTGGGATGAGGTTTCAGCAGTTATATTCTCCAGTGACTAATAACCGCAGTGGCAACCGGGGCCTAAGTGGAAGTGGGCGAGTTTGGCTGGGATTTAACTCATACCCCATAGGGAAGGTCTGTATATGGGCTGTTTGTTCAAATAACAGTTTAGCCTCAGAGTTTAATACAAGGTATTCAAGTGAAATAAAAAGTAAACTCCACTCAGCAAGGCAGCAAGATCAAGGAGGAATTTGGCTCGGTGATGGACACTTTAAAAGCTGGTGTGAGGAAATGAGTACGCGTGTCATCTTCCTTTCCTAACAAACGGTCAACATTGGACATCGCAGAAATCAATCACAACGCTTGTGAGTTCTCCTGTGCTTTTAGCCATCTCTCTGATGATTGCTTCCTTCGTTAGAGGAAGCACAGTGGCCAAACAGAAGAAAGAGTTATGAACTCCAATTCACTACTTGTTAACTTTCGAGTTAAAAAAAGGTGAGGGGAGGCAGAATTTGAGCGCAGGAGGCCGGACTTTCTTAATGGGGTTTAGGGATTATGTGTAGATTTCATATAATCATTCTCTACCTGACCCACAATATAATGGAAAAGTGAAAGTTAGTTTTATTCACATACAAGAATATGTGGAATTCAGTCTCTGGCTGCCACATGTATTTCCACGTAGGGCACATAAATAAATAGTGCAGATGGAAATGAAACTGTTTAATTAGTGAATATTCAACAGGGTGAACCAAAAATCAAAATATAAATATGCATTGTATAAACAGAGAAATTTAGAAACCAATGTTAATTGTATCTAGTTAATTTTTAACAGCTTCTTGGTGTATTAGCTTTCTAGGTTGTACTCTGTTCCTTTCCGTATTACTCTATTGACAGGCAGCTGGTGCAGTAATAAAACTGCTATTCCCAGATCTGCCAAGGGCTCAGAGAGAGATGAGTACAAGACAGCTATCTACCCACTCACCATTTAACGTGTACCATTTCCTACTGAACATGCAGATGGCATGGCGGTCCCAGATTTCATTTGAGTTAATCTAATCCCTCCACTGCTCCCACTAGAAAGGAGGGCATTAGCAGCCATATGTCAACCAGATTTGTCAGATTATTCATTACAATTAATTGCTGTTCTCACTTAAGGCCTTTAAGGCTGTGAATTGCTCTGAATTCTACTGCAAACACAAAATTATGAGTAAAAGATTTTAGCCCTGTCATTCAAATTTCACGCTGACCTTTATCAGCTTTTGGCTTTTCCATGGGTGCTGGGCTGAAAGCTTTCTAATTGGTGTTCCATTTCTTCCTCACTACAGGTAAGCTGTCGGCCTAGGCAATAAGTCTGACCAGAAAGACAAGAGGAAAAACTCTTAGGTCCCAGCAGACAGTATTTAACTGCCAACTAATAATACATTAGGAGGGTAATGAAACGAGCTAGATGTCATAATGACCCAGTATACTAATTAAGCCTCTAAATACTGCAGGTTTTTAAGACAGTTTCTGTCTTAGAAAGGCTTATTTTTGGAACCAAATTTCTTTTTACGTTGTTTCATTATTCAAACTCTTTTGTAAGTTATTACGGATGATCATTAGAAATTAACCAAATTAATACCCACAACTTCACATGGCAGGGAAGTCGGTTTCAGCCTTCAGCACACTGGACTCCTTCAGTGTTGTCGTTTTCCTGTATTCTCCAACTAAGGAAATCTGGAGCCTTCCCAGCCCTATAAAAGTTGGTATTGAATTTATTTTATTTACTGCTACTCGATACCATAATTCATAGTTAGAAGCACTTTGATTTGCAAGGTGCTATTGAATGTGTTTGATTATGGATGAGTCCTCTTCTCTATAAACTCAACCAAAGTGATGGTGAGATAAAATCAGAACTATTTGGTTAGATGATCATCAGAGGAACCTTGATTGCCAAGAAGTGTCTGTCATTGAGATTATTAAGCCACAATGGGGCGGCCTTGATTAATACTTTGTTTGCAACTTCAGACCAATGATTTTGTCGGATGTTACATAAATCTTGACATGAAGGTTTTATTAAGGATCTTCTAAGCAGAAGCTGACAGGTGAAACTTCTGGTATGATTTTCTTATTTGCATTTAAAGTCCTTGTTTGTAGACTCATTTGAGGTAGTATCTCAAGTGGGGATAAAATGGAAGGGAGGAAATTAATGTGCTTTTTTGCCCCGATTGTTACAGAGCTACTATTAAAAGCCAAAAGAAATTTTTACCACTCCAATGTTAGAATAGTCATAGAATATGTGAATGATGGCATGAGGTTGGCAGTATTTTCTACAACTAACTTAATGTCTCCTTAATGCAAATTTGTTTATAAAATAATGAAGAACCATGATAGCAGTTAAATCATGTCTGCATTAAAGCACACCACTTATTGTTCATTTTATTGAACATAGAGGTTTTCAAATGGTAATGCAGGTCAGCCAAAAAGGCCAAGGATATAGTCATTGGCCTAGAAAAGCCATAATTAATACATTTTCTTTCTAAATGGGGAAAAAGAGTATTCTTGTTCACTCAGGCCTTTCTTTTGATGAAATACCACCTTTGTTCAGTTTTTTAAAACCCTGAATATGATTTAGAAAAGTTTACCTAAGATGACTCCTATGTGATGGTTAGATTTCTCTTCTTAATTTAAAATCAAAGACACTATATAAAATACAAAATATTTGATTTATATAAAGATACATAAGTTTACATCTTTCACTGATATGTAAAAAAGAAAATACTTGTTTCTACAAATTAATATCCTAGAGTAATGAAAAAATAGGTTACTCCAGAAATATCAAATAGGACTAATATTCCAAACTGTGGTTGGGCTTCAACTTAATTGGCTCAACCCTGACCCCTGTTACTATTAATCACAACTAAATGACATAGGCAAGTCACATCACCTCACTGAGCCTCATTTATTTCATCTATATAAATGAAAGAGTTGAAATAAATATTTTTTTATTTCCTAAAATTGATATCCAAAGTTATAAAATGCAAAGGAAAACTGAAAGCACACATAAAGCTTATCCAGAGGTACAAAAATCTGTATATCAAAGTGTGGGGACAGAGCCCCAAAAAGCAGTTTCCAGGCTCTCGGCCTCACATAGAAAGGTGCTGGCTCAGGTAGTAAATGGCCATCGACTGTGATCAAATGGCCAGCAGCTGTGGCTAGTTGGCCGTCAGCTGTAACCAGTGAGCCATTGGCCACTAATATAACTGCCGTGGCTAGGCTAGCAGCAAATGGGGGCCTAGCAAGAAGATGGTGGCTGAGTCTGCAAGCGGCACAGTGAGGGTTGAGAATTGTGTTGCTCCTGGTTCCTGTGTCTCCAACCCAGCCGCCAGTGAGAGTATAGTGGTGTGACTCCCCTACCTATGGCTCCGTGGGTGTTCCTTTTTGGCCTCACCATGTCCTGCGTTCTTGTGTGGGGAGCGGGAGCAGAGACCACACAGACCCCGCCTGACACCCTACATGACACATGGCGAAGTCGGCAGGATCCCCTGCATAACACAAAGATAGAAAAATTTTAGAAAAGTTGGTCTTTTTTCACATTGCCAATGAGAATTTGCTTGAAGTAAAAATAAAACAATAATGAAGTTAGAACTTTTTTTCTAAACCCATTGTTTTCTCTCTGTATGGACAGTTCAATCTAGAGTATAGCTATTTGAACTTTGTTTTCTCCTTTTAAACGGTAAGAGTAATATCTATATCTCTTGATTTTAAGTTCTGTGATGGTAAGAATTATGTCTGGTTCTTAGCTATATATCCCCAGAGTTTAGTATAGTGCTTAGTGCTTAATAGGTACATAATAATAAGTATTTGTTGAATGAGTAGAATAAATGAATCAAAATGACAAACATAAATGTATCTTAAATCTTTTTTCCTAATGTGGTAAAAATGGTGTCAAGTAGAAGGCCCTAGGAAATTATAATGTCAAGTATCCTATTAAGTAGTTTGAAATAGATTTATCTTGATTTCCTCTGAGTTCTCCTCATCATATTTTACTTCTGCTTTCTTAAACATGTGTGAATTTGAAAATAATTTGGGGAATTTGAGCAAAATCTATTCAGCCAGGGCTGAGTTCCTCAAAAAAGTACCAATTACATTTTTTTCTAACTAAAAATAAAGAGGTACTGATGTTTTAAGTAGTTGTATGACTTCAAATACATAATATTACATATGTACTACATAATACATATTAAATATGGCAGAATTTTTAAGTTCTAAAAATAAAGTCACCTGTGTAGGTAAGTTTTTTTAATGTCTCAAAAATATATAAATGCTTAGTTTTATTCTTTATTAAATTTTATGAGACACTAATTTTAAGTTCCCATAATCAAAATCCATGTTATTTAAGGTCACTTCAGTTGAAAAATATGTCTCAGTTAAATTAGACAAGTAACCTGTCACAATGAAAATAACTTTTTTCTTTCTTAAAATATGAAAAAAAAAAGCAAAATCTCAGCTGATAAAACACTAAATAACCCTCACCAGCACTAGAAATCAGCAATGTTAAGCTTCACATTATGAAATTTGACTTAGCCTTGCTAAACAAAGGGCAGATCTGTAGAGGCAACTTTTCTAAGAACTTAGATTTTTAAGACAGGATATGCTCATTTACTGATCACAAGGGCAAATATTCGCATATGCTCTCTCTGGGACTGAGCCAGATCATTTAATCAATACTTAATGCACAAATAATTATATAATTTTCTTTTTTTTTTAGATTAAGCTACATTCTGATTAAGCTATAGTATTTGGGATAACCTGATGTCTGATTTCTAACATCAAAAAATAAATAAAACTTTAGTACAGATAATAGACCTGGAACTAAAGAATTCAAAGCGGAATGTTGTAAATGTTGATATTAAGGTAATTTTTAAAGGCTAAAAGTTTTATTTAATATCTCATCATTAAGGTACACCTTTAGTTAAGAAAAAAATGTTCCAGATATATACAAAGGTAATCAAAGCAGACTAAAAATTAGAATTCAGATTACAGTTGACCCTTCAACAACGGAGGGAGAGGAGGGTTAGGGACATCCTCCATCCATACAGTTGAAAATCCTCCTGTAACTTAAGTCAGCCCTTCACATAGTGGATTCCCAACCCTGCATAGAAAATATTACGTTACTTTTGCATAAAAATATGCATAGGAAAATGTTGGAACTAATATATATCTAAATGTGAACAGTATTTTCTTTGAAAAGTTTTTGGTCTTATCCATTGTTTGTCTGTATTTCCTAGAGATTCTGCATTGGCTATAAAGTACTCTCTTAATTGTGGGGTGGGGCGAATGTTAAGAGCTATAGAAAATTCAAAAGATGGGCAGAGATTTTAAATATTTGGTAGTTGGAGAAAACCCATGAATGAAATATGATTTGATCTGAAGTTTGATGAACAAGTGAATTTTTCTGAGTGCAGGGAATCACATGAATGGCACCCAGGTGGGAAAGCATCAGGCTTTTCTGAGGAATAACGCGGAGTCCATGTTGTTGGTACATGGGCTGGGTTAAGAGAAAAGTGTAAGATGGGATGCTAGAAAGTTAGCTTGGAGTCAGGTTATGAGTAGCCTTCAAAACCCTGCTAAGGGCTATACTTGACTAGGGTAACAGAGGGGCAGGGGGGCAGAGAACATTGACAACTCATGAGAAAGGGACTCACCTGAGCATAGCAATTTGGAGAATGGTCTCCTGATGGCAGCCTAGGATGCTAGTGGGAAGCAGAAAAAATTTTCAGAAAGTTTTTGCAAAGTTCTTTTGAGAGATTCCATGGACCTAATAAGAGTTAGGCTAGGGAGAAGAGGTTTCAACGGATTTTCAGAGTTAAAATCACTAGGATTTGCTATCTGACTGGCTCTAAATATATGTGGGAGGCTGGGCTCGAGGAAGACTCTTAGGGTTTAAGGGCTCGGTGACTGTCAGGAGAGTCAACTGGTAGAGCTTGATATCAACCCACTAGTTTAAACCTCGTATTAACACTCTTAAGAACTGAGCTTGCTGCACAATATACAGGGTGAAAAACATAAATCTAAGGTCAAAATTCTGGAGAATTTCTTATTTTAAGGGCAAGAGGAGAAAGACAAACCTTTGAGAAAGCAGACAGGATGTTCAAATACAACCAACGAGTTTCATTTCATAGGAGAAAGAAAGGAGACTATTTCAAAAAGGAAATGAATGGCAGCAAGGTCAAGATGCTCTGAAGGAATCAGGAAAGAATGTTGAGGGTTTCAGCTTCATTCTTGCCTGTCCACTTGTCCCACTCCCAGCCTTTGAAACCACTCCTGTGGCAACTTTAATACTTTCCTCCAAAACTTCCCTTACACAAATGAATGTTTTAGAGGATAGAAAGAATAAAGGAACAAAATCCTGCTCTGAGTTCTGTTTAGTTGAGAAACATTGGATTTGTTTGTTTGTTTTTATTTTTTAAAATAAATTTATTGGATGACATTTGTTAATAAAATTATAAAGGTTTCAAGTGTACAATTCTATAACACATTATCTATATATTGCATTGTATGTTCACCACCCAGTCAATTCTCCTTCCATCACCATATATTTGACCCCCTTTTACCTTCTTCTACCTCCCTCCATTCCCCTTACTCTCTGGTAACTATTAAACTGTTGTCTGTGTCTTTGAGTTTTTGCTTGTTTCTCTCATTCATTTGTTGCTTTTAGTTTTATGTCACACATACGAGTGAAATCATATGATTCTTGACTTTTTCTGTCTGCTTCTTTTCGCTTAGCATGATAATCTCAGTATCCATCCATGTTGTTGCAAAAGGCAGCATTTCATCTTTTCTTATGGCTGAGTAATATTCTACTGTATATATGTACCACATCTTCTTTCTCCAGTCATCTATTGAAGGACGCTTTGGTTGTTTCCATGTTTGGCCACAGTGAATAATGCTGCATTGAATATAGGGGTATATATATCTTTATGGATAAATGTTTTCAGATTTTTGGGGTAGATACCCAGAAGAAGGATTGCTGGGTCATATGGCAACTCTATTCTTAATTTTTTGAGGGATCTCCATACTGTTTTCCATAGTGGCTGTACCAATTTACATTCCTACCAGCAGTGTATGAGAGTTCCTTTTTCTATACAACCTGTTCAATGCTTGAAACATTATGTTTTAAACCTAAAAGGACCTTCAGGGTAATTTAGTGCAACGTTCTCATTTTACAGAGAAAAAAGAAATATGAGGCTACCATCAGCTTATGTGACTCGCTCATGGTCCCAAAAATCTCAGGATCCTAGAACATACCTTAGTTCTTATCTAGTCTGCATTTCCACTGACAGCAACCTCGGCTGGTTACTTAGAAAAAAGTGAGAACTACAGGAAACATCAATGAGTTTATAAGAAAGAATTCTGAATCATTCTGTTTTGAAGTCTTTTGCATGGATCTAAGACCTTACTTTTCTTTACTGTACACTTATCCTTAGTAAAGACCATCCCTTTGTCCAACATTAGTATCCAGCTTTTATTTTAATTTGTTCTTATTATGTTATGATTCACAGACAAAATCAATTTAGGAAATTATATTTTTCTTTTTTAAGGAAATCTAAATTGACAAGAACACAGGGAATGAGAAAATGAAATAGAGTGTGAGTACATATCAGGATCATTACTTGAAATGGAGTTATGTGAATTGTGTGGAGTGAAAGATAAAGGAGAATAGGTAAAAAGAGCATATTTGAGGGCTCTATGTGTCCTCCTGCTCCATGCAGGAAAAAATACAGGAGACTGAACTGGTTGAGAAGACAATCACATGGTCACAGTGTCCCCCAGCAGTGAGCAGGTAGGGACCTGTGCACAGGACAGTGGAGATATTCTCTGAAGAAAAGGGCTGGACGGAAATTGGAAACAACCTCCCCGTGAGTTGAAGGAGAAAGGCAGTGTACAAATGGTCATTCTTATAGAT
The DNA here is from genome assembly GCF_004115265.2 of Rhinolophus ferrumequinum. Classification (NCBI taxonomy): domain Eukaryota; kingdom Metazoa; phylum Chordata; class Mammalia; order Chiroptera; family Rhinolophidae; genus Rhinolophus; species Rhinolophus ferrumequinum. Next base: position 64,923,825 of record NC_046291.1, read on the forward strand.
TGACCAAGATGCAATTAGGTAATATTATCTGTTATGGACTGAGCGTTTGTGGCTCCTCAAAATGTGTATGTTAAATCTCTAACCATCAATATGGCTGTATTTGGAAATGGGACCTCTAAAGAAGTAATTAAACTTAATTGTGGTCACAAGAATTTGGTCCTGATCTGATAGGATTAGTGACCTTATAAGAGGAGACATCAAAGAAGTCATTTGAGCACACAGTGAAAAAGCAACCATCTGCAACCCAAGGGGGAAGCCCTCACCAGACACCTGGATCAACCCTGCCAACACCTTGATCTTGGACTTCCAGTCTCCAAAACAATGAGGAAAAAAACAACTGTTTTTTAAGCCACTAGTATTTTGTATTTTGTTATAGCCTATAGTATTTTGTTATGGGCAACCAGAGCTGACAAATACACTATTAATAGTCACCTTGTTAGTAATACAGCATAGTGGCTAAGAAAGCAGGCACTGAAGTCAGACTGTTCAAATTCCTGAACCACCACAGGTAAATATTTAAACTCTCAATACCTCAGTTTCCTCATCTGCAAAGTGATAAAGTACCTATCGCATTGGCTAATGTGAAAATGAATTGAAATAATGTATATAAAGTGCTTGGTACATGACAAAGTACTCAATAAATAGTAATTAAAAATAATAAAGGAACAAGATTATTTCACCTACCATGATTATGAATAAAACAAACCACCATGAGCTCTAAATTAATTGTATCATTTTTACATTTTCTAGTTTATATATCATTTAGATTACAAGAATCTCAATTTATAATAATTTTGAGTGATATTATAGAAGGCTTAGAAATTGAAAGTTCTACAGATACTGAATTTGGATACTTTCATCATATCAGACTGTCTTGGAGCAGGTTGCTTTATTCTTGTCCTTATTTCAAAGAATTCGAACAGTATTAGACCTTGAGACAAGCTTTGTGACATCATCGTACCACACCGATACGCTTAAATCTGCTCTTGTTCTCACTAGTATGTGATGAAATTTGGACATTTCCCCACCTCTTTCATGTAATTCTTTGATAAGTAGCTATGACTTATGACTTGTGATCATTTAAAAATATATATCTCCTCTTTAGTGAATTTCCTCCTCTAATTTTCAGATTAAAAAAAAAATTAAATCGGTTGCTTTTGTAGACCTGTCCTGCAAAATCTTGAACTACACTTCTATGTGTTTTCAACACAGAGCTGTCCTGTTTTCCTGGAATTGTCACAAATGAAGTGCATGTTAAAAGGTGTGGACTCATATTAACCTTCTTTCTTTCCACATACCTTAGTTAGAGGAGCTATGAAGCTAATGAAGATTCAGCACCCCTCATATGTCACTTCCAAGGATCTGCCGGAGGCCTAGGAATTTTGTATTCATAATTCTGTATTATATTTCTAAAGAGGGCCTTCCAAATCCCCCCAAACCAGGATCAAGCCTTGCTGTTGCTGTATCCTCTGAGTTTTCAAAATCTTTAATATTTAAAGTAACATTTAAAATTTGAAAGCAATCCCAATTTAAAAGAAATCAAGGCTGTTGGAGAGTTGTCTGTAACAACATACCTCTGGATATAGCTCTTAGCCTCCCAATTGAACCAAAACAGATATTTCTTTACATACTGACAGGCTCCAACTTTTATGTTAGCACCCGAAGTTGTTTGTCAAATGCAATTTTATGAAGTGGAACTTTTCTAGTCAAAGAAAGTCAAGAAGAGCTTACTCTACTACCCCTTCAATCCCAGTCACTGAAGCATCTCTAGAGAATTGGATAGAAATAGCACAATTTTACATCCACTATGTATTACTGTGTGGATTAGTGGTTGTCCTCATAGCACAGTTGGAAAACCACTAATCTAGACAGTAATACACAGTGAATGTAAAATTGGACAGTGAATGGATGCCTCACATGATTTTTGTTCAAAGTGTAAGCGCTTTATCATAGAAAAGTTTACGTAGTAAGACTACACAATCTTCATCCCCATGTGACAAACAACCGTTTTTCAGACAGGTGACACATTTTTGCCCGGAGTCATGGGAGGACTTTGCAAGATGAATTTTTCAGGCTTTTTCTTGCCAGTAGATTCTCTCAAGTCCCTTAGAATAAAATAGGAATCACCACTTTCAGACATATGCATTCTAAAGAGAGATTAATGTTGACTGTTACAGGTCTTGAAAACATGAAAGCATAGTTCAAGATTTCACAAGTGAGTTCTTTTTTTTTGTTTGTTTTGTTTTTTAATGGGACCCTAAAAACCTACGTCTTTTGAAAGGCCTTGAACCTAAGTGCAGAACACTCAGGAAAATGCCCTCCACGCCCCACATATCACTGTCTTTCTTTTAATTACACTGAATTTCACCCCTTTTGCAAACATTTCCCAATCCAACTGAATGAGATTTCAAAAGTACCTCCTTGGCTCTAACTCTTCTAAACATCCAGTGGGCTTGATTTTCTTTAGGAAACATGCTACAGTAATCACGTTGCTCTCTTTTTTATATATGGAATGTAAACTGTCAATTAGTTAAATAGATCATTTGTTAAGGTGCTTAATTCTTCTTGGGTGCTCTTCATCTTCAATCATTTCTCCATTCATTCAGTGAAAATGTAGTTACTGTCTATCTGCCAGATTCTGTATGAAAACCCAGGAGTACAAAGAAAGAGATTAGAACTTGTCCTTGATCGAACTGGGTCCTAGAAGCCAGTGACCGTGCTGGTTGATTCGTCTCTGGAATCTTCAAATGTAGCCATGTATTTAATAGATGTGTTCTATTGCCGTGGAGTCATTATCTAAGCAAGATGCATGAGCGCTGCTTTTTGGTTGAAATTTCTTACTTTCATAAATGCACAGAAATAGGTTCTATACTTATTTCTGAATCATTTGCTTCTTTTATATGTGTGTTGTTAAATTAATACCTGGGATAAGTTATTTCCTCCCTACAGGTTAAGTTCCTATAACTAATACATATGATTCTAATCACGAGCTTACTTAGAAACGGCATATAGTTATTCCATACTCTTTAAATTCCTATCTAAAGAGCCAAAATCTTAGTTACTTAGGAAAGGCTGATTGTATTGTCAATCAGTGTTTGGAGCATCAGCCAAAAAATGAGTGATTTAGTAAAATGTCTTCTAAACAAGAATTAAAAATCATTTATTTGGGAGATTCTACTTGTGCTATTATGAATTAATTCAAACACGCCCCAAATTCTGAGCTTCTGTTCTCATTCATTTCCTTTCACCCTCACCAACATTTCCAACACTGATTACTCCTCCAAAGGGAATTCCATCTGGTTATCAGAGCCTTTAATCCATTAGCACCTCACCTCATTTAATTTTTCTTTTATTTAAAACATTCTTGAGTTCAGTGACATTTTTAGCAAGCAAGGCCCAGGGGTTATCTCTTACTAGCTAGTGTTTATGCTAGCCTAGATGCAAAGGAAATAGTAGAGGAGCTTTATTCATCTGTTTTGAAAACACCTGGTCTGGGGAGAATACCCACTTTCTATTTATTTTACTCAATGTCCCCTACTCCTACTTTCATCAACCTATACTTCATACGCTTTGTGATATACCCGAGTGCAGCCTGTCATGGTTACCAGTGACTGATATTATTAAATATACAAAATCACTTTACCAGATGATAAAAGAAGCTACAGTGTCTAAAAATTTCATATATCTAACGTGTTGTATAAACAGCCTAAATCCCTATACATTTTATAACTTCAGCAGTCTAAAGGTTAAAGCCTGTCAGTTGAATTTCACGAATTCCAGGAAGAAATGGGGAAGTAGCACCAACTCTTCATTGTATACCAGTGATCAAACATCTCCTCATTACACTTCAATATTGTTGCCTCTAAAGGTCACCATTGCTGAACATAATCACACAAAATCAAAACTGCAAACTTTATATATCATGGAGGTAGTAAATAGCTCGGAGGTTTATTTTCTGGTGCCTGAACAACATTCTGAACCCATTTATAAATGCCTGGAAACTGTGGCATGAACCAAACATATTTGCAATGCTTCAATTAAACAATTTCCTGCAAAAATTTTTTTTCCAGTTATTTTAGGTGGAAAAAACAACTTCGCTACCCATAAAGCAGCAGAAGTCTTTTTAATTGGTATGTTTTAAAGGGAGTTTTCTTTCTCTTATCTTCCGGTAGAAACAAGTTTGATAATTATTTGTAAATCACCTTCAGGATGGGCTATCTCAGGATCAGAACTCAAAGGGAAATTATGAAGTTCATTTAGTAAAGCACTGGCCTGACCCAATAAATTATGTTCCTTACTTTTTCTACTCATTGATTTTGCTATATGTTATGTGGGCAGTAAGCCATCTTGTAAGATCTACAGCCTCACCTCATCTAAGCCACCGTCAGCTCTTGCCTGCATTACTATTCTGGCCCAACTTCTTCCCTCTTATTCCCCTGCATTCTTTCTCTGTTTAATAATCAACATTATCTTTTGAACATATAGCTGCTATCATTTCACTTCCAAGGAAGGGAACCCTCCAGTGTCTTCTGATTATACTTAAAATGATATTCACGTTCCTCACTATGGTTCACCAAGTGTTGAATGAATCCACCCCTGCTTATCATTCTGATATCAACCCTTACCATTCTGTTTCCTTGCTCAACTCCAGCAACACCAAACTCACTTGTGTTGAACATGCCAAGTCATGGGTGCTTAGAGATTTGCACTTTAATTTATTCCCTGTGCAGGTGAGCGTCCTATCCCCAGATCTTGACATGGCCACTTCTCTCTTTTCCATCCTGTCTCCCTCCTCTAGAATGCTTTCTCACAGTAACTATTTTTACCCAGCCAAACCAGTTGCCTCCTCTTCCTGAAGACTTTCTCTATCCCGTGCCCCTACATTATTTCTGTCATAGAACTTACAATCTGAGTTTACAACTTGTCTTATTCAGATAATTTGTTTGCTGGTTTGTTTTCTGTCTCTGCCTTGACTAGTAAACAAATTACACTAGAAGTAGGTATTTAATCTACCTCATCAGTGACATGTAGTAGAAACTCAATAATAATTTTTAATAATAATGTATAATAATATCTGCTATATATAATATACATATATAATTATATATAGTATATATTATACATATATAGTATATATTCTCTCTATATATATAATACATATATAGTATATATTCTCTCTATATATATATCTATATCTATATCTGTATATCTCTATAGATATCTATATCTATACCTATAGAGATATATAGATACAGATATATAGAGATATAGATATAGATATAGATATAGATATAGATATAGATATAGACATAGACATAGATATAGATATATATATAGAGAGAATCCAGAATGTTTTTCTTGTTAAAAATTATTTTTATGCCTTAAAACAAATTTGCAGTTTTAATTTAGAAAATTAATATAACAGTTCAATATGCATCAATGCTGCACAAGTGTAAAGTATACATTTATAAGTTGCACTATTTTACATATTCATTTATAATTTTTGTTTCTGTAGCATGGTTAATTCAATATCATGTTTTTCAGAAAGTCTATGATTTTCACCATGTTATAATGAAAAGCAATTTTTATATTCCTGATTCCTAATACAGTTTTTACTAAAAATGATAATAGTGTTTGTCTTCCAATATGCAGCAACCACCATGGAGTATATTTTTTTAATTTTAAAAAATTTTTCAGTTACAATTGACATTCAATATTTTATTAGTTTCAGGTTTACAGCATAGGGGTTAGACATTTATATAACTTAAAAGTTATCCCCCCAATAAATCTAGTACCTACCTGGCACAATACATAGTTATTACAATATTATTTGACTACATTCCCTATGCTATATTTTACATCTCCATGATTATTTTGTAACTGCCAATTTGTACTTCTTAATCTCTTCACCTTTCTCACCCAGCATCTAAACCTCCTCTCATCTGGCAACCATCAGTTTATTCTCTGTATCTATGAATTTGTTCCTGTTTTGTTTGTTTGTTTATTTTGTTCTTTACATTCCACATTTAAGTAAAATGATATGGTATTTGTCTTTCTCTGTCTGACTTATTTCAACTAACATAACACCTTCAGATTTATCCATGTTGTCACAAATGGCAAGATGTCATTCTTTTGTATCGCTTAGTAATATTCCATTGTATATATGTGCCACATCTTCTTTATCCAGTCATCTATCATTGGACACTTAGATTGTTTCCATATCTTGGCCATTGTAAATAATGTTGCAATGAACATAGGGATGCATGTCTCTTTTCAAATTAGGGTTTGGATTTCTTTCGATAAATACCCAGAAGTGAGATTGCTGGGTGATATGGTAGTTTTAGTTTTAATTTTTTGAGGAAACTCCATACTGTTTTTCACAGTGGCTGCACCAATTTGCAATCAATCCTTTCAATAGTGCACAAGTTTCCCTTTTCTCCACATCTTTGCCAACACTTGTTTGTTGATTTACTGCTGATAGCCATTCTGATAGGTGTGAGGTGATATCTCATTGTGTTTTTAATTTGCATTTCTCTGATTATGTTTTCATGTCTATTGGACATCTGTATGTCCTCTTTGGAGAAATGTCTATTCAGGTCCTCTGCCTATTTCTTTAATTGGATTGCTTATCTTTTTGGTGTTAAGTTCCATGAGTTCTTTACATAGTTTAGATATTAACCCCTTATCGGATGTATCATTGTCAAATATCTTCCCCATTCAGTAGGTTGTCTTTTCGTTTTATTAAGGATTACCATGGAGTATTTTGGGAAATGTCTTCCCGATATTTAAATTAGAATATCTAGTACTGCAGAAGCAGGAGGTAAACTGGTGATCAAATAATACCTTGGTGATAAAGAACTTAAAATGGTCATTGCATGTTTTCATATTAGAACATTAAGTTTTCTACTTAAGAATTCAGAGAACAAGACAAAAAGGAAATTAAGAAAATAATCTCGTATATTATGGTATCAAAAAAGATAAAATACTTAGGAATACACTTAACCAAGGAAGGGAATATCTTGCACATTGACAACTACAAAACATTGCTGGAAAAAATCAAGGAAGAAACAAATAAATAGGAAGACATCTGTGCTTGTGGATTAGAAGGGTTAACATTGTTAAAAGGTCCATACTACCCAAAGTGATCTACAGATTCAATTCAATCCAATCCCTATCAAAATTATAATGGCATTTTTTGCAGAAATAGAAAAAAATTCTAAATTTTATAAAGAGCCTTAAAGCACCCTGAATAGCCAAAACACTCGTTTAAAAGAATAAAGTTGGAAGCCTCATACTTTACAATTTCAAGGCATATTATAAAGCAATAGTAATCAAGATGGTGTGGTATTGGCATAAAGACAGATATGTAAACCAATGGAACAGAATAAAGACCCCAGAAATAAATCCTTGCATATATGGCCAAATGATTTTTAAAAGGAGTACTAAAATTACACAATGGGAAAGAATCTTTTCAGCAAATGGTGTTCGAAAAACTACACATATATATGCCAAAGAATGAATTCAGACCCTTACGTTACACCATATACAAAAATTAACTCACAATGGATTAAAGACCTTAATGTGAGACCTAGAACTATGAAACTCCTGATAAAAAAGAGAGGGAAAAGTTTCAAGATGTGGAATTTGGCAATGATTTATTGGATAGGAAGCAAAAGCACAGGCAACAAAAGCAAAAATAGACAAACTTAAAACTTCTGCACATCAAAGAAAACAATCAACAGAGCGAATAAAAAATATTTGCAAATCATATATCTGGTAAGGGGTTAATATCTAGACTATGTTAGGAATTTCAACAATTCAACAACAACAAACAAAAACATAAATAAATTGATTAAAAAATGGGCAAAAGACTTGAATAGACATTTATTTAATGAAGATATATATCTATATACATACATACATACATACATACATACATACATACATACATACAAATGACCAGTAAGACTATTAAAAGATGCTCAACATTGCTAATCATAAGAAGAACACAAATCAAAACTACAATCAGATATCATCTCACACCAATTAGGATGGCGACTATCAAAAAATAGAAAATAACAAGTGCTGATGAGGCTATGGAGAAATTAGAACCCTTGGGCACTGTTGGTGGGACTATAAAATGGTGTATTCATTATGGAAAACAGTATGGCAATTCATCAAAAAATTAAAAATAGAATTACCATATGATCTAGCCATCTCACTTCTGGGTGTATATCCAAAAGAACTCAAAGCAGGATCTTGAAAAGACATTTGCATGCAATGGTCATTGCAGTATTATTCACAATAGCCAAGGAGTATAAGCAACCGAAATATTTGTCACCAGATGAATGAATAAAGAAAATGTGGGATAGTTGATCTTGGAACAATGTGGGGGTTGGGGCACTGATCCTGCACAGTTGAAATCCACATATACCTTTTGACTTCCCAAAAACTTAGTTATTCCTCACTATCCATGGAGGATTGCTTCCAGAAACCCCTATGGATACGAAATTCTTCAGATGCTCAAATCTCCCATATAAAACAACATAGATGAATGCATACACTCAGCCCTCCGCATCTGCGGATTGACAACCATGTATTAAAAACGCGAAAAAAATCCATGTATATGTGGACCCACACAGTTCAAACCCGTGTTGTTCAAGGGTCAACTGTAGATACATACAATGGGATATTATGAAGTTTTAAAACAGGAAATCCAGTTACATGCTACAATACCCATGAAGCTCAAGGACATTAATGAGACGTAAGATAAACCAGTCACAAAAGCACAAATGTGATTCCATTTCACATGAAGTATGTAAAGTAGTCAACATCACAGAAACAGGAAATGAAAAGATGGTTGCCAAGGACTAGGAGGAGAGAGGAGGAAGTATTAGTGTTTAATGGGTATGGAGTTTCAATTTTGCAAAATGAAAGTTCTAGAGATATGTTCACCATGATGTGAATATACTTAAAACTACTGAATTATACACTTAAAAATTGTTAACATGGCAAATTTAATGTGCTTTTCTAAATCACAATAAAAAAAGAATTCAGAGTAGAGCTTTCTAGTCTTATTTCCTATAGCTTAGAATAGATTTAATTACCTCATGAAGTAATTGCTTCTATTTAATTTTCTGCACTCTTCTCATTGATACAAAGATGAAGTTGGAGAGACGAAGAGCCACTAAAAAGAATTTTTGTCAAGGCAAACTATCAAATGAAAATTACAAAGAAACAAAAATGAAAATAAAAGGTAAATTTGATTCCACATTAAGATGCTACTTCCCACAGCTATATACACTGGTTTACCTGTAAAACCTTATTGGGTGAAATCAATTAATAAATGTCTGTCGAGATGTGAGAAACAAGTGTAGACTCTATTTTTCTATTAAGATTAGATTCGATTACCACTTAAGGTAATTCTAAAAAATTGTTTTTCTGAGTACAGCCTATTTTTCATTTCACATTTTTTACAATATGTGTTTTGTCATTGTTATTGTTGGTGTTGTTTGTGTTAATTCTTTACTGGATAAAAATCTATACCTGTATGTGCATTACTCATTCCCGAGAACTTTGTTTCCCTCGGTGTTTTCAAACTCTATCACCTCATATTGCCAAAAATGATTCAGGTCCAAACTCCCTATGAGGCAGGAATCCTCAGAGCAGAGGGACTGACACATTTCTCAGCTTTTGGTATCTCCACTGCATCCTGCTGCTTCATGGGCAGACTGGCCTCTCAAAGCAATGACGAAAGAGAATTACAAATAGAGGTAGATGATGGGTTTCTTATAACTTTTGACTTCTTCATGCACTAATTCTGTTCAACCTAATGACTTAATGCTGAACCATTACATTTCCTACCACTGCTGAACATTATTTCATGGAGTTATATAGTTTTATGTTTCTTCTCTTATTTATGTTTGTTTGGGGAATTTGTGAAATGCTTTTTGATCTGCAATAAGATGAGGGATTTTTTATATTGCAAAATAATGGGACTACATTCTGCATGAACTACCTTATCCTTTGTTCATTTTACCTATTTTATTATACCCATTGGTAGCCAATAAATATGTCAACATGCTCTCATGTGAAACCTCTCAGACCTATGAGGCATGACTTCCCATCATTGGATAGAAATCTGAAAACAAATTTATCCCTGAAAAGAAATGAATAATAAAGTATTTAAATCAGCCAGGAATTGGTAGCAACAATTTTCTTAAATGGCCATATTTAAACAAAGACCACTTTCTTATTCTACACTGAAATTATTAAGAAGTCTCAATCTAACAGGAAACTGCAAAGTAATTGCTTCTAGCTGCAAGGTAAAATGGCTGCTACCATCATCTCCTAGAGTTTGAGGTCTTATTACCTCAATTTTATTATCTCTTTAAATCACTAAAAAGCAATGACAAAATAACATCAGTAGTTACAAGCTGCATTGTCCAGTAAGTAGCCACTCACTACATATTTACATTTAAGTTTAATTAAAATCATACTAGTCACATTTTAAGGGCTCAATACCACATTGTCTAGTAGCTACCATATTGGGCAGTGTAAGTAAATATTTCCTTCATTGCAGAAAGTTCAGTTGGATAGCACTCTTTAAAACATCATGTATACACATTTGCCTCATGTTTAGTCTTGAAAAACGTGCTCCACAAATTGCTAAATGTCACTTGTCTCAACCTGCACCTGTCCAATTTTACAAAGAATTTTAAGAAATCTCTAATTTGAGGTAAATAATTAGTGAGTGGCTGCCTTGTGAAACAGAAGAGCCACTTTCACAGTTTAAGGATTCCCAAATATCCTTTAGAAAAGATCTAATAATCCCTTTCAGACAATTGTTAGATACTCTCATCATTGTTTTTCTGAATTTCAATGAATTTAGGGAGTAAGCAGTAAACTTGTTTTCCTAGTAAATATTCAAAAGGACTTTTAACATTATTAAAATCTCTACAAATGAAAAACTAAAACATCATGCTCCATTCAATTATTACCATATCTCAATTATTTGAGTGTTAGGCCCCTTTCTCAATATGAAAACCACCTCTTAAACGATAATTCACTCTCTTTATTAAATGCAGAAACCCTTTCTTTCAATGAGGGAGTAAGTAGATTTTTATCAATCTAAAATGAGATGGTGGGGGGATTGGTGATTAGGAAGAATAATATTTTAATATAGGGACAATGGGAGGATAAGAAGGTAAATCAGACTTTCTGATCGTATAGGCAAAGCTGCTTATACATCACCCAAAGCAAGCCATTTCTCCCAAGACATGTGCAGAATCGTGGTCGCCAACCCACTGCTATGCCTCCTCCCACTAGAAAACTCACACAGCAACAAACTTATAAACAGTAGGTAATAGAATTGTTAACCCCCAGTCACTGTGAAAGAAGACATTTAAGTGCAAATAGCCACTATGAAGAGTGGCTTATGCTATCTACATCAAAGAATACGTGTCACATCAAAGATTAGAGAAAGGTCCTTACTCAGGCCCGCACACAGAGCAGTACAGGCTGGACAGTGCAGACACTTTCAGAGCAGCCCTGGCTCTTCAGCATTGCTCGACTAGCAATATACCTAACAATGAAACTGACATTTAAAGAATCTAATTTTAAAGATGAGACAATTTTGATCTTGACTTGAATGATTCGTTAATATTTCTTTGTTTGTTTGTTTTTACCAATTCAAGTGAGTATTTTCACTCTTGATAACCTTTGCATTTGTTTAGCAATTTAACTTTTCAGTAGGACTGTGAGGTATGGTGAAGTCGTGTACATCTAGACCAAAACCTCAGTCACTGACACTGACAGGTTTGATGATCTTGGGTAAACCCCTTAACCCCTCTGAAACTAAGCTTCCCCCTCTGGAAAAGTTGTGCTCTTTGACCTCAAATGACCTCTATGAGTAGTAAATGAAATTGCAAATGTTGAAAATGCACAATTCATACTAAAAACAAGTTCTTTTTTTTTTAAATTTTTGCACAATACTTCTAAGTTGCAGGTACTATTCTTCCTCCTTCAAGCAGTACTGTTTTTATCATTTATCATGTATGCAGCTCTTTCCAAGCCATTTACATACATTAGGTTCATTTATTATATACATTTTCAGATAAGGAATCTAAGGTAGAGTGAGATTAAATAACATGCCTGCACAGAACTTGCCCAACACAGAGATATATGTGTTGAAACTAGGAATTTGAACCTAACTTTCTAATCCCAAAGCAATAGCTTATATTATATCCCAATATAGATGAAAATACAGTATTTAGTTAAGCATTTGTGTAAGCAAAATTCCAGGAAAGTGATTATTTGTCCCCAGTAAGGTAGGAAGCATTTTGACAATTAACATTTACTTCTGGTTAGTCAAAGAAAGCTTCTCTAGAGGTTGAAGCCCTGTGTCTTCACAAGGTATATGTCTTATACTTATTTCTCCACCAGTGCACAGTGTCTTTCAGCCAAGTAATTAATTAACTCTTGTTAAGTGTTTCTTAAATTGACGTGAAACATTTTCCATTCCTTCTTCAGGGATGATTACTAAAACACATGGATACGTGTAGTGTCTTATTCTTCCAAAATATGAATTTTCTCTGAGGATTGTTTAGAAAATTAAATGTTAAATAATGAAGAATATACAGATATTCTTCATTATTTAGGTGTGTGTGTTTGTGTGTGTCTTCATTATTTAGGGGTCTGTGTGTGTGTGTGTGTGTATACACACACATATATACACATATACATATACAAAAACACACAGCACACAAATATACATTTCCATGATATGGGCATGCATTTTAATTTTTAACAAGTATTAGAGAAACACAGAATAACTTCCATTTTGGTTAATAGCACACTAATTTAAAATTTTTTTTGAAATTTCGATTTCTGATTTGTTTCCATATCAGAGCAGTTTCCTCCTTTTACTTCCTAAAAGAGTATTGGGTTGGTAGTAAATCAACAACAAAATTAAAATTTGTCGACTACCTGCCAGAACTCTCACTGCAACCTGAAGACTCAAAGGAAATGGAAAACTCAAGGTTAATAAGATTATCGCCTTTTTTTCTTTTTCTTCCTTTTTTTTTTTGGTACTGTGTATCTAAATCTGTGCTGCACTGTTTTTCTTCACTGAGCAGAAGATTGTAATCATTGTTAAAGTCTAAGGTTTTTGCTTCTCTGCACAAAAATGAAATCAGTGGTGTGTAGCTGAATGCATTCCAGATAGCAATAGCATATCATTAGCATATCAGTGACAGCAACAAAAAATACATGAAAACAAAAACACTGCATACAAATGGAGATGTGTAAGAGTTTTCTGTAAAAGAGAAGCTGTTTTCCTTGTTGCTTTTGGAATGGGTCTTTATAGTATGACAGAGCCAAAGCTTTCAAAACCTGAATCCTATGAAATAAAATAAGAAATTGAAACTGAGAAATCCAGATATCACCCCTATTAGGTCCCACTGTGTTCCAAAACATATCATACTCTCCAAGTGCTCCTAACTCCATCATCTAGTTGACCAACGCTAACATTTGTCTTCATAAAGCATTTTGTAAGTAACTCCCAGTGAAGCCTGCAGAGTTCTCTTTATAAACAAGCACATGGTACACAGTCCAGCCTATAAGGGATTTTTTTTTTTTTGTCTATCTTACTCCCCATCTCCCAATAAATTAAAACATAAGAAAATTATTATAACCTGATAGATTAGGACAGGCTAATACTGAAAAATATAGAAATATATGTCAATATAAATAATATTAATATACTATACTAAAATAAATATAATAAATGTGTATGTATATATTTTTATGTATGTATGTATGTATATATGTATGTATGTATTTCTCGTTCCCTAGTAGCAAAAGACACACATGTTCTTTGTCAACAGGGATCTGTCCTCCACATGGTCATTCACTTAACAATAATCTTTCCATCTTGTGGTACCCTTATCTCCTAGAATCTTATCATCATCTTCATCCAGTAGGTAGAAGGGGAAAGAGCATGGAGGAGCCCATAGGGAGATTTTATGGAGGTTTTTCTTGGAGATACCTCTCATATTCTATTAGTCAGAATGAAGTCAAATTTCCACATCTAATTGCAAGACAGGGTAGGAAATATAGTCTAGCTGTGTGTCCAGGAAGAAGAGGAAATAGATTTTGGTGAACAGCTAGTCATATCTATCTACTATGTCAGGATTATCTATATCTTGCCTTGCATAAATTATCACAATTGTCTTATAGCATTTTCTTCAGCATAAGAAGTTACATTTTTCTCAATGGAACACACTCAACTGAAAAATTAAATGTGACCCGTGCTCTTTGCTACTCCTTTAGAACCATAACAAGTCATTCTGCCCTTCTATGGTTTGATCTATATACTACCTTCTTTATAAAAATTTTGAATGTTAGATTTCGGAGGATTTTCAAATCTCATTTTATACAGGATTTCTCTCAGAAACATAATGACATTAAAGAAGAAACTTCAATCTTCCCTTGAAAAATATAAGACTCATCTATCTGTACTTCTGACGAATATGATCATGTCATATGAAAGCCATGAAAGAAAAACCTTTCTCCAAATGGCACACGTAGTTCATGACAAACCTTCAACCTAAAACTAAATACATATTTAAAAATTAGCAGTATTTTCTAGGTGTGAGCATGACCCATTTTAAACAGCACACAGAAGAAATTTTTATGAGTCAGAATGTTTTTGTGCTAGTACATTCTCCTTTAGTTAATTAGACTTTATTTCTGAACCTATGATGTGCACTCTAAAAATTCTAAACTATTCATGAAACATATTTGAAGAACAGATTGAGGTTTCATTACTTATATAACTCAGTCAAGATACCAAACTGACTAGATTGAAAATTTGCTGATACAGTAGCTTTCCTTCACCACTCTTCGAATTGTTGATACTCGAGTTTCTAATTTATGTGCAAATTGAATTTGCCTAATGCATATAGTAAGCTTTTTTCTTTCCTTTTTTTTTTTTTAGTAGTTCCCTATGTGGGGAACAGTGTGGTTTAAAGCACTCTTTCTGTATATTATAAAAAGATAATTGTACCAAATAGGTTTTTTTTTTATTTTCTTTGCTTTGCATGTTACTCTTCATACACCACACCCAGAGACTGGAGTGATTTCCTATCATGAACTAAATATTCATCAGGAAGCAAAGTCTCCTATGCCCTGACCAGATTTAAATGAGCTGAGAAAAAAATGCAGAACTGCTTTTGTAACACATGTTGAAAGCACAGAAGTCAAGATTTAAGGATTCTGTTTTCAATATTAGTTCTAATCTTCTCAGATGATTTGCCATTGTGTTCATTACATTTTTTTAAAGGAAAACATAATTCCTTCAGGGTGGGTTCACTTAATTTTATTAAACCGTCACTCTCTAATCGTCACTATCTGAAAAATTGGGAATCAAAGACAAATAAAATGGTTATTGTTCTAGAGGAATGCACAGTCTAGCAGATAAGATGGGCACATAAACAAATCACTGGTATACCAATGGTTATCAACCTTTCTAAACTTAGTTTAGGGATCTAGAAATACTTTTAAATACTATAGTCATATGGATATTTGAAAAGAATGAAAGACTCAAAACATGTCAGACATAATTTCCAAAGTGTCATTCATACTGAATAACAATTTTCTAGGACTCTAGGCAATATTTGATTCTTTCTGTATTTCGTAACTATAGCATTCTGTTGCTGTTTAAATAGACTGCCCTGACCATATTCTCTTACATATTCACTAGAAAAAGTTAGCACACATTCCAGTAAACATGGAAGTCTTTTATGGGACTGAGCCACCTACCTACCAGAAACATGTGCCTTGGATGGTGATGAACATGACAAATACATTTTCATTATGTTTGGGCCATTGTAAATTTGGGAGTCTGTTTGTTACCACTGCCTAACCTACTCCAACTAATACAACACACATAACCCTGTATCCCTACAGTTTTACTAGTTTATTCATCCTTGCTCAAGCAAGTACTAGGGAGTCATAGGACAGAGGTGAATATTTACAAAATACCCGATTGTTACGAGCCTACCTCATACTTCTTCCTCACACCTTTTTAACATAACCTCCTCGTTTACAGTCTTGTTCACTTGAAATCCCTGATCCTCTAGACAAATTGTTAGCCATGGTCCACTAACCAGTGTTCATGTATTCCTCCATCTTGCCCATGAATTCCTCCAGAGAAAAAGGATAACAAGAAGTACTGTTTTAACTCTGGACCTGAGAGGATTCCTTTGCCCGTGGTTCTTCAGGCAATCCTGTGTGAGGCTGTAATGTCACCAGTTGTCCACTCCGCACAGCACCATCTTTAAACCAGGCTGAGTTCTCCTTCTTCAGTGAACTTTTTGTAGGAAACCACCCAAGAGGTTATAGGATTTATTTGATGAAGGGGAGACAGTATAACATGAGTAGATATTATGCAATGAGTTCAAGCCATCTACTCTCTGAATTTACCTGTGCGTTGGAGTCCTGCTTGAGCTGCTGAAATAGAGCCATAGCCCAGGAGGATCAGCCAGTCTAGATGCAGGTTCATCATATCGGACCCAAATCATCCTGAAAATTATTTTTCCTGGAATAAACATTACCAAATAAGGTTTTTCTTTGACTACTCACAATTCTTCCGAACTCATCTCTGTTCTCCTGCTTATGGAATGTCATATTCTGTGCCAAATATATTTTACAATATTATTTTGACTAATAATTCATGTTATAGTAAAAGAAGTGAGGTAGTGGGCAGGTATTGATAGATTTCACTACATGTAACATGTACTTCATTGTCCAGCGCAGTTGGCCTTATAGAATGATAATATAGCCAGCTGGGGTAACATCTTGTGAAGTTGGCTATTCCTGCTACATAGTATTCTCAAATAAAATACAGAACACCCAGTTAAATTTGAATTTCAGATAACAAATAAGGTTTTTAGTATAAATATATGTCAAATGTTGCATGGGACATATGTTAAAAAAGTATTATTTGTTTATCTAAAATTCAAATTTAACTGGGGTGTCTGTATTATTATTTGCTAAATCTGGAAATCCTAGATCCATAAAATGAAATTTATATTCTGTGCTCTCAATAAATATGTGATGCCATTTCTCACATTACCAGTGTACACGAGCCCAATAACCAAGGGGTGGAATTAAGAGCAACACTGATTACACCAAATCAGTGCGCTAGAAATCAATTGGATTTCCATCTCTACAACCTTGTTGCTGCTAATTTAGAGGCCATAGCTACCAGTGAAGGAATATTTCCACCAGAATGCATAAAATGTTTACACTGAACTGAAAGCTGAGGCTCCTTATGCCAAGGAATCAACAGGTAAATAAATAAGTGGACTGCAATACTTCTTGGTACTCTGGTTATGTATTACTGTGTAACAAACCACCCCAAAATCAGTGACTTCAAGAAACACAAACATTTAATTTGTTCGAAATCTTTCATTGCTCAGGCTCGGCGGAGGCATTTTATCTCTGTTCCACTCAGAGTCAGCTACGCTCAAAGGTTGGGGGCTGGAATCAATTGAAAGCAAAATCACTCATATGTCTGGTGGTTCATGCTGGTTGTAGGTTGGTACCTCTGCTGGGTTTGGGATTGGAGCATCTACATGTGGCCTTCCCATGTTGTCAGTTGGCTTTCTCACAGCATGGTGGCAGGACTTCAAGAGGTCAAACATCCCAAGAAAGAAAACCAGGTAAAAACTGCATCGCCTTTTCTAACCTAGCTTTGAAAATCATGCAGGGTCAGTTCTGTCACATCCTATTTGTTAAGCTCAAGTTGCTATGTGGCCTAAACACAAAAGAAGAAGAATGAGACTCTCCCGTTTGAAAGAAAACTGTCAAAGAACTTGAGGGCATTTTTAAATGCCCAAAGTCTACTACTCTCTGTCCACAAATTCTTTCTATTCCAACTACAGGCAGAATACACTCACCCTCCTCAATACTCTTAGGAACTTTAATCATTATGACAGCCTGCTCAGATTTCAGGTCCACAACTTCATCATTTAAACCAGGTCCAGATGCAGATGAGGCTTCTAGATTGTCATTCTTTGCGTATAGCTCCTCCAATACAGGTCCTCTTAATCTGAAGACCGGTAAACTAAAGACAAGTTATCTGCTTGCCACACATCTAATATACCATGGAAAGAATGAAGCAGATAACTTCTATAAGCCTTCCTGTTCATAAAGGGGAAAATTTTGATAGTCAAGTTTCTAGTCCATAGCAATTCTGAATCCAGATAGGAACAAATTTCCACAACTTTGGTTAGGGCTCTGTCCTAATTGCTGGGAATGATTCTCCACCGCTATTGACTCCTCCGTCTGAACTTCCAGTTCACCCTCTGAATCATTGTGCTTTATCCATAACAAATTGCCAGTGTTTGTAGCTAAGTAGGTTCTCCAACCTATTTCCATTGTTGTTCAGAGGTCCAAAGGCCTCTTTTAATTTTGTATTGTTTCTGTCTCTTTTAGTCCAAGATGGTGATGTTTCTACCAAAACAATTTTCTTAAATGTTTTGTGACTTTCTTTGAGTCTTATTGGGTTAATTCCATTAGATAAAAGTCAGTTATAAATCTCAGGGAGATAAGCCCTTCTCTAAATTGGGCTTGCTATAAGGCTGTAGTGAGACAACACCTGTGAGATTCTTAGAAGCTCTATTTTTTTATTGGAATTGAATCTGTGAGGCATGCCTGTTATATTAATAGAGGGACTTTTGTCTGTTTGAGGTGCTGTATTAAATCTTTTTCAGGTTTTATCAAAGGGTTTTAAACTCATACCCTAGACTTAATCTTTAGACTACATCCCTGACATGAAGTGGGATTTCATATCTACCCAGAACATTTTTCTTTTTTTTAATTTACTACTGTTTGCCCTCTGGAAAAACTGGGAATTAGAAAAACAAACAAACAAACAAACAAAAACACTGTTTTTGTTTCTCAAATGAAGAAAATTCAGGATCTATAACATTTTTTTTCTTCAATTACCTCTCCTTCTGACATTTTATTACCTATATAGGCAAATAGAAGAAGCCAGGAAATACCTTCAATACTATGCTAAAAAATTATCCTTAGCTAAATCATCCATTTCGTCAAGTACGTTTTCTATTTTCCATACTACAACAGGTGACTGCTAAGCTTTCCATCACCACAGAGCAAGTACTGCCTTTTTTCCAGCTTGCAATAGAATGTCCCTCTCTTTCTGTTAAGCCTTCATCAATAGCCCTTTCATGAGCCATCAGTCTTCTGCTAACAATCTCTTCAAGGTGCTTAAACTTTCACTAACATTATCCTCTTTGTCCTTCCAGATCCCACTCATAACCCAATTCCAAAGCCAATGTCACATATTTTAAGTTTGTGTTGTAGCAGCAACGTACTTCCAAGTACCAAAGTATGGTCTCTAGTACTAAGTAATAAACCATCCCAAAACTTAGTAGTATCAAATACCTTTTATTTTCTCAGAAATCTGAAATTTGAGCAGAGCTTAGCTGGGATTTATGTCTCTGCACTACTCAGTATCAGTGTGGCTCAAAGACTGAGGGCTGAAATTCAGAAGGAAGTCACATCACCTGTTTTGATTTGTATGTCATTTTGAGGCAGGATAGGGAGCCTAGGAAATTGACAACTCCCTCCAGGATACATGAGGTGTCTCACTGGCTACACAAGTAAAAAGTGCCTGTATCTATCTCCTGCAGCTGGAGAACAAGAACCAGTTTTATCTAGCAAGGCTAATGCCCTTGACCACGACCTGACCTTTAGCTGATTATAATGTCATTTTAATACATTTACATTGCATTTACTATGACTCCCAGCATGCAACTGATGCCAAGAGAGTATGGGAGGAGCCAAATAAGGAAGAAAGAGCAGGAAATTGAGCATCCTACCTACTGAGAGGAAACTGACAAGCCACATCAGTGGGACTTCACCAAATATTACCCTCAGGAAATATAAATACCCCTGGTCAGGACTTCCTTGGAGTTTCTCTGAGATGTTTACTAATATTCTGATAAAGGAAATTAATGGATGTTTACAGCAATCTAATGGCAAAGACACTTCCAGAGTGAATAGTTAGGTAAAACCATTAAGTAAAGAATACAAACCACCTGATGTGTTAGCTGAAAGCAAAGGAAACATGAAGAGGAGCAATAAAGTTTTATTAGGTTGGTGCAAAGTAATTGTGGTTTAAAAGGTTAAAAATAATTGCAAAAACCACAACTACTTTTGCACCAACCTAATAAATACTAACTATGGCCCATGAATAGTTGTATAAGGTTTTTCCCTCATAAATACTTTTGTATGTATTTAAATTTTTTCTCTCTCTTCAGCTCTCCCTTTCCCATACTGTTTTATACAAGGTGTGTAGATGCTGGTTATGTTTCTACTGTAGTTTTTAAGTCACAGAATATTAAGGTGTAACTGTAATTGACCTAGAGAGTTAATATAATACTGATACACTCTTTTAGAAAATATCAAAACTATTGGTAAACCTCTAGCCACATTAAATAAATAAATAAATAATTACTAAGTACTATCATCAAATTACTAATACCACAAAGGAAAGAGAAACCATCACTACTAATACCATGGACATTGAAAGGATAATAAAGGAATATTATGAACAAACTATGCCCATAAAATTTATAACTTAGGTGATGGACAAATTCCTTAAAAAACACAATTTATCAAAACTCAAATAAGCATTAAATAAATAACCTGAGTAAACCTATATTTATTAATAAAATTGAACTAACAAGTAATAGCTTTCCAAAAGAGAAAGCACCAAGCCCAGATGGTTTCATATGTGAATTCTACCAGACATTTAAAGAAGAAATAATGCCAATTCTCTACAATCTCTTCCAGAAAATAGAAGCACAGGGAACATTTTCTAACCCATTTTATGAGGACAGCATTACAGAAATATCAAAACCAGACAAATACAATATAAGAAAAATTACTGACCAGTATCTCTTGTGAGCATAGATGCAAAAATCCTTAAAAAAAAAAATTGGATATCTGGTCAAGATGGCAGAGAAGGTAAATGCTGTGCTCACCTCCTCTCAGGACCACATCAATTACAACTCAACCACAGAACAACCATTACTGAAAATCACCTGAATTCTACCAGAACAGAAGCCCGACAACTACAAACATTCAGAAGAAGCCACCGTGAGACTGGTGGGAGGGCAGAGATGAGGAACAGGCGTCCCATACCCATGAGTGACCATTAAAATTTGGGAGGGATATCTCAGCTGCAGAGGCTCCACCTTGAGGAGCAAGAGGTCCCAGCCCCTCCCCAACCCAGGCTTTCAGTGTCATGGAGAGAAGTCCCCACAACTTCTGGTTGTAAAAACCAGCAGATTGTGTGGCTGAGACAAGGGTGGCAGCACTCCCAGGCACTCCTATTAAAAGGCCCGCGCATAGACTTACTTGTTGATAGGCTCACTCGCTCTGAGCACTGGGACAGCAGCTCAAAGGGCGCCAGGAACATACGGGGAGGAACTGAATTGTGGAGCTTCAGAGTGAGGACTGGAGGAGGAGCTTTCTCCCAGATGGAGGAAATGGTTTCATTATTTCTTAAATGAGCCCGCCCCCTCCCTGCAGAGGCACGCAGATGCTAATCTGAGTCTCCACCCATGGCTATCAACTTTCATCTGCCCTGCCCTAGTGATACCCTGAGACAAGACCCCACAAAACTTTCAGGCCACTTCCCAAGCCACTTCCAGTAGCATTTCCATTTAGAAATGCCTTGGCTCATGCTGCAGACTTTCTTAAAATCTCTCAGAGGTTCATAGCACCTGGCTTCAGCATGTCTTGTACCTCTGGCTGAGCAGCCCTAATCCCAGAACTAGCAACAGCTGTCCTCAGTTTGCAGATTAGCCTCTCAAGGCACCTCCAATCATAGTGCGGGAGGCAGCCATCTGTGGATTGCTTTGTGGTTCATGACAGGTGGCCCCGGGCAGAGCACAGACTGCAACTGAACTTCGTCTGCAGCAGGTTCCCTCCCATGAGGCCCCAGTGCTGGCAGGCACAGTGGCCAGATTTGGACTGGGCTGGACCATCACCCAGTTGCCTCTAAGGATGACACACCCAAAGGGCAGACTGGGCAGGCAACAGAGCCTTGTTAAAGAGAACCCTGCTCTGTAGGGTCATCCCCTGCACAATAGCTCCTCCCCTGTAGTCACAGCCAGTCCTCACAACCAATCATCTGAGGGTCAATCCCTGCCATTGACATGCAAACAGCAATCAAGTCTCAACTATAACAGGAGAGCACACACAACCCACACAAGGGACACACCTGGAGCACCTGGCTTTAAAAAAAAAAAGATCAAAAATAGGAATAATAAAATAGCAATAACTACATATATATCAAGAATTACTTTCAATGTAAATGGATCAAATGCTCCTATCAAAAGATTGTGTGGATGAATGGATAAAAAAACAAGACCCTTATATATGTTGCCTATAAGAGATTCACTTCAGATCAAAAGACACACACAGACTGAAAGTAAAGGGATGGGAAAAAATATTTCATGAAAGTGGAAACAAACAAACAAAAAAGCTATGGTAGCTATACTTATGGCAGACCAAACAGACTTTAAAACAAAGGCTATAAGAAGAGACAAAGAAGAACCCAGTAATCCCACTTTTGGGTATTTATCCTAAGAAACCCAAAATGCTACTTCGAGTGGAAATGTACATCCATATGTTCATTGCAGCATTGTTTACAATGGCCAAGATGAGGAGGCAGACTGGGTGTCTGTCAATGGAAGAATGGATAAAGAGGAGGTGGTACATATGCACAATGGAATATTGCTCAACCATGGAAGGGAATGAGTTCTTGCCATGTTTGGTGGCATGCTTAGACCTGGAGGGTATTGTGCTGAGTGAAGTATGTCACACAGCAAAAACAGACACAATGTGATTTTGCTTATATTTGGAATCTAATGAACAAAACAAACAAACAAACAAAACAGAAATAAACTCATAGATATAGAGAACATTTTGATGGTTGCCAGATGGGGCAGAGGTTGGGAATGAGTGAAAAAGGAGACAGGATTAAGAAGTACAAAGCAGTTATGGGTGTAGGGTATAGCATAAGAAATATAGTCAGTAATATTGTAAAAACTACATATGGTGTCAGCTGGGTACTAGATTTATTGGGGTGATAGATGGGAGGTAACTGAGGGACAAAGTGAAAAAGGGGAAGGCATTAAGAAGTACAAATTGGTAGTTACAAAATAGTCATGGGGATATAAAGTAAAGCATAGGGAATACAGTTAATAATATGGTAATAACTATGTATAGTACAAGGTGGGTACTAGACTAGTCATGGGGATCACTTCTTAAATTATATAATGTCTAACCACTATGCTGTACACCTGAAATTAATATAAAACAATACTGAATGTCAACTTTAATTGAAAATTTAAAAAGGGGCAGAAGAGTGAAGGGGAATAAGTTGTTCAAATTTCCAGGTATAAAACAAATAAGTCATGGGCATGTAATGTACAGCATAAGGAATATAATCAATAATATTGTGATAGCATGGTATGGTGTCAGATTGTTGCTGGACTTGTGGTGATCACTTCTTTAGGTATATTATTGTGTATACCTGAAACTAATATAATATTGTATGTTAGCTATATTTTAATGAAAATCTTTTTTAAAAAAACTGAATCCAACAATATATAAAAATAATTAGACACCACATCCAAGTGGGATTAATTTCAAGTGTGCAAAGCTGCTTTAACACTCAATTGATGTAATCCATCAAAGAAAAATTATATGATTAAATCAATAGATGCAGAAAAGGCATTTGGAAAAATCCAACATCCATTCATGATCAAATCTCTCAGGTAACTAGAAATAGAGGGGTAATTTCTCAACTTGATAAAGAACATCTATCAAAAAGTCTGCAGCTAACATTATATTCAATTGTGAGAAACTAAATGCCTTCTTCCTAAGATCAAGAATAAGACAACAAGATGCCTTCTCACCATTTCTCTTCAAGATCATACTGGAAGTCCTTGCTAATGCAGTAAGACAAGAAAAGGAAATAAAAGGAATACAAATTGAGATGGAAGAAGTAAAACCATTTTGTTTGCAGATGATATAATCATCTCTGTAGGAAATCTCAAAGACTGGACAAAAATACTCTTGGAACTAATAAGCAAATTGTTGCAAAGTTTCAGAATACAAAATTAGCAATATAAAAATCAATTACTTTACTATATGCCAGCAATGAACAATTGTAATTTGAAATTAAAACACAACAGTATTACATTAGCACCCCCCAAAAAATGATATACAAAAAATGAAATTTAACTAAATATGTACCAAATCTATATGAGAAAAATTACAAACCTCTGATAAAAGAAATCAGAGAAGATCTAAGTAAATGGAGAGATATTCCATATTCAAGAATAGGAAGACTCAAATTTATTAAATGTCATTTATTCCCAATTCAATCTATAGATTCAATACAATAACAATAAAAATCCCATACAACTATTTTTTTAGATATTGACAAATTCTAAAGTTTACATAGAAAGGCAAAAGACTCAAAATGGTCAACATAAGACTCAGGAAAAGATAAAGTAGGATTATTGACACTAACCAACTTGGACTTACTATAAAGCTTCAGTGACCAAAACAGTGTAGTATTGGTGAAAAAATAGACAAATAGATTAATGAAACAGAATAGAAAGCCCAGAAATAGACCCACAAATACTGTCTATTATCTTTTGGCAAAGGAGCAAAGGCATTTCAATGGAGAAAAGATAGTCTTTTCAGCAAACAGTGCTGGAAAAACTGGACATCCATATGCAAAAAAATTAATCTAGACACAGACTTTACACCTCTCACAAACATTAACTCGAAGTAGATCATAGAACTAAGTGTAAAATGTTAAAGTATAAAATGTCTAAAAGATAACAGAGGAGATAATCTAGGTTTGGCAATGACATTTTAGATACAACAACAAAAGCACAAAGCATGAAAGAAAAAAATCAATAAATTGGACTTTATTAAAGTTTTAAAACTTCTGAGCTGCCAAAGTTCCTGTTTAGAGAATTAAAAGACCAGCCCCCTGAGAAAAAAAAAAATCTTTGCAAAACATTTAGCTGATAAAGGACTTACTAGCAAACTACAAAAATAATCCTTAATACTCAAAAATGCAAAAACAATTTTTAAAATGGACAAAAGATCTGAACAGACACCTTAACCAAAGAAAATATACAGGCGACAAATAAGCATATGAAAATATGCTAAACATTGTATGTCATTAAGGAACTGTAAATTAAAACAATAATACCACTACACATGCTTTAAAATGTACCCAGGATTTGTTTAATCAGCTATAGTAGGACAAGCAGACACAAAAATGACTATAATGAAGAAGTTTCTATACTAACAGACTGCTAGAAACAGGAGGCACAGCACACCACACAGGACCATATGGGGAATATCAGGGCCAGTCAGGAGGCAGAGAGAACAAGGGAAAACATGGGCAATAGTCTTTATTGTCGTTTTCACAGGAAGAAATGGATGAGGAAAGGTAAGTAGGTTTAGGATTGGATAGTTTGAATAATTTAAGCATGTTCTGGTTCCTAGTCCTGGATTGATTAGGGCAGGAGAACACTGACATGACACATGGGAATTCCATAAAGGAGGTGGTGGGGGACAGCGGCGGGTGGGGGGTAGGGGGCAGGATTACTGGTTTGGGGTTGATTGGTTTGCATTTGAAAGGCAGGGTCACAAGGAAGTCATTTGCTATTTCTTGAAATTAGCTAGTCCTAGAAGGAGCAGTCTCTTACCATCAGCAAGGCCCCAAGATGTCAAAGCATCATAAAGTATAGAAAATAAGAAACATGATTAATATATGACACCTATCAGAATGGCTAAAACCCAAAACACTGAAATCAAATGCTGAAGAGGATGTAGAGCAACAGGAAAAATGATTTCTCAATCATTTTTCGTGGGAATGCAAAATGGTACAGCTACTTTGGAAGACAGTTGGCAGTTTTTGCAAAACTAAACATAAGTTTACCATACGAACCAGAAATTGCACTCTAAGGTATGAGTTGAAAATTTAGAACCATGCAAAACCTAATACATTAATGTTCATAGCAAAGATATTCAACGTTGCCAAAAATTGGAAGTAACTAACATGTCCTTCAATGGGTAAACAAATGGATAAACAAAATATGATACATTCATTAAATAGAATATCATTCAGTGATAAAAAAGAAATGAGCTCTCAAGTCACAAAAAGACATAGATGAACCTTAAATTCATATTGCTAAGTGAAAGAAGCTAATCTGAAAAAGAAAGCACATTGTATGATTCCAACAATATGATATTCTGCAAAAGGCAAAATATAGAGACAGTAAAAAATCAGTGGTTGCCAAGGATTCAGGGTTAGAAAGGCGGGGAGGGATAAATAGGTGGAGCACATGGCATTTTTAGGACAGTGAAACTATTCTGTATGATACTATAATGGTGGATTCCTTATATTAGGCATTTTTCAAAACCATAGAATGTACAGCAAAATCAGTGAACCCTAATGGAAATTATAGACGTTAGTTTGTTTCAATATTGGTTCACCTATTGTTAACAAATGTATCACAATAAAACAAGATATTAATAATTTCTTGGGGAAACTGTTGGCAGAGATGGGGGTATATAAGAACTCTGCATTTTCCGTTGCTGTTGTCCATAAACTTAGAACTGCTCAAAAAATTAGCCTTAAAAAAGTGAAAGCCAAGTACAACCGAAGATATTTGCATCTCAGGTAACTGACAAAAGATTAACATCCAAAATGTTTAGAAAACCATAACAGATTAATGACAATGAAGAAACATTTTTTAAAAAGAAAGGAGGGGAGATGAACAGGAAATTCATGGAAAAGAAACCAAAATGGCCGATCTACCTATTGAAGTACCGATTGCAGTACTAAAAGCAACAATAAAATTGACATAATTCTCATTGATCAAAATTTAAAAGTTGGACAATTTCAGGAGGTAGAAAGACTGTAGAGCATAAGAAACTCTCAGACACTGCTCTTAGTGTGTAGATTGAAACATTTGCTCTGACAAGACCTGGTTGGTTAAAATTTGTTCATACATTCAACAACCGAACTGCTGAAATACATGTGAGAGAAACTCTGACACATGCACAAAATGAGATATGGACAAAAATATTCATCATAACATAGTTGGTAATAATGAAAATATGTTAATAATTTAAGAAAAGAATGGATAGTGAAATGTACGCAATGAAATAATACATAGTATTTAATATGAATAACCTTGAGCTATGTATATCAACAATAAATCTCCAAAAGAAAAAAATACTGAGTGAAAAGAGCAGAATTATATGTAAAGAGTGGTTATTTGAAAACATGTAAAGTTTTTATTTAGTATACCTACATATGTTGTAATAGAATAGAAACATAAATGGAAATAATAAACACCAAGTTTTGGGGCAGTGATTACCTCTAGAAAAAAAGAGAAAAGGAAACTGTTATCCAAGGAGCTTCCACTGTATCTGTAAAGCTTTACTTCTTTAAATAATTCTGTAGCAAACACTGCTAAAATGTCGAGAATACACTTAAAGTTGGGTGGGGGTGCATAACTATTTGTTGTCCTTGTTGCCGTACTCTTCCATATATTTGAAGAACTTTAATTCGTAAAACAATGTGTATATCATAAGCCAGCTCTATAGTGTTCATACTGAAGATGAGAAAGAGAAACTGAGTGAAAGATGTCGGTTGGGACAGTGACCTCTTAAGCATTACCCTCATCATAATATAATGAGGCCAGTGGGCTCTGCTCAGGAGACAGTGATGAGACTTAGCTGTCATAAACAGAGAGGAAAGACAATGATGTCTAAAATTAGCAACAGTGACAAGGTCAGAAGCCCTAATACCCTAACAATTCCTAGCAAGGAAAGCTGTCCCAAGTTGCCACTTGTGATGGTCTGATGGGGATAGGCGGAGTCCCTCTATCAGGACGTCCCTTGTTGTCAGAAAACACTATCAGCTGAGCTGTCATTATTACCAAAGCCTAAAAGGAGAGGGAAAGCTTTGTTTCTCTCTTTGCCCACCCTTCCAACATTGTCTGATGTACCTATTCAGTTGTTAAATAAACCTGCTGTGTTGCACAGCTGCACTGTGCTGATATGAAAGTGTGTTGACAGTGCTGTCTATAATTACCAGAGGGAGTGTGGAGGTTGTGTGATGTGAAAAGTTTATGTCTATACAGACTGACTGGAGAAGCAAATGAAATAAGCACTCAGCAGAGTGGAGGATATAGAGATTGTGGATCTTGCGGAGATTTAGGGTTGGGCTGGCTTTTCTCCAAAGATGTAACCCATTCATGTCTAAATGGGAAGAAAGAAATGAAAGAGAAGAGAGGTAAATATGAGAATCTTCTTTCCTTTATCTCTTTCTTTCCTTATTTCAGTAAATGGAGACCAAATTGAACCAAAAAGTAAGAACAACACAAAATGAGTTGCAATAGCAGATTTCTGAAATGGCCAACATGAAAAACAAATAGAGAGGCCTCCTGGAAATGTAGTAAGATGGTAGTCTGGAAAACTGAACTTGAGACAGCTCTGATACATTTACCACTTCTATGTAATTCAGTCGTCTCATCTATAAAATGAGGGCTTGGGGCTAAATCAGAGTTTCTCAAATGTAGTCCTTAGGCCACCTGCTTTGGAATCATGCAGAGTACTCCAGACAAGTGCGGTTTCCTTGATGGATCACAGTGACAGAGCTACAGGATTAGCATGCATTGGCCGGGCTGACAAGATCCATTTTTTTTTCAATTTTATTGGGGAATATTGGGGAACAGTGTGTTTCTCCAGAGCCCATCAGTTCCAAGTTGTTGTCCTTCAATCTAGTTGTGGAGGGCGCAGCTCAGCTCCAAGTCCAGTCGCAGTTTTCAATCTAAGTTGCAGGGAGCACAGCCCACCATCCCATGCGGGAATTGAACCAGCAACCTTATTGTTGAGAGCTTGCGCTCTAACCAACTGAGCCATCCAACCGTCCTCTATTTTATTTTTAATTAAAGTTTATTGGAGTGACAATGGTTAGTAAAGTTACATAGATTTCAGGTGTACAATTCTGTAATACATCATCTATATATCACACTGTGTGTTCACCACGCAGAATCAGTTCTCCTTCCATCACCATGGTGAACAAGATCCATTTTTACAACTTCTCCAGGAATTTGTATACACCACGTGGATACAGTATTGAGTATACTCAGTCTTAAATGCCTCTTCCTGTGCTAATCTTTGATGATTGAATATGATTCCATTTGATTATGTCTCTAGATTGTATGACATTTTCTGTGTTCTCTAAGAATAAACTGCTTGAGTTCTTACATTTTTGGTGTAGTTTTCTAAATAATGCAATGTATGATCTTCCTTTTGGATAAAATTGTCCATAGTTCCTAGTAAAAACAGCCCTCTCTAGAAATTTCTGTTGATGATGTTGATAAAGGTAATAACAGAATGGATATTTACTTCCCTCTGAAGCATGATCTTTAATTTCGTACGATGTAACAAAATGGTATATTTAGAAAAGCTATTTAGAAAGGGAAGGTATGATCTTTTACAGGACATGCCCAGGATTAGCATCTGTAATTACTGCTTTCTGTACTCATCTGCAATATGAGTTGATTCTAGTTGATAATTCACTGTGGTGATTATAGTTCGATTTCTATAAATTTGTTTCAACTCCTTTTCTTTCATCAAATATGTGCTATATCTTCTAAATGCCAGCAGTTTCATTTTATGCATGGGATACTAAGATTTTTAAAATTTTTTTGTTTTATATGTGGGATTCCAAGATTAAAATCAATTGCTCTCCTCCAAGAACTCACAAGTTGGTGGTAAACAGACAATATACTCTACCATATCATTGTAGGAGTATTAGAATTGTGATGCATAAAATGATTTAACCCCACAGAAAAGGAATCAACTTGCTCTCCTTTGGGGATGTTAAGGAATGTTTTACAAAAGAGGTGAGATTGGATCTGGATCTTAAAAGTTGTGTTATGCTAGAGAAGGATGGTGAGTACAGAAGACCAGGAGAGATGTGAAGAAAATTCCAGGAAGAGGGGAAGTCTGAGCAAAAGCATAAAAGTTTAAAATGGTACCATCTGTTTAGGAAATGATATACCGTTCTTTGTTTTAGAGAGAAAGATGGAACATGGGTTTGCAAAACAAATTCGGGCTCAACTTGGGAAGGTCTTGAATGCCATGTTAAAACTTAAGATTATTTTCAATTCATTTTGATGGCATGCTTCAGTCTACATTTGAAAACTGTCTGTAGAATAAATATGAAAAGCAGAGAACAAGGTAGAACTCTGTAGCTAATCGTCTGGTCAGGAGACTGGTATAGTGTAGTCATCTAAGTGAGCACCTGAATTTGTAAAGAAGCAATAGCGATGGAAAGAAGGGAATAGATTGGAGAGTTGCTTCAGCAGCAGAATTCAAAGGGGTTAGTTTATGATCAGCTGTGTGGAAAGAAATGGTTTGGAGGAAACGTCCAAGATCTGTCTGTGGTTTCTGGATTTGGTGGCTGAGAAATTGGAGGTCCAGTGAGTAGAGATAGATCAGCAAAGGAACTGGGGTGAACAAGCTTGATTTTTGACATGTGGAGTTTGAAGTGCCGGCACTAATCCAGAGATTTTAAGCTCATGATAATGTGGGCCAGGACATACAGATTTGGAAGACATCAGCAACAAAGTTCAATAGATGAAATTACTGGAGTACATAAAACTGGCTAGTGGGAAGTTAGAATGAGAGTATAAGAGATTTGAGAATGAAAACTGGAGAACATCTGCATTTAGTTCCTATTGCATGCTGGTAGACTTCATGATAGATTACCTATAATAGAGTGAGACAGGAGAATGCATATATCTAGTTAACATGACAAAAGAAAGTGCTAAAGTTATATAAAGACACAGAATTGCTTAAATTATCAATGCTTAAAATAGCAATTGATTACTTTATAACTTCTCTTTCTTCATATTGGACCACACCAGATGTTTAACATGCTAATGAGAGAGTTTATTAAAAGTATGTAAAGTGCATTTAATGAAGGGCATTGACATTATTAAATTCAAAGAAAGAGAAGCAGGTGACAGTTAGGTTGCACAAAATGTAAAAATAGGCATGCCATTACTTTTTTTTTTTGGACGACTAATTAAATCTTTTATAAGTTTAGACAACTTGAAGTTAAGAATTATTTATAATACGGGTGGCCAGTTAGCTCAGTTGGTTAGAGCATGGTGCTAATAACACCAAGGTTGATGGTTCGATCCCCACATAGGCCAGTGAGCTGTGCCCTCCTTCAAAAAAAAATAATTATTCATGATATGTTGAAATAAAAATTATATAAAGAGGAAAATACCAAGAAATAAATGGAGTGAACAAGTTATGTTCTAATTTTCTTTCAAAATCTCTTTTATTTCATGATTTTACTCCTAAAATTGATTGAGTAGAAGAATAGAGAATAAACTTAATTCATAACAATATACAGTTTTTTGCTAGATAATTATCTTAGCAATTCAGAGAATGAGAATCTGGCTCATTATTTTAATTAATTATTATTTTAATGAATTTTTATTGAGTGTTTACCATATGCCAGACACTATTCTAGGTGCTGGGATACACCAGTGAGTAAAACAGACAAAAATTCTTGCCTTTGTAAAGTTTATTGAGTAAATCACTAACTCATAGTTGATTCACAACTGCTAGAGTGAAGAGGGAAAAAAAGGCAAGGACAAGAAATAGGAAGTGTATGGGATGAGCAGTGGTTGAAATTGTAAAAAGGAAACCCTCATTGAGAAAGTAACATTTGAGCCATGGCTTCATGGGGGGGTATGGAGAAAGCCATGTAAACACTGGAGGGAGGAGTGGTTCCAGGCAGAGACTATAGCAAGTACAAAGCCAAGGGTAGGAGCATGCTTGCTATACTGGGAGAACAAACAGGAGTCCTGACCATCTAGACTGGACTAGAGCACCCAGAGGAAGTGAGGCAAGGCAGAGGTGAGAGGCAGTGTTGCCCAGATCATGCAGAAATCTGTAGGCCATTGTGCGGACTCTGGCTTTTCTTCTGAGTGAGATGATAAAGGAGGTTTTCAAGTAGAGTTGGAAAAATTCTAATGTTACAGTGGAATAAGGTACTGGCATACTTTCTATGGTTAGCTTTCTTATAGAAAATAAATGTCTTACAGATAATGAATGTCTTGTATGTACGTATTAATAGTAGGCAGAATTCTTCAAGATTCCCATCCCCTGGTTACCTAGTACTAATGTAGGTGCTATTATTAAAGGACTTTGCAGATAGAATTAAGTCTACTGTGTTTCCCCAAAAATAAGACCTACTCCAAAAATAAGCCCCAGTTAAGATCATTCGCCAGATGGACGCATTTAGTATAACAATGTTCCAGAAGCAGACAACATGACTGTATTTGAATAAATGTGGATCGTTGTACATGAAAAAGTAAGACATCCCCTGAAAATACACCCAAATGCATCTTTTGGAGCAAACATTAATATAAGACCCGGTCTTATTTTCGGGGAACACAGTACTATCAGCTGACCTAAGATTATCTGGCATAATCTGTGTGGGTCCACTGTAACATTGTGAGCCCTTAAAAGCAGAGAAGGGAGATAGAAGAGTCAGAGGGAGAGATCAGAGAGATTCGAAGCAAGAGAAGGGCTAAGCCTGTTATTGGTGGCTCTGAAGGTGGTAAAAGGGGGTCGTGCAGGCACCTTCTAGAGGCTGAGAACAATCCCAGGCCAGTAGCCATATAGGAAACAGGGACCTCTTTCCATAGCTGCAACCACATGGAACTGAATTCGGCCAACAACCTGAATGAACTTGGAAGTGGATCCCCCCCAGAGCCTTCAGAAATGAATGGAGCCCTGGCACCTTGATTCCAGCTTGTGAAAAGAAAACTGCAAAAGAGAACCAGCTGAAACTTACTTTATCCAGACTTCTGAACTACAAAACTGTGACATATTACATGGATGTTGTTCTCAGCTGCTAACTTTAGCTAGCTTTATAATACTTTGTTATGGCAGCAATCCTAAACTACAACACATGTGAAACATAAAACATCTAACATTTCATTGAGAACGTCTGTGACTTATTCTTCTAAGAGATTGCTCTGTATTCTTCTGTATGTGACAGTCCTAGTTCAGACGTGACTCAGTGTAAAAGAATGAATTAATGAAGTAGAGAAGGAATCATGTGTTGCTTCAGTGGATAAAGAAATTAAAATGATTTATTTTGGGAATCTTGCCTATTGTATCATTTTTATATACTTTATTTTCTAGTGAATTCACAAAGCTTAGAATTATTAGGAAAAATTAAAATATATCAGGGGCTGGAGACTAAATAAATAAATATGACATTTGCAATATCCTTTTTCATAACTGTATGTTAACAAGAGAAACATCAGAAGTTGTTTTTGAACTAGTTAAGACGAAGAAAGTAATGAAATAAAATGTTACCATAAAATTCATATTACCATAAGGAATCTCAAAGTTCTGCAGAATTATAGGTACGAGGATAAACTATTGTTCCAGCAAACTGTCCCTAGCTTTGGTCTCATGTATTGGATATCATCACATTTACCATGGAATGAAAAGCAGACGTGTCTCATGGCGAGCTTTTTTAAAAATTCAACATAAGAGACAATTGGTCACAGGCTCCCAAGCTCCTTAAAATGTGAAATATTCTTATATACGTCCTGTCTTGCATAACACGCAGTGCTGGCTCCCATCTGAGCATCTCGAGTATGGTGTTTCTCTTGTTAGGAGATTTTTCTTTCAGGTGCATTGTATACACTTCTGTTAAACCCAAATCACTGACGTCAAAACACAGATTCTGCATTTGCCTGTAAGACATCCTGGCCATTTTAAAGACTATCAAAAAAAAAAAAAGAAAGAAAGAAAAAGATAGTGAAAGCTGCCCCCACAAGTTCTAGTCTTTAGTGAAGATGATGAAACACACTCAGAAATAAATAGCTTCATTCAAACTGAAGCTTAAGAACACCAGATTGATCCACTGGTTTCAAACGGGTTTTCAATAGCAGCCGACAGAGGCATCCTGCGGAGCTCAAAAGATGGTCTTGTCTTATTTGAAAGTGGGCCTTTCAAATACAGCCGTCATTCAGAACACTTCAGAAAATGCTTCTCCTTCTCCCTGTATATTTGACTTCATCCCTTTATCTTCCCCTTGAAAATTTTCCTATAGATCAACTCAGAAAAAGGAAGGGAAAATTCAGAGCCCAATAGTAGTCTATAAATATAAATTTTTATATATCTCAGACAATCATTTCTTACCTAACTAAACATACTAAAAACATACGTATCTCCTTTCCAGATACCCAAACCATCAAAGATTGTAAGCTTAAGTTTTTAAAATATATTTCTATTTTGGATATTTTGAATTTAATTAGAACTATAGAGATTTAACACCGATGACCACGTTCTCACTTGAGGCAAGGGGTATATTAGAAAGGAAATATCGTATTTTGCTATTCTAAAACTGTTTCAATTGTCCATGTTTTCATTCCATTATAAATAATTTAATAGACTTCTACTGAATATCTACTATCGTGTACCAGGTTCAGTACCTGGCACTGGGGACACATAGATTAATAGGATGTAGTCACCACCTATGAAAACTTTATAATCTCATCAACCAATTGCACACACACACCAACTAATGAACAGATGCTAACTGAAAGTTACTTCTACAATTAAGATGATTCAAGTTTATCTCAGTTGGAGAATGGGAAATTTCTCAATAAATTATGACCTGATCCTTTTACCTACTCTCAAGTGGATTTCTATCATCTATTATTTATTAATTGCTCTTTGAGTCTGAACTAAATCAATACGTTTTGTGCTGTTTTCTTCAAGGCAATCATGTTTCTTGGAACTGAAATGTACTACTGGACGCATATTGTTATCCTTAAACGATCTCTGTAAATAGTATAAAAATGAGACACCGTTTCTATCAGGGTTGAAATAGGTGCCAATAGAGGCAAGGAGGTCAAGCAGGGGAGATAACAAGGTACCCCAGTGTCCCATAATGTCCAACCATCTGTGCCAAGAAAATGTTACAGAATTGTGCCTAGAAACAATAATAGTACCCTCTGTAAGTTGTTTAAGTTCTCTAATGGTGATTCAGAGAAGCCATCTTTAAGTGTGATGACATTAAATACAAACTTACTGCACATCTGTCACTTTTCTTTGAGAATCTGAGGCCTTTTCTTTTAGAATGGGCAATCCGAAATGAATAAATGAATGAATGGAAGCAGCAGCAGAGGGGCAGGGAAGAAAAATGAGGATCCCCTCCTTTGACAACCTCGCAGCTAAAAGCAGAGGGAAATGAAGTATTAGTCCCCCTCTGAGAATGAGATATCTTGTTGCAGAGAAGATGCAAAGTAATAACTTTAGTACTTCTAATCTCTTTCCAGAAAATCTTGAAAATCATTAGAATAGCCCCTCTTTCTCAGTGACAAACTTTCCAAAGTATGGTGCTATTCGATTCAGGAATTTGCATAATTATACCTTGCTGTGTTTTGCCATAACCTAATAAAGTACTTTATTTCAATAAAACAGCAACTAGACCATACATGATTGTTAGGCTCAATATCAATTGTCCCTCATTAATGTTGCAGAGAAGCGATTAGCATTTTGAGGCAAACAAGGTGTACTTCGTTAGTAGGACTTGACCCTGCTGTCACTA
The DNA here is from genome assembly GCF_004115265.2 of Rhinolophus ferrumequinum. Classification (NCBI taxonomy): domain Eukaryota; kingdom Metazoa; phylum Chordata; class Mammalia; order Chiroptera; family Rhinolophidae; genus Rhinolophus; species Rhinolophus ferrumequinum. The sequence goes on from NC_046291.1 coordinate 64,959,637, forward strand.
AATTATATCTATGATTAATGATCTTCTCCAGTTTAAATTTGGAATCACAACAAAGAGATTATAAGTGAAAAATGAGAGAGGGATCAAGAAATGTGGGAAAGATAAACCTTAAGACTTGAATCATACAAGCCATTGTTCAATATTGAAATCGGCTCATAGTGCAATTGACCTCAAGGTTGATGTTCAAATTCCAAGGTGGTTGTTTTCAACCCTGTCTACACATAAAAATCATCTGCGGAGCTTTTTAGAAACCCCAGTGTTCAGGTCCCACCTCAGACTAATTAAATTCTCTGGAGGTGCGACCTGGGCTCTATGAGCTTTTCAAAGAATAAATGCCATAATAGCCACATTTAAAAAATGAAATCGGAGTCAGGAAAAGAAAAAAAAAAAAAAAAAAAAAAAACAGAAAATCAGAGATCTATGTTTAAACACACTATGATAAAGATTCTGGTTTCAGTTTTCTAGATTATACTGATAGAATGAAAATCATGTTTCAGTGACATACTAGTTAGTTCAGAGCTAAATAGATAATTTTGTGTGTTAGTTTCTAGGTATTTATTTCAACACTAGACGTATATCACCTTAGTCTATGAAGTATAGTTCTATTTCAATTTATCATAATTAGAGCCAAATTTGAGGAGTCGAAACCTACAAAGACATAGAGAACTATTTTAGAACTATCTGCAAAAAGGTTGTTTCCTGTGGGCATGTACATACCGTGTTTCCCAGAAAATAAGACCTAACCAGAAAATAAGCCCTGGCATGATTTTTCAGGATGACATCCCCGAACATAAGCCCTAATGCGTCTTTTGGAGCAAAACTTAATGTAAGACCTGGTCTTATTTTTGGGGAAACACAGTATATGTAGACTCACACCTACTATACTGTGATTTCCTTTTCATTAAGTCTAATGTAGGAGCTATTCAACATGATGACAATAGATTTGGTATCAGAAACAGTGAAAAAACAACTATTATAGTCCAACATTATCTACAAAGATATTTTAGGGTGTATCAGAATAAAAGATAAAATAGTATTACATTGAAACCATCACAAGTTCTAAACATTGAAAAGATTTTGGTGTACCTCCAAAAGCAAATCAAAGCAAACACAGTTATTAAGTCATTAAATGAAATTTTCCATATATGGTGCCTTTTCCAAATTTTCTGACTATAAAATTCTGGTCATTAAAGTTGGAATTTTCTCAAAATATTGTTGTCTCTAACACATGTCAGCAGCTAACTGGGCATTCTAGTGCTATATAATTCATGTCCATGTGTATGCATGAAATATTAGTGGGTATGCATTTTTTTTGCAGACTTCATATCTGGCACACCTCATAGTTAATGGGAAGGTGAGAAAGCGGAAGATCAAAGAGGTTGAACAGAAAGAAAGAAAAAAAAAAGGAAGACAGGAATGATAGAGATGAAACCAAATAAAATTTGCTGTTCTTTTTTACCCCTAATTCTCTAACCCATACCTACTGTTCATTGGCCTTTCCTGCTTTCATTCATCCTTCCTTCCCTCCTCTTGACAAATATTCTTAGCAATTTTCTAAGGTAGTAAATTGCCATTGTACTTACTAAAACAGCTTCACAAAGATGGAATACTGGATTCAGAAATAAATAATTTCTAGTCAAAGTTTTGAGTAACCCTGTTAGACCTTGTATAGATCACCCAATTTGGAAGTCATTTCAATTGCTCTACCACCAACAATTCTTTTCAAATAATTGATTGACATACAGTTTTTGAATGTATTCACTTTATTCTTTAAGAAAGTAATTTTTACCTCAGTAGTGCTGTTAAATTTAGTGAGTTGATCCTTTCAATCTAGATATTAGTGTGTATTGTATATTAATTTTTGTCAATCTGATCAGTTGCAAGATTTTTTTGTGTGCTTCTATTCAGACAGATAATTCTTCATTTTTTTTCCTGTTAATAGGCTGTTAATACGGCTTTGAACGCCCTTATGAATGAATTACTAACTTGAGTTTACTCATTTCAGATAGAGAGGAATCCGTACAGAGATTCAGATTCCTCCATATGTATAAACCATTCCAGGTCCATTTGGTGTGTACCTTAGAAATAGCTAGTGGTCAGAAGAAAATAAAAAAATACCTTTATTTTTTAATAAGGTCTTGTAGTCCTCACCCTAATAAAAAGTGGAGTCTTCATTTAATTTAGTGAAACAACAAAAAAAAAAGTAGTTAATTGTATAATTAGTTGATACATTACTAACTCATTTTATGTAGTAGCAAAGGCATTTAATCTTGAGTCCTCCACACCCTTGGAATATATTAGCATTGGAAATCATAGATTAAATGCTTGGGCATATTGGAAAGGTAAATATAATGGTGATATGTGTTATATAAATATGTGCATAAATATGTAGGTAGAAATAAGATTTGGAAATGGCTGGACTAGTACATTATCTTATCAGTTATGGTTTTTTTTTTTTTTAGATTTTTAACTTGCTGCCAAATTTCATGCTTAGTTGGAGAGAGTTTCATATGATTTTTTGTATGTTTATTTATGGTATTTTTTTTCACTAAAAATGCATCATTACCTTAGCAGCTGCCGCACCACATGGAGCAGCATGTGTGCTTTTTAAAAGAGATCCAGAGCACCTTCCCCCAGAAACCCAGAGCCAATATGCTTTGGGAAGTTTGCAGCAGGACTCAGATTTCACCAGCAAGATAATGTATGATTTAAATATTTTTACAGGCTTTTCTTTTCCAATAATAATTTTCTTTAGCATTTCTTCTTTCCTCAGTATTCTATTTAAAAATACTGTTTCAAAAAAAGGAAGAAATATAAAAGTTAATGCATAATGAAAAACAGCTTAAAATACATTCTCTCTTTTGCTTGGGGCCATTTTGGAAGAAGCTTGGGACTGCCTCTACTTAACAACAAAAACATAGGAGAAAAATACAGATAGGGGTAATGGTGTATGTTTCATGAATGAGCCTTTTCTTGTTTTATATATTTGAAATAGTCGGCACCTTATTTCATATTTCGTTTGTGTGCCTGTGTCTGTGTGAAAGGGAGAGAGAGAGGGAGAGAGAGAGAGAAAGGGAGGGGAAATATGGACAGGACTCATTCCAAGTCTACCTAGTCTTCGGCTTAGACATTCAAGCTGAAATTCCTGTCCCCACTTTCATGCATCTCTTGAAAATTTTGTATTAATCCCCAGCGCCAACTCGATGTACTGAATTCTATAGCTCTTCTCCTTGGGTATATTCCAGATTACATTTGGATAAGACATCTTTAAGGCTAATACTCAAGTCAGGCATAGACAAATGGACAATTGAGCCATGCTAGCACAGTGATCCATAAATGCAACACATTATGTGTTTTGTGTAAATGATGTTAAGTAATTCATTTCCATGACTTTTTTTATGAAGTTAAATATTTAAATGAAATGTATGATTTACTTACATCATGTAGACTTTACAGATAGATAAGACTTTATTTTATCTCACCAAACTACATTAGTTCAAGATATGCCCTGGGCGCTTACCAAAATAACTATTAAAGAGTTGTAATTGGGGATTAAATTTCTAATGTCTATGGGGAAAAAAAGAAAAGATACAATTTTGAAAAATGGTATCATAAGGAAAACAACACATGTATTAAGATTCCTGAACCTGTTTATACCTGATCAATTATCTATAAAGAAAATCAGGCATATGAATGGATTTTATTTGATGTAACAAGTAAATATTTAATATATGTATTCATTATCAGACTCACTAATTTGAAAACATGAATCTATAGAGCTACAGAAAGTAAGACATATCAGAAGAGAAAGAAATATTCCTGAGTGTGAAGTTGAGCCAGTCAGAGCTAATCCTCACTGCCAAGTTTGGGTTGACTTCTGAGGGCCTTGGGTCCCTCCGTGGTAAAGCGTGCGTGATGGATGACTTCAGGTGGCTCACATTCAATAGTTTCAGGGACTGGGCAGATGATATAAATGTGTGAAGGGCTGAATGATATTGAAGTATGATAAATGGCAACAGATTCTTGTACCCCATGTCCAGGAGACAGTAGGTAGTGGGCAGAGGAAACTAGAGAGTGTATGGCTGATCTAAGAGGGGCCAAAGCCACTCAGCTCCTGCTATTTTTGGCATATATGTAAAGGTCCAAATATGGCACATCTAATTGTAAAAAAACCCTGAAAATCCAGATTTGAACAAGAAATCTCATGAATTGTACAAACCAGTCATCAATTCAAGTTTTGCTTTAATTTATATTTTTTCTGAAATACTCTATGCACATATGTAGGACATATCCAGTTCACAGGCTATCTGTATGTGATAATAGCCTTTAGAGTGGATTGTCACAAAGATGCTCTAAAGTTGTACAATTTATGACAGTGTGGATTTTAAAGGGCAAAAGTCTAATAGGCTGATTTGGTTTAGTTGGAAAAAACTCTGAGCTTCGGGACAGTGGACATGGATTTGATATCTGGATCAGCAATATATAAATGGAGTGAACCAGCCATGCTGTCTGTGCCCCAGCATTGCCTAGTATCCGCCCCCCCCCCCCCGAAAAAAATGGTCTTCTCAACTTTCATAAGAGCACTTCAGTGCTAAATAATTCATTTTGTTTCTATAGCATATAACTTCAATCAGTGGCCAATATAATATACTAGACTTGACTTTTGTCCTGCCTGGCCTTTCACAAAGCTTGACAAGATTAAATCAGCCAAGTTCCATTGAGAGTTGATACTGGAGAAATAGGAATTGGCTCTTGGTTCAGTCTGTTTTCCAAGAGGCAGCACTGTGAGGGGCAGCAAGGGCCAAAAAGCCGGTGGAGCTGTGAAGTAGGGGTGCCAGAGACACAGCCAAGTGAGAGCCAAGGATTGGTAACTTGGAAAGCTGGTGCAAAGCTGGGGCTGCAGGACACTGGGTAAGCTGGCTTAATTCTTCTGGATAACCTCTCTGCTGTCATGGGGCCAGGAGTTTTGTGTCCTAGCTCTTTCTTACAGCATCTTAGTAATGATATCTATCTACTCTCAATAGACAGCATAATCTCCATAACTATTCTCTAGCTCTTTCTTAACAAAACCTTGTCTGAGACACATGAAATTGAAGTAAGATTGTGTTAGGAATGACCTGGCCCACAGTCCCTAGTCTGGTATTTAAATTCTGTCCTTGGACCATAGAAGACCGCCAGATTTTTAGATCACTTAGATTAGGCCCTCATAGATCGGCTTGCACTGGGTGGCACTTTAATATTTACATCTTCTGATTTCATTAAGGATAACTGGGAGAGTCAGAAATATGATTGTTTTCTTGAGAAATGCTTTTGAATATAATTTTTGTTAGCTCACTGAGAGTTCCTCTTGTAAACTTTTGGAAAATCTTTCTATTAAAATTCAGTGAACTTGTCACTTTTTGCCCAGGCTATAAAAAACTCAAAGATGAACTTTGTGGTAAAGCTGGGTTGTTCTTTGAGTTTGCACCTTGTGTTGTACTGTTTTCCTTGGTCTTCTTTATCTACTCAAATAATATCCAGAAAGTGGGGGGGGAGGGGCAGGTGGGGACACAAATACATCCAATAAACAAGCTAAACTTTAGCAGATAGTTCTTTTTTTTTTTCCCCAAATGCAAGGTAACTAGGAATTAATTACTCTGAAGATAAATATAATTGAAACAAAACTAAATTTAGCTTCCTTCTAGTATATAGATATGCACAGGACTCTATCTCAGTCATTCAGGAGAAAAGACCCTTCGAAATCTTCAAATACAAGTCATCTGTAGCTTTTATTAGGTCATTAATAGTAGCTACATTCACCCCCCTGGCTCTTCTCTGAAGTATTTTGATGTTGTTACAATATCAGTTGCCGACATCTCCCTACCCAAGACTTGGTCCAAACTCCTGCTTTAATTATATTATCTTCTTAGCAAATTTACATTCTTTTTAATCTCCTCCTTAGTAGACAAGCTAAATGTCTTGACCAGAATTTTACCATTATTTCCATATGTAATGGACAAAACCAAGAACTGTAAAATATGCTATCACAGGAGAAAAATGGGGTAAAGCAGTCTTCTTTGAAAGGTGATAAGCTTCTAGCTTGCTACACTAGGAATCAGAAAACTATCTTTAACATTTGCTTGTCAACATTTTCTATGCCAGTGACCCTAGAAGGTTAATTCCTGAGTTTGTGTCTCTATATCTGTAAAATGGAGATAATATTTCTCTCACTGAGTAACACGGAATGTTAAATGAGCTGTTGTATGTGAAGTTAATTAGAAAGTCGTTATTCAAGGATGAATTTTTATTTGTTAATTTTTAGGGATGGAGCTAAGACAGGAGGGAATTGATGAAATCCTGGACTTGTGTCCTGACTCTGACTAACTCTCAGACCTTAGTCACTTAACTTTCTAAACCATAGGTTTCCCACTGAAAATTAAACATCCTCTCTGCCTTAGCAGATTATTAGGTATACACACTGATTGAAAGTTCTTTTTAAATGAAAATTATTATTAAATTTCTGGAAGATTCTTATTCAAGAAACCATAATTATTTTCGTTCAAATGATCGATTTTTATCCATTTCCAATGCATAATATAGCATGCTATTTTTTAATTGAATAGACATTATCAACAAAAAGTAGACATTTTTAAAAGTGAATATTCCTGTTCACTAAAAGAAGTTCTGATAAAAGTTAATAGCTATTAACCAAACACGCTCTTTATGAAAATATGTGTCCTTAGTATTGCAATGATTTCTGTAGAATATATACACAAATATATAATTATTAAAATATTTAATAAGAGCAGTATCTCTAGCATTGCCACTGATGTGATAATGGACTACAAGCATAATGTCCCCATTTGTTTTCCAAGTCTGTGATGAGCCTGATAATTTTATGATACAAAGTAGTATAAAAGGTTAATAGTTGCTCACCTCTAGCTATCAATCCATCATTCAAACACATGTCCATTCTCCCCTCAAGTTTACGTACACAATCACACATCCTTCTCTACTCTCTGCAGTCAATATTACCATCATTATTCACCTTCCCAATAAAAGACTATGGAAATTTAAAAGACAATTCATAGTGTTAAAACACATATATTGAGACCATCTTTATCAGTACTAAACTTTCCTCACACTCAATGGCTAACAGATGATTATTTTATCTTGATCTATCCATCAAAAGCCAAGAATTTGTCCCTAAATACTCAAATCCCCGGCACAAATGCTAATGATTCAAGGTTGTGTGTGTGTAGTACAGATATATTAAACAACAACAACAACAACAAAATGTATATATGTATAACATTTTTGTTTTCTATGTATAACTGCCAAAAAATGTTTAAAAAAACACAGCAGGAGGGCAAGAAATAGTACACTTAGAACAATAATTTATCAGGTTGAACTGAAGCCAGAATCTTGGCATCCAGTTCCTTGATCTTATTATTTATCACACAGCGTGACCAAAAAATAGGGGCAAGGGAAGAAGGGAACAAAAGGTCCTCCTGAAAGGACAGACAAAACCAGCCATTGATTGAACTGTATCTGATTGTTCACCGCCCAGTGCATCGGTGCTGTTTCCCTTTCCTTTCAAAATCTCCTTGGGTCTGGGGGTTGAACATTGCTCATCTTGCAAACACAATCCAAACTGAGATCAAAAGAAGCACAAAAGCTAAATTTATCCTGGCACTTTCTTCATTCCAAGCTCCCACTTTCCTGTGACGCACAATTGTCATTTTCAATGAAGAAAAAAAAGCTATTTTCAATAATGAAACATGGATCCCCCTTCCGACCAATATCAGTACAACTGCGTCCCACAGAAGTGTCACTTATGGAACCGTAAGCAGGCAGGCAGATGCCACTGCATCTTCTCATCTGCGCTTATTTTTCGCTGAGCTTTAGCAATCAAGGCAGGAAATAGGAGTGGTGCGGGGAGAAAGCTCCAGTCAGACTGGGAATGACTGTGTAAAGCATCTCCCAAGTAAGTATTGTATTTTCATTGCAAAAGTAAAAAAGATTTCCAGTGTTTTAGCTCTGAATAGTCTAATATTAGATCATATTCCTATCAGGTAAGATCCAGAAAATTTTCCTGTTTGGCAAAAACATGTCCAAATAGTCATGGCAAATTGCTGCCCTTCCTTTAACTTGAAAGGATGGTTAGGTGACATTACAGTCATCAAGTTACAGTCTTGCATCTAACCCAAGCAAACTAACAAAATCTTCAGGACTCTATAAATGTGCTTCTAAAATCATATTTGGAAAATCTTTATATCTGGGCAAGAGACTAGTTGACCCAAATCTGGAAGTCTCAAGACTGAGGAAGCAAATAAGCGATAATTTTTTTAGAGATACTTGCTAAGATGCCATCATATCAGCCTCGCATAAAGAAATAAAGTTAAACTTTATAACCAGACCATCATCCAGTGTCAGTAATAGGAAGTCAAGTGTACTTGGGCCTATTAAGAAGTTGACACAATGTTCTGAAACTTGGTTTGTTCACTGAAATATATTATCTATGAAGATGGTTAGAATAGCAAAGGAAATAATAAATATGTTAAGTGCCAGGCATACAAATATTAAATTATAGTTTCATTTCATTATGCTTGCTATTATTATTATTACTAACATATTAAAAATTTAGTTTTACTTTTGAAAGTTTTCAATACAAACCTCCTGCAACAATAGACCTGAACTTTTAGAAAAATAATTTCAGGAATCAAAAAACTAAACATGATAAATTAAAAAATTTTTAAATTGCTGTTCATTGGAGGCTAGATTATTCTAATAGACATAATAATTAAAGCACCAAAGCCTATCATTTATTCTTGAAAAGACAGAGGGGGAAGAGAAGAAAATAGTTAAGGATGTGTAAAAGGAAAATCTCCATTCTTGGTTACCCCTTATTCAGTCTATTGCATGCAGCCATGCCCGTGGACACAAAAGTGTGCAAATGCCCATGTTATAGCATCTGCTCTAATCCTAAAATCACACATCTGTACTATAAATCACAAAGTTGAGGTCAAGCCACCAGGCCATAATCTAGAGGAGACAACGAAATCAATTTCAAGGTAAGAATTTCTCCCTTTCAGGGTTAAGAATATATAGCGCTAAATACACACACACACACACACACACACACACACACACACACAAACTTTGATCAAAACAAAACACCAAACTAGAAGCTTCTTGAGCCAAAGGTCCCAGTAAAATGCTCTTTTGTCTCCATGACAGAGAGCTAAAAAAAGTATTCTTAAATGAATTGAAAAGCTGTAGTTGGCTTTAAAGAAGACTGCTTGACAATATGATTTATATAACTTTTTATTTTGCATTTGCTGTAGACTGGCTGTTTGTGCTCCATCCCAAATGCATATGTTGAAACCTAATCCTCAATATCATGGCATTTGGAGGTAGGACTTTTGGGAGGTGATTAGGTCATAAGGGGGTGACTCTCACGAGTGGTTTAATGCCCTTATAAAAGAGACCCCAGAGAGCTCCTCCATCGCTTCTACCATGTGAGGATACAGGGAAAAGATAGCCATCTGTGAACTAGGAAGCAGGTCCTCACCAGACAAGGAATCTGCTGGTGCCTTGATCTTGCACTTCCCAGTCCCCCAAACTGTGAGAAATAAATTCCTGTTGTTTATAAGCCATCCAGTCAGGCATATTTTGTTATAGCAGCCCACACTGACTAAGACAGCATTTGATAATTTATGATTCTGTTGAAAACTTCCTAAAATTTGTCCTAGTTATCTTTAATATTGTTTTGTGCTCTCATTAAAATAGAAAGAACTGGCAGGGGTCTCTTGAGGATAGTTCTTTTGCAATTTAAATGATTCTTATTAACCAAACCTAAGGAAAAAATTCTATTTCATTATTTTTTAGAAACAACTGAATCATAGTATTTATGACCCATTTTGTCAAACAAATATAAAAAAGGATCAAGTGACTAGATAGAATACAGTATCAATTCATGTGACATTATTTAGGATTTTGGAATGATACTGTGCCAAATTAAGGAAGCATCTCTAAGATTGTTCTTCATCATCTAGAGAATGATAAGGATGAGGAGAAGGAATTAATACTGTTTTGGAGTTATAAATGGCTTCCTTTCAAATGCATTCCTTTCACAAGAACTATAATGCATATGATAAGAGCAAAAGACCCAGGTCAAAGGACAGACGAGATGTCAGGGGGATGTCTACAGAACACGCATTTCCCACCACAATATCCAGTGGCTAGTTGAAAATGTTAACATTGTTTTAAACAACTAGTTAACTATCCTAGAAGAAAAAGAAGAATTTACTGATAAAATCTATCTCAGCTTCAAAAACGATTTAATGCTGTGTATTAAAAGGAAACTGTATTCGTGATTTTAAAATATTTAGCTAACAGATTGTTTATCTTCAACCACAGATCTGTATCTGCTGTTTAGCTCATGGAACTAAAAATATTCTCTTATTTGGCACATTCTTCTGGTGAAATTATTGGCAGAAATTTCAAATTAGGTAGAAATCTTATGTTTCAGAATGCAAAGGTGGTTTGTGGGGGGGGGTTGGTTTTATGTTTTTTTTGTTATTTGTTTCTTTATTATAGAAAGTTTGTAAGGACACGGGCAAAAGGTAAAGTATATGTATTGAGACTAGAGGAAGACAAATAATTGTCATGTAAATGAATCATTTGATGAACCTGGATGCATTTTTTTTCATTTTAAGGAGCAAATTCAAACCAAGAGCTTTCTCACCTTTTACCCTATTTTTTTAATTACCCCGTTATTTGGCAATCATATGAACCAAGAAAACAAAAATTACAAAAAGGAATGATTTTTTTTCCAGTGGCTTCCTTTGTAGCAAATGAGAGCCCACACATAAAGGACCAGTAAGCTAGTTTCCAAGCCTACTTTCTTCAGGAAGAAGACAAATTCTAGCCCCCACATAGGCAGCCATGGAGTTCACACCAACAGGCAACAGATAATTAGCATGCTGATGGTGAGAGATAGAAACAGCACCCTGACATAGGATATCTTCCCTATCAGAATTTCTTCACATCACTGAATTCCAAAGTGAGAACCTTTGAGTGCCTCAGCTGCCTATAGATTATCTCTAGCAAACCTGGAAGATGGATTTGATATTTTGTTGTTACCTAAAATAACCAACTCCTTACACTTCAATTTGCATTCAGATGTCCCATCTTTCTCCCTCTATCCTTGTTGGCACTGGTTATTGTAATCCTTATAGGACATAATCCTTAGTCATGTGTTTAGTTTATTGTTCCCACAAATTTGTGGTATTTCATTTATAAAGCACTTATCCATAAAAATAGCATCTGTCACTTTTCTCCTTGCCCCTCCCAAGAATCTCTTGTCCCTACCGTGGGAAATATTGAAAAGCTTGCTTTCTTAGAAAATATTTATATTTAGAATTATGTGTGTGTATATATCTATATCTATATATCTAGATATATATTATATATCTAGATATATATAAAACATTGTGAAAAGTAAAAATAATACTAGCAAGCTCACCTAATAATAGTTAACCTGGTTTCTTTACTACAAAACATCTCAGAGCCTTTTAACAATTAATGTGCAAAGTAATTGTAAAAGTGGATCTCAGGGGAGGACCCATTCATAGTGAGTTGATATGCCCACCTGATATTTCTCTGTTAAAAATTATATTACCTCATATACACTTTACGTTGTCACATTGCTGAAGACACACACCTCACCCCTGCCCTCCATGGTTTCATTTTGGTCACGTGTATCTTTTTTTTAAAACTCAAATACTTTGGGAAGGTAAAGAAATTGATGAGTACTATTTGATATCTTAATATGATTTAGTTTGAGAAGGCTTTCCCCCTAGCATCTAGTATGCTAAATTACATTGGTATTGATTCGGAAGCAAAGGAGGAATGGTTTTAGAGCATTGTGCAATTGGACGGGTACATTTCTCAGTGTGAGGAGTAGCAGGAGGGATTGATGACGGAGAATATGAGGAGAGCTATGTGTGTGATTTTGTTTGGGTAGGGTTGGATTGCATTGGGTTGGAGTTTATGAGAGAAGTGATAATAAAGTCAGTGTAAAACCTAATGATGCCTATTTCACAAATAGGTATATTTTCCACAAATATGTCCCTCTTCTCCCATACAACAAACATGCCAACTCTCAAAATTTTAGTTAGTTAAAGCTTGGGACCTCTGAATTCAAAGTTTAGTTATGTTTGGGTTAAATACAGTAAAGGTGACTAACTGGGATCCCATCTCCCACTTGTTGAAACCGTTTCTGCACAAAGATTTTTCCAAGTTTCAAAACATGAACTTGTAAGTGTACTTTTAAAATATAACCTGCTGTAATCTGTAGTCTATGGAGGAATTTTTTCCACTCAAAGAGTTATTTTTCCTAAACTAACAAATCCATTCTTCTAAGTGTTGGAATGTAATTACTAGTCATAGAAACATGTGTGTTTTGGAAGTTTATATTATTGTTTGTCATTTGGAGAGCTCACGTTTTTACCAAAGTTCAAATGACATTCAGCTCCAGGAATACTTAGTATCATGTCTAAAGAGAGACAAGATTTTATGATGATATTCTGGCTTAAGTAAAAATAAACTAAACTAAAAACATCATCATCGGCAGTTATAATGTTGATAATCAGAACTGTTTCTCTTTAAGGGCAACCCTACCCCCAAAAAGAATAAAATGCATGTTCCTTGGTAGAAAAACTATATTAACTATATTTTCTTATTTTCTGTATTCTTGATGCTCTCACATCTGGGACCTTGCTGAGTAGGGGAAGACAGCCTTTCCCAAGGCTAGTTAATTGCTAGAGATAGCAAATGAATCCCCGACAAGCATGACTTTTACATGCAAACCAGCCAATCCAGAACTCATATCCCCCATACCTCCTCTATCAGGTTTTTACATTCCAGATCAATATTCCTCTGTCCTAATTGTCTCAGATTCAGGTACCAAACAAATCTAGAAAGCTTCTGTGCCCCAGAGCCTGCTGAAATTATTCCAACTAGCCAATCCTAAATCTGTTTTCTCTGAATCAGTTGTTCCTTCCTATGGAAACTACAATACAGGCTCTTGCCTATATTTTCCTCCTTCTCTTCCTGCCTTCTGGTCTACCCGATGCTTTTCCATGTGGCCCAGCATGGTGTGGTGTATCTTCTCTTCATGAGAACTGTAAAAACTATCTTTTCAATGGTAATCATCTCCTGAACTGTTAGCCTCACCATAATAAAGCCTAAATTTTAAAACAAAGACTTTAAATTCATGCCAATGGGTGAACACATGAGGTTTAATTTCCAATTCAGAAATAGTAGAGGGCGAGGTCCATATCTATAGATGCTGGTCAAATTAACCCCTTTGTACAAGTAAGTTTTGCTGTAACAAAAGATTAGAAGGTATGAAAATTTGGATCCTCTACCAGTTTCTCTCTCACTGTCAGGTCTGAGTGTCAGTGTCCTTATTTGTAAACTGAGAAATCTGAACTAGATAATCTCCATAAATCCTTCTAGAATTTGATATAATCTCTTAGTGTTTCTGCTAATATATTTTTATTAATAGAATCACCTTTGAATCACATCACCTGTCTAAACATCATGGTAATAGTAGTTTGTCTATTGCCAATTTTGCCACTAGGCATGAGTTCCCTTATGGTTAATACTTGTTTTATTAATTTTTCTGTTCCTGGTGCCTAGCACGGTGTGTATGCAACTATAGAAGCTCAACAACCACAACAACAAACACAATAATTGACTGAATCAAAGTACAATGAGCTTTATATTGGGTAGAAATAGCTGGACATGAAAACAGTATAAAGAAAACCAGAATTTTAACTGTAGGCTTGAATAAGAAAACTCTACATTGAGACACTTAGTCCAAAGCTTTCCTGCTAATACATAAATTGGATGTTTGTAAATGAAAGAATTCGTCACTAGAAATATATTCTCAATAACTAGGAGAAAGCAAATGAATGCTTTTTAGGAAATTTTATTTCAAATTTCTTCAGGTTTTTTTTGTTTTGCTTTTTTTTGTTTTTGTTTTTTTGGTTAAAATGACCAGTTATTGGTTTGAAGTATTATTTCAGAGACTGACTTAAATTTTTTTCTATCCACTAAAAAGCAACAATGGGCATTTTTAATTTTATAGAAAAATGAAAAAAAATATTAATCTTCAGCCATGCCAAAAAGGCAAACAAAAAGAGCAGCTTTTAATTAAATCTTAGGGCTAGAAGTCTTGGTACATTTTTTTTTTCATTTCCCTTTTCATTCCTCTCCCAGCCCAGTAGCTGAACGTTGCATTGTAACTGCTTCTCGTCTGATTTACATTTTTCTCTTCAGAAAAAAGAATATTAAAAGTCACAATAGTATACATTTTAGAAGAAAATTTTAATTACTAATTCATAAGAAGTAATATTCATGTGCCAAGAATGTTACATGATCTAAATTAAAACACTAAGTTCAATTTGCTCTAAAGGTTGTTAATATCAGGTGATATAGGTAAAGAGATATGTGGAAGTTTTCCATGTCCTGTGAGAAAAAATTCTGAGTTTCAAGAGGTGAATACATTTCAGCATCTGAGTTAAGGGGCCCTCTGTGATCCTTATTTTGGGGAGGCCTGTATTCTAGAAATGAGATCTAAGTAATTGAATTAATTCTCAGATTGGTCCTGATCTTTGACACCAAAAATGTTCTGGAGGGTACTTCAAACTTCTCTTTCTTGCAGAGATTCTGACAATGGTTTATCATCAGGAATTTAAGCACATGAGTTAAAAAGATACTAGGAAAGTAAACTGTTTAAAGCTGAGTCTAGATTATGCTGAGATCACCCCTTTGTATAATTGCTTTGATATCTGAGTCTTCTAGTCACTAGTCTCCAGTTAGCAATTTTAGTAAGAACAGCGGTTATTGAAACAAGAGATTGATGGCCAGCCCAGCTTTATCGGCATTACATGAAAATTAGAAATTCTCTGATGTGTACTTCTAAGAAGTACAACTTAAGCACCTTGAACACAATCAAAACCCACAAATAAAATCTATGAGTACCATAACTGTTTCTATATAAGCAAAGGGGAGAATTAAGAACTTTATTCAAATGAGTTATATTTAAATAACTGAAAAATATATATGGCAAAAACAAATAAGAGATCATGTGGCAAGAACATTTCTATAAAATGAAAGGAACATCTCCCTAATTACAATCATGTCATCAATTTTTGATAATCAGATAGTGCAAATATATTATCCTTTATACTGTGTAACACATCTAACGTCATATACAGAATGAATTTTCAGTACATTTTAAATTTATGTGTTTATTATTTTAATTCAAGACAGGGAAATCCACATGTATATGCCAATATGCTAAACAAACCCCCCAAAATTATACGATCTATTCAATACATGCCCAAAAAATTCCTTGAAAAATATATTCTTGTTTCAATGTAAAATTACAGGTGGAATGATTGTCCTTATAATTTAAAATATGTTTTGAAGCAAAAATTGTCATGATGTTCAATGGAACATTTCTAGAAGTATTTCTTCTTTAAACTACATTTCCTTAAATTGGACTGGCCTGGTGTGGTAAAACAAAAATAGGCCATATTTATGCTAATAAACCCATTTTCTGCTTACCCATGCTGCAATGCCTTACTTTATGCCCCATCGAAAGATCTTATACTTTTCCCATCTGTGCATATGGTATGTGCACTTTTGACTTTGATAACTGTCAAGATCTCCCGGCCTGTTAGTTGCATCCACTGTGGACCAGTCAGCCAGGTGTGAACCAGCCTCATCCTACTGCTGGCTCTCCTGGAGTCGTACTCTGAGTAAGCATGAGAATTGCTTCAGCGTCTCTGTGCTTGATGCTAGGGGCACTGTTGCCCATGGCAGCTTATGACCACGCTAGATTCACCACCACTAACCACTGCTGACATTATCACTTCCAAAGCTGGCACAGTTGATACCTCAGGTTACAGGGCACCAGCATGATGCTGGCAGGAGTTGCAAGGACCCTTCCCTAAAAACCTTGTTACCACACCATTAACTTCATACTACCTGACTTGTACAATCAACAGATCACAGAGCTTTCTGTGAACAAACAATTTTGCTGGTAATCAGTTCCCTGTAGAATTAATGGGGAATGCAGATAAGAAAAATGAGGTTTTGTTTATTTACCTAAAAAAGTAATACTGAATGGAACTATAAACTGGTGCATCTCTTTTGGCACCCAAATATACTTGAGAAATCATAACATATGTACTTCTTAAACCAGTAATTCCACTTTAGGGAATTATTCCTGAAGAAATCATGCAATATGAGGAAGAGGTTGTATAATGAGGATGTTCATTAAAGTATTATTTATATTGGAAAAGTAAAAACAAATAAAATGCTCAAAAACAGGAGAATTATTGTTAACTTTAAGTGCATGATTTAGCTAATTATGATATGACCACTGAATAGAAAGATAAAGAAAGTGCACATAAGTGACTGAAGAAAATTAATAAGATGTCCCTATTGTTTTCCAGACAAATTTGTAATAAGCTTAGAGGAGAATATATAAAAATTATACTTGTTAGAATGATAGGGCAATAGGATAATTTTTTCCACTAGTTTCAGCTTTGTGGACGTTGTTTCACTTTGTAAATTATGACTTCAAAATAAGGTGAGGTATAAATTAATAACTATTTATGATTTTTTTAATTAAAGAAATTGTATACATTCCCACTAAGGTTAGCCTGGGTAGCCTGAAGCTAGTATATTACCAACAACTGGCAAATCACCAACAGTAATAAAAAGTTCTAATTGCTCTTAAGGTAGCATCGCAGAAGTCTGGCTGAGTGTCTTTCAAGTGTACTGTTGAATTTCTCGCCTTTTCCAATTGTACTTCTTTTCACAAGATTGGCCAGGCCTCTCAGTCAACAAGAAGACACACAGAACTTCTTCCACAGCCTTTGTCTCATATCTCTGAATTTCAGCCAGAAGGGAACAGTCACTATAATTATGAATCACCTTCTAAGCTTCTGATGAAAAGTCAGCCTGAAATACTACTGTTAACAAACCATCTCATGGAGCTGCTGGAGATATTTAAATGACATTACTCCAAAGGAAGGAAGGAGTGCAGAAGAGGAGTACTACAAGGTAGTGTTTCAAATGACATCTTGGTCATGTGATTTGTGGCTTGTGCTTCCAAGCAGCTTTAGCTGAGCCCCAGGAACTAGAAACTGAGAGACAGGTGGCAATTTCATGGGCAGGAAGCACCAACCATGGCTGTAATGGGAGGTAAATGTGAAAAGAAGTGCCAGGGCCCACAGGCCACTTTCCTGGGGTACTGTGCTTTGTTCAAACATGCACAGACCCCAGAGTGCCTACAGAGAAAATGCTGGGCATACATCAATGACTGTCCCCAAGAGATGACACCTTGTGACAAGAAGGTCAGATCTTTGCAGAGTGTGGACAGCCCCAAGATTAACAATTACTCTGAAGACTGAGAAGACCATCAAAACCTGGGGTGACTCCTCTGTTATCTAAATTTTACCCCCTCCTTCGAGGTTCAGCTATTACTTCAGCTTTGTGATTTGGGGGAAAGTCACTTGATCATTCTGGGACTCAATTTCCTTACCTTTTAAAGGAAGTCTGAGACTTGAATATTTCTAAGACCGTGCCAAACTCCAAAATTCTCTGATCTCTGATTCGGAAATTTTACAAAACATTCTAGGTCACACTATTGCTGACTCCTCTCGAGTTCTCAAAGCACTTACTGCCAGCAACTTGCAACTTACTATGAGGCTGGTTTTTACAACATTTGCATCTTTCACTAGGTCCTTTTTTCATAAATTGATCAGAAACGTGTCCTAAGGGTCAAGTGTTCTATTTGTCCAGAGGACGTAATAGTACATGTGAAGTGGACACTCATTGGAGAAATGAATAAAGGAATTATTACAGTCTTTGCATTTATATGACGCAATTACTTAAAGATCAAGAAAGGGGGAAATTATATCTGCAAAGCTCTGTCCTCCTTTGTCTGATTGACAAATGTTACTGGGTTCCCCAGGAAGCAGATACTGAGACAAAGATTAGTATGAAGAAAGCATATCAGGACGTCCTTGTGGGATTAATACCCTTGGGTGAAAGGAAGGAAGTAGGATGGGACAAAGGGAGAAGCAGATGGGCTAAAGCACAGTCACCACAAAGGACTCAGCCAGTTCCAGGAGGAAGGCCTACAGCTGGGATGAGCCCTTAGAATTGTCCTAAGTGTGGGCAAGGAGTTCCAATGTTTGTACCCACATCCCCACCATCCCACAAGACCAGTCACTGTGTTCTGGCTGCACACAGGAAGGGGGTGTGACCTTGGGGCAAGCTCTCCAAGGGCCATTCCCAGAGAGGGATGACGGCTGAGGGCCAGGAGCTGGGGGAAGGAGGGAGTCAGTGTTGCGGAGTGGTGTAGCTGAGGCTAGGGCAGCCCAACATCTATTGTGCAAAGAGATGCCCATTCTATATCACACCTAATTCTTTTTTTGCACAGAGCCCTATAGTTTACTAAGTGCTCTCCCACACCTAACCCCCTTAATCAGACAACAACCTTGTGAAATACGAATTATGGTCACCTCTAAATAGTAACTGACAGGTGAGTTTTATAAGTCCATGTAAGGGGTCCCCTGGGGCTCCCAACTAGTGAAAGGAATTTGAAAGTCCAGGAGTGTGGAGGACTATCTAGATTCTCACAATTACATGCTGGGTGAGCCAAAGATAAACCACCGGTGATTACTGCTATTGTAATCCTTATCGTCCTCCACCTGTTGTGACCTGGAAACTGTATTACAACAACATGCGCTCACTGTTAACAATCACCTTGCTCTTCTTATCATTTTAGGCTCTGATCATATAAAGCCTCAGAACTTTTGCAGATGAATAGCTATGAAGTCCTGCCTTAATACAAATCGTATTTTTTCTATAGTCTACCAACAGAAAGTTTCTTCTTATTCCCTTGCGATGGGCTGAATGTTTGTATCCTTCCCCACCAAGTCATATGTGGAAACCCTAATGCCCAGTGTGACGATATTTTAAGGTAGGGGCCTTTGGGAGGTAATGAGGCTTAGATAAGGCCATGAGGGTGAGACCCTCACGATGGGATTAGTGGCCTTATAAGAAGAGGATGAGACAGCAGAGCTCTCTCTGCCATGTGAGAATACAGCAAGAAGACAGCTGATGACAAGCTGGGAAGACAGCCCACACCAGGAATTGGATCTACCAGCACCTTTTTCTTGGTGTGCCCAACCTGCAGAACTGTAAAAAGTAAATGTCTGTTGTGTAAGCCACCCAGTTTATGGAATCTTGTTATAGCAGCCTGAGCAGTCTAATTCAAAATTACAATCTCATTAGTTTGGGTCTATCATTTTCACTTAATGAGGTTATTTTATTCTTGATTCTGATAGCTAGATAACCTGCTGTCCTTAGTTGCGTTCCAAGCACACCTTTGTAAGCTCATTTTCAATGTTTTCATCAAAGTTTTTAATAAAAGGACAGCAAACTATGAAGATTCCCCTTTAGTTTGTGTATAACAGAGGGTCATATCTGTTTAATAAACATTACCTTATATTATGTCACTTTGATGTTTGCATCTTGTAATCTAAAATAGTAGTTTCCAAATTGTGTTTAGCACTAAAACTTTATTCAAGTAAAAGCTACTTCAGTATAAAGATATAAAATTAGAAGCAGAGTCACTCTGGTTCAAGTGGGCAGTGGGCTGAGGAGCCCAGAGCCTGCCTGCTTTGCTTTCCTGTAGTAACTGCTTTTCAAAGACTTCTGAGGTGTCTCTCTATGGCACCCATGGCTTTGCAGGTGGCACCAAGGAAACCACTGCCCAAAAATATTTTAAGGTACTTTGTCAAATGTCTTGCTAAGATCAAGGCATTGACTTCCCACTGATTTACCCATATAAACACTCTCTCTCTCTCTCTCTCTCACACACACACACACACACACACACACACACACACAGTTTCTTATTGTTTGTCCTCAGTAAGCCCATGCTGATTCCAAATAATCGTCACTTTCTTTTATAAGGGCTCACAAAACATTTATTTTTCAGAGTATGTTAAGCAAGAGTGTCAGACTTGTTTTATAGCTTCCAGAGTCCACATTTTCTGCATTTTTAAAAATAATATCTCCAGTCTCTGACACTTCGTCTGTTCTCCACCTGTAACACCTGTTAAGTTCTTTGTGAATTCTGGTGTATAATTAATTTATTCAGGGCAATGGTTCTCAAAGATAACTGTATATTAGAATCCCCTGGGGAGGTTTTTAAAAAATGTCTATACCTGGGTCCTCACCTCATACCAATTAAATCAGAATCTCTGGAAGTATTTTTAAAAGTTTCTCTAGTGATTTTAATATGCAGCCAGAGTTGAGAACCAGTGATCTAGGCCTGGCTTAAATTCATTTTAAACAATTGCATATTCCTTTACCATCCATTCCCTTTCCATAAGCTTCAATCCTTTTGTTCCTCATTTTCTCATTGAGGATCCTTCTCCATAATTCAGAAGATAAAAATAAAATCTGAGTTAAACAATTTTACTTTATTTTCATCATTTGTTAACTTAAGCTTAAGTGATAGTCTGTGCTTTCTGGGTCCTTTGGTTTCAAACATAATTTAAAGCTCTCTTAGTTATTAGCATCTTTCTCAAATCTCTGCTAAATCAAACAATTCCAATAGACTTAAAAATCACATGACTTCTTTTATCTTTCCTTTTAATCTTACCCAGTTCCTTTTTGTCGTGCTTCCATCTCTCGTTTTTATAGAATCTATGCGTAGCTAGAAAATTGCTTTGCTACATTCCAGTCATTGTTCAAGTAAATTTCAGTAACAGTACGGCGTTATCCTTTCCTCTCTGTGTTACAAATTGAAGTTCACTGGGTGTCTGTTCTCTAGCATCACCATGTCAATATCCTACTCCAAAAGTATGATTCTAATTCCATCACTGCATTTTCTCTTTAAGAATTGCTGGGTACCCCTTGTACTATTGGAAGACTCTATCTGACAGTTTGGAATTTATAAAGTCCATTCATTCATACGATTCCCTCTGTATTACGTTCTGCAGTTCCATCTGAGCAACATTCTACTTGCCTTCAAATTTCACAATAAATCCTTTTTATTCAATTATGCGTATCATTCTGAGAAATACTTCACACTTTCTCAGGAGGCTGTCAGTTTGGAAATTTAAGCTATAATCCAGAAAACCCTATCTACTTCTTGACATCTAGATAGCCAGCTATTCACATAACATGTCTGCTTTTCTCTTTAAAACCAAGACCTCCAGTTGAAAGAACAAGTGACCCAAAATCCTTCTATGTCCAGCATGTAAAAGACTGTGAAATCCTTAGAAATCCATGCTCGATACTCGTCATGACTCCTATTGATTTCCCTGTGAAGAAGCAGAAACAAGACTTAGTGGATTGATTGGATGAGTCTGAGCCAGTTTTCTTCCGGGGAGGAAAGTCATGCACTTCCTGATGCATCCTCGCTAAGGCACTGACTAGGTTCTGTGCAGTTAGAGCTACCTCCCCACACAATGAGATTCTCACACTAGTGAGGAGATTTCTTCCAAATGCTGCAGAGTGACTGTCCATCACCCCACCTATTCAGTCAGATTCTTCTTTCTTGTGATGGTCTGATTTTCCTCCTGGGAACATCCTCTAACTCGTGTTTAAAATGGTGCCCACATTTTCTATTTCTTTCTCACACTTCCGTTTGTAAACTTGGGAGACTCTGGTTTGGATCCACTTATACATCCTCAAAATTCTTTTCACACTGATTTGTTTTTTCTTTCTTGTCCCTAAACCCTTCTTTTTCTGTAAAATCCAGAGAGCACAAGACAATTCCCTTAGTGTGCCAATCCTTTGGGGCTCCAGAAGAACATTTGTGGTTTCTCTAGCAAATGGCTCCCATTCCCTTGCTTGCCGTGTACACAGTGATTACCTGTGACCTTTTATTGTCTGGCAGCATTGAGCCTTTCTGGAATATTTACTGAATATACCAGGTACACGTTCCTTGTCTCGATTTTTCAGAGCTGCTATTCTGAGAGTTAGCAACTGTCACTAATTAGTGCCTATAGTGTGGTGTCAGGGCAATAGCCCAAAGTTCAGGAAGCTGAGGGTTCTCTCTCACTACTCCCATTAAACTGGATTACCTTGAGAAAACCGTTGGATTAGGCTGGGTTTTCAAGTCCTTTTTTTTTTTTTTTTTTAATCTGTAGGACCCTTTGCATGAAATCTCATTGAAACTTTTGAAGTATAGAAGAGAAAAATCAGAGGTTGCAGTAGGTGAGCCTCACCTGCCAGGTGCTGACCTCCCCACTTCACCCCATCCCACTCCACCCTACTGCTGCTCAGTGCCGTCAAAGAATCGCTCTGAATGCTGACAGCACAGAAAAGAAATCAGAGTTTCTCAACATAGTGTGTGCAGGAATCACCTGGGAATTTGCAAATTATTGTGCATTCCCCCTCAAAACATAAAAAGCCGAGGAATTTGCCATTTACCATTTTTATTGAGAATTTAGAAATACAGAGTGGTACAATGATGACATCCTGAGAAATACTAAACTGAGTGCATTCTGAAGTGCATTTAGCTTCTTTCCACTAGAAATCAAGAAAATGCAGTGCGTACCCTAATTCTCCACTTAGTACCTGTTCTCTGTGACCCTGGGCCAGTTATTTAACATTTTCTAGTCTCTGTCAAACGAGGGCATTCACACTAATGCCCACCTCAAAGAACTGTCACTAAATGAGCTAATTTATGTCAATACTTAGAACAATGCCTGAAATAAGTTTGGGACTCCATAAATACCAGTGCTTACAGTTCATTAAGCAAAACATGATCCAAACTATCTACACACAAATCCAGTATGACAAATACTATACACATCTCTCTAGCTGCTTCCTTTCCTGCTACATGTTCGCTGACCAGCCTCTGCACCACTGGTCACCTCTTGCCTTTTTTTATTTTTGAGCCTTAGTTTTCCCATCTGTAAGAAAGGACTAGTAAGTACTCTTTGATTCAATACCAAGTAGGACTGTTAATACAGGAAAAAAATATTTCGAATGTTGCTTGCAGACCTTTAGAAGAAAGATGCATTGTTATATACCCAGTAGAATTATTTCGATATTTAGTATGTTAATATAATTTTCATCAGCAACTTAGAAGGCAAGCCTATTTATGTACACAATTAGTGCAACAGAATGCAGAAAACGGTGGGCAGTGGTAAAACACAGGCCATTTCCCTGAGTGAAAGAAAGCCTATAAGTCACAGGAGACAGACAGAGATGTGAAGGTCACTCACTCATTCACAAGAATAAATTATACTATACCATCAAGTAAGTTTCTTCAGCCAGTCATAAAGAAGAAAACTGCTAAGTAATTTACTCGCAAATGATGGTTATAAACCACTCACACTCTAACAAATCAAATTACATCATGTACCCCACCTAGTTATGCTCACAGGGCTACTGAAGGCGGGGGGGAGCAGAGAATCAGCCATTTTATCGGCCTCTCAATTCATGCTAAAGACCACACCCGTCATGGCTAAAGATCAAAACAGAGCAGTTAAACTACTCTTCAGGCCGAAACCACTCCACTTTGATTCCTCCTTGAATATCAAGAATCACACCTTTGATGTTGAGCTCACAGAGGAGACACGTATCTGTAAGGCGTGTGCATATGCTTTGTGTATTGCCCAGAGATTCTGATGCTCTCCTTAGCCCATCGTTGCTGCACTAACCGGCATGGAGAAGCAGATTTGGGCGTATGTAAGCATGTTGGGTTGCTGAGGGGAGGCGGCTCCTAGCAAGCGAACAGCACAAAGTAAAGAATCATAGGCAAATTAGGGTAAAGTTTCTCATCACTTATTCTCACATTAAAGTCATACAATCCTGGAAGTGTAAAAGCCTTAGAGGAAATGATAGCTAAGAAAGACTGTGTGCTGATTATGGGCCAGCTCAGCGGTAGTAATTATGGCCCCCATTTTACAGATGAAGCAACTGAAGTTTAGAGAGATTCATTCATTTGCCTGAGATTACATTGTGCAGTTAGTGGCAGTACAGGGGTTTAACCCAAATTCATCTGTCCCCAAGGCCTGTGGCTCCAAAGAAGCTCAAAGTCTCTTT
The DNA here is from genome assembly GCF_004115265.2 of Rhinolophus ferrumequinum. Taxonomy (NCBI): domain Eukaryota; kingdom Metazoa; phylum Chordata; class Mammalia; order Chiroptera; family Rhinolophidae; genus Rhinolophus; species Rhinolophus ferrumequinum. The sequence goes on from NC_046291.1 coordinate 64,983,787, forward strand.
CTAAAAGACCATGATGCCTCTCCAGGTAATCCATGATAATAAATACATTTCTTCTGAGATGCCAACTCTTGTCTCAGCAGAAACAGAGCCACGATGGCTTTAAAAAAAAACAAAAAAAAAACCTACCAAGAATGAGGGTTTGGAGAATAGGCGCCGTACGCTAATTGCTTGCCACCCTGATGGAGCCCACCATTCTAATGTTACAAATAAGGAACTAAGGACCTGAAGGATAAATTGGCCCAAATCCTGTGATATGAAGCAATACAGGAAAAAGTTAGAGTCCACATCAGCTTCCTGAGCAGAGACCTGTTCCGACTATCTCAGGTTGCTGGTAATAAGGAATGATACAATCACTCGCTTACCTCTGACCTTACCAATGTCCATGGGTACTTACTTCTACTAGTTATCCAAGATGTTTAGCATACCTTTCACCAAAAATAATAAGGCAACTTTACACCACTCTTTCAGTTCTAATATATTTTTTCTTAACTACAGATACACATGACTTCATTACTAAAAATTCAAGCAATACATAGGAATAAAGGATAAAAAGTAAGCCCTCTTCACTAGCTGCCACTCCTCTCTCCTCCCCAATGTGATCCCTCTTAACCCTTTGGAGTCTCCTTTAAGAATTTTGCTATGCAGTTATAGACATTATAGATGCTCAAATACAAATATAGAGCGTTAGGGCTTAATTTAAATGTGATCACATTACAGAAACTTCATGGCAATTGGCATTTTTTAACTTCACAATTTCATCAGCTTTCTACTTCACCAGGTAGTGCCTAATGGGAATGTGACATAATTTGCAAAAGTTTAGATACATGTCCCCTGAAGTGATCTTTACTCAGAAAGAATATACCTAATGATCTAACCATTCTCTGTTTAGGCTATCTGTAAGAAAAAAAACCTTTTTTTTTGAAGCATCCTTGACTACTTTAGAGTCAAAATCCTAAGATTAACTTCTCACATGTCCCTCCTCCTCACTCATCTTTCCCTAGTCATCACAATTTCCTTCAATTTTATCCACTGAATAAATCTTGAAGCTTTCCTCTCCGCTTATTCGCCACCACCACCACCCTAGACCAACCTATGATCTCCCCTTGCCTGAACTAGTGCAGTGCCTCCCAGATGGTCTTCTTCTTTCTTCTGTGGCCCCTTCTTGTCCATTCTCCATCCTGCAGTTAGTAGTATAATGGTTCAACAGGAAAAGTTCTTCCTTTCTTTTGAAATATTTCACAAATTTCAATTTTCAACCAGGTCTCACCACCACATTTCCAAACAAATTCCTGAATGTTTTAATTTGTAGCCAAATCAAGACTTGGGAAAAGTACATCATATTGTTCCAAGCTCCAGAATTTTCTGTTCTGGGGAGTACTTCTGGGTGTTCATTTTATGGGGAGTGTTAATTCAGGCAACTTTACCTTGAACTTTAAAGATTGTTGTTAATTTTTAAGGATGATCCATTTATCTCATAAAATTTTGCATTATCTCCATAAAATAACAGCATGAATTTTAATTCTTCTTCTGAAATCTGAGAATCACAGCTACTGTTCAAGACAGCAAAGAAGGAAGTATATGTATGTGCATAAACATACATAATGATTATTGTTTAGATGTGTCAGTTTTTGTTGTTGTTTTTCTCAGTAAGCATCCATAATCTTTCATTTTTCTACAAATTTGTAGGATGTTGAACAACAAGCTGATAATGACTTTTGTTTTCAGTGGAAAGATTTGGAAAGTTACATTTTACAGTTCACCACGTGACTCTAGTAATGCCCTGCTTTCAGGCTTGTCCATATTGTCTGCCCACTTGATCCCATAAAGTGGTATTGTTATGACTGATAAATTGAGCGAGGCTGTCACTCTAAAACTAAAAGTGAAAACAGGAAACTAGCAAGCCACAACTAAGAAGAACCAGTAGGATAAAACTGTATTTAGAATGAGAGCAATTTATTACATCCTGCTAAAATGACCAAAAGTAGAAAAGTAATCTATATCATCCTAACTCACTGATGAATTATTCTCTCAAATCCTTTGATGCAGGCTTAGATCAGCTGTGGACCACCCTCAAACATTTCATGATAGGAACTTATTTTTGTTTTACCATGAGGTTACCATAATATATTACTACAGCCAGATATTGTTTTTAATATTAGAAGAAATGAATTCACTACCAAGCAGAATCTCTTTTAGAACAGAGGTTTTCAAACATTTTGTTCTAGTATTGCCAAATGAATTTTGTTTAATTATGCATACCCTAGAACATTTTGACATATAATATTTTTTCATATGATTAATTAATTGCAAAAGATGTCATTTCTGGCATATTATAAATATTGATATTTTAAAAATAAAATGTTCCACCACTCTCTTAGATGTTTTTAATGAAATACAAATACCACAATTTTTCAGACCCATAATTTTCATTAAAAAAAAATAAACAGTTGGAAATTTTATGTTGTACCTTTTCCTCCTGAAATAGTATAATATTTTCATTCCACTCCCCTATAGAATGTTACCCTAAAGTAATATATTTTACGTTTGAAAGTCTTTTATGATTGTTCATCATGATCCTCTGCAAATATATGCAGTACATATATATGTACATATATATATATATATTTAATTTTTTTTCTGTGACTATAGTGCTCGGGTTAAAATACTAATGTTATTATAATACAAATAATGCATACAGTAAAAATATTTCTTCTGGATTTAGTTGCCATTTCTTTTGTTATTAGTAAATAATTTACCATAATTGCAAAAATATAAATATTGATAAACAGTAATCCTAAGAAGTAAATTTTTATTGCAAATCCATGTCTTCATAAATTGATGTGGTTGCTTATGAGGCCTTGGCTAAAGAAATTGTCCAATTGTCACTTGTTTGGTATCAGAGGGTTTGTCCTTGGGGCAGTGAACCATTGTAAAATTTCAGATGGTTGGTAAGATTTTCTTTTGGGAAGTATGAGAAAGGCAAAAGAGAGGTGAGCAAGGGCAAACTAGACCATTAGTAATTTCTCAGGCAATTCGGGGAAAGAGAGGATCTGGAATATAAGACCTAGAAATTGATTCCTTTACAATTATTTATAACCATGTACTCGTTTATAACCATGTGCTCCCTGATTTGAAGACCACCACTTTAAACATTGATAGTCTTCCTTGAGTAAGCCTCCTTAACCAGGCAAAGATAATCAAAATGTGATGCCATCAGTTTACCTCCTTGACTGCATGCATCTATTTGAATAAGATTGAACATGCTCTCCAAAAAAAGTACCTTCTCTCAATCATTCTGATTTTCCCACACTATTAATATAAGGCACCTTGTGAGTATCAAATAACAATTCATTAATAATTATTTCTGAGATAATCTCATTATTTAAAAATTTAGCTTCATGAAAAATCTATGCAGTTAAAAAAAGGAAGAAAACAGCGCAAAAGCAAAAATAGGTTGATATTTAATATATTTAAAATTACTTGTCTGCTCTAACTATTGTATGTACATCACACACACACACACACATATTCTGGTTATATCCTAAGTACAGCTCAGTGCTAAGCAAAGTGAAAAAGTCAGAAAATAACAGGGCAGAGATTACAGCAAGGTTACAGTTGGGGGAGGGGGAAAAGCAGCTCCTACAGAATAATAGGTTTTAAATTGGAGGTCTTTACTTAAAACCTTGGGAGATAAAAAGGGTCAAAAAAAAGAGAGAAAATTGCACAGGGGTTATATTACTTAAAAAGACAATCTCATTTCTCTTTCAAAAATTGCTATATTTTTTGGAAGATGCCTTTGAAAATGGATGTCATCACTTAAGCACCCTTGCTCAATAAAAGAGTGGTCAAGAATTCTGAGTTGTATGGCACTTAAATGTTTCTGTCAGTTTATGGGAAATGGTGCAGTTTTAACCAATTTGATTTAAGCAACTGAAAACTCAGAAATGTAAATTAAGAAATTAAACTAATTCTTAGTGGTTGTTTTTTACTTTTCAATCAGGAATATGTGTTTTTGAAGCATTGTTTTGAAGAAATAGTCAAATTAAAACTTTATTGTCTCTAACACCCTAAATGAAATTGTTGATGTGTTTAAAAGAAAAAGTCTATTGTCTTCATTGGTAGGGAATAAAAACAATGATGTAATCAGGGAGAGTCCATACTGTTTTGTTTTTATACATTCACTCATGAGAATCCTCTTAGTATTGATAGCATATGCTAAAATCCTTGTCTGAACCAAATTTCTCTAATATCAATCAGAAAAGAATAATGTAGTTTAATTTCTTATGTATGCATGAATTAAAAAGGTATTACATTAATAGAGGAGAACTCAAGCGCAGTCAGTATGTTTCACTCATGATAATTGTAATAAAGACATGGGATAAACAAAAGCTTATGCATTGTTTCTGAATAGGTATATAAATGAAACCTTGTTTCATAAATGTTATTTATGAATCACATGTCTGGTTCATGGTATTCTCTCAATTTTTAAAAAAATTAATAAATGTTTTTCTATAGTCACTAGCCTATTTAGTCTATAACTGTCATATATGCATTAAAATGGGGTTTCGAAATTCAATAGACACTAAAGGCACAGTTTCAAGTGAATTCATGCTATGAAATGAAGATGGAGTAAGAGAAGTCAGAATGGCAACCACAAACTTATGATTGATTAATGTCACCCACGCTTCAGCCAGCTTCATGGTTCTCAATCCTTTTGCAAAAGTAAAAATTAAGTAAGTTCAAAAATTAAGTAAAAAGTAAAAATACTTAGGCAAAATTGAATTGAGTGAGAAGACAAGAGGCTATCCGAGAAAAAAAAGTAAAGGCGATGCTGGAAGAATTAGGCAAAGTCCACAGATGAAGCACAGAGGACAACAGAGAATGTGACGGTTATTTCCAGTGAATAATCAAAGTAGAAAAGAAGGTAAACAATTCAAACCATTTCCGTTTGTTCACCAAAGCTTATTATTTAGGAGAAGGCCTATGACTTACACTGAAATTTTGGTGGTTGCTTATTCCAGACTGGAATAACAGCTGACATTTACGGGGAGCTCACTATGAATCAGACAATGCGATCATAATTTTACACACATCATCTTAATACTCACAACAACTCTAGGAGATGGGCAGTATTATTATCTCCATTTTTTTGCGGTTTAGGCATGTTACTTACCTTGGTACATGGCAAGGTCTTGTAGCTAATTTAAGTGGGTGAGGCAAAACCCACACTCATTTTTCTTTAAATTGAAAGCTCTTAAACCTCTAGGCTACTGAAACTGCAAGATATGCTTTTGAAATCTAATTGCAAATTTCATTTACTAATAATCATCAATTGATTCAATTAAAGTACAACTCCTAATTAAACAGTTAAATATATAGTGTGAGCAGAAGTATATTTTGCAATTTTTTTCCACATTCATTTTTCCTAATGAAGACATTTAGCTAGGATTTTAGCCTTGAAAAATGTCATATGAGCATATAAATACCTAAACACATGTCCACATATATTTTCAAATAAATGTATATAAATATCTACACATACATTTAGATAAATACATATAGATAAATGTATGTAGATAAACACTAATAAATATATACATTTATATGTAAAAAAGATTTTATATCTTTTATATCTGTCAGTCCCTAAATCAATGAATAGATTTAATGCCAACCAAGTTTTAAAAATCCAACATAATTTTGAAGGAAACAATAAAAGTGATTTAAAATTCAATCTGGATAAATAAACAGGAAGAGATTACTTGCTTTATTAGACATTAAAAATGTTATGAAGCTTAGATAATTAAAGCAATATGATGAAACAGATCAATGGAAGAAAATAGTATGATAACAATTACTGGTGTGCATACAACTTATGATAAAGAAATTACCCCACCAGTGGAAAATATTTAGATTATTTATTAAATAATACAGAGGAAATAGAATACTTATGGAAAAGTAAGTTAGACTGTTCTATTTGTGAAAATATAAAAAGGCTAGAAAATTGAGAAAATACTACACAGTAGCTCTGAAATATGGTCAAAACTTGTAAAAATAATCACAAAGTTCATTAAAATTTTAATCAAAGATTGTAACTCCATTTTTTTCCTTTTTAACTAAATTCCCATTAGTGCACTTAATCTAGTATTCTGCATAAATCTTGGGCTCATTAAACAATGCTGTTATATAAAAATTAAGGAATTTTAAGAATGTGTTATAATCTATTTCCCGTGCAATAGTCTTTAAAATTATACACATTTTAAATAACTATACATAACTAATTAACTATATATGACTTAATAAGTATATATAACTAAATATATATGTAAGTATGCAGAGGGTGCCAAAAAATATATACATATTTTAAGAAAAGAAAAACTATTCAAATTGTAATACGCAATATATACCAATAACAAAAGATGAATACAAGTCACTTTTGACATCTGCATCTATAAGAGGTGCTCAAAGTGGTTACCATCAGTGTCCAGACACTTCTGATTATGGCAAACTACTGCTTGAGCAACGTTGACAAAAGGGTCTACTTGTATACATTTTTTTGGCACCCCTGGTATATTTTGGAACTCTTTTTCTGGAATAGCCATCAGAGCTGTCATCATATTACCCTTGATGTCCTGAATGTCATCCAAATGTCTTCCTTTTAATATTTCCTTTTCTTTGGATAAAGAAAGAAGTCATTGGGAGCCAAATCAGTTGAGTAGTGAGGATGTTGCAATACAGTTATTTGTTTACTGGCTAAAAGCTTCCTCACAGACAGTGCCGTGTGAGCTGGTGCATTGTCGTGATGCAAGAGCCGTGAATTGGCAAAAAGTTCAGGTTGTCTAACTTTTTCACGCAGCCTTTTCAGAACTTCCAAATAGTAAACTTGGTTAACTGTCCAGTTGGTACAAATTCATAATGAATAATCCCTCTGATATCAAAAAAGATTAGCAACATTGTTGCAACAATTTCTCGAACTCAATTGTCAGACCTCGTGTGTGTGTGTGTGTGTGTGTGTGTGTGTGTGTGTACTCCTATATTCCTGTTGCCCTCATTCCTTCGGATGCTTTATTAGAGAAGGAGGCTACTTTTTCTGTTTTCTTAGAGGACAGGCTGCTCAGTTTCAAAATTGGGATGTTGGTAAACAACATTCAGTGTTTAGCTACCTTCAGCTAAACACTTTGCAAAGCCCTAGACTTCTGTGTTCCTCATCTTGGCTACATACAGATATAGACAAAACAGGAAAACGAATGCAGGCCCTGGGTTTTGGTCTTATAAAATGGTACAAGTCTTTAAAATATAACTGAGAGATCTCTTATTACTGTGTGTTCTGTTGAGATTTTTACCCTCCAGAGAAATGCCTGTAGAGACATATTTGTCTTTTTTTTTTTTTGCTAAAATATAGTTGTTGTTGTTGTTTTCTAAGTGATTGCAGTTGGAAACAGAAGTTTCCTTGATTTATTGGATGAGGGGGGAAATTGGCTTTACCTAAGCCTTTAATCCTCCTTCTTCCCCTGAAGAAACTTTCCTTAATATGCTGGTAATTTTAATTGTGGTTTCTGAATATCAAGAGGATGTTTTATAAAAGTGTGTCTCTTTAACCCCAGTTACCATCTTAATAGTTTTATTTTCTGCTTTTTGGGATAATGGTAATTTATTTTTGTTTAATTATGAAAATTTCCATACATATGGAAAATATAAGAGAATTAATGAAATGAAAACCATCTATCCATAAACTAATGTATTCTGGATTTAAAATTATTAGTATTATGCTTTTCTTGTTGTTGACATATTTTATATTACATTTTCCAAACTCTTTAACTGGCATTGTTTTGCGAGGAATAGCATTCCTTCATCAACTGTAACTATCTGGTTATCCCGAAAAATAGTTTCTACTAGAAAAAGAAGTTAAATGCATGACTATTTCCCATGAATTACCACATTTTAGAGTAAGGAGTTGGTGTTAAAGTAATTTCCAATAGTAGCAATAAGGTGCTTTGTTCGTTTGTTTGATTGCTTGCTTGCTTTTTTTAAAACATATTATTGGCTCACACATTTTTATATATTAAATTGTATAAATCAATTATAGTTATTATCCTTTTTAATGCTCTAATTGTTTAACTTTGAGCGGTAGTAGTCCATCAATTTTCTTCAGGCTTGATTACCTTTTTTTCATGGGGTGGCAGGCATGGTTTTCTGGGAAGGGCTACAGGCACAGGGAGTACCCTGCTTCCCCGAAAATAAGACCTAGCCAGACAATCAGCTCTAATGCGTCTTTTGGAGCAAAAATAAATATAAGACCCGCCTATATTATATTATATTATATTATATTATATTATATTATATTATATTATATTATATTATATTATATTATAAAGACCCAGTCTTTTATTATAGTAAAATAAGACCAGGTCTTATATTAATTTTTGCTCCAAAAGACTGATTGTCCGGCTAGGTCTTATTTTTGGGGAAACATGGTAAGAAATTGGGCATGCAGTACAGGCTTAGAGGTGGAGTGATATCAAACATAGTCACATTTACCAAACAGATGGCAAGGAGAGAAAGCTGAGATGAAACCAGAAAGGAAATATGCAGCTTTATTTTGACATGCTACTTTCTTTTCTAGATGCTAAGTATGATTTTTACTGGATACCTATAATTATTTTGTTCTGCCATCCATTAAGTTAGGAAGAGCTTCCTTGAGTGCAACTCTTTCATTCACATTTCTATCTGGATTGAAGAGAGAAGTGCAAGCAACCATATAAGCTTTTTGGTTTCTCAAAGTAAGATGTTTTGTAATGGAAAACTATCTCAAGGTAATGTTAACTATTTCCCAATAAATTCCAAAGTATTTTCAGAATTTATTGTCAAATAAATGCTAACAAAAATTATAACTACAACGTTTTGTTTCTCACTAAAAATTCTATGTTTGGTTTCAAACCTTCTACAAGGATGATTAATTTTCAATACTTAATCAGGAGGAAATCAAACTATTTGGGACATTTGATCTATCAGTCGTAGAGGAGTAAGTATATTTAGTCCAGAGAAATGTAACTCTTCTGCACAATTTAATTAAATAAGACTAAAAACAGAAACTAAATTCCAATCATCTGAAAACTATTACTAAAATATTCCAATCTTAGGAGAAATATGAAATTGGGAATAATGTTTAATGGTCATTACATTTCCTTTATTTGTGTATCTTCTTTTATCAAGCATAGAAGATGACACTGTTTATTATGATAACCTCCTACAACAAATAATAGCAATTTTCCAATGCATCAGTATAAGATTGGGATGAAGAAATTCTAAGAAGGAAGGCCCCCCAAGGTGTAATTAAAGGTGGAAGGATTTGGTCTCTTACAGCATTGACCATCAGTGGATTATTATCTCCCCAGTGAAGTTTCAGGAGATGTATGTTTGAGCCTTGGAAGAGGCGGCTTGCATTCATTATTAACAGCAATAGTAATAAAAAAAAAAAAGTGTCAACACATTGTATCACCACAGTCTGTTCCTCACATTTATAAATGCAGTCTCTAAGCTGCAAATAATTTATCCTACATCAAATGAAGCTAAACCAAACAAATAAAAACAAAAATATTTATATTTTATTTCTTGCCTTTTAAAATACTTTCTACTTTTAAAAAACATGTGTGTGTGTACAAGGATTGATTGAATAAGATACTTTAAGACAGATTCATGTAACTAATATGCTTCTTTTGCCAGAAACAAGAAGAGGGAGAATGGAGAAAAAATAAAAAAGAGGAAACAATAACCTGCCAAAGGTCAAACAGAGGGAGCTGCACTGTATTCCTTAATTCAATAACACCACAATAAAGTTAGTCATTACTTTTTTATTATAGCATATTGCTGCTTCTAAGAACACTAACAGTGAGAAATAAATGAATATGGCTTTAGATGCTGCAGATGCCAGTGGGAGGCCAGGTTTAATTCACCCTTATGAAGTCTTCTTGAATTGTGTCACTTGTGGAATTTGTACTTGACTTTTGGAAACAAAATGTTCTTGCCACTGAGAACTAATTAAAAAATCTGGCCCTCTGTGAGCTCATTTTGTTCAGGTTGACTGCATGTTCAAGTTTGACTCAAGATGCTCATCTAATGTATACTGTGACCAACTATTTCAGTTGGATTAAGATAATTGCCTAGCTCAATACTGTCCTGATACATTCCAGAAGAATGCCATTCAAAGTCCTTAACTGAGATTGCTAGCAAATCACCACTCCAGGTTTTTAAGAAGGTTGAAGTACAAAAGTTAAAGTTGTGCTTTGGAATGAACCCAAAGTAATCTCAGGCTACCATAAGCAAATAAAAAGGAGGATGTAACTTGAGCAAGTAACAACATGGATGGACCTCACAGACATTAGATTAAGTGAAAGAAGATAGACACAAACAGTAGGTACTTATGATTCTACTTATATAAAGTTAATGAACAGACAAATTTAGTAGCTTCAAGTCAAGATGATGCAGTAGGTAAATGCTGTGCCCACATTTTCCCACAACCATACCAAAATTACAACTAAAGTATGGAAAACTATTATTGAGAATCACCTGAAATCTAGGTGAACAGAAGTCCTACAACTAAGGATATACAGAAGAAGCTATGTTGAAATTGGTAGGAGGAGTGGAGATACAGAACAGGCTGGTTCCACATCCATATGTGGTGGTTAAAAATCAGGTGGTATATATCGACTGCAAAGGTCCCATGAAGAAACAAGAGGTCCTCATCCCCGCACCTAGATTTCCAGCCCAGGTTTCTAGTGCTGGAAAGAGAAGTCCCCACAAAGTATGTCTGGGAAAGCCAGTGGAGATTGTGGCTAAATAAGGTGAGGTCTGCTGGAGTCCCAGGCATTCCTCTTAAAGAGCCTGTGCATGGACATACCCACTGAAAGACTCACTCCCTCTGAGATTCAGTGCTGGTGCAGCACCTTGAAAGGTGCTAGGGACATGATAGGAGGAACTTAATTGTCTGGCTTCAGGGCAAGGGCTGGAGGGGCAGCTTTTCCAGACAGAAGTGCTGGCAGAAGTCATTGTTCCTTTGTTGAGCCCTCCAACCTAGCCTGTATAGGCAGGGGGACACAATATCTGAGTCTGCATCAACCTAGCTGACATTGTTTGTCCTGTCCTGGTGATCACCTGAGATACCACCCCATCCTGTCTTGTCTCATGCTGCAGACTTTCCTAAAATCTCTCAAAAGGTCACAAAAACCCAAACAAGAAACATCTAGCCCCAGTGTTCCCCATAGCTGTCGCTAAGTAACCTCAAACCTGGCATTAATGGCAGCTATCCTCAGTTCTCAGCTTAGCCTCTCATAGGCACCTACAAGAGCAGCACAAGTGGCAAGCATCTGTAGATCACTTTGTAGCTCATACCAAGTGGCTCCGAGCAAGGAGCAGGCAGCAGTTGAACTTGGCCTGCAACAGAGCCCCTCCCAAGAGACCCCAGAACCAACACACCCAGTGACCAGCCTCCGAAGTGACTCAACCACTTCCACAAACAACACATACAAAGAGCAGACTGGGCAAGCACCAGAAGACCCCTAAAGCAAATCCTCCTCTGTAGGATCTGCCCCTACACAAGAGTTCTTCCATTATAGTCACATCTGGTCCTCACAACCAATCAGCCTGAGGGCCAATCCCCTCCCCCGTATGTCTATAGCAATCAAGGTTCACCTATAACAGGTGGGCACTCACAACTCCACAAAAGACACACCTGCAGCACCCTGCTTAGGTGATCAGGGAGACGGTGCCACTGGGCCCGCCAGGACACCTATTACATAAGGCCACCCTACTAAGACTGGGAGAGAGAGCAGCTCTACCTAATAGATAGAAACAAACACGTGGAAGAAGCCAAAATGAGGAGACAAAGAAACATGTCCCAAATGAAAGAACAGAACAAAACTCCAGAAAAAGAACTAAGCAAGTAGAGAAAAGCCACCTACCAAATGCAGAGTTCCAAACAGTGGTTATAAGGATGCTCAGTGATCTCGGAGAGCTTCAGTAAAGAGATAGGAAACATAAAAAGGGAGATAGAAAACATAAATAAAAAAGAACCGTTAAAATTAGACAATACAATAACTGAAATGAAGAATACATTAGAGGGAATCAACAATAGATTAGATGAAGCAGAGGCTCAAACCAGTGATTTGGAAGACAAGGTAGCAGAAAACACCCAATGAGAATAGCAAAAAGAATAAAGAATCAAAAAAACAAAAATGAAAATAGTTTAAGAGGCCTCTGGACAACATCAAGCATAACAACATTCGCATCATAGGGGTACCAGAGGAGAAGAGAGATTGAGCAAGGAATTGGAAACCTATTTGAAGAAATAATGACAGAAAACTTCCCTGACCTGGTGAAAGAAATAGACATACAAGCCCATGAAGTGCAGAGAGTTCCAAACAAGATGAACTCAAAGAGGCCCACAACAAGACAGATTATAATTAAAATGCCAGAGTTTAAAGAGAAGAGAATCTTAAAGGTGACAAAAGAAAGACAATTACCTTCAAGGGAGTTCACATAAGACTGTCAGCTGATTTCTCAACAGAAACCTTTTGCAGGCCAGAGGGATTGGCACAAAATATTCAAAGTGATGAAAAGCAAGGACCTACAACCAAGTGTACTCTACCCAGCAAAGCTATCATTTAGAATCGAAGGACAAATAAAGAACTTCCCAGACAAGAAAAAGCTAAAAGAGTTCAGCACCACCAAATCAATATCACAAGAAATACTAAAGGGATTTCTATAAGAAGGAAAAAAATGAAAAATATGAATAATAAAATGGCAATAACTACATATCTATCAACAATTACTTTAAATAAAAATGAATTAAATGCTTCAATCAAAAGACATAGGGTAGCTGAATGGAGAAGAAAACAAGATCCTTACATGTGCTGCCTACAAGAGACTCACTTTAGAACAAAAGACACACAGAGACTGAAAGTAAAGGGATGGAAAATTATATTTTATGAAAATGGAAACAAACAAAAAAATAAAATCTAAGATAGCAATATTTATACCAGACAGAACAGACTTTAAAACAAACATGTCTCTTTAGGCCTTTGTTATTTCTGCTAGGAATCCATTAACTCCAAAAAACTGAGGCAACAAATGACCCCTGGAATCCCCCATGAAGACTCGAGATTTCAGAAGCTGTGGAGAATCATCTCTGATATGTTATTCTACCTGTGAATTTGCTGCAGCAGATACTTTTAGTTGTCTACCCAATTGTAATTCTCTACTCCCTCTCTTCTAAGAGACTCTGGATTTGTTCTAGTATTTACAGTTTTCCAAGAAACCATGGGCTTTAGGGACTGCTAGTCCTATTCCCAGTCCCGGGGTGTTGATATTTGATTATACTAACCCAATGGAGAAAAACCCATTCTTTTCGAGTGATTGGCTCAGTGAGAAAGAGTTTGGCCATCAGTACATGAAGGGAGGCTGTTAGGGGAGGCTTCTGGGAAAGTTTTCTTAGCTCTTTGAAAGAGATGCAAGAAAAGGTCTCATTTTTGTGTGTCTGAATAATGGAGTTTAAAGATGAGATGCCTGGACCTGCGACAACCATATTTTAACCAGGAGGAAAGCTAACCAATGTGCTCAGGATGGAAGAGCAGAAGAAAAACTTGAGTTCCTGATGATGTTGTCAAGGTGCTTAATTGAACAACCCTGGAAATATATAAGCTTCTTGCTATGCGAAATAAATCCATTACTTGTTTAAAAAGAAGGAAGAAGAGGAGGAGGAGGAGGAGGAAGAGGAGGAGGAGGAGGGAGAAGAAGAAGAAGGAGAAACAAATTTAAACTATGCTGATAGAAACCAGAATGGGAAATGGGTATTGAGAGATGAGGGGCATGAGAGAAAATTCTAGGGTCATGGAAATTTTCTGTATCTTGATCTAGAATGGTGATTTGGGGTATAATTCTATAAAAATTCATTGCACTATACGCTTTGTACATCTTATTATGTGAAAGTTATACCTCATTGAAAACCAAAAGAATTCTTTACAAGTACCTAATTAAGTTTAAACTGATTAAAAATTTTACAAACTCCTGATTTTTTAGTCAAAGGCCCTTCATCTTCACAATGCTGACATTTGACTATTATAAGTGGATATGAGCTCTAGAGTCTGTATCCAACTTGCCTTCTCTTCTGTACAAATTCATCAAGGGCATTCAGGCCTAGGCCATCTGAGCATATATAGCACACTCAAGTTCTCATGTCTCAGGTGTCAGGTGTGTTTCAAACAGAGAAGTAGGGGAGTTTGTTCTTCTATGAAGTCCAGGACCACAAGCCTGGCTTTGGGAATTCATTCTTGAAATAAATACTTATTGGGTGCTTTCTGTGAGCCAGATGCTATTACAGGCATAGGAGATACATGCGTGAACAACTAACACAATGTTCTTGCTACCACAGACCTTACATTCAGGATTAGGGATGAGAAGGATACAAGCAACTTGAGTATAAACATACAAAATACCTCCAGATAATGGTAAGTACTAGAAAGGAGGGCACATTTTAGATGGGGTGGTCAGAGGAGGTCTCTGTGAAGACGTGCCTGACTGATGAGGCAGAGCCAGACAGCAAGGAGACCCCGAACCAGGTAGATAGAGTCCGAACCAGGTAGATAGAGTAGCAAGTCAAGGCCGTGGGGGAGAGAAAAAGTTTAACATGTTTGATAAATACAAAGAAGGCCAGAGGAATAGTGGGAAAATGGTACAAGATAAAATAATAGAGAATCTTGGATTCTGTTTTAAAGAGTATGAATTTAGTTCTAAATATGATGGCAACCCATCAGAAGGTTTTCAGGGAAGGGATAGTACAGATGGAAGAAGTTAAACCTGAGACCTAGATGGAGGTAGAACTGATCCAGTATGTATGGATTTGATGGTGGAGAAGAGAGAAAAAGAGGAATGAAAAATAACTTCTCTGTTTCAGGCTAGAGCACTTGATGGTGGTGGTGATGATGCTGCTATTCACCAATATGAAGGGGATTTGGGGCAATTAACAAATTTGAGGGAAACATGGGTTCATTTTGGACAGAGTTTGCACTCTGTTTCAGCCTTCTCACAAATGCACACGTTTGACTTCAATGGATGAAACAGTATGACTTGAAGAAGCTCAAAATCATCATCTAGGTGGGCAAACAACCTGAAGTTTATGCCTGAAAATGGTGGGCCAATTGTATTTTCTTTGAATGATGAAGACAGAATTTTGAGAATCTGGGATATTTCCAATATCATCCTACTGAATTCCTAAGACAGTAGCATACCAGAAGGAGCGATTGAAAGGGGAATATACTCATCCACATCGTTGCTCTATCATGTGGCAAAACATTTCTAACTTTTTGGTTGATTGCTAAGTGAGAAATTCTGAGGTTTCTCAAAACCTAGAACTAGTAATGGTGCTACAAAATAGTGCTCTAATAATACACCGTTGGTAGAGATCCATGTTAACTGGTACTTCATTTTTAATTAAATTAAAATTTCAATGTGTTGGCCCTTTGCCAAAGTGTAATTACTTCTATTAATTTATCCAAAAATATTTATACAAGTGCATAAAGATATTTATGTTAACATTGATTTAGAAGCAATTCTAATCTACAGAACTAGAAGATAGAGAAAAAAGTTATGGTTTCTTACACATAATGGAGTAGTATACAGCCATTAAAAATAAGAAAGACTTACATGTATTGACATAAAAAATATATGAAGTGTATAGGTAAGTGAATATGCAAGTTATAGCAAACACAGTCTAATCTCATTTTGAATGAAAAAAGCATTAAAGAGAAGATCAAATTGTGATTAATTTTTTCCTACGACTGGGATAATTCCATGTTGTGTAGATTTTTGCAGTAACTACATATTACTTTTATAATAGAAAAGAACAATAAAATATTTTTCAAAGCTATCTAATGCAGAATTCATATGAAGTAGAATATATGAAACTTAGCCTTTCAGTGTTAAAAGTCACAAGACCCAATATAGTTTTGAGGGGACTGTAACTTTTGCTTAATAAAAGAAAAAAATAAGATTTTTTTAGTATGAGCTTGAAGCTAGACTTAGAAGAGATATAGATAAGATCTGTGCTTAATGTCTGAGCATCCCTCTTTTCCCTCGATCTGATATAATTTTCCCTGACCAGACTGGTGTTCTAGCTGAGATGTCACAGGGGTCAGAATTTTCTTCAAGTGTCCAATAGCTTTGGGAAGGAGACTACTTAGTTTCCTGGTGTTAATTATTTTACACAAGATTTTATAAAGATAGGCTAAAAAAAGGTTATGTAGTTTCACATGAAGGACTCATTTTTAAAATTATTTTGAAGAAAAGAACGTATAATAGAAATGTCAATTCTCCCAAAGGTAATGTATATATCTCATGCAATTCTAATTAGAATCTCAAAAGAGCTTTTTTTTAACTAAATTTCTTTTGGAAGAGCAGATGTCTGAGAATATTAGAGTTAATTATGAAAAAGTAGAATAGGGAAGGAGGACCTGCTTTTCTAGATATTAAAACATACTACGAAGCCATTATATTCAAAGAGTGTTTTCTTCAATTGAGAATAAGAAAAGAAGATCACCGGACCTGAATAAGAGTGAAGAAATAAATCCCAATATACTTGAAATATATTTCATCTCAATGTGAAAAAATGCGTTATAAGTTAATAAATGGTGTTGTCATCACTGGCTACTCATCTGAAAAAAATAAAGGTGGATCCCTACCTCACCACATGTACAAAAATCAACTCCAGATTGATTAAAGACTTAAATGCGAAGCATAAAATAACAACAAGCTTGAAGACAATTAGTCTATTAACTAAGTGTTGAAGAGCTATATAACAAAAACAGGAGATGCATAAACTATAAAAGACATATTTAACTTCACAAAATTAAAATATACTTCTATTGCAAAAAAAGACACACAAAAAACAATACTTGAATGCATATAAAAGATAATCTGATACAAGATAATAGTTTTAAAATCGAGCAAATGCAATTTTAAAAAGTGCAAAGGATATAAATAGACAATTCAAACAGGAGTTAATCCAAATGGTCAACAAGTATATGAAAAATGCTTGACATTCAACCTAAAGAACCAATAAACTATTACTTGGCTAATATTAAAGAGTGATAACAAATCCTTCTTGAGAAATATATTGTAATAAGGTAGTGTCATACACTGCAGTAGACATATAAGGCATAGAGTTAGTAAAAAATAATAAAGCAAATGATAAGTAACCATAAGACCAGCATGTATGATACACCATAAATATATATGTATATATGAAAAAGTGATATATTGATAGGATAGTCACCGAAATATTAATTGCGGTTATCTCCAAATATTGAGATTTCAGGTGAGTTTAGCATACTTCTTAAACTTTTTGAGCTTTTTTTTTTCAATTTGTATAATGCTAAATTATCAATTGAAATTTGTGAGAAAATAAATTCTTATGAAACTCAAAAACCATTCAACTCATACATTTCTTTCAAACTTTCCTTTTCCTAATTTCATTTCTAATTCAAGTTTGGTTGGTTTGGTTTTATTGTAATGAGGGTGAGGAGCATGGAGGGGGATTAGAAATGAGAAAATGTGCTCACCAAGCAACAAGTGCAATTGGATATCCCTGAATGAGATTCAGATAGAATGACATAATACAGCAATAAAAGTTTCCATTTCGTCCCTTCTCATTCCTATTTTAGTAACCTTTGACATTTGGAGAAACAAAAGCCTACAGTCATTTTTGCTTTTCTCTCTCCCCAGGGCCTTAAACAATGATTGTCAGAGAATATTTGTACCATGATATCCTCTAACCTGCCTTGTCTTTTTTCACTTTGTGTCCAAAAGAAGACAACAGAATGCAAGGACATGTGAGTCTTCTCTTTGACATTTTAAGATCCATCCTTTTTATTGTGGTTCAGATTTATGAGCCCTTCCCCCCACCTCACCCCAGTGTCATCCCAAGCTGAAATCTCGTCTGACACCATCTACCCAGCTTGCTTATAAAGACTAGTTGTAATTAGGCACAACGTGGGCTACAATGTAAGCCTGTGTGACTAATAACAAGTGGGATGTACAGCACTGAGTAACAAGAAGTGCCCTTTATTCCCGTTTTCGTTACCGGAAAAAGAGACATACATAGAACCAGTGCCATGTTAAGTTTTTTAAGGCAATAAAAGTGTTTTGAATTCCTAGACATCCTACGAATTTCAGTTTTATAAAATGTGCCATCTATTTTCTTTCTTCTCCCTTAAGTCTTTTAGCATCACACATTTAGCCTGGCTCTTTCCCTTGTCTAGAGGCCAGGGAGGGTTCCCAGCATATGCTTATGCAAAAAGCGGGATGTTTGCCTCCTTTCCAACCTTGCCCCCACACTCTCATCACGCAAAGCTGAGAAGCAGAAACACTACACAGATCCTCCAGAACCTCCTGTGCGCAAATTCCAAAGGAGTTAAGAGTTCTGAGTGGTAGAAGTACACAGCGAACCAGGAAGCAAGCCCTCTCCCTAGCCATCTGGTCCCAGGGGCAAATCCCTCTTGTCTTCATTGGTACCTTTCACTGTGCCCAGAATGAGACCCAGTGGCCTCTTCCCCACTGCTGTACAGAAAAGAAACCCAGGCATACAACAGCCAGGACTGTGCTCAGTCACACTGTCAAGCAGGCAGCTGGTAATCCAGGAGGCTACCGGAATGTGTCTTAGTTTATTACATATTTATTGCATGTTCACTGCATGCAAGGCTCTTGACTAGAGATAGATAGATGAATAAGCCAAAGTCCCTGGCCAGGACAGGATGATTTTCTATTGGTGTGTGGTCAGATAAATAGTAAAATAATAAGACATAATAATTACTATCAAAGAGGCACAATCCAGGTTTTAGGGAATATAGGAAAGGAGTGACTTAGTTTTTCTTCCTAGGACAGAAAGCTGAGAAAAACAAGTGGAAAAGAACATTAGAGCCGAGTATAAAATACAAGAATTTTTAAAACAGAGAAGTGGAGCTCAAAGAGGGCTATCTAAGCTGCAAGAACATTGCATGCAGAGAGATAAGCAGCTTACCAGGGCATGCTGGGGCTCAGTGGTGAGTAGTTCTGTGTCACAAAGGTGTAGGGCAAATGTGGAAAGAGCCTGGAATTGTAGATAGTTCAGGCTGTGTGTGAGTGGCCTCCTCACCTTGATAAAGAGCTATGGCCACAATGGGGGAGACCCAATTAGAACGAAAATGGGGGAGCAGTGTTGAGTTATTGGTGCCTGCTGCAGTCAGAGAAAAGAATCTAGGAAAGAGCAGAATTCCATCAGGTGGAAATGATGGAAGCCTGTATCAACCCTGAGTGAAGATGATGGGGCAGGCCGGGAAAATATTTGTAGATAGAATTGGTTTAACCTAGCAACCAATTAAGGACAAAAGGGGGTGGAAGAAGAAAGCAGCTTTATTCTCTTTGTTGGATTGCCAATGTTTGAAAACCGCTATGATGATGTCTTCAGCTCATGAGACAGCAAGGTTTGTGTCAAACACGTACGTATATGTCTTGGGAGAACTTGGACACTATTACACTGAGTTAGATTAATTTTGAGGATTCAATCATGAAACACCACCCACAGACACACATTCTTTAGTCGATGTAGATGATGTTTATAACTTGTGGCATTTTGTATTATAATGCATGAAACTATTTTATGAAAAACTGCACCACCCTACTATGAAAATGGCATGTCCAATTGGCAAAACTGGTTAGAATTCCCAAGTAAGATATCTCCAAGCAGTAACATACATTTCCAGGACTGCTTGAAGTACAATGTTAAGATTCAGATACCTCATACAGAAACTTCACCATTAAATGTCAAAATAAACACAACAGATACAGAACCACAACAATAATACCAAAATAAACGGAGAGCTCTGGTACCTAAAATTCTTCACGTAACAGCAATGTATGGAAATCCTTCATGTAATAATGAACCACCAAACCAAACATAAACCATGACTTGTTTCTTAATTCCTTTGTCCCTTTATAGTCAAAAAGGCATCTAAACGGAACCATACACAGTTAAAAATAATGGCTAGAGATTCCTAACAGAAGAACGGCAGCAGGTCATAAGCACTTACATTCCTGGTAAAATCCAAGTATGTTCTTTTAGAAGTCGCTTACATTTTTTGTATGTCAGGTCATAATAGTTCTGTTTTCATTTTCATCTCATCTGCCTTGCGACTACCCATAATTTTTAGTATTTTGGTGTTTTCTTGGGTAAATTTGTGTGAGTTGTGGCGGGTAGAATAAGCAAAGAATAAAGACTAGAATCTTCATGCCTTAGATCAGGTAGGCTCTGGATCACTGTTCCACATTCTCATCTCTAAACCAGGAAGAACAAGAAAAAATTCAAACTCTCCACTGCACGCAATCCCACCTCTGCCACTTATCACATTTGCGACCTTGAGCAAAGTCATCCAGTCTCTTTGTACCTTAGTTTCTTCACCTGTAAAAAGGGATAGTCACAATAATTGTAGAGTTGTTATGAAGATTAAATGAGTTAATGTATGTAAAACACTTAGACCAGTGTCTGACACATATTAAGCCACCAACAACAGCTGCTGCTCTTGTGATCATTATTGATGTTGCTTGTTTATTCTGGAATTTTCTCCCTGATGTAGTCAATAAGATCAGTTTCATTTAAATGCATAATAAGACTTTACTGATTTGGAATAACTGAAGAATAAGTCATTAGCAATTTTTTAAAAAGATACCCCTTTCCAATGTTTACTTTCATCCATCCATTGGTATCTGGTTTCTATCTGCATACACCTTGCCCTGCGTTTGACACAAACAGGGAAGCACTTTAAAGCAGCCTAAATAAAGAAAATAACAAAGTTCTGATTGGCACAAAACCTTTGGAAATCCATAAAGCCTGGTGGTTTCTAGGGAACTGAATAACTGGAAAGTTCTTAGTTGGGTGGGTGGGAGAGGTGGGGTATGTCAGGGTGGGAGTGAACAGAGTAGAACTAGAGCAGACTGAGATGGAGAAACATGGTAGCCCACAGAGCAAGAACTTCTTTCAACCTGTATTTCCTGCCCACCCTTTACTCAATTTTAGTTTCTCTCAATTTCCTATTAACTTCACTATTTAACTTTGTAATTATTCAAAATGTTTATAGAAAGGAAACATCCTTAAACCACATAAAAAGGTATGAGATTTTGCTTTCTGTAACTAAGGAAAAAGTATCCCTCCCCAACTGTATAAATATAATTATCTTTCTAAAATGAAAATTCGGAAACAAGAAAGAATTATACCTGCTATGTTGACCTATCACAATAGCAATAAAGAATCATTATTCGTTGGGTGTAAATTTCACAATTCTGTTTTACAGTTCCAAAACTCTATGCATTTGAAAAGTACAGTAATAGAAAAATAAGTACAGCAAACTTTTTACATCATATTTGCATCCCATTCGTTGATTTTGTACAGGTTATATTTCTTTCACCCAGAGCTCCCTGGAGTTTTATGACAGGAAAATGAAGATGGTGTTGACCCTCAGAAAAATTACAAATACTTGAGGCAGCAGGAGCAGGGCCTGAGCTTATGCCTGAGATGCAGGTGTCCGGAGTTCCAATTCCAGCCTTAGCAAGGCTTGCTGAGTGCCCTTGGGCAAGTTGCTTAACCTCCCTTGGCCTCTCTTTCTTCACTGCTAAGGTGAAGACATTAGTGCTCAGTTCCCTTTTGGGGTGGCAAGTGGATTAAGTAATTGAAAAACAAGAGTCTCCTCTTCTGTAGTAACCCTTTAGGAGATGAGGACGTTACCAAATGATTCTTCAGTATGTTAGAAAACAAAAACACAAAGAAAACAGAGTGAGAGCCACACAGAGCAGAAATTTAGTTATCAGTACAAAGAACTGGGGGACACTACCTCTTCAGTTTGCCTAAGCAAAAAAAGGGAAACCGAAAAACAAAAAAACTGTTTCAGGACACATTCTTTTCAAATAAAAGTCCCTTTCTTCTCTCTCTCTCTCTCTCTCTCTCTCTCTCTCTCTCTCTCTCTCTCTCTCTCTCTCTCTCTCACACACACACACACACACACACACGATACCTTTTCCTTATTTCCTCATTCATTTCTATATTAAAGTACTTCGCTTATGTCTCAAAATAGGAACCATCTAAATAAAATCATCAGCCTTAAAACAATGTTTGAAATAATTAAGTTACAAATTCAGGAGCCCTTTAATGTGGCTGCAATTCTATAACTATCTGGGCATTCTATGTATGGACCTATTAAATGTAACAGGCACCAACGTTGCTGGCTGTCAAGAAGCAAAATGAAAAATAGTTTTAATAGCTGCTCTTTGACCTATTTTATATTTTATGTCAATTATAACAGCACACAACCATGCATAATTATGAAGCATAGATGCATTAAAATGTACACATAATTTGTGTTCTTATGGCAACCATTGCATCAGGCTTTAGAAAACAAACCCATTGTTATAAGTCATTTGCACATTAATATATTAGTATTAAATATCGAAGACAGATTTGTCTATCCATCTGTTTTGAATCATTGTAAATAAATATATCTTTTTGGAGGGGTGGACAAAATCTCTACATAAATGCACTGTAGGTACCATCTGCAACATATATTATAATACAGAGTTTAGCACCGTCGTGCATAGCAACTCCAGCAAAGACAGCACCATGTGATTGTCATTTGAATGTCATTTTTTAAAAATGATCTGGTATATGGACAGAAGGAGGAAATTTTTTTCTGGCACTGCCATAAAAATTCCTTCATTTGACTATCCCGTGGCTTTTGGATTTCTTTCTTAAAAACTTGCATTCTTCCAAGAATAAGAGGAAAATAACTATTTTAATGCAGGGTAAATGAACAGAAAAGTATGTTTTTTTCTATAGTAAAATTATTAAAATACCAGGGAAAAAAATGCTTTAAATCTCTGATGAATCATAACAGTGACATTGAGAAGCAGGTGACCCAACCAGAAAATGACCTTTCCATGTTACAGATAAAGAAACCACGGATTTTTTCCAAAACAATTATATAACTCCAATTTTAACTTTTCAGCATTCTCATGATTTTATGGACATATAGTGAGGCTGCTGGGATGAAAGACACAGGAGGGCAATGCCACATACAGAGCAGAAATCAGATTTCCCAGCTCCAGTTTGTCCATTTAATACCTTGATGCTCATACATTTGGAGGAAGCGAGACTCCATTTTCCTGTCAGTTTTAACCCTCTTTTTCTACCTCAAGCAATTGCTGTAGATATCCACCCCACCTTACTTCCTCTCAAAGTAAGTAATGTGTCCTGGAGAAGGAAAAATCAAAGAATGGGGTTGAGGGATGGGATTGGGGGGGTAGCAACGAACTGTTTCCCCTAGGCTCTGGCTAAAAGAGATGACGATTTAAATTTCTTTGAATTCACTTTAAGTGATTATGTTCGTTTCATTTGGGTGACCAAAAAGAACCAGAACAATTTAACACACATTTCTGGAGTTAGGTCTGAGCTGTTTCACTTCTCTGTTATTTCTTTTGTTTGGTGTCTCTAAGTTCAGATGCGAAGAATTTTTATTACATTTTTACATAAGTGGACTTTAAATTCAGAGACATTTCTAGGATGATTTCAATCTACAGTGACTACTTAGCTCACCCATATATTGAGTAGTTTACGATACTACATTCATTGCCAACATATCACCTAGATATTTATTTTTTAAAGATTTGTTTCAGTTATGAGAATTACCAAGTTTCTCTAGGATCTTGAAGATACTTGTCTCTAAATGTAATATATCTGTCTTTAAATAATCATGTAAAATTTTAAATGTTTGGAAGAGAAGACTGGAAATATCTGGCTTGTATGGATTTTTTTTAAAACTTGCGATACCATAGAAAGAAAACTTTCCTTGTATCAAATATATATTTTAATAAGTTTAGCCAGATAAAGAGAACAATTTTCTGAAGAGATATAGAGGTACTGATGGAAGAAACTGGAAACAAAGGGAGACTAAGGAGATGGCTGGTGACCGGAGAGAAGATGGCACCTAGCAATTAAAGAGAAGAATAGAATGAGAAAGATTCTAGTGAATTCCAATCCTAGATTTCCAAAAAGAGCTGCCAAAATTCAGACAGTGGGTATACCCGTACATTGGAATTCACGCTCCTGACTCTCAACACTGGAAAACTCTGGATAGTTCTGGAGTATGTCATGGGGTTACCCTTAACGCTGTAAGTATTTTATGGGACAAAATTTTGAGTCTTATAAGGCACCGAGAACTGGGAGTGAAGAAATGACGATCAGAGTCACACCAGAAAAAAAAATGTGCTCACATTTTGGGACACTAAGGTACAATTAATTTAAAATTATATGCTTTTTCAATGTTAAATGTTAACAGGTGACCAATTTAAGAAAAATGAAAAAATGGTTAATTCTTCACAGGGCAAATGGCTCAATATTGTCTTTAGGATGAAAATAACATAGTCACTCCTAGATTATTTACTCATGGTTTTTAGTACTATTTCCTCAAATCCATGTTTAAAGCATGTTTTAATTCATATTTGTTTAACCCATAAACATTTGAAAACAACATTTGTGACTTGCTCACTCCCATCTACTAACATTTTTTAACTTTTTTAACTTTTTTAACTTTTTAAAAAAGTTTTTTAACTTTTTAAAAATTATTATTAATGATTCATTTTCCCCAATTAAAACCTTATAAGAATGGAGAGATCCAAGATGGCAGAGTAGATAAACACGCCTGCTTCCTTCCATGAACACATTAAAATTACAACTAAATTATAGAACAATCAACCTGGAACATCATCTAAAGTCTAGCTGAACAGAACTTTTATAACTAAGGATGTAAAGGAGCCACATCGAGACTGGTAAGATGAGCAGAGCGGAGAAAAGGGCTAGCCTCAAACCTTCATGTGGTGGTTGAAAACCAGGGGATATCTCAGGCACGGAGGTTCCCCCCAAAGGGAGCGAGGGATCCCAGCCATACACCAGTCTCCCCGGCCCAGAATACTGGTGTTGGGAAGAGGAGCCCACACAACATCTGGCTATGAAAAACAGTGGGGATTCTGACCATAAGGGTGGGACAGAAGGCTGCTGGAAACCCAGACATCTTCTTAAACGGCCCGCACCAAGATTTTCTCATTCATAGGCACTCACCTTGGTCTCCAGTGGAGGGACAGTAACTTGGGGGATGTTGGAGACATATGGGGTGCAGAATGAGGTGTGTGGCTTAAGGCAAGGTCTGAAAAACAGCCACCATTTTCCCTCTGTAGGTCTTCCTCCCATGCAGCCAGCAGGTGGCGGCCATCTTTAATATGTTGAACCCTCCCCCCACAGTCCCAAATCCAAATCTGATTGGCTCCAAATCCTGGTGACTCGTTGGGAGTCCACTCCACCCAACTCACCCAACAACAGAGATACTTTCTCCACAAGTTTCCAGACACATCCTCATTGCACTCTTTCTTGGAAAATTGTCAGAGCCCATTAGCCCTAGGCAGGCAGTAACTGGCTTCAGTGTGTTCTGAGACTTTTGCTGAGTAGCTCCAGGTTCAGCACTGGCACCAAACTAGAGTCTACATTAACCTGATGACCATAACTCTTCCCACTCTGGTAATAGCCTGAGACCCCTTTCTCACCCAACTTGCTTAACACATGACACTTTATTGGTGGCTGAACCTTAAGGCAGCCTGCAGGTGTCAGCAGGCCTCAGGGTGTCCTGGCATTTTGCAGAGCTACCCTAGGCCCAGTACTAATGGCAGACATCCTTGGTTTGCAGTTCTAGAAGTCCTCTTTTGTGAGTGTCTTTAGTTGCTCTGTCAAGGCTGCTTCAATGTCCTGAATCGTTTTGACTTTGGGGAAGAGCCAGAAGTCACACAGTGCCAGATCTGGTGAATAAGGTGGATGAGGACACACCGTAATGTTTGTATTTGACAGAAATTGCTATATACCAGAAGCGATGTGTGACAGGGAGTGTTGTCATGATGGAGGATGATTTATGGCACACTTTAAAACAGAGCTTCTCTCAACCATAGCAAACAACCAACTGACAGCACCGAACAAGTTGAAACTTATCGCACACTGTTACTAAGGTTCAACACACCGCTTCCTGTATTAAAGATCCTTGCCTTTCTCTTGGATGGCACTTGGCAACAGCATTCACCATATTTTGTGATCACAACGGAAAGGCTCCGTGTCACACATCGCTTCTGGTATATAGCAATTTCTGTCAAATACAAACATTATGGTGTGTCCTCATCCACCTTATTCACCAGATCTGGCACCATGTGAGTTCTGGCTCTTGCCCAAAGTCAAAATGACCATGAAAGGTAAACATTGGAATCGATTTAGGACATCGAGGCAGCCACAACAGCACAACTAAAGACACTCACTGAAGAGGACTTCCAGAATTGCTTCAGAAAGTGGCATGAACGATGGGATAAGTGTGTTCGAAGTGAAAGGGGGTATTTTGAAGGGGGTTAAGGGCAATGTGTCTTTTACTATAACAATTTTTTTATTTAAACATTCACTGTATTTTTTTTATCACATCTCTTATACAATGGAATATTGCTCAGCCATGGAAGGGAATGGGTTCTTGCCATGCAGCAGCATGGATGGACCTGGAGGGTATTGTGCTGAGTGGACTATAAGACAGAGAAAGACAGATGCAATGTGATTTCACTTATATGTGGAATATAAAGAACAAAATAAACAAACAAAACAGAAACAAGCATACACAGAGAACATATTGATGGTTGCCAGATGGAAGGGGGTTTAGGGGTAAGTGGAAAAGGGGAAGGGATTATGGAGTACAACTTATTGTTACGTCGTAGTCACTAGGATGTAGGGAATAGTACAAGGAACATAGTCAATAATATTGTAATAACTATGTAAGGTGTCATATTGGTGCTAGATTTGTTGGGGTGATAGATGGGAGGGAGTTGGGGGCAGAGTGAAAAAGGTGAAGGGATTAAGAAGTACAGACAGGTAGTTACAAAACAGTCATGGCAATGTAAAGCACTGGGAATATAGTCAATGATATGGTAATAATTACGTATAGTGCCAGATGAGTACTAGACTAGTCAGGGGGATCATTTCTTAAATCACACAAATGTCTAACCACTATACTGTACATCTAAAATTAATATAAAATATTATTGAATGTCAACTGTAATTTAAAAATTTTAAAAGGGAGGAAAAGGTGAAGGGGAATAGCGGTCCAGATTGCCACATATAAAACAAGTAAGTCATGGGGATGTATCGCACAGCGTGGGGAATGTATTCGATAACATTGTGGTAGTGCGGTTCCGTGTCAGATGGTTGCTGGACTTATCACGACGATCACTTCTTTAGGTATATACATGTTGAATAATTATTGTGTACATCTGAAACTAATATAATATTGTATGTTAGCTATATTTTAATAAAAATCTTTTTAAAAAGTAAGTATAATATAAAGAAAAAAATTAATGGAAAAGTAGCAGGGCAATCTGTATCATAAACCTTCTAATATTACATTAAAACTTAAATATAAAAATAAAAAATAAAAAAAATAATGATGTTGAAGGAAAAAAAACAAAATCTTACAGGAATTATTTTTTTCCTTTTATTATGCTGTATCTGTCCTGTGCTGGTTTGACAACAGTTTCACTGACTTCCAAGACTGCTTCATTTTTCTACACTTAATTATCCAATCCAACTAAAAGTAACTTTTCAAAATAGCAGTCTTTCACATGCCAGTTACAAAACTGAGTACAAAGAAAGTTCTGTACATTTTGGTGGACAATATTTCATACCAAACTGAATTGATGGAACACCTTTACCATTATATTTAAGAATCTGAGGTTTTTCTCCGATTTGTCTTGTTATCATGACTCCTTTATCCTCAGTTAAATCTACCTGTTTTATTCCTATGTCACTATCTCTACCCTCATTTCTCAAGAAATGAGATAAAGCAACTTCAGTTAAAATAGAAAACTGTTGCACATCACAAATGCCAATCAAAACCTTTCTTTGTTCATCTCTGCTTGATTCCCTTAGCATTCTAAGGAGCTTCTTTAATGAAGAAATTTATTTAAAAATGTACTTCCATGTATACTGAGAAACCACCAATTTGATTGATCCATTTAACATATCACCCAGAGCTAACAAGCAGTATTTATACATTTGGCAGAAGTTATCATCTCAGGAGCTTGGCTTCCCTTTGCTATTATAAGGAGGCCAACATTAATAGCAATGACCCTGGGTTGTGCCCTTGGGGAGGCACAGCTGCCTATCTTCCTGGTGTTAAATTTTAGGTTGGGACCATGGGCCTCTATCAGAAGGACAGGACCAGTCTTCAAGTATACAGCACATGCTAGCACTTCTCGGTACTTCAAGCTTGGGGTGGAGAGACTGGTGCAACATTGTAATACATACCCTAATTTTGCTAAAGAATAATTATCATACAGCTTCAGGTCAGAACAAAAGCGATTACAACTAAGATTTGGGCAAAAGACCATCCTGTCTATCTTTAAATCATCTTATCTGTAAATATTCTTTACAATTTACATGAAGTTCCCAGAGAATTTTTAATTTGGCAAAGAGAATCTTTTGTAAAACAATATGCAATTTGGCTTTCAAATTATGTTTGCCTTTATCATAGAAACAATACATGCATTAGTATATAGATTGCAAATTGTATATGCAATTTCCTAAACATTTAAAAGTTTACTTAATGGAAATACGGACTCTCATATAAATTTTACAGTTACATCTAATGGTGTATTTTCAATGGTAGTACTTCCTTGCTGAAGGTTAAGGTTATTCTTTTAGGGAAATATATGTAGTCCTCAAGTAGAAACATCCTGGAGTTTGTAGGAGTTTTAGCTTTTGAAGATACCACAACCAAAAGATTTAGCAAGTGCCACTGTGTTCAAAAAGTGTTTAGAATAAAATATTAACCCACCAAAAGAAGTTATTGAGATTTATGTTGACAAAGTGTTCCACTTAGTTGCCTTTCTTGAAGAACAAGAAGAGGAAGCAGAAGGAGGAGGAGGAAAAGGAGAAGGAGGAGGAGGAGGAAGACGAGGAGGAGGAGGAGGAGGAGGAGAAGGAGAAAAAGAAGAAGAAGAGGAGAAGAAGAAGGGCTCAAATTTATTTAAGAAACAGATCTCTAGTTATGAGCTTTTGTGAATTTGCAAAGGTTGAACTACCCGGGATGAGTGTAAGAATAATATGGCTCTGATTAAACTGTGATATGCAGAAAAGGCAAAGAAAACTACAGCAAACCTCTGTAACTCTGAACCACCAAAGAATAAGGAAAACAGGGCAGGCCTTGTCTTATACACATGCTGAAAATCAGGTTACTCAAACCACACATGGTGATAATATCCAATGAATGTCGTATAAGTAAATATTTGTTATGGAGCCTATTCACTAAGAATGAAAAGTACTTATTCATTTCACTTTGAACCCTCCCTTTGCATTTAAACAGAAAATTGGACTGATAAAGCTCACCATTTGGTCCTAGACCAGCAGACTGCTCAAGGAAAAAATCTCTAGCTATTGTCAAGTTCAGACCAGGTTAGAGCCAATCGGTTGCAGATGAAGTTGATCTTCAAAGCATTGCTGGCATTTGGGAGTTTCTATGAGAAGCTACAAGAGGAGATTTCATCCTTTGAGTTGTTGGCCAGCCTGCAAGCCACAATGGGAATCCCTTCCCCCTAATCCATACTGTTCAATTGTCACGAAAGCTTGTAAACAGGAGTCTCCATCAGTTACCTCAGAGTGGTTTGAACAAACTAACATCATAACAAGAGTGTTTATGGAAAAATGCTTAAGCACTGAAGCAGAAAGGGCTTAGCACTGATCAGACCTCTCTTCCACCTTTATTCTTCACTGTTCACATTGAAATGCAAATATCAGCGCAGGGTTTCCACTGGCGTGCCACTCACAAATTGAAAAGCAGTTTTTATCTATGCAAATGTAAGCATGGTAATTGAAGTTAATCAATCAATGCTAGCTTTCACTAAAACCTTGAACATGATTGAATAAAGTAATTATCATTCAGCAGAAAATGATGAAGTTGTAGACAGCATGAACCTTATTAAAGGAGGATTTTGAGTCACAATGGCTTAATTTAGCTAACAGCCCAGCCTTAGCCCAAGCAACATACTGCTCTTGCTGCCTAGAATTGTTTTATGATTAAAAAACAACAACAACAATAATAAGGGTGGGGGAAGGTGGAGGTAAGGGCAAAGCAGGGTTTATTATTATTATTTTCATAGTGCTGGATTAATAAAAAAGTACTTGGTAATGCTACAAAGGAAAAGCCATAATTGAGATCTTTAAAAAAAAAAAAAAAACTCTTGGTAAGTGAACAAAGATTGTTATGACATTTTTGATACGGCCAATGGCAACAACAGGCTCTTAATGCTATTGTTATATTTTTAACATAAACGGATGAAATAAAGTGAGCATCTCAGAAGTCTTTGTAAAATAACTAAAATTAAGAAATATTTCCATGTAAAAAGTAACATACTAAGATATCATAAATTGAATGCTAAACTCTTAAAAGTATGACTTCAAAGGTAATTTGTATTTTTTTTTACTGATTCACAGCAGTTTTAACAACAGAACATATGCTGCATTTTGCACAGCCTTTCAAATACTTCATTTTTCTGGAGTGCCACCTATTCAATGACTTGCCTTGATTTATAAAAAACAGTCTACCAAAAAGTGTTTTAACATTCATTTCAGGGTACTTTTTTCTAATCTCTTTATACTCTTATCTATTCTCACTTATGATTTAAATGCTTTTTTGAGACTTTATAAACAAAAGTATTTTATTTAAGCCAGAGTTGAATACTATTGTTGAAAAAAATCATTTCAGGTAGCATAAGGGAAATAATCCATCTCTGGAAAATGAAATCAACAGTTAGTGTGCAACATAATGTAAACTGATTATGGAAAGAGGCTCCATTTAGCTTTTTCCAATGTATTTTTGAAAAACAAGGTTAACTAGCAATATTTAGATTAGAGCAACCCAGCAGGATATGGTGACTCTTAAGAACCTATCGTAATTCTATTGGACTCAATTAGATCGAAAAAATTAAAGGTCTGTAATCTTGCTAATATTATTGTACACCCTTAGGGAAGTCACTCCCTCCCCCAACTCCAGTTTGGTTGATGCATTTTGCATTTAGTTTATTTT